>NC_136465.1:28610588-33610588 GCF_902686455.1 Sciurus vulgaris | reverse complement strand
AAAAATGTTCCCCATCACAAGCAATTAGAGAAATGTAAATTTAAACCACATTGAGATTTCATCTCACTCCAGTCATAATGGCAATTATCAAGAATACAAGTAAAAATTGTTGGCGAGGATGTGGGGGAAAAGGTACACTCATACATTGCTGATGGAACTGCAAATTGGTACAACCATTGTGGAAAGCAGCATGGAGATTCCTCAGAAATCTTGAAATGGAATCACCATTTGACCCAGTTATCCCACTCCTCAGCATATACCCAAAGGACTTAAAATCAGCATACTATAGTGACATGGTCACATCAGTGTTTATAGCTGCTCAATTCACAATAGAAAACCTATGGAACCAAACTTGGTACCCTTCAATACATGAATGGATAAAGAAAATGTATATATACACAATGAAATATTACTCAGTCATAAAGAAGATGGAATTATAGCATTTGCCAGTAAATCAGTGGAACTGGAGACTATCATGTTAATGGAAATAAACCAATACCAAAAAATCCAGGGGCTGAATGTTCTCTCTGATATTCCAGTGCTGACTCACAATGGGAGTGGGAACTGGAAGCTCACCTGATTGGACAGGGGAGTATGGGGAAGGGGGAGAGGGATGGAATGGGAAAGAGAGTAGAATGATTCGGACATGATTTTCTATGTTCATATATGAATACACAACTAATATGACTCCACATCACATACAATCACAAAAATGGGAAGTTATACTCCATGTATGTATGATAAGTCAAAATACATTCTACTGTCATATAAAACTAAAAAGAAAAACAACAAAAAAGATACACAGAATGGGCTAAATCATAGGAGGCAGAAAATAAAGAGGTGTAATTTATCTTTGATTAAAAATTGTCATGTCTTTTCAACCATGACATATGGATTGAGAGAATCAAGCTTTGAACCTGGGAAATCATTTTAGAGTTTATTTTAGTAGTTAAGGCTAGAAATTTTCAAAGACTGGGGAGGGAGGTCTGGAAGAGCCTTGAGGCTGAATTCCAGGGCTGGTGTGAGTGTGGCTGTGACCTGGATGAAATCACCGGCCTCACCTGTCCTATAACTGCTGCATCCCCACCTTCAGCAAAATCCTCAGGAGGGACCATCCTAGGATCGACCCTCAAACATGTCAACAGGAAGGTGGAGAGAGGAAGATTGTTGGGCATATTATGTGGAGATGCCCTGAGGCATGCAGATGGCTTGGTTAGTATGTAGCCAAATGCATGAATTGCAAGATGTAGGGAAGGATGAAAAAGAAAATGGTTAGAATCTGCTAAACCCCAGGTTCTCCATGAAGGAGAATATGAACATCTACATATGGAGATTTTCTACTGACCCTTTAATCATCTGGACATGAATAGTAGGATTAGAACACATGTTGATGGCAAATTTAATCTCTCTCAACATAATTGAGTTGTTATCAAAATTTGGCATTTTCTAGAGGATATACATGTGCACTATTTCAATAAAATTTTGCATCAGGTGCAATAGAACTTATTCTTGAATTGATTTTTTAGTAATACAGCAAATCATTATTTTCCCTTTATCTTACTATCTAAAAATTTATTTCTCCTTATACTTTCAAAATTGAAGAGCATAGCAGGGATGTGAGGATAAAAGTAACAAATCATTATTTCTTTTAGATCTCATAAAACTTTGGATGAGAAATAATGATAAGTTAGTCCATTCTATAACCAGTGGAGATTAATCTGTGCTAGAAATAATTGGAAATATAAAATATTTCAAATAACTATTCTGAAGATATCATTAAATCATTAAAGATAACATTTGAAATATGACTAGTTGTCTAGCAAAAGGTACAGATTTGCTAATACATACACTTTAATTAACGTAATATTTTTGCCCACAGTGATTTAAAGCCTTCAATGCACTTTTTGCTTTGAAATGCAATTTTAAAGCATTTTTTCCTTGAATATGCATTTCATGCTTTTTAATCCATTGTTAGCAAAATTTCTTTTTCTACATAAAAGTGAACTTCAGTTTGACACTAATAAATTATTTAAAATAGTAAATTAATAAAATATCAATTTTAGAGGTTTTTATATTAAGTGCTTAAATATTACTGCCAGAATTCAAATATTTTCCTGACTCTCAATCATATTTTCAATCAGAATTTTGCTAGTTAATAAAACAGACTTACACAAAAGATTCATAAATACATGGATATAGGTATAGGCAGTGGCATTTTTTTGACTATTAAACCTCATTTCAGAAAACAGAAATTTACTAAAATATTTGCTGATCTGCTAATTGTATTTAAATCAAAAAGTAAACAATTTCAGAAAAGCAGAAACCTATTTCTGTATAGGTATTGAGTAACTCCTACCATAAACAAGCCTCCTGTTGTCAGAAAGAAATAGAAAAGTGATTGAGAGGTTTATGGTTTTTAATGGGACAAGCATCCTTTAATTTTTTAACTTCACTAGTCTTTTAAAACCTCTGAGTGCCTTTCAAATAGATACAGAGACAAGACCTAAACTTCTATTAGACTGTGACCAGAGAATTAAGGTTGAGAGAGTCATTATTTTCATCTCAGAATGATACTGTTCAACATAATCAGGTCTTAGTTCATGCGTACCATGATTGCCTTGCCTCAAAGGGCACTTCTATTGATTTTATTTTTACTTCTTTTCTTTTTTTTTCCCCCCTAGGGAAATGGCATTTTTGTGGAAATAAAAGTGCATTCTCCTCCAATCTGTTTGTTCCATGAAACAGTTCTCATTACATCAGGATATTTTGTCCTACCAATCAAAGCAATTTGAAATATTATCCTTAACATTCATGCATAAGCTACATCAGACAAAACTACTAATAATGACAATAAAACTCTTAGACATATATAGGCATATTTGTAAGTAATTCAATCAAATTACATTCATTAATCTCAAGATTTTAAAACTGTATCAATGGCCATGTTGGTGCACGCCTGCAATCCCAGTTAATCAGGAGGCTGAGGCAGGAGGATCATGAGTTCAAGGACAGCCTGGCAATTAAGCGAGACCCTGTCTCAAAATAAAAAATAAAAAGGGATTAGGTCGTATCTCAGTGGTAAAATGATCCTGTGTTCAATCTCCAGTACAAAAATTATAATAATAAAACATATATCAATTCCATGAACTATAAATATTTCCCTCTAGTAAATCAACATCCTAAGAAAACCAAGAAACAAAACTGATTTTAAAATATCCAATTAAGTAATTCATAAGTAAAATCAATGTGAAAGTTATAATGAAAACTAAAATATAATATATCAGAATTCAATTAATTTGGCAATAAAAATATTAAATATATTTTATGTTCAAATAAAAAGAACAGGTGGGCATTTAAAAAATTATGGCTTTTCTATACTTCTCTATATTTTTGCTTTCCCATTTTTTTCCTTAATGCCACCTTTTATCCAATCTCCATATCATTACACAACAGAAAAATATTTTTGATCAACTCTTAATTGCTAATTTTAGAAATAAGATGACCAAAAGGATACATGTAGGTAATCATAGTTCAATTCATGAATTCACAACAAAGGGCTCATGTTCAAAAGCCAGAAGATTCACCTCCTTGTGAGATATATTTCATATGATAGACGTTCCCTCAAGTTTATGTCTACTGTGGGTGTATACATGGGCAGATGTAGAGAAGCATGACAAGAAGTCCTCAGAAGGCATGAGGAACCTAAGCAATTTAGGAACAGAGTCAATCATGTGTCAGTACCTCTTGACACTCAGGAAAAAAATGAAAACAACCAAAAAGGAAAACAACAACAACAACAACAACATCAACAACAAAGAAAAGCCATATTACATCTAGAAAGATCTTATTTTTTCCTGCAGTCTTCCCTGTGTAATATCCCCATTCTTTCTACAGAAATCTAACATGATGATAGCCTGAGGTGTCATCAGTGCAGTTGTTTCAATGATATTTAACTTGCACAAAGAATAGGCAGATAATTTATTATTATTTGAGATCAGCATTTGCCTGGAGGTTATGTGATGTTGCTTAATCTTATTGCTGATTTTTCAAAGAAGGATTTTTCCTATCCTTCAATTGTAAGATTTTTTTTAATTGGGTTTTAAAAATTTTAAAGGTCTTTAATAATAAATTACCCACAGCATGTCTATTGCCAACCACAGATGCCATCTCACCCAGTGCTGTTTTTAAAGTACTTTATAATTAATCACAAAATTAACTGATTTTCAGAACAGTTTTGTTTCCATACTAATCCATTATTCTAAATCTCTGCATCGTTCACAAAAAAGTATAGTATAGAATGCACAGGGCAAACAGTCATGGAGTAGCATAAATGAAAATGCAGATACAATATTCAACTTAATATTAATGACGGCCAAGCATATGTTCAGACATTTCTCTCATTTAATCCATTAATTTCTAAACCTATTTTTCAAGATATAACACAAATTTCATTTCCTCCATTAAAAAGTACTATTTATTTGAAGAGAAATTTTAAAACACCTTTAGGAAACATGGTGGTGTAAGGTTAGTCAGTAAGAATGAAAAAGAATATAGAGTCACACTTTAAGAAGCCCAGTCTAAATGGAAATAATTATAAAACAATGTTGCAAGTGTGTTAAGATAAATATGCAAAGCTTAGTATAGAAATTTTAAAAAAATCATTCCTTATTTCATTTTTGAAAGTCAAGGAAAGGTTTTCTAGAAGTAGTGAGGTATCAGATACAGCAGGTATTTAAAAGGAAATTGAATAGCAGGACTAAGTGGCTCAAGAGGACATGCTAGGAAGAACAAAAGCAATGAAGTAAGCAAGAGCCTGTATGACAGGAGCCCCACATAGTTTGAATGACTAGGGAAAAAGGGAAGCCAGAGAGAAACAGGAGCTAGAAAATGGAGCTGGAGAATATGTGCCCAGAGGCTTGATGAACAGAAACTCAATAATTACATTTAGGATGGTGGAACTTATCTGGTAAGCAGAACTCATCAAAATGCTTGGAGCAGAGGCCAACACCCTCATATATGTGTGTTCTGTTTTGTTTTTGTTTTAATCACCAGCGACTGCCAGAAAAGTAATTTAGAGAAGTGTAAGAACATTGTTACGCGATTACAACTTAGTGATAAGAGACATATAAATAAGTGTATTTTGATGGTGTGGAGAGATTTTTGAAAGGGCAACATGTTCTAGAAACAGTGATGATGTAATCTGACAAGATATGATGCTATTTGGGATGGAGGTAAAAGAGAAGTCAAAGATGATTCCTTGCCAGGACACCAGAATGGTTCAACATGTGTTGTCATTGAGCATCCCAACTCCAACTCAGTACTGCCTGGGTCTTGGCAAACTGTTTAACACATTTTAACCTTAGTTTCCCAAAGTACAGAGTGGTAATAAAGTGCCATCTACTTTACAGGATTGTTTACATTAATTGAGATGATTCCTATAAAGTTCCTAGCATAGTTTCAGGTACAAACTCTCAATTCAATAAATATTAACTTTGTATTATCATTAGTACTAGAATTAGATGTAGATATTGGTACCACTAGCCAAACAAGAGAAAAATAGAAGGAATTATTAGCTTCAGAAAAAAAGACAATGGGTTTGATTCTGGAAATTTCAAGTTACTATGGAAGAAGGAATCTATGTGGAACACCCAGGACATTACATCTGGTTCTAGGAAAAGTATGGTGATTGAGAAATTCAATATGACAGTAAGATAACCAGAAAAATGAGGAGCAATACTATATTAAGAGTAATATTAGAAATATTACAAAAGAAGAGGTTTTTGTTGTTGTTATTATTATCATTATTATTTTGTACTGGTGATGGAAGCCAGGGACACTTCACCACTGAGCTACACCCTCAGTCCTTTTCATTTTGAGATGGTCTGGCTAAGTTGCTGAGGGTCTCATTAAATTGCTGAGGGTGACCTCAAACTTGTGTTCCTTCTGCCTCAGCCTCCCAGCATGTTGGGATTACAACCTTGAGCCACCACCGTGCCAGGTGAAAAGTGAAGAGTCTTAAAGAGACAGAGTAAAAATGGGAGAAGTAAAAGTCTAATTTGGAGACTGTGCTATCACAGAAGCCATGAGGACAGGGAGTTTGCAGAAGACAATGGTTAACAGAAATTTAGAGTCAAAATAAGGTCCAATAAGACAATGGAAATAGCTCAATGGATTTAGTAAATAGGTTTTTAGAACCCTATTGAAACAATTGTGTAAGGTGAGGGTATAAAGCCAGAGGGCAGCAGGTTAAGCAGGGATCAAGGTTGAAGGGTTAAAGAGAGTGAACGGAAATTGGTTTTTAAGCAATGAGGAGGGGGTCTGGAATGGGGAGCATATTTAAGAGGAGCTGTGTTGGGGGTGAGTTTACACATGTGCATGCCAGGGTATGGTGGTTTTATCTTGTCTTAAATATTGTGGGGTTGAGATTGTGTGGAGGAGAAAGTATGACTCAGGACACAAGATAGAGAGGGGATGCTTAGACAAGGTCTCAGAGGAAGCAGGAGAAGGTTTGTGCCAAAAGAGTGGGTGAATGATCTGACTTTAAAGGATTTCTTGTCTTCAGAAAGTAAAAGGAAATAGTAAAGAAAAAATATAGATGAATATAGGTTTGTAAATATTATGGTAGAGTGAGTACAGTAAAGCAAAGTGCAAGAACCATGTCATATGCTTAAAATTTTCCCAGTAAATGGAGAGAAATGTCATCTGCTAAGGGTTCCAGAAATCTGATTTTGACAAGACAGGTGGAAGTTTGATATTACTATAGGGAGGAGACGGTGAGCTGAGAAAGGACAGCAAATGACTTGGATAGCACTGACAAATGGCTAGATGAAGCTAGAGAAAATGAATTCACGTTGGTTCCCAAGTACCCAACTATGTGATTTTCACCAGACACTGGAATTCATAAAAAGCAAATGTGGTTACCAATGCCATGCATTTGGACATGGGTTTATAATACTCAGAAAACATCAAAGAGTCAGGTGAAAGTATAGTTTTGATGATCAAATATGGAATCCAAAGTGAGTAGGGAATGGAGAGGTTCTGGAGAAGAAAATAGGCCAGAAAAACTCATGGCTCCCTGGCTCTGTAAGAGCTGATGTTCTCAGCATTCGTTCTCTGGGGCCACTGGGGTGGCACCCCTTAATATCTGTGCCTTGTCACTGTGTTCATGTGAAAGTAATTCTGGGTATTCTCATTCCCTAAGTAGACCAATCAGTCTACTTGAGGATTTTTCTAATTGGATTTGGGGGTAAGACACCTCCACCTGCCCCGCTTTATTTCTTTTTTCTTTTTGTGAGGGCCTGAATATATAATTTCAGATTCATGAAGGAATCAATGTAACATTTGAGAAAAGCAGATAAAGGAAAGGAGGGAATGAGGAGGAAGAAAGGAAGAAGATAGAAAAGGGAAGAGAGAAGGGAGGAGAGAATAATGATGATGATATAATTGTCATTAGGGTTTAATACTTTTTATTAGTTCTTGAAAAAGTAAACAAAACAACCAAGAGCAGGCCCAGTGATGTAGACAGTCCTCTTTCATATTTTGATGAGCGTGTAGGTTTTCACAGGAATGTACTTTTTGAAAGAGCTAAGTCTTTATTTGGAGTTTAACTGACATAAGTGAATAAAAATTAAACTAAGTCAGTCAATATATTTTGAACACTTTGGTAAAGCATCTGAAGGAGTGAGGGAGCATATCAGCTCTCAATAACAATAACTCTTTTGCAGTTAAATGATTCCTTTCATTGCATTTTTTTTTTTACATGATCCTGAAGTTGTATACAGTGATATTCAACTAAGCTCAAAGTAGTCAAGTTTTAAAAAATGATCTACCTGGTCTCACTAAGCTATGAATTAGTGTTTAGCAGAGCTGAAAATTTAGAGTAACAAAAACAGATAAAAACAGAATTCTTGCAATATGGGTGTAACAGAACTTTACAATGCTTTTGGGTTGGTGTTAGTCTTGCACAGATCAATCTACAAAAGTTCAGTTTTGAAATTGTAAGAATGAGTAGAGTTCATATCTTACAGAAAACTATTCAAAGCCAATGTGAGTCGATTCATCAAATACCCATCATGTAATAGCTATTTGAATATTTACTGGATGCTTACTATGTATTTAGTTCATCTATTTATCTCTACATTACTCTCTCTATGGAGTAACATCTGTCACTTTCTCCCCCATTGCGCACACGCACACACACGTTTGCACAAATATAAACATATAAACAATATAACTTGTCAAATTTTTAATTCTAGAGAAATTGATTTATTTGAGAAATCTCAATGTGAAGCAATAAAGCATATTTCAACTGACTTTTCCTTCTAAGTCACTCACGACCTTTACAACTATCAAAGGCTCACTTCCATACTGAAGTTAATGCCCCAGATAACTCTTTATGACATCACTTGTAAACATCCTAGTTTACACTCACTACTTCCTGGAAATCTCTTTGGGATCAAGTCTATAGTCTTTGTTTCTACAAGACAGTTTCTACTTTAAGTTTTAGCTGTACCCAAAATAATCATTTCTTTCGAAGTAGTCAGATCCTTCTTTTATGAGACAGTTGGATTTCCAGTGTAAAGAAAAATGCAAAGGATTGGGTCCTTGTGCACTCCAGCAAACAGATGTCAGAAGAAGATCAAATAAGGAGACCTGTAAGGAACGACCATGGAAGATACTGAGGAATGTTATGGTATAGCTATTAGGTATTCCCCAAAAGCTCATATGTGAAATAATGAAAGAAAGTTTAGGGATGAAATGATTGTGTTATGAGGGTATTAATTCAGTGTATTAATTCCCCATAGGGATTAACTCGGTGGTACCTATAGGTAGGTAGGGTGTGACTGGAGGATGTAGGTCCCTGGGGACATGCCTTTGAGTTTATATTTTATCCTTGTTGAGCCCCCTCTCCACTTCTTGTCCCTGTCCCCACTTCTTGGCCATGTCCCCAGCTGCTTTCCTCTGCCACACCCTTCTACTATAATGTTCTGTTTCACTTCGGATCCTAAGGAATGGAGTTGGCCATCTGTGGACTGAGACCTCTGAAACTGTGAATTCCAGATAAACTTTTCCTCCTCTAAAATTGTTCTTATCAGGCCTTTTGGTCATAGCAGCAAAAAAATGCTGACTAAAACAGAGGGGTGACTTTTAGACTTAGTAATGTTGTAGCTACTATTGTTTCCAACAGGAATAGTGTGAAGACAAATGTGTGTTAAAATCTATCTCATTAGATGACAAATAGAAACTGAGAGTTGAATGACTGATGAGCTTGACCAAAAATTCAGTCAAGAGCTTTTCTGCAAAGAGAAACACAGAAACAGGGTAATAACTGGCAAGGGAAGTGGGACTAAGAAAATATTTGTTTCAAATGAAAGAAATAACAGCTGATAGGAATGACAGAGTAGAGTAGAAAATTTGATAATAAGGTAGAGAAAGCAGAGAATTGCTTATTGATCTTCTTGAGAAGGTGACAGAAGATGGAATTTGATGAAAGTAGTATTTGTTGAATGAATGTAAGAAGGACTTAATCAGTGAATCAAAATAAGCAAAATAAAATGATATTGCATGCATGCATTGATACTTTAAAAACAATAAAAGAATAGACAGATTTGCAAATATTTGAACAAAGAGTGTTTAGTGAACATCTAGATAATGAGGAATAAGTTTGGCATTATAAAAATGAAAGAAAAGTCTAAGACACACTTGCTATCTTTAAGGCATGCAAAACACAGTTGAGAAAAATATAGTACGTGTAATCAACTGAAATTGTTATTTTAATTTTTTTACTATACTTATTATTGATATTAAAATATAAACTATTATTATAATTAGTTTTGCAATTCTGTGGCCAATTATTTCATTCCACTCAAAGTAAAAGGATTCAAGTAGTGAAAATTGTTATGGAACTCTGTGAAAAATAAATTGTCTTTCCTTAGGCAGTTTCATTTATGTCCAGGTTCCAAACTGCTCTTAATGTTCTGGTAATTTTTCTCTATTGTCTAGTGTTCTCCCTTGGATGTATAATAATTCCCCTAAGGACCATATCATTAGGAATGTTCTTTTATTCTTTCAAGAAAATATACTGCCCAGGACACTAATTTTTCTTTAATTGTTGGTTTCCATTTCCATTTTCCTTGCACAGACATTCTACATAAAATTTTATCATCTTCAAGTCACTAATGGCTGAGAGCTCAGGCTTGTAATCAGCCTGGCCAGGATCTCATGTCACTAACTGTAGGGACCCTTGGCGTCTGTACAACTTCCCTGAGATTCAATGTTCTCATCTATCCAATGAAGTTAATGGCATCACATGGCCCACAGAGCAGAGCAAAGATTCAATAAGTAAACACATGCAAAGTCACAGAGAAGTGTATGCACCTGGTAGGAATTCACTGTATCTTAACCATTACTGTATGAGTGACTCAATATGACTCAAGCCTCAGATCCTGCAACTGACATCTTCTATACCACACTTCATTGAAATATAAGAACAGCCTTAGCTTATCACAGACCCTAGCAAGGAAAGCAGGCACTCTATCCAAATCATATCCCACATGTAAAACCCGGAACTCAAACTCAAGATTACTTACAACTGAACATATTTATCATTTTTCATATCAAATTTTCAGAGTCCATACTCTACTAAGGTTTGTCCTAAGACATGTGCAGGTAATTCCCAAATTATATACATGCCTTAGGTAGGCTTTGCTGACCTCTTGGTTTATTTCTGGGTATCTTCTTAATGTTTCTAGTGTTTGGCCTGCTGGAAGAGCAAGTAAAATATACAAGTAGAACTAATCTCTTATTGCCACTACCCATATTTCCTTTATCTCAAAAAAGTCCAAACTGCACTGTTTTTGTTTCCATTTGTGTCATCATTGCCCCAGTTCTGAGTTTTAAATAATGATATCCTGATGAAACTTTAATTCACTTCAATATCAACCCTCATAATATCCTGAGTGTAATTGTTTACTCAAACATAGAGAAGTAGTGTGTATGTGTGTGTGTGTGTGTGTGTGTGGTCTAATATGGTGGTTTGAGATGATAGGATAGCATAGATCAGTGAACAAATGGGTTTAACAACTTCTAGTTATTCCTAGCAAATGCCTTGCAATAGGAGTCTAAGAGGAAGAAATGGGATATTTCCATATCTATTAAGCTCATAAATTGGAAATTTAGGCATATAACAAGAACTCAGAGAATATACTAACCCCCAGAAACTGTGCTTGAACTCCTTCTACATGTCATCTCTTTTAATTCTTAGAACATCTTTGTGAGCTATTATTAGCCACATTTTATAGATTAGGAAATTGAAGTTCAAGAAGCCTCATCTCTATCACAGACTTTTACATAGCCATTGAGATAGTGTAGGGAAAGGAAATTTAATTATGTATGGGAAAATTACAAAAATTATTACATGAAAAATAACAACCACATTTTATTATTTAAAAAAAGTGTGTGTATACATATGTGCATTTTAAAACCTAGAAGCACTATGTCAAACTGTAAACAGTAATTTTCTCTTTGAGGGGAAATTGTTGAAATTTGATTTTGGACATTAATACTTATTACAGTAAAGCTGGTAAGCAAATAAAAGACCAAGCCAGAGCCAGGCATGGTGGCACATGCCTATTATCCCAGCAATTCAGGCAGGCTGAGGCAAGAGGATAGCAAGTTCCAGTTCAGTCTTAGCAATTTAACCAGACCCTCAGCAACTGAGTGAGACTTCATATCAACATTTAAAATAATAATAATAATAATAAAAAGGATTGCAGATGTAGCTCAGTGTAGTTTGTCCCTGGGTTGAATGCCCAAGAAGGAAGGAAGGGAGGGAGGGAGGGAAGGAGGAAGGAAGGAAGGGAGGGAGGAAGGGAGGGAGGGAGGGAAGGAAGGAAGGAAGGAAGGAAAAAATGTGAAGAAAGGCTGGTAGGTGATATAAAAGGTTGGTACAGAAAGAAATGTAGTTAAGTGGGTAGAAAGAAAGAAGGAGGGTTAGCATCTCACTTCTGGAACACAGGCAGGGAAACTGGAGAACAAATGCAAATGATCAGGATACAAAAGTTAAAATGTTATAATATACAATGTAAACTATGCAATTATACAAAATAGATGTTATTTTTCCCAATAGTTTTTTTTTTTTTCTAGAAATACAAGGACAACATACTTTCAGATGTTTGTATTCACATTTAAATTTTTTATGCTTTGGATTACTATGCTTGGAAATTTGGCAAGCCATGTTTAACTTAAAAATCTGAATAAGTCAGTCCTTAGTCTCAGTTCACCCAGTTGAAATAACAACATTCACATTAAAATCTGAGCCACTTTTATGACTAAAATGCATCATATTTTCACACAAATATAGCTGAATGGATCTTCTTTTTACTTTTGAGCAAAAAATGTGTGCCCTAAGGCTATAGCCCAAGCTCAGATTAGAAAGGCAATAGGCATTTATATGTGTAAAGTCTGTGGGTCATTACTCAGCACTAACTTTGTTAGTTATAAATAATAATTTTCTTATTTAGATTTAACATGCATAAAGTTATATAATTTTAAAGAAACAAACTAAAAATCATTCAAAATATTATAAAGAAACAATGCAAAATGCAGAGAAACATCCTTTTTTTTTGGATAGATGTTGGTATTTGAAACATTTTATAAAATGAACTATTTCTACTCTTGTCATCAGGAGTCAAATAATTTCTAGTGAATTCCTCCTGTGATTAGTATTAATGCCTACCACCAGTGTTTTCTTCTTGATGCTGAGGCAGTTGAAAAGTATAAATGATTAAAAAACCAATCAATGTAATCTGCATAATCAATAGGATCTAAGATACCAGGCTCTTGCACTTTTTAGTCCACTTGTATAAAGAGGAAGACAGAAGACAAAGAGTACAAGAGCCTTGACCCTGGTTTTGCATATTTCAAAGTACGTGTTACACAGAATGACTTATGTGATCAGATTTAATATTTCATTAATACGCTAAGGTCTAAAGTCAGATATTATGAAATGTATATAATGTTGCATGGACATAGACTCTGTAAAGGTTAATTAATACAACCTTAAAGATATTTTCTGGAACAACTGATCAATGTCAACTAATGTAAGAATGTAGTGTCAGTAAAGGTGTGATGTTCTATCAATAGTGAGAAAACATTTATTTCATTTTATTGTCTATGTAAAACAGTATACCATTAGAAGATATTGTGCTGTTAAATTGCCTTGTAAATAACTTCAAGACTGATAATCTTTGCCATTGACTCTGGTAAGGCTGACCTAAATAGCTTATAAAATGTCCTACTTGTGTAATGTTGGGGAAAATCAAGGAAGACAAAGTATTTTGACAAAAATGAGTATTAGATTAGTCATGCAAAACAAAAGTTAACTGAACACCCGAGACAAGGGCTTCTAAAGGCTCTGCATTCCAATTTGGCGCAAAGATCATGAAGGTGATTCTGCCACCAAATCTACACATTGAGCACTCAAAGCCTAAAAACTACTTATGTTTTTCTACATCATCTTTAGGTAATTAATAATACTAATTGAAGCGTCTTGGAGTTAGACACCCATATCTCAATGTAAGCCTTTTTTCTGAGTATAATTTCTAGTCTGACAGCTATCTGAGGATATTCCTCTGAGGAAAAAGAAGAGCAAAGGAGGAAGAAAAAACACAGGAAAAGCATTGCTTTTAGGCAAGGCATAGCATTAATGTGTTCTTTGAATTACATTACATAGCAGGCTTCTGGGAATAAGAATTTCCCTTACAAACTTGTTTCTTGAGGTCTCATATTCTATTTTTGAAAGAACCTTTCACCTCTTGGAGGGCTTAACGTCACCGGTGGGGGAAGTCAGATAGTTGAAATGCTGAAATATTTTGTTATTACTGATCCTTTTCTTTGATACAATATGGGAGGAGAGCTTTGTGAGACAGCAGGTGCCACAACTCTTGTAGATCCTTAGAACCCTCTTCTCAAGATAGCCACAGGCTGATTATTGCCCCTATAGTGAACAAAAATAGATCCTGATCCAAGATAACCATGCAAAACTCTTTCTCACTCTATGTCTTACTCAGAGACAAGTCATGAATACTAGTTTTTACTCCTTTCACAGTCACAAAGTATGATTTTTAAAAAAAAAAATTGTGAGTGGGATCAACACAAATGAAATACTTCATCATGAACATGTTGTGGCTGTTTTACATTATCTAAAATACAGAATATTATCTCCCATCACATGAATACATATGGCTATCCGCTTTTCTGTTCTTCAATCACATTGGTTAATGAAAGGCTTTCAACACGTATGAATAAAAATGAAAGACTTTCAACATATATGAATCAGGGAACCGCTGAAACATAATTAGAAATGGGGAGGTATCATAGGCAGTGTATGTGGGTTGTCAGAAAGTGTAGAAGTAACACTTTTTAGTGAAAATGAAGAAATAAAAACATGGAGGACTATGGAGAAAGGTGAGGGGAAAAGAGCATTTACAATCTCCGTGTTCTTGAATACAGACTGTCCCAAGTATTTTGAGGGTGATCTGTCAATTGCTGAGTTATTTAGGGAGGTCAGTATGCCATGGAAATCCAACAGAAAGGCTGAAACATCTTGGGAAGCCCAGAAAGACTGAAAAAGCAGAATGTCCCTCTTTCTGCTCCTCAAGTAATGTCAAAGGAAACAAATGAACATTTATTGAAAGAGTTCCACATCATCAACTACCACGAAGAACCTGAATCAAAGTCCAAGCAGTGAGGATTTTCTCTTCTGAGAGAGGTGAAAGTGAGGGAGGCTTTCCATTTTTCCATACACTATCTGCACTGCCAATGGTAGATATTATGTTAAGTGAAATAGATGTTTTTTTAAATTTTTTTTAGTTGTAGGTGGACACAATACCTTTATTTTAATTTTATGTCTTGCTCAGGATCGAACCCAGGGCCTCACATGTGCTAGGTGAGTGCTCTACCACAGAGCCACACCCCAGACCAAGCGAAATAGTTTTTAAAAGGCATTTTTATTATGGGAAAAATTATAAGAGGTTAATGGCAATAGATGCTTTCAGGATAAAAATATACCAAAGAGAGATGTTAGTAATAATAATAATTTAGACCCTAAATATAAGTACAGGATGGACAAATTCTATTGTACTCAAACTGTTTGCAAATCTGATACCTACTTTTGACTCTAGTTATATTGAAGGAAATAATATATGTATTATTCTTGCACTTCTAGCAGCAACAGAGCACTTAGCAATGAGAAGAGTGTTTTAAAATATATGTCAAATAAATTTACACATTAATGAATACTTAAGTAAATAGTGTAAGTTTAAACAAATGAATGTGATCTTTCAGAGATGTGATTATATTCATTTACTTTATTGAGCATTTACTGGTACTGTTTTGGCCAATAGCATATGTGAATAAGCTGAAGGAATTGCTGTCTTCAGGGAGCTTAAAATCTAAAAGGTCAGAGCTGTACTATTGGACTATCTTTGAGAAAGAATAAGATAAGTTAACATTTTGGGGTCTTCACTGGTTTATTTCCAATAGAGGGTTTGGAATAATTATGACTCTTCTAACTCCATGATCCTGAAATTATTGCAAGCTATGATGAGTAAGTGGACTAGAAGAAATTAAAAGAGATGCATTCTTCTTTCTTTTCCATAAGCCCCCAGGATGATTAACCTAAAAAAATGTCATTTTAAAATTTACTACATTTATTTTTGTGGACAAAAAACTAAGTGAACCTATAGTGATAATGCATATAGCACTGTTCTGAAAAGTAATCATAATTGAAAGTTGATTTCAGTAAAGCTTAGAGTACTAATCTTAAATTACATAAATTCAATTGGATGACATTATAAATGAATCTGCTCCATGTACATGATCTGATTGTATTGACGCTTTAACTATTGCATTTTTCTATACTTTGATAGAAATTATTTCTCTTAATTAAAGTACATATTCTATGAGTGAGAAGTTCCTTTCTGACATTTAACTTTTATTTTTAATGTGCATAACACTATGTAAGCTACATAGTATGTAGTAAATAATTATTTATTGAAATAAATTTCCTTCGTAACTATGCATCAATACTAATAAAGTGAACAAAAAAATTTACCTTGATTAAAACCAAATGTTACATCTCTATGATTAAAGTGTACTGTTTATTTCCTTTTTGTGTGAATTTTCTAAAGCATTTAGAACTATATAATTCATATAATCAATAAAAAATGTTTTATAAAAATTTCAAGAAAATTTCTCCTGCGTATTATGGGAATATATAAAAATAAATGACAAAATAACATAACACTAACAACAAAAACACATTAAACTTACTAAGGAAAACTACACAAGTTAAATATTTATTAATTTAAAAGAAAAACTATAACTGCTATTTTCACAAAAGATAATCCATGTATTTCTAAATCTTAGAGTCTTAACCCCATTAACCAAATGAAATTATTATAAGTATGCACAATCCAGGTGGTTCCAAATAATGATTAAAGACAGCAATGGGATAATGTTAAAGTTTTCAGGCAAAAGAAAAATAAATTATTTCAGTGAGAGGAAGCATATAGAATCATGTAAGCCAAGGAAACTTTTTCATAAAGTTTTCTCAATCAGATTAGTATTAAATAAGTGCTAGTATGATAGATATGGATGTACTTCAATGGATTAGAAAAACACAAAGTATGGTTATGAATCACTGAAGACAAGTTAATTCTTATATCGCATCTTCCTAAGTCAAATGAATATACTGGTATTCTTAGCATAAGTTATACCTAAGTGGCTGGATATCACAAATCCTCAACTGTGTGGAGACTCTATGAGAGTCAGTGCTCATCTAGTTAACCCAATTTACACCCTGCAAAACTCACAAGATACGGAGAAAATGTTCATAAAGAATTCAAGAGCAATGTTGTAACTACCCCTGTGATCAAAGATGCTTTCACCTTTTCATTCATTTAGCCACCAGTTTTAACCTGTAATCGAGGGAAAATGAAAATCAGTACAGAATAGAATTCTGAAATGGGAGTGGGGCTAACTGGAGCTTCCTTGCAACTTTGTCTCACATACATAAAGTTTTGAGAAGAAAAACTTAAAAGGAGAAACACAAGCATGCTTTCCTTTGCATTTCTCATAAATTCTTCCTTCCTCCTCTATTGTAGTTAAAAGAAAGTTATACATAAATCTTCATTTTCGTAAATAACACAATTTACTTTCATGTGCTCATTCCAAGGGGAAGCTGGATCCAGACCTAATTAGTAACACAATTCGTTTTACATACTCAGTTCTCAGTATCTATTGGATGACTAACTAAATAATTGATAGTTGCAACATTAATATTTTAAAATACTATAAGTATTTGAAAATACTATACAACAAATATTTTAAGAAAATGTATTATGCAGCTAATGAATATTCCTAAAACAGACTTAGGTGCTATGACATGAGTATTAATCTTGGTTAGAAATGTACCATTTGACATAAAAAATGACTTATTAAACTGTTATTTGAGAATATTTGAAATTAAAAAAAATTAGTTGCAGATTGCAAAATAACCATAAAAATAATTTTGCTGCAAATGCTAATATTGCCTTCATTTTTTGTCATCAAAAACAGTTTCAAAACTGTTATCCAAAAGCTACAAGAAATCATATTCCAAAATCTGTGCACATAGTTCTCTACATCCAGTAGCTTTCTTGAACCTAAACAGAACACAGAATGAAAACGTTTGTTTTACGAGCCAGAACCTGACTCCAGCCACTGCTGGTATATCAACCTCACTCCAGTTACTTGATAATAGGAGGCCGCCATGGTGCCAGTGGTCATTTCATGCTCAGTGAGCCCCACGGGGCTGGGAGAGCAGTCGATTTTTCCAAATGTCATCTTCTAAGTTACCATTTACAGTCCTAAGTTGGTTGTATGAACAATAACCAAATGGATTTTCTAGCATTAAAACAGGAAAATATAAATAAATAGTGCTGCAACAATTTATTATAACTGTCTTTATTAAAGAAACTTAATGAAAATGAGACAAACTTTTAACATTTTTTTTTCCTGAACAACCAAACATGTTAGAAGCATTTGGTTTGATAATGATTAGCCTTTTATTAAATGAAATAAAATCAAACTGATTTGAAATGTGTTCTCTTCCTGTTTTTGGTCAGTGCTGTGGAATACAGACTCAGAGGTTTTCACCAAAGAACTATCATCATCATTTGGGAAATGGTGACCAAAAATATTAATATGCTGATTGAATTAATAGAAGAATTTTTTAAAACAGCTCTATTTTGAAATAAACCATAAACTCCAGAGTGCCTAACAGGAAATATTGCATATATTGAAGTTTTTCATTGAATTTGATCAATTATTCTCTATCATTATTGTTCTCTCTCTAATTTTAATGGTTTGTACTAAATTAGTTGATATATCTTGATATATCCTTTGACATGAAAATAATTCATAAAAATACTTTTTTGAAGAGTGATCCAATCAAAATCAAATAAGGGAAAGAATAAGTTATTACTGATTCCTCTACAATACTACAGAATACTCTTTTCTACAAATAAGTAGATAAATAAATAAATACAGGGGGACATGCTATGAAATGTGCTAAACAAAAGCCAGCAAATAGATATTAAATACATACAAAACATATATATATACATATATAAACACACACGTGTGTATATATGTATATATATATATATATATATATATATAAAAGCAGAATAAGAAAAACCCCAGAAAGCTAATATATTTTATACTGACATGTGATGCATATATGAAAATGTGTTTGTTTACTTTTAAAAAATGAATATCAAGAACTATACAAGTTACTATAATTTTTCCAGTGGTCAATAACTAAAATCGGGTACAGGAAAACCTGATGAGAGAAAAGAACAATAAAGTGAGAAGTAAAAAGAAACTTTCATCAAAGTAAGTAATTTTAAATTCAATTATTTTAATTTTATTGGACTAATTTTCCTACTGAACATTTTGCTTTCAAGCAATAATGACAAGTTAAAAATCACCATTGTCATAAGAGTTTCAGGTCACTGAATGTGAAAATAGGAAAACCTATTCTAGAATATTTGCATTTAAAATTTTTGATTGTTCAAAGTTTCATTTATAAAGATGTTTATATTGAATAATCACTCCCTTAATAAAATTTAAAGATTTTGATTTATTAATATGAATTCACTATTAAAATAATTCATGAAGTACATATACAGAAAGTAGATTTTATATTAAAAGTTGAAATATGAAAAAGAGGGAACAACAGACACAAAAGAAATCTCCAAGGAGAATTTCCCTTCTTCTTCTGGTCATCGGCTAAAAGCTGATTAAGGCAATATCATTCCCAAAGGATTAATTTAGCCAGTTCTGACTTTATTCAGCAATATAACTCTAGAACAGCTTTATACCTCAAATTATATTTATATATATGTGTGTATATGTATGTATATATACACATATATATAAAATATTAAACAAAGTTTTGACACACTGAATTACCCAGGATTAAATAAAATCATAAATTATCTAAGGATATATTTAAGGAGTCAATATAAAATTATAAACTAGTATAATATTTTAAATTAATAACAAAATTGTTTTCAGATCATTATTAAACAAGAAACTCTAGTCATCTAAGCAGTAATCAACAATGTAAAATTCTCTATAATGATTCTATTGTAGTATGATAGTCAAATAATAGACTACAAAAAGAGTCCCAAACTCTTGATTAGCTAAATCTGTTAATATTGGACAGGATCATTAATGAACATTTGTGTCCTTACCTGTGAAGCAGAAACATTGATCGCTATACTATTTTTTATGTCTTATAGGAGACAAATCTTTTAAAATATCTTTGAAAATAGTAAATAGTTAAATGTCAGTTTCATTATAATTATACAGAGAGATAGTAGTAAGGTCATTTTATCATTACTCTGGAATAAATAATCTAACTATTGTAAAAAATAATAGCTATTTTAATAAATATTTTCCTTATACTTCAAAAATTTAGAAAAAAAATAGAGAATTTTATTTTAAACTTTGAGTCTTTAATATCACAATGGGTTGAAACAATTTATTTCATTTAAGTTTATGCCAGTTTAGATATTTAGATCTATGTCTTAACTCTGACTTTTAGAACCATCCCGAATGTCATGTTACCACTTCAGCTTCATTTAGGCAGAAACTGCAAAATAAGTAGCTGAAGGAACTTGGGCAAACCCAGAACATTATATAGGTAGCATCAAATGCAAATAAAAAGAAAACTAGAAGTTGTCAATTTATTTGGGTAAGCTGATGTGCTAAAGTGCTGCCTTTCAGTGTAGTGTTCCTCAGTGGGTGAAGGATTTAAAAAGTAAAAGAAATTTTTCCTGGTGCATGTAACAGTACACTCCCCCCCTCCACCAAGATGTCTTAATTCCTGGAATCTTTTAATTTATTACCTTATATGGCAACACACACTTTGCAAGTGTGATTATATAGGTCTTTGATAGGGTATTTGCCTAGATTGAACAGGTAAACTGATTTTAATTATAGGGTCATTAAAAGTAAAGAATCTTTCATAGCTTGAATCAGAAGACATGACTACAGAACTACTGCAGAGATACAAAATTTTCAGCTTTAAAAATGGAGGACAGGGATCAAGAAACGTAGGTAGCTTCTAGAAGCTAGAAAAATCAAGGGAAATGATTCTGTCCTATAATCTTTGAATAAAAATTGAGCCATGCCTTCAACTTGATTTTGAAAACTTGAGGCCTCTTTTGGGCTTTTATATAACTACAAGGAAATAAAGTTTTGTTGTTTCAAGCTACCAAGTTTGTGATAATTTTTTATAGAGCAATAAGATATTAACGCAGTACAGGACTGAGAGAAATCCTGATAGTCTACTATTCTCCAATAATGTTCTGAGCATTATCCTATATAATTTGCATACTTTTCCCTTTACATCTAATTCTAGGAATGTTCCCTGGTTATGGACACAACAGAAAGGGCCCTCTTTCGTGTCCAGATGCCCCTGAGTTAGTGCAGTATTGACCATGGCCAAGAACCACTACATTAATGAACAGTGGTTTATAATAACAATTGATAATAATGGATTCTAAGTAGGAGTTCAAATCTTAATAAACTTCAAAAAACACCTTCGATGCATTTGAAGACATTATTTCCTATTTATAAATAAAATCACTGAGTAAAACCATTTCACAATGTATATTGGTTACATCTTTCAATGAAATCTGTGTGGCAAGTAATTTTATCAACAACTTTCTGGACAACACCAACTCAATTATCAGGATAGATATTAAAATTCTATCTCTAGAAAGGAATTCAGTGTAGGTCCAAAGGAAGGAAAGATGTTTTTCATTTAAATAATTATGAACACTATTTAAAAATTATTTTAATATTTGTGTAGCTTGATGGACTTTATCATTAAAAATCTATATGATTTTGATATTGTTTTAATAGTTAATTTCATATATGAAATAAAAAATAAAAGATTCACTTTCCTCTCCTAAGCAATTAATCAGTCATAACACTATTTTTAAACACTGAATTACATATAAACACACATTCTAAACTATAACTCATGACAGTAGAATGTGTATAGTTTATTTCAAATAGTAGGACTTCAGTTGAGCTTTAATAAGCAGCTCTAAGTTTCAAAATAACACAGTGTTGACTATTTAGTTAAAAAGTGTGAACTAAGAATGCTTCAGTGAAAAAATATAGTCTTTCCTGCTTTCTTCTTAAATACATGTATTAAAAACAAATACAAATGTGGTAGTTAAATTACTCATCGTTCTTCACTGTTGCTAAATGACATCATTTAACATATATATTTAGAGTTCCAATTTTTTTAATTTTATTTTTATTGTAAACAAATGGGATACATCTTGTTTCTCTGTTTGTACATGAAGTAGAGGCATACCATTTGTGTAATCATACATTTGCATAGGGTAATGGTGTTTGATTCATTCCAATTTTTCAAACATTTTAAAACTTAACTTTTGATTAAATTAATGTACTCTTGACACAATTGCCTGGTTTACTAAGGTTTTGAGACTTTGGGCTATCTTCTTCTAAAATAGAACTAAGTAGATAAAATTAAAATGATGTTACCTGCTTTGTTTCAAATCTTTATATAAACAAAATACTGTATGTGGATAGTCTACTTCAATATTCATTATTTTAATTCTAAATAATAAATGTATCATCTCATGAAAATACATAGCTTTTGGCTATTCACAGGAAAAGGCAAAATATTTTTTAAATTACTTAATCTCTATTAATCAGACAGAAATAGGATAACCTCATAACCATTTTGTACTAAAAAGAAATAGTACTTGATCTATACTTTGAAATATTCTTAATCAGCTTTGAGCAATAAATAGCTCAGAGAGGAAACACTACAATTTTATTTATTGTAGTGCTTATTATGCAGTCAGATGGTTTTCATCACAAAGGTCTAATATACTTTCTTTCATCTTTGCAGAAAAATATAAAATGTCCTCTGAAATCAAACAGATCTCCCAAAGACATCAGTCAGTCCATTGTGAAAATACTACAGCTCTGTCACTTTCACCCAAGAGATTTCTGTCAGTCGCCAATCTGGTGTCACTATAGAATTACAGCTACAGTACACTATCAATGCCTGCTGTGTCCTTTGGGAAACAAAGCTTTGCTGGTTGAACTTTATGATTTAGTCCCAAAGGCAGAAGAACAAAGCTTTGAAAAGCAGACAGGACACATTCTTCTTCTAAAATTCTAAAGAGACAAGATAGAATCTATTTGCAATTTTTTGGTGTATTATGGATTAAATTGAATATTAAACAAATTTATGTGGCACATAATTAGTTTTAGCTGTCCTTTTGTGTTTGCTTCAACAAATTACATTGTTTCAGAATTTTCAAAAGTAACTTCATTTTTAATGTTTCTCTTTCTGCCTTTTGGAGCAATTACCAGCATAACAATGACTACCTCTATAAAGATGCAGGTAAAAGCAATAACCCTTTCCTCCTCCTCTTTTCAAAAGCATCGTTGCAAATAGTTATTTCTTAAGAATGTATTATTTAAAATTTCATGATAAAATAAGGAAAAATCCATTTAAATTAATCTCTGTTTTAAATGTCTTTTTTTCTATCATTTTATTACCATGGCTTCAAAGATATGACATAGGTATAGAAACAAAGTGAACTGGGTAAGTAGTATTTTTTTAAAGCAGATATTATCATATGTGTATTCTACAATTTTCAGGAAACTGTTTTTATGAATCACAACACTTTTCCTATTGGATATTTCTAGATATAATATATACATACGTGTATGTGTGTGTGTGTGCGTTATATCCTGAATGAAAAATAATAAGTATTTTTTCTTTTCTATGTAAACTTTCTCTAGACATAGTTCAGTTGTTTGGAAAATAGTCTGCCATACTGACTTGTGACCTACATGAGTAGTGCCTTATCATTAAATGCCACATATTATTTGCCAGGATTAAGGAAATAAAAGGGTTTTTAAACAGTTAAACAAATCTGAAGAATTATTTTGTTTCTATAGAACTGGGATGCTCTACTAGTGTTAAAGTTCAAAGGCATTCTGTAATGATCTTGAAAATGAAATACTTAGAATTAACATAAATTGGAACATTGAGGAAGAAACTACCTGATTATTCAGCAATGGAAGCAAATTGAGTCCATGTATACATGAACTATATTCTTTTAAGTTTATAATAGAATGAAAGTTCTAATATATCAAAAATTCCATATTTTATATACTGTTATAGCCACAACTTTAATCCTATGTGAAGAAGTTCAAGAATTAAATAATCTAATACACAAATTGCCTCATAAAATTAAACATTTGCTTTTCTTTCTTCATTTGAACACTTAGTGAAGTCAACGTTTAAGGGATTTTATTTATTGTTTTCTTATTTTTTACTTCATCATGATAAGTCAGTATGAGATTCTGGGACTCAGAAATTAAAAGCATTCTTAAGGATTAATGTTCTGCTAATTTAGGAAAATATACCCAAATACTGTAGTGAGAGGTTTCAAAGGTATGGTAATGTGGTGCATTTTAGAGAACACCTAGTTTTTCCAAAGCCTTCAAAATATCAGAAGGTAATCAATTTTTCAGTCCTTTGAGAATGACTTTTGGAGTTGATTACTATCTCTGAGCTTTGTTTGAGGTGGCTTTCTCTCTCTGTAGATCTAAGTAATGTATTGATTTGCAGCTATAAACATCGTGCTTGTCTGTGTGTGTGTGTGTGTGTGTGTGTGTGTGTGTGTGTGTGTGTTTTACTTTAGCACACTGACAGAACTGCTTGTAAGGAATGATGATCTATGTTGTATTTTTATACCAGCTTAGACCCCTGTCTAAGAAAAACATATTTCCAAATCCAGCACAATTCCTACCATTACAGAAAAGTTATTTTGCAATAAATCAATACTAGAATAATTTTAAATCATGTATGTTTTAATGTACTCCAGCACCCTAGTAGCAAAAATTAGATCTAAATACCAGGTCAATAGTCTATACTGTTCTCTCCAATCTAGTAGCCACTAGCCACATGTAGCTATTGATCACTTGAAATGTTGCCAATAGTGGAAATGTAAAATGCACAGCAAATTTTGAAGACATAGGATGAAAAATTCTTCAAAACTCCTTATTTGTTAACATATTAAAATCATGTTTTAGATGTATTGACTGAATAAATTAAAGTGTTTAAATTCAAAATTTTCTTGAAATATTTTAAATGTGGTTGCTAAAGATCTAATATTATATCTAAATATTATATATGTAACTTTCATTATATTTCTATTGAAAAGAACTGGTCTATAAACCGAAAATAGTGGTAGAGGTTAGTATTAAAAGGACACAGGGCCAGGGTAAGCACTTCAGAACACTACCAAAGAAACAATAAACCAACACACATAAAAAGCTACAGTTTGGCCTTACTAGACATTGCTGGATAGCCATTATATGGCTATCTTAAACTTTTCTCTGCTGTTACTGAGTGGGCAAGTAGGGGACAGCATAAGACCACAGAATGGTACATTTCTCATCCCTAGCTGCAGGCCATGGTTCATCTGGGGAATTTTTAGAATATCCCTACCTGAGTCTTGAATCTACAGATTCTAATTAACATGGTCTGGTTGGATCACTGTAGCTTTCAAAACTACCTCCCTTTGTAATTCTAAAAGCCAGGATTGTGAACCATAGTTCACTAACAGTTGGAGGATTAAAAAATATACAATAAAGAGGTGCACAGCCCAGTTTTACCCAGGGACATGAACAAGAGAGACATGTGCTTCATCTTATGAGCAAGTTCTTATTCCTCAAAGGCTGTGTTATTGAGGATTCAGAAGACAGAATCAAAACTTGCAAGAATAGAGTTGTGGAGGCAGTGCATTGTCTTCCATGGAGAAATGGAGTGGAAATTGGTATCAGCTTCAAGAATTTATCATCCTAGCCCACATATTCACTTATCTGATTTCTGGTTATTTCTGTCATCATTAATGCCAACTCTAAACTGAAAGTAATTAATAATTTATCCCCAACCTTGATTCTACTTCAGGGCTCTTTCAAAGTTCTTCCTGGATTCCTTTTCTCCCAATCTGCCTGAGTGGCAACTTTTTATAGTTCAGATAATGCTAAATATTATCTCCTTAGCAAATATTATTTCCTAATAATCCAATGTAGTCAGTCAGCCATTTAGTTACCTGGCCATAATTCAAGAATGTACACTGCTTATTGCTAGAGATATTTTCCTTCTTTCTTTACTTGTTTGAATAGAGTATCCACAGCCATAGGGAAGGTTGACAGAATAAGTCTCTAACTGGTCCACCACTTCACATCTCAAAAAGTACTGGCACAGAGGAAACACTGGATAAAGATTTATTGAATCAATGAGTTAACAAACAAATAAATAATACTTGTTTAGAAATATTGACTTTAAAGTTGTATGCTTTATTTAGAGGGAGGGTAACTTAAAAAAAGCTTTTCTCAAATAATATAATTCATGATTTATTTGAATTGTTCTAAAATGAATTATGCTTCCTGGCAAAGGAAAATCTTTAGAAGGGTTTACCTGACGTCAACCTCTAATTTATTGAGATTCTATGTGAGTATATTTACAGGCAAGCTGTAATGATTTCAGGTGCTGGAGTTTACTTCTGGGATTGTAGACCTTCTAATATTTCTTCCAAAATACTTGACTTTGAGCTACTTCACTTATGATTAAAATTTTTACTGCTATAAAAGGATTAAACCAAATGTGTCATTTTTGCATCTTCTTAGAAATACAAAATTTAATGAAAGATAATGCTTAAACTAAATAAAATCAGACACTTTATATAACCTTAATTCTTATCATCATCAATGCTAGTAGTTATTTCATTCACAATTTATTAAACTTCTACTAATTCCTTTTAAATCCTGATAATCTTTTACTTCACAAAATATAACTTTGGGTAAGTAACAAGAAGAAAAATTTATTGTACTGTACTATGACTTCAATTAAAGTACTTCATTTTCAAATTTTTATTTTGAAAACAATGTCTATTTTGATTAAAATATATAAAAACCTCTATGTACAGAAATTTTATCTGTAAAAACTAATTCACACAAATAAAATGTAGCTATGAATGAATTACTTTAAGACTATCTTCTTTGGAACTACTATATTTTAAAAGGAATGAAGTAAATACTGAAAAATATTCGGTGAGAGATGAATGGAACACTAATGAGTCGTTCAGGAATTCTTTTAAGACTGCAACAGCACTAGAAGGAATTAACTATGGTACTAAGATGTTTGAATATCAAAAATTATTAGGCACCTATAGGCAAAATATTTTAGGGTTATCTTAAATATAATCATCAACATTAAAAAGTGCATTTATAAGTTTTGTAGACTAATATAACTAAAACTTTCCTTAGGGGATGTTCTGCAAATTCAAAGGCTCATGAACTTCTACATGCATTTTGATGTTGATATAGGCTTATATACTTGTTGTACCCTTGGTGTAATCCTATAATAGTATGCTGAATTTCTTCATTAATTCGGTAGTACGGGTCAAGTTGCTTAAAATAATCTTCAAGATCTTTATTACATTATCTTTCAGCTGTGCTTAATGTCATCAGGTTGTTTCACTTCTCCAAAAGAAAGTGTTTTAAAGCCATAAAACATTTACTAATGCTGATAAATAATGCTCACTGGAAATAAACAATAGTAGGACTGTCTCCAAAACATAGTTTACCTGAATATATGTGTAAAAGAAGAAAGAGTAGGAGTCAAAAAGTTAAAAGGAATTGTAATTTCAAAGTAATAACTCAGAAATAACTACTAAAAACATTGACATATGATGTATCTTATATTCTCAGTGCTTCCACAGATAACTAAAAACTAAATAAATATATTCTGTTACTGAAAAAGCTAGTGTCTGCCCATCTAAACAATTAGAGGGAGAGCTATTAACCATCTATTTTATTTTTCTTAGTTATATATTTTTGAAAGAATTGTACAGTCAGGGTTCATAAAATGACTTTGTAGAAAAGAAAAAAAAAAACAAATAAATCCATTAATAGACATCATCATTTGTATTAGCCTGTATTCAGTAAGTGAACCAATACTGACTTTAAGGTTGCCTGCTTTAAATACCTCAGGATTATCTGTTCTTAAGTGAGTAATAAGTGATTCACTTCCTTGCTGGATTTCAACCAGAGAGAGGAAGGTATCAAAGAGAATGCCCCACAATAAAGACCTTTAATGTGATAATAGAACTACTAGATATGACAGATGAAGTGATTATTGACTATGAGAAGCTTTCAATTCAGTAAAATGCTTGGGTAAGAGGCCTCTGCAATTACAGAAACAGGTAAGGTTTTCTTATTTATTTATTTATTTATTTACTTACTTAAATAATAGAAGACAGGACATTGGGAGCACACTATAGTCCACAGAGCAGAAATAATCAAATAAACCTGCTCTGGTCTACCCAAAACAACTTGAAATACTTATCTTTAAATTAGTTATAGGTGTAAAAGCTATGTTAACCATGGTGTTTACAAGAAATTCTATTAAACAGAATTATGGAAAGGCAATCAAATTTATTATATAAATGACTTGGAACTATAAAAAAATTCAGGTTCAAAAAGCTTTCTTCACAAAATACCAAAATGCATTCTGAATTAAATTCATTACTTATAAAAACAATCTACTTTTTTTTCACACTATAAAAGTGTTAAAGATAATACTGTTGTAGATCATATGAAACCCAGTGTGTATATGAGAAAATAATGCCAATGAGTTCAGTATTTCTTTCTCACAGAAAAACTAAGGTTAAACAAAATGATACTAACATTTTAAAAATTGAAAAATGCCAAATTCTTTTACATTTTCTTTATTAAATGGCATTCAGATCACCCTGGAAACTACTCTTCCTGATACAGAATTTGCAGTCTGATCCTTATTCCCTCCTACTTGATGTCCAATGACTTTGGAGTTTGGATTTCCCTCTAGGAGTCTTCTCTGTTTTTCTAGCAATGAAAGCCCTCATTAATACCTCTGACCTTCTGTGACTGAGAATCTAGGTTTTCACTGACCAAATAAGGAAGACTAGACTAAATCCCCAGGTTCCTTTTAGTTCTGAAATTTTACCAAGGGCCTCAAGAGAATTTGATTAAGTGCTAAGTCTTTTAACTAATCTCTTTTAAGGGGCATGCATTATCTAAAACAATGTCCTAGGTCCTCTATTTTCCTCTTTTTCAACCAGACTCAAAGCTTATTTGTTTCTTTGAATTAACACCTTTGCTCCAAAATCTCATATATCATGATATAAAAACAGCTTTGATTTAAAAATTAAACAGGCCTTAGTTTAAATCATGTCTTGCTACTTTGAAACTGGAAACCCTTATCTTAACTTTATACTCTTTGTGTCTTAGTTTTTACCATTTAAAATGGCACAGGTTATAGTAAAAGATGATTATATATAAAAATCTGTGGTTGATACATAGTAAGGATGCAAAATAAATTATTTTTAACTGAATTAGCTCTACTTTACTCAAGAATACTTTATTCCAAACAGGTGTTACTGAATGAGTTTCTCTCTACAGTGAAATTTTATGTAAAAAACCTTGACATGTGTACACATATTTTCCTACAAGTAAAGTTTCTTCAAGTCCTCCCCATATTTACTTTAGCTCCGTAGAAAGTTAAATTTGGTTGTGTCATACTCTCTGGGACTATTAAAGTTCTTTTCTTGTCTGAAATTTCCACATCCTACATATTCCATAATTAGGCATCTTCTTGATCATATCATACCTCTTGAAAAGCGCAGTCAAGAGGGAAAATTAAAATTAATTGAGACTTATGATCATAACAGCAAAATAGCATTTAATGAAAATGAGTTATATTCATTGACTGAGGCCATAATGAGATTATTTTAGCAAAGCAGCATCTTAAAGAGTCTTAAAAAAAATGAATAGCTAATTGAAGGAGGAAAAAGTCTTAAGTAAAATATATATGTATATATCTCCAAAATCAGCCTTCACTACTCAATACCATATGGACAATGGTGTATCTTTCTGCATAATCACTCCAGAAATCAATAGAATTTCATAGTAAATACTCTCAAGACAAGAAAAAGGTTTGCAATTACAGTCTTGGTATTTATCTTCCTCTTAAAAGAAATACAATGTATGGGATGATGGCTAAAATGAAATGTAATAGGTTACTTCAAAGCATGTTCATTGTATCATTTAATGTATTTTTTTTAACATAGGTCCTCTTCCAGGAAGTAATGCATAGGATTTTAATCATATACTGAATTCTCTACAGTCTTAAAGATCTTGCCATATTGCAGTCCCCTAAAGTTATATTATAAAAATTATTGACTATAAGAGTTTCATTTTGTGTGTAGCATTTCCATTGGTCAGTTGCACATTTACAAAGTATATTTTACTTTTATTTCTTTACTAAGCCACATTTTACTAAAAAGTGTATAACATTTATGGGTAATATATAGTAGGATTTTTTTCTTCTTAAAGAGTATAATCTTGATTGAATTTGAATGTGAAGGACAGAGAACTGGCCTGATGCCTTGAGCAGTTACATGCTTGCAACAGTGATTATATTCTATGTAAGATAAATATGGCAATCAGTATTCAAATGAATAACTATACTTTAGAGACTTCTTTAAATACTATTTCTCTAGCTCTGGTCCATAGACCACCTTTATTAGAATCACAAAGGATGCCTATTTAAAACAGTGATTTATTTCCCCTATCTACAAGCCCTGGCTCAGAATCTCTTGGCAGGGACCTCAGATGTCTGCATTTTTTAAATAAGCTGCTTGGGTAATCTACTCTCCCCTGTGCCTCTTCTGAAAACTGAAAATCATATAAGTGCCCACTGAATACACTTATATCAGAACACTCGCAGTTACAGGGCAACCATCTATTGACACATTCACCTCTATGATGAGGCCCACTGGGTTCCCAGGTTCTGCACTGTGCCTGACACATGAGGAATAATCACTAAACATCAGACTATATAACATCTCTTTTTGCTTCTTTTCACAAGTAAGGAGAACCAAAACTAGAAGATGTTATCACCACTTCAATGGAAAGGACTACTCTAACTAAACTGAATGACAAGATAAATTTAGACAGAATGGAAAGAGTTGGACAAATGAAGGAGCCAGAATTAAATACCTTCCAAAGCATCACTAATCTGTTAAATTTGGCCTTAACTTTGAAGAGAGAACAATGGTCCATTAGATTTCTTGTGACATGTAACTACAACTGCTTCTAGATCATGGGGAAAATTCCACATTAGTTGTTACTTCCTTTACCTCCTCTTTGTTAATGTCCTTTACCTCTTGCGTACTTTTACTTGGTCCAGGGGTCAGCCTCAGCAGGTTGCCTAAAGTCTTCCTGCCCTCTGCACCCTAAATTTAAAAATGAATATTCCTTTCTTCTAGTCTTAATCAAAAATGTCTAGTACCGAATAGTCACTTACATCATAATCTGATTCTGAATGCACTAGTTGATAGGCCAAAATGACTAAAAGATTAGACAAGGTATTGATTATTTAATAAAAATGATAAGATAGTATATGTTTTTCAAGAATCTTTATGAAGAATTTTGGAAAAATAGTTTAAATCAGCCCAAATATCACAGGGTGTGTTGGGTTTTATTGCTAACATTTTTTCTGACCAATCCTTAAAGCAGTTCTAAGGATATGTGTGTATATGTGTATGTGTTTTTATTCACATTGCAATACCGTGCATTTTTTATTTCAATAAATACAAATTTACAGCATCCATTGATGGTCTCAGGGCATTCTATTACTGAATGTTGCATATTCACCTAAATAATCTTTTATTCCTTTTACACCTGTCTAGGTTATTTTCATTTTTTATTTCTATTATAAACAATGCTGACAATAAGAGTTATGCATATTTATCTCTTTGCAATTAGATGATTATCTCATTAAAATACATTTTAAAGAAAATTTCTATAAAAATGTATATCCAGTTTTTATTTTGCAATCAATATTATAAAACTGTCCTGCATGAAGATGTATACCATGATGTTCTGAGCAAGAGTACATACATATGGTGCCCATTTCTAATATAATTGAATTTTCATAATGTTTCTAGTATATTATAGACAAAAAGCAAAACATGATTTTTGCACACTGATGTGTCTGATTGTAAAGTCAATGTTTTTTACCTTTTATTATAAGCAATGACTACAAAACAACTTCTGAAGTTGTTGCCACCCTTGACTCTTTCTCCATCTCTGACCTCCATGCTTCCCTAATTCACAGTCTACTTTACTTCCTTACACTGGAGTCAGGAAGGCTAAGGGAATCAAAGTACAGAAACTGTAGTGGTTTATTTGTTTTAGTCATATCTTAAAATAGAAATAGAAGTTTTATATTTTATTTGCATTTCTTCAATTATGAGTGAACTTAAGTATATTATTAATGATCCTTTATATTTCCTTTCTGAAGTCCGACATCCGTTTGCTTACAAGGTTATTTATATTTGTTGTTAAGATCATTTTTTATTTCCACTGAAGTTAAGTAACTTTCTTATTATATACTAACATTCCATGTATACATAGATATATTTATTTCTAAACTCTGTACTTTATATTATCATATGACTATAAATAGAACTTTATCCTCTTCATTACCACACTATTATAAATAATAAAGTTGTGCCATGAATTTTAATATCTACAGAGAATATAACTTCTTTTCCAAAAATGCCCAGTAGTCTTTCACTTGTTTTATATATATTTTCAGAGATGCTTTAAAACAAATGGGCAAGTTAAAAATCCTAATAGAATTTTTCTTGAATTTACTTTCGATGCACAGATTAACTTTTAGAAAATTCCTATCTTTAATGTTTAAGATTATTAATCATAGCAGTAGTGCTCTTAGTTGAAATAGCTGGAGGACTAGTCAATGATAATTAAATGTTTAATAAATTTATTTTTATTATTGTCATTTTGAAGAAGGGAACTGAGGCAGATAAAAATAGATAATCTACCAATGGTCAATGAGCCAATAAACACTAGAGCCAGTATTCCATGAAAGTACTTTGAAAAGAGCCCCTATGAAAACAACTTCAATTTAAGCACATATCTCCATTCAGATCTTACTGTGCTTTGTGGCTTTAAATTTTTCTTCACCTGGAATCTTTTTTAAAAAATTTTTTAATTTGTTCTTAGTGGTTACACATGACAGTAGAATGTTTGTTGACATATACACACATGGATAATAACTTCTCATTCTCCTGGTTGTACATGATGTAGAATTACACTGATCTTGAAATCACATATGCACATAGGATAGCATGTCCGATTCACTCTACTCTTTCTATTTCCACTCCCCCTCCCTTCCCTTCATTCCCCTTTGTCTAATTCCAAGTAATTTTCTTTTGAACTTGTATCCACACGTTTTATAATTTTAGCTATAGTTTTAAATTTTTACATTTTCAAACTAAACTATTGGTATTACCAATACTATTAATTATCTATCTTGTAAAAGGCTAATAATTGAAAGCTTATTGTTCCTTATGTGGTCAATTTACATTTTTCACAATTATTAACAATCATAAATGTTAGTAATATGACTTCCTTATTCACAATTTTTATAACGGCATTCTTTTTATTTTCTAATCCCCTTGATCAACAATTCTATAAAAATGTTAGTATCTCAATAGAAATGAACATTAAAATTCACTAAATGTCTTTTTTTAAAAAAGCGGTCATATGCAATTTCTAATATTAGTGCCATTGTTACATTGACTTATAAAATTAATAAGGAAAAGTTTTTTCTTCTGGTAAATTTCTGGCAGTTAAAACAGCATAGACTTATTGACTACAGAAGAAATTTAAGAATAATTTTTTCCAACCAGGGTATTCTTCAAGACACTCAAGCAACAATCTTCCCAGAGGTAAATTTATATTTTTTTATCACTTATTTAGACAATTCTTCTACTTTGAAGCCTTAAAATATTGTCATTTTGTTGCATATTTCTCCTTTGTCATTCCTGACTCCATGCATTTTCATACTATTTCCTTCTATTTTTTGATCAGTCAACTGTTCTTTATTCATTACTAGTCTTTGTTCAGTAATATTCTTCATTGTTTCAAGGAATAAGTTTCTAGGTTTATTTTCAAATTCTGCTGTTATTTCTAAACCATAAATCTTTCATAAATATATTTAATCATTTATTCTAAGTGCCTCAATTTTGTTATGTTGACTTTTTTAGAAATTTTCAGTTAGATAATTCCTTTATTTTCATTCAGTAATCAAATATTGAAGATATAAAGTTCCTTTCTATTATGCTTTTGTGTACAGATTTCATAAGGAGCATTTTTTACCATTATTTTCTATTACAGGTTGCAATCACAGTTTTAGGTCCTTATTTTGTGGTTACTTACCTATAATTTTTCAATATTATCTTTAAACTAGAGAATAGTTTATTCTCTAAAATAATTACAAACTATTTCATAACTTATTGAGTCTTTTCTTGGGTGTGTGTTCATGGCTAAATATATGATAACATAAATAAGATATATAGTTCATCAATAATCTTATTTGCTTGCTTTTTGAGAACAAAGTATACTACTCATCTACTAAGTGATATTGATAATTATATCAATACAATAATCTCGAGGACTTAATTCTTATGTATTAATTTTCCATATATTAAGTAAAGTATGACAAACTCAAATGGTCTGTTTCTCTCATGCTTTCCTTGTGCATTTACCAATTTTGTGTTACCTATTTTAATTCTGTTATAAATTAAAATGATATAAGGAAATGAATATTTTTGTTGAGGTTTTTATGGGGAAGATTTCAGAGCATAATCAAAAACTCTTATTCCTCATCTCCATTTATTTTAGAAAGAGATATGTTAAATTACGTAATTTACATCCACATAAAACCTGCACCAATTATAAATTGAACAAGAGAGCAAAAATACTTTAAACAATAAATCATATATTGAGAAGTACAGGATATATTTTGAATTAATGTTCACATTTTATAATAGCATCCTTAGAATCTACCTCATTCAGTGATAATCAAATCAGAGTATTTCAAATGGAGTTCTTATACTTTGTTATTTCAACTATGAACGAGGAAATCTAAGACATAATTTTTACTTAATTTCCTTTTCACATAGTATTATGACTAATGTTAGTTTCCAACACTGCTGTGCAAAGAATAAAAGCTATTATGTTAATTGGAGAATATATACAGTTCACTAAACTCAAGATACATGTCAGTTTCTGTTTCCACCAAATAAAAAAAATTCCCCAGCACCATAAAAAAAATTTCATCTATTTATATCTATCTGTCTATAAAGAAAGAATGAGAAGAGTGTGAAAATAAACAGTGAGATTGAGAAACTCCTTCATATTTAAGAAATTGTGGTGGAATTGCACAACCCTACATATAACCTACAGTTACTTATTTAAAATGTAAAGATTTACAATTAAATGCTTTCCAAGTGCTGACCATGTGGCTAGTGGCTACCGTTTTGGACAGCACAGGTAGAAAAGAGTTCCATCATCACAGAAAGGGCTTTTGGACAGCACTACAGTCAGGTATTTTTCTCCCAGAAAATAATCAATACACAATTCTTAAGATAAAACTATTCTTATTTTTCTTTTCAGATACGTAACTGAAGTTCAGAGAAAATAAAGAGCATATTCAACTTCAGAATATTAGAAACGATGAACCAAAAATTTTAACTCAGTTCTGTTTGATTTCTGAGCCTCTGCTTTTTCCACTTTACTTGTAGAATACATTGGAGGAAAGAACCCTTAACATCAGGAATAGCCGATGGAAATCCCTGCCCCTAGCACATCACAGCCTCAGAGATCTCACCAGAGGTGACACTGGCACATCTTTTCTCCAGGACGTTTATCTTTGTCCTTGCTAGATTTCCTGTCTCACATTAGTTTCTTTGAATTGTAAAGTTACTTACTACCAGTTCATATGTTTTCAATCATGTGACTCTGGTTCCTCTATTACTTCTTATCTCTGACAAAGATTTAGCATATGTGCCATGCCCTGTATTTTGTATTTTATGTCACCTGTTGAGACAATTTCTGTAGGTTACCTAGTCTTAATGGCATGTCCAAACTTAACCCTTTATGTTCTTCCATGGTTACCTTTTTCTACTGTTGAGGATTGAAAGAGTGTCCCCCAAAATGATATGCCCAAATCCTAATCCCCAGTACCTATGAATGTGACCTGATTTGGAAAAGCGATATTTGCAGATGCGAATAGATTAAGGATACTGAGCTGAGTGAGAATATCTTGAATTTAGAATGAACACTAAATACAATGACTCTTGTTGCTATAGATGTAAAGAGAGGGAGATTTGACATAGCAGGCACGAAAGAGGAAAAAGAAGCGAAGGGCAAACGAAGAAGGCGAGACTGGACTAAAGTGAGGACAAGTTAAGGAAGCTCTCCGATTCCAGGAGACTGTCCTGGAACTGATTCCGTCTCAGAATTTCCAGAAAGAACCGAACTACCAAAACCTCAGTTTTGGAATTCTGACTTCCAGGACTGTGAAAGAATACTTCTCAGTTATTTTGGGCCACCCAATTTGTGCAATTTGCTATGGCTGCCCTAGGAAACTAATAAACCCATCTCTGCCACTACTTTTTTTCAGTGCTTTGATCTTTAAAGCAATAACTGTTCCTTCCACATCTTCCAAAGACGCAATCAAGAATTTCTTGTGATTAACTTCCCAATTAACCAAAACAAGGAAGTGAAATCTGAGTGAACACCTGAAGAAAAATGTCAAAAATACATAAATGTTAAGCTACAGGAAAATGACTTTGCCTTTTACGATTAGGTTGACTGGCAGGGTTGAGAGAAATGCTGCTTCATTTTTAAAGTTTTGAACAGTCTTTGAGGCAATTGAACCCTATGGAGACTGAATGACCTCAGACACGTGAAAGTGTACTCTTGATTGAATAAAGCTAGAGGAGGAACAGACACTTAATGCTACTGATTTATAAAGAGATACTTCATTTACTATGACATATACGTAATGCCATGCAAGTAAATTATTCTGCATTATGATGAAGAAAAAGTCACAAAATATAAAGATTTACATTTTCTTATTTTATATCACTGGGTCAAATTACTTTAGATGATCTTACCTTGTACTTCCCTAGCATCTGCAAAAACTAACTTTAATGATTTTTCATATAAAACTTTTAACAGTCCTTGCAGTTCATATAAACCCCATATGGAAAAACCCTGTCACAAACTCTCACATTATGTTTTAATTTGCATCACATCCCTAATTCTGTGAACTGCAGCTGGTTTCTGCCTAAGGTCTAGTGCTGAAAAATATGTACTTTCTCTTGATCATATTGACCTTGGTGCTCACTAAAGGTGAAAATGTGGATGACCACAGGAGAGGACAGAATGCAGTGGGTGAAATGCCAGGAGACGGTGGAATCGCAATTAAGGTAATTGGGAGTCATGATGGCAGCCAGTAAGGTTAAGGGGAAAATGTGATCAAAAGAATAGGCAGGGAGAAAGTGACCTGCCTTCTTGCAGAATGCAGAAGGGTTGGATCAACCAGGTGTGGGCTTTAGAGACCTGGTCCAGAGACAGAACTTTTCCTTATAGAAGATTTAAAGGTTTAAGCAGGGAACAGAATATATTGCCTAAAATGCATACTGAGACATAAATAATCATAATAGTATTACATGAATTTTTTTCTTTTACAGAGGATGAAGACTAAAATTGCATTCAATTCCAGGAAAGGAAGTCAAGGGGTTAAAGGAAAAAGTAATTGTAAGTTTGAAAATAGGTATTTGAGCATGTTTAGAAGAAAATGGTCAGGAAGCATTCAGACCTTGACTGTTTAACTTACAAAGTAACCTATTATCACTTCTGTTTATTTTTATTTAAACCTGGTGCTCTGTGAAAGATAACAGACTCCAAGAGAATGACCCTTAATAATAATTTTAGCCTAATTAGAATTTATGCTATCTCAGATCCACTAGGTTTACTAGTTAAGAAAGATCAAGTATTCAAGATAAGTACATATACACATATACATGCATATATGTAGATATATGCATATATGCATATAGATATATATTGAAAAAGTAAGAACAGAAGAAAATCTGACTAAAAGTTCAGCATGAAAGTAATGCATGTTCAAGGGTCCTCCGTAAAATACCAATTCACTCTTACCTGGGACTTCTACCATGTACACTGGGAAGTTTTCACTGCTTGCTGACTCTATAAGAGAATAGCAGACAATCAGAATTATTATATCATAATTGATAGAAAATCTGTCAACCTGTCTGTGGGCTGAAGTTTTGTCTCAATTTTCTACTTTGTATTGAAAGCCTTTTTAAAATTAATTTAAACATACTTTTAAAAGGCAAGGAAAATCTTTAAAAGCAAGAAAAATCTTTCAAAGCAAAAATTTCTGGATAAACAACAATTTCATATTTCAGAGACACAAGCTTTGAAAGTTCAATCCCAGATTATGGCATTTAATGTCATATCTGTGAAACTAAAATATAATGTTTTTAAGCAATGATTCACTAAGAGCCAACCACAAGAGTATGGAAGAAAATGAAAAGATTATTTTTGAGGATCCTGCCTAAATACCACACTCAGGCAGGGCACCAAAGTAAGTAGAATTGAGGCAATAAATAAGGGCAAACCCAACTATAAGTTCATCAAATAGTCACATATTAACCACCTCTAAAATTTGTACTTAAAGAAACATCCAAACATTAAAAAAAAAAAAAAAAAAAAAAAAAAAACTTTTTTCCTGGAAACTAAAATGATTGAGAACAAATATTTTCAAAATTAAGCAACAAAAGTAACATATTTACTATATTTAAACTCACATAACTTAGAAGTGTACAGGAATATTGGCCTCTAATATACCTTAATAGAATCTACAAGTTTGTGCAAAAATCAATAACCAGGTATGTACACACACACACACACACACACACACACACACACACGCATACACACACTCCTATTATTTCCAGTAAAAATAAGACAAAATACTATAGGGAAATAACTGTAGATATATATGACACTATGTCAGCTACAAAATTCTTTACCCAAGAAAACCAAAAGAATGTTAACATACGTGTTAATTTTAGCATCACTCCAAATAATAGGCTCTATTATAAATATTATGGCAAGAAAAATGAATCAAAAATTAAAACTTACAGCTATGCAACTGGCATCAATTACATTAATGCTGATAAATCATGGAAATATGTAGACTATATTATTTCCTATACCCTACATTATTTTTTTTCCAAAATCAGAAGTTTAGTCATGATAAGTGATTAAGGTTAACAATATTCTATAAGTATTTATTTCAAATTCCTAGGTTTATAGATAAGGAAAACAGAACAAAAGGAACCACCCCAAATCATATAAGCTTTGATAAAAAGACAAATCTCAGAATATAGCAGCATTCGGTGTCATATCATGATACTAAAATATTCAAATTAATATTTTTCAGCAATGATTCCTATGAGTCAATCACAATAGACAGAGGTCCCAATTATTTGTGAAAATTCTAACCAAAAGATATTACATTATGTTAATTTTGTTAAAAATCAAACATCTAATAATACCTTCTGTATTTATCCTTTAAAAATGTATCCTAAATAAATTGTTCGGATGTCAACAAAGACATGAATAATAATAAAACTGCTCATTTGGCTTTCATCCTAACATGAATATGTTAACTTGAGTATTCAGCCATAAGATATTATTAAATAATTTCCACTAAATCCATAAAATGAAATAAAGGAAGCCAGGAAAATGAGAATATGGTGAAAGATACTCTGGGGCATAAGGATTCTGATTTTTTTTAAACTTTATGCAAAAGGTTATAATAAATGCACTACAGTAGATATATATATATATATATAATATGATGTGTCATCTTATATGACTGCACTTTTTTAAATTTGTTGTGTATTTGAAGTTTGTATTTTAATGTATTTTTACACTTAAGAATTATTTCAGATGTCAGAAAAGGAATGCTGAAAATCATGTAAGTCATTTTAGTATAATGTAATACTGAACAGTGATGTCAGCAATTGAACTAGTCCTCAATGTATGAATAAAGAAAAATCTTAAAAACATGTGAAATAAAAAAGTGATTTATAAAAAGAAAAAGTGAATACATAATGAATTTTAAGAAATGACTTCTAATCTTTAAAATTTCATTTAATAATCAAATATTAATATGGTTACATTTTTAAATTTGAATTTTGGTTCTATGATGGTTAACAGTTAAAAACTTTAATACAAGTCACAAATATTTCTTTTTTAAGGCATTTCCATTCTGATGATGATATTTCTCCCAACTATTTTTTTTCTTTTTGTTGTCTCATTCGTTTTCCTCCTTTTCATACCATTTTAACAAGTAGTATCAAACAAAAGGAGAAAGTATTATTGTACTCCATGTTTTGTCAATGTAGTCTTTTAAAGGAAAGTTCTTAATGGTGACCTGAGGTCTTCTCTCAGCTACAGCTGCTCAGCTCTGGACTGGTTTCAGAAGTGGCTCAATTTTGGTGACCTCTGTCTTCGGTTTGCAATATGCACCCACGTTGCAAAGCTAATTAGAGGGTGATTCCCACTAAAAACATTCACAAGGGAATGAAATGTATAAACCAATATGACAATTTACTAATTTGGAATCAAAATATAACAGCCTGGAAAGTGCAAGAGTACCCAAGCACCTTCTATCTGTAAAGAAAACATGCAAGAATAAATTGATAATCTGAAAAGTGCTAGGTGAACATTGAATTACAATACACAATTTTATTTATATGACATTCTCCTAATAGCTAGACTCTCATACCTGTTGCATAAAGCATCAGGAAACTGCAGCTACCTCTTGGCCTGGCAGGGACCCCAGTATTATTAGTATTACCCAACTTTGTCTTCAGGATTCTGAAACATTTGTCTCATGGATATTGTTAACACTGTCAAATGACTGGAGCTACTGACCTGGGGATGTATGCCATGCTTTTTGGTAGAGGTTCTTTCTGTGTAGATTTGGTTACAAACAGTGAAGTGTCTTCTATTTCATTTTATCTGGATTTGTTTTTGTTTTTATTTTAAATGGAGGTTTTTAAGGTGGTTAAAAATACTTGTACACTTTTTCTTAATTTCATATTAGCAACAATATTTAATAAAAAGTTTTACACAGTATTCATATTTTAAACAAATGGGAAGTCTTCTGTGTTGTTCATGAAAAATATTTTTAAACAAGATTGTCAACATGATTAGCTAGAACAGAAATAATATTAAATTAATATATCAGCTGAAACTCTATTTTCCTACACAACAAGCAGAACCACTGTCCTTAATATCATTAACTCTGAGTTTGTCACACAAATTTAAAAATTAGTTTTCTATAATTTTGTTTCAGTTGTGAAAGGCTGGTCTAGTGCAAAAAGAACCATTGCAAATGTTTTATAGTTTGATTCTAGAGTTGCTACTCACAAAGTGATTCCAAATAAAATTAACTAAAATAAAACAAGTAAGCTCCAGAAATAGGGAAAAACAAATAATTTTGTCACATACCTACAGTTTTAATCCAGATTTTTCACAAACCACATTGTCTGATATTTAAGAATTGAATACAGCAGTAAATAGATAATCTTGCTTATTGTACAATTAATACTAAAGCTGATTTGAGGGTGAATTGTGTATCAAATATACTTTGTGATCTCAAATTTTTTTCTCTCAAAAGCATTATCATTATTTTAATTTGTTTCATTTGCTCTTTTGCTAATAAGCAATCTGTTTTTTAAGTCTATCAAACCATTTTTAAAGTGTTGCAACTTAAAATTTTAAAACAGACAAAATTGCAAAATACCAAAATTGTATAGAAATGATGACTGAAATGCACAATTTAAAAAATTTAAAGTTATAAAGTTATTGTTTTATACAATATTACTAGCATGGCAATTTAAAAATAAAACTAAAAAATCAATAAGATATTTGAAAACTTAAGACAATTAATAGCATTTTTTATTCACTTCAAGGCAACTTTTCTTTGAAAAATTATAATAATTAATTTTGAGATGTGTGCCTTTAGTGTAATTAAGGTTAGTTTATCACACAAACTTTTCACTTTCCAACATTGTGTTTTTATATGTATATTCTAACCATTTAATTTTCATTGTCTTCTTTGTTCAATTCACAGTTGTTAACTGTATTAAAGGCAAACATTAATGAAAACTGTAATTTTATTTAAAATATTGTTAAGTTTCTTAAAGATGTAAATAGATTATGAACATAAAATAAATATTAGTGACCTATTAATAAACAAACTTTTAGTTTTGATCCTGTAGTTACCAATAAATCACTGAAGCAATGATTATTAAACTTGATTTCTACAGTTTTAGAAAATATATTTAAGACTGTTAATCCTTTAAGATTTTTATTCACCTTTAATCAAAGTAAAATTAAATTGGCAGTAACTATAATTTCATCAACTTTGCTTTGAATAAGACATGCAAAATAATTAGGTTATATTTACAACTATTGTGAAAGTATGATTAAGGAGCTTCACAATGGTAAATACTTCTAGGATTTGTAGTTTAAGAAAGACCTACATTATAAATGACACATGCAAAATAAAAAGTTGACATATTTTCAACTTCATATCTATATGTAGTACTAAGGAATGCAAGACACTTTAGCAAATTTAATGTGATCATAAAAGAAACCTATTTTGTATAAGGAATTGTTAAATGCCACATAAAATTAAAATAACTAAATTTATAAGACATGAGAACAAGTTGTTTTCTATACAAAACAAATATTCTAAAATTGTTAACTTCTTAAATTATCTTGTATCTATTCGATTATAAAAGAAAAACGAGTGTATTTTTTTGTTTGATAAGAATTCAAAGATAAGATAATTCTAATATTTATCCAGCACTTTGAATAACATTATGTTTTAAATAATTTTTATCGACCTTATGGATGCTTTCTAAATATAGGTAAATATACTTCAGAAAAAAATGCTTAGGGATGGAAGGGAAATTGGCATGCTTATTTTGAAAATACTATAACTTCTTTGCTTTTAAATCTATGTTCAATAAGATACTGTTATCCTCTCAGGATATTCTATTCTATTGCTAGTACATATTAATTAATACGGAAAATTAAACACACATACAAGGAAGCGCATTTATTATTTCCAGGTAAAATTTGCTGAAATATGATTTTGTTTATTTATTTAGGCTGCTGTTCATTTTTTAGGCAACCACAACTTAAACCTAGAAGTATTTATCTTCCAAATAACAGAATTAATTTCTAGAATCTATATTCACAAGTTGTTCTTATGATTTGGTGGAAGACTAGTCAAAATAAGCCCATGCTTATATCACTGTATAACTGCTAAAATATAGTTTTTAAAAAGATAATGTGAATAAATCTTTCTGCCTTAGTTAACACATAATGAGGTTTATTTGAAAAAAAATAAGTATTGATGTAATCTATTAATGAATTGACATATGTGATCATGATTACCTCTCTTTAAATGTGTCCAGATTTTTCACAAATGTAAAAATCAAGATCATTTAGAAAACAAGTGATAAAAACGAGAGGGAAAACATGATGGTGTTAGGCGCCCCTCCTTACCTTTTTCCCACTATTGGGGAATCAAGAATGGTAAAACAGACTGTTTCTGATCTTACATGCATAGGAGCACAAGTTTAGTGAATCTTCTAGACCTAGAGCAGTGGTTTTTGAATTGATTTTTTTGCATGATAATGTTTGACATATGTTGTTAGTATTAAAAATAAATATCACAAAATAATAACCAATATTAATTACAAAAGCCTAGTAAAAGACCAGCAAGTTCCTGAATATATCAATGTTTACTAAGCAGGGAGAGTTGAATAAGATTCCAATAAGGCATATTCATGATAAAACTACAAACAAAGTAGTAAGAGTATATATTTTAGGGGTATATATGAAGTGATATCTATTCCAACCTTCTTTTAACACTATTATTCAATCCTTAAATTTTCTAAGATGATTCTCCTGCCTTTAGTTCAGACACAAATTTCTGAGTCCTACATTTCACAACCTTTAAAATATGTATACTATAAAAAAGAAAATAATCTTTTTTGTTATAAAGTTTTTTGAAATAATCAAGATAATATAACACATACCCATAAGAATTTAACTAAACAACCACTTTCATCTATTAATATCAGGTAGTGAATCTGTCATAGTATATTTCTTGCCTTTTAATTATGCCTCTGCATTCTTTGCAAATCTCTAAGTTCTTGAAGTTCATGGTTAAAAAGGTATGATTATTATAATAATTCAGTTTTAATTCTGATAGTTAACCTTTACCAATTTGATACCAATTTTTTATTCAAAATTGATCACCTTTGTTCAGTGATCAAATAGTACATACAAAATATGGAAGACAGTTTTTTATCACTTTAAGAGAAGATTCTTTTTGTCTCATGGTTTTAGTGCTTAAATAACATTATAAATAGGTTATGTTATATATCATATTTAGAGGTTACCCCACATATTATGGTAGTTGAGTGAACAGTAAGGCAGCTCACCCAATAATATTCCCTTGGTCAAATACCTCTTAAGCCACACGGTAGAAATAGTAATGACCTATATAATTACATAGAGGGAATAATCTGAAGATTCCAGGGCTTCAAAAATAATTTAGGATAATTAATGAAATAAAATCTATCCCTACGCAAGTATATATGAGCAAAATTATGTTCATGTTAGAAATGTGTATATACATGTTATAGAATATATTTGTCATAAAACATGCTCACCATAAAACATATTTATATATATACTCAAATACCCACATATCTAAGCTATATTCTTATTAGAGTTTTCCACAAGGAAGTACTGGTTGAAATGAAAAGATTTTAAATATAAAGGTATTTGCACCCAATACATCAACACTTAAAGATTTAATTAAAGTAGTACTCAAAGTTGGAAGTATTTGAAATAAATCTTGAGATCTTCATCATTTTTTCTAAGATTTATATTCTGACACATTTTTAATTGTTGTACTAATCCAATATAAGTCTTATTTCTCACATTACAAACTTATTTCTTCTAAGTATTGCTTAAACTTGTTCTTTTAATTAATAACTAATGGAATCATGCCAAAAATACCCAAGCTTCAAGTATATATGCACTTTCTACAAATTCGAAGCAAAAGTCATGCTCGGTCATACTTTACAAGAGAAATCAAAAAGGCATGTGACAAGATAGAAATTAAAGGATAAAAGGTTTCATCTTTTGCTTGATCTTCACTGACTGATAAACCTTTTTTATCTTTTATACAATGGCTTAATAAGAGAAAAAAACAAAATTCACTGTGTCTTCATGGTCTCTCAATCGCCTATATGCTTTTCAAAAGCTTAATTCAGTTGAAATATATTTGTCTAAATTCGATAGCTACATGTTATGATGCTATAAGAAAATTACCTTATACAGCTATGATAGAATAAAGTCCTGAAGAGATGGAATGAAAATACAAATAATGCAGAAAATGCATGAAAGTAACTGTAAAATCAAATATAAACAGCTGGTATTTGCCCAGTTTCAACCACTACCATGAGGCTTTGGTCAAATACAGGTGCACTATTCAGTGGATACCTATTTTATCATTGCTGTTTTCAAATAAGAAATTTAAATTAATGATTTATTTTCCAAAATTATTCAATGTAGTACCTTACCACTGTCAATATAATGAGTCCTAGTGCAAAATGATTACATATGCACAAATACATGTATCTAATATTTTCCCTCCATAAACTTGAATTCAACTTGAGTATTGTTAATGATTCTGTCAAACTTAAATGAAGAAACTCTACTGTGAAGAGAAGATTGAGCTATGACTTTTATTACAGTTTTGAAATAGTCTTTGCTTATATATATCTTGGTTATATTAAATAATATCAATTTTGCCAATATTTCATTTACATTGACTTTATAGAAAAACATAAACATCTGTTTTTTAGAAGATATATATCACATAAGTAATGATCATAATATACCTTCCTCTAGCCTATTTTACTAAATGAACATTGCTGTTACCAGCAGATATTAAATTGTCAATAAGAATGATCATATTTAAGGAATTTAACAAGTTAATAGTGATAAGAAATGAGTAAGTATCTGATTTTCATGAAATAAAACTTTCAACATCTTACTTTGAAACACTTTTGTTCTTGCTTGTGTGAAGGGACATAAATTTAGAATGGGATAAATTCAGAAAAAATCCAAAATCATTTAATCTATGTGGCAACAGGCTATATAAAATCAGTCCCTTCAGAAAGCTATTCATACTATTTTATAATACTGAAGTTCTAAGCTTTCCTGGATATTATGTGAATATAAAGGAAATATAGTTTCTAGGATGCACAATTAAGTACTTTTCTACAGACGTTATCTGATGATTTAGAAAAGAGTCACACATATTTTATGAACATGTGCACTCAATGGAAAGCACATTTAATTCAAATGATTACTGGTTCTATATTTTTCAAAGGCATCTCATCTGTTTCTATGTTCCTTAAAACATTTGATGTATAACTGTAACTTTTTAATTGCTAAATAATGATATTAAAATAAGAGCTAATTGGGTTCTTCCAGGCTAGTTAGGATCAGTTTTATGTCACAGTAAAATCTATGGCAAAAGTACAATGAAAGGAGAAGGAGACTGGAGATGAGTAGACTAGATTTAAGAAATCCCTTGAAACTACAACAGAGCATTGATGGGCTTAAGACTTTTCTGCTCTGTCTGTAAAATGGGCAGCCCATTTCCTCTGCTAAGTTTGAAAAGTTATTTTATCAGAAGCATGACTGTCCATAAAGTTTTTGAATTTATGTGGAAAAACAGATTATCTCTCTGTTTTGTTACCGTAAGTATCAACATACAGTTACAAAAAAGGTAGCTTTTGAAGGTTTCAAAAGGTTTTTTTTTTTTAGGTATGATTAATGTGGTCAGGCCACACCAGTTCTATATTTCATGCTATTCTTAGAAGGAAGAACATCAATTCACTAAAATTATAACAAAGTTTTATTAACTTTTCTCCAGTATTTTTTTAAATTAGTATGCCTACCTATCTTAAAATTGCAAAACAAAAGCTCAGCTACATTCAAACCACTAAAGGTATTCATACTGATAATGTTTACTTTAAAATACAAGTTTCTATAGTCCTTTAAACTGTAACACAATAATTAGACTTGCATTACAGTAAGAATGCATTGTTTTCTATGGTCCTGTGTGTTACCAAAAACTATAATCTTGTAAGAAGCTGATACTGCTGACATGAATAAATCATACTGAACTCTAATTTGCACAAAAAACCTTCTTAAATGTTTCATGACAAAGTACCTAAATAACTGCATTTTCTAGAGATATGGTCTAATCATATTCCATTTGTAATCAAATATTTTTGAAAGATAACAGAAAATTCAGAGTCTCCTCTAAAGTAAGCCTCATATACATTTTTGGCATCATTGTTATTAAATAAGGAAATATGAGTGTTATAATGGTTCTAATACAGTTTTCCACTGCTCCATCTGCTGGATATGCCTACATCTCCTGCACCAAGTGGTAACCTCTAAAAAGTAACATGAACTAATTCAGCAGGTGGCTTCAAAAGGCTCAAGCGTGTTGCTTGGAAAACTTATAATGACTTTTACAATTTTGTTTCACTAAGCGTCCCTACTTCATTGCAAAAAAGGGTAAAAAATGAAAAGAAAGAAGCTATAATCTGCAAGGAAGATACATTTCACAGTAGGTGAAATATTACAATCAAGAAGGAAGTAGACTATTCATTACAGGTCTGCAGACTGCTTGCATTGCACTGATTTTGACATTTCTCTGAGAGGTTCTATAGTCGTCCACCTAAACTGGAAATGGAAATCATATACAAAAAAGTTTTTAAGAGATTTTTAAACATGCCTGTCAGTAAGCACATAAATATCACAAAAGGAAACCATGACTCTCAACAGAATTTACCAAGTGATGGGGAGCCCTTAGGCTGTCCCCCGTGCAACGTCTTTGTAGGCAGCTCCAGAGTTGCTCTCGGACGAGATAGCCCCACTTTTCCTCCTTCTGCCAGTCACTGATGGGACAACGTGCAGTTGCTGCCACTGGCCAGGCCCCTGTCACCGTTGCCACCTCTGCCGCTGCTTCAAAGCCATGGCTGCTATTGCAAGGAAAGGGTTACTCCTCTCCAGGAGTCAAGTGGCTGCAAACTTCCCCTGCTTTACATGTACCTTTTCTGCAAACTTGTACGACCTTCCGTGCAGAAGGGCCAAGGAAAACCATTGCAAGCATCCCAGGGAACATCATAATAAAAGGACACCCCCCTGGAAGGTAAGACCTGCGAGTTATTCAGAAACGCAATCTTAATCCAGAGGGGAACCGCCGCTTCCAGCAAATCCTCCCCCCACTCGCTTCCCTCTGAAAACGGTGCCCACTTTGCCACGGAGGGTGGCTGCCGCTTCCATGGACATGTGTGCGGTGGAGGTAAAGTTTGACAAATGATGACCACTCCTGGAAGGGGAAGAATATAGGCAGCTAAACAGACACGCGGGGTGTGCTAGGGGAGAAGCCTGCAGGAAAGTGTCACGTACCTTTCTGCGGTTGCCAGGCGGGGAGGCTGAGGAGAGCGTCGCTGGAGGTGGCGGGGCGAGAGTCCAGCCCTGGCCGCGGGCTCCCTCCCGGGGTGAGCGGAGCCGCTGCCGCCGCTGCGCCCGGGCGCAGGGCCGAGCAGCCTCTGACGCGCCAAGGGCTCTGGGCCACGCCAGTCACTTGGCCCAGAGAAGTTGGGCAGCCTCAGCCGCGGCCTCAGCAACCGGGGAGAGCAACACGTTTAGTTTGAACTTTCCAGCTCCAGTCCCAGCAAATACACACTCACGCACACACACGCGCGCAAGGAGAGCCTCTCAGAGGCGAGCGAACAGGCACCGGTGGCTCTCTGGCCGCGTCTTTCTCTCTCCCTCGCTCTTATTGGCGCGGAGGTTATTGTTTTATTTATTTATTTCCTCCTCCCGGCTCCCTCCCTCCGCCCCGCGCCCCCTCCCTCCTTTCCCGTCCTCCTCCTCCCCTAAGTCTGCGAGGCCGGCGGTTGCTGTCGCTCCAGCTGCAGCGTTGCGGGGCCGCGCGCGGCCAGCGGAGGCTGCGTCTGGCCCCGGTGGGGGCGCGGGGGCCAAGGAGCCCTGGTAGGGCGGGGCAGAGGGAGAGGGAGCTGCCTGCCCTGGGGAAGGTGACGAGTGTCAGTGGAGGTGAGGGGAGTTCGCTCCGGGCTCCGGGGACGGTGCTGCGTGCAGCCCGCCGCCTGCAGCGAGGGAGAAGCCCGCGAGGCCTGCACCAAGACCTCCCCGCCCCGGCTGAGGAACTAAGCGAGGGGCGGCCGCCTCAGCGCGCCCAAATCGACTGCCTCCTCCGCCCGCAGGCGAGAAGGCTCAGCCCCCTCGGTGCCGCCGCCCGCTGGCTCTCCTGCTTTCCCTCAAGCTCCCCCTGACCCCTCCGGGACGCTCCGATGCGCGCCGCCACCATTTAGCCACGGACGATGCGAGTTTGCATATTTTAATGGTGCTTTAAGTGATAACGCAGTTAGGCTTCCTTCTCTCCCCACCCTGCCTCTCTTCCGACTCTCGGGAAAGGTGCAGTCCACCCCAGGTGCGGCACCCACCGCGGCTGGGCGGGCTGAACCCGAGTAGGAGACGAAGAGGTGTCTTCCGACCACAGCTTTTAGGCGCAGTTTGGGACGCCCACGTTACACTCCCACCCGACCTACGAGATCCGGAGTGGCAATGTCTTGCAGCTGTCAATGGCCCCCAAACTGAGCTCTCAAATGGCAATTGACCGCTGTTGCCACCGTCGTTCAGTCAGGCTACCCGCTTCCTAAATCTGCAGAAGAAGTGACCTTAAAGCCAGCCGCCCTCCCCCACCCCATACAACCTGAAAGCTGGACTGGAGAGAGCCCAGTTCTAATTCACGGAAATCCTTCTTCCACTTGCATCTTCCTGACCCCACTTCAGAGCGGCTTTTCCAACGCAAACCCCTTTCAGACTTCCCATTAGGTAAACCTGGGTTTTTCTTTTTTATTTATTTATTTATTTTTGGTTGTTTCGGTTTGGGTTTTGTTATTGTTGTCGTTTTGTTTTCCGTTGGGGTTTTTTGTTCATTTGGGGAGTGCGGGTTTTGTATTTATTTATTTTTATTTTTAGAGATTCATGACTTCAGTCACAGAAAGGGGGGCGGGAATAAAAGAAAATAATTCTCCGATGGATCTTGATAAACCACAGCCAGTAAACTAAGCCCCATCTCAAAGACTGGGATGCAGATCTCACCACTTGAATTTGGAAACAGCGTTCCTTTCCTAGGCATTTTGCCCTCTACAGCCCTAACAGTCTTAGACTAAATGTTATGAAGCTTCCAGATATAAACACTTGGTTACTGAACTGCTTACCATTATCTTATAGTATACACACACACAAACACTCACACTCACACTTACATTTCTTTTCTCTGTGTTCAAAAATGTCATCCAGTTTCTCCAAAATTTACCCATTAGATAGTCATTCCTTAGTATTTTCGATCTTTTCTCAGAATTTCCCTGTTAAGTGTAACAAATACCTCTTAAAGAGCGGTTGTTTTTCGTGTTCTTCACATTTTCATTGACATCCCGAGTAAGCCCCCCAGAGGTAAGATGAGGAACAGGTGAGGACTGAAATGTATGAAGGTGGAAGAAATAAATGTTTATCTTTTGAGCATGTTATTGTTACTCTCCCCTTCCAGCTTCATATGCCCTTGTCATTTACCCAAGTGTGGAACTCCAGATCCTCTCTTGCTCAGTAAGCTTCAATTAACTAATATGGAGAAAGGGGGCCACCCACAGTTGAATTTAAGACCCTTTTTCTGAATGGAAGAATCCAGAGACTGTATCCAGAAGGCAGGAATGTACTTCATTGGTCACCTGAGTAGTGGTCATGAAGTTGTGCCAGGCAGGTATGCAAAATCTATAAAACCACATGTAACTTTAAACCAGTACTTGGGAAACATTCAGTTCTTCCCTGCTCCAGAAGTATAGAGATTCTAACATGGAGACCTATTTGACATTGATATTTCAACTTAATTTTGCATAAAATTATAAAACTTTCTCAAGATATGTGTATATATATATAATATATATAAAAATCTTCCTCTTATGTGTATATATATATGTCTTTATGTAAATATCATATATATATATGAATGATCTTCCCATATTCGGAACAATAGTTACATTAGAATTTTTTCAAAAATTTTGCTTGGACTGTAACTGCTCACCTTGTCATCCTTCCACTCCATCCTCACACATTTGCCTTCAATATATTTCTTCTTTCCAGTGGCCAGAAGTACCCAGTTTTAGTGGGAGCTGCAATCCACACTATCATGACTATATTTACTTTAACCAGGAAAACACTCATTTGATGCTGAGAATGACATTGACTTGGAAAACAACACACATCACAGGCTAAGATATTAGATGGAGAAAAGATTAAAACAAGAATTGATTTAATCATCATTGCAAAGATATATTAAAAATGTCTATTATCTATAGACATAATCTGTTCCAATGTTTGTGTTTATATTTGTACCCATAGCCTAAGGTCTGATTCACTGAAATTTTTTTAAATGTGTAGAATGAATTAAAATTACAAATAAAAGGAGCTAGTAACCTTGTATTTGTTAAAGGTCATTGAATATTAAATAATACACAGATATTAAAGAATAACTTAGTGTTTTACAAGGTTTTTCTGAGAAATACCAAAAACAAATCTGCTTTTAAATAGAATATAAAAGTAGATCATTCATACATGCATGGAATTCGATTTCGGTTCAAGATCCCACCTTTTTCCCTCCCCTTTTCTTCAGGTACTCCCTCCCCTCTCCCAGACTTCTTCCTCTACTTTACTAGACTTCCAGTTACTCATCTATTTATTTATATTCGATTGGTTATTTCTGCCTATGAAGTTTCCTGTGGTATATTTACATATGAATATGACTTGATTTTTTAATAATTAATTCTGAATTGACTCCTCTTACCCACCCCTCCACTCTACCTCTCCATCTCTTTTTTTCTATATTACTGAAATCGAATTCCATGTATCTAAGATTTTGTCAGGATGAACCCAACTACATAACTATCAAACTCAAAATTTAAAAAAGCATATAACTGCATTGAATTGGTTAATTTTATTTTAAAATATTCTGTTTCTGTTCTGGGCAAAGGAAATAAAAAGAGATAGAAAGAATATAAAGGGAGAAAGGATAAAAGAAAAGGAAAGATCTGACCAAATAAGAAGAAAGTTAGTATGGGGAAGAAGTGACTTGTTAAAAGAAGATGTGGGAAACATGGAGAGAAAGAAGGGTAGGAGAATCCCTTCATTTCTGCTGAGAACATCAATGGTCCTCAGAAAACACACTCTTACAGCTCTACTTAAGATCCTGGGTTTAGGAACATTTGTCTAGCCATTTAGATTGTTGTGTCATTACTAATAAAACTGTATCAGACAAGAGAATAATACCAGACCAGTAATCCTCACTTCCACAATCAAGAAATGCACTTTTCTTAATTTTTCAAAAACACTGTAAATTTTAATTTTATTTGGTGAAAATATTTTAGCCAATTTTAATTCTATTTTAATTTAAATTTAGCCAAATTACTATTTATTCCTGAATATATCCTCCATCCTTATCCAGCACCCTATTTTTCAACCAGTGATCTGTTTATTTGCTTGTGTATATGCATGTGTGTATGTGCACATAGACATTATCAGTATTTAACCCAACTCAATGCCCTGTATAATTATCTAGGTTTTAAATGTGGAACATGAAGGTCAACTATAAAAATGATTATTGGACCCCTCTGGTAAGCACTGGGAATTTAAATAATTTGAGCTAATGTTGAATCATTTACTTGTTCAAAAATGACTACAAAAATTACTCTAAAATATTTTCCTAATATTAACATGTTTCATCTCTTGCTTCTCAAGTTCTTCAGCATTTATTATTAATGTTAACATAAAAATTCCAATAATATAATCCCTAATACAATATACTCATCTTTGACAAATATTTGTACATTATAAAGTAAAAATTCTCTGTCCAATTATTCTATGCTCACTTCACCTGACAAAACTTCCTCTTCTCCTTGTCCTACCACCACAATCTTGGGTTCCTTTTTTTTTTTTCCCCTACCTTTTATATTTTTGGTAAATACATTCAGTACTTTGGGACAAACATCGGGGAGCCTTTGAAAAAGTTCTTCAGTTTTATCTCAAGATGGTGAAAAAGAAAGGCAATGGGTTTGCTATTAGGGAGTTTCAGGAAATAGAAATTCTGGGTGGTAAGCAAGTTGATTATCTATGGAGGCAAATGTCAGTTTTCTTTCTTTATGTGAAGACAAACCAAAAACTATGTGCTGAGTGTCACTTTTCCTAATCCTGTGTATATGAGCTGTTGAATATAATCCCTAGAGGTCAATGTGTCCAAGAATATTCTAGATCTCTCCCTTTCTTGCAGGCTCATGAATTAGCCTCTTTTGATACTTTATTAAAGTTCCTTCCTCTTCAAATCTTGGTAATTGCTGGTTCCTCAGCTTAGACCACAGCCATTTCCTCTAACCATCCACCTAGGATGGATAACTTTACTTATTTTGACACTCCACATAAACTTACATGATTAGGATGGTGAACACTTACATGATTAGTTGAGTCTTCTTCATTTGTTCTCATGACACTGTACTCTTCTAGTAAAATACAGGACAACTTGCAATTTCATGTATCTGATATATTTAACAGATATATTTTTCCCAGCAATGGAATATAAATCACATTAGAAAAATTTTCACTACGATTTCAGCATTTAGTGAAATGCTGGAACACACAGTAGTTGCCCAAAAGTACATACTTCTGAAACAAATAAAAAAATAAATATTGATATAATTCAGAAGGGCCATAATCTGGACACTGAAGTGCTGAGCAAATAGAATATGATAGGGTAAAAAAGATTAATTATTTAATTTTATCCAATTTGACTTATTTCACCATTAGTCTTAAAATCCATGGTAATTTATAAATATCTTTTGATATCTTAAAAAAAAGATGCTTTATTGTATTATGACTTTATAGTATTTTCATGTAACAAAAATGAAGAAGAAAATTATAAAGAACACAAAATAACACTTTTACTTTCTAAACAAATATATCTTCATTCTTGTTCAACTTTGTGACATGTTTTTATGTAGCATTTGATTTTTTTCTTACTAATAAAATATTCAACTGTATTCTAAATTAATTATAGTGTGTTTCATGTGAAGTTGGGAATGTCTTGAGGGAAATTTATGTTACTATTAATATAGGATGTAAGAGTTAGGAATGAAGGACTAAATAAAATTTAGAAAATGATACAAAATTATTTATTATTGTATTGGTATTATATTGTTATAGCATCTATTATATTGTTATAGGGAAAATTGATATAGGCCTGTTGATTTCAGAAGGGACTGTGAAGTGATAGGATAGAATGTAATAGAAAGTGATGGACTAAAATATGAAAAGTACCTTTAAAAATCAGAAATTTGTGGGGAGACAGTCAATAGAAGAACTATTAGGCTGGGTTAAGGTGCCAAAGAGTGAGTTCAAAGTAAAAGGTTCATAGAATCACTCTCCAAGTAAAAAGAGAGACTTTATGCTCAAATTACCACTTGTCCTTTGCTATTAACATTTTAAAATCTGATTTGGCGTGAATATTGTGGTGGGGAATAACTTGCCATTAAACATTAGTGACAACTAATTTATTTTAAATAATTTGAAATAGTCTTGGGTTTACAATTTAGAATTTTTTTTTCTTCAGGACAAAATTCCTGTACACTGGAGTATAACTTACAAACCAAATAATGGGTGTTCACACATAAAAGGAGTGATATGTGTACTTTGAAAACTTCAATTTTCTCATTTTTTATATACTATCTCAAATGTATTCTAAATACTTTTATCAAAAAGTTACTTAAACATTATTTCTCCTAAAATATATGGTAATATTTTATTTTATTTGGCAATAACAGAACCAATTTCACAATGTTTCCCTCTTTTGATCAATGACTCAAACAAACTAATGTTAAATATCCCTGGAGCAAAACAATGTCTTTTCAAAGGTTAAGTTTCTCAATGATTTGAGGATAATCTTTTCAAATATTACTTTTAGTACTTGTTCCTACTAAAGTAATTTTAAGACTAAAATTTTGAACACTTTAAATGAGAGGTGAGAAAAGAAATGAAACTAAATAAAAACTTCCCCAGAGTCCTACATAGAGTTGTCAATTAGTAATTGAAGCAAGTTTTAACCTATCCTATCCTATAAGAGAGCAAAACACATGAAGTTTGAGTGTAGGTGAACAAAATGGAAGAAAAATGTTATACTGAATTATCTTAGTTTTGTCTGGATACTATAACAAATCTACCATAAATCGTACAGTTTTTAAACAACAACTACTCATTTCTCATAGTTCTTGAGACATGGAAGTTTAAGATCACAGTGCCAGCAGATTAGGTATATGGTTAGGACTGCTTCTCACAGATGGCACATTCTGTCCTTATGAGGGACAAAGAAGATCCATAAGGCCTGTTCTTAAGGGTCCTATTCCCATCATGAGGGCTCTGCAGATCAGATTTCAAAGTATGAATCTGAAGGTAACATACACATTCAGACCATGGCATCTGTGAAGAAAACAAACACTGAAATTATCTAGGACCAGGACATTGGTGAGGTCAGTATAGTCCTCTTGTCAAACACACAATTTAAATGAGTTGAAGGATGGGTAACACTAATAATTGAATTAAATATTTAAAATTCCTGTCTTCAGTTTTTTGGAAGTAAACCAAACAAGATCATATGGTCATTCAATTTTTGAGGAAACATCATACTGTTTTCCATAGCATCTACAACATTTTATATTTCCACCAGTAGTGCATAAGAATTCAGTTTCTCCACATTGTCACCAATACGTCTTTCTCCCTCCCCCCCTCCCTTTTCTCTCAATTCTTGAACACAGGCATCCTAGTTAGGGTTGGTGGAGCAACCTATAATCCCAGCCACTAGGGAGTTCAAAGCCAACCTCAGCAAAAGTGAGGCACTAAGCAACTCAGTGAGACCCTGTCTCTAAATAAAATACAAAATAGGGCTGGGGATGTGTCTCAGTGGTTCAATCCCTGGTTACCACCCCCTCTCCCCGCCCCCTGCCAATAAAAAAGGACAGAAAATAGGCATCCTATCTGGGCAGGGTTGAGAGTGTAGATGAATAATGGAGAGCCTACCTAGCACACACAAAGCAATGACTTCTTTTCCCAGCATTTAAAATAGTAATAATAACAATAATAATAATAATAATAATAATAGCCACCCTAGTGAGTGTGAAGTGGCATCTCCTTGTAATTATGGTTTGCATTTCCCTAATGATTAGTAATGTTAAGTGACTTTTTATGTGTTTATTGACTATTATTATCTCCTTTGGAGAACTATATATTCATGTCAATTTGTTAGTTGAGTTGCTTGTTTGTTGTTGTAAACATGTAGGAGTTCTTTATATATTCTGGATATTAACCCCTTATTAGATATGTGATTTGCCAATGTTTTCTGCAATTTCATTGCTGCTGTTTTACTCCATGAATATTATTCTTTGATACATAATAGTTATTGATTTTGATACCATCTAAGCTATATTTAACCTTTAAAAATAATGTATTTTAAATATAAGAACTAACTGAAAAAATTATAATGAACAAATGCCAAAATTTTAAACAGAAACAGGTCAGTACCTCTGATTTTTTTATTTGCTTCTGGCTCCAACATGGCTAGGCACAAGCAATTGCTGCGCATTTTCTAAGCTGTGTGTTGTAAAACAAATAGTTCTAAGGGTTCATACACCTCTATTAAATCTGGAGTAGATGAATCATAAGAAGGGTTATTGAGATGTTTTGCATTGTGCAATAGAAGTTTACATTCACTTTATTTTCACTTTATTTTCTGAAGAGAATAAAGAACCAAATTCAGATGTGTACTTCAATTTTTTTCCTTCTAGATAAATGTGATTATTCTTGTCAGGTAGAAAATAGTCCTGTTTTTTAATGGGAATCAGAAGTGGAAATAGTGCCATCGGATGGTTGTCCCAGGGCAGAGAAGGCAGGTTGCAAAGTCAGTAAAACCCATTTTGTATTCACGGTTTGCCTAAAGCTTCTACTAACCCAGAGCAATCATGTTTTCATATTATGTGGGAAATCAGAAGTCAGGAAGTTTGTAAATGTTCTGAAAGCTCATGCAAAGTTTGTTATATTAATAGATTTAATAGGTGTCATTTAGATTTTGTAAATGTCAGCATATGGCACTCCAAAGCTTCTTTTTATTTAACCACTAGTGACTACATGTAGATTTACCTTGCTGAGCATAACACACACACCTCTCATTGTTCTACATCTCTGTACATCTACTGTTGCCAAATGAAAAAGTAAACTATATTAATGTACATTTTCTTTTTGTAGAATTTCCCATGTCAAACACTGAGACCTCTTTCTTAAATGGTTGGATCAATGATTGACTTTGTTTTGAAGCTAGTATTTAAGAAAATATTTAAAAAGAATGAAGTTCATGCACTCAACACCCTTAGAAATCAGTCCTCAAAGACCACTGTACCACTTGTCAATCCTACAGACACTGCCAGGTGACAACAAAGACCATGAAAGTTGCTTGTAAACTGCTTTGAATTGGAGCAGTTTACTTTCTCAATAGATGAGAACAGAGAGTTTTTTTTAATAAAATGAAATTCAATTTTATAAAGCCATCTGAATCTTTTAACTGCTTTCTTTAAACGCATAGTAAAATCTTTCATGTGAATTTTATTAAGCTTCAAGGTCATTTAGGAGAAAATGGTAAGCATATCAATGACAGAAGTGTTCTGCATTTAACACAGGTGTTTGCCTATGAAATGAATACGTGCTAAGACTGGAGACCCATTCATTCCTTTTCTATAGTTACTATTATAATATTTGGAAAAAGATCTTAGTATACCATATATTTTTTCACTCTTTGTTTTTTATAACTAAGATTATATCTGCCATGTAATAATAAATACCTTCATGTCACTCTGACTGCCTTTTCACTTGCAGTAAATGAAAGAGAGACATAGAACTATTCCCTCAATTTATTTTTCATTATATCTGAAATCCCAGGATTCTTCAAATACTATTAAAGATATATATATATATCTTTGTACATACATATATGATCAACTAATGTACATACATATATGATGTACATACATATATGATCAATTAATCATTGGAAGGATATTTTAAAGTATTTGAAGTATATTAGAATTATGGAAATTCAGATCTGCACATACTTTTTCTGTGATATATATTCAGTTTTAATTATAATTATTGTCAACAGTAAAGAAAAATATTTGAAAATGTAAGGTAGTCTTAATTTTTATTAATTCATAAAGTGTAGTCTCTTGTTAGGGTAAGAATCTGAATTTTTACTTAGTTTATATATGCTTACCAAAAATTTGTTTTAAGAAGACTATATATATATATATTAATGTGCAGTAGTATTGACTGAAATTCTATTACACAGATATGTCAAGATACAGAATTTCTGATATAATTTGTTAGTATAATTTATGAAATTGCCAGGATGATCATAAAAGATTTTCTCTTGGTAAATAAAAAATTAGCATTGCTAATAAATTTGAAAAGCATGTGCCAATTGAGCTTGTTAATGGGTGCACCTCAGTGATAAGTGTAAGTACTATATACAATTTGGAAAAAATATTGCCAGTAGAAGATATCTACACTAAAGGTAACAAAATCTCTTAAAGACAAAATAATGAACAATACAAAAAATATGTTTTGCATTAAGGTGATCTGATCTGATATTTCTCAAATATAAAGGACTAGCTATGATAGTCTTGATTAACCTTAATGCTACAGAATAGTGGTGTATAATTAATTCAATTTTTGATGGAGAATTAATTGGCATAGCTTTACTTTGTTGATTAATTTTCTTAAAATGTATTAGCATAGTTTCTACCTTAGTAAATAAAGTATAGTAATCATTCTCAGAAACATAATTTCTAGCTAAATGTAGTCATTATTTAAACAGAAATTGAGCTTATACTGTGTTGTAAAATGGTTTGAACATTGAAAATACAAGGATGAATTAGTCCTAGTTTCCTTTCTATTGCATTCTCAGATTTAAAAACCCACCAGATGTGCTGAAACTGACTGTGTATCACACATGGGCCAAAATAGATACTTTGAAACTGTTTTAAATCTTTGACCATCTCATGGGTGAAAATGATATCCACTATATGATATTCACTGTAATTTAGTATTTATTTCATTAGTGTTAGTTTTGTTACCTTTCATCTTATAAAGTTCGTTTGTGGTACTTAGACTTTTTTTTATTAATTGCCTGTTTTTAGAAAGATTGTTAGTCTTTTCCTAGTGCTATGGAGAAACAAATGGAGTCATGGTCACTTCTTAACCTTGTAGATTTAAAATACATATTCAAATGTATCACTGTTCCCCCCTCCTGGGACATTATGTCACACCTAGAAGATTTTCTCTATTCTAACCTTACTTCTAATTCTTCTAAAATTTCCAATATCACATTTGTAAAATTTATTTTTTACTTAAATATTTAGCTACTATGGTATAAAGTATTTTATGGATCTATCTGACTTTATTCATTTATTTTTGCCTAGAATTTTCCCACTTGCATCATTCTATGAATTTTGTCTATTTCTGAATTTCTAGTTAGGTTTATCTGACTTTCTATTTACAGTCCCTTATTTCCCAATTTTAATTATTATTTTGTTGTTACATTAATATTTTAATTTGTTTTGCTGCCTAAAGCAAATACTACTTTTTTTCTAATCCCCATTCAAAGTCATTTGCTTTCTTCCAGGTCCTAGAAATAATGCATTCTCTATGAAATGCGATCGAGAAAATAATTTGGACCCCAAGAAAAAACTGGCACGGGGCTTCTTCCCCTGAGAGTTTGATAAACACAGGAGGAACTGAATAAGAAATCTATGCCAATGCCTGGTAATTGGCAGATTCTTAGAAGATGTTATAAAGCAGAGACTTCCAAAATGCTACAGAGAATATCAATATTGGTCTCATACTGGCTGAATTTCTCCTATTATTAAAGATACAAAAAAAAAAAAAAAATAGTAGGACCCACTTTTGGTTTGAAATTGAATACGTAGAGGTCCAAAGTAGAGCAGCTACCTCCACTTGTCCCCAGAATGCACTGATGTCTTATCTCCTTCTGTCCCACTTTTTGTTACACTTGTGACTGAAAACCCTATAACTGTAAACACAAATCTGCACTGGAGCCCAAATTATTTTAAAAAGGAAGGCAGCCCTGTGTCTTAAAGGGCCTATATAGGTTTCCTATGGCTTCTACAACAAATGTCTACAGACTAAGTGGCTTATAATGGCTCAGAATTTTATGTAACAGCTATGAAGTTCAGACATGGGTTTTACAGGTCTAAAATCAAGGTGGGAGCAGAGCTTCACGTTTTTCGGCATTTCTGAAGTCCCTAGGATAGGATCAAGGTCCTTGCCCTCCTGGCCTCCCCCAGCCCTCAGTTTCTTGATGCCACATGCAGTCCTTAACGCATGGCACCTTTTTCCTCCTCAAAACCAGGCATGTAACTTTTTCAAGCCTCTCATTCTCCCACTCTCTGTGTCTTCCTGCCTATTTCTTTCTCTCCTTCTCTCTCTGCTCCTCTTTGCTTCTGTCCTCACATCAGCTTCTCTCCCTCACTATTTTTGTCACCATTTAACTAACTCCACGTACATCTCTTATGCAGAACCTTCCTTGATAATCCTTAGGCATACCTAGATAATCCAGGATTATATCTCAAGATCCTTAATCACATATGCAAATTCCTTTTCATCCTGTGAAGCAACACAGTCACATACTCCTGGGATAAGGATGTGACCATTTGTGGGGTGGCATTATTCAGCCTTCCACAGGACCCAACAGGCAATATAGGAAACTCAGCTGCAAGATTAAAACGTATTTCCCAAGGCTGGAGATGTAGCTCAGTGGTAGAGTACTTGCCTAGCATGTGCAAGGCCCTGCTTTCTATCCCACAAAAGAGAAAGAAAAAAAAAATATTTCTATGGAAATACAGCTCCTAATGAAGTGAGATTAAAAAGTCAAAATAAAATTAGGATCACTTGAAACTCAGGAGCAGAATACACACACACACACACACACACACACATACCCTCAAACATTTTTGTCAATTAAACAATTAGAATATTTGAAGGAAGAGACAATCAAATTTGGGACCACATTTCATCTTGGAAGATCAAGGGCAAAAATACAAAATGAAGAAATACTGAAGGACAATAAAAAGACTGTAGGACAGATCCAGGAAACACATCATAAAAATGATAGGCATTCCAGAAAGATAAAATGGAACAGATGGAAGAAAGGCAATAATTAAATAATAGAAGATAATTCATCTGTGATGAAAAAAGACCTGCATCTGCAGACTGAGAAGGCTCGCTGAGTTCCAGGCTGTATTGATGAGAAAAGACACACAGTTGGCATGCTCTGTGAGCCTTCTGAAGGATAAGGACAAGGAGAGAAATAACACAAGCACACAATTACAACACAAACTCCTTAGAAAGGGAAAATGAGTTAGTATTTGGGGTTCTCCTGTGCAACATTGGAGGTTACAGAACAGAGAAATACTGTCTACAAACACATAAACCATGTAACAGGAGACCTCAAAATAGTACTCATATGTTGGTGACAAAGAAATATTTTGATAACACATAGGAAATCAAAGACTATATCATTCATATACCCTATCTGAGAAAGGAATTTAAGAAAATCCTCAAACAAATGAAGAACTGACCTGGATCAGAAATTTCTAGATGAGTAGAAGAGGAAGCACAGGAGGGTGAGAAGAACATCTCTTACAAGGTTGAGCTGAAACGTGTATAATTGGAGATGAGCAGATAATAAAAAGAGGCCAATAACATGTGCAATAATTGTCTTTCTAACAGAAGGAACATAATGCTGATGAATGTCTAGGTACCACACAACTGTACAAAGCATAAGAGTTTGGGGAAGGAGAAAGGATTATTTTTTTCTAAAGCTGTCATGTAGCAGAGATGTTGGAGAAGAACAGAGAGGAGTGAGGAAAGTGTTCCAGAGAAGTCTCACTTGTGGGAATTAAGTGAAGGTTGGACAAAAGAGAGGGTCTTGGAAAAAGAAAGAAATGTCATCTTGTTTTCAAATACACTGAACCATGGATCTTAACCCTTGGTCAAAGAAAAAGTGATGATTCATGAAATAGAAAAGAAGAATGTGCAAACTAACATGAGGAACCTCGGAATTAATGGTAGCTTTATTAAACAAGCAAACAGTAAGAATATTAAACATGAAATTAGCCTATTGAAGACTCACGTACTCAACTATTTATTCGATTTAACCTCCCACATAGAACAACCCAAACAATCAAACGATGTGAAATAATGATGTTAAAGCCTGTAGAATGAGGCAATGAAGATCAATGATCCATGAGAAGTAAGAAACAAAGATGGGATCCCTAGGTTTACCCCAACTTTCTTATTTTTAGTTTATTTTTAAAAATATTTTTAGTTATAGTAGGGCACAATACCTTTATCTTATTTATTTATTTTTATGTGGTGCTGAGGATTGAACCAGGTGCCTCACCCATGCCAGGCAAGCACTTCAACACTAAGCTACAACCCCCATGCCCCCCGCTTACTTCCTTAAGAAACTTTTCACATTGTGTGGCAGCGAGGAAGAACCACGGCAAAGCTAGATGTGTTCCAATGTTGAGAAGATGGAGCTAAGAATGCAAGAAAACCAAAGCTGCTGGAGTTTGTAGACCAGAGCATCAGAGGGAAGAGAGCTCTCCAGAGAAAACTTTGAGATCTGGGGAGGGAATGTGTCTCTTAACCTGAGAACATATCAACAATGATATGTGAAATAAAATTATCTGAAAAATATAAAGTACCAGATGAAAAACTCTGAGTCAATAGTACTCTGAGTCAGTAGTTAGGTCTGAGAATGCTGCTCATTCCTATTAGCCAAACTGGAAAACCTCCTAATTCTTAGTACATTGGGTAGAATAGTCAAATAGAGCATATATTAGTAGTGGGTAAAAATTGACTGTAGGGGAGAAAATATTGATTTGATCCCATGTAATACACTTCAACAGCAAGACCTAAATCTATTTCCAACTCACGTAACTACATCCCTGAACACAAACAAAAGATTATTTTTAGGAATACAAAATATTTAGCATCATCAAGGTATAACTCATGATGCCTGTCATCATCTATGCAAACTAGCAGGGATATAGAACCCATACTGAGGAAATAAAATGAATAAATCCAAATTAAAAATTAATATAGATGTAAGATGAGCAGAAAAGAACATGCTATAGTTATTGTAATTTCATTCTTCATGTTTAAAAGGTACGGGAATTGAAGATAAAAAGAAGACCCAAAGTGAAGTTTTAGAGATGAGAACTATACTGTTGGAGGTGAAAAACTATGGTTTGAAATTAATAAGGGATTAACTATTGAAAATATTAATGAAAATAAAGAAATAGCAAGAGAAGCCATCAAAAATGAATGGAGCAAAAATTAAAATAATAAATGAACGGGGAATCAGGGATGTGAGAGAATCTCAAATTATATTTCAAGAAAATTTCTTAAAGAAAATATATTTAAAGAAAATTTTTCCAATATTGTGAAAACTCTAAACACAGAAATTTAATAAACTGAATAACCATGAAGAAAATTATTTCTTGGCACAAATTGCTTTAAGCCCATGATAAAGAGGAAAACCTTTAAATTGTCAAATAAGAAAGTCACATTAAATGAGAAGTACAAAGGTACAGCTGACAGGAGCTTTCTTTTAGAAAACAATGCAAACAAGAATAAAATAGAACAATATCTTTAAAATAGTAAAAGAAAAATAATGCTGTTCCAAGTTAAAATGTCATTCAAAACCAAAGTCGAAAAGCTAATTTCACACATACAAAACTTGAAAAAAAGTCCCTTAACAGCTGACTTGCAAAAAAATACATTTTTAAGAAAGTTTTCTTTGCAGATTGAAAAAATATATATCTATATATATAGATATATCTATATATATATACACACACACACACACACAAAGCAGTAGAAATAGCCATTGCATGGGTGTTTTCGTATTATATAAAACTATTTTAAAAGCTGACATATAATATCAATAATATACTGTAGGGTTATCACATATATAAACAAAATTTATTACAATAATGGTATAAAATCTGGGAAAAGAAATAGAAGAATATGATTTTAAGGTTGGTATACGATCCACAAATTGGTAAGCTCTCACTTATAAATGACTGTGAAGAGTTAAAGTTTCACACTATAGATCTCCAAGTGAAAACTACGTATTTTAAAAATCCCAAAAAAGAGATTAATAAAATAATAAACAATACTCCAAAAGAGGAAACTATAGCAAAGCAAGATGGAATGAATAACAGGATGATGGACTTGAGCTGTACTGTGTTACATGCAAGTGATTTAAACACCATCCATAAAAAGCATTGGTTATCAGGATACATATATTTAAAACACAAATATTAGGTTGAAAGACTCAATATTTACAGATGTAATTCGGGTTAAATGATGTCATGAGGATAGGGCCCCAACCCAATTGAAATGATTCTCAGAAGAGTAAGAGACACAGAGCTGTATATGCACAAGGGAAAGGTCATAAGAAAAGGAAAAAGAGGGTGACCATCTGTAAGCCCAGTAGAAAGACTTCAGGAGAAACCAACCTCACACTTATTCTCTCTTAGAAGCCTCTAGAACTTTGAGAAAATAAACTTCTGGTTTTTTTGATTGTTGTTTTGTGGTGCTAGGATTTGAACTCATAACCTTGTGTATGTGAGACTTACACTCTACCAACTGAGCTATAGCCCCAGCCCTCCTGCTTTTCATACTACCCAGTATGTGGCTTTTTTTTTCCCTGGAAGATCTAGAAGATTAATACAAAAAAGCAGGGCTACATGCTTTCTAAAGATTTACTGTAAAGCTAAATTTTAATATTATATAAAGATATGCAAATTGGTAAAAATTATAGAAATAAACCCTAATATATATGGGCAGTTGATGTTTGACCAAAGAACAAAGGCAACCAAGTTGAGAGAGGATGGGTATATTAATACTTAAAACTGGAATAACTGAATAATCACAAGCAAAACAAAGAACTTTGATCCATAACTCACACCACATATGGAAATTAATTCAGAATCAGACATAAATGTAAAACCTAAAAATATAAAACATCTAGAAGATATTTATTTGTTATAGCCTCAAACTAGACAAAACTCAAATATTCATTAACAGTTAAATGGATTAAAAAGTATTATAATTTTACCATGCAATGAAACTCAGCAATAAAAAAGATAATCTACTAATATATGAGAAAGTACCAGTTTTGCTCAAAATACTATCAATGACAGAAAGAAACAAGATAAAAAAAGTACAGACTATATAATTTCATTTTAAAAAAATGCTTTAAAAAGCACACTAATCTATATTGACAAAAAGCAGATCAGTGATTGCAGGACAGGGCAGAGGGCAGGGCAGGAAGATGGGAATCGCATGTACACTCACTATCTCCATTGCGGTGATGTTTGTTTCACAGGTGTTTACAAATAAAATTTTGTCAGATTTATCCATCTCTGCACTGTAAATTTGTTCAGTTGATTATATTTCAACTATTTACCATAATAAAAATATGGATAATTCTGTGGAAGTATATTCTCTGTCTATAATGTTCATTATTAATAAAAGACTGAAACTATTATAAGCACAATATTCTGTATTGATTCTAACATTTAGAGAAAAATTCATCAGAAAACATAAACTTAGGAGGTCCAGCATGTCCTCTGTGACTTGGACAAAAGATTTATGTTATAGACCTCATCAAGCTTTTATGAAGTAGTACTGAAACCTAGTCTATCTGTTGCTAGAACATGAACTTTATCATATTCACCTTCCAAAACAATTACATCAACATTGTCTAGGAGGCATGGTGCACATAAATTAACAAGAGAACTGTACCTTCATTAAATTGATAAATAGAAGCTGCTATTTTCAAGCATAGTGCATTTTCAATAAATATTTTGAAATAAAGTAAAAATTTCAGCATTGAATCTTCACTTTCTTTATGACAAGCAGGAAGAACATTGAGGATAACTTTTAGTAGAACAAAAAGAAGCAATGCTATACGCACAGCTAAAATTCTACTTAACACAGTGCATTATAATTGCATACTAAGACATATTAAAAAGAAAAATAAATAAATAAATCAGAGACTATGGTGTCTCATTTTGAGCAATGCACCAAAAAACGAATATCCTTTGCAAATTGGAACAAAATCTACATAATTACTTGCTCTTAAGTATTCAGCTTTACTTGAATATAGTTTTGTAAATTTCCTTGTAACTGCTGTGGACAACGTACAGGCTCTCATTTTTATGTGCCAGCATAAGTAGAATAGAGAATCCCTGCTGGGTGCTCTGTAACACAGCCTTCATTTCATTCCAAGACTGAAATTTAAAAAAAAAAAGATGTATTCAAAAGAGAATTCTAAATTTTTACTTTTATTTATATTGTATTATTATAATACAGTTTTGTTTTTCCTGCTGTTGGTATGATTCAGGTTTTACCTCAATGTTCAACATAATTTACTCATTTAAAATATTTATTGAGCACCTAACAGGTGACAAGTGGAGTCCTGAATAAATGAAAACACAGTGGAACTAAATAGTCAGGCTCTTTCTCCTAGAATTTACACTCTATCAGGAAAAAAATCCAAAAGACAGGTGGTGGTACATGATGTTGAGAAAGGTAAGTACAAAGAGGGTCAGGAAAAGATTCTCTGGAACTATTTCTTCAAACTACAACCTGCATAGACTTAAGTCTTACTATCAAAGGAAAGATCATGCTGCAAAGCAGCATAAGCATAGGAATAAAGAGTGCCAGCTAAGGACCTGTATTCATTAAGACACTGCACAAGTGGAAATGGGCAATTCCATGGAACACAATTTCAATAAGTATTTTCAATTGTTTGGAATTCATGACCTACTCAGTAACATAAATTGCAATTGTATCATTAAAGTGACTAGAGATTTTATTGCATTTTTCCTTCCATCTAACATTAATTTATGTGTTAGATTTATCCAAATTTGGTGCTTAAAAATGACGGTATGTTGATATCTAACCTTTAATGAGTTCAGGGGGATGACATGCTTTCTAGATCTTTATTTCCTGGTGTTAAATTCTTTAAATCATAAGTTTAAAGTATGCTATTACTTTACCACGGTTATAGAACTTTTAAAAAAATATTAGTGTAGTAGATGGCTATGTTCCTAGGAATGCTCAAAGTTATAGAATAAACATGGCGTAAATTCCTGGGGAGCATATTTTACTCTATAACAAGCAATTTAAAACATCTTATATTAAAATAAATTCATCTGCATTACAAAATAGAATGCAAAATGTATGTTCTTTTAAAATAAAACATGGGCATTCAAGGAGATTTCACATGTATAGGGAATCATTTAAATTATGCTTGTATTTTTTTATTCTTTTCTACAATAAGGGCTGTAAGTGGTACATTAGTAAAAAATTAAGAACAGAAATTTATCATTTTAAATTGTCTATTGTTATTCTTTTGGTAGTTGACTCAGCATTCAATGAATTCTCTTCTACCTGTGAAAATGCATATATATATATACACACACACATATAAATTACTTCCAAGAAAATATATATATATATGTATGTATGTAATATGTTGAGTAATGATCAAACTCAAACTAATGATTCTTTTAAAAATATATTGCATATGATAAATCCTTTTGGATATATTTCCAAAGTAAAATTATAAATATGAAATAAATTTTTCTCACAGAGTGCATCAATAAAGTTTTTGGAGACTTGCATTCTGATCTGGTAGAATATCCACTCAGGAGAATTAAAGTGTTACTAAATATATTTGTTTGGTTTATATTATTTAATTATCAAGTAAATAAGTCTAAACTTGACAAAATATAGTTTAGCATTATTTCATTAGTAATGAATATAGAAAACTCATAAATATAAATATAATTTTATATTTTCCAGAATAACCTATCCTAATTTTTCATTAGTTCTTTTTACGTACAAATGACAAGAGAGTGTATTTTGATATACATACATGGAGTATGACTTATTCTAATTTTTCCTTTTATCATCCACCATAACTCAAATATATTAGACCCCAAAATTTTATAGGGCATCTTAAGATAAAATAGTCCTTGGTTTTTGTGATTTATTTTAAGCTCACTAAGAAGTTCTTCACCTAGTGTAGTTAACTGAGCATCATTCTTGAATGATGTTTCTACTCAATAAGGTTTTACAATTTTTCATTAACTTCTACTACTGAAAGTATTCAAGAGACTTCCTTGGTTCCATAATAGATTTCCCTGCTGTAAATGTATGTCAGCATCTATATTTTCCCTTGATAAATCAGGCTTCATCACCATTCCTAGTACAGTAACACTCTTTGGTACCTGGTTCAGCGATCCCCGGTGCTCATCACCAGATGTCAAGCTCAACTTAACATGAAGATACCATTGCTGTTTCCACTTACGAATGCCACTTCACTTGGGAATCCAGAGGGTACAATGGGGCAGAAGGAGAAGAAAATGTTTCTGGATGTATTAAGAAGGACAATAGTTCCATGATTGATTCCTACTTTCATTGATTGGTATATATATATTCTTTTAGGAGAAATTGCATTTTATTTTTGACTTTAGTTCATAGCTTTAGCTATGTCACTTGGCAGCAAGTTCATATCCAGTAGAAGTGGCCACTGCAGAGGATTTTGTCTGTTAGCTGGTGACATAGTATTTTCTTTCATAGGCTAATCCCCAAATTTCAACACTGGCAGAACTGATTGAGGTATGAGTAAACTCCAGTGAATTGTTTGGTGACTAGTTCATTGTTATTTTCATAAAATGAGTTTCTTGGTCAAAAAATACTATTATATGGGGTACCCAGAGTATAAATAAAACACAATATTCATGTATAGGAGATACTGCTGGCAGAGATTTCTAGAAGAATAGAAAAGTGCATAAAAAGAATGAATGTTTAATTCAGTGAGAACAAATTGCTGCCACCCCATTGCATCAAATTTTCCTTCCAATTATTAAGAGCTTCCTCTTTAGTAAGCGTTGAGTTGTTTACAGGTATCTTATTTGTACAAATATCTTATGTGCCCCCATTTTTAGAGTACTATCTATACAATTCTTCCCTGCATGTGCCAGTCCCCAGTACATAAACCATATTCTTCTATATGTTATCTGGCAGTCCACTGATCAAAATTTCAGATCCATACATCTTGACATTTTTATATCCAGGCAAAATAAAAGTCATAGGGCTCAAATATTTGACTACTAATAGGATTTCCTCAAAAAATTCCAGAAAAGAGAGATTGAAGAAAAAAGAAAGAAAGAAAGAAAAGAAACAGGTCATGGTAGTGCACACCTGCAATCCCAGTGACTCTGGAGGCTGATGCAGGAGAATTACAAGTTAAAGGCCAGCCTCAGCAACTTAGCTAGGCCCTAATCAACTTAGTAAGACCCTGCCTTGAATAAAACTAAATAAATAAGAAGGTCTTGGGGTGTGGCTCAGGGGTTAAGCAGCTCTGGGTTCAATTTCCTGTAGCAAAAAAAAAAAAGAAAGAAAAGAAAGAAAAAAGAAAAAAAGAAAATGTACCATTACATTAGAAATCTTAAGATACCTCTAGATATTCCATAGAATCAACCAAATATGTTCAATAATGTATGAAAGATTTAAAAAGCACAATTAACCAATTGACCTAATTGATATCTAAGTCTATTACTTCCCAAAGCAACAGAATTTTAATTCTTTACAAATACACTTGGAATATTCAACAAAATAGATAATATCTTTCCATAATGCAAATTCTTCAAATTTTGAATTTATTAAAATGATATCATCTACCAAAACTAACAGAATTAACTATATTAAATTATTTACTGTAAGTCAATAATGGAAAGATAACTTGAAAGTGTCAATGTTTACTAATTAAATATCACAGCTCATCATAAACATGTTTAAAGAATAGAATACAAGATGACTCAAATAGTTTGAATTGAATGAGAATGAGAATATTCCATACTAAAACTCTATAATACAGCTAAAGTAGTATCCAGAAATTTATAGCTTTGGATTCACGTAATAGAAACAAAAATAGTGCTACACATTAGCAGTTCAAATACTAAGAGAAAAAGGAAACAATTAAATTCAAAGCACAAATAAAGATATAATAAATGTAAAATTAACAAATGGACAAATTTCTGTACACATGATCAACAAAATTGATCCAAGAGGATACAGAAAATCCAATAATAAGTAATAAAATTGAAGCACTAATAAAAAGTTTCCCAACAAAGACCCCAGAACCAGAATTATTCACTGATGAATTCTATTGGATTTTTAAAGAACTAATACCAATGCTTCTCAAACTATTCCATAAACTAGTATTAACATATTTACTAAAAGCTGCTGTAAAGGAAAAGAAAGAAAGAATGAAAGAGAGATAGAGAGAAAGAAATGAATGAATAGAGGGAGAAAAAAACTGTAAACAAATACATGAATTGGCTTTAACAATACAGAGAAAAGATCATATACTCATACAACATGATCAAGTTGGTTTTATTCCAGGGATTCAAGGATATTTTGACATATACAAATTTAATAAATATAACGCATCACATAGAGTCCAGGATAAAAGCATAGGATCATCTCAGTAGATGACCTTTGATAAAATTCAACATCCCTTCATCATAAAAGCCCCAAATTAATTAGGTATAAAAATAATAATGCCTCAGCAAAATAAAGGCTATATATGACAAAAGCCAACATCATACTAAATAAGGAAAAACTGAAATTATTTTCTCTAAGTTCAGGAATAAGACACAATGTCCATTCTCACCTCTCTTATTCAATATAGTACCAGAAATTGTAGCCAGAGCAATCAGGCCAGAGAAAGAAATAAAAAGCATATCACTAGGAAAGAAGAAAGTCAAATTATCCCTGATTGCAGAGGACATAATTTCATACATAGAAAATCCTAAAGACAACACCAAGACTTTTAGAACTGAAAAACAAATACAAAGGTAACAGTATACAAAATCAATGTTAAAAAACCAGTGTCATTTCTATTTACCTTAGTGAACTCACTGAAAAAAATTAAGGAAGCAATCAAACTCAGACACAAATACACACAAAGATATCTAGGAATAAATCTAAGGATGTGAAATACCTGTATAATGAAAATTACTAAACACTGAAGAAAGAAATTGGAAAGGACTCTAGAAGGTGGAAAGATCTCCCATATTAATGAGTTGGGAGGATTAATATTGTCAAAATTGACATAATACCCAAAGCAATCTAAAGATTCAATGATATCCCCATTAAACTACCAATGACATTTTTCCAAGAACTAGAAAAAACAATCCTAAAATTCATATAGAAAAATAGAACACTACAAATAGCCAAAGCAATTCTGAGCAAAAATAACAATGGTGGAGGAATCACAATATCTTATTTCAAAAGTGACAACAGAACCATAGTGGAAAATATTAGCATGGTATAGGCAGAACAAAACAAAATCCCTATAATAATAGGACACATAAATAGAGGATACATAAATTAACACACATTTTTGGTCTACTGTTTCTCTACAAAGATGCCAAAAACTTAGAATGGAGAAAGAAATATCTCTTCAACAAATGGTGCTGGGAAAACTGAAGTTACATGTAGAAAATTGAAGCAAGATCCCTGACTCTCACTTGGTACAAAAATCAACTCAAAATGTATCAGAGAACTTAATATGAGACCTGAAAATTTGAAACTAGCAGAAGAAAACATGGTAAAGCACATACAGCTCAGATATAGTGACACAGATATTGACTTCCTGAATGGGACTACAACAGTCCAGGAGACAAAGCAAGAATTGTCAGATGTGACTACAAAAAAAATATCTTCTGTACATCAAAGGAAATAATCAGCAGAGTGAGAAAACAACACATAAAATGAGAGAAAATCTTATTCAGTTGGCCAAGAAGTAATATCCAGAATATATAAAAAAAATCAAAAAACTTAGTAATAACGAAAACAAGCAATCTAATTAATAAATGGGCAAATGATCAGAATAGACACTTCACAAAAGAAGAAATAGAAATGAACAATAAATACATGAAAATATGCTCAATATCTTTAACCATTATTAAATTAGAAGACTTTTTGTGCTTCAAAAGACATCAAGAAAGTGAAAAATATGCAAATATTAATTATTTTATTTGTGTATCGTAGTTATGCATAATAGTTACATTTTTTGACATAATCATACATGTGGGGAATTTAATTAGCCTCATTTGGACCCCGGTGACGCCTCTTTCTCTTCCATCCTCTCTCCCATCTCTACTGTTCTTTCTCTTCTGTCCTCTCTCCCTCTCTACTGGTCTTCCATTTATTTATTTATTTACTTACTTATTTATTTAGTACTGGTGCTTTATAGTTGCACATAAAAATGGAATTCCTTGTGATATCTATATACATTTACCTACTGTAATCTTGTCATATTCATTCCACATTTCCTCTTCTTTCCCAGCCCTCCTCCCTCTCACACCCCTCAATTTCCTTTCTGTATTCCACTGGTCTCTCAATCCTTATGAAATTCAACAATCCTCCTTTTCCCCCCTTACTTTGCTCTAGTTTCCACATGATAGAAAATATTCCACTCCTGATTTTTCAAGTCTCACTTATTTTCCTTAACACCATATTCTCCATCTCCATTCATTTACCAACAAATGCCATAATTTCATTCTTCTTATGACTGAGTAATACTCCTCTGTGTATATATATCACATTTTCTTAATCCATTTATCTGTGACTGGCAGCTCGACAGTTTCCATTAACTTGGCCAGTGTTAATTTTGCTACTATAAACATTGATGTGGGTGTATCACTACAGTATTTTGATTTAAAATCTTTTGGATAAATTCCAAGGAGTGGCATACCTGGATCATATAGTGGTTCCATTCTGAGTCTTTTGAGGAATCTCCCTATTGCTTTCCTATTTCCTATTTTCCTATTAGTTCAAAATAGTTGAACTAATTTGCATTCCTACCAACAATATGAGAGTGTACCTTTTTCTCCACATCCATACCGGTATTTTATTATTGTTTGTATTTTTGATGATTGACTTTCTAACTGGAGTGAGGTAGACACTCAATGTAGTTTTGATTTGCATTTCCCTGATTACCAGGGATGCTGAATTTTTTTCACATATTTGTTAGCTATTTTTATTTTTTCTTTTGAGAAATGTCTGTTCTGCTCTTCTGCATATTTATTGATTGGATTATTTAATTTTGAGGTGTTAAGCTTTTTGAGTTTTTAATGTATTCTGAATATTAATCCCCTTTCAGAGAAATAGCTGGCAAAGATTTTTCTCTCACTCTTTTGGGTCTTTCTTCATGCACCCAATCATTTGCTTTGCTGCGTAGAAGGTTTTAATTTAATGCTGTCCCATTTGTTGATTCTTGGTTTTATCTGTAAAGATCAATTTTAAATGTAAACTCGACTGGATTAAGGAATACCTAGAGAACTGGTAAAGTGTTACTTCGGGGCATGTCCAAGTGTGATTCTGAAGGACAGTGACATATGAATTGGTGCAGAAGACCCATGGTGATGGCTGGAGGTCCAGATAAAATCAAAAGATAGAAGAAATACAATTTTTCTCTCCGTATGTGTCTCTGTCTCTGTCTCTCTTTGCCCTTAGCCTCTCTTTGCTTATCCATTATGGGGTGATATAGCAAGAAGAAATTTTGTTAGATGCTGGCCTTTCAATCTTGGACTTTCCAGCATCTAGAAGCATAAGTTGATATATATCAATTGTTTTGCAAATTACCTAGTCTCAGGTACTCTGTTATAGCAGGGCAAAATGAACTAAGACTAAAGACAACCTTCAAATTGGGGGATACTCGAACATACTCAGGTCGCATCTACTGTAGTGAATTAATTAAAAACTAGTGTCCTTGGTAATTATGAAGACCCTTTGCTTCCATATTCTATCAGCTCATTACTTTCTTTGCCTGATTACCTATTTTGAATTCTGTATCATCTGTCTCTGGCCAGATGTTTTGTCTGACATTAGAGTAACTGAGTAGGATAGGAAGTATCAGTCCCTAACCACTTTCCAGTGAACACAATATTGAGGATACAAACATCCCTGTATATTGGGAATGAGTAGAAATACATGTCTATGGAGATTTATGCCACACCCTTCAACATACAACATGTATCTCTAGGACTATGACATACTTTTTAAGCAACTAGAAAGTTTTCCATCAAGATCCATTTTATTTACTTGGATGCATCTCATCATCAACAATTAGAGTACTTGTAGGAAAACTTGTTTATGTGACAGTTACATCTTAGTATAGGAAGAAGAGAACTAAATAATTTCTTCTCTATTCTCCTTTAAATATATTACAAGAAAATTTTGACTGACCTTGTACAGATGATCTGTGTGATGCAGCTCTTATCAGTTCTACTTAATAAGGAAAGTCCTAAGTACCAGAGTAACATAGGAAATATGCCATTTGTTCTTGATACATTTCTGAATTGGTATGTAAAATGGATGGCTCCAAACTACTGAATGTACTTAGTTTGTGGGAGATGTAGATCATGACATTCTTGCCTATTTATTACATGGATGGACTCTCTTTCAGTGAGGAAGAGATGAAAAGCAACATGGATGCACTGCCACAGGGATATCAATAGAACAAGTTTGTTCCATGTTACTGTGGATAAACCTGTACTTTGGTTTCCTAGACACGTGTGGGTAATCCTTTTAGGCACCTAGATGTGACATGTTTGGTTGTAACAAGAGAAGTTGTCAAGTAAGCCTTCCACCATCACTGAGCCTACTTCTCCAGTCAGGCTACCAAAGTTCTAATTGTTGACCATCTTGCCCGAATTTTGAGGGAAACTATGTCATGAACACTGAGGTTATTTTGTTCCAGAAATGCAAGGCTATCAGACAATTTAAAAATATCTAAAAATCACTATAGCTTGACAGGTACCTTACGTCTACTTTCTCAAGCATGTAATTTTATCAAGGAGATTGCTTTAAAAGGAGTGTTTTTAAAAAGTAGTAAAACCAAACATGTAGTGCTTTCACTTTATGGTCTCTGTACAAATCCCATATCAGTCGCATGTTAAGTGCAAGATGTTTTGCATATCCAATGACTTCCTTATCTGAAAAAATATAGAGAAAGGTGATAATGTTTTGTAATGTTTACTACAGGCTAATAATAACGAGAATACTGCCTACAATAAGGGAACTTGAATATCATAATTATTTTACATATTATAAATATCTAGACTTTCAAATCTGGTTTCTTTTTTCATGATTTTAAAGCTTACTTTTTATACTGTGGTATAAATCTTTCGTACAGACAATTCCTTATTCAGTTCTAGAAAATCCACCCTCAGTTGTAGCCTATTATCTTGGAAGTCCCTAGCCAGAGCGAGGAGGAAGGCACCATGTTATTAGGTAGCTGAGGCTGAAGCAGTGTTTGGATTCATACACTGTTTGCTGTTTCTGCTAAGCAGTGGAAACACGCAACATCCACCAGGGGGTGCCGGTCTTGTACAGGTTGGTGAGTTCTGTCCGGCCTAGGGAAAATGAACTTAGAGATCCAAGTTAAACAGACCCTAAAATAAGAATGTTCTGGAATATTTGAAAAATTTTGTTTGTTGCTACTTGAATGGGTATTGAACTATTTGGAATACTTAAGTCACATAATGAAATTTTAGGAGGAACCATTAGAATAATGTTAAAACTCCATATAAGTTAGAAATATTTAATCACCCTCTCATTTCAGTTCTCCTCGTTCATCTACATATATTCCCCTACAAACACACACACACAGACACACACACACACACACACACACACACACACACACGCACGCATAGGCACATATTTTTGCTTACACTTCTGGTCAAGGTAACTCTACTTACTTAAGTGCATGCTTTATTTTGTTATGTTGTGGGTTGCAGTGTTTAGAATCCATTGACCTTTTTAATTTTTCTTTGAGTCAGAAACTGTGTGGGCCCTTTTTTCCCCAACAGAACCAAAAAATACCATGCTGAACTTAACAAATACAACCTCAATACATGACTCTCCTCAATCACTTTCATTCCCTAACTGAACTGTAGCAAGTTCTCCTGATTACTTCTAAGATACACTTCACTAATAAGATACATACACCTGTAAGCTTAGGCCCAGATGGCACAGATACAAAAGCAGCTTTTAAAAATATAGACGAGGAAGGACTGATCACTTTGCAACTGATAAGTATTTATTAAAAACAAGCACTTTATGAAATTTAGAAAATTAAACTAGCCCCTGGTTTAAGGGATAAATCAAACAATTCTTTTAGGAACATATGGGTTTGAAATGCATTTTAAATCTTATTTCATTAATATAATTACCATTCAAAATTAAGTTACATAGAGTATCTCAATTTGTTGCTCATGGGATATGATCACTCTTAGTTTAAAATTACATTATACTCAGGAAAGCTTCAAACTATCAGGTTAGCTTGTTTGGAAGATTGTTAGATTAATTCTCTAATTCACTGTAATATCTATTACAATTTCCAAAAGAATTGACTATAATGAATTAGAGAGCTAATCTTAACAATTTATCACTCAAATGAGGTCATCATGCTTAGTAGAATATTCAAGACAACTAGCCCATTACAAACATTTTCTTTACATAAAAATACACATTCTATAATATACATTATTCTATTTTAAAATGGATTTTAAAATGTAATAAAGAAATGCTATATTTTAAAATAGAAACTAGTCATATTTAACTTGCAAATTATATCTATGAGGTTATTACAATCTTTATCAATAATTGCTAAGAGAGTATGAAACATTGGCAAATAAAGAACAATGGTATATTCAATCTCCATTTTACTTACTAGGAAATATAGAAACAATTGAAAACATGATTTTTTTCACATTCAAAATGACAATTACAGTGTATATTAATATATTTTTAAATCATAGTACAAACATTTAACTGAAATTCATTGACACTTTAAATTTTCAAATATCACTGGGGTTTATATAGATATGTTTGCCCAGAATTCCTTTTGTAAATTTGAGAAATTTATAAGAAAATCTAGGAGAATAAATTATAAAATGCTATGTTACCAAAGCATTCACAATGAAGAGAAAATGGCAAAACAAATAACAGTAAAAAATAGGACTAATTTTGATTCAAGAGCCAAAATAACATATTTCAAGTCCAGTGTTTTAGTAAGCAGCATTGAATCATCAGAGAGGTTACCTTGCGGTGTCAATTTGCACATTGTTTGTACATTGTATTCTGCTATTGTTCTTTATTTAGAACACCATTGTTTTGCAAATTCCATGTATGCATATGACCTGATATTTTTCTGATGGAATGTCTATCCTAAGTCCTTTATAGTATGGCTTATTGTACTCCTGCAGGTAACACTCTTGCCTTCTTCTCTCTATTCTCTACAGCTACTTATTACACTTCACTCTGGGAACTCAGTCTGACTGTGAGTATCAGTCAGGGGTCAGGCAATGTTAGCTAGTGGACAATGACCTTGAATCCTCTTTATGTAGATATTAGATCTGCTTTGTTCCTTTGTGCAATGTTTTCCATTCTGCCTGCCAATCAGAATATGGTAGTATGTATCCAAAAACTCTGCACAATTTTATAGAGTTTGAATGTACTATAGTTTTCCCCCAGATAACCCTCATTTGATATGCTTTATTTCCTCATGTTTTGGGGTTTTTTATCATACATGTATGTTTGCTCAGACTTCAGCTATGAAGATCTCTGAGGTCTGGGAGTGAAAATATATCCCTCCTGAACATGAGTCTTTTATTTTTCTTTTCTCTTGTAAGTCACCCAAGTCAGAATTAATTACTGACCTACAGTCTTTTTAAACCCTAAATAATTTCAGTTAAGCTTGAAATCTCACAGGATATAAAAAAAAAATACATTTATCTTCCTCCACAGAAAGCCAAATTTCAAACAGAAAATTATCTGTGTTATCCCCCTTGGCAGGAATTTTCTCCAAGTTCAACATTTTAGTAATCATGTATTTGTTCCATGTTGTACCTTTTGCACCAATTTCCAATGGCCCTTCTAATCTTTCAGGGACCCTGGGCTTCCACATAGCTGTTAAAATAAAATTTTATGTTATCAGGGATCAGCATATATTCCTTAATAGCTTTAGCACCAACTACTAGGTCAGGTTTCATTTTTGGTCTCTGTGGGATGCCTTCATTACTTGGCAGCTAGTTATGGATTCACAGTTTGCTTTTTTTAAAATCTAATATATTTAGTTGTTTAGTAGCAAAGAATATCCAGACTCAATAGGACTAGAAATGTTTTTGTGGGTATAAGTTTTTATCCTCAAACTCAGATATAAAGGAACTATTCACATCTTTTTTCTTTCTTTTATTTTTTTTTTTTTAAGAAACTTGAAAATGATGATAAAAATTCCTGTTTAGACTGATGAAAATTTCTATCCCAACCCGTAGTCAGGGGAAGGGAGAGGAGGCTTCTATTCCGAGTTTGTGAAAGTTCCTGTACACTGTGTAGTGCTATTCACAGAGGTCCCCTCAAATGTCACTCACAATTTTTACCTGGTCCGTAATGAGACATTTATGCTCCTACTGAATAAATTCAGCTCTGATGACTCTGCACTTTCAATACCACTATTGAAGCCACTGAATGACAAACGTGGATTTGCGTTAGGTGTACCACACTGCAACAATTCCAAGACTTTCCATTTTCAGGGGACAGTCATTAATGGCTTTTAAGATGGTGGAATGAGACAGACATCATTGCCCTATGTACATGTATAATTATATGAATGGTGTGAATCTACATCGTGTACAGCATACAAATGAAAAGTGTACCCCATTTGTGTTCAATGAATCAAAATGCAGTCTGTAAAAATAGAAAAAAATAAAATTCACTTGTAATAAATATCTCCTTCCTCTGATCTCTAAGAAAATGTAAAATAAAACTCCTATTTCTCTTCTAAAATAATTAATTATTCTGTTTCTAGATTATTATGGTCTTAGCACTAGCCATTTCCCATTTCATTCCAGACTCATTTTTTACCATATCTTGGTATTTATTTAAAATATAAAATGAGTAAACCATCATCTTCTTTAATTCCTCCTATAAAACTGATATTTTGACCACTATTTGCTAAAATGTTTATCTGATATATTTAGCATTTGTGAAAAGTATCACTTCATATATAAATCTATTCATGTAGTTTCATATCTTTTGCCTTGTGAGTTTTATATTTTATGATTTCAGTTGACCTGTGACTTCATGATACAGGATATTAAATTATTTTATATTAATGTTCAGTTCTAGTTTTCTTTTTATAAGAGCTATAATTTATATACAAGACAGCAATCAAATCTTAATTGTATATACATACCTCTGAAAATCTCCTATTTCAAGATATAGAATATTTCCATCTTTACTGTCCTGACTCTTCCAAGCATGAACAATTTATGTGGTATTCATATACCTGGTTCTTGTTTGATTTTTTTTTTATTAGCCTTTTGTAATTTCAAATACATATCCAAATACATATATATACATATGTATACTTAATTTTCTTAAGAAGAACTGTAACTACTAATATGTTTTAAACTTCACTTTTCACATATTTATTGTTGATATCTAAAATTTTGATAATGATTTTGTGTAATGACCTTTTTACTTGGTGAATTCACTCACTACATCTAGAAAAATTTATAAAAACATGTCATTAGCAAATAAGGAGAATTTTCTTTTTTTTCCAATCTGAAAGCCTTCTATTTATTTCTTACTTTAATTTGCTAACTAGAACTTCCCACTACTATGCAACCCATGTATTTTCATATATTGCATTTTCATTTTTATGAAATACATTTAGCTTTATGTATATTAAATATCTGTTGAAATTTTCTCCTTGAGTTAAGGATTAAAGTATATTGTTTAGTGTTTAAAGACTTACGTCCTCTTTCTTTTATTGATTTAATATTTTATCTTTTTTCTATTTTATTTTCAAATTATTGATATCATCACATTTTATATTGAATTTGTTGTAAACAGCATAGAGTTGGGCCATGTTTTTAAGCACACTAACAACAGCTTAATTTTAATTATATCTAGACCTCTTACATTTAAGGCAATTAGTGATATATTAGAATTTAAGTCTTCTGTTTCATGATCATTTTACTGTTTGGTTCCTGTTTACTCATCCCTTGTTTGTCTTTTACTTTTGTTTCTTTGGGTTATTTAAATATTGTTTAGGGTTCATCTTGACTAGCTTGAAGTATTTTTTAGCCTTCACTTTTGAATAATCTTCCTGATGGTTGTTAAAGATATTGCCATGTGAATGTCACTTATCAAAATTGTTTTAAATATGTTCACTATTACATCAAATTATTCTTTTGCCCCAAACACAAGATGTGATTAATAAACTTATGAGAAAAAAGAAGAGTCAATTTTATTTTTGTCCACATTTTACTCATGATATTCTTTATCTTATGAAAGTCCAAGACTTTCTTCTTCTTTATTTTATGGAATTTCCTTAAAACATTCTTGAAGGGCAAACTTGCTTATTAAAATTTGTCTTGATTTTTCTTCATCTGAGAATATGCATTTCTCATTCAAAATCCTGGGATATATTCTTGCTAAATGTGGTGACATCCATTTTCTTTGGCACTTCAGCTTCAGATGATGAATCACTTGGCTTTAGTTATACTTCCCCATGAGTAATGGATTTCTCTCTGGCTGTTTTCAAGAGGTTTTATTTTGCTTCGCTTTTAGTTTTCAGAAGTTAAATCATGATTTGTTTTGATGTGGATTTCTTTGGAATTATTCTATGTGGGCACAATCTGACTCTTCTATCTTTTTGTTTATATTCACAGAATTTGAGAACTTTTCAACTTTTCAGTTATTTTATTTCTTCAGATTTTTGTTCCTCTCTCTCTCTTCTGTCCTTCTGGGACTTGGAATATATACATCTTACCTCATTTGTTGTTATTTCACAAGTCCCTATTCTTTTTTTTTTTCATTCTACTTACTATCTTTTGTACAGATGAAGTACTCTATCTTCTAACTTGTCCAATCTACTAGTGAGCTGATACAGTGAGATTTTTCTTTCAGTCATTGTGTTTTTCAGCTCTATAATTTCTAGTTGATTTTTAAAATATAGTTTCTACTTCTTCCCTAGGTTTATCCTTTAATTAATTTGTTTCAAGTTAATTTGTAATTATTTTTAAGACATTTTTATACTCACTAATTTGAAGTCTTATCCTTTTTCATTCACATTGTGATTTTTCCTAATACTTGTTATGACCAATATTATGGTACTAATAAAAAAAAGCTTCATTTAAGCTTTTTTAGCAGTTGTTTTTGTTGTAGGGTCTGGTTATCAACACATAGTGAGACCACCAGAAACTAAAGTAGGAAAAAGTTTATTTTGGGGAAAGAGAAAAAGAAAACAGACTGACATGTCAGGACCACTACTTCAAGTGGGGCAGTCATAGTGAGCGACTTCAGCAAGCTGGTTTTTAAAGTGAAAACCATAAAATAATTCTGGAAGACTTACAATAGGGGCCTTTTTCCATTTTTTCTCCCTCAAGGACTGCAAGCAGCCAACTTCAGCTTATCTATTTCAGTCTGCACCTGGAGGTTAGCAGGATGAGCTAGGCGTGGGGAGCCAGACTATATCTGAGACCGGCAGCTTCTGAGGCCTCCAAAGTGATGGGTTACTTCACAGAAATGGTCACCATGTCCTTAACTCATGGCCACATTATTTTAATCTTGGGTACTGTCCTTGTATTTACCACAGTCAGTATAACTCAATGATTTTATTCGTACCCATTTTGGTTTGGTCGATCTTATGTAGATATATTTGTTTTATATCAGAGGGTCTCTACCTTTTCTTTTTATAAGAGGGTCTCTACTCTTTCACAGTTTTCCTGATCCAATTTAGGTATTTTTTAAATTTTTTAGTAGACATTTCCCTTATCAAGTATAGCATGATGGACAACTAGGCATATACCTTAAGCTTTCCTATGGGCTCTACCAACATCACCATTGCAAATATGGGGCTTGGACTAATACCTCCTCATTTCAAAAAAGTGGGGTATATCATAAGGACCAGTATTGTAAAGGACCCATGGAACTCAGCACTGTGCCTTCCTTCCTCAAGTCCCAGGCAGAATTTCTTCCTTCCATATCTCAGGCTCTTTATATTCTATATTTTTTAATTTGCTGGTACTTTTAGTTTTAAGAGGGAGTACATGGGAGGAATGTCATTACTCCATTTGCATGAGATTTTTTTTAATTAGCTAAATATCAGAGTATGTGCATACCTCCCAATTCAACCTTTTTTTTTTTTTCTTCACCAATGGCTATTTATGAAATAAATTACATCCTTAAAATACAATAGCATATTTTTAAAAAGTTCTATAGTGAATACATTTTGAATTACATTGCAGAAATAATTAGTAAACTGTCAGAATCACATATAGACTTTTTATAAAGCACACTGGTTGTATACAAAGGGAATTGAATCAGATATTATTGGCATTTTGAAACACATGACAGAATGTTGGGAGCAGACAATGAACCATGTATCTTGAACTGTCCAGAGACAGTGGCCATACCACTCTTGGGAATTTCTCAGTGCAAAGGCACTAATGGAAGATTGCCCAGTTGCTATGATGATGCCCTATTCAAAGGGGGATTCTTTGCCAGTCACAGAATTTATCAGTTCATGAACTAAAGTTCAAATGCTAGCCTCCCCCAGGGTAGAGAATTATGGGTGCATGCTGAAAACTATAATTGGGCTGTTTATATGTTTGACCTCATTTCTGTTCATTTTAAACTAACTTTCTCAAAATAAATGCCTTTGATGTTAAAACCTATAAAATAAATATGCTGAACTTGCTCATGATCAGTCTTCTTCCATCAGAGGAGGTTGGCTGAACGACTGGCTCTGGCTTTTTCTCTACTTTTGTTTCTGTTTGTCTTTTCTCAATACCCTTGCCACCAGTTTGGGAACCTGAATAAATGACCATAATTCCAAAATGAACATTGTTTTAAAATGTTATGGCAATATGAATAAAAACCTTCCTTTAAACAACAACAGCAACAAAAATGTGTTGTATCTTGTAGTGTTAAACAAAGAAAATTGAAATGTTACAATTAGAAGCCCAAGCAGAGTTCCATTTTGTGATCATTTTCGTCCTAAAAACTTCAGCATTCCTGAAGGATTTCCACTCAAAAGATTTTACAACAGAACAAGAATGACAGAGAATCTGCATTGAATGTTCTGAGTTATACAGCTTACCTGAAGGTCCTGCTTCTTTAGCTGATGCGTCTTTACCAACAACTTCTTTAACAAAATAATAATGAAACAAACCTACTCCATCAATCCTCTCCCACTCCTGTCTTCTCAACTTTCCTCAAGCCTTAAAGCTTCATCTCAACTCTTCAGTTGTATTTATTATAGGAAGTTGCTGTTTTATTGTAATCTTTGTGTGTAGTTTTATAAGAGAATTTATGTATTGCTATGTTTTGGGTTTTTCATATTGTAAATAGAATGCTTATTGTAAAACATGCAAACTGTACATTTTACATTTAACAACCATATTAATTGTTTGATGATCAGGAATCAAGCTTCTAAGAATTTTTCATATTCAAACATGATAGTTTTATAAATGATATGTGTTTTATTATAAATAGTAATGTTTTAAGAATTGTTTGACCGTTTTGGGGGAGGTGCAATGCATTATACATATATATATATTTTCCTTTTAAAATGATGAGGAAAAATCTTTCCTACACTTCTGATAAATATTTCTATGAAGAATGCTGAGTTTCTAGAATCAGTTCAGTTATAGTAAAAGGAAAATGCTTGGATTCTAAAATAATGGCTTTCAATAAAGCATTTGATAACATATTATAAACAAATGTTCAAATACATAACTGACCTTAAATAAGTAAGATTTGAATAGTGGGAACTTTAATCCCTAGTTTTAAGGTAAAGTTTTAATGGTCTTGAAGTGTGTTCTCTTTTGCTTGCTTTGGTAGTACTCCTGATTTGTAATCTTTTGGTCGAAGACTACAATGAATAGGAGATGAAAATTTGTCTCAACATGGCAGAGAATGCCTTTTGCCTACCTAAGATACCAATAAACTTTTACCATCTATTGTAACTATTAAACCCCAATTTTGTTTTTTGGCAAAATACTCCACTAAGGACTAAATTTCCAGCCCATTCCCAGGGAGAAGTAATGATGGAAATATAAATATATAAATTCTGGTCATTGTGGTTCAAAAGGGTAGTTATTGGGTGAGTTTGCTGTACATCTTTTTTTTTTTTTTTTTAGGAGTCTGATGGCAAGAGACTTTGCCAGGAACAGGGAACATATGGGACTATCAGTCACTTGCAATTAGGTAGCCTTAATTATGAACACCTTGTCTTGAAGCTGACAGAGTGTAAATATAGAAGGAAATTGGGTTCATAATGACTGTGGAATCATCATGTCTGTCCTGAAACTAATTACTTCCATTTTTTTTTTTTTAACCTGAGAGAAATTTAATCTAGTTTTTGAGTGAGATACTGCTATTTTGGGTTTTTCTATTATTTATTACTGAACTTAGTCCTAATTGATATAAATTTGAGATTCCTAAACATGCCCAGGGTTCTCAATCTTAGATAAAAACAGGTATAAATAAAATAACCTCACCTCTTTCAGCATAAGAGAATAATACCAGTTATATTTTACCTCAAATTAAGAATTTTAAAAATCATTAATTAGGAGAGAAAATGATGAATTCACATGGTAAAGGAAAGATGTCCAGTAGGATATTTTCTAAATGCAAGGTGATACAAATCACGTAAGATACAATGGTTGCTTAAATGTTAATTGTACTGATTTCTTAAGATTTTAGGATAATTTTAACTGTAGTGAATTATTTAATTATAGGCAGTTTTACTAATTTATGCATTTTTTCAATGAAATGGGAGAAAGTACTATCTATGTCTTCATTTAAAAGACAAAAATATATTATTTTTTCTGGTTTTCTTACCAATGAACAGAGCATGTATAAATTTTAAATCTTTGCTTTTATAATGTAATTTGTTTTTGTAAATTGTAGCTATATTATTCTAAGTCCTTAGAATTTAATATCAAGCAGTAAACAGTGAAATAAATTTTTCTCAGTATAACTAAAAAAAAAGTAACTGCTATGAACACAGACCTCACCAGCAGGTAGGCACAGAGGAAGTCATGATAATTGTAATACTCAAATTTTCCTCAGATATTGCCTTATCTGTACAATTCAACTCTTGTCATTCAACAACATCTACCTTAGTTGTTTTTTGTAATTCTTAAGGGAATACTAAAGGAATCAGTGCTCATTCATTCTACCTTGGTCCCTAAATTGAGGGAGGTCTTCACCCTGTGTCACTGTGCTAGTAGCAGTTTTCTAAGGAAATAAGAAGTCATTGTTTACTGTCAAGTCAAAATGACACATGAATCCCTGAGCTTACAGTGAAAAGACGCTATATTCTGTTCCATGAAGCCCTGGAAGAAGAATAGTTACTCTTCCAAAAATGCCTGAAAATTGGAAGACTCTCACATAGCCTTGTAGAGATTACAATGGTGACCTTGACCACAGTGGAAACAGAGAAGATGAAGACAGATGGGTAGATACTAATATCTGGGTCCTTGAGTCCTACCAAGTCCTTTGTAAAAAGAACCCTCAGAGATTTTTGAATTGGTTTTGGAAGCAGAAATAACATCATCCTGTCTTCATTCTAGTTAAAAAAATTATTTTGGGTATAGCAATTGAGAACACTTAAAAACACATTATAAATTCAGTTAAGCTAATTATAATACATTTATATAACTAGACTATGCGTTTTAATGACACTATAAGGCTGCTAATTCTTCTTTTTTTTTTTTTTTTTTTCCTGGTGCTGAGGATCTACCCAGGGCCTTGTATATACTAAGCATGTGCTCTACGTTTGAATCACACCCCAGCCCTGGAATTCCTTCATAAGAATGAAGTACCTAGGACCCAAAATTTTAGGAGGGGCTCTGTGAGTCCATGCTTGACACCTGGATGTAAGTGACTCTGTTTTAAATTTTGAGCCCTAGGTGCATTGTTGGCCTCATCCTTGTCCTGTTACAGGAGCATGTATATTTCAATAAGGAGTTTGTCATAAACCAGGTTGAGATGTCAATTAATGAAGGTAAAGAGATAACTGCAATGAGTATTTCAAGTTATTTATACATTGCCACTTTATTTAAGGCAAAGGAGAAAATAAAGTCAGTTTTCCAAAAAATTTTATTCACATAGGAAAACTGGAAAATAGAAACTCAATCTCTTGCCATTATCTAACAATTAAATCTTAGGCATATATTATCTTTTTCTTTTTTTTTATTTCTGGTAAATCTACACTCAGTAAATGTGGCGGGCGAAAACCGGGGCCCAGGGTTATGCCACATGCATCTAAAGATGGTGAGTGGCAGAGAGCTAATGGTGTCCTGATTATGCATGGAGAACGGCAGGAAGCATTTACAATTGGCTGTATGATAATCAGTTCAGCCGCCTAGCATGTGCACAGATATACATTACATGTATGCTCGAGCGAGTGATCGCTTGACCTTTAATAGGATTGGATGGACATATCTGATTACAATTGCTTATGCATGAAACTGCTTATATATTGAGGGTGTTTTTGAATAAATGGGAAGCTGCTTCATGAACCTCTGAAGTTTACGTGTCTTCTGTCCCGCTGGTCGGGCTGAAGCCAGAGAAGCGGCGCGGAGCCGCTTGGAGCAAGTCAGGCAAAGAAGCCCCGGTTTTCCATAAGTGGAGCCGCTTGGAGCAGCCCCAGTGGCAAGCAGCGGTCTTCTGTAAGTAAAATTTTAAATTAGAGAAAATAAGCCCAATCAATGTATGTGAGAGAAGCAGGTTTGTGTCAAAGGCACTCACTCACTTGGCTTCAGGGACCAGAAAGTCATATAAATCTGTCCAGAAGTTAGATAGGGGCTATAGTAAACCACAAGTCACATGTAGTCTAATGACATCCAATTTCAAATTTATAAATACTGTGCAGGAAAACCCAATAGTTCTAGTGATCCAGCATTTTACTTTCTATAACTACCCTTTAAAACCCTCTAACTGTAAGATTTCTTCAGTTTAACTACTCCTTCCCTACCTACAAACAACAACAACAAAATAGCAGTCAAAGCAAAAACAATGAAAAAAATCTTGCTCAAGAGAATCTGAAATAATCTTAATTGTGGTTTCTAACCTGAAAGATGTGGAAGATATGAAGTTGTTATTGACAACTTAATGTGGTTTTCTCAGCAATAACTAGCCAGTCATTCAACAAGGGCTTGAAGGACTGAGAAAAATATCCTGTATTTATTGTGGATTTGAGAACAAGTAAGTCGAGAGGCAGGCCCTAATGAGGTACAACTGAGAGTGTCAATAACCACTGGTATGCCAAGAAGATGAGTCAGTAGCTAACAGAAAATAATTGTTTGGTAAAATCAAAAAGAGATCAAGGTAGAAAAATCGAGATGATTCTCTAAAGAATCTTTGTGCAATTTATTCTTCGATTTTTCCCCAAGAACTGGTTCACCACATACAACTTTACACTCTTTAATTTTTTTTTCTTGTTTTTACAGTAAAAAACATTTTCATCAAAATAATTTGTCTAGAACAATAATAGCATGTTACAACACCTAACCTAATTTTTGTAACTAATTAATTCCATTACTTGAGTGTAATTGGCCTTGATATAGTCATAATAGTGTTTATGAAGGCCACAGATACTGTGGTGGATTTTTTAGGTTTTAAATACATTGATGATTAAAACATAAAAATAACCACACACAACTTTACATGCAGAATAAACTTTTAATTGTTTTGTGTCAAAATCTGTCACAAAGAATAACAAGACCATGAAAGCGAAGACAATAGTTATTCCTGTGGTGGTTCTTTTACTCTGTGCAGGAATTGTGTACTGAAAGAGCATATATTGAGAGGGTTTAGACAACCATCAAAACAGTTTGTAAGCAGTCTTGAAAAACAAACTATCTCTCACCCCACCAATACTACCCTATGTACAAGTTCTGGTAGCATGAAACACTTTTCTTCTAAGAAATGTTCAGAGAATTGGATTCTGTAAGCTTCCCTTGGTAGTTTTTTCTAGTTTTAATGCTCAGCTGTGACTGTACATAGCTGAATTTAATTTAAAATTCATGGTTATCTAGGGTATTAACCTTTGCATATATCATGTGTCAGTATCTCCTTTGAATGTTCATTCATAAAATTAAAGTATTTCAATCTTTAAAATTGTATCTTGACTTCAAAACTCATTTTATGAGGATGGGCAGTATTGTTCCTCTATGAGAACAGGTAATGGATATCCTTCCATTTATTATTATTCAAGAGACTCTGAAAACCTCAATCCTCATTGGTTCCCTGGATGTTAGAATACTAACAGGTCTTTAAAGCATTTCTTAAGAAATGAGAAATTGCCTATATCTTGCAAAATTTTATAATTCTAAGGTAGAAATTTTAGAGCATTACACATCATGTTACTTCATTTACAATATATAATTTCTACATAAATTCATTTGAATCACCATTTATTTCCAGCATAAATATCAAGTGCTATTTATTCCTTAAACTATTTTTTTCCTAATTTCAGTTCATTCATCCTTCCTCTTAAAATATTCTTTTAAAATACTTAAAAACTTTTTTAAAGTTCTGAAATATTCTTTATAAGTCTTTAATGTACATGGAATCCATGTTAACTAATTACAGGTTAATAAGGAGATCAAGACATTCAAATGTTTTTTTTTTTTTTCCCCTAGAAACAAGCCTACTTTAGGTACTTATATTTATTTGACCTCTGTATGCTCAACTGGGAAAAGATCCAGAATGAAAAGCAAAAGATATTCTTAGATTTTAAATTCCATTTCTTGATATTGATACATTTGTGACTTTGTATTTGATATATTGAATTGCTTGTTCAAGTCTTCGATTTAACTAATGGGGTTAGAGTTACTTTCTTATACATTTTATCTTTTAGAAAAATAAAATTAAAATATTAATTAGTTATTTGAGCTCATTATATGAACCAAAATTCACTGCCAATTTCCCCCCACTTTTTTGTTATATATATTTTTACCATCCTACTGACTTAATTTTTTGCCTGAATTTCTAATTTTCCTTGTGAAGTCTTCTAAAATTTGGAGGTTTTAAATGTGATCCTTTGAAAGATGTTACACAAATATTACTGTGTGTCAATCCTAATTTAAAATTTTTATAATAATTTAATAATTTGAAATTTATTTTGGAAAAGGCATAGTGCAAATTCTTATATTTCTTTGTAATTTGCTAAGCAATAATTTCAACATTTTCTGAGTAATTCTGAATGCTTCACTTACTGACATTAAATATGTGCGACAAGCTTGCACGTTTCTTTCTTATGCTTTACCTATGACTTTTCCCCATGACTATATGCCTCTGGTTTTATGCTCCCTGTGACACACTGCATCTACTCCACCCTGCTCAAAGTGCTAGTGATGACCCCATCCATCGTTTCGGTCACTCACCTGCCTTTAATGAAAAAAAAAAAAAAAAAAGAATGGTTTCAAGAAAAAATAACTTTTAATTTGAAAAATATATTGTTACTAATATGTGCTAAATTTTTTCATCCAACGGAGAACCAAAAGATAAAATCCATCCTCCGCTGTCACTCAGCATCTAGTGGAGAAGAACTGAACCAGTATCAAGTTCATAAGCATGAAGAAGGAGAAAGGTCAGTTGACTTGGGAGACTATTACAGAGGCATTATTTTAAGATAATAGTCAGTAAAAACCAGAAGAAAGACATTTAAGTGGATATTTGACATTTGAGAAGACATTGGTAATTTGAATAAAGGAATATAATGAATATTAAATCATGAAAATGCATAAAAGAGAAAACACATTTTTTTTTCTTTTTTGGTACCTTGGATTAAACCAAAGATGCTGAACCATTGAGTCACATTCCCAGCTCATTTTACTTTTTATTTTGAGACAGGGTCTCACTAAGTTGTTTAGGGCCTCTCTAAGTTGCTGAGGCTGGCTTTGAACTTAAAATTCTCCTACCTCAGCCTCCTGAGCCTCTGGGATTACAGGTGTGTGCCATTGCACCTAGCAAAAACACATGTTTTTTAAAAAAATTCATAATGGTTCTCTTTGGAAAACAAAACAAAACAAAATGCTATCAACTTACCAAAAAATGTGAGGATTCTTAAAGAAAGATGAATAGGATCAGAATAACCACAAACAAAAAAAGAAACCAGTCACAGGTCTAAAAATGCCCAGGGCACCGTGATGGAGAAGGGTGAGGTTGAAGCAGAAGCTGGGGGTGGATTGTGTTAATTTTTCATGACTGGAATGAAGTACCTGAGATAATTAATTTTAAATAGAAAAGTATTATTTTGATTCATTTTTTCCTTTGGCGGTTCTAGTCTATGGCAGACTTGCCCTGTTGTTTTGGGATTGTAGTGAGGGACAACACCATGCTGCAAATGTGAGGCAGAGAAAAAACCACTTATATTTTTGGCTGGAGAAAGAGAGAGAAAGAGAGAGAGAGAGAGAGAGAGAGAGAGAGAGAGAGAAGGGAAGGGAAGGGAAGGGAAGGGAAGGGAAGGGAAGGGAAGGGAAGGGAAGGGAAGGGAAGGGAAGGGAAGGGAAGGGAAGGGAAGGGAAGGGAGAAGAGGAGAGGGAAAGTTCCTACAAAATCCCACTAAGCCATCGCTCACACGGATCTAAGGACCTTGGATAAGATCACATCTCCCAAAGATTTTACCACCTCCCAGTAGCATCGCCTTGGCTTTCGGGGGACATACAGGATATAAATGGTTTCAGGACCTGAGGATAATTGTCAAGATTCTAAAATTAAAAAGAACTTCAGGCACCTTGGCCTCCCTCAGTATGCTAGACAACCAGTTGGTGGCAAGAATTTGTTCTCTGTCAGAATCAATGTAGGTCATAGAAGCTGAACAACTGTTTTCAATAACTAATGGTTCCAGGATCTAGAGCATCATTGCATCTTAAGACAGATAAGAGACAATTCTCAAATAAAATATGGAACTATAAATTAAAGTTCAGAGAAAATTAAAAATATGTGGAGGCATGGAATAAAACCACTTGTCACACTTAACCAAAGGTAAAATACTTAAAGACAAAGTATTTGTAAGGAAAAGGAGAGAAACCACTTGAAACTCAAATGCACTTAAATTATATTAATCAGAAGAAACTACATATGTGATAATTGGATGGAAGAGGTAGAGATAAAGATAATAGAAGGACGATATATTTTCTTTGAAAGAGAGAACTAAAGAGTTGATTATTAAACTGAAATAGAAAATTAGCAAAAACAAAGCAAGATGCTTCTCTCAGAATTCAAGGCAAAGGGAGAATTGAAAATAAAATCCAGAAACAATAAAAATAGATATAGTATCTTTAAGTACATTTGAAATGGGCATTGTAGAAAGAATAATGACTTGGAGGAAAATATATAACAAAATGAAGGGTAAAAATGATTCTTACACTTTAAACAAGGCATAGATATTAAATTGAAAGTTTATAATGAAGAAAGATAAATGAAAACAAGACCATGTCTACTACTATTTAATAAAATATCAAAAAACCAAGGAAAAATAGAAAAGTCTGAAAAGAGGATATGATAGGAGAAAATCATTGCACTCTTGTATTGTGGTAAACAGAATAAGGTCTCCCAAAGAAGTCCCTCTGCATGGAGCCATCAATGACTATGTGAGAAAGAGCCATTAACCAGGAATATCTGACCTCAGGAGCTCACAGTCGATATTGACTCTTGGAGAATGTTTGAGTCACGTGGTATCCCGCATTAGCTTACCACTCAGGTTTCAGTACAGGCATGGATATGGCAGTGACCCACTAGAGCCAGATAGTCTGCTTACCACCCTATTCTGTTTTTCTTGAAGAAGCTCATCCTGTTCCCTTTGATCTGTATGGCTAAAAGTAAAGCAAGCATGGGCTCCTCCTTGTTAGAGCCAGACCCTTTTGGATGGCTCAATCTGTCATGCTCCTGCTTCAAAAATAGTCTTGCCTTTTTGTCTTTCTTTTTTTAAAAAAAAAAATTATTATTTGTTGATGAACTTTTATTTAATTTATTTACATGTGGTGCTGAAGATAGAACCCAGTGCCTCACACATGGTAGGCAAGAACTCTACTACTGAGCCACAACCCCAGCCCTGTCTTTTCTTCTGATATTTATTTATTCTGATATATATATATATATATATATATATATATATATATATATATATATTTCTTAGCTTTTATTTGGCATCAGCCCATCACTATCCTGGGAACCCTTTCCCTCACCCTTGTGGGACACGCTCAAGATCCATCCATATCCTAGTCCCGTATCCTGTGGCTGTGTTGCCTTAGAAGACAAAAGATGCTTTGCAGCTGTTGTTAACTTAAAAGTCTAGTCACTGCCTTGGAGAGCTGCACAGCACAGGCCTAGGCCCAGGCCCAGCCACCACCCATGCGGATCTCCAGTGCTGGGCTGGCCCAACACGCAGATCTTCAGCACTACTCCCTGTGGGGTCTCAGTGCCCTGCTGAGGTTCCCCATCTACCAAAAAGCGGGGTCACCTCTACCCATTCTCTTGAATATTTTCCCAACCTGGTCATCACCATCTCTAATTGGGGCAGCTCCCATCCTTGGACACTGCATTATGGAGTACCTATCATGCATCAGGTTATAGAAGACTAGGAGGTTTGAGTGGTATATTATAGTTTTATTGTAGTTTTTTTTTTTTATTAGGAGTATTATTACTATTATTCCTATTCTTCTATTTTTAATTATTTTTCTCATTCTATTTTCCTCTTATATATCTGTTTCCTTGGAATCTATTTCTCCCTTTTCTTATGCTAACAACCAATTTATTTTGATTCTGCTTTCACTCTTTCTGTGATCTAGGATCTCTATAATCTCATGTCCCATCTCACTAGTATTATATCCTACACCTTTTCCCATCCTCTTTGTCCACCATCAGAAATTGTGGACATTATTGCAAGCTTATTCTTTATGCTGTAGATAATAATCAAACTCATCACCTCTGTTTACCAAGACAGTACTGTCAATATCTTAATAGGAGCTATTTGTGTTAAGGCTACATATTGTTTGTATTGTGTGCTGCTAATATTGATCTCCCACTTTAAGGTATGGTATTGGACACCTGCAGTAACACTAAGCCTATAAGGAGAATTTGCAATGCCTCAGATCTACACTGATAGAGGGAAAGATACATGAACAACATGAAAAAACAAAGGAAGAAGTGTCCTAGATAAACCTAGATGCTACATCAATAGAATCCAATGACAGCATGGTAGAAAAAACTGTCAAAATGAGTTCAGAATGCACATAATTAAAATGATCCATGAAGCAAAGAATGAGATAAGAGAGCAAATGCAGGCAATGATTGAGCACTCCAAAAACAGTTAAAAGAGCAACTGCAGGAAGAAAAAGATCATTTCAATAAAGAGATAAGAGATTTTGAAAAAAAAAAAAAATCCTCGTAATGAAGGAAACAATAAACCAAATAAAAAACTCAATAGAAAGCATCACCAACAGATTAGATCACCTGGAAGACAATGAAGGCAACATATTTAATCTTGAAAATAAAGTGGACCAAACAGAGAAGATGGTAAGAAATCCTGAAGAAACCTCCAAGACCTATGGGACACCATGAAAAGACAATGTTTAAGAATTACTGGGATTGAGGAAGACACAGAGATACAAACCAAAGGAATGAACAACCTATTCAATGAAATAATATCAGAAAATTTTCCAAACCTGAAGAATGAAATGAAAAATCAAACTCAAGAGACATACAGAAAAAGTCACCTTCAGATTTGATGAGGAAATAAAATCCTCCCATGATAAACAAAAGTTAAAAGGATTCACAAATAGAAAGACTGCACTACTGAATATTTTTAGCAAAATAGTCCACAAGGAAGAAATAAAAAACAACAATGTAAGTCATCAAAGGGAGGAACTACCTTAAAGGAAAAGCCAATCAAAGGAGAAACCAAGTTAAAAACCAAAACTAAGCCAAAATGACCCAGAGTACAAAATCATATCTCAATAATAACCCTGAATGTTAATGATCTAAACTCATTAATCAAAAGACATAGACTTGCAGGTTGGATTTTTTTGAAGTACCCAACAATTTGCTGCCTTCAAGATCCTCATCTCATAGAAAAAGACACCCACAGACTGAAGGTGAAAGGTTGGAATAAAACATACTAGGAACACTGACTGCATAAACAAGCAGGGATTTCCACCCCATACAGATAAAGTGAACTTCAAGCCAAAGTTAGTCAGAAGGGTTAAAGAAGAACATTTCATACTGCTCAAGAGAAGCATAGACCAGCAAAATTTAACAATCATAAATATTTATACCCTAAACAATGGAGCATTTAAGTACATCAAACAAATCCTTCTCAATTCCAGGAACCAAATGGACCACAACACAATAATACTAGGTGACTTTAACACACCTCTCTCACCACTGGATAGATCTTCCAAACAAAAATTGAACAAAGAAACCATAGAACTCAATAACACAATAAATAATTTAGACTTAACAGACATATATAGAGTATTATATGCACCAATGAGCAAATATACTTTCTTCTCATCAGCACATGGATCCTTCTCTAAAATATACCATATGTCATGCCACAAAGTTACTCTTAGCAAATACAAAAAAAATAGAGATACTACCTTGTATTCTATCAGAACGTAATGGAATGACATTAGAAATCAATGATAAAATAAAAAACAAACTATTCCAACACCTGGAGACTAAATAATATGCTATTGAATAAAGCATGTGTAAAAGAAGACATCAGTTAGGAGATAAAAAATTTCTGAGAGATAAACAAGAATAACAATACAACACATTGAAATCTCTGGGACGTATGAAAGCAGTACTACAAGGAAAGTTCACTGCATTGAGCTCATTCAATAAAAGAAGAAAACGTCAACAAATTAATGACCTAACATTACAGCTCAATGCCCTAAAGAAAGAAGAACAGGTCAACACCAAAAGTAGTAGAAGATAGTAAATAATAAGAATCAGAGCTGAAATCAATGAAATTTAAACAAAAGAAACAATTCAAAAAAATTAACAAAACAAAAAGTTGGTTCTTTGAAAAAAATAAAGAAAATTGTTAAACCCTTAGCCACACTGACAAAGAGAAGGAGAGAGAAAACTCAATTCATGATGAGAAAAAAATTATCACAGCAGACACTATTGAAATACAAAACATAATTAGAAGTTATTTTGAAAATCTGTACTTCAACAAAGTAGAAAATCTTGAAGACATAGACAGGTTTCATATGATCCACCAAATCTGAATTAGTAGGACACACACAATTTAAACAGACCAATTTCAAGCAATGAAATAGAAGAAGCTATCCTAAGCCTGCCAACCAAGAAAAGCCTCGGACCAGATGGATTCTCAGCTGAGTTCTACAAGACCTTCAAAGAAGAACTCATTTCAATACTCCTCAAAGTATTCCATGAAATAGAAAAGGAGGGAACACTTCCAAACTCATCCTATGAAGCTAGCTAGTATCACCCTGATACCAAAACCAGACAAAGACACATCAAGGAAAGAAAACTTCAGACCAATATCCCCGATGAACATACATGTAAAAATTCTTTAAAAATTCTAGCAAATCTCATACAAAAACATATTAAAAAGAGAGTGCACCATGATCAAGTGGATTTCATCTCAGGGATGCAAGGTTGTTTCAACATCTGAAAATCAATAAATGTAATTCACCACATCAACAGACTTAAAGAATCATATGATTATTTCAATAGATGCAGGAAAAGCATTTGCTAAAAAACAGCACCCCTTCATGCTCTAAACACTGGGAAAAACAGGGACAGTAGGAATATACCTCAACATTGTAAAGGATATTTATGCTAAGTCCAGGACCAACATCATTTTAAATGGAGAAAACCTGAAAGAGTTCCCTCTAAAAACTGGAACAAGGCAGGGATGCCATCTTTCACCACTTCTATTCAACATCATCCTTGAAACACTAGCCAGAGCAATTAGACAGACTAAAGAAATTAAAGGGATACAAATAGAAAAAGAAGAACTCAAGCTATCACATTTGCTGACAACATAATTCTATATTTAGAGGATTCAAAAAACTCCAGAAATTTTCTAGACCTAATAAATGAATTCAGCAAAGTAACAGGTTATAAAATCAACACTCATAAGTCTAATACATTTCTATTTATAAGTGATGAATCCTCTCAAAGAGAAATTAGGAAAACTACCCCATTCACAGTAGCCTCAAGAAAATAAAATACTTGGGAATCAAGCTCACAAAAGAGGTGAAAGACCTCTGAAATGTAAACTACAGAACACTGAAGAAAGAAATTTAAGAAGACACTAGAATATGGAAAGATCTCCCACATTCTTGGATAGGCAAAATTAATATTTTCAAAATAGTCATATCACCAAAAGAACTATACAAATTCAATGTGATTCCAATTAAAATCCCAATGACATACCTCATAGACATAGAGAAAGCAATCATGAAATTCATCCAGAAGAATAAGAGACCCAGAAGAGCCAAAACAATCCTTAGCAGGAAGAGTAAAGCAGGAGGTATCACAATACCAGACTTTCAACTATACTACAGAGCAATAATAAAAAATAGCAACATGGTACTGGTACCAAAATAGACAGGTATACCAATGGTACAGAATAGAGGACACAGAGACAAACCCACATAAGTACAGTTATCTTGTACTAAACAAAGGTGCCAAAATCATATAATGGAGAAAAGATTGCCTGTTCAGCAAATGGTGCTGGGAAAACTGGAAATCCATATGCAGTAAAATGAAATTAAAACCATATCTCGGAGAGATCCAAGATGGTGGACTAGAGGAAGGCTGCATTCCTTGTTGCTTGGTAACTCTGGTTTCAAGAAGAGGATATCTGTTTCTTGATGAGGCAGTTTTTGCTGCTTATTGATCCCCTGCTGTTTATCCCATTTGTCTCCTGTGATCACCTGCGGTCTGCCAGCATATCGACACCTTTTTTGAGTGCAGATTGCTCACTGTCAGGCGCCTATCATCAGCCGTTTGCCTGCCTCTTGCCTGTACATTGCCTGCCTTACACCTATCCATCACCCACCGCATGATGTTCACCTCCCGATCGTCCAACAACAGTCAGCAAACTGATCGCTGACCACCAGTGGAACACCAGATGCCTGCTGTTGCCTGGAAGTTCACTGTTACAGTACCTGCAGGTTTGATTACACATGACTGCTGCCATTTTGAGACAACAGCCAGGTCCTATAGGACCCCTGGGTGGACTGACTGAGCTCCGTCTCCAGGATGCCTCAGCCTGACCAATCACTCCCTGCTTCTGGGGCCCTCATATTGACTGATGGCTCCCTGCCACTAGGACCCCCAGACCAACTGAATGTGCACTATCACCGGGACCCCAGACCAAACTGATTGCACCCAGCTTCCAGGATCCTGCAACCACACCAAACACACAGGACCTCCAGGACCCCTGCCTGAACAATTGCACCCCGCCTCCAGGACCTCCAGCAGACCATGTCCACACCCTGAGCTGCAGCTCCCCATTTGCCAACACATTTGGAAGCCAGAGCAGCCATCTCGGAAAATCCTGGAAGGCGTAGCTCCGATCTTTAGGTGGGGCAAATCCCATCCTTAGATGCCTGCTGGAGACGTGAAGCTCATTGTCACTGTACGTCTCATGCGTTAGGCTACTGAAGACTGGGAGGTTTGATTACTATATGACTGTTATAGTGTAGATTTTCTTTCTTCCTCTTATTGAACAATATTGTTTTATTTCTTTACTTTTTTTGATCTCTTTTCCTTTTGTTTACTTCTTCCCTCAGAGTCTCTTTCTCCTTCTCCCTTTTTGCACGCTAACATCCAATTCCTTTTGATTACACTCTCACCCTTTTTATTATCTAGAACTTCTGTATATTCTTTTCTTATCCCATTAACAGATACATTCTACATCCCTCTGCATCCTCTTTGTCCTCCATTAGAAAATGCAGACCTTATTGCAAATCTGTTTGTTTTACTGAAGATAATATTTGAACTCATTCTGTTTATTATGACAATATTGTTATTATCCTCATAGGGGTTATTTGGTCTAGGATTACATAGTGTCTGAATTGAGCACTGCTAATATTGATCTCCCCTTAAAGAAAAGGTTTTGGAAACCTATAGGGCCACTATAAGCCTATAGGAGGAAATCTTCAATATCCCAGATATGCACAGCTAGACGGGAAGATACATGAATAACAAGAAAAAACAAGGGAAGAAAATGATCCAAACAAATCTAGATTCTATATTAATAGAATCCAATGACAGTATGGTAGAAGAAATGTCAGAAAAGGACTTCAGGTTATACATGATTAAGATGATTCATGAAGCAAAGGATGAGTTAAGAGAGCAAATGCAGGCAATGAATGATAATACCAATAAGCTGAAAGAGCAAGTGCAGGAAGCAAAAGATCATTTCAACAAAGAGATAGAGATTCTCAAAAAAAAAAAAAAAAAAAAAAAGGAAATCCTTGAAATGAATTAAACAATAAACCAAATAAAAAAACTCAATGGAAAGCATCACCAAAAGACTAGACCACATGGAAGACAGAACCTCAAACAATGAAGGCAAAATATTTACTCTTGAAAATAAAGTTGCCCAAACAGAGAAGATGGTAAGAAATCATGAACAGAATCTCCAAGAACTATGGGACATCACGAAAAGACCAAATTTAAGAATTATTGGGATTGAGGAAGGCACAGAGATACAAAGCAAAGGAATGAACAACCTATTCAATGAAATAATATCAGAAAATTTCCCAAAACTAAAGAATGAAATGGAAAATCAAATACAAGAGGCTTACAGAACACCAAATGCACACAATCACAACAGATCCACACAAAGGCACATTATAATGCAAATGTCTAACATTCAAAATAAAGATAAGATTTTGAAGGCCGCCAGAGAAAAGCAAGAGATTACATATAGGGAGAGACCAATACGGATAGCAGCCAACTTCTCAACCCAGACTCTAAAAGCTAGAATAGGTTGGAACGATGTATTTCAAGCTCTGAAAGAACATGGTTGCCAACGAAGAATTCTATACCCAGCAAAACTAACCTTCAGATTTGAAGATGAATAAAATCCTTCCATGATAACCAAGAGTTAAAAGAATTTACAAATAGAAAGCCGGAGCTACAGAATGTCCTCAACAAAATATTCCATGAGGAGGAAATGAAAAACAACAATGTAGGTCAGCAAAGTGGGGAACTGCCTTAGAGAAAAACCACTCAAAGGAGAAACCAAGCCAACTTAAAAACCAAAAATAAGCCCAAATGACTGGGAATACAAATCATATCTCAATAATAACCCTGAACGTTAATGGTCTAAACTCATCAATCAAAAGAAATAGAGTGGCAGAATGGATTAAAAAGAAAGACCCAATAATATGCTGCCTGCAAGAGACTCATCTCATAGAAAAAGACATCCACAGACTAAAGGTGAAAGGATGGGAAAAAACCTACCATGCACATGGACTCAGTAAAAAAGCGGGGGTTTCCATCCTTATATCAGATAAAGTGGACTTCAAGCCAAAGTTAGTCAGAAGGGATAAAGAAGGACATTTCATACTGCTTAAGGGAAACATAAATCAGGAAGACATAATGATAGTAAATATTTATGCCCCAAACAATGGTGCATCCCTGTATAGCAAACAAATCCTTCTCAATTTCAGGAATCAAATAGACCACAACACAATAATTCTGGATGACTTTAACCCACCGCTGTCACCACTGGATAGGTCTTCCAAACAAAAATCAACCAAAGAAACCATAGAACTCAATAACACAATCAATAACCTAGACTTAATAGACATATATAGAATATTCCATCCATCAACGAGCAGATTCACTTTCTTCTCAGCAGCACATGGAACCTTCTCAAAAATAGACCCTATGTTATGCCACAAAGCAGCCCTTAGGAAATGCAAAAAAATAGAGACACTGCCTTGTGTTCTATCAGATCATAATGGACTGAGAGTAGAAATCAATGACAAAATGAAAAACAGAAATTACTCCAACACCTGAGGACTAAATAATATGCTATTGAATGAAACATGGATAACAGAAAACATCAGGGAGGATATAAAAAAATTCTTAGATGTCAATGAGAACAATGATACAACATATCAAAATCTATGGGACACATTTAAAGTGGTACTAAGAGGAAAAGTCATTGCATGGAGCACATTCTAGAAAAGACTGAAAAGTCAACAAGTAAATGACCTAACATTACAGCTCAAAGCCCTAGAAAAAGAAGAACAGAATAACAGCAAAAGTAGTAGAAGACAGGAAATAATTAAAATCAGAGCAGAAATCAATGAAACTGAAACAAAAGAAACAATTAAAAAATTGACAAAACAAAAAGTTGGTTCTTTGTGAAAGTAAACAAAATAGACAAACCCTTAGCCACACTAACAAAGAGAAGGAGAGAGAAAACTCAAATTATTAAACTTCGTGATGAAAAGGGAAATATCACTACAGACACCACTGAGATACAGAACATGAGAAGCTACTTTGAAAATCTGTATTCCAACAAAATAGAAACTACCGAAGACATTGACAAATTTCTAGAGACATATGCTTCTCCCAAACTGAACCAGGTGGACATGCACAATTTAAACAGATTAATATCAAGCAATGAAATAGAAGAAGCCATTAAAAACCTACCATCCAAGAAAAGTCCAGGACAAGACAGATTCTCAGCCGAGTTCTAGAAGACTTTCAAAGGAGAACTCATTCCAATACTTCTCAAAGTATTCCAGGAAATAGAAAGGGAGAGTACCCTACCAAACTCATTCAATGAAGCTAATGTTACCCTCATACCCTAACCAGGAAGAGACACATCAAGGAAAGAAAATTTTAGACCAATATCTTTAATGAATATAGATGCGAAGATCCTTAACAAAATATTGGCAATCCATATCCAAAAACATATTAAGAAAATCGTGCAACGCGATCAAGTTGGTTCATCCCTGGAATTCAAACATGGTTCGACATTCATAAATCAATAAACGTAATCCATCATGTCAATAGACTTACGGATAAGAATCATATGGTTATTTCAATTGATGCAGAAAAAGCGTTCGACAAAATACAACACCCCTTCATGCTCAAAACACTAGAAAAAATAGGGATAGTAGGAACATACCTGAACATCGTAAAGGCTATTTATGCTAAGCCCATGGCCAACAACATTCTAAAGGGAGAAAAACTGAAACCATTCTCTTTAAAAATGGGAACAAGACAGGGACATCCTCTTTAACCACTTCTATTCAACATTGTCCTCAAAACTCTAGCCAGAGCAATTAGACAGACTAAAGAAATTAAAGGGATACTAATAGGAAAAGAAGAACTTAAGCTGTCACTATTTGCTGATGACATGATTCTCTATTTAGAGGATCCAAAAAACTCCTCCAGAAAACTTCTAGACCTCATCAATGAATTTAGCAAAATAGCAGGCTACAAAATCAACACGCATAAATCTAAAGCATTGTTATACACAAGTGATGAAACATCTGAAAGGGAGATGAGGAAAACAACTCCATTTGTAATCGTCTCAAAAAAAAAATAAAATAAAATACTTGGGAATCAATCTAACCAAAGAGGTAAAAGATCTCTACAATGAAAAATACAAAACATTCAAGAAAGAAAATGAGGAAGACTTAGAAGATGGAAAGATCTCCCATTTTCTTGGATAGGTAGAGTTAATATTGTCAAAATGGCCATACTACCAATAGTGCTACACAGATTCAATGCAATTCCAATTAAAATCCCAATGATATAACTTACAGAAATAGAGCAAGCAATCATGAAATTCATCTGGAATAATAAGAAACCCAGAATAGCTAAAGCAATCCTCAGTAGAAAGAGCAAAGCAGGGGGTATCGCAATACCACAACTTCAACTATACTACAAAGCAATAGTAACAAAAATGGCATGGTATTGGTACAAAAATAGGTAGATCAGTGGTACAGAATAGAGGACATGGACACAACCCCAAATAAAAACAATTTTCTCATACTAGACAAAGGGGCCAAAAATATGCAATGGAGAAAAGATAGCCTCTTCAACATATGGTGCTGGGAGAAATGGAAATCCATATGCAACAGAATGAAACTAAATCCCTATCTCTCACCCTGCACAAAACTCAACTCAAAATGGATCAAGTACCTTGGAATCAGACCAGAGACACTTCATCTTATAGAAGAAAATGTAGGTCCAAATCTTCATCTTGTTGGCTTAGTATCAGACTTCCTTAACAGGACTCCCATAGCACAAGAAATAAAAGCAAGAATCAATAACTGGGATAGATTCAAACTAAAAGCTTTCTCTCAGCAAAGGAAACTGTCAGCAATGTGAAAAGACAGCCTACAGAGTGGGAGAAAATCTTTGCCACTCATACTTCAGATAGAGCACTAATCTCCAGAATATACAAAGAACTCATAAAACTCTACACAAAGAATAAAAATAACCCAATCAACAAATGGGCTAAGGAAATGAACAGACACTTCCCAGAAGATCTGCAGCAATCAACAGATATATGAAAAAATGTTCAACATCTCTTGTAATAAGAGAAATGCAAATCAAAACTACCCTAAGATTCCATCTCACCCTAATTAGAATGGTGATTATTAAGAATACAAGCAACAATAGTGTTGGTGAGGAGGTGGGGAAAAAGGTACACTCATCCATTGCTGGTGGGGTCACAAATTAGTGCAGTCACTCTGGAAAGCAGTGTGGAGATTCCTTAGAAAACTTGGAATGGACCCACCATTTGACCCAGCCATCCCACTCCTCGGCCTATCCCCAAAGGACTTAAAATCAGCATACTACAGAGATGCAGCCACATCAATGTTCATAGCTGCTCAATTCACAATATCCCTTTTGTGGAACATACCATGATGCCCCTCAATTGATGAATGAATAAAGAATCTGTGATACATATATATATATATATATATATAATCAATGGAATATTACCCAGCTATAAAGAATAGTAAAATTATGGCATTTGCAGGCAAATGGATGAAATTGGAGAATATCATGCTAAGTGAGATAAGCCAATCTGAACAAACCAAAGGACAAATGATGTCAGTGATAAGCAGATGATGACACATAATGGGGGGTGGGCGAGGAGCATGAATGAAGGAAGGAGGGACTGTATAGAGAGAAAAGAGGGGTGGGAGTGGTGGTGGGGAAGGAAAATTAACAGAATGAATCAAACACCATTACCTTATGTAAATGTATGATTACACAAATGGTATGCCTTTACTTCATGTACAAACAGAAACAACATGTATCCCATTTGTTTACAATAAAAATAAATTAAATAAAAAGAACAAAAGACCTCTATCACACACTGATGAAAGAAATTGAAAATGATACAAAATAAGTAAAGCAATTTCCCATGTTCAAGGAAAAAAAAATACCATATCTTTAACCCTGTACAAATCTCAACTCAAAATGGATCAAGGACCTAGGCATTAGACCAGAGACCCTGTACCAAATCTTCATCATGTCGGCTTAGGATCAGAATTCCTTAACATGGCTTTCAAAGCACAAGAAATAAAAGCAGTTATCAATAAATGGGATAGATTCAAACTTAATAGATGTAGACTTTTTCTCTGCAAAGGAAACAATCAACAATGTGAAGAGAGAGCCTACAGAGTGGGAGAAAATCTTTGCCACTCATACTTCAGATAGAGCACTAATCTCCAGAATTTATAAAGAACTCAAAAAAGTTTACACCAAGAATACAAATAACCCAATCAATAAATGGGCTCAGGAAATGAACAGACACTTCACAGATCTACAAACAATCAACAGATATATGAAAAAATGTTCAGCATCTCTAGTAATAAGAAAAATGCAAATGAAAACTACCCTAAGATTTCATCTCATCAAATTATATGACTATTATCAAGAATACAAGCAACAATAGGTGTTGGCAGGGATGTGGGAGGAATGGTACACTTATATATTGCTGGTGGGGTTGCAAATTAGTGCAGTCATACTGTAAAGCAGTGTGGAAATTCCTTAGAAAAATTGGAATGGAAGCACCATTTGACCCAGCTATCCCCCTCTTGACCAATACCCAAAGGACTTAAAATCAGCATACTACAGAGATACAGCCACATCAATGTTCATAGTTGCTCAATTCACAATAGCTAGATTTTGGAGCCAAACCACATGCCCTTCAATAGATGAATGGATAAAGAAACTGTGGTATATATACAGAATTGAATATTACTCGGCCATAAAGAAGAATAAAATCATGGTATTTGCATGTAAATAGGTGGAGTTGGAGAATATCATGCTAAGTGAAATAAGTCAATCCCCAAAAAACCAAAGGATGAAGGATTTCTTTGATAAGTGGATGATGATACATAATGGGAGGAGGAGGGGGTCACAGAAGAATGGAGTAAGGATGGATTGTGTAGAGGGCAATGATGTGTGGGGAAGAGGTGGGGAAAAGAAAAGATAATGGAATGAGACAAACATCATTATCCCATGTACATAATTACACAAAAGGCGTGACTCTACTTCATGTACAACCAGGGAAATTAAAAGTTGTACCCCATTTGTGTGCAATGAATCAAAAAATAATAAAAAAATTTAAAATTTTGCAATGGGAGGACTCTCCTGAGATTATTGATGATATAGAAAAATAAGAATAGAGTGTGATTTCCTTAACCAGAAGTAGAATTAGAACTGTCATTTCCAATATGCAGGCATAACTGTGCTTCAGTGCCACATCCTCTGAGGTTGAAATAGGCAAGAAACAGCTTCAGCAGTATGGTATTTGTCAGGGGGAGACTCTTCTAGGGCTTTGAACCAAACATTAATCTTGGACTAAAATATATCTCTGGAGGTAGGTCAAAAGCAGTTTTACTAATAATGCTGGTCAATTGGAGCAATGGTGCATAAGATCAGGACCCAATTTAATCTAGCATAATTAGTTATGAATGATATCACAAATGCAAATGTATAGCAGGAAATTCACAGTTGCAAATTATTTCTCTTTTCTCTCTTGGACATACTTGCAGAGGACACAATATAGGGAGTGCTATATGCTTATTAAATTGAAAAAGTCTGTAAAAATAGACTTTGGAATGAAATTTTGATTTTTCCATAACTTCCAAAAGCACATAGTTTCTTTAGAGATTAGATTCCTTTTAGGGTAATGATATAAGGATAATAAAAGAAAAAACGTGCAATTTCAAAGGCTCTGTGAGTCTTGGAAAGGAACACCTTAGATATATGATCATAATTAAAGGATTTATATTGCACAGGCTTTGGAAATGGTGAACACAAGCTATTGTCTACAAGACCCTTACTGTTTCTGTAGCATAGTGTGTCTCAAAATTCAGAGAGAAAATCTGAATTGCATTTAAAACATAAGAATGAGCGAATTGCACATGGAGAGATATTAAGGAGTCAAAGATATACAGGGAATGCATGCACGTATGTGCACAGGTACTAATTGATTAAACGGGTTGGAATGACAATTTCTAAGTCATCCGTGGGCAGGGCAAAACTTGCAAGTGAGCTTGCAAAGAGATATTTGAAATTTTAATATTTTTATCTTTGTACCTACTAAAATGTATTTATGTTTTATTATAAATAAAATGATGACCCCCCCAAATGAAAGTTAAAATCATGAAAAATTGCTATTAGAAAATATAGGAGTAAATTTTCATGATTTGGGACTTGGACTCTGAAAAAGAAAACAGAAGTCATGAGCAATGAAAAAAAGAAGGTAAGTTTAACTTGATCAGAATTAAAACATTTTTAATTCCAATCTAGAACCATGGAAAATAATTCAGGGTCACAAGAAACATAGGATTGAGAAAAACTTATGTGATAACTGACAAGGCAAGACAACAATAAACACAAAATACCTAGATACACATGATGTTCATATTATTAATATGGTATAGTTGTGTGGAATTTTACAGGTAGTTTCCAGAGCTAGCATGTGGATGAGCTTGGTGTCTGAATTTACGTATTGAGATTCCCCACATTATAATGAAAATACATGACATATTTGACTATGTAGAATGTTGAATGGAAATGCATTTTTGTAAAGAGTAGTAGTACAGACAGGCGAAATAATAATATGAAAGGTTTGTAGAAAAGAAAAGAGAATGAAGTAGAGGTTCTCAAACTTTAATGGGTATCAGAATCACTTGAAAGTCTTGCCAAGCATGGGTTGTTGTCGCTAGTTATTCTGATTTGGTAGGTCTGGGTTATAATGTGAAATCTTACAATTCTAACAGGTTTTTAGACGTGTCTGATGCTGTGGGTCCAGGCACCAGCCTTTCAGAACACTGACCTAGAGACCAGTACATTCTTGAGGATCTTGCACTTGTCATGCAGAGTCAGTGGTCATTATCCAGCATATCTTATGTCCCCATTCTACCTCCTGGACAATGCCCATATTTTCCTTGATGAATCACATCTTTCATCTGTTTGGACCTTCAAGATTTTGGTTGTATTAATGTTACTTCAAGCTCTAAATTTTACTTGAGGTCAGTATAAGCCTATCAGTATCATCTTATCCTCCTTCTCTAGTGACAGGAAGAGAAGTACAAAGAATTGCCCACAACTAATTAGCACACACTATTCCACATGTCAGTAATTGTCTCTGATTGGTCCAACTGCAGTGAAAGCCAGGAATTTAATTTGATGAGTATTTGGTAAGAAACACCTTCTTCTTTTATGTATGAATCAGGAACCACATAATCATGCTTGCTCTTGGATATCATTTTGAAACAACCAGGGAAGCCAACATGAAGACAAAGCCAACAGAGGGAGGAGATCAAAACTGAAAGAATCACCAGGAATTAGAGGTAGGATCTAGCCAAATGCTAGAAATATTGTTTCATGAGTCCACAAATTGATTTTTATTATAGACAATTTTAATATTAGAATATTTTAAAACACTGGTGTCCCAGTACCCCTATTAAACTCAGGTTAGTATTTCGTGACATTTATGTAGGATATTTTGAAAGTCATAAACATAGCAGATTCATTGATATCTTCTACACGTTTCTTCCTAACCTAATTCTTATTTGCTCTCCCCTGATGGAACCATTATTTTGAATGTAGTATTTTAAATTCTCACGTATTTTATAAAAGTAATATATTTTTTTTTACAAATTAATGAATTTGCATATCATTTTGGTAGGCCTAATATCTTGGAAATGGCATACCACACTCTGTAGTTTTTGCTGTTGCCTTCTATTAGGTCGACATGTGTAATTCTGATTTATTTATTAGAAATGCTAAGGAATTACTGTGTAAAACTACTATAATTGATTTACTCATTAAGATCCTGAGGAAAATGGGGTTCGTTTGCAAATACTTACTAGCAACAGATAATTTTACAATGACCATTCCAAATGCACATCTCCTTTCCCTAGGGTAAAGTTTTCTAACCAATGAGCCATGACTTGGTTACAGCCTTCAGTATTATTCCCTTTGTCCTAGGTCCAGTAGCATTAATTTCTTAAAGAGGTGAGCAGTCTATTAATTGATGCAGAAGACCATACTGAGTGTATGTCATGATATGAAAAGTGTTCAGAAGCATAGTTCTAGATTAAGTATCTAGAGATATACATTTCAGGAGTTTTCAAATACTTTCTGCCTTATTAGACTTGGTTGCAGTGTTAGTCCCTAACATTTTACCTAACTTGCCTGGAGTTCAGCCAGTACAACTGATGGTTCCAGGAGTACACCGCTATAGCAGAACCTAGGGCTTGTTGAAACTGCTGCTAGGAACTTGTTCCAGAGCTATATGATGCCTGATAATTCTGCACTGGCTAGATAAATATCTCTAGGATGGTCAATTTTTTCTAAATTTCATACTGAATTTAGATCACACAGAAATACATTGAATTGCAGAATCTAAATTGGATATGGAACTCTATCTGTAAACAAAGATGTGACTTTTAACTTTCCAATCTATCTAGTGGAAGACAGTTCACAGGACATAATTGAAGTCAGATATTACTATATTCACCAAAATTTTGTATTGCATATTTTCAGATTTATATAGTGCAGACAATTTTTATGGAGCATGATTTCCTCAATAATATCTTTATTTAGGTCCTATTTGTCCATACATCAAGACACAATGAAGACATAATGATCCCTTGTGCTCTGCTATGTATCAGTTTATTCTTTGATAGATTTAGGTTATTTTCTGATTTATGTTTCATCGTTTTGAGCATATTTGAGCATGGTTTCTTGTTTGTTTATGGGAAATTTCTTTAGTTAGTGAAAAACTTAGAAGTAAATTTCCAGATATTGCCAAAGTGTTCTCAAATAAGTTGTACATGTGCATTCTTCCTTCCCATCAAGCCAAAGCTTTGTATTCACATATTTAATTTTGCCAGTGGAGTGAGTGTGAAAATATCTCCTTGCAGTTACATTTCACTGATTATAACTGTAATGCTAGCATATTTTATTAGGTTTATAAGCAACTCCACCTTCTGCTTTTAGTTCAGGAGTGCACTCGGTCTGTATTTCAGTTATACATACCCACCACCAACAGCAAAATCATGGCTGTATTTTAGTTGGGATTGCACCATGTTGTACGATAGATTGATGTGGAGATTTTTAATAGTATAATAGTAAAGAGTGTGTATCTCATTTGTTTTTAATGACTCATTCAGTTCTAAAGTTATCTCTATAAAAATACATGTTATATTAAATCTATAGGAGGATATATGTGTGTATGTGTGTGTGTGTGTGTGTGTGTGTGTCCCTAAGCCTTTTGTCATTTAGAATTCCATTTTTTTACTATCCTCTAGCTTTCTTTGTTTGATAAGAAATATGCTGTTAGTTTTATAATTCATCCTGTGGGTAGACAATATCTTTCCTTTTTGACTGCTGTTTAAGATTTTCTACTATCTTTGGAGTTCAGCAGTTTCAATGTGATCTATCTAATGATGGGTATCTTTGCCTTTAACTAGCTTGTGATTTATCCTACTTCCTAAATCTGAGAATTCAGGTGTTCTTTTCTCAGTTATTGACAAATTCCGAGCAAATACATTTTTGTCTATTGTTTATGTCTTACATGTTCAATAATTCGAAATCCTATTTGAAAGTTACTCTTCTCTTTCTAACCTCAATGACTCTTAACCTAACTCCTATGTTTAATCATTTGTCTTTCTACTTTACATAAAGATCTACTTCAAAAAGTTGTACTTTGTTCTTTTTTTCCTCTGACCATTGCTTATCCATTTTCTTCTTTCTTCATATTTTATATCTCCTCTTTTATTTATTTTAAACAGTTTGAGTGAGGGTAATACTTCTAATAATGATTCTAATAACTCTTAAATGAAGAAACTTTTGTTCTTATGCATTTTCTAATTCTGCATTGATATTTTATACTTAACAGGACTTTATGTATGGCACTTTTGCAACATTTGGATTTAGGATAAATCTCACCAGAAATACTTCAAATCACCTCATCTTCACAGATATCCAAGCCACTATGAATCTGAAACCACCATTTGTAAATGTCATACAGACAGGGTAAATTTGAAACCCATATCTATTTGGTAAATGTGACCAGTATTAACTCACTTAATTCTTCCTTCAGTCTTAGGAACAGGTATTATTATGTCTCCATGAGTCCCCCAATAGTTAAACAGCTTGCCTCAAATAATATAATTAATAAATGATTAAATTGAAATACAAGCATATCCAGTCCAGTGCCGGGGTTTTCACATTTAATTGCTTTACTGTTAGCATGTATTATTATTTAATCTATTGTTCCATTAATCTCAATCCATGTGTAGTTATGTGATTCTTTTCACAATAATTTTTGGAAGGCATAATTTAGAAATAGACACTTTAGCAGTATATATGCCAATAGTACCTTATTTATAATATGAAAAAAATATCATTTGAATGAAATATGTTGTTTATCCACTTTTTTAAAACATCATTAATTGATTCCATTTTGTGTTTGGGATGCAAAACATAAAAATGGCCTTACCTTTTTAAGCTAAAGTTTCCAATTTTCCATGATCATAGCCATTTTAACTGTAATTACACTAAGACCTTTATTTGATATAGAGAAAGGTTAATGCAAACAAACCCAGAATAAATTGAAATCATTACATGGTACCATGAGTGCAATAATTATTCAAGGTATAACAAAATTATTTCCATCTCCCTGAATTCAAATAGCTCTCCCCAGTCCACTGTGTACCAATAAATTACAAGTAAATAATACAGCATAGGCACAGATATGATTATAAGTTTCATAAATAAAACTATAAACCTAGAAATGTGCCTTTAAATGATAAACCTAGAAAACAAGAGTTACACTTGAGTAATCAAATAGCTCTTTTCCTTAACATTAGAAGAAGCTCTGACTTAAAAGACAGCACATTCATAAGCAAACCAAATGGAACTCTTCTGAGAAAGGACAAGGCACTGGAGCATAAATTTCAACACACTGAATACTTTCCTCAAACAGCATCAGGATTAGGAAACTCAAAGTGAAATTGAAAGAAAATAACTACCCAAAAGTAGGTTTCAGCATGTCTATGAAGCTGAAAGTGGAAAAGCAGAAAGACATTACTCACATCAAAAAAGATAACACAGGTATAACTCATCAAAAATTTAAAGTGATAATCCATGACACTTATTTTGACCATTATATTAAAAATATTAACTTCTATTTCCTACATGACTAATGAGAACAGTTATTAAAACACTTTAGTATGTAAAAGTCCAAGATAGAAAGAGAAGACCAAAGGTCTAGGGTTCTCCCATCACCGTATAAAATGCCATTCATTTGATATCATCCATGCTTATTTTATCAGAAAATGTACTCCTGTGGTCATGAAAAATATCTTAATTACACCTGTGTCATAGGCACCTTTAAAATGATGAGACCAATTTTCTATTGATGACCACTTTATTTTAATTTGAATAAATATAAGCATTAACTTCTTGGTATTTTTGCTTGAAGTCTTTAAAATTTAATATGCATCCAGTTTAATAGGAAATGAATGATACCATATCATCAGTAGTCAAATATCTTTGTCAAATAGGTCTTTTTTTTTCTAAGCTTCCACAACTTGATGATATAATCTATTTAGATGAGACAAGAGAAAAATTGCAAGAACAGCTTTCCTTGAGATTAGATTAGTAATTTTAACTTATGACAGGGGCAGTGACATTTTAAGACATTTTAAGTCATAAGTCATTAATTTATTAATCCCAAAATATTTATTAAACCCCAAATGGCTTTCACTGGAGATAGAAGAATGGATATAGCTTGTCATTAACCTCAAAAAGCTCACAAGCAAATAGGTAAAGGGGGCAAGAAAATTAATTTGTAATATAATATTACAGTTACTGTGATAACATAATGTTTAATAGGTGGGCAACCAAAAGGACCTCAGCATGTGTTTTCACTTCCACACCTTGCTTATTTCCTTTGTGAAATTTTTCAAAATATTTCATTAGATATTTTTGTTTGCTTGTTCTTCCTGTTAGATTTTGGTCCAAGGTGCTAATCTGTGGGGTATAAAAATATTTGATTAACATAGCAAACCAGTATTAGGTTTTGAATGCTACATTTATGTGATCCTATAAACCATCTCTAGGTTTCTGAATCAGAAGAAGACTAAAAGCAATAAATTAATTTTCAAAGTCATACCTTCTCTCTCTAAGGAAAACATGAAAGGAGCCACATGGTGATGCCCCTGTAGTTGGTACCTCAGGATAGAAACACTGCATTTAAGAATTTGGGGACTTGTGTAGAAATTACTACACAACACCCTCTCTCTTTTCCTGATAACTAATTAATTAATTAAGGAACTAAGGATTGAACCCAGAGTCTTGCTATGTTGCTTAGGGGCCTCGATAACTTACTAAGGCTGGCATTGATTTTGCAATCTTCCTGTTTCAGCCTCCAGAGTCACTGGGATTACAGGTGTGCACCACCTTGTCCAGCTATCTGATATTTTAATACTAAAGAAATACAAAAGAACTCTTGAAGAAGAGAAAGAGAAGGACTTTTGTTTACAATCTCTTTAGAACACTGACACATAACTACGGATATAAATCTATGTATATAACTCTGAACTTTCCCTTGTATATCATGTCCCTTTCATTTCCAAAGTTTGTAATTTAATCCAGATTTCCAACCATTTTTGCTCAGAAAGTTCTGATCCTGTACAATCAAAAATATTCCTATTTCCTTGGCACTAAGAAAAGTAGTATTAGGTGATTAAGAATAATGAAGTATGGAATTACTAACAACCATGGTTAACAAACAAAATGAAATATATCCATGCTTCCCTGTCTAACTGTATTTCTTGAAATATTATTATCAAATGCCATTTATTGGGATTGTTTTTCCCACAGAATTTCTGTGTACCCAAAAGACTAAAACTGATAGTTTATTATAATTTTCCCAGTTTTATTTGTGATATGTGGAATTAGCATTTGCATCTAGGAACAGAGATAAAACAAAGGGACTTTGAAAGAATAATGTGGAAGCCAAGTATGCTCTTCAAATATATCATAGGATTTTCTTTGCTACCCTATGTGGGATCACATCAATATTCACATGGATATAGATATATATTCTTCTATGGATGTCAGGAGAAACATGTATTTCTATATTGTCTACAAAATGAATAGGACCTGAAATAAGGTACTCAAGTGCAGATTATGGTCTAGCATGAGCCACTGTGTTTTCTAAATCATCAAATTCTGTAGGATTATTTCTGGTTCCTCATTTGTGTAATTATAGGTTTGAACTGGATAATATTCATTGATCTTTGAAATTATATGGACAAGCTGTATAAAATTAGCAGTTGCATTAGATGGTATTTAAAATAATTTTCAACTCAATAGTGAGTATACACATATACAAATATATACCTGTGTGTGTGTGTGTGTGTGTGTATCTTTATAAACGAAAAAAAATACTAAAGTGATGAAAGAGATTTAGTAATGTATAAAGGTAGAAAATATTTGTTTTTCATATACATATTACACATTTTATAGACTACTTTGTTACTTTGCATTGATCTTGATTATTCAAATGATGAGCAAGCACTTCAATAACTGAATTTTTATTTACTCTCCAGCATCACTTGAATTAATTGCAGAGAATTAATATCAATGCTGATTCATAAGTAGCATTACACTTAAACATACAAACCAGAGAATGAATATATTAAAATGCTTGACATTACTATTTGACATTTATGTTTGTAGTTAGACAGTATTATATTTCAAATGAGACCCTTCTAATTAGAAGGATTGTATAACTTTAACAAATGTTTAACAAAGATTGTTTAAGATCTTGAAAGTGAACATGTGATTGTTCCACTTGTAAAATAAGTTTGTCTATGTGCTAGGGTAAGCTATTTTCTCTGGTAACTGGTTCTTATGGTTTGAATCTTAAATGTCCCCCAAAGGCCCATGTACTGAAGTGCAGGTTGCCAACCTTTGGTCCTATTTGGAGATGACAGAACCTTTAGGAAATGGAGTTAAGTAGAAGGAAGTGAGGTCTTGGGACTTGCCCTTGAAAGAAATATTAGGACCTGGACCCTACTCCTTCCTCTTTCTCTCTTGACCCCCTAGTAAGTAGCTTTTCCTCCTTCACATACTCCCCACCATGATCTCCTGTCTTGCCACAGGCCCAAAAGCAACAGGGCCAGGTGATTACAGACTAAAACCTCTGAAACCATGAATCAAAATAAACTTTTCCACCTTTTAAGAGGAAATTTTCAGGTATTTGTCATAGTAATGGAAAACTGGTTAACACACTAGTGAAACATTAGAGTGTTTCCTCTCAATTCATCCTCCCTGGAAGCTTGACTGTATTATAACCTTTGTCTTTGCATAGTCCAACAAAATTGAAGAAAGAAAAAAAAAAAAAAAAAACCAGAAACTACCCTCAGGCCTTTTTGTACATATTCAGATATATACACATTCATATATCTAAACAATAGGAGTTGTTTAAATATAGCTTATCCAGATCTCCTTTTTCTATGATTTATTCTATTCTATGATTAAGATAATTACCAATAGGAAGATATCAAAAAGACAAACTATAGAAAGCAGAATTTTATAACAGTTCTCAAGATTGTCCTCTTGTGTACAAACCCTGTATAATCTCATGGATTAAATACAAACTTCACTCCCATGATTATTGTTATGTTAGATGGCTTAGTTTACTTTCAAAGATTTTCTAGGCCATGTCTTTCCTAATCAATGCAGACTTTTATTTCCCCAAATATTCACAGATAAAGAAGTTAGACATTAAAAGTATGAGAGGAATTCAGACATGGAAGATTTTGCCATTTTGACTTTGATGATAAATGGGCCCAAATGTCAAGGACCTGACAGTAGCCTTCAAGAACTGAGAATGGTCTTAGCTAAATGCTAACAAGGAAAACGGGGACCTCAGTTCTCCAACCAGTAGGAAGTGAAATTTGCTAATGTCCTGATTAAACTGAGAACCAAATACTTCCCCTGAACTTCCAGAAAGAAACACAATTGTTCCAACATGTCAGTCTATGAAACCCTAAAAAGATGTGAGAAGCAACATGTGCCAAAATCTCTGAAATTCAGAACTCTGTTTAAATATATGGATGTTGCTATAGTTTTTATATTTGTGTTAGTATGAAAATGGGAAAACAAGCTTAATGTGCAAACTTTCACAAAGTATAAGATGAAACTTTGTCAGATAGCATGCTACCAGCAGGCCAATCTAAAAGTGAAAAATCAGCACAATGATTTGTTGGAAAATCAGAAATCTCACTTAAGATAATTTTTCAAGGTTTTTTGTTCTATGCCAAGTTATTGTGTAATCTAACATATTAATGAAGTTAATTAGCTTTAATATCTTTTGTATATATGAATATTTTCCAGTTTTTTTCATTTTTATATCTAAATATTTTAATACATTTCTACTGTCCCACCTTATTTTGAAAAATGTGTGGACACAAAAGGATAGTAAAGAGAATTATAACCTGAAGGTTTAAGGATGGCCAACAGTGGTTTATGACTTCTCATTTGTTGTAGGATTGCTCATATTATAACAATATGACATTTTACCCAAAACTAATACCATTATCTATCAATAAAAGGAGTTTCCAATGGTAAAGTTTTTAACAAATATCTAGAAAATTATTAATCATGTTTAATAAAATTACTTCATATTTTGTAGTTTCATGTAGAAATTTGAGGGGCTGGAGTTGTGGTTTAGTGGTAGAGCACTTGCCTGGCATGTGCAAGGCACTGGGTTCAATTCTCAGCACTGCATATAAATAAATAAAGTAAAGGTCCATTGACAACTAAAAAAACAATTTAAAAAAATGTACAGAAATTTGAATCTTTCAAGTCAGTGGACCATCCCCAATTTTAACTTTGTTATTCCTTTTTCTCATAAACGTACAAAATTTAACTATCACAAAAGGAAGTAATACAACAGTCCACTTTTTCCACATGGGTTGTTGTAGTCAGCTTTTTCACTGCTGTTAATAAAGGATCTGACCAGAACAATTTTAGGGGAGGAAAAGTTTATTTGAGAGTTCATGGTTTTAGATACCTTAGTCCATAGGACGGCTCTGTTCCTTGGAACTTGAGGTGAAACAGAACACCATGGCGGGAGAGTGTGGCAAAGAGAAACATCTCACATGTTGATCAGAAAGCAGAGGGAGAGACTCCACTCTTCAGATACAAATGTATACCCCAAAGCCACACCCCAATTACCACCTTCTCCAGCTACACCCTATCCTTCAGTTGCCATTCAGTTAATCCCTATCAGGGGATTAATTCACTGATTAGGTTGAGACTCTCACAACCCAATCATTTCTCCTCTGAACCTTCTTACACTGTCTACATATGAACTTTTGGGGGACTCCTCACATCCAAACCATAACATGGGCAAAATAAGAAAGCCCTTGATTCAGCAAAAATCACTAGATATTGCTATAGCTTAAGAAGACAAAAGATCAGTATGTATAATTACTTAATATTAAAATAATGGCTGCAGGAGTCAAGAGGCATCAGCTGATGGCAATTTTCCTCCAGTTTGTCCTTCCTTCTCCATATTTTTTGTTAGTTAATTTTCATCATTTATCAGTGGGACTGTTGCAGCAATGTATCTAAGATCTGTTTTGCATGAAAGGTATTTTTAAATTTTCTACACTGTACACTACTTATTTTAGCATAAAAAATTAAGTAATTTTTGAAGAAAACAAATATAAAACCAGAACATATAATATCTACTATGTAGAAAATGTCTTAATTTTTCACCAAGGATGTTTTAAGCAGGAATTTTGGAAATTATTTTTTGCCTTTAAGTAATATATTCAGATTAAAGCAAGAATGAAAAAGTGAAAATTCAAAATCTCTACTATTTAAAATGATATTTTATTTAAAAGGTATTGAATTTAGTAAATATTTATTAATCAAAATATTTTCTTTCTGCAACATCACTATCCAAGTAAACCAAATGCAATATTTAACATGCACCCAAAACCTAGCTGCAATAAGTTAAAATTTTAAAAAATGCAGGAAAATAGTGTAAAGCAATATCAAAAAATTTTTATACTTAGAAAATAACAATGGATAAACAACACAGAACTTAACTAGAACTGCTTAAATATTTTTAACATAGAGATTTAAGTTCCACAAACAGCTTTGCTTACATCTTTTAGGAGAAAAGTCTCATTCATTTTTATCTATGCCTATATTATTTAATAGGCTACAACTTACTTGAGCTAAGTTTTTATTCTGAAATAAAATTTAAAAAATACCACTGAGATACTATGAAAGTGCTCTCTGCCAAATATTATCTTGCCCTAGTCATATTTAGGGCATTGTCATTAGTGTTTTGCTGTAGTTTTATTTTAACTTTTTTTTTTTACCTTTGTTATGACCTTGGGCACAAATAAGCTCATTAAAAATTAAATTGCTTATTATAGCCTGGCATCACTTTCCACTTTGATCAGAAAGCACAATAGGTTCCTTGAGTGGATTTACCTATAAAATATTCTAGTAATGAGAACAGAAAAGGCAAGCTTAATAATCTTAATGCTGAAACAAAAGCTACAAAAATGCCACCAAGGGGAGATAATAAACATTTTAGATGGAGAAAATAAACTATAGATTTGTGATATTAAAATTTGTTTTTCTAGTTCATTAAGTAAGTGTCACAACTTGAAAATCTAGTTACCTATTTTGGGTTATACAAAATTATATTCTGCCTCTATACATATTTTACTGATAATATGCTTTGCCAACAGCTCTCTCCTCCCCACACTTAACAAACCTTGAGTAATTTTGCTGAAAAAAAAGTAAAGTGGGTAGTATTAAAATGGTTTCTAAATTAGGTATCTCAATACACTGAAATCTTTATTCTTCTCTTAAAAATTCTGAGATTGTTATTTCACAGTTTTCATTATGCTCTAACAATTTAGGTTGGTGTAGCTCTATTCTTAGTGTTCTAGAATAATTTATAGTTTTCTACCTTTTCAGCATATGGAGAAAGTAATAAAGTAAAAGCAGATTGGATTATAACAAAGGTATACAGCAATTATATGTGAACTAAAGTATTCTGAAAACTTTTACTTGCATTGGAACTCCCCCATACATACAGTACATCAACTCATTTTCATTGGAAATTTAAAGGTTGGGATTTGATTGGATAGATGAACAGGAAAAGAGTTGGTCATAAAACACATTATGTTTGTGTCTACTTGCTATCCTTGACTGCAGTTATATCAACATGGAAAAAAGAAGTCTTTTCATGTTAGTTCTTTGAAAAGCCAGAATAAAATGTATTCTAATCAGAATTTAAAGTGCAGAATTATTTAAAAGAAAACCCCAAGAAATTCAAATTGATTGTGACAAAATATTTGGAATCATTAAAAATATATCATGGTCAGATCATTAATCCTTAAACATTAACATAAATCCAGTATACAAAGACACAACTCCATTGTAAAGGCCTACTGGGTGCTTAGGAGATTCTAAGACATTAAAACAAATTTAAATTATTTTGATGCTATGATGCTTAAATCAAATACCAGAGATAAAATGCACTTCTTGATTATTTAATGAACTTCGACTTGTAACTTGCTTTGAATTTCAAATATAAGATAAAAGGAACTTGAACAAAACAAATAGTTGTCTTTCAGACATTTTTTTTTTTTTTTTCCCCCTTTTGGAACCACACCAGTTTTTCTGGCAGGATATGTAGTTCTAGTTCTGAAAAAGTTAACTTAGGGTATTTCTTAGCATTAAAATTTGGGTCCATTTCTAGTTGCTAGTTCTCCTGTTTTCCAAAGTTTGACTAGTGTATATTTTAGTACTTTTATCATACACAAGTAGCAATTTAAAACTACTCATCAATTTTAAAATACTATCATAACAGCAAAGGACAGAGAGTAAAGAGAAAACTAGAGACTTGGCTGGTGTTGTAGACCTAGAATTCATTTATACATGAGTTGTCCATCATCATCAGTTTTCAATGTGGGGAGTAGAGTTAGTATATTTTAGTGTATTTGCTTGCCCCCATATTGTATTTTAACTATTATAATATCTCTTTATTACAATTAACACTCATTTACTTACATTCTTGTCTTACGACTTTCAACCTTTGTCTGTATTTGTCCCATAAAATAAAAGAGAAGATGTCACATTTCTCAGTCAAAAAGTATATTTAGTTGCTGGCTCCTTAACATTCTAACAAATTGACTTGTAAATCCATTTTATTAGTGTATAGTGATGAAGTAAAAATTATAACATTTTAATAAATTTCTCAATATTTTAATATTACTTTCACTTACATGACATTAGCAAAAAATATATTGCTTTAAGACTGTTTTTGTTTGTTTTTACTATCTTGTTTATACATCTACTAATGTCTAGAAAATTTTATTTCATTATATAAAATGTACTTTTTAGGCTACTTTATTACATACATTTTCCAGAAATATAAATTAATCCTTAGGCATTTCCCCCCACTTTGATTTTACAAAAATGTTAAGGAGTTAAAGTAACTAGACTGTGACTCATTTATCCCTCCTTACCTGTGGGACATTCCTAGAGAAGGAAGGCAGGTGACCCAGGCTAATCTTCCTGAAAACATGCTGATAATTGGACCTTGTGGCAAATCGACTAATTATACTGTCATGAGGAGGGTTTTTATCTATGGAATGCTTAAGCAGACTGCCCGAGGTTTAGGGTCGCTTTTGGAAAGCAAAGCTAGAATCTTTGGATATTTGAGGCACTTTTGGAAATGTCATGCAGGCTACAACTATATGATCCATAGACACACTTCTTGTATATGAGGCTCCTGAGAAGATCTCTTTAGAGATTCCATTCCATCAGAGAATATATGACCAAGGAGCACATGTCCAAAAGGAAAGAGAGGAGTGGCCCTCAACAGCTCAGCCCACTGCCTGCTACTATTGTGCAGTTGCCTGTTCCTTCGAAATTATTAAGAAATTCTTCATGAGAAATCTGATCGATGTGTGCAAGCAACTCTGATTTGACAATGCAAACTGCTTTTGTGTAACTTACACATAAACATGTGAAAAAATTTCATGCATTCACATATTATTTCGTGTTTCTTCTTTCTTCTGATTTTTCTACCAAGAAAATCTCTTATAATTAGTTTTTCTTTCTGTATATATTTGCATGTGTATAAACATACTGAGAGAAAAACTACTACGATATATGTACATATATATATACATATATATGCACACATAATATATTCCTACTATGTGCCAAAACTTGTAAATAATAAATAAAATCATTGTAATTTATAATTTATATAAACTATATTTTAGTGTAGCCTGGATGCAGAATAAAGGAATGTGGAGGACAGAAAGTTATTCTAATTTGACATACAACATAAGCAAATATGTAGATGTGTGCAGTTGTAAGCTACTAAGGTTTGGTGTTATGCCTAACCTGATATTGATTCATTACCAGCAGTGAGGAACTATATTTAATTATTTATTTTTCAAGTATCATAGGCTCTTGCATGGGCATTGTAGAGCAAAGAAAGTCTATCTGAAGATTGGAAAATTGTCAATCCTTGCATTGTGAAGATGGATCATTTTGTGAAAGTATCTCCAATGGTAATTTGAAACACAGATAATGTACTAAACAAATCCTTGTATTTAGTTGAAGAAGTCCAGAAATGAAGTGTTGGATAGTGTTGTCTACATTTCACAGTATATTATAAGAAGAGTCCAGAAGAACAAATCATTTATAAACAGTATTAAATAAAGAATCCAGAGTCTACATTCTGGGATTTGCAGGATAGAGGTAGGCAATTGATCATCATATAACTATGAAAACAAAACTGAGAGCATCACACAGCCAAACAGAATAAAATCAGCCTTGTGGTAAGGATGGAACCAACGTTACAGCCATCATGGCTTTTGTTCATAGTTCTGATTATCTGGTAAATAGTTTGGTAAAAAGGAGTTCAGAGGAAAATTTATAAGATACAGCTCTCCTTTTAAGTTCAAATTACCTGTAATTAAGGGTGGAAAGAGAAACTTTGCCCCCAAATAGTATGGCTATTGGCACATGACTAATTGGAAAAAAGAGTTAAAAGTTATTTGAGATATACCAACTCTGAAATGGTCTACCAGTGACTATCCTTAAGCCCCCAATTCCTTTGGAAAATATGCTTAGTCTCCAAGGACAGACTTCCCTCAACTGCCTTCTTTAGATGGGAATAAGAAAGATATTTGAAAGCAACATGCAGAGGGCAGAGTCAAGGTCTATGGAAAAGACAGGACAAGGAGGTCCCCTCCTCTCAGGGGATTTCAGAATAATTATGGAGAAGTATCCATTCTGCAACTTTCATTTTTCCTCTTTTTGAATCAGTGCTTACCGAGGTTATCCTGTACTTAATGCACATCTTTTTAATTCTTTAATTTTAAGATCAAAACAAAATGCACACAGATATGACATAGAAGATATCCTGTGGTCTAGTACACTGATTCTGCTCCTAGATGTGGAATTTGGACTTACTTTTTGTGGCAGAGCATGTAACAGGAAGAATGTGATTTGTTTTGAACAGGAGGGGTGTCTGCATAACTTTTTAAATTATCAAGTCATTATCTCTTTCTTCTTGTTGATTTGAGGGTTGGTGTTTTGACTGAAGTAGGATAAAAAATCCCTCAAAGCTATCCATGTTGCAGTCACTAGAGCATGTGAATATCTTACATTTCATGGAAACATGTACTTTGTAGATATGATTCATTTGTGAATTTTGAGATGGGGAGAGATTCCTAGAATCTCCAGGTGGGTTGATGTAATCACAAGAGTCCTTAGGAGGGGGAGGAAAGTAGGAGGGTTAGAATTCAAGAGGGAGATAAAAAGGGCAGAAGCAGGAGAGGCAGGAAGAGAGAGAGAAACAGAATGAATATAGGCGGCCACTAAAAGCTGGATGAGGCCAGGAAATTGTCTCTCACTTGACGATCTAGAGGAAAGGGAGCATTATTGATACCATGATTTTTAGGAATTCTAATTGTAAGATGTAACTTTGTGAGGTAATGTATTTGTAAGATAAAAATTATGATAGTTATCTCAGCACTAGGAGGCATAAAATGACTTTCAGTTCTCATTCCTGTGGGAAATCACACTTGACCACACTGATATTTTCTCAATGATGTGACTTAAATTAATGGAACACAAAGACATGAAGAGCCATTTCAAGAAATTTCAAGAAATTTTAGAAGCCACCACATGAGCTTTTATATTTCTCTGTCATGCGAAAAACAATATCTCAGATAGGGATAATGGTATGGTTTGAGCAGTTTGAGTCCTACCAAAGGTTCTTGAGTAGGAACTCAGTCCATAAGGTGGAAGTATTAGAAGGTAGTTGTGGACATTTAAGAGGGCAGACCTTGTACAAAGTCCTTAGGTCACTGGAGAAGTGATCTCAGAAGGTCCTGAGGCATCCATTCTCTCTCTGCCTTCTGACCTGAGAAACAATATATGATCATTCCTCTGGACATACTCCATCTTCTGCCATTTGCAATGAACTCCTCACAAAACACAATTAATGCAGGAGCCATGCCCTTGAACTTAAAAAAAACTGTCATCTGAATGTTTCTTTTCCTGTGTACAGAACCTCTGTCAAATATTTCTTTATAGTAATGCAAAGTCAACTAATGCAAAAAGGATCATTAACCTGGGCTCCAGACTAAACACTATTGTAAAATTGTAGTCGAACAACAATAGCTCCAAATCATGAATATGAAATAAACCATTGCTATAATATTTTATGTACTGTAAGATTTTAGTTTGGACAGACATATAGTATAATTTGGACAGAATAGAGATATTTCTCTGAGTTTCTAAATATTTCCATACATGATCTGAATGAATTGCCACTCATATGTTTATTATCTCAGCACAATTGTTTAAATTTTTAATATGTAGGTCTCTCTTCTCCTGCAAGAAAAGAGACAAAAAGAAAAAGCTGAAAACATTTTTCTCAAGTTTCTTGAATGACAAGTTTTCAAGACTTACCTTTTTTATTTAATAAAATATAGTTTAGAATAATATGGAGAGTTAAGTTTTAACTAACTTTTTTCCTTTGATTCCATTCATCCAAATTCTTCTGTTATGTTTCCTAAGAACAATAGTGTTCTAGTATTCCACATGACCTAGTTTGCACTCATTACAAGGTGATGTTTGGCCCACATTCTCTAACTGTAGGCAGGGTTTCTCTAACCTCTCATCTCACTGGCAGGTTGATGAGAACTATTTCTATAAATTTGTGGCATGTAATAAGCACTCCATAAAAACACAGAGGTATGGAAATAGCAGTTGTTATGTTATGGAAGCAGAGGTCAAATGATACTGCAGAACCATTTGAGTTTGAGGATATAGGCATGAATGCATAATGAATCAGCTTTCATTTTGTTTGATGGGAATTCTCTTATTTTTACAGATTGTCTAAAAATAAAAATAAAGATACAAGCTGAAGTTCATGCTTTCATTATCTCTACCCTGTAAAACCATTCCATTCCATTTTAATCTTTGTTATACTTTGAATTCTAATTTTAATTTGGTCTGCATGTGAAACGAGAGATGGCTTCCACTGGAAATCTAGGATTTTCTCTAGTGGTAAACACAGTGAACAATAAGAAGATACGTGTACTGTGAAGGAAATCCATGCCATGCTTTGGTGGTGGGTGCTTATAATCCCAGGTACTCAGGATCCTGAGGTAGGCGGATCACAAAGTTGATGCCAGCCTCAGCAATTTAGCAAGACCCTATCTCAAGATTAAAGGAAAAAAGGTGGGATGTAGGGATGTTGCTCAGTAGTAGAATGCCTGGGGTTGAACCACCAGGATGCAAAACTAATAAAAATGATGAAAGGAAGGAGAGAAGGAAGGAAGGGAAGGAGGGAGGGAGGAAGAGAGGGAAGAAAATAAATCTATGTGTGAGTAAATGTGAAAGTAAAGAAACAATAGAATTTGCTTTTGATGAAGATGGAATAACAAAGGCCAGGTTGAACATAGCTCTTTCCCCTCACAACTATATAGCAAAAGAAAGAAAGAGAGTGAAAGTGAAAGAAGGAAAAGAGGAAGGAAGGAAGAAAAAGGAATATATGTCTGTATTTATGCAAACTTACATTTTTGTATTTTTAAGTCAGTCTCAAATATGCTCCAGATTCTCATAATTGACTGTATTCTTCTTCCACTTCTTTACTTTCCAGTCATGATGCAGCTCTGCCCGTGACTTGTGGGGTGTGCTACAAGGAGAATGCACCCCTAAGGACTGTCTTGAGCTGAGACCTGAGAAGCGCTTTCATCAACAAATGTTAGCTGTGCTGATGGAAAGTGACTTCAACAGACTCAATCAAGTTGGAACTGGTTTCTTATATTTTTGAATGCCTTCATAAGAAGAATGTTCTCTCTTTCTTTACAGAAAAAGGATACATGTAAAACCTGCAAAGACAAACAGCAACTCATCTGACTTCAGATGAAATTGGTAGAGGCACATTTGACATACGTCTGTCAGTAAGAAAAATAAATGTTTGCTGTTGTTTGCCACTGGCAGACTGGGGTTGTTGCATTTAGAGGATTGACAAAGCAATAGCTCATTCAATTATTGAATTATTTTCTGATGTCATTTTATCTCCTGGGAATGTCTCTCTTAATAGCCCCTTAAATGATTAGTCTATTAAATTCTTTTTTCCAACATTAAATTCATCATATAGGAGAAAAATTACCTCTCACTTATTTTGATTCATATTGGCTTGGAACGGTTTTTTATAAGTTTTTATTTTTCGTCTTTTTGCCTCATATCATTTTCAGCATTTTACCTTTTGAACACCTATTTGCTGAATTAAGCTTATTGTTGTTGGGGTGGTAAGAATAATTTTTGGTGTAATATTTCATTTTCAGTTTTTTTTAATTGATGAGCTTTAAAATTACTGGGATTAGTTTCACATTCAGTTAGTTTTACTCCAGTTTTTCATGTAATTCTAAATTGGAATTCTTTGATTTCTGTTTATTATTTCCTCATGTATTATGTGTTTTCCTAGTTGTCTCTTCAGTGTTTGTTTTTTCTTTTTTTTTTTTTGGTTATGGATTATTTTTACTCTGTGACGATTTAAATATAACTTCACATTTCCTGACACTATCATTCTCTAGAAGCAAGGAAAGGCCAGAAGAGAATAAGATGAAAAAAATACCTGAAAATCTTCATAAGCAAATAACTGAGATGTCAAGATTGTAAGATACATACCGAGACCAAATGTGATAAGGGGTGTTGGGGTGAAAGGAAATTCCAGTTCTCTCCTGAAGATGTTGGCCATGGCAACTTCCCTTATAGATGCCAAATCCAGTCTTCAGAGGAAGATATGGCTTGTCCAAGGTGAGAAGTCTTACAGGAGCACTCCGCATGAGGCTGGTGAGTATATGCAGTCCCATCCAAGAAAATGTGTTAACTCAGTGCTGAGCAGAAATAGAAAAAGTAAATTCCCTTGAGCATTTGATGATAGAAGTGGAGATGAAGTGGTTGAAAACCCAAAGTTGAATTACATGTGTACTTCACAAGCAAATATTTTAATTCAAAGTGTCCTAAAATTGATAGGGCCTTTCTAATATATGTAAGACATTGCTGAATCAATGCAACTTCAACTCATTTTTAAGGAATTTGCTCAAGAAAATAATTACAAAGAATATAAGCAGTGTACATTTTTTTTTAAATGGGACACTACACATGAAAGTTGACAATAATTTGGATAGTAGAATTAGGCCTTCAAAAATATTACATAATAAAGTCATGGGAATAGTTAGGTGCAGTGGTGCACACCTGTAATTCCACGGTCTTGGGCAGCTGAGACAAGAAGATCCCAATTCTGAAACCAGCTCAGCAACTTAGTGAGGCCCTATCTCAAAATAAAAAAATAAAAGAAAACTTGGAATGGAACCACCATGTGACCCAGTTATCCACTCCTTGATTTATGTACAAAGGACTTAAAATCAGCATTCTAGAGTGATGCAACCATTACAAGATTTATAGCAGCTCAGTTCACAATAGCCAAGCTATGGAACCAAACAGATTAATGGATAAAGAAAATGTGGCATATACTCAAAATGAAATATTACTCAACGATAAAGAATGAAATTATGATATTTGCCAATAAATGGATGGAACTGGAGAATATCATGCTAAGTGAAATAAGTCAGTCCCAAAAAACCAAAGGCAGAATATTCTCTCTGATATGTGGATGCTAACCCACAACAAGGGAGGGGAAGATTAGAAGTTCACTGGAGTAGACAAAGGGGAATGAAGGGAAAGAAGGGGGGGCATTGGGAATAGAAAAGACAGTAGAATGAATCAGACATCTTTTCTATCCTTACGTATGAATATATGACCAATATAACTCCTATCATATACAACCACAATAATGGGATCCTAATTGGAACACGTTATTCTATATGTGTATAATGAATGTATAATATGTCCAAATATTCTCTGCTGTCATATATATGTAGAAAGAACAAATAAAAAAAAAAGAAAAACGGCTAGGTATATGGCTCAGTGTTTAAGCACCCCTGAGTTCAATCCACACATATAATATCATAGGAATATAAGAATATTCTATTCAACATGTTTTCATAAATAGTTTCAAAAATATGACCAAGAAACAAAAATCCACAAAATATACCCAGATTTTAGAGAGGACTAAATATTACTAACAGAAATGTGTATATTTGTATCTGTACATCTGTATAACTCAAAGAAGTTTAAATTGATTATATCTAAAAGAAAATCAGTGACTAGAAGAAAGACACAAAGAAGTTAACAAAGACATGCTCTACAGAGTGAAAAAAACAACATTTTTAAGAAGCAAAGAACATATAGAATAAAATGAGCAAGTCATTAAAATCTAGAATGATAAAATACACACATAGGAGAACCTCAGAGTATTTGGTAGTATGTGGACTGAGAATTAAAAGGTGGTAATGTTGACATTCAGAAAATGACAGCGAATCTCAATTTCAATAAATGAAAAAAAGCTACACATACACATATCATTGTAACTGAGAACCACAAATATCTGAGTATGTTATAAAGCATTTAAATAAATATTCTCATTGTCCATGATAGTCTCAGAATTGACTCTAAAAATCACCATCTAGAAACCACAAGTCATCAGGCTACCATGAAGAGTGCACTGAGAAATATAGTTGTCACTTTAAAATTCTTTCATGTTTAAGAGAAATTTCTACCAACAGATCCTCATTTAAAAATAAATGTAAAGAACATACAGTAGAAAGAAAAAAATGTTTAATCATAGATGGAAAGTCTGAACAAAGGAAATATTCACAGACCAAGTAAATGGTAGAATGTGAAAATCTCTAACCAAATGGCTATATGAAAAGAAATGGAAAATTTGAAGGGTGAGGTTAAAAAAGATGGAAATATTTGTGTGGATATAAATTATATGTATGCAGAGAAATTAGATCAGAGGGTCTAGAGGATCTAGTTTTAGTTATAAAATGTTAAAGATTACACATTCAAAATAAGAAAATAGAATGTGAAGAATTCATTTTAACTCATAAAGACTTCAAGAAAAATAGAAACAAATAGAAGGGAGTAAAAATCTTAGGATTGCTAGCAGTGTATGAATAAGCACACACAGCATATGTGGTCTAATTGATCTTGTTAAAAATGAATGATCAACCAGGCGTGGTGGCACATGCCTGTAATCCCAGCAACCTAGGCAGCTGAGGCCGGAGGATCACAAGTTAAAAGCCAGCCTTAGCAAAAGTGAGGCGCTAAGCAACTCAGAGAGAACCTCTAAATAAAATAGAAAAAAGTGCTAGGGATGTGGCTTAGTGGTTGAGTGCCCTGAGTTCAATCCCAGATAGAAAAAAACAAAGAATGATCTTTAGTGAATTAAAAACTAATAACCTATTTGCTTTGAGGTCAATTGCTAACCAAATATCACAGAAAATTTGTGAAGAAATAAAAATGAAGAAAAATTATGCTGGGGAAATTGTCAGTCAAAGAAAATTTGATTTGCTGATCGTAGTAGCATACAAAGGTGAATCTGAGGCAGACGAATTACTATTCTTACTGGGTTTTCTTGTTTTAGAAACAAAAAAAGTCATTATTTTCAATAAAATGTACCTTTAATATCATAATTTGAAACATAGATACCAAAATTTTACAGAACTGTAAGAAGAAAATGACAAATCTTTTCTCATACTAAGATATTTTGACATATTTCAGGGACTAATGAATAGAGATAAATACAGCAAAATTGATTAAAGTATTTCAAAAACATGGCAAAAATGTGCTCTATAATTTAAAAAATATGATAACCAGAGAATATATCTGAGAAACTATCTAATAAATTACAGAGCTATTTGAAAAGAATCATAATGAAAGTATGTGAAATAAAAAAAGAAACCATTGGGGAATTTCAGAATTAATATATTTGCTGATTTTTCTTGATGGATATTCAATATACAAGTCAACTGCAGTTTTATACACAAGAACCATCATTTTTTAAATGTAATTTGAAATTGAAAACCTAAGTAGGACTTAGACATGTTTATCCTTGAATATTTTATTTGTCCATTAATAACGAAAACTACTGTGTTGAATATCTGCCTTAGGCAGCTTATAAAAAGTACAGCATTATAAACTTTGAGAAAAGAAGAAAGGAATTAATATAGATTAATGTTGAAATCAATGAAGAAAAAATACAACAGAGAGCATCAACAAGCTCAAGGATGCATGAGCATGGACATCATAATCACTTTTTACTTTTATTTTATTTTTTTAAATTATTTATTTTTTACAGACTGCATTTTGATTCATTGTACACAAATGGGGTGCATCATTTCTTTTCTCTGGTTGTGCACGATTTAAATTCATACCATTCATGTAATCACACATGTACATAGAGTCATGATGTCTGTCTCATTCCATCATTTTTCATACCTGCCCCCCGACCCTTTTAATTCTCTTTTCAGGAACTTTCCATGCCTCTAAATTCAAACTTGGTCTTGTGACTTATTTTGGCCAAAGACTGGTGCACAGAAATGACTGGGAATTTCTGGGTGGATTCCTTAAGACAGGTGACCTAGTTTTCTACTTAAGCCCCAGTGATGATCAATGGTGTTGTTTATGGAGGATAGAGGATATTACATCCACCTATACTTGGCTAGTCATAAACACACACTTATAAATACAGAGAAAACACATAAAAAGTTCTCTATATATGTCTTTTTTATGAAAAAAGAGAAACACAAATGCTTCAGAGATTAAAATATAATCAATAGATATGTAATTATTGTGCCAATAAATGTATAAAATGAAAAAATTCTTCAAAAAGAATCTACAGAGATTGAGCCGAGTTTCATTCAAAAGACAGGACAATTCACTACCAGTTGAAGAATTTCAGCTGATAATTGGAAACCTTTACATAAATTAAATATCATATCCAAGTTGCCACAGAAGCAAGTTTACCAAATCGTCAAAGAATAAATAATTCCCATCTTACACTCTTACAGAGAATTTGATAACTTATTTTATTTAATACAATTTTAATACCAAGCAAAACATGACCAGGAAAGTAATAGCAGCAAGGAAATTACTTCTCATCCTAGTCATTAGTACATCGCACAGTATTAGCAAAATGAATCTAGCAGTGAATTTAAATAAAAAGTAAACCTGTCATAGTTGAGTTGATTCCCATTAATGGATAAAAGAAGGAAACTAACATATGATATTATCTCAATAGATTAAAACAGGCTTTTGGTAAAACTTTGTGACAAATAAGTTATTAGAGATTTAAGATTGAATGTGCCGATGAAGGGGTATCACAATACAATAAAGCAAATACAATTTTCAATGTAAGAGTATTAAAAGCATTCAATTTAGACCAGATACTTGTAACCACTTCTATTTCACATTGTGCTAGATGCCCTCAAAATAAAGATGAGAAACAAAAGAAAATTAAAATGAAGAAATGAAAACATCATTACTATGGTTTGAATGAATGTACCTTAACTCCATATGTTAAAATCATCTTCTGTGGACCTTTAGAATGTGGAACCATATGGAAGATCCTTAGGTGGTTATGGGACCCTGGTATCTTCTTTTTCCTGCTCCCCTTTGCTTCCTGACTGATGAGATGAGCAGTTTGTTCCACCACATGATCCTGACAAGATGTGTCATTTTGTCAGACGCCAGAAGCAAAGGAGCCTGTCAATCATGGACTGGAACTTCCAGAATCGAGAAATAAAACAAACCTTTTCTCTTTATAAGTCAGTTGCCTCAGTGTTTTATTATAGTGATGGACAAATGCCTAGTACAATCATTGTTTATGAATTATATGAATGTCTATGCAGAAAATACAAATTAAGTCACAGGGAAATTTTAGAATTGATATGTTTGTAAGTTTTTCTGAGGCATGGTCAATAAACAAGATTTCAGGTTTAGATACAAGGAACAATAATTTTTATGAGTAATTTATAAATGACTGTATTACTTATTACCCAAGATAAGATTAAACTTAATGAAGAATATTTGTCCAGAATGAAACTTTATTAAAAGACATTGAAGCCAGAATAAATAGAGGGAGAAGTTAATTATGATGTTGATTGTAAGATTCAACATGGTGATAGTGTTGTTTTTCCTCAAAATGAACTAGAGGAATATAATCAAAATCAAAACCTCATATTGTTTTAAGTCAATAAGTTGATTCTAAAATTTATATGAAAGGACAAAAGGCAAGAAATAGCTAAGACCAGAAATTTAAGAAAAAGAAGTTGCTAAAAGTATTAAAACTGATATTTTGGCAAGAGAAAGGAGACAAAACATGTTCAGAAGATATTATAGGAGGGTATTTCCTTCTCTGTGGATGGTGAGCATTTCAAATGTTAATGGCACACTCCATAATGGAAAATATTCATTATCTCCACTGTATTACATTTTGCAAACTTCAATTAAAAAAATCACCATATACAGAAGGGTTGGAATGTGGTACAATCGATACTGTCATTGTACACAGATGGTTTTGGAGAATGAACTTTTATAATCATGCTGTAAAACAGTTTAGAAATATCTAATGAAGTTAAACTTAAGTGTTTTCTATGGTAAAATCTCTACATACAGCCATAGCTACATTGAAAAAAATTAGCTGCCAAGATTTCTATTAATAGAACAGTAGAATGGATGATTAAATCACAGTGTAACTATAGTGCAAAATACTATATAGCAGTAAAAGTAAATGAACTAAAATTGTGTATATAAACATGGAAGTCTGAAAATGTAATACAAATTTAAAAATTGAATCATACAAAAATATAAAATTCCATTTATATAAAGTATGAAATAATGATACATAAATATATAGATGGTGTCCATAGACAAATATTCAATGATACCATAAAATTTGGCAAAGCAGATTATGATTACCTCCTGATGGGGGAAAGTGGAATGAGTCAAGGTCAAAGAATTTCCAAGGCAAGGTATGTTCTATTTCTTAATTGGGAGTGGAGAACATGAATGTTCATTTTATTGGTATTTTTTAAACTGTGTATTTTTGCCAGTGTACATGCTCTTAAAATATTGAACATTGCAAAATTGGATATTTTTAAATTTAGAGAGGTTAATTTATAGATATCATATTTTCTTCTTTTCTTCTTCCTCCTCTTTTTGACCTGTTTCTACATTTTATCTTGTCGATATTAGTACCTATTATGTTCACTCTCAAAGTAAGTTTAAAATTTAACATATTTATGTTTATCCAGTGCTCCCAAACACTCACATCTTGTTTATTTTTGTAAATCAGTATCTATTTATAAAATAAGAGTTCTTTTTTCTTCCATATCTATGTTCAATAAACTTTCTGGGGCTGCTGTGAATATCTAGTGATGCATTTAAATGATATTGTGAAGTGCTTCAGTTACAGCAATTTGGGCATATTACCTCATACTATTCTCCATGCAGTGTTGGAACTGAGGAATCTATCAATCTCATATTTTTTTTTCTTTTCATGTGAACCCTTATTTTTTCTTTCAGTGCAATTGTCACTGGTATTTTTAAATTTCAGTAGCATGTGTATAGTGCATTTTGTCATTTTCCCCTTCGAAGTTGTCTGAGTCAGCCGTTTCAGAACAATGTTAGACATTTATGAGTCAGTTGCAGTATCTCCCAGAATTTAACAGCAGCTGTGGTGGCGAGTTTCTTAATGTCCTCAAGCATCCTGACTCAGGTGCCTCTTGCATTTCTTAGCTTCCCATTTTCGCACTCTCTTCTCTGTAGAGACAATCAGATGTGTGTACTGCAGAGGTCCTAAGCAGGAATGAGCCCAAATTGCTCAATGACAAGCCATCTTCCTTCTACACCATCTCCTTCACCACCTGCACCAGTTGTTAGTCTGGGCTGCTGTTTTAAGGGGAATACAAATACGAAATTTACATTTGACTTCCATACACCTGGAAGCTCCACCAGACATTTTTTTTCCATACATACTTACTCCTTTCCACTTACCATTCCTTTCTTCAGAAACTCCTGTTAAGAGATTGTTCAGATTGGACCCTTTATGTTGACTATTTTTCTTATATTTTCTTTCTATACCTTCAACATTATTGGAAGAATTTCTCAATTCCTTTTTCCAACTTACTCATTTTCTATAGCTCATAAGAATTTTTATTTAAAAAATGAGTTTTTAATATCTGATGTAAGGTCTGACATAATGTAATTTGTACTGTGAACATTATTTTAAAAATAATCATTTGTCAAAAAGAAAAGTGATGATTGAATTTATTGCTGTCAAAAAATTATTGTCTCAATCTCATTGACTGCTTAGAAAAATTAACATCCATAATTATAAATTTTTCAATTATTAGAGATTTCAGAATTTTCTCAAATATTCTATTATAATCTTCACATGCACACACACACACGCACACACACACACACACACCAATCATATACACATTTTCTATACACAACCACACTAAATTTTGTTTTCCTGATCCTGACAGCAATTTTTCTGAATAACTAAAAAAAAAAAAAAAAAAAAAAAAATCCCAAAGTTTTATGTTTGGATCATTTTTAGATGATGTCTCACTTAAAATTATAAATAATTATATATATATATATATGAAATTATATACATATTTTAGTTGACCCCAATTAAGATATATTATATTCTATAATTTTGACTTTTTATAAGGAGTATACATTTTTGTGGTTCTAATTTCAAAGAACTACTTTGAAACATAATTGTACAATTCTCCTTTAGAGCTTCAGAAAATTCATTAGTAGGAAAAAAGATGAAGAGTCATATAGTTTTTCCCATTGACTTTTGAACTAAGTTACCTATGAACTCTTGTCCTTACTGTGCATCTGCCACTGATTATATTAGTAGCCTTCACTATAACCTCTGGACTTCTCTATTTGTCATTTAAATTATGGAGATAATACTTATTTCTTCACAGTGGTGGTAACAAAACAATTATATTTCTGTTTATAAAGTGAACAAGAAAAATACAGTAATAAAATAGAAACCATTATACCTATTATATTGTTCCTTTAGGTAGTCAAAGTATTAAAAGAACATCAAAATAAACAAAAGAAACATGAAACAAAGTTCAGGTATGATAATTAACTTAATACCATCTGTTCTGTCTTATATATTTCAGTTTTAAGCATTTTTTTACTAGATGAATTCCTATCTTTAATATAGAATTAATCACAATTTTTAAGATTTCCATAAAATGATTCACATGTTAATTCAAGTTTGTTAAACATTTTATTTTCATAAAGCAAACAAAATGTGTCATTTGTATATTTGTAAATTGAAAATTTTGTGAGTTATTGCATAATGGAGTATTAAAGATCTTATTTTTCCTACATAAGACTAATTTTATCATCATAACTGCTTTACTTGAAATGTTTAAATTCTCAAACAGTTGTATATTGCCTAAAAGTGATAAAATTGTGAAGGGGTATTTCAAGTTTAGAGGGAATACTTACATATAAAGTTGAATTTCAACTTACATTATGTCAGTTTATTGCCCACCCCAAAGATAATTTCACTTTATATCTGTACTCATATGTAATTGAACTTTGTCTTACATCATAATGCATTGCACATATTAGGGACTCCATGAATATGTTTTGGGTAACAAGTTAATGAAAACTGAAAATAAATGTTAGGACTTTTGATGTCAACTAAAATTTCAAAAACATTCCTGGGCTGGGTTATGACTCAGTGGTAGAGTGCTTGTCTAGCGTGTGTGAGACACTGAGTTCGATCCCCAGTACCACATAAACAAAACAAAACAAAACAAAACAAAACAAAACAAAACAAAAAAAACTAAATAAACAAAATAAAGGTACTGTGTCCATCTACAAAACAATAACAAAAAAAAGCCGGGTGCAGTGCAGTGGTGCGTGCCTGTGATCCCAGCTGCTCAGGAGGCTGAGACAGGAGACTCAAAGCCAGCCTCAGCAAAAAGGAGGCACTAAGCAATTCAGTGAGATCCTGTTTGTAAATATAAAATAGTGCTGGGATGTGGCTCAGTGGTCAAGTCACCCTGAGTTTAATCCCCGCTACCTACAAAAGAAAACCAAGACAAAAATCATTCCTGTTTGATTGATACAAACAGCTAATTGAAATACCTATTAACATTTTATGACATCACTGAACATTTAGTGCTGCTACACAGTCACCTCATCAACTGCATTTTTCTCTTACTTTCTTTCAGTGCATTTCCAAATCATAGCCCATGCTATAAAACTTATATTCCACACATATTTTCGTGAAATAACTAAGTATCATGGACTTGAATATCTCTGTTATTTGCTGAATTTTTTCAAGGGCATGTTTTGAACCTGACATAAATCCCTGGTCAATTAACAACTTTACCATATAATGGTAATACAAACAAAGATTAAAAAGATATGGCACATATTTACTACAGTACTTGGAACATTCTTTAAGGAACATCTTGACATTGAATATCACAAGTAAATTGTGCATGGGATGAAGAAAATCTATTACATGTAACTACTTCTACTCCAAATCATTTTTTGTGCTGTCTTTATCTAAAAAACTGTGGTCATAAGGGTATCTTTATAACTCATATACTCAAGAGCTTTAGTTTAGCATTCATTTGTAAAATAAGATTCAACTTAGTTTTGAGCCAGTATAATACTTGGTCATATGAAGGCCAACTTTTGTACCATGGCAAAAGAAGAGATCAGATGGGATTTGAACTAAGAAATCCCGGATGACCTAGTTTTCAACCTTTTCTTTTATCTATACATATCTCACCATTCCATTAATTTTAATTCTCCATTCTGGTTTAAGCAAAGGTGAAAGTACAAGTTTAGCTAAAGGGGAACTGTACTTAGTTTGGTATAGATTCACTTACACAGTATGTTAAATATGAAAAATGAATATAGTGATAATAATCACTTTGTTATTGCAAATTTTCTATGCAACTCAGGGAAATACTTCAAAAAGAAGGATTCTCAAGGTAATTTCTATTGAAAACCTGCAAAAATAATCTTTCTCCTGCATTTTTAGGTTAAAAAATGAGTTTCCACTAAAAATATGCCCCACACAGGCATTTTCCCATAGTTTGAAAAATGTACTTAATTATCTTTTAGATATTTCCTTTCAAATATGCCCCCCTGAGGTTTATCCACTTATTTTATACTTGTCACTGAAAGGTCAGGTCTCCCTAGTGTTTGTGGATACTTGGTTCCACTTAAAGAGTTTAAAAGTCAAAGAACAGAAAGAAGGTGGAAATATTATTTCTCTCTTAAGGAATAACTCTGTAGTTCTTCTAAAAAATAAATTGATCATTTATCTCCAAATGAAGGAGAGATATTTCATTTATTGAATGCATAAAATTGAAACATTTATTTTTCTTTCTTTCTTTCTTTCTTTCTTTCTTTCTTTCTTTCTTTCTTTCTTTCTTTCTTTCTTTCTTTCTTTCTTTCTTTCTTTCTTTCTTTCTAGTACCAGGGATTAAACCCAGGGTTGTTTATCATGAAGACATATCCACAGTCCTTTTTATTCTTTTATTTTGAAGCAAAGTCTCCCTAAGTTGCTCAGGGCCTCACTAAATTGCTTGAAATTTACATTTCTAAGTGTGAAATTATTTTTATTATTAAAGAATGAACAAGAATACTTATTCACCATTAGAAACCAATGTAGGATGAATTGGACACCAATGGTTGTACTGAAAAACAGTAATATTACTTAATGAAATTTGTCTTTATACATGTTATAAAATCAAAAATCCAGGTCAAGTCTTAAAGAAAATATTGCATAATCTTCATACTCTATCACTAAATATCTTTCTGAAAGCTACCAAAATCAGTAAGCTGTAAATAAAAGTTATCAGTCTGGGAAATATTGCTTGGCACTTGAATCAGTCAGTTTTGTTGCCTGCTATGTGTAAATGCTAGAAATAACTCTGGGCACATAAGTAGAAAATGAACTTAGAAATACACGAAATGACTCTCAGGTCCAAGAAATCAGAAGTAGATTCTGAAATCTCACTGAAATAAGAGCAAGCAGTTAGACAGGTCAGTTGTAGCACAGATAGAATGAGTCCCCTGTCACTGGCATTACTGGGTATTTGTCACTGTCAGGTCTGTACTCAACTCTAATAGAGATGCCAGAAGAAACCTAATGTTGTTGCCTCTTTGTAGCCTTCCTTCTGGTGGCTTGTCTATGGATAAGGGCATTTCATTAGTTTCACACCCAGCATTTGCCAAGGTCCAATTTAAGAGAGATGTGTGGCTTTGAAGTTGACGATGTGGCATTTTCTAAACAAACAAAACAAAACAAAACAAAATCCTCATGTGCTGGTAAATGTCCTCTCCAGGACCATATATATATATATATATATATAAATCAACATAAATATATATTTATATATTTATATTATTTTTCATTTACATATATGAAAAAATATAGCAACATAAATATATATTTATTTTAAACAATATATTTATATTTATATATATATTTATGTTGATATATATTTTTTTTTCATAAGACAAAAAGTGGTAGATTTGACCAGATTCAATTTGGGGGTTTGGTGGGGAATAACTGTGAAATCAATCATTTCTTCACAGCTCCATTGAATTTGTAATTAAGGTATTTAATTTTGAAAAATAAGAAAATGATGTATGTTACTTTGTAGAGTTGGGGAGTTGCTTGACATGTAAATGCTGTGTAGGCTAGTCACAACAGTTGCCTGTGTATCATTCTTGTCTGACAGAACTTCTGGATTCTGTTCAGTGTCTTGTAACCATGAGTGAGGAAGAAGGAAATGGGTGCCTGGGTATGGCCTAGCAACCTTGCTTTCCTTATGTCAGTATGTGGAATTTTTTTTCCTGGTACCAGGGATTGAATCCAGGGGCAATTTGCCACTGAACCACATTCCCAGCCCTTTCTATTTTTAATTTTGAGACAAGGTCTCACTAAATTGTTTAGGGCCTCCCTAAGTTGCTGAGCCTGGCTTCAAACTTGTGATCCTCCTGCTTGTGTCTCTCTAGCTGCTGGTATTATAGTTGTGCACCACCGTACCCAGCTCCTTATGGTTTTTAATCATCGATCCGTGTTCCTTATATTTCAGATTTGGACAAGATCTTAATGACCAATATCCCCTTTTGAATTTTCAAAGTCTTGCTTATTTCTGTTTTTTTTACTTTTGAAATTCCTTAACTCTCCACATTTTCTCTAACTTCTATATTCTATATGTAGGTAAAATAAAGAAGAACTAGGTAGATGAAAGATAGATAGGAAGATAGTTGAGATAGAAAAGATGAAAGATAAAGAGAGAAAGAAAGAAAAGCAGAAAGAACAATTTAATATCATGAAACTAATAATCACTGAAATGCTATTTTTTTTCTAGTTTTCCATAATGTATATTAGAGAAAATTACCTTCATGTATTTTCAATAAACAAGAATTTTTTCTAATTTTCTATTGCTTCATGAGACTGCATAAGAATTTGTGCTTGCAAATTCTTTAACTTTCTGTGGAATCACAAAAAGAATAAATATATTTTTGCCTTTTCCAACACATTTTGGAAGTTTATCTACTACAGCTATTATTTGCATCAAATAAAATCTTGAGAATGACATTAATTTTGGCAGAAAGTAGTTAACTTTACAACACTTGTTTCTGATTATCTCTCATATAGATTAAATTTTTCGTAAGAGCATTGTCTCACACCGCTTCATATATAAGCATCTAAAAATGAAATGCTGGAATGTGCTTGCAACTTCAAAGAAAAAAACTATTGATTTAGCTTATCTTTCAAGAACAAAACCTTTTTAATGATCACTACACAATTAAAAAGGAAAAATCAGAAAAGAGAAGAAAAATTCTTTAGAAAACATATCAAAATCTACGAAAAGCTTCTCCTTAAATCTTAGAGAAAAAACTATGACATCTACATTCAGATATAAAACAGAAATTTGTTCATACTACAATAATAAATTGAGAAGACTTAAAAATTAGACCCAATTTTTCCCCAGTTCAACGCATATGGCCAAGGACTCCTTCACTCAATTGTCAGATAGTAATGTTATTTAACCCTAAATACTCTTCAGTCCTCTTTTATATATAGCGAGGAGTTTTGTCATTAAGACACACTTGTAGCAAAATCATTTCACATATGGAATACTGCTGATGAAGGATAAGATCTTAATTTCTTTAAGAACATAATTTTTAACTTTTCAGTCAAAAGGAAGAGTGTCTAAAAAAAATTACTGGAATTTCCAGAAAAAAAATGTTTTTGGAATCTTCATTCTTTTAGGTACATAGTATGGACTTATGGTGATGAGGTTTTCTTGACTTTCCTGAATGATGAATAGCATTTATCTTTGTGACTACTGGGAAGCTCTATTTGAGATTAAAATGGAAATGTGAAAGGGAGAGGAGGAAGACGGGTTGAAAGAAAGTAATCTTTATAGGAAAATTGGGGAAATCTGGATGCTTTTGAGCAAAGAGTTGTATAAAAATATTATCCTGCTTCATCTGGCTTTGGCATTTGTTTTGAGCTATAATGACAGAAAGATTAGAGGAAAGATGATAATTCAGCTATCTTTTACGTTATTTCAGGTACTCAAGAATGAAAGTTTGAACCAGATGGAGACTATTAGAAGACAAAGTGAAAGAAGTGCACGAGCCACAGTCCAAAGCCAATCACCAGAGAAGTCCCGTTTTATTTAAAAAATGCACACACTTATATAGGGCCCCGAAGAGGCTGATTGGTTGGGGCATGCAACGGGTGAGGGTTGATTGGGAGAGCCTTGTTGCTAGGGATCTGGGAAGGGTGTCCAGCAACCATTGGGTATGAGTTCGGCCAGCGGGAAGAAGTTACGAGGAGTAAAATCATGAAGAGAAGCTCAGCCAGTGCCATGTTGACACCTAAGGGGGGGGGGGGTGACCTTATACAAAAAAGCATTGGAGATTGAATTCAGTCAAGTTACAAAATGATTAAATTCGGAGAAGTTGGATATTGATGGTAAAAAAAGAAAAGTGTGCAAAAGATTCCTGAAATGTGATCCTAATCTAAGGTGTCACAGTGGTTACCCAGTATGAAATTCCAAGGAAAGTACCATAGATAGCAGAGGACAGCCAACTTACTGTTTAAATTTTCAGATTGTAAATATTTTAGGTTTTGCTGAATGTGGATCCTAAGGTCTTCTTGTCCTGTTTGAAAGACCTCCAAAGATGATGAGCAAAAAAGCACGTGCTGTAGTTCAGATGTTAGGTGATCCCCAAGAGCTCACATGTGAGACAATGCAAGAAAGTTCAGAGGTAAAATGATTAAACTGTGAGAGTTGTAATATAATCAGTTGATGAACGCACCAGTGTGGATGTGGATTATCTGGGTTGTGACTGTAGGTAGGCCCAGTGTGGTTGGAGGAAATAGACCACTGAGTTTGTGCCTTTGAGGTTTGTATTTTGTCCCTGGTGAGGTGAGCTCCCTCTCTGCTTCCTGGCTATCAGCTGCTGAGTTCTACCCTTGCAGCAGGCCCTTCTACCATGAAGTTCTGCCTCGCCTAGGACCATAGTTATGAAACCAGATGACAGTGGACTGAACCTCTGAAACCATGAGCCAAAATAAACTTTTCCTCCTCTTATTGTTCTTATCAGGTCTTTTGGTCACAGCATGACAAAAACTGACTAAAACAGCATGTATGACTGTGTTCCAATAAGATTCTATTTATAGCTAGGCATGATGGTACACACCTGTATTCCCAACAATGCAGGAGGCTGAGGCATGAGGATTGTAAATTCAAGGCCAGCCTCAGAAATGTAATGAGATCCTGCCTCAAATATAAAAAAAAAAGAAAGAAAGAAAGAAAGAAAGAAAGAGAAAGAAAGAAAGAAAGAAAGAAAGAAAGAAAGAAAGAAAGAAAGAAAGAAAGAAAGAAAGAAAGAAAGAAAAGAAAGAAAGAAAGAAAAAGGTCTGGGGATTGGTTCAGTATTTAAGCTCCCCTAGGTTCAAGCCCTGGCCAACAACAATGACAAAACAAGATTTTATTTACAAAAGCAGGGAATGGGATGCATATGACCCTCAGTTGGGCTTTGCCAAAGGCTCCTTATGTAAAATGGCCTAGTATTTGCATATAAACTGCATACATATGCCCATATATGCTAAATCATTTTTTGATTACTTGCAATACCTAATAAAAGGTAAATACTATGGAACTAGTTGTTATACTGTGTGGTTCAGGGAATAATGATCAAAAATGTTTGTACATATTTAGTACAGATGTAACCACCATGGGTCTAGCCATAGAGTACATGTTGGTAACACCATGACTTTTTATTTTTGCCCCCAAATATTTTACATCCAAGGTCGTTTGAAAGCACTAATGTAGAACTGCTGGATACAGAGGGAAGATTGTGCTTCCTTCCTCAAGTGTCACCTCAGAGTGTCCCTCAAGAAAGGTAAGTCAGATCCTTGTCATTCCTTTGATAAATACCCTCTGATAGCTCCTCCCTTCACTCACTGTAAAAACCAAAGTCCTAACCATGGCTTCTGCATTAGCCACCCAGCTCCCTCCCTTGACAGCCCCAGACTTAGTCTGTGACTGTTTCCCCCTGCTTCACACTGCTGCAGACATATGGCCTTCTCTGCTCCTTGCTCATCCTCACACATGTCGAGCAGAACACTGTCTGGGATCCACACTCCTGAGTCTTCCAGCTTACACCCTTCTAACTCCCTCACCTTGTTTAAGTAGGAGGCATCAGCTTACTAGGACCTACTCTTATTCATCAGTGTGTAATTTCAATCTCTGCTCCACTCCCACACTACAGTTTCCTTTCTCTGCTCTGTGACTGTGCATGGAAATTTACCCTGTTCCAGAAAACTATAAAATTTAGAAAAATTTAATTAAGTGAAGTGAAATATAACTGAATATATTACATATTTTATTTAAAAAAAAGAAATCTACAATTCCAGCTTTCAATATTTTTCTGATTGCCGTAGGATCATGAACCCATACCACATTTCCTGTAAGTTATTTCAACAGTTCTACCCTAAGCAGATGCCCAGGAGAAATCTCTGCCCAGGTAAGGTTGGAGATGTGCAAGAATGTTACAACAGAACTCTTCATAAGACAAGAACAAGAATCTAAAACAGGTGAGTAGATAAATCCCCTCGGGTGAAGTCTGTCCACCATATAATATTTATTGGCAAAATAAATGAATTAAAATGGCCTTCAAAAATATCAATAATTCTTACTACTGCAACATTTTAAAAATGAGAGCACTTTCACTCAATTATTGGAAATTTTTTTTTCAAATTCCAAAAACATCTGAGCACAGAATTTCAATAATTTTTGAATAACTTCAGAAAGATAAATATGAATAAGAAAATGAACTTTTCAGCAATTCTAAGAAAAAGAAGGAAGATAATTTCATTTGTCCAGAGAAAACTATTACCTTACCTAAGTTCTATACTTGCTCAGTGCCTCCTAGAACTCCAACTCAGAGTCTACCTCAATAAGGATGGAAGCAATACACAAAAGTTCATGGCATTGGAACACAGTAAAATTTTGCTTTGAGGGCAAAAGACAAGAGATATTAATAGGCATTTTCCTGGGCCTGGATGTCTACAAATTATGCTAAACCATCACTGAATAATAAATATCAGTGCCAGGGATGTCCATATGATTTGACTTGATCTGATTTTCTTCTCTTTCTTTCTTTTTTCCTTCCTTTTTTTTCTCTCCCTCTTTCTCTCTTTCTTTCTTTCTCTTTATGTGTTACAGATTGAACTCAGGACTTTGAACATGCTAAGCATGTGCTATACCATTAAGTAATATTTCTGTTTTATAACCAGGTTCCATGCTATTTTTAAATTACACTTAAATGTGTGTGTGTGTGTGTGTGTGTGTACTCATACTTGATAGTTTGATATGTGGGATTTCTTAGTCTTTATCTAAAGTTAATACAGCCTGAGTATAAGTCTCATGCACAAATCTAGGCATCTTATCATGTGAAGGTCATCATATTAACAAATGGTAGCATAAAAAAGGCACTCTTCTCTAAGGAATTCTTATGTTTCTTTCAATAAGAGAGCCAGAAAGGATATGCCAAAGGACAAAGGAGCAAGGAGCCAGAGTTTTTCATTCTACTAAGATTTGACTGAAATATGCACTTAACAAGCTAACTCACTTTATTTTTTGGTTTTTGTGTTTTTATTTTTCTGAGTATATGTGTCATCTGTGTATGTGCGGTGATCCCTGAGAGACTTTAGGAGGGACTAAATGTCACTGCCTCTTTGGAAAGAGTGATTTTTATAGTGAAATGTGATGGAATACAGGAAGTTGGTGGTAATAAATTATTCAAGATAGCAGTAGTCTGAGGGCATTCATAAGTTATCTTTTAAATAGTAGCCTGCAGCTGAGCTGCATATCAAAATATGGTTAACTTTGTGCTTGGGGTTGAGATTATCCTGTTGGTAAGGTTAAATCACAAGTAGGCCACTTTTCTTAATACCATATGTATTTTCACTTTTATTCCATGATTAAACAGGTCCACGAAAATGAGATCATTTAATGACATCATTTAACTAATATATGTTTTAGTATTGTGTATTTTCAGTCAATATAAAACTACGTTATCTCAAGTTATTGGTGGAATATACCTTCAGGTACATTACAGAACATCTATCACAAATCAGATTTCTTAGAGCAATGGTTTAATTTTTCCTAAAATTTCAGTTTGAAATCTCCAATTAACCCTTCTGTTTGACCTCTACTATAGAAAAGCAAGTAGAAAGCCTTCAAGGCAATAGTTAATTGGATACACGCTTTCTAAGTTAGAAGTTTGAAGAATATTTTTATAACTAATTCTTTGGAAGTAGAAATCTATATATAATTAAGACATTTAGTCTAATTTCTGTTTTTTCTATTATAAACAGCTGACCTCTATGTCTGTTTGTTTTCTTTTCTTTTTTTTTTTTTTTTTTTTGGAAAGAAAAGAATTTTAGAAGTCATGTCATTTAATTTATGAATTTATTAATGTTTGTCTCCCAGTTTAAAAAATGAATCATCTTAAAGAGGCAAAGAGAGGCTAAAAAGTCAATTTTGTTGTTAATTTCTCTCAGGGTTTTTTCCCTGCTGTTTTCTAGAATGAATAAATACTTGTGATAGAGCTGTTAATTGGTATATGAGTTACATTGTTTTTTCATTTTGACAAAGAATCTAGCTGAAGATTTCATAGAAATTATTTATGCTTTGTTACAACTCCACTTCAAACATACCAACTGTAGGCGAGATAACTACAAAAAATAAAAGGAAGAAAAGGAAGGAGAGCCAAAAACCAAAAACTCAATCTTTGTAGATTAAGGGAAGTTATAAATAAAGTGGTGATTGGTGCTGAGCAACAGGTCTATTGCATTATGGAAGCAGTAAGTGGTGGTGTGGGACTCCAGAGGAGAAAAGAGAAATGGAGGGGCTAGCTCTGTGTTAGACTGGGGGCCAGAAACCATCTCAGTACTTGAGGCTGGGATATAGTTATACAGGCTCCCAGGAAGTATCCTGCGGCTACTGAATTCAATGATAATACAGTCCAACAATTAATACCTATCACTGAGTTTCTCTATCATTGTCAATTATGAAACTGGTAAAATGTGACATGTAAAGAGGATTGTTTTTGCACAAGGCAGCCAAATATTCACTATATAGGTGGAGAGATCATAAAATAACAAAAGTAAAAATAAGTTAAAATTGGACAAAAAATAAATTCCTCATATTCAAAATAAGTATACAAAAACAGAGAAAGCAAAAATTGCAATCCTATTGGACAAAATATAAATAAAAATGGACATAAAGCATTAACATGTTTTTCTTAATGAATTGTAAAATAATTTTTCTTAAATATTAGAAATTTAACTTCAAAGAAATGAAGAAATCCTTTCTACAGAAAAAAAGATGAAATAAAAACATAATCCAATGAAATGTGTTAATGGGAATATAAAAGTGAAAGGATTAAATCCCTCCCAAATGAAAAACACAATCTTTGAAATTTAAAATTGCATAGAAAGAATGGAGTCTAGCTAGTATAAAAAAATAGTAAATTGAATATAAAATTGACAAAAATCATAGAATTAAGCATCAAAATTTTCAAACATATTAAAAATGAAAAAATGGAAGAAGGATAAATTAGAAAACTAATGTTTTTTAGGAGATCAAAGACAGGAAAATGAAAGAAATAGCAAAGAACCAATATATAAAGAGTTAAAGCAATATTTCTACTTGACCCCTTTCTCAGAAAGGCATGACATAAAAATTATACCTAATATACTAATAGGGAGTAAGTTTTATACAGGGTGTTATAAGTTAAGATACCAAGCAGCAGGAATAAAGTAACAATTTTAAACAAGTATCAAAGCAAAGTAATATATTAACTACTGTAATTATAATTAGTCATACAACAAGTATTTTTTCCTTTTTGGAAAAATTAGTACTGGAAGATAATGGAGCTAAAATGAAGGTGCTAGAAAAGTTGATTTCAGTGTAGGTGAAATTACCTTGCTAAATTGTCTGTCAAGAGCTAACCATAGACAACTTTCTTCCAAAATGAAGTAACCAGAAATGAATTTGTACATGTACCACTACCACCTTGAATAACAAAAACAACAAAAGATATACTTTATATATGAACCTGTGGCTCTCAAAATGACACGTAAGGCAATTAAGTAGAATGATTCACCAGAGGCAGGAAACAAAGTCAGTCATATAATTGCTCCATCTTACTGCTTAGAAATATTTCAGGCCATGGGATTCGGTGGGAAAATTCTGACAGAGGCCCAAGGAATCACTGATGTAAGAACACAAAACCAAGCATGCAAGTAAGCCAAGGTGCCTACAGAATGCAATGTAGAACAATGTGAGCTTCATAGAGAAAGAACCTGAGAAATAAGCAAAAAGACCCATTACAGAGATAGTTACTCACAGATGTATTATGAAACCAATAGGGGTTGTGAAGCAGAATACCCAAAAGAATTAGGGGGAACAGGGCTTAACACTCAAACAAGGATTGAAAAAGTTTCTATTCCTTTAAATCAGAGACGAAAATTTTAAAATTAACGTTGAACTGAATAGAGTACCAAGATTTTCACATCAGTAATGGAGAAAAACGTTCTATGCTGCTTTGATTCCACATAAAAATACCCATAGGCAGAATCCAAAAGAATGAAAATGTTTCCAAGCGAAGTAAAAAACAAAGCTCAAAACTTTTTATGGGAATACAAACATATCCAGGACAGACATTGTCTAGCATGCAATCAAAAGCTATGAGTCAAACAAAAGAAACAGGAAATTATTATCCACAGAAAAGAGAACAATTATTCAATAGAAATTGACTGGGAAATGACACAGATGATAGAGTTACTAAACAAGGACTTTTAAAACTAGATTATAAGAAGTTAAGTCTAGAATGACTGAGATGAAAAATACATTGAAGATGATAATATCAGTTTTAGTTGAGATACTTCAGAAGCAAAAACTGATAAACTTGAGAACATGGTAAATGAATCTATCCAAAAGTAAAACAAAGAGAAAATGATGGATAAAAAAGTAAACTAACTGAGCATCAGTGAAGCATGGAACAATTTCAGGCAGCCAAATGTACAAGCATTTGGAGTTCCAAAAAGTGGGAAAAAGTAAACAACATTTAAAGATACAAGGACTAAAATTTTTCAAGGATTGTAAGAAGACAATAGTCAAATAAGTTACTTCATAATTCTTTACTAAGAGAAAATATCTTTAAGAAAATGAAGGTGATCAAGTCTTTTTAGACATGCAGAATTAAAGGAATTCATCACAAGTCAACCTTCACTAAAAGAAGTATTAAAACAAGTCCTTCAGGTAGAAAGAAATGATACCACATGAAACCTGGAAGTATTCAAGAAATCAAAGACTGAGAAAAAAAACAAACAAAATTATACTCTAGTAAAATTATTATACTTTACATAAAGTTACACACTATCATTTGAAAGTAGTCTGTAAGAAGTTAAGATGCATATCACAAACTTTATAGGAACTACTAAAATTATATAAAAAATAATTATAGATAACAGAAAATAAAACAGAATCATAAAATATTAATCCAAAAGAGGCAGAAAAAAGGTAAAATGGACAAATGAATAGATTGAAGAGAAAACAAGAAAGTTAGTAGATTTAAACATAACTATATCAATAATCACATTAATGTGAATGGTCTAAAACTAAGTGACAGAGATTTTCACATGGAAATTAAAAGCAAACATTAACTACATGCTACTTACTAAGCTATCTATTTTAACATGCAAATAGGTTAAAAGTATAAAGAAGTAAAGAGATAAGCCATGCAAACACTAAAATGAACATGAAACATGAAAAACATGAAAATAAAATTTAGGATGACTACATTAACATCAATGTATATTTCAAAACAAACAATAGTAACAGAGATAAAGAACATAACGAAAATTACAAATTCATCCAGAGAACATACTTCTAGTCATTCATACACCTAGTAACAGAAATGCAAATAGATAATGCATAATGTTTTTATCTATTGATAAAAACAAAAGTATAATTGAAAAATCCCACAAACGTATTCTCAAAATAATTCATAGAACACGTGGACAAAAAATTAGTAAGAATTTAGAGTACTTGAAAAACACTAACAACACTTTCCAATTGATAATTTATAGAACACTACCCTCAACAATATTAGGATACACAATCTTCTCAGGTGCATACAGAAAATTTACAAAGATAGACAGTATTCTGAGCCATAAAATCAATAAACATAAAATGAATAATTCATAAATTATAAATCAATAATATAAAAATATCTACAAATTAGCAAGTATTTGGAAAATCATGTACAGTCAACTTTACTTTGGCATAAATTCGTGTGAATATTTAGCATAGCTTTCATATTCCTCTTGCTACAGTCAGCTACAAAATTGGATTTCAACTGATTGCATTTTACCCAACCAACTTAAGAAAGTGAGACTGTGTAAAATTGTTGAGATTATATACAAGAAATGTATTACGGAAGTGGATCTTGGACATTACACAATATAAAGGATAAAGATGGTACACAAAGGACAAGAAATAGGAGTAACTTCAGTGAGAATAAAAGGCAGCTGATCTGACTGGGGTTGGAGTTGAGAAGGTGTGGAAGTGGTCAGAGTGTGATGCATGAAATTTATATTAGGGAATGTTTACAGGTACTGATGCTAATTTTTCAATTTCAAAAATAATTTGTCATAAATAAATGTTTTCAAGTAAAGGAAATACAGAAATCTAAGAGTAAACTAGAATTCAGACACCATAAAAAATGGAAAAAAGTGTAATCTGGAAGAATATATTTACAACACATGTAGTTGATAAAGAAGCAGAGTATAAAAGTTACAAAAACTTAACAATAAAACCAAACGTATTTACAAAAATATGAACAAACAGTATAAATAAGTCATTCAAAACAATAAACCTGAGTGTTCATAGCACAACCTTACCATTCATCAGAAAAACTCCAGAATTCAAATATGTAGGAATTCAAATTGTTCAAATACTTTGGAAGACAATATGCAAATACCTAGGGAAGCTGAATAGGTGGATAGGCTGTAATACAGAAATACCAATTCTACGCAAACATATGTGGGAAGCAGGAACAATAACCTTGACTCTACTGTTACTAACAGCTTACAAAAATCAAAGCTTCGGCACAAATAAGTAATAATGAATCCCATTTTTATGTATAATCATAACACGCCAACAAAAATACGGGGAAAATATTGCATCCATCAATAACAGAAGAATTAAATAAACTGAGGTACTGTTACACAATGGATTAGGATAAAATTAAACATTTGAATTAAATTTACAACTGTCAACATTAGTAAATCTCAGAAAAGGAAGATGCAAAATATAGTATATGCAAAAATACAGTTCAGTGCAATGTTGTTCATGTAAAATTTAAAAGAAAATCGATAACTGATAACTGCAGCATTAGTGTGTTTATACAAATGTATAAGAAACGTAAAAATAAAGGTGTGCAAAAATTATATATAATGAATGTAAACTGAAGATTTCCTTTAGGAATAGATGAAAAGGAAATTACAGAGTATGTGAAGAGAAAAAAATTTATTTGATCTACGCTTTTTTTCTCTTTAAAAAAAACCTTAAAGGAACATTGAAAATCATTAGATTTGTTTTAACTGGTTTATAGGTATAAAGTTATCTTCATACTTGCTTTTATTTTTTTGAAATATGTTGCTGTGAAAAGAAAATATTTGATGTTCTGGTATACCTTATCATCTGAATATAAATAGAAAATATTTTATTTCTAGGAACTATTAGGTCACCTGAATAAGCCATTTTAACTAACAAAATTTATATTATTGATACAATAAAAAGAAATTAGATTGGTAGTAAAAAAATTATATTCTCACAAATTCAATGTAATACATGGGGTTTTATGTGAACAAACCATCTGATACATCATTCAGTTACAAGTTTCCTTTCTCCATAATACTTTTTGGATTTCACTTAATATTGTAAAATGACTTATCATCGATGGTCATAAAGTATTTTCTTATGTGTTATAAATGTAATATTTCATATAAAATGAATTTTTATAACAAATGTTACTGTAAGCACTTCTTGGAATTTATTAATATTATTAAGACATTCCTATGGGATATTTTTCATATTAATCAAATATTATCTTGAAGTCCAAATTCATGAAATATACAATGAAACTGTTCAAAATTAAAATTATAATAAGTAATTAATTCATGCATTTACAGAACTCTTATTGTGAGCTGTAATGAACTCTTTAATTCATTGGCAAAAACTTCACAATAAATAAGAAGTTATTTATTTTCTCAAGAAATCTGGACATACTTAAAATATTTGAAAAAATCAAAATATAAAAGATAACATTAATCAAAGGAAAAATAAATTTAAAAAGATAAAATTTTTCATTTTGTAATTTTTTGAGGTAGTTTTTACTTTTGGTTAATGTTTTTAAGATTCAAAAGAACTTGTTTAAATTCTAGTGGAAATATTTCTACATTCAGCAAAGCAATACCTTGTTTTATTGTTACTGTTCTAAAAGTTTCTACACATATTTTAACACATACATCTTTTCTCTCATTGTGCAAATGATGATAGCTGTTACCATCAATGGTAAAATATCTTTCACACATTATGCATTAGTAAACGTTCTTTGCTTCTTTTATCAAGTAATCAGCACAATATTCATGATGACTGGAAATATTTGAACTGATGTCTTTTGCACTTGAACAATAATTTTTGTTGAAATATAAACTTAGTGATACCAGTTTACTTGATTCATAGATACTTGTCAGTGATAAGACTTTAGCCTGGGTTCATTATTTCCACTTGTCACAATCCCCAATCATACAGTTTTGGCAAGTTTTTCTAATAGGAAAGTAAAAATTAAGAACAATGAGTATGCATTTTATAATTTTTATAATAGTATTAGCACATGAAGAAATAAATATTTCATGTAAATCTTTTGAAATATAGTTTGTTTTCTTGATGGCTGTGACTTTGTATTCAGTGATGTTATTCATATTAAGCAGGTAAACAACAAACCTTGGAATGTCTTACAAAAACATAATTACCACTAGCTAGCTGTCTTTGTGCCAATATTGGAACTTAATGAAAACTAGGCAATAAGTTGTAGAACAAAGAAAATAACAAAAGCTACCATCAGCAAAAGTGTTTGCATTTTCACTATTCCAGTGACATGGGAGAGGTTTGGAGACTTGCCCTTGCCCAAACAATTTACATACTTCAGTCTATTAACTAGAAAGACCAAGGCATTGCTGACAGTACAGCTATTCAGTAGGTAGTTAAGAAAAATGATCTCAAGTTCACTCCTACTGATGATATAACAAGATTGAGTTTCAGAAAAATTACATTTCCTATATTTTGGGGCATTCAGTCCTTGAGAGACATATGCAACCTATGTGTTTTTGTCAGCTTTGAGTCACTGACCAAAATACCAGACAAGAACATAGAGGAGAAAAAGTTTATTTTGGCTCATGGTTTCTGAGGTTCAGTTTGTGGTCTTGCCTACTCCATATCTCTAAGTCTAAGGTGAGTCAAAACATCATGATGTAAGGGCATGGAGGAATAAAACAGCTCAGGAAATCACAACTGGGAAGTAGAGAGAGGACAAAGTTTACCAGAACAAAATGTAAGCTCTGAAGTCAAACCCCCAGTGACCCACTTCCTTCATCCACAAACTACCTGCCTACTGTTATTACCCAGGTAATTCGTCAGTGGATTAATCAACTGATTAGGTTATACCTCTCATAATCTACTTATTTCATCTCTGAAAAAATTTTGCATTGTCTCAAATATGAACTTTTGGAGGGCACTTCATGTCTAAACCATAACATTGAATCTTTACTTGTATGAGAATTGAACCTAAGAAATCCCTCCATGGTTAAAAGCAAGGTGGAAAGAGTTTTCAGATATTTCCCGTATTTTCAATGATGTACTTTTGCTTTTTAAATTTGTTTTAGCTTCTTTGAAGTATAATTGACCAATATTCAAAGTGTATTAAGGGCTGGTGATCTAGCTCAGTGGTAGATCACTTGCCTAGCGTGTGTGAGACCCTGAGTTCAATCTCCAGCACGGCAAAAAGAAATAAGTAAATAAATAAATAAATAAATAAATAAATAAATAAATAAATAATATAGTATATGAAAGGATGATGTGACATATGCAAACACTATGAAATAATTACTATGTTCAAGTGCATTAATGTATCTATTACCTCACTTAACTTTATTCTTTGTGTAGAACACTTAAGATCTACTCTTAGCAAATTTCAAGTATACAATGTGATACAATATTGAGTGTCATCAGCATGCTGTTATGAGATCCTCAGGCCTTATCCCACTTACAAATATCTGGTTGCATCCTTTGACTGAAATCTTCTCATTGCTCCCATTGCAATCCCTAGCAAGCATTGTTTCACTCTCTGCTTCCATGATTTTGAACTTTTTAGATACCCACATATAAGAGATAACTGTATTTTCTTTCTCAGATTTATATAACATAGTATCTTCAAGTTGAATCCACATTATTGCAAATCATAGGATTGCCCTTTAAATGGCTAAATATTATTTTATTTGTCCTCATACACTGTGTTTGTCAGATTTGTGTTACAAAAGCAAACTACCCCCATTTGTGTAAAATGAATCAAAATGCAGTCTGTTAAAGTAAAAAAAAAATAATTAAAAAAAGCAAACTAGCTAAGATAATCACATTTAAAAGAGGAAGCATTTATTTTGGCTATTGTTTTGGAGCCTTCAGTTTATGGAGAGGTTGCTCCAGTTCCTTTGGGGTCTATAGTAAGGCAGAACATCATTGCAGGAGCACGTGGCACAGGAAGCTTCTCAACCCATGGCAGCCAGGAAGGAAAAAGAGAAGGAGGAAGGGGAAGACTTCCACTATTTCTGGGGAAGGCACAACCTCAATGACCTAAAGTCTCCCATTTGACCTATCTCTTAAAATTTCACCTCTTCTTGATAGGGACACATGGAGGAGTAAGCCTTAGATATACAGACCTTCAAGGGACATTACAAATCTAAACTATAGTATGTACATTCATGTACACACACACCACACACACACACACACATACATAACACCCCACACACATACACCACAATGTTCTTCTACATTCATCTGTCAATATATTTTTCTAATTTCTCAGCAATTGTGAATAATATTGCAACAAACAGGGTAGTTCCAATATCTTTTGGAAAGTCTAATTTTGTTTCCTTCAGATATATAAATGGGAGTGGCATTGTTGGATCACATTTAAATTTTTTTGGTGGGAACCCACTGTTTTTCATACTAGCAATGCTGATTTTCATTACAACCATTTCAATTTGCATGCACACCAACAGTGTCCAAGTGTTCCCTCTTCTCTACATCCTTGCCAACATGTCTTTTTTTATAACAGCCATACTAAAAAGTGTGAGTTGATACCTCTTTGTGATTTTGATTTGTATCCTGGATGGTTAGATTTTGCATCCAGAAATTTCCTCTCACATACAAAATAAAAATAGTTCTGTGGATTTTTATTAATTTAAATTACCTTAATTTCAATACTGATAATCATAACATATCTGATTTTTAAAATAAATACTGCCTTGCATATAAAAATTATTTTGGGAGATTGGCTTTACATGAATTGGCAGCTTATCAATTACTTTATCATTTATAATTTATAATTTTCACTTTTCTACATTCATTCAGTTATTTAAATTTCTTCTTTTGGATGGTCATATCACCAGAATATGATATATTTGATCTGTTAGATCTGTGCACTTTAAGTGAAAGAATACTTATAATAAAATAAGAATTTTGCAGGACATATAGCTTCATAGTATTAAATAATAAAGTTAATCATTTTTATTCAACTTAGAAACATTTTGGCACTTTTATATATGATTCATAAATATAAATATTTCTGATAAGCCATAATATTTTAAAATGTCTCAAAATATTAATAATATAACTTGGAAACACAAATGATAAAAAGTAACATTTTAATCACAGTGCTTATACAAACAGCATTCACAAAAGCATGACTCTGTACTTAATCTGTAACTTACAGATACTTTTGAAATGTTCTTGTCTTTAATATAGATTAATCCCTTATCAATTAAATCATATATTTTTCTTATTAAACTTTATCTAGAAAATATTGAAATAAACCTAAATGCTCACACTAAGCAGATGAGTATAATATATAATATTTTTCATAATTAAAATATTAAATTTTATCTTCGTATCTCTTTTATTAAAAACTCTATAAGTGAACATGGAATATGAAATCTATTTCCAAGGTTAATATAAAAATATTTTGTTTAAAGACAAAAACTATTCATGGAGTTATTAGAAAAAATTAAAATAGACTTTCAGAATTCTTCTTCAAGATATACATGTGATCACTGCATACTTTTCAATAAAGGCATTGTGCTTAAACCCCTACCATTAATATGAGTGTATTTGAAAATACAATTTGAAAAATTTACTGCATGCTATGATTTGAATATCAGGTGTCCCCCAGAAAGCTTCTGTGTAAATGCAAGAATATTCAGAGGTAAAATAATTAGATCCTGAAAGGTATAACCTGAGCAATCCATCCTAGTTTAAGTGGACAGAGTGGTAATGGTAGGTAAGTGAAGACTGGAGAAGAAGTTGAGTCACTGGGGGTGTGCCCTGGAAGTGTCCGTCTTCTCTAAAGCCCCTGTTCTCCACCTTCTGTCACTATGAGGTCAGATGCCTTCCTCTGACACCACACCCTTCTGCCATGATGTTCTGCCTCACCTTAGGCCAAGAGCAATGGAGTTGGCCAACCATGGATGAAACCTCTGCGACTGCTAGCCAAAATAACCTTTTATCCCCTCTAAGATGTTCTTGTCAGGTATTTTAATCACAGTGACAAAAAGCTAAATAATACAATTTTCTGTTTTTAAATTTTCTATGTATAGAAATTCTAAAAATGGTTGTTTTTCAACTTGGAGGTAGAATTTTCAATTTGACAGGGTAAGATTTGGTCAATCCCAATTGGAAACCAGAGAGAAAAAATAATTAGATAAAGTACTTTGTTTTTAAATTGATAAAGATTATCTAATAAGTTTTCCATAATTGAAGGGACGTCAGAGATTATTCAAAGATTATTTCCTTTAGTTTAATTAAAAATAATACTTTTTTTGGTCCTCAAGTTTCCACATCACATATGGTTTGGGTAGTACAATTCAAAAATCTTATAATGTTTAAGACTTAAAGTCATCCATCTTGAATCTTCCTTTACTTAGTTTAAATTTCATGATCCTTTGTTAAAATCAGTTATTGTAAATGCTCTCAACTCTCTTGCCCCCTTCACTAATCTTCATAGTTACTGATGAAACTATTGTCTTAAACTAAATTTCTACTCCTTATTTGCAAAACAAGCTAAAGACATCCCAAAACAGTGTGTACTGTCCTCTTTAAATTTATTAACAGAAATCTTAGATTGTCGGTAACTCTTTAAACAATAAAAATTTGTTTCAATACTTACTTTTATAAGTCTTTTTCACTCCTCAGCCCACTAATCTCCAATATTCCCCTATTTGTCATCTGATAATCCTGCCTCTTACTTCACGAAGGAAATAGAAACAGATGATAATAATACCAGGTCTTTGAAACCACATTCTTGCTGCCTATAGTTACTGTCTTTGCATGTGATGTAATGGAGAAAAGTCCAGTCTCTAGCTTTTCTGCTTTGAACTACACCCACTTGGACTGTTGAAAACCCTTGTTTCAATATACTTCCATTCTCTTGCATGATTCATCAAATTAGAAGGGTACTTCATCAACTATGAAAACAGCTCTAATCTCTTCCTTGAAACTATTGTTCCTCTTCATTTTCTTCTTTATTTTTCTACTCCTATATGGAACAAAAGTTTTGGAAGATGTCATATTTTCACCTTATTTCTTCTGTTGTCACTTTCCATTTTCTGGCCCATTGTAATCAGGTCATTTTGAAGACAACTCTTTTGAAGCCCTTATCAACGATACAAATGGCTTCCAAATTGCCCAATTTTAGTAATACACTCTCTATCACAATCCCACTTGATAACCCAGCATCACTTTTCATACTTTAGCAATACAATATTTTTAATATGGTTAATTCTATTCCTAATGTTTTCCAATATCTCTATTACATCATGCATTGCTTCTTTTAAGGCTCCCATTTCTAACTCTTTGCTGTCAGTCAGTTGTTTATTTTTAGAAGGCAATTTACCATTTTTACCAGTTGTTTTATACTATTGTTTATCTAAAATTTCTGCAAATGGGATCACATACTAACTCCATTAAGTATAATCAATAAATTGATGGCTGTGCATTATATGACCACATGTTTTACCAGACTTATATGCCCAAATGTGAACTCAACATACCTACTTTATTGTTTTACAGGAATTTCAGAATTCACTAAACTTTGATTTCATAACCAACTACACTTCCTTATTTTCTTCAATTTTCAACATTACATAGAACCCAACCTTACATGAAATGATTGATGAGAAAACCTAGGATTAATGGCTTCTATTCTTTTTTCAAGTAATTATTTTATATTTCATCTGTCAGGAATTCATTTTACATTTACAATCAAATTATATCCACTATATTTTCCATTTCTATTTCTACTGCTCCATCCCTCTAAAACACCATGTCACTTATAATACTGATGCAGTCCCCTCAGTTTCCCTATTTACAATCATGTTCTATATCTCTTGCCAAAGAAGTCTCCCAAATATTTTTTAAATTATTAGAGAGATATTGAAGAGATATCAAAAAAATTGAAAAAAACTGCTGGGTGTGTGGTACACACGTGCAACCCCAGCAACTTGGTTGGCAGACGGATTGCAAGTTCAAGGCCAGCTCAGCGATTTAGCAAGACCCTAAGCAACTTAGTGAGACTTTGTCTCAAAATTTAAAATTTTAAAAAGGACTGGGCGTGTGGCTCAGAATTTCAATTATTAAAATTTTACAAAGGCAAAATCCATCTTTACTACTTTACTATTTTTTGCAACTTTGCCTAACTCAAGCTGTGTGACTTACACAAAGTTATTCTCTCTTTACATCATGTTACTTCTAATATGGGAGAAATGGGAGTGCTAATATTGTAGATCTTATGTGATGGACAGTAAAGCTAGCCCCACAAAGGTTCTAAACATAAAGTAATACTTAGAAGATAGAAATGTTAATTACCATGATTTGAACAATATACATTGTCTCTGTGTATTGAATTATCACAGTTCCCCATAAGCAGGTTCAATAAAAATGAAAAATAAAATAATTTTAACACAAATATATTTTAAAAAGCTAATCACTTAAAGAGCTTCAAACAAGAGCTGGTCCATAATATTGCTCAATAAATATTACTCAATGAATGCCCTTTATTAATATGTTTAACATTATATTTACTTATGTTCTATATTTCAGCTTTTGGTATTCAATGCACATATGTATATAAATGTACATACATATATACTATTCACATGAATTTTGTATACTTTCCATAATAATATGGAAAGTAATAAGTAATGAACCTACCACAAATTTATAAAATATAACATTATCTGAATCCTTGAAAATTTCACAGTCCCTGCCATAATTGCATTTCCAACCTTGTCTCAAGGAAACCGCTACATTTACATTCCATTATTCTTTCCTATGTTTTCTTTTTAGTTTCTCATTTGCATCTTAGAGCAAAGTTGCTTGACTTACACAAGAAATGTCTGCTCCCTTGATTAGTGCAAAGCTATCAGTAGGTAGCAGCTGCTTCCTTGAGGGCTTATCTCCCAACTCTTGTAATAAAGATGAAACAATATAACAAGTTCTTGGTTAAATGGAATATAATTGGAAGTGATATATGTCATTTCTGAGTCAGAGTTGTTATATTTCAGGTGTATCCTTCCATGCTCTTTGTACCCATCAACCATATGGATCAAAAGAAGTATGTGACTGTAGGGGATGATGGAGTCAAGAAGGGGAAAGAGTTTGCATGTAAAGTAAAGCAACCCCTCCAAGAGGAACACATGCTGCACACGATTAAATGAGAAAGAAAGGAATTTTCAAATTTCCAATTTTTGATATGGAGGACAGTTAAAAATATACTAAGTATATTCCTAAGCAATAAATATATTTTTAAAGTAACTATTTTTGTACTTTGCATCCTGCTTTTATCATTCAAAATTATATTTCTCCTAAGTGAAGTTTTTATGCAAGCAATTATAGTTCATAAAATTTTGTTGATATGTGATATTCTGTTACACAAATCTATGGTTATATTCATTGATTTTATCTTTTGATTCAAAATGGGAAGAATTGTCATCTTTATAATATTTGTTGGTATCTTTCTTCCATATTGTTCAAAAAGTTTTATCATTTCATCTTTAAATGCATTTTATATCTTCTAAGATTTTTCATGGTTTTAATTGTTCTTGAGAAAAATATTGCTGTTAAAAAGATTTAGAAACACAATTTGGAATTTCAACCATACCAAAATATCTTATTTATCTTAATAATTAATCTGTAAATCCCTTGTTGTGTACCAACAATTCCTTTTGCAAACACTTAAAATTTAGTTTCTTGCACTTAATTCTTCCCTTAGTAAATTGCCTAAATCTTCTGAAAAAACACAAAGTTGAACAGAAGTGTAGTTGGCATCTGTAACTTGATTCCCAATGAAATGCAAGAAAATTTAACTGCCTGATTACATAATTTTTTCAAGATGTTTAAGTAAGCTTAAATTGATTAAAATGTATTATCTTTTTATATAATGCTGTGTTCATTTTCTAATTATTATTTCAATAGATTTGCTTTTATAGCCATGAATAATATTGACCCAGGACCTTTCTGTATCCTATTCTGGTTTGGGAATCAAGTATATATTCTAATCTCAAACAGTTTAGTATATCCCTTCTTTATTCTAGAGAATAGAGTAGATAAAATCAGTCATTTGTCACTTGAAAATGTGGAAGAACATTTAAAATTGTCTTTATCACGGACTGGGGATATAGCTCAGTTGGCAGAGTGCTTGCCTCACAAGTCCTTGGGTTCAATCCCTAGGGCCACAAAAAAATAAATAAATAAAAATAAATAAATTGTTTTCATCTGCTGTTTTCTTTGTGAAAATATTTTGCTTAGAGTTATATTTTCATTAGTGATTTCAGGATAATTCTGGTGTTCTGTTTTGAGTCAGGCTGGATGAATTTTATTTACTTTCCATCTTGGCATTTTCATTTTCTTTTAATACTCCTTATAATGATATTAACTATTTAGATTCTTTAGTAAAATTATCCTATATGATTAAAAACATCTTTCTCTTTTTTTTTTCTTTATATATATATCTCGGAGGGGTTTTAAATGTTTTCTCAGTATTTCCAAAAAGATTCTATATTTTTATTTCATTAAATTTGGTTCATTATTGTCTTTCAGTTTCTTTAGTTGTTTTCTGCTATTCAACTTTCTTTTTATTAAAATGCTACTTGCATATCATTAATTATGAATTTCTCCTATGTAAATTTCTTGAACTTTCATTTATATATGATGCTTAAGATTTTTCTTACAACTTACTGAAGGTATTTAGATGTTTTAGTTTCATTAAGGCATAATTTTATAAAGCAATGCATACAATGTTCAGTGCACAGGTTGAAGAACATTCAGAATTGTATAAAGTTGTGTAACACTGCACAGAACAAGGACTAAATCATCTCTATCACCTCACTGGCTTCCACTTATCCTCCCAGAATCATTCCACTCTGCCAAAGGACACTGCTATATTTTCTTGGGACATAATATCTACGGAATGTGATACATGTATATTCTTTGCTATCTGTTTTTTTCCACTATGCATTCAGTCACATTGCTTCAGATTGTTACCATCACTAAGTATTTATCATAAACAAAACAAAACAACACAGAATTTTAAAAACTAAGATTTTAGTGAGATCTATAAGTTTTGTTTAGTAGCACGTTTCTTTTTGTCTAATCATAATGTTTTACAAATTTTTATTTTATTTTGATCCATGAACTAGAAACCTGTCCCATATTTTGAATGAATGCAGTTTTTCTAATTATGTGTGTGGCACTGATCATTTTCTGCATGATACCAATAATTTTAAATTCCTTAATTTTCTTGGTTTTGCAAATTTTTTGCCTTATAGTGATAATACATTTAACTTATTTCATTTTTTGACATTAATAATTATATTTAAGCATTAATTTAATGAACAAGTGTATTTTTATAATACTATTTTCACTTTAAAAATTTTGGTGTTAAATTTTAATCATGATTTAAATTTAGTATTTTGATTTGTTTCTAATATCATGTGCTTTGTGTTTTTCCCTCATTTTCTGTTTTTTATATGTCTAATTTTGGGATTCATTATTATTCCACAATCCATTTTAAGCCTCAAGAAAAGACTATTTCTGTTTTTATTGGCTGTTTAAAGTGTGAAAGTCTGTTTTTGTGTGCCACATAATGTCTTTATTCTGTGCTTGTTCGACCTTCTACTGTTCTTGTTCTTGTAAATGGTTTCACTGATTGCAGCAACTTAAGTTGAATGTGTTTTCTTTCAGCACATTAAAGATATAACAATTCCCCTCCGTTCCAGTCTTGTCCTGGAAAAGGGAGCCCTTACAATAATTGAAGTTTCTTTGTGGACAATCCTCTTTCACCTTAGCTGCTTCTAGGACTTTGCACCTTTGTTTTACTGGATTTAGACATGCTATTCCATGCTATAGAGTAATTTTTTCTTCTTTCTTTCCTTACCTCCTCTCTTTCTTTTTTTTAATATCATAAATTTAATCAAATGATATTCCTGGATCTATTCCTTCTAATACCTTGTGTCAAAATTCAAGTTATTAGTGTGTTAGATGATCTCATTTTTGTAAATATCTTTTTCAGAGTCTCAGGTGTTCTTTTATCTGTTATTTGTGTCCCAAAATGAGTATTTTATATTTGAAAATAGTATTTACATATTGCTATATTTTAATGTCTGATTTTTTTACCCAAAGTTATTGCTTGTGTTCACTTATTTTTTTTTTTTGTCTGTAGTTCTTATTGGTTCTCTTTTATAGTGTCTTAATTTCTTTTATTTTCTTTTTAGTTTTTTAGTTGCAGATGGACACAATATCTTTATTTTATTTATTTATTTTTATGTGGTGCTGAGGCTCAAATCCAGTACCTCACACATGTTAGACAAGCACTCCACCACTGAGTTACAACCTCAGCCCCTTGATTTCCCAAGTAACTGTTTACATTTTAATTATCCACAGGCATTGCTTGGAAATCTTTCTTACAATAGCATTGAAATCTGGTTGGGATTCAGTTGTTTTAAATATTCTTTTTAAAAATTTTATTTTCACTTTATGTTTTTATTAGGTATAATTTATATGCCATATTTCATCATTGTTGTAAAGTATGCAATTCAATGTTTTTCAGTATGCTCACAAAATTTTACAGCTATCACCAGTATCCAATTTTCAAACAATCTAATTTTGTCACTCCACAAGAATCCCAGTACACTGCAACAGTCACATTCCTCTCCACCTCCTTTCCTAGCGCTAAGAAAACATTAATCTATTTTCTGCCTCTCTTGATTTGCCTATTCTGGACATTTAACACAAATTGAGTTTTCTAGTATGTGGTCTTTTGTGAGTAGGTCATTTGGCCACTTTCCTGGGACAATATTCTAATAATACTTAAAATTGAAATGTTTTTATTTAGATGTGTGAAATAAGTCCTCAAATCCTTGTTAGGGATGCCTTGTGAACATGAATTATCAGACATGTTTGCCCCTTTATATAGCATACCAATACCTTCACAGGCCTCTGAGAAATACTACTTGGCATTCTAAAATTCATAAAAGCTGCATCAGCCAAGAAATAAGGTTATATTATGTATAAAAGGTAAAATGTAATTTTTCAGCATCTTAATAAATACAAAAGTATTCACCTTTTAATAGTAATAAAGTGGAAAGCAATTCATGTTTAATATTTTTGCAATGTAAGACCAATAATAAAAAAGATTGGTTTGGTTTTTTATTTATTTATGTCTTATCTAAGATCTTTACCATTTTTTTAATTAAATAAAAAACTGTCAATTAGCTAGAAGATTTTAATTAGCTATTAGGTCCTAGTTGCAAAAGATAACATTTCCCTATATAATTAAGATCTTAAAGAGTTCAGCATGTATGAAAGGAATGTTATCATTGATAATCTTAAACAGTGGAACTTCATTGACTTGAGTTCATAGATTTCTCTTATTTTTCTTCTTGACTGCTTTTCCTTTGAACAATATTCTTTTAAACTTCAACTCGGGTTTTAATTTTCTTTTGGATCCTTCATTGCAACTGGAAGAAGTCTTCCTGAATTATTGGAAATTAGTACTGTTGGAATACATAAGGACTGAGTCTAAGTAACCTAAGATTAATAGCCTGTAGTGTGAAGTTTGTGCAATCTTACTATTCATAAATACTTTTTTCTTGTAAGGAATGTGAACTGAAATAGTTTTGAGGAAATTATTTCACAGATCCTCAACTTGTTTGTATAGCATTTTGTCAAGTTCACATGCTTTAAAACACCCATGTTTGCAAAGCATGAGAATGGTCCTTCCATTCCATAGTCATTATTTACCCATTCTTTAGAATATAAAGCATTATGAATCTTATTATGAGGTTTCCTTAAGATGTAAACATTAAACAAAGTGATAATTGCAACTGGTGCCATTGAAGTTACAATGAATTACCCCCTTAGTCCTGATCCCCTGAATTGCATTTCCAAAACAGCAATGTTTTCATGTTTTCTAATTTGGAACAAAATATATGATAATTTATGCACACATTTTGTTATGGGAAGATAAAATAGCATAATTGATAAAGGATTTCAACCTTAAAAATGTTTCATTGAAATGAAATTCTACAGAAGGTTTGTAATGTCAATATGTTGTTAATACAACTTAGAGCACCAAAAAATGTCAATGTCCAGAATATATCAAGATATTTTCAAAACTAAGAAAAAAGAAGAGAAAATGAGGAGTTTTCATAGAAAAGTTAATCAAAACAGTGATTTTTATCTAAAGATGTGAACCACATTCATAAACATAGGAATGATTATTACTCCTTTTAACATTCCTTGGCTATCACATTTTCACATTTCAGTCCAGTGTTTAGTACCATGCTCTGTTCATGATGGTCCAGGGAAGCAAGCACTGTATTGCATAGGAAGAGGCAAAATGCTGTAGCACCTCTGTAAGACAGTAGGACTCCTATTAAGATGTTATAAATTCTATGGAGGGAAATGTGCAAATGTCTTCCAAAATTTCCCACGTATTTACTCTTGGACTTTCTAATTGCACTCCTGCAATTTATTTTGAAATTTAATCATTAACAGTATAAAGATGCCTGCCCAGTGTTACAGCACTGCTTCTAATAACAAAAGAGGAAACAACCCATTGTCTATCCTCAGAGGACTGGCTAACTAATCTGGTGTATTACAGTAAATTGAGGAGAGCGCCATGACATTTTAAAGAGTAGCATGAAGTACCTCTGGAATGATAACCACGACATGAGTGAAAACATTAAGTGGGGTAAACATTTCTATATGTCACCCTCACATGTGGGAGAAGGAGGACACTAGAGTGAAAGTGTAAAAACAAGATGGATATTTCTGAATTTGTTTTAAAACTTATTTCAGTAACCATAATAATATTCCATAAGACTAACACAATATCACCATCTTTTATAGAAATAATCCCTACAAATTTAAAAAAAGTGAAGCTAAAGAACCCAACTATGTGCTAAACTGTTAATGTAATTATATGAAAAAGGAACAATTTTAGATGACTTGAATAACCTAGTAAAATGCCTAATATCTGTACAGGGATATGCACAGAGAAAAAAAATTTTAAATATGCTCCATTATGAAAAAAAATTTATCTTAACATAATTAAGTAATCATAGTGAGACTTAAAGAGTTGATATTCTAAAGTCCACTAGACAGATTTCACCAAGACTATACCTAAAAGCAAGTAAAGTTAATTAAATTGCTATAGTAAGGGTGGGCTCCCTAAAAGACCTATGGAGCATCTCAATAGGAGAGTTGGGAAGTAACTATTATATGCTCAGGACTTTTCTTAAATTTGGGGGAAAGGGGTCCAAGGAGAATTAAGTGCTGTCAGATTGGGACAATTCAGTGATTAATTGCCATAATATATTTTATTAAGATTGAAATATTATGTCAGTGCTAGTGTTATCCTTGTTAATAAAGTCTTTGTAACTCCTAGCAGCACAGTGTTCCATGCCTGTAATCCCAGTGGCTCAGGAGGCTGAGGCAGGAGGATTACATGTTCAAAGCCAGCCTCAAGGATTTAGCAAGGCCCTAAGCAATTTAGTGAGAACCTGTCTCAAAATATTAAAAAAAAAAAAAAAAATATGAGCTGGGATGTGACTCAGTGGTACTAAAAAAGCAAAACAAAACAAAGCAAAAAATCATAGTAGCTCCTGTCAGCTGGACTATGGGAACATTAAGTTGCTAGTGCAACTGCATGCAACTATGTTCAGATATGATTACAGAATGATCTTGTTACCATTTTGTTCTTCCATGATCAAAGAGTGACACTGTGTGATCATTGTTAATGTTCTCTGCAAATTGTTTCTGTTCAAGAGGAAGCATCAAGACCTATTTCTTGGTTGCCAACTGCCACCTATTGGCTTCCAGAGATTTTTCCATCTCTCTTTCCTGTTCTTCCTACTTCAAGCAAGGACTTATAAAATGATTCCAGAAAACGTTAATTTTCATATAATGTTTACAAATACAATGTTCCTCAAATTTAGGGTTTAGAAATTGCCTAGGGAACATTGTCTGAAGAGACATTCTGTGAGATTGATACCCTGTTGTTTCTTTTGTTGTGAACTATCTTTTGAAAAGCCCAACATGACTATCTCTGCAATGTTGGAAGCACCTGTTCGTGGGTCTCTTGCATTCCTGTATGTTTTACGAGAAGCCCTGACAGCTTTTGTCCTTTGTACCTTATTTTCGAGGATATCTCTGTGTCAAACTGCCTGAAAGATTGAGGTGCAATGTACCTTGACAGCAAAATGCAGAGTTTTTTGCTTGTTTTTACCATCCAGTATAATAAAGATAATGTCTCCTTCTGTGGCTACATTTCGAGAGTCTAATAACTTTTATAAATTTTATGTTTCCTTAATCTGAGATTTTTCAGCCATAATGCAAACCTAAAACATTTATATCATCATGTGAGCCCACCTCTAACTTGGGGTAAGGAAAGAACTGATGTGGATAGGAAACTTTTGCTATGTGTTATGCTGTAATAAAATCCTACAATTCTCAGAGGTCTCTTGTCTTCTGCCAAAATGCACAAAATGTTAGCTATGGGTAGGGTAGAATCTAAAATTCTTTGCAGATTTTTGATAATCAGCATTCAAGAATTCGAAAGCAAAATATAAGGGGCCAAAGTAGCAATTACCTTAATAAGATGATTATTAATATTCAAAATAGAATAAACAAGGGCCTGAAGCCCCAGTCATGAAGATGAAAACACATTCCACAATTTATCTGGGTCTGTATTTGAATGACAGGTGGGCTTTTGCTTTCTTTCATTTTGTCACAGATATTTCACCTATTATTTTCCAGTCTCTCACTCTCTCTCTCTCTCTGTCTTTAACTGGTTATGAAAACACATAGGAAAATTAACTTTATTTAATGTAGAAGAATTGCCCATTTAAGAAGTAGTGCTTTAGTAGGTTAGTGTGACACAGATAATGTTGGGACTATAAGTTTCATTTATTATTAATAGGATTGAGTTGAATATTAATCCTTTAAGCCAGGTAGACTTTCTGGGTGGAGATAAACAGTTATTGAAAAAGAAGCCTCGTGTTGACAAAGTGTGTAAGTCAGAATTGATTGCACAATTTGGGTCCACACTTATGATTAGTCTGGTTTTTCTGTAATGATATCAACAAAAATGTTCTATTGGCTTTTAGTCAAAATATAAATTTGAAAATAGTGAAGAGTTGGATTGATAATGTGAAATATAAATTTTAGAGGAATTCTGTGGGACAAAACTTTCCTTCTAAAGAATTCACCAGAAATAAGTATTGTAGAAGGTCATGAAACAGGTAATGACAAATTTAGTAAATACTTAAATTCGTAGTAGAAGCATGTTTGTTGCAAAATGCACGTCTTCCCTTTCCTTTTGATACAATATGCCATAAAGGATTAAAAGAGAAAAGATAAATAGAGCTTTGAGCATATTAGCAAGTAGGAGATTGTTGAGGGATGCCACCTAATGATAAAAGATCAAGTTCATAGTAAACCAAAAGGAAATATTAAAAAGAAACAGACATATCAGAAAATTAGTCTAATTCTACCTTCTTGGGTAGATATCTCTATCAGAAGATGAAGTCTTATTTCAGATCACATAGGGTCTGCTTAGGTAGATATTTATGATGTCTTAACAAACGCATTTGTGCCTGATAATCTTATATCTGTATCAGCCTGTTTTACAGTATTTAACATATCATTTAGTATTAGACTAAGATCAGGAGTGAAATCCCCAAATTCATGGTCTGGCTAAGTTATTAATTCACAAGAGCAAAGCTTATGTCAACAGATTTAGGCTGTGCAAGTTCCAGAGTCCCTGAGAACATAGTAAAAATTTTAGTTTTAATACTTGTTTTCTTGCATTTTTTAAAAATTGAGGATATTATGGAAAGGCAAGGCTTTAGAGAGTGCTTTAGTAACTATTCCAGTGAAATGTAACTTTCCAGCAATAAAAAACTTAAGTCTTTTATGAGAATAAGAAAAACCAAGATGATAACATATTAAAATATATCCTCTGGATGAATATGTTAACTTTTACTAACTAGAATATTGAGATGAAGATAATACAACAACCTGAAATTATTTAATTCCTGAAAGAAGGTTATGTTTCAAAATCTGAAATCTAATGCTCAGCTGTGCTTTCATTGGTCACAAGGTTAAGACAAAAAAATGTGTGTGTGTGTGTGTGTGTGTGTGTGTGTGTTTATCTAATTTCAAGTGTAATTGGTAGCAACATGATATAACAAAGTTTTGATGATTTTCTTGTTCATTTTCTGTTCTGCCTAGAGTCGATTATATCTCTAAAGACTCCTGACTTCTAAAGTGGGAAAAAGGACTATAGGGACCACAATATGACCACTGAATGTGCTTATTAATAGTGACCTTACCCTTGTTCTGTTGCTACCCAGTAGACAAAATTCCTGTCCAGTAGATATAATTTACATTTTTAAGAAAATAGGATGCAGCAAATTTATGGTGATACTTTTAATCTAATTCAGAACTATAGGGTATTGTCCTATTCTTATTTGCCTTATTCCTGTAGAGTTTGACTGTCTAAAAATGTTGATGTTCATTTAAACCAATATATTTTATCATTCACAATCTTTAACAAAATAAATTGTATACCTAGATAATAGCAAAGTAACAAAAAGAAAAACAGAAATAACACAAGCAACAATGGTAGCCCTGATGGCCAACAACTGGTCATTGACAGGTAACAGACCAAAATGTTTTCCCTTGATGATTAAAATATGTCTAAAGAATGTCAATAATAATTAGAAAGACTCATTTTGACAATATGAAAGCAAGATGATTCTCTAGTTATGTCTGAACAAGGAAACAAGGAATTAGGTACCACCACATAAATAATCAAATATACTCTTTTACCATGTAAAATGCATGACTACACTTCCATTTTTTGTAATAACAGTAGCCCTGGATTATTCCTTCTTCTTCTCAATAAAAGTTAGTAACACATCCAATCTAATTTTTAAAATTCCTAATAAGTCTCCAAACAGGACAGACTTTTCTTTGAATTCTGGGAAAAACAGCCTATGATAAATCACAATCCTGTAATATCCCCCTTATAATTCCCTGTTATTGAAACTGTTTCTTTGATGATTGTTTTTCTCTATGGCAAATTAAGAAAGTCATCTTTAGGTGAGGCCAGAGAACACAAAAATTTGATTGAAATGGTTAGTTGGCCAGACCATAAAAATAATTTAAAAGTTAAAGTAATTTTAAGGTGAAAAACAAAATCCATAATTTTGACAAGAATTCTTATCAATACTGTAAAGGAAAAAGTGAACATTCTCATTAAAAATAAAGACAAAACACTAAGTTCATTATATTTAAGTTACGTTCGTCCTTTAAATTTTTCCATCTAAACCTGGTGCAGTGGTGCCTGCCTGTAATACCAGTGGCTTGGGAAACTGAGGTAGCAGGATCTCAAGTTAAAAGCCAACCTCAGCAATTTAGGGAGGCTCTGAGCAACTTAATGCAATCTTGTCTCAAAATAAAAAGTAAAGTGGGTTGGAGATGTGACTCAGTGGTTAAGTGTTCCAGAGTTTAATTCCTGGTATCAAAAAGAAAAAAAAAAAAATCACAATCTAAAAGTTTCAACTCAAGATTTATCTATCTATCTATCTATCTATCTATCTATCTATTTATTTATTTTTGCGGTGCTGAGGATCAAACCAAGGGCCTTGTGCTTGCAAGACAAGCACTCTACCAACTGAGCTATCTCTCAGTCCTTTTTTTTTTTTTTTTTTAATTATGGCCTTGGATAAAAAGTTTCTCAAAATAAAAAGAGCAGGCTACTCGAATTTTGTCAAGAGCTGAGGCTGTAGTTCAGTGGTAAAACATTTGTCTACCATACTCCTGCCCTGGGTTTCATCCCCAGCACCACACAAAAAGGAAGGGAAAAATATGGCAAAATTCAGACCTTAAAATCTGGTTTAATAACTCAGAGTTTTATAGAGGACTTTAAAATAATAATTCATTTACTATTTAGCAAACAGATATTCAATTAAGCAAATTAGAGAAAGTTAATAGTATTGATTTAAAGACAACTTTTTTCTTTTTGATTTTACCATAAAACATAATTTAATCACCAATTCTATTTTGATAAGAATAGGGATAAATTACTTATAAACATCTTTTAATTTAATCATATTGAGCCTGAGTCAAGTAAGCTATAGTTTCTTATATTTAAAATTTTAAAAAGATATAAAATTATGTTTAGCTATAGATAATTGTAGTAATATTTTAAAGGTGGTTAAGATGGAGAATATCTTAATGATATAATCTAATAAGAAATTAGTGTTAGAGTAACTTGTACATGGTCTTTTATTGACTACAAAACATTAGAAAAGTGTAAGTTGGTAATTAAATTAATCTCTGGATATTTTCCCATTTCTAAATATGAGCAAGATACAAATCAGTGGTCACTGAACATCATTTTAATTTAGTCTTATTTAGTAGAAAGTTACTCTACTTCGTACATTGTCTTTAAATGTTATTACAATTATACTTATTTTTGCCACTTAAAAATGTGTGCAAAATGAAATAGAAAAATGGCATCTAATTGTCTCCTATATTTGAATTACATTGATTAAAGACCAATTACTAATAACAGTTGAAATTAACAAGTGTTAAACAGTGTATTTGTTATAGAATGATGTGAACATATGAACAAGAAAATTATGTTTTTAAATTTTTAAATTTTATTTGTGCTAATTAGTTGTACCTGACAATAGAATGCATTGATACATTTTGATGGATCATACATAAATAGTGTGTAATCTCTCATTTTTCTGATTATATATATATTGGAAAATTATCTTCTTATTGAGGAAAATTTGGAGATTTATGAATTATGCCAGAGTTACCAGCACCCTGGTGGATTCCTGCCTGGAGGTGTGAGTGGCCTGAGAAAATAAAAAGTCCTAAAATAATAGGTAAGGAATAAAAGACAAGGACATAAGTTAGATTTAAAAAGGGGTGCACCTGGTGGGTCTTCCAGCCCTGGTAGGAAACGGAATTGAACAACAGAAAAAGACCCAATCCTTTATTGAGGGGGAATATGTCAAAGGTTTCAGTGTGGTAGATTTCTTAAGATAAGCAGGATAAAAGCCAGAGAAACAGGTTGTTTGGTGTTTGACAGGTCACGCCCATCTCCGATTGGCTGCATTTGAACCTGTGGTTGTGAGTTCAGGCAGGGCACTGGCATGACCTGGGATTTCTCAAACTGGGGAATTTCACCCAGGAGTTCCCAGAAAAGCAGCTTCCCTGCTTATGTTGGCTCAGACAAACACATAATTTATATACGACTTCCAACAATTAATGTTATATATTATAAAATATGATTATCTTATTTAAAAGAGTAATGCATAAATAGTAAAAATTAGTCATCTATTTGAAAAATTATTTATGTATATTTATATAACTAGGTTATATATTTGGGATTTATATACTGTGATATTGTTATTGAGATTAGAAGTCAATAAATTCTTTAAGCTCTTACTCTAATAGTTTAATAAAAACATCATTGGCATATAGTTTTTCTTTCCCAGATTGTAAGTGTGGCTACATCCCAATATTAATTATCTGTGCTTTGGTATGTTCATGAATTCTTGGTTTTTTTTTTTTTTTAAATTTTACAGTAATCATTGTTTCTTATTACAGGGCATTATGAAAATATTGATTATAATTCTTTCTTTTAGGTATTTAAGATTTTAGTCCGTTTCTGGTTTCCCCTAAAGACTCTTGATATGCTTTTCCAAACTAAAACTTCAGAATAACAAAACTCTTATATAGTTCATGACTAAAGTATCTTGTTTTCTGGTAATAACTTAAGTAGCAGAAAGATTTGATACTCCACCTAATAAAAGGAAAGGCGATAAAAATAATTAGATTTATTTGTTAGGCTTCAAATTTTAATGAATGAAGAATTATTGAGAATTCTTTTGTTTACAAAACTTACAACAAAACAGCTGATACATCAAAAGAGGAATGCCATCTTCCTTGTTTTAATTATTTATAAGTACTGTTAAGAGAAAAAATTACAACAAATCCCGTTTGGCAGAGCTTAAGTGACTTTTATTTGCTAATCTGGAATCAGGGAGTGATCTGGATCAAAAATGGCTCAGAATATTGTGACCCAACTACACAAGCAAGTAATATTTATAGTCCAGAGATAAAAACGTGACATAAAGAAAATGGGAGTGAGGTGCAAAGACGGCACCTTGGTTATAGTTCTAGTTTGCTTTGTGTGAACATTGTTTGAACAGTTGGTTGCTTGTCCTTGACTGAGGCAAAGCTACTTGTTGCAAGAGTGGATTCCTAGGGCTGGGGTTGTGGCTCAGTGGTAGAGTGCTTGCCTAGCATGTGTGAGGCACTGAGTTCAATTCTCAGCACTATGTACAAATAAATAAAATAAAGGTCCATTGACAACTACAAAAATATATTTTTTAAAAAAAGTAGATTCCTGTCTATTTACACATCAAGTTAGGTTACAGTTTGTTATGTCCAGAGAAGCCTTCTATTCCAAACTTAGAACATGTAAGGAGGCAGCCTTAGTCTAAACCTAATTCACTCAGTGTATTAATAGAAATGTATTTCAAGGATTGTGAATGTTTTAGGTTAAGAGCATAAAGACTCTAACATTATTGCATTTGAAAAGAATTTATTTTTAAGTTTCTAACTTAAATATTTTGGACAATCAGAAACAACCACAACATTCTATATAGAAGAAAGTAGAGTCCTGAATATTTAATGTGTTTGGTGTCTGTTTTGCTTCACATGTTGTATTCATCATAATAGCATCCCAAGACCTAATTTAAAAAAAAAAAAAGATTTCTTTTTTTTGGTATTGGGGATTAAATCCAGTGATGCTTTACCACTGAGCTATAATCCAAGTCCTTTTTTACCCTTATTTTTTATTTTTAAATTTTTTATTATATTTTATACTTTTAAATTTGAGCAGTCTTTCTAAGTAGCTTAGAGCCTAAGTTGTTGAGAACAGCCTTGAACTTGTGATCTTCTACCCTCAGCCTCCTGAGTTGCTGGAACTACAGGCATGTGCCAGCATGTCCAGCTGTCGCATGTTTCCTTTAAGTGTTTTATTAATTCTTAGATTTTGTGTTTCTTTTTTTTTGAGGGGTCAATTGTGTTCCCTAACATCCTTAAATGAGTTCTCTTTTTATTCTGCCTTTTGGGTTTCTTGTAAGACTTTTCTCAAGCATTCCCTCTATCTCCATCATCTTTTTCCTCTTTTTGTTCATCCATGTTATAGTCTGAATGCTTCACCAGTCTGTCTTTCAGCACATTAATTCTGTAATCAGCAGTTTCATTAAATACTAAGTTTAATAGCTACTTTATATACTCTGGCTACGAAGTGTTTTATCTCAATAATATTAATTAGTAATATTTTTTGTTTTAATTTTTAAATTTTCAATGCCTTGTCTTGCCTCTTGTCATTGTTTCTTACCTCCCCTCCAACTTTCTCTCTGTCTCTCTCCTGCTCCTTCCTTAGGCCCCAGCCTTAGGGGCCTCTTGCTTTTCCAGTCACAGCAAGCCTGCTTCTCACTCGTCTGCTGCACTCCTTTTTCCCAGGGAATCTGCAAATAGTCATGTGGCTGACTTTTCTGTCATTCAGATTTCAGCTCCAATATCACCTCAAGGAAACTTCCTTTTTATTCTCTGTAACTTTATCTCATTAACCTATTTAGTTATCTTTCTGGAATTTCTCAATGTCCAAAATTATCTTCATCATCATTTGCATCTTTTGTTAATATTGTTAGCTCTCCACAAGGAATATGAACTCTAGGAGAACACTGGGCTCCTTGTGTTTTGTGGTTTTTAAAACTGTTTTTTATTCTTTCCTGAAATCTACAGATGGAGAACATTTTCTGAGGCACAGTATATTCAAAAAGTGTTTTAAAATGAATGCATGGATTAAGATAGGGAATTAGAAAATGTCATAGATTTTGTATGTATTTGATAACTATGAAGAAATATATTTCTGCAATCCATATTCTGAAGATACACTATTAAAATTAAAAGCCAAAGAATTAAGAAAAGTGTAGATATTTATATGTAAAAATTGGCAAGAAAAAGCTCATGCAGGAGGGACTAAAATCCAATATAGAATCTGAAATGGATTTGAAATGTGAAGTCTGAACAAAGTATAATAGTAAGACTGAAACAAGATCTAACAGTAGTCAAAAGAAATTAAGTATTGGTGTATAAAACACTGATTTTTATTTTGACATTATTTATGTCATTTTGAAAATTATTATTTGTATACCATCATAAAAAAACATATATATGATCTAAAAGTCAAATAATTAAAATGTCAAAATCCTTTTACCTGGTTCCTGATACTTGAGGAATAAAAACAATAACAAAAATTAATTTTGGAGAAATTTAAGAATAGAAAAATGTAATGATAAAACAAAGCTAAGTTTTCTTAAGAATAATCATTTGTTTTCTGTATGTTTTTATTTACTATTCCGATTCATTGTGTTAAGTATACTAATTTTCCTTTACCTCTCATTTACTATACAATGGTAATGTTACAATAATATTACAATAGCTCACCTAATTGGTCAGTTTTCAGGCATATATTTGTAGTGGAACATTACTTACACTTTCTTAGCTTGAAAATTACAAGTTATTTAAGTTTAACAATTAAGTCCCAAATCCTAATATTAACTTTTGTTCTATTGCCAGAATAATTAATGCTTGCCTTGACTTCTTTGTGTCGACTGTTCTTCAAAATCAAACACTATAAAGATAGCAGTAGTCTTTATCATTCATTAGTACCTTTGAAATCTACAGTGGGCACTGTACATGCTTGTGACTGGAACCAGGTTAATCATGGTCCAGTAATCACTGGTCTTTCTCCTGAATGGTCTTAGCACAGAACTTCTAATATGTAAGACAATTCCTCAGCATGTTCAACTCATCTGCTCCATCAATTGGACTTGGGGTCACAAGATTAAAATATTGGAAACATTCAAAATCTTTAAATGTATTACAGGTATGTTTATTCTACCCTTTCAAAAAATTCATTCATTATTAATGTTACATCTTAAAAATGTTTATTATGTGATGATAAGGAGAAAACTAACTTCATTTATAATCAATAAATAGTAAACTATATATATGTGTGTGTATATGTGTAAGCTAACATATATAAATGTGTATGAATATAGAGATTTACCTATATACATACACAAAAATATAAAAATGAATATATATGTATATACACGTGCCTACACTCTTATTGATAGAGATCTATAGGTTCACATATCTGCATATGTGTATAAATAAGCACTTTAAAAATAAGTGACTTGGATTGGTTGCCGGGGACTATGGGGAAGAGAGAACAGGTTTTCCAGGTTTTCCTCTTCATAAGATGAAAAGTTTATGAACCTAGATGGTTGTGATGGCTGTATATTATGAATGCATTTAATACCACTTAACTGTACATTTTAAAATGGTGTAGATGGTAAATTTTACACAGGTGATTCCAATAGAAAAGTTAAATAAAACTAAAAAAAAAAGCTTTAAGTTTAATATCCACATGAAAAAAAAAATGGACCTGACCCCTCCCTACTTTATAATCTTGATCATAAACAAAAGTTAATATCAAATAAATTACTGCTCTAAGCAATATATTAAAGATTATTTTTCTAAATGTGAAAGTTAAACAATAAAACCTCTGGAAGAATATTTGTTTGTTTTCTGGGCAGGGAGAGATTTATTACTGGAGAACCCAAAGGCACTATTTGAAAAAAAAAAAAAAAGATCAATTGTATTAAAATGAAGAACTCATATTCCTCACAATAAAGCAAAAGCAAACAAAGCAACCACCTAGTAAGGAAAAATGCATGTATCCTACAGAGAACTCACATCACTTTCTCAGAACTGATAAGAAAACAGAATAAAAAATCCAGTAGGTAAGTGACTCAGAGACTTGAGAAATAACTTTGTGAAAGATGATATCCAAATTGTAGACAATTTGAAAATTGCTTACTAATTCTCTCAGCAGATAAATGTAAATAAAAAAGGCAATATCACCAATACATCCAATTAAAGGACAAAACTAGAAAACAATATGATATGGTGGTGACAATGTGGATTAAAGAAATCTCTCTGATACAGTGCTGATGACAGCATAATTTTATAGAAGTATTTTAGAAAACTAGTTGAAACTACTAGCACTGAAAACACATATGTCCTGTGACCCAGTGATTCTACCTCTAGATATATACTCAACAGAAATATATATTTACCGAGAAAATGTGCAAGAAGGTTCACAGAAACACTATTTTTAAAGGCCATATGCTGGATATTATGTGATGATAAGGAGAAAATTAACCTTATTTATTATCAATAAATAGTAAGCTCTATGTGTGTGTGTGTGTGTGTGTGTGTGTGCGCGCGCGCACATGCATGTCCATCCACAAATGGGGAAAACGAATGGTGTATTCACACAGTGTATGCCTAGAACCACAAGAATTAGCAAATTACTGTCATACATAGCAAACTGGAAAATTAAAAATACATGTAACACAAAGAAAGAAATTTTATTATTTTTCTAAAGAAGATTCAAACTGGAGAGCAATAGAAAGAAAGAAGCCCCAGTAGAAGTCTTAAATATATATTTTACTTTAATACGAGAAATTCCCTAAAAATGTTTATACTACTCTATTAGAATTACTAGCTCAATGAACACATGTAACAAGGTAGTTTTCTACCAGAGAAACCTCTTTCCTTTCAGATAATTCTCCCATTTACAAAGTTCAACTTTACTCAACCATCAATAACACAGTGAATTTAATGACTATGATTTTCACTTTCCTAGTAATTAAGAGTTGCTATCAAAAGATTATTCTGGAATTCTGGCCTCTAGAGGTCTAGTTAGTTCTAGGAAGCTTTTATTGAACATAATCACATCTTCTGTTTCATATTTTTATATTTATTATAACAATTTTATAATCATGTAACCATATCTACTTATATCAATGCATGTCTGATAAATCCTATAGAGAAATTTAAAAATTTGGAAAAGAATGAATATAACTGCTATATACAATCTATTATATCCATCTTATAATGTAACATTTACATATAATACTTATATATGTATTTAAATAAAAAAAAAGTAATAAAATTGAGGGCATATTTAAAGTATTACTATATCATCTGCTTTATTTACAGAGATTATATATTATGTTTTTCCTATGAGTATTTTCTAAATCTGCTTTTTATCACCTAAATTATCTCAATTGATAATACCAAAAGTATTAAAACAACTACCATTGTTAACTGTTCACATTATTTCTAATACAAAATTTCCTGTATTTTTCCTTCCCCAGACACTTTTTTGAATTTCTTTTCATTTCCTTATAAAGGTTTGAATGCTCAGTTTGGAATATTCTGATTCATTATGATTTAAAATATAGCCGTATTTTTCCAGATAGCTGAGCAGGAACCAAATTAAAGGTGAACATTCATTATACACAATAGTAGTTTCATTTTGGCATATTCATACATGCATATAACATAAGGTGACTACTTTTTCCTGGAATACTGATTATGAATGAACTCTAGCTATCACAATGCTGCCATGTCCCTCCTTCTCCCTCCACTCCCTATGTACACATACACACAACCACACATACCACGTTTTAGCTGCTTTCTGGATTTCTATTCTGTGCTGTTTCCCTTTTTAATTTTTAAACTATTTACTATATTGTTTCATAATATATTTTATGTTTAAGACATAATAGTATAAGTTGCTTATAGAAGTTTACTTTTTAAATACCATATTTTCACATCGATATTTACTTCAACAAGTATAAAAGGTAATAACTTGATACAATTTGTATGTTACATTTTTTTTTTTTTTTTTTTACAGAGAATTGCCTTTGAATCAGTCAGCATTGCAACAGGAAGCAGATGGCACATTTAGAACAGGAGGATTGGAAGAGTCCTCACACATAAAGGATTATTCGTAGAGTACTGGGTGCTGGGAAACTCAAGAGCCATGGCTTTGAAGATGGAAGTAGTAAGTTCTATCACTCTCAGATCACTGGACAGGAGTGAGCAGACACCAGGGCTGACATAGTAGCATGTTGAGTCACTATTTTGAAAGACATAGCTATAAGCAATTAGGGTTCAGAGCCAACTGGAAATGAGTATGTGGGGAGGTGCCATAAATCATATGATCTCAGTCTACTTACTTGGCCACATTTTGCCAGAGTTTCTCATAGACTAAACCCAACTGCAAGTCAACAGATAGCGGACCCTGTGGAGGTAGTCCTTAGCATCCAAGAACAGAGGGCAAGGGGTCAGAAGAAAGTGACTTTAAAGGAGCAGAGATAAGAAAACCAATGTAATATATTATCATTCACCCAACCACATGCTTCTTGATTTATCTGGTCTCTTATATCTGTTAAAGTGAGTAATATTTACCCTGTCTTTTGTCAACAGTTCCTTGTACACTGGACTCAATGTAGTTACATTTATGATATGTTTATGAATATTTTATATTCTGTCTTGTAATTAATAGTAAAAGGGTATGTCAAGTTTTTTCCTGGACAGACAAGTAAAGTCAATCAACCATGTTGAATTTTTCCCTCGTTATCAGGTGATTTTTCTCTATTTCCTTATGTGGTGAGTAACTGTCATCTTATCTGTCCTGTATTTATTCCTTTCTTTCTTCTAAACAGATCATTTATTCTTGTCAGTCTATTAGGATTGCACACCTCTAGTCCCCTATACCTTGAGAATGGGGTTGGACTCATGACCCATCCATCACCTGGCAATAGTGAGTGACTACCTCTAAGAGGGCATCTGAATATTTCTGAAATTTCATATATGGATATTTGTAGTAAAACTTTTTAAATTTCCTTTGGCATCACTAATAGATATATGTTGCTGTATATAAGTATCCCCAAAGCCCTGTTCCACATGGATGATACCCTAATTGCCCTCAGAGGGAGAGAGCTTAATACCCAGAGAAACAAGGAGTGAAAGATAGAGTTGGAAGTTTCAGTGGAGGAAAGAAGAAAGAGAGAAAAAAAGTGGAGAGAGTAAAATGGTATAGAAAAGGTAGAGAAAAAGTGAGAAAAAAATAAGGACTCAACTTCCTTAGGTGTGAGCCTATTTTTTACTGTGACCTTAGAATTTACGTGAGTTGATTTATTTCCCTTGTTTAAAGTGACTTGGGTTGGGTTTATTTCACTTGCTGTCAGTACTTAAAAGAAAAAGAGAAAGAAAAACAAAGAACTGATACTCCTAAGAAGGTGTTTCATGGGACAGAATCTAAAATGTGGATTCAGATGAGATGAAGCAAAATTATGTGTTGCACAGATTTTTCTGTTCCTGGTTGAAATGCTGACAATTTCACATGGAAGGAAAGCATGTGGGAAAACCTCATTGCTGTCTCCTCTGAGAGTCAGAACAAGTGCTTATCAATGAATGAACAAGCTCTAGGGAATCCAGGGAAGAAGCACAGTCAGGATTTTGGAGTTTGTTGTTATTTTCTTCAATCATTTTAAGCTTTCGATAGAATTCAAAGAGAAAGCAGCAAACTTTGGTCGGCCTCAGTTTAAGGAAAAAACAGACAAATCCATTAACTAAACTTGCACCAATAAGTATAGTATTAGAAATTAAGTATCCATCATGGTGGCAAAATCCAAATTCCTCACCCCTTGCTAACATTCATGGTAATGAATCCGGGAAATAATAAATAACTCCAAAGCCCAAGCATGGGGTCCCAGGAGATCCTTGAGCTTTGGGGAGGCCTGATAACTCCAGATTGCCTACTTCTGTCACACTCTCAATACTCACCTTCTACCAGAGGGCAGTGGAAATCGTAACTTTGAGATGGGTCCTTGAGGTACAAAGCCTATTAGCGTTGTCCTATCTGGTTTATCATTTTATATTTTCCCAAAGTAGAGAGCAGTAAAGAAGCAGATGTTTGGGGACTTGGGAAAGGGGGAGGAGGTGATTTAGCTAGCCCCAGACCTTGTACAAATAAATGTTGAAAATATCTTACTATCATGAAAACAATGTTGATTACTAGATTTTAAAATCTCCCAGAAGATCAACTGGGAGGAAAATGGACTTTTAAGTAAGATTTTCCCACTTTTAATTCTGTTAAACAGAGAAACTGAGATTCTCAAATCAGAAACATTTTACAGAACTTTCTGTACACACCAGCAAGACATATAAAGTATCTTATCAGATATGTCAAAGGAAAACAGTAGACAAAGGTGAACCCTTAGTCTGATGAACGAGGTGATTACACACTACCAGATCAGGATGCTGATTGACAGAGAAATCAGTTTGAACCCTATGCTCTGCAGGATGTGGTACGAGCAACAGATAAGAGGCCTTTCAGTTGTCTTCCTTCTTCCCTTCTCAACATGAGACTGCCTGATCATACTTATTGCCCTATCAGCTAGTTCTGGCATGTTGTTTCTTAGTAGTTAACTTCACAGTGGTCATATACTGCAGAATTGGGAAGAGTTATATGCTGGAATATAGTATTCCATTGCTTAAGGGCTGGGATACGGTCTGAGAAATGTGCCAGTGGGAAAATTTGTCTTTTGGTGCACAAGAAAAATGTACTTAAACAAGCTATATGGCTACGATATCACAACGATATAATCATATGAAACCATCATATAAATGGCTAATTATTGACAAAAACATTATCCAGTGAATGTCTATAGTTTAGGTTTTACATAAAATGCCCTATGTAGTAATTGGTAATTGGAATTGCATTTATGAGATGGAAATTATGTTTGTAAACACTAGAAAGATTAAGGGATGTATACTTATAGATTAAGCTCCTTTCACCTTTATTTTGCTAAAATCCCCATTTTGTTTTTTTGGTACTGGAGCTTGAACTCAGGGGCACTCAACCACTGAGCTACATTCCTGGTTCTATTTTGTATTTTATTTAGAGATAGAGTTTCACTGAGTTGCTTAGCACTTTGCTCTTGTTGAGGCTGGCTTTGAACTCGCAATTCTCCTGCCTCAGCCTCCCAAGTCACTGAAATTACAGGCCTGTGCCATGGATCCTGGTACCCCATTTTCTTTGGAAATGTCTTCTACTTATTCAATATGATTTCATCAGAGTACACAATCACGATTTCCAGTCTTTGGGCTACAAATCACTATCCTCCTTCTCTGCAACATAGCAATTCCAATGAATCTGCCCAAGCTAGAAGAGATTCTTGATTTATCCTTTTCTTTAATTACACTGACTTAATTACGTCGGAGTGAATTTTAGAAAGAATATTTGAAAGGACAGTTCTTTATTAACTTCAGTATTATTCTTCTTCTATTAGTGTGCTTTATGATAATTTATCTAGTGAGAAAAAGATGGTGGATGTTCATCAAACAACTTTTGGGTATGTATCAAGATTTTTAATCATTATTTTCTATTTTTCTCTTGCATTTTCTTTTGCCTTTATATCTTCTTGATATGTCTAAAATTTTTATTTTTTGTAAATTGCTATTGTGACATAAGTGAAATTGGAAATTTCATTTATATGATCTGCAACTATTTATTAAAATTAATTTATGTTTCTTAAATAATTTGAAATGGACAATATGTAAACATTCAGATTAGCATATTTTTGCTACAATTGTACTTTTTCTTGCAAATTTGTTCAATTGCTTTTCTATTCCTTTTGATTTATCTTGGTAATTACTATTTTGCCTAAAGCAAAGATTACTACATGGATAGTGTAGAATTATGAGATAAGGAATGAAGTGAGGATATTTTCATCTTTTAAAATATTTTTAGAACATACAATAATATCAGTATTATTTTCCAAATTTTCTTGTTTTTTCATATTTTTTCTTATTATCATGAGATGACATTTAACTATATATTTTTAATTATTGTAAAATCAGATTTGGATGAACCAATCAGTGCTTACTCTTTTTCCCTCATAATGCACAGTCATTCTAATAATGCATAGTTTTAAAAGTCAATATTATTTTTATTCTTAAAATTGAAACATTTTGATATTCCATTTTGATTGAAGACACTTTATGTCTTCCTGAATATTTTTTTCCAGATTTTTATTTCAGGGAGAAAATTCGTATTAACCTATTTGGTCCCATTGTCCAAGATATGGAACACCAAAAGAAACTTAAATATAGTATATAATTATAGAATATGATTATGTAACATAATTATATAATAATATAATTGTAATGATAAAAAGAATGTTTTTATTTTTATGGTATAATTATTAATTTTCATTGTGATTTTTAGTAGTGTTCTTTTCCCTTAATTTCTAAATTTTGTGGTTTTTTTCATTGTATGGACAGTGAATAATTCAGTACAATTTCTCTTAAATTATATTAAGGTATATTTCACAGCCTATGATAAATCAATTTTCCATTGGATGATGGAAAACAATGTTCATTTTCAGAAAAGAAGTATGATATATTACTATAATGTAGTTCATATTTCCTACACATTTCATTTTATTTTTCTAAATCATAAATGATTCAAATAAAAATATTAATTTTATGAGAAAATGTTTCCCACCTTCCTAATTTTTGTGAAATTTTATTTTTTAGAGGTGTTTCTTTATCTTAATATAAAACATAAAAATGTTTATTACATATTTTTGTGAATGATATATATCTTTAATAAAGAAAGAACTTCAGTTTATGTTGTTTTATATTTTATATTAATATTCATGTTGGTAAAATGCCCCTTTATATTTGCATATTTTGGTATTTTCCTAAACCACCTATGTTTTAAGGACAAGCTATTAAACCTCCCCATGAAGGTTACAGATTAAGTATGTATCTCAAGTTTCTTCCATTAAACATCTCTGAGATGCTAGAACAGAATAAGAAATAGAAGAATCAACAAATCCATAATTTTCCAGATCACTTCACCATTGACAGAACTTAAAGCTAGAGAAATTTTAGTTGAAATTCAACTTAAAAATAATACAGTGTGGTGAATTTTCTACATCAGCTGTGTAAAATTAAGGTTCTCTTTAGGGAATAGAGTTAGTTACTCTTCCCACTAGAGTTGGAGAAATTCTACATATTTTACCAACAGACTAAAAAAAGCAGAAGTTATTGTGGTAACCTTATGGTTTATTACTATGAGATTTTTATTAAGTATATAATAAATGTGTTTGTAGTTTCTGTTTGTCTGTGTTTACAGAAAACCTGCCTGGAAAGATTTATTATTAGAATGAAACACTCAATTGTTATTCACATTAATTTCATTTAAAGAAAAAGAATAATAATAATTGCTAATGATTGTATATTACTTATTTAGTGCCAAGTACTATGCCTAAGAGTTTTATATAATGAGGAATCCCAGAGGTTAAGGAAGAAAAATTAGATATGAATACAGAAACTTCTGTCAGTATTCTGTTAAGAATTAATTCTGAATATTCTCTATATGCTTATATACTGAAAAAAAATCTGAAATTGATGGAACAAGATATATGTTAATGAACATAATTTAAAATGAATGTTCAAATAAGGAAAAGTCATTATCATAAAATAGAATGTTAGTAGAAACAAATAATAAATATAAATTGCCAACAAATTCCTTAGATTTGATTAATCTTACCAATGATGAGAATTATATGTCATTTTCACAATTTAGATTTGCCACATTTGGGTTTATAGTACCCAGTATTTTCTAGTCAGTTCAAGATGGCAGAGTAGAGAAGGCTGCTTTCCTGGCTGCTCCATGACATGAAACCAAGAAAGCAGATAGGCAGCTTCTTAGCAAAGTAGGTGAAAAAAGTGAGAGGGACTTTATTGTGATTTAATAGTGGACATTCAAAGCAAATCAGGGACTCAGGAGGTTGGATACAATAAAATAAGGAAGAAATCCTCTGCCAACCTGCTGCATCTGGGGCACCAGCCAGAGAGGTCCCTCTGCAAACAAAATGGAGGATAAGAAAATTAAAGAACCCATATTCTTAGGAGAACTGAGGTATGTTTGGGTGTGAAGAATTTAGAAAGCAAAGACACTGCCAGACTAAACTGACAGGCATTCTGCACAATATCCTTGTGCAGGAAAGAAACTGAATCTCTCCTGGCTGTGTACAGGGGATTGAGGAAGAAATTATTTTGCAGCTGTGGAGAGGGGGCCAGCAGCTGGGAGAATTGATTCCTGTTAAACCCAAGTTTGGCCTGGCAACCCACACTGCATGGCATAGAGTGTGCCTAAGTGATTACAAGAAAATCACATGCAAAGAGGGGTTTACACAGGGGAATACTGGTCATGGAAACCTACCCAGCTCTCCCCATCCCCCTCCAATCCAGCTGCTTGCAGGACTGGTTGGAGGATATGTGCCTGGCTTTGAATTCAGAAGCGCAGGGGCAGGAGAGAATGAGTTTGGAGACTGAACCCAAGACCAGAAAATGTGGGGTCTGCTGGTGATGGAAAAGACTCAGAATTGCTCGTCCACCACAGGAGTGGACTCAGGGGAGATCCCAGGGGTAAAGTCTTCCAGTGTGGACTGGCAACTGGTGGACCTTGGATGTGAAATGATTAAAAATCTTGACCACCTGGCATTTAGTGAAGAGTCCGGAGCCTACTTAAGCCTAAAGCCCACCTCTAAGAATTTCACCTATGGGACTATTTCTCTCACTCCCGCAACCCCACCCTGCGGGTGGAGCAAGCATCACACTCCAGACCACCCCACTTAACACAGGTGAGAGAGAAGCTAAGCATCTTCTCAGAAACAATTCTTTAGCTTTTCAGTAAGAACTTTTTTTTTTCCTTTTCATTCTCTTTTTCATTTTTGTTTAATTGCAACCTTAATGGTTCAAGGACATGTATATATATTCTCATATTTATATTTGTTTTTTTAAATTTCTTATTTCTAACATTTTTGAAGCCAGTTATGTTTCATGGATCAGTATTTTGATGACTAGGATATTTGATTAGTATATTTCAATTTTGTTTAGAATTTTTTTATTTTTATTTTTAATTTTTTCAATATTTTTTTTATTTTTTTAATAATTTTAGTATTGAGGATTGAACTCTGGGGCACTGACCACTGAGCCACATTCCTAGCCCTATTTTGTATTTTATTTAAAGACAGGGTCTCACTGAGTTGCTTAGCACCACAATTTTGATGAGGCTGGCTCTGAATTCAAAATCCTCCTGCCTCAGCCTCCGTAGTCACTGGGATTACGGGCATGCACTGCCATCACTAACTAATTTTTAAAATTTTGACATCAGATTTTTTTCTTTCATTTATCTGTTTCCCTTGATTCTCTTTCTCTAGTTTCTTCTGATAACAGATAATCTCTATTCTCACTTTCACTCTTCCTTTAATTTCTTACTTCTATCTTCCCTCCTCATAATTATCACATCCTACATCACTTCAGTTCTCTTGCTGTCCACCATTCAAAATTGTAAGCCCTTTTTCAAACTTACTGCTTTTATGTAGGCAATATCTGACCATATAATTTCTATTTATTATGACAATTAACATTGTAGATATCATGGTAGAAATTATTTGTCTTAGTGCTGTATATTGTTTGCATTGCTTGTTGTTATTATTTGTCTCCCACTAAACAGTGAGAAAATAGAAACTTCAGGGACACTAAAAGTTCACAGGGTAGAAACTTTACTGCTTCGGATCCATGCTTTTAGATTAGTGGACACACGAACAACATGAAAAAATACGGGAACAATTACCCCAAATAAACCAAGATACTTCAATAACATAATCCATCTATACCACAGTGGAATAAATGTCAGAGAAGGAGTTTGGAATGTACACTGTTAAACTGATCTGCAATTAAGAATGATGTAACAAGGGAAATAAGGCAGAAAATACAGGAAGTAAAAGATCATTTCAATAAAGACATAGAGATTCTGAAAAAGAATCAAGCAGAGCGCTCAAAATGAAGGAATCAATAAACCAAATTAAAAATCCCAAGATGGTTTTTGTTCAAGTTGTTAGTTTGGATGAAATGGATACATTTTCCTAACAGATTATTATATTTAAAGAGAAAAATAGAAGCAATCAGCAAAAATTTTCAGTTATATTGGCCTGTCTTGTTTTATCTAAAACCCAAAGACAAGATAGTTAGTATAAATAATAAATAAAATACTAAAACTCATTGAAGTTATTTACACACACAAAAAAAATTCACTCTTGAGTAGATTCAAAACAGAATGACCTAGCAGTAATCAAACCTGATTTTATAGTCTGCTGAGTGATGGGCAAAGGCAGCCACGAGGGAATTCTGGAATGGGACAAAGAATCAAATTTCTCCAATTCTGAAATAATAGGAAATAAGGGAACCTGGTTATTCAGAGGGGAAAGTACCTGTAATATGAGGAAAACAAGAACTTAAGATTCACTATTAAGTACACTTAATCTCTTAGATTTAGACAGATTTAAGATGACATATTAGAGGAAACTGTTAATTGCTCTGGGACTCAGAATTTGGGAAGTAGATTGTGTGAAGTATTGGTTCCCTGCCCCATGAGGAGAATTCTCAGGAAGTTCCTGAGATCCTGACTCCAAGTAGGGATTGGTATCTGCTTGGCTAGAGAAATGTGTTGATATAATCTCTTCCAAACAGATACCACCCAAGGAAGTTCCTGAAGCCTGATTAGACCTAAGCCCTAGCTGCCATAACTCCCATTTTAAAACTCTGCAGCAGCCCCACCGTGGGAGTGTACTGATATGATCTGTGCAGACAAAACTCCAATTGATTATACTTCCCATTCCATCCTATCTTTTACTGGTGAGAAGGGAAGTTGAGAGCTATATAACTAGTTTCAGTGTTAGGCCACTTCATCTAGCAGCTCAGCTTGCAACACAAAAAGAGGAAGGCGTTGTCAACCACCAGTGCTTTCTCTCTGCCTCTGGCTTTGTACATAACCCAAGAAAAAATGACAAGAACAGTTGTACATAGACAGTGATCATCCATTCTCCTCAACTATTTTGATGACAACAGTAACCTCAGTGGAGATGATTCTTTCACTTTTTATTAAGGATCTTTATACTGTTTTTTCTTTTCATTTGAATTATTCGTTTTGGTTTTCTTGCCATGCTGATTGGTTTATGGTCATACACACATATACATATATTTTTTTCTCTTCTTAGCATTTTAAAAATGCAGCTATTTTTCCTTGCCTTGTCTTTTGAGTGTTAGGATATTTTATTTTTTTTTTGTTTCATTTTGTTTTTGTTTCTTTTGTTTTTCTTCTCTGCTTTCTTCCCTCACTAATAGTCAAATTATTTTTTTCTCTTCTCCATTTATTTTGTTTTCCCTACTTTCTTTTTTCTTTATAATCTTCACCTGCCACATCTGTGCTAAACCCTCTGTTCACCTTTTGAACAATGTAAACCATTTCCTCTCTTTTTTTCACACTTCTTTGTTTCTCTTAATAAACTATATTTTTACCATGTTTTAGAACAAATTGATTTATGTAACTCCTGCCCCTGTCATTCATATTGGTGCAATTATTACTGCTCTGCATGACATATTTGAAGCCTTTTGATTGCTTATTAAGAGATATAGTTCATGGTTACCTATTGTTTTTTCTATTGGCAATTGTTGATTCCACCATTCCTGTTTATGTGGTAAAAATTAGTGTTGTTGTCCTGGTAGAAACCATGCATTTATTTTAATTCAGTATATTCTTTATATCAGTTGTTATTTTTTGTCTCCCCCATTTATGTTAGGTGCTATGAACTACAGGAACACTATAAGTTCACGGAGTGAATACCCTGCTACCAAACTAAATACAGCCAAAAGATAAACTTAGTCCAAGAAACTTGCTCCACACACAAATTAATTACTTAAATTTCAGCTATATTTTAATAAAAAGAATAGAAGAGAAAAAAACCCAAACTAATTAACAGGTCTTAAGTAGGAATGATTAGTCATGAGGACTCAGGTACCATTCACAAACATCCACTGCTATGGCATAACAAAAAGAACTAACACAAAGTCTATGGCTACTATATCTATGAGGGAATCTCAATAAAGATCACTCTAGGACACTTTGAGAAGAAAAGACTGTGCTCTAAAAAGGACAAAACAAAAGAATGGAAGAGAAATTAATTCCAACTCATGCATAAAACCCAATATAGAAATATAAGAAATATAAAAAAGTTAGGTAATAGCATACATCCTAAAGTTCAAAGTTCATCAGGAACTAACCTCAAATATATTGATGTAGATGAAATATCAAAAAATGAATTGGAATGAATTATAGTAAAAATGATAGAATTCTAAGACAACACAAAAACAACTGAATGATTAAGGAAGTCAGTACAGGATAAGAATGAGAATTCAATAAAGAGATAGAGATATTGAAAAATAAACAGGAATATTGGAAATGTAAGACATAACAAATCCAATAAGATGTTTAGTTGAAAGTCTCTCTAATAAAGAACATGCTGAAGACATAATCTCAAAACTAAAAGACAAAGTTGTCAACCCTGAACATTCAGACTGTATTAAAGCAAAGAAAATAAGTAACTATGATTCAAATATAAAAGAACTTTGGGACAATAGGAAAGCATATTTAAGAATAATTTGAATTGAGGAAGAATGTGAGATGCAGGCTAATGGAATAGATAACATCTTCAAGGAAATAACAGAAAAAATTCTAAATCTTGAAAATGAGATCAACATGGAGATAAAGAAATCATTTAGGTTCCCAAATATACAAGATTAAAAAAAAAAAAAAGAAACTCTCCAAGACACATTGTAGTTAAAATGCCTGACATAAAGAATGAGTGGAATTTGGAAACCCTCAAGAGAAAATCTTAAGGTCACATGGAAACACAAGTCAATCATAATCACTTCTGATTTCTCAGAACAAACTCTAAAAGCTAGAGAGCTTGGATTGATGTTTTTCAAGTCCTGAAAGAAAATGACTGTCAACCAAGATTGCTATATTCATAAAGCTATCCTTCAAAGTCAAAGCAGAAATGAAAACTTTCCAAGATAAGCAGAAACTAAAAGAATTCATGACCATTAAACCAGTACTACAGAACTTACTTAAAGAAATACTCCACACAGAAGAATACAAAAATCAACCCCAGAGTTTACAAATGAACAAGTGTCATTTAAAGAACAGTTAAGCAAATGAGAAACAGGACCAAAGTAAGCATTAGAAATAAATAAAAATGACAGGAATTAATAAACATATGTCCATAGTAATGTTGAACGTAATTGGTCTAAACTCTGTAATAGACACAGGCTGACAGATGGATGAAAACAAGACCCAACTATATTTTGTTCACAAGAGACTCACTTTTCAAAGACAGTCACAGTCTGAGAGTGAAAGAATGGAAATTGATACTCCATGTGGATGTAGCCTAAAAATAAGCAGTAGCACATACTCTCAAATCTGGCAAAGCAGACTTCAATACAAAATTAATTAGAAGGAACAAAGAATGTCACTTCATACTGGTAAGGGAACAAGCCAACAAGAATATATAATAAGAGTAAATATTTATGCCCCAAATGTGGGTGCAGTTAATTACAGCAAGGAGACATTACTGAAATTAAAGACTCAAATAGATTCCAGTAAAATAATACTGGGCAATATCAATACACCTCTCTCACCAATACAAAGGTCACCCAGAAAACTCAGTGAGGACACTTGGGACATAAAAAGAATCATAAATAAAATAGACTTCTCAGATATCTATAGTACATTTCCTTCAATAACCTCTGAATACACTTTCTTCTCAGTGGCTCATGGAACCTCTCCAAAATAGACCATATTATAGGCCACAAAGCAACTCTCAGTCAATACAAAAATTTGATATATTTTCCTATCAGATCACAATGGAATAAAATTAGAAATCAACATCAAAAAACTATAGAAATCATATAAACACAGAGATTGTATAATACAATTTTGAATGATGAATGATGGAATAAATTTTGGGAGAAATTAAACATTCTTAGAATCAAATGAGGATAGCAATACAATATAGCAGAATCTCTGGGACACCATGAAAGAAGTTCTAAGAGGAAAGTTAATAGATATAAATGTTTACATGAGAAAATCAGAAAGATTTCAAATAAACAACCAAAAGATAAATCTCAAGACACTTGAGAAAGGCTGCCCTACCCGCTCCACAGAACCATCTTCCTTCAGCTCTCCATCTATCAATATGTGGCAGCCTCCATCTTAGGACTCTGTAGCCACCTCCACACCCCCGACCATGTGGTATCCTCCACCTTGGACACCAAACAGGTCCTGGAGACAGCTACTGGCTGCCACACTGCCCACCATAGCTCTGTATCTCTGAACAGTTGCCCAATGCCACTGCATGGCCCACCCTCACTGACTCATCTCTGAAAGAGTTTACTTCCATCTTGGGACACCTCTGCTGTCATCTCGGGTTACCTCTGCTACTATCAATGCCATCTTTAGTAGGGGCAGCTTCCATCTTCGGACACCAGCTGGAGAAGCCAAACATCAAGGTTAGCTACCTCTACAACCACCAAGGAACATGGCTGCTTGCAACTAGGGATAACAGCCAGAACATGAAAGAACATTACCAAGTTCCCTGTAGGCTTGGTTACATCTGAGTTATCCCTGCTAGGTGTGTTAATAGCTACCATCTTGCTTCAAAACTAAGAGAAAGCCTTGCAAGGGGTAGGTAGGTTGGAAGAAGGTGTGAGAAAATCTTGATCCTGTTGCCGCCCGCAGCAACAATCCTGCGGGAAGAAATCAGAGGTGGATTGGGAATGAACTACTTCTATTATCTTTTTTGGGCGGTTTTCTTGCTTGCTTACTTGTTCGCTAGTTTATAGAGGAAGAGAAGCTTTGCTTAGAAGAAGAGAGGCTTGCTTAATTTTAGAGGTGCTACACTCTCAGAGAGGCTGTGCTTTCAGAGAAGCTATTTCTTAGAGTTCTGCTTCTTCTTCTTAGAGGTTCATCCTGCATCCTAGAGGTGTGTTCTTAGTCCTGCGTTCTGCGATCTGCAACCTGCGACCTGTGCCCTGTGAGCCCCGCCCAGGTGAAGAGAATGTCTTATATACCTAAGCCAGCCAATCAGCTTAGGATTAGCATGATTGGAGCATGCACCACGGTACCAATCAAGAAAGAATAAAGAACATCTGTTGACCACTAGCGCAGAGGAGACATTAACCAATCAGGCAAAAGGTCATGAGAGATCACGCCCTGTTAACACTAATTATGCACCACCTCTTGGCCCAATGCCAGCTGCCATCTTAGAGCTGCTTAAACATGTCTCTACATCTCCCCCTTTTTAGATTAACTGGTGAAGAAAACTTTAATGGATGCGTGATAGCCATCACTACACCTGGATCTACTCTGCCCATCTTAGGCGTCCACATGTCTTACTGACATTCTTACCTGTCATCGGATAACCAAGAAGCTTGATTGGCTCCTGTCTTAGGTTGATATGTCAGCCACATGAGACTTTCTGGTCTCTGACTACCAGCCGTCCATTTGAGACAACCAAGCAGTTCTGGTTTCGAAGGCAGCAAGTGCATTTTTTACAATGATCTTATCCCTTTGTTGGTGTAGGCACATCTTACAAGTGCAGTATAATGCTAACACAAATAAACACATGAATAAATCTAAGTTTCCCGAAACTGGGGTCATGTGTAACATCCATTTGTCATAAATGACTAGGCAAAAAGCCTTTTAGAGTTGATACCAACATAAGGGACTGGAAAGTGAGTTACACAGGATGAAAACAAGCAGCTTGCTTTACTGAGGAAAAGATGAAAACCATCTGAGTGGTCAAATCAGCCCCATGATTACCCTGATGTAAAGGACCATATAAGTTGGTGTAAGCACTAATATGGCCAACAAACAAGGGCTCCCCACGCTCCCACAAAAGCCCCTGCACCTGCAAAAACAATTTGAATGCTGGAGTATGAGGGGCCACAGGTTCAGCCTACTCCAATCTGGGAATCGCCCAAGTGATGTAATTACTATCAGTAAAGCAATTCATTTGTTGCTCCTTAAACTTTACAAGGGCTATAACAGCTGCTTCCATTTCCACCAAATGAGCCGATTTTTGAGATATATGATAGTATCTTGGTGAATAACTACTGTAGCAGTACCATTAGAAGAAACATTCAAGGCCTTAGGAATAGGTTGTTTTTTATGGGTAGAAAGGATTATGACGAGGAACCATCTGAATATGTGATTTGACATTGTTCCCCTCTAAAGTTCCGTACATTTATGGAACCTGTACTCCATTTCTTAAATGATTTTGTAACATCTTGCCCTCAACATCAGTAACTAATCTGCACTCCTTAGCCCAATGTTTTCCTTTTCTGCACTTTGGGCAAAGACCTGGAGCATGAGGTATAACAGATTTTACTGTAGTCATCTCTTGTCTTTTGTTAAGGCATTGTCTCTTTGCCACTGTATATATCTGTGCATACACTCCAGGACCACATTGATTTTGTGTATCTATTAAAGTGTATTGACCTTCTCCTATTAGCATATCTTGCCACTGAGCTCTCCAAATCAGATATTGTCTTCCAGATAACACTGCTCTGCACAACTGTTTCCAATTAGTCATAACTTCCTCTTTAAAGTTTTTCTAATGGTTGATGGTATCTCTATATTGGTCCTCAAATATGGGCAGGTTTCACAAATTTGGGGGTTCTTTGTATTAGGTTTAGCTCTCTCCTACCTTTTTCCCTTGTTCTTAAATTTTCTGAGTAATTGTTTTCTATTCCTCACTTTGTTCTCTTTCCAACTGAGGCACCTTGAACAGCCTTTCCTCTATAAACCCTGGGCTTATTTCTGCTAGAGTTTGAATATATATTCATGCAGTGGTTTTCTTCACTGTCCTGTCTTTTTGACCTTTAGTCATTTGGGTCTTTGACTGACCCTTTCTTCCTACTATCCCTCGCCCTTGAACCACTCTGGCCAGAGACTCCCGCGTGGTTCCTACTTTCCCTTGCTTTATTCCTGTAAGGTTCCTCAGTTTCCTCGCCATGCCGATTTCTTCCCCATACGGGCCACCGTTGGTTGCCGCCCGCAGCAACAATCCCGTGGGAAGGAATCAGAGGTGGGCTGGGAATGAACTACTTCTATTATCTTTCTTTGGGCTGCTTTCTTTCTTGCTTGCTTGTTCACTAGTTTATAGAGGAAGAGAGGCTTTGCTTAGAGGAAGAGAGGCTTTGCTTAGAGGAAGAGAGGCTTGCTTAATTTTAGAGGTGCTACGCTTTCAGAGGTCTACTGCTTCTTAGAAGTGGGTCATTTCTTGTAGGTGTGGGGTGTGGCCTGCATCCTAGAGGTGTGTTCTTAGTCCTGCATTCTTTGACCTGCAACCTGCGACCCCTGCCCAGGTGAAGAAAAGGTCTTATATACCTAAGGCAGCCAATCAGCTTAGGATTAGCATGATTGGAGCACGCGCCACAGTGCCAATCAAGAAAGAATGAGGAACATCTGTTGACCACTAGTGCAGAGGAGACATTAACCAATCAGGCAAAAGGTCATGAGAGATCATGCCGTGTTAACACTAATTATGTGCCACCTCTTGGCCCAATGCCAGCTGCCATCTTAGAGCTGCTTAAATATGTCTCTACATGATCCTGGCTTTTTCAGCCAACCATCACCCACAAGGATCCCAGAAACAACTGGAACAGCACATGCTGGGACCTGACATCAGCCTGGTCCATGACGCCCTTCTTAATATGGCATCCACCAATCACCTGGTCCTGCCAGTTTGGCAATCAGCAGGGTCCTCCAGCTCCTCAATCTCCAGTCTCCCAACCACCCCTTAGCCAACAACCCAGCCCAGTGCTTGCAGACTCACCCACAGCTCTCAATGACTGGTCCTTATCTGCCCAATACAAAACAGTTTTATGTGAGAGGTACACAGTCCCAGTGCTTAGCTCTCAGGACTTCTGGAGAGAGGTTCCTGTTTGGGAAGCCAAAAAGCTAGAGGCAGTAGAGATACAATTTAGAGACAAAATTAGACACCAGAAATTAGGTGTCCACAAGTGAGGTAAGGGGTTAAATCCAAGCTCTTGTATCACACAAGTGGACTCCAAAAAGAGAGTCCTGGGGTGCAGTCTTCCAGAGGGACTGGCAATTGCTATGCCCCACCCCCAGAAGTCCTGCCTTCAAATCTAATCCTTCTACCTTAGTAACTTTCACCATCCTGAGGGTGGAATTACCAGAAAACTCCACCCAACTCTACATATCAGATGAGAAGTGAAGCAGAGAAGATATTGAACTCCAACAGAAACGATTGTTCAATTGTCCTTCAAGGCTCTTTTTTTCCTCCCTACTTTTTCTTTTTATTTTTTTCTCTTTTTGTTTCTTGCTTTCACATCTTTTGAAATCAAGAATTTTTCATGCATCAGGCTACTGGGGACTGGGAGGTTTGAATGATATATTTCAGTTTTGTTGTAGATTCTTTTTTTTTTACTTTTTTTCTGTTTCCTTTCTTTTTTGAACTTGATCTATTTTCCTCTTATTTATCTGTTTCCTCAGTCTCCATCTATCTTTTCTTCTGCTAACAACCAACTTCTTTTGATTCCTCTTTCACTCTTCCTATAATCTAATATCTCTATAGTCTCATCTCCTACCTCATTAACATCATATTCTACATCCCTCCTCCATTCTTTCTTTGTCCACAGTCAGAAATTGTAGACCTTGTTACAAACCTACTGTTTATGTTATAGCTAATAATCCAAAACGCCATCTCTGTTTATTGTGATAAAACTGTAAATGTCTTAATAGGGGCTATTTGGTTTAAGGCTGCATATTATTTGCACTGGGTGCTGTTAATATTGATTTCCTCCTCAAAGGTGAGGTATTGGGAACTTGCAGGAATGCTATAAATCTATAAGTTGGAAACTGTAATAACTCAGATACACACTGCTAGAAGGGAAGACACATAAACAACAAGGGAAGAAAGACACACAAACAATAAAAAAACAGGGAATAAAATGCCCCAAACAAATCAAGATGCTATATTAATAGAATCCTTTGAAAGCACAGTAGAAGAAATGTCAAAGGAGTTCAGAATGTACAGAATTCAAATGATCTTCAAAATAAAGGATAACATAAGAAAGCAAATGCAGACAATGAAAGATCACCTGAATAAAGAGTTAAAAGAGTAAATGCAGAAACAAAAGATCACTTCAATAAAGAGATTGAGATTCTGAAAAAATAAAAAAACAAATAGAAATCCTTGAAATAAAGGAAACAATAAACCAAATTAAAAACTCAATAGAAAGCAACACCAACAGACTATATCATTTGGAAGGCAGAACCCCAGATAATGAAGATGAAATATTTAATCTTCAAAATAAAGTCAACCACACAAAGAAGATGGTAAGAAACCACAAACAGAACCTCCAAGAATTATGAGATAACTTGAAAACACCAAAATTAAGAAATATCAGAACAGAGGAAGGCACAGAGATACAAAGCAAAGGAATGAACAATTTAGTCATTGAAATAATATCAGAAAACATTTTAAAACTGAAGAATGAAATAGAAAATCAAACACAAGAGGTTTACAGGACACCAAATGTACAAAAGTGCAACAGAGCCACACCAAGGCAGATTATAATGAAAATGCTCAGCAAACAAAATAAGGACAGAATTTTAAAGGCTGCAAGAGAAAAGTATCAGTTTACATATAGGGGGTAATCATTTGGATATCAGCAGATTTCTCGACCAAGAACCTCAAAGCTGGGAGATCCTGGAACAACAAATACCAAGCTCTGAAAGAAAATGGATGCCAACCAAGAATCTTACATACATCAAAACTAAGCTTCAGATTTGATGATTAAATAAAAACATTCCATTATAAAAAAAGTTAAAAGCATTTACAAATAGAAAGTCTCCAGTACAGAACATTCTCAGCAAAATATTCCATGAGGAGCAAAAGGAGAAACTACATTAAAGGATAAGGCAATCAAAGGAGAAAGCAAGTTAAGTTAAAAACCAAAAATAAGTCAAAATGACCAGAAATACAAACCATATCTCAATAAAAACCCTAAATATTAATGGCCTAAATACATTAATCAAAAGACATAGACTGGCAGATTGGGTTAAAAAAAAAAAAGAAAGACCCAACAATATGCTGCCTTCAACAGACTCATCTCATAGGAAAAGACATCCACAGACTGAAAGTGAAAGGTTGGGATTAAACATACCATGAATACTGACTGTGTAAACAAGCAGGGGTTTCCATTCTCATATCAGATAAAGTGGAATTCAAGCCAAAGTTAGTCAGAAGGTATAAAGAAGGACATTTCATACTGCTTAAGGGAATCATAGATCAACAAGACATGACAATCATAAATATTTATGCCCTGAACAGTAGACCATCTATGTATGTTAAACAAACCCTTCTCAATTTCAGAAATCAAATAGAGAACACTATAATACTGGGTGACTTTAACACACCTCTCTCACCACTGGATAGATCTTCCAAACAAAAACTGAACAAAGAAACTTTAGAACTCAGTAATACAATCAACAATTTAGATTTAACTAACAAATATAAAATATTCTATGCTTCAACAAGTGAAAACACTTTTTTTCTCAGCAGCACATGGATCCTTCTCTAAAATAGACCACATGTTATGCCACAAATCAACTCTTAGAAAATAAAGGAAAGAGAGATACCACTTGCATTGTATCAGATCATAATGGAATGAAATTAGAAATCAATGATAAAATAAAAAATAGAAGCTACTCCAACACCTAGAGACTAAATAATATAATATTGAATGACACATGGATAGCAGAAGATATCAGGAGGAGATAAAAAAATTCTTAGAGGTAAATGAGAACAATGATACAAATATATCAGAATTTCTGGGACACTATGAAAGCAGTACTAAGAGGAAAATTCATTGCATGGAGCACATCTAATAAAAGGAAAAAAAGTAAACAAATTAACAACCTAAGATTACAGTTCAAAGCCCTAGACAAAGAAAAACAGAAAAACAACAAAAGTAGTAGAAGACAGGAAATAATTAAAATCAGAGCTGAAATCAAAGAATTTGAAATGAAACAAACAATTGAAAAAATTGACAAAGCAAAAAGTTGGTTCTTCAAAAAAAAATACCAAACAAAATTGATAAACTCTTAGCCACATTAATGAAGAGCAGGAGAGAAAAATAAATTAATGAAATTCATGATGACAAAGGAAATATCATGATGGACAATACTGAAATACAAAAGATAATTAGAAGTTATTTTGAAAATCTATACTCCAACAAAATGGAAAATCTTGAAGAAATCAACAAATATCTTGAGACATACCAAATTGAATCAGGAGGACATGCACAACTTAAACAGATCAATTTTGATAATGAAATAGAAGATACAAACAAAAGGCTACCAACCAAGAAAAAACCTGTACCAGATGGATTTTCAGCTGAGTTCTACAAGACCTTTAAAGAACTTATATCAATATAAGTATAAGCCTTCAAAGTATTCAATGATATTCATGGAAATGATGGAATCCTTCCAAACTCATTCTATGAAGCTAGTATCCCCTGATACCAAACCTAGACAAAGACACATCAAGGAAAGAAAAATTCATACCAATATCCCTGATGAACATAGATGTAAAAATTCTTCAAAAACTTCTGGCAAATTGCATACAAAAACATATTTAAAAGATAGTGCACCAGGATCAAGTGAGGTTCATCCCAGGGATGCAAGGTTAGTTCAACATCTGGAAATCAATAAATGTAATTAATCATATAAGTAGAGTTAAAGATAAGAATCATATTATAATTTGAATAGATGAAGAAAAAGCTTTTGATAAAATACAGCATTCCTTCATGTTGAAAACAATAGAAAAAATAGGATAGTAGAGCATAACTCAACATTGTAAAGGCTATCTGTATTAATCCCCAGGCCAATATTATTCTAAAGATAGAAAAATTGGAAGCATTCCCTCTAAAAACTAGAACAAGACAGGGATGCCTTCTTTCATCACTTCTATTCAACATCATCCTTGAAACACTAGCCAGAGTAATTAGACAAAAGGAAGAAATTAAAGGGATATGAGCAGGAAAAGAAGAACTCAAACTATAACTATTTGCTGATGACATGATTCTATATTTAGAGGACCCAAAAATTCCACTGGAAAACTTATAGAACTGTTAATGAATTCAGCAAATTAGCAGGATATAAAATCAATACCCACAAATCTAATGCATTTCTATTCATAAGTGATGAATACTCTGAAAGAGAAATTAATAAAACTATCCCATTTGCAATGGTCTCAATAAAATAAAATACTTGAAAACAATCTAAAAAATAGGTGAAAGACATCTGCAATGAAAGCTATAGAACACTAAAGAAAGAAGTTAAAGAAACCTTAGAAGATGGAAAGATCTCTAATGCTCTTGAATAGGCAGAATTAATATTTTCAAAATGGCCATACTACCAAAAGTGTTACACAGATTTAATGCAATTCTTATTAAAATTCCAAATGATATTCTTCATAGAACTAGAAAAAGCAATCATGAAATTCATTTGGAAAAATAAAAGACCCAGAATAACCAAAGGAATCCTTAGCAAGAAGAGTGAAGCAGGAGACATCACAATACCAGACCTTAAACTATACTACAGAGCAAGAGTAACAAAAACAGCATGGTATTGGCACCAAAATAGACATGTAGACCAATGGTACAGAATAGAAGACACAGAGAAAAAACCATGTGAATACAGTTATCTTATATTAGATAAAGGTGCCAAAAACATTCACTGGAGAAAAGATAGCTTATTCAACAAATGGTGCTGGGAAAACTGGAAATCCATCATGTAATAAAATGAAATTAAACTTCTATCTCTCACCTTGCACAAAAATCAACTCAAAGTGGATCAAAGACTTAGGCTCTAGAGACCCCACACCTAATAGAAGAAAAAGTAGGCCCAAATCTCTATCATGTTGGCTTAAGATCTGACTTCCTTAACAAGACTCCTAAAGCACAAGAAGTAAAATCAAGAATCAATAAATGGAATGGATTCAAACTTAAAAAGCTTTTTCTCAGCACAGGAAATAATCAATAATGTGAAGAGAGAGTCTTCAGAACAGGAGAAAATCTTTACCACATTCACCTCAGCTACAGCACTAATCTCCAGGATATATAAAGAACTCAAAAAACTTAACACCAAAAAATCAAATAACCCAATTAATAAATGGGCTAAGGAACTGAGCAGACACTTCACAGAAGATACACAAGCAATCAATAAGTATATAGAAATGTTAATAATCTCTATTAATTAGAGAAATGCAAATCAAAACTACTCTAAGATTTCATCTCTCTCCAATTAGAATGGCAATTATCAAGAATACAAGCAACAATTAGTGGTGGCAAGGATGTGGAGAAAAAGGTACATCATACATTGCTAGTGGGATTTCAAATTGTGCAACAACTCTGGAAAGCAGTATGGAGATTTCTTAGAAATCTTGAAATGGAACCACTGTTTGACCCAGCTGTCCCACTCCTTGGTTTATACCCAAAGGACTTAAAATAAACATACTACAGTGACAGAACCACATCAATGTTTACAGCAGTTCAATTTACAAAACTTAAATGTGGAACCAAAATTGAGGCCCTTTAATAGATGAATGGATAAAGAAACTGTGGTATATATACACAACATAACACTCAGCCTTAAAGAAGAATAAAATTATGGCATTTGCAAGTAAATGGATGGAGTTGGAGAATATAATGCTAAGGGAGATAAGCCAATTCCAAAAAAACAAAGGCCAAATGTGTTCTTTGACAAGTGCAACTTGATATGTAATGTGAGGGCAGGGGAGGTAAGTGAAGAATGGAGGAACTCTGGATTGGGAAGAGGGGAAAGAAGGGAGGGGTGGGGGCAGGAGGGTAGGCAGGATGGTGGAATGAGATGGACATCATTACTTGTGGACATGTATGACTGCACAAATGGTGTGACTCTACATTGTGTACGACCAGAAAAAGTGAAAAGTTGTACTCCATTTGTATACAATGAATCAAAATGTATTCTGCTGTCATGTAAATAGAATGAATAAAAAGAAATAAGAAAAAAAGGAGAGAAAAAAAAAAAAACCCTTGAGAATGAACAAACCATTTCCAAAACCAGAAGAAAGGAAATAACTAAGATCATATGAAAATCAATAAAATTGAGAATAAAAAAAATACAAAGGATCAATGAAACAAAAATCAGTTCTCTGAAAAGATAAAGATTGATAAGCCCATAGCCAAACAAGCCAAAAGAGAAATTGAAAAGACCCAAAATAATAAACTTTGACATGAAAATGTAGAAATCACCACAGACATAAGAGAAATCCAGAGGATCATTAGGGACTATTTTGAAAATTTATACTCCAATAAATTAGAAAACCTAGAAGAAAGGAATAAATTTCTAGACACATATGACCTGCCAAAATTGAATCAAGAGGTCATAGACCACTTACACAGATTAATAAAAGCAATGAGATAGAAGCAGGAATTAAAAAGCCTTCCAATAAAGAAAAGCCCAGGACCAGAGAGATTCTAAGCTGAATTCTACCAGAATTTTACGAAGAATAAATTCCAATTTTCTGCAAATTATTCCATGAAGTAGAAAGGTATGGAACTGTGCCAAATTCATTCAATGAAGTCAGTATAATACTCATAACAAAACTAGATGAGGATACATCACAGAAAGAATATTAGAGACTAATATCCCCAAAGAATTTAAATGTAAAAATTCTTAATAAAATATTACAAATCATATTAAACAACATATTGACATATCATGTATCATGGAACAGTTGGTTTTATCCCAGAGTTGCAAGTGTGGTTTAATACAGGCAAAACTATAAATTTCACCCTACAAATAGAATTAAGGACAAAAATCACTTAATCATTTCCTCATTTCAGGAGATGCTGAAAAGGCTGTTGTCAACAAAATTCAATAACCATTCATGAAAAACAGAAAACGCTGAGGCAACAAGGAATAGAAGGAAACTATCTCAACATTTTTAAGGCTATGTATGCAAAACCCAAAGCCAATCTCAGAGAGAAAAAACTGAAAGTGTTTCCTTTAAAATCTGGAATAAGAAAAGGATGCCTGCTCTCACCATTCCTATTTACTATAGTAATAGAAATTCTAACCACAGCAATTAGTCGAGAAGGATATAAAGTGGATAAAAAGTAAGAAAGCAAGAAGTCAAATTATCACTATTTGTAGATGATAAAATACTATACTTAAAAGACACCCCCAAATTCACCAAAATACCGCTTGAACTAATCAACAAATTCAGCAAAGTAACAGGTTACAAAATTAACACACAAAAATCAATAGTAATTTTTTCTATTTATCAACAATGAATCTACTGACAAAAGAGGAAAACAATTGTTTTCCCAATAGCCTCAAAAAACAAACAAACAAACAAACAAACAAAACCAAATAATAAATCTAACAAAGGAGGTGAAAGACTTCTATAATGAAAATTATAAAATATTTAAGAAATAAATTTAAGAACCCAAAAGAAGATAGACACAACCTTCATGTTCATGGATGGGCAAACTTAATATTGTTAAAATGGCCATACAATTAACAGCAATATACAGATTCAATGTAATTTCCACCCATCAAAATAACAATGACAGTCTTCACAGAATTAAAAAAAAATGTATTAAATTTCATTTGGAATAATACAGAACCCAAAATAGCTAAAGCAATTCTCAGCCAAACATTAACACAGGAGACATCCCAATACCTGATTTTAAATTGTACTACAGGGTTCTAGTAACAAAATCTGCATGGTAAGGGCATAAAAATAGACACAATGGTACAGAATAGAAGACATGAGACAAGTGCTTACATCTACGGTAATTTGATCCTCAACAAACATGCCAAAAACATTCACAGGAGAAAATACAACATTAAACAAATGGTGCTGGAGAAAGTGCTTACTCCATGTGGAGAATAATGAGACTAGACACTTATCTCTCTCCCTGCACACAAATCAACTCAAAATGGATGAAAGACCTGGGAATCAGACCAGAAACTATGCACTCCCAGAAAAAAACAAAGGGTCAACATTCTAGAATATAGGCATAGACAATGACCTTCTCAATAGACCAGGAAATGATACCAAGAATTAATAAATGCCATGACATCAACTTATAAAATTATGCACACCAGAGGACACAATACATAATATGAAGGGAGATTCTACAGAATGGGAGAATATCTTTGCCAACTAGTCTTCTGCCAGAGAGTTAATAGATGGAATAAAGAACACAAAAAACTCAACAGCAAAAAGATATAATTAATAAATAGCAAATCAATTAAACATACTTCTCAAAAGAGCAAATAAAAATGTGCAAAAATATATGAAAAATGTACAACATAATTAGCAATTAGAAAAATGCAAATCAAAACTACACTGAGATTTTATCTCATCCCAGTAAGAATGGCAGTCATCAAGAATACTAACAATAATAAATGATGGCTCGGATGTGGAGAAAAAGGTACTCTTTTACACTGTTGATCGTACTATAAATGAGTACAACTATTATGGAAATCAGTATGGTGGTTCCTGAAAACCCTAGGAATGTATCCAGCATATGACACAACTATATTACTTCTCATTATTTATCCAAAAGAATTAAAATCTGTACTATAGCAATACATGCATACCCATATTTAGAACAGCAAAATTCACAATAGCCAAACTATGGAGCCAGCCTAGGTACCCATCAACAGATATACAGATAAACAAAATGTGGTATATAAATACAATGGAATTCCATGCAGCCTTAACCAAAAATGGAACTGTCATTTGCAGGAAAATACAAGGAACTTAAGAAAATTATGATAAGTGAAATAGGTCAAACTCAGAAGGCCAAAGTTTGTATCTTTTCTCTCATATGTGGAAGACTGAGAGAGACAGGAAAAAGACAGGTGGTGGCTGTCACCTGAAAATTGAAGGGAGATCAGTAGAACAGAGGAAAGGAACCTTGGGGAGGGAGGAGGGAAGGGAAAGGGGAAATACTGAAAGTTGATATTGGCCAACTTAAATTGTTACATTTGTACATGTAGAAATATGTAACAACAAACCCCTCTGTTACATGCAACTATAACATACTAATAAAGAATGTAAAAAAAAATGCTAAGAACAATAAAAACTCGCAGAATCAGGCCAATTACATATAGGTTGTAAAATAATTAAACAATGTTAGACAAATCAGATGCAGAAATCAAACTGAATTTGTATTCAAGATGCATAGAAGCTGTACTCCAAAAAGTATGCTAGGTTATTATTTCTCATATTTCTATATAAAATCAAAACTTTCATTCTTTTTATTAAGAAAGCAAAAAGTATCATAGTACCACTATGCAATGCATTTTATTATTTGCCTATTTTTTTTTTCTTTGTTTTGATCGGGGAGTGGTACTATGAATTGAACCCACTATACTTTCCACTAAGCTATATCCCCAGACCCTTTTTTAAACTTTATTTTGAGACAGCTTCTAAATAAGATTCTCAGACTGAACTTGAACTTGAAATCCTCTTGTTTGCTTAATAGCTGCCTTCTAAATAGCTGGTTGTGGGTCACAGTGCCCAGGTTCACCTATTTTCCTTAAGAGTAATTAGTCTAAAAGCAGAGTAATTAGCATAAAAGCAGACTTTTATTAATTAAAATTAAATTTCAAATACATTTTTAAATTTGAATTGCTTAAGTCACTCTTGTGAAAGAGCTCTATGTCTCTCTCCAGTTAGTGGAGTGCTGCTAATTTAGGGAATTAGATGAAGAAGAGCCAACATCTCAATTGTTGGAAGCTGTGATGATTACTCTTGGTAGCTAGACTTCATTGATACCTAGAAAATTAGTAATAGCTATTTCTAGGTGTGTCATGTTTCCACAGATGATAGACTACTGGGTCAGCTAACTGAGTAGGGGAAAACTTGCTCTGTGGGCAGCATTGTCCAACAGGTTTCGGCTGGATGTAAGGCAGAGCAGATGGGAAAGCTCTTGTGTGCATGCCCAACTCTGCTTGCGCGGGTGTGATTTTTGCTTCTGCACAGTCCCATGCATCACATTTCAGATTATTCTACCCTTGAATGTAGACTCGCACCAACAAGTGTGCAGGAGCTTCCAGACATTCTGGGTCTGCATCATTGGTCCGTTTTGTTCTGAAATTTCCAACTTCTTGGATGGAGCAGCTACCCACTTTCTCTGCTTTCCAGCCTACAGATTGCTATTGCAGGATTCTCCAGCCTCTGGTCATGTAAGTCAATCTAATAAATTCTCTCTTGTAATTGTATATACATTCTTTTTTTCTGGAGGACCCTAATACAGCTCTGATAAAAAGTTCAGAAGGGTTTTAGACCATTAAATTCCCAGGTTGAAAATGACAAATTTTAATTTTAGGTGGGGTACCTTGGTCCATAGCTGTAATCCCAGCAACTCCAGAGGCTGAAGCAGGAGTACCCTCCTGCAAATTGGAGATTAGCCTAGAAATTTAGCTAGATCTCAAAAAAAAAAAAAAAAAAAAAAAAAACCACCAACAACAAAATGCTGGGGATGTAGCTTAGTGGTAGAGTAGTCCCGGGTTCAATCTCAATGTTTTTTTAAAAATTTTTATGGTCACAATTCTTTGGTTAGATTTAGCCTATGTTTTTATCTAGTCTAAGGAGAGCTAGATTCACAATATATTCATGAGTTTATAGAAGGGAAGAAATGGTAAAAAAAAAAAAAATTGTCAAAGTATTAATTACTGTCATAACACATTTTGTAAGACTTTTTTTTTCTCAAGTTATCAACCTATTTATATCTATAATAAGCAGGTTTTGTTCAGGAGACACACTTGCAAATATGGTAGGTACTGGTGGATTTGGTGCTGATTTAATTTAGTAGGCAAAGCAAGTGTTTTATTTTTCCTTGGCTTCTATAAACTTCATTCACTCTTCTTTGCAAATGATGTAATTTCCAATGAGTTTCTTTCTATTTAAAAAAATTTGTATTACAAAACCAATGGTGATAATTGTATCCTAAAGTTAATGAATTTGTCTCAGCACACAGGACAACTCTCCTGTAAAACAAGGAGTTTCATTGATTCTTTCTTTGTTACCTTGTATTACACATTCATGTTTTTATTACCAAATTATGTTTCCTAGACCACAATTATAATGAACTTGATAAGTTTAAAAAAAAAAAAAACTAGTACATATACATTGTCTGTAATGTAATAGCAAATGTAATCCAAGAGCTTTGTCCTAACAATTTTGTTTTGCCTCAATTTAAGCATAGATATATAGTTCTTATGAAGAAGGATTATTTTCTACATATATATTACGTAACTCTTGTGGTAGTGTAAAAGATTTAACAAAAAAGATTTTTTTTGTCCTTTGGTACTTGATTGAACCCAGGGGCGCTTAACACTCACTGAACCACATCCCCACCCCTTTTTTATTCTTTATTTTGAGATGGGGTCTGAGTTGCTTAGGGCTTTGCTAAGTTGCTGAGGCCACGAAAAATTTTTGAATGGAAAGCACTGAAATTACTTTTAGTCTATTATTATATTTACCTTTCAATAATGATTCAATTTATTTAGTGTTACATATAAGGTGTGTCTGGTTATACTTAAAAATTTATATCTCATTCAATAATTTTATTAATACTGTTCTTGGAATGAAAGACAAATTATTGAGTCATGTATAATTAGTGTCTTCTGTGATTTTTCTTGAATGAAAATAGCAACAATTAAGCATTATTTTCATATGAATCTGAAATGTATATAAACAATTTTGTCACTGATAATGCCTTACACTTAATACATAGTTTAAGGATATCTTACTTATGTCATAGGTAAATTCAGATAAAAGATTTCACAAATGATATTTGGGATAAAAGGAATCAAAAGGGATTAAAACATATAATTAAATAATATTATAGGATATTAATGTTATATCATTAGTGTAAAATTTTACACTTGACTACTTTGTTATATTTCATATGTGATTCTCTCCTTTCACTTTAATGATTTCACAAATAATTACTCTTTTCTGTAATGAAGAAGTTAAAGCACTAATGTCAGATTGTTTATCCTTTTCAATCTTAACATTCTGCTGTGTCTAATGGTGGTAACACCTGGTTTACCTTCTTCCTTGAGTTGACTGAGCCTTATTTAGGGCACCAAGACATAAGAAAGCATGTTGTACACCATAAAAGTGAACTGTTATTTAAAAATAGTTAAATACAAATTTATGCCTTACTTCTCACATTTGAGGACTATTAATAGATTGAACTCAATCATAGATACTCAAAATAATGTTTTCTTTTTGTGTGCAAGAAAGTAACTCCTAGAAGTAGACATGTATCTTACTTTCATAACTTACTTTTATGATTTTCTTAGCTTTGCATAAATCTGTGTACTACTCCCGCAAAGAGTTTTGCATATTACTAATAACACTGTTATTTTCAGAAAACAGTCTGAGACCATGTGAACCAGTGGGAACTGAACATGAAAACATTTGAGCAAGTAGTCATTTTTTCCTAAAAAGAATACAAAATTATTCTGGATAAACCAGATGCATAAACTTTTTGTCCAAATGCATTCACATTCTTTTTCTGGGTCTAAATAGCTTTAATACAGTTTATTCTAATACAAATGAGAAATCAAATCCATCGAATTAGGAAGGGATAAGTTGCCTTTTAATAAGGCTAATAATCTATCAATGAAATTGTTACCCACACCATCTTTCATACCAGCTCCTGTCTACCCAGTAATGCCTCGTAAGTCACTCTCAATTGTGTACTTTTCTCAGTATTTCCACTGTCTAACCTAAGGAAAGGAGCATGTTACCTCCTATCCTATGTTTTCTTTCGAAATTCGTTTTAATTGCTTCCTGACTCATAAACCAAACCTCTCCAAAAACATCCTGATGCTGTTACCAATGAATGTTATAAGGCTGAACTGGAGTATCATTAGGATTATCAGCAAATGAGGTCAAAACTGTTACAGAGCTGAGATCTTCTGGGAAACTGAGGCACTACAAAGACCCTCCCTTCAAATCCTAGTTCTTACAATCAAGTCAGAAAGATTTTGGACACGTCACTCAGAATTAACAGGATGAATTAGGATGAAAGGGTAGAAAAAGGGAAAGGGGACGCTCTCAATGGGGAGAGTGGGTCTTCTCAGAGAGAAGGACAGTGTGCTCCTCTTCCACTCCAATTTTATTGGGGGTCCCAGAGAAGTTTTCAGAGAGTCCTACCCAGATCCACCTCTTGACTTTTGACTGACAGCAGAATGACATCAGAACTTCAAGTCCCCACTGCTTTGACAACTCTAGGCCCCTTTGGCCCATGCTGATTTGTTCAAATTGGATTCTTAACCATAAATTCTTACAGATTTTATGGTTAGGAAGAATTATCCTTATCTCCCTGAGTTTTGGGATTTGGTCTATGAAAAGGGTCACCAAAGTCTCTTCCTTCAGGGTAACTTGGGTTCCTTCTACCAATATTTTTTTAGGCCTACATTTCTCCTGAGGTAACAGTTTGCTGAGGAATGTGACATAACTTCTCCATTTAGGCCAGGCAGGGCTGCAGGTAAATTTCTTTCTGGAAAAGAAAGCATTTGGGGGTCAGCAGAATGGCCCCATTTTATAGAATTATTCTCTTAACCTATGTTCCCACCAGTCTGTTCCCTAATAGAAATCATCCATACTCATTTTTGGTGTTATTATGCTTCTTATTATACATAATATATGTCTAGCATAAACATTTCAGCTAAATTAAAAAAATCACTCTGAATCCATGTATGTATGCATTCATTATTTTACACTAAATATAACTACTATTGTGATAAAAAAATTAAAGGATTAAAGTATGACAGTTGACATCAATATCTCATGAATACAGGACACTTAAAAAAGGAACAGCATATTAAATCCCCCAAGATTAATTAAGATAAACCACCCAACAATTAATAAAACAAAAAAAAAAATAAAATTTCCATTTATAAAAGTATCACAAAAGCTTTTCTTCATGAAAGTTTAGTGCAGAAGAATCCTTTTGTCAAATGTGATTTAAAAAATTTTAAGTAGAATATTAATAGTGCAAGTCATGCACTGAAAGAGGAAGAAACTATGAATGTGAATCAGTTTTCAAAAGCTCTGATGATGTAACATACAACTATGAAACAGCATGTTAAAAAATGAAGTTAAAAGAGATTTTCCTTAAAATACAAATTAATATAAAAGACTAAGGGAAAAGTGGGAACACTGAGTAGTTCAATAACTATAACTATAAAAGCTATTCCAAGAGTGATTAAACACCTGCACCTAAAAGTCAGCAGACCCAGAGAATTTTTATTGGTTTCTTATTAACCCCTTTCATAGAAGAAATAAATCTTGTGACAGTTCAGCTAGCATAAAACATGGACTAAAATAGGAAGCTGAAACTAAGTAAGAGGTAGTTAGAATTGCTATAGACCAGTTTTATATACGTCTCATTGGAGACATTTCAAATGAAATTAAGAACACCAGCACAGCACTATATTAAAATGACCAAAAATGTTTTATTATAGTCATTCAAGGATAGTTTAGCCTTATAGAATATGCTATTTAATTCAGAACTATAAAACAAACACAAAGGAAAAAAGAAATCTAAGAAATGACAAAAAACTGGTAGTGAATTAGATCCTTGGATTGTATACTGGGATTAGGTATGAGATAATGGGATTTTTACCTCAGATAAACCATGCAGAAAGTGATAAAGTAATACAAAGGAAAATAGAAACATAAAAATGAAGAGAAAGATTGGAGCTTGAATTGAAATGAAATTCCCACATTTAAAATTACTCTGAAAAATAAATAAAATAATGACAGTTATACAAAATTCCATTCTTTTCTGCATAACTGTTTTAGATATTGCTGAAAATCAATGATCTTTAATGTATATTTGAGTATATTATTCAGTGTGCAAAACAGACACGTATGTAAAGAAGATTTGGGACTTTTTTTTACTCCTCAGGGATTTAAAAATCTGGAGAGCACATTCCACCAGTTAAAAAAAAAACAAACAGATAAACTGTAAATTCATGATAAATCATGAATCTGTAGAGAGATGAAATCACAAGATAAGAAAATTATCAAATATGTGGGGAGATAGGTAGCTCATGGGAGATGGGCTATGAATACCTGAATTTCTTGAGCAGACAGTCAAATGCAGATAAGAAGAATTAAGTTAGAACAGTAGATAGGTTGTTTGAGGTTTAACCATAGGAGAGGAGAGAGTAGAGGAAATGAAATGTGGGAAGGTCACACATGCATTGAAAGACTGGAACTAGTACCAAGAAGGCTTTGCTTGTGGTGCAAGATTTGGGCAAAAGAAGTGCAGCCACTGTGGAAAGGTCACAAAACTCTCTCTCTCTTCCTGCCCTGTTGGGTTGCTAGGGTGCCATAACAAATATTATAGACTAGAAAGATTACATAACAGAAATGCTTTTTTTCCCAGTTCTGTAGGCTAGAAATTCAAGATCAACATGCCAGCAATGTGAGTTTTATTTTGAGGCCTCAGTCCTTGGCTTAGAGATAGGTAGCCTTTCACCTTATTTTCACATGGTTTTTATTCCATATGCCTATGTGGGAGGGGAGTTGTTTCTGGTGTCTCATTCTTTTTATAAAAACATCAACTAGTCCTTTTAGATTAGGTCTCTAGCCCTGTAACCTCAATGAACCTTAATTAGGTCTCTACCCTTATGACCTCATTGAACCTTAATTATATTCTTGAAGGGCTGTCCCCAAGTACATCACATTGGAATTAGGCTTCAACATGTGAATTTCTGAGAACACTCAAGTCTGTAACACTCTTCATGAAATAAATACCTTAATCATTGAGCTAAAGGACAGTAATCACTTTGCCCATTTAGAATACAGTGAAAACTCATGTAGTGTATCTGGAGGAATAAGGAGTACTTGTGAGAGTTGCATCCCAAGAACTCAGTGCCAGTGTGCCTGTCTCAATCACACTTCACAGTGGCTTATTCAGAATATCTGATAACATGTTCAAACTGACACCAGGAAGCTTACAATCTTTGAGTAAATGGAACAATATCATCTTGCCATGATAGCTATATCTGACTGAGACTTTTGCCTAAGGAAAATATGTCTGTAGCAGATATTGAGGCAGTAGGACAGGGCGGAGGAGAGTCCTTCTAGTAAACTAACTCTACAATAAATGCAAGTTTTCATTTGAAGATACTAATACCCTGAACATATTTCTAGTGAAAAGTAGCCATGGATCAAACTCAACTGTTGAGTAGATTAGCAGAATTCTTCATATTGCAGGCCTTGCAGTAGAAAATGCATGCCAGTTTCTAAAAAAGTAAAGTTGTGCATTTTCATCTCTTCTGTAACAGAGAACAGATCCAGCTTTTATCAAAAATTATGAAGCATAAGAAAAAGCAAATAAAAGCAACACACTCCCCAAAGACAAAGAACAAGGATCGGATGTGAGATATGATGGCACTATTTTAATAGTAAATTTAAAATAACTATCAGTAATGTATTAAAGTGCTAATTTAAAAAGGTGGAAACATGTAAAAGCTACTTGAAAATTTCAAGGAAGATGTAAATTGTAATAATGGACAGAATGCTAGAAATAAAAATCATAAATGGCATAGAAAATGCATTTGACAGTGAGGCAGAATATCATGGCAGAAGCATGTGGGGGAGAAGATGGCTCAGGACATGATCAGCACGAAGCAAAGTGTGAGACTAAGCTCAGGTTATAAAATATGTACCTCAAAGGCATGCCTCCAATGACCCACTTCCTCCAGCTACATCCTACCTTCCTATAGATACCACCCAGTTAATCCTTATCAAGGGATTAATACACTGATTAGGTTAAGGCTCTCATAACCCAATCATTTCAGCTCTAAACCTTTTTGTTTTTTTCTCACATGTGAGCTTCTGGGAGACACTAATGAAAGATAAGTTATTTTAATAAATGGTTCTTAATAATAGATTCCTTCTGGTGCTAGTTTTAGGTTGATAGGAATCCAGACTTACCTATAGTGATTAAGAATATAAGAATTGTATTTCTTTTCCTGGTGTTTGATAGGGAATCACATTTCCAAATGGAATTATATACTGTGTTTTTAGGCGAATTTCGATAGGACTAAAAGATTTTATGGTATGTGCTGATTCTCATTTTCCTTCAGCTCACAATAATTCTGTTCCCAAATGGAGTATTTTGTGTGGGGTATTCTGATCTGCCACAATACAAAACCAACTGGTAGGTAGCCTCCACTCATTGATTATCAGATTGCTGGGGAGAAATACCACACCCTGCCATCAACTAGAGAGAGGGTAGGAAAAGATTATTTATGGGGTAAAAATTAGAGCTTAAAGAACAAAGTAATAGAGTGATGTGAAAGAAAGTGTCCAAGTTAGAAACACCAAAAGATCATCCTTTCATAAATGTGATAAAAAATTTGGCACAAAATATCCCAAATATGTAATTCTGGAATCTCATACGATGCTTGTAGCAATCTAGTGAAGCACTAATTTTTAAAAAATCAACTGATTTCTTTGTAAAGAGAAAACATATTTTCTTCTTTTACTTATCCCCAGCTCTCCAGAGTCAGACTGGGAAATAACAACCTGCATTCTTGGTACCTGTATCTATGGAAGTAGGACAGACTTTATTCAACATGAATTCTTACTTGAGATGACTGGTGCCTTCCTGGAAGTCCAGCATACAGGATGTATCATCGACTCTCCTGCCAGGACTTACCTACTGCCAAAGTCATCATGCTGGGGAATATTGATGAGAATATTTACCAGCAAATGTTCTGGTCTCAGCAGCCAAGACAAGAGATAGAAGTTGGAGCAATTGATAGACCAAATGTTTGGGAGGAAAGGTTAATGAAATCTTTGGGGGAATAAGGGCGTTGGAAAAACTCTGATTATTCCTGAAACTCAGTAAGGTCATGTGAATTCCCAGGGCTGTGTACAGATTTAAGCAAAATCTGAGAAGACCTTAAACTCTCACTTCCAGCCAACCTCAGGGTTCACACAATGAGAAAATGAAGGCTAAAATAGGATTGTAAACTCCCTCTTTTAGTATTGAAGGAATGCCCCAAAATGCACATAGAGCTCCTCAGTAAAATGCAGGAGAGTTGTTTCTTCTAGGAATTCAAGGGAATTTCTGCCCATGTGGGAGCTAACTGCTAGGTCAGGGAAACAGTGACTTCATTCTACCAAGATTAAAAAAAAAAAAAAAAAAAAATTAACACTAGTATTCTTAAACTCTTCTAAACAATAGGAAGTGACATTTCTTGACTCATCCAATGAGGCCAGTATTATAATAATGGCTCAGCCAAAGACATCACTGGGAAATAAAATAATAGACCATATCCATTTTGAATATAGAAGCAAATATCCTCAATGAAATATTAGCAAATTGAATCTACTAGCATTTTAAATGAAAATTATATCATGGCCTAGTGGGATTTATTTCAAGAAAACAAATTTGGTTCAACATAGTATAAATCTATACAATAGCATTAAAAAACAAAGTACTGAAGAATAAAATTGACAAAAGTAATACTAGACCTCTCTAATAAAGTATAAAACATTGTTGAAGGAAATTAATGAATGGAAAGACATTTTATGTAAAGCGATTGGAAGACTCAATATTATTAACATTCCCCAAATTGATCTATGATCCTAACATTCAAATAGTACTGTCTTTATTAATAAAAATAAACTTCAAAGAAAAAGTCTTGAAAAATAACAAGTAGGAAGGACCCAAATTCTTAACTACAGAACTTATTGTAAAACTTTAGTAATAAAATAGTGTGGTATTAACATAAGGAAAGACAAATAAGTGTTATAAAATTGAGAACCCAGAAGTAAACTCATTTCAGCAACTAATTTACAACAAGGGTAACAAGACCAGGTACAGGAAAAAGAATAGTGTTTTCAATAAACAGAACTGAATGTCCAAATGCAAAAGAGTGAGTTTTGATTTCCACTTAACATCATCTGAAAAAGTGTATGCAAAATGGACCAAAGATATAGATGATAAAAGCAATAAAATTCTTAGAAACAGATTTAAATATCTGTTACCTTGATTATGCTATGATTTCTTAAATAGAAATCAAAGCATAACAATAAACAATAGATTTCATAAAACATAAATTCTGTGAATTGAAGTACACTATCAAAAAAGTGAAACATCTACCCAAATATTGAGAAAATGTATTTTCAAATCATATATCTGATAAAGATTTATTATCCATACTATAGGTAGAGTTATTACAACTCAACAATAAAAAAACAACCTATTTGAATATGGATATTTTAACAAATTCTTTCAAAGAACATATACAAATACTTATAAGCACTTGAAAAGATAATGCGTCTATTCATTAAGCTCATGAAAATTGAATACACAATTTCACAATCATTACTTTGACTATAAATGAATCTTAAAAAGATAACAAGTAATAGAGGTGGTAGAAAAATCAGCACCTTCATATATTGCTAGTGGAATGTACAATAGAAAAACCTGTATGCAAAATGAATTGTGTGGTTCCAAAAACATTAAATACAGTTGTAACATATAACCCCATCATTAGATTTCTAGGCATATACCCAAGAGAAAGAAAAATATATTGCATTAGTCAGTTTCTTGTTGCTATGACAAATACCAGATCAGAACATCTTAAAAAAGAGGTTCCTGATTTCAGTTTATGATTGGCTGGCTTCATTTCTCTGGGCCTGAAGTGAGGCAGAAGTATTTGGTGGAGGAAAGCTACTCAACTCATGGCAGCCAGAAAGCAGAGAAAGAGAGAAGAGGAGAGGAGAGTAGGGAGAAGAAAGAAGCCAGAGACATAATATAGTCCCCAGGGTCACATCCCCAATAACCTACTTTCTTCAACCATGTCTCAACTGCTTTCAATTTTCATCTCATCCAGTAGTTCATTCAGCAATCAATGGATTAATCCACTGATGAGGCCAGAGCTTTCATGATCCAATAATTTTCAAAAGCTCCAACACTGGACATTCCCACATTGGGGACCAAGCCTTCAACACATGAGTCTTTAAGGGACACTTTCTATTCTAATCACACCAAAATTTATACATAAATGTAGATAATGATTCATATTCATTCAAAATTGGAAATGACCTAAATGTTTATCAGCTGATGAATGGAAAAATAATGGTAGCATATCCTACAATGGAATCTTATTCAGTGAATAAAGGAGTAATATTGAAAAATGCTATAATATAGATGAATTTAGCATTAAACTAACAGTTTAGCCATAATCAAAGGCTAAACTATTTAAGAACAAGTAGAGAATTATAAATTAAGGATCATTTCTTTAATTTGTAGTGTACAACATATTTTTAAATAAACATATCAATCAATTATTATTGTCTTTATTAATGAAACTTGGGATTTTTATTTTAAACCATTTAAAAATTACCAAAACATATCACTCAGTATTTTATATAAAATTATATAAAGTTAAATTTTATATGCTTATAACATATCTAATTATAAAATAATATAATTATATAATTACATAAAAATAAATTTAAACTTTTGAAGTCTTCAATACTTTGAGTTCCTTTTACTTAAAGAGCTATGATATACCTCTGCATTATAACAGTATTATTTCTCAAATTTATATCTCTCAATGGAAAATTTGTATTTGAAAATGTTTGGTTACAGAAAGTATTGTTTAATCTCAATTGTGAATACTAACAATTGTTTTTCAGTCTTAACCTATTCAAAATCAGTGTTCCCAGATGAAAAAAGTAAGGAAACTAAATTCAAATGCAGGAGCTGCAGAAGTTTTCTCTTTATTTAACAATGAGAATTTGAGTAGAGGAAAACAATGAAATAACATTTGAAAAAGTGCCCAGGACATGTGTATATATGTGTTTATGGGAGAAGTACTCTTAAGTACTGGTTGAAGTGGCCTATGTATTTTCATTGTAGATGGGGGGTGCTAAAATACATCGATTTCTTCTTAAAAGGTTCTTAATGAGTCATTGATTCAGACAGCTGCAGAGTGGATTTGTTTATAGGTTCAGACAGTATGTGTTTAAGGACAGTCTCAAAGTAACTGTTTTTCTTTACTGAATTTATCAAATTAATGACCTCCAGTTTTTTTTTTTTAATTAAACACTATTTTCTGGCATTTAAGAAAACTGAAAGAATTGACTTTTCATGTTGATTTTTGAGTTTTATGTTCATAGTTATTGTGCAGTCAAGTATTCTCTACCCTTGTATGATATTTCTCAAACATTACACCATAAAATTCAAGGAATTTTTAAAAAAATCTAAGCCTTTTCTTCAACATTTGCTCTTTCAACTATTTAAATTTTACTTTTAATCTTCAAGAATTCTATCCAATGACATTTTATAATCACTTCTATTCATATTAATTTACTCAACAAAGAAAGTGCTTAACTAGTAACTTGGTTTTTAAGTACTTACAAAATGTCATGTATGAGTTGCTTTTCTGGAACTCAACATGGTCTTTTACTTGATTAAAAAAAGTTCTTTAGCATTATGGTTAAGTCCCTTGGCTGTTTTCACCACATTCTGCTTAAACTTTGTGTATGATATTAGATTCTTAAAAAGTCTATTTTTAAAATATAATTGATAGCAAACTATAAACCTATACATAGACATACATGTATATATAGATGTCTATATAGATATGTATATGTACATCTAAATATATAGATACATTGATATGTACATATTCACTATACATCTCTATATGTTCATATATCTATACATCTATTATATATATTTAAATAAGAATATTTATGCTACCTTGTATATTATGGTGAAAAAGGACTTAGAATACTTTATGTAGGATTCAGAGACCCTTAGAAAATTTTATAGCTTGTAAAGAAAAGTGACACTGTTGATTCTTAGATTTTATGCCTATTTTCCTGTATGTATGCATGTATACTAATATATAAAATTGATATCAATATCATCTTCAATAACTAGGTATATTTTATTTATTTTCTATATAGATTGACAATGTATCAAAATAAAGATATTGTAGATTTTAGATGGACAGTTTTAGATGGAAAGTAATAGAATATATTATAAAATTTTATTTTATATAAATGTTTTGAGTAAAAAAATCAGTGATTTTACTGACTTCTTTGTGTTATAGAAGCCTTTTCATTCTGATCCTTCTCTATTCTGTGTCTCATACTCAATTGTTTAATTCATATCGACATATGAGGTTATTTGTTTTTGCCAGCAAACTGAGTCTGGTGAGTGGATTTATCAATCATTATTCTTTCTTGTCATCAACACAGAAAAGTAATCTAATAAGTAATTATGGATAGTTATATAATCTCTACTATGGTCTACAACCATGCTTGAAGACTATATCTTCAGAAATAATGTTTCAGACATAGTGCAGGGCTATAAACACCTTACTATAGTCGCTAGAGTGCAATTCACCACAGCTTGATTGCATCTTTATTATTATTTTGGCATGGAATTCCATTGCTAGAACCACAGATTTACTTGCTTTTGAAAATTAAATGAGCCCACCTCCTTACCTGTGAGCCAGCCTGTGCACATTCTTGGTTAGTAAACTGGGTGAGGTGAAGTAAGTTAAAGTCTCTTGCCTATAGTACAACTGCAAGGGATGCTGGGAAAGTAAGTATCTCGCATCCACTGGCTGTGACAGAGACAAACAATATGGGTAATTGTCCAAGACAGTTGGAAAATTTATAAAGTATAATGTTAGAAAAAAGGAATTAAATATATCCTGAAGTAGCAAATTTATTTGAATAAATGTTCATTAAAACTTTTTTTAATCAAGTAAGGAAAATATTCTGTTCTTTGCTCTTATTCATAAAAATGTTTTATGCAAACAACATAATGATGATCATTTACACATTATATGTGAAATAGGATATTACAACAATAGCAAATAAAATATATTAATAAGACTATTAAGCAACAAATAGGCATTTAGAACTATATTATAGTTGTTATCATGTAATAGTGATAGTTGGCTAAAATGATACAAGATATTGCTGTGCATAATCTCACCTGAGTGTGAGGAATGATAATAGTTAGTAAGGAGGGTGGGGACAGAAAGCAGTTAAATAAAACTGTTAGCTCAATTGAGTGAGTGTCGTGAGCTACTGGTAGTCAAGAAATACAAGTCCAAGTGTGAGTTTGTTTGGAATTAGGGTCTTTACAGTTATAATTAAGTTAAAGATTTCAGAATGAGGGCTTTGTGCATCCAGAGTCAGGCTGAAATTCAATGACTGGTGTATTTATAAAGGAAAGGAGAGGTAAATTTGATAGATGCAGAGAAGGTGGCCATGTAAAAATGCAAACAAATATTGGAGTTATGCTGGCATAAACTAAGGAATTCTTGGAGCCAACAGATGCTGGAAGAGCCCAGCTTTCTCTTCAAGAGCATTTAGGAGGAGTGTGACTATGCCAACACCTTCAAACTTCTTTTCCCAGAAAGTATGATAGAATGAATTTCTACTGTTTGAAGTCACCAACTTTGTGTTAATTTGTTCTATCAGCACTTGGATACTACTAAAGGTTTAAAATAGGATAGTATTTGCCCAAGAGAAATTTTTTCTACTGGTCTTTTGATGGATGTAAGAACAAAACCTTTTTATTACTAGCATTCACATGAACAAATGATTGATAATTTTTATTCCTTTAGGGTATGCTTGTACTCTTCAGTTTTGTTATGGATCTCATTTCTACTTAGTTTTGTGTCACTTTATAACAATGAATAGTCAAATATATTTTTAAAAATAAACTAAAGAATAGTTTTGAAACTTTATTGATATAGAATTTTAAAATTCTTGAATGATTTTTAAAAAAAGACTGTTGTGACAGGGGACATAGCTTAGTGGTAGAATACTTGCCTAGCATGCTTAGGGACCTGGGTTATAGCCTCCTTATCTCCAGAAAATAAAAGTAAGAAGAAAGAAATAGGTGTATAAAATGAAAAATGAGAAAAGAAAAAATGAAAAAAATGAGAAAACTTTAAGATGGAACAACTTGAAATCTATTTCTATGAATAGTTGCAAAGTGACTTTTAAAATAAATTTATTATGTTTTTCATTGTAAAGTAATTATTGAGTATAAAGTGTTTGTGCTCATTTGGGTGTTTATATGTTTAGCAAACAGCAATAACAAAAATCAAAAGAATTAGAGAAAGTAAAAAACAATGAAAATGAAAACCCATAACTATAATGGCATAAAAACTGTTTTAAACATTTAGCCTTTCAGTACAGTAACATTAAAGTTATCTTCATTCAATGTTGATCTGATAGTTATCTTGCTGGTTGGATTGGGGAAAGGCTGGTTGAAATGCACCTAGGACCTACACCTAAAAAAACAGTATGTAAAATACTATCCATAGTAGGGATATATATAAAAAAACTGGATGGATTAGAGCACAACAGAAATATAAGGAAATTACCACAAGGATATGAAAATTATACAAAAAAGAAAATCATGAAAGATTGATATTCCCATTCCTAGTTTGTCTGATTGGAAGAATAACAAGATGGTTGGCATACATGGGAATACTGAGAAACTGAGAAATTTTAACCTCTTCAGTAAATAGTTCTCTTTGACAGAACCAGGAAGGAGTTGCAAAGCATTTAACAGATTAAAGGTATCCCCCCAACCATCAATGATGGCATTCCTGGCACAAGTCAATAATGCTAATTCCCATTCAGATTGATAATGTAGGCATCTGAAGGTGCATCCCTTCCTGCAGCACCTCCAAAGCATGTCTGTCACCTATCGTTTTAAGGGGTAAAGAGACTCTTGCAGGGGGAGAAGGGGTCTCTTTTTGTCTTTGGCTTTGATTTCAAAACTTGATAAGAGGTGAAGGATAGAAGTATGTATTCTGTGACAGGTTGTTTTATCCTTGCCTGCCACATTATATTTCCATTAACAAGACAAAATCCTTCAAGTTGTGGTCTGAGAAGAGCAGGGATGGAGAGAGTAATTGGTTATGAATGGTAGGATGGAGATGGGGGCTGTAGTATTTTTATGGACAGAGGGTATCAGAGGATATCCAGATTTTGTCTGGGTTCTGGGAGGTAAGGCAGAAATAGGATTGTTATTTAAGCTGCCAAGGGAACAAAGGAGATTAATGAATTTACCTTATATGTTCTATTGCCTACCATCAGTGGAGAAAACATCATTTATCTGATGTGGGATGGAGTTACAGAAGTTAGCTAAAAAGAGACATACATTGACTATAGTAAATCTCAGTGTTGATTACCTTTTGTTAATCTAAGACTCGGTTCTAATAGATTTTAGAAAATATTTTTAAGCATTTGTGAGAATGAAATATACTGTTAAGAGATTTCATGGTATCTTGTGCATTGTTATAAATATTATATATTATCTACCTTATTAAAATGGAAAGCTCTAAGAAGTAGAGTTTTAGTCCTTCAGCAAAATAGTCTTAACATATGGACTTTTTTAGATCATCAGATTATGGTGTTCTGTTGCCTAAAGTAGCAAATGTACATTTCTGAGGAAAGTTATATCCTTTGTCTATGGGCCTCAGCCTATTCTTCCTTTAGTATTTTGGAATTTCTTCATATTTTCAACTCCTCTTTAAAATTGGTTTCACTGCCTGCTCTTCATTAATAAAAAACAGGATGTATTATAATAGTCTTTAGACATCCCCTTGCTTCTAGTATATCACTCCTTAATATCTGCTTACCTTAGAAATATAAATTTCCCAAAGTCCTCCTTGTCTTAAATTTTCTCCCTGTAAAAACAGAATAATGGGGCTGAGATTGTAGCTCAGAGGTAGAGCACTTGCCTTGTATGTGTGGGGCACTGGGTTTGATCCTCAGCACCACATAAAAATACATAAAAAATAAAAGTAACTATACACACAATTTCAGAATGCTCTAATTAAAAAACAAAACAAAACAGAATAATGCTCACAATCACAAGCTGGAATTTAAGATCTTCGTACATTTGTGCGAGCATCTTACCTCTTTGTTGCCATCTTCACAATCCATTTTTAATAATAAAGCTCCTTTTAGGAATTACACTATCATTTACTTTTGCTCTGCATCTAATCTAATGGCACTTTAATTTAATGTACCTTATATAACTCATGAATCATTTCTTAAGTGCTCACAATCAGGGTTTCTCAACATCAGCAATATTGCCAATTTAGGCTGAACCATTCTATGTTGAAAGTAAGGGAGCTAATCTGGGCATTATAGGATTTTTAACAGCATTCCTGACTTCTAACCACTGGGTACTAGTCGCTCTTCCACACTCCAAGTATGATTACTGAAAAGGATCATAATATGCCACACTAAAACATGTCACTTTAGCATAAGGATTAGTTTGAGTTGAAAGCAAAGAAAATAGTAGCAATTGAGAGTCCACAGTAAGAGTTCTCTGACCTTCCCTATCTCACTAAAATTACTGCATCCATTCTCCTTTTATAAAGGTGTCTCCTCTTCCTTACCAGGAAAAGGAAAATGACCTTTATCCCAAGATGACACCTGGATAAGTTAACTTTTTTAAAACCACATATCAATCAGTTAGACATCATTGTAGATTATTAATAATAATAATCTATCATTACTTTACCCATGCATTTCCAAGTTACTTTCCCAGAATTTACCTCTCTGGGAAGTAAATTTTCAAGCAAATAGGGTACTTTTTCTGGTCACTTCTCCATCATGTGTTACCTTTTGTTAAAACGTTATATGACCCTCTAAGTATAATTGGTTGTTTGGATTTTTCACTTTTCTGTGAAGTTCTCCAAGTATATAAAAATATTACCATCAATAAATTTTGCCTTTCTTTTTTCTTTTTAATTTGTCTTTTGCAAGTTTAATTCACAGACCTCCAGATGTTGTACCTGAGAGGGTGGAGGAAAAATTATTTCTTCTCCCCTGCACTATTAAAATGGTTTCCAGGTGTTGCCTTATATTTCCTGTGGAATAAAATCATGGGTAATAGAGAACCATTGCTCTAAATGACAATACTCTTTTGAATGAAGAATAAACAAGTTCACCACCTTCTTATCCTTTTAACATTTTGCAAAGTATTTCATAAAGATAATCTCCTTTATTCCTTAAAACCTACCGTATATTATGAAATCGTTAAGGATCAGAGACTCAAGGACGTGGAATCTCGTCGGCATTCCTTCTGCCTACCATTCAATAATACCTGGCATCGACATGAATCACTTCTGACTTCCTCACAATCTAGTTTATGAGAAGTCTTCTTTTGTTATTAAACTCTTGAATTTCAATTTTGCTCTTGGTGGTTACTATTGGCTTCTTTGAATAGGTTATAAGCAGTTTGAAGCAAAGAATGATTCATTACATGAAAACATTGACTATCTCAGCAGAAATGTTATCTGCCCTATTTGCTTAATAGTAAAGAAGGAAATAGTCTTTTATCAATACCAGCACAATTCTTTGCATATAGTAACTGCTCAATCAACATTTAATGAAATATTTAAAGAAAACTGATGAGAACCCTTAGGCATACATGTGAATTAAACAACATTTTTCTTTGTTGGCACTGCTTTTCAATTTTTTTTTCTTGGAATACATTTTCCTCTGCCTCCTCATTTTAGTTTTCAAGGCTTTCATGATCATTCAGGGGATTAAAGAATGTCTCTTCAGAACCTCTGTTAAAATTTCCCTTCCATTTCTATTTACATTCAGTTTTCATGCTCCATAAAAATCTATTTTTGTCTGAAATCCACCAAAACATTAATTTTCTCAGTATAACTAAGCTTGGAAATTTGAAAAGAGAATTGATCAGCTACTGTGATAGGGTAGCTCCTGAGTTAGTTGTTTAATGATTTTAGAAGCATATAAAATATGAAAAGAACACATTTTGAATCAAAGCAAGAAGTTATGTTCCCTACATTTCATCAAGGTAGCTTTATAAAAATATGTTTTGCAAGAAAAAAATGAGATAACATAAAAAGGAAATGTGTTACTCAGCTGAAAATTTTTGAGTTAGAATCATTGAGAAGAAGTGGATGAAAGGATTAGGTATCTGAATATAAAAAGGAAATAAATTCATAACAGAGACAATATGAAATTTAAGTAAGAATGGGCCTATAATCAATGATGTAAAATAAACTGTAAAAATCAATTCACTTTGAGATGAACACACTCAAATTCATTTTTAAACTGTGTCAAGGTTACTTTATAGCTACTGGATACATAGGTGTGGGGGCGGGGAAGACTTCAAGATTAGAGTCCCCAACCACATGACTTTGTCAGAACTTCTAGTATGTGATAGAAAAATATTACAATATATGATCAGAGGAAATAAAAATGCAAAAAATAATAATTCTCAAAGCATTTCATTTCTGCAAGAAAGAATAAAGAATTAAATGAGCTAAATTACACATATGGGAATTCAATAGGAACAATTTCAACTTAAAAGTTAAAAAGTATTTCTATCAAAAGTTGTTTCTGAATCTATTCAATTTCTGACAGAAGGGGACTTTAATTATTATGTTGTGTCACTCATAGGAACCAGAGTATATTTCAAGATGATTGATTGCAGCTGGATTTGAGAGCAGTGCTCATTTCCATCATTTCATATTCCATGCTAAATCGAGGAAACAGACACAATAGTTTGCAACAGAAGATTCATCAACATAGGCTGACTTAGGGCTTCATGAGGGAGTGGAGAGTTTATTCAACTTTTTTACTGAACAAAATAATCTCGAAGATGTCATTTGGAGAAAATTAACCTGGGGTGATTGCTTTGAAATATTTTGAAGATTCTGTGGTGCAAAAAATAAAAATGGAACTCAGGAAATAGCCACAGATTTAGAACAAGTCAAACTTTTGAAAAGTCATGACGTCACAAAAGGATAATCTAAGTTTTTGCACAGTAGGTTTCTTGATATTATAGTTGACATGTAAAAATTTTTCATCTTTTCTGGTTGTAAATGAGTATAATTTTCAAATGCAAATAGTCAATTGGGTAATATTTCTCTTGCGACATTGCCATGTTTCTTATGGAAAATTGCTCAAATACTGAGAAAAAAAAAATGACTCCTTTTCAAAGTCCCAATGGGTAAGATCTTGTTAAATGATAATGAAATATAAATGTTCTATGCTTTCTTATCACTGAGAACATTTCCCAAAAGCACTATTCCTTAACTAATTTAAAATTTGACTAAACACTAAAATATAAGTTAAACCAAATAATCTTTCACTAATGAGTTGAGCAAGATGAGCCAATTGGCCTTTTACAATTCTAATTTCTATAATTCTATGAATTCAATATAGTGTATCAAAACCCTCAAAGGTAATGCAGTGTTAAATCAATACAAAGGAACTATAATGAAAATGAAGCACTTCCTTTATGTGTTTAAGAGAAAGACTTTCTGAGGTGATTGTACTGGGGATATGTAAGGTTTTTAATGCGGCTACGCCTCCCTTCCCTGTGGCAGATTTTAGAAGCATAGCTTTATGGGCTGCTTTATTCCCCTAGAACCACATATGCTGTTTTTTAATTGGTTTCCTGGATGATGCCCAGGAATTCTGAACATTTTAAAAGAGGTTATTCAACATAGTTCTTAAAGTTAACGGTTTATAATTTTGAGGTCAAAATTGTATGCATTTTAAAGCATATACTCCTCATCTATCAAGCAGGGCTTATGATACAAATAGGAAGCCAATTTTGTTCTATCTGCATATGTCAAGAACGAATATTGTCGTGATCTAAATATTTGGAGATTCAAATAGATGACTTCAATTTATAATGCATGTCTTGTAAGCTTGCTCTAGTTTGCTGATATGGTTACTTGTAAATTAAAACAAATAAGAAGTAGGAAAAAATAAACAAAGGGTCTAATAGTATGCATAGCAAAACTTTTGTGAATATTTCTCACAAAACTTATGTGCTAAGATGGCCTTACAACAAGCATCAAAAATAGTTTAATAATATTTCCATGTATTTACTAAAAATAGTTTCACAAATTTAGTTAAGTAAATATTAAACTATTTTCTAGGTTTAGAATATTTTCTTGTACTTTATACAATGGACCATTAGAATAAGAACAATACCTATTAGAGTGGATGCAATTTTGGAAGTGTTGACTAAACATTACAAAATAAATGAAGGAATTTCTAAATAAGAAGTACTAAATGAAATACAAATTAACAAAACTACAAAATGCTTTTATTTTTTATGTATTTATGGCATAACATTTTTAATTCAGAAAGTTATATTTTTTATTCTTCTAATACAAGCACTATATAAAAGTTACGTGATCTACTTCTTTCTCACTATTGCATTAAAACAAATAGTTTTACATCCAGGAGTATTTAAATTAAGAGAATAACATTAATCATAAATACTTCAACGCTGAAATTAAACAAGTTATTTATTTTAATGATGCTTTAATTTTGATAAACAGATACAACCTGCAATAACGTTTCAGGTGATTCTATAAACATGTCTTTTAATAATTCCTTAGTGGGAGATATGTTAATATTTATTTTAGGATAAAAATATTTGTGTATATCCTCACACATATATATTTGTTTCCTAATTCATAAATTTATATTTATAATATACATTTTTTGAATTTTATTTTTGCTCTATTTCTAATTGGAGATGTTGCATGAGGAGCATACAAGCCTCTAGTTGAAAATTGTGTCCTTCTTCAAATCAAGGTGGCAAAAACCTAAAATGAGAGCATTTCTTTTGTTAAATTCCTTAATAGATAGAAATAATTTGCATATTAGGCTTAGTGAACTCTGTTTCCAAATTTACTCTTGTTGATTATGAATGACCTGCATTGTACTATTATTCTGAAATTTGGAATAAGTGGTCTGTTATTAATTAATTAATTAATTAATTCTCTTCTAATTTTCAGTAGGTAAAAATAGATAAAATCGGAGGAGACATGATCTGTTATGAACTTATTTTTAAAGTTTGCTTTTCATAATTTGCTAACATGGTAAGTCACATCCATTGAAAAATGGACTAATTAATGAGTATTAGAAAGACAAATAATCTGATGTCCCTGGTGAACACTATTATTTGAATAATCAACTTTTATTTAAAGTAGAGACTAAACAAGAAGGGCAGAGTCACATTATTTGTGTCAGTACCATTTTATAATGTGTTGTCCTGGAGAATTCCAGTTTTGCCATAAACTTGCATATCCTATGCAACCACAATAAAACCTTATATGTTGTGCAAACAACCTTAATTTGAAAGATCTTTGCCATGCCCCAGATGGCTAAGTGAAACATTCCTCCCATTTGCATTCATTGTACAGAGAAATTAAGCTATGAAGCTTATGAGAAAAGCTTTTTACATTCCCTGATACATAGCAATCAGCTCTGATTGTATTCTGATAGTTTTCTTTTTTCCTAGTATATTTCGTATTCCAGAGAAACATTGGTACCATCTATTGATTGGCATCTGTTTTACTTAGCTTTTACATCACTATGACCAAAAAATACCCTGAGAAAAACAATTTAGAAGAGGAAATTTATTTGGGGCTCATGGTTTCAGAGGCTTAATCCATGGTTGACTAACTTCATAGTTCTGAGGCAGATTATTATGGCAGAAGGGCATGGTGGAGGAAAGCAGATCAGGACATGGCAGCCAGGAAGCAGCAGGAGAGGTCTCTTTATCAGGGACAAAATATATACTCCAGAGGCACACCCTCAGCAACCTACCTCTTCCAGTCATATCCTACTTGGCTATAGGTTGTCACCCTGTTAATTCATATCAATAGATTGATCCCCTGATGAGTTTACAACTTTCATCATCTAATCATTTCACTTCTGATTGTTCTTGCATTGTCTCACACATGAACTTCTGGGGGATACCACATATCTAAACCATAACAGTGTCCCAGAGACTTACCTAGCTGACCCATTTTCTAGTCCTTCTCTGCCTGATAAAACAGGGAAATATAAAATTTGTTCCAAATGCAGGTGAAAATAGCTAATTGTTATAAGTTAGTAGTGTTGATGAAAAACTTATAAGTAAAATTAAGTTTACAGTTATAAGTAGTTTTTTTCTGCATTTTTAACTGACAAATGTTGAAACAACTTGTCCAAACTTACACAGATTTTTTTAATATAGATATGGGATTAAAATACAATCATGTGTGACTCCCCAGCACATGGTATTAAAAGGGATTCCCTATGAATTTAAGAAATCAAAGATACTGTTACTTAAATCATGCTGGAAAAAAAGTCCTCAGATAAACTATCCTGGAGAAAAACATTTCCCAAAATACAGAACGGGTTTTCAAATTAATCCTATCATGCAACCCTAAAGGTATCCTTATTTTCCTCCACTCAATTTATGTCAAAAAGTTTACCCAAAATAACAGTGTTTAATGTCAGATGCTCCACAAGTGTGCCCTTTTTTTTCACATGGCTGCCATGGATATTTACTGAAACTTATTGAGACTTAAAGCATTTCAATCATGATCTTTTGCCCAGACTTATCCATTCATATATTAGATAAAATTGGTCTTAAATTATTTAATGCAAAAATTCTTGAACCTGACCCCAGGGGTTCTTATCTCATGAATTCTTACTTATTAGAATGTTTCTTATATTCTTATGTGCCTAGAACTTGCTAGATTCTCAGTATGTTGGTAAATAAAAATACTTTTGTTCTCCACAATAAGCATCTGTTGGAGATGGGAGGCAATGATACATGAATTATGAACTAAAATTGTGATGAACAATATAAAAAAGTAACATATCCATGATTTGGAATTAAAAAGAAAACTCAAAAAATAAAGGTGTTCAGGTAATGGGCCCTGAGAAAGTTACTTTATTTTTAATAAAGAATGAAAAGTAGTCACCTATACCAAGAATCATGGGAAAAGCTTTCTGGAATTAGAGGCCTTTGGAAACTCTGAAATGGAAAATCCTTGTAACAATGAAGGAAACACAGTGTGACTAGAGTGGATTGGAGAAAGGAAAACAGACTATGATAAGGTTGGATAAGGGCCTGATGATGTGGGTCCTGAGGAGACATAAATTTACTCATTTGACAAATGTTTTGAAAGCATGCATTGAGAACCTGATGTTCTTGGAAGTGAAGTAAAAGATTGACATGGCCCTGCTCTTGTGGAGCATGATGGAATGGGGAAGATATATGTTAATTAATAATGCAGTCAATATAAATGGCAATGATAGAATGTCTCTGAGTGACTGATGCAAAATGCTATGAGAACTGAAGGAGGAATTTGACTCTAAGAAGAACCCAAGTGTGAGATGAAAACTTAATGATGAATAGCCAAGAGAAAGAGAGAAGAAAGTAAATCACAAGCTCACATATAAATTGCAGAGTAAATAATGTTAGGGGAAAAAGTACTAGTTTTAATGTATATGGACAGTAATTAGAGCAGGGCCAAGAACAGTGTGATACATTATAAAGCTATTACCCTGGTCCAGGTGAAAAATAATGCCTATAGCAGAGAACTGGCCTCTTTTGAGATATACTCTGTATGTAAAAATATGTGAAAATCATACTGATCATTTGGGGTGTAAAGAAGAGACAACATGAATATATAGTCAATTCCTGATCAAGCAACACAGTGAATTGTGTTATGATTTACTGGCATGGTAAAGAATTTGAGGAGATAGCTAAGAAGAGAAATCAAGAGAAGTCAGTGTGCCTGTTGAGTTTGATGTCAGTATTTTAGTGTGAGACTTCAAATACAAAAAAGCAGTTAGATAAATAGACAAATGAGAAATGCATTAATTTACCCAACTTAAAAATCTTTAGTATTTAGATGCTATAGATGCAGGAGTTATGCAGGTTTCTATTTATCAAACATATCCCTTGGGCTGTGAAACTTTCAAGAAATACTGCCATCCAAATTTCCAAGACTCATTATGGAAGTCTTAACTGGAAGCATAGATTGTCGTATTACTAATATTTAAGGTGTGCAATAACAAACATATTTTTACTCTACAAGCTCCAAAATACTGATTATGAGGAACATTTGCAAAAAGTAATGTAGGAAAGTAAAAATTCATCCATGTTTTGGAATCCTATAAAACCGAGTATAGATGTCCCCTGCATGTCTTCAAGGTTTTACCAGTGCCAAGTCAGTTAAACTATCTATTTCATGTGAGAAGAAAAAAAAAATTGGCTGTATTTTTATGATAAGAAATATTTATTTTCTGTTAGAAATATACATGTCATATTTATTATCTAACAACTACGAATCACCACCAAAGTTTGCATACTAAATTTTGAGATTTTGACCAATATAATAGGTGGTAAGGGTAAATATTTGAAGAAAATAGCCAATAGGCAGCTCAAATGACAGAACTGAAGAAGGGATTTAAATATTTATTTACAAATGAGAACAGGCATCAACATATTTACCCTAATTTTGCAAGAGTGAACCTTGACTAATTGGTTTTCTACCATTATTTATCCTTCATTCCTGTTTCCAGGTGCACCATGACATTCCAGAACCCATTATCCAGACAAGTCTCTTCCCCCATAAACCATTACCCACAAGGTGCTGCACTGTCAAGGTGTTGCTAGCATTATTTTTCTCTTCCTCCTTTTAGGTATTCCTTAGCCAGCCCAAGAGACAGGTAGCATGGTGGTAGCAATAGACAGTTTCAATGAGAGATCTTCTTCTATTTGTTCGGTAATAATTTCTGGGATTTACATATTAATATTATACATAAGATAATTAAATTGAATCAAGAGCAAAACTAGCACTGTTTTTATTCTTTTTTAGATTTTTAGGGACAAGGTAAAGGGAATGAATGATTCCTCCTGTTCTTATTCTTTAGATACTCTAGGGATCATTCTTGAGTTCAGAAAATTCATCTAACAGTAACATATTCTTGGTCACATTCAAGCAGGGACCTCACCCCACCAGAGAGCTGCTTTACTGTTATTTAGTCAACAATTACAAACACTGGGGAGCAAATGGAATTTAATGCTCTGAAATGCTTTCATTCACTGTTGAAAAAGAGAGGTTTGTCATTTTCCAATTGCCCTTGAATATAAATCTTGGAGGTTTTCCTTGCTTACTTTCCTTTCTGTGGCCAAAAAACTAAACAAACAAACAAACAACAAAAACAACAAAAAACCAATGCCAAAAAATAAAAACAAACAGAAAACCCCCAAAACTCCACTCCACTCTGTTTTCCTATGCCAACACCTTCCCTCCAAACCAGAAATCCATTTTCAGGGAATCTCAAACTAAACTTGAGCTGTAAGTGGCTGTTAATAGAGATTATCACTCCTTAGTATCAAGTATAGTAGAAAGAGTTCCTTTGCAGAGCCAAATTCTGATAGTCTTTGCATTGGTATTGACTTTTCTTTCAAGAAGAACATTACACGGGCTCCAAGTGGTACTTGGCAGTCTAAACGATGACTCATTTACCTACTAAGTGATTCCACTAGGGCTTCTGTTTCCCTAACTCCCACCAGCTCTATTCAGTGTCTTACATCTTTTAGCCCCCATGAATATGTCACAAAATAACACTTGATTTTCTTTATCTTTTATGCTTCTGTAGTCATGCAATATTTTATTATAACCTCTGTCCCTTATTTAGAGATTTCCTTTTGATTACAAATTCAATTTGGAGACATTTAAAACAAAAAAAGAACTCCAGGTTTTTGTTTGTTTGTTTGTTTGTTTGTTTTTTCTCTCTCTCTTTATACTTCCTCCCCGCTGTAGTTTGGAACTAGGATACCCCCAAAAGGCCATGTTTTAAAGGCTTGGTCCCCATCTTGGTGCTATCGGGAGGTGGTGAAGACTTTTAGAGGTGATGTCTAGTGGGGGTTTTTCAGTCATTGGGGATATGCCCTTGAATGTGATAGCAGGACTCCATCTCCTTCCTCTTTGCTTCTTCATTTTCTGGCCATAAGATAAGTAATTTTGCTCTATGATGTGCTTCTGCCATTATATGTTGCCTTGCTACAAACCCAACCAAACCTGTGAGCCAAAATAAACCTTTCTTCTTTATAAGTTGATCTCAGGTGTTTTTTATAGCAATGAAAATGAACTAACACATTCCAAAACAAACCTAATTTTCCTCAGTGCATCAACATAGCTAGAAAAAAAACCAGGTGCTAGTAAGGATGGTAGGTATAGTTAGAGATATTACCATTTCTGGATATATTGTTTCATGAGATTGTTCATCTTTCACTAATTACAGTGACCTTTATCATGAAGACCATTGATCTATTCTGGTTCCTAGTCTCCATATCCAGAATAAGTTTAAAAAAAATTCCACTTAATATTTAAGTGTAGTGTCTTTATATGTATTGCATTAGCAATTGTCTGATTATTCATTCTGCAAATATACCAAGAATTAAAAACTCTCCGTCTCTTCTGCTTTTGGACTTTCAATCTTTTACAACATTCTGTAGTGTCCTTATGTGTGTGATCCCTTCCCTAGTAAATTCTTTGATCAAATATTGGTAACAATTTATGCGTCCTCAAGCATTTTTCCAATACTTTGCAAAATGTTAGATACCCATTTGTAGTTCTACCAACCAAACATAAGTTTACTTTGCTTTTGTTATAATGATATTATTTGAATGTATAATTACCTTTATTTCTAATTTTCATAAATGTAAAAGGAACTTTTTAAGAAAGTGCTATTATCTTTTTAATTAGCCAGGATGCAAATTTGCCCATTTTACTGACATATTAACCTTGAACTATTAAAAAAATCAATATCAAACATAAACTTTTGAAACCACCATATAGATTTGATTTCAGACAACCAAGAGCAATCTTCTAACTTAAAATACTGATATTTGTATTTTGTTTCTTTTCATAACATGAAAATCAACAAAATATATTACTGACAAAAGATTAATGTAAAAATTATTTAGAGAATCTTAAATTTCTTAGATTTTTTTTTTTTTTTTTTTTTGCTTCTTGAATGTTCAAACTATGTTTACCATGAACGAAAACTTTCTCAATTACTTTAAGGCAGTGTGTTCCTATTTAGAAGATTTGAAAATATTTAGAACAGTCATTGATCTAGTTGCATTAAATGAAAGTTAGTGGCAGTGATCATTTGGTGACTAGATTAAAAGTCATTGAAAAGTTTATTTATTATTTCTATGACCTTTTATTAGAAAAGGTTAAGACAGAGAAGTTCCTTCAGAAACAGAAAAATATATTAGACTTCACTGCAGTGGAAATCAACTACAGAGAAGAGTTGGGGACAATGACAGTGGTGGATATATATGTGTGTGTGTGTGTGTGTGTTATATGTGAGATATATATGAACATATACATTTGATTCATATACATACATATCTCACATATATCACACACACGCACACACACACACACACACACATACACACAAACACACACACCCCCACCTTCTGTTTTTCCATCTTTCGGTGAGCCTATCTGATGCTTTCAAATGCCTTGTCTTTTATTCTTTGGCCTCAGCTAATATGTGGATTCTAGTCTTAATTTTGTCTGTTTCTGATAATTGCTTTGTTTCCTTGAATCATATCCCAGGTCATATGTATATGTGGGGGTCAACAGAGAGGTAACAGTATCAGCTGTAAATAAATAAAGTGAGCATGTATGCATGTAGCATAACAAATCTTATGTATAAGTTAAATACTCTAATAAAAGAAAAATAATAAAATAAAGGAGTGAGAATAAAGGATGTATAAGAAGCCCAGTGAGTAGATCAAGAGCAAGAAACCTACTGGAGGTGAAGAAAATTTGACACAGTGACAATCACTGTATCCTTATTTATTTAATTGTAGATGGACACAGTACCTTTATTTTATTTATTTATGTTTATGTGGTGCTGAGGATCGAACCCAGTGCCTTACTCATATGTGCTAGGCAAGTACTCTACCACTGAATTACAACTCTAGCCCCCTTATTTATTTTTAATAGTGCCTCATTTTAAAGAAGAGATATCATACAGATTTGTCTGACTTTACCAGAATAAGTGAAATAGTCACATTAAAAATAAAAAATTTAAAGAGAAAATCCAACATGAATTTAGAAGCAAACAATTCATGCAAAAATTTTATTAAGATTTTTATCTGTTATTTTCATTTTCCTTTATAGTTTCCTTTTTTAGGATATTAAAATTGGTTATAAAAATCAATGGATTTCATATTTGATGATCATTTATTATTTCTCAAATAGATATAATTTAATGTTCATTTAACAATAGTTTCATGTTCCTATCTATAAATATAGTCATAATATTATAATATGCTATATAAATAAGTTATGTTCATTCATTGTCATATTTTCTCAATGTATAAGAAAATTATAAATCAGAGTCTTCTTAAACATAATTTAAAGGTAGAATTATTTGGTATCTAATTGAGAGCTCCTATTCAATTTTTTTTGTTTTTTGCTATCATCTAAACAGATATTATTATTTTTGATTCTTGTCTTTAACTTCTATAAAGTAAAATTATATAGATTTTTGAATTTCAAAGACCAAGAAACAATGAAGCCTGAGAAAGATATAACATTGAATCAAAAGGGAGTTAAATATGATTAAAATATTATTTTAAGTTACCTGTAGGTGAGATTAAACAACAATCATAATTATAGTCTTAGAACCTTTCAAAGATAGTGAAATGGAAAAAAAATAAACTTTTTAAAAAGGTTAATAAAATAGTTTTACTTGGAAGAACTAGAATTCATATGAAATAATTAAATGTTCCTTCTGAATAACTTATTATGAAACATACATACAAGTAGAAGATCAAGAAAAGTAAATCAGAGTATGGTTGCAATACAAATAATAAAAATGAAATAATAAATTCAAATGAATGTAAGAGTGATCTCTTGGTTGTCTTCACAGCTGATACCTATTGCCTGTGTTGTGATCTATTGATTATTCCATAATTTGCTTTTTTCTTGGCAGGGATATGCTGTGGAATGCAGAGGAAACAAAAATCAGCAGTGTTTGTCTCTGTTATCTTCAGCGTTCCAAGGAGAGGTTTCTTTTGTGTGGCTTCTAAAATAAGTCTACAAATCCAAAACCCAGATCTGAACAGAAACAGACTATATCTGAAATTCTCAAATATTTCTCTATAGGAGTCAAGGCTGCAAGTGATTTAAAGCAAAAATAAATTGATTTGGTAAATCATACTTTACCACTGTACTTGATCCCCCTGTAAATAACTGAATTTTAGTTGTCATTTAAACAGTTGACTATAGACAGACATAATGAGGGACAGGAGATTCTCATTATTCATGGGTTTTATATTTTCAAGTTTACTTGCCTCCTAAAATTTATTTGTAACCCCACATTCAAAATTTTTGATGCTTTTCCAGTCATGCACATGGTGCCAAAAAATTTGAGTCACTCAATATGCACAGAGCCAGCAGAGACTAAGCATGGCAAGAGTTCTCTGTCCTCTCTTTTCAGTCATTATAAACAAGTGTCTTTTCCTTGGTCTATTTAGTCATTTTTTACATATATGAGCATTTTGTTGATAATGTTTTTTGAATGTTTTAATTTTTTTTATTATTTGTTCTACTTAGTTTTACATGACAGCAGAATGGCAGAATGCCTTTTGATTCATGGTACACAAATGGGGTACAACATTTCATTTCTCTGGTTGTACACAAAATAGAGTCACACCCTTTGTGTAATCATACATGTACATAGGGTAAGGAAGTTTGTCTCATTCCACTGTCTTTCCTTCCCCTAACACCTCTCCTCCCCTCATTTCCCTCTACACAATCCATCCTTCCATTCTTCCCTGACCCCCTCCCCACTCCTGTTATGTATCAGCATCCACTTATCAGAGAAGACATTTGTCCTTTGGTTTTTTTTGGGGATTGACTTATCTCCCTTAGCATGATATTCTCTGACTCCATCCATTTACCTGCAAATGCCATAATTTTTTTTCTTCTTTATGGCTGCATAATAGTCCACTGTGTATACATACCATGGTTTCTTTAGCCATTCATCTATTGATGGGCGTCTAGGTTGGTTCCACGATCTAGCTATTGTGAATTGAGCTGCTATAAACATGGATGTGGCTGTGTCACTGCAGTATGCTGATTTTAAGACCTCTGGGTATAAACAGAGGAGTGGGATAGCTGGATCAAATGGTGGATCCATCCCAAGTTTTCTGAGGAATCTCCTTACTGCTTTCCAGTGTGGCTACAGCAGTTTGCAATCTCACCAGCAATGCATGAGTATGCCTTTCCCCCCACATTCTGCTCAACACCTATTGTTGTTGGTAATTGTTATGTTTAAAATGCACACGGTGCCATGGGTAGTGCTAAGTGCTGTCAAGAGTCACTAATATCAAGAAATGACTGTGATGTTGCCTCTGGCAATAACGTGTATTAAGCTTTGTTCATGTGTGAACTGTAGGCTTGTTGGCTACAAATTGAAAGTTAATGAATCAACAGTATGTATTATTGTGGGAAGCTGTCCTTATTTAGCAGAATCAGACTAGGTTGAGCCATGTGACGCAGAGGCCTGGCTTATAGGAACTGCTGGAAAGTATGTGGCGCTGAGTGGGAGTGGTTCCCTGTCTCCTGGAATTTTCCCCCTAAGAGGATGGCTCCCCTAACTCCACACTATCCTGTCCATCAAAGAAGCAGCTCCTCCCATCCTTGCTCCTTTTATCTGTCTGTCTATAAGTAAAAGAGAGCTGGGCAACTTGTTGTAAAGAAGTCAGAGCTGGTATGGCCAGACCCGTCACACCCCCTCTCTCATAAAAAGAGCATTGGTTCTTGTATGTTTATTGAGTAGATAAGTTTTTTGGGTAATAGATAGAAAAACTGCTAACATTCTCCTCCTCCGGCAGTTAACCCTTTCTTCCTCCACATGGGATGTGGCAGAGGACCCCGACATATTATATAAGTTATCTTTAAACAGTAACATATGTACATAAGATAATGTTATTTATTGATAAATTGATGAAAGTCAGTGACTAGAGGCTTGTGGGAACCTCATCCTGTATTTCCCTTCAAGACAGTGATTCAGTATTTGCTAATACTGAATTTACATTATTTTATATACATTTACATTATTTTATAGGACGTGATTTCCATCACTAACAAAAAACCGATTGTACACGAATATATTCAGTTTGCTAAGGCTGCTATCACAAAATATCACAGACTAAGAGGCTTAAATAAGAAATGTATTTTGTCACAGTTCTGGAGTCCAGAAGTTCAGGAGTAAGATGTTAGCAGGTTTGGTTTCTCATGAGTCATTTCTTCTTGACTTGTACCTGGCCACTTTCTTGTTAAATCTGCACATGGTCTTTTCTCTGGTGTTTCTGTGGGTGCCCAAACATCCTCTTCTTTTGAAAACATCCATTGGATTGGATCAGTGTTCATGATGCTCATGGAAATGACAATGGCCTCATTTTAACTTATTCATCTATTTAAATGCCCTATCTCCAAATCCAGTCACAATCTGAAGTACTAGGGAATAGGGTTTCAACTTGAAATTTGGGGAGGACATAATTAGGCCATAAAAATTAGTTTCTAGTAACAAACTATTATACATGTGAGATTTTTTAAATTTACTTTTAATTTTTTTTTCTGTTTGAGCAAAGTTCTGGCAATATTTCCATGTACATATATTGTTATTTCAAAGAAATACTTTATGTGAAAAATCTAATTCTTTACTGTGTATCTATAATAGTTATAACTGATATTCTGTACCTAGAATTCTATGGAAAATAACTCCCATATTTACTGATGTGTTTTTATGGACAAAAGTATAATTAGAATATCTCCACTATAGTTTTATTTCTAACGGAGTCCTTTGCATAATTTCTGTTTTGGTAGCTTCTAGTTATTTGAAAGCTGTGAATGGGCAATAAGGACAATGTTGAAAAAAATAACAATACTCTTTGCTGTATTATATGAAGGATATTCAAAATACAGCATCTTCCATCCAGTGTCTGGGCTTTCAGCCCCGATAACTTTTTATGAATAAAAATCTCTCACAGTTCACACATTAGCTGTTTATTCAATAGGAGGCATTTTGATTTTCCAGGTATATTACAAGTCCCTATCCAAACTCTTAAACTTAAGCTCAAAGTGGTACTCCTAGAGTTGTTGAATTTGACATCAGTGCATCTATTATTCAGTGTTCTCTAGAGGAACAGAACCAATAGGATCTATAGATAGAAGGAGGTATGATTATAAAAGGGGGTTTTATTAGCTGATATGTGATCAGAAGCTGGATGGTCCCACAAGAGCTGTCTGCAGGCTGGAGAGCCATACCTGCTCATTCCAAGAAGCTGGATCATCAGAGCAAGAGGGGCCAAGGACTGAAGACCTGGAAGCTCCCTGGAGAGTCTCTGGTCAGAGTCCACTTTAAAAGGAGCAAAGAAGCTAGAGTCTGATGTCCTCAGGTAATCCCAGTAGCAAAGGAAGTACCCCTTCAAGAAGACTGAGCTTTTGTCTGCTGCTGCTTCCTCAATCTTCCACCTGTTTATTCCATCCAGGACTGAGACCTGTTGGGCTGCGCTGCCCACATTCAGAGTGAATCTCTCCTCCTGATTTTGCTGTTGTCACATGCCTCCCATTGGGAGAAACACCCTCACTGACATATCTAGAAATCTTAATCTTAGGCATCTCTTTCTAGAATCAAATTGGCAGTTCTGATTAAGCATCACAGTCCCTTTTTATTCCACTGTTGTTACAGTTTTAAAAATAAGGGTCAGAATCTAAAAAGAAAGGATTTTCTTCTATTTTTTCCATGTTTCCTAGGACTACAAGTATATTGTACTTGGCCTCATATGCTTTTGTAAAATAATGGCTTATTTAAGGAAATTCAGTTTCATAGTTCTTAAAGGTTTAGAAATATACAAATTGCATCAGAGTACTGTACCCTACATTTCCATTTTCTACTGAGTTTTGTTCCCTGTATTATATTTAAACACCTTGACTCTTTCCTGTTGAGAGCCAAGTTCATGCTTCCCATGTTTTGCCACAAGGATTTGCTAGTTTATTGCTTGCGTGAAATCTCAATCTATGTCAACTGGATTCCATAATTTTGTCTCCTGGGAGATTTCTTGGAATTTAACATTCAAATAGGATGATCAACTATTATGTACCAAATATTCATTCTAAAGGAATCCCTGGTTCAATTCTAACGTTATTTAATTGTTTGAATATCTAACTTGGAAGTCCTAAAAGCCCACCAGGACATTTACCATCTGCTGTACTTTCTGGGAAAAGAAGCTCTACCATGCATTTTTTCTCTTCTTAAAAAGAATATATTATATATTTGTCTTTGGCTATTTGATAACAACCGAAGGCATTCTCTAGTAAATACTTGTTTTAATATTTCAATGCTTCTTTTCTTTTAAAAATAATACTTTAGAGACCAAGCTTTGGATTGTATATGTGTCTTAATGTAAAATATATCCACTTACTCTATTCACCTTGGTTAAGTATTATCTAATTTTTCTTTTACATTTATGTTTTTCAATAAGAAAATTATGTATGGGTATAGTATATTAAAGTTGGTTCTATAATGTGATAATCCCAAATTTACTTCCAAATCTGAAAATATACCCATCAGTGAGTCAGGTATATAGTATTCATTAGTAAACTACTTTACCAATTTTAAGTTGTCTTAAAAATATTAGTCCTTGTAATATTTTGGCAAACTCAGCTTCTTACATCTAAAAGACAAAAAATGTTATTGTATAGTTAACAGGAACAATTGTCTTAGTTTTTGTGCTTTTGATTCAGAGTCCTCAGTCTTTTCTTTAACATTTAAATGATATATATAACTCTTTGAGGGTTTCTATTTTTTTTTCTTTACTGAATTGGAAATACTACCATAGCCAAGTGTATTGATGCATATTTGTAAAGTGATTTTGCAATACTTCCTCAGTTAATTTACTTCCATAATCAGTGAAATTCAGTTAATAAATCACAAAGTAGCTGAGAAAGGTTACTATTTATCCCAAATCATATGATTTATGTGTAACGTAAGGATTTTTAGTGAGGTTTTAGAGGTAGTGTGAGACGTACCTCTGCAAAACCATGTCTTCCTTCCAGTTCTCAGAGCAAGGACATAGAGATTTTTCACCAGTTTCTTATTTGGCTTTCATTTCCCACTTGGCCAAGCATGATTGATTTAGCAGGATGCTTTGTACTCTTTTCTGATTCATCTCTCCATAAGCAGCATATAAATGCATTCCATTGCCAACATTTTTCTTTGTGATATGACCAATTGTTTCCAGAATGACTCCTGTTATCCTGATCACCAGGTAAACATATTATTCTCTAATTCAAATTCTAGTAGCCCTGTTCTGTCAGTGGTTGGGAAGGTGGTTCTCTTAGAGATCTGGGTATATACACTCATGCTATTTCATAAAATTCTCACAAACATCTCACTTTCTGCAATCAATATCCACAGTGATTTAAGTTTTCTGTGATTTTTAAAAAAATTAGCTCAATTATCTGTGTTCAGTTTTTACCAGTTCAACTTATCTTTCACAACTTAGGAAATAGTACAATTATTTTTAAAACTTTTTCTTAAGAACATCATTCCAATGAGATTTACTATCTATTCACATGCCATTATATCCTTGTTATGAAAGTAAACTTTCCTTTTTGTCTTTTTAGCCTTACCATGTCCATAATGTATTAAGCAAACTTTAAATTTTCTTTAACACTTTATGTCACACATCAACTCAGAATTAGGATATATATCTCAGGGGTGTTTTTTTTTTTTTTTATTGATATAGGAAAATAGTCAAGCTAACTTCTCTATATATTGCATCATAATTTGATCAATTCTTTACTCAGTCTGTTAGTAGTGTGTACTTCTCTAGTTAATGCAGAGAAAAATGCATCAAAATAATTCAGAATTTTATTAGATTTCTTTTGTCTTGTTAAATATTCATGTCACTTTTTGGTAAGAGTTAAGTATATATAATAATTATAAATAAATTAAATAATCAATGTCCTAAGTGATAATCTAGTTTAAATTTACTATAGTTCCTTCACATTATTATAAAAATAATGTGGCTGAGTTCCAAGTTTACATATTTAGTATTTAATTCTGTTAAGGAACTCATTTTTAACTGACATAGTAAAATGGAGCAAATATTTTAGGATGGATATAAAAAGTGACATTGGTTCTTTTCTACCCCCTGCCAGTGATTCAGATACCCATGAATCCAATTATTTAAGCTGCCCTGAGGAAAAGGAAGCCTTTGAATAACTTAGTGATTTCTTTGCTTCGGAAAACACCCCTTTACTCTTCTAAATACTTAAATCACTCTGCTCCTTTAACCTTTAAAACCTTCTAAAGCTGAATTATCTCAGGTTCTTTGATTTTTATAAATTCACAGGAACGATGTGTCAGTACCCAGTACAACAGAAAAATTTGGCATTAATTTAGAAAGTTAAATAAGTTTTTCTCCGAGAGCTTAGAGGTGCAGTGTTTTAACATTTAAGGTCTTTGTGAAGTAAGGTATTCAAATGACTAATAAAGAGTCCATGACATTCCTTCACACTTTACACTTTGCAACTTCATTATATTTGACCTCTTTTTTCTTTAAATATATTATCATTTTGTCATTTAAGTAATATTTGCTCAAGGTCATAGGATTAGTTTTGTCAATGTTTTCTTTTAATTGAGATAATTCTAATGGTTGTCTAGAATTAGTCATGCAGTTCCCCTTTTTGTAAAATGAAGAGAATGATATTAACTCATGGTTTTGTGAAATGTAAACAAATTACTAAAATTCAAGCAGAACAGAACCTGGCACACAGAAAGTCTTGTATAGGGTTAGTTTATGTTACTGTTGTAATCTTCATTAATATTATTATTTTTTTTACTCTTAGGAATGTATTCACACAAAAAGAGGATAAAATAATCAAATGTTCAACTAACCCCTTAGTTATGTTATCCACAGCATATCTGCCCTCATCCTTTCCTTACTGCCGTTTCCTTTGGCCTTCTATTTATGTTCATTATAAGTCATTACATGATGAAATTAAAAATTAAGAAAATACTTTAGATGAATTACATGATTCCCATTCATGTGAGTTCATTCTTTTTTTTTCCCCTTCTGAATTCCATTTGATTTTTAGTTATATCTAGAAGTCATATAATATGTCTGGGTTTTAAGAGAATCCAATTCATCACCATCTTGAAATAGACTCTCTTGTGTCCTTTTTCATCTATCATTCACAAAAATATTTGGAACCTGATTTTGATCAGATCAATACCTCCTCACTTTTGTCTCTCACAAATTTCAGAAAAGGCTCAATTCACATGGGCATGTTTATGTATATTTGTATGCTTGTGCATAATTTTCAAGCATACCGAGTCCTCCAAATGTAGAGTGACATTCCAGGTTAGATTTTCCAATTAGGTTTTCTTCCTTAATGTTGGTAAGCCTACGTTTTCAAAGCTCTTGGATACTTTTTTTTTTTTTTTTTAACTATTCAGTGTAATCTTTGCCATTCATTTGGTTAGTTGTTCCTTTATTTATTCATTCATTAAACAAATATTGGTTAAATTCAGGCACTGAGACTAAAGTGATATCCAAAGTCACACATGGTGCTTTCTCTCATGGTGTCCTAGTATCAGGCTTTCACTAAGTACCATTAGGCTTCGTGGCTTATGAACAACAGCTATTGATTCCTCACAGTTCTAGACGCTGGAAACTCCTAGATGAAGGCACTGATAGATTCGGGGTATAGTGGGGGCTTTCTTCCTTGTCCATACACTGCTGTTGTCTTGCCTTGTCCTTGCCTGGTGAAAGTGGTGAGGGAGCTTCTGGGGTTCCTTTTGTAAAGCCCCACTTTCATTCCCAAGGATTTCACTCTCATAAATTAATCATCTCCAAAATGTCTACCATTTAACTAAATTTCCTGACACTCACTTATCCAAACGGTGTCTGGCAATGAGGATATGACTATTAAAGACAGACAATAAGGTAAAGATGGACAGTAAGATGTCTGGCAGATTTATTTCCTCCAGGACATGAGAGCAAGGGCATGTGCCTACTGACATCTCTACTGTAGAAAAAGGAAGACAGAACCTTATTGGTTGGGTGGTTGATGGTTGTGGAAAAAAAAAGAGATGAGTTCAGGGAAGAAGCGTCCAGTTTATAAGCAGAAACATAAGAAAAGTAAGTGAATTCAGAAATACAAAGCCTTGAATAGTTGGGAAAGATGATAAATTCTAAAAAGTAAGACATGCTATTTAAAAGAGACTTTAGCAAAGAGGACGAGGAAAATATTTAAGAAATTATAACAACTTGGGCAAAAGGTCATGTTCAGAATAAGTTATTTCTCTTTTCTCCTTCATTTGGAATAGTCACTATTAGCTTGAGTGAGAACTAGAGGAATAAAAAGAAATGTTATTTCAGAAAAAAAAAAAGAAAAAGTCTGGGAAAGAACCTTGAAAGTAAATGTTAGCCTGTGGAATGGACCAAAATGCAATAAATGAGATGCCTACTCCATTTTTGAAGAAGCTATATTGACAAATAAACCCTGGTCCTGAACTCAAAAACTTTTGACTATTTAAGCTAAAATCAATCTTAGTTACCTTGCCCTCTGCCTTGTTCAAGTCGGAACTGGCTTTTTGAAAGCCATACAGCCCTTAAGAAGGGCATACTCTCCAACACCCATTTCAAGTGTGGCCATGAAAGATAATATAAATAAAAGAAATTTTTAGATGGTAAGGAAAAAGACTACTGAAAATGTGATCACACTTTGTGCGAACCAGTAGTTTCAGGACACATTCCAAGACTTCTGCTTCACTATGGGGAGAGATTCTTGGAGGAGATCTTGATGGAATTTTTTAGGAAATCCGTATAGTAACATTGCTTAGACAATTCACTTGAGACTTCTCCTGAAAAGCGGTAAGTTGATTTTGCTAGCCATAGATATTTGAAGGTGATTGTTATGGCAGTAGAGAGAATCATGTGCTTTACAAGCCAGATCTCTTCCTCTAGACCCTTTGAGGCACTTGTTCTTCCAACTTCTAGGAGTGTGTACTGCTCAAAGTCTTCAGATACACCCTTTCTTATGAATTAACTTCAGAGAAGTTGACTTATGTAGCAGTCTGTATCCAGTGACTGATCAGTCCAGTGGAACAAAGTCACAGTTCCCTTGTGTCACTTTGTGCGACTCCGCAGGTCACCCAGCTTCAGAGCGCTAATGAGGTTAGTTGAGGCCTCTGTGACAACTGCATTATAGTGCAGCTTCTCCCACTGCTCAGTGATGCTCCCTTTCATTTCTTAAGGTTATTGTTCCCAAATCTACTTCCTACAAAATGCTTGAATACATCTTTATCTAAGGATTTCTTCCCGGGGAACATGACTGCAGATGATGGCTCCTGATTTTTACTTTTGCTTGTTCTCAGTTCTTAGTTGAATTCACACCTCAATTCATCATTTTTCCATGCCCACTGTCACTACCCAAGCCTATACACCATCAATTTTTAGAGTATTCCACAGTTTTTTCTCTTACCTCTTTTCAAATAACTCTTCCTTTAGAGGAAACATGATAGTCATGAGATTACTTCCATTTAAAGCTCATTGAGACTTGAACTTCACTTGGAAAAAATTCAAATTCTTTTTTTATGGCCTGTGAACCTCAGAATGATGTGGCCTCATCCTAGCTCTTTACCCTTGTCTTCCTTACCTCTTTCCTCCATTATCCTCTGACTGCGTTAGGTTCTCAATCTCATTATCCTTTCTCACCTTAGAAAACTTTTAGCTGTCACTTACTCAGCAAAAGGACCTCTTCTTCCCCATTATTTTTCATATTTGTGGTTTACCTTTAAATCTCATCAGACCGGTTTTCAATGAGCAAATAAATTGAATTGTGTCCCCTTCTCTGATTTTCTGTCTTTGTTTTTTGTTTATGTATTCATTGCCTTTGTTACCCCCTTTAATAATTTTCTTTAGCATATGTATCCACCATTCCCACTTTAATATATCTTTTATAAATTCAGGCAGGAGTCATGTCTCTCTTCTTTACAATAGTGTATTCCCAATACTCAGCATAGCCTGTACTAGTCACTCAAAAAGTGCCATTGCATTAAAAATACTGCAATAAAACTGTTTTGAAAAAAGTCATAGACTTAAAATTAACAAGAAGATTTTCATGTTTCAACATTTCTCATATCTGAATTTTTTGAAATTTTATGAAGCCCTTTCCCTTTTCTGCTCATATGGCAACTCTACGTTCTGATTCTCTTTCTGTATCTTTGATGGCTCTTCTCATTTTCACTTTGTATACTCATTATTCACTGGCCAAAATATTACTTTAATACTTCTGAACTCTTTACCTCACAATTAATATATTTTATTTATTGCCTACATGTTTAATTCTACCTAGTCCTATGTTTCTAGGAATGACCTGTGTGGTAAACGCTAATGGCTTGTCATTCAGAATCTATGCCAAATTACGTTTTCTTTGCCTATCTCTATTTCAAAAATGGGAAAGCTAAAATATTCCATTTCTTAATCTTGCTTGGAGCTAGAAAGGGATCATGTGGCATAATTGTGGATATAATGAGGTGTAGTTAGAAATCCCAGGGAAAAGAATTCCTACACAGACACACAAACATGGTGCTTCGTTTTTACTCTAAGTTCTTCTCTCCTGTCCTTCCCAGAACAGGTCCAACCCCTGAATTTTTAGCATCCATCCTATGCTTATGAGGGAATACTCTCTAATCTTCCCAGCAGTTCACAAGGAAGACTGAAGAAGCCTCCGTCCTCAGTAGGAGCACTGAACATACTAAAACCTCAGATCGCCATCCTCATGGCTTTGAATAATCTGACACGAATAAACTTCTACCTGTTTAAGTCACTCAGGTGGAGATTTTCTGTTAAAGAGCTCAATGCAATTCTAACAACCTTTCTCTTACGGTACAAACTAATATATTTGTCAGTTACATGCATCTCAGACCCAAGACACTTACTGCTGAACTCATTTTACATTTCTTCCATCCTCAGACGTCCCAGTTCCCCTCCTGACCTGGGTATCTTCAACAGTGCGACAGTTCCCCTGACTCTCAGCAGAGTACCTTTTTAGATTCAGACAATTCTCTACTGCCTATATGTAATTGGTAACTAAATCCCTTTGAACATAGCTTTTAATTCCCTTTTTTTTTTCACCCACACTGATATTGTCCTGCTTCAGGTTTCAATATCATTCAAACTTAACTATTGCATTTGACTTTTATTTATCATATATATTTACATATGCTCCATTCTACCTCACTATTTACAAAGTATAAAAATGACTTCTCATAAAACTCAAAATTTTGTTTGTATTTCTGTGCGGCATTATATCTTGAAGAAACATTGAGTGACTTTCATGATCTACATTTTAGCTGTGTGTACAGTCAACATATATGTAATTTTATTCTTTCTACTTTGCCCTTTAGTTATACAAATAAGCCAACTATAATCATAAGCCACATAATGACATTTTGGTCAATGATGGACTGCACATAGGACAGTGTTCCTGTAAGATTTAATCACTTACTAACAATGTTGTAGCCATCTTAGTTTGTGTATGTATATGCCATAGGATTGGCATAATGATGGATTTTTTTTTTGTATTTTTCAGACCATATTCTATTCATTCAGCAGCGCATGACTATATTTAGAGCTAAGTCATAGAGTTAGGAATAGAACTAGAAAATATTAATCATGCTAAGTGAAGTAAGCCAATCCCAAAAAACCAAAGGCAGAATGTTTTCCCTGATAAGTGGAGGATGATATATAATGGGGGTGGGGAGTGAGAGAAGAATGGAGAAACTTTAGATTATGTAGAGGGAAATGAGAGGGAGGAGGGGGCTGGGGTATGAAAGATGGTGGAATGGGACAGACATATTACCCTATGTACATGTATGATTACATGAATGGAATGAATCTACATCATGCACAACCGTAGAAATGAAAAGTTGTACCCCATTTGTGTACAATGAATCAAAATGCAGTCTGTAAAAATAAAAAAAGAAAAAGAAATTGAAAGAGTTAAGTATGAAAAGAGTGGTGGAAGAAAGTTCCAGATGACTGTCCAACCACATATTCTGCAAAAATTCTGTTAAAATTGTTTTCTCCTAGAGCTAATACAGAACCACTATAGAATTTGAGGCAGAAGAGTGACATAATCAGACTTTGTTAAAATACAGTGTCTTAAAAGTAAAACATTCTTGTAACATTGTGGAAAACAGATTGATAAAGATAGACGACTGCAAATTACTGAAACATAAAATGATGATCGTTTTTTCTTTCATTTTCAGGAATTATGGTATTGGGGATTGAACCCAAGGGTGCTACTGCTCTACAGTGAGTTATTTTCAGCCCCCCCGCCCCCCTTTTTTTAAACAGATTTGCCCTACATTGATCAGGCTGGTCTTGAGCTTTTGATCCTCCTGTTTCCGCTTCCAGAGAGATCCTCTGGAATTGCTAAAAGCATGTGCCACTGCCTTGGGCTAGGGTAGAAGCAGAAGAAAGACATAACTAATATTTGAGAGATAAGAAGATTGTAGGAATGAGGAAGAAAAATATCAATGATTCCCATATTTCAGGTTTGAATATTTTTGAAGACAGCGGAGTAATTTAGTGATATAAGGTATATTACTTAAGTAATGGAGAAGAGGGCATATTAGTTTCAAAGATGCTGCTGTACTTGAAGCATATGTATCTAATCACAAATGATAGTAACACTTGGAAATACTGGCTCAGATTCTAGCAGAAAGATAGGAGTTTAAAATACTGATGGGACCTGTTCTGTATGAAAATCATTATGAAATCCTTGGAAGAAGATGAATAGATGGAAATAGTTCTACTTGTGAATGAAAAAATAGTAAAAGGAAGAGAACAGAGGAAAAATGATGGAGAGAAGTCAAGATGGAGAGAGGGGAAAATCATCTTTAAGAGTCATGTAGGTAGGTAGTTATGGCAAAGAAAACTAAGAAAAATGAGCATGGAAATTTTGAGAAAAATACCCTGAGAATTATAGATGATCATGAAATAAAAACATAGTGTCCTAAGAAAGAAAAAGTAGAGTGAAGGATCAGGCCAACTTCTAGAATACATTCTATAAATGGTTATGAGCTCACTAGATATGGTGATATGGAATTTAGAGACTTTAATGAGAAGTCTTAAGGAAGAATTATAGATAAACATAGATAAAAGAAATTTGGAGATGCAATCTGGCCTGGGACTGCTATCAGGAAGGACAATAGGAAATAATGTAAGCACATCTGAAATTTCATTAGTATTAGATAGGAGTAGTTCCTAAAAATGAAATTCTCATAACAAAAAGCACTGAGACTTAGGAGAGTATAATTTCATTACAATGAATAGATTTCACAAGGAATCAAGTCTACATTATCAGACCCATAGTACATGATCAATAAATAATTATTGAATGAAAAAATTATTAATTGATCAATTAAAGAATATTTATTCTATATCATTTCCCTAGCCAGAGAGTATAGAAAAAACAATTAAGAAAAAGTAATCAGAATGAATTAAAGAAAATTTCCAGGCTGATGAAAAATTTAGAATCCAAACAACTGTAAGCTTGTTTGAAATGAGAGGATATACCATGTTAGAAAACCTGATTCAAAGTAGCATAATATTGTTTCTGTTTATTTACAAAATTGGAAAGAAAGCTGATGTCAGATTGCAATAGGCAGTTCATGCCATCTTCTAGTTCAATTATTTTTTTGTTTTAGACATTGCTGGTTTTTATATTGTATATACTTAATTTTGTCTATTCAGGTAAATAAGAGTTAATAGCAAGAGTGTGAATTTGGTCCCAGTAGATAATTACTATAATCTGTTATGTATGAAAGCTAGGCTGGCAGGACTTTGATTTTAATAATGCCCATGGTATCAAATCAACAATTTGTCATTATGGTTGTAAAATGCACAGATGGACACACTCATTCCTCATTTTGTAATTTATTCATTTCTCCAAGAGAATCTATCAAGACTATTCTTTTTTTATTTGAATATTCAGAGTAACAATAAAAGTCACTGAATGAAACTTTGCTTGTCAACATAGTATATACCATCTTCTTATCTGGCATTATAATAAATTCTACTTAATGTGCTATTTTCATATTCCTGACTTTAAGCCCACATTTGGAATGGACATACAAATAAGGAAGGACTAAGGCTACGGCAAATATTTTTTGAAAATATAGTTCTGATGTAGTGTGAAGCATATTAGTGTATTTTTAGTCCATAGTTTACCCTGTATATTTTATATATGTGTTACTTAATTGGTAGCTATAATAGTATAACTATAAAATTTTGTATGTATATAGTCTATGCATAAAATTTTTTAAGAAATATGCTTGAGAGGTTTAGATGTTACGAGGATCCATATTGCTGATTTAAAAGATAGCAACTACATAACAAGTGGTATCTTTAGTATGCTATCATTAGCATATAAGTGGTGAAGAATAGTATATGAACTAAGCTGAATGTTTGATTTATAAAGCTTATCTGGGAAGCTTTCACCAAAAGGAGAAGCTAGGAGAGGAGACTATATTTACAGGAATTCTAACTATTTGTAAATGAATAGGTGATTCCTCATGCCACCTGTGAATTTGGTACAATCAGTTTATGGAATGGGAGCTTTCTGTATTGTATTTATGGTAAAGAAACATTTTATATTTTAACCTAACGATATTAGATAATGTAAATGAAGGATCTCTCTCTCTTTTCTCCTTGTATATGTATTCTGGTGGGCATTTGTATTAAAAATATGGTTTTCTTAATTATAGTTTCCTGAAAAGATCTCTTTTTGTTTCTTTCTGATATTTGTATCACATCTACTAATGTAGTGTCCTGGAATTAAAAAAAAAATCAAAATAGATAAAATATTTCACATAGATCACTCTCTCTCTCTGTGCATGAGGATAGGTAAGTTATTTTTAGTAGCAGAAATATTTGTAATGACAACTTGAAAAGGTAATTTATATTCATCCTATATCATAAAACTTTTTCTCCTAGAAAACATGTGTAAATAAGACAGTATAGCCACAAGTTTAACTAATGTCCTTTCAAAATTCTGAATAAAGCTGAGCTAGAAGGGCTGGTTAAAAGAAAGGAGAGAGAAAAGTACTGAGGTGGGAATATTGAGGAGGGAGAGAGGAAAAGAGGAAGATCAAGGGTAGATAAATGGAGCAGAGAGATAATGAGAGAAGAAAGAATAAAGCATAGAGGGAGAACAGAAAAGGTAAAGAGGAAAGAAGCCTGGGGCACAGAAGGAGAATCTCAAAATCTCAATCCTTTCCTAATGTTCCTTTTCATGAACATTTTATGACTAACTGGTAAGGTAACATGCTGTGAGCATTATGGGCCTTGGTCTTTATGCTGCAGGAATACCTTTTGGGCTCCGGAGTGTTATAAGAATGTTTTGTTTTTAGAGTGTAAATTCTTTTCCTGAAAACTGTAGTCTACCTCCATATAGTGCCTGGAATAATGATGGAATAGAGGAACAGCAAACTCCAGGTTGAGGGTAATGGGAAATCTTTTATTATGTTGGAGGAATCCAAGAAACTGACTTGAGTCTGAAGTCCTGTATATAGATAGGCTGAACAGGAATCCGGAGGTCTGGCAGCTGGGCACACCACCCAGCTTCTTGACTGTACTTCATATGCCACAATTATACCAAGTTGGGATTTCAATACCTGGAAAAACAAAAAAAAAAACTGCCTAGTTAAAATTTCTTACCTCCAGCAACAATCTCTTAGAATTCCAAAAGAAGCAACTCTACTTTTCTGAACAAAAGGAACTCAGGAAGAACAGTAGATATCATAAAATTATTGTATATCTCATGATTTTGTCTGGGTATATAAGCACATGTCATAAGAAAACCAAGACATTTCTATTCATGAGCTCATCTCACTTTTGTTCCCTAGGAAAATACAAGGTTGAAGAAAAGAGGACTAAGCAGTCTTCTACAATATGACATATGCCTTTGCCTTTTGGTTTTAAAGTTCAAATACATGTTATAAAACAAGTTTTGGTAAATCGTCTTATTTTTCACTGACAGTCTGAGGCTAAGAAGAAAGGGGATCTACTTTTGCTATAGTCCACCCTTTGCTCTGCAGAGGTTCAGTTTTTCTCAGTTTTGAAGAGTAGCTCCTCCATGGTTTTCCTGGGCTTTTATTGCACACAGAGAATTTAGAAGTTAGGAGGATGCTATTGCACCTCAGTTCTGCAGTCAGTCTCAGGGCTCATCATCTCCTTCTGCCATCTCCTCCTCCTTTGTCTTGTGCAGTGCTATTAGTCCATACTCACTGTGTGATCCAAACCTCATTCCAGAGGGATTTGAGCCTTGAGCAATCATGCCTTTTTTTTTTTTTTAAGTTGTGAACAAATGGGGTACAACTTGTTTCTCTCGTTGTACATGAAGTACAGTCATACCACGTGTGTAATCATACATGTACATAGGGTAATGAAGTTTGATTCATTCTGTTATTTTTTCTCCCCCCCACCCCTCTTTTCCTCTATAAAGTTCCTCCTTCCTCCATTCTTGCCTCCCTCCCACCCCCCATTATGTATCATCATCCACTTATCAGTGAGATCATTGGTCCTTTGGATTTTTTGGGATTGGCTTATCTCAGTATGATATTCTCCAACTTCATCCATTTGCCTGCAAATGCCATAATTTTATTCTTCTTTATGGCTGATTAATATTCCATTGTGTGTGTGTGTGTATATATATGTATGTATGTATATATATATATATATATATATATATATATATATATATATCACAGTTTCTTTATCCATTCATCAATTGAAGGACATCTAGGTTGGTTCCACAATCTGGCTATTGTGAATTGAGCCACTATGAACATTGATGTGGCCATATCTCTGTAATATGCTGATTTTAAGTCCTTTGGGTATAGGTGAAGGAGTGGGATAGCTGGGTCAAATGGTGGGTCCATTCCAAGTTTTCTAAGGAATCTCCACACTACTTTTCAGAGTGGCTGCACTCACTGATTTGCAGCCCCACCAGCAATGTATGAGTGTACCTTTTCCCCCACATCCTTGCCAATACCTATTGTTGCTTATATTCTTGATAACTGCCATTCTAATTGGGGTGAGATGGAATCTTAGGGTAGTTTTGATTTGCATTTCTCTTATTACTAGAGATGTTGAACAGTTTTTCATATATCTGTTGATTGCTTGTAGTTTTTCTTCTGTGAAGTGTCTGTTCATTTCCTTAGCCCATTTGTTGATTGGGTTATTTGTATTCTTGGTGTAAAGTTTTTTGAGTTCTTTATATATTCTGGAAATTAGTCCTCTATCTGAAGTATGAATGGCCAGCATTCTTGCATCTATCTATTCAGTCACAGATGCAGCAAATGGCATCCAAGCGAGTCACAGGATTTCCCAACTTCTTCCTCCTTCCCCTTGCTTTATAGAAGCAGATTTATTCCTTTGCTGATCATAAACAATTACCCTGCCAAGATGGTCACTCTTCATTTGCTAATTCCTGGGGAAAAAGACTCCTAAATGCTCAGTGGAATATTTGCCTGAACTTAGATTTGAATGCATGCCCTGGATGAGCAGAATTGGTAACTCTGAAAAGTTTTAAGTTGTGGAAACACCAGCGCAAGGTCCTGCTATGGTTCACTGGAAGTGATTACTCCTGCTTCAATATATGATTCCTGGATACACATTTTTTTTTTTCTATTGGGAGGGCAGAACTGTATGGAGACTCTGAGTGCCAGTACTGTGTACTGAAAAATGGAGAGACATTTTTGGAAAACTTTACTGAGTTGATTTTTCAAGTATGGGTTGTTCTAAAACTGTATCTGATCAACTGTATTATTTATGTCACAGTAAGAGATGCAATCAATGGATTCGATGCTTTTTGTCTTTTTCCTATACCTCCTTCACTACAAAGTAGGTTTCCTGGTTGGACATTATATTTTAGGTGACTCTATTCATGTGGATGAGCCATTCCATAAACCTGAACACCTAAGTAGTACACCTGACTGAGGTTATGCAGACAGGGAAAGCAAATTTATATGCAGAATAAGTAGACATATCTGGGAGAATGAATTACTTGACTTTCTAATCTGAAAAGACCAATGTAATCAGTTTGCCCTTGTTTAAATGGCTCTGTAAAGAGCCCTCAGTATTGGTGTTTATGCTGGCAGGTAGGCCACTCAGAACCAGAAGTAACTGAGTTGGTTCTGGTAACTTGGAGTTTGAGCTTCTGAGTCTGTTCATAGCTCCAACTTCTCCTGCCAATGAACCTTCTTTTCTTTTCTTTTTTATTGTAAACAAATGGGGTACAACTTGTTTCCATGGTTATGAACCTTCTTTTCATATAAATATTTCTAGGGAAACCAATGCTAACAGTCTGTCTTATGCCAGCTAGCCAAGTAATTTTCCAGTGAGCCCCTTTGTTTTCAGTTGCTTATATTTTGTGGATGAAAAATTTAAATATTTTTCTTTAATTTTAAAAACAAGAAAAAAATTAATTTTATGAGAAATATTAATTTTTATGTAGGGATATTTATTTTAAAGGAATTATTTCTAGATTGCTTCCATTTGTGCCACACTTCTTATTGTTTAAATAAATTTCTTTCTTGAAGAAACACTCAGTGGCATCATCCTTCAGGTCAAGACAAAACTGAAGCAGCAGTTTGAAGAAGTTCAAGAAAAAAGTTTAGCTGAGTGATTTGTATGTAGATGAGTTTTAGATATGTCAGGCTTTAGAAAATTATCTTCAATGTGCAGTAAATCAGAAAGTAACGTATCCAAGTACTTCTGGAAGAATCTACTGAAGAATGAGTCTCATCTAATCAAAAGAACTAGAGAAGTTTTAGCAAAGACTGATGTAAGCATTAAATATATTTGATTGCAATGACCAAATTAAAGGTATGGATGTAAATGGAGTGAAATATTACAATGTTCTGTTTCTTACAACATAGATAAAGTTCATTTAAAACAAGAGAATAGAAAGGGAAAAGACAGTAGGGTCATTGACTGTGTTGTAGATAAGAGGTATGAGTGAAAATTAACACTCAGAACTGACAGACTCCATCATTCAAAATAATTGCTCAAAATAATTTTAAATTTTAAATAAATTTTGGCAAAATCAAAGTATTATTCTCACAGATTAGAAAAAGCAATATATGTCCCATTATAAACCACTGATGATAATATGGCAATAATGAGAATAATATTTCAGTTCCATTAGTAGATATGATTGTGCTTTATTCACTATTAAGGATTTTAAAAATTATTTTTAGATGTTAATAGACATTTATTTTATTTATTTATTTATATGTTTTGCTGAGAATCAAACCCAGTGGCTCCCACATGCTAGACTAGTGTTCTACCCACCGAGCCACAACCCCAGCCCCACTATTAAGAATTTTATAAGCAATATGAAAGTGGTCTATCAAGGAAAGCCCACTCTCAGGAAGCACACCTAAAACAGTGGTGTGAAAGGTCTACAAGTAAAAGGATGAGCAAATGATGCAATAAAATGTCAGGAGTCAAAATGTTTATGTCAGAACAAATGTAATCTGATTAAACATATTAAATGAGAAGGAACTGTTATTAAAACTAAAAACACAATATACAGTCTTTGGTTGATTCCTTAGTATTTACTAGGGAGTGAAGAATGTCATCTGCAAATAGGAACAGTTTTACATTTCATTTCATATCTATATGCCTTTAATTTTGTTTTCTTATCTTAATGCACTGGCCAACCACACTGTTTTTAATAAGAGGACCATGAATGCTTGTTATATTTTGTGTTTATATCATAAAAGATAATGCACTGTGGTTGTCTTTCTTTTTTTTGTACTGGCTTTTTCTGGTCTGTTATCAGAGTAATACTCAGCTTCATGAAATAAATTGGGAAATGTTCCCTTCTCTTCTGTTTGCTGGATAACAATAAGAAGAAATGTTAATTTTTGTTTAACAATATGGTAGGACTCAAAAAAAAATTACATGGACTAAGAGATTGGAAAGGGGATTTTAAAATTACACACTAAAATTTCTTAATAGTAATGGGGCTTCAAATTATCTATTTCATATGGAGTTCAATGCAATTGTGGTTTTAGGGATTACAACATTTTATCTTAATTGTCAAATTTGTGTGTGTGTGTGTGTGTGTGTGTGCGTGTGTGTGTGTGATTTCTTTACTATTATTTTATGTTTGCAGGTATCTAGATCTATTTCATGACTGACGAGGTAACTTATTTCTTTTATTCTTTCTTGTCTTCTTATAGGCTTTGCAATTTTATTAATAACTTAATAACCAACTACTGCTTTTTTTTTTTTGTTCAATTCCAGGAATTGAGCCCAGGGCCCTATGCATGTTAGCTAAGTGCTCTACCACTGAGCTATATTTTCCAGTTCATAATCAGCTTTTTGTTTGATATTTTCTATTGTTTTCTTGTTGAAATTTCACCTCTTTCATTTGTATTTACTTCCTGTTCTTTAATAAGTTAAGATTACTTCGTTGTTCTTTTTTTGATTTTGTAAAGCTTGGATTATTCATTTCAGACTTTTCCTATTTTCTACTATATAGATTTAGTGTTATCACTTCTCCTCTCAGTTTTGGTTTGAATCTACCCCCCAAATTTTGTTAAAGTGTACTTTCATTCAGTGCAATGTATTTTAAAATTTTTCCTTTCAGAATTTTCTTTGAAGGAATTTTTAAATTCCAGGGTCATTTTTTAAGAAGTCTATTGTTTCATTCATAAATTCTGGGAGAATTTTGTTGTCTTTACTCAAAGGATGTGCCTGTCAAGTCATTTCCCTAATTCCCAAGTGTAAAACTTATGCTTACTTGCTTGACATTTGGAGTAACACCAATAAATGGTCCCTAATATTTCAACGAAATCAGGTGAAATCCTCTGAAATTCCATATTACCAACATTGTATATAAATAAAAAGCAAAGTCCCATCTTTGTGTGTGTGTGTGTGTGTGTGTGTGTGTGTGTGTGTGTGTGTGTGTGTTAGGAGAGGGGACTGTCAAAGTAGCAGTGACTGATGTTACAATTAAAAATTCAGGATGTAGGCATAGGTGAGTTCTCCTATCACACACATGTTTGATTCCCAAGTTTCATCCCAGAAGAATCCAGTCATGGAGAATTATTCCTGATTAACTATGAGTTTAAACAAATTGTAGTCCTGAGTGCAGCTACAATACCATGTATTGTGCAATTGTTGAAGCAGATAAGGTGTCCTCAGGTACAGGGTTTAGGATAGTGACTGAGGGAGTAGACTCTTCTATTTCAATCCAAAACAGGCAATCAGGAAGTTAATTTTATGTGCAGTGGACAATGATATTTACTCAGTGTTTTCCTCCAGGGCTATATCAAAGCTCCTGTACTCTGTCAAAATAAAATTTGAAAGGGCCCAGCCATCTGGACATCACGTAGTGCCTCACACTGACCCATTACATTGATGACATCATGTTGATCAGGCAGGATGAGTGGCTTCTATGCTATAAACTCAGTAAGACGTGTACTCTAGAGAATGGGAGAGAAACTTTATATAAAGATCCAAGGTGTACCACTTCAGTAAAATTTTATGTTTAGAGACCAGGGTATGCCAGAACACTCCTTCGATAAACAGTCAAATTTCTGCCTCTTGTATCTACTACACAGAATGAAAAACAATGTCCAGTGGTTTACATGGGACCTGAAGGAATTAAAGGAGGCTTTAAAAAAAAAATAGAGGCATTTATCCTCATTATTTTTATGTGCTATCTATCAAAACACACTATTGGCCATTTTATTAAAAAATAAAATAATGTGATATATATTAAATACTCAAGCATATACACCAGTTATGTATAAAATTTAAAAATTGGGAGGTATACCAAATTAGTAAGGATATGGTAAAATCAAATTGATTATTAAATTGGGCATACATCTTGTTTGCAGGAACAGATTTATAATATATCAGGTTCTCTCTTTTTTTGGTATCCAAAATTGTCTGCTACTATTGCATATCAATTTTCTCTAACCTCTATTTTCAACTGCGTTGATGTGTCTGTTTCATTGATTTGTTGCCCATCAAGTCTGAATCTGATCTGCCTCATTGGAAAACTGTCATTGACAATAGGCTTTCATTAGTTTACTAAGTGGCGATGCCTCTTGGCCTTCCTGCACCATAGAACCACGGCCCTGTCACCTGCAAATTAATGATTGTTTGTTTCTGTAATGCTTCCCTGTAGTTTCATTGGTCATGGTAACTATCTTCATCTTTTCATCTGTGGGTTCCCCTAAAGGACTACTTTCTCACTGAATGAGGAGACTAGCCAGACCAAGAGAAATAGAAAATAGATGTAGCCGGGATGCATTCTATTCATTTACCACTCAGAAGCAGTTTGAACTTCTGACTGTTGTCCCTGCAGATAATCTCTTTGTCATAAATTTCATGATTTTTTCCAGCCTTAGTTTTCTCTCAGGACAACAAATGCAGCATGGGACTTGGGGGACTTTAGTCTTGAAGACAAGGACAGAGTTACAGATCTGTTTTCTTAGCCTGAGAATATTTGGGATCCCCCAGCTAGGCCATCCAGATCACCCTTCTGGAATTGCCAACTCTCTCCTTTCTCCTAAGTGGACAGGAGAGTGGGTGGGAGGGCAGCTTCACCCAGCAGGAGCCACTATCTCCTCTACGTGGGACACTCAGCTCCTCTCCTAGGCAGGACCCCAAGGGGCTGTATGAGTGTGTCTAGATCTCCATGTCCATGCAGTCAATGTTGCCCATTTTGTACTCTCTGACCTACAGCTCTTTGTCTTTGGTTGGGTCCACTTTTCAAAGAAGTTGATCCACAGGCTTGACTGTACTTTGGTTGAATGTGTCCATCTCATGCTGCAGCTGTGTGTACTGGCACAACTGTTGTTAGATCATCTCCACCCTCTCCACCAGCCACTTCAGCTCCAAAGTGGTGATCACCATCTCTTCAAACCACTTGGACTGGGCCTGGTTGTAGAGGTCCACACAGCGCGTGAGGTCACTGCCAGACTTTGTGGACTTCCTCTGTGCCTACTTGATGTCCTCCTCCATCTTGTTGCTCAGCTTGATCTCCACCTGCTGGGTTTTCATCTCCAGGTCTCTCTGTCACTCTGTGAGCACTTTCTGGGTCTTCTCCACCAATGCATAGAGGTTGGTGAGTTGCTTGTGGATGTCAGCTATATGGTGGTCACTCTTTCTCATATCTTTCTTGAAGTTTTCATGAAAGTTCATTAGGGGCTTCTCTACCTTCCTGTGAAGCTTGGTGGAGAACTTGAGATGAACTTCCGCTTCATTTTCCAGGTTCTTCTTCAACTGGGCCCACACTTCTCCCAGGGAACCTTCCTCCTGTGCAGTTAAGGAGTTGTGAGAGAGCGAACCCAAATTCTTTGCATATTCTTCTTCAATCTTTATCCTTTCTTGTACAAAATCAGACATTCCTTTCTGCATTTGTGGTCAGTTCATTAAGCCCTTCTGGGGCTGTAGCTCCAGCTAGTACTGGCAAGTTGATTGTCTCTAGATGGTGTGACTTTCAATGAGTTGCACAATCTTGATCTAAAGGTAAACCTGTAATCAGTGCTTTACTGTTAAACTTGTGTGTGGTGGGGTAGGGTGAAGTAGAGGATTGACTTGTAGTATTTGTGGATTTATGTGGCACACCACATACACCACCATGGTCTATCTCAAGCTATCAATATAGTGTTACTGAAATTTGAGAAGAAAGGTACACCTTTGGATTTCAGGAGCCAGAAGATGCAAGCATCAACACACCATTGCCTGCAGTTATAGAACAAGAAATTTCCATGTTTACATTTCATTTTCAATAAACAATTGCTCCCGTCAACAAACCAAGATGTTAAACATGTATTTAATGATGTAAAAGCTGCATTTGTTCATGGGTTAAGATGTTAAAGTTTGAGACTGGAGCTGTGGCTAGGTAGTAGAGCACTTGCATGGCATGTGTGAGGCACTGGGTTTGATTGTCAGCACCACATACAAATAAATAAATAAATAAATAAATAAATAAATAAGGTTCACTGAGAACTAAAAAAAAAAATCACATTATTAAAAAAAAGATATTAAAATTTTCCACTGAAATTTCTTTCCAGAAAGCTTGAGAATTTTTGAAAAGAGAAGAAGAAATATTGGCTAAATTGTCTTTTTGTTTTCTTTACAAGTTAAAAAAATATTCTGCATGTAAGTTGGTGGTTTAACATAATCTGTGGGTACTGTTGGCCTAACAGATGCTTCTTAAAAATATAATTCATATATCATACAGTTCACCCACTTAAAGTTTATAGTCCAATGAATTTTCTAGTTATAGGGCTGTGCACTCATTACAGTGATGTAGAATATTGTCATTATTCTTCAAAGGAACACTGCTCCACCTACCCATCACCTCCAGTCTCTCTATTCAACTGACCCCTATGTATCTACTAGCCTACTTTCTGTCTGTAGAAGTTTGCCTATTCTGGATGATCCATGTGAGTGGAATCATACAACATACACCACCTTTTGTGTCTGACTTATTTTATGCTGTATGTTTTCTAGATTCATCTATTGGAGCATGTATCAGAACTTCATTCCTTTTTATGACCAAATAATATTTCATTTCATGGATAAAAGCATTTTATTTATCTATTCATTAGTTGGTGTATATTAATTTTATTTCCATTTTGTCTATTATGAACAATGCTCCATGAAATTTGTGTACATTTTTATGTAGACATGTTTTTATTTAATTTTTGATATAACTAGGAGTGGAACTTCTAGACCATATGGTAACTCTTTAACTGTTTGAGGAACTGCTCAAATTTTTTTTTAAATGAGCTCAACTATTTTACATTTGCATCAGCAATGTATCATGGTTTCAATTTCTTCATATTCTTGCCAGCATATGTTATCAGTCTTTTTGAGTATAGTCATGCTAATGGGTATGAAGTAGTAACCTCGTAATTTTGATTCACATTTCCCTAATGGCTGTGTGTACATAAATTTACATAGCTGTATGAAGTTTATGTAGCTGTTTATATTATATATGCCTTATTAAAATGCCATTTTCATTTGCCTTTCCCCTTATTCATAACTCTGTCATTTTCCTTTCTTTGCCCCAACATTCACACCTGCTCATCCTGTCTAGTGTCACATAACTGAACTTTTCCTAGTAGGTAGCATCCTTCTATATCTTACCTGTTCACATAATCATATAAAGTACATATGCATTGATATTTTTGCAAGTTATATACAAATATACATGCTTTGTCACAATGCATATTTTTCTTCTCACTACACTTCTTTAATAAATTACTACCAACAAAAAGTTCTCCAAGTTAACTGATATAAATGAACTCATTACCTTTTTACTCAGTCTCTTTATGATAATTTTGTAGTTTGAGTTTATAGTAATTTTCCCATTCATTGTCCTATCCAAGGGTATTATAAAGGTTTTTAACTAATTTTTCTTTGAACACTGCTGTAATAATCATTCTCTTATACAGGTCTTATGAACTCAGACTTTTATCATTAATGTTTGAACTCCAGGACAGGAGAGCTGAATCAAAGAGTCCATGTGTTCTTAATTACACTAAATATTTTCCATTTTCTTTCCATAAGGGTGGTAAAATTACATATTTCCATTAGTAACATATAAAAGCATCTTTTTCTCAAAGCTCGACAGCAATAGATGTTAAGTTCTTTTAGTTTCTGTCAGTTTTATGAGGTTATTGTGAGATTCTGGTGACTTTAATTGGCCACTTCAAGGCAACTAACAGATTTGAGCTACTTATGATATTGTTTATTGTCCATTAGAATTTGCTCTTCAGTAATAAAGCTATTCAGATCTTCTGAAGTTTTACATTGGTGTGTTTTCTAGTTTTTCTCATCAACATGAATTAGTTATTTTATACAATATATTCTAACCATCATTGATATCTGTTTTAAAGGTATATTTTTTTCCAACAGTATTATGAATCTATTGCTTGGTTTCTAATATTATTTCCTAAATATTTTAAGTTTTATATAGTCAAATATATACCTTCTTTTAGTGAAGTCGTAGACTTCTAGATATTTTCAAATGTTTTTAAAATTGTTTTTTAGTTTTTATATACCTATAATTTCTTTTTTAACATGATACAAGGTAAGAGTTTATTTTAATTTTATTCTGCATGGAGTGCCAGTTTTGCTAACTTATTATTCTAAAGAATATGCATTAATAGAAATGGTAGTTTGATCAGATATTTAAGTCTTTTATCTAAATACATAGTACATTCACCTATATATATATATGTATATACACTTATTTTGTTTGCATGATTTGTCCTTCTTTTCTATAACAATACCATAGCACTTACATTTTGCAATATTTGATATCATGCTTTTGTTTATGTGGTGTTACCTAGAAAGGGCAAAGGATATTTCTTCTTGCTGTTCTTTATTCATACATCCCTTACTCACATGTAGATATTTATTTTTTCATATACATTTTCAGATCGTTTTATGCAATTAGAAAAACTTACTGGATCCTTGTTGAACTTGAATTATGTCTATATTAATTTTGAGAGAACTGACATTTTTATTATTTTAAGGTTTTCCTTCAAAAATGCATGATGCTTTTCCATTTGTTTTGACATTTTGTGACCCTCAATATGTTTTGAAATCTATCTTCAGCCTTATTCATATCTTATCAAATTTATTCTGAAGTATTTAAGCTATTTTAACTAAAATACATTTTTCACTTTTCTAGGTTGGTAGGAAGGTATTAAATTATGTGTTATAGATTATAGACAGGTAGATAGATAGATAGATAGAAAGACAGATTGTTCCTGCAAACATATTCTGAGTTCTGAGATGAGATGCTTATACCACAGGCATTGGAGTGATAGTCCAGCTGAGGCACATGTGGGTAGGATGATTTATGAATGGATTATATTTTTCTTCTTTCTCCCCATATCAGTTAAAAAAAAAAAAAAAAAAAAAAAGCTAGTTTTTATATTGATTATGTGGGCCTGTGACACAATGCTACTTGGATTTGACTGGTTGTCTACAACATAATTATCAAGTGTTAAACTAATATAAACTTAAAAAAACTCCAAGTTAGCAAGGAGAAGAAAACAATTGATGAACTGGAAATAGGAGAAATGAATATTCATTGTCTTTGTAGAAATGAATATTACCTGCAAGTCTCTACAAATCATAACTTGATATTAAATGCTGGTAAAATGAATTAGAGTGGCTTAAATTCTTTTGTGGAAAATAATTATGCATTCATTTATTTATTTATTCATTTGCCAAATGATTATCTGTCTTTTAGTACGTATAAGATGAAAGTCATTGCTTTGTTGCAGAATTCATTCCAGCACAGGGGTGTAAGTTAAAAATGCTTGGTGTTTGCTCTGGCTAGAGTTTCGAGGACAACGTTGAATAGAAGTGGTGAAAGAGGACATCCCTATCTTGTTCCCTTTTTTAAAGGGAATGCTTTCAGTTTTTCTCCATTAAGAATAATGTTGCCCATGGGCTTAGAATAAATAGCCTTTACAATGTTCAGGTATGTTCCTACTATCCCTATTTATTTTTTCTAGTGTTTTGAGCATTAGACAGAGCAGTGCTAGCCAGAGCAATTAGACAGACTAAAGAAATTAAAGGGATACGAATAGGAAAAGAGGAACTTAAGCTGTCACTATTTGCTGATGACATGATTCTATAATTTAGAGAATCCAAAAAACTCCTCCAGAAAACTTCTACACCTCATCAATGAATTCATCAAATAGCAGGCTATAAAATCAACACGCATAAATCTAAAGCATTTTTATTCATAAGTGATGAAACATCTGAAAGGGAAATGAGGTAAACAACTCCATTTGCAATAGCCTCAAAAAAAAAAAAAAAAAAAAAAAAACTTGGGAATTAGTCTAACCAAGGAGGTAAAATATCAAAATATCTCTACAATGAAAACTACAAAACACTGAAGAAAGAAATTGAGGAAGACCTTAGAAGATGGAAAGATCTCCCACGTTCTTGGTTAGGCAGAATTAATATTGTCAAAATGGCCATACTGCAAAAAGTGCTATACAGATTCAATGCAATTCCAATTAAAATCCCAATGATGTACCTTACAGAAATAGAGCAAGCAATCATGAAATTCATCTGGAAGAATAAGAAACCCAGAATAGCTAAAGCAATCCTTAGCAGGAAGAGTGAAACAGAGGGTATTGCAATACCAGAACTTCAACTCTACTACAAAGCAATAGTAACAAAAATGGCATGGTATTGGTACCAACATAGACAGGTAGATCAATGGTACAGAATAGAGGACACGGACACAAACCCAAATAAATACAATTTTCTCATACTAGACAAAGGTGCCAAAAATATGCAATGGAGGAAAGATAGCCTCTTCAACAAATGGTGCTGGGAAAACTGGAAATCCATATGCAACAGAATGAAACTAAACCCCTATCTCCTATCTCTTAACCTGCAAAAAAATCAACTCACAATGTATCAAGGACCTTGAAATCAGAGCAGAGACCCTGCATCTTATAGAAGAAAAAGTAGGTCCAAATCTTCAACTTGTTGGCTTAGGATCAGGCTTCCTTAACAGGACTCCCATAGCACAAGAAGTAAAAGCTAGAATCAATAACTGGGACAGATTCAAACTAAATAGCTTTCTCTCAGCAAAGGAAACTATCAGCAATGCGAACAGAAAGCCTACAGAGTGGGAGAAAATCTTTGCCACTCATACTTCAGATCGAGCACTAATTTTCAGAATATATAAAGAACTCAAAAAACTCTACACCAAAAATGCAAATAACCCAATCAACAAATGGGCTAAGGATATGAACAGACACTTCACAGAAGATTTACAAGCAATCAACAAACATGAAAAAATGTTCACCATCTTTAGTAATAAGAGAAATGCAAATCAAAACTACCCTAAGATTTCATCTCACCCCAATTAGAATGGCGATTATTAAGAATACAAGCAACAATAGGTGTTGGAGAGGATGTGGGGGAAAAGGTACACTCATACATTGCTGGTGGGGCTGCAAATTAGTGCAGCCCCTCTGGAAAGCAGTGTGGAGATACCTTAGAAAACTTTGAATGGACCCACCATTTGACCCAACTATCCCACTCCTCGGCCTATACCCAAAGGACTTAAAATCAGCATACTACAGAGATACAGCCACGTCAATATTCATAGCTGCTCAATTCACAATAACCAGATTGTGGAACCAACCTAGATGCCCTTCAGTTGATGAATGGATAAAGAAACTGTGGCATATATATACAATGGAATATTACTGAGCTATAAAGAATAATTATATGGCATTTGCAAGCAAATGGATGAAATTGGAGAATATCATCCTAAGTGAAATAAGCCAATCTCAAAAAACCAAATGAGGAATGATCTCGCTGATAAGTGGATTATGACACATAATGGGGTGTAGGAGGGGGGCAAGAATGGAGGAAGGAGGGACTGTATAGAGGGAAATGAGGGGTAGGAGGGGTAGGGGGAAGGAAAAAATAATAGAATGAATCAAACACCATTACCCTATGTAAATGTATGATTATTCAAATGGTATGTCGTTAGTCTGTGTACAAACAGAAACAACATGTATCCCATTTGTTTACAATAAAAATAAATTTAAAAAAAGCTTGGTGATGATGTATGGTAATGAAAAAAGTAATATAAGGCAAAGGAACACAATGTGGAGGAAAGTAGGATTTACTCTCTGATGTGGTCTCAAGAAGTCACTGAAATGAAGACATGGAGGGAGTGAGAGAGCAAACCATAAAGATATTATGGGGAGACATTTTGAAGCAGGCAAGCAGCAAGAGCAAACAAGGATAGTGTGGCCCACTTGGCGTTCAAGCTTTTTATTAGTGACATTTGTTTTTCTGTAAATCATTTTCATCTTTCAGAGGCATAATCCATGAGTGCTTCCAGATGCTTTGACACTAGCTTCCTTTGAATGCCTTCAGTTTCTCCTTGGAGATTTCATTAGGGAATTCACTGTCAATAACTGTGTATCTAATTGTATTGGAACTGGGCGCCTGGTAAATACTGAGTCTTAATCTTTAGGAAGCTAGACTATATGTATTTTGATGTTGCTGCCGTTCTGTGTGTCTAGAGGGAGAGATTCAATATACTTTTGGCAGATTTCCTTTTGTTTCAGAAATATCACTAATTAGAGTTCCTCAGTTACACAAATATAAAAAACCAGAATCCTCATTGTTTTGGGAAGAATATGTGAGCTAACAATTAACTGGAATTCAGAAACTCCAGTTGGGCTTAAAAACAGAACTATGTTTCTGAAATGATGGAAGCTCATTTTCCTCTCTTGAATCTGAATTCAAAATGTACAATGCTTAAAATACGTTTGTTATTGGTAAATGTGCTTTTGGTTTGAGCACTTGATTCCATGACTTTGGGAGAAGAGATCAGGAGAGTAGATGTTATTATCCTGAATATCCTAAAACTTTTCTTTTCACAGTGGGAGATAAAAGTAGGTCGAGAAATTAGTCGAACTTGGAGAAGAGCCACCTCTACAAGAGTGGCCATGTCTTGATCTATATAAATGTAAAGTTGATTTCAGTTTAATGATCTTAGAGGAGGGTGAGTTTGGCTATAGCTTCAAGATATGCATTTGATAGCTAAAGGTTAAAAGAATACCAGTTGAGTTTTTTCTAGGCTATTGTGAATGGGATAGTTTTCCTAATTTCTCTTTCAGTTGATTCATCACCAATGTATAGGAATGCAATTGATTTATGGGTGTTAATTTTATAACATGCTACTTTGCTGAATTCATTTATGAGTTCTCAAAGTTTTCTGGTGGAGTTTTTTTTTTTTTTGGGGGGGGTCTTCTAAATATAGAATCATGTCATAGGCAAAGAGGGATAGCCTGAGTTCTTTTTTTTCCTATTCATAGACGTTTAAACTTTTTCTTCTGCCTAATTGCTCTGGCTAGAGTTTCAAGGACTATGTTGAATAGAAGTGGTGAAAGAGGGCAATCTTGTCTTGTTCCAGTTTTTACAAGGAATGCTTTAAATTTTTCTCCATTTCAATCTAACAAATGAGGTAAAAGACCTCTACAATGAAACCTACAGAACTCTAAAGAAAGAAATCAAAGACCTTAGAAGGTAGAAAGATTTCCCATATTCTTGGATAGTCAGAATTAATATTGTCGAAATGGCCATACTACCAAAAGCTCTATACAGATTTAAAATTATTAAAATTAAAAAATTCCAATGATGTTCTTTATAGAATTAGAGAAAATAATCATGAAATTCATTTGGAAAAATAAAAGACCCAGAATAGCTAAAGCAATCCTCAGCAAAAAAAGCGAAGCAAGAGTCATCACAATTTCAGACCTTAAGTTATACTACAGAGCTATAGTAACAAAAACAGCATGGTATTGCACCAATACAGATATATGGATCAATGGTACAAAAAATAGAATACACAGAGGCAAACCCACATAAATACAGTTATCTCATACTAGACAAAGGTGCCATAAGTGATCATTGGAGAAAAGACAGCCTCTTCAACAAATGGTGCTGAGAAAACTGGAAATACATATGTAACATATGTACATATGAAATTAAACCCCTGTCTCTCACCCTGAACAATACTCAACTCAAAGTGGATCAAGGTCCTGGGCATTAGACCAGAGATCTTGGGCTTACTAAAAGAAGAAGCAAGCCTAAGTCTCCATCATGTTGGCTTAGGAACTGAATTCCTCAACAAGATTCATAAAGCACAAGAAGTAAAATCAAGAATCAATAAATGGGTTGGTATCAAACTGAAAAACTTCACAACAAAGGAAACAATCAATGATGTGAAGAGGGAGCACAAATAATGGGAGAAATCTTTGCCACCTGCACCTCAGATAGAATATTAATCTCCAGGATATATAAAGAGCTAAGAAAACTTAACACCAAAACAAACAAACAAACAAACACACAAACAAACACCAAAGAAAAACAATAAGTGGGCAGGAATTGAAGAGACACTTCACAGTAGAAGAAATAACAGTTAACAAATGTATGAAAAATATTCAACATCTCTAGCAATTAGAGAAATGTAAATTAAAACTGCACTGAGATTTCATCTCACTCCAGTCAGAGTGGCAATTATCAGGAATACAAGTAACAATAAATGTTGGCAAGGATGTGGGGGAAAAGGTACATTCACACATTGCTGGTAGGAAATCGGTGCAAGCACTATGGAAAGCAGTATGGAAATTCCTCAGAAAACTTGGAATGGAACCACCATTTGACCAGTTATTCCACTCCTTGGCATATACCCAGAGGACTTAAAATCAGCATACTACACTGACACAGCCACATCACTGTTTATAGCAGCTCAATTCATAATAGCCAGATTGTGGAACCAACCTAGATTCCCTTCAACAGATGAATGGATAAAGAAACTGTGTTATATACACACAATGGAATATTACTCAGTCTTAAAGAAGAATGAAATTATGTCATTTGCTGGTAAATGGATGGGACTGGAAACTATGATGCTAAGTGAAATAAGCCAAGCCCAAATAACCAAAGACTGAATGTTCTCTCTTACATGAGGATGCTAACACACAATAAGGACAGGGCTGGGTGCAGAATGGAAGTTCATTGGATTAGACAAAAGGGAATGAAGGGAAGGGAGGGGAGATGGGAATAGGAAAGACAGTAGAATGAACCAGTCATAACTTTCCTATGTTCCTATTTGAATACTTGACCAGTATAACTCCACATCAAATACAAACACAAGAATGGAGAGTTATACTCTGTGTATGTGTAATATGTCAAAATACATTCTACTGTCATGTATAACTAAAAAGAATAAACAATTAAAAAAAAAAGAATACCAGTTGAGGGATATGAGATGCTATGGCTATATTGTGATCTGAGAATCTCAGCTCAATTAAGGGCCTATTAACTATTCTCCTGTGGTAGCACCTTGACTATCACCCATCAGAAGTGTGCAGAGAGTTCCATCTGGGCCTGGCTGACCTTCTATGGCATAATGAGGAGTTGCCTTTGAGAATGAGGGATGCCCATGGAGGAGTCTAAAAGACACAGGCATGGTGAGAGAAAAATGTGAGATGACACTAAGGAAATATTACAATAAATTTGTGTGGCCCAAATTATTGTTGATATTTAAATACATTCTATTTTGTTGTATAAGGCCTGAAGCTTATTAATGGGCTTATTATCGATCAAATTTTTTAAAAATTATAAGGCCATTATTTTTAATTTCTCTCTATTTTAGCTGAAAATATATGAAAATATATTAGCATAAATAGTAATTTTTAAAAGTAAGATATGTGTGGTTTTTATTATATCACTTATTTATAAAATTGTCTTTCTAAAAAACAGCAAAATTAAAATGCTATAGAATTAAAACAGAAATGAGGGATCAAAAATACCACCAGTTTGGAGTCACTTTAAAATGACTTCAATGGTTCTAGAACAGAGGTTGGTAAACCATGAACCAGATCTGCTAAATCATGTGTATTTGGAAAAAAAAAAACAAAACAAAACAAAAAAACAAAAAAACAACAAAGGTTTACTGGACTAGAGCCATTTTCATTTACACAATATATAATATTGTGCATGGCAGTTTCACCTTACATAAATAATGTGAAATGTTAAAGATTGGCTAAAGACCTGTCTGTTCTACAGAGCCTAAAAATTTACTATGTGATCTCATGGAGTAAAAGTTTGCTGATCTTTTTCTAGAATATTACTTCCCTGGATAAAACTGCTGCTTTTGGAGTGATTTTTTAACAAGTGCTATTGGCACATAGATACATAGATATTGTAGCTTATTGGAACAATTTTCATTTTTCTGTATTTTTTTCCAAGTTGAGAAAACTTTTCACCCTGAAAATACATTTTCTGTCATACCATGTTATTTTTCACACTATTTCTGAAGATTTTATCCAGATTTTTTTTCCTGCACTTCAAATCTTTTCCAGTTCTCTTAGTCTGATAGTCAAATATCCAGACAACCTATTGTTCCCTGATGTAGGGAGATATTCTTATATATTGCCTATCATTCTGTTATCATAAAACATGAACAAAATATACAAATACTGTTTTCCAATACTATCTCCTTAGCCAGGGCTCTTAATATTGCCTTTTCTTCTGTAGTTTGATTACAGTTTAGGAAGGACTTATAATTCAATCCTTCTCTGTTTCCCAGACCTTAAAACCACCAGACACCCCATATTCAACTGAATTTTGACAGATTCATTCTCAAGTGAAACATTATTGAAATTTTCCCAATCCCTCAAGCAACAATTTTTTTCCACGTAGGTCTGTCCCAAAATGAGCCACACTATGCTTTGCCAAGTCAATATTTATACTGCAAGTTACAGAAAGATAAACACATTGTTCCTTAGATTTTATTTTAGCCAGTTTGATATTTCAGCATAAATTATTTCTTTTGTTTAAGACTATCTGGCTCTAAATTTAAAATGGCAAGAAAGATAGGCAGTGATCTGTTCTGCTTCTGTCATAAATGCCACTTTAATGTTTCCCTATTTTCTTTCCATGTATGTTTCTTTGCTCTTGGGGAAAGTGCAAAGAAACAAAGAATGCCTTTGCGCATCTGCCTTCTTTGAATTTATTGGAATGTAAGCTCCTTGGAGGGAGGACCTGGATCTTTTACATGCTAACGACCTGACACACAGTGAGCCCTAAATAAATGTTAAAACATCATTAGACCAAACACTTCAATCATTCTCTGTTTTGAACAAGAGGACTGCAGAAGTGGTGACAGCTGGAGTCTACTTGAGATGTCAATACCTTTGGGTGTTTTTGTCAAGCTACAGCCTGAGGCCCCTTCTGTTGAAGAGATAATAGAAAATATTAAATATACTGACAGGTGTCTTAAGCAAGAAAGAAAGGAAAATGAAGGAAAGTTCCTGTGAGGCAGAACATTTGAAAAAAATAGTTTTTTAGTTAGAATAATCATGCTTTGGAAAATATATTTTTTTCTAAATTTGGGCTAAAGATAAACAAAATAGTTTTAATTAATTTTAAAGAGAGAACACATGCTATTTCGAATGAAAAAGCAGAAATACTGGCACAGTAATGCTTAACAGAATGCAAATGTCTGCCTTCACATAACTGAGATGTGTAAGACATTCACATTAATATCTGATGTGGAGATGTGACTAATAGGAGGAAATTTTTGGTTACAAAAATAAAATTAAGGAGGAAAAGTATGGTTCCTAAAATCGATTTACTAATTTCAGGACTAATCTTGCAGAGTTCAGAGCTTGAAGGAGTCAGAAATAGGAGAAGAGTTGGTTTCTGTTGCAGGGTGGCAAGGAGATAATTCAATGAACATTTTTGCCATTATATACCCCTTTTTGCAGTCTTTGATTTTTCACATGCTTATTTTTACCAAAGTCTTTCAAGATAAGTATACCAGATTTTTGCATCAAAAGCAGATATACAGTCAAGATATGACAATAAAAGTTTAAGAATAGCAATAATCCTTAGTCAAACAGCTTTGAAATTGAGCATGATGTATGCAAGTCTAAGGTAAAGCACAGTTCCTCCTCATACTGTATTCTGAGACAGTACTGGCCACCTCAGCAAGAGATCTTTACTATTTTACTCTTATAAAGGAAAATAGCTCATTTAATTGTCAACTAAGTTCAAGACTCAGTGTAAGGTTCAGAGTCCAACACAGTGGTGCATGCCTGTAATCCAAGCTACTCAGGAGCCTGAGGTGGGAGGATTGTGAATTCTGAACAGGACTGAGCAGTTTAGTGAGACTTGGTCTCAGAAAACATCAACAAAAGGGAAGAACAATGTAAGCCTCAGGACCACTAACTGGAGCTAGTTGAGGATGATGTCTTATCTTTTAGCCTCTGTACCATTTTTCTGTCAATCTATCTAAGACAGAATGGATAAATTGGTGCAAATTTTAATTTTACAATAACAAGAAATAGTTTATATTAGGAGCATTCTTGCTTATTTAGAATGTCTTATTTCTTAATATTAAAGGTATTTTTATTAAGAGCTAGCTTGATAGGCAACAAAGAAATGTGTTATTAGTATGTTAAGTGGGAATTTAAAATTTTCATGTGTACCTTTAGATGCAAGAAAATCATGTTTAATGCAATTTGCAAATTTTTATATTCTGGATTCACTTTTTGCCACCAAGCAAATGTTAGGTAATTGGCAGAATGCAGTTTTTACGTATGTATTCCCTGTGAAGTAACAACCAATCTGGCATCAACAGGAAAAGGTAATGAGAAGTGTAATTACCTAATATAAATGAACTCAATAGTGGCTGTTTTCCATTTTAAAATACCACCTGTTTCTTTTAGCATTTCCAAGATTTCCAGTTATGATCCACTGTCCTTAACTGAGACAGCACCTAACTGTAAACTTAGGAAACATGCTTGTTTTAGCAACTCATATACATAGCAGGGATAATGTAAATTAAAGTTAAATGCTGAAAGTAAATCTTAACTAATGAAAATGAAACAAATGAAAAACGTTTATTTCATGGTGTCAGAGTATTCTGTCAAAAAGAAGGCCAAGTTTATAATGTAACTTAAAAGGAGAGATAAAACATGGTCCTGGGAAGCTATGTGGTTAATAAGTACAATTGAGAGTTTGACAAATTTCTCTTGTCAAATAAAGGTAGAATGCATATTCTTCAAGTTCTATACATTTTCTGGCATTTTAATTTTCCCCTTTGCAACAGCAAAAAGCAAAGCTCTTTCATCATACCTTGTAATATAGAGATGGCAGCTTCTGTGAGTATAGACCAGATTTTCTATTGACAGATAAGTTGAAGTGCCCTTGAAATAAAAAAAAAAAAAAGTAGATTTTATCATTACTTTTTTTGTCAATAAATTGAGCAAGTGTTGTTCTATTCTTTCAGTTGGAGAGTAAAAGAATTGTTTTGTAATTTCAGGTCAAGAGTATATATCTGTAATTCTTTAAAAATATTTTATGGAAAAAAATAGTTATGGACAGAGAAAACAATATTTCACCAAAGAGAGAATTCGGTATGAATAAAATAATTAACATTCATGAAATTCTGAATAAGCATTTGTAATGCAGGGCATTTTCCTATGGCTATGCTTTGATAGTCTTCTAACATTAAAATTCAACAAAGTAAATCAGCACAATAGCAATAGTGAGATTTCACAGTTCAATTAGGTGTCTGTTTATATATTTAGCTTGTCTGCCTTTCTGAAGAACACTTCAGCAAAGACCGTATTACTTAGGGGTTTTATATTTTAAATGAATCTGATTACAACTGAAAAATGAGTTAACTTTAGTAAATAGCTTTTGAATAATAAACATGCTTTTATCTAAATGTTGAATGTGAAAAGGTTGTAAAGTTTGCTGTCGGATGACATGTTACTTTGCTGTGGTCCCAGGCAAGCTCATAATTAGTAGAATTATTACCCAATCCCTGGTAGTACCATCTCTCAGATATGCTCATTAAGCAGGGACCTACAGAATGGTTGAGAAAGTAATTAAATATGTGGATGCATCCTTTCACCTGTAGAGTTGGATCATGTTGCTTCTCTTCCCCATAATAGACCATAACCCTCTGTGAAATCAGTCTTTCCCTTTAACAGTCAATCAAATTTAATGTTCTGACTTTTGAAAAACTAAATCATATGACATCTTCAACAATGATAAGAGACTACCCTAATTCCACTTTTAAACATCTTTCTGAAAGAATTGTGAATTCTTATTTCCCTTTCCCTCCTCACTACTTAACTTACATTAGTACTCTATTCTCTGGAGACTTTCTCCAAAATAATTTTTGTTAAGGCTTTCTATCACTTTCATGTGATTACATTTAATGAATTTTTTTTTTTTGTCATTTCTCTAGCTTGAAATCTCAAAATCATTCAAGTATGTGGATTGCATCATCCTTTCTGAAGCACTATCCACATGGTCTGGATTTTCTTCCCACCTTTTTCTTCCCATATCCTTCTCTCTTATCTTGTACCTGATCATTACATTTTGGAAATACTCAGTTTTTCACTTAATCAAAGGTATTTCCAGAAGAAACCTATGTACATTCACATTCATTCCCATTATTATAAGATGAATCTCAATTTTGTATATGAGCCCCTGAATTTTTTTGTTTCAGATCTACATTAAATTTGAATAGATTTACATACTATGATACAAATATAGCAAAAAATATAAAAACTATTCATTTTCCCTTATTTACCCATCTTACCTACTAAGTTGTAAATATCATGAAATTTGTTACTTTATCTATAAAGTCTAAACTAAATCCAAACGGGAAGTACTTAATAAATATTTGTTTAGTGAATCAGTGAATTAATCAATAAACTGATCCATTACTAGATATTGATGTCTAGGACTGATAATGTTCTCCTCCTCATGAGATTCTGAACAAACAAACAAAAAACATGTAAGGAGTAGAAAAGATCAGACAATTTGTGTATTGATCACAGAAGCTGTACTCTGAAACTAGACTTTGTCCAAGAGCCAAACTTTTATCTCCTTACCTCTTCATTTGACATTCCCTCAAATCATGGCAAGAGCAATGGACACACGGACTTCTCTTCAGCAGCACCTTCTTCTTTTGCCTTACTTCATGAAGGAAATAGAGCAAAGTGAAACACAGGCACAAACTGGAATCAAATGCATTACACAAAAGAGAGCCAGAGGGATTAGGCTGTGCCTGCTCAACTCCTACTTTCTAATCACGTCAATGACACGGAATCTCTCCTCAGGAGAGTAAAGGTCATGGAGAATAGATAAATCACACACAGTACTGTCTCACATCTTCCACAGGGTTCATAGAATTTCCCGTTTGTTCTGCCATCTCCGCTCTTGATGATGTGGACCTCCTGCATTCATGGTCCCAGCCCGACAGATGATTCTCAATATTGGGTCACAGAATATGTTTGCCTCTGTCTGGCAAGAACACTACACAAAAATCTCAGATAGTTTGTAACTTTCCTTTAGGGGCATATATATATATTTGGGGCACATCCTTGTCATATGACAACTGGTGGCTCAAGACTATTAATACTCCCACCAGTCATTCTGGTTTTATTGATATAACCACTAGTTCAATGATCTTTCAGAATGTAGATGTTATCTTGAAGAAAAGTAAAGAAAACTTTCACCCTGAACCGGTTCACTTAAATGATGTAATTTATCCAGAAATGGCTAACATCATACTTTATTTTGTGGTGCTGTGGATTAAACCAAGAGTTTGGACACATTGGGCAAGCACTGGAGCACAAAGCTGTACTGTCAGTTTGACATAGTACTTTTGCAGAGTAGGTGTTCACAAAGTGAAAATGAATTCTATCACAAATGTATAAATTCATTCAAGACTGTGGTTACAAATACTAAACTCTGTAACTGGAAATGATGTTCCACCACAATAGATTAATATCCAATCAATGGCATAAAGTATGGTAGGTAATTGTCTACGTAAGTCTGTTTATCCTTCCCCAAATTTATAAACATATACATGGGCCTTATTAAGGTCCTGCATGATATTGGACATAATTTGGAAAGTATTATGATGAAGTGCATACTAAGTCAAAGATCAAGAGAACTATTTTATTGTAGACCAAATTATGGATTAAAATTAAGAAAACATTGTTCAGCATTTTATTCAAATAAGTAAGAACTCTGTGATCAACATACACACAACACATGCACACACTAACGCATTCAACATACACAAAATGTGTTTCTCAGTGACCTTTTACATTAAAGCAAATGATATTCAGAAAATAAATAGAAAAGTGACAAGAACACTAATGTTGATTGCATCAAATCCAAGAGAGACTTTTAAGAAGTCATTAGCCAAGGAGTCAGCTTGTCTGTTTTACTAAGATTTACCCATCTGATATTTTAACATTCTAGTTAACCAGACAGTTAACTATCAGCACATGATAAATTGAGCATTTGTGTGCTATTTTTCCAATGGCAGAAAAATGAATGAGATTAGTAATTTGGAAGTTTCCAACATTAATCATGTGAGTTATTGTGTATATCAGTCAGGGTTCAACCAGGTTAAAAATAATAACATAATTATTATGTTATTAAGAATGGGTGTGTTCTTGTATATTATATCAACTGTTTATTTAGTCTGTATACAGTTGTCTTCTCTTCTGATGCTTGAAGGGCAGACAGTTGGTAATGGAAGGTGCATAAGAGATCTATGTGCAGCGGGGAGGGTAATAGGCCAGGCCAGAACAAGGTGGAAACCCCTCATGCAATCTGCAGACCCCGAGGATGAACTGAAGCCCATGCCAGCATCACATTGACTCTACCTTAGTGGTATGACAGTTCTGAAGAAGACAGTGACCTGCCTGGCCACCCATGAAAAGGAGTATCCAGGAGAAGGTAAAAACAGCGAGGCCTACCTGCTGCCAAGAGAGAGGTCAGCAGATCAGGAATAGCATTCATAAGTGACATAATAGCTGCTGCTTTATTTCTGTCCTTCATTTCTTCCCAAGAATCTCTCTTGTGACCCATCCTAACCAGAAAAATGTAAGTGTATTGTGGAAAAAGTAGTTCAGTCTTTCCAGGTTAACATATTACAAAGTCATCACAATCTACCTTTTATCATCTTGGAAACAATATGCATCTCTGTAAACCATAATCTTTAAAGATAATACAGAGTCACACTCTGTCTCACATGAAACACTTCGTTTTTGTGCAATTGAGAATGTGTATTTGTTCAGAAGATAATATAAAGTCTCCCCCATACTTTTTTATTTTGGTCTGTGGGTGATGTTTATTCCTCTCCTAGCTGATCCATTCACCTCTTTGATATTGCATAACTTAACAACTAAGATATAACAAAACTATTAATACATATGATTTCAGATGATAAAGATATGAGAAAGTGGAAGGGAGATAAGAAAATAATTGCAGTTAAAATATATGTATACAAAATCATATCCAAATAAAGAAGAAATACTCATAACTAGTACTATCTTTGTTCTTGCAAAGGTGATGCTTTCACAGCTGGTGTTGTGTTGTAATTGCCTTCTTATACTAGCCATTCCATAGTCTCATTGCCCTCAATAAGCATTTAGCAGAATTCTTGCCTAGTAGTATTATCGAAATATGAATTTCTAGAGGATCTTGAAATTCATTGGAAGTGTAGCCTGAACTCTGTTTCACAGTTATTCATCTACTTTCATCACAAGGTCTTGGGAATATTGTGGAAAAAAAAAATCTTGTACATCACTTGAAATATGGGCATATCCGTTCATATATAGTAGAGTAAAATGACATCACTCGATAGGCAAGATTAATCAACCTGACCAGAATAATAACCCCATATTCTCATGTGGATTAACTGTAATGAACCAACAGGGGTAGGAAGAAATTTAAATTTCAGCCCTATGAAACAATTTTGTGTCTACTTGGGGAAGCATTGTTTTGAAACTAAGACACCCTAGTCCAGAAAAACCCTAGTGAGTTTGGGAAGCATAGATTTTGTAAATGGATAAATAGGGATAATGGCACTTCTTTTAACTCTTAAGTCTATGGATCCTACTTAGAGAAGAAATTTAGATACTGAACTTACCCAGAGGGACATTACCACATTACCACAGTACCACAGCTGGGTTAGGTTAGTACCTGTATGATACTGTCTCTGGTCCACAGTAAACAAACTAACCATTTTATCAAGCCATGTGTTTTGAGATTATGGAGAGTATAAGATCACTGAATATCTTTCATCTGTTATCAATTAGCATGTTCTGTAAAATGAGTTCCTTTTTTCAGAAGTCAAACTTTGTTAAATATCATAGTAATAGATATAGTATTATGTAATGCAAAGGTGGTACTTAGGGGAAGAAATGCAGTATCTGGAAGTAACAACCTGCTCCTCTTAGAAAAAAGGACAGTCCCTTTCATAATAGAAGTAGTCCATTATAATCCAACCTTAGGTGATTGTTTTCCTTCCATGAATTGATGTCATTTAGGGAGCTGAGGTCTAGTTCTCACTGTTGACAGAATGGGCATTCATTAATGGCTGTAATCTGATGTTCCCTGGTGAATGGAATTCCATGTTTTGAGACCACATATAACCTCCATCTTTGCCACCATGTCTACTTTGTTCTTGTCCCCTATGGGCTGTGATGAGAGTCAAAGGATGTGTCAGCCTATCTATACCCTTGATTATTAAAATACTCTTCTGCCAAGGTCATCTTTTAGTAAATAGTACATATGGAACAAAAATACCTTTACATCTGTATCCAAAGTTGTTCTTAATCACCAATTTCCAACCAAATTTTATTTCACACGTGTACTTTTGGGTGGTGTCCATTTGCCATGCAGAAACATCTGCATACCAAGCACAAATTATGTGGGGTCAATAGAGAAAAGATAATGTAGTAGTAACAAAGGGCATAGGACATTCTTCTATCCTGTGTCATCCGAACTTGCTGATGTCTAAACTCCCATATACTACTTACTTTTGATGCAAGTGTATTTTGTATGTCCATCTGTGTTTACTGCAAAACATTTACTTACTTAAATACTCTATCTCAAGTGCTATCTTCTCCCACAGTCAGGAATATAATCTCTACTAAGATTCAGTAAAAGACCAAATATTATTTCCCAAATGAAGAATACTTATTCATGGGGAATGGCATGATATTTTTCCAATATCCTAAGTCAGAACAGGTTGAACCAAAAGCTCCAAACTGGATCCCTATCTCCCACTAACATTTTAAATGCTAGCAAATCTGATGAGTCATATGACCCAAGGGGTAGAACAACTTGCATGGTAGCCTAGATATATTACAGAGTTTTCTGTAATTCTAAATTCCATTTAATAACAGTAGCCTTTTAGGTAGCTCACTATGTGGGTAAGAGTGTTGCAGTTAAATTAGAGACAAAATGCTTAGTGGTATTCTTTAGATAATGGAGGCAACATATAACATATTTAAGTGTGCTGCTAGGAAGGAACCAGACACAACAAATTACCTTTCATTTTGGAAGGACTATCTCAATATATCCAAGACCAATGGAACCTTGGACACTTCAGTGAAGTAGCAGGACTGTAACAGTTAATTTGAATTGTCAACTTGATTGGATTAAGAGATTCTGATGATTAAGAGGCCTCTGGGTGTGTCAATGAGGGTATGTCTAGGAATGATTGGAATGTGGGATAGTGAACTGATGTGGACCCCTCCTAAGCATGGGAAGCACCACCCAATAGGATGGAATAAAAGTTGGAAGAACAAGGAAGCAGATGCAGATGCAAGCTTGGCTCTTAATAGGTTCTTGATTGCTGCTTCAATCTTCTGAGGATATTGGACTCTTCCAAAGCAGACTCTGCCAGTGATTCTCCAAGTAGTTTCCAGAAGCCTTGGTCTCCAACTAGGGTAGCACTGTTGATCTTTCCTGTTCTGGAGCTTTCACGTCTTGGATTACACAGCTGCTGGTTCTTCTACCTCTCCAGCTACAGACAGCCATTGTGGACTATCCAGCTTCTGGTCATGAAAGATAATCTAATAAATCCCCTTTTTTATAATCTTACTTCCTGTTGATTCTATTCCTCTAGAGAACCCTGACTAATACAAGGCCCCAGAATTCTTGGCCTGCAAAAGTCTTGCAAATGTATCTAGAATAGTTGCTACTTCTTGTTCATCATGTGCAATCAGTCTAATGTTAGAAATGTAATAGACTGGCTGAAGTTTGAAAATTCACAGATTCCCACAGATTAAACTATGAGCTAGAACTAGAGAGTTGAAATGTCTCTGAGGCAAGGAAGTCAATGTATATTGCTGTAACCAAAGTGGTTCTGATGGTCTTTATTAGCAAGAATAACTTAAAAAGCATTCACCAGATCACTAGCTGCATGCCAGGTGTCAAGAGATGTATCGATTTCCTCAAGCAGGAAAACCACATTTCATACAACAGTTGCAAAGGGAATCATTACATATTAAAATTATAATATTTTCTACTGTCATTCTCCAAGAATGTTTTCTTCATAGACCAGTAGACAAGTTGAAATGGGATGTGGTAGAAAATATAATCCATGCATTTTTTTTTTTACACTTATCACAAATGGTGCTAATCTCTGAAATGTGGTATTTTCTTTGGTTTACTCTTTCTGTAGGTCGAGGTGATGTTAGTGGCTTCCACTTGCTCTTTCCTATCACAATTATCATTATTTCTCAGGTCGGGGCAATGACATGGAGATTCCCTTCATTTTCTGAGTATACCTATAAAAATATCCAACTGTACATTCCAGAACTAGCAACCTAATCCATAAGACACATTCTGGGAGCCCTTGAAAGCACTGTGAAATGAATGTGAAACAAATCTCCATTCGTAATCTAACTTTCCTTAGGCCTAGTCTGAGTGTCTGGCTACCATGATGTATTAAGTTTCAAAATCTGGTATCAGTTCAGAGTTAGTGTCCAATAATACTTGGAAAATCTGGTTATTTCTCTTTCTTCATTACAATCAGACAGGTAAATGACACAGATCCAAAAAAGCAGGGAGGGGGGTGCTTAAAGATTAAAAGTATGAACATTTGACAGTGTAGCAGAGTCCTTTTTAAAGATTCCTCAGATTGTAGTTCATTGAAGGCCTTTTGTGCCCATGGTTTGGTCAAAATTGGAAATGACTCAAGATCTCTGAGTTTCTGTTTTGGTGCTTTAAAACAGATGTCTGTTCACTAGTTCTAAAATTTTCCTGTTAATGTTGGTGGAGTAACTCTTTAGTCAGTTGTCCATCTATTTCATTTCTAGGAACTGTATAATCAACTAGCCAATGCCAGTGATCTCTGTTGGTTAGGTATTCTTACTACTGCTTTTTCTCTGCTATCTGTTTTGGTAACTATACCTACATTGTTTTTGACTATTAATGCTATCACTTGATCCTACAATACAGATCCCATCACCACTCATGTGTTTAGGAATCCTGTTTGAGTAGCAGTTTTCAGTGTGATCTCCATCCTACAGAGCAGATTACCACAGAATGGTTCAGTGATTCTGGGGCTCCACTTACAAAGTTATATTTCATCACCATGGTGAAAGAAATGTCCTTTGGACCTTACTTTATGGGAGCAGATCTTACATGATCATCCACTATAGAATTCCATTCCATCTATGATCACCAGATCAAAAGTAGACCCCGATAATGATCTTAGCTTTAGATAATTCCCTCCCATTGAATATGAATAGATTCTATGACAATGAAATAACATTGTCATGAATTTGACACATTCTATGTCAAAAGATATGTTTCAAATATAATTCACTTTCCAAATCAATTGACTGAGTTAATCAAAAGGGGCATTATTATGGTTTGGCCTTACCTAATCAAATGGTCTCTAGAATAAGAGCATTGTTCTGGTAGACTGGGATGTTTAGAGCAAAAGACTGCCTACAGAGAAAGAGACAAGATTTAGGAGCTAGAATTAGTCCTTAGGCAACTACCATTAAGAAAACAGAGACCTCAGCTCTAACCCATAAGGAACTGAATTCAACATATAATTTGAATGAGAACCACAGCTCTGGGCTTCCCCTTGACTGTGAGACCCAGAACAGATGACCAGCTAACAACCCACAGAAACCATGTGATAATAAATTGGTATTGTTTAGTAACTACATTTATGGTAATTTGTTGTGTAAGCAATTAAAAAAAAAAAAGGTTGTATGTTCCTAAACCTTGGAAGAATTATTCCACAGTAGAGTGACAAAGTCAGTAAATTCAGCCAGTCCCCATTCAAGTGGAGGAAATTGCCATGGAAGGTGAATACAAGGAAACATAGATTGTAGAGAGGCCTCTCATGGTCTGCCTATTCTTTTGGGCAGAAATTCACAAGCTATAGCAAGGAATTTCAAAAAGTAGATTTTATCAACACCAAGGAAAGATAGTTATCTATGTCAATCTTAAACTTTCTGAAGTACAAAGCTCAATTCATTTGGAAATGCACTACGATATATTTGATTTTAATGTCATTTATTTATGTGTAAAACAGTCTGTAAGTCATCTTGAACCTTCATTTGAAACTTAATAGACACTTAGTAGCTCAATGTGAAGTATAATTTATTTAAGTATAGATACTCTTCAATATATAAGGTGGTAGGTCCCAACAAACCCATCACAAGTTGAAAATATTGTAATGAAAAAATACATTTAATACCTCAGACCTGCTGAGACTTACAGCTTAGACTGAGCTACTTGATTAAGCACCCCGTTAACACTTAAATTATCCTATAGTTGAGCAATATCATTTAACAAAAAGTTCATTTTGTAACAATGAGTTGGATATCTCAATATAATTTGTGAAAACTCCTGAAAGTGAAAAATGGAATGGTTATATGTGTATGCTTTTGCACCATTGTAGAAACATTTTTTTTAAAATCCATAAATCAGGGACATTTCTATTTAAATGTGGGAAATATGACCACCCAAAATTTACTAAAACTAATGAACATTTTTTTCCTGAAAGGATATTTTGCATAAATTCTTCATTTAGTTCTAGAAGTTTTAAATTGGACTTCATCTGGGCCAAAGGCTTTGCAAGTATGTTTTCTGTGTCAATTAAAAGAGTATTTTTAGTAGCTATTTGTTCCGCTAGAAACCCACTGAGATTTACATTTGCTCTTTCCAGGATTTAAAAAAAAAATCAATTGTAAAAAGATAAAATTTAGTTTTTGCTTTACTAATGTCACTGCTCCAGAATTTAATTTTGCTTTGTGTATTCAGTGGATTAGCTACTAAAATCATCAGTGCTTTCTTCTCCTTCTCTGACCCCTCACTGAAAAAAAAAGAATTTAACCACATCCAGAAGAAAAATGCTAAGTACTTATTTAAATCAAATAGAAATTGTATAAAATCAAAATTGTTTTGAAGATAATGTATCCTTTTAGAACTATTTGAAAAGGGAAAATAGTGACGTATTTCTCTTTTAATTAAGTACTTTGTTCAAAAGTGTTTACTATGGTAATGCTTGAGTTTTTCTTAAATATGATTTCATGGATTTATGTATAATGTTATCCCATTCAACACAGATTGGAAAAAAAGAGATAAAATAAATCTATGATTCCAGTAATGATCTATCTCTCATTTATAACTTGAGTTTTTCCATGAGTTCTACATACCTTTGGCTTTGACAAAAGTTCCCTTTCTTATTTTTTCACCTACTTCTCTGTCATACTTCTGTAAACCTTTTAGGGCCAACACTCCTTACAGAATGATTCTCAAACTTCAGTAATCATGAAATTTTCTGGGACAATATGAATTTTTAAAGACTATCCCAATGTAATCCTAATACTATTTCTGAGAAATATTAATAAAACAAATCCAGTTATGGATGTGTGCTCCTTTTGTAATGTATCACTGTTAGTCTCCACTCATCTCTCAACCCTCCCTAGCCCCCATTCCAGTTACACCAGACCATTCACCTTCCCCGAGCAAAAGTATTCTCTCATAGATCCTTATTTGTGTACATAGTTTCCTGTTCAGATTTAATTAACATATTGATCTGACTGTGGATCATTTTTCAAGCCTATCAGAATAACTTACACTAAAATATATGACACTTGACTACTTGAGGCAATAAGCTTCATGTCCATAAAAACTAGTCATTTTATCAACTTGTAAATAGAATAAATGAGAAATTTACCAAAAGGTCATCTTCTATGTGCTTTCTTCCTTTCTTCCTAGAACTCAATATTCGTTGATTGGTTGATTGATTTGTATAATAAACTCTATGACCTTATAACTTGCAGCACAATCCTTTCTTTACCCACATCAGTGCACTCAAATATAATGAACATAGTATTCTTACCTTGACACAAAAAATGCCAAAAGGCTTCTACAAATAAATTTTCTAACTAGATTTCTGATTTATTAATTTTTTGGATATTTTTACCCTTTAAAATGTTATGACTATTTTAACTCATAAATTTTTGTGTACACCTTGTAGTCATCTGGATTTATTTCTTTAATTTATTCTATCACAAGTTTATATAAGACCCTGATATATTACTTTTATCATGAGGAAATGTGTATAGTGTTCAACAATATCTCTAAAATTAGACCTAATTTAAACCTTTTTGGGTTTGCTTATAATGAAATACAATTATTTTATTTAGCAAAGCTATCACTGATATTTCAACATATCACTGACATTTGGGTCTTTGTTTTTGGTGGAATATGGTGATGTGTCTTATTCATGTATTTATTATAGCCATGTTTTTTAAACTGTGGTGTAGGCACTTAGATGAATATAGAAAAGCATGCTGATTCCTTCTCTTTGTGACTTAAATGGTTAAAACTTGTGGGATGAAAAGAGGTGAAACTTGTGAAGACATGATAAAGGAGGTAACAGGAGAGGACAACACATAAAAGGGACATTGGGATGGGTACCAAGACTCAGTTCCAAAATATAGGTCACCAAGAGGAGTTGTGGGTGTATCTTAGGGAAGGACCCACATTTGGATGAATTGGAAATAATATACCACTCAAAATTGCTACCGTTAAGGTCTAGATAGTTGTTTATGTGAACCCATAATGGAAAATCACCCCTAAGAACTAGTCTCTTCTCTCATTCTTGGAGAGAAAGAAGAGGGAGCACAGACAAGAACCATCTTTAATGGAGACCCATGGCTTTAGAGTATCTCTTGATTCTTTGAAAGAGGGATTACTCACTTGGCCAATAGTAGGAAAGATCCTCTTCAAGGGAACATATGTTTAGGCTTGTTCCCAGGAAGTAGAATCTGATATACACATTTTATGAACATACTTACTATGGGTGTATGCTCAAAAAGAAAGGGAATGAAGGACACAAATAGGGAAGTAGAAAAAAATTAAAGATATTGTCAAATGATAATTAATTTTGGCAGAATGAATTGCACTAAAAAAACTTGTGGCCTCATAGAATAAGACTACCCTTTGTTATCCCCATGTCTGTTACTCTTTGGTTGTTGACTACCAGGTCTTGTGTCTTGAGTGGGAGGTGAATTCTCTTAGAACAAGAATAGCTCTCTGCAGCCCTATGAGGATGAGTGCACCAGCCTGGTAAAGGGGCCTTAGTATCTGTGCCATGTGGGACAGATGTGTTGTTGCTTTCCTGAAAGAAGAAAATGTGGGAAGATTAAGTAGAACTGACCCCTTAATAGATATAAATGATCCTGGGGATTTGCATTAATATATGTAGAAAATAAAGATTGTTTTTCTTGATGGTTTATGAGATCTTGACTAACCATTATATTTAGATTCCATGTGATAACTTCTTATTATTTTACTTCCAAAACTAAATACAGAGCTATGCATGCAATAGGTGACCTGTGAACCAATCAACCAATCTCTGTTGAGTGAATAAATAAATAAACGAGTTTATTTAACAGAAAGAGAGAGAAAGAGACAGAGATAGGACAGAAAGACAGAAACTAGCCAAAGAGAGATTAATTTTAAAGAACTGACTCACACAATCAGGGTTGGAGGGATGGCAAGTATAAAATCTACAGAGATGGCTGGCGGGCTGGAGACTCAGGAAAGAGTTGATATTGTAGTTTGAGTCCAAAACATACTGGAGGCAGAATTTTTTCTTCCAGGACTTTAGTCTTGTCTCTTAAGGCCTTCAACTGCTCAGATGAAGCTAACTCATATTAGGAAGAATAATCTTCTTTACTCAAAGTCTGTTGATTTCACTGTTAACCACATCTTTAAAATACCTTCACGGCAACACTTACATGTATGTGACAAAGCACATGAGTATCATAGCAAAGTGGATGAGTAAAATACTGTCACAGAGACCATTATCAGAATTATCTCTGAAGAACTTACTGTTCTTCTCCAGGTCAGAATTTTCATGAAACTCTCATATAAAATCCCCAAATAATATTTCTGTAATCCAGGTATAGTTATTTTTCTGAAAATTAATATATTCCAATTTTCAACAATCCAGAAACTAAGAATAATTAGCAACTCTCTAGTAAGACAATTATTTTCTTCTTTGTTTCTGCTATTAAGAATGTCACCATATGCCAATTAACTCAGAATAAATCTTTTTTTAATAAACGTTTATTGACTAAAGGATGAAATAATTCATCAGAAGAGGAAAAAATAGTCACAAACCTGGAGTTATTCATTGCACCATTCTTTTTTCATTTATTTAATTTTTTACTTGTTCTAATTAGTTATACATGACAGTAGAATGCATTTATGCATTTTGATAAATCATACATAAAGGGAGTATAATTTCTGTTTTCCGATTGTACATGTTGTAGAATGACATTGGTCATGCAGTCATATATGTACATAAGGTAATAATGTCTGCTTCACTCTACTATCATTCCTAAGCCCATCGCCCTTTCCCTCCCTTCACTATCTAATCTAAAGTAGCTCTATGCTTCCTTAGTGTCCCCAACCTATTGTGAATTAGCATCTGCACATCAGAGAAAACATTCAGCCTTTGGTTTTTTGGGTTTGGCTTATTTCGCTTAGCATGATATTCTCCAACTCCATCCATTTACCATTTACTGCCAAAATTTCATTCTCCTTTAAAGCTGAGTAATATCCTATCATATACACACACCACATTTTCTTTATCCATTCATCCACTGAAGGACACCTAGGTTGGTTTCATAGTTTAGCTACTGTGAGTTGAGCTGCTATAAACATTGATGTGGCTACATCACTGTAGTATGCTGATTTTAAGTCCTTTGTGCAGCTTTCTTTATAATAGTAAAATATTAGAAACAGATTTGGCCAAACAGAAATGGTTAAAGAACATTGTAAAAATAAGACTGACCTTTTCCACACTTTTATTGGTTCATATTAGTTACACATAACTTTAAGATTCATTTTGACACAGTTATGAATGCATGTAACATAATTTGCACTTACTCAGTCCCAGTACTTCCATTTACCCTCTCCCCCTTTCTCCCCCTCTTCCCTTTCCTCTACTCTAGAATGTATGATTCTAGAGTATACATGCAGCAGGAAAGACTGTATAATTTTCTGGTTTTCACATAGAATATTTCACATAGAATCACCAGAATGTTACACCTGATAAATTTTTTGGGTGTTTTCAGTAAAACAATGCCTTTGATTATAAGTTTTTGGGGGGTCTGGTATAAAATAAATGCTAAGATTAAAATACACAGCTAAAATCTTCAAGTGTGGTGTCCTCTAGTTTGCCTTTGAGAAGGAATTGACTTAAAATCTTCAAACATCTAAGAAAAATGACATCTCCCACCAACCTGAATTAAGAGAAAATTGACAATATATCCTATTCTTCATTTTCAAAGATGGTGATATTGAGAGTGATTATGCCCTTGATTATAACTGAAATGTCCAATATATAGTCATTCATCTTCTCCAAGTCCTCTTTGCTAAGGTATGGATCATAATGCTGTGGCTTGCTTTTGCATCTTTCTGGCAGCCCCCTTGTCATTTTCAATCCTTGCCCTGTTCTCCTTATAGTACATGTTCTATGGTCTGCAGGCAGTATCCTCTGTCTTCTATTTTTTTGTACCCAAGGTGAGAATTAGGAATTTTTATTAAGGCATGCACGATTTTTCAAAGGTCTGATGAAGCACTGATCACGTAAACACCACTAAAAATTTATTTACCAAATATTGGTAAATGCTACATGTCGCCCTGTGAGAAGACAGAGAGATATCTGTATTTGTATTAATAATATTTACATGTAAAAAGATAGCAGTCCTTGTTCATATTAAAGTTCTCATAACAATAAAACAGTACTTTGAATTTCTCTGGTGCATGAGTTAGAGGGTTATAACTAAGTCAATAATTAATAATTTTGAATAAATTGTTGATTTCCATTCTTGACCATATTTTCTGTTACTGCTTTTTGTAAACATTATCTTAGAGTAACTTATTGAAAGTGATGTAGGATTTTATATGTTAGGAAATATTTATAGTAACTATAACACACCACATAAATGTGTGTTATAGACAAATTACCCATATGTTTCTTGACAGTGGGACCTGTCAAGTTTCTTGGGGGTCTGATATAAAATAAATGCTTGGGTTAAACAATGTATAACCCAATGCTTTATATATAGTACACATTCAATAAACATTTATAAGTGAATATGAAAATTAGTGTGTTCTGTCCACATATTAAAAAAGTTTTAACAAATCCTTCATCAAAGAAGTTAAAAATCATCTAGACATAATCTATCTACTATGTTTACTAATGTGTTCTTTTATATGTGTCATATATTTTAATTTTTTTTTACTCTTTCAATAAAATAATAATGAGATTATTTGGTAATATATTATTAATATTAAAACAATATAATAATATTTAATACTTTTAAATAATACCAATTTTTCCAGTTTTTTAAAAAATCAAATTATTTGAATCATTCTAGTCATCCAATTTTAAATTGATATAACCTAAAAGAGTGAGAGAGAAAAGTAATCAGGGGATGAGCAAGTCATTATTTAACCACTTTAAAGTTTATATAGAAAAAAAAGTCATGCAGTGAAGAAGCTATGTGAACACAAATGTTTTATTTAATTCTTCCAGACTTGCAATTAAGCATTTTTTCCACAGGGTATTTTTCAGTGAATTGTGGAACTTAAAGAGCAACTTGGAACAATAAACATCTACTAATGTATGTTGTCTGGTGCACATTCTTTAGACATTTATAACCTTCTGACTTTACTATCACCATCTCCTATTGCATGATTGTTCTGTGAATTTTGCATGTTAAAGCAGTTACAAACTGTAGTACATTTCAGCAGTCATTTTGTTGGCAACCTGCTTCGGTCAGATCCTGTGGTGGTGGTTTGCTTTTATTTCATGTTCCTTTTATTAAGTTAGAAAAGTTGGGTGAGTGTAGTAGCTCTATTTTATCCCTCTCTATGTCCCCTCCAGTGACCAACATATTTTTCTCAAAAGTTTTCTCAATTTCTATATATTTGATGAATACACATTGAATGAAAAAAAAATGTCGTTTTGAAATCAGTGGGATTCCTTTTCCAGTAATCAGACATTTCCTGTGATTCAAATTGATTCTCACTTATCACTTAACAAAATATCCCTTTTACTCAAATTTTCCCTTAAGTTTACAATTTTAACTAACCATGACTTTAAGAAAATAAAATGACATATTTCTGGTGAAGTATATTATAATTAGTTTCACGAATTTTATTTTTCTCTAGTTCGGCGTTTGTATTGTTCTAATCTATGCTTATGATGAAAGCTCTGAAAGTAAATCTCAAAGTTGCTTAATTGTGCTAGAAAAATAAAGGTATTAGGAGTATATGATCTCCATGCCATCAAATTAAAAAAAGACATTTTATCATTTTCCACAATGATCGATATGATTGTGAGTTTTTGAGTGTCCTTGGTTTTAATGTATTCATTTATCTAGCATTGGTATAAAATTACTTACATAGGTGCGTGGTCTCTATTTCCCATGAGTAGAAGTAGATATACTGTTGATACTGTCATATTAGGGTGGAGGACCATTCTCCTAAGAACAAATATAGGTGACTGGAGACCAGTGACTCCTAAATGAGAAAGGTGCTTGCTCTTCACTGAGATTAAAAATAACCTTTTGACTCTCATTGGTGAACTCATAGACCAACTGGAAACCACACCTGGAGGAAGAAAGTTTAACAAATTTTTTGAAAAGGAAGTGAATATTAACATGTTCTCTTTTTAGTGGATTTCAAAGTTCCACCTTTAAAATATAAAAAAGTGAAACAAAACTGAGTCTTAACTCGGATAACTTTCATGTATAACTGCATAATTTGTTCTGAATTCAACTTTAAGGACTTCATTAGCACTTATATAGGTGTGTGAGTATATAACTTGGAGGTCTCAAGAATGAAATTCCCTATTTCCATTCTCAAGAAGTAATGAGTCTAGAATGGTTTTATTCCTAGCTTAATTGAGTTTTCTATAAATAAAAGTTTTCTTATTTAAAGAGAAGCATTTGATTAATTTTGACTATTGTAGACAGTTGTGAAAATACCACTAATATTAACATATAAAGAATTTCTGTTATAGTATGTTTCTCTTGGGTTCCTTTGTAGTTATTCCATTCCTTGACCCCATGAAAACAATGCTCTGCTTTCTACTCTGTAGCACGGACTTTTCAAAAACACCATTGCGAATTATTGAACATTTCAGTAGGGAATTTGATTATTGCTGAACATATTTGTGTAGTATGGATAAACCACAATTTATCCATCTAAAAGTTAAAGAAATATGTTGTTTCTATGATTGAACTACTAGATAAAATGCTACCGTAAACATTTGTAAGTATGTGTGATATTTTCATTCTTTCGATTAAATATTTGAGTGAAATCAGTAAGTCATTAGTGTTAGTGTGTTTATACCATATTCTGTATAAGTCACAGTAGTGTGTAGTGATTACAGTTGTTCCACATCCTCATTAATATTTGGCATTATCAGTCTTAACAATTTAGACATTTGTTTGGAATCGTAGTAGTATTTGATCCCAGTTTTAATTCATATTCCCTGATGTCAAACGATGTTCAGAATATTTTCACATATTTACTGGTCATCATTATTCTTTCTGCAATAAAATGCCTGCTCAAATGTTTCCCCTATGTTTTTATTATGTGTTTATCTTCCTGTTACTGAGGCATTACATCTATTTTTTTAACCTTTGTTACTTAAAAAGCATGTATTTGTTATTTCATGAATGCTATTCCTATTAGCATTTGTTTTAGAGTTTTCATTTATTATGTCCTATTTAAGAAATAGCATCACAAAGGTTTTCTAAATGTCACTTCAGAATTACCATATTACCTTATCATCTTTGGAAAAAAATCAATATTGTACTTCTTGGCACTGTATTCTGTTCCACTGAAGGATACATTTATTTTTCCAGTAATGCTACACTGTTTTGATTACTACAGGTTCATGATACGTAAAAATCAGATTATGTGCATTTCCAACCTTCTTTTAAGAGAAATATTTTACAGGTAATTTGCATTTTAGTGTAAATTTTTGGAGTAGCTAGTCATTTTTTTAAAGAAATAAACTCGTTAGGATTTTGATTGGAATTACATTGAATCTGTGAATCAATTTGGGTGAGCTTTACCATCTTCAAAATAAAGAGTTATACAATCCCAGAACATGGTATCTCAATTTAGGTCTTTAATTTCCTTCAGTGATGTTTAAAAAATTTCTATGAACAGGACAGTGTACATTACATTAAATCCATTATTTTTTTATGTTATTTTAAGTGAAGCATTTCACCAAGTGGTCATTGTCAATATTTAGAAATACCTACATCATTTGTCTTCCTTACATGTAGCAAGATAATACTAATTCATTAGAATGCTCTATATGTGCAAACTTGTCATCTGTGTGCACTCAGTCCACACAAAATTGCATCCTTAACTAGATGAGAAGGGCTACACAGCACAAACTTGGCCAATGAAACTAATTGTTAGGACCCCTTTTCAGGAGGTAGGAACTGTTTTGCACTGTGTGATGCCACCTGCCTACTACTGTGTGTGGAAATGTTTTGTGTTTAAAAAATTAAGTTTATTTACAAACCTTGAAAAAACTATGATTTAAGACTCACTTAATAACAATTCTAATTTAGCAAAATAAAAGAAGTACAATTGATTCAGTGATATTTTAAAGCAATCTTTGTATAGCACTGTCCTTTAGAAAATCTATTCAAGTTTTTATATGATGAACTGGTTAGAGACATTGGTTAGTGACACCTGTGACCACACTAGTAAATTTCCTTAAAAATAAGATTACATTAAAAATATTATTCTCTATTTTCTCTAAGATGTATTTTTGACCTCCACAATTACCAGTTTGAATAACTCCATTTTATGTATTCTGAGTATCGAGTATTTTCCTGTTTCTTCAGTACCCTCCTATGTACTCTATGTACTCTTTCACTGTGGATTGTTAAAAAAAAAAAAAAAAAAAAAAAAAATGACAACTTATAAAACCACACATGTACCTGAATTGCATCCCTTAAAGAAATAGAAAGTATTTATGAGTTCACTGCTTTTTTTTTTTTGTTTGTTCATCTTTGGTATCTTCTATATTCATATTTGCTTACAAATTACATTGATTTTTATTCCCGTATAGTTTGTCTTCATTATCTTTGTCATTCTAGAAGTTCTCCATCAATAACGCCTTTTGATTTATTAAAGATGGGTATTCTTGTTTTTAAACTGTACATATTTTTATTATTTAATTATGTAATTATGAGTTTTAGTCCTTAAACACCATATTACTTTTGTGTATTTATTGTATACATTCATATTGGTTGAATATGGATACTAGTTTTTCCTAAAAATAATATATGATTCACATTTACCTTTCTGTTCTATTTGTGTATGTATATCATACATGTTTATAATCATAACCAAATTTTACAATCTGTTCTTTCCAGTGAGTTTAATTAAATGATTAAAAAAAAAACTAGTCTTAAAAGATCCAGGTAAATTATAATACCAAATGCAAGAGAATAATAATATACTACAAAAACCTAAAGATAAATTATTATATATTATCTCAAATTATCATGTAATATCTCAAAAGCAAACAGCTGTTCAAAATAATAAATAAATTCTTCTAGTCCTATCTTTTCAACTTTAAAAACACAATATGTCACAAGATGAAAATACCACTCTCAGAAATTTCTGTTTGGTAAATTATTTTTTGTTTGGGGTTCAGAAATTATTACTTTAAACGTAATAACTTGAGGCAAAAGCAGTGTCATTTGACTCTTTTGTAATTTCTTTTATCTGTGTTGTTATTTCATTCTTTTTGTAAATGGCATTTTTAGACTTTTGATTCATACAAGTATCAGTAGCTGGGTTTTTTTTTTTTTTCTATTTTTTTGCTGTGGGGTCAAACCCATGCTAAATTCAAATTTATGAGCATTGCTTTAAAGTGAGTATTTAATTTAGCCTCGAGGTGCTGACCCTCATCTAAAGCACCTTAACATTGTCAGTCACCTGCATATGCTTATGATTTGGTGTTCTTCTGGATCCCTAATGCCCCTTCCTCACATATAGATCAACTTTACATCTGATCCAACATTAACTGACATTTGGGAGGACAATTTTCTTTCTATGATTTCTTAATCAGAGTGTCATATTTTGCAGCCTAAAGGGTTGGTATGAATGTTTATTTATATAACATATATGAATTTGGTGTAGATAACACAAATATGTATTTCTTCTGGTGCTTTTCTACTTATTTGTTATGCTTGTTATTTTTCTATATTATCATAACAAATGTGTAGATAAAACTATGATAATTATAATAGATAAATCTTTCTAAAATGAGTGGGAGTTTATTAGAAGTTCCATTTACTTACTATGAAATTTGAATTATAATAGAGCTTGCTTAAATGTAATTATGATCTCTTAATGACTTCCAATTGATTTTTATTATGTCTACCACAATTAGAACCTAATTAATTTATTTTGCTAAATAAGTAAAATTGAGCATGACCAGTATCAGAATATTATAGTGTTCTCATCATGTGAGTTGAGAGCTATTTATAGGAACAAAAATAACCAATGTATTCAAAAATACAAGAGACACTAGAGCTCATTCTACAAAATTTCCTTCATTTCACAAACAGGAGTTTTAGATAGAGAGTTTACAGACAATAATGTTGTGTTATTTGTTCCCAGATCTAACGAAAAAAAAAATAAAATCCAGTATTAATCCTTTACATTGTAACCTGCTCTTCTCTACCATTTACTTAGAAATACTGTTGGATGTTGGAAGATTGTATACATGATTACTAACTTGCTTGTCATTTTTCTTTTCTTTTCTGTAAGACATATGGTGGTGAAAAATGGATGGGTCAAGTCATCTAGTAACAATTCTAACTATTTTGTCATCATTAATGAATTCAGGTGGAATTGGACTCATATTTCATTCTTTGAGACTTTCAGACACTACTGACTTCAACATCATAGTAGTCATCAGCAAAATGATTACTAAAATATGTATCACACTCTACAAGTCATTAAATTTTAGGCTTAATAGTTTCTGAATAATTCAAATCTGATCTATTAACTTAAAAATAGAAAAGGGTAGTTGGGCATGGTGGCTCATGCCACTCAGGAGGCTGAGGCAGGAGGATCTCAAATTCAAAGCCAGCCTCAGCAACAGTGAGGCACTAAGCAACTCTGAGACCCTCTCTAAATAAAATACAAAGTAGGACTGGGGATGTGTCTCAGTGGTTAAATGTCCCTGAGTTCAATCCCCTGTAACCCCCCAAATAACAAAGGATTATCATGGCTATGGTTCTGGGGGTTCCAGTCAAAGTTTAGGTGACCTGTTTCTTTGGCTTTCTAACAAGGGCATAACATCATGGTTGGAACATGTGGCAAAGAAAAACTTCTCACCTTGTGAGCCAGAAAGCAAGAGAAGAATTAGGCAGGCTGTGGTCCCCAAATATCTTTCTGATATGTGTTCCTAATGATCGAAGACCTCCCATTAGTTCTCAACTCCCTCAACTCTTGAAAGTTTCACCACCTCCCCATAGCACCACACTGGGAACCAAGACATTAAACATGAACCTTTGGGGGAAATTCATCCAAACCATAACACTAACATTATTTATTTAATCTGAAAATCGGAATATACAATTTTGAATGATAATCTTTAAAATAATATTGTGGTTGTAAATTTTGTTTGTCAGCTTGACAGGGTTAAGGGAAACCTAGATAGCTGATAATAGATTATTTCTGGTATGTTTGTGGTTTTAGAAAAGGTTTTACTAATCTGAGTATATATGCTAAGTAAAGAAGATCCACTTTCACCAGTTTTGGAGGACACTATCCAATCTGTTTAGGGCCTGAAAGAACAAATAGGTGAAGGAAAAGCAAATTTGCTCCCTCTGTTGGAGTTGGGACATATATTTTCTGCTTTTGCCATTGATGTTCCTGGTTCTCTCTTGAGCTCTCAGGTTTGGACTAGTAGATTTACACCACCATCCTTCTTGGACTTCCAGTTTGCAGACTGTAGACCATGTTACTTCTCAGTCTCCATAATCATGTGAGCTAATCAGTCAGTTTATCTATCTGTCCACTGGTTCTATTGATTGTCCTATAGAAATCCCTGAGTAGTAATACATTTATATATATATATATATATACACACACACACACAAATATATATTCTTGTTTTGAGTTAACTTTCCAGTGTTTCTGAAATTGTGCTCCTGAGATTAACAGCATCAGCATCACTTGGAAACTCAATTGAAATGACAATTCTCTGGTCCCAACCCAGACTTTTAGCTAAGCAATCTGTTTTTACAGATCCTCTAAATGATTTCAGTGAATTCTAAAGTTGAACAACAATTGTTTCAAACAAATTTTAAAATTTAGGTAAATAGCTACTTAAAAATTTTATAATTAATGCAAATTTAATGCTGCTTATAAGTGAAAAAGATTAAAAATATACTCAAGTATATGTTTGAAATTTGAGCTTCCACATGTTTTATGCTGAATGATGTGTCCTACATAGTATCTTAGGTTAAAAAAATTGTAAGATGACAGATACAAATTTTGATAAGTAGAGTTGGCAATACAGTTTTGAAAATATTTTCCAGTGCTTTAATATTTTCTGAAATGAGTATCCAAAATGTAGTAATTATTTGACTCTTTAAATATCTAACCTAGAAAAAAGTAATATACCTCTCCAATCAATACATATAAAAACATTGTCAACACTATTCCCCAAACTAGCTCTTCAGCAAATGGAGCAGTAGTAAAACTGTACTTAGTGCCCATTATCACATAATGTATTTTATATTACCTAAAATTGTTACCTAAAATAATAATACCTAAAATTACCTAATAATATTATCTAAAATTATTAAATAAATACAAACTCATTCATCAAACAGATTACATATGTTAAATAGAACATATTCTGTTACCTTTGAAGAATCACAATGTATATTAGCAAGTTTCAGTCTTCCATATTGCCATTGTAGGGAACCTGTTTACATTTTTTCAATTTCAAATATCTCAAATTAATTCATTTTTCCTCAAGGAAAACTTTTTAACATTTAATGACACTAATATTGAGGAGGATGTATTTTTTTAATTATTTTTTAATTTTTACCGATTGCATTTTGATTCATTGTACACAAATGGGGTACATCATTTCATTGCTGTGGTTGTGCATGATGTAGATTCATACCATTCATGTAATCATATAGGTACACAGGGTAATGATGTCTGTCTCATTCCACCATTTTTCATATCCCCCTCCCTTCCTTCTACATAATATAAAGTTCCTCCATTCTTCTCTCACTCCCCCACCCCATTATATATCATCATCCAGTTATCAGGGAAAACATTCAGCCTTTGATTTTGGGGGATTGATTTATTTCACTTAGCATGATATTCTCCAATTCCATCCATTTATCTTCAAATGTCTTAATATTATTCTTTTTTATGGCTGAATGATATTCCATTGTGTATATATATCACAGTTTCTTTATCTATTCATCTGTTGAAAGGCATCTAGGTTGGTTCCACAATCTAGCTATTGTGAATTGAGCTGCTATGAACATTGATGTGGCTGCATTATCGTAGTATGCTAATTTTAAGTCTTTTGGGTATAAATTGAGGAATAGAATAACTGGGTCAAAAGGTGGGTCCATTCCAAGTTTTTTGAGGATTCTCTACACTGCTTTCCAGAATGGGTGCACCAATTTGCAACTCCACCAAAGTAAAAGTGTGGGTTTTTTTTTCCCACATCCATGACAACATCTATTATTCTTTGTGTTCTTGATAATAGTCATTCTAGTTGGAGTAAGATGAAATCTTAGAGTTGTTTTAATTTGCATTTCTCTAATTACTAGAGATGATGAACACTTTTTCATATATTTATTTATTACCTATATGTTTTCTTCCGTGAAGTGTCTGTCCAGTTCCTTGGCCCATTTATTGATTGGGTTCTTTGTATTTTTGGTATAAAGTTTTGTAAATTCTTTATATGTTTTGGAGATAAGTGCTCTATCTGAAGTGCATTCTCTCACCCTGCACAAAACTCAACTCAGAATGTATCAAGGACTTAGAAATTAGACCAGAGACTCTGCACTAAATAGAAGACAAAGTAGACTCGAATCTTCATCACATTGGCTTAGGATCAGACTTCCTTAACAAGACTCCCAAAGCACAAGAAATCAAAGCAAGAATCAATAAATGAGGTGGACTCAAAGTAAAAAGCTTTTTCTCAGCAAAGGATACAATCAATAATGTGAAAAGAGAGCCCACAGAATGGGAGAAGAGGATGTATTTTTAAAATGCTGATCTAAATTTATTAAAAACTATAACAATAAATATGTTTCCTTTGTACTATGTACTGACCCATCCAAAAGACTTTGAACTCCAGACAAAATTTTTCACTGAAAATTATCCATTGTAACAGAATTCATCTAATATCATTTCCACATGAGAGGTAGTATTTATTGCATAGTGGTTAATGGCTTGCATTAGTCTCTTAGCTTATACCTTTACCAGCTGTGTAACCTTATGCAAATTACATATTTTTCAGCTTCAGCCTGATGAACTATTCAATCAGATTAATGTTAATACCTAATTTATGGGATTATTTTGAGATTTAGGTTTGTGACACAGAGTAACACCATTCATGACACGTAAGTGGGAACTATTTATTTGAGATATAATCATTCTGGCTTAAATAAATATATCTGTAAGTCCTCATAGGAAATTTCTTATGTTTAGTACTTCTGGTTTTAAAAATTCTTTGCCATCTTTACCTATACTTAGTAGTGCACCAAAAGACAAACAAAAGAATACATGATCAAGTATTGGTTTATTGAAATGGTTATGGTTATATAACATATTCAATACATTTGACTACCTGTTATTTGAGTATACTATCAAATTAAAATTAATAAAAATGGTGTAAAAAGCTTTAGGTAAGAAGTAATTTAAAACGTTAGTGACATGATTCTAGACCACAAATATCAATAGCAGAATAAATTATAATTTACTTGTTATAAGATGAAAAACTGAAATAATCTCTATATACCTGTGAGATTACTAAGTAAAAGATATTTGTTTTTTCTTTGGTTTAGAGTGGTATAAAATGTAATTCAATTTAAAATCATTATGCATTGTGTAGCAAATGTAAGCACTGTTTTGGCTTTCAGGAATTTTCCAGTACTTATTAAGATTTAGAGAAGTCTCTGTGATTGACAAAATGATATATTTTCTGTTAAGAAAAAGATACCAGACTCTTGACTCCACAACCACATGCTATTCTCTACTCATTCTTTTCCTTTCAAGCAGAATTTTCATGTTCTACTTATTGTTTTTTTCTTTAATTTTTTTATTTGTTCTAATTAGTTATACATGGCAGTAGAATGCATTTTGATACATTGTACACAAATGGAGCACAGCTTCTCCTTCCTCTGACTGAACATGGTGCAGAGTCAAACCTGCAGTTTAAGCATACCTGTATATAGGGTAATAATGTCCATCTCATTCTATCGTCCTTCCCATACCCACACTCCCTCCTGTCCCCTCAACCCTCTCTGCACAATGCAAAGGTCCTTCATTCTTTCCTACCCACCCACCTAATTATGGATTAGCATCTGCTTATCAGAGAAAACATTCAGGCTTTGAATTTGGGGAATTGGCTCACTTCGCTTAGCATGAATTTCTCTGGCTCCATCCACTTACCTGCAAATTCCATAATTTCATTTTTCTTTAAGGCAGAGTAATATTCCATTGTGCATATGTACCACATTTTCTTTATCCATTCATTTATTAAAAGGCATCTAGCTTGATTCCATAGTTTAGCTATTGTGAGTTGAGCTGCTACAAACATTGATGTGGCCATGTCATTATAGTATTCTGATGTTAAGCCCTTTGGGTATATGCCAAGGAGTGGGATAGTTGGGTCAAATGGTGGGTCCATTCCAAGTTTTCTAAGGAATCTCCATACAGCTTTCCATAGTAGTTGCTCCAATCTGCAGACCCACCGGAAATGTACCTTTTCCCCACATCCTCGCCAACACTTATTGTTGCTTGTATTCTTGATAATCTGACTGGGGTGAGATGAAATCTTACAGTAGTTTTGGTTTGCATTTCTCTAAATTCTAGAGATGATGGACATTTTTTCATGTTTCTTGATCAATTGTATTTCTTCCTCTGTGAAATCTGTGTTCAGTTCCTCAGCCCATTTATTGATTGGGTTATTTGTATTTTTGGTGTTAAGTTTTTTTGAGTTCTTCATATATACTGGAGATTAGTGCTCTAGCTGAGGTGCATGTGCTCTTTCTTCACATTATTGATTGTTTCCTTTGCTGAGAAAAAGCTTTTTAGTTTGAATCCATCCCATTTATTGATTCTTGATTTTATTTCTTGTGCTTTAGGACTCTTGTTAAGGAAATCAGTTCCTACGCTCACATGAGGGAAATTTAGGCCTACTTTTTCTTCTATCAGATGCAGGGTTTCTGTTCTGCTGCCAAAGTCTTTGATCCATTTTGAGTTGATTTTTGTGCAGGGTAAGAGATAAGAGGTTTAACTTCATAGTGACTCATATGGATTTTCAGTTTTCCCAGCGTCATTTGTTGAAGAGGCTATCTTTTCTCCAATGTATGTTTTTGGTACATTTGTCTAGTATGTAATAACTGTATTTATGTGGGTTTGTCTCTGTGTCTTCTATACCATTGAACTACCTTCCTATTTGGTACCAATACTATGCCATTTTTATTACTGTAACTCTGTAGTATAATTCAAAGTCTGGTATTGTGATGCCTCCTACTTCACTAGTCTTGCTAAGAATTGCCTTGCTATTCTGGGTCTCTTATTTTTCCAAATTAATTTCATGATTGCTTTTTCTTGTTCCATAGAGAATGTCATTGGGATTTTAACACCTTTGGTAGTATGACCATTTTGATAATATTCTAATTATCCAAGAGCATGGGAGATCTTTCTATCTTCTAAGGTCTTCTTCAATTTCTTTCTTTAGTGTTCTGTTTCCATTGTAGAGGTCTTTCACCTTTTTTGTTAGGTTGATTTAATTCCCAAGTATTTTATTTTTCTCTGAGGCTGTTGTGAATAGGATAGGATATTAAACTGTGTTAAAATAAAAATATCCTCTTAAAGATATTCTTCTTAAAAGGAAGATAAATGTATACCAAATTTATTTTGTATGAATAAATTTGATTTACCTGGAAGCATCTTTTTAAAATTTTAAAATATACAATGTATACTCTGTAGATAACATATGGAATAATATGCATGTTTCAGTGGTACACTTTTCTATGAATAATAGAATTTTAGATGTTTTAAATTTGTTTTTTATTATCCTTTTTTCCTATAGTGAACACATATTTTTCATTAAATTCTTTAATTCACAATTAAAAATTTACTTAAGAATATAGTCAAGTATTATCTCTTAAGACATTTTTGATCTTCAAAGAAAAGATTTGGTGCAAATTTTTAAACCACATGGCACTGTACTTAACTTTTCTTACAATAAACCAAATTTCCTGTCAAGATATATATTATAAATATCCAATAGTTCATAAGGTCCTTGTGGGGAAAAGTTTTATTTTTATCAACTAGAGTGAAAAATAGAGTATTTCAAATATAATTAGCATTCAAGGAAGACTTGACAAGTTCCTTGGGGTTTATTGACATAATCATTTAGTTGTATACCCTAGATGTTACTTTTATGGCTATCAGAAAATAATGAAATAACAAAGCAATTTTGCAGGGAGTTTTTATTGGCTCAAATTAAAACCTTCATGTCCATGGTTCCTTCTAGAAGATTCACAAGGTTAATCAAACATACTAGTGATGGAAGGTTGCTACAAATAAGAAGCGAGATGACTGTATGCTGTAAGAAATTGCACCCTCTTTTTGGCAGTGATCCTGCAGAACAGATATTATGGTGGAACAGACCTTTCCAACATGGCCTTAGATGAGTAATAGCAAAGCTCAATACTTCGAGCAAGTTTTATATCTCTTAAGGCAAAATCCAATATAGTAATTTCATATTTTAAATCATATAGCAGAACGAAATTGCAATGTGAGTTAGAAGACCTGGGGTTAGGTATGGCTCCATTACCTTTGCAAGTCACTTGACCTCCCCTATCCTGAGCTTTATGCATAATGTATGGGAGTCTGATTAATTGATTTTGGTACTTTCCCACTTTAAACTTCTATACTTCTTCTTTCTATGGTTTTCAGGTTTATTATGTATGCTATGCATGGGGGAAATATTTTTAAGTAGTCCTTTGGCCGCAGGATTGTGTCTATGTTATTTATTTTTGTTTATTTCAGTCATTTAGAATGTCAACATGATTATCAAGAAGGATTAACATTTCTATATTTTATAATATCAGTCATCATTCAATGAGTTTTATGAAACATTTATAAAATTGGCAAGTCTTTTTTTTTTTTTAATTTTTAGTACTGGGAATTGAACTTAGGGGCACTCGACCACTGAGTCACATTCCCAACCCTAGTTTGTATTTTATGTAGAGACAGAGTTTCACTGAGTTGCTTAGTACCTCACTTTTCCTAAGGCTGGCTTTGAACTTGGAGTCCTCCTGCTTCAGCCTCCCAAGTCATTGAGATTACAGGCAGGCACCACTGCACCCTGCTAAAACTACTAAGTCTTGGAGTACATATCAAGTTTGCTTTTGAAACTTTTGTCAAGGCCATGGGTGACAGATTGGTTTCATTATGAGTGATGTGCAACCTTCCAGTACTTTGCTTTGAGATAATCTGATGTGAAAGGAGAGATTCTCTCATTTATTGTAAAGACAGTTGTAATATGGGGTATCATTATAGAATGTAAGAAATAAAAAGAAAAATAAATATTTTTATTGTTTTCCTGCTCATATTTTCTCTCCAATTATGTATATAATACTAAGTAGAATACTTGCTCAAGCATGGTGTGTAATGTGTGTAAAAATATATTGTGTATATGAAAACTCTTGCCTAAATACATTAAAATTTGGTAATAACTACTCGGAGTATTATCAATAGCAAACTCCTGGTTTTTATTCTTAATAAGAGTGTGTAGTCCAGGAACATACAGTAAAGAACAATTTTATTTAATGACTTGTTACTTTTATCAATGAATACAATTCACATGTTCTCCTACATTGAGAAAATCTCCTCTTTCTATAACTTGTATGTGTCTAAAATGGAAAATTTATAGTGTATGTTCTAGTTTAAATATGTGAGATAAGTATAAGTAAATAATTTTAAGTGTTCTGATATGTTTGTTTGTAGCATACAAAGATCCAGAAAAACCAAAGTTGTATAATGAAGAGTTAAGCTTTTGCCAGACTTGACATCTTTCAAATTACTTTAAAGAAATAAAAGAAAAAAAAAGTTCAATAAAGAGTATCTAAGTTATTCATCAAATTCTATTATTTCTATTGATTTAGTAACTAGTAAACCTCATTTTCCACTCTGTGAAGTGATAATGCTCCTGGCCATGAGCTCTTTTATTTCAGGACTCTAATTTGAAATATTTCAATCACCTCTGAAAGTTGCAAAATAATCCACATGCTCATTTCCCAGAAGGAGTATCGTAATGCAGATGTGCTGTACTTTGCAAGTGCAAACAGAATGTTAAAAGATCAGGTTACCTTTCTTCTTGGGAATCTACACTATACCTAAGTGTGAAAAACAGCTTTTATTTTGCTGGAGGCTCTCTGAGGTGCAGCTGTTGGTTGGCAACACCATTAAGTAGGTTCAAGTTGGGAATGGAAGGTTAACAACAGTCTCTGTAATAGAAATGTAGACAAAAGATAATCCAAGTTTCTAGCTTTCAAGGGATTCACTGGCAGTAGCTGACTGTGAGTTCTCAGTATTAAATCTAATAAAGTCCTCAGGCAGAGCAATGGTGGGGTTGTTACCTTTGAGAAATGGCAGTGTGGTTTTCTGCGTTTAGAATCAGAAACAGGCACACTGGAAGATTTTCTATTTTAAGGAACCTAAACTGAAATCAAGATTGGTAATAATTTCATGGCTCCAGTTTTTATAAATAAATTAATATTTCCAGTATGAAAAACTTGAATGAACATACTCATACTGCTTCAGTTATTTTCCAAGTCATAAACTGGTGCAGAGACCGACATAATTTTGCAACTGTATTTCATCAAACCAGACTTCTTTTTCCTAACTCAATATTCTCTCAAGCTAACAGTCTCATCACAGGAAGAATCTCTAATTCAAGTGCTACTAATCACTTTAGATTTAATTTCAATATAGAGCAGAATATTAGCCTGAGAAGAAGAATCTTATAATGTACAAAGGTTTGAAGGGGCAGCTAACTTGGAAGAGTTCAAGTTTCAGTACACTTTGTAAAGTTGCCCTTCACAAATTCTCTCTCAGTCATCTCTACTTACTCCAGAATAACAGTATTCATTGAAGAAATTCTAGTCATTTTTATCTAGGAAGAGCTAAATAGAAATGATATATTTCTTGACAAGGTCTTAACTTGCTCAGTACACTTCCCTGCATTTGAAATCTTTACTTTTTATGAAGTATTTGCCTTACATGACCTTTTCTTCTTATCTCATTATTTTTTAAAGAACTGCAACCTGAGACAAATGAGAAAGATACCACTGTTTCAGTCTACTGAAATATTATATATATATATGTATGTACGTGTATATAAATATATACATATATATAAATCTAAAAATCTACATGTAACAAAAACAGCTTAGACTAAATGCTAACACCAGTAAATAACTAAACAGAATGGAAAATGGAAAACCCTGCTACTGCCATCTGTGAGTATATTAGGTGGATGCTTCACTTATTTTAAATTCCAAAATTCATTTTGCTTAAAAATCTTTATGATATGTATATATCCATATATATGTCATAAAGTGTGTGTGTGTGAATTTAATGTTAAATTTGTATTTAATCACTCATTCCAACATGGAATAAAGAGAACATATTTAGTTTCTCTAAAAGTATAGTGGGTGAAAATTTGATTTTCCATTAGTAGTTATGACAATGTCAATAGGAAAAAGGAAAAAGCAACATGCTTAAGAAAATAGATTTGCTAAATAGGAAATACTGGATAATGTCTGAATCAGAATAATTAGCCTTTGATTTCTTTTACATTACATACATTGTATGATCTGTGCACAAAAGCTCCTTGCTTTAACTTATAGACAGTTGCACACGTGCATACACACAAACCCCTCTCCAGCCACTTTCTCCTTTTCATTAAATTTATTTGATGTGAATTTAATATTCACCTCTGTTTAGACATGAATTGGGTGTTTTGCAATAGGCACAGTGTGCAGATTTCTGTAAAAGGAATATACATTTTAGGGACAGGTCATTAATAGATGTGGAAATACAATGTCATTTTTAAAGGAGGAGTGTTCTTACTAAAATATACGTGCATGTATTTTAAATTTCTCAGATGATACATGGGAGACTAGCACATAACTATGGATGGTAGAGCTCAGTTAAGCATGTATAATGTCAGATTATCTGAATCACTGCACCTTCTTACATCATATATTGAGTGAAGTAAGTTTTCATTCTTCCCTCATGTGAATGGTGATATCAGACCACATATACTATAATTTTGAGTCAGAAAATTGCTGGTTGGTTGCTCTGGTTTCACATCTGGCAAGTAGATTACACACATTCCCTAGAGATAGCATATGGTCTTTGAAGACCTTGATACTATTGAAATTAATTGAATTTATATGACATCTGGATAAGCAGAAATGTCATGATAGCACTAAATAGCCTTGTTACGGTTGCTGCATGTGAAGTTAGCACAAGAAGATAAACACCAAGTGCATTTCAAATGCTTAATCAGTGGCATTGTTCACATTAGTTCTTTGTGCCTTGCTTTTGTTGCCCTTTCAACCACTCATAATTTGACAAATTTTCTTTTGGACCATGTCCTAACAAGGTCAGTTCATCTTCTAATGGAAGCCTAGAAAAATGTCTATGACCCTACATGATAGTGCAATTTAGAATTCTCTGCAAAATCCCTATGACTATTATTTTATAGCTCAGTTACAAAAAAATAATAATAAATTTAAATTAGAAAATGCTCCCCAAAAGAACAGAAGAGCAACAAATAATCCAATCCCAATAAAGTCAAAGAACCAAAGGGCCATCAATGTAATTTAATTTTTAAGATTGAAAAGATAAGTAATTAAGTTCTATTTTTGAAATTTTTCTAATGCAGTTTTAAAGTATGCTAAATAAAATAAGCTCCTCAAATTAGTCATTAACTTGCTGTTGTAAGGAGCTTATTTTATTGATGGAATATGGAGGTGGCAGAACTGTGTGGGTATACATATATATATATATATATATATACACACACACACACACACACACACACACATATATATATTTTGGGGGGATGTTGAAGATTTTTGATGAAGTATAACAGCATGGTTAAAATTGCAGATTGATTATTGCTTATTAAACTTTCTAAGAACTATCTCCTATTGTAATGATAGTAATAATAGTTTATCTTGGTTAAAACCGGCAACTTATATTTTAACAAAGAATGTTTATTTAGAAAAAATAGTTATTTGCATGTGTGGATGATGAATTATATATAAATTTGGTAAATACTAGATTAAGAAAAAATTTTTGTGTAAATAACTAGGAAAAGTTTAAAAGAAAGGAAAATTGAAAGTTCATTAGATAGTTCAATAAATTTCCTTTAATGGCAAAAAGGAACTTTTTTCCCAAAAACTCAGTGTTTTGTGATTAACAAGGAATTTTTCAGACTTTGTTAACTCTGTTGTCCTTTGAAAGCTGGATAGTTTCTGTCATCAAGGTCTATGGTTAAGTTACCATAGTTATTACAACATTTAATTCTGTTCAATCTAGTAACATCTTCGTTTATCTTTCTGAGTTTTTTCTTCTTTTTGCCTTTGTCTTCTCCTTTGCTTATAAGCTTTCATGTGAAAATACTGTACCTTTTTTATAGACTTCAAGCCCATAATAAACTTATCATTCTCTGACATATAGCTACAGTGCATTAGATAAACACTTTAAAATTTGGATCCCATCAGGCTTGGTAGCGCATACCTGTAATCCCAGTGGCCCGGAGTCCGAGGCAGTTCAAAGCCAGCCTCAATAAAAGTAAGGCACTAAGCAACTCAGTGAGACCTTCTCTAAATAAAATACAAAAAATAGGGCTGGAGATGTGGCTCAGTCGTCCAGTGTCCCTCAGTTCAATTTCCAGTGCCCTTCCCCCTCAAAAAAAGTATATCTGACTCCCTCCCTTCTTTCTTTCCCTTCCTCCTTCATTCTCTTCTTCCTCCTTCTCTGTCTCTCTTCTGTTTTATGTTGTATATTCTGAGACTGTTTTATTTAAACCAAAGTCACTGAACCTGTTGGGTTAAGAGTTCATGTGTGTGCTTGGGTGTAGCAGTGTTTATCATGGATCCTGAGATGTTCTGGAAAGCTGTTCTCTATAAACTGTGATTCTACAATATTTACATAGCAGCGAGAAAAACTTTGTTACTTTATTTTCAAAAAGTGGTAAAGTTTTAAGAGATAAATGGATTCATATTTAGACAAATTCATGGATAGATAATTTACTATCTTGCCACTATATATGATAACTTTATTTTCATATTTACATTTAGTTCCTTTATAGGAATAATACTAGTCTTGGTCTATGACAAATTTGATACTGTGTTTAGTCTTATGTTCTTTACATCTATACTAGTCATCACCAATATATGCTCTCCAGAAATATGAACTCATCAGCATCCATGTAAATAATTCAATAATAACATCAAATGTGCAATTTGTAGGAGTCCTACTAAATATACACGTTAGAAACTTTTGACTCTTTTTCTTTGGAAATAATTGAACTTTTCCATTCAAATATATTTTTGCTTTTAGATGGACAAGGACTTAATTTTTAAGACAAATTTTATCTATTTGATATATAAATATATTAGAAGTGACTTATTGAACTTTTAAAAAAGTTTATTATATTGTGATAGATGAAGAAATCATGTATATTTATGTGGTACAATGTAATATTTCAATACTAGTATTCTCTGTGGAATGATCAAATCAAGATAATATATTCATCACTTCAAACACATTTCTTTGTTGTAAGAAATATTTAAAATCCGCTTTTAGCTATTTTGAAATATAAAATACTTTAGTTATTATGTATAATAGATCATCAGAATTTTTCATAATAGCAGTTTTCATTGTTAGTGGTAATAACATTGAAAAAATTTTAACGTTCAAATTCTGATTCTCGGAAACAAGGGGTTAATTGAAACCTATACTTCTTTGGGGGAAAAAAATTAAATTACAGCTCTGAAATTGTTTTTAAATCAATATACTTCATCCTTAGATTACACATAAACTCTGAGGCTTGCTTCCCTCAATGTTCAGATAAAGCTTGACCAGAGGCCTAGAGACGGTTCTTGGGGAGTGCCCTGTGAATAAAAGCCACCTCTGTTCTTAACTGAAAAAAATTAATTCATTGTAATTTGCACAGTACAGCAGAGTACCCCATCTACAATACCTGAAAACATTTCTTTTGATTGGACTACAAAGAGTTCTCTTTTTTTCTTAGCTTTTTTTTTTTTTTTTTTTTTTTTTTGGTGTTTTTGTCATTATTCCTTAAAACAACGTGAAAGTAGAACCAAATTTTTCATAGTTATATTTTACAGTCTCCTTTCTTTATATAAAAGAAGGAGATCTAGTGTGATAGATTTGAGGTTGTGAATTTCATATTTTTAATTAGAAAAGCATTTTTAAATCTACTAATATTCTAATATGCAAAACAAATATGCCTTCATTGTTATAAAATTGATTATATAAAATTAAACCTGACATTTGTGAGAAGGAATTATATTTTTCTTTGTTATACTTTTGATTCAAGAGTATAGTTCATAAGATGAATTCATACCACATATGCAATAAATAAAATAAACTTTAATTTTTATCTTTATGAATTTAGAATTACATTTGAATCTTAATATTATTAGGAAGAAACCTATATTTCTATAGTGGAATGTTTTGGGGCATTAATTATATAAAGAAATTTCCAAAAAGGTAGATAATGGCATTTTTGTTTCTTTTGTTTTATTTTGTTTTTGTTTTTGTTTTTGTTTGGTACCAGGGATTGAACCCAGCAGTGCTTACCCATTAAGTCACATCCCCAGCTGTTTTTTACATTTTATTTTGAGACAGGGTCTCACTGAGTTGCTTAGGACCTCACTAAGTTCCTGAAGCTCTCTTTGAACCTACGATCCTCCTGCGTCAGCCTCCTGAGCCACTGGGATTACAGGCATGCACCACTGTGCCTGGCTGATAATTGCATTTTTAATCTTAGTTGAATTCAGTGAGTAAAACTTCTTCATCTATAATTTCTGAGTCTGTATAACCCCTGTGACAGAAATGCACTAATATTTATTTTTGTCCTTGTTTTCCCCTCACCATCGTTGACTGAAGCTCTGTTTGATACTTCCATTCACAGCCTACCCACTTCCTGGAAGTGGACATAGAGTCTGTTCTGAGGGAGGCGACACTGGAATCTTCTGACTCTGGTGGACTGACTGGTTAGTTATGTTTTAGTCTTTTCAGCAGGAGCCAAACAGGTGCTTTTTAATATACTTCAGGCTCACCAGGTTGAGAACAACAAGCTAGTAAAATGAACGTTTTTCAGAGACTTCATCTGAGCTCTATTAAAGATAGGATTAGACTCCTAACTGTGGCTTGCAATCTTGTTTCCTGGAGGCATGTGTGGATATAATGAACTGACTTGAATGTTTCCAAGAGTGCCTGTTATGTGCCAAACTGTTAGGCTTAGCACTTTCATGTACATGTAACCTCATTCAATTGTCTGAAAAACACAGTGAAGCAGAACAGTTAGGTCGCTGTTGAGACTGAGTTAAGCAGCTTGCATAAAGTCATGCATGGGATAAGAAGTAGCCAAGGTGGAGGCTGAGTCCTAATGCAAATGATCAGAAAAGGTCTAGCATGTTCACCACTTCGCTGCACTGCAGTAAGAGCCTGCAGAACTTCAAGAGGCCCATCCAGAGCTAGAATTCTATCTTTGGTGACAGATTTGCATCTTGTTATGGGAGTATTGTTTTAGGATAGAACTTTTTGTCATGAGCACTAGTTATTTAATCTGTTAACCTCAGGTTTCTCTTTGGTTTGATAATGACATTTCAAACTATCACCCATGGATATTGTAATAATCATAATAATAATGTAATAATCATGTTCAAAAGTCATGTCAAGCTACATGAAAAATTTTTGACATGCAGGTAGATCCTCAAAGTCTATTTTTACCTTCCCACAAAGTCTTTACCCTAGGCTTACTATCCCTCTTGCTCCAAGAACACAATGAAGTAACAAAACACACGGCAGTAAGTAGTACCAGGTCCCCAAGGATAGTGGTGACATGACACGAATCTCTCTTTCAGTATTGATGAGCATTCTTGTTTGCCTAAATCTTGGTTTCTTTATCAATACAGAGTAAATACAAGGTCAACTGACTTCTTAAATGATTTCTTTAAAAAAAAAAATCATAGTAGTAAACCTCTGTGAGTGTAAGTTTCCATACTAGCACACAGAAATTAAATGATCTTCATTAATACTTTGCCAATTAAAATCTAATGCCATCAATATCACTGTACTATCTTTCTAGAAGATTATGCAAGACAACTGTTAAGTTAGACAATAATATAGACATTTTCAGTAATAAAATTTTTATATTCCAGAAATAGAAAAAAGATTTAATAACAAAAAGAAATTTTAAAAAAGTGTAGCAAAACAAACATCAAGCTAAAACTTGCCTTCAAGCCTTAGTAAGTAGGATAACACTTGTAAGATCCATTAGTGCTCAATTCAAGTTTAAGTCAATTAAATTTTAATGTTTAACTCATTTTTACTGTTTGATCATTAGTAACATTAGGGATTTCTGTTAAAATACTCAGATATTTATAATTATAGTGCTAGCTTATTCATGTTATAAAAAGTGAAGATGCTAATTTACTAGATGCTATCTTTTCCCAGTGATCTTTCAAACTCAAGGAATTGCATCTATAAAATTCTAAATATTGAGTTGACATTTTAATAAACTTTAAAATTATTGTATAAATAGGTCATATTTTCAGGTTTATGTATTTTCCTGAAATATACTGTCCTGGGTTGAATAATGTGCTCCCTTAAGTATGAGAAGTAACTTCCCTTATAAGAAGGAGGTACCTGGGCATGGAGATGCACCAGGAGACTGAGACGTGATAGTGCAAAGTAGAGAATGCACGTACATGACTGCAATTCAAAGAACACCAAGACTTTCTGGTAATTACCTGGACCTAGGAGTGAGACATGGAGCACTCTACGTCATAGCTACCAGTGGCACCAAGCCTGATGCTGTCTTCATTTTAGAACCATCAGAGAGTAAATTTCTGCTGCTTTAAATACATCAGTTTGTTTCTTTGTTACAGCGACCTTAAGAAAGAAGTATTTACACACATATACACACAAAGACACACAAAAACACTCTTGCTGCTATAAAATTGAAGCTAATATTTTCCACTTCTGTTACTTTTTACTGCATTAAAAATTATTTACTTTGTAATTAAATTATTGCATATTCAAAACTATATTTTGAGATCAACCTTGGTAACATAAACATCCCAGATTTAAGTGGACAACAAAAGGTGAAAGAACAAGAATAAATATTATTCCACATATTATTCAGATACTTTACATACCATATTTAGAGAAAAAGATAAAAATTACTTGTATACAAAATTTTTCTTGTCATAACAAAATAAAGATAAAGGTATATTCAGTCATTCATCTCAGTTGGCTTCTATTTTTGACAGGTATCACACAACTGAATTTAGTAAGCTCAGTTGAATAAGAAATGATGTTTAATATAATCATGTGAAATGTTGGAATTTGGACTTTTCTTTTTGTTTTACTGGAATTTGGGGGAACAGGATTATAGAAGCAGACGACAGAAGAACACTTAGCTTAAATTAAACTGAATGCTATAATGTGAATATAGTTACCTAAAAAAGGAAATAAGACTCCAACTTTAAAGTCAAGTTTTTTTTAAAGGAATAAATCTAATGCTGTTTCATACTTTCTTTGTTGAATAATCTAAGTCATTTTTGGCATTTTGTTATTTTTAGTTTGTTGACTAAAGATTGCCATAGTCTAGTTCAAATTAGATTCAGTTTTACTACATCTGACAGACAGTGATAAGATAACAAATACAGAATTCTTAGAATTTTAAAACTGCTCCTTAGGAAGTGTCATTATCTTTCTATAATTCAGTTCTAAGTGATATAAAACAGACATTTAGGTTGGTTTCTGCAGTGTTTAAAACATTTCCTCTTATCTCTCTTAATGATGTCAAAGCTTTAAATTTCTATGTAAATATCAATAAAAATATGTTTTCCTGTACTTTCATCACTTTATTTTGGTGATCTTTGGTTGCCTAGAGATTTCAAAATGAATGTTTTGAAGAATGGGGAATCTTCTAGAGAGCAAAGTTTACATAGTAGGTATTCTCGGTATAGTATAATATATAAAACTTGGAATTGATATGGATTTTAGTTAATTATAAGTATTAAAATTTGAAAATAAACTATTATATAATAAGCACAATAATACTATCCAAACATTGTTAGTGAAAATAGAAAACTCAAGCTATTTGAAGACAAGAAGGAAAGTGAGTTTATTCTGATTACCTGTGAACCTTTCGTCTGTGATAGGAAAATGTATCAAAGAACATTTAAATTTTTTCTCAAATCTAGAAAAAAAGTGAAAGACTGAATAAATTAGATGTTAGTTGAAGGTCATTTTAACTGTACTAATTTAGAAATTTACTAGAAAAAAGAATTTTCCATTTCTTAATGAGACACAATATATGCACAGGAGATATGATTAGATATGGTCTGAGATCCTGTTTGGACACCTTCTTAATTATCTTCAATAAAAATGAAATTTTAGAAATGAGATTAATTCAACAAATCAATTGATAATGACTAATTAATGGATGTCACTTATCATTTATAAAGCAGTTTGAAGATGGAACATGCTATGAGTGTTAAGTAGTATTATTAAGAATATAATGATGAAGAAGGTGAAGAAAAAATCTACCATGAGAAACATTTAAAAGAATAATTCATATTATAGAAATTACAAGAAATAGTGTAGTATTTAAGAAGAGATGTATAGCTGTTTCTTAGGTTTCTAATTTCCTTATACAATTATTCAATCATTTTAATTACCTCTTTTGATTCTTTTTAAATTTTTGTCAATCAGCCAAAAAGTATTTACAAAGTCCCTTGAATATACTAGATGTGATTCTGAGCACTGAAAATTTAGTAGTGAACAAAATAAGTAAAATTTCTGTCTTCAAAGAACCTACATTCTGCTGGCAAAATTAAAGACAAACACAAATAAGAATTTCAGAAAATAATATATGGTCTGGAGAAAATAAACAAGGAAAAAGTGAAATATGGTACTGTATCAGAAGGATTCTGTATTGGTTAGGTAATCTGAGAAGCTCTTCTGAGCTTGGACCTTATGCTGAATAGTAAGAGACTACAGAGTAACCAAGAAAATAACCACTATGGGAATACAAGTCAGGAACTAGCTTAGCAAGTTCAAGAGACAAAAAGAATCAGAAACAACTGGATTGTGGGGCTGGCATAGGAAAAAAAAAATCAGAGATGTCAGTTTGGGTTACGTTTTAGTGGTGATGGGAAGTTGTCAAAGACTGAGAGGAAGTGGCTCATCTGTTCTATTTTTGTTGTTGTTGTTTTCCTTTTCCTAGGGAAAACAGAAGCATGTTTAGAAAAAGAGGAACCAGTTAAAAGGTTTTACTAATGTTTTAATTTTTCTAGAGTTTTATTGAGTTATATTTTGCATATCATAAAATTTATCCATCTCAAGTATACAAGTATACAATTCAATGATTTTTAGCAACTTTAACACTTTAGCCATCACTGAATCAGTTTAAAACACATGCCCTTCCCCTCCCAAGACCTCTCAAGCTCATATACATTTAATACCACCCCAGTTTTCTGTCTTCATCTATTTGCTTTTTGTGACCATTTATACCAGGATGATAGCTGCAGAAATGATCAGAAGTGGTCTGGTTTGACATTTTCCTTGAAGGGAGTGCTGAGAAGAATTTCTGTTGAATTGGATATGGAATTTAAGAAGAATGAAAGAAAAAGAATTCTCAGATTAAAAAATATTTGATATGTGTGACTAGGTAGAGGTATCCCCATTGCAATTATGAAAAATCTTCAAGGAGAAAAATCAATGCATTTTATCATATATCAGATTTTTACAAAGTATAAAAGTATAAAGATAATGTAGATAATAGGTATAGTACATCTGGGAATTACCAAAGGGTGGATATTTAGACCATAGGCATGGAACTGGGGATATGGCATTGATAGAGTGCTTTCTTGGCAACTGTGAATCCCTAGCACCTCAAAAATGAATGAATACATGAAGAAATACACAAACAAGAAAAATGTAGGCATACATGAGATTATGAAGTGTGGTATGGGAAAGCAAGAAAGAGGGAAAGAGAACCAATTCAATGGGAACAATAATATTTTGACATATATAATTTACATTTCCCACTATAAAATAAAAATCTGGGCACTTGTTCGAAAATTACTGAAAACCTGAATATCTTCCCGTTTCTATCCCAACACATGAAGAGCTCAGAAGTATTCGCTCTGTCCTAACAACAGGTAAAAAGATAAAAACTGAAAAATAAGCAACTCCTTTTAGCTTCATTAGAAAATTGATTCACAGGGAAAATTATCCTACCCCCTTCCACATTGGAGAGAGTAGAATGGATACAGAGAATAAAAACTTGTAGTAGAAACCCAGGGACAGATATCTCTGCCATATTGGAAAACATGTACTATAAGCAATGAATTGCTAGAGGCTGTTGTGGATAAGACTGTGAGAGAAAAACTCCAGTTGGACATAGTTATAGATAACACTTCACACTTTTGGGTTTTACCTCCAGAAACTCTCTCACATCTTACAATGAACATCAGAGAAAAATGCCTCAGGTTTTTGGTGGGGGTGGAGGGAAAGAACCATTGTGAAATATGCTACAATATTCTGTTCTTAACAAGGCCTGTACTCAAGGGGATCTATTTTACCATAGGCTAACCCAATTGGATTTTATTAGAGTACAACCTATCTAGGGAAACAGAAATTACCCAACTCCAGTAGTTACTTTTACCTAGACTATTGAGTCCAACTTTTAAAAAATAACAAGGAGTACTAAAAAGAAAACAAAAGCTAAAAATCATGTTTGAAGACAATGAACAAGCATCAGAACCAGAGGTCAGGAATGTGAGTATTGTCAGATCAGAATTATTTAAAACTATAATTTAATATGGTAAGGACTTTAGTTTAAAAAATAAGTAGACAACATACCAGAAAAATGAATGAATAAATGTAAAGGTAAAATAAATGGAGACATAGAAATTCTAATAGAAAATCACAGAAATATTAAAAGACATCATAAAAATAAAGAATGCCTTTGATAGATTCATTAGTAGACTGAACTTGGCTGAGGAAAGATTCTCTGAGATTTGGGATATAACAATAAAAACTTCCAAAATTGAAAACCCAACAAAAAGACTAAGAGAAAGAAAAACTGAAGAATAAAAGAAAAATCATAACAAAACATCAAAAAAAACTTTGGGACAACTACAAAAAAGTATAATATTTGCATAAAGTTATCAGAAGGAGAAGAGAAACAGGAACAGAAGCAATTGTTGAAGAAATAATGACTAATAATTTTCCCCAAATTAATGTCAGACACCAAACAACAGACCCAGGCAGCCCAGAGAACACAAAGCAGGATTAATGCTAAAAAACAAAGAAACAAGTAACCCTACCTATAGGCATATTTAATTCTCAGAAAGGTAAATGAAACATAGTATGAAGGAAACTTTTCATCACTGTGATCAAACTATTTGAAAAGGACTACTAAAGAAAGAAGGGTTATTTTGGCTCATGGTTTCAGAATTTTTCATCCATGGTTGGCTGACTTTGAGGCAGAATCATCATGGCAGAAGACATAGATGAACCCCAAATGTGTAAGTGAAGGAAGCCAACCTGAAAAGATGACATACTGTATGAGTCCAATGATGAGATATTCTGTATAAAGCAAAACTATAGAGAAGCTTAAAATATCAGTGGTTGCTGAGGATGAAAGAGAGGAGGTATAAATATGCAAAGCACAAAAATAAATTTCAGGGTAGTAAAAATATTCCAGAGAACACTGTGGTAGAAGATATGTGTCATTATATCTTCTGTCAAAAACCATAGAATGTTCAAATCCAAGAGTGACCCTGATGTGAGCTGGACTTGGGTTCATGATATGTCAGTATAGATTTATTAATTGTAACAAATATATCACTCCAATTTAGGGTATTGATAATGGGGAACGAGGCATGTGTGATTGCCAGGAATATATGAGGAATCTCTATTCAATTTTGTTTTGAACAAAAATTGCTCTAAAAATCAAAACCTATTAATTTTTCAAAAATTACTGATAACTTTAGAATTAACATCACCAGAAAATTAAATGAGACCCAGAACTCTTCAGTAGGATACTCTATGCAGTGATATACATTGCACAACCATGGAACCAACCATGGTTTCTAAGACCATGGACTGGGGAAAGAAAAAGAAACATCAAAGGAAACTGTGTCTCATAGAAATGTAAAGAAATGAAGTTGTTATGGATTGAAGTATGTCCCTCATCCCCGATTCAGATGTTGAAGCCCAAATGCCCAGTGTGATGTCCTATGAGATCCTATTGTGGGCTCTAATCTGACAAGGCTGGTGTTCTTCTAGAAAGAGGAAAAGTCACCAGAAATCTCTCTCCCTCTCTCTACACAAATATCACAATATTATGGTTTGGATGTGAGTTGTCCATCAGAAGCTTATATGTGAGAAAATGCAAGAAGGTTCAGAAAAGAACTGATGGGTTATGAGACCCTTAGCCCAATCAGTGAATTAATCACCTGATGGGATTAATTGAATGATAATTGAAGACAGGAGGTGGAACAGGGGGGAGGTGTGTGTCTGGTTTTGGGTATATATTTATACCTGGTAAGTGGAGTCTCTCTCTGCTTTCTGATCATCATGTAAGCCACTTCCCTCTGCCACACACTTCTCCCTTGGTGTTCAGCCTTACTGGGAACCCCAAGGAATGGTGCTGGTTCTGGACTTATGTGTACTGAGACCTCTAAAACTGTGAGCCCTCAAATAAATTTTTCCTCCTCTACAATTATTCTGGTCTTGTCCTTAAATCAAAGCAGTGGAAAAGCTGATTAAAATACAGAGTAAGTAAGAGAGAGAGAGAGAGAGAGAAAGAATATGGAAAAAACACACAAAAAACAAAAACATCTACAAGAGGATTCAGCCTAAAGGCTCCTATCTGCAAACCAGGATAAAAACAATCATGACAGCACCTTGATTTTGAATTTCTAGTCTGAGACCAGAACTGTGAGAAAGTTAATTTCTGTTTTTCTGGCACTCAGTCTTTTCTTAGAGCAGCTGTAGCAGACCAACGGAAGATTTCAAAGAGGGAGAAAGAAGTTACTATGTCCAATCCTGGCAAAAGAAAACAGGATGAACATTGAGGCTTGACCACCAACTTTGGGGAACTCATGCCATTTTTGCCCTTAGGAATATCTCTTTTATTGGAATGAGATGAAGAAGAGCCTCTTTGAAAGAGTTTGAAAATAAGATGAAAACAAGGAAATGGATATGACCTGTTATCAATTAATCATAAAATATTTTTCTTTGAAATTGACTATTATTTTACTCTCCTCTATTGTTTTCCCATTGCTGTTGTTATGAAATCAGATTCCTTGCATCACTGATTCATTATGAAAATCTCTGTGGAAATAATCTTGTGAAAATTAAAAATTTCCTGTATTTCCTCTAAGTGGTATCTTCTGTTTTTGAGATGAAGTGTGAGTATTTTACCCTGAGATCTATGATCTACCTAATATGATTACACTCATTTGTTATTGGTTATTCTTTGCCTCTCCAAACTGAGATTTGTGCCCCTGCTTGGGATCACCTAAAATCACCCTTATGTTCAATAGATCGTTAGAAGGACACTTTGGACTCAGAAAGAGCTGTTATAGTTATGGTTACAGTTTAATATTAACAAAGGGAGAAAGGCACATGGGGCTGAAACCCAGGAAAAAACAGGTACCAGTTTCTAGGTATTCACACAGACCTACTTAACTCTCCCAGAAATAGTGTGATTGTTTGTAAAGTTGTGCCAACTAGTGAAGGTCACACATCCTTTGGTATCTAGAGGTTTTATTGGGTTTTCACCATCTAGGCATGTGACACCATTCCCAAAGCTCTCCATTACTGGGCTCCAGTCCCCCAAAACTAAGACAGGTATTCACCATGAATCACATTGTTAGCATGAGCTCTCTGATCAGATTGGAAGCAGGGAGCTCAAGGTGTCAGATATGGTAAAACATTCAGGAAGAATAGTCCAGGGCTCCCAGGGGCAGGCAAAGGCCCAGTGCTGAACACAGACCCTTTTGGGGAACATGCAAGCTTGCTGAATTAAACATTTCCTGCAGAGACTTCCCAACTAGTAGTTTATGACTTGATTTTTAATTTGAAAAAAAGAAATGGAGTTGTAGTAGCGGAAGTGAGGGGAAGGGTAGGGGCATCATTTAGTTACTGTTTCCTGTGTGTCCAGTGTTGAACCAGGTGCTATAAATGTATTTTCTCTTTAATTCTCATTATAGCCCTTCAAGATAGTTATGATTCCTTTCTTCATTTACTTACAAAATATTTGCTAAGGGGATGCTGAACTGTCTTGTGACACTCCTGTGTCTAGGAGGATTTTGTAAATCCTTTGTAATAATACTTAGTTTCAGAATGAATTTACATACCTAAAGCCCATAACTGAGACAATTCTAATTAATTCAGCAAACATTTATTAATGCTTATTATATAGTGAGTTGAGTTAATTCAAGTTTATGCTCTACATGCGCTATCTGTTCTATAAGTATAGAATAATGAAGAAGATATCATCTGCTGATAATAAATTTTTGACCTTAAATTGCTGTTAGAACTTGTCTTTGCATATTTAATTCATTGTTTAATTCTTTGATTAAAAAGTAATCCATGGTTATTATAAAAATATAGATAATATGGAAGTCAAAAATGCAAAAATAAAATAAAAAAACAAATATCATTTATAGTGACACTCAAATATGAAAAATTATGGCTAATGTTTCTATTATTCCATATATTATCATTCTATACATATTTATAATTTTTCTGCTTAACAACAGTATCATAGTATATATGTGCAGTTAGAAAATATGTAACCATTATTAGCTAGGTTGACATGAATTGTCATATTTCTACTTTTTATCATTTTTTTAAATGTTCACAATATATCAGGTACCTAGAACTCTACATCCATATCTCATTTAATCCTGGAAGCCACTCATTGATTTTTTTTTTTTTTTCTTTTGACCTTCATTATACAGGTAAAGGCTCTGAGGATTAAGAATTCAGGTAACATGCTCCAGGTTACAGAATTAGAAGTCGTGATTTTAAGTTTTATACCCAGGTCACTCCTATTCCAAAATTCTAAGCTATCTTAGTCTTTAATTATTCCAGGTGTGCATCTCATGTATTTTTAATGATGTTTTATGCATCTGTTTGATGCCCTGTGCTTCTTTTGTATGCCCCTCAGTATTTAATATACTGTTAGGCACATGTTTATTTCTAATTAAACTCAAATTTAATTGAATTAACCATATGGTCTTTGCTACTTCATCATTAATTTATTTCTGCTATTGATTTGAACCTGGTAGAAATATGCATAATTTCTATTGATACAAAGTTCAAGACATTATTCATATGGTTTAGTCAATTTATTGTTTTATTAAAACATTTTGGTTTTTATTATCAGAAGGGTTTCCTATAATTATTTTTTCTCAATGGTATGTGTGCAAAATTTTAGAATATTTTAACTTGTATATATCAAAAGATGGCAAAAATTACAAGTATGAATGATATATTAATAAAAATGCACATTTTTTCAGAAAATTCACCAAGTGATAAACAGTGCAGAATAATTATCATTGCCATACTTCCTCCACGAGGTTAATCTCCTCTCTCTAAGCCTTCAAGCCACAGTTTCTTTCTTATTTCTACCTTCACACCTGTGAAAATCCTCTTGTTGTAATGTTTACAATTCCTCATTCCATCTTTTTCTGAAAAGTCATTCCAAAGGGACATTTCTTAGAGATGTGGCAAAAAACTGTTCAATAGGTACCAAGAACCAAAAACTCAGCTTGTTAGAAGAAGAGCAGGAATCGAAGGACAAGAAAATAATGTCTTGTTGAAAATAGGAAGCATAGGCTTTTGTCCACTGTTTAGAAGTAATTAGAAAAATGTCAGAGAAAAATGAACTTTAGAAAATTATTTGAATTTTTGATAACTGGTGTAGGAATTGACTGAAGTAATCTTGAAAAAGAGTGGTAAAATCAGGTATTGTTTGATTTGAAGTATGTATTCGTTTGAAATATTTAGATTATTAACCTTAAGAAAGCTGAGTAGGGATTCTTGCTTGAAAGATTTTCAATACTTTTATAGCAAGGGGTAAGTAAATAGCATAAATCCAACATAAGTAGAGGTAATCACTGTTGTAGGATGCTTTGATATGATAATTAACTACTCATTTATGTGTGAAACCTAGTAGATACTTTGAATTTCTAAACTTTTTTTGAAAACAGCAAATTAAAATTATTCTACAAACACTGATGTAGAGTGTTTACTTATGTAAATTGTCTTCCTTCCTCTTTATCTCAGTTGATGTGAGTGATAGTTTTAAGGTACAGTGGGGGGAAGTTTAAATTTTATCTGAAATTTAGAATAAAAATATGTCAGAGTATAGTTTAGAGAAAAGAAGTGAGGTTAAACTCAGGGAGCAAAGAAATTTTACAAATTGTCAAATAGAATGTGAAAGTCTGCATTGTTATTTTTATCAATATAATAATGCTTAAAATCTACTTATAAAAGTCTACTTTAAAAATAAACATCCCAAAATATTCCAAATTTAGACATTTGCTGCCAAATTTTAAGAATTTGCTTATCTTTTAAAGGATGTGGAAACTTTGGCAATATTCAGAGAATACTTATAGCACATCTCATTTCATTGATTACATATATATGTATATATAGTATATATACATGCTGTACACACACACTAATTCACAAAAATCAAGATAGTAAACCAAGATTATTCAAAAACTTATTATCCTTTCAGCATAACATTCAACAAAGAAGAATGTTAACATATCTTTTGGAAATTTAAACCTCTATCCTAGCTTCATCCCCCCACTCTGGATTTCTTTATCTAACTGACTGTCAGTCAGTTAGAGAACTTAAACTCTCTATTGGCCCCAAGGTTCTAACTAAACAGACTAAGAAGTGCAGAATGAAAGGATTCTTATCTGGCAATTATGTCAGCCTTTATTATTTAGTTGAACTCCAACGCAACTGCTTACTTCTTTGCCCTTAAAATCTTGACTCAAAATACTAGATATTTTGAATGTATCTCCCCAAAACTTGCTTTTCCTCTGTTTTCCCCACCGTGGTTAAGAGCATCTCCATCTTCATCTGTCTTAGCTTTTCCTCCCACAGTGTCTATCCAAGCCATCAGGAAATCCTGTTGGGGGCAGTAAATCCTCAAATATATATTAAGAACCAATCACTTGTCACCTCCAGGGTTACCAACGCGGTTCAGGTTCATTGTGTCTTGCTCCTTTTCCAATTCCTCCCTTGCCCTCTTTAGTTCATTATCCAATAAACAGCTGCAGTGAAACTTTTAAAACTTAAATCTTATATTTTTCACAAGCGAAAACTGTCAAATGCATACTTACCTTGTTTGGAATCAAAACCAATGTTTGTGTATGGCTCACAAGACTCTAATAACTTCTCAATTACTAGCACCCTTGTTATATTGTTAGTTTCCCATTCTGGAACTAAAAGCAATGAAATAAACTAAATCAGAAGATAATCCAGTTATAAACATGAGTAAATAAAGAATATAAACACATGCACATGTGTGCTCAAATGGATACAAGCAACATAATTGTGTACAATATTGACCTTTATATATATTAAAGGAAGCTATTCCTGTAACTTTTATGTAGACTTTGAAGGGGGTTTCTACCAACAAACTATATATCTTAGAAATTTGTTATTTAAACACTACATATTTCCCTCAAGAGATAAGTTAATGGATCCAGAAACTATGTTCTGTTAACTTGCTTAAATTATTACTAAATCTTAATCTGTATAAGTAAAATATTGGAAAGGCAGCTTTTTAAGTCTTTATTTGAAGTATTTCAAGATAAATTTTTTTATTTGATCATTTTTTTCATTCTCTTTAAGAACACTCTATTACTGTTTCATTTAATATAGAGGTACTATTTACATTGAGGTAATATCTTAATCAATCTAGTACTATCCAGAAAAATAAAGCTTCATACTGTTACGTGGAAACTGAACAAAATGATACCCGTGTAGATTCAGACACATTCTGTAAGGCTGAGTTTACCTCATTACAAAAATTTACTTCTGATAAAATTACTAGGAAGGCAGTAAAGTATTTCATAAGAGTATTAGGAAGAGTAAAACAATCTTAGCATATTTGATTATTCAATAAGTCTACTGTCTTTCTGGTCTGGACATGTTTATACTGTTCAGTGTTCATTTTCTATAAGTTTTAGTGTAGGTATATGGTTAATCAAAGGATATTCGACCTGCTACCACTTTTAAATTAGAATGGATCATTTTGATAAATGCAAGCCAAAACAAAATTTTTACCAATGATTACTTATAAAGAATATAATGGGCCAAAACAGTGAAATACTCCAATATTAAAATATTTATTTTTAGCAAACAGGGGAAAGGAGAAAGCGAGAGAGAAAAAGATGGCTAGAGGAAAGACAAGAGAGTACTACTTGAACCCCTGGGATTTCTCTTGTGAGAGGCTATTATTTGTATTGATTTTAGTTTGCAAGTTCTCTTTCTCTCTCTCTCGCTCTCTCTCTGCTGGCCCACTATATAATCCATAAATAATACATAGAGCAGCAGTGAGTCATTCTTTAGACTGCAAGCATAGCAACCATAGGACACATTAATCTACCAATTGAGCAGCACGTCATTTCTATCATAAAATGCACTTCATTGTGGAATCAGGACCCTGGAACTTAAACTCTCTATTGGCCCCGAGGTTCTAACTAAACAGACTAAGAAGTGCAGAATGAAAGGATTCTTATCTGGCAATTATGTCAGCCTTTATTATTTAGTTGAACTCCAACGCAACTGCTTACTTCTTTGCCCTTAAAATCTTGACTCAAGTAGTGAATAGATAAAGCAAGAGCTGTTGCTATTATATCTAACAAATTGTTACATGTGACCTCTTTCTGGGCACTTTTCATGAGAATCATAAAATTTTCTCCAAGTAATATGATTCTGCTTGTTATTTATCACCTAAGTCTGTGAGAAATGTAAAACTTCAGACTGTAACCAGGTAACTAAATGGCTAGTTTATAGGTTGAATGAAAAGAGGACAATAGAAGATACTAATGTCAATTAAAGAACATTTTAGAAAGTGACATCAACTAAGGTAAGGGGGAATTAATGGTGAGTTAGTGGGTGACAGAACCCTAGGGAGCTTCAGTGTTTCAGAGAGTTGCTCAAGTGTGCCATAGATTACATGTGAGGATCTTTCTCAGTCTGTGGAAGAACCATTTTATTTTTATGAGTTAAAACACACTGTTCTAGTAGTCTTACAAACATCTAGAACAGTATACAAATCATCAAAAATCAGTGTGATCCACAGTGACTTCAAAAGTTAGGCAAATGCATCATTCCAGAACTGGAGGAAGAACTGGGAGATGGCCATGTCTTCGAGGTCGCCCTTGTTGTTTCCCACATACCCTCTTCCTCAAAAGTTGACTTTCGTCCACCAAGGCTGACTTCCAAATTTTTGCCTTTTCCTTATCTCCTCGTGTGTGGAACAGTTTGGTATTTCTCATTTCTGAGTCTTATATAGTACAATTTGTTTTTCCATTTGATTGTTAACAGACAACAAAGTTATTTCAAATTTCAGACTACACGTGGAACACTGTTATGAACATTTGTGTGTATTTGATAAACATGAATTCTAGTGTTGTAAATTATAGTTACATATATTCATTTTAGTCGATATTGGCAAATAATTTAGTAGAGATTGACAGTGTCAATTTGAGCTCTCACTTATAGGTTATGGACATTTCAGTTGCTCCAAAATCTTGCTTGTTCTTAACATTGTCATTTTTTTTTACTTTATTTTAATATTAATTATTCTGATAGTGGTTTTACATCTTGGATTTAGTTGGTATGTCCCCAGTGACTACTGAAATTGAACACAGTTTCAAGTGATTATTGGTCACTTGGAGATCTATCTTTTTTTGCAAAATGCCCAGCAGGTCTTTTGTTCATTTTTTGGTTGTTTTGTCAACTTTTGTATTGATTTGTAGGAGTTGTTTGTATATACTGGATGCAATTTGGTTTGTTTTTTTCATTTAATTATTTCTCTTGATGAATGAAAGTTCTTAAACATAATGCAAGTTGTCTTTTTATAATTAACATTTTTCTAATGGTTCTGTGTAAGAGATCTTTGTCTTTTCTAACATCATGAATTTGTTCCCTGATATTTTCTTCTAATAGATGTATGATTTCAACTTTTAAATTTAGATCTATGTGGAATACAGATGTTGAGAAATTATTCTATTTAATTATGCCAATTATCTTGTAAAAGGTCCAGTTTATAATGAAATATAACGTTTCATAAATTTGATTTTAGGATGCTGTTGGGTCAATATATCTTTCTGGGTCCAATCAGGAAAAAGAAATAGAGGCAAATTTAATATAAGAAATTAGTAACCATAACAAGAGGCTAGAATAATGAGAACGAAATAAAGAGAACTCTAAAGAGACTAGAAATAGCAGATGTAAGGAAGAACCACTAAACCTAGAGTTGTCATGAGCATCCAAGGGAAAACTCCACATGCCACCATTTGGGGCAGAGATCCAGACCTAGTTAGAGAGGATTTGACCATGGCTTATGCTGCAGAGAACTGGCTGTGGTGAATGCTGGTGGAACTTGCTGGAAATATACCCTCCAGGTTCTGGGAAAATTGTTCTTAGGAAGCTATCTCAATAGAGGTGTTCTACAAAATTGTACAAGGAAGGGTGGAAAAAGTTGCTGTTGGATAGTTGCTGCTGATCATTATGTACTGCAGGGTCTTCCGTGCTAAAAAGTCACACACATTCAATGGCCTAATGAGAATAACTTGTTCACGTTACAGATCCTGGGCTCTGGGTAAGCCATGTGCATTTCAGGAGTTTACCAAGAATGCACATCACAACTAGGAAGCAAAACTTTCTTCCCATAATGTCTATCCAGCATTTATGTCCCACATCCAATTTTTATTAGAGTAAGCAAAAAGGGTTATTTTATAACAGAGAGGTAGTGAATTGGTAACTACAATATCAATTTCTAGTTCAAAAATATAAATTCCCACTCCATGGAATTTAGCCATTCCTCTAACTCAGTTAGGAAGGTAGATTCCCATCACTAGTGTGACCTTTAATGAATGAGTAGCTTATTGTATTAATCTGAGAATGAACTGCTTTATCATTCCTGAATGTGCAGTCTTTGGTCACTCTCTGTTAGAACATCAGACACTCCGGATCATTAGCATTCCTTACATGCCAGGAAGTGAACACAACTTTGTAGAATGTATCATGACTTATTAAAAACATTCATCTCCAAGGTATCTGTCATAAAGATAAAAAGTCTAATAATATCATTGACAGATGGTAGGAACATCCTTTCTCTGCTTATAATTAAGCAAGAAGTTAAAATAGTATTTAAAGTATACAGTCTGATTGACATGTCTCACTCCCTGAGATACTGTTATTCTATCTACATATAGCACCCCAAATTTATTTTTTTTGAGTTCATTATTCATATTGAAGATTTTATTTGGTTTTATAATATCAGATTCTCTTATTTTTCTTCCTTTCTTTGACAATTCCTTTTCTAACACTTTTCTTCATACAGCCTAAATGTCAGCATAGCTTTCTATAACTACCTTTGGTTCACTGATGTATTTTGGAGCAAAACTATATTCTTTTAAAATTCTTTTGAATTCCATAACTTCAGTTCTCATTTCTCAGTGAAATACATAGGTCTATATCTTCAACCCTTATGTCAGTCTCAAGATTCCAGAGTCATACATTTCTAACCATTTGTAAAACAGGTATGGCTTATTACATTGCCAGCATCTCAGATTCAACGTAACCAGAATCTGCTGCTAAACAAGTTTCCATTCAGAAATCTTATTAATGATACATCTGGTCATCTAGTTCAGCATTTTGTAGTTCATTCATGCTTAACATTTTATCTTCCTAGTCCATATTATCCCTTACATTTTTAAGTTTCTTAGATTCTCTGCCTACATTCTCATATTCTCATTCCAGCTACATTTACACTTAAAGTTCACGGGTGGGAATAACAACTACAAAAAAGCAACAATGACACCAACATATGAATCGTATAGTGTTTAGTTTAAATTCCTTGTCTTCTGAGGAACTGGAATAAAGGTTATTGGGGTGGAAGATTCTATGATCTATTATTAATAAATCTGAGATGTGTAATAAAATGCCTTTAGGATGTAGAGTATTTTAACAAACCATGTGGTCAGCTTTCAGGTTCAAATTGCAAGAGATATCTTCCGAAGTGTAAATCAGAGGTTGAACCTAAGAAAGATGTAAAGGAGAGAATAAATTCCTCATTAAAATCCTCACTTGAGCTGGACATGATGGCGCACCCTGAAATTCCCAGCAACTTGGGAAGTTGAGGCAGAAGGATCACAAGTTCAAAGTCAGCATCAGCAACTTAGCAAGGTCCTGTTTCAAAACGAAAAATAAAAAGGAGCTGGGGATGTGGCTCCGTGGTTAGGTGCCCCTGGGTTCAATCCCCAGTCCAAAAAAGAAAAAAAAAAAAAAAAAAATCACTTGAATGAGACAAAGCAAATAGAAGCAAATAGAAGGAAGGAAAAAAAAAAGTGGAAACATACTATAAGAGGATCTCAAAGTCAAGAAAGAGAAGGAAATATATTTAACTTGATGAACTTGATGGGAAATTCTCAGGATGAGGAGAAAGGAAGCTCATAGAAGAACATGATAAAAAGAGACTGTGATGTTAAGACCAAAACTAAAGATTCATGTTGCTGGATAGGATGTAAGAATAAGTCAGTATAAGTCACAAAAAATATTGATTCAGAAATGGTGCTTTAAAACGTCTCTGTAAGTGGTTTAGGGTCTAGATTTTTCTTTCATCTAATTCTTTATAACAATTTTTTGGTACCACTGAAGTCTGCACAGAAAAACATTGAAAAAAATGTGTACCTACAAGAATCTTGATTCCCAGGAGTACAAATGAACTCTTGAGGTCAAGCGTAACTCTAGAATTCTATGAATGTGTGGAATCTTTTATTTACTTCTCTGCAAGTTGCCTTCTGAACATATGTAAGAATTATTTATCTTTTTTTTTCAGAAGTGGAAACTGAAAGAAGGTTACGTAACTTTATCAAACTGAAAGAGTAGTTCAACTACAGAATTCAGAGAGTTCTACAATTCCTGGTAAATGGCTAACATTGTTTAAAATTAGATGAAGCATTTTAGAAAATTTCAAATAAGTGATCCTACTCATATCTTATTAGATTGATATAATAATAAAATAATACTATGTCATTTTCATTATCAGGTCCCTTTAATTTTTGCTAGTAAACAAAAGCATCTTTATATTCCAAAGAATGGTGACATTGTGTGGATAATTAATCATAACATTTTAGAAAATGAAGTATACTAATTAGCAGCTTATTTGAGCTCAGGAATTATTATTCAAAAAATAATGATTGAATTCTGATTATTTACACATTATTATGTGTGACCCTGTGAAGTCATAAAGAGACATATTGTATAAGAGCTTGGGTTTTAGAGTATAATTTCCTGGGCTGGAAAAATAAAGATGGTATAAGAAATCATGCCCACTGTGTGATGAGCTCAGAATATGTATTTATACACACACACCCCCCCCCAAAGAATAAAGAGAGATCACTGAACAGAAAATTCTTGAAAGGGGAACATGGATGATCGACAGATTTCTGATGATTACAACTCCTTTGACATGTGTGTTGCTTTTGATGACTTAAAAGACCCTTTGTATTTAAAGGTATTAAGGAGAATGAGAGTTGAGTCAGCCTTATTTCAGTTAATGATACCTTTCTAGTTTTTTTGTCCCCCCACTACTCTTGCAATGTGAGTTGGTGGTCCTTACTACTGCTACAACAGTTCAGTTTGGTCCCAGTTGTGTTTATAGCAATATGGCCTCTGAGTACAACAGAAGAAATTAAGAATGAGTACACATTTGTCTTTCATTCTTTCTGCTGCCCAAGACTGCCATCTCTGACTCAGCACTTGGAAAGCCATCAATGAAGAATACAGTGGTGTTTCAAGAGGGAAACACAAATATGGGCTTGTCTGCCTATACATCTCTCCTACATGGATGCCACTGTCTCTCTCTTTTTTTTTTTTCATTTTGAAGAAGAAAGAATTTTAAACAGGAAATGAGTTTTATTTCAGAGCTGGATTAGGACTTCTACCCCACTGATTCTTTGCTTTCCTGGTCTGTAAAATTGCAATTAGGATAGCAAGGAAGACCTCAATTTGTACTTTTCTTTACATGGATTATGTATGTACTTTTTGCTAGATTTCTAGTAATACAAAGTCTAAACAATTACCATTTGGCCATATGTAGTCATGGCATGTGTGGAAAGTTGAACTGACCATGCTCCCATTTGCTGTACATTTTTCTGTCTAATAGAGGGTACCAGGTTAAAACTGGAGAAGTTTCAAAGGGATAAAACCCTAACAATTGTTCATTTCCTATTGTTTATTCTGAATAATGGCTTCTTCCTACTCTCCTTTTCCTAACTTTATTGCTAGTTCTATTGTTAGATTTCTCTGCCTCTGGAATCCAATAAAATCTCTCTTTAAGCCTCCTTAAAATTATTCCACAAATATATGTGATTTCACACCTTTGAAAATGCTAGGAACCCTCAGGTCAGATCAACTCAATAAAAGATTTAGCCCTGTTGGCTCTATCATTAAAGTTCCTGATCCTGAGAAGGACCCATGTTAAAGATAATGGATATCTAGACAACTTCTCAAAAGACATTTGGCAGTCCAGAGGAAGCTCTGAAGCCAGTATTAACCAACCTAATGCTTGTACCCAACAGAACATTTCAATCAAAGCAACCCCTCAATTTTTTCTAAAGTTTACCAAAATGGTAAACATAAAGAAATAGTTTCCTAAGTAAGCCCAACATTGCAAAATGAATGTAAAGGAATTATTTGCATTTAAAATTCATCCTGGTTTAGCAATGGACATGGAGTAGATATTAATATTTGATGATAAGTAAGAAAGTAGGTTTAACATGTAATATGATTTGTTTGCACTTAAAAATATTTTTTTTTTTCCTTCAAAAAGAATGTGGAGTTCTGTAATAGACAGAGTTCCTGAAGGAATAACCCCTATGAGAATTATCCTCCCACAGATATCTAACTAGAGATTTGGACAAAATATAGGAAACGACAATTTTCAGTCATTGGACAACAGTCAGTGAAGCATTATAATCCCTGTGGGAAGAGAGAAAAAGAGATGAATTCTACCATGGCCTTCTTTCTGCATGGGGGACAATTTGCAGACAATAGTGTGGGTAGGGAAAACCCAAACAAACAGAACTCTGCAAGTTGCCCTGAGTTGAAGAAACTAAACTTGATGTTCAAAGAGATTTAATGCAGCTGTAATGTTTAGGTTAGAGATCTCTGAGGAAGAAGCTGTACAAACAAACTCTAGAAATTAAAGGTCATTGGGTCTCTGGCTAAGTACCAATCAGCATATGCCCTAAATTAAATTCCACAAAGCCAAGCAAGAAAAACTTGAGGAAAGAACTAATTTTCAAGCTTACATATAACTCCAAAGTTTGGAAGGCCAGATGGAGAGAAACTGCTAAATATTTGAGGCAGATGTGAAGACCACAAAATAGACACATCTTAGGGGTGGGGCTCAACTAGTTTCACTTCAAAAATAATGATCAGTGTAGTGCGCTAATCCCCACCAAGAAATAAGTGAATAAATATTTCCACAAAGTCAGAACAAAGGTAAAACTAACTCTACATGGCTGAAATCTCTGTCAGAATAAAGTCTTGTCATACTTGAGAAGAAACAAAAAAGTCTAGCACACACAGCACTCCTTATCAACCATTCACCCTACGATACTATGTTTAAAAGCCAGAGAATGTGATGCTTATAAGGAGAAAAATCCAGCAAGAAAAAGAAAGAAAACAAAAATGAAACCACCTTAAATGGCAACAATGATGCAAATACCAAAGACTATAAAAGACAGATGAAATGAAATTTAGACAATGCAATTCCCCTAAATGGGATTAATAGCATGTTAGAGCCTAAAGATGAGATGACTAGTGAACTTGAAAACAAAGTATGAAAATATTCAACATGAAGCACAGAGGAAGTATAATAAAAGTGAATGACAGAAAATGAAGAGAACCTCCTTTTTGATCTCCATGAGTTGGGGGACAATCACACACATATAACTGAAATCTTCCAAAAAGAGTAGGGGCAGAAAATATACTTGAAGAAAACATATCTGAAAATATTTTAAATTTGATCAAAGTCTTAAACCTGCAGACCCATGAAGCAGTAAAAACTACAAGAGTACGAAAACAAAATAATTGTACCAAGTCATATTATAATTGACTTGTTGAGGACAAGTGATATAACCACCAAGAGAACACACACACACACAAACTCACATATACCCCATGTTTATAGCTACAAAATAAATCTCTGAGGAAATTCCTAGATTTATCTGTGTCACAAAATGAACAAACACATTTTATATGTTTAAATGAAATTATTTTATTTTATGACAAAAGAATCTTAAGTTCTTACGTTTCACTGACCAGATAATTTACATCCATGCAATGTTTATAATTAAAAAAAAATGTAAATTTGTGTTCAATATCATTCAAATTAATATCCTGAAATTCTTTTCACTGTTAAGAATTTTTACATGTGTCACCTTAAATTTCTAAGATCCTTTGATAGATTTATAATATTTTGTTGATATTAATAGAGTTAAAAGATGAATAAATTATGACTAGATAATTTTTAAGTAAGATTGAATACTAAATCTTACTTAAAACTGAATACTAAATTGGTTACTATGCATCACATACATACAGAAACACAAGCACAATGCATATATAATTTTAGACATTCTGTATTTTTTATTTGATATGGTTTACAATAGCTATACTTCAGGGTTAGTTAAACAAAGCTATTTATTTATTTATGTATTTATTTACTTCTTTATTTATCCTGCTTAAAAAGGTATGAAAGGAATGTATATAGCTGTAGGTTGTTAATATCTATGTGCTCATGAGATTTGCTGGTCACTAAAGTTCTAGTTCCTTACAGATAGTTCTCAATTAACAAACTCCTAGTAAAATAAGACTGTGGTTAAAAGTTAAATTAATATGAGAAAGATTATAATAATAAGGTATATATGCATAATATGGTTATGTATGCAGAGTAAAGAATGTATTCTTTATGGAAAAATAATAATGTTTTAAAAATAAATGTGTTCTTTTTGCATATGAGAGAAAGATAATAAAAATAAAATTTGAATGGAAAGAGAAGGTAGTTGAAAATTTGCAGACAGATAGGAAACTTCATTTGCCTCAGTTTAAAATAATGACAAGTAATCAGTCTAAAGAGACTTCATAGGTCAGGCTAAATTTTAGCACATTTGCTCAATTTTGATAGGTGTTTTCATTAAAAAGGAGTATGTGAATACTTAGTGCTACAAATCATAAAAATGAAAGATTAAAATTTGTTTGATTCCTATTAAAATGATAAATGAGTCTTTGAATATCCAGTCTGCTCATAACAAAAGAAGTAAAGTTGTTCTGTTCTCTTTTTGTGATCTTTCCAGTTAACGGGTATTTTACATCTTATCAGAGCAACTCCCTATGCTTTATGCTGGTTCTTTTATAGCTTTGATTATTTAAAAGTTTTTAAAAAATGGGTAAAAGTTCCTCACATCTGCAAGAACTTTGTACTTTTTTATATTTGTAATCTTAAATGTTCTGTTGTCGCTTTTAGTTATAGGCACCAAGCTACAATTCCTATTTTATTTTCAGGAACTTATTCTATTATTTCAATCACATTACCTTCTATCCCCTGATAACTCTTATGGTTTGATCTTCTAAAAGAATTCCTAAATTAAAAAAATAAAAATCAAGATGTTGTTTACATTTTAACTCTCTTTAAGATTTCTAGGCAGGTATCTAGAAAAACAAATTCTTCTATATTATAAAAAGAAGAATGCTAGACTCACTTTTTTCCCATATTCTCCATAATTCTCACTTAGCTCAGAAGTACAAGTGGTTTCTTGAAAAGAGCAATCTTATTAAACAAGAAGCTTACCCTTTCTTAAATTAATTGTATTCAGGTAAATCATCATTACTCCAGGTATGCTATTGAAGTGATATATACTAGAGGAAGGGCCTAAATACTTAGTGGTATCATTGTGCTTGCAAAAAGTTTCTCAATCTTTCCATAAAAGACCAACAAAGTCTTTTTGAACCAGTCATTTCTTATATCTATAATATTAATTCTATTTTCTTCTTTTTTGATATTTTTGATTTTTGTAATAGATTAGACACAACCTCCCAGCACTATCATCCATAGGTGACTTCTGTTCTTTCATGCTTTCCAAAAGGCTGTACTAAAAGCTACGGGCTAGAAATTTGTTCTACTACAAAGGTCAGCCTCAGAGCTACATGAATAGAAGTATGCCAGCTAGTCTTAACTACTGATACTTCAAGCAAAGACTGTTAGTACAAGCTTCTGAGCTGACATCACATAGACAAATGTCAGAGTTTGGCAAGAGACTGAGTCAATAATTTCAGAACTTATTTTTATCCAGATACAAAAGATATGAATATAGACTATGGACCCTATACATTGTTGAACAAAAATCAGATAAGTATGAGTGACCTAACAGTTAATAACAAATTTTGTTTGAAATACTGTTGATGTTATTTTGAAACTTATTTCTTTCTTTTCTCTTGATGGATATTTGGGGAAGTTAGAATGAATATACTTTAACTGAATATTTTTACTTTCAGTGGCACTGTAGTTGTATAAGAAAGACAACAAGTAGTACCTCTCCATTTTAAAGGTCAGAATGTGACTTATTAAATCTGTTGCTTGAACAATTTTTGAATGTTTTTGAGTGTCATATTTGAGAATAATTTTATTTAATCTAATGCGAAAAGCATACCATTAAGGAACAGGAACTAAGGTTGTCCCAGCTTTCTAGGTAGTGGGGTCAATCACTTTCTATCATTTAAATGACTTCTCAGATTTGGGAGGGAGTAGGTTAATTATATTTGTTGATACAGCAAGATAAAATTTCTTGGAAATGAATTTCTGGTGTTTGGTTTGCTAAGCATGTAATATAAGAGCATATATCACTACTACTACTACTACTACTAAATCCCTGAAGTATATTAAACATATTAAACAATCCTAGGTTTCTATCAAATCTCTAAATGGAAACTATCTCCTGGTATCACCTATTCAACACAATATGACTTTTGATTTTCTGGCCATGGTACGAGGTTCATCAAATGAGACACTCTGTTCCACATACATACAGGCAAAGCAACAACTATCATTGGTGTCATTGCTTAATAAGATGATCCAAAAATTGTCTCATTCTCTAAAAGTATGTAGCTTTTGATTACTTATTTAGTATTAGTTAAGGCATTGTATAGTTAAAGTTAGAGGTTAATTTGTTAAAAATAGAGAGCAGCACTTTGGATACTTATCTGAAAGCAGCGGAAATGAATCTTGTCTTAGGAACATGCAAATGGTTTCTGTTTAAGAGAAAAGATCAGAACACACTTTTAGTTGTATGTGTTATAGTGCATTAATCAGTTTTGTGTGCAATTGTACATTCTTATTCCTGTTTCTTCCTTTTTGTGATTATATTAGCTTCTTTATCTACTATACTTTTTTTGAACAGCTTGATCATCCTTACTGTTCCTTCTTTAAAGAATTAAACACATCTTTGATGAGTGATCACTTAAAATTAAATGTTGGTCCCAAGGTTTTGTTTGTTGAAGTAGTATAGTTCAATATTTAAAAAAGCAATCTAAGCTATAGTGCAATTTAAAATGAGCAGATGTTCAATTAACTAAACATCAAAAAATTAAATATTTTAAAACATCTTTAAAAAGCAATTTAAAATTTTATATACTTACAAATAAAATAATAATCCCTTGGATGTGGATGAACTAAATCCTAGTCAAGAATTACTAAGTTTTTGTATCTCTCCAGTAGCTTTGGCTTTGAGAAGAGAAAAGGTTACCCTAAAATATCTTCAGTAGACTAAATTAGGACCAAAACAAGTCTTCCAGGATCACACAGGGAAGCAGGTCAAAAAAACCTGGGCATAGACTTGAGAAATGATTGAGCTAATTTTTCTAATTTTATAATTACCTTTAATGTCTAACTTCCTCGGCACCCCCACCATATGACTTCTCTCTCAAAATGAGCCCTGTCTGACGGTGCTGGTTACTAGGTCTGCCCCAAAAACCATCCTCAATCATTACACAACACGCAGTGTGTGATCTAGACAACCTCTATCTTAAAGCCACTGGAGAGATAGGTATATCAGGAGTCATGTCAAATATTGCATGGAAAGCAGTCCACAAAATGAGTGACTCAGAAGGAGGCACAGAAAGAATTATAAAGACCCTCCTGATCCTACTCCCTACTGGAATTGCTCTTTGGTCATGCGATATTCCTGTGTCATGGTGGGGCCAGCTTCTAACCCAGAGCCATGCCATCTTCTCAATATACTAAGGTATGTGAGCATACTTACTCTATGTAAACACATATAAAAGAACATCTGTAGCTTCAAAGGTATTGACTGATTTACTCCAACCTATGACAGACTTATCAATCTGAGAATACATCCTACAACTTTCATTGAAACAAAATGTACCATATTCAGAAAATATAAACATGAACTTTTCTCCCCCTCCTTGACTTGGAATTGATTGATCAATTGCTCAGGGTTCCAACTTCATTCTCCTCACTGAGACATGAATGTCTCTAAGACTCCCTTCCCCTTACTCTAGTGCTTCTCCCTCTTCTGCTTCTAGGATGTGGTACAGATTTTCTACTTGCTGTTTGGAATTCACTGAGGTACTCACATCTGAGCTTATATGTGCTATTCCACTTCTTCCCATGTGCTAATAACAGCAAATTATAACCAATTCAAAATTTGGGCCTTGAGGTATTTTTCTTTTTACCTCAATTCCACCAATATTTTCACTGGTATTCAATTTCAGAGTTGGGCTGGTCTTTTGTCTGTTTCCTTTGTTTTGAATCCTCTTTCTTCTCCCATCCCTCTACAGATAGGTTGTAATTTAGCCTATGCTCATAGCACTGAATGGAAACACTGAAGATGGACACTAATACAGTCAATTATAACAACTCAGTCCACACATCCTGTTAATATTTGTTTCATTCTAGTAGAAACTCCTTTGAGGTCAGAGACCATGCATTCCATTATTTTTATATTTCACAGACTGCCTAACTTAGAGATTGGCCCACACTAGGCAAATATAAGGCATACAATCAATGAATAATTCATAGATTCTGATGCTCTAATACACATCCATATTTGCTTCCGGGAAGTAGTTTAGTTGTTCAAGGATCAAGTTCTAGGATGAATAATTAATCATTTATCAAATGCCTCCAAAAGGCAAGGTCAAATGTGATAGAAAGGATGAAAGCCATTAGGAGATTGTTGATATGCACACTAATCCATTTCAGAAGTGTCAGTTTGCATTTGTTGGTGGTTAGTCTATGGAGCACTGGAGATTGCAGCTTTATCAGAAGATGCACTTTTCAACACCTCATAACTAGAGACTAGGTCAGGAATAAAGCCACATATAGTATACTATGTGAAATCTTCCTTCTCTAATTTCCAGAAGGATCTTTTCTTGTTACTCACCTACTTAAGGTGATTGCATTTCCCTTCTCTGTTGCTGAGTCTGTTAGTGGCCTTCATATGTTTGTGTGTGTGTGTGTGTGTGTTTGTGTGAAGTTAATCTATATTCTCCCAGTATTTCATGAAAATAGGAAAAGTGTCCCATTATCAATCCACCTTTGAAGCCAGGTATTTGTAGCCAGGTATGTTCCTATGACTGTTATATAAATGACATATGAATGCACGTGAAAAATGTACTTTATAGACTGTATTCTTAAGTGTAAGAAGTTGTTTTCTTCTTTTTCCCTTGCCCTTTCTTCTGGTTGTAATGCAGATTTTTCATCTTGGATAAGGCTTGGAGAGAAACACCATAGGAATAATGATGTAGTGAGATGGAAGAAGTTGGTCCCTGAATATATTTTCCTAACACAGTCATCACATCAGCCTTGAAGCTACTATCTGTTGATTGCTACATAACATAAGAAGAAAAGCAAAACAAATCCTAAATTGTTTTGTGTAAGCCATTATTTGTGCAATTGCCTCTTTTAAACAGATACACTTACACTCTTAACAAATTACTGCACAAAGGAATTTTAAGACCATAAAAGATGAGTCTTGGATCCAGAGATCATTTATGACAAATGAGAAGTGGCTCTAATGGTTGACCTCAAATTTACCATTTCCCAATTTGTTTTGGTGAATTTATTTCAGAAAAAAATATAATTTGTCTGAATGATTATCTTAGTAAAAGTAGTCAAAATATCTTTAAATCCTTTTTAGATGGTATCATGAACAATAAAAACTCATGGTTCATTTTTAGCATAATGAAGTAGGAATTTATTTATTCATAGAGCATTCGCTGCTATCAATTTACATAAATGTATTTTCCCCATACCTGATGAGCTCTTTGTTTTCATTTTGTTCAAAGATCTGATGATAGATTGTGTTTTGTGGGGAGCTTGATGAATCAGGCAAAAGTATCAAAAGCAATAGCTGTAGTTTTAGAAATGGCACAGCCTAATCGGCTAAACAGCATTTGCTAGATACACGTTACTTCAGGGATTAAATCTACCCTCTCCTGTGCACTGCTTGGTGGAATTATCATTCAGGGGAACTGAATGCTGCAAGAAGATAGTTCCACAATGGGGTCACCTGACTGAAAATGAATTCCGCTTATTTCTTCCTCTGTTCCAGCTGACTGGTTTGCTCAGTTCACTGCATTCTAAGTCTGCTTAGAGAAAGAAAGAAAAAAGCATTTCTGAATGTAATTAAGGCCATATAGTGATGACTTTGAATATTAAAAAATACTTGTTTCAGATAATTTTTAACTTTTTTATTATTATTAATTTAACCACCCTGATTTAAAAACAACGCTACAAGTCATTTCACTAACAGGCCTGATCATAAATTTGTTTCTAATGTCTTTATGACCCCAGAAAGAAGAGATGAATTGAGCTGGCTTAATTGGTTGAAACACCGTTGAAATGTAATGTGGGCGATTTAATCAGCCTATGGCACTAATGGAGTTAAGCACTTTGTCCACTAGGAACTCTGTGATCTTTCACTGAGCTTCTAAGTGGCTGCTTATTGCAATCTGTAAGGCACTTTCTTTTGTAGTCTGCATGTGGCATTATGTGGTAAATTAAAGGGGGAAAGACTACAGAGTATATATTTTAAAAGTGAAACAGTTTTTAATCAACATTGTATATTGGGAAAACATTCAATTGTATTTTAGCTTTTGTTATAGAATACTTTCTGGGACAGCCTACTTCAATTTCCTTAAACCACCTGTTGGCATTGACCAGATTGAGCTCGCTTCATACCAGCTTCTTTAAATATTCCTTGAATCCAAGCTAAACACAATGGCCAGTATAAAGGGGAGGGAAATTGAAGGAAATTAAAATTTTAAGAGTATCATCAGCTTTCTATCTTAGCTAAACGGGGGCAGGTTATTTCTCACTTCAAAGAGATGGTGTTTCATGGTGGTTGCTGACCACCAGACACTATCTCTGGTCACAACCCTGCCAGTTAATTTCCTTAATCTGATACTTCCTAGCTGGGTCATTTCGACACAGCTAACCTGGGGATATCATTAGGTATGAGATGGATTCACAGTGTCACCTAAACATCAGTTTGTGCAGGGAGTAGCTCCACCTCTGAACTCCCTGCCCCCTCTGATGAATTTCAGCTCCCAGTCCTACCCCATCCCCGAGGCTGACCTGCTTCAATTCTGTGCATCTCCTCCAAGAATAACACTCAAGAATGGTGGCTTAACTTCTCAAAGATTCATTTCTTCCTAAAATTGATGCAAATGTGTTATTCTCCTTAGGAATTAGAGTCAGGTAATAATACAAACCAAAACATTTTCCTGGTCGATATTGCAAACCAGTACAAATTTATCTCTGATTCACTACATATCTTAAACCAAAATGTCCTTCTGTGGATTTGTTCTCTTTGGTTTATGAAGGGAAACAATCAAAACTATATTCTAGCCGCCCTGCTGCCAGCTCCGGCCCGCCCGCAGGTGGCTTCAAAGACAAGCACAGGGCGCCAGGGTCTTCCCCAAGCAGCCCAACCCCCTCCAGTGGGAAGCACCTTTCTAGGCTAGCTTCTCGGGGCAGACCGCCCAGTGAGAGCCTGTCTACACAGAGCCAGCTACAAGTTCCCAAGCCAGAGGAGACCTCCGACCTGCAAGCAGCCTCTGGGACCAGGGCTGGGCAGCAAGAGACCTCTCCAGGTCTCTCTCCCTGGAACCAGTAGCGGGCTGGGGGCAGTGTTCTTCGGAAGCACTACATTATCAAGTTAATCCAAGACTTCAGGCTACTGAAGGCTGGTAGGTGATACACTGGAAATCTACAGGGACACTATAAGCCAATAGAGGAATAATCACAGAGTCACAATAATCACAATATGACAGAGTCCCACTGACAACTGACCAATATGAGAAAACAAGGGAAGAAAATGCCTGAAACAAACCTAGATACTATATCAATAAAACCCAATGACAGCACAGCAGAAGAAATGTCAGAAAGGGAGTTCAGAATGTACATAATTAAAACAATCAGGGAAGCAAACGAGGAGATGAAAGAACAAATGCAGGCATTAAATGAACGCACCAATCAACAGTTAAAAGAGCAAATACGGGAAGCAAAAGAGCATTTCAATAAAGAGTTAGAGATACTGAAAAAAAAAAAAAAAAAAAAAAAAAAGAAATCCTTGAAATGAAGGAAACAATAAACCAAGTTAAAAACTCCATAGAAAGCATGACCAATAGGATAGATCACCTGGAAGACAGAACCTCAGATATTGAAGACGAAATATTTAATCTTGAAAACAAGGTTGACCAAACGGAAAAGATGGTAAGAAATCATGAACAGAATCTACAAGAATTATGGGATATCATGAAAAGGCCAAATTTAAGAATTATTGGGATTGAGGAAGGCCTAGAGAAACAAACCAAAGGAATGAACAAGCTATTCAATGAAATAATATCACAAAATTTCCCAAATCTGAAGAATGAAATGGAAAACCAAGTACAAGAGGCTTATAGGACTCCAAATATACAAAATTACAACAGACCTACACCAAGGCACATTATTATGAAAATACCTAACATACAAAATAAAGACAGAATTTTAAAAGCCGCGAGAGAAATGAATCAGATTACATTCAGGGGGAAACCAATAAGAATATCAGCAGATTTTTCAATCCAGACCCTAAAAACTAGAAGGGCCTGGAACAACATTTACCAAGCACTGAAAGAAAATGGATGCCAACCTAGAATTTTATACCCAGCAAAACTTACATTCAGATTTGACGATGAGATAAGATCCTTCCATGATAAACAAAAGCTAAAGGAATTTACAAAAAGAAAGCCAGCATTACAGAACATTCTCAGCAAAATATTCCATGAGGAAGAGATGAAAAACAACTATGTAAATCAGCAAGGGGAGGAACTAGCCTAAAGAAATAGCCAAATAAAGGAGAAACCAAATCATGTCAAAAACCAAAAATGAGTCCAATGACTAGGAATACAAATCATATCACAATAATAATCTTGAATGTTAATGGCCTGAACTCATCAATAAAAAGATATAGACTGGCAGATTGGATTAAAAAGAAAAATCCAACAATATTCTGCCTGCAAGAGACTAATCTCATAGAAAGAGATACCCATAGACTAAAGGTGAAAGGATGGGAAAAAACATACCATGCACATGGACACAGCAAAAAAGCTGGAGTATCCATCCTCATTTCAGATAATGTGGACTTCAAGCCAAATCTAGTCAGAAGGGATAAAGAAGGACATTACATACTGCTTAAGGGAAGCATAAATCAGCAAGACATAACAATCATAAATATCTATGCCCTGAACATTGGCTCATCCATGTACGTCAAACAAATCCTTCTCAATTCCAGAAATCAAATAGACCACAACACAATAATACTAGGTGATTTTAACACACCTCTCTCACTGCTGGATAGAACATCCAAACAAAAATTGAACAAAGAAACCATAGATCTCAATAACACAATCAACAATTTAGACTTAACCGACTTATATAGAATACACCATCCAACAAAGAACGAATACACTTTCTTCTCAGCAGCATATGGATCCTTCTCTAAAATAGACCATATTTTATGCCACAAAGCTACTGTTAGCAAATACAGGAAGATAGAGACACTACCTTGTACTCTATCAGATCAAAATGGACTGAAATTAGAAATAAATGACAGAATAAAAAACAGAAACTTCTCCAATACTTGGAAATTAAATAATACACTATTATACGATGAATGGATAACAGAAGACATCAGGAGGGAAATTAAAAAATTCTTAGAAATAAATGAGAACAAAGACACATCATATCAAAATCTCTGGGACACTATGAAAGCAGTACTTAGAGGAAGATTTATTTCATGGGGCGCATTCAACAAAAGAAGTAGAAATCAACAAATAAACGACTTAACATTACAGCTCAAATCCCTAGAAAAAGAAGAGCAGACCAATACCAAAAGTAGTAGAAGACAGGAAATAGTTAAAATCAGAGCCGAAATCAACGAAATTGAAACAAAAGAAACAATCGGAAAAATTAACAAAATAAATAGTTGGTTCTTTGAAAAAATAAACAAAATTGATAAACCCTTAGCCACACTAACAAAGAGAAAGAGGGAGAAAACTCAAAGTACTAAAATTCAGAATGAACAAGGAAATATCACAACAGACACCAGTGAAATACAAAACATAATTAGAAGCTATTTTGAAAATCTATACTCCAACAAAACAGAAAACCTCGAAGACATCAACAAATTTCTAGAGACATATGAATTACCTAAACTGAACGAGGAGGACATACACAACTTAAATAAATCAATTTCAATGATGAAATAGAAGAGGTCATCAAAAGCCTACCAACAAAGAAAAGTCCGGGACCAGATGGGTTCTCATCCGAGTTCTACAAAACCTTTAAAGAAGAGCTCATTCCAATACTTCTCAAAGTATTCTATAAAATAGAAGAGGAGGGAACCCTCCCAAACTCATTCTATGAAGCCAATATCACCCTGATACCTAAACCAGACAGAGACACATCAAGGAAAGAAAATTTCAGACCAATATCCTTAATGAACATTGATGCAAAAATTCTCAACAAAATTTTAGCAAATCGCATAAAAAAATATATTAAAAAGATAGTGCACCGCGATCAAGTGGGATTTATCCCAGGGATGCAAGGTTGGTTCAACATCCGGAAATCAATAAATGTCATTCACCATATCAACAGACTAAAAGTTAAGAATCACATGATTATTTCAATAGATGCAGAAAAAGTATTTGATAAAATATAGCATCCCTTCATGATCAAAACGTTAGAGAAAATTGGGGTAGTGGGAACATTCCTTAACATTGTAAAGGCCATCTACACTAAGTCCATGGCCAATATCATTCTAAATGGTGATAAACTGAAAGCATTCCACCTAAAAACTGGAACAAGAGAGGGATGCCCTCTTTCACCACTTCTATTCAATATTGTTCTTGAGACTCTAGCCAGAGCAATTAGACAAACCAAAGAAATTAAAGGGATATGAATTGGAAAAGAGGAACTCAAACTATTCCTGTTCGCTGATGACATGATTATATATTTAGAGGAACATGGAAATTACACCAGAAAACTCTTAGAACTCATAAGTGAATTCAATATAGTAGCAGGTTACAAGATCAATGCTCATAAATCCAATGCATTTTTATACATAAGTGATGAATCTTCAGAAAGAGAAATTAGGAAAACTACCCCATTCACAATAGCATCGAAAAAAATAAAATACTTGGGAATCAATCTCACAAAAGAGGTGAAAGACCTCTACAATTAGAACTACACAACACTAAAGAAAGAAATTAAAGAAAACCTTAGAAGATGGAAAGATCTCCCATGTTCATGGATTGGAAGAATTAATATTGTCAAAATGGCCATACTACCAAAAGTGCTATATAGATTCAATGCAATTCCAATTAAAATCCCAATGATGTACCTTACAGAAATAGAGCAAGCAATTATGAAATTCATCTGGAAGAATAAGAAACCCAGAATAGCTAACGCAATCCTCAGTAGAAAGTGTGAAGTAGGGGGTATCGCAATACCAGATCTTCAACTCTATTACAAAGCAATAGTAACAAAAACGGCATGATATTGGTACCAAAGTAGACAGGTAGATCAATGGTACAGAATAGAGGACACGGACACTAACCAAATAAATACAATTTTCTCATACTAGACAAAGGTGCCAAAAATATGCAATGGAGAAAAGATAGCCTCTTCAACAAATGGTGCTTGGAAAACCATATGCAACAGAATGGAATTAAACCCCTATCTCTCACCCTGCACAAAACTCAACTCAAAATGGATCAAGGACCTCGGAATCAGACCAGAGACCCTGCAGATTATAGAAGAAAAAGTAGGTCCAAACCTTCAACCTGTTGGCTTAGGATCAGACTTCCTTAACAGGACTCCCACAGCACAAGAAATAAAAGCAAGAATCAACAACTGGGATAGATTCAAACTAAAAAGCTTTCTCTCAGCAAAGGAAACTATCAGTAATGTGAAGAGACAGCCTACAGAGTGGGAGAATATCTTTGCCACTCATACTTCAGATAGAGCGCTAATATCCCGAATCTATAAAGAACTCAAAAAACTCTACACGAAGAATACAAATAATGCAATCAACAAATGGGCTAAGGAAATGAACAGACAGTTCACAGAAGAAGATGTACAAGCAATCAACAGACATATGAAAAAATGTTCAACATCTCTAATAATAAGAGAAATGCAAATCAAAACTACCCTAAGATTTCATCTCACCCCAATTAGAATGGCGATTATCAAGAACATAAGCAACAATAGGTGTTGGCGAGGATGTGGGGAAAAAGGTACACTCATACATTGCTGGTGGGGTTGCAAATTAGTGCAGCCACTCTGGAAAGCAGTATGGAGATTTCTCAGAAAGCTTGGAATGGAACCACCATTTGACCCAGCTATCCCACTCCTTGGCCTATACCCAAAGGACTTAAAATCAGCATACTACAGAGATGCAGCCACATCAATGTTCATAGCTGCTCAATTCACCATAGCCAGAGTGTGGAACCAACCTAGATGCCCTTCAGTTGATGAATGGATAAAGAAACGGTGGCATATATATACAATGGAATATTACTCCACCATGAAGAATGATAAAATTATGGCATTTGCAGGCAAATGGATGAAATTGGAGGATATCATGCTAAGTGAGATAAGCCAATCTCAAAAAACTAAGGGATGAATGATCTCGTTGATAAGCGGATGAGGACACATAATGGGGGGTAGGAGGGGTTAGCATTAGGTCTAGGGTTAGGTTTAGGGTTAGGGATAAGGTGGGTGGTAAGAATGGAGGAAGGAAGGACTGTATAGAGGGAAAAGAGGGGTGGGAGGGGTGGGGGGAAGGGAAAAAGTAACAGAATGAATCAATCAACATTGCCTTATGTAATTTTTTTGATTTTTAATAAAAAAATGGAAAGAAAAGAAAGAAAGAAGGAAAGGAAGTAGAAAGGGAAAAAAAAAAAAAAGAGAGAGAGAGACCTTCAGGCAGAGGTTTTCAAGTCTTATAATGTTAAGACCAATAAAGTAGCAAGCTTATTTGTCTTGTTTGCCTCTTTATTCTTGGAGGCCAACATAAAGCTTGGTACATTCAGAGAACAGGTATTCATTGAATAGTTGTTTGAATGAATGAATGAAGTTCATGGAGCTTTTAGTGTCAGAAAACCCAGAAATGTTTTTCAAATTTTGTATGTATATGTGTGGATGCAATATGCTTTAGGGAGTGGGTTCATAATTTTCAAGGTAACTAAAAAAAAAAACAACACATTTTTGTGTGACAGAAACAGGTAAAGGACACATGCCTGGGAGACTACTTCTTTTAGAAACACTGCTACAGAAAATCTCATCTTTAGAACTTAAATTATTAAGATTTTAAATCCCAGGCCACCTGTGAAAGTGACTACTTTTCGTGGTAGAGTTAAGGTTGATTTCATAATAATAATGATGATGGTGTTAATATTTACCAAATGTTCACTCTGTTTAGAAAGGCACTGTTCTAAGTGCTACTTAATTTTTAAATAGTATGAATTAATTAAATCACCCACAATATCCTTGTGATATTGTTACTGAAATGATTCTTTACAAATGAGGAAGTTGAGACAGATTAGGTAACTTTCTTAACATAACTAATCTAGTAAGTAGTTGTCTGATGATATTTTGGATTGTCACAACTGGGAAGGGGAGGTGTACTATACTCTAGAGGTTAGATGTCAGGGATGAGGCTAAACATCCTGCAGTGCATAGGATTCATGACAATCCCATCCAAAATGTTAATAGTGCAGAAGTTGCATGGTTGCAGCACACTGCATGGTGTTGCAATGGCTTTATGCTCTACTTTCTTGCTCACTCCGCTCCACTTGTATTTGTTCTCTACTTCTACAAGCCCACCATACCCTCCCTTATCTTGTTCAAAGCCTTTCCATTGGTTGGCTCCTTTGGAGTTCAGCTTAGATAAGCTTTCCCTGACCATCCTATGTTTGAGTAGTCTTCTTCCCAGTTTCTTCAGGGTTCATTTCCCTTCATAGCAACAGACTCTATCTGAAAATATCTCATTTGTTTGCTAGTTTATTGCCTCCACTAATTAAGTATAAACATCTTCAGATGTGCATTAGGGTTGTTCATGGTTAGTAGGGAAGTTTCTGCCATATGGTGGGTGCCAAAATTTGTGTTTACTGAATGCATAAATGAGACTAAAATGGTAAACAAAGTCCTTGCCTTTATGGTATTAATGGGTTATAGAAATAGTTAGACAATAAACATGTAATAAAGTAACAAAGGGGCACTCCAGGAGAAAAAAAAAAAAAAAAAAAAACTGTGTTCTACAGAAAAATTCCCATGTAAACACTGGATTACCTTAACCTTTTTTCTATCTTGGAAATTTTGGTAATCTTAAATGTATTTTAATAATTGTTTAGCATAACCATGTTTATTTTTACATGTGTTTTAAATGAACTATCACTAACTTATAAATTACAATGAGTTTGCTTGTCAAAACAACAATCAATAAAACCTAGTGAACTCCAATTAGTAGTTGAAACAGCAAACAATATTATTGTCATTCTGCATAAATTTTTGCCATTTTAAGTGAGAACTTTGAAAATATGTGATTTTTTTAAGCCAAAACAAATGACATATTCTAGGGAAAACAAGATAACAATTTGAGTTGATCCTGTTGCCTGTGTGGAGAGTACTGCCGAGTGTAGGTGAAGACTCAGTTGGCTAGAGTGATGTGATTATTTAGCCATGTCTGTTTTAGGTGAGACAGGATGCTGCTGGGTTTGATAGTGTCCAAGAATAGGATAGGTGATATAGGAAGAAAGTATGGAGAAGATGATGGAAAATTATAGAAAAATAAATTAAAATATAGATAGATTTTAGGTTAACATTTTCTGTGAGAAGAGGAGATGGGATGAAAAATGAGTAAATAAGCTGCTTAAGTCAACTGAATACTTGACCTATTTTATCTTGTCACTTCATGAAGAATGGAATTGTTCATATATTACTTTTTATTTCTTTCCATCCAGTATGTAGATGTTAAACATTTTTTTGTGCTTTTTGACCAATATCATTTTCATGATATTGTCATCTTTCTAGTATTTAAACATTGAGAATGTCACTTATGTAATACAGCTAATAAAATTTACAGGAAATTTATTTTATGCCTGTAAAGCTTTTATTATGGCATTGTATCTTCACCACAACCCTATAATTTTAGTACTATTATAATTTCCATTTCAAAAATAAGAAAACAGAGACTTTGAGAAATTGACTTGGAAATGTCACAGAGTTAGTAGTTTCAAAACCAGGATTCAAGTTCAATAATGTAGTTTTCGTCATTATCCAAATATTTACCTACCAAGTGTTTTGTCAGCTTTTTCTGAGTTGTGACTAAAAGATCTGACAAGAACAATTTTAGAGGAGAAGAGGTTCATTTGGCACCCACAGTTTCAGAGGCCTGAGTTCAGATTTCATTGCTCTGGGTCCAAGGTGAAGCAGAACATCATGGTGGAAGGCTGTGGAAAGGGAAAACACGTCAGGACATGCAAGCAAGAAGCACAGAGAGAGCTCCATTCACCAGGGACAAAATATAGACCCTCAAGGCATGTCTCCAGTAACCTACTTCTTCCAGCCACAGCCCAGCTTTCTAGTCACCTTCCTGTTAATTCATATCAGTGGATTAGTCCACTGGTTGAGGCTATCACACTCCAATCATTTCACCTCTAAATTTTCTTGTATTGGCTCACACTTGAGGTTTTTGGTGGACATCTTATATCTAGACCATAATACCAAGTAAACCATCTCTTTTTATATTATTATATATTATCCAGGTAATAAATATTATGTAAACAGTCCAGTGTAAATTATTTGATTGCTTTTTATAATGTTTCATATTTATTACCCACTGCAGTTGATATGTGTGTGGACACAGCTTTTAGTTTTACGTGCAGACTTCAGTTATTCAAGGAAATATGATAACCTTAACTCAATCTGCAAATAGTATTCATGGAAATAAGTTATCTTTTCTTTCATCAACAAAATGAAGAAATAGCATTGACACTTTAGATGAAAATTTAACACTAAAATTTTATTTGGGGATAATGAAATGTCATAATAGCATATAAACATGTATATATTTATGCAAATAAAATGTTGCAAAAGATCTCACCAAAGTTTACCAAAGACATTCAAGTGAGAAGGCAGTTTTCATTTTTATAAATTGGCCAGTGTTTCTTTTCTAATTAGATTTACAATCTTTTCTTAACTTCTGAGATTAATGTTATTTTATTGATGCTAAAGGAACTGAACCCCTGTATTTCTATGAAGAAATTTAGATTATTTTTAATTTTATCAGTTATTTTTAGTCATACATGACAGTGGAATCCATTTTTATATATAAGCATGGAATATATCTTATTCTAATTAGGAACCCAGTTTTGTGGATATACACAGTGGTGAGATTCATACATAGGAAAGTTATGTGAAATTCATTTCACTCCTTCCTTTTCCTATCTCCCCTCCCTTCCCTTTATTCCCCTTTGTCTAGTCTGCTGAACTTCTGTTCTTCCTTTTCCCCACCTCTTATTATGGGTGATACATAGATATTTTTAAATCTTTAATGTAATCAAGAACATTACTTTCACAAATGATTGCCCCAAAATTACTCTGAATATTAATATACCTCTTAACATAGTTTTTTCAGCTCAATTCAATAGAAATTACTAAAAATGTACAAATATTGCAAGCACAACACCCTTTTGGAAAATAATATGATTACTAAATAAACAAGGAAAATTGTACTGTTTGCTCCTTTAAAATTTTCCATTAGCAAATTTGTAAATTGAGCACACTATCATGAATCTAGATTCAAGTCCCAGCTTGGATCCTAATTTGCAGTGTAACTCTTGACAATAATTTAACCTCAGTTCATCAGCCTCATTTTATGACTGTTAAGGTCATTTCTAATTTAAGAACATGGTGACACTGAAAAATAATTGGTGAGAAGATTCTCTCTCATTTATTTTTTAATATGATTGGAATCTAGTTATTTTCAATGCAAATATTAAAACCGATTCAGTAAGACTATACAATTTATGAAAGTATCTGTAGTTTAAAACTTCAGAAATAACTGCCAACTGTAATTATTAAATTTTTTTCTGTAAATGAAATGCTTCATTATGTCAACTCAGCTCAAATTTAGTACAATTAGATAACTATTATGCTTCTTTTCAAACTAATTTCTATTGATTTTTACATGAAATTATTGACAAAAATAGTGATCTTAACTTGTTTGATTTCTTTGCTAATTAAGTTTATTTTGATGCAATGCATATTTATTTTAAGAATAATCAAAATATTAATGACTGTGTTCATTGCGTTATACATTTATTAAAATTGGATGAAACAAAAAGAAGTTGATATTTTTAAAGTCTATATTTCTCCCTCAACTCAGATTACATGTCAATAGGATTAAATGTAAAGTGGTAGAACATTTAAATTAGATTTACAGACACTTTTAAGAAAGTACATTTATTTTTCAGGAATAACATTAAATTTCACTCAAGGAAATAATCTTCACAGCAAAATATCATTTCCCAATGTACGTGATTTAGAAAATTGTGTGGAAAGAATATGTCCCTTGAAAATAATATGTCTTCAAGATGTATTTTTTCTCATAGTTTTTTTCTCTATTATTATTTTTATCATATGAAGATTATATTATTTGCTTATTACTGACAATCACTCATGTTTAGAATTAAAAATGGCCATATTACTTTTCCATTAAAGCTAATTATTTCCCTTTTTCCCCCCTTTCTTTATTTTTGAAAGCCATAATGGGGATTATTTTTATTTTTTAATTCCTAATAAGCTATTCCTTGCCTACAGAGAAAGTTTGTCAATATTCAATAAAAAAATAATTTGAATTTTTTTATAATCCCCATTACTTGAATAAAGTTTAGTTAAGATTTTCATATTTTGTGTTCATAATCTGTGCTATTTTTATATGATAGTTATATAAATATCTCACATTTTCTTGAAGTCATAATTTATAGACATAATTTTAAGGACTGCATAACAAAGGAGAAGATAAAATATAAATTCCTCAACAATTTAATGCTTTTGGACTTTCATATTGTTTTGTTGGTTAAAATTGTGTATGTAGAAACAATGAATATTTTTTGGACAAATGAGTATTGTATGTTGTGATTACTTATAAAAATTGCATTTTAATAGATGTGATTCTAGAAATAGAGTAACAAAGTCACACATATGCTGTGTGTAGTGTGTGCATGATTTATCAAATTTGTTTTGCTTATAAAGAAATCAAACCAGTCTTACAATATCTTTTATCATTTTAAAGATTTTGTCAGTTTTTACATGTGAAATTTGGAATTCCACTGTTTCACCTGGACTTCTGTAAGTCTAGTTAAGCTGAACTTGTTCAGTATTTAATGTTCATTTAAATTCTGGCCTTCCTGAATTGCTATTTTAGTTATTGCTCAAGATTCTAACAGTGTTTATCTTATCTTCATTTTATGCTCATTAAGATGTGAATCCATTGTAATATCTATTACAGATATTAAAATTACTTACAATTTTATTACATATAACAGTAAAACGTCTTTAATACTTATGTAGTAAAATCAGCCAATTGTTTCTTCCTATCATTGATCATATGCTTAGTTATTACTAATCCAGGAGTCAAATAGTCACCCATATTTTCTCAAGCTTCAATATTACAGCTAGAATTAATACCATTTTTGGAATACACTGAATATATAAGGTGATTTTTTTCACAAATATCTATAAGGTGACCTATAGTAAAACCAATCCAATTTAATAAGAATATTCTAAAGATCACAGCATCAGGTAAATTGGTCCTCTTAGCACTTGAAAATTATTCTATATCATTTTGTAAAAATGGGTTGGTCAGGATGGGGTAGGTCATGATCTAGTAACAAAACCTCCAAATTTTGGTGGTGTAAAAGAACACCACATACCACAAATATATTTCAGAATTGCTAAGCGGTTCTCTTCTTTTTGACTTTTATTCTGGAACCTCTGCTGAAAAACAAACTAGCATTCGGACCACTGCAGAAGATAAAGAAAGTATAACAAAGAGATAGGATATAAAGAACCCATAAAGGGTTCCTAAATTTTTCACTGTAAAAGGTGCTGGCCAATTCTTCTTTTCTTTGTCTTCCTTCTACTTCTCCTCCTCTTCTCTTCTCTTCCTGCTCCTTTTCCCCTCTTACTTCTCTCTTCTCCTCCTCCTTTCTTCTTTCTTTTTGATTTGGTTGCTGAGAATTGGCTCCATGGCTTTGTGCATGCTAAGCATATACTGTTACTGAGCTACTACCCAGTGTCGTTTTTTTCATATTCATTACAAAATGATTTCAGTTTTAACATGATGGGGAAGGACAAGACTCATATGTGCTCTGGAGAACCAGGAATAGTAGGTGGAATACTAAAAATTACTAAAATCTGACTTTTTTGTCACCCAAAAGTAAGTGTATTCTTTTTCTGACTAGCTGAATCCATTCACCCTCTCCATTGACTGTTGATTCATTAATTCCCATTCAATCACTGTGTCTAACTCAAAGTTGAAGAACTTGAGTTATGCCTATTATTTTTCATTCATTCTCCACATGATCACTTCCATCTAGAAATATATAACTAAAACTGAGAAACTGAATGCCCTTCATGTTCAATATAGAATGAAGGAATTAAGGTAGGTGTAGCCACAGTAAACAGTCCTTCTTGGAAAGATGTCCCATGGGAGATCATTGCAGTTCTGATGCCACACTGGGCATTGTTGAGATGGGCTCTTACTTTGGTGGTGGATAATATTTATTTAAAAAAGTCACAAATCTGTTTCATTAAAAGGGCTTCCATTGGTACAATTCCTATTAAAGCTAACATGATGTCTTATCTATTTTACTCAATTGAGCTTCAGGTGCTAAAAGCTACATCCAAAGCTTTTTCTAGATAGAATTCTTAGATTTTTCATATTTATTGATTTTTCCCTTTTGCCTTTTATTAAAACTGAATAATTGGAGATAGCTTGGGTTCATGAAATTATATTTGGTATCTTTCTGTAAACTACTTCTTAAATTGAAAGAATTTACCACATGCCATAATCATAATTGGGGTCTCTGCTTTAAGCCATCTTATTTATAAAATTCAACAATGGGTCTGAAAATCATTGAGTGATTAGATATTTGCCCCAAGGCTGAATTTTAAATGGCCTTGAATCTCTACTAACCTTTTGGTTCTATCATTTGTCTCTTAAAGAACATTAGTCCTGTCTAATTCTGCAAGTCTCTACATTCCTGCACTTTATCTCCTTTATTACTGTACTTAAACCAGAACTTCTTTCTTATGTTGTTTCCATTTGAAATAATACATTATCCAATGAAGTCCCGTCAGTCAACACTCAGTATGAATATTCAATTTACATACAGCCTTTCCTCTGGTGCTAAAAATTCTTTTGGCATATGGTCTTCCATCAAGTTGACGGAGGTGACAATTTATTGAAGCTTTGCCACTTTAGACTGCAGATCTCCAGCATTCCATGCTGTAATAGCTGTTTCTCTTCCCTGGTTGTCCAATTGACCATTAAAACATCACAAATTTTCTTATGCTTTCTTTTGCCCTCACCCCATTACTTATCCGTCAAGACGGTCTAGTTTACAGTGTAGCAACAAACAACCCCAACAAAGGCTAACCTGGCTTTTGCTTTGTGTGTGTATTGGATTGGTTAATGTCCATTCTTTTCCATGCTTTCATGCAAGACCCAGATTGATGGAGGGACCACTCTGGGAACATAGAAAGGCACTACGGCTGAAGGATGAAAACTTTGGAAAATTTCCCTTTGGCCCTTAAAAACTTAATGTGGGGATAGTTCAAATAACTTTTCATGACTCATTGACCAAAGGGTCATAGAGTCACTTTTAACTTCAAAGTTGTAGAAAAAGAAATTTCTGTGTGCCAGGAAAACTTGAATGACTACCAAATAACCATTTAAATAATTAGTGGCTTTAAATTATTTTTATAAGTTGGTATTGTTTTTTCATTCACTACTCTTCATGAATCTTCAAGGCTAAGACAAATGATTTAATATACCTGAAGAATTACAATGAATTTGTGGATGATATTTAGCACCTTTGTCTCTTGAATTAAGATAGGACATTTAGAGCATATTTGAAAGTGTCTGTGAAGATGGGAGCTATTAAATATTCAAATGTTGGTGAAATCTATTTATTTAGATATATTTTGCCTGTAAAATTTTTGCAATGGTGACTATGAATTTTGAAGAGATGCCGCATAAGAATTAGAAAACAATGCCTTAACTAGTATTTAGTTCTCAAATTTTATGTCTTGTATATTCATTAATTCTTTACTGAATTTTAGTGATACTGTGCTTTTCAATAGTTGGTAACAGTAACCTAATGGACAGTCTCATGATGTAAATCAAATAATTGTGTTCTCACAGTTTATGATAGTCACCTTACATTTGTGGTTATGTCCTGCACCCAGCTGTGCCACTCCTTGAGAAAGACCAAAGGACACAATTACAGTCTTAAAATATTCTTAAATTCAAGTGATGCTCTCTGGGTGACAGTTCAGTAAAAGGAAGAATAGCTTAGATATGTCTCCTGTTTTTTTAGTCTACATGGGAACAACATCCAATGAAATAATTTGATATATTCTCTTGAAGAGGGCACAAGGGACCTTTTGTAACCCTATCTTCAAGTACCGCATCTCTAGTCACTAAAACATTTTATTGCTTATCCTGATGTATGGGTGCACTGAGGCTCTGTGCCCAGCATTATTTAGTATTATTTCCATATGTTCATAGGCACATACTTTAATGGGCATTATGATATACGGTTAAGTAGTCTAGGTGACATCTGAATAGTAATCTTTGAGTCAATAAGGCAACAGCATTTTAAGAAAAGAATGGGGCAAAATCTAGCTGTAGGAGCAAGAAAAAGAACATTATAAAAGATTTAAAAAGCAAGGTACGTGTTTCCTGGTCCAGAAGCCATTCACTACAGCAGTAAAATCTGTCCTCAATTCTATTGTAAAAGATTTGTCTATAGACTCTAGTGTAGCAATTTGTTTTAGGTAGATTGCATAGTAATTATCATTTAAAAATGACTTTCGAAGATTGTGTTTCTTAACTGTAGCAAAAGAAATCAGTTAGTGCAAAGTAAAAGTACTCCCTGTTTTTCACAAGGAAATTTCTCCTGATTGAGAGGTTAATAAATGTCCCTGAATCATGCCTATTACCATGATTATTCACAGCTCTCTTTCATTATGAGTGACATCTTTTCCAACTTTAAAATTTTTCAGTTTCTCAAAATTGATCCAAATTTTATGCCAAAATACTTTTATTTGAAGAGAAATCTACAGAGCATATTTTTTCACCCAAAAGATATTAATTCTCTCATGTTTTTAATTAAAAAAAAAACTTTTGCTGTATAAGGTTTTGCATTCTTTATTTTATAGCTTTAATTCTACTTTCTTTCATGGAATATGACAGAAATCATGTCAAAGAATGTATTGATTGCAGGATTTAATATATGTAAAGATATTTTTTGAAATAAAGCTGAAGAATATAGTACTTTTAGAATTCAGATAATGGGAATTTTGTCATTAAAATGCTAGTATTATGAGGAGTTGGCATTTAGGGCAAAATTGGTTACAAAATAATGAAATGAGATTTAAAAAATAACAATGAGACTAAAACATCTAAAAAAACAAAAACAGTTAATCCTACATAATAGTCATCAAAATGACTTAAATTAAAAAAATTGTTGAGTCACATATTAATGAGGACAGTAGTGACCAGGACTCTCATGTATTTGTGGTAACAATATAAAGCAACTAAATAGAAACTTTAAAACTGAAGGTATGTCTAACAAAAATCCATATCTTTCCTGTCAATGTATATTTTCTTTCTGAAATATGTTTCTAATTAGTTATATATGATAGTAGAATGTACTTTGATACATCACACATAGATGGAGTATTACTTTTCATTCCTCTTGTACATGATGTAGAATCCCACCTGTCATATAGTTATATATGTACACAGGGTAATAATGTTTAATTAATTCTACTATCCTTCCTACACCTGTACCCCATTCCCTCACTTTATTCCCTTCTACTTGATCTAAAGTAACTCTATTCTTCCCTAGTGCCCCCAGCTTATTGTAAATTAACATCTTTATATCTGAGAAAACCAGCCTTTGGTTTTTTTTTGGATTGGCTTATTTTGCTTAGCATGATAGTCTCCAACTCCATCAATTTACCATCAAATGCCATATTTCATTCTTCTTTAAGACTGCATAATATTGCATCATATATATATATATATATATATATATATATATCACATTTTCTTTATCTATTCATCTGTCAAAGGGCACCTAGGTTGGTTCCATAGTTTAGTTATTGTGAGTTGAGCTGCTATAAACATTGATGTGGCTTCATCACTGTACTATCCTGATTTTAAGTCCTTTGGGTATAAACTAAGGAGTGGGATAGCTGGGTCAAATGGTGGTTCCATTCCAAGTTTTCTGAGGAATCACCATGCTGCTTTCCCTAGTGGTTGTACCAATTTGCAGTCCTACCAATAACGTATGAGTGGACCTTTGTCCCCACATCTTTACCAACATTTTTTGTTGCTTGAATTCTTGACAATTACCATTCTGACTGGAGTGAGGAGAAATCTTAGAGTAGTTTTGTTTTTTATTTCTCTAATTGCTAGAGATGATGAACATTTTTTTCATATTATTTGTTGATCAACTGTATTTTTTCTTCTGTGAATTGTCTGTTCAGTTCCTTGGCACATTTATTGACTGAGTTATTTGCTTTTATGGTATTAAGTTTTTTGAGTTCTTTATATATCCTAGAGATTATTGCTCTATTTGAGGTGCATGTAGGAAAGATTTTTTCCCATTCTGTATGCTCTTTCTTCACATTATTGATTGTTTGCTGAGAAAAAGCTTTTTAGTTTGAATCCATTCCATCTATTGATTCTTGATTTTACTTCTTCTTCTTTAGAAGTCTTGTTAAGGAAGTCAGATCCTAGGCTGACATGGTGAAGATTTTGACTTACTTTTTCTTTTATCAGATATAGGATCTCTGTTCTAGTGCCTAAGTTTTTGATCCACTTTGAGTTGAGTTTCATGCAGGGTGAGAATAGGGGTTTAATTTCATTTTGTTATATGTAACTTTCCAATATTCCCAGCACCATTTATTGAATGGGCTATCTTTTCTCCAGTGGACGTTTTTGGCATCTTTGTCTAGTATGATATACCTGTATTTATGTGGGTTTGTCTCTGTGTCTTCTATTCTGCAACATTGATCTACATGTCTATTTTGGTGTCAATACTATGCTGTTTTGTTGCTATTGCTCTGTAGTATAGTTTAAGATCTGGTATTGTGATGACTCCTGTTTCACTCTTCTTACTAAGGATTGCGTTGGCTATTCTGGGTCTCTTATTTTTCCAAATGAAATTCATGACTGTTTTTTCTAATTCCATGAAGAATGTCATTGGGAATTCAATAGGAATCACAGTAAATCTGCATAACATTTTTGGTAGTATGGCCATTTTGACAGTATTAATTCTGCCTATCCAGAAAAAATTCATATCATTAGTATTATCCAGAACAAATCACTGACATACACACTCACATGCAGATATTTACACATGCATGAAAAATATGTACAAAATCAATCAGAGCAACTTTATAATAATTCCAAAATGAAAACTACCCAGATACTAATAAAGAGGTGAGAGGATAGGGCTGGAGATGTGGCTCAGTGGTAGAGTGCCTGCCTGGTATTCAAGAAGCCTGGGATCAATCCCTAGCACTGTAAATAAAGAAAGATATACTGCAGTGCTACCTGCTTTGTGTAGGTACCTGTGAGTGAATAAGCAAAGATGAAAGAATAACAGAGGTATATTGATAAAAGAGAATGCTACTCAGCAATACTACTGATGCATTAGTTAATATGATGAATGTCAACATTGTATGTTGTGTGGAAAGCCTTACACATAAGAAACAATATTGTAAGATTGCATTTGCATGAGTAGAGCAGGTAAAGTCAACCTATGAACCTATGACGTGGTAGGAAATGTCAGAACAGTGGTTGCTTTATTTAGAAATAAAGCAAGACAAAAAAATTTTCAAGGTATCAAAATGCTTTATATTTTGATAACAAAAAGTGTTTTCATCTGTCAAACTTGTGGATTGTTAATATTTTTGAAATTTTATCTAAATTTTTCGTCAAAAGAAATAAAAGCTAAGCAAGTTTTGAATTCTAATGCTATGAAGGTGGAAGTATTTGGTGGATGGAAGTATATAGATTTCTGCAATATATTTTATTTCATCAAAAACAAATCTTGTAAAACCTGTACATTGACATTAATGGTGGAATCTAATTCATTATTACGTGAGTGTTCGGTGTAAAATTTTCCAAGATTTCTATATGATTAAAATTATCCATTATATGAAAATTAAAACTAGACATAGAGAAAATTAATTTGTTATCATTAGAAAAGTCTAATAATAAAGGAAGTTTTTAATAAAATTCACACCAAGTTTTTACTGGTAAGAAAATAATTGATCTGAACAGAGTGACTATCAAGCAATATAGTGGTTTGAGAAAACTTTTCTGCACAAGAAATAAAACATTTTTATTTTTCCTTCATGGAATAAAAAGTGGAATGAGGAAAAATTGTGTCAGCATCAAGCTTCTTCACTGGAAGCAGTCAGTAGAAATATCAAAGTTAGTTAAAACGTTTTGCTTTTGTAAGAAGCGAATTTTCTATCTCAAAATTACGAAGAGCTTGCCTGTGTCTACTAACAGGAAAAGTTGTCATCATCATGCTTTTTTGTTTTAAGTAGATTGTGTAAGGAAAAATGCAGCTCAGCCCGGACTCCAGGCCGTTCCAGCCCTTCCAGGGGAACTGCCGCTTTGCATGCCCGTCTTAGTTGCGTCTGGACAATAGCTCCTAGAAAAATTCACGGTGGACACAGGGCCTCACGCAAGAGATTTTATTATGCAGATGACTAGTGCATCTGCTCAGGGGGGAAAAGAAAGGGAAAGAGAGAGATGGCGTGGACACTTCTCCGAGATATTGGAATCTCCCTGGCTGGAGGGAACCAATAACGGAGGAGAATACTTGCAAGCTGACTGGTGAACCAATAGCTAGCTAGCATGTTAGGACATAACGTGGGAAGCAGGAAATGGCTGTAGGGTAGGCGGGAAATTCCTGTAAGGTAAGAGGCAGGTGGAGCACAGATTGACAAGTGGTTGGGAGGCGGGGTATCAGCTTTGTATTACAGATTGTACCCTTGTTCATCAAGGGTCAGCAGTCCAACTAGCATAGCTTACCTAGGACTGACCTTACAAATTGAAAAAATAATTCTGAATTGCATGTCTTGTCCACAATCTGTAAGAAGTTTATCAGTCGAGTTTGCTAATTTGGAAATGTATTGCCATTAGAATGTGATGCCATGTGTTGCTGAATTTTAATAACGAAATTAGTATTATTTGCTAACACTACATTACTAATGATAGTACACTAATATACAAATATTAATAGATAATGTAGCTTAGCTATACTTATTTAATATTCAAATGTTTATCACGTGCTAGCAAAATACCTGTAGCATTTATATATACATGAGCCATGTGAGAATTTAACTTTTATAGTTTTAATTATTAATATATCACAATATTAATTGAACACTTGCTTTGACTATTTGGTTTTAAAAGCTATTGAGAAATCTGAATGATTTTAAAGTATGTCAAGAGACACAGAAACTGTTAAAAGATAAAACAAAAGGAATTATCTTTTGGGAGCAGGGATAATGATTGTAAAAACTGATAATAAAAAGCATAAGAATGATTGAAGATAACAAATTATCTTCTGAAGTTGTGAAACTACCATGATACTAATTCCATGTATAAACTCAATGAAGTTTGCTTTACCATGAAAGTCATTTTCAAAGAATTATGTTTGTGCTACTTAAAGACGGTGGAATGAGACAGACATCATTACCCCTTGTACATGTATAATTACATGAATGGTGTGAATCTACATCATGTATAACCATAGAAATTAAAATTTGTACCTCATTTGTGTACAATGAATCAAAATGCAGTCTGTAAAAATAAAAAAATAAAGAAAAATCTTAAAGTATTATAACAGCTTTATACAATTAAATGTATTTAGGAATACATTTTTGGGTAGATAAGCAAAAAAAAAAAAAAAGGAATGAATAATAAGAAGAAACCATTGTTTTTACTTCCTTAAGTATGAAGCAAAGGCTTTTTAAAGCATATTTTCTTTATAATTTCTTACTGATTTAAGGTGAATTTATTAAAGCATTAATGAAATATAAGTTAAACTAATATTTTATCATTATTAGAGAACTGTCCTACTTTTTAAATAAGAATGACAAACTTTTTTTCATAAAAATATAAAGCAAATAAACAATTCTTGAATATATAATTAGCTAATTTAATACACCTTGTCTCAATATTTTTGACACTCACTTAAGAATGCAAAACAGAGTCTCCAATTGTCAGACTAAGGACATGTTTTCCTTGGACAAATTTCTAGGGTTCAGTATAGATCATGACCTTAAGCAAACAAAAAGATTAGTTTGTTTCATCATTAGCATAATTCTCAGGTCAAAGTCTTCCAGAAGAAAATGCTCTGTGAGATCTAGTAAAACTAGTTTATTGCATTCAATATAGAATAGCATTCACTTGCAATAACTCAAAAAATTATATGAAAAAATCTTAGGAGCAAATGACAGTTGAGTAAGATTCCTCAGCCATCTCTCTCCACAGAAACACCAAGGTTAAACAGGTATTAAGGTACCAGGCTCCTGCACAAGAGCTAAGGAAATCAGGTGAGAGACCTTAGTGCCTGCTTTTAACCTAGCAAAATGAAAAGATGCACTGAGGAAGTAGAATGAAGAGGTACTGCAACACCTCTTTTTCAACTCCTAACCGCACAGCAAAGAGAAGCTTTGAGGGAGACAGGGAAAAGTAGGCCTTAGTCTTGAAACCCAGTGCTGAGCAAAAGCCCATATGCCTACCACCAGGTCAATACCTGCAAGGTGAGCAGCTGGCATTAGGCCAGGCAGCAAAAGGACTGCCTGCACTGCCCTTCCCCTAGCCTCCAGCAGCAGAGCAGAGAGCAGGAAACTATTTGGGAAGCAGGTCACAAAAGTTGGTACAGGGTTTTGCTCAGTATCAGTGCCAGGTCCACTTTGGTGAAAACAAGCAACTCAGTAGAAACTGAAGTCCCCACATATATGCCAGAGCTCATAGACAGAGTTTCTTGCTCAGCTCCAGCAGCAGATAAAGACCTCTGTACCTGCGATTCAAACCTGAGCTTCAGATGCATCAATTCCATCCTCAGGGTTGGCCTGGAAATGTGTCCTTCTTGAGGAAAGTACAGGCCTGTGTAGCTGTGAAACTCAGGTGCAACCCAGTTTAGCACCAGCCTTGATGGCCAAGGCACTGTCTCTATCACCCATTCCCCAAACTTTGGTAGAAGAGCTATCAACAGGCCTGTATACACAGAAAAAGGCTCTACAAGTGTCCTGCAAAAGAAACACTGGCAGACCCGTACCCCCGTGGGACAGACTTATATTTTGACATGTGTAGGTCTTATTGTGCCCCTTAGATCATAGGGGTCCTTTTAGCTGTGCGACCCAGGAATGACCCAACTTAACATCAGCCCAAGAGGCCATGTGCCTTTACCAATGCCAACCTCCACTTTGAGCAGCAAAATGTGGTGTAATGCCCCATTTGCTTGGGGTATGACAGACAAGTAAGCACAAGTCTTTGCCTTGGAACTTAGTGCTGGGCGGATGAAACCTAACTTGGGCATACTGATGGTCCTTTCCGCAGGCCTGCCTGTAAATGGAGCTTCTGGAATAGCTCCAGTGACATTGTAACACATTTAACACCAATCTATAAGACTTCTATTCCTGATCTAACCCAGGGTTGTGCTGGTCTTTGTGGGATGTGAATTCAGGGTACGACACAGCTTGGTGACTTTGGTGGCCACAGGTGTGACATAGGACTCTGGGACTGGTCTATCCATGGTGACTCTACTTAGAGCTGGAAAGAATCCTTTAGTGTCTGCTGAGGCCAGGAACTATGAATGAGGAATTCAGGATGACCACAGATTCAAGGAGAGTCCCTGGAGACTGATTACCCTCATTTCTTTCCAAATGATTTGCCAACAGAGTATTTGGGATGAATCTGGGCCAAATTTGCCTCTAGTACTGAAACAATGACAGTGCACCATCCGGACTCCTTGCAAATCTGGACCTGGACATCGTTCAATGATGGAATTGTGAAAGTGGTGGTAGGGAGGAATGGGAAAAGGTTGATGGATGTTAAGTTACAGTTAGATAGGACTCAGAAGTTCTGGAGTATCATTGTATAGTGTAGTAACTATAGATAACCGTTGTGTACTATGTATCTCTAAACATTAAAGAATTTGAACATTTTCACCATAAATAATGGTAAATATTTGAGGAAACAAATATATTTAATCTGATTTAAATATTATACAATATGTACCCAGACCAAATATTACATGATAACCCATTCATATAAATTTTCCAGTTTTTAATATGAACATCAAAAAAGTGTACTGCCTGGCTCTTACATACCAGAAACTGTTATTGAGGCTGCTGATGAACAATTTTTAATGGCTAAAGATCTATTGCTTTAAGGAAATATTTGCAAAATTTCCTAAATAAATAAATATTTTATACAACTAGCTAAGCATTTTTAAATGCTTTTATGAATACAATTATGTTACCAAGGATTAGAGAATGAAATAAATACTATTTTATTGTGAATTCAACAGAAGAAATAACAGAATTTTGGATATCAAAGATTTTTTCAACAAAATATTACTAACAGCTACCATGGTGCTTTGCTACTCAAGTCAAATTATAGTTGCCAAGAGTATATAAAGGTACAAGTTTCTTTCATATAATATACTTGAAAAGTATTAGGTGTGTGAAATGATGAATACGCATCTTTTTTTTTCTGGGCATTAGTCCAATGACCAGATGCTCAGCAAAATCCACACAGGATAGTATGTGCTATTACAAATAATCCCTTATTAAGATTCTTTAATAATACATCAATAGACTTAAAGACAAGAACCATATGATTATCTCAATAGATATAGAAAAAATATTTGATAAAATGCAGCACCTCTCCATGTTTAAAACACTAGAAAAACTAGGGATAATAGGAACGTACCTCAACATTGTAAAAGGTATCTATGCTAAGCCTATGGCCAACATCATTCTAAATGGAGAAAAATCGAAAGTATTCCCTCTAAAGACTGGAACAGGACAGGGATGTCCTCTTTCACACTTTTATTCAACATTATCCTTGAAACTCTAGCCAGAGCAACCAGAGAGAGGAAAGATATTAAAGATATGTGAATAGGAAAAAAAAGAACTCAAAATATCACTATCTGCTGATATGATTCTATATTTAGAATATCCAAAAAAATTCACCAACAATGAACCTAGATGCTTTTCAACAGAAAAATGGATAAAGAAAATGTGGTACATATATGCATAACAGACTATTACTCAGCCATAAAGAATAAAAAATGACATTTGCAGGTAAATGGATGGAGCTGGAGAATATCATACTAAGTGAAATAAGCCAATCCCAAAAAATCAAAAGCCGAATGTTTGCTCTGGTAAATGGATACTGATTCATAGTGGAGGTGGGTAGGGAAAAATGAAGAAACTTTGAATTATGCAGAGGAGAGTGAACCGAAAGGGTGGGGCAGTGGGGATGGGAAGGATGGTAGAGTGAGACAGACATTATTACCCTATATACATATATGAGAAAAATAACAAATAAAAATAAAATAAAATGATTCTTTAGGGTAGTGTCAAAAAATATGTATAGGTCCAATAGGAAACAACAATAAACTCTGTACATAATTATTTGAATTTTTATTAATTTGTTAAATATTTATCAAGTCCAATATCTGCTGAGTGATCATACCACCATATCCAGTCTTAATAAGTTCTAAAGATAGAATCTCATTTACATTTGAGAAAACTGAGTTCAAGATATTTTGTAACTGGTTTCTTATGCCTCACTTGCACCCAATTATTTTGCAATGAGTTGAAAGAAGATTTAATTTACTCATTTGGTGTCTCTTCTACTGCCTCTAATATAAAGTATCTCTTGTCAATATAAATATTTCCATTTTGCCCTTGCCATTCTGTGTGCTGATAGCCTTGACTCTTTTTTCCTGCTTGGGCTACACACTCCTGATTTTATACTACTAGTCTCTTGGAAAGCACTGGCTGTCATATTGACAGGTGGATTAACCTTCCAAAGTATTAGCAAAGTCTGTTTAGCTCTCCACATATTTTCATATTGACACCTAAATTTTTATCATAATTTAAGTAGCTACCAATAAGCAATTTGGGGCAAATTTCAAAGTCTGATACTTTAAAAATGCATATCATTATTTTGAAAGTGTCTACAGGAATCTAAATATGATATAGTTTTGATATCATCATCAAAAGAAATTTATGAATGTGTCTTTAAAATTCATAAAATTTATTTACTTATTTCTTGTCCATATTTTCATTTCACTTTTTTCAGATATTTTTCTTCACGAAATATAATTTTATGTTTAAAAATATTTTTTCACACATTTTAAAATTTATTTTTATTAAAATATTTTTATTTTTACAGACATTTTGATTCATTGTACACAAATGGGGCACAGCTTTTCATTTCTATGGTTGTGCACAATGTAGATTCACACCATTCATGTAATCATACATATGTATAGGGTAATACGGTCTGTTTCATTCTACTGTTCTTCTATCCCCACTCCCTCCACCCCTTTTTACCTCTACACCATCCAAAGTTCCTTCATTCTTCTCTTCCCCCCATCACTTCCCTCTCATTATATATTGTTGTGTACTTATCAGAGAAAACATTTGGTCTTTGGTTTTTTGGGCTTGGCCTATTTCACTTAGCATGATATTTTCCAACTTCATCTATTTACCAGCAAATGCCATCATTTTCTTCTTCTTTATGGCTGAGCTGAGTAATATTCCATTTGTGTATATATACCACAGTCTCTTTATCCATTCGTCAATTGAAGGGCATCTAGGTTGGTTCCACAATCTAACTATTTTTATTGGTGCATTATCATTGTACATACTGATGGGCCTTGTTGTCACATATGTGTACATGCACCCAATATTACCATAATCTGGCCAATATCACTCCCTAGTACTTACCCCCACCCTCCCGAACTTCAGCCCCTTGGTCCCTCTCCTCAACTGATCTCCTTTTGATTTTCATGGGATCCACCTGCATCTTTTTTTTTTCCTCTCTAGTTTCCACATATGAGGGAAAACATATGGCTCAGTGTTCTGAATTTGACTTATTTTATTTAACATAATTGTCTTTAGTTCCATCCATTTTATACAATGACTTAATTTCATTTTTCTTCATGGCTGAATAAAACTCCATTGTGTATATATACCACTCTGCATATACCACATTTTCTTATCACATTCATCTGTTGATGGATACTTGAGCTGGACTCATAGTTTGACTATTCTGAATTGTGCTGCTATAAGCATGGGTATGCATATATCACTGTAATATGATCACTTTAATTCTTAAGGATAAAATAACAAGGAGAGGTATATAGATGGATCATATGGTGGTTCCATGCCTGGTCTTTTGAGGAACCCATATTGATTTCCATAATGGTTGTACTACCTACAATACCACTCACAGTGTAAAAGTGTCCCTTTTTCTCCAGCATTTATTGTTTTTTGTATTCATTATGACTGCCTTTCTGACCGATGCAAAATGAAAGTTCAGTGTAGTTTTGATTAACATTTCTCTAATTGATAATGATATTAAATATTTTTATATATTTGTTGGACATTTGTTTTTCTTTTTTAAGAAGTGTTTAATTCACTTGTCCATTTATTAATTGAGTTATTTGGTCTAAATTTTTTTTGCATTCTTCCTATATTCTAGATATTAATCATCTGTCAAAAGAGTAGCTAGCAAAGAATTTCTCTCCCTTTCTTTAGGTTCTCTCCACATTCCTAATTGTGCAGAAGCTTTTATAAATTCCATTCACTTACCAACTCTTGGCATTATTTTCTGGGCTTTAAGGGTCATATCTAGAAAGTCATTGCTATCCCCACATTTTCTTCTAGGAATTGCATAGCTTCTGATATAACTCTTAGATCTTTTATCCATTTTAAGTTTTCTATTTTTTATTTTTTTGCAGGGTGAGAGATAAAGGTCTAGTTTAATTCTCCTACATATGGATAACACAGTTGTCCCAATTCCATTTACTAAAAAGGTGTATTTTCTTCAGTGTATGTTTTTGGCACCTTTGTTAAGGACCAAATGAGGGGGTCTGTGGGGGTTTGACCCTGTCTTCTATTCATCATTGGTCTATATGTCTATTTTTATTCCATTACCATGAAGTTTTTGTTACTGTAGTTCTATAGTGTAATTTGAAGTCAGGTATTATGTTGCCTCCAACATTGCTTTTTTGTCTTAGAAGTGCTTTGACTATCTGGATCGGTTTATTCTTCCAAATGAATTTTAGAACTGTCCTTTTCTAGTTCTGTGAAGAATGTCTGGTATTATTAAGGGAATTGCATTGAATCTGTAGGTCGTTTTTGATAGTATGGACATTTCAACACTAATAATTTTGCTTATCCATGAACATGGAAAGTCTTTCCATCTCTATCTTCTGAGGTCTTCTGCAATTTCTTTCTTTAATGTTCTACAGATTCCATTGTAGAGGGGTTTTCACCTCCTTGGTTAGGTTTATTCCTAAGTGTTTTTGTTTTTGTTTTTTCCTTTAAAGCTATTGTGAATGGAATTGTTTTCCTGATTTCTTTCTCAGGAGATTCATTGTTGGTCTATATGAAATCTATTGATTTTCGTATGTTTATTTTGTAACCTGCTACTTTGCTAAATTTATTAGTTCTAGCAGTTTTTTTTGTGGAGTTCTTTGCCTTTTCTAGGTATGGAATCACATATCTGCAATTTTTTCTTCTTTCCTATTTTTATCCAATTTTTTTTTATTCTCTTTCCTCATTGCTCTGGTTAGAATTTCTAGCACTATATTAAAGTGTAGTGGTTAGAATGGACATCCTGACCTTGTCCCAGATTTTATTTTAGTTATTTATTTTTCTTTTTATTTTATTTTATTGTAAACAAATGGGATACATGTTGTTTCTCCTGTTTGTACATGGCGTAAAGGCATACCATTTGTTGTAATCATAAATTTACATAGAGTAATGTTGTTTGATTCATTCTGTTATTTTTTCCCTTCCCCCCCCCCCCCCCCCCCCCCCTTTTTTCCCTCTATACAGTGCTTCCTTCCTCCATACTTGCCCCCCTCCCTAACCCTAATTCTAACCCTAACACTAACCCTTCCCTCCGCCCCCATTATGTGTCATCATCCACTTATTAGTGATATCATTCGTCCTTTGGCTTTTTGAGATGGTTTATCTCACTTAGCATGATATTCTCCAATTTCATCCATTTGCCTGCAAATGCCATAATTTTATCATTCTTTATGGCTGAGTAATATTCCATTGTATATATATACCACAGTTTCTTTATCCACTCATCAATTGAAGGGCATCTAGGTTGGTTCCACAGTCCTGGCTATTGTGAATTGAGCAGCTATGAACATTGATGTGGCTGTATCTCTGTAGTATGCTGATTTAAGTCCTTTGGGTATAGCCAAGGAGTGGGATAGCTGGGTCAAATGGAGGGTCCATTCCAAGTTTTCTAAGGAATCTCCACACTGCTTTCCAGAGTGGCTGCACTAATTTGCAGCCCCACCAGCAATGTATGAGTGTACCTTTTCTCCCCACATCCTCGCCAACACCTGTTGTTGCTTCGTTTTCTTGATAATCGCCATTCTAATTGGGGTGAGATGGAATCTTAGGGTGGTTTTGATTTGCATTTCTCTTATTACTAGAGATGTTGAACGTTTTTCCATATGTTTGTTGATTGCTTGTAGATCTTCTTCTGTGAAGTGTCTATTCATTTCCTTAGCCCATTTGTTGACTGGATTATTTGAATTCTTGGAGTAGAGTTTTTTGAATTCTTTATAGATTCTGGAGATTAGTGCTCTATCTGAAGTATGATTGGCAAAGATATTCTCCCACTCTGTAGGCTCTTTCTTCGCATTGCTGATAGTTTCCTTTGCTGAGAGAAAGCTTTTTAGTTTGAATCTATCCCAGTGGTTGATTCTAGCTTTTATTTCTTGTGCTATGGGAGTCCTGTTAAGGAAGTCTGGTCCTAAGCTGACATGTTGAAGATCTGGACCTACTTTTTCTTCTATAATCTGCAGGGTCCTCTGGTCTGATTCCGAGGTCCTTAATCCATTTTGAGTTTAGTTTCGTGCATGGTGAGAGATACGAGTTTAGTTTTCATTCTGTTGCGTATGGATTTCCAATTCTCCCAGCACCATTTGTTGAAGAGGCTATCTTTTCTCCAAGGAAATACTTTCAGTTTTTCCCCATTTATTTGAGATTGGCTTTGAATTTTTCATATGTAACCTTCATTATGAAGGTTGAGGTACGTTCCTTTTATCCTTAGTTTCTTCAGGGTTTTTTTTTTTAACCATAAGTGAGTGGTGAATTTTGTCAAAGGCCTTCTCTGCATCTATTGAGATGCCTAAGTGATTTTTGTCCTTAATATATTTATGTGATGAATTGCGTTTATGGATTTGGATATATTAAAATATCCTTGCCTTTCTGGAATAAAACCCACTTAGTCACGGACTATAGTCTTAATATATTTTTAACACAATATGGTAATATTATATTAAATATTTTTCATAAATTCAGAGAAATTGATCTGTAGGTTTTTTGTCCTTGATTTGTTCTTATCTGACCTTGATATGAGTGTGAGACTGGCTTCATAGAATGAATTTGGAAGCTTTCTATCCCTCTCTATTTCATGGAATAATTTTAGGAGTATTGACATTAGTTCTTTAAAGATTTGGTAGAGTTCATCTGAGAATCCACATAGTCACTGTTTTTTCTTTGTGGAAGAATTTTTATTAATGCTTCTATCTCATTGCTACTTATTGGTCTGTTCTATGTCCTCTTTATTCAAGTTTGGTAGATCAGGTTTGTCTAGAAATGCACGCATTTCTTCTAGGTTTTCCAATTTTTGAATTATAAATTTTCAAAATAATTGCTGGTTATCTATTGTATTTTTGTGATGCCTGTGGTGATTTTCTTCTTTTTCACCTATAATTAATTTTGGTTTTCTATATGTTTTCTTTTATTTTAACTAAGGACTTATCAATCTTATTTATCTTTTCAAAGAACCAATTTTTTTTTTTTTTTATTTCTTGCTGTATCATTGATTTCAGCTCTGGTCTTAATTATTTTCTTTTTTTTCCTGGTTTTGGAATTTTTTTTCTTCTTTTTCAAGGATCTTGAAATGCATTATTGGGGTTGTTTATTTGGGATATATCTGATTTTCTTATGTAGGGACTTACAGGTATGAACTTTTCTCTTAGTACTGCCTTCATAGTGTCCTACAGATTGTGATATGTTGTTATCACTATTCTCATTTCAGTCTAAATTTTTAAAAAGTTTCTCCCTTGATTTCTTTTATTATACACCCATCTTTCAAAATCTATTAGTCAATGTCCATGTGTTTATATGGTTTCTGTAGGGTTTTGTCATGTTGATTTTTAATTTTCTTCCATTACGAACTGATCAAATGCAGAGGAATTATACCAATTTTTTGTATTTTCTGAGAGTTGATTTGTGGCATAAAATATGGTCTCTTTTCAGAAAAAGTTTCATCAATAACTGAGAAAAAAAGTATATCCATCTCTGGTTGGATAAATACTCAATAGATATCTATTAAGGTCCATTTCATTTATATTATTTATCATGTCCAAAGAGAGTTTGCAGAGTTTATGTCTGGATGACCAATTTAATGATGATACGTATGTTGAAATTAACCCAATATTTTGTATTAGAGTCTACCTGAAGCTTCAATTTGAGTAGTGTTTCTTTATTTGTAATGAGTTTCACTCATGTTTGGGGCATAAATATTATTGTTCTGTCTTCCTTTTGGATTATTTCCTTTAGCAGTATGTAATAACTTTCTTTGTCTCATCTGATTAATTTTGTTTGAAGTCTGCTTTCTGAGATAAGAGTAGCTTCTCCTACTTCTTTTGGGGTTCCAGTCACATTGTGTAAAAATTTCCATCCTTTCTACTTTAACCTTTGAGTGTCTTGCCTAGAAAATGCATGTCTTGCAAACAACATATATTTGGTCTTGTTTCTCAATCCATTTGACCAGCCTATGTCTTTTAATTGGAGAGTTGAGAACCATTTACTTTCAATGTTATTACAGAGAGATGCTGATTAGTTTTCTGCCATTTGATGTATTTATAATGTTTAATTTGGTCCTGATTTTTTTTAAATTTTACTTATTTATATGTGGTGCTGAGTATCGAACTCAGGGCCTCCCACATGCAGGCAAGCGCTCAACCACTGAGCCACAACTTCAGCCCATTGGTCCTGATTTTCATTGCTTAGATACTCTTCAAATGAAAATTGTTCATTTGTGAACCTGGAGTTCGCTTTTGATTTCTTCCTTGTAGAGTATTTCATTATGTAACTTCTACAGTGCTGGTTTAGTTGTCATGAATTCTTTATGTTTTTTGCTTAAATTGAAGGATTTTTATTTCATCTTCAATTTTGAATGAGAGCTTTGCTGGATATAGCAGTTTTGGTTGACATTTATTTTCTTTCAGAACTTGGAACACCTCATTCCAAACCCTTCTGGTTTTTAGAGTTTGTGTTGACAAATTGGGAATGATTCTGATAGGCTTGCCTCTAAAGTGACCTGATGTTTTTATCTTGAGGCTTTTGAAATTCTATCCTTTTTCAGTATGATAGGCATTTTCATTATAATATATCATAGACATGTTCTTTTTTATTTTTTCTATTAGGAGTTCTGAATACATCCTGTATCTAAATGTTCATCTCATTCTTAAGTTTTGGAAAATTTCTTGTATTATTCCCTAAAGAAGTCATCAATTATGTTAGCTTATATCTTACAACCCTCCTAAATTCCAATAATTCTTAAATTTGGTCTCTTAATTTTGTCCCAGAGTTCTTGTGTATTCTGATCATAGTTACATATTTTCTTTTCTTTAATGTTATGTGAATGTTCAAGGCTGGCCACCTTATCTTCCAGCTCTGAGATGCTCTCTTCAAACATGGTCTACTCTATTTGACAGACATTCAGCTGAAAATTTTTGTTAAATTTATTATGTTTTTTATTTATAAGATTTGTTTGCTTCTTTTTCAATATTTCTATCCTCATTATTGAATTTCTTATTTAATGTCCTATAATGACTTCTTAATTCATTCAGTCTTTTACCCATGTTCTTTTGGAATTAATTATTTTTATAACAATTCATTTGAATTCTTTATCTGTTATTTTGATCTATTTCAATATTTTTGTGGCCAATTGTCATGAATTATTAATTTTAAGAAGTGTGTTACTTTTAATATTTCTTGTATTTCTGTGCTGTTTTTCATACATTTTTTGGAGGTGTTTCTCTTCTGCTCTTATGCGTGCACCTTCTTATGGCACAGTCTTCATTTTCCAAGGTGTTTTAGAGTATTCTAAATTGAGTACCCCTAGTAGGTGTGATATTCACAGAATCTGTGTTAAATCTAATGATGAATATTTTTTATGTTTAGTTTTTTTTTTTTTTTTTCTGTAACATTGGATGTCCATAAGTGGGGACCTGGGGGCTCACTCCCCTGTTTGTTTCTACTTGGAGCCTGTTCATTAGTGTGGGATTTTGTCTCTTCTTTGTATTAAAGAATAGATGAGGATTGAGTGTCATTAATTTAGGTGAGAAACAAGGTGTGCTGTGTTTTGGTTAAGTTAAGTTCAAAAATAGGATCTGTATCTGTGAACTTGTAGTGTGCCTGTACATTATCAACAATGCACAGACTAGGGTACCAAAACTAGCAAAAACCAATACAGCTATGACATTTCAAATAAACAGGAACAGTGGCTTCAGCAACTATCAACAGTAAAAACAATAACCATAAGCTCAATCTAGCTTTAAGCAAACAACAGGTGTCAACTATGTCATCCATAGCTGCAGTAATTTCATCACTGTTAACATTAGGGGCAGGTATTTTATAAACTGGTTAGTTCTGAAAGATGAAAAAAACTGCTGTTAATTAAGAGAAAAAATGTGCTAGGAAGATAGAAAAAGAATTTAAATTTTCAAAAATTGATCAGAGAATGCAGAAGAGATGTAGCGGGTGATGATTATAAGGAAAGAAGAGAAAACTAGGAAATAAAGTAAAGGGAGAGAGAATGAGAGAACAGTAGAATTTGGCTGATAGCAGAGGAAGAAAATAGAGAAGAGAAACAAATGAAAAACAATATGAACAAAAGCAAAATGTACAGACCAAAATCCCTTAACTCTCAAAAGACAAGGCAAGGAAAAATAACTATATTTAAAAAATGTTAAAAATGAGAAAAAAGAAAATAATATAAGCATATATGTCCTTGAATCAGTCAACACATCAAAAACTCTCTCTCTCTTCTCTCTCTCTCTCTCACACACACACACAACACACACACAAAAGAAAAAACGTAAAAAGATTCTTAATGAAATATGATGAACTCATCTCACTGATGTGGTCTAAATTGTTTATGGGAATGGATAGGCACTCTCTATGCCCAAATGTTGTTCTTTCCACTTCTTCTTGAGCTCGTACTGAGAGTAAGAGCAAGAACTGGGGTTTATTAATATCTTCTTTTGGTGTTGCTTTCTGAGCTGCCAGTTGGAGTGGCCTATACCTGAAGCTGGTTGAAATAATTCCTCATTTTCCCTTCTTACTAGTATGAGGTAGGATGGAGTGGAATGTACTATAGTTGGAGTCTTGTCTTCACAGAACCAGATTGGTGCATTCCCAGGGTGGAGCTGCTGCAGAGTTGCCCCTAAGTGCCTGGTGCAGGGCACTTAGATCTAATCAGGCTGCAGAAGTTTTGTTGGATGGTGTCTGCTCGAGAGACATTAGACTGGCCTGCACTTAGAGCCTGGGAGTTGCCCATCTCCACCAGGGGAACCTCTCAAAAAATCTACTTGTGGGGCAGGGGAGCCAATCATCCATGCAGTCTGCTGCCTGGAAAACACAGTCTTTCCAGACTTATCCCTAAGAGTATTCACACAAGACTTCAGATTCTGAACCTGCTTTAGGTGGCCATGAGAGTTACCAGACTCAAAGGAGGAATGAGTTGGGCTCCCTCACTTTTCTGACTTGAAATCCCTCTGAGTACCTCTTTTCTGTACCTGTTTCACTCCCATTCTGCTAGGTACACCCTAGGCCACATGACAGGTGCTTCATGGGAGAGCATGGCAGTGTTTGCTCTGATTCTCCTGGCTCCTCAGCAGTAGCTTCAATATGGCAACTTCTAGATGGCTCTCTCCTCAGTTCTTACTGCCAATTTGGAAAAAAGAGAGCACTTTTCAAGCACCAGTGCACTGTGCATCCTCTGCATTAGCTAAGCTCAAATCTCTTTTCTCATCTCGGGTTTTTTTTGTTTGTTTGTTTTCACACCAAATTTGAGTTTCTCTCTATGTTCTCCTGCCGTCTGTGGTGAACCAGCACCACTATAGCTGCTGTTCCATAGCCAGCTCAACTCCAATATATGTTTTTCTTCTTTGTTAATGTGCCAGTTTTTCAGTCTCTGAGGTTCTCGGACTGTCCAATCTTGAATTGTAGTGAAATCCCTCTTCCATTCCTCACTGAGGAGCAACACTGTTGCTTGAATCCCTAGCCATGGAGCAAATAGGAACATATCCTTCCTCTAAACTAGCATCTTGAATCTCTGCTTAAAGTCTTTTACTGATTACACCATTACACTTTTTTGAAATTGAAATAAATAAATTATATGTATTTTTTAAATACCAGGTGATGGGAAATTTTAAATCTTTATTCCAGACTGATTTACCATTAGTATTTGTATAAAAAATTAATTTTAGTTTTTATATGTTTATTATTTTAAACAATAATTTTTAAGAATTTTTTATTTTTTAATTTTATTTCTCCTTTTTAGGTATACATAACTGTAGAATGTATTTTGGAATATTATACATACATGGAGTATAATTTATTCTAATTAGGATCCTATTTTTATGGCTGTACATGATGTGGAGTAAGCCTGGTTCTGTATTTGAAGTCTAGGAAAGTTATGTCCAATTATTTCTACTACCCTTCCTATTCCCCTACCCATTCCCTTTCCTTCATTCCCCTTTATCTAACCCAATGAACTTCTACTTTTCCCTTCCCCACCCTTCTTTGTTGTGGGTTAGCATCCACATATCAGAGAAAACATTCAGCCTTTGTGTTTTGGGGACTAGCTTATTTATATAGCATGATATTCTCCAGTTCCATCCATTTTTTTTTTACTAGCAAATGCCATAATTTCATTCTTTTTAAGGCTGAGCAATATTCCATTGTGTATATATACCACTTTTTCTTTATCCATTCATCAGTTGAAGGACACCTAGGTTGATTCCATAGCTGGGCTACTGTGAAGTGAGGTGCTATAAACATTGATATGGCTACATCACTGTAGTATGCTGATTTTAAGGTCCCTTGTATATTGACCAAGATTGAGATATCTAGGTCAAATGGTGGTTCCATTCCAAATTTTCTCTGGAATCTCAATACTGCTTTCTATAGTGTTTATATTAATTTGTAGTCCCACCAGCAATGCATTAGTGTACCTTCTTCCCTACATCCTTACCAACATTTATCATTACTTGTATTTTTGATAATTGCCATTCAGACTAGAGGTGAGATGGAATCTCAGAGTAATTTTAATTTCATTGTCTCTAACTATTAGAGATATTGAGCATTTTTTGTTTTTTTCATTTATTTGTTGACCATTTGTATTTCTTCTGTGAAGTGCTTGTTCAGTTTCTTTGCCCATTTATTGATCTGGGTTTTTCATTGCTTTTGTTAAGTTTTTTGAGTTCTTTGTGCATCTGGGAGATTAATGCTCTGTCTGAGTTGCAAGTGTCCAAGATTTTTTTTTTTTCATTTTGTAGGATCTCTGTTCTCATTCTTGATTGTTCTATTTGCTCTGAAGGAGCTCTTTAATTTGAGTCTATCCTATTTGTTGATTCTTGATTTTACCTCTTGTGCTTGGGAGTTCAATTTCATTCTACTACATATGGAATTCAAGTTTTCCTAGCACCGTTCGTTGAAGAGGCTATCTTTTCTCCAATGTATTTTTATGGCACCTTTGTCTGGTATGAGATAACTGTATTTACATGGGTGTGTCTCTGTGTCTTCTATCCGTCCCATTGGTCCTTCATGTCTGCTTTTGTGCCTTTATCATGATTCTTTAGTTACTACAGCTCTGTAGTATAATTTAAGGTCTGTAATTGTGATGTCTCCTGGTTCACTTTCTCACTGAGAATTGCTTTGGCTATTCTGGGCCTCTTATTTTTCCAAATGGATTTCATGACTGCTTTTTCTGTATCTATGAAGAACTTCATTGGAATTTAATAGGAATCACATTAAATCTGCGTAGTGCTTTTGGTAGTATGGTCATTTTGACAATATTAATTCTGCATATCTGAGAACATGGAAGGCCTTTCCATTTTCTGAGGTCTTCTCAATTTCTTTCTTTAGTTTTCTATTGTTTTTTACTGTAGAGTTCTTTCACCCCTCTTGTTAGAGGGATTCCAAAATATTTTGTTTTGTGAAGCTATTGTGAATTGGACAGTTTTCCTGATTTCTCTTTCAACTGATTTGGCATTAGTGTATAGGAATGCAATTGATTTATGGGTGTTCATATTATATCCTGCTACTTTGCTGAATTTGTTTATGAGTTCTAGAAGCTTTCTGGTTGAGTTTTTTTGGGTCTTGTAAATGTGGAATCCTGTCAACAAATAGGGATAGTTTGAGTTCTTCTTTTCCCATTCTTATCATTTTAATTTCTTTCCATTGTCTAATTGCTCTGGCTAGGATTTAAAAGGACTGTGTTGAATAGGAGTCTTGAGAGGGGGGACATCCCTGTGTTGTCCAAGTTTTTAGAGGGACTGCTTTCAATTTTCAAACGATTTAGAATGATGTTGGCCTTGGGTTAGCAATTTAGCTTTTACAGTGTCAAGGTATATGCCTACTATCCCTAGTTTTCTGGTGTTTTAAGCATGAATGGAGTCTATATTTGTCAATGCTTTATCTACATCTATTGAGATAATCATGTCTTGTCTTTAATTTATTGATGTGGTAAATTATATTTATTGAATAAAAACAAAAAGTAATAAAATAAAATAAATAAAAAGATTATAAGAACAAAATTGATATTACTAACCAAACATCTTAGTCCTCATACTATTGATTCATGAAAAATATCTGTCTTCAAATAAAATGGTAGAAATAAGAAGTAAAGAAACATGAATATGGATAAGTATCCAGTTACAGATAGAGTGTGAGGAAAAGAGGAAGTGATGGGTGGTAGAAAAGGGTTTGTAGATTCAAGAGGTGAGTTGGGATGGCATAGGATGTGTTTATTAGGGAGGGAAACAAAAAATAGAAGTAAACAATTAAAATAAGAGTGTGAGAGAGAAAAATAGAGTCTGGCTGTTAGCAAGAAAAAAGAGAGAAATAGAAACAAAGGCAAACAGAGTTGGGAAAGAGACAATAGAAAATCAGTCCAAAATATACTAATCAAAAACTCAACCCTGGAAAACAACAGAGCACAAAAAAATTTGCTACCTTCAAAAAGGCTAAAACTGAAAAAAGCAGAAACAAACGAGCATGTGTACAAATGTATAAATGTCCATCATGTATCAATCAGTACACATTCAAAAAACAAAACAAAATAGCACACAAACAAAAACAAAATAACAAAGTAGTCAGTGAGAGTTTTGCCTGCTGTCTGGGCCAAACTGCCTTTCTGTCTCTCAGTTTCCCTTCTCAATGGGATGGTCTGAGGAGCTGTGGAAGATGCTCCCAGCTTGACACCCTGGGTATTATTGCTGCTGGGTTCTATGAGTTGCTGCAAGCGAAGCTTCCAGGAGCAGGGATTTGGTCTGGTATTGCTTCCGTGGGGGTGGGGGGCATTGTTATGTGAAGACTTTAAAAAAGCATCAACACACTAGGACTGACCCCACCTACTCTCCCCAGGGCACCATCCCTGGGAACAGGGAGCTGGTCCTTCACCTGTTCTGTTGTTCAGGGATTCTGCCCCTTTGTGACCCCTCAAGGTATCTTTCTGACACTGATTCCAGGACTCTGCCCTCTTCAGTTTCTCCCTGCCACTGGTCCTGCAGCTGCTGGTGCAACCAAGTAGGGGAAGGGGAGCAGGCTTTCTCTGGCTTCTCTGATCTGTACTACCCCCAGACAAAATGGTCTTCATGCCAGAAATTCTCTGCCAGAGATTCTCCTGATTTGCTAGGCTCACTTTAAATTCTGCTGTTGGCATCTACCAGATTCACATATTGGTTTCATCCCTGAACTCACAGATCTAATTTCCCCGACTGAGTTCACTTATAGTCTCATGGAAGTATTAAAGTGTTTCCAGCTTGGGCTCCCAGTAGGGGGCTGGCAGACAGACGGTGACATTCGTTTACCAGTTTATTGAGCTGAGTAGCTTTTGGGTCAGCCCAACTTCGCTGCCCTCCAGTCCTGGGGTTTTCCTTGCCAAAATTTTACCAGCATTTACAGATCTTTTCTGACCTTGTGTATATTCCCCTCTGGTGTCCAGAGCTAGGCTCCAAATCTGTTCCTTAGCCTTGTCTGACGTACCCCACATTTCCCAGTCTTCAAGGCTCTTTGTCCAATATTGTATCAGTGGAGTTTTGTTTTTGTTTTTGTTTTTGTTTTTCTCACTCACCTCCCGGAGAAGTAGTTTTCTCGCTGTTTGAGTTCTGAGTCACAGAGCTGTGAGAAAAGCCACTTCCTGGTCATCTGCCATCTTGTCTAAGAAATTTTTATTTGAAATGTTTGTAAGTGGACAGAAAATCCTGTTTTATTATTTTTCAAATTAACTCATATTGACTAAGGAGCTCTGTTAATAAATATACTACTTCTCAGTTTTATTATTATGTTTTTATGTAAATGTAAATGCTGAGGAAAATATTTCACTTATGTAGATGAAAATATAGGTGCTTTTTGTGATAATGACACAAAAGACATTAAATTGCATGGTAATTTATAATAAAACATATTTTTAATGATCTATTCTGTGGAACCTCAATTAAGTCTTCCATCAATTTTTTTAAAGAAAAAAAAAAAAGATAATTCATTTGCTCTCAGTTATAAAAATCACTCAGTTTTTCATTGCAAACAAATATTTTGTAATGAATATATGTTATAAATAAAGGGGTTTTGTATACCACAGGTTAATATACCATATTTCAAAGGAATTGAGCTGTAAAACATGGTAAGGCAATTTGAAAAGACATTGAGAAAAGAACAGGCTGAGACCTAAAACAGATCAGTTTAAGAAAACTGTACAAATAGAAGAATCCCTTAAGACTCTTCATTCCAAAGTATCCTTCTGAAAGTGTGGATTAATCTCCTGAGTAGATACACTGAAGCTTGAAGTCTTCCTTCTAAACTATTGGATCCAGTTAACTTAAGATTCCTTGTACAGTTTAAATCATGTCTTATTTTCTGTCTTCTGTTCATTAATATCCTGGGGTCTTGCCTGCCATGGAAGAACTACCCTTACCAGGGATTTCTGATATATCCTTGAGAAAAGTACAAACTCTCCTAGGAGCTTGCAATTCAAATACAAACCAACCAATGCAGTCCTACCCTCAGCCACCTCCTTTATTAGGTTCTCATATTCCGAAACACTGTTCCCCAGCTATATCATCCACTGGTCAAGTACTAAACAACTGTGGACCACTTGTATTCTGCAGAGGTGCTTAAATTATTCAGACTTGCCAATTTGAACCTACTTAGGAGGCCTGACATCTTGCTACCTGCAGAAACCACAATACAGACTCCTGGCCACATTTTGTCCACACTCCCTCTTTCTTTCACTGTCACTTCAACCTCATGTGGACACGTGTAGCATGAAGTCGCTCCTGTTACTAGTAGGGATTTGTGAATATAATTAACTTTTTCCTTCATGACCAACACTTTCCCGTCCATGTGTTTTATCATACAAGACTCATACAAATCCCAGATCCCATTAACACAGTAACTAATAAGGTGAAGGTAATTTTGCTTCATAAAACTGACATTTTTTGCAGGAAGTAAACACCCAGACAGACTTACTTTTTCTACCCATTCCCTAGGTAAAATGAACCCCTTTTTCTATTATAGTCATTTGCCCCTTGATCTCATTCATTATATATCTAATATTTAACAGAGTACAATGTTGTGTTTATACTTTGGGTACCACGGTACCTGGTTCTGACTTTTCACTGTTTGTGAAACTTTAGTGATCTTCTAGGTTAAGGTGACTGAAAGTGAGACTGGCTTAACCACCATCTACCTTTCCTTTGGAATTCAATCAAATAAGCATAGAATGCATGCACAATTTCACCTTTGGGATATACAAATAATAATCAATGGGTATGAATTCCAAAACAATTTTATTAACCAATGGGCTTATGAAGGGGGATGGATCAGTCATAGAAAGTGAGAAGATCACAATATATCCATTCTTGTTGAGAATCTGAGACTTATTAGATAGGGCAAAAGTATCATATCTCTACAAGAAACTAAGAAGGAGAATTTCCAAGTAACTAAAAAATACAAGTGTTCCCCAACAATCCCCTTCCCCTGCCTTCCTACTTTTTTAAAAATTCATAAATCTATATATACTCTAGGGATATGATTACCCAAAATGCAACATATCCTTCCTAAAAATGGTTAAATTGCTCAATGCATACAGGGTGATGTGATATTAGTAAATTCCTATTTTCAATTGTGTATATTCAGCCTTTCCTTCAATGGTTTGAAGTACTCTTTGGGAGTGCTACAGCTAATAGTTCTTTATTGGATCATTATATCCACACTGTAGTGGTGCCTAATAAATATTAGAGTTTTGTACAGGGATCAAGTATTTCAATTAGATTTATTGTTTCTCATATAAGAATAAATTCTGAAAATTAATGTTACTGTGATGGGAACAAAATGAATTAAATTAATCTCTTCTGCCTGTTAATAGCAATACTGTCTAGACCTCTTCTCATTTAGAAGATAAAAAATAGTAGAAATATGGTAGCTATACATATTAAAAGAAGAAAAGTAATACAGAAACAGAAAGAGAAGGCAATTCAGAACAAACAAACAAAAAATCTAAATCAGAATATATGAGGTATTTCGGGGGAAGTGGAAATGTGTACTCTGAAATGTGTTCTCTGGTCATACCCCCCACACACCCTTCGATCCAGGCCTTTGCATATGGTGTTCCTACTTTCTGCAACACCCTTTGTTGCCTTCTAAGTTCTTCCTTATTTGAATTACTCTTGGTTAACTATCAAGTTTCCATTTATCTATCAAATTTTCCAGAAACATTTCTGGAGAACTGGGTTGGAGGGTCAACCATGCATTAGTTTACTTCACTCTACTTTCTCTTTTCTCTCTGGTAGTGAGAACATCATGGGGTCTAGGTCTGCTTCAGCTTTATACTGTGCTCTCCTAGGGTGTGCATGTGAAATTATGAATAGTTTTGTTCTCTCTTTTTTCACTGCTTTATACCAAGTATGTAGCATAGTACCAGAAACTTAATTAAATAAATATTGAGCTACAAGCAGTCTTTCAGATATTAAACAAAGAAGTAAAGAATTCCCTATTGAGATAATACTGTAGCAGCAAACACAGAAAATAAACATTTCAAGTAGGTAAATTATATGGATACAATGGAAATGGACAAAAATAGCTTTTTTAGTGTTCACAACTATAATTTAGAAAATGTAAGAGAAAAAGTACTTTTTGACAAGCAACAATGAAATTTAGAAATTTAATTGAGTGACAACGATTTTAATTTGAAATGATGTGTTAACATGCATGGATCTTAAGAAGTATATGATGAGAGATAAAATGTGTAATTTGGAATGACATTCATAGCGCAATAACAATTAAATGAGTTAAAAACATTATTCAAAGCAGCACCACATACTTTTCAAGGGCATGTTCAGGTCAAATGCCATGTATTAAGCACATTAGAATGGAAGCTGTTAGGTGGAATGGGATAAACAGAGAATGAGGGGGGAAATCATTAAATAATAGGAGATGGCACTGTTATCAAAGATGATTAAATGCCGTGAACTGAGAAGATGATACACTAACCTCGGAGACCTGAGGGGAATAGATAAGGAAATATGTGGTAAAACAACAAAGATAAAATATAAAGAACAATGGCTTTGGACATGATCTATCAGTGTTATGGTTTGAATCTAGAAATGTCCCCCCTAAAGCTCATAGTTTGAAAGCATCAACTCCAATGCAGGAAGGGTCAGAGGTGAGGCTTTTAGGTCATTATGAGGGAAAAGTGGTTTGACTCATGACAGCCAGAAAGCATGAGAGGGAGGGAGAGAGGAAAAGAAGGAAAGAGGGAGAGAGATTAGCTAGATAGATAGATATATAGATAGAGATTGATTGATTGATTGATTGATTGATTGATTGATGATCAGGGAAGAGATAGAATTTCTAAGGGAATGTTCCTCATGATCTTTCTCCAGCCATGCCCTGCCTGCCCACAGTTATCACCCAGTAGCCCATTCTAAGTATTAATCCATCAAATGAACAGAACTAGAAACTTTAGAAAGCAGAACAGACTTAAAAGCTTAGATGACATTTTGTATAGGTAATAGAAAACTGTAATAAATAAAAGAGCAGAGGAAAATATCAGACTTTTGGTTTCCTTAAAATCTCTTTTAACCATAGGTAAATCATATTATATTACTTTTATGACCATTAGCTTTAAGGTTGGCATCCAATTAATAAAAATCCTTAAATTAACCTATATATTCATCTGAATATTGAATGACACCAAAAATCCAATTAAAAAATCAGATGACATAATATAATCAATATCAGGAATCATGAGAGATTTTTAAACTTGATAAAATTTCATAATTTTGCCAGGTGTATAATTTGACCACAGTGTCTTAAGTTTTTTAAGAACTAGCTCATAAAATAAGTACTATGCTTTGATTTGCACATTTTAGTTGAAAACTTAGTTTTGTATCTCCTTTGGAGTGTTCCAAATGCATTTATAAATGTTTTTCATTTTCGTTGGCTGTCTTTCAAAGGATTTTAGTTTCACATAAAACCAACTTAGAACTCAGTAAGTTACCAATACAAAGTATTGGATCAAATATTCAAATTTTTACATGTATTAAAATATTCACTTCACATTCTATATCCCCTGACTGCTAATTTTTTCATGTTATGTTCACTTTGGGTCATTAAAGAGACAAAAACAAGGTCATTTATTAGTTATCTGTGGATTGGATTTAATAAACTCCCTAAATATCAGTTAGAGTTTACAAAATTTTAAAAAGGCTTATGAGAAATTTAATGACCTGTTTGTGACCTGGTTGGTTATGTTATAGCCAGACTCCATCTTGTCTTTCTGTCATTTTGAAAAGTGAAGTGGCTGAGTGTATCACTCAGTGTGACTAAGCAACTCCTCGACTCTCTGGTGTTTGCCTACCATGAGTCCTTTCTTCTTCTTTTTGATTTGGTTGCTGAGAATTGGCTCCATGGCTTTGTGCATGCTAAGCATATACTGTTACTGAGCTACTACCCAGTGTCGTTTTTTTCATATTCATTACAAAATGATTTCAGTTTTAACATGATGGGGAAGGACAAGACTCATATGTGCTCTGGAGAACCAGGAATAGTAGGTGGAATACTAAAAATTACTAAAATCTGACTTTTTTGTCACCCAAAAGTAAGTGTATTCTTTTTCTGACTAGCTGAATCCATTCACCCTCTCCATTGACTGTTGATTCATTAATTCCATTCAATCACTGTGTCTAACTCAAAGTTGAAGAACTTGAGTTATGCCTATTATTTTTCATTCATTCTCCACATGATCACTTCCATCTAGAAATATATAACTAAAACTGAGAAACTGAATGCCCTTCATGTTCAATATAGAATGAAGGAATTAAGGTAGGTGTAGCCACAGTAAACAGTCCTTCTTGGAAAGATGTCCCATGGGAGATCATTGCAGTTCTGATGCCACACTGGGCATTGTTGAGATGGGCTCTTACTTTGGTGGTGGATAATATTTATTTAAAAAGTCACAAATCTGTTTCATTAAAAGGGCTTCCCAATTGGTACAATTCTATTAAAGCTAACATGATGTCTTATCTATTTTACTCAATTGAGCTTCAGGTGCTAAAAGCTACATCCAAAGCTTTTTCTAGATAGAATTCTTAGATTTTTCATATTTATTGATTTTTCCCTTTTGCCTTTTATTAAAACTGAATAATTGGAGATAGCTTGGGTTCATGAAATTTATATTTGTATCTTTCTGTAAACTACTTCTTAAATTGAAAGAATTTACCACATGCCATAATCATAATTGGGTCTCTGCTTTAAGCCATCTTATTTATAAAATTCAACAATGGGTCTGAAAATCATTGAGTGATTAGATATTTGCCCCAAGGCTGAATTTTAAATGGCCTTGAATCTCTACTAACCTTTTGGTTCTATCATTTGTCTCTTAAAGAACATTAGTCCTGTCTAATTCTGCAAGTCTCTACATTCCTGCACTTTATTCTCCTTTATTACTGTACTTAAACCAGAACTTCTTTCTTATGTTGTTTCCATTTGAAATAATACATTATCCAAATGAAGTCCCGTCAGTCAACACTCAGTATTAATATTCAATTTACATACAGCCTTTTCCTCTGGTGCTAAAAATTCTTTTGGCATATGGTCTTCCATCAAGTTGACGGAGGTGACAATTTATTGAAGCTTTGCCACTTTAGACTGCAGATCTCCAGCATTCCATGCTGTAATATCTGTTTCTTCCCTGGTTTCCAATTGACCATTAAAACATCACAAATTTTCTTATGCTTTCTTTTGCCCTCACCCCATTACTTATCCGTCAAGACGGTCTAGTTTACAGTGTAGCAACAAACAACCCCCAACAAAGGCTAACCTGGCTTTTGCTTTGTGTGTGTATTGGATTGGTTAATGTCCATTCTTTTCCATGCTTTCATGCAAGACCCAGATTGATGGAGGGACCACTCTGGGAACATAGAAAGGCACTACGGCTGAAGGATGAAAACTTTGGAAAATTTCCCTTTGGCCCTTAAAAACTTAATGTGGGATAGTTCAAATAACTTTTCATGACTCATTGACCAAAGGGTCATAGAGTCACTTTTAACTTCAAAGTTGTAGAAAAAGAAATTTCTGTGTGCCAGGAAAACTTGAATGACTACCAAATAACCATTTAAATAATTAGTGGCTTTAAATTATTTTTATAAGTTGGTATTGTTTTTTCATTCACTACTCTTCATGAATCTTCAAGGCTAAGACAAATGATTTAATATACCTGAAGAATTACAATGAATTTGTGGATGATATTTAGCACCTTTGTCTCTTGAATTAAGATAGGACATTTAGAGCATATTTGAAAGTGTCTGTGAAGATGGGAGCTATTAAATATTCAAATGTTGGTGAAATCTATTTATTTAGATATATTTTGCCTGTAAAATTTTGCAATGGTGACTATGAATTTGAAGAGATGCCGCATAAGAATTAGAAAACAATGCCTTAACTAGTATTTAGTTCTCAAATTTTATGTCTTGTATATTCATTAATTCTTTACTGAATTTTAGTGATACTGTGCTTTTCAATAGTTGGTAACAGTAACCTAATGGACAGTCTCATGATGTAAATCAAATAATTGTGTTCTCACAGTTTATGATAGTCACCTTACATTTGTGGTTATGTCCTGCACCCAGCTGTGCCACTCCTTGAGAAAGACCAAAGGACACAATTACAGTCTTAAAATATTCTTAAATTCAAGTGATGCTCTCTGGGTGACAGTTCAGTAAAAGGAAGAATAGCTTAGATATGTCTCCTGTTTTTTTAGTCTACATGGGAACAACATCCAATGAAATAATTTGATATATTCTCTTGAAGAGGGCACAAGGGACCTTTTGTAACCCTATCTTCAAGTACCGCATCTCTAGTCACTAAAACATTTTATTGCTTATCCTGATGTATGGGTGCACTGAGGCTCTGTGCCCAGCATTATTTAGTATTATTTCCATATGTTCATAGGCACATACTTTAATGGGCATTATGATATACGGTTAAGTAGTCTAGGTGACATCTGATAGTAATCTTTGAGTCAATAAAGGCAACAGCATTTTAAGAAAAGAATGGGCAAAATCTAGCTGTAGGAGCAAGAAAAAGAACATTATAAAAGATTTAAAAGCAAGGTACGTGTTTCCTGGTCCAGAAGCCATTCACTACAGCAGTAAAATCTGTCCTCAATTCTATTGTAAAGATTTGTCTATAGACTCTAGTGTAGCAATTTGTTTAGGTAGATGGCATAGTATTATCATTTAAAAATGACTTTCGAAGATTGTGTTTCTTAACTGTAGCAAAAGAAATCAGTTAGTGCAAAGTAAAAGTACTCCCTGTTTTTCACAAGGAAATTTCTCCTGATTGAGAGGTTAATAAATGTCCCTGAATCATGCCTATTACCATGATTATTCACGCTCTCTTTCATTATGAGTGACATCTTTTCCAACTTTAAATTTTTCAGTTTCTCAAAATTGATCCAAATTTTATGCCAAAATACTTTTATTTTGAAGAGAAATCTACAGAGCATATTTTTTCACCCAAAAGATATTAATTCTCTCATGTTTTTAATTAAAAAAAAAACTTTTTGCTGTATAATTTTTGCATTCTTTATTTTTATAGCTTTAATTCTACTTTCTTTCATGGAATATGACAGAAATCATGTCAAAGAATGTATTGATTGCAGGATTTAATATATGTAAAGATATTTTTTGAAATAAAGCTGAAGAATATTAGTACTTTTTAGAAATTCAGATAATGGGAATTTTGTCATTAAAATGCTAGTATTATGAGGAGTTGGCATTTAGGGCAAAATTGGTTACAAAATAATGAAATGAGATTTAAAAAATAACAATGAGACTAAAACATCTAAAAAACAAAAACAGTTAATCCTACATAATAGTCATCAAAATGACTTAAATTAAAAAAATTGTTGAGTCAAATATTAATGAGGACATGTAGTGACCAGGACTCTCATGTATTTGTGGTAACAATATAAAGCAACTAAATAGAAACTTTAAAACTGAAGGTATGTCTAACAAAAATCCATATCTTTCCTGTCAATGTATATTTTCTTTTCTGAAATATGTTCTAATTAGTTATATATGATAGTAGAATGTACTTTGATACATCACACATAGATGGAGTATTACTTTTCATTCCTCTTGTACATGATGTAGAATCCCACCTGTCATATAGTTATATATGTACACAGGGTAATAATGTTTAATTAATTCTACTATCCTTCCTACACCTGTACCCCATTCCCTCACTTTATTCCCTTCTACTTGATCTAAAGTAACTCTATTCTTCCCTAGTGCCCCCAGCTTATTGTAAATTAACATCTTTATATCTGAGAAAACCAGCCTTTGGTTTTTTTTTGGATTGGCTTATTTTGCTTAGCATGATAGTCTCCAACTCCATCAATTTACCATCAAATGCCATATTTCATTCTTCTTTAAGACTGCATAATATTGCATCATATATATATATATATATATATATATATATCACATTTTCTTTATCTATTCATCTGTCAAAGGGCACCTAGGTTGGTTCCATAGTTTAGTTATTGTGAGTTGAGCTGCTATAAACATTGATGTGGCTTCATCACTGTACTATCCTGATTTTAAGTCCTTTGGGTATAAACTAAGGAGTGGGATAGCTGGGTCAAATGGTGGTTCCATTCCAAGTTTTCTGAGGAATCACCATGCTGCTTTCCCTAGTGGTTGTACCAATTTGCAGTCCTACCAATAACGTATGAGTGGACCTTTGTCCCCACATCTTTACCAACATTTTTTGTTGCTTGAATTCTTGACAATTACCATTCTGACTGGAGTGAGGAGAAATCTTAGAGTAGTTTTGTTTTTTATTTCTCTAATTGCTAGAGATGATGAACATTTTTTCATATTATTTGTTGATCAACTGTATTTTTTCTTCTGTGAATTGTCTGTTCAGTTCCTTGGCACATTTATTGACTGAGTTATTTGCTTTTATGGTATTAAGTTTTTTGAGTTCTTTATATATCCTAGAGATTATTGCTCTATTTGAGGTGCATGTAGGAAAGATTTTTTCCCATTCTGTATGCTCTTTCTTCACATTATTGATTGTTTGCTGAGAAAAAGCTTTTTAGTTTGAATCCATTCCATCTATTGATTCTTGATTTTACTTCTTCTTCTTTAGAAGTCTTGTTAAGGAAGTCAGATCCTAGGCTGACATGGTGAAGATTTTGACTTACTTTTTCTTTTATCAGATATAGGATCTCTGTTCTAGTGCCTAAGTTTTTGATCCACTTTGAGTTGAGTTTCATGCAGGGTGAGAATAGGGGTTTAATTTCATTTTGTTATATGTAACTTTCCAATATTCCCAGCACCATTTATTGAATGGGCTATCTTTTCTCCAGTGGACGTTTTTGGCATCTTTGTCTAGTATGATATACCTGTATTTATGTGGGTTTGTCTCTGTGTCTTCTATTCTGCAACATTGATCTACATGTCTATTTTGGTGTCAATACTATGCTGTTTTGTTGCTATTGCTCTGTAGTATAGTTTTAAGATCTGGTATTGTGATGACTCCTGTTTCACTCTTCTTACTAAGGATTGCGTTGGCTATTCTGGGTCTCTTATTTTTCCAAATGAAATTCATGACTGTTTTTTCTAATTCCATGAAGAATGTCATTGGGAATTCAATAGGAATCACAGTAAATCTGCATAACATTTTTGGTAGTATGGCCATTTTGACAGTATTAATTCTGCCTATCCAGAAAAAATTCATATCATTAGTATTATCCAGAACAAATCACTGACATACACACTCACATGCAGATATTTACACATGCATGAAAAATATGTACAAAATCAATCAGAGCAACTTTATAATAATTCCAAAATGAAAACTACCCAGATACTAATAAAGAGGTGAGAGGATAGGGCTGGAGATGTGGCTCAGTGGTAGAGTGCCTGCCTGGTATTCAAGAAGCCTGGGATCAATCCCTAGCACTGTAAATAAAGAAAGATATACTGCAGTGCTACCTGCTTTGTGTAGGTACCTGTGAGTGAATAAGCAAAGATGAAAGAATAACAGAGGTATATTGATAAAAGAGAATGCTACTCAGCAATACTACTGATGCATTAGTTAATATGATGAATGTCAACATTGTATGTTGTGTGGAAAGCCTTACACATAAGAAACAATATTGTAAGATTGCATTTGCATGAGTAGAGCAGGTAAAGTCAACCTATGAACCTATGACGTGGTAGGAAATGTCAGAACAGTGGTTGCTTTATTTAGAAATAAAGCAGACAAAAAAATTTTCAAGGTATCAAAATGCTTTATATTTTGATAACAAAAAGTGTTTTCATCTGTCAACTTGTGGATTGTTAATATTTTTGAAATTTTATCTAAATTTTTCGTCAAAAGAAATAAAAGCTAAGCAAGTTTTGAATTCTAATGCTATGAAGGTGGAAGTATTTGGTGGATGGAAGTATATAGATTTCTGCAATATATTTTATTTCATCAAAAACAAATCTTGTAAAACCTGTACATTGACATTAATGGTGGAATCTAATTCATTATTACGTGAGTGTTCGGTGTAAAATTTTCCAAGATTTCTATATGATTAAAATTATCCATTATATGAAAATTAAAACTAGACATAGAGAAAATTAATTTGTTATCATTAGAAAAGTCTAATAATAAAGGAAGTTTTTAATAAAATTCACACCAAGTTTTACTGGTAAGAAAATAATTGATCTGAACAGAGTGACTATCAAGCAATATAGTGGTTTGAGAAAACTTTTCTGCACAAGAAATAAAACATTTTTATTTTTCCTTCATGGAATAAAAAGTGGAATGAGGAAAAATTGTGTCAGCATCAAGCTTCTTCACTGGAAGCAGTCAGTAGAAATATCAAAGTTAGTTAAAACGTTTTGCTTTTGTAAGAAGCGAATTTTCTATCTCAAAATTACGAAGAGCTTGCCTGTGTCTACTAACAGGAAAAGTTGTCATCATCATGCTTTTTTGTTTTAAGTAGATTGTGTAAGGAAAAATGCAGCTCAGCCCGGACTCCAGGCCGTTCCAGCCCTTCCAGGGGAACTGCCGCTTTGCATGCCCGTCTTAGTTGCGTCTGGACAATAGCTCCTAGAAAAATTCACGGTGGACACAGGGCCTCACGCAAGAGATTTTATTATGCAGATGACTAGTGCATCTGCTCAGGGGGGAAAAGAAAGGGAAAGAGAGAGATGGCGTGGACACTTCTCCCAGATATTGGAATCTCCCTGGCTGGAGGGAACCAATAACGGAGGAGAATACTTGCAAGCTGACTGGTGAACCAATAGCTAGCTAGCATGTTAGGACATAACGTGGGAAGCAGGAAATGGCTGTAGGGTAGGCGGGAAATTCCTGTAAGGTAAGAGGCAGGTGGAGCACAGATTGACAAGTGGTTGGGAGGCGGGGTATCAGCTTTGTATTACAGATTGTACCCTTGTTCATCAAGGGTCAGCAGTCCAACTAGCATAGCTTACCTAGGACTGACCTTACAAATTGAAAAAATAATTCTGAATTGCATGTCTTGTCCACAATCTGTAAGAAGTTTATCAGTCGAGTTTGCTAATTGGAAATGTATTGCCATTAGAATGTGATGCCATGTGTTGCTGAATTTTAATAACGAAATTAGTATTATTTGCTAACACTACATTACTAATGATAGTACACTAATATACAAATATTAATAGATAATGTAGCTTAGCTATACTTATTTAATATTCAAATGTTTATCACGTGCTAGCAAAATACCTGTAGCATTTATATATACATGAGCCATGTGAGAATTTAACTTTTATAGTTTTAATTATTAATATATCACAATATTAATTGAACACTTGCTTTGACTATTTGGTTTTAAAAGCTATTGAGAAATCTGAATGATTTTAAAGTATGTCAAGAGACACAGAAACTGTTAAAAGATAAAACAAAAGGAATTATCTTTTGGGAGCAGGGATAATGATTGTAAAAACTGATAATAAAAAGCATAAGAATGATTGAAGATAACAAATTATCTTCTGAAGTTGTGAAACTACCATGATACTAATTCCATGTATAAACTCAATGAAGTTTGCTTTACCATGAAAGTCATTTTCAAAGAATTATGTTTGTGCTACTTAAAGACGGTGGAATGAGACAGACATCATTACCCCTTGTACATGTATAATTACATGAATGGTGTGAATCTACATCATGTATAACCATAGAAATTAAAATTTGTACCTCATTTGTGTACAATGAATCAAAATGCAGTCTGTAAAAATAAAAAAATAAAGAAAAATCTTAAAGTATTATAACAGCTTTATACAATTAAATGTATTTAGGAATACATTTTTGGGTAGATAAGCAAAAAAAAAAAAAAAGGAATGAATAATAAGAAGAAACCATTGTTTTTACTTCCTTAAGTATGAAGCAAAGGCTTTTTAAAGCATATTTTCTTTATAATTTCTTACTGATTTAAGGTGAATTTATTAAAGCATTAATGAAATATAAGTTAAACTAATATTTTATCATTATTAGAGAACTGTCCTACTTTTTAAATAAGAATGACAAACTTTTTTTCATAAAAATATAAAGCAAATAAACAATTCTTGAATATATAATTAGCTAATTTAATACACCTTGTCTCAATATTTTTGACACTCACTTAAGAATGCAAAACAGAGTCTCCAATTGTCAGACTAAGGACATGTTTTCCTTGGACAAATTTCTAGGGTTCAGTATAGATCATGACCTTAAGCAAACAAAAAGATTAGTTTGTTTCATCATTAGCATAATTCTCAGGTCAAAGTCTTCCAGAAGAAAATGCTCTGTGAGATCTAGTAAAACTAGTTTATTGCATTCAATATAGAATAGCATTCACTTGCAATAACTCAAAAAATTATATGAAAAAATCTTAGGAGCAAATGACAGTTGAGTAAGATTCCTCAGCCATCTCTCTCCACAGAAACACCAAGGTTAAACAGGTATTAAGGTACCAGGCTCCTGCACAAGAGCTAAGGAAATCAGGTGAGAGACCTTAGTGCCTGCTTTTAACCTAGCAAAATGAAAAGATGCACTGAGGAAGTAGAATGAAGAGGTACTGCAACACCTCTTTTTCAACTCCTAACCGCACAGCAAAGAGAAGCTTTGAGGGAGACAGGGAAAAGTAGGCCTTAGTCTTGAAACCCAGTGCTGAGCAAAAGCCCATATGCCTACCACCAGGTCAATACCTGCAAGGTGAGCAGCTGGCATTAGGCCAGGCAGCAAAAGGACTGCCTGCACTGCCCTTCCCCTAGCCTCCAGCAGCAGAGCAGAGAGCAGGAAACTATTTGGGAAGCAGGTCACAAAAGTTGGTACAGGGTTTTGCTCAGTATCAGTGCCAGGTCCACTTTGGTGAAAACAAGCAACTCAGTAGAAACTGAAGTCCCCACATATATGCCAGAGCTCATAGACAGAGTTTCTTGCTCAGCTCCAGCAGCAGATAAAGACCTCTGTACCTGCGATTCAAACCTGAGCTTCAGATGCATCAATTCCATCCTCAGGGTTGGCCTGGAAATGTGTCCTTCTTGAGGAAAGTACAGGCCTGTGTAGCTGTGAAACTCAGGTGCAACCCAGTTTAGCACCAGCCTTGATGGCCAAGGCACTGTCTCTATCACCCATTCCCCAAACTTTGGTAGAAGAGCTATCAACAGGCCTGTATACACAGAAAAAGGCTCTACAAGTGTCCTGCAAAAGAAACACTGGCAGACCCGTACCCCCGTGGGACAGACCTTATATTTTGACATGTGTAGGTCTTATTGTGCCCCTTAGATCATAGGGGTCCTTTTAGCTGTGCGACCCAGGAATGACCCAACTTAACATCAGCCCAAGAGGCCATGTGCCTTTACCAATGCCAACCTCCACTTTGAGCAGCAAAATGTGGTGTAATGCCCCATTTGCTTGGGGTATGACAGACAAGTAAGCACAAGTCTTTGCCTTGGAACTTAGTGCTGGGCGGATGAAACCTAACTTGGGCATACTGATGGTCCTTTCCGCAGGCCCTGCCTGTAAATGGAGCTTCTGGAATAGCTCCAGTGACATTGTAACACATTTAACACCAATCTATAAGACTTCTATTCCTGATCTAACCCAGGGTTGTGCTGGTCTTTGTGGGATGTGAATTCAGGGTACGACACAGCTTGGTGACTTTGGTGGCCACAGGTGTGACATAGGACTCTGGGACTGGTCTATCCATGGTGACTCTACTTAGAGCTGGAAAGAATCCTTTAGTGTCTGCTGAGGCCAGGAACTATGAATGAGGAATTCAGGATGACCACAGATTCAAGGAGAGTCCCTGGAGACTGATTACCCTCATTTCTTTCCAAATGATTTGCCAACAGAGTATTTGGGATGAATCTGGGCCAAATTTGCCTCTAGTACTGAAACAATGACAGTGCACCATCCGGACTCCTTGCAAATCTGGACCTGGACATCGTTCAATGATGGAATTGTGAAAGTGGTGGTAGGGAGGAATGGGAAAAGGTTGATGGATGTTAAGTTACAGTTAGATAGGACTCAGAAGTTCTGGAGTATCATTGTATAGTGTAGTAACTATAGATAACCGTTGTGTACTATGTATCTCTAAACATTAAAGAATTTGAACATTTTCACCATAAATAATGGTAAATATTTGAGGAAACAAATATATTTAATCTGATTTAAATATTATACAATATGTACCCAGACCAAATATTACATGATAACCCATTCATATAAATTTTCCAGTTTTTAATATGAACATCAAAAAAGTGTACTGCCTGGCTCTTACATACCAGAAACTGTTATTGAGGCTGCTGATGAACAATTTTTAATGGCTAAAGATCTATTGCTTTAAGGAAATATTTGCAAAATTTCCTAAATAAATAAATATTTTATACCAACTAGCTAAGCATTTTTAAATGCTTTATGAATACAATTATGTTACCAAGGATTAGAGAATGAAATAAATACTATTTTATTGTGAATTCAACAGAAGAAATAACAGAATTTTGGATATCAAAGATTTTTTCAACAAAATATTACTAACAGCTACCATGGTGCTTTGCTACTCAAGTCAAATTATAGTTGCCAAGAGTATATAAAGGTACAAGTTTCTTTCATATAATATACTTGAAAAGTATTAGGTGTGTGCAATGATGAATACGCATCTTTTTTTTTTCTGGGCATTAGTCCAATGACCAGATGCTCAGCAAAATCCACACAGGATAGGTATGTGCTATTACAAATAATCCCTTATTAAGATTCTTAATAATACATCAATAGACTTAAAGGACAAGAACCATATGATTATCTCAATAGATATAGAAAAAATATTTGATAAAATGCAGCACCTCTCCATGTTTAAAACACTAGAAAAACTAGGGGATAATAGGAACGTACCTCAACATTGTAAAAGGTATCTATGCTAAGCCTATGGCCAACATCATTCTAAATGGAGGAAAAATCGAAAAGTATTCCCTCTAAAGACTGGAACAGGACAGGGATGTCCTCTTTCACACTTTTTATTCAACATTATCCTTGAAACTCTAGCCAGAGCAACCAGAGAGAGGAAAAGATATTAAAGATATGTGAATAGGAAAAAAAAGAACCTCAAAATATCACTATCTGCTGATATGATTCTATATTAGAATATCCAAAAAAAAATTCACCCAACAATGAACCTAGATGCTTTTCAACAGAAAAATGGAATAAAGAAAATGTGGTACATATATGCATAACAGACTATTACTCAGCCATAAAGAATAAAAAATGACATTTGCAGGGTAAATGGATGGAGCTGGAGAATATCATACTAAGTGAAATAAGCCAATCCCAAAAAATCAAAAGCCGAATGTTTGCTCTGGTAAATGGATACTGATTCATAGTGGAGGTGGGTAGGGAAAAATAAGAAGAAACTTTGAATTATGCAGAGGAGAGTGAACCGAAAGGGTGGGGCAGTGGGGATGGGAAGGATGGTAGAGTGAGACAGACATTATTACCCTATATACATATATGAGAAAAATAACAAATAAAAATAAAATAAAATGATCTTTAGGGTAGTGTCAAAAATATGTATAGGTCCAATAGGAAACAACATAAACTCTGTACATAATTATTTGAATTTTTATTAATTTGTTAAATATTTATCAAGTCCAATATCTGCTGAGTGATCATACCACCATATCCAGTCTTAATAAGTTCTAAAGATAGAATCTCATTTACATTTGAGAAAACTGAGTTCAAGATATTTTGTAACTGGTTTCTTATGCCTCACTTGCACCCAATTATTTTGCAATGAGTTGAAAGAAGATTTAATTTACTCATTTGGTGTCTCTTCTACTGCCTCTAATATAAAGTATCTTCTTGTCAATATAAATATTTCCATTTTGCCCCTTGCCATTCTGTGTGCTGATAGCCTTGACTCTTTTTTCCTGCTTGGGCTACACACTCCTGATTTTATACTACTAGTCTCTTGGAAAGCACTGGCTGTCATATTGACAGGTGGATTAACCTTCCAAAGTATTAGCAAAGTCTGTTTAGCTCTCCACATATTTTCATATTGACACCTAAATTTTTCTCATAATTTAAGTAGCTACCAATAAGCAATTTGGGGCAAATTTCAAAGTCTGATACTTTAAAATGCATATCATTATTTTGAAAGTGTCTACAGGAATCTAAATATGATATAGTTTTGATATCATCATCAAAAGAAATTTATGAATGGTGTCTTTAAAAATTCATAAAATTATTTACTTATTTCTTGTCCATATTTTCATTTCACTTTTTTCAGATATTTTTTCTTCACGAAATATAATTTTATGTTTAAAATATTTTTTCACACATTTTAAAATTTATTTTTATTAAAATATTTTTTATTTTTACAGACATTTTGATTCATTGTACACAAATGGGGCACAGCTTTTCATTTCTATGGTTGTGCACAATGTAGATTCACACCATTCATGTAATCATACATATGTATAGGGTAATACGGTCTGTTTCATTCTACTGTTCTTCTATCCCCACTCCCTCCCACCCCTTTTTACCTCTACACCATCCAAAGTTCCTTCATTCTTCTCTTCCCCCCATCACTTCCCTCTCATTATATATTGTTGTGTACTTATCAGAGAAAACATTTGGTCTTTGATTTTTGGGCTTGGCCTATTTCACTTAGCATTGATATTTTCCAACTTCATCTATTTACCAGCAAATGCCATCATTTTCTTCTTCTTTATGGCTGAGCTGAGTAATATTCCATTTTGTGATATATACCACAGTCTCTTTATCCATTCGTCAATTGAAGGGCATCTAGGTTGGTTCCACAATCTAACTATTTTTATTGGTGCATTATCATTGTACATACTGATGGGCCTTGTTGTCACATATGTGTACATGCACCCAATATTACCATAATCTGGCCAATATCACTCCCTAGTACTTACCCCCACCCTCCCGAACTTCAGCCCCTTGGTCCCTCTCCTCAACTGATCTCCTTTTGATTTTCATGGGATCCACCTGCATCTTTTTTTTTTCCTCTCTAGTTTCCACATATGAGGGAAAACATATGGCTCAGTGTTCTGAATTTGACTTATTTTATTTAACATAATTGTCTTTAGTTCCATCCATTTTTATACAAATGACTTAATTTCATTTTTCTTCATGGCTGAATAAAACTCCATTGTGTATATATACCACTCTGCATATACCACATTTTCTTATCACATTCATCTGTTGATGGATACTTGAGCTGGACTCATAGTTTGACTATTCTGAATTGTGCTGCTATAAGCATGGGTATGCATATATCACTGTAATATGATCACTTTAATTCTTAAGGATAAATAACAAGGAGAGGTATATAGATGGATCATATGGTGGTTCCATGCCTGGTCTTTTGAGGAACCCATATTGATTTCCATAATGGTTGTACTAACCTACAATACCACTCACAGTGTAAAAGTGTCCCTTTTTCTCCAGCATTTATTGTTTTTTGTATTCATTATGACTGCCTTTCTGACCGATGCAAAATGAAAGTTCAGTGTAGTTTTGATTAACATTTCTCTAATTGATAATGATATTAAATATTTTTATATATTTGTTGGACATTTGTTTTTCTTTTTTTAAGAAGTGTTTAATTCACTTGTCCATTTATTAATTGAGTTATTTGGTCTAAATTTTTTTTGCATTCTTCCTATATTCTAGATATTAATCATCTGTCAAAAGAGTAGCTAGCAAAGATTTCTCTCCCTTTCTTTAGGTTCTCTCCACATTCCTAATTGTGCAGAAGCTTTTTAATAAATTCCATTCACTTACCAACTCTTGGCATTATTTTCTGGGCTTTAAGGGTCATATCTAGAAAGTCATTGCCTATCCCCACATTTTCTTCTAGGAATTGCATAGCTTCTGATATAACTCTTAGATCTTTTATCCATTTTAAGTTTTCTATTTTTTATTTTTTTGCAGGGTGAGAGATAAAGGTCTAGTTTAATTCTCCTACATATGGATAACCAGTTGTCCCAATTCCATTTGCTAAAAAAGGTGTATTTTCTTCAGTGTATGTTTTTGGCACCTTTGTTAAGGACCAAATGAGTGGGTCTGTGGGGGTTTGACCCTGTCTTCTATTCATCATTGGTCTATATGTCTATTTTTATTCCATTACCATGAAGTTTTTGTTACTGTAGTTCTATAGTGTAATTTGAAGTCAGGTATTATGTTGCCTCCAACATTGCTTTTTTGTCTTAGAATTGCTTTGACTATCTGGATCGTTTATTCTTCCAAATGAATTTTAGAACTGTCTTTTCTATTTCTGTGAAGAATGTCATTGGTTTTATTAAGGGAATTGCATTGAATCTGTATGTCGTTTTTGATAGTATGGACATTTCAACACTAATAATTTTGCTTATCCATGAACATGGAATGTCTTTCCATCTCTATCTTCTGAGGTCTTCTGCAATTTCTTTCTTTAATGTTCTACAGATTCCATTGTAGAGGGTTTTCACCTCCTTGGTTAGGTTTATTCCTAAGTGTTTTTGTTTTTTGTTTTTTCCTTTAAAGCTATTGTGAATGGAATTGTTTTCCTGATTTCTTTCTCAGGAGATTCATTGTTGGTCTATATGAAATCTATTGATTTTCGTATGTTTATTTTGTAACCTGCTACTTTGCTAAATTTATTAGTTCTAGCAGTTTTTTTGTGGAGTTCTTTGCCTTTTCTAGGTATGGAATCACATTATCTGCAATTTTTTCTTCTTTCCTATTTTTATCCAATTTTTTTTTATTCTCTTTCCTCATTGCTCTGGTTAGAATTTCTAGCACTATATTAAAGTGTAGTGGTTAGAATGGACATCCTGACCTTGTCCCAGATTTTATTTTATTTATTTATTTTTCTTTTTTATTTTATTTTATTGTAAACAAATGGGATACATGTTGTTTCTCTGTTTGTACATGGCGTAAAGGCATACCATTTGTGTAATCATAAATTTACATAGAGTAATGTTGTTTGATTCATTCTGTTATTTTTTCCCTTCCCCCCACCCCTCCCACCCCTCTTTTCCCTCTATACAGTGCTTCCTTCCTCCATACTTGCCCCCCTCCCTAACCCTAATTCTAACCCTAACACTAACCCTTCCCTCCCCCCATTATGTGTCATCATCCACTTATTAGTGATATCATTCGTCCTTTGGCTTTTTGAGATTGGTTTATCTCACTTAGCATGATATTCTCCAATTTCATCCATTTGCCTGCAAATGCCATAATTTTATCATTCTTTATGGCTGAGTAATATTCCATTGTATATATATACCACAGTTTCTTGATCCACTCATCAATTGAAGGGCATCTAGGTTGGTTCCACAGTCTGGCTATTGTGAATTGAGCAGCTATGAACATTGATGTGGCTGTATCTCTGTAGTATGCTGATTTTAAGTCCTTTGGGTATAGGCCAAGGAGTGGGATAGCTGGGTCAAATGGAGGGTCCATTCCAAGTTTTCTAAGGAATCTCCACACTGCTTTCCAGAGTGGCTGCACTAATTTGCAGCCCCACCAGCAATGTATGAGTGTACCTTTCTCCCCACATCCTCGCCAACACCTGTTGTTGCTCGTTTTCTTGATAATCGCCATTCTAATTGGGGTGAGATGGAATCTTAGGGTGGTTTTGATTTGCATTTCTCTTATTACTAGAGATGTTGAACGTTTTTCCATATGTTTGTTGATTGCTTGTAGATCTTCTTCTGTGAAGTGTCTATTCATTTCCTTAGCCCATTTGTCAACTGGATTATTTGAATTCTTGGAGTAGAGTTTTTTGAATTCTTTATAGATTCTGGAGATTAGTGCTCTATCTGAAGTATGATTGGCAAAGATATTCTCCCACTCTGTAGGCTCTTTCTTCGCATTGCTGATAGTTTCCTTTGCTGAGAGAAAGCTTTTTAGTTTGAATCTATCCCAGTGGTTGATTCTAGCTTTTATTTCTTGTGCTATGGGAGTCCTGTTAAGGAAGTCTGGTCCTAAGCTGACATGTTGAAGATCTGGACCTACTTTTTCTTCTATAATCTGCAGGGTCTCTGGTCTGATTCCGAGGTCCTTAATCCATTTTGAGTTTAGTTTCGTGCATGGTGAGAGATACGAGTTTAGTTTCATTCTGTTGCGTATGGATTTCCAATTCTCCCAGCACCATTTGTTGAAGAGGCTATCTTTTCTCCAAGGAAATACTTTCAGTTTTTCCCCATTTATTTGAGATTGGCTTTGAATTTTTCATATGTAACCTTCATTATGAAGGTTGAGGTACGTTCCTTTTATCCTTAGTTTCTTCAGGGTTTTTTTTTTTTTAACCATAAGTGAGTGGTGAATTTTGTCAAAGGCCTTCTCTGCATCTATTGAGATGCCTAAGTGATTTTTGTCCTTAATATATTTATGTGATGAATTGCAGTTTATGGATTTGGATATATTAAATATCCTTGCCTTTCTGGAATAAAACCCACTTAGTCACGGACTATAGTCTTAATATATTTTTAACACAATATGGTAATATTATATTAAATATTTTTCATAAATTCAGAGAAATTGATCTGTAGGTTTTTGTCCTTGATTTGTTCTTATCTGACCTTGATATGAGTGTGAGACTGGCTTCATAGAATGAATTTGGAAGCTTTCTATCCCTCTCTATTTCATGGAATAATTTTAGGAGTATTGACATTAGTTCTTTAAAGATTTGGTAGAGTTCATCTGAGAATCCACATAGTCACTGTTTTTTCTTTGTGGAAGAATTTTTATTAATGCTTCTATCTCATTGCTACTTATTGGTCTGTTCTATGTCCTCTTTATTCAAGTTTGGTAGATCAGGTTTGTCTAGAAATGCACGCATTTCTTCTAGGTTTTCCAATTTTTGAATTATAAATTTTCAAAATAATTGCTGGTTATCTATTGTATTTTTGTGATGCCTGTGGTGATTTCTTCTTTTTCACCTATAATTAATTTTGGTTTTCTATATGTTTTCTTTTATTTTAACTAAGGACTTATCAATCTTATTTATCTTTTCAAAGAACCAATTTTTTTTTTTTTTTATTTCTTGCTGTATCATTGATTTCAGCTCTGGTCTTAATTATTTTCTTTTTTTTCCTGGTTTTGGAATTTTTTTCTTCTTTTTCAAGGATCTTGAAATGCATTATTGGGTTGTTTATTTGGGATATATCTGATTTTCTTATGTAGGGACTTACAGGTATGAACTTTTCTCTTAGTACTGCCTTCATAGTGTCCTACAGATTGTGATATGTTGTATCACTATTCTCATTTCAGTCTAAATTTTTAAAAATTTCTCCCTTGATTTCTTTTATTATACACCCATCTTTCAAAATCTATTAGTCAATGTCCATGTGTTTATATGGTTTCTGTAGGGTTTTGTCATGTTGATTTTTAATTTTCTTCCATTACGAACTGATCAAATGCAAGGAATTATACCAATTTTTTGTATTTTCTGAGAGTTGATTTGTGGCATAAAATATGGTCTCTTTTCAGAAAAAGTTTCATCAATAACTGAGAAAAAAAGTATATCCATCTCTGGTTGGATAAAATACTCAATAGATATCTATTAAGTCCATTTCATTTATATTATTTATCATGTCCAAAGAGAGTTTGCAGAGTTTATGTCTGGATGACCAATTTAATGATGATACGTATGTTGAAATTACCCAATATTTTGTATTAGAGTCTACCTGAAGCTTCAATTTGAGTAGTGTTTCTTTATTTGTAATGAGTTTCACTCATGTTTGGGGCATAAATATTTATTGTTCTGTCTTCCTTTTGGATTATTTCCTTTAGCAGTATGTAATAACTTTCTTTGTCTCATCTGATTAATTTTGTTTGAAGTCTGCTTTCTGAGATAAGAGTAGCTTCTCCTACTTCTTTTGGGGTTCCAGTCACATTGTGTAAAAATTTCCATCCTTTCTACTTTAACCTTTGAGTGTCTTTGCCTAGAAAATGCATGTCTTGCAAACAACATATATTTGGTCTTGTTTCTCAATCCATTTGACCAGCCTATGTCTTTTAATTGGAGAGTTGAGACCATTTACTTTCAATGTTATTACAGAGAGATGCTGATTAGTTTCTGCCATTTTGATGTATTTATAATGTTTAATTTGGTCCTGATTTTTTTTAAATTTTACTTATTTATATGTGGTGCTGAGTATTGAACTCAGGGCCTCCCACATGCCAGGCAAGCGCTCAACCACTGAGCCACAACTTCAGCCCATTGGTCCTGATTTTCATTGCTTAGATACTCTTCAAATGAAAATTGTTCATTTGTGAACCTGGAGTTCGCTTTTGATTTCTTCCTTGTAGAGTATTTCATTATGTAACTTCTACAGTGCTGGTTTAGTTGTCATGAATTCTTTATGTTTTTGCTTAAATTGAAGGATTTTTATTTCATCTTCAATTTTGAATGAGAGCTTTGCTGGATATAGCAGTTTTGGTTGACATTTATTTTCTTTCAGAACTTGGAACACCTCATTCCAAACCCTTCTGGTTTTTAGAGTTTGTGTTGACAAATTGGGAATGATTCTGATAGGCTTGCCTCTAAAAGTGACCTGATGTTTTTATCTTGAGGCTTTTGAAATTCTATCCTTTTTCAGTATGATAGGCATTTTCATTATAATATATCATAGACACGTTCTTTTTTATTTTTTCTATTAGGAGTTCTGAATACATCCTGTATCTAAATGTTCATCTCATTCTTAAGTTTTGGAAAATTTCTTGTTATTATTTCCCTAAAGAAGTCATCAATTATGTTAGCTTATATCTTACAACCCTCCTAAATTCCAATAATTCTTAAATTTGGTCTCTTAATTTTGTCCCAGAGTTCTTGTGTATTCTGATCATAGTTACATATTTTCTTTTCTTTAATGTTATGTGAATGTTCAAGGCTGGCCACCTTATCTTCCAGCTCTGAGATGCTCTCTTCAACATGGTCTACTCTATTTGACAGACATTCAGCTGAAAATTTTGTTAAATTTATTATGTTTTTTATTTATAAGATTTGTTTGCTTCTTTTTCAATATTTCTATCTCATTATTGAATTTCTTATTTATGTCCTATAATGACTTCTTAATTCATTCAGTCTTTTACCCATGTTCTTTTGGAATTAATTATTTTTATAACAATTCATTTGAATTCTTTATCTGTTATTTGATCTATTTCAATATTTTTGTGGCCAATTGTCATGAATTATTAATTTTAAGAAGTGTGTTACTTTTAATATTTCTTGTATTTCTGTGCTGTTTTTCATACATTTTTTGGAGGTGTTTCTCTTCTGCTCTTATGCGTGCACCTTCTTATGGCACAGTCTTCATTTTCCAAGGTGTTTTAGAGTATTCTAAATTGAGTACCCCTAGTAGGTGTGATATTCACAGAATCTGTGTTAAATCTAATGATGAATATTTTTTATGTTTAGTTTTTTTTTTTTTTTTTTTTTTGTAACATTGGATGTCCATAAGTGGGACCTGGGGGCTCACTCCTGTTTGTTTCTACTTGGAGCCTGTTCATTAGTGTGGGATTTTGTCTCTTCTTTGTATTAAAGAATAGATGAGGATTGAGTGTCATTAATTTAGGTGAGAAACAAGGTGTGCTGTGTTTTGGTTAAGTTAAGTTCAAAAATAGGATCTGTATCTGTGAACTTGTAGTGTGCCTGTAGATTATCAACAATGCACAGACTAGGGTACCAAAACTAGCAAAAACCAATACAGCTATGACATTTCAAATAAACAGGAACAGTGGCTTCAGCAACTATCAACAGTAAAAACAATAACCATAAGCTCAATCTAGCTTTAAAGCAAACAACAGGTGTCAACTATGTCATCCATAGCTGCAGTAATTTCATCACTGTTAACATTAGGGGCAGGTATTTTATAAACTGGTTAGTTCTGAAAGATGATAAAACTGCTGTTAATTAAGAGAAAAAATGTGCTAGGAAGATAGAAAAAGAATTTAAATTTTCAAAAATTGATCAGAGAATGCAGAAGAGATGTAGCGGGTGATGATTATAAGGAAAGAAGAGAAAACTAGGAAATAAAGTAAAGGGAGAGAGAATGAGAGAACAGTAGAATTTGGCTGATAGCAGAGGAAGAAAATAGAGAAAGAGAAACAAATGAAAACAATATGAAACAAAAGCAAAATGTACAGACCAAAATCCCTTAACTCTCAAAAGACAAGGCAAGGAAAAATAACTATATTTAAAAATGTTAAAAATGAGAAAAAAGAAAATAATATAAGCATATATGTCCTTGAATCAGTCAACACATCAAAAACTCTCTCTCTCTCTCTCTCTCTCTCTCACACACACACACACACACACACAAAAGAAAAAACGTAAAAGATTCTTAATGAAATATGATGAACTCATCTCAACTGATGTGGTCTAAATTGTTTATGGGAATGGATAGGCACTCTCTATGCCCAAATGTTGTTCTTTCCACTTCTTCTTGAGCTCGTACTGAGAGTAAGAGCAAGAACTGGGGTTTATTAATATCTTCTTTTGGTGTTGCTTTCTGAGCTGCCAGTTGGAGTGGCCTATACCTGAAGCTGGTTGAAATAATTCTCATTTTCCCTTCTTACTAGTATGAGGTAGGATGGAGTGGAATGTACTATAGTTGGAGTCTTGTCTTCACAGACCAGATTGGTGCATTCCCAGGGTGGAGCTGCTGCAGAGTTGCCCCTAAGTGCCTGGTGCAGGGCACTTAGATCTAATCAGGCTGCAGAAGTTTTGTTGGATGGTGTCTGCTCGAGAGACATTAGACTGGCCTGCACTTAGAGCCTGGGAGTTGCCCATCTCCACCAGGGGAACCTCTCAAAAAATCTACTTGTGGGGCAGGGGAGCCAATCATCCATGCAGTCTGCTGCCTGGAAACACAGTCTTTCCAGACTTATCCCTAAGAGTATTCACACAAGACTTCAGATTCTGAACCTGCTTTAGTTGGCCATGAGAGTTACCAGACTCAAAGGAGGAATGAGTTGGGCTCCCCTCACTTTTCTGACTTGAATCCCTCTGAGTACCTCTTTTCTGTACCTGTTTCACTCCCATTCTGCTAGGTACACCCTAGGCCACATGACAGGTGCTTCATGGGAGAGCATGGCAGTGTTTGCTCTGATCTCCTGGCTCCTCAGCAGTAGCTTCAATATGGCAACTTCTAGATGGCTCTCTCCTCAGTTCTTACTGCCAATTTGGAAAAAAGAGAGCACTTTTCAAGCACCAGTGCACTGTGCATCCTCTGCATTAGCTAAGCTCAAATCTCTTTTCTCATCTCGGGTTTTTTTTGTTTGTTTTCACACCAAATTTGAGTTTCTCTCTATGTTCTCCTGCCGTCTGTGGTGAACCAGCACCACTATAGCTGCTGTTTCCATAGCCAGCTCAACTCCAATATATGTTTTTCTTCTTTGTTAATGTGCCAGTTTTTCAGTCTCTGAGGTTCTCGGACTGTCCAATCTTGAATTGTAGTGAAATCCCTCTTCCATTCCTCACTGAGGAGCAACACTGTTGCTTGAATCCCTAGCCATGGAGCAAATAGGAACGTATCCTTCCTCTAAACTAGCATCTTGAATCTCTGCTTAAAGTCTTTTACTGATTACACCATTACACTTTTTTGAAATTGAAATAAATAAATTATATGTATTTTTTAAATACCAGGTGATGGGAAATTTTAAATCTTTATTCCAGACTGATTTACCATTAGTATTTGTATAAAAATTAATTTTTAGTTTTTATATGTTTATTATTTTAAACAATAATTTTTAAGAATTTTTTATTTTTTAATTTTATTTCTCCTTTTTAGGTATACATAACTGTAGAATGTATTTTGGAATATTATACATACATGGAGTATAATTTATTCTAATTAGGATCCTATTTTTATGGCTGTACATGATGTGGAGTAAGCCTGGTTCTGTATTTGAAGTCTAGGAAAGTTATGTCCAATTATTTCTACTACCCTTCCTATTCCCCTACCCATTCCCTTTCCTTCATTCCCCTTTATCTAACCCAATGAACTTCTACTTTTCCCTTCCCCACCCTTCTTTGTTGTGGGTTAGCATCCACATATCAGAGAAAACATTCAGCCTTTGTGTTTTGGGGACTAGCTTATTTTATATAGCATGATATTCTCCAGTTCCATCCATTTTTTTTTTACTAGCAAATGCCATAATTTCATTCTTTTTTAAGGCTGAGCAATATTCCATTGTGTATATATACCACTTTTTCTTTATCCATTCATCAGTTGAAGGACACCTAGGTTGATTCCATAGCTGGGCTACTGTGAAATGAGGTGCTATAAACATTGATATGGCTACATCACTGTAGTATGCTGATTTTAAGTCCCTTGTATATTGACCAAGAATTGAGATATCTAGGTCAAATGGTGGTTCCATTCCAAATTTTCTCTGGAATCTCAATACTGCTTTCTATAGTGTTTATATTAATTTGTAGTCCCACCAGCAATGCATTAGTGTACCTTCTTCCCTACATCCTTACCAACATTTATCATTACTTGTATTTTTGATAATTGCCATTCAGACTAGAGTGAGATGGAATCTCAGAGTAATTTTAATTTTCATTTCTCTAACTATTAGAGATATTGAGCATTTTTTTTTTTTCATTTATTTGTTGACCATTTGTATTTCTTCTGTGAAGTGCTTGTTCAGTTTCTTTGCCCATTTATTGATCTGGGTTTTTCATTGCTTTTGTTAAGTTTTTTTGAGTTCTTTGTGCATCTGGGAGATTAATGCTCTGTCTGAGTTGCAAGTGTCAAAGATTTTTTTTTTCATTTTGTAGGATCTCTGTTCTCATTCTTGATTGTTCTATTTGCTCTGAAGGAGCTCTTTAATTTGATTCTATCCTATTTGTTGATTCTTGATTTTACCTCTTGTGCTTGGGAGTTCAATTTCATTCTACTACATATGGAATTCAAGTTTTCCTAGCACCGTTCGTTGAAGAGGCTATCTTTTCTCCAATGTATTTTTATGGCACCTTTGTCTGGTATGAGATAACTGTATTTACATGGGTGTGTCTCTGTGTCTTCTATTCCGTCCCATTGGTCTTCATGTCTGCTTTTGTGCCTTTATCATGATTCTTTAGTTACTACAGCTCTGTAGTATAATTTAAGGTCTGTAATTGTGATGTCTCCTGGTTCACTTTTCTCACTGAGAATTGCTTTGGCTATTCTGGGCCTCTTATTTTTCCAAATGGATTTCATGACTGCTTTCTCTGTATCTATGAAGAACTTCATTGGAATTTAATAGGAATCACATTAAATCTGCGTAGTGCTTTTGGTAGTATGGTCATTTTGACAATATTAATTCTGCATATCTGAGAACATGGAAGGCCTTTCCATTTTCTGAGGTCTTCTTCAATTTCTTTCTTTAGTTTTCTATTGTTTTTACTGTAGAGTTCTTTCACCCCTCTTGTTAGAGGGATTCCAAAATATTTTGTTTTGTGAAGCTATTGTGAATTGGACAGTTTTCCTGATTTCTCTTTCAACTGATTTGGCATTAGTGTATAGGAATGCAATTGATTTATGGGTGTTCATATTATATCCTGCTACTTTGCTGAATTTGTTTATGAGTTCTAGAAGCTTTCTGGTTGAGTTTTTTTAGGTCTTGTAAATGTGGAATCCTGTCAACAAATAGGGATAGTTTGAGTTCTTCTTTTCCCATTCTTATCATTTTAATTTCTTTCCATTGTCTAATTGCTCTGGCTAGGATTTAAAGGACTGTGTTGAATAGGAGTCTTGAGAGGGGGGACATCCCTGTGTTGTCCAAGTTTTTAGAGGGACTGCTTTCAATTTTCAACGATTTAGAATGATGTTGGCCTTGGGTTTAGCATATTTAGCTTTTACAGTGTCAAGGTATATGCCTACTATCCCTAGTTTTTCTGGTGTTTTAAGCATGAATGGAGTCTATATTTTGTCAAATGCTTTATCTACATCTATTGAGATAATCATGTCTTGTCTTTAATTTATTGATGTGGTAAATTATATTTATTGAATAAAAACAAAAGTAATAAAATAAAATAAATAAAAGATTATAAGAACAAAATTGATATTACTAACCAAACATCTTAGTCCTCATACTATTGATTCATGAAAAATATCTGTCTTCAAATAAAATGGTAGAAATAAGAAGTAAAGATACATGAATATGGATAAGTATCCAGTTACAGATAGAGTGTGAGGAAAAGAGGAAGTGATGGGGTGGTAGAAAAGGGTTTGTAGATTCAAGAGGTGAGTTGGGATGGCATAGGATGTGTTTATTAGGGAGGGAAACAAAAAATAGAAGTAAAACAATTAAAATAAGAGTGTGAGAGAGAAAAATAGAGTCTGGCTGTTAGCAAGAAAAAAGAGAGAAATAGAAACAAAGGCAAACAGAGTTGGGAAAGAGACAATAGAAAATCAGTCCAAAATATACTAATCAAAAACTCAACCCTGGAAAACAACAGAGCACAAAAAAATTTGCTACCTTCAAAAAGGCTAAAACTGAAAAAGCAGAAACAAACGAGCATGTGTACAAATGTATAAATGTCCATCATGTATCAATCAGTACACATTCAAAAACAAAACAAAATAGCACACAAACAAAAACAAAATAACAAAGTAGTCAGTGAGAGTTTTGCCTGCTGTCTGGGCCAAACTGCCTTTCTGTCTCTCAGTTTCCCTTCTCAATGGGATGGTCTGAGGAGCTGTGGAAGATGCTCCCAGCTTGACACCCTGGGTATTATTGCTGCTGGGTTCTATGAGTTGCTGCAAGCGAAGCTTCCAGGAGCAGGGATTTGGTCTGGTATTGCTTCCGTGGGGGTGGGGGGCATTGTTATGTGAAGACTTTAAAAAAGCATCAACACACTAGGACTGACCCCACTACTCTCCCCAGGGCACCATCCCTGGGAACAGGGAGCTGGTCCTTCACCTGTTCTGTTGTTCAGGGATTCTGCCCCTTTGTGACCCCTCAAGGTATCTTTCTGACACTGATTCCAGGACTCTGCCCTCTTCAGTTTCTCCCTGCCACTGGTCCTGCAGCTGCTGGTGCAACCAAGTAGGGGAAGGGGAGCAGGCTTTCTCTGGCTTCTCTGATCTGTACTACCCCCAGACAAAATGGTCTTCATGCCAGAAATTCTCTGCCAGAGATTCTCCTGATTTGCTAGGCTCACTTTAAATTCTGCTGTTGGCATCTACCAGATTCACATATTGGTTTCATCCCTGAACTCACAGATCTAATTTCCCCGACTGAGTTCACTTATAGTCTCATGGAAGTATTAAAGTGTTTCCAGCTTGGGCTCCCAGTAGGGGGCTGGCAGACAGACGGTGACATTCGTTTACCAGTTTATTGAGCTGAGTAGCTTTTGGGTCAGCCCAACTTCGCTGCCCCTCCAGTCCTGGGGTTTTCCTTGCCAAAATTTTACCAGCATTTACAGATCTTTTCTGACCTTGTGTATATTCCCCTCTGGTGTCCAGAGCTAGGCTCCAAATCTGTTCCTTAGCCTTGTCTGACGTACCCCACATTTCCCAGTCTTCAAGGCTCTTTGTCCAATATTGTGTATCAGTGGAGTATTTTGTTTTTGTTTTTGTTTTTGTTTTTCTCACTCACCTCCCGGAGAAGTAGTTTTCTCGCTGTTTGAGTTCTGAGTCACAGAGCTGTGAGAAAAGCCACTTCCTGGTCATCTGCCATCTTGTCTAAGAAATTTTTATTTGAAATGTTTGTAAGTGGACAGAAAATTCTGTTTCATTATTTTTCAAATTAACTCATATTGACTAAGGAACTCTGTTAATAAATATACTACTTCTCAGTTTTATTATTATGTTTTTATGTAAATGTAAATGCTGAGGAAAATATTTCACTTATGTAGATGAAAATATAGGTGCTTTTTGTGATAATGACACAAAAGACATTAAATTGCATGGTAATTTATAATAAAACATATTTTTAATGATCTATTCTGTGGAACCTCAATTAAGTCTTCCATCAATTTTTTTAAAGAAAAAAAAAAAGAATTCATTTGCTCTCAGTTATAAAAATCACTCAGTTTTTCAATGCAAACAAATATTTTGTAATGAATATATGTTATAAATAAAGAGGTTTTGTATACCACAGGTTAATATACCATATTTCAAAGGAATTGAGCTGTAAAACATGGTAAGGCAATTTGAAAAGACATTGAGAAAAGAACAGGCTGAGACCTAAAACAGATCAGTTTAAGAAAACTGTACAAATAGAAGAATCCCTTAAGACTCTTCATTCCAAAGTATCCTTCTGAAAGTGTGGATTAATCTCCTGAGTAGATACACTGAAGCTTGAAGTCTTCCTTCTAAACTATTGGATCCAGTTAACTTAAGATTCCTTGTACAGTTTAAATCATGTCTTATTTTCTGTCTTCTGATTCATTAATATCCTGGGGTCTTGCCTGCCATGGAAGAACTACCCTTACCAGGGATTTCTGATATATCCTTGAGAAAAGTACAAACTCTCCTAGGAGCTTGCAATTCAAATACAAACCAACCAATGCAGTCCTACCCTCAGCCACCTCCTTTATTAGGTTCTCATATTCCGAAACACTGTTCCCCAGCTATAATCATCCACTGGTCAAGTACTAAACAACTGTGGACCACTTGTATTCTGCAGAGGTGCTTAAATTATTCAGACTTGCCAATTTGAACCTACTTAGGAGGCCTGACATCTTGCTACCTGCAGAAACCACAATACAGACTCCTGGCCACATTTTGTCCACACTCCCTCTTTCTTTCACTGTCACTTCAACCTCATGTGGACACGTGTAGCATGAAGTCGCTCCTGTTACTAGTAGGGATTTGTGAATATAATTAACTTTTTCCTTCATGACCAACACTTTCCCGTCCATGTGTTTTATCATACAAGACTCATACAAATCCCAGATCCCATTAACACAGTAACTAATAAGGTGAAGGTAATTTTGCTTCATAAAACTGACATTTTTTGCAGGAAGTAAACACCCAGACAGACTTACTTTTTCTACCCATTCCCTAGGTAAAATGAACCCCTTTTTCTATTATAGTCATTTGCCCCTTGATCTCATTCATTTATATATCTAATATTTAACAGAGTACAATGTTGTGTTTATACTTTGGGTACCACGGTACCTGGTTCTGACTTTTCACTGTTTGTGAAACTTTAGTGATCATCTAGGTTAAGGTGACTGAAAGTGAGACTGGCTTAACCACCATCTACCTTTCCTTTGGAATTCAATCAAATAAGCATAGAATGCATGCACAATTTCACCTTTGGGATATACAAATAATAATCAATGGGTATTAAATTCCAAAACAATTTTATTAACCAATGGGCTTATGAAGGGGGATGGATCAGTCATAGAAAGTGAGAAGATCACAATATATCCATTCTTGTTGAGAATCTGAGACTTATTAGATAGGGCAAAAGTATCATATCTCTACAAGAAACTAAGAAGGAGAATTTCCAAGTAACTAAAAAATACAAGTGTTCCCCAACAATCCCCTTCCCCTGCCTTCCTACTTTTTTAAAAATTCATAAATCTATATATACTCTAGGGATATGATTACCCAAAATGCAACATATCCTTCCTAAAAATGGTTAAATTGCTCAATGCATACAGGGTGATGTGATATTAGTAAATTCCTATTTTCAATTGTGTATATTCAGCCTTTCCTTCAATGGTTTGAAGTACTCTTTGGGAGTGCTACAGCTAATAGTTCTTTATTGGATCATTATATCCACACTGTAGTGGTGCCTAATAAATATTAGAGTTTTGTACAGGGATCAAGTATTTCAATTAGATTTATTGTTTCTCATATAAGAATAAATTCTGAAAATTAATGTTACTGTGATGGGAACAAAATGAATTAAATTAATCTCTTCTGCCTGTTAATAGCAATACTGTCTAGACCTCTTCTCATTTAGAAGATAAAAAATAGTAGAAATATGGTAGCTATACATATTAAAAGAAGAAAAAGTAATACAGAAACAGAAAGAGAAGGCAATTCAGAACAAACAAACAAAAAATCTAAATCAAAATATATGAGGTATTTAGGGGAAGTGGAAATGTGTACTCTGAAATGTGTTCTCTGGTCATACCCCTCACACACCCTTCGTCCAGGCCTTTGCATATGGTGTTCCTACTTTCTGCAACACCCTTTGTTGCCTTCTAAGTTCTTCCTTATTTGAATTACTCTTGGTTAACTATCAAGTTTCCATTTATCTATCAAATTTTCCAGAAACATTTCTGGAGAACTGGGTTGGAGGGTCAACCATGCATTAGTTTACTTCACTCTACTTTCTCTTTTCTCTCTGGTAGTGAGAACATCATGGGGTCTATGTCTGCTTCAGCTTTATACTGTGCTCTCCTAGGGTGTGCATGTGAAATTATGAATAGTTTTGTTCTCTCTTTCTTCACTGCTTTATACCAAGTATGTAGCATAGTACCAGAAACTTAATTAAATAAATATTGAGCTACAAGCAGTCTTTCAGATATTAAACAAAGAAGTAAAGAATTCCCTATTGAGATAATACTGTAGCAGCAAACACAGAAAATAAACATTTCAAGTAGGTAAATTATATGGATACAATGGAAATGGACAAAAATAGCTTTTTTAGTGTTCACAACTATAATTTAGAAAATGTAAGAGAAAAAGTACTTTTTGACAAGCAACAATGAAATTTAGAAATTTAATTTGAGTGACAACGATTTTAATTTGAAATGATGTGTTAACATGCATGGATCTTAAGAAGTATATGATGAGAGATAAAATGTGTAATTTGGAATGACATTCATAGCGCAATAACAATTAAATGAGTTAAAAACATTATTCAAAGCAGCACCACATACTTTTCAAGGGCATGTTCAGGTCAAATGCCATGTATTAAGCACATTAGAATGGAAGCTGTTAGGTGGAATGGGATAAACAGAGAATGAGGGGGGAAATCATTAAATAATAGGAGATGGCACTGTTATCAAAGATGATTAAATGCCGTGAACTGAGAAGATGATACACTAACCTCGGAGACCTGAGGGGAATAGATAAGGAAATATGTGGTAAAACAACAAAGATAAAATATAAAGAACAATGGCTTTGGACATGATCTATCAGTGTTATGGTTTGAATCTAGAAATGTCCCCCCTAAAGCTCATAGTTTGAAAGCATCAACTCCAATGCAGGAAGGGTCAGAGGTGAGGCTTTTAGGCCATTATGAGGGAAAAGTGGTTTGACTCATGACAGCCAGAAAGCATGAGAGGGAGGGAGAGAGGAAAAGAAGGAAAGAGGGAGAGAGATTAGCTAGATAGATAGATATATAGATAGAGATTGATTGATTGATTGATTGATTGATTGATTGATTCAGGGAAGAGATAGAATTTCTAAGGGAATGTTCCTCATGATCTTTCTCCAGCCATGCCCTGCCTGCCCACAGTTATCACCCAGTAGCCCATTCTAAGTATTAATCCATCAAATGAACAGAACTAGAAACTTTAGAAAGCAGAACAGACTTAAAAGCTTAGATGACATTTTGTATAGGTAATAGAAAACTGTAATAAATAAAAGAGCAGAGGAAAATATCAGACTTTTGGTTTCCTTAATAATCTCTTTTAACCATAGGTAAATCATATTATTATTTACTTTTTATGACCATTAGCTTTAAGGTTGGCATCCAATTAATAAAAATCCTTAAATTAACCTATATATTCATCTGAATATTGAATGACACCAAAAATCCAATTAAAAAATCAGATGACATAATATAATCAATATCAGGAATCATGAGAGATTTTTAAACTTGATAAAATTTCATAATTTTGCCAGGTGTATAATTTGACCACAGTGTCTTAAGTTTTTTAAGAACTAGCTCATAAAATAAGTACTATGCTTTGATTTGCACATTTTAGTTGAAAACTTAGTTTTGTATCTCCTTTGGAGTGTTCCAAATGCATTTATAAATGTTTTTCATTTTCGTTGGCTGTCTTTCAAAGGATTTTAGTTTCACATAAAACCAACTTAGAACTCAGTAAGTTACCAATACAAAGTATTGGATCAAATATTCAAATTTTTACATGTATTAAAATATTCACTTCACATTCTATATCCCCTGACTGCTAATTTTTTCATGTTATGTTCACTTTTGGGTCATTAAAGAGACAAAAACAAGGTCATTTATTAGTTATCTGTGGATTGGATTTAATAAACTCCCTAAATATCAGTTAGAGTTTACAAAATTTTAAAAAGGCTTATGAGAAATTTAATGACCTGTTTGTGACCTGGTTGGTTATGTTATAGCCAGACTCCATCTTGTCTTTCTGTCATTTTGAAAAGTGAAGTGGCTGAGTGTATCACTCAGTGTGACTAAGCAACTCCTCGACTCTCTGGTGTTTGCCTACCATGAGAGAGTCTGCTGATAGCCACAAAATAAATGTACACTTTAATCTTCTCCCTGTGATATCTATTGGGGAAATACAAAAGGTTTCAAACATGTGACTTCTTACTACACTCTCTCTGCTCATAACCTTTCTCTCCTCCCCTGTCCTCTCAGAACACACCTCTTGATCATGTGTCTAAATTCCATTCCTATTGTCAAATAAACTCATCTTTTGACCAGGTTATAACTTAGTTCTCTTCATGTTGACAGATGCCTTATTAAATTAAACAATTAAATTAATTAAGTGATTTTTTTTTTCTCATAAGATGGCTAACAACACAACTGACCTTAGCTCTTTATTTTGAACTGATAATTGCATTGAGGTAGAGATGTTACCACTACCAAATGCTCATGATTATTCAAATGGATGCTCTCCCTACCATTTCTTGAAGAACACCTGATCTCCTTAAAGGAAGGTGGATACCTCCACTTGTCTTTGAGCAGACATTTGTACTTGTCCATGACATTTTTCATTTTTTAGAGAGATTTAGTGAGATATAATTCTTATATCATCAAATACATATGGGTTAGATGGACCATTCAGTGGATTTTCGTATAATTCTAAATGCGCTACATGCTACAATATGAATAAAACAATAAATTTGTGCTAAGTAGGAAAAGCCAGTCACAACAGGCCATGTGCCTTCATTTATATAAAATGTTAAGAATATTCAAGCCTACAGAAACACAGAGTAAATTAGAATCTGCCTGAGGCAAGAGGATGGGGATGCTAATCCCCCTTTCACAGGGGGATTGAAAGGGTTCTAAAATTTGATTATGATAAGAGGCACTTTATTTTGAGGAATTTCTGTTTGAATTTGTGTTCTTTCTTCACTTTGTCTTTTATTTTCTTCTCCTGAACAATAGGCTAGCTTCGTTTTCTCCAGAAGGGTATTGACATTCTCCAACATTGTGACTGCACTGTGCACAGGTAGAGCTGCTTCTTAGCTGGGGTTTTACCGCAACTTTCAGCAAGAGGTCACTTCTGTCCTCTGTTCTTCTGTCCAGCTCCAGTGGTCAGAATTCCTGATACTTTGATAACTAATTTTGATAAGACATCACTTTTTCACTGAACAATATTGTCCACTGAATAACCTCCTTCATTTAAAGCAGGTGAATAGTAGCCTAGAATCCTTGAAGCATGCCCATGGTCCATATATTCAAAATCACCTTGCCATTTTCTTTCCTCTTTCAGAGACATAAATGGTCCTTAGAACAAGATTATGCTGATCTCTTAATTTCACTCCAACTGTATCTTTTGTTCCATACCATATTTTGAGATGTTAGTGAGACTGAATATGAGTCTATATTCACTTTTCCCTCCCCTCAATCTACTAAGGTCAACTTTACTAAAATGAAACTATACTCAAGGTACAAATGTCAATTATTTATGACTTTAGATGTGTTTTCTCAGTAAAATTGAATCTTATATTCTTAATATATGGATAACCCCAAAGTGATTCAGTAGATAGTAATACATATCCTAATTTGTTTAAATTTTGACCTTATAACTCACAGAAGGAAGCTTTAAAAATAAATTTTAAAATATGTCATCAAGAAATATTTCATGATTGAAGTAAATACTTCTGACATTCTTTATGGAAGGTACATGGCCTAAGGTGTGACTTAGTGCTGAATCCCTATGTCAAATTTTTTTTGTCTCTTTGAACCACCCAACTATTTCATAAAAATCATATATATCAAGAACAAGAATCTTGAATAAAGACATAATGCCCACAATGAAGACAACACATTTAATTAAACTGATATTATTGCAAACAGAGAATAGGTGCTGACTTTTCTTTCCTTGTGACTAGTTTCCTTATATCACCATGATATATTAGATTATATCTGCACAACATTTATCATTTAACAGTCAACCTTACATAACACCTTTCCATTTTATATTCTTGTATAATTTTCCCAACATTACTGCTTCATCCAATTTACTTTTACTAACATTATTAAGATGACATGTACCATTAAAAATCCATCTAATACAGACTAAAAGCCTTTGCCTTTGATGTGGTCTATTTGTTTTCTCCCCAAACTCAAATATTGAAATTGAAAGCCCCCAAGGTGATGGTATTAGGAGATGGAGCTTTTGAAGGTCATTAGTTCATGAGAGGTCTCCCTTGCACTTTCTGGTATGTGTGATTCGAGTGAGAAGATGTCTGTAAAGAAGCAGGATCTCACCAGGCACCAAATCTGTCAACATCTCAGTTTGGACTGCTCAACCTTTGGAATTGTGAGAAATAAATTTCTATCATTTATATGATAACCACTCCATGGTATTTTAGCAGCCTAAACAGACTAAGACATTCCTCATGTAATTTGGTTCACTTAAGTAAGGAGCTCAACTGCTGTGGAATATGGGAAAATTCACTTCACCACTCTGGCTCATAGTTTCCCTGTATGTGAATTTGGTACAACAGCTATATCCCTCAGGGCCTTAGTAGAGAAGAGAGGAGTAACACTTAGAAATCATTTGAACTACATCTTGAGTCACGGAAGCACTCAAGAATGATTGTCACCATCATCACTAATTGTATTAGGGTTCACTGCAGGAACAGATACAGTAGGAATATGTGTGTGTGTGTGTGTGTGTGTGTATGGTGTGTGTGTATAAATATTATGATTATATAAAAGGGATTTATTAGATTGGTTTACAGGATCAGAAAATGCTATGACTGCCTACAGGCTTGAGAGCTGGAGGAACTAGTAACTGCTCAGTCCAAGAAGGTAGAGCCTCAGAAGAAAAAGAACCAATGATGTAGCCCCAATGCAGAATTGAAGGCCTGGAAACTCCTTGGGGAATCACTGGTTCGTGTCCACTTTAGAGGAGTGAAGGAGCTGGAGTCCAGTCTCTTAAGGGGATTATGGTAGTAAACTGAAGCACCACCGCTCAAGAAGAATCAGGCTTGCTTCTGTGTGGCTTTTTCTTTCTTCTGCATTCTCTCCCATAGAGTTGCTATCTATTGGGCGATGTCTCCCACATTCAGGGTGATCTCCCCGCTCCCCAGTCCCAGTTTGCTGCACATACCAGTCACATCTGAAAAAAATCTAATTGAAATACCCAGAAGTCTCTTAATTTTAAGCATCTCTTAATCCAATCGAGTTGACCATCAGATTAACCAACACATACTAATCACCAGGTTAATCATTCCTAACATTCTTATCGTGAAAGCCTCTAATTTCCTCTCATTTAAGACTCAGTCCAAAATATTAAGTGTCACTTAAAAGTCTGTGTAATGTTAGTGAAAATAATTAATATTGAGGAGGACATATGACCTAATAAAATAAATTTTATTCCCATTTTTTATATGTGAAAACCAAGGAAAAATTTAAAAGTCAGTTCTGAATTTTTTTTTTTAATTTCCAGCATAGGATAGAAAAACTACATTAAATAAATTTTCTTCTCAAAGATGTTTATGAAAAATCAATGTTCACTAATTATTCACACATCAATGTGTATAAATGAATGAATAGACAACATGGAGTTTGGAACGCTTGGCTGGGTCTCTGCTTAGAATCTCACAAGCCTGGAGTCCAGGAATCACTGGGCTTTGCTTCTTTCTAGTCAATCTATTTCCATTTCTTTGCATCTTAAGGTTGTTAGTAGAATTCAGTTCCATGAGGTGGTAAGACACAGGTGCCCATTGTTTTGCTGATGGTCAGCTGATGGTCTTCCTCAGAGTTCTCTGGAGAGGTCACCTTCCTTCCTTTGTTCTTGACGCCTTTCCCCTGAATCCTTCTCACAATGCATCTCTCTAATTGACCTGACTGCCTTCTTTTTCAACTTGTAAGGGCCTGCGTGATTATATTGCACCCACTTTAATCTTTCAGGACAATTTCCCCTTTTTAAAGTCAACTGCTGAATACCGTCTGCAAAGCCCCCCTTTGTCAATTAACGTTACACAACCTGGGGTAATGGAATAACACCAGCAGAATGGATCACAGAGGCCCAAATCTGGTTCAGATACAAACATATGCAAATTAAGGTACTAATTTAATTGCAGGTCTTATCCAAAGAAGGGAAACATCTGAACATTTGATTTACAGTTAAAAATTTAATATTATACTGTATTATATTGATATTGTACTGATTTCAGACTGATGAAATATATCATATCTATTCTAGACTCTTAATAAATATCTGCTGAATGACTGAATAATTAACTAGGCTTAAATTTTAAACATTTAAAAGTAACTTGAACATGTGTGTAATCTGACCAAGATTTCATTTATTTTCTCTGTATCTTTAAAATAAATTTTAATTATAAACACATCCTGGCAATGTTAAAATGGCAATATTAAAATTTCACATTTTAAATTTATAACAAATATTTACGAAAAATAATACATTAAAATATAATGCAGTAGGAAAATACAGATATATAAATACATAGTGGTGGGAGTTGCAAATAGAGATTTTTTTTTTCTCTGAGAGGTGCAATATTTTAAAGGCTGTTTGTGACATCCTTTGTGGGACACATCTGCCTTTGTGTCAGTTCCAATAATGCTGATGTGCACTATGAAGTTCTTTGTTACACTTAATGCAATTAAATCTTACACATGCATTACCTGGTGTGTAGTAAACATCCAGACACTTCTAAAAAATTATGAGTTCTAGGAGTTCCCAGGCATGCTAAATATCATGATTTTACAAAGATCTCATCCTATACTGCTTTATATCAAAGTATCATTCTTTAATTACTTGTACATATCCAAAAACTTAATATCTGATCTTGACTCTAACCTACTTATAAAACCCATTTATTACTTTCCATAAGACATTCCTAAAAGCCATAATTATAACATTATCTTTCTTATGAGGGCTAATTTTTCATGAACTGAACAATCAATAGTTATAAAAGTAATCACCTACATAATTTCAATTTTTTTCATATAGAAAATAAGTTTTGAATTTTCTCTTTCAGTTTTATTTTCTCAATTATATTTTCATACTAAATATTTACTATTGACTGCATTTTTCACTAATGTAAGACATTTGAACATTATCCTGATTTGGGTTTTGTACATTTAATAATAGTGTTAAGCTCTGAAATGTCTTTCTTTCATACCAAATAAACAAGTATACATTTGTTATAGATACTCTTATAATCATCTTCTTTTGATACAATCAGGATAAAAAGAGAAAAAGTGACAATATGAGTATTACAAGATTATTGCTATTATTATCTTGCTCTGAGAAAGGAGACTGAAGACTCATATCTTTTGAGTGTACAATGAATCAGAGGGATATTGAAATTTGTAATGAGATCTTGTAATAAAATAGGACAAAACATTTGGATCCTTTAATAATAGTTAAATCTAGGGGCTTCTATCTTCTCTTAGCACTGTATAGATTGTGAATACTCATACTCCTTCTCCTCAAAGCTTTGACACAGAGATAATAAAAGGAAACATTTTTTATAGAAAATTTATAAAATCTCTGTTATGGTTTGATATGAGATGTTACCCCAAAGCTCATGTGTTAGATAATACAAGAAAATTTAAAGGTGAAATGATTGAATTATGGGATCCTTAACCTAATCAGTGCCTTAGTCCAACTGAATGGATTAACTGAGTGAGAGGTACAGGGGAGCAGTGAGTGGCCAGATGAGATATGTCACTAAGGTCATGGTTTTGGGATACATATCATGTCCCTGGTGAATGAGTTTTCTCTATGCTTTCTGATTGTCATTTTCTGAGCTTTCCTCCACTGCAACTTTCTACCATGATGTTCAATCTCACCTCAGGTACAGAGCAATGGAGTTACCTGTCTATGAACTGTGACCTCTGAAATATGAATGGCCAAATAAACTGTTCCTCTTCTAAAATGTACTCGTTAGGTTTTTTTATTTTTTGCCCCAACACAAAAGCTAACTAGAACAATCTCCATTGGTATGATAGCATGCATGTAAGCTTCATGTAGATACTTTATCTCTTATTACTTATCCCTTTGAACTTGCAACCCAAATAGAGTCATAAGAACCAAAATGGAATGCCAAGAACTTATCTGTGTGCACAGAAATGTGTCATTAGCATCAAGTCAGTAAACAGACTCCCCTCTTCAGAGAGAAACAACTACGGAAGTGCCTAACTGTATAGTTAGTAACACATATATTCTTGTCCTCTGTGAACATTTAGAAACTGGTGCTTTATTGACATGAACATGAAAATTGGCTGAAGTGGAATTTTGACAAGCATTTTTCTTCTGATTATATGCATTCAGCTAAGAAAGACTTCTATCATAAAATTTTATCCATAATTGAATGCTAGTTCAGGCTCCTCCTGTTCAACTAAATCTTTCTTGAATGTTCTCTTATGTTAATCTTTCCATTCTTTGAAGTCTGACAGCATTTAATCTGTACTATTCACCCCAACATGAAATTATATTTTGTCATATATCAAGTACTACTATTTCACATCTGTCAGTCTTTTAACATTAAAAATTCTAGAGGACCCAGTTTACTCTTACTATTGTGTTCCCCCAAACACCAGTATTACATGGGTTGTAGTAAATATTGAAATGTTTGATTGACATCTTGATTTAGAAGTGGGGATGCATCTATATATAATCAACTATATAGTACATTATATAATTGAAGTATCTGGATATATAATCATATTTTTCTAGCATTTCTTAATTATCTTAGAAGCTATGATTTTATGCTGGTTCATTTTCCTCTTTGCTTAAAATCATTTTCTCATAGCAAATTAGGTGCTTAGCAAGCCTAGGAATGTCTATTACTGCTAATGAGCTGCGTCACTGAATCAGGGAGGTTGCATGTGATTGAATCTGCATCTCTGTATAAATATATCTGGGGCCTAAATTTTGCTTAAGAGAGTCTGATATGAGCTTGTGGAAATTAATTACAGCTGAACCCACTGCTCCTCTTCCTCATATCCGTATACTCTCTCATCCAACTGTTGCAGAGCTGGGGCTTCCTGGAAATTGAGGCAATACAAAGACATACCCACATTCAAACTCTGATTCTTGAGATCAAGTCAGAAAGCTTTCAGACACATCATTCAGAGTTAACAGGAATGAGTTTATTGAAGGGATAGGAAAAAGGAAAGGGGACAATCTCAATGGAGTGAGTAGGTCCTCTCAGAGAGAGGAGGGATAATGTGCCTCACCCATTCTCCAGTTTTATTGGGGATACCAGAGAAGTTTCCAGAGAGTCCTGCTCAGGTCCACCTCTTGACTTTTGACTGACAGCAGGATGACATCAGAGTTGCAAGTCCCCACTGTCATGACAACTCTAGGTCACCTTGGCCCATGCCGACTGGTTTGAACTGGATTCTTAACCATAAATTCTTACAACTTTTATGGTTAGGAGGAATTATCCTTATCTAATTGAGTTTCCAGATCTGATCTTTGAAAAGGGTCACAAAAGTCTCCCCCTTCAGGGTAACTTGGGTTTCTCTTATCAATGTATTTTATCTGCATTTCTCTTGCAGATAACAGGTAGTTTGCTGATGAATGTGACACATCCTGTCCATTTAGGCCAGGCAGGAATGCCGGTAAATTGCTTCTTGGAAAGAAAGCATATGGGGGTCAACACAGTAGGCCCATTTTATAGAATTGTTCTGTTATCCTTGTAGTCCCACCTTTCACATCTTTCTATCCCCTAACAAAACTTGAACACTGCCCTCTGCTACCACCTCAGAATGATCTTCTGTGGTCATATTTTCAAGCACTTGAAACTTGTTCAAAAAAACACATGGATTGGTCATTCCATCTAAACTTGAGGTTAGGTTTTCTCTTAATTGCATGTATTGTTTAGTGTCTAATACTAAAATATATGTCAAACTTGTATGGGCCAAACAAGTTAAGGTTATAGGTTCCTTTACATTTCAGTATATTAAGAATTTTACATATTAAAAGTAGATTGCACTCAACCATAAAGAAAGTCACAGAACTCTCAGTATCCTTAGTTTCTGGAGGAGGAGAAGTCATTATGCCAAACTGGCATCACCTTGAGTAGACAAAGACCTACATATTATTTTTCTTTTCTGTCTTTCAATTTTCTTCTTAAACTTTAGAATTTGTATGTTAACTTATGGAGGATTCTTAGCTTGGGACTAGGTTCTGATGTAGTGTGCAGACATATGTATGTACAGAAAGTAGGGAATGGAGATCTTCCTTCTCTGGTATAAAGGTTATAAAACTTGTGATGTTCATAGTGTGGTATTGAACACAGAGGCCTCTGTCAGTAACCTATTTGCAGATCATGGTCACAAAACTAGATACACATCAAAATGTTTAAGAGAAATATCAATAACATCTCTATCTAACTTTTTATGGGAACTATTTTTCTTAATGGTGTTCCTGAATAAATGAAGCCCAGAATAATGGAAGAAGAAGATAAGCAAGTTTTACAATAGCTACTGTAGCTCTACATTCATTCTCATCTACTAAGAGTCATATAAACCTCTGGGAACATTACATTGGCCTTTCATTTGCCTGTGCCTCCACAAAATATAATCGATTGATTCCTCTTGTACTTTTACTCCATTGTCAGAATTGAAGGTGAAATTGAGATATTACTGAGCTCACTTACTTTTGATCTCTTTTATTCTTTATATACTAGTAGTCACTGAGTCCCTTTTCTCTGTGCTCAAATGTCTCGGCTACCCTTTTGAAAAATGATTAATTACAGACATTTATGATGTCATGATTAAATTAGTAAACCAGTGCTCAAGTTTGACCAAGTACATGGAAGTGCCTTAAGTAATTCATTATCTAGTTCATTTATTGTAAAAGTTATCTCTTGTTTATAGCAAATTCAGTTACTTTTTTCTATGTTTCAAATTCTTTATCCTTATGTTTAACTCTTATCCCTCTATAGGATAATCTTTATTTGTCATTCCCTCATCAAATACACATTGATGGGCCAGTTGGTTGCCAAAAGTTTCTAGTTTTGATGTCTTTAAATCACTCTTCAAAGATAATGTGATTTTTTTTTTTTTTTTTTAGATTTCATTAATGAAAGCAAAGCAATAATCCTCAACTACTTTTCCTTTGACCAAAATATAATTCACTGGTTCCAAACACATAAAACTCTTGTGCATCAAATATTTTAAACTAGTGGTACCAAAAAAAAAAAAAAAATCATAATATTATTGATGAAACTCCATAGACTGGGGACAGCCAGAAAACAAAAGCTTTTGGGCATGATCATGTGCTAGTGAAGCATGATAGTAATTTATGTATATAATTCTGCCAGGCCATCACCAGGATTGGGCAACCCATGATTTTAAAATCTATGATTTTAGGTCTCTGAAAAAAAAAAAAAAAGTTTATTTAGAACAATGGTGTCTGGGCATTTCATTCTTCATTTAGTACCAGAAGGTAACATAGTTCCTGTGATATGATGTCAGTAGTCAGTGAAGTCAGGGCTTTAAATGAGGAAGAAGGCAAATCCAGGACTGGCTGCTGGCAACCTACTAGCTATGCGTTTCATGAGATGTTTAGGAAGAAACAAAGGATTTTGACTTTCATGGTACAAAGGGTTTGGGGCAAAGATGACAAAATATATGACAAAAGACAGGTAATAAACTGACATGAAGCAAGCCTATTGGGAAATAGTCTGTCCTGAGATCTATGTCCTTTTAATTTTTTTCAACCTTTTCAGCACTAGCTATTTGTGTCTGTGACTGTGAATTCAGTGATTTTAAATCGTATAATCTTATCTTATTTATATTTTTAAAACTGTGAACCAAATTGTACCTCCAATTTATGAAACGTAATTACCTAGCTCCTCAGAAAGACCCATAAGTAACTTTTAATTGCTATTTGCTAACATGCTGATTTTTGTCCTTGGTCCATGTGGCTTTTCTTTGTCTATTCTTCTGTCCCATTGTATATTAATAATGTGTTTTATTATGTTACTTAATTACTTCTATTAACTTTTTGCTATACTTATAACATTACTATATTGGTGGTTTGCAATAGAAATTGTAAAATCCATATTTGACATATTTTGGTCCATCTGAAAAATAATAATACACTTCAATGAACAGAACATCATAATATTTTAACAACATTTAGCCTCCTCCTGCTTGTTTTTGTACTTGACATGTGTTTTAATTCTGCATAATTTATGAAATAAGACATTATTCTTATTATCTGTTATCAGTGATTTATATCATTATTCTTATTATCTGTTATCAGTGATTTATATCATTTTTCTTATCTGTTATCAGTGATTTATATAGTTAATAGACCTTTGAATTTACCCATGTATTTACAGCATCTAGTGATATTAAGTCCAACTGATGCTTTACTTACTTCGAAAGATTTTATCTTTTATCTTTCATTTATTATGTTTTGAGTCTACTGGTAATGAAGCCTAAGTCTTTGTTTTTGATGACATCTTTACTTTGCTTTAAAATTGAAAGACTTCTTATTAACTACAGAATTCTCTCCTTTAGTTTTTTAAGAAACTTTCAATGCCTTAAATACTCATTCCATCATCTTTTTGTCTTCATAATTTCTATTAAGAAGTCAGATTACCTTGAAGTAATTGGTATTCTAATCATTTCCTTTTAGTGATTTTATACAGTTTATCTAGGTGAAGTTTGATTTGCATTTATTTTGCTTGGGGTTAGATGAGCTTCTTCAATTGGTGGGTAAATTCTTTCACCAGATTTGTAAAATTTTCTACTAATATTATGTTTATCTCATCATTCTTCTCTCTTATGACTTTACTTACATACATTTTATAAAATTTGATTCTCTAAATATATATATCACTTTTTTATATTATTCTTATGTTTTTCCCCTATGCATATATGTACTTTTGAATTGAACTAACTTCAAGTTTCCTAATTCTATCTTTGGCATGTTGAGTTGCTATTTATTTCATTCAATGTGTCCCTAATTTTAGATAGGCTTTTTCACTTTGAGAATGTTTGATTGGTTTGTTTAGATGATAAATTCTGTTATTCACATTTCTTTTTACTCATAATCTCAAACTTCTCTATTTTCTCTAAAATACTAGTTAAAGTCATTTCAAAATCCTTCCCTATTCACTTAAATAAGTGTATCATATCTTAATCTGTTGCTATTTAATATCTTATCTTTAGATTACTGATGAGTTTTTCTATTGTTTTACATGTCTGATTTTTAAAATTTATATTATTATAGAGTCTATTTTACTCTATAGATTCTCTGAAGTTTTTCTTATTCTAAATTATAGTGTGTTTTCAGAGAGGATTGAATGACTGGTGGATTTCCTTGATACCCTTAAGCTTTTAAGATAGGTTTTGTTAGGCTGTGTCTAGCTCTGCTTTTGATTTTACTCCTAGAGAACAGTACTTAACTCAAGGAATGGGACTCATTCCTGCCTGTAGGCTTCCAAATGAATGCCTCCACTATTCTGAAAGGTCTTTCCATTTTGGCTGTGCCAATATTTCAGAATTTCTTCCAATACGTTGAGAATTTTGAAGTATGTTTTTAGCTTTTAGCCTTTCAGGAGCTATTTTTTGATGAATTTCCTGGAATCTTGCACTACACAGCACAGGAATCATCCAAAGACTAAAGTAGAATTTTAAGGCAAAAATTTGGAGCATGGAATAGAAATTTAGGAACAAGAAGATCCATCAGAGGTAATATGAGTCTGAAGATCTCTGTATCAACAATTTCTATGATTTCCCACAGCAGAAAAGCACTAGACAAGGTGCCTGTTATGGTGAGGATATGTGAAGTTACTAAGAGGCAAGAAATCCTACAATCAATTAGACCCAGAGATAGGAACCAAATTCTGATAGGTCTTAGAGACTGTGCTAGAAGTTTTAATTACTTCACTTTAAGGAGTGGTGAAGTATTGATTGAAAGTTTTAAAAACAAATCAAAAGAAAATCAACTGAGGAGTCCCCGACTGGGCATGGAAACTCATTTTAGAAGGAAGAAGACTCAGCTAGTAATGCATGAATAGGGAGATTTGAAGGATATATGGAAAATAGAATAGAGGAGGGTACAGAAATTATTAAGTGTGAGTTGGGAAGGAAAAGGAGGCATCTAAATTGTTTACATTTCTAGTTATTTTTTCATTCCAAATTGGATGATTGGGGGTTGCTATATATTGACTACCCACACCATAACTCATTTTGAGATTTAATCCCTATTTTGACATATTCTTAATACTATGAAAGATCTTTAAGAGGTGATCAAGTCTTAAAGGTTCTGACATCACAAATGGATTAATCTCTTTGTAGGTTAATGGCTTTATGAATTATCCTCAGAGTAGGCCTGTTACTACTTTGACTGTGTCTTTTGTATGTACCCCGCTCATATGGTGTTGCCTGTGCTCCCTCTTGTCTCTGCAGAGTATCCACCATGAAGAAAGCTCTCACCAGATGCAATATTTTAACCTTGGACAGACCAACCTCCAGAAACCTGAGCTGAATTAACTGTTTTCCTTTATAAACTCCCTAGTCACTAATATTCACTTTTAGATATAGAAAGCAGACTAACTCAGAAAATTGGAATGGTGATGTGGTACTATTGCTAATAATGAATACCTGAAAGTGTAGAAGCAACTTTGACCAGAAACTGAGAGATTTTGCAGAAGGAGGTTAGAATGGAGCATTAAAGGTGAATCTTGTGAAGACTTGCAAAGAAGTCAAGATGACTATGAAAAGTCTGCAACTTCTTTGAGATTACTTGAGTGATCATAATTATGATGCTGATAGAAATACAGACCGTAAAGATTCTGATGATATATCAGTTGGAAATGAAGATCAAGTAGCAAAGGCTACCATTGTTATTCAGTTTCAAAAAATTTGGATGTGTGGGTCCCTGCCCCAGGATTATTTATGAGTGATAAGATAGAGGATTTGGCAGAATAAATACCTAAGCAGCAGTATAGCAATCAAGCTGCTGTATGGCTGGTTTTGGCTTCTTTCAGGTAAATGTAGGATCAAAGAAAAAAAGAAAGGAAAATTTGGAAAACTCACAACCTGATCAAGTAATGAGCAATAAAGGATGTTCAGGAGAGAGTACCATTGATAACTTACTAAAGATATTAGAATGGATCAAAGGAAGCTAGGTACTATGCATCAGAACAAAGGGGGAAAGATACCAAGGGCATTTTAGAGTTCTTGTTGGTTACCACTCTCATCTCAGATTGGTTTGGGGGATGATTTGTGGCACTCTCCATATTCTCACTACCCAGATATATAGTCCTCCCCAGATATAGCACAAATGGATCCTATTGTGGTTTATGCAGCCTCTAGCGAAGGCACAAAGGACAGGGCTTTATGGTGTCCAGATGGAACTACTTCTGTAGATGTGTAGAATGAAAGAGCTATGAACTTTTGGTTATTACCACTGAGATTACAAAGGATGTATTGAACAGCTTGTGGTCCCGAATAGAAACCTGCTACAGGAGTATAGTTGCCATAGAACATCTCCTCCAATATAGTTCCTAGTGGATTGGGTAGACTGAACTTGAGACCCCAGAACTATATAGTCATTAGCAGCATTTGATACCTGCCTGGGAAAGGTACCAGTATGCAGCTGCCACCTATACAACAGAAATTTAGGGTATAGCAACAAAAGCACTAAGCTGAATAAACCACTCCTCTTCATAAATTAACCAATCTCTGGTATTCAGCTATTAACAACAGAAGTGGATATATATAGGCAGATTCTATACCACTAAGACTGGAATTATCATTGAATAAGCTAATTCTAGTTAGAAATTTTTCCAGCGTAGTTTTGACACATTAAGCACAAAGAATCTGGTGCATTTCTCAGTGTAACATTTCTTAGCACATACTCTAATATACTTATCTTACAGTAAGTATAATATCCTACTATAATTGTACTTGTAGTAGAATAGGAAAAGTATTTAGAAACATAGCCTTGACAATCATACTGAAGTTTATGGTTATGAGCATTTCATGATAATATTAATAAATACATGAAAATTATAAGTATACATTTGTGAACCACAATTACAACTGTCTGAAATATTATATACAACTATATGTGTATATTTATATATAATTCCATATAGTTCAGCAAACATTTGTTAATAGTTTAACATGATCCAAGAGTCACGTTAAAGTCTGAGACTGGAAATATCACAAAGAATCTTCCTTTACTAAAATGCAGAAATAAAAATATTAAATATCTACTAAAATTGAAGTGCTAACATTTCATTCCATCGGTTTTCAGTTTCACATGAAGACTACTACTAGAAGACATATAGGCAAATTTTCTGAAGTAAAGCTGATATGAATTCTATAAAACTATGAAAAACTTCCAGATATTCACACTCATTATAGCCTATGCAATAAAAATTAATCCCATATATAACTTTGCAGTTTCACTTTGGCTGATTTTCAAAAGCATTTGGAGTAGTCATCAGTAAAATACAGAGAAATCCATATGCCTGCTAAGACTTATTTCTTAGGCTTCAGGGTGTACCAAGTTCAATCAGCAATGACTGTCAGATTAGATTCAGATAACATTTAGAGTGTATGATCACTGGTATTTCCTTTATCCTTTCTGCAATGAGGATTAATTGGGTTCATGACCTAAGCAGAGGAAAAATGCCGATAGTTGTGCCCAATGGACGTGTAAGTTCCAGACGTTATCATCTTGTGGCAATGGTTTTGTGCCATACATATTAAAAGGAGACTAATAAACTGAGGAATGGACTAAAATGTATAATTAAAATACTGAATGCATGTGCTGCTAAATTGTGTTAGTAATTTTGGAAACTGACATGTTTTGTTCAGTAACAGTGGCAATATATTAAAGCATATATGATGCACACTGCACATTTATTTCACATTAATGTTTTGAAAATAAAGTAATTATCAACCTATCCAATTGAGGGTTTTTAGAAACATTTTCATGTCTCAGTTTTACTAATTATAGAAGCAGCAACCATGGACTTATATGTAACACGAGAAAAAAAAAAATCTTGGAATTGTGTCAAGAGAATCCTAAGTTGCCTGTCTTCATGAGAAATAATAGACTAGAAAATTACAAAGATGTTAAGCAAAACAGAAAGTGCAAAAATGATGGCAATAACAGATGTAATTCACACAGCAAAGTTTAGAGTGCTATAAATTCGTTTGTAAAAGGAGAAGAGAAAATAAGAGATAAAAGCCATTCAATATAGAATGAATGGCACAAAGAAATTTAGGTGAGCTGTAACTTATATAATGACCAAACCAATCAAATATTTTTCTCTATCTCAATTTCTATATTACAAAATAGAGACAGAGATTGACATTTTCAGAACATGAAAATGGTTTATCTTCAAAAACAACATGATGATAAGTCTTCTAACTAACTTGGATGTTAAACTAATAATTCACAATACTCTCAGTAGTTCCCCCCCCCCTTTTTTTTAAAGGGATGCCATTTCCTGTCCTGAGAGTGCTTTTTATATATACTTTGTTGTAAGTTGAAGGTGGCGGGGGGATAAATATAGATTCCTGCAGAGATGAAGTGTCCACCAGAAGCTTAGAGTCAGAGAAATGATCTTGGAAAGATGTGATAAATTTAGTATTATAAAAATCTCCACTTGAGAGTGACAGGAAATTGAAACAAAGTGTATAGAAAAAGTGCAGTCTTTAAAGGTCCATTTATAAATGTCACAGTATCAAGGAAACCTATTTCTAAAGACAGAATTTCAATTCATTTTGGTGTTTGGTGTCAGTGACAAGTGACACAGGTCAATCCTTAGTCAATGACAAAAGGCGAACCATGGCAAATATTTATAAATATACTAAACTGCTCATGGAAGGTCATATAAACACCCAAGTCCTTTTTAACTCAACCCTGAGTGGTATAATTGCTTATTATTCATCCTGACCTTAGATAGAAACTCATCTTTAATAGCAGCAGCAAGACCTACATGATCTCCTTTCCCTTAGAGCCATTATTGGAGCCTTTTGTTCAGTTCATAGCAAGAATTACATTGGGTAGACTGCTTGTGAGAAGCAAAAAAAAGAGTAATTTGTTAGTAATAGTTGTCTTTTCAAAGGGTAAAATTTCATATCATAGATAAAGAAGTTTCAAAAAGCCTTCTCCTATGATACGCATTTGAGTATTTTAAATGGCATCTTTAATTTGGAAGAATAATAATTCTGTCTCTGTTAAAACATGTGAAGGCAGCCTTCACATGCAATTCTTGTACAAGTCAAAGAGGAATAGCTTCTTTTGATCATAATTTTTTTTCTAATGACAACACTATATTTTCAAGGAAAAACAAGGATGTGAATAAAAAAGATAAGATTTATCAAAAACTCACTACACAGAGAAAATCATTGTTAATATTTTGGTGAAAATTATGCTAGTTACTTGTACTCAACAGATAGAGTGCTTATTTTTTAGCATTGGGATCATGCTGTACGCGCTGGTTAGCAGTTTTCATCCTTTTTTATTTAATAATGTGTTATAACAGATTTTTTCAACATGCTCTGATTAACATAACTGTCAAACATGACTTAGATATAAACCGTATATTTAGTTGTTCACCAATAGTTTATTTTTAGTGTCTAGTATTTGGCTACTAAGTGTACACATATATTATTGATATTAATCGAAGAATTTTGATGTCACTTTTCATGAAGATAATTTTCTAGTTGCAACTAAAATAGTTTTTTAAACATAATCAAAAAAACTGTACCATGTTTTGCTTATTCTTGCCAATGACTATATTAGGGGGTTTTCCCAAGAATTATTTCTCATCATAAATGCAAAGTAGGAGTGAGGAGTAAAAATATATCAAGGATATTAGTTAAAGTAAACACAAAAAAATGTTTATTTCAGTGCAGAATTTCAGTCTTTACTTTGTTTCAATTCCTGTTGAGGTCTACCTCTGATTAAAAGCAGAAAAACCGAAGACAGATTTTCTACAAATAAAAAAAAAAAAAAAGACAAGACACATAGGTTAAGAAAACACAACACTATGGGTAAGACATCTAGTTATGTATGACAAGAGTTAATCCCCTTTAAACACATAATATGCATTCGTTCAAAGACAAACTGTCTTACTTTCAGATTTATGGAATACTAAATATGCAAAGAGTAAAAGTATATGAAAAATTTTATTACAAAGAAAATATTTATTGTACTGTATATCACTATCCATATGATATTTTTCATGAATTCATTCTCCAAAAACTATTTTTGCTATATCCACATAGTGCTCAATTAACATGATGATGTTTTCACTAAAATATAATAAACCCTTAAAAGGCAAAAACTTGAAGGAGTACTCAACTTCCGAATGGAGCACGTGAAATTAAATTTGTACTGGTTCACCTGAAATGGCGCACTAAGAAAATTACTTGGTTTTACTAGGTTAATTTCTTCCCCCATAATTTTCTGCCTAAGAAACAGAAACTTTCTGGAAACAAACTGAAATTAGTTTTGGCTCTATATCTTGAGAGTAATTCAGACATTCTTAAATAGCTTTTTTGAAAAATCTGAGCTAATGATTAATTAAAACCCAAAGACTTCTGTTTTTCTTTGTGAACAACTTTTTAACCAAAGTGACTGCTAAACATTAGATGAGATTTTCACTGGAATTTGAAAGATGTAGTGATAATACTATTTGGGAGTGTATTCCTGATAGATGCTATTAGGTGATATGAAGGATTTCAAGACTCACATTTTAAATTAATTCTCAGTAGTTTCAAATTGTGTTGTTAGCATCCTGGAATTTGTTTCACCTTGTTTTAATTTGTATGTTTGTTATCTAAAAATATAAGATAAAAGAACACTTCTCTTTTAATATGTTGCAAAGTAGATTAAGTAAAAATGTGGAGATGCTAAGATTATTTCAAGATTTTTGCATGTAAGTGATTTCGCAAAGAAAACATGTAACTATTTCATGAAAGATACCTTTATCAGTATATGTTTTTCTAAAAAAAAACTAAAATGCATTGTGATTCTTTTTGCTTTACTATAGAAACAAAGGCTACTTTAAGCTATTGCTTCATGCATATGAAATGGTTTGGAAACTTCAAGGCAGCATTTAATATGGCTTGCATCATTTCATTTAAAATGCAAGGTCTGTTTGTCCTTGTTGACAAGAATTGGCAATTAAAGTCAATTAAGAAGAAATAGAATTAAAGAATTGATTAGGCTTTACATGCATGATGAGTTAACTTTCTTAAGACAAGTCTAAGTTTTAATATTTTTTATTCCTCCTAAAGTCATAAGCATTCTTACTGTTTTTCTCATTTATAAAGTGAAATGACAGAATCTATGGTCCCTATATCCCTGGCCTTCATTATTAATTTAATGAGCTCAGCTCCAAATTGATCAATTGTTTTTCCTTACCTAAGCATTTGGACCAAATAAGCCACAAGGATCACAACTCTTGTGTAGCATTCCTGTAGCATCTATCTCCCTACTAACATAAAATTCATAAGCCTACCATATTTGTTAAGCTCCACCATATGCAAAAAAAGAAAACTGTTATATATCATGATGAAATGCTGAGGAGTTAGAAAATGCAGGTCTTACACTCTCAGGGCCTTATAATACATGTCTAGATAGAATTTCTTTCACAATACAATTGATAATGCTGAATATGAATGTTTTGTTTTCCTTCTTTGAATGAAAGCAATGCATGAAACTAAAACCAAATGAAACAAAAAACTTACACTGAATAAACCTACCTACCTGGTTCTTTTCAGCAACTGCTCTTTAAATAAAATCGTCTTCAACTAAATATATTTTTGATTCCTCTAAGTGGTTATTTTTTATCCTAAATGTTATGATTATAGTCTTTTAGTTTATCGGCTATAAGTATTATCCATTGATAAGCTGCAATAAAATGCTTGAGCATAATATTATTCAACCTTCACTTTTCTCTCTTTCTATTATTTAGGAATTTTTATCACCAATTTTACTTGATAAACACTGCCGTTATAATTGTAAATAAAATACTTGTTAATTGTCTTAGTTTGCTGCCATGACAAAATACTATGGAATAGTTAACTTAAACAAGAAATATTTGTTTCTCACAAGTTCAAAGTCAAAGTACTTCTGATTCACTTTCTGGTAAGGACTTTCTTCATTGCTTGCAGTTGGCTATTTTCTGTGTCCTCATGTGGTTGAAAGAAACAAAAGTAAACTCTTGCATTTCTTCTTATAAGGGAACTAAATCCCATCATGATTGAGTTGGGAACTCATGAGTTCATTCAACTCTAATCCCAAGATCCCATCTCTAGATAGCATTGTGTTGGGTCTTAGGCTTTCAGTATATGACTAATAGGGAGACACAGTCCCTAACATCATGATTATGACCTTCTAAAATTCATGTCATTCTCTTATGGAGCATATATTCATTTCATCCCAAAGGCTTCAAGTCTTAACTTATTCTACATCAACTCTGAAGTCTAAGTTCCAAAGTTTCATTTAAATGTCAGCTCGTAAGAACTGAGTTATTTTTCATCCTGAATCAACATACTTTTCCAGCTGTGAACCTGTGAAATCACATTAGTGAAGTGCTTTTGAAATACATAGTAGATATAGGATTCACTTTTCCATTCCACAAAAAGGAAATGAAAGGAAGGAGCATGAGAAAGTGTGAGGGAGAAAGGAAAGGAAGGAAATAGAGATGGGTTCCAAGGAAGTCCGAAGGCTTTCCAGACAAACTCATTAAATCTAAAAATGTGCTAATATTCGCTTGGGCTTGATCCTTTACTCTGGATATGCTGGGATGAGGCTTGTGCCTCTTCAGTTGTGTCAACTGAGGACCATATTTCCAAGTGTTCAGGCAGCTCCTGTCTCCCTGGACTCCAGGAAGTCATGTAGCATTTTTAAACCAAGACAATGAGCCTACTGTTTGCAAACAAGGAGGCAGCTCTTATGATATCTAATTTACATTCAGTGTCATTTTTCTTTAAAAAAATCAAATTTTGAATGTGGTACAGAAGCAATATCATGATGTTCTCTTAACTGTATGGAATTCTAGGTTTTAAGTTGTTTTTCCCTACTAGTAGTGAATAGAAAGCATTAATGGTACTGTAATCCAGTTTCTGTGATATTTGATGGTCACCTGACTTTAATTACATTTTACTATCATATTATTCCTAAATTTTATTTTGTTTACCTGTTTTTCAAAAATATTACAAATATATTACCTTTGATTTTCAAAAATATTGCAAAAATATGGTTAGATATGGGTCCTCAATTCTACTCAGTATTCGATAAGCCCTTTCTTACTTTCTTTTTATTTTTTTCTTATAAATAAGAGGGAATATATAACATATGTGGATGTGTAGTATTTATGTGATTATTTTAATACTCAGATAAATAATACCAAGTTGTGTGGTGAATATTACATATACCATTAAAGTACCCCTTTTCCCTCTGAATGTTTTACTACCTTCAACTTCGTGTTAGTCATTTTCTTGCTTTGCCTTGAAGTTTTTACTTCAAAATATACAATATATAATTGCTTTTGAAAATGAAATTAATAAAATTGTACTGTATATTTTATTCTGTGACAAAATATTTTATTTACTTATTCCCCCCCCATGTAAATCTTTACTGAGTTATGTAATTGATTCCTTCCTCTCTACTGTGTCATATCATGATATTTTGTGAATATACAATTTGTGTCTTCACTTTTTTGGTCAAGGGACATTTGAACATTTTCTTGTATTTTATTCTGTTATCTTATCTTCAGATTTTCTATTCCATTTAGAATCATCTAAGTAAATGATATTTTTTCAAGAAATTCATCTTTAATATGCTAAATGTGATGGCATGAAGTTGTTCATAACTATCCCTGTTAATCTTTTTATGTATGTTATATTGTATCCTGGTACAAATATTTCAAGCTATAAATTTTCCTGCTAGTACGGTCTTAGCTGCATCCAACATATTTGATATTAGCTACATCTATTGTTATTTCCCATTGTTGAAGTATAGGTCTGTTGGTAAGGAGTTCTGCTAGTTATTCTCCTTGTTTCCTTGAGCTACTGCAACAAAATAGACTAGGTGGCTAAATCCAAAAGGATTATTGGTGTCTCATAGTTTAAGAGACTGGCAAGACCAAGATCAAGATGCTGGCAGATGTGATGTCTGGAGAGGTCCCAATTAACTCTATTGGAGATGACCATATTTCTTGTCTCCTCACATGAATAAAAAAGATGAACCTCATATGTTTTTTTAATATGATTTTTAATTCCACCATGAGGTTTCTGTTCTTATGATCTCTTCTAAATTGAATTACCTCACAAACACTTCAATTACTAATATGATATTATTGAGGATTCAGGTTTTAACATGTGAATTTTGGAGAATACTATTATTAATTTTTAAAATAAAAAAGTTTTTATTTTACTATTATTCATTTTAGATATTTTCAATCTTCCATCATGAGATGTGAAGCAAGTAATGTTTCTGAGACTACAACCAGCACAGATGCTTGGCAAGTACAAGGACACATTTGCAGGGGGTGATAAAAATGACTGTTGAGTGAAGGAAGTGTGCGATGGCTTTCTGAGAATGTAATAGATTTGCTGTCATTGTCACATCCTTGCAAGAAAGCATGTTGAAGTTGTTATGTTTCAGACAATGCCCATAGCGGGATGATTAAGCTCAGGGCTCATTCCATCAGTCTAATAGTGACTTCTTTCTTCTCTCTTTTCTTTATCCGGTTACTGGATTTTGTTGTTATACTTAATATTTTTGCATCCATTTTCCTGAAAGGTCTCAACCTCCAGCTTCTTATCCTTCTCAACTTTGCCAATTTTTGTTGTAAATTAGTCTGATGTTGCAAGGTAGGAAATGTTCCATATTCTTTCATTTTGTGAAACATGATACATAGAATATTTAATAAAAATTTCATATACTTTTCACAGCATATTCTAGATACTTAATAAATAGTTATGCATTTGAATTCTTGCCAACAAACTAAGATTTTTTCAGGCATTCACACTCTCTAACTTTATTTCTTTATATAAATTCATTATTTGATCTCTAATTTTGCAACAATTATAATAGACTTCCAGGTAGCATCAAAATTTTTTGACAGTGCAATCTCAATGGATGACATAGTTTGGTATGTTTCCTTTTCCATGGGCTTTCTGAATTAATAAAGATTAGTAAAGGCATTACTAAATACAGAACTGAGAATAAATGGAATAATTTTATCATGTTTATTGTAGGTATCTAGAAGGAAAATTTCTAAGCAAATATGGTGTTTTGTATTGAAGAAACTTTTATTATTTAAGCATTTTATAGCAAATATTGCCATGAATAACATATAAATAAAGGTAAGCAAATTTATTTGATTATGCAAATAAACATTTGGCAAACCTACTGATTTCTGAAAAGATTTTGTCATCTTTACTTGGGAGAGATGTTTGTAAGCACTTTAGATAAATAGAGTGAAGTGACATGTTTATACTGTTCCTTAGAAGCCATTAATAAACTCTATTTGCTGAAAATTTAATCATACAATATTATGGTTTGGTTCTTTGATTTATTTTTACAATGATGTGTATCAGATTTACCTTATTCAGATTGTAAATACTGTAATTTGTATATTTTTTTATTCCTAATGGTGATAGGTAATAAGTCTTACATATATAGTTGTAGAATTGAGTTGGATAAAATCAGGAAGATTTTTTACATGCATTTATCATTCCCTTGCCTTTATGATTTTGAACCATGAACTTCATATCTACTAAAACCATTATAACCACAATGGAAAAGAAGACAAAACTCAGCCTCAATTTGGAATGTGGGTCAGGGATTGTAAATGTTTTCTGAATAAGGCCAGATGGCACATTTGAAGCTTACTCAATTCTGGTATTAGAGGTGAAATAAACTGCAGACAAAATATAAATAAATGCATGTGGTTGTATTCCTACAAAATTTTACTTTAAAAATGTGGCAGACTGCATTCAGCTGTTTGTTTGCCAACTCCTGGAGTAGAAGCTATGTTTGTACCATCATGTAAATAACTAAACACAAGAACATCATGCTATAAAAATGCCCTTCCCTTTTTCTTCTTTTTTCTCCCCATCCCTACATGTAGAAGGTCTAGTCTGTAGAATTATATATAGTTCAAAAATTTTACTTAGGTGCAGTGTGGTTATGCACAAGGTTAGGAAGACTGTTGCCATTCTTATACATGCCACATGGGAATGCTTCTGTAGAAATGTTATTTCTATATAATGGATATAATTAATTTATTATAAATATACATTTCTTCTTAAACTTTACTGCAGCCTCACAATCTGTTGGATAAAAAATTATTAGAAACTATCCTTACAGAATAAAAAGAGTTAGTTCATTTCATTTAAAATTATCATGAAAAATATCAATGAATGCAACATCAACATGTCTGTGGAGCATGACTCTAATTTCAGAGAGCCACCTAACTTCTCTTGGAACACATCTGCTTTGTTGTTTCTGTCTAATCAAACTCTTCATTTCCTAGATTTTTCTGCCATAGGGTACTCCTTTTGTATAAAGTTCCATTTTAAAAATGCACACATAATGAAAAAAAATTTTAAATACACAAAAGAGAAATTCAGTGACAAAAAGTTCAGGTTCTCTCAATCAGCCTTCCATTAGTGTGACATGATAAATTAGTACTTGCAAGTAAAAAGAACTCTGTCCTATACCACCATCGTTCACTACTTATCAAAATATCTTTGTGTGCATGTGTGTGTGTACGTATATGTGTGTGTCTGTGGTACTATGGTACTGGGAATTGAACCCACAGGTGATCTATCACTGAGCTATATACCCAATTTTAGATTTGTGCATGGTGGGGAACTGATTTGTGTGAATCCAGTTATCAAACTTTGCAAAGGCAATCTTTTTATAGTATTTGATTAATGCATCAATTTTGAAGTTATTCTGAGTTATAAACTTTAAAATACTATATATATTTTAGCTATGATTTTAAAATATTAACTGTTGCATGCTAACATTGATTAGTCCTATTACTAGAATTTACTCAAAACAATTGAATTCAATGCATTTTCCATATGTTCTGAATTAAATGAAGCAAAATTTACAATATGGAAGTCTAGGTTTTTCTCTTGAATTTCTTCCCAAATCTTTACCTGAATATCTGCTCCAATGAGAAGTTTTCCTAATATTCTACCATATTATGTAATTTGTCTAAAATTCAATAAGACTTCACTGATGTGAATAAATTTCTGAGTTTCTTATGTAATATGAAAGTTAGGAATAACTCTTTCATCCTTATAGGAAGATTGCTAAATAAGTCATAGGACATATAAATGTTTTAATTTAATTATAATAGCTAGAAATGCTTTCATTTAATTATAATAGCTATGTTGCATATAATTCATTTGATTAGACATAAATATCAAAGAATATTAATAAGAATATTTAAATAATCATTTCAAATGAGTGATATTAAAATGTAAGAAAATGAATTGGGCTAACAAAAATACCCATCTGTTTCTTAATGTGATATTCTTACAGAATGATTACTTCCTAATTAGAATCAAGATACTATCAAATAGATATTATTCTTGATTATAAGTTCCAAATGAGAAATTATTAATTTATTTTTCTAGCATATATTTTCACTTAAATGTAAAATACAATAGGTACTGCACCTGCTATGTGCATTTTAGGGATATGTATGAAAATAAAAACAACATAATTGGAATTTGTTAAGATGTAACTACTACTTTAGTGAAAGAAATTTTTTAAGAATATGAAGAATGAGATTAAATTGTAAGCTTTGAAAGTAGAGCTCCATTCTCTAATAATAGACTATTCTTAATTATTTTTATCTATAAAAATGAATATGTTGATTGTTTCCTTTGCTGAGGAAAAACTTTTTAGTTTTAATCCATCCCATTTGTAGATTCCTGCTTTTATTTTTGTGCTTTTGTAGTCTTGTTAAGGAAATCTGGTCCTAAGCTGACGTGATGAAGATTTGGGCCTACTTTTTCTTCTATTTGATGCAGCATCTCTGGTCTAATTTCTAGGTCCTTGATACATTTTGAGCCGAGTTTTGTGCAGGGCAAGAGAAGAGAGAGCCTACAGAGTGCGAAGAAAGTCTTTACACATGCACTTCAAATAGGGCACTAAATCTTCAGAATTTATAGAGAACTCAAAAAATGTAACACTAAAAATACAAATAATCCAATCAATAAATGGGCTAAGGAACTGAGAAGACACTTCACAGAAGAACTACAACTGATGAACAAATATATGAAAGTTCAACATCTCTAGTAATTAGAGGAATGCAAATCAAAACTACCCTAAGATTTCATCTCACCTCAATTAGAATGTCTATTATGAAAAATACAAGCAAAAATAGGTGTTGGTGAGGATGTGGAGGAAAAGGTACACTCATACATTGCTGGTGAGATCGCAGATTGGTGCAGCCACTCTGGATAGCAGTATAGAGATTCCTCGGAAAACTTGAAATGGACCCACCATTTGACCCAGCTGTCCTACTCCTCGGATTATACCCAAAGGACTTAAAATCTGCATACTATAGTGATGAGCCACATCAATATTTATAGCAGTTCAATTAACAATAGCTAGATTGTGGAGCCAACCGAGATGCCCTTCAATTGATGAATGGATAAAAAAACTGTGGTATGTATACACAATGGTATATTACTCAGCCATAAAGAAGAATAAAATTATGGTATCTGCAGGTAAATGGATGGAGTTGGAGAATATCATGCTAAGTGAAATAAGCCAATCCAAGAAAACCAAAGGCTGAATGTTTTCTCTGATAAGTAGATGATGATACATAATGGGAGCAGTAAGGGAAGAATAGTTATATTGTGTAGAGGAAATGAAGGGAGGGTAGAGTTCAGGGGTAAGGAAAAATAACAGACTGAGACAAACATCATTACCCTATGTAATGTATGATTACAGGAATGGTGTGAATCTACATTGTGTACAACCAGAAAAATGAAAAATTATACTACATTTGTTTACAATGAATTGAAATGCATTCTGCTGTCATGTTTAACTAAATAGAACAAACAATAAAATAAATAAACAATGAATATTTTAACATACCAACATCATCTTAGAAAATGTGCATGTCCATTTTCATGATTTAACTGTAGTAATATTCATACTTTTCTGTATTTACTATTATAATACCTCTATTTATAAATTCAGTCATTGTACCCATGGAAATAACTAAATTTTTTAAAGGAATATTTTGGTAGTACTGTTTTTTTCATTTCTAAAATAAAACACTTCAACTTTTAATATTTGTGTCACTTTGTGAAATGTTCTTTGCTTTTCAAAGCATCAAAGGGCATTCATTAAGCAATACCATTAATATCTCTTTTACATATTGCATTACATTGTATCTATAGATAATTTAAGTTGCCATGAAATCTAGAAATTATTTCTTCAGCTAGTATTTAATTTTTATTCATATATTCTAGACCTTTTAGTGCCATTATTTTATTATATCCATGTGATCAGTAATGTTAATTAGCATAACTATGATCATTGTTAGTATCAACATTAGGCTATCCCAAATGTCCATATAGGGTACAGCTTCTCAGGTCTTATACTTAGTGTTGACTGATTGCTCAGTTTATCTTCCTCAAAAAACCCCACTTAGCGTTGAATTATATTCCCCAAAAAGATATCTTGAAGTCCTAACTTCTTGTAAATGTGACCTTATTTGGACAAATAATCTTTATAACATCAATATAAGATGATTAAGGAATAAGTTAGGTCCTAGTCCAGTATGACTGACATCTTTACAAGAAGAAAAGAGTCATAGTGACAGACCCACATGGACAACTAATGGAGTTCTTGTCCAGGGAAAAGGAAAGGTGGATAATGAAGTTATAGCAAGCTAAGGAACAACAAGGATTGCTGGCAATGGCAGAAACTGAGAGATAGGTGTGGATTTTCTTTGTATTCTTCAGAGAATGCAAGGCTCTTCTGGAAACTTAACTTTAGACTTTTAGCCTCTAGAATGTGAGAATTCATTTTCTGTTACTTTAATTGAGTCAAGTTGTGGTAATTTGTTACAGCAGACTTAGATACTTAATATAAAATTCTTCATCTCCTCATTTAAATGGTCATCCATTGTTTTTATAATTATTGACCAAAGATCTATCCTTAGATTCTAAAGGGCAGAGACAATCTTTTTCTTAATTGTAATGACAATTCCTACCATGAAATAGTTACTTATTATATGTAAATTAGTTGATTTAGTTAACCACTAACCATATTAGAAACAAAATATAAAAATAATCTTTTCAAATAATGATAGAAAGCCTGTCTTTATGTCATAATTCTTTGAATGATTCTATCCGTCATTTTATTCTACGGATATTTTCTGTGTATAATTATATTGAGGTTGGTGGAGATATGACTTAGAGTCAGCATGAGGTTAGAGTTAGGACATATATGAAGACAAGTAAAACATAAACCTTGTTTTTTTTAAATGACTACATTACTGGAAAATATGAATAGATTAAGCTGTGTACTATTGTCAAACCTTGAAAAATATTTTTCTTCATGTTCCCTAATTAGATTACAGAGAGTAATTTAGGTAAACAGTTAAAAACACAGAATAATTATGAATGTGAAAATGAATTACCAAATTGTGTTGTTAGTCACCATTTTGCTTATGTATGCTTTGTTCAAATTCAGAATAAAAAGTTCTTGAGATCAGGGCCAACTTTTACATATTTTTGTAAGCTATGGAAAAATGTGACTATGAGCTTTGACTTTTGTGTCAGGGAGGATTAAATTTCAATTCTACAATCAGTTATCTAATCTGATACTTTAATAATATCTTCACCTTTTTTATATTCAGTTTCTTCATTTATAATCATCACTTTTCTGTTCAATATCTAAAATCACTCATTCCTTAATAAAAGAAACAAGTGTCCCTTGGAAAATGGCAGATTCTATGTTTGGGGCAAGAAATGATCAAATAGCATATTGCAGTGCCAGACAATAAAGCAGTGTTAAAAATGATATGGATATGTCAAAGGCACATAAAAACCCAAGGGGAAGAGTTCCCAAAGGACACAATTGAATCAGTCTAACCACGAAAGGAATGGAGTAATACTAGACTATTGAACCCAGTCTTGGAAATCAGGATCAGGTCCTTGTCCCCTTGTGTTGATTAAACATGCTAGAAATGCTGAGGTAAGAAAAACAGTTTTATTTAAAAGGTAGAACAGAGAGAAAGAGAGAGAGATTCCTTCAGAGAGGAGAGGGTCCAGAGGTGGTGCCTGAGAGAGTGGTGGTGTCTTGCCCCCTTTTTAGATTTCAGGTTTCCTTTCTTTTCATGCCCCCTCCTCCCACCATGCCTATGTGACCAGAAGGGCAGGAAGAGAGCCTTCTAGGAGACGATTGCTTGTGTCAGAAAGTGCGATCCTTTCCCTCTGCCAGACACTGTTAGCAACCAGGGGATAGGGAGTGCTGTCTACCCATTTCTTTTTCTTTGATAATCACCTACCTGTCCTTTGCCATGTCTCACTGTCACCGAAGGATGAAATAAATAAATATCTTAAATCCTTATGATATAAATGTGTGACTGAAAAAGTAGAGAACAGAAAAATCTGTCATGCAGAAAAATTTCTAATAATTTATGTAAATAGATTCTTCAGGAATGAATACTCGGCCCAAAAGTCAAAGCTCACAGTCCCTTAGTATGGACCGCATAGAGAATGCACAGTGCATTCTCTTCGTGAAGAATGAACTTAGAGATTATCATTCATTACAGTTATTTTTCAATGGATGTAAAATTCTTGGCTCACAGACTTTTCTTGGAAAAGATTGAAACCCTCAGCACATGATACTGCGTGGAACTGGTAATGTGGGGGTGGTAGTTACATGCATGAAAACAAGCAATCTCTTTTATGTTAGCTGAAGGAAATGAAAGGAGAAGAAAATGAGGAAAAAATAAAAAGAAGGTCAGAAGGCAAATTCATAGAAAAGTGAAGGAACAAAATAATTTTAGATTAAAAAGTGCTTATTCTCTCCCTGTATATATTCTCTCCCTGCATATGTATTTTTCTCCCATATTTCTTTGGGAATAAAGAAATCCAACCGGCATAAAAATTTACCCATCCTGAAAGGCAAGTCTAAGTAAAAAAGTCCTGGGCAAGTTTCTTAATGTTTGAATGAGATAGCAGAACAATATTAAATACCAGAGCTATATTTACCATAAAACTCATAATGCTTAAGTTTCAGTAAACTTCATTTACAAAATGGACCCCTTCCAAAGTCCACTGAAGCATGCTAATGTGTTCACATAGTTATATGTTTAAGCCTTTTTCAAAAGCAAGATACTTTAATTATAAACTATTATGAGTATTGTTTTTTCCACTTTTGTTCTCCTTTCCTTTAAGGTAGCTTTCTAGTGGCATGAAGACAGTTTTAAGAATTGAACCAAGAAAAAACTTAGTTTAAAACAAATTTAATTTGGCATTTTAGGAATATCTATATGGTCTAAGATCACTTCTGTGTATTCAGTTACTCTGTTAACAGCCAGGACTTAGAATGGTTTTAAGAAATGCTCATACCACCACTATTCTGACTCACCTGTCTGATGACCCAAAGCTACAAGACCAGAGGCCATGTTACTGCATAATCATGTGCTACAGCATCCACAAGGAGAAGTCTGAGGATCAAAGAGAAGCCTAGGCTTTCAAACACATTATAAAGGAGGCTAATCTGTAGGATTACACTTGTAAGTGTCTTATCACTTCAGTGATAAGACATATAAAATTGAAAACAGTTAAAGAGATAATATTCTCCTATCAGAAATAAATGTGAAATTACAATGTATATGTTGTAAATGCACCATATCTCTTTGATGGGTATCATGTGGAAATAGTTATCAGAATCCCATGTTTAAAGTTCTAAACTAATAGAAGTATGTACATTTGTGTGTGAAATTGCATCTTTTATGTGTCCAAGCTATCAAGAACTATTTTCAAAATTAATTTTAATACACTATACTAAAGAATGAATTAATTTGCTTTTCTCGTCATATAAAAATACAAAATTGTCATGTGAAGAAGCAAGGAATGTGTATAATATCTGTGGGAAGGGTAAAATATTATAGCAGTATATAAAGCAGGTAATAAAATTATCACTCTTTGTCTATATTTTGTATTCTTTGTTATTTGTGAGCTATTAAAAATGTTTGACTTGCTGCCATTTCTTTTTAAGTAAATATTTACCTTAGTAAATAAAATTCAGATCTTTCTTAAAAGAGGAGTGGTTTGGTCCATGGTATGCCACACATGGCTGCGTGGGCCAATTTAGTATTTTGTCTTTTATTATTAATACAAATATGAGCCCTTCATGAGCTCTAAGTATTTAAGTGATGTAATTAGTTGTTAATGCAGTTCTGGCTAATCTGTGGGTTATGCCTGGGGGAAGAGAGGAGAGTGCAGGAGGCCAGGTAAAAAGTAGTAATGGCAACATCCGGGAAGATGGCAGAGCAGGAGAAACAAGGAGAATCTATTCTGGATAAAGGGAATATGAAAACAAGATGGAGGCACAAGAAATTTGGAACCTATCCAGGCTTTGTGTGTTTTCATGTTGCCAGTGCATGTGCTGAGTTTTCAGTGGAAAAGAACAGAAAAGAAATTTCACTGTAAAGGGCCCCCTTTTCCAGATTTTATTCAGGTATGCTTTTTAAAATGCCTGTGTCCTTCTGACACTCTGTAACATGAGTTCTGTTTCATTCAGGAGAGTGCTCAGCATCTAGAACAAAGTCAATAACTATTTGTTGAATCAATAAATCATGACTCTGAACACTAGAAACACAATAATATGCATGAGCTGTGTCTGAAGAGTTGATTCTGGAGTGAAAAAGACTCTCATGTTGACAGTAGCTGATATTTTTAACTTTGTCTCATGTTTTAGTTACAGGGTACTGTAAAAAATAGGAATAAATGCTGTTTTCATTTTCCTTATCTTGAGCATTGATATTTCAAAAGACTATATTTGTAGATGGTGCTTTCCAATACATTTGATAAAAGGAGAAGTCTCAAAAACCATAATGAAAATTTCTAAAATGAGAGCAATCTTAGACCATTTAGGAGCAAAATATGTTTAAACAGGGTAATTTACAAATCAAAGAAAAAGTTTGTTGCTCACAGTAACAAAGAGGCAAGGAAGTCCAAGGTGAAGTCACTGATGTTCCCTGGTGTTGTGTCCTCTGAGGGTGTACACAACTGTGTCTGAACATACGGTGTCTATGTAGGAATCATGTATGTTGTTAACACCCCCCAAAATAAACAACTGTATCCTCACATGGAGGAAGAGACTGAAAAAGAAAAAGGGACTAGGGGTACTTCTTTAAGCCTCTTTTATCCTCTTTATGAGAGCACCAATTCACATTCATGTTAGCACAGTGTTTGTTTATGACTTCATTGCTTCACAAAAGGTTCCACTTCTTAATACCAGCCACATTGAGTACTAGATTCCAACATGAATTTTATAGGAACACCTACATTCAAACCCTAGCAGAGATATCTTTTAAAAATACATAGGCAATCTTAGCCAAAAAGGAAATTTCATAAAATACCCATCCGTCAAAGGACTCATACAGAGAATGGACACGTATCTTCTGCAACAAATAATAAAAGACACAAAAATTTGGTGCTTTAAAACCAAAATTATATAAGTGATTTGTCATATGAAGATGTCAACTAAAACCACAATGAGGTACCATAACATCCACTAGAATTCTAAATATAAAAGGGACTAGCAAACAATGGTGGTAATTATGGTAAACAATCAGCACCATTGTGTTTGTGGAATTTTAAAATGGTACCATTCCTTGAGCAAAAGTCTGGAAGATTCCTATAAACTAAATAAATTGCTCCACGATGTAGCAATGCCATAATTAGATATGTATATGAGAAAGAAAAATATCTCATAAAGAAATTTTCATAAGACTAATCTTAAGTGCTTTACATATAACAATACAAATCTTTAAAAATTAGAATATCTGTCAATAAATAAAGAATACAGAGTATTCAAGTAATTTAATGCTGCTCATCAACAATGAAAAATAAATTACTGATACATCCAACAATGCTATTAATATCTAAATAACATGTTAATCTAAAGAAAGGTAATATTAAATGTATATGGGGTTTAATTTCTTCTTTATGAACTCTTATGACCAAACAACTAGTCTAAGTTGGAAAAAAGCTAAATATCTAGCTGGGGAGTAGGAGGAGGACTTGACTAGAAAGGGACATAGAGGAACTACCAGAGGCAAGGGTATTACTTAATAATCATTAGAGGTACAAATTACATTATTGCGGAAAATTTTCAGAACCTATTGAATTAAAGATTTGTGTTTCATTGACTGAATTTTACAACACAAGCAATTATAGGCAAATACTGGATCTTTCTTAATATAAATGCTGAAGTATTTAGGGAAATACTGAGCAATATTCACAACTTAATTGAAAGGCATCATAAGTGAGATAGATGGATGGATAGAGAAATGACTGTATGTGCTAATAGGTGAAAAACAATTTTATTGTTACTAGAAGATGTATTGGAAAGGTTTTTTATTTTTCTGTATATTTAAAAATTTTAATAATGTCATGTTAGAAGATAATTTCCTGATGAGATTATCTGTACAATCATTAATCTTTTCCAGTCATATTTCCTACTTTTATAGCTGACATTTTCCATTTACATATTTATATTTTAAGTAATAGAAAATAACTATATTCATTTCAAATAAAATAGATTTTAAAATCTAATAGCAATTAAAGATGTTATAGTTGAATGGTCTTTTCAGTTGATATAGTGCCCTAATGTATGACACATAAGATAATGCAATATATGTATATATATATTATATATTATACATTCAGATACAATATATAATAATAATATGTTTATATATATGTGGATGTCTTCTTAACACACTTACTTAGGTGAGCAGTTGAAGTTTGAAATATCAGTTTTGACTTTGATATTGGTATAGATGTGGCAGAGTTGTTGAAATCTACACATAAACATACTAGTATTAATATCTATTTTAATTAATAACAAAATACATAAAAAGAGAGAAATTGCTAATGTGTTGAAATTAGTGTTTTACAGGTACAGAAGCTATAATATACAAATATGGGAACAAATATATGTAACATCAAAATAGGAAGAAAAAGTTACTACATGGGGTGAAAATTATCCCTTGTTTATTATAAAGTAAGAAAATTAGGAAATGCTACCTTTTGATACTTAAAATAAATGCTTGTTATATCCCATAAAACACATTTAAAAAATAAAATGTTTGGTGGGCACAGTGGCACAATCCTGTAATCCCAGAAATTCGGGAGGCTGAGGCAGGAGGATTGTGAGTTCAAACCCAGACTCAGCAATTCAGGAGACCCTATCTCTAAATAAAATACAAAACAGGGCTGGGGATGTAGCTTGGTGGTTAAAATCCCCTGGTCTCAATCCCTGGTACCAAAAAAAAAAAAAAAAAAAAAAACCCCATAAAATGTTTTAGAAATCCGGAAATTAAATTTCATCAATAAAATAAGTGCTGATGCCAACTATAACCTCATTTTCTAAAACTTCAAAAATAGGTGCATTTCTATTTAAACACTATGAGGCAGACTTGATAAAAATAGAGCATGTATTAGTGTATTGAGTGACTACCATCATAAAGATGTCAACTTTCCTTAATTAAATGATAAATATAATGTAATCCTAATAAAAATACCAACATGCTTGTAAAAATCAAGAAAATATTATAATGAAGTCAGAGATAAACAAAAATCACACAAAAACAGGAACTCACTGAAAAAGAAAAGCTATGAAGAAGGACTGAGATATGAAGACATTTATTTATATAAATGATTTACACTAAAATGTTATAGTATGGGCACATTGTGCATGTCTAATAAAATAGCTTGTCTAGAAATAGACCTAAGTACGTGTGGAATTCAGTTTCTGATAAAAGTAGCACCTAAATTCTCAGATCCAATATAGAGTCTAATAAATATTGCTGGGACTACTGGTGACCCATTTGAAAAGCATGTGCTATTAGACATAAATCTCATATTGTGTATAAGAACAAACTCAAAGTAAATCTGAGGATAGAATTAAGTGCAAGCAAACAGAAAGAAAGAAATCTTATAAAATCCATAAGAAAGCATGTATGTATTTCTCTGTCATTTGAATGCAGGAATAGTAAGTTTTAAACTATGATTTAACTTAAGACTTTAAAGAATTGAAAAGGAAAGAAAAAACTAATGAATTTAAATTTAGTAAAACTTTCTGGACAAAACTGCTATAGACACAACTTAAAAATCTATAAACTGTAAGAAAAATAAAATGTATATCACAGGAAAAGGACTAACATCTTTGCTATATAAAGTATTCCTTAAATTTCAAGTTATAAAGCACTAAAAGTGTTGAAAAGTGGGCTAAAATCATAAACCAGTCACAAAATATGAATAAAAATGGTTCTTGAACATAGTGAAATGCATTCAGTTTTACTAATAGAGATGTGGAAATTAAAACTGCTTGACAGACTACTTATTCCCTAAGAAAGTGGCAAAAATTTCCAGTATGAAGACATTCTGTTGGAAACAAGGTGAGAAAATCAGCATTTTAATTGTTTTGCTGTGTGAATATAAATTTATACAACCCTCTTGTCTAAATCTAACAAACTACATACATTTTACCTCTTAAACAGTAATTTCATTTTTATAATTATCATTAAGATACATCTAAAATACTATGCATAAGGCTATTAATCATAGCAAAGTAGTTGGGAATTACAAAAAGCTGGAGAAGACCTAAATACCCATATGCAGAACTGAATGAACTCAAGCACATCCATGCAGTGAGCTACCTTTGCCACCGTAAAGAGAAGGAAGAGCTTAATACCCTTGCAAATACTTATTTCCTAACTCTGTCTGATAACGATTTGGAAATAATGCCATTTAAATAGTAGTGAGAACACCTAGAGTCCATATTTTGACTTCTAAATATATTTCCTATGTACAAAATGCAGATTGAGTCTTGGAGAAACGCCTAATTTCTAAGCTGTGGTTGGTAAAAATTGAATTCATATGATTCATCTTTTTGTGCCAGATAGTGAAGGTCTGTGCAAAGAATAACAGTGACATTTCAAAGGACTCAGTAGCAGGCTTGAAGGGAATCCCAGAGGCTAAATCTGGAGTGTGTGAAGTAATATAAATAATGAACAATAATGGCCACTGAATAAAATAAATATGAGTCTCTACTTATTAATTAATTAAATGCTGAAATAAAGAGGGCAGCATAGAAACCTTTTCTTCAAGGTAGAATGCCAACAAAAAATGTGTAGGAGTGACGGAATTTGAAATCTATCATTTGACATCATATGCAATGATTGTTTCAGGTAAATTTGATCTAGATACTGGTGATATGGGTAAAATTTCTATAAGAAATGAGATAATTTCCTGAACTCAAAGCATTGCCCCAATTTATAACAAATTAATTTTAAAGAAATGTAGAAAATTTAAAGTGAAAAAACCCCAAATATTCAAAATTAAACCTATCATTACACAGAAAAAATAAACACCATGTGTGGTGCTATATACAATTCACTGATAAGTGTGAAACACCAATTTTGTGCTACCCCTTCCAAAATTTCACAACACGATCATGAGGAAATGTCAGGAAAGCTGAATCAAGGACATTCAACATAACAAAAGTCAAAAGGAAGACTGTAGGATTCTTCCAGATTAATGGACATTAATGAGCTGTGTGCCAAATACATTGCTGGGATAGATCCTAGACCAGGAAAACGATTTTTCCCCCCATATCTGCCCTAATGAATATAGGTGGAAAAATTGGCTCAATTTTAACAGAATGCAGATGCTTGAGTTCATTTCATGGTTTTAATAATATACTATGCTTGATCAATCAATAAAAAAGGCATTGTTTTTAGGAAATTCTCATTAAATTATTTAAAGGTAAAAACATCACACTGGTAACTAACTCAAACATTTGATAACCTTTGAGGTAGCTAAGTGAAGGGTAAAGAAAAAGTCTATTGCTTTTCAAATGTTGCATAAGTCAAAGGTTATTTCAAAACAAAAATCTTAAAAATATGTTATGCATTTCTGCTGTAAAATGTTATACGATATATAATACAAATTAAATAATATACATTTCATATCACATATTGTTGTATACACCTTCATTAATTTATTATTTTTTTAAGCTCTCCCCTGCGTCATCAGCCCTCCAAATACTACTCATTAGTTAAAAATTCTGACCAGTTACATGTGAAGAATAATTAAAGTTTCCAAAATCTCCAATATTTCCAAGGCTATTTACATAAACAAAACCTGGTAATATAAATAGAGTCATTTTAAGATCATTGCTAGTATTTTTGAGTTAAAAGAAGATGATGTATACAACATCTAACATAGAACTTCTGAAACCTTGACAAGGATTTTATATTAAAAGTAAAAATATAACAAATAATACAGGTTTGCAACTATTGGATTTTTCCTGTCATCCTCTAATAACTAGCCTTCCCTTCCCACACTTTTTGTATAAAAAAGGAAAAAGGCACATTTGATAGAAAAAAAAATTTTTGAGAAACCAACTTAATGTTCAGTATTCACAAAAGGTGAAACTCTTCAACAAAAGCCCTTGGTCTGAAGCATTATGAAATCTATTTAAGTAGTTATTATGATTTCTATGTAAAGAGCAAAGACAAAAACCAGTACTGTCATCTTCTTGTACAAAACTTTTATGATAAGAAAATTCATAATCAGGATGGCATTGCAAGTTCACACTTCTGAGTTGTTTTTTATTTTTGCTTCAATTATGTGGCAATGATAACAGATTAAAACATGCACTCAATTTTTTTTTTAAATTTCATGGACAATGAAAATAAACATTATTGAAACAAGCTGACAAACAAAAAATATGAAACTAGATTAGTTGGCTTGCCCTGAGAATAGAAGCAGACAAAGATGGCCTGGAGTTTCATCTACTGAAGGACAGTGAGCACTGAAGTCAACCAACATGACAGGTGGAACAAGAGCCAGACACACTACCTGATGTTAAGATTTATTGCAAAGTTTATCTGCCCTTTAAAGAAAGTTCAAAAGTGCTGCTACTGAACTCTACTTGTAAGTAGGGTTTCCATAAATCTGTACACCCAGGAACTTAGGAGGAAGCAGGCTGCAAACTTACCTAGAATAGGTTCTGCCTCAGCTCCTGATTTCTCAGTAGTGCCATATGGTATGACTGTAAATGTGGTATGTGGTTCAGAATTTTGGATCCTGCAAGGTCATGGGGGGAGAAAAAGGAAGAAAGAAGACACAAAAGCAGGGATAGAAAACTCACTTCATTCAAGAATACTAGCCCAAATTCCAAATACATGGGCAAAATTTCAAAAGTTAAGCATTGAAATTAAGGAGTAGATAAATTCACTAAAAGTAAAGAAAAAGAATGCAATCTAAAAATGACCGTAAAAACACATGTTTAGGATTTTCAAAATATAGGTGCAAAAATAATATTCTCAAAAGAAGAAAAATTATTGAGACAATAGACAGAAATGACACAAGGGGTACATAGCTCAATGATAGAGCGCCTGGCTAACATGTGTGAGGACCTGGTTTCCATCCCCGGCACTATATATTTGAAAAAAAAAATAACAGATATAAAAAAAATTATGAATTAGAAATCTTTGAAATGAAAATGGTGCCTTTTAATGCATTAAATGACCTCAATAGAGACAATAAGTTCTAATTGGCATGTTGTCAGAGTAGTAAAAGAGCAGGAGTATAATTTCAGTAATTCACTCAAAACAGTATAGAGAAAGAATTTTGTTGTTTGTTTTGGGTTTGTTTGTTTGTACTGTAAATGGAGCAAGGGTGCTTTACCATTGAGGTACATCACCAGTTCTTTATTTTTTATTTTGAGACAAGGTCTCCCCTAAGTTGCCAAGGTTGGCCTCAAGATATTCTTTCCTCAGCCTATTGATTCAGCACACATTCCTACCCTGGGTGCTCTGGGACTCCAGGTACAGTACATGCCACTGAAAAAGGAATTATTTTTTAATGCATATAGGTAAGGGATTCTATTCCATCCAGTATGGATTCACTGATGCCTGAATTAGTTATCTGTAGTCATTTTCTTTATAGGAAACAAAGATCTTAAAAAAGACATGACACATGCCTATGGTCAATTTATTTTATTTTTGTGCACTAAGAAATTATTGTCATCAACTAATTTTTATTTTTATTTTGTGACAAGAAAAAAACTTATCAGTAATAAAAAGGTGATCTAGGATCTATAGATATACTCCTGAACACCAAATAAAATAGAAAAATATATGTGGAACACATAAAAGGGAACAGAATTTCCACTTTGAATGTGACAAGTTTGATATTTCTTTTATACCTTCAAATAAAAATGTCATATAAGTATCTGCGTGTATTAACCTAGAACTGCAGAAGGAACTCACAAAGAAAAGATAATAGGGTCTGGCTGGAGTTAAAGGCACTCAACATTTAAAGTTGAAGTAGAGAAAGGCGATTTAGCAACTCTAGAGCATTGACCAGTGAACTGGAGGAAAACTAGAAAAACCTTAGTCCAAAAATGGAAGAGGTAATTATTTAAGTTGGGGGAAGATGAGTTTTGTGCTCAAGTTTCCAGAATGTTACTGAGCTGTCCTTGAGATGATGACGGAGAGATGACTCGTGGACTGGATAACTATCTACTTCATTCTCAATGAAGTTATATTGGGAGGTTGAGTTTCAGCCAGTGTTGGTAGCTCACACCTGTAGTCCCAGAGACTGGAGAGGTTGAGGGAGGAGGATATCAAGTTCAAAGTCAGCCTAAGCAACTTAGAGAGATCCTGACTCAAAAAATAAAAGGGGTTGGGGATGTAGCTCAGTGATTAAGCAACCCTGGGTACAATCCTCAGTACAAAAAAAAAAAAAGTTAAATTTTATAAATTAAGAGAATATAAGATGAAAAATGGAGTTCAGACAATATTTTGATTGAAGGAGTCAGAAAATAAACCAAGGACCAATGAAATAAGTTAGGCAATTTTAGTGCAAGTACTATGAAGAAAATAATGATAGACAATAAAGTTATAATCATAATCTGATGGGCACTGGGGTTGGGCAGTTTATGTTTGTCACATCAGTTGATCATAAAAGTTAAAGTTTTGGCATTCTGGTGAATTTCTAGAGAAAGAATAACAACTATGATCTGTTGCCTGTTGGAAAGTTGAGGAGGGGTTAGAGGGTTGCAGATTCCTAACGCAATGATAACGTTTTTGTTTTCTTATTTCATTGCTTTTTGCCTGTGACAAAATAATTCCTTGACCACTCAAAGGCCTTCTGCCCTTTCAGCTTTCCAATTCCTCCCATGGCACAAAAATTACATACTGGAATGTAATAGTCAAGAATGAATTGATCTATATAGAAAATCTAAACCTGCTATCTTGGTTTTATTACCTTAATCTGAGGAAGCAGATCAAAGTGAATCTTTTCTCTTTGTATGCCAAGATTTCAGGATAAAAGTTATAAAATTAACTTCCCAAATTGTTCTCCTATAAAACATTCATATATATCCCCTAAAAATGTTATGCTGAATTTGACAGAAAAATAACACCCATTAGTAGACATCAAAAGCATCCAAACAGCGAAGGTGTTCTGAGCGGCTTGAAAAAAATATTATTATTCATCTTTCAAACTCGTACCACAAAAATACTTACTGATTTACCCAAGGTAGAAAGTGCGGCAAAGAAGGCATGTTGCAGGCATCAAAAGACTAATCATCGGAGCATTGTCAGCCCAAGTGGGACAGTGAGGAGAGAGAGGCGTGGTTCAGAGCAGGTAGATGGAAAATGCCTGTCAAAGGCTATTTCATGTTGTGAAAAATCTCATAAATTTTGTGGAACAAAGGTCATTTACCTCTGAGTAGGAGTAGCTCCTGATGCTGAGGCTGAAACTTAATTTGAAAAAGTAAAGCAAAGCTAAGAAAGTAGAAGGGTGCATGGGGCTGCAGCCCTTTGTTCTGTCTTTCAACAAACCATGGAGTTGAGGAGTTTTCCCTACCTCAAACCACTGGCTGTTCTCAGGAGGATAATCTTGCATTGCAAATTCAGACTTTCAGCGCTCAGATTAAGAAACAATATATTTCATTAGATGGCATGTCTAATATTTTAGGTATTAAATATTTTCACTTTAATTTAGATGTAAGTTTAAACTGTTTAAGTTGGTATAAAATAATGACAAAATTAACACAGTCTCTACGATATTTAAATGAATACATATTCTATATCTTTTGAATTATGAACAACAAGCACATAATAAACATGCTTAAAACTACAGCATACAGCTCAAAAAATTATGACTAATTGAACATCCTGATAACCTACCTCATTTTTCTATTCAATGTCTGCCCTCACTCTTCAAAATACTTTTATGATACTTTATTAGTTACTATTATTGTCTTACCAGCTACACATTCATCCCAAAAGACTGCAGTTTAATGTTGTTTTGTTTTGAAGTTTATAGACTCATCTTTTATGTCGATTTCTTGTTCAATAGTTTGTGAGTTTCTCCTCTATTGCTATGTCTGGTGTAATTTGTTCTTTTTCTTGGTTATATGATATTCAATTGTATAACTATACAAAAATTTATTTAGTAATTCTTCTGATGATGGGCTTCAAATTTATTTAGAATTTTTAGCAATTATTATTTACATGTAAGAAATACATGTGCATACATTTCCGTTGGTCAGAGGAGTAGAGATTTTTGTCATAAATATGTGAACATTCAACTTTACTAAGTAATGGTAAATTCTTGTTCAAAGTGATCTTATCAATTTACTCATGGGTACTGTACTATGAGTTTCTGCTATTCTCCATATTATGCTTGCTAATAGCAGTTTTTAAAATTTTAATGCATTTGGTGAACTACTGATTTGCGATTTTAATTCATATTTCTCTGATTAATAACAAGATTGAGCACCACATAAACAAATGTTAACTCATACCTAGTCCACCATAATATACCCCTTTCTCCAAGAATGTCCGGAACCATGGAAGTGATCTCTGGCTAAAGCAACGTGAAACATACTAGCTAGTGATTTACCTGAAATCACACCACCAGTGTGAATGCAGTGTTAAATGAAAATGTGCAAATACATGTTTCGTCCCTGGTTTATCTGATTGTGTTGCTTGGTTTTAGATAAATGACTGATGAGATTAAAAGAGTTATCAATAAACTTGTTACCTTGTTGTTTAACAATTTGAAGCAAAATCTATCCAGCGAGATTACCAAAGAGTCCTGGGACATATTCCTGAAAGGCTCAGACCTTTGGTGATATTTGCCCAAATTTTGTTTCTTAATTAATTTAATATGATTTATGAACATATTCTGTGATTATTTATGATTATCTGATCTTGTGTAATATACTGTAAATTTCATATATTTTACTGGTCATTTGAATGAATTTAATGGAAGTCTGTGAATGCTATTAGATTTTCTATATTTTTTTATGAAATGATCATGTTTTGTTATTAATTTCTAGAAGTTCTTTATAATTTATGTACATGAACTGTTTATGATATATATCTATATATATGTATAACAAAAATCTTCTATTTAATGAAAAATGTAAGTAATTTAAGTGCACTTTACGGTAAGCGAAATTCTAAGATGGCCCTCAACTTTCTTCCCATTGGTGTCACAAGGCTAGAAACAAAGAAGGGCTCCTGGATAGTCATTAGCAAATAGGACTCAGTCCTACAACCACAAGAACTAAAATGACAATGTAGTCCTGCTGGAATTTCCTTTTTAGTTGTGTGATACTCTAATCAGAGAACCTAGCCATTCCATTCCCAGGTTTCTGACCTGCAGAACCATAAGTCAACAAGTAGGTGTTGTGTTGTCATTAAATGAGTTAAGTTTGTCATACAGCAGTAGAAAACTATAGTAGTCTCCCCTTACCAATGGGTAATATATTCCAAGACACCCAGTAGATAATTGAAACTGCAGATAATAACAAATCCTATACAGTCTATGATATTTCCTATACACATGTAACTATGATAATGCTTAATTTATAAATTAGGTACAATAAAAGATTAGCAACAGTGCCCAATGGTAAAATAGAAGAATCATGTCAATATACTTTGATAAAACCTGGATGAATGTGGTCTCTCTCTCTCTAACTTAAAATATCTTATTATACCATGCTAACCCTTCTTCCTCTTGTGGTGATGTTAAGAAGATACAAAGTCAAGTCAATGGTGAATAACTCAAGCAGAAATCAAAACTGTAGGTATGGGGCAGAGGGCTGCTGTAATCTATCATTCAATCTTTGTTTGTTTTCATATTTACTTCTACAATCAAAATTATTCTCAAATCATATGGATTCCTAGGTGGGAATTTCAAACAATTCTACAGATGATTACGTTAGAGCAATAAATGCATTTTGTGACATTGCTAATAATACTATTAAGAGTAGCATTAAAATATTAAATATTTCATAGATATACAAAATATGAAATTTATTTAGAAAAATATAGATCATTATTGAGAAGAAATTACACAAGGTATGTAGAGGTATGGTTTGTCCTATTAAAACATGTGCATAAATTATCCCTCTGTGTCCTTTGCCGGTTAACTACAAAATGCTCTGTAGATTCACTGCTATTTCAATGAAAATTATGGTAGTTTTATTTTGGTTATCATAGCTTTTGTTTATTTTATTTCATTTTTTAATTCATTATAAAATTTACATAGACTTTATAATTTCCACATTTAGACAAGACACCCCTGAGGAACACATTCTGGAGGTTATGCTCTAGCAAATCCAATAAGTACATAAGAGTGTCAAGAATGTGTTGAGAGATAATGACAGAAGTTCACTGGGATTCAGGACACAAGGGAATGAAAAGTCAATACAGATTTTTAAAATCATAATAAAAGTAACAACATGTTGGTTGTTTCTAATTATTTACCTGCACTGACAATTCTAAATGATTTTAGTGAAAACGCATTCCTAAATTCCAGGATGGTCTCTCCCACTAACTCCCTCTTATTATGTTGGTAAAAGTAAAGTAATTAAGATGGTATGGGTTGTAGCACAAAAATAAAAAAGTATCCAATGGAATGCAATGGAAGTCCAGAAAAACAAAATCAACTCTAATACTGTCTTCCTGACAAAGAAGTTACTGTCAGGAAAAACAGTAGAGAAGAGCAGTCTTTGCAATAAATGGTGTTTGGGTACACTGTGGGAAAAATTAAATTTTGACATTTACACCAAAAGAAAGATTCATTGTAGACAGTTGTATATCAAGTATGTCACAGAGGTATTTATATTTAACAGATGTACAACATATTTGTTAACAACATTTGTGTTTTCAAATTGTTTAACAATGTTCTTAATACATGGTCTTTTCCCATGTTATATTGCTATATCTTCTGTTTAAAATAACATTACCCATCAAATTTCTGTGATCCTGGTGTTCTAAGTAGATAAACTACAAACGTATTGTTAATTTGGAAACTTTCCAGTCCTCACTATTCTAACTAATTACATATGGAGAATGTAGGCAGGTAGATAAAGTCAAGGCATTGGTCAAATAAATGACAGAACTTTTCAAGGATGGGATTTGTAAGAGAAAATTTTTTAGCTTTTAGGATAATAGAATGATTCATTGGGGTGTGGTTCCAAAGCCTCAGGTTCTGATTTATGGGCCAGCCCATCTCCTGAAATAACTTCTTTTTAATGTATTACCAATGCTTTTTGCTATTTTAGGCTAAGAAACATTTTGGATCTGACATTTAAATCTCTGGACTTTCACACTGACTTTGTAAAGCCAAGTAAAATCTATTTGGCAAAAACAGATGTTTGGCATTATTTAAACTCAACATCAGAAAAATGGTTTTTTTCTTTTTTATTCAAATGACTAAATGTCTTGTGGACATAATCACTGTGTCATTTAGAAGGATAGAGGAACATTTATAATAATGGGTGAAATCATTTTTAATAAACTAATTGTCACTTTTAAGACAATAAAAGTGAAGCACATCAGTTGATATTTTAGAGTCTATTATACAGGGAATAGAAATCTATAATACATGCAGTTGTCAAATTAACCTTAAAAACTTTTTTTTGGAGTATTTCAAAAATTTTGCTTAGAGGTTTATGTAAGATAGAATTAGCTTAACCTTGAAAATATTAGCAGAATTTGCCTGTGAAAAATGACAGTCAATCATAGATTATGAAGCATTATTAAAATGCCTGGTACATAATAGATGTTCAATAAATATTTGCTGAGTTAAATCAGAGCTAGACATGACAGAAAACCTCATACAATAGACTAAAATGATTATAGTGAGTTTCATGAACTCAGGATTCAAATATAGTTATGTCTTATTTGCTTTCCTAAATAAACAATTAAGTACTACTGACCTTTCAGCGTAAATACTGGTGTCTTTGTTTCTCTTCCTGTTTGCACGAGAATTGTTAAGTTACTCTGTTTAACAAGCTCAGGGGGCTGGGACCGTAGCTCAGTGGTAGAACGACTGCCTCACTTGTGTGAGGCTTTGGGTTCAATCCTCAGCCCCATATAAAATTAAATAAATAACGATATTGTGTCCACGTACGACTAAAAAAATTTTTTAAATAAATGAATAAAAAACAACCTCAGTTCTTCTTCCACATCTTGGGAAGGGAACAAAGTAAAGAATTTAATCCCTTCACAGAATTACTATGGTACTGTGGTACTGCTATAAAAATTCAAAATTATTTTTGTGACTATGGATGGATTATTATCAAGCGTTTTTAAAAATGACTTACTCCCTAAGATGGATGTAATTGTCCTACATATGTAAGTCTAGTTCATGCTCACATCTTCAAACTAGATTCTCCTGTCTCCATCTCTGTGTGGTAGACTTGGTTTCTGTGGGACTCCTGATTCCTCTCCTGAATGTGGAGTCAATTCAAGTCATGTTTAGTTTATGGCCTGTGGTTTTAAAAACTAAAATAAAATGAATAAAAATTATCTCCTATTTTGTAAACACAAAACCTAACTTGTTTTAAAGAAAATGTCAACAATCTTTAAGGTGATAAAGCAATTGCATTCCCTGGACTTTTTTTTTAATCCTTTGTTCAGTGTACACTCTATAAATGGTGTGGCTAACCAAATAATCATGCATGGATTTCAAGGAAGCTTGGGCATTTTGAAATAATATTCAGAAATTCAAATATGGAGAACTCGAGTGATTACATTATCATTAATTATCTTCATTTCACATGGTTTTATCAACAAAATTAGATGGAAGATTATGATAACAATGTGGATATATCTAATTTAAAATTGTTCAAAATATGTACACATCTATATGCTATAACATTCTTAAATAAATTGAAGAAATTTCCTCTAATTCCTACATCTCTATATCAAAATTACAAGCACAGATTCTCTCTACCTGGTGCACAATAATTACATTATAATTCTGTATTCACAGGGTGCCGATTAGGCTTAACAGAAGAATTAGGATCTAATTCCAGAAATATTTCTGAAGTAGAAAATATCTTTATTCTCTAATAAAAATGTTTCTAATTTTAATTCTCTCTTCATATTTAGGAGTAAAAATACATCTAAAAATTTTTCTATGTGCATCTCCCATTCATTTATTATATTCTTTCCTGACACAGGTGGATTGTGTATATGGAAAACAGAGGAACTTAAAATAAAAATAAGACAATGTAAAAGCAGTATAATCATAAAACTATGTATTTGATGTCATATATATATATATATATATAACTTTTCTGCTCATTTAGACTACATAATCTCAGTATTTTACATATTCTTTGAAGGTGGAGCTAAAATACTTCCATAATTGGGGCAATATTCATTTTGAGGTTTTGTTCATGAAGAAATACATGATTCTTCATATTTTGAAGAATGTGATGAGTCAGAACACCTACTTCTATTATTAGCATATTATATTTACTTCATCATTATATTCATAAGAATGTTTTTTTTTTAAAGAGTGGAAATATACACAACTTTCGATAAGTTAATTTACAAACAACAATACCATATTGGATAAAATTGTAAATTATGCCATCCTCATATTTAAAGTGTAAATGTTGCATATTAACTTAATATACTCTAAGATAGGTGCCTCTTAACTTCTTAACTATTGGAAGTCTTTAAACAACTAAAATCAATTCTGAAATTTTTAAATATGCTAAATTAATGTGATGGCAGCAGATAAGGCTAGTTCTTAATTTAAAACAAAAATTTCTTTTCTTACTCTTCATTGAAATAAAATTGAATTATCTAAATTCACTTTTTGTTTCAATTGTACAGTCACTGATACAATCATTTCTTCATTTCGTTATCTAATGCAGTGTTATTTAATCCAACAGACATAATCAGTGTGGAATATCTAGACAAGTTAACTTAAAATTACAACTAACTTGCAATGGTATATATATGAGGTGTTCCCCCAAAGTTCATGTGTGACAAAATGCAAGAATGTTCAGAGGTTAAATGATTAAGTTATGAGAGTTGTGACCTAATCAATGAATTAATTCACTGATATAGATTAACTGGGTGGTAATTGTAGGCAAGTAGGGTATGACTGGAGGAAGTAGGTCACTGAGGATATGACTTTGGGGTTTATATTTTTTCCTTGGTGATTGTAAATCTCTCTCTGCTTCCTGTTATGTCCTGAACTGTTTTCCTCCTAATCAACCTTCTACCATGATGTTCTATCTCACCTCAGGGTCAAAGCTCCATGTCCTAAAACTGAGCCAAAATAAACTTTTCCCTCTGTGGTTCTTGTCAGGTCTTTTGGTCATAGCAACCAAAAAGATAAGTAAAACATAATTTTTAGTAGCTGTCAAGTAAATGAAAAAGAATTATTTTTAAAAAGTGTTTTTAATTATTGCTGCTTTACAAACATATAAGCTTTCAAAAGAAAATAGAATTCTTATAAAACCTAGTTAATGTTAAATATGAAGTGAACACTTTTTAGACCTCTACATAATGTTAGTAACTTCATGAAAATGGACATTTTCTTTGGAAATTTAACTTTTTGAGTATTTTTTCAAAAATTTTCAGATAATGTGAATTTCAAATCCAAATGCTTTGTAACCTCCACTTCTGCATCAGTCATATTTTTACGGCCGTGTCCTTTTGATTAAGGAAAATTCTGTTTCCTTTAATTCTGAAAAGTAAAAAATTATGTACTCCATCCTATTTTGTAGTTTCAATATCTTAAGCCATTCCGGAACAATTCAGAATGTGCTTGTCAGTAAAAATTAACTAGTGAATCATGGATAGATCTAAAACACTAGTTCATCTTTCATAAAATTCAAGAGCATGTTAGTGTTAGTGTCAACACTGTTCAGTATCATTACTGGTAAACATATATATGCTTCTAGGATAATGTTAACATTTCAGTTATAACAAATGTAATCTCAAGACATTTCCCCTATACTTTTTAATCAGGTGTTTTGAAACCTTTGGAGATTCTCAATGCCAAGAAAATAATCAACTATTAGAAGATAAGATAATTGATGAAGATAGGCAATTTTATGCCAAAACATTGTAATATAAAGAAGAAATGGTTAAATTCCTGGACATGTGCTTCCTACCAAGATTTAACCCAAAAAGACCAATAAGAAGTGAAGAGACTGAATGGATGATAAAAAAGATTCCCGTCAAAGAAAGGCCATAACCTAGTGGCTTCACTGTTCAATTCTATCAGACACCTAAAGAACTAATATCAACCATTCATAAACCGTTCAAAAAATTTTAATGATAAATTAAATAAAGAAGAGATAAAGAGAATATTTCTAAACATTTTTGGAATTAATATTTATTATAAATAAATGGGATACATCTTGTTTCTCTGTTTGTATATGAAGTAGAGGCATACCATTTGTGTAATCATACATTTACCTAGGGTAATAGTTTTTGCTTCATTCTGTAATTATTTTTTTTCTTCCCCCCACCCCTCTCACCCCTCTTATCCTTCTATACAGTAGCTCCTTCCTCCATTCTTGCCCCCCTCCCACCCCCCATAATGTGTCATCATCTGCTTATCAGCAAGATTATTCATCCTTTGGTTTTTTGAGATTGGCTTATCTCACTTAGCATAATATTCTACAATTTCATCCATTTGCCTGCAAATGCCATAACTTTTATTATTTTTATGGCTGAGTAATATTCCATTGCATGTATATACCACAGTTTCTTTATCCATTCATCAATTGAAGGACATCTAGGTTGGTTCCACAATCTGGCTATTGTGAATTGAGTGGCTATGAACATTGATGTGGTTGTATCTCTGTAGTATGCTGATTTTAAGTCCTTTGGGTATAGGCCAAGGAGTGGGATAGCTGGGTCAAATGGTGGTTCCAGTCCAAGTTTTCGAAGGAATATTCACACTGCTTTCCAGAGTGCATGCTCTGATTAGCAACCCCACCAGCAATGTATGAGTGTACATTTTTCCCCACATCCTCACCAACACTTGTTGTTGCTTGTATTCTTGATGATCGCCATTCTAATTGGGGTGAGATGGAATCTTAGGGTAGTTTTGATTTGCATTTCTCTTATTACTAGAGATGTTGAACATTTTTTCATATATCTGTTGATTGATTGTACATCTTCTTCTGTGAAGTGTCTGTTCATTTCCTTAGCCCATTTGTTGATTAGGTTATTTGTATTCTTGGTGTAGAGTTTTTTGAGTTCTTTATGTATTCTGGAAATAAGTGTTTTATCTGAAGTATTAATGGCAAAGATTTTCTCCCACTCTGTAGGCTCTCTCTTCACATTGCTGATAGTTTCCTTTGCTGAGAGCAAGCTTTTTAGTTTGAATCTATCCCAGTTGTTGATTCTTGCTTTTATTTCTTGTGCTATGGGAGTCCTGTTAAGGAAGTATGATCCTACACTGACGTGTTGAAGATTTGAACCCATTTTTTCTTCTATAATATGAAGGGTCTCTGGTCTGATTTCAAGGTCATTGATCCATTTTGAGTTGATTTTTGTGCAGGGTGAGAGATAGGGGTTTAATTTCATTTGTCTTATATGGATTTCCAGTTTTCCCAGCACCATTTGTTGAAGAGGCTATCTTTTCTCCATTGCATATTTTTGGCACCTTTGTCTAGTATCAGAAAATTGTATTTATTTGGGTTTGTGTCCATGTCCTCTATTCTGTACCATTGTTTTACCTGTCTATTTTGGTGCCAATACCATGCCATTTTTGTTACTATTGCTTTGTCGTATAGTTGAACTTCTGGTATTGCAATACCCCCTACTTCACTCTTCCTCCTAAGGATTGCTTTACCTATTCTGGGTTTCTTATTCTTCCAGATGAATTTCACGATTGCTTGCTCTATTTCTGTAAGGTATGTCATTGGGAATTGCATTGAATCTGTATAGCACTTTTTGGTAGTATGGCCATTTTGACAGTATTAATTCTCCCTATCCAAGAACATGGGAGATCTTTCAATGTTCTAAGGTTTTCTTTAATTTCTTTCTTTAGTGTTCTGTAGTTCTCATTGTAGAGGTCTTTCACCTCCTTTGTTAGGTTGATTCCCAAGTATTTTATTTTTTTTGAAGCTATTGTGAATGGGGTAGTTTTCCTAACTTCTCTTACTGAAGATTCATCACTTATGTATAAAAATGCATTAGATTTATGAGCATTGATCTTATATCCTGCTACTTTACTGAATTCACTTATGAGTTATAAAAGTTTTCTGGTGGAATTTTCTGGTTCCTCCAAATATATAATCATGTCATCAACAAATAGGTATAGTTTGAGTTCTTCTTTTCCTATTCGTATCCCTTTAATTTCTTTGGTCTGCCTAATTGCTCTGTCTAGAGTTTTGAGGACAATGTTGAATAGAAGTGGTGAAAGAGGGCATCCCTGCCTTGTTCCAGTTTTTAAGGGGGATGTTTTCAGTTTTTCACCATTTAGAATGATATTGGTCATGGGTTTAACATAGATGGCCTTTACAATGGTAAGAAATATTCCCACTATCCCTATTTTTTCTAGTGTTTTGATGTTGTATTTTATCAAATGCTTTTTCTGCATCTATTGCAATAATCATGTGATTCTTGACTTTAAGTCTATTGATATGGTGAATGACATTTATTGATTTCTGAATGTTGGACCAACCTTGCATCCCTGGGATAAAACCTACTTGATTGTGGTGCACTATCTTTTTAATATATTTTTGTATACGATTTGCTAAGATTTTGTGGAGAATTTTTGCATCAATGTTCATTAAGGATATTGGTCTGAAATTTTCTTTCCTCCATGTGTCTCTGTCTGGTTTAGTTATCAGGGTGATATTGGCTTCATAGAATGAGTTTGGGAGGGTTCCCTCCTCTTCTATTTCATAGAATACTTTGAGAAGTATTGGAATGAGCTCTTCTTTAAAGGTTTTGTAGAACTCGGCTGAGAACTCATCTGGTCCTGGACTTTTCTTTGTTGGTAGGTTTGATGACTTCTTCTATTTCATTACTTGAAATTGATCTATTTAAATTGTGTATGTCCTCCTGGTTCAGTTTAGGTAATTCATGTCTCTGGAAACCTGTTGATGTCTTTGAGATTTTCTATTTTGTTGGAGTATAGATTTTCAAAATAGCTTCTAATTATGTTTTGTATTTCACTCGTGTCTGTTGTGATATTTCCTTGTTCATTCCAAATTTTAGTAATTTGAGTTTTCTCCCTCTTTCTCTTTGTTAGAGTGGCTAAGGGTTTATCAATTTTGTTTATTTTTTCAAAGAACCAATGATTTATTTTGTCAATTTTTTTGATTGTTTCTTTTGTTTCAATTTCGCTGATTTCAGTTCTGATTTTAACTATGTCCTGTCTTCTACTACTTTGGTGTTGCTCTCTTCTTCTTTTTCTAGGGCTTTGAGCTGTAGTGTTAGGTCGTTTATTTGTTGATTTTTTTCTTCTTTTATTGAATGCACTCCATGAAATAAATTTTCCTCTAAGTACTGCTTTCATAGTGTCCCAGAGATTTTGATATGATTTATCTTTGTTCTCATTTACTTCTAAGAATTTTTAAATTTCCTCCTGATGTCTTCTGTTATCTATTCATCATACGATAGCATATTATTTATTCTCCAGGTGTTGGAGCAGTTTCTGTTTTTTACTCTGTCATTTATTTCTAATTTCAATTCATTATGATCTGATAGAATACAAAGCAGTATCTCTATCTTCTTGTATTTGCTAACAGTAGCTTTGTGGCATAAAATATGGTCTATTTTAGAGAAGGATCCATGTGCTGCTGAGAAAAAAAGTGTATTCGCTCTTTGTTGGATGGTATATTCTATATATGTCCGTTAAGTCTAAATTATTGATTGTGCTATTGAGTATGGTTTCTTTGATCAATTTTTGTTTGGAGGAACTGTCCAGTGGTGAGAGAGGTGTGTTAAAATCACCTAGTATTATTGTGTTGTGGTCTATTTGATTTCTGGAATTGTGAAGGATTTGTTTGATGTATATGGATGAGCCACTATTTGGGGCATAGATATTTATGATTGTTATGTCTTGCTGATTTATGCTTTCCTTAAGCAGTATGAAATGTCCTTCTTTATCCCTTCTGACTAACTTTGGCTTGAAGTCCACATTATCTGAAATGAGGATGGATACTCCGACTTTTTTGTGGTGTCCATATGCATGGTATGTTTTTTCCTATCCTTTCACCTTTGGTCTGTGGGTATCTCTTTCTATGAGATGAGTCTCTTGCAGGCAGCAAATTGTTAGATCTTTCTTTTTAATTCAATCTACCAGTCTATATCTTTTGATAGATGAGTTCAGGCCATTAATATTCAGGGTTATTATTGAGATATGATTTGTATTCCTGGTCATTTGGCTCATTTTTTTTTAACACGACTTGGTTTCTCCTTTGTGGCTATTCTTTTAGGGTAGTTCCTCCCTTTGCTGATTTATACCATTGTTTTTCATCTCTTCCTCATGGAATATTTTGCTGAAAATGTTCTGTAACATTTTCTGCTGGCTTTCTTTTTGCAAATTCTTTTAGCTTTTGTTTATCATGGAAGGATTTTATTTCGTCATCAAATCTGAAGGTAAGTTTTGCTGGGTATAAGATTCTTGGTTGGCATCTATTTTCTTTCAGAGTTTGAAAAATGTTGTTTCGAGGCCCTTCTATCTTTTAGAGCCTGAGTTGAAAAATCTGCTGATATCTGTACTAGTTTCCCCCTGAATGTAATTTGATTTTTTTTCTCTCGCAGTCTTTAAAATTCTCTTTATTTTGTATGTTAGGTATTTTCATTATAATGTGAGTTGGTGTGGGTCTATTGTAATTTTGTATATTTGGAGTCCTATAAGCCTCTTGTATTTGATTTTCCATTTCATTCTTCAGATTTGGGAAATTTTCTGATATTATTTCATTGAATAGATTGTTCATTCCTTTGGTTTATTTCTCTGTGCCTTCCTCTATCCCAATAATTCTTAAATTTGGCCTTTTCATGATATCCCATAATTCTTGTAGATTCTGTTCATGATTTCTTACCATCTTTTCTGTTTGTTCAACTTTATTTTCAAGGTTAAATATTTTGTCTTCAATGTCTGAGTTTCTGTCTTCCAGGTGTTCTATCCTACTGGTTATGCTTTCTATGGAGTTCTTAAATTGGTTTATTGTTTCCTTCATTTCAAGGATTTCTGACTGTGTTTTTTTACAGTATCTCTAACACTTTATTGAAATGATTTTTTGCTTCCTGCATTTGCTCTTTTAACTGTTGAGTGGTGCAATCATTCAAAGCCTGCATCTCATCGTTTGCTTCTCTGATCATTTTAATTATGTACATTCTGAACTTCCTGTCTGACATTTCTTCTGCCATGCTGTCATTGGATTTTATTGCTGTACCATCTAGGTTTGTTTGGGACATTTTCTTCCCTTGTTTTCTATATTGCTCAGGTATCCACCGTTCTAATAGTGAAACTCTGAGATATTGCAGATTTCCTCTATTGACAAATATTGTCTCTGTAAATTTCCAATAACTCACCTCTTTGCCTTCAGTAGCCTGAAGTCTTGGAGGAACTTGATAATGCAGTGCTCCCCAAAGAAGCTGCCCTCTAAGCGTGGTGGCCTTCAAGTGGGGTATATTCCCTGTCAGTGGGCAGAGGCGCCTCCACTTGTTGACTGATGGTCAGCCAAAGGGGTACTAGACTGCAGACTGTGGGCAAGTCTGATCTGGGCCTGTGTCTCTGGTTCTACTGCCCAGGTGGAAAAGCCTCACCCAGTGGGGAAGACTCACCCGAGGGGGAAGTTTCGCTGGGCAGCTCTCCTCTGAGAAGTTCCCCTCAGTCCAGAACTACCACCTGGACTGGGCAGCCCTCCTCTGCAACATTCCCAGGGGTCCTGATCTACCGCCTGGACTGGGTTCATGGCTCCAGTGGGGGTCTCTCACCGGGCCTCTCTACTCCATGAAGTTCCCTGTGTTTCAGGACTAGTGCCCCACCTGGGAAGCATGCCCTGTGGTAGAGACTCACCCGGTGGCTCTGAGTTGGTCCTGAGTCTCTCAATACCTCCTTTTCTTGACTCCTGGGTCCTGTCAAAGGTCCTCTAGTCTCCTGTAGGTGTCTCAGGAAGGGAGCTGCCCTTCCAATGATGATGGCCACACCCTCAGGAATAATTCAAAATGCCTGCACCTGCCAATAAAGAAGTTGGGAACCCCAGCCAGGGTGAGCTGAGTCAGCACAGAGGCAATTGCAGTGACCCTCAGCAGTAGGGGGGCCAGGCAGGCAGACTCAGCAATGGCACAGGACCTCAGACCTCGGTGTGGGTGTCAGGCGGGCTGGCTCATCTGCTGGCTTGCTCCGCGATGGCGACCAACCTTGGCATGGTGGTTGGGCAGGGTCACTCAGTGATGGCACTCTACCTTGGTGCAGGGGTCAGGCGGGGTCGCTCAGTGATGGCGTCCAACTTAAGCCTGGTGGTTGGGCAGGTTGGCTGCCCACCAGCTCGCTCTGCAATGCAGGCGGGTTGGGTGCCTGCTGGCTAGCTACGCGATGCAGGTGGCCTGACTAGCCCACCTGATCTCTCTGCGACTGCGACCAACAAGTGATGGTGCCCGAATTTGGTGCAGGGGTCCAGTGGGGTGGCTCAGTGATCTGGCTTTGAACTCAATCCTCCTGCCTCAGCCTCCTGGACCACTGGGATTACAGGCACCACTGCCTAAAGATTCTATTGAATAAAAACTAATAAATTTATTCAAGAATGTTGCAGAATACTAAATCAGTATACAAAAATTTATAGTGTTCTAAACCTAACAATGCAGTTTCCAAAAAAGAAATCAATCTCATTTACAATAGCTACCAAAAAAAAATGTACTTTGGAACAAATTTATCCAAGAGGTAAAAAATTTGTACTCTGAAAAATATAAAACATTACAGAAAGAAATTGAGGAAGACCCAAATAAATGGATACACTGTATGTTCCTGCCTAGGAAAAATTAATATTAAAATGTTCATATTATTTCAAAAGATCTACTGATTCAATGCAATCTTTATCAAAACCTGGTACCCCCCCAAAATGTAATTTTTTATATAAAAAGAAAACATAATCCTAAAATTTCTATGAACCAAAGAAAAACTCATATATCTAAGAAAATCATCAACAAAAAGAACAATGCTGGAAGCATCACACTACCTGAATTCAAAGTGTATTATAAAACAGTAGTCATATAAGCAGAATAATATTTGCGTAAAATAGGCACTGACCAATGGAATAGAAGCCACAAATGAACCCACACATATATGGCAACAATAAAGTTGCCAAGGATACAAACACAAGGGGAAAAGGATAGTCTCTTCAATGAATGGTGTTGGGAAAAACAGATATCCACATGCAGAAGAATGAAATTTGATTTTCTTATGCATTGTACAAAAATCAACTTGAAATGACAAGAGACTTGAAAATAAGCCCTGAAACTAAAAAACTACTAAGACAAATAGAGGGGAAATTTTTCCTCACATTGTTCAACAACGACATTTTTTTTTTTATTTGATGCCCAAAAAACAGGCATCAAAAGTAAAGCATAGACAAATGTGATTATATAAAAAAATCATGGACTGGGGTTGTGGCTCAGTGATAGAGCGCTTGCCTAGCACATGTGAAGCACTGGATTTGATTCTCAGCACTGCATATAAATAAATAAAGTTTCATTACCAACTTAAAAAAAAGTTTAAAAAATTTTTTACAACAAATAAAATAACAGAATGAAGATAAAACATATGAATTGAAAGAAATATTTACAAACCATACAACTGAGAGTTGGTCAATATCCAAAATATGTGAGGAACTCAATTCCATAGAAATAACATGATTTGAATAAAAAATGGGGAAGGGGTGTGAATAGACACTTCTCTAAATAAAACATACAAGCAACCATCAGATAAGTGGAAAAGAACTCAATATTACTAATCATTAGCAAACTGCAAATTCAAAATAAAATTAGATATCACCTTACACTTGTTATAATGGCTATCATCAAAAATATGAAAGATAATATAGCTACTGGCAAGGATATGAAGAATAGGGAACCCTTGTACCCTGTTAATGAGAATGTAAATTAGCACAGCCATTATGAAAATCAATATAAAGATTCCTAAAAAATTAAAAATAGATGCCCTGGAATTCAGCATCCAACTTCTGGGTATTTATTGAAAAGATTAAAATCAGTTTTTCCCAGAGATGTCTGTATTCCCATGTATATTGTAGCAGTAGTCACAACAGCCAAGTTATGGAATCAACATAAGTATCCCTGAACAGATGAATAGATACAGAACGTGTGGTGTACATATACAATGAAGTACCATTCAGCCTTAAGAAGAAATTCTGTCATTTGTGACAACATGAATGGAATTGGAAAACATTATGCTAATGAAATAGGATGGGACCAGAAAAGCAAATATTGTGTGCTCTCATTCATATCTGAAATCTAAAAAATTAAATTCATGGAAGCAGAGAGTAGAATGGCAGTTACAAAGACTGGAAGTTGGAGATAATTGTCAAATGATTGTCAAATGGTTCAAAGTCTCAGAAAGGAAGAGTAAGATTCTTTCTGAGACCCTATTGCACAGTGGAATGAATAAAGTAAAAAATAAATGTATTGTATATTTCAAAGTTGCTGAAAGTGAATCGCAAATGTTTCGCCACAAAAATTGTAAGTATTTGAGGTGGTGGATATGTTTATTAACTTGATTTAATTATCCCAATTTGCATTCATAAATAATATTTATTTTGTACCCCATAAACATACACAGTCAAAATGTGTTCATTTACAATAAAAACAAAGAACATGTCCTGTAAAGAAAAGTGAAATTGTTTGAAATGAAAAACGAACACAAAACAGAGAAATAGAAAAGAATGATATTTTTATTGTTTCATAATAATACCAAAACATTGTATAATTTATTCATTCTAAGGCTTCTTTGGGTAAAAAGCATAATTATGACAAAACACAAAAAATAATGTGTTCTTTTTTTCCACAAATTTTTAAAATATTGACACATTTGCATTGGACTGAAATATGTACATGGAAGGTATTGCTAGAATTTCCTGAACACTTATTTATTCATGATGCTCAAAAGTAATGAGAACTTGGCAAGATTATTATTGTATTTGAGAACAGTTTTTTATTGTTTTATATTGGAAAGAATCAAGGTGGCTTCATGCTAGCATTTTCTTCATATCACAATAGTACCTTCTAAAAACTCAAAATGACAGCAAATTTCACAATTGTTTTTTTAAACACTCTGTTTCAAAGGAAATGTGAAATTTTCCTATACACCTTCTCTAATACACCTTAAGGAATATCATCTAAATTGACAACATATTTTCAAAAGCATTTAGGAGCTGAAAAACTTATCTTACAAATTACATTGTAGTAATTTTAAAAATAAGCTTATTGTGGTTTCAAATATGTAGAAATAAATCTTAAATATATTTATTTTCATATTTTAACTGGGAACTAAAGAAAAAAATTTAAAGCATGAGTTTAAAGAGAATTTCCAATTTTAGTTACAGGTTTTATAAATGAAAATTTTTTCCCCCACAAATCTCTAAGTAATTGTTCCAGAATAATCATCAAAACATCTGATTGGATTTTTAACTAAATTATGAAAATATGGTGCTTCATGTATAGTTTTGAGGTATTTTTTAAATCATTAAATACTTATTATCAAGATTGTGTCTGCTGCATGTCACCATAAATACTCAGTGTAAACACTTATGTAATTCAGTTTTTTGTAAAGCTAAATATTTATGTACAGATGGTAATATGTCCTTTCCTCATTTTTGAAAATTATTTTATATGTAAGAATGTAATAAAAATTACACTTTCAAGATTGAAATAATAATAAGGTAGGACGAAGTAAGGGACATTCAATTCTCAACAGTTAACTACTTATAGAGCTAAAAGTGCTTTGTCATGGTAAAAAAAATAGAGACAGATGGCTTTTTAATTTAATAGGAATAAAAATCTGTGTTTTTCATGAGTTTACTAAAAGTGTGTTTTTAAAATATGTGGGCTTGATGGTTTTGCTTGCTTCCCTGATATACTTTTTGTCTGTTTTTCCTGGCCCTTTGTCCAGGGAGACTGACTTTACAGATTTCATAGGCTCTACTCTTAGGCTTCTAGTTGACTTTGGCCAGTGGAAGACGCAGGAGATCAGAGAGTAAAGGCAAAGACACTTGGGGTTCTCACTTCTCAACCAATGCCAGAGCACTTGTCTGGAATCATTGTCCAGTCCTGAAACTGCAGAGCTTTCCTAACCATTTCCTCTCCTTAACCCTCAGGAAGAGCAGAGAAAAATGCATAATGAAATAGTAGTAAGATCTCTGTACATTTTTTTGTAAATGTAAGAACATCTGTAATCAGTATATATCATGGAATGAGCTAGGAAAAAAGTGGGAAATTAAAATTGGGGTGTTGAAGTTGGTATGACATGAGAAGCTTGGATGATTAGCAAACATGAGGCATGAGCATGAAGGAAGAAGTTGGAGAAAAATGTTATATTCGACAAAGGTAAAAAATTGTGAATCCAGGATATTAGAAAACTGTACTCAATGGGTACAGAAATCATGATGCAAATTATGAAGAAAATAACAGTGATTTGGGATTTTAAACTTTCCAGAAATAAGGGGAAATGTCTGTGGTTTTCTAGATGAGTTCCTCAAGGAGATGTGGTGGGTGCTAAAATCTGCTGGTGTGATATTATGGTCAGGGAAGAAAATGAAGCTTTTGAGGACATCAAAAACTCTTCTTCCGGGTCCAGTGGTATGCAGGGTGTGGAACAGAAAAGCAGACTGTAAGGAGGGCAGCTGCAGGGAAGTAGTTCTTAGGGATTAAGTTTACTTTAGAGAAAGAAATTGAAGGAAAAATTTACAGAAGAGGTTGAAAATATTGGATGTTTCTCTGATGACTGACTGTGAGTTCTGGGGACATGTCAATACCCTGTTGAAATCAGAACAGGAAAGTAGAATTAGGCATTAATAGGCATCACAGAATTGAGGGATAATGGAGAGTCTGTGGGTTATTGTGGTGAACTGAGAAGAGAAAGAAAGAAACACAACCCTATCAGTTCTACAGGTTTCAAAGTATGTGGTGGTACCTAGACTGTAGAGGTGGACAGTCCAGAGAGTGGTGGTTATATTTTGAAAATCATGCAGATACGTTGGACTCCACATTCACCTTTGTAAATGGTAATATGGAAACTGAATGAGGGGAAATTCCTCACTCATGGAAATGCTCCTGGATCTGTGACTCTGTAGTCTTGCTGAAAGCTGAGTAGATTCAAGGGAATTTTTATTTTATATGAAGCATACAGAATTCTCTGAGGCAGTGAGCTGTGTGCTGATGTCTTGAGATATGAGTGTGATGTCTTGAGATATGATAGTTGGGGACCAAACAGGGACAGACTAACTTGATATACTAGAGTTTCCTAAAAAGGGTTCACATGGGGAAAAACAACAGTTAGTCTTTTGAAATAAAATCTTCATTGATGAAAATGTATGTTGGAAGAAAACAGACTGAACATCAACTTTAGATACTGGTCAGTGGTTACATGCACAATGTGAAGCTAACTCCAAATTTTTCTTTTGACCCATCCTTTCTCCTTTTTCTTCACCTTTTTCCTGGTACTTTTTAGATAATATAAAGGGAAGATTTTGCTAAAAGAAAAGAACCGTGACAGTTAATCAGTTCATAACCTCTATTTTGAGAAGACCTTCTACAAGGGTGGAGCAAGAGAATTATTAGTCTTTTTTTTGCTAATGGCTAGCAAAGGTGAGAGCCCTGGACGTGATTAGTCTGCATAAGGCGGGCACTGGCAGCAGAAGTCCTTCACAAGTGTATTGAAAAATGAAATAAGCACAAGTGTTGTCTCATGTTGCTGAGACTGAATGGTGATAGCCATCAAGGAAACAAAAAGAAAATAGATCGGAGGGGCTGCAGAGCTGAGATCAGTGGTGATGATATATGATGATCCAACCCCAAGAGGCTGGTAGAAGGTCACTATAGACAGAGGGACCCAAGGAAATCAGACCAATTAAATGGATAGGGGTTCCAAGGTATTACATGTGTTAATTATTGCAAATATCTCACATATACTTAACTGAATGTTCAGTCAAGGTAAGTGCTTTTTAGAAAAGGAAAAGAGAGAAAGAGAGAGAGAGAGAGAGAGAGAGAGAGAGAGAGAGAGAGAGAGAGAGAGAGAGAGAGAAAGAGAGAGAGAGAGAGAGAGAGAGAGACATATAAGCTCTCCTAGACTGTAGTCTAATTGAAGATTTTAAAGTCTAACATATTAGTGAGAACTAATGAGCTGGTGACTTATAATGGCACACATATTAAAATACACCTAATATTGAAATTAGCTAGATTATCTCATCATTAGACATTGTTGCTAACTAATGTTTTGGAAAATCAGAGTATCTGTGAATAGGAGCTACCTTTCTAGAATTACTTCCCTTTTTATGGCAATATTAACCCTCTTATTTTTTTCCTATGGTTTATATAATTGGGGTATGCCATGTGTTTCCTTACTTCATTCAATTTAAGAGTGCTCTTTTAATATTGATGAATCTGGGTCATCTGCTCTTCCAATAAGCACCAGTAAATGGTATAAAATCTGTCTATTTAAGAAAACAAGCAGAATTTCTGTCAGTTAACTTGAACTTGAACAGCCTGTTATCTAGACTGTAGCAACAAATAGATTCAAATAGGGAAAGGCACAACACTGTAGGAATTTGCTTCATATGCAGCATAGCAGTTCTGTGAGATTATTCTTTTACAGGGGCTGGCTCTTTTTCATGTGCCTTTTCATTGACCCAGGATTCTTCATTGTACAAATCTATCACTTCCTAGGGCTTTTGTTATTGAATGTTTTCAAGTGGTAAAGTAAGAAAGGAAGCATGGACAGGCACTCCTGCATCCTTATCCCTTCACTTGGGAGAAGCATACATTACTTTTGTTCTCATTTCTTTGAAAAGAATTGCTCACATGACCACACATAATGATAAGGGGATATGAGACATGTGGCTTCTGGGTGAACAGCTCCCTCCCAGTTACTGCTCTATACTGTTTGATATAAAGGTGACAGTAAAAGTTGGTGGACTAGATAGAATCATTTCCCTCCACCTCAAAAGTATGTAGATACTCTTTTTCTCACACAGAGAATGCATTAACCTCCTTCCTCAGGGGCACAACCAGAAATCCTATCCAGTTCCCTCATTCATTTTAAAGACAATGCACAATCCTCTGTGCTGAACCTAGAAATGGCTCCTTCTGGTTGGGCCACTTAATAAATAAAACTATGAGTTATTTGACAACATGCAGTAAGCCTGTTGCCACAATATTTACTAAGATAATCTCATGAAAGCATGAGCAACAACAGCACATGTCCAGGTCTGCTATTTCATATTTCATCTTGACTCAGTGCACAAGGACTCAGCAGCAATAGAGAGCAAGCTCTGGGAGAGGGAAGAAAGACTTTTTAAGCCAAGAGACTGAAGAAGCACTAAACCTGCACCTGGTAGAGTCAGTGAATGAAATTCAACGTTGTTATAATGTAGTGATAGAGCAGATGGCTCCGGCCTAGTTGTGCTAGTTCATGGGAGGAAGAGCATCATACCATCTCCTGGAGAGCTTATAGGTCTGCTCTCAGCATTCCTGTGGTTTGGAAGAATATCCCCTCCTATGGTGTAAAGAGGAGCCTAGAGCCCAAGCTTCACGTTATAGTATATGTAACCTGGGTGACAGGTGACTTAATTCACCATCACAGGATCCTACCAGAATTGATGTTTTGTCTATTGTATTTGTCTATAGTCAGTTCCTATGTTTAGAATGAGATCACTCTGAAAGATATTTATTATCCCTTCCTCCTCAAATACGTAGAACAGGGATTCATTATATTATGCATCATATGATAACATGCAAGACACTTGAAGAAATTTAGAGAACAGGTATATGATAGTGAAAATTGCTATATTTTAAGACTTTGCTTTTGGTTTGAGCTTCTGACCAATGCATTACTTAAACAAATTGATAAGAATTCTATTTAATATAAATAAATTCTATTTAATATAAATATGGGAGGCTATATGGGCTCAACCTTTATGAATTGTATTTAGATGGATTCTATTTTACTTTTTTAAAGTGCACAATTATCAGTAAAAATTTACTTGCAATGGACTGAATGTTTATGTTCCTTCAAATTTATATGTTGCAATCCTAATAGTTAAGATTTTGTTATTAGAAGGTGAGACATTAAGGCATTAAAAGTTATTTGAATCATGAAATTGAAGCCCTCATAAATGGGATTAGTATCCTTATAAAAAAGACTTTGGAGAAATACTGCAAAAAAAAAAAAAAATGCTATGTATGTTTAGGAAGGAGGCCCTAATCAGCACTAAATTCACTGTTGCATTGTCTTTGGACTTCCTAACCTTCAGAACTGTGAGCAGCTATTTATAAAGAATAAAACTGTTCTTTATAAGTCATTCAGCCTATGCTGATTTCCTCTATCAGAGTGAATGGACTAAAACAGAAAATGATTATCAAGAAGTGGAGGTACAGAATGCCTAAAATGCAGACGTGGTTTTAGACTGAATGATAGGTAGAGATTGAAAGAGCTTTGAGGTAAATGATAAGCCCAAGTGCCAGAAATGGACCATTAAAAGTCGTTCTGGTGAGAGCCCAGGAAATACGAAATCTGTGGAAAAAATCCCAATATTCTTAGAAAATACCTAAGTAATCTTGAACAGAATGATGACATAAATATGCACATGAACGTCATTCTGCAGGTCTTAGGAGGAAATGAGGAACAGGAAAGTGCAGGAGAGACCATCCTTGTTATAATGTGGTTAAGAATTTGGCTGGCCGAGCGGAGTGGCGCACATCTTTAATCCCAACAGCTCGGGAGGCTGAGGCAGGATTGTGAATTCAGAGCCTCAGGAAGAGCGAGGTGCTAAGCAACTCAGTGAGACCTTCTCTCTAAATAAAATACAAAATAGGGCTGGGGATGTGGCTCAGGGGTCAAGTGCTCCTGAGTTCAATCCCCAGTACCCCCCCACCCCCCCACCCCACCCCACCCCACCCCCGCCAAAAAAAAAAGAATTTGGCTGAATTATTTTTTGATCTAGAATTTTCTAGAGGGTAGAAGTTGTGAGTGAATATTTACGGAGGAAATTTCTAAGCAGTGTTTTGAAGGTGTGACTGAACTTCTTTTGGCTCTTTTTGGCAAAATAGAAGAAGAGAGAATAATGATTTAAAGATGAAATCGCTAATCAAAAGGGAAGCAGAGCTTAAAAGATTTGAGATACTTTCCATCTATTCACATTGAAAATAATGAGAGAGCCTACTTAGAATACAAAGGGTATGGCCAACAAAACTCAAAATTCATGATAAGGATCCTAGCTCTCTAGAGAGATTGCAGGAACTGTTGTCCATGACAAGAGAAGAATGACTTTACCCTAAGTTAATGCAGAGATCATCAGGCAGGTTTCCAAGCAAACTGCCTGCTGGGCCTATGAGCCTAAGAGTGTGCTGCCCTAATCTGCCTCAGATCTTTATTCCCACAAAACATTCCTTGGCAATCCAGGTACAGCTTCCATGAGCCCAGGTGACAAAGGCTGAAGTGGTTGTTTCTTCAGAGGACACAGGCATTTGGCAGCCTTCACATGGTGTGTTGTAACTTCTATGCAAAAGGGCAATGTGAGAGTCAAAGTGGGCTGTACCCAGCAGAGCCATGGAGGTGGAGCCACCTAAAGCTAAGAGGGTAGAACTGTCTTGAGCCTTGGGGATCCAACCCCTACCCAGAAAAATCTGTGAGGGTGGAACCGCAGCCTTAGTGGACCCAGAGGCAGAGACTGTAGCCAATGATTATTCTCTAGCCTTAAGGTTTCAAACTGGCTACAGACCTGTAATCATTTTCTGCTTTCCTATGTCTTCCTCTTGGAATGATCAATTCTGTCTTGCGCTTGCCTTACACAGAATAAGTACAACTCATTTCACTCAACAGACTTCCAGCTGAGGAAAAATTTGCCTCATAATGCATCTTATCTTGATTATCATCAATATCTGATTTAGATGATATTTAGATAGAACTTTTGAGTTTAGACCTATGAATTGGCATTGCTTTAAGACTTTCATGAATACTGAGATAGAATGAATGTATTTTGTATAATAGAAGGGCATGAATTTGGGGGATTTAGGGCAGAATGCAATGGTTAAATGTTTATGACCTCCAAATTTATATAATGAAATTCTAACTCTCAATGTGATGGTATGTAGTGAGTCTTTGAGAGGTGACTTAGTCAGGAGTATGGAGTCTACCGATGAATGGAATTACTCTTCTTGAGGGGACCCCAGAGAGTTACCTCATCTCTTCTCTTACATGAAGTCATGGCAAAAAGATGACTATTTATGAACCACAAAACCTGTACTCAACCGACATAATCTGCCAGCACCTTGTTCTTGTGTTTTCAGTCTCCCAAACTGTGAGAAACACAATTCTATTATTTAAAAGCTACCTGGCCTTTGGTCTTTGGCAAAGTGCTATAGTAGTCCAAATAGACTAAGTATTCTACATTTACTTCAAGAAGTTATCAAAACAATAAAAAACTAACATGTGATAGGAGGCTAGCTTGTTCTCATGGACAATTTATACTACAGATTTGATCAAGTTGCTAATTTAGTAGGGAGAGTCTGATCTATTTTAACAGAATTTGGAATGTGAAAAAAGAGCCTACTTAGGTACGTAAACACTCATTGATTGGACCAAGTTTGGATCAAACCAATAGATTGTTTTCCTTCTTTTTGTGGTGTTGGGGATAGAATCTAGGACTTCTCATATGCTAGGCAAGTGCTCTACCAACTGAGCTACATTCATACCCTGCAGACAAATAGATTTTTTTAATCTCTTAGTTATTATATCAATTGATATAGGGTATTAATCCAATTAATTGAATTTAGTTATTTACTGAGTAAGATTTCATACAACTCTAAATTTGTGTTTAATACTATTTAATTTCATTTGCTAAATAGTGGAGATGCATTTTGTTTATTGTATTTTGCTGACTTTATTGATTAGATATGTTTTCCTTATCCTATATGATGTGACAATAAAAACAAAATGGGCACTGGGTTTGAGAAATAAACTCATACTTGCCTGAGGGATATGACACACAATTGGAGTGCAGTGAGCTCTTGGCCTTTAATTTTTATGAGATTGCCTCTGTTCAGGGTTAAGTCTCTAAGATCTGGCACTGAGGAAGACTGGTGAGTTATTAAACATAAAAGATCTTACAGGGGAAGGAAAAAGTTAGCATCAGCTGTGCGAAAATTTAAAATACGTTATTTCCTAGGAATTTAAGATTTCATAACTAGCTTTGATTATGTGGATTAATATTGTGTCATAGATCACATCATAAATATACTAATTTAATTTTTTTTTGTTGAAATAGTTGAAGAATACTAATTTTAATTGCATATCTTGTTAAGGTGTTAAAGAAGTATGAATGAAGTCACACAGGGGCTTCACTTCAGAATGTGATTGTGATAGATATCTTTAAGGTGGATTTACACTCTTTAATTGTCATTTTTAATTAATTTTGAATCTTTTACTACCTATCACATGAAATATTTTGTCTTCCCTAAGTATTTGCTGTGTTATCATTTACCTGTTAGTGTTTTAAGACATGCAAATAGAAATATCTACTAGAGTTGATCAGAATTGACCTGGATCATTCAGTAGGACTGCTAGTAAAACTGAGTGTTTGAATTCTCCAGTAATGCCCAGATTTAAGCCTGGAAGGAGCCTATTGTACATTCAATTCATTTCAATTTCTGTTTTGCTAGATGGATATATTGAAAAAGCAGAAGCAGAAAGATCATGGTTTTTGACCAAAAGTTACTTAAAATAAGATAATTCAATCAGTCTGGATAAGGGATAGTAGGAAACTAAAAGAAATTTAATAAGTTGAAAACTGTTTAGAAGTTAAAAGATTGAATTAAAAGGTAAAAGTTTTTATTTAAGTAAGAAAATACTTATTGTGGGTGTAGAGAGAACACAATGATTGCTTTTGAATGGAGAAGAATTAAGACAGGACCTCAGGAGGAAAGGAGGGCTCCAGAAGAAGTTAACTTTGTAAGTTTCATAGAGAAAAGTGACACAGGTCACACTGATAAGAGTTGTTGAGGAAGGGTCTCAAATTTTGAGCCACACATTCACATTCATTCATTCATTCAATCTGTACTGGATGGTTTACATGCATCACTTATAAGTACTGGAAATTCATTGTGAATATAACAGACAGGAGTCCCTGCTGATCAAAAGTGGTTTATTTTTAATTATTAGAAGGAATGGACCTTAGTGAAAAATAAATAAGTGCAATTAGAGTAAGTTAGATAAAGATAAATGCTGTAAGGGAAATTAAGCATGAAAAGCCTAGATGGAGTCAGAAAGGTGTGTGTGTATGTGTTGTATGTGTGAGAGAGAGAGACAAAGGAATTTGAGAGTGTATTGAGGAAGACTTCAAATGAAGGAGTCATTTAAGGTGAAGGAAGGTAAAGAGCCATATCAGTATCCTAAGGGTAGAGAACTATTGAAGCAAAAATGAGTACATTTTTTTTTCCTTGGTGCTAGGGATTGAACCCAGGGGTACTAAGTCATTAATCCAAATCCTCAACCCTTTTTATTTTTTATTTTGAGGCAGGGTCTCACTAAGTTGCTTAGGCCCTTGCTAAATTGCTGAAGCTTGCATTGAACTTTCTATCCTCAGCCTCCAGTGCCCCTGGGATTACAGGTGCGGGCTACCACTCCCAGCAAGTGAGTGCATTTTTGAGAGCAAAAGGAGGCCAGGACAGCTGGAGGAGAGCTAGTAAAGGGAGAATTGTGTGAAATGAGGCCAGAGGGAGGTGAAAGAGGGAGAACCACATCTTGTGAGTCCTCGTGGACTTTAAGACTGACTTTAGGTTCATCCTAGAACTAGGAAGACATTGTCATGCTTTTTAGCAAAATGGGTGTTTGTTTTGATGTTTCCCAGTGTCTACCAGGTTGAGAATGGATGGAAATGTAAAAAAAGTAGGAGCTGGGGAAGAGCTAATAGGCTTACTCCAAGAATCCAAGTACAGACAACAGTGATTTGCACCAGAGTGTTAGCAGAGGATAAACTGGAACTGGTCAGAGACTGGCTAAGTTCGAAGTAAGAGCTCATTTGTGGAATAAAAAGAGAAATTGAGATGGGTAAATGTGAGGGAGACAGAGGTAGAGGGATGAAGATCAGAAATTTCTTTTTTATTTCATATTGCAGTAGCATCGACTATCAGTTTTAGGCTATTTCATACACGTTTTAAATGATATTTGAAAAAAGAGAATTTTAGCTGTTTAATTTACTTTGTTTAGCTTCCCAGTTGACTCCCCTGCCCCAAGAAGTTGAGTGATAACATGCAATGTTTTCAATAAATACTTAACAAAAATATAATTTACTTTTGTGATTTAGGCAGAATGATTGGTGGATGATAAATAAAAAAGATTGGTCTTGTCACTTTCAAAGCTGTATTTAACAGTATGACAATAATTCACAACATAAATAATTACCACAGCAGCAGAGTTTGGATAATGAACAGCAAGCAAAATATGAACGAGATGAGGCAAGATCCTATTGATGTTGATTTATATTTCAAAGCTCTAATTCTGCCGATTGCCATGATTTAAATTTTATTCTCTAAGACCTATCTTCATTTTTAAAGGTGATCAAGGGTAGTAAGCCTAGTGAAGCAGCTGTTTTAGATATAATTCAGAAAAAAATTGTCAGAATTATTAAGAACATGAAATGCATCCACATTTTTAAAGGATACTCACAAAATGCTGATGTTGTTTATGATTATTTACAGAAAACTTCATTGTTTCTGTATTTCTTATATAATCTCACATTTTCAAAACCAAAGGCCATGGACTTTGAAAAGTGTGTGTGTGGGGTCCCTTATATGTTTTATAACCTTAAATTTATTCTTCTATTATGCTAATCAAATCTATGATTTGAAAAAATGAAGTCTAGCATTTAGTCATGCTATTTTCTTAGAATTGCTGTTTTCTTCGTTGTATAAATTTTTCTACAATCTAGATTATTTGAATGAAAAAAAAAAAAAAAAAACGCCTTTACACATCATTGTCACTGTAGCCATGTGTGAAATGTATCTAATTGAAAGAATAATAATCTTAGGGTCAAGCCCAGGATAATGGCAATTTTACAGCCCATATCTTTAAAAGTATCCTTTTTCTTTAAGACTCTCTTATAAAAGAAAAGAAGTGCAATTTTATATATATGGAAGGAATTACTAAAATTGAAAAAGGATAGCTTAAATAATCTATGATGGATTAATATGATCACAAATTGCCCAGTACTTGCTGAGTGGTAGGTAGTTTAGACTTAGGTTATAGCCCTAGAAGAAATCTAGGAGATTCACGTTTGTAAATAATCTCATTATTCACTGTAGATAAACACTCTGGGCAAGATATATTTGATTTTAAAAAATAGTCCACATTTACAGTGTTGAGGATAGACTAATAAAAAAAACTTACACATTAATAATGCATTAATAAACACCATTTAATATTTTTCTGCTATACGCTAGACTCTGGGTTGCACATTTTATATGGATTTAATCCTCCTCTTTTATTGCATATAATCCTCAAAACTACCTACACTTAATAATCATGAAAATCCCTTTTGTTAGTATACTTATTTCCTTTTACAGAGGAGGAAATGGAAGCTCGGGAAGGTTAAATTATTCATCCAAGATGACACAATGAGAAAGTGGTAGAACCAGGATGTTCACCTCACTGTAGTAAATGCAGTCTCCTGAGTCGAACTATCTGTGTTAAAGTTCCCTCTCGGCTTTGTGTGACATGCAGCAAGTAATTTAAAATCTCAGACACTGAGTTTCCTTATCTGTAATAGTAAATAATTATACTGGATTTATCTCATAGGGTTACTCTGAGGACTGAATGAGATAATGTATGTAAAACACTTAGCATATGCCTAACAATTAGAAAATACCCAACAGAATAATGTTTTTCTCATAAGTTTATGTTCCTAGCTTTTCAACGGCCCTGCAGGATCTCTTGGCCTAACTAAGAATCTTAATCAAGGTTATTAATAATTCCTTGGGGAAGAAACTCAGGAAAATTTCATGTAAGTTCATGACTAAGCTTAGTCTTACTTTGGTGTGTGTGAGGAAGATAATCATATTTATCATTTTGAGTGCCTATGATTTTCTTTAAGCCTATCTGTATTAGCCTAGCCTAGCCTAATTTAATTTCTCCTCCTGTTTTGGGGCTTGTATTATTTTAAGGTTATAATTAATATAAAATGGATTATAGAACAGTCCATCTTTCTGTCTTTGGCAGATTTGGGTTCAGATTAAAAGTTTTCTTCTCTGGTTATTTATTAGGACCAAACCTCCAACTTATTTGTGCCTCCTCATTTTATTTTATAGTGTGAATAGTTTGCCATATGTAGGAATTCTAAACCTTATCTCTAATTTTCTTTGTCTTCTGAATTCTAAAATTTCTATATATGCCCAGTTGATTTCTCAAACAGTGCAGAAAATACCTCATTTATCTATTCCCTAGAAATGTGTTCATTCTACTCAGTTCCAGATAATCATTAAGACAATTGACAAATTATCTTCTGTCTTCTAGGTCAGTATCCAGTGATTATTTAGCACTTTTCTTTTTCACTGGATTTTCAAAATTTAATTTATTGCAAAAATTCTGTGACTATTGTGTTTTCACTTACTTTTGAGTATATGGTCTATAATTTGTTCTTAATGCATTATAATTAAGTCCTTTGAGAATTGATGACTACATCTATTTTTAGTTATTTATTAATATGTTAAGAAAATAAAACAAAAACTACCCCAGAATTCAGAGACTTAGAAAAACAAGTATTTTAATTCATGTGGCAGTTCAATAATTTCAGCTATTCTTCTGCTTCATGTGGCTTCCTCTGGAGATATTTGGTGGTATTACGCTGGTTATTGGGTTGCTCTAAAGAGTTCAAGGTCACATCACTCACAGGACTGACATTTGGCATGAGCACCTGGAAAAATGGGATTATTCTGCCTTTTAAGGTCAACTCAGGTCTGTGTATGTGTTCTCATAAAGAGGATGGACTTCTAGCATGGCAACCCAGTCAACTCCAAGAGAACAAGGACGCTGCCAGTATTCTTAAATTCAAGACTCAGAACTGTCATCTTGTCACAGCATGTGCCCTACACTATTGGTCAAGGGTGACTATATACTAGTTCATATTCAAATAGAGGGAGAATAAACCTTCATCCTCCCAATGCGATAATGTATAACTGTGCAGCCCTCTTTAGTCTTCCTTGTGATTACAAAGCATCTGTGGACAGTTTTTTTAATTTTAATTTTCTTTGGTTTTTATACAGGGAATTGAACCCAGAGGCACTTAACCACTGATCCACATCCCCAGCTGGTTTTATATTTTATTTTGAAACAGGGTCTCACTAAGTTGCTTCGGGCTTCACTAAGTTGCTGAGACTGGCTTTGAACTTGCGATCCTCCTGTGTGGCCAGTTTTAATCTGACATTCCTGATAAGCCTTACATTTTCTCAATTTTATACTCTTCCACAGAAATTCAGTTAGAATTTTCTTCCTAAAAATGCAAGGCTGGTATTGCATTAGTCAAAAATCGTAATTACTATTCTGAATTTCCACTAATTAATATAAATATTTGCTTTTCTCATTATTTGCTTTTATACCTTATTACTCATCTTGCATTTTGGATCATATTGGAAGCATTTGAGCTTAGCAAATAATAAATGATAGTCTGCCTTTAGACTGTCATTAGAAGAAAGGGCTTCTATGTCATTGGAGTTTATCTTACTAAGTCCATGTATCAGTTATAATACTTTGTTTTGCAGGACATGGGAAAAATCTAATTCCACCAACTTGTAAAATGACGAATATTTCTTAGCTTACTAGATGAGAATCCCCAAGGCATGGTGGATTGCGCAATCTACTAAGCAAGTGACTCAGGCTCCTTCTCCTCTAGTACTTTTTCTTATTTTCTCCCTGGTGACAAACTAGTTGTACCAAGTCACTTCTCAAATCTTTGGTCAAAATTGCAATCAATGTTTATGCCTAAAAAAATAACTGTTAAAGTATATGAGACCTAAATGATTGACTTACACAGCCAAAGATGTACCCCTGGGTCTTAGGGAGAGAGGAAAACAAGTGAGCAAACAGAAGCTCTGTCAGCCTGGAGAAGACAGAAAGGTTATTGAGACCTCTCAGCAATGACTATTGAAGAGTCAATTTGGAGAAAATGAGGGTTGAATCATGAGCTGACAGCTAGCATGCTTAGACCAACAAACCTAATCATGCTCAGAATGTTAATGTTAATCATTTTTTATAGATTATCTCTGATTCATAGAACCTCATAAACCAAAAATGTCTAAAACCTAAATATATGCCTTCTAATATCTAATCCTAGTTTTATCCAACTAAGTTTACTATAACACCTGGCTATAGGGAATGCCCCATTATCAAGCTATCACTGTCTTCCTGTTTTTCAGACTGATGCAACCATAATAATTTTTCAAAATCTCACATGTAGACCTACTTCTGTTGACTCAGCCTATCTTTATCAGTACACTTCTTTTTTTCTGTTTTGTTCTGTATTACAACTTGGATGGCTTTTCCTTCCTAATTAAACTCCTCTATTGTTTAAGGCTCCATGTGAAGAAATTCTAAATGGACTACTTAAATAACCCTCCTTTCAGGGTTCAGTGAGACTTACTTCTCCTTCAGCGAAAGCAGCAGAGTGTGTGCTGTGGTGGCAGAAGAAACTTGTTCAAATCCTGGATCTGCCACCTACCAGTTGTGTTACTTTAAACAAGCCAGTTAAAGTTCCCTGAATCACTTATTTCTCATTTGTAAAATTTGGATACAAAAATGCACTGCATTTTTATTATGTTCCTATAAAAGAATCATCACCCTGAGGAATTAAATAATTTTGGGTAACAATTTCCTTGGACAATTTACTGAAAACTGAATACCTACTCCTGGTAAAGATGAACATAAATTAGAACATTTTACATGTTTTATGACTTTGGAAATGCAAAACCTAACTCATATACGTAGTTTCAAATATACTCAGTACTTTTCTACTTGCTTATTTTCAGATGAAGGTAGAATTGTGTCAAATAGTGCTAGGATTCTGCATGACTGTTTTGAATTAAATTAATGTCACAATGTTTCCTTTTCCCTGTATCCTTGGCACTAAAGTCAATTTGATTAGGGACTGCATTATGAATTCTGTCTCTATTAGCAAGGAAGGTATTAAAAATCCACATTTCAATTTTAAAGTCATCTGAAGGAAATATTTTAAAGTGTTCTTTGTCTTCAGGTATCTGGAGATTTCTGTCCACAGAGAAATTGACAAGACTTTGTAGTTATCAATTCCATCCTGAAGAAGTGCTTTTTCCAGCTTTCCAAAGTTTGCATAATTTAGCTCTCTATCTCCTGCTCCAGAGTGGCAGCATGGAAAAGACCACATGGTTCTTTTAACAGCATCTGTAATGGTGACCTCAGGGTCTTGGAAAGAAAGATGGTTCTCATAAGTATATGGCCAAACTTATCCAAGACTGTGAAGCACTGAAATAATTCCTCCTCCTTGAATTCTTTTGAAATGGAGCAAACTTTTTTTTTTTTTTTTTTTTTTTTTTTTTTACAAAACAAGTAATATTTATACCTAAACATTAGTTTTAAAACATATTCTGTTTTTTAAAAAAACCACTGACCATCTAATAGACAAGAATATTAGATACCATCCTGCAGTTTCTTCAGAGACTTTAATCAACACTTTCTCATGACCTTGATTATGAAGTGAAGATTTTTATGCCTATAGGAAAATATAGTTTGGTCTCATTAGGAGAGGCATTGATGCTAAGGGACAGTCACATAGAAAATCATGAGTCACAAAGACATCCAGAATTGTGCTCTTTATTCGTGTGGCAAAATTACATGAGATAAAATAGCACATGTTTTCTATCAGTGCTTAGAGTGGAAAAGATTTTCACAAAAGTTTAACTTGGAAAAAATGATTCATGGTTTTGAATCTACTACATTTTTGTATCAAAAGGGAAACACAAAATAAAAATTCCCCTTTAATATTCAATACATATTTAAATAGAGGCTTAGAAATTAGGTTGCTGATAAGTACCAGTCCTCTGGTGCTGAGACATGCTGAGAGGAAGTGGGGCAGCTGAGAAATCTACCAGGGTCTACTTCAAGATATGGAAGAAAGACTTGCGATTCAGAAGTTATGAGAATTTGATTGAGTACTTCTATTTCCTTCCTTTTCTTAAATGTTTGAAATAATTAGGTATTTTCTAGGATACATATGTATTTACTCTTCTCTCTCCCACTTCAAGTGACTTTGATTTTGCCATCCAACCAACAACTTTGAACAGTGTCTTCTATGAAAACTTTGGGTTAAAATTCCAATCTTCTAAAATGGTACCATTTTCTTCTAAATAACTCACATGCTTTAGTATTTCTGACTTCATGTATCTCATCCAAATAATACCATAGGTTTTTCAAATTGAAATGGAAATCAGTAAGTATGGCTTCTAGAGTTTTTTTTTTTTTTTTTTTTTTTTAATTTATTTTCAGTGATTTTTGTTTCTTTGTTTGGTACTAGAGATCAAACACAGGGATGCTTTACCACTGAGCTACATCCCCAGTCCTTTATATGTTTAATTTTGATTTGGGGTTTAGATAAGTTGCTGAGGGTCTTACCAAATTGCCTAGGATGACCTCAAAAGTATAGTCCTCCTGCTGAGGCCTCCAGATATGCTGGGATTATATAGGCCACCGTGCCTGGCTTCGAGTATGTTTTTACTTTATATTTTCCACTATACACTTAGCTCTGAATATGTAAAGACTATAGCCACTTTCATGTCTGTTTAGTATATTTTCTTCAAATTTTATCAATTGGACAATGATGCTACAGATATTGTGACAAAAACTACAAGTATGACAATTTTAATGGTACAAAAAGTTATAGTTTGGGAGTGAATTAAATTATCTGTTGTATGTCTGCTTTTAAAGGTAGTTTTCAGAGTAACAGGAGAGAAAAGAGTGTCAGTTCACAAATCATTTTCCTAGGTCTCATAAGCACAGGAATTAAAATTTGGTTTATTAATTACTGGTTGGGTAAACTACTTACTGGTTGGGTAAAGTAATTTACATGGGTAAACTACTAACTACTAAACTACTAATTTTCCCAAATCCCTTTCTTCAAATAAAAGATTACCATGATTTTGCTTATCTCAGTTTTGCAAAAGTTAAGAGGATTTAATTATATCAAATGCTTAGCAAATATTTGGTATATATATGCACTATAAATGCCATTTTATTTTATTTCCCTTACATACTAACTTATATATTCCTCTACATGTTTTTTGAAGACAGGACCTGAAGAATTTAACATAGCTGAGTGCCTGAACATTTTAGGTGCTAGGCTATTTTCTTATTTGCAATCAATTATATTTTCATAATCCTTTTGATACCCACATGTTCAGTAAAGCATTTATTCTTCTGTGAGTCAGATTAATTGCTTGTCTGTGATTTTATAAGCCATGTGTGGTCACCACCTTCTGTTTACTCATTCAGACCTAGTAATTATAAAATTATTGGTCTTTTACTCGTGATTTTGTTGGTCAATTCTAAGTCCTTTGTGATTTGGATGAACATGAGATATTTTCCGTATCTTTGACTTAATATTCAGGACCCTGATTCTATCTGTTATTCCCACCTGCCTCTATTCACACATGTATGTTACTTAGCCTTTCTCAGAAAAAGTGCTCATTGATGTTCCACTAACTAGGAATAATTACATAGGCTCCAATTATTTAGTGTATAATGTTTCTATATGTTTTCATGTACTTTTAATATTTCATTGTAAAGTCAATTTTACATTACATTTTTTAAAACTCAGTTATTAATCTTTATGCCACTATACATTTCACAATGAATGACTTTTATTTATCCATGAAGATCGATTTGCGTTCAACACCATATTTTCACAAATAATGGATTAGAACTGGAAGGAAAAAGGGATTGTCTTTTTCATACCACCACTACCAAAATGTTGGTAGCTACTCACTCTTACTTTGGACAAATATTCAGAATATTGTCCTTTCTTTAATAGGAAATGAATGACAAATTGAACAGTTCTTTAATTGTTAATCAGAAATGTCATTCAAAGTGTACAAATAAGATTTGAAACATGAATCAAATGTAGGGGGGAAAAAGGCAGAGGACAGAATGTATTATAGATCTGTGATGTTAATGAAATATTTACACTTTCAATGAACAAATGCATCCTGATCTCATAATTATAAAGTGCAAGAAAAAAAGAATATCACTCACTTAAAATGTGTAATAGATTCCATGGAGTGCTATCCCAATTTCCTGCCACCACCACTTTTCAGAAATGAAGGACATTCTTCTTCAAATACTTGAGGCACGGTGGTGCCACAGTGCTGTCTCTTCTCTGGGTTATTGTCCATTGCTGAAGAGATCTGCTTGAGCAAGATAATATCACCGTTTCTATAGGGCTTGTGTCCCACGGCTGGATACCATGAGGTATAAAGATCTCGTCTCCTTACCTTTACCAAGGGTCAATTTTGTAGACTATCTTGGCTCTGAAAACTACCCAAGAGATCAGCTTAGACCTTGGTTGTGACATGGTGACACATAGCAACCTCATTTTTCCCTGCAAAATTCTGTCCTTTTTTCTTTTCTTTTTTTTTTTTTTTCGGTTAACATGAAGTTGATTTTGAAAGCGATTCCCAGTACATTTTCTGCACACAAATCTCCATCTCAGAATCTGTTTGCCAGGGAATCTGACCTGCAACAGCATATGTGTGACTTTATGAAAAGTAATGAAATTTTCTGCCTTGTTTTGTTGTATGAAAGTTTTCAGATGTATCATAGGCTTATATTAGATAAGCAATAATATCCAGGTTGTTCTGATACCTAAGTAATTATGCTCAAATAAACTACTTGGTAGAAATTAAGGTAGAATTTAAAACATGAGTTACATACATTTTTATTGTTTTCTTTATTAGACTTATCATAGGAGACCATTATATCAAGTTTAGAAAACAGATTAATGAACTAAAAAATATTATTTTGTTCTCGGAATTGTGTGATGTTCTCTAGTGCATTAAAAGAAAAATTTTGAAGTGAAGACGGAGAAAAAAGTGACATGATCGAAGATAAATCTTCAAAATAAAGTAAAATCTGAGAAATCTCCAAGGGCAAATACCATGTCCCATTCTCTTTGAATCAACAGCACAGGACTGCGATGGGACATAGAAGAAGCTAAGCAAATATTTACTAACCCAGAATGAAGCACCCCCTCTTCTCTGGGTGTCCTCCTAACCTTGTCTAGCATTCTGATTTTACTTATTTATTTGAGTTTTGAGAACACACTCCTGATTAAACCATGTCCTTTTTGCAGCACATGACTGCCAGTGGACATTTAGGCAAATAAAAGATCTGGAGTGTCCACTGCAGCAGTGTGAACTCTGGCAAGAGGGAGCAGTGCCACATCTGCCTGCCAGAGCATCCTAGGCATTACAAGGAGGGGGGCGTGTGGTGGAGTGTTTATTTACAACAATTCCCCTACCTTTAAGATTCAAAAAACACATGCAAGAATAACCTCCATACCAATTATATCCAATTAAGTTTCCTATTTGATGAAGTACAATTTGAAGAATAAATAGCCTCTGTAAATTAGAGCAAAATGGGTAGTTAATCATTAAAAATCAAATGTGATAACGAAGTCAAGTATTTGAAGGAAATTATTTTAGGGAAAAAATGAACTGATATTTCAAGTTTTAAAAAGCCAATTATGAATCACAGAAAATAGTTTGATGAATTTAACATTCTTTCTGGATTGGATATTTTTATTAAAAAAAATAAAATGCTGTGCCTGGAAATATTTTAAAGTGATACCTTAATTTTGATTCATGATAGACATCAGTATGCTCTAAGCAGCATATGTACAAGGGTAACTCTACTTCAAAGAGGAGAAATCTAAGACTAATTTGCACTTGAGAGGAGGCACATGAAGGACTTCAGTCAATATAGAAAAGTTCATTGTATTTCTGTGTTAAGTATTTGATATACTCTTTTGGCAGTTTAGTCACATACTTAATTTGCATGAAGAGTTTTTCTTAAATGTCAGAAGTGAGATATGACAATAAGTATTCTCTTTGATTAACGTGTTCAAAATTTTTCCTGACCTTAAATGAAGATATGCAATAATAACTCACTTCAAAACTGTGAATTTGGTCTTTATAAATTGAAACAAAAAATCCATACTGACAATTGAGATCAGAGTACCTTACCTTGTATGTATAGATACAGTGTCAAAATATATATTTTGCAATCTTTCAGATGTTTTCTTTCATTGGTATTACTAAGATTCGCTATTCAGAACAGATTATTGACTTTTTAAAAATATCTTTGTGCTTCAGTGAATTCATAAGCTATCTTTTTTACATAAGCTACAAAAAGCAATTTTCTGGTAGTGCTAATAATTTAGATGATATTTATTTTGTAGAGAGTTATGTAAAGTTTCTCTAGAACTAATAAAACACATGACAGACACATACATGAACATACATATACACATACACAAGTATGCATAAATATGTAGATAGAATGAACAATTTTTACATCCTTAGTGACTTTTAGTGGAATACGAAGTCATTTTATTGAGAGACTTTGTAAATATTCAGATGTTTGCTAAGAATTCTCTGAAACATTGTTATAGTATGTAAACATAATATATTCAGGTAATACAGAAATTATCTCCGCTGTAATAGAATACAGTGACTATATTTTAATACTTCTCCATTCAGAAACTATAAACTAATCTGAAGATGTGTAAATATATTTAAAAAGACTGAATTTGCTCAATAATTTGGCATATATTGTTCTTTTTTTGCAGTACTGAGGATGGAACTGAGATGCTCTACCACTGAGTTACAACCCAAGTCTTTTTCATTTTTTAAATTTTGATACAGGGTCTCACTAAGTTGCAAGGCTGGCCTTGAACTTGTGACCCTCTTACCTCAAATTGTGGAGTTGCTGAGATTATATATTTATATTCTGTTATTCATAACTCTAGTTCCATCTTTCAAGGTGAGTCCTGTTGTCTTATGTATCTTACATGTTCAGTTTAAAATGAATGGAAAATTCACTGGTTAGTTATTTATGTCGTTATTAGAAACAATCTTTGCTGTAGCTTTATGCTTTTATATTGGCTTTCTAAAATCCAGTTGAACTATTTGGGACAGTCACTGACTATTCCTGTAAGCAGCTTAAGGAGTGATCAGTAGGAAAGAAAACTCTGACCACAATGCCCTTGGTCTGTCTGTCTGTTAAATTCTAAATTATATCTATTTCCAATCTGTATTGGAGAGCAAAATAACACTGGAAAAGAGCTCTGTATAAACAGTCTTCTGTTTCCAGTTGTTATACTGCACCAACTTCCAGAGTTGCAAGGTAAAGTGTTTCTCACCTGCCTCCCTCTCTCTCTGCCCCAAGTAAGAATTATGTATATTCTTAAATCTCTCTAGTATTCTTAATGTTAGGTTAATTAGGTTCAGTGATTCTTCATCTCATCAAAAAATAACTTTATGTCCCACTGGGAATACTATCACTCTTAAAGACAGTGAAAAAAGTAAAAATACTATTTTAATTAATGAGAAAGTTATATGCTACTTAACTCAATAAATACATATTCTCCATTTACCTTTTCATTTTGACAAACTTATAACCTGAATTAACCCCTACTTTGCATTCTCCTCCTGAGGTAATCCACTATCCATTTCCTCCTTACTGTTAAACTACTGTTAATTTTTCAAGTCTCCTCAAATGCCACGTCCTTTGCTCAATTTTTCATCCATGCAGGGCAGTCACCTAAAACTTTGTCATGTCTGTCTTTATAGGGTGAGCAGAGATAGAGTTGCTTTTCCTTCCTTGAAGAACATGGTAGAAATAGAATATGAAACAGGACAAGAACTAGAGGAAGCTAATGTCACAGATGCTAAGAGAAAGGTCACTGAAAAGAGGAGCCTGACATAGAAAAGAAATGCCCACCAACACAACCTTGTGGTGAGCAGCAAAGCTCTGATTATCCATTTTAGCTCTGTACTTCTCAATTTTGTGCACCAAACTCCACAGGAAATTCCATTTGAAATCCAGTTTCCCTGGGGGGGAAAAAAAAAAGATTAAAAATACTTGTAGTTCTAAGGTTCTAAGGTTGCAAAAGAAAGAGAGAGAATAAGAGAAGGATGGAGGAAGGAAGTGAAGTATGGAAAGAGAGGAAGGAAAGGTCCTTCAGATCACAAGAGATAACTTATACTATCAAGGTGATCCATTGGGAATTAGAAAAATGACTAGAAGAGTGAACATGTGATTAGAAATTTGGAGTTTAGAGCCAGATGGTATCAGTAGGGAAGGAACTGGTACTGGAGATTGAATTCAAACATGTGGCTCATGATTCAATCAATCATACCTGCACAATGAAGTCCCCCACCAAATATTCTGGAATTTTAGTAACATATTGTAAATTTCTCAGAATATTTCATATTCTATGTTTTTCAAAGTTACTTAATGACAAGAATATTTTTACAATTAACATCTGATGAAACAATTCCATTTTATAACAATGCAAAAAAAGAAAAAATAAAACAGCAGCAACAACAAACAATATCCCTGTTTTCTTATACCTTCTTTAAAAATTCTTTATGATTGTGCATTTGTTTATTCAACCTTCTCAGTGAGAAACTTCATATTTTGAGTAGCTGAATTACTAAAAATTTAATCCTCTATTTAAGAAAACCAGATATTACAACACTCAGTTGTGCTTTGGCCAGTGTATGTAATATGATATTCTATATATTTTATTACACACTTTATTGTTTTTATTTATTCATTTTATTTTTATTTATTTATTTTGAAGTATTAAGAATGGAACCCAGGGCCTTGCACTCCCTAAGCAAGCACACTACCACTGAGTTAAATCCCAAACTTATTATATGTTTTATTTTCTACTAAACATTATGTTTATTAATGTAGTACTAACTGCAATTATAATTGAAATACTTATATATAATTTTTATATCAGGATAATCCCTTTATCTGGATGCATGTTAATGAACTTTCTATTGTAAGCTGCTGATGTGGCTTTCCATGGTAGAGTGCCTAGCTAGCAAGTGTGAGGGCCTGGCTTCACTACCCAGAACCTTGTAGAAAAAAAAGAATGAACTTAGTATTAACTGGAGAACACTGAGCCAATTTTAGACATGACACTAACAATCATCCCTCTCCCATCCTTTCCTGGTATACAGTATTATGTCTAGCATTAATTTGACAGCTGCTTTAGAAACTTAAAAAAATATAGTGTTAAACTCATTTCATAGATGAGTAAAACTAAGTGGCAGAATTTTCGTTGTCCAAGGTCATTTAGCATCTCCTGTCTAATTTAGTGATGTGATATTTCTTCAGTATGTGGCTTTTCATCTTAATTATATTTCTTGAAGTCTAGGAACTGTACTTCTTCACTTCATAATTTTAAATCCTATAGTAATTGCCAAATTCACATTTTCCATACAAATGAACAAATGAAAAAAGTTTAACTTCAATAAAATTTGATCAATTATTAGATACAAGTGATCAATGGTCCTTTTCAAAACCACAAAACCATAATGATAAAGTGAATTGTAGAATTTGACAGATGTTTATGTTCTGAACAACTAAATGGAAGGATAATATGAAGCTAAGTTTTCAAAGCCTGTTTCACATTATTTATATGTGTAAATATATAAGCAGATTTATAACAATGCCTTACGTCCCTGGGATCTCAAACCATCTATTGCATTAATCAACAGTGTGCCTAATTCTCAGTATTTGCACATACAGTGGTTATACAAGTTCAATTATTTGTAGCAGGTAAAACAACATTTAATATGCTTGGTAACATCAGGATTAATAATAGATATGTTCTTTTAATCTGTTTTGAGGTTATGCTCAGTTTTTTTAATGACCCTTTAACTACATTGTACAGCTATCTCTGTTTGGATTATAGGCAAAGAATGAATGAAAACATATATTTAATTTTTATGTAGATAAAGAATCTAAAGAAGGACAATGTTAATCCTTGTTAACAAAAGTCTCAAAATTGTAATGAGTTGTATATCTGAAAAATTAATAGAGGAAAAAATATGTAGAACTATAATTATGGTTCTATTTCATATCTTTCTAATTTAGTGTTTTGTGAATTTTTATGATCATTGTTACGATCAAATAGAATGAGATATATTTTCTAAAGGTAGTTTGAGCTTTTATGATATCTAAATTAAGGAAATTTTTTCAGAAAGTGAAGTTTGATTGGCGAAAACTACTTTTCATTATAGTATACCTAGATACTCTTTCCTCTGAAATAGAAACAATTGGAATGTTAATAATTAACGGTCATTAATTTTTTTCACTTACTTGGCCTTACAGTCATCTTCTCATCAAGTGTAACTTGATTATTTTGTAAAAATGTCTTCAGTAGAATAAGTAAAACTTTCAGAGCCATTTGATTTATCAGAAATTGAAAACACCAGGGTGTTCTGATTCCAACAGGGCAGGAGATGTCCACTGGGGGGTAATTTTTCTACTGATCATAACAAAATCTCTGGGTGAAGTGCAAAAAGCAATTACTCAAGGAGACTGAAAAATAAAGAAGAACAGGTAGAGATCATGAAAAGTGGCTTACGAAGGCCTGAGTTTCTTTTTATGACCCTTTTTCTTATGGCCTTGCTCCAAAGGCACATTTGGGGAAAACAACACGAAGGACTAGAAAAGCGGGAGGCTAAAACTCCATAAAAACCGGTGGAACTGTGTGAATCAGGGTGATTCAAAAATAAATAGATTTCTGAAAGTAAGACATAAGAATTTCCCAAAAGCAAAAAATAAAATAACAAATTACTACAGAAAAAAAAATTCAAATTACCATATATTTCCTATTAGAAAACAGAGGCTAAGAAGAAATGGCACAAAATTTTTCAAAAACAAAATAAATATCAAGCCTCTCTCCTCTATCCAACAACAAGGCCAGTAAGGAATGAAGGGGGATGAGGGCATTTTAATATGAGGGAAAACTAGGAGAACATGTGTTCCATAGAATGTTTATTTAAAACGTTGATAGAAATTTTCTAAAAAGAAAGGAAATGATGGAGGAAGAAATCTTGGCAGGTAAGGAAGAAGCAAAATGAACAAAATATGAATGAATGAAATATTCTTTTCTTCTCTTGAGTTTTCTAAATTATATTTGATGTTAAAACAGATTTTTAGTACTGATTTGGATCAAAATGTATGTTGCAGAAATATTTTAAAATAGTTATATTAAAAAAGGGAAAAGTAAACAAATATGAAGAAAGGTAAAATTTCTACCTATCATGATATTTGTTAAAAAAGTGACTTAGTTCTAAATAAACTGTATTTCAAGAAGCATGTGTCAAAAGAAATAAGCAAAATTCATTTAATGATAATTGAAATACAAAATATCAAAATTTGTGGGTGGGGCATAGTTGGAACATAAATTTAAAAAAGAGAGGATACAGATTATAACATATCAGGAATGAAACAGGATATTACTACAGACCCTGTGGATATCCAAACGGTAATAAGGAATATAAGGAATATCACTATAATTCTATGCATATAATTTTTCAATTTAGATGATGTGGACAAATTCTTTGTCTTCATTCTCCTTTGAAACCTCATGAGCATAGTCTTTACTTTCTGCATTCCCATCACCATTTGGTCTTCTACAAATTGCCACTACTCATCTAATGTAAAACAGTATGAATAGCCCTGCTACTATTCAGGAAAATAAATTCATAATTTAAGTATTCCTAAAAATGAGATTTCAAGTGCCATATGATTTTGCTCAAAAAGTGATCATTGTTAATATATGGAAAGATGATATAAATGAATATTTATTTGCCTTTTCAATATAAAATATTGAAAAAATATATTCAGTATCCATAAGCTAAAAACAAGAATTTATTGATGATATAAGAAATTTTAAAAGAACAAAACAAAGAAATGCATATATGTTCCAGGTTTGGATGATTCATTATCAATGGCATATATTAATCCAGATATTAATCTTCACCTCAACCATTATGTTTTGTTTTAGCAAGGTTTTGGGTTGTTTTGTCTTATTTTATTTTTAGAAATCTCCAAGATAATTTTAAAATTTCATATAGGAAGAAAATAAAATGGATTTGTTAAAATAACTGAGATAAACAACATATTTGTAGTACTCTTCTATGTAATTTCAGGAATTATATTAATCCTGATACAGTGATCAAGATATTTAAGTACTGAAGGAACAGTGAATACATATTTCAGTAGAACTGGATAGAGAATGAAGAAATGATAGGTCTATATAAATAACATTAATAAATTTTTTAGCAAGACATTAAGGATTTTCAAGGATCAAGGATCAACTTTTTACCAACTGTGGCTGGAACTATTGACATTTATATGCAAAAAAAATTGAAGAACCTAATTATGATTTGGATACAATGTGTCATTCAAAAGCTCCTCTGTTAATGCAGGACTATTCCAAAATAAGTTGATTATATTATGAGAGCTGGTTTGAAAGGACTAACTGAGTGATAGCCATAGCCAGGTAATGTGGAATTGGAAGAGGTTGATCAGTAGGGGTGAGCTCTGGAAGAATTCATTTTCCCTTTGGCTACTTTCCCTCTCACTCTCTGCTTCCTGGCCACCATGAGATAAGCAGTTTTCCACCACCATTCTCTTCTATCAAGATGCTCCACCTCATCTTGGGCCCAGAGCAATGTAGTCAGCTGTCTATGGATTGAAATCTCTCAATCTGTGAGCCAAAATAAACTTTTCCTTCTCTAAGTTATTTTTATCAGGTATTTTGGTCACAGGGTAAAAAAGCTGACTAACAAAGAAATTGGTCCCAGAGAAGTGAGGTCATTGATGTGATGACCTGTGATTTAGAAGCTTTTAGAAATGGTTTGTGGGAAGTCTTAGAATGTTGTAAGTAGAGCTTATTGGGCAATTCTGGTGGGAGCTCAGAAGACCAAATGATGATGGGAATGCAGAAAGTAAAGACTATGCTCATGAGGTTTCAAAGGAGAATGAGGACTCTGTTGGGAATTGCAAAAGTAGCCACACGTTACATCTTGGCCAAAACACATACACACAAAAAAATTGTCAATGTTTCTGAGACTTTATGTGACACTGATTTAAAGATAATGGACTATTAACCTGATAGAGAAAATTTCAATGCAGTATAGCATTTAGCAGGTGGCATGAACATCACTATCAGTTTTTATCCAGGTGAACTATGAGGACCAGGAACAGAAGGATTGTAAGAACTAACAATTTGACCAGAAAGGTGTATATAAAATTGGGATCAAGAAGGGTGTGGTTGTTGAAGACAGTTCCACCACTAAAGAGAATTAAATACTATGTACAGACACAATAGGAAAGATGGCTTGAGGCTATCTCAGGACTCAGCAAGACCATAATGATTGCAGACTCAAAGGAACAAAAGTAAAAATTCATTTAAGAAACCTTGGGGATAACCTGTTCACACAGGGTTGCCTAGAAAGTTATTTCCCAGTATATGTTACATCATGCTCAGCCCCCCAGGCACTCAGAGGTGTTTGCAGTCATGGTCCCAAGGGGTCCAACTACTGCCCAAGTTGGAAGCAAACCTTGGCATCATCTACATGGTATTGGTTCTGAAGGATGATGGAGTTAGGAAATCATGAATACTTCCATTAAGAATTCAAAGGAAGAACTGGAAGTTCAGACCAAGTATAGTAGCATCAGAATCCCTGTGGGCTTCCCTGAGTGCATGATGCCTGAGACTGGGAAGGTGAAGCTGAAGCTATAATGGAGACTAAGAAATTAAGAGATGCCAGTAACATGGTTTGTCTGCTGAAAAAAGCTGCTGACTGCATGTATAGCCAGGCCAAAAAGAGAGGTCATGAATTCTGCAATAGCAAGACCAAGGGGAGGGATGCTCAAGGCTTTGGAAATCATATTTCATGCTTATATGCCCCAGATGCTGGACATGAAGCTATAGCACTAAATTATGGTAGTCTAGTCAGTTATTGATGGATTAATTCTGCAAATGGATTAATACACTGATTAATACACTTCATGATCCGATCATTGCCTAAAAGTTCTATCTCTGAACCTCTCTACATTAGGACTATGATTTCAACACATGAGCTTTTGGGGGATATCCCAAATCCAATCCAAAATGCAATCCTATAGAAAGTAGTCCAAAGATATTAAATACCAAAATTGATATAAAGATAGAAAATAAGCATGTAAAAAAAGTTCAACACTATAAGGCATCAGAAAAATGTAAGGTGGGACTCGGGGTATTGTTCTGTGGTAGAGTACTTGCCTAGCATATGCAAGGACCTGGGTTTTATTCTCAGCAAGGCAAAAAGAGAAATAAAGGAAGATGGATTTAAGGACAGATGAGAAAGAAAAAATGAAAACTGAAAAAATGAAAGCCCACTGCAAATTTACTAAAATAACTAAAATATTATATATAGATGATTATGACAGAGATTATACATATATACATGCATACATATGTAAATACATGTAAATAGGTAATAATATCAACCCTCCTCAAGGATGTAGAGCATTTTGAGGGTTCATATATTCCTAGGGAAAATAAAATGTGATACAGTATCTTTGGGAAACAGTTCTTATAGAACATAAGTTTATTCTCATTTTCAGCATTCCCATTCTTAAAAATTTATGCAAAAACATGTGTGACTTATGTTCACACAAAAAAGTAAATAGGAACTGTATCAGTTGTCTTGGTTAACCTTAACAAAATATTGCAGATTTGGTAGATTAAACAACAAATTTATTTTCTCACAGTTCTGGAGACTGGATGTCCCAGACCTGCATGTTAGCAGTGTTGGATTGGGTGAGTCCTCACCCTCTGCTGGAAAGGTACCTTCTTCCCATGTACTCAGATGGTCTTTTTTCTGTGCGTGGAGGGAAGAGGAGGGAGAAAACTTCTGTCTTTTCCTCATCCTACAAGGACATCAATAAGACTTGGATTTGATCCCAACTATGACCTGAATTAAACTTACTTATGCCTTTAACAGCCCATTTCCAGATGAGGTTGTGTTGGTGGTTAGTAAGGGTGCCAACATTTGCATGAGAAGATAGTTTAGTCCATAATAGGTCTGTTTCTGAAAACTTTATACATGCCTTTTCAAAAACTAGAATCTATGTAAACATCCTTCCATTCATGAAAAGATTATCTGTGGCACATTTATACAATGGAATACTACCCAAGAGAATTGTTATGGTTTGAATATGAAGAGCCCCCCGAAAGCTCATGTGTAAGACAATGCAAGAAGGTGTAGAGGTGAAATGATTGAGTTAGGAGACTCTTAACACAATCAGTAAATTAATCTCCTAATAGGGATTAACAGAGTGGTGACTGTAGGATGGTAGGGTATGGCTAGAGGAGGTGGGTCATTGTGGGTGTGCCTCTGGGGTGTGTATTTTGTCCTTGTTAAATGAAGCTCTCTTCCTCTGCTCCCTGATCATCATGTCCTGAGTCACTTTCCTTACCATGTACTTCTGCTATGAAGTTTTGCCTCATCTCAGGCTCTGAGGAATGGAGTTGGTCATCTATAGACTGAGACCTCTGAAATTGTAAGCCCCTCAATAAACTTTCCTCCTTTAATTATTCTTGTCATGTCTTTTAATCACAGTGGAGAAAAGACTGACTAAAACAAGTACAAAGGAAGGAACTTCTGATATCACAAAATGGGTGAATCTCAGATATTTAATGCCAAGTGAAAGGGAAACAACTCAAAGAACTATATATGGCATGGGCCAAAAACTAAAACTATAGTTACAGAAAGTCAATCAGAAATTACCAGGATCTAATGTTTGAGAAAGTGGAAGTTTCTGGGTTAAGGAAACTATTCTATATATTCTATATATTATATATAGAATATATAATATATTCTATATATTATGATTTTCATAATAATTTTATGACTATATACATTTCTCAAAGCTCAGTGTTCCATTCCTCAAATAGCAAATGCTTCTATGTGACAAAACTCCATAAACTAATATAAAATAAAACTTTAAAAAATCTTGTCCTAAACACAAATATATAAAATCAAAAGGAAATCTGTAAACCAAATAAGTCTCCTTGCAGTTCAATCTATTTTTGACATTTTGTGTAAGAACAAAACATATTAACTTTTCATATATTATATTTGAGCAGGTACAGTAAAAAGAATAGAAACCAAGTGAATGCTTTCAAACTATTAGGTCCTCGAAATAAAATATTAAATATAACCATTTCAAATATCTTATGAATTTGCCTGTTTCTACTCTCAGTTAAAAAAAGAGAAAATTTAATACTGAGAAGTTAGAGTTATGTCACAGGTTCTGACATAAAAATCACCAGAAAGGAACAAGAAAGTGAAAGCCTTTATTCCCATTAGCAAGAGCTTCAGTCTGATGATGAGACTGTGCTGCCTTCTAGCAGTTAGGAGAGATTTTATATTTTCTCACTCAGGTTAATCTGAAGAAAAATTCAAAACAAAGAAAAAAAGGCCAAGATGTAAAATCAGTAACATAAGAGAAAGTTTCAAGGATCAGTTTTCAGAGGGTAAGCGAGACTGGGGAAATACGCTTTGGAGCTTTAACGTTTACAAAGAAACTGGTAGTTTAAGAAAGTAAAGAAAACTACAGTGGGTATTCGAGAGTTTACCAAGAAAAATTAGACTGAGGCTTGCAATTCATTGTATAGTGGATATAAAATACATCAATCCCTTTATCTATGTGCAACATATGTAACACAGAGGTAAGTATTTAGCTGATAGAAGCATGCTATTTGAACCCAGGTTAGAACAATTAAAAGCATCATGATGTCATCCAAGCTCTAATATTTAGGAAAACAGCAAAAACCATTCAGAAAAAAAAAATTATCACAATCTTGTATATCTCTATGTGATTTCACTGCCTCATGTTGAATTATCATAAATATGTTTATTTTGTGAGTTTTTAACTTAATAATACAGCTACTATATATCTAGAGCTATTTTTGAAGGTCTTTAGATCTTTAAGTTTAGATAATAGTTTTGTGTAGAACAGAACATAGTTAACTATGACCCAGAGCCAAATTGCTTTATCATCTTTTCATAAATAAGGTATCATGGAAGCAAAGCGATGCCCACATATTTACATATTATTATAGTTGCTACTGTACTGCAATGGCTGAGTTGGATGGTTGAAAAATTTGAAATATAAATAAACATGTATTAGAAATCAAAGGAAAAACTTTTGCTATGATAGTAAAAATTAAATTTAAATTTGCCACTATTTCCTAACAAGTAAAAAAAGCCAGCTGAGCAAACTGAAAAATCAACTGTTTTTGGATCTTTCTGACTAATGAGATCACATGGTAAAGTCCTGCCATTAAAAGTGGAAGGAGATATAAGAGGATACAGAGAATCACAATGTACTATGATAGAAATGCAGGAAAAGAAATCTTTATAGGTAACTTCCAGGGTAGGAAAAACGGAACTGTAATTGATGAATTGCTGGAACCTTAGTGTGGACAAGTCTGAGAATTACAGTTTCTAGGGGGATGCAGTCACTCAGTCATAAGTGCCCTGATACTTTTGAGTTTTACATAACAGAGCTTTACCAGGTCCTCACAGTGAGTATCAGAGAAAAATCCTCATGTTTCCATCAGGCAGAAGGGGATAGGAACCATTTTGAAATGTGCCACAGGATTTTGTTATTTTTACATAGTCTGTCCTCAGAAGAAGCTATTTTATCAGAGCCTAAGCTTCTAGTGCTTTTTCAGAGCCAAAACAGGTACTTCCTAGGGGAAGGAAAAGACCCCATCCCAATTCCCTCTGGTCATTCTCCCACTTAAGACGGGAGGGGACTGAGAAGCACTGGTGAAGTTCACAATGTGGGGTCACAAGGTTATAAAAGAATTAAGACCTAATCATAGGTCTGCTGAATACTTCCTCTCCCCCCAGTCCTTACTACTCATTTGCTAAAGACTGTTTAAGTCAATTCCTTTTACCTAGCATTACATGTCCTCATTTCAACAACAACAAAATGCAAACTCACAGGTTGCAGAGGGTGAACAAGCATCAGAACCAGAGTCAGATATGGCAGGAATTTTGGAATGATCACACCTACAATTTTTAAAAATTGGTGGTTAGTATACTAGAACTTTAATGAAAAAAATCCATAGACAACATGAAGGAACAAATGGCAATGTAAGCAGAGAGAGAGAGAGAGAGAGAGAGAGAGGTTCTAAAAAATAATCAACAAGAAATGTTAGGAACAAAAATAGAAGAATGCCTTAATACACTGGACACAACTCAGGAAATAATTCCCAGGCTTGGGTTTCCAAAACAGAAAAACAGACAAAAATGACTTGAAAGAATAGTAAATGTTCCAGAATTTAGACAACTAAAAAAGGTGCAACATGAATATAAAGGCAATAATAGAAAGAATAAAGAGACAGGAAAAGAAACAATATTTGAGGCAATTATGCCTGAGAATTTCTTTAAAATTATTCTTACATTTGGGAAACTAAAAAAATTCCATGCAGAATAAATGGTCCAATAATCTGTACATAAGCATATCATATTCAAACTTTAATCAAACATGAAGAAAATTTCTTAAAAGCAAGAGGGGGGAAAACACTCACTTATACAGGAAAGACAAACAAACAAACAAACAAAACCATGAATTACATCTCATTTTTCTCCAGAAATTGTAAAAGCATGAGAGTTGAGTGAAATCCCTAGATTCTGAGAGAAATAAACATCAACCTTGACTTGTGTGCCCTGAAAAATTAATCTTCCAAAATGAAAGAGAAATAAAGACTTTCTCAGACAAACAAAAATTGAGGAAATTTGTTGTCAGTAAACCTGCCATGTAGGGATTGTTAGAAGAATTCTTTTTTTCAGAGAAAAAAATGATACAGGACAGGAACTTGGATCAGAATAAAGAAAGTATGAGCATCAGAGAATGAATACGTGAAGATAAAATAAATTTATCAACCAAAGGAAATAAAGAACCATTAAAAGGTTTTCAGCAGGACTGTGACAAGATCATATTTTCCTTTTTAGTTGATTACCTGGGGGCTCTCTAGAGCTGAGATTTGAGAATTGGGATTTAAGAAACTGTGTTAGAAAACTGTTACTCTTGTCCTGCTGAAAGATAATGAAGGGCAGAATTGAGACAATAAGAAAGGAATAAAGAATACAGATTGAGCTATTGATACTTATAAAAAAAAAACAAAACAAACAAAAAAAAAAAACCTGCTGAGTTGATCCTAATGTGCATCAGTGGTTGGAAATCACAGCTAACAGTTCCTAGCACAGGTAAAAGTTTCTGTGCTGACAGACCCAGAGAAGAAATTTCAAAAGAATTTACCAAACCAACCAGCAAAAGTCATGAAACTGAGGCAGTCATGAAGTTACATTAAGTGGCAATGCTTGATCTCACCTGAGACTACTCTGCACTCCGACATGTAGAGAAAGGAAAAAGAAACAGAAGCAATATTACCATGAGTTTTGTGCTCTGGTGCAATTTTCCTGGAAGTGAAGCAATAGGTGTGATAACTGTCATGCTTCAGAGATACCTCAAGACAAATACTGTTCTCAATCCAGGAATCCTTATATAAAACAAGCAAACTTCACCTGATTTTTTTCCTCCTAAACATCTACCAAGTATTTCTTCTCCTGTAAGTGCCAAACTTCTTAAAAGAGGAGTCTACCCTTGCTGCTTCCACTTCCTCACATCCAGGTACTTCTCAGCCATTCAAATAAGGGTTCAGCTCCCCCTGACCAACCCCACACACACACACTCAAATCCATGCTCTACTCTCTTTTGGAGCAGCTTGATCCATATTATACCTTCAGGTATCAAGAGTGGTTATTCTGCATCCTGTATCTTAGCTTTGACCTTGTTCCAGAGTTGAACTGATATACACCTTTCAACTGCCCACTCTAAGTATCTTTAAGTTGAGGCATTTAGAGTTCAGTATTATTTTAAATTATCAAATTCACTATTTTCATCTCAATTATTTTTACCTTTCTTAATGACATGAGTCAGTTACTCGAGCTGAACATTTTAGAATCATTTTAACTCCTCTTTTTCATCATGTCTTATGTCCAATGTATTAAGAAACAGTTTCTGAACTAATAAATAATGTGAGGCATATAATGACTGGAAAATAATTAGCTTTAAAAATTTAAATTTAATGGAAATTAAATACTGAATTTCCAAAATTGTTTTACTCTCTAGCATTATTAAAGTCACAAGAGAAACTAATTGGTAGCATGTTTACCAAATTATTTGAACTTTTGATGTTTAAATATTCCTTTCACTAAAAATACTTTATGATCTATTTTATTATGGACTGATCACATCAAAGTTAATGCTGTTAAGATAAAATAGATGTGATTATTGTGACATCCTGGGTGTTCCGAATGCTGTGAAAGATTATGCTATATAAAATGCTGTGAGAAATGCCAAATTTCTCCTTATTCCTTTTATGTTTGTTATTGGCATTGGGTTCAGAACAGAAGGTGAACTAAATTCATATGTTTGTTTTAAAAATATTTTCCTCTTTCTCTTCAGTGTAATAAAAACAACTATATTTGGGTCTCCTTAACCTTAAACAGGAGGCCAAATTTAGTACCAGTCTGTTTGATGAGTCTTTATAACTTTTGAGGAAGGAAGAACTAGAATTAAAATTTGCTAAGGCACAAGTCCTCATTTTTTTTCAATGAAGCCTATGTCCTCATTCTGAGACATGACATGAACATGGCATTTAAAGAATTGAATAACAAAGGGACAGTGAGTGATGTGTTCAGAGATTAAGTGCAGCAGCTTCTACAAGCGTTAATGAGGCTATCACTGCACATTCCTTGGTGGTTTGCTGAAAATACTCTGCTCCATGTCTGCAGCACTGTTCTTTCCATACAAAGTAGAAAGAAATGAAGAGATGCTGCTCCACAGAGCTTAATATCCAAGTAGGGCAATCCCAGGTCCAGGGGACCCCACCTTCAAGGTGATCTCTGAAAACTGTTGATTGAATAACTATGACATGTTATGCATCATTTTTATTAATAATGGAGAACTCGTCTATACCAATCAGTAGTTTTAAGTTGAAAATTACTTTTTAAAACACTTATGCATTTTTCAAATGATTTTCTGGAATACACTTTTTCTCCACATTATTCATCAACCCTAATATCAAAAATTTTGATGTGTCTCAGCAGTATTCTTTTGCAACAGTGAACTTCAACCTGGGGAAGGCTAATAATATTTTTATGCCATCTGTCATAGCAAGTTTAGTGACAGCTGAATTTTCTCTATAGTCTTAATTTTTGCTAATATTATTATATGGAGATATTTCAGAAAACATGTTATTTTTTTCAGTAAGTGTTATGCAATATGTAGCTCCTAAGCATGTAAGTATTATCAATTTTTACACATAATTTCATTGATTTTATTCATTGAGAATATACAACCTTCACTTTTAGGTCCTAGATATTTAAAATCAATGCATCCATTTTTGAACATATATTCTACTTTGTAGAAAATGAAAACATAAACATGATGTATATTGGGTAGGGATAATTGGTATAGAATAAATAACACAGTGAGGGGAACACTACAATGATTATGAAGTACAATGATTACAAAGCCCCTTCTGAAGGACATAGTTGTGATATATGATATATAGGAGAAAGTGAGAGAAAAAGCCATGGAAAAATCTCATGCAGATAGAAGAAAGAGCAGGTACAAATCCCTGAGACAGGTGTGAGGCACGACTTCAAGGAAGGCCACTGAGACTAAATAAAAGGGAGATAAATGGTGATTGATGAAAATGATCTTGGAAAGATATACAGGTGTATCAGGACTCACTGCATCACAAGTCACTCTCAAATTTTAGTTGTCTGAAAAACAACCATTTCTTATTTTACATGAGTTCATGAACCTTGATCAATCAATCTCTCATAGGCATTATTTCACATCTGCTGTGACCTAGTAAGTCAGCTGCAAGCAAGATAGTTTAGGATGACCTCCAAAAAGATGGCTCATTTCTAATCCATACAATATCTCAATTTGAAGAAACTAACTCAGACTTGAACTTATGACCGAAGTAAGGGTCCAGCAGAGAGAAAATATGCAGGTCTAGTTGTGTTCTGGCTATGAAAGTGTCACAAGCTCACTTCCCTGTGTCCTCTTGCATGGAGTAAGTCACGAGGCCAAATCAGGCTTGTGAGATGAGGAAACAGATTCTGTCTCATGTTGGGAGTATTTGCAAAAAAAGAAAGACAAAGCATTGGTGTTATTTTTGCAATCAATTTACCACAGCTAGAACCAATGCATTAAGATCTCATGGGTCATGAGGTGATTGAAAATTTTTAATTATGTATACATTAGACAATTTTATGCATTTGATGTCAAGGGAAATGATTGTATTTCTAATTTAGTAATGTTATTTTTCTGTATTGAGAGAGAATTTAATGTGGAGTGGAATATGAATCAGGAAAAGATCAGAAATGAGGTTTTTTTCATAATCTTGAAAAATAAGATGGGCGTGTAAGCTGGTGGTAGCAGTAAAGATAATGAACTATTCCAATTTGAGTCATTGTTGAATGATTGTGAGGAAAGAGCTAGTCAAAATTGCATTCTAGGGCTGGGGATATAGCTCAGTTGGTAGAGTGCTTGCCTCATAAGCATAAGGCCCTGGGTTAAAATACTTGTTTATTTATGTATCAATTTATTGGGATATTAACATATAAAAAGATGGGTCTGTTTAATATAGATAATATATAATGATATATACATATAAAAAGATGTATATATTTAATATATTATATATTATATATACTTATATATCTTAATGAGTTTCATAATAAGTACACATCAACCAAACCACCATCACCATCAAGACCATAAACATATCCATCACTCCCTACACTTTCCCCTCATCTCCTTGGTTATTGCTGCTTTGTGTACTCTTGTTTCAACAAAATGTGAGATCTTAGCAATTTTGAGCATACAGTTGTCCTTCATTAACCCTGAGGAACTGGTTCCAGGACCTCCCATGGATACCAAAGTCCTCAGATGCTTAAGTTCTTTATATAAAATAGTAGATTATATGCACATTTGCATATAATCTACACACATCCCTCATATACTTTAAATTATCATTACTTTGGTTGTAATGCCTAATACAATGTACATGATAGATAAGCAATTTTTATATGATATCTTTTAGAGAATAATGACAAGAAAAAAGGTCTGTTCAGGTTTAGCACAAAAGTAAATTTTAATGTTTTCAATCCAAAATTGGTTGAATCCATAGATACGAAACTTATTGTTATGAAATGCTGATTGTAGCCAGATCTTGTATTTTTAATCCATTTAATCACTATATGTAATTTGATTAATTTAATACATTTACATTAATTGTTTAATAATTTCTATTGCCATTTGTTAATTGTTTTCTTACTCTTTTATGGTGCCTTTGTTCTTCTGCTGTCTTCCTTTGTGCTTTGATGTTTGGTTATCAGTTTGTTTGTAGCGGTATACTTTGATTCCTTTTTCTTTGTCATTTTTGTATTCACTACAGTATTTTGTGTGTATGTGTGTTTGTGTGCTTACTATGAGTCTTACAAAAACACCTTGTAGCTGTAAGTCTAGTGGAAACTAATAATTCAATTTTGATTATATACATGCACTTTTAGTTGTTCCTCCCACTCCATTTTATGTTATAATATCATGATTTTTATATATTTTATATTGTGTATCCATAACAAATTATTGTTTTATATTTATGTTTTACACTATTCTTTAACTTTTATATTAGATTTAATTATGTTCCACCAAAACAGCATTAGATCATTCTGAATTTGACAACCTTTCTACCTTTTCCAGGGAGTTTTATACATTCACATATTTTTACATTGCTACTTAGCATCCTTTCATTTCAATTTGATGAACTACCATTAACATTGTTTGTAAAGTCTAATATTATAGTGATCAACTCACTAAGCTTTTGTTGGTCTGAGAGTATTGCTCTTTAATTTAAAAAGCAGAGCTATTTCAAATAGAGTTTGTTTTTCACTTTGAATACAGAGACAAAAGTTCTATTTTTTTTTTCATCTCATGTTTTCTGCTGAAAAATTCACTGAGAGTTTTAAGCTATATCTCCAGCCCTGTTTTTGACGTTTGATGACTTGATTTTCATGTTTCTTGGAACATCTATTTATTTTCACTCAGTTCGGTCTTCTTTAAGCTTTATATATCTACATGTTCATTTCCTTCTTGGGATTTTAAAATTGATACATTATTACTCATTTAGACAATTGTCCTGTCCCTTTCTCTTTCTCTGATCCTCCAGAGATAACCATAATGTGTATATCAGTTCACTTTATATTGTCCCATAAGTTCAATAGACTTTCTTCATAGTTTTCTGTTCTTTCTGTGTTTTTCCTCTAAGTGGATAATTTAAATAATCTGAGTATAAGTTTACTAGTTTTCGTTCTGTTTGATGTTAAGGTCTCTATGGAATTTTTTGGTTCACATATTGCATTTTTCACTTTAGAATTTGTTAGGTTCTTTTATGGTTTTAATTCTTAGTTGAACTTTTCCTTTTGTTCATGTGCTATTTCATGATTTATTCTAATTGACCATGTCCTCTGTAGCTTGCTGAGCTTCTCTATTGTTTTGAATTCTTTGTCAGGTAGTTAATATCTCTTCATTTCTTTGGGTATTTATTTTTCCACAGGGGTTAGTCATGATTCCATGACTCTTCCTGTTTCACGAAGACTGTTTTCACACTTTTAAGAAACAAGTATCTCTTTTCATCTTTGCTGACTAGGTTTAAAAGAAATGGGTCTTCACCAGTGAACCCAGCTAGACTCTAGGATTCTTTGATACCTTTTCTGTTAATGTGCATACTCCATTCTTGTTTCCTCTCATGAATGAAGTCTTAGTATTGTGTATTTTTTCTCAGTCCTACAAATCTAGGTCTGGTGTTGATAGCCTCCTATTGCTCCCCTCACCCCCAGGGCAGTACCCTGAATTGGTCAAGATTATTTACCTTTTTTCAAATCAATGTAGTTGACCTAGCTGTTGCAATCCACACCTGCTGTTGAGATTCATGTCTTCTCTTCAGGACTTTGCAGGGGTTATTCATATAGATATTTTAGGTGTCACTCACTGGCGATGTGGGTACACATCAGCTGGTTGAGGCAGGAGGGTATGCCAGCAAGTGATCGTGTATAGTTTGTGGATGGTATCTTAGTATAATCTACAACCTGATTAGTAGGATCAATGCCCAACTGTTAAGAGTTGTGTACCAGTTGGTGTGCTCTTCTACTCTTTTTTGTATTCTCCCAAAAATGACTTCTCCCCAAAAAATATCCACCAGAAGATTTCTAAAGCTAATAAATGAAAAAATGAATCAGCAAAGTAGCAGGATTCAAGATCAATATTGGTAAATCAATAGCTTTCCTAAACTCCAACAGTGATTCTGCTTAGAAGGAAATCAGAAAAACCATGTCATTCACAATAATCTCAAAAGGAAAATAAAACACTTGGGAATCAATCTAAGCAGGGACGTGAACAACCTCTGAAGTGAAACCTATAGAAAAATAAAGACAGAAATTAAAGAAAACCTTAGAAGATGGAAAGATCTCCCATATTCTTTGATAGGCAGAATTAATATTGTCAATATGGCCAATATACAGAATCAATGCAATCCCCATCGAAAAAGCAATGACATTCTTCACAAAAGTAGAAAAGATAGTCCTTGCATTCATTTGGGAGTAAAAGAAACAAAAAATAGTCAAATAAATACTGAACAAGAAGATTGATGCAGGAGGCATCACAATACCTGTTCTCAAATTAAGCTGCAGAGCTACAGCTAAAAAAACAAAAAACAAAAGAAGCAAAAAAAAAAACCAAAAAACAAAAAAAACCAACCAAACAAACAAACAAACAAACAAACAAAAACACAAAACATGGCATTAGAATCAAAACAGGCATGAAAACTAATGGAATAGTATAGAAGACATGTATTCAAATCCACATATGTACAGCCATCTGATACTTGACGAAGGTGCAAAAAAAACATGCTGGAGAAAAGACAGCCTTTTAAACAAATGGTACTGGGAAAGTTGAAATCCATATGTAGAAGAATGAAACATGAACCCAGTGCGAGGGCACACTGCACAAAAACCAACTCAAAATGTATCAAAGACCTAAGAATTAGATCAAAAACTCTGCAACTGCTAGAAATAAATTTAGGCTCAAAACTCCAACATGTTAGCACAGGTAACAACTTCCTTAACAGGACAACAAAAGAGCAAGAAAAATAATCAAGAATCAATAAATGGGATGGCATCAACTTAAGTAGCTTCTGCACAACAAAGGAAACAATTAGGAACAGGATGATAAGAGAGCCTAAAAATAGGAGAAGATCTCTGTTATCTGCTCCTGAGATAAGGAATTAAATTCCAGAATACATAAATAAGTATACAAACTTAAGACCAAAAATAAATAAACAAGGCAGGGCACGGTGGCGCATGCCTGTAATCCCCACAACTTGGGAGGCTGAGGCAGGAGAATTGAGAGTTCAAAACCAGCCTCAGTAAAAGCAAGGCTCTAAGCAACTCAGTGAGATCCTGTCTCTAAATAAAATATAAAATAGGGCTGGGGATGTAGTTCAGAGGTCAAATGCCCCTAAGTTCAATCCCCAGTATCCAAAATAAATAAATAAATAAATAAATAAATAATCCCATTAATAAATGGATACAAGAAATAAAGAGACATTTCTCAAGACAACAACTACACAACGGGGCCGAGGTTGTGGCTCAGTGGCAGAGCACTCACCTAGCATGTGTGAGGCAGTGAGTTCGAGTCTCAGCATCACATAAAAAGAAAATAAATTAAAGATATTGTGTCCATGTAAAGCTAATGATGTTTTTTAACAAAAAGAAATACAAAAAGACATTAACTACATAAAAGAAGGTTTAACATCTCTAGCAATCATGAAAATGCAAAGCAAAACTACACTGAGATTTCATCTTATTCCAGTCAGAATGGTAATTATCATGATTACAAATAATAATCAATGTTGATGAGGATGTGGGGGAAAAGGTGCACTCATACATTGTTGGTGAAACTGCAAATTAGTACAACCACCATGGAAAGCAGTATGTAGATTACTCAGAAAACAAAGAATGGAACCACTATATGATCCAGCTGTCCCATTTCTTGATACATATCCAAAAAATCGAAATCAACATATGACAGTCATGTAGTCACATCAATGTTTACAGCAGAGCAATTCACAATAGCCAAACTCTGGAACCAGCCTACATGCCCATCTACAGATGAATGAATAGAGCATGGTGTATAGCAATGGAGTTTTACTTAGCCATAAAGAAGAATAAAATTATGGCATTTGCTTGTAAATAGATGGAACTGGAGACCATCATTTGAAATAATAAGAGCCAGATGCAGAAAGTAGTGTTGAATGTTTTATGTCATATGTGGAAGCTAAAACAAAATATGGCGAGAAGAAAGAAAAGGAGAAGGAGCAGGAGGGAGGAAGAGGAAGGAAAAGGAAGAGAAGAGGGGGATCAGGAAGAACAGGAGCAACAAGAAAGGAGGAAAGGAAAAGGAAAAGGGGAACAGGAATACCAAGAAAACTGAAGAGGGAATAGAGGAAGGGGATTGAGGGGGAGAGAGGAGGAACTGGAAAAGAGAAGAATGGTGGAAGTTAACGGTGTAGTTATATATTTATGTATATTATATGTGTATATATATATGTATAATGCCTTAATTTTTAAAAAAAAAACTATAAATAAATAGAAGAAAGGTCAGTTGAATAAAGGAAAGGGAGCAGGGGAAGAGTGAAAGGAAGAGAAAAGGCAAGTATTGGCGACTGAATTTTAGCAAATTATATTCCTCCCTCCTCGACTTGAAGATGGCCACCTTTGCACCATGGCCTCGCATGGCTTCATGTGCACATCCCTGATGTTTCTTTGTGTGTCCAACTTCCTTTTCTATAAAGATACCAGTCAGATTTTATAGAACCCACACTCATGTACTAATTTTACCTTAATTGTCTCTTAAAAAAGATCTATTTCCTCATGTCATCACAACTCTACATATCAATTTGGAAGGGGTACAATTCAACCCATAAAATCACCTCATTTTAAGTATCCTTGTGGTTCTTACCCATCTGCCTCCACCACATTCTATAGTGCTTCATTGGTTTAGAAATACAAAGGAAAAGAGAAACTAATCTGTAATTCTTACCAAGAATATATACAGAGACTTTCAGACATATTATGCAACTGTAGCATTAATTTTGACTTCATGAATCTTATATTTTAACTAAAAGATGAAATCATGGTAAAGCAGCAAACATTTAACATTCTCCATTAGAAAGGATGTACTGAAAATAGAAATGTCAGTAACTTCTCTTGGACCATGTTTGGACTTTCCTGTTTTGGACTTTTAACTGGACAATCACCAAAGATGCTTGTGCCAAATACCACCATTTGGTAAATTTTTGTCAGCCACAGCTTCTGAATGAGCAGAGTGTTTGCTGAAATCATTCAAACTTGCAAACAGATTTCATCAGATAGTTTCTCTCTTCTTCTCCAGGAGTACTCATTGGAAGCACCCACTGTTTTCAATTCACAAATAATATTGACATATATTCTATTTAACTATTTTCTTCTTTTTGTAATTATAACTGAGGGATAGGTAGACAATCCTATATAACTGGAACATCTACAGAGCAGATGTGTCTTTGTAGGAATGACTGCAAGGCCCTTTACGATGTTAGGTCTGTCAAAGGCTACTAGTCTTCAGTCTTTGTGCTAGTCAATGACTTGCAGTTTTTCAGATTCTGTCCTGTCCCATGACATTTCATATTCTAGTGAAGTGTACAGAAAGGAGAATGAGCTAAAATTCATGGGCATGAGCTACAACTCTGCTTAAACATTTAAAGAGATGGCAGAAAAGAAACAAACTTAATGTCTGTGAATGGATAACACTCAGTCCAAGTCAGTTCTCTACTGTGAGAGCAAAACAACCTTGGAGTAAAAGTAAAATCAAACTGAAGATAAAAAATTTTAAAAAAAGAATTCAGTTTCAGAAAATGTAGGAATAATGTCAAGGAGAATTTCCCCCCATTTTTCAATGAAAGTAGAATGCCAAAACCCATGATAAACTTCTATAACAACCAAAACAATCACAAATAAAATTATAAAAACAAATAAAAATACTATATAAATTTATGTAAAAATCAGGGAAAGAGAATCAGGAGAAGGTGATAGAAGAGGAGGAAGAAGAGGGAAAACAAAAGATGGGAAATGCAGTTGAGAAATCAAATCAGGAAAAGAAAACATAATTCAAGAAGTCGAAGTACATTCCTCAGTTGTGGTTTATTTCATAGACAATCTGAATTTAATGTGTATTCAATAAATCATCTTGTTCAAATACAAACCAATAAAACAAAATAATGGGTTGAAAGAAGATTGCAAGGCTATGGAAGCAAATGAGAATCAACCTAATACCATTATAACTCTAATGAACAATTTAGAACAAAGGAACAATATATAATGTGTTTAAAATAAAACTAATGGGATGGAATAAATGACTGATATGATCATATTCAAATAAATGAATAAAAGACAATTTGATTGTAGTCATTGGAGGTAACATGGTGTACATGGAGGACAGAAAGACACTCCAACATTTCCAAAAGAGAACTCAAAGAATTGGCCTCAGAAATCTATTTAAAGTAAACAAGAAGTCTATGCATAAAATAAATTGCAGCTAGGAATAATTGGTATAGATCATTGACCTTGAGGCACATTACTTTTAATACTGACACACAGGGCTAAAGACAAACTAATTTAGTCATCTCATAAAAAGCAGTTCATTACAACTTGCCTACATATAAAATTTAGGAATGTAAATCAACACAATGGAATTGCATGAAAGGAAAGGCAAGGGAATACTGATCACGGGAATTCAGCTCTGTATAGAAGAGATGGGGCATAGAATAGTGAGGGGGTGGTATGACTAGATACAGGTTTGTTCAAGGATTTAGGTTTGTTATGGATGATGAGTTTGTACTTAATATATAATTATGGCTGTTATTATTATTATTTGACTCTTTAACTGGAGTATAATATAATGAACTCATTTTAAACTTAAAAACATTTCGCTTATCCACTTGTAAGCTCTCACCCCAGATCAACATAAAGAACATTTTGCATATCACAGAAGGCTCCTTCATGCCTGAGAATGTCATATTGCTCTGATTTATTCCATAAAAAATGATTGGAGATAAATTCAATTCTGCATTGAACCAGATCAAGTAGCAGTAGTTGTAGTTTAGAGTAAGTTCATGTGTGACTATTTCTGTTTGGGAGTTGTAGCACTCCTGGAATTTTGATTCACACATCTTGGCCTCTAAGTGAGATTTAGTTTTTTTTTATTTTGGATTTAGAGCCTAGCTCTACAGTTTCCAACTTAGGAATCTTCAAAACCTGGCAAAATTTTTGAAGAATTCAATGCTGCATTTGACAAAGACTCCTCCCTCCTGCGAGATTTTTTTTCTTTCGCATCATAAAAGTGAATAATTTTCATGTATCTTTGTAGTCTAAATGTGTTGGTGAGATTTCCATTACTCTAACAAATACCTGAAATATCAATGTATAAAAAGGAAAGAATTATTTCAGCTTACAATTTTGCATGTTTCAGTCTGTGATCAATTGGCCTCATTGCCTTGGTCCTGTTGTGACATTTCATGGTGGGAGTACAATGGAACAAAGTTCTTCATCTTATGCCTGTGAATGATAGAAGGAGGAAGGACTCAGAGTCCCAATAGCCCATTCAAGGGCATGCCACAGTAACTAGGCCACAATAGTGCCATGGGCAGGGAATCAAGTTTTTAAAACGTGGTCCTTTGGGGGACATTTCAGATCCAAACTGTAGAGCTAGATAAGGAGTTTCTTGTAGGTATCTATATCCTCAGTTCTGAGAATTCTCCTTCATGGAGATTTTTACCTTACAGATTTTCCTGAGCCTCATATCCCTGTAAGTTCAGTCTGGTAGAGGTCTGCCATTTATTTTCTGGAACTCCCTCATTCTAAAGGAACATTGTTTCCCAGTTCTCCCACTTTGACCTAGGACTCAACAAGATCTTCACTGGTTCCCTTTCTTCTCCTGATTCCACCTGACTAGACCAGTGGTTTTCAGTAGGAATGGTTTTACACTCCCTTTTCCCCAGGCTCACATTGTAAAAGTCTGTTATTCTTTTAGAGTCCTCTCCTTCTTAGGGTCTTGAAATCAAGCTCTTAGAAAAATATGATTATACTTATTTTATCTGTAACCGTTTAACTTCCAACAATTAATTGGGAGAATTACAACTAGAGAACTATGAGTAATTTATCTTATTTAATAACAAGGAAAGAAAAGTATTTCATTGCTAAGTCACAAGCATGTATTTGTGTGAGTAAAGCTTATGATAGATCAGGTCTTAAAGATTCATGTCTACTTATATAATCTTGTCATAACTGTATAGTCTCTGCTTTGCTTTTTAATTTACTCGGATTTTAAGGGTATCAAATTGAAAAGATTACAGGATGCTGAGAATAAATTTCTGAGTCGAGCAAATATTTGGTTAAAGGAATTTCTTTTTAATCAGATCACTGTCTATCCATGTTTTTGAGGTGGCTACTGACTGAGTTTGGACAACATTATTCTTACTTTGAGCAATATGTGACACTTGAGTAAGGAAGATTACCCTTAACTTTTAGCATATGATAAGATCCATGAAATCATATTGATTCACAACCCTAATATGAAATATTTTTTTCGTTTAGAAAAGCAGAACATAGTCTGTCAGAGAGGCTTTATTTCCAACCCTCAATCAGTGATTAATTGACAATTCCTTTTCATGTAATATGGCTAAATCTTATTTGATGATTTTCATGTATTTAAACATCCAGAAGGAATATGCTAAAGCTTTACATGAGGTATATAAACCCTGAGTACTTACACCTGTATCCTGCTATTCACTGGGGATATGGAGATTTTGCGCCTGGCAAAAAAATCTACATTCAAAAGTTGATACAGACAATGATAAAAGAGATATTTTCTTATGAAATCTACATTAGTTGAAACATTTGAATATTATATTACTCTTATATTACAGAAAATGAGATTACTCTCTCTTCCTTCTTTTTTGTAATGAGTGGAATATAAAATAGTCTTACTTTAAGAACTTTAGGTTTATTCTATTTGTATTATATTGTATTACATTTATATTGCTATTATGTTATAATGTACATTTTATTATATTTATAATATTTTATTATACTTACAGTATTTTTTATGAGACCACTTTACTGTTTATCATACTTTTCTTTTTTACCTCCCCTCCACATTATGTCTTTATTTCCAGTGCAAGTATGGAACTAGATTAGAAAATAGCAGAAATTGTCACAAAGAAAAAAATGTTCAAACAACTGGAAATATAATTACATTTCAAAATACTAATTTGAATGGAATGCATCACTGTGAATTTCAGTATTCAAAATATGCAATCTTTTATTTCCTGCCACTTTTATTATATATAAATGCAAAGTTGAATTATGTTGCAAATTTTGTAATACAGACAATCAACATAGTTTTTGTTATATTATCCTTTCACTTGTGTGTAGTTTTGAGATCTTTTTCACAATGATTTTTTTTTTAAACCTGGAGAATATTGCAAACACTCACATTTGGGAGACGTAGCATCCTAAGTTAAAGCAAAGATATTTTCTGTGCTTAGGCCATGCATTACCACATTCCCTGTTTTCTCTTCCCTCAGCTCATTTTAGTTGAGTTCTGTGCTGCAATGGAATACATTCTTCACAGAAGAATTTCTTGTTTCATGTTATTAAACTCCAAGTTTTTCTCATGCTTTAAGAGCATAGAAGCCCCTGTCCTCAGATCGAATTTACTCTCCAGTTGTTAAACCTTTTCTATCAGAATGAAAATTTTCCTGAGTCAATTCATCAGGAAGAGTTAGTTCAATTGCTTATTGATGCAACATATTCTCACCAACGTGAAGTTTGAAGTTACCTGTACCACATAAAAGTTATGAGACTTCTTGAGACATTTAAATCTACCTGCCTGCAACTGGTCAGAAGTTGGCTACATGTTGTGAAATTGCATGAAGACATGTTATTGCACTTATAATCACAGCATTTACTTTGAGGACTCACCTGCCATTGAGATGAAGATGTCATTTGGATTTGGTTTTGTGCTCTGAAATTAGCACTGTTCCTCCTTGGCATTTTTATCCCCCAAGATGCTAATTGTACTTCTAGCACTTTGTTTAATTTTTGTGGGGTTTGCTATTCTGCATGTCATCTGTCTCCCTGAGCTTCTGTCAGTGATCTATGAGGCAACTGATTGTTCCTGTCAGCCTACCTTAGAGATCCAATGAAAATGAACACCTCTGAAACTGCACGCCAGCAACGGCGGGCTTCTGATGTGTTCATTTTCACGCCCCTCTTTGGCTACACTCTATTACTTTCATCTTATGTGCTATTTTATAATGTGACCTTAGTCATAAAAAAAATCCTACTTGAATTTTAAGTGGTAGTTAAGAGAAAGTAATGTTGTGAAAAAGGAGAAAAAAAGAGAAAATAGGTTTTCATTTTAAGGCATTGCTTGTTATATGCAAGAGTGTTAATCACAGCTGGAATGAGACTTTCAAATCTCAACAATATAATACATCAGTGCCCCTGAGTTTTCGGTGAGGGAAATGTGTTTTTTATTTTATAGAAAACATAACTTCTTTGATAACCTTGTTTTTCTTTGTAGTATAAAATATGAGTTTATATATTTTTACTTAGTTTCTAGTTGACTTGGCTTACTACTATGGTATTTTACGTGAAATGAGCACATGATACTAACAATATTGTCACTTCTAAATAAGGTGAAAATATATGTTCGAAATGTTCAGCTTAACTTCCTGAATCTCTTTGAAGAAATTCCTATTCACTATGCATTAAAATTTGAAAATTTTATCTTAACTATGCCCATTTTGTATTTAATGTATACCCAGATAGCATCTGCTTCAAAATTTGTATGCAGTTAAAATATTTACAGAGTAATTTATTAAAATAGTAATCTTTTCATTTTGTCTTTGTACTTCTTCTTCTGAATTTTACAAATTGCAATTGTTTTTCAAAGATATTTTTGGCAGAATTCAGTGCAGAACAAAATCAAGCTTTGACTTCCACTGTGTACTCTGAGTTCATAATGCTGAAACCTTAAACACCAAAGGTAACATTGGGATATGGACTCTTTGTGAGCTGAATAGAGTCAGTTTATGTTATGAGGGAGGGATCCTCATGACAGGATTAATGCTGTCATTCAAAGAAGAAATGAAGGATCTCTCTCCCCCCCTTAAAAATAAAAAGAACAAAACAAACAAACAAACAAACAAACAAAAACTAGAAAGTCATGGGAGGACATAACCAAGAAGTTTTCCTTTACCAAGAATCCCACCAATTTGCCCTGATATCAGGCTTCTCAACTTCAGAACTGGGATCAATACATTTATAGGCTAAGTCATCTGGGCTATGGTATTTTTTATAACATCCCAAGTTGACTAGTCTAATCTCTATTTTGTAAACATTTTATTGGGTTCAAGAAGAAAAGCAGAAGAAAATGTTTGAGACCAAGGAAATGGAAAGAAAGGGGTTACAAGTCAGGAGATGAGGGAAAGGAAAGTCTTTCAGGATCTGGCTTTCTTATAGGGGTGGGAGATAAGTGAGACTTAAAGTGCAAATGATGGTAAGAAGCACCCAGATCTAATTAGGCAAAGAAATACTCAGTCCCATCCAAGACCCTTGTGTCCCAATATGTGGAAGAATACACAAAGGGCCACATAACAACCCAAGAACAGAGAACCTCCTCCATTAAAACGGAAGCACACCAAGTCTTTTCACTATCCCACAGGGATATAAAGGCAGAATATGATTTTAATTTCCAATAGAGTTGACTTAAATAATCTAATAAAATGTGATACTTTTACATCTAAATTTTTAGATCTAAGTTCATTAACTGCTATAGGTGGTTAAAGAAAAATGGTTTATGTGTGAACATATTTCTGTGCCATTTTCCATTTCAAAACACATCAAGTTAATCTAAACATGACCCATGACCATGGTGACTTAGACATTCTGAAAATAAAACTTTAAAAAACTATGCAATTCTGCTTAATTTTATAATTTTAATTAGCATTTAGTACTTTCATTATGAATACCAATAGGTATGAGCAATCAATTTTTCCAGAAATACATTGTTGCTAATGTCATGAAACATCCTTGAGATATGACTCAAAAGAAGTTGAGGTGGGAGCTTGTCTATGTTTCTTCTTATAGTGACCAAATCTTCCCTGACATGGACAGTATTAACTATAGCTTATATCATTCTATTATGACGTTCTCCATTCTGTTATTACTTTACTCAACTTTAGACATAGCACAAGAATATAAAGTACATATTACCAATGTAATAACATGTGTTTTTCAGTCTGTAGTCTGTCTACTTTCCAATCTACAAGGCAGTATGCAAGGAGCACATACATATGAATCATAATTATTTACTTGCACAGGTAAATTAAGTTCTGTTCCTGCCTCCTAGCTTTTCTATTATTTCTCCTCCATTAACTCTGCTAGAAGGTGAAAGCCAAATTTTATTGCTGTTTCTATAGGTGACATTCTGCATTTCTTCCATCTTACTAGAAATATTTCATTCTACAGCTCACTCAAAAAATTCACCTTCACTACTTTATATTCAGTTTTCATGAACTTAGCCTAAAATCAAATGATAGGCGCTCCTGTGCTGGTTTTGAGGGAAACTGGACATTACTGTGGTCTGACTTGGAATAATGACATTGGACTTGGAAACCTGGTGGCTGACATTCACGTAGTGGTTGTCATCTTGAACACAAGCCTAAAACCCTTCAGAAGGGTCATTTTAATCCTGTATCTTGAATGTAGTGTAAGGAATCAGACAAGAAAATTCTTACGGGCAGGAAATACTGAGGCAAATGCTAACAGCGTATAACTGTGTATCCTTAAGAAATAACTCAGAATAGGTTTATTCTACTGTCAATTTTTATCCACTTTTATGTGATTTTATATAAAATAAAATATAATCATAAAGAAGCCTGCTGGCCATGAAATCCATTGTGATAACACAAACATATATTGAAACTATTGTCAGTAATAGTGACTATAAAATACTCTATGATGGGGCTGGGGAGATAGCTTAGTTGGTAGAGTGCTTGCCTTGCATGCACAAGGCCCTGGGTTCGATCCCCAGCACCTCAAAAAAAAAAAAAAAAAAAAAAAAGCTCTATGATGATTTAAGTTGAATTTTTGGTACTATCATGATGTTATTATGGTCAAATAATAAGAGATGTCAAAATTTTATATTGCAATTTCCTCCTAGGGCATTTCACGCATGATATATCAATACATGCAGAATAATTAAGTTAGATATCAAAGAGTTATTTGTTAAAAGTAATTAAACATCATTTATTCCAGTGAATAGAAAGCTTTGCCTAAGTCTGATAAACCTCCATTCATTGATACCTAATTAAAGATATATCTGAGAGAGAAAGAAGGAAAGACAGAGGGAAAGAGAAGTGGGGTAAGACAGAAGAAAGGGTACGATGCCCTCTGTTTTGAGTAAAAGAAAGGAAAACAACCATTAAAAAATCAGAATAAACTGCATTGTATCCAGATAATAATTAGGAAAATAGAGTGATATTATCCATTGTGGTCACATGTTAAACTAAATAATGTCCTGATCTCAGATTCATTAGAGAAGTGAGGAGGGTTGAGCTTCTCCATACTTTACATTTAAGAAATAGGGAAAATTACAATTTAAACTGACAGAGTTTCAATGTATGTAATGTGTTTTGTTCATTAAAGTGAACAAGTAAGACGTTGCAAGTAATCACATTTATTAGATCTAGTTAATATATACAAATGTATTGTCTTCCACTTTGGAGGGAGATCAGAAGCCTCAAGTAGAGCTCATTGAGCTAAAATAAATACACTGGCAGTGTTGTATTCTCTGTGGTGCTCTTGTGAAGAACCTTATCCTTGCCTCGTCTGACTTCCACAAGTTACTTGCATCTGTGGCTTGCATCTCTCTTTGTCCATCTGGAAGCTGGCAATAGGAGGTCATGTTCTTCTCACACCGCCATCCCTCTTGCTCTGTCTCTCTAGATCAGGGTTCACTATCAGGTATTCATGGACCCTCATGAATACATTAAACCCACTTCATCCTTAATTCCATCTGCCACTTTAATTCTCCTTTGGCATATAACTAAAATATTGACAGGTTGTGGGCATTAGGCTATGGCCCTAGTTTGGGGGCTAGCTCCATTCAAACTGGGTCAGAAAATAATCACAATAAGAAACTATATGATTAATAGGGAAGTATTCATTTATTTCATTCATCCCAGTGAGAAATATCTGCCCATGAGAGCAAAGTATTGGAGTAAGAGGACAATGGGTATAAAAGATTAGGTGATGAAAGAGTGCCATTAGGAGATCAATAGTACATGACCCATGTGATCACTTGACAGTATTGAAAACACAGAATCTCAGGACCACCCCAAATTTACTGAACAAAAAATCTACATATTAACAATATACCAAAGTGATCTGTGGCTCATTAGTAGTTCAGAAACCCTTCCTGGGTAGCAATATTGCTCTCTCTCCGGTGCACAGGTTAATGTCCCAGGCTCTAGAATGAAAGGTACTTAATTTAAAATTCCATTATTGTCAATTATGAAAAGTTCCTTAGCTTTCCCAAGTCTCAGTCACCTTATATGTAAAATTTACTTATTAATTACCCATTTATATGGGTAGGTAAAAGTATTAAATGTAACAATCCATGCAAAATACTTACAAAATCCAGCAACTGTTGCTATTACTTCTGTAGAGGGACAGTGATGTGCCTGAAAATGAAGTAAACCAGGAATTTCGATCCTGGGACTCCTGTTTAGACTGCTGACTAGCTGTGGAATGTTTGGCAAACTAATATCCAATCTAACACTTCATTTTCTTACATGTTATAATGTAATATCAATACTTATTGAGAACCTTACCACACTAAGTAACACTTAAAAATTACTTAAATACTTAAAATGATACAGAATAGTATAAATGTAAATTATGATTATCACCATCTAGTCTAATCATAGCTACTGGGTTTTAATCTGTTTCATGTAAGATGGAGATTGACCCTATCAGTAGTTGGGACAAATGGTATGTTAGTACACATTTAAAGCAAGAAAAGTGCAAGCATTAAGTCCAAGCCATGGTTATATTGCCTGTGAAGCACAGAGGAATCTGCATATGGCCAAAACCTTTTGAAAGCCAATTTAAGACACTTTCACAGTATAGAGTCCAGACATCTGGCTCATAATTTTTGAAATCCTCAATGGATAGAATGTCTTACAGCAGATAACGATATAAACAATTTATGTATTTTCATACATGAGAGGAGATGACCTTCATAACTTACTTGTAGCTTCATTTCTTATTACTTATGAGTCATTCAATAAATGATAGAAATAAATTATATTGTTCTGCTGCCCTTTGTTATACATCCCCATTGTAAAAGGATATTTTTCATTGTCCTGACATATTTGCAACAATAATGTGTTTTCAGGCTATAAATATTGATAGAGCAAAGATGTGTGTGTTTGCGCTTTGAATATTTGATAAGTTTCACAAACACCTATGGAATGAACATTAGCAGTTCTAGGAAGTTTTGCTTATCCCCCAAAGGACAGTTCATGCTGCAGGGGTTTAAAAAATATCCTTCATTAACTGAATTGTTTCCACTAAACAATTATTTAATTTTATCTGATTTTAACTAAGGTTAAACTTTAAACTGCGTATTAATCATTATTAGGAAACTTGTAGTTTTGTCGCATTATACAGTTCCCTTGAGTGAATAAAATGCTTTTGAACTTAATCTAGAATTATATAAAGGTAATTTTTATTTCAAATGATCTTTTCATTAATTATTTGTCTTTCCTCAAACATGATGAAAATGCAGATACACTGTCTAACTGTGGGATGACTTGGTCGTGTGTGTGTAAGCAATAGGCAGGTTGGAATGGAGGAGAGGAATGGAGAAGAAAAATGGGCATAACTCCTATTCACATTACATGTGCTGTTACTTATTTTTAAATAAATACCAGAGTGTTAGCTTGCTTTTAGTATAACAAGACACCTGAAATAGATCAATTTATAAAGAAAAGATTTTCTGGTTTTTTTTTTTTTTGATTCCAGGGATTGAATCTAGGGACCCTAACCACTGGGCCACATCCCCAGCCCTTTTTTATTTTTAATTTTTATTTTGATACAGGTTCTCTGTAAGTTGCTCAGGGCCTAGCTAAGTTGCTGAGATTGTCCTTAAATTTTCAATCCTTCTGCCTTAGCTCCCTGAGCTGCTGGGATTTCAGGCCTACACCACTGTGCCCAGCTATAAGAGAAAATTTTTATTACGACTTACAGTTTGAAATTTTCTGTTTATGGTCAATTGGCCCCACTGCGTTGAGGCGGTGGTGAGGCAGCACACTATAGTAGGAGCGTCTGAAAGACCAAACTGCTCACTTGATTGCCAGGAAGCAAAGAAAGGAAGGAGAGGTCCAGTATTCCCCGCTTCATTCCCCTCAAGAACACACACCACAGCCAAAGTATCCTTCTCCATGCCCTACTTGCCAAAGGTCCCACCAACTCCCTGCTGCCATACTGGGGACCAAGTCTTTAGCTCATGTACTTTTGCTGGACATTCAGCATCCAAACAATAGCAGCAACCTTCTTATAAGATTAAAAAAATAATAATCTGTGCACTTCCAATTTACATGGCACAAGTACAGAATTATTTTAAAAGGACATGCACATATTTCCTGACTCTATATTTTTGCTAAGTCAAAAATCCCTGAATATATCTAACATAGTGAAAATAATGGTACTATCTAACAATGTTGCTATGAGGATTAAACTACTCTAATAAGTATTATGCTAAGAACTCTATTGGTTACACAGTAAGACCTCTGTCCCATTTTTTCCTATTCCATACATCTAACCACCCAGTGCTTAATTCCTCCTGACTTATTTGCAGATCCCAATGTGACATGCTGCTCTCCTGGGTGGGGAGTCCTACTCTTGCTTTTTCCTGTATATCAGAGTTAAATTTCTCCTTCATAACCAGGACAAATGCCAATTTATTTTCTGGCCCTTGCTGTTCTCCACCTATGTATACATAGCACAATGATTTGGACACTTTCTACTCATCTTGGAAAATTCATTCCATGCTTTCTTGAATACACCAATTTTTCATAGCGTCTCTTTTACTTAAAAAACACACAGGGGAAGCAGTAGAGAGAAACTGAATTCAGGAATCACCAGAGCCTTCTCTCTTCTCTTGCTTTTTATTCGTTCCTACAGAAGATCAGTTTTTTACTGCAGAAAGCTTAGGACCACTATCCATTAAGATTAGAAACCCCAGAGAACAGAGAAGGTCAAAAACAAAGATTACAATAGTGTTACTGTGAGAATGCACAGTACATGCATGGTAGATCCTGCCTTAAGCAACGAAAAAAACAGTCCATAAGCAATTAAGCAGAGTTCATTTAAACTTGTCAACACTGATGTTGAAGTATTGATGTTTTCATAGGTCAGTAGCCTAGGAGTTAAAGGATAGAGAAATGGTTATATCTTGTCATGTGGAGGGAACACATACAAGAGAAACATGAAATAGGTCTTACTGGGAGAACCACATAAACAGAGGTGTATCAAATACATACTTCTCGTGATTTCTAATTTCATGTACAAGTGTGTTCTATCTGGGCCTGATTCTTGCATACCAGGTTTCCAGTGGCCAGTGGAAAGAGGTCCTATTCCAAAACTCTCTATGTCAAGGTGAGTAGTGCAAACATTTTCTACGTGACTATGCAGTGGCGGAATTCCACATTCCAAGAGCTGTGCCTTGCTTGGTGAAGCATCCTCAGCCAGAGGTGCAAATGAACAGTACTACCTTGTGCTTCCTTAAACTGACTTGGACCTGCTCTCTCTCATAAGCTGTTGTGAGGGGGAAGAAATGAGCCTTTGGAGTCCTCCTGATTTCTCTTCAAGGTGAGAATAGTATGTCCACCCTATTTTCAAAACAAAATTGTTTTGAGAGCACTTAAATTTAAATAAAATTTGAGCTAAAAGTTCAAAATTGTGAGTGATTGACCTCTTTGTTAAGTAGTGATTGAACTACTTTATTTGATTGCCTTCTCAGTCATTCACTGAAGGTGGGATCTTGGAACTTCTTTCTACTCCCATTTGCCTCTTCTCTGCCATTTGGGTATTTACTCTTTTGTTGCATTTGGGTGTTCAGAGCTTGCAATTCTACCATCCCTCAACTTTATGTAACTTCAGCAGCATCACACTTTCTTCCAAACATTGCAATCATGCCAACTCAAATGACCTTTCCTTTAGAGATTGTGTGTCAAGTTTGGTCTGTTCAGCTGACAATACGCTTTCCCTATCATAGTGTACAATATATCAGATTTAAGCCCTAGTTCTTGAAAACTAAAAGGTTCTGTTTCCCTTGCAGCCATTTGCATCTAATTAATATAGTCTTTGTAAAATCCATTGCTATGGTGATAGAAGTGCCGGGCTGAAAAAGAAACTTTTAAAATGCCAGCACAGTATGTCATATATTTACAACTCTTTGATAATGTTACCATCTTATCATTCCAACCTTTTAATCATCCCTAGATAGAGACAAGTATACCTTTTACTTTGAACTTTACTGTAGTTGCCCTAAACAACAGATTTTATAATGAACTGAATTGATTACTTTTGATGTGACTTGTAATTGTGCACTTCAGTTTTAGAAACTGTTCTGTCATGTCATGTTTGTATCTTTGACAAACTGACCCACTTTTTGAAATGCTTTCAAATCTATGGTTGAGTTAATGACCTAAATCCCTGTCTTAAAGGGTTCAGTACGTTTGACATCTTTCTCATAGGAGCAGGGAGCTGTGTGATATCTGGACATTATTCATAACTGCTTACCCAGACCAGGAGTTTAATTGAAGCATGGTTTGCAAATGAGAGCAGGAAATCAACCGAATAATCTAGTCTTTCTTTAGCAGTCTCCATGAAAGTTTAAAACTGGAAAGTTAACTCCAAACTCTTAACTTAGCACATCAATTTATCTTACAAGCCAATTATTTACAAATTAAAATGTATCCAAACACTTTAACTATGTTTAAATTGTAGGAGGTCCGGGCATGTGTGCAGAGCTACCAATTTTATCAGTATAATGTCATAAGGATCTTTAGCATACAGAATTACAATGAATGTGGTGGTTCAGGGATTAAAATCTCCTTAAATACTCATTCACATGACAGACTGGAGCAATTAGTGTATCGCAACAATGGTGCATGGATAACAAGAGTGTCTCATACATTTCCACTGAGAGTCATCTTCCATTATAATCATCCTAATGAAAAAATCACAGTGGTTGAAGGGAACTGCTTATTGGTATAACACTGAAAAAATAAAAAGAAATGAACACTAAAAAACATCATTAAAGTCACATTAAGGAACTGATTGAAATTGACCAGAAAGGGAATAATCATGGAACTGTCATTACCACCCCTTTCTTATAGCTTTGAGTCCAGGTGTTACAGAAATCTCATGTCAGTGGGTGCTTGTGCTATTATATCATTGCAGAGTGTTGTGTGTAGAGAACAAAAATGACAGGCCTAATGATTCTAGCAGTTCTAGTTGCCTTCTCAGGTTTCATCTGTGCCATGGAACCTATTCTCCAGGTAGAGCTTCCATTCATGTATGGAAAGCTACATGAAGGAATTGAATTTTAAAAGATCATTTTATGATAAATTGTATCTACTTAAAAATACTCACTTAGAAACTAGTCATGTTTAGTATATTCAATCATGTAGTAATTTCCCTTCTTGCTCCATTAATTTATTTATTTTTTGAAATAAAAATTAAAAAAAAAATCTGACCTAACCCAAATGAAGATATAAATGCAAAAGGAGATATTTAATGGAGAGTGATGTCTAGAGAAAACGGAGTATAAATCCATGCATGGGGTGGGATTGCTTCGTTGTAACATCAACCACCATCTTGGTAGATGGAAGAATGATGTGTTTGTGGAATTGGGATGAGGAGATTCAAACCAGGAAAGGCCGATGATGTTGCCATAAGGGAATGTGTGGACAGCTAGACTTACTTAGCTCCACTTTCCCCCTGATCCTTGAATAACAGGGCCCACTATTGAGCTGCCACCCTTGGCAGGTAACAAATCAAATCCAGCTCATCTGCAAGTAAAATAGTCTCACTGAATTAGCCAATCTGATAATGTTCTTTCCAACTTTATTACCACTGTATACTTAAAACCTGTTATTGATTGCTGGGATCAGAAGGTAATACATATATTGGGATTCTCAGATTGGGCAGAGGAAAAGGTGGGGAAAAATAATGTCAAGTTAAAAAGGAACAGAATATTTAACATAAACACAATGGCTGTTCTTTTCATATATTGTGATTGCTGATTGGAATGTCTGAAATATGCAGCAATTCTGCCAAGAACGCTTGCAGTGCAAGCACAGGGACCCTGGTGTGCTATTTTGATTTTCACCTTCCTTTCTTTCATTAGCTTTTGGCCAATCATGAGGACATACCTGTATTTCTCAAACCCTTTAGAAAAAGGGCAAAACAAAGATTTTGATGGAAAGTTTCTTTTCTTAACTGCCTCTTTGACTTCTTTGTTCATTAGTACACAGTTTCCTTTTGAATCAAACTTCAATTCCACCTTCATTTGACACAACTGAGTGGTGTATAACCTTGGAATGAACAAACGATGTCAGCGTATATCAGACAAACAAGAGAACTCATGTTATAGAAAATTGGAAAATGCTTGCATATAAAATCAAGGACCTTAATGTGAATCCAGCAAGAAATTCAGAGATCAAACTACTTGCCTGTCCTTCAAACAGATATTATTCCTATTTGACGCCCTGCTCCCTGGCTGCCTATTTATCACATGTTATTGAACTTACCCAGCCTATTGCTGTGTTGGTGATTACTAATGTGATTACTAGTATGAACCAGCCAGGGATTTTAGAATGCTTCTTTTAAACCTTGGGTATCAATCTTGTTATTTGTCAATGTACCAGCCTCCTAGGGTTGCCACAATAAAGTCCCCACAACCGACTGGCTTAAAACAACAGCAATTTATTGTTTCGCAGTTCTGGAGATAAGAACTCTGAAATTAAAGTGTTGGCAGGGGAAGACGCCCTCTGAAGATTCTGGGGTAGGATAATTCCTTCCCCTGTTCAGTTTCTGGCAGCCCCAGGTGTTCCCTGGAGGTGGCAGTTTCTCTCCAATCTGCTTTTGCCCTCTTTCTGTGCCTGGGTTTTCAGCATCCTCCCTCTTTTCGTTTCTGTATCCAAATTGCCCTCATATAGGGACACCAGTCATCTTAGATTAGGACCCACCCTAAAGACCTCATCCTAATTCAACAACATCTGTTAAGGCTTTATTTTCAATAAATAAGGTCACAGTTACCTTTTCTGAGGCTAGGACTTCAACATATCTTTTTAGGGGACAAAATTCAGTCTATAACAGTCAGTATTGATTTTAGGTAGTGACAGGCTCTAATTTTTGCCCAGCCAACTTCATTGACTTTTTCTAGATAATAAACAGATAAACGGTGCGAAATGTAATTGTAAACATATTAAAAGGTAGTTTCATTTATGAACTAACAATAATTATCATTCTATATTGAACATTTTAATGATGAGCTAATACAAATTGTTTACAGTATATGTCCATAGATTTGAATCACTTGTCATTATGTAAGAATTGTCTTATTTTTTTTAAAACTGGGTCCTTTTTAAGTTGCTTTTTAACCTTTTGTATCTAATAAAATAATTTTAGTGATTTTACTGATTTTAATTATTCTTAAGGTTAAGCAAACTTTAAACCTCTAAGCCTAAACTTTAAAATACTGTTTCAGCTACATTTTTTTCAAGAAATTGTACAGTGATCTTTAAACATTAAATATTAAATGAATTTTCTAATGTTAATTGCTCTCTTGACTCTGTTGTATGGAGTTTTGTATGGATATAACCATAATAATAAAATATAATAAATAATAATATGTATTTATTAAGACAAGTAGAAAATTTTAAATTCTAAATTTCATTTAGAGGAATTTCTATCAATATGTCAAAAAAAAAGAATTACAGTTTTAGTATTTGCATGTAGTCATATGTTGGAAATGTGATAGAGTTTCTTTGAGGATACACACAGGCAATGGGGTGGAGTTAGCTCCTATTTGCAAATCTTTACTAGGTTTGCGTTCCTGTGTTCTGCGTGATGGGTAGGATTGTATCTCTCATACACCTAATTCATTTAAGAACTTAATTTGTTAATCAGAGAGCTGTTTTAATAAGTGGTATTGGATGGGGTTTAAGCAAATGGATTCTGGAATCAGAATTGCATTTGGATGTCAGTCCCATTGACCATGTGAACTTGGGTTGCCGTCTCTGGGTCTTAGTACTACAAACTGATGTATCAATGCTCATTTATTGCTAAGAGATCATTAAAGGATGCAGTGATTTAATAGAAGCACAATAGTTACGAAAATTCTTGTCATGTGACAAGACTTACATTGCTGTTGACTGTTTTGCCTATTTCTCATTATGTTGTTGCCAGCATCATTACTGTTACACAACTATGAAAGGACATTGCTACAGTGACAAAGCAGTGGGCCTGAAATTTCCAGACACTGCTCCAGCTACTCTCTTCTCTACTTCTCCCCCACCACAAGATTACCTTAAGGAGACAGAATGTTCTTGAATGGTACCCTTTGACTACCCTGCTTACAAACATGATTCCATACAGCAATGCGGATGCTCTTTTAATTTTCCCTCCATTTTCCTGTTATGTATTCAGTATTTTCTATCACAAGCCACAGTTCTTGCACTAAATAGCTTAAAGATCTACACAAGATCTATAAATGGATGTTAAAAACAGCTTTGTTCATAATATTCCCAAACTGGGAGAAACTTAAATGTTTGTCAGCTGAACAGGGATAAGTGAATTGTAGTCTATTCCTACAGGACAACACTACACAAAATAAAAAGCAGCAAACTACTGTTGTACACAACCACCTGTATAAAGCTTGAGGAACTCAGACGCAAAAGACTTAAAACTATATAATTCTGTCTATTTGACGTTCTGTAAGAGGGAAAACTTAGGGACAAAAAGAAGTGAGGGCTTGCCTTGGATGGGGGTAACTAGAACGTTCTAGAGACCATCAAGGAGCATGAGGAAACCTTGATTGGGGGTAATTTGATCCACGTTTTGATTATGGTGAAGGTTTTGAGGTGGTGTTCAGTGGACAAAACCCATCAAATTGCTGTGTTCATTAACAGAGTGAATTTTACCATGCATATGTTAGACCTGAAATGGTAGCCCTCTTTTCAAAACTGGAAAAGAAGTTAGCATTTATTGAGCCCTTTGTCTGGGTAAGCACTAAGTTCACCAGTTAGATGGGGGCTCCGTTTATCCTAGAGTTCATGAAGAAAACATGAAGTTGAGTTCCAGACAGAAATGCTCTTGAGGGTCTCACAGGCACCATGCTGCATTGTGCTTCATGGGTTTTGTATTTCAAAAACCTAAACACTTTATAAAATATATATACTATGATTGAATCAATATTATCAAGAATTTGTAAGATCCACTAATGTCTCCTCCACAAATCTATTTAACTTCTTATTGTACTTTTAATTCACAACTACCCCTTTTTAAAATTTCTGCTGGTATTAAATATTATATTAAACATAAGTAATATCAATAGTTTTTGTTAATTTAAATGCTCTAGAAAATTAAAATGGGAGATGTGTGTTTTTAAATAATGAATATGTTTCCTTTATATTGCTAAATAATTTTATTCCATATGTCCCAAATTTCTTTTAGGAATATCTAAAATATAAATCACCACGAAACAGTGTTTATTAAGGACTCATAATGAGTAATGTGTCTAGAGTCACATATCCCCACAGATCCCTTCCTGGGCTGATTTGAGGGGGTTCTTTAGTGATGATTTGAAGGATACATGCCTGGTTGTTATGACTGTCATTTCATGAGTTGGTTGTATATTTCATCTTTAGGGTTTAAAGCAAAATGGAATTTTAAAAAATTTTTATTTGTTCTAATTTGTTGTACATGACAGTAGAATGTATTTATGCATTTTGATAGACCATACGTAAATGAAGTGTAATCTCTCATTTTTCTGATTATACATATTGCAGGATCACATTGGTCATGCAGTCATACATGTACATAAGGTAATAATGTCTGTTTCACTGCACTGTTATTCCTACCCCCATAACACTTCCCCTCCCTTCACGCCCTTCTACCAAATATAAAGTAACTCTATTCTTCCCTATCCCCTACCCCTTATTGTGAATTAGCATCTACATATCAGAGAAGATATTTGGCCTTTGGTTTTTTGGGTTTGGCTTATTTGCAAAATGGAATTTGACAGAAAGCAAAAATCTTCACATAGTCTTTAAGATTGGACTAAAATTTCTATCATTTAAGCCATTTTCTCTTTTATATTTGTCTATGTGATAAAGGTATTAAAATAATCACTTTTATTTTTCTTGTATTACTTTCAGGATATTTTGGGTTTTAGTCTATTTAATGCTAGTCTCTATATCAGAAATTTAACGCTCTGTTAAATGCTTGCATGCATTAAGAAAGTTCCTGATAAAGAAAAGAGTGTATTGAAATTGAACTCACAGAGATAGAAAGCACGCTCAGCCATTCTTGTCATATTTCTTCCACTATTAATGCATGAATTCTTGGGTAAACTCTTCTAGTTATAAAAATTCCTATTTGCTTATTTGAATAATTAAAGGTTTGAGTCAAATGATCTCTAATAGCTCTTCAAACTCTAAAATGACTGGATATTTGGTTTGGGATAAATACATATTGTGTACTTGAACCTCTTAAATAAATATCAGATTTAGACTATAGAGATATTTAAAATATAATGGTTGAGTGTTATCATTAAAAATGGCATTATTCTTTAAAGCATTTACAAAGAAAATAGCAATTGTGAAAGTTATTTAGAGTTTATGAAAACACATCTCTCCCCACCTCTTAAGTCATTATTGAATAGTTGGAAAAGCTTGTCAGAATGTTTACTTTCTGTTTGAGACTACAACCACTTTTGTCATTTAAATATTTAGCACATTCCCTTTTGATTAAATTTGCCATGGTTTTATTTCTATTTCTTTGTTCTTATCAATTCTTTCATCTTTTCTCTTTATATTGTATCTGTTCCCCAAAGTCTTTCCCTATCTATGATTTGTATTTTGAAACACTGAGATAACCTTAGGGCATAAATTCTTTCATTTCTATATTTTGCATACTTTGTAGACTGTAAAAAGAATCTGGGGGCTTCCGCACCAGAGGGAATCTTGGGAAGGGCTTGGGTTTTCATGTTCACCATTTGGTCACTGTAGCTTTCTCACAGACTGTCAGTTTTCTACAGTTTGGAAAAGGGGTTTCTGTGCAGTACAGCCTCAAGCCGGACTCAGTGCCCTACTTAGGGAAATCATTCCATAGTATCACTTGCCAATCCCTTCTAATACTATATAAAATTGGTCTGCCTTTTACCCCTACCATAAACAGTAAAAATATATGAACATCCCATGATATTGTGTACAAGTGAACAAAAAGTTTGACTCTTATGAGAACTTCCATTGTTGCTATTTTACGAATGTTTCCTGCTATTTAATAATAAATATTTCTTGAGTAAGAAATGAACCAGATGGTTAACACTGAGCCCTAGTGAGGTGAAATCTAGAATGATGGCCTCTAAATTCCACAAGTCTGCTTTTTTGGCTACCCAGAAAGCGAGAGAAAACAGAATGAAAATCAGAGGATACTCTCATTGCTCTAACCCAGGGCTATAAAAGACTGAATGCATATCATATAATCATATTATCTTAAAAGTGCAAAATACTGCAAACTTTATAAAGTACTTTCATTTATCTACAAATAAACAAAACAGTGTAAAAGAAAAATACTGATACTTGTGTCTCATTCCCAGTGCAGCGATGTTCCAGATTTGCTTGCCGGGGAGCAACAAAGTAACATTGGCACTAGAATTTCACTTATCAATGCTCTTTACTACGATGCCCTAAGCTCTTTCATACAATCAGAGAGCGACTTACTCCAAAGAAAGGACTGCAAATGAGATGTGCAAAATTGAAAAGATTGCAGTAAAAATCCTAAGAACTGAACTCCAACTTTGATTTCTCTGTTAAACTATTGGTTGAGAAATAAGGAACCAAATATTTGGACCTTTCTCTCCTCCTGGTTTTCTGCATATTAACTTCTTTTTCTTTATACTTAATTATTTTGTAAACTGACAGGATAATCAAATTTGGATAATTTTAATTAATCTAATTATAGAGTTTTTATCTAGTAACTTTACCTTATTAAAAATTTTCTATCGTATTTTGACATTTTAACTAAGATGTGAACCCTGTTCAGAGTCTATTACTATATGTTCCCTGGTTTGTTTTTTTTTTTTTTTTTTTTTTTTTTTTTTTTTTTTTTTTTTCAAAAAACTATATCTCTTCAGGGATTCAATGAAACTCCATTTTCAAAATTACATTTAAAGGAGAATGTGACCTGTATTTAGATTTCTGGAGTCTGCAGTATAATCAAGAATCCCTCACTTTCTGTTCTTTCTGCTGTCAAACCATTCACTGCTGAAATGAGACACGGATTTATGGAAAAGACAATGTTCAACTAATTTTTCCTTTATGGCAAAGAAATAATTTGAAGACCTGAAGAAAAACTGTAGAATAATAATGATATAAAAATATACACTGTTTAGACAAACAATTTTGAAGAAAATACAGAACTTTTGGCACAGAGAAGAGTTTGCAGGCTTTCTCAATAGAATTCAGAACTGATAACTGTCAAAAGTCGCTTAGAGATGAGATGGCTAGCACAGAGGCTTGCAGCCTGCCTTGCTGAATAATGTCCTTGATGGGTAGGGAACATCTAGACTGTGGGAAGGCCAGCGGCCATGCCTGTGCCTTATTACCACTTCAATAGCCTACTCAGCGGGAATTAACATGCAGTTTGAACTGAGTCTTTTCCCCGTTGGCCACAGTACCCAGACTTCTCTTTTTGGACTTTTGACTTTCTCACTGTAAATTTCATTACATGAAAGGGATCTGCCAAGTGATACCCTTGATGGCCTAAGAGCTTCTGTATCTCATGATGAATCAATGGTGTGTGCTGCTTTGGGGCAATCTCTAATTTAATATATAAAAACGCACATTTATGCAATGCCACTGAGCATGACAGCTCTGAATTATATGTTTTGGGAATCAAATCTTTTATTTCTCCCCAGGAAAGCAAAAGACTTGAAAACATACACACATGTAAACACACCACATAACTGACTTCCTTGAAAAGGATTTAATCTTGGCAAATTAGTGCAAAAAAAGAAAAAAGTCCTTTTCTGATATTATTGTTTGCCTTTCTTTAGGTGGTAATTTATCAAAAAAATAAGCCCACAATGATTCTAGGCAAAAATTTCCTAATCCTTAAAATATTTCATTATTACCATCAGTTTAATTGTTCATGGTGAAGAGATTGTTGGTTTATTATCTGTGCTGGAGAATGATATAGTGAATAAATTAATGATATATTTTATAATAGTAGTAATAATAATCATAATAATAATCATTAAACTTCAAATGACCCACCTCTTTAACATACTTGTTAACAGTACTGTGTCCTGGATATGGACAACCTGGTTTCAAGTCTTTGTTTAGCAATGTGATAACTATGCAACATTGGACTTGTTTTACAAAGTTGCTGTACTCATTTTTCTCCTCCAGAAAGTGGGAATAACAAATGACCTAATATGTATTATTCTGAAAGTCCTACAATATGCCATATAGAATGTTAGGCAAGTTGGGAGAGCTCAAAGAATACTAACAAATTCTTGCAAGAGCAATTTTATAACCATGCAAGAGAGAGCCTTATATAACTGCATAGTCAGAAGTATGTGGTTTCTTAAAGCTATTTCTCATTTCAGTACTTTGGCTTTTCATTTTTCTTACAGAATTACCTTTTCCCATTCACTTGATAGCCTAAAAAGCATCCATTTAACACTAATATAACAAGTCAAAAATATTGTATTCTGAGATGCCTGTGGGGACTTTCATCCAGATGAACCCAACCATTCTCCTGTGCAGCCCTTCTTTCTTATTCTCCACATGTATTCCTATTAGTGTATCATGTAGTATATCCTTTTTCACAGATTTCTCTACTCTCCTTTCTTATTTACTAGTCTTATGGTAGATCCCTTATCTAAAGTCTCTATTTTCAAAGTGAAGTTAGTTGGAATGAAATGTAATGCAAGAATGGAGGACTGGATCTTAACTTTATTATTTATTAGCTGTGTAACTTTAGGTAGATTACTTAATTTTTAGTTCCTTTATACAAGTTGCACTAATAAATTGCTATGTTTTAACACAAACACAGAAAGCAAGTTTTTATATTTAGAAATGATTTGCAAAATAGATTTTTACTTATGTTTTCTTTTAATAACTATCTTGTTTAGAGAATAATTAATAGATACTGAAAGCTAAACTGAGGTTGCAAATAATACAAATGTATAAATTCACTTGTTCACTGAATTAAACAAATACAAAATAATATCTACTAATATAACAGCATCTAAGTAAACAAAGTTGAAAGAATCAATTTGTTGGTTATCGAACTAGTACCTGCTTGTGGACATTACCTACATATGTACGTCTATAGGTATAAGTATGTGCATATATGTGTATGGACATTTCCATTAAACTTACAATTGTAGCTACATAACAGATCCTCAGCCAGGCAGAAATTAAGGATTTCTTCCACACCGAAGTCCCAAATCTTCAGAACTAATGAAGCAGCTCCAGAGCACTTAGCAGTAAGAGACCCTTGGTAAGAATCACTTAGGAGTTAGAAGTCTTGAAGCAAAGCTCATTCTGATTCATAGGCACGAACACTGCCCTACAGTGCCTTACTATCTATCAGAGATCTTTCATAGATATTATTCTGACTTGCTTATGTTCTTTGAACATGTTCACATGAAAGACAAAACATTCATTAAAAGCTAAAAAAGCAGTCAGAAGTTTAAGAGAAAGAAAAAAAAATGAAGTAGTTTGACATAAGCAATTAAAAACTGTTATAGATTAAACAGGAGTCATCTGAAAACAGAAAGGAATGTCACCTCTTAAGAGAAAGGAGAGAGGAGAGTTCTAGCAAGACAAATTCTTCCTAGAATATTCTTAATGTGATGGAGTATGACTAAATTGTCTTTCCACAAAACAAACTGATAGATGAAGAGCTGATAGATTTATAGGTAGATAGACATGCAAATATATGTACTATGGAATAACCATCAATGCTGAAACATATTCTGTGGTTTAGAGAATATTTCCAACATGTTATCCAAATTTATATTAGTGATAGCATGGTAAAGATATCAACTTAGATGTACTAAGCTCTCTTTAAAGAGAGTGGGAAATATTTTTGGAACATTTCAAATAGCTAACCATTATGTGAGCTGCTCACGTTTTTGTGTTAAGTAAAAATTTCCAAAGATTTCTAAGGACTATTTTATGGGATCAGAAGATATAAATACAAACTTTACCCACCACTTTCTAACTATGAAAATCATGAAATGATTTTTCTTAACACAACAACATGAGCAAACTATTGAATTGTATTAAAAAATACTAATAATTGAGCCAAGAACAATTATTAATCTATTCCATTAAAATCTAGTAAAAATTATCATTATGCAACTGGGTATATGTGGACTAATATGCTGGAGCTTCATGTCCTCACATTTTTTCAGGGTTGCACACAATATATTTGGTTCAAATGTGTTGATCTAAACAATTTGCCAAATAGAGTATACACCTAAATGGGCCAGTGAGTACTGGCAGAAATGTTTTTGGGTCAAAAAGATGCTAATCTTTTTGTGTCATTGTCAACCTCTGCTGTTGCTGATGCACAGAAATCAGAAGTGGCAACATTTACATTTTCTTCCATTATCAGAATTTAAAGAAAATGAACTGTTTTGGAAACAAGTGCTGATTGAATGTTAAGCAGAAATTGCTTAACTTAAATTGGCTAATTCTGTTTACTCCTTGCCAGGTTTGTAGGAGGAAAAGAACTTTAAGTAGACATTATATAAGGAATAAAGTAAATATTTGTGCACTAGGGTTACTTCTGAAAAATATGAAACCATGGTTTTCCTGAGTTCAGGAACACCCCAGGTCATTAATAACAAACACCATTGAACTTCCAGTTTAGTTTTTTCTATTGCTTATAATATTTAGTGGAAGGTAATTTGGAAATAAATTAGTATACTTTAAATATATGCTAAAAAAGATTTTAATTATTTTCTTCAGTTTCTTTCTTATTTTGGCATCTGAGAGTTTAATAAATGTTAAGCCCTCCCTTTTATGGGTAGAATTTTAAGGAATTTAAGGAACTGAACCCAAACTTTCTGTTTCTTTTGGTTTCTCCCTCCCTCTCTCCCTCTATTCCTTCCTTCCTTCCTCCCTTCTTTCATTTTCTTCCTCTCTTCCTCCTTCTTTTCTTTCTCTTTCTTCTGTCATAATTATGACAAAGAGGTTCTTTGGTTGGAATAGGCAGCCTTAGGATTGTGTAGTGTTATTATCTCTTTCTAAATATGGACTCTAAACAAGTTACTTAATCCTTCTAGATCTCATCTTCCTCAAATATAAAATGCAGCTTTCTATTTTTTTAGGGTTATTTTAAGAATCAAGTTAAATCATAAATAGTGTAATATTCTACAATTTCCAAAGCAATGTACAACTTTTAGATCATATTAGAACTGAGTATCTTATTTTAGAAAAACACTCTGCTACAGTTAAGCAGTAATATACAGACAAAATAATCTTATAAAACTCTGTAGCAGTTCTAGTGTCTAGATATGTCTCTGCTCTTGATCCATCACTGACTCCCTAGAATTAGAAACTTGAGCTCTGCTGTGTGGGAAACCTGGGATTAGATCCTACCATTTATAGCATCCTTCAAAATGTATGACAGTTTACATGTCAGAAATGTCATTCTGCTTCTGCTCTGTGAACAAGGGATCCATTAAAATGAAGGGTCACTTGGTATATCTAATATGACCCCATGTCTTTGTCAATCTCTCTTTACACTTTTGTTTCTTTCATTTTTTTAAAATTTCCTTCCTATACCACCATCCTTTATCTTTGATTCCTGCCTCCCTTTCTTTTCATTCTTCTCCTCAGACCTTATATTGTTTCCTGAAAACATATCTCTTTCTAAATCCGCATTTACTCGTGCAACTTAAAAAACTTTACTTGTCAAGAAATCTACTATAAACCTCTTAAATATTCATGAATATAGAGTATATACCACCAAAATCATACACTTTGAGTAATTTTTTTGTGTCATATGGACAGATCAGGAGCCACACACCTGATTATCCATTGTACTGACCCAATGACCTATTTCTTTTATATCCATCTTGCTCCAGGAATATATGTACAGAGAACACATGTGTGATGTGGAGCATAGTCTCCCATACCCCAAATGAGAGACCTTATTGTGACACAGCTTATGTCATCGTGATTCAATATGATCCTAAAATAAATCACATTTTATCTTCTTTAAACTTCTGTCCAACTTCACCCTGAATACATTAAGGCTACTTGTTGGACTTCAGATATTCTGATAAGTCATTCTTTCATCCCTGTGAATACTAGTTTACTTTATTAGAAAAATCTCGATTTTTATATTCTGTATCTTTTGAAACAAATAATGCTAACCGTGCTAACCGGTTGGTATAGAACACTATTTGATATGCATTTGACATCTACAGCTTTTCATGGCTCCCACAAACTGTTCCTGCATCGTGGGTTCTGTTCGCTCGCCAGCTGCTCCTCCTGCTTGAAATACTCAGCAGTTGAGGAGGGAATGTTCACATCCAACCTCTGGTGGATTGCAGCTGTGATCTGTGAGCTCATTGTTCTCCTCTGTGAAGCTGGTTATGGCCTTCACACTATGCCTATTAATTAGAACATATGAGCACTTACTGGCACTTTATGAGAATTTAACAATAGATAGTGAATATTAAATGTGGGATTGCAACAATATGCCATAGTGCGGAAGAACTGAAAGGACAGACATGAGAAGCACATTTTCAGCTGTGATTTAAAAGAAACAGAGAAAGAAAAAATTTTTTTCAGAGTGTTATTAGGCAACCTACATAAATAAAGACTGGTGCCATTCTGAAGGGAGAAAGGAATAAAATTAATTTCTAAAATGGAATCAAAGGTTGAGAACTGTAAACATTGTTATTAGAAATATGTGACTCGGTTTGTAATCCTGATGGATCGAGAATATAATATGAATTCATAATGTGATTGGCAAGGTTGGTGAGGGTTTAACAAAAAGTTTTTCTGTACATTTTGTAACAACAAAACGTCACTCATACCTTTTAAGTTCATTGGATTCCAGCTTGCAGCCGCTAGAAAACATAACATACAGTTAATACAGTGACTATGGTAGAACCGTATCATGAATACACAGTTTATACATGGCAGTTTATCCAGAACCTTGCAGAATTCTATTGGGTAGAAGAAATTGAGTTTTGATAAACACACTGTTTCTCTAAACCCAGAGGTTTAATCTGAACCTTAACAGTGGCCCAGCAGTCCATGAAATATTAATACTGTTTTTCTAAGTATATACATTATTTACTGAACAGTCTATAAAGAATTTACGTTGTTTCTCTAAATACAGTATACATTATTTACATTCCACTGTACTTTTTCCTGATTCCGGTAGAACAGAATGCTTGGGAGTCACTATATCTGAAGAGGTTCCACTGGACATTGCAGTGTGGGTGTGTCAACATGTTCCCTGTCATCCTTTGCCTATATTCTTGTCACCCATTAAGCCTGGAGTTTTCCCTTTGCCTGGAGGCATTGGCAAAATTATATTTGAATTATATTACATAGGAAAAATACTATAAACCTACTTAAACAAGTACTGTATGATTTACACACCTTTATAGAACATGCTTGTGTGACATTTCAGTTTTAATAAGTACTTACTCTCTTACCCAAACCACAAATTATATGTCTAACTTTCCTCAAAACTCTTCTAGATATTTAATATTAAACACTAATATTTTTAATCCAATAAAGCATATTTCTACATAGCATTTTCTTCCTTGAGTTTCTGAGGACTACTAAGTAACAACAATAATTATATGGTGAAAGTCATGATTTAATGACATGCTTACATATGGACACACACTCATAAACAGACTCACTGAATGAATTTTTAAATGTATTTATTAGATATCATTTAAAATATTGTATAAATAGTGATTATTTTTAAGTATTCTATGAAATGTTTTAATTTGAGAGCTCTCTGGATTATAGTCTTTTCTGAATTCCTACAACTAAATCAGCACCTTTAGGTTGAAAATAACAGTCTAAAAATAACTTCGGGAGTGAGAAAATGGGATATGGGGTGTCTACAGCTCCACAGCCAGAGCCCTTGAGGCCACACTGACATTGTTCACAAGAGAGGAAGGTTCAGAAAAGCATTCTGCGTTGAACTGCACTTGGAAGGGGCGATTGAAACCAATGAGGCACATGCCAAATAAGTCACCCTCACCTGGCGTTCAGGAAGGACCCAGTATAACCACTCACTGGAAAGTAAGGCAAGTAAACTTTTTCTAAGTGTTAGTATTTTATTTCCTAGATGAAATCACTGGAATGATGAGGACAAAATCCTGTAGTGAAAGGGTTAAGACTTTTGTCACATGTAGTTTGGTTTTCTTCAGTCATTTATCTGGAAAAATAACATTTCAGTTGAATTTTTATGATTTTCGAGGACTTGCGTGATAATGACTTAATCCCTATGAATGGGTATTCTAACAGGATAGATCCATGTAGAACTCTCTGCTGCACAAGTGCTTACTTCTACACATAATTCGTCAAAATATTCTGCCTATTCATTCCCTCATAGATGGGGGTAGGAATTGGGTTTGTCATATACCTCTCTGCTGTATGTCAGTGTCATAGTTCCTGTTATGGAGCTTCTTTCTGAACTCAAATTACTATCAGGAACTTAGTCTTGACCCAAGATACACTGAATTTTATTCCTGCCAAAGCCAATGAGATGAGGCGGTACACCAGTCTCCTTCCTAATCATATCTAGTACTACCAGTACTCAGTCTAACATTAAAGCTACAAGATACAAAAGTTATGAAAATCTCTTTGGTATTGGGTTGGGGTAACTGTAAAATGGAACTGAAATAAAGAAGAAGGAAGTTAAATAACTTAGCTAAAATGATCATTGTCCCGAGTTCTAAATCAGTAAACTTAAAATTTTGGGGCCTGCCCAGAAAAGTCCATCTGTCTGTGTTGCTCCCCCCATCTCTTTCCCTGTGTCTAGATATAGATTACTTTTCCCACAAGTTTCAATTTATGAATGAAACTGTATTTTAAAATAGTATTAAAAATTTCCTAGAAGTAGTTGTGTATTTTGCAAAAGAATATAAACTGTTGGAATATGGAGCAATAAAAAAAATCACATTTAATTTGCTTAATAAACATCTGTACCATACTCTTGAGACTTATCAGGGAGAAAGTAGATGACATATATGATTCTGGCATATATGATTTGGGTGACATTCAAAATCTGCATATTTTTACAGGTATCCCTGATACTTTTCATTCAGATAGCCCAAATATTAGAAACTCTAGCAAACACATTTCTAAAGTTATGAATATTAGATAGAAGTTATAATGTATAAAAATAATCCGTGATTTTGAAAATTATTGCCAGTCAATAGTAGCTTAATAGATTTTATGCCTTAAAATACTAATATATAACAGATATCTTTGAAATGGATCTAGAAAAAAAGTACTAATTGATGATAGTGCAAACTGTAAATGAAATGCTTTACAGGGACTGAGAAAAGTGGGTAATTGGGATTTTTTGTTTAATAGGTATAGAATTTCAGTTTTGCAAGATGAAGAGTTATAGAGATTGTACAACAGTGATGTAGTAAACATTTTAGTTGCATACTTAAAATTACAACTGTATACTTCATTCTTTAAACTGTCCATTTAAAATTATGTTATGCACTTTTTACTACAATTAGAAAAATTTAAAAATATAGTGCATACAACTCAGTATTCTTCATAAAACAGGTCCGTATGTCCCAAAATCTATCTCAGTACAGAAAACAAAATCAGACAAGGTTGAAAATCGTAAAAATAAAAAAGATCGTGGAACAAAAGCAAATCAAAATAAGCAGAAGAAACAAATGAAGATTCAGAAGGTGGATATAATCAACATTTAAAAAATTTTGAAACTTGGAGTGAGATGATCATAAACTTACCAATTTAGGGTTTGCAAATTATATAGCAGTGATAAAACACAATTTTGTTATGATTATATCTAACAGAATACTCAGAATCTACACCACCAGGGATAACCCGTGGGCTAGCTAACCACACTGAAGTACATTGACAAAATGAGAAAGAATAACTGAAAAGTAGTGTATTATTATCATCAGCAAAGGAGAACAGGACAGTAAATCTAAGAGTGATGAAGAAGAATCTCTGCTATCATTTGTCATAAGTAATGTGAACAAATTAAAAAAAAAAAAAATACTCGCACAGTGCTTGCCCCAAGAATGAGAATAAACTAGCAAAAGAATTGTACCTGTACTTTTTTAACCTGATTTTCCAAACTTATATACTTAGCCAGACTTGTTAAGCTATTATGTATTTATTATCAGTTATCCATTTATTATATTAGAATTTTATGCCACTTAAGTATTAATAAAAATAGTCTAGGATTACATAGTTTTACTGAATGATTACATTTTCCTTTTGTAGGTAATAATGTTATGGAAATAATTTATTCTAATATCACCTACAGTGCTTTGAGTCAAACATTTAATTTTTTTTTATTATTTTAAAAATTGCCTTAAGTATCCTTGGTACAGTTTTCTTTTGGTCTCAGTGTTGGCAGAACTTTCAAACTGGGGATGTAGCTCAGTGGTAGAGTGCTTGCCTTGTATGCACAATGCCTTAGGTTTGGTTCCCAGCCTGAGGGTTGCGGGGAATCAGATCCTTAGATCACTTAGGGCACAAGGAAAAAGTTATTTGTATTGCTTTTCTTTCTTTTTCTTGATCCTGTATCTTCCCAGGCTATGGAAGTTGGATTCACTTACAGAAACCCAGCTTTTCTGGTATTAGAATGTGCCTTAATAGAGTTCATTGCTCCTTTCTTTCCTAACTGGCCCTCTGCTGCTAAAGGGTGGCATCAGGCAGTTTTCAAGCTATTAATACTGCTAGTACTAATAATCTTGAAATGTATTTAATATTTCCCATCTTCTGACAAGGGTGTTGCATGCCTTATGTCATTTAATCTTCCCCACAAACTTACAAGGTAAGAACTATGGTCTCCATTTTTCAAAGCAGGTAACCCAAATTAGAAAGCAAAACACAGTTGATTAAATTCCCACAGAAGGTTTGTATAGGGGCTGAGGTCTAAAACCCAAAGGTTAATTCCAGTTTTACAGGATCTGTAAGACAACACTGCAGCTGCTACCCCATCTGCTTGTGGAACACTGCCCCCCGCCATACCGGCTGACTATTTCAAGCCAGATATGAGTTATGAGTTGGTCACATGCTAAGGTATGTCTTATAGCCATAGCTACTATTCTTCAGCTCTATTAGGTCAAGATGCAAGAACTAGAGCACAGAGTTATTTCTCCTCCTTACTTTTAATACATTTTCTTAGTTCCAGCTCTCTCTACCTTCAATTCCTATACTACGAAATGGACTACCACGTCTCAACCACTTCCTGTCAGTCTAGCCCTTCGGAAAAATTCTTTGCCACCATGTGAAGATATTTTTCAGATTGCCTGTTTTCACAGAGTTAACATTTAGAACCAAGACAATTTTTGTCAACTCCATTTAAAGTTGTTTAATGAATTTGTGCTAACCCCAATTTATTCATCCTAATCTAGATCAAAATAGATTAGAGCAACTTGCTACTAATAAACTTGTAAGCTTGAATAGAAACATAATATTTAAAAGAAAATTATAAGTTAGTAAAATTTTACTAAAAAGTAAATTGAAAACTAGAATAAATTAATATGAAAAATAAAAATTAAACCAGTTAAAATATTCATTCTTATCCACATCTGATTTTGATAACCCAGTAAACTCTTCTTTCCTTCGAAATTCTTTTAAATGCTAAAAGTTCATAAAAAAAACTTGAGATTTACCTCTATCCTGTTTTAGTTACTGTATGTTACTTTATCTATTGAGCAATATTTTTTCCATGTTTCTACTATTTATCTATGTTTGAACCTGAAAAGTGTAAATTTTCCAAATCAGTTCAGACCACCACAGTGCCCTTGAGCATTAGATACTATATTTTTACTCTATGGTTTCTAAAGACTTTAATGTGCTAAATCTAAAATAAGATTCTGCAATATATTTGCGTTAAATAAGTGCATTTCCCCAAAGATTTCTTAGTTTTGAAGTATTCTAAGCTAAGAACATGATATAACTTGTTTAAGAAATGCTGATGTTGACCATTTCTGTGTAGCAGAATTTCTCAAACTGTATTTTGTACAGTATCATTCCAATAGACAATGCTTTAGAAAACAAGAATGAAGAGCACAGTGTTAAGGGTGTGAATACAACTCCACCCCCTTTAAGGATTCACAACACATGTGAGTGCAACAAAGTCTATAGGATGTCTTCCATTAAAAAAAAAAAATGCCCAAGTTTGTTCACATTCATTTGCTACTTATCTATGAAATTCTCCATTTTTGGAATGACCTCTATAAGATATTGTGTGGGACATACTGTTATGAGAGTATTCTACACATACATGAGACGGACATCTGTTAATGTAGCCTTATCTATCAATGGATCTCCTTTTGCTTTCTTTTAAGTTCATTAAGGTATTAGTCAGAAGTCTCAGATCATGTTGCAATCCATGAGGAAATTGTGTGTAGTGGAAATATAACTCATTTCAGAATTCCAAACAGCCCATTTTAAGAGTTATTATTACTATTATTATTATTATTATCAATATTTGATACTGGGGTGCTTTGCCACTGAACTACATCTTCAGTCCTTTTTTAATTTTTTAAAATTTGAGACAGGGTCTCATTAAGTTGTTAAGATTCTTACTAAGTTGCTAAGACTGGCCTCAAACATGTGATCCTCCTGCCTTAGCCTCCCACAACAGGCTTAAGAAATATTCTTAACAATGAAGACATGAACTATTACAATGCTAGTTTTATAATATAAGGACATGGATACTGATAATTTTTGAGATATTTTTCCATAACTTATTTTTTCAAAAGGAATAATGAGTCTTGTGGAAAGATATTTTCCTTTTCTTTTGCAAATTTTAGTTACTTTCATTTCAGAAGATACCCCCAAATTTAGGGTTTTATGATATGAAGGCTATAAGAAGCCATAAGATTTCGTTCGCCATCTGCCATAAATTAACTGCTAAATTCTTCAGTGTAAGACAATCCTTAATTCTGCCAGAACATTTGCTTTGAGTTTGGATAAAATGGTGACCAAGAAAACTGTTTATCAGAATAAGAAAGGTACATATACCAATGCTATATACCACCTGGAGGGGCACAAAAACTGTGCAGAGGCTGAATTTCCAGTGAGGGAAAAGCTGTGTATGAATAACTACACAACACACCACCTCTCAAAGCAACCTAAATGCTGAGCAAGAGAATGCTTCCAATTTTGTTACCTTGGGTAGCTTTCATTTTAAATGCTATTTTTCTTGACCTTGATAATCATTACAAATAGCTACCACAAAGCAGATAATCTTCATATTTTATTAGTAACAAAATGATGCTTATCAAGGAAACTAAATAAACTCTTATTATGTTTAAACCAATTTGTATCCATGCCAGATCCACCCTCTGGTTATAGAGTGAGAATATTTGGAGAGCTGCCTGGTCATAAGGCAAGCTTATGTATATCATTGATTCTCAAATGGACAAAAAAAATGTGCAAAATTTGCTTAGAACCAAAGGTTTGTCAAAGGAAATGGTGTCTGTGAGGAAAAGACTGCACAAATAGCCTCTTAGCAGCCAGAAGTATTACATACCCAGAGGAAGTCATGAGCTTTTTGTACAGATGCTAGAGAAGCTTGCCAAGGAACCATATGCTACTGCTGGAAGAATAGTTTTGCAGTTTGGCATCTGGATCTTGGAATTACCTTTCAATAGGGAAAATGAGAAGCATATGAAGATGAGGACTAAGATAGTGTCCACATTGCACCAAAATCCAAGTTGCACAAAGGTGAATTTAAAACATCATTTTTATAAAGAGGAAATTTAATTAAATTCAATGACTTGTTTAAAAGTTTTAAGTTGATATAAATGCTGTGATTAGAGGAATAACATTATAAAACACTAGTAGCATACATTTTATAAACACTTTTATTTAGGGGAGCTTTTAATCTGATGGACCGATGACTATAAGGCAGATGGAAGTTTCTTAGAAGAATTTTTTTTTAACTTTTGATTTTACCACTTTAATTATTGCTGTCCTCTATCCTGTTATTTTAATAAAAAATAAACCTAGTACAAATAAAATTTCACCTTTATTTGTAACCAGTTATTTTCTATGAAATGTGCCCCACCATATCACTGTACTCAATACAGGTATTGAGTTTCAAGACAATATATGTAAAAGGGAATAAATCTGGGTGGATACACTGGGGAAAAAAAAAAAAAAAAAAAAACAGAGGCTGGGGTTGTAGCTTAGTGGCAGAGTGCTTGCCAACATGTGTTAGGCACTGGGTTCAATCCTCAGCACCACCTAAAAATAAATAAATAAAGTAAAGGTATTGTGTCCATGTACAACTAAAAAAATAAAAATAATAAAATAAACCCAGAGGACTGGGAAGATAGCTCGGTTGGTAGAGTGCTTGCCTTGCAAGCACGAGGCCCTGAGTTCAATCCCCAGAACCGCCAAAAAAAAAAAAAAATCCAGATGTGATGGTTCCCTATTTATTTGAATGTGAAATTATATATTTGACCAAACAAAAATAAATTGCACCATGGATCTAATTCAGTTACGTATTGGTTTAAATACGTTCATTTAAAAGCTAAGGGCTGAGGATGTGCCTCAGTTGCAGAGTGTTTGCCTGGCATGCCTGAGGCCCTGGGTCCAACACCCAGTATGGCATAAACACACACACACACACACACACACACAAGAATATGCTGAAGCTTATGCACTTTTTGAGAGGAAGTCACATCTACCCTAACAATCTAATTGTTGCCTTTTGAATATTGTACTGTAGTGGCTAATTGATAGCACTTAAATTTTCTGTCATAGTTGGATTAGCTTGTCAGTCAGAGGTCATTATATCTATTTGAAATAGTTGAAATATTTTCACATTGAGAAGCCCTGGGATAATGCACAGGAAGGGCCAGACCTTTTCTTGCCCTTTGCCATTCCTCTACTTCGGCAATAGATCCCATGTTTTTTAATTACAACAGAGGTTGTCACTTCAATAATGAGTTCTCGATCTGCATTTGGTTTCAAATACAGATAGATAATGGAGGTTAGAGAAGGTTAAATTTTCCTCTGCCTATGTTTACATGTTGCCAAAACAGCTCATCTTTTCAGTCAATTTAAGGGAAAATCAGCTAGATAATTTATTTGTTGTCAGGTAGCAACAAATTGACAGAGTTTGCCACCTCTGACCAATTTAATATTGTGGAAAACACCACTAAATCAGGTGGAGTGTTTCAACTAACTCTCTCCTTCTCTTTCCATTAATACTCCCTGCCTTTTTCATATTGGGTTCTTGATGTTAATAATTAATTGTAAAGCACTTTATAGTCTTCATTGTACATTCATGTACATTGTATCACAATGACTTTGTGTGGCCAGTAAGGAAGATGTTAATGTCTCCATTTTTTGAGATTAAAAATATCGATCCACATTGAAGGTGTCACTCAAAGTCATTTAAAAAAAATACCCAAAACAATAGAACATGCGTCACCTTACTTCTAGTCTAATATACACAAGTGCACATGCACACACAGATATCCTTAATTTTACTCTTTAATAACTCTACAAACCCTTTCTTTTGGGAAGACAGGGTCTCCTTAAGTTGCCCAGACTGGCCTTCAATTTGCATCCTCATGCCTCAGTCTTTCTAGTAGCTGGAATTATAGTCTTGCAACACCATGCTTGGGTACAAAATCTTTTCTACTATAGAAAAATTTTCAGGATTTCAATTTTTCAATATAGTATGAAATATGCATTGTTTAAATTGTTTAAATAACTCTTTACCTATAGGTAATGAGCAAATCTGATTATACTAAGTTGATATTCTCTTCCCATAAAAACTTTTACTACAAGAACTAGACATATATATGATTTAAATGATTTTTTTCTGTTGTAAATCTCCTATTTGATTCATGCTCTGGTTTAGGAAAGTGATGTTAGAGTACAGATTGGTGATACTGGCTCAATGTTGGAGTATATATTAGAAAACTGGAAGTAGATGTGTAAGTAGGTGTTATTGTTTGTTTTTTTTGTTTTTGTTTTTGTTTTTATTACTATTTCAAACTATACATTGATCCAAAACGTCCATGTAAATATTCAGTATTATACATTTTTCTGGGTTTAGGATAGAAAAAAAAAATTGTGGTTAAGGCACAAAGAGCATTCCTCTGTTGAAATAGAGATTTAAAATTTTATCATTTTGTTTCCCTTAATATTCTTACTTGATAGCCTACAGCTAAGCAATATATATCTATGTTATATTCAATGACTTTGGTGTCTTAGATGTTCAATGATATATGTCATTAAAACAAGTTTATAATTATGATTTCTTTTTTCCTTTATAAAATTTTGCCACACAAACAAGTGTTACACTACATAATATAAAAATTATATGTTGCTGTCATGTTGCCAAAGGCTGTGAAATTATATATATAATTATATGTTCATATTTTATATATATATATATGTTTAAAGCTATTCAAGTGTGCATATTTGGCATGTTACTGTTTTCTGCATGATTCTTTCTTAAGCTCCTATTTTCAAGGGAGAAGTTTGATCATTATAATATAACACATCTTTCTCCTCAGAATTCAATTTCAGAAATCCTTCCATACATATAAATGCAATCCTCCCACTAATTTATCATTAACACTTTTAATATCGTCTTATTATAGTACAATTAAAGTCCCTGAAAATAACATGTGACCGTCTACTTTGTGAGAATACCTTGCATCTTCCCATCTAAGGGTTGTCACCCTTTCTTTGTTGTAGGTATTTGAGATATGAAGGTTGCTTGGAGATTTGCCTGTCAAAAGAAGGCAACTCAGGTCCCCTCCCTACAGCTACCCTTAAAAACCATTTTTTAGAAAAATGTTAAATGCATTAACCTTGTTCTGATCTTGGGCACATTGCTGCAAAGCCATTCTCAGGCAGGGATAATTGAAAGGTATGAATTTTTATATAGATTTAGCTGTTAAAGTATTTTTCCTGAGGCAAAGCCAAAGGCTAAACCTGTGCCACACTCTCAGCTACCAGAACTATGAGCTGGCTCTATTGCCTCAACTCAGCGAGCCACAAATGAACAAAAGGATAATGATTTAGTTCTTGGTATAATTTATGTCCCTTTTTTTCCTTCATTTTTACCTATCTGCACATGTTCCTGGTTATAAAAGTTGAAAGTGTTTTTAGACTTCAGTTTAAAGCCAGGAGTTTAAATAGAAGATATTATTAACCTGATCTTTTTTTGGGATATTTCTTTTTGTGTATCAACACTGTAATTTTTTTATTACTAGTAATGTACAACATGGCAGAATGCTATTCCTATAGAATTAAATTATACTCATAACAGGTATTGTTAAGATAGCCAACAGTGTGTGTGGATCAATTGCAGGATATAAACTTATGACTTTCCTACTTTAAATGAAAACATATATTCACCAAAGAATCACAAATACTCCAGAGCAAATTGTGCTTTGATTTACAGAAATGCCCGTGAACTTAACTTAATAAGATTATTGCAGCAAATGCCTGTTGTGTTTCACTCACAGGTACAGTGGACAGAACGCCAAGGTGGGCCCCTGGGACACCAAGTTGCCACAATCTCATAACTCTCTACAGGGTGATGCCGTTGACAAAATCACAGCAGATTCCAGTCTGTAATAAGGGTTTGACTCAGGAGCCATCAATAATGCTTCGTTGATCATAACATCTTCATCAGAAATCTGGATCTTTGAAGATTCAATCAAAACTGTAAGTAGTAAGAGGCATATTGACCAAGACTGATAAAGCCAATGTGTTTTCTCTTAAAAACAAAATATTAAAAAATCCCCACCATACAAACAAGAAAACACCCCTCAAAACAAAGCAGAAATTGCTATCAACTATACTACTTTTCAATATCCTGTATGCTTTGTCAGAAAGCTTGTGTGAATGAAAATCCATATTGTATGCCAGCTTAATATTTAAAGTATTAAAAAAATTAGTATATGTGAGTTTTAAATATTGTTTTGAATAGCCATTGTCTACATGACATAGATTTATAATCAATTCAAAATTAAATTGGCCAATCATTACATACTTTTTAAAATTCTCTAAAATCACTGCAAAATTACTGAAAATACAAATTCATTGGAATGAACTGAATCATAATTAGTAGTAAACACATTTTCATAATGAGAATTGTATCTGTGTAACTTGTATTGAAGGATAAAGTTAGTTTTGAGATTCATACAAGGTTTGTGCTGAATATTTCCTGACAAAAAATGAGTCCTTGGTTAGCCAGTAATTCCTTCCTTTTACCACTTATTTGGAATTACATAAAAGATCATGCACACACATGACCACACACTCTATTTTGATAAAAGAGAATTTTTTTTCTGAACATTCAAAATTTTTATGTTTACAGAATAAAGCAGAAATAAATGCCATCAATGTTTTGATTTTTTGGGAAAATATAGAAATCTTGTTTTTGTAAAAATTCTCATATCATTCAATCAATGTACTGCACAACTGCTCTGATTTAAACCTACTTTGGCAATTCCTCTTTTATCTGCATGTGGAGAACATTATCTCTGAATTTTTTGAAAAATTCTAAGCCTTTAGAATTGACTTTAATCATGGAACTTGGAATAGGCCAGTTAGCTTCATAACGTAGGTAGAACAGGATTGAATGGGGCAGAGGGAACAGGTATGAGACCAAGCAGGGCACAGCTGTGCACAGCACAGTGCATTAAGGATTTTCTCAAACTGAAACAGTTTTTCCCCAAAAACAGAAATACTCTTCATTGACTATTTTTTTTCTTATTGCCCTAACATTGTTAATAAACTAATGTTGAAAACTGTATATAAACTGAGAGTCTATTTCATTGCATACATCCACCAATGAGATTATTTGTGGTTTCCAAAGTCTGCCCTAACAAAATTCCACAAACTGGTTTCCTTAAAACAACAGCAATTTATTCTTTCATGGTTTTAGATGCTATAAGTCAGAAATCAAGGTATGTCAGGGCTTATTCTTTGTGGAGGCATCAAAGGAGAATTCATCTCTTGTCCCTCTTCTAATTTCTGGTGGTTGCAGAAATCCTTGGGGTTGGTTCTTCACTGTGTAGCAGCACTACCATAGTGTTGGAATTGTGTGTGTGAGAGAGTGTAAGTGTGTGTGTATCTTGACAGCTGTTTTGTAAGAATGCCAAGCATTTGATAAGGGCTCATCTAACTCCAAACAATTTCATCTGAACTGATGCATACACAAAAACACAATTTCCAAATTTCCAAGTTAAATCATATACCAAGATCCCAGAGGATATAAATTTTGGGGTACACTATTCAACTCAGTAAAATGATCTATAATCAGTTAAGATCATTGTTATCTGAAAGATAAATTTTTTTAAGATAACAAAAAAGATCTTTGATTTTTTTTTTTTTTTTTTTTTTTTTTTTTTGCTTCCTGAAGCTGAATTTCCACTGTGAGAATAGAAACCAATCAAAAAGTGGACTGGAGGTTTCTGCAGAACTAAGCCTAGCTTCTTCTCCACTCTACTCTATACCCATTAGTTAAATTATCTCACAAAGTTTTCAATTGTCTACAGATCTCCTATCAGGAAAGATTCCTGATAATACTCTGTAGGCAGAATTATACTATGAATTATACTATAAACTTTTATATCTGAAGAACCTCAGTCAGTAAGAGATTGAAAGGAGCTTGAGCTCAGTGGGAAGTCTTGGAGCATAATTAGGCCTGTACCCTACTCTTCCTTTTAGCTTGTTTAAGTGTGGTTGGTGGAAGGAAGATTATCACAAGAAAAGATATGCAGGTAATTGATGATGATAGCTGCCTTTTTATCTTGAAAACTAGACCACTTTGGTTCTACGTTCAGAATGTAAGAGTGGAAAACTTTAATACACAAGCCACAGTAAGACTTTTGAGCCCAAAAACATCTAGTTATTTTTCAGTGCTGATATTGAGAATTGAATCTACCAATGAAGCAGAAATGTGTTATAGACTGGAGAACATGAATTTACCTGAAGTCCCAATGAATATACCTAATCAAGATATAGTTAGACAAAGACTGAAAATTGACCAGATCTTGGTAGCCCAACCACACATGGAAGATCTCAATGTGCCATCCCCCATGGTGTTAGATTGAAGACTGTGCTGAGAAGCTTGTGCTCAGGATCGACCAATCAAACTCAAGTCGATGACTGTGTGATGGGAAGTACCATAATGTGAAAAAAACTATCTCCCAGTGTATACATTGTTGTAGTGTATAAAAAGAGAGAAAAGAAAAAAGGCAAAAAAAAAAATGACATTTTGTGTATTAAAAAATCTGGGGATTTTCAAAACCAGCTTTTTTCTATATATAAATTATGCTGCTATTACGGATTTAACATTTTCTGTAAAAGGAAAGTCTACATTTTCTGCCTGTTCAGAACTGTTTAATAGCAGTTACTCTTGAGTGTATTTACATTTTTATATTTTTTAAACTACTTTCCTTAAAGCTAAAGGTATTGACAAATCGATATGATTATCATTTCTAAATAAAATGAGTTGCTTTCTTATGGGAAAAAAAAGTTACAACTCTTGTTTCTAGAATCTTTATATTGACAAGATACCCACCTCTTAATGAGTCATATAATTGGGTTAATTTTGAGAGAAATAAAGCCTTCCTGTCATAATTTGTACTGGGAAAAATTAAAGGAGAAAAAAGAGGAAGATTCAAAAGCATTGTTTTTCTCAACTATAATCTTTCTTTGTGACTTGACTGCATTAAAATTGTAGTTTAAGACAGGAGGAAAAGGGGCAACTATTATTTCTGTAGATGACTGTTTAATAATGATCTGAGCTGACAAGTGGGTAGATAAAATAATTTAAATAATAAAAAAAAGATTTAAAATGGATTTTCCTAGAGATTTAGTAAAATAATGCAAAAGTTGGGGTTTAAGTTTCAGATGTGAAAAGTTAAATCAGGTTTATTTTGCAATAATTTTGTGACCTCAAAATGCACACAAAAATGCTCACTATAAATATAGATTAGCTGTACCATTTATTTTCCAAAATATATCAAGCTACTTGGGGAATGTGATAGCCCTTACAAAGCAGGCATTGATGAGATATAATTTTACCCAGCTTCCTAACTGGCAAGTATTTGAAAGAGGCATAGAGATGGAGGTCATACAATCTGTCAGGGAATAGAGTCTGATTGAATCTTGTTGCTGTGCTGTTTGAAGACACCTGAACCTGAACTCTTATTTGCCCATCCCATGTATTTCTAAAGGAAAATTTCCTGTGTTTGAGAAAATGATAGAGCATTATTTTTTGTATTTTATGTACATATTTATCCAAAATTATATAAAATTTTACTAAACAAAATTATATATGCAGAATGTCAGCATGAGAAATTCTGCAGAATTCCTAGTGAAATAGTCATAAACAGTGGAAATCATAACCACAATCATTAGGCATCTTTTCAAGAATGATTCAACATATGAAAATCAACACATGTGATACACCCTATCAACAAAATGAAAGATCAAAACCAAATGATCATCCAAACAAATAAAGTGCAGGAATTTGATAAAATCCAACACATCTTCACGATTCATCTTCATGATTAGAAGACTGAAAGATTAGGCATGGAAGGAACATAACACAATAAGGGCCAATAGCTAACATTATACTTAATAGGAAGATGCTAAAAGATTTCTCTCAGCAAAAAACACTGAATTCATTGGCATGAACAAGAAACCTCTTATTCATGGTTTCGTTTTCTGTAAATTCAGGTACTCATCATCAACATAGTTCAAAAACATTAAATGGAAGATTCCAGAACTGAATAATTTATAAATTTTATGAATTATAAATTTATAAATTATAAATTATATGAATCTAATTTATAAATTTTGAATCTTACATGGTTCTGTGTAGTGGGGTAAAAATCTCAACCCTAGTATGAATCACTCCTTTGTCCAGCCTTCTGCAGATTAGGTCACTTAATATCTGCCTTTGTTATTGCAGTGACTGTTGTTAATATCACAGTATGTGTGTTTTACCAGCATTCTACTTAAGAATAGCCCCTTAGCATGAAAGTAATGATGCTGGTAATGCAGTTATGCCAAAGAGAAGCCTTAACATGCTTCCTTCAAGTGAAAATGTAAAAGTTCTTGCTTTTAGCAAGCTCAGAAAAAAGTCATATGCTGTTTGGTAAGAACTGCAGTATAATATTTTGAGAGAAAGAGCACATTCATATAAAGTTTATGGAAGTATATTGTTAAAATTATTGTATTTTATCATGTATTGTCATTGCTGATCTGTTAGTATGCCTAATTTATAAATTGAACTTCATCACAAATATGTAAAAGAGAAATATAGCATGTGTGACTTTGTGCTCTCAGGCATCCACCAGGGATCTTGGTTCTCAACAGTTGTGGCTAAGGCGGTTGGACTACTGTAGATTTGGTGAATTTCATGTTATGGAATTTTGTCTGCATGAAAATACTAAGCAACATGAAAAGCTAAAAGGAAAAAACATTGCATATGGTTAAAACAAAATTAGGTAAGGCCCTCCCTTCTGCACACTCATGTTCACATTAAGGATTCTCAAGATCAAGAGAAGGAATTATAACATTCACAGAATCGGTGACTGTCCTTGCTTCTACTTCTATTTACATAAGTATTTATGTCCTTGACTAATTCTAACCTCATATGCTATGAACATGTGTGTGTGTATGTGTGTGTGTGTGTGTGTGTGTGTGTGTGTGTTGTGTTTGTGGTTGGGATGATATGACACAATATGCTGGTCAGTATTGTGAATATTCCGCAGGAAAGGGGAGAGCATATTTTGTCATAATACTTTAAAAAAATAAAACCTGAATCAATGGTATCACAATATGCTCAGTATTAAATATCCTAAGGACTATCTGTGATGACTATTGAAAGGGTACACACACACACACACACACACACACACACACACACATTTGGAGGGTTTGCAATGTATGCAGATGCTATAAAATAGACAGGGGTAGGGGTAAAAGTAGTACCCAGTTTCAGGTGTTCTACATGTTACATGAAGGAAACAAAAGAACAGGTCATTCAGCAATAGTTTTCTTTACAACTTCCTTTATGGCTTAGAATAGTTAGAAAAGGATGAAATATATAATATGATTGGTGCACATACTATCATTTTGTGAATTCTGCTAGTTACTTTCTGTTCATCATTGACTTGACTTGTTTTATTCCTGAACTCGAACTGAAAAACTTTACTTTTGAGGAAGTTTTGAGTTGAGAACACAGGAAAGACATAATGGGAAAAAAATTATTTTGTGAAAAATAATTGTGATACTGGCATATTTTGTCTGATATAAATAATATGAATATTTTCTTTATTTCTAAAATAAGATACTAGTAAACATGGTATATCACATTTTAGAAAATGAATTCTATTTCAATAGAATTGTTGTTTCTCTTATCTGTGTACTTTTGTTTCATATCTTGACCTTGAATAAATTGCCTAATCTTTTTATCATGATGTCATCTTTAATAAAATTGCAATAACTTTTACCTCATAAAATTGCACTGAAAAATTTCCTCTGACTGAATATAAGTCTTTTCAGTCTGTTTATATATCATGCCAAAATAACAGATTGATTGATTTAGTCATTGCAATAAAACACCTGTCAATTCAATAAAAATGATAGAAATTTCTATTTTAACAAGACACAATTGAAAATTAATTGCTTTTATTTCACTTTTTAACAAAGCACAGAGCAAGATAGAATGTTCCTGTGTCTATAGGTGTAACTTCTGCATACTTATAGTATGCATGTATGTGTGTTTTGTGGCTGTTTAAGTTCATTAAGACTATGAGTAGGCTTATTATGATAGAATGTTAGCTAATTTGAGATTTTTGGTTTTATTCATATTAATGAAGACAAAATGTTATCTTATTAAAGACCTCACATTTGCTTTCTTGTCTGAATTTCCCAGTTGAGGCTTTCTCTAATAATTATTTTTCATAGAACATAAAGTCTTTTGGGGGGCAGATACTGGAGGTGTTTTACCACTGAGTTACATCTCTAGCCCTTTTTTATTTTGAGATAGTGTCTTGCTAGGTTTCCAAGGGTCTCACTAAATTACTAAGTCTGGACTCGAACTTGTGATCCTCTTGCCTTTGCATTACTAGGACACCAATTTTCTTGAGAAATTATTACTTATAAAATATGTAAGTTGTATTATATTTGCACTTACATATATTCAGATATTTGACTATCAATTCCATTTTTTCCCCTGGTTTCTAGGTAATCTCAACTTTCAGAAACCTAGTGGTAAACTGAAATCATCACCACCTTTTCCATATTTTCTTCTTCCAGAAATCCCATGGCTTTTAAAAACACCTACTAACTAACAGGAAATACCTTCCTCTTTAATGTGTCTAGAGCCGGAATGGCTTCTGTTTTTCTAATCAAAAGTGGAGAATCAGATTGCTTTTTGCTTTCAAAGAAAAATAAATAAGCCTGAGGTGAAGTTGGAGTCATACACTCGCTAATTCTTGGTTTTAAAGAAAAATCGTATATCAATTACTTATTAACTACATAAGGAACCACTTCAAAATGTAATGCCTTCAAATAATATATACACTTTCTGGTCAAGGAATCTGTAGGTCAGCCATGTGAGCCTGCTGATCTGTAAGGCAGGAGATTCTCGGCAGCATTCTACACGAATATGAAGCCAACTGACAATTTGGTGGGACCTCGCTCTACCTAAACCCCCTCACATGTTTGGAGGTTAGCTGGTCAACAGTTGAGACAAGAGTCATGTTGGGAACATGTATTCTCAAATATGCAGCAGAATATAACATATTACACAGAGAAGGACAATGATCCAAATGATAACAGGTACCTCATCAGAAACTCTGGAGGCCAGGATAAATGTTTAAAGTTGAAAAAAGAATATTATCAACCTAAATTTCTATGTTCTGTTAATGTAATCTTCAGAAATTAATAATAAAAAGGCAATCTCAGATGAAGCAAAAATAAGAGATTTTGCCACCTACTTAATCTATAATAATATAAATAGCAAAGGACTTTATTCTATGTGAACTAAAATAATTTCTACGGGAAATTTCAGTATTTAGGAATACATTGAGGGCATTCGATATTGCAAGTATAAAAGACTATATTTTTCTTCTTAAATTCTTTGAAATGCCTAATGTCTATGACTATCGAAAATACACATACATACATACACATACACACTGGAATTGTCAACATATGCAGATACTATATGTAACTATAAAATAGTGGTGGGTAAAAGAATTGTATTGTTGCAAGTTTTGTGCACATTACATGAAGGATTACAATTTTTAATCCAAAGTGATCTATGTAAATTATAATTTCTAGCGCAATCACTATGAATATGATACAGAGATACTAGCAAAAATCTAATATAAAATTTAAAATCAAAGATTAAAATTATTCCATAAAACCCTAGAAAAGGGAATAATGAAAAAAAGCTGAAGTTTCACACTGAAATAAAAATAGTACATCGACTCAAACCTAAACTTATATTAAAGTTTAATAAAGGTTAACGGCCTAAATTTAATTGAAACACAAAACAGTAGATCAAAAAGCACATTGCAATGATAAGCTGCTCACAGTAGACAACTTGGAAATATAAAAAACAGATAAATTTAAAATAAATAGATTATGTATCTTTCTGTCAAACACTAAACATCAGCAGGCTACAGTATCTGTGTTAATATTAGATGTCACTTCAAGGAAAAATATTACCTATGATAGATATGGGCACTTCACAATGAAAAGAAGAGCAATTCATCAGGTAAACAGTGAATCTGATGCACAGTCATGGCAGTGAGTTTATCTTTTATTCCAGTATAAACTTTGGAGGGTTTTAAGCAGAGAAGTAACATTTTACTTAAGTTTAAAAATAACACTCCACATTCAACTACCACATAAATAAAAGAGCCAAAGAGAGAAGCAGTAATTATGAGGGAATAGGGGTGTCAGGGGATAAATCTTCTTAACTTGTAGTATGGTGGTAGCACTGGAAATAGAGGAAGTGGCCATATTTGGAGCATATTTGAAACAGACACAGGATGTGCAGGTGCTTGAGTGTGAAGAGTAACAGAAGGAAAGAGAGGAAAAAACTTCTAGGAGGACTTCTCTAGGGATCTGCTCAGGCTCACTGAGGGAAAACACAATTGAAGCTTAAGTTGAAGAAGTCAGGTTGGACTCTGTGGAGGAACAGAATCATGATTTCAATTTTAACATAATTTTGAAATGCAATGAAACATCAAAGCAGATATATGTAGGAGGCATTTATATATATATATATATTTACACATATATACATATATATTTACACATATATACATATATATATACACACACATGAATTTTGTAGTCTCGTCAAGACTATTTGTAAATTACACTATGTTCATAAATGTAAATAAAAAACTATATATTTTTTTGTACTGGGGATTGATTGAACCCAGGGGCACTTTACCAGTGAGGTACACCACCCCCCAGGTTATTTTATTTAGACAAGCTCTTGCTAACTTATTGATGGGTTTGCCAAGTTGCAGAGACTGGCCTTGAACTTGTGATCCTACTGCCTCATCCTCCGGGGTTACTGGAATTATACATGTGCACCTTGATGCGCGGTTCCAACAAAAGTTTTATAAAAATCTAGGAAAAATATTTCTTGGGAAAAAAAATGACCAAGAATAGTATTTCTCAAAAACTCTGTGATAGTGAAAATTATATCAGATTCATTTGTACATATATAAATACACCACAGTGAATCTTACCATTGTGTACATCCGTAAGTCTGGGGTCCTAATTAGAATAAGATGTATTCCATGCTTTTTTAATCATATCAAAATGGACTTTACTGTCCTTTATAACTCAAAAGAACCAATAAAATAAAATAAAAGATTTTATAAATAGCAAGAAAAAATTTTGATGGAATAATTTATCATTTTTCCCCTAATTTTGCACAGACTAATTTTTTGGTAAAGAAAGGAATCACATTCTCAGATGCCATAGGAAGGCCTAATTGTTTTAAATGTTTCCAAATGAATTCTCTGAATTTCTGCCTATATTTCATAGTAAAGTAGCAACAGTTTGACCTAATGTGAGTTATATATTCACAATGAATACTGAATACTTAAGATTTAAACTCTTGAAATTTCTTCCATTTAGCAATTTTGGATTTTTTTTTCAATAAATTAATTAAAATCCTAGAAACACAAATTTTAATATGAACAAATATGCATGAGAAGTTTAAGTATTTGAACTTTGCATCTCCTCAATAGCCATATTGATGTAATCAAGTATTATTTTTGTGTGGTTATGCATACACTTAGAATATCTTCTTACTTGAATTTTTCCAGAAATATTTTATTAGAAGAAGAATACATAAATTATTCTAATTCCCAAAGTAGAATTTTATCGCAGTTCTTAGAAGTGGCCCTAATTTATAGTTCATATCTGTGGTAGTCAGCTTTTAGTCACTGTGACAAGAATAACTGATAAGAACAACTTAGAGAAGGGAATCTTTAATTTTGGGCTCATAGTTTCTGAGAATCAGTGCCTGGTGAGCTGACTCCATTGCTCTGGGAGCAAGTGAGGCATAAAATTTTGACAGAAAGGCATGGCTGAGGAAAGCTGCTCAGTTCATGTAAACTAGAAGCAGAGCCAAAATGAGGCACCAGGGACAAAATGTAAACCCCAAGAGCATGCCCCAAGTGACCTGCTTCTTCCATCTACACCCTAGCTGCCTATGGTTGACACCCAGTACAATAGTGATTTCAAAGTAGTAATCCATCAAATGGATTAATGGATTAATCCACTGATTAGGTTGGAGTACTTGTAATCTTACCATTTCATCTCTGAACATTCCTGCATTGTTCAGAGCTCTCGTGAGATAACTCAGATCCAAACCATAATGATATTTCTAAAGAAACTATTTTAAAAGGTTCAGGCCATCAATGTCATTCTAGCAGGGCCTCCAAATGATCACTTGTGTGCTATTTAACTTGTTTTGATAGTGCATGATAAGTCATACAGCTGGACCATGGGCCAGTGAGCATCATGCCCTCAAGACTTGTGTGGAATTGACCTTTGTTGTGTTAATCAGAGTTTGTTGATCATAGGAAAAGAGACATGTGTTTGTGTCTGAATATTCAGTATTGCCTATCCCTCTGTAGTCTTATTCTGAATTTTAAGAGAATTTATAAGACTGAGTTCACAAAATGCATCCTGTTCAGAAGACGAGTAACCCATATTCAGATCAGCCACATGCACTGCTTTCCTGGACAGAAATGTAAGGACACATTTTAGAAGTCTGACTGAAACTTTCTCAGAGTCTGACACAATTCTCATTCATTGTGATTTAAAAATGGAAGCTGATCATAGCTTTGGTGAACATTTGGGGAGCAGGAAGCCTATATCACTTGTCTCCTGGGGAAGGTTGCTGATCTCCCCACTGGGTATGCTTACTGCACTGATCAGCTTCTACACTCTCGTTTGGCTCACATAGGCATGTGCTCGTGGAGTTTACATGTCAATTTGACTGCACTACAGGGAAATCAGATTACATATTATTTCTCCCCATGTCTGTGAGTGAATTTCCAGGTGAGATTAGCATTCGAATGAATTGATTGACCAGAACAGCCTGTCATCCCCAGTACAAATGAGCATCATTCAATCTATTGAGGGTCTAAATAGAATAAAATGTATAGGAAGGATAAACTCTACCCATTTTTTTTTTTCCTGTTGGAACTTTGATTTTCTTTTGCACTAGACTAGGATTTATACCATTGGCTTCCTTGATCCGCAGGTCTTTGAATTTGGATCCAAAATATACCACTGTGTTTCCTAGGTCTAGCTTTTTCTCAGCCTCCAGCATCATGTAAGGCAATTCTTTTTAACACACACACACACACACACACACACACACACACACACACAGGCACACTCACATACACATCTTCTATTGATTCTGTTTCTTTGGAGACTCTTCACTGCAGTACAATGGTAATGGAAAATTTGTATATATACATATCTCTGTGTATACACCTTTAAACAAATTTTATGGCCATTTATATTTAGATTATTCACTTTGAAAGTGATCAAATTAGTAAGAAGGATATGTTTATGTAATCCCCATACAATTGAAGGCACAGAATCCTGAGGCAGGATTAATTTGTTGCAAAGTTTCATAAAATGTATAACTTTGTTTATAAAATAAAATATTTTTCTATTTTGTTCATTCAGTCATCCATTTAATAGACACATGACCAGCAATGACTATATTTGCCATAGATGAGAGAAAAATGTCAACAAGTTACCTTAGAAATTGCTAATTTAATTGATGGAAGGTAAGGCATGAACTTTGATACATATATTGTGTGATAGATATAGTAAAAATCATTTTTAATTAAAAAGTGTGATTATTTAACATTATTTGTCAATAAATATTTAAGTAAAAATTCATCCATTTTCTTTATGTTATTAATTTGTATTGAAAAATAATTGAGGATATGATTACTCTTTTTTAAACTCCCATTTCTGAAAATTTTATTATATTAAGTAATGTAAGTACTGGAATTAGTTAATGGTAGGAATTTTAATCTTGTCAATGGTCTTACCTATGAATGATTACATCAACACTCAACATTTTCTCTTACTAAAAGTTTTTTTTTTTTTTTTACCACAGACATACTTATCCTAAATTTTGCTCTTTTCAAGAAATCGTTTTGACTATGGCTGTGTTTTTCCCCACGTTCTTAATCTGCGATTCATTTCTTTTTATCATTAATCTTAAATTGCTATTGAATTTCATGCATTTATTCTCTCTAATAAATGTATGGCTTTCTTATATCAGGGTCCTGCATTTTATATTTTCATTTTATCCCACACTTTTACTAGATATAGCACCTCGTGAAGGCTCAAAAAGTAGTTTTTGAATGCACAGAAGATTTCCTCAGTCAACCTTGAGGAATATTAACATTTGAAAGATATTTCATCCCTTCAATTGCAATGCATAAAAATAGAACAATGGTCTATATATTTATTCAGTTATATTTATCTAAGATTAATTATTATGTGTACTTAGGCATTATTAATTTTAACTTCTCAGAATTCAATTGAATTTCTAATTACTGGTAATATTCAACAATGTAGATGTATTTTGTGAGATATGTTGGCTTCATTGTGGGCTATCCTGAAAAGTTCTGGGTATAATCTTTCATCTAAAAGGTGTAGAAAACAAAACAACATAAAAACAAAGTGTACCCTACTAAATGTTATGTAGTTATACTTTTTCAGTTGACTTATGTTATTATCTTGCTATGCAATCTCAAATCATTTCTAAGTAACAAAACATTGGAAGTATTTTGAATTTTAGGTTTTTCCCCCTGATAATAATTAGGTGAACTCTGCATGAAATGTGAAAGGTGAGTTGTGTTCGGAATTTTATTTTCATTCTGTTGTAAAATAATCTGAAACTTTGCCACCAATTTTTTTATTGGGTGGGAGAGTAATTTCACTAAAATTGTTATGCCCATTTTGAATGCATGAGGTGTTTTAGTTATAAAAAATTGCAATCAGTGAGTTATCAATTAGTATGCTTTTAGGAAGTAAAATAACACAAAGTGGATATTTTATGAATTCAATGCATTAAAAAAAAAGTTTCTCGCAGAACTGAATTTTAACTAGGAAGATATGATTAATATGTTTTGTTTTTATACTCTTTTGGTCATTAAAGCTGATAGTGTGCAATTTTCCTGTGGTTCCAAGTACTGCTGTAACTGGATTATGGGCTTGCTCATCAGGATGACTTGGCTGTTATAATGAGAGCAGTGGGTGACATTCTCTGCCCACCTTACATAGCTGCTGCCTGGGGACATTCATTTGCCTCTGACTTCGGGAGCAGCAAATGCCAGGACCCTTATAACAATGGGCCTACCACACCTACACCTAAACACTGACACCCCCGCCCCCAGTATTTTCCTGTTCTTACTTCATTGCTGATTATACCACTCTTCACTTTAATTTTTTTATCTTTTTCTTCTAGGTAAAAAAGAACAATGAAAAGTATTTTTCTTGCACCCACTCTTTCATGTATAATAATCAAATCTCTTGAGTATACTAGAGAATGTATCAGTTGCAACAGAGTTTGAAAGAGTCTTACCTCTTAGTTATAAGTATTTATATCACACTAAAAAAATTTCCCATGGAACCCTATACTTTAGGAGATTAAAAAATTCCTCAAGTAACATATATATAGGCTAAATATCATTTCTTCCTTATTTCATAGGTTTTGAATCCAAATGATCCACTGATTTTTATTGTAACTAACACATTTAGGATTTTTTTATGTGATAATGATGTTTTTACCACCTTACTTAAAGAGAGTAAGCCTTCTATGGAGAGTAAACTATATAAACTCCATAAAACTATAAAAACCTATTGCATATGTCAGTTTTACTTTACTCTAATGAAATATCTGAGGCAAATAACTTATGAAGAGAAAAAGTTTATTTTGGCTACCAGTTTTGAAGGTTTCAATCCAAGTCAAGTGGGCCTCTGGTGAGGGTAGCATATTATGACCATAATGTATAGTGGAACAAACCAGATACCTCACAAGTTAGTAAGCAGAGAAAGACTTTGACTGGAGTTTCACAGTCCTCTTCAAAGCATTCACCACCACCATCTAAGAACCTCCACTAGGTCCCACCTCCTAGAGTTTCCACTACTTCTCTGTAGTATCATCCTGGGGAACAAGACTTTGATACATGGATCTTTGGGGAATGCTATCAAAACCATAGAATTTAACCATTTTGATCATCATTATCTGTCCTATATTTAGGTAGCAAGAATATCCATAGTAATGATGAATATCTTTAGGCACTTATCATGCATATTATACTCTACTCAGTATTCATTAAAATCTTTTTTTTAAATCTTTAATTCTAATCATATTTGTTTATTCTGCATTATAGCATATCAGTCAAAATTTTAAAATATGATTTTTCTTTCACTTTTAGTCCTCATTAGAGTAGAAGAATGAATAATACAAATATGTATTGAGTAGCAACCATGTGTTAAGGAAGCATCTTAGATATCATCAGGACATACTTAGATCGCCTGTCCCGAAGGGCTGTGATCAATGGGTAGTGGAGGCCCACTGCCTGCCTTTTCTGGAGAATTTTGCTCACTTAGCCTGGGATGTCACCACACACTTCGTCCTCCCCAGCCCTCGGGCAGCCTAATGCCTCTGATGTACTGATATCATCATTAAGGAGCAAAATTTAACACAAACACAGAAATCAGCCTGCATCCCCTTGTCCTAAGGTTCAGCAGTGAGATGGGAGGGTTGGTTCATTTTGTAAGAATGGTTGACACTCCTGAGCTACCTGGTTGTAACACCACATCTTTGCTCTCTTCCCTGTGTACCTCATTTCCTCACTGCCTCATAGACTTTCCCCCAGTAAACCATGTGCTCCTGACTCATTGTCTCTGACTCTGCTCCAAAGATTCCCCACCTCAGAAAGGAATGAGAATGCACAAAATAAACAGTGCTCAAGACAACATCACATAATAGCTTTTTACTCCTTTTACAGAGGGTCGTGATTATGTGCATAATGAAGCAGACTCTGAAGGCAGATGCCTGTGTTTGAATTAGGACTCAGTCACTTACCAAGTATATGACCTCAGTTAGTAACTTAACTCCACAGCCTCAGTTTCCTCATTTGTAAAATGGGGGTAAAATATTGAAATAGTAATGCAAAGAATGCATGTATTAATTTACATTAGAATATGCTTAGAATAGTACCTGGCACATTAAAAATGCTGTGTTTTGCTTATTAGAATCATAAGAATAAAGGCTCAGAGCATCAGCTTACCTGTTAGTAAGCAGAAATTTTTCTTCTTCCAAGCTGTGATATTATTTTGTTTTTGCTTTTGTTTCTGTTACAGGGGATTAAACTCAGGGGGACTCTACTACTGAGCCACATCCCCAGCCCTGTTTTGTATTTTCTTTAGAGACAGGGTCTCACTGAATTGCTTAGCACCTTGCTTTTGCTGAGGCTGGCTTTGAACTTGAGATCCTCCTGCCTCAGGCTCCTGAGCTACTGGGAGTACATACTTGTGCCACTGTGCCCAGCTTTAAGCTGTAGTGTTTTCTTTAGATTGTTCCCTTTCCATTTCACCACTCTCCATGAATTGAAGCTTTCTTCAGGTTAGTTCTTCTGTCTTGATTGCTCATGTCTGCCTCTAATCTCTTGTCTAGTATGATACAGTCCACTGAAATTAAACTGTTTCTAGTATAACTCCCCACCTTAGTCAAAGTTTGATTCACAGGTGGGGCAAATTTTATGAAGTTATGAGGGCCCAGGTTTTCTTGCAAAGGCTCTCCCTGGAATGGCCATAGCTTTCTCATAATTTTATTATTTTTATTTTATTATTTCATAATTTTATTATTATTTTTTAATTTTTATTTTTATAGTCTGCATTTTGATTCATTGTACACAAATGGGGGTACAACTTTTCAGGCCAAAATTTCAGATTTCAATTCTTTTTTGGTTTCGCCATCCAGGGAACTAAACCCATGTCCTTATGCATGTTAGACATGCACTCAGCTGTATGAGTATTCTTAAATAATCCACTCCTTAAATTAATAAGCTTTAAGAGTCACAAAACCTAACACATACCTGGCAAAGAATATTATTACAAAAAAAGCACATAGAATGCTGTCTTCTATGATATAGTCATTGATTTATTACTACATAATACCTTCCGCTTACTCCATGAAGATCACCCAGTGCTAGATCAGGTCCCCCCATGAAACTCTGTCTTTCTGTTTATATCATATGGATTTTAATTTTAATCTGAAACCATTTATTTTTTGGTGACTTTCTATGCATGTGTCAGAATATGCTGTAGATCAGGAGGTATGAAAATGAGAATATATCACCCAGGAGTGTGGTGCTGTTCTCCCAAAAATAAATGACTGTGTAAGATATATTTAATGATGAACTTATTGTCAAGAAACAATGTGAGCATAGGACCAAAGTGTGTCTAAATTATCTTGGTGGCTATAGGAAAGGACGTGCAGAAGTGGAGGGAGCACTTGATGGAATAAATAAAGTGAGAGAATAAAGTGAGAGAACATTTTGTTTAAAGGAGGCGCGAAGCCATGCAGTGAAGGGAAAGGGAGGTGGTTCCCTCATTTACTGTGGCATTCCTGGAAGATGAATGAGCACTTATGGGTCCTATTGCCCAGGGTACTTCCTGAAGTAGCTGGAGAAGGTGCACATGCTCCTGGTTTCAGCAGAACCTGGTTCTATGTGGTAAGCTCAGGATCTATGGAGTTGGTGTCTTTGGGCACCTGAGGGAAAAGAGGAGTGGAGGGGCAGGTGGGTTCTACTACCTGGAAAGGACAACTCTCCTTTGTGCCATGCATGTATAAACTTTCCATCTCTTGTCCCGAGGGATAAACACAGAACTGAAAGTAACTTAGCTCAGGATCAGAAATGCCTTGTCAAATATTTAAGCTTCTCCCCACTTAAATTACATATATAATAAATTATGAATGTTGTCAAAAAGAAAATGTTCATTGTTTTCATAGTTATTAAAGGAGGTGAATGCCTTTTTTAAAAAATTTTATCAACTACCTAGATCATCCATATAGTTCAAATCAATTACTTCTCAACGTGTCTGGTTTTGGAAAGATTCAGGAGGAGAAAAGCCAAATTGTGGCTTTTTTCATTCTCAATGAAACATTATGACACATTTAGCAAATATATGCTAAGTGGCTATAATAATTTAGCAATAAATGTAATTTATTTTAAAACTAAAATCCATTTTAATGTACACATGCTATGTTTATTTATCTATTTAAATGTGCTACACATTAAGTAGAAATATATAATATTTCTCTCTTCTAAAGTACTTGTATTACTTTTGTCTTTCCATGAAAGTCTTAAAATAAAAGGATACTATTCCTTTCCCTTTAAAAAGATTATATATTTTCTTCATATCTCTCTTCCATTCTCTGGTATTTGAAATGACTTTTATAGCATGTTGCTATTAGCTTCTCTCATTCTCTGTGCCTTCACTGTTTATTTTACAAATCCTTATATTACGTATTATGAGGCATAATGTTAGTAGCACAATGGAGTTAAATGTTGAATCACAGGCAAGGTATCATATCGTCATTCATACAAAATGTATATTCATACACATTCCTATTGATATGTATCACACATGTTCATGTTCATCATTGTGTTTTATCTGAGAGCATACTGAGGATATTTTCCTTTTCATTGAGGAATTAGAAAGACTTACATGAAACCACACAACTGCATTTTGATCTATGAGAAAACTTGAAGGAATTGAGGGGCTCTACCTTAGAGTAAGATTAATATTTTTGGTACCTATTCATATTTAATTTATTCATATGCACATCACTAGACTATGTGGAAGGAAAAAAATAACTCAGATTAGGAAGAACAAGTGGCATTGATCCTGAAAGTAGAAATAAAAAGGAATGAGTTTTGGGAAATTCATAGCAAATTAAGCCTTATTCCTCTTGGCATCAGAAGGAAATACATACTGTGTTCACTTAAGGTAGAAAGGAGTATCTGACTGATTTATTTGCTTTGTCATAATATTTACAAAGTGGGTAATTTCATACAATGGAATAGCTTACAAAAAGGAGGTATAAAATAGACTAAATTTTCTCCTTGTTCTTGTTTTGTGGTTCATGTCTTGTTAGTTGTGATATAGGCTGAGATGGAAATTTCTTCTGGTATCAGGTCTAAGACCCTTTCTTTTTTTTGATGAATCAATTACAGGAAGGATTTTAAGACATATTTATAATAGACATTTTATCTATTGAGTGAAACATCACCAAAACTAATGCTTTTTTAATATTATGCTTGGGAGTACATTGTTGCCTCTTTGTATAAATCTGACATCCAAAAGAGGGAGTTATACATCTGTTTTATTCCCTGTAATAAAGATGGTTTCTGGGAATTGTTTGCTGAATATCTCCACAATAAGATGTACATCATTTTTATCGATGATATGGGAGATGTCATTTATGAAGCTTAGGTACATAATTTTCTTACTTGGAAAATATAAACCTGTTTGACTCATGGAAAAAAGAAAACACAGGCTTTTATCAGAGATTTGTATAGATTATGAAATGACCCCCCAAAACTATTTTTGAAAAAAATTTTGACTGCATTTATCCAAAATATAAAAATTTAGATCATCTGAATACTAAGTCCATTAACCCTAATAATACACTAGAACCAGAATGCTAACTAGTTAAGACACTATAAGACATAAATAAAATATGTCTAGCACTGCCTCATTGTTCTATGGCCTAACTTTTTTTTAATAACCCTCATGGTGACAAATTAGTAATCGAAAGTGTCATAACATTTTATAATTCAGGAGCTCAATATTTGAAATTTTAAAATGTAACATAAAGCATACTAAAATTACCATTTGAGATAAAATCTCAATATTTCACCAGGTCACCATTTGTCAAACAATGCAAGTAATTTAATTTATATAAATAAACTTGTGTTTAACATTCACATGTAACTATGAGCATTATTTCAACAGTATTCAAAAATTTGATTTTACACTATAAAAAAGATAGTAAGTTCCTAGTTTTGAAGAAGTTATATTAATATACATTAGCATCACTGTGTGCATTTGTTTATACTATAAATCATGCAATTAAAAAGAAGACATTTGTATATTAAATCTTTCAATGAATTTACTTAATTATAGCAAGCCAATATGCATGAACTGAGTACACTGCATAATTTTCTAAAATTTACAATCTCTGATGCCTATGTGATACAAGATATGTTGGCTATAAATATTTAATTCAGAAATCCAAATAAGTGGGTTATATCAATGTTAATATAAATCATTATAACATTGTAATCCAGTTTCATGAAATGTTACCATTGGGAGAAACCAGGAAAAGTTTATAAGGATTCTTTCTGGATTAATTGTTAAAACTGAATATGAATATGCAATTATCTCAATACTATTTAAAAATATTGAGTAATGTTATTCCAATAAAATTTTAGAATAATCAACAGATAATGAATTTTTTAGTGTTTCTGAATGATTTTATCTTTAGAGGGTATAATTTATATAACATGATCACAGCTTCTAGAAACTAGCTGTTTTCATAAATACAATAACCTGAAAACAAACCATTCTCCTCTCCACAGAACCTCAGTGGGATCAATATTCAGCATAACGAGATAAATTTGTCCTATGAAATTGTTTAGTGGCAAATTTCTATACCACACCCAAGAGTATCATCATCCAATGAACCAAAATTAGCTTTTCCAATTTTCCCTAAAATTAGTTTTCTCCTTAAATTATTAGACATGTGATTTTGGAAATAAGACTTTGATTTTACTCTAAGAGCTTAGAAAAAAAATCTTCCAGCTTAAATAGAATTAAAGTAACTAAGAAAATAAATAAAATTTGTTTCAGGGATTCTTTGGCAGTAGCCAAATTACCCATTTTTCCATCATCACATTTTCTAGTGCTTTTTAAACAATTAAGATCAAATATAAGTCATATATCAGATCCCCACCTCAATGAGATATCATTCATATATATATTTAGTTTGCTCTGGCAGGTTATCTAGTCGTGAGAATGGAAAAACTTTCTGATATTAATGGGAATACTAGAGTTCTGGAAATGCAGATAATTCTTTAATACGGTTTACTCACTGTTAGGCAATATCCATGTATTTGAAGATAAAACTGGAACTTATTCCAGATTTTGAAGGAAAAGAAACTCTTACTTTTTATTTTCACTTGTTAAATTGTTCTTCCCTTAAACTCAATAGGGTTGGCTTTCCAGAATAATTATATTCAGATTTAAATCAGTAAGCCAAGATTCTCAGTGCCTAAACATTTCTGAAAGGAGAATTAATTTTCAGTCTACTAAAGTAATAACTTTTAAATGATAATCTAATAATCTGAAATTAATTTTTGTTGGATAGTTAAAATGTTTGTCTAAATAAATGTTCTCTGAATTCAGATAATAAGTCCAAATGCTGTGTGGGGCCGGGGAAGCAGGTATACAGATTGAACCCAGGGATGGGTGAGTGCTCTAACACTGATCATATCCTCAGCCCTTTTTTACATTATTCCTTTTTTTTAAAAAAATATTGAGAGAGGGTCTCCCTAAATTTTCCAGACTGGCTTTGAACTTGCAATCCTCCCGCTCAGCTTTCCAAGTTTCTGGGATCACACGTATGTGCCACTGCACCTGGCGTCCCCATACAATTTCTTATTTAGCTCACTATTTTAAAGTACATGTAAATTAAATTGTATTTTAAAATGCCTAATTCATATGGTCAATACATTTTTGGTTGCTTTCTGTAAAACAAGACTTATGCTCACCAATTTTAAATTTTAGTGCTTTAGATTATGTTTGCAATAGCACGACATAATTTCTTCATTCAACAAATTATTAAATTTAGGGATACAATATTTAAAAGTTAGTTCAACCAAAAATCATAGCAATAGGAAACTTTATTTCCATTTTTAAATATTCATGATCATATTGCCTATTTGTTTTTATATAACTTTCATTTGAGAAAAAATGTTATTATATAATTTCATATATTACTTGGTAAAACTAGATCAAGAGAAAAAGTTAATGAATAACTTCCTATTACAATAAAAGTGACATGGTTAATGTTCTGTATTTTAATAAGATTTTAACGCTGTCGTAAAAATTTGGAAGGAAGTGTCCATTTTTAATTAAATTGTAATCAAGATTCACAAAGGAACTCATAAATAATTCTTAGTAGCAAAGGTGCAATTGACACATTTGTGAACAGGTGTTTTATTTGATTATACACATTAGTTAGGTCAAAAATATTCCAAACTTCTTTAGTAGTTTTGAGAATTCACAATGTGTTGGGTGCAAAAAAGACTTAATCCTGATTTCAAAGTCTCTGGTCTGGGGTAACTGTGTATCCCAAAATACAATATTCCCCTAATCTCTCAGGTTTATTTTAGAATACTTTTGCTTTTCCTGGTGTAGTTCCACCCAGAATATTCCTTGGTATCTACAGGCTATGACTCTATAGCCAAGGTTCAGTTTCCAAATTTTATATTCTGTTATTAACCAAACATTTATTAATGTATGAATTGTCTTGCCATATTTAAAAGTTTAGCACTATCTAAAACATATGAAGATATTCAATGTATAGAATAAATGTTATTAAGTATCTGTGATAAAATATTTTTACTTCTATTAATGATTATAGGCAGGACAGAATTCAAACTTAATTAAATTATGACTTCTGAGTATAACGAAAATGTGGTTTGTTAATCTTTTCCTTCTAGGGAGTTTAACTCTGCTGACTTGGTAACTGATTTTATTTTCACTGTGTCTTCCTTCAACAATGTATAGTAATTAAAAATAAAGTTCCTGGACTATGTATGTGGCTAGGGAATGGTTGTCATCTAAAGGAAGTGTTAATTAACAATTGTTGAAAAGCCTACTATGCACTAGACATTTTGGTATGCTATTTCAACAGCTATTCTTATTACTCTTTATAGATGAAAAATCTGAAGTTCAAGAATGTTGAGTAATTTTTATCCATGTCACAAAATCAATCATTTAAGAAATGTGAATTTGAGTTCGTTCTTGCCTAATCCTAAAGATCACGCTTCTACAGTATTCTCTTGTGTACCTTAGATATCCAGTTATCTCCATAAACCTCCTATGATAGGCAAGCATTGACCTGCCTGAGGACAAACTGATCCCAAAGAGTTCAGGATAAGCTTGTTTGTAGAATTCTGTCATGAATGGTTGTCACCAGAAAGCACTGCTTTGATGATTTTTCCTTTTTATGAACTTTTGAAATCATCGCTGAATTTATTTATATCTTGTCCTTTTCCTTAAAGTGAAATCTTTTTTAAGTAAGCAAAAAGACCAAATTAAAAGTAATTTAAGTGGGGGAAACAGTGAGGAAAAGGAAACTCTACCTGTATTCAGTGACTGAACTTAAATTATTCTCTCTTTACACTAGGTTTTCAAACTACAAACCCTTTGTGTATGCACTGTGATAAGTAGTTTATATGTTTGATATTTTGATCATTGCAACATGCCTTTATGTTAGATATTATTATAATGCCTGTTTTACTAATAAGTAAACTGAGGCACAAAAATGATGAAATAATTCATGCAATGTAGAACCATCGCTCCTTGACGAATTAGGTTTCAAACTAAAGCAGTCTAGCTTCAGAACTATGATCCTTGTTATTATTGTTATTAATAATAGCTTACAACTTGAGAACTCTGTCATGTACTGTTATAAGCCTTCCTTCTATTTCATGAAATTCTTGCAGTGTCTTCACAAAACATGTACAATTATTATTTACAGTTTCAAGGTGAAGAAACCAAAGGAAATCATTTGACAATTTTAACACCAATGACCAGTGGTGATAGTTCTGATGCAAATCCAGGACTATCGGACTCTCTTTTAAAGGAGTTTAGTATCATTGTTTCCAAGGTGACCTATTCTCGACTTGTTCAGGTTCCTTTCCAACAAACTCAGTTTCTTCTGCTGTCCTTCTCAGCTTGTTGCCTAGGCCTTGATCTTCTCATCTGCTTTCATGACTTTCATTGCCATTAAAATGATGACAACTTCCAGAGTCATATCTGAACCTGAAATATAGATGGGATTTCCAACTGCTTTTTGCACATCTTTATTTGAATTTTCTAAGGACAGCTTAAAGTCTGATATCTGAACTTTATTAAGACTTTTCCTTCTTAAACATACCCTTCTTCATAGTTTCTCTGCTTTGGGGAAAGTACTCTTTTCCATCCAGTTGATGCACCAGAAATATTGGCATTGTATTTTATTCCTCCCCTAGCCCCTTGATCCTTTCAAGCATGAATCCTATTGATTTTACTGCTTCTTCATCACATTGCTTTTAAGATAAGGCGCATGTATTTATAGTGGCTAATAGGGTCTGTTTAAATCTAACCTTTTTTTTTTTTTTTTTTCCCAAGCATCATATTCATCATGGCCTTTGGGTAAAGGAAGCCTCAAGTGCAAAACAAAACTCAAGTGATCACAAAATTCTCAATGAGTCTGTCAACCCTCCATTGCTGTAATACAATGCCTGAGAGAAAAATAACTTAAAAAGAAGAAATATTTATTTCAGCTATGATTTCTGAGCTTTCAGTTCATAGTCACTTATCCCCATTTCTCTGAGTTTTTGATGGGGCCACATGTCATGGTGGAGAGCATAGGATGGAGCAAAGCTGTCTGGAGCATGGCAGCTGGAGAGCAGGGAGAGCTGGCTTTTATAGCACAGCCCTGCCCCCAAACCTATTAAGCTATGAATCCATAAATGGATTAATCCACTGATTAGGCTAGAGCCTCATAATTCAAACCTCTTTAAGGTTCCACTTCTGAACACTACTGCACTGGAGAGCAAACCTTTTAAACCTGAGATTTTGGAGGGTATTTCAGATGTAAGCTTTAACACTCAGCAATCAAGATAAATATTTCAATGTAATAGTTTAACAAATCAAGAATCAATGCAAAAAAATAATTCCTGATGAAACAATTATGAAATTCTAAAGACAAGATTTAAGAGGGTCATGATCAGAGTAAGGTAGACAGATTATTTAAGAAATAATTATCACCGTTACAAATTCATGGAAAATGAATTCATGGGAATCCACAATCTTGTTATTTATTTGGATAGCTTCCTATTATTATCTTAGAGATAGAAATAGTGTAATTAGTAGTTTATGTGTTTGAAAAATACAACATATATATTTAAAAAAAAACTTGAGGAAATGGGAGATAGTTACCTGACAGTTAAATATCAATCTTTAATGGTAAGCAAAAAGAAAAATCAAGTTCTCTAAGGCAAAAATTCCTCATCTATAAAATAAGGGGTAATGCAAGCTAATTAATTTTAAAACAATTCTTGCACACTACTATGTATCTATTAACATTCTAATGCCAGAACAAACAATAACTCATTGAATCCTCAATAACTCCATTTTACAGATAAGAAAACTAAGGTTAGGAGAGATCAATAAATTCCTTAATATTTCATGAATTATTAAGTTCCTTAGTAATTTTTAAGATACTGATAATATGCAAATAATTTTCAAGTAATGAGAGTTTGGCTTAAAAATGTTTTGACCTTACTATGGTGTAAAAGCAATACACATTCAGTAGAAACCATAGTTTGAATTTTGATATATTCCCAACTCTTGGTACATGGTACAATTGTCTTTTGTGATTGTGGTCAGTGGCAGAAAGTCACAGCTCCCAGTCAGCCACATGATCACCAGGGTAAATAACTGATACATAGTGTAATGTGTTACTAAATTATGGTTACCGTCAGGTACAGGTAAGGTGAATTTGAAATGTATTTTTGCTTTACTGTACTTTCTGTTTACAAGAGGATTATTGGTACAGAATCGTATCATTAAGTCAAGTAACTACACAAAGTCACAAATCTGGTTAGTGGAAAAGCCATGATCTGAACACAAGAAATCAGGCTCCAAAGTACAAGGCCTTAATAGGCACATTAAGTTTCCTTATTTAATCCTACAAATAAAGTTAAGCTACCAAATATTGTTTATAGTATTACTTCACTACTCAAAACGAGGTAAATTACTCATTTAAATGCAATATTCCTATTTAATTATTCACATATGAATGTAATTAATATTCATATTTAAGTTTGTATCTGTTATTTATTAGAATACACTGTAAGGTGTACCTTATTAAATAAATACAGAGAGTGAAAAAGATTAATCAATCTTTGATCCTAAGTTTATATGCAAAAATTACTGTCATTCAAATTTTTATCCATTATTAGACTATTATACAGTTTATGAAAAGATTACACCAAATAATTAAGTGTAGAGATATCATATGACTAATGAAGCAATAGGCAGTTTTCATTGTTTTTTGCATACAAAATAGGCTCCTTTAATAATACAAATAATGGCTATTTTGGTTGACTTTTTTGCTGCTGTGACCAAAAGACTTTACAAAAAAAAATTTTGAGGAAGAAAACTTTATTTGGGGCTCACAGTTTCAGAGGTCTCAGTCCACAAAGGATCAACTCCATTCCTTGGGGCCTCAGGTGAGGCAGAACATCATGGCAAAAGAATGTGGTGGAGGAAAGAAACTCAGGACATGACCAACACGATGCAGAGAGCTCTAAGCAACAAGGACAAATATATACCACAAAGGCATGCCCCCAGGGGCCCACCTCCTCCCGCCACACCCTACAGTGACCACCCAGTTAGTCAGTTAATGCACTGACTAAGTGAAGGCTCTCACAACCTAATTGTTTCACCTCCAAACTTTCTTGAATTGTTTCACACATGAGCTCTGGGGAGACATCTCATAGCTAAACCATAACAATGGTATACTGTATTTGCAATTTTTATCTACTTCTTACAGTAGAATATTCCCAAAAAAGAATGAATATTAAAGAACTCCTATAAAGATTTCATTGCTGAAAAATCCTGTTGTAAATATCAGAGTACTCATTCAAAGTATTATAGACTAAATATTTAGAGAGAAATAGTTATTGAAAAATACCTTTATATAATATGAATCATTTAATATTTAATATTTATTATATACTGAACTTCACTTTGACCATTTTAAAGAAACCCTATTTGTTCCTTACAATATTAAAATTTATTTTCCTCCTAATGGACATATTCTGAATAGCCTGTTCTTTTCATTCCCTTCCTAAATCAGAGTCTACAAATATATTAACTTTTTGAATTATTTTTTAAAAGACAAATAGATCTAGAAACTATTAAAAATTTGTCCACTGAAACCCAGAGATTCAACAGATGGCAAAGAGCACATTGGGGTAAGAATTACAGATTTAAGACTGATCTATTGTCAAATCACATGCTACTTTACATAAAATATGCACTTAAATTTAATAATTTTCAGTCAACAATGGACTTTGTAAAGATAAGGAAAACTCAGAATAATCCATCTTTGAGTGCTTCATCAAGTTCAGTGAGTTATGACCTTATATTTCTATATCATGTTCTGGGAAATGCTTCTAGTACATTTCAAAGGTGTTCCAACACCCAATTTCCCATTTCCAAATGAGACAAATAATTTCAGGTGACTGGAGCATCGTATAGTGGAAGGACAAAAACAAACGCCTTAAAATTGTTTTTACATGCGACTATGTCCTTTACTTCAGAAACCATGGATCTGAAATGAAAGATCTTGCAGACCATTAAGTTCCTTGTGTTTTCCCTGAATCAGCACAAATTCTTCAGCACAGGTGTTTCTGTAATTATGATACATTGGGAAAATTCTCTGTGTTCAATGGCCCTCAGACTTACACTTCCACCTCATCAGTCACATGTCAGCCTAACTCCACCCTGTGCCCTAAATCTCTGGTGTCATTAAGAAGCTGCAAACTTCAGAGGGCAGATTTGCAGCTGTGATGTATACTACAGAACATTTCATGAAAAATGTATGAGTATGAGATTTTTTTCTAATATTTTCTCTGTAGCGATCTGCCAGAACCATAACTATCTAGACATGTTTATTATACAGATTTTTTAAAAGAGGCTTTCATTGCTCTTTGCGATGTGATGTTCCCTTGTTATTTCATAAACACTCCATTGATATTCTTTCTGCAACAAAGTGCTCTAACCTCAGGAACACAGCTGCTTCTTTCCAATGAGATCTATATTTTCAATCATAGAGGTTTCACCTTAATATAAGAGCAGTCTTTGGTGTACATTCCTATTTGCTAACCCAAAACAAGTAACTTTTATTTACTTAAGAGGATACAGATGTTTTTAAACAAATAATGGATGCTTGGATAGTCAGACAATTCTTTAAATCTATGTTAATGAAGAATGTGATAGTGCTTCAAGCCACTGGACACTGACAGTTACAAAGTAACAAATATGTATGTGAAATATTTAACATTTTTTGTTCTTTTTTCCTGAACTCCAATAGCTCTTAGTGATTAACTTATACTGACTTGTTTTAGTATCTACTCTGTCACACATATTTTATAAGTTTATCAATTTTAAAATCTTTTGGGGGCAATAACTATATTATTTATTCCCCCTGTGTTTGTAAATACAGTGGTAGGTGTTGGAATAGTTCCTTCTTTCATTCTTTCCTTCCTTTCTTCTTTTATTCGTTTATTCATTCACCACTTTCTGAGAATCCAAATGAGTCAGGCACTGTGCACAGTGTGATTATCCTAATAATAAAATCTTCTTATCAGACTATCAACTCTGTTACTTCTGTCTTCACCACTGATATTTGAAGTTTCTAGGAAGATCTAAACATACTTGTAATATCTGAAAAGAGAAAATATACATTGCAGAAAACTGAAATATGGTAATAACAGCTCACCACTGATACGTCTTATCAAAACCATCCATTCAGTGGGAAATAAAAATTTCAAGTTATGTAAAATTGTCAGATAATTCCATGATAAGTAGTAATGTCCGAAAATTTTTGTTCGCTTCTATTTGTATTTTAATTTTCTTGGAAGAGAAGCACACAAATGAAGAGTAATTTTGAGGAAAATCAACCATAAACAACACATACAGAAAACAAACAAATATGCTTTATTTAAGGCAAGTCCAAAACTGTTCTAATCCAACTTCTATAGCATACCATACAGCAACATGAGCTTCACATACTATTTTAAAGAAATGTCTCACTTGTTCAGAAGAGTAATTCCCTTTTTCTGCTTCTTTTCTCTTTTATTAGTGTATTATAACTACACATAATAATAGGGTTCATTTGACAAAATCATACATACATGGAATTCAATTGACTCCATTTTAATCCCCAGTGACTCTGATTTTCTCTTCTCTCTTCCCTCCCCCTATTCCCTTTCCTCTTCTCTACTTGTCTTCCGAAGAATAATGCTTAAGAGAGAAATGCAGCCATGTTGTCAGTAACCAGGAACAGTGACAAAACAATTTTCAAGGAAAACTAGTGTTTACTGATTTTTAACATTTTTATTACTGATGCTTTAGATAAAATAGTTCAATATAATTGAAGTTATACAATCGACATCTTAGCATATATAATGGAAATAAACTTGGCAATGATTACAGCACATCGCGTCTTTATGAAATCGTTACATGTAGAACCATTTATATAGGTACATTACCTTATTAACACTCACCTTTTGGATTGAAATGTATGAAACAGTAGTCTTCATGTACCTGATTTCATGTACCTGAAATTCATGCAATTTCACAGTTTAAATTTCACAATCAGTTTAAATAACTATGATATACAAATAGTTAAGAATTCTGGAGTTTTTGTTTTATTTTGATCTATGATATTGCACCTATGATTTTTTTCCCCATGATCCAGTTCTCAGGTTCAGAACTTTATATGCCTCATCATAATGAATCCTTTAAAGAAGTCTTTGAGACAGAGCTTACTTGTACCAATTTTACATGTGCCAGAACTGAGATTTAGATTGTTTATCTTACCACACAAGTTTTCTTAAACTTGAAATTTGTGTATGCCCATTTATACCAAGAAGAGGCATATTTTTTCTAGGAACTGGCCTAATTTGTATAAAAATTTCAGATTTATTTCATGGGTGATGCTATAATGATTGGAGGTGACATTGCATCTTATCTGTAACAAGCGCTCATATTATTTTAGAATGCATATTTACTTTCATTTGAGTGTCATTTTCAGCAGGTTTCTGAGCCTATTTTTCTCCATTATTTCTAATTTAAGCCATCATTAAAGTATAACCCAATGTAAATAAATAAATATTATCAGATTTTATAAGTAACTCTATGTCATCTCTATGTTTGCTATTTATATTTCAAATTACTAGTCAGATTCAAACATATTAGCAAATCATGAAGGAAAAAATATATACATATTCACACAGAAAACTGGAATATGAAATAAGTGGTAGTAAGCACCCTAAGTGGTCTTTCCTGCTGCCTGGAGGGAATTCTTTTTCTCTATAAATCATCAACTAATATTGTGATTTAACTTAGTTTCACTTGATTTCTGGTATGGTGAGATAGATTTTTTAAGTACTCAGAATCTAATCACTCCAAAGACAAGAGGAAGCAAGAGCTAGTTTGTGGTGTGTTTGAAATAAATCAATTGGTCAGTCTTGTAGCAGGGTATGGAGCTTTATTTGCTGGCAGGTCAAAAGGGCAGCAAGCAAGTCACCTCTGCAACCCTTGACCCTTTGCAGAAGGTAGAGTACAATTTTGTAGCCCAAAACCACAAGTGAAGTATGTAAAAACCATAGCAGGAATGGAGCAGTTCTCCTCAACCATGCACTTCTGCCATGATGTTCTCCCTCATCTTGCGCCTGGAGCAGTGGAGTTGGTCTACCATGGACTGAACTTCTGATGCAATAAGCCAAAATAAACATTTCCACCTTTGGGAGAAAAAAAAAAAAAAAAAAAACATAGCAAGGTTGGAAGTGGGTCAGACTGACCCAGTTCAGGGTACAGTTAAGGTACATTGCCTGAGTAAAATGGGAACTAAAAGAGAACATCTTACGAAAAGCATTTCTTGGGCTGGGGAGATAGTTCAGCTGGTAGAGTGCTTGCCTCGTAAGCACAAGGCCCTGAGTTCGATCCCCAGTACCGCAAAAAAAAAAAAAAAAAAAAAAAAAAAGAAAAGCATTTCTTAATAATACATTGTATAAGAATAAAAGAAACAATTTCAATCACTATGGGTTGTTAAACAGGAGGTGTGCTTGGCAGGAGGTGGGTTTTCACACAGGAGAAACATTTCTTATAGGAAATGGAGTTTGGTCAAGGCACATACAGTTTGGCTAATAATACTAGAAGATCTAGGAGTGTGGCAGACTGTAGCTTTATGAAACAGCTACTGTTTATCTTGACTAGCTCCAAGGGAGTTTAGGAAGGACTTTATGTCTTATGTGCTGGTAAGATGATTGGTGCCACAGTTTAAGAAAAAACATTAACTTTGTCGGCCCTTGTGGACTCTAAATGTGGAAACTGACTATGGAAAGTATGAATTAATACATGTTTACCTTGGCTAACACCCTATTTTTGCTCAATTTGCCTCTGTTTTTTATCTTAACTCTGATACTTTCAGTGGTAATATGTTGGTCAATTATTCAACTTTCTTGTGCCTCAGATATCTCCTAAGACAATGGAGAATATTAGTAACTAATCACAGAGCTGCTGTGAGAATTAGCAGGCAATATCCCATACAATGTACTTGGAAAACAAAAAGCACTCCTTAACATAGGTTATTGCTTCTGCTATCATTATTAGTACTACTATAAATATTACGGATTTCTGAGTCAATCTCCATCTTTAAAGTCATTATAGTAAGTTTGTTTTCACTCTTCTGAGAGACATTAGGTTTTCAGAAAATATGGGAGGGAAGCTTTCAGTACAGAATCTAACCAAGACAGCTATTTTGTTTTTAAACAATGAGTTGTAAATATTGAATTTTTAGGGTTTTATGTAAATTATGGAATTAAATACTCAATATATACTATTGGGATGACTCCATTGGATTTACAATTTTACTGATTAATCCTCTCAACTTGAAAGCATAATTTATGGAAGATGAGTATTCAAACTATTTATAGTATTAGTAACGCAAATATGGATTGCTTATTGATTTTCAGCTAAAGCTTTGTAATCTCAGTATACATGGAGTTTTGGTTTGTTCAAATAAGATTTTTCTTGAAAGTAAATTTGGAGTAGGGTTCTAACATGGCTTACTTGACCTGCAGTGATTTGTATATTTGTCATTATTTTTTGCCTCTGAGCTTTGATCAATTATGCATGTATGCATATGTGAGTGTATATACATATATATATGAATTTGTATTTATTCTCATTTCATTTTCCTTTAATAATTATGTCAAATGTTGCAAATTGTTGCAATTCAAATGTTTTGTGTAAATTACATTTTTATTTAGATCAGTAAGGTGATATTTTAAATCCAGTGTTGAAATAATAAACTTACTATTTATAAGAATACTTTTTAAAATGAAGATTTTATAATACAAATATTTTCTCACCAATTTAACAGTCTTATAAGTGTGAATTATCATAAATCCATTTTTTAATGTTAGGTACATCTGAATCATAATGTTTGTCAGTTGAAATGGAGCTAGATAAAAAGGGTTTCCAGAAGAAAAATACCAACTCTAGCAGAAATTTTACATGTGAGATAGTTATTTTAAAGAAGAGTATATAGTAAATTAGTAACTTACTTCATTCATGAAAAATTGATTTGTAAAAGAAAGTTGATCTAAATGATTTTACCAGAAAGAAACAGCATAAATTGCTTTTCTTGTTACTGGAAGTTGAATTCAGTTACAGAGTAAAATTTGTCATTTACTACATAAAGACAAGCAGATCCTATATCTACTGTGCTTTCTATGTTCAGATTGAAAAGTCAAGTTTGGCCTACTTAAAGAACAAGTTCAATATTATATATACAAAAAAACCTGATGTTTCCAAGCATACCAAATGGATACAAGTGTTGTAACGTTCAGGAGAATATTAATCAGATGATGGGTTTTAGAAACACAGTTATTATTTACATGCTATTTATATAATGCTTAGTTTTAAAACTCAGAAAAGCAAATTTACATATAGTCAGAAATGTCTGTTAAAATGCATCTAATCACAATTTATTTGTTATTAAAACTCTTAGTAATGTGTTATAGAAGAAAATTAAGTGAATTTCAAACTATTAGGTTTTGCTTAATCTCAAGTATAAACTATTACTTGGGTTTCTGCTAGTCATAGAAGTGAAAATGATCTGAAGTTGAGATAAGATTATTATTGTTATTATTATTATTATAGGCAAAAAATAATAATGTAGAATAGAATTGACTTATTATCATTCCTGACTTTTTAAAAAATATTTTTTAGTTGTAGATGGACACAGTTTCTTTATTTTATTTATTTGTATGTGGTGCCAAGAACTGAACCCAGTACCTCACGCATGCTAGGCAAGCACTCTACCACTGAGCTACAGTCCCAGCCTCCATTCCTGAATTCTAAATAAATTAATTTTATTCTTACCTCAATCCATAGCATCATTATTATTTTCCTATTATCATGGACAGAAAAATTAAGTTTCAGGAAGATTCAGTAATTTGTCTATGTAATAGAAATAAACACAAATATCTGAGATTTGCACTTCATTCTTCTGGGACTGAAAACTATATATCTAATCAATGCAAACATTCCCTTTTATTGCTTTACAATTAAGATGATTTTAAAGATGATTTTAAACATTAAAATATTGGTAATTTTTAGATGTTATTGAGGACATAGGAGTAGATTCACTAAAATTATTCAAGTCCCACAATATATTGACTTAGTGATTAAATAGTGATTATTAAGATGAATAAAATAATGCTCCATGTTTTTTATATATATATATAAAACATATATATATATTATATGTGGTTGTTTCTGAAGGGCAAGTTGAACTTTTCTTAAATATTATGGAATCAAATTAGTATTGAGTGCCATTTTAAAAATCAATGCTTTGTGGGTGAACTTACTCTCATATTAATCATTTCCTGCAGTTCAGTACATGAGACTGTTCTCAGACTCGACTTAACATGTCTATGAGTTACTATAACACTAATTACTTATTTGGAGTGACTTCCAGGTATCTAAAAATAAGAATTTAATCAATGCTATATTCTTTATTTTAGTTTATTTAAATATGTACTCTTTATCCATTAACTATTCCTGATGACAATAATAATTAATATTATACGATGACATAATTTTCAGTCTCTATATTGAATTGTACCTTAGCCCTTATGATTAATAATGCACCTCTACAACTGAAATGCTATGCTCTAATATGGAAGATTTGTACTTACAAACAAATGTTTGTGTAGTATAGGCTGACATTCAACCTTATATCTCAACACAGCCTACTGTATTGTTGTTAACTATTTTAGCATACTCCAGTAGATTATAAGTCATAAGATAGTGGTCTGAAGTTTTCTTTCCTTGATGTGTCCTTGGTTTGGTATCAGGGTGATATTAGCTTCATAGAATGAGTTTGGAAAGATTCCCTCCTTTTCTATTTCACAGTATAATTTGAGAAATAATGGTGTTAATTCTTCTTTGAAGTTCTTATAGAACTGAGATGAGAATCTATCTGGTCCTGGGCTTTTTTTTAGTTGGTAGGCTTTTGATGGCATCTTCTATTTCATTGCTTGAGATTGATCTGTTCAAAGTGTGTATGTCCTTCTGCTTCAGGTAGGTCATGTACCTCTAGAAATTTGTTTATGTCTTCAAGGTTTTCTATTTTATCGGAGTATAAATTTTAAAAGTTTCTAATTATCTTCTGTATTTCCATAGTATCAGTCCTGATATTTCCTTTTTCATCCCGTACTTTTTAATTTGAATTTCCTCTTTCTTTCTCCTCAATAGCATGGCTAAGGTCTTATCAATTTTATTTAGTTTTTCAAGAAACCAACTTCTTGTTTTGTCAATGTTCTGAATTGTTTGAATTTCATTGATTTCAGCTCTGATTTCAATTATTTCCTCTTCTACTGCTTTTGGTGTTGACTTATTATTCTTCTTTTCCTAGGGCTTTGAGATATAATGCTAAGTGTTTTATTCATTGACTTTCTATTCTTTTATTGAATGAGTTCAATGCAATGAACTTTCCTCTTAGCACTGCCTTCATGGTTTCTGAGAGATTTTGATATGTTGTATCACCATTCTCATTTGCCTCTAATTATATTTTACTTCATCCCTGATTTCTTCTGTTATCCATTCACCATTCAATAGTGCATTATTTAGTCTCCAGGTGTTAAAGTAGCTTCTATTTGTTATTCTGTTGTTTATTTCTAATTTCCTTCCATTATGATCTGATAGGATACAGGGTATCATCCTTATTTTTTGTATTTGCTATGAATTGCTTTATGGCATAAGATATGGTCTATTTTAGAGAAGGATCCATGTGCTTCTAAGAAGAAAGTATATTTGGTCAATGATGGGTGAAATATGTCTATTAAGTCTAAATTTTTGATTGTATTATTTAGATCTATACTTTCTTTGTTTAGTTTTTATTTGGAAGATCTATCCAGTGGTGAGGAAGGTGTGTTAAGGTCACCCAGTATTATTGCGTTATGATCTATTTGATTCTTGAAGTTGAGAAGGGTTTGTTTCATGTACATAGATGGTCCATTGTTTGGGGAATAAATATTTATGATTGTTGTGTCTTGTTGATGTATATTTCCCTTAAGTAGTAAGAAATGTCCTTCTTTGTCCCTTCTGATTTTGTCTTGAAGTCCACTTTATCTGATATGAGGATAGAAACCCCTGCTTATTTATGTGATCCATGAGTGATGTTTTTACCATCCTTTCACCCTCAGTCTGTGAATGTCTTTGCCTATGAGGTGAGTCTCTTGGAGGCAGCATATTGTTCAGTCTTATTTTTTAATCCAATCTGCCAGTCTCTGTCTTTGATTGATTAGTTTAGTCCATTAATGTTCAAGGTTATTATTAAGATATGATTTGTGTTCCCAGTCATTTTGGTTCACTTCTAGTTTTTAATTTAAATTAGTTTCTCCTTTGATAATTCCTTTAGTGTAGTTCCTCTCTTCACTTGTTTTCATTTGTTTTTAAATTTCATCTTCATGGGATATTTTGTTGAGAATATTCTGAAGTGCAGGCATTCTGGTTGTGAATACTTCTAATTTTTGTTCATCATGGAAGTTTTTTATTTCATCTTCAGATCTGAAGTTTAATACTGCTGGATAGAGGATTCTTGGTTGACACCCATTTTCTTTCAGATCTTGGTATATGTTATTCCAGGATCTCCTAGCTTTCAGTGTCTGGGTTAAGAAATCAAATGAAATCCTTATTGGTTTCCCCCCATATGTAATCTGATATTTTTCTCTCACAGTCTTTAAAATTCTATCCTTATTCTATATGCTAGGCATTTTCATTATAATGTGCCTTGACATGGGTCTGTGTAATTTTGCATATTTGGACTCCTTTAAGACTCTTGTATTTGATTTTCCATTTCATTCTTTGGATTTGGGAAATTTTCTGATATTGTTTATTGAAATGATTGTGCATTCCTTTGGTTTGTATCTTTGTGCATTACTCTATCTCAATAAATCTTAAATTTGGTCTTTTCATGTTATCCCATAATTCTTACAAGTTCTGTTCATGGTTTCTTAATATCTTCTCTCTGTGGTCAATTGTTTTCAAGATTATATATTTTGTCTTCATTGCCAAGGTTCTGTCTTCCAAGTGATCTAGTCTGTTGGTGATGCTTTCTACTGAATTTTTTATTTGGTTTAGTTTTTACTTCATTTCAATTTCTGTTTGTTTTTTTTTTTTTAGTATCTCTCTCTCTTTATTGACATGATCATTTGCTACCTGTATTTGCTCTTTTATATAATTCTTTACTTTGCAGATCAGTCTGACCATGCACATTCTAAACTCCTTCTCTGACATTTCTTCCAATGTGGTGTCAATGAATTCTGTTACCTTGATTTTCCTTGGGTGATTTTTTTCCCCTTGCTTTTTCATGTCATTTGTGTGTCTACTTATCTAACACTATGGATCTGAGGCAGTAGAGTTTCTACCCTGTGGACTTACAGTGTCCCTGAAGATTTCCAATACCTCACTGTTTAGGGGGAGACAAACAATAACAACAACCAATGCAAACAATTTACAGCATTAAGCCAAATAGTTCTGACTATGACATCTACAATGTTTATTATCACAGTAAAAAGATATGATCAATTATTGCCTATAATATAAACAGAAAGTTTGCAAAAGGGTTTACAATTTCAAATGGTGGACAGGGAAAGAAGAGAAGTGCTGTAGGATGTAAGGATTGTGAGGGAGGAGAAGACAAGACAGAAATAAAAGAATAAAGTAAGAATGAAGGAGAGAACAATAGAGATTGGTAGTTAACTGAAGAAAAGAGAGAAGCAAGGGAAATGGGTATGGGAAAAAATATATATGAAACAAAAATTTAAAAAAATTAAAAATAAAAATAAAAGAATGCAAAGCAAAACTAAAATATTCTAATCAAACATCATAGTTCACAAAAGACTAATCCATGTAAAATAACTGGCTTCAAAAATGCTAGAGAGGCGAAGAAAAAAATAAATAGCAAATGTGTAAATGTTCATGTATCATTAAAGTCACAATTAAACAGTGAAAAAAATTTTAAAAATCTGATGAACAGTTAATGTATTCTTTCCGTTGGAGTTCAAAATATTTTCAGGTTCTCAGCAGTTTTAGGTGGGGTCTTCTGGAGTGTGATACTTCGCCCTCTGGATTGCTGGAGTGGGAGAGATAATCCTGTAGGCAGAATTCCTGGAGGCAGGGTTTAGGCTTAGGTGGGCTCCAGGTTTTTGCTGAATGCTAATTTGTCTGGACATTTTAAATCAGCACACCTCCAGGGCCCAGTACTTGCTGCTCCACACTGGAGGATTTTATCCCCGGGATCCCCTGTGTTCCACTTGTGTGGTGGGGGAGCCAATTCTTAGTTCCCTACATCACCTGCAGACCACACATTTCCTGGTCTCAGATTCAGTCTCCAAACAATTGCTCTTGCCCCCACCCTTCCCTGGAGTTCCCAGCCAGATATGTCTTTTCCATCTGGTCCTGCAAGCTGTTGAATTGGAGGGGGAGGGGTAGGGTAGAGCTCGGTGGATTTCCAAGCCCAGTTGTCCCCATGGGAGAGAGGTATATAAACCTCTCTCCATGTTCAATTTTCTTCTGGTCACTTAAGCACGCTGTATGTTTTGCAGCATGTGTTTATAGGGCCTGTGTTTTGGGTTAAACTCGGGTTTGTCAGAAATCAACTTCAGTTGCCGGACCCCACACTGCAACTGCAAAATGGTTCCTTTCTTTGTCCTCCACAGGCTGCCTGTAGAGGTGGAGGCTGTGACAGTTGCTGTGCCCCTGGGGATTTTTTCCTTTTTTTTTTTTTATTATGTCCTATGTCCCCAGTCTGCTTTGAATGTCCAGTTTTAGTTTCCAGTACAGCCCACCCCTCCCCTTTTTTTTTTTTGTGGGGAAACTACTGTATACTTTCTTGGTTCATGCCATGAAGCAGCAGGAACATGACCACCTCTATTCTGCCATCTTGGAACTCTCCAAATCAGTCATTTAATACACACAATCTTTCTATATGAGAAATGAAGTTGTACTGGGCACATGAATGGTGTAACATATTTAGAATTTCACAATACATATTTTTCACTGTGTAATAATTTCTGTTTAGATACTTCAGGCATGTCACAAAGTCTATGGTCACAGCATAGTTTAAATGGTGTATCACCTACTGAGTTTGGGTGTGTTCAGTGTTTTAGGTAGAGACGTACTTGATTTTAGACTGGTACCAACCAAAGCAGCAAGGGAGGAATCTGCTTAGTAGCTCATTATCATGAACAAGCAGGCAATTTTTTTTTTTTTTTATCTTATTGTGAATAGGTATAAGCAAAAAATCTCTAATGAGTAGTTCATGCAGGAAATTCATGCCTGGGTAGATACCAGATTTTGCAGAATGATGAAAGTGACCTCAAGCAGAAAACATGAAGAATGATCCTAATTGTCAATGGGAAAATTGATGGTTCTTAACATTCCAAGATTTTTGTCAAAACATTAAAAGTTTTATTCCTGTGGGTTATAAATGTGCAAGAAAAGGAAAAAAATCATAAAGCTTGTAGTATAGACTGTGATTTACGGCATTAGAAACAGAGCTAAAGTTTTGATTTTTCTGTAGAAATTGTCAAGAATAATTTGAACAGTGCCTGCCTTTTTCTTCTTGTCAGAAAGCTTATGATGTACAGTGTGAGTCATCTGTGTGCTTGACAAGTTGTCATGCCCCTTCTAGGTATGGATCAGCTTCAAACATTTCATCCTTTGCACTTTCAATGTCATGAAATATTTTGGAGTGTTCCTGGAATGGGAAGGCCTTTTCAGTGTTGCTTCCTCTGAGACATCTTCATCCTTTTTGTTATTACCACTTCCTTCATTTATGTGATCTCTGCTCACCAAGTTCTCTAGCTACTTATTCATCATATCTTGAATGACAGTTGTGCTACTTAGGTCAGTTATTTCTTCTGTACCTTTATTTAGTTTCAATTAGACATTAATCTTCAGCATTATACTTAATTATTTCTGTACTGCCTTTTCATTTGTGTTCGTCAGTTCCCTCTTTTGATTATCAAATTTTATGAACTATCATGTGAAGGACAGACAAGAAAGGTAAACAACTTTAAACTTTGCTCTGTGTACATTAGTTGAATAACAGATGCAGAGGAACCAGTCACATATGAACTTTGAAAGATGTGATATGATTGCTAATTTAATATATTTTTACCTTCTTGTTTTCAAGGAGAGGTGATCTGGGAAACAAACCAGGGGTCTGGCATATGCTAAGCATGCACTACTACTAAGCTACAACTCTAGCCTTGTTCATGATGCATGTCTATTATTATGCAGTGATATGTGTACCAATGAGTTAACAGTAAAATTTCTACTTTATAAAATTCTCCTAGTTAATATACCATGGTGACTAAAATTTGAATCATGTCAATTGGGAGACCAGTGTCAATTTACTAGATATTTATCTAGATTCTAATCCTCTAAGCCAGGATCATCTCTACTCATTGTTATAATATACCAAAGCTACTAATTTATATGGCAATTTCATGCCCTTAGAATGTACTATTTGTTTGTATTTGGATTAAGTTTCTATTGATTTTGATAGGTTTGCCAGATGACTGTTATATTACTGGTCTTAAACATTTGAGTGTTTTCCATATGCTGATTATGTTGGTTAATTACTTCTATAGAACACTAGACAATAAGAAGGGAAGTATTTTGATTTTTAATACTGTGGCAAGGATGCAACCAAGTTTTTTTCCCATGAAAAATGTTTGTCTCATAACTGCTAAGGAAAAAACAATTGATCAAAATATTATTGCTCTTATATTAAAAAAAAAGGGGCAAAAGATTTATTAAGGGTTCTTTCAGCAAGAAAATGATCACATCACTTCCATCCTTAGATATCTTCATAAGGTGGGTCAAATAAAAGATTAGGATAATATCAACCATCCTTGCATTCCAGGGGGAAAAATAATGTTTGGTATTTTTTTGCATACTAATTTTTTTTCTGATACTTATTTCAAATATTTATTTTGATACTTTTAAAAGATGATTTTTCAAGGTCCTAGGGTTGAGACAATTTTGCAGCAGTTCTTTGAAATTTTTTTTCCACACTTAGTATTGTCATTTGTTTATTTAGACTTCCCATCCTTTATATGGTCATGGTTGGTTAATGATATTTTGATATAGTATATATGTCATCTGAGCTTTCAAATTTATGTTTTGAATTATAAAAAATGGAGTCTAAAGGTTTGATTTATTTTATTATCATTTCTATGATTTGGTCATTTTTACTTATGTTTTAGTTTGTGTATCTATCTTTGTGTTGCTTCCCTTTTTCCATTATTTTCTTTGACCTTTTGAGTACACGTGCTAAACTTGCCTACTACTCACACTTTTAAAGCAAATAACTTGAGCCCAGTTTATTTGTATTCTTAAGACGTATTCATCTGGTTTTAATTCTGTCATATTCCTTTTGATTTAAGCTATTATGTAATTAAAATTTTATATGTTTAAATTGTCCTGTGTTCCTTTTTTTTCCTTGTACTATTTAAAATTTCATATTATCATTCAAGAGATTATTTTTAAACAAACACCTTCATAATTTATAATTAGGCACATTTTTTCAGGTTACTCATTTCCTTTCTTATCATTAGTAAAGTAGCTCATTCTCTCCTTTCTTCCTCCTTTCCCATGTGCTCTGTTTATAGTAAGGACCGTTATTCAGATGTTAATGTCTGTAGTAGCTGCTACCAGTAGTTAGTGTTCTGAGCCCCAGGTCTCCTTCTAATCCTCAGTATATTCATTCAGGTTAAAGCCCAATCCTTATGGAACCGAAAACTAAGTGATGCTTATGTTTTGTCACCTTTAGAAATTTATATACTTTTCCTTCCTTCATGAAACTCTTGGCTGATATTCCTCTCTACCATCAGTTCCCCTGAGAAATCTTTAGTCATTCATTTAGAACTAGAAGTCTCCCCAGGTTCTCTGTCACTTATTATTGCAGGTATTAACTGTGGGAAATTTGAGCTGGTTATCTCGTTGATCTGTAAGTCTTTGTATATGCCAAGAGTAGTAAATTACAGTAACTTCTACCATCCCTTTTTTAAGAATAGCAAAGGTAGAGTTTGTTTAGGATATACCATATATATATATGTATATATGAATACATATATATGTGTGTATATACATATTTTTATGGTTCCTTTTGTCCTGCTATCTTGAACAAAATTTAAAATAAAACAACTCAAAGTAATTGGGTGTTTTCTTACATTAATGTTGGCATTACTTGTTAGAACCAAGAAACCACTAATTCTTTGAAACTGTTCTGAGTATATGATTCAAAATATCTTCAATGAAATAAAATAAAAGCCAATGCAACTGCAATGCAAGAAAGCAAAAACAGATTTTTGAATGCATTCATTTCTAACAGCATAATAGCCATTCATACTCGACATGTGGAAAACTACAGTACAAACCATCTCATAAATTTATGTAGCAGCACTGCCAGCCTGCATCACGTGGGGCTTCACAAAGGATCAAAGAATAGAAAATCTTATTTTTGATCAGCTGGATCTGAAAGATTGGCTTAAGTTAAAAAAAAAAAAAAAGGCTAAGTTTTAAATGCTTGTGTTTAAAATAAATTTTTGATGTAAGCCAAACTATGTTTTTTCCTTTTCCTAGTTCACCTCTTTGTCACACTTAGAATAGTCTACTATTTTTAAAATCCTAGGTGGGAATCATAAAACAAAGCACACAGATGAACTTGAAGACTACTTCATGCTTTAGGAAAAGCTTGATACTCATGTCTGTGTTTTAAATGTGCCCTTTCCAACAAGGACCTCTCTCCAGAGCTATCTTTCGTTCAATGTTTTGTTGTGGTAAAATATATATGACATGACATTTACCACCTTGACCATTTTGAAGTATCCCATTCAGTGACATTGAGTACTTTCATATTTTTGTGCAACTATCAATACCATCCATCTGCATAACTCTTTTAATCTTGCACAAATGAAAATATAACTCATTAAACAATAACTTCCCAATTCCTCTTGCCCTTGGCTATCACTATTTTACTTTTTTCACCCATTATTTTCACTACTCTATCCCATATAAGTAGAATTGCACTATATTCATCTTTTTGTGAGTGGCTTATTTCATTTAGCATCTGTCTGAAAAAAGTTCACCCATGTTATACAATATGTAAGATTCTCTTTTGTCTTAAAGGCTGAATAATATTCCATTGTACATAGACTTCACATTTTGACAAAAACTCTACTCATTTAATAGCTCTTTTCTTACTCCTTTCAGTTATCAATGTCACAAAATTGCATCTTCATAAATTATGTGTTCAAAACATAATATGATTTCTGACTTGGTTTGATAAGTTTTTTGGAAACTAAAAAAGTGGAGTTGACATATTGCTATGAAAATACTAGTTTTTACAATTGCCCTTCTATTTATATTGACCTTTATTGGGATCTTTTTTTCCCTCCTACTTCTCTGAGCTACCATCCAGTGTCCCTTTATTTCAACTCCTAGAACTCTTTTTAGCATTTCCTTCAGGAAAGTTATCATGTTTATCCCCTTTCTTAGCTTTCATTTTTCTGGCAATATTTTATTTTCTCCCTCACTTTTGTAAGAAAGTTTTTGCTAGATGATTTTGGAATGGTAGTTTTATTTATTTATTTGTTTTAAATTTTAGGGCCTTGACTATATTGGTTCACTGCCTCGTGAGCTCCCAAGTCCCTGATGAGAAATCTGCTAATAATCTCATTGAGGAATCACTTGTATATGATGAGTAGTTTCTTTCAAAATTCTCCATCTCTGGTTTTTCACAGTATGATTAGATGTCTTGATGTGAATCTACTTGTGTTCTTCTGAGTTGGATTTTTTTGACATTCTTAAATGTTCGTGTTCATGTCTTTCATAATATTTGGGAAGTTTTCAGTCAGTGTTTCTTCAAATACTCTCTCCATTTCCCACCTCTCTCCTCATTCTGGAACTCCTTTATTGTGTATGTTGGTTTGCTTGATGGTATCTATAGATTATTTTACTTACTGTTAATTTTTCTTCATTTCTTTTTTCTTTCTGCTCCTCAGACTTGTTGATTCCCCTTGTTGTCCTCAGGTTTGCTGATTCTTTCTGCTCCATGCTCAAATAGGTCTTTGAATTTCCTTTAGTGAGGTTTTGTTATGAATTTCTATGTCTTTATTGATATTTCAATTTTGTTCATACATCATTTTATTGACTTCTTCTCTATTTCCCTCAGTCCTTTGAACATTTTCTCTAGGGCAAATAGTTTTAATTCTTTGTTTATCTTTTTTCTTGGAAAGGGTCATACTTTCCTATTTCCTTGTGTGCCTTGGGATTATTTCTTTTTTCTGAAAAATGAACACTGGGATCTAATACTATGGCAACTTGGGAAATCAGATCATCTCCCTTCCTCAGGGATTGCTATTTTTGTGTTTGTTTCTGTTGTAGCTGTCTCTGCTGAGGATCTGCCCAAGACATAAATTTAAGATCTTTTCATGTCTTGTCTAAGGCCTCCCCTTCTCGTACCATTGCCTCTGTATGGATGTTGTAAGCTTCAGTGTCTTGCTCCAAAGAGGAAAATGAAGGGAGAATTTAAAATGGATTTGTTTTGAATCTTCTGGAAGTCATTTTAGCCAAAAGGAGGAGGAATAAAGGGGGTTGTAACAACAGAAGCTGCCACCTGTTGGCCTACATCTCTGTTTTCAAAAAAAAATAAAAAATCAGAGCATATATCTGTGATATTTGGAGGACAGTTATCCTGGCTCCCACAAGATGTGTGCAAGTTACTCCAGAAAACATGCCCACATTCCTGTCATGGGGCTGAGATTAAGGGGAGAGTAGCTATTATGTTAGGAGTTGAAGTCAATGAAAATAACTGCAATTTTCTAACCAAAATTTCCTCTGGAAATTTCATAGAAATTTAGAGAATCCAGTGTTTCAAACCAGAAAGTGTCAATACAGTTGTGTCTAGATGAGACAGATTTCTGATGTGTCCTACTCAGCCATCTTCCCAGAATTCTTTATCCAGATTTTATATAAAATATAAATATTAGGTAGCATATGCATATAATATATAATTTTTGTATTATAAATCTTTACATATTATCATAATTAAAAAATATATTAGAGGTAGTTTATACTTGGTAGTAAATGGGTTATTTGCACATTCTTGAGCAGTTAAATTACCATTTGGCATCAATCTGTTTTTATTGATAATTCCAAAAAGTGTTGTGGGTGAGAATGTTTGTATTCCCTATTGTCATTCTACATTATGAACCAGGTGGGTTCTCCTGTATTGTTTTGGAAAAAGAATAACTATTGTTAAAACATAAATCTACACTGCAATTCATCCCAAGACACCCTATTCAGAATTGTGGATTATAGTTGCACAGAATTGCAAATAAACACCTGCAACTACTCAAAAAGAGATATCCCTTGGGATTCCCCAAAGTAAATTTCTTGAATGCTATGTAGCTCATGTTTTAAATTAGCTCATTCCAAACATATCCTTTAAATTTTTCAGAAGCTTGTCAAGATTTTCTTTTCTCCTTTTGTTTCTCACACAAAAAGATACTGCAAATTTATGTAGACGTGGTCCTATTAGTATAGAAAGTATACTTATAGCAGTATGGAACTGAGATAACTCAATATGTATGTAGAATAGAGTACAGAACTATAGTCAATTAAGTGACTTATGAAGACATGAGATGAATAGAACTTAAAGAAAGCAATAGTACATTCTGATGTACTATAAAAATATTAGAAAGTCACCACCAACTGCCAGTTCATTCGATGGGCAATGTTCATATATAAGATAGCTCATTTTAAGGGAAATATATTTTCAGGTATTTGCCTAACTTATCTCTGCTGTTTCCTCTAACTTAAACTAAATGCTAAGCACTATGTAAAACATCATAACATCATACAGTATTATAATGTATTACAAAGTAATTTTTTACAGATAAATTTTATCCATTTATTCAAATAATATTTTGATTTGATGATGATGATTATTCATTTCACATGTGAAGTAATTGATGCCTGGCTAACTTGCTGGCTTTCTCAAGCTAGACACAGAAGCAGAAACAAGGTATCAAGCTACATGTATTTGACTCCAAGTTTTTGATTTTTTTTACATCCCCAATCTAAATATGTAAACAGTATGTGGTTCCTCTACTCAATGAAATTATAACCTAATATTACAACCTGAAGAAAAATAATACACTATTTTACAGAACTAGTGTGCTATTGGCATGAAATTTTGGTTATGTGACAGGACCACTTTCATATGTTGGCCAACAGCAACATCTGCTTTGACTTCAATATGTAATACTCTTGTTTCTCTAGTATTGTCAATATCACACTCTCAGACCTTCCTGTAGATGTCTAAATATATAAGTGCATAAAGACAAATGTGTCTCCACAGAGAATTGAAATTTTTGCAGATAACCAAGACCTTTTGGGCAGTACTTTAGAACTTTTTCCTAAGTGAAACTCTCTTTACTTCAGTAGCTGATGAATATTTGTTTTTTAAGATGACATGTCTCTGGGGTAAGTCAGCATGGCTGGTCTACAGCTGTCACTTCACAATCATCAGTTCCCTTGTTTTAGTATCTTATATTTTATTTCCTTATAACCATTATCTCTAAATTCAACACTAAAGAATTCTTGTAGCTCTTTTATTGCAAAATAAGGTTCAAATCTTCCTTTATTTCCCATTCCAGGGTAATATAGACTTACAATGGTAAGTGTAAAGTAAGACTCCATGACTAACATTAACAAAAGAAATGTTTTACTGTAATTGATGGAGCTCATTTTTTCAATAAATTCATGTGGTCATACAAATTACACAGTACGTAAACCATCCCATCACATTTTTCTCAAAATAATGTAGGGTATCAATTTAAGGAACCCAGTCGAAACATGTTATAATCAATATGTTTGTTTTATTTTTTAAAAATTCATACATAAAGAGTGTGCTGATAGTATTTTTTTTCCACTAGGAATTCAACCCAGGGAAACCAAGCCCCAGGTTGCCCCACCTCTACATTTTTTTTTTTTTTTTTTTAATTTTGAGACAGGGTCTTGCTACTTTGCTAAACTGGGTTGAATTTGTGATCTTCCTGCCTCAGTCTTCCAAGTCCTTGGGATTTGGCCGCTCAGATGTTTCTTTATTTCCTCTACTACATATTAATGCCTGCACCATCATACCATCATGTGTTCTGAGTTAGTATTTTTAATTCCATTTTCCTCATCAACAGGAATAAATTATAACAGATTAACAAGGCCAAATTGGGAATTCAGATGTCTTAAAGATCATGTTACATGTTAACTTTTGACTAAAAAGAAGAAAATAACATGGATTAAATTTATATTACATTAATAGCAATGTCTATGACATTTTTCAGAGATAGAATTGTACAAGACATTTTCTATTTCCTAGAAGATTCACAAAAATGACTGATATTCTTCCTCTCCATGCCTCTTGAAATGCATCTTTGAAACTCCTCCTGAAATAGGTGGAGAACTTTTTCCATACTCTGGAATTTAGACTGGTTTTGGCACTTGCTTTGGAAGAAGTGATATTTTGGTTTTCAAACCTAGACTTCAAAAAGGCCTTTCACAATTTTGGTCTTACCTTTGAAAGATTTACCCTGTTCCCTTTTCAAAAAAGTCTGCAATAGTCAGTTGGATGATAAAACTCCTATGGCTCAGTTGCCCTCATTGCAGTAGTTAATAAATGAGTATCCCCCACTCCGGCCCCAAATAACTACTGAATAGATAAATCAATGAGTTCACAGCTGAGTCCAAAAGAACTGTCCTGCTGAACACAACTAAAATTGCTGATTCACAGAATCATGAGCTGAATAAATAGATGATACTGTCATGGATTAAATTGTACCTTCCCCCATTCATTTGTTGAGATAATAAGCCCTAGAATCTCAGAAAGTGTCCTTATTTAACAGTAGTCATTGCAAATGTAATTAGGTAAGTTTATATGAGATCATGTCTAGTTCCCTAACATAATATGACTTGTGTCCCTATAAAATAAAAGAGGATTTGGACACAAACTCACACATGGGGGCATGGGAAGATGGAAGAAGAATTAGAGGTCCCATTTCCATAAACCAAGGAATGCCAAAGATTGGCAGCAATGGACCAGAGTTAGGAGAGGTTCTCAGAATATATTTTCTCTCACAGTCCTCAGAAGGAACCAAAATTGTCCAATCCTTGGTAATGAACTTTCAGAATTGTGAGACAGTCATTTTCTATTATTTAAGCCATCCAGCTTGCAGTTTGGTTACAGTGCTTCTGCAAACTAATACAGTTATGTAGCCAGGGTAAAATCATTCTAGCCACACATTTGTTTTTAAGGAAATATATAATAAGATCTTTGTCCTCAAGGTGCTTATCTGTATTTTGCAATAGAGCCTATTCAGAAAGTTAAGAAATATTGTAAGCTATTGTCTATTGCTGGTTACAAATGAATAATGAAGGACATGTAATTTGCCATTATTCAGAAGAAGATCGATGTAGTATGTGACAAATCTTCACGTGAGGACTATATTTGTATGCCTGTGCCCTAAAGAACAGAGAGGTCATGAAAAATGGAAGAGAGTATATGATAAAGAAATAAATGTCCAGGACTTCAGCTGAAGTGATATTCATGAAAAGATGCTTCAGTCAAATGAGCTGATATTTAAAGTGGGTCACATTAGGGAATTGCAGAAAATGAATATGCAGTGTGTATAGGTAAAGTGGAAGAGGTCAAGGTCCCCTACTACATAGTCATACCATTTACACATTACTTCATGAATATTGAACTTTCATGAAGAAATTTAAGGCATGTGAAATTCATACTCACACATACGCACACACACACACACACACAGGACCTTCAATGTGTGGGTAAAATGTAAAATGTATGGCAATGATAAAGATTAGAGGATAAAAGGTCTCTTAGAAACTTCTTAACATAGTCTTGCTGATTAAATCCTGCACAGAATGTAGGTAACTTAGGAAAAGGAAAGATTCTCATAAATATTCATTAAGAAAAATATTTGTAGGACTTCATAAGTGATAACTGCCTTTTAACTGTAGATAGGTGGTCAAATTTTGCCATTATTGACTTTTTTAAAAAGAACATTTGGAAAGAGTCCTGGTTTTCTGGAAAGATTCTAAGTTTGGGTATTAATAATTCCAAAGTGAAAAAGTTAGCAGAATATGTGAATGAGAACAATCAGTTTTTAGTAAGCAACAGGCTAAAGGGAGAGGTCACAATTGATTTTCAATATTTACATATCTTTTAACTCAACTGTCTTTGTTTTCCCCAGGCAATCAGATTTCAGTTGGTTAAAGATGAAAATGGTAGAAAAGAGTAGAAGGAAACTTCCACACATATGTTGAAAAAAGTAGAAGGTAACTTCTACTCACATGTGATGTTCAAGCAAGACAGTGCCCTTAGCAGTCAGGCACATTCTCTTCTTTTAGAGGTAGAGGACCTAGTAGTTTTGTTTGTAAGAATTCTAAATACACGTAAATAGACCTATATTACCTGTAATTACAAATAAAAAATGTAGCATCATCATAAATCAGCCCTTTGTAGTGGGCAAAGTACTAAAATCAACTCTAGTTGGCATTTTTCTCAACACTGACAATCACACACAAATCCTACTGCCATTCTGAAGGATCCCCTTCTATGACTGAAAAATTCCTTCTTAAACTTTCCCTTGTTAATTTGAATATGAGATCAGCAATCACATCCTTACCTATTCTTTCAAATTTAGTTTTTTTTTAAAATTAGTTAAAATTATATTGATGTAGTAGAGTAGCATATATGTGGCAGAATTTAACTTTCATGTCTTTCATACCTTTGGAAAACAGAATGCCCAACACTGGATCTAGTTGGACCATTTTTCTCAATAGTAATGAAAGATGAACAAAAAGCACATAGTACAGCTGGAGACACGAGTCATCTTGTTCAAATACACTGACTTTTTTTTAAAAAAGGAAAATGCATGAATACTATATAAAAACGCCTCCTGAGAATTCCAACTGGTATAGTGCTCTCAGAAACAAAAGCCAATGTTCCAAGAGAGGAAGAGATTTCCAAGGAAATAGAACCAAGCACAGAAGATGTAGGGTCAGAAAGAAGAAAAGTGAGAGAAGAAGAAAGATAGATGGGTATTCTAAAAATATAACATGTTCCAAAGAGGATGACAGACAGACATGGGATGATTCATACATTATAAATTTTAAGATAAGGAGGTTTATGTTGTTAAAGCTTTCTGGGTTCACAATTCTCAAACAGAACTTAGAAGAGTGGAAGCACATGCATCAATGCTCTTTCAAAAACTCATTTGTGGAGATGCAAATATGCAGATCATGTATATAATACAATAACATAAAATCACATTAGATATGCATGTGTAGTGGTGATCTTATAGAATTCTTTTTTGTAATTGCAAAGCTCAAACATCAAACCATTGAATTGTATCTGAATTTGAATAGCTAGCATATATGTGTTTGTTATACATAATGGATGCTTTCTGTTTTTAACATTTGATGTATAAAGATAAGTTTTAAAATGTTCCGGAATATTATCAACCCATGTCATTTGTTATCACTAGTGCTGAATTCTTTATCATGATTCACACACACTGCGTGCTTCTAAGGAAAGGCATTTCATAGCAGATCATTTATCCTGTGCATTTAGTATATACCAATCTCTAAAGCAAGGCTAAATTTATGGTTAATATGCTATGCATAAGGATTTTAATTGTAACCATTACTATTCTGAATAAAGAGGAAATAAAAATTGAACTGCAGAAATCAAAACAACTATAGATTTTGGTTCAAGTCAGACAAATTCATCATAGTACCCTAAAGAGTATGAAAAATATTCTGATGGATATTCATGAACATGCTTTTAAACAACTGTTTTTCTCTACAATTTATGGGAGTTTATGGAAATATGATCAAATATTTCATCTCTCTGTTGAAAAGGCATATGCTCTTTACAGGTTTCTTTAACTAGCTTATAAAAACAAGAGGTTGCATTGTGGTCTTTCCATGGTGATAAGGTAGAGAGTTATTGGGGTAGAAACAGGAAATGGAAAAATAAGTTCATGATCAAGTGAACTTTGTAATTTTGGCAACCAGGATCTAATTATTGATATCTTAAAATTTCTTATTTTACCATTGCCAAGTTTATTTGAACTTAAGAAGCAAAGATTACATATGAGTGATCACAAATACAAGAGAAATTGTATTTTATTCGTATTGATATGAGGTAAAGAACTGATTTGCTAATACCTTAAAAGGATACCTGCACCTATCCATACGCTGAGTGCCTTATGGTTGTGTTAAGTATAGATACATCATAGTAAGTGCTAATGGCTTAGGAAGGCTTCTCCTCCAGAGGGCCATTTGCTGGAAGTGTGGGCCCCAGTGTGGTAGTTTTGGGGTTGAGGAATCATTAAGATATGGAGCTTAGTGAAAGATGATTAGTTCATGGAGACTACAACAATTTGAATGGATTAATGCAGGATGTGTCAGGTGCTTTGTAACTGGGTTAGTTTTAACAAAATCAAGCTGTTATAATACAAGGTCATCCCCCATTTTGTCATTTTGGTCAATTCTGAGGACAGCTAGTTCCCTTTCCACTTCTCCACCATACTGTTTCACAGTGGGAACACCTCACCAGTTTTGACTGTCCAGGTACCAGACTAATGAGCCAAATAAACCTCTTTACCTCAGATTTTATTATAGCAAACCTCTTTACCTCATATTTTGTTATAGCAACCCAAAATATGCTAAGATAGTAAGTTAATCCATGTTATCCTTAAATAATGAAACATTTATAAATTTATCCATGATATTAAACTTAGTCATAAGTTTAAACACCTTGTAAGTAATATAGAGACGTATTAGGTTCATAATAAGGTTTTAGCAACAAACAATTCAATTTTGAGTCAAGTCACTGATTATCAACCATTTTTTCTTTCTAGTGAGTTTAATATTTGTTTTCCCTTAAAAATGGGTTTTACAAATGGAGACACAGACCAGGAAAGCAAGGTCCTGTGGTTTACTATTCATGTTATTTCGACATTATTGTTTTGTATCAACATTTCCTTGCCAAAGTCATGCAGAGCATGGGGTCATTAAACTTACCATTTACAAAATTTTTTAAAAATCTGGAAAATAGCTTCAGTTTTCATGTGGCTTTGGCAAAAGCAACCTGGATAATTTGTAGTATTTTCTGCCAGTAACATTTTAGAGCTGGAGTTATATCAAGACCATTAACATCTTTCATAAAAAAAAGAAAAAAAGAAAGAAAGAAAAACTGATCTCTGGCCTTCCTTTTTGTTCTGTAGCTTTCAGAACTTGACTTTTGGAGGTGCCAACTTGGATGTCAAAACATACAGCTGAATAATATTCCTGCATTAGAAGAGTCTCCAACATGTGTTGAAATTTGGCCAAGTTAGAAAACCAAGTATGCCTACAGTTAAGCATCTTGAGCCTTTTCTGTACTGAGTTTCTGGAATTTGATTCTGATGGCTGTCATGTGCCAATTTCTAGTCAGGACCGTAGAAATTTACATTTGTCAACATGCTGCAATTTTGTTTTCTACACATTTTATTCATTAGCTTATGCGTTGTTTCATTCATTTTTCTCAGCTTGTAAATGCCAGAAAGACATATGGATAGTTCTGCGGGAGTTGCAATCACCTTTTCCCTTATGACTAGACATATTTGTTTTAGAATAGAAACAAACACTAGTTGCTGTCTTTTAACTCAGAAGTATTATTTGTCCTTAGGGGTAACTTGCTATAGAAGACTACCATTTGTCAAAGTTCAAACTTTGAAGCAAACCTGTGACTCTCCAGTTAGTATTCTTTGGCAAAAAAGAAACCTTCTCCCTTACAGAGAGAAATTACTATAGCATTTAATTTACAATGAAAACTTTTAATGAAGGGATTAAGTGTTTCTTTGAGTAAAATTAAGGTAATTGAACATTTTTTTTAGCCCTAGATAGCATTATTTTATGTTGTCTATTTTTATATGAATATATTTTTCTGACTTTATTCTAAGATTCTTGAAGAAAGCAGTACTGGATACACTGTGGCCACTTATTTTCCCCTTGGTTGGTTGACCCTTAACTAGTCTTTCTAAACATAAAATCATTACTTTTCTATATTACAGAAAGAAAAACAAATTATAAATCTGTATTTAATTTTGTGGCTTGGAGTAATAGCTCTGAAATATGTAAGAGTTTTATTCCTTCTGGTTCTTTTATTATTATAGTTACAAGAAGTTTACATAATAACCCTGTTAAAAACCAAATTAAAATATTTGACTTTTTCCATAAAACATTCATGGATTTCAAGAGAAAACAAATTGGATATGTATTAATATTATGGAAATAAAGTATCAAAATGACCTTTGAATCAGAAACATTTGAGTTTTTAAATGGAGATTTTATTCCTTATCAGCTTTAAATTTACTATATGAAAATAGTAAACCTTATCCGTGTCCCTCATTATTTTCTTTTTTTAGGTAAATTAGTGAAAAGACTGATATAATTGGCAACATATACTTTGGGACTCAATAAAGGTTTGTTCCTTTCTTGAGGTCTATAAGCAAGGTACAGTTTAAAAAGCACAATAGTTCTCACAGTGTTAGTTGATATGGTTTACAAAATATATTGTTATATTTGACAAAGTAAAATATTATTAAATAATCTATCTTATCTGAGTGCTGATGTGAAATTCTTGTCTGAAAATAACTGATGTAGGAAAAAAATGTCTTTTCAAGTAGTTTAACCTAAAATAAAAGGACCAGTATTTGATATGATACAGTATAAAAATTATTCATATGTTTTCTTTAAAAATAAAACTGAAAATTATAAATAATTTTAAAATTGTTTATTACCAATTGCTTACTTACACTGAAATGCTAATTCAGCAAAACTCACTCAAGTAGAGTTACTTGACTTTCAGATAAAATGTATGGTAATATTTTAATTCATATTTGACTGTTAGTAGTGCTACTTAAAAAAGAATATTAGAGTTTTATCAATTTCCCCAAATGTTAACTTAATCTTTAATAGGTACAACATTGTCTTTTCATGAACTTAAATCGTTTTTTGTTGTTTTTCTAATTTCCTTCAATTGTTAGTTGAGTTCACTCTGTCAGATACTCATTGTTAATGACTCCAGTGTAATTCTCTCTTCTTCAATACATTATTTTTCTTCATGGGCCAAGAATTATTAAAAATAAAAATCAACTTAAATTCAAAAATTGTGTGTGTAATATAGTAATTGTAATTCCCTTTGCCATGACAGTATGGAAAATGTTAAGTGTTAATATGAAGTTTTAATAGTGATAATAATTTATTGGTGGAAATTACACCCTTAAGGTAATTCTCTTTCCTATATGAACTTCAAAATTGTGAGGACTCAAAGGTTTTGTAACAGGAAACCTTTATACTATTAAACAATATTGATAAACCAAGTTGTAACAAAGAACCTGGAACTACTGAGAAGTCACTTCAACACTTATTTAAACCATATGGTGGGGATGTCGCTCAGTGGTTGTGTTTGCTTAGCATGCTGAAGGTCCAATACCCAGCACTGGAAAAAAAAAAAAAAAAAAAAAAGGAAGAAAAAAGGAAAGAAATGTCCTGGGAAAGTGGCAGAACTGGAATATCATAAGGTAGTGATGGAAGTGTGATGTTTAAATAGGCACCTAATTTTCATAGTAGGATGCAAATATGTCTACTGACTCTTAAACCTTGTTATATTTTGAATATGATAACATATTTTACTTATATTTTCTTTCTCACTTTAAATTTTAAGTTTTGTTTTTACTTAACATAATGAAGCTAAATCAGCCAGTCAGTCAGTCAAGAACTGCTTATTAAAGATTTGCCCAGAACTAGATACTCTAATCTGTCCACAAGACTCATTTTAACAGAGCAAGGATGGACTCTCATGGATCATACAGAGTTGAGAATGGAGAGCTTCCAAGCCAGTACTTGTTTTATGTCACTTACTGCTTCTGCTCAGATCCTTTTCTGGTTTCCCATCAGCAAACCAAGATGTATTCCATCCCTACCTTTAACCCTTTTCCTCTGCCCCACATCCCATGAGTTTCTTCCTCTTTTATGTCCATCCCCCGACCCCAGTTTGTGAACCTTTCTTGCTCTTCTAAAACTACACTGGCATTTCCTGCCAGGGATACAGTTCTAGTTGCTTTCTATGCCTAAAATAGTCTTCATACATGACGTGCAGTGTCTCATTCAATGCAAATGTCTCATTCACTCGCCTTCTTCAATTTCTTCAATTGCTACTATGACATCTTTTTTTTTTTGTTTTTGTTTATTGTTAATTTTTTAACTTGCTCTTTTTAGTTATACATGACAGTAGAATGTATTTTGACATATACATGCATGGAATATAACTTCCCATTTTTGTGGTATACATGGATATGGAGTTATACTAGTCATGTATTCATATATAAACATATTAAAGTTATGTCCAATTCATTCTACTGTCTTTCCCCTTCCCCTTCTCCCTCCCTTCCCCCCCACTCCACTGGTCCAATCTGGTGAACCTCCACCCTCCCCATTCCCCACCTCCCACTTATTGTGAGTCAGCATCTGCATATCAGAGAGAACATTCAGCCTTTGGTTTGTGGGGATTGGCTTTTTTCACTTAGCAGGAGAGTCTCCATTTCCATCTATTTACAGGCAAATGCCATAATTTCCTTCTTCTTTATGGCTGAGTAATATTCCATTGCATGTATGTACCACATTTTCTTTATCCAAGAAAACAAATAACCCAATCAATAAATGGGCAAAGGAACTGAACAGATACTTCACAGAAGAAGAAATATGATTGGTCAACAAATACATGAAAAAATGTTCAGCATCACTAGCAATTAGAGAAATGCAAATTAAAACTACATTGAGATTTCATCTCACTCCAGTCAGAATGGCAACTATCAAGAATACAAGTAACAATGTATGCTGGCAAGGATGTGGGGAAAAAGGCACATTTATACATTGCTGGTGAAACTTCAAATTGGTGTAACCACTGTGGAAAGCAGTATGGAGATTCCTCAGAAAACTTGTAATGCAAGTTTGACCCAGTTATCCCACTCCTCTGTTTATACCCCCAAAACTTGAAATCAGCATACTACAGTGATGCAGCCACATCAATGTTCATAGCAGCTCAATTCACAATAGCTAAACTATGGAATCAACCTAGGTGCCCTTCAACAGATGAATGGATAAGATGACATCTTCTAAGTGAATTTTTATATGACTGCCTTATTTAATTTTGCCTTTCATCCCTTATACTTAATTTTTACCCCATCCCTGAGTTATTTTTATACATAGCACGTTTATTTTTAAAATAATTGTATTTTGCTTACTATTTTCTTAGTAAACCACCTTCCCCAACTGTAGTATAAGTTTCATGAGGGGGGTAATTCATATCTTTTGTTCCCTCTTGTATTGTAGCAGTTTGGTAAATGCCCAGTGAAGAGCTGTAGACATAGACTGAATGATTCATCTTTCCATCTTTAATTTTGAGTACTTGAATTACTGATCACCATCAGAAGGTTACAAATATCACCATAAGATTTTTTCGTTGTTGTTTTTATTTGAAATAAAGAAAAACAAGGTTTCAATTTAATTGTAAACGAAGGAAATAGTTACTGTGATCTTCCATCAGAACGCGAGCATAACAGACTGGCAGTGGCTGCCTGCAGGACCCCATCACGTCAGAAGGACGCTGGGATTGCCCACAGGTGCACGTTTTGGGGAAGACTGCCCCCACCATCAGGTGCGTTGCTCCATCTCTGTGAGTTGCCGTTTTCATGCCTGGGTTCCTTCACATGAATCAAACCAGGAAGAGGTGTTTATGTGCTCTATGCATGTGCAGAGATTTGTGTAGGTTAAATTAGTTATTATTTAACTCAGAGGATGATGTGTCTCAGGACAGTGACTGACACAGCTGTTAGCTGTGGTGTAACTCAAAAGGAAGCACCTGGACCATCAGAACAGATTGAGGAAGCAACATAGACCTGTTGCTTCCAGAAAAAGGAAAGGTGGACACCGATTTCTGATATTGATCCTAGTCATTTTCTTTTTTAGAAAATATTTAGTGCCTTTAATAATAGTCATGGGTTGAGTATAGACACACACACACACACACGCACGCACACACACACACAACTTAAACCAGAGAAAAATAGGATAAACCCATAAAATAAATGAAAATAAAGATATAAAACTGTATGTGTGATAGAAGAATTGCCAAAGATCAATGCCTTTACCTGCATACTTAAGTGTAATTACTGCATATTACAAGTGACTAATGCCCTTTAAAAATTAAGTGAATGAAAACATAATTTGCAACTGAGAGAACCTAAACAAGATATTTGCATTACTCTTTAAGGCTGATTGTATACCAAGTGAGGCAGAAGATGTATTGGAGGGATTTCTTGAAAATTTAAGGCATGCAATTACAGCATAATTATCTGGGAAGCTGCACAAGCAGATACAGCTTGTCTGAGGAATCTGAAATAGGCACATGGATAACTTGTTTGCTTTTGGTCCAAGAGACTCCAATTCTCTCCCTAACAGTGGTGCTCATTAGCTGTGCTCCTCCTTGAGTAGATAACTTTTAGCTTTACCTTTTCTCTGTGTGGGTAATAGCACAATCTATAAAATAAGAGAAATTAAACCCATTCCTTCTATGCTAGAATTAAAATAACTCAAAAAAGTATGGATTGTATCACTGTACTGACTCTGGATTATTCTAGGCTTCAATCTTTGTTCTGTCATTTATCAAATGTCTGACCTTAAAAATGATGGTACTCCATTTTCTGAAAATATTACATATAGATGCCATGTAAGGTTTAATGAGGACTAGGAAGATAAAAATCTGACTTATACACATATTTAGAAAGCACCTGGCATATCCTAAGAATCAAAATAGGTTAAATATTTTTATTATTTATATTGCTTTTTGTGTTTATAGTTATGTCTTTGCTATGATTTAGATCTGAAATGTCCCCAATAACTCATGTCTTGAAGGATTGGTCCCTAATGCAAAGATGTTCAGAGGCAGGGCTTTTGAGAAGAGATGGGATCAATGAAGACTCTTACTTTATCAGTAGGTTAATCCATTGATCACTGAATGGACAAGTGGGAGTTGGTAGAGGCCATGGGAGGTAAGACCTGTTGAAAGAAGTGAATTCTTTTTTTTTTAATTTTTATAGACTGCATTTTGATTCACTTCACTGTATACAACTTTTCATTTCTATGGTTGTGCATGATGTAGATTCATACCATTCATGTAATCACACATGTACACAGGATAACGATGTCTGTCTCATTCCACCATCTTTCATACCCTCCCTCCTCCTTCCTCTCATTTCCTTGTACATAATCTAAAGTTCCTTCATTCTTCTCTCACCTGCTACCCCCCGACCCCCATTATGTATCATCATCCACTTATCAGGAAAAACATTTGACCTTTAGTTTTTGGGGATTGGCTTATTTCACTTAGTATGATATTCTCCAATTCCATCCATTTATCGGCAAATGTCATAATATTCTTCTTCTTTATGGCTGAATAATATTCCATTGTGTACATATACCACAGTTTCTTTATCCATTCATCTGTTAAAAGGCATTTAGGTTGGTCCCACAATCTAGCTATTGTGAATTGAGCTGCTATAAATATTGATGTGGTTGTGGTACTGTAGTGTGCTAATTTTAAGTCCTTTGGGTATAAACTGAGGAGTGGGATAACTAGGTCAAAAGGTGGGTCCATTTCAAGTTTTCTGAGGACTCTCCATACTGCTTTCCAGAGTGGCTGCACCAATTTGCAACTCCACTAGCAATGTATAAGTGTGCCTTTTTCCCAAGTGAGTTATTGGGTGTGTGCCCTTGAGGCCTCTATCTAGCCTCTATCACATTCCTCTCTGTCTCATAGAAGGTGAGAATCTTTCCTCTACTCTACCCTTCCAATGTGATGTTTCCCACGTGGAACCAGCCAACTGAAACCTCTAAAACCAAGAGTCAAAATATATCTTTTTTTCCTTTAAGTTGTCTATGTCAGGTATTTCGGTCACAATGACAAACACCTGACTAACAAATTTTATGGTCTCTCTTGTATTGATTACATATACATGTATAGATGTTATTTCATATTATGAATATTTTTAGTATTAACATAGTTGGTAAGAATATTGAGCAAACACTACAGTGACTACAATTGTTCATCTGCTCTCCACTTTCCTCTGCCCTTCTGAATCCTCTGTTGGCTCATGGATGATTTGATAAAGAGGATCATTAACAGAAAATTGGAGGGTAGATTTGCCTTTATTCCTCACGCAGCTACCCACCAGCTCTGGGCAGAACCTCCTCGGGTGTTCAGGGTTCACTGGGTTCTGCCAGTACTCTTCCTTCCCTTAATTCTCTTCTTTTGGATGAAAAAGAGACTCAATGACTCTTATTTGATCTCTTAATTCAGCTCTTGTTTGATCTCTTAATTTATCCCATAATTCTCTATGTTACCCCTTCAGATAGATATAGATAGATAAAACTGAGAGTAATGCTGTTTTCTGTGAGTCTTTTATTGGCAGTGCTGTGTTCTAAACATGGCCCTTGATGTGGGATTTGGGACTCCACTTAGAAATTCTTGCCTAGCAATGATATTCTTGATAGGAAGTGTTATCTTAATTATTCAAATTATCTTTGTCATGAGATGGAAAGAAATTTGGGGAGACCAAGTGCCTGTTGTACTTGATTGCAATTGATGCGAGTTATAAATTCTGTGACTTAGGCAAGATGTCTCTGATGGCACCAAAGAGTCTATATAAGACAAGAAGAATGATAAAATGAGCCTTAAATTCCCAGAACTAGTTGTAAATGTAAAAACAGAAAAGCTCTATGGTGACCTTAAAAGTAATCCTTGTTGCTGGGCATGGTGGTGCACATCACTGAATGGACACTGTAGCTATTAGGGAGGCTGAGGCAGGAGGATTACAAGTGCAAGACCAGCAAAAGCTATTTAATTAGACCCTGTCTCAAGAGTAAACAATTAATTAATTAATTAATTTAAAAGGGCTGGGGATGCAGCTAAGTGGTAGAGCACTCCTAGGTTCAATCCCCAGTACTGCAAAATAAATCATCATTATCACCACCACCATCATTATCATCTTCATTGTTTCTTTTTTTTTTATTTTTTTTTATTTATTTATTTTTTATTTTTTTATGGTAAACAAATGGGATACATGTTGTTTCTCTGTTTGTACATGGCGTAAAGGCATACCATTTGTGTAATCATAAATTTACATAGAGTAATGTTGTTTGATTCATTCTGTTATTTTTTTCCCTTCCCCCCACCCCTCCCACCCCTCTTTACCCTCTATACAGTACTTCCTTCCTCCATACTTGCCCCCCTCCCTAACCCTAACTCTAACCCTAACACTAACACTTCTCTCCCCCCCATTATGTGTCATCCTCCACTTATTAGTGATATCATTCGTCCTTTGGCTTTTTGAGATTGGCTTATCTCACTTAGCATGATATTCTCCAATTTCATCCATTTGCCTGCAAATGCCATAATTTTATCATTCTTTATGGCTGAGTAATATTCCATTGTATATATATACCAGAGTTTCTTTATCCACTCATCAATTGAAGGGCATCTAGGTTGGTTCCACAGTCTGGCTATTGTGAATTGAGCAGCTATGAACATTGATGTGGCTGTATCTCTGTAGTATGCTGATTTTAAGTCCTTTGGGTATAGGCCAAGGAGTGGGATAGCTGGGTCAAATGGAGGGTCCATTCCAAGTTTTCTAAGGAATCTCCACACTGCTTTCCAGAGTGGCTGCACTAATTTGCAGCCCCACCAGCAATGTATGAGTGTACCTTTCTCCCCAAATCCTCGCCAACACCTGTTGTTGCTCGTATTCTTGATAATCGCCATTCTAATTGGGGTGAGATGGAATCTTAGGGTGGTTTTGATTTGCATTTCTCTTATTACTAGAGATGTTGAGCATTTTTCCATATGTTTGTTGATTGCTTGTAGATCTTCTTCTGTGAAGTGTCTATTCATTTCCTTAGCCCATTTGTTGACTGGATTATTTGAATTCTTGGAGTAGAGTTTTTTGAGTTCTTTATAGATTCTGGAGATTAGCGCTCTATCTGAAGTATGATTGGCAAAGATATTCTCCCACTCTGTAGGCTCTTTCTTCGCATTGCTGATAGTTTCCATTGCTGAGAGAAAGCTTTTTAGTTTGAATCTATCCCAGTGGTTGATTCTAGCTTTTATTTCTTGTGCTATGGGAGTCCTGTTAAGGAAGTCTGATCCTAAGCCAACAAGGTGAAGATTTGGACCTTCTTTTTCTTCTATAATCTGCAGGGTCTCTGGTCTGATTCTGAAGTCCTTAATCCATTTTGAGTTTAGTTTCGTGCATGGTGAGAGATATGGGTTTAGTTTCATTCTGTTGTATATGGATTTCCAATTCTCCCAGCACCATTTGTTGAAGAGGCTATCTTTTCTCCATTGCATATTTTTGGTACCTTTGTCTAGTATGAGAAAATTGTATTTATTTGGGTTTTTGTCCATGTCCTCTATTCTGTACCATTGATCTACCTTTCTATTTTGGTACCAATACCATGCGGTTTTGTTACTATTGCTTTGTAGTAGATTTGAAGATCTGGTATTGCAATACCCCCTGTTTCATTCTTCCTGCTAAGGATTGCTTTAGCTATTCTGGGTTTCTTATTCTTCCAGATGAATTTCATAATTGCTTGCTCTATTTCTGTAAGGTACGTCATTGGGATTTTAATTGGAATTGCATTGAATTTGTATAGCACTTTAGGTAGTATGGCCATTTTGACAATATTAATTCTTCCTATCCAAGAACATGGAAGATCTTTCCATCTTCTAAGGTGTTCTTTAATTTCTTTCTTTAGTGTTGTATAGTTCTCATTGTAGAGGTCTTTCACCTCTTTTGTGAGATTGATTCCCAAGTATTTTATTTTTTTCGATGCTATTGTGAATGGGGTAGTTTTCCTAATTTCTCTTTCTGAAGATTCATCACTTAGGTATAAAAATGTATTGGATTTATGAGCATTGATCTTGTAACCTGCTACTTTACTGAAATCACTTATGAGTTCTAAGAGTTTTCTGGTGGAATTTCCAGGTTCCTCTAAATATATAATCATGTCATCAGTGAACAGGGATAGTTTGAGTTCTTCTTTTCCAATTCGTATCCCTTTAATTTCTTTGGTTTGTCTAATTGCTCTGGCCAGAGTCTCAAGAACGATGTTGAATAGAAGTGGTGAAAGAGGGCATCCCTGCCTTGTTCCAGTTTTTAGGGGGAATGCTTTCAGTTTTTCACCATTTAGAATGATATTAGCCATGGGCTTAGCATAAATGGCCTTTACAATGTTAAGGAATGTTCCCACTATCCCTATTTTTTCTAGTGTTTTGAGCATGAAGGGGTGCTGTATTTTATCAAATGCTTTTTCTGCATCTATTGAAATAATCATGTGATTCTTGACTTTAAGTCTATTAATGTGGTGAATTACATTTATTGATTTCCTGATGTTGAACCAACCTTTCATCCCTGGGATGAAACCCACTTGATCATGGTGCACTATCTTTTTAATATGTTTTTGTATGCGATTTGCTAAAATTTTGTTGAGAATTTTTGCGTCGATGTTCATTAAGGATATTGGTCTGAAATTTTCTTTCCTTGATGAGTCTCTGTCTGGTTTAGGTATCAGTGTGATATTGGCTTCATAGAATGAGTTTGGGAGGGTTCCCTCCTCTTCTATTTTATGGAATACTTTGAGAAGTATTGGAATGAGCTCTTCTTTAAAGGTTTTGTAGAACTCGGCTGAGAACCCATCTGTTCCTGGACTTTTCTTTGTTGGTAGGCTTTTGATGACTTCTTCTATTTCAGTACTTGAAATTGGTCTATTTAAATTGTTTATGTCCTCCTCGTTCAGTTTAGGCAATTCATATGTCTCTAGAAACCTGTTGATGTCTTCGAAATTTTCTATTTTGTTGGAGTATAGATTTTCAAAATATCTTCTAATTATGTTTTGTATTTCAATCCTGTCTGTTGTGATATTTCCTTGTTCATTCCGAATTTTAGTGATTTGGGTTTTCTCTCGTCTTCTCTTTGTTAGTGTGGCTAAAGGTTTATCAATTTTGTTTATTTTCTCGAAGAACCAACTATTTATTTTGTCAATTTTTTGTATTGTTTCTTTTGTTTCAATTTCATTGATTTCAGCTCTGAGTTTAACTATTTCCTGTCTTCTACTACTTTTGGTGCTGTTCTGTTCTTCTTTTTCTAGGGCTTTGAGCTGTAGTGTTAGGTCGTTTATTTGTTGAGTTTTACTTCTTTTATTAAATGCGCTCCATGAAATAAATTTCCCTCTAAGTACTGCTTTCATAGTGTCCCAGAGATTTTGATATGATGTTTCTTTGTTCTCATTTACCTCTAAGAATTTTTTAATTTCCTTCCTAATATATTCTGTTATCCATTCATCATATAATAGCATATTGTTTAATCTCCAGATGTTGGAATAGTTTCTGTGTTTTACTCTTTCATTTATTTCTAACTTCAATCCATTATAATCTGATAGAATACATGGTAGTGTCTCTATCTTCTTGTATTTGCTAACATTAGCTGTGTGGCATAATATGTGGTCTATTTTAGAGAAGGATCCATGTGCTGCTGAGAAGAAAGTGTATTCGCTCTTGGTTGGATGGTATATTCTATAAATGTCCGTTAAGTCTAAATTATTGATTGTGTTATTGAGATCTATGGTTTCTTTGTTCAATTTTTGTCTGGAAGATCTGTCCAGTGGTGAGAGAGGCGTGTTAAAATCACCTAGTATTATTGTGTTGTGGTCTATTTGGTTTCTGAAATTGAGAAGAATTTGTTTGACATACATAGATGAGCCACTGTTTGGGGCATAGATGTTTATGATTGTTTTATCTTGCTGATTTATGCTTCCCTTAAGCAGTATGAAATGATCTTCTTTATCCCTTCTGACTAACTTTGGCTTGAAGTCCACATTATCGGAAATGAGGATGGATACTCCAGCTTTTTTGCTGAGTCCATGTGCATGGTATGTTTTTCCCCATCCTTTCACCTTTAGTCTATGGGTATCTTTTTCTATGAGGTGAGTCTCTTGCAGGCAACATATTGTTGGATCTTTCTTTTTAATCCAATCTGCCAGTCTATGTCTTTTGATTGATGAATTCAAGCCATTAACATTCAGGGTTATTATAGAGAAATGATTTGGTTTCCCGGTCATTTGGTTCATTTTTAAAATTTTGTTCATTTATTTGTTTGACACAACTTGTTTCCTCTTTTATTTGACAATTCCTTTAGGATAATTCCTCTCTTTGCTGATTTGCTTCTTTGTTTTTCATCTATTCCTCATGGAATATTTTGTTGAGAATGTTCTGTAATGCTGGCTTTCTTTTTGTAAATTCTTTTAGCTTTTGTTTATCATGGAAGGATTTTATTTCATCGTCCAATTTGAAGGTAAGTTTTGCTGGGTATAAGATTCTTGGTTGGCATCCATTTTCTTTCAGGGCTTGAAAAATGTTGTTCCAGGCCCTTCTAGCTTTTAGGGTCTGGATTGAAAAATCTGCTGATATCCGTATTGGTTTCCCCCTGAATGTAATTTGGTTCTTTTCTCTCACAGCCTTTAAAATTCTATCTTTATTTTGTATGTTAGGTATTTTCATTATGATGTGCCTTGGTGTGGGTCTGTTGTAATTTTGTGTATTTGGAGTCCTATAAGCCTCTTGAACTTGATTTTCCATTTCATTCTTCAGATTTGGGAAATTTTCTGATATTATTTCATTGAATAAATTGTTCATTCCTTTGGCTTGTTTCTCTAGGCCTTCCTCAATCCCAATAATTCTTCAATTTGGCCTTTTCATGATATCCCATAGTTCTTGTAGATTCTGTTCATGATTTCTTACCATCTTCTCTGTTTGTTCAACTTTGTTTTCAAGGTTAAATATTTTGTCTTCAATGTCTGAGGTTCTGTCTTCCAGGTGTTCTATCCTATTGGATATGCTTTCTATGGAGTTCTTAATTTGGTTTATTGTTTCCTTCATGTCAAGGATTTCTGTTTAGTTTTTTTTCAATATCTCTAACTCTTTATTGAAATGATCTTTTGCTTCCTGTATTTGCTCTTTTAACTGTCGATTGGTGCGATCGTTCAATGCTTGCATTTGCTCTTTCATCTCATCATTTGCTTCTCTGATCATTTTAATTATGTACATTCTGAACTCCTTTTCTGTCATTTCTTCTGCCATGCTGTCATTGGGTTTTATTGATGTAACATCTAGATTTGTTTGCAGCATTTTCTTTCCTTGTTTTCTCATATTGTTCAGGTATCAGTGGACCGCTGAGATATTGTAGATTTCCTCTATTGACTTACAATGTCCCTGAAGATTTCTGTATATATCCCCCCTTAGCCTTCAGTAGGCTGAAGTCTTGGAGGAAGTTGATAATGCGGTGCTCCACAAGGAAGCTGCCTCTCTAGGAGTGGTGGCCTTCAGGTGGGGTATAATCCCTGCTAGTGGGCAGAGGTGCCTCCGCTTGTTAACCAATGGTCATCCAAAGGGGACCTAGGCTGTGGGCTGAGGCAAGGCCTGTTTGGGCCTGAGTCTCTGGTTTTACCGTCCTTGTGAGGAAACCTCACCAGGCAGGGAAGACTCACCCAGTGGGGAGGTCTCACTGGTCAGTTCCCTCCTAGAGGTTCCCCTCAATTTACAGCTACCGCCTGGGCTGGGCTGCCTTCCTCTGCAAAGTTCCCAGGGGCCCGGCCCTACCTCCTGGGCCTGGGAGCCTCACCCTTCGCAGATAAATCTCCTTAGGCTGCTCCTCCTCAGAGAATCTGCCCGCAGGCCTGGAACCTTTGCTCTGCCCTAAGCCTGTCTCTGTGCGGCTCTTCCACCCAGAAGCCTCCTAGATCCTGGGACCCTGCTCTGCACCTAATCGCCTGGCTGTGCGGCCCCTCTTCTGAGCAGCCACCTGGGGCCCCGAACAATTGCTCTGAGTCCCAGAGACCCGCCACAGGCCTCTTCCTCCAGACAGCCGCCCAGTATTCCAGTGCGGTCACTAGGAGTCCAAGAAACTCACTTCGTGCCTCCTCCTCCCACCAACCACCCGTAGCCCGGGGCAATCAATCACTCCGAGTCGAAGTGACCCTCCCCGTTCCTCTTCCTTCTCCAGATAACCCCCCGGGTGTTCAGGAGCGGTCGCTCTGAGAGGCTCTGAATCCACGTGACCCGCTGCACGGGTCCTCTGGGCAACCGCCGGGAGCTCTGGTGCGGCCACTCAAGACCAAGCGACCCACCATGCTTCTCCTCCAGGCAGCCCCCCTGTGTTCAGGAGCTGTCACTTTAAGTCCAAACAACTCACCACTCGCCTTCTCCTCTGAGCAGCCGCCTGGAGTGCTAATGCAGTCACTGCGAGTCCACACGACCCGCCGCGCTCCTCCTCCTCCTCCTACTCCTCCGGGCAGGCCCCGGTGTTCAGAAGTGGTCCGAGTCCAAACAGCTCGCCACGCAGCCCCTTCTCTGGCAACCGCCTGCAGCTCTGGTGTAGTCACCCGAATCCAAGCGGCCGCGCTCCTCTTCCTCCTCCTCGTCCTCAGGGCAGGCCCCGGGGTTCAGAAGCGTCGTTCTGGGTCCAAACAGCTCACCGCGCAGCTTCTCCTCTGGCAACCGCCTGTAGCTCTGGTGCAGTCACTCCAAATCCAAGTGGCCACGTTCCTCCTCCTCCTCCTCAGGGCAGGCCCCAGTGTCCTGAGTCCACACAGCTCTCCTCGCCACTCCTCCCTAGGCAGCCGCCGGAGCCCCAGTGGTGGCTCCGAGTCCCAGCGCTGTGCCAAGCGGCCTCCTTTACGGCGCTCCCAGTTGTCCTTCATTGTTTCTTATAGATGCAGGATAGATGTGACTGAAGATCATGCCTAAAAGTATAATTTAATGGTATCAACATCACAAGACCAATTAAATATAAAACTTCACAAGTCTCTTAGCTAAGGCACTGGTTGAGAAGAATTGGACACTTGAGACTGATAATATAGCTATGTGTACAACTAGATAAAACAAAGAATTCTTAAACAACCTAATATCCCTGACACTACATTGCCTGAAATGTTCTCTTATATGATGATTACAAAAAGGTTTGAAATAAATTTACCTGGAGAAGATCTTCCTTTCCTTTAAAATATCTATACACCAACCTTTCTCAATGAGTTTATCAAAAGCATTATATTTACAAAAATCGAGTGACTATTTTCTCAAATATTTCAAATATTGTCCATAGTTGGTATCATTATTTTTTGTTGTTCTAATTAGTTATACATGACAGTAGAATGCATTTGGATACATCATACATAAATGGAGTATAATTTTTCATTCTTCTGGTTGTACATGATGTAGAATCACACCAGTTGAATAGTCATATATGCACATGGGGTAATAATGCTCAATTCATTCTATTATCCTTCCTACCTCTTTACCCCCTTCCTTCTTTCACTCTGCCGAATCCTAAGTACCTCTATTTTTCCCTAGCCACTCCCCTTATTGTGAATTAGCATTGGCATATCAGAGAAAATATTTGCTTTTTTAGGACTGGCTTATTTTACTTAGCATGGTATTCTACAACTCCATCCAATACAATGCCAGAATTTCATTCTTTAAGTCTGAGTAATATGCCATTGTGATAGGCCATAAGTTACTGCATTACATACAACAGATTCTTTGGGAAATTGGAATTTAATTTTTTCATGGTACCCACAGGTGCAAGGACCGTTTTGATCCTTGTGATAGTTAAATAATAAGTAAGACAGGAACTGCAAGATCTTTCTGGAAGGAACATATGCCAAAGGAATTTAATGCCATTCTATTTTGAATGAGCATAAACCAGTTAATGTATCACTAACCTTGAGTATTCAATGGATTAGCTATCAGAGAAAAGGTGGGTAGGCTCAGGGTTAGTATACTAGTGAGAAGGTTTTGACCCACATGGAACAATGGAGATGGCAAATTGATCACAGATTCTATAAGAATGAGATTGGCAGTTTACCATTGTACTCTTTTATTTATGATCACTATATATTAAGAAAGTTTCAGGTTGTTAACAGACTCTTATCCATTTTATATATTTAAACTGGTTTTTAGATGTAGATCCTCTTAATAGAACAAAACTAAATTACTTGGAGAAAGATTCTATACTATTGACAGAGGTGTGTACTGTAAACCTTTTTTTAAGGCTTTGTCTGAGGAACCTGATACCATATTCCTGTGACTGCACTATGAAATGAGTATTACTGACATTCTTAGGGACAATTAGATATTGCTACCATGTTCTACTTGCCAGAGTGGGGGTTTATAGAGGAACAGTGAGAAATATACTTTTTTTTATTTTTACAGACTGCATTTTGATTCATTATACACAAATGGAGTAGAGAAATAAAAATTTAAACTAAATTCCTCAGAGATTCCAGGACTCTCTATATAACTTATGGTTTCTTTCCAGCTCCTGAATATTTAGTTGTAACAGATACCTGAGCAACTTACAAAATGTGCACGCAGGAATCTTTAGCCACTGTGTGAGAACTAGTGTTGTGAGAAAATGCTGAGTTGGATCTCTTGGGGCTACCACCTTCCACAACACACACACTCACACACACACACACTCACACACGTACATGCACACACAGGCACATAGTGAACATGGAAATATATCTCTACTGGATTTTCCATGTCATCAAATCTTAAAAGGTTGAAGGAATGATGATTCCTACTGTTTATCTGTCCTATTGGTAGTTTGTGTTATTGGTAGTTTTCCTGTGCAAAAACTTGATGTTTTGGAGGATTACACTAAACTATTTTAAACTGAATGAGATGATAATACCAAATATGGCTGTCATTTCAGATGTAGTAATACAGAAAGTGCCTGGTGCCTGGCATGCAATTTTTAATAAGGCAAATGTATTTTTCCCACTTTCAATTTGTAAGAACAAAAGGAAGTGTCTTAACCCATTGGGAAAATTGCAATGGCCTACATTGCCTTGCTTCTGGGCTACATCAGCTCTCTTTGCCTAATAATGTGACCTTGATGGCTCTGGCTCACCTTCGTATCCCAAAGAATACCACGCAGTATCAATATGTTATGATTTCATGCTTATTGGATCTAATGAGCAAGAAATATCAAGTTTCCTACAAGGTTCATTAAGATATATGTATGCAGAGAGTGGCGGATAAACCCTGTGATAATTCAGGGGCCTGCCACATTGTTACTGCTACAAAAGGATTCATGTTCTCTATCACGATGTGTTATTTTCTCTAAAGTCAAATACTTATGATCTCACTGTTTACCAAAATGAACTAGCCCTTTTCGGTGTTTTTTCTTTCTTTGCGTTTTCCATGTGCTAAACTATCTAGTTACTTGCGTAAATGACAGGTTTAAGTAGAAGCCAGAGTAAGAAAGAGCTCTGCAACAGGGCTAAGCCCTGTTATTTGGGTTTTGATCCTGCATATCTAATGGTCACTGAGGATGGGTCATCTCTTCCTCATTGACCTGTCTTGATTCTGCCAGTAGCCATGCCCCTCCAAGATCACAGCTCCTACCTAGCAGTTTCGACTTATGATGGTTCATTTTATGTGTCAATTTGGCTAGGCCACAGTGACCAGACACTTGACTAAACATTCTCCTGTAGGTTTGTGTCAAGGTGGTTTTAGATGAGATTTGCATTTATGTTAATGGACTTTGAGTGAAATACAGTATCTTCCATAATGTGGGTGGGCCATATCCAATCAGTTCAAAACCTGGACTTCCTTGAGCACAAGAGAATGTTGCCAGCAGAATGCCTTCGGACTTTATCTGCAACATTGGTTTTTTATCAGATTGCCTTAGATGACAATGCATGCTTCTGTCTCGAACCTTCTGGAATACCTCATTAGAGTTTGACTTTACCAAATCTCCGCAGATCTATGGGACATGACCCCTTCCCACACCCCACTTCATTGGTTTTGTTTCTGTGGAGAAACCTGAATAACACAGGCCCGTCATATTCCTTTCTCACTGAGACTTAGTAACACTGCATCCTCCTCTTGTCCCTTCAGCACAAACTGTCATGATACTTTTGGCTTTGGGCAGTTTGAATAGCTCACATGTCTTTTTTGTTTTCTTTTGTCATAAGATCTATAAGCAATCTCTTTCCATTCTCCTTTGAACCATGTAGTGTGAATGTGCATATATATATGGAGTCCCTGGCTGACGAATACTTCATTTTTCTATTATTTTATTTTATTTTTTACATTTCAAGTGTTACATATTGGGTCCTTAACCCACTCCTGTTTTGGGTCTTTTATGAATTTTTGTTAAATGAATCATGTCTTAAAGTTCATTTCTCTGTGTGTATAGATAATTAAATACCTTTGTGAACAAATTAAAATTCCTCTAGGTAACATGTGCTATCCACTCTATTCTCTCATAAAGCTTATGCTGTAAGAACTAACATATTTTGTTAATTTTCCACTCATAGTTTGGCCAATTGATTTCACAATTTCAGAGAAACAAGTAATAAATTCAGTAGTTAAAACTTATAGTAAAACTATATAAATAATCGAAATATTAAATAAACCAAGCATACTTAGCAAATAAAATATGTGTACACATTTTGTAATAAGTTTATATTCTGTTTTTTGAATAATAATTATATTTGGAAAAGAAGAAACAAATAATTTTGGTGAATGCTACATGAACCTGCAAGATGATATGAATACATAAAAGGACACAGAAGAGACATAACTTTTTTATTGCCATATGTTTTAAAATAATTACAAGAACATAAAATACATTTGGGAACTTGTCTCAATTAGAAGTCTTACTCCTCAGGGGGAAATGGTAATTTAGAAAGCAGGAGTTTCCTATAAACAGAAAAGACACATGATTTATTAATGTCCATTATTTCAGAGTGAAGAAAATGATCTTCAGGATCTCAAACTGAGTGGGAGGACTGATGGATTTCCAGGACAAAAATAATGATTTAAAAAAAAAAAACATTCTTTAAGAATAATGACTATGATCAGATTTTAGTGAAAAAGTTAGATGATCAACTCCACCTTTAACACAACCAAAAATACATCAGAGACTGAAATGTCTTTTTTTTTTTTTTTTTTTTCCTGCTGAATCTGTGAGACTTCCAGGCCATTCCCCAAATATCAGAAGCAAAGAAATAGTTTCTCTCCTTTCCATGTATATATATATGGAATGCATGTATCTATATATGTATTTTATTTTTATGTTATTATGGCAGGAGGTCCTCAGAGTAAATCAGAGTTGGATTTCAAGCTTTCATTAAAAAGATCATCTTATGGTTTATCAGGTTAGCATAAGACACCAACATGGGGAGCAAAATGACCTGTATTAGTTAGGGTTCTCTAAAGGAAGAGAATCAACAGGAAGTATGATTATACAAAGGAGATTTATTAGATTGGTTTACATGATCATAAGCTGAATTGTCCACAATGGCTATCTGCAGGTGGAGAGCTGGAAGAACAAGCAGCTGCGTAGTCCAAGAGGTGGAAGCCCCAGAACAAGAAAAATCAACAGTGCCACCCTAGTTGGAGACCAAGGCTTCTGGAAACTACCTGGAGAATCAGTGACAGAGTCTGCTTTGGAAGAGTGTAGAAGAGAAAGTCCAATATTCTCAAACAATTGAAGGAGCAATCAAGAGACCATTCAAGAGTCAAGCTTATATCTGCATCTGCTTCCTTGTTCTTGGAACTTTTATTCCATCCAAGCCACCATCCTATTGCAGGGTGCTGTCCACACTTAGGGAGGGGCTCCACTTCAGTTCACTATCCCACATTCCAATCATTCCTAGACACACCTTCATTGACACCCCCAGAAACCTCTTAATCATCAGCATCTCTTAATCCAATCAAGTTGACAATTCAAATTAACCATTACATGACCCTACATTTTTGAAACTTTTATACGATGACGATCTCTCTTAGAGATAAAATATATTACTCCACAAAAAGATTGCTATTGAATTCTCCTGGCTCATGTACTATATAGTCCAGTAATACCTGTAGAAATCTTAAACAAAAAAAAAAAAAAGAGAGAGAGAGAGAGAGAGAGAATGGAAATGTACCTTTTACAAAAATTTAGAGAACTCATTATCCATCAAGTCCCCCACATCAGGCAATTAGGCTTTTAATATGGATGTCCGAAGCCATTTTGCTTAAGTAAAAATTCTGGGACATATCATGACTCATTTGCTAAGATTCCATATACACCCAAACCCAAGTCCTGAACAATCTGTATTTTCTCAGCATTGTTCTTTATCTGAATCCAATTACCATCATCTTTCCTGAACCATTTTAACTTAACAACCAATAAAATCTCTCACATAATCTACTTTCTACTGTAACAGAGTAGTGTCTTTAAAAGTGAAATAACTCCTATTTCTTTAATTTTGTATTAGGATGGTTATGACTAAGAGTAGAATCTCCCAGGTTGAAGCGCGTGTTCCATTTAGTCTCTAGGTTAACCTTTCCAGGAGGAGTCTGCCTTAGTCATCACCCTGAAGCCATACTGGACTTCTTTCTTACTTTGGAATTTTTACACAAATTGTTCTCTTACTCTGGAGATCTCTAACTTATTTTTCAAGTCTTAGTGTAAATGTCATTTCCTCCAGCAAGTTTCCCTGACCTTCAATCTAGGATAAAATTTCTTGATATATTCTCTTGTAGCATCCCGAAAATTTAAAACTTAACACTGGGTTCTTGTTTGATACCTGTCTTCCTTCCTGAACTGTTCCAAGAATGCCAGAGCCCTGTGGGCTTTGACTTTTTTGCATCCCTTGCTTATAATGCAAGGCATGACCTATAGTAGGCGTTCCATATCTTTTTTATCAATAGAACTTTCATCGGGTTCTCTTAAAGCTGCATGAAAGAACTATGATAAAATGAATACTCAGACTGATGAAAATTAATGTAAGAAATAACTTTTTCAATAATACCTTGTAGTTACTTTGAGGGACTGATTTTGAGTAAAATACCCTTTGAGTTTTTCCATTTCCTTTAAACAAAGATTGTTAAGACATTTTAAATATCATAATATTTATTGTAATATCTAGGCTGTTTTCCTTGTTGCCAGTAAGTTCATATATGCTTGTTGTTGAGAAATAATAACTCTTCTTAGTCAAAATGTTCTATTATAGCTCTATTTCCTCTTTTTTCCTTCTCTCTAACCCTTTGATTATTACTCATTTGTTTTCATGAGTCTTTTAAACCTGTGTCCTTTATTGTACTCAACCTCAAACCTTTATGGAATTATGCACAATATAAATAATAAATTGAGAACAGTTGGAAAACTATTTCAGTATTAAACAATTCCTCTAGCAATCATCTCTCATATTTTACAATCTTGTTTAGAAGGTATCCCTTAACCTAACAATTGAAATAGGTATAAAAGAATTTCTGAGGATTTTCAATGTTATTAAAATTCATGAAAAACAATGAAAAAGTATTTCTACTTATCCAATATCATAATAGCTCATAAAACAATATATAGCATAAAGTCATATTTTAACATGCTCTAACAAAGTAAAAAACATCTTAGACCAAGTTAAACCACTTAGGACCAGTATATTCAGAAAATGAATGGAAACAGTGACAATTCTAACAGTACCAGTTGTTTTAGTCAACTCTTTGTCACTTTGAATAATAGTTGAGAGAAAACAACTTATGGGAGGAAAGATTTATTTTGGCTTATGGTGTCAGAGATTTCAGTTCCTGGTGGGTTTACTTCGTTGCTTTGGACCTGCAATTAGACAGTAAGACAGAGCATCATGGCAGAAGAGTATGGCAAATGTTCAGCTCATGGCAGCCTGGAAGCAGAGAAAGATAAAGAAAGGGGCCAAGGACAAGATACAGTCCCTAAGGTCATAACACCAAGGACCCACTCCCTTCTAACAGATCCCTTTCCACACCCCCCACCACCCCCCAGTAGTGCTAACACTATCCATGGATTAATCTGCTGATGAGGTCAGAGGCCTCCTGATCTGGTCACTTCCCAAAAGCCTCTGCTGTGACTGGGCTGGGGATCAAGCCTGGGGACATGTCATATTCAAGCCCCAATAACTGTGCTAATCAAATGACTTGGTACTGTTGTAATAAAGAAATTGAACCATTCAGATATAGCTTAATTCTAGAAAAAACAATAAAATAACTTGATGGAGAAGGATAATACTCAAGACAAAAGTGATTAAAAAGATCAGTGATTAAAAAGATCCAGAAAATTTTGCTATGACAAATCTCTGGACTACTTTGACAAAGGAAAAATACCATACAGCAGTATGATATATGCTTACACTAAGCTCTGTGAGGGTGTGTGGTGCTAATCTTATGTTAATAGTAGCAAAGTAATAACAATTGGGCACAGAGTATGAATTTGCAGGGAAAAACTGTGGATTATTCCATTCTACTTCCATGTTAAACAGAGATCATTCCCCTATTTACCAAACTCTCCTGTTCTAATTTTCATTACCAAACCATGTTTTGGGACAGACAGAATAGAGTGCATTTGATCTTTACTCTTGAGAAACTAATGAATATGAAAGTAGTTTGAAGCAGTGCTTCTCAAACTGTGATTCAAACCACCTGGAGATCTTGTTAAGAAGTAAATTTAGATTCATATCCAGTGTATTGGGAGGGACCTAAGATTTTGCATTGCTAATAAGCTCCTAGGTGATGTGTATGTATGTTTTTAGTCCACAGAGCATACTTTGAGTACCAAAGTCTGATGGAAATATAATGTGAGACACCTAAAACTTTTTAGTAGTCACATTTAAAAAATATATATAAATAAATAGGTAAAATATATGTAGGTATTATATTTATTTAACCTAATACATCCCAAATATTATTATTTTGACATATAAGTGATTAAAATACTTAATAAGACAGTTTGTATTCTTTTTTATACATGGTTGGATGTTACATTTTTACCAGAAATACCTAATATGTTTATTTAAATTTCAAAAATTGACAATCGAAAAGGAGATTCATACCTCCAGGTGTTTCAATCATATTTAAATATTTTAACAACTGATTTGTGTATTGGCTTTTAAAATAAACTATCTTAAAAGTGGAATAAAATTTAAAAAAATTGATTCCTATGTTGCCAAAATTTCAAATGCTCAGATGCCATAAACAACTAGTGCCTGACATATTGCATAGCAGGATTATATTTAGAACATTGTAACAAGACTGTGGCAAGTTTCAGAAAACAACATCCAATTTCTCTTTCAGTAAAGGTTGTCTGAACTTCTATGTGCCAGATATTTTGCTGAGTGTCTCTGTAAGATAAGTTAAGGAGGGAAAACTTAATTTTATGGATATAAAAATGCCTTATGAAATCCAAGAGCAGGAATTCAGCTGGATGTCAGTGGTTGGAACTTGGAAATGGGAAGCCAATAGGAAATACATTTTCAGTTTCTCAGTCTCTACATGAAGAGAATACAGTTCTCCTTCTTACTCCCTGCAGGAAAACATCTGTCTCCTCTCTTCATCGACTTCATTTGTGAAGGATGTTTATACCCAAACTCCTTGGGTTCCTGGTTATTTACGTACTGTCCTCCCATGCCAACCTTCTTTCTTCTCTCTATGATGCTGGTGCAAGGCCCACAAATTACATTCATTAGACCTACTTGATGGCTGTAAGTTTTTGCTAAATTCTAGAGGGAAAGAGAAGGCAGGAAGATAAAGAAGGGATTTTTATTTCCATTTCCTGTCACTTTCACTTTGGCAACAGAGGACAATTACAACCATGGCTCTTTTCTATGGATTGCTTTAGTGCCCTTGTCACCATGAATTTCCCAGCATGTGCCGCATGCCCTGCTTCTCTACTGAGCAGCATACCCTTGTTGCCCTCTTCAGAGATAAAGAGGTTCTCTGAGCTCCTAGATTTGGTAACACCATCACTTCACTTCTGTCTCTGGGTGGTAAGTCCACTGTGAATTCAGTATTATGGGTGGTTATTCGTTCTTAGTTATTAACACTAAGTTATCAACTCTGTAGATGATATCTGTTTTCTGTGGGTATTATTATATATGTCATATATGATGTTATATATGTTACCACAGGGTTTCTTTTGTGGTGGTTGTTGTTCAGTCTTCCAATAGCTGAATCACCAATCTATTCCACTAAAAATTCTCCTGTCAAAATACAACAGATGATTTCTGTATTCTTCACTCACTTTGACTGCTATGCTCGGTACACAGAAAAAAAATCACAGTAATACCTCTATATCAATTCCAAATAACAGAAGAGAGAATACTTCTAGGCTATATTGTGTTAAGCATCCATTGTTGAGCTAATGAATTACAGCACAGGGAAACTGTTCCTGTACTTAAAAAAAAAGACTCCCAGAATCTTCCGATAGTGCTTGAAGAGAAATGTTTTACAGAAATGTTTCTTTGAAAGGGAAAAATAGTGAACTAGGAAGATACATTTGAAAAAGTCTACCTGGCTGGGTGTGGTGACCCACGCCTGTAATCCCAGCAGCTCAGGAAGCTGAGACAGGAGAACCATGAGTTCAAAGCCAGCCTCAGCAAAAGCCAGGTGCTAAGCAACTCAGTGAGACCCTGTCTCTAAATAAAGTACAAAATAGGGCTTGGAATGTGGCTCAGTGGTCGAGTGACCCTGGGTTCAATCCCCAGTACCAAAAACCAAAACAAAACAACAACAAAAAAATCTCCCTAAAAAGCATAATTATATATTCAAAGTTCCACATGCATGTCTATGTTAGATCACCTTCATTCAGTAGGCCATCCTTCCAGTCAATTAAATATATTGTAGCAACGTTTACCTACTAATGTACTTTGCATCAGAAATTATTTGATTTTTCCCTCTTTATCATAATCAAATTTTTAAAAAGAATTATGTTTTCTGATAGCATAAATTCATACTATTTTTCAAGTAATTAGAATTGTAGTCTACTTTCTTTTTATAATGTTCCTTTTCTACCTCTACAGAAAAAAATTCTCAAAATATTTTCCTGTATAAGTATTTCTACCTGTTTTCCTTACAGTTGCAATTGAATCCACTGCTTTCAGGAATTTATCCCAGATCTAAGCAGAAATTGCTCATCTCAAAGTCAACAGTGATGCCCCCTGTCCATTTCATTTGACCTTCCGGCATCACATGATAACACGTTCCTATGTAATCACTCTCTTCACTGGGTTTATAGACCACTGCCTTCTGCTTTCTCTTTTCCTTCATGCATCACGTTTGTCTCCCTGACATCTAAATCCTACAATGCCCCAGAATTCAGTCCTTGGCCTGCTTCTCTCTCTCCACTCACTTGGTAACCTCATCAATTCTCTTAGCCTTAAATAGGTTGACAAGTCCCCAATCTACCCCACCAGCCCAGAGCTCTTCCCTGAATTCTAGACTTATATAATGAATTTTGACATCTTCATTTTAATGTTGAGCAGGCATAGCAAACTTAGCAAAGTTACCAAAATAAAAAAAGCTTGCAAAAAATGTGTTTAAGTAAAATACTTAAAAATATTTTCCCTGCTGTATCCCAAATCTCATTGTTTTCCTCATCTTAACAAATGTCAACTAATGTTCTCAGTTGCTTTGCTTAAATCCTTGCATTCAACCTCCACCCCTCTCTTTCACACTTCCCATCTAAGCTAAACAAATTCTGTTTACTCCACTGTCAAAAAAAAAAAAAAAAAAAAAAAAAATATATATATATATATATATATATATATATATATACATATATACTGACCATTTCCTTTCACCACTTATAGTTCTCCTGCCCTAATTCAACCTGAAAGGAACAAGACTGTAGTCATTTCTCCCCTGATTCTGCCCCTTCTCCACACACTATTTTTCAAATTAGATTGTTAACTTCCTTTTTAGTCACTGGTCCAATTAACCCATGGGCTTCCACTACTTAAGGGTCGTTCCCCTGCTATTAAGATTTTCTAGTAGACATCCCAAGGGTGAATCTGCTAGGAATGGAAGACCTAGATCCCATGGTGGAGACTGATACAGCCAAATCAGTGTCCAAGGCATCCCAAGGTCACAGACTAGTTGGCTAGAGATGAGGAAGCTGCTCTCTTTCTCTCAGCCTTAAGGGCAGATTCTCTGTCTGCTTATTAAAATCACTTGTGTGTGTTCCCATGTCTGGCGTGGTTTTCTGGGTGCTTTCATTGGTGCTGTGACTCAGATGGGCTCTTCTACTGCCATTTAGGTGGGTGGAATCCCAACTGTTGCCCCAGATCCCTGGACACTGGTCTCACCTTCCATTTGCCCACACTCTTGGTTCTACATCCACCACTGGCCTTCAGATTGGTGAGTTTTCCCCTAGGTTGACCTAAACACTCCTCTGCTTACCCAAGAAATGACCATTGATTGCCCAGCACCCTTGAGGCAGTTGAGGAGTGGGGGTTCCCCCAGCCACAACTTTTACAGTTACAGTTGGCCCCGTTAGTTGACCTTATCTGATGGGTGAGTCCCCGATCTTTATGGTGGAGATTCTTTCTCTAGGTTGAGGCTCTTCACCACTTTCCCTCTCAAAAATCCTGGTGCCAGTTCCTCAACCCCCTCAGCTTTTGCCCGGCACACACTGACAGGGGTGACGATTCCCATCATTGTGCTGCCTCCTATCTCCAGCCAACTAGTCTGTGACCTTGGGATGCCTTGGACACTGATTTGGCTGTATCAGTCTCCACCATGGGATCTAGGCTTCCATTCCTGGCAGATTCACCTTTGGGATGTCTACTAGAAAATCTTAAATCCCTTTACCTGATCCCTGACCTAGAGCCACCAAAATTTATTTGCTTTTATAATGATATTTGGCCACATTATTCTTTGGATAATCAATCTAGGTGGTGGGTTAGTGGTACTTTGGATACTAATGTTTTACAGGACTTATACAATTTCTGATAGCAAGGGGGCAAGATATTTTATCTTCAGTCTTTCTCTTTCTTGAAGAGTAAACCTAATCTTTGCTCTTCCTGCAAGCCCAAACACCTCCTTTTGGCTTCTTCTCCCCGACCTAATCCCTCCTCCTTCTCTGACTTCAACCCAGCTAACGAACCACCCTCATACAGGTCTCCTGTGGTAGAGACCTCTCTGGCCTCTGCTCCTCCATCTCCTTTGCCCTGCTCTGTTTCTGCTCCTGCCCACCCCCTGTTGGGGACTGTGCCATGCGGACGGTGCCAGAACGGCACCTGATCACATCGGCAGCGAGGAGGTTAATTGACATAAGCACACTCAGGTGATTTATCGTCCACGCACACAATGCATGCACATGTGTTCTCGAGCACTCCTAATTGTGCCTGCTCGGACATCTAGCATCTGGCCTAATCTTTGCGTAAGAGGCGTGGCCCTACTCTCTGCCTCCTGGAGGTGATATAAGTGGGCCGTAGGCAGAGCGCCACAGAAAGAGCAGCAGCTAGTGGAAAGAAGCAGAGAGAAGTCACTAGCAGAAAGGAAGAAGTAAGAGCCAGGGACATATGGTGGCCCGTACGGGGCGGGAAATTGGTAACAACCTTACAGGGAAAAAGGAAATCGGCACGGTGGGGAAAGTAAACTGAAGAAGTCTGTCTCTGGGAATAGGTTCATCAGGGAAAGTAAGAACTTCGCAGGAGTTTCTAGCCAGAGCGGTTTAAGGGCAAGGGATAGTTAAAGATCACAAAGGGCATAACAGTGAAGTGCGTACTACTGTTAGTGTGGCCTTTGTATCACATATTCAAACTCTAACAGAAATAAGCCCAGGCTTTATAGAAGAAAAGCTGCTCAGTGTGCCACAGGGGGATCTTCATAAATAGGATCTAATAGCAACAGAAAAGAAGGAGTAGCTGGCCAGGTAAGGTTCGCGGAAAAGCGACGGAGAGGCCATGACTCAGAAAATTTCAGAACAAGGGAAAAAGGAAAGAGTTAAATCTAATACAAAGAACCCCCAAAAGGAATAACCAAGTGGTAGTGAAAACTTAAGAACAAGGGGGAAAAGGTAGGAGAAAGTTAAACCTAATACAAAGAGCTTCAAAATTTGTAGAACCTGCCCATATTTGAGGACCAAAATAAAGATATCATCAACCATTAGAAAAACTTTAAAGAGGCAGTTAAGACTGAAACAGCTATGCAGAGCAGTGTTATCTGGAGGACAATGTCTAATTGGAGAGCTCAGTGGCAAGAAATAGCTATTGAAACTGCTTGCAGAAACGCAGTAGCAAGGTAGAAATGTTGATATGCTAATAGAAGGCTAATATGCTTCAATAGATACTCAAAATCAATATGATCCTGGAGTGTATGCACAGATATACAACAGCAAAGAGACAATGCCCTAACAAAAGATAAAAGATAACTATAGTAAAATCTGTTACACCTTGTGCCCCAGGTCTTTGCCTGAAGTGCAGAAAGGGAAAACATTGGGTTAATGAGTGCAAATTAGTTACTGATGTTGAGGGCAAGATGTTACCAAATCATTTAAGAAACAAGGCACAGGGCTCTTCAACTCAAGGCTCACAAAATGGGAGCAACTACTATAACCCTTGTAGAGTTTGGGGAGTAACAGATCTTTTTGCTGATAGTGATTGCATCACTCAGGCAATTCCCAAATTGGAATTGGTCGGACCCATAGCCCCTCATAAGCTGATTTAGCCACAGATGATTTTCATCTTTTTCTCAGTAAAAAGCTTATTTTCATCCTGTGTAACTCACTTCTAATTCCTTATGTTGATACCTCACCTTTAAGGAGGGTTTATAAGTAAAGGGAAGTGCACCAACTAGAAGGTTAATGGAGTTAATATTAAAAATGTAGAGAGGGTGAAGCGATTGTTTTTTCAGCACAGTTTGGCACCAAATTTTGGGGATTTTTAAGTTTTACACTAATAGGCTTGGGTGTGTCTGCGTTAATTCTATCTTACATCTACAAACGCCTCAAAGCCAGTCAACAGGCTTATGTCATCATAAAACAGGCCATGGCCGCCCTTGAAGCAGAACAATCTCCCAGTACATGGCTTAGTATGCTGGATCAGTAGTCAAAGACGGGCAAGATTCATGGGGAGCTCATACCAACCTAAGACAGGAAATGAGGGCTAGAGCCTCATTGTCCAATGACGACGGGTAAGGATGTTGCTCTGCCGTGGACAACCTAAGACAGGCACAATCCCTGCCGGCTTTCTTTTCATTTTATATAAAGAAGGGGGAATTGTTGGGGGCTGCGCCATGTGGATGGCACCAGAACAACGCCTGATCACATCGGCAGCGAGGAGGTTAATTGACATAAGCACACTCAGGTGATTTATTGTCCACGCACACAATGCATGCACATGTGTTCTCAAGCTCTCCTAATCATGCCTGCTCGGACTTCTAGCATCTGGCCTAATCTTTGTGTAAGAGACGTGGCCCTACTCTCCACCTCTTGGAGGTGATATAAGCGGGCTGTAGGCAGAGCTCAACAGAAAGAGCAGCAGCTAGTAGAAAGAAGCAGAGAGAAGCCACTAGCAAAAAGACAGCGAAAGCAGCAGCTAGCAGAAAGAAGCGGCAAGCAGAAAGAGAAGCAGCGATTAGGGACAGTGGCGGAAGACAGATTGCAGAGTGGAGAACTGAGAACACACCTTTAGGTTGCAGATCACAGACAGGCACATCGCAGTACGCGGGACACATCACTAAAGCACCTTAGGTAGACGCACCCTTAGTTCACAGATGCAGGATGCAACTTTAAGAAGCAGCAGAACTAAGAAGATATAGATCTCTGAAAGTGTAGCCTCTCTCTCTCCTCTCAAATCAAGTAAGCCTCATTTGCTCTATCCTCTATAAACAAGCAAGCAAGGAAGCAGCCCAGAGATAGAAGTAGCTCAGTTTCCAGTCCACTATCCATAAAGACCCGCGCAAATTGTTGCTGCAGGCGGTGACAAATATCCACAGATTTGATACCACAAAGAGCCAGTGACAACCCCCTGCCCAGCCTACCTAGTCCTCCTGTCACTGGTGTGAAGGAGGAAGCTGGTGTGAAAGGAGTGATCAGAGTCCATGTTCCTTTCTTGCTTTCTGATCTTTCCCAGATAGAGAAGCTCCTAGACCCTTTCACTTCCAACTTCGCGAACTTTATCAAGGCATTTCAGTGTCTCACTCATTCTTATGATCTTACTTGGCATAATATTTATATGATAATGTCCAACGCCTTGGCTACTGAGGAGCGCAGAAGAGTCTGGGATCAGGCATGCAATTATGCAGATGAGGTCCACCAGTCAACCCCAACCCATCCCATTGGGGCTGAAGCAATACAAGATAGGGACACTCAATGGGACTATAACACGGGAATCGCGCATCTGCAGTGGTGGCATGAGTTCCAAACTTGTGTTCTTGCAGGCCTTCACAAGGCTGCTATTAATCCTATCAATTATGGTAAACTTCAGGAAGTAATACAGGATAAAACTGAAAACCCATCCATCTTTCTGAGTCACCTCACAGTGGCCATACTCAAATATATTAACCAGGACCCTGAACGTTCAGAGGAATGACAGCTACTCATGACTTATGTTTTTTTCTCAAAGTTATCTGGACATAAAGGCTAAATTGAATTGGTTGAACAGAACACCCCTTACCCCACAGCCAGAGGTTCTAGAGGTAGCATTCAGGGTGTATAATGGAAGGGAAGGAAAAAAAAACCCACAAATTAAAATTCCTAATGCTAACTAAAGACTTTCAGCCAGCTGTACCTGTCCAGCCAGGAACTATCAGGGGCACCCTAGCTCCCAGAAGACCTCCATGCCCATGCTTCAAGTTCGGAAAGGAGGGTCACTGGACACAAGCCTGCCCCAACCCCCAGCAGCCCCCAGGTCCTTCTCCAAAATGCCATCAACCAGGACATTGGGCAATGTATTGCCCGGTGCTCAGAGAAGTGCCAGGTCACCCTCACCCGTTTTCCCCAGTGACTTACTGAAATTGACAATGGATGACTGAAGGGGCCCAGGACTTCTAGACTCGATGACTCCCACTTCTCAGGAGCCCCAGGCGGCTCTTACAGTGGCAGGCAGGCAATTCCCTTTCCTTGTAGATACTGGAGCTACATTTTCAGTGCCGCGGGAGTTTTGGGGACCCATTTCTCCTGCCAAATCCTCAATTGTCTGAGTAGAGGGAAAACCATACCACCCCCTACAAACCCCTCCAATAAGTTGCCATATCAGACAAATTTGCTTCATTCATTCTTTTTTAATAATTCTTATGTGACCCATTTCCCTCTTGGGAAGGGACATCCTAACTAAATTGGGTGCCTCTAGGTAGGGGTGCCAAGCTAGCTCAGGTGCAGGTCAGGGCCACAGAGTCAAGACCCCCAGACTCTGGGAGTTGGGTGGAAGCAGGTTTGTGGTGAGCAGCCTGCAAACTTGTTTATTACGGGAAAAGGTATACGTTTTATAAGTTTCTTGTCTAATCACAATGTGCCATAGGGGATCAGACAGCCAGGCTCCTATACAGGTTCCCTTGGTAACAGTAGGTCAACTTGTGGCAGTTATTTACTTTCCTAAGTAGGAGAAGCAGAATGCTCCTCTGCAAGTTTACATACTTGAGACATTAACTGCTGCCAGCCAAGAACTAGGATTTCTCCCAACACCTCTATTTCCTTCTCATCCACCATGTACCTCCACCAAGACTCCTCTGCTATTCCTCTCCTATGACCTTGCAGGAACATACAACCCAACCTGAGTCTTCATATCCCCTTCCTCCCTCCCTTGTTGATCCCAAGGTTTGGGATACCCACACACCCTTTGTAGCTACATGCTCACCTGTATTCATTCACTTGAAGGACCCAACATCCTACTCAGCCTAGGCTCAATATCCCCTTTCCCAAAGGAGCCTCTTAGGGCTTCAACAGTCATCCAGGATGTAAGGCAGAAAGGTTTCCTGTGCCCCGCCAACTCACCATATATCACTTCCATTCTGGCTGTTAAAAAGCCTAATGGATCTTACCATTTGGTGCAGGATCTCTGCATCATCACCTCAGCAGTTGTCCCCATCTTCCCCATTGTACCCAATCCCTACACCTTGCTTTCCTCTATCCCCTCCTTCACCACATACTTTTCTGTGTTGGATTTGAAGGATGCCTTTTTCACTGTCCCTCTTCATCCTGACTCGCAGGATCTCTTTGCTTTCACCTGGACTGACCCTCTCACTCAAATTTCTTCTCAGCTGACCTCAGCTGAACCAACAGTTCTCCCACAGGGATTTTGGGACAGCCCTCACCTCTTTAGCCAAACACTGTCTTATGATCTTGCCTCTCTTACTTTTGTTTCCTCCTATCTCTTATAGTATGTTGATGATCTTCTTCTATGTAGTCCCTCTTTTGAGAACTCCCAAGGAGACACTATTAAGATTCTAAATTTTCTGACTAACAGAGGTTATAGGGTCTCTTCAGCAAAGGTACAGCTTTCCCAACCCCAAGCTATTTACTTAGGAGTCAACCTCTCACCTGGATTTAAGATCATCGTTGTAGAGAGAAAAGCATTATTGAAGAACCTGCCCACTCCATCTACCAAGGAAGAAATCCTTTCCTTTTTAGGACTAGCAGGATATTTATGATCCTTAATCCCATCCTGGTGGCCCCCTTGTATGAGACTTCAAAGGGAACTCCCACTGAACCTCTTCTCAACCCAATGGAAGTCCCTTTCCAGACCCTAAGGAAAGCCCTTCTTTAAGCCCCAGTCCTACACCTCCCTGACATCACCAGATTATTCTACCTGTTTGTGTCTGAGATAAATGTGTTCACTCTGAGGGTCTTTGGACACGTTTGGTCCTACCTTTGACCAAGTGGCAATACCTATCAAAAAGGTTAGACCTTACTGTAAGATGTTGGGCACTATGTCTTAGGGTATTGGCTGCAGCATTTATCTTAATCCAGGAATCAAAAAAACTTTCCTTTGGGGCTCCCACTGAAGTGATCTCACCTCATCATCTATTTGAGCTTCTTACTTATAAGGGTCTACAAACTCTACTGCCCTGTCAGGTGTTAGCTTTGCCAACTGCTCTTATTGAGGACTCTTCCATTTCCTTTAAGACATGCTCTCCTTTAAATTCAGCCACCCTCTTCCCCCTGCCTTCTAACCTACATGCTTCAGCAACCCATAGCTGCCTTGAGACTCTGGAGGAGTTTTACTCCCCTCCCTCCAATGTTCAGGAGGAGGCCTTACACAATCCTATTATCATATGGTTCACTGATGGTAGCTCTTTTCTCCAAGAAGGGAATCATACAGGCTGAATATGCCATTGTTTCCCAGGAAAAGGTTGTAGAGTCAGGACCACTACTAAACAACACCACCAACCAACAGGCAGAACTAATTGTTCTCACCTGCACATTCACCCTCACAAAGGGAGAATTCCTCACAATCTACTGACTCTAAATATGATTTTCACATTATCCTTTCCCATGCCACTATTTGAAAAGAGAGGGGCCTTCTTACCACAAAAGGGAACTCCATTACCAATTCTAGCTACATCCTAAACCTCCTTGAGGCTCTTCGCCTCCCAGCAACCATAGGACTTTACATTGCCAAACTCATCAGACAAATCAATCATTCATCTCTTCAGGCAAAAACAAGGCAGATGAGGAGGCTAGAAGAGTGGCCCTATCATCCACACCAGCCCCCATTAGGACTCTCAATGATCATTTGCCTCCACCAGCTCCCAACAGAGAGATACTTTCCTACCTCTACTGTTTATTTCACCCCATCCTTTCTTCACTCTCACAATTCGTTAAGACTCATTTTCAACTATCCTCCTCTGACATCTCATTTCTGAAAAACTGTCCTCCACATGTGAAGTTTACCTATGAACTAATCCTACAACCATCAGACCCCCTACTTTTCTGACTCATCAGGCCCACAGTGCCATTCTAGGGATAGACTGGCAACTTGATTTCACTCATATGCCCACAGTAAGGAAATCTAAATACCTTTTGGTCATGGTAGACACCCTCTCTGGGTGGAGTGAGGTCATCCCTACTTGCAACAAAAGGGCATTAACTGTCTCTAGCTTTATCCTTCATGAAATCATTCCTTGTTTTGGAGTGTCTACCTCCTTCCAGTCAGATAATGGGCCTGAATTTATCTCTTAAGTTTCTCAACTACTTGCCAAGGCTCTTGGAGTCCCTTGGCATTTTCATATTCCCTTTCACCCAAAGTAATCGGGTAAAGTAGAACTAATAAACTGAACTCTTAAACATGTCTTAGCCAAACTTTCTTTGGAACTTCACCTTAATTGGGTTAAATTCCTGCCTTTTGCTTTTCTGAGTCTTTGTTTGCTCCCCAAGAAACCTGCCAGTATCTCCCCTTTTGAGCTGATGTATGGTTGTCCCATCCTTCCCCTGGGGTTATTAGCCCTTTCTTCCCCTCTTCCTTCTCATATATTCATTCCTCTTCTAAACTACATTCGGGCATTCCTATGTGGTTACTCTGACTCCTCCCTTCCCAGACCTTGTCTGGACCCCTGGCTCAGCCTCTTCAAATAGGAGACCAGGTTCTTATCTCTCCTTCTCAGGAGACCACAGCCCTTCTATCTCCCAAATGGCAGGGACCCCATACGGTGATCCTGGCTGCGCCAATGACTGTTAAGGTGCCAGGTTTACTGGGATGGCTACATATTTCTCAGGTTAAACTCTACTCTCAATCCACAAACTCCTCTCCAGTTTCTAAACCTCAGGCTTCTTCCAACCAATACTCGGCCACCCCAGTTGGACCTCTCTACTTCGCTGAAGGCCATCAAGCTCTCCATTCTTCTTCCCATTCCCAAGGTCAAGGACCAGAACACTGAGGCACCAGACAACCACATCCAGCCAAGAGGACTGGAATGCCAGCTACATTCTTGCCTTTCTGGCTATTGGCCCTATCTGCCATTTTCCTATTGGAATTTTTCCCCAATAGATGTGTCCAGCTTGTATTACAGGACTATCAGGATCTTATGGAGGATGAATTGGAACCTGGCTACAAGTGCACTCCCTAGGGGAACTATTCAGAATCCAACCCCCACCTCCTGAAATGACATCTCCCTCCCCTGAATCAGTTCTACTGTACCAAAACTATAAGCATATTGAAAGGAAAGTGGAAATGAAAGGATTTTGTGAGTAGAGACTAGTAAGTACACATTCCACTCTGGATCTTGTATGAGAATTATTCAAAATGACAATGTAGCAACTGGTTTATAGTTGGAGTAATTACTGCTATTATTTTTTAAAATTATTTTTCTAGATGAGACTTGGGTAGAGTGTCCATGTGTTCCCAGCAAATATCTTAAAGCAAAAACACCATAATATTTATAGAATTCAAATCACATTATGTCTTTCTACCATATCAAAACAAAAAGACAACAATAACAAAAGAAAAAGAAGGAAGAGAGAGGAGAAAATAACAGGGATAGAGAATCAGCAGAAAATAGAAAACAGAATCCTACAATTACAGACTCAGACTCTTGAAAGGAAACATCTTTGGGTTTCAAGGAAGTTTATATAAATAAAAACAAATAGGTAAGCATCGTTTCATTTTAATGTTTAGCTAAGGGGCTTAAGAGGTGAAAAATGTCAGTGGAAATTGATTATGTTCAAAATGTATTTTTTCCAGTTCTTTGAAGTATGAGGCATTCGACTAAAAGGGGTGCTCTGGAGATTAGCTCTCAGACCTCTCCTGGGTTCCCTGAAGCAGGATTTTTCATGGTTGAGTGTGTGTTCCCTCCCATAAAGGAAAATGCATTTTGACTCATTTGGTGCTTACCACAATCCTAGAATATACATTTTTACTGAGTTTATGTTAAAAATTGAAAATGAACACATTTAGAAAAACAAAATTAAAACAATATTATACAGTAATAATTATGACAGGAGAATACTATTACAGTCCATTAACACATGGAAGGAGGTAGTTAATAACCGCATCTTCTAAATTCTGGCTATTGCCCACATGTGAAAAAAATAAGTCAAACGTCTTGATATTAAAAGAAAAAAGTCGCTTTGCTCCTTTGTCATTTCTTATTTAATAAGCCAATATAATTAAACAAGCTGGGATAAGTAAACTTGCTTGATGTTTTTGGAAGTTTACAGCTACAATTTAAGGTCCAGAATAACAGCACATTTATAGCTTCCCTTACATCTAACAGATGTGCAATCACGCCAGAGTTGTATATTTTTACTTTAAATAGTAGTAAATTTAGTTCTTTCTCTAAAGTACAAGACAAAATAAAGTCCCTTACCAAATTTTCTTGTAGCTTCAAGAGTAATGTGCTGTAGTACCTATCAATGTGTGCTCTGTCACTATTGAGGAACTCGGAATAAAACAAAGGTGTATAAATAGCTAGACAGATGTACATTTGACACTTCTGAAAGCAAACAGGATCTGTTTGACACACAGTCTCTTATTTTCTCTAGGGACTTGAGAAGAGTACAAGAATTTCATTTTGGAGGCCAGTATCAAAGTTTCTAAAATATGTTTTATACAATATATATATGAGAGTCATTGATTAACTGAAATAAGAAAAACGGATTCACAACCAAATTACCTATGATGCAGTTGTACATTTTCAGGCAGGCTCTTATGGCATCAAAGAATGTAAAAAACACAACAATCTTCTATAAACTAACTGAGGACATTCTTCATTCTGTTGAGATGACATGTTTGACAGCTGTTGGTGCTACAAGATCTATGGAAGTATCGTCCACATGTTTGAGAGCATAAAAAATTGTACAGCAAAGAAGCTTCAAGAGCAAAATTCAATTCTTGACATTGTGTAAATTTTTTTAGAAAGCTATTTTCTTCTGACCTGTGACTTTTCGCTAAATTTTTAGTGGAAAAATATGTAGGCCTAAGGGTAGGAAAAAAAATTAAATTATGTCTTATCAGAAAATTCACCATTTGAAAGTTATACTTGAAAGTTTTGGTGTTAAAGAAAGTGAATAATACTATGGTGGAATTTTTAAAAATATTGGCTAATTCTAGAGCTTCATCATGTAATATCAGTAATTCAACTTTTCCAGACATAATACTTGAGCTATTTTTTTTTTTAGTAACCTCTAGCAAAACCTACTTTCAGATTTTTGACAATTGATAGAAAAAGGGCAAAGATCTGCAGAGATCATTTTAAAACTTTAAAATTTGGGCTTTAAAGTAGTACAATAAATAAGATTTCTAAAAAAAATTTATATCTATCAAATAAAGTTGAAGGACTTTTGATCTCTGGGTCTGTTATTGTGAATGTGGCTCCTATGAATGTAGGTTTGCATGAACAGATAATCGTACTTATGCAGCTGTATAGGATTTCCTTTCTACCCCCATCTTCAACCTCCACTGATGATTTTTAGTATAAGTAGCATTCAGGCATGCTCTATTCAGAGTAATTGTGGTCACAATTGGAAAGAAGAATTATTTTTCTTATAGATGAAGTCACTAAGACTTTAAGCTTATTTCTGTAATTCACAGCAAGCACCTGCATCATCCTGCAAAATGATTTTATTTTTGGTAGCTGATTGTGGGCATAATGAGGGTTTCATTATATTTCAACATAGTAATTACACTTACATATGTAATGTTGAGGAGTAATAGCCACTTTTAAAATTTTGCAATTTGCAATTAAACATTTTTTTTTTTTTGTGAGTATAGCTTATGATAAGAACCAAGTGTCTCAGTCATCAAACATTTAAGGATGTTAAGATGTCAAGGTAAATTGCATATTTTAGAGAATAGTTTTAATACATTAGTAGAAAACTGAACTTGAAAAAAAATATTAAGCTTAAGAAGGCAGATTTTAAAACTTTAGGAAAAGTCAGTGATATTGTCCTACATTTATTTTTCTAGTATTCTACCTAAGTCACTTCTATAGGGGTAAAAAAAAAAAGATTTTTGAAGAATCAAACATATTAGCTGGGTGTGGTGAACATCTTTAATCCTAGAGTCTTGGAAGGCTGAGGCAAGAAGACTGCAAGTTCACGGCAAGCCTCAGCAACTTATTGAGACCCTGCCTGAAAATAAAAATTTTAAAAAGTGCCTCAGTGGTAAAACTTTCCTGGGTACTTCCAGTGGTGCTGCACACACACACACACACACACACACACACACACCAAAAAAAAAAACAAAAAAACAAAAAAATAAGAATAATTAAACATCAGAGGATGATGTTTTACATATGCATAAAATTTCTGTATGTGTTAAAAATAAAACAGCATTCCTATTCTTTTATATCTCTATCATATATGGTTCCTAAGTATGCGTGCTATTTAACTGGAGCCACTGTGCATTGTTTTTGTATGTGTTTTGTAGAATGAATGAAAAGAGGCCAAGAGAATTTCTTGTAAAAAATTAATACCATTGGCCTCCCACATACAAACACATGGAGAGAAGTCCACGTAGCCCGTCTGAGTGTATACTGCCTATCTCTTCTTAAGAAGAGTAGGAGTGTCTAGAGAAAATCAATTTTGGTGAACTGCAAAAGAGTAAAGATACAGAAAGCTAAACAGTTATGTGCTTAAAGTTAAAAATAACATGACTTCAGCAAAGATGAGCACAATTATAAAATTGTGAGGTTTACTGCTTTGGATACAAAAAAACTTCATTGCTAATTTTGGTCATAGATCTGAAACAAATTCCTCTAATTTACCTGACTTGTACTAGGTAGAGTAAAGGCTTAGCATGTATTATGATGTAAATGTCACAATTAGAATTTCTTAAGAAAACAAACTGTGATAATAGGATTATACTTGAACACCTATTGTTTTTCTTTTTAATAGATTTGACCACAGCCCACAGGTAAATAAAACAAATTTCAAAGACTCATAAAAGGTATACTCTGAGACAATGCACTACTCACAAATGAATTTATATTTACATCTATATAATTATATGCGTACATATTTATTCTTTTTACCTTTTTTCTACATCATATGACATGTATGCAAGAATGTATATATCCCAAATACTAGGATATAGTAGAAGATTTTAATACCTTCTCTAAGTGCCACCATATAAGCCATACATTCAGATTATTAATAAGCTTGAATTTTAAATGAATTTTTTTTTGTTTTTCATAATTGTCTTATTTCTTTCAGAAATACTTTTGATCCTTTTATACAGAAATCACAAAATTCTCATTATCAACCCTTTAATCAGGAGAAAATGTCAGGGGGGACTCTTTGCACTTCCCTTACAATTCTGTTACATCCATCTTTCAAAGATTCTAATGAGTTCTTGTACTTTATATACCTATGAATTTATGCATTTAGAAAACATATCCATAACCGATTTTGTCATCACCACAAAAAGCATGACTTATGGTCAATATCGTCCAATCTTACGTGTAAGGGAAAGTTGAGAAAAAACTTGGATACAACCTAAGTAGTAGTAGTTTGTAGTAATTGGGAAATGAAGAAAATAGTAGCTTACTATAATGGTGTAAAGGTATGATTTTTGTATTTGGAGACAAACCCTGAGTCCAAGTTCCAACAGCCAATAATTTCATGAGCTTCTTGTTTTACATGTAAGAAATATTCTTAACCCACATGCTCCGTGTGATGGTTTACTATGTAAAAGTTTGTGAACACTCTTAGTATGATTCCATACATGGACATAGATTTCAGTACCCATTTCCTTATGTAAACTGAAGTGAGATGGCAGCATTAATAGATAAGTCAAATAAAAAATTTCATAATAATATTCTCTGCTGACTTTATCATACCTAAGATTATGAATTAATTAATCTACTTTCTAAGGAAAATATAATTTTAAATACTATTATAAAACATTTTAGATATCCAATGGATCAAAAATAATTTAATGCCTACAAATCTTGTTTTTTAGTTCTTTCGAAAAAGCACGTAACATGGCCTAGAAACCATATATTAATCTCCTAGGTTGACTTCATATTACCTTTATAGATATTTCAAAATCCCCAGGAAAAATGGGAAACTTAGTGGTCTGTTTTGTCCGTCCCATAGTTAATAACTATCATATAAAATTTAACCTGTCGTTGATTCTCTGCACAAGAAAAAAGACCATACATGCCCCTGCAGAGGTACAGAGAATAGACTTTCAGTGCTCAGAAAAATACTACCTTCAAGTAGAATAATCATGAACAGCTTTATTCCAGATGTGACTTTCAGTAGAACTTTACTGGATGTGTATGGTATATGTGTATAGAGATAGGTTTTTTTTTTTTTTTTTTTTTTTTTTTTTTTGAAACCAAAACAAACAAAAAAAGGTATAGGCCAAGGTGAATATTAAGTTTGGAATAGAAAGTAGTACTTAAGATTTACATTAAGTACATAATAAGAAGTCTTGAAACTAATTAAAGATTAGCAGAGTGAAAGACGGGAAAGTCTTTTATGTTTCCCTTATAAGGTCTATGGACATTGTAGAAAATAGTTAAGTTTTGAGTTTCTAGATATATAATTAGTGTTAATCATTATAATATCAATATCTGACTGTGTGTGATGATTCAAATGAAGAAGGATTGGGGTAGGAAAAACAGTTATGGGGACATTTTTATTACTTAAACCTCTTAAACTAGGAAAGAAGCTAAAGGGAGTTTGAGGAAAAACAATAAGGAGGAGGTTTTATTTATTTTTTTTGCAAGTAATTCATTAAGATTAGAAATCTAGATTTCAGAGGACATTGTATAGGAGAGTACCAAAGACCTATCTGAGATTTCAAACTTTCTAGGGTGAAATTCCTTTGGTGGCAGAAGGATTTCTAAGAAAAGAAGCCTCTTAGTATACTACTCTGGCAATATTCCAGTAGCAGATTATTTGAAATTTGGTGTTTCTGTGACTGCTGAAAACGTATGGTGGGCAATCTCCATTTCCTGACAGCGGGGAAGTTCAAGATGAAAACCAAAAGTTGATTTGCTGGGATTTATATCTAGGAAGCCAGTTAGGCACAGAAGGTTCAAAGCAGTAGGGAAGTAGTATAACGTATACAAGTTGAAGAAACATTGTTTTAGGAAAACAAAAGAAGAAGGAAATTCAGTGAAATCATGTTCAGGAAGGGTAAAAGAGTAAAAAGATAACCAGAAAGAACAGAGTTTGTGAGAAAAGGAGAAATGTTTCTGAGTAGTGTGCAACATCATTCAACGTCCTAAAAGAGACATGTTGAAAGAAGGCATAGAAAAGCCATTGGATTTACAGATTTGGAACCAAGTAGCTCAGGGACACCAGTTCTAGTATTTTGGCATGGATAGATATAAACCTTAAAAAGGATAAAATATTAAAAATGAGAAAAACCATGGACAGCAGTGAATGCTTCTATTCTACTTATGGTTTTAAAATCTTTTAATTTTTTAACAAATGACATGTGTCCATGTATTGAGTTATGCTTATTGAAATAATTAGTATTCGTTGTTTATTTTGCCATGATGGATGATTTACAAAAAGGAAAATGCAAAGGAAAAATTTTAACAGACTCCTTTCTGTCCTTGCCTGCTGTACCTTCTGCAATTGTTCTTCTGAAAGCCTTCTTACTGAAGCAAATCATCCTTAATCAGCTTCATGCTACCCTACCACGTGATTAACTCCAGGTGGCTTTCTTTTGATTAGAATTAGTGTAGGGAAAAACTCTTTCCTATCTGATACTTTGAACTGTAAATTCTGAATCAAGTTTTCTGATGGCGGATCCTCACAGACAACCCAGAAACAAGTACATCTGCAAGAATAAAAAGAACTCTTTTTGTTTCCTCAGATAAGAAGAAACTCACTTTCAAATAAAATTTATGATGATGGGATTTGAGAAAAATGGCATCAGTGAAGGATCAGGTAGTTAAGTTACTGTAGTGTCTTTTTTTTGGCGGGGGGAGATTTCTTTTTTTAAATAGAGAAAAAATGTCATCCATGCCTGGATGCTTTGTAAGGCACTCGGTTTAGAGAAACATAATTAGCTATACTTGTTGGAACTGTGGTTGTGTCTAACCTTCTATTTCCAGAGATTTTTATTTATTTGCTACTTTTTTTCCCTTATGTCTCTGTGGTTGGACCACACAGTTTCCTATGATCTGAACTTTCACCATCAATTGCACCTTTTTCCTTACAAATTACACTCCATTACATCACATGCTTTATTTAGAGACCTTCTTCTAGCCCAATCTGATGTACTTCTATTAATCCTTCAAAACTCAAACTCACATCACTGTTATTGTCAGGTTTGTCTTCTGAACCTGTCTCAGAGGTAATCAATTGTTCCGGTTCTCTCTAAGGCATATACTTATTGTTTAGTAGTGTATGAATATATATTTATCTTCTCGATAGACTGGGAGAATCTTGAGAAAAAGATCCATGGTTTATCATTAGTCCATTTTTCAATACTAACCTGGTACCTGAAACATGATAGTAATACAAGCATTTTAGTTTTATTGATTTGAATTGAGTCAACTAGTTGGCTCCAAGATAATATGAAAGAAAGCTGAATATTCTATCAAGTTTTCTGGGTATGAAAACATTCAATTTCCTCTCATTTTCTAATGTCCCATTTAAAAAAAATGATCTATATCCTGGGACTAGAACACATACCTATTTATTATCAGTGCATCAGAATAGCATTTAACTCATTGAAATCCTTTGAATGCTTCTCTCGCTATCAACAATGTCAAGGGAAGGAGATAATCTGCCTCAGTAGATCAACTCTTTATGAATTTAATGATCTTGAAGTCAGGAAGTTCCTATGTTATGCTTGAATAAATGCCCTTCTATTGTAATGTGTATAGGTGATGGGAAGCATTTTAAAGCAATCAATAACATATATTGAGCACCTACTTTACAAAAAGAATTATTCAAACTGAATCGAACTAAAAAACTTTCTTGGCCAGAAGTTTACTTAATATGAGAATAAATGAAAAGTGAAAATAATAATTTGTAAGCATATCTTTGAAGGCTATTAACATAAAAATAAGCATCTTCATAAAAGGAGTTGTTCATGGAAATGCATTCAGCTAAATCATGTGGAAGCGGAAGGGCTAATGGGAAAGAGCCAATATTAGAAGCCATCAAATGGCTAGATCCAAAAACTACTGAGAACATAGTGGGGGTGACGGGAGGGGGCCAAGATGCTCATAGTAACACGTGTCCATTTAAGGGCATTCATTAAAATCAGACCTAGAATAAATCATAAAGCCATGAAAACTAGCAGTTGGAAAATATCTGATTTTTTTCTAGATAAGAACATTCAACAAGGTCATGCTATTTCCTTTTTCGCACTTATACAACTCTATTGATAGCAAGTAGTGCTGTTGCATACTTAGCATGTGAAAAAAGGATATGATAGCCTTATATATACATATTTATATTTAATATTCATAGCACTATGACATGGCTGTAATTCCCACATTCTACAATCTGAATCTTAGGTAAATAAGCTTTGTCTTAGAATATAGAGCTAGCAAGAGTGAGGCAGGATGCACAGTGAGAGAGCCTGATTCCTGAAATCAGACTTAAGTGTATGTTTACATTATAATTTCAGATTAGTTATTCATTAGTTCCTTTATTTATTCAGGAAGCTTTCACTAAATGCCTATATGTAGAAGGTACTAGAGAAAAAGGAAAAGAAACTGCTTTGTGAATAGCTCAGGAGTATTCGTAGTTTAAATAAGACATTGCACCTACAAATGCCAGTTACTGAAGCAAGACTGAACATCAAAACTGTCACGGAATTTGGGAGAGGGTGACTCATGAGACAGCAAGATAGAATAAAAACTTTTGTGACTATCAATAGATGTGGCAGAATCAATGTGTAAATGCAAGATTTAGGTAGCACTTTGGCTATTATATGCTTCTTAATCTTGCTAGAAATCAAACTTTTTATGGCTTACCAGCTTTCAAAGTTCTTCCAGATGCACCAATTATTGAATCATCTTGCCCCCTGTAAAGCTTATAGCATGTACCCCATTTTACAGAAGGGGAAACTGAAGTTTTGAGAGTGACTAGCTAGTATATATCAAAGCTAGAATTTGTTCTCAGTTCCTCCAGCACTAAGTTTATTATTCTTTAAACTGAACCACAGCTTCTCAAACTTTTTCTCTGAAGTGCTCCTTAAAGCAGAGGACAATGTATGTGCATATCCCTGGAAAGTCTGGGCAGAGAGCCTGAAGCAGCCCTGAAAACACAAAGTTCCTTTGAAATCTTCTGTTTTATATAAAACATGAAAATGAATGATTCTGCTGTTTTTATATGCACATGCAAGTAAAAAACCTTTTAAAAGTGAACACATTCAAAACTTTTTCACCTTTAGTTAAATTTGATTCTCAAGAAGGAGCACTGTATTTCTTCTCTGACATTTAATACCTTTGGACGGGCCACCAATATAGAGTGGCCATACATGAGCTGAAAAGTTGCTGAATTATTTTGTGATAGAAATTTTAAAAATTTACTCTGTGGGTCAATTATGCAGCTCACTATAATATTAACTCTTATTTCATATGGAAGCTGTTTGTAATTTTGATTCTTTCATATTCCATTTACTTGAAAGATTAAGGCTGGTATTATGAATGGGCTTAGTGCTGGGGTTTGCTCTCAGTCTATTTTCCTAAAAAATATAAAGAAAAGAACAATATTAGTTTATCCAAAACCTAAATCATGAATGGATCTTATTGAAGGCAGATTGAATGTATTTTCAGTGACAAGCCACAGTGATGTTCAAGTCTTTCCTGTAATAAATGCCTTAAGCTATTAGTATTCTTTCAGCTGAGGTTGGGTTGCACCTTGCCTTAAGTCAAACAATGCTTAATTAGAGGAACGGGAAGCAAAGTAGGATGGGAGAGACAGAGAGGCAGAAAAACTTGTCCACAAAGCAGGTCACAAGTAATTAATGAAAATAATGCCAGAATGCAAAGTAGGGTATAGCACAATAGAGAGTTCCCCTTGCAAAAGGGAGTTTTATTTGAGGATAACTAAGCAAATGTCAAGAAGGGTAATTCTGTGAATGTTATAGATACAAGGTGACAAAGATTGAAAACATGGCTAGGTCCAGGAGTAGAAGTGGCTGAAAGATGCTCAGGAAGCTAATGCAAATGAGGGTTCTTCTGATCTCTTCCCTGAGGTCCTTGAAGGTTGCTTCCATCATGTGATTACAGTGGTCAGTGTTTTGATGTGAAATATTTAGGATGGTTTTCTACTGCTTTAGAGCAGAGCAAAAATAATTTTCAAAGTGATGCTTTGCTACCCTTTCCTGATTTCAAGAAAAGACAAAATTATCTGAACCTGATTGAAAATGGTTATAAAGGGATTGGATTGCAATCACGGAGCTAGGAGGGATATAAAAATTTATTTAACACATGATAAAACTGAAGCATTGAAAGGTCAAATGATTTATCTAATAAAACCCTACAACATAAGAAATAGTATTAGAAGCCAGTTGTCTGGTTTCCACTGAACAAAGTTCTACCTATAGAAAACACTAAAACTGCTAGGGTATTTTAAATCAATATCAGATTGCAAAGCATTTTCTTTTTTTCTAGGTTTTTAAAATTTAGTTTTATATTTTTTGTTATTATTCAGAGTAATTTATGGTCTGAGAGTGCATGGAATGTCAGACATACTATAGGGAGGACTTTTGGCAAGGCTTTGGGTGTAATACAAAGCTGCTCCTTCGCCCTTTCCATTGCATCACAACCTAGCTTGTCAGTCTGAAAGCTGCTCCCCCCGGCCCTTTCCAGTGCAGCCATTTTTCCTGCCTCCTAACTACTGTCAGTCTGTAAACATCCTAGCTAGCTATTGGTTCATCAGTCAGCTTGCAAGTATCCTTCTCCGTTATTGGTCCCCTGTTAGGGGGTGGGGGGTGGGGGGTGGATTCTTAAAGATAGCTTCACCTCCATCTTTTCTCTCTTGCTTTTCTCTCCCCCTGACTCACTTTCTTTCTCCTCTTCGCTTTCCACTCTCTCTAGTGCACACCCTTTCTCTCTCCTTTTCTTTGCCTCTCATTTTCTCTCTTACCCTGAAAGGAGACACTCTGTTTGCGTAATAAACTCCCTTATGTGATTTCCGGTGTCTGGCGTGGTTTTTGTGGGATTCCTTACATTGGGAACTGTGGATTGAAGCCTGTAAGAAACCAAAATTGTTCATGAACAATAAATACACAGGACTCTTGATTTAACCAGAAACTATATTTTTCTAGGATTTAATAATTTAATATACTACTTTATGCAATCATTTCATTTTGGTTATAATCCCATTTTATCTCTTCTGAAATTGAACACTTGACGATATACTGCAGATAAAACTTTTTAATTTTTTTGGTTGCCAGTGGTTAGAAAAAACTCTAAACCACTGATTTAGGGAAATTAATTTACATAAAACATGTTGCACCATATTTTAAACAGTTTGCTAATGTTCTTTCTCCAAAATCACTTTCCTTGGCATTTTCACACTTGTGCAAATGTTATTGTTTAACATAAGATGGCTTTGCAAGGTAGTTTACAAAGTTCAGAAGTCTCAAATGAAGAATGTAAAGCAGATATGATCCTATTATCAATGATGGTAATGTTTAACATATTGATAAAATTTATGATTTTGTTGTTGGTGTGGTGGTGGTGCAGATGGTACTAAGGATTGGACCCAGGGGTACTTTACTACTGACCTACATTCCCAGCCCTTGATTAATAGGTTAAATTCCTAGAACTGTATTTTTGTACTTTACATAAATACTTTTCCAAACATCCTTCAAGAAACACTGTATCAATGTATGGAGACCAGCAATGTGGATGAGTGTGTGATCTGCACTTCACGAACTGAGTGTTATTAACTAACTAATGAATAAGTAAAATATCAGTTTGGTATGCAAAAAAATGGCTTCTTACCTAGATTTAAAGTTCATTTTTGTGATTATTAGTGATATCAAGTAAGTTTGTCTTTTCTATTGAACAGTTGCAATTTTTGATCTTGAGTTTTTTGGTTGTACCCTTCACAACTTCATTAATTTGTAAGATCTCTTTAAGTCATGGCATTGTCTTATATGTGATACACACTTTTTTTTTCTATTTTTCAGTGTGTTTTTTTTAACATTTTTTCTTTCATAATAAATTGAGAAATTTTCATTCATTTTTTAAAACAGAAATAAATCTAAAACTATTTATTTAGTTTTAACATATCAGAGCCATATGATTGCATTATTCATGCAGTTTATTATGGTATAGGATTAAGGTGTTTCCCTTGATTGATTGATAACTTGATTTTCCATTATAGCCATTCTCCAACATTATTCCACCCTATAATCATCATGCAACTCTTCTTTTATATTTCACCTATGTCCTTCTATATCTTCTTGCATTTTTTGAATTAGAGTACATCTCAATCTATTCCTTACATTTTTCACTCAGCAGTTTTAGAATCTAGTCATGTTAGTGTGATTATATTCAGCATTGCCCTGTCCAGTATTCTATAGTGTGAACTTCTGAGAATTTTCCTATCTGATCTTTCAATGATGAACACTGTAATGGTTAATTTGAATTGTCAATTTGATTGAATTAAGAGATACTGATGATTAAGAGGTTTCTGACTGTGTCCATGAGGGTGTGTCCAGGACTGACTGGAATGTGGGATAGTGAACTGAAGCGGAGCCCCTCCCTAAGTTTGGACAGCACTGCCCAATAGGATGGAGGCAAAGTTGGAAGAACAAGAAAGCAGATGCAGATGCAAGCTTGGCTTCTCTTGAACAGATTCTTGATCACAATTTCAATTGTCTGAGGATATCAGACTCTCCCTTCTTCATCTTCCAAAGCCAACTCTGCCAGTGATTCTCCAGGTAGTTTCCAGAAGCCTTGGTCTCAGAACTAGGGTAGCACTGTTGATCTTTCTTGTTCTGAGGCTTCTGCATCTTGGATTTTTGCAACTGCTGGTTCTTCCAGCTCTCCAGCTCCAGACAGCCATTGTGGACTCTCCAGTTTCTGGTTGTGTAAGCCAATCTAATAAATCCTTTTTTATAATCATACTTCCTGTTGATTCTGTTCCTCTAGAGAGCCCTGACTAATACAAACACCAAGATTGCCTCCATCTCTTCAATACTGCTCTCATGGGCATTCTTTTTATAACACCCCTTTTGGTTCTGTCTGAGTTGGTACAGTGTGTGTGCATGCATGTGTGTCTGCGGTCCATGTTCTCATCACTCATCATTTTCTCTATTAGTCTCTTGCATATACCCAGATTTATCAACTTGTTGGCCTACTTGATAAAGTGGTATCTCATTTTAACTTACTATTTATAATATAATATAAAGCTGTTCCCTTGCCCTTTATGATGCAGACATTTCTCTGCCTCCCAACTACTTGTCAGTCTGTGAACATCCTAGCTAGCTATTGGTTCATCAGTCAGCTTGCAAGTACCCTTCTCCGTTATTGGTCCCGTTAGCCCTTGGAATTCCACTGCTTAAGAATAGCTCCCCACCATTTTCTCTCTCTCCTCCTCCTCACTTTCATGCTTTCTCTCTCCTACTCACTTTCATGCTCTCTCCTCCACTTCACTTGCTTGCGCGAGCTCTCTCTCTTTTCCTCTCCTTGTCTCTCTTACCCTGCAGGGAGACACTCTGTTTGCTTAATAAACTCTCTTATGTGAGTTCCAATGTCCAGAATGTTTTCTAGGTTCTAACAATATTTATTTTAAATTTATTATCCCAATTGCTACTGAATTTGAAATCTCTCATTTTTTTCTTTTGCTATTTTGTTGTTCTTAAATTATTTCTTGATGCTTTTTATTTATTTCTATTGGACTCCCTATTTTTTACATTTTTTAGTAATTATTATATATGTAGTCATTAATTCATTTAACTATAACTCATAGAATTGTGTACTTTCTTCCAGACACTATTCTAGGCTCTAGAACTACAGAAATGACATATATGTATGTGTGTCTGTGTGTGTGTATATACACACACATATATGTCAATTAATGATATGTATATATGTAACATCTGTGCATAGTACACAATAATATATACATGTATAAATCATTCAATGATATAGGTATATGTGTAAATTAATCAATTGATCATTGAACTCTTATTCTCTTAAAAGCTCTCATCTTGATTAGGATAGATACATCTTACTAATTTTATCTTGATTAAGGAGAAAAATAAGATGCATATATTTAAAATTAATGTTGAAAAAACATAATGCTGAAGAGTAACAAAATTAACACTGATGTGTTATAAAGGAGCCACTGAACTCACTCTGGTGTAAAAGATAACTTTGATGAAGACATGAAAAATGTATATTCTGATATTGCATAGTTTAAATATTGCTGATGTATCTTTCCAATATGTCACCTGGCTCTATGGTACATATCTCAAAAAATTTTTTTAAATTGGTTGTTACATATTAATTCATTTTTGACTTCTGATTTTTGTACAGGAAGTGCTTCCTCCATAATCCATGCCATGGAAGTGTTCTCCATTCCGGTTGCTTACAAAAGCAAAATGAACCAAATTGGCTTTCTTCACAAATGACTCCATCCCCTTCCTTAGCTCATTATTTCAAAGTAGGAAGAAATAAGGGTCTCTGAAAATATATAATCTCTTTAGTTCTTATGACATTAAATGCTTTTCAACAATGAAATTGTAGAAATCCATTCTTTTGGTTTCCTTTATTCTTTTACCTCAAGTAATTATATCAGGTAGAATTTCCTTAATAATTACAATACAAAGACTCTTTGATTTTCTCTTAGAGGAGAGAGAAATTGATGCATACATTCTAGACACCCTATTAGGCAAATCAATGTCGTAGTCTTTCAAATACTGTTTCACTTAATCTTTTAAGTATCATTTTGACATAAATATTTTTATCAAAATTTTACTGTTGGTTCTTGCTTTCACTGCTGTGACCCAAAGACCTGACATGAACAATTATACAAGGAAAAATTTATTTGGGGGTTTGTGGTTTTAGAGGTCTTAGTCCATAGTTGGCTGACTCCATTCTTTGAGACCTGAGATGAGGCAGTACATCATGGCAGAAAGGTGTGGAGGAGGAAAACAGGTCAGTCTTGGCTACCAAGAAGCAGAGAGTGACCTCTGCTCAATGAGGGAAAAATACATAACCCAAAGGCATGTCCCCAGGGACATACCTCTCTAACCACACCCTAACTACCTACAGTTACCATGCAGTTAATCCCTATCAGGGAATTACTACACTGATTAGGTTAAGACTCTCAAACCCAATCATTTAACCTCTAAGCTTTCTTGCATTGTCTCACACATGAGCTTTTGGGGGACACCTCACATCTAAATAATAACATTGCCAAAAAATATATATAATGGCCCAATGTCAGGGTCCTCTCTGGCACATCCCATGTGGTAGAGAAAAGGGTTAACTGCCAGAGAAGGAAGTTGGTGGTTTTTCTATCTAGTACCCTAAAACTTATCTACTCAATAAATACATGAGAGCCAATACTCGTTTTATGGGAGGGAGTGTGATGGGTCTGGCCATACCAACTCTGGCCTCTTTACAACAACCGAGTTGCCCAACTCTCCTTTATTTATAATACTCAGGTAAAAGGGGGCAAGGACTGGCAGGAGCTTCTTCTGTGATGGACAGGATAGGATGGAGGAAAGGGAGCCATCCTCTTAGTGGAAAAATTCCAGAAGGAGACAGGAGACCATTCCCAGCAGCGCCACATACTTCCCGGAATTTCCTAGGAGCCAAGTCTCTGTGTCACATGACTCAACCTAGTTTGGTTCTGCTAAACAAGGATGGCTTCCCACAGCCCAATGATACATACACAATTTTGATGTAGACTGATTAAAATTCAACTATCTAAATCTACCTTCTTTCAGCTATCATAATTTTAAAATTAATATCTAATATTTCTTGAATGATAGGCATACTGAGTATATATTTGTGTTAATATATTTAAGTACATATGATATTTATTTTTTATTTAATCTTGAAGAAACTGTAGTAAGAGAACAGTTAGGCACAAAGAGCTTAAGTAAATTGTCCAAAGCCAAATACATATATGTGGTTAAGGGTTTTAAATTTAGGCAATATGTTTCCAGAGTCCAAAGTCATATTTTTGTGGACTCTCTCTCTCTGTTTATCCTATTCTCTATTCTTTTTATAATTTTTTTCTTAGTTAATTTAGTAACTTTCTATGCTGTTTAATAAGCTTACTGACGATTTTCTGTATATTTCATTGTGAGACAAACAGTTTTTTGTTTGTTTTGTTGATAAGCAGCATCTCAGGGAAATAGATATTTTGCCCCCAACTTTTTTTTTTTTAAACCCTGCACTTTTCAAAGTCTCACTTGCATTTATTTTCCTAACCTATTCATAATGCCTGGATAATGAAAAACTGGATGGTAAACAGAGTCGCTTCTAGCATTTGAGGACTTAGGGAAAGAGGAAAAAATGGTAGTCAACTTACCATATATTAATATAATTAAAAAATTGCAAATCATATAACAGACAGTGAAACAATATTTTTTCTGCCTTGATAAAAAGTAGTATTCTTAATACCATAAAAAGTCAAGTTTGAATGTAGGGCTCCAAGCTTTCCTTGGTATTCTTTACTGGAACTTGGTTCCACCTAGAACTTTCCCTTTTCCTGGTCCCTATCCTCCAATGCCCACTCTTTTCATTTGCACCCCGTCCCTAGCATTGTCATACGCACATTACAGCCTGCAAGTCTAATCTCATTTCACTCTCCTTGGTCACCCCTTGGGTATAATACCTGTTCCTTGGTCAACTCTAAGAAGATCAAATGGGAAAAGGGGCACATGTAAGTCATGAAAGCAGATTTAAGACTACTTCATTAGTGAATTCTGAAATCCTGACAAACCAGAGAGTGGTTTAGAAACAAAGGAGGTGGTTGTCTCAAACTCAAGATGGGCAGATTTCCCTGGAAAAGTATGGAGGCAGGCCACCATGGTGTTCAGGGCCCTCACAAGTGCAGGCCATTATTTCCAGGGCTAATTATTTGCTAAGCAGTTAACAAACTTCTTTTTATTAGAAAGTGCAGGAGATAATAGAATCTCACTGTGACTTTGTTTCAAAATTTAAGATTGTGAAGTATTTGGCTGTGTCTTCAATTCTACACTTGTTTTGTATTTTTAAGAAAGTGAAGAATGTCTCAATTGAAATTTTGAAAAACATTTTTCTTAAATATAAACTGAAAATGACACATTTCTTTTGTTTCTATTTTCATTTGTTTTTCTCTCTCTGACATTCTATGCTAAGCAATCACCTAGTAAAATTATACCACTACAAATACATTAAAAGCTAAAATGCTTGATTACTGGTACCCGAAATTTAGGTTCAGTTTTTCACCTTCTCTCTCCATCAAGGAATTGCAGTTCAGTTTGGTATGAAGGGAGCCATCACATGTTCAGACAATTATTTTGAAGTTTTGACCAAAAATAGAAATCAAACCTAGACATTCCTCCCATTTGCTTACATTTGAATAAATATCTTTCTGATTTCTTTCAGCACTATTGGCTTCAAGCATTGTGGTATTATGAGAAATATACACTTACTCCTTTCCCTATCCCTAACAGAAGAGATTTTAAGATGCTTATACTCTTATTAGCGATCAGCTTATTTTTGTGTGTTAAGTAATGGGTGGTAGCTAATGAAGCTATCCTAGTTAGCTTCATGAAGGGAGCTTGGAACCAGAAAGACTAAGGCATGGTAAGATGGTGGGGAATTGCAGCCCTATCACCCGAACTTTAGGAACAGAAGAGGAATTGGTTTAGTCAAAAATGCATAGTTATTGAGACCTCAGTCAAATCCCCTAAATGATGGGGTTCAGAGTTGCTGAATGATGATGGGCACATCAAAGTGCTGGGAGGTCACATATTCAGACAGGTTGTGGAAGCTCTGTTCCTCTTCTTCTGTACCTTGACCTGTGCATCTTTTCCATTTCCACTTGGATGCTCCTGAATTTTATCCCCTAATAACGAACAAGTAATAGTATGTAAAGTACTTTCCTAAATTCTGAGTTATTGTACAGAATAACAAATCTGAAGAAGAGATTGTGGGAACCCCCTGAATTTACAGTTGGTTGGGCAGAAGTATCAATGAGAATCTGGAATTTGAGACTGGCATCTTGAATTGTGAGTAGTACACCCTGGTGATGAAAGGACGTTAAAATGGTGTTGAAAGTGACACCAGGTATTTGGTTTCAAAAGTAATGTGAATAAAAGCAATACATTGAGATTATTCCAGTTTTGAAAGCTAAAAAAAAAAAAAAAAAAAAAAAAAAAACAACAACACTTAATATTAGTAAAATTGTCCTTTATATTTTGATTACTCAATCTATAGGTTCATTATAAATGTTTTGCCATTTATTGTCACTGGAAAATTTCAAACTGAATATTCAATTACATTTTTAAAATTAGAACATCACATCTCTGCCAAAGCACATTGCTATTTTTATAAAAGTGCCTATATGTTTCCTTCTGTACTTTCCTTGGTACTGGTAAATTAGGTCGTTTTCCTTTTTTCTTCATTTTCTTTTTTCTTTTTACTTTGCATTTCTGACTTTACCATCATAGCAAGTACATAACTCATTCTAGAATTTCCTGTTAAGGGCTGGTTTGTCTTCTCTGAACTGCAATAAGTTATAACACCACCAGGAACGAACACATACACACACACACACACACACACACACACACACACGAAAACCTTGGTTCCTTTATCTGAAAAATACTGAATTGTGATTCAGTGGTTTCCATTGGATGTAATGAAATTTCAAGGCTGTATTTCTCTTCTGCTTCATTCATTGGAATTTTGCAGACAACCAGCTAAGAGTTTTCATGCTGAGAAATGGAATGCTGAGAAAGATTTATTATTATTTTGGTATTTCACATGAAAACAACTTTGATTTACTGAACTTTGAAAACAGAAATGTCAAAACTGGCATTCTATACAGACAACTTTCTTCATTAAAGTGGCATTTTAGTTCTTAACCAAATGCAACAAACAAAGAGGCAAATGTGATAAGGAAAAATGTGTCATCTTTCAGAATGGTAAGTGTGTCAAGTATTTTCCCTGTAAAGTACTTCTATTGATTTATTAAGTACACGGAAGGATCTTAAATCCTTTAAAAAGACCTGTGATGTCAGTGCTAAGTAATAGTAAGGAAAGTATGAATAATAAAAATAAATGCTTTTTAAGGGAGAACTATGCTCTTGTGGCTTGGTTGTCATTGGTACCCAGAAGTGATATTCCAACTGGTTACAATGTAGTTATGTAAATAAGGGGAAAACACTGCAGTGGATTATGTTTTTCTTTATGTATTTCAACATCCTCAATGAACTAATTTTAATACTAACAAGACTAAAAACATTTCTTATAATTTTTGGCATAAAGTGAATAAAATTAGAACATTACTTGAGTGAGGCAAGAAAATCTTGTGTTCATTTAATATCTGCATATTGAACCACATTATTTCCTAAACATAATGAACCAAATATAACTATCCCATGATAAAAAAGATCAAATGACATGTCTCCTCCTAATGATTATGTGACTTAACCTACAATTCTGATTTATTGTTTTATCTCCTCAAGAACCACAAACATTTGCAATTAGGTAAGGTACTATGTGATTTGTGGTGGTAGTTGCAACAAGACTTTTGACTTTAGGTATAAGGTATATATTATACTCCTTTGCTTATTATAATAACTGTTTTAATAAAACAATTCACTAAAGAAGTATGCATGTCAAATGGAATATGACTTGCGGCTCTAAAGACAAAAAATGTTTTGCAGAACTAGACAGTGAAGTGTCATTTGTTCTTTGGCTAAGCAGCATCCTTTTCCTCCAACATCTGCTAACAACTCAATTTGCTACCTCATTTTCAGCACATGCCAATATGACCCAGACTTCTCCAATCATCACTTCAGGTGTCACAAATTGTGATGAATAGAAGAAAGATGACATAATCCAATCAGAGATTATTTTGATATTTTTGTTGATACAAAGAGATGAAAGAGTGCAAGCTGATAACTTGCTAGGTTACCAAGAAAAGAGAGTTTTACTATAAATAAAATAAATGGAGATGGAGGCAGAACTGAAGGATCAAGAGAGGGTGATTTGATTCTGATGTGGTTGGAACGTCTGGATCAAATCATGCCTGAAATTAATGATACCCTCTAGACTTTCAGTTGCTCAAGTCAATGCATTCTCTCTTTTGTTTAAACCTGTTTTCTATAGTTGTGACAAAAAGAATTGTAACTAACACCATTTTCTCACATAATAGCCATGGATAAATTTGAGAAATTTAATTCATTCACATGTAACTGGTTTTCCTTGGTGAAAACATTTGCTAATGCCAGGCAACTATATAACCAGATTATTACAGAGATCATTACTTTCCAATTGAATGCATTGCAGTTTTTTTTATTCCTTTACTTTAGTAAATCAAGCAGCTAACACACATGTAAGTTGTTATCTTGACTTTTTGGCAACATAATATAGCTATATGATCTTGATGCTTCATATTTGCTGTGACTAGAACAGATTCATCGAACTCTGAGACGCTCAATGTTCTTTTACCTTCTGACACAAACTATGTTGACCATTAAAAACCGTGGAATAGTTGCACTTAGAAAACAATTGAGAGTCATTACCTTTTATTCTCTATGACATAACAACATTTAAATCAAATTGTTGATCCCTAAGGAGGTGACTCTGTGTGTGTGTGTGTGTGTGTGTGTGCTGTTTCTTTAGTTGTATTGCTCTTTGAGATTTAACTTTGAATTTTCCATTCAGTGGAAGTTCTTCTCCAAGTCTATTTAATCCAAGAAGATGTTTCAGCATTCTACTTTTTAAAATGAAAATCATACATTTTTTCTGTATAAAATTGCAATCATCTAACTTTAGTCCATTTAAATGGAACTGATTTGACCAAGGAATAAAACACTAGAAGCTTATAAATGCACCTTTAGTTCACAGGATGCAGGATGCACCTTTAAGAAGAAGCTGCAGAAGCCTAAGAAGAAATAGATCTCTGATAAGCGTAGCAAGCCTCTCTTTCTCTAAAAACTTTCTCTAAAACTTCCTCTAAGCAAAGTCTCTCTTCCTGATAAGCAAAGTTTCTCTTCCTCTAAGCAAAGCCTATCTTTCTCTCAAAGTCTCTCTTCCTCTATAAATTAGTGAATATAGGAAAAGTAGTTTATTCTCAGTCCACCTCTGATAAATACCTGCACAATTGTTGCCACGGGCTGCGACACTTTCCCTCCCTCTTTTCCTCCCTCCCTCCCTTCCTTCATTCTTTCTGTTCCTTCTGTTATAGTTTGGGTGTGAGGTATACCCCAAAAGTTCACATGTTCAGAGGAGAAATGATTGGGTCACAGCCTTAATCCAAACAGTGAATTAATCCCTTAATGGGATTAACCAAGTGTAACTGAAGGGGAGCAGGGTGTGGCTAGAGGAGGTGTGTCATGGGGGCATGCCTTTGGGGTATATATTTGTATCTGGTTGGTATTCACTTTCTGCTTCCTAATCATGTGAGCTGCTTCCCTCTGCCACACTCTTCTGCCCTGGTGTTCAGTCTCACCTGGAACCCTAAGGAATGGAGTTGGCTGGTCTATGGACAGAGACCTCTGAAACTGTGAGTCTCCCAATAAACTCTTCCTCCTCTACAATTGTTCTGGTCAAGTCTTTTAGTCACAGCAGCAAAAAAAACTGACTAAAACACCTTCCTTCTCTTTTCTCTTTGACTGACATTTCTTCCTGATCTCTCACTTTCCTGCCCCATAGTTTTGGATATATAGTTAGGAGGAATTCTTACTGAAAATCAGAGGAACAAAATCCTCTTTGTCCCCAACTCTATAAATTTCCCATTGTTTCAATATGGCATCCTGGGAACTTTTAATGACACTTTGGTTTGAGCTCTGGTTTCATAAGACCCATGCAGTTTGGGCTGATAATCCACTGTTGGCTCTTACTGTGGAACAGACAGACTTCTTTCACCTCCATTTTTGGTAAATGTAGTTAAAAGTAGGATTAAATAGGGAAAATGATTCCATTGCTATTAGTGAAGTCCAAGCAGACTCCACAATATTTCAAAAGTACCAGGTAAAGTAAAATGTGTTCTCCTCTTTTAAAGATATATTTAGTTGGCTGGCAATCAGAATGAGACTTTTTCTCAATTTTACTTTTCCTTCTATTAAAAGCTGAGTTTAAACTATTATACAGATGTCAAGGAATAAACATTTACTGTCATTCTATACACGATTATGAAATGGGAAGGAAAAAAACCCTATCATTTAATGAACATGCATGTGAGGGCATTTGAGGTGTTAAAGAATTATAGCACTAAGAATATTATTCTTTATTCTTACCTTGGAAAAATAGATGTGAGTTACACATTAAATAAAACTCATCTCTTCTCAAAACTACTGCCCAAGACTCACTATAAACAATCTTTAAACACTACAGGAAGACAAATCCATCTCATTTCTTATTTAGTTTTATTCTGGCACTATCAGAATTTGAGTGAAAAATAAAATATTTCATTTCTATTAGTTTTTCTACTGAAATAGCCTCCTTAAAAATAATGATTTATATACATATGCATTTTGATTTACATTTTCCACCTTCCTTAAAGTTTTCAGTACCTGAATGATTTATTGAGTAATAGTTTAAATCTCTCTATACTTAGTAAATAATTTCCCTATAAATATTCAGTTGTTCAGATAATCCTGTTTCCTGACAAAAGTGCTTCTGTTGTTTTATAAGCACACAGAATTCCTTTTCCCCCCATTTTCTATTTATATATTTTTAAATGCACATTTTTTTGAAAAAAAAAATGGCCCATGCAAACATTTTTAAGGTCAGATAGCAATGAAAAATGTACTTATCTGTGTCTGTCATCATTTTGCCATTATTTATTATTTTGCAAATATTTGCAGAGAACTGCTTATATGAAGTATTTCACATTCACTTTTGATCAGACTGTCTGACTGAAATACATTTACTATCTTATATTCATATTTGGAGTCTGTTGTTTTCATCCTATATTTCTATTCTCACTTCAATAAAACTTCTAATGTAACATACAAGTAGCAGTATGACTAGGGACTTATAATTCCAAATAACTTTAAAAAAATTATCAGGTCAGGGATAGTTCATGAAAGGTAGGTATTCAGAACTACTGATGTGATAGTCAACTTTTTTATGACTGTGACCAAAATACTCAACTAGAATAACTTAGAAGAAGGAAAGTTAATTTTGGCTCATGGTTCCAGAGGTTTAGTCCATGGGGAGCCAACTCCATTGCTCTGGGCCCAAGTGAAGTAGTACATCATGACAAAAGGTCGTAGTGGAGAAGCACTGTTCTATTATGGCCACCAGGAAGTAGATAGAGAGAGGAAGGTTGTGCAGAGAAGAGTAACCTTTCCAGGGCATGCCCCCAAAGACCTACCTCCTCCATCCATGCCCCACCTGCCTACAGTTATCACAAAGTCAGTTCAAACTAGGTTCTAGCTCTCACAATCCAATCACTTCACCTCTGAATATCCCTGCATTGACTCTGGGGGAGACCCCTCATGTTCTAAGCATAACAGTGTGAATGCTGAAAATGTGAAGTGTTATTAATTAAAAATTTTTTTTGAAATTATCATTATCCTTTTTTTAAATTTATATAAACAAATGGGATACATGTTGTTTCTCTGTTTGTACATGGAGTAACAGCATACCATTTGCATAATCATACACTTACATAGGGTAATGATGTTTGATTCATTCTGTTATTTTTTCCTTCCCCCCCACCCCTCCCACCTCTCTTTTCCCTCTATACAGTCCCTCCTTCCTCCATTCTTGCCCCCCTCCCACTCCCATTAGGTGTCATCATCTGCTTATCAGTGAAATCATTCGACTTTTGGATTTTTGAGATTGTCTTATCTCACTTAGCATGATATTTTCCAATTTCATCCATTTGCCTGCAAATGCCATAATTTTATTATTCTTTATAGCTGAGTAATATTGTGTGTGTGTGTGTGTGTGTGTGTGTGTGTGTGTATATATATATATACACACAGATTTTTTATCCATTCATCAATTGAAGGACATGTAGGTTGGTTCCACAGTCTGGCTATTGTGAGTTGAGCATCTATGAACATTGATGTGGCTGTATCTCTGTAGTATGCTGATTTTAAGTCCTTTGGGTATAGGCCAAGGAGTGGGATACCTGGGTCAAATGGTGGGTCCATTCCAAGTTTTCTAAGGAATCTCCACACTGCTTTCCAGAGTGGCTGCACTAATGTGCATCCCCACCAGCAATGTGTGAGTGTACCTTTTTCCCCACATCCTCTCCAACACCTATTGATGCTTGTAATTCTTGATAATCACCATTCTAATTGGGGTGAGATGGAATCTTGGGGTAGTTTTGATTTGCATTTCTCTTATTACTAAAGATGGTGAACATTTTTTCATATGTTGGTTGATTGCCTGTAGATCTTCTTCTGTGAAGTGTCTTCATATCCTTAGCCCATTTGTTGATTGGGTTATTTGTATTCTTGGTGTAGAGTTTTTTGAGTTCTTTATATATTCTGGAAATTAGTGCTTTATCTGAAGTATGAGTGGCAAAGATATTCTCCCACTCTGTAGACTCTCTTCACATTGCTGATAATTTCCTTTGCTGAGAGAGAGCTATTTAGTTTGAATCTATCCCAGTTGTTGATTCTTGCTTTTACTTCTTATGCTATGGGAGTCCTGTTAAGGAAGCTGATCCTAAGCCAACAAGGTGAAGATTTGGACCTACTTTTTCTTCTATAGGATGCAGGGTCTCTGGTATGATTTCAAGGTCCTTGATCCATTATGAGTTGATTTTTGTGCAGGGTGAGAGATAGGGGTTTAGTTTCATTCTGTTGCATGTGGATTTCCAATTTTCCCAGCACCATTTGTTGAAAAGGCAATCTTTTCTCCATTGCATATTTTTGGCACCTTTGTCTAGTATGAGAAAATTGTATTTGGGTTTGTGTCCGTGTCCTCTATTCTGTACCATTGATCTACCTGTCTATTTTGGTGCCAATACCATGCCGTTTTTGTTACTATTGCTTTGTAGTATAGTTGAAGTTCTGGTATTGCGATACCCCGTTTCATTCTTCCTGCTAAGGATTGCTTTAGCTATTCTGTGTTTCTTATTCTTGCAGATGAATTTCATGATTGCTTGCTCTATTTCTGTAAGGTACATCATTGGAATTTTAATTGGAATTGCATTGAATCTGTATAGCACTTTTGGTAGTATGGCCATTTTGACAGTATTAATTCTCCCAAGAACATGGGAGATCTTTCCATTTTCTAAGGTCCTCCTCAATTTCTTTCTTCAGTGTTTTGTAGTTTTCATTGTAGAAATCTTTTACCTTTTGGTTAGATTGATTCCCAAGTATTTTACTTTGAAAAAAAAATAAAATACTTGGGAATCAATCATTATCCTTAAGTTGTTGAGACGTTAACTATAATAATTGAGTAAGTAAAAGTAAAATGTATATTACTTATTGAATAAATAATTTTCCTCAATCTGCATGTGTTTGAACTCTGGATTTTTTGCTTCCATCCCATGTGAACTTCAACTACTTATGCTTTCTAAGTAAGGGTAAAATGAATGAGAAAATGTGGCAAGTTATTCCCATATCATAAATTTGCTTTCATGAATATATATTAAGGTGAACGAAAATCTACTTGCAATGTTATCAACTATGCAGGAATTGAAGAAATTTCAATGATTATAGTACAATCTAATTAGGGCTATTGTAGATGTGTCCCACATATCAGCTGTATCAGCACAGGGACAGCACAGAACTTGAGTACAGGGACAGGCACAGGGACGTTTCTCAGAGGACATATGCTGAACCAAGCATCAAAGTTTCCGAGTTCCTTATAGATAAATAAATTACACATTTCTGAGTATTTCCTTGGGATACATTTTTAGAATTGTGGATTCAAGGAGTCTGTCGTATTTGCGGTTTTCTGTCTATGCTGTTATATTTCTGTCTTGTGAGATACTATCGCTATACTCTCACATGTAGTAAATTAACTACATTAAGAATTTTTCAGTGAGGATCAGGGTTTTGAGAAGTTTGCAGTTACTGGTGAGTGTGAGCTGTAGGCTGCAAGTACTATTTACTTTCTGTTCTTTGTCTGGTACTGGTCTAGCAAGTAGATATGCTTGTAAAGAAAATAAATTGCCCTGATAGAGCTTATACTATACAGAAGGGAAAAGATGTGACAAACAAATGCAGTACTGACATAAATTCGTAAATTGTATCTTGTCTTTTTTGGGCTTATTCATGACTCTGTTTTATTATAATAGTGATTGTTTCAAGGAATATTGATTGGTTTAATATGTAAGCCTTTTTGCAGAGTACTTAGTGTTAGTTTCTGAAATCATTAAGATATTCATCCTTATGTCCATTTTTATTCTATTCAATGTACTACTACTACCCTAGGTAAACTGTAAGACCTCTACAATAGACTTATTATCCTGTCCCAATTTGTTTATGCTGTTTATATCACTTTTATGTTTATGCATCATAGATATGTCATATATGCTTTATGTTATAAACCCACAAAACAGTCTTGCAGTTATTTTAAGCAGTTAGAGTTTTTAGATTTTTATCTTTAGAACACCTGTAAATATTTTAATGTATATTTTTGTGAAAACCTAATTTTCTATCCAGTATCTTTCTCCTTCAATTTGATGAGCTTCCATTTGTTTTTCTTGTAGTGCAGTGACTGTCCACAAATTCTTTGTTTTTACTCATCTTAAAATGAATTTGCTTTGTCTTCATTGATTTTTCTTCTCAGTACTGGGGATTGAACCTCTTGAACCTGGATCTCAAGTGTGCTAGGAAAGTACTCTACAAAGCCACATCCCTAGCCTGTTGTTATATCTTATTTTGAGACAGGTTCTTAATACGTTGCTGAGGCAGGCCTCAAACTTGAATATTTCTGTCTCTGCTTACCAAGCAGCTGGAATTACAGGCATGTGCCACTCTTTTCTCATTCTTAAATTGTATTTTTCTTTAATATAGAACTCTGAGTTGACAATTTTTTCTTCCTTTTTGCACTTTAACAATGCCCTTCCTCTGTCTTCTAGTCCTATTCCTTCTAAAGATAAGTCAGTAGTCATTCATAATTCTCATGTATGAAATGTCATTTTTCTCCAGATGCTTCTACAATTTTCTTTACTTGTTGCTTTTCAACAGTTTAACCACACCTAGCTGTGTTTTCTTTTATCTCTCCTTCTTGTGCGGAGAAGTTTCTTGAATTTGTAAATTAATGCCTTTTTGCATATTTGGGAAATTATTCACTTATTTATTCAAATATTTTTCTACCTTATTTCTTAGAACTGCTCCTTCTGGGTCCTGAATTATACATTTTACAAAATTGAATATTATCCCACATCTTATACAACTGTTTATTTTCTTCTTGCATTTTTTCTTTCTTAATTAGATAATTTCTATTTCTTCATTTTCAAAGTCTCTGGTTCAATATTTTGTTGTATGATACTTCTAAAGTTGACTTTTTCATTCATTATGAAATACGTAATTTCACATTCTTCATTAGAGTTAAAATGGATGCTTTGTAATATTTACCTTCTAATCCAATATCCAGATAATTTTGATATTAGTTTAAATTAGTTGTCTTTCCTCCCAAATGCAAGTATGTTTTTGTGTCTATTCTACAGTTTTTGGATTTTATCTTAACTATTGAATAATACTGAATAATATTTTTCAGAGACACTTTTTAAATTATTAATAAGAAAGTGTTATAGATTTGTTTGTTTCATTACTTTTTTCTTTTTTTAGCAGTTGAGCTTAGTTGAAACTATGAAGATTATATTCACTCTGATAGGCAACAGCTGAAATAATTTTTCATTTTTTAAAATCTTCAATTGTGTTGATTTGAGCCTGGGTTGAGTATGTAAAAATTCAGGGCTTAGCCAGATTTGGTGGCAGAATTTTTGCTACCCTTTGTGTGGCTTCTCCATGCTAGATTTACCTTTTATTTATTTATTTATTTATTTTTTCTAGATGATCTCGTAGACCCTAACTGTAAAATTTACTTTGTACAAACAGGAAGAGCATGGTAGTTGATATAAATATTAATCCCACCCAAAATATATTAATCCCTCTACAACTGACTGGGACCTTCTTTTAATAAAAAAGGCTATGAATATAGGAAAATAATGTCTTTCCCTTCTCCTGACTATCTAATTTTTGCCTACTTTTAATTGCTTTTTAACTTCTGAAAGTAGCTTTGTTGAGGTTCTCTTATTATTATTTTTTTTTTCCAGAGTTTAATGTATTATTGGTAGAAAGGTCAGTCTGGTATAAATAGAAAAAAATTTATGTGTTTTGACACTTAATAATTATTTCTATTAATTCTAATGTGTACTAGGTGAATTCCTTAGGATTTTCTAACTACACATGAAAAATATGACTCTTGCTTCTGTCTTCCTGCCTGCCTGCCTTCTTTTCCTGTTCCCTCTTCTCTTTTTTCTTTTTTATTCTCTTCTTTTCTTTGTGTCTCTCTCCTTCTTTCTGGTCTTTTAATTCTATCTTTTTTATTTGTTCTTTACTTATTTTCTGTAACCTTTTGTTTTACGAGGGCTTGACAGTGACTTAAAGGACCACCATGTTTTTATTAGAAATATTTTATTAGAATATAGAAAAGCCCCTTCATTAATGTATGGTCTCTGTTTTCATACTATACTAGACAAGTTGAGTAGTTATGATATAGACTGTGACCAAACAAAGCCTGAATATTTACTATTTGACCTTTTAGAGAAGTTTGTAATCCTCTGCATTAGCACAGTGCTGAGAAGAATTTTTATTGGTGGAAGATTTTATCTAGATATTAGAGTCAAATCTTTTTGAAAACTCACTTGTATTATTTTCTTTTAGTTCTTCTCTACATACACTTAATCTTTAGACATACTCTTCTATTTCTTGTTTCCTAGGAGACCGTATCAAAGAATATGTGTTGAATTTGTTTCAAATACTCTTGAAGAATCTGTTGAGAATATCATATGATATTTCCCCTCGTATTTGTTAATGTAATGTCACAGGACCAAAGGACATAGATTTTGAGAGAATGATTTGCATATAGAGTATTTGTAAGACAACATTCTCTGAACCAAAACCTGTGCAAAAGAAAAGAAAGCAGGGTTGGGTGGTGGGTGGCAGGCAGGAATCTGAGCCATAATACAGTGAAAACACAGGCTTTAGACATCCTACCTTACTCTGTGGAGCTTTGATGGCTTTATAGAGTCTTCTTGAACTGAGGCAAAGGTGACATAGGATCAGAATACTCTCAAAAGAAGAGAAGGATGTCTCAGTTTCCAGCCAATTACTATTACCAGGGAAGAAGATAACTGACTTGTGTCAGTCATTAACACATCAAGGAGTGCACTAATGAATGCTTCAGTTTGGGGTATGGACATATTTTGGTCAGACACCACAGTATACACTCCATTGAAACAAATTGCTTAGCTATTTATTTGTAATATTTAAGAAATCTTATATAATGGGATTGTATCCCCAGATGATCATGGCATTATCATTTTTATACATTGCTAAAATTCATTTACTTGTATTTATGGTAGGATATTGCCTCTATTTTATGAAAGTACTTAGTAGGTAATTTTTTTACAAGTTTTCATATGACATATATTTGCCCAAATAAAGAGTTGAGCAGTGTGCTTTGTATATCTGCTTTCCAAATTGGTTTATAAAGATTTGGTTTTACTTTTCCCTCAAGTTTGAGAGGAATGTACTGTCAAACCTCTTTTTCTTCAGTTTTGCTAGTGGAAATATTTAATTTCAGTAATTTAGACAATTAATTAGCTAAATTAAAATTTGAACATTATTTACTTTACATATGTCTAAACACAAATTGAAGGATACATGAGTGGTGTTCTCAACACATCTTGTTCAACTTGTCTAGTTGAGCCATGATAAAATAGACTGTGTAGAATGAGAGTGAATTATTATAAACTTAATCATCAGGTGGTGTCTCCAGTTGTAGCTATCTGTCCAGATGTGCCTTTGTTGCCTGAGCAGGCTAATACATTTCTTGGAAACTGGCATGCAACCATTGAGTTCAACAATGTTTTTTTTTCTTTTCCCTTCTGACATTTTACTAAAGACCACAAGAAGTAGTTTGTTGTCAGCTAGCAAGGCCAGATGAAAACTTATAATAACCTACCTTAGAGGTGTACTAACTCTCTAGACCTTTGTCACAATTTAGAATCAGGACAATGATCCTATTGAACTAGAAGCTGAGATTGCCATGCAGTTGCTCTGGACTCCACATGCTTCTGAATGAACAGGCAGAGTGCAGCATTACCAGATTGGCTGGGATTCTTAATCCTGTTTATCCGAGAGAAATTGAATTGGTACTATGGACTGGAGGTAAAGAAGAGTATGTTTGGAATACAAGAGTCTTAGGCTATTCCTTAGCATTACAAAAGTCTGTGATTAAAGTTACAGAAAATGACAAAAATCAATGTAGGTAGGTTGCTAAAGGGCCAGCCTATACAGAAATGGACATTTGGATTACTTGTCAGGCAAAGTACCATGATTAGATGGGATGCTTGCTGAGGACAATAGAGACATAGAATTTGTTGTGTAAGAAGGCAATTGTAAATACCAACCATGACCACATGATTGCTTGCAGAAATGAAGACCATAGTAGATATGATTCTTTATTCTATTACAAATGTTTGTGTATGTATAGCCAGATGATTTCGTTTCACTCTCTAAAACCCTTGTAAACTAATATTAGCTACATTAAAAATAGCTAACTTTGCATCATAATATTTACATTATAAGATACCAAAAAGAGGAGAAAATGTCGCCTAAGGAAATATTTCCTCTTCTTAGGAAAAAGCATATATTTTAGCTGTGAGCAAAATAGTTCACATAAGTTATTGTTATTCTACTGATCTGGGTATTTAGGTATGTTGTAAGGAGACATGTACGCATGCCAAGTTGACATGGGGTGGACTGTGATGATCTTTTTATTTTTCTTGGTTAGGCTAGAATTCACAAATTGGTATTTTGTAGATGAGGCTAAAGTCTATAATCACTTAACTTTAAGTATAGGATGTTATTCTACGTTTTTTGGATGTGTCTGTTCCAATTAGATGATTAACTTTAAAAAGCTAAGGTGAGGCTTCCTGAGGAAGAAGAAGAAAATCTACCTGTGGACAGTAGTCTAAGCCCATGGTCAAGTTTGAGTTAACCTTCCTGACTACTTGCTATGAAATCAGACTATCCTAGGCAGCCTCTACCATCAGATAAGCAAATTCCTTACAAGCCATTTCTGAGTACATAACCCCTGCTGGTTCTGCTTCTCTGGTTATACTTTTATTGATGCAGTATATCATTTTGCAAATTCATTGAGACATATATTTCTAAGAATAGTGAGTAAGGTGAAAATTCTGCATTGAGCATTCAATTTTGTAGAGGTGGCCTTGATGAAAAGAAGGAGGATTATTGGGAATAACTCTTGAATTGATTGAATACATTTAAATAAAAATAAAGAGAATAAAAAAAAATAAATTTTTTTTTAAATAAAAAAAAAGAAAGAGAAGAATTGGATACCTCAAATCTTTGAGAAAGTATAAAGAATGGTAATCAGAATCAGAAATGGGATCAAATAAGAGCCTGTGTCTTAAAATAAATAAAATAAAATAAAAAATAAATCTTTTATTTCTTTTGTGGCAATAAATAGTAGCTTGATAAAAAGCATACTGAAGGAAAGAAGGGGTTAGAGAGTTCCTAGATCATGAGCCTTGAAAGAGTAAAATGGAATGGGATGCATTACATAAATTATAATATTCACAGTTGCAATGATATCATATCTCTATTATTAGGATGCAATGCAAATATATGAGATCAAGAGCTGATTGGTGGGTTACATAATGTGAATATTTGTACATATCTTCTTAATTCATCCAGTTCTCTAATTCTACCTGTATAGTAGGATGGAAGGCCCTTGGTTAAGAATGAGGTTGAAGAAAGATGTGTTGAAAGTGTGATAAAGTGTATGAGATGGAAATCTACAAAATTAGAACCTATGGACTGGATAAATATTTTTATATTAATTATAATGCAGTGTGCTATAGTGCAATTAATTGCCTATTTCAGGTCTGAGATGGAAAGGGAGAGAGAGAAAGAGAATATGAAGAACTAAAGTCACAAGACTTTTGTTAGTAGAAAAGTAATTGAGAAAAGTTTGTTTCTTCTAGGAATAAGAATGTCAAAAAACTTCTGATTTGTATATTGAATATTAGATTTTTTAATGACTATGAAGGTAACATTTAGAAAGAGTAACTCAGTCAGTTGTCAAAGCCATAGGAATGAAGGGTAGTGACCAGGAGATCTGTTGATACCAAACAAGAATAAGTTTCCACTGATTAAGGTTGACAGACCATGTTTCAATGCAGCTGAGTGTTTGAAGGAGGCAAATACCAAATGTTTTGTGAATGACTTTAAAGATCAAGACCAGGAAAAATGTTGACAAAATTCAGACGTTAGATAAATTGAATACAAATGTTAACATCCTCCACTTGAAAGGGCCACAGAGTAATGAGAAAACTATGAACACTTCCTCAGGGATTTGCAAGGTTTGGGTAGACAATTTCTATTATTAGCATTTGCATTGTGAAGGGAATATTTGTATATGTCCAACATTTATGGTCTCTCTATAGGTTTATATTAAATTTCATGGGTATCCATGTGATTTTTCAGTTTCTGTTCTTGTTTGAAGTTCAAATATATTGCCTTTCTCTACATTTCTTAATAAATCACTCAAGTTCTCCATTTTCTTATGGCACAGTACCCTGCAAATCTCATTGAAGGATAAAATTAATCTCTTTAGACAGCAAAAAAATTGAAATGCTTACAGTGCTTCTAGTTTAGGTGTTGTCTTACTGAATTATGATTTTCATATTAAAATATGAATTTCATTTCTTGATTTTTCAACTGATCACATATGTATACCAAATTACTTAATGTTTTTATTTTTTTATTTTTACAGACTGCATTTTGATTCATTGTACACAAATGGGGTACAACTTTTCATTTCTATGGTCATATATGATGTAGATTAACACCATTCATGTAATCAATTTGATTGCTGCAAAATTTCTAACATGCTTATATTTTTAAATAGTTGATGTTAATGTCAAAATTATTTTGTCAATTTGTATTACTACTGAGGATTTTGAGAACAAAATGTTACCAGAGCTGTAAAAAAAGTTAATCCTTTTGAATCTAAGTCAAAGAAAATGCAAAAAAAAAAAGGGGAAAAATCTTTGTGGAGATATTTTCTTTCATTTAGAAGTTAAAACTATATTATTTTCTTTTCATATTTTATTCATTTATTTACTACCATGTGCCCAGTACTGACATGGATAATGGGGCAGTACCTATATAATTCTTCCCCTTACTCATGTTCATATCAATACAAGTTAGTTGCAGGCAACATAAACTACTGTGGTTGGCTTAAACAGAAATAAATTTATTAAAACTATGCTGAATAACTACTTTTATTTAAGCTTTGGGTTACTGAACCAGAAACAGTACCCCAAATCATGCCAGTGATCTATACTCTATCAGGAGGAATGGAGATTCATCATTGTTATGGTTTAGATATGAGGATTCGCCTAAAAGTTCATTTGTAATCAACACAAGAAAGTTTAGAAATCATTGGGTTATGAGATCCCTGACCTAATCAGTACATTGATCCCCTGAATAACTATATGCAGGTAAGATGTGACTGCAGGAAGTGGGTCCATTGGGGACATGACTTGAGGGTATTTATTTTGTACCTGGTGAGCAAGAGCTCTCTCCACTTTCTACTTGTGTTCTGAGCTACTTTCCTCTTCCATGCCCTTCTATCATGATGTTCTATTTCACCTTGGATCCAGAACAAAGGAGTCAGCCATTTATAGACAGAGACCTCCGAAACTGAGTACTCAATAAACTTTTCCTCCTCCAAAATTGTTCTTGTCAGGTCTTTTGCTCACAGCGGTGAAAAAGCTGATGAAAGTAACCATCCACACCCCTGGCCTCTCAGGATTCCACTGACGTTGCATCAATCCTAACTATTCTTATTTGACTCATCCTGGGTGCATTTGATTGACAAAACCTGTATCCTAGCTGTATGAACATCTGGGAATGTGAGTGTCAGAAATTATCAGCTTCATTGGTACAGCTCTCTTCCTCCAGAAACACCTGCACATTTCATTACGAAACCATTCAACTATCTAATGGCAAAATAAACACTAGACTCGTGTCAGAGAGTTTACTTTTTATTTTTATTACCTTTTTCTTCCTTTGTTTTTGGAAGATCTTAGCTTATTTTTTCCATCATTAATTCCCTCCCAGAACAAATTATGTTAATAGATGATATTTAATTTATGATTTTTCATGGTAGAATATATGTCTTATCAATTTTGCTATGCTTATTTAATGTTTTATTTTAATACAATAGGCATTTTAGTACCAAAATTTTAAAAGAAAACTACAAATTGCTATTATAATGGAAAAGCAATATACTGTGCTATACATTAGGGCTAATTGTGGGGAAAAAAAAAAACGATCACATTTAATTTTAGGTACCATAGCCCATGAAATGCTCAGTCAGAGGCTGTCTCTTCTTTATCATATCCCTTTCTAGAGTGTTGATTATAGTCTATTTTTCATTTTTGCCTCCTCTCAAAGTATTATTCTAATAGCTATGTTTTCCTCCATGCTGTATTCTCCAGCACCTGAATTAGTGCCTGCCAGCTAGCAGTTCCTCAATTTGTAGATTAAGATCATTTGTAAACTCTAAGATGCTGCAAAAAGGAGGAATTTTCTCATCATATAACTCATTGTTCTTTAGTGACAAGGTATTGGTGCCATGTACTATTATTTTTTAATCCTCATTTTGAGTAGAACATATTCGAATTGTGTGAAACATTGACCTAAAGTATTTGATAAAATATGTACTTAAGTTTTTGTGTTAAGTGCAGATGAATGTCGAGAGAAATCTTGGTACTTAGATTAACATATTTTTTTCCCAGAAATTTCCTGGAAAGAAGATACAAACTATTAATCTCCCAATTGCTTTTAAAATATCTGGTTAATTTGGTGTTATACATTTATAATAATATTCTGAATCTAAGTAAAACTTCAAGATTCATTCCTTTATTTCTATGGGAAGAGTGAAATTTAGTTCACTCTTAGGAGGAATTAAAGCCATGAATCAGGTAAAGAAAAATGCAAGGCCATATTTGAATAAATGCCAAAATATGTAGCCTTGCCCATGGTTATCACTAAATAAATACTTACTGAATGAAAATAATAATATATTTATAAGATATAGAAGGTATCATTGCCTTTGAAAAGCTATGCTCATTGAATGTTAAATTGATATGCTGATAAATTGCTAAGCTCAATATCCTATGACATCATTTTACTTTTTAAAAAAATATATTATGCTAGTTTAATACTTTATCTCTAAATACTACTTATACTTACCTACTTAAAACAACTAAATTTGTTAAGATAGCTGGAATAATTAGGACATCGAGTGGAAACTGTTTCTATCAAAGTCATTATATTTGTTAAGATTTGCAATACAATGGTAAATATCAGAAGGGGCGGTTAACCAAACCCCAAAAATTTACATGTAGAGAACTCTAAGGATAGTCCTTGTGTTTAGAGTTTAAAACAGTTAGTTTGTGGCTATAGAATTGCATGGGAATTTAACAAGACCCTTTAAGAAAAAAAAAAGATTTCATTTTGTGAATTTTTCTCTCTGAATTGTTCTGCCAATCTCTTTAAATCCTAGTGTATCTGAGACAATATAATAACTCCCACACAAAGAGTTGTTTGGATAACTTACTTGTGATGTGGCAGGTCCAAATTAAATAGCGGAAGGAAACCCTTGGCAGCAGATGCCAGGGAGCATTGTTTCTCAATAATAAATGTCATAATTTCACAGAAGACATTATAAAAGAGGCAAAACACCTTTACATATTGTTGTGTTACAATTCTTTAGAAAGAATGGCACTTCATTAAGAAGACCTTGTCTACCTTTGACAAATCTTTTGAGTGAGTTGCCTTTTTATTGTCAAATGTATTTTCTTATTGCCCTCTTATCCATTCACATAAACTAAAAGAATTGTTAAAGAAGGTAGCACATTTCAGTGTAAGTTACAGCAACTTCACATTTGAACTCTGATGCTTAGTTTTGAATTCTGTTTTACTTAAATTAATATCTTACTCTGACTCTATGTTAAAATCTAACTTGTGAAATTAATTTCTTTTAGTCTCAGTTTTCATGCATGCGATAGAAATAAATTTGCTGATGGATTTATTCTTAGAATGAAATAAGACGTGGTCTGAAATACATGTAGTAAGCACTAAAGACATTGTAATAAATGAATAAATATGGACTCCCTGCCCCATCTTTCTAAATTCATACGGCAAAGTGGAGGGCCTGATCTAACCTAACCAACTGGGCATCTCCAACACTAGTTGGATAACTATAAATGACTAGTTATTTAAGCCTTTCATGTGCATCAAGATTATTGCAATAATTTTTTTAAATGCAAATGTTTAGATATCACATCAGATACTCAAAAAAAGGTTCACCCACCCCCAGTACTGGGGATTAAACCCAGGACCTTGCACATGCTGGGAATGCCAGGGAAATGCTGTTCTGATGTATCACCAGCCCTTTTTGATTTTTATTTTGAGGCAGTGTTTTGTGATTGCTGAGGCTGGAATTGAACTGGCTATCCGCCTGCCTCAGCCTCCCAAGTAACTAGGTATTGTGGTTTGAATATGAGGTGTCCCCCAGAAGTCCCTGTGTTAATGCAGGAATGTTCAGAGGTTAAATGATTAGATCGAGAGAGCTATAACCCAATCAGTGGACTAATCTGTTTGATGGATTAATAATTTGAAAGGGGTGGTAACTGTAGGCAGAGTGGGTGGGGCTAGAGAAAGTGGGTCACTGGGGGTATGCCCTTGGGGATCATATCTTATCCCTTTTGTTCCTCCTTCTGTCAACTGCCTCCTCACAAACATGAGGTGAGCAGCTTTCCTCCTCCATGCCCTTCTGCCCTGATGTTCCACCTCACCTCCGGCCCAGGATGATGGAGTTGGCAAACAATAGGCAGAACCTCTGAAATTGAACTCGAAATCAACTTTTTCTTCTCTAAATTGTTTTTGTCAGGTAGTTTGGTCATAGTGATAAAAAGCTAATGGACACACTGGGATTAGAGGCATATGCCACCACACCTGACTTCCAACAAAGTTTCTTGAAAAATAGTAATGCTCAAACAAATAAAACCTACCCATTGGTTTAATGGAAAATTTAAAACATTCATTTCATTGTTATGATTTACTGTGTGTCAAGAATTTCATTTGTACCATCTTAATTTATGCCTAAAAATATGTTATAGAGAATTTTCTGCAAATATCCCCATTTTCAGATTAGGAAACACCAACTCTGAGAGACGAAATGTGCGAAATGTGTGGATAATATTCACACAGTAAATAACTGAGGCAAGTCAGGCTGCAGAGTTTGTGAACAAGATGAGTGAGCTATCCTTTCAGATTACACAGTGGACAGTAATATGAAGAAGTTAAGAGAAGGTACTCAAACAGAAAGAGTGGAATAACTGGATATTCAGTTCATATTTATTCTAAGAAGCAGTGTTCACTAAGACCACTCTTTCTGCTCCATTGATTCTCAAAGAAACACATACCCTATAAAATTGTTGCAGCTTTGCTTATGCTTACTTCTCTTTCTGCTACACTTTGAGTTGTTTTCTTCCTATGTAATCTGTTTTCTTCTTCTTGTGAATGTAGGATTTTTCATTCTTTACATGTCTGAGACCCTTCAGATAATCAATGAGTTTGGGCAACTTGACTGAATTTTTAGTTTATTTAGTCTAAGCTCTCTCGCTCTTAGATTTTCTCATTGTCTTTGTACTTTATGCCCCAAAGAGGTGGTATTACTGAGTCAGTTATTACCTGCAGAAGTCATTACTTCAAATTACTAAATCCAATGGATCAATTTTTCATCTTAATTTTTCCTCTAGCATTACTTGATCTCATTTCAAGTGTTACCCACCATACATTTTTAATTAATTTTAAATTTTATTTGTTCTTTCTAAATATACATGACAGTAGAGTGTATTTTGACATATTAAACGTGCATAGAAGAAGTAAAAACTGTTCCAATTAGGATTCCATCATTGTGGTTGTATATGATGTGGAGTTACATTGGTCGTGTATTCATATATAAGGATAGAAAGGATTAGTCCAATTCATTTTACTGTCTTTTATATTCCCTTCCCCTCTCCCTTTCCTTCCTTTCATTCCCCTTTGTCTAGTCCAATGAACTTCTAATCTTCCCTTCCTTTGCTGTGGGTTAACATCCACATATCAGAGAGAACATTCTGCTTTGGTTTTTTGGAACTGGCTTATTTCACTTAGCGTGATATCCTCTAGTTCATCCATTTACCAGCAAATGCCATAATTTCTTTCTTCTTTATGACTGAGTGATATTCCTTTTTGTAAACATACCACAATACTCTAGTGTAGTGGTTATCACATTCATCTCACACCAGCATATACTCATTTTAAAAACAACTCTCCCCATCTCATAAATCAGTTTCTGTGGTTTCTACATGTCTACACTCTATTGAGTACTGAGCAACCAATCTTAGATGGAAGCAGTGTCTGCTTCATATTCAGTTTTATTAGTTTTATTAGTATTTACTTTCTCTTACCAATGCATCTGTTAAACATCTATACAACTGGATAGTTTATTTGCTTAATGCTTTCTGCTGGTTTTCCATTAACATTTATTGAGTCAGATATTTTTCAGTGCCTATATTCCCCCTGGTAATAAAATGTGTCATTAGAATGAAACTTTATTTAGGATATCATTTAGTTAAATTTTACTCAGTACACTGTTCAACACTGTTCAACACCTCGGCTACCCATGCTGATGTTCAATTCATAAACCTTCAAGCCCATCATTCTATATCCATTCTAACCTGAAGATTATTTTATCACACCTTTGACATTACTTTTTTGTTCTCTTTATTTTCTTTCAACTTTGCTGCTAGTGAATAGTTCTAATACAAGTTAGTTACTTATCCATATTTATCTGAAAAATAAATGTTAATAAATATTACTGGGAGAATAGTATCTTTAGAGTTGTGTAAATAAAAGGTTTTTTTGTAGCAAAATAAGATATGAATCTTTCCTTTAATGATTTGTAGGAATATCAAGTAAGGACCCTGGAATTTAATCTTATTAAACTCTCAAAATTGCAAGTATCATATATTAGAGCAGGAGGGTAGAAGAAATTCATTATCCATATTATTATAGACATTCAAAAAACATGCTACTGAGTTAATTAGTGTTTATTGTTTCTGGCACAGTTTGAGAAAAAGAAAACTGATTCTACATGTAAATGCAAAAAAGATAACTCAAAAGAATAGGAAGAATTTCCTGACCTGCACTACCTTAAATTGAATTTGGAAAGATAAATATTTATTTATCCTCAGTTAATTACTTTTCCCCAAATGGTTGGGAGTGGCATTGAGATTGGTTAAAATTAGTCACTAGCCATTTTTGCAAAATATTTACTTTCTCTTACCAATGCATCTGTTAAGCATCTATGTAACTAGATAGTTTATTCGCTTAATGCTTTCTGTTGGCTTTCCATTAACATTTATTTAGTCAGATATTTTTCAGTGCCTATATTCCCCTGGTAATAAAATGTGTCATTAGAATGAAACTTTACTTATTTAGAATATCATTTAAATTTTACACAAATCCATTTCAGAAATAATATTTTTCTTCTTCCCTTTCTCTCTCTCTCTGTGTCTCTACAATTTTCCTGAACAATCCATACATCATTTGAGAGAAGAGAGTTTATTAAAATACTTGATGCTTGCTGGGGAATCCCTATCACAAACCTATTAAGTTAATATTTTATATTCCTTCTTCTGACACATGCTGCTGAATTCTTGATCATACAGAGAATTTTAGGAGTCATTAAATATTACCTTTCTTCTTTCATCAAATGATAAAATCAGTATTTTGGTCTCCTTTAAGCCCTCAGAGCTTTTTTTATCCCATTTGAAAAGTGAGATATAGATGCCTCTGAACAACTTGGGATGATTCTTTTTCTCTGCACTAACAGAAAACTTTGCAAGAATCTTCCAGTCAACTTAGATTATTAGAACTCTTATCTGAATATAAGAAAACACATAATTTTAGAAGTATATTTTGTGCTTTCACCTTTCAAGCACTATTTATTCATTTAATATTATTTGTAAATTATTTTTTCTGATTCAATCACTGTATGATTCTGGGTTACCATATGGAGCAATAATTGATGCACTTCCTACCAACATAGAACTAATTGTCTAAAGGGAGAAGGAAGGCATTTATTAAAGAATCATATAAATAACTGAAAATGGAATTAAGACAAATGCAATAAATGAGAGATTCATAGTTTTATGAGAGCTTATTCTTTTATGCAACACAGATTTTTGCATGTTTTCTGTTTCGGCAGGCACATCTATAGTGTGTAAGCACAGAATTGACCCCCAAATTCCTCTAGTGTATTAAATAGATGGTAAAATGCTCTCATGAATTGAGCTAAAATCTGAAGGATGTATTGCATATAGCCAGATATCAGGAGTGGAATTAGGAGAGAAGGGGTTATTACAATGTCAGTAATCTGTGGAAAGGTTCAGTAGTAAGAAAGAACCAGGATCATAAAGGACAGAGTGGCCAAAGTTAAAGGTGAAGAATAAGGTGAAAAGTGGTGTCTCCAGGACACAAATAGCATGTTTAAAGAGATTTTTATTTACCCTAAAAGCAATGAGAGGCCAATTCATTTTACAAATTTTGTCATGCAGGGAATAGCTTCAAATGGGTAAAAATAGTTATAAAGAACCCCTCTAGGGGCTGGGGAGATAGCTCAGTTGGTAGAGTGCTTGCCTTGCAAGCACAAGGCCCTGGATTTGATCCCCAGCACCGCAAAAAAAAAAAAAAAAAAAAAAGAACCCTCTAGCACAATATTCTACTTGGTCAAATGAGAGATGACAGTAGTTTAGACCAGGATGTCGGTACTGAAGTTGAAACAACCTCAGAGAGTTGTAATATATTTAGAAGAAAATGGTGGCAGGATTTAGAATATATATATTTGGAGGTAGATATAAAAGATGATTCTTTGGTTTTAGATTTATGTTGCCAAACAAAGGTGGCTGAAATCATCTGAGGAATGAAATTTCAGAAGATTTAATTTACTGAATGCAAGTAGGAAATCAAAATTTTACTCTTTGAACAAGTTAAATTTGAAAGGACTTTCACATTTTAATTTGGGTTGTTACAGAGACATTTTGTCTATTCATGCTCGGAATTTATAGTAGCTATGCAGGATAAAAAAGCCATCCATGCAGGTAATAGATTGAAACCAAAGGAATAAATTAGTGGAAGTTATTATTAAATAAGAAAAGGCTGATGAGGTCCAATTGCAAAAATCTCACGTTATGACTGGGAAGAAGAACACAAGATGACAAAGAGATGTAGAAATAATAGTCAAAGACACAAGAGTAAAAGGAAAACAGCGTTGAGATATCCAAGGGAAGAAAGTGTTCGAAGGAAATGGAACTGTTTAACAATGGAGAATGCTACTGGAAGATAAGGACCGTGAGCTAAATATTTTGATGAATTTGACAGCAAAAAAGTCTATGATGACCTTATTAAGAGCTATTTTTGTGGAAATGGTATTTACCAATCATTTTCCAAGAGAGGCTATAAGAAATTAAAACTTTTCTAATTACTTACTAATTAGTTTTTGGCAAATATAAGTATAATTTTGGGAGAAAAACTGGATACGTATTCATTTTTATTGCTTTCTGGACTAATTTACAACCTCATGACTCTTCTAAATATTGAAGCACAAGGGAGCAGAAAAATGGGATTCTTTTCGGAGATGACAAGAAAATTGTTAGCCAAAGCACAGAAGTATATTAATGAATATATATGAATTACAATTAAGTTTGGACACTGAGAGAGAAAGAGAGCGATAAGGAACTCAATTCAATGTTGAGTAGTGTGACTATATTTAACCAGATTTTTCATGGTATTATATACTAATAATTATGAACATTGTTTTCATAATAACTGTCATGGAACTTGGGTGACAACTGTTACTAGGTGGTGAGAAGAATTCACCAAGGCAAAAAGAAGTGGTTAAGAGAGTTTATTGGAGGAAAATATGTTGCACCCTTATGGTATGGCTATGACAAAAACATTCATTCGCCCACGGACTCAGAGCAGGGTCTGTGCTTATACACACTTCTGAGTCCTATTTCACCTTCTGTGATCTTTTTGCTAGCAGTGGTTTATGCTAAGTAAGGGTAGGGGTAGTGGACAGATTCCTGTGCCTTGCCCATAATGCTTACTTACATATGCCAAATATTGCTGGGTTTTAACTTAGACGCATGAGATGCAAGTTATGTGTATGAGGTCTTAACTAGGGAATTTTCTCTTCTAGGTCACTATAGGTCACACTTGGGGATCTTTGTGTGTGCTCCTTGGGGGTGGCTGGGTAATGTTTTGAAAAACAGGATCTTCCTGTTTGCATTTCAGGGAAGATTCCTCTTCTAATAACTGTGGAATGAAAAGAAGGCCTTAAGCTTTGTATCAGCTCTGCTAATCCAGGAGAAGTGGGGCCTGGACAAGTGTTCCTAATCTATCTTGCCTCAATAAATTTATTTTAATTTTTACAAATTTATCTATTTAAGATGGACATTATGTCTTTATAATTTGTAGCTTTTTTTTATAGTTTAATTGTCATAAAACCTGTGGTAATATTTCTTTTTTTTTTCTATTTGGGGATATACTATTTCATATTCTTCTGAAAGGGAATGAATTTTTCAAAGAAATGAAATAAACATTGATGTTTATAGAGAGAAACTATAGTGAAAACACTCTGAAACATAATAGAAAATGTTGGAGACAAATAGCAATGATATTGTGGTAGAAACAGGGTTATATTAACCTTACCCAGAACTAAGTGATCCAAACAAAATTTTTTTGCTGAGATTGCTTGAGCAGATTTTAGTGATTTTTTTTTCCCCTCAGACCCAAGTTAACAGAACAAAATAAAACTATATTAATAGATCACATCATGATAATCAGTGAGTTTGGAGCTACTTAAAATGCTCCTTTATTGAGAATGTTTGTCATGAAAAAGAAAGAAAAATCCACTGAGCTAAATAGTGTGTTCATAGACATAGTCGACTCGGACTTACTTCATACAAAATTTTAAGTTAATTTAATTTTTAATTTAATTAATTTGAATTTCATTTAATTTCTACAAAATTTTCTCAACTTTCAGTGATCTGAAAATAAATGCTGCAGGACTGAGAGCTGATGAGTCATAATAATCCAAAAATCATTTGACAACTACAGATCTACATTGTGCCATTCTTCCTCCTACTACTTCCTAGACAGAAGGAATAAGGTTTTGCAATCTATTATATTACAGACTGACTTTCGTTAATGATAATGGATTGTATTTTTCAAAATTGCTAAGCATCAATTTCAAATCTCTCACCACAAAAAGATGGTAGCTGAGGTGACATATATGTTAATCAGTTTGATTTAGTCATTCCACATTGTATATATGCAGTAAAACTTCCCATGGTACCCCATCAAAAACATAATAATAATCTGTCAATTACACATATTAAGAAAATTTAAGAAATACAAATATAAAGAAATATAAATTTAAAAATTATACAATCCATAAACAAACAAAAAAATAACTATAGTATTTGGGACATACCCTAATCTTAAAAAGATATTCAATATAGAGTATTATTTTTTAAATTCTCTAATAATTGTAATACTCAAATGAGCTTGAGAAACATTTATTTAAAATACTTTAAATTTTGTTAGCTGTGAAAATGAAGGTAGAATTTCAGGGAAATCTGAATATTTTATCATTAGCTCATATATTTATGTATCTGCTGCATTAAGAATAACCATGGTAAAGAAACTGTGGTATATATACACAATGGAATATTATACAGCCATAAAGAAGAATAATATTATGGCATTTGCAGGTAAATGGATGAATATCATGGAGATATAATGCTAAGTGAAATAAGCAAAATAAGCCAATCCCAAAAAAACAAAGACTGAAAGTTTTCCTGCTTAGTGGATGATGATATATAATGTTGGTGAGAGGGTGGGGAGTGAGAGAAGAATGGAGGAACTTTAGATAATGTAGAAGGAAATGAGAGGGAGGTGGGGTATGAAAAATCATGGAATGAGACAGACATCATTACCCTACGTACATATATGATTACACGAATAGTATGAATCTACACAGTGTACAACCGTAGAAATGAAATGATGTACCCCATTTGTGTACAATGAATCAAAATGCAGTCTGTAAAAAAAAAAAATTAATTAAAAAAGAAAGAATAAGTATAGCTAAATCAGTAACTACTATGATTACCTGATATTTAGAGATTATCTTCATAAATGTGCCTTTTAGTTATGATTGCTGCTTACGCACATTCATTAAAAATACTTGCTTTTGAGTATCTATTATCCAATTCACATTGGCCATAAATTTTGTTCTTGGCAACTAGCAATAAACATGGAGAGTAAAACATAGTTATTTATATTGTTTATCGTACTTAAGACATGGTATATTTAGTTCAAGTACTAAAGTCTGAACATGCAAATATGAATTAAAAAATAATCCATATACTGTAAGAGTTTATAATCTAGTAGAAGGAAAATGAGCAAACAAAAATAAAACATAAAAAAATCCATCCAGTTGCAAAGGTTTAAATTACACGTTCTGGTAGAAGACAAGAACTAAGTTATCCTGGTATTTGGACAGGATCAATCCAAGTTCCTTATAAAAGTATAGATTGAGCTACATCCTAAGTAATGAAGAGAATTTTTCAAGATGAGGAAACAGCAAACAGTTCAGATACAAGACAAGCTATGTAACAAAGCAGAAGGAAAGGAACAAACATCATGGCAAGCTCTGTGAGTTGCATGTGTTTTTATGAGTCTGGAGCACAGAATTATTATATTGAATACAACCAGTGCAGAAAATGAAGGCAATGAGGCAGATATAAAATACCCACACATCCCATCTCTCTTTCTATGATGTTATTTTCATAACCATTAGTGAATTTTATATTCAATACAAAACCATCAGTTCCTTAACATTCTTATTCCTAAAAGGAACAATCTTGTTTCAGTCACTTTTCTAATAATCATAATTAGCTTTCATTATAAGGCAAAACTAAATGGATTTTTGGACATAATTGAAGATCCTGATCAATTGGTTTTAACTTAATCAAAAGTTGGTCTGACTAATCAGATGATCTCTTTTAAAAAGTTCCTCATGTCAAGAAATAAATAGCAAACAAACTCCTATTGACCTTGAGGAAGCTCATGTCCATGTTGTGAAGATAGCCATGTGACAGATTGATAGACAGTTTCTAGGAGCTGAAGGCTTCAGTGCTGTTAGCATAAAGAGCTGAATTCTGTGAACATCCAATAAGCCAGGAAAAGAGCCTTCAGTCCCAGATGAGATCAATGCCTTGCCTGCACTCATGTGACCTTGAATAAAGAATACAGCTAAGCTGTGCTCAGTATTTTAACGCACAGACACTGTGAGGTAATAAATGGAAGTTGCTTTAAGCTTTTGAATGTACGCCACAGATTTTGGTAATTGAAACCCAGCTACAAGTGCAACTAATATGTAAAATGCTGGAGAAGTTTTGGAAGTGGGAAGTGAATAGAGATAGGAAGAATTTTGAGGAAGATAATGAAGTCTAAAGTACTTAAAACTTAAATTTAATTTTCATCAGACAGTTCATCATCATCTGGACTCCAAGGATGTGGTCAGTGCCTGCTCAGAAGGAAGTAAGGAACATGTTATAGAAATCTGGAGGAAGGGAGTTACTTGTTATGTGGTTCAGAAAGCTTAGTAAAATTGTTTCCTGCATTTATATGGAAAACAATTTGTAAGTGATGAGTCTGGATATATAGCTAAGAAGAATTGTGAGTAATACTTTAAAGGTGCCACCTGTTTCCTTCCTGCTGCTTATAGTAAAATGTGAGACAAGATAAATTGAAGGAAGAACAATTAAATAAAAAGGAAGAAGAGTAGATCATTTTGAAAGTTCTCTGCCTCTACAAATGACAAAATGCTAAACATCAGAAATATCTGTCAAAACTGTAATATAAAGTCCGAGTCTGTGACTACAACTTTCTGTTAAAACCTCAGATTGATCAAAAGAACAAAACAGTACAGAAAGGATCTTTTCAAGAGATTAGGGGTGTGCCTCACATATCTTTTTACCCAAACCAGAAGGCCTTTAGGAGGCTCCAGGGTTTTGTCCCTCAGCCATTCCAGCAGAAGCCTAAAATATAGACAGGATTATCTTGAAAAAGATCTGTGAACGTAGCTTTTGTCTAATGGAGTGAAATCCTCAGAAATACCCACAAGACCCACAAAGATTGAGGAATTTATTTCAGCGGAAACGCTGCTGGCTTAGATGGAAATAGACTTAGCAAGTACAAAATGGGAGAGGCTTTTGGATCCACAAAGGCAGCTCTCCTGGCGGGAAGATTGTTAAAACTACTGGAGCCGCAAAACCTTCCACTTTGCTTGAAAAAGGAAGAATGACTCAAAGGACAGAACCAAGAGCCCAGAGAGCTCACCCAAGAGTCAGGGCAGACTATCCTCAGGCACTGAAATCCAACCAAAGGAAAGCCTGCACTTGCCCACTGGATTTCAGAACTATTATGGACCAGTGACTCCTTACTTTTTATTTACTTCACTTTTGAAGTGAAGTCTTCACCACTGCTGTCCTGTGACTTTCTCTTCATTGTTGGGAGTATTGACCACAGAGTCACAAGGCAGGGCGGGAGAAGAGGGAAAAAGAGAAGTCCTGTCCAAGGATCTGTATAAATACGGAGTACACAGATTATATACAGTATGAATTGTATTTAGGACCCTTGCTTTCATCTTGCAGTTTGAGTTGATGTGGTTAGATAAGATTTTGGAATTTGAGCTAATGAAATGATGAGCTGTATATCCAGATGATGAGATTTTAAAAACTGAGTTGTGGCTACGCAACATGGGAGGATCTTGAGAGGAGTAAACCTACTTTGCATGTGAGAGAAGCTCATTGTTAGGTGCCAGCCAGTGGGTCACAGTAGACAGAATTATCAGATGGCCCCCAGTAATTGAGCTCCCTGGAGTATAGGAACCTGTGAATATGATAGGAAATTATTCCCAGGCTTAGGTTGTTGTATATGAAAAGGTGAAATTAAGGTCCAGTTTACCTGACTCTCTGTTACTCTAACGGTAAGATTTTTGATTAGGTGTGACCTATCAGTTGTTCCCTTACCAGAGGTTCTAGAGGTCCACTACTTCCATGATATCTTTGAAAAATGAAACTTCTATAACATCTGTAGCTTCATAGAACCTAATTCTGCTAAAATAACGTGTGAGATTGGAGAATAACCCACACTGTAGATGAGACCCTATCCTCAGCTGTCACCTTTATTTCTGCTTTGTCATATTCTGTGCACAGGACACATGGAAGACAAAATGGGACTCAACTCCTGGGCACTATGAGAAAATAGTTTAATCTACCAACTTTGCAGTAATTTGTTATGTAGAAATATATAACAAAGGAATGTTGTATTACTATAATAACTTATTTATGGATTTTCTTGTGGCAAGGATCTACTTTCTCCAATCTATTTCCTGTAATGCAACATGTTAATACCATGAAAACAAAATGGATATTATAGTGCTTCCTCCTTGAAGTCATCAAGAGCATTATTTTGAACTGCAGAGAAATCCTGTCCATGGCAAAAAAAAAAAAAAATACAAAGACCATTATATTCTAGTTTCTGCTGATTTACCCAAATTTAGACTCAACTGTTCCCTTTCCTTCAGTGCTTAAAACTCAAGTGATTTCCATTCAATAATCTGATGATAACTCTTTTCCAAAGAAGGGCTTTCACTAATGTTATTCTCTGTCAGGAATACATTTTTTATATTGTGTGTTGGGGTGTTTTTGTTAACCTTCTTATCTTTTCCTTCTGCTTTTTGTCATTGTCTTCCCTTGTTCCCTATGTAACTAGATATACCTCAACAATAAAAGCAAATAAACAAACAGAAATATTCTCCCGTGCTCTGTCCATTTCCACTGTGCTACACATAATTCATGTGTTGTCTGTCTCCCCATTACATTGTAACAGCCTATTCTATGTTTTTATTCACAACTACATAATAAAAAATCATTTAAAAGAAGAAAATAAACTTTTTAAGGTAAAAATCAATAATTTTAGTGCTAAAACCAGAGATAAATATTGACTATGGACCTTGGCAGAATACATGTAGTGGCAATAACCTCAAAAATATCCTTGGAGCAACTATGGAACCACACTTATTTAAATGGCATTTAACATGATTTGATAGCATCATGGCAAAATGGTTTAATAAAAATGACCTTCATCCCAGATTATAATTAATATCATTCTGTGTGAGTGTCGAGATTACTGACATTTAAACAAAAATAAATTTCTAGTAAGTCTCATTGAATTGACAAGTATCCACCTTCATAACATCCTTGTTCCTCTCACTTGAGATTTTGGTAAGTGTAGACTGAAGAGAAAAATAAAGTTCTTCAATATTGTCGTTAAGTTTAGGATACGTCGATATATAAATTGGTGATATTGTTGACATTTTCAAATTAGAACTTGGAAGAACTCAAGCTTGACTTAATCTCCCTAAGAAAGTAGATTCAAAAGTATAATCAGTCAAGTCTTTCATCAAAAAATAAATTGATGTTACTTCAGTCTAAGAAATCAAATGAAAAGGTTTTCAGTGCCACAAAACTGAAGATGTGGTCTCCAAATATTTTGAATAAATATCAATATTAATAAAACTTTGATCCCATACACCCAATACAGCTATATTATTTATTCACAAATCAAATGCATACATAACTCCATTAATTGAATGTGATAATAACATATATCCTACCTAAAGGTTTAAAATCCTTAAGATAAATATAAAAGGAAATAATAAAATGAATTTTAATGTAATTTAATTTACTTACAAAGTCTTAAAAATCAAAAACATTTGCATTTGTGTTTTTGATACTTGATTTTTAATGATTCCTCATTATTAGCAGAATCATTAAATCTCAAGGAATGATACATGTATTTGATAAGGTTCAGTTTTAGCAAAGAGTGAAGTCTACATTTCAAATAGACTTTTAAAATATTTAATATTTTTTCAGGCTTCTTTTCAAGTGCTACCTTGACTTTATTTTTATTTTATAATATGACAAAAGAGCTAATTTTAGAAAATACTTCTTATTCAACCATAATCACGTTTTCAATATCTTAAATTTGCCTTTCTTGTGTAAAATAATTAAATCGTTTGATTCATTTGTGACAAATAGTTTAGCTAAACCTGGAAGTGCAGTACACATATCCACTTACACTTTGGTACAGAGAAATCTGCTGAGACTTTAACCCTGAGAATGTCACCATCACGCATGTTCCTGGTCAGTTAGACAGCTTCTCTATGGACCAAATGTTGCTGAGGCAACAGAGTTAACTTACAATCACCATGTTGGGACTGGGCAAGCTTCATGTGCTGGGCCTGCATTTGTGTTTTTACACTATGACTGAGTGAATGTTTATCCAATTTCATTTTACTGTACAGGTATCTTCAATTTTTTTTTCTGAATAACAAGATAACCAAGGCATTTCTTTGGTACTATTCTTGATATTGGAATTTTTGGCAATACTTTTTTTTTTTACAATTTTTTTACTTGATTTTTAGCAAGAAGTCTTTACTTCTTGCACCATGACATTTCAGTCACCACCATGAGCCAGAAAATATTACTGCTGCTACCTGTTATCACATGGGGATGCCAGTTTATAGAGGTACTTTTATAGTTGGAATCCATGAATAAATGTTATTCAACTGCTTAAAAATATTTCATGACTAGTTTCTCTGCATGTATTTCTGGTGAGAGTATTAATCAAATCATAACATCCCCATTAAATACTATTTGATAAGAACTTGGTTTCAGTACCAAGAATAGTTCATCTTTCAGAAAATCATTGTAGTATTGTTCTCTTATCTCCTTCTGCTATTGACAATTTGTGAAACTGAAATCATTCTTTTATTCTCCATTTTCCTTTTGGGTTATGGAATTATCTATCTGCAATTGAAGTCAGTATTTGTAGTTTTGTTGAACTGCTTTTAAGATTTTATTGGTCAGACTCAATCAAATTTAATCAATGTATACAATAGCACAAAGATGATAATAAAAAGATAAACAAAACTTTCCTTTTTTTTTCTTTTCTACATGTCGATTTGGATATGAAGAATCACCCAAAAGTTCTTATATTAATGCAGGAATGTGAAATGATTTGATTGAAAGAGCTCTAACCTCATCAGTCCATCCTAGTTTGAATGGACTGGGTGGTAACTGTAGGCAGGTGAGGTGCAACTGGAGGAGGCAGATCAGTAAGGGTGTGCCCTGGAAGAGTGAATCTTCTTTCTCTCTCTCACTATGCTTTCTGACCCCACTAGGAATTGAACTGAATTCCTCCATTGGACTCTTCTGCCCGTGGTATGCTACCTTACCGTAGGCCCAGGGCAATAGAGTCAGTCTGTATGAACTAAGACTTCTGAAACCATGAGTCCAAAATAATCTCTTCTTCCTCTAAGTTCTTCTCGTTTTTTTTTTTTGTTTTTTTTTTTTTTTTCATCATAGTGAGGCAAAGGCTAAGTAAAATAGAGATTGGTACTGAGAGGCGGTGTCTTTCCTGTATCCAACTGACCATGTGGTTCAAAGACTTCAGAGCTGGATTTCAGAACATGTTTGAAAAGTTTAGAGATACAAGCTGGAAAAGTTTTATCATATTGTTGGCAGAGCTTAATGGGTAATTCTGGTGGGGATTCAGAATGCAATACAAATGTGGACTCTGTTCATGAGATTTCAGAGGGAAATGAGGACTCTACTGGGAATTAGTCTAAAGGTATCTCACGCTACATTCTGGCAAATTACTTGGCTACATTTTACCCAGGTCCTGAGACTTTGTGTGAGGCTGAATTTAAAAGTGTTAAACTAATTAATCTGGTAGAGGAAATTTCAAGGCAGCACAGCATTCAGTAAGCAGCATGGATGTTTCTGGAAACTTTTAGCTGAGTTTAACACCAGAAATAGGAATGGAAAATAGAGTTTAAAGAGTTTTTAAGAACTTGCAGTTTGGCAAAAAAAAAAAAAAAAAAAAAAAAAAAAAAAAAAATAGTGCATATAAAACTGGGTTAAAGAAAAGTGTGATTGTTGAAGAGATTATGACCCCTGAAAAGACGCTAGACGCTAAATTCTTTGCATAGAGATAATAAGAAAGATAGCTTGAGGTCATCTTGGGAATTTGCAAGGCCATACCCACTACGGGCTTCAGGGTACAGAATACAAAATTTCTTCGAGAAGAAGTCATGATACCTACTCACAGTGGGGGAAGGGGAGCTAGAGAGTTGTTTTACCTTACTCAGCCATGCAGGCACTCAGAAACTACTGGAGTCATGATTCCAGGGGACCTAGGTTTGGTACAAACTGGCAGGAGACCCTGGCATCATCCAGATGGTGCTAGTTCAGCAGGAATGCAGGATGGTAGAGTTAAGAGGTTGTAGAGGCTTCCATTGAGATTTCAAAGGAAGGTCTGAGAGAACAGGCAAAGTTTGGCAAGGTCAGGTTCTGCAGGTTGCCCCTGAGAGGATGTTGCATGAAGCTGTGAAGGTGAAGATGAAATCAAAATGGATTTGATTAAGACATGCCAGTAATGTGGACTGTCTGCAGGGAAAACTGCTGACTGCAGAAAGAGCCAGACTAAAAGAAAGCTCATGTGTGTGGCAAGCAAGGCCAAAAGGGCAGTGCTGTCCAATAGCTTTGGAAAGCACATCTTGCAGTCAAGTGTCATACATGCTATACACAAAGCTAGTAGACCTGCTTGTCCAGCTGAGTTTTGGGCTCTCTTTGGCCCCATTTCTTCCTTTTGAAATAGGACTGTTTACTCTGTGCCACTGTTATATTGGATATATGGAACTTTTGATTTTTATAGGGGAATCACAGTCAAGAGTTTGCTTTGAGTCTTGGGTAAGAACTTGAACTTAGATTTGAGCAATGTTTGAGGTATTAAGACCATGGGACTCTTGGAGAAGGACTGAATGCATTTTGCATTTTGATATGGGCTTGAGCTTTGGGGAGAATGTTATGGTTTGGCTATGAGGTTTTCCCCAAACCCTATATTAATGCAAGAGTGTACAATGATTGGATTGTGGGAGCTGTGACCTAATCATTTCATTCTACTGGGTGGTAACTATTGGCAGATGGGTGGTAACTATTGGCAGATGGGGCATATCTGGAGGAGGTAGTTCACTGGGGGCGTACCCTGAAAGTGTGTATCTTCTCTGTATTCACTTCATCGTGTTCTCTTTTCTCTTTTTGACCACACTGTGAACCAAGTTGCTCTCCTCAACTGGGCCCTTCCCCAGTGATGTGCTGCCTCACCTTGGGCTCAGAGCAATGGAATCAGCCTGTATGACCTGAGACCACTAAATTTTAAATCTCAAATGAACTTTTTCACCTCTAAGTTGTTCTTGTTTGGTGTTTTGGTCACAGAGACACAAGATATCTAAAATAATGTTCCTTCCTTCCTTCTTTCTTTTTCTTTACTGCAGAATTTTAAAATTCAGTGATAAAAATGCCCAATACAAGCTAAATTTAAATCTATGTAGAATTACAAAGATGGCAAATGATAGACAGTAAAAAAAAAATTTTTTAGAGTTTTCTAAAACAGATATCCAAGGGATTTTCTTTAAAAAAGTTAAGAATTAAGACTCCTTTCTTTATCTATCAAACTTTGCCTATCAGATAGATTATTTTTTAATGAAGAAGTACTGTATCTTTAGGAAAAAAAACATCATTTTCATAAAATAGGCAATTGAAATGAAGAACCACAGATTTTTGTCTTAAAATAAAAAACTAAAAATGATACTGTAATATAGCAGTGTGCAAGATGATATTTTCAAAGATTAGGCTATTGACAATTGCAGAAGAGTCAGTTATTGATAGAGATTATTGATAAAACTTCAGACCTGACATCTGATAAACTCTTAGGCCCCGGAAGTGTTGTCAGATGTCAAGCATTAAACATAAAGTGATTTTCATGGTGCCATTGTGAAATATGTCATGCGTAAAGTTGAAGAAGTCTCTGTGCACTGAAGTGGTTTAAGAGTCTTGCCCAAGCAAGAGATTATGGGCTGCTGATGAGATCTTATCAGGTCACCGTTGATGTGAGCTGAACTTCACAAGAAGCCAGGATGTTAGAGGCAGGTTAAACCATTTGCACTGATGTGCAACATGATGGCAAGACTCGTAACCCATTAATACATAAAACAAATTACACTTTTTAGTCAGGAATAAAAATGAGTCTTCAGAAGATCTCTGTCCCAAGGAATAAAAATGCCAGCAATTCCTCATTGTGTTAGAATTCTCTGAGAATTATTCAATTATTTGAGAAAATATTTTGTAAATGTATCAAATGACATATATGAAATACATTTATATTTCAACACAGGTTCTATAGAACCAGAAATGGCAATTTAATGAGTATTTCAACAGAGGGAAACAGGATGGTGTGTATATTTGGGGATATTAGATTGCTACTCATAAAGTTATCAAACTATTGACATAGCATGATACTGTGAATTTAGGGGACATCTTTTTATAAATGCATAATTTTATGGAAGTTTTTGATCCATAAAACTATGTTAAAAGATATTTTTAATAAAAATAATAGCATTACTGATTCTAAGATACATTTTAGAGTGTTGCAATAAATCCTCACAATAATTTGAGGAGAGAAAAACATCTAAATAAATTGCCTCATTAAACTTAAAAATAAATAAGTAAATATATGATAAATTTTAATCTTATCCTGACAGTCACTTTGGGTTTCTATCTTAAATTACAGAAAATCATTCTGATCTAATTCCTAGTATATATATATAATTTAAAAAAAAAATCCTGACAATTATTCAGTGTCTGAAGTCTTTCTGTGTATATGAACTTGAATTCAGTTTGCTCACAAATCACTAGTTGAACAAATAATCCAGTCTCTAAATCAAAGCCACCTACAGGTTTAAGAAATGTGTATGATATAATGATTGTCATGTCTTGAAACAGTATTTTGTCAAACAAGGATCACAACTACTAATATTTCAAATAAAATTGTACTGGCATTACTGAAAGTTCAGCTTCTAGTGGGCAGTATAAGATATGCTGTAAATTCTGGAATGGTAGAGAGTAATAAAAGGCTGTCATAAAGGATCATCAAACAAAGTGGAGCTTTGTAAGTAAAAGATTAAAAAACTATAAAACAATTAAATGTGATGGAAGTTTTCCAAAAGATTTTTTTAGAAACACATACACACACAGGCAGTGTTGAGTTACATCTATGTCTTTATTTTATATTGAACTGTCTATATTTATTTCGATCTAATATTTCATGTAGGAGCAGATAATGGGGCCCATGTGTCAAAATCTTTATAGCCTTAGACTAAAATAAATATAAACACAGTTTAATTTGAGAATTCAAAGATATAGAAGACATTAAACAGAAACTTAGAAATATGAATAAATAATAAGATAATAATTAGAAAAAATATCATTTAATAATTGTATCCTGCGTGTAAATTTTATGTAGGTCTTAGGAGCATTTATACATTGTTACTAACCCTGGGACAGTACTCATCTTCTTGTTACAAGTCACATTTTTAAATATTGCCATGCTTGTTTCCTTAAGTAAGCCTAACTATTTTGAATTCAACATTGAAGCATACTTGATTGTGGCATAACTGGCTTTGTGATGGATTTTTTACTTTTTTGGGGATAGTTATTACTTATTTTAGAATCAAAATAGAATCTTTAATATTTGTAGGGAAAATAAGCTACAAGAGGGTTATCAACAGTTTTTTCATTCTGCATATTTTTATTTTTTTCTTCTTATATGCAGATTTACTTGCTTATCACTATGGTAGCTTTTTTAATACTGTAATATAAAATATTAGACTTATTTCTCTTATTACCCAAATTTCCCCATGTATATATTATAGAAGAATTTATACATATATATAAGAGCAGCTCCTCTGTCATTTATAGAATATTAGAATTTGGAGACAGCAAAGCTGTAATTTAATATCATAAAAATAGAAGTTTTAAAAGACTAAAGAGTAAGAAGAATTGAAGACAAAGCCATGGATTTAGGCAAGCACAAAATATAAATAGGTTAAGTATTATGGGATAGATTCTCTGGGAAGCAAACACTGAGGTAGAGCCAAGAGAACAATGTTTTGTTGGGAGAACTATCTGGTACTCAAGAGGTCAGACAAAATTCATAGGTTGTTCAATAAGCCTACTGTGGCACCCCCAGAAGGAGTGTCTTCTTTGCACCCCAGTCACTCTGTCCATGACAAACCTAAAATCCTAGGTGATGGGCTTGGAAGTCTGCCAGTGAACCTTGAGAATGAGAGTAGGTGGGACTACTGGTGCTTACCCATTTGCTCTCTAACCCAGGTGTCCTTCCTACTGGAGACCAGATGACATGTGGGCATCTCTGGTTTATTATGCACAGTTTCACAGTTTGGTGCCTCCTCTTTTCATGGGATTGCCTCTGACTGACCTTCATCAGGACATTCTCATGCTGTAGCAGACAGGTAACTTCTGGGTGGTGTGGCCTATAATAGGTGCAAAGGATCCTGAAGGTTTCTGCCCACGCTGGCAGTGGTTTCTCTGTAAAGTACTTTCTTACTCATAGCTTGATTGCAAGTTTCCTCCTTGCCCCCATGGAAAATCTGAATGAGGCATGTCTGCCTCTGCCACATTAAGTAACCTGGTGTATTTCCTATTCTCCTCTTTCTTTCCCAAAGCACATCAACCCAGTCATGATAAATGATAAGCTGCATTAATAAAATTGGGATGTAAATTTAGAATGACTTGGAAGGAAGGGAAGAGGAAGTCAATTTGTTCACCAAAAGAAAAAAAAAATGTTGCCATAATTAAGGATTGAATATGGCCCTGAGCTTCCTGACAGCCAGATCAAAATTAGTAATGGCTTGCATTCCATAATTCTAATCAAGAAAGAGGACAAGTAGCAATCTCTCAAGGATGATAACATTTGGTCCTGGAACTGTATTTTAAAATTTATTTGTCATACATTACCATATAAAGAGGAAATCTTTTAATAGGAGGAAGAATCATCTTTCCTGAAAATATTCAACAATGAAAATGGTGGTGGTAGGAAAACTGTCGCAGCTTCAGTTAAAAATTAGGAACAGAGTGTGTAACTTCTAAGGAAAATGATGCCATAATTAAAACACTCTGCAAGAAATAAATCTCCAAGCCCACATATTTTCAGTAGAGAATTCTACCACAAATTTAGAGAAGAATTGACACATACTTTGCTCAATATCTTACAAAAAAAAGAAGGGGAGAGAATACTTCCTTTAGTTTTATGATGCAACATTACATTAATATCAAAACTAGACAATGACTAACAAAATTATAATAAAAACTACAGAACAATACCCACCATGGATATAAAAATCAAAAATCCTGAAGCAAATATACTAACAAAAAGGATCCAGAAGGATATAAAGATAATGACAAAGTGGGCTTTATTATAGGGATTTAAGTTTACTTAATCATGTAAGATAAAACATTTGTAATACATTGTATTAACAAAGTTTTCACCCCAGGGTGGCTAGGAAGCAAAAAGAGAGAAGAAGAGACTGGGGTCTTAATATGTCCTTCAAGGACATTCTCCTAATAACTCAACTTCCTTCTACAAGGTCACACCTCCTAAAGGTTCCACAACCTCTCAATAGCCTCTTCCTAGGGATCATGTCTTCAACACATGGGTCTTTGAGGACCATTCTAGATCCAAACTGTGGCACATATCAGAATCAACTTTATATCTATATGACTAGAAATATATATGGAACAAATTAATAATCACTCAAAAAGAAGTATTTAGATTTAAGCATAACAAAACATATATCAGTTTTTATTCTGAAACCAACAAAACACTGATGAAACAAACAGAAATGATTGAAACAGAGATGTAACATGCTAGACTACAAGACTCAACATAGTGAACATGTCAATTCTGAATCTGATACATAGGTTAGACGCAATTTCTACCAAAATCACAAAAAGAATTTTTATACATATAAATGAGGGTATTCTAACATGCATATGTAGAGGAAAAGGAAATAGAATAGAAAATATCTAAAATGATATTTTAAAAGAAGAATAAAGTAGTAATCAGTATACCTGTTTTAAGACTTCCTATATTCTGTATTAGATAATTGAATTTGTGTGGGATGGGTAGAATGATAGAGATAAATAATAATAATAAAGAGATGATATTGTAGTAACTGGATGTCCACAGGGCAAAAAAACACAAATCAAAGCAAAAATAAAGAAAAATCTTAATCCTAAATCTCACACCTTATACAATCATTACTTCAAAATTACCACAGATTTAAGGTATTTACTATACTATCAAAGCATTTTAGATTTATTATATCTATCAAATCATAAACTTTAAAACTTGCATAAAAATAATGGATAATATCTTTGAGCTCTAAGTTTAGTCAAAAAGATCTTTGCATTAAAATCACATACTTTAAGAGAAAAACAATATTAGGCTTTATTAAAATAAAAAAAAAAAATGTGCTATTTTGTTAGAACTCAGGTAGATCATGAAAACAGACCAAAGAGGGTTGGTCAAATATTTTTAAATCACATATCTGCCAAAGGAGACTTAATATTTAGATTATATATTTACAAAAACTATCAAAACTTGACAATAAAATCAGGCAGATCAATTAGGAAAAAAACGTGAATAGTCATTTCACCAACAGGATATACAAATGGCAAACAGTGACATGAAAAAAATTTTGGCATCATTAGGCATCGTGTGCTGCTGATGGGGATGTAAATAGTATAGGCATTCAAACTACGGAAACATTGTGATTTTTTTTTTAAACAAACATGTAACTACCATGATATCTAGCAATTTTAACCTTTAGCATTTACCCGACAGAAATTAATACTTAACATTTATAGAAAAACCTGTAGATAAAAGTTTAACAGCTTTATTCATAATCACCAAATATTGGAAAAAAACCTGGATGTCCTTCAACTAGTAAAAAATTAAACTGTTACCATAGATACCATAGAATAGAGCTTAGCAATGGAAAGAAACATGACAAGTCAAGCAACACCCTTTACAAATGTCCAGAGAACCAAACCCACTAACAATCCAATCCTATGTTTTACATATGGTATGCTTCCTTATAAGTAACATTCTACAACTGACCAACTTAGAGAGATGGAGAATCGATTCCTGGTTTCTATGGATGAAGGCATAAGGGTAGGTGTGAACTAAGAGTTATCCTAAAAGGGCAAAGAAAAATTCATGCAAAGGGGAAAATATTCCATATCTTGATTTTATCAATCCCCATACCCTAACTGTGCTAATATATCACCATTTTGCAAGATGTTTCCACTGAGCAAAATTGGGTAAAGAGAATTCCATTTATGGGCTACATATGCATCTTTAACCATCTTACATAAAAAACTTAAATTAGAAAAGATTTTCCTCAGTATTCTATCATATTCTGTTAGTGACTGAACCCAAAACACTTTATTAAAATCTCTTGTAATTTTTCATAAGTACATAAATTTATTTATTAAATACATGATTTAATGTATTAATTAAGATGTTAAATATGGAAAATTAAGTTATCTTGTATAATTTATTGGATAATCCTGGTTCAGGTCCACAATATTAACAAAGTTTCTGTCTTTGGTTTATTTTCAGAAATGACAATGAAACTTACCATTAGGGATTGTTCAGGTGATCTTATTTTGTTTTCATATGAGAAAATTACATAATTGCTTCTTGTTAAACTTTTTACCCCTAGTGCCTCAGATATTTTGAAAATGGCAAATTACATGTTTTGTAAGTTTTTAATGAAAAGTTTTCATCTAGATAGACAATTTTTATGATATTTTTCAGCCCGTAGAGAAACCATAGTTTATGATAATGACTACAAAAAGCATTCTTTGAAATGTGTTTGTTAATAAAATGACTAGGACGTGGTGGAGCAGGTGACCAAGATGAGACTCTGTTAATAATAGCACTTTTACTCATAGGAAAGGGAAGGTTAGATATGCTTTTTATGTATCCAATATCATCAATGATAAAAAATATTAATGTCAGAAATAGTTGCAATTATGGACCTGAGGAACATATATTTTTTAAAAATTCATCTGTACACAAGTATTTCTGAGTTTTGATTGCTATTATTTTCATTTCATATAGTGAAAACATGGTATGATTAATATTTGTTTAGGAATTGTTTTTCGAGTCTATGATTCAACTTTGAATTTCCGTGATGTGACAATATTATCAAGTATCTTATTACAGCATATAAAACATGCTTATGAACATATTGGAAATTGTATCTTAATGTACTTTCAGAAATAGTATTTCAGGTCCTGTCAAAAAAGCTACCTTTTGTGCTATTCTGAGCTAATCAGAAACCCCAAGATCTCGTTATCTTAAAGGACCTCAAATCACATCACTGGTATTTGGTAATGGTTCATTCATAATTGATATTTAAGTTACAGTTTAGTCAAATTAATAATGTTAATCAAGACCCACATTTTGTGAGTGTATGTACAATCTGTGGAATCATCTTTGAATTTTCTGCTATAAAGGACTTTCTTTCAGGCCCAACATGAATCATGTCAATGTGAATAACGGTTATCACTTTTAGATTTTATTTCTTCTAGCAAAGTCTTGCTCTCCAGGTCTAAAATGATAATTTCTCACACTCTGAGGGTTTAGGTCTTAAATGTCCCCAAAAGTCTTGCGTGTTAAAATCCTGGTCACCACCCTGTGGTACTATTGGGAGGCAGGCTAGACATTTAAGAGATGGAGCCAAGAGTGGCACCATGGCCCATGCCTGTAGTCCCAGTGACTCAGGAGGCAGGTGGGGGGATTGCCGGTTTCAGACCAGCCTCAGCAACTTAGCAAGACCCTGCCTCAAAAATTAAATAAAAGCAGGTAGTAGGGTGATGTGGCTCAGTAGAGAGGGCATCTGGGTTCAATCTCCAGTGTCAAAAAAAGAAAAAAAAATTGGAGTCAAGTGGGAGGAAGTTAGGTCACTGGGAGCATACCCTTGAAGAAGATATTGGCACCCTGTCCCCTTCCTCTTTTTCTTTTTGGTTCCCAAACACCACCAGGTAAGTAGCTTCCTTCTGCCATGCACTTCTGCCATGATGTATTGCCTCAACACAGGCCTCAAGCAATGGGGTCCATCAATCATGAACTGCAATCTGAAACCATGGACCTAAGTAAATCATTCCTCTTCATAATTTGCTTTTCTCATAGCAATGGAAAGCTGACTAATGTATCCTCCTACTTCCACCTACTGCTTTTAATGTTTTTAGATATAATGATTCAGAAAATTACAATTATGTGAATTAGAATAGTACTGGGACTAACATATTAGGCAATCATTGTCTACATTTTGTTGCTGTTTATCTTTTTTCTATCATCAATCGTTTTATTCACCTAGACATTGATAGCCCTTATTTCTCTAAGAGCTATATGCATCTCACCATTAGGGCAAATCCCAGGCTTTGGATATATTTTTGCTTCTACTTATCTATTTTTTCTCACACTATAGCAATAAATGACAAGGTCAGGTTTGAACACATTATTGTAAATCTGGAGATATATATGATTTATTGCTCAGCTAATAAAATATTTTGACACAATAACATCTCAAACAAGGTATGAAAACTTTTGGCGTTGTGTCAAAAGTTAGATCTGAAATATCATTTAAATCTCGAGACTGGGGTGGCCACTTGAAGGAGAATCCAAATGAACTTGCAAAAAAAAAAAAAAATCAGACAAGACCCTCATATATGGGGCAAGGGCAGAGAGAAGAGTTTACAGAGTAAACATAAGGAGAGAGTCATCAATGGGGAGAAAAAATAAAGATGTGATTGAAATAGAGTTCTCAATTTGTGACTTCTTATTCTTCCTTGTGCTGGGCTGGACAGTTTTACCTGGATTTTCGTAAGGCCTGTTTCCCACAATATCCTTTGAAATTGACTGACTGGTGTCAGTGGGTTTACTTGCTAGAAATCCAAAAGAATCTGATAATGAGTATCAAATAAACGTGATGATAATCGAATAACATTTTTGGTAATTTTTACAAGGTAACTCTGTAAATACAATTTGGGGAAGGGGTTGGTGATAAAAGCAAGGACAAAGATTGCATAGTTGGAATAGTTCGGGTTTGAGTTAACCAGCAAATGCTGCTTCTGCTCTTTCCCACGTAGCTACTCCTATGTACATGTGTCTAGACACTGCAATTTCTTTTATGGGGATTGTCATCCCTGTCCTCACCAAATTATTAGTGAAAGCAAAACTGGGCCAAATGGAGTGCTGAATCGTTCTGTGAATGAAATAATGGGGTGGGGGGGAAAACTGTTAGGTATAAAGATAACAGAGAGAAAAAAGGTAAGTTTCCTTAAACAAAGAAATTTCTCATTCTGCCTAAAATTGTAAAAGGCTAATAGAACAAGAAAGGAACGAGAAGACCACAAAAACATGGCAACAAAAGATGTTCATATTTACTGGACAAGCTCCTTGTCTGTTACAAACAAGAGATCCAAAAGATACTGCCATAACTATTACATGAGTCTAGGTGTTATTAAAGCAGAAACTGTTATTTACTTTTTTTTTTTTTCTGTACCAGGCATTGAACCACTGAACCATATCCCCAGCCCTTTTTTATTTTTTAATTTTTTGAGACAGGGCCTCGCAAAGTTGCTGAGGCTAACTTTGAATTTGTGATCCTCCTTCCTCAGCCTCCTGAGTTGCTTGGATTACAGGCATGCTGTACCATGCTTGTATGTTATTTCCTTTTTACTATCACAAAATTATTGATATATAGTTCCGGATTACAGAATTGGTATTACAAGAAAGACTAAACTTCCTTGGGGGTGAGGGGAGGAAACAGAGAAGTTATATTAAAATGTTTAAAGATCTGATAAATAAAATTTGAACATATTGTATTTAGTTGTTAGCTAAGGATGGGGGTTAAATAGAATTTTTTCTTAAGATTATTCTTAAAGCACATAAAGAGATATAATGGAGCCTACAGTTCAGCATTTTTGACTGTATAATATTAGAAAATGGAATTAATCTATGTGATTTGTTTGGTGTCAGGAAAACAAAAGAGACTAAGAAATGTCATTTGAAAATTTCCATCACTGGAGATTGTGGCTGAGTACATTCCCAGGAGTGTATTAAGAGTTCTATTATTTATATAACAAGACTTTCAGGGCATGGCAGCATTCCCAAGCTAGTCCAAAGGTGGCCTGAGGGAGCAAGGGAAGAAGACCGACCTGGGATTTTTTGAGGGGCTAAAGGTGCACAGCTGGACCAGAGTTCCCATGCATGAGTAGACAGCAGGGCTCGAGGTTTGTGAGGAATGTTTCTCTAGGGTGCCCTGTAACTACACTTGCCTTGTGCAATGCTGAACTTGGGTCTTTCTAGAATGCCCAGTCTACCAATTCTTTCTTTCTTTCTTTCTTTATTTTTATTGTAAACAAATGGGATACATGTTGTTTCTCTGTTTGTACATGGCATAAAGGCATACCATTTGCGTTATCATAAATTTACATAGAGTAATGTTGTTTGATTCATTCTGTTATTTTTTCCCTTCCCCCCACCCCTCCCACCCCTCTTTTCCCTCTATACAGTCCTTCCTTCCTCCATTCTTGCCCCATCCCTAACCCTAACTCTAACCCTAACACTAACCCTTCCCTCCCCCCATTATGTGTCATCATCCACTTATTAGCGATATGATTCGTCCTTTGGCTTTTTGAGATTGGCTTATCTCACTTAGCATGATATTCTCCAATTTCATCCATTTACCTGCAAATGCCATAATTTTATCATTCTTTATGGCTGAGTAATATTCCATTGTATATATATACCACAGTTTCTTTATCCATTCATCAATTGAAGGACATCTAGGTTGGTTCCACAGTCTGGCTATTGTGAATTGAGCAGCTATGAACATTGATGTGGCTGTATTTCTGTAGTATGCTGATTTTAAGTCCTTTGGGGTATAGGCCAAGGAGTGGGATAGCTGGGTCAAATGGTGGTTCCATTCCAAGTTTTCTAAGGAATCTTCACACTGCTTTCCAGAGTGGCTGCACTAATTTGCAGCCCCACCAGCAATGTATGAGTGTATTTTTCTCCCCACATCCTACGCCCATGTTCTTGGATAGGAAGAATTAATATTGTCAAAATGGCTATACTACCTAAAGTGCTATACAAATTCAATGCAATTCCAATTAAAATCCCAATGACGTACCTTACAGAAATAGAGCAAGCAATTATGAAATTCATCTGGAAGAATAAGAAAGCCAGAATAGCTAAAGCAATCCTTAACAGGAATCATGAAACAAGGGGAATTGCAATACCCAATCTTCAACTCTACTACAAAGCAATAGTAACAAAAACGGCATGGTATTGGCACCAAAATAGACAGGTAGATCAATGGTACAGAATAGAGGACACGCACACAAACCCAAATAAATACAATTTTCTCATACTAGACAAAGGTTCCAAAAATATGCAATGGAGAAAAGATAGCCTCTTCAACAAATGGTGCTGGGAGAATTGGAAATCCATATGCAACAGAATGAAACTAAACCCATATCTCTCACCATGCATGAAACTAAACTCAAAATGAATTAAGGACCTCGGAATCAGACCAGAGACCCTGCAGATTATAGAAGAAAAAGTAGGTCCAGATCTTCAACATGTCAGCTTAGGACCAGACTTCCTTAACAGGATTCCCATAGCACAAGAAATAAAAGCAAGAATCAAAAACTGGGATAGATTTAAACTAAAAAGCTTTCTCTCAGCAAAGGAAACTATCAGCAATGTGAAGAAAGAGCCCACAGAGTGGGAGAAAATCTTTGACAATCATACTTCAGATAGAGCACTAATCTCCAGAATCTATAAAGAACTCAAAAAACTCTACATCAAGAATACAAACAATCCAATTGACAAATGGGCTAAGGTAATGAATAGACACTTCACAGAAGAAGATCTACAAGCAATCAACAAACATATGGAAAAATGTTCAACATATCTAGTAATAAGAGAAATGCAAATCAAAACCACCCTAAGATTCCATCTCACCCCAATTAGAATGGCGATTATCAAGAATACAACCAATTCTTTATTTACTGCATTTTTTCTCTCTGTGACTCATAGTAGGAGAGTTCACACATATTTCTGAAGATCTGCTTTCCAGATCCTTATAGGATTGTGATTTCTGAATCTCTTGCAGATGGGGCTTGGGGGTGGCAAGTGACTAGCTTTAAAGAAGAAGTTCAGAGCAGAAATCATGTGTGCCATTTATAGAAAACCCAATAGAAAAATGGAAGCTGTTTTGGTAACCTAGTACAGTCCATGAATGATGAGGGGAAATCTTAATGGACATTATAATATGAACAGTCTGGACATAGAGCATTACCTCCCACCCTTGATGGATATATAGCATGAAGAAAATATAAGATTTTGTTGTGTCAAGGCACAAAGTTTGAGAATTCATTGTTACATGGTTCATCTGAATGAAATATAATAACTCTTAAATTTGCTGCTTTTAAAACTGATGGTCACTGTACTCTTAGTTCTGTAATGCTTTCCTGATTTTAGACTATTTTGCATGATGTTATGAGAAAAATCTTATGTACATTAGCCCTGGAGAGCACAGAAGTACAATTTACCCATAAAACTTTTTCCAGAAAACAATTGAGAAACTAACCCACAAAATGAGCTGGAATTCTGGGTAATACTGACAGTAACTATGGTTAGTCTCATATTCAGTCTTGATGGATATTTCTCTTAATTAAAAGAAAAGAAAAAAAGACTCAGATATAATGAAAACCAGTGAACTTTTATTAATATATTTTCATGTTTAATTTACTTCTTAAAATTAATCAATTAATTACTTTCTTGATCCATTACCTTTATAAATATTTATTAAGTCATTCTACATAGTAAGTGCAGATCTTAGGGGTCAGAGAGTATTGGATAAAATAGTGATGTCTTTTTTCATGAAAATAGAGAAAACCAATTAAAAATAAATAATGTTAACTGACATGAACCTGCTAGATTGCCCAATTTCAAACCCAGACACTCTATGGACAGAATTCTGTCCCTTATCAGCTACATTTTGGTCACTAGTGCAAGTAAACATAATACCATAATAAGTGCTACCTTATACAAGGTCTTAATATATGTAAAGTTCTTGAAACCATCCTTGAGCTATAGTAAATGTTCTATATGTGGTTTGATGATAATGATAACAATGGTGATTATGTAGTATATAATATTATTACAGTTTTGAAGAAAATACTTAAATACTACAAAGATACCTTTAAGATTTTATAGTAAAAAACAGTTCTCAGGAGTTAATATTTATTCAGAAGTTGGAATGTTTTAAAGAGTTAGGCCTATTTCTGTTGAAATAGCATTTGAAGCAGAGAAATTAGCACTTAGAATACACTTTGAGTAGTTGGAGAATAAGAAAACTAGGGCAGCCCATGCAGAGTAAGGAACGGAAAATGAAGTAGGAAATGAGATCTGTCAGCTAGCAGAGGTGCTAGCTCAATACGAATAATGAACTTAACCTACAAAGTCAATGATAAGTGAAATTAATAGAATGAAGTGTTTAGGACTAATTCTGAGGTCATATTTTTATTATCTTTTGCCAGGAGGGAGAAAAGTGAAAAGTAAAAACTGACATCAAAAAATGCCAACCCTTGTAGTTTCTTCACTTTTGTGTTTTTGCCATTTTGATTCCTCAGAGGCCAAAAGAGTAGCCACATGCCCCTTGAAGTGAGACTGATACAAATAAAGAGCTAAATTTTTCACTTTATTGCAATTTAATTATTTTAAACTTAACTTTAAATAGCCACCTGCATGTAATCCTACCTCATTGAAAAGCATAGCTCTAGACCTCAGACTCTGTCAACTCTGCAAATCATGTTACCTAACTGCCTCCATTTTGAAAGTGCATCAAAACCAACCTTGGTATGGAAAATCAGAATCAATAACTCAGATATGAAGTTGCATATTGTTCCTGGAAGAAATATTGTACAAAACCTGTTAGAAACCCATTCTTGATTGAATTTAGTTTCAACTTTGAAAATCTTTGGGCTCAGAATGTCCTAGCAGGATGTTTTATAAAGCTTGTATCCCAACTGAACATGGAAATATTGACTGAAATTTCTATATGCTATTTTTTGTCATAAATTTGAATAACTATTTTTGTTTCTTTTGGCTTGGAATTGTTACTACTAACTCTAGGAAATTGCAGCAATTTTATTTCCTTGCATTTTATTGGCAAGCTGATATTTAAACTACTCATCTCAGATGTTTCCCATAATAAATATTGACTAGTCTCTTCCTCTTGCTATCTGATTTAAAAGAATTAGTGACAAATTTAAAGATATTGTACTTTCCTTACCACAATGAAAGAGGAGCAGATGGAGAATGATATTGTATTTACATGTATCATAATTATAGTTTAGGGAAATTGACTAGATATATTTGTTTATTGGTGACAAATAACGCATTATGAGAAATAAATAAAATCTTTCCATTATCTAATGTGTTCATTTTGATTTATCTAATAATACATTTCTTTACTTTTATGTTTCCTGTCACATGTAATTGAGCCATGATAGATTACATTTGACATTTTGGTTCTGCTTGCCATGTTTTGCTACTTTGGGTATAGAATAAAAAGTAGCCACTAGTCCTTTGTTGCATAAAACTCTGTAAAACACCATTCTCCTGACAGGCTCATTAGTCACTGTGTGAGAGGAAAGCTATATTTCTATACTTGACATGTAAAAGTAAATCAACACTTTTCTAAATGCCAACTATGTTCCAGTTATAAAATGTAAGATACTGAAATTCATGTTAGAAATTTTTAGAATGTGCATGGATATATACATACACACAAACATACACCATTGAACAAATGTTCATTAAACTGAAAAACAAACTGAACTACTTAGTACCTAAAACTTATTTGAACTATTATTTACCTAATTTTTTGAATTTTTCTCATAATTTTGCTAATCAAATCCAGGAATCCTATGTAAAACTATTTTGTGATGAACTTTTTAAAATAATCAATAAAATAAACCAAATAAACCAGAAAAAAAAAAACACACACACACATATATTTAAGTGAAAAACAAATTTCTTCTGGTTTACTTTTTCCAGTAGATTTATTTTTCACCATAATCATCAGAAGGTATGCATAACATTTCCAGATATTAATTGTTGAAATTGAGAAAAAGTGCCGTTTCTGTCTACAACACTGGGATCTTTCAACATCTTCTAGTGTGGGAACTGAAAGAAGACAAGGAGGTTGATGGAGCACATTATTTTCTCGGTTGAACCAATCCATGCAAATAATTTGCTTGGTTTGGTCTATTTCTGGAACATCATTTAGAAACATACCTCATGGAGTGAAACATCTTTTTCCCCAAATCAAGAAAAGGTCCAAACAAAACAAACCTATTTAAGACTAAGGAACACAATAAACTTCAAAACATGTTTGTCCCAGAATAAATCGCTCAATGAAAGTCATAGTGGCCTGGAAGATTTCCTCTTTATACTTATAAAGAGGACCCCTATAATGGTAAAGAATGGAAAATCTTTCTCCCTCAACTAGATTTTTGAAAGAGGAAAAGACATTTTTGCTTATAGTGTACAAATGTAAGTATATAATTTGTATGATATATAAAATTAAATTATATCAATATATTTTATTTTAGAATGTTCTATCATCAGATTATTCTTATTTTTAGTCATAAGACTCTTTTGTCAACAATAATCAAACATATGCATTATATATATATATATGAATGATTGATTCTTTCCAAAGGAAATAGAGTTAATCCTCTTTGACCTCTCATATCACACATAAAAAAACTAAAGCAAATTTGCTTCTTAAAGTGTCTTTTAAAGTCCATATTGTTTTTAATGACCTAAAATACATTTGCAATACAATTACATACAAGTTTTAATTTTAATGATGCAAAAAAGTAACTGTATGTTTATCTTCAGGGAAGTCAAGAATTTGGTGCTTCTTTTAATGCTATGGAAGAATTAAACAGGATTTTAAATCAGAAAAAGTTTGAATAACATGTCAATCTTTAATTTGTTATGTGAGCTTCCAAAAGTAATTATGGAAAAAAGAATATGTGAAAAACTTTGAACTGACAGAGGATTTTCTTAAACATCAATCATCTAATCCTCAAAACAACCACATGAGATAGATAGAACCTGCTTTGTGAGCTGTTTATAGATGGAAAAGACTAGAATTAGAGAAACTAAGCAACCATCTCCAAATGACATCATGTCTAACAGTTTCTCTCATTTCTATCTAGGACTTTTAATATTACATCACTTAAGAATGAAACAGTTAATTTTTCTAATTGTCAAGGTAGGAGTCTGAATGTCTATGGTTTGACTCTTTACTACCTGTATATCCTTAAAATCCTGTCTGTAAGGTCATAGAGTAAACACAAAGAAATCAAGATTAGGCAGTTTCTGTTAAAGAACCTAGCTCTAGATCTCCTTAAATTAAGAATTGTTCTTGCCCTTCTGAAAGTTGAGAATGCAAACAAATGTTTTCTCCATTTTCAGTAAAGTTAATTTTATAATAATTATGGACCCCTAAGACATAAGGGAAGCTAAACTGAGAATGAATTTTTGTAATTGGGTAGAAATGCTTGACAGATTATTAACATTGAACAGTTTTCCCTCATTCCTCTTTGAGATAATCTTGTGATTTTGTTTTATTAAATTCCATTAATGTTAAATATTGATTCATTTCCTTTCTTTTTTTTTCTGGTAATGGGGATTGAACCCAGGGGTGCTTAACCACTGACCCACATCCACAGCCCTTTCTATTTATTTACTTATTTAAATTTTGAGATAGGGTCTCTCTAAGTTGCTTGGGGCCTCACTAAATTGCTGAGGCTTGCCTTGAAATTGTGATCCTCCTGACCCAGCCCCCTCCTCCAACTTGATTCATATTTGAATGCACTCCCTTTGGTTGTATTCATAATTATTTTTATATGCTGCTGGATGTGATTTGCTAATATTTTGTTGAAGATTTTTTATAGATATTCATAATGATGTTCATCAGTATTTCTCCTTTAAAGTTAATCTTGTGTTGGAATCAGTATAGCTCTGGTCTTCTAAAATGAATTGGAAAGTGGTCTCTCCTATTTTTTTTTTTGGAAGACTTTGTAAATACTTGCATTAATTCTTATTTTATTGCTTAATCCAATATACAAGTGAAGTCATTTGGGCCCAGCTTTTCTTCATGGTAGGCTTTTAATTCAAAATCTTTAGTTTTTAAAGATTTTCAATTTTTTTTCATGAGTCAGTTACAATAGTTTTCTAGGAATTCATCCATTACTTCTAACTGATTTAATATATTTGCATATGATTTTTCTTAGTATTCTCTGATAATGCTTTATGTTTATAAGGTTAATAGTGAGCTTCCTTTCTGTCCAGATTTTAATAAGTTGATTTTTTTTCCCTCTCTCTTTTGTAGTTAATATAGCTAAGGCTTTGAAATTTTTACTTTTATTTCAAAGAAACAACTTTTTAAAAATATTTCTCTATTGGTTTTTCATTCTCTGTTCAGTTTTCTTCATTCTTTAATATTCCTTTCCTTCTGTTTTTTAGGTTGAATTTGCCCTAATTTTTCTAATATCTTACATAAGTTTGGGTTATTCTTTTAAGATCTTCTTTAAAATAACTAGATTATTATGGCCATGGTTTTTTTAACCTAAATCACCATCAAAGCTACGTTCCCACATTTGGTATCTTGTCTATTTTGGTTTTATTCTTCTCAAAGTATTTTCTTTTTTTCTTCTCACATTGCTTATTGACTTTTATTTTCACATGTTTGTCTATATTCTAATTTCATTTTGTGTCTTATTCCTACTGTTATTATGTTGTGAGCGGAGAACATGTTTTGTTTGACTACAACTATTTTACATTTGCTGAAGCCTATTTTATGGTCTTCAGTGGTTCTATTCTAGGGAAAGTCTCATAGTCACTTGAATGTTTATTTTGTTGATTTTGGACAGAGGGCTGCATACGTACTTTAGAAAATGTTTGTTTTGGTTTTAATAAGACATTTTTGTATTAAAATCTATGTCTAATGGCCATACTATCATTCTGATTCTCTTTTGGTTATTATTTGCATGGCATATATATTTTTCCTCCTTTTATTTTCAACTTACTTATGTCCCTAATAAAGCGCATGATTTGCGGAAGGCATATACAGTAATGTATTGCTTAACCATGCTAATGCAATCTGCAAAATGCATTGTCAGGTGATTTCATTGCTGTGCGAACATCAAAGAGCATATGTACGCAAGCTAAGATTGCTACAGCATCACCAGATGATGATGTATCTTATGGGACTATCATATATGTTTTACCTTTGACCAAAATATTTTTATGTACCTCGACTGTATTTGGATCATGTTACTTTTTAAACCCACTCCCCTTTCTTATTGGAACATTTAATCTATTACATTTGGTATAACTACTAATAAGGTGGGGTTTATGTTGTTTTCCTGTTGTCTTTTATATTACTTGTGCCTCTATTACTCCACTAACCTTCCACTGCTGCTTCCTTGTGTACTTAAATAACAGAGATTCTCCAAACTACATAGAGTTTATTTGGTAGTAGCATTTCAATTGGAAGTGTATTTGCTGTACTAAATTATGAGCATATTCAAAGAAGCAGAGGCAAGAAAGTTTTTAAAAGCATAGGAGGAAGATTATATTAGTTGTTTTGAGTCAATTATCTTTGGCCACCAAGGATCTATAATAAAGGTGGCATCAGTCTAAGTTTGGACAAGCAATCTTTGGGAAGACGTCCTTGCATGAGTATTTTCTGGTGTAAGCTTCTAGTGGCCTTTGTGCAAGGTTGGGGTTCTGGCAGTCATTTGTGATAATTCTTGTTATTAGGCATAAGTGTGTGTGCTCCCCTCTACCACAATCTCCCAGATTTATTTATTTTTTAGAGCTTGACACGAGCAACTCCATTTTGGTTCTGAGAATTTAGGCATTAGCTATTTACCAGTCAATTAAACTTTCATTTGAATTTCCATTATTTTTAAATTATATATTGTTAGTGGTTTTCTTCACTGTTGTCCTGGGGATTCCAACTGACATCTTGGTTTTTAAAATAATAGGTCAGATTAATACTAGCATATTCAATATTATTCAAAAAAAATTTTTTTCCCAATGTGGACTATTGTCCCTTCTCTCATGGGTGATATTATTGTCAGGCAAATTTTGCCTTTATACATCATAAACTCATCACAACAGTTTTATAATGATTAATTTAGGGAGATTTCTCACAAAAGAGAAATGAGAAGAAAATAGATATAAATAAAAATTCACTTGTACTATTTTATATTTATCTGTATAGTTACCTTTCCCAGCGTTCTTAATTTCTTCATGTGGATTCTCTTCATGTAAACTTCTGCATGAGAAACTCTCATTAGTATTTCTGTAGAGAACGTTGGCTAGCAGTCATATCAGATTTTGACTTTGTTGCCTTCAAGGTTTTGTTGTTTGTTTGTTTGTTTGTTTTTTGTCTTTAACTTTCTTCAATGCAATTATCAGGCAGCTTGAATTTCTTTGCACTTTTCCTATGTGGACTTTATTGAACATCTTGAATGTTTAAATTCATGTTGTTCATACAATCTGGGAAACTTTGAAGCACCATTTTCTCAAATGTTTTCTTCCCTTTTTTTCTTTCTCTTCTCTTCCCAAGCCTGCCATTATGTATATATTGGAATGGTCAACAGTACCCCACATACTTCTTTGTTCTTTTTCTTTCTACTTCTCAACCTGATAAGCAGACCTATCTTCAAGTTTGCTGATTCTTACCTTTCTCTGCTCAAATTGTTGTTTGAGTCTCCAGTGATTTTTTAAATTTCAGCTTTTTGACTTTTCACTCCATGATTTTTGTCTGTTTTCTTTTTATAATTTCTGTCTCTTTGTTGATGTTCTCTATTTGATGAAACATTATTGCCATACTTTTTGGTATGGTTTCTTCAGTTCTTTGAACATGTTTGTGATAAATGAGTCAGTTTTCATCTACTGAGGACAAAATTAGGGATATTTTCCATTGCTCATTTTTTTCATGTGACATACTTTTATATTTCTTTTCATATCTTATAACTGTTTTGTTGTTGAAAACTGAAGATTTTAGATGTGTTTTAATAACTCTGTTATCAACATTTCTCCTTTTGTCGCAGGGTATGTTGTTGACCAGTTTTGTTGTTGTTTCTTGTTGTTTTAGTGACTTTCCTGGATTATTTCTGTATTATCTGTTATGTGGTCACTTAATTTTCTAATTTTGTTTCTTCCTTTCTTTTCTCTTTTGAGTTATTTTTATTTTGAATCCTGACTCCCTATGGGACACTTCAGGATCATTAAAATAGTGAGTCACGAATCACTCAGAAGGCTTCTTAAACGTTTTGTACATATAGCTTTGTCTTAGAGATTATAAAAGAAATTGTGACTTTTGCCAGGCACAGTGGTGCATGACTGTAATCTCAGCTACTCAGGAGGCAGGAGGATGGCGAGTTCTAGGCCTCCTCAGCAAGTTTGTGAGATGCTATCTCAAAACATAATTTTTACAAAAAGACTGGGGTTTAGTCCAGAGAGAGTTTCCCTGGATTCAAACCCCAGTACCAAAACAGAAAAAAAAAAAAAGGAAAGAAAAAGGAAGGAAGAAAGAAAGGAAGGAAGGAAACAAGGAAAGAAAGAAAGAAAGAAAGAAACAAACAAACAAACAAAGAAACAAAGAAACAAAGAAAGAAACAAAGAAGGAAGGAAAGAAATCATGACTTTAAACTCAAGTACTTGACAACAGAATTTTGAATAGGTTCTCACAATACTTTTTGGGGTCTTTCTTGTGCCCAGTATTACAAATTCATGTATTCATTTAGATTACCAAAAATGTGATGGAGCTTTTCAAAGTTCTTTATGGCTATTGAGAACTTCGGAATTCACTTATAAATTCCTGGCCAGGTTTTTGTTTGACTCAATTGAAATCACAGGTATCAGCAGCTCTGTTAGACTAATAGGAACCAGCAGGTTGCTATTGTTTATGGAAGTGTCCTGAGAGAAGAATAGTTTCCACCAAATTGAGTTTTACAGGCTTTCTTGAAATAGTAGCTGTTATTTTGTCTAGAAAATCACAGCTAAAACCCAAGAAAGGAATAGGAGGCTTCCGTACTGTCTCCTCTTAACACTGGGCTTCTTTAAGTCTTCTCTTCTCCTGCATTAGAAGGAAAGCTGTTAATTATGATGAATAGTAATAGTAGTGGTAATTATAATAATAATATTGTCATTATTGCCATGCCATCAGGCACAGTATCAGGTCCATTTCATGCATTAAAGCGGTTCCTTAAATCAAATCTGCCAGGCAGGTAATATTAAGATCTCCATTTTCACAATAGAGGAAATGAGATGGAGAGAGAATAGCCACTGATCCAGAGCCACATTTAGAACATGACAGAACTAACTCTCCCTTTATCACACTCAAGTCTAAGTTTTCTTCACCCTCAAGTAGTTTTTAAACCTAACTGCCTATTAAAATTACTTGAATAACCATGTTGAACACTGCTCATTATACTTTGCCCCAGACATAATAAGAACGTCTAATTTAATCCAGGAGCATGGGCGCATGCCTGTAATACAAGAGGCTTGGGAGACTGAGGCAGGAGGATCTCGAGTTCAAAACCAGCCTCAGCAACAGCAAGACACCAAGCAGCTCAATAATACCCTGTCTCTAAATAAAATACAAAAAAAGGACTTGGGATGTGGCTCAGTGTTTGATTGACCCTGAGTTCAATCCCTAGTACAAAAAAAAAAAAAAAATCTAATTTAAACTTTGAATTTCATAGGCAATGATTTGTTGTGTATCTAACTTTCTGACCTTATCTCCTAAGGCATAACTTCTCTATTAATAGCAGATTCCTTTTGGTTTCCTAAACAATTGCAAATTCTGAATATTTATTTGCTTATGTTTTGGATATTGTGTCAAATGATTCTACTTAACAACTTATTCTCTGATTCGCTTTCATTTTTTTTTTTCTATTTATCTTAGTCACCCCTGCCCCCAGAAGGAGGTCATATATTTCTGTGCATGGATTCAACTGAGAATAAAAAATAATCATAAAAAATTGTCTCTGCACTAAACATGTATAGATCTTTTTGTTATTATTTCCTAAACAATACAGTATAACTACTATTCACACAGCATTCACATTGCATTAGGTAGTACAAGTAATCTGTACATGATTCAATGTGTGTGGAACAATGTGCATACACTATATAAAATTCTAGCCATTTTACATAAAGATTTTGAACATCTGCAGATTTGGGTACTCATGGCAGGGGCTCAGAATCCCTCATTTATGACTAATTCTATATTACATTATATATTATATTATATATTACATCCATACATTTATGACTAATTATATATTAAAACACACATACAATCCTATGCATGTGTAATATTTACAAACATACATATGTGTATATATTCTCATACTGACATAATTGATTCTCTCTCTAGATTGCATGTTTGCCTGTATATCTATTGCTTAGAATAGTCCATGGACTTTAGTAGGCATTCAACTATTGTATCATATAGATGAATTGATAAAATAATATTAATGGATGTTTAAATACTTTAACATTCTCATATAAGTGAATTAATTCTACAATTCTTTGAAACAGAACAGTGATACTAACTCATGTTCAATTTTGCTGTCAAATAAAACCAGCAAAGTAAAAATTCATGACCTGGTTTTTTCCTTTCACTATCTGTGATTTTTATTCTTCATGATGATTTCTCTAAGGACTGGAAAGATTTAAACTGAATATGAATAATCAATCTCATTTCCTCTTTGGGCCCAGTGTTGGGGTTTTAACATTGCTGTAGGATTATGAAAAGAGAAACACTGGATTGAATTTTAAATATGCTTACCCATAAATTCAGTGGAGCTTGGTGTTTCAGTCTCCCCTGTTTTATTTATGTTCTTTCTCTGTTGTTTAAAACACTTCTTACATTAAAGCAAATAAGGGTACTTTTTATAATTGCAAGTATTCTAAATAATTTTATTTAAGTATGTTTAAAATTTGTCCCAAATGAATTAATATTTTAGTGGTGTGCACTATTTATTTTAAAAATAAAAATGTATCAATAGAACTCTGTCTTTCATAGCCTTTTCTCTTCCTGAAAGGAGCACTTTGTTATGAATGGATGCCTTTTGGATTAAGTTCAGGACTGCACTGTTTTCAGAAAATTACCTACATTTTGGCTGACATCCCAGGGGTATTGGCATACTGTAATGACATTGTAGTACAAGGAATACCCATATTTTTCCATGATCAACAATGCTGGCACCTATTTAAATGTCTTCAATAACATCCTGTTACCCTTATCTTGCAAAAAGAACATTTTTGGCACTTCCAAAATTTATTGTGCTCTTTCCCTGTGTTCTCTTACTGCAGATTTAATGTCTGGTATATAAACCTTATATTCTTTGTATCACACATAAACATTTTTTCTCTGTCAACTCCGGGTAGAAATTTTTCTCCTTATTTTATTTTGAACATTTATTTAGTTCATTATTCCCTACTATGATGACAGACCTTATTTTTTTTTCACATTTACATGACATTTAAATTTTCAGTCAAAAGTTACTTGCAGCAACTTTAAAAAAAAAAAACAAAAACTTTAAGTGAATAACCCAAAAAATATACAATGTCTTAACATGGGTCATGTTCCACAAATTGTACAATTCCATAAGAGACTTAGTCTCTTTCAGTCTTTTGAGAATAGAAAGAAAAGAATATCATGACTGTCAAAGCCTATCCAAATTTTAAGATATATATACATATTTTATATATATATATTATATCTTTATCTATATCTATCTATCTATTTATGTTACTTGGATGATTTTCTGAAAAAAAGTAGACACCTAGGAACTTCTCACTGAGAATTCTAAAGTTTTTGAATCAGGCTAAGCCATTTCTTATTTTAAATAGCTTAGTAGATATTTCTGATACAATGACATGAATTATCCCTCTGTTTTATTCCAGTGACTCAAATTGATTCACATTTGTTGTCTCATGTTTTACAAGGTGTTTTTCTTCCTGAACTCTCTGGTCTCTTGCTTTTAAATCTGAATGTACTCACCCATATAATTTGATTTACATTGCATTTATGAGTGAATGTCAGAGAATTATTTCAAAATTAGCCTTAAACCTTTCTTTGTCATTTTTCTGCTGTCTGCTTGGCTAACTTATGTCAATGTTGTTGAGATAAGATTTGTCTACAACCTTAATGGAAGAGAAAATGACAATAAATTGCGCACTGGTTTTTTTGTTTGTTTGCTCTTGTACTGGGGATTTAACCCAGGGGCACTTTACAACTGATGTACATCCCCAAGGCTTCTTATCTTTTATTTTGAGACAGGGTCCTGCTAAACTTCTGAGATAGACCTAGAACTTGTAGCCTCTCAAATACCTGAGATTGTAGGTATGAGCCACCACTCTGGGCATGGTTGGCATTCTTAAGCCAGGTTGTTCCCATCATTTGACGTTTAGGAGCCATGCAGGATTCAGATTTCTTGTTTAAATCTTAGTGGATGTGAAAATAAAATTCACTGCAGTCATAGGACAGTTTGGGGTTAAAGTTGATAGAAGTATCTTCCATATTCCAAGAAAGTCTAAGTGTTAAAGCTTTCTAGTTTTGTACAGGTAATGTAAATGGCACCCTGCACCTTCATAGAGATATTTTGGAAACATTCTTATTAAGAAATCCTGTTGTGTAACCATGTTCTCTCCTCTTCTGGGGAATAAAAGGGTGGTATTACAATTCCCTTTTTGTTATACATAGATATGGACATGAGCTAGCAGTCACTATGGCAGACAGTGTTGAGGCAAAATGATTAAAACTGGATTTAGCACATGATCTAGGAACTCCACTTCTGAGTATTTATTCAAAAGATTTGAAATCAGGATCTGTAAATATATTGTCACTCCCATGTTCACTGCAGTGATAGTCACAATAGCCAACATGGATGAACAAATAAAGAAAATGTGGGGTATAAATAAATTGGAATGTTATTGAGACAAAAAAAAAAAAAATAAGGAAAATCCTGGAACATGCCACGATGCGGATGAACCTTCAAGACATTATGGGAAGTGAAATAAGCCAGTCATAGAAGGACAAATACTGATTCATTCTATTTCTAAGAAATACCTAAAATAAATTCACTGAAGCAAAGAAACAAATGGTGTTTGTCACGGATTGAAAGGAGGGGGAATTACAGAGTTGTAAATTTCTGCATGTGAATTTCAATTATGTAAAATGAACTAATTCCGGATATGTACCATGTGACAATGTGCCCATAGATAAAAATGCAGTTTGGTGCACTTAACAATCTGTAAGGTAGTATAGACCTCATGTTAAATGCTCTTCTCAAAAATTTAAAAAAGGAGAAAAAACATTAATCAAGAAAAATATAAAGGCATTTGTTATCTACTTGTTATCTTAGTAGAGTTTATGGACAGAATAAATAAACTATAAGGCCTTAAAACATAACAAAAACTGGGATTTTTAAAAAGTCACTCTAATAAAGTAAATTTTAATTAAAAATGAATTACTACTTTGGTGAATAAAATTGTATGATATAAAAATCTAGCCAGAGGCATCAAGTTAAAGGCTTAGCAATTAAATCCCATCAGCTATAAAATCATCTTGTTGCAGTTAATAATGTAACAGTAGTTCCCTACCAGTAAATAAATTAATAAGCTCAGATTTTATTATATGTATATAAAATGAAATCCCACTTTTAACCATGGTCTCATCTCACCTTGAAAAAAGGGAGTGGTACTCTTTTCTTTGAAACAGGTATGTGTTAATTTTTATTATGGGAAGCCTAGAAGACATAAGTAAACAGCAAACCAGAGCATAATAAAGAGGGGGAAATGGAGCCCACTTTAAGCCAGTGGCAATGAAGCTGCATAGTTAAGATGAGAATATCAGCTGAGTGGCAAAGCACATAAGCCCAATGTCCTGAATAAGGCCGAGATATGGCAGGTGACTAATACCTCCGAGCAGCTTCCTGGTTGCCTGTGAGGTGGTTTTATCCCATGGACCATGGTGAATGAATTCTGCTGTTCAGTCAGACAGACTCTTCTGATCAGCAGTCCATGTAGGTTACTGCTTATTTCTTTACCCCACCTCTTCACTAGTCTCTCTCCTCTCTCAAATGCATTCTCTCTCTGTCTCTCTCTCCCTCCCTCTCTCTCTTTCTCTTCTGTTCTTCACACCCTCAACTCTTCTATTCTTTATTTATCATATTTTAAGTTAGGGAAACTCCTAAAGTTTGGAATATACCTTATCTCATTAACCTTTAACTTACTGTTCAGAGAAACTGAGAAATGAAAACTTTTTAAAAGATACTTAAGATCAAATGTTAAAAATTTCAAGTAATAAAATCTAGGTCATTCAATTTCACTCCTACTTATTCCTGAATTTCACACTCCAATTAAAAGAATAATAAATTCTGGAAAAATTCTTTAAAGATAGATAAGAAAAAAATATTTTTTCTCACTGTTTATAATGATAATGATCTCAATATTTGTCCGTATTTTCCTGAAGGCAGGATTTCCTTCTTTTTAAAAGCTGAAATATAGGATCTGTAATTCCTAAAGTTCTCTTCCTTGAAGTCAATAATCCCTTTATGAAATAGTAAAGTCTTTTTGGATTTAAGCAACAATTCATTTATACTACTTTCTATCCATTTAAAGATGAACTCAATAATTCTACAGTATGAGAAAATTTCCCAGTGTCTTTTTTCTCATTTACATTAGCATACTTCTATTTATTTATATTTTTCTCTACAGAAATCACTTTTAAAATTTCATCAGAAGGTTTAGATATTTATCTGGAATGTAGATATTAAATGCAAAATCCACATAAAATTCCTATTACAGGATAAATTCTCAAAAATGTTATCTATTACTATCTGACAGAATTAGAAATATCAGGACTTTTTATTACAAAAAATACTATCTAACACATAATGCACACACTTTGGATATATTCTCAAGACATTCAGTCAGTAATAAATATGATTTAATAGAATAAAATACAGAATATGTCAGAGAAACTAGCTAATCATATTCATTACATATTAGAATTGTTCTTAAGGAAAAGTAAACAATGTAATGTTACAAAAGGGGATTAGACACATAAATAGTATGAACAAGATATTAGCATGTTATTCTCTAATTTTCTAAATTTGACAAATGTTTCTTTGAATGAATTCATTATGTCTATTCTCGTACGTTTAGCAATTTATAAAGAGAATTTTTAATAAGCAAGAAACACCTTTAAGCTGTTTAAGTTGCCTATATTAATTAAGAAAATTGGCATCAATGGCACACTAAAACCTGTTGTTCATGTGGTGCACAAAACAATTTGACCTGCACATTTCCTTGAAAAGTAAGTCTAAACATTTTTCCTTAACACAGTAATTACATATTTTAAAATAATTAAAAAATGTATTCCATGTTTGATTAGTGTATTTAATTGCCTGTTTTGTTTTGAACTCTTACTTACTAAATTATGCAAGTATTTCTTCTTAAAGTTTTTTAGTTATTACTTTGATATCACTAATCATGGGTGATCTGGTGGTCTTCTACAGTGACTACATTTTTACATCCATGTTGGACTGGCTTAAGAGGGAAACTGATGGATCATATATCGTTTTAATTCAAAAGATTTCCTGACCTTATAACACTTTGACTTTTTTTCTTTATAATATTTTTAAAGGTAACCAAAATAAGTATTTTATTTGATTTAAAATTTGTACCTGATATGCTTCAGTCGTTATATTAGCTGAAACCATTATTATTTTCTATATGAAAAAAAGATAAAAATAAATATACTCCACAATCATATTCTTTCTTCTATAATCTCATGTTATGAATGAATTCAGCCTAGTGTTATTCCACTTCCTGGTAGTTGCTCACTGGCAGTTAGGGTTTCTTTGATCTTCAAGGCTGCTATTGTATAATTGATCAAAGGTTTTGAACCTGAAGGTAGAACATAAGAGATTGGATTCTGAAATGTCAGTCCATCTACTCTAAATTTGACCAAGTCAGTTTCTAGACAGATTATTTAATTCATGGAAAAGAAGAAAGAAAAATAAAAAATCCTTTTGCTCAATTAAATATTATTAGAACACACACACACACACAAATGACAGTTTAGGCATATATGTTTTGATTTCTTAAAATATATTATTTAATAGACTTTCCTGGCACTTTCTGTTTGTTTCTTTTATTATTGGAATTAATAACAATGCCAAAATTATCATCCTAATTTTAATCTACTGGTCTGAAATTAAATTATGCTTGCCGAATTTCGAAGAGTCAGAGCCTTATGAATAATGCATATTTCATGCCAGAAGAGTTCTGACACAGGTCATTCCAAAACCTCGGAAATTCAATGTTAACCTTCAGTCTGTACAAGCTGATAGTAGTTATTAAAAAAAAAGAGAACTTGCAAAGCAAATGTCATTCTAACCTCGAAATACTCACTCTTAGAGTGTGTTTGAAGATCCAGCAGTGAAAGCCACCAGTGATGGAAATGATATATCACTTATGCCACTACCAAGGGAACATTGATTTCATTGCCTCAACTAAGCTTCATTAAGTTGTAGTGAAAGCTATTCCTGAAGGCACTGTATGGGGGTTTTCAAAAACTTCATGTTCAGGAGCAAGAGCTAATATTACAGGTGGGAAGGATAGAACTGTAATATCCTTTTGTTTTGCCTAATTCTTTCTGCTACTTTTCCATTTTCTTGTATCTCACACATTGAACAGCTCTTATTTTTTCAGTACAATTTTGAAGTAATCTTCAAAATCATCATCAATGTTGAAGTGTGAAAGCCTATCACCAAGCTCCAACAATGTTTAGTACATTGGCAAAAGGCTTTCTGGTTTTCCAATTAGTAGGAATATCAATATCGAAATAACTTGGAGTTAACATTTCCATTTAATGGAAAATATATTGATAGAGAAATTAATGTTCTCAAATATATTTGAATTTTCCCATGAGTTCATTTTCTTCCAGGGGAAATTCCCAAAGTATTCATTCTATACATATTATGATATAATAGTTATTTGAGAGAAATTTTTTACAAAGTATATTATCTGTAGAAGACAAAATAATAAAACTCAATGATCTTTGAGGCATTGAAAGTGTAAATAAGTAATAGAAGGTAAAGTGGAGAGATCTTTGGTTTCATTTCTTGAAAGAATTTTTGCATATACATTTATTGCTGTTTTTTTGTGGTTCTTGCTCTCTGTCTCTGTCTCTGACTCTCTCTCTGTCTCTCCTTCCCCCCCTCTATATATATGCATATATCTCATAGTTAATATGTGTGTAATAATCTGTATGTTTATCTTATATTAAAATGAATATGTATTATAACAATTCATTATTTTCACTTTCCTATGACAACATATTTTACTTATCTTATATAGCATATTTTGTAACACAAAAATTGGTTGGAAGTATAATCATAGTTCTATAAAAAAAAAAAGAGGTATTATTCTGAATGCTGTTTGATCCATTTCCTGGCATTCCGAACAATTTAGACTTCATCATTCATTTGGTCTTCTTATACAGGGCTGCCACCATATCATTATTCAACATAGAGATCTTTTACAAATCTAAAAATAACTCCTTATTTGGTGAATAACTGACTCCCACAACATATTTTCAAAATGTTCAGTAATTACCCTTCCATGGTGATACATGCAATGTAGTAGCTCTCTGAAAATGAACACTGGTTTAATGGACATTTTTTCCTATTTTCAACATTATTCTACTTCTGGCTATTAGTTCCCTACTTCTTGCTATTGGTTCAGCATATCCAACAATGCAAAAAAATTAAATCTCACCTTCTGTCTCTCTTTCTGTCTGTAACATCAAAAGTTGGGGAAAAAAAATCAACCTTTTTAGTGCTATATTGTATGACTTATCACTTCATAACTTTAACAACACTTGTTTAAAAATATATTTTGATGAATATTTATGGAATGATGGTGCCATTTTATTTTTACTTTGTTGTGATTTGCCTTTAGGTAAAATATGAACACATCATAGGAGCCGCACAATATTGTTGGAGTTATAATACAAAGACACATACACCCTCCCACACACAATATCCTCTTAATGTTAGATACCACGGAGTAAGAAAAATAATATCAGAAAATGTTAAACTTATGGTTTTGCTTTATTTTGTTGGTAACACTCTTGATTTTTTCCAAATGACGTGTAAAAGTCATTCTTTGAGAATAAATAAATCCTAATTATAAATTATGTTTATCATAATATGTGAAAGAGAATGTAGTTAGGGTTTTTTATTCTTATAACATCTGCACATCTGTGTATAACATTTGTAAAGGATAGAAACCCTTGAATAAAAAGTAAGCATGAATTAATTTTAATGGAACAAAGTTTTTAAATAAATTTACGTAAGACCGCCGCTTCTTTGCCCGGCTTGCTTCAAGCAGCTCCACAGCTGCCTCTCTTATGGCCCGACCAGTGGGACAAAAGACACATGCACTTCAGAGGTTCACAAAGCAGCTTCCCATTTATTCAGATAACACACCCTCACTATATAAGCAGTCTCATGCATAAGCAATTGTGACCAGATATGTCCATCCAATCCTGTTAAAGGTCAAGCGATCACTCACTCGAGCATACATGTAAAGTATATCTGTCCACATGCTAGGCAGCTGAACTGATTATCATACAGCCAATGGTAAACACTTTCTGCCCTTCTCCAGGCATAATTAGGCCGCCATTTGCTCTCTGCCAGTTGCCATCTTTAGATGCACGTGGCATAACCCTGGGCCCCAGGTTTTGCCCGCCACATAAATTTATAGATTTATTTTTAGAGATTGTGTTTGCCAACTGACAAAACTCCTAGACAGCCATTTTCCTTTTTATGTGGCTTTTTGTACTGATTTATGCTCTTTGCAGCTCTTCTTTCATTAGGACTTTGAGAGAAGAAAGGGTTCCCTCCCTTTTCTTGGTTCCCTTTTCATTCTCACTGAAGGGAATGGTATCCATATATTTCCAATTTGTCTGCAGAATGTTTGTATGTTCAATGTCTCAGGTTTCTGTGTTCTCACCATGTCAGGAATATTCTTTTTCTTTGTTCTGGGATGTATGAGCCTCGGTCTGACCTTACTTACATGTCTGCGTGCAATAAATTGTGCTCTTCAGGTCCTGTTCTCCAAATATTTAATTCTGTCCTGTTGAACTGTACTATCTGGCCATCACTGATGACTCATTTTTTCTTCCAGCTAACATTCCTAAGCACTTGTGATTTTTCAGGCCCTGTTCTGAGAACTTAGGATACAAGGTCAGATATAATATCATAGCTACCTCAGGAACATGAAGCCTAATATGAAATAAAGGAAATAAATTAATATTTAAATTTTAGTATGATAGACGTTAGATCATTATATATTGTGGCAACTGAGAGAAGGGACTTTTTTTTCCTTTTGTCAAAGAAGCTCTGGTACCAGTAACATGTTAAACTTTTGTTACCTCATAACAACTCATCTTAAATTAGATTAAAAGATCATCTGGAAACGGTTTAAAGAAGTGTTGATAGAGAGGAGAAATGTGAAGATTTTGTGGGTCCAGAGTATCGAGACTGGCCAGGGGAGAGATGTTGAGAGAAAGAATGTATCAGTGATACCCTGATAGTTGGAGACCTGTAGTCTTTGTGGAAATGTGTAGAAATCCACTTTAGTTACTCTGGCTCAGCTATCTTGTTCTCATGTAAAGCTTGAATGAGAATATTTATTCTTGAAAGAGCAAAGAGTACAAATTCTTGCCTGTGCACATAGTAGAAGAGCTGTTTACACAGTGCAATCAGATTTCTAGCCTGTGCTGAAAAGAGCTGTGACCTTTCCTAGCAGCTATATGAGGGTCTTTATTAGATCATTGTGCAGCTAGTGGCTCATCAATCCGTGGGGTGTGCAGGGGTGACATTAACACAGGCAGATCTCTAGCCATGATCTCTTCTAAGAAGGGAGTTCGTTGTATCATCAGTGTTTCTCCTGCAATAAAGCAGTAATTTTAGCTGGTCCCAGTAGAATGTGAAGCGGCTGAAGAGTTTGAATGAAGCCGGAGAAGGCATTAGACATCTCATCTCAAAGAAATCAACAAAGAAAACCGAAACGTATACTGAACTAAGAATTTCCTTCAGGTCATAGTTGGGGGCACACAAATTACATGTCTCTCTGATGTGATGATGGTAAATTCAGCATAGACACATGTCCTGAGGTGCAAGAAGTGTAACTTTCAAGGCCATAAATGAACTCCTGCAGACACAATCTTGACAATGTTCTCACATAAAGAAAGGGTACAAATAGGAATAAAGCAAATGCCAAGCTCTTTATTTAATGAGGAAATGCAAAACAATCCTTCTATCGCCTATTAAAAAATAGTCTCGATCAATCAAAGCATACTTTCTGAAGCTGTTAAATTAAGTTTTGACAAACTTCCAAAAGGAGTTTCTTTTCTGTGGAAGTGGAGGAGGCTTTATAAATTTATTAGAAAGTTCTCAAATTTCTACTCAGACTTTCAGGAGTTCCGTTCCTTCTGGCAGTTCAGCCTCAGACCATGTACAGTTTTAAACTGCAGGATAAAAAACGAACATGGGAACAGACAGAATGGAAGCCTGTACTAAGGAATTAGTGTGCTGTGCCTTGAATAGAGATCTTCATCTTTAATATGCTAACCTTTCTTTGAGACTCCAGGTCCTTCACAAGTTTGTAAATCTAAATTTGAAAGATGTAGAAAACAAACAATGTAAAAGAAATTCATCAAAACAAATCCTAGTGTCTGAAGCTATTGCCAGCTTTTCTTTTGTTGATTTAGTTTTACATTGATCTGGTCTATTTGGTATTTGGTTTTGCTCAAAAATTCATCTGCGTATGAATTTTAAATGATGTTCCTAATGAAAATCAAGTCCATTATTTATTGCTTTCCAGCTATGTACACAGCACCATACAAACATGTGATTACATCTTTCTAATCTTCATGAAAATACTGCAAGATATTATTATCCCCATTTAACACTGGAGAAAACTGAGATCTTAAGACATTTGGAAATCTACTGCAGTTAAACTGATGGCAAGGACAGAATTTCAGTTTTTCTGTCAAATTCTGAAGTCTAGTCTTTTTAGCCAGCCTGTCCTATCTCACACTTCATATTTTGTGCACAAAATATCATTGAGTGCTTGATGAACTTGGTGAAGTAGGTACTAAAATGGCCATTTCAGAGGATGAAACTGAGGTAGAGATGATTTGTGAAGTACCAAAGCATACTCACCTATTTAATAGCCTGGCTTGTATTGGAGGTCAAGTTTGTGATAAGTGAAAGTCTGTATTACCAGTCTGTGTTCAATTTAATATATATTTTCTCAAAAAAAAATATTAAGCAAACTGAGATAAGTGTACACGGGAATTGTTCAGGCATGACAAATTTGAATGGAAAAAGAATAAGATATGAAGTTGGGAACTCCTTTTCCTGTTTATCTTCCCCAATGACCTAGATTTTTGTAATTTTCTGAAGAAAGAGAAGATGTATTTTGTATACTTATACCTGGTCATGACTGGCACTTGTGTTTACATATGGAAGTGTCCCCTCTAACCATAACAAGCCATATTTAGGTAATGGTCCTGTCCCTGCAATTAGCAGAGCACAGAGTGACACTTCTTCCAGCACTCATTTGCAGAAATGCAGAGATAAACTCTAAAGGAACTTTAGCCCTCTTGTCTTGATGCTTACGCAAGTGTGACAGAAAGAAACATCAATTCCCTAATTTCAAAGCATTCAGGTTGAAATGGGCATCCAGATTTTTCATTAGAGTTAAAGAATTTATGTATGCTTAAGGAAACCAGAACTGGAAAGCTAGAAACTGGTAACACGATTTTCCTGTTTGTTCAGTGGTACAATGATCAACATGTATGTGCCTGTGTACGTGTGTGCGCATGCGCGCGTGTTAGGGTCAATGAATTGTAGCCTTGGAAAATCTCGTGGTGTAAATATGACCATTATAACCAATTTTAAACAACCAATTGAAATTGAACATCCCTGAACATGGAATTGGAAAGATATGTCACATGTGGTTCCCATGGGCAATAGAAGCCCAGAGGGGCAGCTCTAGCTTGGCATTGCATTTGTCTGCTTATGGTTTCGGTGCTTTAGTCTGCTTTTGCTACTTCATCTTACTTATTTTCTCTTCTGCTGTACTTTCAGTCAATACTGCAGCTCCAGAACTTTTCCTCTTGGTTTTCTGTGCCTGGACTGCTGTTCCTCAGGCATGAACATTTCCTTTCATTCTTCATAACACCTTTCATATATATCTCCTTCCTTCCCTTCCTTTCCTTCCTTTCCTTTCCTTCCTTCCTCCCTCCCTCCCTCCCTCCCTCCCTCCCTCCCTCCCTCCCTCCCTCCCTCCTCCCTTCCTTCCTTCCTTCCTTCCTTCCTTCCTTCCTTCCTTCCTTCCTTCCTTCCTTCCTTCCTTCCTTCCTTCCATTATTTGGTACTGGGGATTGAACTCAGGGGTGCTTAAATAGCAAGCCACATCCCCAGCCCTTCTTATTTACTTATTTTTTATTTTGAGACAGGATCTTGCTTAGGGCTTCACTAAGTTGCTGAGGCTGACCTTGAACTAGTGATCCTTCTGCCTCAGCTTCCTGAGTTGCTGAGATGACAAGTGTGCACCACTGTGCCTGGATCAAATATATTTAATAAAGGAAGTATTTTTCTCTTAAATAGCTTTTATTATACAACATCAAATGTATTCCTACTTACCAATTACTATCAACTCAATCTTTTAATTCCTTCACAATGCTAAAGAAAAAGTGAAAATATCCAGTTTCCTTTTACTCATTTTGTTATGGTTGCTGCTTCTTTCTGATAGACAATGAACTTCAGCAGCTGGAGACTAGTCTACCTTACCGCTTCTGTATTTCTAAGACACAGTAGAGCTTCTAACACATGGCAGAGACTCAGTGAACATTTGCCTAATAAATAAGTAAAGACATACAAGTTGCTCACCATAGCCTCTGGCTATTTTTTGTTTGATAAAGAAATATTGGGTAGGAACATAATCTTTTAAATGAATAACTGTCTATAATTTTGATCTGCTTAACTGTTGTGGAGAATCTGAGGGATAAAATTAATGTCCAGGAAGAATGATTATTGAACCTAAACTCAGGTAGTGTTTTATGAATTATCTGCTGTATAATTTTGGATTTAATTAGATTTAAGAAATTATTTTTTGAAAAAGACAAAATCTCTGTGTATTGACTTCTTCATGTCAAAACTTTTCATTTAAACATTTGCAAATATACAACAATACCTTCCTTCATCAAACAAACACATTGTAGAAGCAAAAATGAACTATAAAGGTTGGATCAGTTCCCCACTGAGATAGGAAGATCGCAAGTTCAGGGCAGTCTCAGCAACTTAGAGAGACCCTGGCCAAATAAATAAATGGGCTGGGGCTATAGCTCAGTGGTACATGCCCCCTGGATCTATTCTCCAGTATCCAAAATAATAAGTATTTATTGGCAAAATTACTACTGTAAATTTTTTTTTTTTCAAAATCAATCATTACCCCCATCCTGATGAATTGGTGGCCACCCTTTAAGATGTGTTCTGAGAGATGATGTTCAAAGTGCTGCCTGTGTCCTTCTCTGGAACTCGGTGGGACACTGCTTGCTATATGCCATCACTTTTCCCTGTTTTATTCCATTTTTTATTACACTACATGCAGAGATTGTATTTTCCAAAAATGAAGTAGTACTTAAGGTATACTTCATATTATTTGCCATATATAACTTCTTTCAGAAATTAATATTTCATTCAATACAATTGTGTTTTGTAAAATATTACTAAATAAAGAGAAATAAGGAAACTAGGCCTCAAACAACATTTAGCAATGGTTCAGGTCAAAATAATTAATTGGGAGATTTATCTTTGGGTGCCCTAGTCTCCTGTTGTCATAAATTTCTGCTCTTTGAATTTTTTTTTTCTTGCTTCATGGACAGTACTCATCTCCACTTCTCTATTTATATTCCAAATGATCTGCTTTTATACCAATGCATTCTTCACTAGGAAACTCAGAAATATAATTGGCATTAATTATTTAATTAATGTATAGAACATACTCAATATGTTTTATTGGCATTTATAATTAAGTAGTTATTACATAGATTGGTACCTTCTTATATATGCAAGTCATGGTAAAGAGAAGGAAGAGGATTGAACAGCACATATGATTTCTACTAAGATGCTTGTCTTCTGATATGATGTGTAAGGCTAGCATAAAATGAATGAAAACACATTGGTTCTGAACAAGCTAATAATATTGATCTTCAGAAGCATACACAGTGAAATTCTGAAATAGATTTTATTGTCTACTATTTATACAGAGGAGATGGAGGTTTGGAAAAATAAGTAGTTTGCTTATGATTTATATAGATAATCCCAGAATTTGAATGTAAATCTACTATCCTCTACATCTCCTGTGCTACCTTTTCTACTGAATGTATGATTTGATGAAACACAAAAGAGGAATAAACAAATGTTCTGGGGAGACAATCAACACCAACATCTTAGGAGGTAGAGAAAAAAGGAGCCTGTTTAGTGTTTTAGTCAACTTTGTGTTGCTGTGTCCAAAATACTGAATAAGAAAAATCTTAAAGGAGGAAAAGATTATTTTGGCTCACAGTTTCAGAGGTTCATTTCATGGTTGGCTGACTCCACACCTCTGGGCACCAGTGAGGCAGAATTTCATGGAAGAAAGGTGTGACAGAGAAAACCAACTCACGACGTAACAGTTAGAAAGTAGAGTGAGCTCCACTCACCAGGAACAAAATATAACCTTGAAGGCACACCCCAGTGACCTACTTCCTACAATTACTACCCAGTTAATCCATATTAGTTGATTAACCCACCAGATAGGCTATTGCTCTCATAATCCAATTATTTCACTTCTGAACATTCTTGCATTGTTTACACAGGAGCTTTTGGGGAATACCTTATATCCTAGCCATAACATTTAGTGTGTATACAATTAAGTTTATGAGGGTCTAAGAAGTTTGAATAGGTTGTTATGGCACCTACCTGGTGAGTGATTATATTCTAGTAAACCTTAGGAAATGAATAGGCGAGAACTAAAATATACCTTCATTTGTACTGGAAACAGCAACAAAAGCCATATAAAGAATAGTATTGAGTAGACTAGTGTTAGCATAGTTATACAGACCAGTAGCAGAAAGCCTACCATGTACAAGGTACTAAGTGCTTAAGTCTTTTTTTTTTTTTTTTTCTTCCAACTTTAGGCCTAATAACCAGATTCTATGATTAATAAGTGCAATGATTAATTTTATGTCACTTGGCTAGACAATGGTACTCTAATTTGGGCAAAAAACAATGTAGATGTTGCTGCAAGGGTCTTTTGTTTTTGTTTTTTGTTTTTTTTTTTTTAGATCTGTTAAATATTTAAATCAATAGAATAAAGATTAAAATTTGAATCTTTGGGCAGAGCAAATTATTTTCCATAACATTTGTGGGTTGTAACCAATCAGGTAAAGGCTTGAAGAACAAAGAGAGGTTTCCTGAAGAGGAAGAAATTCTGACTTTACACTGCCTTCAAATTTAGGACTACAGCATGAAAACCTGTAAATTTTCCACACAGTTTTCAGAAATTCAGACTTGCCAGCCCCCACGATTTTGTTAGGTAATTCCTTCATCTCTCTCTTTCTCTCTAGATATGTGTTCCTACATAAACAAACATATTATGCATATAGATTTACAAGTGTGTGTTTGTGTGTATTATTCGTTCTATTTATCTGGAGAACCCTGATTAATACAACCTCATTATTTGTTGTTGAGGATTCAAAGCACACAATGTGTTTCAGGTGATGAACTGGTCTTCAGTGCTAGTTTATTTATGAAAAGAGCCTTTGGATTCAAGGATCAACAAAATAAACAACATATAATAAGTTGCTATCTCTGTAAAGTTTACAATTATAGCATGATAATCTTTTTTTTTTTTTTTTTTTTTTCTTTTGGGATGTCCTGAAAGGTATCAGTGAAGAGAAATTCTTATATTGGGAAGAAATTTTATTAGTCTGCCTGGTTATTCATTTGCTTGTAAGGAAAAGTGTTCAGACATGAAATTATACACCAAGTCACTGTAGCCAAGAGTGTGGCAGATGAAGAAAAACTCAGAAGGAACATGACTCAAAAATTAGTGACAAAGAAGTCTGAAGAAGAGATGTGTGCATACAGTGCTCAGAATGGGTAAAATATGTGAAGGTATCTGTTTCCTGTGCTTGTTCACCAAAGGGTGACCCAAACAGAAGAGGATTTTAGTAATCAAGTGGATAGAATGACTTATTCTATGGATACTAGCTAGTTAGCTTATTTTCTCAGCCAGTTCTGCCATCACTCAATCATTCAGTGGGTTCATGAATGAAATGACCATAGCGGCAGTTGTGTGTAGACTATGGATGAAGCTATGTATGGACTCGGCAGTAAGACTGTCAATCACCAAGGCTGACATGGCTACAACCACTGCTAGGTGACCAATCCGCCTGCAGAAGAGAACACTGGGCCCCCATAGGACCACCATTCCCAAGGTGGATATGCCAGTTACCTGATGGCAGGTTGATTACATTGAACCCCTCCCATTTTGGAAGCAGTGTTTTGTTTTTATTGAAATGGACACTTAATCTGAATAGTTTTCAATTCCTTGTACTCAGTGCTTCTGTGGATTTAAAGAATCACCTAGTCATCATCATATCATAATATTCTAGACATCATTACTGCTAATCAAAAAACTTACTTCACAATGCATGCAACTCAGCAGGATGGACATGCTCATGGAATTCCTGGGTCTTAGCATATTCCCCAGCATTCCAAAGGACCTGGCTTGAAACAATAGTGGAGAAACAGTTTTTAGACTCAGTTGCAGTGCCAGCAAGGTGGCAATGCCTCACAAGGCTGGAGCAAGGTTCTCTAGGAGCTGTTTGAATCACTGTTCATCACAGCCAAGATTCAATGGTCCAGGCATCAAGGGGTAGAAATGGGAGTTTCACTCTTTCCCTTAATAATCCTCTAGCCAAAGGATTTCTTTCTGTCTGCATGTCCTTGTACTTTGTTGGAGTATAAATTTCAGTTTCAAAAAGAGGTATGTTTCTAATAGGAAATAAGTAAATGGAAGAAGAGGCCAGAGGTGGCAGAAGTTGCACCTTCTGAGGGTGGGAGGGAGGCAAATGTATTTTGTTGACCTTTGCAGTACAAGGACACTTTTTGTAGATAAACTAAACTAAAAAACTGAAATTCAATACACCTTTTATGAATTGTTCAATTTGGATATTCAACAGCAGGTAATGGAATTGTATTACGGTTCTACAGAGAAATAGAACCAATAAGTTGTATGTATATGAATCCATTTGCCTGTGTGTCTGTCATTGAGAAATTTTGAGGAGTTGGTTCATGTCATCGTGGGGGCTGGCAGGTCTGAAATCTTCAGGTAGGCTTGGAGACTGAAAATGCCAGCAGGATTCAGTACTGTAGTCTTGAGTCCGAAGACAGACTGGAGGCAGATTTTTTTCCCCCTCTTCTGGAAATTTCAGGCTTTGTTCTTAACACTTTTAATTGATTAGGATAAGGGTCACCTACATTATGTAGGGTAACCTTCTCTACTCAGTCCGATTTAAATGTTAATCACGTCTAGAAAAATAAATACAGCAACTTCTATACTGGTGCTTGTTCAAACAACTAAATAGGAGAGTCCAGCCCTGTTGACGTACATTAACTTTCACAAGACGTATGTATATTAAATTCCTTTATTAGGTGTGAACATTGAGATTCCAAGCATTCAAATGATCTTATGACAAGATCAAGATTAAAATACTGCCTGATTAAAATTATATTGGCTGATTTCATATTGTCAATATCTTGTGTCTCTCCACATATTTGTGAACCCAATCTTGGAACTCTGGACTAAGCGTTTTGCCACTGAAGGTTTAGAATGCTTAGCTCCAATGTAGCCACCACCCTGCCTGTTCTGATGAAGACCAATATCAATATAGATTCTTTGTGTCTGAAAGCATAATGATAAATGAAAACTATGGATTGGGCACTGAGTATGGGTAAGTGAATGGAATGATCTTTCTGGACCATGAAAAATGTGAGAATGTTAGAATGGAAAAGAAAAGAAATGATGATGGTTTTGTTTATTATTTTAAATAGAAAATATTTTACTTTTTGCTACTATTTTTCTATTTCTGCAACTCAGGGTATTATATGTGAAAATATTAAAAGTCAGATGATCAAAAATATGAGTAGTGATTTTAGAACTGTGCTGCTTCAGAAAATAATTTTAATAAACACACAGATACCTTTCAAAACTTTAAACTAGCTATGGTTTTTCACAGATCATCCTGTGGTATCCTTATGAACCAGCTATTTTCATAAAAGCAATTTTTATTTTTCATGTAAATGTAAACTTTATTTTGTTTTGTTATTTTTTACACTTTGATATGCTGTCTGAGCGCTATGTGCTCTAAGGTAACATATATATATATATATATATATATATATATGTATTGGATTGTACCCTTGGCTTTACTTTCGACTTATAAATTATTCACCAAAATTTCTTTTCCAAGTTGGTCTTTGAAGGTGTTATACTGTGAATAGCTAAGTTGAAATTTTATGGTAGAAGGAATGATTTCCTTTCTCAAGCATTTGATATAGAAAACTATAAAGGTGTGGTTTTATCCTTTCAGGATGTGCTTTGACCCTGTGACATGTGGTAGAGAATTATGAAGACACAGAGGTTGTGCTGACATCTTTCCTTGAAAGTCGTTATACTTTGTTTATTTTTCCACATTTTGTAGAATAAAAAACCAGTGATTTTTAAACACAATGCCAATCTCGTAATCAAAATAGTTATCAATTTTAAAAATCCTATAATAATATATTTGAGCAAGCTTTTAAAAGCATAACAAAATAGTAAAAAAAATCAGTTGAGTAAATATAAAGTTTCACTGTAAGGTTTAAAGATTAAACAAACATCTTAACAAGTTAATTTTCACCTTGAATTGTTCACTTTTATTTACTCTTCTTAGTATTATTTTGGTGCTATCCATTTTAACTTATGATACATTGTTCGTTTAAACTTAATACCTACATATAGTGCCTGAGTACCACTACAAATACTTTGAATATTCTTTACCATGTATGTTCTAACTTATCAAAATAATTTATGTTATTAAAATAGGAAACAGTAACTTAGGTAATTAGATGGAGATAAGGTATAGTTTTTATTTTTCAATTTTTCTTTCTCCCCATAAATAGAAAACTAGTTAAAATTTATTGCTATTTTGATAGGTATGTATGTTTCAATGTGTTCAATTACCTGGCAATAAATCATGATACACACATGAAGATCACATCTAAGTGTTGTGCACAAATTCATCACAAAAAGAGATGAGAGTTGGTTAGTGGAGTGTTGTCAGCAATGCTTTCAAAAATATGGACTAAATAATACAGTCTGTGTTGAAAGGGTCAAGACTTGACACCTACAGGGAATGAATTATAGATAAATAGCAGAGGAGAATACAGTATCAGAGATTTACATTATGAGATTGTAATGGTCCCCCCAACATTGGCGGCAGCAGTACTCTTGAGATTTTAAGTCCCAGCAAATGGGCACAACTGGCTGTCAGTGTGACTTGACAGATCACAGAGAAATTCCAAGAAGAGTCACAAAGGACTGGAGTTTAACTTAAAGAAGTATGGACACCAAGAGAACTATTTCAGGAACCTGCAGGGTGTATGCTAAGTTTGTCTTTTGCCTCAGGTAGTCACCAATTATGTATGCTATAAATGCAAGCCCGTCTCGCTGCTAAAGGATGAGGTTAAAGGTTCCTGGAACATCTCTCTATGTGCTGAGGTTTTTAAAAGGCTAAAAGGCTAAGTCCTATCAAGGAAGAATATGAGAAATAACTCAAGAATAAAACCAGATGGTAAAAGGAACGCTAAAGAGAAAGATAATATCAACTAATATAATATGTGAAAGAAAGAAAAACTCACAGATGCAAAGATATACTATTCATTTGTATTTGTAAATAAGTTGAAAATCTTTCTAGTAAAAAGTAAATTGTGAGTATTAGAAGAAACAATTCAATTTTTTCATCTATTAATAAAGATACTAATAAAAGCATAAGTAGACGGACTCTCTGACTAGTGAATATTTATTCATTCATTCATTCCATTAATTGAAGTATTACCAAATTTTATGGTATATGTTCCCTCTGAGACAAAGAATATAAAACTTTGATTCGTAGATGTGATGTGAGAAGTGTCAAGAGTATTTTTTTTCCCCATTTTTTTTTCTTTAGATTGAACTCAGGACCTTGCATATTTTAGACAGGGATTGAGCTACATTCCCAATCCCACCCTTCACTATTTTTTGACAGCATCTCACGAAGTTGCTCAGGTTGGCCTCGATCTTGTGATCCTTCTGCCTCAACATCCCCAGTAACTGGGATTACAGTTGTGCACCACTGAGCCTGGCAATGGAGATTTTCTTATTAGAAAGTAAATATGATATGCAGGAGACAGTTAACTCACTGGACTTCAAATTTTAAATGGTTTGTGCTGACCTACAGTATTTCTGTAGTGCTTAGTAAATACCTACTCTCATTTTTAGTTTAAGGTATAGATTTTGGAAGAGGAAATAGGCTATAAGAATTCAATAATTGTGAAGTTAAAGGTATTTGAACATCAAATTTAATGGTAAAAATATTTAATAAGAAAAAATGGCAAAATAATTAAGTGGTCAGAAGAATAATCAACTGATAAGCCATCATGTGGATATAAATTGGAGAAAGATATACAGGCAAATACATTCCTTAAATTAGATAAGTTAGAAAAAATTGAGTATTTCAATTTGAATATAAGTAATTATGGTACTATAAAGCAATTTTAATAGGAGTACTAAATATTAAGAATAATATTTGTGAGCCTATATATAATTTGTACATATACACAAAGATTTATTTTATTTATTTATTGGCCCTGGGAATTGAAACCAGAGGTGCTGAACTTTTTATTTTTTATTTTGAGACACAAACTTGCTAAGTTCCTGAGACTGGCCTCACATTTGTGATCCTCTTTCTTCAGACTCCCATGTCCCTGGAATTATATCATGTGCCACTGTGCCATTTGGCATGTGTTAATTTAAACAAAAACTTTGGCAGCTTCTGATTACTGGTTCATCATCAAAAGCTTAGAAGTTACTAACTCTGTCTTAACAGAAAATAAAATCTGAACAAATGTAAAAATAAAAAGCTTCTTAGGTCCATAATAAGAGTGAATACTAAGTTAGACAAAGAAGTTACAAAGAACTACAGGTTAGTTTCTCTCATGAACATCTTGGTGAGAAAAAATCCTCAAGAAAATATAAGCAAATCAAATCTTATAATGTAGAAAAAGAATATACTTCAACCAAGGAGAATTTTTTCCAGTTATGCAAACTGATTTAAAATTCAAAGGTGAATTAATGTAATCCATAACAATAGGCTAATGAAGAAAGGTCACAGGATCACACTAGTTGAAACAGAAAAGCAATTCACACAAACAAGTATCATTCATGATAAAAACTCAGAAAACTGGGAATTGAGGGAATTGTCTTCAACTTACCAAACCATTTATTTCAACACACCACACCTAACATCATACTTAATGGTGAGAAATATGGAGCTTCCTCAAGAAGATCAGAAAAGTATGGAGCCTCCCACCACTACCTTTCAAATGACAGTAGAAGTCCCAGCCTATGCAATAAGTTGAGAAAACAAAATGTACACAGATTGGAAAGGAAGAAATTAAAAGAAATAAAGTACCAGCTATAGTACTTACATAGGAAAACATGAAATACTACAAATGATTTTGGCTTATTTTAAATGACAATGTTGTAGAACAACACTTACAGACCTGTGTGGGTGGGAATTAAGGAAGATATAATTTCCAAGGGTAGAAAACAAAAACAATACAATGGAGAGGACACCAGTGTTTTTTGTCTTTTGTTTTTGGTACTAGGGATTGAACTCAGGGGAACTTAACCACTGAGCCATGTCCCCAGCCCATTTTTATTTTTTATTTTGAGACAGGGTCTCAATAAGTTGCTTAGGACCTTGCTTAGTTGCTGAGGCTGGCCTAAACTTTCAATCCTTCTGCCTCAGCCTCCTGAGCTGCTAGAATTACAGGAGTGCGCCACCAGGCTCAACAAAGAAACCGAAATGCATAGAAGCAATTTTTTTTATTGAATTGGAAGTCACCACCTCTGGTATTGGTATTGGTATAAGTATTGAATGAGAAGATTGCTGTAAACTATTAATCAAGATTATGAGGTGCAGGGGGCAAAGATTTTTCTCCCATTCTGTAGAATCTCTCTCTTCAGGCTCTTAATTATTTCCTTTGCTGTGAAAAATCATTTTAGTTTGATGCCATCCCATTTACTGATTCTGGGTTTTACTTCTTGTGTTTTAGAAGTCATGTTGAGGAAGTTGGTTCCTAAGCTGGCATGGTGGAGTGTTAAGTCTACATTTTTTCTAATAGGCACAGGGTTTCTGGTCTAAGGCCAAGATCTTTGATCCACTTTGAGTTTTGTGAAGGGTGAGAGGGGCCAAATTTCATTCTGCTACATGTGGATTTCCGGTTCTCCCAGCACTATTTGTTGAAGAGGCTCTTTCTTCCAATGTGTTTTATGGCACCTTTGTCTAGTATGAGATAACTGTGTACATATGAGTTTGTCTCTGTGTCTTCTATTCTTGTTCATTGGTCTTCATGTCTGTGTTGGTGCCCATACCATGCCATATTTGTCACTGAAGTTCTGTAGTATAATCTAATGTCTACAGAATGGTAGAAAATTTTTGCCACCTGCACCTCAGATACAGCACTAATATCCAGGTTATATAAATAATTCAAAAAAATTAACACCAAAAAAACAAATAACCCAACCAATAAATGGGCAAAGGAACTGAACACACTCTTCATGGAAGAACTATGAATGATCAACAAATATATAAAAAAAAAAGTTCAATATTTCTAGCAGTTGGAGAAATGCAAATTAAAATTACACTGAGATTTTATCTGACTCCAATTAGAATGGCAACAATCAAGAATACAAGTAACAATAATTTTTGGCAAGGATGTGGGGGAAAAGATACACTCATACGCTGCTGGTGCAACAGCAAATTAATACAACCACTCAGAAAAGAAGTACAGAGATTCCTCAAAAAACTAGGAATTGAACTATCATTTGACCCAGTTATCCCACTCTTCAGTGTATCCAAAGGACTTAAAATTAGCACACTACAATGACACATCCACATCAGTGTTTATAGTAGCTCAATTCACAATAGCTAAGCTATGGAATCAGTCTTCAACAGATGGATGGACAAAAAAATATGATATATATATATATATATACACACACACACAATGTGGTATATATGCACAGTGGAATATTACTCAGCAATAAAAAAGAATGAAATTATGGCATTTGCTGGTAAATGGATGGATCTAGAGACTATTATGCTAAGTGAAATAAGCCAATAATTAAAAGAAAACAAAGGTCACATATTGTCTCTAATATTTGAATCCTAACTCATAACAAGAGGGTAGGGAAAAGAAAAGTTCAGTGGATTAGACAAAGGTGAATGCAGGGAAAGGAGTGGGGACAGGAATAAAGTAAGACAGTGAAATAAGTCTGACATAACTATCCTATGTACATGTATGAATACACCTCAGTGAATCTCCACATCATGTACAACCACAAGACCAGGATCCTAAGTAGAATAAGATATACTTAATGGTTGTATAAATATGTTAAAATATACTGTCATGTACAACTAAAAAGAATAAATTTTAAAAAACAAATCATAACCTTTAAGGATGAACATGTTCTTTTGAAATCTAAACATGACTTTGCTTTGCATTTCAATTGAACAGTATGAATGTTTAATAGGTATAGTTGATGTGAACTCTTCAGTGATTTTTTAAAAAATAAAGTACAAATACTAAATGACAAAAAATGATTTTAATTTTAGTCTACATGGAAACCTCAAACTATATTCATTTTCACTATTTCATATGAGGTACTCATTTAAATACCATAAAACACCCATGATCTGGGTAGGTAGATATAGATAGAGATATTGGTAGGTATGGCTATCTCATATCTTAGAAAAAGTTTATGTGGTACATTTTTACATTCTTTATATGTTAGATTTACTATTCTAATATGTGTTGATGAAGTTAGTGAATTCATGATATGATAACTGATGAGTATAAAAACTAGAATTCTATAAGACTTCATGTATTAACAAAACATTAGATTTTACATACAAAGCTGACTGATATGCTATACTTCTAAATCTAATTGACCTCACTTTTTATGTTGTTTAGCAATACTTCTCACACTTGATTGCCTAATGGATTTGTTTTAATAAAAATTCATTGGATATTGATGAGTGATTATATTTTTAGGTCAATAAATCTTTGCATATAAAGAGATTTCTCAATGTGAATGTATGTAGAACATTTTACTTTCCTCTGAATATTTATATTATTACATGCATAATATTGACCTTTGTAATTTTATTGTGACTTACTCTTGAGATAAAATACAGAGTACACAAATAATCCCAATCTCAATCCCTAATACATGTGGTAGTAGACAGCAGACTTTTAATAAGTCTAGCTACATTTGTGAAACTTTCATGTCCCTGAGCTCTCTGAGGCAGGGAGATTTTCGCATTTGATTTATTTCCCTTGCTTTGTTCTCATCTAGCACTGAAGATAACCCAACAGGCCTTCAGTAAATATATAGTAAATAAATTAATGTGATCAAAATCTGCATTTGAAACAATAAATGTATTTAATTTTATTAATTAATATGCTTTCCTAAAATAGTACATAAATGGATTTTTAAATTAATACCTAATCTAAAGCTATAAAGGTCAAATCAGTCATCTGCCTTAATTTTTCGAAGTTGATTTCATGTGTATCAATTTTTCAGGGGAATCAGCATGGGACGGTAAAGAACATTCTGCTACATTTCCTGGAGAATGTTTTGGATACAACAAAATAATATGTTCTGGATAGGCAATTGTATCCTTATATTAATAAGAAATATTTCATCTCCAAATCTAGTCAGTAAGAAAGAGAAAAAAATTAAGTAGATAAAATGAGCCAATATATAATAAGCATTAAAAATCATTTGCCTTAATTTCATATTAATTAAAGTTAAAATATCTACAAATCAATTAAATTATGTACTATTATAATTCTATTAGTCATTATAATGTTCCTGTTTTTTTTTTTTTGTTGTTGTTGTTGTTTTGTTTTGTTTTGTTTTCTGGTATGGGGGATTGAATCCAGGGATTCTTAACCACTGAGCAATAACCCCAGTCCTTTTTATTTTTTATTTTGAGACAGGTTCTCATGAATTTGCTTAGGGCCTTGCTACGTTGCTGAGGATGGCTTTGAACTTGTGATCCTTTGCCTCAGCCTCCCAAGCAGCTGGGATTACAGGTGTGTTCCCCTGTTCCTGGTTTCCCCTGGTTTGTCTCCTATTTTTTCAAATATTTTTGTTTAGGTGGTATTAATTTTAGTCAAAATAAATCTTTTACTAATTATTAATTCTTGAAAGAAGGTCAGAACAAATGTCTCCAGTTGAAATACAAACCCCATTGAGGTACATACATTGTTTCAGCATTTTAAACATAAAGACTGAACATCTAGCCCAGACGTAAATGATAGAAATTTAGGACAGGGTTAACAGGCAACATCACTGGCAGTGAGCAGTAGCCTTCAGATGCTACTTGTGTACCACAAATTAGAATCCAAGAATAAAAATGAATATTAAAGTATTTATTCACAGATTGTTAGTCTTTTGAATAACTTTTAGAGCATATCAAAGAGTTTATTGATAAGAAGTCATGAGCTCTCTCTGTTGCACATTATTGGAGTGATATTTTTCAGAGAACCTCTTATTTATTTTTCTATGATGCTACTAAATTAAAATGTTCCCTTTCTTGCAATACTTATACTTACTCATGTATTTCTACAGAGCATTTAAAATTTCATATATGCACATAATTAAATAATAGATTATAGAAAGATAAAAATAGATATTGTATTCTATCTACATATATACAGACATACATATATATTCTATAAGAATGTAGATATAGTTAGAAAGAGAAACCTGAATTTTGGAGTAAATATATATTTTCATTTATGAAATGATATTTAGAAAAATATGATATCACCATAGTAACATTTGTTATAAGGCAATTTCAGTTTAAATCAAGACAATGAATACATGATGCTTGATTGGAGTGGTTGACATTGTGTTGGACTTTAATGGATACTTTTCATAAAACATTGTAGAACCGAAGACATTTGCAACCAAGAAATTACATAAGAAGCACCTGTTAAGAAACAAGGGGCGACCTAGTTTGACTACACAGGGCAGATACGGCTTGGTGCTGAGGGATGACTCACTCTGGCTGAGCAGCGAGGAGACTCACAATATGCGACCTGCTTGAAATAAATGTGTCCCACGGACACTCATAAGCTGAATCGTTGAAAAATAAAGAAGGTTCTAAGTTGGTTGACTTGGGTTTGTTTTTGAATAGGAAGATTTTAGGGTGATCCTGAGTGCCAATGACATAGATAAGAAAATAAGAAGTCAGGATTATGTCAAGCTTCCCTGTGGAGAGAGGGGAGAAAAACTGGGAAAGCGGCAGCTGTCATATTGCTACGAGAGTATTTCAAGAAAGAAACCGGATGAAGCATGAATTACCAAGGAACTGAAAGAAAGACCAGGGGAAAAAATCAGACACAGGTGCCAGTAAGATGGGTCTGAGCTAAAGGACAGAATAACGGAAAGATTTTCATCACAGAGGGTGAGTGAATCATGCAGATAAAGAAAACTATCAAATGGAACATAAGAGCCAATAATAACAACCCATCTACAGTGTCTGTGTTGTGTCTGGGACTGTGCTAAGTGCCTTACTCCTTTGTCAGGAGTGCCCACACCAGCTGAGTTTTGTTTGTCACTAACATGTCCCAAAACTATATCCCAAAATAACAACAAACTCTCTAAGTCCTGAGAGTTCGATTTTCCAAAATCACACCTGTAGTGGGATGCCAGAGACACGTCGCCGTTTTCTCTGACTCTTGCAATGAAGTTTTTTCTTTGAAGAAAAGAGGAGAAAGGAATTTCTGCATGACCCATCCACAGTGGGTTTTGAATGTGGAATTTGTAATATTAGTTCTATGTTGAACTAACAATAAAAATGTCAGAATATATTTTTCAGATTTCATCCAACTGTTTGAAGTAAATGAACCAAATTAAGACTCTGTAATTTTTTAAATAAGTAGATTTATTCTTTGCTGTCTCTTGTAAGGGAATAAATCCCCACATTTCTGAAGTTGATTTTCATCTCCTGTGATTCATTCCTTTTTGTTATTATTAACAATACTGCAACTATCTCCTTATGTATCATCTGTTTTTATTTTCCATAATATTAGTGACCCCAATAATCAAAATTAATATTACATTACAGTCACTGGTATTCAGTTTTATAATTCAGTAATTATTTAAAAAATAGTTTTTAAAAAACTTGGCAATTATTTAGTGGTAGGGATTTATCCAATTTGCAAATTTTGTTTTCACCATGAAGATGGACATAGCACTTATAAAACTTCAGCTTTAAGTCAGTGTTTCTAGAGGAGTGCTTCCTGTCCTTTAGTTTTAAGCAGAATCACACAGAGGGTCTGTTGAAAAGCAAACTGCCCAGTGTGCTCTCTAGAGTATTTTCAGTAAGGCCTGACTGAGGTCCAAGAATTTGCATTTCTAACAAATTTTCAAGGTAATACTGTTGCTGTTGATCTAGGGACTTCATGTTGAAGTTACTGTCTTACAGGGCCATTGTTTACATATTTGGAGTCAGTACATTCAAAAACCAATCTAAAAACATATTCTTTTTAACCCGAAGTCCATTTTCAGCTTTTCAGCTGGGACTCAAGCTTTATTCTCAATACTTGGTGCTTAGACGAGGTCTTTCAGCTGTTAACAGGACCACTCTAATGTATTGGGATGGTGTTGTGACAGCTTACAATTTGATTGAACTGTTTGAATAGACCTTTGGGTTAAGTGGACAGCCTGCTTAACACATCAAGGGCACAACCTTTTCTGGTGAGAGCCTCCTTTGCAACAAGATTCAAATACAACCAGATGCCAAATTTCTCATTTCTTTGTAAAACTTCACTAGCCAATCTTTATTGCAGGGATAAGCTTTTAGTTCCAAATTGCAATTTTCAAGCTGTCAAAGGAGAAATAAACCTTACTGGCATTCAGGGATTGTAGTAAAATAGATTGTGCTACTTGTTTGTTGTATTTGCAACGTCCTGCTTTTTGTGTTTGTAAAGCCATGATATAAAGAACTTGCTATAGAAAAAGAAAAAACCGGGAAAAATATTAAAGAGCTACTGAGGTCCAGATATATGAGACCCCCTGGGGATACATGATATGATCAAGATCTTAGAGTTTATCACCTATGCCAATAATGCTACCTCCTTAATTTATATTCATGTTTACCATCTATGCTACTAACACAACTGGGACATAATCCCTTTTACTCTATTGTAAGCACATAAAAATGTCAAAAATCTTAAAATTTGATGGACTTGTACCCTCAAAAAAAATCTCAAATGTTTAATCCGCAAGACTTCACCATCCCCCGCTTTCATAAGCAAAAAGCAAAAAGAGGACTTTTTAAAATGTTACAATTTATTATTGGAACAGTCTCAAAGGGGTTTATCTCTGGCTTAAATAAGGTAGTGAATACGTGGCTTCATTCAAAGTGAGCTTAGGGAAGGTATTTAACTTGGCCCTATACATTTATGGTTCCAAGCAACAAGATTAGTTAGAGGCTTATAAGTTTTCCAAGATAAATAACCATTGTGTATATGAATCTACCAAAAGAAATCTTTCAGACACAACATTGCAGTGAGCCTCCATTGGCCTTTCACTCCATCACCGCACCCTGTCCTTGTCTGGTTGTCTTAATCACAGTAAGGTCAACTGGACAGATAAACTATTCCCGTCATGGTCATGCAAGAGTCTCAGGGTTTGTTTTTTCTTGGCTAAACATGTCCATTGGAAAGGTTTCCTTTAGTTTTCTAACTGCTTGCTCAAGAAGAAGAGATACTGCATTCCTGGATCTGGGCATCATGAAGAAGAAACAGCTGAGAACTTCCCTGCTTACTGTATGCATCATCCTGGAGGTGGATATGGAAAACATCGAAAGTTACATATCCATTTTCACCAGGGCTTCTCCTACATGGTCTAGAGAGAAAAGCGAGTCACAGAGTGCACTCTGGACTCACAGCTCACCACCCTCCTTGTAGTCTCTAGGTCTAACTTCTTTCTCTTTCTGTCACACATAGTAAGAACTCCTGTCATCACCCCTCGTGGTCTGATAACAGGAGATGGGAATTGTGATCACCTAACACCAGGAAGCACAGTAATTGAAACAAGTTACAGAAGAAACATGAAGTTGTCACTTTGGGTCTGTTATTAAGGATCCAAGTGTAGACTTCTAAGATAAAAATCTATTTTATACATAGGTATATACATATATATACACACATATATACATATATATACATATTTATATACAGATACATATATATATGTTAGTGTTGGAAAAGAAATTCATATACATACATTATATATATATATATATATATATATATATATATATATATAGTTAGTTAGTTAGTGTTGGAAAAGAAATTCAAGCTGGAAATACGAATTGATAAATGACAACAAATGGATGACATTTTATGCCAGGGATTAGGATGAAGTCACAAACAGGTTGAGTGTAGAAGGAGAAGGGGAGACCTTAATTTAAGCCTGAGGACTTCAATATTAAGAAATCGGGGAGAAGAGAAGGAACTAGAAGAATCTGAGGGAAAGGCTACCCATAGGTCTCTCTTCTTCTGCACTTGACTTTGTTACAGTCTATTCTCAACAGAGTCAGAGGGATCCTTGTAAATGATAGCCCCATCATGGCACTTCTGTGCTCCCACTCTTTAATGGCTTGCCCTTTGCTCTCAGGAAAAGTCAAAATGGCCGTGATGGTCTGCAGGGCCATCACTGCCTACAGCCTTCATTAACCCTCTGAACTGCTGTCACCTTAGCTTCCTGGATATTCCTTCAATGTGCTGGTTACATTTGACATTAGCTCTCTTCTTCTGGCTTTTTCTTCCTTTGGCTGAAAAGTTCTCTTCCCAGATACACACTGGGCTGTTTCCACCTGCTTCCAGTCTTTGCTCAAGTCTCTGTACTCACAAAGGTCTGCCCTGACCTCCTATTTAATAGTGCAAAGCTGTCTTTCACGCCTTGCTCTGCAGCATGCTAATGACTTCTATCTTGCTTGCTTTTTATTTCTTCTGTTCATTTATTATCTCTTAATGTGATATATATATATATATATTTGCTAATTTATTATGTTTATTGTTTATTTTCAGTCTTCACATATAAAAATGTCACAAGACCAAGAGAAGGAAGATTTATTTCTGTGATATGTCCACCCTAGGTGCCTTGAAAAGTCTGCCATCAAACTGTCATGAAGTAGGGGGACTTGCGACTCATTCTTTCAAAGTTTGATTCCTATAGAAGTGAAAATGTTGGGAGGTATTCTTCAACAAAATGACATATAGAACGCAGATAAGGACTGCTTGATCCAGAGTTGACATTTAATATGTATTAATATTCTTTTATTCCGTTTCTTGGCAATAAGCAGTTATTTATAATTATATTATATAACAGCATAATATTTTCTGGAATGTAAACTTTAGGTCATTTTAATAATTTTAGGTCATTTTTTGGGATTCAATATCATCTCCTCAGAGATACTTTTGTGGCCTAACTAAAGTACCACACACACACACACACACACACACCCACAACTTAACACTTTGTATTATAGTAACCTACTTAAAGAACTAATGTGACTTTTTAAAAATGTATATATATACATATATAGTATATACATATGCATATGTATACAATGTATGTGTGTGTGTGTGTGTGTGTGTGTGTGTATATATATATATATATATATATATAAAACAAATTTAGAATTCCAGGTTATATCCAGATTTATGAAATAAGTCTCTGAATGCAGAGCCCAGGGAACTACCTGGTAAACACACTGCTATGGCCATTTATTAGTCACTCTACTATAGATAAGAATGATTATATACTGAGAGAAACCATATTATCGAAAGAACTAAAAATATTTAAAAATTCTTGACTTGAGGGTATGACTGTTGAACATCAGGTTTCAGAGTAAAGTGTTGAGAACATTTGAATTTATGCTTGTATCCAATCATCTTTTCTAAGAAATCAATAAAAACACTGTTTTAGTCAACTTTTTGGTTTCTGTGACTAAATGACCTGACCAGCACTGCTGTAGAGGAGAAAAAGTTTGAGGGCTCAGGGTTTCAGAGGTCTTAGTCCATGGAAGACCAGCTCCATTCCTTGGTGCTCAAGGTGAGCCTGAACACCATGGTGGGAGTGTGGCAGAGAAAAGCAGCTCACATCACATGATCAGGAAGCAGAGAGACTCCACTCTCCAGATAAAAAATATATCCCCCATAGCCATGCCTCAATTCCCACCTCTTCCAGCCACACCCTACCTCTTAAATTAATCCCATTAGGGATTAGTTCATTGATTGGGTTAAGACTCTTACAATCCAATCATTTCTCCTCTGAACCTTCCTGCATCGTCTCACATGTGAGCTTTAGGGGGACACCTCACATCCAAAACATAACAAACACAAAGTACTTTTAAAAATTTGTTTTCCTGTTTGTCGAACTCACTTGATGTTAATTAATATGAATCTGCTTAGAAAATCAAAATGCATTAATGTGATTCAGTTTTCTTTCCAATTTCCAAATGTAAGCTGTATTTCTCCTTTATATTTAATTTGCAGATACTTTTGCAAAGAACAAAAAGACTTCTAAAAAATATTAAAATCTTCTTTTCTAAACATCATCAGGCTTGAAAAGCACAAACCAACCTTAAGATTCTACCTCTAGCACATAATTTCATTCAAGTGTAATCCTTTCTTGAGTTCTCTTTCTATACTAATTTTGTACAAATATCGCATTTCCTAAATACATAATAGTTCCTTCAAATCCAATGTGGCAGATCAGCTAAACTAGCCATCAATAATTGTCTGATGTCTAATCTAAAAACTGTTAATAAAATAAACAAGGTTTGTGGGTCAGAGTTTGCTCAGTGCATCTCTATACTAGTTTCTCTAGATGGTGCTCTGCTTTATTTTCATGGTGTTTAAAAGAACCCCCTTTTTAGTTTTTCTCTAATTTATGTTAAGTTGCAATGATATTTTGTTTAATATATTTAATTTGCAGATTTTATTTTCTTCCCCTTTTGAAAAATCAAAACTGTAATGATGCTTTAAAAGCATCTTATAGGGACCAGTGGCTTTGGCTTACACAGACAAGTACTTGGCATGTGGAAGTTCCTAAGTTCAACCCTTACTACTTGCCCCCACAAACATATAAACAACAACACAAGCATAGCATAACATTTGCATAGTCCTTTATACCTACGTAGTGTCACATGGGAATAAATACAGATAATTCTTAGGCTGTATTTTTGTGATTTGTGTGCTTTTATGTACATATGGTATATGTCACAAATTATGTGCCTACTTTTTATATTAATCAAAGTAGCTCATTAATAAAAAATGTCTTGAATGAGGAATTATTTATTACTTAAAAGGTGCTAATTTGTGGATGACAATATTGTAACTCTAAAACAGTTGTTAGGCTTAAATCATATGTGAAAGCCTCTGATTTGCTATTTTTAAAATGAGGCTAGCTATCAATGCTGTACTTTGAGAGAATTTAGTTTTAAGTTATAGTGCACATCAACATCACCTATTTATAATTCAATATCAACTAATAGTTGCGTAAATTATAGTTCAGGTAGAACACTGATAATAAATATATAGGTAGGCTTATATATATGCATGTATTGGTGTGTAAAAACAGAAATGTATCTGCTACTTTGACAATAAAATAGTGTTAGGCTGACGTTAGTTAAAAATGAAACAAAATAAAACTCCATTTGATAGTTGTCTTCAAATGAGTTTAAATATGCTGAAAATCTACTGGCTTTATTCTGTATACATTCTTTGTCTATGTTTCTTGTATTTCTAATTGTCTTATTCCCTTTGATCTAGTTGACAAATGCTTTCTTTTCACTTCAGAATAGGCTATTAGATGATTTCTTAAAAAGTTTCTGTATTACAGGATTAGGCAAAATTTTATGCAAGATTAATTGTAGTTATTCTCATCAAATATCACATCTGACAACTCCCAGAGCTGGCTCTTTGAATTTAATGAGAATTGTGTTCCATTCTTTTATTGTGATTCATCAGGTACTCCATCTCTTTTGAAAAATATAAGGCTGTACTTATTGTTTTACTGGAACTGAGTATGGTAGGATGGACAATTTATTTGTGATAATGGAAAAAATTTTTTGTATAAAACAAATGTGTCAGAAGCTAAATAAGATATAGCCATGTATATGCAATATAAAGTTCTGTCCTAAACGGGAGCAACCAACCTGAAGGCATTTCTCTATAGGAAAAGTTCTCCTGGGAAGAGCATTTCAAGTCAGTGCAAATCAGATCAGCTCCCCCTGCAGCAGGAATTAACCTGCAGGAACCTTACAGGTATCAGAATATTTTAGACCAGATCAGTGTGTGTTGTGTGTGTGTGTGTGTGTGTGGGTATTGTATTTCTGTATTATTTTCCCAAGTGGAAAGAAAACTCTTTCCTCTTCTGTACTTGTACAGTTTTCTGAATCAGCAGGATTCTGGTGACAGTGATGAAATTTATATTGTCTTCAGGATCAATGTTAAATCTTTCTTGTTTAAACTATTTTCCTGGGTTAATTATAAGTAGTATCCTGCCAAATTAATTATAGCATTATATACAAACCATGCCTATTATGCCTATTGTTCTTAGTCCATCTTATCTTTAGATTTCTTTTCTTAGACAACTCTGTACATATTCATATAATATAAATATGTAGCAGCACATTTTTCAGTTGTATGTTAGTGGGGGATATTATTAAAGGATAGGTTATAAGAGAAGTGAGGATAATATGATTAAAAAATGGCAGAGGAAGGGAAGGAAACAAAGTCTCCTGTTGAATGTTGAGTCACTCGTCGCCTTAGCACAAGAACACAGCATGTGCTTCGTGTAACTAGATTGGTCAAAACATATTTATTTAATTTGCATTTCTCTAATTACTAGATATGTTGAACACTTTTTCATATATTTATTAATCACCTGTATATCTTCTGTAAAGTGTCCAGTTCCTTGGCCCATTTATTGACTGGATTCTTTTTATTTTTGGTGTAAAGTTTTGTAAGTTCTTTATAAATTTTGGAGATTAGTGCTCTATCTGAAGTTCATGTGGAAAAGATTTTCTCCCACTCTGCAGTCTTTCTTTTCATATTATTGATTGTATCCTTTGCTGAGAAAAAGCTTTTCAGTTTGAATCCATCCCATTTATTGATTCTTGCTCTGATTTCTTGTGCTTTGGGAGTCTTGTTAAGGAAGTCTGATCCTAAGCCAACATGATGAAGATTTGGGCCTACATTGTCTTCTATTAGGTGCAGGGTCTCTGGTTTAATTCCTAAGTCCTTGATCTATTTTGAGTTGAGTTTTGTGCAGAGTGAGAGATAGAGGTTTAATTTCATTTTGCTGCATATGGATTTCCAGTTTTCCCAGCACCATTTGTTGAAGAGGCTTTCTTTTATCTATTGTATATTTTTGGCTCCTTTGTCTAGTATGAGGTAACGTATTTTTGTGGGTTTGTCTCTGTGTCTTTTATTCTGTACCACTGGTCTGCCTGTCTATTTTGGTGCCAATACTATGCCTTTTTTGTTACTATTGCTCTGTAGTTTAGTTTAAAGTCTGGTATTGTGATACCTTCTGCTTCACTTTTTCTGCTCAGGATTGTTTTTGTTATTCGAGGTCTCTTATTCTTCCAGATGAAGTTCATGATTGCTTTCTCTATTTCTATGAGGAATGTCATTGGGATTTTAATTGGAATTGCATTTAATCTGTATAGTGCCTTTGGTAGAATGGCCATTTTGTCAATATTAATTCTGCCTATTCAAGAACATGGGAGATCTTTCCATCTTCTAAGGTTTTCTTCAATTTCTTTCTTTAGTCTTCTGTAGTTTTCATTGTAGAGGTCTTTCACATCTTTCTTACTCCAATTAGAATGGCTATTATCAAGAACACAAACAATGGTAGATGTTGGCATGGATGTGGGGGAAAATGCATACTTTTGCATTGCTGGTGAAGTTGCAAATTGGTGCAGTCACTCTGGAAAGCAGTGTGGTGGTTTCTCAAAAAATTTGGAATGGATCCACCTTTTGACCCAGTTATTCCACTCCTCAGTTTATACCCAAAGGACTTAAAATAGGCACACTACAGTAATGCAGCCATATCAATGTTTATAGCAGCTCAATTCACAATAGCTAGATTGTGGAACCAACCTAGATGCCCTTCAACAAATGAATGGATAAAGAAAACTGTGGTATATGTACACAATGGAATATTATTCAGTCACTAAGACAAATATTATTATGGCATTTGCAGGTAAATGGATAGAATTGGAGAATATCATGCTAAGTGAGATAAGCCAAACCCAAAAAACCAAAGGCTGAATGTTTTCCCTGATGAGTGGATGATGATATATAATGGGGGTAGGGGGAGAGAGAAGAATGGAGGAACTTTAGATTATGTAAAGGGAAGTAAGAGAGAGGACAGCCTGGGGGTATGAAAAATGGTAGAATGAGACAGACATCATACCCTATGTACATGTATGATTACACAAATGGTATAAATCTACATCATGTGTAACCATAGAAATGAAAAGATGTATCCCATTTGTGTACAATGAATCAAAATGCAGTCTGCAAAAATAAAAAAAAGTTAAAAACTTATTTATTAGCTTTCTATTACTGTTGGAGCATAGTACCACAAACTTAATGGCTAAACACATGACTTTATTGTACCACACTGATGAATGTCAAAAATGGGTCTCCCTCAGCTAGAACCAAGTTGTCAACAGGGTTCCTTTTCTTCTGATCTATCTAGAAGAGAATTCATTTCCTTTCTTTTCCTAATTCCAGAAGTTTCCTTTATTCCTCTGTTTGTGACTCCCATTTTCAATGACAGCATTGACTACTCATGTCTGTCTCACATTACACACTGGTCTGAATCTAACTCTTCTTTCTCTGTCTTCTGTTTAAGAAACTTGTGATTAGTTTGGGCTTATCCAGATGATTACAGCAGTTTACATTTCTTCAAATTAGGGGGTTAGCAAATTGAATCCCATTCCCACATTTCATCCCTCCTTGCCTGTAATGACACATTCATACATTGCTATAATTAGGACACTCACCTCCTTGGTAGGCTGTTGTTCAAGCTAGGATATCACATCATTAAAAGGAGTGTCCTCTAAATATAGAGTTTTCTCCATATTGATTTGCACATTAGGTTTAATACTGTCAGAATTGCTGCTTAGACTTGGCTAGGTTGGCGTGTGAATATACCTTTCACAGTCCCATTCTTCATAGAATATGGGAATAAAAAATTCTTATAAATAAACACCAAAAACTCATTATCAGATAACAGAAGATGAGCAGGCTCTTAAAAAGTGCCTTAGTTACTTTTCCTGAGGAATTACCTGGACTCTCACATCAGAGATACTGAACTTTAATCTCCTATCTCTACCCTGTGTATTATTTACACAGTATCATTGAAATTACCCTTAAAAATACAAATCTGATCATTCGTGTCTTATCTAACAATTATCTAGGGCTTGCATGGATAACACAACTTTTTCAAACTTTCTGCCACACCCTCACATTCCATTCTACCACACTATGATGTTTCATGAACTTCAAGATTTTCCAGGCTCTTTTATATTTGTTTTTGTTCTGGATTTTGCAGTTTCCTTTACCTTTTTCATTCAGAGTTTATTGCTTTCCTATTAAGCATATAGGAAGAACTTAAAAGAATGAATCTACATTCACAGGTACATAAACGTACTGCAGATAAAATATTACTCTAATACTAGAATTCTTATGAAAGGACATAGACCCTTAACACATAATGCCAAGTGCTAATTTTTCTTGGGATATGTTTTCCCTTCCTTTCCCTTCCTTAGCCTACCTAGATGGCTATGGTCATCCACTCTTTTAAGACAGCCTTGGTAGATTGTTATTTAATGAAAGCGACTGAAAAACCTGACTACACAAATTATTTGTAATTCCACTTAGTCTTTTTCTGAACAAAACTCTATTGATTTAGAATTTTTACTCTTAAAATGACTCTGTCTTTTCTTCAACTTACATAATAAAATCAGATACATCATACAATTTGGAAAGTTTAAGTTATAAGTGGGTATCTTTCACATTTTATATAAATTTCAGATAATTCTTTATGTGATATTATTCTATTTAATATTTTATTTCCTGATGTTTATTAACAAATATAATTTTAATTATAGGTTTTTAAAGCTTGTTTTTTGTATTTTTTATTGATTCTTTTTAGTTATATATGATGTTACCATTTTGACATATTTATAAAAACATGGAATGAATTTGCTCTAATTTAGTTCCCAATCCTTTCCCTGAAGTGTTTTTATTTTTTCAAATTTATTGATAAGCTTTTTAAAAAGTGACTTCATAGCAATCCATAGAATAATTGACTACTCCTAACATAGAGAAAAAAAAATTCAGGTAATTGCTGTAAGAACCAAATCTTCTGTTTTTTTTTTTTTTCAGTTAATAATGAGTGGATATCCAGTACTTTATAGCTTAAAATGTGTTAAATTATGAGAACCTTGAAATTATTTGACAGCTCTTGACCTATTATCTTGATAATTATCATTAGACCTAAGAGATCTTTTTATACAGAGAAAAATGTCTACTTCGGTCACATTTTATATTATCTTGTAAGCATATAGACAACTTATATGGAAGGATAGAGATATTTTATGGAGTAAATGAGGATTGTTTCACAAATATGTATATACCTTTTAAATATTTAAAATTTGATTAAGCAAAGTAAATTTACAATAGTATTTCTGTTGGGAAAATATTTTTAGGATTTACTTACTAGAAATTGAGTACTGATGTGCTAAAATTTACTAAGAAGATCTTCCTAAAGTTTTATTCTATATTGAAATATATCATCCAATATAAAATAAATTAACTACACTATCTTATAAAGATCACCAAAAGAAGACTTCTTTCCATAGTGTTGTAGAATTAAAGTTAGTGCTCCTCCATGTGATCCCTATTTTGGCTCACTTTAGACAAACTTTGAGCTACCATTCTGTGATGAGGTAAACAGTCTGCATCACTAAGCATGCTTCTGTGGGATTGTCATTCCAAAGATGGGCATGATAGTACTGCTCTTCACAAAAGACCTTGCCTATGAAGCAAAGGCTCTCCTGTGACCCATGGAGATGGTAGAAACATCTGTCATAAGTGTTAAAGTCCTGTTGAATCTTAATGTCTATAATTAGCATAATCAGAAGTTATGTGGACAAAATAGTGAAATAAAATGTTATGGCTTTGTTTCAATTTGTTTCCAAAAATTTTATATTAGAACTCTATGAAACACAGCATTTTTTGATATTTTCTACAAAACCTCCAGGTTTTTGTTTTTTTTGTTTGCTTGTTTTGTTTTGAGAAAAAGGAAAAAGATGATCTATTTACAGTAAATTTCTGATACCCAGAGACTATGACATACAACTCTCTAGTTCACATGTAACTATTTCTTTTATTCTTAGTTTATTAAAGGTATTTGTAAAAGTATTTGTATGTGCCCAAATATCTATTTAATGTATGGTAGAAGGCTGTCAAAGAAGAAACTATGAGAATTTTTAGGAATTTTTCCTTTTATTAGATTTTTCATGTTTCTTTACTTAATTAAATTTAATTAAAAACACACGTATACAATGAGGGAGAATTACCAATCAAAGAATATTAGGAGAATTAGGAGAACATACCAACCAGAAGAATATTAGAAAAAGTTATTACATAAGGTGAAATTACAGATAAATTCTTCCAAAAATATGTAGCAAATAGCCAACAATGTAAATTGATAGGAACATAGAGGATCATGTTCAGTGATGCCTAAAAGCCATAAAACAGTGGGAGAAGGTCAAAACGGGGGATGGAGGACACAGAACTTACTGTTTCAGCTTGTTTCCAAAAATTTTATATTAGAACTCTATGAAACATTAGAACTCTGTGAAACACAGCCTTTTTTGATTATTGGCACTAAACCACCAGGTTTTTGGTATTTTGTTAGTTTGTTTTGTTATGAGAAAAAGAAAAAAGATCTATTACTTTGCTAGCAAAGAAGACACACAGGAGAAGCCTGTCCCAGAGGCTGTGATTCTGCCCATCAGCAGGAACAGGGAGTTTTTAAAGAGGCGATTCAAAGACCACACTCCAGGCGTTAACTATGGGTATGTTGGAGTTGTAATTCACTTGTTAATTTAGGAGAGAGTCATTTCTGAGATTTTCTGCTACCATCTCCAAAGTCCAGATTACTTCGTTCCTATAGTGGGTGTGTTCTCAAGGACAAATAATCCTGCCAAATAATAATGGACAAATAATAATGGGGAAGAAAGGTAATCCTGTTTCCTCTGAGATTAGGGAGGGGAAAAGATAAGGGAGGAGCAGGGAGAGAGGAATCCAGAGAAACATGTCCATTTTAAGACTAAATTGCAGTGGCACAGCCACAAGGGCTATGTTCAAAGCATAATGTGGACCTCTGTTACATTTTCCCACTGTCAATTTCTACATTCCATTTTTATGTAAAAATGGGTGACAATATCTCCAAGCTGCTTCCTGCTGAAAGAGGGGCAAGTATCCCAAAGTCCTCTTCTCTATCAGGTGGAGCATGGACAGTTAAGTATTCAGTATCAGGGCAGTCCAGAGGTTTATAGCAGCAGATGGCCGGTGACTGGACCAGGCATACATAGGGCAGGGATCATGCTAAGCCAACAATAAACAAGACAACAAAGCTTGTAAACAATTAGCACAAAAGCAACTGGTATTTCAGCCAGTCTCTAAAACTTTGAAGAGAGTACCTCATATCAATGAAGAACAGATTGAATTTATAAATGCAGGAAGTTAGGAAGATTTATAGATCAATGAGATCAGGCTCAAATTAACTTAGGACAAACTTGTGACTCTAGAGTCCTTTGTGATCATTATTATTAGGCACTCCCTCACAAGAACCCTTCCATTATAGCCTCCAGCCTTACTAGTTTTTAATTACTAATTTTTTGTCCAGTATTTTTATGAGCAAATAACAGTAAAAAAGAGATTTAACATTATTTTTAAAGTGTGATTCTTAAGAAAGAGAAGCATGAAGTAGACAGTCATAGTACTAGATTTTTATTGGGAATTTGAGAGGCAAGGAAGTTAATGTTATTGTACAAATGAGAGAAAAAAAGAAAAAAAAAAGAAAGATAGCAGGGTGCTAAAAATTTTACAGGGCGCAACTTAAGAATAGACTGATCACCACTGAGAAGTTCAAATTTGAGAGTCTTTTTGTGCTAACTGTCTCACATAATGCCCCAAAAAATGGCTTTTGGGAGAATAGCCCCGACCACATGGTTGCAGGGGTTCTTATACCAAAAATTACATTAATCATAAGTGTCTGTTGCTATGATTCAAAATTACAAACTAACATCATGAGATCATCAACTGAGGGGGAAGTGAGTCACCTAGTACAAACTAAAGAATGGTTACTAACATCCACACAATTACCGTTTACATGGTACGTTGGTTAGGAGCAATAGAGATCAAAAGAGAGCAATTTTTCATTACATAAGAATTGTCATTTTGTATTGCTAAACATGTCACGCTAAGTAACTGTTGAGGGGGCAGAGGCGGGGTGTTTCCATGGGAGAAGCTAAGCAATTGTTGATGGGTACAGAGGTGGGGTGTTCCCATGGGAGAAGCTCATTTCCTACATAATATGGAGCCTCAGAGTAAAATGGAGTCTGTCTGGCCTATAACATTCTCATGCAGCCAGACCTGTCAGTTCATCACAAAAAGATTTCTGAGCTTTCCTAGTGATAAATATGGTCCTAAGTTAAGGGGAAAGTTTTTTATGTAAAATAGATGTAAGACATCAATGTTCATTGTGATTTCATTTTAAGACACTGCACCACTTCTCTAGTTACTTAACTAGAAACTAGAGAATACAATTATTTGCTTCTATGTCTGGAAGTAGAGTGGATTAAAATCCCTTGTTGAGCTTCCAGATGAAAAATACTAAAAGTGATGGATCCTGTTAAAAACTATTTGCAACATATTGACCAGCTGGAATAACTGATTGCTCAAGTCCTGTCCATATCCTCTTGGCTCTCAACTCTTCAGCCCATACCTTTGGCATATTATTGCACAAGATGCAACCTCTTCCTTTTTTCCCTCTTCCTAGGTAGCAGACTGGAAATACCAGAAATAAAATTTTGCAAGAAGCAACCTTCAGCCAATAACAGCTGAGGTTTGAGAGCAGGAAGATCAGTATCTTAGTTTCCTTGTCCCTAAGATAGGTAAGCTACTCAGATGTTTTCTGGTTTCCAGAATTTACCAGAGAGACAGCTCACAGTGAAAACTTGTTGACAAAGGAGAGTGCCTTTGTTGGTTTCTTTCTCTTCCCTAAGTCACATTCCTACTGGTAATTCCTGAGATCCTATACTGTATGAACTCAATCCTTTGTCTCTCTGTCTTCTTTTAGGAGAACCAAACACAGTGAGCAAAAAAGCAAGCTGTTTAATTTCAAGTAAGTGAAAGAAGAAATTCATAGAGGGAAACTGCCATTATGATGGCACAGTTGCTCAGAACTGGTGAATGTTTACTTTGGTTTTCGTGTACGCTCTGATCTGGGATTCAGGTGTTGAAAGCCCTTCTTTATGGATCCGGAGTTATACAATATCGGTCTAGTCACATTAGCTTTCTGAGCTTCTCCTCTTCTATCTGTTAAATAATCTAAAAATATGATTTCTAAAATATTCTCCACTTTGATTCTATCACTTATCTGAAGTGTCATACTATGGATAGCTACTGACAAAGTTAGTGTCAGAATCACAGATTCTGGTTTCTAATAGAAATATCACAATATGCATTTATTTTAAGAAAATTTAACTTCAATGACTTCACTTTAATAAATAATACAAATGTACCCATTTCTAGTTTGAAAATGTGATATCCCTATAGTTGTCTTTCTAAAAATATTTCTACCTTTTTATGATATTTTAAAAAGAATACAGAAATCAACATTAACTTTCTTGTCTGGGACCTTGGACTTAATCTTCTTTGCTAGTTGCTTCATTAATTCACTACCACTAATACTAACACCTTTCTTATTTCATCTATGATGGACAGTTAACTGGATCTCGCAGCTACTACTCTGGGTCCCTATTAATACATTTTCTATACTGTATATAATCTCAATGCTTAAATTATTATTGAAAACTACGAAATATATGATATCCTCCACTACACTATATTCTCTAAGAGCTTTTCTTAACACATGGACAACAATCCAATCCTCATATAAAAAATTTCAGGACCCTGCATGATCAGACTGTTGCTTCTCATTCAGAACTCATCTCTATTCTCCCTTCTCATTACGACATGTTCAACTTCTTTCTGTTTCCATGATTAGCCAAACTTTTCATCTTTTTTTGGATCTATAGATCATTCTGTTTGGGAAAATATTCAATTAAGGTTGCATGTCTTCTTCCTTTTGGATATTTGATTATCAATCCAAAGTCATCTTCCATTAATGTACTCTCTCACTTTACTATGACACCATCCCATTGTATTTTCACTAAATCTAAAATTGTTTAGATCTGGGATGTGTATAGCTTAGTGGTAGAGTGCTGGCCTAGTATATACAAGGCATGGATTTATTCCCCAGCACTGCAAAAATAAATTAATAATAACAATAACAATCATTTTAAAATGAACAAATAAATATTTTTGACATTATGTTATTTATGTAATTATTTGCTCCTGTATTTTTTTGCTTACCAGGATTTTATGACCTATGCAATCAATGAACCTACATCAGTGCAAATACAAAGTAGGTGCTATACACTGTCTTTCAAATTAGTGGGTAAGTCAGTGAATGAATCAGTGAATGTAATGTTGAATTTCAGAATCCTATTTACTAGCTAACTAATTTCAAATATTTAATAATGATAAATGCAATTATATCTGCATACATTGATTTTTAAATTAAAATCTCATTTGCATTGAGATTCTTAGGCAAGCCAGAAGACATAATCATTATTTTTCAAAAATGGAATGTGAAAATCACGTTTTCTGATATGTACAATTTCATGCATCTAGAGAACAGATCTGGAACTTACAAAGTATTCCTAGCATGAACAAAATAAAAGAAGGCACAATTACATCATTAAGAATTGCTTTCAATTGGGAGGGGCACAGTCTACATTAGTCACTTAATATGCACATTCTTAGTTATTTTTCACAATCCAATAAGGTAGGGATTATCAGCCTCATTATTATCCTTAGTTTAGAGTTTATTAGATTGAAGTTCATGTGTTTTAAGTTACTCTCAAAGGAATCAGTAAGAAGGTAAAACTTAATCACAGAATTGTCTGTTTCATAATCAGTTAGGTCCCTCTTTCCCTTTGACGGGATTCCTAAACTGTGTCATTTCCACTAACGTGACACAGCTGTCCAGTATCTTCTCTAAACTTAAACTAAGGGCAAATGAGTAAATCCAATTATATATTTCTTGAGTTTAATCCTATAACATTCTTGCACACCAAAAGCCAATATAACAGGGGCAGAATATGGATGAGCTTATTTTATTTCTATATTAACTATGTATTCCATGCAGGGAGAGGTACTGTGTCCCCTCAGTGACCTATGCTTTGAATTTAACTTTTATGAAACTTGAAAATCTACTTTTATGTTGTTGTTGTTTTCCTATAATGATAAAAAATAAATACATAAAAAGGTGGAAAATTGCTACTAGAAAATGAACTTCTTCTTCCATTGATCATAAACATTTCACCTTTTTCTGGATCATTATAAACCAACAAAATGGTAAGGAAGTCACACTTGGCTTGTTGGGTTAAATGTTTGACTTCATTTAATATTGACACTACTGGCATTAATACTAATTTGGTAGCTATGTAACTTAGTTTTTGTACTTCTTACTTAAGGCACACTATGATTTGGATCTTAAATGACCCCAAAGGCGCATGTTCTAAAGCTTGGTTGTGAGCTGTGATGTTGTTGTGAGGTGGCATACATTTTAAGAGGTGGAGAAGTTAGGTCTTGGGGGCGGGCCTTTGAAGTGAATACTGGGACGGCAGAACCTTTCTGTTTCTCCCTTCCTGGCCACCATGACGTTAGTAGATATGCTTTACCATGACGTCCCCTCATGATGGTCTGCCCACCATATGCCAAGGTGATGCCCAAGGAACCACGAACCCGAGATTTCTGAAACCATGAGCCAAAATAAATCTTTCCTCTTTTAAGCTGTTTTTCATAGGTATATTGTCACAGTGAGGAAAACGTGGGTAACAGAAGGGATTTCCTAGAAATTATGTATTTGTGACAAAATCTTTTTACTGAATAACAGAAGGGTGAGGAACCATGATGAGTAATGCATATACTCTCCAGCGATTTTCTTTGGTTCACATGGCATTTGATTTCTTGCCCAAGCGTTGGGCTGTGGAATTAGCATTTTGAAAACAGATGGGTCTTTCACAGCTAGGATAATGACAAAATAGCCAGATGTGAGGCAGCCTTATTGATCTTTAACAGAAAGTACTATACTGGGTTTGTTTATATCCTTCCTGTGACTATGAGTGAGAAAGGAGGTTAAAATGCACACTTGCGATCAACATGTAAAATATAATTTTCTCCCTGGAAGATGTTATGAACATCTATTTTCATGCATTTCTGTCATCACATTATTTATAATGTAAACTATTTCCTTTTTTGGCTGCAAGACTCAAAGGAATAACATACAGAAATCAATCTGTAAGATATAGCTATTGTTATCAATAATCTTCAAGGGAAACAATTTTAGAAGCCACACCAATCTGGCTTCCTCTTTGTTCACAGTCCTCTGCTCATGTTCGAGTAGTTTTTCCTCCTAGGATTTCAACACTGCTTTCTTTTTTCTCTCAAGTCATAATAAATCATTATTCCTCTAATCTGAAGCTGTTGTCCTCCATATGATTTATGTCACCAGAGTAATATTTTATCTTCATTTTAGAGCAATTGATGCCATTAATTTGATGATGAGGTGCACAGATACTTAAATTAGTAACCGACTCCTTAATTTTAGTATTTTTTAATCAAAAGTGAGAAATTGCTTAAAATCCAGAAGGTAATTGTGCATTACTTGAAGTAAATGAGGGGTTGGCATTAATTTTCATAAGATATAGATAAGTTCAAACATTTAAAAATAATTTTATGAGTGTAGTTTATTGGAAATATGTTCAAACCAAACTGGAAATATATCACAGATAATTGGATATCATAAAATCACAAGATAAATTAAGAAAATATATTATGCATGTAGGTAGTTGGGGATAAAGATGAAATGATACTACACCTTATAGTTTTATATCTTCCTATTATTTAGACATAAGCTGGTATATATTATTATGCACATCCATATGTAAGTGCATATACAGACACATGCGCATGCATACTAAAGCCATTTAAAATGTTAATTTTCAGTAAAAAACTAACCTGCTTGAATTTTTAATATAGTATCATCACTAGTTGTGACAAAAATGAAACTTACATGACTTCTCTGTCAACTGTCTGAAAAAGCACAGTGTGTATCTGTGGCAACTACTAGGATTTCAACCACAAGGCTTGAAAGAAACTAATTCCATTATAATCCAGTCCTATGTCAATTCTAGCAAATATATCAGTAGACAGTAATAATCATGACTGATTAATCCAATTGCAAAACAAAACCTCTGCAAATACAGTGTGTACAGAACATGATTTCACATCCTTGTCTTCACATTAATTGTATTCACAAAGCTTTGAAGCACTATGAGCTACATTTGGGTTGGATCACTTACTGCCACTTTTCTCTTAGTAAACAATGTATATTTTAATAAATTTCTGTTTTCCTCACTTTTAAAACCTAAAAATTGTATACCTCTGTCATGCATTCTTTCTTAATCTTCCTCCACTGTAACAGGTGTGTTTGTCACCCACATACATATTGAAACACACATACACACACTCATGTACACACAGTTCAGAATGCTGGAGGTAAAATGTGGTAATGATTTTTTAAAATCTTTTTGTAGACTCCTATATTTATTTTCTCTTGTTAATTTACTATTAAAACTTAATTATTATACAAGTATAAATATGTATTTATAAAAGTTAAAGTTTATGACACTGTTGGTAACTTCAGTGCTCTTAAATTTGAAATATATATATTAGAAAGATATTATATTTCTTCACTCTCTACTATAAGGAGAATATTCAGCTCAAATTATACTCATGCTTTACCAAATTAATTTGGTCTGTTATAAAATTGTTTTCATTTAACTATGATGCAGCTTTTTCATATTGGTATAAATAAAATTATGTCATTATACATAGCTTCTAACTACTATCCTAAAATAGCAACCCACTAGGCATGCTTATGTTCTTCAAACATTCCATTAAAATACACATAAAGATGCGGAATATTATGAAATCGATAACAAAAAAATAATAGCTAAGATTGAGTGTCAATTTTTCTGCTAAGTAGTTACATGCATTTGCTATTATAAAAAATTCACAATTCTATGAGAGAGATGAAAACTACATTAAAAATCAGCTATATGGCAAATACATTCAGAGACAAGTCTAATACCCAAGTTTCTTTAATTCTAAATTCTGTACTCTTCACTATACCACAGTACCTTACTGAAGAGGTTAGCAAAGACACTAGATTAGGTTTCTTTTAAATTGAATCAGGAGAATGAGGAACACATTCTTGGCTCGCTCGTGCATATTCTTAGCCTTTCTGCTTTATCAAATATCAAAGAAGATACATTTATTAACTCATTTTTCTAAACAATTCTAAGAAAAAAATCATTTATTGAAAGAAAAACTTTCTTTGATTCACATTTAATACCATGTAAATGAAGTCTTGATTGTATTAAAAAAAAGAAGGAAATATTTCTATTTTATTCCCTACTCCTGACCTTCAAGAAAGGAATGATCAGACAGGAAACATGGTGGAGGGGATATGTGTTTGAAGTAAGCGTGTGGTTTTCAAAACTAGTATGTAACCTATTTAAGGAAGTGAATTCAACTCCCTGTTTAAGTCAGATAACCTGAGGGAACAGGAAAATTAAAAAGAAAAAAATTTCTTCAGAACATGTTTATTACATAGAAGTCTCTTAAGTGTTAGGTAGAAAGTAAAGTGTAGTCCCCTGCAGATAGTTTCGAGGTTTTGTTCTGAGAAGGCAGAAGTAACTATCATCACTGAAAATAGTGATCAATGTTAGGTGATTTCAGCAAAATCACCAAGGCTAGATAGAGTAAGAAAGCTCAACCTTTTACAAGGATCTTCCAGTGGAATATATATATTCCAATAGTGTACATATATGTACATATATAAATAAATAATAAATGTACATTTATTTGTATTTGTACACACATGCACACAAACATCTGACAGATTATTTAAGAATAAGATAAAAATAATAATGTTCTCTAGAATATGATAATAGAGAAAAGAGTGAAACAGAAGCAAAGATGAATATAGAGATGACAAAAATAAGAAAGAAATTCAGAATTTGAAAGACTATATCAATAAAACAGACTGGGAGGCAGGGAACTGATGGGGCAAAGGAAAGAATAAAGAGAAGCAACAAGGGACCCGAGAGAGGAAGAGAGACAGGTGAATGTAGAGAAAAAGGTGTAGAAAGTTCAGAGGTGAAAAAATAGTTTACCAAATTTTAGGCAGAATAAATAAAAGGTGCCCATAATTAGAAATATAATTCGGATAACACTAGAATTCTTTATGCCTTGGGGATGCTTGCTGGACCAGGACATGGACTAAAAGTGCAGTTAGCTCTCTGGGAACTGTCATTTTCTGCAGGGGATCTCATCTATAAGGCCGGATTTACACTCAGGCAAACGTGACTCTAAGAAATTAATGAAAATCCAGGACTCACGGGGTAAATAATAGTGTCTATTATTATTAGAATTTTAAAGTCAAATATGGACGTGAAAAATCATTTTGGAAGATAAACATAAATTAATATTTTATAGTGTTAAATGCACTTTGTAAAACTGGAGTACATTTTAGAGGAGTGGGATTGGAAAGGCTAAAGATTATTGATCAATGAAATTTGAATGCTTCTCTTGATTCCAATAATCCAAAAGATAACAATAATCAGAAGGTTTTTTTTTCTTCATACCTTGGCACTAGTAGATAATTTAGATTTAATAATTTTCTTAAAATAAAACAATCAACAGGGATGAATAGAATATAAGAACAAATAACTATGATACAAGAGGAAAATAAATGTACAACATATTAAAGAAATAGACAATAGAAAATAAAAACAATGAAGTAAAAAGTATCAATTATGGCCACACATTTAAATGAACCAAGTTCCCTAATTTGAAGACGCATGTGCTAAGATTTGTCTAAGAAAATATAGCTGTCAGTGTGGAACGCCAATGAAAAACAGAAGTGAAAATAGAATTCAAGAATGGTAAGATAACCAATAAATAAAATAACAATGAGAGCATATACAGATATTTTTAAACCTAAATATAATTGAATTAAAATATATTCATAGAACAAAAGTATTGTTTTATGCTGTTAAAGGGAGATACCTGATGATGATGAAACAAAACCTGTTTAAAATAAAAACCTATAAGATATAATATTTATTAATTTCCTTTAAAATTTTTAAAAAATGGATCCCTTAGATTTTTATCTGAAACTTTTTTTTAATTTCTAGTCATCTAAATTTTTTTCTAATAGATTAACCTTCTTTACATACGTAAGATCATAATATTTAAAACTTGCTTAACACTCAGAATTTGTCCATCTTTCCTAGAACTGTTTATTTTCAAGTCTTTCTTTAGTTATTTATATTCTCACTGAATACCAGAACATTCTTCCACGGTTTTACTAAGGGACTTTTAAATGTCTTCCTCAATACAGCTTCATAGGCTTCAATAATGAGCCCTGTGTAGCCTGGCTTGCAAAGGCTCGGTATTCATTTGTTTTACACTAATTATTTTTTCTCCCAATCTTACCATTTCCAGTGGGAAGCAAAAAGTTCAGTTCAGGAGATCTTCTGGCATGTGTCATTATGACAGTGCAAAGATTATTCTACAAACATGCAAACAAACTAACAAAAAGGCAGTTCTCAATTGGCTTTGAAATTCTCCTTCATAGCACAGCAGCCAGTGATACAAATTGAGTTTCACCCCATGGAACTGAAAAGTAGCTACTCTCAAAAAGCTGAATTTCAGCACTAAAGGATGGAGGTTGTCATGGTAGTTTCAACTGGGGACTCTCCTAGCTCTGTGCTCTTACATCATTAGGCTCCCAGAGTCTTCACTCATCTGGATTCTGTTTCAAACACTTTAAGAAGTCACATAATTATATGCAGCTAAAGATACGTCTGAGATTTATTGAAAGTGCAAGAAGAGATGATGGTTCTCTAAGAAACATTAGGTCCTCCAAAGAAATCTTTGTAATTAGAGATGGATCTAATAGTATGATGATTTTTTAATTTCATTGACAGGGTATATTACTCTAGTTTATATGCTCAGTGCACAGAGTTGGGTTTATTTCTCTAGTGCTGAGTATGAAAATATATCCTGTAAGAAATATTTTCTATTTAAGAGAAGAGCTATTAATTCATACTGACACCTCTGGATATATGCACGGTAGGAAAATATTGGGAAAACAAACACACACACAATATGTGAAAAGAGATTTGCTTAGGAGGAGCAGTTTTAAGAAATACCATGCATAAGCAAAGGTTTAAAAAATGATTTCTGATTTTTACCCTTTGTTGACTGAAAATAAACAGTCTCTAGAAAGAACCAATTAATTTCTTTTTTCTTCTTCTCTAATGATATAGACCTGCATGGGAAATAGAGCGTGATAATTAGAATGGCATGTTAAAATGCTTGTTACCTTCAGAGTAGCTCTCACTGTTCACAATACCGGATTCTGGTTCAATGTTCTAAAAACAAATTAGTCTTATTACATATTAATGGTAATGGTAAAATATCAATACATTAATACAAGGAAGGATCTAAAAGTGAGACCTAATATTTCTTCAGTGTCTTTATCATTTTAGTAGTTTTTCATGTGCCCTTGAGTCAAAAGAAATGGCTAATGATTCAGTTCAATTTATTAACTAAGTACCAAAACTTAACAAGTTTCTGAGTGTTCAAGAATGCCATTTCCAGGGCTGGATTTGGCTCAGTGGTAGAAAACTTGCCTAGCATTTGTGAGGCACTGGATTTAATTCTTAGCACTGCATATAAATAAATAAAGATCTGTCAACAACTAAATATATATATATATATATATATATATACATTTTATGTATGTATAAAATGCTGTTTCCTTGGAAATTTTTAAACTATTCCATAGTGAGCTTCACATTCATTGCTTCACATCAGGATGCCAGTGTGTGAACCAAAGGACTAAAGTCATTTTGATTATGAATTTTTATTTAAAATCTGTTTGAAAATAAATCAGGTTTGAAATATTATGTCAACTTTTTAATTATAATTGCTTTGTTTGAGTGCTTTTATTTTTTTAATTACCAGAAACAGAAGCAGGACAAAGAGGTAGAGAGAATTTACACTTCCCTTTTCTTCTTCAATGCATTACAATTTATTGAAGTATCCATAGTCAAGTAGTTTATGCATACCTCATACATATATTATTCACACCTTACAACATATGTTGTTCTATAGCTATTTTCTCTAGACATGTGGAACTCAAGTGGACTTTTCTCAATTTGAGTTTTATCAAAGAAAGGGGAGATTTAAGAAAGCCACAAAATTAACAACAAAAAAAACTATTTTACCACAGTTGAACAACTAAATGCTTATGCAAGTGATAGGAACTGACTGTACACATCACCAATATGATTGCAAAACTTTAATTCTTAATAAATTTAAGTTTCAACTTGGATAAAACCAATTTTATTTATTTAAAAATTTAGATCTGACCATGATCTGTGTCAATACTATTAACATCATAAAATACAAACAAAGGAGTTAGCTTGTACACTCTCCAATGCCATCTTTGACAAAACAATACCAATATTCATCTATATACTGTACGTTTTTACTGCTATGGTCAAATGTTGTGAAACACTACATAAGGACATGATAAATACACTTCCCATCCTCCAACCTTAACCTCCTGAATCACGTGTGCTACCATGCCTGGCTAAAGAATGTAAATTAATGTTTGTCAACTGGTAATTGCGAAATAATCATTGGCTATTACCATAAATGTTCTATTGTTATTGTTTAAATATTATAAAATTTAAAAATATTCTGTAAAAATTGCCAAAGACACATAACTAAATATATGCACTACTATCATTTTACAAAATATTTAAAATATTTTAAAGTTATAATCATTGCATATCCATTTTAAAGCAATCCTCATATTTTATTTTGTGTCTTATCAGTTTAAGTAACATTTGTCTGTCATAGAACAGTGTTTAGCCATGAGTGACTCTGTCTTCATGAAGAAAACACTGAATGTGAGACCTTAGTATTCAATTCATTTCAAATCTATTGTAAATTAGTTTCTAACACTTTGAATCATATTTCCAAATATTCATGCTTGCTTTTCAAAATAAGAAGTATAAGAGGTTATGGAAAGGTTACCATACTATAATGACTAATTTAACTATTTAGATATCCAATGAAATTTCAATGAACAGAATGATCAGAAAAATAAAGTTTTTTTGATATTAGTAACAATGACTGGCCTTTATAAACATCTATATGTTAGAAACTACTGTAAGTGTTTTGTGTATATCAACTCCATCTTCCCAGATACCATGTAAACATTGTTACTGCCTCATTTGCTGCCAAGGAAATAGATAATTAGATTTAGGGATATATAGATAGATAGATAGATAGATAGATAGATGTATATATATATGTACATATGTATATATGTGTATATACATATATATACACAGATACATATATGTTAGTGATACATTTATATACATGTATATATATATCAAATTAAGATAACCTTCTTAATTGGTCATGATAACGCATGGTATTTGGTCTTACCACACAATATGGACCAAAAGGAAAAAAAAAAAAACAAAAAAAAAAACGGGTTGTCTACATGTATGTATGTAGATAGTTTTGTAGCCAGATGGCCTAGAGTTTTTTCCTTAACCACAATATTTTAAAGAAAGATAAACAACAGATTTAAATAAGCCCTATTATAGATAAAAATGAAAATTTAAACTATAAAGCATTTTTGATGGGCAATATAATAGTTTTTGAAGAATATAGAAAGTTTTTAAACAGCTTATTGAGAAATAATGGTCTTACAATAAACAGCATGCATTTAAGGTGACAAATTTGAGATGTCTTGACAAATGTATGTACACATGAAACTATCACTGCACTCAAGCTAATGAGCATATCCATCAGTTCCTCCCTGCTGCTTCTGACTTCAAGCAAACATTAATATGCTTTACATGACTAAAAATTAGTTTGCATTTTCTAGACTTTATACAAATAGAATCATGTAGGATGTACGCTTTGGTAGGGTTCTTTCACTTTGCATAGTTATTTTGAGATTCATTAATATCTCTGGCATATCAATAGTTTACTCTTTAAATTACTGCATTAGTTTCCTAGTATTTACATGCACATTTTTTTTTCATCAATTCATTCTCCTGGGGATTGGCATTTTGTTGCTTCAAATTTGGGTTACTAAAAATAAAGCCATTACAAATTTTCACAAAGAAGGATTTGGATACATATGGGTTCATTTCTTTTGGGAAAATATTTAAAAGAACTTGATCTTATGGAAAGTGCATATTTAAGTTTTCATAAGCTACCAAACTGTTTTCCAAACTGATTAAACCATTTCATGTACTCTCCAACAGTCTGAAATTTCAGGCATTCTACATTCTCCCCAATATTTGTCATGACTAATACTTTTATTATTAAGAATGCTGTAATTCCTCTTTGGGCCTTTACTTTCTATTTCTATCATGAGTAATGATTTTTAACATCATCTCGTGTATTTACTTATTTTTTTTTTTTTTTGTACCTTCTTTGGAGAAGAGGCTTTTCAAAGATTTTTCCCACTTACACTCACTTTTAAATTTTTATCAATATTATTGAGCCATAATTGATAGGCAAACCTTAAAACAATGAATATGACTGACATATATGATTTGATGAATTTTAACATAGGCATACCCATCTGATATCATTCTCCCAATCAAGGTAATAATAACATACCCCACCTCCACAAGTTTCCTTGAGTCCTTTTTTTTTTTTGATTTTTGTTTTGGTCCATATTGTGTGGTAAGAGCAAACACCACAGGTTATGACAAATTAAGAAGGTTATCTATTTTTTCTTGAAAGAAGTTTGACAACTTTCAAATCAATCAATTTTATGCCCAATCAACTTTATGTATTTTCTCTAAGACATCAAGTTAATTTATGAATAGTTGACTGCATTATTTTCTTATGCTTTTCATATTTATCTTATTCAAAGTTATTATGCCTCTCTTGCTTCTTATATTACTGTTTCTACCTATTCCTTTCCCCCATCAATGTAGAGGTTTATCTACTTTACTGATTTTCTCAAAATGATATAAGCTGAGATTGCTGATTTTACATCATTCCATCATTCATTCTTTACTCTTAGAGGTGATTAGCGCTATAAATTTTCTTTTCAGTATTACTTTAGCTGCTTCCCACACATTTAAATATATTGCTTTCATTTTCATTAAGTTCAAGACTTTCTAATATCTTTCTATACATTTTTTTTTCTCTTTTATCTACTTAGTTTCCATGACTGTTAAGGTTGTCCAAATAGGTCTCTGATATCAATTTTTAATTTAATTTGTTGTGATCAAAGAACATACTTTGCACAATTTGCATCGTTGTGACTTTATTAAGGTCTGCTTTGTGTCCCATCATACTATTTTTCTTAGTAACTGTTCTATGTGCTCTTGGAAACCATATAATTCTTGCTCATTGTAGTGTTCTGTAAATGATGCTTGAGTCAAATTTAGTAGTACTGTTCAAATCTGTTACAGTCTTGATGATGTGTTTACTCCATTATATTATAGAAACGTGTTTTGTAAATTCCAACTCTAATTTTGGATTTGTCCATTTTCCCTTTGCAGTTCTAGTAGATTTTGTTTCCAGCATTTTGAAACTCTGTTATCAGTTGCATAAACATTCAGCATAGTCTATCCTCTTGATGAATTAACCCATTTATCATTGTCAAATGTGATTCTTTATTCTTGGTAATATACTTTGCCCTGAAACATATATGCATAGCCTGATAATCAGCATTATTACAGTAAGGAGAAACAAAATAAGTTTTCTGTTTCTATAAAACCATTTTATCTCTCTCACAACTAAAGTCTGGGGACACAGTAGAGATGGGGGAAAAAGATGAACTGCTCCATCACAGACTGAGTAAGAAATCATGTGAGGTCTTCTGCTCTGTGTGTGGTTGACCTATAGTGTTAAACCTTGTAATGACTGCAGGGCTGAAAGCCAATGCAAGAGAGGAATCAGCCTCAGTCCAAAAACGTGGATGCAGGAGAAAGTCTTGAACAATTGGAAAAACTTTTTTCTTCAAGCACAGTTCATTAATTAAAAAAAGCCATTTTGTTCATTTAGAAAGGAATTAAATATATGTTTACTTTGATGAAATATACTTCACCTTCCTATGCTTATATATGAATACACAACCAGTGAAACTCCACATCATATACAATCACAAAATGGGATACTAATAGATTAAGTTACACCCCGTGGATGTATAATATGTCAAAATACACTCTATTGACATATATATCTGAAAAGAACAAATTAATTTAACTCAAAGATATACTTTGGTTGATTTTGTTTTTAAGAGTGATTCTTAACTTTTTCCATTTTAGAGGAATACCAAGCATACAACTCACTGAGACCTGCACAGCATAAGAGCAGTCCACCATCAGTAGGTTGTGAGTAAGCTGAGAAATTAAAGGTATGAGTTAATAATAATCATTAAGACAAAAGACAGGAAAAATAGTTTATAAAGCAGGGATCAGTGGGTGAATTAAACCTGATGGGTCTGATCTCTAACAAAGAGAAAAATCCGAGAACCTTTATTTTGTATGGAAACAAATCAAAGGAATTTATTGTGAGGAGAAGTTATTTAAGTTAAACCAAATATAAAGACAGCCAGTCATAGTGGTGTATGCCTAATCCCAGCAGCTCAGGAGGCTGAGGCAGGAGGATCTCAAGTTCAAAGCCAGCTTCAGCAACTGCAAGGGGCTAAGCAACTCAGTGAGACTCTGTCTCTAAATAAAATACAAAATAGGGCTGGGGATGTAGCTCAGTGGTCAAGTGTCCCTGAATTCAACCCCCAGTACCCCCCACCCCAACAAAAAGGCTCTGGACAGCTGGTGCCTCAAGGTTATTGAGTGCACCCATATTTCTTTCACCCCAGAACAGAAGGGATCTGAATGCAAAGCTACGGAATCCATAAATTCCATGCCAGGCAAGGAATCTGCCTCATTGACAGTGGCCACCTGCAAATGGGTGTGTTTTTCAGCACACCCCATGGAAAACTTCCCAGATGCAGCAGTGTTGCTGCCCAAGACTATGAAGTTCAAAGTGAAGATGTATTGCTGTTCCTGACACAAACATGCTTATTTTTTTGCTCATGTTTTATGCTTGAGTACATTTAAAAATAAACCTTACATTTTCTATTGGAAGAGATGTGCTTCATTTTATCATAATTAAGTCAATGAAAGTAAAGGACACAATTTTTCTTATTTCCTTGAAATCTTAAAATTACATCTGTGTCTAATGACAGAATGGATCTACAGTTAATTATAATATGTGGAAGAACACTAGTCCAGAGATCAAGATCACTTTATTGTAACTTTGGTTTGGCTATTAACTAGACCACTGACTCTGTGAAGATGGGCAGCCCAAACTGTTTAGGTATGATTTTTCTAGTAGGCAAAATTATGTATTGAGCTAAGTGATGTTTAGGATCTGTTCTCCCTCACTCTTTCTACAGTTGCCTGATTGTTTGTTCCACAGCATCTGTTTTTATTTTTTTTTCCCTAACTTTTTCTTTGTGTTTCATCTACATAAAGCTTGAAATCACATGAAATACAAGATAGAATTGAGATTGATTATTGAAATGTGATTTCACAGGGGAAAAGTTCTACTCTGGCAGAGATACTCTGTTCATATGAAAAGCTAAGTTTTAACTAATCTTACAATGGATATTTGTCTCTATTATTGAATCTTCAGCTGAATATAAGAAATGCTTTATTCAACTGTACCCTAGGCAAATGAGCAGTAATCACAGGTATAATGTTGATAGGCACAGAAATTTTCCCTGATGTGTTCCACTGCCCCAGTATCTGTATCTGGGAAGCCAAGAATATCAAATAATGAAAAACTCACTTGTAAATACATGCCTGGGTCACTAGTCCACAGGTATCAACAATGTATGCATCCTGTTAACTTTTAATAACTGCCCCAAATCTGTAAATATAGGAGTATTTTAGCACAAGCAGACTGCTCTTATTATTATGTTATAGTAAAATAATAGCGTAATTCTTTTATTAACAAATGTAGAAGTAATAGTACACATTTTTTCAGAGCATAAATTACATATACATTATCACATGTTCTTCATGTTGTTATCAGTATTTGAACACACATACATTTTAAAATCATTATAAAGCTTAACTCATTTAGCCAGGCATGCAGTTTCATTTTACGTGATTCAGGAAGACAGAAAAAATGTTTCAGGGTAAATAATAAAGTTGCAATGTTTTCTTCATGTGATAAAGTTTGTTCAAGGATGTGGAACAAACAGGGGTGCCTCAGTAATATGTTAGGCAGAAAGAGTTAACTAAGAACTCTAAGAAGGTAGAAAGTGAAGAGAGTACACACACGCTTACATATACACACACATATGTACATATATACATATATATTTATTATTTGTTTTAAATGAAATATTTTGTCCCTAGTAGTCAAGTTAGCTTAATTATTTTAGTTACAAATGAAACATTCTGATCTTAAACATCACATATTTCCTAACTGGTATTTCAAAAGTAAAAGTGATTTAAGAGTCAGGTGCCCTTTAAGTGAATAATGACTATCTCTGTAACTCCCAACAATTTACTTAATAGTGATTTGTTTAAGTTTCTTCTAAGAAAAAGCTAATAATTCCTTTTAAGATGTTTGTAATTAGATTAAGGATGTCAAAGTATAAATGCAAGATGTAATGTATTCTTTCTGTTCTCTTGCTTCCTACATTCTTACCTGTACCCTAGTACTTAATATCTATCTGTGATTCATACTTCCAGAGTTCATCAAGGGCTTTAGAAACACGTGATCAATATTTTCTGAGCAAAGTCAAATTAGAAGAAGGAATTAGGATGCAAAAACTTATAGATGACCTTACCTTCCTTAGTGCTAATGTAATCTTCTATGACACAGTTCATCTTTGTGGTGGGCAAAAATTCAAACACTGGGATACTGACAGCTTTATATTATTCAAAATACCTAGAGACAATTCGAAAAGTTTCAATTCTGAAAATTTATTCCGTTACAGATCCTTTCCTAAATCTTTTGCCCAGTTCATGACATTTTATCCAGGAAAAAAAAATTCTATGTAAAACTCCTTTCTTTTGAGATTAATTTTAAAATTCAGAACAAGTAAAGTTCATAGTTTGGTTTTGAAATAATGTTTTATAGGTCTAAATGACACAACTCTTTTGCCCTAAGGACTTCAACACCTTTATTAAAAGTAGTGCATGAATCCTTGGAACAATTTTGTCTGATAATAAACAAATATTATTATCGTTATTCTCTCTCTCTGTAGAAACAATGTTAAAGAGTCTTATCTGAAGGCATTTCACAGATGATAAAGTTATTTAAAAAGTTGTTGATTTTCAATGCAGTGTTAAGCAATTTTTCTTTACAAATTACTCATAAGTCTAATGTCACTAAGATATTTCAACATTTTTATGAAATTCTATTTTAAAAACTCAGGGTTTTAAAAAATTCCAGAGTTTCTGTTTTATTGATTATTGCTTATATAACATTTTCCTGGTGTTTTTAAAGCTTTTAGGATTAATTTTAAAGATATTTCAGAAATACTAATGAACATCAAATATTGTTCCAGGGTATTCTCAAATAGATTAATGAATTTGTACTGAAGAAACAAAACTTGATTTTTGTACATTACCTTAGTGATTTTCTATTTTTGTTGTAGTTTTCATCTTCACATTTTTACACCCACTTGAAGTAAATAAGAATATGTTAAGTGCATTTATTATCTCCTATAATGAAATGTAATCATGTTTATAATGTGCTAAACAAAAAAATGCATATTGAACAGTTTCTCGAAAACTGACAACACTAATTAATGAATAAAAATCATTATTTATTACTGCTTTCTTTTGAACTAATCTTTAGAAATTGTCTTATTTTTAATACTTTTGAAGAAATTATTGGATGCCTATATATACAATTATTTTAATTTCTATTAATATGTATTATTTTTCATGATCTAATGTATAATTTATCTTTCAAATAGCTTACATTTAAATTTTGTTCAATGAGCACATAGCTCAGTTTAAAATAAAGCAATTTTAATATTGTATATCATTAATTTTTAGTGAAATAGTAATGCTTTAGATCTCAATGACCACTTAAATAAAATATTTTACTTCATGGTCATAAATGCTAAATGTATGAAAACATGCAGCCCTTTTAATTTTTTAAAGTACATTGTATTTCCATTATTCATTTCTGCATTACTTTGTGCACCAATTAAGAGGATACTACAGATCTTCTCATTTCATAGTTCAAAGGGCATCAAAATGCAGTCAGTTGCAGCCTTGAATTAATCATTGCTATTTTTTAATGCATAAAGAACCTGTGTCAAATTCTATAACCTTGATCTTATAATCAGTGCCATATCATCTTGCATTAAAGTAACAGATGTTGTCAATTTGCAGTTTACATGTTTAAATAATACACTAATCTAGAATATGCTTTCATTAGAATTATAAAGAAAATGTGATTTCTTAACTGATCTCTATCAAATGAGAAAGTGGGACTAAGTTTTTATAAAGACCATGACAGTATGCTTAATTAAAATTTATCTCTATTATTAAAGTATTTCTAGATTGCACAGCTAGAATATTTGAGAGTCAACATTTAAGTTGTTACTAATTGTACAGATTCAAACAAAGGAAATTTCCTACAAAGTTCTTCCCATATATAGGAAACACAAAAAAAGACAAAAAAAAAATTTTTGCAATTGACAGACTAGACAGACTAAAAGCAAAGTGACAACATCCTTAAATACTGGTAACATCATTTCAGCATTTTTATGTCTGACCAATCACTGTTCCTTTTATGAAAGATCTCTTTATGTTCATTAAGGAGACAATTAAGACCAAGTTTGTAAACAAGCTTTGTTTGCAATTTAGAATTGAATGAAAGGTATCTTTGGGAACAGAATTGGGTATGATGACATAAAAGATGATATTCTGGGCCAGAATGTATCACTTTTTAACTTTAATATGGAGTTTCCCTTGTAGTATCAATAATCTTGATTTTTATGTTAACTTCAAACTAAGTCATCTTTGAAATGTAAAAAATAAAAATTGAGCATTATTTCTGTTTTTTTTTTTACCTATGCACATGCAATTATTGCTCTGCCTGTCTCCAACACACACACACATATGTACACATATACATATATATTTATTATTTGTTTTAATGAAATATTTTGTCTCTAGTAGTCAAGTTAGCTTAATTATTTTAGTTACAAATGAAACATTCTGATCTTAAACATCACATATTTCCTAACTGGTATTTCAAAAGTAAAAGTGATTTAAGAGTCAGGTGCCCTTTAAGTGAATAAGTCTTCATATCTGTAAAGATTGTAGTACTGAGGTCTAAACTGTACTTCTAGTTCTGCTGACTATGTCTATATCTGTGTGTATCCATCTGCATGCTATTCAAATCTCGAATGAAATACAGCTTGACACGTTTTGTTAAATCTGCTTTCTTTTGTATTTCAGAGCAATTGAACAAGCTCTACTCTGTGAGGCCAAGTGGTTTGCAAATAAATTTTTTACAATTTATAGGAATTATGCTCTACAAATTTCTGTTACAGGATTTGTTTTCTGAGGAAGCTTGGGGTTCCCTGGTTATTATAAAGTTATTGGTCTGGGCCAAGTGACCAGAACAGGATAGATATTGAGAAGAGCTTGCTGTGATGTCGACTTGTATCAATATACCAACTGTTCTGTGTGAATTCTCTGTTTCTACTGGTATAAAAAGTGTTTATTGTCCATTCCTGAATGTATGGTGAGTGAGAAATCTGGAATATTTGCATGTCATTGCTAACAGAGAGTAAGCTTTCAGGATATCAGGATGATTTCAGTGACCTTCTGAGCACTATTTCCTATTTTGCTGTCAAAATACTATGCACTGTAAAGTACTATCAGGATGTAACAGTATGACAATGTTCCCAAGTATTTAGAACCATACAATTTAAGTGACAGACCTACTCAGTTTTAGTTAATAATAATCTCATGGATTGTAAATCATATCTTTCTCTTTTAAGAGGTCTGAGATCCAAGTGTGCTCATTCTCTCTCCTACCCACTCCATGCCAAAATAGTGCATGTGTGAGAGATTCTAAGATGATATCACCCCCTTTTTGAGATACTGGATTTGTTAATGAGTTAAAACAAGTAATCAATATTTGGAGCACCAAGTAACTGCACTGGGGAAATCCTGAAAGGCCAAGTTCATTGTCATATAGAAAAAGATAGAGAGAAAAAGAGGGAGAGAGAGAGAAAGTAAGGAAGGGAGGAAGGAAAAAAACTAAGGACGGAAAGGTAGATGGATGGATAGATAGATAGATAGATAGATAGATAAATGATTGATAGATGCTGACTAGCTATAGACACTGAAGAGTTGGATTACTGGAAAACTTGAGTTACATGCAGATCCTTATGTCTGTAACCACTGGAAAAGGGACCCATTAGTCTGAGAAAATTAATTGTGCAAGTTATAATATGAGGAGAGATGCTTTCAAACTTTTATTAAAAAATTTATTGCTATCAAGAATTTTTAAAAATATACCACAATTTGAATCCACTTCCTCAGTAACTCTAAAAATATTTCGGTTTATATTCCATTTCTCTTACTTTGCTTTTATGAATTTGGGTAGTATTCTGATTTAGTAATTTGTGAAAATAATTTATTGCTGTTAGTTAAATGGGAATACCCTCATTCAAGAATCATGAAATAATGTATACAAAACTATTGAAAAATAAGTTTTAAAATATTATTGTACATGAAGTATCTTTTGATTCCTGAAATAAGAAAAAGGAGATTAAAGAAATGGATGCAAAGAAAAAAGAAGTCAACATATGTCGAACAGTTTTTTCTAGTATGGTCTCAAAAGAGTCCTCTTAAAATAAGCAGGGAAGGGTACACACAATTTCAATCTGTGAGAAATCTCATACTACACTTATTCAGTAAACTAGGCCTGGACTCATAATGACATTTTCAAAGGTCTTGATCAACATAGAAAAATTAGGATGGATGAAGTAATAACTTGAAATTGTAGACCTTGCCAAAATGAGAAGTTAAATTCGTAGCAATTGTCTTTGTTCATATAGTAATTATTGTCCTATCTATATTTATGTTTTCTCCTCTTGTGCATTTCAAGGATGAAGATTCATTTCTACTGAATCTACATAAACTCCAGCATTCATTTCCAATTTCTAAGGCTCAGTGTTTCTAAGATACAATATTTGTACTGATGCCTAATTAATTCACAATTAGAAGTACTGACACAGTTTTGCAAAGCTGTTTGTTTTATGGCTTGCTTTCTAGAGAGGAACAGACAAAGAGAAAAAGAGGGAGAGAGAAAGAGAGAGAGGGAGCAAGAGAGAGAATTCAGAGCGTGTAGGTTTCAAATTAAATTCCTCCACTCTAGACTACTAGAATAACACATTTTTATCCTTTTGACCTGGTGTTTAAAATTGTATTTTTCTCCTTTTTTATTAATTATAAGTGCTCATCAAGTTGATATTAGCTGTGAACACCTTTCTGTGGCACAGATTAGCATATTCTTCAGGAAATAAACTCCTACCTCCATAAGAAGAGCCAGAGCTGTCAGTGCTATTTTTGGTGGGAAGGCAGAAAAACAATGCTTTGAGAAATTAACTCTTATTTTGTCACATATTAATGCTGATATTACCCATGACTGACATATGTCATGGTTTTGTACAAAGGATTAAAAATTAAAAATGATAAATTTTATTGATCAAATTATGTATGAATTTTTCCCCCAATAAACAGTTCCATACCTGAGGTTTTAGTGGCATATTCTCAAGCACCAAAAGGCGCACATACATACTTGCGGCACAAAAAATTGTGAGTGACATTTGTCTTTGCCTTGAATGCATCAATATTTCATTGCATGTGCTTCATTAACCTTTTTTTTTTTTTTTGCATTTTAGGGAAGTGCATGTACTCTATGGGATGATGATAAAAGAAATCTGTGTAAGTGAAACAAACAAGAAAACAAAACAAAAAATAACTTTAAAGTACAGTGCCCCACAAGTGTAAGCCTGTCCCTTATTCTGCTTTATTTTGCCTCAGTGATTCTATGACCAGCTGACCTGTAATTTCTTAATTTTTTTATTTTATCTCCTATCAAATAATGTGAACTTCAACAAAGCAGGAGTTTGCCTCTTTTGTTTGTTACTGAGTGTATTCATAAACAAAATTGCTTCCTATGATTTTTTTTCCTTTAGATACTGTAGGAAGTGCCATGTCTATTATCAAAGAATGATATATTATAATTAGCTCCATTAATATTGAACTGTATAAAACCCTCAGCTGTTATTTGTGATGTAATGATGTGAAAAATAGGAGTCCTTATCTTAAGGAATGAAATATAGTTTATCACGATACCTCAGGAAAAGATGTTGGTGAAATGTGAATAGTAGAGAATAAATGCAGAAAAAGAATTCAGAAGGGTGGGCAGACTCCTAATGCCCAGAATGCCAATTCCTTCCTACTTCTCAGTTGTGTTTTTGTTGTTTGATTTAGTTTGTCCTTTAAGTTGATGTGACTTACTTATTTATAGAACTTCACATTACCCAGGGAGAAATACTAAATATAAAAGCAAATCCCTGGCGAGGATGTGGGGGAAAAAGTACACTTATACATTCCTGGTGGGACTGCAGATTGGTGCAACCACTATGGAAAGCAGTATGGAGATTCCTCAGAAAACTTGGAACAGAACCATCATTGGACCCAGTTATCCCACTCCTCAGTTTATACCCAAAGACTTACAATCAGCATAATACAGTGACACAGCCATATCAATGTTCATAGCAGCTCAATTCACAAAAACTGAACTTATGGAATCAACCTAGATGCCCTTCAACAAATGAAAGGATAAAGGAATTGTGGTACATATACACAATGGAATATTACTCAGTCTTAAAGAAGAATGAAATTATGCCATTTGCAGGTAAATGGATGAAACTAGAGAATATCACGCTAAGTGAAATAAGCCAACCCACAAAACCAAAGTTCAAATGTTTACTCTGATAAGCAGATGCTGATCCATAGTGGGGGGTGGGTAGGGAGGAACAAGGAACTTTAGATTTTGCAGAGGTCAGTGAGGGAAGGGAGTAGGATGGTGGGATGGTAGAGACAGTAGAATGAGACAAACATTATTACTCTATATACATGCATGATTACACTACTGGTGTGACTCAGCACCATGTACAGCCAGAGGAATGAGAAGTTATGCTCCATCTGTGTACAATGTGTGAAAATGAATTCTACTGTCATGTATAACCAATTAGAACAACTAAAAAAATAAAATATAAAAAGCAAATCCATGTATCTCCTCTACTGGTTCATTCTTGCAAGAAACAATACAGTGAGAACATTTCTACTCAGTCAACCTGTTCCCACTTTCTCTCTTGCTTTTTGAACTACTGCTTCCTATCCCAATGCTCTATTTTCTCACTGACAAGCAAGAGAAGATTCGTAAATACTTCCATATTGTTTTGTAAATACACAGGCTACACATACATAATACTAGAAAATCTCCCTTTCCTTCTTGAGAAATGGTTTCTACATAGAATCTTCTCATTCTCTTTAGCTGTCAGTGATTGAAGTAGTAAATTAAGTAGAGACCACAGTGTTTTCAAAATATAATTAAAGTAGAACACATGGGATCTCAGTTTGAGGATCTGATGGACAATCATTATACTGTGTGGGACATACATAAAAGGGGATAATATAATAAAAGTGAAGTTGCACTTGGAAGTAAGTTTTAGTTTGTTGGGATTTGAAGGTTGTTCATCATTTTTCTTCTTTTTCTTTCCATTTGTTAATGCTTTATGACTGTTACATGTAGCTAAGAGATGTTTTTCCTGTTCTAAAAAACTTAAAATTTTTAAAAGTATGTTAAATTTTGAAAAAAACGTCATTTCATGCTTTAGCTTAAATTCTGCACATTGTTTTCTTTTTAATAATTGAATTTCCTCATTTGATCCATTTACTGAGCAACTACAAGAGTCTATGTACTGACTGAACATTGAATTCTACTTGGATGGCAGGGGACAGAGAAAATAATATAAAGCATAGTAATATATTCCAACAGAAAAATAACACAAAGTGAATAGGATGAGAATTATTGGGGCATTACTTTAGATTGGGAGTGTTATATCAAAAAAAATTAATTTGATGAGGTGGGATTGTATCAGTGGCAAAATCTGAATGACAAGAAAGGACCCATCCTTTAATGATGTAGGAGATGCATGCCAGGTAGAGTCCTAAGGCAGGAATGAGTTCTTACATATTGGATGGTGGGGGAAAGGCAGGTGTGGCTAGTGTCATGAACAGGGCTGTCACAAGTGAGAGTGATGAGAGATTGGATGGAGAAGCAGGGTCTAGATTATGTAGAGCAATATAGTTCAAATTATTTTTTACATTCAAGACTAGAAAACTATACACACTTTTCGTACTTTAAGTCCCTGATGGTGTGGATGTACTCTTGATTCTTAGGATTTATCAAATCCTTGTATCCTCTTTATTTTGGTTAATGGAATCTTTCTGAGTAATATCTTTGATCACAAAATCCTTACAGACCCTGATGCAAATGAGAACTTTTAATTTTAATTTCTGATATGTCAGTGTCCGTGATAATACAGAACAAAACACCTAAAAATTAAAATAATAATAATAATAATTAGGTCAAATACCAGAAATTCAAATAGCCTTCACTGATCTTATCTGAGAGTACTCCAAAAGACACTGCAACAAACTTAGGCGATACACAGAAATGTAGATAGATTGATAGAGGTATCTGATGTGTTCACTGAGTAGAGTTTTGAGATGCCCACTAGACTAGTCTCTCTCTTGACTACATTACCTTTGAAATTCTGATCAGGCCAAAATTACTGGGGAGTTTGGAGAGTGTTGTGCTTGCCACACCTTACTTGACTTGTAAACTAATTTGTAATATACAGTAGGCTCTCCACATCCATGTTCTGCATTCATGGACTCAACTGACCATAGAGATAATTTTTTTTTTTTAAATGGACCTTTCACAAAAAAACTCATTCTTGTCACTATTCCCTATATAATACAATATAACAAGTGCTTGCACAGCATTTGCATTTTGTTAGATACTAAAAGTCAATTGAGGTATAATTTAAAGTATGTAGGAGAATGTGCTTAGGTCATATGCAAATACTATGCCATTTTATATAAGGACTTGAAAATTCTTGCATTTCAGTATGAAAGGAAGTCCTGGAACCAATTTTCCAGGGATACTGAAGAATGACTATAGATAGATCAGTCTCAATTACTGTCTAATTAAATCTAAAAACAAAATAAAACTTTTACGTGAATGTAGTGGTTTCCCCACAATGAATCAGAGCTTCCATACTAGGCATGTGACTTAGTTCCTCTAACTTTTTATTCTTTGTTAATAGATTAATCTCATTTTGTACATTATCCTTGGAAAAAAATTATTCACTGTGAACTCCTAATATGATAATTAACATTCTCAGTGTTCTGGTTGTAATCATGGTCCAAGCTACCATATTGAAATCAAAGGAAGATGTTAAGAAAAAAAAGAAAAAGAAAAAAAAAAAAAAAGAAGAAGCAAGATTTAGGAACTACAGGGGTGGAAGAAGAAAGATGGAGAGAATTGCAACAAACAGATTGGATGGTAAACAAAGGCTGCCATGTTGGCCCAAATACTTGGTTTTGACTCAAATAATGCCCAATTTTAGACTGCAATAAAATGAAATGGTGCCTATAAAAAATAGTAGCATCTTAACTAGCATATAGTAAAGTGTCAAAAATTGATATTTATAAAGGTTTTCAGCATTCAGACCTTTATCATGCCTGGAACATAACGTGCATGCACATTGTAATGTGAACTTTAATTAATAAATTATGTAAAAGGAGATTGCAGGGCTTTTATGCTCAGCCATTTCCACATTATTCACTGTTATTTATACAATACATTGTTGCAGAAATCTAAAGTCCTATTTCAAGTGTTTTGTTTTTATTTGGGATATGGACATCATGCTGCATAAACTTATATTTGAAGTTCATATTAAACTTTTCCTGTTGCTGTTTATAAATGTATGTTACTTTAGGTGTGAATTTACATATAAATTGAAACAAAAATAAAACTTCTCTGAAACAGAAATCTCTAGCTATAATTTAATGTTTATCTTTCTGTATTCTATTTAAGCCAAGACAAATTGAAATGAACAATACTTTCTTAATAGTACATTATAAAACCTCTTAAAAGGATTCATAGAAAAGCTTAGCTAATCTAAATTCATTTATATTTGACTAAATGAAACACACTTAGACAATGTTTGTTCTGCTCTTTTTAAATTATGAGATTCAACCTTGTAGTCTAACATGTGCCTTGTCAGATAGACATAAAACGCATTTTGTGATCTAAGTGTCGTTATTTGAACTATCATTTAAAAATAACACTTAGGTAAAAATGAATAATTAAAGATAAGTTTTTTGTTCTTTTATTTGTAAGTTACCTTTATTTTCTTCTAATTATTCTGATTTACACATGAACATATTTGCACTATAAAACAAAAGTATCTTTAAAATCAAAGTGCATGCTCTTGAACTTCTCTTTCTCTTTAGGGACACAAAGGCTCTTCTTTAATTGGAAGAAATTTCCTTGCACAGTCTCATCCTGCACTTGAATAACTGTATCTGCATAATAATTGAATAGAAACTGGGAAAAGAAAATCAATGTAAAAAACTAGGATTCTGAGAGATTTCTGCATGATTCTTGACACCAAGATTCCTTCTCATGGGGTTAATAATGATCAAGAATTCAGCTTACTCTGATGTCAACATGCTAGACAAAGCTTCAATTTCAACCTCTAGGTATGGTTGGAAGAAAAATGTTCAATTGCCAGAATGAACTATGGCTGATTTCTGGCTTTTTAACCTTCAGTTTAAATGCTTTGGGCTAAGTTATACATACGTTTGAATTTCAATTTATGTATGAGTAAAATTACAAGTGATAACATGAGCTTTCAGGATACATAAAAAAAGAACATGGGACTTTCCGGGTCATATTCATGTAAAAGAAAAGTTGCTTTCTTTTTAATCCTTCCTTTCACTGCTGAGTCATTCACCAGACAATGTTTTTTATCCTTGACCTCAATACTGAAGTAAAATTTCATTTACACAAAAATGTTTTTCTTCTCAGGTCTAACATTATTTTCATGTTCCAAAATTTCCAATAGAACACCATCGTCCACTCAACTTACTCAGAATCAGGAGTCCTTTCTGATGCCACATGAACTCCCCAGTTTCCCCACCTCTCACTGACCATCATTTATGATGTCACTACATTCTGTTAAGTCTACATTTTTAATATCTTTCAAATCCTTCTCACCATTTTGCTGTCCCTTGTCAAGTTGAGAATCTCATGTTTTTCAGATCATACTTCAACGTATTTATCCTCCATTCACTACATCTTCTTAATCTCACTTTGAGTTGCTCCTTTGATACCAAACATAATTTTAAAAGTTCAGTATTGGTTATGAAGTTAAACTTATCAAAACTTTCCTTCACCGCATAAAGTCTGAGTTACTGAAATGATATGAAAATATCTTGTTTCTTTAATAAAACATGGATTATCACTTCCACGTTATCTTATACTGCTGCTGCATTTCAAAATAATTAAGTGCAGTTTCCCAACATCTCTTTAAAGACACAATACCCTTCTTTACTTGGATTGAGTCTCCTTGCCTTCCTTCATCCTCTTTCCTAATTCCTGTCAACTGCTCCTCCTGACTCACTTTCTTCTGCCCTTCCAGATTTATTTCTGCAAACAGTTATCTCAAGAAACATCTGAATTATATCCCCTAACATTACCCAACCAAATCTGGGTTAGATGCCACTTGCAATCAAGCTTGTACTTGATTGCTAATTATCAATTTTCATAGCAATATACTTAGTGATATAAGCTGTACTGAATATCATTAAAACATATAAGATTATAAAAAAGTAGCCCCCATTGTGTCTTATTCTCAGTTTGGGGTAAGCAAAAATATGGCATATTGGTGGTGAGGATTTTATACTGATCACCAGTTACACTAAGATCCTGAATGCTCTTTGTTGAAGAAAACATGAAATTACCTATGCATGTTTGTCCACTCTAGAACTCATATATGGAAACCTTGTCTCTAAGGTCATAGTTTTAGAAGGGGGACATTTGGTAGGTGATAATTGTCATGAAAGCCAAGTTCCCTTCCATGGGGTTGTGTTGAGTAAAGACTGAAAGATGGTGAATCTGGGATTTGGAATTTTAGTAGGAGGGTTTTTAATATCCTCGAATGAAGACAACAATGATATGAATGAAAATTTTAGCCATTAGAATTGAAGAAAATATCATTTAATAGGGAGACATATAAGAACCATTTCCATTAGATATAATATTATTAATCTAACCTTGGTAATTGAACAATATGTAATTTTTGTGAAGTTATATAGGTTCTAGTGGTATATCTTAGTTTTCTCATTGGTAAAAAAGATATTAATAATTATATTTACTTTATAGATTTTTTATGAATATTAAATAAACTGACATACAAAAAGGCTTGAGTGCAAATATGTAGGAGATGATGGTGATGATGACTAAAAAGAATAGTTAGTTTTTGCAAATACTAATTAAAAGTACAAGGTGAGAGGGAAGGAAGATTCAAATACAACACTAAGATTCAAAACTAACACAGAAAGAAAGTGAGAGCAGGAAATCAAGTTGAGTTAAAATGATTTTATGTTTAAGCAATTTGTATTTTAAATTACAAAAATAAAAACTGAAAATAGTCATATGCAGCTAATTACAAATGAATAGATAGAGATAGAAAGTATTGGGACTGTAAATACATATATAAAAGTGATATATTCTGGAAATTGGTGCTCTATCTGAAGTATGAGTGGCAAAGATTTTCTCCCACTCTGTAGGCTCTCTCTTCACATTGTTGATAGTTTCCTTTGCTGAGAGAAAGCTTTTTAGTTTAAATCTATCCCAGTCATTGATTCTTGCTTTTATTTCTTGTGCTATGGGAGTCCTGTTAAGGAAGTCTGATCCTAAGCCAACATGTTGAAGATTTGGACCTACTTTTTCTTCTATAAGATGAAGGGTCTCTGGTCTGATTCTGAGGTCCTTGATCCATTTTGAGTTGAGTTTTTTGCAAGGTGGGAGATAGGAGTTTAGTTTCATTCTCCTGCATATGGATTTCCAGTTTTGCCAGCACCATTTGTTGAAGATGCTATCTTTTCTCCATTGCATATTTTTGGCACCATTGTCTGGTATTTATTTGAGTTGATTTATAAAGAACTCAAAAACTCTACACCAAGAATACAAATAATCCAATCAACAAATGGGCTAAGGAAATGAACAGAAACTTCACAGAAGAAGATCTACAAACAATAAACAGATATATGAAAAAATGTTCAATATCCCTAGTAATAAGAGAAATGCAAATCAAAACTACCCTAAGATTCCATCTCACCCCAATTAGAATGGCAATTATCAAGAATACAAGAAACAATAGGTGTTGGTGAGGATGTGGGGAATAAGGTACACTCATACATTGCTGGTGGGGTTGCAAATTAGTGCAGCCTCTGGAAAGCTGTGTGGAGATTCCTCAGAAAGCTTGGAATGGAACCACCATTTGACCCAGCTATTCCACTCCTTGGCCTATACCCAAAGGACTTAAAATCAGCATACTACAGAGATGCAACCACATCAATGTTCATAGCTGCTCAATTCACAATAGCCAGACTGTGGAACCAACCTAGATGTCCTTCAATTGATGAATGGATAAAAGAAATGTGGTGTATATATATATATATATATATATATATATATATATATATACACAATGGAATATTACTCAGCCATAAAGAATAATACAATTATGACATTTGCAGGCAAATGGATGAAATTGGAGAATATCATGCTAAGTGAGATAAGCCAATCTCAAAAAAACAATGGACAAATGATCTCGCTGATAAGTGGATGGTGACACATAATGAGGGGTGGGAGGGGGCAAGAGTGGAGGAAGGAGGGACTGTATAGAGGGAAAAGAGGGGTGGGAGGGGTGGGGGGAAGGAAAAAATAACAGAATGAATCAAACACCATTACACCATGTTACCCCATATAAATGTATGATTACACATGGTATGCCTTTACTCAATGTACAAACAGAAACAACATGTATCCCATTTGTTTACAATAAAAATAAATTAAAAATAAATAAATAAAATGAATTAAACATAAAAAAGTGATATAGCCGATGGAGGGCAGAAGAGAAAATTATAAGGAGAAAAGTGAACAGTTCAGTTTAATATGTAGTGGAGAAAATGAACAAGAATAGGATGTTAAGACATTAACAGTGGAAGAAAAAAGTGAAAAAAGAATTGCCATCAAAGGAGATAAAAGCAAGGAACAACATACCCCAGGTGGTAAAATAATGTGAAGACTAAATTCAGACGAGTTTCTAAGCTTCAATCATATCAATATATTCTATTAAAGAATGTGCAATTCAGTGAAATTTTTGCGTTATTTTTCACTTCAATACATCCTTATGGGTGCTATTTTGATTCATGTGTTTGTAAACTACGGAAATTGGAAGCTCTCTAGAAAATCATTGTTATTATTAGATTATTTGGGATTTTAAATGATTACAGGTTAACTTCAAGACAACTATTTAAAGTAGCAGACCCTACAAGTAAAATTAAACTAGCTTATGTTTTAAGCCTAAAATCCACATTAGTATATTGGATTATAACACACATAAGCCACTGAGTGCACGTGCCTTTTAAAGTCATCTTAAATGCACTCTTCATTTAACAACTCCAGGAGAATGACAGTTTTTTGCTTGCAGCACCACATATCAAACCTGATGGAACCTGATGGAACAACTACCACAAAGTGTTTTAGTTCAAAAATGTAAGACATTATCTCTTACAATTGTGTAGGTCACAAATTTGAACAAGAACTGACTGAGAAAATCTTTCATTTCAAGTGGTGTAAACAGAGGTTATTTGTAGCAGTTAGGTGGCTGATCACCTAGTCTGGACCACACAAGATGGCCTCTTGAACATATCTACTGTCTGAGAACTATTAGTGTGCATGGCTCAGATAGGACTATCAATGGGTGCTTATATATGTCAATCTGTTGTTTGGGTTTTCCACATAATCCCACTTATACTCTAGGAGAACAATGGGGAAACTATCAGTCCTCCTAATGTCTATGCTTAACATTGGCACGGCGTCATTGCTGCCATATTCTATTTATCAAGCAAGTCACTAAGGACTGCCTGGAATCAAGAGAGGGTAAATTAAATTCTACTTCTCAATAAGTGGAGTAATGAAGGATCTGGGGCTTCTTTTCCATCTACTATACTAGGAAAAATAACCATGACACATTCAATTTCTCTATCTGTCACATCTTCTCATGTATCAGGAACAGGTTGTTCACCAACAGAATCAAAAGAAAGGATAATAATAATATTTTTTTAAAAAATCAGTGTTGTGTAGAAAAACTTAAGCAGTACTTTATAAGCAAAAAACCTTAATAAAACTCTGGGCCAGATCATCTCCTAAGTATCAACCTTCTCCCTGAAGAATTTAATAAATATATGTTGTTTGTTTACAAACTGAATATTAAAATGATGACTTCTTTTTCTTTTATACTTCCAAAGAAATATGTAATCATGCGGACTAAAATTGAAAAAATAAAAGAAATAAGGTTTCCCCTCAATACTTTAACTTGAAAGACCAATCTGATTAATTTTAGATGCACATTTGTCCATTTTTTTTTTCCAGAAAGAAACAAAATTTTCACTGACTTTTTACAATAACACTTTTAAATTAAGGGCAATAGTGACATATTTGATTAGAAGTTCATGGATATACATGACTGACCAACCAATGAAAACTATTTCATAAGGACTAAGAATTAATGAGAAAGAAATGGAAATACAATAGTTATGAAGAAAGTGGTACTGTGGATTTGACATTTATAATGGATTAGCTGTTAATTTTTCCTCTTCTATATGTTGCTCTAATAAGATTTGTCAGACTCCTGTTCAATTTATCTTTCTGCACATTTCTCTTACAGATGATGGATCACTGCATATTATAAGCTAAATTTTCAAATGAAGAAGAGTCTCGCTTCCAGCAATAGATGCATATGAAGTAATGGCATTTGTATGATTATAACCATGATACCTGCACCCTAATTTTCTTTTTTAAAAAAATATTTTTATAGCCAGGGCTATACTTCTTGTTAAATTCCATTAGATTTTGTTGTTGTTGGTAGCTCATGTGTAAAACAGATATTGTTCCTGTTTCTTTCTCTTCTTTAATATTCACGTTTTTTTTCTCTGAATGCTTATTCTCTACTGCTCTCCTTCTTTTCCTCTCTCCCTTTTCCACCTCTGTTTTCTTCTGTTTTTCTTTGTCCCTCTGTTTCTTTTGTTTACATTATTCTATTTGTGATTAAAAAAAAAGAAATCATAAAGCAATATCTTATCAACAGTACCTACTCAGTGGATTCAGTGAATGTTCATCAAGTTAATGTCCATTTAGGATGGAATCTTAAGAAAAACTGGTTGAGTAGATCTTTCTGAGGCTAAAATTAATGGATAGATAGATCTATCTAAGTGGAACAAATGCCAACTACAAACACACTTAGGATGTTTATTGTTCCCCTGATGCCCAGGTTGAATACTCATGATTAAAAGCAGAGGTTTCCCAATGAGTTTGATTATAAAAATCAACTGGAAGCACTTTTCCTTCATCCATTATCTAAGACATACTGAATCAGAAGTGGGGGGTAAGGAGGAGTAGAACAGGGAAGCTGGAAATTTCTGTTTTTAGACAGTGTGCAGTTGAATTTCATGGTCAGTCAGAATTCAGAACTGCTCATGAAGAAAATGCTTCCAGTCTTCAAACCATCTTCCATGTACAAAATGGATTAGAGCTAATTCAGCAGATGGAGACCAAAGCACTTAAAATCATATAATCATATTCATGTGAAATATGAATAAAAAACCACGGATCATTTTTTGTTTAGCTCTTACAATTGTGCTATATAATAAGCTGAAATTTAATGTAGGCTATCTCAACTTTTCAACTACACAAAACATATGCAAAGTGTGTTATTATTGTTATCATCCTCCATGTGTTAAACATAAGATATCTACTGTTTAAAGAGGTTAAATAACTTGCTTAAGATACAAGACCATGTAAGGACAGAGGATTTAATTCCAGGTAGTCTGACTCCAGAGTTTCTACAATTAACCACTGAGTTGGGTAATAATATCACTGAAAGAATTCAGAATATGAAAGTAAATTATTTTTTTTATGGACAATACTTCTCAAGAATGGAGATCTCTATGGAGCAAAGACATATGCTATGATGACAAGATTATGTCTCAATGATGGAAAGAGTACTAGAAAAATTAATCACCTCCAAAGATAATTTTGAGGGGTTTTGTCTGTTTTTTGAGTAACAAACAGATATCTGTAGGTTTAAGGAGTTATATATGCACTTAAAGAATTGATATGACTTTGAGAATCTTTTCACCAAAAAAATATTTAAAGGATGTACAGTTTTTGCAGAATGAGTTCTTTGCAAAAGCTCTTTATGGTATGTCCAATTCTTTGAGTATTATGTGAGACTTTTATTACAGAATTAAAATTATGATTGTATATCATATACTCATCTGTTGTCACTTTTTTAAAATCTTAATTCTCTGTTGGACAAAGAAGCTTACACCTACACTTATAGCTTTTTAAAAATCACTAGACAGAAGATCGCAAGAAAAGGAAATGACAAAAATATCTTGATACATGTTTTTAAAAAGGTCACCTGAAACTGAAATTTGTCAATTAATTTTCTGCAGATAATTCTCTTTGTTTCTTTATCTTCCTGAAAAATAGTTAATAGAAAAGTAATCATAGCAGGCAATATTGTCATAAGGCAGCTTTTTGGAACCAGTGTAGAACTGATTGTCAGGGTAATGGAGAAGGTCTATACATGAATTATTCAAAGGCATGTATAATCAGTACAGCATTCAAATTAAACCCCAAAATGTGCAAATTAGGCAATTATTCATAAAAATTATTAACATTTTAATTTTTCAGAGCTCAATATGACATTTTGCATAGCTTCACTTAAATATAGCATGGAACACTGCAATTAGAGCCACTGTTTCATACTTTGGCGTTGTAAATTTCGATGAGTGCTTACAAGACTGTAAGTGATACTATGGAAATAATTTTTTAAAAACCTAATAAGAAAAATCATGATTCTGCAAATGTGCACTTTTTTGACTGACAAGTTGAACTTTTCAACCACAATAGACAGATATCTTGAAATCTGAACTTAATAATTGGTTGGTTCTCTACCACTGGTCCCATTCTTTTCTCCTTGGAGAAAATAGAGTCTACAGCAAAGGACCATCCCACCTTGTATTTACATAATACACAAATATTTTATTAATCTATGGTGGGCATTCAATTAAAAATGAATGATTTTAATCATTTTAAATCATCATTATATTATATTTTGATGGTTTTGGAGAGAAATAATGAGGGATTGAATTAGGTCACCAATTAGGTCAGTGCAAATAGCGAGCAAGAGTTTATTTGGGTGCTAGGAATGATTGACTGGGATATTTTAGGAGAGGAGTATATTAAAAAGCAGCAGAATTTCTAACATTGAATTAAGTAGAATATCATACTGCTAAACAACTTAGGGAACGTAAGAAAAGGATGATTCTGGAGTGGAAGTGTGATCTTTGCAAGAAACAATGAATCTGATTTTGGGTAAACTAAGTACAAAACAGCTGGGGGACTTTTTATGAAAGTGATTTCCTCAGGTTGTTGGAAATTCTGTTGGGTGGATTGCAATTAGATATAGACATCCAATGGTTTCAGCACATTGCTTGTGTGCCCATGGGATAGCCCAGATAAAAGTTGTACGATAAGAAAATAATCATGTCGGAAGTCTTCACCGAAATCCAATAAACATAGGTGAACACAGAACAGCCTATAGTATAAAAGGAAAATGGGTTTTGAAACAGGAGGAGAATCAGGGAAAGATATTTTACTGCTTCTTTTTTTTTTTTTTTTTTTTTTTCTTGGTACCAGGGATTGAACCCAGGGTGCTAATCCACAAGTCACATCCCAGCACTTTTTATATTTTACTTTTAGAAAGAGTCTTGCTAAGTTGCTGAGGTTGACTTTGACCTTGGAATCCTCCTACCTCAGCCTCCTGAGCCAGCTTATGCCACTCTGTCCAGCTCTATCCTGAGTTTTTTTTTTTTAAGGGAAAGATGGGTGAACACATCAATTTTCTGTTGCTGCTATAACACATCATTAGAGTATTGATGACTTAAAATAACAGATTTATTGTTTTACAATTCTGTAGGGTAGAAATCCAAAGGGTCTCACTGGGCTAACAAAGGTATTGACAGGGTCTGGACCCTTTCCTAAAGCTCTGGGTGAGAATCTGTTTTCCTGTATTCCTTGGCTAGTGTTCCTTTCTCATCTTCACATCTGGCAGCATTGCTTCTCTCTGAGGATTCTCCTGTAGTTCCACCTCATTTTGTCTACAGTTGGGAAAGGTTCTCCACTTTTGAGGACCCATATGACTCCACTAAACCCACTCAATAGCACAGGATAATCTCCCCTTCTGAAGACCTTTAATTAAAGTGTATTCGAAAATACCTTTTGCCATAAGTTAGTTCACATCTTCACAGGTTCTGGGTAATAGGATGCATTTGGGAGGCTATTTATTGTACCTGTAAGTAGTTTCAAGAAATACATCATTAGTGAAATTTAAGAGAGGGAGGCATTAAAAGGGAATAGTATCTGTAATGGTTAATTTGAATTTGATTGGATTAAGAGATGCTGATGATTAAGAGGCTTCTGGATGAGTCAATAAGTGCGTGTCTAGGAAGGATTGAAATGTGGAATAGTGAACTGATGTGGGGATTCGCCCTAACCATGGGCAGCACTGCCCAATAGGATGGTGGCTTGGATGGAATAAAAGTTGGAAGAACAAGGAAGCAGACACAATTGCAAGCTCAACTCTTCTCAAATGATTTTTTTTTTTCCTTTTTGATACAGGGGATTGAACCCAGAGCCTTGTGCTTGCAAGGCAAACACTCTACCAACTGAGCTATCCCCCCAGCCCTGTTGAATGGGTTCTTGATTGCTCTTTTGATTGTCTGAGGTTCTAAGACTCTCACTTCCTCACTCTTCCAAAGCCGACTCTGCCAGTGATTCTCCAGGTAGTTTCCAAAATCCTTGATCTCAGACTAGGGTAGCACTGTTGATCCCTCTCATTCTGGGGCTTCTGCCTGTTGGACTGCACAGCTACTGGTTCTTCCAGTTTGACTATTGTGGACTACCCAGCACAGGGAACTGATAAACACCACAAGAGAGTTCTCCAAAAATCAACTTTACCAAGGATATTAAAAATAAGGTTAAAAACAAAGCCAGTCAAAACAGGAAAAATGAGAAAAAAAAAAAAAACAATAAAATAATATTAAAAACAAAGTACGAAATTAAGGAAAATTTTAAATTTTTCCCTGTAGTCACAGAATATTCCCAGTTAATAACAGTTAAACTGTTATTTAACTGCTATTAAATATCTGTGGGACTGATGTCCAGCTGCTGTCTTAGTAACAGAGCTCTGGTTGGGCGAAGAGGCACAATATTCTTGAATGAAATGGACTAGAGATTCTTGAAGGTTGGTGTCATATAACACCAGAAGCAGCTCATAAAGCAAAACCCAGTACTGAACAACCCCACAGATAGCATTCGAGGGGAAACAAGTAATTACTTTCAAAAATGGACGTGATAAAGAGGGTGACTTAAATCTGGAGAAAGCCAATCCCATATAACCTTTTTTAAATTATTCTTTGAAAACTGCCTATCAACAGTTTATTATTGTTCCCTCATTTTATTTGTTTTTTTTTTTTTTTTGTGCATTTTTTCCTGTTGTTTGTTTCTTTGTTGGTTTTAGTAAATACTATTGGGTGAAGAAACACATTAGATTCTTTAGCTTAATGGTAAGGCACATTTCTTTCTTTCTTTCTTTTTTTTTTTTTTTAAGTTCACCATTTCATTTGCTAGCATAATCAGGTGAGCTACATATTTGCTGAAAGCACAGGCTCCTGAGTTATCCACAAGAGTCACAAACCACATATGTAGTTTCATACCATTCTTTTTTTTTTTTATGAGCACTTGACATTTTATTTTATTTATTGTAAACAAATGGGATACATGTTGTTTCTCTGTTTGTACATGAAGTAAAGGCATACCATTTCTGTAATCATACATTATAGGGTTGCACAGGCCTAGTCCGCAGGCAGATTCGCACATTTATTTCTTGAATCCAATCCTGCCTACAAAAACTTTGAAAAACACACTAAAAGGTAGGAAAATGTCACAAGGTATGGAATAAAGTTCTACTGCGAATATTTTATGATTTGTTCTGGAATCATGATCTGGATACAAAAGACCTACTTTTGAGACAAGTAAGGCCAGAAATGAATCTCTAATCACACATTATTTTGCTATGTCATCTCAACCAAGATATTTGATACTTTTTGTCATATACAAATGAATAAAATAGTAGCAATTTTAAAAAGGTGATGAGAAATTATAGAAAATTAGTAAAAGTATATACCAGAATGTCCTTCTCACAGCAGGCCTCAGAGAGAGTAGGCCGCAAAGACAGCAGTAGTTAGCCCCAAAGTCCTCAGGGTACATTTTGATAAAGACTTAATTTTTGATTGAGGAAACACATTCATCATATGTATGACTTTTGCTCATTCATCTAAATTTTGAGACTTAATTCATTCTATTTAATGTGGGAAATTCTATTTAAATCCAGGTAGAGGAATAATAAAATCATTTTATTTCATCAATCTTGCACATTAATTCACATTATGTTTTCTGTGAGATGCTATGCATAAGCATGTAGTATAAGGGAAAATCCTGTTTAATTCAAATTATGTATTCGCAGGCAAGTTTTTAAAATAACCTTCTATTTCAAATTAAGATGTTGCAATGGGTTAACTTTTTGAAAGAACTTACATAATAAGTGTTGATGATATCATTAATTTTCATGAAATATAAAAAGATAATTATATTTCATTTTCTTATGAAGATTTAACTTGGCACTGGAAAAGATTTCCATGCTGAAATGCAAGATTAAAATAATTAAAACAGCCCATAAAACCTAATGATTTTTAAAAGATCTATTTTTTAAAGTATATAATTGAAACTATAATTTTCTTTTAAAAGTCACTGCCACCATTACTAATTTAAATTGTCTGACAACATCTAACAGTGGACAAGTCATGTATCAGAAAAGTTAAAACTGTAAGTAAAAGAAGATTATATTCCAGATGCAAGAAAACAGGCAAAGTCCATAAATGACTACACATTTTAAAATGTGTTGATGAATAAACACATATGCCCTCTTCTGCGATTCTTTTCTACCCAAACTGTTTACATTTCACTCTGTTTAACACATCCATGATGGTATTTAATGCCAAAGGCATGCTAAATGTTTGTAATTATAAAGGCATATTTAAATATAAACTTTAAGTAACATGGCACGATTGAAATAGCTGAACGACAAATGGAAAACATTGAGGGGTAATTGTCAGCATACCTAACTTCTAGGAGACCTGGAGAAAGGTAGTTTGCCTTTCTCAAATTCTTCATCAGTAAAATGATAGTTAAAATCCACTTGTCATTAGTTTTGCAAGCTATAAGCTAATAGTGTAAAACATTTTTTCAGATATAATTACATAAATGCAAAATGCATTATTTCTGATTATTCTTTCACTAATATGTTCAAGCTAGAAAATAGGAAGTAGTGCAAAAAGGAACTTAAAAAAAAAAAAACTAGAAATTAAAGATCTCTCCAATTGGAAAAAAAAAAAGAAAATACAGTGCAATTCCATGGTTTTTATGTCAATATATGTTTTTTAGTTACAGACCTTGAGTGAGTCTTTCAAATTTTTTGACTTCTACTTTCCTTATTTGTACAATAAGCATAGTCCCGTTTGCTTCATAAGGCTTTGTGAGAAGTTAATGAAATATTTTTTACATGCAACACCAGGTCTTACACAGCGTAGGTTTCTCATCTATCTTAGTTTTCAGTTCCCCATTATATCGAGTGCAAGTAGAACATTCCTTTTTTCTGTGTATTAGTATTCTTCATTATCAAACTTCAAACTTAAATTTAAAATCAAAAAGTGAAAACTTTTTTGAAGGAGCAGCACAACAAAACCAATAAATTTTTTCTCTGTAGTGGTGCTTAAAAAAAATTCTTTCGACTCTTCTGCTTATTTTTTGATATCTTCTTTATAAGAAAAAGATGGATATAAATCTGTAAGAACAGGCATTTTATCTAAGAATTTAGAAGATGAAGGGATGGTGAAGGGAGTTTCTTTTTTTCCTTTTGATAGGTTCCAGAAGTTCTCTAATATGAAGTGCATGGAGAAAAGAGAAGCTATGTTGCATAATAAAGAAAAAGACCATTTGTGATGTTTAATTATTTAGTTGTGCTGTGGGTTGTGTATGTACACAATTTCCCCTAAAGTAAATGTGCACTCCATAGAGAACCCCATTTAGTATTAAGTCAAACACACACACGCACATACACACACACACACACACACACACACACGGTATCCAGTGTGTGATTTATTAAAAAGAGACTTCCCAATAATTCTAATAATTCACAGTAACATGTCTTCTAGATAGCTTTGTTAAATTCTTTCTGATCAGTTTAAGAGTCCCCTGTATTTTGTTAGAGTTGTATATCAAATTCATTTTAATTCTACAAGTACTGCTAGTCTCAGCCTTCTTCTAACTACTCCAGTCAAGTCATGAAATGTTTTCTTGTCAATAAACATGCTAAAAATTCTTAATATAGAACAGTAAATAACACTCTTCAGTTGACAAAATTCGGTATTCCTAAGGAAACATAGCCTAAATATAAGTGGATAAAAAAAGAACTCCTAGCAGACCTTTTATAAAATAGCTGTGAAGCAAATTTCATGAAATAACTCAATATTTCATATTAATCACAAGTTAACCTGTGACAGAAAAGCCTCTGCACAGCCTGCTCAATCAGTGCACCTGGGTACCCCAAGAATAACTTGTCTTGGCAAGTGTGATAAACTAGGTCAGTTGGGAGGGTAACTTACAGGCACTTGCAGCCACCACTGAGCTATGTTTGTTGTCAGGCAGTGTGGTCCATGGTTCCTTCGGTAAGCACTAAAAGAGGCAGTGCAATTTTCTTACAAAACAGTGAACTAAGGAGTCACTATAACTGTAGGGCCCTGTCTTATTTTATAAGGACAAAAGTCCTATTTCCCCTAACACTTCAATTATATCTGAAATTGGAGACATTCATGTTTGCCAAGAGACACTGATAAAAAAGAATAACCGCATGACTGATAGAATAATATCTTGGATCTGAGTCTACAAAATAAAAATATGTAGAGAAAATATTAAAAATATGTCCGTTATAAAATGCTTCTTAGATGCCTATGCTTAATTAGCACGGATCCAGTTTACAACTGTTGTTCTAGTATTAGAAATCACCCTTTGGGTGAAAGTCCTTTGGATTTTTTTGGCTGCTTTAAATGATATTAAATATGATTGGAAAGATAATGCCACAATTATAAGCATTTTAACATTTTAAAGATCTTATGGTTTTTAAATTCTGATGAAAATAATATGATGTAGAGACATGACATACAGATGTTATAGGCACCTTGACTGAGGGGTGGGAATACCAAACTGAGAAAAGAAATAAGACCTATTTGTCAGATTAACGAATTATGTGTATGTATATGTAATATACATACATATATAATATAATAATCTGACAAATTATAACATGTGTATATAAAATATCATAATATGTTATATATATAATATTCATCAATTTGACAAACTGTACCTAATTTGCTATGTACAGAATATACTATGAATATCATGTTAGACATGGCCTTCTTCTCTCATAGAGAAGAAAGATGAACGAATAATTTCAGGAACTGTGAAGAATGTTATGATGCTATGATTACCATTATGTGACCACTTGACAATCTAACCTGCGTTTGCTATGCTAACGTTTCTTAAAACCAGTAACAACCAGGGTAATGCCAAATGGATGAATGATCATGAGTGAAATAGTGCAGCTTTGGATTTAGACTTTGTTTTCAGGTAGAGTAAACTGTATTTGGCAAGGCCTACTGGTGAGATAAAATATAATAAACAAAGAACTGAAGTCCAAAAGTTTGTTAATATGACTGAGGTAGGAAATGTTAAGAGGGAGTAATGAAAATCTAGACAGGAGGTCAAGGGCTAGTTTCTTGAAGGATCCCCTGAACCAAGTCAGGAAATACCCAATCATGGCAGGCAGTAGGAGGCTACCTTCTAACCTTCCAGTTTTAAGCACAGGTATTTCATTTCCTTCTTTGTGTTTTAAAAGAATCACCCTGAGGCAGTTTGCATATTGTCAGGAGGAAGCCAACACTAATTAGTGAGCAGACTAGTTAGTGAGGAGCAGCTGTTGTTAAGATTTAGAAAGAAGAAATGGGAAAGAAGAGAAATTTTCATTTTACATAGATAATATTTAAAAGGTGGAACTAGTAGTACTCAAACAACATAAAGACTGTGAAGTATGTGTTAAATATGAAATTCCTCAGGAAGCAGGCTTTGAGGAGGAGTTAATCAGGGTACGCACTAAGGACTGTCCTTCACGTTGACACCTATGGAAAAGGAGTGAATAGAGAGACAAGTACAGGGCAGAAAGAGAAGAGGAACAATGTTGTAGTTTTGATATAACTGGCCAAATCCTCAAGAAGATTTGGAGCTAAAATGGCACATCATTCAGCTAAAATGGTTGAATTTTCACATCTTTGCCTTGATGCACTTACATCAATAGCCCTGATAGGGATCTGCGTATATCACTGGAGTTCACCCTGGCCTTGTATGAGTCTACTTCTTAGGGATCTAATCCTCCAGTTTCCCACTGATCCTCTTGTCCTTGGAGAAAAGCTTTAAACTAAGTTAGTGAAATAATATAGTCTCTTCAGTTATTTTGAGATCATAACTGATACTCATCTCTTTTATTACTCATTACAAATTCTTGTCCTTAACTGGTATCTCTACCAGACCTAGATCCTCAGACATCTGATACCCTGACAATAATTCCCTTCTTAGGACAGGTCTATTGCACTTGTCATTTGTCTCAAAGCTATGCAATGGAGGACCCAAAGGTGAACAAGTAGGCTATTTGTTGCTGTTATGGTTTGGATGTGAGGTGTCCCCCAAAAGCTCACATGTGAGACAATGCAAGAAGGTTCAGAGGAGAAATGATTGGGCTGTAAGCATCTTAACCTAATCAGTAACTGATCAGGTGGGATGTGACTGGAGGAAGTGGTTAATTGCGGGCGTGGCTATGGGGTATATATTTTGTATCTGGAGATGGAGTTTCTCTTTCTGCCTCCTGATCACCATGATGTCAGCTGCTTCCCTCTGCCACCCTCTCTGGCCATGATGTTCAGCTTCACCTTAAGCCCCGAGAAATGGAGCCAGACTTCGAACCAAGACCTCAAATAAGCTCTTCCTCCTCTATCGTGTGCTGGTCAGGCCATTTATTCACAGCAGTGAAAAAAAACTGACTAAAACATGTGCCGTGTATTCTTCCCTGCTTTAACTATACAATAGCAGTCCTTTTCCCATAAATGTGACAACTTATTGTTTTACCATGGAGTCTCTAAACACAAGCACAAAGAAGTAGCCATAGTTTATAGTTTAATGGAATCTTTGATATGTTCCCTGGATAAAGTGTTACCTCTTTGAGGACTAAGACACCTACCTGTGCAAAGTGCAGAATTGTAGAGATGGTTAAAGCACAAGTTGTCCCTGTGACTAATTGACAATGATGATAAATAGGGCCTCTACTCATTTCTCTTTTGTTTTCTGTCTGAAGATTCTTCTCAGTTGGAAAATGAAACAAAACAAAACGAAAAAGACCTTATGTAATTCACTGATTTGAGTCTGTATCTATTCTTTTGTACTCACACATCCTCACAAGTATCTCAAGTATCTCTTCCCAAGTCATGCTTTACCAGGCCTGTCTAGAACTCTTTAAGCAGGCCACTTCTGGGCCACAATCCCATTCCTACCTATTCTTTGATCTAAGATATTCTTCTTATCTGATGCAATATTACATGGTAATCTTTGCCAGTATAGTAAACACTTGGTAAAACATCAGATAGCAGTGCTTTCTAGTCTTTCAAGGCAGAAATACAAATTCTCTACACAGAAATGTGTCTACTATCAAAATGAATTGACAACCCTTCTTAGTGGAAGAAGCACTATGTAAACGACTTGCTACCAAATGACTAAATGGTGTCCCAGAGAGACTAAATCAAATTGGACTCTCTGTCTTTGTCTCTTTTTCTAGTAGCTTGAATGTTCAAGCTTGGTGTATGTAAGCACACACTGAAGGACACATGGATACTTTCTGTATCTGCTATTATATTATTTGTTCATATGCTTATTAGGCCAGCACAGCACTGGGGTGGTAAAAGAGGGTCTAACCCATCAAACGACTGAATCATTTTCCCTAACTGATTGTTTTAAAGTGGTTATTCTTATCATACAAAAATTTTCAGAGTATTTTTCCACTATCATTCCATTCTTCTCAGAGTCATGTTTCTGGACTTAAACTGCCATATCTTCAACCACCAAAAATGTCTGTTCTAATTATATAACTAAGGTTCAAGGAAATGTCTCTACCTGGTTCCCAAGAGGCATTGGATCCACTGAGTGTTAGACCTTGGCCAGGACTACATTTATTACCTGACCCTCATAACACTCTTGGGGTACATGATGGCTTTGGGGTTTTCATATATCATTGTCTTTCTAGATACTGTGTATGACACGCTTGAAAAGTTTCTGGGAATTTCCCGTAACACAATGTATATTTGTCTGAGTAAATGGAGATATGTCCATTTAAATGAGGACAGAGAGGACAGAGAGGATCACCAGCATACACACTTATCATTGATCTTTCAGGGTCTTTCAGATCATGAGAAACGACCTTTTCTTCAAAGGTAAGACTTTGGATAAAAGAGTTGCTTGGGTATGACAATACACTAAGTTTTGATGTATTATTTTTATACTGTATTCATATTTGTATATGTGCTATTTGTGTATTTGGATGAATACTATCCTCCCCATAGATATTGTCTACCAAAAATCTCAGACTATGTCTTTATTTGGAAAAAGAGTCTTTGTTGATGTAATTCATTAAGATGAGATCATAATGACTTAGGGTAGGTATAATAACTAGTAAGTTATAAAAAGAGAAAGCTATGTAAATATGCATAAAGAAGGTGGTCATTTGAAGATGGAAGGAGAGATTGAAGTAATGTGGCTACAATCCAAGGAATACCAAGGTTATCTGTAACCATCAGAAGCTAGAAGCAAGGCAGTGAATAAAATCTCTCTCAAAGCCTCCAGAGGGAATTAAACCTGCCTAATTTTGGAATTCTGGACCCTCGAATTGTGAGAGAATAAATATCTGTTGTTGTATACTACCTGGTTGGGATAATTTGTTGTAGGAATGCTTTATTTTTATTCTGTTATTTATTTATTTATTTATTTATCTATTTATTTATTTTTGGTATTGGGGATTTAACCCAGGACACACTACCTCTGAGCTATATCATCAACTTTTTCAATTATTTTATTTTGCTTTTTTTATTTTGAGATAGGGCATTTCTAGTCTATGCTAGCCTTAAACTTGCAATCTTCCTCTCTGAGCCTCCCTAGCAGCTGGGATTACAGGTATGCACCACCATGTCCCACTTTGTGTGGGAACTCTTGGAGTATGATGCAATAGTGAAAGTCTTAGACTCTTGCATATTCCTTCTTTAGTTCCTCTCCATGGTGCAAACTGAGTATCACCTTGGCTGTATGTCCATCTACTTCTACACTAAAGATGTGCTGTTTTTTTCATCTGGGGATTCATCCACTTTGGTTGCCCGTTAAACCTTATTACTCATTACAATAATTCAATAGACGTGACTTAAGTGTGGCCAAATACTGGTCAATTTTCTCAAGATCGTACATCTCATTGATATCAAAAAGTCAAGAACTATAAAAAATTCTGATCATTAGCCTTGACTTCCAGGTAAGAACCTCCAATGATCTTCTCAATGATACTATTGCCCTATCACTGTGTATTCTCTATGGCCCTGGTAAGTGTTATAAACTGTAGGTCTTCCCATGGAAGTAAACTTTTGATGGGTTTTCTACCTTATTTAGCACATTCACCCCATGTGATCACTTCCATCTGCCAAGGCATATTTGTCATGTTATCTTCACTTAACATGGATCATAATTTTTGTCATGCTTCTAGGAGCCATCCTATTAGTAAGAAGACCTGCCTAAGCGAGTTTAGTCTCCTTCAGAAATAGATTTTGCTGACGATAAAATCCTAAGTCCTCAGGAATTTTACTCTCTTGTTAGGACATGAGACTGTTCCTGCACACTACTAGGTAAAATTTCTGTCTTTCACACTTGGCTTTAAAATCCCTGCTGATATCTTTAATCTTTTTATTGTACACAAATGGATACAACTTTTCGTTTCTATGGTTGTACATGATGTAGATTTCACACCATTCATGGAATCATACATGTGCATAGGGTAATGATGTCTGTCTCATTCCACCATCTTTCATACCCCTCCCCCTCCCTTCTCTCATTTACCTCTGCGTAAAGTTCCTCCATTCTTTTCTTACTCCCTATCCGCCACCCCCATTATATAAAATCTTCCACTTATCAGGGAAAACATTCTTCCTTTGGTTCTGTGGGATTGACTTATTTCACTTAGCAAGATATTCTCCAATTGCATCCATTTACCTGAATATGCCATAATTTTATTCTTCGTGGCTGAATAATATTTCATTGTGTATATGTACCACAGTTTCTTTATCCATTCACCTGTTGAAGGGTGTCTAGTTTGGTTCCACAGTCTAGCTATTGTGAATTGGGCTGCTATAAACATTGATGTGACTGTGTTACTGTAGTATGCTAATTTTAAATCCTTTGGGTATAAACTGAGGGGTGGTATAACTAGGTCAAATGATGGGTAATCTTTATATATATATATATATATATACTTTATATATATATATACTTTATATATATATATACTTTTCCAAAGCTTCAAGAGAGCTTAATAAAAGTGATCAAATGCCATGATTTTCATAGTTTATATTTCCCCATGATGAATGATACGTCATACTAACTAGTTGATTTCCCTTTTGCATACTATCCCAATTCACTACCAGTGAGATTTTAATAATTATTTAGTTGCCTGGAATAAGATATATCTACGTTTTCTTCCATTCTCAGCTGAGTGACAAATGGTTCAACCCCAGAACTCATCATACAGCCTAACCTCAGGTCACAACTGTCACCAATTACTACAAGTTTGAGTTTCTGAGAAATAGTCCTAAGATTGGCTTTAGTATGCAGGACAATTAGGGAATGCCCTTCTGATGAATAGTTAAGGACAAGAAAAAAGTGGAGCTATGATACAAGATACATTAGAGTCTCTGTTTAAACCTACAGGGAACTCTGGGCTTAAAAGAACCTTTTAGGGGTGCTCTGATTTGGCCAAAACTGGTAAATCTTTTCTAAATATGGAACATTCCAGAAATATAACCATGGGATGAGAAAGCTCTCTTGAAGTTGAAGCTGTTCTTAATGCCTCATAGTTGAAGGCTGTATGTGGAAAATTCTTGCAGAAGTAGAAAAAAAAAACCCTTCTTTAACGGGGATAAGGATAGCACATTATCATGCAGGGATGATCTAATGATGGCAATGACTGAAAATAATTCTATTTTAAGAAAACTGTTTTAATTCGTGAAGTTGAAGATGTGTGCGTACCTTTAGAAGGTGATGTGTACAGCAGAAGGATAGGAGATACAGACAATGAAGAAGGAAGATAATTCAGTAAAAGAAGATCCTTGGAAAGAAGGAAAAGGAGAATAATACTTAGAGTGGCAGAAGATACTACCAGAGGCAACATTTCCTTTGAAACAGGAGAACCATATATTTAGTAATTATACTTTTGTAAATCCAGGGAATTCTCAACTCATGATGCATTTGCTCTAAGACTAGAGGTAGGGTTGTCATCAAGAAGGGTGAATTCCAGGTTTTGATGAGAGTGGAAGATATTTTGGAACAGACCCTGGGAGGAATAGAAACAACATCATGGGCTCAGTTGAGGCTGGTAGACTTGAATTCACAGTCGTAACAATTATCTGATTGTGTGATTATCTCCTACAGTGCTTGCATCTGGGGATAAACATGGAGAATTTTGATGAGATTGAGAGCACAGTGAAATAAGGAAGCTGAGACTATTGCAAGGGAATAATTAATTCACTTAGTATTGTATGTGTATATGTAAAAATTATTTGAATTTTTGGAATTTAACATTATTAGCTTTGCCTTATAATTTTAAACAAATTCTCATATCATTTATGGGATGAAAATCTTCATTTTCCTAGAACCAATTTTGGCTTATGTGATCCAAGTTAAAATAAATACCTTATTAGTACGAAAATGTGGCTGGTCACCTGTTTTCATTCATGAGTGCTACCAATAATCTGATTGCTATTTGTTCCAGCATGTAACAATATTGAATATTGAATATTGGAAGGTGAATCAATGAACACTCAATATGTAGAGGATATATTACTTTTTATTCAACTTATATAATGGGCAAAAGTTAAATTCTTTTGTTCATCTTTTATGTTTATGATAAAATGATTGTCTAGAGTAAATAAAACTGCCTTGGCCATCCTATGGTATGGGTAAACAAATGTTTCATATAGGTATAAAGATATAAAATATATATATACTCATATTAAAAATGTATGTGTGTGTGTGTGTGTGTGTGTGTGTACTATGCTATTTTTGTCTACTTTCACATTTGCTGATAAAAATGAACAGTTCATTCAAATATTTCCTCACTACTTTCTAAAACTTGAAAAATCTGCCTATTCAAAGCACATTTACCTTCTCAATCAGTGGAATAGCAAAGGTTCTCAGGCTTTCTTCCATCTACTGTACTAGGAAAAAAAATCATGACAGACTCCATTTATCTCTGTCATATCTTCACATGTGTCAGGAACAGGTTGTTCACCAACAGATCCAAAAGAAAGAATAATAAAAACCAGTGACGTGTAGAAAAACCTAAGTAATGTTTATATATAATATGTAATATATGTAATATTTGTATATATATGCGCACATATATATATATATATATATATACTATGTCAACCAAAGAGGCATATTTATGATGTTTTGGCACAAATGGAGATAAAATTTACATTGAAAAAGTAAATATAGTTTGTTGCTAAATAATCCCTCTGCATAGACAGATCTCTTGATTATTCTATTATTTATAAATTGGAAACATTAGAAAAAGTTTGAAATGTGAGGAATAAATCACCAAAATTAAATGAGAAAACCTGATAGAATTATTTTTTTATTAATTTCTAACATTTCTTTCCAATAAAATTCAATGTGAGATACCAACAAGTCATAAGACATAAAAAGAATTTCCTGATGATGTGCTTAGGCAATGATTTGCAAAAAACACATTATTAGGAATCATATAAGTATTGAAAAAGATCAATTCGTGCAAATATGCTAAATATTCTAAATACATATAAAAATGTAGGTTCTATTTATTTTTAGGTTTTTATTTACATTATGTTTGTTTGTTTCTGATTGTTTCTTTTTTTTTTCTTATAAACTACCAGGGATATCTTTTTTCTTTTTCCTTTTTTTTTTTTTGTTTTTTGTTTTTTGTTTTTTTAGATGTTGATAGACCTTTATTTTATTTATATGTGGTGCTGAGAGTCGAACCCAGTGCCTCACACATGCTAGTCAGGCGCTCTGCCACTAAGCCACAACCCCAACTCCAAATTGTTTATTTCTTAATGGCTTAAAATTTTGCCTGGTTGCTTTTAATCCCATTATATGTAATAGGATAAATAAAACTAAAAATGATAAAATACAAAATCCCTTATCTGTTTGAAAATTGTGCACTCAGTGTCAGTTATTTAGATGATTTGAGTACTTTAATAATTCTGCATAGGAAAAAATAGCTTTATAAATAGCTTTTTAAGCAGCACAAATTATGCCACTGAATAAAGGGAAAAAAACATTGTAAAATTACTACATTGTCTTCTAAGAGTTACAACAGGTGCTTTGGATAATACTGACATGCACTTTAATTTCATTCTCTGACCAAATTAAAAATTCTATGAAAGCATGATAAGTATATGGTTATGCTTCCGAATATATCTCCTGTGACCATTAGTGAACATGACACATATCTGGTGCCTAAATAGCTTTTGGATTCAATAATAAATGGAGAGAAATTTACACTATAGGAGATAAAAAAAGGGTGGGTAGGATGTTGTAGGCCTGATTTGCAGAAGGAAGGTATGCTTAGAAGTAGGATGCCTAACATATCCAGTGGGATGATAAAGAGACTATCTTGACAAGAAACTAATAGCTTCTATTAAAGGAAAAATGGGCAATTAACTTCATTCATTCATTTAGCCTTGGAAGACTTTCAGGCTTAGAGAAATTACACATTTTGCCCAAGGTCACACAGTGAATAAGAGGCAACGTGAGGATTGTCAGAGCTGTCAGACAAAAGATTCTGAGCTTTTAACTAAATGGGCCAGCAGAGAGATCACAAGATTCGGTAATCGGGGAACCTGGTTGCTGTGCCTAATTCTCTAATTATCTATGGCCTCAGGCAAGCTAGTCATTACTTCGTGTTTCCATTTTTTAAAATCTCTCATGTTGTTGAAAGAGGACTATTCTATATCTTGTCCAGAATTGAGGAGACCCAAGAGTCACAAATGACATTAGGACTATGTTACACATGTTGATATTATTATTGTTACTGTTAATCTCAGGGCTGAAATCACTCCCGGACCACAAACAACTGAGAGGTAATATAACTCTGTAAAATGTGCTAATTACAATATAAATAGAGGTCCATTTAAAAATATATTCGGGATTAAAATGGGTCATAAATCCATTTTCCAAATTTGCAATACACCAGGTATTCTCCAGTCACCAACAGTTCTATTCCTATTATCGACTCCTATTATTGAGGTGGAGGTATTGAGTGGATCACCAGTCCTTCCTTCCTTATTTTGAGTTCTATTTCATAGAAATTACTGTCTTTTCTCTTGAGTGGGGCTATTTTTAATCTACAGGGGACATTCTCCCCTCTATGAAGTTAAATTTTTAATGAAACCATCAGAGTATACTGTCTTTTCTTTCCAGAAGGCACTTTGTACCATATGCGGATTATCCACCCATTCCCTAGGAAAATAACCTATTATCCCAAGCAATGGAAAGAACCACATTCATTCTTCCCACACTACCCACCTCTTGCACCATTTACTTGAGCCAGTGATTATCGACTACTTATGCAATGTATTTTGTTGCTTGGTTTATTTTTTAGAATATGTAGAATGCATTCAAAGTGTCTTCTTGTTTCAGTTACTCAGGGAAAATACTGACAAATTTAAATGTGAGTTTTTCTCACTAATAAGACACCACCACATTTAGGTGCTATAACAATGAAACATATTATTTCTAATATGAAATTTTTTGGTCTAGTGTCTACTGTAGAGACATGCTTGCAGCTGTTTGGGCAGGAGGCAGGGGCGCGGGAGGACACGCCCACCTGCTGGCACGTGTGGCCTCCTCCTCGCCCCTTAAGAGCACAAGCAGCCCTGCTGCGCTTGCACAGCTGCCCTAGCAACCTTGTTCCTGAGGCATCGGACAAGGGAGCCAATGGGAATGTCAGGCTCCTGGGGGCGCTGCTCTATGCGAGACTGGCACTTCAGCCCACGAGACCTGCACTTGGACTGGGAAGATGCCACCGGTATCTTGTCCCACAAGGCAAAGAGAGGCTTTAACCATCCTGGAAGGCAGAGCTAGTGTTGGCACCAAGGCGTCTACAAGGCGAAGAGAGGCAAGCAAGGAAGCAAGCAAGGAAGCATCACTAAAGAAAAATAAAGAAGTTGTTGATTCCCAGTCCGCCTCTGATTCTTTCCCGCGGTCTTGTTTCTGCAGGCGGCAACAATTTACTCCTCTTTATTTCTGATTATGACATGCCAAATTTTCTGTGGAGAAAAACAAGAGTCTTGAATCATTAAGGTTCTGTATAGGAAAATAAAACCACCAGAAATATTTTAAGCAGAAGTATTTTTATACTGAAAAATAAGTGCTTATAAAATCATTAAAAAGGCTAAGAGGAGTTGGGGTCAGGGGGACTCTACTAATACAACTGAGTCTCTGGATGCACACTGTCCTTGTGTTACAGAGATCAGAGTTTCACATCAACCACAAATCCTCTTAAACAAGGTTGGAAACTAAACAATGAGTGCTTAATAAAACTAACAGCATAGTTGGTTTTTGAGGTTCAGAGTTTCACATTCTCTTATTCAGGAGTAACAGAAGCAGAAAGGTATCTTTCATCTCATGTTTCTCCTACAAATCTCACTCTGGTATATACAAATGGCAAGTATTTGAATTTGGAAAGTTCACTGCCAGGGAGTCTGGGAGTACAAATTTTAACAATCCTGCCTGTTCTGAACACAAAAGTTCAATTTCAAATGATGAATGAATACTACCTTTCCATAAATTTTATCTACCTTATGCTTTGGTAACTCTCACTTTGATAACTCAGCATCTACATTTGCATCACTTTACTTATGCTTAAAAATAAAAGAGCCAGGCACAGTGGTGAATGCCTCTAATTCCAGCATCTCAGGAGGTTGAGGCAGGAAGATTCTGAGTTCAAAGCCAGCCTCAGCAATTTAGCAAGGCCCTAGGTAACTCAGTGAGACCCTGTCTCTAAATTTAAAAATATATATTAAAAAAAAAAAGGGCTGAGGATGTGGCTGAGTGGTTAAGCACCCCTGGGCTGAATCCCTGGTATAATAAATAAAGAAATAAACAACAACAACAAAAAGAACCCAAAAAACAAGAATATATTCCTCCCCTATATAATCTATTCTCCTAGCATACCCAAATAAAAGCCATTAATATCATCTATCACTCTAATCATCTTTGAATAACATTTTTGTTTGTTCTTTTTAGATATATCACAGTAGAGTGTACTTTGACATATTATATATACATTGAGTATGACTTATTCTAATTAAGATCCTATTCTTGTGGTTGTACATGATGTGGAGTTTTACTGGCCTTTTATTCATAGATGAACATTGGAAAGTTATACCAAATTCATTCTACTGTCTTCCTATTTATTCTTCTCCCTAAGTTACTCTAACATCAACTTGTAATCCAAGCAAGCCATTTTTATGACCACTAGCATACCTTTTAAAAATGAAAGGGTTAACAGGAAAAATGAATACACTTATCACAGAGGTAGAAAAAAATATAGATACCTACATTATCTTTTGTTTCAACCAGACAACAGACTGTGGTTGACAGCAATAGATTGCTTATTACATATACCTTTTGCTATTAGCAAGCATCTGAAATGTTTGGGAATCTGTACCTAATGGTATTACATAAACCTTCATTCTTGCTGACTCTAATATTGCTGAATTTTTCTATTAGTCTGTATCTGATAGCTTAAACCACAGAAATATCTTTTTTCACAGTTCTGGAGGGTAGATGTTCAAGGTCTATCAAAATTGGTTTCTGATGAAGTGACTCTTCCTGACCTGTGACTGCCTTCTGACTATTTTGCCATGGCCTATATGTGTCTACGATTTAGTCCATAACAAGTCTAATGATGGTCTCTTTTACTCCTCCCTGATTTCATTTTGTAGCAGTAACTGTAACTCCATTTTCCTTGATAATAACAGTGGCTATAAAGTAGCTATAATTTGGAGTGTTACTTCAATGGTATGAGTACAAAATAGAGTTCAATTAAATCATTATTAATCTCATGGTGAAAACATCTATTTCTTAGATGCTAAGAATTCCATGCCAGCAAAATCCAAAGTCTCTGGGAAAGAAAGATAATAATTAATGTGAGTATAATTCACTATACTAGATATGTGGCCCTCATACTTAAAAATCTTGGTTATCAGTCAGATGTAGCCATGAAAACAGAACTATATATAGTTCAAAGCACATTCCACATCCTGTAGAATGGAACCCAAAGTGGTATCTTTCTAAGAGTTTCCTTAATTCAGTCTTCAGTAGTTTCTTCCATTATCCTATATGACTGACTGTTTCAAAGTGATGGATGTCATGAGTCACTGCTTCAGTTGGTCATTGACTTCATTCTTTTACTATAGTTTGATATCCTTGCTCAGAAACAGTATTTTGTGGGGTATTATGGAAGTGCATATGAGATTTTACTAGCCCTCCAGATGATGTCTCTGGCAAAATTGTGTAGGCAAACTTATATCCTGAATAACTGATTATCACAGTGAGGGCAAATTTCTGTCCTTTACACAATGAAAGTGATTTAATGTAATCAAACTGGCATTAGAACCTGTGATAATACCCCTATAAAAATTATGTTATCCTGGAAGTCAACCCTGGTAGATTGGGCTTAGCAGTATGAGAGAGAAGTTGGAAAGTCCATATTTTTGCATCAGGTCCAACCTTCAACCAAGTCCCATTAGCTACTTATTTCACAAATGTATTGACAAAGAGTGGAGTGAGTAGAGGAAGATTAATGACATCCACAGAATGGGTCATTTGTCTCTACTTGAGTATGGAGCTCTCTCTATAAAAAGAGTCATTATATTCTTGTTACAAGAATTTCCATGTAAAATAGGTATTCTCAGTGTCTGATCCACTTCAAGAAGTCAATTCATACATAAATTGCTTATGCCTTTTGTCCCCATAGTTCTGATCTTATCCTTGCAGATTAGTCAAACTGTTCATTGCTACCCATGTGCCTTCATCTCTCTGATGCTTTTATTTCCAGGTAAAGTGTGTTATAGGGTAGTCTACCACTGGAAAGACCTTTCTTCCAGACAGAATCCCTCCTGGCTGGTGGTATACTATTAGTAACTAGATTTCCTTGTGTATCAATGGAAGGTGAATTTGGAGTGTGAGTCATGTGATTACGTAATTTACATATTTTTTTCAGGGATATATCGACTTAGTCTCATATATACCACTTCTACTTTATTATGTAGTGTTTCAGTGGACAACTGTTTTATGGCATTGTGTGCCAATTGTCATCCAGTCCTGAATGGGCATAATCACTTGGCGTTGTAACCTCCAATATTCAGTTCCTTCCAGGGTTTGGTAGGAGGTAATTTATTATCAAGGCTAAAAGAGTTATTTACCAAAGAGTGCTATGGATTTAATATTTATGTTCCCCTTAAATTCCTAGGTTGAAACCTTAATGCCTAATGTGATGCATGCTCTCTGGACATGGGACTCTTTAAGAGGTAATTAGGAAATGAGGGCAAAGCCCTTACAAGATAAGACAAGAGAGAGATTGCATCTTCTTTTTCATTCTGCCACATGAAGATACAGAAAGAAGGTATCTTCTGCAAATGAGGAAGAGATCCCTTGCCAGGAACCAAATCATAAAGCGCTTTGAACTTGGGTTTCTCAGTTTTTTTGAACTGTAAGAATATATATTGCTGTTTAAACCACCCAAATTGTAGTACATTTGTTATAGTAGCGTGAACTGACTGAGACAGTACACGACTTTGCTCTAAATCTCTAGAGGCTTATGTTCTGAGCATCTTAAAACTGTTTAGCACAAATTCCATCTCAACTGCACATGTTACAAAAGAAGGCCAAATTAACTGAGCAGTGTACTGAAAAATCTAGAGAAACTCTCGTGCTTTGAGTGCAACTGAAAGACTGCAAGATGCATATTTTACTCGGTAGTGGCTTTTTAGGGACTAATTCTTTGCTGGATACATTGTCACTAAAATCCAACAAGTTTTCACTTCCAAAGTTAGGCTTTGTGCTTGCCTGGAGGAAGATGTTAGGACCTAGCGTCTTACTTAGTGGTAAGATGAGAAAGAGAATCATTGTGATTTTTAAATTTAAAGAAAAAATTAAACATACCACTTGTCCCCCGCAACCCGTGATTTCACCACTGTTGCATGATCCTGAAATTCTGAAATATATATCTCCCACATTCTAGAATACATTTGCCTAGATAAGCATTTTAAGTCAATTTTGTTTTCCTTCCTGTAACATCCTATTGCTTGTTGAAAAATCCATCAGCATGTTGGAATCTATGAAATAGTTCAATAAAAGGTCAAGACTGCAGCAGAAAAAAAAAATATTTAAAGAACCAGATTTGATACAGCTGAAAAATAAGACACCAAAACTGCCCTGCTCTTCCTGCCAAGTAAAAGCTGTTTTAATCATTATTTCCTGTCTTCCTTCTTCCCTCCTCTCCCTTTTTATTTTCTCTCCAAAGTAGTTGCTATATATCCAGTGCCAGAATCCATGTTAATTTTCTCTAGCATCCAAAAATCTAATTGTGTTTGAAGTAAAAATTTTTAAACTAATTTAACATACTTGCAGTGATTCTCCATTATCTGGTAAGTCCTAAATGATTTCTGCTCAGACTAGTCAGTTGTGTAAGTGGAAGTGAATGTAATACAAATTACCACCTCTAAATCTTCCAATGATTTTAGTTTTCCCATCCCATTCTTCCAGTGTTGTTTTTTGTTTATTATTTTGTAAGAGTTTGATTCACAGAGGTTTATACTTGGATCTGGATACAAACATAGACCTGATACCAAAGTTAGGAGAGCAAATATGGGATTCTCCCAGTTGCCAATTTGTGTAATGTAAATATAGTTATAAATACCTAGAAGTTATGTTTTTATTATAACTTCTATGACATAGACTTAGCTCAGAACTTATCACTTATCCCACTTAATTTCATATTCTTAACATCAAATTAGTCATGCTTTAGGTCCTTCTGGTTACTATTAGCTCAAAGTCTAGTAATCTCTGAAATTTCTGCTTGATATTTTCCCACATATGGTTATACAGCTAAATTGATGCAGATCCACTTACTGAAATTCATGAGGAATATTTATAATACTTTTATTTGTGGCAACATCTTCAGGCCTCCCTCATTTGCTTCCATGCTTTCTGAAATGTTTGGGTTGGAAATTTGCAAGGTTAAAACTGTGTACAGAAGCAACTCTCCATTTCTCCTTAACAGTTTCTAAAGTCAGAATTTTCTTCTTCAGACCTAGAGGTTTATTTTTGTTTGCCTGTTTTGTCTTTCTCTTTTGTTTAGTTTTTTGCTTGAGCCATCTTTTCTTTATTTCCGTTTTACAGTTATCGGTAGATTTTGAGGATGCCCTTTAATAGTCATGATTTAAGATCTCTGTGAATCAAAGCATAGTGATTAGATCCTAGCCCAAATTGTCTTGGACAATTCGAAGCCAACATGTGACTTCTCCCTCTTTGGAATAGAAGAGAATCATCCATGTTGTAATAGATTAGAGTTGAAGACGTCAGTATTAACTCAAGTTTAGGTTAATATAGATTAGATACAGATCATCACATATAGAAATGTTGTAGATATATGCAAGAGTTTGGTACACACATATTGAATTAGTTTTTTCATTGCTGGGACCAAGATACTTGGCAAGAACAATTTTAAAGGAGTAGAAGTTTATTTGGGGCTCATGGTTTCAGATAATTCAGTCCATGAATGGTTGACTCCATTGCTCTGGCCTCAAGATGAGGCAAAACATCATGGTGGAAGGATGTGGTGAAGAAACACAGCTCAAAACATGGCAATCAGGAATCAGAAAGACTCCCTTCACCAGAGACTAAATATATAACTCAAAGTCACTCTCCCAGTGATCTACCTCCTCCAGCCACACTCTACCTGCCTACAATTACCACCCACTTAATCCCTGTAATTGGATTAGTACACTGATTATGGTAAAGTTCTTATAACCCAATCATTTCACCTTTAAACTTTCTTGCATTGTCTTGCACAGAAGCTTTTTGGGGGTACCCCTATCTAAATCACAACACTTAGGTAACTTTTTAAAATTCTAGCTGAGAAGCATTAATACCCCAGAAACAGTATAAGCATATTAGTACTCAGATGTTGGTTTTTAAAACCATTCTCCAGTGAAAGGAGAAAAAACTTATTCTAGAATTCAACAGCAAATGTGCAAATAAGCTTGGAGCATCTGTAACTAAGAAACTAAGAAGGAAATAAGGAAGTGCCCAAAAATTTTTTAAAAAATGCAAAATAAGCTTAAAATTCCACTTTAATGGTATATGCTAGTTTGGATCTTGAGAATTTTCCAAAACTCCATGTGCCAACTGCTATTGGGAGGTGGAAGACCTTTAAAAGGTGAGACCCTGTTGAAAGGTTGTTCTTCATTGAGGGCATGCATTTGAAGAGAACTGTTGGCCCCCAGTCCCTACCTCTTTCTTTTGGCTCCCTGTATTGTGAGTTGAAATTCTGCTCTGCCACATGCTCCAAGAATAATGTGTTACTTTGCCATAGACCCAAAGCCATGGGGTTCATTGATAATGGACTAGAACTGCCAAAACTAGGAGACTAAATACTTTGTTCTTTTGTTATTATCTAATTTATTTTGCTGTAGTAACAGAAAGCTGAAATAAAGGATATGCTAAAGGATACAGGAACCAAAGAAAGAACTTCCAAATGTCAAAGACAATTTGAGCAACAACATGATTAGGTATTCTTGGACTTACAATGTGAAAGTATAAAATAAAATTTATAGCAGTTTCAATAATTGATTAAGCCCATACTGAAAGTAAATGACTGAATAACTAAAAAAGGAACAGGAAAAATCTCCCATGAGAAAGAATTCCAAATAATTTATATAGATAAGTGATACCCTCAGTGAAATGCAACATAACTCCTTACTCCTTATGTGTAGGACACATGGGGATTTCCTTCCAAAGTGTATAATATAGAAGGGATGGAGAGTTTTTGTTAGATTTTCATCACTGTGACAAAATACCTGGGGGGAAAAAAGATTTATTTTAGTTTGTGGCTTCAGGAATTTTCTTCCATGGTTGGCCAGCTCCTTTGCTTTGGGACTGACATAAAGCAGACATTATGACTGAGGAGCATGGTGGAAGAAAGCTGTTAAGCTTATGGCATTCAGGACGCTGAGAAGGAGAGAGAGGGGGGAGGAGAACATATAATCCCCAATAGTATGGCCCCAAAGATCCACTTCCTCCAATTGGTTCCTGCCTCCTATAGTCCTTACTACCTCCCAAAAGTTCATTCAGTTATAAATCCCTCAGTGGAATAATTTATTGATGAAGTCAGAACTGTTTCCATCCATTACTTCCCCCGAATCCCTAGCTTTGTATATTCCTGCATTGGGGAAAATGACACTTTGGGAGACATTCAAGATTCCAACTATAACATGGAGTAATGCAAACTCTGGAGAAACTTAACAACCACTGTTTTGGCCAGATAACCAAGATCAATATCAGCAGTGGCAAGTCATGTTGATTAGATGTGCTGTTGATATGATGTGGTAACAGTGACATTTTACATCTCTAAGTTCCCTATCCAAAACACAAAATCACAATCTAGCATAAGAAAACTTCAAAGTTAAGTTGATGAACCAAACACCTAACTAGTACTCCTCAAAACTGTCAAAATTCATCAAAAATAAGAAAGTTCTAAGAAACTTTCACCATGTGGAAAAGCTTAATAAGATATGAAATCTAAATATAAGGTGACTTCCTGGATGGAATCCTAGAACAGAAAAAAAAAATAGACAAAGACCAAAAAAAAAAAAAAAAAAACAAAAAAAACAAAAAAAAACTAAAGGAATCATTCACTTAGTTTATAGTAACATGAAAATATTGACTAATATAATCCATGTGCCATACTAATTTAACATATTAGTTGTAGGTATAACTGGGTCTGCAAAAGAGGTATTCATAGGACTTCTTTGTACTTACTTTTACACAGTTCTTTAAATATTGAATTATTCATAAAAATTAAATGTCTTTAAAAAGAAATAAAACTTTGTTGGAAGTTTGGACACAAAGAAGTGAAGTGATATGATAAGCATTTGGACTAGTTGTAGTAATATCACCTGGATCAGAAAACCTTTACAGTACTTAGGATCCTAATGGTTTCTCTTCAGCTAAGACTAACACTGAAATACTATCTTCAGACACCAAGACCACTCTGCCATTAAGTGCCCCTCCTTTTCATTCTCAGAAGTAGAAGTCAATAGAGAGAAGTTCATGCTGCATGAACTTCCTTCTTTCCAGCTTCCCTCAAGAGTATTTAATTGGCAATGTATCATTCACTTTCAAATACTTAGCAAAAGATTCTGGGAAATGTGGCATTTAGTTTTATAGTCCCTGCAAAAGGCAAATATGTTCAGAAAAAAAGAAATAAAATAGTTGATATTTGGATCAATCATGCAAACTCAACAAACCTTCCTTATTTATATGTTTGGGGTGAAGTTTATCACTTTATTTTCATCTATAGAAGAGTGGGTACAGGATCTGTCTGATTAAGATGTTCTATTCCTCTTAAGAAAATAATGAGTACATTACTCTGAGACCCAGGCATGGGAATCAGCAAAAAACTTTTGGAGCATCGACATAGTATCAAGATAGAGAGATAAAACCTTTCTGAATTTGAGGCTCCATTTTGTCTAAAGCTACCCTCGCCTTTCTTGGCCTTTTCATTCCAGTTAACTTAGTTAATTCCTTTTTGTTTAAATCTTTTTGAATCACAGTTTCATTGATTCATAAATAAAATATTGTTATTAGCAGCAGGACATGGGTTACTTAAAGTTTTGCTGCAAATTAGAGGACCTAATGTGGAATTGACTGAGTAAAGTTTGAAGATGGGGTAGTGTGAATCTTCCTGTCCTTGGCTGGCAAGTTTTCAGTCTCTTGTAATCACAAAAATAAAGTTTAACTGTTAGTTGTTTCAATTTGAAATTCGATCAAATATTTAAATGGTTGTATGGGGCTAGGGTTGTGACTCAGTGGTAGAGTGCTTGCCTAGAATGTGAGAGGCAATGGGTTTGATCCTCAGTACTATATAAAAATAAATTAAAAAATAAAGGTATTGTGCCCATCTATAGCTAAAAATATTTTTAAAAAATGGTTAGATAATTAAAAATTAGAAATACCTCAACATATTCAGGTATGTTTGTTATTTCTTCTAGTCTACAGTGATGCTCTAAGGAAAAAGTTCTAAGAATATACTCATATGAAAGTTGAATGAGAGAAAATGTGTACTTTATAAAGGGGTTATGTCTTCATAAGACCAATTCTAAAATGATACTGATAATAATTTTTGAAGATTTGAAAAACAGAGAAGTTGGGAAAATGTAGTATAAGACTAAAACAATGAATTATTTTCTTATATTCATTAAAATCCATCATTTGCATGCACTCTAAAATGAGAGACAAATTACTTCTGCCCTTACCTCTCCAATTAGTACTTCCAATTGGTATAGAGTCAGAGTCCAAGATGGAAGTCACTGAATTGAGAGTTAGGGTAATGATCCCAAACTGCTAGTAAAAAGAGGGCTGAAAAGTTTTTTTTTTTTTTTTACGTAAGTTTTTTTGCTGAAGAACCCTGAAGCCCAGAAAGCACAACTTTTTATTTCTCAATCATAAATGAATTTCTTCAAGTTTCCAAACCTATAATAAAATGAAGTTAGGTTCTGTAGCTATAATCTCTCCAGCAGAAAAATACTAAGTTCTATTTGGAAAAATCACAGAAACAATGGACAAGAAAAATTCTTCAACAGAAAAGAATTAAGGAAAACTATTTTTATTATCCAAGAAAATCACTGCATCTGTAGATCTCAAAGACTTTGCTCGTTCTCAAAACATATCACTGATACTTACAGACAAATGACCATTCTGTGTTGTTTCTTATTCCCTTTTTTAAATATAATTTGTTATAGTATTTATCCTGAATTAGAATATGATTAGGTGGTTGATAATTTATTATTTAGTCATGTGTATTTGAATTTTAAGAAACTTCCTCTGAATCTAACAATGTACAAACTTCACTTAGAGATTTTCTTTTGTACTGGAACTATGTCCTTCTGAAAGCGAGTAGAATATAAATAGGATTTGCAAGTAAGTAAAATACAAAAACTGAAAATATAAATTAGTTCCTTGGCTATATTAGAGAACATGTGGAAGTGTAGGATTCTTTCCAGATATTTGATAAAATGCTGATAAAACAACTATAGATCAATAGCAATAATATATATTAGTAACTAACAGTCTTAATAAGATTCGTGAAACATATTCCAGATTCATGAAAAATCTATCCTATTGAATGATATCAAGCTCTCATTCCAAAAAATAGAAAGAGTTTTAAATGCAAAGAGAGACAGAAACAGTATTTAATTACTAAAATATTGTGTTTTCTTTGTGTTCACAAAATCACTGCAATCATTTCCTAAAACTCACAGTTTCTTCCTTTGAGGTTTTATACTGAAAGCCAAAAGAGTTATTTTAGGGAGAAGCTGCAATAATTCTTCCCTTCCTTCTATGTGGAGAAGGGAATTTCTGTGGCTTCAGTGTAACACTAAAGTGCTGATTGGGGCAGTGAGAGTCCAGAGATGAAGATATAAATGACCTACCTGAGGTAACCTCTGCAATTAGAAAATCTGCTGAGATCAATTAAGGCCTGGTTATAAATGGAAAAGAGTTACTCTCTCCTCTCTATTTTTGCTGCCCAGAATTGAACTTCAGAGAGATTACTTCAGGTAGAAACCAATGACCTGCAAAAATGTACTTGAGGCTAAAACTGCCTTGAGTGGTCATGATAATCTTCTAAGTAATAACCTCTTTGATTTAGCCCCCCATTGAGAATCATACTGGCTCACCTACTTGAGACTTTGCTAGGAAAATGATTCAATAAATTAAAATTTAAACTAATACCTTCACTTAAAAAAGGATGGAAAAGTATGTAGGGCACGTACAGAAAAAAGGATTGACATGATGGTGTTTTAACTTTATTAATGTACAAGAAAGGGGCTGGATATTTCTAAATGGATATAATGATTTCTCAGACCTAAAGAATAACCCTTCTTCTTCTTTCTCCTTTATTTAAGAAAATAAGATGCCTTAAAAATAGACTACCTGCTAACATTTAATATTAGCATAGATTCTAGCTATAACATAGTTGTATAATGGCTAATGCATGAATACCATATTCATAAGTGAATTATTTGCATATAAGAAATGGATCATTCCTAAAGAAAAGGGAGAGAGTAAAAAACTCATGAAGTTTGCAGAAAAAATCCTAGTCAAATTAAAGGAAAAATGAGAATAAGACTGGGCTGAAAAATCCAGATAAATATTTTCTTAAAGGACACTGATTCTCTCGTGTGCACACTGGGAACTAGGGTAAGATGGCGGTATCTAATCTGTAGAAAACTGCTTTCTTGCATGTATGATAGAACAGTTCTTCCTTGGCAAGGTGGGCGGTCAAAACTTCTGTAGCACAAGATATAAAACCCCTCTCTTGGTGAGGACTGTTGTGGAGCCGGAGACACTGTGGAAAGGATACCTGTCACTGGTCCAGCAGGCCTCCACTGGACAAAACCAGTGGGAGGGAGATGAGGTACTGCTTGGCAAAGCACCTTGGGTGTGCAATCTGGTCAGCCTGTGGCCACTGCCCTCTCCTGGGAGCAATCACTCATCTCTCCTAAGCTTTCTTCAATAAATCACGTCCCTAGGCTATCTCTGGACACTTTCTTTTTTCTGTTCGCAATCTACCCCGCTGCCCAGGCACAGAGGGGCCATGGGCAAGAACGGTCTAGGAAATTTTATTTTATGATTAGTGAAAGTTTTCCTTCATGAGATCTATCATATCATTTTATTATTTTATTTTCCTCCCAGTTTATTGAAAGTTTAGAGCATCATAACCTGGTAATGTCAGTCAATCTTAGATCATAGTACATTGTTTTCCTTGCCTGGAACAGAAGTTTGACTGAAACCTGCATACTTTTCCTTAAAAAGGGATTTCTAGTTCTTGGAGTTTTCAGAATTATACTTTTTCAGAGATCAATTTTCTAGGACCATATAAAACATTCCTAGTTTATAGTGTTCACTATTCACTAGAAGGTAAATATTTATTCTATAATTTGAAAACTGTAGAGGCTATTTTTTCTATACACAACAGAGATTTCTACAATTTCATAAGCAATGGAGTGGGAAGTGTTTTTCTGCCCTATATCCAAAGAAGGGAGATGCTTTCCAATAGCTCTGCCTTATTAACTCCCTTCATTCTGCAAGCATATGGGAAGGAGCAGATTCCCCTGCCATTGAAATACTATAATGGAGATTCAATGAATATATTCTTTTAACTTAGTATATTAGAATATGCCAGTGGATTACTCATGCAATATTTGGCAAGTATAATAAGCTGTAACTTAAAAAGTTGCTCATTTTAAAACCTTACCTTGACTAGCATAAGTTCTACTCTGCTTTATAAATATTCAACCTCTAATATACTTAAATAAGAATATTTTTTAAAGAAAACACATATTTTCTACAGCAAATGTATAATCTCTATGATTCAGATTATCATCCAAATAAAATCATCTGATTTAGTGTGAGAGGTAAATGTCATGGGACATGCTGCAAAGTGCCATATCAATTGAATGTAAGCAACAGACCCCAAGGTAGACTCTGGTTACTTATGGGAATTAATGGAATATTCTTTTTCCCTTAAAATATCTCAAACAGTTGACAAATAGCTTGGAACATTTAAAAACGTGCATGATCACATCTTAAATGGTACCATGTATCCACGCTGTCTCTATCTCCCCCATTTGCAGTATTTACTAGTACAAATACATTATCTGCTATAAATTCCATTTCAAATGTGCCATTTTTTATCATAAAATTGATTTTTAAATGAATTCATCTTTTAAATGTATGTTTTTCTACTTCTGATATTCATATAATGGTTAAAGATAAACATATATGTGTGTGCATGCATGCAAAGTAGGGGAACAAACAGAATAAAATTATCTGCTGTATTTATTTTGTACTTAGCTTCTCAGAGGTAAGGTTTTCTTAAATAAAATACACTTGCTTTATCCAATTTTATGGTAATTTCCCCATCTATGCAGGTAGACTTTTGTGTTAACTTATTTTCAATTATCAGTTACTTTAATAATGATGAATAATTTTTAAAATAAATGCTATGCTCAAGCACAATTCATATATTAAATGACTTTGCTGATTAAGTTCCTCGAATTTTATAACTGTCTTTCATCTATTTATCACACATGTACAAACATACATGTCTCCCAAATCATCTGAACTTTTCCAAAATTTCTAATGGATCAGATATGACTTTTAAATACATATGTGGTAACACATAAAATATATTATTAATTCCATAATAGGAATGAAGAGTAACCAGATTTCATAGTATAATTTACATTGGAAAAATCAGAAAGCATTTACTTCCCTGAAAACAAAATCAAAACAAAATTAAAGGTAAGACTAATATTAATTATCTCTGACTATACTTCCAATCGCTGTCCTGTCATCTAATTAGTTATTTTTATCAGAGCTAGTAGTGATAACTATATTTGGTATTTTGTGTTGATATGTAATTAAAGTGAAGAATTATGTTCTATAAATATTGAATGTGTTAACAAAGTTTCCTAGTTTTCCTTATTGAACAATTTGGACATATATATTTTTGACAATAACTTTAAGCATCATTATCATTATTTATTTATTTACTTATTTATATATTAGTTGGGCTGCTAGGGATAGAATCCAGGGCCTTGGGTATGTTCAGCAAGTGTTTTGTCACTGAGCTACACTCCTTGCCCCTGAACAATTTTTTAAGTGCTATGGTACATAAAAATTTCTCCCTAGGAAATATATTTCTTTTACAGAATTATAGAAAATATTATCCTTGTTAACCACAGCTCACCTATGATCTTCATATAAGTGAGTAAGAAATAAATGTTGTTGAAAATGTTCTTTGGATTGTTTATTATCTTCCAAAAGCAGAAAAATAAATGGTAATATATACTGCATTATGTTCCTAAAAATTCATCCTATTCTCAATATTGAAAAGCACTGGCCTCAGGAGTTTTGAATAAGATAGTACCTTTACACCTGCTGGTCAATTCAGCCTTAGTCTCAGTATCTCAGCAGTTTGGAGAACATTGGAGAGTCCTTGGTTTTATCTATTTATACTTCAGTGTTTGCATAGAAAATAGAAAAAAAAAAAAAAGCATACAATATGATGGGTGTTTTTAATATATTGAACAAGGAAAGAAGAAATTTTTGCCCTACTTTTCACTTCTAGAAATATCCCTTTACGGGAAGGAAAGGTACTTTTGTCTGAATTAGAATAAGAGATATTCCATGGTATATGATTATGTCAAAATGGATTCTACTGTCAAGTATAACTAAAAAGAACCAATAAAATTTAAAAAAAATATTCTTTTACATGTGTTTCTGCCCAACCTATTTCCTAGCAATCTTCAATAACCAAGACAAGAAGGAAAACTAAACTGATTTTCCATAATCAGACATATTGATTTTTCTAGTAGGGGGATCATCAATTTCAAAGACACAAGCACATGCCATACTGTCTTTTTATTCTCCTCATGTATTAAGTATTGAGTAAATTTACCTATTATCTGGCTTCTTAGAACAGGCTCAGTCATCTGTATTTCTATTGCCCTCTCTCTCTCTCTCTCTCTCTCTCTCTCTCTCTCTCCTCAATTATACCTAAAATTACTGGTTATTGTACTAGATTCCTGAACAGAATAAGATATGATAGGATGCTAGCATTTTATATTTGGAGAAAGAAGAAAGTTCCATTTGTGTCTTAAGTATCTCATGGATTTTCCTATCTAGAAATATCATCTCCATTTCAATAGGGATACTTATCATTCACATAACTAATAATAAACTATTATTTATTTCCCACTTGTTTAAACCTACGAGGAGGAAGATGTTATTCAGGCATTATTCAGGCATGAATATACAAACATAATATTGCCAGACATATCAAATCATCATTTTAACTCCATCCAGTCAATAGAGTCATTAAAATGATGCACATTACAATATAATGAATAATAAAGAAAATATGAGATATGGTAATGTTGGGATACTGGGAAGAATCAGAAAACTAAAAGAGCATGAGATTGCAAAGAATAAATCATGAGACTAAGGACACAAGATAGTTAGAAAGATAGAATGTTATAGTCCTAAAGTGGTGTATTGTGAGGTATTGGATATTTTCAGTGCTGGGTTTTTACAATGTGCATGGTATGTCCAATAGCATGTATGGTGGAAATGAAGCAGATTTGATCTACTAGAACTGATCAGATCAGGAAATTATAAGCCTGAATGGTCTCTATGTGAATAAACATATCTTAGAAAAACTGAAAATGGGAAGAAGTGAAAAATGTCACATTCATAAATATTTGGCGGACTTTAGTTAATAGAATATGAAAATAAAGGAGGACATCTCTTTTAAAACTGGTATGGGGTTTAGAAGAAGGCAACTGTTGGTGGTACATGCACAATCATAGAATGAATGATCATCATTGAAAAAGCCTGCAGAGGTAGCATGGTACTTGGGGGGAACTAAGTTTGAGACAGATAAAGTATTTAGATTTGGAGTCTCAAAAAGGAAGGATGGTATATGGTATTGTGTTTAAAGTTGATAATTGGTTCCTAAGGGCGTAGTTGTGAAGGTTGGTGGGTAACTTGACAAAGAAAAAAAATCAAGGAAGAATTGAACTTGAATGATTTCTTGTGCTGTTTAGTTAAAACATAAAAATTATCTTTAATGATGAACTATAAGTATATAGTTTTATAATGTAGCTGAAATCATGACATCTTAGAATCTTATTCAGAGTATGTGGAAAGAATATACTAAATCTATAGTTTAACCTTATACTCTCCTAATTCTTTTAGGAATTCAAACTATGTTTGTTTATGTATAATCTTTTGAAGCTAGTTCTTTTCTCCAATATTCATCAACATTACCTGATAGAGCTCATTAATAGCTTTTGCAAGTCCCTTATTATCCTGAGATGGTCATTTAATGAAGAAATTCAAACTCATCTAGAGGATTGAGTGCCTTCTCATAATCTTTTTGCTTATCTTAGTCTTCAATTATATCCTACATGGGATTGTTCTAATCTCTCTCCTTCACTAATCAGTCGTATTAAGGAGAGAAAGTAAAGTAAATGTCAGTTGCTCATTTCTTTGTGTAGTATGCATTATGAGCTAAGCAGATTTTTAAATCATATATTTAAAAATTATTTCTATTGATATATTTAAAAATCTCTTGCTTGTTCTGGTATTTTTCCTTCTTTCACAATATTTTTAAAATATGCATATTTTATCATGTTAATCTTTTATTGTGCTTTGATACTGTTGCCTTTCCTGCATGAGAAGTCACCTGGTTTGGTCAAGATTTTGTATATATAGTTTTATATATATGTATATACACACACACACAGTCACGCATATATATCCTTTTTTTAAAAAAAATACAGGCGTATGGAGAAAATCTATTTTTTTTTAGTTGTTGATGGAACTTTATTTTATTCATTTGTTTATATTCAGTGCTGAGAATCGAACCCAGTGCCTCACACATGCCAGGCAAGATCTCTACCACTGAGCCACAACCCTAGTTCCTATATATATCCTTTTTGATGATCTACTTTCACATCAGGATCAATAAGAATTAATTATTGCAAGATATTCAGACAACAGATTTATGCCACCCTGAATATTTGTTTCCTAAAATCTGAAATCTCCTTTCCTACAATGTATGTTGAGATACATTGCTTTATGTTAGGAGGCATTTTAGTGTGGTTTTAAGAGTGAAGGCATTGGAATCAGACAAGTCTGAAATCGAGCACTGGGTTTTGCCTTTTATATAAATGAACTCTGTAACTCAGCAATTCCACAAAACTATATTGACAATAAAGTGGGATAATAGTATATACCTCATTGGTTGCTAGGGCCATTTTTGTGAACTGATGAAACAGAAAAATTAACCATAAAGTCTGACACATTATAATCATTGAATTTGTCTTTATTAGTAATAGTATCACTCTTTTATCTATATAGTATATATATAGTATATACATGTATATATACACATATACAATATATACATATATAGTATATACATATGTTTACATATGTATACATACAAACATATATACAGTTTTGAATACATACATAATGTTTATTCATCTAAAATTGAGTTCATGAACTTGCATGACAAATTCATATGCTATCCTATAAGTTTTTAAACAGTCACATCGGTAAATTAAAAATTGGGGGGATTTTGTTTCTTTTTTAGCAGTAATATATTAGAAATTGTTTGGGGATGATTTTTAGGTATTTATCCTTTCCTTAGCTTATTCCCTGTTCATTTTGTTTATTCTCTTTTTTTGGTGCTTGCTGTACTTATTATTTTGATTACTATGGCTTCTCACTTATAGCTACATAGTATATTTTTTCACATTTCACATAACTCCATTTGAAATTCCAGTGTGCTTTCTCCAAATATCATCTTTATTGGTTTGAAGATTTATTACATGTTGGAAAATTCTCCTACCTTATTATGACTGGAAGGCTAATTTTAGTGTGTCTTGTTAATAATATTTTAACTAAATTATATACATAGCAAGTAGTTAGGACTACATAGATTGTTGAGAGGACTCTCCAGGGATCTTCAAAGTGATTTTTGACAAGTGATTTCTACAGTTTGTGCAGAAAAATGTCATTTGAGGCTAATACTAAGTACTTTTATTTCCAAACATCTATTTTTTAATATTTGTCAATTTATTTCATATATGCTAGTTAGTTAATAATTCAAACTTGTACAAATAAGTAACATTTTAATTTAAATAAAGTGGAACCCTTATTAAAATCAGTGAGAAAACACAAAAATTATTCATATATACTGGTCTATAATAATAAACATTTTTTAAAATCTAACAGACTGAATACAAAGTTCACTGCACTTTTGCAGGGCCTTTCTCCATCTTGTAATTTTTGCATCTAGTTGCAAAACTTCTGTGTTTGGTAATGAGAAAGAGGGACAACCTGAGGATCATGTTGCAGCTGGCAAATGCTTTCCTCACAGGCTTTGAGCCAGAAATCATCAAATGGCTCACTTGAACTAACCACAGGAGGCTAGAGAACAAGAGCACATGAGGTTTGATGACTGGAATATCTCAGCCACAATAATCTTTGTCAGATTAAAAAAATAAATCCTTCTATTATTAGTTGCTAAGCACTTTTCAAGATAGGTACTCAGTGCATTGTTTGCTTTTTTTACAATCTATTGAAAGGTTTGAATGATTTTTTTTCTCTTATTTTCTGTTAATATAGTGAATTAAATCAATTGATTTTTATCATGGCGAATCCTCCTTTGAGGTCTTGGCATATTTTAATGTAACACTAGATTCGATTTGTTAATGTTTTGTTTAGGATTTTTGCAAAATAGTTAAGTCTGACTTTTATGTTCATAAGACATCTTGTAAGATTTTAATATTGAAATTATGTTGCCTCAGAATAAGATTTTTCTGTGATTCTTCTTTTTCTGCCTCAGAGTTTGTTCAGATTGGTATTATGTCTTCTTTAAATATGAAATAATTGACTGATAAAATTATCCATGAATAGAATTTCTTTCTTTAATATTAAAAAATTGAATTTTTAAACATATAGTAGAATGATTCATACTATCATAGTCTTTTCCCTTTTAAAATGTTCCTTTTTAAACAACTTGCACTATTTGATTATAAGTTTATTATTATAAAGTTGCTCTATTATGCCTTTGTATTTGAAATGCTTGTAGAACTTTAATGCTTCTTTTTCTCTTCTTTTACTGAAAACAGTTGTCTTCTATTGCATTTCTTTCTTGATTAATCCTACTGCGTTTTAATTTCAGAGTTAATCTTTCCTATGAAACCACTTCATCTTTGGTGATATTCCATGTTGTACATTTGTATTCTATAGAGTTGGCATTATTACTTGATCCCCTCTCTTTCTTTAAGTTTACTTCTGTGTTTTCTTCTGTTTTCTTATTTCATTTGGTGTCAAGTATTGGCAATATCTGATACGTGCATTCGATTATTTGTTTAGGTTAGCTTTTGTACATTTTGCTGTCTTTTTATCTCACCTCATGTCAACCGCTGGTGTTACCTGAAATGTGTATTCAATGCAAATTTCCTACTGGTGACTATATTACTCAAATTCTAAAATATTTGCCATAAACATGTATTCATTTCCAAAGAGTTCGTATTTTCCCTAATTATTTATTTATATATATATTTTTGGTACCAGGGATTGAACTCAGGGGCACTCAACTACTGAGCCACATTTCCAGCCCTATTGTGTATTTTCTTTAGAGACAGGGTCTCACTGAGTTGCTTAGCACCTTGCTATTGCTGAGGCTGGCTTTGAACTCCAGATCCTCCTGCCTCAACCTCCAGAGCCACTGGGATTACAGGCATGCATCACTGGGCCCAGCTCCCTAATTACTTCTGACATGTTATTTATCATTCTTTCTACTTAACAGAAATTCAGTTTTAAAGTAACAGAGGTATATATATATATATATATATATATATATATATATATATATACCAATGACTTTTAAAATTAAACAACATTAATACTTGATTAAAATTTTTTCTTAATTCAGGAATTTGATCTATTTTATTCTTAATATGTCTATGACTGACTGATTTTCAACATGGGTGCCAAAACTGTCCAGTGGGGAAAGAATAGTATTTTCAACAAATGATCTAGAATAACTGTCACATGCAAAAACATAGTTTAAACCTGATATAAGTTCATATACAAAAATAACTCAAAACAGACTAAACCTAACTATATACCTCATAGAAGAAATTAGACATGATGATGAAAGCATTAGCAACAACAACAAATAGAAAAATTGAACTATATCCATATTAACATCGTTTGTATTTCAAAGGACAACATCAAGAAAGTGAAAAGACAACACAGGTAATGGAATAAAATATCTGCAAATTATCTAAGAAAGGTGTTCAAATTATCTAAGAGGGGTCTTTTTATAGAATATTGAGTTTTTATTACTTGATAATAAAGGTAGAAATAACTCAATAAAAACAGGCAAGTAATATGAATAGATATTTCTCTGAGGAAGTTACAGATGGATAATAAGCACATTAAAAGTACTCAGTATCATCAGTCATCAAGTAAGTGCAAATCAAAACCCTAAGACATACCAGAAAGGCTAGAATAAAAATCAAAAAGCAAAATAGTCAATATTGACAAAGATGTGAAGAAATCATATACTCCTGGGTAGACTATAAAACATATTAGACACTTTGAGAAGTAGTTTGGCCATTTTCAGATGATTAAAAAAGATTTACTATATAAAGCAGCAATTCCACTCCTAGGCATATACTAAAGAGAAATTAAAGCATATATCTACAAAGAAACCTGTACACAAATGTTTATAGCATCATTATTCATAACAACTGAAATGCACAATCAACCTACTATTAATCAACTGAAGAACAGAAAGCAAAAACATGGCATACACCTGCAATTTAATATTTTTTAGTCATAAACAGGGATGAAGTACTGACATAGGTCATAACATGGTTTAACTTGGAAAATACTATACTAAATGAAAAAACCTTACATGTATGATTCCATTCATTTTAAATATCCATAATGGGGAAATATATCGAGAGGAAGTAAATGAGCAGTTACTTAGGGCGGGGGAAACACAGTGTGTGTGGGGGAGGGGGAGGCAAAAGGTGGAGAGGTGACAGCTTAAGTGCATGGAGTTTCTTTTGGAATGACAAAGATACAAATTACAAATATCTGTGAATCTACTAAAATCTTTAATTTTTTTCCATTTTAAATGGGTGAATTTTGTAATATTGAGGTATCTCTAAGTAAAACTGACATTCTTTGACAAATATGTTATGCATGAGCATGTAGTGAAAACTAACATTTTAAACCCATGTTTCATAATACCCTCTGGTCACATAGCCTGTGTCAGTTCATCCCAGACTTCTTGCAGTACACCCTGCTGATGTTGGAGATGTAGCCAGGATCCATTTTTTCATTTCCTTAGTACTATAAGGTTCTTACCTCATACCAATAGATATCACTGGAGTGATAATGTGAAAATATGGGTGGTCACTATTCCAAGGGTAAGCCAACCTTTCAAGAAAAAGTCTCCCATTTCCCTTGAATTCATTCATAAAATAAAATTCTAAACTGCACAGTGTACTTGACGGGGAGCCTCATTTTGCTAGGGGGAAAAAAAAAAAACACTTATAAAGACTTCCTGAAGGAGAAGTTTCAAGATGGCGGCCTAGAGGGTGGCTGCATTTCATGTTGCTCCAGGACTCAGGATTCAAAAGAGGAGATATTGAGACGCTTGGGACCAACTCAAAGCAGCCGGGTGACTCTCACCCCCTGGGGAGGCATCCCGGATGGGACGGTGGTCCCGGAACGCAGGAAACTTTGTGAAGTAGAACTGCCGGCGAGACGCCCCTCCCCCCGCTGGAGCAGTGAACTCGGACAGCTGGGAGCGCTGTAAAGGAGGCAGCTCGGCACAGGGCTGGGACTCGGAGCAACCACTGGGGCTCCGGCGGCTGCCCAGGGGAAGAGTGGCGAGGAGAGCTGTGTGGACTCAGGACACCGGGGCCTGCCCTGAGGAGGAGGAGGAGGAGCGTGGCCACTTGGATTTGGAGTGACTATACCAGAGCTACAGGCGGTTGCCAGAGGAGAAGCTGCGCAGCGAGCTGTTTGGACTCAGAACGACGCTTCTGAACACCGGGGCCTGCCCTGAGGATGAGGAGGAGGAAGAGGAGCGCAGCCGCTTGGATTCGGGGTGACTACACCAGAGCTACAGGTGGTTGCCAGAGAAGGGGCTGCGTGGCGAGCTGTTTGGACTCAGACCACTTCTGAACACCGGGGCCTGCCCAGAGGAGTAGGAGGAGGAGGAGGAGGAGCGCGGCGGGTCCTTTGGACTCGCAGTGACTGCATTAGCGCTCCAGGCAGCTGCTCAGAGGAGAAGGCGAGTGGTGAGTTGTTTGGACTTAAAGTGACAGCTCCTGAACACAGGGGGGCTGCCTGGAGGAGAAGCGTGGTGGGACACTTGGTCTTGAGTGGCCGCACCAGAGCTCCGGGCGGTTGCCCAGAGGACCCGTGCTGCGGGTCACGTGGACTCAGAGCCACTCAGAGCGACCGCTCCTGAACACCCCGGGGGTTATCTGGAGAAGGAGGAGGAACGGGGAGGGTCACTTCGACTCGGAGTGATTGATTGCCCAGGGCTAAAAGGTGGTTGGTGGAGGTGGAGGCACGCAGTGAGTTTCTTGGACTCCTAGTGACTCCACCGGAATACTGGGCGGCTGTCTGGAGGAAGAGGCGTGTGGCGGGTCTCTGGGATTCAGAGCGATTGTACAGGGCCCCAGGTGGCTGCTCAGAGGAGGGGCCGCATAGCCAGGCGAATAGGTACAGAGCAGGGTCCCAGGATCTAGGAGGCTTCTTGGTGGAAGAGCCGCACAGAGACAGGCTTAGGGTGGAGCGAAGGTTCCAGGCCTGCGGGCAGATTCTCTGAGGAAGGGCAGCCTAAGGAGAGTCATCTGCAAAGGGTGAGGCTCCCAGGCCCAGGAGATAGGGCCGGGCCCCTGGGAACTTTGCAGAGGAAGGCAGCCCAGCCCAGGCGGTAGCTGTAAATTGAGGGGAACCACTAGGACGGAACTGACCAGCGAGACCTCCCCACCGGGTGAGTCTTCCCTGCTGGGTGAGGTTTCCCCACAAGGACGGTAAAACCAGAGACTCAGGCCCAAACAGGCCTTGCCTCAGCCCACAGCCTAGGTCCCCTTTGGATGACCATTGGTCAACAAGTGGAGGCACCTCTGTCCACTAGCAGGGATTATACCCCACCTGAAGGCCACTACTCCTGGAGAGGCAGCTTCCTTGTGGAGCACCGCATTATCAACTTCCTCCAAGACTTCAGCCTACTGAAGGCCAACGGGGGATATATATAGAAATCTTCAGGGACATTGTAAGTCAATAGAGGAAATCTGCAATATCTCAGCGGTCCTCTGATACCTGAACAATATGAGAAAACAAGGAAAGAAAATGCTGCAAACAAATCTAGATGTTACATCAATAAAACCCAGTGACAGCATGGCAGAAGAAATGACAGAAAAGGAGTTCAGAATGTACATAATTAAAATGATCAGAGAAGCAAACGATGAGATGAAAGAGCAAATGCACGCACTGAATGATGAGATGAAAGAGCAAATGCAAGCATTGATTGATCGCACCAATCGACAGTTAAAAGAGCAAATACAGGAAGCAAAAGATCATTTTAATAAAGAGTTAGAGAAATTGAAAAAAAACCAAACAGAAATCCTTGACATGAAGGAAACAATAAACCAAATTAAGAACTCCATAGAAAGCATATTCAATAGGATAGAACACCTGGAAGACAGAACCTCAGACATTGAAGACAAAATATTTAACCTTGAAAACAAAGTTGAACAAACAGAGAAGATGGTAAGAAATCATGAACAGAATCTACAAGAACTATGGGATATCATGAAAAGGCCAAATTTAAGAATTACTGGGATTGAGGAAGGCCTAGAGAAACAAGCAAAAGGAATGAACAACCTATTCAATGAAATAATATCAGAAAATTTCCCAAATCTGAAGAATGAAATGGAAAATCAAGTTCAAGAGGCTTATAGGACTCCAAATACACAAAATTACAACAGACCCACACCAAGGCACATTATAATGAAAATACCTAACATACAAAATAAAGACAGAATTTTAAAGGCTGTGAGAGAAAAGAACCAAATTACATTCAGGGGGAAACTAATACGCATATCAGCAGATTTTTCAATCCAGACCCTAAAAGCTAGAAGGGCCTGGAACAACATTTTTCAAGCCCTGAAAGAAAATGGATGCCAACCAAGAAAATTATACCCAGCAAAACTTACCTTCAAATTTGACGATGAAATAAAATCCTTCCATGATAAACAAAAGCTAAAAGAATTTACAAAAAGAAAGCCAGCATTACAGAACATTCTCAGCAAAATATTCCATGAGGAAGAGATGAAAAACAAAGAAGCAAATCAGCAAAGGGAGGAATTATCCTAAAGGAATTGTCAAATAAAGAGGAAACAAGTTGTGTCAAACAAATAAATAAATAAAATTTAAAAAATGAACCAAATGACCGGGAAACCAAATCATATCTCTATAGTAACCCTGAATGTTAATGGCCTGAATTCATCAATCAAAAGACATAGACTGGCAGATTGGATTAAAAAGAAAGATCCAACAATATGTTGCCTGCAAGAGACTCACCTCATAGAAAAAGATACCCATAGACTAAAGGTGAAAGGATGGGGAAAAACATACCATGCACATGGACTCAGCAAAAGAGCTGGAGTATCCATCCTCATTTCCGATAATGTGGACTTCAAGCCAAAGTTAGTCAGAAGGGATAAAGAAGGTCATTTCATACTGCTTAAGGGAAGCATAAATCAGCAAGATATAACAATCATAAACATCTATGCCCCAAACAGTGGCTCATCCATGTATGTCAAACAAATCCTTCTCAATTTCAGAAACCAAATAGATCATAACACAATAATACTAGGTGATTTTAACACGCCTCTCTCACCACTGGACAGATCTTCCAGACAAAAATTGAACAAAGAAACCATAGATCTCAATAAAACAATCAATAATTTATACTTAATGGACATTTATAGAATATACCATCCAACCAAGAGCGAATACACTTTCTTCTCAGCAGCACATGGATCCTTCTCTAAAATAGACCATATATTATGCCACAAAGCTAATGTTAGCAAATACAAGAAGATAGAAACACTAGCATGTATTCTATCAGATCATAATGGATTGAAGTTAGAAATAAATGAAAGAGTAAAACACAGAAACTATTCCAACATCTGGAGATTAAACAATATGCTATTATATGATGAATGGATAACAGAAGATATTAGGAAGGAAATTAAAAAATTCTTAGACGTAAATGAGAACAAACAAACATCATATCAAAATCTCTGGGACACTATGAAAGCAGTACTTAGAGGGAAATTTATTTCATGGAGCGCATTTAATAAAAGAAGTAAAACTCAACAAATAAACGACCTAACACTACAGCTCAAAGCCCTAGAAAAAGAAGAACAGAACAGCACCAAAAGTAGTAGAAGACAGGAAATAGCTAACTCAGAGCTGAAATCAATGAAATTGAAACAAAGAAACAATACAAAAAATTGACAAAATAAATAGTTGGTTCTTCGAAAAAAATAAACAAAATTGATAAACCTTTAGCCACACTAACAAAGAGAAGACGAGAGAAAATCCAAATCACTAAATTCAGAATGAACAAGGAAATATCACAACAGACAGGATTGAAATACAAAACATAATTAGAAGCTATTTGAAAATCTATACTCCAACAAAATAGAAAATTTCGAAGACATCAACAGATTTCTAGAGACATATGAATTGCCTAAACTGAACGAGGAGGACATAAACAATTTAAATAGACCAAATTTCAAGTACTGAAATAGAAGAAGTCAATCAAAAGCCTACCAACAAAGAAAAGTCCGGGACCAGATGGGTTCTCAGCCGAGTTCTACAAAACCTTTAAAGAAGAGCTTATTCCAATACTTCTCAAAGTATTCCATAAAATAGAAGAGGAGGGAACCCTCCCAAACTCATTCTATGAAGCCAATATCACCCTGATACCTAAACCAGACAGAGACTCATGAAGGAAAGAAAATTTCAGACCAATATCCTTAAGGAACATCGATGCAAAAATTCTCAACAAAATTTTAGCAAATCGCATACAAAAACATATTAAAAAGATAGTGCACCATGATCAAGTTGGTTTCATCCCAGGGATGCAAGGTTGGTTCAACATCAGGAAATCAATAAACGTAATTCACCACATTAATAGACTTAAAGTCAAGAATCACATGATTATTTCAATAGATGCAGAAAAAGCATTTGATAAAATACAGCACTCCTTCATGCTCAAAACACTAGAAAAAATAGGGATAGTGGGAACATTCCTTAACATTGTAAAGGCCATTTATGCTGAGCCCATGGCTAATATCATTCTAAATGGTGAAAAACTGAAAGCATTCCCCCTAAAAACTGGAACAAGGCAGGGATGGCCTCTTTCACCACTTCTATTCAACATCGTTCTTGAGACTCTGGCCAGAGCAATTAGACAAACCAAAGAGATTAAAGGGATACGAATTGGGAAAGAAGAACTCAAACTATCCCTGTTCGCTGATGACATGATTATATATTTAGAGGAACCTGGAAATTCCACCAGAAAACTCTTAGAACTCATAAGTGAATTCAGTAAAGTAGCAGGTTACAAGATCAATGCCCATAAATCCAACGCATTTTTATACATAAGTGATGAATCTTCAGAAAGAGAAATTAGGAAAACTACCCCATTCACAATAGCCTCGAAAAAAATAAAATACTTGGGAATCAATCTCACAAAAGAGGTGAAAGACCTCTATAATGAGAACTATACAACACTAAAGAAAGAAATTAAAGAACACCTTAGAAGATGGAAAGATCTTCCATGTTCTTGGATAGAAAGAATTAATATTGTCAAAATGGCCATACTACCTAAAGTGCTATACAAATTCAATGCAATTCCAATTAAAATCCCAATGATGTACCTTACAGATATAGAGCAAGCAATTATGAAATTCGTCTGGAAGAATAAGAAACCCAGAATAGCTAAAGCAATACTTAGCAGGAAGAGTGAAACAGGGGGTATTGCAATACCAGATCTTCAACTCTACTACAAAGCAATAGTAACAAAAAACGGCATGGTATTGGTACCAAAATAGAAAGGTAGATCAATGGTATAGAATAGAGGACACAGACACAAACCCAAATAAATACAATTTTCTCATACTAGGCAAAGGGGCCAAAAATATGCAATGGAGAAAAGATAGCCTCTTCAACAAATGGTGCTGGGAGAATTGGAAATCCATATGCAACAGAATGAAACTAAACCCATATCTCTCACCATGCACGAATCTAAACTCAAAATGGATTAAGGACCTCGGAATCAGACCAGAGACCCTGCAGATTATAGAAGAAAAAGTAGGTCCAAATCTTCACCTTGTTGGCTTAGGATCAGACTTCCTTAACAGGACTCCCATAGCACAAGAAATAAAAGCTAGAATCAACCACTGGGATAGATTCAAACTAAAAAGCTTTCTCTCAGCAAAGGAAACTATCAGCAATGCGAAGAAAGAGCCTACAGAATGGGAGAATATCTTTGCCAATCATACTTCAGATAGAGCACTAATCTCCAGAATCTATAAAGAACTCAAAAAACTTTACTCCAAGAATTCAAATAATCCAGTCGACAAATGGGCTAAGGAAATGAATAGACACTTCACAGAAGAAGATCTACAAGCATTCAACAAACATATGGAAAAATGTTCAACATCTCTAGTAATAAGAGAAATGCAAATCAAAACCACCCTAAGATTCCATCTCACCCCAATTAGAATGGCGATTATCAAGAATATGAGCAACAACAGGTGTTGGCGAGGATGTGGGGAGAAAGGTACACTCATACATTGCTGGTGGGGCTGCAAATTAGTGCAGCCACTCTGGAAAGCAGTGTGGAGATTCCTTAGAAAACTTGGAATGGACGCGCCATTTGACCCAGCTATCCCACTCCTTGGCCTATACCCAAAGGACTTAAAATCAGCATACTACAGAGACACAGCCACATCAATGTTCATAGCTGCTCAATTCACAGTAGCCAGACTGTGGAACCAACCTAGATGCCCTTCAATTGATGAGTGAATAAAGAAACTGTGGTATATATATACAATGGAATATTACTCAGCCATAAAGAATGATAAAATTATGGCATTTGCAGGCAAATGGATGAAATTGGAGAATATCATGCTAAGTGAGATAAGTCAATCTCAAAAAGCCAAAGGACGAATGATATCGCTAATAAGTGGAGGATGACACATAATGGGGGGGAGGGAAGGGTTAGTGTTAGGGTTAGAGTTAGGGTTAGGGAGCGGGGCAAGTATGGAGGAAGGAAGTACTGTATAGAGGGTAAAGAGGGGGGGGGAGGGGGGGGGGGAAGGGAAAAAATAACAGAATGAATCAAACAACATTACGCTATGTAAATTTATGATTACACAAATGGTATGCCTTTACGCCATGTACAAACAGAGAAACAACATGTATCCCATTTGTTTACAATAAAAAAAAAAAAAAAAAAAAAGACTTCCTGAAGCTATGTGAAAAAGTGCATATGGGTGTATGGAAGTTTATAACCTGTCACTACATTATTTACACACACACACACACACACACACACACACACACACAATGCACCAAAGATCCATGTTTTGTATACCATTAAAGACATTAACTATTCAGGAATCTCTTACATGTTAATTTACTACATGTTGCTTTTGCTGCCCCACATATGAATATAGTGGCAGCTAACTGTTTTTGGTTAAATGCCATGGCCTTCTCACTGAATTTGAGATAACCTGCAGTGTCAACTTCTTCTTTCATGTAAGTCCAAAGAGAGCGGCTGAAATTTTGTCATTTTACCTTATCTGCCTCCATCAAGGACTATAGAGGGAGCAAAATGTTTTCATTTCTACCATTTATAGAGCATGTACCAAATCATGAACTGAGCATCATACAACTCTCAGCCAGCGCTGAGATGAAAGGTGAGGCAAAGATGATTCAAAGCTTTTCAGGCACATGAAACATAGAGCAGTTACAAGTCAGTGGCCAATACGTGTTTACTAGTCACTACATAATTCATTTTTGAATGTGTTCAATCCTTTTAGAATCATTTCATGTATACTAAACAAAACTACAAGTGTCATTAATGGACTTTGAATGAATTTTCATTTTCCTGATCACCAAAGCATTAAATATACTGTAAAATTGACAAATATATGTATCACAATCTTAGTCCATTCAGGCTGCTAACCAAAATACCATAAAGTGGGCAATTTATAAATGACAGTTATTTATTTTCCACAGTCTAAAGATTGAGATGCTATGAACAAGATGTCACAAATTTGATGTCTGGTGAGGGCCTGATTTTTCATAAAGAGCTGTCTTCTCACTTGTACCCTAACATGATCAAAAGGCCAGGGAATCTATGAAATGTCTTTTATAAGGGCACTAATCCCCTTCACAAGGACTCTACCTTCCTTCGTGACCTATTCACTTCCCAAAGGTACTACCTGCCAATTCCATCACCTTTAAGGTCAGGATTTCAATATACAAATTTTAGGGGGACAGTTCTTTGAACATACTGTGATACTGTGTCACTATATGAAGTGCCATGACTTACACACTTTGCCGATGCTAAGAATAATCCTATAAGAGAGGTATCATCATCTCCATTTTATAAATGAAGAAACTGAGGCTCAGAAAGGCAAAGTCACTTGATCAAAGTTAGGTTAGGAATAGGTAATAGAGTGAGGATTCATTTCTAGCTCTGGCTAAATTCACAGCTCTAAAATGGACCTTTAAAACCATAAAAATAAGTTTTATATCAATTTGTTTTGGGCTACTCAGATCTTTCTAACAGGAATGATTTAAAATTTGTAAATTTTGTTTTCCTAGAAATATTTGCTTTTTCCAGGTAATCAAAATAATTAGCATATAGCACTATACATATATTTTATTAAACAACCCTACATTTCTAGTCTTAAAGACTCTACATTACTTATGATAATTATAGAGATTCATTAAAATTTCTTTTTTGGGTGATGTAAGACTTATGGTTGATATTATTAGTTATAAATTTTAAAAAATTATGTTTAAAAATTGAATTTATTCTAATTTGAGCTATATAAAGTATTAATTTTGTCTCTTAAAATTTAAATACTTATTTTTTTCTAAATTTTAGATAATTTAGTTTTATTCCTTCAACTTGAAAAATCTTTAGCTAAACTCCACTAGTCAATGGATTTAATAGTTTTTATTTTGTCGTTCGTTTTTCAATAATGTATAGTTACAACTTATTTTTGTCTTCAAAATGTATTTTAAAAACTGACTTTTTGCAATTAATAAGTTGGTGAACTCTATGACTAAACCAGCTAATATGATTTTTAATTTTTTTCACCTTTCAAATCCTGTATAATAACATTCATATGTGTGTATGTTTACTTAGATGAGTTATTTGCATGGATTCAGGAAATAATTGTTACTACTGATCTTATAATACTTTCTATAATTTTCCCAACATATATTTGATACTCTGTATTTCCAAATCTTTTATTCATAATGGAAAAATTTTTCAGTAACTAAAGAAATGTTAACTATAAACTTTATTATTAGAATGTTACACATCTATTTTTTCACCTTTCAAAATATTTTGGCCTTTTTTAGATAAAGAGAATACAAATACAAACACATAAGGAAAAAACTGAAGAAAATTGTTGTAAAACTTTGAACTCTATTGTTCAATGTATTTATATTGAAGACACTGCATGCAAACACTGTATACACAGGAAAATTTATTATCACAGTCAACCAGTTAGAGTTTTGTAATCAAGTTGAAGCAAGAGTCAGCCTCATTGTCATAAAATAGAATAACTCAAATACTTTCTCAGGCTCACTCAGAGTAAATAAGTAATCTTTTCTTTTTGCTTGCCTTGGTTCTTAACGGTCAATTGATGTCTATCAATATGTGCCAAAATTGCGACACATACTTCAAAATGAGCACATTTCCATCATTTCAAGTTCCCAGGAGTGGCTGACTTTTTCAGAGTGAAAGGAATAACAACAAAAAAAATCATTTTGTGTTCTGAATCTCAGATCTGAGTGTTTAATATCTACAACAAATACTAGGAAAAGAAAACAAGAGGAAATAACTATTTTGAACTAATAAATTTGTTTCTGAAGTCATTGAGGATTGAGGCAAATATTCTCAAGCTGAGATATCATTCTGGTTAAGTGCTTTGATATCAGTCAGCATTAAATCATCATTCAGGTTCATCAAAAAAGTTTGTATACCTAGGAAGACACTTCTGTCTTGCAATGCATTATTATTAAATTTGTTTTAAAATATTCATTACTATTTAGGTTTAAGACATCTGACATTTTTGAATCAATATGTTAAGTACCACTTCATATATTGATGATGACTATTCAATTGCTCTTTCATAAATTCATATAATTATGTTTCAGTGTTTTATTGCAATCCTTTGTTTTGCATTTTGATTGTTTTTAAATAGTATGTACATGGCATTCACGATAATTGCTGTTGAATGTGGTGTTTGTCATATTATTACTATTATTATATTTATTTTATTGTATTTTATATTTTTATTATACTATATATTTTATTATATTTTATATCTTTATTATATTATATATTTTTGGATTATATTTTATTTCTTCTTCCATTACTGAATAGTTATTATTCTCGATATCCTGTGCAGTATCTTATTATATGTAGTGTTTGCTTGTCATTTGATTGCTTATTATCTTTCATTATTATCCTATACTTCTTTAATTTTTTCAGTTGTATGAAATGTTGTGATTTGAATATATACTACCTTACAATCCATCAAACATTTAAAACAAGGAAGTGATAATGCTTGTTTTCACTAACAGTTTTTTATGATCAATTCTGTTTTGTCCAAAAATTATTAAACACCTGGAATAATTAGTTATGTTATTATATGGTATGCTTTTTATTTTATAATCTATTTAAAAATAGTCAACTATTTTTATAGTTTGTAACACTTTATTTTACAAAGATTTCAAAATGTCTAAGAGCTTTACTCAGTGGAATTAAAACATAATATTTTAGTTCTGATAATAATTTTCATTTATCTTCAAACAAAAGGTAACTTTACTAGTTATAAACATTTTAGAATTTTTAACTTCTCTTTGAAAAGTTCTACAAATATAAATCTTTTCTATTCCTGAATTTCACATTTTGGTTTACATACTTAATACTGACATTATTTTTTATTACTTCTTAAAACTATTTTCTTTCTTAATTTAATAGTATTTTTCACTTAGACTTGTGGGTCAAACATTTTGGCAAACTCAAACACCCTACAAGAGTTATTATTTATCTAAAATTGTATAATATTTTAATTCTACTAATCTGTTTCTGATGCTATCTGTTCCATTTATTTAAGGGTATTTCAAAGACACCAATTTTTTTTCATGTTTACTTTCTACTCCCATTCATAATCTTAATAACTAATTATCCTTTATTATTTTATCTCTATGTTTACTAATACTCCTTACTCTTTTTTTTATCGAAAGTCATGAATCGCTTTTATTTTTTCTTTTTTTGATTCATTCTGTTATTTTTTCCCTTCCCCCCACCCCTCCCACCCCTCTTTTCCTTCTATACAGTCCTTTCTTCCTCCATTCTTACCACCCTCCTTATCCCTAACCCTAACCCTAACCCTAACCCTAACCCTAACGCTAACCCCTCCTACCCCCCATTATATGTACTCATCCACTTATCAGTGAGATCATTCGACCTTTAGTTTTTTGAGATTGGCTTATCACGCTTAGCATATTCTCCAGTTTCATCCATTTGCCTGCAAAAGCAATAATTTTATCATTCTTCATGGCGGTGTAATATTCTATTGTATATATATGCCACAGTTTCTTTATCCATTCATCAACTGAAGGGCATCTCGGTTAGTTCCACAATCTGGCTATAGTGAATTGAGCAGCTATGAACATTGATGTGGCTGTATCTCTATAATATGCTGATTTTAAGTCCTTTGGGTATAGGCCAAGGAGTGGGATAGCTGGATCAAATGGTGGGTCCATTCCAAGTTTTCTGAGGAATCTGCTTTCCAGAGTGGCTACACTAATGTGCAACCCCGCCAGAAATGTATGAGTGTACCTTTTTCCCCACATCCTTGCCAACACCTATTGTTGCTTGTGTTCTTGATAATCGCCATTCTAATTGGGGTGAGATGAAATCTTAGGGTAGTTTTGATTTGCATTTCTCTTATTACTAGAGATGTTGAACATTTTTTCATTTATCTGTTGATTGCTTGTACATCTTCTTCTGTAAAGTGTCTGTTCATTTCCTTAGCCCATTTGTTGATTGGATTATTTGTATTCTTGGTGTAGAGTTTTTTGAGTTCTTTAAAGATTCTGGAAATTAGTGCTGTATCTGAAGTATGAGTGGCAAAGATATTCTCCCACTTTGTAGGCTCTCTCTTCACATTACTGATAGTTTCCTTTGCTGAGAGAAAGCTTTTTAGTTTCAATCTATCACAGTGGTTGATTCTAGCTTTTATTTCTTGTGCTATGGGAGTCCTGTTAAGGAAGTCTGATCCTAAGCCCACAAGTTGAAGGTTTGGACCTACTTTTTCTTCTATAAGATGCAGGGTCTCTGGTCTGATTCCAAGGTCCTTGATCCATTTTGAGTTGAGTTTTGTGCAGGGTGAGAGATAGGTTTTAGTTTCATTGTGTTGCATATGGATTTCCAGTTTTCCCAGCACCATTTGTTGAAAAGGCTATATTTTCTCCATTGCATATTTTTGGCACCTTTGTCTAGTATGAGAAAATTTTATGTATTTGGGTTTGTGTCCATGTCCTCTATTCTGTACCATTGATCTACCTGTGATTTTGGTACCAATACCATGCTGTTTTTGTTACTATTGTTTTGTAACAGAGTTGAAGATCTGGTATTGCGATACCCCCTGCTTCGCTCTTTCTACTGAGGATTGCTTTAGCTATTCTGGGTTTCTTATTCTTCCAGATGAATTTCACCATTGCTTGCTCTATTTCTGTAAGGTACATCATTGGGATTTTAACTGGAATTGCATTGAATTTGTATAGCACTTTTGGTACTATGGCCATTTTGACATTATTAATTCTGCCTGTCCAAGAACATGGAAGATCTTTCCATCTTCTAAGGTTTTCTTTACTTTCTTTCTTTAGTGTTCTGTAGTTCTCATTGTAGAGGTCTTTCACCTCTTTTGTGAGATTGATTCCTAAGTATTTTATTTTTTTCGATGCTATTGTGAATGGGGCAGTTTTCCTAATTTCTCTTTCTGAAGATTCATCACTTATGTATAAAAATGTGTTGGATTTATGAGCATTGATCTTGTAACCTGCTATTTTACTGAATTCACTTATGAGTTCTAAGAGTTTTCTGGTGGAATTTCCAGGTTCCTCTAAATATATAATCATGTCATCAGCGAACAGGGATAGTTTGAGTTCCTCTTTTCCAATTTGTATCTCTTTAATTTCTTTGGTTTGTCTAATTGCTCTGGCTAGAGTCTCAAGAACCATATAGAATAGAAGTGGTGAAAGAGGGCATCCCTGCCTTGTTCCAGTTTTTAGGGGGAATGCTTTTAGTTTTTCACTATTTAGAATGATATTGGCCAAGGGCTTAGCGTAGATGGCCTTTACAAGGTTAAGGAATGTTCCCACTACCCCAATTTTCTCTAGTGTTTTGAGCATGAAGGATGCTGTATTTTATCGAATGCTTTTTCTGCATCTATTGAAATAATCATGTGATTCTTAACTTTTAGTCTGTTGATATGGTGAATGACATTTATTGATTTCCAGATGTTGAACCAACATTGCATCCCTGGGATAAAACCCACTTGATCGCGGTGCACTATCTTTTTAATATATTTTTGTATGCGATTTGCTCAAATTTTGTTGAGAATTTTTGCGTCAATGTTCATTAAGGATATTGGTCTGAAATTTTCTTTCCTCAATGTGTCTCTGTCTGGTTTAGGTATCAGGGTGATATTGGCTTCATAGAATGAGTTTGGGAGGGTTCCCTCCTCTTCTATTTCATGGAATACTTTGAGAAGTATTGGAATGAGCTCTTCTTTAAAGGTTTTGTAGAACTCGGCTGAAAACCCATCTGGTCCCGGACTTTTCTTTGTTGGTAGGCTTTTGATGACCTCTTCTATTTCATTGCTTGAAATTGATTTATTTAAGTTTTGTATGTCCTCCTCATTCGGTATAGGTAATTCATATGTCTCTAGAAACTTGTTGATGCCTTCCAGGTTTTCTGTTTTGTTGGAGTATAGATTTTCAAAATAGCTTCTAATTATGTTCTGTATTTCACTCGTGTCTGTTGTGATATTTCCTTGTTCATTCCGAATTTTAGTACTTTGAGTTTTCTCTCTCTTTCTCTTGTTAGTGTGGCTAAGGGTTTATCAATTTTGTTTATTTTTCAAAGAACTAACTATTTATTTTGTTAATTTTTCCGATTGTTTCTTTGTTTCAATTTCGTTGATTTCAGCTCTGGTTTTAACTACTTCCTGTCTTCTACTACTTTTGGTATTGGTCTGGCTCTTCTTTTTCTAGGGCTTTGAGCTGTAGTGTTAGAGTCGTTTATTTGTTGATTTCTACTTCTTTTGTTGAATGAGCCCCATGAAATAAATCTTCCTCTCAGTACTACTGCTTTCATAGTGTCCCAGAGATTTTGATATGATGTGTCTTTGTTCTCATTTACTTCTAAGAATTTTTTAATTTTCCTCCTGATGTCTTGTGTTATCCATCCATCATATAATAGTGTATTATTTAATCTCCAGGTATTGAAGAAGTTTCTGTTTTTTATTCTGTCATTTATTTCTAATTTCAATCCATTATGATCTGATAGAGTACAAGGTAGTATCTCTATCTTCTTGTATTTGCTAACAGTAGCTTTGTGGCATAAGACATGGTCTATTTTAGAGAAGGATCCATGTGCTGCTGAGAAGAAAGTGTATTCATTCTTTGTTGGATGGTATGTTCTATATATGTTGTTTAAGTCTAAATTATTGATTGTGTTATTGAGATCTATGGTTTCTTTATTCAATTTTTGTTTGGATGATCTATCCGGCGGTGAGAGAGGTGTGTTAAAATCACCTAGTATTATTGTGTTGTGGTCTATTTGATTTCTGGAATTGAGAAGGATTTGTTTGACGTACATGGATGAGCCAATGTTCGGAGGCATAGATATTTATGATTGTTATGTCTTGCTGATTTATGCTTCCCTTAAGCAGTATGTAATGTCCTTCTTTATCCCTTCTGACTAGTTTTGGGCTTGAAGTCCACATTATGTGAATGAGGACGGACTGTGTCCGTGTACATGGTATGTTTTTTCCCATCCTTTCACCTTTAGTAATGGCTATCTCTTTCTGTGAGATGAGTCTCTTGCAGGCAGCAAATTGTTGGATTTTTCTTTTTAATCCATTCTGCCAGTCTATGTCTTTTGATTGATGAGTTCAGGCCATTAACATTCAGAGTTATTATTGTGATATGATTTGTATTCCCAGTCATTTGACTCATTTTTGTTTTTTGACATGATTTGGTTTCTCCTTTATTTGGCTATTCCTTTAGGCTAGTTCCTTCCATTGCTGATTTGCATCATTGTTTTTCATCTCTTCCTCATGGAATATTTTGCTGAGAATGTTCTGCAATGCTGGCTTTCTTTTTGTAAATTTCTTTAGCTTTGTTTATCATGGAAGGATCTTATTTCATCTTCAAATCTGAAAGTAAGTTTTGCTGGGTATACAATTCTTGGTTGGCATCCATTTTCTTTCAGGGCTTGGTAAATGTTGTTCCAGGCCCTTCTAGCTTTTAGGGTATGGATTGAAAAATCTGCTGATATTCTTATTGGTTTCCCCCTGAATGTAATCTGATTATTTTCTCTCGCGGCCTTTAAAATTCTGTCTTTATTTTGTATGTTAGGTATTTTCATAATAATGTGCCTTGGTGTGGGTCTGTTGTAATTTTGTATATTGGAGTCCTATAAGCCTCTTGTACTTGGTTTTCCATTTTATTCTTCAGATTGGGAAATTTTCTGATATTATTTCATTGAATACATTGTTCATTCCTTTGGTTTGTTTCTCTAAGCCTTCCTCAATCCCAATAATTCTTAAATTTGGCCTTTTCATGATATCCCATAATTCTTGTAGATTCTGTTCATGATTTCTTATCATCTTTTCTGTTTGATCAACTTTGTTTTCCAGATTAAATATTTTTTCTTCACTATCTGAGGTTCTGTCTTCCAGGTGTTCTATCCTATTGGTTATGCTTTCTATGGAGTTTTAAACCAAGTTTTTAACTTGGTTTATTGTTTCCTTCATTTCAAGGATTTCTGTTTGTTTTTTTTTTTCAATATCTCTAACTCTTTATTGAAATGATCTCTTGCTTCCCGTATTTGCTCCTTTAACTGTTGATTGGTGCAATCATTTAATGCCTGCATTTGCTCTTTCATCTCCTCCTTCAATGCCTGCATTTGCTCTTTCATCTCCTCGTTTGCTTCCCTGATTGTTTTAATTACGTACATTCTGAACTCCCTTTCTGACATTTCTTCTGCTGTGCTGTCATTGGGTTTTATTGATATAGTATCTAGGTTTGTTTGGGACATTTTCTTCCATTGTTTTCTCATATTGGTCAGATGTCAGTGGGACTCTGTGATATTGCAGAATTCTTCTATTGGCTTATATTGTCCCTGTAGATTTCCAGTGAATCGCCTTCCTTCCTTCAGTAGCCTGAAGTCTTGGAGTAAAATGATAATGCAGTGCTTCCAAGGAAAGCTGCCCCTAGCCCGCTACTTGTTCCAGGACATGGAGCTGGCTCTGTGTGGAAAGGCTCTCACTGGGGGGCCTGCTTCGAGAAGCTAGCCTGGAAAGGCGCTTCCCGACGGAGGGGGCCAGCTGCGGGCTGCTTAGGGAAGTCCCTGGCTGCCTTGTCCTGGTCCCTGAAGCAACCTGTGGGCAGGAACTCGCTGCACTGGTTCAGGGACTTGAAGCTTGGTTCTGTGAAGAAAGGCTCTGACTGGGGGGCCTGCTCCGAGATGCTGGAGAATCTGGCCCTGTGGGAGGAGCCCACTGCCAGAGTGTGCAGAGCTGCCTGGGGAAGACTCTAGCTGCCCTGTCCTACTCTAATAAGCCACCCAAATCTGGCCCTGCTGCCCGGGCAGCGCTTCACCGGGTGGGGGAGACTCACCCCATGGCTCTATTTTAGTCCGAGTCTCTCAATGCCTCCTCTTCTTGAATCCTGGGTTCTGGAGCAACTGGAGATGCAGTCACCCTCTAGTCCACCATCCTGGATCACCCCGTTCTCCTTACTCTTAAAATCACACAATAACTTCTATACTACCTATGTGGTTCCTACTTTTAGATTTCTGTATTGTCAAAGTGGAATTTAAACTTGATTATTTTAAATACTCTGAATACTTAAAACTTACACCATGTGACACTTTCAAAATCTGTTTATGATGAAATGCATTTCAGTTATGTGCCTGAGGTCTTCCACTATTGGAAATGTGAATAATTTCTAAAATTTTTTGTCTTCTGCAGATTGTTTTCAATCATGTGATTTATTTGGACTGTAATATCACTGTGCACTATCCCTTATTTTTTGGCATTTGAAGTTCCATTTTGAATTTTAGCTCTTTCTCATATGGAGGGCAATAACAGTTACTACCTGACAACTGTCAGATGATAAGATTGATGATTATACTTCATTATATACTTTTTTGTTGCATGTCAAATCTTTTTCAGAAGTACAGAAATATATTTCAAATTTCAGATACCACTAGACCTATTCAGACTTTCTTTCTTCTGCAGGAGAGGTGATATCATTCTCTTACTCCATTTTCTAGAGTCTCTATTATTCCTATGCAGCAGAAGTGAACTCATACTTCTTAGATACAATACTAATGATACTGCTCCTTTCTCTACTCTTATAGAGAAATTCATGTTTTACAGATTGCACATCCTATGATAAACCATAAATTTACTTAGTTCTAATTTCTTAGTAATTATTTCTAGAAACAAACCAAAAAAAACAAATAAATTGAAATTAAAATCTAAAATTAAATAGATCTAGGGAAAGTTTGGAGAAAAATTAAAATTGATATAATGCTACAGAGTTTTCTGATTGCCACAATATTTCTGGAAATATTTTTGCCAGAATGCAGCAAGAACTATACAAAAAAATGAAAAGTCATTTGAACTGATAAACTTACATTTTGAAATTATCCCAAAGAAATCATTAGAGATATTCAGAAAGCCATAAAATTATACACTTATATTTATATTGTTCATATCAGTAAGAGATTGACTTTCAATATTTAAAACAAAAATATCTAAAATAAATGAGATCAATAAAATAATTACATTGATAGGTTTATAAGTAGTTCTTGAAAATTTTCTCATAAATAAGTTCATTAACATGTTAAAATGTTCAAAAGTTAATGTCTAATGAAATAAGTAGGGTAAAGTATCAAAACAATGGATTAATACCTATATTGCAGGTGGATAGATAGAAGAAAGAATATTTTGATCTGAGAGATATCATATTTTTCATGATTTTCCATGTTTCATAAAATAAGTATAAATTACTTTCATCTAAAATTCAGAATCAAATCACTATAATAATTACTTGGAAAGTTTTTTCTAATTTTACTTATTTTTGTTTTTCATTTATTCCTGAAAAGTATTTGGAGTCTAATATACTCTTGCTATATATTTTTAAAACGGATGGGCTTCATTGGTCCTTGTACATGCAGTGCTACTAATAGTACCAGCAACCAATATCTTTGTATATTGTGGTTTGACCATGTAAAATATATTAAATGAAAATAATTGCATTACATATTTTGATGCATTGACCAATGAGGAAATATAATGGACAATTGAAAATATCCCTATATTTGATTTTATTGTATATGTGCATAGGTGTTTGTTTGATTATTTTTAAAAAATTATCAGAGGCATGAATATGAAACATTTAGTGATGTGCTATAACATATTTTTCATTGAGTAAATCATTTCTTTAAATTTTGAATTAATTCTTAAAATTGTAAAAATAATTATTTTTTAGACCTACTATTGCAGTCCCTGAGGAAATTAAATGGGTAAAAAGGACTACATTCTCTTTAAATGAAAGAAGAGCAACACTATCACTGTTTCTTAGTTTTAACATGTATATTTGAGTAAAAACTGCAATTTTCAAAATAAATTACATTTTAGATAATATATTAATAAATGAATACTTAAGTATACTAGATCATGTTTAGAAAGAATTTTGTTAATATGTAATAAACATACAGGATGTTTTTAGATTTCTTATTAAAAATAAGCAGTATTTAATATTTAATACAATATTTGAACAAATTATATATGTTGATACTATTCAGATTACTGACAAAGAAGCCTTTTTTTTAAATGCAGATGTAAAAAATTCATTGAGTAACATGTCATGTTGGTAGATTTTTGTGTTTAAATTATTTTAAAATCAAACAGCTAAAGAGGAATAACTCTTAAAAACTATTCATCATTTACTGTCAACTTATTTTGTTATAACATGTCATGTTTATTTTAATTTTTCCATATTCTCAAGATACTAAATAGCACATCTGCTATCTAAATATTTTCATTGAAGTGCTGTAGAAATTGAAATTGTTTCTACTCATGGACACTAAAATATCACCTGTTTCTTGTTAGTTAATTGAACTAGTAATTATTCTTGAACATGTGGGTTGGTTGTTTTCTGCCTGAAATAATTACCCAATGAAGCTTATGCTAGAGAGATCAGCAGGAAGCTAACAATTGGGGTGTTGGTGAGAAGAATGTGCATAACACTTCTGTGCCTGCTGCCAGATGGAGAAGCAGATGGGTGTGTAATACATGCAAAACTAACTACATGATCTCAAATCTTTTCAGTATCCATTATCAACAAGGTCAAGGTTTTGAAAAATCAAAATTTTCTAACCAACCTATTACTAAAAATCAGATAAGAACAGGTTTATTTGTATTTGTCAATATTTTTATCACAATGTGTTTTTTAGTCAAATAGTACATTTGCTGCCTGTTACTAAATAGTGTATTAATGCTATTTATTTTGCCATATGTCTAAATAATCAGTAAATTATTGAAAAAGAGGGTACTTCTTACAGTTTTTCTTTATACTGCCCCAGAGTGAAGTTTTAAAAATTTTAGTTTGCTACAATTATTCTTCTAAATTACAGAAAATAGGATTTTTTGTTTAAAGATAGATTTATATTTGTTCTGAGCATATATATGCACACAATTTGTTATAACTATCATATTATGCTGCCCTAGATATAAGTGTTCACAATTTTCCAACATAGTAATTTAATATACTCATGGCAATCTTAATCTGAATGATATGGATTTTTAAAACCAGTGTTATTCAAAGCAAATTACATTAATTTCAGATACTTCATAGTTTTGCATTTGATTTTCCTCAAGCCTTTTATGCTTGAGGAAATTTGAAACTTATAAGAAAAAAATCCATAAAAGAAAGTTTTTTGTAACTAATGCACAAGTTTATCATAATACTAAGAAAATCATAAACAAAAAAATATGTATATTCACAATAACATTTTCACTTATTTTCATGTTAATATTTACAGTTTTAAAATGCAGTTATTGTACTGTATTTTGAGTCTCGACCACATGATTTTATTTATTTAAATATTTAAAACTTGATTTATTATGTTGGGAAATAGCAAAGGAACATAAAACAATTAAAATTAATGCCATAAATTCTTATAATGAACAAAAATTAATTAAATTAGTAATTTAATATAAATTTGCTTGAAAATAAACAGCAAAATACATATATGATTTTTCAAAAGACAAAGTTTAAGTGAGTAAATAAAGATCTTTAAAATTTAGACATAAACAAATTGTTGTAATCACATGTTTTCTGCATGATTTAAGATAATAAAATATTTTCAGCTGGGCATGGTGGCACACATCAGTAATCCTAGCAGTTCAAGAGGTTGAAGCAGGATTATGAGTTCAAAGCTGGCCTTAACAATTTAGCAGCTTAGTGAGAACCTGTCTCAAAATACAGTATAAAAAGAACTGGGGATGTGGCTCAGTGGTTGAGTACCTCTGAGTACAATTCCTGCTACCAGAAAAAAAGAAAAAAAAAAAAAAAAAGTAGAGAGAATAATGTATTTATTTCTGCATAATTTAAGATACTAATTTATATAAAGTTATTAGTTTATGTTTGGAGGCACACAATAGATAAACATGAAATTTTGTGATATTAACAACTGAAAGAGAAGGCAAATAATGTTAAAGAACCGTTTTTGCATTTTATTGAAGCTAAACTTGCATGAATTCAAAAAAGAGTATTGTATAACTTGAGAATGTTAAATACAATCCAGTGGCAACCACAAATATAATACCTGTAGAATTGTAACAGAAATTAAAATGGGAATTTAAATGTTTCATGACAGAAACTCAACTAAACACAAAAAAAGATAGTAATGAGGAAATGGGGGATTAAAAAAAGCAATAAGAGCATAAAAATCAAAAATCAAACATAAGAGTGAATCCTTCCTTACTCATAATCACTTTAAATGTAAATGGACTAAAATCTCCAATTAAAAGAGAGATATTGGAAAAAAAGGATGAAAGAATATGATTTAACTATATGCTACCTATAATCTCACTTTAGGTCCAAAGACACAAAAAGATTGAAAGTCAAAGGAAAGAAAATTACATTTTATGCAAATAGTGATCAAGAGAGAACAGGGTTGGCTACAACAATAGCAGACAAAATAGACCTTGTTAAAAATTTTAAAAAAGATCTCAAGAGATAAAGGACATATAGCAGGAAGTAATAATCATTATAGATATTTATTCATTTAATCATTATAGATATTTATGCATTTAATAAAGATCATCGAAATCCATACATCTGATAGAACAGAAGGAAGACAGAGTTTTGCAACAGGAGTTGGTGACTTTATACTTCACTCTCCAGAATCACAAGAACAATCAGATAGAAGACAAATAAGGAAATGAAGACTTTAAGACAATATACCAACAAAATCTGAAAAAGTAGAACACTCAAAACAATAATGTGCACATACTTCATAGTCCCCAGTGGTCAATGGAAACCATTTTCTTTCTTCTTTTAAATGTTTTTTATTAGTGCATTATAGTTACACATAGTGTTGGAGTTTATTTTGACATAATCATAAAAGCATAGAATATAATTTGCTCTACTTCAGTCCCTAGTACTTCAACTTTCTTCCCTCTTTCCTTCCCCTGCTCTCCTTCCTCTTCTCTACTGGTCTTCCTTCTATTATATAGAATTTATACATTTTTAAAAAGTAGTGCTTTATCTATAAGCATAAAGGTGGGATTCACTGTGGTATATTCATATACATACATAGCATAATTTGTTCCATTTCATTTCACGGTCTTCTCTTTTTCCCTCCCTCCTTCCTCCCCTTCAATTCACTTTCTCTACTCCATTCATCTTCCTTCCCTTTTCAAGATATTCCCCTTTGTTTTTTCCCCTTAATTTGGTTTAGCTTCTGATTCTGAGAGAAAACATTCAACCCTTAACTTTCTGTGTTTGGTTTAATTCTCATTTTGCATGATGTTCCATCCATTTAGCAGTAAATGACATAATCTCATTTGTCTTTATGGAGGAGTAAAACTTCATTTTGTATATATGTTTTCTTTATATATTTGTATATACATTTTCTTTATATATTTATCTGTTGAAGGAAACAGTTCAATAGCTTGGGCTATTGTGAGTTGTGCTGCTACCAACACTGAGTGACTGTATCCCTAGAGTACACTTATTGTAATTATTTTGTACAAATACCAAGGAGTAGGATACTTGGGTCATAAGGCAGTTCCAATCATAGTTTTTTGAGGAAGTTCTATACTCCTTTCCAGAGCGGTTTTACTAATTTGCAGTTCCACCAACAATGTATGAGTATACTTTTTCCCCTACAGCCTCACCAGCATTTATTAATCATATGCTTTGCTGTTCTCTAAGAAGAGAACTCAGAAAATGCAAATTTTATATTTTGGGAAAGAAGTGGGGATTGATACAATCAAACACATATTTTACTAATGGTACATATGAGATATACAACAATGTCAAAGAACTTAAAAAAAAAAAAGGCAAATTATCAGTGTTAAAAATTGTTACTAATAGACCAGGGGCTAATTATCAAGAAGACCTAACAATCCTATATTTGTAAGTATCTAACTACAAATCATTTAATATTAAATTTAAACAATATTAAAATTGCCAGGAGAAATCCACAATGAAATAAAAGGCTAGACACTTCAACATCCTTCTGTAATTCAGAAATTAAAGAGGCAGAAAAATCAGAAAAGTTATAATTTCTCTAAATAGTACTTTGAATCTATTTGATCTAATTTAATAGTCTAAAAATATTCCATCCACAAAAAGCAGAATATAAATTGTTCTCAGGCTCATGTGGAGCATTTCCCAAGATAGAGCATTTCCCATGCCATGAATCACACCTTAACATATTTAAAATAATATAAATTCAATAATAACTAGTCTCAGAACACAATGAAATAAAACTAGAAATCAAAAACAGAATGATAACTGCAGAATTTTAAATATTTGTAAACTTTTCAATAATATGAGGGTCAAAGAAGTATCAAGAAAAATGCTAAAAGTACTTCGAAAAAATTTTTAAAAACTCATCAAAAATTTGGTGAATGCAAAAAGTATTAATGCTTAAAGGAAAAATGGAATTAAATGCATATATCAGAAAATAGGAAAGCTGGAAAATCAGTAACTGAAGCTTCCAGGTTAAGAAACCAGAGAAAGAAGATTAATGCAAGCCTAAAGCAAACAGAAAAAAATACATAACAGAAAAATTGAAAGCAAGAAAATTAGAAAAGTCAACAAAAGAAAAGCCTAGTTCTTTGAAAAGATTAATGAAATTGATAATCCTCTAATAGGATAAACAGAAAAAGAAAGACAAGATAGAAATTATTTTAGAAATAAAATAGAGGTGAATATATATCATGGGTGTTAGAAAGGATAGTGTAGAAATAAAAATAACCACATTTCTTTGCACACAAATAGGTAACCTAGGTGAAATGGATTGATTTCATGAAATATACAGATTACCATAACGTTCATAAAGAACAGTGGAAAATCCGAATAGTTCCTTATCTATCAGGGAATCAGAGTTGAATTCAATCCAACATCTAAGAAAACAATGGGGCCAATTTTAAATAGTAACATCCAGAAAATAGAGGCAGAAGAAACATTTCTTAAATTATTCTACCAACCCAGCATTACCCAAGTAATAAAATCAAATAAATGCCCTACAGGGAAGAGAAACTGCAGACACAAAATCAGAAATAATCAATACAATATTAACAAATGATTAAGAACAATACACAAAGGACTTACATACCATGACCAAGAGGAATTACTCCAGAAACACAGAGCTGGTTCAGAGTACAAAAATCAGCAAAAGTAATCCACATGCATTGAAGACTAAAGAAGAAGAAAGCCATACGACCATAGAAATTTGACTTTTTTTTGACAAATACATTGTCATTTATGTTAAAATCTCCCAGAAAAGTAGGAATAAGGAGAAATTTTTCAACTTCATAAAAATAAGTCTACAAACTATCCAACTGTATTATTTCTGTTGCTACTAAAGTATATCTGAGACTGAAAGATTGGAAAGGAAAATGGTTTATTTTGGCTTATTCTGGAAGCTAGGAAGTCCAAGATGATGGCACTTGAATCTACTCAGCTTCTGACAAGGGCTTCATGCTGCTTCAACTCATGGAAGGGCAAATAGGCTTTTGCAGAAGAGAAACCGTAGGGAGTAGACTTGCTTTACAGTACTTGCTTTCACAGTAATTAATCCAGTACCTTGAGAGTGACAACTCACTCACCACAGTGGAATGGCATTAATCCATTGATGACAGCCTTGCCCACCATCTCCCACTAGGACTTTCCTTCTAACTCTGCTGCACTGAGGACCAAGCCTTAAATGAGTTTTGTTGTGGGTACTCAGGTCAGAGCAACATCTAACTTCATGCTGATGATGAGAAAGTGGACCCTTTGCCAGTACATTTAGGAAGAAGAAAAGATTATTTCTCTCACTACATCTATTTAACAAGGTTCTAGAAATCCCATCTAGTTCAGTAAAATGAAACATAGTATATCAATTTGGAAGGAAGATACCTACCATATCATAGAGACTGTTTTTTAAATCCCAAAGAGTTAACAAAATAATGTATGGATCTCATAAGCAAGTATAGGAGGTTTGTAGGATACAAGGTACATATATGCAAATGCCAATTGTTTTCTTTTAAGCAATGAACAAATAGAATTTGAAATAATACATAGCATTTAAAATAGTGCATGTGATTTTGATTTGAATTTTCCTGATGACTATGTTGAACATCTTTCCATGGACTTATTGGTAATTTGTGTGTGAATATATGTGTGTGTGTGTGTGTGTGTGTGTGTGTGTGTGTGTGTGTGTAATGTCGATTCAACTGTTTTAATCCATGTTTTGTTGAATTATGATTTTCTCTTTACTGCTAAGTTGTGGGTGTTCTTTATATATTCCAAATTCAAATCACTCATCAGATATATTATTTGTAAATATTTTCCTCTATTCTGTAACTCTCATTTCATTGTTATCCTATTTCCTAAATAAAGAAATCAACAAGAGAAGCAGCAACAACCAGATATCTTATTGAAAATGTTTTATTCATTCATATTTTAGTCAGTCATAATATATTTATTGAGCAGCTACCATGTTATCCTGTTTTCTAAAATTGTAGATGTGAGAGTGAACAAGGTAAATCCTTTGACATCTAGAGCTTATTTCTAAGGAAGAGTCAGAATATTAAGCCACAAATAAATACATAGACTTTTTGACAGGAATATTATGAAGAGTAAACATGTTCAGTAAAGGAATAGAGTATTATCTTAGTCCATTTTCTGTTGCTATAACTGAACACCACAGACTGGATAAACTTTATAAAGAATAAAAGTTTACTCAGCTCATAGTTCTGGAGGCTGAGGTTCAAGTTCAGGGGCCATATTTGGTGAGAGGCTTTCTCTTTGGTGGGGTCCTGAGGCAGTGCAGGGCATTATGTATTGAGAGGGGTGCATCCAGGAGACAGAACAAAACTGGCTTTTATGACAAGTTCAGTCTCAAGGTAGCTCATTAACCCATGAATCTGAACCATCATGACTTAATCACCTCTTAGAGAATCCACCTGGGTCTCACCTCTTACTATCTCACAGTGAGGATTAAATTTCATTTTGTTTGGTGGGCCTATTCAAACCACAGTAAATGCAAAGCAAGGAGTAATTCATGTAAACAATTTGTGGAAGGACATTTCAGGCAAAGGAAAGAACAAATGAAATAAGATTGATTAAAAGCCCTGTCATTCATCTTACTGCTATGAACCATAATTAATTGGAATATTATAAGTATATAATGTAAATACTATATCTCATTAAAATTGCAATGAATACTTTAGTGTATGAAAAATAATATTTTATACATATAATAAAAACATTAATTTTCAAAATAAGGCAAACTTTCTTTGCCTTATTGATAACCTATTCACTCTTAGTATTCACATCCCATTCAAAATGAAGATTCACTTATATTGTTGTTAAGAGGTGAGGGAAGTTTAACATATATGTGGTAGGGAGAAGACAAATATTACCAGTGAAACTTTAAATATTTTACTATTATTGACATTCCTAAAAACTTTAAATTTTGATTTAAAGTCTAATATTTTATTCTTCTAATTCATGCAATGCTTTATTTTAATATTTTTCACAATATAATTAATATACTAAAACTATATAACATAACTTTTAAAATTTTAAATTATAATAACTTATTTTCATTCCACTGTCCATGACAATGTCTTAGTCATTCTCTCTCTCTCTCACTATTTTTTTTTTTTTTTTTTGATACTGGGGATTGAAACCAGGGACACTTTATTACTGAGATATATCCTCAATCCTTTTTATTTTTATAATTTTGAATTTTAAATTGCTGAGGCTGTTCTTGAACTTGTGATCCTCCTGCCTCAACCTGCCAAATGATTGGGATTATAGACCTATGTCATTGCACCCAGCTCATCTTTTCAATAATCATATTTTCAGTATTTTGAATTATTTGCTAACTTTACAGACAAAAATAACCCTATTGTATAATTTTATATTTTTTGAGAGATAATTTCTGGATTGTTTTTAGTTCAGTCCAAGTGATTCTTTAAGCTTGCATTCATCCACTGAAAATATTTCAAGCTTCTTTCTTAACTTATAGAAAAATCTAATACCTAGAATGTAGCCTACAAGTCCTCATGATGACTACAGTCCTGTCCCTACCCAACCTTCTCCATCACTGACCCACTGACCCTTTCCCAATACATGCACTGCTACACATACACTGGTCTTTCAGTTCCTCTATTTTACAATACACCCTTGCCTCAGGAATTTGTGCCTGCTATTCTTCCATATGGAAATCATTTTCTTTTTAAAAGAGAATTTTCTTCCAGATATTCATACAATAGGTTATTTTAGTAACATCAGATCTTTCTTCATCTGGCTATTTATTAGAGGCCTTCCCTGCCATCCCGTGTGCTGCTACTTCTTGCTATCTTAACTTGCTTTACCCTTCTGCATGAAACAGAACTTCACCTGGCATAGAGAAAATGTACTTGCTAGTTGATTTTATATTTTCTTCTCTTGCCATTCACTAGAATATAGGCTCTGGTGGGGGGATCTGTTTGTTTTCATTCCTTGCTCAAGCTCTAACAATGATTTTCGGAAGTGAATGACATCATTTTTTTACCCATTTGTTTATTTATTTTGAGTATTTGATTATGATATTTAATATCATTTATAGATATATAGGACCCTAGCAGAGCTTTATTTTTCAAGCATATTCCAAAGAAGGCCCAAGTTTTCACTATTTTCATATTATTTGAAGGAAAAAAATATAATCACTAAACTCAGAAATTCTTTTTAATGGTAGTTACTCTGGTTTTTATAATTCTTAATTTACTACTAGAGATCTTGTATTAGGAGCAAGTATACAAGAATATAGGACAAACCTTTGTGACTGATGAGAAAGGTATTATTTCATACATTAAGACTCTTTATATATTTATTAAGTTTTTAAATCTAGTAGAAGAAAAAGAAGTTTTGAGACATAAGGGCAGACACATCTCCCTCAACTTTAGCAGCTAAGGAAACATTTAATATTTTTTTCTATATTCAGCCCAAATGTTATTGGGTTTAAGATCTTTAATTTATGATAGTAACTTTGTATAGCATTCTCTGATTTGCTAACAAATGGAAGCTTAATAACTTTTAAAATATGATACCTAAATTTTGAGTAACCTCATTTATCAATACTTCATAAATAGTTTAATCTAGCTTAATAAGATACAGTGTGCTTATTTTCAGAGTTTCAAAATATCATATGGAGTTTGGAAAACCTAAAATTTAGTTTAAAACAAAGTATGAAAGTGATCTAGGGACTTAGATGAGTTAGTAATTATTGAACAAGTTAATATTCTTTCCATTTATCCACTGCACATTTTTTTCAGATTTTTAATGTCTCTGAAATTAGGTTTCTTACAATGGCTAGCATTTACTACAATTGGTGAATACTTTTTCTTGGTAGCTGTAATGAGACAAGGAAATAATAGGAATTGCTATAGTTGTGTGTTTATGTAGTAAAAATAGACTGTATTTGGTATTTGCCTGAACTTGTAAAGCTAAAATAAAGGCACCTGGTGACAAACTTGCTGTGTGGCAGGATGAACCTTGATCTATGATTTGAGTGGCTCCTACTATAGTAGTGCTCTGGTCTTTATCAATGAAGACCACAGCATGACTGGGCTGAAAATCACTACTTAAACCCCTAGACTTTGGGAGCAAACTGTCAGCAGCACTGTGACCAGAGGACTCCACATCGCTCTGTCTCTTGACTGCCCCAGCTGCAGTCTACTCCATCACTGATTGCTGATTGACCATTGTCACTGAGGCCAGACGACTGACCACCTCTCCCGCAGTGACAACTGGACTACTACCCAGCCTCCAGCTTATCAGACACCCGAGGACATCCAAAGACATCCGAAGAGCTGAGAGAGGCTACGGCTGAGAAGAATCCCGGTCTTGCTGACTGACTTCTTGGCTAAGAGACATTGCATTGAGTAAGTCCATGGGGATTGGACTCTAGGTGAACAAGGGAGTGAATCTTCAATGTATTTGTAACTTGCTATTATTAAGAATGTTGAGTGTGCATTGCATGAATATAATCCACTTGTTGGAATCAAACTTGATTCCTCTTACTCACTGCTTGCAACAGTAGCATATATAAATTATACATATAAAAACAAGAGAAATCCACCATTTTGCTGATTAGACTGCTTATTGAAATCTATTTATTTTTCAATGTAAATAAAGGGCACAGTATGAGAAAAATAAAACTAAAAGTTAAGCAATTTTTTAAAATTACAACTTAAAGGTAGTAATAAACATAGCCTAAAATATTCTATCTTTAATAACTAAAAAATATTGTTCATTTTTATATAATATTTGGGTGTTTTCTTAAAAATAAGTGCTATTTCAAGGGACGAAAACTCAGAATGATGCTGGGCATTAAGTGCAAATTGTTATCATAATGCACATATTGAATACGGTAAAAAATAAAAATATTCATGTAAATATTTGCAGATAGTCTAAGACTTAAATGGCATCACCTGACATGAGATCTCATTGTTGCTACTTCTAACCTAAAAGGCATAATCAGTAAAAATGAAAGTTATCCAGATTCTGCCCTTAACCACTCATACCATAGAACAAGATCTTCAAAAGAGATAGAGAAAACCAAGAAATATTTCTTTATTTTTACTGTAATTTGACAGACACTTGAAGAAACAATCTTAATAAGTGGACTACATTTTTAAAATAGGAATAAATAGTTTCAAATTAATATAGTCTCCAAGGCTTTTGTTAATCACTGATACTCTTGAAAGTCCAAATATAAGTCTCAGAATGTACCCTTCTGTCAGAGATACCCTACCCCTACCATGAAATCTGAGAGACAGAGACAGGTGGGCCCAAATAAACAAGAATAAGTAGATATGTGTATGAGTTGTTCCAAGATTTCTAAAATACACACATACATACATAGATATATAAATTTGAAAAATTTATTCCTTTTAAATCTCTAACTAAGTTCCTCTCTTGAATACATTGCCAAAATTAAAAAAAAAAATCTATAAGATCAAATATTATCTCCCCCTTTGGGAATGAATGTAAACAAGACTAAATTTTTTTTTTTTTTTACCTGAATGAAAAGGCAATGGATAAAGAGGTGTTGAAGCCATCATATATATGATATATAGGTCAATGAAAGTCTGCTTGAGAAAACTTCTTATTCTGCTTGAGAAAACTTCTTATTATGGTCGCTTTTATATTTCCCTTACATACATACAATGCCAGGAATTTAGAAAATAGTTAAAAAAATAATAGTTCTAAAATTCATATGGTAGAAAAGTTTTATTAAAATTTTAAAAAATATATTCACATATATGATAAGAAATTGATTTGGAAACTTTCCCTGAGACAGTGAGATACAGTAGATTAGAAGTTCCAAGTCCAGAACAGGATACGAAGTTTCAAAGGATATTTCTGAAAAGTCAATTCCATGACTGTTAAAACCACTCATTTACATTGAGAATAACATCGTAACCTCAGCATAGTACACATAATCAAATGTTCCTACCCAGATGACAAAAAGCTGACAAATCAATAGGTCAAGTCAAATTTTTCTTGTTTGACTTCACTTGTCCTTCTCTGCACTTTTCAATGCTCAAAGGAATAAAATCATATACTTACCAGAATGAGAAAGAGGAGGAAAAAGAGAAAAAAATTAAGTCAAAACAAAATAAAACTAAACAAATATCGGGCCTACTTTCAGTGATTGAAAGGCTGGGAGCAGGCCTCACTGGGATAAGGACAGTAGTCATAATTTTTAAGGAAGTTGAAAGTTACAAGATAAATTAAATTGTACCTGACATCCCAAGTACTGAAGCAAAACTGCTTTGCAAGTTATTTACCCTCTCAGGAATTGCTAAATCAAGGATCATACACAAACTACTTGAACACTACACAGTAGAATGGAGAAAATCATGACCTTTATTTCAAGAAGACTCCATCCTTTCTCTCACCTGAAAGGAAGTTACCTATCACTTTTCTATTTCCAAACTCATCTGTGTTTTAAAAGTTATTTCTTATCCAAAGCACATCTGTTATAATTTGAAGGTCCCAAATTTTCCACTTGACTATACAGCTTTATTCCCTCTCTTAGCAACAACTTTGCCACACTATATCCAAACCAGGGCAATGTTAATTCCAAGTCAACAGAAACACATTTTCTGTTTTCCAAGAGCATGCTTAATAGATAAAATGGAAACACACACACACACACACACATACACACACACCTCATACTTTATAATCTGATTTTCCTAGAAATATGAAAAACTGCAGTGATGATCAAAACTTATGCACATCTTGCACCAAGATATTGAAGATATTCTGATTTTTCAATATAATGTGAATTCTTAAAAATTAATTTCTTATCTTCCATGTAGCTAAATATTTTGATATCATATAATTTTTCCATCACAGAAAAAAGGAATTTAGAAACATTTTCTTGACATATCATTCCAATGGGAATTTTATGCAAAAGTAATATTTTAACAGCAGGCTGGAAGGAAGACTCATTGCCTTGTCAATTGCCAGTTACAAAATTAGATACAGCCTTAAAGGGAATAAATGGGGAATTAAAATGTTTTTGAAGCTGCTCATTTGTCTAAACTTTATTAAAATTTCCATGAAAGGGTACTGATATTGATCGATATATTGTCATATATACAGAACAAAAACAAAGTGCATGAAAGAATGATAAATTATTTCATCTTAAACATTAGCATTACTAATGGCTAATGCTATCTGAACAGTATTTAGATGAATTAAGCAGATGTTACACCTCTGTTTCTAAAGAAAGACATTTACTTCAATGAAAAAATAGAAAGATAAATCTTAGAAAAATATGTAAAAATTTAAATTTATCAACCTTATGAGGGAATGGTATCATTAACAAAATATTATTTCATCTAATATAAAATTTATATAATTATCATCCTTGCTATTGATAAACTATATTGATATATATTGTTATAAATTGTTAGTGTTTAAATTGTTATAAATTGTTATAACAATTATAAATTGTTAATGGTTGTTTTATTCACTTCTGTTTATTTTAATGTCAGAGTCCAGTTTGGTTCCAAAGATACATTCCTGTTTTTTTTTTTTTAATAGGCCTTTGGGCTAGTACCTTTACACTGCCAGTTTGACACATTTGCTTTTCTCTTGATGGATTCCACATTGAAAAAAAAAAAAAAAATATATATATATATATATGTTTATTTTCTCTTTATAATACATATTTTCCACTGTGAATATTTTGAGTGTGAATATATCATTAAAGTTAAGAACTAGTAACTGGACAGTGTGCACAGCAAACTTGATGAAATAGTGTTTACTTGAAAATTTCATGATCAGAAAAGTGCAGAGCTAGCTCCTCCCCAGTTGTGATTATATTTGGCCCCTCCAAAGAATTGTCTGTGGAGCCACATGCTTAAAGAAGCATCAGTCATCTGCTAGTGATATCAGAATCTGGGACTACCACAATATGATCTGGTAGAACCTTGGTCAATTTACCTGCTCAGGGTTTGGGGTTGAAATAATGCCTTCTTGTCTTCCACCATAGTTGGGTCCTGGGGTTCATGCCCCTCAACCATGTCTGGAAAATGATGCAATGAGTTGGTTGCATGGTATGCTATTTCAATATTCCTAATAGGGAGAACAACAGCTTTCCCACTAAATGACCAGTCTATGTTTGGGGTTGAAACACTGTCATTAAATTTGGTCATTTTTCAAAGAGATTTGCAGGAGACCTTAATTTTTGGAAACAAAACTACAGTAATTAGTCATTGACTAAATTTTACCTCTCCTGATAAAGAATTACCTTCATTAAAAATTGAAAAGCATTTTCTGGCTAGTGATACATGGTATGATTTTCTCTCCTGAAGCTGGGAGCTACAGCTCCCAGTCAGCCATGTAATCACCAGGATAAACAACCAATACTCCACAGTGTACTGTGTTGCTAAGCTGTGATGAGGGGTATTGGTAGGTGAGGGGTATTAAAAGCATTTTGATTTTCAGTATTTTTAATTTATTCTAGGTTTATCCAGGCATAATACCATTGATGTAGAGAACAATCTGTATATATAAAACAAAACAAAACAAAACAAAAAAAAACTTTAAAAAAGCAAAAGAGCATATTTTAATCCCCAAAGCCTTTAAAATTAGAAATTGTTTATAATTCGATATGTGTAACTATAAAATTAAATCATAATTTAGCAAGTATATGTGACAAATATATAGAAAGTAAAATGAAGTATTATATATATATGTATATATATATATATATGACTGATAAGGTAGTATGATCATTAAAATTACAATTTTGTCAAATATTTACTTTCATAACTTCCACATTGGAAAACTGTCTGCCATATTTTATTAATGATTTATCTTAGTAAAAATAATATACGGACATAGTAGAAGAAAAAAATTTAATCACATAAAAATAAACTATATACATTTTAAAATTCTCTCCTCATAATCTCCAAATGATAGCTTGCTCTCTAGATATTATTCCTTAAAATATCTGGTTTCACTTATTTGATTATACCACTATAATTTTAATAAATCCAATTAAAATGCAATATACCAATTTTAGATTACATATGCTGCCTCTCTGTCCTTAGAGAAAGTAAGCATATGCATGCAGACTCTGGAGGCAGACTGGGGTCTTGGAAAAATACTTAAATGATCTATGCCCACATTCTCTAATTTTTAACTTGAATAATAATATATATTTTATATGTTTACTGTAAGGATTTATTGAATTTGCATACATAAAGTGTTCAAAACTGTTTATAATGCATAATAAAAATCAACACATGTTATTGCTAGTAATAGGAACACACTGAAGAATATAAATCACAAATCATATTAACTCCTATTCCTTTTATCTTCCATCTTCTCTACAAAAATTTTATTGGTTATTTTAATCATCCTTTGTTAGTTACCTTAATTATTTAAGATAGACCCAAAGTTATTTTTTGATTCACTGGATTTAGATAAAATTTATTGTTTGATAATATGGCATACTCACTCTCAAATATAAGGAAAGTACAATAGCATTGAACTTTCCTCCATTCTCTGATTTCTCTTTAGTCTGCATTGTCGAGGTTTATTACACTGAGGCTCATACAATGACATCCCAAAGTATGTCACATTAGCATGAAGAATACTTTGAACCAAAGAAGTTCATAGAATCCTTGGAAGCAAGGTTTCTTTCAACTTCTTCTCCCTTCTTTCTTCCACCCTTGTACACCTCTGAAGTGTCAGAAACCCAAATTCCTCTTCTCCAGAGTAAGCCATAAGACCCAAATAGGTCAACATCTCCCTTCTCCTCTCTTGAAGATGCTCATTCCAGAGAATGCCCACCTCATACCCAGAAGGAAGGAATGCTATATAAACAGATCAAGAAGAACTGAATAGCCAGGTCTCACTGGGCTCCTCCCCTTAGCCCATTACTATTAGATGATACCTTTTTCACCAATCACATTTCTACATGACTAGCCATTCTTTTTTCTTCTTCTTCTTCAAGAGTGAAAAGAGTAGAGCTTATTTAAATATGAAGAACAGTGCTGTGTATTGTGGCACATGCTTGTAATCCCAGGAGCTCCAGAGGTTGAGGCAGGAGATGGCAAGTTCAAAGCCAGTCTCAAGCAACTTAGAGGGGCCCTAAAAGCAATTTAGTGAGGCTCTGTCTCTACATAAAATATAAAAAAAGAGCTGGAAATGCGTCTCAGTGGTTGAGTACCCCTGGGTTCAATCCCCAGTACCACCACCACCCCAAAAAAGTGAGAACAGAAAGTGAAGAACAGAAAAAGAACTCTTGCAGAAGCAAGAGGGGACCTGATTATAGGTTATGCAACTGTCCATTCTTTATCAAACTGAAAATTGAAAAAAAAAAAAAAAAGTCTACTTTTCTATGAGTTTTGAAGTCCACATTTTTTTTCTTTCTTTCTCTCTTTTGGTGTTGGAAATCAGGGTCCTAATTTCTGAAGGAACCTGTATCATCTAAAATTTTTGATGAAATGAATTTGTTATGCATTTCTTTTTTGAGCCTGTGTTTTGTTAGAGGGCTTCAACTAAGACCTTTATAATGGGTGAGGAAAGGTATCATACCTTTCCAACCTACAATACTGTTGGTAATCATGTGTTATAGTCACCTTTTTCATAGTTGTGACCAGAACACCTGACAAAAGCATATTAGAAGTTTACATGAGACTCGTTGTTTCAGAGTTCTCAGCTCACAGATAACCAACTCCATTGCTCTGCGTGGAAGGTGAGGCAGTACATCATGGAGGAAAAGCCCAGTGGAGGAAATTTTCTCAGAATATACACCCCAATGTCATATCCCTAATTACTTAACTTTCTCTAACTACACATACCTGCCTACAGTTACCACCCAGGTAATCCATTTAGGTGGATTAATCCACAGATTATGTTACAGGTCTAATAATCTAATCATATCACCTCTGAACACTACTTGTGTTGTCTCACTCATGAGCTTTTGGGTGCCTCATATTGAAACTATAACTTCTTATTATTTTGCTAATTTAGTGACTTTCTGGGTATTTTTGTACATTATTTTATAATTGGAAACAGTGACACATAGATTTTTAAAAATATTTAAGGCTTAAAGTCTAACAAATGGAAGAAATTCCTACATAGCATATTCACACAGCAAATTTGCCACCAGAATTGCATTGTTGAAAAGTATGTTTTGAGGACACTTACAAATAACATCACGGTTATAACATGCTTACAAATCAACATTATGATGATTATGTAAAAATTAATAATGACATAATTAAGTAATTAAATCCTATGGTGGAAACATAAACCTTGGTCTTTAAAATTCTGGAAGGAGAATGACCACAAACATCACCTTAAATATATTCTCTCTTACACTGTCTAAACTGTTCAAAGCTATGTCGTTTATTAGACTGCTTTATAATCATATTATAGTATCTGTTAAAATATGAATTTTCCCTTGAGTCTCTATTTAATGTTATTTGTGTATTTAGTCACATGAAAATATTACAAGTCTTATGTCATACATTTTTTGATCATAAAATGCTTTCTATGTTGACCAAAAAGATATCTTTATTTTCCAACATCTAGATAATATAAATTTAACTAGATTAACATTTAAAATATTATTCATGGAACATTGTTCATGGAATCTCCCTTTTCTTGGAGTCTTATTTTCATTTCTCCTTAGTACATCCTTTTGTGAGTATTGGTTTTGAACTTGGCAAAATCAGAATGATTCCAAATAGCAGTGGACGTTCAAAAGATAGAAGTTTATTACACAATCGTTGTCATGGTCCTTGGCTGGGAAAGCATCGCCACCATGATCAGGTTTCTGTCATATCTCTGTTTTCCTCAGCAGAGGGTTTTGTCCTCATGATACAATATGTCTGTTCCAATTCCCAAGATCACATCACTTTTCTACAAAAGGAGGGGAAAAAATGGAAAAGGTAGCAATATATTGAAAGTTCTCCTTCTGTTAAGGAAAGAGTACATACAACATTAACATTTATGTTTCAGTGGTCAGAACCTAGGCACAGAGCTATACCTAACTACAAGAGTATTTGGTTAGTCTTTTCTTTAGCTGAGTGACCACTGTCCAGCTAAACACTCTTTTACATTGTAAAGAGAGATATATGGCAGATCACAGTCTCTACCACAGTCTACTCCTTTTTTTTTTATTTATTTGTTTTTTTTGTTTTTACTGCATATTAATTCATTATACACAAATGGGGTACAACTTTTCCTTTCTATGGTCGTGCATGATGTAGATTCATACCATTCACATGCTCTCTTTAAAAGCTCAAAATACTCCTATGTATCTTTATATTCACTAAGCAGCCGCAAATTTATCAATCAATTTAGGATTTCTGATTACTGTCTGGTCTTCCTTGTCATCTGGTTGCATTTTAATTACGAAAAAAGGGAGTGGACAAGTTATGGACATTGTTCCTTCACACTAAGTACACAATCCTTTCTTTGAAATATGTAATTACAATACAATATACCACTTGAAGAAAGGAAAATAAAAACATCACTGCAACCACTTGTCTTTGACTATTGTACATATTTTGCTGGGCAAAAATTAGGAAGCCTTTTGACTAAGGCAAGGAGGTAAATTCCCTGGTAAACCCATTTTTCAGCCCTGCTCTGCTCTGGGAGACATTTCTTTGTCCCTTGTCTGTTGATCTTGATTTTGTTCTCTGAGTTGTCCTATCTTTTCTATAACTTCTGTATCCTTTTTTAAATCTATGGATCACTTGCTGCTAAGTGTTTGCTGGTGCAGACTGAGGTAGAATACTCTCAGGCTTGTGCAGACTAGCATGGATGCTCTTTCAAAACACATTTTCAGTGGGGGGAAAAGTAGGTTTCCAATCTATTTGCTTTTTGTCAATTTCCTGTGCAAATAACCCCAAACAGAGAGCCCATCTGGACTCCTAAATTAAACCTGAGCACTTTCACCTTTTGTGTTGTACTAGTCTTTGTGTTTTGTCCTTCAAAATCTCTCTCAGATGATAAGAAACTATAATAATTGGGCCATTTTAAAAATACTTACCAGTCAGTACTGAGTCTCCACACTGCATTGTATTGTCAGTGACAAGTCCATTGGTTATTTAATTCTTATTCTTTTGTACATGACCTAGTTTTTCATCACATACATCTTTAGAGATATATATTTTTCACTGGAATTTTGAAAATTCGTGTCTATGTGTCCAGGTCAGGGAACTCAGTGTGTATTTCAATGAAAACATTTCATTCCTTCTGCAGCTATAGTAGATGTTGTAAATGGGCAACATAATTGTTGGCACAGAAAGGTGTTGACAATCTTTTTTGTTGTTGTTGTTGGATTTTTTTTTTTTTTTTTCTTGGCGCTGGGGATTGAACCCAGGGCCTTGTGCTTGCAAGGCAAGCACTCTACCAACTGAGCTATATCCCCAGCCCCAACAATCTTTTAATTAGCTTTCATAGAGGTTTTCTGTCATCTTTGTCAATATATTCATATTCCCATAGTCAGTATTATTATATTTCCCACATATTTGCTAAAATTTTGAGTGGACCTCAAGGGGAAAATTGAATTTAAAAATATGTTATGAATCCAACTCAGAAAACATACACAAATACAAATCAAGATTAGAGAATGAGAATATTTACCAGGATTATTTCTAGCCTCCAAACTGTTTATAGTAATATAAGTATTTTAATAACATATATCCTGAAATTTTTATATATTACAGTGTGCATAAAATAAGTTTTAGTTATAAATAATGTCACTTATTTTTATTTTGATTTTTTCTGTCTTTCAAATATGTACTATTAAAATAACCAACATATTTTCTATTCTAAAATTAATGCCAGATTCTCCATGAATATTTTGAAAACTAGAGCAAAGTTAAAAGGACTGACTAAATATCTTCCACAAACATGGGAGTATGAAAAAGAAGATGTGTTTTATATGTAAATAAATGCTATTTGTATCTATATTTTTCATTTTCAAGTGATAACCAGAATCTTTTGATTGATGGCTTTATGTAAATAAACCTCTGGACTTTGAGAAACTATTTAGATATTGGAAACCACAAAGCAACTAAGCAGAGGAGCACTGGAGAAGAGGATGCATATATGTGCACAGTAAATGGGTTTTAGTTTAAAATAGTATTTGTCACACATTTTTAGTAAACTGACTTCATATGAAACTTCATTGATCAATATGTGGCACCACCCTTTGCGTATGTGTGTATATCTATATATCTATATCTATATCTATATCTATCTATAAATATGCACTTATCTATCTACCTGGGTATGATTTAATTAGATGAGGAATTCACATTACTTAGCATAATTAAATGATGTGCCCATATTTTTTTTTCTCTAAAGACTCTAAAGAACAGTGTACTATAAATGAATAAATACTCAAATGTTCTTGGTTTTGATAATTGACACAAATCAAATAATTTACTTCCCTGTAGCTCTAGACATATATGAGGAATGAGGCAGATTATTGCCAAGACATCCTTGTGTATATTATTCCTTTAGACTTTGAATTTACTTACTATATAATCATCCATTTTTTATGTAATATATTATGACATATTCACACATTTGTTAATGTTATATCTGAAAATTATATTTTAATAGACTCATGGGGAGAAGGGCCAACTTTCAGTGAATTTTAAGAGAGTGAAAAGATATTTTGTGAAGAGGAGAAAATAACTTTAGAGGGAGTTGATTAGAAGAAATACTGGCAAGAAATTTTTTGCTGTTGCTGTTGATTTCATTTTTTTTTCAATTATGTAAGGAGAGTGATGCACTTATATGCTTCAAGGAAGAAAATGGCACAAATGTAAAATCAGTAAGAGTTGAAAATCACTAATAAATATGCTTAGATAAAGGGAGGATTGGGCCTAGGTTTATCTTGACAAATACCAATAACTTTGGTAGTCTATTATGTTATCAGTTGGAAAGCCAGAATATTGTGTATAGATGCAGATGGATGAATACATGTGGTATTTTGTGTCTGTATCACAGGGATCCAAATGTTTTAATTATGTCAGCAAAGGGTATGTCAAAAAACTGTCTTGAAATTAGGAAGTAGGAAGAGAATTATAGGTTGGACAAAAGTAAGGAATATGTCAGCTAGGAGAGTTAGAGATAAATGATCTAAAGACGTATGATTATTGTACAAATATCTTGTTCAAAGTTCATGTCCTCAAAGTCCATTGCATGGATATAGAAACAGAGGAAGATATTTTGATTTAAGCAAAAAGTGATGCTTTTCCAAAGTGAGTTTACACAGTAAGGAAAAAAAAAAAAAGTGGAAGTCAAGGAGTTATGTAAAAGAGAAGTTATTCTGATTGATCATGGTATCTACTAGTAAAAAGAAAAATTAAAGAAAAGTAAAATGAGTGAGGATTGGTGAAAATGTGGTAAGATTTGAAGCCTCTGTGTGATGGAAGAATTGTTGGAGCTTGAGTATTTTAAAAGAAAGAATCTTGAATGCTAGTAAGCAGAGGTCAGATAATAGGACAAATGAAATTGCATTATGAAGAGTTTGTACTGACAAGGTTTGTGGTGAATTGCTTAGTTACAATAAAGAATAAGAACATCAATGATATTCAAAGTCAGTATACACAGTATATGTTATCTACAGATGGTCCCCAACTTAGGACCATTTGACTTTGCAATTGTGTGATGACTCTAAATATAGAGTAGAAATCCTGCCTTTGAAATTTAATCCTTTCCAGAGCTATTGACACATAGCAAGGTACTCTGTTGATGAGAGATCAAATTTGACCTTGGCAATAAGTTGGAGCTCCCAGTCAGCTGCCAGGGCATCCTGAGGTTAAACAATCAGTACTCTAGAGTGGACTGTGTTGCTCAGCTCAGATGTTCAGTAAGTTAGGTGTGTTAAATGCACTTTCAACTTAGGAAATATTCAACTTGAGATTATTGAAATATAAACACATTGTAGATTGAAAGGCATCTATGCATACATATAGTAATCAAAAGGCATTAAAAATGTTGCTTATAAAAAGAGTGATAATAAACTAGTTACTGATGTCATTCAACAATAAGGGTAAATGATTTAGTTTTGGGGAAGTATCAACAATGGAGTTTAATAATTGGTAATATAAAGTAATGAGAAGAACTCTAAAGCTAGGCATTTTAAAGAAGTGGGAGGGAAAAAGATATCAGGTATGGCTGAAGGGTAGTAAAAACAGTATTCTATATCCAATGATTCAAGGTCTTTTGGAGACTTATGGCAGACAGCCAACACTTGAAAAGACCGCAGAAACATTGAGTTCTACAGTCAAGTGCAGATTCATTGCAACAAGAAGAAAGTTTAGAGAAATAATGAAAGAACAAAATGGATTTTGCAGATGATGACCTGTACATTCCAGAAGGCATGGTAGAGAGATTTTAGAAAGAATGCCAAAGTGATGAGGATGAGAGAAATTTTGATCATTTTGTGGTGCAGAACATGGGACAACGGGTAAAATGAGAGGCTGAGACTTCCTGTGCAGATCTATTCACACTGGAAGAGAGGGCATAATGAAACCAATTCCAGAGTGTTGGAGATGTGATAGTGGTCTGGGTGGTCAGGCTGTGAGTGATGGAAGAAAAAGAGAGTAGATATCTGGGCTCACTAATGACTGATGGTGAAAGCTAAGATGTAATCAAGTGAATTTTAAGTAGAGGGAAAATCAAGTTCAGACTCCGAAGGAGGCAAAGAGCAACAACAACAAAAGGCCAGGAAGGATGGAAATAAATGAGTTTAAGTATGAAAGATAGTTAAGGACAAAATTATATAGAAGCCATTAGACTCTAGCAAGTTAGATCTAATTTCTAGTGAGATGAAGTCTTTGGAGAGTTTCAAGCAAAAGAATAACCTTATCTAGCTTAGATTTTTAACAAGCTAGCTTGGGATTTGTGAAAAGAGATTGCTTAGATAAATATCCAGGTAAACAAAGAAGGTAGCTTAGAAAAAATTACAAATAGTGAAAGTGTTAAGAATTACTAGAGTTTCACATATTTTGATATGAGATCCAAGTAGATTTGTTGTTGTAGCATATATACACTTAAAAATAGGAAAGAATAAAAGACAAGTCTTTTTGCTTTTTGTTTTTTGGTCTTAGCAACTGGTAACTTTCACTTACTTAAATGGAGAAGTTTTATCCATGTGGGAGAAAGTCAAGACATCTATTTTCAATTTATTGTACTGTATTAGACATTGAAATGGAGATTCTGAAAGAAAAATTGATCTTATGAGTTCAGCATGATATCAGAGTTGGGATTTATATCAGTATGTTATTTATTTGTTTAGATATTTTCTTTAATATGCCACAGTTATTCTACTAGTTTTATCTAGTCAATATTTTAAGTTTACTCTTTATTGAAGACATGGATAACATTTTACTCTTTTTTAATTTTCTCACTCTAGACTTCTAAAAATTAGGTCTTTACTTCTATACCTATTAACTTTTCCTTCACAGTTTTTAACTCTACAAACTTTTGCCATTTCCCCTGGGAGAACTGATCCATACCACTTCCCAGCTCATTAAATTTCTCTTTCATTCTCTTCTTGTTCTGTTAGTCAACTCATTATTTAGCATTCTTTTTTCCCCACAACAAAAAATTTAATGTTAAAAATCTCTTCTATGTTATCTTACCTAAGTACTGCCCTCCCAAGTCACTCTTATGTTATTACTTATGTGCATTTTAATGTATGCATCTGTTGTTTTATACATTAACTTTTATTTTATTTTACTTTACTTATTTTCTGATTCTTGATCTGATCTTTTATGTTTATGTGATTATCTTTTCTGAACTGCCCATTGTTCTGTTTTATGTACTTAATACATAAGCTTACCATACCCTTCTACAGTGATGAAGTAGGAGAAGAAAGGTTTGTTATTCTTGACATAGAAACTTTTCATTCAACACTTTCTACCCAAGAGTCTTCCCTGCTTTCTCTTCAAAGGACCTGTACTTTATAAGGAGCAGAGAGTCTAATTAGCCTAACTGTTCATCCAAAGAAACATCTTACATGTTTCTCCTACTACCAAGATTTCCCACATTTTAGTTCAGTGTAATCCTCACACTGAACAGGGCAGCTACAAAAATTAGAACTAATTAGAACAAATAGAGAAAATTTTTAAAAAATTAGGACACATCTGGAGGTTAGTACCAAGTTCCTTCTTAATATGCGTTAGGCATTCTGCTGAGCATTCATGTAGATGCTAAAATTTTATCCCCACAGCAGACCTATGAATTAAATCCTATTGTTTTCCACATATTGCAGATGAGAATATTCTCAAAAAGGGTCTAAGTAATTTTACAAAGGATATAATAGAAAATAGTTGAGCTGGGATCCAAACCCAGAGAGGCAGGCCACTGGGTTCATGTCTAACTTACCATGATTTACTATCAAAACTCAGTACTTCTATGTAATCTGGGCGTTAATCCCTTTTCTACATTGGGTCTCCTATTCAGAAATGACTCCTTTTATTTCTCCTATTTTATTGATGATGTTCTAGTGTCTTTGGCCTCTTTTGGGACCTTCAGAACTTTTAGTGAATGGGTAAGTATTATGGGTAAAGTTATTTTAGCAATTAACCTATATACACTCATCATTTTATATCTAGTTGCAACAATGAGGTATCTATAGTTTTTGAAACCACTCAATGTGATTGGTTTCACTATATGACTTTTATACTTTGTGTATGAATGTGAAAAGAATCAGGGTATATCTAAATTCTCTTAAACTGTATATGAAAGTGTGTTTATTTTTTATGTCTTTATTTTTTATCCCCCCCATGAAAAGCGTCCATTGACTTCATTAGATCTAAAAATTATTATAAACCACAAAAGACATTAGATAGGAAATAGAGTTTCTGCATATTCACATTTTACCATACTTCTATTTTCTAACCAAAATGAGGAAACTAAAAATGCATACATATTCAGTTCCATGAAGTGAAAAATAAGCATTTTCAATCAGATTATTTACTTAAGAAATTTACCAATGGAAATCAGAGTAAAAAGGGATCAGTAAAAGTACAAAAATGCTAAACTCTAAATCTTGAAAATATATAGGAACAGAACACATGAACATATCTCATTTCCTCAGAAAATATAGCATTATTTACAAACCACATAAAACACACAAAATAGCTCTAATGGTAGTAAATATGTATTATCATTCTAAATCAAGCCATAACTAATGACACTCTGGGAAAGGTTTAGTTTATACTGAGGCTAGGTGTCTTGCAAATGAAAAGCTATTTAAGTGCTAAAATCAATTGACTATATAATACCATGTTTTCTGATGGGAATAGTGCACAAAAGATGCCTGGAAGTTGTTTGTTACAATGGCTAAATGAGATTCTACCTCTGGTTATTATCAACCCATACATTCATCATTATAAACCACTTCATTTTTATTTTATTATATTGATTCACCTTAGCACCCAAGACAGTTTGTACTCCTACAAAATTCAGAAAACATTGATTTACTTAAATTATTCAATACTTTACTGTATGGCTATTATGTCATTTAACATTTTAGACAAATCAATACAACTTTTTTTAATTGCCTGTCACATACCTAAGGTATCGCAAATGTGTTTTGCTGAAATCATTAATTTGCACTATGCTGATGACACTTTTATAAATCAACTACTTTAAAACAATAAAGTAGCATATGTGTGGGTTAAAGTACTAGGATATGAAATGAATAATTTAAACTACTTGGGATATATAATACTGCAGAATACTTTATTAAGTTTATAATAATCCTATTTCTCAAATAGCTGAAAGGTAGGCTGCTGTCTTCTGTGGACAATGGACTATGTGTACACACACACACACACACACACACACACACACACGTAATTTTTTCCTCTAAGGTCTATAGTACTGTAATACAAGCTCAGCATAATATTTCTATTTTGAGGAATTTATTTAGAAAATTTTGACTACAAGATAGAACTGTGAAGAAATGTATTTTTCAGAGAATAATTAAATTTTTTTTATTAGAAGGTTCTAAGAAAGTAATTATCAAATGGTAAAAAAGAAGTCATAAAGCAAAATAATTAAGTAAATAATTACTGCTGCCTGACAATATTACCTTCTTTCTGATCATACTGAGTTATTGTGAATATAGGTTCTATTTTTCTGTCTAAAAAAAAACCCCTTTAGTGGCAGATATTTATGCCTGGTTAATTTGTATGTATACAATATCTACAGCATTACTGACAAAAGCAGGGGCTCAGTAAATATTCACTGTTTGAGCAATGGATACAAATTATAATTTTTGTTCTTTTTTTTAGCGAGAGTTCTGACACAAGCCACTTGCAATTAAGAAACTTTAAATCTAAGGAGAAAAATATGAATTAGAAATTCCATAAAAAGAGATATGTAAAAGTAATATATGTGTATAATTTTCTATAGGAAAAATACAGTATCAAAGTGTAAACTTCATCACTACTTTAAAAACTATATGTATGCGGGGCTATTTATCCCCATTTATTATAAACTAATGCTTTAGAAAAATGTAATGAAAAGGTTAAATTCTAGAAAATGAAGTAAGACAAATACAAAACATAAGTCACAATTCCTTCCTTGGGAGGAGAATTAAAGCCATTAAAATATCAAAGATACAAGACAGCTAAGCAAGTTTGTCCAATATCACATTTTCGACAAGTTGGATCAATTTTTTTTTCTTGCAGTAGCACTGAAAATTTGTTCTATAGTTCCAATATTCCCAACTGAACTTTTGTGTTTTAAAACATCACACTTGAGCATGAGATAACATTTGGTTTTAATCAGTTTTCATATTATTACTGAGTGGAGTATAATTTGGTTTTCATACTTGAGGCTCTTTATATTCATGATTTGAATACAAATCATGAAACATTGTTTAGTTTGTATGACTTTTTAATATATGAAGTCTCAGTTAATAAAAAGTAGTGTGTTGATTTATATTTTGGTGTGATGACCTTAACTTGGAGCAAGTTCTTGCCATTAAAACATATACAAAACTTAAACTCCAACTTATTTCTTATACCCCATGATTCTCCATTGCTCACAGCTAATATTTGTTGACAATGGATCCATGTTCAAATAGTCATGTATTGAAAAAATTTTGTGTTAATACCCGTGCATTTATCAAGATGCAACAAACATTTAAAACACTTCTTTGCCAGCTGCAGTGGTACATGCCTATAACCCCAGCAACTTGAGAGACAGAGACAGGAAGATCACAAATTTGAAGACAGCCTCAGCAATTTATCCAGGTCCTCAGTAACTTAGCTAGACTGTCTTAAAATTAAAAGTAAAAAGGACTAGGGATGTAGCTCAGTGATAAAGTACCCCTGAGTTCAATCCCTGGTAACAAAAGAAAAAAAAAAAGTAAGAAAGAAAAGGAATTTCTAATAATCTCTTTCACTAATGTAATGGCAAATGTGTATGTTATATATTACTTTGTTGGTCTAAGAAAAACAAAAATGCTACTTGATAAGAACATGCAAAGCAGTAATGTTGATATAAAAGTATATATCTGCATTTGACAACTTTTTTGTTTAATAGTCTTTCAAAGAACTCTTTAGATGTGGATTTATTTCTTTTAACGTTTTGGGTGTAAATACTGACTATTTTGGGGGGTTCATTGCTTCCTTAGAAAGAAAATTTCTCCAAATAAAGCACTGGATTTTATGTTTCAATAACGGTTCAGAAAACAAAGTGAACTCAATACTGAATAAAAATAGATTAGTTAATTTTTGTGTACACTTCTTCAGAGTGCTTTCAAACATTAATTAATTTATAGTTAATAATATTAATTAATTTTCTAATATTTAGTACTACTATCACATTCAGAAGAATTATATATTATTTTTGACAAAGCATAATTCCAGCGAAATTTATGTCATTTTCAAATTCAGATTAAAATATACATTTCACTTTCTTTATTTATATAAAAATATCAAATAAATTAGATTTGATTAAAAATAAATTAATAAAAATTGCCAGTAATCCCAGTAAGTATGGAGCCTGAGGTCAGAGGAGCACAAGTTTGAGACTGGCCTCAGCATCTTAGTGAGGCCCTAAGAAAATTAGGGAGACCCTGTCTCAAAAAACAGAAAAACAGGGATGGGGATGTGGCCCAGTGGTTAAGCTCCCTGGGATTTAATCATCATTAACAAAATAAAATAAAGGTAAATTAATGAAAGTCATATTTCTTAAAAAACACAAGGTATTTAGCAGACTATTACCCACCCTTTTATTAATCTAGAAACACATCAGAAAGTATGGAAATGTCATTTGAGCTGAGCTGCAAATCTCATTCTGAGGGAGCAGGGAAACATGCATTCCTGATGATATGTATTCAGTGTGTTGTTTCCAGTATTTCTGAAATCGTTTAGTCAGAAGCATATTCTAAAGTCATATTCTGTAGACAATATTTTCTACATTATACCTAATTATAAATTAAGATATTGTGCAGGCCTTAGAATTATATTGTTGTCTTTGTAGCATTATATGCTTATAGTTTCTGCTGATAAAAACAATTTTTTCCATTGCATGGCACATATTCAGTCAAATTTGTTCCCACTGTATACCTTTTGTTCATGTCTTTATCCAGAAATACCAAAATTCTTTGTTGGAGTAAATAATACTTAAATTTTTATGTAACATATTAGATTAAATATTGCCTTAGAGAGGCATAATCAAAGTTAAAACAAAGTTTGTTTTCTCCCAAACACCCCATTCAATGTATTCGTAACTCCTGTTCCATTTCAAATTATGTATCTATTAACATGTAATTTATAGCCTCCAATAAAGTTATGACACATGTTTTACTCATTCTGCATCCAGTTTTTAACATAGTGGTGGGCACATAGGAGATCATTAAAGATTATTTGTTGATTGAATAGTTGAATATTATTACCTGCAATTACATAGGTTAAATTCTATCTAAATGATTTCAAATTCTGCATTGATTATAAACTTCTCAATCTCTCAACTAGATGAAATGATTTCATTTAGATTCATTAGGATCCATTCTACTTATAATAACCAAGCTGTCTTTTTTTTAAAAGAAAGCAATTTAAATTAGGTGACTGCAAATTTTCCACTGACTATAAGTGAAATAAAGTGATTCATAAGGTATGCAAGGGCATCAATAAGTTGATCACTGCATACTTCACATAAACATTTTCTGTTACCTTTCTTCAGGTTTGCTATGTTACATGCAAAGTAGTTTTATAATTTCTAATTTTTTTAACACACACAATTTTATTCCTGCCAAAGAATCCACTTTAGGTAGTTCAGAACAAACTTTCTTTAGATAGTTCAGAACAAATTATTCAGTGGTTCACACCAGATAGAAATTAGCTTTCTCTCTTATAACAGATTAGGGTAGGCAAAGGATCCTTTCAATTTGTTGATATGATAACTACCTAAGGGGTTTTTCCTTTGTGTGGCATAAGCTAGCTAATCAGCACTGTAGTTGGCTTCCCTGGAAAAGAAGACAGAAAGAAGTGGTCTCTTCACTTATAATAGAGTTACTTTCCAAAAAACCCATCAGAAGTTGAAAATATTGTAAGTCAAAAGTATGTTTAATTCACTTAACCTACGAAGCTTCATAGCTTAGCAACATAGTACACTGTAGATTATCATGTGTTTGTCTTGAGGTCCTGCAGTTATTGAAAGCAGCAAGTCACTACCACTGCTGCTACCTGATATCATGAGACAGTATCATACTGCATATCGATAGCCCAAGAAAAAAGCAAATGACAAAAGTGGAAGTATGGTTCCTACCAGTGGGTGTGTCTTTCATGCCATCCTAGAGTTGAGTAATCCTACAATGAACTGTCATAAGGGGGGCTGTCTGTAGCTCATTTTTCAAGGGATATGACCTGGAACTTGCACTTGTTTCCATTCATAGCCTATGAGTTCTTATTTCACAGGGCCACATCTTTCAGTCTGGGAAATGTAGTTCATAGCTGTGCAAATACATTTGCAGCTTAAATTTAGAGAAAGAGTTGATCCTAATGACAAGGTGGAAGGAGGAAACGAACCCCTGGGGGAACCAACTCTTACATGGTCTCCCACAAGTTCTTTGCTTGGCTTGAAATGTTTGGACCACAGATCTTAAAATACTTAGTTCAGATTTAACATTGAGATTTAACTTTTTATCATATTATCTTCTGTTTTTCATAGAACCAACCTCTACCAGAAAGCATTTTGTCCAATTATTGGCTTACTTTTCTATTGTTTAAGTGTTCAACTCTCTTTATATTTCTACACCAAAACAAATGCAAGTAAACCCTTTGAGAGTGACAATTTTTGTTCTTGTTTTGCTTTGTTTAGTCTTCTTGCAAACAGATGAGTTCCTTGTGCATACTAGCCTAAAAATTGTTGGAAAAATGAATGACTTTTCTGGTTTTAATATAATTTTATGACATAATTTGAAGAAAATGTTCTGTTTTTCTTCTTTGTTCCCAGGTTTATGTGAGACAGAAATGGATACCATGTTAGCTAACTCCGTATGTACACTGATATAACACTTAAATGCAATCAAGTCCATTATTTTAAATATATTTTCATTTTGATCACACAATCAGTTTTTAATAAAGAAATGTGATTCATAGCAGTATATTCTATCAACCTTATATGTCAAGTCATTTCTGTACAGTGTGACTTTTAAGGGACTTTTACTTAAAATAGTTCTCTCAAAGAGGTCACATGGTTTCTGTTACATGTGCATTTCCATTACCAGTAGCACAGCTATTGTGATAAACAAATGTAATTACATCTACAAGAGTGCTGTTATATATGGAGATTGATGGGATACAACAGAAACAACTGAAGATTAAGCTCACAATGCTACATATGAGATGTGATTTTGTAGTAGTTTTGAAGGAGAAACGTATTATAAATACAATAAGAGCACTTCAGAAAATAGAATATTACGTGTACTTTCTAGAAGTAAGGATGACCTGCCTAAGGTAGCCTTGGATGATCAAGGAGAATTAGTTGTTGATGGGCTTGAAAATAATTTTCTTTCAAATGCCTTTTCAAACACACAGTTACTTTTGTTATGTCAACCTCCCAATTTGCAAATTCTAAACTTTGATCCTAGGATATGATATTTCATCACTGATATTGCTCTATCTTTCCGGATAACTTTTAAATTTTTTGTTTGTGAAGGGCAAATTGAACATTAATTAATTTAATTTGTGTTAACAATATCTCTAAATAATTGAATTTGGTATGATCCCATTACCAGATTCCCTTACATAAGACAATCTCATTAACAGGCCCTGATATGTCACTTCAGATCTATTTGGTAACAGAGATACACACATAATTTCATTATGTGATGCACTCTCCATTCTTAAATTGATGAGGTTTATTCTGGTTGTGGTTTGAGAGCAATCTGTCTATTATATTTCTGGAAGGAATAAAGAAAATTCTTTTCTAAGAGAAAAAATAATTGAGAAGGGGGAAAAAAGACTGAAAGCAGGGAAAAGAAGAAATTTGTACCTTGACCATATTGTAAAGTAAAAGATTATTTATTAAAAATTACAGAAGGATCTCTAGACACTTTGCTTAATCCCATAAAGCTATTGATTATGATCCAATTTCAATTATTTGTAAAATAATAAATATAAATGGATATTTTTTGTCATTCCTATTGAGGCTAGTATACATCCAAGAAAATGAATTTGAAATGTACATATCTTATGTAGATTTCAAACAAAAAAGTAGCAATAGGCAAAGTTCAATAAATACTTTGAGCTAGGAAATTTATGATCCTGTCTTAATTTAATATACTTTTCCTACAAAAAAAAAATGGATATGATTAGTGATTGGGTCTCATGAGTGGTCAGTGCTTGAGGAACCAAAAAACAAATCTTTTTCTTTATACTGTATCAGTCTTTCTTCCAAACTGTGGTACTGGGGCAATATTATAATTGATAGAATGGGGAAATTTCATGACATAAATATTCTTCCACTTCCACAAAAATGGAAAGCATGCGTTTCCTTAACTTGGTAACTTTTATAGCTCTCAAAGTAAGAATAGCAGGAATATGAGTATTCTTAAAATTTGTTTTTACTTCATTTATAATTTTGCTAAAATAGTAGTACTATCAGGTATATAACTAAGAATAACAACTTTAGCTTTACTTATCTACACCTTTGATTTCCACACCCAAAGGGCAAACCTCTAAAATTCACTTCACTGTTTCTTCTAGCATATTTCACCAAATTTATAAATATTAGTACAACTTGTATTACCATTTCTAGGTTTTTCCATTTTAAAGGCAATTGACAAACTACTAGGAAAGACAAGGATTTATCTTTCTTACTCTATGTCCTGTTACCTTTTTCACTCAACCCAACGTTCTTGTATCTCTATATTCAGTGTCTGTATTTTTATGCTTATGAATTGTATTTAGAAATAATTTGCATCATTTATCAGTATTTCTTGCACTGCTTTTGCCAGGTTCTTGATTTTCTTAGAATTAATTATCATTTCATTTTCATGTGGGTATTTCTGCCTCACTGATTGATTATCTCAGACTTTCTGAAAGAACTGTGAATCTCCTCTCAATGTGCTCAACTACTTTAACAGGTAGGTAAACTATCAATTCCATTTGTTTTCTTTGAGTCATTCTTCACAAAAAATACTCTCTATCTTCATCTCTGCATTTGAATGGATTATGCTCTAGACCAACCAAAATAGCTGTTTCTTTTTATTATGCTTTTGAGAGGTCTTGGTGCCTTTTTACTATGTTAAATACTTGTTTCCTGTTTCACATAGTTTTACTTTTCATGATTAACCTTTATCAGTTTTATGAAGTATGTTCTCCAGTAGTTTCATGAGAAACAATGAATAAAAGTAGGTTTAAGAGTGTCAAAAGAAAGCATTTCATGTGTAAAGCAAGAGGAATAAATTTATGTGATTCTGCAAAACATACCTATGTCCTACTCATCCTGTTTTCCAATGAGCTAGCCAGTAGCTCAGATGACATCTGTATGCAGTGCCTTGAAAGGTTGGAACCTAGGTACTCACTCAGCCTCATCAAGAGTTCTACAAATAGGGCACAAAGCAGAGGCTAATAAAGACTTGGAACAATACACACATGAGCAGTAATCATTATACCAATTAAAGCCAGCCCTTCTCAAATTTGTAGACCACTCAGGAAAAGGGAGGATTTCGATGAGACTTGGTCATGTTCTATGCCTCAAACTGTTAACCTAGATGCTATTCTTGATGAAGATTACCCTTAATTATATCATAAGTCTAATAATGGTTCCTTTGTTGTTGGTGTTACTAAATTCCTTCTATTACGATTTTACTTCTTATTTTACCAGATGCAGAATTAATCCAGAATTACTAATTATTTACTCATGGTGGCAATGGGTGCTAAGGTTTTGCTCATTCTTAAAATGATTTAATCAATTTAGTTTTTTCCATTTATCTTAATTTAGAATTATAAGATAATTTTGTTTATTGATACAGACAGAGAAAAGTGCTTCTAAACTGGACATACTGGCCAGTGTGTGACTGGATACTTCACTTTAATTCTACTATATAAAATAGTTGTTTATATAGTTCTTTAAAGTGTGTGTGTTTATGTGTGTGTAATAGAAATGATAACTCTTGGAGAAATCTCTTTCTTTTAGGATAGGGTGCCAAACCTATTTCTAGACTCTGAAAATAGTCTCTAGATTGATAATTAAGTCTAATTTTATAGTTTATACAAAAGGCATTTTTGAATTTATTCAGCTGACTTTCTGAGTCTTTTGACATTCAATTACATATAAATGGAACACATAGTGAATTCATTTGAAAAACCCATTTCAAAATTGGGAAATTTTGGCTGCTAAGATGACAAAAAAACATACTGAAAGTGAATCTATCAATTTCTTTGACAGTTTAAATCCTAAATGCAATGAGATTCCTAAATTAATCAAGTATGCCAATCATATATCTAGTTATTTTGGGGAGTGTTGTAATTACAAATATTTGATCACCTTTTCAGACCATTTCGTTTGGGGAAAAAACTACTCAGAAGGCAATTAAGACATGCTTTATGGGATTACAAGACACATACCAGGAGAAATGTTAACACAGAGAGAAAATGCCAGAGCCACTTCCTTTCCTGTTATTAAACAAGCAAAGAATTACTTTGTGTAAAAAAAAAAGAAAATCCACTTGTGTGTGTGTGAACTATATATTCATGTGGTTTATTAATTTTTAAAACTTTTGCAGGTGATATTTTCATTTTTGACTTTTTTTTTTCCTGGCACATTCTGTAGCTCTTCCTTTCTCCCAGATCTCCTCAAAACAAAGACACATGCATCCTTGACCTTGGTTTTTTCCCTGTTCTCCTTTCATCTCTGTCAAGTTTCTTGAAAGGGCAATCTGCTGTTGCAATCCCAATTCCTATTCCAGCCCACTGCTGTCAGACACCTAACTCTTGCTGTACTGAAATTTCTTAGCAAAGTGAACTCTACCATTTTAAATCCCTATATTGATTACCCATGATTATGGGTAATCATAACATAACCTGTTTATGTTATTCTCCTCTTTCCTGTTTTTCTTTGTATTTCTGTTTATCTTTTCTTTATCTGTCTCTTAGAATCCATTCCATAGTAAGCATAATTCCTAGATGTCCTCCCAGAGTTAGGCCACCCTAAACTTTTGAACATTATATCACTCTTGTGATTATGTCATGTTATGCAGCACAAGGAGGTTATCTGGTTATCTGGGTTAACCACATTAGCCATTTCAACAGGAGATTTTTTTTCTGCTGTTGGCAGAAGGAGAGATTTGATAATCTGTCTGGCTTGAAATGGAAAAAACTACTTAAGGTGGAGAGCAGGTGGCTACTGGAAGCTCAGGGCAGCTCCTAGTCAAAGAAATTATTTCAATCTCAGGAAATCAACTCCCGAGCAGAGAGTGTAGCCACACCATGTGGTATTCTGACGCACAGAACTGTGAGTTTTTGAGCAGGTGTTGTTTTGAGCCATTCGGTCTGTGACAATTTATTACACAGCAGTAGAAAACTAATGCACCCACTTTAAGATTACATGTTCTCTAGGATAATAGTATTTTTGGTATGCTTTCATTTCATGGGCAAACTCACACTTTCTCCGTGTTTGAAAAACTACCTGAATATGCATAACCATCAAATGCATATCTCTGTCTTTGAACTCTAAATTTTATACTGATTGCTTGTTGCATGTCTACATTTGACTATGAAAGTGGTGACTCATACTCAACTATTCTCAAAATGAGCATATAAACTCACCGCCTTCAACAACTAGTTCCTCTTCTTATATTCTGGAGACCAGTGAAGAGCACTTTGCTACCAATTGTCAAAGTTTCATATTGTGAATTTCTGTTCTGAAATTTCTATTAACTTTAAACAAAATTGCATAGACAATGCATTCACCTTTACAGTTTATAGCCTATATCATTAGAGGATTGCTTTTGAAGTACATGTAGAAATTAAAATTATTAAAGCACAATAGACTTAAAAATGATTCTAAAATATATTCCATTTTTGTCTTTTTATAGTGATGTCTAAGAAGAATATGTAATTGAAGCCACCCAAGGATTCTGGTCTGATCTCACTGATAATACCTGTCTCTGATGTGGCTACCAATCCATAATCACTGTAAATAAACATAAAAAAATAAAAAAAAACTAAAGAAACTGAAGCTGAAAACCACAAATATTTCACTATACAAAAAATTCTTCATGTTTAAATATTGAAACATTTGCTTTAGTGAGAGTGTCAGAAAGAAACATCTTTAAATTACTAACACAATAAATATATAAAAATTTAAATAAATCAAATGGAAGATCTAAGGGTATTCTGAAAATTTAAAGAATATTTTATGTTCTGATCAATCATAGGTAAGCCCCTAAGCTTTCTTTACACTTTTATTTCTACCAAATTTATTGAGCCAAAGATTTAAAAAAAAAAAAAAAGGGAGGGGGGAATAAAAGAAGAAAAATGGTAAAAGCTGTATGTGATGCAAGCTTCAGATACTGAGTTCATGGCTTATTGATTCCTGTCTAGCAGTAGTTTCTTATTTCATTCTTTATGAGTGGTTTTATAATTAAATGAGACCAGAGATGATTTTTAACATCCCAATAAGTTAGTTGCTCAGCAGAATTAAGGCATTCAGAAACTTAGAACTGTGTGATTTTTTTTTTTTCTTTGAAATTGATAAAGCTCTGATAGTTTGGGGTAATAATGAAAACATTTGAGGTTCCCAGTGCCTTCCCCTTCCATTCCTCTAAAAAAGTTCTGAGTTAGAGGATTTTGAAATTCTCTAAGTAAAAACGTACTGAGTCTTCCAATTCTGAATCTATAATTTCCTCTCAACCCAGGGAGCCACATTATTATCTTCCAAGCTTCAAAACAAGGTCTAAGAGTTAAACTGTGACTGATTCCTAATTGCACGGGGTTTTTCAGTGAAACATGAATTTATTCAGAAGGCAGAGAAAACCATGACCTGCCACAGCATAGGTGATTGGTCCAAATCTGCACTCTTTGCAGACTCCCAGCTTTTTCAGGTAGGAGTCATGAAGTGGAAATAAGTATTAGGTATAATTAATTATTTCCTCATGTCTATATGCCTGTTATTAAAAAATAAACTTTGTGATGACAGTTTTAGAATTATTAGGAAGTAGGGAAAATGAACATAATGTATATACAATATAGCTTTTCTGACCAGGTTCTATCTATGGTTAGCATCTCATATTATAAATATGATATATTTGATATGATTAATAAAATATTATTAATATATTATTGCTAGTTTATATTGTTTTAAGTTTTCCTATTGCACAATTCTCTATTACATTTAGTTGTTTTGTTTCTTTGGACTTTTTTTTTTTGCAGTCCTAGAATTGAATTCAAGTTTACTCTACCTCTGAGCTACATTCTCACACCTTTTTAAATTTTATCTTCAGACCGGATCTTTCTAAATTCCTGAGACTGAAGCGAAATTTACAAATCTTCTTCCTCAACCTCCGGAGTCAGTGGAATTACAGGCATGCACCAAGTACCTGACTCCTTAGATTCTTCCTGACTGTCACAGTTTCACAGACTTTCCTTATTTTTCATGACTGTACCAGTTTTCAGAAGTACTGCTCTGGTATTTTGTAGAATACCTACCTTTTGGGACATGAGTGGATGGAAGTTTGGGGTTTGGAGAAGAAGGCCATGGAGGAAAGTATCATTTCTACCACATCGTATCAAGGTAACAAGACTATCAACATGACATATGAATGTTGCTCTGAACCTTGATCTTTTCAAAGAAGTCATGTTTGTCAGGCTTTTCCATTATAATAGCACTCATTTTTATCCAATTCATGCTAAACTATAAGAAGTGCAACATGTTTTTAGAAAAATATTTGGACTATGACACAAAATTTAAAATAAATTTATAAATGAATATAATTTACATAATGAATATATAAATAAAATATAAATATATGAATGAATATATAAATGAATCCATAGTGATATAAATAAATTATCAAATAAAAAATATGCTTAGATGAGAGAATAGGCATAGATAATGTTGGCTGAGATTTTCCACAATTAAATAAAATCAGTGTAAGTTTATATGCAAACATTCTAATGATCCCTAAGTACTGTATTTACTAGTGATGCTGCAGAACATTTAAGACAAAGAAAAATATAAAAGTGCTTGGAAAAGTAAGATGCATGGCTTTCCTGGGCATATGAAACTCTAAAGGACGGGAACAAAAACGTAACAAACTTACAAAAACACTAAACAGTAAATAATCTATTAACTGAAATTTTAGAATTTCCAAGAAATAGGGGAAAAATATCTCTTTCATGAAGTGATTGAAGTTTTGGAACCTGAAATATATCATCAAGTTTATTATGTATGTTCTTTCTCAACTTACGCATATACTAGTAAAGATACACACACTCATACATGCATGCATACACACAGCACATATTTGAGCTAGTGTAATGCTTATGCTGTGTGTTTATATATACATGTATGTGAATGTGTTTGTGTATGTCTGAGAGAATGAACTTACTATACCCTTATAAGAATAAAGAGAATAAAGTAGTTTGCTAAATTGCTTGATTTATTCCTAGGAAATTTTATATGCTGGAAATATGTGTCCTCACTGTAAAATTACAAAATTTGGATGCTCTACCAGACAGTGTCATTCTACCTATACTTAATATTAATAATCATCTATTCTCTCATGCATATATATTACTACATTTTATGTAATGCAAATTACTTAAATAATATTCACCATGATTTGATAAAATAACTGGTAAAATTTGACACTCTAAGGAAAATAATTTATGATATATAACACACAAGATATCTGGGTACCAACCAATATTTGGATTATGTCTTAAATAAACACATATCTTTAATGATTTATAAGGACATGTGAACCTCATATTTAAATTCATGTAAAAGTTTATCAGTTATGTATGGAAGCTTATATTGGAAAATTTCAGTTATTTTGAATCTTACTGATTTGAAAATTGGTATGAAGACACAAATGTGCCTGTCACCTATGTGGTTGACAATACATTTTAAAATCTACAAACACATATTGTCAAAACTGAAACATAAATCTTTACACTGGCAGCAATATGATTCACTTAAAGAAAATATAAAAGCACTCAAGCTGATGTGCAAGTTACCTTCAGTTTTCTTCTCTTGGCAGGGTGGTTGGGGATTAAAAAAAAAAAAAAAACAGTGGTCTCTTAGGCACATAATGTTTATAAGTTCAGAATTTTGTGTACTCAGAATTTTTTCTAAATGACATAATCTTGCTCAAAACATCACCCAGGAACCCATTTGCTCTCACAAGAGACTTTTTAATTAACAGTCACATCTGTGCTGTTACACTATATTTTTGCAGAGCTAGCAACAACTTAAACCACATTATTAAATTATGAAAAAATGTATAAATCTCAATGGACTTGTTTAGTGTTTCAAGAGCCAGAAGTAGTGATCCCTATGTCTCTAGGGTTTGGACTTGAATTACTTGAATATTTTGTAATGATGTTATTAAATATTTAATAGTATAATATTTTGAGCACCTTTCAAATATAAATGACATTAAAAATTAACGTGCTTAAACTATTAAAGGTTACCTGAGTAAATTTGATTAGGGGTCTGTTTCAAATCTCTTTAAAGTCGCAGTTATGGTAGAAGATGCAGTTTTTCAAGAAACCAATAAATCAATAATTTCATTTGAAAATAAAATATATATTAAACAATGAAAGTCTAAAATCATGTAGGCTTGGAGATTGTGTAGAAACTGATTACTCGTTATTGCTATATTATCCTCATCTATCTTTTTGGATGCAGTGTTTATCTAAAATTAATAATCACAAGACTCATATAGCTCTCTCTCTCTCTCTCTCTCTATATATATATATATATATAGCATAAGATCAAATATGTGCTAGACTTTTCTTCATTTTTACAGTTTTTCTATTCTTTATTTAGTTTTTTTTTCTAATATACTATTTTCTAGCCATTTACTGAAAATGTTGACTGGAAATTTCCCATGTGATTTTTTCATCTTTAAATCAGAAACTCATGAATTCATGTCCAATATTTGATAATAAAAAATATTAAAATAAGCAAACATGGAATCTATATTTATTCAGTGAATTCTTTCTTTTTAAAATCTTTCCTGAGTTAAAAGCTGTATTCTGTACTTACCAAGTACAATATGTTAGAGATATAATGAGCTACCTATTGATTATATTAATATTAGCTTTTATTTGGGAAAATATAATTGTACACAGTGGAAAACATTTAATGTTGCATCACGTATTTTGAATTATTTCATGGAAAATTGTTGGAGCTTTACTCAACTTTAAATTACATGCAAATCCAAGAATTAATTACAATAGATTTCATGGAACAGTAAAGCAGAACTTTAAAAACAATCTATTGTTTTTCAGGAAGATTTGAATAATACAATTTACGTTTTCTTGATATCACTGGAGGCCAGGAAAAGCTGATTTAATTTGATAACACTTGTCCTTTCATAAATAAAATACTTAAAATAAGTCAGCCAACTCTGATTATTTAATGATTTACACGAAAAATTTAGTGCTGTGTGTATTATTCCTTTCTTTCTTAAAAGAAAAAAGGAAAAGGGACGATGGACTATGTGGTTTTTTTAATTTAGAATGTATGAGAGTCTGTTTTTAATGACAGTGAGGTTTTTAACTGATATTCTTTAAATCAATCTGTACAAAGCATTTCCATTTATAACAAAGTGCACATGAACTTAGACTGTAACTTTCCCTTTTCTTCCTTTTGAAATACTTCTTTTAAATTACACTTTCTATTTATGTATTCATTAAACAAACCTACACAATGTTTTATTATGTCTAGACACATATTACAAATTTTCATTGAGATGAATTATGCAACATCATGTCTCTCTTCTTGCAGAATTGCAAATGATCATATACACCATATAATTGAGATTTGGACTATTGAATGAATCTCATCTTCAAAATGAAACAGATTTCAAAATGACCTGAGCCAGAAAAAAAAAAAAAATGAGATTAGCCTTAGGTTTAAAAACAAAAACAAAGGAAAATAAAAACAAGAAACAGACAACAGATCCCATTTTCCCCTTAGAAAGCAGAGAAATAAGGATAATTATTTCAGAGGCAGTTTAAGGTTATATGTAATCACATATCCCAGGAGATTCAAGGATGTGTGAAACACATAGAAAATTAAAGCCATCAAACATTTCACAAAGTTGACTAAGAAAATTGAAAATTGCAAAAAGAATACTGATGTCAGAGTTCCTGATTCTTCTGTGACCCCCATTGACAGAGCTGTGTGATTTTCCAGGATGGAGTTGAGCAGCTTGGGTAAAGGAGAAAGATTCAATGATTGTGGAATTAATACAGAAATGGGTGTATAGAACAATTTCTCCTAGGAGAAAGGGAATTTTATAAATAATCAAGAATGTAATTGGAATGATAGACCATATTGTCAGATTGTCTTAAAAAAAAAAATAGTAATAGTCAAGCAATACATGGTTTGGAGAAATTAGGAGAAAATGGTCCTGGGTATAAAAATAGAGTTGATAAATACAAGTGGTTGAAGGGAAGGCTTGAACAAAATGGTGTGATAAAAAGTGTTCAGCAAGAAAAGAATAGGACTGTCACATTGAAGAGCCATGAACAGCTGTGAACATAGCCGAAGATGAAGGCCACTGGAAGTTAATACGCTTTTCTCACAAACTCTCCAAATTTGTTTCTCTGTATAACAGGCAGTAAAATTAAATGGTTGACTGAAGTATTGTAATAATTAAACAATCAAAAGTAAGGAATTGACAGCAAAGGGCACACTGATTTAAAATATTTTTAATATATGAACGCAATTTTTGATCAATTATTAAATTTTCTTCTTAAAAAAAAAAAAATACAACTGGGGATTGAACCCAGAGTTGCTTTACACTGAGCTACATCCCTGTCCCCTTCTTTTTAAATTTTGAGACAGGGTCTCACTAAGTAGCTGAAGGTCTTGTTAAATTGCCCAGACTGGCCTGAAATTTGTGGTCCTCCTGCCTTAGCCTCTCAAGTCACTGGGATTACAGGTATGTGTCACTGCCCCCAACTATTATCTATTATTGATTTTCTCTCTCTCTCTCTCCTTCTCTCCCCTCCTCCTTCTCTTCCCTGGGTGGCTAAGGGGTCTAAATGATGAGTACTCCTTTTCATTTCATTTGCATGATTTTTATGCTGCAAATGACGTATTATCTCTGTGTGATACCTACTTCCCAGCAGATTTCTATTTTTTTTTTCCAACTTCATTTCTTTTATCCCTTCACAAAAATAAATCAGTATCAAACCTGTCTCACTTTTTGTGTTCAGTGCCTTGGCCACTAGCCAAGATGTAAAGCCTGTCAGACTTTCTGAAATCTCTTTTTGGTCTCTGGGGATCCTGCCCACAAAGGTTTGTTTAATGATTTCACATGTGCCAAACACCTTCTCAAGGTATTGTAGGTTGACGCTTTACATTAATTAGTTTCACATTCCTGGTCTCATTTTTTAGTTAGCAGCAAGCATGTAAAGAGGTGCTTCTTCCCATTGTTCTGCAAACTGCTCTGCCAGTGCTGTGAACTCAATCATGAAAGAAGAAAGTAAAGTTAGTGTCTCTATCTGTATCAGCAATTTCACATCTAGCAGTGAAGTTTTATTTTTTTAGAGCTTGCTCAAGTGCTCCTTTTTTTTCTGTTACATTTTTTATTAAAACGATTTCTGCTTCTGGCCTACAGTCAAACTAGAAATAATTATTGACCAATTTCTCCACCATTAACTTTGAGGGTCTCTTAACATTTTGCTCAGCCATTTGGTTGTAGATTTATTAATTACAGAATGCATTTCATATACTTTTTCTGGTTCTTTTAACATCTCTTGTGTCTTCCTGAAAACCTTGGAACTAGCATATGGAAGGAAATATTAGCCAGATGTATGAAGTAGGATGAAAAATTCATGATTAAATCACAACACTCCTTGGATCACTGTGTCTATCAGTTTTCCAAAAGATATTTCAATGTCAAACTCAATTTCTTCTTTGGTTTGTTCTAAAATGGTGATTTTCAGGGGAGCATGGTTTTTATTAACACTTTCAGCTCACTGGGGTTCTATTAAAGTTAGTGCTTTAACACCTGAGAACTAAGGAACAAGAAATAGTATAAACTTTTGATGGTGCTTTGTTATTAAAAACATTTCCATTCCTGGGGTGCACTTAGTGTTGTAATTAAGTTGCTCTCAAATGTACTAAACAGTACCCTGGAGATATAAAAGTGACATCTTCTAAAGGTGCCTAGTGGGTGACCAGAGAGCAGAGAAGACACCATGAAAATCAGATCATTATATTGACCCCTGCTTTGCCATTTTTTTCTCTCCCTGATTTCTATTTACTGCAAAACATTAAGAGTATATAAATATACTGGCTTTTCAGTTTTGTTTGTTGAATATTAGTAGACATATTTGATCTTCCTTTGGTAATTTCTTTGGCTCAACAGGCAGCCAATTATACTGCAGGACATAGCAACATAACATCACAAACAAGCTATGTGTGTTTTTCAGTATGAAATTATTTTTCTTTCAATTCAATGAAAATAATGTTAATGTCGGGATCTCTTGAGGAAACATACCTTTTGAAGCATTTCCTTTGATCTCTAATACATTTTATTTTTCTTTATTACTTTGATTTACCATGGAAAGTGACTCATTAGGGTGAGCAGCCACAATATATTAATGTAAGGATGTAAGTAATCTAAAGGGCACTGTCCAAGGTATAGTACATGTCAAGTAATTTTAATTAGAGTAATGGAACTAGGGAAGCATTTTAGAAGATGGAATCTCTAAGTCTGATAAAATAAGAGTCATCTAGTTACAGACAAATATTTTCTCTTCTCAGCACACATATGATGAAGAGAATGAAAAGAACTTAATTTTCTATTGTAATAAATAATATTTTATATTCACCAAAATGTTTATTTTAACATTTTATTTTAATTTATTATGTATTTATAATTTATTATGCTTTTTATTTATTATTTTATTTTGAAGGATTTGTTCAAAAGTGAAGTGTTAACAAAACCTTTATTTCACTGGAGAAAAGTTTGGGTAACATTTTACTTGTAGATTACAGAGCACGAAAGGACAGTCTTTCCACTGAGGAGTATATAATAATTCTTATTTAAAGAAAAATATTCCTTTTTGTATTCAGATAGATTAATTTGTTATCTATGAAAAACAATTCCATATTTTAAATACAGTTTGTCAGTCATGGGACTATTTGCTATAGTTGTTTCACTGAACTATGGAGGTATTTTCAATGAGTGAGAAATTAACATAGATTCCCTAGAAAAGGCACATTCACAGGAAGAGTTGGGAGTGCCAAGAAGATCTGGCTCAATAAATAAACAGCGTATTCCAATATGCTAGTTAAAATGTGATGACAAGATGAAGGAAATGCCTACACAAGAAAAGAAGGAAAAAAATGTTAAGTGTCTGACTCATAAATTCATTTTAGGGTCTTAAAACAACGTGATAATCGTGTGACATATTTCTTTTAAGTAAACTTGATTTTCAACCTTTATGCCTTACAACATTATTCTGGAATCTGGGTGAGTGGAATCATGGATTCTGACATAGGCCTGGCATATTTTAGGTTCTCACTCTATTTCTGGTTTGGTCTTATTCTTCCTGCCAGGCCTGGGGGTGGAAGAGTGGGCAATGCCAATCCAGGAAACACACTTTTCCCACTGTAGACAAGTTATAGGCATTCTATGCTGAAAATAGGCATGAGCTGGGCTTTACAGCTTGTGCCAGGTTCTTTTTTGAAGGATCCTAAAAGGTCAGAGAGCCCATTAAGGTGCAATTCAATTCTGAAGGATTTGTTCAAAAGTGAGATGTTCGTAACTGTGTAGTGTCTACACAGCAGACAGTGCTTGAATGAGTGGGCTGGAGGAAAGGGGTCCCCTCTTGTCAGTGGAGGATACATTTGAAGACCCTCAGTGAATATTTGAAACATGGATAGGGCTAAGTCTTATACATATTATGTCCTTTACCTTTACATATATACCTATAATAAAGTTCATTTTATCAATTGGTCACTGTAAAAGATTAATAATAATAACCAATAATAAATTAAAACAATAATAACAATATACTACAATTAAAGTTATTTAAAATGTATAGATTATTTATTTCTGGAATTTTCCATTTAATACTTTTAGACCATGGTTAATTGCAGGTAAATGGAATCACAGGTAATAGGGGACTGCTGCCTAAGCACAAATGAAAGGTGCTGGAGAGAACAGCAGGAGAGAAGGAGAAATAGAGATGGATTAAAAGCCTTTTAGATGATAATGAAAGTAAATTTGTCAAAATAGGGTGATAGAAGGTATTTAACTTAATAGCTTGACATGTAATAAATATTTGGATACATGATATGTTATTTTTCCATTTTACTTCTTTCCTGGAACTGTGAATGATAAAGAACTGTCTGATATTATTTTTATTCAACTAGAAATACTATAGAGTATGGTATTCATCATTAATAAAGTGCTACAAGAAACCAATTCAGAAACATTGGCAATGAAACTAGTACACAGTATTATTAATTTTTTACTTTTTTAGACTTGAAGACATCTTTTTATTGTATATTACACTCGGGTTTACTTAAAAATAAGAAAAATTTGGTTGAGTTATGCTATACTTATATTCTGAATCACATATTGATTCTGACCCGTATATACCTGTGTTTTTCCATACCATATTCACCTCTGCACTTTAAAGAGCTTTGGTGATACAACATCCCTGAAAGAGTACTCCATTATATTCTTTAGAAATTCTACTGACACCCCTTTTGTAATATTGGATGTTGGTATTTTCTTCATGCTATTAGTGTCAGCAGAAGATTTCAGACTGTAAGCAAAGGTAAAGGAAAGGAAATGACATCATCATGACACTTTCTTGGCCCACTGTGATAGCAGAATGTGCTGTAGTTTAAGAAATGTTAAAAAATGAGTGTTTGTGTGCATGTGTGTGCATGTGCGATAATAATGGACAAAACAACTCCATTGATTTGTTATGTTCTAACAACACTAAACCTGCAAAAACCCACCAGACATGCTCTTGTAACTGGTTTCTATTTTCCGACTCTTGCGTGTTTTATTGTTCTTCTTTGCCTTTCTCTTTTCCTCCTTGTCCTACCTCCTTTTCATCATAAATTGGAAAGGTCTTGGGACATTTATTTTATTATAACACATATGACCCACAAATACATGACTCATGAACTGTGAAATATTTTGAGATATGACTGAAAAAGTCAAGGTTTTTAGTGATTAACTTATGTTGAAAATGCAACTTGTAGGTAATTAACTAAGTAATATTTAGTTAGCTAACTTTGATTATTTGGCAAATAATTATTTTGTATATAGTTTAGATAGATTTAATTCTATTTGTCTAATAAATGTCTTACAAGGGCTTAGATTTTTGATAAGTAAAATTGTTGTTATTTAATCATATGTCAATTATATATTTCATTGTATTAAAAGAAGGTATATTTCCACTGAGTTATTAGGAAAAGTTACAATTTTAAATCTCTTTACTTTTCCTGGGATCTCATGGATTTCTCCTTATTAATCAATGTGGTCTTCTTATCATTGCATAATTTTGTCAATACCTATGACTTTTGCTTCATCTTTTGTCATTTTCCTCTTGTTTTCTGAAGTTTAACTACACCGGTCTTTTTAAAATTCTGGTTGACCACTACAGCACCACTCTTGCCAGTCTTCTATTCCACTAAGGATATTATGAAGGTACTTATCTCTGGTTTTTGTTTTGTTTTGTTTTTTGTTTTTGCTATCTCCAATATCTATATATTTTTCCTCTTAGACAAGTTAATTAAAGATGAATATTTGGATTGTTTTAGGTTTTTGTTTCAAGTTATTATAAACAAAACTGGTATGAACATTAATGAGCAGGAATTTACGTGAGCATGAGTTTTAACTCCTCCAAGATAAATGCCCAGGAGTGCAATTGCTATATCTAATTTTATAAAATATGAACAAAGTATTAGATATGATACATAGAATTCCAAAATGATCCCAAGACCACTACCGACCACTGTACATCACCTCCATAAATGCTTCTCCTTGTGTGGCAGTAGCCCCTGTGAACATGATAGGACCCACTTCCTGTAATATGGCCAAAGGAATCATGCTGATGTAATTAATAGACCTATCAATTGACTTTAAGCTAATTGAAAGTGAGATTATTCTAAATCATCCAGACATAGTGGAACTCACCAAAACAGACTAAGAAAAGGTAGAGATTTTTCTGTGAACTTGAAGGAGAAAATATGATGTTGATGAGTAGGTTGTATGAAAAGGACCCAAATGTGCCCACTGATAAGAATGGACCTGAGTCAACAGCAAAGAAGAAAACAGGGACCTCTATTTCATAGCCACAAAGAAGTGAATTTTTTCAATAACCTGACGATTTAAAAAAAAATGTTCTAAATCCAATCCCTTGTGAGGCCACAGTAGCCCACACCTTAATTTTAACCCTGTGAACCCTGAGCAAAAGTCCTGCATAATGAAGAATTTGACTGGCTTTGTCCTCAGTTTCCAAGAAGTAGCCTCTTTGTTATTCGTGGTTGACCTTTCAGATCATACCTGATAGTTTTCATCAGCAAGGTGACTCATATTGGGCCTCTAGATATTCTATGTTAAGGCGAGGACTTGGGATGAGGTTTGATGAAGTTAAAGCCCAACCATGTGGTTACAGGGTTGAGCCCTGAAGTCTTGAGATATCAACTCTACTACTGGAGAGGGGTGAGGGACAGGAGATGGAGTCACATGTTCAATGATTCAGCTGTCATTCCAACATACTGAAGCCACAGGGGAAACTGGGGACACCAGTGAATGAATGAGCTTTCCTGATTGACAATATTCTGATCATAATAACTCATCAGTACTCTTGGAAGATAAAGCATCCTGACTCTGTGGGTTGAGGGCAATTGGAAGTTTCACATTTAAAATCTTCCTAGACCTCCACCTCATATGTCTTTCCTTTTGGTTGGTTGTGATTTGCATCATTTGCTACAATAAATCAGTAATCATAAGTATTGAAATGTTCTGAGTGCTATAAAAGATTCTGGTACATATTGAGCCTGAAGGTTATATGTCACTGTGTCCTGCACAATGAAGGATCAGATAACTGCACAAAAGTGAGCTGGCTGAGAAATCAAAAGTCTGAAATAATTAATAAAAAATGATAAACAAATGACACAGGAAAATAGTTTCACAGCAGGAGCCTGGTGGGTACATTGGATCTGATGGGTCCAACCTCTAACAAAGGAAAAAGGCCTGCAAATTCTTTATTTAAGGGGAAGCACATCAAAAGGATTTGTTGTCAGAAAGGGTTCTTCAAGGTAAACCACAAGGGAAAGGCTGTGAGGAGTTGGCCTGATTGGGGACTTGTCACTTGCACAGTCATTCTCCTCCGGGCAGCTGGTGCCTCAAGGCTACTTGGGCACACTAGTGTCTCTTTCCACCTCTGGAGAGTTACATTTGACCCCAACAGGTATAGTTGCTGAACACAGACCTTGTAGCCAACTGAACAAAAATGAAGTTGGCCTGGAAACCCCCAAATATGCAGCTGGTGTCTGAAGTGAAGGCAGTCTTATGGAGCACTGTGTCCTGAATCTGTGAAGTTAGGCCCAATACTGGGTAGTTGGTAACAGGAGTCACTGTAGGATCCACCTATTACATGCTAGGCCTCTGACACACAGAAACTGGGAGATAATGAATTGTTTTATTTTAAACTGCAAAGTTAGTAATAAACTGTTACAATAGAGAAGTAATAAAATGACTATCCCATTTTACATCTCCACCGTTAATGTAAAAATGATAACAAGATAAGTATGGTAACAATTCAGCATGGAATGCCTGTACCTTGTCTCAGTGAGGAGGGTGTACTTCCTGCGTTGGCACGGCCTCCTGGGCCTGGCAGGAAGAATAAGGCGAAACAGGAATTAGAGTGAGTGCCTCAAATATGCTAGGCCTATGTCATTATTCTTCTTTGAAATTTTGTTCACTTTCTCATGTTAATATCTATAAATCTTTTAATCAGAATAGAAATGCCAATATTGAAAGTAGTTAGTAGATAATAAAATACAATGATTTGTAGGAACATTAATCAATCTAACAAAGTAAAAATCTTTAATTACACATTTGAATGAGTGTGAAGTTTTTATCTTGCCTAGGAAGAGTAATGGCATAAATTAATCTTTGTTGAATGATAAAAGTTAAACTACATATTTAAAAATGTAAAATCACCAAGAAACTTCTCAATGAAAGTTTGTCTATAAATAAAAGTAAATTCTTTAAATTTTATTATAACATTTAAACAAATGAAAATAAAACTAATTTGATTTCTTGCATAACCATCATGTAGCTTCAATAATCACTAACTCATATCTAAGGATATATAATCTATACCATAACTACTTATGGAAACCTTATTCCATAAAAAGAATATTTTTATTCTTGTGTGAAGAATTTTATATGTATCTATAAAAGATAAGAATTCTTTTTTAAAAAGCATCAACAAAAAGTCATTACATTCATTTTAAAACAATTTATACTGAAATATTCAGCAGTCTTCCATTTCCCCAATTGTCTTAAAAGTTCCATTATGTTTATTTCATTTGAATCAAAACCCAAGTAAAATAAACCTATGGTAACCAGTTAATGTACCCACATATGTGCACACAAGCACACATGCTTATACACACAGTGTTTTATCTGTAAGTTTCTCCAACTTCTTATTTATTCTGTGCAATTTATTGACAAAACAATTTTCTTTTTCTAGTAGAAATCTGTAGTTGATTGTGCCTTCAATTGGTGAGCACCTTTCTCTAACATCTGTATTTCTGTAAATGGGCAGTGGAATCTAAGGGTTTCATTGAACTCAAGCTTAACATTTGAAGCAGCAACACTTCCTAAGAGGCACTGTGTTCCTTTACCAGATGAAAAATTTGTTTGAGTTGTCTCTTCTTTTGTGATTTCAGCAGTTGTCATGATTAATATTTATATCGCCTTTTCAGTGATTGATTTATTAAAGTGAATTTAGTAATGCTTAAAATGGTGTATCATATTTCATTGATAATCATAACTTTTAGCAATAATTTTCCCAGTAGTCAGTAGATCGAAGGTATATTTCAGTTTAACCATGACAGAATTATTCTTAATTTTTATGATTATTTACATCATTTATATCCTATTTTAACAGCTGCTTCCAATAAGTGTATTTCCTTTGAAAACATTGTATTATGAGAATGTATATTATAAAATATGGTTGATTTAGAATATACAAATGAGTCAATATTTTAGAGAACATCAATTGAATGTCTTTCATTTCTTGATATTTGAAATAAATTTTTAAAGTTTAGTGATTTGATAAACAGAAAGTATATTTAATTACTTTAGGATTTTGTTTAAAGTCTAAATCTACTAAAAAGGAGTAATATTACAGAAAATGTTATACTTTTTAAAGGTAAAGAATTTTTTGTGGTACTTAACATCTCAGTTTTCTGATGGGAATGCTCTAACTCTGATTTTTTCCATATCATCATTTCAATTACTATTTGAGTTAACATAAGAATATATGTTTTTAATGATTATACTAAGCAAAACTGTGAGATAAAATATATCTGCCAAGCATCTTGGTCCCATTTTCCATATGGAAGCAGTCCTCCTGGCATTTCTAGCCCAGGCCTTGGTTCTACATCTTTAATATACTCTATGTCCTCATTCTACATTGAAAGTTCTTAGAACACCACCGAAGTCTGGTGTTTCTTCTTTTTGTCTCTTGACTATTTCTATCCAATATTGTTTTATGTCTTAAGTGCCCTGACACACTGATATTATACCTTCATGACACAATATTGATCAAAGTTTAATTCTAAGTTAGCTTGTGTGTAAATTCTGACCTGAAAGTAATCTTTAGGGTTTTCAACTTTATAATTTTTCTTCCTATTTGAATGTAAATGAACTCATTTTATTAAACAATTTTCTATGAAGATGGCATATTTGTTACATATCTTCATGCAATAATGTATGTAATTACTGTCTTTAAAGAAATTCTCTAGTCAAGTTTTTCTATTGCCTAATCCCATTTTAATCTCATGTCTTATGTTTACCAGTTATTAATGTTTCACTAGATGGTACTATAGTGAAATTATCAACAAATGTATTTGTTAAATATGCAATCCACCAGTTACTGACAATAATTTAAGTATCAATCATCCATCCTGCCTTCTATAAGAAGCCATTATAGTTAGCGTTATGGACGGTGAATTATACAAAGCACTACCAGGCTAGTAATTGATGCTTTGCTAAACCACATGCATTGCCTCTACTAAAAAGTGTACCTGTTTTTTAATAGAAAAAACAAATTCCAAGAAAGCCATCTATTAAAACAAATGCCTCTGCAAATTGATCACGTACCTAAGGGATATAGGTCTATTATAACACTTTATATATTTACATGTTTAATTTTTATGTAATGGGCACAATTAAGTTGGGTAATCATGAGCTTTATTTTCTCAAAACATAAATCAGTGAATTAGTTAAGCTACACATGTAGATGAACTGACTCCATTGACTCTTGAGATGAAGTTTATCATGGGACTGACAATGGAATTTATAAAAGTGCTAACCAAGAGTGACCAGTTCAGATTTCTGTTGTTATTATATAAGAATTTATAGTCCTGGGGATAATCACAATGTACTACATCAAGAATCTATGTGGTGAATTCAGTAATATACATACTTAAGACATTCCTAAGGGGACATTTTGTGCAAAGTACATTTTCAGATCCAGGTTTTTAGCTGATTTAGATCTCTTAAAATTGTATTTTTTAAATAATTGGCAATTAAATTAAGGGTTCTTTCTTCTCTTCCAAAATCATTTTTAAATCATTAAATTGTCTGGTTATTATATAAGGTGAATAAATAATTATAAGAGATTTGAGAAATTTGGGTAAACACCCAAATATATGTTATATAGTTAAACGAAAAAAAGACAAAACACTTTTTTTTTTTATTTTTGAGGCCTTACAAGTGGTATTTCGAAGTTTCAAATATTTATTAAAAATATTCATGAAAAGTATGTAGAATTATAAGTAAGTGAGATTGCTGGAGGGAACTTAAATTTTGCTTTTATATTTAATCTATTAAAATTAGCTTATATTCTTTGCATAATTAAAAATAATTTAGTACAGATAAATATGTCTTTGACATATCATTAATAATGACATATCCTTACTATAATGAGATTTTATATAAACCATATTTAAATATTTGTACACTTTTCAATAACATAACTGAATATTTCCATACCCATAGAATTTAGATAATTTGCCCAAGGCATCCTGTTTACAAAATAAAAAATCAAAGTAGAAATTGAGAAAATTTTATTTCATGAAATAACTATAAGCATTTTATTCTTTATGCTTCCCTCCTACTTTGTGTCCCTCATACATTCTTGCCTTTATTTTTTACTATTAATTTTATATTTGTTTTAAAGTTCCAAGATGTACAAATTATTTGTGATTTTACAAGGCATTCTCTAAATGAAAATAATATAAACACAAAAGTAAAGTTACCATTTTCAAGAAATTTATCTATGAAAAAAGCTGGCTTACTTTTTATAAAGCATAAAATAGTGTTACATAAGCTCTCATTTTGACTGTTCAAGAAAGAAAACAATATACATAAATCTTAAACCTTTCTCTAGGTATAGCTACTATTATCAATAGTGTCTATATTTCTAAAACTTTCCCCTTGCCCTCCAACATACAGATATATGTAAAAATATAAGATTTCCTAGGTATGCATTTAATATAAAATCATAGAGATCTATCTGTTGTATTACATCTTACTTTTTCATTTAACTTTTAGAACTGGAAATATTTTCAGAATTGTTCGTACAAGTCCACTTTATTCTTTCCACTGTGTTCATAATTCTTTGCATAAATACAATGTAATTGGGTTAAACACTCATCCATTATTTAATGTTTGTGTTTCTTATATTTGTTATTATAAATATGCCTTAAGAAATATTTGGTCAAGTTTATTTGTGTAAATGTATAAAAATTTAAAATAAATTTTAAAAAATCAACTGGGTTAAAGTGTGTTACTAATAAATGTTATTTTAGTTTTATATTATATATGATAAATATATTTTATTTGGTCAATATGAACTATAAGAAAACAATCATTAATTTTACTTTTCCCTTTTTGTATTACCTTTTTTTAATTTCACTTGCTTTTGATATTGTCTTTTCACAAAGGGCTTCTTCATACATAGTACCAGTTTTGGGGTTGTCTTTTTCATTATTGGTGATCATCGAAATTTTATTTATTTTAAGAGGGAAATTTTTGTTGCATATGTGGTCAATACTTTAATCTATACTTTTTCTTAATCTGTTTTCTGGTATATAATTAATTTTTGGTGTTTTTATTTAGCAAAATTTACCGATCCCTTTTTATGAATTCTGGGTTTTCCATTTTACTGAAACTTTCTCAAGATGTTAAAATATGTTGTATATTCCCTATAATTTTATCTGAAGTATCCTGCTAGTTTCAAATCATTATTCAAATCCATGCTTTTCGCAGACTTCTGTCAAACCAAGGAAAAAGACCCTAGACAAAATAAAATGGGTTTCTTTTCACCCACTTAGTTTGGTAGGTGCTACTTCCTTCTGAGGATTTCATTATATTACTTTCCATATATGAACAAAATCTCAGGGATTGGGTACTACACAATCCTTCCAAATAGCGATCCTCAAGTTGTAAGACCCCCTTTCTACTCCTTAATTATCAAATTTCAGCCAAACTATAATCAGCCTGTTTTGGTTCACAGAACCATCTCTGATCATAGTAGCATGGCTATAGAGAGAAAGTAATTGTTAGGCAGCCTGGAAAAGACATCACCATGAGATAAGTATTGAATGAGGGAAACTTGATAAAAACCCAAGAACTACATGCAGTGAGATAAAGGTGGATATAGAGTGCCCAGGTAATTAGAAATGTCTTATCTTTTGGTTTACCATGTCAGAATTTCAAGAAGTATTTCATCACATGGATAAAGAAATAAAAAACCCCAAACAAATATAAATGACTTATATAGGAAAGGGATGTTCAGGCTACACTATGCTAAGGCCTTTCTAGTGGTTCTATAGGAGAAAGTGCATAAATAGCACCATGACTAAACAGCCATGACATTTTCCTTTCTTATTATTACCATTTATTTTATATTGTTTGTACCTCTGTACTGAATTTCCCAACTTACGTATGTATCTGCTCTATCTTTTCTATTACAGTCCCTAATGTATTTCATACTTTTTAAACATTTTTTGTCTGATAGCTCCAACAACTAAGGCATATTTGAGCCTAGTTTTGTTGATTACTTTCTTGAGAGTGCATTGAATTTTTTGTTTCTTGGTGTTCTTTGTGATTTTTGATTGAAAACTAAATATCTCATGTAAGTCAGTAGAGACCAAGTGAAATCACACTTAGGACTGCAGATCTTCATATTTCATTTTCTGTTAGTCTTTGGTGTGGGATGTTGAGTTAATCTATTTAGGAGTCAACCTAGGTTTGGGCTTGTTGTTGCTGTGGTTACTCTCAACACATCACAGGCTTCAAATTCCTCTTTAGTTATATTTTTTAGTGTGGGGGTTGATCTGTCTCAGGGTTTTGCTCAGTGATGCTTCACAGTGAGTTTTAGGTCTTCCTTTTGTGCTCATGCTTCAGAAGAGTTCTTTCTCACTGTCTTAAACCTCCCCAACAGTTCTGAAGAATTGTTTGTTCTTCAGTACTGTGCTTGGTAGCCTTTGTTCAAAGACAGGGTTGGGGTAAATTTTCTCTATTCTGAAATAGAATTTGTGTCCTTGATTTGTTGTGATGAGATCATCTTAACAATCTTGTCTTTATGCCGGTCATAGGGAATCTCTAATGTACTTGGGCCAAAGGATTTTCCTGGCCATGTGCCAGGTATAAATGAGATTTTTTTCTATTTTCTTCCCCCAGTTGCAGTGGATCTTCTCTTATGCTCTGAAGGCATATCCTGCCTCCTGTCTTTCTCATAAGTACTAAATTAGCTTCATGAAGAAAAGCTAGAAGTGGGAGTGAGTTCTGTGTCTTAAAGCTTCAGAGTTTATGTATCCCCAAGATAGCTCACATTTGTCTTTAAGAATTTCTTGAAAATATTACCTATTTTTTATTATAATTTATATGTCACATATCTTCCACTATAGATAAAATGCTTGTACCCTGTAACTCCTTGGAGTTGACTGCCTTTCCTTAGATTTTAGGCTAGTTGTTTTTCTTTCTACTTCAGGGTTCTTAGAGGGTCAAGCAAAGTTATGTTTTTGTAGGTTATAAAGTTTTTTCTGTTGTATAGGTGGGATTTACATCCTTTCCATTTTATTTTTAACTAAGGTGTAAGTCAGAAGTTGGCCCCTTCTTCAATTTCAATTCATAATATTTCATTTTCTCATTCATTATTTTTCCAAAATTGAAACAAAATTCTCCAGATAATTATACAAATTAACAAGTCTATGCTAATTACAGACAATATGAAAAAATAAATATAATCCTTGTTGGAAGACTAGGCAACTCTCAGTCACTTCTAATATCTCCTTTTCAAAGAAATATCTTTCATTAGAACAATACTTTTGGTCTCTCCCTTGCTTTACTCTCCATAATTTATGGAAAGATTATTAGTGAGTTTAAGAGTGGATCTGAGAATGTGAGGCTCAACCCATTAATCCTATAAGAGTATCAGAAAGTCACATTTTGCTCTTGTTGTCTATAGTACAAATTTTATAGAAGCAGACTACTCATGATTTTTCCCCAAATGATACAGAACTCTCTAATTCTAGGCATACTAGGCATGCAAGTTGTTCATGAGGCTTGGTATGAGGAAACTTATTGCTGCTGCCCATGTATGACATTTCTTCACAAAAATCTTAACAATAATAAAGGTCCTCTTTGGCAATTTGTGTGCCTTGTCTTCCTTGCTGATCTCAGAGAGATTTGAAACTCAGATAGAAAGAGATATTATTTTAAACAGCCATCAAATGATAAGCAGCAGTAGCAACAATATGATGGTCACCAATGTTTCCTGATTGGCTATGATTTCTCAATCTGCTGAGAATTTAACTCAATAGTGACATTGGTTCTCACAATGATTCTGGAAGTTTGCTATGACCATTCTTTCTTATGATATGTTAATCTCACCTGTTTAAAAAAATCCCCCAAATCAATGGTGATAATCTTTGAAAAACACTACCTCACGTGACATTTATCTGATCAATTCTGTATTTTCCCTTTCACTTCAAGTATTCATGACAGGTTTATCTGTCTATTGCTGTGGAACATGTCACCCCAAATTCTTAAAACAGTAACATTTATCATCTCACAGTTTCTGTGAATTAGGAATCTGAGTGCCTCTAGTTCAAGGTGTGTCACAGGCAGTGACTGAGTTGTTAGTCCAAGCTACAGTCATCTCAAGTTTTGACCAGGGAAGGATCTGCATCGGAGCTCACTCACATTAATGCTGCTAGACTTCAGGACTTGGCAGACTCTTGACCAGAAAGAGCAGTTGGTTGCCATATGAACTTCTTCATGGGGTAGGTACCAACATGCCAACTTGTTTCTTTTGAGACATAGAGATAGACAGAGGAGAGGGGAGAAAGAGAGAAAAAGGAGGTGAATCTACGTGATATGTTATCTAAATTCCCCAATGGTATTCATTAGAAGCAAGTCAGTAAGTTAAGCCATCACTCATAGGTAAGAAGGGAAGAAAATTCATGAGGGCAAGATAATTAAAAGTGGGAGACAAGGTATGGTGAGACTTGAGAGTCATCAGGCATGCCTATGTCCTCATTGTATGTCCTAATCACTCTAACTCTTGGGTTTTTTGAACCTAATATACTCCCGTCTGATTTTATCCTCTTACCCTTTAAGCTCTTATACATTTATTATTATCAACTTGTTCAATGGCCATATTCAGGTTTCTATTGCCCTCCATTTTCCCCTTCTTTAACTCTGGGTTTCTGTTTTCCCCTCTTCTTTTTCCAAGATAAATCCCAAATGCTTAAGAAATATATTCTTTATACTTGCTGCCATTATGATGAACCCCCCATCTTGTCCTAACTACTATCACTGTATCCATCCTGACTTCTTCATTTTACCTTTCCCAAAGACATAAATTCTTATGCAAAGCAATGTCATTTCGCGATTCTGCAAAATTTGACTCTTTATGTTTTAGCAAAAGAAGGACCTCAACATTCTAGTCTCTTTACTGGTATCATCTTATTTCCAATTGGTTTATTCCCTGAGCACATAAAAGGGTGTAAGTTTTTTTTTGTTTTTTTTTTTTAACACATTAAGAAAGAAGCCTACCATGACTCCACAACATTTTTTTACAGTCAAGCTGTCAAGCTTTAAATAGAGAAATCTTTACACCCAGCTCACATTTTTCATTCCACTTACTTCCTCACACATCTCAGTCTGACTCCTGTGCCCAACTGTCCACTGAAAACCTTGTCTCAGAAAGCTCTCTGATTTCACCACGATTGCTCACTTTTCAGTCCTTATCTTATTCAAATTCTTTTGTGACATTTAACACTCTAGATCACTTTTTCTTCCTTGAAATTTCTTATGGCCTTTATTAAGACTTTTATGCTGGCTTAGGCAGGCACCAGTTTAGACCTACATTAGAAAATGCTCCAGATAAAACCAATTCAGCCATTCTTGTAAAACAGCTCAGTGAATTCAGTTCTCAAGTCAACTATGCAGTAAAGTAAATTCAGAACCATCATCTGAGGCTAATGGCGGCTGCCCCCTCTGGGCCCCCTATTAAGGCTTCTATCTGAATATAGAGGTCAGATGTCCTTCAGTTCAGAGACTTTCGTTTTTTATACTGTTCTGCTTTCATGGAAGGACAGCTTAGTATGTGTTCAGTGAGCACCTCATTATAATTTTCAAGTAAGTTTTTGCAAGCAAGATTACTTTTGTACCTAATCTCACTGAAGATCAATCAAAATATCAATTTGCAAAAGTGATATTGAGGGAATATTGATTAAAAGATAAACCATCTGCTCTTTAAGATATGCTAACATATTACACACCAAACAAACAAAACAAACCCCTCTGAAAACAAAAGAGATCTGTGTATATATCACATTGGTGATACCATTAATAATTATTATATAGAGAGGAGAAAATATAATATAGTAATCAAGAATTTGCATTTTGGAATGAAATCAATGAATTCTAAATTAGATAATTGTGTAAAAGACCACTCATATCTTAAAACCTAAAAAGAATAACCCTAACCTGTGTAAGCCAGCTTTCAATTTTAGGAAAATAAAACTCTCTGATGATACTAATTGCACTCTCTCATCCTGATGAGGCTAGTTCCATTTCAAAAATTACCACAATTTAAATATTCTTGGAAAGCAGAAGTTTTTTTTTTACACTTTTTATACTTGTGAATTTATCCTAAGACTACAAGTTCTAATTACTTTTCTGTCAGTGAACTGTGTAATATCATCCTCCCTGTCTCACAAGTATTAATCTTTTACTTCTATGGACGGCACTGTGAATCGTGCATTATATACAAGTAATATTCATTCTGTGTTTTCTAAAACGTGTTTGTGAATGTGTGTGTACATGTGTGAACATGTAAATTTTTGCTTCACTGTCTCAAGATGTGTAAAATTTAGGGGGGTGGAAAGTGTTTGTATTTGCTTTATATTCAGTTTTGCATTTTTGTTTGTGTTTTAGATTCTTAGCAACATGAATTAATAAAATAGCTGGTCATTAGAAAGCATTTCAAAAGCAATTGTTATATATATATAAATAAGTAAGTGATAAAGAGTAGTATATAGCAGCTTTACCTTGAGTTCTGGATTTGGTTTTAAACTACTAATGAGCTTATAAACAATTTATAAGCTGATAAAAAGTGAATGCCTGTATATTGTAATAACACAGAGCGCAATCACTAAAAAAAAAAAAAAAAGAGATACAATATATAAAGAGATACATTCAGCTATTCTGTAGACTGTCTTTGTCTACTCAGGCTGTCTTGACAACTTACTAAAGATTGTATGGCTTAAACAACAAATTCGTTTCTCACAATTTTGGAGTCTGGAAATTTAAGGTGAATGTTCTGGTAATTCAGTTTCTGCTGAGGCTGTCCTCTTAACTTGAAGATGACACCTTTTCACCATATTTTCATATGGCCTTTCCTTGGTAAATGTATGAGGAGAAAGCTCTTCCATGACCTTCTGTAAAGGACACTAATGCCATCAGATTGGACACTCCTCCCCCTTAGGACATCATTTACACTTAATTATAACTTTTGAAGCCCAATCTCCAAATCTAGTCATATATACTGGTGGTCAGAACTTCAACATATGAATTTTGGGGGACAAAACATTCAGTCCGCAATACAAATGATAATGGATTTTTAAAATATTTTCAAGAGACAGGAAGTAAAGAAAAGGAAAAGAGACAAAAAATAGGGAACAGGCAGAAAAAAATGGATTGTAGTCCTTAGATATCAAAACATTATTTAATGCAAATGAAGCAAGATGATAAAAAGAAATAAGCATTGTGGATTTTAAAAATATCAATATAACATTAAAAAAGCACTATAAATGTATAGTACCGAAACATCAAAAAATGAAAACTTAGTGGTTATGTTCATACCAAATAAAATAATTGTAGAGCAAAGGAATTTATCAGAGACAGCAAGAAGCATTAGATAATAAAACATTTGTTATGGACCAATTATGTCACCTCAAAACATATGTGTTGAAACCCCAATTGCCAATGTGACTATATTTGAAAATATGGTCTTTTAGAGGAAGCTAAGTTTAGTCAAATGAGGTAATAACAGTGGTTTCTTCAACCAATAAGATTGGTATCCTTATAAGAAGGGGAAGAGATACCAGGTATTCATTCTAACATGAAAAAGGGTCACATGAGAACACAGGAAGAGCATTTCCTTCTGGGAGCCAAAGAAGTCTCATCAGTAAGCAGCCCAGCTGGTACTCAAACTTTTTGCATTCAGAACTGTGAGAAAGTAAATTTCTGTTGTTTAAGCCACCCAGTCAGTGATGTTTTGAAATAGCAGCCCAACAGACTAGTAAATGGGTCAATCTATCAAAACTACACAGCAATACTAAGTACGTATAATGATAAGAAAAAAGATGAAAGTATATGAAGCAAAACTGGAAGTTCTGAAAAGAGAGAGGAGAATTCACAACTGTAGCTAAAGAATTGAACATCACTCTCTTAACAACTGTTTTAAAAAAATAGAAAATCAGCAAGAATCTAATGGGTATCTATAGAACATAAGCACAGTATATTACACTCTTTTATGTGCCCATGAAACATGTATTAAGATTGGATACAGTCTATATATCGTAGGCTACAAAAAAACTTCAACCATTTTTTTTTAGATTGGAATAAAAAGAGTACATTCTCTGACCACAGTGGAAAAAAAAGGAAAATCCCCTAAATATTACAAAACAAAGTAGCATAGTTCTAAATAATTTGGGGATTAAAGAGGAGTCTCCAGCAAAAAACAAACAAGACGCACTGAAATGAAAGAAACAGAAAACACAATCTAGTATATATGAGAGACACAGCTAGCATAGCAAATCAAATTTATAGCAAAAAGTTACATACATAAGAATAGGAAAACTCAAATCAATAATCTAAGCCATTTTTATACAATCTCTTCCAGGAGATAGAAAAGAAAGACTTATTTTCTAATTTTTTTCTATCAAAACTAGAAAAGGACAAAATCAAACTGGCAAAATGCTGCTTTTGAGGTACCTCAATAATGAATTAATGAGATCTCTGTTTGTTTTATAATGGCATGTGGATCCTAAAATACAACAAAATTTCAATTAAAAAAATAATTTTATATAATCATGTATGGGGTTGTCACAAAATTTCAGTGCCATCTGTAACAACAGCAATGTGTATGAAATAATTAGAAAAATAGAAACATTGTTAATACTTTACATGAATAAAAATCAAGCTAGGAGAATTGGGATAAATTCTAAATAATTTTTTCTAGTAGTTTAGATTAATAGAGATTTATTTATACATATAAAATAGTAAAGAGTAATTACTTGAACTTGTATGACATGCTGAGTTAGCAAATTATATTCAAATATTTGAAAATTTGTTTAAATATATTCTGTTTTGTGTGAAGCAGAATTATGAGTAATGGTAGAAGTATTAGGAAACGGATTTCATTCTTGAATGAAGAGGTAGCATTTATAATTAACATTTATTGACTGTTTTTGCCTGCTGATATTGTAAGCACTTAACATATATAATTCATTTAGTCTTGAAAACAATATAATGTGGTCATTACTAACAACATCTACATTTTGCAGATAAGGAAGACAGAAGTTAAATATTTTCTTAACTTACACAGCAAATAATGGAGCCAGGTGGTTTTAAATCAAAACAGCTTGACTTAAAAGCTTTTGCTATTAATAATTGTGCTAAATCACTTTTATTACAGGTTAAAAAATCTCTAATCAAAAGATCTGAAATAAAAATGCTCAAAATCTGAAACTTATTGAGCATTGATATGATGCCACAAATGGAAAATTCCATACCAACAATGAGGATGGTGTAGGTTACAGAACAATAAACAGGAAAAAATTTTCCATGTTTTATAAGACAGAAAATTAAACTGGCAAAACCTCACTGTTAGGGTACATCAATAGTGGATTCACAAAATCTTTATAATTTTTATGATAATATATGAATCTTATCACAAAATGGTCTTAATAATTAAAAATAATTTTATATAGCCTTGTAGCTATCACAAAATTTCAGTGTGATTCATCACATCAGTAATGGACACACAATATTAGAAAAGTCAACGTTCTTAAAAGTCAATGTTTTCTCTATTGCCTTATTTTTAAAATATCAAAGTGACAGTAAAGGAAAATATTCCCCCATACTCCTTCTTGCCTATTTGAGACATCCATTGTTTAAACTATAATATAATAAACAAGAACAGCAAGAGAAAATGAAATTAATATTTCCTTTTGGAATGTGCTTAGATGACAGATCAATAAACATTTAATGTGTGGATAATCACAGTAAATCTATGAATTGTAAATTCTGTAGGATGAACACAACTTCACTGAAGCTCGACTGACCTCAGGTGATTAGTCACAATCAAAAGGCAGGTGCACTAAAAATATTCCATAAATTAACTCCAGCCTATGACATAGAAGGTGTGTATGAAACATTCAGAACCATGAGAAAATTAACTTCTCTGTTTAAAGCCACCTAGTTTGTGGTATTTTTTATTGCAGCTCGAATTTTGTATTTGATTTGAATTCCATTAATATAATTTTTCATGGAACTATTAGGAAAATTTCACACAGAGGCACAAAAAAAAAATCACTTGAATAAAATTATTGGATGAACATGGATTCATTTGATGTCACTAATTAAGGAGAACATTTTATAGAGTAAGGTACTTGTTTAATTGCACATCATCATTATATACTTTAGCTTTCTTTTTAAAGAAAATGCTTTGGAATTATTACCATGTGAAGCACAAACAGACGAGTGGTAGATTAGACTAGAGAAATGGAAAGAAACAGGTCATGAATGGTCTTTATAAACACGTTTAAGAGGATAATATCATGGTATTACTTGTGTTTTGTCTTGCTCACTCTCCTAACAGTAAAAACAATGAATGTGAAGAAGTGAAATACACTGGACAGAGAGATAACCTGAAAAAATATTTATGATAATCCTGCAGATTAAAGAAGAAGACCTGTTTAAATTATACAATTAACCATAGAGCTGAATAGGCAAAAAGAGATTTGAAAGATATTGAAGAGAAAAATTAATAGTATTCATTAAGGAGTTGGCTTCAGTTACTGAAGCAAAAAAGTAGATACCTGGACCATTGCCTGTCTGTATCTCTATGATTGGGTGTAAACTGGTGCCATTATATGAAGTTAGAAAAAGCAAGGATGGAAGAGCTTTGAGCTAGGGAGTAAGTTTAGGGTGAAGGAAGGGGAACTGATGAATTCAATTTTTATGTTGAATTTGTATTATCCTTAGTGAATCCCGGAGAAGACATTCCACAAATATTCTGTTCAGAAGTTCAGAGTTAGATAGCTGAATGGATTGAATAGTTGCTTCCATATCTATCATCTCCATGTGCTTCTTACCTCTCTCAAGAAAAATCAATTATGTTATATTAACTCTTAAAACCTCAAATGACTGAAATACATATAATTAGTAGGTTCTTATGATTCTTTTCTCAAACACATAAGCTGTAACAAACTCATTTCTTGAACTTTTTTGGCTACTTCTATATGTTCCATTTTGTGGAATTTAGGAAAAATTAAAATTTTAACTTGCACAGTGTTTAAATACATTAATATATTTGGACAAAATATTCATGATTCCTCAGATATAATCTTAACGATAAATTCAAGGAAAAAAATGACACTATTTTATTCTTGACGACAGATTGATATGTGACTACTCACTTGGAAAAGCAATTTCTTATTTCTTCATAAATTAAAACTAACATAGCTATTTATATGATTTGGAGGAAACTAAACTTTCAAGATTTAGATTCAAATTTAACTGGGACAAGGTCTTGAATTAATATATTAAAATTATCATAGCATCCATCTTTACTGAATGGGTTACATTGTTTGAGAGAAGGTTAGTTTGTTTTTCCATTCATTTTGATTAACTAACAAAATTTTACTGGAAATGGAACATCAAGGCTAATGCACCAGTACATTCATCTCAAAACTTCAATAATATTCTTAATACAAATAGTTTATAATATACAATAAAAATCCCTCTTCTGACATGAACCAAAATGTCTAATAAAGAGGTGACAAAAGCACTAAAATGAAAGCTTTCATTACATTGAGTTAGAAAGACATTTATTAAACTGGTTAGGATTCTGACTGAAATAACTGCATGCAATTTGTTAATAGGTCTGCAAATTTTTTATGGTGGCAATTTTTTTTAACTGTTCCACTGACAGTTGAACATTCACAAGACCAGCTCTAGTTCTGCCATCAACTCACTGCATGAATTTTCAAATTTACATTTGGCAAGCAACAGGAAATTACTTTACCTACAATGCTCATTCTGAAATATAATTTAAGACATGGTGTTTATTCTTCTGCTTTTTAATAGCATCTACTGAGAAATGACTTTTACTGGGAATCCAAACAAATAAAATTTATTTCATGCTCTATAATTTTATGAGAAACAAGTGATAATAAACAGGCTGACATCATGACTAGATTCACAAAAGCAACAGAAAGATTATGGGTAGTATAGATCCTATATCAATAATCATGATTTTTACAATATGATACATGATATGTATGTAGCAAAGTCATACACATCAAGGTGACTATTATTGATGGGCTATCAGAAAAAGAAGGCAGCTTATTTGCCAGAGTTCAGGCTCTGGAGCCTAATTATCTGTATTTTAATCACTATTGTCATTGTAATTGTAGTTCCAGATGCTTATGTTAATCCAGTCATGGGAAGATTGGAACCTATGTATTTGGTATGTGTTAATTCTTAGTTCATTAGACATGTTTATTTGAGTGTATAATATAAACTTTTAAAAGAGTTACTTATTTTTATCTCTATTTTAAAGTTGAAGAAACTAATATATGCCATGGTTAAGGAATAGGAACAAGTTTACTGGACAATAAGTGTTAAAGCCAAGTTTTTGCACTCACTAATTTCCACACATACCCATGACATTTATTCTATTAGGAATGCTGTTCTAAAGATATAACTCTAGAGAAGAAAACAGTGTGATCTAGAGGATCTCACAGGACTCATTGAAAGAAAAGTATAATATCTTGTGAGACAATATAATCTGAACTCAAAATAACAAATATTTCTTTATACAAAGACACTTTATCAAATTAATATTTGGTTTCTTAATTGATTTGAAATTGCAGTTACCTTAGACACCATGTAGTACAAAATCTCATATAATCTAATTGATAATTGTCAATATTTTTAAGGATTATACCTAATTGATATTTTATAAATACCTCTGAAATGTCAGTGAACAACATTAAAACACTGTTAATAAATATATTGCTCAATCTTAAAGTAAAAATTAAAGTTTCATGTATCTATGCCTGCTTAAAAGAGAGAAATATATTTTTCCCAAAATTCAGTGTAAAAGGTCACTAAATACTTAAAGGTGTCTTTCCTAGACTCTGAAAGAGATTAAAAAGAACATATATTGCCAAACTGCCTCACTCCTCTGATACTCCATGATTGACTTACCTTGACAAATAGCAAATGAGATTTTTTTTTAAGGACCACAATGCCCTGCCCCAGTGACTAGATTTTTGGCCCAAAGCATACAGTAAGTAACAAAAGCCAAAATAAGTCTTATTTTTGAAAAAGAAACATCACTTTTATTTTATCAATATAAGAGATTAATTTCAGCAGAGCTGATCTTCATGAATATATTTCCCTCAGACATTGCCAAGGTCAAAGGAATTTTGACTTGTAGGGTACATTTGTGCTGGTTACACAGCTTAAGCCTTCCTAAAGCAAATATAACTCACCATCTATCAAATTTGCTTTTTAAAGTTCAAGTTGAATATTTCTATTTCTAGCCCAACCTTTACATGCTCTGCTGAGTTTTTCCTTGGTCTCAAATTCTTGGGTTTCTTTATGTATCTAAAACCTCAGATTATATGGACTAAGATTTCTTAGCAAACACCAAAAAAAAAAAAGGAAAAAGAAAAAAAATGTGTTAGTCAACATTTCATTACTGTGGCCAAAATACCTGACAAGAATAACTTATAGGAGGAAAGATTTATTTTGGCTCACAGTTTTAGAGAACTCAGTCCATGATGACTGATTCCAAGACAGACATATCATGGTGGAAGGTCATGAGGGAGGAAGGCTGCTCAAGCCCCTAATGACCTAACTTCCTCGGACTAATTCTATCTTCCTGTATAGTTCATTCAACCATCAATGGATTAATACACCAATGAGGTCAGAGCCCTAATTTTCTAATCACTTCCTGAAAGCCCAGATACAAACCATAAAGCTCATATGGGCACTGAAATTCCAAGTGTAAGCTACACCTCAGACTATATAAAGTAAGATTTCTTTGTGAACTCCAAAGGAAAAAAAAAAAATGAATGGATTTATTGTGAACATTACATAGGGGCACTGAGATTTCAACTATAAGCTAGTGTTGATGTTTATTTTAAAGAGAAGTATACAGTGATAAGAAAATAAGTGCTATGTATTTGTAGGTGAGAGAATGGGTACTTTGGTGACCTTTGCATAAAGTGATTTATGTGATTGTTCTGTGTAGACTTTAAAATGAATGCTTCAAGCAATTTAAAAAGCAGAATAATGCATGCAGTTGAAAAATAAAAATATTAAACTTATACATTGTAAATCACTTGACTTTAAACTAAATTTGTAAGCTCTAGACATTTATCTTTACATATTCGATCCATTTAAAAATACCCTTAAGTTTTAGTGATTTATGATTTTTCTCAATGAAGAACTGCACTGAAGCTGTTTTTCCAAATTTTCCAACTCATATTTCCAGTTAAACAAAACAATCTTGCACTTCAACATGCAGGAGTCAAATAATTTCTATTTTTAAGATTAAAATAAGATCAAGTTCATCTTCCCTGATACATTAATAAATTGATATTATTTTTAATGAAATATTCTCTTCTTCAATAAATAGGGTTCTTTCCTTTTACAGTGTTCATTATAAGTATTTTATAACGTGCCTTTGGAGATGATCTGCATTAACACAAATGTAAGTTTTTTTTAAAAATGAGAATTTCAGTCTTATTGAAAGCAAAAATATTAGGGACTCATAGAGAGATAGTTTGGTTATCATGGTTTCTTTCCAAACATCTAGTGCCCTTCTCTTTTATTCTTATAAGAAAACCTTTTTTTTTTTTTTTTTAAACTGGACCAAGGCAAGTCCCCTTTCCTCTTGATGAGTCCTTCAATATAAGAAACATTGCAGTTAAATCTTGAGGTAGTTCAGCCAATACACAATTCCTTTGAACATGGTTTTTGGTGGAGAAAAGGGAAAAGGACCAAAATGAAATAGATTTATTTTAATGAACCCAAAGGGACATAGAAAAAGATATTTTCCTTTAAAGATTATTGACAGTAAGATGTATTTTATTCTAGATCTTCTGAAATTTTTTTGTGCCACTAAATGGATGCATCCTTCAAGAGAGTGGAGTCTACACATAAAGGCATGTATCCAAAAGACAAACAGACATGTTTTTGAAGATAGCTTGACATTTTCAGTTAAATTTTTAATTGGATTTCCGTCAGGTTCATAGAAAGAAAACAGGATTCCTGTCAGGCTCATAGAGAAAACAGATTCATACATGAAAGCATGCATGCCCCAGATTTCTAAACCTATGGTCTTCTCTGATTTCTGGCCAATATTTCATACAGTAGTTACAGTGAAATGAATGTTTATGTACCTCCAAAATTCATATGTTGAAATCCTTACCACAGTTTATGAAATTAGGGAGTAGGGTCTTTGGGAAGAGATTATGCCTTGAGGGTGGAACCCCAGGAAGTTCATTAGTGGTTTTATAAAACGAACAGTTCTGAGGTATCCCTTTGCCTCTTCTCCCATCCTCAGAAGATGGCTGTCTGTGAGGAGGAGGGCTTCACCTAACCCTGAGTCAGCCAGAACCTTAATTTTAGACTTACTAGTCTCCAGTACTGTAAGAAATACATTTCTGTTATTTATAAGGTGCCAAGTTTGTGGTATTTTATTTTAGCATTCTGAATTAAGATAGTTGAGTATGACAGTATTATATAAATTAGGAAAAAGAAATCTGTGATGTTTATGATTACAATGCATACATCTGTGTACATGAAAAAACATCCTAAGTTTTTAGAGGCCTCAAGTACCAAAAATGTCATTTACAGGCTATATTTCAGAAGGTGATTCTGCTTGGTGACACAATTTGTGACAAACCAGAACTGTTTAAACAAATAAAAAAAAAAAAAAAGCACCCTTGAAATTCTGTAAATATTCTCCTTTGAATGCCTTTTTATTGGAAAAACACTAATTGGTCTTTGTGGGACTACAATTAAGAAATTGAAATGTATACATGCCAAATCAGTAAAATCTAAATGGGCAGAGTTGAAGATTTTTGCCATTAATCTGCATTAAGGCCCATTTGTCATCCAATAGAGTTACGACCCCATTATTTCAATGTCAAGTTTTAATGTTATAGTGTTATGGCAGGGACTCTTTATTTTCTTTCACCTGGTATACTTTTAAATTTCTGACAATTAGAGAACAGCATTTACCAAGTTATAATTAAATTTAATTAATATGTATGAATGTGTTTACTCTTATTAAAGGAAGAAAATATTAGAATTAGTTTTAGTAGATAATGTGCCAATCTAATACAAAAATCAGACTTTTGAAATTTTGGCACATTTTGCTTTGTGGAATATTCCAGTGGATCAAATAATTTACTGGGGTATATAAGCTTAATGTCATTGGAAACTGCAGTGCCCTGGCTTGTTTTAAATCAGAATTAGAGATGTGCCAACCTGTCACAACTCTTATGCACAAAGTACACTGTAGTTCTTCACACCCCTTTGAGTTCATATCAATCATTTGAAAATAACATTTTTTCCTCAGAATGAGCTGTCACTATCAATTTGAATAGTGGCTGTCGAACTGGAATTCATCCAAATTTTCAGCAAGCCATTTGGTTCATTATATCACTAACCAAATGACTTGCAAACCATATTTTTTCATACTGTTTTATAGCAAATACAATAATATTCCTGCAAAGATTTCAGTAATAATTTAAGATATTTTATTATGCTCTTTTTTAACTTTTTTCCTGTTTTATTTGTATTTCTCATTTGCTTTTTAATCATCAGCCAAAAGTCTTTCTTTTCTTGGTAACAGATCTTTGTAACACCCCATTCCTGTTCACTTTATAAAACTATAAAACAATCTAAGTTATTCGATATAGTGCTGAAGTTGAAATAATATATGTGAAATACACACATCTGAATGGGGAGGAATTTTCTTATTTTAGCTGTTACCATATCTGACATTTTATAAAAGTCCCGAATTTGATCACAAAGTGTGACACAATCTGTTGCATGAAATCGACAACATAAAATCAGCTGCATTTTTTTTCTTAGAGGACAAAACATTTATTGCTCTTTTTCATTCAGGACTTTGTTTCACTGAATTTGCAAATTAACTTTTAGATTTTAGGAGAAAACTAGTTTATTTTATTATCTACAGAGATTTCAATTTGTAAAATCTATCAATTTTAATTATTTTTTTTATTCCAACTCTGTAAACTCTTATGTAAGGTATGTTGTAGCTGAGAAATCAAAAGCATATAACAGAAAACATATTTAACAATTTTTGACAATGGCAATACTTGGCAGATATTGCTGGTGTAGAATAAAGTTGACATTGGGACTTTCAGTCTAAGTCCTGTATCTCAACTTGCTGTGTCACTTTGAGCTCATTCTATTACTTATCTCTGTAGACAAAATGGGGCTAAAACACTAACCTACTTGTATGTCTAGGAAGCTATAAAAGCCATGCAGCCTGACCCATATAAAAGGAATTTGAGGTATTGCAAGTGTCACAGTTCAGGAAGAGTAGAGCAATCACCTGCTACAAGTGATGCTGGAGCACTCAAATTAATCTTACCTGTATTTTATCATGATGTCTGAAAATATACCTCTCTTGCAGTGTATTTCCTTCATCTTCTGAGAAAATAAAAAGTTTAAGTACCTTGGCTTCTCTGGCCAACCTGAAGCATTCTTTGTAGTCACTCTTCTAACCTTTCTATTTCACCCCTGGAAATCTGCATTATCATATGAACAGCAATTTTAATATTGAATATTAGCAATTATTTAATTGATTTCAAGTTCTTCCCTGGCCATAACTTTCTTCTTAATCAGTGAAAGTGTGTTTCACATTCCTCTAACTTATAAAGACTATGTTATGAATTATCATGTTAGTACTTCTTCATTTTCATTTATTAATTATCCATCTGCATTGGCAGCACACTGTATTGATACACATACCTGTGCTTATAGTTGCACAATTCACAATAACCAACTTATGGTGTCAGCCTAGGTGTCCAACAGATGATTGTATAAAGAAAATATGGTATTTATACATACGAGTGTTATTCATCTGTAAGGAAGAGTAAAATTAAATCATTTCCAGGAAAATGGATGGAAATGGAGAGCATTATGTTAGGTGAAATAGGCCAGACTCATAAAGTTAAAGCCACATGTTTTCTTTCATATGTGGAAGTTAGAACACAGTAAAAAAAGGAATCTCATTAAAATGGAAGGGTTTCATTGGGAGGGAGAAAGGAAGGGTAAGGGAACTCCCGGGGAATAAAATTGACCAAATTATGTGTAAGAATGACCATGTGGCAATGAATGCCACTATTATGTGTAATTGTTTTGCACCAATAAAATTTTTTTAAGTCAAACTTTCTAAACCTCTGCATGATTTCTTGACGGGAAAAGTAGTTTCTGATCCAAGAAGAGAACTTTATTTCATAATTTTAATGTTATTTTCATCTTTAGTTCACCCTTTATTAAAGAGTAGATATGTATCCTGCCTAATAATGTTTCTATTATTTTTACTGATAGTTTTTGAGTTGCAGACTGAGATCTGAATAAAATTTGTTCTTTTTTTAAAAAAACAAACTTTGTCAGATATCTATGCCATATACCTTTAGCATGATTTCATATTCTCCTCACATTTATTTGTTTATGTACAGGATGACTTCAGCACTTTCTCAGTTTCTTAGAAATTAGATGTATTTTGTCATAGATCTCAGTGATTACTGATTTATTATTAATGATAATGATTTATTTATTTTCCAATGATATTTTGCAAAATTTTTCTTTTGCAACTTTGAATTCCACAGTGATTTTTATCTTCAGTAGGTTTCACTTACCCATGAAGATAAATAACACTTCAATCACATTACCACAGTAATGCTTTGGTTCAAGAATATAAACTCTGTCAGTGGCATCACAAATAGCCTGGTTATTGCAAAGTCTGCATCCTAAATTTTCATGAAATGTTCTGTGTCCTTCATTCTTAGCTTCAGCTTATAAACCACCATAGTATTTCAACAAGTTTTTAATAGCATAATTATTTTTCTACATCTCTTAACCTCTATGGTAGACCATTTTAAAAGTACATTATGTTATGGGTTTGTTTTCTCCTTTTAAATTATTATAAGCAGCCTAGTGGGTATGAAGTGATATCTCACTGATGTTCTGATCTGTTCTTCTCTGGTGCCTATTGATGTTGATCATCTTTTCACATAATTTTATTGCCATTAGTGCATCTTCTTGGGAGAATTGTCTATTCACTCCTTACACATTTTTTTAAAAACTTTGGTAGTTTGTCTTTTGTTGTCAAATTGTAAGAGTTCTTTTTTTTTTATTTGGACAGGAGACCCTTATAAAAATCTTTGACATGCAAATATTCTCTTCCTTTCTGCAATTGATGAAGATGCAGTACGATTGGAATCTTCAAAAATGCTTCTGAGAATGTAATGTTTTGATGGTATGGAAAGCAGTTTGTTGGTTTATCAAACAATTAAAACATGAACTTATATGATTTAGTGATTCCAATATTAGGTATGTGCCCAAAATAATTGAGATAAGTAGAAATGACCCAAATCTACCAACAGATAAATGAATAAACAAAATGTGCTATATCCATATGGATATTATTCAGCAGTAAAAAAAAAAAAAAAAAAAAAAAAAAGAAATACTGATGTATTTCCAGCATCAATGAAGCTCAAAAGAATCATGCTGAGTTAAAGAAGCCAGATATATAATTTTAGATATTGTATAATTGCATTTATATATAAATTCCGTAATAGGTAAATTCAAAGATACAGAAAGCACTTTTGTAATTATTAGGGGATGGGGAATTGAGGGGAGAAAGACTGCTTAATGTTTATGGAATTTCTTTTAGGGTGATGAAAATTTTATGGCAATGAGAAGAGGTAATGACTACATGACAGTGTTAATGTGCAGAGACATGCTTAAGCAGCTCTAAGATGGTGGCTGGCGTTGGGCCAAGAGGTGGCGCATAATTTGTGTTAACACGGTGTGATCTACTTTTGCTTGATTAGTTAATGTCTCCTCTGTGCTATTGGTCAACAGATGTTCCTCATTCTTGATTGGTACTGTGGAGCATGCTCCAACAGTGCTACTTAATCCTAAACTGATTGGCTGCCCTAGGGTATATAAGACATTCTCTTCACCTGGGAGTAGATCCCAGATCGCAGGATGGAGGACTAAAGCCACACCTCTAGGTCGTTGGTTGCAGGACACAGGCTGCAGGCTGCACGTCCGCAAGCCCCACACCGCACCCCGCACCTCCAAGAAGCAACTCATTTCTAAGAAGCAGACCTCTGAAAGCGTAGCATCTCTGAAAGCGTAGCACCTCTAAAATTAAGCAAAGCCTCTCTTCCTCTAAGCAAAACCTCTCTTCTTCTAAACAAAGCCTCTCTTCCTCTATAAACTAGCGAACAAGCAAGTAAGCAACGAAGCGGCTCAGAAATAGAAGTAGTTCATTCCCAGTCCACCTCTGATAAATTCCGCAGGATTGTTGCTGTGGGCAGCAGCATTAATGTACTAAATGTCACTAACTGAATTGAGCCTTTTCAAAAGGTTAGTGATTCAAGGAAGATAGCACTGCAATCTCCCACTTTCTTGCAGGAAAATAGGAGCCTAACTTGGTAACTTTGCTCTGAGTATCTGCTGCCATAAGGAAATGAGGAGTTTGTTTATTCCTTAAAGTCAAAAATAACTAACTCAGAGAGTAATCCCAATTATCAGGTAATTTTAGGAACTAGGTAAAACAACTGGTACTACCATGATCCCTTACTTGGGGACTAATTATTATTTATTTTGAGAATATGAATATATTGGGTTTCATCTGCTTGGGTGTATGAAAGAGTGAAATTCTTTTTTGTCTTTGCAGTGTTTTACCATATTATCTATGATGTGCATCACATTTGGTTTGAAGTTTATTCAATAATAAAACTTCTTTTTCTAAAATAAGAAAGTAAAGATATATTTAATATATTACTTTTACTTCAGTTTAAAAACTTAAAAATACATTACAAATTTTTTTATCATCTGAAAATTCCTTCCATCTACTCTCTTTATATATCACTGATTATCCATTGTCTTTTCTTCTACTCTTCAGTGACCTTTTCCTTTAATCTTGTTGGAAGTTCATCATGGTTTCAGCCACCCATTAAAAAATTCTGCTGTTTTCTATAAGAAGTGTCTCCCTTTTCTCAAAGTTAAATTTCTCATTTATGCTAGGTCCTTATCTCCTTTTAGGTTCTAGTTCAATAATTTAGTTAAAATACTCCGCTTACCCTTTAGAATGTATGTTCTATGTATTTTGTTTTCTTCTGGGTATGGAGATCTAGTTGAGTTTATTGTTAATAATGGTAGCTTTCTTTTACATCACTCTGTGTAAATATTCCTCTTATTCTGTCATAATTTTAACAACAACTGTCCTGAATAAGAAAGAAGGAACAAGGTTAAGGCATCAGGATTGCCCACTGTATTAGAGAATCAGCAAAATATAACCTGTGGGCATAATATAGAACACCACCGACTTTTTTTTTTTAAGATTACATTAGAACACAGGCATGCTTATGTATTGTCTGTAGTTACTCTCACACAGCAATGGTAATGCTGAGTAGTTGAATCAGAGACAATATCATAGAAACTATAATATTTACTATCTGATCATCAGTAGGAAAAAAAGTTTCATATTTCCTTATCAGAATAGGTTTTAGGCTCCTATATTAGAATAATAGTAGATACCTGTGGAGAGAAGACTCTAAATCTCAGTATATCTGCATAGTATATCTTTTATTCTCACATAAAATTCAGTCAATGGAAGTTACAATTTTTTGCTCCAAAATGATTCAGGAAACAAGGTTGGTATTATACCTTCTAAAGGTGCCAAACTTTAATATCTAATATTTTTATATCTAATATTCTCCTTAGCTAATGAGCAAGAAAAAGTAAAGATTTGTACTGAACTATTTCTTTTCATTTTTTTAAGTTATATATCTATGACTGGTATATGATTCTTCCACCAAATTCATAGGCCAGAACTCATCACGAAGTTCTAAAAGGGTGACAAAATGTTTTTCTTGACCGAGACAACAGCTACTTGCCAACAACAGTTCAATACGATGATTAGGAATCACACATTTCAAACCAACACCTATCTCTGCCTCATGTATTCATAATGGCTGGAAAAATACTGAGGAGAATTGATTTTGCTGCTGAGTGAAATAGAAAGATTTTAACAGTCGAGAGTGCCAGGGATGCAGCTCTTGCCTCTCAGATTGAAACATACCCTTCCTCTCTTCATATGATCTGGGATTGAGATGCTCCACTGCTCCACGTTTCTCCTTTGCCAACTGGCTACCTACAGTTACCTCCATATATTGGATGAAAGGAGCATTTGATTTCAGCACTAGTTTGTTCCAGTTGCCACCATTTTTATACTTCCAGTGCTAGCACAATGATGCCTTTGCAGAGGTTCAAGGTACCAGTAATTCTTGGAAGTGTTATCTCTTCAGGTGTCTGGGTTCCTGGTCCCACAAATCCTTTCTCTACATTCCCAAGGGAACCACAGCAGGTTGTGACAACCTGATGGAGTTCTGGGTCTTAGCTTTGCAATTTTATAGAATGTGACGGTATCAATTCCCGGGAAGTGTCTCCTAGATTTGCCTAAAATGACAATGTTGTCTTCATGTCCACCTCTGCTGAAAGGGAAACCAAATGGACTAAGAGTCTTTGGTCTCAAATCAAGGTCAATTTAGGAACTTTGAATAGGTGGGTCTCACAGGTGAGAGTATGAGTGGTATCAGCCCTTCCAGAGATTGTAGAACTCAATTTTTAAGAAAAACCTCCATTTCCTTAAAAAATATCTTGAAAGAATAATTGCTTTTCCTGTGTCTGCATTTTATACCAAACACAACCCTTCAATTCTTTGAACCCATCTTGGGAAAAAACGAATGATAATTTACCATATCGAAAGACAAAGATACCAAGTTAATCATTTAATAAAGATAATTAATGTTTTCTTCACTCCACTCCTCCTGCAACTACATATTACTCTTTCCTAGAAGAAAGGATTTTGAAAGTTTTCACAGTAAAGAAATAATAAATGTTTGAGGAAGCAGGTATACTTAACCCGATTTCAATGCTAAACAATATATGCATGTATCAAAATACTACATGGTACTCCATTAATATGTACAATATATATGTTTTATGTATTAGTATATATTAATTTATTACAAATACTGAAAACAGCATTTAGTCATTGCCCTTAGTATAGAGATCTTTTTTTCTTATCTTCTACTTTTTTTTTTTCTCTAATTTGACTTCATGGATATTTCATCTTTTTTTTTTTTTCAGTGCTGGAAATTGAAGCCAGGGCCTTGTGCTTGTGAGGCAAGCACTCTACCAACTGAGCTATATCCCCAGCCCTGAATATTCTATCTTTATCTCCCTTGCTCAAGTCTGCATCCTACTATCAAGTAAATATTAATTGCCATTGTTACCATCCCTAATTCTGAAAAGATTCTGTATTTAGTTCTAATATCAACTTAGTCAAATTTTTCTCTAATCTCCCATCTTTCACTTTCAAAAACCCACCATTAATCATTTTTATTTCTTTCTTTAAGTATTAATATATTTTTCCAATTCTTAAATATTATATAACTAAGAAAATGTATATGGAGCATTTTTTAGTTATTGTTTAAAGTGAAGCATTGAAGTTTCTGACTATTGTTTTACTGATGTTTATTTACCTTTCAGTACAACAAATATTCTCTTTATATATTTTGATTTTTCTCTCATTGTTCCAGTTTCCTTCCATTTGCTAACTATAAACAATTTATTTCTCTAGTTCCCTAACATGTAAAATTATGCTATTTATTTGAAATTTTTCCCTTCTTAATGTACAAGTTTGTTGCTATAATATTTTAAGCTTTCTTTTTTATTTTTTCTTCAATCTATTGCTTGTGAATAGTGTGTTGTTTAATTTCCACATATTCATGAATTTTCCAATTTTTGTCATAACATATCTAGTTTAATTCAATTATGATGAGAAAAGACACTAGTCGTATATTCTTGGACTTTTCAATACTAGTTTTATGACTTGATTTACTGTCTGTCCTGGAGAAAACCCATTGTGTGCATGGACAGAGGGGGTGTTCTGCCACTATTTGTTGGATTTTTTGGTATATTTCTGTTAAATCCATTGGTCTATAGTGTTGTTCAAGTCCTCTGTTCTGGCATTGATTTTCTATCTGTATGATCTATCTATTTTTGAAAGTGGATTATTAAAATTCTTGACCATTATCGTATTGTAGTCTATGTCTTCCTTCAGTTCTGTTAATGTGTGTTTAATAGGTTTAGGTTCTTCAACATTAGGTACATATGATGTACAATGGTTTTATCCTTTTGATACATTGACAATTTTATCATCTTATGAACTTCTTTGTCTCTTTTGACAGATTTATTTGAAGTCTATTTTTTCCTAATGTAGTTAGGTTCACCCTTGCTCTCTTTGTTTATCATCTGCATCCTTAAAACTGAAGTGAGTCTCTTATAGGAATAATATAGTTGAAGTTTTTTTTATCCATCATTTTATATATGTCATTGAAGAATTTACTCCATTCACAGTTTTTAAAGTTGCAGGTAGGTAAAGACTTATTGCATTTTTTTTTATTTTTGATGTTTAACATTGTTCTTTGTTGTTCTTCTCTTCCTCTCTGTCTTCCTTTGTAATTTAGTAATATTTTATAGCATATAGTTTCATTTCTTTTTTCTTTTTATTCTTTTTTTTTTTTTTTTTTGCATGCACTATAGGTTTTTTTCTTTATGGCTACCATGCAGCTGGCACAAAATGTTTAAAAATGTTTGCACTTTAACTTCTTCATCCATTATAAATATTAATATTTCAATTTATATCATTATCTTTCATGTGTTATTAACACATTATTCTCATGATAGTTTTAAATAATTTTCTTTTAATTTTAAAACCAGAGTTAAAAGTGATTTTTGACCCATTGTTATTCTGATTTCAATTTGTTCTTATTTTTGTACTGTTTTATGTTTTCACAGATTTTTATTGCCAGTAGCTAGTATCTTTTTGTTTCCACTTGAAGAACTCTCCTTAGCATTTCTTGTAATGCCAGTCGAGTGGTGATGAACTCTCACAGCTTTTTTTTTTTTTTTTTTTTTTTAGTTTTGGTTGTACTTCATTTTTTTTAATTTATTTTTTTTCCAAATTATTATTTTTTTTATTGTAAACAAATGGGATACATGTTGTTTCAGTTTGTACATGGAGTAACAGCATACCATTTGCATATTCATACATTTACATAGAGTAATGATGTTTGATTCATTCCATTATTTTTTCCTCCCCCCCACCCCTCCCACCTCTCTTTTCCCTCTATACAGTCCCTCCTTCCTCCATTCTTGTCCCCCTCCCACCCCCCATCAAGTGTCATCATCCGCTTATCAATGAGATCATTCGCCTTTTGGATTTTTGAGATTGGCTTATCTCACTTAACATGATATTCTCCAATTTCATCCATTTGCCTGCAAATGCCATAATTTTATTATTCTTTATAGTTGAGTAATATTCCATTGTATATATACCACAGTTTCTTTATCCATTCCTCAATTGAAGGGCATCTAGGTTGGTTCCATAGTCTGGCTATTGTGAATTGAGCCGCTATGAACATTGATGTGGCTGTAACTCTGTAGTGTGCTAATTTTAAGTCCTTTGGGTATAGGCCAAGGAGTGGGACAACTGGGTCAAATGGTAGGTCCATTCCAAGTTTTCTAAGGAATCTCAACACTGCTTTCCAGAGTGGCTGCACTAATTTGCAACCCCACCAGCAATGTATGAGTGTACCTTTTTCCCCACATCCTCTCCAACACCTGTTGTTGCTTGTATTCTTGATAATCACCATTCTAATTGGGGTGAGATGGAATCTTAGTGTAGTTTTGATTTGCATTTCTCTTCTTACTAAAGATGTTGAACATTTTTTCATATATCTGTTGATTGCTTGTACATCTTCTTTTGTGAAGTGTCTGTTCAGATCCTTAGCCCATTTGTTGATTGGGTTATTTGTATTCTTGGTGGAGAGTTTTTTGAGTTTTTCATATATTCTGGAAATTAGTGCTGTATCTGAAGTATGAGTGGCAAAGATATTCTCCCACTCTGTAGGCTCTCTCTTCACATTGCTGATAGTTTCCTTTGCTGAAAGAAAGCTTTTTAGTTTGACTCTATCCCAGTTATTGATTCTTGCTTTTATTTCTTGTGCTATGGGAGTCTTGTTAAGGAAGTCTGATCCTAAGCCAACAAGATGAAGATTTGGCTTTTTTTTTATCTAGGAAAATCTTTCTCCTTAATTTCGTAAGGACAGCCTTGTTTAGCATTATAATTTCAATTGACAGGTTTTCTTTCAGTGTTTTGAATATATCATCTCATACTCTCTTAGTGTTCAAGGCATCTACTGAACAGTCAACTGATAGTCTTATTGGAGGTTCCCTTTTTTATTTGATGGGTTTCTTTTCTCTTGCTACTTTAATAATTCTCTCTTTTTTTTCTTGTGCACTTGACCTTGAAGAATTTGATTATAATGTGTCTCAATGAAAATTTCTTTGTATTTAATCTATTTGGCGTACTTTCAGATTCATAAATCTTGAATGTTCATTTTTCTCTCCAGATTTCAGGATACTTTTGTCATTATTTCTTTAAATAAGCTTTCCGCCCTTCTCTGTATCTCTGTTCCTTCCTGGAGGCTAATAATGCACACATTGCTTTTCTTGCTGAAGTCTCATACTCACTCACAGCTTTCTTCACTCTTTCTTTTCCATATTTTGTCCATCATCTAGGTAATCTGTCTTTTCTTTGTTTAATGACTCTTGTGACTGATCAAGTCAGTTATTGAAGCTCTCTGTGAACTTCAGTTCCATCATTGTGCTCTTTTGCTCTAGGATTTCTGGTTTATCTATCTATCTATCTATCTATCTATCTATCTATCTATCTATCATCTATTTATTTGGCACTGGGGATTGAACCTGAGGGAACTTTACCACTGAGTCAAATCAGTCCTTTTTTATTTTTTATTTTGAGGCAGGATCTCGCTAAGTTACTCAGGGCCTCACTAAGTTGGTAAGTCTGGTCTTGAACTTGTGATTTGCTTGCCTCAACCTCCCAAGTTGCTGGGATCTGATAGTTTTATATGGTTTCTTTTTCTATGTTGAAATTCTAATTGTATTCATGTGGGGTTTTCTTCCTGATTTTTTCCCATTTTTTTCCTCTTATAATTCAATGAGCAATTTTAACACAATTATTTTAAACTCTTTGACAGGAAGATAATATAATTTTGTGCTTTCAGGGTTAGTTATGGTATTTTGTTGTATTTGTTGTGTTGTATTTTCATGATTGTTTATGATGCTTTTGGACATCAATTGATTTTTGTGCATTTGAACAAAAAGGCACCAATTCTAGACTTCACAGACTAGATTTGTCAGGGAAATTGTTTCAACAATGAAACAATTCAGAAAGTATTAGCAGACTATCTGATGAAATTCAAAGGCAGCCTTGCTTCTGGAGTCCTTGGGTAGGCTGGTTTCATGTATGGGTTAGCATATGAATGGGACTGCCCTGAATTCTAAGGGAGGCCTGGATCCTGGACCCCTGGTCCACAGTTTTGAATCTGAGACCTGGATTCATTGTGGTTAGCCTAGAGATAGGGTCTTCTAGGACTGATCGTAGGCCCATGGGGTTAGGCCTGGTACTGAGGTCTGTGGAGAGAGACCTGTCCATTTTGGTCATGAGTGTGGGTCTGGAGCCTGTATTCGTGGAACCTGCTTTGGAGATTTTTTTCCATACTGGATGACCTGACATCAGAGTGGGTGTGTACTCCTAGAATACAGGGGCAGTGTGAGGTCATGGGGAAAAACCTGGCTTTCGACTGACCCTGAATTCTGGAGCTACAAAGGCCAGTCTGATTGAAACCTAAGTACCTGTCTGTTATTGGGACAGACCTGGAATATGGGGCCATAGGCACTGGCCTGGAGTCCTGAACTTCACAAGGTTGACACTTGACCCTGGAGAGAACATTAGTGTTCAGTCCACAGGTCCTGACATAAAGCCCAGGACAGTAGAAACCAACCTATCGCTGGGTCTCAAGGGGACTACATAGTGCAGAGTTTCACAGTTCACTTCATGTTCCTTACCCCATGTGGATGGTAGCTCTTTCCAAGCTATCATTCTATCTTTCTATTTATTTATGGAATGTGGATTACCAGGTTATGTATTTTACAGTTTTATGTTTCTCAATGTATTTCATCATCTACAAATTTCTTGTAACATGTGTAATAATCTTCTTCTCTTAGACTCACACATTTTCCTCAAAGAAATTTTTATTTCATTGAATTCATTTTCCTTAATTGTTTCAGGAAGATTACACTGGAAGTACCCAATGCATTTAAATAATCACCACCCTAAATATGATCCTATCAGGATTGTTTTATGGTTTTTTAAATAGTTCTGAAAGTTGGGTGTGATATGTTTTGATAGATGCTATTTATTTATTTATTTATTTCAGTACTGGGATTCAATCCAATGGTGCTTGATCACTAAGTTCTGTCCCCCTTCCTTTTAAATTTTAGTGTTAAGACAGGGGGTGTTTAAGTTTCCTAGCCTGGCCTCAAACTTGCATCATCCTGCCTCAGCCTCCAAAGTAACTGAAATTATAGGCATGGTTTACTGTGCCCAGCTTTATATATGTCTTTTAAATTTATCATCTTGGGCACGTGGGTAGATGCTTCTACTTTAACTAGAATTCTGTCCTGCATTTCTGCTGTAGTCTTTTTTTGTTACTACAACAAAGTACTACGAATAGGGAATTAATGAAGAATGCAAATTTATTTCCAACAGTTCTAGAGGCTGGGAAGTCCTCCTTCCAAGTCACTGTTTGGTTTAATACCTCATGAGAGTCTGGTGTGCACTCCTAAGATGGTACCTTGAATGCCATCCAAAAGGAAGGAAAGTTATATATTCTTATGGCTGAAGGCAGTTGGGCAAAAAATGGTAAATTCCCTGTCAATCCCTTTTATAAAAGGCATATAATTCCATTCATGATGTTGGAGCCACCATGACTCACTCACCTCCAAAAGCACCATCTTCCAATGCTATTGCAGTAGGGGATTAAGCTTCAACATGCGACAAGGTTTATGATTTGTGCCTCTGGAGCGATGAACTGAGCTCTGCCTTTTCCTGCCTGAGCCATAGTTGAGCAGTCAAGAAGTGCTGCACTGGATTGTGAAAAGCAGACATGAAGTGTGCCCTAGGCCAATGAGCCCCACGGCTCCCTTGTGTCTTGAGCCCCTCCCTCTAAACCGTTCCATCCCAACGCCCCTGGAAGCACACCACAGACTTGAACACCTCTAAAATGCTGTTAGGGTCATTCTTACATTGTCTAGATGAATAGCAGAACTTCTTCTGTCGATATACATCTCCTTATCAAAAGGCCACTTGGTCACAGCTTTGGTTTTCTCTCCTGAACTCACTTTTTTATTCCTTATATGACCAGACAGAATTGACAATTTTCCAAATTTTATTCCAAAATTGCTTCTTTTAAAATTTTAGTTGGTCTTCAACCTATGGTGGTGTTTTAACAGCTTTGCATCAACATATGCAAAATTCCTCAAAAGAACAACTTAGAGGAGAAAAAGTTTATTAGGGACTCATGGTTTCAGAGTCCACAGATGGTTGTTTGCATTGCTCTGGGTCCAAGATTAGACAGAATATTATGGTCGAAGGACATGGTAGAGGAAAGCTGCCTACCTCATGGCAGCCAGAAAGCAGAGAGAAAGAGAGAGGGGGTGGGGAAGGGGGTGGGCATCAGGCAGATGGATCATTTCCTGGCATGCCCGCATGACCTCCATCTCCAGGCACACTCCACCTGCCTATACTTACCCCAGTCAGTCCATTCACATTGGGATGGACTAATTAGGTTATAACTTCCACAATCCAGTCATTTCACCTCCAAATATACTAGCATTAACTCAGGAGCTTTGGGGGGGGGGTACCACCTATTCAAATCTGTAACTGAAGGTTCTACTTATGATTTATCTTATGGTGGTGAAATAGTGATACATATTCAGTAGAAACTGTATTTCAAATCTCAAATTTTGATATTTTCCTGGGCTACTGATTAGCAGGAGTGAAATCTGTAAGGATCTGTAGCTCCTGGTTAATTATGCAATCATGAGAATCAACAACAGATATTATGCAATGTACTATGCTGCCATTGTTTTTTAAGATACAGTGAATCACTAAGCTGTTCAACACTTCATGTTATGGTTTAGATGTGGTGTCCCTCAGAAGCTCACATGTGAAACAATGCAAGAAGGTTTGGAGGAGAAATGGGTTATAGCCATAACCTAATCCCTGATGGGATTAACTGAGTGATAACTGGAGGCAGGTGGGATGTGGTTGGAGAAAGTGGTTCACTGGGAGCATAGCTATGAGGTATATATTTTATATCTGGCTAGTGGAGTCTCTCTGCTTCCTGATCACCATGTGAACTGCTTCCCTCTGCCATACTCTTCCACCATGGTGTTTAGACTCACCTTGAGCCTGAAAGAATGGACCTGGCTGTCTGAGGACTGTGACCCCTGAAATGGTAAGCTCCAAATACACTTTTCCTCCTGTATAATTGTTCCATTCAGATCTTTTATTCACAACAGCAAAAAAGCTGACTAAAACACTTCATTTTAAAATAGTGTTTATGTTAGATGATTTTGACCAACTATAGTCTACTGTAAGTATTTTGAGTGTGTTTAAGGTAAACTAGGTTAAACTATGATGTTTAGTAAATTAGGTGCATTACATTACATTTTCAACTTACGATATTTTCAAGTCCCTATGGGTTCATGGTGATGAATTCATCATGATTTGAAGAGCATATATATGAAAGTTGTCCCTCAGTCCTTTCTCTCTTCCTACATTTACTATATGTAGTTAAGAGAAGCTATGCAGTATTGTAGACACTTTGCTGCTTATAGAGTTCTTCTGCAACATATCTTAGTTCATCACTCTGAAGTTCTACCTTCCATACAATACTAGGACATGAAATAATTCAATAAATTTTTTGCCATTTTATAACAAGAATGGCCTTTCCTCCAGATTCTAATACGTTATTCATCTGTGTCATCTGAGACATATCAGAATAGCCATCACATTCTGCTCATGACCTACTTAAGTAATCTCTAAGGAGAATGTGGCTCTCTATAGCTCTCCTTCTGAGCCTTACAAGAATTGCCTTTAATGCTCTCTTCATGACATCCTAGACTTTTTCCCAGATTCATTTCAAAGTTGCTACAACCTCTAATTGTTACTTAATTCCAAAACTACTTCTACATTTTCAGGTATTTGAAACACCACAATTTTCTGTTACAAATTTCTGATTTGGTTTATTTTGTGCAACTCTGGCAAAATATCACAGTCTGGGTGATTCATACAGAAGAGAAATTTATTGCTCATCTTTCTGTTGATTGATAAGTTCAATATAAATGGGTTGACAGTTTTGTAACCTGCTAAGGGCCTGATTTCTACTATCAACATGGTGCCTTAAGCATTAGTTCCTCCTGAAAGGAGAAACACTGTGTCCTCACATAGCAGAAGGTCAAAGGAAAAAGGGGAGCAGATTCCCTCAATCAAGGATCCCTGTTATGAGTGATAATCCTATTCAAGAGGGTGGAGTCCTCATTACTCAATCACCTTCCAAAGACCACACCTACTACTGCACTCAAACAAGATTCAATGTAAATTTTGGAGGAGACAAAAATATTCAAACCATAGCAATTGCTTAAAATTATATTTTCATATTTGATAACTCTTTCCCACCTTTTATTATGGTTTATTTTTTTGAATCTCCCATTACTTAATTTTTGTTCTCTAAATATGTGCTCTATCTATCATCTACCTACCTATTTATCTGTCTATCATCTATGTTTCTCTTTGTATTACTTTCTGGGAAGTTTCTGTGAACTCATAATCCATAAGCTATTTCTTAGGAAACTTATGGGAAATGTGCTTTAGCCAATCAGAAATAAACTACAATGAAAACTTAGGGTTAAGGAATTGAACATAGGAGAGTAATAGTGATATGTGCCTAATTGCATTTCTGAATAAGGCTATTCATGCTATTCTTATAGAGTGACATTATTACTCCAACTGTTGACTAGAAGGGTCCATTCTTCTTGAGATTGGTTGAACTACTGTTCCTGTCTTACTCAATGGAGCATGGCCAAAGTAGAACGACTTTCTAAATCCAGTTACACAAAAATTTTCATGAGCCTTTGCTTTGCTCATTTAGGATGCTTGTTCTTGGAAAGCAGCCAGCAGGCTCTGAGTGAGCCCTGTAACGACGTGAAGAGTCCTCCTATAACTCTTCCAACTAGCAGGCCCTACTCAGATTTCAGCCTTTAGCCTGTGTCAACCCTCAGCTAAATGAGAGAGCAAGTCTTCATATGGTACTGATATCAACCCATTTAGTCATCCCAGCATCCAAAATGATCCACTGATTTTTTCCTACAAATGAACCAATAAATATATGGCTTATTTTTTAGTTAAGTCATTAATAGTCATTTTCATTATTATCTTCAATAATGAGTGAAAATATATTTATCATAATTAATCAAAATAATATTAAAACTTTTTTATTTACAATGATGAATATAAATTCCAAATGAGTCCATAACTTTTTTCAATCTTCACTATTTTTGGTAATATGAATCTAGTATAAACAAGAATATTATTGGAAAAATATCACCTTTATTATTTAATTTGAATAGCTTTTGTATTTATTGAGGTAAGTATTGTTTGCAATAAATCAAAGAAGATTCAATGTTCTAAAGTCTGTGTTTCTTTCTTAGATAATAAATACAAATTTTCTAAGTGTCAGTTGTGATCTCCATGTATAGTCATATATGATCATAAATGCTCATACCACAGCACTGAGCTTATTTCCTTTTGATTATCAAATGCATGTTTTTATTAACAAATCATTAAGCCTCTATTTTGTGGGGAGGATAGAGAGAGGCAAATAGGTGGGAACCCTTCTTACCAGTGTTTTCTGAGTCCTTAATGTGGTATCTTGCTAAACTGACCAAAAAAAAAAAGAAAAAAAGAAAGAAAAAAGAAAGACTCTCTAAATCTCCTTATCAAGCTACAGTTTATGAAAGAGTGAAATACTTGTAACAAAATATAGAGCAAATTGAACAAGATTTATTTGATTAACTTTGCATGGAAAATAACCCACTTGTGCTACTGAAAGTATGGGAGAAGACCAAGACCATCTTCACGTAGCACAGAACAAGGTAGAAAGAGAACTCAGCATGCTCCAGAAGAGAGCAACCTGTTATTGTACAATGTTGCATTTTCATCAACTCATTCTATAATTGGCTGCAAAGATTATACACTCTGTGTGATTGAAAATACTCACAAAACACCACAGAGCAATTTCATGTAAGACTTTATTCAAGGTAGACCATATGGTACTTCAGAAGGAGGAAAACACAAGCAAGTGTAGGGGTTTGAGGGAACTGGGGGCACAGCATCCTAGGGTACTTCTCAGGAAAACAGAATGTGCTTCATCTGGAGTAGAAGCCACCACAATATGTGCAAGAAATCTTGCTTTCAAGAGTACTCTTGCTATAGTTTTCAATGGAGTCATTTACATCTCTCAGGTAATGTAGCCAAGTCAGGCTTCCTAACAGATTATATAAGATAAAAATCATCAATAAATGAACAAGCCTGATCTGCCATCAGAGAGCATTCAAACTTTAAACTCATTAAAATTGTTAGGCCTCTCATTCTTATCTTGCAAAGAATCAGTGCTCAATCACTGTATGTAATCTATTTTCTTGGCCAGTTATAAAACAACTCTCTCTTACACATTGGCACATTATAAGCACTCAATAAATACTTGTTAAATGCCTGTAGCAGCACGGTGCCCCACCAAGCAGAGACAAACTATGCATGATTTTTTAAATTATGAATGAAAACTGGAAGGAACAATTTCCATTCAAATAATCTGGAATTCTGCAGTAATAATTGCCATTAAGATAAGAGAAGCTGGACTGGGGAGATAGCTCAGTTGGTAGAATGCTTGCCTTGCAAGCATAAGGCCCTGAGTTCAATCCCCAGCACCGCAAAAAAAAAAAAAAAAAAAAAAAGATAAGAGAAGCCAATCTATTTACTATCAGTTCATGCAGTCATTCAACAAATATTTGATGATAACCTATCGTACACCACACATAAGTCCCCTACCTCTAATTAAAAAAAAAATTAACAGTATGTTTTACAATATCCGAAGTCCTTTTATATCAAGAAATAAACTTTTTGTAATTCAGTTTCTTGAAACAACTTTGCATTAATCCATAAAAACAATCCATTACTTCAAGAGTATTTTATTTGGATGCCAATAAAACATATCCCAGGAGAGGAAAGCCAGACACTGGAAAGTAAGCTGTGAGGAATTAAAGCGTCCTTACAAAAACAGCTGAAGTCATGGTAGTAGTGTTGATCTACTGCAGTAATAATTATTAGATGGTTCAATCCAAATTAAGGTAGTAAAGACTACCTGGATCCACTGGTGATCTTTAGCTGATTCTTAAGAGAATACAAAATTGTATGTACCCTTATATTAAATTCACTGAACTTAATGTAACTGAACCAACATTTTCGGGAGCAGGGCTTGTAGATCAACCAGCAAAGACCATTTAGCAGAATGTTACTAATGTACTAAGTTTAGAATAGGCTAGGAAAGAACACATTTATAAATATTCTACTTTATTTTGTAAGATAGGTAACATAGAATACATAACATACTAAAATGAGTCTGATATCCATTTTCAGAATATTTCCAAAATTTGACATTATGTGAGCAAAATGTTTCATAATCAAAATATTTTAATAATATTGCTATTTAATAATATAATTTAATAATATTTAATAATATTGTATGATACTCTGTAGGTTGAATTTTATATTATTAAGCTTTTCTCACTGTGAAAATTAGAAGAATTAAGAATGATTTTGCAGTGTTTTAGTTCATTTGGTCTCTTATAATAACCCACCAAAACAAAATAAATGGATTTAAAATTATCAAATAAAATGTACAGTTACTGCAAGAATAATAATAATATTTGTTAACTAGTCTCTATTATCAGAAAAAGCAAAAAGTTAAAGCTACTATGATTTATTATGTGCACAACTGACCATACACTAGATTGAAAAAGTCCACATGATCACAAATCATTTAATCATTTCTTTCTATTTCCCCCACCTGACAGCAAACAGAAAATAAGAACTTTACTTGGGGAATGGATCTCAATTCAGAATTCTAAATTCTAAATTAAAATTGTATTCAAACGTCTTTAATCATGAGATAGTGTCATATGGGGTTTAAGTTGTTCCTATAAATAACAAAGGGATCATTGGTTTAAAATCACAGTGGAAAAGCACTTGACTTTAGCATTTCTTTGTTTATTTCTACCATCAAAAGCATATATTCTCAAGCTTTTGTTTATGACCTATAACAGTATGACTTTTGATTTATGGTAATAAATCTATGCATGTCCATTTTAATTGGACTTAAAATTATTTTGGTATCATAAATCATGGGTCCTATATTGATTTAATATCTCTCCTATCCAGCTCATCTTGATATTTTACTTTTATTGCAACGCACACAAATTAACATACAGGCAATGTGTTGAACTTCTCAGAGGGTTATTTTTTGAAAAAATTAGCTAAACCTTGCAAAGTTCCTTAACATAGTATCCTGTGAGTTTTTTAACAATGTCATTGATAGAAGGCGTATTTTCCAAAGTATTGCTGATTTACATTAAATATTTTCATTTTCCCACTCTATATAAAAGAAATACTTCTTTGTGGTGTTATTCTCCATAAAATACCTATATCATTTTCAGAATTTTATTCTATCTCTTACTTTTAGCTGTCCTCCCAAATATATATTACTTAACAGGGGAAGACAATAAAAATAAGAACTTGAATTGCCCTATGTTTTGCAGAAGACTAAATTTTTATGGCCATTTAGAGCTCTTTAACTACTTGTTTTTTGCTCTCCTTGCCAATTTTTTTCCCAAGCCACAGATGTCAATTCCTACTCATCTGCTGCTCTGTTTCTTACTGACACCCTGCAGATTGCATGGGTTGTATTCCAGCTCAAATTGGATCATTTGAGTAAGAAAGAAATTTTAAAATCTGTTGCATTTTCCTTTAATTTCCTTTTACCTCCCTCCCACACAATGTTATAGTTTCATAGGCAGTTATATTTTTATTTCAATTTTTTAAAGTTGGGAAATTGGAGTATGTATAGGTCCTCATTTTGCATTTGAAAATTCACAAAATATAAAGCAATTTCCTTTTCAACGATAATTTATAATAGGAAATTGTATATGTCAAAGACTTTAAAGCACTAGTTATTATATACATATTTAAAATATTAACTGTTAATGATTCTGCAAAAATAAAAATGTCATTTAAAATTATTTTAGTTGTATTTCTCTGGTAATAATCAAATTTAATATTAACTTGCAAAAATTTTAATGTAGTTTGAGTTAAATATCACATTTTTGTAAAGAACAGTCTTAGCAAATGATAGTCTCAAAAATTTAGTTTGCTTTAAATTATTGATGATATTTTATAATATTTTACAAATATTTAGTTCTAGCAAAAAGTTAATTACAATCATCCTCATGTAGTCAGTGGTAATTTTAAGTTGCATTTAGAAGTATGTGATAATTTATTACCACTTTCCTTATCTTCTGCATATACAATATTCCAACTTCAGTGGTATCATACTATTAAAGAAATCTAATGTCTTCATATTCATCCCAAGTCCTACTTTTAAGAAAATACCTGTGATTAATTCAAATGATAGACAGAATTTGGAATCACATAGTACATATATGTTTCTGGAAATATTATTTCACATTTACTTTCATTCTCCATCAGTAGAAATGGGATATGTGCACATATGTTTTAATAATTATCACATGTGGTTATTTAATACTAGGGGTCCTTTGATCACAATTTAGGATCTTTATAAAGAGAATAGGTGATCAATTCCAGTATGAATTATTTCCCTACCCATAAGCATTTTAAATTTACTGTACCATTTTAAGCAAAAAGAAGTAGTCATTTATTAATGAATTGAGAACAAAAGCAAAGAAGAAAGGGAACATTTTCTTGTAAATCCTTAAATTGCATCACATTGATAATTTTACATCATTTCTATATGCTATGCTGTTACTATTTACCAAATAGATAAAAATAGTAATGTAACTTACCTCTGAGTCAAAGCTATTCACAAGTGAGTTTCCAAAATAAAATACTCATCAGAGGCACAAATTTTGGAGCCAGGCTACCTAATATCAAGCTCCTAAATGTACTCAGTGACACAAATTATTCTCTGGTGAACAAATTTATAAAATTATTTTAAAAGTTGTCATTATCTCACAAGGTTATTATAAGGATACAATATGTTATAAACATCTAGAACATTAAGGAGTGATTCATATATCATCGCATGTGCTTATTAAATTCTATTTAACTCTGGGTCACCTCTGATTAGTTGTTGGTAGTGATTAAGTCAATTATTACTTAATCAAATTTCCTTATTTTAACTAAGATAACAATGAAGTTTATGAATGTGTCTATGCTATTCAACATAATAAAGGTTTACAGAAAACTTTTATAGTTCTTAAACATATTAATGGAGATGCTGTTTGATGTTTGTAAGAAAATCCATCTTTGTTATGTCTGTGAATCCCAAGGGATATGTAGAAGAAGAATAACAATGTGTTAGTAGAAAATAAACAGTTCGAAAATTCTCTATCCACGTTTTGGCTAACAAGAACTTTAAAGAAATGAATCATGCAAAAGATGTGCACAAAATTAGATATCCCATTAAATTCCTGCTATGCTTTAATGGCTTCTAAAGTTTAAAGATGTTGTGTATAATTAGGGAATTATAATGTATTCTGGCTTAATTCCATGCAATTATTTTACCTTAAAGCTTTGTCAAATCATATTATTTTTATTGTATATTTACCTGAAATGATGACTTTTTAACTTAATTCATATGAAGTTTGCAAATCTACAATTTAGAATCATAAAAGCATCTGTCTTTAGTGATATCATTTAAATTTTTATATTCTAGAGTTCTTTTTACAGATGGCTGAAAAATGGAGTCCTTGCGGACCATTTCAGTTTCCTGGTCACTGCTCTATCATGTACAGTCCCTGGGGCTCCTGTGCCTCCTTTATTTTGTTTCTGGCAGCCTTGTGTAAATTGGAGTGTTCCTATTCTCATCTGCTCATTCCTTTACTGTCATAACAATCCCATTTTGTATTGGAAATTGGTCTTCTCTGAGGCTTAAATATTGTTTTATGTTCTTTATGGTTTCTATATTCTAAATGAAAACTAAGATTTATGATACCCTGGAGAGACCGCTTGGTTTCAGTCCTTCAAAGAAAAATGTTACATTAAAGACAGTGTTGGTAACCCTGCCGTGTATCAGAACATTTTATGAAATATTAACTGTGCTAGAAAGAGAGATAACAGCATGCTTAGTTATGGAGCTGACAATAATTGTATATGCTAATATGATATTATGAATATTCACAACAGTTCTTAAAATACTCTTTTTTTAAGTGTTCAACACTAGACCTTCCTTAAAACTACCTCCCTCCCTTACATCAGTTCTTTAAAGTATTCTTTGTGTATCGCCATGCAGAAAGTGCTGAATAACCTCTAGGGAATTCATCTGTTGTCTTATAGAAAAATCTGTCTTTTAGGATAAATGTATAATATAAATTCCACAAGATGCCATAAAATTGCATTTCCATCCCAAGTAAAAACAACCATTATTTATAAGGTGTTTCTTCAAAGGACTGTTTTTATGTTATTTTCCTGAACTCCAACTAGAATAGCTCAAGAAACTGCACACACTTAATCCATCTATTTAAGGTCAACACAAGAAATACTGTCCTTTTAATCATTGAATATATTCTATTTTCTTTTTCTTCTAAGACAAAAAGCAGTTGATGTGTGAGTCTAGCAGAATAAGCTTTGCACATTACCATCTTGTAAAAAGAGTTGTGTTTGAGATAGTTTAACTATTTTCCAAGGATGGACTCTCGCATCACTTTATAAAGGTCTTTGACCAAAGTCATAATGATGTTTGTGTTGCTAATGCAATGACTTTATAAATTTCTGTCTTGTTTTATATCAGAATTGCTGTATTTAGTTAATCAAATTCTCCCTCTTCAAACTGTTGCTTCCTCAATTTGTTGACACCACTTTCCTGTTGTTGGTTACCTATCAAGAATCATATTTTTTTTTCTTTCTTTTTTTCTAGCAAAGCTCAACTTTATGGACTGTTCACCTGTTCATCACACATTTACTTAAATAAAGTATTAACTACCCTATTCCAAAGTAGAAAACCTCAGGACATCTAATAGGTCACTGTAGCTTCTTTCTCTTTGCTAGCAATTAGATTGAGGTTGCGTGTAAAACTCAGTATTGCCCTCTGGAACAGAAATAATCTGGTTCACCTCTGAGAGGTTTTTCTTGATAATGCAAGTATTTTCATAGTGGGAAACACTTATCTTCTTCACTATATATCATCCAGCCTTCAAATAATGCCTAGAATTGCTAAAACCATCTCATCGCTATGAGGAAAGGTAATACTTATATGTGGAGATGCCAAAATAGAAAACAATTCATTGATGACATTGTTGATGAAATGAACAAATCATGAAGTTTCCCTATTTCCTATTTGCTTATTTTCTCATTATTTAACCTATATATAATTCTGATATTTCAATGGAAAACATTCTTAATACTTTGCCTGGATTTGGAGTTAAACATTTTTAGGTGCAGAATCAAAGACAAACCCTTTAGGGATGTTAGATATCTGGCCAATACCAAAGCCCCATTTGAAGACACTGTCCATTACCAGTCAGCAGGTTAGCAGGAGTCACACAGAACACTGACAGTTGTCTACACTAGATTTGTAATTTTTTTCTGATGTATATTCTGTAGTAGTTTACAAATCATCTGGACATAATCCAGTGCAGTGGTGATTCAAAACACAGAAAACTGCAATAGAACTAATGTCAAGAATAATGCAGTAGAAATGATTCAGGGAAAATATAGGCAGATATTTTCACAGTGCTTCATGGCTTACATTTTGGCCATATCAAACTCCATGGCAGGATAATGATATTGTATAAGTGAAACAGAATGGGAAAGGAAAGTACTGACTAGTTGTTCAAGAAGCAGAGATACCAAGCTACTAAGTATGTATTCCACAGAGATCTTTAAGCTATCCAAGTAAGTTTTCACATGACATGTTGTATAGAAAAAGTCCATGAACCAAGTACCAAAGTTAACAATTATAAAGAGAATTGTTTATCAGTTTGTTTCAATCATCCATTTAAAAACTTTTACTCTAAAACATCTATTACATTCTAAATGTTGTGCTGGTTAATATTACCAAAGGAAAAAGCAAGAAAGAGACATAAATTGTGCATGTGTAAAGTTCCTAGTCAAACAGAGAGAGATTAACTTGAATTGAAAGAATAGGTATACAGAGGTAGTAAGGAAAGTATTTTAATGAAAGTATTAAATAAAAGTGTTTGATATGAACCAAGGTATCAAGAAGAGTTTTCTAAGTGACAAATACTTGATCTGAGAAGTAAAAAATGAAAGTCAAATAAAAGATGAAAAGGTAAGAGTTTGAAATTTGGCAGGAGAATCCATAGCAGAAGCAGATCATGATAAAAAGAGATGTACAAGGAAGTAATACAATATAATTAATGTACAAAATAGGGCTGTAATGTTGGGAGCTGAAAGAGGTAAGGAAGAAGAGGGTACCAAGATTGTTGAGTTGACAAGGCATGCTGCAGTAACTGATCCAATGGAATGATGAAAATATTGTGAATGATTTGGCCTCCATCTTAACATAAATTGCAAGTTATTAACATACTATAAGCAAAAATGTAAAATGATAACATATAGTTTTTAAATGATTAATTATTGCTATATAATAATGAGTATTATAGATACTTAATCTGAATAATTGAAGTTTTGATATGGAAGAGGCATTTAAGTGTAATTAGTATTGAGAAGACTATTATTAGCATGTTCAGCTGCTAGTGATGTAAAACACAAATATACCTTAAAGTGGCAGAAGTTTATTTCTCTTTAACATAAACAGAGAAAGTCTAGGACCCAGATACTCAAGATCTAACAGTCTTTTATGTTGCTTTCTGGACTTTTGACCAATTACATTCAGCATCATTGTTCAAAAGAGTTGTGCTGGCTCCAACTGAATCCAAAAATGTAGTTAATGGGAACCAGGAAAGAAGTAGGAGACTATGTTGTTCCCTTTAAGAATCCATCTCTAAAGGGTACATATACCACTATTTTTTTGCATCCCATTGGTCAGAATTAGCATCTTGGTCAAAAGTAAATTTAAGAAACCCTAGAAACAAAGGCTTTTTCTTTTTCCCAGCAAACACTTGGAAATGCTACAACAAGCTAGGGAAGAAAAGAAGAAGCAATATTGGCAATGACTACCTGTTTTGACATAGAGTATGAGGTGGCTATCAAACTCACACCCAACTCTGAGATCACAGACTATGCGAACAGAAGCAATCTTTACATATGTAGGTTTCTACAAAAGCTTTCTTGATGCATGATAATTAACATACCCTACTAAGAAAAGCAGTAAATTCCTAACACTGTTTTATAAAAGCAAATTGAACTTGACATACAGAAGCAAAGTGACTAATTGTTATCATTGTATATCTGAAAAGCTAATGTCTTACCCTAAATTTAGTAGGTAGTACAGACAGGCATCTGTGTAAACTGTTTACCAAGAAGTAATTTTGACAAATTAAGTTCTCAGTTTCTTAAGGTTATTGAATTATATTTCCCTACTGTAGCAAGTATGAACTAGAAATGTGGTCTGGAACTTTAAAATTTTTATTTTAAAAACTATAAAGACATTGAAAAGCACTCTAAATCTACATGAAAGAAAAAAAAAAAAATGAAGTTTCAATTAACCCACAGAAGGGGGAAAAAAAGAAACAGAACACAACAATAAGAGAAAACAAATGAATCAACAAAATACAAAGAGCTCTAACAGCTCAATAAATTATTCTCAATATAAAGTACCTAAATGAACTAATGAAAACACACAGCCTAACTTAGTAAATGGAAAAACATGACTCAACTATATGTTGTCCATAAAAATGCACATCATATTCAGATTTAATAGCATAGATTGACTTTTTTGAAAAAGGGAAAAAGTAATGTAAATATTAATAAAAAATCAGAGTTCTTATTAAAATTTGATAATTCAGTGAGGGTAAAGTAAATTACTAGATACAAAGAGGAATAGTATGTAAGGATTAAAAGATAATTGCATCAGGAAGACTTAATGATTGAGATAAGTGCAAAGTATGAAAACTCCAATATATGTGAAGCAAAAACTGATGGACTTTAAGGGAGAAATAGAGAAATTCACAGTTGCAGTTTGTGGCTTCAATTATCTCTTCTCAGCAATTATTCAAATTACTGGACAGAAAATCACCAAATATTTAGAAGTTTTGTACAACGAAATCTACCAATAGAATCTAATTTACCTTTATTGAGTATTTCCCCAAAGTATAAATATTTTTCCAGCATCCATGGAATAGTCACCAATATGGACAAAACAGAACTGAATGAAGCTGAAAATACAGCTTAAGTTAAGCAGTATTGAGAAGGAATTAATAACATTAAATGTTGACCTTAGATATGAGAAAATTAATAATTTAAGCTCCCAGGTAAGAATCTTTAAGAAAGAGCACCAAAGCCCAAATCACATAGAAGGCAAAGAAAACAAAAAGTAGAACAGAGTAGGAGTCAAAGAAAATTAAAACAGAAAAATAGAAAATGCAACCAAAAATCTGGATATTGAAAATAAAAAGCAATAAAACTCTCAACCACTCAGAGTCTAACAAAAGTAAAAATAGAGAAAACACAAGCCGTTGGACCAAGGATGAATGGAGTGTAATTCGTAATTCTGCATCTATCAAAAGAATAATAAAAATAACATTACGGTCACTTAAATAAATAAATAAAATAATAATAAAATAAATAATAAATAATCTATAACCATTTATAGCACAAAATAAACATTCAATAATAAAGAGGAACAAATTATTGATAAACCCAACAACTTGGATGAAACAAAGATAAAAGTCACTCTCGCAAGGTTATACACACTATGATTCCATTTACATAGCATTTTTTTAAGACAAAAAGTTTTAGATATGGAGAAAAAAATTGGTGATTGCCATGGGTTAGGGTTTGACATGGTGGTAAGGTTGTTTGAGAGCAGTGGGTATAAAACTGTAAAAATGAGACTCCTGGTGATGTATCTGTTCTGTGTCCTGACTGAGCTGTTGAATGTATAAACCTGCTCATGGATAAAACCGTATAGACATAAACACACACATGCAAATACATAGACAAATGAATATAAGTAAAGCTGGAGATATTTGAATAATGATCTTGCATTTTTGTTGTGATTATGTCCTACAGTTTACAAGAAGTGATCATGATGGGAAACTGGAATTAGACTACATGGAATCCCTGCTTACTCTTTCTAATGGATTTCATATGAGTCTACAATTATCTCAACAAAAATTTAACAATAAAAAGAAATAATTATCTAGATAACCCTGAGTTATTCTTCCCCCCAAGAAATTTAAAGTACTAAAGCTTACTTGAAAATAAATATCTCAGTTTCTTCCTCAGCAGGAGCTTCTTACTAATCCATTTAAGTATGTGTTCTCTTTCAATCCAGAAACATATTTCTAGAAGCTGAAATAATTCTGAAGAAGACCTATGGACTACCTGATTCCGGTCCTAGGTGACATCAGTCTTATTCTGTTCTTTTGTGGCCACAGACACTGGGTCACATCTCAGCAGGGGTTCCTTGGCCTTTCTCTGCTTACATGAACTGAATGTTCTGTTGTCAGTTCTCTAAGTCTCCATTCCAGTTAGGTTCAGTCATGTGACCTCACTCTTTAAGTGACATGTAAGCAGAAGTCTCTGGTCTCAGCAAGCTGATGACAGGGGTAAGCTTGGTTGGTTTATATAATTTTTCTCTATTTATATCTTTATTTTTGTTCTCTATTCCGTTTGGAATATATGTATGATGCTGGAAGAAATTATATTTTATTCTTGAGGGAAAAAAAACTGTCCAGTAAGGATAGTAGACAAGAAGACAAAGAACTTCAAGGTAGTGACAACTGCCTTAAATTCTTAGAGATCATCCTGAATCATAAACATAAGCCTTTATATTATTTGACCCTCATGGTTTGATTATTGATTTCTTATAACTATATATGCTGCATGGTGAACAATTGGAAAACTGGTGGAGGTTTCAGTATGCAGTTTTAGTGATGCATCATTGTATTATTAAAATTAAGAGTGAACTAATTATTGGAGACTTTCCTCAAAAAGGTGATTATGATGATGATGACGATGGTGATGATGATGATGGTAGTGGTAATGGCTAAGAAGGGGATGACAACAGCAATATAAGCAAAATTAGCAACTTCTTACTTCATACCAGTGTTCTAAGTACTTAATAGATAATCATTGCATTTATTCTTCCAAATAATTTTAAAATTTTGTCTCTAGTTTACAGATTTAATTGAATTCTGAGTTCACTCACTTGCTCAAATACAACAGTAGGGAACTAGCAGAGGTAGAATTCCATTCTGGGTCTGCCTGACTTTAAAGCTATATGCTATTCTTGCTAATCCTATATGCATTATGACTACTTGAAAGCTTTAAAAGATCTGACATTTGTTTGGCAGTATTCCTCAATATTAACAAAATTAAATTGTTTGGAAGTTTCCTTTTAGGGCATAAACATTTTCCTCCAAGTACAGCACTGTAGCTAGGCCACTTAGAAATCCTGAATTTGCAGTAGTTATAAAATGATCTGCACACATATTTGACTCTGTGGAAAACACACAAACTGTTACAGGGCTGGGGAGTTCTGGAAAACTGAGGCAGAGTGAAGCTTCCCCTTCAAACTCTGATTCTTGCATTCAAGTGAGAAAGATTTCAGACATGTCGCTCAGCGTAATAGGTGTGAGTTCATTGAAGGGATAGGAAAAGGTGACATACTCACCAGAGAAAATGAGTCCTATTAGAGAGGAGAGGGATAATGTGCCTCTCCCACACTCCAGATTTTCTTTTTCTTTTTTCTTTCCTTTCCTTTCCTTTCCTTTCCTTTCCTTTCCTTTCCTTTCCTTTCCTTTCCTTTCCTTTCCTTTCCTTTCCTTTCCTTTCTTTCTTTCTTTCTTTCTTTCTTTCTTTCTTTCTTTCTTTCTTTCTTTCTTTCTTTCTTTCTTTCTTTCTTTCTTTCTTTCTGTTAGTTATATGTGGACACAATAACTATTTATATATTTATTTTTATGTGGTGCTCAGGATTGAACCCCGTGCCTCACATATGCTAGACAAATGCTCTACTACTGAGCCACCACCCCAGTCCCAACACTCCAGTGTTACTGGGAATCCCAGAGGAGTTTCCAGAGAGTTCCACCCAGGTGTGTGTCTTGACTGACAGCAGGATGATATCAGACTTTCAAATCCTCACTGCCATGACACTTCCCGTCACCTCGGCCCAGGCTGATCAGTTCTAATTGAATTCTTAGCCATACATTCTTACAGACTTTATGGTTAAGAGAAATATTCTTATCTCCCTGAGTTTTGGAATCTGATCTGTGAAAAGGGTCACAAAAGTCTCCCCCTTTAGGGTAACTTATGTTTTTCTTATTAACATTATTTTGGGTATGCATTTCTCCTGAAGAAAACAGGTAGTTTTCTGAAGAATGTGACATATCCTGTCCATTTAAATCAGGTGGGGCTACAAGTAAATTGCTTCTTGGAAAAGAAAGTATGTGGGGATCAGTACAGTGGGCCTATTTTATAGAATTATTTGCTTACCCTTGTGTTCCCACCATTCACATCTGTGTGCCCCCCATCAAAAGGATATATAGTGAATTTCTCATTTGAAGATAACTAATTGTTCCAGATAAATAAATGTTTATACATTTTTAAAATTATTCTTTTTTTATTTTTTACAGACTGCATTCTGATTCATTGTACACAAATGGGGTACATCATTTTTTTTTCTATGTTTGTGCACGATGTAGATTCATAACATTCGTGTAATCATACATGTACATATAGTGTAATGATGTCTGTCTCATTCCACCATTTTTCATACCCCCCTCATTTCCATCCTACTTAATCTAAAGTTCCTCCATTCTTCTCTCACTCCCCACTCCCCAACCCTCATTATATATTATCATCCATTTATCAGGGAAAACATTTGACCTTTGGTTTTTCATGATTGGCTTATTTCACTTAGCATGATATTCTCCAGTTCCATCCATTTATTTGCAAATGCCATAATATTATTCTTTTTTCATTCATTTTTTCATTCATTCCATTGTGTATATATACCATGGTTTCTTTTTTTTTTTCCATTATAATTTTTTTTTATTGTAAATAAAGGGGATACATGTTGTTTCTCTGTTTGTACATGGAGTAAATGCGTACCATTTGTGTAATCATAAATTTGCATAGGGTAATGTTGTTTGATTCATTCTGTTATTTTTCTGTTATTTTTCCCTTCCCCCCACCCCTCCCACCCTTCTTTTCCCTCTATACAGTCCTTCCTTCCTCCATTCTTGCCCCCCTCCCGAACCCTAACTCTAACCCTAACACTAACCCCTCCCACACCCCATTATGTGTCATCATCCACTTATCAGGGAGATCATTCATCCTTTGGTTTTTTGAGATTGGCTTATCTCACTTAGCATGATATTCTCCAATTTCATCCATTTGCCTGCAAATGCCATAATTTTATCGTTCTTTATGGCTGAGTAATATTCCATTGTATATATATATACCACAGTTTCTTTATCCAGTCATCTGTTGAAGGGCATCTAGGTTGGTTCCACAATCTAGCTATTGTGAACTGAGCTGCTATAAACATTGATGTGGCTGCATTACTGTAGTACATTAATTTTAAGTCCTTTGGGTATAAACCAAGGAGTGGGATAACTGGGTCAAAAAGTGGGTCCATTCCAAGTTTTCTGAGGATTCTCCACACTGCTTTCCAGAGTGGCTGCACCAATTTGCAACTCCACCAGCAATGTAAAAGTATTTATATATTTCTTAAAGTATAGAAATATGTGAAGTTGTAAACTTCATTTTTTTGCAATGGTTATAATAGTCATAAGAAAAATTTTTAATAATTGCTTGTTTCTTAAGTTATTTGATTACTCAAAAATAAAAACAGAATACAGAACCTCAAGTGGCTGACAAGTCAAACTCAGTTTCAGAATGTTTTCAATTTTAAAGATTATATTTATACTGAGTAAAAAAAAACTGTGAAATTCACAATACATTTTGTTATCAAGTCCTTACTATTTTTTAGCTCAGCTTTATCTAATCAGTTCACTTTAGGTGTGAATTATATTTGAATTACTTAAAAGAAAGTATATCATTAACAGTTACATAGTGTAATAAATGAAGAGCTCATACTCTTTTTTCTACACAAAAACATAATAGTAAATATATAAAATTCATTCACATATTAGTTTGAATATTCAAATTACAAGAGAGTCAAACCAGTTTATTTGTTTTTAGTAGAAAACTTCTATGTAAGGACTTGATTCTCTTTGATTTGATTCATACTATAATTCAGGTACAGTGATCATCATTTGGAAGGTAGCAGAATACATTTATGTGGCTAAGTTTTTCCTATTAATTGTGTTATTCTCTTGATAATAATAATAAGTTCCATAATGCTTTCTAGATTTCAGATCATATATTGCTGCTTTCAGATGCAATACAAATTCAATAGTGAATGATATAACAATTAGATAGAATAACTAGAATGGTGTTTTGCTTCTACGTGTCACATACAATAAATACTCTGATGCATATTAGAAAAAAGTAGCTGAATATTGTAACTTCAAAACAAATTTGCATGCATTTTTGAAAATATAATCACAATTAAAAAAAACAAAACTACAAACCTGCAAGGCTAGATAAGGTGGGAGTATTGTATATCTGAAGGTTTTGTTCTTTGAAAAACTCTTAATTAAGATACTGCATATCCTCCTCCTCCATAAGACTCTCTTTCATAAATCATATTTAAATAGATCATAATACCAACATAATGCTAATCAACACTGGGTCTGTTTATTGTGCTGCAAAAGCAGAGACTCTGCATAGCTTAGTTTCTTTCTGTGTTCCTGTTAATCTTTCTTTCTTTAACCATTTTTAAAGACATTGTTGAGGGCACATAATCAATGTACACAGTAAGCACTGAAATTCTGAATAAATACACAGAGGCAGAATTACAAACCCAGGGATTTCTCATAAGGGTAATGCAGCACACAAGTCTACTTGATTATATGATGAGGTATAACAGTTAACTGTTATTTTATTACTACATGTCAAGTATTCATCCTGAATCTGTTTTCAATATCCAATTTTGGAACTCTTTGATTTTTGTTGTTTTAAATTTATTTTAGTTGACTAAAAAGCATAAAATGGTACACATTAGTTACCGTATAATATTTCTATACATGTATATATTGTTGAATGTTTAAATCAGGTTAAACATATCTATCCTCTCAACATTTTATCATTCTTTATGGTTAAAACTTTAAAAATTCTGTCTTCTTGTTTTTTGAAATCTATGGTACATTATTGTTTTCTATGCTCACCCTACTGTGCAGTAGCACATCAGAACTTCTTAATTTCTGAGTATACATCAAACACGAATGAAATCAGCATGTAGAAGTGGTATCTGCATTCCCATGTTCATTGCAGCACTATTCACAATATATAAGAAATGGAAACAACCTGGGTGTCCATCAATCTACTGATGAGTAGATTAAGAAAAGGTAGCATATATGTACAATGGAATACTATTCAGCCATCATAAAGAATAAAAACAACATTAAGAGAACATTATTTAAGTAAAATAACGGAGTCATGGGAGTATTTGTTAAGTAAAATACACCAAGCACAGAAAAACAAGTATCACATGATTTTACTCATATGATGATGATTCTAAAACTTTGATCTCATAGAGGTTGGGAATAGAATACAACTTACCAGAATCCAAGGAAAATAGGGATGGGAGAGGAAGAATGGGAAAAGTTTCATCAATGGCTGCTAAGTTGCAGTTTGATAGAATAATTTCTTTTTGTTTGATAAAACTGCTATTTAAAACTGTTAAAACTTTACCAATATTAGAATCACCTAGAAATTTAAATGTCTGTTAGTTGCTGTTAATGTATTACTAAGTATAAAAAGTATAAAATGGAAGCTCACTTAAAATCGAAATTTTTTTTGTATACTTTAATTATAGTTCATAACTTTTTTTTTTTAAATTCTAGATCATTAGATTGAATTAGTGCCTTGATTTCTGGTTTTATGAAAATTCACAAGTCTCTAAGTCAGTCTTTGAAAGATTTAGTTCCTAGCCAATCTGAAGATCAGAGAGGAAGAGGCACGAGCTAAATGTAGATACTTATCTTGCTTTTTAAAATTTTGAATTGCAATTTTAATTGATAAACATGGTAGTAGAAATATTTAAGGAGTTCTATATGATGACAGAATAAGATAGAAATGAAACAGTACATATATATAAAGAACAATGACAGAACGAGTAAGCCAAGGAAACAAAGTGAAAATAGAGAAAGTTTGGAAAAGATAAAATAGTTAACATAGTGACAGCTAGAGACTCGGGTGCAGTCTTTCTTAACAGGCACCTGAATTTAATACTGGTTGATCCTAAACTATTGAATTAACTTATATGGAATCCCTTAAACCCACATCATTCATCTTCTCAATACAGTATAGAGAGCTGTCACCTTATGCATTATACTTTGCTCATCTCCGCCAGCAGGAGAATTCTTCATAATGCTTCTATATATTTCTCACAAACATCACTCCCTCTCTTATTGTCTTTTGCCTAGCATTAACAGTAATACTCTTGATATATTTCTATACTATACATAAAAAAAAACAATAGGCACAGAATGTATTTTAGTGTCAATTTTTGAAAAATGTACATAGAGTATAAATTTTTATTATGCTTAGTATGAATTTCATGGTTTTAAAAAAATGCTTATTCCGTGGATGAGAAAATTGAATAGGAAAATAAATAGATTTGCCCTTCTATTTGTTTTAATTCTGCATAATAAGTTTGTAGTTTTAGTGATCATTTTTTTAAATTTTTAAAATTTGTTCTAATTAGTTATACATGACAGTAGAATGCATTTTGACACACTGTACACAAATGGAGCACAACTTCTTATTCCTGTGACTGTATATGGTGCTGAGTCATATCAGTAGTGTGTACATAGGGTCATAATGTCCATTTCAGTCCACAGTCCTTCCCATCTCCACACCCTCTCCCCTCTCCTCACTCCCCTCTGCCCAATGCAAAGTTCCTTCATTTTTCCCTACCCCCACTCCATTATGGATCAACATCTGCTTATCAGAGAAAACATTCAGCCTTTGGTTTTTTGTGTTTGGCTTATTTCACTTAACATAATATTGATACCGCTGTTTACCGGTGACGAGTTCTGCTCCTTCTAATGTTGAAGATTGAACGCTACAGAAGCACACCAAGGCAAGCATATTAAGCAGGTTTTATTTAAAGGGAATAATGCAGACTTCTCCTGGAAGGAAGAAGGGGGCCATGGCTGATGTTCTAAAGTCCCAAGAAGTGAGCGCACCCTACATCTTTTATAGGTTAAGGTATCTTTTGTTCTCCAGTTCTCTCCCTGCTTATCTCTCCTTCCTGCCTAGGCCTGGTTTTGCATTAAGTGAGAAACCATGGGCAGGGGGTGGACCCGGGTGATTCAGGCAGATAAGGGCCCAGGGGGCACCAATTAGCAGCTCCTTGCTAGCAGTCTTTGATAAAGGCAGGTAAATTTGGTCATCAATGGGCTCCGGAGATCATTGACATTCCATTCTCCCAGGGGCAGTCTCCAACTTCCAGAGGCAGATGGCTTTATGGCCCGCATTTCCTTGATTTGACCCGATCCCCTATTTCTACACTAACTACCTGTTCTTAATTCTGACTTCAATATTCTCCAGCTCTATCCATTTACCTGCAAATGCTATAATTTAATTGCTTAAAGCTAATACTCCATTATGTATACATGTCACATTTTCTTTATTCATTCATTTGTTGAAGGGCATCTAGGTTGATTTTGATAATTTAGTTTTTTAATCACCCACTTATTCCCTCCATCTCCTGAGTCATCCCAGCAAAGTCAAGAGTAAACTCATCCCCAAAATGAGGTCATATTATCTAGGAGTCTACCCAAATCAATATCAGAGGGGATGTAAACCATGAATAAGACCAGACCTTTCTAATCCTTCTTTCCTTCACTAAGGGTTAAGAGTGGGGATCAATACCAGAATGGCATGATGGTTTCCAGGCTGAGTTCAGTACCATCATCGGTGGTCAGGAGTAACCTATGAATGTAGTGGAAGCTAGCTCCCATTTCAACAGAGCCAATGGGTACACTCTCATCCTGGGTGAAAACGCTTACCTCATCTAAGGCATTTATCTTCAGGAAAAGTGGGTCAAGAAAGAATCAGTACAATTGGAATAAAAGCCTACTTTCTCAGGCCTACTTGCTTCTATGTACAGGAATCAGGAGAGACCCAGAGAGTCAACCTCACATCTCTCCTTTCACTCATAGACCCACAGGGTTGTCTTAGCCTTGAATCTACCAAGACCATTTGGCCTTGTATTCCTATGCATGTGGTTAGAATAGGAAGTCTCACAAATCTCAGTCAGTTTCATCTCACAGACTCTAATCTATGCGGTTGGCATATTCCTATGTGTCTCCTTCCCCTACCCTTCTCCAACTCCTGAAGCTCTTAGACTATCAAGGCCCCCAAATCTTAATGTCTTCCATGAGCTGTCCTCTCAACATGTTGATCCATTGTGAATTTGGCCTTCTTCTGGAGACGGATTTTCCCTGAATCCTGCACAAGTGGTGTCTCTTTTTTTGTTTGTTTTCTATAACCTTTATACCTTCGAACTTGGAAGAAGAGGTACTTTTATTTTTTTCTGCATTTGTGCTTCTCCCTATAAGTCCCTGTTTTTATTGCTATGTCATCATGTTATATCACCCACTATCTCTAATTGTCATATATTTACCCTTCAGTTCTTTTCCATGTTTCTTGGTGGTTCTGTCCTCTAGCTCAGTGTCCCTCACTTAGATACAATGTCTGCTTAGTTATTTAAAAATTCTCCTAAGTGATCATCTTCATACCCTGGCTGCAGTTTCTTATATTCTTCTTTTCTAATGGGCTTGAACTCCATTCTACCAGACCTACTCATTTGTACCATCATTTCTTATACACATAATTCCTAAACTCCTACGCCCCATGGAAACTTCAGCAAAATAACAGGAATAGTACAAATGCAAACCTCAATCTCAGTATAATTTATAGTTTTAGCACTGGATCACATTACATTCCTTTTCATCATTTTATATCTCTGATTGTTGTATACAAAGTAAGTACGACTTGAAATTAATGTGGGACAGGAGACAAGAATGACCATGTCAAATTGGTGTCAAGGTCTAGGAAGCTCTTTAGGATTTTAATACCCCCTTAATAAGTAACTGTTACATGTTGTCAAGTAATATGTATTATTTTTTCAAAGGGCTCTATATTGTAACATAAATATTTATTGTTAGGATCTAAAAATTGGCTGAAAGGAACTTGTAGGGGTTTTAAATTTTTGTTTTGTTTTGCCTTTATTAAAACTGCAATACCACGAGAAATTACTGCAATAGAATGTACATAATTCAATCTGAATATGTTCAACCCTTACCGTATAGCAAGACACCATCAATAATTGATAATAATATAGCTTTCATGAATGTCTCTATACTGTCAATTTATATTCTCCACACCAAACCAAAATCTATCTAATACTTTTCCTAACTCCAAAATCTTTCTCCTCAACCAGGCTTCCAATCATTATTATTACCCCTCTTCACTCTCTTTACACCACTGATATCTTCTCTTATTTTGTTGTACTGGCTTTGAAGGGCCACAAACTTCATTTAATCAACTCTTCATCGATCCCACCCCTGCACTCTTGCAACTGAGAGTGGCAGAAGAAAAAATATCAGACTGACAAATTTTCTTACAAAGGTAATTGAAATCCTCAAGTTGACTTAATGTCATCCAGGATTATCTTACTCCCCCAGAAAATGAATATTTCATAACTTTTCCTCTCTTCGAAACATTCCTCCTCCAACTACATGTTCAACTGATTTGTTTTTTGTTTCACTAAACACAAGAAAAAATTTAGAAACAAAAGGAGGAAGCGAACTCAGTTTTCTACTGTCCAACAAACTCTGAAACCACACCAATCCTATCTTGTCAGTTATCTTGGAAGAGCAGTGCGTGTTCCCAACTCAAGCCAATTCTGCACTTGTGCTACGGGTTACTGAAGAATATTGATGGAGCACATTTTCACTCTTTCTTCAATGTCATTCATTTGACTTTTACCCATTAGCACAGAAGCATGCTATTATACATTTATCAGTTAACAATGAGGATCCATTCTGAGTAGTGCATCATTGTGTAAGTGCCAGAGTGTATTTACACCTAGACTATACCTAGGCTACAGAGTGATATTTCTAAATATAACTAAACACACAGTAAAATAATACCATATGACAAAAAAAAAAAAAAAAAAAAAAAAAAAAGAAAGAAAGAAAGAAAAGAAAAGAAAAGGATACACCTGTTTAGAACAGGTACCATGGATGGATGGAGCTGACAGGACTCGAGATTGCTCTGGATGACTGAGTGAATGGGGAGTGAACATGAAAACCTAGGACATTATTATACACTAAGGTAGACTTCAAAGCACTATAAACTTGGGCTAAATTAAATTTATAGAATATTGGTATAGGCCTACACAGGATCAGGATCATCAATATCAGTATCTTTCACCTCCACATCCTGGGGGCAATAACAAAAGGAGCAGACATCTCCTATGGTAACAGTGCCTTCTTCTAGAGAACTTCTTGAGGTACTTCTTGAAGAAGACACTCTTTTTTTTTTTTCAAAAATACTGGATAAAATACAGAAAATTCCTAGCTTATTTTATTGTGGTACCAAAAGAGTAGGGTAGAGGCAATATTTGAATAGATTATATCAATTATACCAAGAATGCAAGATTGGTTAAATATTAAAAAACAGATATTGATATAAACCAGTACATTATGAGGTTAGGGAGGAAATCATAGGGTACCTCAACAGATGCAAAAAAAATATTGGATGAAATTCAACCTCAATTCATGTTTTAAAATTCTCAGCAGAGTAGAAATAGAAGTAATTTTTTTAATTTGATGAATAACTACCAAAACCTACAGCCAGCATCATTAGTGGTTAAGTATTAAATCATCTAATGTCTAGTGCAAAAAACTTTCCTTCCTTCAGAGTGAGACAAAAATGCCAGTTGTTCATTTTGTCCTGGAGACATTAACATGACAGTAAAGCAGGAAAATAAAGGTTATTAGCATCATTATTAAGAGGTAATACAACTGTAGTTACAGAAAATTTACAAGACTCTAATAGAATCACTTATTAGACTTCAAGCAGATTTTAACTAGGTTTCTTGATAGAAAATCAATTTTATACCAAACAAAAGTAGAAAAATAGCCATTTACATTATTACAAGTGGTCAAGTACTTAGTAAAAAGTTTTAAAAACTAGGTGAAAATTCTGTACAAGGAAATCTTGTAAAAGATCTTTTTTTTTTTTTTTTTTTTTTTTTTTTTTTTTTTACTGAGCATTTAACCCAGGACACTTTATCACTGAACCACACTCCCAGCCCCCTCCGTTCTCTGTTTTGAGACAGGATCCCACCAAGCTGCATAGGGACTCACTAAGTTACTGAGGCCGTTCTCAAACCTGCAATCCTCCCGCCCCAGCCTCCCAAGTTTCTAGGAAGACACTCTTCTGAGATATGTGCCCATGGTGATTTGCTTGGTTTGTTTCTTTTGTTGTCACAGATTCACTTGAAAACAGATAATATACATGAACTTCTTTTCTATCAGTAAAAAATCTTTCAATATGTGGGCCCATGTTGACGTCTGCAAAATCTTCTATTTAAACCCTTTGCTGTGAGTTTTTATTGGAGGCTTTTTTTTTTTTTTCTTCTGCAATTTCCTTTTCTCTTGTCATTTGTTCAGTTATGTATTCACTAGATGATAAAATTTTTTAGCACCATTATAATTTTTTGCCACCTCCATCATATATGACAGCCAGTGTTAAATGAACTCTTATTATATGGTGTTTGTTCATATCTCCAATGTTAAAATAGTTGTCACTTGACTTTACCTTTCCTGTCATGTAACAACTCATTTTAAAATTTTAATTTATAAAGAAATTCCTAAAATGGTTTTTATAATTATGGACTTTTTATAATTTTTATAAGTATTTCTCTTCTCTACCTTCATTTTCATATGAAATCATATCCATTGACAATTTTGCCCCCTACCCCTTCACTAATACCACTGTCAGATTACTAATGTTTGACTCTCATGTTGCTTAATTAAATGCTTAAAGCTTGAGCCTTCTCTTATTTGACTATAGCCACTTCTTTGTTGTTGTTTCCCATTATCTAGTAGGATGGAAAACTTCCTAAAATTGCCCAGGGTCCCTCAATTTCTAACTGAGTGGAATGATTTTTGCTACTAAAGATGCACATGGATACCTAATAGGGCATGGAGAGATGCAGGGTTCAAAAGAATATTGAAAGAAGAAATAACAGGTAGACTGATTTTTTAATGATAAACTGTTTCTTTTATCAGAAGCCCATAGGAGAACAGTATAATGATGATGAAGGTGGTTGTTTTAGTCAGTTTTTTCACCATTGAGACCAAAAGACCTGACAAAAACAATTTTAGAGAAGGAAAGTTTGTTTGGTGCTCATGGTTTCAGAGGTTCTCAGTCCATAGAAGGCCGGCTCCATTGCTCTGGACCCAGGGAGTCAGAACATCATGTCAGAAGAGTGGTGGAGAAGAGCAGCTCAGGACAGGGCACCAGGAAGCAGAGAGGCACAACGCTGAGTTCACAAAATATAAACCACAAAACACACCTCCAATGACCCACCTCCTCTACACACCCTGCCTGCCTAGAGTTACCACCAAGTTAATCTATACCAGGGGATATAAGGCACTGACTAGGTTAAAACTTTCATAACCCAATCTAAACATTATTGCATTGTCTCACACTTGAGCTTTTGGGGGTGCACCTCATTTCTAAACCATAACAGTGGTATTAATAGTAGCAGCAGATGATCCATTGAACATTTATACTGTGCTATCTTAATATTTAATATATGTCCATTTAATTCTTGCCCAACTGTGCAAAATAGTTTGTATTAATATTTTTATTTTAATAAAGATGACAACTAAGTTCACATCCTCAGAAGAGATCTGGGAGGTATTAGGAGATTTTCACTTAAGTCATTGATTCAAATACTGGCCTGAGTGCTAAGTTGGGATAGTTTGTATGCAGGAAGCACCATGAAGGAGCTCAAGATGTAAGCAGAGGTGGAAAGTAATCTAAAATATAGGATATACAAATCAAAAGAAAATTCCTTGCATTTGTACAATGACTAAATGTTCTTTAAAATGTGTTTATCAGAACTTCATTTAGTCTTCACAAAATTCTCACAGGAAGGCTCATTGTGCAAAAGCCAAAAATCAGACATGTACAACTCAGTCATAGTCCTAAGTTCAAATGACTACACAAGAGTTGATCTAGAAGGCAAAGTAGTATGTTTAAACTTCGAGTTTATCAATCCTTTAATTAAACGTGTAATTTTAGATAAAAAAAATTTGGATGTTTGTGAAGGTGTGAAGGCATATACTTATCATATTTTATTTCCAAAGTAGTTTATCACCGGACTGAGAAAAATTGATATAATGTATATTAAGTATAATGGTTATAATAGTTAAATCAATCTCTCACCGTGTGTGTATGTATAAAATTGATAAATCTCTTTTCTCTAAATATACACACAAAAGTATATACTTATATGTAACTACATAAATATATTATGTAGTATCTTTATTTTATTTTCTACATGTATTTCTAATTTAAAACAGAATATGTGAAATTAAAATAAACGGAAGGGAGATTTTGACTTTGTGAGAATAAACTTAAAATACAGGTTGAGAGCTCTTAACAATTACTCTAATGAACTATTATACATTGTCAGTTTAATTTAAGGAACACAAAAGAAACATTTAGTGAGAAAAGAAATTATCTGCCAAGACATAAAATAGTGGAATATTGAATTGGAAAGTAAAACAGACTCCAGGCAATGTGCTTTATAATTTCCTACCTGTTCAGTTTCTACTGTCAGGAATGCATTAGTGGCTTTTTCTCCTTAGTATGAAATTTTGGAAGTCTTGTTAGCAGAAAATGAGACAACAATCAAGCTTCTTCTCGTGATGCTATCCTTCTCACTGAAACTGTGGGAAATGTAAAGGTGCACCTAAAGAGTGTGCTTCAAGTGTTTGGGAAAGCAAAACGCTTAGCCTACTTTGACCTTTATAAAGACAGCAAGGGGGAAAGCAGAATGGTTTAGGAAAGCTTAGAGTTGGGAGGAATGTTTCAAAAGATGAAAACTGAGAATGGATCTGTGATATTTTAGGTAGAACTTTGCTTAAATATCCTGTTCAGATTTTTGTTTTATTTTATTTCAAATAAATGATTCTTTCCTTAGTAGTCTACTTCTTGATCTTCCCAGCTATGACCAAATACATGATACTCCATTAGTTGTGAATAAGTTCATAATCTGAACAATTTCCATAGAATTTCATAAACGAGTATAATAAAGTTATTTGATAATAAAAGTAACTGTTGAAGGAATGTGCATTATTGATATTATTATCTTAGTTACATTAAAGCTAAGTGTGCTTATATCACATGAGGAAAGAAAAAAACAGCTAGATATACTTTAGTGCATTTTTATGCTTTTCTTAAAATTTTTCCTGAGACATAAAGCTATTAGTTTTATCAGTCTTACATACAAAAATATCATTAACTTTTGCAATAACATCTTTAAATATGAAGGACAATGATACATTTTACATAAAAGCTTGTCATGGGTGGGCATAACATTTTAAAATGCAGAACAGAAACTATTATGAGAGATGAATTACTTTCTTAAATAGTCCAATGAATGGAATCCAAAAGTTAATAAGAATGACATTGGTGAAATAGTATATTGGAGATTTTATTATACAATTTTAATTTTTTAAAAAAGTGGTCAAACTTTGTCTGCTTTCATTTACCAGACAATTCAACCATGAAAATAAGTGCCTGCACTGTGTGCAGAAACTAATTAGGGTGTGGCCAACAGACATAAGTCAGCAGTATTATTGTCATTTAGATGAAAATTTTAATGCCTTTATATTCTTTCTATTCTTTTTTAGACTCAATTTCATGACAATCATTACCAGTAACAAAAAGCAGAACAAATTCATAGAGGCATGCATTCCTCTTAGCCAGTTTCAACTACTACTTTTGTCACATTAACACCCCAAATCATGAATTGCAACTATTTCGGGCTTTGAATAACTTTATTTGTTAGATTTCAACTATGATTTTGGCTCCAATTAAGCAAATCTGTATTCCATTTTTGATATTTATTGTTACGGTTTTCATGTGAAATGTTCCTCAGATTCATGTGTTGAAGACTTGTTCACCAAAGCAGCAATGTTCAGAGGTGGGATTTGGGTAATTGATTGGCCTTTGAGGACTCTGACCTGACCAATGGATAAATCCTTTGAGAGATTCGTAGTTTGATTACATTATCAAAAACTGGTGGAAACCACAGGCAGCAGGGCCTAAGTGGAGAAAGTAGTCACTGCGGGCATGCCCTGGAAGAAGTTACCCTGTCAGGCCCCTTCTTTGCCCTTTCTCTCTGCTTCCTGGCTGCCAAGAGCTGAGTAACTTTCCTCATCATGTCCTTCTGCCATGATGTTCTGCTTCAACTCAGGCTGAAAACAATGGAGTGGGAACCATGGATTGAAACCTCTGAAATCATGAGCCAAAATCTTTCCTCCCTTAAGTTGTTTTTCTCAGGTATGAGTAACAGTGATGAAAAGCTAACACACCTCTCTATTTCCTTCCTTTAATTTCAAACTTCCCTATTTGGTGTATCCTTCCCTTTCCTTCCCTCCCTCCCCAATTCATGCCTTTAGTTAAAATCCAATTGGAATTTTTTGTTTACTTATTTCTGTAGAATATCCATAATATTTCTTTGCACATATCTAGCCATTTTCTTCCTTCCTGATAACTGCCTAAAGAGAATGGAGACATAATAGAAAAAAATAACAGAAACTTGCTTTGAATCTTCCTTTAGGAAGTGAACATCCAGACACAGAAGAAAGGAGTAATTCAGCAAGAATAAGAAAGATATGGGGGGAAAAAGTGGGGACAAAAGAAGAGATATTTCACACTGGTGAAAAAAGAGAAATGAGAAAACTAAGGAGTAGGAGGAAATGTACAAAAAATTTTAATGAAAATCAGCAAGATCATTCTTCAGCCTGTGAAATAAGCAATAAAGGCTAAACCTTGTTCACAGCAAAAACTCTGGCTGTGACTGATTGGCAAATGGTGAAGTCAGGGTTCAGGGCTGAAAGAGAAGGGAGACAATCACAGAGGGATTAGCATCTCAAAAAGAAGCCCAGAGGAAAAGCAAAAGCAAAGTCTGAAAGAGCAGGAAGCTTAGAGAAGTATAATGCAAGGGGAGAAATCCAGTAAGAAAACAGGAAAGGAAAATATAATATAAATGAAACTCAATTAGATGGCTATTGATTGGGGCCAAAATATGTATAAGGGGAAAATGTTATTTTAAGACTAATGCATATTAAAACATGAAGATAAGACAGTCTTGGGAAAAAATAGCTAATATTAATATGCATAAGAGATTTTAAAACAGATATTTGATTGTGTAATTAGGTTTAGAGGCACTCCATTGTGAAAGAAAGAACTTCGAAAGCTACAAAAGAAGGATAGGAAGTTTCATAAGCATCAATTCCCCCAGGCAGGGAGAGAGTGGGGATTAAAACACCCTACAGGTTGTCATGGAGGTAAGTTTTCTGTCTGTTGATAACAAATGTAGTTAATATTTAAATGATGTCATTGGAATCAAATGTCCAGGCTGCCTGCTGCATTAAGTGATCAAAATTTTGGAGACTGGAAATGTAAAAAGAAATCAATCAGGTTGATTCAAAGCTGTCCCTGAAGAAGACAGAGGGACTAGTTTCTCAAAGCTCTCTCTTGGGTGCCTCAGGGATGCCAAGGGCTTTGGTAGGGAAGGAAAGGAGGGCTGGTAAGCAGGAAGGCTACCTGCTTGGAAAGTTCATTCATCTAGGTGTGTGTCTTCTTATTTAAAAAGAGCCCATTTCACTGATACCATTATATGCAAGAGAAAACTAAGAAAGGTAATTGACATTACAAATAATGTTCAAACAAAAAAATTGTGAAAGGCAACTAGTTTGTTTATTTCTGAAACTTAAAACCAATTCCTGGTGAGTAAACGAAGCAAAGGAAAATAGAGAAGGCACTTGAGCTGTACATATTAAAAAGTGAATTGAAAGAAGATTGCTTTAGGAATTTTATTGCTTTGTTTCTATTGTTGACACTCACTTAAGATAGAAAAACCATGATTGGTAATGCTGTGAGTTGAAACTATGCATAAAAGTCTATGTGCTCACTTGCGTGTTTTAATCAGAAATAATGCAGATAAAAATAACCCATCAGAATATAGAAAGTATAATATGTAACACCTACAAAATGTTCCAGAAACTGATGTTTTTATTAATAAAATTATTACAGATGAATAAATAAAGTGAAAGTTAGATATTAACATACACATAAAATAGTTACTGACTTTATAGTTAAATCATTGCTTTATTGTAAAGATTAATCAAAATATATTTAAGCTTGTCTGATAATTGAGTATAACTTCATAATTCACAAAAGGTACCAAATAGGTACCAATGTGGTAAAGAAAACTTTCTGTAAAGACTGCTATCACTTTTTGACATTTATAGGGAAAAAGTCTTTAATGTAATACTCAGCTGGTATAGACACAGTCCAAACAACAATAATCATTGGCTTAAACACAAGGCAACATAACCACAGAAAAAGTTATTTATTCACTAAATATGTAATAAATGTGCTATCTGCTACCTTCTACCACTCAAAATAAAATATGGTAGAATGTGATAAGAGTTTCCTTGAGCATACTTAATATACATAGCACTATATATGATTTCCAGTGAGATTCTGAAGCTAATTTAAATTTTTTTCCACATTAGAGAACTAGGGAAACAATCCAGTACAACTCAATTTTTTTCTGACATCCGGCTGTCTTTTAATACTTTGGTGATTAAAGTTGAGTGATTTACCATTAAATGTGTTTTAAGTTTTAAAAAAATGTATCTACAGCAGCATTTCTTTTATATAGCATAGAGTACAATGAGTTGTTAAAAATTAATAATTCATTGACTATCACAATTTCAAAATGGTAAGGTATAAAAAATAGAAGGACAACTGAAAAAAATAAAATAAATCATTCAAAAAACAAAATATTCTCTCTCTGTCCTTCTGAAATCCTAGCTCCAGCATAACACCTGGAGTTCAATATCTGTTCTCTGTTTCTGTGTTAATGCCCTTTTTAGAATATCACATAAATAGAATAATACAGTACATAGCCTTTGGGGTTTCCCATCATTCACTTACCAAAATGACCTTCAGATATATCTACATTATTAAGAGAATCAAGAATTTCTATTTTTGACACTGAGGGCAATTTCATTATATAGAAATAATAGTACAATTATCTAACAACCAGTTGAAGAATAGTTGACTTGTTCTGAGTTTGGATTATTATAAATAAATCTTTAAAATATTCACATGTAAGTTTTTTAAGGAACAATTATTTACTTTTGTATCAAACATGTACTTTAAATATCAATATATAATCAGGTTAAAAGTAAAAGAATGAGGTAGTACATACATACTATGGAAATACAAAGATAACAAATCTGCTTAATAGTCATAATAATTTTAGACAAACCAGATGCTAGAACAAGGATCATTATCAGTAATAATAAGCAAGTACTAATATAAGAACAAGGGTCATTTTTGCCAGAAGACATATCAAGAATAAATGTATAAACCTAAAATTAGGACTTCAAAATACCAGAGGCAAAAACTAACATATTTGAAAGGAAAAGTATGATGATGCACAATAATCATTGGAGCTAGTAATACTGTCAATAATTAATAGAACAAGAATATTGAATAGAAAGAACTCCCCCCAAATTTATGTCTACTTCAGAGTGCTACTTTATTTAAGGAAAAAAAGACACATTTTTTCTTCTCTTAGTCTAACCAAGGACCTCATGCAAGAAAGATAAGTGCTCTACCACTGAACTACATTCTTAAGTCAAATAAAAGTGCTGGTTGCAGATGGAATTATAATTATTTAAGACCTTGAAATCAAATCTTCCTGTATTTATGGTGGACTCTAAATCCAATGACTAGTAGCTTTATATGAAGAGAAGGTGCAGGAAGACACTGAGGCTAGACAGTCATGTGAAGTTGGAAGCAGAGATGGCAGTGATGACCAGTAACAAGAATCACTGACACCAACCACTCTGGAAAGCAGTATGGAGATTTCTCAGAAAACTGGGAATGGAACAACCATTTGACCCAGTTATCCCACTTTTTGGTATATACCTAAAGGACTTAAAATAAGCATACTACAGTGATACAGCCACATAATGTTTATAGTAGCATAACTCATAGTAGTAAAGCTATGGAACCAACCTAGAAGCCCTTCAGCAAATGAATGGATAAAGAAATTGTGGTATATATACAAAATGGAATATTACTTAGCCATAAAGAAGAACGAAATCATAGCCTTTGCCCTAAATGGATAGAACTGGAGACTATTGTGCTACGTTAAATAAGCCAGTCCTCAAAAACCAAAGGTTGAATGTTCTTTCTGATATGCAGATGCTAACACATAATAAGGGAGCAGAGGTAGGTAGAATAGAAGTTCATTAGATTCACAAAGGGGAATGAAGGGAAGGGAGCGTGAATGGAAACAGGAAAGACAGAGAATGAATTAGACAAAACTTTCCTGTGTTCATATATGAGTGCATGGCTGGTGTAACTCCACATCATGTTCAAACGCAAGAATGGGATCTAATTAGAATAAGTTATACTCCATGTATGCATAATATGTCAAAGATCCCTCTACTGTCATGTGTATCTAAAGATAACAAAAATAAATGAATAAAAAGAATCACTGACACCAGAAGGAGCACAGCAGGGTGAGATTTCTCCCTCAGGGCAGATTGTGCTGCCAAACAATAATGAGAAATCCTTTTTAAAAAAAACAAGAGGAAGAAAGTGGGCAATGAAAGGAGGAAAAAAGAAAACCAGGAAAAGGATGGAAAGAAGGCGACGAGGGAGACAGGAGGGCATGGCAAGGACACAGCGAAAAATATGTGGAAAAATGTTGGATGATAATCCAAATAACGAAATAAATATCCATTAATCCACAGTAATAGAAAATTGATTAAGTTAATGAATTGAAGGGAAAATTTTTCATTACAAAAGAATTCCAGAATGAGAAATGTAATCAGAAAGAGGGAAACACAAAATCATCATTTGAATAAAACAGGGAAAAAAGCCACAGCAAAGATTCATAAATTAATCCTAAATTATCCACACATATTTACCATGAATACTAAAATTAGTGGGTTTTGCAAAGAATCAATATAGTACTAAAATTGCTATGTCCACAAAATAATTAAACAATTACAGTGGTGGTTTTACCACCATAAAAAAAAAAAAAAATTTTTTTTGATGTTTTTTCCTTTAGGATTAGGAACTTAATTCTTTTCCCTCTTTTTCTTTTCATTTCCTTTCTTTCTTTCTTTCTTTCTTTCTTTCTTCCTTCCTTCCTTCCTTCCTTCCTTCCTTCCTTCCTTTCTTTCTTTCCTTCTTTCTTTCTTTCTTTCTATTTTTAACACTATCTTGAGTCAAGTTTAAGTCTCAGGCTGGAGGTTGACCTGTTCTCTTTCTTGAGCAACTCATTATCTATCTGATTCTCATATACTGGGGCAGTATACAATCTTCTTTAATTACCCCATGATGGGGTATCAAACAACTAGGAGTAGTCCCTATGCCTTTAGATGTAAAAGTATTCAAATTAGCCAATGCATAGGTAGACTGCAATGCATAGGTAGGCAAGCCCAATTGCTTGCCGTACACAAGCTGCCCTTTCTAGCACAGCCTGCTGATACCCTGTTCCTGCAGGCAGCCCTCTGATGCTGCTCAGCAGACTTTTCTCCTTTCCACATGAAATAAAGGTTTCTGCCTTTCATCACTCAGATTGTCATTTTATTATGTCACTCCATCAAAAGAATCTTTAAATTTTATAAAACACTTCTAATGAAAATGGTGGAAAGGAATGTTACAGTGTATAAAAGCAGCAGACACGAATAGATCAGATTTAATATCACCAAAAAGTTATGTGGAGACCATGGGCTTCCTGCATACTCTAGGAAGAATTCCTCAGCTTATCATATTTGACCTCAATATTTCATTACCTCAGCTAATTATAAGAAAATATCAAACTCTAAAATAAAGAACATTCTTTTAAAAAGCCTAATAAATGTTCTTCAAAATTCTGAGGTTCTTGAAACCTAAGGAGGGCCTAAGAACTAGTCATGGATTGGAAGATGGCACAGATCACTAAGTGCAACGTGGCACCACGACGTGGATCCCGGAACATTAAATGAAGTGGTGGAGGGTGATACTGATGTGCAAATATATGTTCATCAGTCACAAAGCATGTACCACTCTGGAAGTGAGGGTATTGTCACTGGGGAGAGGATACAAGTGTGGGGTCAAAGAGTAAATGGGAGATTTCTGTACCTTCTGCTCAATTATACTGTGAACTCAAGACTGCTCTTTAAAAAAAAGTTAAAATTATAAAAAAAATTATAAAACATCAATAGACCATGTCTTAAGGAGCCTATTTCAGGACTACTTTGTTTTACTGATCTACATATCTATTCTTTGGTCATACTTCATTGTCTTGATTATTTTAGCTTTATAGTAAATATTGAAATTATTCACTAAATTCTCTGACTCTTTTTCCAAAATTATTTTGTTCTAATTTCTTTGCTTTTCCATATTTCCTTCTGCTGTCTTCTTTTGTTTTTTTCCCCTTCTGCCTTCTATTGGTTTAAGAATTTGTTTTATAAGTTCACTTTATTTTTTCTACTTGCTTTTTATATACTTCTCTTTTTGATTTTTAAATGTTTGCTTTTGTTTATACATTAGCTGATCAGAGTCTTCTTTTTTGTATTTATTTTTTTATGTATCATTCTTTTTTTAAATTTATTTTTATTGTAAACAAATGGGATACATGTTGTTTCTGTTCATACATGGAGTAACAGCATACCATTTGCATATTCATACATTTACATAGAGTAATGATGTTTGATTCATTCTGTTATTTTTTCCCTTCCCCCCACCCCTCCCACCTCTCTTTTCCCTCTATACAATCCCTTCTTCCTCCATTCTTGCTCCCCTTCAACCCCCCATTGCGTGTCATCATCCGCTTATCAGTGAGATCATTCGCCTTTTGGATTTTTGAGATTGGCTTATCTCACTTAGCATGATATTCTCCAATTTCATCCATTTGCCTGCAAATGCCATAATTTTATTATTCTTTATAGCTGAGTAATATTCCATTGTATATATATACCACAGTTTCTCTATCCATTCATCAATTGAAGGGCATCTAGGTTGGTTCCATAGTCTGGCTATTGTGAATTGAGCACCTATAAACATTGATGTGGCTGTATCTCTGTAGTATGCTGATTTTAAGTCCTTTGGGTATAGGCCGAGGAGTAGGATAGCTGGGTCAAATGGTAGGTCCATTCCAAGTTTTCTAAGGAATCTCCACACTGCTTTCCAGAGTGGATGCACTAATTTGCAGTCCCACCAGCAATGTATGAGTGTACCTTTTTCCCCACATCCTCTCCAACACCTGTTGTTGCTTGTATTCTTGATAATCACGATTCTAATTGGGGTGAGATGGAATCTTAGTGTAGTTTTGATTTGCATTTCTCTTATTACTAAAGATGGTGAACATTTTTTCATATGTTTGTTGATTGCTTGTAGACCTTCTTCTGTGAAGTGTCTGTTCATATCCTTAGCCCATTTGTTGATTAGGTTATTTGTATTCTTGGTGTAGAGTTTTTTGAGTTCATTATATATTCTGGAAATTAGTACTCTATCTGAAGTATGAGTAGCAAAGATATTCTCCCACTCTGTAGGCTCTCTCTTCACATTGCTGATAGTTTCCTTTGCTGAGAGAAAGCTATTTAGTTTGAATCTATCCCAGTTATTGATTCTTGCTTTTATTTCTTGTGCTATGGGAGTCATGTTAAGGAAGTCTGATCCTAAGCCTACAAGTTGAAGATTTGGACCTACTTTTTCTTCTATAAGATGCATGGTCTTTGGTCTGATTTCAAGGTCCTTGATCCATTGTGAGTTGAGTGTTGTGTAGGGTGAGAGATAGGGGTTTAGTTTCACTCTGTTGCATAGTGAATGGATTTCCAGTTTTCCCAGCACCATTTGTTGAAGAGGCTATCTTTTCTCCATTGCATATTTTTGGCACCTTTGTCTAGTATGAGAAAATTGTATGTATTTGGGTTTGTGTCCATGTGCTCTATTCTGTACCATTGATCTACCTGTCTATTTTGGTACCAATACCATGCCATTTTTGTTACTATTGCTTTGTAGTATAGTTGAAGTTCTGGGATTGCTATACCCCCTGTTTGATTCTTCCTGCTAAGGATTGCTTTAGCTATTCTGGGTTTCTTATTCTTCCAGATGAATTTCATGATTGCTTGCTCTATTTCTGTAAGGTACGTCATTGGCATTTTAATTGGAATTGCATTGAATCTGTATAGCCCTTTTGATAGTATGGCCATTTTGACATTATTAATTCTGCCTATCCAAGAACATGGAAGATCTTTCCAACTGCTAAGGTCTTCCTTAATTTCTTTCTTCAATGTTTTGTAGTTTTCATTGTAGAAATCTTTTACCTCTTTGGTTAGATTGATGCCCAAGTGTTTTATTTATTTATTTATTTATTTATTTTTTTTTGAGGCTATTGCAAATGGAGTTATTTTCCTCATTTCCCTTTCAGCTGTTTTGTCGCTTGCCTATAAAAATGCTTTAGATTTATGTGTGTTGATTTTATAGCCTGCTATTTTGCTGAATTCATTTATGAGGTCTAGAAGTTTTCTGGAGGAGGTTTTTGGATCCTCTAAATATAGAATCATGTAATCCGCAAATAGTGACAGCTTAAGTTCCTCTTTTCCTATTCGTATCCCTTTAATTTATTTAGTCTGCCTAATTGCTCTGGCTAGAGTTTCCAGGACAATGTTGAATAGAAGTGGTGAAAGAGGACATCCTTGTCTTGTTACCATTTTTAAAGGGAATGGTTTCAGTTTTTCTCCATTAAGAATGATGTTGGCCATGGGCTTAGCATAAATAGCCTTTACAATGTTCAGGTATGTTCCTACTATCCCTATTTTTTCTAGTGTTTTGAGCATGAAGGGGTGTTGTATTTTGTCGAACGCTTTTTCTGCGTCAATTGAAATAACCATATGATTCTTATCCTTAAGACTATTGACGTGATGGATTATGTTTATTGATTTACCAATGTTGAACCATCCTTGCATTCCAGGGATGAACCCCACTTGATCGTGGTGCACAATTTTCTTAATATGTTTTTGGATACGGTTTGCCAATATTTTGTTAAGGATCTTTGCATCTATATTCATCAAGTATATTGGTCTAAAATTTTCTTTCCTTGATGTGTCTTTTCCTGGTTTGAGTATGAGGGTGATATTAGCATCATAGAATGAGTTTGGTAGGGTACCCTCCTTTTCTATTTCCTGGAATACTTTGAGAAGTTTTGGAATGAGTTCTTCTTTGAAGACCTTGGATTGGCTGACAATCCATCTGGTCTGGGATTTTCTTGGATGGTTGATTATTAATGGCTTCTATTTCATTGCTTGATATTGATCTGTTTAAATCGTGTATGTCCTCCTGGTTCTGCTTGGGAGAAGCATATGTCTCTAGAAATTTGTCAATGTCTTCGGTAGTTTCTACTTTGTTGGAATACAGATTTTCAAAGTAGCTTCTCATTATGTTCTATATCTCAGTGGCGTCTGTTGTGATATTTCCTTTTGCATCATGTACTTTAGTAATTTGAGTCTTCTCTCTCCTTCTCTTTGTTAGTGTGGCTAAGGGTTGGTCTATTTTGTTTACTTTCTCAAAGAACCAACTTTTTGTTTTGTCAATTTTTTGAATAGTTTCTTTTGTTTCAATTTCATTGATTTCAGCCCTGATTTCAATTATTTCCTGTCTTCTACTACTTTTGCTGTTATTCTGTTCTTCTTTTTCTAGGGCTTTGAGCTGTAATGTTAGGTCATTTAGTTGTTGACTTTTCATTCTTTTCTGGAATGTGCTCCATGCAATGAATTTTCCTCTTAGTATCGCTTTCATAGTGTCCCAGAGATTTTGATATGTTGTATCATCATTCTCATTGTCCTCTAAGAATTTTTTAATCTCCTCCCTGATGTTTTTTGTTATCCATGTTTCATTCAATAGCATATTATTTAGTCTCCAAGTGTTGGAGTAATTTCCCTTTTTTATTTTGTCATTGATTTCTACTCTCAGTCCATTATGATCTCATAGAACACAAGGCAGTTTCTCTATTTTTTTGCATTTCCTAAGGGCTGCTTTGTGGCATAACATATGGTCTATTATTGAGAAGGTTCCATGTGATGCTGAGAAGAAAGTGAATATGCTTGCTGATGGATGGAATATTCTATATATGTCTATTAAGTCTAGGTTATTGATTGTGTTATTGAGTTCTATGGTTTCTTTGGTTGGATTTTGTTTGGAAGATCTATCTAGTGATGACAGTGGTGCGTTAAAGTCAACCAGAATATTGTATTGTGGTCTATGTGATTCTTGAAATTGAAAAGGATTTGTTTGATGTACAGGGATGCACCATTGTTTGGGGCATAAATATTTACTATCATTATGTCTTCCTGATTTATGGTTCCCTTAAGCAGTATGAAATGTCCTTCTTTATCCCTTCTGACTAACTTTGGCTTGACGTCCACTTTATCTGATATAAGGATGGAAACCCCCGCTTTTTTACTGAGTCCATGTGCATGGTAGGTTTTTTCCCATCCTTTCACCTTTAGTCTATGGGTGTCTTTTTCTATGAGATGAGTCTCTTGCAGGCAGCATATTGTTGGGTCTTTCTTTTTAATCCATTCTGTTAGTCTATGTCTTTTGATTGATGAGTTTGGGCCATTAATGTTCAGGGTTATTATTGAGATATGATTTGTATTCCCAGTCATTTGGACTTATTTTCGGTTTTTAACTTGACTAGTTTTCTCCTTTGAGTGGTTTTCTCTAAGGTAGTTCCTCCCTTTGCTGACCTACATTGTTGTTTTTCATTTCCTCCTCATGGAATACTTTATTGAGAACATTCTGTAGGGCAGGCTTTCTATTTGTAAATTCTTTTAACTTTTGTTTATCATGGAAGGATTTTATTTCATCTTCAAATTTGAAGGTTAGTTTTGCTGGGTATAGGATTCTTGGTTGACAACCATGTTCTTTCAGAGCTTGAAATATGTTGGTCCAGGCCCTTCTAGCTTTTAGAGTCTGGGTTGAGAAGTCGGCTACTATCCGTATTGGTCTCCCCCTATATGTAATCTGATGCTTTTCTCTCGTGGCCTTCAAAATCCTATCTTTATTTTGAAGGTTAGGCATTTTCATTATAATGTGTCTTGGTGTGGATCTGTTGTGATTCTGTGCATTTGGTGTTCTGTAAGCTTCTTGTATTTGATTTTCCATTTCATTCTTCAGGTTTGGGAAATTTTCTGATATTATTTCATTGAATAGGTTGTTCATTCCTTTGGTTTGTATTTCTGTGCCTTCCTTAATCCCAATAATTCTTTAATTTGGTCTTTTCATGATGTCCCATAGTTCTTGGAGATTCTGTTCATGATTTCTTACCATGTTCTCTGCTTGGGCAACTTTATTTTCAAGATTAAATATTTTGTCTTCATTGTCTGAGGTTCTGTCTTCCGAGTGGTCGAGTCTGTTGGTGATGCTTTCCATTGAGTTTTTTATTTGGTTTATTGTCTCCTTCATTTCAAGGATTTCCATTTTTTTTTTTTTTTTTGTTTGTTTGTTTGTTTTTTGTTTTTTTTTTTAGAATCTCTATCTCTTTGTTGAAATGATCTTTTGCTTCCTGCAGGTGCTCTTTCAGCTTATTGGTATGATCATTCCTTGCCTGCATTTGCTCTCTTACCTCATCCTTTGCTTTGTGAATCATCTTAATCATGTATAATCTGAAGTCCTTTTCTGACATTTCTTCTAACATACTGTCATTGGATTCTATTACTACAGAATCTAGATTTGTTTGCATCATTTTCTTCCCTTGCTTTTTCATGTTGTTCATGTATCTTCCCCTCTAACAGTGCAGATCTGGGGTATTGCAGATTTCCCCCTATAGGCTTATAGTGGCCCTATAGGTTTCCAAAACCCTTTCTTTAAGGGGAGATCAATATTAGCAGTGCCCAAAACAGACACTATGCAATCCTAGACCAAATAGCCCCTATGGGGACAATAACAAAATTGTCATAATAAACAAAATGAGTTCAAATATTATTTTCGGTAAAACAAACAGGTTTTCAATAAGGTCTGCAGTTTCTAATGGAGGACAAAGAGGATGCAGAGGGATGTAGAATGTGGCTGTTAATGGGATAAGAAAAGCATATACAGAAGTTCTAGAAAATAGAATTGGTGAGAGTGTAATCAAAAGAAATTGGATGTTAGTATGCAAAAAAGGGAGAAAGAGACTCGGAGGGAACAGGTAAACAAAAGGAAAAGAGAGCAAGAAAAGTAAAGAAATAAAAACAATTTTTTTTAAAGAGGAGAAAAAAGAAAATCTACTGTATAACAGTCATAAGTCATATACTAATGAAACCTCCCAGTGTTTAGTAGCCTAATGCATGAGAGGTACCTGACAATGAGTTTCAAGCCTCCAGCAGGCGTTGCAGAATGAGATTTGCCCCACCCAAAGATAGGAGCTACGGCTTCCAGGAGTATACAAGATGACTGCTCTGGCTTCGAAATGTGTTGGCAAATGGGGAGCTGCAGCTCAAGGGTGGACGTGGTCAGCTGGAGGTCCTGGAGATGGGATGCGGTTGGTCTGGCAGGGGTCCTGGAGGTCCAATGTGTTTGGTGTGGTTGTGGGATCCTGGAGGCCGAGTGCAATCAGTTGGTCTGGGGTCCCAGTGATTAGGCGTAGTTAGTTGGTCTGCAGGTCCTGGCGGCAGGGAGCAGTCAGTTGATGTGAGGGCCCCAGAGGCAGGGAGTGATTGGTCCGGCTGAGGGATCCTGGAGACGGGGCTCAGTCAGTCCAGCCAAGGGTCCTATGGGGCCTGGCTGTTGTCTCAAAATGGCGGCAGCCACATGTAATCAAACCTGCAGGTACTGTAACAGTGAACTTCCAGGCAGCAGCAGGCAGCTGGTGCTCCACTGGCGGTTGGCGATCAGTTTGCTGACTGTTGTCGGACAATCGGGAGGTGAACCTCCAGGTTGGGTGATGGATAGGTGTAAGGCAGGCAATGGACAAGCAAGAGGCAGGCAAATGGTGGATGATAGACACCTGACAGTGAGCAATCTGCTCTCAAAAAAGGCGTCGATATGCTGGCAGACTGCAGGTCATCACAGCAGACAAATGGGTAAACACCACAGGATCGATAAGCAGCAAAAACTGCCTCACCGAGAAACAGATATCCTCTGCTTGAAACCGGCATTACGTAGCGACAAGGAACGCAGCCTCCCTCTAGTCTGCCATCTTGATTCTCCCAGAGTCTTCTTAAAAGGGTATTATACTGTTCCCTGTGTACTGTGTACTTTCCAACAAGGTTGTTCCAAGTTCTCTCCTCTATCTTTACATAATTTTTGTCATTTTATTTTAACATGCTTTTATAGATAAATAACCTCTATTTTATCAATATTTCATCGATATGCAAAAGAAAAATATTATCTTCATTTATTTAATTCCTGGATCTCTTTATTTCTTTATGTAGATTCATGTTTTTGCTTGATCCATATTTCGTTAACTAGAGAAATTTGAAATTTTATTACAGTGTATAGTCTGTTGAGAGTTAATTACAGCATTAATTTTTTCTGGGGTAATACTTATTTCTTCTTCATTTTTTAAAATTATTTTTTCTGCTGGGTGTGGTGGTGCACCTGTAATCCCAGCAGCTTAAGATGCTGATGCAGGAGGATCACAAGTTCAAAGACCAGCTTCCGCAACTTAGCAAGGTCCTAAGCAACATTGTGAGACCCTATATCAAAAAAACAAAAACTAAATTAAATAAATAAAAAGAGGTGGCAAAGTGGCTCAGTGGTTGAGCACCTCTGGGTTCAATCCCTTTACTACAATTCTGTACTATAGAATTCACAACTGGTAATTTGTCTTCTTAAATTCTCTTCCTTTCCTCTCCCTCTCATCATTCCTTCTTTCCTTTCTTTTTTTCTTTCTTTCTTCCTGTCTTTCTTTGTTTAGCACTTAAGCATGTGACTTCGTTTTCTTCTGGCTTGCATGATTTCTGACTAAATTTCTTTTTAATTCTTATCTTTCTTTCTTATTTATAAAAGGTGTCATTTTCCTCTAGCTGACCTCAAGATTTCTCTTTGACTTGGTTTTGACAGTGCTTCTATGGCAATAGTGAGTGTTGCTCTTCCTCAGTACTTTATGACTTTTTGTTCCTTAGAGGAAATTATGGAAAAGTCCTGGATGAGGTTTCATGTCATATATTTCCCTCCATGGCTGCTGGATGTATTTTGTGTGTGAGTTCCCAATGAGATTATGGAGAATCTGGCAAGAGTGCAAATTGCTCCTTTAGGCATTTTCCCAAAGACTGTTGAACCCTTTGCAAATGCACAATTGCCCTTTGCCATTTCATGAAACACTCTAGTTGAATTCTCCTCACCAGCATTCCATGGCATCTATCCAAGGTAATCAAGTGCATATAGCCATTTGTTCCTTGCAGACATTCCTTTTTTCTTAACTTTTAGATTAGATGTTAATTCTATGGCATTGCATTGTTGTTACTTTAGGTTTCAGAGTGTTTACATCAATTTCTTGCATCTCAAGTAGAATCTGAAATTTTTCCTTTAACTTTTTTGAGTTGGATCTTTAAGCTGATGATTTTTTGTGAGTTTTCAAAACTATGTCATCTACTTTATCTGCAAGTTCTCAGAGTTCCTGCAAACTCCATATCTTTTTGCTTGCCACAGGTACGTGTTTTCTCCAGTCAATCCCATAGGGTGACAGTATCTCACTCTGTGAAATCATCCATTGGTGCTCTTTCACTCTGTCATTTTTTCTTGCATCTTTTAGTTTCTCCAAGTGTCTGTGTTCCTACATCTTCCTGTGTTCCATATCTGAAGCTGATACTAAATTTCATTCCTCTTTATATAAAGTTATTGTTAATTTTATTACAATTTATAAGTGTTTCCCCATTCACATAAATACTTTTTATGTGACCACTTCAAACAAATATTTTGTTTGAGGCAATTTGGACATTTTTTTATACTAAAATTATTAAATATAAAAATTTAGTAATATAACGTAGACAGTTCAGGAAATAGGTGTCTTTTTCTTTGAATTTTGAATTAGTATACTCAAAATTTTAAATTACTTTGAGGATTTGAATATCATCATTAAAGCAAAGTGTTGGTTTTCAAACATAGTTTCAAAAGCTCTGTCTTTTGCTGAGGTAACTTATGTCTAGTACTAGCATCCTCTCTGGAAAGATTAACACATTAGTGAACTAAGTTTTGATTATAGCATGGCTGCCTACTTAGATCTGTTTACAGAAATAAGCAGAAGAAATTCTGCTAATTTAACTATCCTGCACTATATTTGCATCTTTGCCACAAATTAATAAATGGTTTTCTCAGAAGTACACACAAAATATCTAGGAGACAGTCTCAAGTTCAAATTATAACTAAAAATTAAATACCAGATATCAAAATTTGATCTACATAAAATAGAAATATGACCGTTGCATAGAGAGATTCAGAAAGAAAATAAAAACAGTATATCTTCTTAGCTAAAGTAGAGAATTTCTATACAATATAGACATTTCTCCACTTACTCTTTTAAGGTATAGCATCAACTGTACCTAAAGTATTCCAATAGAAGCTGTAGAGGGTGTGCAGAGAAGTACACAATCTTGTCTTCTAAGCATTTAACATTTCCATACTGATCATGTAGTAAAAATGGCAGAAGTTCAAAACTTCCATCAGGAAAGTAAACTTGTGAATCTATATTCTGAAAGTGATTGAGCAAATTCATTTATTTATTCAGGAAATACTTAACCATGGTATGAGCCAGGCACAGTTATGGATGCTAGAATTGGGTCTGCCTCTAGCTATTTCGGTTGAACACAAGAAAGGTTGTGACCCAGAAAATGAAGAGTTCCTTGAAGGAGCCAGAATAGGTTTTGTAGAGGGAATGGTAACTAAGTGGAGACTTTAAAGAAAAGCAAGAGCTAAAAAAGTGAATGAAGATGGGCAGAATGTTTTACTTAGCCTGAATGACTGTACTCTACACCAGGAAATAAAAGGTGAGAAGGTAAGATTAGAGAAACTTATAGAAAATATTTAATAGTCAAGCCCTAGAGTCCAGGAGAGTATTCTAATAATTAAGCTTGTGGAACAAATGCTTTAAGTGGGAGCATGGTGTTTGGGAACAGTTGAGACTCTCATTGAAATTCTGGCAGCTTATAATGAGCACACATTGGCTAATATCAAGAACAGTGTACTAAGAATATTTTCAAGAATAAAAATTCTATATTTTAAATATATTTTATCTCCTTGAAGAATATATTGGTTCAGGACACATGTATTTATCCAAGTGTATTTAAGATACATAGAAAATAATTTGAACTATTATAAAGAATTAATATTGAAGGTGGGAGAGAGAAGAATAGATATTAGTACCAGGGTATGAATAGAGGAAAAAGTTCTATGGGAGTAAAAATGTAATAATTTTATATATTGTAACTTTTAAAAAACATTTTCAGAGGAATAATTTTAAGATTCCTCTTCTAATTCTGAAATAGATGAGAAAGTTCAGGTTCATTTCTAAGGAGAAAGATAAGAACATAAAGAGAGAGCAACTGGGCTATGGTTTGAACACCCCCTCCAAAAACACTCATGATGTCATGCTGACACCATGCCATGGACAATATTAATATTAAGAAGTGGGCAGGGCATGGTGGTATACACCTATAATCCTAGTACTTTGGAATTCTGAGGCAGGAGGATTGCAAATTCTGGAGCCCACTCAGCAACTTATTGAAACCCTGTCTCAAAGTGAATCAATAAATTAGTTAATTAAGTGGGCTGGGGATGCAACTCAGGGGTAAAACACCCCTGGAGTCAAACCCCAGTACCAGAAAGAAAAAAAAAAAAAAGAGGTTTCTAGGTCATGAACATTCTGCCCTCAAGAATGGATTAATGTGGCTACCACAGGAGTGGGCCATTTATCATAAGAGTGGGTTTATTGTATGTTTGACTACCTCTGGATCTTACCTTGCCATTTTCTTCCTGTGCCCTCCTGGTTATTATTTTGTTTCCACCAGCTTATAATAGGGCATGCTGGTGCCATGCTCTTGGACTTCCGGGCCTATAGACCATGAATGAGCCAAATAAACCTTGTTTTCTTTATAAACTACCCAGTCTGTAGTATTCTGATACTGCAGCAGAAAATGAACTAAGGTAGATACCAAAGCAAGAAAAGATAAATGTGAGCTTTGCTATAAGTCTGAGAACACTACAGTACTCTCCCTGTTGTACTATACTATAACAATACTTGTGCTGGAATATTCTGGGGAAAGCACTTTGAAAGCCTGAAGAGAGAAAAATGAAGTGGGTTAAGGCATATGTCATTTGCTGGTAAATAGGTGGAACCAGAAAGCATTATGCTAAGTGGAATAAGTCAGACTCAGAAAGTCAGGGGTCAAAGGTTTTCTCTCCTATGTGGATGATAAAGAGGAGAGAAATCTTAAAACAGAAAGACAAAATAACAAAACACTTAGGCTTCTTTTTTTATCACTTACAGTTTCTAAAATGGTATATATTTATATGTAAAAATGTGAGTGAAAACTGGTCAATCTGTCATATCAACGTGAAAAAACTAATTTTCAATTTAAAAAAATTGATTATTTAAAAACTAGTTTAGAGAGGAGATACAAAATATTTACAATAAGAATGTTGTAAGGATAAAGGATATCTTGCCACAGCAATTGCTTAATAAAAATTTGTGAGAATTAATGAGATAATTTACTGAAAAAACTATGATCATTTTATATGAGACTATATAAATTTATTATATTCTTATTATTTTTATAAGGTTATCCCTTATTCATCAACCATTGAATCCTGCATGTGTATAATATGGAAAAAGGAGAAAATGTTTATAGAAGTTGAGCATGGAGTTTCTTTTAAAATAATTTAAATAATTTCTATATATTTACTAAGTAATTTGACTTATCAACATTGAACGTATATGTTTATATCTTAATTCACTTGTTTTTCATTTAAAAGTATTATTAGGTTGAGACAAATAAATCTAACTTCGGAAGAATATAGAATATAATAATGATTTTATTCATGTGTTAATTCATCAGATTATTATTAATAATATAAATATTATACTTAAAATTACTAACAGTATTTATATATACCTTTGTTTATTAGCAATGATGCATATAGTACTGATTAATGGTCAGTTATTTACATTTTTATTTTTATGTTCTAATTAGTATGTTACAGTTATACATAATAGTGGGATTTGTTTTGACTTGTTCATAAATCCATTTCCATCCCCAGTACTTTCCCTTTTCTTTTCCTACTCTTTCTCCCTAATCCTCTTCCTCTACTCTTCTAGTTTTCCTTTATACTTCTTTATTATTTCTTAATTGTTGTATTAAGAATTAATTTCTTAATTAATTGTATTCACTGTGATATATTCATAAATGCACGTACCATAATTTGGTTGATTTCATTCTGCAGTTCCTCTGTTTCCCTACCCCACCTCTTCCCCCTAAGTTCTATTTCTCTACTCTATTGTTCTCCTTCCTAATTTCATGAGATCCCTTTTTCATTCATTATTTCTCTCTAGGTTCTGCATATGAGAGAAAACATTCCACCCTTGACTTTCCGAGTCTGGATTATTTCACTCAGCATAATGTTCTCCAGTTCCATCCATTTACCCATACTTAGGTATTTAAAAAATGTCTGCGACAAATTCACATTGTCATTCCAAGAGTTGTTATTCAGTGTTCATACTCATCCAATATGAAAGCATGCTGTCGGATAGTGGTAAATAAAAGTCAAGAGAGAACAGGTGGAGAAAAGACTTAAGTCATTTGCACCTTTGTGAAGATAGACTAAAATGAAGTGTAGTTGGAAAATCCTATTTTCAATGATGATTAAAGTTGAGTGTTATGGGGTGCAACTTAAGAACAGACCGATCACCACTGAGAAGTCCAAATTTGAGAGTCTTCATTAAACCAGTTGACTGACCGTCTCACAGGATGCCCCCAAAAAATGACTGTTGGGAGAATAGCCCCTACCATAGAGTCGTAGGGGTTCTTATACCAAAAATCACATCAATCATAAGTGTCTCTTGCTATGATTCAAAATTACAAACTAACATCATGATATCATCAACCGAGGGGGAAGTGGGTCAAAATAACCCTTACCTAGGTACAAACTAAAGAATAGTTACTAACATCCACACAATCACCATTCACATGGTATATTGTTTAGGAGCAACAGGAAATCAAAAGAGAGCAATTTTTCATTACATAAGAACTTCCATTTTTGTATTGCTAGACATGTCACACTAAATAATTGTTGATGGGGACAGAGGCAGGGTATTCCCATGGAAGAAGCTAAGCAATTGTTGATGGGTTCAGAGGTGGGGTGTTCCTGTGGGAGAAACTTATTTCCTACATAACATGGAGTCTCAGAGCAAAACAGAGTCTGTCTGGCCTATAACAGTTTCATGGAACCAGATCTGTCAGTCCATCAATGAGACACTAATTATTATCCCTGTTCAACAGGCGCACACACATACACAAAACATTAATGATATAAGAAAAAAATTGCACAAAAATATTATAGGATGGCATGTCAGTCCACATTATTAGAAGAACTAAACTGTACAAAAGTATTATGGGAAAGCACATCAGTCCATTTAACTAGTATTTACTCCATTTAAACTAAAGTTGTTTAATTTGGCTTCTCTAATTTTTTAAATTTGAATTATGGATAGTGATGTTTTTCATTAGTGATGAAAATCATTTTTATTAATGGATCACATTTCTGTCAGTAATTCCCCTGAACTGCAGTTTAATTCCTGATTTGTGAATTTTACTTGCCCATACTACTGAAAATGTATGAGATGACAAATATGCTAAATACTGTGATTTGATTATTGCACAGCATACACATAAATGGAAGCATCACACTATACCCTGTAAGTATGTATGAAGTGTCAATGAAAAAAATTGCAATACTAGTTTTCCAAATATAGACTCAGCTTCTCAATGAAAGAATTGTGTACTCTTTTGGATTCAAGCACTATTTTAGTAATTTGACATAGAACACTTCTGTGACCTGACAATCTTTAGTTAAAGCTTTGAACATTGAGTTTACTCTAAATTGCAGAGCTTTATTTCCCCTGAATTCCAATGGGTTACTAATGCTCATGATACAGAGTGAATATTAGTGGCAAAATCTATTAAAGATAATCGTAACACTCATTCCCTCTCTTTTCTCAAGATAAAATCTAATATCACAGTTATCTATGACTTTCTGAGATGTGAAAATACAAGGAAACTTTGACATGTCTAGAGAGGCCACTCAGCACAGTAGGTTGACCTCTGGTTTTGGAACCTAGCCACAAGTCTCCAGGCAAATTGCTTAGTCCCTTGGTACTTTGATTTCCAGATTATAAATGGGAATAGTTTTGTGTGCCCGTGTGTGTGTGTGTGTGTGTGTGTGTGTGTGTGTGTGTGTGTGTGTTGGGGAAGGGGGTGAACAGCAGTGGATTAGCTCTATGACTCAGGCTTTCTTCTTTACTACAAGAGCCAGCCTTGATGAATCCTCCCAGCTGTACCAGAAGCAGCTAAGCAATGCTCCTTCCTAAGAGGTCTGATGACTTGAAGGCCCTTTGTCTTAGCTGCAAATTACCAGCAGCATCCAGAGCCAAGAACCAAATGGGGCTGGAACCCAGAGAGCAAGGGGGAAAGGAGCAGGTAAGATTGAAGGAGAGGGACCCTCTACCTTAGCTCAAAACAGCCCGAAACACCTTCCTTATCCCTGCCTGCCTTTCTCATTGTTACTGCTGTGTGAATGGCCATCTCCCTTACTCTCTAAATTTGTTTTGATGAGTCTATTATTCCTCATTTTGTTGCCTATAAAATATATGATTTCTATTATATGCTGAGTCTCAGTTGCTATTAATTTTATCCTTAAATATAGATAGGTATATCCTTAAAAGAAAAATTTGGCTTTTTAAACACGATTATAATCTTCTAAAGACAAAATCTGTGCTTTTTCTCTCTCATTGTCCCCTAAGCACAGGCTACTGAATTGAACAGAACATGAAAAAGTCAAAGGTTTGTTAAAGGTGCTGTGTAACTTTTACCATCAACCACTAAAAAGAAGGTATTACATTTTTATTCCACTCACCCCATTCCCTGCCTGCTTTCTTTTTATTACTCTGTATCAAGTATAGTTTCCCTAAGAGAATTTTGTCGTTCAGTCTGAAGCCAATGGAACACCTGATTTCCTTCAATTGCGTATATTTCCTCAGGAAAACATAATTTTCACTGATTTTTTTATCAGCTTATTTTAGTATGGAAAAGAGATATTCTGAAGAGCAGAACTTCAGAATATTTTACTTGACATTGACATGTTTATAGAAATAAGCAGTTTTAAAAATTAAATATTATTCATATCATTATTTGTCTAAGGAATTCCACAGAAATATTTTCATTATAACACCTGGAAATAGATGGACTGCACTGGGTTTTAATATAGATTATTTGAAGTCTTTTGTCCATATACTCAGATGTCAATTCATGCAACTATATTTAAATGGAAATTTGTGGTTGGAGGGTAGCTTAGCATCAACCAGAGTTGTTGTTCTACAGCTGTTATGAAGCCTTAGCTGTTTGCACTTTCTAGTTCCTTTCTTTCTAGAAAGAGAGTGAACCATTTGGGGTCTGAGCAAGAGCATCACTATTTTACATTTCATTATTCAGGCTATTTTTTTAGCCCAGGAGTTAAATGCTAGCTGCCTAACTTTGCTGCACTAGAACTGACCAAGATAATTATTGGTATTCCACAGCTGTTTGGAGAACGTTTTTGAAGGCAGGGTTCGAAGAGCTGTAGATTGGCATTATTTTGTCAACAGCCCATGATAAAATAAGATCATGCATGCAATAATTTAAAACATATGAAATGAAATCAGAGAATTATGTTTAACAGTATTATTGAACTATCAAGAGAAAGAAAAAAAAAACCCAGATTAATTATTGTTTATTAGTCTGCTTTTTGGTACGATAATAAAATACCATAGCAGTCTCACTATTTTTTTTCTAGGTGCCATGTGTAGTTTTTTATTTCTAGAATTTCATGCAAAGGGCTCAAAGGGCAAACTTTTATGTTTTTAAGGCTCATTATGTAGCTGACATTCTTTCATCTTCATCATCTAACTTCAGAAATCTTTGTGCATACCCAATTCTTGTCTAAGCAGTGCCACATAGTACAGCACCTGCTACACAATCAAAAACAGACCACACTGAAGGACTAGACCTGGCACAGGGGTGGCAGAAATAATCAACCAGACTCTGTAGAGGGGAAGTATATCAGGGAAAGTATCTGGGCAGCATCACAATCCTGTGCTTGACTTAACTGGCTATAATTTTTATTAAGATGGCGTTTCTTTTTTTTTAATTAATTTATTTTTTATTGTAAACAAATGGGGTACATCTTGTTTCTCCGTTTGTACATGAAGTAGAGGCATAACATTTGTGTAATCATACATTTACATACGGTAATGGTGTTTGATTCATCCTGTTATTTTGTCCTTCCTCCCACACACCTCCCACCCCTCTTTTTCCTCTATACAGTCCCTCCTTCCTCCATTCTTGCCTCCCTCTCAACCCCATTATGTATCATCATCTGCTTACCAGCGAGATCATTTGTCCTTTGTTTTTTTTTTTTTTTTTTAGATTGGCTTATTTCACTTAGCATGATATTCTCCAATTTCATCCATTTGCCTGCAAAATTTTATTATTCTTTATGGTTGAGTAATATTCATATATACATTCATATATATATCACAGTTAGATAGTTAGATCATGGTACCTACATCTTCTCAGTTCTGATAAGGGCCCTCTTGACTGTATGATTGTATGATGGCGGATGGTAGTGGTGGGAGCTCATGTGAAATTAAGTGATGATAACATTAGACAAGAAACCAGAGAGAGGTGGGTAGGGCCAGGCTGAATTTTATGATAGTTCTCTCACAGGAACTAACCATAAGCCCACATAAAAAAATCCTAATCCATGTCATAGGCACACCCCCAACTCACCTAAAAACTTCCCACTGGCCTTCCCATTGGGCCCCATCTCTTAAAAGTTCTACCATCTTCCAGTACCACACCCTCAGGAATAAGCCTCCCAACACATGAGAAACTTGAAGGGATAAATTAAAATGACTTCCAAACCAGAGACATTATCCATTGAACATAACAGTAATGCTTAAGCTCTTTTGCCTAAAATCCAAAATTGCAAAGATATATTCTTACCTTTTTCCAAACTGGGTTAATTGAACTTCCCAATTTACCTAAACTATGACACACTGAAATTCTTAGATGGCAGTTTATCACTTCAATAAGTATAGATTTTAAATTAAAAAATTATTGAAACTAGAAAGACATTTTTAAGAATACAAAAACTTTCTGAAATTTTCAAAACCTGTTCTGGGTGTGGTGGTTCATGCATATAATCCCAGATTCTTGGGTAACTGGGACAGGAGGATAGCAAATTCAAGGTCAGCCTTGACAATTTACTGAAATTCTATCTCAACATATAAAGTAAAAAGGGTTGGGGATGTAGGTTAGTTGTGGCACCCCTGGTTTCAATTCCTAGTATTGTTAAAAGAAAAAGAAAAATCTTGCTAAGCTTTTAAAAATATGTAAATAAAATGGTGTACTCAATTCTAGTGGTGAAAACTAGTGGTATCTATTGCTAGAAAATATTCTGAGACCAGAGTTTGAAGGTCTTCAAATGTAAGCCAAAACAAAGTTAGGAAAATTTAGTGCTGAAAATGTGCAGGAGAGTTAGAGGAACTTGAAGGAATAGTCAAGACTAAAACTCTATTAAGAAATGAATGCAATAATTAAAAGATCTAAATATCTCTTTTCAAGAACATCTTTCATGTCTTGAATTTCACCGCACTGAGATGATTTTCTTATTCCAAATCTACCCTCTTGCTATTGTTTGGATATAAGATGTTACACAAAAAGCTTGCTTGGTAATACATAAATGTTCAGAGGTCAAATGATAAAATTTTGAGAGCTATAACCCCCTGTAATAGTCAACTTTTCTGTTGCTATGAGTAAAAGACCTGAAAAGGACCATTGTAGAGGAGAAAAATGTTTCTTTGGGGGCTCATGATTCCCGAGGTCTCAGTTCATAGACAACTGGCTTCATTCCTTGGGGCTCAAGTTTAAAAATGAACATCATGGAAGAAAAGTATGGTGGAGGGAAGCATCTCACATGATGATCAGAAGCAGAGAGAGAGACTCCATTTGCCAGATACAAAATATATACCCCAAAAGCAAGCTCCCAATGAGCCACCTCCTCCAACCACACTCTACTGGCTTCAGTTGCCACATAGTTAATTCCATCAGGAGATTAATTCACTGATTGGATGGATTAAGGCTCTCATAGTCCAATCATTTCTCCTCTAAACCTTTTTGTATTGTCTCACAATGTGAGCTTCTGGGAGACATTTCATCCAAACTATAACACCTCCTCAGTGGATTAATCCATATTATGTACTAATAATTTGGATTAGTGGATGGTAACTGGACACAGGTGGGGCATGGTCACTGGGGGGATAGGCCCTTGAGTATTGTATTATGTCCCTGGCTCTTTACCTGTTTTCATTTGTAATATCTACCAGTGACATTTCTTCAGGTATCATCTCTTGGAATGACTGTTCAGTATGTAGCTCTGGCTCTTCAGAAGTGCATTTTTGTATTCTACCAAATTATAAATTGCAATTTCCCAGTTTTTAATATAGAGTTATAGTAAATAATATACTTTCATTAAAAGGTAAGAACTTACTCAGAAATCTCTCTGAATTACTCTGTATCCACAGGGAAATGAATAGATTTCTGTCAATCTTAGATATATCATCTATAAAATGAGGAAAATCATGACGGCAACTCTTTAGTATCTAAAGAATTAAATTAGATTATTGATATAAGGTGCAAATTCCTATTTCTTATATAATATAAAATCTCTACAAATATTTGCTCTTTCATTATTGTATATCACTATTGGTCAAATGGAAAGAAATCTTTGGCTTCTTTGGTCTCTATTCTCAGTCTTCGAGATTATGACGTGTATTCCAGTTTTAATCACCAATCACACATATATCATCATATTCTAATTAGAAATACTGCAGAATGAAAAGACAACTTAATACATTTACATGATGAGTCTAATACTATATTAGTTTTCCTCTCTAAAATGTCAAAAGATAGGTTAGATCTACATTTAATTCCAACATTGTTTAGTCTAGTACTATATAGAGGGATTGAGACACACTACATTTTGGCTTAAATAGATTTCTCCCGATCAAATATTCTGGAGAACGTATGTGAATCCTGGATATAAATGCTGAAAAAGACATAGACCCTCATATTGTTTTCTTTTCTATTTTTTTAAAGTTGAGGAAATTGTATTAAGATGCTTACATTCTTTCAGTAACTAGTTGTTAAATAATTTTACTAGGTACTTGTATTGAAACCAAAGGAATTATAAGTGATTTGGATATAAAATTTTAAGCTTTAATACAATGTTAAAAATGTACACATAAATATAAAAATCTTTTTTATAACATGGTTGTGGTTAAAAACCTATGCTTTGCTGGGCATGGTGTTGCACACCTGTAATCCCAGTAGCTAGGGAGGCTGAGGCAGGAGGATCATGAGTTCAAAGCCAGCCTCAGCAAAAGCAAGGTGCAAAGCAACTCAGTGAGACCTTGTCTCTAAATAAAATACAAAATAGGGCTGGGGATGTGCTCAGTGATGGGGTGCCCCTGAGTTCAATCCCCAGTACCAAAAACAAAAACTAAAACTAAAACATATGCTTTTTTTATGGTCTTTTAAAATGTTTCTTAGAGATCAATTTGCTAAACCCACATAGTTTACCTTTAAGGGTAAATAAGGAAAAAAATTTGGCAGTAGAAAATGGGAACACCTCATATCCAAACCATTACCATCACATTCACTTAATGCTGAAACAGAACCTTATTTTAGATAGTTTATTTTAGAGAGCTTCAATTTATATATTAACCTGACCTGATTTAAATAATGTGATGAAATTTATTTCATGATACCTTCTGTTTATGTGATGCAGATATTAAACCACTTTTACAGCCAGTTATTTGAAACAATAATTTTTTTAAGTAGAAAATGTAACCTATCATATCTTAAGGAACTTGCTATTTTTAATACTGAGACAGCACTTAAGTTGATTTGCATAGTTATGTTTGCATATGCAATCTCTAAAATATAAGAACTCTGAAATATGGAATGTTGATATTTTAAGAGATAATTATTAAAACAATCATCTTGTGAATTTAATTATATTTCTTAGATAAAGATATTTCTGGCATAAAACATTTCATTTGAATGAAAGCTAAAATAATTTAAAGAGAACTGCATCATATACTACATAACTTTTTGTTTTCATTTTTTGAATTACTGTCATAGTAGACAGTAATGAGAGTTATTTTTATTAACACATTCCTCTAATCATTTTGATAGATTTTGTTTGCTTTATTATGTAGTCCCAATATACCTCATTTTAACTGAAATCAGGGAGTGAGGTATTATCCAATGAAAAGTACTTTTTCTTTCAAATATAGGCATTAAATTTTTTCTGCTTATGATATCTTGTCTTAAAACTTGTTTTCCTTTTTTATCACAATGTTAAAAAGATTACGGGAAACTAATATATAATGGCAATTCTAACATATCTCTCTATCTCTATCTATCTATACATATATGTATGTATGTCCATATATATAAAATATATACATGGATATATATTATTGGTTTTCATATGGTGACAGTTCAAAAGCTATTGAGGTACAAATCTTCCTTCAGCCCAATGCAAAATGACAACTGAACATGTTATGTCTTTATAGACATTTTAATATGGGATTGTAAATTTTATTCCATAATATTTTAGACTGCTAAATGTTTACTTTAATCTGTTCCATCTCATCTTTGTATCATTGCTGCAAATATGAAGTTTTAAGAAATCAGTTTAAGAAGTGTCAGAGTGGTAATTAAATCAAAAGTTAATAAACTCATAGTAATGGTTTATGATATCTCTACTGTAACAATTTAAACCATTATTAAATCTTTTTTTTTTATCAATTCCTGTTTTCTTCCTTGGAATTATTTTATTTAACTTTAGAAAAGTGCTTTAGAGTCATACAGGTTAGTTTAGCTTTCTTATTATAAACCTTTCGACGTCAGTTTTGGTACATACCTGTAATTTCAGAGATTCAAGAGACTGAGGAAGGAGGATCACAAGTTTAAGGCCAATCTAAGCCTGAGCGACTTATGGATACCCTGTCTCAAAATTAAAAAATAGAAAGGGCTGGGGATGTAGCTCAATAGTAAAGTACCTCAAGTTCCATCCTCATTACAGTCAAAAAAATAAAATAAAATAAAATATAAACTTTTTCTGCCTTTCCCAATGACGGTTCTATTTAATTCATTGCTATCTGCAGACCCATGCACACAGAAAAAACTCCCCACCCAAGAAAGAGATGGCGGATCATTTATTGGTCAAGGTGACATGCATATTTAACCTAAAGCTACCCAATGGAAATCAGGGAAAGTCTGCTTTAGGGCATTTGGGAAAGGTTTTCTCATTGATAATATAATTTCTATATATCACAGCTCAAACTGCATTACCTGTCTTGCAATCATGGGGAAAAGGATTTCCATCATACTGGAAAAGGCAAAGCAGAGAGTTGCAAATTTTGGCAAGACTGAACTGAAGTATGTTTACAGTTATTTATAGTAGAAAACATTCTCTACTATAAAGGTCAAGATCAAATCCGAGATAGCTAAAATCAGTGCATAGGGGCTTCTTGACAAACCACATAAAGCAGATTTTGGTACTAATGTTCAAGGGTAAAAAGAGAGGACTCGACCTTCCCATTCAATTCTTCATTCCCCACAAGCCCTCTTTCTCTTCTATCTCCTGGTTACACTCTAGGAATTGAGTAATGAGAAACAATATATGCAACATGCAACAGACTCACTCACTAAAATGCTGGGCTGGAATGTTCTTATCCTTTAATTTTGCGACTCCTTTAGGAATGCTGTGTCATTAGTATTTAAATCACTTCATAAATATTTCACTTTAAATACCATTGTAATGTCTTGTGTATGCCTTAATTTGTGTCTAACATAATGGTTTTGTATAGTGAGACAATTTCATCAGGGCACTTATACGATTAAAAAGAGATTTAATAGAGCTCTTTATCTTTACTTTGAGTTGACCATGGAATAGAAAACAAAAAGTCATTTCATTTCTGCAGAAATTGCTTCTTATATTTAGATACTTTGTGTTTTTAAAGAAAAATCAACATATTCATGTCTCACAATACTTACAGAGAAAAACTATGGAAACTAGTTTAAAAAGAATAATGTGGAAGAGGAAGGCAAAAAGAATTAGGGGAAAAGTCTCAAAGCCCTAAAATAGCACTTTCTGGGGAGACTGAGTCAAGGGGTAGCAAAAGAATGAATAGTAAGAATGAAGGTAAGAACGTGGCAAATTTTTTGGACATTTTTTAAGCTTTATTTTCTTCAAATATTTTCTATTCTTACTTTAGAATATTCAAGAATTTGTAAAACTTCTCAAGGATAACATTGTTAGCATTCCATTATGCACATGATGCAAAATTTGAGCCTTTTTTTTCTTTTTCTTGTTTTCTGCTAAAGGTGTGTCTGATGGAGACTTGAGAGGTGCATTTAATTTCCCTGAGCATCCATTGTACTTTGCATCTTTTATAGCATCAGGACTGTTAAATAATAATTGCTGATTCATTAAAAAATTCCTTTTAAATATCTGTCATAATAACAGTAAAATCATCTGTTATTGTTTGAACTCAGTTATCACATGCTTAACCATGGAATAATGGTTTTGAGATATTTTAAAGTTACACTTAAATATAGGAAAAGAAAATTTGGAGGAAATATAACATCAAAATACAGGAAAGAATAAAACTAAAATTTTTACATGCAGAACTATTTCAATGAAATTGACACCATCAAACCATGTTAATAAACCTATGGAAGAGAAAAACAACAATGTTGTGTTTTGGAAATTTTTGCTTAAAACAAAAGTGAAAGAAAAATGAAAGAAAACCGAAGATATGTAGTTAGAAAGAGTTCCAGAAAGATAGAAGAGAGAATTAGAGGAGATAATACTCAAATTAAATAATAACTGAGTATATTCCAAAGTCAATAAAACATGTGATCCTCATACCATCAGAGTTTATGAAGTTCTGAGAAATGTTTTAAAACTAATTTCTAGACACATATTAGTGACATACAGAGAAGAGGAAAAACTTTAAAAACTCAAATCATAATGTTATTGCACAAATGATTAGACATAATAAACTCCCAGCAGAAGTTGCATAGCAACGATAGATATTAGAAAATAAAGGCAGTTACATCATATTTTACAGTTAGAAAACAGATACATCTATTTTACAGTTATAAACCTTAACAAGGTCAAAACAACCATGCTTACCTGCAGGTACTAACAGATCACAGCTTGATAAGTACTGAAGAGCATACTCTTTGCTTCATACACTCAGTCTGACAACTTGGCATTGGGATCTGAATTGACCCACCATTACACTTCCTTCAATACTAAAATCAAATGATCAAAGTTCTTACTTCTTTTACAGAACACCCGTTTAACATTTGGAAGGACATCTTATGAATATTTCAGTCCAAAACATGATTCTTCTATGTCTCTGAGCTGGAAATTGTCACCCAAAACTTGCTGCTTCACCTGGGGTGAATTGGATCAAGGAGATGAATGACAGGAAGAGTTGTACTGATTTCTCTGTCAACATGAAGCCACAGCAAGTTGAAAAATAATAGCTGCATTACATTTTGAGACAATGGATTGTTATTGTTGGAGAAATGAGGTTGTCATGGAGTGAGCTTCATTCAAACTGGAATGTTCTCAAGAAAACATATAAATACAGTGAGAGAGTGGTATTCACCACATAATATTGAGTATTAGATTACATGTGCACATGTTGCAAACTTATCAACACCTTCAAATTACTGACAGTAGAAAAATAGCATTATTACATGCAATGAAACCATGACTCTACAATAGTTGATAAAAATACTTCATGAAAAGACTATAGGAGAGACAGTAGAATGAATCGGACATTACTTACCTATGCACATATGCGAATAGACCACCAGTGTAACACCACATCATGTACAATTGAAAGACTGGGAAATTATAATCCATGTATGTATAATAAGTCAAAATACATTCTACTGTCATGTATAACTAAAAAGAACAAATAAAAAACATTTTAAAAAAGACTATGGAAGTGTGCTTCTAATAGAATAAAGCTGGAAGACAGTAATAGAGATTAAGCAAGAGATGTTGATTCTAAAAGAAAATTTTGAAAAGAAAATTGATGCCTGAATACATTGTCATGATGAGGCAGAAATAATTTGATTAATCTGATGAATATTCACTATGTAGAATTACAAGACTGAAAAATGCAATATGTCTACAGGAGCTTGGTAATTGGAATTGAAAGAGTCTTAGGTTCACAATTGTTTTCAACAAGAATAATGGTGACATTAAACTTTAAAGTCAAATATAAGTAACAATTTAAGGAATAGAAATATATCATAAGTCTAAAAAATAAGAAAAAGTTAAGAGGAGCAGTGCTAAAGAGTAATCAGTTCCAAAGAGGACAAATAAGTAAGAGAAAAAGTAAAGATAAGCATGATAAATGGATGGTAAGAACAAAACCAAAAACTATGGTGATGGCAAATCATTAGTTAATAAGAAGATGTTATGTATGAATTATTTATTTTTCAAATCCACTTACTCCACTTGCAAGAACACAGAAAGAATGAAATTGAAGTTTTGGGGGAAAATAAAGTTAGTATTGGTGTATTAATACAATGGGAAATTTTTAAATAAAAATAATTCATAGGGCCAATTTTGGTTACCACAAAATGATTTTAAAAATTCACTAGGAGTATTCTATGATTTTTTTAAATTAGAATATAACTAACAGCATATACACTTGAAAAAATTAGGAGAATTAATTGACAAATTCATATCCTAGTCTGAAATATTTCTATTGAACTAATTTCTAGGTATCAGAAACATAGCAGAGCTTGACAGGGTAGAAAATTCTGCAATTAGGCTGCAAGCAATATAGGGCTCAATAGAAGTTATGTTCTTATTCCCAGAATCTTTGAACAATCCAATTGACATTTATAAGCTTCAAATGTCTCCACTGTGCAGTGATTTACCTGCATTATAATTTTTCTAAGCTTGAACTTTCTGATACAATTAATATTATTTTTAATACTTTTTGAATCATATTTATAACATCTTCTTCCAGGAAGATGGCATAAATATATACATTTCCCCATTTCTTCAATCAATTACAACTAAAAGTCCTGGAAATTATATACAAAACATTATGTTTAAGAAGACTCTGCAGGTGGACAGAACAAACCAGACAAGCCAGGAAGGTCAGGACTCAAAGAACAATGTGAAAGTGGTTTTCATTTTTCCTCAGGTATCTCAGACTATGTGGGAGAAGCATACAGTCAATACAAGCTGCTCTCTCCAGTGAGTTGGCCAGGAAAGCGAAGCATAACCATACAGTAAAGGTGTAGCCAGTAATTCTCAAATCCAGCCATATACCAGGAACAAGAACCGTGGCTACACCAATAGCCACAACCGCACCTGGATCCACACCAGCAGAGGCTCAGTGGGGAGCCTGAAATTCTGCCCTGCCAGTCCTAATGAGCTAATTAAACTACCACCATCTACCTCAAAGCTGGTATTAGCTGAGTAGGGAATTTTGATTTTTAGTCTTGTCAGGGGTAACCAGGAACCATGCTCCACAGTATTAGCAGAGACTACATAAGGGTCCAGGACTTACATGAATTCCCCACCTAGCAGATACAGGGTGTCTGCTAAGTCAATGGCTAGTGTCAATGGTCTCTTCCTTTGTGCAGTCCACTCCATTTTGAAGGGGAGAACCTGCTAATTACAATGCATGTCATAAAAATTAAGAGAATTTTTTTTTTTTTTTTTTTTTTTTTGCTTTTGACTGGTCTATTTCCTAGGCAATGCAATCCTATCAAAAAAGTCTATTTTATTCACTTCATTGTGTTCCAAACCAATTTTAACATTCTTTCTTAGATGTATCTTTCAAATAGCCTTTATTTCATTGCTTTTTTGCTCCATTGTGTCTTTCTCAAGACTGTATGGTAATAGATCCTGATCACCCTGTTCAGTGTTACTCTTCCTATGTAGTTCAAAGACTTTTACAATTCTATTTTTAACTCGTTAAAGTATATGTAAAATCTAAATTATTCAGCTATGAAGCATTATGAATTTATGGAAGTTTTATAAGCTTTCTATTTATAAATCATCCAATTCCTTTCTGAGTTTATCTCTTTTTCATCATATTTTGCCCCAAATAGGAAATATTAACCAACACATACAAATATGATATTGTTTTCCAATTTTTGGCCTTATAGCTTCTGTCAGAGAAGCACATAGTTAGGCTTTAATTATATGAAAGTTGACAATTTAACCAAAGTTTTGCTGGACATAACACATCTTTTCAGTTTTCAATGTAAAATTCCTTATCACCCACAATCTAAAGATGAAGATAATGATACATAAGGATTTATTATCCAGACAACCCATTTGTATATACAAATACCTGATTTATTTAGTGTAGACTATGTTATTCTTTAGGAACAAAGAAACCTAAATATCTCAGCTATCTAAATACAACAAAATTTATTTCCTGCTCAAATGCGCATGCTCTTGTTTGTCTAGGCCTCCTGGATGTTCCCGTCTATGCAATTACTCTGCAACATAGAATCTTTCAGGAAAGTCTTTCCACTTCCACTTGGGTCCAGAGATTTCACTCTAGATTCTTCATATTTAATTGGGCAATGAGCAGAAATTGAAGGATATGTTCATGGAGCATTTCTGAAGGCAGGCAAGAAATTGACATCCATAATTTCCAATGTCTGAGAAGAATCAAGTGGTCCCACAGTGATGTAAGAGAGCCTTGTGAAAGTAGTTTACAATGTGGAAGGAAAAAGAGAGGAACTGAAAACTTCAATGCAAACAGTCTTCACCAACAAGAAAGCTTTAAAAATCGGTTACTAGGAGGACAGCCCATTTAATACTGAAGCACAGGAAAAATAGATTTGGATGGCCAAATAGCAATGTCCATCCCAAGTATAAACTTGAATTTCTTAAGTCTCAAGACAAAGCAATTTGAATCACCACAAATGAAAAATGTCTTTCAAGTCACCAATTTATTTAAAAATAATAGATTGAAATTTACCATATAACAGGTCAATGTGATTTTGAGATAAAAAGTATTGCAACTAGATAATGTTGTAAAATTGGTACCCCAAAATAAAAAAAAAATGCTTTAATATCTATTTACCAAATACATTTTGAACACCTATTTAATCACAGGAAAAAAGGATTGAAGAAGTGTTGGAAGGAAAGAAAAAGAAAACAGTATAGTATAGATTCCTACTTCATAAAGATTGTAGCATAAGTGATGTGGCTGCAGCCACATCCTCAAATGCCTTATGTTACCATAAACACTTGAAAGGGATATAGGTTTAATTATCTAAAATAATTACAAATTTAAGCTGTCTTAAAGGGATCATGTCACATTTACAAGTAATGAGTCTTCAAATAGCATCAAGTTTCAGCTCTTCTGGAATCTTTTCAGGTACATGTACCTCCTATGTGTAACCATCCTTTTGTACTGATGTCAGAAAACAAGAGGATTCTGTGATATCATGGAGTGTGAGAACTGAGAAGAGATATATGAAGAAGTAGTATCTGGAACTCTAGAAGTGTTTAAAAATATTAGAAATAGATAGTTACTTTTGTTTATGTTTTTTACATGAACCCCACATTTTTAGCTTCATATTTAAGCTTTCATTCATTAGATGATAGAATGAGTATGAATTAAATCAAAAGAATACCCTATACTCTTTAATAAACCATTAAGTAGTAACAATAAATGCGTTCTCTTAAATAAGATACCAAGATAGTACTCTCCTTGCAATGTAAAAAGATTTATTTAACAATATATGGAAAATATAACATTAGGTACTGTATAGATTAAGAGTAAACAGGCCCACATGGGATATATTTGTTCCTTTTAATATCCCAGGAGACAATCAGTCATATCTAAAATGTCCCCTTTGTGTTTAATGATAAGTCCTGAAAAATATTGTCTACTGAATTGACTGCTCCTATGTTTTAGGAAAATTTACAAAAAGTTCAAAGACAGGGAATGGTAGGTGCAATGCCTGTGACTATAATTGCTTTTTATTTTTATCAGAGCCATTTGGCATTCTTATTCATATGCCCCAAAGGTCAAAAGAAAAACCTATAATTATTTCAAAATCATTTGCCCTTATAAGACCAGTATTAGCACTTTGCACACAGAGGGCATAAACTGAAATATTTTATTATAGGTGAGGAATCTTAAATAATCGTTTTATAATATCAAAGGACTTGATGCCCCTTGTAAGTATATTTAGAAACCACATATGGAAAAAATGAAAAAAAATTAAAATTCATTCTAAAGATTCTTGTCCTATGCTATCAAATAATGTTGGTTTTTTACTCACTATTTTATGTACATAGCAATGTAGGTTTGTTAGCTTCCCTTACGTTTCAGAAGTGGGACTCTTTTCTGTTTTAGCTCAATGCCAGTTGTGTGCTGACTGCCTGCTGCTTCCCGACTATGTATCTAGAATTTTGTAGTTTAATTGCCACTTGCACAGTGGTATTATACATAAACACAGCAGCTGCTACTGTATGTTGGAAGTGGCTCAGAAAAGTCTATGGACAGTATTCAGCTTTGACTAAAAAGCCAAAAATTTTAGACCCAGCTGCATTACTCTAACAGCTTGGCAATATCACACCTTAACAAAAAGAATTCAACTCATTGGAAATCTTCTTACAATATGTTTGAGACTACACCAGAGAAAATTGCATGGAGCCATGTGGCCTAGTGGTAAAACTTTCCAAAAATGAAGATTTTCCTTCCCTTTTTTCCTAGTCACAGAGGTCCTTAGATTTTGTTCGTTAGTATTCTGTATTGCAAGAGTTAGCCACTAGAGATAAGAAAGCTAATATGAAACTTGGACATCTTCCTGTTTTCAGGTACAGATTATGCTCTTTTTGGTTAAACCAATTAAAAATGTGAAACCAAAGGGGAAATGCACAGAAACCTTGAGAGAAGACCTTTGTGGCAGCAGCTTGCAGACTTTAATGAACACTTTGGTCTTGGAAGAGGTGGACTGATGTCACATTTAATGTGAAGTCCTGGAAAGACCTCAGTTTGTACTTAGATGTCTCTGCATATTTTTTTAAAATTTTAAGTGGGAAAAATTCGAAAGCCATTTTTATTTTTCATATACAAAAAATGAAGAGAATTGCAATATGAGATTAATTAAAATTGTTATGACTTATAATTGCTTTATAATGAACAAATAAGGCAGCCTTATTTGTTTCACTGCCGTGGTGTTTGTTCATCCCTTTAGTATGCAAAGTTTTCTGTATTTCAAAATTAGAAGTCCAAGTAGCATCCTCTGAAGAATAAACTTTTCCATGGAGATCAGAAGCTCGGCATGAGGGGTTCACTATGAAAGAGTGTGGTTATTTCTTTCTTTTGAAATTTATGATGCCCAAGATTTTCTAGCAAGAGCTTATACTCAAGCCAATGAGAAACATGAAACTATTTTCTAATAATGTGAAGCTGGGCTATGCAAGTGCAGTAAAGCATTGTCAATAGTTGTGTTGATTTTGATTTTAGGGACTTTAATAAGAGAGAATGCTGAAGTCTTTCAGAGTACAGTAGAATGCTTCAGAGTACAGTAGAACCAAATCCACTGACCTCTTTTTAATACCTGAAGAAATAATTGGAGCTATTTATTTTCTTTTAGTGTTATAAATATTAAGAGACAGCTGTGAGAGACCTAGTTCACAAAATCACAGTGAGAATTTTTTCTGAGGTAAATATTCTTCTGCATTAGCAATCTAGCTATAAAAAAAAGTGTTTCCAAATCTTTTAGTAATAAAATAGAAGTACCTCTTGTACTTTTTGTCTAATTAACTCAAATGAATACAGCCAAAATAATAAGGAATTGGCAGAATAAAGTTCATTTGTACATTTCAATGTCATGAAAATATATTTAATTTAATTAGGAAAATCACGTTGAATATTATTCTATTCTGGAAAAATAATTGATGCCAATATTTCAGTAGTGGCCAAAAGTAGATATTCAATTAACTTACATGCACTTAGGGTATTTTTTGATTAGTTATCTTTTTATCATTTTCTGTAGTTAATCAGAGTTATTAAAATTTGAATTTTATGAATGATTTTCTATAAAAAAATGACCATCTCCAAATTGTAATGTTAATATCCTATAAACCCAATGTTTTCAGTGACTTAATTTATAGAAAAAGAATATGTTGGGCACATTAATATTGGGGAAATCATAAAAGGTATTATTTAAGTACACTTTTTATAATGAATATATCAGAAAAATCAATGATGATGACAATAATTTGTAAAGCAAAAATACTTTAAAATAACTAATGGAAAAGAACCCAAGGCTGTTCATTCTATAGCTAAAATACTTGCAGAAAGAGAGAGGCAATTTGTGTGGTAGGTTCTACTAATATTAGCTACCAGAGTTTAGCTCTTACTATCCCTCCATTTGACTCCCTAGTTAAGAAGCTCTTTGCATTATTATAAATTATATACTCTTGTTAAAAACCTATTTAATGATCTTCCAGCTTTTATGTTAGTATGAATATTTTTAAAATAATTTCTCAGGGCAAGCAAGAGACATTTATTTCTTGTCCATGTCACAAATAGGTTGAAGTTCAGTTGCAGCCTTGACTTCTCTGTCTGGCTTGTCTGACTCATGTAGACTTGGCCTCATATATTGTGTCTTTCTAGAATTCAAGTTGAAGGAATGGATTTTAGCTAGAACATTTGACCTCATAGTGAAAGGAAACATTGCAACTCCAGGAATTTGTATGAGAACATTTAAAGCATCTATTTGGACAGGCATATGCTAGCCTATTCAAAATGCACAATCCAAGTCATAAGACGACAAAATCAAAATGAATGGATTAGGATACTTCAGTTACCATGAAGTATGGTCAGACTGATGAAAGAATGTTCTTAACCAATAACAGGATATACTGTAGTACCTTGGTACAAATGTCAGGGGCATTTATACTCACTATTTAATAGTAACTCATTCTACTTCACTTGAAGCAATTTGGTTTTGTAAATATTTCTTCCTGTTTTCCAACCCAAGAGAATATATAGACGTGTAGGTAAAATAGGAGAATTGAATACATGAGAATGCTTGGAGAAAGGTTGCTGTGAATTTATAAGTGTTCTTATACTGCTCTGTAGTTGGGTAGTTTGGTTTCATAATGGATCCTATATGTTGATATTCACTGAGGTGTAGCTAGTAAACTGTGAGCTCCTTTTTGGGGGCTCATTCAAATTTCAATGGTCCTCCCTTAGGGACTTAGCTGTTTTGGTTTCAATAATGTGGCAGTTCCCTTTAATTTGTTGTTACATTTTCTTATTGGACCCTGACTAGATTGTCTTTCTTTTAGCTAATATAGTGGAGTCATTTAGGCCTTCACTGAAGTGATCCCATGCAGATTTTTTGACTCTTATTACAATTAAATTAAGTCTCCTGCCTTGGGCCTGTGGCAATTCCAGAAGTTTTTCCACCTTACATAAGAATTGCAGCAGGGGCATAAATGTGAGTTTTTTAAACCTAATAGGTCGTGGCCTTAATACATTGTATTCTGTAATTCAACTTCCAACCTGTAATGGAATGCTCCAGTTAAACTTTCAATTTGTGCTTAAATACATTATTGTCTTCCTTAAATCATTAGAAAACTGTTTTTCCCTGGATATCTACTACATCCTTTGCTGTTTTATCAAAGAGGTGTTATCTTTTGCTCCAAGTCAGGAATGTAGAGGAAACAATTAGCATGTTCTCAATCATCATTATTATTAGGGACAGAAGATATCCTATCTTTAATGGTACCCTTCATTTGTTGAAAATTGATTAACCACTTTTCATTTGGTAGTTTTCCTTATTTTCCTAGCTTCTTTAATTCATCAAGTTTATCCAATCCACTCCCCTTCCATTTTAATTATCTACAAATATAGCCCAATTTTTGTTTGATTATTGTTTACTATAAGCCTACCTTGGGTATTTCAAAATTAGCAAGACTTCCGAACACAAATTTTTTTTCAAATTTTTAAAAATATTTTTCTTCTTTCATTTCTCATTCTACTTTATTCTGTTCATCTTCTTTATAACCTTCAGTTCTTTGAAATGCATCAAATATCTTACCTACTATTATTGTTCAAATTTCACTTGAGTTCCTCAACCACTTTCTCTGACAAGTTTAGATACTACTATACTAATATATTATACTAGTATAAATATATTTAGTTCCTTGATCATCTTCTCTTACAACCTTCTATCAAATTCAATTCCACAGGTCTTTAATTATTCTGTTTCTCCTCCAGGTTAAGTATTTTGTTTATTGTCATGAAAGGTGCTGAGTAAATCTATTTTAAACTCCTACCATTGAAAATTACCCAGGATTCTGTTGCCAGTTTGAAATCTGTTTATTTTTCTCATCTCTCAATTGTGCTACCTACAACAGCTATTTTTAAAACACTTTCTGTAGTCTTCAAAACAACCATACTTTCACACGCTTCAGTGTTGTCTTACTGACTCCTACCTCTTTTCAGAAAAAATATATAAGAAGTGTATGCACATTTCCACTTTTACCTGTAGCAAATATAGTATCTCTCTTCACTAACAGTCAATTGTACTAATTTTTGAAATATGGGTGTGATGTTAATTACTTAAGGGATAATTTTCTTGAGATGCTTGAATACTGGAAATAGAATTATTTTTAAGGTAATTGTCATAATACATGGTTTCTCAAGGTAAATTCTATTCAAATAGAAAGAAAAAAATATTAATTCATATTGTCCCAGGAAAGCCAGCAGTAGTCATATCCCTGAATCATTGATCATTTACAGACTATTCTAGGTTATACCAACCAATTTCTGTGATGCTGTGCATGCACGCGTGCTTGATTCATGTGTCTAGACGTAGATTTTCCTGCCTGCTGAGCACAGCTGGAATACCACTTCAAGCAATCACATCATCATTCTTTAGTACACCTGAAAATTCTACCAGGGAATAAATGGATATCTGTGAAACATTTTTTAACATGTTTCAAAACAACAAACAGCCTAATAAAGAGGTGATGCAAAATCCAAAGGGAATATTTAATTTAGAAATTATCTTTTTCACAAGAAAAAGCAAGTTATAAAAATTTCACAAGAGGTAAGTTATAAAAATGTCCAAGGCAATAAATGAAAATACTTCCATAAAACTTTGAATGAAGTATCTGCAGAAAAACCATGCTTATTGCATAGAATATGGAAAATAAGAACTATGCTTTTGAATGCCAGAAATGAATTATTATTTCAGAAAGCTTGAATTCCAGATTTTGAAGACGAAGACTGTACAACTGGCATATTATAACCTCTGTTGCCAAAAGCATAAAATAATTCCTTGAATTCTAATTAGATGCATTTCCAAATAATATACAATGGTTTTGAAGGATGAGATGAAATAATATATTTGAAATTTTAATAACTAAATTCTAAGCAAAATTTCAAGGGAAGAGAAAGACTCTCAATAATTTTCCATTTCAAATGTCATAAGAAACTATTCTGGGTAATAAAATATTTTCTAATAAAATGCTAAGTTTCTCTAAATTGTATGTAATGTGGTAGTAAGTAAATGTAAAATAATAATTGCCCACATTAAATCATTTATAATGCTAAAATAATCTGATCTGTTTATATAATCATCAAAGTCAATCTTCCCTTAAAAATGTACTCATGAGTACTCATTTGAAAATAGATTATGTTTGCTATTTTAATTTATGACTGTAGATCAAAATTGGATATTAAAGGGCAAGAAAGATTTAATAAAGAAAGAAAGGAAAATAAATGCAGAAGAAATGGGAAGACTTAGTGGAACATTGATTTGAAAACATGAGAGAAAATAAGATCTTGTGCAAAACTGATTAGGCTAGATGTTTTTTGGTAAAAACACAAGGTAAGTTTACTTATAGTAACAGAGAAGAGGCAAAACATGTATTATGAACAAAAATCCAGGTTGTTGAGTCTTGGGGTTGGCTGATTACAGTGGCTCTCATTTGAATTTTCTCCCTTTTTGCCTTTAGTGAAAGTTATCAAGTGAGAGTGAAATTAACAAAGAAATTTTGGAAATAAAGGAGGAAAGAAGATATAAGAAAATCTTTTAGGTACATGGGAGAGGAGTTGGCTCAGAATAGGCAGTTCTATAAGTTATATTGACTTTATAATTACAATTAATAAAGAGGTTAAACAGGGTGTGAATGTTTGTGCTCCTGGGTTGCCAACCATATTACTCTGGTCTTTAATGATTTAATGTAAATTTTTTTTTTTAATTCTTGATTTACAAATAGTAGGCAATTTTACTTTATACTACAATTTATAGGAAATAGTGATATTTTGGTCTAAATTCAGTAGAGTTTATAGATGATCCATTGTCACTACCTATTAGAGCATGACAAACAACCTGAGAATTTTGAGGTTTAAGAAAACATCAATTCATTGAGTTCCACATTCTGTGGATTAACAACTAAAGCTGAGCTACCTTGGTGGTATCTAGACAGCTGTTGGTCAGCTATATACTCTCCACTAGAAGATTGGCTGTCAAGATGTCAGAGTTCCTGGGCCTTCCATTTTTTTACCTAACAGGTTTACCTATTTTCCATATATTATGGCCTCAGGGATCCCAAACTCTGCAAAAGAGAAATCTTAAAAGTTCCTCAGGCCTCAAGTTGGAGATCATACATCAGGTCTTCCATGTATGATTGTGGCCATTTTATAATTTACCACATCTGCTGTTTAATATGTCAAATTTTTCTTTCTCTTCTGCCCATATACAACCTGCTGAAAAGTGCTATCATTTCCACCTTTAAAATGGATCCTGTGCCCAACCACTTTGCTCCATTACACTGGTTTACCTTGTTCTCATCTATCTCCTATTCTTGATAATATTGCAATGATCCCTAATGGTCTCCTTGCCAATCCCTACCTTAACCTGTTCTCAAGGAAGAAGTTCATGATTAATATCACTGCTCTTTCAGAATAAAACTCTCCAATACTTGGCAATTTTACTTTTTTCAAAATTATACTTTAGTATCCTTATAATGGCTTTAATCCTAAATGCAATAGGCACTGCCTCCCCATGGACTTGAACATCTCTCTCAGAATTTATCACCTCCTGTTATTCATCTCTCTCTGCTCTCTCTGCAGAAAAGATAGCCATACTATCTTTTCTGAAATTTCTGGTACACAAGGTACCTTCCCACTTTCACTCACTTTGCACTGATCTGCCTCTATAGGCAGAAATGTATAAATGTATATATTTTTATTCAGATTCTAAATACCAACATGACTTGTTCCCCTCAGGTCTCTTGACATGCAACTGTCACATTTACAGTATGGTTTTCTCTGCCTTTGTTATTTAAAATTATATCATTTTGTCCTGCCTCCTTCCTGGCCCAATTATTATATTATACAGCAATTTTGTGGGTTCTCTGAATATATAAGATCATTAATTTGCATAAGGCAGCTATAAAGTATACTTCCATCCAAGCTATAGAGGAAGCAATAAAGGAGGATGATATGATTTTGATATTAGTGTCCCCTCAAAACTCACCTGTGATTCAAGAAGTTTAGAGGAGAAATGATCAGGTTACAAGAGCCTTAACCTAATCAATACATTAATCCACTGATTGGAATTAACTGGTTGATAACTGTGGGCAGTTAGAGTGCATGGAGGAGGTGAGTCCTTAGGGTATGTCTTTGAAGTACAAATTTTATGAGAGGTGAGGAAAATTTCTCTCTCTGTTTCATGTTTCCGCGTTCCCAGCTGCTTTCCTCTGCTACACCCTTCCACCATGATGTTCTGCCTCCTGCCAGCCCAGAGCAATGGAGTCAGCCATCTATGGACTGAGATCTCTGAATCCTTAAGCCCACAAATAAACTTTTGCTTCTCTAATTGATCTTGTCAGGTCTTTCGGCCACAGCAGCAAAAAATCTGACTAAAGCATAGGTATATGGTCAAGTGTCTTATCTGAGATCATGATATTCTTAACTAATAGAACCATGATTCCAGTTACATTTGTCTGGAATATACAACCTCAGCTTTAAGCAGTCTTTTGTAGAATAGAACCATGCTGTTATTGTTTAGATATGAGCTGGTTCCACAAAGGCTCATGTGTGAGACAAAGCAAGAATATTCAGAGGTGAAATAATTAGGTTATAAGGGCCCTATTCTAATTAATGGGTTAATTCATAGGTATGGATTAACTTGGAAGCAATTGTAGGCAGGTAGGGCATGGCTGGAAGAAGGAGGTCGCTGGGAGTGTGACTTTAGAGTTAATATTTTTTTTATTAGTGAGCAGAGCTTTCTCTGCTTCCTGGGTGTTATATTCTGAGTTCCTTTCCTTTATCACTCACTTTCACCATGATATTCTTTCACACCTTGGGCCAGAGTTATCAAGTGGGCCAACCATGGATTGAACCTATGAGCCAAAATAAACTTTTCCTTCTCTTGGTTGCTATTGACAGGTCTTTTTGTTACAGTGATAAAAAAGCCAGTTTCACCTAGAATTAATTATAGCTTCTAAAATATGCTTCATATTTATATCCATCACTTTTTTTATTTCTACCTTCTGCTTAGAATATTTTTCCTAATTACTTGGCTTTTATTTCCAAATTGTACAGAATATTTCAACATTACATCATTCCTTGAACATATCAACTAGGTGAAGTAGCTTTCCTATGTGTATATCACAGCAATTTAAAAATCTTCCTCAAATGTCTGTTCTTTATGCTTTCCAGAAGAAAATTGAAATATGAAATTTTGACTTCATTATCATTGTACCCCCAGGATTTTACAGTTTTCACATGCTAAATGCTCAATGGGTTTTTTGAATTCGTGAAAAATATGCATATATATCCATTAAAATAGCAGTATTGAATTAAATGCATAATTAATGCCTTAATTTTTTGAAAGTACAAGAACAATATTAAGTAGAACAATGTCTTAAACAAAAAATTGGGGATTTCTGAAAATCCAACATATAAAATAGGTGTAAGTCAGTCTTCCCAAGCTAATCCTGAGAGGTATAGTAGGAAGTGGAACAGTTTTGTTCCCTGTGTTTAGGAAGCACATCCTAAAGCACTCTAGTGACATGGAGAACTTTGGCTAAAACCACCTAGTGTAGAATAAAGAGCAGTGGATCCTCAAATAACTTGAGGGAATCTGGATTTTTTCCAAAAATTAAGCATATGACTTAACTAAACCATATTATTCTGTTCAACCTACTCCTTCATCTGTTCAAGAATTATGTTGGGTAATAGCAGATATCTATTTCAGACCTATAATTTTTGCATTGTGAATAGTCAGTGAGTGTGACTTAATTGTTCTCCTTACTAATACATTTTTCCTCCAGCGTGTATGTATTTAACATAGGTTATACATAAGTTGTGATGTCAAACACAAATGAAATGGAAACAAAAATCATGTAATTGGGCCACAGCTGAGTCAAGTTGAGAATTAGCAGCACGGGTAACTTGAACAGGGTTAATATTAGGGGATGTGTAATAAAACCCTCAAGGTATCTGGAAGAAGATAAATAAGAGGTATTCCAAATTAATTCAGGTAAATAATGTTTTAGGATTGTTATGGTTTGGATATGAGGTGTCTCCCTGAAGCTCCTGCATTAATGCAGGAATATTCCGAGATGAGATTTTTGGATTGTGAGAATCGCGATCTAATCAATCCATCCTAGTTTTCATGGACTGACTGGGTGATAACTGTGGGCAGGCGGGGAAAGATTGGAGGAGGTAGGTCACTGGAAACATGCCCTGGAAGGGTCATTTTTCCCTCTGGCCTCTTTACCCTCCCTCTTCTTCAATTTCTGCCCAGACATGAAAGGAGAAGTACTGCTCTGTCATACCCTTCCCCCAAGATATGCTGCCTCATCTTTTGCCCAGAGCAATGGAGCAGGACATCTGTGTACTGAGACTTCTAAAACTGTGAGCCCCAAATAAGTTTTCCTTTCTCTAAGTTGTTCTGGTCACAGCAAGTAAAAGCTCACTAAATCAGAGGTTTATAGATATTTTGCTCCTATATTTTATGTAGAAACCTTCCAAGTGATCTTATAGCAGAAACCTAGCCTTCTCCATTGTTTGTCTTTCTTTCTTTCTTTCTTTCTTTCTTTCTTTCTTTCTTTCTTTCTTTCTTTCTTTCTTTCTTTCTTTCTTTCTTTCTTTCTTTCTTTCTTTCTTTCTTTCTTTCTCTCTCTCTCTCTCTCTCTCTCTCTCTCTCTCTCTCTCTCTCTCTCTCTCTCTCTCCCCCTCTCTCTCTCTCTCTCCCTCTCTCTCTCTCTCTCTCGCTCTCTCTTTCTTTCTTTTTTTTCTGGTGAGAGTTTGACAGCCATTAGTCATCTTTCCTGGGATCTATATTATGAATGACAGATTATAAATATCTGAATATATAATTTTGGGGTTTTATTTGTGTTAACTTTTCATTTAATTCATTTGAAGGTTTGAGATGAAACTTGATTCTCCACTTACTGCTGGTAGGTGGGGCCTGTGCAAGCTGTAGGCCTCTGGCCAAGAAAGCTCATTTTAATGTTAGCAGCTAGTCACAGCAGGGGATGACAGCTCTGAGGGTTATAACTGGCATGATCAGATTCTTCTCTACTACTATCAAGTGGCATGTTGAAGCTGTCAGCGTTGTAGCTCTAAATGGCAGGCTATACTCTCCAGTGTTGCGAAAGACCCCAGCAGCACACTGCCAACTTCTTTCCAGGTTTGTGTTTTATAAATCTGAGAAATGAAATTCACACATGACAATGAAAGGCAAGAGTGAAAAGAGTAGGATTTATTCAAGTAAGAAGAATAGAAGCAGAACTCTCACAGGGGCAAGATGGGACCTGATAGTAGGTTATTGCCTGAGTGTGCTAGTTTAGGGGTTTATATAGTACTTGGGTCAACCCTATAGGCCCAGATTTATGGTAGTCAGCATTTGGAAAATTAGCAATACTACTGGTTCACCCTTGAGTCTGAACTTCCATCCAGGTCTAACCCACTTCTGTTTTCTTGATGCTGACCTGCAATCCCACCTTTCCAGGAGGCTGAAGCTAGTGGATCCTGCATATATGTGTGAGCATGTTCAGAGCTGAAGTGCTGTGTGGAGCAGGCTTCCACAGAGTGACAAATCATCCCGCCCTAGCATGCCCTGGCTCTGGCTTGCTGCACCTAAGGCCTACGTGGTCTGTGCTCCACCCAACCCAGGGCCGCACTTCACATATCTGGGGCAACACTTCACATTGAGAGACTATTACCATATGATACAGTTTTTTTTGTTTTTTTTTATAAAATTAATTCAGTTATTTGTACATTTGAGTTCATTTTAGTTCTTAACATATGAAACTCATATCTAAAGGTTTCATTCTAGATTCTTGGTTTCAAATTGAACCATGAGCAGAATATGGGGAATATTTTCATTGTTGATCTGTACCATCCTTAATCAACTTACTTGATAAAATGTCTTATTTGTATATAACATTTAATACATTATATATATCATATGACATTTTCATTAGACATTATTTTTTAAGACCTATGCAGATAATTATCTGCACATTGTTAATTCATTGTTGGTAATTACTATTCTACTATTACCTCATGGTGTAAATTCACTGTCATTTGTACGTCTCCTGGGAAAGGATATGAAATGTTTCCTCCAAATCCCTGACACCTACAAAGAATTGTGCATAAACATCCTGGTACATGTAATTGTATTGTTTAACCTGATAATTCTGGAGTACCCAGGAAAACAATAAATGAGTTGTATTGTGTGTGTGTCTGATGATAACACTGGTTCTATCATTCATTCCCATATTTCTCCACCCATGCCTTTATGACTTGCAGCACCTCTGAGTGGCTGGTGTTTCCATCTGAATGTCTTTGATTAATAAAAGTTAAGCAAAAGTGACATAGTCCTATTCCAGCTGCTATCTCTAAGAGGCACTCTATGTTTCTTCCAGTTTCCTTGACTTGTTTTCCGTGCTATAAAAAACATGCCCCATATCTAACACTGGTCTTCAGGCCTGATCTCATGTTAAAGATGTATGAAGACACATGAACAGAATTCAGCACAACCACTGCCATCCATGTTACATGTGGCTGTTTTAATAACACATAATGTAAACATGAAATAAATGTTTCCTATTATGAGCCACTGAAATCCAGGAATGACTTGTTACCGAAATCTAAACCTAGTGAAAAGTATTCTTAATATTATACACATAACTAATTTCTCTCACTATGAGAATTGCTTACCAGAATGAGTAATCTACACATGAAAGAGCCATAAAGAAGATTTTTGTATTACTTTCTAAATTGTTTTCTAATTTTTACAAAAGTAGAGATTGATACATTACTATGTTTTCACATTTAATGTTTATGATTATTAAAGTACTGAATATCTCTTCACATATTTGCTATATACTTAGATTTCCTCTATATAGAATGTGTCAGGGAAGAACTTTTGTTCTTCTGATCCCCAATTTATTTCATCTTCTACCTAAACACTCACATCTTTCTTCTCCTTTGTTTGTGATGCCTAATTTAATGAATATTGAGTCTGTCTCTCAGATTTCCTTTCTGCTACATTGGTCTATTTGTCTGTTCTTGTGAAAATGTCACACTATTTTTATACTATGACATATTAAGTAGTAGGGAAAAAATTCTTTTTCTTATTTCTTTGTGAAGGCTATCATCTATTAAAACATGTAACATATATTAAAGATTTTCAGTAGCCATATAAAGGTTATAATGTTTAGCAAATTGCCCATGAAAGTTTCTGGATTTTTATTGATAATCAATTTATTTTGTAGATTAGTCTGTGGAGTGTTGACTAGTATAATATTACATTGATCACACAAAGCATAAAGGACAGGCTTCTTTGCTATAGTCACTTTCTCCAGTCTTTCCAGATGCTTAGTTTTGTTTTGAAGTTGTTATTACTAATAATATCTCAGTTTTATTACTTTTACAGGTTAACTGTCACTATGGAAAGAAATTCTTTCATAGGTTAATCATTGTATTAATATGTTTTTGGAAAAGTTTCTTACTTTAGTGTTTTTGTCTATTATTTCTAAACAACCCCAAACAGATAACAATTTCCCTTTCAAAATATGATGCTTTCATTATGTTATAAGGATAATAACACCCTTAAATTTATTTACATCTATTGAAAGGAAGACTGGAAAATATCCTGCTTCCACACATGACTCAGTGAAACGGTAATTATCAAGGACTGCATCTTTAACTAAGAAAGGGAGAATAAGTATTTGAGGATATGAAAAAGCTTTGCTGAAGCTTTTTTTTAAATTTCTTAAATGTATTTCTCTAATCATCTTGTAAATGATAATGCACATAGAAATTTCTTAATAAATTCATCACAAAAGGTATACATCTTGAGTGAAGAAGGGATTCGCAAACTTTTATACTATGCTATTAACCCAGTACAAAATTGAAGGAAGCTTCTAGGCTTAATTAATTAAAAAAATGTAAGAGTCAGAGTTTTGTTGGGTCATAACAGAAGTATTAAAATTAATACTATGTAATTCATACTCATTGTATATTAGCCAAACCTTTACCAGATAAAATATAGTGAATTTTTAGCACATTATGCTACTCAATGTTGAAGGTAATTAATTATAATAATAACCTTCCAAATACATATTCTAACAGAAAGTATCCATGAATTTGAATTTGTGGAGTAGTTATTAAAAAATAAAATAATGCAAACATATGACCTTATGTCATTGGAAAAATGAAAAAGTCAAATGAAGGAAAATTCATGACTACCAAGTCACTTTTTCTGTCTCTGATTCTGCAATGTCAGCAGATAGACGTGATAGGTTTTTTATACCATTTCTTTATGTCTGCAGGTAACATTAAGAGAGTTCTTCAATTAATGTAAAAGTTTACTCCAGAAAAAAAAAAAAATCAAACTTTTTTTTTTTTTTTTTTATAAGATCTAGTAGGTCGAAAAGCTTGAGCAGAATTGGGAAAGAAAACATCGATGGTGGGCTACAGGTGTTATTTCAAGGACAATATTGGAATGATTATTTCAAAGAGCACCCTGTTAAGAGCTGAACTCAGTCCTTCTTCTTCGCTAAGATCACTTTGAAATGGAAATGATAGGAACCTTTAATGTCTTTCCCAAATAGGAAGGTGTATAGAAATCAGAACTATGCTTGGCAAGAGATAAGAGGCATTGCAAATATTGGCGGGATGAGTAAGTTTAAAATGCATGGACCCTACAGAATAATGACAAGTTAGAAGGGCCACAGATTTTAAGTGGAGATAAGGAGGTAGTTAGCTATACCTTTTTTATTTGTTATCTTGCAACAGAGGCTACATAAATATTTATTCTGTGTGTAAGGATATTGTAGCAAAATTGAATCAAAATTGGCAGGTACATTTTTCTTTAGCTCTAGAATTGTCCTGAAAGATATTCTGCTTGATATGTTTTCCTCTTAAAACTGAGGTACAAATTATTTTAATATTATATAGTCTTGTTTATATCATATATTACAACCATCTTTGTATGAATACAAATGAAAACTGATGAAAGCATTCAGATTTTATGTTAATTCTATATGCAGAAACATGAAGTAAAGAAAGTGCTATATTTAAAGATGCACTCAGAAAAATTGCACAGATACAGTAAGTAGAATTTAAGTATTGAAAATGTTATTCTGAACTCATTCTAAACAAACGCTGGTCTTTGGAAAATCTAGATCTATTTTTTTTTTAACTTCTGTTTAACAGAAAGCTTGTGCAGGGATCTCCTACAATATTGATGCTTGTTATCTTTCTCTTATTGTTATCTAGAGGGAGGACATTAGGAAAGGTAAATGTATCTGTGTATCCACAAGGGAAACTGGTACCTCTGTCCTGGACTGCTGGGACCAGCAGGGTGCTTCTGCTGAATATAGAGTCATCGATTTTCCTTTTTTTTTTTTTTAAAGACACTACTCCATTTGCTGTGTCAAAACCCTTTTTTCCAGACCATGTGGGTGCATGTTGGATGTGAAGAAAAAACACACAGCTATTATTTCAGGGTCTTTCATTGCTTGTTCCTTTTTCAGAAAAGAGTTTCAGAAATTGAATTATCTATTCTTCACTTAAATTACAAAGCCAAATAAATAAGCCAAAAAATCAAATAAATTAGTACACCTAAGCTTATAAAAATAAATTATTTAATCTATATTAACTCTTTTTTTTTTTCTTTGTGCTAGGGATTTGAACCCAGTGGTGCTTAATCATAAGCCCCAGCCCCAGCCTTTTTTGTTTATTTATTTCTTTATTTTGAGATAGAGTCCCCCTAAGTTGCTTAGGGCCTTGATAAATTGGTGAGACTGGCTTTGAAGTTGAGATCCTCCTGTTCCAGGCTCCTGAGCCACTGGGATTACAGGCATGTCCCACTGTTTGGCTTCATAGCACATATTTATTAAATAGCCATTTCTTCTGAAATGTAAGCAATCTTTTAAAAACAAGTTACTGAGAAAACTAGTGATTTTTAAGCAATTATTACCTAATAACATCTTTCAAATTATTAATTTTTAAATCTATTTTAACTTTTTTTTAAAGGGGCTCATTGAAAGTGAGGTTAACTTGTAACGTGAAGCTTAGTTCATCTAATAGTGCATAACATTCAGTGGGATTAATGAAAACATAATAACACTATTTTTTCTTAATTTATTGTTTTTTACTGGTGTATACGGAATGCAGAAAGTATGCAGAAAGGTTTATTTTGTTGTGTCACATTTGAGTACACGTAAGAAGTATGTTTTCCATCTTTCAACAGTTCAAGTTTGGCCATAAATAAGTAAATGCTCATAATAAACTAACTTGAATTTTAGGGAAAATAGAGTATATCTATTGCATAATTCTAATTGAATGTTTTATTATTTCTAAGCCACTGTGCCAATTCCAATTGGATTTTATGTCACTTGATCAAAGACATGTTTTAAAATTCCAACCATAATTAGTTCTCTGGTCTATACAGTCTTTTTCAACAAATATATTTAAAATGCTGTGAATATGAATAAGATGATAATCTAAAGACCTTACCAAATATCCAATGTGAGTCTCAAGATCTAAAATTAAGAAAGTTGACTGACTGATGACGTAGCCTTTTAAGTAAGGGAATGTGAAGCAAAGATTTTAAAAGATCCCAGATTAATTTATGGTACATTCTGCTGTTGTGTTGGTGGTGTTGTTACCGTTATTGTTATCTATTTTAAGTAACACAAGGAAAATGTTTTCCCTATCTTTACTAATTACTGTGACAAAGTCTTTTTTGCCATGAACTTGCCAAATTCAACCTTGGTTTATACTGTTACCTAGATTTAGAAATTACTATTTTTTTAACATGGAAAAGGTCTTTTAGTCTGAAATTCAGTCAAAGGTATAATGCTTCATTATATTCATGTCATTTTATTAAGTGAGAACTTCTAGGTATGTCTTTTTAAAAATGAGACATTGACATTGAATTAAAGGATCACATATTTAAGAAAGCATAATAAAATATTAGGTAATTATATTGGCATATCAGAAACTAGCTCACATTATAGATTTTCTATTATAAGAAAGGTAGATGTGGTATAAATGGGCAACTAGAGAGAGACCATTGGAATTGAAAATAGAGCCTGTAATAACCATCTACATATCCATATTCTATTGACTAAATTGGTAAATAAAATGGTACGGTTACTATTCCCACATCATTAAAGCATATAATTTAGAATTCTCTCTGCCTACTATCATAATCTAAATTCTTAAAAATTTTCGTATTTTAAGAGTATATTTTATGTTTTTACACATGTTGATGAAAACAATTATTTCCAAGTCTTCAAGCCCATAGCAACTATAAACATTTTATCTGGATGTTGACTATTCTCAAGTTGTACACTAAATATTTGAGGAATTGTGTTGTTTTTTTGTTTAATTGAATATAATATAGCATGTTATACTACAGAAAGTATTTTAGGACCTTGAAAATATAATCTTCCAAGTATCAGACTTGTAAGAAAAATTTTAAACTGTTTATGGTAAAAGTGACAACTTATCCAGATTGTCATTTTCTATCCACAAGGATGAACAGGCATATGGCTAAATGGTTATAAGAACAAATATACTCACGTTTTCCATTGACAGTTTTATAAATTATATTATACTATGAGATCAAGAGTATAGTTGTTTCTCAGGGATCTGATCTTGACAAAATAAAAGCAACTGTTTATTTTATTAAAAATTCAAGGAATTCTGGGAAATACTTATAAAATATCAAATACTGTATTCATTTCCCTCCAGTATAATTCAGGTATTCTTCTGCATCTTCAATGACAGATGGTCTCAAACTTAAATGTAAGAACAAATCACCTGGGGATCTTATAAAAATTCAGGTCTTATTCTATTGGTACAGGTTGGAACCTGAGATTCTGCATTTCGAACTCCCAGGTAAAGCTTATATTGTTATTTCCCTGAAATACATTTAGAATACAGGATGCTGATGCCTCCAGGTTCTCAAATGACAAAAATTCCATGTTTGTGGGGGTTGAGTTAGAATTCAGAACTCCTCATAGCTGTACTTTGTCATAATCTTACTATAGGAAGTTATTTTTAGAGTTTTATTTTTTATTTCCATAAAGATTCATAGCTAATATCTTCTTTGATTCATAAGAAAAACCATCAATCAAATTAGATGTTATGTAGAGTAAGAGTATTGTGGCCAATTTTTCTCTGTTAGCTACCTATGTCACTTACTATTAACTTGACACAAAATAGATTCTTTTTAAGAAATCACAACTCAGCCACAGAGTACAACCTAAAAGAAAACAGCTTGAACTTTATAGGAAGCCTAAAAAGAGAGAGGGCAATAAAATTTCTTTTTTGAGAAAGTTTGGAAAACTAGAATACAGTCATGCACTATGTGATGATTCTTTTTTAAATGCGCTTTTTTATTTTTATTTTTTTTGTCATCGATGGACCTTTATTTTATTTTTTTATTTATTTATATGTGGTGCTGAGAATTGAACCCAGTGCCTCACACATGCTAAGCAAATGCTCTACCACTGATCTATAACCCCAGCTCCAATAGTGACATTTTGATTCATGAAGGGCTGTATGTGTTACAGGGTCCCCTAGGATCATAACAGACCTGGAGAAGTCCAGCTGCCTAGTGATGTCTAAACCATCATGTGGTGGTAAAACACATTGCTCTTGTGCTTATGTTGATGCTGGCATGAGCACATCTACTATGCTGAAAGTAGGTAAAAGTACAGCTTATCCAATTAACTTCATTAAACAATACTTAATTACGATAATAAGTGACTACGGTACAGAGCTAGGTATTTACTGTGCTCTACTGTTTATCATTATTTTAGAGTGTACTCCTTCTATATATAAAATCAAATTACTGTAAGAGTATGCAGTGTAATACCTCTCCTGTTTACCAGTCTCTTGATTGCATCAAGTGGTATGTCAAGTGATACATATGACATCTAGATTTGCTTACGTACACAATGAAGAAATAGTCTAACAGCACATTTTCCAGAACTTGTCTGGTTGTTAAGCAATGTATAACTGTACCTGTCTTCTGGGCTTGCATTGTTAAATGACCTTGATTTAAAAAAATAATTTTAAAAAATTTTATTTGTTCTAATTAGTTGACAGTAGAATGCATTTATACATTTTTGAGAGATCATACATGCTTCTACAACTCCATGTAGCTTAGCTCCAAAATATAAAAAGCATCTGTGTTAGAAATGATGACGGAAAGTATGGTGAACTTGTGTGCACATGATCAAGAAAGGGAGATCCAGAAAGAGACAGGGGAAAAGAAAATAAGGAGGAAATCATCAGCATAAAATGATATTTTGAGTTCTTCACTTAAACTAATGTCAGGAATTAGTATTTGCCTGGTCTTGTTCTCCAGGACCAGGGACATTTACATCTCTCTAACAGAAACTTTGTGAGTTGTCACCTGATTTTCATTGTCTTTGTCTTTGCCCTAAATGACATGGGACTTTTTATTTTGGAAATTTTCTCCTTTGCATAAAGTCTGAGGGGACCAAAGAGATAATCTTGGGGTGTGTTCATGAGTTTTGATGGAGTCTGCTCACGTCATGTTCTTAGTATTAGTTTCCTTTAAAAATTCTATCAACATTCCTGTTCAGATACAACAAAAACAACAACGACAAACTTTGCAAATTTTTAGGAGTGTTCTGACTCTTAAACTTTTCCACATCAACCCCAAATACACAGTGAAACCAGGGAAGACATACTACTATACATTTTATTAGTCCTGGAGTAATAATGCATAACTTGATTTATGCCTACAATTCATTATTTCACTTGCCAAAAATCAACAGAAATCATCTAAACTAGCTTGGTTCACAATGATATGGATTTATTGGTGTAAAGCTATTTAGATTAGTTGAAACTCCAAAATGATCTGAATATGAGACAATGTCTCTGGGTTGATTTCCAGATCATCTCTCTTGGTACACTACATTTTATGTGACTGTACTCTCTATTTCTTTTCTACTTTAGATTAGTTAATTATAGAATATCCTCCTTTATAATATTTTTGCCTTGAACAATTTCTTATATAAATGTACTTATCTAAGACCCAGCTATGTATCTCCCTTATTCAAGGCCAACAGAAAGGCAGAGACAGACTGAGTTCTTGTTCTCCAGATAACATCATCCTATCCCTGGCTCCCATGCTGCTATTAACAAGAAATGGATTTATCAGCATTTTCCTTACTATTGGAAAAGCTATCCTTGCCTATCAACCCACCCTAGTATTCAATATCAACAAAATAACTATAAGAGGTCAGGACCTCTTGCCTTTTGCATATTTATATCAATCACCACAAATTCCTAAATACTCGTACCCCTTATATAATTATTATGGTTTGGATAGGGATGTTCCCCCAAAAGTTCCTGTTACTGCAGGAATATTCAGAGGTGGGAATGATTGGATTGTGGGAGTTGTAACCTCATCAGTCCATCCCAGTTTGAATGGATTGACTAGATAGTAAATGTAGGCGGGTGGGGTGTGGCTGGAGGAGGTGGGTCACTTGGGACATTGCCCTGGAAGGGTTCATCATCCCTGTGGCCCCTCTGCTCTTACCTCTCTCTGCTTCCTGCCACCCTTCCCCCTACCCCCTCACATGAGCTGAACAACTTTCCTCTACAGGGTCCTTTCCCCATGATGTGCTGCCTCACCTTGGTCTTAGAGCAGTGGAGTTGGCTCTCTACGAACTGAAACCTGTGAAACCATGAGCCCCAAATAAACTTTTCCTCCTCTAGTTTTCTTTTCAGGTATTTTGAACACGACAATGCAAAGCTAACTAAAACATAAATCATGTGAAAAATATCAGACAAGTCTCAATAGATGTAAGTGCTGCAAAACACCTGACCAGAGCTCCTCAACTTCGTGAAGGCCATCAAAATGAAAATCTTTCAATAAAGAAAAACTTAACTGTCTCATTAAAACTACTGTATCCTGGATGGACTCTTGGAAAAGGAACATTAAGTAAAAACAAAGGAAATTCAAATAAAGTAATAAATTTTGGCTAATAACACTGAATCAATATTTGATCATTATTGTGATCTAGCTACTAAAAGAATGAATGATTTTAAGAGTAAGGTAAGCTATTTGTGAGGCACAAGAAAACTCTATTATCTTCAAAAGTTTTCTGTAATTTCAATTTTTTTTTTCCAGTTCTAGGGACTGCACCCAGGGTCTTGTACTACCAAGGCAAGCAGCCTACCAACCGAGCTATCTCCCCATCCCCAAAAATATTCTTAAATAAAAATTGTTTATTCTCTCAATATAGATAAGTATTAAACAGTCAAAAGATAGTAAAGAAGACAAGATTGAAAAAATTAGATGTAACAAAAGTAGTAGTATCACTTCATAAAAAAAAAAGGAGAAAAAACAAGTCATGAACTGACAAATAATATTCAACATACATGGTGAAAGCAAAGTATTTCAATATTTCAGAATAAGTTATTTTATTATCAATATATCAGTATAAGAAAGAAAACACATGTACATTACAGAGATTTAAATATGGCTGTATTTATATGCATGTATAACATGTACATGTGTATATAACACAGTAAATTATCATTTATAACTCTTTATATATAATACATAATATATTGTTACATATATGCAGTATATTACCACATAAAATGCAGATATATAATACATAAACAGTATAAGATAAATATATGTAATATATTATTTTTATATATAGAGAGAGAAATGTAAAACAAAACAGGGATACAAAACATACAACAGGTGCTTAATATTGTTAGGCAAATGTAAACAATTAGGCAAATGTAAATCTAAGCCATAATTATAATTATTTAATTATAACCATAATTATAATTATTTACTATATACCAGACTGATAAAAAATAATAATCTCAAAACTAAGTTCTGTAAAAGACGTAGAGGCGGTATTATTATGGGTTACTTCTGGAGAAAAGGTGGATTGGTACAACCACTTAGGAAAATGATTTGTATTATTTTTAAAAGTACCATACATTGTTAAAAATAAAATACCACCCACACCGGATATCCAATCTTTACTGTCTAAATGCTGAGAAATTTTAGTATATAATCAGCACTTAATATATTTATTCTTAAAATTATTGCAGTATTTTTTAAAATTACTTTTAAAAATGTCTAATTTTTACAAATGTCTGAAACAATTCAAATGATTATCTATAGAATAGATTTTTAAAGATGTAGTCATAGCTGGATTCAGTGCCGCACAACTATAATGCCAGCAGTTGGGGAGGTTCAGGAAGAAGGATGGCAAATTTGAGGCTTGTCTCAGAAACTTAGTGAGACCCCATTTCAAAATAAAAAGGGCTGGAGATGTAACTCAGTGATAAAGCACCTCTGGGTTCAATCCTCAGTATCAAAAATAGGAAAAGTCATAGACATGATTCAAGAAATAAAATACAGTGATTGAAAAACAATACTATCTTGAAAAAAGCAAGTTGTAGAAAAATGTATTGAGTATGATACCGTATTTATAATGCCACCAAACAAATTAAGTAATATATAGGAATAGTGATACAGGGATTTGATAAAATAGTTCTTATATATTATCCTAATAATTATAGGGATTTAATAAACAGTTCTTGTATGTTCTACATTGCATTGTTGGGTGCTTGCTATAACATACTGTGACTTTATTCATTCTTTCCTTACATGTTGCCATTTAAAAATATTAAATGATTACACTAAATATCAAATTTGACTCAGGCTGAATTAAGTACTAGCATTCATGAACAGATATGTCACAAATGTCAAGAAAAATCACTTTAACATCTAATTGCATTTTATGTATCTTTCAATAAATTAAGAACAACTAACGAGTAGTCCTTCATACTTTCCTTCATCTGATAAACACTTAAAAATCATAGGCTAATATGTTGAAACATTTTAAAAAAACAATTCTTGGTGCAATTGAAAATTTAATATTTCTTTAATAAAGTAATGTTGTAGCAACAACTTTTAACCATCATGAAGGGGACTTTTCATAAGAAAAAATATCAGATGTTCTCTATTTAAGGAAAGACTATATGACCCTTAAAGAACTCATTCTATCATGGTAGGTAAAAGTACCAAAGCACGAGTATTAGACAATGAAATACCTTTCTTCCTAATGCTATCACTTCCTCTACTTTCTTCTGCGATCAGTTAAATACAAGCATTAGATTTTGCAGAGATAAGATTACTTCTTAGTAAATAAATGGAAAATACAATTTAGACTTAATGAGGCATGACTGCTCTGCTAGGAAATAGAATCCATTTTCACATAAATTCTTTAATTTTGGTTTTAATATCTACAGTTTGCAATTTGTGCTACAACTTATTTTTTGAAGTAACATATCTATTAAAGTTACTAAAAGAAAAAAAAAAGAAAAATTAACTCTAGATAAAGCTGAATTTAGAAACAGCTTAGATAGAAAGGCTTTAAATCAGCTAAGGGATTTAACCAGTGATAGTTGTTTTTGCACTCATTCAATTAAAATAAAAATTGGCTTCCTCCAGCACTTTTCTTCTTTATTTTCTTACCAAGTGCATTTGATCTGACTTCAGTGTTCCTCTCAGACTAGTACCAGACTAGATACTATTACATTGCCCAGAACTTGTGGACACAAAATATTTCCAATTTTCTTATTTTGGACTCTGCATAAAACTTTTAATTTTTGTACTTCTCACTCCATGTCTTAATTTTGACCTAAACTTATTACACCTCAACAAAGAATCCAAGCTAGCATATTCCATTTTTGTTGTTTCAGTTCCTTTACTCTTCTGATCTTGGTTTACTTTCAGATACAATGTAAACTTCAAGGTTTACCATTTCAATAACCCTTTAGTCATTTCTCACAACATCTATAGAGAAATATTACAATGTTGGTTTTAATTTTCCTTTTACATTAATAAGCAATATGACTACATATAGTTATATAACAATGCAACTAAATATAATCGCATAAATACATATGTTTATAGATTATTAAATGCTTATCATGATTGTGTTAGTTTTCTCACTTGATTATAAAGAATATCTTAGGAACCACAATGTCCATTGTATTTTAAATGTGAGCCTTTACACAAGGACCTAGCCTGTAACAAGCTCTTCATAAATGTTTTTAACTCTAAATAATGTTAATGAGACTATTTTTGTCTATTATTTGATTTTTACTCATTCCTTTTTTTTTTTTTTTTAATTTGGTACTGGAGATTGAAGTCAGGGGCACTTGAATACTGAGCCACATACCCAGCCCTATTCTGTATTTTATTTAAAGACAGGGTCTCAGTGAATTCCTTAGTACCTCACTTTTGCTGAGGCTGAATTTAAATTGTGTTCATAACTTTTAAAATCATCTTTTGGCAAAACGTGACAGGACACTTGCTTGGTGCTTCATTATGGGCATTTATGCATTATGGATTTTAAAATATAGGCTATCATATTATCAAATTTATTTCCTCATTATTCGATGTTTAGAAATTTCTTTTTATTTTTTAAATAAGCAAATGTGTTTATCTCTTTTATTGTTATTAGAATATTTGTTTTGTATTGAAAATATTGATTCCCATCCGGATATAATGTTTCATAATTTTTAAACATTACAGTTTATTTTTAGATATAATAATTAAAAAATTTTTAAAAGTATTTCATTTAACCTGTGACTTGAAAATATTTTTATCCCCAAAAGTACATTTTTGCAATACTTATTGAGATATATTTCCTTCAGCATCAATTTAGGCTACTTTTCACATTATCATTTTAAATATGGTTCATCTCTTAAGACTGTTTGAAGGCCAATTCTTCCTTGTCATCTTTCTTACTCTCACTTCTCCCCAAGTTTTAGACCAAGTTGGCACAGAAACCATTTTAAAGTAAGTCTCCAATGTGTAACATTCATGTGTTTGTATTTCTGTTTCTACTGAATATACTTGAAAAACAGGAAATGTGCATAATTATCACTTATTCTCATTTTCTAGAATGGAGACTGACATGTAGTAGATCTGTAAGTGCTTGGTGAATGTAGGACAATAAAAAAATCTAGTTATAATTGATTGCTAAATTGAATAATGTGTAGGCATCTCAAAATTAACTTGTTCCAATGGAATTCATATTTTACTTAAGACCTATGAAGATCATGTTTCTTATAAGTAATACCTCAAATTAACCAGTCAGTCCTCTAAAGCTGAGGACTATGAATCACTTTTGTTTCCTATTTTTCCTTTACCCATGTATCTATCCATTCACTCTCCAAGTGTTACTTATCCAATTTCTAAATCTTTTCTTGTCTAATACACCCAATCTCTCCATAACCAATATCTTTATCTTTATTTCAAATATCATCTTTTCTGCTGTGTCACAGCACAAAGCTTTAAACTAGAACTTCTCCTAGTTTCACAGCTGACAACACTGACGTAGAATTACTTTTCTAAATAATTATCATGTTATTGCTCTCTCAGATACTACTATTTACCATGTGCATATCTATATCTTTATATTATTTAATGTGCTGAAAATAAGTCAAAGTGCTAATGTATTACTACACCTTGAATTAAAGTCTACTTGAGGCAAGGAAAGCAAATTATTTCTCTTTGTAACCCTCCTTTAGCACAATGGTTACATCATAATACATGCATCTGAAAAGAATTAACACAAAAGAAATCCTATGGATTATACATTTATAGGTGTATTTTTCAAATTTTCATGAAAGACTGGAGTATAAACATACATATGTACATTAAAATTTTTATGTCTATAAAACACAGAACTAATATTTGTTGGTCCTCTTTGATATGTGAAACAGTGCATCAGAGTATATAGAACAATAAAGGGTACATTTGATGCATAACATGCCTCTAGTGAAGAGAGACATGAAAAAAACTGGTAATGAACAAAATGAGATGAGTTTTATGATCTGACGAAAATAACACTAAGGGAATGTGTAAGAGAAGTGATTAATGGAGTCTTGTAATATTATTCTCAAAGAAATGTAGGAATATTTGTATGGCCAGAAAAAAGAGTGCAATAAGGATAGTATGGAGAGTTATTTGGGATTTAGATCTTTATAGCCTTATAAGCCATGTTAAAGTATGTGATCCTCAACAATAATACCAATGGGAAGCCATTGAAGGACATAAATTTTATAGAAGAGTAGAAACCAATTGAAGATGGTGTTTGTTAGGTGATTTCTGGAGGAAGAAGGCTCTGAATGAAGACTGGTCTCCAGAAAGTTGTGGAGTGTCAAGGGGCAAGGGAAGCAGACTGATGTGGGGGAAATGATTTAATCTATTGAACTGAGCAGGGATGTTTATCATTATCTGATTTGAAGAATTTGACCTTTTTACCTCTCCAATTGGATGTGGACAGGTCCCAGAGAGAACAATTAATCTTCAGCTGTAAGTAATTTCTGGGGAGGGAATTCTCATTTTGATTCATCAGCAAGCAACATTCCTGGCAGCTGGGAAATGTATGCCTACATTTTTGGCAGTGGAGGAAAGAGGGAGGAAATTTGGGTGGCAAACCACAGAGAATTTTTTCTGTTGTTGTTGCTTTTGTTTTGGGGGTTTTTTAAACACTATATCCCATACAAGGTTCAGATCCATAGTACAACAACAAAGGCCTCATTCAAAATCACAAGGAGCTTTTAGAACCAGGCTGAGCCTTCACAGGTGTCTCAAATTGAGGCAAGGCTGGGAGTAGTACAAATAGCTGTATTAATTAGTCAATTGAATTCAGTGTCCTTCCAGCTAGGGGCTTAACATTGGGAAAGGCAGTTTCCTGTTGGAAAGCTATTTCAAGAAAGTATTCTCCAATGTGAGGTAAAAACCTGACAGCAGGGGGAATGAGTTCTTTGGATCTGGAAGGGATCAGGACAGAGCACTATTATATCCACTGCTGAGTTGATGAGTTCATCAGTCAGGTAAGCTCCTAAATGAGAAAATAAAAATGGAAATGGAGAAATCAAGCATAGATAGTTCTTTCATGAAGTTTTGACATGAAATTTGAAAAGATGGATAGAATTAATGGATTTCTAAGTCCTCTTATAGCTTAAGAATGGATGGGACATGGTAAATAGGAATAGATTGTGAATGCCTCAGAAATTCAGAAACTATGGGTCTCTTTAGTGAGGAGGGTAGAAATGGTGATGAATAGAGTCCTGAATAGTTATTCTTGGAATGAAGTGGTGATTCGAGGACCTGGTTCCCCATTTGCTTTTTGAGTGCAGTTGATTATGAAGAACTGTGAGTGCCATAGCATAAAATCTGTGCTGCTGCTGTGGTGAATTCTTTTCCGTATATGAGTAGTCTTGCCATATAAACATAGAACCCAGTAAATGGATGGATTCAGTATAAGACGTGGCAAAACATATGGGGATGTTCAATAATGATGTGTAGTAGTTGAGGTATGGAAGTAAACAGAGCTGAACCCTAGCTTAACAGGAGGAAAAGTGAGAGTCAGGAAAACACTGATAAATTGTGGGCCTATCTGAGACTAAAAGATAAAATGAGATCAATATTTTATACAGTCATAAATCTTACATATTAGTTTTCTTCTTATTGATGGTGATAATGGTAACAGGGACAGACCACGTAAAAATGCTTAAACCTACACAAAATATAAATAAAATCACCTTACATAGATAAGAAAAATGACTATATGACTTATTTATGTAAAATGTTGGCTGAAATAGTGGCAAAAGTAGAATAAGAATTGTCAGGAAATTTATTGGAGATGTGCTGGAGTATGCCCAGGTGAGCCAAAAGATAAACAGAACTTGGACATTGTAATGCACTTGACAGGGATTATAACTTTTATTACTATGTATTCTTCATTTTTATAGTTCAGGGTGCAATGACTTCTCTCATAAAAGAGTATAATTTAGGATAATATTAACCTGAATTACATAGGAAAATGCAAATATAATTGCACTGTACTCTTCAATATCTACATGATTTCTCCTCTGAAAAGATATTATGGATAAAAAATTAAAGTTTATAATCTCTAAGTGAATTGTAATGGAAATAAACTTAGCACCTGCATTTTTTTTAAAAAAAGGTGATTTAAATGAATTTTAATATCAGCCTTTTCATGGTAGAAATATTTGGTTCGTTTATTGGGTATTAGTGCAGACTCTGGCATAGCATTTGTGTAAATCAGTAAAAATTGTATTAATGGAATACACAGAGATTTAGCAAAAGATAAGTAACAAAAAAATGAACAAAAGTAGGGAGTTCATGATAACTTAGATTTCTAGCCAGTAAGTTATAATTATTACATAGCCATGGTTTGTCCCACGCTATTACTCTGTTCTATGTTGTAATATGATAGGAAATAAATACTTTTGGAGACTTTGCACTTTTACAGTGTGTCTCACTTGTCACAAAATTTGAATTGACTTACTTATAACTTTTTGAGAGTTTAATTAAACTTTTAAAAATGTTATCAATAATAACTATTTTTGTTTCTTATAAAGATCTTTTGCAATTGCCTCTCTCTAGGAACTTATCAGAATCTTAACATAGATTTGATTAAAGATCTCTTTCTTCTTTCCTTGGGTTAGTTCTGTGTCCTTTCCTCTCATGTAGGAAGTTCATTTTTTTCTTCAAATTGCTTGTATTCTAGGAATCCCTGTAAAGTCTCAATCATAAAGTGTAATGTTACCATTAGTCACATACCATTAGTCTATATTGACTTTCCCATGAAATCATTCAGCAGTTTGCTCCCTCTCTCAATTTGTGTTATCCCATTGTTAATTTGTTCATTTATTTTTCCCAAATCTATTGATAATAAAAAAAAAATCTCAGTCACTTTATTTGACAATTGGAAAAAATAGCAAGTGAGGATAGTGTGATAACTGCCTTTATAAATATTATGCTCTAGAAAAAAAAGATACAAAACTGGAAATTTCAGCTTCAGAAAAGAAAGTATGTGGTGCCATGAGACAACACAACTGAGGAATTTGGCCAAATCAGGGAGATTTAGGGAATGATTATCAGAAGGGGAGACAACCTGTGGGAATACACTAAGAAGGAAGTAACATGGTTTGTACAGGGTGCAGAAGAAGGTGGGTATAGGTAGCATGATATGAGAGAATAATGAAAAACAAAAGTACACAAGCTTGTTGAAGGGCGAGAAAGGAAGGAAAAGCATTCATTTTATAATACTTTTGATAATGCTCTTGATAGGAATTATGTGACTATTTTAAGAACAGCAAGAAGCTATAAAATATTTTTCAGAAGAGGTGAGAATCATCTTCTTCCTTCTGGATAGATATTTTAGCTTCATTTGAAGAGTGGAAAAGAACCAGAGAGGGTGGAGGCAACATCACTACAGGGTTATTGTACCAGTCATGACAGAAAAGAAACGTACTTACACTAGGTAGAGGAGATGGGCTTGATGAGAAGTGGAAGATTTCAACAGACAGTCAAGAGATCAAAATAAATGTATGTTATGTAGAGAAATGGAGTAATGAAAATGGAGGATTTAAGAGTGATTCCTAGGTTTGGGATGAATAACACTGAATTAAAAAAAAAAGAAAAAATAGAGAAAATCTTCAGCAGAATTATATTTGTGAAAGAGCTAATGAATTTGATTTTTTTTTTATGTACACAATTGAAGGCACCCATGAAACATTTAACAGTGTAGTGACCTGTTATGTTAAAGGACATGGGTCATTGTTTACCTTAGCAGAGTTGTTTGTTGAAAAAAGTGACCAAAATATGAAGTAGGTTGAAAGTAAGTAATGTACCATTTTGTTCTCACAAACATCAATATGTTATTATTCATATATCTAGTATAATGGAAGGGTAAGTAGATATATCATGATTGATATTATAAGCACAGATGTACTAGATGTTCTATATGCACTTCGTGCTAATGCTTTGGTTTGATGTTTAGCCCTTCAAAACTCATTGAACTAATGTTGAAATGTAATTGTCACCACAATAATATTAAGAGGTGAGGTTTTTAAGAAATGATCCCTCTAAAGGGACTAATTACTTTATAAAGTGACCAGATTGGTACCCTATTTCCTTCTCTTTGCCCTTCCACTTTCCTCCATGTGAAGTGGTGCCAAATGAATTACCACCTTGATAATGGATTTTCCATCCTCCATAATTATAAGTTGATATCTTTCTGCTTATAAATTATCCAGTTTGTTCTAATAACACAAATGGATGGAGACACCTAAAAAAATATATATAACATTAGAATTTAAAGGCAGGTCCTTATGGTTTTAGTTTCCCTTAAAATGACATTTAGCTTCTTGGAGCTTGCTTGTTGTCAAGTAAAACTCTGAAATATTGCTTAAGTGGCAGAAATTGATATATTAATGAAGAATAATTTGTACATTTTGATTAATTATTATCCTTCCATTTCTAATGTATATATGTATATACTTAAAGATATGCATAGATGCATTTATACATATATACATTTACATGGTACATGTTTATGCCTGTATGTGTACATTCTAAATAAACCTAAACTACTCAGTGATATCATATAAATTTCTGAACAATAAAATTTAGGTCATCTCCCTAGAAATGGAAGATACACAATACTTCATATATTATGTGATAATTACCTATAGACAATAACTTAAGCAATAAATAAGAAATAATTTTTAAAAAGTACAAGAAATCCTCTAAGTGATTTCATACTTGATGACAAAGTCAAAGTTTTAAAATATTTAAATTTCTGAGCCTGACTTATTTATGAGGGATCAGCTTATTACTGATGTGTCTGCCATTGGAGATGGACAATCATTTCTGTTGACCAGCCTAGAAACATTCTTTTCTTAGAGTCTCTACTCTTCATGTAGCCCCAATTGAAAGATGGTGCTTAAGTTTACCCACCATCTTTCAATAATAACTTTGATTTTTAGAGAAATATAGATTACATAAAATATAGGTTTCATGTAAAACAACAATACTTAAAGAAAAGTAGGAATGTGCTACAATTCAGATTTGTTCACCTGGTGTATCTTTTTCCATCCTTTCACCTTCGCATGTATCTACAGACTGTGAGCCTCTTGTAAACAACATATGGTCAGGTTTTATTTTTTAATCCAATCTGTCAATTTTTCTTTTGATTAAAGAGTTTAAAACATTAACATTCAATATTGTTATAAAATGATGATTTTTATTTCCTGCCATTTTGATTTATTTCTAATGCTTAATTTTGAGACTTGATTCTCCTTTAATTTTTCTTCTAGTGTAATTCATCCCTATACTAGTTTTTATTTTCATTTTTCATTTCTTTGTATTAAATATTTCATTGAGTATGTTTTGTGGTACAGGCTTAGTGGTTATGAATTACTTTCATTTCTGCTTACCATCTTAAATTCTGAAGGATACTTTTACTATATATACTAACCTTGGTTGGCATCAATCTCCTATCAGGGATTGGCACATCTTATTCTCAGATCTGGCTTTTAGAGTCTGGCTTGATAAATCAGTTGAAATTTGAATTGGATTACCTCTAAATTTGACCTGCCATTTATCTCTTTGGGTTTTTAAAATTCTTTTTCTGTATATTATGCTTTTTCATTATAATGTGCTTGGGAGAGGATCTTTTGATCTTGCCTATTTGGGGTTCTATATGCTTCTTGTATTTGGATTTCCATCTCTTTCCTAAGATTCAGAAAATTTCATAATATTATTTCATTGAAAAGAATATTCCAGTAATGGTCCTTGAACATCTTTTTTTTTTTTTTTTTTTTTTTCCAAGATTATTTGCTGTGTTTTTGAGACCCGAGAATCTATCTTCAAATCTATTGTCTAATCTTTGGGTGATACTTTCCATTGAAATTTTAATTTGATTTATTGGTCTTTCATTTCAAGGATTTCCATTTGTCCCTTTCTCAGAATCTCTCTTTATTGAATTGATCTTTCAACTCAAGAACCAGAAAGTAGGGTTCCTATGCCCCACCATCCTTCACCTAAAGCTGAAGAATGATTAACATCTTGTAAAAGTCCCAAATCCTCATGAAACCCAAACCAGGAAGACTCACTAAAGATTTTCTCCACCTTGGCATCGTTTCCTATAAATAACTCTAACATTAGCTTTGATCATATATATGTATATTAGATGGTGGTTTCCCTAGTATTTGACATTGTGCCCTCAACCGATTTCATTGTATTTCTTCTAACATTTTAAGGCATTAATTGGAAAGATTCTGTCTTCGTTTCCCTAGTTAGTTTTATACTTGCTTCTCTTAGTCTCTTACCTTACCTGCTACTGCCTTCTACTCTGCCCCGAGTCATCTTTTTCTTGTTTTTATGTTGATCTGATTATTATTTTCTATACTTACTTTCTTTTTTCTTTATTCTATCTTTTTTCCCCAACTTTTTCTCTCCTCCCCTTTCCAGTTCATATATAATGTTATAGCAATTTTACTATCTTTGCTAATTTCTCAACCTATTCCAGATCACTAACACAAGTTTATACCTGTATTAGAGGAACTGCAGGGAACATTCTCAACAAGTTTGGGGTTTTTCTTAATGTTGATTTGTATGTGTTTTTGCTCTGAAGTGATTATAATAAATAGAACTTAGTGTCTTCTCTCAAAGTGATCTGATACTGGGAATAACAGAGGACACACATTGAAAGTATACAATAACCTGGATATTCTTCCAGCCTGGGACTTTTAAGAGAAAGAAGCTCACTAAGAAGTCCTTATCATAAAAGAAGCCGATAGTCATTCCCCCAAAGTGAGTAGATATATAAGCAACATGAAAGAACAAGGGAACAGACCACCTCAAACAACCCACAACACTTCACTAACTGATCTCCTGGATGCCACAGTCAAGGAAATGTCAGAGAAAGAATTTAGAACACTGTTAAAATGTTCAGTGAGCTGAAAGAAGATGTAAGGAATGAACTTAGAGAAAAATGTAATTGAGATTTAATTTAGCAATCTTTAAAAGAAACATTTTGAAATTTTTATTATGATTCAAATTATGGTTATAGTGTAATTTTGAGTAACATGTACTTACTCAAAATTATTCCAGAAACTTGGTTGGTTGGGGTTTTTTTTTTTTTTTCCTACTGTTCCTAACCCTGCAAAAACTGCTTATTCATTTTTCATCTGAGTTGTTAAGTAAGATTTAGGAGGGCATTTCAATGTTAAAATTAGAAAATTTCTTAATGAAATACGGTACTAAAAGAAACCTTACAAGAGTAACATAATTTTTGGCATTGATAGTTATTTGGTTTATGTTTCATGAAGCATTCATTGATCTATTATTTATCAGTCAAATGAAATATCTTACAAATTGTATTGGTTCTTCTGTAGTGTCTCATCTTGTACTGTAGTTTTTTTGCCTCTTAGAGTACTTAGAGAAAACATCGGTGATTGTATTGTGGGAGCTCCTGCCCAACAAAACTCTAGAAATGAGTTTTGCTTCACAGTGGATTCTTAAAAAATATAAAATTAAAAGCATCAAATGTGATTAAAACTTTACATTGCTAAATGTTGCACTTCTGGTTGTAATATTTAATAATTGGTGTATATATCAAGAAAATTATAAAAGAATTTGCCAGTATGAAAGTTAGTAAAAAGCCCTGCTATCCTTTGAGATAGTGTTATACTTACTTCTGAATGATTACAATTATGCATTTGACTTGTGTTCACAATTTGCATATTATCCCTCATCTTATTGTCAAACAACTGTGGGACACAGAAGACAAAAATTAGTTCATTCACAGAAGAAGTGAAAGAGGTTTAATTGTCCAAACTTAAATCTTTTGCTTTGGGCATGTAAACTGGGAACAATTATGATTCTTAAAATATAGAATTATGGTTTGTAAAGATGCAAGGGTAAACTAATTTGCCTTTTGAAAATAAACAAAAAGATCTTGTTAGTTAATTCTTTTTAATTTTAACAACTCTGGTTTTATGTGATTTAGTGCATAAAGTGTTAACACAAAGTGTTAACAATGGTTTTTCCCAAGGTTTTCTTTACCAAATCAACTTGGTAAACCGGGTTCAGATATCCTGAAAATAGTTTTGTATTTCTTTGTTTTTGTGTTCCAATAAATTTATCTCAGTCAAATGAAATTCAAAATAATAAGACTAGATGAGGAGAAAGGGGGATTTAGGATAAATGTTACAAAGTTCACTTGGGATGATGAAGCCTTGTATAGCTTTTGCATACCATGATAGTAATCAATGAAAATATATCACTTGATTGGAAATTACAAAGATTATAAATCTTAAATGTTTTCAACCCCTCCCAAAATAGGTGTGAGTCAATGTATAATTATTATGATTTAATCGTTTCACAATGTGTACATATAGCAAATCTTCATGTTGTATAGAAATATATATATACTTCAAAATGAAGACAGATTTGATAGTTTTCTCAACTGAGCTTCAAAGTTCTATGAAGTTATAAAGTCTTTAAAGATGAAAACAGTATTTTATAATAGTCCAATACAATCTTTCTTTCTTAAAATGGTCTTAGGTCCGATTAACTGTAGTGATCTAAGAGAATTTTCTTCTTCTTAAAGGCTTGAAAGTAAAATACTGATTCACAATTTTAATATAGACAGAATATTTCAGCTTTGAAATTGTCTCAAAATACTTGTTGCATAGCTTGTTAATTAACATTCATATTTTTCCTTAAAAACATTTGTTTTGCAAGCATTCATGCATATATTTTAACCTCTTCTGCTCAAAAAAACAGTGCATCTATGGTGAGTCTTTGGGAAAACTATTACAAAATAGAGCAATTTAGTATCAGGTTTTATCTGCTGCTTGCTTCAAATCATACCACCTACTAATCATTTGTAAGAGTGTTATAAAGTGTTCATCTGAGACTTATTCTGAAAAGTAGTGACGATGACAAAATACAACAATGCTATCCATATTTTTAACTGTCAAGATTACATAAGAAGCAACTAACAAGCATTGGATATCTGTCGTTGAGTGTGGAAGTAAAATGTTTGTCATTAAAAACAAGATAATGTTACAGCCATATCATTAGTCATCTTACAATCCTATCTACCACTGGTTGTATATTATTTACAAGACACTGAATCAGTGTTTTCATGTAGATAGAAAGTAGGTACAGAGTTCTTACTTTTAATGTCAGAGAAATAGTACACATGTAAAAGGCAAATGTCATAAAAGAGAGAAACGCTTTTTAAAAACGTTGGGAAAAATAACATTTAAAAAATATATCCATTGAATTCACACCCTATTTCAAGTATTATTCAATACAACTTAAGAATTTCAACAGCAATTAAAGGAAACATACTTCTGCTAAATAATGGTCAGAAAAATAAATAAATAAATATTTAAATAAATAAAATACAGTGTTAATTTTGGTACCTTGAAAATTCAGGAAAACTCTACCATAGCATACCCATCTTATACCCAAAGAAAGAGAAACGTAAAATCTTTTCATTTAGAACAAATATCTGTAAAGTCATAAATTTCTATTGCTTTGATCTATTCCTTTAAAAGAGTGGGGTTGGTGAAAACATGAATTTTCCTAAGTCTTTAGGAATTTTCATTTTTAGCCATAGAGACAGTTCTCAAACATTTTGGACTTTTATAAGCTTTCCTTGAAATTCCAGTTGTGAATACATAGGAATATTATGAACATCTCTTTTCAGTCTATAAAGTAAAATAATCTCAAGTCTTATCAGAGGATAAAGTTTTCAGTAAAGAAATGAAATAGGAGTAGAATGAAAGAACAATAGCTTCTTAATTTCTAACAAAAGAAAAATATATCAACAAATGAGCGTGTACTAAATTTTGTCTGAGAGCTAGGATTATCCCTCAAGAAAACAAAAGAGAAAGAAATGCTTTCATAAGAGTTTGATAAATAAACTATATAAAATTATTTGGTAATTGAAATATGTTTTTCACTGTGTATCATACTTTAAAGTTTAATTTTAGAAACTTCTTAGCAGATGTTTCAAGATGTGTTCTTTCTGAAATCATTCTTTCTTGAATTATCACTCCATTTAGAATGGTACCACAAGTACATTTGTCCCGCATAAATCTCAAATCATGTGACTTTAAAAATAAATTGAGTCTTAAGTGATTACCTATCTCTATAATTTTTGTATTTATTTATTTTTGCAGTACTAAGGACTGAGGCCAGGGGCTAGCACATGCTAGGTAAGGGCTCTACCACTGAACTACATCTCCAGACCCTAATTCCTTTGCTACAAGGACAGGTAATTGCCAGGAGTGGCAAATGAATTATGGGTCTGAAATTTACAGAGACATAGGCAATAACTCTCTTGGGAATTTCTCCATGCAAAGGTGTCCATCGAAGATTGCCCAGTTGTTATGGTGTTGCCCTGTTTAAAGGGGAATTCTGTGCCAGCCACAGAATTTATCAATTCATGACTCAAGATTCAAAAGCCAGTCACCCAGGGGTAGAGAATTATAGGTGCATCTGTAATTGGGCTGTTCATACCTTTGACCTTGGCTCTATTTGTCTTAAAGTACCTTTCTCACAATAAATCCCTGTGATGTTAAAACCTATATAACAAACGTGCCCAAAGTGGTCAGTCAGTCTTCCTTCACCAGAGCTTGGCTAAACCACTGAGCCCTGACTTTTTCTCTACTTTTGTGTCTCTTTGTCTTATCTCAAGTCCCCTGCTGCCTGGTTCAGGAATCTGAATAAAAGTCCATGCAGGATACAGCAGATGATAACAAAACAGAGCTCTATATGTTCTAGACCTAAGTCCTTTGTCAGACATAGTGCACATATTTTGCCCTGTTGTTTACATCTATTAATAGTATCTTTAATAAAGGAAAAGTTTTATTATTATCCATTTTATTAATAAATTTATGGATTCAATGTATCTTTTCCTTTTTTAAATGTATTTTTTTTCTTTTGTCATCACATCTAAAAACTCCTATCTAAAAACTTTTCCCCTAATCTCAGTTTACAAAGATTTTTCTCTTAGATTTTTTTCTCTAAAATTCTGTAGTTTTCCTGTTTGTATTTAGATCTTTGTTCATTTTAAGTTAGCATATGTGTAAGATATGAGACTTATGTTGATGAAGATGACCATGACAATGATGATATTTTGGCAAAACAATGACCAGTTGCTTCAATATAATTTGTTAAAGATACTATCCTTTAATGATTTCCTTTGTATCATTGTCAAAACCCAACAAAGTGCCCTTTTTGTGTGGATTAGTTTACAAACTCTCCACTCTGATCCATGTAGGTATTTATCCATTTCCCACTTGAGTACCATGTTGTCTTGATCACTGTAGCTTTATTGAATAAGTATGAATATCTAACTTGATTCTTTTAAATTGTTTTGTCTATCTTACTCTTTGTCTCTTCATTTAAACCTTAAAATAAATTAGTCTAATTAAAATCAAACAAAAAAACTGTTAGACATTTAATCAGTGTTGAATATTGTGTTAATGCTGTGAATCTATTTGAGAATAATTAATATCTTCATTATGCTAAGTTCTACAATACATAAATGCTATTTTTCTCTCAGTTTATTTAAGTATTTGATTTTTTTTTTCATTACCACTTTGTAGATTTCAGTATATAGGCATTGCACATTGTTTACTAGATCTATACCTAATATTAAATTTGTATTGGGGCTAATATAAATATTATTTTTAACTTTATATTTCTAATTGTAAATTGTTAGAGTATAGAAATAAATTATTCCTTTGTGCTATCTCTTACAACTTCACTAAACTTATTTATTGATTGTTTCTCTGTAGATTCCTTTGAATTTCTACATAGATGATCATGTTAGATATTAATACCTGATATTAATGCCTGATAAAACAAATGTATTTCAGTGTTCTAGGATTTAAATAGACCCCAAATGCTGAGTTAATATTAAAAATGCTTCTGATACAATTAAAATGTTCTAAGCATTCAAAGACATGAAAACTTCAACTTACGTGAGGAAAGATAACAGATGCCAACAAATAGACACAGATGTTGGCATTATCTAACAAAGACTTTAAAGTAGCTTTTATGAAAATGTTCAACCACACAATGATGAAAACAAATGTTAAAATAGAAAGTATTGGCATAAAAATAAATAATGTAAAACAGAAACAAATTTTAGAACTGAAAATATACAATAATTATTTTTAAAAATAACCTCACTAGAACTAAGTAGCAGAAGGGAGATAGTAAAGACTCAGTTGTATTGAAGATAAATCAATACAAAATTACCAATTTAACAATACAGAAGAAACTATATGGAATAAAAATGAACTGTGCACTAATAACAAATATAAAATTTGTGTCATCAGAGTCCCAGAATGAGAGAAAAAATACAGGACCAAAAAAATATTGGTAGCATTAAATATTCCTAAATGTGGCCAAAGGCATTATCTTATACATTCAAGAATGAACTCAAAATGGGGTGGACCCCAAAATCATACGCTCATATGCATCATAGTCAATATAGTGAAAAGAATAAGATGATCTTAAAAATGGCCTGAGAAAAATGATGTATTAGCTGTAGAAGATCTGTGATTGGAATTACTGTGGACTGGTCACTGAAATAATCAGTATAACATTTTAAAGGGATGAAAGGAAAAAAATCTCAACCCATAAGTCTATCTCCAGCAAAAGTGTCTTTCAGGAATAAACGCAATTGAGACATTCTCTGCTAATGGAAAGCTCAGAGAGTCCTTAGTGAGCAGAACTGTTTTTAAGAATTGCCAAGGGAAGTTCTTCATACAGAAGAGGCATGAGACTAGAAGGAAACTTGAATATTAAGAATAAATTAAGATTTGGAAAAGTAGATATCTTGATGAGTAGGTAAATACAATAGACTATTCTCATCTTTAGTACTTTGTTTTGTGAAGTTTAAAAAGTGTAACATTGTCTGATGGAGTTTCCAATGTATATAAATGTATGTAATGTGTTTATGTGGAATAAATAGCTTAAAAGATGAGAGACTAAGGTATGGTAATAAGACTACTGCATTCCTATTACAATTATAGAACACTCATTCTAAGTATGTGTGTGTGAGTGCCTTAAGGTAGCAATGAAAATTACGCTCAAAGATACGTAACTAGGGCTGGGGTTGTGGCTCAGTGGTCGAGCGCTTGCCTGGCATGTGTGAGGTACTGGGTTTGATTCTCAGCACTACATATAAATAAATAAATAAAGAAGGTTTAAAAATAATAAAAAAAAAAGATATGTAACTAAAATCACACTAGAAAACCAATGTGGATTACAAAATATGCCCAATGACCCAAAAGAAGGCAGAAAAGAAGAAACAGAGGAAGGAAAGTTTGAGGGAACATACAGAAAACAATAGTTTGGCAGACTTGACCTTTTATAGTACATCAGAAATTAAACACTAAGAGCTGAACTCAAACCTCCTTATTGTGACATCACAAGGTCTCACCTGCCTTCTGTGCGCTGCAGATCAATGTGGGTTCAGTTTGCAAGCTGTCCTCTTACTGCAGCACCACCTGTGCCACTCAGGGCTCAGTCTTCTCTCTGTGTGTAGGGCTCACCATTGCTCCAGTTTTCAGTGTGTAATAACCGTACATGGGCATGTTTGTAGAGATTGATAAGCAACATTGCTTTCCCAAACTTCCCTTCCTTGATATGTTTCTAGTACTCTCTGGTTGGCTAAATGCAAAACTTTTACATTCTGTACCACAAAACCCTCAGTTTTGTGATTGCAGTGTCTGTCTGAAAAGGGGAATTTTAAAAAAAGGTCACAGCTCCCTCTAACAAAGGGAGGTTTAATTCAGGAATTTCAGTTGGCTAGTTCTGTTGCTCCTTTCACTCGCAGCATAGGGTTGCCTGAGGTATGGAATATAAATGAGAGAGGAAAGAATTCTCTCCACTCTCACCGAACTTAGAAATTCTCTTTTCCACTCCTCTAGCCAGAACTAGAGTTTCTCTGGCACTTCTGACTACACTGCAATGCTCACTTATTGGTTTGGGGCTAGAGAACACCTAAGAAAGAGAACAAATGTTAGCTTTCCTAACGTTTATTCAGTACTTTTGAGATTTGGTGCTTTCCTCAACCTGCCTACCTATTTCTCTGTTAGAGAAACTTGAAATAGTTGTTCCTTTTATTTTATCTAAGTTTTATAGGACATTCAGTGTGAAAGAAATATGTGTTGGTTTCATTTTACCAAATAGAAATGTCTACTTTGACCATTTCTTTAAAAAAAAAAAAAAAATCTTACGAAAGTTAATCTATACATTTAAAATTGATATCAAACCACGATGTATAAACAACTTCCTGATCCTCTAAAGTAGCTTTTAACTTTGCCATGTTCTTAAAGGGAAAAAAAAATTCGGATGATAATTACTAAAGAAATAGGACTTGTTTTAGTAACCAAATTGAATTGTTCTCAGATTTTTTACAACTATCCTCAAATTTAGTTCGTTACAGCTACTCTTATTACTTGTGATAGGTGGCCTAACTTAATGAGAGAAAAAATTCCAACAACTCTGAATTCTGCTTTTTAATCTTTTTATCACCTTTATTTCCCTCTAATTTTCCAATGTTCTTAGAAAATATTTCTTTTCATTTGCCAAGGCTTTTGATCTCTATTGTGTGCCTTTGGATCTCCAGTGTTTGATTCTTATTACTCTACCACATCTTCCTTATTATCCAGGTATAGTTTGTTTTTTCTCATTCTGTGTATCTATCATCGATGTCTATTTAGAACTACTGTAGAGTTAAAAAGATATCTTAATCTTCAACTTTCCTGACTCATTAAGCTAATACTATATACTTAAGTAGCAAAAAATTCTTATGTAGTCTTCCACTGAATCTATGTAGCCATTTACTCAATGATCTGAGCTACCATCTACCTACTAGGAACCTTTCTGATCTTTACCTTGAGCTTTCAACTTCTGCATAATTAAAATAAAATGTAGCTTTAGCTGATGTTCACTAAGAGTTTTATTCTTTTTCTTTGATTTTAAGTAGTTTATTTTCCCCTGTTTTTGGTACTGGGGATTGATCCCAGGGGTACTTAATCACTGAACCACATCCCCAGCCCGTTTTGTTAATTTTTTATTTTGAGACAGGGTCTCACTACATTGCTGCTGTCAGCCTCAAACTTGCAATCCTCCTGCCTCAGCCTCCTGAGTCACTGGAAATTCATGAAGAGACTTCTCAAACCACAAGATTATTTACATCACTTATCACATAAATTTCAGTTTCAAAAGAAGAGGACTTTTACTTCTTGGTGTTTAGTTTAATATCGTCTGTGTTGCATGATATTGCTCTTATACATCTTTTGGGTGAAATTTTCTGAAATATTTCCATCTCTGTTAATCATTTATATTTAAGAAGTTTATTCAAGTACAAAGTTAAGTAATGTGTTTGAAAAAAAAGAAAAAACTTTTTTCTAACTTTAAACATGTGAGCATACAGTCTTGTTCTAAAAACTATACATTTTAAATAAGAAAATTTCTTCCCTCCCTCCTTAATTCACACCAAATCTGCTTTTGAGCCTGCCCGAATCCCTCTTCTACTAATCTTCTACTAAGTCTAGTGTAAACACAGGATTTATTACATTGTTGTATAAGAGAAGTTTCCTTTAAAATATTCTTAGATCATGTTTAACATATCCCACCTTTGATTCTAATGTGAAATTAGTTTAATTATTAGATTTCCTATCACACACACAAAACAACATAGAGTAATAAGCAATTGGTAAATGACAAAATGGATCTTTGAAAATCATTCTATTTATAAGTTTACTAGTATTTGTAAATAATGTGACTAATAAGGTCCTACAAATACAAACACACACACACACACACACACACACACACACACATACACACACATCCCTGTATCAAACAGATTTGGAAAATATGTATCTTTTTGAAGGAATTCTAAGGTTCAGGCAAACAGTTTCTTCAAAATTTGCTCTTCTGAATATTTTACTATCAAAAATTATTTAAGCTTACAATTACTTTCACAAAGAAAAAATACTATTGCTCTTTTGTTGAAATTTATCTCCTTAAGCTATGTGAGATAAAAGTGCAGTATTTGCATTTTTGCAAATCTGGTTGGTATCAGTACATTAATTTTGTTAGTTTTGCTGGTTGTGCATAATTTTGCACCACTATTAATTTTTGTAGGTATATGTAATGAAACTGTTCTTTTCTTGGTTTTTAAAACTATGCTTATTTGGTACACAATTTTAAAAATGTGTTATGAAATTATATATATAAAAGGAAGCAGAAATATATAAATAAAAATAAAAATATTAGTCTTACATGTGTAAAGACCTTCACCTTGGGTAATAATGATAATAAAACACAAAATACTATTGTTCCAATAATTAAATATTAAAAACTTCAAAGGACATATGTAAAGATAACAAGGATTATATTGTTTACTGTTATAACCCCTATATTAAGGCCAACAACTGTAGGGAGTATATAAACATTTATTTAAAAAAAGGAGGAATGAGTGAGCATTATTTATGAAAATAAAGTTTCTTAAGTATAATAATAAAAATAAGAGTGAATGCCCAAAAGATATCAAATATTCATATATAAAAACTAATACAATATATCTTATTTAATCAAAGAATAGCTAATAATACACATATACAAATATAATCATAAGTACATTGATTTGAGGTTCAGAAATCATAATTTATAATAAAGTTATTTTAGGGTTCAAGAAATAATTCAGTGTTAATTTTTTGAACTTAGTCTTAGGAGCTGAACATAGTAAAATAAATAATTCCAGATACAAGTCTTCTTTAGTGGTGACTAATCATAATAAAATCATATTTTGATATTTGTAAAAATACACAGTTCAACAGATAAGAGGGAAGAATATTGAATCTTTAAATAAGTAAACTTGGCTAATAGTGAAATAAGTTTTCCTGAGTATATAGAAATCAATATTTTTAGAAATGTGTTCAGGAGAAAGTATAAAGTATTTTATAACTGTATGCAATACAAACTATTTCTATACAATTCATAGAACTGTATACAATTCATAGAATTCTATACAATTCACAATTACTGTTAATGAATAGTAGTGGTAGTCAATGAAGACACTAAAGAAAATCAACAGCTAAAAATAAAACAAAAAAATTAAAATCCTAGAAGAGCCGGTCATTGGGAGAACTCATCTATTTCTTAATAAAGCTGAATTCACTGATAGCGAAAGACAAGAAGTTGAAAAAGGGAATCAGATCTCTATACTAATCCCTAGAATTCAGAGATTGAAGAAGATAAATGCACATTAACTTTAAAATCAACACTGACAAGAATAATAGTATCTCCAAGCTGTTTGTATTATAGGTCCCCATAGAAATCACCTAAATACTGCAAGTTAATAGAACAATGATAATTTCTCATATTCAATACAGTTATAAATAAGAAGGCAAACTTCTTAATATTTTGAATATGTAGTTAAATATCGCAGTGGAAAATTACTTTTCTTATGTTTCAACATACAATACTTTTTTTTTCTTCAGTTTTACTTTTCAAATAGAAATTTTCTTTTTTTTTAGTGACTACTTACTGAAAAGTATTTGGAAATAAATTTGCATTGTAAGGTTTAGATAACATCATAATATACATTATAAATCATATATATGTATTTTTATATGTCAATTGTTCAATCTTGGTATATGAGAAACAAATCAAATAGGATTTTATAAGAGTGTGCCCCAATATGAAGCTATTCATTTACTTTATTACATTTTACATTGTAAGTTTTGGCAATATTTCAAGGGGTACCAGAGTTAAATGGAATCTCTTAATTCCTGGACTCTACATTTATAGCCTCATACACTTCGCCCATTGCATATTTTTGGCCCCTTTGTCTAGTATGAGAAAATTGTATTTATTTGGGTTTGTGTCCGTGTCCTCTATTCTGTACCATTGATCTACCTGTCTATTTTGGTACCAATACCATGCCGTTTTTGTTACTATTGCTTTGTAGTAGAGTTGAAGATCTGGTATTGCTATACCCTGTTTCACTCTTCCTGCTAAGGATTGCTTTAGCTATTCTGGGTTTCTTATTCTTCCAGATGAATTTCATAATTGCTTGCTCTATTTCTGTAAGGTCCGTCATTGGGATTTTAATTGGAATTGCATTGAATCTGTATAGCACTTTAGGTAGTATGGCCATTTTGACAATATTAATTCTTGCTATCCAAGAACATGGGAGATCTTTCCATCTTCTAAGGTTTTCCTCAATTTCTTTCTTTAGTGTTCTGTAGTTCTCATTGTAGAGGTCTTTCACATCTTTTGTGAGATTGATTCCCAAGTATTTTATTTTTTTCAAGACTATTGTGAATGGGGTAGTTTTTCTAATTATTCTTTCCAAAGATTCATCACTTATATATAAAAATGCATTAGATTTATGTGCATTGATCTTATATCCCGCTACTTTACTGAATTCACTTATGAGTTCTAAAAGTTTTCTGGTGGAATTTCCTGGTTCCTCTAAGTATATAATCATATCATCAGCTACTTTCCATTGTTTTAAATGATAATTTGGTGAATTAATGAAACCATTGAACTTTGCTAGGTACAGTGGTTCACACCTATGATCCTAGCAACTTAGGAGGCTAAGGCAGGAGAATCACAAATTAGAGGCCAGCCTGGGCAACTTGAGACACTCTTAAAAGTTAAAAAAAGAAAAAATTAAAATAAGGGTTGAGAATGAACATCAGTGGTAGTGTGCCCCTGGGCTCTATCACCAGTACTAAAAATAAAAATAAAACTACACTTCATTTATATCGACCTAGAAGGAACCCAGTTATTCCAAGTGGTTCTGATCCTTTCTTCAAGGTTTAGGTATGACTGGATATATATATATATATATATATATCATGTATATTTACAAGTATTATGTACATTTATCCCTAGACATTTATTTTTCTGACATGAATCATTGTAATTAGAATCATATAATGAATGAATAGCTATATTCTTATTAATAGATAGTATTTATACTTGATAAACCGAAATAGTGTGACTAATACTATCAATTCTCTTAAAAAGAATAATAGCACATTAGGGTCTCCATTTTATTACTTTTAATTTTGTCCCTGAATCTTATGCTAAGTCCTAGGCCTTTACACATCATGAGAAAATCTGTTTTGTGGACACAACTACAATAGTGTAGGCCACTTATTCTGCATTCATTATTTGGTTCATTGAACCAGGCATTGAGTTGTCTCTCTTTAACTTTTTGTCTTCAAGCTCACTGTATAATATCCTTCATAGTAACTATCCCTTTCACAATTGCATCTCAGTATTGTACCATTTCCCTCTCTTTTAGATTTTCTTTGTACCAAAGGTTTCTACTACCCTTAATGAGTAAACAGCAATGGAGCCAAAGCAGCCTTAAGTGAGTACTTAACCCATATGAATTTCAAATACCTAGTCTTGTAATATAAAACCCTCTGGATTGTTTTAAATATTATTTAATATAATTAGAATAATTAAACTATACAATGCTCAGAATATAGTCATGTTCAACAAAATTAACTTTGTTCTTTAAGTAACTAATGTAATTAGTGAGACTCTCTACCCTTTATGAATTAAGAGGTGTGAAGTATATTTAGAAGGTAGCAGCTACCAGTGTCATGAAGTGATTGACAAGGAAGGACAAATATGAAGACAGTAATATAAATGAAGAGATTGTGTTTATTTCTTTTGTATGATCTTTTGTCTGTTGTATTGTCAAAAACCTGACCAAATTCTGCTACGTGCATATATGAAAATACCACAATGAATTCCAGCTTTATGTATATCTATAAAGCAACAATTAAAAAAACAATAAGAACATGAAAGACCAGTAGAATAGACTAACAGAAATGAGTGGGGGGAGGGAAAGTGGAAGTAGTAGGGATTGAAATGGGACAAATTATTTCCATGCATGTATAAATATGTCAAAATGAACCCCACTATTGTGTGAAACTAAATACAATAACAAAAGTGTTTCCAAAAGGCCCTAAATAATAGACTTTTTAAACAGTGAAATCTAAAGCTCGGCACCTCAGAATATGTTTATATTACATGCCACTTAGGAACTCTGGTGTTACTGTGAAAAATGTCCAAATAATTATCTCTCTCTTGGGAAAAAAGAAAATTTGAATAATAAAGAAAAAAAAAAACCACAGTCAGTTACTTAGGTGAGTTACAGGTAAAACTACTGAGCTCTGGGATGAATCAAATATGACTCAAGTGGAAGGTTTGATCTATATCTTATATAGATTACTTGTGGCCAAAACAAGAGAATTTAGTAACATTAAACTGTACTTATTTGTATTTTTAATAATGAATATAAGTAAATATTCATTTTTTTATAGTACATCCTTGTGATTGATAGAACATTAACTTTGAGTTGAAACTGCTATAATCCTTGTTATACAGCAAAAGTACTGGTTGATAGTAATAGTAAATAACAAAATTCAGGTCATGGATATTATTAATCAAAGAAAATAGCACTGAAAATTAAAATACATCTTAAACCCTAAAACATTAATCTTTTAATATAAAATCTAATACATGTCAATTTTAAATAAATCATTTTAAAAATATAACCAGTATAACCAGATTTCTTCAGATGTAATTACAGTATAAAATATTTTATTTATATACATTTTTTAAAATTATTATAGAACGAAAAATACTCAAGTATAAAAGTAAGAAAATGAGTATATGTCAGTATATTCTACATAAAGAGTACTTAGTAGATAGTAAATATTTTAATTTAGATTTTAGTTTTGCTATAACTAATGTAAAAGGAATAATGTAAGAAGTAAATAATGACATTTTCCATTTTCTATTTCTAGACTTTTTTAAAATGCCAAGCTTAGTATATTTTTAAAAACTTAAAATATAATTTTTGCAAGTACTGTAGGTCCCATCTATTGTTTGCTACAGGTAGTTTTTCTTTCTTAAAATGTGAATCAAAAATAGATCATTCCTCCCTATTTTATAGAAATTACACATTCTTATTAATGAACAGTTGTCATTTGAACAGCTGTACTCACAAAAAATTTTCTAACATTATAAGAATTTAAAATCATAATTTTCTTAGTAAAAGAAAAGCTGAAGTTCAATAAAGGAAGTTAGTTTTAAAAAATGTGTATGAGAACACATTGTCTTAAAAAATAATTAATTTGACTATCTTCTTACAGGAATATTAATGGTGATGATGCCATTAAAATAAGAAAGAAATTCAGAACCACAGAACTATAAATCCAGATTATCAGCTGTAGGACACAGATGTCTTAACAGATGTGAAACTCAATAAAATAAACCTCGGAAAGCAACAACAAACTAGAGCGAATCTTGCCAATCACAAATACACATGCACTCACACACACACCAGGATCTCTAATGTGGGCCTCTTCTAAACAATGGCACCTGAAGCCTGCATGGGAAAAAAATAAATAAAAATATAGTCTGTGTCGATATGATAACCTACAATTTTTGTTTTTTAGCTAGAAATTGCTATTTTTTAAAATTTCACATGTTTTGATCTACAATCTGTTTTAACTTTATATTTAGGTAAATTTTTCATGAAAATGCATTATTTCTTACAGAGTAGGAATATATTCACAAAATATAATATTTTAATAATGTTTTTAATTATTCATCTTGAGAATTTTGAAAGACTAGATAGTAATTTATAAATAAAGATATAGGAACACTTTTCTGTACATGTATTATATACTATTCAGTAAGAAACCTAAATATTTGAAGTTCAAGAGCTGTTGCTATTTAGGGTTATAGTTTTATGGAACATATATTTGGCTTATTTGTGCATACTTTGGTGATTATTTTATAGGATTATGTATAATTAGCATGAAGGCCAATTACTCATTTCTTTAACCTATCTAGTGGTTAATGTTGTGTAACCCTGAAATTTCCCACATAATTCTTTTCAGTTCATTTTTAGGTTAAATTTGTTAATTTTTCAAACATAACTCATAAATCTTGAAATGAATAGTTATGGTTAAGCTATGAACAACTTTGCAGTTTTCAAATTTTTCATAACTCATAGTGATTCCTTAATGCTAATCAAATGCATTTTTTGGTAATATTAGTAAGAAGGTAGTTGGTGGCAGTCAAAATCCCGGGCCCAGGGTTACGCCACATGCATCCAAAGATGGTGACTGGCAGAGAGCAAACGGTGCTCTGATTATGCATGGAGATAAGCAGAATGTGTTTACAATTGGCTGTATTATAATCAGTTCAGCTGCCTAGTGTGTGGACAGATATACTTTACATGTATGCTCCAGTGAGTGATCACTTGACCTTTAACAGGATTGGATGGACATATCTGGTTACAATTGCTTATGCATGAGACTGCTTATATATTGAGGGTGTTATTTGAATAAGGGGGAAGCTGCTTGATGAACCGTTGAAGTACGTGTCTTCTGTCCTGCTGGTTGGGCCGTAAGTGCGAGAAGCGAGAAGCGGCGGTTTTAGGTAATCAAAAGGGGAAAAAAGCCATGGTTTTCCTCCATAACCGGAGCCACTTGAAGCAGCCCTAAGGCTGCGGTTTTCCTCCATAACCAGAGCTGCTTGAAGCAGCCCGTTAGCAAACAACAGCGGCTCTCGGTAGTAGTCCTGTTGTTCATAGTTCAAATGGTGGAAAACAGCTCTCCATTGCATTTTCTGTAAAAAATGCTTTCTTCTCCCTTCTTGTAGACAGTGAAACTTTCAATGAACACATTTTCTTTTGGACACAGTGCACTAATTTTAATATTAATATATTATGCTTATTGTAAAATACAAGTTCTTAAAATAATTGTATTATATTTAAATTAATATAAATGATAATTTCTCATACTGCCTTCTTACCTAAATGTTTCCTTCAGAAGTGTTAAATGAAGGCTGACTATATATATATATATATATATATATATATAATTACATAATATATGTGTATATATATATATATATCCTTCAGAAAAACAAAGATTTGCATTCTCAGTAATTGGACATTATGTGATCTCTGTTTTCTATTATTTTCTAACATACAAGTCACAGTGCAAGATAATTATTGTATTCATTGCTTATATTTACAATTCTTCCATAAAGCTATCCATAAAGTTATCACATGTCTTGTAGAAACAGCATTCCTACCAAAAAAATGATTAAAATTTTTAAGTGAAATATTTTGTTATTGCTTAATTTATCAACAAAATATTGCTTATGCAGATGAATATATAGATTTTAGTGTAAAAAATATGAAGTGCTAGCATAATCAATACAAACATATGACATGGAATGAATTCAGTCCAAAATGTGAATATATTTAGACAATTCAATGTTAAATTGAACTTTCACCAAATTCGAGACCTGAAAAAAGATCATTTCTTATGATTATCAGCAAAGCTTTATGCACAGAGAAAAGGAATGTCAATCACACTGTTTGATTAAAAGTTCATTATATTGCCTTTAGTGTTCTTAGAAAATCATTGTGGCCAGAAGTTTCAGCTACCTTACTGATAGTGCTATTGTTTAGCTATTCAATATAATTTGCTATTTAGTAGAGATGTGGAAATATTTTTTCAGATGGGTATTGATGTTATTCGACATCTGTTTTTAACTATAGCTCTTCATATTTTTAAATTTTTGTTTGTAAATAGCAATAAATATAGCTTTCTTTCCCAAAAACTTGGATGAGTCCCTCTTTCTCACTTTGTCCTTTCTCATTTTCTCAATTTTTCCTATTAAAAATTTTCTGGTTAAAAAAAAAAAAGATCGATGAAGGAAACTAAGCCAATTTGCATTATATGAGGGGAAAGAAGGAAATTTCATAACGAGATAAATTTTGGGATTTTAGTTACAGTCTCAAGTGCTGGAGGTGTGCATATAGCATATATATTTTAGAATATTAAGTTTAATATTGGCAAGATGAAAAATGTTCTGAAAATGGACAGATGATGAGAGTTGCAAAGTAACGTGAATATACTGAACAGCACTGAGTTGTACACAGAGAATGGTTAAAATGATAAATTTTATGTTATATCCATTTTCCACAATTAAAAAAAATGAAGTTTAATATTTGAAAATGAAGCTCTTATTGAATAGTGTTATTCGTGTTTCATTTTGAAGTTGCCTGTCCTTAATTAATTTGCCTTTGGTTATAAGCTAGCATGCGTTTTATCATTGTATGTAGGTCATTCTTTCAAAAGTTAAGTTAGTTGGTGGAATTATTTGAAAATTTCTAAGCAAACTATTTATGAATTCATTTGCACTATTGAAATATGCTTTCATTTGGACCTTCAAATACATCACCTTCTGTCTGTTATCTTTTAGAATTCCAGTTACATCACCTTTCCTTCCCTTTTGCTTTCCTCTTTAATTCACATCAGGTAGTAATGTCTCTGTCTTTCCTATTCTCTGTATTCTACAAAGGGGCACAAGCTCTTTCCTCTGCCCGTAGGCTACTCTCTTCCTTTCTATGCCTCATAGTCTGCCTATTTGTCTCCTAGGACACTCTTTCCCTTCTGGCAGTCAAGCGTCTCAGAGTTTGTGTTTTCTCTGTCCCAGTTATTTTTAACTGTATCTATCCCTTCCTACTGAAATACCTCTTCTTGGTCACTGTTTTCATTTTTAGAAATAACACTTTGTTATCTTGTCTTTCTCCAGTTGGATGAAACTCGAAACAGCCTAAAGGATAATTTCAAAAGAGAGAAAGATGACGGCATACTTCTCCTTGGACTTGTTCTCCCTCCTAATCTTTGATGTTATTGGATCTATTGATTTCAGCTGATACCTCACCTTGACTTCCCATACGGTGTACTTGTCCACACATTCCTTTCTGTTTCATACACATTAAGAATCACTTATTCTTCTGTAGAAAGACTGCTCTTGCTAAGAGAAGGAGGTGGTTTGCATATTAGCTAAGAGAAAAAGGATCTGAGTTAGACCACTTGGGTCAAATTCTGGTTCAACTCTGTTCCAATTAAGTGAACCTGGGAAGACTACTTAATCTCTTATTATTTTGTTTTTTGTTAAATTTATCTTAAGTACTCATATGTTTAGTAGGTCTTTTGAACTAAAACCTTTAGAGTAGGACCTGAGAAAGTAAATATCAATTAAAATATCAATTGCAGTGGTGATGGTTGGTTGTTATTATTATATTGTGCTAAAAGGTATCCAAAATTAAAATATAGGTGAATTTGAAGTGAAATCTTTTAAATGTGACATGATTGATTGCCTATAAAACTCCATGTTGTTTTACTTAACCCCCAAAATTTGAAAAATAAAGTTTATGTTGAAATTACCTCCAGTATTTTAATAAAAGATAGATACTTCAGTCAGAACAAATAAGTGTCATAAAAGTCCAAAATAAATCAATTTAATTGAAATGCTTTTTGAGCAAAAGTTCAAGCTATTTGAGAAAAGGCAAAATTCATCTTTTTAAAGATGGTGTACAAGATAAAAGTTATATAATGCATTATATAATATATTTTAAATATAATATTTTGATATTAAAATAAAATGAATAAAGGGATATTTTTCACTAAATGCCAATATATAAAATGTGTATCCAAGGGTGTGGAAAAAAAATCGAAAAAGATAGGCTAACGGTGCTTAAGTGCCAGAGACAGTTAACTTACAGAGGGAACTTGTAGTGATGTTTGTGTATCAGTGACAGTTTACTAGACTCAGTTGTGAGTAAACTTAATTGATTTTTCCACAGAAATTGTTATAACCTAATGTGAACTAGAACTTATGCTAATGTACCCAATAAGCCCTCAAGGTACAGAAGAATGTTTTAAAAGTAACAAACTAGTATGTCCCTGGAGGCTAATTTTTCTCCTCTTGTACAATTTAGGAGATCTGCAAAATTGCCTTTACAGAAGAACCCAAGACATCTAGCTGATTCTTAAACTCTGTTAATAAGGTCATATCTGTTTCCAATGACATGCTTTCTCATATTAGCAACACTCAAGAGGATGTCCCATGGTCTCCTCTCAACTTTCCTATGAATTCACATAGAGAGGTTTCAGTCAACTTCATTGCTATAACCAAAATACCTGTGAAGAACAATTTCTAGGAACAAAAGTGTATTTGGCATTCACAGTTTCAGAGGTCTCAATCCTCTATTACTTTGGTCCAGAGGTGAAGCAGAACATCATGGCAGAAGGAGAAGGAAAGCAGCGCAGGACAATCAGAAAGCAGAGAGAGAACTCTGTTCCCCAGAGACAAAATAAAGCCCAAAGTCATGTTCTTCCTTGGATTTGGGGAGGGATGCTTCATAGTTAAACCATGACAAGTGGTAAGAAGTTTGGATCCTTCCCTTAGGGCACTTTTCTCAGAGGTTCCTAAAAAGTCACTCTGAAGGGAGGCAGAGATAAATATAGTACAGCCATGGATCCTGTTGACCCTTGCATATAGAAATATTCCCGTAAAACTTATATATTGTCTTCCCCTGATTCCACTGTGATTCTTTGTCACTATTTACCACATATGCATCTTTATAATATAATATCATAGATTATATATAAAATTAATTTTAACATTGCCTATTGATGAACATTATGGATATTTCTATTTTTTTAAATTTGTCCATGCTTAGTGCTTTATTCTTGGTAATATTATTACAATCTTAGATCAGTTCCAGGAACTGATCTTCCATATATGAGATAGATGATCCTATTAATGCTACCAATCATATTAACCCTCCCCCTATACTATGGGCACTAGGAATTGCAAATGGACATGGTTCAAATTATAAGCAACCAATCATGTTCTCCTTTTGATTTTTAAACCTTAGTAGAATCATAGAGAGAAGCCTAAGAACTGGACCTTGGTCCACTGAGCTTAGTGAAAATCTATAAGTTCCTTATGCTGAAAACATAATTACTTTGTTTTTTAAATAGATTTTTATTACAGAAGGGAATACAAATTATAAAAGGGCAGCTCAAATTATTTTGCAGAATGAATACACCTATGCTACAACTCCTCATATAAAGAAATAAAATTTGACTACACACTCTTCCCACATTGTTCCAGAATGTGCTAAATGTAGCAATGAAGATTCCACTGATAGATTAGTTTGTCCAAGTTCACTTAATCAGCATATTAAGAATAGAATTTGATACTTAAGTGGTTTCACTCTGATGCTTTTTCTTTTAATTAGTATTCATGCTTTCCCTCAAACTATCTTTTTAATAATATTTATTAGTTGTAAATGGACACAATACTTTTTATTTTATTTATTTTTATGTGGTGCTAAGTATTGAACCCAGTGCCTCACACATTGAGCCACAACCCCAGCCCCCTCACAAACTATCTTAACTGGAACTTTTTCCCTTAAACATCCAAAATGAAAATAAGACTTTTTTCTAAAGTTTTATTTTCCATAAAGTATTGGAAAAGGATTTATACATGTCTAAAACACATTAGTTAAGAACGTAGGAAAAATAATTTAAAGGGAACAAGCAAGAGTTAATTATTAATAACAGAAGCATGAAAAGAAGGATATGTGTGGTTTCCATGTACAGTTAATACTGCCATTTACCAATGATGAGTCCTGCTTCCTCGGGCGTTGAAGTATAATGCCAGAGAAGCACACAGAGGCAAGTGTAGAGTAGAAAGTAAGATGCTTTATTAAAGAAAAGTAAAAGCAGACTTCTCCCGGTTGGAAGAAGGGGACCCAAAGGCGGAATCCATCGGATTGAGCACATCTTGTCCTTTTATAGGTCCTATTCTCCTGTTCTTTCCCCTTGTCTCTTTCCTTCATGCCTACGTGACTAGGCCTGGTTAATTCAGGCAGGTAAGGGCCCAGGGGGCATCAATTAGCATCTTCTTCTCTGTAGTCCCTGACAAAGGCAGGTAAATTTGGTAATCAATGGGCTCCAGAGATCCTTGACATTCCATTCTCCCAGGGGCAATCTCCAACTTCCAGAGGCAGATGACTTTCATGGCCTCCATTTCCTCGATCTGACCTGATCCTCTATTTCTACACTAACTGTCTGTCCCCAATTCGCTTCATTCCCCCCTCTAATTTTAGGAACTCCTTACTGCTGTAAGGAAAGTGGGTGACAACCACTCTGGCTGCTTTGAGCTGGAAGGGAGCAGCCATGGGGCAAGCAGTTTGGAGTTCTCTTTTAGAAATCAGGTTGATTGAGGGGTCCAAGGTAAAAGTCTGGTTGAGAAGTAATAGGCTGGAGGGTCAGTTGAGAGATGGGCGGTCTATAAGAGAAACAAGAAGTTATGAGTACTAGGATAAGATTAATGCAACAGTAAATGCCACAGCATAGGAACACACCAATGAATATGATGGTGATGACAGAGACTAATAATGTTTTCCACCAGGAGGTGTCAGAGAACCAGGAGCTAAGAATTTGTTCCCATGATAAGTCTGGGGAGGACATGGCCTCTATCTGACAATGTAAATCTTTAAGGATGTCAGTCAAAATTGCCAGAGTTGTCATGGATGTAAACACAGCATTTGGTTTTAACAATGGCACAAGTACCACCTTGGGCTGCAGTGAGGATATCTAAAGCCATCCGGTTTTATAAGGCAGTTTTTCTCATGAGTGTTACTTCTGTGTTAAGGAGAGAAATGCTTTCTTCAACATCATGTAGATCGGGTTGGGTATAATTGTTTAGAGTCTCCACATGCCACATTACATCTTCTAAACCAACTTGTGGGATGAAAAACATTGAAGCTAGATGATCCTACCAACGAAAAGCATATCGTCCCCATCTATATTTAAGATTGGGGAGAGTTGCTGACTGTTCTATACTTAGGGTCCATCTCCCTTGCATCCAGAGGTACCCGATAGTACATCTTCCTATCCAGCCTGGGGGAAGCCAGGGTCATAAATTAGTTCCACACATCCATTGGGTCTCATTGGGTGCTGGCCAGCTAATTTCAGGTCTAGAGAGCCAATTAGTTCCAAACCAATCATTGACTTGTAAAATTACAATTTGTTGGCATAGTGACTCTGGGGTCCATCCTAATTCTTGAGTACTATTAGACCATTTATCATAGATATGGTTATGTTGTTTCCAACAGATTGTGGCCTTTTGGTTTAGATGCCCAATGGTGGGTATAAGCCATAAATTTCTGTCCCAAACCTGATAATAACCATGTTTGTATCTGTGACATATTGATGGTAGTGGTGGAGTTAGAAGTGGATGGGCCTATATGTGGCTTAACAGCGGTAGAAATTTGAACATTGGTCTGCTCTAAAGTAAAAATCTTTTTATGACCTGGTAGTGATAGAGTTTCATTGATAGGCCATAAACTAACATTGGCACAAGTAGCAACTTTTAAGGAGGGTCTTTCTTTATTTTGTTCTAATATTAAGGACTATAACTTTGTCCAGTCATCTTCCTGTAAAGGAGATACCCACCAAGGTAGTCCAGAGGTGCCAGAAAGGGGTAATAGTCCACATATCCAGCAATGATCTTTCTGTAACCTAGTGGCATATCTCTGGGCCCAATTTAGAAAAGAATTAGTTTCAGTGGATTTGTCTACAATAATAAAGAGAGGAAGAAAAGTCTTCTGTAGGTAAACTAAGGGCAGGGGCTTGGAGTAGGGCCCCTTTTAATGTCTTAAGGGCTTTAATATGTTCTGGTTCCCATATTAGGGTGGTTGCTTCTTAGTGTAAAGTTTCTTTCAGAAGGCTGTAAAGAGGCTTAGCTAATTCCCCATACTCAGGAATCCAAAGTCTGCAGTATCCAGTTATTCCTAGGAAGCCTCTGAGTTGCCTTATGGTCTGAGGCAGAGGATATTGTCCTATGGGAGTTATTCTTTCCTGTCCTAATCTGTGGGTTCCTTGAGATAGTTGTAATCCTAAATATTGGACCTGTTGTTGATATAATTGAGCTTTCTTTTTTGAGGCTTTATAACCCTGATTCGCTAAGAAGTTTGAGTTCTGTAGTAGCCTTTTGACATTCCTCCTGGGTGGAGGTGTATAACAGGATATCATCCACATATTGGAGAACAATTGCAAATGTCTTATCTCTGAATTTTGTTAAGTTCTTAGCCAGAGTTTTTCCAAATAGGTGGGGGCTATCTCTAAATCCTTGGGGAAGTACTGTCCAGGTTAATTGAGAACCAATATCTGGTTCCTTGAACAGATACTGAGACTGAGAGTCCAGAGGTATGCAAAAGCAGGCATCTTTTAAATCTAACACAGTAATTCAAGCAGCAGTTCCTGGAATCTCAGATAACAGAGTATGTGGATTAGGAACTACTGTATGGAGGGGAACAACTGCTTCATTAATTATTCTGAGGTCTTGGACTAAACACCATTCCCCATTTGATTTTTGAACTCCCAAAATTGGTGTATTACATAAGGTGCTACAGGGTACTAAAAATTTCTGCTGTTTGAGGTTCTGGATGATCTTTAATATGCCCTTTTTGCTTCTGAGCATAGCTATATTGTCTCTGATGTGGAAAGACAGAGGGATCCTTTAAGACTATTTTAATTGGGATTGTGCTTTTTGCTTGTCCAATATTGCCTTCAGTGGCCCATATCAGGGTTTCTATCACATTCTAATAGAGGTAAACACAATGGTCCTTGTGGTCCCAAATTCATTGTAATGGAAGTCTGAATTTTTGAAAGTAAGTCCCTTCCCAATTAAAGGGCAGGACATTCTGGGACTATCAGGAATGCATGAGAAAACATCATCACATCCCACTCACAACTGAGTGGGGGAGTAAACTTTCTGGTAACAGGCCGTCCAGACACCTCTTGCACCATTATAGTATTAGAGGAAAGAGGTCCAGGATAAGAGATGAGCACCGAAAAACTGGCGCCAGTATCTAAGAGGAAGTTGACCTCTTGGCTCCCTATGGAGAAGCATACCCAGGGCTCATGTGTAGTGATAGGAGTTACAGGAGCTATTAGAATCAACCCCAGGCCCCATCAGGCCTGTGTGGAAGAGTCTGACCTTGAGGACCTACGCCCCTGAGGACAGTCACTTTTCCAATGATTGCCTTGACATTTAGGGCAGGGCTCCAGAGGTGGGAACATTCCTGTTTGAAATGTCCCTGTTCTCCACAATGGAAACAAATCCCTTTTGTGGCCTGAGGAACATTTCATTTTCCTCCTTTTCACACAGGAAGCTAACTCCTCTTAGGGCTAAGACCAGCTTGTCAGCCTTTTTCTTGTCTCTACACTCTCTTTCCTTCTTTTTCTCTTCATCTTGATTATATAAAATGGAAGTTGCAAGTTTGAGGATATCATCTAAGGATTGATCAGGGCCATACACCAATTTCTGTAATTTCCTCCGAATGTCTGGGGCTGACTGAATGATAAATTTATTCTTTAAAAGTAAGTGGCTGGCTGGATCCAAGATGGCAGACTAGAGGGAGCTCTGTTCCTTGTTGCTCTGTAATTCAGGTTTCAAGCAGAGGATATCTGTTTCTTGGTGAGGCAGTTTTTTTGCTGCTTATTGATCCCCTGCTGTTTACCCTTTTTGTCTGCTGTGATCACCTGCAGTCTGCCAGCATATCAACACCTTTCTGAGTGCAGAATGCTCACTGTCAGGCACCTATCATCTGCCATTTGCCTGCCTTTCACATGTCCGTCACCCATCACCGCCTGAGGTTCACCTCCCGATTGTCCAACAGCAGTCAGCAAACTGACCAATGACCGCCAGTGGAGTGCCAGCTGCCTGCTTGCCTGGAAGTTCACTGTTACAGTACTTGCAGGTTTGATTACACGTGGCTGCAGCCATTTTCAGACAAGAGCCAGGCCCCATAGGACCCCTGGCCTGACTGACTGAGCCCCGTCTCCAGGATACCTCAGCCCAACTGACCGATCACTCCCTGACTCTGGGGCCCTCACATAGATTGACTGCTCCCTGTCACCAGGGTCAATTGAACCCCAGACCAACCGACTGGGCCCTATCACCAAGACCCCCAGACCAACTGGTTGCATCCTACCTCCAGGATCCCCCAACCAAAATGACCACACCCCACCTCCAGGACCCCTGCCTAACCAACCACACCCTGCCTCCAGCCGACTACGCCAGCACCCCAAGCTGGAACTCCCCATTTGCCAACACTTGGAAGCCAGAGCAGCCATCTTGGATTATCCTGGAAGCCGTAGCTCTGATCTTTAGGTGGGGCAAATCCCATCCTGAGACTCCTGCTGGAGACTTGAAGTTCATTGTCTGGTACCTCTCATGTATCAGGCTACTGAAGACTGGGAGGTTTGAATTCTCTATGACTGTTATAATGTAGATTTTCTTTTTTCTCCTTATTGAAAAATTTTGTTTTTATTTCTTTACTTTTCTTGCTCTCTTTTCCTTTTATTTACCTGTTCCCTCACAATCTCTCTCTCCCTTTTCACATGCTAACAATCAACTTCTTTTGATTACACTCTTATTCTTTCTATTATCTAGAACTTCTGTATATTCTTTTCTTATCTCATTAACAGCTATATCCAACACCCCTCTGCATCCACTTTGTCCTCCATTAGAAACTGCAGATCTTAGTGCAAATCTGTTTGTTATACTGAAGATAATAATTGAACTCATTGTGTTTATTATGACAATATTTCTAATGTTCTCATAGGGGCTATTTGGTCTAAGGTTGCATACTGTTTGAACTGGGCACTGCTACTACTGATCTCCCCCTAAAAGAAAAGGTTTTGGAAACCTGTAGGGTTACTATAAGCCTATAGGGGGGAAACTGCAATGCCCCAGATCTGCACTGCTAGAAAGGAAGATACATGAACAACATGAAAAAACAAGGGAAGAAAATGATGCAAACAAATCTAGATTCTATATTAACAGAATCCAGAATCCAGTGATAGTATGATAGAAGAAATGTCAGAAAAGGACTTGAGATTATACATGATTAAAATGATTTGTGAAGCAAAGGATGAGATAAGAGAGCAAATGCAGGCAATGAATGATCATACCAATAAGCAGTTGAAAGAGCAACTGCAGGAAGCAAAAGATCATTTCAACAAAGAGAGATTCTTAAAAAAAAAAAAAAAAAACACAAACAAATCCTTGAAATGAAGGAAACAATAAACCAAATAAAAAATTAATGGAAAGTATCACCCATAAACTAGATCACTTGGAATACAGAACCTCAGAAAATGAAGACAAAATATTTAATCTTGAAAATAAAGTTGCCCAAGCAGAGAAGATGGTAAGAACCATGAAAGGAACCACCAAGAACTATGGGACATCATGAAAAGATCAAATTTAAGAATTATCAGGATTGAGGAAGGCACAGAGAAAGAAACCAAAGGAATGAACAACCTATTCAATGAAATAATATCAGAAAATTTCCCAAACCTGAAGAATGAAATGGAAAATCAAATACAAGAGGCTTACAGAACACCAAAGGCACAAAATCACAACAGATCCACACCAAGGCACATTAAAATGAAAATGCCTAACATACAAAATAAAGATAGGATTTTGAAGGCTGTGAGAGAAAAGTATCAGATTACATATAGAGGGAAAACAATATGGATATCAGCAGATATCTCAGTCCAGACTCTAAAAGCTAGAAGGGCCTGGACCAACATATTTCAAGCTCTAAAAGAACATGGTTGCCAACCAAGAGTCCTATACCCAGCAAAACTAACCTTCAAATTTGAAGATGAAATAAAATCCTTCCATGATAAACAAAAGTTAAAAGAATTTACAAATAGAGAACCTGTGCTAAAATGTTTCTCAACAAAATATTCCATGAGGAAGAAATGAAAAACAATAATGTAGGTCGGCAAAGGGAGGAATTACCTTAAAGAAAAATCCATTCAAAGGAGAAACCAAGCCAAGTTAAAAACCAACAATAAGCCCAAATGACTGGAAATACAAATCATATCTCAATAATAACCCTGAATGTTAATGGCCTAAACTTATCAATCAAAAGACATAAACTGGCATAATGGATTAAAAGAAAGACCCAACAATATGCTGCCTTCAAGAGACTCATCTCATAGAAAAAGACATCCATCAACTAAAGTTGAAAGGATAGGAAAAAACCTACCACACACATGGACTCAGTAAAAAAGCGGGGGTCTCCATCCTTATTTCAGATAAAGTGAACTTCAAGCCAAAATTAGTCATAAGGGACAAAGAAGGACATTTCATACTGCTCAAGAGAACCATAAATCAGGAAGACATAACAATCATAAATATTTATGCCCCAAACAATGGTGCATCCATGTACATCAAATGAATCCTTTTCAATTCTAGGAATCAAATAGACCACAACACAATAATTATGGGTGACTTTAACACACTGCTGTCATCACTGGATAGATCTTCCAAACAAAGAAACCATAGAACTCAATAGCACAATCAATAACTTAGACTTAACAGACATATATAGAATATTCCCTTCATCAATGAGCAAATTCACTTTCTTCTCAGCAGCACAAGAAGCCTTCTAGAAAATAGACCATATGTTATGCCACAAGCAACCCTTAGGAAATGCAAAAAATAGAGATGTTGCCTTGTGTTCTATCAGATCATAATGGAATGAAATTAGAAATCAATGACAAAATAAAAGACAGATATTACTCCAACACTTGGAGACTAAATAATAAGCTATTGAATGAAACATGTGTAACAGAAAACATCAGGGAGAAGATAAAAAAATTCTTAGAGCTAAATGAGAATGACGATTCATCATATCAAAATCTCTGGGACACTATGAAAGCATTACTAGGAGGAAAATTCATTGCATGGAGCACATTCAAGAAAAGAATAAAAAGTCAACAACTAAATGACCTAACATTATAGCTCAAAGTCTAGAAAAAGAAAAACAGAATAACAGCAAAATAGTAGAAGACAGGAAATAATTAAAATCAGAGCTAAAATCAATGAAATTGAAACAAAAGAATCAATTCAAAAATTGACAAAACAAAAAGTTGGTTCTTTGAAAAAGTAGACAAAATAGACAAACCCTTAGCCACACGAACAAAGAGAAGGAGAGAGAAGACTCAAATTACTAAAATTTGTGATGAAAAAGGAAATATCATGACAGACACCACTGAAATACATAACATAATAAGAAGCTACTTTGAAAATCTATATTCCAACAAAATAGAAAATACCAAAGACATTGATAAATTTCTAGAGTCATATGCTCCTCCCAAACTGAACCAGGAGGATATACACAATTTAAACAGATCAATATCAAGCAATGAAATAGAAGAAGCTATCAAAAGCCTACCATCCAAGAAAAGCCCAGGACCAGATGGATTCTCAGCCGAGTTCTACAAGACCTTCAAAGAAGAACTCATTCCAATACTTCTCAAAGTATTCCAGGAAATAGAACAGGAGGGAACCCTACCAAACTCATTCTATAAAACTAATATCACCCTCATATCCAAACCAGGCAATGACACATCAAGGAAAGAAAATTTTAGACCAATATCCTTGATGAATATAGATGCAAAGATCCTTAACAAAATACTGGCAAACCATATCCAAAAACATAGTAAAAAAATTGTGCACCACGATCAAGTGGGGTTCATCCCTGTAATGAAAGAATGGTTTAACATCTATAATCAATAAACATAATCCATCATGTCAATAGACTTAAGGATAAGAACCATATGGTTATTTCACTTGACGCAGAGAAAGTGTTCAACAAAATACAACACCCTTCATGCACAAAACACTAGAAAAAATAGGGATAGTAGGAACATACCTGAACATTGTAAAGGCTATTTATGCTAGGCCCATGGCCAACATCATTCTTAATGGAGAAAAACTGGAAGCATTCCCTTTAAAAATGGGAACAAGACAGGGATGCCCTCTTTCGCCACTTCTATTCAACATCATGCTTGAAACACTAGCCAGAGCAATTAGACAGACTAAAGAAATTAAAAGAATATGAATAGGAAAAGAGGTAGTTAAGCTGTCCCTATTTGCTGATGACATGATTCTGTATTTAGAGGATCCAAAAAACTCCTCCAGAAAACTTCTAGACCTCATAAATGAATTCAGCAAAATAGCAGGCTATAAAATCAACATGCATAAATCTAAAGCATTTTTATACATAAGTGATGAAACATCTGAAAAGGAAATGAGGAAAACAACTCCATTTGCAATAACCTCAAAAACAAATAAAATACTTGGGAATCGATCTAACAAAAGAGGCAAAAGATCTCTACAATGAAAACTATAAAACATTGAAGAAAGAAATTGTGGAAGACCTTAGAAGATGGAAAGATCTCCCATGTTCTTGGATAGGCAGAATTAATATTATCAAAATGGCCATACTTCCAAAGGCACTCTACAGATTTAACGCAATTCCAATTAAAATCCCTATGACATTTCTCATAGAAACAGAAAAAGCAATCATGAAATTCAGCGGGAAGAACAAAGATCCAGAATAGCAAAAGTAATCCTGGGCAGGAAGAGTGATGAAGGTGGTATCACTAGACCTTAAACTCTACTATAGAGCAATAGTAACAAAAATGGCATGGTACTGACACCAAAATAGACAAGTAGATCAATAGTACAGGATAGAAGACACAGAGACATACCCACATAAATACAGTAACCTCATACTAGACAAGGGTGCCAAAAACATACAATGGAGAAAAGATAGCCTCTTCAACAAATGGTGCTGACAAAACTGGAAATCCATATGCAGTACAATGAAATTAAACCCCTATTTCTCACCCTGTACAAAACTCAACTCAAAATGGATCAAGGATCTAGGAATTAGACCTGAGACCCTTCACCAAAGAGAAGAAAAAGTAGGCTTGAATCTCCATCATGTTGGCTTAGGACCAGACTTCCTTAACAAGACCCCCATAGCTCAAGAAATAAAAGCAAGAATCAATAAATGGGATAGATTCAAACTAAAAAGTTTTTTCTCAGCACAGGAAACAATCAATAATGTGAAAAGAGAGCCTACAGAGTGGGAGAAAATCTTTTCCACACACACTTCAGACAGAGCACTCATCTCCGAAGTTCATAAAGAACTTAAAAAACTTTACACCCAAAATACAAAGAACCCAGTCAATAAATGGGCTAAGGAAATGGGCAGACACTTCACAGAAGAAGATAAACAGGTGACCAAAAAATATATGAAAAAGTGCTCATGATCCCTAGTAATTAGAGAAATGTAAATTAAAACCACCCTAAGATTTTATCTAACTCTAATTAGAATGACTGTTATCAAGAACACAAGTGAAAATAAGTGTTGGCATGGATGTGGGGAACAAGGCACACATGTTCGTTGCTGGTGGAGTTGCAAATTGGTGCAGCCACTCTGGAAAGTAGTGTGGAGATTCCTCAGAAAGCTTGGAATGGACCCACCATTTGACCACTCCTTGGTTTATATCCAAAGGACTTAAAATCAGAATCCTACAGTGATGCAGCCACATCAATGTTCATAGCAGCTCACTTCAAAATAGCCAGATTGTGGAACCAACATAGATGTCCTTCAACTGATGAATGGATAAAGAAACTGTGGTGTATACACACACACACACACACACACACACACACACACACAATGGAATATTACTCAGCCATAAAGAAGAATAAAATTATGACATTTGCTGGTAAATGGATGAAGTTGGAAAATATCATGCTAAGTGAAATAAGCCAAGCCCAAAAAACCAAAGGCCAAATGTTTTCTCTGATAAGTGCATGATAATTTATAATGATGGAGGGTGGTGGGGGGAAGAGAAGAATGAAGGAACTTTGGATAGTGTGGAGGAAAAAGGGGTGGGAGGGGGTGGGGATGGAAAAACAGTAGAATGAAACAGACAGTATTAGCCTATGTATATGTATGATTACATAAATGGCATGAATATACATTGTGTACAACCATAGAAATAAAAAAAAAAAAAAAAAGTAAGTGACCCTCTGTGGATTCAGGATCCACGGTGGCATGTTTTCTCATTGCCTCCCTGAGTTTCTCCATGAAAATAGCAGGGCCTTCCTGGGGATGTTGTGTAATTTCAAAGACCTTGGAATAGTTAATAGGCTTCTGTTTGATTCTCCTAAAGGCCTCAAGGACTAACATTTGGAAGTGTCTGATCTTCCAAGCATCCTGTTCATCATTTGGATCCCAATCAGGATCATTTCTGGGAATTGCCTGAGCTTCCAATGGATAGTTGAGATTAGATCTAGTTTGGGTTCCTGGGGATGAGCAAGGTGTAGGTCATCAGCTGCTTTTAGGGTGGCTTCCTTCTCATTGGAGGTTAAAGTCTGGTTAAGTAACAGTATATCTTTCCAGGTGAGGGCAAACACCTGGCATAGGTTTTGAAATACCTCAATATATTTATCTGGATATACTGAAAATTTCCCTAGTTCTGTTTTTATGTGTCTTTGGTCTTGGAGGGAAAGGGTTGTATACTTTAAATGATCCAAATTCTCCTCCTGGCATCTCCTGGAGAGGTAGTATATTTTATCTGTCCTTCAGGACAGATGGAGAAAGGCCACAGTATGGAGGACAGGAGGACTGCTGATGGACATTAGCAGAAAATGGAGCTTTGGGGGGTTCCCATGATTCCTTTCCCTCAGTAGGTGGTTCTTCAAGGTTTTCTTCCCTTATGGCAGTGGTTATGGCCGAGTCTATTTACATTATTGGCATAATTTGGGGTTTTCCCTTAGGGCAAAGAAGGTTTGAACATATGGTACCTCACACCGTTTTCCTTCCCTTTTGCAAAATCTATCAAGCTGTAAAATGGTATTAAAATTTATACTTCCCTCTTGTAGCCAGGATTCTCCATCAGAGAGTTTGTACTGAAGCCAGGCCTGGCGGCAGAAAAAAATGAGGCGCTTTTTCTTGAGTGTCTGTGGGTCAAATTTGTCCCAGTTTTTCAGTATGCAGGCTAGTGGTGAACCTGGCAATACTGTTGAGAGTGAAGCTCCCATCTGAGTGGAAGAAAAGAAAAATAGACCTCAGGCACCCATGCCAGAGACCATTTTTAGGGACATCTCCCTAAGTTTGAGCTTCAATACAGTCCTGAAAACCTGTCTCTCACTACCTGGCTTTGCCACAAGGGCATTAGTGTTTTCCTTCCTGCCACTATAAATTCCTAATTAAGAGAGACCCACAACAAAAGAAAAATTGCACATCTTCTTGCCTATTTTGTAGACTAAAGGAATCTCCAGAGGGTGAGGGGACACCTATTGGTTGTTAGGCATACAACACCCTGTTCTCTGAGGGATTCAAGGGAGGGATTCATTTAAAATACATCCTCCTTGCAGCTTAGAACACAGTGAGCATATTTAAGTACAGGAAAACTTTAAACAAACTAACAAAGGCTAAATATGCAAACAAAGGCAACCTGGGCATTTTCTTACTAATTGTCCCATGTCTTTCTCTTGATCCTACCATCTGAATTCTTAATGTCTGATCAGCAAGTGAAGGGGAAACATCCAGGAGGGAGTGGATGTGGGGGAGTGTTGTGCAGCCCATATGGAGGCAAAGGTAATTGGCCCTTTCCCTCAGTGCCATTCGTCAACAGAGAACCCCGCAGTTGTTCCAACTCTTCTTCCACCTCCACACATCCTGGGTAGATCAGGACTAGGGACACTGTGTACTGACAGCAATTGCGCTCTGGGCCTGGACAGAAAAGTAGGAAACGGCTTCAGCAGAGTCCAATCTGCCTGGTCTGCATAGAACAGATAATTGGGAACTGCCTGGGCTGGGAAACCTCTCACCCTAGTCTTGAAGGATGGCGGCTGCACTAACTGCATTTAAGTAGCTGACAGGTGCCCATTTTGCCCTCCGAAAGAAAGAGACAGAAAGATGCACCTCAAACAGATGTGGGGTGAATGGGGAGAGAAGCCTACTTACCTCAGCATAATCTCAGTGGGACCTCAAAATCTGATACCACCGTTTACCTGTGACGAGTCCTGCTTCCTCAGGTGTTGAAGTATAACGCCAAAGAAGTATGCTGAGGTAAGCATAGAGTAGAAAGTAAGAAGCTTTATTAAAATAAAAGTAAAAGCAGACTTCTCCCAGGTGGAAGAAGGGGACCCAAAGGCGGAATCCATTGACTTGAGTAAATCTTTTCCTTTTTATAGGTTTTCTTCTCCTGTTCTTTCCGCCTCATCTCTTTCCTTCATGCCTACATGACTAGGCCTGGTTAATTCAGGCAGGTAAGGGCCCAGGGGGTATTAATTAGCATCTCCTTGTCTGTAGTCCCTGACAAGGGCAGGTAAATGTGGTAATCAATAGGCTCAGGAGATCCTTGACATTCCATTCTCCCAGGGACAGTCTCCAACTTCCAGAGGCAGATGACTTCCATGGCCTCCATTTCCTCCATCTGACCTGATCCCCTATTTCTACACTAACTGCCTGTCCCTAGTTCTGGCTTCATTACCTGTCCTTGTCAGGGACTACAGACAAGGAGCTGCTAATTAATGTCCCCTGGGCCCTTACCTGCCTGAATCACTTTGGCCCTCCCCTTGCCATCTGCTGCTCACCTTTTTTACTATGTCACCAGAACTCCTGGGCCTCCCCATGTAGGCAGGAAGAAAAGAGAGAAGGTGGGAGAGGACTGGAGAACAAAAGAGACCCTAACCTATAAAAGATGTAGAGTGTGCTCACTTCTTGAGACTCTAGAACATCAGCCATGGTCCCCCTTCTCCCTCATGGGAGAAGTCTGTATTATTACCTTTAAATAAAACCTGTTTAGTATGCTTGCTGTGGCAAACTTCTCTGATGTTATTTATACTACAACACCTGAGGAAGCAGAACTAGTCACCAGTAAAAGGTGGTATCAGATTTGGAGGTTCCACCGAGATCTACACTGGAGAAGTGTTTATTCAACTTCACTAAATACTGTCAAAAGTTCTCCAAGTTCATCATTCATAAATGTAAAAATTCATAATTTATGAAATTAAAATTATAAATTACATATAAATATAAATGATTATTTATATTCTATTAGTAATATATAAAGATTCCAGTTACTTCATGTCCTCACCTAAAATTATGTATTTAAAAAGATAATGTTCTGCATTGAGGTCTGTGTTAATCCTTCATTGTTATCTTATTTTGCATTTTTCTGATAACTTGGGTATACATCTTTTCATAGGTTTTTGGAAATGTTCAAATTGTCTTCTGTGAGGTACTGTTTTGAGTTTCTCCCTATTTTTTCTACCACATTTGTATTTCTGGGTTATCTGATTGAGTTTATATTTTGGATAGGGGTATTTTGGTAGATATATGTGTAATGAAAATGTTCTGTTTCTTTGTGGACAAGTTTTAAAATTTATAATTGACATAATAATATGTGTTCATGGGGTACAGTGCAGTTAGGACTAATAAGTTACTGTGTTCTATTACAAGATAGGTTGGTTATAGTTAATAATAATGTTCTATATTTCAAGATAATAAGAAAAGAGGATCTTGAATGTTATCACCATGAACAAATACTAGAAGTTTGAGATGATAAATAAACTAATTACCCTGATTTGATCACTGTACAATGGGTACATATGAATACTTTTTAATAAAAAATAGTTTTAAAATTTAACAGCTAAAATTATCAATCTCTTCCTTTATTTTTAGTGCTATTTGTGTCATGTTAACATTGGCAAAAAAATGTGAACACATTTTTTTATATTCTAAAATTTTTTTATCTTTTATAATTTATCTTTGGTCAGACTATTTTTGTATGTACAGTGAGGAAGGTTTCAAATTTTAGCTTGGTTTCTTTTCCCAACATGACTAAACAGTTGCTTGACAATATTTGCTGAAAATTTTTATGTATTCTTCATGTCCTATGGTGCTTACTTCATAACAATTCAAGAACCCACACTTTATGGTTCACTTTCTGAACTCTGTATTCCATTACAATGGTTTACTTATTTAGCTCTACACATATATTATAGGTCATAATTATAGATTCTTCTAATAATTTTTGATGTTTAGATAGAGCAAATATCTATATTGATACTTCTTTAAGATTTGTGAATCTATGCTTGATAATTTGTATTTTCATATAAATAATTTTGAAAATTTCTACGTATGCAAATATGATGGTATATAGATTATAACTTCATAGTATTTAAAGATCAACCTAGGAAACTCTGTTAAATGATTTCAGCAAAATGTGTGAGAAATAAACCAAACTCAAAAAATAGGTAGAGTTTCTATACATTAATAGCACAAGATCTGAAAAAGAAAACCATTCAATTTATAATAGCTACAAAAGTAAAATAATTACGATTAAACATAATCAAGAAGACTAAAGATCTCTACTGAAAACTGTAAAAGATGATGAAAGAAACTGAAGAAAACGCAAATACATAGGAAGTTGGAATAAATATTGTTAAATCTCTCTCTACATATATATACATATTAAAGTATGATATATATATCAAAGTATGATATATATATTTGATATATATATACATATATATATATATCAAAGTATCTATAGAGTAAATGCAATCTTAACAAAATAGGTAACTCTTTTGGAAGTCAGCTGAAGCAAGGGCACGTGTTCCCCAGGCTGGGATGGCAGAAGATGTCAGAGATCTGCTGACTGGTCAGATTGAAGGGACAGAAACTGCCCCTGGGAAGGACTTTCAGAAATAAGATTTGTGCCAAAATGGAGAAATGAATACACTTTATTTTTGCTTTTCCCCAGTGTCTGCAGCAGCCTGACAGAGTTGAGCAGGAACCCCTGTCACACAGAGAAGGTGGGCATAGGGAACCATCTAACCATTGCTGAGTACCACTTGGACTCCTGAGGTCTTTCGACAGTGTGGATATCTGGTGTCCTCTCTGTTTATGCCCATCTTCATCCCTATTTCTTTCTGCTTAGGTACACTAAAGGTCACTGTCCTTCTGGACCAAACTCTGGTCCCAGGTGTTAGGAGCATTGCCCAGAGAAAGAGGCTGACACCTCCCTTGGGAATTTCTAGGCACCAAGAAAACTGCCCAGTTGTATGGTGATGCCCAGTTCAAACAGAATGTCCAAGGTTGCCATGAAGTCTGTTAGTTCATGACTTAAGTTTCAGGTGTCAGTCACCCTGGAGTGGAGAATTGTGGGCACAAGTTAATGGGTTGTTCAAACCTTCGACCTTAGTTCTGTTTTAATGTAACTTTCTCACCATGAATCCCTTCGGTGTAAAAACCTATATAATAAACGTGCAGAACTTGTTCATTGTCCTTCCTCTTCCATCAGAGTTTGGTTGAACCACTAGGTCCCGCTTTTCTCTATTTTTGTGTTTGTTTGTCTTTTTCTAATCCCCTCATCAGCTCAGTTTAGGGAAATTAAGTAAACGTGCCTGTTGCAATACCCAGAGGCCACTGCCAGGTTGACCCAAGGCTACCAGAGGGGATAGGACAAAAGACTAAATGATCAAAACAATCTTGACCTTAAAAGAGCAAAACCAGATATATTACACTATCTGAATTCAAAACATACTATCAAGTGATGGTTTTGGCATAAAAATTGACACATGGATTGTCAGCAGAACAATTGATAAGAGAACTCAGAAAAAAAAAATCTGTGCACTTATAACCATCCAATTTTTTACAAAAAAGCAAAGAACACACTACAGGGAGTTGACAAGCTCTTCAATAAACTTTTCAAAAACTCGATATCCACATGCAGAATGAAACTAGATCTGTTTCCTTCAACATATTAAAAAAAAAAAAAACTCAATAGATTAGGAACTTAAGTGTAAGACTCAAAGCTATAAAACTACTAGATAAAAACATTGGAAAGCTCCATGATATTTGGCTGGGCAATGATTCTTAGGATTTGATCTCAAAAGCACAGTCAACAAAAGCAAAAATAGACAAATGGAAATACATTCAACTAAAAAGCTTCTGCAGAGCAAAGGCAATAATCAAAATGGTAAAGAGACAAATTCCAGAATGGAAGAAAATATATGCAAACTATTTATCTGATGAATTAAATAAAAAATATATAATAAATTTTAAACACTAACAAGAAAACAAGTAACCTTGTTTTTAAAATGGACAGAAAATCCTGAATAGACATTTTTCAAAAGAAAACATACAGATAACCATCATGCATGTAAAAAATATTCAACATCACTAATCATAAGGGAAACGCAAACTAAATTATAGTGATGTATTACCTCATTCCCATTAGAATGGATATTATCAAAAAGACAAAAGAAAAGTGCTGGCAGAGATAGAATAGCAAGGTAAATCAGCACCGCCATTATGAAATAAAAAGTGTAGAGATTCCTCAAAATATTAAAAATAGAGTTGCCATATGATTCAGCAACTTTACTACTAGATATATATCTAAAAGAACTGAAATTATTATGGTAAAAAGATATCTGAACTCCCGTACTTATAGCAGTTTTATTCACAACAGCCAAGATGTGGAGTCAACCTGAGTGTATATATGACAAAAGAAATTGTGGTATGTATTCAACCATATAATAGAACAAAATTCTGTCATTTGTGACAACATGGATAAAACTGAAAGGCATTTGGTTTTAGTGAAATAACCCAAGCACAGAAAGCCAAATTCTGCATGGTCTCATGTGGAATTTAAAAAGAAAAAAAAAATTATGTTGTAGAAGTAGAGGGTAGATTTATGGATGCCAGAAAGTAGAAGGGTGGAGAGTTGTGGAGATGTTGTGAAAAACTATAGGGGGATTAAAGAACATTCGAAAGAACTGTTGTACAGGATGATGACTATAGTTAATGACAACATATTGTTTTCTTAAAGAAAGTCAAAAGTGTATCTTACGTGTTCTCACCACAAAATTAATACTGTATAAGGTGATGTATTTGTTGATTAGTTTACACTGTATACCTATAAATAACACATTATACATGATAAATATGTATAATTTTATCTTCCAATTTCAAAAATAAATAAAATTCCCTTTGGAAAAAATGAATAGATAGATAGATAGATAGATAGATAGATAGATAGATAGATAGATAGATAGATACCAACATGGGTTAAACACTATCCTTTAAAATAATGAACTTTCACTAATAATTAGAATGTATCCCTCCATGGATTTGTTTCCTTAACTTTACTGTCATTTTTATTGTTAGTATTGAGTTCTCATAGATATTTATTTGTTCCTAGAAATGGAATGTTTTTGAGGCCACTGGAAATAATAAACTTTTTCTTTAGTAGCTGTTGTTGATATTTAGAAATAAAATTGACTTCTGCATACATATTTATACCCAGGAATTTTGTAAAATACCTTTGTAAATTCTGACCAATTATAGATTTAAAACATTTTATTCCAAATTTGTATGTACTATAAATAATAATATTTATATCTCTTAGATGTTTCATTTGTTATTCATTTATTTATTTGCTTTATGACATTGGGTTCAATACAGTGTTAAATTGAAGAACAGAAGTAATACTGGGCATTGATATCATTGCTGATCTCACAAGGGAAGATTTAAAATTGTCTTCCTTTAATCTCATATATGTAAGACATTTTGGGGGTTTTTCAATAGGAAGTTTCCTTCTATTGTTACATAGATAAGAATTTTTATGTTGATAATATAATGAATTTTATGAAATAGTTTTTTCTATTTAGCAAAACAACTATTTTTCTATTTATAATATCTTCTAATCTTCTATTTCTCATATTCCTTTTGTTAATATGGTAAATTATACTGATTGACATATGAATGTTAAATCCATCCTATATTACTATGAGCTTGGTCACAATGTAGCACTGTATTGTTTCTGTTATTATATTTATTTTATATTCCAATTTATTTTATTATTTTGATTAAGATATTTTGCATCTCTCCCATGTCAATCATTTCTTGTCATGAATATATTCCTATCATCCACATTCTTTTGAAGATTATGAATTCTATATATTTTATTTTATTTTATTTTTTTTTTTTGCGGTGCTGGGGATTGAACGCAGGGCCTTGTGCTTGCAAGGCAAGCAATCTACCAACTGAGCTACATCCCCAGCCTGAATTCTATATTTTTTATGGGTACAGGTAAATTGTGTTTTGCACTACTTTCTTGTGGGGAAAGTATTAGGGTTTGTTTTTTGGTGTTATTGATCTGTTTTTTCAGCATTTTTATGAGTATTTATTAGTCTTTTTGAAGCACCAACTTTTGATTTAATTATCTTGTATATATTTTTTTATTTTATCACTTGTCTGCTATTTTCTTTAGAACTCTTTCTCTTAACTTTGAACAAATATTGATTTTCATAGTTTCTTCTTTTGTAACGTATGCATTAGTGTCTGCAAATATTCTTGCTCACAAAGCTTTAAGTGAATCTCACATCTCTAAGTAGCTGTTTATTCAGGGTTCAGTTGAATATATGCCCAAACTTCCTCTGTGATTACTTGTTTGATACATGTTTTGTTCAAGTGCTTTGCTAATTACTAAACACTTAGGGAATTATTTACATAATTCTTTTGTACTTAATTTCTGGCTTAATTCTGCAATGATAAAATACATTTTTAACATTGTTGGAACTCTTTATGTGCAGTATGAAAGTTTACTGGACTTTATGAAGTTTTTATGTGCAAATTATTTACATTGTCTTTGCTACATTTATTAAGAGCATTCCAATTTTCTATTTCCTTTCTGATTTTTTATCTTGCTTTTCATATAATTTTACATTAACTTCCCTTATATTCTTCAAGATTAATGGATACATTTTGAGGCTGTGTTGTGTGAATTAGTATAAAATTGCTCTATTTTCACAGTGGATTGATTTAACATTACAAAATGAACTTCCTTAGCTCTAGTCACTCTTCTTGATTTTAAGAATACTTTATCTTATTTTAGCATAATAAAACCAATTTCTGTATGTTACTGACTCATACATATATTTTATATGCTTTTAGTTACAACATTCTTATTTTGAAAGCCATACATGTATGATTGTGTGTGGGTATGTGTATGTGTATATCTTTGCCTTTTGATTGGGACATGTAGTATGTCTGTGTTTACTATTGTGATTAATATCAACATTATCATTAATTTTCTGATTGTTCCATTTTTCTATATTTTTTAACTTTATTAATCAATTATTGTCATTGATTATTACTTTTGCATTATTATTAATCATATTCACCATGGTGTAGGACAAATTTCTTGAACTTTTTCCTTCTACCAATTATGTTTTTAACTTTATTAGTTAGTTTGTTAGGATATTTTTATTTACTGTTTACTCTAACTTAATTTGATAAAAACTTTTCTTTTACATCTCTCCAGAAAATAACAGAATCTGAGACTATTTTTGTTGTATTATATTGTAGTTGCCCTATTATAGTTAATTTTATATATATATATATATACACACACTCAAGACATTAATATTCTTGTTTTACATTGTCATTATCTGTTTAGATTTATCCATGAGCTTATATTACATTTAATTATTTCCTTTATCCTTGTTTAGTCATTTGGAATCTTTTTTTTCCTACCTGAGGAATGTTTGTTTTAATTTATTGCAAGATAGATCCACTGGAGAGAATTCTCCAAGATTTTGTGTGTTATAAGGTATTTTCCATTTGTTTTAACACTTTCATTGAATTGGCAATACTGGATCCCCAGTTTCTGTTTTCTAGTACTTTGAATGTACCAGTTCATTATTTAGTAATTTCTGTTGTGACAGGAAAAGGAGTGCTGGTGACACTGGGGACTGGTCTACTTGTACATCCAGGTTCAGTGTGGTTAGAAACTGGCCCGGCTAGGAAAGAGCAGATCATGTTCTCCTGTTGGTCATTCACAGTCTCACATAGCATCAAGATCGGAAAAGGCCATTCTGCAACCGTAGTGAAGTGAAACAAAAAAGACCTCCTCATGATTTATTTTTTATGCACAAAGTAAGCCAAAGTCATTGTGCAACTCACAAAACATCAAACACAATCTTTTCCTGACTAGTATGAGTGGCTGCCCTTCCTTTGCCAAATCCAGCTTATCTCTTCTACTCTGTCTTCTTCCTACATAAGAGTTAGAGAGAGATGCAATTGTGGGAAGGTACCGTTCTTCAGAATCCCATCCAGAATGAGTACCTGCTTCCTTGAACCGTCTTCAACATCATCCAAACAAAATCTCAGAACAAGTCTTTTCCTAACATCCTCTTATGGAGTGCCAGATGGTTTCACATGGTGGGTGTTCTTGCTCACTGCGTATTAAACCCATATTGTTCTGGTGTAGATATGTTCCTGGTAATATTTGTCGAAGAGATGCTGAAACCATTATTTTGGTTTCCATTGAAACTGGTCATAGTCAGTTTTGTTTATCCTTTAGTGGGAATCATTGGCCTTATCTCTCAGGCTTCCTTTATGAATTTCTTTGTATTTATTTTATACATTCTTACTGCATTTGGCCTAAATATGCTTTTTAATTTGATTATTCTATTGGCTTGAGGTTTGCAGAATTTCTTCAATATATGAATGGTTGACTCCATTTGGTTTTGGAAAATTCTTAACCATTATCCCTTCAAAGATTTTGCTTCAATTTCCTTGTCTCTTTTCACTCCTCTTGAAATTACAAGAATACCCATTAGGCTTATTCAGCATGCTTCCATGCCTCTTATAATTTTTCTGAATGTTCTTGGGTATATTTTCTCTGTGCTTCAGTTTGTATATGTATTATTGTCATGTTTTCTAGTTCTCAGATCCTATTTCCTTCTGTGTGTGGGTTTTTTGTCTCACTGGATTCAGAAAAGCTGATAATCAATATGCAGTTAACCTGCTTCACAGGCACTCTTGGGCAATTTTTTTTTAATTCAAATAATCTATTCCAAAGAAATTTTTGGTTTTCAAATACTCTGCAAAGAGACTTGAAAGATGTCTCTTACATTTGTTCTAAGTTCTTCTTAATATATAGCAATTGTTATTTTTCTTCAAAAGCAAAATTTATTATCTTGTGTTTGTTTATTCTTTTTAGTTATACTAGTACACTATAATAAACCTGGACATTATCACAAAGATATGGAACTCAACCCACTCCAATTCAATTGCCAGCACTCCCTCACCACCCCCAGCACCCCTCTGTCTACTCCACCAATCTCTCTTCAATCCATTTACAGTTTACTTTATTTAAAAAATTAGTACCCTGTGCATATCCCTGATGCTGATATCTACCATGCCCTATCCATGCAATTTTTATTATTATTTGTGTGTGTGTGCATAATTTGGGATTAAAGAACGACCTAGGCTAAGGGTCTACCACTGAGCTATACCCTAGACCTGAAACTTTTATTTATTTATAGTTTTGCTATTTTAGTATATTCTTACTCAATAAGATCTTTTTGATCTCATTTTATTTTCTTTACTATAATTTTGTTTCATTTTTTATTTTTCTCATGTTTTACTTGAGTCTGGTATTTTCATTTATCTACTTTACTTATGCAATAATTCTTACATTCTTACAGAACATGTTTTATGCTTTGCAGTTTCATGTGTATATTCTGTTAGTTCTGTTCAAGAATTCCAAGATGTGTTACTTTCTATATCATTATTTTTTATATATTATGAGAATTCTATTTGCATTTCCCATTTGACCCCAAATTATGAAATATTCCTGCATGTTCTAAATCTCTTTTTCTCTAGTAACCAAACACACTGAGGTTTTCACTCTTATGTGAAAATTTAGAATAACATTTCAGGTCTCTGGAGTGTGAGATTACATTATTTCCTTTTTGTTCTTTATATTTTTATGCCTTACCATTTTGTGAACCTAGTATGAAATACAGCCTCAGGTTGTTGGTATGCTTGATTTCTCCTGAGGCCTTCCTTTTTGGTGAGCAGATGTCTGCCTTCTTGCTGTGTCGGCACATGGTCATTTGTCTGTGTATAGACATTCTTGGTGTCTTTTTTGCCGAAATTTTCTCTTTCTATATGCAAAGTTAGATTGAATTAGGGTCCAGCCTAAGGGCCTCATTTTAACTTAATCACATCTTTAAAGACCCTGTTTCCAAATACAGTGACATTTTGATACACTGGATGTTGAAGCTTCAACATATAAATTTGGGGAAGGGAGAAACATAATTTAGTACAGAACAATATTTTATGTAACTTTTTTGCCACGCATGCAATTATTATTATAAAAACACAAAAAATAATAAACTAATCTAAACAATTAAAGCTGGTAAACTACTTTATAGCCAGGCATGATGGTTCGTGCTTGTAATCTCAGCTACACAGGAGATTGATACAGGAAGGCTGCAAGTTCCAGGACAGCCTAAACATTTCAAAATAAAAATAGAAGGGACTGTGGTGGGGTGGGGTAGTTCAGTGGTAGAGCACTTCCTGCATGAGACCTGAGTTCAATGCACACTCACATATGTATTTATTCTATATATGTACATATATATATATAAAATTTGTTTTTAACTTTTTTCACTTAAAATATGAATACTGATCTAACTTCTTTGTAATTTCATATAAAATATTCCATATCTAGCTGCCTCTTAGTAGAAATTAATTCAAAACATTAATTTACGTCAACTATTTTCTATTAGCATTTTATTTAAACATGTCAAATAAAAAACCATGGGAACATATATCACAGAAGAATATTTCCTTTCTTTATTCCATACATTCTAATAAAAGCTTTATGAAAATGTGTTTGGAAACAAAAAGATAAATAGAAATTTGTAGGAGAAAGAATATTTTAATTAATTTGGAAATTTCTTTCTTAAGCTTTAAAAATAAATTCCAATAAGATTGAAGGTTGGCAAATCCCACTCTACCACAAACTCATATTTCTTCACACCTTTCCTCTTTTTCATTTAAATATTTAGTTTGTTCAAATGCATGGAATTCAGAGGTAAATAGCAGAAAAAAAGAATCTCAGAACTTTGAATAAAAGGGAAAAATCATGACTTTTTTGAGGAAAAATAACCACATAGTTGCAGTAATTTAGAAGAAAAAAATCAATAGGACTCTAAAAAGGAATAAAATAGCTCTTTTACTAAAATAACAAATCATTAAATCATTCCTATTTAGATTTTCTAAGTGAAACACAATAGCATCTTTAAAAAAAATTATACTTGTGAAGATTTTTTTCAACTGTATTTTTCTTTGGGTGATTATTAGTACCATTAATAAGTACAAAATTGAGTTTTATTTCCCATTTCTATCATGTTATCAAAGACATAGAAATTCTCTTACATGGAAAAGCAATGGCCATTTTTCTATATTCTTTTCTTTTTTGTGTTTTCAAAGAAGGATTCAGTAGAAACTATTTAGTTCTTTTTTATTAGGTGCAATTTGCTCAGGTATTTTGAGATACCTAAAGCTTATTTCCAAGGCCTCCCAACATCCCTGCTTTTAGTTTCCTTCTCTCCAGGGGTAACTTAACCGTCCTCACCTTTTCTTTTGCTACAGCTACACACCATTGTCCTTTTCCCATACTTAACCCATTCTAGAATTGATGGTGAGAAACTTACTCTAAAGTATAAGAGCATCACTTAAGATAAACCGGTAAATGATGATCACTTGGTACTGTCTTCATATCTGATACTTGCTTAACAGAAATGAAAATTTTAATATGGAAGAACATCTCCATATTATAACTTCAGGTATAATCTGCTACAGAAAAGATCCCCCGAGGAGATTAGTCCTTCCCAATAACCCCAGAATAAATTCTTCACAGGGGCATAGGCTGTTTATTTTGGGAAAAATACAAATTGTATTAGAATATTATATTAACTTGTGTTTCAAATAGGCATCAAAGGTAGCAATTTTATGCTGTGGTCCTATAACCTAAAAGCATACTAACACATAGGAGACTGCTATAAAGAATTAGTATTTATTAAATGGATACATGCAACATTCTTTACCTTTAAAAACTATTATAATTCTCAGTTATGTAAAGGATAACATTCAAATTCTATAGTGTGTCAAGAATTTCCAAAACCATTCTCAGTCTCAGTGATTCACTAAAAGAATTCATAGGCCTCAAAAAATCTGTTAAATTCATAATTAATTCTCCCACCATTGAAGTTGTTGCCAATCAAGGAAGTTCCTCCAAATTCAGTGGTCCAGGGTATTATTGGGAATCAGTGAGATAGGAATATAGCCCCAATGTGACTCACCTTGGCTAGAGAGGGAAGACCCCAAACTACCCAGCAACAATAGGTAATCACCTGAAGTTAAGATATATTTGTTAAGATATATTTATCTGATCAAACTGGTATTCCATGGCCTGAGGCCTTGGAATGTTACAAAAATATTATCATGCAGAATATTCCAAAATCTCAGAACTTATCTGCCAGGAACTGACAGACAGCCAGTAGTGAACATAGGTACTTCACTGCAGAGTTCAGTTTGAGCAACCTCCAGTTGTAGAAGTCATCCTTTCTTGCTTACATATTATAAAGTCTTTTCACAATAGTTTACCAACTTTCTTATGTAGAACCATCTTCTCTACTTGTTCTTTCCCAGGTTCATTCCATTCCCCATCCCAAGCTCTGATTTCAGTGAATTATCTTCCATTCCTAGGACATAAGTGACTTCATGTTTCTGTGACCCTGACCCTCTATAAGATTATACATCATGAATTCGTTAATACCATTATGGTTCAAATATCTTGTCTGTCAGGTATCTTGCCGGTAAGATGACATTCTCCTTGTGGCTGCATGGCATAGTAGGACATAGCCAAGACTTAAAGCTGAGAGTCCTGGATCCAGGTTTAATATTTGTCATTTACTCACTGAATATATTTGTTTTTTAATTCAGTACTTTGAATTGATGAAGTGATAATTATAATGCCTATCTCATGGGAGAAATATGAGACTCACTGAATTATGGACTCTGAAAAACAAATTAAGATATGATAAATAGATGGTTTCCTGTGTATATGAATTTGCTGACCTATTATCAGCAAGTTAGATTTGACAAAGGATTTAAATATATATATATAAAATCTCAGCTTTATACATATAAGACACATTAAAGTACTGAAAATATCATACACATTTAGTAAAACTATTTAAAGCTAATTATCTGTTTAAATGGAAACTTTAACAATAGAGTAATAGTCTTATCATTTTTAATGGTATATTATGGTTAGGAACAATCTATCTCATAATTGTTCTCAATGCTTTTATGAGAAGGCAAAGGGTCACTATGTCATGATACACACACACACACACACACACATATGTGTATATATATATATACATATATATCACTTGTTGTCTATTGCACTATGAACACACAATTTGGAAATGAAGTTAAAATTGGGAAGCGCGATATGTCTTTTCTTCATCTCCATAATTAATACCAAACACAAAACAAAACAAAATCTTAAGCTGTTTGAAGAACACAGGTTTAGTTTATTCCAGTTTTCCCTTATTTTTCTCCTTCTGTCCACAGATTGATTCTCTTGCATGAGAATAAAAATGCCATTAAGTGATGGTGCTTAAGTGGTTGCAAAGGATATTGACCATAGTCAGTGAATGCCCTGGTCATGTCACTAAACAGGGTTCAGAGTTGAACATGTCATCGTCCATACCACAGCAGTTTTCAAAACGTGGTGTTATTTCTGATGGATGTTATTTGCTTGACATAAAATTTGTTTTTGTAGCTCAAGATACTTGCATATCTACCAAAGCAGCAGTAATAATGGGAAAGTTAACAGCATGATAGCAGTCATGTTTTGTGTTTTTAAAAATACTGTCAGTATATTTAACCACAGAAAAAACTTCTTCAAGCCAGACCTAGTTGCAGATTTGTCCCCCAAATGGCCACTCCCTTCTTTATTAAATTGATTTGTAATTATAACCACTTATGAGTTTGGAGGGGCAGAAAAATAATCCTTTGATGACAGAGATAGAATATGTAGTATACAGTCCCTTGGCCTGTCTTTCACCTGAATTGCATCTTTTGTCATTGTCGTCTTTGAGGTTTAAGGAAAATTTTGTATAGATCTTTCTTTGGAGCTTCTCTTTCATTGTTACAAATAGCTGAAGAAATCAATGCTCAGGTTTTCAAATGTTTTCCAGTTTTTTGCTTCTGTCATGAATCTCATTTTATACTTCTGACTCTATTCCTTTGTGACACAAAATAATATTCATTCTCTCTCTTGTTCTTGTCTCCTCACTGCTTCATACTTCCTTTCATACCTGAAGCATGTTAAACTTTGCTCACTGTTCTTCAGGTTTCTTATTAGATGGGTAATAGTTCAGAGAAGTTGAGCATTGAAGTTGACATGCTTTATTCTAATTCAATCAGGACCTAGATTACTTTCTTGTAAGTATCTAGTACATCACATGTCAAATAAATATTAGCCTAATGCTTTGGAGAATATGAGTTGCCAAATTACTTTGGTTTCATCATTGAATGCTTTTGCTATGCTGAATACTTGGGAGAAGATATTTTCTTACTTCAAGGAAGAACTTAAAATATTTTCAATTCAATCTCTATGAACACACCACTGCTCATTTCAGAGAAAAATAGGTGCATCAGTGAAAAAGTTAGCAGATTGTTTTAAATATGTATTTTTAAAATACTGTCAAAAATAAGAGGGTGAAGGATGTGGGGTGCTGTCAATTTTAATGAACCAACTAGCATTAAAGACTACAAATATATATATTATACACATACACACACAGTAATACTCAGAGTACTATTGCTACTGGTTGACATATTTGGTCCCTAGGGATGTACTAATGAAAATCTTCATTAACATAATAGAAATACAACAGAAAAATAGTCTTTTTCATTCAACATAAAAAGCTCATTTCCTAGATGTGTCTCAAAAGGGAAACAAGAACAAATGGAAATTGTAACTTGCCAAATGTTAGATGGATGGGCACATTCTGTCATGGGATTTCTGAAGCTCTCAATATTGAAGATGTTTATTACAAAGCCAAATTCATTTAATTGGAAAAATTACTTGCAAAAGATCAGGTAGTATAATTTTTCCCAAGGTGCATACAAAGCACCTTGAGAATTAAATCAGCATTTAATATTAATGCAAGATTTAGAGAATAAATGGAAAGGCACAGTTGAAAATAAAAAAAAATGTGTAACATTCAGATTATCTATACACAAGCCTTCTACATACACAGATACATATCACATACATTTTTGATATAAGTTTATTTAAGAAAATAACAGGCAAAAAGTTATAATATTTAAATATATATACCATTTAAAATTTTCAATTTTTGGCTTGAAATTTTGAATGAAAAAATATAACTGGAGAATTTAATTACTTAATATTTATACATAGGCACATTTGTATAAATGATTACTCAATTTAACTTTAATACATCTGCAATATAGCTTTCTAAACCCATCATTATTGTAAATGTTTATGTTTGTTTAATAGGAATAATACCAGATTTATTTTTGTAAGTAAAATTATAAGAAGGAAATATTTTCAACTTAACATTGCTAAAGTGCAAATATATTTTCTAAGGAAACATGAGTATCCTAAATTTTCAAACAAATTTTAATTTTTAAAACAATTTAAGCAAACAAAAATATGTTTCACAGTTTAAGCAAAACTTGCTTTTATTGTTTCAAATTTAATTTAAATAAATTTGTCAAAAGACATACATTTTAATTTCATTACATGATTTGCCAATTCATCAATTAACACCAAGTGAATATATTTGCTCCTGGGCAATATGAAATTGTATGGATAAAATTTGGTCTTTAGCATAAAACAACTAAAAACTAGGCAAAAATGTATAAAACAGTAGTTTTTCCAGACACGGTGTTAGTAAGTGAAGGTTAGTGATTTCTGAGAGAGAAGAAACAAATGGAGTGAGTCTTATGTTTGACCCAGATTATTGCCTTGAGAGAATTTTCAGGCTATCATGCTAATAGAGGGAACCTAATTGGAGACCAGTGGTTTACTTGAGTGTAGTAATTAGAGTTCAGAGATGAAGGAAATCAATGAAACTTGAGGTCATAAGACAGAGTACCAGAGAGGGGAGGAATGCACCCAGAAAAAAATCCATAATCTGAAGAGGGTCTCCATCTAGAATTAAGAAACGTGTACCTATGCAGAAATTGCACAGATAAACAAGGAAACTAATGAATTAGAATATAGGTAATAGTGCCTGGTAACACAGATATCTAGAAATAGTTCATTTTTTCTTTTACCAGGTTAAAATAAAAAACAGGATACACAGATCATTGACCTAGTAATGGAGAATTATTAGCTCTAGAGTAAACAGTAAACCAAATTAAAAACTCAATAGAAAGCATCACCAACAGAATAGACCTCAGACAGATAGACTCTCAGACAATGAAGACAAAATATATAATCTAGAGTAAATGGTTTTTTTGTGAATTTATAACAAATCTTGAAAATTTATATCAGAAAGAACCAAATGGTTTCCAAGTACTTTAAATCAGTCAAAAATGAAGCCATCCAACACCAAAAGATAAAATAAAATGTCTCATCCAATAAAATTTATTAGACATGGAAAGAAGCAAAAGATTCAGTCCCACAATGAGAAAATGAATTAATCTGTGGAGAGTCACTAATGAAACTGATGCTTAAAAGGCAAGACTACTAAAACACTTGTTTTAGCTGAATTACATATATTTAAAATGTTAAAACCAAAAATGAATACTCATAGTATTGAGTGGAGATGTGGAAGATACAAAGAAGATCAAATTAAAATTCTGGAAATGGAAACTACAAAATGTGAAATTAAAAATTATCTACCCATTAGTCACTTCAGAAGAAAATATTAGTGAAATGAAAGAATAGTATTCAAAATGATAGAGGCTATTTAAAGGAAAAAGATACAAAATGTGTAAAGAATGTAAATGAGCTATGTGACAACCTCAAATATAATAATACATAAGTAATTTTAGTCCCCAAAACATAGGGGAGGAAAAAATGTATATGTATTTTATATATATAATTGACATATTATGTTTATATAAAATAATAACATGTGAATTAATATAAAATATATAATCTATAATGTGAAATATATATTTCATTCGTATATATACTAATTTACTTTAAATTTCCTTGTAGTTCTCATTTTATTATGACATATTTTTAATGATACTTTTAAATTGGGCTTATCTTGTAATTCTTAGGTTATTTTAGGTTTGCCAAGTCCACTGTCTTTTATGTTTAATTAAATTAAACAATTCCAGTTATGTCAACTTAACCTCATCCTCTAATGATCAAGTAAAATCTGATTTCAGTTAATGTTGAAATTAAGAAGAAATTTACAGGGCACTCAAATACCCCAAAAGACAGAAAAGCATAAAGGGGGAACAAAAAATAGGTAGGACAAATAGAAAGCAAATACCTCACATATATATATATGACTACATGACCAATGTGATCCTACAATATGTACAATCAGAAAAATGAGAAATTACACTCCATTTATATGATCTATCAAAATGCATAAATGCATCCTACTGTCACATACAACTAATTAGAACAAATAAAAAATTAATAAAAAAATAAAGAGCAATCAAATTAAAATTTAATGGTATAAACACCCTCTCCAAAAGGAAAAGATTATAATATCAGATAAAAAACAATTAACCCTATGTTGCCTGCCATAAACAATTAAATATGTAGAAAAATAGTTTTAAAGTAAAAGGATGGATAAATATGTATGGATTATATTAGTTTTCTATAGTTGTTTAATATGATACTACAAAGTTAGCAGCTTAACATGATAATATTTTGTTAGTTCACAGAAGGCCAGCAGTGAAATGGCTGAGTACTCTGCTCAGGGTCTCAAGAAGGCTGAAATCAGACTGCTGATCAGCCCTGTCCTTATCTGAAAGCTTGAGTAGGGTAGGATACCTCAGATCGTTGGCAATTGACATCTTTGTCCCAGCTGTCCTTCAGCTGTTGGATAGAGGTCATACTCAGGTCCTAGAGATCATTCACAATTCCTTGGTAAGTGGTCCTCTCCATAGGTCCAATCTTTCGGACTTCTGGAAGACCCCAATGCTTTTTAAGGGCACATATGACTAGGTCAGGCTCATTTTTTATTACCTCAAAATTAATTGGTCAGGAACCCAATCGGAGGAATAAAATACCATCATGTTCACAGGTTCGCCACACTCAAGAGGAGAGGATTCTGTAGGGCATACACACAAAGGGTTACCAATCTTGAAGGCCATTTATAATATTGTCTACCAGAGTTCACTTCTCTGCCTGCTCCTAAGAATTCATAACATTTGAAAATGCAACATGTCTCCTTTCGATCCTAATCTTCTCAAGTCTCATCTCATCAGAGCATCAACTCTTGTGCAAAATCCCTTACCTACAGCTAATATCATCTCATCATCTCAAAATATTTTCTAAATCATCAGTGATAATTCCCAAACACTTACATAGCTCATGGTAATATTTCCGCTGGGACACAATTCTTCTCCATATTAGGACCTGTGAAATTAGAGAAAGGTTGCCCATTCTCAGCACTTCCCAATACACAGTGTTGGGACAGCCATATGTTTAAAATCACAGCCTGAGGGGAAGGGAAAATAAAACACACTTCTCCAAAGCAGTTCTGAACTCACCCAGAAGAACTGCCATTTCTTAATTGGGTTTCAGAATCTGGGAATAATTTTTGGCCCTTGGCTATATCATTTGGATTCTTGGTTTCATCATGAGCATGTTGGTTTTAATTTTACCATCTTTCACTATTTGAACAGTCCCAGAATAATCTAATTCTTGTTGCTTTTGTTAAATAATTATTCCCTCACTTATTTACTTTTACTATGAACAGCCAGAAAGATTAAGGGAGTGCCTTCAACTCTTATGGATCTCCTTAGCAAGATAACCACATTTATAGTTTGAATTACAAGTTCTGCTTTCTGTATAGCTTCTTATCACCTTGTTAAACTTTCTACCACTGTGTAATAAAGATCTCTCTCCCTCTAGTTTCAGAGTTTTCAATCGATACTATTTTTCAAGTAATATCAATTGAAGGAAAAGAATAAGAAACTTTTAGGAAATTAATTTTCAGAAGTGGGTTAATGTGGGGGTTTGGTGGATGTCTCAATATTGATAATAATTTGTGTAGCTATATTAGTTAATGATGTTAACAAATAGCAAGCAGAGATATTGTCCAATAATTAATAAATTTGTTCAGGAAGAGCATTGCAATGGGAATACAATATACAAATCATAATAAACTATGTGCATTTTTTTTAAAGGGGTTGAGGCAAAGGGAAGTTTGTAAAGACAAAATGAGGATTACATAAATTATTCTGAATTAGTATTCCTTTACTGCAAGGATCATAATGGAGGTGGTCCCAACACTGTGTCCAAGTTTGGATAGGCAATTGGTGGGCAAATATCTTTGCAAAAGTTTTCTGTGTAAGGTTGTAGTGGCTTTATGCAAGGATATGGTCTGGCAGAGTCTTTGCAATAGTGTTGGTCATCAGGCATATATGCATGAGATTCCTCCACATATCCTTGTTAGGATTTAACACAACTGACCATGTTTTGATTCTGACTATCTCTATACCCATATAGTGTATGCCTATCATCTGCCATTGATCACATATGCATCATCTCATTTAATGATCACATTAGGTGAGTGACAGTGTCAATATTTAATCCAGACCTATATTCTTGTATGGCTGAAATCTGGAAAATGTCACTAGTCCAATTTGTTTTAAAGTAAGATCTTGGCTGTATTTGGCAGATAATTGCTTTCTACTGCTTTTAAATATTTCTCTCATTTTCTATTTTCATAGTATTTCTTCAATGTATACCCTACAAGGAAAATCAATGTAATTTTTAAAGAATAAGTGTAAACTTTATTGAATAAATATTTGGATTCTTTAGAAATAGACTTCAGAATATGTAGTAATGGCCTCCTTTAATAAGTCTCTGTGAAGATTATAGAAATCAATGTGTAACTTATCACTCAACTTTTTTTTTCACGAATGCTTCCTCTGAACTTATATACTTTCTAATGTATCTTCTTTTTTTGTGCTATGGAAATTCCTCAAGGAATTTATTTTCCTCTTTGTTTCATGTTTCAGTATTTGTCAAATGTTTTGCTTTGATTATTCAAAGATTGATTATTATCTTGTCAATTAATGTAAAGTCTATATATCTTTCTTCAATTTATATACGGTATGTGTGTGTATTTTTTCAATGTAGGACTGAAATGCTGAAATATGCGAGGCCACCTTCTGACTGACAACAATGTAAATGTATTGTGACTTATGAAATGTGTTTTTAAGGATAGTTTGATACCAAATGGGAGATATCATAAGAGTGTACTTATTTTTAATTTCCAAAACACTGAAAACCTGTTTTCCCTACATAGTGAACATAAACACAGTCTGGGTGAAATTTATCATATTCAGAAATTTATTACTATATTCTTTCTAAAAGTATTTTTGAAGTTAGAATTTAAGGTATTCTTAAGTTATTAGAGCTTCTAAATAATTATAAAAAGATTACATAAAGCAATAATTAATAAAGTCATATATTTGGTTGGTGTTTTGAGGAAAACAATTTTATAAAAAACAGACAAGTTAAACCACTTTTTAAACTGTTACAACTATTTTTCTGTAATAATTCCAATTAAGATGACAAAATTAATGATTGAAAATATAATGACACATCAATGAAGAAGAGGGTGGTTGTTCACTTCTGTTGAATAAAATTCACAGAGCTTAGGGCAAAATGTCTATCAAGGAGATCGTTTTTAAATGCAGTGATTCCAGTTTGGTAATATTAGTGGAATGAGTTTCAAGTAATCTGATACAGAAGAAAGTACACTCACTATTATCTTCATATAAGTTAATATTCACTCATGAATATTGTAATATGTTTTAATAAATAGAGGAGTTAGGTTACAATTACCTCAATAAGACATATTAATTTCCCATTTAAATTTGTTGAAGCCTTGATGACCAAAGGTTATATTTATCCCTTAACTAGAAGTGACATTAATTATCTTTGTGATTGTGAGTTATACTCATTCTTATTTTTTAAAAACTGACAATGTTATTACACATTACTGAGAAAGAAGAAAAGGATAGCTGAAAAAAATCAAAGCAAAATAATACATGCCTTACAAATTAGCATGTCTATGCCTATTTCTCAGTAATAATAAAAGAAACCTGTTATAGACAAATCATTTGCCAACTGTAATACAAGTGAAAATTTCACATACGTGATTTGTGCAAAATTCCCTAAGTTGTTAATAATTATGATTATTATATTTAATATTATTTGTGTTGCTATTCTTTAATAACTGACATAATTTATTGGCCATATAACAATGTATTTGGAGTAGGTCTAGAAAATACATGAGAATTATTTTAACTGTATTTTTTCTTGTACTGAAAATTTTGAGAATTTATGATCTCAGTGGTTAAATCTATATAACAGTATTCCTCCATTAAGAAAAGTTGCCTGAGAAGAAGTCTAATTTCCTTGTACATTTTTCAGGGACATGCCAGAGCAAGCCTGTCTTTGGGAGTGTCTTGAAGTTGGGATTATCTTTTTTGAAGATGTCTACCAGAATAGGCAAAGAACAAGAGGCACAGATACTATACTAAAAAGTGAAGACAGGGTAATAGGTAAAATGCATATAATATTCACATAATGTTTAACAATTCTGGTAGAAGGTGTATATTTTCTAAGGTAAAGTATATTTGAGATTAAACTGAAATTATTTCTAGTTTTTGCCCTCGAAGATTTTCTGTTTGCAATTTTAAAACCATATCTTGTCTTTTCCTAGTGCTTTATATTGCATGGAACAATCTATTGGAGATTCATTTTGGAAACAGTGTATTCTATGCATTACTTTTAAAAAGTAGCTTTTATGAAATATCACTTAACTGTAAAAAGTATATAAGAAGTCATCGAATTTGAATATTCATATATTGTCATTGTGAATCACTATACTACCCTAATGTAGTTATACCTGTAAATGACTGCATACCTCTAATATATATGGAAATCTGATTTCTTTATGTCTCATTCTCTGAAGTTGTAATATGGGGGAAGAATATCATTGTACCTCTCCCATTGTATTACTGAAGCTATTAAATAGATTTAGCCAATGTAAAGCATTTAGAGCAGTGTCTGACAGACTATAAACATTCAGAAAAGGCTAGCTTCCGTGGAACTTATTTCCAGTGCAAGTAATAAACATTTTCAAAGAAGTCTAACATACATTATTTCATATCACAATGTTGAGATTGGAACAAATATTATGATGTCACATATTATCAAATAAGTTAACGCAGGCTTGTTGAATGTGAAGCACCATGCTAAATGCTGTGGGAAAAATTAATGTACCCTGAAGAAGTTGGCAGTCTGGAAGAGAAGGCAAGATGAAGCATCTGAATCTAAAGCAGAGGAGAAAAAATATGTGCAATGTTGGACATAAAATCAAATTGTGAGGAGCAAAGAAGAGAGGTTTTAATCCCCACATGGTTTCCAAAATAAAATGCAGGATGTATTCTTCAAATTGATTACCAAATTATTTTTCCCCTGCTCTTTAGAGGTATCTTGAAAGAATGAGGGCTTTATGATAGATAGGGACCCCACCAGTTCTATTATAGGCCTACAGATTCTCAAGGAATATTTAATCACAGGTATATATTTTGTATCTTTCCCAGCTTAAGAAGCAAATATTCATTATTTCTACCTCACAAACCAGTGGGCTTTACTGTTTTAAAATGACTTTCTAATGGTAGCTTCTCAAATCAAGTTTCCTGACCCCATAGCCCACAGTTTCCAGCTGATTAACAATTTTGTCAGAAATTGAAATTCTTCATTCATTCTGTTACTTTAGTCTCTGGCCCAAATTCAGAACTGTATCTTAGTCATTTTTCTAACTTTTCATCTTTCCTGTCTGATACCCCCAGCATATGCTTTCAAAGACCTCAGATTGGATTTCTCTTGGATCTCAGGGTTCCCCTGACGTTGCTGGAAAGGGTGTGGTTCTCAACTCTGGTCGTAGGCTCTTCCTTCCATCAGGACTACTGTTGCAATATACTCAAATCACAATATCCTCCTACCACGTAAGCAGCCTAACTTCAAAACCATGTGTCTGATTATGTTGAATCTCCTTGGAAAATTCACACTGAGATTTGTGTAAGCTTGAACAACTAATGCACGTCTCTAAATGTCATATTTCTTATTACTTGAATGGTTTATATCATCCTTTTCAGATCCAAAATAGGTCTTACAGACCTCAATTCAATTCTTTATAATAACATATTATCTCAATGTACAAAAGCACAAGTGTGTTACTACTATCTTTGGCTGCCATATATATTTCACTGTGATGTATAAACTTTTGAAACTGCTGGCTTTGGAAAAGATTTCAATACACACTACAGCTTTGCTTCCAGGAGTGAAACAAATTAGGAAGACCAAATACAATTCACTGTCACTTTTTTGTGAATTATTATGCTAAAATATGTAAATCATTTCTCAATTCTGATCTCTAAAATGACAACTTCACATGATTCAACCTAATAAAGGTTGAGCATGAAATATTTATATTTTGGCACCGAAACAGCCGGACATGGTGGCACATGCCTGTAATCCCAGTGACTCAGGAGGCTGAGAGAGGAGGATTGCAAGTTCAAAGCCAGCCTCAGCAAAAGCAAGGTGCTAAGCAAAATCGCTGAGACCCTGTCTCTAAATAAAATACAAAAGAGGGACAGAGATGTGGCTCAGTGGTTGAGTGCCCCTCAGTTCAATATTCAGTACCAAAAAAAGAAAAGAAAAGAAACAGTGAAACATATTAGACAGATTTTATTGTGCCCCATCCTCATGTAAATATTATGAGGTATTCATCTCTGATTTATTTTTAAAGATCACATAAAGTTCTAATTTCATTTTACATAGATGTTTTACTCTATGTGAATAATTTAGCAAAATGTAATAATTTGCATTTCTTTGTTTTTTGTACATTGATCTGTTGATATTTACATTATAATACATTTAAATGTTCATTTTAAACTTACCATAAAATTCCTTAAATTTCATATTCAAAATAGAAAACAAGTTCTCAAGGGAAATATAAAACATTAATAGAAAATAATATTTTAGTATAAAATAAATTGCTCTTCTATGTAATGCAAGTGAGAACACATTACTTATAAAGTCTTTCTATCATTTGGGCATTATTAATGTTTGAGATTGGTGACATGAGAATAAATGCACTTGATACATTATTCTACTTTAGATCATAAATGGTTATAATGAAAAGTGATATATAGAGGGATGCCATTACAGGCATCCTAAAATATCCTGTTTTAAGGGTACAAATCTTGAGGGGAAAAAAAGGGAAAGTAAAATTTACACCCATTTGAGAGAAATATTTTGTTCTAGAATAGAAACAAAATTAAAAACTCAAAATATATATCTATACAGACAACCAAGGTAATAATTTCAAAGGCAACATTTTTCTTCTATGTTAGGATAGAAGGGAAATTTATCTGACTAAGCTTTGTATTTATGACAAGTTTTCACATTGTCATTTCACTAATCCATGAATATAAGGATTAATCACTTCTTCCAGTGGCACAATATGTTCCTGTCAAGTTGAATTCTTTTTAAAGAAAATTCACTAGCCTGAACATTCACGATAACAAAAAATCAACATGAGTTTGTGAAACTTTCCGATACCTGCAAGTAAATATGTTTTATTGATTAAATTTTTAAAAATGTTATAAACTTGATGCAAAATCTGAATCCGTGATCTGTAATATTTATAATTAACTTTTATAATTTTCTAAGTGATTTGAGCCCTTTAAATGAATAGGTTAAAATTATATAATCAGTGCTATGAATTGATATACTGTGTTACTATAAATGACAACATAATTAAATACCCCAGATTTTGAGACATAAAGTGTTTACTCTTTTAATTATTTGAGTATGAAATATCCTCTATGGAAAATACTGTTTACCTCAAAAGACATCCAATGTCCCAAAGATTAACAACAAGTTTATTGCTACTAGTGAAGCAGATTGATTCAAAATCACATTTCAAATAGAGGTCAAAAAAATAACTAAAATCTTACACCTTCTAAAACAAAATAAAAAAAACAATTAAAAACACTATTTATTTGCCAGGATGACAAGGATTGCATAATTATGAGCACTTTAAACTAAAGATCTGACCAACTCTGACATTTGGTTTATTGCATATTTACTATTTCTTATGTGCAAAACGATTTGCTAAATGCCAAAAAAATAAAATCAGAACTGCATTTTACCATTTTGCATTAGGTTAGTTCAGTTGAACAACCATTTATTGAACATCAACTAGGTGCCCAAGTGCATGTTCTCTGGGAGAACAAAGAAAAATTAGATGTGGAGGCTATCTTGAAAAAATTAGTCATAAAAATTCTCAGAGATCCCAGACCAATTGGGAAAATCCAATGGCAAAATCAGGCAAAGTTAATTCCATAGTTGTGGGAAAAATAATAATTAGGAAGTGTATATTTATTAATAACTCCTTAAGTCTGGCATGGAGTTGATATTCAAAAAGTGGTTATATAATGAACTAATTTAAAATGAACTTATGATATAATTTTTAATGATAAAAACAGATCAGTAACATTAGAATATAAAAATGGGATTTTCTTTACTTGTATTCTTTTGCCAGCAATACATACACAAATTTTTAATTATTTTTACTTAATAGACTAAATCCTCATCTATTGTCTGCCTTGACAGCTCTACCCTAATCCATTCAAGAAAGTTCTTAAAAAAGGGTGTTATTTTGAATCTGAATAGGTCATGTTGTATCTATTGACCATTACTAATTATTTTTCAAGAGAAGGCAAAAAAATTGAAAAGTGTTTATTGATGTCTTCACACTGGTAAAATGTGTTATAGAATATGGGTTTTTATAGCTTCATTTTCTAATTTGGGGCATTGTGATTTCTTGGATTATAGGAATTCCAAAATGTGAAGTAAAATAGTGATGCACCTTGGTATTTATCCATAACAAAGGAAGAAAAAAGAAGAAAAAGAGGAAAACAAGAATATATCTTTCTGTATCCTTTTTCAAGATCTTTGGAATCAAAGTATATTTCTGTCTGTCAAGTTTAGCTTGAGTCTAGTCATGTTATACACTAAAGCACAGTAGGCATTACTGTTTGTTTATTTTTACTCTTGCAATGGATATTTCTTATTTTCATGTACCTTTTGGTTATTTTTTAAATTGGAATCTTAAGATCTACAAACTGCTTATCTAAAATTATTTTTCTATGGCAATGATACATGTAATCTTTAGAGTTATCTCTGTAACATATCGTAATTTCTTTCTTATTTTCATGCTTTATGTATAATGAGTTAGAGAATTTATCTGTTAATGTGATTAAAATATTGAAATTATTCTGACATGAATGAAAAAAATTTAAATGACTTTCTGCATAAATTAGAAGTATGTGTATTTGCTCCAACATAAGCATATAATTGCCAGCATATGGTAAGGCTATATGAACCACATGTCTTCATTTTTTAGAACATATGGAAAGTTTTTAAAGTAAGTACACCATAAAAATATGACAGGCTTCATGAACAGTACACTGCCTGTAAATAAACAATCCCCCTGAGAGTAAAACATGTACAACAGATAATAATGTAATCTAGACATCCTAGGTATCTCAAATTGATAAGTTAAGTGTTAAAATAGAATTACTTCACTGAAGTCATCATTATTTTTTACTTATTAAAATACCATTTGAGATCATGTGAGCGTGTGCATATGTACATGTGTGTATGTGAGGCAGCTATGTGATTTTAATCATATTCACAAAGGCAGAAAACCTGTGCTAACACTAAGTGGTCCTTAATATATGTCCATGACTTGGAATATCAAATGAACTATCAGTGTCATTTTGCATATGAACACAGATCTAAATTGTATCCTTTCAATAAAGGTATTCAGCAGTCTCAAGATCTAAATGTTTTCCCATGTTACACATTTAAAGAAGCACACAGCATAATAATGAAAGACCATATTCTTGAAATGCCAGTATGGGATGTAAAATGAAACAGAGTTTGTGTTTTTTTAATGTGAACTCAAATAACTTCATTGAGATTCCTTCCACATGTGTAATGAAACAATTGTTTTCATATAATTTGCAACATTAATATTAGTCTTAATTCTTTCTTTTATCTTTTATTTTATTTATTCTAATTAGTTGTACATGACAGTACTAATTCTTATCTCTGATTCCAAAATGTTATTTCATTCCCTGTCTTCTCCCTTATACTAAATGTCAGTTTTAAGCTTAACTGCATTGAAGTTAGGAACTAATAATACCTTATGGCTACAACATAAACACAGAGTAGTGGCACAGAACTGTGTGAAATGTGGGGCATCAATTTAGGTATAGATTGTCCTGACTTCCTTAAGCTCTAATAAGATTCTTAATTCTAAAATAGAAGAATAATTATCAGAAAAAGAAAACATCAAAAGTGAATGAAAGAAAAGAGGACTCTCTAAAGCATCAGATCACACAAGGTTTTGTGCTTTGCTTGTCAGTAGTGCTACCTGCCTTGGGTATTAGGTACAAGCACTTCTGCAGTATCATGGATATAGAATACAAATGAGGACTCAAACAAAAACAAAAACATCTAACACAAAGTATTTCTGCAAATCTATAAAGACACAAAAACAGAAAATGACAAACGAGAGAATCTAAAACAGAATAATAAACAGGAAAAGGATTCATCTTCAAAAATTATTCCAAATATAGAAATAAAAATAATAAACTATAAACTATATTTTCTATTTATATTCATAGTATTTAATATGAGGATATATTAATATAATTGTCATAATTCATGTGAAGACATATATGAAAAAGGCAAATAAAGCAAGGCAAAGGTGTTTCTAATATTTACAATGGGGTTATATCCTGATGAACCCTTAAATAACTGAAAACATTGCACATCATTTAATACAACATACAGAACAACAGAGCTTAGCAACACAGTACACTACCAAGTATCAGTTGTTTTCAGTTCACTGCTGTTTTTCGTAGTATCCTGAGAAAGTTTTATACCAAATAATGATAGCTTGAGAAAGACTTAAAATACAAAATTTGAAATACAGTTTACTAAATGCATATATAGCTTTGCATTTTTTATGAGGTTGGAAAATTAAAAGTCAAACCATTATAAACTGAGAACTGCTCACATTTATTGACAGGGGATTGGAGAAACAATAAGATAAGTCTGCCACTCAACTTCTTTTGCATACAATTTTATATTTTTAGCTTCAATTTTATTTAACATTTATTAAATTTATAATTTTATGTAAGACTACTGTCCCAGACAATAATCTGGAAATATTTTAATTTTAAGTAAATACACATTGCAAATGTTACCGAGATTAAAAAAAAAAAAAAAACTTGGCAAAACTTGAACTACTTTAAATTTTATTGCTAATATGTTTTTTTAGTTTGCAAATGTAAGAAATAGTTCTGAAATATATTATGAAAATTCAAACTTTAATATAATTTAAAATATAAAAATGTAAAAGAATATATATATTTCTGTCTCCATATTATAATATAGATACTATAAAGCCAATAAATTAAAGAAAAAGGAGAAAAAAGTCAAATTTTTAGGTGTAATCTCAGTTTGATAATTAACTTAGGTTTTCTGTAACTAATATATTTTCCTACTTACTTGGAATCATTAGTTTGTATATCATGTTTGTGTAAAATCCTCCAAATATATGAGCATAATAAAATAAAAACTAAATTCTTCTCTTTTTTTCCCTAACCTTTCAATCCAAAATGTTCAAATATCAACAATATATTTCTTAAGTGAAATAAATGTCAGGTCAATTTCATAGTTAACTATGTGTGTTTTAAACATATACAAAAAGTTATAGCATACACAAAAATTTATATTTCAGTTATTGGAAACATTTCATATTACCAGTATAATTTTGCTCTATTTTTATTTGTTTATGTATCATTTCATTGACTAGATTTTGTATTTAAATAACAATTTTCCTATTAGTGAGCTTTAAGATTATTTTTAGACTTTTTAAATAAAACTAATATTTTAATGGCTAACTTCACAAATATGTTTTAGTTTTATTTTCTGTATAATTAATGCAAATGATAGCCAATTTCTACTTGCAATTTCTTTAAAATTTATATATGTTGTTGAAATGTTCTGATTTACAACTAACTTGTGGATATGAAAATACCCTATATTCACACCATTAATAAACTTGATAATACCCAGGCCCCTGGTGGACACCTGTAATTCCAGCAACTCTGGAGTCTGAGGAGGGAGGATGGCCAAATTCAAGGTCAACCTGGTAGTTTAGTCACATCATGTCTGACAATAAGATTTTAAAACCTTGGAGATGTAGCACAGTGGTAAAATACCCCTGGTTTCAATCACCTGTAGGTACCAAACTCACTAAAAAACCTGATTTTTCAAATCTTTTCCATTTTTGTTTTAACCTGGAAGGAAAACGTATAACATGCTTTGAAAATATTCTCATTTTATTTTCAGTTAGACTAAGTAAATTTTGCCATATAAATAAATAAAGCAACCACTTAAATAAAGTAACACATTTTGATGTAGATGACAAACAGAATATTTTGGTATATGAATATTAATTCTGATATCTGCTTTTCACATTTTTCAGAAATATTTTGGTTATCATCCTATGTTTTTTACAGATAATGTGATATTTTTGTCAAATTCTAACAGGTTAATTATTTAAGATCAGAATTTTTGTTTGATTAAAAAGTTGTCACTTATTTTGAAATTGTCTTTCTAAAAATAAAGTATAATAAGTTTACTAAATGTAAGTTTAGTCAAATTCAATTTTATAACCCAAGAGAAGAGTTGTAAAGTACTGGGTGTAGTTGAGCTAAACATTGCTTATTGCATAATTTTATCAGTACTGTTACAAATGAAATGATTTTGCCTGTGTATTTCTAATCAGTCTTGTCTGTAGGACACTTGCTGACTTTGGCCTCCAGTGTAATAATAATATTATCTAATTACTTTTAGATTTGGGAGTTTTTTCTTAGATATAAAATACATCATAGACATGTTAATTTTGATTTTTTTTCCTAATTTTAGACCTTATTTAATTAGATTAATTGCATCAGTGAATTAAGTTTTATTTAAAGGAAAAATATGTCAATGATAATACTTTTCTTCTTACCGATGATGGAAAACTATTTTATGCCAGGTATTTATAGATTTTAAGTATCATAGTTAGAGAAAATTATAATGCATAAGGAGAAGCAGAAATATGGGGTCAAATTGCCTGGATGGTACCCTGACTCCATCATTACTTTATTGTGATGTTGAGAAAATAATTAAAACTCTCAGTGTTTCAATTTCCTTATCTATAATAAGAGGACAATAATAATATCTATTTCATAAAATTGCTATGTTAAATAAAATATAATTGCATGTAAAGGAGTTAGGATTATGCCTGACTCTTTGCATGTGCTTCACAAATGAATCTGTATATATTTGTCTATATTCATACCTGCATATATATTTATGTAAATATATTTTCATATTCTCATCTGCACACATGAATGTATTGAATGTAACCATTTTTATATAAATATAAATGTGGTTTTTGACAATAGTACATTTTCTGAAAATGATCCTATGATTTTTCTACCCATAAATATGATTAATTTCATTATTCATTTGTATTGTATCGAACTATTATTCCATTACCATTTTGGGGGCAGTATTCTAGAATTTTATTTACTATGGTTTAATTTACAATTTCTAATTTACTGATCAATGAAATTGGCTGGTTTTTATATTAATAGCTATAGATATACTATGGAAGTATATCATAAAGGAAGGGACGCTTATTGTAAATTAGTAATGGTGACCTACACAATACCATGCATATGTAACACCACTCAGGTTGAGAATTAGCTTACCACAATTCCAGAAACCCCCTTGATAGCTCATGTTCATCAGCATTGCACTCCAGTGGTAACCTTCTTTTGACGACATAGATTAATTTTGCCTCTTATAAAAATATATACAAATGGTGTTACAATTTACACTTTTGTTTTAACAATCTTTTATCATAAATACTAGGCAGGCATTATATGAAATATTTTGAATGTCTGATTACATTCTTATCATCTGACACACAATTTTCCTTGTATAATCTCTTTCCAGTAAGAAAAATCAGTTTATATCCATTAGAAGAAAATAATTTTCCAACCTTTTCCATACCTATTTTAGTTCTACTTATTCTGACATAGGTTGACAAAGGACAGTTAACAATTCCTGTTTCCACTGTGTTTCTATTTATTCCTTTTAAACTTCTTTATACATATGTGAATAGAAAGGCTGTGATATTTATTTTGTAAATATTTGTTTTTGGTTCTCATCGTAAATGGTAAATGTCATAAATTTGCCTTCATTACTTCCTTTAAAATCACTTGTTTAATCCTGGAGACAAAATAATGATGATATTTTAATTTTCTTCATGATGTTTCAAATTTAACGTTTTTCTTCTGTTATATTTTAATATTAAACAAAGCTTAGATAATGCAAATGAAAAATTTAAATCCATTTTCGTAATAATCAAAAAATCTGTCAATTGTTTTTTATGTTAGCCACTCGCTTCCTAAGGATCTGGGTATGATCTCACTTTTGCATGTATATTGTAATTGATTAACTGAAGTGGTTAGATCGACTGAATAATTTGCCTGATGTCCCTTTGTTCCTTCATTGTTCAGTTAGAGATTGTATCATATATATGCATATTTGGGAGCCTTTCTGTTTTATTAGAAGTGTAAAGGTAGTAATATTTTTTACTAGAAATACAAGTACAATTTTGATGATGTAGTAATTAGTACCAATTAGTCTTTGGGTAGTTTCTGGAGAAAAATTTGTGCTGAAAACAGTTTTCTTGGCCAGGTACTGTGGTGCATGTCTGTAATCCCAGTGGCTCAAGAGGCTGAGGCAGGAGGATCAGGAGTTCAAAGTCAACCTCAGCAACAGGAAGGAGCTAAGCAACTCAGTGAGACCTTGTTTCTAAATAAAATACAAAATAGGGCTGGGGATGTGACTCAATGGTCTAGTGGCCCTGAGTTCAATCCCTGGTACCAAAACTAAAAACCAAAATGAGAACAAAAAGAAAGTTGTCTTATTGGCTATGTGATGTAATTTATTAATTTATTCTAAACTATATTTCATTAACACATAAATTGATTTTAAATTCTGAGAGATATAAAAAATTATATAAAACTTTTTGTACATTCAAACACCTCTGAGAATTAATCTAAAAAATTATTTTTATAAAATGAGGATTATTTATATAATTTTGTGATAAAAATATGTGTATTTTGGAGTAGTGCTGCCAGTATTAAATAACTCATGATATGGTTTGGAATGTGTTTTTGCCCTCTAAAAGTTATCCTGAGATTTTATTGACAATGTAACAGTGTTGGGAGGTAGAGAACCACAGTGCTGCATCCTCATGAAGGAGTGAATGTAGTTTCCACAAGAGTAGGTTAGTTATCTTAAAAGTGGTTTGTTATGAAGCTGTTCAGCACCATTTTCTCTCCTCTTCCACATATGCCCACTTGCCCTTCAGCTATGAGATCCTCACCAAAAGCTAAGCAAATGTCCATTCCATGCTCTTGGACTTCCAGAAACATGATAGAACACACCTCTTTTCTTTATCAATTACCCAGTTTCAGGTATTCTATTATGTCAACATAAAATAGACTAAGCCAAAGTGCACAAATAAAAAGTGAGCTTTTAGCTCTTGTCATGTGAAAGCAAGCTACTCGTTTGTAGCTTATTTCTTACACATTTATAAATCTTGCTTAAAGTTAATAAAGCAGAAATGTGAGCTTGGGAGAACCTCAGTCTACAAATACTGTCACACATTTTTTCAAATTGTGTATTTTAAATTATGACACAAGCCATCAGTAAACTCTGTGACTCCACTGTAGAACAATTACAAAATTTATCTTTGGAAATATTCTGGTTAGCACAGAGTACAATATGATGGAAGAAACATGAAGTTCGCATTTAAAAAAACAAAAACAAATAAAAACCTCTGCTCTGTATGTACTATTTATACTTCAGGTAACTGGCTGTAATTTAGTTTCCTCTTCTGTAAACTGATAATAACAAAATTTGGCTAACATCCTCATGGATTTCTTTGGAAATTAAAAAAGTTGGAGAAAATTATTTGAATTTATAAAGTACCACTGTAATATAAAATGATATTTTATGGGCTTAGTGATAGAACTTCAAAGAATACACTAAATTGCTATGTTGTTCATATATTAATATTTAATTTGTATTATAAAAAATGTATGTTTTCAAAATTCATAAAATTATGTTCCTGTTAAAACTATTTTTTTTATTCAATTATATTTCTGGCTAAAGTTTGGGGATTGAAAAAGGAAGTATATAAATGTAAAATTCTCATGATTTATTTTTCTGGATCTTATGCTACATAAATTGATTTCCTATTCTATTAGATAAAGTTAGCGTTACTATTATTATTAGTATATAATGTAACAGAAAATCAATTGAACATTATCATTATAAATTATACATTTATAATAATAATGTAATAAGTGTATAATGTATAATTATAATGTAATAATGTAATATATAATAATGTAATAAGTGATTACATCTTACTTTAATTATGTCAATATTTTAATAAAAATATATAACAAATATCCAGGTTAAACATTAATATTTACATGTGGCATTGTTTGTGTATATGAATATGGTTTAAGAATGCTTATCAACCAAAAGTTTCAAAGTTTTATCTAAATTTTATCTTTAAAAAGAAAGATGCATAGCATCAGGATTTAAATAAATATTTTTCTTCAATGGCAAACTTAATCCTAATTCCAAAAGTCCTTGTTTAGTACATATTGATAGAAATTGGCTTGACATTTAGACATTTACCATTAGCCTTAATAGCATCAAATAAAACAGTTATGTCTGTGTACTATTGTGGGCAAGGTGGGAATGAACCTTTACTCATTCTCCATGTATATGCTCAATTGTAAAGTCTATTTACATCTTGGTCTAGTGACAATTACTGCTTACATCTGTAGTTGCAGCAGGAAATCTGGAAGAATTTTAATAGATTAGAAAAAAGTTGGAAGTGTGAAAATTGCTGTTTCCCCCTGTCAATTTGTGACATCTACATACTAAAAAGCCTAGTTCTTTTATACCATATGGATAAAATTGTTCTGCTACATGTACTAGTCAACTATTATTTTGTATTTTGAGAAACCAAGATAATGGGGACCCTTACTAGAAAGAAAATTCTCACTATGAGGAAAAACAAAAAGATAAACTGAATTTAACATTTGTCTGTCATAAAATATAAGGGCACTTCTTTTTAGTGAAAATAACATTCTTTACTTTCCAAATTATATTGTTTTCTGTACAAAAGTACAATGATATTTCAAGTAATTAGATATGCTGCATTATATTAGGTCAGATATCATTACTATATGCAACAGTTATTTCAGATGACTTGTAATACCAGAATATTTGGGGAAAACGTATGTATATTTTAAACTGAATCCTTAAAATAAAATTTAAATATGAATTTGCTTTTGAATCCATCGCAATACATTCATATAGTGTGTCATTCTGTCAAAAGCATGTCCATAAAGTTGTAAGATATTTTATTAATCTCAAAAAAAATTGTTAGATTAAAAGTTGAAAATTCACAGGTATGACTGTTATCTCCTGGGTAGATGCCCTTCAATCCGGTCTTGTACACTATGTAAGTATTTTTTAGAAACAGCTAAGATAAATATTGTTGAGTTTTACTGTACTTGAAGTGTTAGTAGGAGAAATAACTTATAATGAGATCATTACAATGTAATGTTAGAACTGTGAAATAAAATACTCAAGATAAAATAGGAGAAGAGAAAACATGGGCAAACTCAGAGGTTGGGTTAGGGAGAGTTTTTTCTAAAGATTTACATTTCATAGCAATTATTGAGATGCAATTTTGAGATATAAGGTAAGGGAAGGTCATAAACAGTGCAAAGTCAGGGGTGGAGGGCTACCAGCTTACACATGTCCCTCCTAACAGGACTCTTCTATGTCCTCAGTTAAAACAGCCATTGGAAAGTCTTGTTCTCCCTCCCTAAGGTTTTAAAATTAGCATCACACTTCTGTTGTAATTTGGCTCCCAAACAATTGTCATCACGTCACCTAGTTTCCAAGAATTGTGTGACATTATGAATTGAACCTCCTTGTATATCAAATAATCAATGTCCTATTCAGTATGTAATTAATGAGCATGAAATGTCAGACTATACTTCTACAAGTTATTTTGCAGTAATTAAAAAAGAATCATTTTCTACACATAAATTTGAAGTGATTGCACTTTTTGATAGTGTGTGCATACAACTGTTTAGTTTTGTTCTTTCCCTTCTTGACATAAACTTATGAAAATTCCACATAATATAAAATATTTGTTCTGATGATATTTTGTTTTCTCTTCCTCTTCACTATACTTTTTTCCTCCAACAAACTCTTTATTATTTTCTATTCAATGTATTATCATCAGAGGAAATATCTGTAAGCTGCCAATCTAAATCCCAGATATTAAAAATCTTAACCACCCTCTTCTCTTCTCTTTTATTAAAAAAAGACACATTAAATGTTTTATTTTATATTCATTTCACATATATTTCTACCATAATTAAATTATAAACTTCATGAGGTCAGCAATCTTGCTCCTCTTATCCACTTCTATTTTTCTATAACTAGCACTTAGGAAAAGTTCATTATATAATCGTGGACAATTAATAAATAAAGAAATGATTTTTGGCAGCCTCATCATTTTATCTAGACTTGCACAGAAATTGAAGAAAAAATTTTATTTTTACCTCTGACTCATACTTAATGCTATTGATTTTTTTACTACTGTCAGACTTCACACTGGTTCTCACTGAATCGAGTCTCAGCAGAACGGAGAAGACAGATTGGTTTCAAAATTCTCACTTTAATTTTTAGTTTAACCTTACTGTTCTTTGGGTAAGCTATTTAAGATCTCTAAATTACAGATTCTACATCTATGAAAGTACTAATACAAAACCTATCATATTTGAACAACATGATATATTTATACAGAAAGATGTTTCTTATAAGGAATTGGCTCATGTTGAATTGGCAAATTCAAAATCTGCAGGGTGGACCAGAAACTTGGAGACCCAGAACAAATGATAATTTCAATTTCAAATGTAGTCTGATGAAGAACTAGTTAAGACCAATGTTATAGATAAGGTCCTAAGACAATTCTTTGTAGAGTCACTGATTTAAATCTTAATTTTATCCAAAACATGCTCATAGAAACACCCAGAATAAAATTTGACCAAATATCCAGGTATCCTACGGGCCAGCTAAGTTGATATAAAGCTAACCATCATTACCTATCTAAAAGGACTTTTTTAGGGAATTAAAGAAATCATGCACAAGAATATTGTGCAGTATCTGACATGAAGACTTTGTCTACATTGTTTTAATAGTTTTTGTGACAATCATGTATAATGTAATGAAGATATTAAGACTTATAAGGAGATAAAGAAAATTCAGTAACATCCACTAAAGTCATTACTTTGGTTAAATTTTTAATCAACTTGATTCTTTTAACTCCCCTGATTCTCACCTATGAAGGTAAGCCCTCATACTGAAACATCACCTATGCTTCCAATTATTAGGCTTTACTTAGTGAAATCTTGTTCAAATCTCAAGGCCCAGCTCAAGTGTTACCTCATTTTTTATATCTCTGAAATATCTATGAATACCTTTGCCTGCACCTGAAAATCATAGTACCATTGCTTCCAGTTCTATCATGGTGTAATCATCAATCAACTCATTTTCAGAGTTCCTTTGGAAGAATGGAAGTTGTATCTTAATATTGAGTATAAAGAAATAAGAAATAGATTAAATATTTTACAATATTTTTCCCTAAATATATGATCATGTATCAAAAATTAAAATGATCATTATTCAAAAATATTAGATGTAAAACTATGTGAAAAAAATCATATCAGAAAATGTTTTGTGCATCTGTTTGTGTGAACAAATATGGATTCAGATGGTTCAAATTAGTTGGAGCTATATTAATGCAATTTTAAAAGTCTATATATGATATATACATAACTTCTGGTCAGAGGGGAGTTGATCAGTCATGTCATATTATGTTTCTCATGAAATTAAATGTTATCATTGGAGTCATGTTGTATTAAAATATGACTTATCAGTTTAACAGTTTGGACGCAAGTTCTTTGAAGGGCAATTTTCAAATTGAAGATTAAAATTCTGATCCTTGTGAAAAAACATTTAATGGACTTCATTCATCTGTACACTCATGTTAAGCATCTTCACACATCTCACATTTATATGCAATTGATATACTAAGCTGGAATACAAAATAGTTTATCCTTGCTGATTATACTTGAGGGACTATTTTAATGTACATTATTTATATATCAACTAAATTTTATAAGCATTTTTCACGTTCCTATGATAGGCATCAAAGCAACCTCCCAGGGTTAAGCAAATACTACATTTTCCAAATATTTTGTTTCCATATAGTCAAGTCCTCTTTGCATTATCTGCACATAAATAGTTATATCCTTGTATGTTAAAGCAAAAACAAAGTCCGAGAATTGGATTTTTATAAGTGTTCAATTGGAAGATGGTCTTCTGGAATACACGGGAATATTAAAGAAGTGCCCGCTCGTCTGCGGATACCACCAGAACTGATTTTGAACATAATACACAGGTGAGAGGGAACTATATTGATAATGATTATTATCAGGCTAGGACATTCTGGTAAGTAACATTAAAAAGTTCAATCTTTAATGAAAGTCAGAAACTCAATTTACAGCATAGGTAGAGGGATAGTGGATTAAAGGGTAAGGATAAGATTTTGGAATTTTATAGATGGGACATTAACAAGTACCTCTTTTACAAACCAAATAGCCTGTAAGAAAAAGAAAAGACATGGAGTTCCCCATCTTCTTTGCAATTGTCCCTATTCTCCTGAAGACAAAATGACTGACTGTCAGGGTCTCTAGTGCCTGTGGCATCATCAAAACTGCCACTACTACTAGGGCAATTTCAGTTGGGACTGGTCTTGAATCAGGACAGGAAAGAACTAAGAGAAAAAAAAAAAAAAAGAGAATCCCCAGCACATTTCACTGACAGCATACCTCCTCCTGGTTCCTCTGTGCAGAAGAGGTGTCTTTGGCAGACTCCGGAGCCTGCATAAGCACAGGCTGCATTCCTGAGGCAGTTCAACTCTGTGACTGAGGTTGAGCTAGGCACAGGCTGGGAGAGAGAAAACAGGGAGATGCATATGACCCCCACTCTTCCAAATCACAGGGGAAACTACAGAAACTCATTTCAGCCACATTAATCAGTCTTCTAGTTGTGACCTCCCTCCCAAGTCCATGGGTGTTTGCTCTTCAGAGACTTGCTGGTCATTCTTTTTTTTTTTTTTTTTTTTTTTTTCTTCTTACAGTTTTTCATGAATAATTATTCCTGAGGAATAAATATTTTTGGACAATAATTAATCTGCCACTGTCCACCTCTTCTTCCTGTCTTCCTGAATACTCATTTTCCTGCCCCCCCCCCCCCCCCCCCCCCCCCCCCCGCAAAATAAACTCATCCACAATCCTAAAAGACTCCTTCAGATATTACCGAACCATGGCACCAGTTTAAAGCCCAAGATGTCTGCTGTGTGGATCTGGATATGGTTTTCCTTTTTCTTTTTTCTTCCTTTATTTTTTTAAATTTATTTTTATTAAAAATAAATGGGATACATGTTGTTTCTGTTTGTACATGGACTAACGGCATACCATTTGTGTAATCATACATTTACATAGGGTAATGGTATTTGATTCATTATGTTATTTTTTTTCCTTCCCTCCACCCCTCCCACCCCTCTTTTCCCTCTATACAGTCCTTCCTTCCTCCATCCTGCCCCCCTTCCAAACCCCATTATGTGTCATCATCCGCTTATCAGCGAGATCATTCATCCTTTGGTTTTTAGAGATTGACTTATCTCACTTAGCATGATATTCTCCAACTGCATCCATTTGCCTGCAAATGCCATAATTTTATTATTCTTTATAGCTGAGTAATATTCATATATATATATATATATATCACACTTTTTTTATCCATTCATCAGTTGAAGGACATTTAGGTTGATTACACAATCTGGCTATTATGAATTGAGCAGCTACGAACATTGATGTGGCTGTATCTCTGTAGTATGCTGATTTTAAGTTCTTTGGGTATAGGCCAAAGAGTGGGATAGCTGGGTTAAATGGTGAGTCCATTCCAAGTTTTCTAAGGAATCTCCACACTGCTTTCCAGAGTGGCTGCACTAATTTTCAGTCCCACCAGCAATGTATGAGTGTACATTTTCCCCACATCCTTGCCAACACCTATTGTTGCTTGTATTCTTGATAATCACCATTCTAATTGGAGTGAGATGGAATCTTAGTGTAGTTTTGATTTGCATTTCTCTTATTACTAAAGATGGTGAACATTTTTTCATATGTTTGTTAATTGCTTGTAGATCTTCTTCTGTGAAGTGTCTGTTCATATCCTTAGCCCATTTGTTGATTGGGTTATTTGCATTCTTCGTGTAGAGTTTTTTGAGTTCTTTATATATTCTGGAAATTAGTGCTCTATCTGAAGTATGAGTGGCAAAGATATTCTCCCTCTCTGTAGGCTCTCTCTTCGCATTGCTGATAGTTTCCTTTGCTGAGAGAAAGCTATTTAGTTTGAATCTGTCCCAGTTATTGATTCTTGCTTTTATTTCTTATGCTATGGGAGTCCTGTTAAGGAAGTCTGATCTTAAGCCAACAAGTTGAAGATTTGGACCTACTTTTTCTTCTATAAGATACAGGGTCTCTGGTCTGATTTCAAGGTCCTTGATCCATTGAGAATTGATTTTTGTGCAAGGTGAGAGATAGGGGTTTACTTTCATTCTGTTGCATATGGTTTTCCAGTTTTCCCAGCACCATTTGTTGAAGAGGCTATCTTTTCTCCATTGCATATTTTTGGCACCTTTGTCTAGTATGAGAAAATTGTATTTATTTGGGTTTGTGTTTGTGTCCTCTATTCTGTACCATTGATCTACCTGTCTATTTTGGTACCAATACCATGCCATTTTCGTTACTATTGCTTTGTAGTATAGTTGAAGTTCTGGGATTGTGTTACCCCCTGTTTCATTCTTTCTGCTAAGGATTGCTTTAGCTATTCTGGGTTTCTTATTCTTCCACATGAATTTCATGATTGCTTGTTCTATTTCTGTAAGGTACATCATTGGGATTTTAAGTGGAATTGCATTGAATCCGTATAGTACTTTTTTTGGTAGTATGGTCATTTTGACAATATTAATTCTTCCTACCCAAGAACATGGGAGATCTTTCCATCTTCTAAGATTTTTTTAAATTTCTTTCTTTAGTGTTCTGTAGTTCTCATTGTAGAGGTCTTTCACCTCTTTTGTGAGATTGATTCCCAAGTGTTTTATTTTTTTTTGAGGCTCTTGCAAATGAAGTTGTTTTCCTCATTTCCCTTTCAGATGTTTCATCACTTATGAGTAAAAAATGCTTTAGATTTATGCATGTTGATTTTATACCCTGCTATTTTGCTGAATTCATTGATGAGGTCTAGAAGTTTTCTGGAGGAGTTTTTTGGATCCTCTAAATGGAGAATCATGTCATCAGCAAATAGTAACAGCTTATGTTCCTCTTTTCCTATTCGTATCCCTTTAATTTCTTTAGTCTGTTGCTGGTCATTCTTTCCAGAATTTCATCCACAGATTTTAGTTCTAATCACTGGGAATTATCAGCTATAGTGAGATTACTGAACCATGACCAAGACTCTAAATATTCAATATTTATTTTTGAAACAAGTAGTTAATAAGAATAGAGAAGAAATTTGTAACATAATTAGAGCACATGAACAAGTATAGGAGGCATGATTCTAAAATTTTCAGTCTATAGGTGTAGTTAGTATGCTTGATATTTCTAGCATTTTTCTTCAGATTAGAAAATTATGAATGAAACAGTGATATCACATCAAAATTAATTCCTTCAGTAATTATTAAGTTCCCTTAGGAATTCCCTCAATGATGTATGGGTAATGATGGTAATATGTTAAGTTTCAAAAATATACACAGTGTAACTAGAACCTTTACATAAAATATTTTAAAACCCTAACTGGCATGGTATCTGGTTTAAGGGATGCATATAGCATTCAAAAAGTGTTGATAGAAGTGCCCCAAAAAAGAAAAATGTGAAATAAGAGTCAAATCTGAATTTTAAAAGTGTTTTAAGAAAAAATATTTCTTTTTTAATACATAACAGCAAATAGTCTAATCAACTGACTATAAATCATGCATTAAGAATATCATAAACATCAAGGTAAAAATACAAGCATTTTAAATATACAAACAAAACCAGAGTGAATCAAAATAAGATTTGTGGGATAAATTTTTAAACCAAATATTCTTTATCTGGCAAACTTGCCATTTAGATGTGAAAGGAACAGAAGAGAATATTAAAAATGCAAAGACACCTGAATATTCTCTAGCAAAAATTGATTAGAATTTGCCTGACAACCAGATGTCATGGTTTAAATTGCCTAGCAATGAACAATCAAGCCTAAAAGAGTAACTTGAAATCGCAATTATAATTATGTTTATATAATGGAGGAGACTTTATTATTGCTCAATACTTTTTACTCTCTCATTTATCTGGGCATACTGGAGGATAATGCTCACTGGTCACTAATGTTAAGATTTGCCACAACCTGCAAGGCCATTAATTCAGGTTCCCAGACCAGGCGGTAAGGGGATGGAGAAAAGACAGACAGACACACAAATAGAAAAAAAGCTGGGTCTTGGTAGTTGATTCCTCCTTGGTAGGGAGGCCATGACACACAACAAGTTCAGCATGTTTATTATATAGATATAAACATCAAAAGGATTTGTTGTGAGAAAGTTTCTTCAGAGTAAGCTGAACCAAGATCATGAGTATGAGCAACCCAATCATGATTATCAGCTTGTGCCCACAACTTTCTACTCTCAAGCAGCTGGAGTCTGAACCTCAAAGTTTAAGAACTAAATAGCTCCATGGCTGGCACAGAACCTCCTATTGAGCAGGGCATCACCATAGCAACTGCAGTCTCAAATTGAAGACTTTGTACTAAGAGTTCCCAGGAGAGGCATTGCCTCTGTTACAGGACAGTTCAAGACCCATAATTCAGTCACTGCTCCCAACAAAGACTATATGCATTATTTTTATCAATGAAATATAAACAGAATGAAGACCTGGCATTCAGTTCCCCATTGTCTTTCCCACTTCTGTAACAAACCTTGAATAGATTTCCAGATAGTAGCATATTAGGATAGTTGAACTCTGGTCAGCTTAGAACATCTTTGAAAACTAATCTGTTATGATCATACAAAGTGATGTAGACATAAATCTTATCATTAGTAACTGGGATCTGCGGTTTTCTGTTACTTTAAGACAGTAAAATATGCTTACTTATAAACACAATATAAATGTTCAAATTTTAGAATAAAAAGTTTTAATAGATAAACATATTTAAAATTTCACAACTTTGTTGCAATATGATTATTCTTTAGGCCCTAGTGTTTTATTTTTGAAATTCACAACTTCAAACAAAAAAGTGGCTTCAATTAAATTTAAGTCTTGAGGATAGATCATTGGTAGAGTGCTTACCAATTGGTAGAGCTGGGCTTTATGCCCAGCTCTGGGGTAGCAGGGTGGGGGGAGGTGGTGCGGAAGAAAAGTAAAGAAAAAAGGACAGTCTGAAGTCTTTATCAGATTTTTAAATTTCAAAATTCCAAAAGAAATAATTAAATCTATGTCAATATAATAAAATGTATCCATCAATAAGTACATCTGCATAACTTATAATTTTTAAAATATTTTAGTTGTTGATGGACCCTTATTTTATTCATTTATTTGTATGCAGTTCTGAGAATCAAACCCAGTGCCTCATACATGCTAGGCAAGTGCTTTACCACTGAGCTACAACCCCAGCCCCTAACATATATAATTGAAAATAAAAATGCAATTATACATGCCAGATTAATAAATAATAAAAATAGTGATTGGAAATTAATCAATTTCTTCAAAGTATTCCTGTAGTGCTAGTCACCTTTTCATTGTTGTGAAAAATACCTGAGAAAAATGACTTAAAGGAGAAAATATTTATTTTGGTTCACAGTTTCAGGGGTTTCAATCCATTGTTAGCAGACATCATGCTGGATAGGTATGGTAGAGGAAAACTGCTTAGCTCATGGCAGCAGTGGTAGGTAACTGGGTGGAGATAAGTTAAGAAAGTTCCTTCCAGGGCATGGCCCCAACAACCTACTTTCTCAATTATGCCCAGTCTGCCTACAGTTTTTAACACCTACCACATCCATTTAGATATCAATGGATTAAACTACACATGAGATCAGAACCCTTGTTATCTAATCACTCACAAAAGCCCCACTTCTGGATATTGCCCTACTAGAGACCGAGACTTCAACTCATGAGCCTTTGAGGAACCTTCCAGATCCAAACTGCAACAGCTCTATTGGATCTAGTTTCTTCTTCCTAAAAGTTTAGATCACTATATCTGTGTTCCAGAATTGGCATGCCTTTCATTGTTCTAATGACCTTAAAACATAAGTGCAAGTGTCTTAGGGAGCCTATAAACAAAAGTAGTTTGTGAGCTGAAAAAATGGCTTGTTTTGGAGAGCACTCGCCTAGCATGTGCAAGGGCCGTGGTTCGAATCCCTGAAGCCTCAGAGGGAAAAAAATAAAAAAAGTAGTTTGTAAGGTACACATTTATTTCTGTGTGGTGGATGAAACCTGTGCACATGGTAGCTTAGTTGTCAGCTTATGGACAAATATTTCCTTAAATGTCTGGAACTTTGTCATGTTCGTGTTAGAGAACAGTCATTTAAAGTTTGGGTTGGCTGCAGAGTAGGCCTTAGCCATCTCTTCCTGTTGTAGAAACACAAGAACAAACACAGGTGAATGCCATGTGCTTTCTCAATGGTTTCTTGGCATGCACAGTCCTAGAAATGCACACAACCCATGTCTGCATTCGTTGGATATGTCAGAAGTGTTCAAAGTCCCCTCTGACCATTTAACTCAAGATCTGTGATCTTTTTGTTTGTTTGCACCCACTGTTATTGTCACCTATGACAGTTGCCATGTGAAATTAGAATTTCCACTTTCAATGAGTGTTTTTCATAACAACAGTTATCTTGGATTGTTCCTTTGGAGGAACTCCCTCCTCTTTGTTCTCCCTCCAGTGCCTACAGGTTTGTTGGTTTTTCAGGCTACTAAAGAGGTGGGGAAAGGGTAATTGAACAGTGCAACCCACAAAACTCATTGTTCTTTCCAATATTCATCTGTTTTTCTAAAATTAAACCTGGTTAATTTCCAGAAGTCTAAAATCGTTGATTTTGACTGTGGTCCCCCCCCCCCCCCATTTTGCCAGTATTGTTGTTCTCATTGCTTGTATGGAGAACAAAATGTTCAGAGGTCCTTTCTATGTCATTTCTGCTCCCCATGTTCTCATTTTCTGTTTCTTACCCAAAATGTACAGTAATTCCTTTCTTTGCTCCAATTAGTTGTATTTCTTCCCTCCTAAAGACCTTAGACATATTATTATCTGCCTTGAACAAATTTCATGTCTCAGTATGAACATAATGAATTCTAAAAAAAAAAAAAAACCATTATGTTCTTCAATAGGTTATAATCCTTTATTATAGATTACCACAAACTTCTAGGTTTTAAATTATAGTCATTGCATCCCAGTTTTTTAAGTTGCATATCTGTCATCTTTAATGCATTGTAAGGTCTGAGAGATCATGGATCAATTCCGTCCTGTTTCACGCATCTTTTGTAGGGCTGAGTGAATATTTCATCTAATGAAATAATCTTATAAAGCTTTGGGAATGCAAGAACTTTCATTAAAAAAATAAGAAATTTCTATCTAAATGCCAGATTTTAAAACTATATCTTTTCTTGACTGTGTTACAGAGTGAGATAAACCTATAGAGCAAAATTGACCATAGGGGTCAGTGACGACCAGTTTTTGTAATTTTGACTGAAGAATTTCTACCGAGTCACATAGTGGCAGGCATAAGTTTATTAGAAGAAGCGAGAAGACGAAGAAAGGGGAACACTTTCCAGGGAGAAAGAAGAAAGCAGGTTCTTTCAGAGAGGAATGGAATGGCATACTCCTCCTGACCTCCTATTTCACTGGGGGTCCCAGGGAAGTTTCCAGAGAATCCTCTCCAGGTCTCCCTCTTGACTTTTGACTGATAGCAGAATCACATCAGACTTTCAATTCCCTACTGCATATGGTCTTACTGCAGGTAATGACATGTTAAAAGATCCAAGGCAGATCTGTAAGACTCTTAAAGAGTCTATAATTGGAGCCTTTTCTTCTAATTTCCTATCTCCCTGAGTCCTGGAATCTGATATATATAAAGTCACAAAATTTCCCCCTTCAGGTAACTTGTGTTCTTACCTGCACAGAGGAGGCTTTGGGTCTGTATTGCTCCTGCAGATTACAGGGTGTTGCTGAAGAATGTAGCATAGCCTATTGACTTTAAGCCAAGCAAGGCTAGAGTGATCTCAGGTAAATTACTTTTTAAAAGACAGGAGTAGTGCCTGTCTATAAAATTATCCCCTTAACCTCAGGTTTTCACCAACCATCTCTGACTGCTACCTATCAATTTTACAGTTAAAATTAGCATATATATGTGCTGTATGTATATTTTATGATATTTTGGTTAATTATCTTTGGATATTTGTAAGGACTCCATTCCTCTGCTCTGCATAAAAGTAATGTGAAGAATCACCACATGGTACACATTTCAAAGACACACAATCTGAAGGGAATTAAAGAAAAGCTATGTCATTTTTATTCTGTGACTATCACGTTTCTCATAAGACAGGTTTTGAAAAATTCTGAAATGACAGATGTTATTCTCATATTTCTCCTTTCTGTACCTCAACACTTACCAACAGGAAACTAAGAGAATATTCCATAAAACCTCAGAATATATATTTTCTGGAATAGTTTTTAGTAAGGTAGAGTACATTCTTTAGCAAAGAGTACATTCTTTAGGTGGGAACAAAATTAGCAATGAGTATGTAATGTTGTATTTAGGTCATATTGCTATGGTGAAATAATAGAGGGTAATGAAAATCTTTGCTTCTTAGTGTTAAGTGACTCTATTACCAGCTCGATTTTAGCAGGGCTTTACAGTAGAATTTTGCTACTTTGTTTCAGGTAGACAGATTTTGGGCACTCATTCAAAAAGTCACAATCAGCTTTTCATTAATGCTGCATTATACATGTGGATCCTGGGCACATTGTAATTCCTGGTAAATTTAAAGAGCTTTTATATTTGGACATTACAAATGCTATTTCTCTGATTTCTGACAGCATTTTGTTAATTGGGCAAACATATCACGCTGCCCTAAAATCAAAAGGTTGCTTTCCTTGGCAAAAATAAATCTATTACTACATGTGAACAGAGATATTTTTCCCTCCTTTGTTCATAATAGAACATGATTTGAAGTAGCATTCAAATGAATCACTAAAAATGCAATGAAAGTTTTTTGCCCAAAATAGCCACAAATTTGTCATTCTTCCACCATCCAATTGCCATGGGTGGCCATCAGGAGTGACTTATTAGGTTTTTTAAAATAATGATTTGCTAAAGTTGATTGCATGCTAAAGAAATCAGGAAACGAATGGATTTAGAGCTGAGAGAAAATGTTACCCAAGCCAATTTGGGATTTAAAAAAATTTTACCACGTGTGCATGCACACACACACACACACACACACACACACACACACACATATAATGAGAACATCAGAAAAATAAGACTCAGGAAATAAAAGAGAATCTAAGAAGTATAGACCTACAAGAAAATTATTCAGAACTTATTTGAGAATTTAGAGAAGTCATTCAAACAAAACAATATTAAAATGCCTATTTGTCAGCAGCCTTAGCTGGGGAGAGTATTAATGATAGAGATTCCTGTTAAATCCATGACAAGACAATCAAGAATAAGAATAGGGCAATCCTGCTTATTCTGTGCTACCCTAACTATGTCTTCAGCAGTTTCATTGTTTCAATTAATTCACCCACTGCTTCAGGAATACCTGTTACCTCACATTTTTAGACTTCTAAAAATATGTAGGTTTTAGATGGTATTTATTCCAGTTATATTTTGTATATTTGAGAAGCCTATCTGTGATTCAAGTAAAGTCTGAAACTGAAAAACTTGCAATCCTGTTTTCATTTACTTCAAATGATGTTTGCAACTTGATTGAGTATCTTGAATATAGAATAAATTCAGCTGTTTAAGGATTTAATTCAATAAAATTTAGTAAATTTACAGGATGCTGATCATCAACACAAGTCCAATTTCAGGACACTCACATTAACTCAAAAACATCCCATATGCCAATCTGCAGTGGATTCCATCCCCATCCTCAAGATTCAGGCAACTTCTGATCTACATTCTTTCTCTACACATTTTCTTTTAAAAAGAAAGATATTTCATGTAAGAGAATCACGTAATATGGTGTCTTTTTTCATCTGTCCTTTTTTTTTCCTTAGCATGATATTTTCTAGTTTATTCCTGGAGTATTGAGAGGAATTCCATAACGTCTATAGATCCTTTCCAAATCTATGAATTCAACAATGTGGAACTACTCTAAATTTAATTAAGCTCTTTAATTTTCATAATAATATTTTCTTGTTTTTTAGTGCTAAATATTTGGCTTTGACTTTAAAAAAATTATTCTAAATTTTTTATTAGTTTTGAATGTTTTTATATGTCTCATTTTCTTCATTTTTAGATTATTCATTGTTGAATGTATAGAAGATAATAGAAATATTATTTAAATATTTAATAGAGTCCCGTGATTTTTTTTCTGCACTTTAATTTCTGAGAAAAAAATAAATTCCAAATCTATTGGTTTTTTTGGTTTGTTTGTTTGCTTTTCTAAATTGATCTAGATTTGAACTATTTTTGGTTATTATGTCTCCCTGGAAATCTATTTAATTATAAATGTCTAATATACTGTCATAAATTTGCTCGTAATCTTTCAATATTGTCAGTTCTGGAATATACCCCTCTTTTCTTCCCAATTTTGGAATTTGCATCTTCTTTCTCTGTCATCCTCTCTCTGTTCTGTCTTTTCGATCTTGCTGGAGGTTTGTCAATTTTGCTCATTATTTTCAAAGTCAAATTTCATCTTCAATTTTTCAAATTTGTGTTTAGTATAAAACTATATCAATTTCTACTATAATTTTATTTTTCCTCCTTCCTATTTATTCTGGATTTCAATGACTTTTTTTGTTTTCTTGAGGTAAAAAATATGGTTATTGATTTAAGATATGAATTATTTTCCAATATTTACTCCAATTGCATAGATTTCCATGTAAGCCCTTTAACTGTATCCCATATCCTTTCATATGTTGTCTTTGGATTTTTTCACTCAAGTAAAAAAAAAAAATTCCCTTGTGAATTTTTTCTCTCAAAAGATACCTAGAGATTATTTAATTTTCAAATAACTACAGTTTTTTATTTTCTTATTTTCTAATTTCATATCATTGTGCTTGAAGAACATGATTTAGGAGTTCAGACATTTCACATTTATTGAAATTGTCATAACTTGGTATGAGCTAAATCCTTAGTCTTAGGGAGTGCAGGAACAAAAGATTTTTCTCCATTTATTTGGATCTTTTAAAATTTATTGCAATAACATTTTATAGATTTTAGTGCACAAATTTTGATTCTTCTTCAAAGTTTATTTCTAAGTATTTTATTGTTTATGACATTCTTGAATATGAAATATGAAACAAGAAATATGAAAATGAAATAAGAAATATGAAAATATTTTCTTATTTTCATTTTCAGATTATTCATTGGTGGTATATAGAAATACAATTAAGTTTGAATGCTGATTTCCTATTGTCATGCTGAACTCATTTATAATTTCTATACACTTTTAATTAACCACTTGAGATTTTCTGCATAAAAAATATTGCCCTCTGTGAATAGAGATGCTTCATTTTTTTTCAATCTTGATGCCTATTATTTCTCTATCTTACCACATTTTTCAATAATCTCTCATACCAAATTGAGTAGATTGGTGAGAGTGGAAATCCTGTCTGTTGCTGATATTAAGAGAAGAATACAGACTTCACTGCTATATTTGAGTTTAGTTGTAGATAGACTGCTTTTAATGGGTTGAGGAAGCTATTTTTGTCAAAGCCATTGGTGTTTTTAAAGTGAAAACAGATTGTATTTAGTAAAATTCTTTTTCTAGTTTATTGAATTTTGTATGTTAAGCCAACTTTGAATCTCTAGGATAAAATGCACACCATCATGATTTACATTTTTTACAGGAAATCAAATTCAGTTTTCCTCATGAAAACCTTGTTTAGATTTGGTATCATTCTATAATCCTTACAGTGTGAGTTAGAGAGCAGCCCATAAGGTTAGTTAGAAGGATTGATATTTTGAAAATGTTCAGTTGAACTCAATGGTGAAAGTCATATGAATTTGGGTTTATTTTGTACCATATTTTTAAACTACCAATCTATTCTTTTTACTTGGTTTTATGGTATGTTCTATATTATTTTTCATATTTCTTCTTGTGTTGGCTGCAATAGTTTGTGTCTTGTTAAGTAGGCCTTCATGTTACTTAAGTCACATAAGCAGTTGGAATACACTTGTTTATGATATTTTTGTTTAGTATACTTTATTTCTTAAATATCAGTATATGTTCCTTCTTTGTTCCTGATCTTAGTATATTGCATCATTTCTCTTTTTATTCTTTGTTTCTAAAATAAACAATGGTTATTAACTAATGGCTTGTCAATTTTCTTGAACTTTCCTAAGAGATATTTGAAATTTTTCTGATTTTTCTCTATTACTTTTGTTTTCTCTCTCTTTTTTTAAGTTTAGTCTTTGTAATTTCCTTATTTTTGCTTGTTAAAAAACAAAGATATAATTCATTCTAATCAATAGATTTCTTGCCAGGCACATATACAAAGCTTCCTTTATTTTAAGTTCAAATGTTTGTTTTATTCTAGTGATCGCAGTGCTTTGATGGTATTTATTCAATGACCCACTGCTTAGTTATATTATTTACAGTAAGTAGCAGAGAAAAAATTGTGATTTCAATTTATTGGTTTTTATTTTCAGGTAATAGAAGAGAAATATATATCATATTAAAATTTACCATTTCAGGAATTTACAAATTACTTCAGGTTTCTCTCAATGAGACTATGGCCTAATCATCACACGACTTTATAAGTAAGTATTAAAAATACTTATAAGAAAAAAGTGTTGAACCTGGAAGATATCATTATGAATGGGACATATTTTTAACCCCTAAGAGGTATACCTAAAATTTTAGGGGAAACCAAAATATAAATTATTAAAAAATCTAGAGTAAGAATATTAGCTATACACATGTTCTTTGGGATCAAGAATAAAAACAGCATTCTCTGTTGTATACATTGGATAATTCAAACTTCATGCATTTGATTTGCAATTTCGCTAATTGTTAGATATGTTGAACAATTTTTCATACATTTTTGAACCATTCGTTTTTCTTCTTCTGTGATGTGCCTGTTCAGTTCCTTTGCCTGTTATTGATTGGGTTATTTGTTTTCTTGGTGTTAAGTTTATGAGTTCTTTATATATCCTGGAAGTTAGTTCTCTATCTGAGATGCTGCTGGTAAAGTTTTTCCTATTCTGTAGGCTCTCTGTCCACAATGTTGATTGTTTTCCTTTTCTGAGAAGAAGTTTTATGGGTTTGATACCATCCCATTTATTTATTTATTTATTTATTTGGTACTGGGGATTGAACTCAAGGGCATTCAACCACTGAGCTACATCCCCAGTCCTATTTTGTATTTTATTTAGAGACAGGGTCCACTGAGTTGCTTAGTCCCTCACTTTTGCTGAGGCTGGCTTTGAACTCGCCATCCTCCTGTCTTAACCTCCCAAGCTGCTGGGATTACCAGTGTGTGCCACCATGCCGAGCTCCACTCCATTTATTGATCCTTAATTTTACTTCTTGGGCTTTAGGAGTCTTATTGATGAATTCTATTCCTAAGCTAACATGGTGGAGCTATGGGCCTACTTTCTACTGGTAGGCACTGAGTCTCTCTAATTCCTAGGTCCTTGATCCACTCTGAGTTGAGTTTGTGCAGGGTGAGAAATATGTTCAATTTCATTATGCTACTTATGATTTCCAGTTTTCCCAGCACCAGTTTTTGAAGAGGCTACCTTTTCTCAAAGGTATTTTTATGGCAGCTTTGTTTAGTATGAAATAACTGTATTTATGTGGGTTTGTCTCTGTGTACTCTCCTTTGTTCCATTGGTCTTCATTTCTGTTTTCCTGCCATAGCATGCCATTTTTGTTACTATAGCTCTGTAGTATAATTTAAGGTCTAGTATTGTGATGCCTCCTGCTTCACATTTCTTGCTGAAGATTGTTTTGACTATTCTGAGTCTCTTACTTTTCAAAAATGAATTTCATGAGTGCTTTTCTATTTTTGTGAAGATGTCATTGGAACCTTAATAGGAATTGTATTAAATCTGTATAGCATTTTTGGTAGTATGGTCATTTTGTCATTATTAATTATTCCTATCCAAGAACATGTGAGACCTTTCAATCTTCTAAGGTTTTTTTTTTTTTTTTTTTAATTTCTTTCTTTAGTGTTCTGTAGTTTTCATTGTAGAGATCTTTCACTTCTTTTGTTAGATTGATTACCAAGTTTTTTTTTGTTGGTTTTTTTGTTTGTTTGTTTGTTTTTTTTTTTTTTTTTTTTTTGAGGCTACTGTGAATGGAACAGTTTTCCTGATTTTTCTTTCAGCTGATACATCACTGGTGTATAAGAATGCAACTGATATGTGTATCCTGCTACTTTGCTGAATTCATTTATGAGTTCTAGATTTCTGGTGAAGTCTTTTGGATTTTCAAAGTATAGAATCACATCCTTGGCAAATAGGAATAGTCTGAGCTCTTCTTTTCCTATTGGTATCCCTTTAATTTCTTTCTTTTATCTAATTTCTCTGGCTATGGTTTCAAGGACTATGTTGAACAGTAGTGGTAAAAATGGGCATCCCTGTCTTTTCCAGTTTTTATGGGAAACACTTTCAATCTTCTACAATCAGAATGATTTTGGCCTTGGGTTTAATCTATATGCCTTTTACAATGTTGAGGTACTATCCCTAGTTTTTAGTGTTTTGAACATGAATGGATGCTGAATTTTGTCATATGCTTTTTCTGCATCTTAAACTCGCCTTCATAATTTCCCAGAGATTTTGGTAAGTTGTACCACTATTCTCATTTACCTCTAAGTATTTTATTTCATCCCTGATTTCTTTCACTATCCATTGGTCATTCAATAGTGTATAATTTAGTCTCCAGATGTTAGAGTAGCTTCTAGTTTTTATTTTAACATTTATCAATATTTCTTATCAATGGCCTACCTGCCTGTTTTGGTACCCTTGCAATGCCATTTGTTTTTTACTATTGCTCTATTGTGTAATTTAAGGTCTGGAATTTTGATACATCCTGCTTCACTCTTCCTGCTAAAGATTGCTTTGGCTATTCTGATTCTCTTATTTTTCAAAATGAATTTCATGATTGCTTTTTCTATTTCTATGAGGAATATCATCAGGATTTTAATTGGAATTGCATTGAATTTGTATAGCACTTTTGTTAGTATGACCATTTTGACAGTATTAATTCTGCCTACTCAAGAACATGGGAGAACTTTCCATCTTCTGAGGTTTACTTTAATTTCTTTCTTTAGTGTTCTGCAATTTCCAATGTAGAGGTCTTTCATCTCTTTTGTGAGATTGATTCCCAAGTATTTTTTTTTTCAGGCTATTGTGAATGGGGTAGTTTTCCTAATTTCTCTTTCATCACTTATGAATAGGAATGCATTAGATTTTAAGTGTTGATTTATATCCTGATACTTTGCTGAATTCATATATTAGTTCTAGATGTTTTCTGGTGGAATTTTTTGGATCTTCTAAATATAGAACCATGTCATTGGCAAATAGTGATGGGGGACAAATAGTGATAGTTTGAACCCTTCTTTTCCTATTTGTATCCTGTTAATGACTTTTGTCTGTCTATTTGCTCTGGCTAGAATCCCAAGGACTATGTTGAATAGAAGTGTCTTGTTCCAGTTTTTAGAGAGAATGCTTTCAATTTTTCTCCATTCAGAATGATCTTTACCTGGGGCTTAGTATATATCTATGCAATTTTGCAATTTTGAGGTATGTTCCTACTTATCCTATTTTTTCTAGTGTTTGAGCATGAAGGGGTATTCTATTGTATCAAATGCTTTTTCCGCATCTATTGGAATGATCACATGATTCTTAATTTTAAGTCTATTGATGTGAATAAGTACATTTATTTATTTCTGGATGTTGAATCAAACTTGTGTTCCTGGTATGAACCGCACTTGATAATGGTGCACCATCTTTTTAATGCGCTTTTGTGTGCGATTTGCCAGAATTCTGTTAAGAATTTTTGCATCAACACTTTTCAGGGATATTGGTCTGAAGATTTCTTTCCTTGATGTGTCTTTGTCTGCTTTTGGTATCAGGTGATACTCGCCTCATAGAATGAAATTGGAAGGGTTCCCTCCTTTTCTATTTCATGGAATAATTTGAGGAGTATTTGTATTGGTTCTTCTTTGAAGGTCTTGTAGAACTCAACTGAAAATTCGACTGCTCCTGGTCTGTTCTTGGTTGTAGGCTTTTGATGGCATCTTCTATTTCATTGCTTGAAATTGATCTGTTTAAAATGCATATGTCTTCCTGATTCAGTTTGAGTGGATCATGTCTCTAGAAATTTGTTGATGTCTTTGAGATTTTCTATTTTGTTGGAGTATATATTTTCAAAATAGCTTCTAATTATGTTTCAGATTTCAGTAGAGTCTATTGTGATAGTTCATTTTTCATCACAAATTTTAATAATTTGAGTTTTCTCTGTGCTCTTCATTAGTGTGGTTAAGGGTTTATCAATTTCTTTTCAAAGAACAAACATTTTGTTTTGTCAAATTTTTCTATTGTTTTGTTTGTTTCAATTTCATTGGTTTCAGTTCTGATTTTCATTATTTCCTGTCTTCTACTACTTTTGATGTTGATCTATTCTTTTTATAGAGCTCTGAGATCTAATGTTAGGTCATTTACTTGTTGACTTTTTATTCTCTTATTGAATGAGCTCAATGCAATAAATTTTCCTCTTAGTACTGCTTTCATAGTGTCCCAAGGATTTTGATATTTTGTATAGGTGTTCTCTAAGAATTATTTTATCTCCTTCATGATGTCTTCTGCTATCCATGCATCATTAAATAGTGTATTATTTAGTCTCCAGGTGTTGGAGTAGTTTCTATTTTTTATTTTATCATTGATTTGTAATTTCATCCCATTATGATCTGATAGAATGCAAGGTAGTATCTCTATTTTTTGTATTTGCTAAGAGATGCTTTGTTGCATAGCATATGGTCTATTTTAGAGAAGAATCTGTGTGCTGCTGAAAAATGGTGTAGTAGCTCATTAATGGATGGAACATTGTATATATATGTCTGTTAAGTCTAAATTATTGATTGTATTATTGATTGTATTATTGTATTGCATTGTTCTGTGTTTTCTTTGTTCAGTTTTTGTTTGGAAGATCTATCCAGTGATGAGAGAGATGTGTTACAGTCACTCAGTATTATTGTGTTGTGGTCTATTTGATCCCTGAAATGACAAGGGCTTGTTTGATGTACATAGATGCTCCATTTTCTGGGGCATAAATGTTACAATTGCTATGTCTTGTTGATTCATGGTTCCCTTAAGCAGTATGAAATGTCCTTCCTTATCCCTTCTGAATAACTTTGGCTTGAAGTTCACTTTATCTGTTATGAGGATGGAAACCCCTGCTTTTTTACTTAGTCTGTGTGCTTGATATGTTTTTTTCTCATCCTTCCACCTTCAGTGTCTGGATGTCTTTTCCTATGAGATGAGTCTCCTAATTTTTAAAAAATCCAATCTGCCAGTCTATGTCTTTGGATTAATGGGTTTAGGTCATTAACATTCAGGTTTATTATTGAGATATGATTTGTATTCCCTATCATTTTGGCTTTTTTTTTTTTAATTTGACTTGGTTTTTCCTTTGAGTGGATTTCCTTTAGTGTATTTCCTCCCTTTGCTGACTTTCTTTTTTTTTTTTTTTTTTTTTTTTTTTTTTTTTCATTTTCTTCTCATGGAATATTTTGTTGAGAATGTTCTGCAGTGCAGGCTTTCTAGTTGTAAATTATTTTAATTTTTGTTTATGATGGAAGGTTTTTATTTTATCCTCAAATCTGAAGGTTAGTTTTGCTGGATATAAGATTCTTGGTTGTCATCCATTTTGTTTCAGAGCTAGATATATGTTGTTATTGGTCCTTCTAGCTTTTAAGGTCTGGGCTGAATAATCTCCTGATATCGGAATTGGTTTCCCGCTGTATGTAATATGATAACTTTTCCCGCATGTCCTTTAATATTCTATCTTTATTTTGTATGTAGGGCATTTTCATTATAATGTGACTTGGTGTGGGTTTGTTGTAATTTTCTACATTTTGAGTCCTGTAAGACACTTGTATTTGATTTTCCATTTTATTCTTCAGGTTTGAGAAATTTTCTGATATTATTTCATTGAATAGATTGTTCATTCCTTTGGTTTGTATCTCTGTGCCTTCCTCAATTTCAATAATTCTTTTTTTTTTTTTTTTATTGTAAACAAATGGGATACATGTTGTTTCTCTGTTTGTACATGGCGTAAAGGCATACCATTTGTGTAATCATAAATTTACATAGAGCAATGTTGTTTGATTCATTCTGTTATTTTTTTCCCTTCCCCCCACCCCTCCCACCCCTCTTTACCCTCTATACAGTAGTTCCTTCCTCCATACTTGCCCCCCTCCCTAACCCTAACTCTAACCCTTCCCTCCCCCCCATTATGTGTCAACCTCCACTTATTAGCGATATCATTCGTCCTTTGGCTTTTTGAGATTGGCTTATCTCACTTAGCATGATATTCTCCAATTTCATCCATTTGCCTGCAAATGTCATAATTTTATCATTCTTTATGGCTGAGTAATATTCCATAGTATATATATACCACAGTTTCTTTATCCACTCATCAATTGAAGGGCATCTAGGTTGGTTCCACAGTCTGGCTATTGTGAATTGAGCAGCTATGAACATTGATGTGGCTGTATCTCTGTAGTATGCAGATTTTAAGTCCTTTGGGTATAGGCCAAGGAGTGGGATAGCTGGGTCAAATGGTGGTTCCATTCCAAGTTTTCTAAGGAATCTCCACACTGCTTTCCATAGTGGCTGCACTAATTTGCAGCCCCACCAGCAGTGTATGAGTGTACCTTTCTCCCCACATCCTCGCCAACACCTGTTGTTGCTCGTATTCTTGATAATCGCCATTCTAATTGGGGTGAGATGGAACCTTAGGGTGGTTTTGATTTGCATTTCTCTTATTACTAGAGATGTTGAACATTTTTCCATATGTTTGTTGATTGCTTGTAGATCTTCTTCTGTGAAGTGTCTATTCATTTCCTTAGCCCATTTGTTGACTGGACTGTTTGAATTCTTGGAGTAGAGTTTTTTGAGTTCTTTATAGATTCTGGAGATTAGTGCTCTATCTGAAGTATGATTGGCAAAGATATTCTCCCACTCTGTAGGCTCTTTCTTCACATTGCTGATAGTTTCCTTTGCTGAGAGAAAGCTTTTTAGTTTGAATCTATCCCAGTGGTTGATTCTAGCTTTTATTTCTTGTGCTATGGGAGTCCTGTTAAGGAAGTCTGGTCCTAGACCAACAAGGTGAAGATTTGGACCTACTTTTTCTTCTATAATCTGCAGGGTCTCTGGTCTGATTCCGAGGTCCTTAATCCATTTTGAGTTTAGTTTCGTGCATGGTGAGAGATATGGGTTTAGTTTCATTCTGTTGCATATGGATTTCCAATTCTCCCAGCACCATTTGTTGAAGAGGCTATCTTTTCTCCATTGCATATTTTTGGCCCCTTTGTCTAGTATGAGAAAATTGTATTTATTTGGGTTTGTGTCCGTGTCCTCTATTCTGTACCATTGATCTACCTTTCTATTTTGGTACCAATACCATGCCGTTTTTGTTACTATTGCTTTGTAGTAGAGTTGAAGATCTGGTATTGCAATACCCCCTGTTTCACTCTTCCTGCTAAGGATTGCTTTAGCTATTCTGGGTTTCTTATTCTTCCAGATGAATTTCATAATTGCCTGCTCTATTTCTGTAAGGTACGTCATTGGGATTTTAATTGGAATTGCATTGAATTTGTATAGCACTTTAGGTAGTATGGCCATTTTGACAATATTAATTCTTCCTATCCAAGAACAGGAAGATCTTTCCATCTTCTAAGGTGTTCTTTAATTTCTTTCTTTAGTGTTGTATAGTTCTCATTGTAGAGGTCTTTCACCTCTTTGTGAGATTGATTCCCAAGTATTTTATTTTTTTCGAGGCTATTGTGAATGGGGTAGTTTTCCTAATTTCTCTTTCTGAAGATTCATCACTTATGTATAAAAATGCGTTGGATTTATGGCATTGATCTTGTAACCTGCTACTTTACTGAAATCACTTATGAGTTCTAAGAGTTTTTCTGGTGGAATTTCCAGGTTCCTCTAAATATATAATCATGTCATCAGCGAACAGGGATAGTTTGAGTTCTTCTTTTCCAATTCATATCCCTTTAATTTCTTTGGTTTGTCTAATTGCTCTGGCCAGAGTCTCAAGAACGATGTTGAATAGAAGTGGTGAAAGAGGGCATCCCTGCCTTGTTCCAGTTTTTAGGGGGAATGCTTCAGTTTTTCACCATTTAGAATGATATTAGCCATGGGCTTAGCATAAATGGCCTTTACAATATTAAGGAATGTTCCCACTATCCCTATTTTTTCTAGTGTTTTGAGCATGAAGGGTGCTGTATTTTATCAAATGCTTTTTCTGCATCTATTGAAATATCATGTGATTCTTGACTTTAAGTCTATTAATATGGTGAATTACGTTTATTGATTTCCTGATGTTGAACCAACCTTGCATCCCTGGATGAAACCCACTTGATCATGGTGCACTATCTTTTTAATATGTTTTTGTATGCGATTTGCTAAAATTTTGTTGAGAATTTTTGCGTCGATGTTCATTAAGGATATTGGTCTGAAATTTTCTTTCCTTGATGAGTCTCTGTCTGGTTTAGGTATCAGTGTGATATTGGCTTCATAGAATGAGTTTGGGAGGGTCCCTCCTCTTCTATTTTATGGAATACTTTGAGAAGTATTGGAATGAGCTCTTCCTTAAAGGTTTTGTAGAACTCGGCTGAGAACCCATCTGGTCCCGGACCTTTTCTTTGTTGGTAGGCTTTTGATGACTTCTTCTATTTCAGTACTTGAAATTGGTCTATTTAAATTGTTTATGTCCTCCTCATTCAGTTTAGGCAATTCATATGTCTCTAGAAACCTGTTGATGTCTTCGAAATTTTCTATTTTGTTGGAGTATAGATTTCAAAATAGCTTCTAATTATGTTTTGTATTTCCATCCTGTCTGTTGTGATATTTCCTTGTTCATTCCGAATTTTAGTGATTTGGGTTTTCTCTCGTCTTCTCTTTGTTAGTGTGGCTAAAGGTTTATCAATTTTGTTTATTTTTTCGAAGAACCAACTATTTATTTTGTCAATTTTTTGTATTGTTTCTTTTGTTTCAATTTCATTAATTTCAGCTCTGAGTTTAACTATTTCCTGTCTTCTACTACTTTTGGTGCTGTTCTGTTCTTCTTTTTCTAAGGCTTTGAGCTGTAGTGTTAGGTTGTTTATTTGTTGAGTTTTACTTCTTTTATTAAATGCGCTCCATGATATAATTTCCCTCTAAGTACTGCTTTCATAGTGTCCCAGAGATTTGATATGATGTTTCTTTGTTCTCATTTACCTCTAAGAATTTTTTAATTTCCTTCCTAATATCTTCTGTTATCCATTCATCATATAATAGCATATTGTTTAATCTCCAGATGTTGGAATAGTTTCTGTGTTTTACTCTTTCATTTATTTCTAACTTCAATCCATTATGATCTGATAGAATACATGCTAGTGTCTCTATCTTCTTGTATTTGCTAACATTAGCTTTGTGGCATAATATATGGTCTATTTTAGAGAAGGATCCATGTGCTGCTGAGAAGAAAGTGTATTCACTCTTGGTTGGATGGAATATTCTATAAATGTCCGTTAAGTCTAAATTATTGATTGTGTTGTTGAGATCTATGGTTTCTTTGCTCAATTTTTGTCTGGAAGATCTGTCCAGTGGTGAGAGCGGCGTGTTAAAATCACCTAGTATTATTGTGTTGTGGTCTATTTGGTTTCTGAAATTGAGAAGGATTGTTTGACATACATAGATGAGCCACTGTTTGGGGCATAGATGTTTATGATTGTTATATCTTGCTGATTTATGCTTCCCTTAAGCAGTATGAAATGACCTTCTTTATCCCTTCTGACTAACTTTGGCTTGAAGTCCACATTATCGGAAATGAGGATGGATACTCCAGCTTTTTTGCTGAGTCCATGTGCATGGTATGTTTTTCCCCATCCTTTCACCTTTAATCTATGGGTATCTTTTTCTATGAGGTGAGTCTCTTGCAGGCAACATATTGTTGGATCTTTCTTTTTAATCCAGTCTGCCAGTCTATGTCTTTTGATTGATGAATTCAGGCCATTAACATTCAGGGTTATTATAGAGAAATGATTTGGTTTCCCGGTCATTTGGTTCATTTTTAAAATTTTGTTTATTTATTTGTTTGACACAACTTGTTTCCTCCTTTATTTGACAATTCCTTTAGGATAATTCCTCCCTTTGCTGATTTGCTTCTTTGTTTTTCATCTCTTCCTCATGGAATATTTTGTTGAGAATGTTCTGTAATGCTGGCTTTCTTTTTGTAAATTCTTTTAGCTTTTGTTTATCATGGAAGGATTTTATTTCATCGTCAAATTTGAAGGTAAGTTTTGCTGGGTATAAGATTCTTGGTTGGCATCCATTTTCTTTCAGGGCTTGAAAAATGTTGTTCCAGGACCTTCTAGCTTTTAGGGTCTGGATTGAAAAATCTGCTGATATGCGTATTGGTTTCCCCCTGAATGTAATTTGGTTCTTTTCTCTCACAGCCTTTAAAATTCTGTCTTTATTTTGTATGTTAGGTATTTTCATTATAATGTGCCTTGGTGTGGGTCTGTTGTAATTTTGTGTATTTGGAGTCCTGTAAGCCTCTTGAACTTGATTTTCCATTTCATTCTTCAGATTTGGGAAATTTTCTGATATTATTTCATTGAATAGGTTGTTCATTCCTTTGGCTTGTTTCTCTAGGCCTTCCTCAATCCCAATAATTCTTAAATTTGGCCTTTTCATGATATCCCATAGTTCTTGTAGATTCTGTTCATGATTTCTTACCATCTTCTCTGTTTGTTCAGCTTTGTTTTCAAGGTTAAATATTTTGTCTTCAATGTCTGAGGTTCTGTCTTCCAGGTGTTCTATCCTATTGGATATGCTTTCTATGGAGTTCTTAATTTGGTTTATTGTTTCCTTCATGTCAAGGATTTCTGTTTGGTTTTTTTTCAATATCTCTAACTCTTTATTGAAATGATCTTTTGCTTCCTGTATTTGCTCTTTTAACTGTCGATTGGTGCGATCAATCAATGCTTGCATTTGCTCTTTCATCTCATCATTCAATGCTTGCATTTGCTCTTTCATCTCCTCGTTTGCTTCTCTGATCATTTTAATTATGTACATTCTGAACTCCTTTTCTGTCATTTCTTCTGCCATGCTGTCATTGGGTTTTATTGATGTAACATCTAGATTTGTTTGCAGCATTTTCTTTCCTTGTTTTCTCATGTTGTTCAGATATCAGTGGACCGCTGAGATATTGCAGATTTCCTCTGTTGATTTACAATGACTCTGAAGATTTCTATATATATCCCCTCTTAGCCTTCAGTAGGCTGAAGTCTTGGAGGAGGTTGATAATGCGGTGCTCCACAAGGAAGCTGCCTCTCTAGGAGTGGTGGCCTTCAGGTGGGGTATATTCCCTGCTAGTGGGCAGAGGTGCCTCCACTTGTTGACCAATGGTCATCCAAAGGGGACCTAGGCTGTGGGCTGAGGCAAGGCCTGTTTGGGCCTGAGTCTCTGGTTTTACCGTCCTTGTGGGAAACCTCACCCAGCAGGGAAGACTCACCCGGTGGGGAGGTCTCGCTGGTCAGTTTCCTCCTAGAGGTTCCCCTCAATTTACAGCTACTGCCTGGGCTGGGCTGCCTTCCTCTGCAAAGTTTCCAGGGGCCCGGCCCTACCTCCTGGGCCTGGGAGCCTCACCCTTCGCAGATGAATCTCCTTAGGCTGCCCCTCCTCAGAGAATTTGCCCATAGGCCTGGAACCTTCGCTCCGCCCTAAGCCTGTCTCTGTGCGGCTCTTCCACCCAGAAGCCTCCTAGATCCTGGGACCCTGTTCTGCACCTAATCGCCTGGCTGCGTGGCCCCTCCTCTGAGTTGCCACCTGTGGCCCCGAACAATCGCTCTGAGTCCCAGAGACCCGCCACAGGCCTCTTCCTCCAGACAGCCGCCCAGTATGCCGGTGTGGTCACTAGGAGTCCAAGAAACTCACTTCGTGCCTCCTCCTCCCACCAACCACCCGTAGCCCGGGGCAATCAATCACTCCGAGTCGAAGTGACCCTGCCCGTTCCTCCTCCTTCTCCAGATAACCCCCCGGGTATTCAGGAGCAGTCCCTCTGAGTGGCTCTGAATCCACGTGACCCGCTGCACGGGTCCTCTGGGCACCGCCCGGAGCTCTGGTGTGGTCCCTCAAGACCAAGCGTCCCACCACGCTTCTCCTCCAGGCAGCCCCCCTGTGTTCAGGAGCTGTCACTTTAAGACCAAACAACTCACCACTCGCCTTCTCCTCTGAGCAGCCGCCTGGAGCGCTAATGCAGTCACTGCGAGTCCAAAGGACCCGCCGCGCTCCTTCTCCTCCTCCTCCTACTCCTCCGGGCAGGCCCCGGGGTTCAGAAGTGGTCAGAGTCCAAACAGCTCGCCACGCAGCCCCTTCTCTGGCAACCGCCTGTAGTTCCCGTATAGTCACCCGAATCCACGCGGCTGCTCCTCTTCCTCCTTGTCCTCAGGGCAGGCCCCGGGGTTCAGAAGCGTCGTTCTGATTCCAAACAGCTCGCCGCGCGGCTTCTCCTCTGGCAACCGCCTGCAGCTCTGGCGCAGTCTCTCCGAATCCAAGTGGCCACGCTCCTCTCCTCCTCCTCAGGGCAGGCCCTGGTGTCCTGAGTCCACACAGTTCTCCCCGCCACTCCTCCCCCGGGCAGCCGCCCGAGCCCCAGTGGCTGCTCCGAGTCCCAGCGCTGTGCCAAGCGGCCTCCTCTACGGCGCTCCAGCGGGGGGAGGGGCGTCTCGCCGGCAGTTCTACTTCACAAAGTTTCCTGCGTTCCGGGACCTCCGTCCCATCCGGGATGCCCCCACAGGGGGTGAGAGTCACCCGGCTACTTTGAGTTGGTCCCAAGCGTCTCAATATCTCCTCTCTTGAATCCTGAGTTCTGGAGCAACACGTAATGCAGCCACCCTCTAGGCCGCCATCTTGAAAACCCTCCCAATAATTCTTAACTTTGGTCTTTTCATGTTATGCGATAATTCTTGGAGTTTCTGTTCATGATTTTTTACCATCTTCTCTGTGTGGTCAACTTTATTTTCATGATTAAATATTTTGTCTTCCTTGTTTGAGATTCTGTCTTCCAAGTTATCTAGTCTGTTGAGGATACTTTCTATTGAGTTTTTAATTTGGTTTATTGTTTCCTTTATTTCAAGGATTTCTGTTTTGTTTTATTTTAGAATCTCTATCTCTGTATTGAATTAATTTTTAGCTTCCTGCATTGATTGCTCTTTTAACTGTTTATTGGAGTGGTCATTCATTGCCTGCTTTTGCTCTCTTATCTCACCTTTTGTTTCATGGATCATTTTAATTATGTACATTCTGAACTCCTTTTCTGACATTTCTTCTACTGTGCTGTCAATGAATTCTATTAATAAAACATCTTTGTTTGTTTGGAGGCACTTACTTGCCTTGTTTTTTCATGTTGCTCATGTATATTCCCCTCTAGCTGATCAGATTCCAGGTATTACAGTTTTCACCCTATAGATTTATAGTGTCCCTTCAGGTTTCCAATACCTTTTCTTTAATGGGGAGATCAATATTAACAGCACCCGATGCAACAATACAAAGCCTTAAACCAGACAGCACCTATTAAGATGTTAACAGTATTAATGAACAGTCATAATAAACAGAGATAATATGTTTGATTATCATCTACAGCATAAACAATAGATTTGCAATAAGTTCTGCAATTTCTAATAGTGAATGAAGAGGATGGGGGAGAAGTGTAGGATATAATATTAATGAGGTAAGAAGTGAAAATATAGTTACTAGATCATAGGAAGAGTGAAAGTGGAATAAAAAGGAGTTCGTTGTTAGCAGGAGAAAGGGGAGAAAGAGACTCCAAGAAAACAGATAAATAAGAGGAAAATAGGGTAGAACAATTAAAATTAAAAAACAATCTACAACAAAATTGTAGTATACTATTCAAACTTCCCAGTCTTCAGTAGCTTGATGCATGAAAGGGACTTGATTTCAAAGATGATGGGGATGTGAGAGCAGGAAATGAAAAAAGAATAAAGAAATAAGGAAAAATTTAAAAAAAAGAGTCTTGAAGGAAAATTGAACAATTGTTTCTGTTGGAGTTTAATATCTTCTCTACCTCCCTTCTCTTCTGATAGGCAGGGTTGTCTGGAATTTGTTGGTAACTCCACCCTCTGGATGATGACAGTTACTAAGGTGGTAGGATTAGATTTGAAGGTGGGACTCCTGGAGGCAAAGTAGAGCAATTGACAGTCACTCTGGATGACTGCACTGCAGGAGTGTTCTTTGGGGTCCACTCCTATGACACAGAATCCTGGTCTTAGTCCCTTCTCTCACTTGTGGACCCCACAATTTCTGGTTTATAATTTAGTCTCTAAATTGTGTCTCTCCTGCCCCTGCCATTTTGATTTCCCAGTAAGGAACCTCTCTCCCCAGAAGTCCTGAGGTCTGAGCACCAAGACTGTGTGCCTGTCTCAGAAAGCTGTTCTATATTGAAAAAATCAGGACCAGGCATTGAAAGCTGAGGGCCAGCCATGCAGCTGCAGGAACTGGGCCAGTTGGTGGCTAGGGGATGGTTGGGAGACTGGGGATTGAAGAGACAAAGGACCCTGTGATTGCCAAACTGGTGGGATCAGGTGCTTAGTGGAGTCATGGATGAGGCTGATGTTGAGTCCCAACAAGAGCTCCCAAGTTGTCTTTGGGATCCCAGTGGGTGGCAGGCTGGCTGAGCCAGGATCAAGATGCCCTCACACCCTTTTCCCACCTACTGCAGAGACTCTCTTCTGCCTCTGCAGCAAGATAGTCACTGTGAGCACACCTGGTAGGGATACCTCAGATGCAACCAAGCTTGCAGGGCTTGTGGTGATGATCTTTCAGGTCCTGGCTGTTCTCCCTAGATATAAGTGACCACAGCCCAAGTTGATGGCAGCAGCAGTGGCTAGCCTGAAGATACCTTGATAATGAGCTTCTAATCTCCAGTAGGTGTTCCAAGATGGAAGAAATCCCAACTAAAGATGACAGCAGAAGCAGGGGCAGGGATGATTCAAGATGGTTGCAGAAACATCTCAATATGTTGGTAGATGGGAAGCCATAGTATGGTATATCCGTGTGAGGTGGACCAGCACTGGAAATCTGTGTGGGGCCTTCATTTAATTCCTAAGGTTTAGGAAATTTTCAAATATCATTTCATTGAATGTTGGGACTAATGACACAACTCAGGCTGACTCCTTACTCCCTGGCAGGTGAGCAAGGCCTCAAAGGCGGTTTCAATAGTTAATGATGATAAATCGGACCACCGTCAGGGATTGGTTAACAACAATTCTGTGAACGTGATCAGCTTGTGCTTGCCATATAGTCCTATGGGACTCTTAACCTGCGTGAATCCTCCATGCCTTGCTGACCTTTAAGCTGATTGGTTCCTGCGTAGCCCCCACAAAAGCTGTGTGATTTCCTCAATAAACGAGTTCTTGCTGTGACTGGTCTCCCTGATGCGTCTGTGTCCTCCGCCTGGAGGGCTGTGTGCGGGCAGTCAGTCAGCCCTACCTATCCCGGTCTGACCTTGTTGGGGAGTGTCCCCTTCCCTTGCCGCTGGTTGAGAAGAGCAAGGGGGCTAAAGACCCCGACGATTGAAAAGCTTATGCATTCCTTTGGTTTGTGTCTCCAAGTCTTCATCTATCCTAATAAATCTTAAGTGTGGTATTTTCCTGTTAGTCCATATTTCTTAGAAGTTTTGTTCATGGTCCCTTAACATCTTTTCTCCATGGTCAACATTATTTTCTAGATATATATTGTGTCTTCATTGCCTGAAATTCTGTCTTCCAATTGGTCTAGTCTACTGGTGATGACTTCCAAGAAGTTTTTAATTTAATTTATTGATTCCTTCATTTTGAGGATGTCTGCTTGTTTTAATTTTTCTCCCCCAAATCTCTATTTCTTTTGGCAGTGATATTTTGTTTCCTGCATTTTCTCCCTTATATCTTCTTTTATCTCACAGATCAATTTAACTATGACCATTCTAAACTCCCTCTCTGTCATCTTCCACTATAGTGTCAATGGATTCCGTTATTGAATTATATTGGTTTGTTTGAGGCAATTTTTTCCCTTGCTTTTCATGTTTTTTGTGTGTCTGCCCTTTTGACAGTGTGGTTTTAAGGCAGTAGAGACTCTACACGGTGAACTTATAGAGACTCTGAAATTTTCCAGTACCTCATAGCTTAGTGGGAGACAGATGATAAGAACAACCAATGCAAACAATTTACAGGACACCTGGGGGCTTGGTTTGGGCTTAGTTCGTCTCTGAGTTCTTCCTCATATTAGTTCGAAGATTATAAAGCAATGCACTGCAAATTTGGGCAGTTGCTGGATCACAGTGGGAGACTGTCCCCTAGAAAAAACCCCTGCGTTTCACTTGTGCAGTGGAGTGGTGTTGAGACTAATGACACGTTAATTAACTCAGGCTGACTCCTTACTCCCTGGTTAGTGAGCAGGATCAAGGCGGTTTCAAAAGTTACTGACGATAAATCGGACCACCATCAGCGATTGGTTAACAACAGTTCCACGAACGTGATCAGCTCATGCTTGCCATATAGTCCTGTGGGACTCTGTCTGTATGAACCCCCTGGGGCCTTGCTGACCTTTAAGCTGATTGGTTCCCGCCTAGCCCCCACCCTACATAAAAGCTGTGTGACTTCCTCAATAAACGAGTTCCTGCTGTGACTGGTTTCCCTGTCCTGTTTGATTGTCCTCCGCCTGGAAGGCTGGGTGGAGGTGGTCAGTCGGCCCTACCTTTCCCGGTCTGGCCTTGTTGGGGAGTGTCCCCTTCCCTTGTCGCTGGTCGAGAAGAGCAAGGGGGCTAAAGACCCTGACAGAGTGGCTGATTCTTATTCTCTTTAGTGTGAACTTCATGTTTTTAGGACTTTCAGGTTCAGTCTCTGAACTCACTCAGTTCCTCCCCTGCCCTTTCAAATTTTGTGCTGTGTACAACTCTTGCAGCTGAACTTTCAGTTGGCTTATTTTTAGCACAGGATAGATTACATCCATTGGCACCACTAGATGCAGTAGCAGCACTGAGAATTTCTTTATTTTGTTATATCCAACTGCCTGATTCCCCATTCTATTTTGAATATCCAGAGTTAATTTCCAGAAAAGTTCCCTTCTCTCACCTTGCTGAGAAACTTTTTCTAAATTCTTGGTTTGATGCCACAGAGCAACCAGTCTGCCATTTTGAGTCTATCCCAAAATTTTTCTTTCTTCTACAGATAAATTTCTTCCCATGTATGACTGTAAATAAAAGGTACTACTCAATTAATTACATACACCAAATATCTAGGTGTCATTCTCTCTATTGTTTGTCAGCAGGCTCAGTTTGTTCCACCTTCAGAAGAAATATGAGATTAAATGATGCCTTAACTACTTCATTACTGCCATTCTATATCAAGTGATGTATTTTTACTATATTTCAGAAATAGTTTCTTTATCACTTTTCCCGATTCCACTATTATACCCTTGGTCCCTTTCCAAGGCGGAACCAGAATATTTAACTTCCTCAGATAATATAGGACTCCATAGATGTTTGGCCTGAAGTTCTGCAAGAGCGAAAAGAAGAATAACTGATAAACAGATTTGAAGTGTTATGTTTCAGATGTGTGTCCCCTAAAAGCTTGTTCTGAGTCAATGCCAGAAGGTTTAAAGGAGAAATGATTGAGCTAATTATTTAACCTAATCAGTGAATTAATCCCTGATAGGAATTAACTGAGTGATAAATTGAAGTGGTAGGGTATGACTTGAGGAGATAGGAATTGGGGCATGGCTTTGGGATATATATTTTGTATCTGGAGAGTGGAGATTTTCTCTCCTTCTGATCATGATGTGAGCTACATCCTGAAATTAACTCTGGATATTCAAAATAGAATGGGGAATCAGGCAGTTGGATATAACAAAATAAAGAAATTCTCAGTGCTGCTACTGCCTCTAGTGGTGCCAATGGATGTAATCTACCCTGTGCTACATCTTTCTCCTTTACTCTTCCACCATAACGTTCGGCCTCATGTGAGCCCAGAGGAATGGAGCATCCTTCTATGGGCAAAGACTTCTGAAACCATGAGCCCTCTAATAAACCTTTTCTCTTCTGCAATTGTGATGGTCAGGTCCTAAAGTCATAGCAGCGGAAAAAGCTGGCTAAAACAATAAGGAGGGCAGAAGAATCAGACTCCTTAAAGATGGGTCAATTTACATCAGAAAAAAAATCTGAAGTCTATGTCATTTACTATTACAGCCCTTATCAATATGATGCCCTTATCAAACCTGAGGTATCCTCTTTCAATATTCAAAGGCAGTTGTATGAATCAGGCACTAAATGCAGGGCCATAAAGTTTCTTGTCTGATCCAATTTTATGTGACCTTTGTAGACACATTTATTATTAGTAATTTGAGTATTATTTATTCAGGTAACCACTGAATGCCAGAATTTTTTTTTTTTCGTGAAATAACTTTTTAAATTTTTTTTTACTAGGTATAGACTATAAGTTAATAATTTAAAAACATTTTTGCAAAGAGCTAATTTTCCCTGTTGTGTTTAATAATGTTTAGAAGGAATTGATTTCATTAACTTTAATCTATATATTTTGATTATAATGAATATGTTTGAAAATATACTTGTATCAAATTGTAGAATTTCTTATTTGTCATAATCTTTATTTTGTTAGAATAACATATATGAACTATGTGGATGTGTGTGTGTGTGTGTGTGTGTGTGTGTGTGTATTATTTCTTGGACTTTTCCTGTACAATTCACTTAATGTATCTTAACCTCAACATCCCTGTATTTATTTGGTTTTTATTATTTTCCTCTTCTTCATGTTGGCACCTTCTTTTATTTGGGGAAGCAAATGGTTTTGATGCTTGGTAAATAGCTGTTAACACCATGACTGAGAGCTAATTTTTGAAAACCCATCAATTTTCACCCTAACCACTTAAAGTAGTGGCTATATTAGTTTTCTATTACTGTGTTATAAATTACCACAAATTTAGTGTCTCAAAACAGAAAGCATGTATTAATGCCATACTTGTTGGGGGTCAGAAGTCCAAGGACAGATTACCTGGGTCCTGTCTTGAAGGTTTGAGACTAAAATCACTATTGGCTGAGCTCTGCTTCTTTCTGACAAAAGGCATACTTGATCACATTTGTGAGTGTGCTCTTTATTCTTTTCCATTGATCATTTTCTTCTCTTCTGCACCACTACCACACTATCTCAATGACAATAGCTTTGATTACAGAGAGCATCAGTCCTCTGACTTTTTTTCCAGAGCATAGTATTGGCCTTTTAATCTCTTCCCTGTTTATGTAAACTTCAGGATCATCTTACCTATATCCATAAAGAAATTTGCTGTTTTTTTGTTTTTTGTTTTTTTTAGTATTGCATTATATCTATAGAACAAAGTCAGGAAGAACTTACTTCTTAATATTTTTGATTCCTCCTCTTCATGAACACAACTATAACTTCAAACAATAATTTCATCAGAGTTCTGTAGTTTTCCTCATGCAGAACGTGTACATACTTTGCTAAACTTATACCTGAATACTTCTTTTGAGTGAGTTCATATAAATGGTGGTGTGTTTTTAAGTTCAAATTTCAATTGTTGGAGAGCAAAATACAGAAGCAGTTAACTTTTCTATCTTTAATCTTCTATTCTCCCAACTTGCTAAAATTGTTTATTAGTCAAGAAGTTTTTGTTTTTTGTTTTTCATAACATGTTTTCTACATAGACAATTATGGTTTTTGTGACAAAGATGGTCAGTTTTATTTCTTCCTTTACAGGTTGTATACTTTTATTAGTTTTTCTTACCAATTGCATTAGCTAGTCTTTGCAGCACAATGTTGGGTAAGAATCTTGTCCATGTTCCTGATCTTAAGAGGAAAACACATAGTTTCTGACCACTTAATATACTGTCAAATGTAGGTGTTATCATAAATATGTTTTTAGAAAGTGAGAAAAGTACATGTTTATTCCTAGTTTGTTTGGACTTTTTTTTATCATAAATGGGTTCTGAGTTTTATTAAATATAATTTCTGTCTATATGAGCATACAATTTTTCTTCTTTACACAGTTTATATAATGGAATATGTTAATTGATTTTCAAATGTTGAACCAGCCTTGCATATCTGATATAAATTTCTCTTGGTCATGCTGTATAATTATTTTTGTACATTGATAGATTTTAACTGCTAATATTTTGTTGAGGACATTTGTATTTGTGTTTATGAGGAACATCCATCCATAGTTTTTCTTTCTTCTAATATCTTTGGTTTTGTTTTAGGGTGATGCTGATCTCATAGAATAAATTTTGAAGTATGCCCTCTGCTTTTATTTCCTAGAAGATATTGTAGAGAATTTATATCTTTACCTCCTTAAATATTTTATAGACCACTACAGGGAAAAAATGTTGGTATGCTGCTTTCTCTTGTGGAAAGAGAAAGTTATTGATTTAATTTATTTAATAAATAGAGTTGTATTCAAAATTATCTATTTCTCCTATTTTGAATTTGGTAGATGATGTCTATTAAGAAATTTGTCTATTTAAGACATCAAAAATGTGAGTGTAATTATTTATAACATTTCTATATAATCTTTTTAATATTTTGAGATCAGCAGTGATGAACTTTTATTTATGATGTTAATATTTACTGTTCTGTTTCCTGCTTTATTTTGGTTGACCTGGCTAGAGTTTTAGAAATTTTACCAATATTTTAAAAATACAGTTTTCGGTTTTGTTGGTTTTCTAAATAGATGCTCTATTTTCAATTATACTGATTTGTTCTCTAATTTTTATTATTTTTCTGCTGTTTATATAGATGTAATTTTTTCTTATACTATTTTCCTAAGTTTGAAATGTTTTGCTTTGATTGTATACCTTTTAGTCTAATATATCATATACAATTAATTTTCCCAAGTATTGTTTACACTGCCTCTCACAAATTCTGTTACATTGTAATTTCATTTTCTTTTCCAAATACATATTTAAAATTTGAGAGGAACTGGAAGTCAACCAAACACTTGGTACTCTATCAGTTTTCTTTTTGCATCATAATAAGTCACTTAAATCTTAGCAGGCTGACTATTAAAAATTTATTATTGTACAAGTTTCTGAGGGTTAGGACTCTGGGAGAAGCTCAGCTAAATGATCTTGTGTTAGAATCTTAAAATATTTCATCTTAACTGTCAACCTAAATGCAGTCATTGAGAGACTCAGTCTGGGCTAGACTCTTCCCAGTTTACTCATATGGTTTTGATAGGTCTTAGTTCCTTGCTGGATATTGCCCTGAGGTTGAAGTTCCTTGCCATGTAGACAACTATACAAGGCTGATCACAAAATGTCAAATTGGCTTTCTCTGAGCAAGTCATTCAAGAGAGATCGTGAGCTAAGGATAGAGTTTCCAAGAGAGAAGTTGAGCCTCTTTCAACTTACTCTTGGAAACAATATACTATTTCTTTTCCATATGCTATTAGTCACCCAGACCAAACCTGGAACAATGTGGAAGGGTAGGATTACTACTGGGGGCCTTTTGGAACAACCAAAACAGAGATAATCAAAGAGTTCAGTCACTTTGTAAATCAATATCAACAGCTTCTGGGTGAGCTATTGCTAAAGTGTATTTTATGTATTTATGCAATTTTATTTGTGCATTTATGACAATAGACCTATTTCCTTATCATCTGCGGACCCCTAAACAAGATGATTCCAATTTAGGTTTTAATTACCTTCAACCTCTACAGAAATGTGGGTATATAGCAAATCTCTCAACCTGGTCAGCCATTGGAAGATATAAGTAAAACATAACTGGGAAAGAACTTAATCTAATCCCATATATAGGTATTAATTAGATTAAAATATTAAGACTAGAAGCAACATTAGTTAATGAAGACATTAAATTTCCCCCAAATTTTATGCTTCTGATCCAAATGATGGCTGATAAAATAATAACAGGACATCTGCCCCAATTACCTGTGCTACTTATAAGCCTCTATTTCTCACAGGGCAGGGTTATGTGAAGGATACTCCATACAAAATCAATAGGAGATAAAACCTAGATTAAGATTCTGAATAAATGACTGTCTTTAATGTTTTGGCACAACCCCAAGAAGGGGAGCTGAGACTTTTTGTGTTATTATGGCTAAAAGGCCCTTTATGTGGTGAAGAAATTTTATTTGGATTATTGGACACTGCTGAACAATGCCATATAATATGAACCTGGTGATTGAAAGATAAAGATAAATAGTTAACTCAGGAGGATATGACTATATTACTAAGAAGGCATAAACAGTAAAAATATGTTTCAGATGAAATGATGAAAATTAGTTTACATGAGAATCATCTTTTTATTCTTATTTAGTTGGGTGTTTTAGGTGTAACCTTTTGAGTTATACAAATGTCCTCATACAGTTATTTTAAACAACTAAACAAAAGTCATCATGAATTTTTTAGTCAAATTAAAAAAACATATTAAAACAATTTTACTAATATTCACAAACCCCTTTTTTGTGCTCCATAAGGAAATATAACCACAAAAGAAAAATTTTTGTAAGCTGAAGTTTAACTATATAGTACAAAGATTGATTACATTCGTACTTCCAAAAGTATCAGCTGTGTTCAATACAGTATTAACAATTCAGGCTGGGCAACAAGATAAAGGGGATTGGTGTTCTGTGATCGATTGTACTAGCACTTTTTTCTTAATTTCTGCAGGAAAATCAAAGCCAGGTTGAATTCATGCATGATGGACTCCCAACACTTATTTTCTGTGTTTTCTCAGGAATTTTTAAATAGTCTTGCTTATTTCCACAGCTTATTGAAATGAAACTTAGATTTGACTCAATAGAGAAAACACTATTTGTTATTTTTATTATATAATACCAACATTTCTCTCTGCCTGTTAAACTAAAACTGAATTTCAGTGCTCACCATATGATTGCAAGGGAGTGGCAGATTGAGCTAAAATATAGGTCTGAAGTAAATGTTATGATTATGAGGAATTACTTAGTCCAGAGCTATTAGATATATTCCTTAAATAATCAAAATAGGTTATTATCTCAAAGTCAAAACAAGAGGTATGGATAAGATTTGAAGATTTGTGAACACAGCCCCTGTGTCATCTGGAAATTTCAGTAGTCTGAAATTCATGGGATTCTGAATGCCTGCAGGTTCTCTTTGAATTTCAAAGAACTATCCCCCAGATGAGTCATTTGAGAACTGTTTTAGTAAGCTTTTTTGTTGTAGTGACCAAAAGACCTGACAAAAACAATTAGAAGAAAAGTTTATTTGGGGGCTCCCTATATTAAATGTCTCAGTTCATAGATGGCCCACACCATTCCTCAGGACCTGGGATAAGTCAGAATATCATGGCAAAGGGTGTGCTACCAGGAAGCAGAGACAGAGAGGTCCATTCAATGAGGATAAAATATATACCTCAAAGACATGCCCTAGGAACCGACCTCTGCCAACACCCTACCTGCCTATAGTTACCACCCAGTGAATCCCTATCAGGGAATTCATGTACTGATTAAGTTAAAATTCTCATAACCCAGTCATCTCACGTCTAAACTTGCTTGCATTGTCTCACACACTAGTTTTGGGGGAACTCCTTACATCTAAACCATAAGATCACACTACTACAATCTTCAAATGGCATTGCAATTCCAGCAATACATCTACAAATAGGAATCATTGGCAACAACCCATGAGTGCCAACCAGTGGTTATTGTGGGAAGTTTGTATTAGAAAATTACCTGAGTTTGCCTTTATAAGTGCTACTTTGAGAGGTCATCTTTAGTCAGTTATTGGACTTCAAGTAAAATTGTTTATGTTTCCCAAACACAGAAAATTATTTTAAGATCTGAAAATCCATAATATCATGAGTTGTGTCAGAACATTATAAATGGGGATATTCATCCCCAAATACAAAGGGTGTGCTCAGTTGTATAGGTCACAGCACCAGAGAGGGTACATATCATAACTGAACAGGAGGCTTCTATACCTTTGAGCTCTGTTTGACCACTGTGAATTTTGTTCTGATTCAAAGCCAAATGGACTATTTTCGTGAGTGTTTATCAAAAGATGGTAGAGAAATGACATGGTTTACAGAAGGTTGCTCAAAGATAAAGGGCTGAAATTCAAATTGGAAATCAGTTGTGTTGCAGCTGTTCAAGGCTGTAGATTGGATAAAGAAAAGAAAATCTCAACAGGCAGGATAAAAAGTGGCAATCCTCATAACATCCTAGAAATTAGATAATAGCAATCATTGTATTAAGAGTTGCTTCTAGGTGCCCAGGTGACTGCCTGTAATCCCAGTGGCTCAGGAAGCTGAGGCAGGAGAATCTTGAGTTCAAAGCCAGTCTCAGCAAAAACGTGGTGCTAAGCAACTCAGTGAGACCCTGTCTCTAAATAAAATAGAAAATAAGGCTGGGGATGTGGCTCAGTGGTCAAATGCCCCTGTGTTCAATTCCTGGTACACTGTCCCCACCAAAAAACGTGTTGCCAATAAGGGCAAAGTGCACAGAAACTGTCCATTGTTTCAAGCAGAAGGTCCACAATAGGTCTGGACAGATTTAGGAACTATTCACTTTAGAGTAATTTAGATGTCTGATCATCTCAATGAGGCTGAGTGAACATTTGCAATGATTTTAAAGTCACTCCGTCCTTTGGTTTTGGTTTTACAGGTTCTATCTACCTCTGAGCGTGCATTCTCAGGTAACAGGTGGAAACTGTTCCCTTCCCAAACATACAAAGGATTTTGTTCAACAGAGATGTGGACAATGTGTGATTTATAAATAACTGATCTTTTAAGAAAGGGTCCAGATATAATAGTTACCAGTATCTCCTGCTTCCTCAATTTGTGCTCAGTGCTTATAGATCATACATTCATGGGGACAGGGCCAGGGTCATTTGGGGGGATGACTTGAGATCCTATGAATACTATCAAATATCCAACACTCTGTGGTTGTATCACATACCATCTCTCTAGCAGTCTCCAGTTTTAGTCTTTTCCTGAAGCATGCGAACTCTTATATTAGTGTCTCTATAGGGGAAGTTACTTTATTGAGGTTTATTCATATTTTAAAGTATTTTTATAAAAACAGTATAGTATGTTACTTTACTCATTTTTGCTAGTAAAATTCACTACTACATAAGTTACCTATTTTAAAGAGAACAATTCATTGGCAGTCTGTGCATTCACAAAATTGTATGACCACCACCTTTGTTTCATTCCAAAGCATTTCTATCATCCTACAAGAAAATTCCATATTTATCAAGCAGTTATTCCCCATGTTATCTTGCTCTAGTCCAAGCAACCATCAATCTGCTTTTTACCTTTATTCACACACTCACGCACACATACACACACACACACACACACACACACACACAAACACAACACACACAGACACATACACACACCCCTATACTGAATACTTCACACATGCAATATGTAGCCATTTGTTACTGACTTCTTTTACTTAGCATAATTTTTTGAGGTTCATCTGTTCTCTTTTCCAACACTCCTCTTGATGCTTGAGAAAAATCAGTGAATAAAGCAAACAAAAATTCATATCAGCAGAATTTTGCAATTTATCAACTATGGAAAGTTGAGAACAAGAAATACAATATGTAAACATTTAAAATTTTATAGTATGGTAGATGGTGATGATATGGGAAAAAAAAGTAAAGCAAATTAAGTGGGTATTTGGGAGATGAGGGAGGAATGGTTGCAATAATAAAGAGCAGACCACATAAGGATGCAAAGGATGTGCAATTACACCAAAGAAAATAAAGAGTTCACAACATTGGTTAAGGAAAAGTAGGTTGGGAGCCATTTAGAAAAATTATGATTCAATATTTTAGATTTCGTATGCTATGTAGAAAGTGTTCCTAGTGTGGTCGGAAAAACTGCAGAGAAGTTTGTGTGATGGCATTCCAGAGAGCAGATGAGAATGGTGGATGGTTAGAGATATACCAGTGGGGAGATGGCAGAGATCTCACACAGCAGCGACATGCCCACTATTGTAATCTTGACTTTCACTCTGCTTGAGTTGGAGGTATATGGAATGATTTTTATATGTTCATATTATGCTTTAGTTATCTAATTATTCTACTAAAAGTATACTGAGGTGATATGGTAGATTTAGGGATCTAGAGAAGAAATAATGATGGCTCAAGCTATGGGGTACACAAGCATTTCCAGTCACTGTTAACGAATTCTCTAATATATAAGATATACAGGGGAAATGAGTGAATAATGACTTACATTTTTGGACTAAGCAACTGAGAAGGGCATATAGCCAAAGTGAATGGGTATTCAATCACTAGAGGCAAAATCTGGGACCTGCATACTAGTCTCTTCTGGTGGGAAAGCAGATTTTGCTCTAAATAATGACAAATAAAAGGTCTCCCTTCAGGGAACTTGGGCAGGGTCTCTGAGATATGAGGTCATGATGCACCTTAGCCAGACTGCACAAGGAAAATGGTGTTGGTGTTCTAAGAACAAGCACAATACATCAAGAAAATGTGAAATCATTTAGATTTGAAATGTACCTAATCTTCTTGGGACAGTCTGGTCCTTTAGCATTCTGGCAGCAAAGAAATGTGGGAGTGTGAGTCTTTATGTCCTAGATTGGTTTGGGATGGCCTTCAGTAAACCCAGATCTGCCTTGTGTGCTTGTAATAAAGTTTTGTTGGGACATAGTCTCATGCATTTGTTTACATTTCATTTGTGACTGCACTTGTGCCACAATGGCAGACTTGACTGTAACAGATACCATGAAAGACCTAAAGTACTCACTAGGTGAATCTCTAAAGAAAATCTGTGCCAGACAGAATGGTGCACACCTGTGATACCAGCAGCTTGGGAGGTTGAGGCACAAGGATCGCAAGTTCAAGGCTAGCCTCAGCAATTTAGTGAGGTTCTGAGCAACTTAGTGAGATTCTGTTTCAAAATAAAAATATAAAGGCCTGAGGGTGTGACTCAATGATTCTTTTAGTCAGCTTTTCTGCTGCTGTGACAAAAAGACCCGAAAAGAAAAATTTTAGAGGAGGAAAAGTTTTTTAAAGGGCTCACCATTTCAGAGGTCTCAGTCCATAGACAGCTGGCTCTATTCCTTAGCTCGGTGTGAGGCAGAACATCATGGAGGAAGAGTATGGTGGAAAGAGGTAGCTCATATGATCATCAGGAAGTAGAGAGAGAGAGAGAGAGACTCCACTTGCCAGATACAAAATATATACTCCAAAGGCACACCCCAGGGACCCACACCCTCCAGCTACACCCAACCTGCCTACAGTTACCACTCAGTTAATCCCTGTCACACATGAGCTTTTGGGGGACACATAAACTATAACAGTGGTTAAGAACCCCTGAATTCAATCTCTGAATTCAATCTCTGGTACACAAAAAAAAAAAAAAAAAAAGAAAGAAAGAAAGAAAGAAGAGGAATCTTGGTTCCTGAACTTTGGGGGATTAAAAGGAAAATCAGTTCACTCTCTTGACTTGATGTTGTAAGTGTGCCTTATAAAAATGTTTCCATTCTCATGCTTCTCTCTTTTATTTTTAGAATTCTGGTCTTATAAGCACTTGCCAAACAAATCTAAGATGAAGTCACCATTTATGTCAGAAATCAGGGCCTGTGACAATTGTCCAGATAATGGTTGTGCCCAAGTTTCTAGATTCTGAGGCCCGTCTAACAACTGGTAGTTGGCTATTGAAAGGAAATCTAAGTCAAGGTATTTCATGTTTCTGAATAAACTGGAAAAGTGTTGGGTATTTCCATGTCCCCGGTGGATGAAGAGAAGAGTTTCTGTTGGAGGACAACGGTGCCAGCAATAAATCAATTAATTACTAATAAACTAATCAATAAACACAAAAGCCAATAATCTTTTCAATTGGAAGGGGATGTGAAAGAGTAGGCCATACCAGATCCGGCCTCCAACAAAAAGATGGAGAACCCCACCTTCACTTTTATTTATAGTCACATAGGTAAAGGGATTTGGACCAGGAGGAGCTTCTTCTGTGAGGAACAGGATGGGGTGGAGTTAGGGAAGCCATTTGCTTAGGGAATTAGCACATCCTCAGATGGCGAGCCAACTCTGAACAGGGCCACTTGCTCCTCGGCTAACTGAAACACTCTCCCATGACTGCCAGTTCCTGGGAGTCAGACCTCTGTATCCCATAGCTCAGCCAAGCCTGTTTCTGCCAGACATGGATGGCTCCCCACAGAGAAGATTCCCCAACAAAATTTATTTTATAAAGGAAGTTAGTACAAGTATGAAATAATGCTTTTTGGGCCTTTGTTTCATTTCCCTTTATTTTCATACCTAAAGAAGAAGTTTATACAGGACTATTTACCAGGTTGACTCATGTCTTTGATAGTATGTTTGAACAAATGAAAGCATATTAGGGTCATACACAACCATCCCTTTATTATTTCCGTTGCCCAAAGAGTATCTCATGTGGGAAAATATTTGATTCATTTAAAAAAATAATAAGTTTTTCAGAATTCAGGAAGCATGTAGAAATTCTTAAAAACATTTTATAGTTTCGAATAAATCCTGGAAAATGTTAGTCAAAGGCAAAGGAGGGCTTTAATTACTGTATTCTAGAATTTCAAATGCCTTTACACAGAAGATATTGGCCAGCTGTTCTTTATCTCCGTAGAGAGGAAAGCAACAGAAGCAGGTTGAAATAGCAGCAGTAAAGTTGGCAGTAAGGCGATTCTACTAAAAGCAAGACTGAAAACAGTTTAAGGTATATTAAGGAGTCTTCTCCGGAGAGCTTTTAGTTTGGGATGGATTCTCATTTGTCTAGAATAGTGAGCAAGTGGCCCTGGAAAAACAGAGAGAGGACTAGTTGCACTTTTCTAAAGTTCTGCAGGTGCCTTTAACATTTGCAATGTATTTCTTAACACTTAAAACCTATGAAATTTAATTCATGCAAGACATTCAACAAGTTGTGGGTTTTAGCTTAGAGTCAGAAAATACTTTCTGGTCTTGTACAATGACTGGAAAACTGAGTATTTTTGAAGACAAGTTTGCAGACAGCTCTAAAAATTAAATGTATATGCTTTCTAATAATGCAGAAATAGAAATAGGTATTGAAGCTAGCTTTAAAATTCATAATCATGTGCAAAACCAAGACCAAATATATTAGATTTCATTTCAATTTTTTTACAAAATACTTGGCAAGAAAAACAAAAAGGTTTAAATAATTCCTTAGTTGTTATGCATGTATAGTACAGGTTGTTTGGAAAATATGAAAGTGTTTGATTATCTGTGGGAAAAAATCTTTATTCCTTTTCATTCTTGTAGGAAATTTGGGTGAACTATTTAAATAGGGCTTCAAAGAAGTAAATCAAACAATTAAATGCTTTAGTAATAATCCTGAAACATTAAAGGAAATACTTTCAAAAATAGTAGAAAAATGGATCAATTAAAGAGAAAGGCTTCTGCAAAAATGGGGAGAAAAATAAGTGGGATTATTAACCCAGATTGTAAACTCTTCTCTCAGGAGAGCATTGAACTTGGCAGTGGATAAATAATTGTGCTCCCAAGTGAAAATACTGGACTTCATGTTCTGCTTTTAACTCACTAAAGGTTTGTGATGTAGGTTTGTGATGTGAAGACCTTTAATTTTCTTGAACTACTATCTGTGAAAGAGAAACAATGTTTTGCGATGTTATTATGAGAATTAATATAGTTAAGAAATGTAAGGAATTTAGTACAGATCACATGGGGAACGCTGAGCCTGTGTGGGCTGTTAGGTTTATCAGTGGGAGAAATGGAGTAATAAAATCATGACAGTGGCGCCAATAGTATCTATCACGATGTATGTTATTTATTATGCAGTCATATTAAGATATGTGGTTTTATAACTTATTTAAAAGTGTCTATTTTTGAAGTAAATGAGTATAATAGTACATCAAACATAAAATAGTATATATGGAGCAATAAAAGAGCAATAAATAATACAGAAAGTAGGACTTAGGCATGGTGTATTCTGGACAAGGTTAATAACATAACCTTTGTTAACAATGGAAGTTAATAGCATAAAATATGAATTAGGTAGGATATAGTCTAGATAATATTAATAGTATAGCCAAAATCTGCTATGAATAATATAATTAGTAAGATAAGGCATTCCTCAAAGATACTGCAGGTGAATTTCAGACTACTATAATAAAATAAGTATCTCAATAAAGTAAGTCACACAAACGTTTTGGTTTTCCAATGTGTAGAAAGTTACTTCTATCTATCTACAGTCTACTAAGTGTGCAAGAGCATTAGTTATAATAAAAGAATGTACCTACCTTAATTGAAAATTGATTTATTGCTAAAAATACTAAAAAAATTATCTGAGCTGTTGTGTAAATGGTGCCAATATGACTTGTTAGAGACAGGTTGCTGAAAACCTTTCATCTGTAAAAAATGCATATATCTGCTATCATAATGAAGTGCAATAAAATGCCCAAAGAGGAAAATTTTTAAATGAATTTTAAAAATTTAACTTTCCAGAACATATTTTGAAAATGAAACAAAAAAGAAGAAAATTAAAAGTCACTTATGCTAAAAAAATTTTATGCTATTGAAACACTTTTTAATGGTAATTGATTGAGCCGGGATTTGAACATATGAAGTATAATTTCAGGGTGGACATTATTAACTGCTGAATTGCATAAATAGTTTATTATGTGTTGTTATCCATCACAGATTACCCACCCAGGACAATAAGACAGTATTTATAAAAAGATAAAACAAAAATTTAAATTTATTTAAATATGATTTACTGTGCTATTAATAGCCTTCATTTTATACTACTATTAAATGATTTCCTTATTCAAAAATTTAAAAATATCCTTTATATATAAAAATTCACTTATTTCTCATAAAACTGATACCAACTCAAGTTGGTATAGATTACTGATCAGAGGAATTTGACTTTGAAATACGGTCTGTTTTGCTTCAAATCATCAGAGTTCCATCAGAAGTGATTTAATTTAAATTTGCCATTGAAATAGCTAAATTTGAAGTAGTCGTAGATATTATAGGAATCATGGAGATTATAGGAGAGGTAGTGTTGTGGTTTCTTGTCTATTTCTCTAAGAACTGTTCAGTATTATCTCATTATTATCAGCTGCAGCAATAATAACATACTACATAATGTTAGGATACATAACTTTAGCAACTAAATAGTTTTATTCCAGATTCATTTATTTTTAGCCTTTCTTTTCCATTTCCTTAGGGATAACTCTAAGTTAATGATTCAAACTGTGAATCATTAAGATTCCAATGTCCACTTAGATTTCAATGTGGTTATGACTTGAATTTCACTTTAGAAATCCTTGTTATATTTTCCCTACGGTAAGAGTTTATTCCTAGATTATTCTAAATCTGTAAAGTGTCAAAATATGGAAATGTCTCTAGTATATACGCAGACATTTTAACTTGTGATTTCCTTCTTTTTCCCATCTTTTTAAAAATTTATTTGTTTTTTTATTTATACAGACTGCATTTTGATTCATTGTACACAAATAGGGTACAACTTTTCATTTCTATGGTTGTGCACAATATAGATTCAATTATTCAAATCAATTTATGTAATATTATAGGTTATCTGATGATTTTGACAAGAATAATAATGTTTAATAATAATGTGTTATAAAATATTTGACAAAATATTTTGCCTACAATTTTAAGCAAAGATCAGAAAGACACAGTATGTCCCAAGTTGACAAATTGCCTGGCTTTTTCTACCTGTCCACTTTGATTTAACAGTTCTTTTAAAGCTATGGCTGCAGTATTTATTTCAAATAAAATATTAATAATACATAATAAATAAAAATAACAATGATCTTAAAAATTTTCTCACCTATAGCATGGCTTTAAATGATCAATTTTCTTTTTTAAGAAGAATCTAGAATGTAAATGTGAATGCCTCATCCCATACACTGTCTATATTTTGCCATTTAGAAAAGCAGGCAATGTCAAAGAAGGCATCAATCTGAAGTGGAGATTGATTTTTGCATATTTTGAAAACATGCATAAATTAATGCCTCAGTTTTAAAACTAATCTTAAATTGGGGACAAACTGAGTTCTATGATCATGTTTGGCTGGCTTACTCACTGACAAAATTTGACAATTGAATGCATAATTTTGGCCCTTATATTTTACTATATATTATTGAGTTTATAGGTAGGAGTATATAAAATTTTATAATTCTGAAATAATATGGAAAGCTTTTATCATTCTCTAATTTATTGCTGGACAGCTATAAGCAGTCACACTGGGGTAGTGTCATTGCACAAAATGCAGATGTTTGTTGAAGTTCCTCAGCCTGCGGAACTAGATAGGCGGCTTGAGATGTGTGGGAAACCTGTGCTTACCCTGCCTGCAGCAACTCCTCTGGCCATTTTAGACCTGGCACTGATGGGTTTCTGAGGGAGCAACATTCATTTGCCCTTGGGCAGAATCACATCATCCTGCCTGAGAATTTAAAACCAGAATGCTTTAAAGGAGAAATCTAAAATCTTTTTTAAAAGTTGCAATTTTAAAGATTTTTTTTTTCTTTCCCAAACTATTAGTATGAAAATAGACAACGGTCCTTTAATCTATACTTCATGTCTCAACATGAAAGACATTTTTAATCTTGACTTTATTAATTCTCTAGACATAAACATTTAATGTAAAAGTGAACTTTCTAAAGGCTTAATACAGAATACATTACTCAATACTTTCTCTCACATTGACTCCTACTTAAAAAAGGCAATGGAAGTACCACATATTTTGCTTCTCAAACTCAATATACACTTCTCAAATATGCCCTTGGGATCCTCTGATGCAATGTGAATGCATTCAGGGATTTTCCTTAACTTCCATGACAATTCTGCATATATTGGTTTAATCCAGACTATTCCAAGAAAATTTGGGTTTTAAGACTTTCTCATAAAAGAGGAAATAAAAATAGTTAAATATAACTGAATCTCATGACATATAATTGGTAAGATATTTTAAGTGAAATTAAAATAAAAGTGATTATTGGCAGTTTTCTATTAGGAAAGTGAATAAAAGGATCCATATTATTCAATTCTGTACAGAAATAGGGCTTCTCATTTATTATTAGTGGGAGTATAATTCATCAAAACCTTATTAGAGATCATATAGGAATATCAATCAAAACTATAAAATATATTAAAGTCCAGCAAATTTTCCCTAAGGAAATAATTGCACTAACGTGCAAATTGTTCATTAGTGTCTTGTTTGTGATAATAAAAATTTTGAAAACTTCGAATGGTCATAAGGGGATCAGATAAAGAATTATGTTACTTTCATATAATAAATTACTAAGTGTTCGTTTAAAAGTGAGATGTTTTATATACACCATGATTATAAATATAATCAAAGAAAAGTGTTCTGGAATACCTTTGTTATAATTATGATTATTACATATTTTACACATATATACACATTTTTTTTGACAAATTATGTCCTCTGATATGCCTGCAAATAGTCTCAGGTTGAAATAGGACATGCTCACTTTCAATTTTCTCTATTGCTATATTTTTTGAAATTAGAAAACTGTATATTTCATTCTTCTAATGGTATCTTAAAGTAACAAGAACACACCAGAATATAGCACTTTAATTTTTTTAAAGACTACTATATCCTGAATAAGCCACTGAAAGAAGCAGCTTTTCAATTAAACAAGATGACTCATATGTTGTCTCAGTGATTGATTTACTAATAAAAGACACACTATGAATTAGGTTCTAACCTAAAAGCTTTCTTGAGTTACATTTCATTCTTCAAAACCAGTTGAGGCTGGAGATTCTTTTTTTTAAGCGAACTAGTTTTAAATCCTGAGTTTTCTAAATCCAAAGTCGATTTCTTGTTACCCCAACTTAATGTTAGACATATATCTCTTTGATGGTATGAGGAAAAGAAAATTACTTTTCATTTGAACCTTCGAAGCTTGTGAAAGAGTTAATGGAGATGAGGCAGTAATAGTTCATACTGCTTTAGAAATATGTGTATATCAACTAAAATGGTCCAATAGGTAAGTTGGATGGAATCTAAAAACACATCTGATGATCACAGTGCAAGTTTGGAATAATGATATTAAATGTGCTAGTGGTTGTCAGGTGGAAGAAATTTGTTTTCCCATAATTTTTAATATCTTCATTTTGTATAGGCATTTGTATCCCATTTGTAAATGAATTGAATATACACAATATTACATCTGAAAGGATAATTTACTTTTTCACTTTAATATTTATGTAAAGACAATGAGACAGCTTAAGCCACAGCTTACCTATCCAAATTGGAAATTAATTAACTGTTGCAGCTGCTAACTCTTACTGAAAAGTAATAAGATGATAGTATAAACTTTTTTGGTAAAATTCTATAAATACAACTCCATTTTTTACAATAGGGAAAAGAATGTTACGTGACAGTATGTTTTTATTCACAAAATAGTTTCCGTGAGTTTAAAGATATATGGAAACATTCCTAAATTCTTTATAACTCATTAGAAGGATGTTATAATGTGATTTTACTGCAGTATGCTGATTTTAATTTGGGTATAAACCAGCAGTGGAATAGCTGGGTCAAATGGAGGTTCCATTCCAAGTTTTCTGAGGAATCTCCATATTGCTTTCTTATAATGGTTGAAGTGATTTGCAGTTCCACCAGCAATGTATGAGTATACTTTTTCCCACACATCCTCACCAACATTTATTGTTGCTTGTATTCTTGATGATTGCCATTCTGACTGGAGTGAGATGAAATCTTAGAGTAGTTTTGATTTGCATTTCTCTAATTGCTAGAGATGTTGAACATTTTTTCATATATTTGCTGGTTGATTGTCTTCTGTGAAGTGTTTGTTCAATTCCTTAGCCCATTTATTGATTGGATTTTTTGGGTTTTTTGGTTTGTTTTAAGTTTTTTGAGTTCTTTATATATCCTGGAGATTAATGGTCTATCTAAGGTGCATGTGGTAAATATTTTCTCCTATTCTGTAGGCTCACTCTTCACATTCTTGATTGTTTCCTTTCCTGTGAAGAAGCTTTTTAGTTTGAATCCATCCCATTTATTGATTCTTGATTTTACTTCTTGTGCTTTAGGAATCTTGTAAAGGAAGTCAGTTCCTAAGCCAACATGGTGAAGATTTAGGCCTACTTTTTCTTCTGTTAGGCACAGGATCTCTGTCCTTGTGCCTAAGTCTTTGATCCACACTGGGCTGAGTTTTGTACAAGGTGAGAGATAGGGGTTTGACATCAGTAGTTATAGCAACTCAATTCACAACAGTTAAACTGTGGAACCAACCTAGGTGTCCTTCAACAGATGAATGGCTAAAGAAAATGTGGTATATAAATACAATGGAATATTACTCAGCTTTAAAGAAGAATGCAGTTTTGGCATTTGCCAGTAAATGGATGTGACTGGAGATGATCATGCTAAACGAAATAAACCAGTCCTGAAAAACCAAAGGCTGAATGTTTTCTCTGATATGTGGATGCTAATTCACTATAAGTGGGGATGTTAGGAATAACAGAGGTACTTTGCATTAGGTAGAGGGGAGTGAAAGAAGGGGAGTGGATATGGGGTAAGAAGAATAGTAGAATGAATAGGACATTATTACCCTATGTACATATAAGATTACACAATCAGTGTGATTCTAAATCATGTACAATCAGAAGAATGAGAAGTTATACTCCATTCATGTATGATATATCAAAATGCATTCTACTGTCATGTATAACTAACTAGAACAAATAATCTTAAAAAATATGATTTTACTTATACATATTTCATTTTGTATTTAAAACTTCTTTGCTGATGATCAGTTTGAAGGAATTTTAAGAATCTTGAAGGTAGTATTTTTAAGAATCATATAAAAGTCATATTTTTCCTAACCTATATATTCCATGTGATTTTAAATATTTCCTTTATTTCACAATACATATTGATTTCTGGCTCCCCCCACAATCCTAAGATGTCCTTTTGATCGTCTGTTCTCACAAGAAAGTCAATCTTAGTTAATTGTATTTGAAATTATTTTCGCCTTCTAACATATTTCTTTTAATTCACAAATGAAAACCATACTGAAATAATTCTCAGTATGTTGGTGAAGCAGAACCTCCCACACTTCTGCATAATGGTTTATAATTCTCAGTAACAATTTTGATCTTGTGCAGTTAGAGCCTAAATATGCCCTAGATAAATAAGACTGGACAGATGGCTTCCTGGAGATGAAACAGAAAAAAGATAAACTTAAAAAAGAAGTGTGATAAATTATATGCACTGACAGTAGATAAGTCTAGATCATTAAAAAAATAAATAAAAGCATTTTTGGAAATTTTCCTCAAGAAAAAAGAAGCAATCATTTGGATGCCCTCACTATGCTTTGTGACCCTGAGAGCTGTATTTGCAGGGAAGCAGAATCAAATATTGAATGGTGGGAAGGTTTTATTGACAGATTCTAAATTAAGCAGACACAAAAGGATCTATAGAAACATAATGCTTAAATTCTCTAAAGTTCTTTTTTATTCTCTACTGGTATAAAGCAAAGTAAAATGTGGAAATATTTGCTAAAAATGTTATTCTCTTTGAGTTATGCATATAATTGATATTACTTAAGAGCATCCCCACTTTATTTATTAAAATAAAATAAATTCAAAACTGCTTTTCCCACTTAAAATTATAAAACTACCTACAATTATTGAGCAATTGAATGTAAACTCAAAGAAAATCATAATATGCCACTCCAAATTTAATCATTTGGCATGAGGATTATTTTTGAACAGAAGGTAATTTAAGAAAACAGACATCAGGACAATTCTCCATTCTGCCTCTCTTTCTTAAAAGCAGGGCATAAATTTCTCTGTGTGCAGGTGTTCCCCCTCTGTAATAACAGAAGTAGTATTTTTCATTGGAGATGGAGATGGACCCCAGAGGAGTCTGTAGAAAAAACTTTAATAAATGATCCTAATCATTGATTAATTTCTACATTATATTTACTTTTCCACAAATTTCTGTTGCTGGAAGCCCAAATACATTTTCCTTTATCTTATTGATTTTTCAAAATTTGTTATGCTTTGTTAAAATGGTATATAAGTCCTTTGTGTTTCACTGCCTTTATGGGTCTTCACTTTCTGTGTAGGCCTCTATGTGCATAAAATATATGAACCTTAAATAAAATTCCCATATCTTTTTTCCTACTAATTTGCCTTCCGTCAGTCTAATTGCCAGGTCCCAGATGCACAATTTAAGAAGATGGGGGAATGTTTTTCCTCCCTTCCATTTCTGGTGACCACAAAGGGAAGGAATAACCTGGAACTTCCTACTCAATGCAGAGGCTGCTGCTGAAATCGTGTGGTGGGCGATGATATGAACCGAGTGGTTATGCACACCCCCCATTCCTGTTAACATACCAACATCTCATGTGATGATGTTAGACAGTAGGATCTCTGAAAAGGAATGAAGTTATAAGTGCAGAGCCTTCATGAATGACATTTGTATCCTTACAAGAAGAGATACAGATATTTGTTTTCTATCTCTCCATCATGTAAGGATATAGCCCCAAAATAACCATTTGTAAACCATGAAGTGGGCCCTCATCGAGAACCCCACTATATTGGCATCCTGATCTCAAACTTCTAGACTGCATAATGGTAAGAACTCCATGTTGCTTAAGCCATTCACTCTGATATTCTGTTGTAGCAGCCCAAACTATGACCCCTGAAAAAACTTGACAGGGATAGAAATTCTTGTTGAATCAGTTTTGTGGCTTTTTAGTCTATGATATCTGGTTGAGAGAGGGTGGTGAGCACTGCCTTTTCTTGTCCTTTCCTTTGCAAATTTAGAGTAGTAGGAGAAAACATTTGTGTGAACTAGTGCTTTGGGTATTGCCAATTTGGTTTGCTTTGGTTTTTGCTATTAATCCATTCACTTCTACCGGTAATTGTGATTTTCTTTTGTCTTTTTCTTTTGTAAAATTTGTCATTAAGAGAATTGAAAGGTGGAAACTATGCATAATTCCAAAATGCCTGTTTCTTAAGCTAAACTTATATACTGGTAAGTTTATGGTTTTCATCAGACTGGTGTATAATTAGAAATATGCTGCTAAAGAACACCAATAAAACTAGAAGGGATGCTTCTGCCTTTTTTTACTGATGGCTTGATCTCTGTCCTTTCCATCTGCCAGAGGGTTCAGATTGTCAGGGTCTGCATCTGGAGGATAAAGATCAGGTTAGAAACCAAAGACAGGAGGTGTATAAGCAGCATTGCCTCTTTGTGACAACACTCAAGAGGAATTTGTCTAAATAAAAGGTCCCTGCATATTGGAGGCCTTGTCACTGCTCCTGTTCATTACTTTGTTAATACTTTGACAACAGCCATCCCAGAATCTGTTGCTTGGTATCAGAGGATAACAGGTCTGTGATTAGAGACATCTCACCTTTATGAAACCCAGAGGCAAAAGTTTGCATAAACATCATCCTTACCACCTGTGAAGGGACTTCACTTTCTTTGTTTACCTTAGGGGGCTACTTTTTTCATCCTGAGTGCTACATCTTCTATAGCTGATCCCAGGATGTCTCTTGCATCCCTGAAAAAAAAAAAAAATTATATCTGGAAGATGTCCTCTAGAACTTCCCATAAAAAGGCTTCCTTCTTTGTGCTGCCTTTGGAGTGGGTATGCCTTTAGAGATCTACTCATTGATTAACAGTCATGAATCTTTTGGTTTGGAAAAGCATTGATATTTAAAAGGAGTTTGGAGAGCTTTCATTCAAAACAAACGCCATAATGGTACCTGTGGCCAGATCAGATTGAAAGAACAATTCAAAAGTGCATTTTGAACAGCCTAAGGGACTTCCTTAACAAAAATTAAAAACAGAAATCAGACTTAAGACCCAAAATAAAATCCACTCCACCATAAACTTTCTCTTCCCTACACCCACCTTCCTATCCATGAACCCCCAGACTACCTTTTGTACCTCTAGATTCCTGTCACAAATCCCCTTCCACAAATTCTGGCTCTAACTCCTCAACAAATTTCTTTAATTCATAAAACTCCTCTGACATCCCTAGAAAAAAACCTAAAATACACAGCTCTCCCATTCTTTTCTGCATAATTAATAAATGTGCTTTTAACCCTGACTGATAGCAGGTACTCTCAGACAAATGTGCCAAAATCTGAAAAATACAGATGAATCCAAAAAGCATACATTATCAAACAATGAACTAAATGAGTGTTATGGTTTAGATATGAGTTGTCCCCCAAAAGTTCATGCATGAGGCAATGCAAGAAAGTTTAGTGGTGAAATGATTGGGTTATAAGAGTATTAATCCCCTGATAAACTTTAACTGGGCAGGTAGGGTGCAGCTGGAAAAGTTGGGTCAACGGGAGCAAGACTTTGGGATACATATTCTTCCCCTGAAGAGTGGCACTCTCTCTCTCTCTCTCTCTCTCTCTCTCCTTTCTAGGTGACATGTTCCTAGCTGCTGTCTTCCACCACATCCTTCCACAGTGATGTTCTGCCTCATCTCATGCCTGGAGAAATGGAGACAGCAGTCTATGAACTGAGACCTCGAAACCATGAGCCCCAAAATAAACTTTTCCTCCTTAAAATTGTTCTTACTAGGTCTTTTGGTTACAGCAGCTAAAAGGTTGAATAAAACAACAGGGTTCCTGTGGTCCCTTCTCTCTTGACCTTTAGGCTTCAACTTTTCTCCCATCAAAAGGAATTTATGTGTAGATGGGGGATAATTCAGGAAATAAAAGACAACTGGTTCTGCTCTGCACTTCACAAGAATTCTACCGAATCATTTCCGACTTTATTTTCTTGTAAATCTCACCAAATTTCTTGAGAAAGCTAGCATAGTTTAGGAAATTGCCAATAGCTACACACCCCCTTACAGTACTTTAAGTGAATTTTATAGATTTACTTCCAGTTTTAGGCTATTCTTACTATCTGATTCTTATTTGTGTATTTGGTGGGTGGACTGAATGCTACTCAAGTAAATACACCAACCCAAGAACCATGGTAAAAAATTAGTACCTATGATTATTCCTGATTTTGACATTCCTTTGTATATTGAATCAGACTAAGGAACTCATTTTACAGCAGAAATAAACCACTTACTTGCAAAAAAATCTTAGGTCATCATTTAAAGTTCATGCACTACATCATACCAAATCCTCAGCACAAATGGAACATAAAAATCTAGATATAAAAATAATAGCAAAATTATGTTAAGAAAATAGACTTTAATGGCCAGAGGATTATCCATTACCCTCATAAAAAGCCCAGAACCATTTTGAAGTTGTTTCTTGTCACCCTAGGCCTACTGACATCTCTAAATCTTCCACACCCTGACTAAGTGAACATCATGGGTTCTCCTGGATTCTCTAGAGCCATTTCAAGCTAGGTCTACAAGTAGTAGAAGGTTACTTCTGTGAGTGACCTAAAAATGAAGATTTCCAGGACTAATTCCAACTGTCAGAAGCAAACACTTCAAAATACTAAGCTCTTTTTCATGTCTTAGAACTTGGTCTCCACCCAGTGTTTTTTCTCCGCTTGAAATTATCCTCCCTGAGGGGAAAAAATAAACTCTTTGACCCTTTAAAAACATTCCTCAACTTCTGTTTCTTCCACTAAGGAAAGGCTGCTGGACTTTTTCTCTCTTTAATCCCCCGACTGTGGAGTTCTTTCAAACTCTGTCCTGCTTTTATTAACCTAACTGTTGTCTCAACAAGCCAACCACTGACATGACAATGACAAAAATACAAAAAATAAATGCTGCTGAGGATACAGAGAAAGGAGAACTCTCACGTACTATTGCTGGAAATGTAAATTAGTACAGTGATCATGGAACACAGTGTTGGTTTCTCAAAAAAACTAGAAATAGAATTACCAAATGACCTACCAATCCTACTACTGGGTATATCCCCAAAGAAAACAAAATCAACCTGTCAAAGAAATACCTGCACCTGCTTGTTTATTGCAGCATTATTCACAATAGCCAAGAAGTGGAATCAAACTGACTGTCCATCAATATAGGAATGGATAAATAAAATGTGATACATCCATGCAAGGGAATACTATTCAACCATGGCAAAGCATGTAATCCTGTTATTTGTGACAATATAGATAGACCTGATGAACATTACGTTATGTGAAATAAGTCAAGGATAGAAAGACAAACACTTCATGATTTCACTCATATTTGAAATCTAAAAAAGTTGATTTAATAGGTTGAGACTAGAATAGTATATTTTAGAGACTGGGGAAAGAAAGGGTAAAAGGAGTAAAGAGGGACTGTTTAAAGGGTAGTGATACAGTTAGATAGAAAGAATAAGTTCTGGTGTTCTAAGACGAAGAAGGATGGATATAATTCACAAAAGTGCATTATGTATCTCAATAGTTACAGAAGAAGAATTTGAACTTACTCACGTATAGAAATGATAAAACATTAAGGTGAAGGTTGGAGGTATTAAAAAAAAAGGTTTAAGGTAATGGTTGTGTTTACTACCCAGAGTTGTTGATTACCCATATGCCTTTTCTCCCTTGTGGAAATAATAATACATTAATTACACACCTGTTAATTACCATGTTTTCAAGTTTACATATCATGGTATTGGATTTAATACATTTCTTTACACATGTCCAAGCACATGTGGAAATGTTTCATATTCTAGAAAATTCCATAATTTCAAAGAGTGTTTCAACTTCTAGTAGTAAAATTTTCTTAAAAGTGCAGGCATTAGTACATGCTTTAAATGACAAATATTACATGTGTCTCATGCTTTCCTACTCAAAAATTTTTAGATTATTTTACTTTATGCTCTCTCATTTTTCACACCGAGATTTAAGTAACTTTAAGATAATCTAAGCATCAGAACTTTAGAAAATTATTTAGCTGTTCTGATGTTAACTGCTCTACTGGTAGATCTATAGAGATTGTAATTACTTATAATAAAACTTATAATTTAGTGTTCAAGTTCAATAAAATATAATCCTGATATCCACTTCTGGTTTTATTGTTAAATCTGGAGAAAAATACCTCATGTTTTGATTAAGATATTAAAAAGCCTGAACTTCTCCTGAGTCACCTCCTTCTAGTCCTTGATTATTTTTCTGGTACCTTTCCCTCTCTATGGAGTAATCCCATTTTCCTAGTTCTATCTTTTACTCTATACTCAATAACTACATTTTTTCTGAAGTCTCTCTTGATAGTTCCATTAAAAAATAAATTACCTTCCTACGTGCTCCTACCAATAGTGTGATAATATCTCTTTCAATACCTATGTTTTGTCTTACCTTATTGAAAGTATATTATTCCCCCTCAAATAAAATCATTGAGAAAAGGGACCACACTTTATTCATTTTTACAACCTCATTATACCTATTGTGCCTTCTTTTTAACACATTTCAACATAAATTTAGTTTGATGGAACACCACAAATTTCTTATCTAACATATAATCATAGACAAGAAACATATTTTTTCTGTTATAGGACATTAGTTTTCTTGGTTTTCTCATTTTATTATTTGTTTTTTACGTAACAGAAAAAGCCACCTCTTTTAGTGTGACACAGCCTTTACAGAGAATGTTGGTTTCTGTGTTTGATCCTCAGAAACTTTGATGACAGTGTTTCAAAATATAAAGGCCATAAAGGAAAAAAAGACATGGTCTATAGTCTTAAAGGGTCATATTTTTAACCTAACATATAAGTAGTATTCAAAATGCTTCCATTTGGATAATTAAAGGGTAGAAATACAGTCTGCATTCTGATAGTTTAATCACCTTTCCACTAACAAAAAGAGTCATAAAATTTCAGGAAGTTTACTGTCTGTCTTCAGGATGGGTTCAGTAAATGGAGTCCACAGCACAAAATTGGAGAACTGTACTTGGAAGAGGTCAGATATATCATTCCTTTTCCTTTCTTTCACAGGACTTATCCCTGGATGACATCACACCATGACTAAGGTGGCCCTGTTCTATATGCACAAGTCACATTAGCCCATTGCTGACTATGTCAGTCCTGGGGGTGGTAAGAGTTTCTTGCTATTATTTTTTCTCTAGCATAACCTCCCTTATTCTATTAAACTGCTCATATCTGTGAAATCAAGACTTTCCATGTATCACTTATTTATTTTTTTTAGTTTCATCATCTATTTAAGATTGATTGACATGATGGACCCATATGATATGAGACTCTTGATTTCAAACTATGTCTGAAGACTCAGAGATATAATCCTACTGGAATCAGAATTCAGTAATTGTTATATTACTGCTGCTAAGTATTTTAAAACTTGGGTAAAATTTGAACGATTATGTAGGGAGATATAGCTGGCTGATAATTATATTAATGGATGCAACTTGATACAAAAATGTTTCTAATGAAAAAATGCTATTCTAAAAATGTCAGCATATATCTTTTCAAATATATTATGTTAAATTATGTTAAGTTATTATGATAAATCAGAAAAAGAAAAGTGTGAGCACAGAATTTGAAAGGTGCAAACAGAATTCAAAAGGCGTGAAGGTAGAATTCATTGTTGGTGAAAAAACAGAAAACCTCCAGGTTAATATCAACCCAGGGGTTCTCTTTTTCTTACCTCCAGGTATATGATTTCTTCTTTACTTTAGTCCTTAATGTTAATTCTGTACTTGAAGTTCATTCACAGTTTTACAAAGGTATTTTTTTGTGTGTGCATTTTTGTATTTTTGCAAAGGTGTGTTTTGTTTTGGCTAAATATTATCCATCTTTTATTACTTTAGGAAAGTCTTTCAATATATGCTAGCTGCTATGCTTCTGAAAATAGAGAGTGTGACTATAAATTCTCAACCTTTGTATTTCCAGTATTTAACACAGGTACAGCACATTAAAAAAAAAAAAAAAAAAAAAAAGACACTCAATAGTGATGTTATATGATGTGTGGATAATACCATAATCCTCAGTAGTTCTTAAATTATATGTTGAAACTTTACACCTTTGCTTGTATGTAAGACCCCAAACACTGTGAAATAAAATGGTACTAAGACTTCTGAACCCTTATCCATTATTTATTATAACTTCCATAATCACAGTAGGAATTGAAAAATGAACCCTGAACAACCTTGCAGCTCTTTCAAGTGAAGAAAGATGTTTGTGGTTTTCTCAAGCCAGCACTAGTCATAAGGAACTTCCCGTTACACAAGTAAAGAGATAGGATTTCTAGACTTCACTCAGACACACTAAAAAAGGTAAAGGGAATAGTAATAATGAGGAATAATAAAAATAATCTCCACAATAGTTCATAAAATAGGGACACAATGAGTTTGACATTGTATCTTGAAGCACAAGTTTTAGGACTTCTTGAAACAACCAGAAATTTATGATCAGAAGTACAAAAACAATGAGATAGGTAAGAAAAAATATTTCTCTGTCATCTTAAGTAAAAATATGAGTGAGTGATGGATTAATATCTTAAGATGCCCAGTCAAATGGTTAGCATGGTTTTCTCTTCTCATTTTGAAAAACTGGGATACTATTAAGTTGATTATCAGTAAATCTTACCTGAGAGATGAGTATTATCTTACTATTATGAAAAACATGGCCCATATTGAATATTTTATATTTTATAATTTTCAATTTGCCTAATAATTTTATTTGGAGTATTTGACAAAGGAAAGAAAGTGTATCTTTGCTGCCCGTGACAACTTTTAAGAAGTTTAAAAAATATATAAAGCTTTTGGCCTGAGGCTAAATAATGGCAAATTTCCAGATGAAAGGTGAAATATTCTTCACTCTCAGAACATGGAAATTGAGATATAAAAGGAGATTCTTTTGCAGCTGTAACTACACCTGTCACTGCACATGACAGATATAATGAGTGTGGTTCCCCGGGGTTCCTGGGAAAATGAAATAGGAACCTCAAGAGATCTTATCATTTCTAAGAAACTTAAAAGGCTGACAGGTATTTTTATCAAATATGTGTAAGTTTTGTATTCTTCACTATGATTTTCCATTCAGCATTGCTATCATTAATAATGTTCCTTATTTTAAATAAACAAAGCTGTAGGGCAGAGCTGTCCAGTAGAAATAAAATGTAAATCATACATAGGTACAATACATTTAATTTAAATTTTTCCATTAGCCACAGAAAAAAATTACAAGGAGAAGATAAGATTAATTTTAATGCTGTTTTTATTTAACTCCATATATCCTTATATAGTGTTATTATCTCAATATATAATAAATCTTAATTATTCTCAATATATTTTGCTTTAAGAACCAATATTTTGAAATTTGCATGTATTTTATACTTATAGGATATCTCAGTTCAGGCTAGTCACATTCAATTGCTACATTTGGATAGTGACTACTACTGAACAGCGTAGGTACAGCAATCCAGTAGATTTATTCGGATTGATGCCATTGTAGCCTGTGAGTACAGAAATTATCAGTAATGAAAATATACATGGATTTTTCTAGTATTTTCTGCCTGTGATATTGAAGATTAGACTTTAATAACTTTGGTTTTTAGACTCATTTTTAAAATGTTATATATTACTCAAACTTTATTGTATATATACATGAAAATTACATTGATGATTTATATAAAATCCCAGTACAAATTAATGATATGCAGTGATTATTTAATAATAACTTTTTTCCATGTAATGTTAATTATGGGACTGATATTAATACAAATGTTTTCTTTTGGGGGGAAATTATTAATAAAATAAAATTACTCCTAAATATTAGCAACAGGTGAAGAGTAGAAAAAGCTTCCTTTCAGAAGACAAAATATAACCCTTATTAAGCTACATTTATTATCATTTGTGTACCTATGGAACTATTATTTTGTAAATTAGAGAAATAAATAAGTATGCATGTAGAATAATAATCAAATATTTCATAAAGATGCCCACTTGATTATTTTCAGTAATATATGATTCCCACAGAAAATGATAACATATATGCATACATACACAATACCAAAAATTTCAAGGCTTTAAACAAGATAAATTTGATTTACAAAGCACTGTTTTTCAGAAAATTTTCAGAGTGCTATGTTCTGAATGTTTTAGATATGAAGATGGAAGACAAGATTGGATGAGCGTTCAAAATATTTTTAAGATCTGTTACTTTATGATTAGGTAATTCTATGTCTGAAAGCAACCTGATTTATCCAAAAGAGGTTATGCAACCCAGCGGTCATGTTCTCAGGGAAGAAGCTGTGTTCCAAGGATTTTAGTTAGGACAGATAAGTTGAGGAATTCCGGGAGTACTATTAATCCTATTTTTTTAATTTTCCTATTTTACTGGACATTTGTCTTCAGTACTGATTCAGTTTCATTACTATTGAATTTAGGGATTCAAATTGTCCCCAGATGATTTTTATGAGAAGCTTAAAATACTGTTGTATTTGTTGAAATATGAGCATAGTTATGTAATTCAGAGATTTGCCCAATTCTTGCTTTCTTTTTAAACAACCTTGTAGGTTTGCGTGGTGGCATACACCTACAATTCCAGCAGCTTGGGAGGCTGAGGCAGGAGGTTCGAAAGTTCAAAGCCAACTTCAGCAAAAACAAGGTTTTGTGTCAAATTAAAAAAAGAAAAAGAAAGAAAAGAAAAAAAAAAAAAAAAAACGGTTTGGGGATGTAGCTTGTAAAGGAACAAACCTCAACCTTAACAAGCAATAGCAAATCAACCAAAATTTTATGCACATTGTATTTTGTGTCCAGCCCTTTTATAAAATGAGACATGAAGAAAGTTAAAAGACATTCTAACTAGACAGGTGTGATAGAAACAGAAAACCATTCACAAGAACTGTAGGTTGACAAGCAAGAAGGAAATCAGTAAATCTTCACTCATCATAATCTTAACCATTATTGATCATAAACCCACTTTTAAATTAAAGCATTTGAGGCTGTGTCAAAACACATCATTCACACGTTAAAAGAAACTTTTTCAATTTGAACAGGAAGCCTGTGCAATCATTTCTACATTTAAAGGGGAAAAAATGTAGTGCAAAGTTTCAAAGTTGTGATAAACACAGTACAGACCGATTATTCTTGCCTTCATTAAAAGTATTCCAAACCCAGACAAGATGTGCCTTGGGAAGCTATTCATTATTAGAGCCTTTATTTATTTTCCCCTTTGGGAAGCTGTAGGATATTTAGTGAAGCAAAGAAAGAAACACAGGGATTTTCAGGGAGAAATTTAAAGGTGTGATTTTGATTTAACATATAATAAAAAACTTAGAAACATAGCATGTTTGTAATTTTAGAAGTGTTTTTCTAGCTAGTGTACATGAATAAAGTCATCCTAGAAGAGTTAATATAGGAAAGATACTATTTTTAAATGCCAAATAAACTACACTGAGCCTAAAAACTTGATGTTATATTTAAAATGCACATATGTTCCCAATGAAGTAATGCTTCAAAAGTGTTGTTGTTGTTCTTATTAGGGGAAAAAAATAACATATTCATAAAACTAGAAAACATATAGTTAGGTAAATTGAAGTTGGGATACTTTTTTTATTCCACAAACAAATATGATTTTGAAATAACAGCTGAATATATCCACTTTTTTCTCAAGAACTTGTATTAGTTAGCTTCCACTTTTTGTAAAAAAAAAAAAAAAATTACTGGAGATAATTAACTTGCAAAAAGAACAGGTTCATTGGGGTTTAGAGGTCCCACCCCATAATTCAGCAGACCCATTGTTTTCAGGACTCTGGTGTGCAGGGCGGGGAGGAGGGGAGCATGTGGCAAAGCAATCCCTACACTTCATGTCCAAGAAGCAAAAAAGAAAGGAAAAGACAAGACCTGGGTAAGGGATCCCCTTTGGAGGCACACCACCAATCAACTAAGTTCCTCCTACCATGCCCCACTTCCTACAAGGTCCACCATCTCCCAATAGTATTACCCTGGGACCACGTTTTTAACATATGGAAGGACATTTTGGATACAATCTATAATGCTCCTAAAAAGATCACTTAATCTTGAAATTTCTAATAAACATAATTGAGAATGGCTGTATAAAATGCTATTTGGATAAACTATCAGCAAAAATGATATTTGCTTACTTGAATTAATGTTTTATTATATCAGGGCTTAACTCTACTTTTAGAATTTATAGTAAGAAATGAAATATTTGGACACTTGGAAGATGGTGGAAGCAAGGCAGGGAGTTCCGATTTCCTTCAACACAGAAAGAAAGAAGCAAAGGAAAAGCAGAATAAAGAGGTGGGTGAAAAAATAAATATTCTAAGACTAAATATTATAAAGTTCAAGACCTGGAGAGATTTGAAGATATGTTACCAGAGAAGAAAATAAGCTTAGAGTCTTCTAGCCCCAAACCAGGAACAGGGTATGGGGAGAACGAGGGGCAACAGAGAAAGAGAAGGAGAGGAGAGTGGAAAATCTCTTAAGCTCACCCATTTAAAAACATTTGAAAGACAGACAAAATTTAATACATGACAGTAACCCCAGGGTCCTTAAAACAATGCAAAGAGCTTAAAACCAACTTGTGAAAAGAAAACTGACCCAGGGGTCTACAGCCATCTTATAGAGCCCTCAGTCAACCAGTCACCCTCTTGAATCAACTCAGCATCTTCTCATGCATACACAGCTTCAGATTAAACCAGAGTGAAGTCCCCTGCAATGGGAACTTCTAAGAATTTGACCAGAAAGAACTTCTCAAAGGATCACTACTAGCCAAAAATTGTGAAAACTCCTTCTCACTTCCCTTGAGCATGAACAAGGAGACCTGTGTCAGGCTGAGCCTAACCCTACTCAGCCTCTGTGACCCAGGCAAGGTCATAAAGCTCTGTTCATGGTTTGCTCAACTCAGACAGAGATAGTAACAAAACACCTTTGGCTCCCAGCAGAGGAAAGCACATTTACCAGGCCCGCACCACTGACACTGGGAGAAGGCACTGTGGGAAGCCGATGGATTGTGGGACCATAAGAAGAGAAGCTGCCTGAATATTCAGGGATGTGGACATCCAGTTCCTGGATGGTGACAGTCACCGAGAGGAGGCTGTAAGGATAAATTCCCTAAATATCCCAGGAAACATAAGCTGAAGATACCCATAATGATAGTCAGTGGGTACTTAGTTAATGTGGAGAATTACCAAAGCCAAGACAATAGGAAGTGGCTCCTCCCAACCCTAATTGGTGCCTAGTCTGACTCATGACCACAACTGGTGAGTGAAAGGTCATTGTTTGGCTACTTGTGGGAGCTGGCATCAGCACAGTAACATAGGGAATGAACACCCACCAAGCACAACCTGGGACAATGGAAACTAGTGTCCAGGTAAACCACCTGAGGCCCTTCACTACAGGGAGTGGCATTGGCTGGGAAAATACTTCTGTACCACAGAACAGCCACAGAAAACCCACAACCAGTGCTCCTGTGCTCACAGATAGTCACCAGGATCTTCAGCACCGTGAAAAGGATCCCGGAGAAGGGAGCAGCTACATGGTAACCTGCAGCAAATCACAGGGACACTTCAGAGCCTGCATTTTGAATTTCTTCCCACAATGGAAATAACCAAGTCACAACACTGCGCCTGAGATGTTAGCTTCAGGCCCCTGAGTTGAAAAACAAGAACGAGCTGATGGAGGTTCTTAGAAGCTAAGGAATCTGTTTCTGTTCAACTCTAGAGAACTCCACAAGCAAAGATTGAGTACATCTTTTAAGTGTACAAACTCAAATGAAATCCAAACCAAGATTCAACAATAATTTTATTCCCTTGACATGGTTTGCTATAAATAACTCTAACATCAACTTTGATCAAAAACATGCCTCTTTAACTTGATGACAGTTGTTACCCCAATAGTCAACATTGTATCTTGAAACCATTTGAATATATATTTATCTAATGGTTGAAAGCATCAATTGAAATCAATCTTTTTATCTTTGTTTCCCCAGCTCTAGTTTATAGTTGCTCCTCTTACACCATATTCATCCTCTTGCATTATCTTCTACTACCTCAAATACCCACCGTTCATCTATTTCTCCTTTCTACATTGGAGTGAATTATTTTTTATACACTTCCTCTCTCTCTATCTCTTCCTCAATCTTTCTCTTCTGCCCTTTTAGCTCCTTTAAGGTTTTAGTAAGTTAACTAAATTAAATAACTAATTTTTAACCTATTTCAGAAATTTCTTAAAAGTTTATACTTGGATTTGAGGAACCATGGAGTACAATAATAAGTTTTTGTTTCATATAAGGTTGAATGGAATGAGGCTTGGCTCTGAAGTGATTATAGTAAATAGAATTTAGTGGCATCTCTTAAAGTGGTGCTGCTATTAAGATCAGCAGAGTTCACATATTGACTTAAAGTTGATTTATCATTATCTGGTTATTCACCCCACCCAGGGCTCTTAGAAGAATCTCACAAAGTTGTCCCTTGTTTAAAAGAGGAGAAAACTAGATAGGTAGACATTCCAACAATATGAAAAGCAAGGAAACAAATCATCCCAAACAGCTCATAATGCTTCAACAACTGACTTCATTAATACCACAGTGAAGGAACTATCAGAGAAGGAATTTGTAAAGTTCGTAGTGAAAATATTCTATGAGCTAAAAGAAAATGTAAGGAGTGAAATTAGAGAGAACATGCAGGAAGTGAAATGACATTTCAATAAAGAGATAAAGATTCTGGAAATAAAATCAATAAACCAAATTAAAAACTCAATGGAAAGCATCACCAATAGATCAAACCATTCTGAAGTTAGATTTTCAGCCTTGAAGACAAAGCATATAATCTTTAAAATAAAGTTGATCATAAAGAAAAGCTAATAAGAGACCATGAACAGAATATTTGGAAAATATGGAATAAAATTAAGAAGACAAATTTAACATTCATTGGCATAGATCAAGATTCTGAAATACAAGCTAAAGGAATCCACAAAATTTTTCAATAAAATAATATCAGAAAAATTTCCAAAACGTAAGAAGGAGATGTAAATTCAAATACAAGAGGCATATTGGACTCCAAATATACCAATTCACAATAGATACACTCCAAAAAACTTTATAATGAAAATGGATAAAGATAGAATAAGGATAAGGATAGAATTCTCAAAACTACAAGAGAAAAATGACTGATCACATTTAGAGGTAACTCAATCTAGATTTCAAATGGTTTCTCAGCCCAGACACTAAAAGCCAGGAGAGCTTAGAATAATATATACTAAGCTCTGAAAAAAAAATGAATGTCAATCAACAATACTATATGAAGTAAAATTAAGCTTCAGAACTGAAGATGAAATAAAAACCGTCCTTGATAAATGGAAGCTAAAAGCATTCCTAACTACAAAACATACTCAATAAATGCTTCACACACAAAATAATCAAAAGTAACAATGAAACTCAGCATAGAGGAATTACACTAGAAGAATAGTCAATTAAAAGAGAATCAAGTCTGATTTAAACATTAGAAATAAATCAGAATGGAAGGAAATAAAACTCATCTCTAAAAAGTAACATTGAATGTAAACAATCTAAACTCTTCAATCAAAAGCCATAGGTTGGCAGTTTGGATTAAAAAACAAGACCAACGATATGCTCTACAAGAGACTCACCTCACAGGCAAAGACAGACTGAACATGAAAGGTCTGGAAAAAATATACCATTCATTTGAGACTCATAAACAAGCAGGGGTAGCTATTTTTACATCAGCTAAAGCAGACTTCAAGTCAAGATTAATCAGAAGAGACACAAATTGTATGTCATACTGCTTAAGGAAATCATACATCAATAAGATATAATGATCATAAATATTTATGACTCAAACAATGAAGCATTTATTTGCATCAAATAAACTTCTCAACATTAAGAATCAAATAGAACACAATACAGTAATATTGGGAGACTTTAACATGCCTCTCTCACAACTGGATAGATCATCCAAATATAAATTAAGTAAAGATTCTACAGAACTAAAAAAATACAATTAATAATATGGACCTAACATATCTCTAGAGTAGTTTATCTTTTAATAATTTAATTCACTTTCAGCAACACATGAAACATTTTCTCAAATAGATCATATTTAGGTCACAAAGCAAAGTTTTACAAATACTAAATAAAAAATCAAAAAGATAATACCTTGCATTCTATCAGATCATAATAGAATAAAATGAGAAATCAAATGATTAGATTAAAACAGAAACCATTCTAATACCTGGAGATTAAATAATACACTTTTGAATGATGACTGGGTAGCAGAAAATATCAGTGAAAAAATTAAAAAAAAAAATTATTAGAAGTAAATGAGAATAGTTGTACAACACATCAAAATCTCTGGGACAGTATGAAGTCAGAAGAGAAAGTTCGTACATTGAACTCATACATTAAAAGAATAGAATGATACTAAATAAACAATCTAACATTACATCTCAAGACCCTAGAAAAAGAAGAAAAAAATGACACCAAAATCAATGGAAGATAGGGAATAATTAAAATAAGAACCAAAATCAATGGAATTAAGAATATAAAAAATAGAAACCATCAACAGAACAAAGAGTTGGTTTTTTGAAAGGATAAATAAAATTGATAAACAGTCAAAAAAAAGTGGGAAAAACTCAGATTAACAAAATTTGAGATGAAAAATGAAATATCACTAGAGACACAACTGAAATCCAAAGTTTCATGAGAAACTATTTTGGTGAAACATTATACTCCAAGAAGCTTGAAAATCTTGAAGATATAGACAAATTCCTAGAGACATACACTCTATCAAAATTGAACCTTGAGAGTATAGAAAACTTAAACAGATCAGTATCTTGTAATGAAATTGAGATAGCTACCAAAAGCCTTCCAACAAAAAAACCCAGTATTGGGTGATTCTCAACAAAGTTCTACCAGACCATTAAAGAAAAACTAATACTAAAACTTCTGAAATTATTCCATGAAATAGAAAAGGAGAAAACACTGCCAAACTCATTCTACAAAGTCATCATCACCCTGATACCAATATCAGACAAAGATGCACTTTGGAAATAAAACTTCAGACAAATATCTTTTATGAACATAGACACAAAAATTCTTAATAAGATATATACTCACTGATTACAAAAAAAAAAAAAAAAAACATTAAGAAGAGAGTACATCAGGGTCGAGTGGGTTTCATCTCAGGGATGCAAGTTTGGTTCAATATACAGAAATCAATAAATGTAATTCGCCACATAAATAGACTTATGGGCAAAAATCACATGATTATCTCAATAGATGCAGAGAAAGCATGTGACAAAGTACAGCATCCATTCATGTTTAAACCACTCAAAAAGCTAGAGACAGAGGAACTTCCTTAACAATATAAAGGCTATATGTGACAAATCCAAGGCCAACATTACACTGAATGGAGAAAAACTGAAAAGATTTCCTCTGAAAACAAGGACAATTCAAGGATACCAACTTTCACCACTCCTCTTCAACATAGTCCTTGAAACTCTAGCCAGAGAAATAAGGCAAGAGAAGAAAATTAAAGTGATATGAATAGGAAAAGAAAAGCTCAATTATCTGTTTGCTGAAACATGATTCTATATTTAGAAGACCCCAAGAAACATCCACCCGAAGACTTCTAGAGCTCATAAATTACTTCAGCAAAGTAGCAGGATACAAGATCAGTACTCATATATCCATTATGTTCCTATACTCCAATGATGAATCTGATAGAAAGAAAAGTAGTAAACTATTCCATTGACTATAGCCTTAAAAAAATGGGAATCAATCTAACAAAAGAGGTGAAGGACCTCTACAGTAAAAACTATAGAACACTAAAGAAAGGAATTGAAGAAGACCTTAGAAGATGAAAAGACCTCCAAGGATCTTGAATAGTCAGAACTAATATTGTCAAAAATGACCATACTACCAAAAGAACTATATAGATTCAATTCAGTTCACATCAAAATTCCAATGACATTCTTCTCAGAATTATAATACAGTAGTTCTGAAATTCACTTGGAAAAATAAGAGACCCAGAATAGGCAAAGTGATCCTTAGCAAGAAAAGCAAAGCAGGAGACATGACAATACTGGACCTCAAAACCATGCATGGTACTGGCACCAAAAAGAGAAGAAGACCAATGGAATAGGAAAGAAGACACAGAGACAACCCCCACATAAATACAGCTACCTTATACTAGACAAAGTTGCCAAAAAATATACATTGGAGAAAAGACATCCTTTTAAACAAATGCTGCTGGGAAAACTGGAAATCCATATGTAGTAGAATGAAGTATAACCCCTATCTCACATCCTGCACAAAACTCAACATGAATTAAAGACCCAGGAATTAGATCACAACCCATGAAATTGCTAAAAGAAAATGTAGGCCCAACACACCAACATGTTAGCACAAGAACTGACTTCCTTAACAAAACTCTTAAAGTATAAGAAATAAAATAAAAAAATAGATAAGTAGGATGGCATCAAATTAAGAAACATCTTCATAGCAAGCAAAACAATAGCACAAAGAGAAAGCCTACAGAATGGGAGAAAATTTTTGCCACCTGATCCTTAGAGTATTAATATACAGGATATATAAAAATTCAAAAAAACTTAACACCCAAAAAACAAAACAAAACAAAACAAAACAAAACAAAACAAAAAAACCCAATCAATAAATGGGCAAAAGAACTAAAAGATACTTCTTAAGAGAAGAAATTTAAATGGTCAAAAAATATATGAAAAAACTGTTCAGCATCTCTAACAATTAGAGAAATGCAAATTAAAACTCCACTGACATTCCATCTCACCATAGTCATAATGGCAAATATCAAGAATACAAATAACAATAAAAGTAGGTGAGAATTTGGGGTAAAAGGTACACACATACATTTTTGGTATGGTTGCAAATTAGTGTAACCCCTATGTAAATCAGTATGGAGATTCTTAAAAAAATCCAGGAATGGAACCACCATATGACCAACTATCCCACTCCTTGGTATATATCTGAAAGATTTGAAAACTGCATACTACCATGACATACCCACATCAATGTTTATAGCAGGACAATTCACAATAGCCAAACTATGGAAAGAAGCTGTCAAACTCGTTCTACAAAGGCAGTATCACCCTGCTACCAATATCACACAAAGACACCTTAAAGAAAGAAAACATCAGATTGATATCTTTGATATCTTTGTTGAACGCAGAACAAAAAATTATTAATAAAATGTTAATTAACCACAGAAACCCATTTTATAGCAGCACAAGAAACTGAGGTGCACTAATTTGCAACCCGTCAATAAATGAGTGGATAAAGAAAAATTGGTATGTATACACAATGGAGTATTATTCAGCCATAAAGAAGAATGACATTATAGCTTTTGCTCATAGATGGATTGACCTGGAGACTACCATGCTAAGTGAAATAAGCCAGTCCCAAAAAGTCAAAAAAAGAATGTTTTCTTTGGTATGTGGAAGCAAATCCAAAATAAGGTGGGGGCAAATAGAAGATCAGTAGAGTAGATCAAAGGGAATGATGGGAAGGGAGGAAGATAGTATAGGGGAAGATGGTGGAATGAATCTAAGCTAATTTTCCAATGTATATATATGAATATTTAACAGTGAATCTCACCACATTACACATACACATTATTTATGTCCACAAGACACTAACTAAAAAAAAATAAAACAAAAATCTACAAGTACAGAGCCAAAAGATCAGTAGATAAGAGGGAGGAGAACAGAGAAACAGGAACGAGGGAGGGAAAGGGAAAATCCTGGGGATTGAATTAGAACAAATTATATTTCATGCTTTTATAATTTTGTCAAAATGAATCCTAGTGTTATCACATAACTAAAATGAATCAATGAAAATATTTTACAAAGGGAATATAATATTTGTTCATAATTATAGGTTGATTTGATTTGTTTACCTTTTTGAACCATATCATGTAATGTCAAAGAACCTTAAAAATGTTTTATCCTTTTATATAATTAAGATAATGAAGGATTACTTAGCATTTGTAGTTTTTATGTTGAGATGACATACTCTAAAATTGGAAAATAATTTAATTAATTTCATACATAAGTCTGTAATGATAATTGCTGCATTTGAATCCAATTGTGATGTTTTTGCTTTATTTTAAAACAAATTTGATGCTCCACATATTACTAACATCTTCTCATTTTCTCCCCCATGTTTCTTGAGTCTGCCTTTGTTCTGTTTTCTTATAGATCCTGCTAAAAACCTAAACAAGGTAATCAAGATTACGTAACAGTGGAGATTATCAAATTCAATGTATGAATCACCACTGCATGCACAAATAATTTTTTGAAGCATCATCATTCCAGTTTAGAACATGAAGGGATGTGAAAGTAATGCCAGGTATTTATGGACTTAATTACTCATGGGGGGAGATTAGGAGGCTTGTCCTCTTCATCACATAATGCAACTACAAACTCTAACTGGAAAATAGTTCTCAACATTTTTTCTTTGAGGAATAATACAAAGTGCATTTGAAACAGAAATATATCTATACTGGTTACTTGTTATATAACTAAAGAGAGAAGCAGCCCAGGTAAACAACAGCATATACAAATTTAATTTGACTTATAAAATCTTTTGTCACTGCTGTAAATTCATAAAAGAGACAATGGGAATGAATGTACAGGTCACTTAAAAAGCAAACTTCACTAGTGTTTTAAACTTACAGTTCCTCCAAACTGTCTTATCAATGTCATCAGTGATTCCATCATTGCTCAATCCAGTGGTCAATATTTGATTTTCTCTTACATGACCTGCCAGCAACGTTTGACACTATATCACTCTTCTCCTCAAAACATTTTCTTTCTGAGCACGGTGGTGCACACCTGTAATCCCAGTGACTTGGGAGACTGAGGTAGGAGGATTGAAAGTTCAGGGCCAGACTTAGAAATCTAGTGAGCTCCTGTCTCAAAATAAAAAATAAAAATGTCTGGCATGTAGCTGAGTGGTAGAGTGCCCAGTACCCCTCCTCCCCAAATTCTTTACTCAGTTTCCTGTAATTCTTGTCTTCCTGTGTTTTTTTATTTTATTTTATTTTTAAATTTTTGTCTAATTGGCAAATCAAACACAAAAGTTCCCCAAGTTAACTCTTGTCCTTCCTCCTCAACCTACTGAACCCATGATCTCAACTATACCCATGTATAGTTGATGACAACCCACATTCCAGATGTTCAAGCTGCAAGCTAATGACAGGGTGATGGACTCCTCTCACTGCCCATCCTCTACCTGCAGGAAAACCTCTTTTGTTATAACCAGAATCCAGCTATTTCTCACCACATCCACTGCCCTTACTTCCTTACTTTCTTCTGAGTCACCATCTTCTCTTGCTGGGATTGCCGTAAAAACCTAGCTGTCTACAGGTTTCCATTCTTTCCCTCAGGAGAGCCACGAGAGTCCTATTTTTAAAAACTGCATCAGGTATATCAGTCCTCTCCTTTGAGCCTTCACTCTGTGTAAAATCTGATTTCTTAACATTGATCCACTAGACCCCTGAGGTTGCTTCTGCCCTGTGACTGTTGTGAACTCAACTGAGATCATTCACTTTCAGATGTACTGACCTCCATATTCTTTCTCAAATAATCCAGGCACAGTCAACTTAGACTTCAAATTGGCCATTCTGTCTGTCTGGTATACTATTGCCCAAGGTATGTGTCGTAATAATCCTCAGATCTCTTCAAAATTTGCCAAGAATTTGCCACCTCACCTAATGAACTGTATTTAAAACACTTTGAAAATACTATCAGCCCTTACCCTCCAGCACAACTTTCCTCTATACTTTTTTCTTTTTCCATAAAGATTTATCCCCTTCCAATGGACTAATAATTGACTTATGTATTATAATTGTTACTTGTTGTTTACTTATCAGCTTAATGAAATCTGGTATCTATGTCTGGTTTGGTCACTACTACGTTATCTTTTGTACTTTTGCACGATAACTAGCATAAAGCACTGGCTTAGTAAGAAATTAACATATGGTATACAATAAAAGAAAGGATAACTATAAAAATGGATAAAAAAAGTCATGTGTTTTAAATTTTCTTATCTGAAGTTCATTTTAGGCACTTTTTTTGAATTTCATTTACATTATGCTATTGAATATATTAACTATACTATTGAATACATTAGTTAAATAGAACCAATAGGTTGTACTTATTCATTTGTAGTAAGGAAATGGCTCATGTAGTTAGGAATCTGTAGTCAGCTAGTTGGAGACCCAGGAGTGCCAAAGATATAATTCAGTTCCAATCTGAAGGCCTAAAAAGTAAATAATCCAATGAGGTAGTTCCAATCTGAAAGTCAGCTGGCCAATATCTCAATGTGAGTTTGAAGGCAGAAAAAATCAGCATCTCCACTCAAAGGTAGTCAAGGAGAAGAAATTCTCACTTAGACCATTCTGTTCAATTTAGGTCTTTATTTGACTAGGTGAGGCCTACCACACTAGGGAGGAAAATATACTTCATCTATTAATACAAGTTTTAATCTTATTCAGAAATACCTTCACAGACATAACGGGAATCGTATTTGATGAAATATCTGGGCACCTCCTGGCCCAAGTTGACATAATATTAACCATCATACAGAATTTAAAACACAATCATTTCTCCTTCTTCATACTCTTGCATAGTAGCTTTTTATTAGAATGTTTCACATTTGCTTCCTGCAAATGTGGAAATTTCATAGAGTGATACATGACAGTTATGAGGAACATGAATTATTAATTGAGAGTAAACTAATCAATGTACTGCTTATTATATTTTCTATAACAAAATGAAGTTAGCTGAATTACTAGTTCTTATCAAATGAGTCTCTGGTTTTCTTGTCTTCGTGTCTCAAAAATCCATTTGCTCCAAGTTAAAAATTCTGAGCCACTTCAATTAAATCATGAAAAAATCAAACTGTTTCATCCTTAATCTAGCAATAGTAATACATAAATAACAAAGATTCTCAGTATGAAAAACTAAAAATGATAACTGTAGTCTAGTTACTGCTTATATGTGAATATATGGACTATCCATTAGGTGACACATATCAATATCAGTAAGTCATTTCCTCAGTGGTCTTTTGAAAAGATAATTGTGTCACTTGATAAAAGAATGTTGTTTTTTGATACCCTGTAAACGTGTGTGAGTTTTGTTTTGTTGATTTTACAGCCCTGGGGATTGATCCCAGGGCTGCTCTACCACTGAGCTGCACCCACCTTCTTTTTTAAAGCTTTTGTGATAGGGTCTTGCTAAGTACCAAGGGTGATCTTGAACTTGAGATTCTCTTGTCTCAGTTACCTAAGTACCTAGAATTATGGGCAGGAGACACCGTGCCCAGTTCTCTGAATGTTTGCGAAAGCCACAGTGAATTCCTTTTTCAAAATTATGGATTTATTAGATTAGGCTCTAACCCTCTAAAATTAATCAAAGAAGAATATATCTTCTCAAAAATAAGAATTTTGAAACAGAACTTGCTTTCTGTTTTCCTTCATAACTGACTATTTGATTTTGAAACTTGTATTTATCTCTAGAAAGTAGGGAGTTGCCATACATTGGAATATTCTGATCTAAAATTTAAATAGTTACTATGAATAAAGTAACAGAGATATGCACATAATACCAAAGAGGCATCTATATCAAATTGGAAATCCAGAAAAGTCATGTAGTTACAGAGGATACTTGTATTTACAAATTTTTCTTTTGGGAAACAGTTTAAGTTTCTTAGCTAGTGTGCACCATACAGTTGTGAAAGAAATTCACTTTGAACAGTGTTTATAGAGACAGCCAATTAATAAACTGATCAATTACACATATTGAGTGTATCACTGCAAACTAGCGCTGGAATTACTATGAAGTCCTACAAATGAAGTTAAAAATTTTCACTCTTTATCAAGTAATTTAAAAATTAACAAGAAAGGTACAACAAATGCAACTTAAAATGGGAATAAATAGAGCAAATATCCAAATAGAAAATAGAAAGAAATAGAACAAATAATCAAATTATAAGAAAAACACACAGACACACACATACACACACACACACACACACACCCCTCACTATGATTCACAGAAATTGATGTATTTATATTTATGGTGTTAATAGAGTGACAGATCAGATAAAAGAGATTTTCCAAACATATTCTGATTAAAAAATGGAGAAAGAGGTAGTTTAACACAATGGTATGGCCATCTGTGGGTTGGCAGGTGACTGATATCCAAGGAGGACCAGAACTAGACATGTGGCAGTCCCTTGCATTATTTCAGAGGTATGGTCAGTCCATGTAGTTTGTTAGCCCATGTAGATCATCAATCTAATCAATTAGTTATGATATACTTTTTCAAACCATATTCTTTAAATAGTTATTGAAATGAAATAATTGATTCTCTATTTTAAAAATACAGATTACATGTTTCAGTAATATTTTATACCTATATTCATTATATTCTATTTTTTAAACAAAATATCTTATGATTCTGTTACACATGAAAAATCCTATTTTAGATTTAATTAAGTGAATCCTCCATCTACACTTCACAGAATCATGTCACACACTATTGGCTTCTGTATTTTGGCAAAGTACAGATTAATGGATCAGCTTATGGGTTAGAACATGTTGATCATCCGTACTTGAACCTTCTACTTTGTAATAAAGAAATGAATGAAAATAAAAAATTCAAATAGATTTATACTTGGGAGAACTATTTCTTTTCTTTTTCCCATTTGAGAGATCTGTTTTAATGCAAAGGAGAGATGTGTGTTTGGCTACTGTGAGTATCTTGTGGAAAACTGAACTGAAAGCATACTTGAGAGTTACTTCAGTGGTGTTTGCACAGCCTATGCAGATTGTTGCTCTCATCCACTGCCAACCTGGCCCAGCCAATATTATGTATGTCGGGATAAATGGGTCAAGCAGCATCCTCTGGCAGGATGTACAGCACTTATACAGCTGGTGAGCCATGAGACTGGCCTTGACTATTGAGAAGTTGTAAAAAATTTTTAAAATAAAATAAAAAGAGAGAGAGAGAGAAAATTCAGGATGTTTAATTTGGAGGCTTTCACTTAGGCAAGAATATCTATATTCTTCCCAGAATTCCTCACCAATTTATCTGGGGGAAAATAATATGTTTAAAGGATAGTTATTTAGGACTCAGTCCTTTGTCTAAAAGCAATTAACACTTCTTGGCCCTCAACATACTCTAAATTTCAAAACATTCACCCACACAAAGGCACATATGCCCATGCTCAAAGAGCTTGGAAAATTCAGGGAACTTATTACTTGATTTTGAGAAAACAGTCTAGGTTTGCTTATGTCACTTTCTTTCTCTTCTCTCTCCCTCTTTTCTGCCATACTCCAAACTTTTCCTTTTCCCTTTCTATCAGAATCATTCCTGAACTCTGCTCTATCTTCCACCAAAATGGTCCCACTTATTATTCTACCTGACCCTGTTTCCCAAATAGCCAGACCATATGGTTCCGACTCTATTTGTCTACTACCTAAACAACTAATGAGTGCATTGGATTCTAATAGACCTCATAACCTGACTAAACTAGAGCTCTTCACAAGTTTTTGCTCCTCTGGTCCCTCCACCTAAGTATGGTAAACGGAATCTACCTCTGACAGCTCCTTGGAGAAAATATCTATGGGTTCTCCCTGATCCTTTCCTTTTCCTCATTCCTCAGCTCCAACCCATGAAAATATCCCATTGGCTCTAACTTCAGTTTTGTCCATACTCACTTTCACCCCCTATTCCAAGCTTCTGATCAGTTCTCACTTCAATCAAGCAAGGCTCAGCCTTTTACAAAGCCTACCATGCAAATCCTTTTATTCAATAAGTGCATTTTGTCTTTTAAATATATGAGCATTAAAAAAGTCTAATTTGCTATCTCTGCAATGTCCACCATAAGTCAGCCCCCATTAACTTTCATAATATATAAATAACAACGGCAGGCAGTTAAGGAAAGGTGGTATGGTAAAATATGGTAGAAAAATACATTGGAATGAAAAATCTAGGTTTGAATCTCCAATTTATCCTTTCTTTATATGACTTTGGGCAATTTATTTCAGTGTTCTTAGCTATAACTTCTTCATCTATGAAGATGTTCTAATTATCTCTGTAACAATTTATTATAAGCTCTTAAAATTCTGGGGGTTGATGGTGCTGCACGGGTGGTTCTCACCTAATAGGATCTTACAGTTCTGGGAGTTGATTGGGCTGCACTGGTGGTTCTCACCTAGATTCTCTCATGAACTGAGAAGGATATTGAGTGAGACTGCAGTTATCTGACGGCGTCTAACTTGGGCTTCCTCGCAGCATGGTGGTCTCAAGGATTTGATCTTCTTCCATAACAGCTGTTCCTACAAAGCAAGTGTTCCAGGAGGCCTGGGTTTATTCTATCTTGGAAGTCCCTGAACGACTATTTACCAATAGTGAACATTAAAATATTCTTTAAAAAGTTAATTTTATGGGAACTTTCAGAAAAGTAATGACATCAATTGTATATTTCTTTTTGTAAACATTAAAGTTTTTTACTTTTCAGTTCATTCTTCCTTACTATGCAAAAAGCAATCATAAAATTTATCGCATTTTTCAGATATGATATGATTTGGGAGTTTCTAATTTCTTTTTCTATTTTGATTTATTCAGTCAATATATAGGTCAATCATTTGCTTTAGTCAATTTTCTTTGTATGATTTTTCTTTAGTGGAAGGTTAATAAATATAAAGTCAGGAGTGAAAATTGTTTCACAAGTTAGAAATAGCAATGGAACGTTTGAATAAGATGTTAGTTTGAAGGAAGTCATGAGGAATAATTACTAATATGTGCACAAAATTTTAACAATTTTCCAATGAATGAACTGGGAGATAACATGGAATTTCATATTGATTTTGATATAAATGAAAATACTTCATGATTTTTCAAATTTTTCTTAATTCTTTCAAAGTATGATGAACTGGTGTACAGTTTATTTTTCTGCTTCATCGAAGGCACATATTAAGCAATTTTAATTTATATATTTTTAAAAGTTAATTTCGTTTTTTTTTTCTTTTATATTTCACTTTAATGTAACAGGATCTGCAGAACTAATTTAAAATGTTGAACAACAATTTACTGTTTTCTCCGAGATTTCTTTTTCCACCCTCTTCATTCTTTATACAATATATATCCTCTAACGGGACTAATCCAACCATAAATTAATTCTGACCTGAAAGCTTAACTTCTTGTACCAGGATTTTCAAAAATAAAATCCTCAAAATAGTTAATGGTGAATTATACTCAGGAGGAGTAGGAGGCTGAATAATGGATATCCAAAGATATCAAGTTCTAACACTTGGAACCTATAAAATTGATCTTATTGGGAAAGAGTCTTTGTGGACATGATTAAGTTAATTCAGGTAGATTGTAAATCCAATCACAGGTGTGCTTTTAAGAAACAAAGAGAATTTTGACACACAGACACACACACAGTAGAAGGCTCTGTGGAGATGGAAGCAGAAATTGGAGGGACACAGCCCCAAGCTGAGGAGTGCCAAGGAAACTTGGCAGCTACCAGAAGCTACAGGAGACAAACCCTAGAACTTCCCACAGAACCTTAGGAGGTGGGACTGCTTTGCTGCCTTGACTTCTTACATCTATCTCCAGAGCCATGAGAAAATAAATAGTTGTCTTAAGCCAACAACAACAACTCTGTGATAATTTGTTACAGTAATGACAGGACTCTAATACAAGCAAAAAAAAAAAAAGTTAAATGTGTATTAAATTGAAATAGAAAATATATGAAAGCACTAAGATGTCTGGATTTGGAAAAGTATTGAGAAGAAGCCTCATCCCACTAAACTGTGCTCAACTTTTCAATCATAGTTTTCTATTTACTTTTGATCCATCACTCTTTGTCCTAAAATAGTGATTCCTTTATACAAACAAAGATCTATCAAGAGCAAACACAGGAACTCCCACTGCTGCACCATATGGACCTCCTGCACTACGCACTCCCCATCTACCACTGTGGGGCTTCCCTGGCTGCCTCTGTCTTGGCATACTGCAGCCGTCATCATAGCCCCCTCAATGTGGTAGCCTCTACCTTGGGACACCAGATAGAGCCTAGAGACAGCCATCTGCTACAGCACTGTCCACAATGGCACTGCATCTCAAAACAGGGTGACTGATGCCACTGCGTGGACTGCCCTTGCTGCTCCATCTTGGAAAGAGGTCACCCCCATCTTGGGACACCTCTGCTGCCACAATTGTCACCTGTCTTTGGGGCAGCGTCCATCTTGGGACACTGGCAGGGGCTTAGAAGCCAACTTCAAGGTACCTACAGGTTTGCCACCACTGCCGCTGCCCCCAACTAGGGACATGGCTCCTTCCACTTAGGGACAACAGTCAGGGTCCATCACCAACTTCCCTGCAGGCTGGGTTATACATAAGGTCTCCTCACTAAAGTGTGATAATAACCACCATCTTGCTGCAGAGGAAGGAAAGAGCTTTGCACAGGATTGGTAAGTTGGAAGATTGTGAGGGCTTCTTGATCCCGGCTCACCCAGACAACTAGCCTGGCAGCCAATGGGTTCCTAGGACCAACTTTGGTGATACTTGCTGAGACCAAATAACTCAGTCCCCAACTCCCTCCCCAATCTGGCATCCACAGATCACCTGGTCCCACTGGTTTGGCAATCAACAGGGCCCTCTAGCTCCCCAATCCCCAGGCTCTCAACCATAAACCAACCACCAACCTGGCACAGCACTTGCAGCTACATGGCTGGAGAGCACTCTCACCACCTGGCCCTGGTCTGCCAATTCAGAACAGCTCTCCATTACAGGCACAGAGGTCCTGGCCCACAGCTCTCAGGACCTCCAAAGAAGGAGGTTCCTGATTGGGAAGTTTGAAAGGGTAGGGGTGGGAAAGATTCAGTTTAGAGACTAAATTAGAGATGAGGAATTGTGGGGTCCACAGGCAATGTAATGGGCTAAGACAATGCTCCTACATCACATGAGTGAATACCAAGGGAGACTACTAGGTAAGTCTTCCAAAGGGGACTGACCATTTCTAGACCCTACCTCCAGGGGTTTCAAGAATAACCCTACCACCCTCCAAGACTAACTCTTCACCATCCTGAAGATAGAGACATGAGAAAATGCCAAACAACGCCACCATTCAAATGAGAAGGGAACCAGGAAAGATATTGAACTCCAACAGAAACAATTGTTCAATTTTCCCTCAAGATTTTATTTTTCTTTCCTTTTCCTGCTTTCACATTCCCAATATTTTTGAAACCAAGTACATTCCATGCATCAGGCTACTGAGGACTGGGATGTCTGAATAGTATATTACAGTTTTGTTGTTTATCCTTTTTTTTTTTTTTTTTAACTCTCTATATTTTCCTCTCGCTTATCTGTTTCCCTGGAGTCTCTTTCTCTCTTTGCTTCTGCTAACACCCAACTTCTTTTGATTGCTCTTTCACTCTTCCTAGGATCTAATACCTTTATATTTGCACCTCCTACCTCACAAACATCACATCCTACACCTCCCACCACCCCATTTCTCTCTTTCCTCACCATTAGAAGCTGTAGACTTTTTTGAAAACCTACTGAATATATTGTAGATAAAAACCAAACATATCATTCTGGTTCAAGTCTGTATATTGTTTGCATTGTGTGCTGTTAATATTGATCTCCCCATTGAAGGTGAGATATTAGAGACCTGCAAGGATGTTATAAGTCTGTAGGGTAAAAACTATAATACCTTGAATCTGTACTGCTAGAGGGGAAGACATGCAAATGAAATAACAAGGGAAAAAAGTGCCCCAAACAAGCCAAGATTCTATAATAATAGAATACATTGACAGCACAGTAGAAGAAATGTCAGAGAAGGAGTTCAGAATGCACATAATTAAAATGATCTGTGAACTAAAGGATGATTTAAGACACTAAATGAAGCTAGCAAAAGATCACTTCAATAAAGAGAAAAGAGAGCAAATGCAGGTAACAAAAGATTACTTCTATAAAGAGAGATTTTTGAAAAAAAAAAAAAAAGAGAGAGAGAAATCCATGAAATGAAGGAAACAGAAAACCAAATTAAAAATTTAATAGAAAGCATTACCAACAGACTAGATTATATGGAAGAAAGAACCCCAGGCAATGAAGACAAAAAATAATATCTTGAAAATAAAGTTGACCACACAGTGAAAATAGTAAGAAATCATGAACAGTACTTCCGAGAATATGGGATAACCTGAAAAGACCTAATTTAAAATTTATTGGGATAGAGGAAGGCATGGAGATATAAAATGAAGGAATGCACAATCTTTTCAATGAAATACTATCAGAAAATTTCCCAAATCTGAAGAGTGAAATAGAAAATCAAATATTAAGAGGCTTACAAGGACACAAAATGTACAAAATTACAACAGATCCAAACCAAGGCACATTATAATAAAAATACCTAGCATACAGAATAAGGATAAAATTTTTAAAGGGCACAAAAGAGAAGTATGAGATTGCATATGGGGGAACCAATTCAGATATCAGCAGATTTCTCAACCCAGAACCTAAAAGCTAAAAGATCTTGGAACAACATATATCAAGCTCTGAAAGAAAATGGATGCCAACCAAGAATCCTATATTCAGTAAAACTAAGCTTTAGATTTGATGACAAAATAAAAACATTGCGTGATAAAAAAAAAGTTTAAAAAATTTACAACTAGAAAGCCTGCACTACAGAACATTCTCAGCAAAATATTCCATGAGGAGAAAATGAAAAGCAGGAATGAAAATCAACAAAGAGGGGAGCTACACTAAAGGAAATGTCAAAGAATAAACCAAATCAAGTTAAAAACCAAAAATAAACCAAAGTGACCAGGAATACAAATCTTATCTCCACAATAACTCTGAATGTTAATGGCCTAAACTCATCAATCAAAAGACATAGACTGGCAGATTGGATTTTTTAAAAAGACCCAACAATATGCTGCCTTCAAGAGACTCATCTCATAGGAAAAGACATCCACAGACTGAAGGTGAAAGGATTGGAAAGAATATATCACTCACATGGACTGCACAAAAAAGCAGAGGTTCCCACCCTCATATCAAATAAAGTGGCTTCAAGCCAAAGTTCATCAGAAGGGATCAAGAAGGACATTTCATACTGCTTGAGGGAATCATATGTCAGTATGACATAACAATCATAAATATTTATGCCCCCAACAGTTGAGTATCTATGTACATCAAACAAACCCTTCTCAATTTCAAGAATCAAATAGACTACAACACAATAATAACACAATAATAACACACCTCTCTCACCTCTGAGTAGATGTTCCAAACAAAAACTAACCAAAAACACTATAGAACTAAATCATACAATCAATGATTTAGACTTAATGGACATATACAGAATATTTCACCCATCAGTGAGTAAATACACTTTATTCTCAGCAGCATATTGATAACTCTCTGAAATAGAACGAAATGTTATGCCACAAAGCAACTCTTTGCTTTGATACTACTTTGCATTCTATCAGAACATAATGAAATGCAATTAGAAATGAATGATAAAATAAAAAACAAAAACTACTCCAGACGCAGATCGAAGATGGTGGACTAGAGGGAGGCTGCGTTCCTTGTCGCTCCCTAATGCCAGATTTAAGCAGAGGATATCTGTTTATCGGTGAGGCAGTTTTTGCTGCTTCTCAATCCCCTGGTGTTTACCCATTTATCTGCTGTGATGACCTGCAGTCTGCCAGCATATCAATGCCTTTTATGAGAGCAGATTGCTCACTGTCAAGCGTCTATCATCCTCCATTTGCCTGCCTCTCGCCTGTCCACCGCCTGCCTTACTCCTATCCATCACCCAACATTTGAGGTTCAACTCCCGATCCTACAACAACAGTTAACAAACTGATTGCCAACAGCCAGTGGAGCACCAGCTGCCTGCTGCTGCCTGGAAGTTCACTGTTACAGTACCTGCAGGTTTGATTACACATGGCTGCCGCCATTTTGAGACAACAGCCAGGTCCTGTAGAACCCCTGGCCGGACTGACTGAGCCCCATCTCCAGGATCCCTCAGTCCGACCGATCACTCCCTGCCTCTGGGGCCCTTACATTAACTGACTGCTCCCTGCTGCCAGGACCCCCAGACCAACTAACTGCGCCCTATCATCGGGATGCCAGACGGACTGATTGCACCCGGCCTCCAGGAAACCACAACCACACCAAACACACGGGACCTCCAGGACCCCTGCCGGACCAACTGCATCCCATCTCCAGGACCTCCAGCTGACCACGTCCACCACTGAGTTGCAGCTCCCCATTTGCCAACACATTTCGAAGCCAGAGCAGCTATCTTGGATAATCCTGGAAGCCATAGCTCCGATCTTTGGGTGGGGCAAATCCCATCCTGAGATGCCTGCTGGAGGATTGAAGCTCATTGTCAGGGGCTATTTGGTCTAGGATTGCATAGTGTCTGATTTGGGCACTGCTAATATTGATCTCCCCTTAAAGAAAGGGTTTTGGAAACCTATAGGGCCACTATAAGCCTATAGGGGGAAATCTGCAATACCCCAGATCTGCACTGCTAGAGGGAAAGATACATGAACAACATGAAAAAACAAGGGAAGAAAACGATCCAAACAAATCTAGATTCTATAGTAATAGAATCCAATGACAGTATGTTAGAAGAAATGTCAGAAAAGGACTTCAGATTATACATGATTAAGATGATTCGCGAAGCAAAGGATGAGATAAGAGAGCAAATGCAGGCAATGAAAGATCATACCAATAAGCTGAAAGAGCACCTGCAGGAAGCAAAAGATCATTTCGACAAAGAGATAGAGATTCTAAAAAAAAAAAAAAAAAAAAAAAAAAAAAAAAAAAAAAAAAAAACCAAAAGGAAATCCTTGAAATGAAGGAGCAAATAAAAAACTCAATGGAAAGCATCACCAACAGACTAGACCACTTGGAAGACAGAACCTCAGACAATGAGGACAAAATATTTAATCTTAAAAATAAAGTTGCCCAAACAGAGAAGATAGTAAGAAACCATGAACAGAATCTCCAAGAACTATGGGACATCATGAAAACACCAAATTTAAGAATTATTGGGATTGAAGAAGGCACAGAGATACAAACCAAAAGAATGAACTATCTACTCAATAAAATAATATCAGAAAATTTCCCAAACCTGAAGAATGAAATGGAAAATCAAATACAAGAGGCTTACAGAACACCAAATGCACAGAATCACAACAGATCCATATCAAGACACATTATAATGAAAATGCCTAACATTCAAAATAAAGATAGGATTTTGAAGGCCACGAGAGAAAAACATGAGATTACATATAGGGAGAGACCGATACGGATAGCAGCCGACTTCTGAACTCAGACTCTAAAAGCTAGAAGGGCCTGGAACAACATATTTCAAGCTCTGAAAGAACATGGTTGCCAACCAAGAATCCTATACCCAGCAAAACTAACCTTCAGATTTGAAGATGAAATAAAATCTTTCAATGATAAACAAAAGTTAAAAGAATTTACAAATAGAAAGCCTGCACTACAGAATGTTCTCAACAAAATATTCCATGAGGAGGAAATGAAAAACAACAATGGAGGTCAGCAAAGGGAGAAACTACCTTAGAGAAAAACCACTCAAAGGAGAAACCAAGTCAACTTAAAAAGAAAAATAAGCCAAATGACTGGGAATACAAATTATTTCTTAATAATACCCCTGAACGTTAATGGCCTAAACACATCAATCAAAAGACATAGACTGGCAGAAGGTATTAAAAAGAAAGACCCAACAATATGCTGCCTGCAAGAGACTCATCTCATAGAAAAAGACATCCACAAGTAAAGGTGAAAGGATGGGAAAAAACCTACCACGCACATGCACTCAGTGAAAAAGCAGTGGTTTCCATCCTTATATCAGATAAAGTGGACTTCAAGCCAAAGTTAGTCAGAAGGGATAAAGAAGGACATTTCATACTGCTTAAGGAAACCATAAATCAGGAAGACATAACGATAGTAAATATTTATGCCCCAAACAATGGTGCATCCCTGTACATCAAACAAATCCTTCTCAATTTCAAGAATCACATAGACCACAACACAATAATTCTGGTTGACTTTAACGCACCTCTGTCACCACTAGATAGATCTTCCAAACAAAATCCAACCCAAGAAACCATGGAACTCAATAACACAATCAATAACCTAGACTTAATTGACATATATAGAATATTCCATCCATCAATGAGCGGATACACTTTCTTCTCAGCAGCACATGGAATCTTCTCAAAAATAGACCATATGTTATGCCAAAAAGCATCCCTTAGGAAAGGCAAAAAAATAGAGATACTGCCTTATGTTCTATCAGATCATAATGGACTGAGAGTAGAAATCAATGACAAAATAAAAAACAGAAATTACTCCAACATTTGGAGGCTAAATGATATGCTATTGAATGAAACATGGATAACAAAAAACATCAGGGAGGAGATTAAAAAATTCTTAGAGGTCAATGAGAATGATGATACAACATATCAAAATCTCTGGGACACTATGAAAGCGGTAGTAAGAGGAAAATTCATTGCATGGAGCACATTCCAGAAAAGAATGAAAAGTCAACAAGTAAATGACCTAACCTTACAGCTCAAAGCCCTAGAAAAAGAAGAACAGAATAACAGCAAAAGTAGTAGAAGACAGGAAATAATTAAAATCAGAGCTGAAATCAATGAAATTGAAACAAAAGAAACTATTCAAAAACTTGACAAAACAAAAAGTTGGTTCTTTGAGAAAGTAAGCAAAATAGACAAACCCTTAACCACAGTAACAATGAGAAGGAGAGAAGACTCAAATTACTAAAATACATGATGCAAAAGGAAATATCACAACAGACACCACTGAGATACAGAACATAATGAGAAGCTACTTTGAAAATCTGTATTCCAACAAAATAGAAACTACCGAAGACATTGACAAATTTCTAGAGACATATGCTTCTCCCAAACTGAACCAGGAGGACATGCACAATTTAAACAGATCAATACCAAGCAATGAAATAGAAGAAGCCATTAAACACCTACCATCCAAGAAAAGCCCAGGACCAGACGGATTCTCAGCCAAGTTCTAGAAGACCTTCAAAGAAGAACTGATTCCAATACTTCTCAAAGTATTCCAGGAAATAGAAAAAGAGGGTACCCTACCGAACTCATTCTATGATGCTAATATAACCCTCATTACCAAAGCAGGAAAAGACGCATCAAGGAAAGAAAATTTTAGACCAATATCCTTGATGAATATAGATGCAAAGATCCTTAACAAAATATTGGCAAACCATATCCAAATACATATTAAGAATATTGTGCACCACGATCAAGTGGGGGTTCATCCCTGGAATGCAAGAATGGTTCAACATTCATAAATCAATAAACGTAATCCATCATGTCAATAGACTTAAGGATAAGAATCATATGGTTCCTTCAATTGACACAGAAAAACCATTCGACAAAATACAACACCTTTTCATGCTCAAAACACTAGAAAAAATAGGGATAGTAGGAACATACCCGAACATTGTAAAGGCTATTTATGCTAAGCCCATGGCCAACATCATTCTTAATGGAGAAAAACTGAAACCATTCCCTTTAAAAATGGGAACAAGACAGGGATGTCCTCTTTCACCACTTCTATTCAACATTGTCCTCGAAACTCTAGCCAGAGCAATTAGGCAGACTAAAAAAATTAAAGGGATACGAATAGGAAAAGAGGAACTTAAAAGCCACTATTTGCAGATGACACAATTCTATATTTAGAGGATCCAAAAACCTCCTCCAGAAAACTTCTAGACCTCATCAATGAATTCAGCAAAATAGCAGGCTATAAAATCAACACGCATAAATCTAAAGCATTTTTATATGCAAGCGATGAAACACCTGAAATGGAAATGAGGAAAACAACTCCATTTGCAATAGCCTCAAAAAAAAAAAAAAAAAAAAAATACTTGGGCATCCATCTAACCAAAGAGGTAAAAGATCTGTAGGATGAAAACTACAAAACATTGAAGAAACAAATTAAGGAAGACCTTAGAAGATGGAAAGATCTCCCATGTTCTTGGATAGGAAGAATTAATATTGGCAAAATGGCCATACTACCAAAAGTGCTATACAGATTCAATGCAATTCCAATTAAAATCCCAATGACATACCTTACAGAAATAGAGCAACCAGTCATGAAATTCATCTGGAAGAATAAGAAACCCAGAATAGCTAAAGCAATCCTTAGCAGGAAGAATGAAACAGGGGGTATCGCAGTACCAGAACTTCAACTATACTACAAACAATAGTAACAAAAACAGCATGGTATTGGCACCAAAATAGACAGGTAGATCAATGGTACAGAATAGAGGACATGGACACAAACACAAATAAATACAATTTTCTCATACTAGACAAAGGTGCCAAAAATATGCAATGGAGAAAAGATAGCCTCTTCAACAAATGGTGCTGGGGAAACTGGAAATCCACATGCAAAAGAATGAAACTAAACCCCTATCTCTCACCCTGCACAAAACTCAACTCACAGTGGATCAAGGACCTTGAAATCAGACCAGACACCCTGCAACTTGTAGAAGAAAAAGTAGGTCCAAATCTTCACCTTGTTGGCTTACGATCAGACTTCCTTAACAGGACTCCCATAGCACAAGATATAAAAGCAAGAATCAATAACTGGGATAGATTCAAACTAAATAGTTTTCTCTCAGCAAAGGAAACTATCAGCAATGCGAATAGAGAGCCTACAGAGTGGGAGAATATCTTTGCCACTCATACTTCAGATAGAGCACTAATTTCCAGAATATATAAAGAACTCAAAAAACTCTACACCAAGAATACAAATAACCCAATCAACAAATTGGCTAAGGAAATGAACAGACACTTCACCAAAGATCTACAAGCAATCAACAAACATATGAAAAAATGTTCACCATCTTTAGTAATAAGAGAAATGCAAATCAAAACTACACTAAGATTCCATCTCACCCAAATTAGAATGGCGATTATCAAGAATACAAGCAACAATAGGTGTTGGAGAGGATGTGGGGAAAAAGGTACACTCATACATTGCTGGTGGGGCTGCAAATTAGTGCAGCCACTCTGGAAAGCAGTGTGGAAATTCCTTAGAAAACTTTGACCCAGCTCTCCCACTCCTCAGCCTATACCCAAAGGACTTAAAATCAGCATACTACAGAGATACAGCCACATCAATGTTCAAAGCTGCTTAATTCACAATAGCCAGACTATGGAACCAACCTAGATGCCCTTCAATTGATGAATGGATAAAGAAACTGTGTTATATATATACAATGGAATATTACTGAGCCATAAAGAATAATAAAATTATGGCCTTTGCAGGCAAATGGATGAAATTGGAGAATATCTTGCTAAGTGATATAAGCCAATGTCAAATTCCAAAAGACGAATGATCTCACTGATAAGCGGATGATGACACATAATGTGGGGTGGGAGGGGGCAAGAATGGAGGAAGGAAGGACTTTATAGAGGGAAAAGAGAGGTTGGAGGGGTGGGGGGGGAAGGAAAAATATAACAGAATGAATCAAACTTCATTACTCTATATAAATGTATGAATATGCAAATGGTATGCTGTTACTCCATGTGCAAACAGAAACAACATATATCCCATTTGTTTACAATAAGAAATAAATAAATAAATGTAAATAAATACATAAAAAAAAGAAAACAACAACAACAACAAAAAAAACTACTCCAACACTTGGAGACTAAGTAACATTCTATTGAATGTCAAATGGATGGCAGAAGACACCAGGGAGGAGATAAACAAATTCTTAGAGGTAAATGAGAACACCAATACAACATATCAAAATCTCTGGGACACTATGAAGACAGTGCTAAGAGGAAAGTTTATTGCATTGAGCTCATTCATTAAAAGAATAAAAGTCAACAAATGACTTTTTACTTTTTAGTCAATAAATGACATAACATTATATCTCAAGCTCCTAGAAAAAGAAGAACAAATCAATCCCAAAAGTAGTAGAAGAGAAGAAAAAATTAGAGCTGAAATCAATGAAATTGAAACAAAATAAACAATTGAAAAATTGACAAAATAAAATGTTGATTCTTTGAAAAAAATAAAATTGATAAACTCTTAGCCATGCTAATGAAGAGGAGAGTTTATTAAAATTCATGATTTAAAAGGAAATATCATAACCCACACTGTTGAAATACAAAAGATAATGAGAAATATTTTGAAAATTTATACTACAATAAAATAGAAAATCTCAAAGATATCAAGAAATTTCCAGAGACCTATGATGTACCCAAACTGAAGTAGGAGGACATATGCAATTTAAACAGATCAATTTCAAGCAATGAAATAGAAGACACCATCAAAAACCTACCAACAAAGAAAAAGTCCAGGGCCAGACAGATTCTTAATTGAGTTCTACAAGACCTTCAAAGATGAACTAATACCAATATTCCTCAAATTATTCCATGAAATATAAAAGAAGAGAACCCTTCCAAACTCATTCTATGAGGCTAGTATTACCTTGATACCAAAATCAGACAATGACACATCAAGGAAAGAAAACTTTAGACCAATATCCTTGATGAACATAGACACAAAAATTCTCAATAAAATTCTGACAAATTGCATACAAAAACATATTAAAAAGATAGTGCAACATGACCAAGTGGGGTTCATGCCAGGGATGCAAGATTGGTTCAACATACAGAAATCAATAAACATAATTCATCACATCAATAGACTTAAAGATAAGAGTCATATGATTATCTCAATAGATGCAGAAAAAGCGTTTGACAAAAAACAACACCCCTTCAAGTTCAAAACCCTAGAAAAATTAGGGATAGTAAGAACATACCTCAACATTGCAAAAGCTATCTATGCTAAATCCAAGACCAACATCATTTTAAATGGAGAAAAATCTAAAGCATTCCCTCAAAAATCTGGAACAAGACAAGGATGCACTCTTTCACCACTTCTATTCAATGTAGTCCTTGAAACTGTAGCCAGAGCAATTAGACAGGTAAAAGAAATTAAAGGGATATGAATAGGCAAAGAAGAACTCAAACTATCAGTATTTGTGGACAACATGATTCTACATCTAGAGGATTCAAAAAATTCCAACAGAAAACTACTAGAACTAGTAAATGAATTCAGCAAAGTAGCAGAATATAAATCAACACTATAAATCAAATGCATTCCTAGGCATCAGTGATAAATTCTCTGAAAGAGAAAATAGGAAAACTACCCCATTTCACAATAGCCTGAAAAAAAAAAACTTGGGAATCAATCCAAAAAAAGAGGTGAAGGACCTCTACAAGGAAAACTATAGAACACTAAAGAAAGAAATTGAAAAAGACATTAGAAGATGGCAAGATCTTTTATGTTCTTGGATAGGCAGAATTAATCTTGTCAAAATGGTCATACTACCAAAAGTGTTATACAGATTTAATGCAATTCCTATTAAAATCCCAATGACATTCCTCATAGAAATAGAAAAAACAGGGCTGGGGATATAGCTTAGTTGGTAGATGTTGCCTTACAAGCACAAGGCCCTGGGTACAATCCTCAGCACTGCAAAAAAAAAAAAAAAAAAAAAAAAAAAAAAAAAAGAAAAAAAGAAAAGAAAAGAAAAGAAATAGAAAATACAGTCATGAAATTCATTTGGAAAAATAAGAGATCCAAAATAGCCAAAGCAATCCTTAGCAATAAGAGTAAAGCAGGAGGCATCACAATACCAGACCTTAAACTATACTACAGAACTACAGTACCAAAAATGGCATGGTACTGGCACCAAAATGGACATGTAATCCAGGGGTACAGAATAGAGGACAAAGAGACAAACCCGCATAAATACGGAATTGTTATTGCATGGTAGACAAAGGTGCCAAAAACATACATTGGAGAAAAGATAGCATCTTCAACAAATGGTGCCGGGAAAACTGGAAGTCCATATGCATTAAAATGAAATTAAACCTCTCTCTCACCCTGCACAAAATTCAACCTGAAGTGGATCAAGGACCTACGAATTTTACCAGAGACCCTGCACTTCACAGAAGAAAAATTAGGCCCAAATTTCTGTCTTTTTGGACTCCTAAAGCACAAGAAACAAAATCAAGAATCAATAAATGGAATATATTCAAATTAAAAAGCTTTTTCTTAGCAATACAATCAATAACATGAAGAGAGAATCTACAGAATGGGAGAAAATCTTTACCACACACACTTCAGATAGAGCACTAATCTCCAGGATATATAAAGAACTCAAAAAACTTAACACTTAATTTAATCTATAAATGAGTTAAGGAACTAAGCAGACACTTCACAGAAGAAGATATACTATCATTCAACAAATATCTAAAAAAAGTTCAACATCTCTAGAGATTAGAGAAATGCAAATCAAAACTACTCTAAGATTTCATCTTACTCTAGTCAGAATGGCAATTATCAGGAATAAAAGCAATGATAAATGTTGGCGAGGATGTGGGGGAATAGTACACTCATACATTGCTGGTGGGACTGCAAATTGGTGCAATCACTCTGGAAAGCAGTATGAAGATTCATTAGAGAACTTGGAATGGAACCACCATTTGACCCAGCTATCCCACTTCACCTATACTCAAAGAACTTAAAATCAGTATACTACAATTGAGCAGCCACATCAATGTTTATAGCAGCTCAATTCACAATAGCTAAACCGTGGAACCAATCTAGATGCCCTTCAATAGATGAATGGATAAAGAAACTGTGGTATATATACACAATGGAATATTACTCAGTCTTAAAGAAGAATGAAATTATGGCATTTACAGGTAAATGGATGGAGTTGGAAAATATCATGCTAAGCAAAATAAGCCAGTCTTCCAAAACAAAAGGTCAAATATTTTATCTGATATGTTTATGTTAATCCATAATGGTGTGTGGGGGGTCAAGGGAAGAATGGAGGAACTTTGGATTGGGCCGAGAGGAGGGAGGTGAGGGGAGGGACTGTAGGGAAGGGAAGGATGATGGAATGAGATGGATATTATTACCCTATGTACATGTATGACTGTACATGAATGGAGTGACTCTGTATTATGTACAACCAGAGAAATGAAAAGTTGTGCTCCAAAAAAAGAAATAAAATAAAAAAATAAGCAAATACAGGGCCAGATTCTGGAGAATACCAAGTGACTAAGGGGTTTGTATTCTATCAGAACCTACAGACATTAGTTAAAAATTCACGACTTATCAAATTTACTTGTTTTAAGTACCATGAATAAAATTAGCTGTGTGATGTTGAGCAACTAAAACTCATTGAACCATTGTTTTGATTTGTTTTCTTCTCTTTGATTTACTCTACACTGTTCTTAAAAGACTTAAACAAGATTATGTAATACATTGGATAAACAAGTTGAAAGAACTTCTGTAGTACATGAGGACTACAATTAATAATAATGTGTTGTATTCAGGATTTAAATAAGTTGGTTATAGTTGTTCTTGCCACAGGATAGAAATAAGCAACTATATTAAAAAAAAGAATATGTTAATTTGTTAAACTGTAATTATACCTATATATATAAATTTAGTTTATGTGCTTAGCACATAGTAACTGCTACATTAAATAAGTTAAAGACCAGCCTGAGTCTGTCTTCATAGTTTGAGTTACTACATAACAAATTTACAACCTAACTTAGTACATATACAAACCAACACTTAATTTAGGAATATATATTTTTTTTTTCAAATACCTGTAATGCAGCCAATCACAAATAACTAAGCTTCAATCAATCACAGACTGCTAACTCTCAAATGCCTCAGATACTCTACCCAGAAACCCCAAATGCCTGACTGTAGCCAATCAGGTGATTGATATGTCATGTTTCCAAAGCTCACTGCTCACACAGCTAGCAATGTTCTGGTATGAGTGCAGTTTTATTCATGAGTTGATGTTTGCTTTAATAAGCTCTGTTAAGTTTGTCTGAAGTTTTTTTTTTTCTTTTAATATATTGTATAAAACATTTCTCTTGCATTATTTCTCCATCCTGTTTTTGTTTTTCTAATAAAATAAGTTACAGCCAGGGAGTAAAAATTATTCACTTTCTTCATAATCATGCTTGATTCTATATCATTCTTAATTTATGACCTTGATGAAAGAATACAATTATAGTTCATAACATAATTTTTCAGTACCAGTGTCTCTTGTCAGGACTGTAAGTTGTATGGCGGAGCATAGTGAGCCCTCTGTAAACAGAAAAAGGTGTCTGTCAGGTGTAGCTATTTGTCAGATATTCTGAGACATGAATAATTTCTTGGAAATAATGTAGTATTTTTTCCTTTTCATACTTATTTAAAACAGAGCAAATTCTAAATTTAACTCTAAAATATAAATATTCCATAAGAGATACAGGGTTACCTCAACTGAACAACTTGAACAAAATCCAAGGGAACTATATTTCTTAATCTGAACATTTACCAGTGAGAAAGCATTTGTAAAGTGGCTATATGAGATAAATCAGCATTCTAGAGAACTCAGCAATTGAAAAAATATATTAAAATGCAACTTATATCCTATTTCCAGTTAAACTTTGCAAAATCAAAGAGTTTAACATTAATTCATATGAGACTAAAGCCAGTCAAAATCATATATTAAAAACAATATGGCAAACTTTTAATAAAGATGTTCTACTAACCATAGTTTTTTTTTTCTTTTTAGAATAAATGTTTTATGTTAGTTTGTATTGAGTAAACAGACTCAGTCTGTTCATAGGAATGTCCATAAATCATCAGCTTTATGGTCCAGTATTGTCATATTGTTAGCTCAGGGTATTTATGAGTCTCCCTATCTCATTTAATACTATTTCTAGAGCAGATCTAGAAGCTAAAATAGTAAATTGAACCACTAATAAACATCAGTGAATGTCGACCAATACAAAATTAGACTATAACCATTTCCTCAAAGAATTTGCATAGTGAAAAACTGAAATTCGTTATTTTTTTGTTTGTTTGTTTGTTTAGCATTAAACAAGAACTAGCTTAAGTATTTAGGTATGGTTGTTGAGGGCAAAATGATGATTATAACTTGCAAAAATATGTGTGTAAAAAAAGGAACATAGACAAAGGTCATCAAATATCTTTTGTGCTTTTGATTAGGGAATTGAAGGAATTGAGAAGTAGAAACATTTCAACCATGGAGAGAAAAGTCCCATTGCAAATGTGAGCTAAAAGGCAATAGGTTTCTGTTATTTTCTTACTGTAGTACACACTTATATAATCCAACTAAAATTAAAAGCATGCTATTAAAATTGACAAAAGTTGGTTCAGGTTTTCACAAAAACCACAGAACATGTTTTTATTTATGTTGCATAAATCGTACTTATTAGTAGAACCTAGAGAAAAGACTTGAAAGAACCATTTCAATGATCTATTCCCAGATAGCAATTAATTGAAGATACTCATCCTATAATGGATTAAAAAAAAAAGGTATTTTAGTCTTCTAGTCAGCTAGAGGGCTTAGCAAATTATAGTTACTCTGAGTTCATATTTCTTCTGAACTGGAGTAATGTGCTAATTCATTTCTTAGGGTGGGAAAAAACAGGAAAGAAATATTCAGTTTTCTATGGCTCTGCAATATGTTTCCTCTCTGCAGCATAGCTACCAGTTTGAGGAAGAAAAATAGAGTAGGTGAACTAATTTCAAAAACTGTAATAACATCTGTGATAAACAGTGGTTATGGTAAAACATAAGAGTCTAAGTACCAGGTAGAAACTGGTAAATTACTTTTCAAACTCCTTAAGAAAACTAAGAATTCAGAATTCCTCAGGCAAATTACTGTCACTTTGTGCCTGACTTCTGGTCAATATAAGCTAAAACATTCTTTTCTCCCTATTCCTTCCTACAAGCACATCTATAAAATCTGGAAAAAGTGCAAGACACAACCAAAGCAGAACCTTGAAAGGGGGTGAGAGAAGGGTGAGCTGGGTAGGTACCTCGGGACTGGGGAGAGATGAGAGGGGGTAGAACCACTTGTGGGCCCCAGTGAACAACAGAAAGCAACCTAGACCCCTAAGTTCCTGACGCCCAAAGTAGCACCAGAAGGAACAATGAAGACTCCATTACTCCCATGGATTGAATGGCATTATCACTGCAGCAGTGAGTCCCTACAAGCACAGGAATCCAATTCAGAACCCACAAGCGATAGGTGCTCAGACTTCCATGTTAGAGCTCTCTACACTCCTGGCCTGAGATATTCCACAACCACAGAGATTGGATGACTGGGGACATCTACCTGTTACAGTAAGCACTAGGTTTGAAAAGCCTCTATTTTTTTTTTTTTTTTTTTCTGGGTCCCGAGACACCTTTCCCTCACTAAGGAATCCAAACAGCTGGGGGCTATCCTGTGGGATCATCCTACCCCAGTAAGTACTCTAGCCCAGGAAATCTGTTCATTAACTGTGGGCTTTGAGGCTGCCCCTGTCCCTATGGAAACACACCTGAGCAACAAGGCAGCACTGGTTAAGATGATCTCACCAGGAGAAGCCCCACATGTGAATAGTGCTATCACTAATCCACTGAAAGGGAATATCTGGCTCCAACATGCACCTGGCCTGGGGAAGACTTTCCCTTTCTTCACAACCTTGCTTAAGCTGTCAACACCAACAAAAAGAATCGAATCCTGCCACAAGCAGCAGGTCAACAGGGGGACTTTTCTATCCCTGTGGGCCAGAGACTTGCTTCCTGCATGTAGAGGGCTGAGTTTACTGTGTATGGGAAATCCACTGGGACTCTTCCAGGTAGCATTAGCAGGGACCAGAGAGAGACCCAGTAATACCAAATGAACAAACAGATAAAATAGTACCACAAAGGCTCAGAAAAGTAAATTGTCACAACTAAAGCCCAAATATGCCAGGAACTGCCTGCTGAATCTACGTAGAGTAACTGTTTGCTCAAATAAATTATTTGTGAACTGGAGATGTAGCTCAGTGATACAGAACATACCTAGCGTGTGTAAGGCCCTGGGTTCAATTTCCAGCACCACACACACACACACACACACACACACAAATCTCCTAACATAATAGCCAAAATAAAATGAGTAACATGTAATTGAAATTATCTATCCTTCCAAAAACCAAGTAAATCACAACAAACAGTCATTCCTTGGTGTCTACCAAGAATAGATTCTAGTTCCCACCTTTCATCATGTATCAAAATTTTTGCAAGCTAGAATCCCTTATGTAAATGGTATACTATTTGTATATAAATTAGATACATGCTACATGTACTTCAAATCATCTTTAGGTTATTTAGAGTACCTAACACAATGTAAATGCTATGGAAATAGATGTAATACTTATTTTAACAATAGTGACTGAAGAATGTGAATATGTTCAATTCAGACACTTTTAAAAATATTTTAGATCCATGGTGTAAGGAATTTCCATGGAACCACACGGGACAAAGGAAATCACATAAGGGAATTTATTAAGCAAACAGTGTCTCCCTGCAGGGTAAGAGAGAAAATGAGAGGAAAAGAGAAAGGAAAAGAAAAGGGTGTGCACTAGAGAGAGTGGAAAGCCAGGAGGATAGAGAAAAGTGTGTAGGATAGACAGAAGAATGGAAAAAAGATGGCGGGGGAGCTACAGTAAAACAGTTGCATTCTGCAGGGCTAACAGGGGACCAATATGGGAGAAGGATACTTGCAAGCTGACTGATGAACCAATAGCTAGCTAGGATGTTCACAGATTGACAAGTGGTTGGGAGGCGGGCAAAATGGCTGCACCTGATGGGCGGGGGAGCAGCTTCATACTTTACATTCCCCATTTCTTTTTTTATAAGAAAATCTTTTGCTCTCCAGTTCTTTTTGAAACCTTCTCTCTCCTTCCTGCCTAAGTGACAGTCTGGTTTTGCAGGTGAGATGTAAAAAGTCCATTCTCCTTCCAGACTTCCAAAGGCAGATGGTTTTCATGGACTTCATTTTCCAATTTGACTGATCCCCTATTTCTACACTAACTGCCTGTCCCCAATTCTGACTTCATTTACCCCTCTAATTCTAGGAACTCCTTCACTGCTGTAGGGAAAGGGGGTGATGACCAATCTGGCTTCTTCGAGCTGGAAGGGGGCAGCATGGGCAAGCAGTTTGGAGTTCCCTTTTTAGAAATCGGGTCAATTGAGGGGTTCATGGTAGAAGTCCGGTTGGAAAGAGCAGGTTGTACAGGCATCTGGGGATGGGTGCTTCTATGAGAGAAGAACAAAAAGACATGAGTACTGAAATGAGATTGATACAATATAAATGTTGCAGAATCTGGAACATGCCAATGCATATCATAAAGAAGACAGAAGTCAATAATTCCTCACCAGGGCGTGGAAGAACTGAGAAGTTGTTCCCATAACAAGGCCTAGCAAAGGCTGGAGAGGACAGGCCTTTATTTGGCAGCTTTAACATTGTCTAGGTTATCAGGAATGTAAACACAACATTCAGTAGAGATACTAGCAAACATAGATTAAGCGTGCCTGTGTCTGTAGGCCTTAAACTGACTCAAAACTTCTGACTCTGGCAGTTTCTCTTGATAGTTATCAGGATAGTTATTTGCCTAAGAGTCTCTCTTTTGTAGCTTTTAGTCTTTATTCTAGTGGGCTAACACAAGGGTACATCTTAAGTTACATTTAAGTATTATTTCTTTTAAAGGCCCAAGAATGGCTATATTTTGGTTTTAACTGTTTTGCTAGGTGTTTAAGATCAAGCTGGTCAAAGTGACCTGTTCCTGTCTGTTAAAGAGTCAGCTGAGTTCCTACAGGGGTCACTCATAGAGAACTTGAGAGCAGCTTCTTAGCTCCATTAGTACCATTGGTTAGGCAGGGTCTTCTCAATGAGGTGGCTCCCCTTGGAAGCATTAGGGGTGTCTCCCTTTTTCCATGACCCTCCTTTGCAGTAGGTGCACTGAGTGGCTTTTCCTCTAGTGGCCTCATTAATCTCCTTGGTCAGGAGGTTGTGTGACCCAGAGTTGCAAAGCTCCTTGGAGAAGTCCTCTTATTCCCTGGGTTCAGACTGACTTTGAGGGCAAGACCCAAATACGGACTTTCCTTGATCTCTGTATTTAATTTCAGTCTCTAATTGATCTTAACCATCAAGCAAGTCAGCCTCACCAGTCATAAAGTAAGAGTACTGGGTTTCAGCTTCAATGTCTATAATTTTACAGTTATTTACCCCCTTTTATCTAATTGAGGTTTACATTATCTGTCCTATAGGTGATGGCTTACTATTCCAAGTTAATTTATGATATTCGCTCTTGAAGCAGTACTTCTGCAAAATACTCATCAGGCAACAATTAGAGTTTACAAGGAAAATAAAAAATGGAATCACCAATAGTAAAACATTCAGTTTGTGCAATAGCTATCTTGAATTTTGGCTGAGTTCCCATTTGAGATCACAGTAATCTTTACAACAAACATCAAACTTTTGAACACAACTTTAAATGAGTTAAAGTCTGGCTTACTTTGGAGCCATTCTGACGTGCAGCAGGGTGAGGCACAGCCTTATCTCAAGTAAGGCGGGGCTTTTCCTAAAGCTAATTTTTCCTTTTCTGCTATGACCAGCATGACCAAATTCTTGAGTTCAGTGAGGAGCAAAGGAATATTAGAAAATAAAGGTTTATAAACACCTATTGATGACAGGTCCTATAATAGAACATTAAGTGATAGGTTTACCATTACAGACAAGTTTAATTTGGAGAATAGCAGCTTGATAAATTTTCTGCTTTAAAGGCTTGTATACCTGAAAAATATGAACACATTTAATATACAAAGAATAATGTTTTTATTGATGCTGTGGATGCACCATCTGTGGACTCAGAGAGCCAATTGTGTAAGAGGAAATACCAATAATCAATGAAAACAACACAAGTGTCAGACTTGAGATTTTAAAACAGCTATCATAAAAATGCTTCATCAGCAATTAAAAGTTCTCTTCAATCTAATCAAAAGTAGGCAATTTTAGCAAAGCCATACAAATTATTTTAAAAGAATCAAATACAAAGTGCAACAGCCAAAACCAAAAACTCGCAGGATGGGCTTCATAATACAGAGGGGAAGTCACAAGATAAAGTTAGTGGACTTGAGGAAAAATAGAGAATTTACCAAATCTGAATAATGAAGAGCAAGTACAGTTTTCTCTCTTCAAAAAGAAAAATGAACAGTCTTCAAAAAGAAAAATGAACAGTGCTTAGTTCCTCAGGTAACTGTGGAACAATTACTGAAATTCTAAATTTTGTATACCTGAGATCTCAGAAGGAGAGGAGCAAAAGAGTGGTGCTCATTATATGTTCATAGAAAAAAATGAGTGAAAGCTTCCCAAATTTGGCATGAAGCAAAGTAAATGCCGCAGAGGACAAACCTAAAGAAACTCTGAGAGAAAATGAATTAATTGTATTGGGAGATATAATTATATCAAATGATAGCAGATTTCTCATCTGAGATTATAGAAGCCAGAAGAAAGTGATGCACACATTTTTTTTCAATTGCTGCAAGAAAAGTTTTTTATACACAAATTCTGTATATAATAAAACCATTCTTCATGGATGCTGGTGAACAAGTTCTCAATGATGTGGGCTTCATGAGGGTTCTGCCCATCTCCACAGGTAATGTTCATTCTACTCACTCTCTCAGGTGTAAAATTTCTTTTTGTTTATTTCTCATCTCCATAAGCTACTGTTTTGACCCCTTTCCCCTTGTACCTGAGGCTTTTTGTGCCTCAGAAGAGATAGGGAAGAAGAGGAAGAAGACATTAAAGCAGTGACTTCATGTGTGGATGGGGCTCGTACTTGGATCCAAGCTAACACATGGTTTTCTTAGAAAGAATTATATCTGAATACATTCTTTACTAAGCCTTTGCTTGAATTTGATAAGCAGATTGACAGCTTTTGTTTGGCTTGAAATGCACACTATCTTCTCTCTAAACATCACTTACAGACTTTTTGATGCAAATGCAACTAAAACCCATGTTCATTTTTCTTTTCCTTTAGAAACAAAGGGATTGTTGTGAACCTTCAAAGCCATGAAGTACTTTCATGTTGCAAAGAAATATAGTCATACTTCTGAGTACATTTACTGCTATTAGAAACCTGTCCCCTACTACTTTTAGAGACAGAGACTTGTGCATCTATATTTCCTCTGATTATTTTTGCTCATCTAAATTTTTTTTAAATGACAATTTTATTACACAAAAGTTTAATTACCAATGTAATCTTGATAATTATTGGTGGAATTTGACATTTTCCTACAAGAAACTTTGTTCAATGTATTTCTCAAAGGAGTAAATGAGATTTCCTTTCATCAAGTGCTTTAGCAAAAATATGTCAAGCATGACATAATCTTTCACAATTCATCATATTAATAATGATGATACTTTTAAACATTTATATTTATTTCACTGTGAAGATAATTATTATTGGTGATATGTATTTCTTTCTCTGGAAGCCTTTCATCATGGATTTTATTTTTTTTTTTAACAATTTTCCTCTTTGTGTTTTAATTTTTGATTTATAACAGTTTTAGGGGTATTAATCCACTATCAATATTTAAGAAAGCATTTCATAGTCATTATTATGACTCTTTCAATGTTTATGGGCATGCTTTAAAGGAATATCTTCCTTTTATGTCTTAAAAAGTCATTGTTTATTTGGGTATGGTGGTGCAGGCCTATAATACCAGTGGCTCAGGAGGCTGATGCAGAAGGATCACAAGTTCGAAGTCAGCCTCAGAAACTTAACAAGGTCCTGAGCAACGTAATGAGACCCTGTCTCTCAGTAAAATATAAAAAGATCTGAGGGTGTGGCTCAGTTGTTAAGCACTCCTGGGTTCAATCTCCAGTGCCCAAAAAAAAAAAAAAGTCAATTTATAAGGGTATCCTCATAGTATCTTGTTTTTTCTTAGTGTCTTTTATTTAGCATCTTAGCTTTTAAGTAACTTTGTATTATAACATCAAAGCAGATACCTTTGAGTCACTTAAAAAATATTTCAACGCTATAAATCAAGTTGTGTTTTATTTTTTTCTATCTTTATAAAATAACATTTGACTATCTTTACATCATTTATTAAATTATTCAGCTTTGCCTCCTAGCATGAAACCCATCAATATTAAGCAATAAATCTGCACATATATTTCAGGCTATTTCAAGACATTCTTCTGCACTATTGATCTGTCCTATCTAAATAGAATGGTGATGATTTAAATCCCTTTATCACTAAAACATATTAAGAATAAGTAGCTAGGCCCAGTTCTTTTTTTTTTTTAGCATCTTACTATTTTATATATTTTTGCTCAAAACTCTATGGCTTATTTCTAATTCTTAATAAATATTGCTATCATTTGTATCAGCAGAGCTTCGACTATGTAGATTAATCTAAAAAATATAAATATATTCAAAAGCATTTCTGTGTATATATCAAAGTGTTGTCATTTTCTGTTTTCATTTTATTTATGTCTCAGTTGAGTTTGAATTATCATTTTTATAGTTTGTAATTTATTCAACTTACATATCTTGCTACTCTTATTTTTGGTTATCATTTAATATTGTGAATGCAATATTTGTCCTCTTAAGAATTAATTTCTGAATATAAGAAGTTATGGTGTTTTCTATACCAATAATATAAGCAACTGTATTAATAATTCTGCTGTTTTAATGGCTTGTAATGAACATTCTGGCTTTTCTTGGCCTCACTTATTCAAATAATTTTTTATTCAACATCTCCTTCAAGCTATGTTCTATTCTAAGCTCTAGAAGTACATCATCAGACAAAATACAAAGGACATCAGAGATTATTAGAGTTGTAATATAGGAAATTAAAAATAAAACACTTATTTGTATATTGGGAGTTCATCTGTTTTGAACATATTAAGAAATAAAATTAGGACAAATATATCCATTGCATTGTACAACTTGGAAGTCATTTGTAACCTTGAAAAGTGTACTTGTTTATGAGAAAATACAGGAAAAAATGTCCAACATTATAATAGGCTTTAGTGCACTATGGGAAGCAGAAAAATATCTAACCAAGATAGACATTTTGAAAATGTTTTTCTCTGAAGAAAAAAAGGAGAATTGGAACAGTAATAGTGGATTGCATGTGTGTGGGTGGGGTTTCTGAATGCAACCAGAACACATCCAGATGTTGGTAAAAGGAACATTTTCTAGAGAGAAATAATGAGAAAAAAAATAACAGAAAAGATGACACCTGCAGGAATAAAAACCTTGAGATAATTGTAAAAGGTGAAGATAAACAGAGCTTACAACTTTTGTCAAAAGTCAAGTCCTGACTTTTGCTAATAAGCATTCCAAGAGAAAAAGAATCAAGGAATATTGATCAGATAAGTGAATGTTTCTACTTATGATGGAAGCAAAATAAGGCAAGTCTGTTGCTTTGTTTCTATTTTCTTAGGGAAATATTTTTTTTTAATTTATTTTTTATTGTAAACAAATGGGATACATGTTGTTTCTGTTTGTACATAGAGTAACAGCACACCATTTGCATATTCATACATTTACATAGAGTAATGATGTTTGATTCGTTCCATTATTTTTCCCCTTCCCCCCCACCCCTCTCACCTCTCTTTTCCCTCTATACAGTCCCTCCTTCCTCCATTCTTGCCCCCTCCCACCCACATTATGTGTCATCATCCGCTTATCGGTGAGATCATTCATCTTTTGGTTTTTGAGATTGGCTTATCTCACTTAACATGATATTCTCCAATTTCATCCATTTGCCTGCAAATGCCATAATTTTACTATTTTTTATGGCTGAGTAATATTCCATTGTATATATATACCACAGTTTCTTTATCCATTCATCAAGGGCATCTAGGTTGGTTACACAGTCTGGCTATTGTGAATTGAGCAGCTATGAACATTGATGTGGCTGTATCTCCGTAGTATGCTGATTTTAAGTCCTTTGGGTATAGGCCAAGGAGTGGGATAGCTGGGTCAAATGGTAGGTCCATTCCAAGTTCTCTAAGGAATCTCCACACTGCTTTCCAGAGTGGCTGCACTAATTTGCAGCCCCACCAGCAATGTATGAGTGTACCTTTTTCCCCACATCCTCTCCAACACATATTGTTGCTTGTATTCTTGATAATCACCACTCTAATTGGGGTGAGATGGAATCTTAGTGTAGTTTTGATTTGCATTTCTCTTATTACTAAAGATGGTGAACATTTTTTCATATGATTGTTGATTGCCTGTCGATCTTCTTTGGTGAAGTGTCTGTTCATTTCCTTAGCCAATTTGTTGATTGGGTTATTTGTATTCTTGGTGTAGAGTTTTTTGGGTTCTTTATATATTCTGGAAATTAGTGCTCTATCTGAAGTATGAGTGGCAAAGATATTCTCCCTCTCTGTAGGCTCTCTCTTTGCATTGCTGATAGTTTCTTTTGCAGAGAGAAAGCTATTTAGTTTGAATCTATTCCAGTTATTGATTCTTGCTTTTATTTCTTGTGCTATATGAGTCCTGTTAAGGAAGTGTGAACCTAAGCCAAAAAGGTGAAGATTTGGAACTACTTTTCTTCTATAAGATGCAGGGTCTCTGGTCTGATTTCAAGGTCCTTGATCCATTTTGAGTTGAGTTTTGTGCAGGGTGAGAGATAGGGGTTTAGTTTCATTCTGTTGCATATGGATTTCCAGTTTTTCCTGCACCATTTCTTGAAGAGGCTATCTTTTCTCCATTGCATATTTTTGGCACCTTTGACTAGTATTAGAAAATTATATTTATTTGGGATTGCATCCGTGCCCTCTATTCTGTACCATTGATCTACCTGTCTATTTTGGTGCAAATGCCATGCTGTTTTTGTTACTATTTCTTTGTAGTATAGTTGAAGTTCTGGGATTGTGATACCTCCTGTTTCATTCTTCCTGCTAAGGATTGCTTTAGCTATTCTGGGTTTCTTATTCTTCTAGATGAATTTCATGACTGCTTGCTCTATTTCTGTAAGGTACATCATTGGGATTTTAATTGGAATTGCATTGAATCTGTATAGCACTTTTGGTAGTATGGCCATTTTGACAACGTCTTCCTTAATTTAAGGTCTTCCTTAATTTCTTTCTTCAATGTTTTGTAGTTTTTATCCTAGAGATCTTTCACCTCTTTGTTTAGATGGATGCCCAAGTATTTTATTTTATTTTTTGAGGCTATTGCAAATGGAGTTGTTTTCCTCATTTCCCTTTCAGCTGTTTCGTTGCTTGCATATAAAAATGCTTTAGATTTATGCGTATTGATTTTATAGCCTGCTATTTTGCTGAATTCATTGATGAGGTCTAGAAGTTTTCTGGATCCTGTAAATATAGAATCATGTCATCTGCAAACAGTGACAGCTTAAATTCCTCTTTTCCTATTCGTATCCATTTACTTACTTTAGTCTGCCTAATAGCTCTGGCTAGAGTTTCGAGGACAATGTTGAATAGAAGTGGTGAAAGAGGACATCCCTGTCTTGTTCCCATTTTTAAAGGGAATGGTTTCAGTTTTTCTCCATTAAGAATGATGTTGGCCATGGGCTTAGCATAAATAGCCTTTACAATGTTCAGGTATATTCCTACTATCCCTATTTTTTCTAGTGTTTTGGCATGAAAGGGGGTTGTATTTTGTCAAACGCTTTTTCTGTGTCAATTGAAATAACCATATGATTCTTATCCTTAAGTCTATTGACATGATGGATTACGTTTATTGATTTACAAATGTTGAACCATCCTTACATTCCAGGAATGAACCCCACTTGATCATGGTGCACAATTTTCTTAATATGTTTTTGGATACGGTTTGCCAATATTTTGTTAAGGATCTTTGCATCTATATTCATCAAGGATATTGGTCTAAAATTTTCTTTCCTTGATGTGTCTTTTCCTGGTTTGGGTATGAGGGTGATATTAGCTTCATAGAATGAGTTCGGTAGGGTACCCTCCTTTCCTATTTCCTGGAATACTTTGAGAAGTATTGGAATCAGTTCTTCTTTGAAGGTCTTCTAGAACTCGGCTGAGAATCCGTCTGGTCCTGGGCTTTTCTTGGATGGTAGGTGTTTAATGGCTTCTTCTATTTCATTGCTTGGTATTGATCTGTTTAAATTGTGCATGTCCTCCTGGTTCAGTTTGGGAGAAGCATATGTCTCTAGAAATTTGTCAATGTCTTCGGTAGTTTCTATTTTGTTGGAATACAGATTTTCAAAGTAGCTTCTCATTATGTTCTGTATCTCAGTGGTGTCTGTTGTGATATTTCCTTTTGCATCATGTATTTTAGTAATTTGAGTCTTCTCTCTCCTTCTCATTGTTACTGTGGTTAAGGGTTTGTCTATTTTGCTTACTTTCTCAAAGAACCAACTTTTGTTTTGTCAAGCTTTTGAATAGTTTCTTTTGTTTTAATTTCATTGATTTCAGCTCTGATTTTAATTATTTCCTGTCTTCTACTACTTTTGCTGTTATTCTGTTCTTCTTTTTCTAGGGCTTTGAGCTGTAAGGTTAGGTCATTTACTTGTTGACTTTTCATTCTTTTCTGGAATGCGCTCCATGCAATAAATTTTCCTCTTACTATCACTTTCATAGTGTCCCAGAGATTTTGATATGTTGTATCATCATTCTCATTGACCTCTAAGAATTTTTTAATCTCCTCCCTGATGTTTTTTGTTATCCATGTTTCATTCAATAGCATATTATTTAGCCTCCAAGTGTTGGAGTAATTTGTTTTTTATTTTGTCATTGATTTCTACTCTCAGTCCATTATGATCTCATAGAACACACGGCAGTATATTTTTTTGCCTTTCCTAAGGGCTGCTTTGTGGCATAACATATGGTCTATTTTTGAGAAGGTTCCATGTGCTGCTGAGAAGAATGTGTATCCGCTCTTTGATGGATGCAATATTCTATATATGTCTATTAAGTCTAGGTTATTGATTGTGTTATTGAGTTCTATGGTTTCTTTGGTTGGATTTTGTTTGGAAGATCTATCTAGTGGTGACAGTGGTGCGTTAAAGTCAACCAGAATTATTGTGTTGTGGTCTATGTGATTCTTGAAATTGAGAAGGATTTGTTTGATGTACAGGGATGCACCATTGTTTGGGGCATAAATATTTACTATCGTTATGTCTTCCTGATTTATGGTTCCCTTAAGCAGTATGAAATGTCCTTCTTTATCCCTTCTGACTAACTTTGGCTTGAAGTCCACTTTATCTGATAAAAGGATGGAAACCCCCGCTTTTTTACTGAGTCCATGTGCGTGGTAGGTTTTTTCCCATCCTTTCACCTTTAGTTGAGGATGTCTTTTTCTATGAGATGAGTCTCTTGCAGGCAGCATATTGTTGGGTCTTTCTTTTTAATACATTCTGCCAGTTTATGTCTTTTGATTGATGAGTTTAGGCCATTAACGTTCAGGGGTATTATTGAGAAATAATTTGTATTCCCAGTCATTTGGTTTATTTTTGGTTTTTAAGTTGGCTTGGTTTCTCCTTTGAGTGGTTTTTCTCTAAGGTAGTTTCTCCCTTTGCTGACCTCCATTGTTGTTTTTCATTTCCTCCTCATGGAATATTTTTTTGAGAACATTCTGTAGTGCAGGCTTTCTATTTGTAAATTCTTTTAACTTTTGTTTATCATTGAAGGATTTTATTTCATCTTCAAATCTGAAGGTTAGTTTTGCTGGATATAGGACTCTTGGTTGGCAACCATGTTCTTTCAGAGCTTGAAATATGTTGGTCCAGGCCCTTCTAGCTTTTAGAGTCTGGGTTGAGAAGTCGGCCGCTATCCGTATTGGTCTCCCCCTATATGTAATCTCATGTTTTTCTCTCCTGGCCTTCAAAATCCTATCTTTATTTTGAATGTTAGGCATTTTCATTATAATGTGCCTTGGTGTGGATCTGTTGTGATTCTGTGCATTTAGTGTTCTGTAAGCCTCTTGTATTTGATTTTCCATTTCATTCTTCAGGTTTGGGAAATTTTCTGATATTATTTCATTGAATAGGTTGTTCATTCCTTTGGTTTGTATCTCTGTGCCTTCCTCAATCCCAATAATTCTTAAATTTGGTCTTTTCATGATGTCCCATAGTTCTTGGAGATTCTTTCTTCTCTGTTTGGGCATCTTTATTTTCAAGATTAAATATTTTGTCTTCATTGTCTGAGGTTCTGTCTTCCAAGTGGTCTAGTCTGTGGGTGATGCTTTCCATTGAGTTTTTTATTTGGTTTATTGTCTCCTTCATTTCAAGGATTTCCGTTTGGTTTTTTTGACAATCTCTATCTCTTTGTTGAAATGATCTTTTGCTTCCTGCAGGTGCTCTTTCAGCTTATTGGTATGATCTTTCATTGCCTGCATTTGCTCTCTTATCTCATCCTTTGCTTCACGAATCATCTTAATCATGTATAATCTGAAGTCTTTTTCTGACATTTCTTCTAACATACTGTCATTGGATTCTATTACTATAGAATCTACATTTGTTTGGATCATTTTCTTCCCTTGTTTTTTCATGTTGTTCATGTATCTTCCCCTCTAGCGCTGCAGATCTGGGGTATTGCAGATTTCCCCCTATAGGCTTATAGTGGCCCTATAGGTTTCCAAAACCCTTTCTTTAAGGGGAGATCAATATTAGCAGTCCCCAAATCAGACACTATGCAATCCTAGACTAAATAGCCCCTATGGGGACAATAACAAAATTGTCATAATAAACAAAGTGAGTTCAAATATTATCTTCGGTAAAACAAACAAGTTTGCAATAAAGTCTGCAGTTTCTAATGGAGGACCGAGAGGATGCAGAGGGATGTAGAATGTGGCTGTTAATGGGATAAGAAAAGAATATACAGAAGTTCTAGAAAATAGAAAGCGTGAGAGTGTAATCAAAAGAAATTGGATGTTAGCATGCAAAAAAGGGAGAAAGAGACTCTGACGGAACAGGTAAACAAAAGGAAAAGAGAGCAAGAAAAGTAAAGAAATAAAAAGTTAATTTTTTTTAAAAAGGAGAAAAAATAAAATCTACTGTTTAGCAGTCATATACTAATGAAACCTCTCAGTGTTCAGTAGCCTGATGCATGAGAAGTACCTCACAATGAGCTTCAAGCCTCCAGCAGGCGTCTCAGGATGGGATTTGCCCCACCCAAAGATCGGAGCTATGGCTTCCAGGATCATCCAAGATGGCTGCTCTGGCTTCTAAATGTGTTGGCAAATGGGGAGCTGCAACTCAGGGGTGAACGTGGTCAGCTGGAGGTCCTGGAGACGGGATGCAGTTGGTCTGGCAGGGGTCCTGGAGGTCCCGTGTGTTTGGTGTGGTTGTGGGATCCTGGAGGCCAGGTGCAATCAGTCCGTCTGTAGTCCCTGTGATAGGACGCCGTCACTTGGTCTGGGGGTCCTGGCAGCAGGGAGCAGTCAGTTGATGTGAGGGCCCCAGAGGCAGGGAGTGATCGATGGGCTGAGGGATCCTGGAGATGGGGCTCAGTTAGTCCGGCCATAGTCCGGCCAGGGGCCTGGCTATTGTCTCAAAATGGCGGTAGCCACGTGTAATCAAACCTGCGGATACTGTAGCAGTGACAGCTACAGTAGTGCAGACAGCTGGTGCTCCACTGGCGGTTGGCGATCAGTTTGCTGACTGTTGTTGGACGATTGGTAGGTGAACCTCCAGTGTTGGTTGATGGATAGGGGTAAGGCAGGCAATGGACAGGAGTGAGGCAGGCAAATGGCGGATGATAGACGCCTGACAGTGAGCAATCTGCTCTCAAAAAAGGCGTCAATATGCTGGCAAACTGCAGGTGATCACAGCAGACAAATGGGTAAACACCAGGGAATCGATAAGCAGCAAAAACTGCCTCACCAAGAAACAGATATCCTCTGCTTGAAACCGGCTTTACAGAGCGACAAGGAAAGCAGCCTCCCTCTAGTTTGCCATCTTGGATCTCCGAAATATTTATTTTTCATCCTCTGAGAAGGAAGATTAAGAAAGAAAGGGAATCCACAGAAAGGGAATTAGTTTTCTCTGAGTAGCTGGGAAAGGAAGCATAGGTGAGTATCGCATTTCTCAAATCTCTATCTCAGATCTTCTCTGTACTTTAATAAAAGACAGTATGCATCATAGTTCTCTTTTGCATAGCAATAAAAGAAAAATTCAACTTTTCTTTCACATTTTGAGCCATATTTTCTTCAACAAATGAAGCTTTCAACAATATTATTTAGCAGTATTATCAGAAGTTTATTATTATTTTTTTTTTTTTAACTGCACGAACACTCCACGGGCCACTCAGAGCACCTGGAGCACTAAGTTGAACCCTTGAGCTTAAAACACTTGATCTCTGAATAGGCCAAGAAGCAAGGCACGTGTACTTAAACGGCAACTGTTTTCCCAGTGTGTTGCTAGATGAATCAGCCTCAAAAATGATCTCATTTTGTATGGGAAGGTTGGAACTTCTCTCCTGGAGGCGCATGATTTGGCAAGGACTATTGCTAAATGTGCTCGATCTTCCACAACTTCTTTTACTTGATTATTTTTTGTCTAATGGTAGGAATTATTACATTTAGGTGTTTTTATACTATTTTTTAAATTATTTTTAGAGGATGCATTTCAAGTGAAATATATAGGAGAGAAAAGGTTCAGTCTGTCTCCAGTCAAAACCAACTTCAAATCTTGATGGTTGCAGATACTTTAGAGTAATAAACAATGTGTGCAAAGTCAATTAATAAATTTTGACTTTTTTACCTCAATAAACCTTGAGATCATCCTGTCTTGGCAAATCATGAAGAGATGTCACCTTGCTTAGTTTGTGATCTCTAGTCACAGAGCTCATTGATTACAGAGCCAATTCAGAGGTTGTTTTGTCATGGAAATCAATATATTCTTATAGGAATACACTTTTGACCAACTAAATTGGCCTCTGTCCTATTTGTCATGTGGTTATCTACATAAAAGCTGCCTTGTCTTCCTGGAAGTACTCTTGCTGCTTAAATGTAAAAATAACACACTCTTAATGCTTATACTTTCCTTGATAAATGGCAAAATTTTCCAAATGATGACTTTGCACAACAAGCAGGCTACTCTGGCAAAAGTTCATAAGGGATAAGCTTTCTGTAATCAGAAAGACATCTGTAGAGAGGTTCAATTATGCCATTATTGATGCACTCAGTTTGCCCAATGAATCTGAAAAGAATTTTTGGAAATAAGTGTTTTGTATAACACCTTAGCACAGGTCTTGTGAAGTCATAATACCAGCCTGGTAAAAGCAAACTTTTTGTCCAGGTTTTTATAAGAATTCTCTCTAGTAAAATTCAAGGGCATCACACAAAATCAGGTAGAAAAATTTTCAAGAACAGAAGACATGCCAAGCCAAACTTTATCTGTAGTCGTCATGAACATGAAACTTCTGTGAAGGTGGTACATGGATTGGATCCACATCCACAGACTCCCTCCAAACATTGCTAAATAATAGCCTTCCACTGTGGACACAGCAATGCACTAATAACAACATTGTGTTTATTTCTTGTTCTTGTTTATTTCTTGTGTTAGTTTCTGTTAATGTTTAATAACATTTTCTTGCTAAAAAGCTAAAGTACTTCAACAGATTACTGGATAAAGAGAATGTGGTATATAGATATATCATATATATACATATATATGATATTAATAAGTCATAAAGAAGAATAAAATTATGGCATTTGCCAGTAAATGGATAGAACTGGAGACTACCATGCTAAGTGAAATAAGTCAGATCCAGAAAGTCAAAGTTTGGATGTTTTCTCTAATATACAGAAGCTAGTCCAAATAAGGAAAAGAAAAGAAACAGGCAAGGGGAGTTCCATCAAAATAGAAGAAAGATCTGTGGGGTAGAGGAAGGGGACTACGGGAGAAGGAGGCGGGACAGGATAAGGGATGTGACGAACAGTGGAATGAATCTTACCTAACTTTCCAATGTACATATATGACTATACCATAGTGAATCTCATCATGATGTATGTTCACAAGACACTTAATTAAACATATATAAGCAAATTACAGAAATATCAGTAGGGTAGAGGGAAAGGAATGGGGAGGAAAGAAGAAAGGGAAAAGGTAAGGACTGGGGACTCAATTAGAGCAAATTATATTCCATGCTATTGCAATTATGTCAGAGTGAATTCTAATGTTATGTATAACTAAAAAAATAAAAATAAAAAAGTTATATGACTAAGAGTGGTTTAAACTGTCTTATTTTATTTTCCCTATTGAGGATATTTCAACTCCCTAGCAATAAAGGAACACGCTTTACTGTGATAGTTACAGCACAAAGTTATGTCCCTTGCTCAGATACTTTATTGTTCAAAGCACTCAACATTCTCAGGAAAAGTAAAAAGAACACATAGAATGTTAAAAACGAATGTATCTAAACTCTTGTACACTATTAAACTCTGAAGACCCATTTTATCATCATTAAGTTGTGTACCCTATCATTCTCTCTTCTTAAGAAATCACAGATTATCCCTCTTGCAGTCACTGATAGGCCTGTCCAAATAACAATAAATCCATCTACACTGGTTTCCAGTCTTTTTCTATCTGAGTAACTGAAAATTTTAAAGGAACTAGCTTATATCAGTTCTGTCATAGACTTCCATTTCTTCAGCTACCTAATAATTTCCTACATGAACTAAACCAGGTGATCTAATCTGATATTCTGGAAAAATACCAAAGAAATAATAACTTTGGAGACCACTAGGAAAATATACTCTATCAGAAAGTATCATTTACTGTACAAACATTTAAGGTATAAAGAATTTATTATTGGTGATATGTTAATCCACAAAAACATCTTCATTATTTCAAAGACAAGTAACTAAAAAAATTAGTTTTTACTAATTTTTAGTAAAATTAATTAGTTTTACTACTGACAGCTTATAATTCCACTGTCTCAAACTATTGCTAGAGCATCCACTTTATATAGTTTTGACAGTTTAACTCCAAGCAAGCACAAATGAATGAACCAAAATGTTAGGCTGGGTCTGTTGAAATGTTTCAAAATAGAATTTAAAAAGGGGATAACATAAATATGTCAGAGCAATTTGCCCTAAGGGTACCCTTTTGCACATAAAGAAACTGATCTTTGCAAATGACTAGGATAAATAAGTATTCTTGGGATATAGCTGATTTTCATGAGAAGTCTCAAAGATAATATACCTAGCATTCCACTAAAAATGTTTGTACCTCTTCTGCATTTTCTAATTTCTTTTTAAATGTAGGAATCATTCCTTTTATAATACCAATCTAGGAGAAAGACTTACTTCTCTGTGGAATGAAGAGCTAGGTCATTACAAGTGTATGTTGCCCCAGGTTTCTCAAAAGACTATCTTCTTAAACAACTGAAAGAAGAAAAAGTATTTTCCTGGTAGTATAAGTAATGATTTTTACAACAGAGTGTGTTCTGAGGGTAGTCATTTTATCCATATGAGTGGATTGACACAAGGTGTTATTATATGTTCTTTACCTAATATAACATATACCTAAAATAAATAAATAGTATAGCATAATCCCTGGACCATGGTCCATGAGTTCAATTTTTTCTTTCTGTCTTATTTTTTGGGTTTTGTGGGGCAGGGGAGATGTTAAACAACTGGAAGTCTGAACTATTGCTGAGCTTCATGTTCCTGTGTGAATACTACAAAAGAGATGGCAAGTCTACATTTATACTAATGAAAAGCAGTCTGACCAAATCCTATCAAATGTAAATAGTGCATGTTAATTTAGAGCAGAGAGAGAGAGACTTGGGGATCATTGTTAATTGTTTTCTTCAGCAAGCCTGACATTTAAAATATTTTATATTTTTTTCTTATGTATCCCATAGTCATTTGATATGTTATCCAGGGTTTTGAATACTTTGATGCAGCCATGATTGCTACATGATTCAATACTATTCAAAGAAAAGTACAGTACAAAATCATGTTGATCTACACTTACACTGAAAGTCAGATTTCTATAAATGAATCTAATAGCAGTGGTGAGAGTCTGGACCTGACATGATACATCTCCTGCAGCTTGGCTAGAGAGGCAAAGGGGCATACTGTGGATAAAATATTTCTGATATTCCCCGCAAGGACTGTCTTTTGTTCAGCTCTACTACCATATAACCACCAGACTCTGTGAAGATAGTTCTAAATGATCCATGACAATTTGGCATCAGCAACCAGGCTTTTGAGAACCAGCCAACTAAGGACAACCTTAAGCTTCTGAAAGTCAGCCAATTCATTAAACATCACTCAGGTGACCCATGTTTAAAATCTTTAAATTCAACTTTCCTATTCCAAAATATCAACAACTATCCATTTTGCTTGGAAACGGTGCCTTTACAGATTGCCCTTCATTATTGAGTTATCCTTCCTTCCTTCCCTTCTTCCATTTTTATTTCCTTCTTTTTCTTTGATAGACTTTGAAGTTTTTCTGCCTCCTTATTTGTTGTCTCTATTTAATTATGCAATTTAGTGAACATCAGGTTATAGCCCCTACAACCAAAGGTAGAAATAAATGCTACACATTCCTTTATTTTTCACTCAAGATTTTGCATAAGTGATAAAAATTTGTTTCACAATATAATTCATGCATACTATTTTGTAACTTTAATAAATCAAAATATTCATATGCATATAACCTGGATTCTGTTTCAAAAGAGCTAAATGTCAGTAGGGCTGAGAATGACAGATTCAGTAGTGCAGAAGATACAAAAGATTCTTTATCATTTTGTCAACATTGGCTACTGGAAATTTAGAGAAAATATTGAAAAGGGTAGGAAAAGTTCAACATGGCCTTGACCTATTTTAGCATCTTATTGGCATCCTATTGATACCTCATTAAGAAGATCTATTTCTTCTTCCATCAGGACTTTTACAGGAAATCTATTTTGCTCCTAAAATGAAAATATTCCCCACAAAAATGAAGAGCTATGTGTGAAATGTACGAAAGCGGAGAAATGCTTCAGGGGGCATGTTTGTGTTGGGAAGAGAAGAAAATATTTGGTGAAGAATTTGCTCATGTTCTTGTGTTTACAAACTGAAATATATCAAAGGAAATAAAATCTCATGATTTTATCCTAGAGAGTTGTCAGTTACTGGGGAAGAAAACACTTAAGGGCTTTAGTAAGACTCACAGAATAGGTCAGTTAAATGCAAATTGTAAAACTCAAAGGTTGGTTTTAATCCACTTTGCTTGCTTGGAAGAGAGTTTAAGCCTCTCAAAATTCCAAGAGGCTCATATATTTAGAGCTGGTTGAAATCCTATTAAACCAAAGAGGGATTATGTAGATTAATAGAAAGTGGGAGGGGTATTTTTCTTTGTTTTAACATAACATTCTCTGAACCATTCTTGATTATTGGAGTCTTCAGTTTGAGACTTTTTCTGAACCTTTACTATTCAAAAAGTGCTTATATAAAAGATGAAGGAGATTGATAAAGTAATATTTTTTAGGGACAAATTTTACACAAAATGAGGTCATTTAAGATATTTTGCTTTTAGCTGTGTATGATAGAAGAATATATTAAGATTAAAAATTAAGTGTGCAGAAATAGCTCATGGGACAGATCCACCAGAACATTTGCATGCAAGATGGAAAATGTGCTTGGCTTGTGGCTACAGTTCTCAGTTTATGTGGGGTTCTTTTGGTGGTGGATGTAATTGTTGTTTGTCAAAAGATTTATAGTTCATTTTAATTTTCACTAAAATTCAAAATTTAACATACAAAAAATTTACAATTTTAAAGAAATTTTTTATTCTTCAAAATCATTTATGATGTCATTTTTTATAACAAGAAAAGAGTTAATAAATTCAATATGTAGGTAAAACTATGTATAGGTCTTCACTTAATATTTCTTTAAAACAAAAATAATTCAAATAGAAAATTAGTGTTTTGATTCTGATGAAGATGCAGAATTAAAAAGCATGGTCTATTATTCTATGATTTATGAATACTTTGTTTTACGTAGTGTGCTATGCACCAGGAGTAAGGACTCTGCCCTTGATAGTCCCCTAAGGGGAGTTAATCACTGATCTCTTTATTCATTATATAATAAGAATCTGAATGTGCATAATGATATATAAAAATATGGTAGTGAGTATTCATATTGACATAGATACAGTGTATCTATGGCATAAATATGTAGATGAAACAAAATAGTAAATAACCTTACATATATTAATTTTTCTCAGTGTTTAAAAATATTCTTTTCTCCTAATTCTGTTCTTGAGTTGAATTATTTCTTAAGAGGAATTTGATGAAGGACCTTTTTAAGAATATCTCCTTAAAAACATTGTTATTAAAAATGGCTACATAGGCCAAGTGGGGGAAAAATGGAGAAAGAAATACCTTAAAGGATAGTTCTGTTGTACAACATTTGCCCTTAAATAAATGCATGGGCCTTGTACTGAAAATGTATTACATATGTCAAAGGAGCAGTAATTAAACTGCTCCCTCTAAGCTTTTCTGATAGGCCATTTTCAGAATGAATGGTCGAGGCTAAGAAAGGGCACTTGGCATTTAAGATCCCTACCTTTAGGATATTATTCTCCCTGATTTTTCTATTCAATATGATTTCCTTTTTCACTTTTATGTCAGCTTGGACTGAAGTTTTCTGCTATTTTAGCAAAAGATGACTTTAGACCTACATAGAAATTATAAATTGTTTTTATGATATATTTAATTAATTTGTTCATTGAATATAAATGATTAATGTTGAGGAGGCACATGAACCCTAAAGAAGGATGGCAGGTTTAGCAAGTTGTGGTAAAAATGGCAAACTTTACAGCTTGACATTGGGTGATAAAAATGAATATATATCACAAAGTATTGTAAAAAAGGTTAAAATAATAATTAGTTATTTAAAGTTGAGAGTTTATGATATATAAATGAACATATTACATATCTGAGTATAAATATGTGCATGTTCTTATGTTTTATAGTTCTGATCATAAGCTACAATCCCTTTTTTTTAAATAAGTATTTCACAGACCAAATAATTGCTAATCTTTAAAGAAGATGAGTGGAGCTAACCATTTATTTAACGGCTATTAAATAAACTCCTTATTTAATAGCAATTATTAATCTCTTCTAACACTCTTATAAGAATCAAATTATTTTCCATGTGTACATAAGTTTTTATTTTATCTTAACCTACATGTGTATGGCACACACAAATCTTGCTGCACTAAAATTAACATTTTTGTAAATTTTATGATAGCATCTCCTCCTTATTTCTAAGGCTACTAGTAGTGGACCAAAAAGGCATGGGAGGCAAAGCTTATGTGAAATTCAGTGCTGGACCTCAGAATTTCAACCTGTAAACACTCATGTCATGTTTTCTATCTTAAAATTTGTGGTGTTGTCTTAAATTTTTACTCTGTATGCTTTCTAAATGTTTCAATTTCTGCAAATATTGTCAGTCTCAATACAAAATATTGTATTGCCCCTCCTTCCCCATGTGTTTACACTTTGTAAACCAAATGTGAAAAGTTAGCTCATGACAGTATCATTCATACTGGTGAAATGCGTGACAGTCAGACAGAATTTCTTTTATTCTGTGATCATTCATTTATTTACTCATCCTACAAGTTTTTATTAAGGACCTAATCTGTGCTCTTTACCTTGCTACTAATTAGGAAAAGAAAGATACAAACACACACAGCCTCTGCCCTGGAAATGCTTGCAACTAAATGAGAAAGGGAGGAATATAAGTAGATAATAAAATCAAGTATGATACAAGAAATCAATAATAATAATAATGAAGTTATGAAAAGGAAATCCTGAATACATCAGTAAAAAGGAAAAGGGAGGTGAATGTCAGGAAAAGACTTAGAGGAGTTTACATCAATCTGCATCTTAATGTATGATTAGGAAGTACAAATAGAAGAGGAAATAAGTGAGAATAATCACTTTTATGCACAGGGGGAAAATAAGTATAGGGAAAGTTGTCACAGAATGCACAGCATTCCATCCATGTTTTAGAGGAGGAATTAATAATAGAAAATAGGTCTCTTGATAATTGACAAAAATCTGTGTGTTGCTTCCTAGAATTCTAATGTAAACATTAGCTTTTATTGGCAAGTGAATAGAAAATAAAATAAATACCCCGTATTTTATTCTAACAATTCTTGGTTTCTGTATTCAAAGGTCTTCAAGGAATTCCCCTACCCTATTTTATCATGAACTATATAAATTTCTAAAAGATAAACTAGATCGAAATATAGGTACTAAAAACCCCATTTACGTGCTTACATTTATTGTTAAGTTATGTTAGAATTGTCACTCTGACTTCTGTATTTGTCATGTAGAAATGTTTTATTTAACCAGTGGTTATTTAACATAAAATCCTATAAAAGACATACCTACCTATAATAGATAAACAAATGCCAGGGTCACTTGGTTGCAGAATATTGACTCACACTGATGATGAGATGACTACTATAATTCAGGAACCAAATTACTAAGCAATTGCTAATTATCAGAGTCAAGGTTAAAATAAGACAATCTTGTTCCAGAATTCATGACATTGTTTTTCAGTCTATGGTAAAGAAACTAAAGTTCACATAAAAGTACATGTCATCACTGTTTTGAAATGTTACTGGCACTGAACATAGGACATTTTTTGCTATTATTTCTTCATAATTTGTACCCTTATGTAGTACAAATAAAACAAGATCACACAATGACAAGTTGTTTTAATGTTTGCTAAACAAGAACTGAAAATGTAATGTTTCAAAATTTGTCAGCTACAGTTGACTTAGTGAAAATTGTTCATGTCAATTATTAAAACATCTTTTCTTATCAAAGAATTTATAGCACACATACTATTCCTTTGTTCAAGTCGGAAAATAAATTTCTATTTATTTACCAAAAGATCACAACATAATATTTGAGATTGACCAATTATTTTTCTGAAGCATTTACTAATCTTTACAGCGTTTAATTATCAAATGTTGAATTGAAAAAAAATTCCATTATTTGATCTTGAACAGTTAAACATGAGAATATGTAGTTAAATATCCCCAATAATCCCAAATAATTCAACAAGGGTTAATGATTTCTAACACAATTATTTCAACATATAGTCAGAATTCCAAAATATTTAATATTGGCCAGTTACCCTGACAATTTTGTACAGCTAGTAGTCATGAAAGTTTAAAAAAGCAGAGGATTGAAGTTATAATCGCTGACTTTTAATAGTTAAACATTTAATTGAGATGCTGAAACAAGTTCATTTGGAATTCACTGTGTATATGAATAGGTTTGGTTTAATAAAACACCTGAAATGTATTCTCTTAGCAAACAAGAGGGCTGCTAACAGAAAAGTAGTCTTGTCTTAATTATTTATCTGTAATCCAACATATGTAGTATACGATGCCATTTTAGATTCATATCATAGTATGACTTTCCTATTTGAAGTCATTTTTTTTTAAGAAATCAAGTCTTTACCAGTTAAACATAATTTTAGTTGCATGAAAATCACATAAGACACTTACAAGGAAATTCTTAAACTGATGAGCACACACGGACAATTTATTCTTCTCTGTTTGAACCCTAAAGAAATACTTGTCTGGGCAACTTATGTACATTCTTTCATTACATATTCGAGTATAAATACATCAAACTCAAACAAATTTAAGCAGGAAAAGAGAATTTATCGAGTAGAACTGGCATCTCATGGAACTCAAAGAAAGAAGTATACCTATTTCTCAAAACAGACAAAACTGGAACTAGAAACTTGGATGTTCTGATGACTTGGCTTCATTGTCTCACTTTCTCCTTCTTTTTTTTTTTTTGGATCTTTCTTTCATTTCTTTTACTAATGTTGACTTTAGCCATGTAACAAAAACCATACCTATGGATATATTTCAAATAAAATAACAGTATGCCCAGAAATAATGCCCAGAAATCTCAAGAACTTTTGGAAACTTAGTATATGATAAACATGGACTATCACTAAGTAGAAACAAATATACAAACATTTTATTTCACTGACTCAACATTTGTTCAAAATTACAGCTGAAGCCACATTTCAAATATGACAAATACAACTATTTTTATTTGTCCTTTTTTTGATAGTTAAGAAGAGCTACAAAAACATTCACATATTTTTTCAGAGTTCCTCAATTTCATCAGCAATTTTTTCAATAATGTTACTCTCTTGACCTGTTTTGACTATTGTCACTCTCCAAAAACTGGGTAGCTTATAAACGGCAGAAATTTATTTCTCAAAGTTCTGTGTTCTAAGGTCAAGAAGCCACGAATGTTTGGTGTATGGTGAAGGATTGCTTTCTGGTTCACAGGTGATGCCTCTTGCTGTGTATTCATGTGGTAAAAGTGGAGGATGAGCTCTTTAGAGGTGTTTCTATAAGGGCATTAATGCCATTCATGAGGGCTATGCCCTGACAAGAAAATCACCTTCCAACATTCTCACCTCCTAATGTGAGCACTTTGAGTGTCAGGCACTAACATAAGGATCATGGGGCAAATAAATATTCAACACATTGAAGTTATTTTTCTCTAATTATGCTAGTTCCATGGAACGAATTATGGTCTGTGGTATATTTCTATTCCTTCTTATCTTGTACCAATACAATATCCTTTTACCTTATTGTTACAAAATTCACGAGAATATCAGAGAAAGTCTTCAAATAACTTCGATTTACAAAATAAGTTATAGATGTTGCCAAAATACAGTTTTTTAACTTTTTGAAAAATAGTCTCAAGTTACAAATGAATGAAAATAACTTTACAAATTTTACTTTGTAAAGAAAAATTATAAATTTGCAAATGTCAAAAAGATATTTGTCTCAATTAAATATGCTGCATTTACAGTTACCAATTTGTTAAAAGATGTTATATTTATTATACCATTGATTTATTTTAGTTTTCCTAAAATAAAAAATTCTAATTTTTAGAAATAATTTTTACTACTGGGAAATTGCAGTTTCCTTTTTCATAATGTTCTTTCTTTCTTTTTTTAATTATTTATTTATTTTAAAATTTTTTACAGACTGCATTTTGATTCATTGTACACAAATGGGGTACATCATTTCATTTATATGGTTGTACATGATGTAGATTCATACCATTTGTGTAATCATACATGTACATAGGGTAATGATGTCTGTCTCGTTCACCATTTTTCATACCCCCTCCCTCTCATTTCCTTCTACATATTCTAAAGTTTCCCCATTCTTCTCTCACTCCCCACCTCCTCACCCCCATTATATATCATCATCCACTTATCAGGGAAAACATTCAACCTTTGATTTTTTAAGATTGGCTTATTTCACTTAGCATGATAATCCTAAATTACATCCATTTATTTGCAAATGCCATAATATTATTCTTCTTTATGACTGAATAATATTCCATTATGTGTATATACCACATTTCTTTATCCATCATCTGTTGAATGGCATGTAATTTGGTTCCACAATCTAGCTATTGTGAATTGAACTGTTAAAAACATTGATGTGGCTGCTTTACTGTAGTATGCTAATTACAAGTCCTTTGGATATAAACTGAGGAGTGGGATAACTGGGTCAAAAGATGGGTCCACTCCAAGTTTTCTGAGGAATCTCCACACTGCTTTCCAGAGTGGTTGCACCAATTTGCAACTCCAGCAGCAAAGTAAAAGTATGCCTTTTTCCTCACACCCACGCCAACATCATGATGTTCTTTCTATTGTAGTGTTTACATTGTCTTTTTGACATTGCTTCAATGTTTATGCTAAGTTCTTAGTACAGGATCTGGAAAAGAAAATAGTTGACACTAAATACATTTTGCAAAGTACATATACATACTTACTAATCTGAAAAAGCCTGCATTTCTTGTACAGTGAAAACCAATGAATTGCCAGATTCTAGAATTAATACTCCATTGGCTTTTCCAATACAATATAGAATTGACACATACAATGACCTGTAATTTGAGTGACATGATGTTATCAGAATCTTATACTTGACCTCAGTGAGAAATTGGGGTATAAAGTGTATATACAGATGTATAAGGAATAAAATTACCCATATTCTCAAAGCTGCTATCCCACAGTAATAGAGGATGGGATATCTAATCTCTATCAGTTAATTAAGAACTTTAAAACTCTTAAAAAAGGGTAAGTAATATGATGGACAGATAAAAATCTCCTGCTTTTCCTCCTCCTTTCCAAATCACGGTAAAGAACAGATTTTCTACTTATAGTTTGCTTCTGAGAATTGGTGAGTTGCAAGTCATTGTAGTTTTTTTTTTTTTTTTTTCATTTAAAACAGAAGTCACTGAGGAAAATAAATTTTTGTTTCCTTTTCTTATTGTTGTTTCTATTTCTTTTTAAATTTAATTTCAACTTTACTTTTTTGTTAGACAGTTCTATCAGTTTTTAAAAATGTACTTAGGCTTAATTGATTGCCAATCGCAGCTGTGAATATTGCACAGTTGTGAATTTGTCAGTACAATTAATATTTAGATATGCAATTAGGCAACACTCTTTTCTCACTTTTATTAATTATAAAAATAAATATATTTTTTCTTTATTTGACATACACTAATCAAGAATGCTATGTTAATATTTCTGTTCAAATTTATATTTTTGTCAATTTGTCCTTGAACCTCTAAATTCTGTGTGATGATAAATTATTTGTTGGTAGAGGATCAAGCCTACTGTAACTTTCTTTAGACAAGTCTCATAATTAATCTCGGTGGATCAATGTGTTGCTACTTGCTTGTTCTCTGTTTTCTTGTGGCACATTATGCTTGTGTTTCTTAGAAAAAGAACTCAATTGTTTTTCATAGTATAACATTTTATCAAGGAGGCAAATTTCTAAGTTTGGAGTCAATTTAAAATGCCTTATTATTATTTATGTATCATTATTTTATTTTTTTCTTTAATACTTTTAAGAGTACAGATCTACTCTAAACGTTAATGCATACAATAATCATGAGTTAATGTTATTGCACTGCAGTATCTGTGTCTTTTTTAGTAGATCTGTGATGATGCTCAGACCTACAATTTATCAAACAACTCTGGAAACTCTAAAATCACAGATCTAAAATCACAAGCCAAATATCTTCCTTTTTATACATAACATTTCTAGCATAGAAACCTTCTTGGAATATGAGTAGGAAAATGTGTCAATAGTGTGAGGAGTGGATCAACCCAGAGTAAATCCTCTGCCAATAGCATTTCCTTCCAATATCTTATTACTTTCAACAGGACTCTGTATATATTGTATATTCTTCAGAATTATGTTTTCAGCATTTTTTAATCAAAATGGAATTTCATTTGTGTCTTACTGAACTAAAAATGCTGTTATTTTAACCTGTTTACATATGTGGTCTCCAGTTACTACATCACAAAACAAGAAATAAATTGCCTTTACCTCTTCTCTAGTCTATTATGTTAAATGTTATCAATAGATCTCAAGACAAATGATTTTAGTTTTACTGTGAAGAGCCAATTATTTACATATTGATGAAAGAATACATATTTCTGTTTTTCTTGTTTATATATTTGTAATTCTGAGATAGTTATGTTAGTATTTTTAACTCTGTGATTTTTTAAAAGATCAAAGTTACTTTTAAAATAATAATGACATAATGACTTTGGAGATTAGAGGGACTATTTACACTGGCATCTAAGTTTCAAATGAAAAATTTTTTAAATGGAGTCATAATTTGTCATGACTAATATTAAAATGAATCTGTTATTAATTCTTCATTGGTAGGGGTCAGTTTTGCTGGTATAATAGGATTTTTATTTTAATTTTCAAGAAATAGGTTAGAAAAATATTCAGTAATCTTAATTGAGCTATGAAAAATTATTTTAAAACTAATTAAAACAAAATGTGTGAAAAATAAGAAAACCCAATAGATGAATTTCTTCATTACTCATACAAAATTTCCTATAATATGCAACATTCTACTTTTAGTTTCAAATTAGGATAGCCAAATGAAATCTTCTGGTCCTGTGAGATAGTAGCTAATTGAGGTTTCTAAGAGATACCCACCATCCTACCCCAGGAACCCCAGTCTTACTGCACCATTGATTTTATTTTTTCTTTTGCTCTATGTATTCAGAGAAACCTATTTAAAAGTGCAGTGGCTCATGCCAGCCACTTTGGAGGCTGAGGCAGGAGGATCGAGAGTTGAAAGCCAGCCTCAGCAATTATTAGGGTAGTAAGCAACTCAGAGAGACCCCGTATCTAAATAAAACAAAAAAGGGCTGGGGATGTGGCTCAGTGATTAAGCACTTCTGGGTTCAATCCACTCAAATGCCATGTAACACTTAACGGAAATTTCCCTGGAATATGTCCTTTGTTTTTTGCATTCCTTTTTCTATCAGAAATTTAGAAGTCAGAACAATGAAGTGTTTTATTCTTCTTTGTTCTTTCCACTTACATTTTGTTTTTAAAGGGAAGCTCCTGCATTCATCCAGGTTAACCACTTCTTCCACTTAGAAGAAGAAAAAGAAGAGATGATTTCTATTGACAGAGTTCTATATCCACTCTTTCCTTTGGGTGTTTGCTTTTCTTACATAATTTCACAAAGAGATTTGAATGTTTTGTCTGTCCACTGCTTCTTGCTAAAATTTGGCCAATGTTACATTTATGATATAATGTCAAATTTTCATCTTAACTTTCAGAATTCTCACTTGAAGTAATATTTAAGTGATATAATTCACCTTGCTGTACATACCTGTAAAGCGTCTGTAATTCCAGCAGTCTACTCCATTTCATCTGTATTTGTTTGTTCCACACACTAATTATTTTTTTTTAAACTTTCTGTCTTTCTGTCGTACTCAGATTTAAATGACTAGTGGCAAAGCAAAGCAGCTTCACTCTTGGTGCTCTTGTAAACAGCGACAACACTAATCCCTACCATCATCAATGGTGGAGTCCTGTCCTTGTTCACACCTGCAGAGGTACCTCAAGATGAAGTGGACTCAGATCCACTTTGCCCTCACATGGTAGGTGTTATGGTTTGGATGTGAGGTGTCCCCCAAAAGCTGACATATGAGACAATGCAGAAAGTTTCAGAAGAGAAATGATTGGGTTGTAAAAGTCTTAACCCAATCAGTGAATTAATCTCTGATGGGATTAATTGAAGAGGTAGGGTGTGGCTGGAGGAGGTGGGAATTTGGGTGTGACTATGGGGTATATACTCCGTATCTGGAGAATGGAGTCTCTCTCTGCTTCCTGATCACTGTGAGGTGAACTGCTTCCCTCTGCCACCTTCTCTCACCATGATGTTTAGTCTCATATCAAGCCACGAGGAATGAAGACTACCTTCTGTGGACTAAGATCTCTGAATCTGTGAGCCCTCAAATAAACTATTCCTCCTTTATAATTTTGCTGGTCAGGTCTTTTAGTCACAGAGTAAAATCGCTGACTAAAACAGTAGGGAAAGCAGTCACTAGGTCAACTGCTACAGCTTGGCCCTACTTACATAGCCTGATGGAGCCACCAAATCCTGCATCATTAGATTTATGAGCTACAGCAGGTTAATGGAGATATTGGGCTAACACTACTGATCTATTAACAAAGTGCACAAGCAATACAAATCATTAAAACCCTTCCATTTGCTTATCAGCATTGGCAGTGAGGTGTTCAGCAGGTTTCACCTCAGGCTACTACTACCCGTAGAGCAAGGAACCAAAGTGGGTGGTAACAGATATAGGTTCTTTCACTAGCAGAGCTCTGAGTCAGTACCTTTTGGTTTGGTATAGGACTATCTTCCCTGCCTAAAATCATGGATTTTCATCTTCCATTATTCTGAAGGGAGGCTAGCTAGATAGGTTTCTTTCCTCCCTTTTCTCATAATGTCCCTTGACACCTGCCTTCCATCTCCTTTACTTCTTGGAGTATTTTACTTCAATGCCACTTTCCTAGTGCCATTTGCCATGAGCATCACTTGGCATGAGCATCACATCACAATAGTAGTTACACTCTTCAAATTTTATCCCCTTTTTTTGTGTCATGTATAACCTAATATGGTCATGACTCGCATAATGATGCTACACTCATTGGCAGATCACGTATAAGACAATGTATCATAAGATTATAACACCTACTGAGGTTGTAGCCATCTTGTTTTGTATAATACACTCTGATGTTCACCCAATGATGAAGTCAGCTAACTGTATTTCTCAGAGCTTATCTTCATCATTAAGTGATGCATGACTGTAAATGATGTACTTCTTATTTTGGTTTTTGTTTATTTTCCCCCAATGGGATGTAAATGTGAATTGACAAACACTATTGTTATGTTTTCTTATGTGATTCTCTACCATCTAGACAAGAGCAAGGCACATAGTAGAGTTTAAGAACTAATTGATAAATTAATGATTTCAAAGTCACAGCACCTTATTACCCATACTTTTTTCTCTACCCCACATTTAAATTACAAGTTACTCTTGCCAATCATCAAACAGTAAGTGTTCTAGGTAAGAAGGGAAATGGATTCAAAGTTGGAAAGACTGATGACTCAAAACTTGTGGCACCTTTGTTATTATAGCATTTTCATTATTTATACATTATTATAATTATTGATGATTATTATATTATTATTGTATTATTGAATGGGAGTATTATTAAAAAAATTTGAATGACAGATGCTCTTACTAAATGCATCCCAGTATTGCTCAGGAGCACATTCATCTGAAGGTCAACAGTGAACATAATTAATGGGAAGTGTTGGTCAGATGAATTGCTGCTTTTTATTCCAGACAATGGCTGCATTCAGGGTAACTTATCACTAAACTTTGCTGTGACACAGTTGTATAAATCAATATTCTACATGTTTCTTAATTACAGGACCAGCATTGGAGCAGATTATGGATTACTACAATGGACCTATTAGGAAACCAGGCCATCCACATCTTTTATGCATTGATTAACATAAAATGAAACATGACAAATATGTATTAATAAAATATAAACAGAATTTATAGTGCTAAATGAGCTATTTAAATTTACTGCATTTTGCTGCATAATAGTTACAGATTTTATGCCAAATTTTTTGGCAAAAATGTTCATGACCATTAGGTAAATCTTTTTTTTTTCCTTAATTGTGCCAGCACTACTTAAAATTCTCTTTTGTACAAAATTAGGACGTATGGAATATTCATCAATGTATGTGAAAATCGAATAGTTCAAATTGACACGCACGATTTTTTCAAGGTAGTTTAGTGAACATTTTTCAACTCTGAAAAAAGTTAACATATTAGTTGTTATTGATTTGTGCATTATAACAGAGATGTTACATTTGAGAAAGTTTCCAAAAAATTACAAAATTTAATTTTCTGTGTCCAAAGATTTGGTTCTACCATCGTTGGTTTTAGTATCTGAAGTACACCTCCCCAGGGTCACTCGTATAAGATACATTTATCATTAGTACTGCAGCATTCCAAAAAAATCCATGCACATCAGCTTTTGGAAATATACTTACAATGTGTGTGCACTGTGAATTTTAGGATCAGGGCTTGCACTACAGAAGAAGATACCTGTGCGTTCATATGCCATTAGTGAATACATTGAGGCTCATTTTACCTTTTAAGTGGCATGAGGAACAGAACTATATCATGCAAGGATTATGCAATGTAAGGTTATAAGTCAATTTTTGGATTGAAGAACCAGGGTGAAACAATTATGTGGTGAAACATGGTATTAAAATACTTTTGAAATAATGGTAATAACAGTTGGGTAAATTCTTGAAACATTTGATAATTTAAATCTCATTAAATACAGGGTGAATAATAAATTGAGTAAATTTTATAATCTGAACAGACATCAATAAACTGAATAAAGTGATCAGGTTACTTATAAAGTTGTCCTCTTTTAGAGTTAATTACATTCCAGGGTTGAAAGAGGAGTATTCTTCATGTTTTGTTTCTTTCAACGTTGTTTATAAATAATTGTTAATTTTGAATAAAAAATAACTTCATTGTAGTATTTTAAAAATGACAAGTAGTGCAATGATTCATATGAATGTATTACTAAGAAGAAACATGTACATGATTTTATAGATAAAGAATGAGGAAGCCCAATTTTGTGTGCAAATTAAGGCAAATTTAAAGTTTAATACTGAAAAGAAATCATGTTAACACCAATAGAGTCAGATTCTCCAACAAAACCAACAAAAATTATAAACATTCACTTGCATATAATTGAAAATATAATACTTGTCCTATATAAGTCATTGGGACAGGCAAGGTAATTTGCATGACTTGTCATGATGGTAGTTAAATAATTGGAGAACTGTTAATTTAAATTTTTACTTCAAGACCTACATCGGAATGAACATGAGAAGTCAGCATGAATAGATGAACATACCAATGAATATTGAATGCTCTGGAGAATCTTTTTTTAATTATTATTTTTATTTAGCTTTTAATGTTTTACAGACTGCATATTGATTCATTGTACACAAAAGGGGTACATCATTTCATTTCTATGGTTGTACATGATGTAGATTCATACCATTCATATAATCATACATGTACATAGGGTAATGATGTCTGTCTCATTCTAACGTTTTTCATACCCCCCCCTCTCATTTTCTTCTAAATATTCTAAAGTTCCCCCACTATTCTTTCATTCCCCTCCCCCACCCCCATTATATATCATCCTCCACTTATCAGGGAAAACATTTGGCCTTTGGTTTTTTGGGCTTGGCTTATTTAACTTAGCATGATATTCTCCAATTCCTTCCATTTATTTGCAAATGCCATAATATTATTCTTCTTTATGGCTGAATAGTATTCCATTGTGTATATATACCAGAGTTTCTTTATTCCTTCATCTGTTGAAGGGCATCTAGGTCAATGCCCTTCAACAGAGAATATTTTGAAATATGAAAATTAATAAATACCATAGCGTTCTCCTCCTGGCAGTGCTTACTTGTGGTTTTCTTTCTTTCTTTCTTTCTTTCTTTCTTTCTTTCTTTCTTTCTTTCTTTCTTTCTTTCTTTCTTTCTTTCTTTCATTACTAATGCTTCTAGAAGAGAAGTCAAATTTAAATTATATATTAAAATAACAAATAAACAAAAAAATTTGGAAATTTAAATGTTAATTTTGAGTGTAAATGATGCTATTGAGACAGGTAGGGCATTGTTATAAATCTTTTGTTGATATTTCTCTTCAGTAATTTAGAGGGGTGTGGTGTGATCAACAATTCAAGCAAAAATCATCAATCAGTGTTTTCACTGTATCAAAATAGTAGATGTTTTCCCAGTCTTCTCACAAAAGATCACTCTCCAGTTGCCTGGACTCTTGTCAGACATTGCTTAGATGTTAGTAAATACCTGAAGAGTAAAAGTGGCAAAAAATTCTGAGTTCACTGCTTTTTTCTTTTCCCTGTTGACATTAATCTCTTAGTTCCTCTCTGGCAGTGTTGGCATGGATTCTAAACTATCAGGTAATAGCTAATTTTTGAATGAATGCAGATTTTTTCAGAAAATAGGAAAAAAGGAAAAAATATTACAAGATAAAGTTTTCACTATAAAATTCAAGATATCTTACACATCAGAATTATTTGAAATTGTAAAATTATTAAAACAATTAATAATATGCTTAAACTGTCAGAGAGTCAAGATGGCAGAATAGAGGAAGTCACATTCCTGGCTGCTCTGTAGCATGAAACCAAGAAAGCAAACAGGCAGCTTCTCCACAAGGTGGGTGAACCAAAAAAGGGGGTGTACTTTACTGGAACCTAAAACTCGACATTCAAAGCAGATGGGGACACAGGAGGTTGGATAGAATAAAATAAGGAAAAAAATCCCCTGGGCCAGTGAGCTCCAGGTAGAGCAGTCCCTCCATGAGCATAGTAGAGGGATAAGGGAATTAAAGGAACCCACATTTTTGGGAGGCTTAACGCATGTCTGGGTACTGAGCATTTAGAGATCAAGGACATTGTCCAACAAACCTGATGGATATGCTGCATGATATCCAAGTGTGGGGAAAGAGCTTCCATCTCTCTAAGCTGAATGCAGAGGACAAAGGAAGGAACAATTTTGCAGCTGTGACTCAGGGGGCCATCAACTGAAGAAGCTGATTCCTAGCAAACCCGAGTTTGGCCCTAAATACAGGCCCAGTAAACACACACTGCATGACATAGAGTATGCTCCAGTAACCAGAAGAAAATCAAAGGCAAAGAGAGGTTTACATAGGGGACAACTGGTCAACAAAACCCACCCAGCTCTACCTCTCCCCCTCCAAACCGTCTGCTTGCAGGACCTGCTGGGAGAGATGCATCTGGCTGGGGACTCGGAAGGGTAGGGGCAGAAGAGATAGTTTGGAGATTGAACAAGAGACCAGGAAATGTGGGTCTGCAGGTGACATAAGGAACTTAGAATTAACTCCCCTACCACACAAGTGGAACCCAGGGTAGACCCAGGGTAAAGTTCTCTATCATGGATCAGCAAGTACTGGGCACTGGAGGTGTGCTGATTTAAAATTTCCAGACCAATTAGCGTTCAGCAAAAAGACTGGAGCCCACCTAAGCCTAAACCCTGCCTCCCACGAATTCTGCCTACAGGATTACCTCTCTCACTCCAGCAATGCAGAGTGTGGAGAATCACATTCCGGAAGACTCGGCCTAAAACTGCTGAGAAGAGAAGCTGAGAATATTCTGAACTCCAATATGAAAAATTCTTTCACTTTTCATCAGAATTTTAAAAATTCTTTTTCACTGTTTAATTGTGACCTTAATGGTACATGGGCATTTATACAGTGGTTTCCTTTTTATTTATTTTTTTCTCATCTCTAGAATTTTTGAAGCCAATTGTTTTACAAGAATTAGTTTTTGTGAACAACAATGATTGATTACTATATTTTAGTTTTGTTTTGTATTCTTTTATTTCTATTTATAAGTTTTTAAATTTTTGCTTTATATTTTTTTCTCTTACCTATTTCTCTTGATTCTCTTTTCTTCTGCTAATAGCCAATCTTTACTGTTTTTCTTTTACTCTTCCTTTAATCTTTTACTTCTGTCTTCTCTCCTCCTCCCTCATAATCATCACATCCTACATCACTTCTGTTCTCTCCTGTTCACAATTTGAAAATGTAAACCCTTTTGTAAACTTGCTGTTTTTATTATAGGCATAACTGATTATATCACTTCTGTTTATTGTGATAATTAACGTTGTAGATGTCATAGTAGGAACTATTTCGTTCAGTGCTGTAAATTATTTGCATTGATTGTTGTTTTTGTCTCCCCCTAAATAGTAAAATACTAGAAAACTTCAGGGATATTGCCTCAGATCCATACTGTTAGATGGGTAGACACACAAACAACATGAAAAAGCAAGGGAACAAAGCATTCCAAGCAAATGAAGATACTCCAATAACAGAATCCAATGATACCACAGTGGAAAAAAATCTCAGAGAAGGAGTTTAGAATGTACATGTTTAAACTGATTTGTGAAGTAAAGGATGATGTAAGAGCAAATATGATACAGGTAGCAAAAGATCAATTCAAAAAAGAGATAGAAATTCTGGAAAAAAAAAAAAAAAACAGAAATCCTGGAAATGAAGGAAACAATAAACCAAATTAAAAATTCAATAGAAAGCATCACCAACAGACTAGAGTACGTGGAAGGCAGAATCTCAGGCAATGATGACAAAATATATTATCTTGAAAATAGAGTTGACCACAGAGAGAAAATGTTAAGAAACCATCAACAGAATTTCCAAGAACTATGGGATAACATGAAAAGACCAAATTTAAGATTTATTGGGATAGATGAATGGGCAGAGATACAAACCAAGGATTGCACAATGCTTCAATGAAATAATATCAGAAAATTACCCAAATCTAAAGAATGAAATGGAAAATGTAATGCAAGAGGCTTACAGAACCCAAATATGAAAAATTACAAGGGACCCACATCAAAGTACATTATAATGAAGATGCCTAGCATACAGAAAAAGGATATGATTTTAAAGGCTGTGAGAGAAAAATAGCAGATTACATATGGGGGGAAACTATTCAGATCTCAGCTGATTTCTCAACCCAGACCCTCAAAGTTAGGAGGTCCTGAAATAACATACACCAAGCTCTGAAAGAAAATGAATGCCAACCAAGAATCTTATATCTAGCAAAAATAAGCTTCAGATTTAAAGATGAAAAAAAACTTTCATGACAAACAAAAATTAAGAGTTTGCAACCAGAAAACCTGTACTTCAAAATATTCTCAACAAAATATTCTAAGAAAATGAAATTTTTAAAAAGCAAAAACCAGCAGAGAGGAGCTCACTAAAGGAATAGTCAACCAAAGGATAAACTATTTAAAATTAAAAACTAGAAACAAACCAAAATGACTGGGAATATAAATTATATTTCAATAATAACTTTGAACATTAATGGCTTAAAGTCATCAATCAAAAGACAAGCTGGGAGATTGGATTAAAAAACAGGACTCAACAATATGCTGTCTCCAAGAGACTCACCTCATAAGCAAAGATATCCACAGACTGAAGGTGAAAGGATGGAAAAAAATGTATCACTCACATCCACTGCATTAACAAGCAGGGGGTTCTAGCCTCGAAAATATACTAAGTTATGAAACTATATAATTGTAATTATACAATTATAATATTACCATAATACATTTTTATATCCATAGGGTTGTTTCGATAGCTTCCCTTCCATTGATATTAATTTTTTCTTGCTTTCTTCTTGATTAGACTTGTTAAATTTTTATCAACTTTTAGATAAATTATTTCTTTTTTATTTCACATATTTCTGTGCCTACTCATTTTTTCCTTCATACTATCTAATTTGAAAATAATTTGTTAATCTAACTTCTTTCTGATACAAATATTTTCAGTTATAAGTGTTCATCTGAATACAATTTCATCCCAGACATTCTGATATTTTAAGCTTTTATTAATACTTAGTTCAAAGTACTTTTTATTTACTTTTCTGTGCTTTCTTCTTTTATCTGTGAGATATTTATAAGTGTGCCATTTAAATTTGAAGAAGTTGAGATGTGGGGTGGGATTCTACAAATTTTAAGGTGATTGATTTCTAATATAATAAATCCTGCAGGAAAGAGTCTGTATGATTTCAAATTTTAAAAATTTCTCAGTTTATTTTATGACAATATAGTTTATCCTTAATTTTCTACTGTCATGTTTCTTTATAGGTCTCTATAATTAATAAGTCAAGGTGATTGATAATGTTGTTAACCCTTCTATATGATTACTATTTCCAGCAAAGTGAGAGGACTTAAAGCCTCCAAATAGGATCGTGAATTTGTATTTCTAATTTTATTAATTTTTACTTCATGTATTTTGAAATTTTGTGTTTAGTTATATACACATTTAGGATTATTATACTTTCTTCAAGAAGTTACCCAATATGGTTACACTTAATCTCTGAAAATACTTTTTCTTGAAATTTATTTTATATTAATATAAATATAACATAATATTTATATTAATGTAAAGTATATATATTACATATAATATATCTCCCATTACATATATATTTGTATATAATAATTAAAGATAACAATATTACATTATACATATATAATATATATAAAATATATTATGTTATGACATTATATTGTTTGTATATTATATATAATATAATAAAAATTATAACATACAATATATATTATAGACATATAATATCTAAAATATATAATATATTTAATATATAATATATACAATTTATATTGTATTATATATATTATAATATATATTATTATTTGTATTATTATATATTATGTATATTATTTCATATTATTAGCCCTATTTCAGATTTCTAAAAAACAATATGCTTCAACTGAAAAAGGAGGGCAAGTGGTCTTAGGCATGCAGTTTTGAGGACCCTTCTCTGGCCTTTCTCTAACAATGTCATTTTCTCTATTAGGTGAAGAGCTCGCTGGGCCTCAAGGTTGTGCCCAAATATGGTTCAGATCCTCACTCAAGACCATACCATGAACATATAATGTTTAGGCCATACTCCAAGGCTCAGTGACCTCCTGATTAATTCATGACTGTAGAAGAACCACTATGAAAGATGGGAGGATTAAGATACAAACAACATTGTGCTGTCAAAGCAGTGAAAGAGGTGGGATGATTTGATACACAATGAAAGGTGAAAAGGGGAGGGAGACAGAACTCTTGGAATAGGGGAAAGAGCATGAATCTCATGCAAACTTTTACTAGCAATAAACTTCAAGTAATCCAATAATTTTAAGTGTGTCTCTGGTTTTCATTAAAAATGCAATAACCTGTCAATATAATATACAGAAAATACATTGTATAAAAGTTTATTTGCTAAATGCCTACATTTCCATATTTAGTTATGATTTATGGCTCTCAATTATTGCCCCAGGGTCTGAATATTTCAAGGATGGATGTGTGAGGAATATCATTTAAATTTTTATGAAGCAGAATTAATGAAATTAACCAATTGTGTACAATTTAAGACATTTTTCTTACCATTTGGTAGAACAACTAAATACAAATAGTAATAGGAGTTAAACATGTTGAATAAAATTAGCATGTTCTGTGGAATAAATTTTAGAATGGAGATCAAACTTATGGAGTGAGCATAGGGAACAATAAAAAAATAAACATGGTAATATTTCTACAATGATGGTGATGTTTTTGATGCCACCAATGTGTATATTTAAAAATTGTTGAAATGGGAAATTTTATATTATCTGTATTTGACCACAATCAAATAATAAATTAGAACCCCTAAAAATGGCCATGGACTACTAAGTTATTGATGAAGCAGTTACAAAATTTAAAAATTTGTTATGACATGTAATTTTCACAGGCTGATTACAGTAAAATAAATTGTAAATCAGTACAAATAAATAACTCATTCCTCAAAAGTGTGTTTGAAGATTAAAAATATTACTAAATCACATATCATATCAAAAGTATAGTGAAATATAGAAAATATCTTTAATGAGCTTGCTATGACAATATATATTAAATGTCAAATTTTGGGATTATAGATAAATAGGCCACCAAATACACACATACACAGGTATATGTGTGTACACGTATATATTAAATATTTCTTTTGAAAATTACTTCTAAACTTTGATAAACTAGACTTTCATAAAGATTATAGCAGATAAATTAATTAGAAGAAAAAATTTATATGTATATTTTTGAAGAACTAAAAATGCTAGTGTAAATTTATCAGGAAAGAACAAAATCAAAAATAACCTGAGGAATGAATAAATATAGTAGGGAAGTTTTACATTTGAATACTATATGGCACTGAAAACATGTTATCTGCAACTATAAGATTCAGCATGGATGAATATCAAATATATCAAATTTGACAGAAAATACCAATTACAGAAGGCTATGGAGTCTTTATATAAACAAGTTTTGTTTTATTTAAAGTTGTGAAATTGAGCAATATTATTGATATTAAAAACAGGACAAAGGCCAGGTATATAGCTCTGTAGTCTCAAGTGGGCAAGGGTCCGGTTTCAATTCCCAGTACCCCCCACACACAAACACACAAATTAATTTAAAAACAGGCAAGCAGTATGTTTTTGAGCTTCAGGTATATAGAATAAGACTATACAGCAAGCAAAACAAAGAAATTAACCATGAAATGCAGGATCACAGTTATTCTGGACAGAGAAAAGGACGGAGAACCTCACATCTTCCTTTAGTATTCTTTCTTAATTTTGTCAATGGGTACCCAAGCATTTATTTTATTGTTATTTTTTAAGCTGTATATGTATTTATACCATCTTTAAAATATATGACATATTTGCAATAAAAGAATTTTAAAAACATGAAATTAGAAAATAAGCATATAGACTACAAAGAATTTTTAAAAAATAAATCTAGCAAAAGCTCAGGGAAACAATTAACTTCAAGAAAAAAATGTTTTGAATTGAATAAAACTATGATGCTAAGCAAGTAAAATGTAAAGCATTCAAATAAACAAAACATTAGATGGCTCTTCACATTTCTCTCATTTTAGTTTTAGAAGCAAAATCTGGAGTCTTCTATGTATACTTTCTTAGGTTCAAAAAAAAAAAAATACTTAGGTGTTTAATTTGTTTCATTTGCCCAGGGGTATAGTTTATAAGATACTTTGCCAAATTTTTAATGATACCAGTGTGAATGCCAGTAGTGTTTTATACCAGCTGTACTGGACTAATTATCTGGTTTCCTCAAATGTCTATTTTTGAAATAATTATGGCTTTTGAACATATAATAGACACTATGTCTGGGATAGAAAAGAGTTCTGACTAATCACTTCTTTAAAAACTTGGCAAATGATTCTCATAACCTTATTTCACTGGTCCATTGTCACCTAGACCGCAGCAATCTTGTCCCTATCATTATGCATGTAATTTATATTTTTGGATATATTTACCCCTAAATTTTAAAGGCAGGATTTGACTAATTACAGAATATATTTTACCCTTCTACATGGTGGTTGTGATATTGTATATTTCCCTTGATTATTTTTGTAAGAAAAATGAAAACAATTCTAAGAGGAAATTTGAGCAGGCAACCCATAATTGTACTATGTGGAAAATTATTTTATCTCTGTCAATTATCACAGCATTTTTTAAAAGTGTGAAACACATTTGAACTAAGTGGAACGCAGCTCTTACAGTGGAGGGAAACTGTACTTATGGTTGGCCAAAAACAAACACAAATGTACAAACACACACACATTCACTACAGTCATCAAGAAGCTAAGCAATTAGAAAATTATGGAAGCCTTATGACTTCAGAGAATCCCAAATATTAATATTTCCAGATATCAAGAATACTGAATATGAGAAGAAAAAAACTCTATAAACAAATTTATGCTAACATGTTCCTTTCTTAAAAATTTAATATAATTTATCTACAACTTTATTGCACAGTGAATTATAAAATATATTGCATCATATGATTTATCATATACATATTATTTTGAAGCACTGTGATTCAAAGTTTAAAAGTTTAAGAGCAAATAAAATGATACAAATCATTTCACCAATGTTTAAATAAAGAAATAGCCTTTTATGCCAAAGTCATTATTTGATTGTTCCTTTCCCTTAGTAATTTTCAACATGACAGATAATCACATTTATGTTGTACACAAAAAATATACAACCTTTTAATTTTCTCACTTAATTTAAGGTTTTGGACAACAGGTTAAAAAATTGGTCCTACATTTTAGTTTCTGTGTTTATTATTAAGCTGAACTTATTCTTAAGTAGACTGTTTATTTCAAAAGTAAATAATGTGTATGTAAAATATATTTTACTATATGCTACAAGAATCATTTTTTATTGTCTTTTAATTTTATGTTTTAGAATCTTTCAACATTTTGCCCTATATATATCACAATGTATTAAAGAATAGCTATCACACATAAGAAATAACACCACAAAACTCAATTAAAGGGAATACTATAAGTACACATTTTATTTATTGCCAATCAAATAAATAGTGCAGTAATTAGATCATGCATATATGTGTATGTTCATATGTCTATGTATGTGTATATAAATATATAATATCAATGCTTATTTGCCCCAAGTGAATAAGCTTTCATTTAAAACATTTAAGTTAGAGTAGCTGTAAAACGACTGATAAAAAAATTATCAATTAAATGGTAAACAGAAGTAACAAAACATGGTGGTTAAATTTTATGGCAACCAGAGCAAAAAATAGTAAAGACAGCTTTCCAATCTTGCAACTAATGTTTATGATTTTCAGTTACTTCTTCTCTAATGTGATATTTAGTTGAACTAATTGGTTTGTAATACCATTGAAAAATAAAAAAAAAAAACACGACTTATTGTTCACTACACCACCTTCTTCCTACATTCAGATTTCATTTCAAAGATTCTTTTTTCTATATTATTCCCACCTATGATTTTATAAATTGTAAGAACCATTTTTAATTTTGTACACCATGAAAATAGTTGATTTCAAGTTAGAATCAAACCATGAGTTGTAATTTGCCATCCCTTTAGAGTAATGTAGAATGTGACCAGCAGTACTTTATCTAAAGCCCTAAGACAAACTTAAATATTAATCTGAAAGTAAATTTATGTATTTATAACACAACAATGATGTTACCACTTAATGGTAAAATTTGCTTACCACTTTCCCAATGTATAACTGTACACTAACTGTTATTTTTTTTTTTTAGAGTGAGCATCTTTTTCCCCCTTTAACAGATATCATATAAAATATCTGAAGCGCAAAATATCACCAGATGTATTATTGAACGCTTTGTCTAAACCCAAGGGCTTCAGTAGTACCATAATAATACTATTTAACTATTTTTTTTACTAACTACAATTATATGAGAATACTTATTTCATTTTTAAAACTAATTTTTATCATTGTATGACCTAACAATTATTTTCATGCATTTTAAGTGATATTTTAAAAGTACCTGGCTCATTACTTTTGAATAATGGTTCACCATGACATTTTCTTCTATCTTATATTGAATTTTGTGAAAGATTACCTTTCTAAGAATGACTGTATGGGAAATAACCTTGAACATAGAAACAGTGCATCCTTCTGAGACAGCAAATGAATTTATTTCTTCACTAACGCAGTATATCGGAGGGAATGTCCCCTTCTGGTATAATGATAGGAAAAGTCTGCCAGCATCCTTCTTAATAAAAACAGAATTTTCTAAACTCAAGTTTCCTCAGCTCGGACACAAAATCACTGTTTGTACAACATCCACTGGGGTTTCTTCTGCATTGTCTCTAAGGGACTTTTGGGGCAATGGAAAACCAGTGTGAACACAAATCTCATGCTGCCTGCAGAGTTGTGAGTAATAAAGTTTCTCATCTTTGACCTAGGAGTATGTTTCTTGTGCCAGCTTCTAAGAAACTGACAGGCTAACTTGTTAGTTTTGAAGTTAGGTAGAATTTCAGACTCTTCAAAATTCTTCACACATGCCTTTATTATCATCATTATTATTATTAATTGTGTTTAAGTTTTTGCTGATACACAAAATCAAAAATTGTAAATATTTGGGACATTATGTGATGTTTTTTACATGTATATACATCATTTAATGTTTAAACCAGTATGAACATATCTATCTTCTCAAACATTTATCATTTCTTTATGGTAGGAACATTCAAAGTCCTTTCTTCTAACTTTTTTGGAAATATACAGTATTCATTGTCTATATGAACAAGGGCAAGCCAGAACATCTTATTTCTATCTATTTATATGTACTACTATTGATCAATTTTTTTAGAAGTACTTTTAGATATAGATGGACACAATATCTTCATTTTATTTACTTATCATGTGGTGTGTGTATTGAACCCAGTGCCTCACACATGCTAGGCAAGTGTGCTGTCACTGAGCTACAACCCCAGCCCCCTATTGACCAATCTTTATTCACCCTTTCTTACCCCTATTCTCCCAAGTCTCTGGTAAACACCATTCTACACTCAACTTCTATGAGATAAAATTTATTTAATAGTCCATATATAAATAAGATAAAAGACAAAGGATAACAAGTGCTGGTAAGGATGGGGAGAAAAGAGAACCCCTAAATATTGTTGGCAGGAATAGAACTTACCACATATACAATCAAAATGGAAAAATCTATGAGATTCCTTAAAAAAAAAATAGAACTATCTTATGATCAACCAATCCCACTACTGGACATTTATCTCAAGGAAATGAAATCAGTATGTTTAAGAGACATCTGCAGTCCCATGTTTATTGCAGCACTATTCACAACAGCTAAGAGGTAGAAACAACCTAAGTTTCATCAGTCTCAGCAACTTAGCAAGGTCCTGTCTCCAAATGAAAAATAAAAAGGACTGGGGATGTGTCTCTGTGGTTAAGCACCCCTGGATTCAATCCCTGATACCAAAAAAAAAAAAAAAAAAAAAAAAAGAAAGAAAGAAAAGAAAGAGAGAAAGAGGTAGAGAGAAAAATGTAGTACAAAGACATGTTGGGATATTGCTTAGCCATACAAAGAATGAAATTGTTTCATTTGCAACAACATGGATGGAAGTAGCGATCCTTATATTAATTGAAATGAATGAGGCACAAAAAAATGTGATGTTGTCAAGCAATCAAGCAGTATCAGCTGGATCTACAGAAGGGCTGTGTCAGGTACAGCAACTGAATTAAGGGTCTTAAACTGTCTTGTGACAGAGGTGAAGCCTCCCTTGAGAACTCTTAGTGCAAAGTCATGGATTTGAGATTGCCTAGTTGCTATGGTGATGCCCTGTTCAATAGGAGGTTCTGTGCCAGCCATGGAGTTATTCAGTTCCTGACCTTGAGGTTCAGATGCCAGCTATTCAGGGGTAGAAAGTTATGGGCTCAAGCTGATAATCATAAATGGGCTGCTCATACTCATGACTTTGGTTCTGCTTACTTTGAAGAAACTTTCTCACAATAAATCCTTTTGATGTTTATACCCATATAATAAACATGCTGAGTTTGTTGTGCGTCACTGCCTCCTTACTAAAGAGAAGTTAACCACTGAGACCCAGCTTTTTCTCTTGTGTGTGTGTCTTTTCTCCATCCCCTCATCCACAGCCATACAGTTTGTGGCAGGGCTGCAATCTGAAACTGGTCATATGAGCTGTTAACTGTGCCAATAAGATTAAACCAAAACAGACTTCGAACACTGAGGTTTGGGTGAGTTTCCCTGATTGTTGATACTTCATCAATATTGCCACATGTCAAAACCAGGAAAGGAATGCTGTCCATGACTTCAGTAGAAGACAGTGGACGTTCCATATTTGGAATTTTTCTAGGACAGGCCCATTGTGCTTCCACACTTAATTGATTTTAACATGTTTCCTTTCCCAATAGTAATTTTAAGTATAGCAGCTTTCAGGGAGTTCTATGAGTATTAGCAAATTTTTAAACCTGAGAGCACGTATGGGAATGTGTAGGTGTCAGAAGTGAGGGTGGCCTTCTGTAGACTGTTCTTTCAAAATTCATGGTCAAAATATATTTAAGATACTCATAGTTGTATGTATGAGAAAACAAATGGTAATTTTCTTGCCTAGGATTTACTTACCAGTGTTTGCTCAAAAGATAAAACTATTCCCACATGAATGTGCATTTGTACTAGTAAACATTTAGTTGCTGTTATTTGTAACAAATCAAGTATAAATAATTAATTGACATAATTGCTCCATGATCAATAATTCTGTTTCATTTCTAGCAGTTGTTCACTTATGCTTTATGTTAATTAATTATGCTAACTTAATAAGATTTTTCTTGTTAAATTTTTTTCAGTGACTTATCATTTTATTTATTTATTTATTTATTTTTTTATTCATCTCCGTAGGTGATAACCAAAGCCTCAATCCTCAGGAGCCAGCTAGCTACTTGTACTCAAATAAATATTATAGCATATATTTCTTTTTTCTTTTTCATTTAAACCAATAAACCTGAAGAAGACCAAAAGTCACTTAATCAATTTTATTAATTGAGAAGATTTTCTTCCATTTTTCTTTTAATAATATACCATATTTTGCACTAGAACTGTCTCTCCAGACAAATTCATGCCCAGTTCCCATATCATCCTGTCTTCTTTAATTAGAGTTAATGAAACACAAATTTTGGAGGCCAGCCCAGAGACCCAGGCCCAGCCCAGTGCCACTGTGTGAGACTTCCACACCAGGGAGGCAGGCCCAGAGACCCAGAGACTTCTGCACCTGAGAGGCTGGCCCAGAGAACCAGACCCAGCCCCCAGCACCAGCCTGGGGTCTAACATCCGTGCTGTGGTGGACCATCTGTCAACACATGGAGGCGCTTGTACCCAATAGCAGGGATTATACCCCACCTGGTGGCCACCATTCCTAGAAGGGCAGTACCCTTCTTGGGTCACTGCATTATCAAGTTCTTCCCAGACATCAGGCTACTGAAGACTAGGAGGTTTGAACAGTACTGTATAGTTTTATTGTAGATTTTTTTGTATCAGTAGTAATATTACGGTTATTCCTATTATACCTATATTTATTCCTACTTTTCTTTTCTTTTATTAATATTTTTCTCATTCTCTCTATTTTCCTCTTATCTATCTGTCTCCTTGGACACTTTTTCTCCCTTTTCACACACTAACAATCAATTTCTTTTAATTCTGCTTTCACTGCAGCTATGACATAGTACCTCTAGAGGCATACTTCTTATCTCATTAACGTTATATCCTACACCCCACCCCATCTGCTTTGTCCACTATTAGAAATCATGGTCCTTATTGCAAACCTATTGGCTAAGCTGTAGATAATATTTGAACTCATAGTCTCTGTTTATTAAAACAATATGGTTAATATCTTAAAAAGGGACTATTTGAGTTAAGAATGCATATTGTTTGTATGGTGTGCTGTTAATATTGATCTCTCACTTCAAGGTGAGGTATTGGAAACCTGCAGGGACACTATAAATATATAGGGGGGGAAATTGCAATACCTCAGATTTGCACTCCTAGAGGGGAAGATACATGAACAACATGAGAAAACAAGGGAAGAAAGTGTTCCAAACAAACCTAGATGATACATCAATAAAATCCAATGACAGCATGGCAGAAGAAATGGCAGAAAGGGAGTTCACAATATACATAATTAAAATGATCAGAGAAGCAAATGATGAGATAAGAGAGCAAATGCAGGCATTGAATGATTACACCAATCAACAGTTAAAAGAGCAAATACAGAAAGCAAAAGATGATTTCAATAAAGAGATAGAGATTCTGAAAAAAAATAAAGAAATCCTTGAAATGAAGGAAACAATAAACCAAATTAAAAACTCAATAACCAATAATCTAGATCACCTGGAAGAAAGAAACTCAGACATTGAAGACAAAGTTGACCAAACAGAGAAGATGGTAAGAAATGATGAACAGAAACTCCAAGAATTATGGGATATCTCATGAAAAGACCAAATTTAAGAATTATTGGGATTTTGGAAGGCACAGAGATAAAAACCAAAGGAATGAAAAATCTATTCAATGAAATAATATCAGAAAATTTCCCATATAAAATGGAAAATCAAATACAAGAGCTTACAGGACACCAAATGTACAAAATTACAACAGATCCACACCAAGGCACATTATAATGAAAATACCTAAAATACAAAATAAAGATAGAATTTTAAAGGCTGTGAGAGAAAAAAAAATCAGATAATATTCAGGGGGAAACCAATACAGATATCAGCAGATTTCTCATCCCAGACCCTAAAAACTAGAAGGCCAGGAACAACATATTTCAAGCTCTGAAAGAAAATGGATGCCAACCAAGAATCTTATACCCAGCAAAACTTACCTTCAGATTTTATGATGAAATAAAGTCCTCCATGATAAACAAAAGCTAAAAGAATTTACAAATAGAAAGCCAGCACTACAGAACATTCTCAGCAAAGTATTCCATTAGGAAGAAATAAAAAACAATTATGTAAGTCAGCATAGGGAGGGACTACCCTAAAGGAAAAGCCAAATAAAGGAGAAACCAAGTCAAGTTTAAAACCAAAAATAAGCCAAAATGACCAGGAATACAAATCATATCTCAATAATAACACTGAATGTTAATGGCCTAGATTCATCAATCAAAAGACGTACACTGGCAGATTGGATTAAAAAGGAAGAACCAACAATTTGCTGCCTTCAAGAGACTCATCTCATAGAAAAAGACATCCATAGACTAAAGGTGAAAGGATGGGAAAAAACCTACCATGCACATGGTCTCAGTAAAAAAGTGGGGTTATCTATCTTCATATCAGATAAAGCAGACTTCAAGCCAAAATTAATTAGAAGGGATAAAGAAGGACATTTCATACTTCTTAAGGGAAGCATAAGTCAGAAAGACATAACAATCATAAATATTTATGCCCCAAACAATGACTCATCCAGGTACATTTAAAAAAAAATCCTTCTCGATTCCAGGAACCAAATATACCAAAACACAATAGTACTAGGTGGCTTTAGTACATGTCTCTCACCACTGGACAGATCTTCCAAACAAAAATTGAACAAAGAAACCACAGAGCTCAAAGCAAAATCGATAATTTAGACTTAACAGACATATATAGATTATTCCATCCATCAATGAATGAATATACTTTCTTCTCAGCAGCACGTGGATCCTTCTCTAAAATAGACCACATGTTATGCCACAAAGTTGTTCTTAGAAAATACAAAAAGACAGAGATACTACCTTGTATTCTATCAGATCATAATGGAATGAAATTAGAAATCAATAATGAAATAAAAAACATAAAATACTCCAACACATGGAAATTAAATAAAACACTATTGAATGATGCATAGATAACAAAAGACATCAGGGGGAAATAAGAAAATTCTTAGAGATAAATGAGAACAAAGATATAACATATCAAAATCTCTGGAACACTATGAAAGCAGTATTAAGAGGAAAATTCATTGCATGGAGCACATTCAATAAAAGAAGGAAAAGTCAAAAATAACAACCTAACATTACAGCTCAAAGCCCTAGAAAAAAAGAACAGATCAATACCAAAAGTAGTAAAAGACAGGAAATAGTTAAAATTAGAGATGAAATCAATGAAATTGAAATAGAAGAAATAATAGAAAAAATTGACAAAATATAAAGTTGGTTCTTTGAAAAAATAAACAAAATTGTTAAACCCTTAGCCACACTAAGAAATAGAAGTAGAGAGAAAACTCAAATAAATATAATTTGGGATGAAAAAGGAATATCGCAACAGACAATTTTGAAATACAAAACATAATTAGAATCTATTTTGAAAATCTATACTCCAACAAAGTAGAAAATCTTGAGGACATTGACAGGTTTCTAGAGATATATGATCCAACCAACTGAATCAGGAGGACATACACAATGTAAATAAATCAAGTTTAAGCAATAAAGTAGAAGAAATCATCAAAAGCCTACCAACGAAGAAAAGTCTGGGACCAGATGGATTCTCAGTGGAGTTCTACAAGACCTCAAAAAAAGAGCTCATTCCAATACTCCACAAAGTATTCCATGAAATAGAAGAGGAAGGGACCCTTCAAACTCATTCAATGAAGGTAATATCACACTGATACCAAACCCAAAGACACATCGAGGAAAGACAATTTCGTACCAATATCCCTAATGAACATAGATGCACAAATCCTTTACAAAATTTTAGCAAATTGCATACAAAAACATATTTAAAAGATACTGTACCATGATCAAGTGGGTTTCATCCCAGGGATGCAAGGTTGGTTCAACATCCGGAAATCAATAAATGTAATTCACCACATCAAAAGACTTAAAGTTAAGAATCACATGATTATTTCAATAGATGCAGAAAAAGCATTTGATAAAATACAGCATGGCTTCATGCTGAAAACACTAGAAAAAATAGGGATAGTAGGAACATTTCTCAAACATAGTAAAGGCTAAGTCCATGGCCAACATCATTCTAAATGGTGAAAAACTGAAAGCATTCCCCCTAAAAACTGGAACAAGGCAGGGATGCCCTCTTTCACCACTTCTATTCAGCATCATCTTTGAAACTCTAGCCAGAGCAATTAGACAGATCAAAGAAATTAAAGGGATACAAATAGGAAAAGAAGAAATCATACTATCCATATTTTCTGATGACATGATTCGATATTTAGAGGAGCCAAAAAATTCCACCATAAAACTTCTAGAACTCATAAATGAATTCAGTAAAGTAGCAGGATATAAAATCAATGCTCATATTAATTCATTTTTATTCATAAGCGATGAATCCTCTGAAAGAGAAATTAGGAAAACTACCCCATTCACAGTAGCCTCAATAAAAATAAAATACATGGAAATCAATCTAACAAAAGAGGTGAAAGACCACTACAATGAGACCTACAGAACAGTATAAGATAGAAATTAAAGAAAACCTTAGAATATGGAAAGATCTTCTATGTTCTTGGATAGGAAGAATTAATATTGTCAAAATGGACACACTACCAAAAGTGCTATACAAATTTAATGTAATTCCAATTAAAATCCCAATAACATACCTCATAGAAATAGAGAAGGCAATCATGAAAATCATTTGGAAGAATAAGAGAAACAGAATAGCTGAAACAATCCTTGGCAGGAAGAGTGAAGCAGGGGGTGTCACAATACCAGACCTTCAACTATACTATAGAGCAATAATAACAAAAATAGCATGGTTTTGGCACCAAAATAAACAGGTAGATCAATGGTACAAAATAGAGGACACAGAGACATACCCACATAAATACAGTTTTCTCATACTAGACAAAGGTACCACAAACATACAATGGAGAAAAGATAACCTCTTCAACAAATGATGTTGGGAAGCTAGAAATCCGTAGGCAGCAAAATGAAACCAAACCCCTCTCTCATCCCGCACAAAACTCAACTCAAAATGGATCAAGGACCTTGGAATCAGACCAGAGAACCGGCACCTAATACAAGAAAAAGAAGGTCCAAATCCTTATCCTGTTGGCTTAGGACCACACTTCCTTAACAAGACTCCCAAAGCACAAGAAATAAAAGCAAGAATCAATAATTGGGATAGATTCAAATTAAAAAGCTTTTTCTCAGCAAAGGAAACTATCAGCAATGTGAAGAGAGAGCCTACAGAGTGGGAGAAAATCTTTGCCACACATACTTCAGATGTAGCACTAATCTCCAGAATCTATAAAGAATACAAAAAATTTTACACCAAGAATACAAATAACCCAATCAATAAATGGGCTAAGGAAATGAGCAGACACTTCACAGAAGATTACAAGAAATCAACAGATATATGAAAAAATGTTCAACATCTTTAGGGATTACAGAATTGCAAATCAAAACTACCCTAAGATTCCTTCTCACCCCAATTAGAATGACTATCCTGAAGAATACAAGCAACAATAGGTGTTGGCATGGATGTGGGGAGAAAGGTACACTCATCCATTGCTGGTGGGGTTGCAAATTGGTGCAGCCACTCTGGAGAGCGGTGAGGAGATTCCTTAGAAAACTTGGAATGGACCCACCATTTGACCCAAGTATTCTACCCCTTGGCCTATACCCAAAGGACTAAAAGTCAGCATATTACAGTGATGCAGCAACATCAATGTTCATAGTTGCTCTATTCACAATAGCTAAATTGTGGAACCAACCTAAATGCCCTTCAATTGATGAATGGATAAAGAAACACAATGGATAAAGATACACAATGGAATATTACTCAGCCATAAAGAATCATAAAATTATGGCATTTGCAGGTAAATGGATGCAGTTGGAAAATATCATGCTAAATAAGATAAGACAATTCCCCAAAACCAAAGGCTGAATGATCTCTCTGATAAGCAGATGATGATTCATAATGGGGTATGGGAGGGAGGCAAGAAAGGAGGAAGGATGGATTTTATAGAGGAAAAAGAGGGGTGGGAAGGGTGGGGGGAATGAAAAATAATAGAATGAGACAACCATCATTACCCCTATGTACATGTATGATTACACAAATGGTGCAACTCTACTTTGTGTACAATCCGACAAACAAGAGTTGTATCCCGTGTGTTCACAATGAATCAAAATAAATAAAATACAAAACAAAAAACCCCACAAATTTCAAATGTGGAACAGAAAAGTATAAAAATTACAATTTGTTAGCCTAAATATTATGCAATTTTCTTACTATACATCTGCATTATTTAGACCTTTCTGTTGAGCTTCAATATACCAGTAGATAAAGCTTATTTAATTATATGAAGTACAGCCAGTTATTTGAGTTATGTGAGTAAACAAGTAAATGAATACTTATGCAAAATGAAAGAACACATTGCCAAAAAAAAGGTTCTCTTCTCTGTGGAAGAGAATAATAAAATGTTGAGAAGTTTAAAAATAGAGACAGTTCTTGTACTTAGTTTCTTTGTGTGCCTTTAGAAATTACCGCAAATTTAAATTCAGCTGTTAAACAACACAAATTTTTAATCTTACAATAATATATGAATAAGAAAAATTTCAACTACAGAAATATAAAGTGGAGAATACATTTAATTTTATTAAATAATTTCTATGACCATATCTTACTTTGTCTTCATTTTAAACTGACTAAAATGTCATGAGTTACATGTAAGCTACTCCTAATAAATAATAGTGAGAGGAATAATAATGACAATAATACCTTCTTTAGTAAGCTCCTACTTCATGCAGTATATTCTGATTATTTCTTTAAACATTATCTCTAATCTTTAAAACAATTTTACAAGAAAAATATATTTATCCTAATTTGCATATGGAAATAAACAGTAACTCAATAGCATGCCCAATTCATCTAGTTAACAGGTGACAGGAGTAACATTTAAACTTAGTTTGCAAAACAGACTTCTTTCCAAGGTTTTCCTTTGAAAATTGGGCAAAGCCTATGAAATTCTGTAAACTGGTTCTAGTAAGCCCAATTTCAATTTCTTGTAACACCTTGTGTTTACTTTTTATTGTCATGTCACCTTGAATATATATCCTTGGATCACAGGAAGGGACAGCAAGTTCTACCCCAGCAATCAAACACCCACACGTAAGAACCAGGACAGAGGATAATTTTTAAATATGCTCTTAAGCAAAATTGACTTTAAAACTCTTGGTGCTTGTTGAAAATTAAGGGAAAGTGAGAAAAATAAAACTCTTCTCCCTGCTTATATTGCATGATCTCTGAAAAAGAATGCTAGATATTGGGGAAAAAAATGGAAATATATACGTGTATCTGAATAAGGGCCTACATTATATAGTAGTGCTTCCATTATGTAGTAAGGAATTATGCTGTGATTGATATTACTAGGAAGTCTGAAAAACAAAGTCAGTCTCAGATACTCAAACTAGGAATGTTCTGCAAGTTTAAAATGACAGGCTTCCTCAACATCTTCTGCTCTTCAGGTAATGCTTAGTACTGTCCTAAAGGACTTTAAATATCAAAAGCCACTTAATTACAACCTACTAAAGTCCTCACAGACTATTCACAAATATGTATATCACATTTCCTTACATATTTTTCTCAGCAGAGTATGAAAAATTCATATGGTCATCAAAAGTGTTATGAATATATGATAAAAACACAGAAGTAATTGTGAACATAGGAGGTATTTTTGAAAAATATGTTTGTATGTATATTCTTATTTTCTTGGGTTTAGAAACCCTTGAGGTCAGTTTTGAAACCCAGAATTTTCAGATTTACACCACACCACATTTACATTACACCATAGCTTGGTGTGGGGAACATCTCCTAGTCAACCCCATAAATATTTATGTACTGAAATATGTGAGTAGTCACACAAACTGATATAAAAAGTCTATAAATAATATTTCTTTTCACATCTACTTTTAGTACTAAATCAATATGCCACTAATAAAAATTTGTTTTTATCAAAATTTCAAATCTTATGATTTTTGTATAAGGGATTATAATACATTTAGTCTCTAGGCTTGCCCACAGGAAACTCTTGAATAGTTTTGTTGTCTGTAGTAAAATATTTAATATTCCTATTTAGTGAACCACTTAAATTCCTTTTCTCATATGCTTGATTTTCTTTAATTTTGGTTAGTTTTGGAATGTTGTAAAACCTTAATTTAAGGTTTTTTGTTTGTTTGTTTGTTTTTTGTCTCAGGAATTAGAAATGAGTCAACTAACACTGTGAGGAAAGATTTTCTACATGCCAAAAGATTTATTTCTTTAAACCTTGTTTAAACCCTAGAGTATCTCATTGCCTATTGCAGTTCTACTTACTTACAAAAAAACCAATTCTCCGTTAAAAAAGAATATCAACAACATGTCTTATTTTCCTAAGTGCTAAGTATTGTGTGTTTATATTATTATGTTTATACTCCAAAAATGTAACTATAGGAAAATATGTGAGCCTAAGGTTGAGGGTTGAGAAATATTTGGCTACTGAACAATCAAATTCTAAGTGTGGTTTCTGGGTGTCACGCAGATATAAAATAAGCACACATTGGCCCTGGTCAAGGGCTGTATTGAATAGAATGAAGGAGTAATATTAGACAAAATTGACATATTATCATAATCTAAATCTGTCCACGTGCGACTTGTTTCCTAATAAAGATACAGGAATTGTATGGGCTAGTGACATATTATAAATGGGGCTAGAATAAATACTTGGACTCTCAGTCATGATAACCCAATATTCCAACTTTTTCTTTTATATTGTTCCATGAAGCATCTTTAAAAAACCATTTGAACTCTTTGTGGTGATCTATATTATCTCATCTAATACAATAAAAAAATACCAACAAAACGCAATTTATCAGCATTTCAGTAGAGCAAGGAAAAATGAATAAAGCTGAGAAAACTTTCACCACTGACCTTTACATTTTTAATATTCAAATACCAGACATTAGATATAACATAATTGTGATTTTAAAAAATTTCAGAAGTCCTCCAATTCAATTACAAAGAGAATTTCCCCTTCTGCTTCACATTTCTGACATGCATTTAACTAAGAGGAGAAAGAATGCATATTGCTATTTGAGATAACATTTCAGAGTAAATGAGTCTTAGTACACTATTGGTCAACCTAATACATCAATGAAAATGAAATGAACAATTATAAGTAAACTTTTTCATTTGTATAGAAAGATTGGTGAAATATTTTGTAATTTTAATGGAACATAGCTAAGTAGGTGAAGGTAAATCAACCTAGTAGAAAATATAAAGAAATTCATGGAAATGCAAAACTAAATATTGCTTTTATTAAGCTGAAATATAAATTCCTCTTAAGAAGCAAAAATATCAAGTTTTAAATTTAAACAAAAACAAAGATTCTCAATGCATTTTTTTTTTTAATTGAGTGAATGTATGGATAGGTAGATATAAAGTAATACAATTTCCAGAAAGTGGAAGTGTGTTAGTACGTGGCTGGGTTAGTGCAGAAAGTACTAACCCTATTAATAAATGAGATGACAGAACATTATTATTATTACTAAAATATTTTATAAGTTGCATTAATATAGGAAGTTTTATTTTTTCTCTAATTTATTAACAAAAATATTAAGTGAAATATAAAATACAAAGTGAAAATTATCATTAACTTTTACGACTATCCTATTATCATATTATCTAAGCTCTTGAAATAATGTTTTTACCACCAACATATCTTGCAGTGCATAGCATTAATTCCTTACTTCCTCTTTTCTCTACCATGTCTAACCAATGTAACTACACTTATATGTATGCTTCCCAGTCTTTATTTTATATATGAACATATACATGTTTTAATATATGCTTATCTATCACTTTATTCTTCTTGTAATATATTACATGAAATAAGTTTTTCATATTCTGCTTGTCTCATTGCGATATGCAGTTGTGATAAACCTTGACAAATAAGACAGGATGGAAAAGATACATAGATCACAATCTTTCCCCTCTTTCCCCCAACAGACTCTTCTGTGGGTGAAGGGTTCTCATTGTCATTCAACAATACATTCAGGAGATCTTCAAGACTGTCTCTCTCTCTCTCCCTGTGTCTGTGTATGTAAGTTTCATATAATTATGAAATACATATGAATTATGAAAAGTATACATATATGTATTCATTTATTAGAAAAATATTTGTTTTCTTTCACATTCTTATTCTACGACTTGCTCTCTGAGCATATTGCATCTCTCCTTTCCTGAACTTATCTTGATTGTTTTACCAAAAATGACCTTTGAGCCTTTATCTGGTCAATTCATCTCTCTCCTCCAATAACAATTTCAAATATCATCTCTTATTTATAGATATGCATCTCTAAGTTTCTACAGCAAAAATGATTGATTTATTTTCCCATAACTCAAATGAATGCTGCAATCAAATGTTATTATTATGCTACTTTATATGCCCTCCTAATAAGATAGTTGTTTCTCCAATGATAAGAATTATATTTCATTTTTGTTGTATCCCTAGTGTCTTCCACAGTTTTTCTTTTTTTGTGGGGGGTTTATAGTAGATAGCATTACTTACATATTAGATATGTGAAATTTAATCACATTTTCATTTAGCAACATGAGATGGAGGAAGTGGAAAATGAAAAACAAAAAATTTTGCAATATTAACAATTCTTCAATGGAGAGATCAGATTATGTTTTATTTCATGCATCTTGATTATGAAGGTAAATATTCATTTTAGAAATACAAAGAATATAAAGTATACAGTGAATAAACGAGTCATCAATCATGCCAGTACATGAGGTATTTCTCACCTATTGATAAATTTATCTATTAACAAAATAGGGAAAAATGATTTCTCCAGTAAGTTTTTGCCAGAGTTAAAAAATTTTGTATTCATTAATATATTAAACATATATTCATGCTATTAATTTTAATGATATGTAAAATCACATATTCTTGGTTACAACATAAAGATTAAAACATCACATTTTCCAGATAGCATTATTATGTATTTTAATTTTATATGATGAATAATGATGACTGTTAGTGTGGCTGCATAGCTGGCTATCTCTGATGATATACTCTTATAAATATAGTTATCAGATCAGAGGCTACTTCATGCTTTTTAGATGTAGATTATGGACTATAAATGGCCTGGAATCTGTAATATATGGATATCACTATTGGTACTCCATAATCACAGTTCCTTTTAGAATAAAACACATTGTTCAATTCCAGCATGACAGGAATTAATCAGAACCACGTTCATTGTATGGGACAACATTATAACAAATGAATTAGGCATACTGCGCGCATCAAGTAAATGCCTGAGGTAACTTAAGGATGACAGGTTTTCTATTGTTAACTTATAAAATATTTTAGTAATGATAATAGTGTTCTGTCATGTCATTTATTAAAGGGGTTGTTCAATATAAAGGACACTTTATGTATTTTTCTCATCAAATTGTAGGTGTCTTCTCCACCCAACACAAAATAAAACATTTGAATATCAGACAGGAAGACATGCCAGATTACTATTCTTGTGTATATGCAATTTTCTTCCCAGAGAGAACTTGATGGTGAAATGCGAAGCATAAAAATAGAGGGTGTCTGGTGCAGAGAAAAAAAAAAAGGAAAGAATACAGGCTATTTAATTGTGTTATGGATTTTCCCGTCTTTATCAAACTTAATTCAAATAATTGGCAAGAATTTGGTAATATGTATGACTCAGCTGGGACACAAATGCCATTAATTTTGTCTGGCAATCCTGTCTCATGTCCATTTCCCAACACATATTTGTCATGGAAGCCGTCCTGCAGCAACAGGCATGAGCCTTTCAAATTAAAGGCCTTGTCTTTTATAGACTTTATTACTTGCAAAATCAGATGAAAGGATTATGTTGTTATAGTACTTAGTTAACTATACTTAGTACTTGTCATTGATTATTTCCTGCATTTTGTACTTGGCATTCAGTAAAAGTCATACATACTAATAGTTCCAATCTTACTGACAGATTATACAAAATTATTATTAAAAATATGCGAAAAAGAAGACAGATGCTTCTCAAAAGACACTATTAGAAAGTTTAGTATCAAATGAAAGTTATTTACTAGGGAAATGTAAATAGACTCTATAATGAGATGTCACTCTACTCCAGAGTGACTGCAGTTAAAAGAATAGGTAAAAGAGAAGAATTGATAAGGATGCAGAATGATTGGATTTCTCATATATTTTTGGGAAGTGTTTAGGGTTTCATCTTATGTTTTCTCCTCAAATACTATTTAAAATGATAGACACCTGTACTTTGTCTTACACAAACCTCCTATTTTGTTGACTGTTCCAAACATGGGCTAAAAGAAATGTGATTTGATATAGTAGGGCCTAGAAAGATACCACACCAGCAAAGAATGATAAGCTGGTCGTGGATGCAGATAAATGATGAAACAAAAAATAGAATTTACAGTTTTACATATTTTCTTTTGATATTTGATGATTACATTAAGTATTTGGTTTGTGATCCTATTGACTGTATGCTGAATTCAATGCAAACATGTAAACTTCTTTTTTAAAAGACAGCTTCATGTTTCATAGTAATTTTTTCATGACTTATGGTCAATAATGTATATACACTAAATATCTGTAATATAGATTTTCTTTTTCACTTGTAAGTTTCCTTTGTTGTTGTTGTTGTTGTTCTACATGATTAATTTAGCATAATGCTTGAGGTTTGAAAATTAAATTTAAATTAAATTAAATTAAATCATTGCTACCACTTTTGAGTAGCCTTATTTTTTCCAGTTGGTTGAAATCATTAGTCTTTCCCTCAACTTGTTTCCCAAAATTGTAAAGCTCTTTCAATTACTAATGAGTGCAATATATATTTGCTAGTTCAGCAGATCGATTCTTTTGGCTCCCTTCTCTGCCCAGCTGTGCTATACAAGCCTGACACTTAATACTTCTCTGAACAAATCTCCACAAAATATATGTGAACAATAAAGTTTCCTCCAACCTGAAACTATTTAGTGCTATAGTGATATTTCTCTATGAAATCAATTCAAATTATGAAAGCAATGCATCTGCTTTTAAAAAGTCCTTTAAGAAAATAAGATCATAATTACAGTATAGTGCTATAATGCCAAACTTTATATTATTTGAAATATTTTTATTAAAAAGGAAGGTGACAAATTATTTAAAGATTAAAAGAGACAAGTTAAATAAACCCAGATAGCTTGTGAAGCCTTAAAATTTCATGTTACGGTTTATTAATGGAATATAAAGAAAGGGAAAAGAATCTAAGTAGTAGAAACTAGTTCATTGGGCTCCAAACACACTAATTTGAAAACTTAATTTTGACTTGAAAAAATTCAGGAATGTGTGGATCTATGTGTTTGTGTGCGTGTGTGTGTGTGTGTGTGTGTGTATCAGTTTCATTTCTATAAAGTCATAATCTCTTTTATTAATCTTATTTGAAATTACATGGTATAAGAAGAAGCCTCAGTATGTCTTTCTTTATTAAACCATTGTGTTTTATTACTTGAATTTTATTATAAAGATTCAGATTCTTTTTTTTTTTTCCTTTTCTTTTACAAATATTCTGGTCGTGTCAAAACCATCAGCAGCAGGAGATTATTGCCTTGTCATTTGATAAGAACATGCTGTTTGATATTCAAAATAATGTCTTGAATGTTAGGCAATAAAACAGAAGCATTATCAAAGGAGAACTTAGGAGTCTATCAAGTGGGTCTCAACTCCCTTAAGAGAAATGTCAAGAGTAATAGTTGAGGTAGAACGATCTTTTGATCAGTAACAAAACACAGCAGTAGTTATGGTTGACTTGTCTTTTCTAAGGACATACCTTGAAAAATTTTATCATGCCTTGCTCTACCCACCTGCTCCATTTTCTTCATTCTAACCATTAATCAAATATTAGCTTACTATTGCCTCCGATGTATTTCAGTAACTGAAAGTGTCAAAGGTAGAAATTAACACAGGGTTGTTATAGACCCTGTCCAGAAGCTGACAAAACCCTTCCCACTCCCATATGAAATCTAAGCAAACACATTATTTTCTAAATATACATTTTAATCTTTTTTATCTCAAGTGCCTGTTTTAAGGTCTTAAATATCTAATATGAAGAAATGTTAGTTTTTCCTATTCACTGAGGAATCTGAAATTCGGGTTCAAATTTTACTATGCCAAACACCACAAGGATTCCAGAAATTCCACAAGGGAGGAAATGAGAAATGGCAATCTTGATGGAGAAGAGGAAAATAGGGACAGAAAATTATATGTAAGCAGCTTTTTTCCCATACTTTACCAAATATGAAGAAAATGTTAGAATGAGGAAGAGTCAGGCAAGCTACTAGTTGGAGAAAAAAAGACTGTCCTTGGTATGTTTGTGTCAGTCTATAGTAAACACTCTTATGACCAGTATTTGCTCAGAAGGTTCACTTTACCTTCTGGCCTTCTCTACAAATGGCTCAAATCCAAAGTCACTATTTTCTCACATTTTTCTTAAAAGTTGAGTTCTATTCATTTTGAAACATTCTTTATGGAATGTTGTTTTCTTCTACATGTTTCATAGTTCAGGAGTTATACTTAGATCTATGATTTATTTTAAAGGAAATTTTGTATATAGTATGAGGAATTGATCAAAGGTCATGTGTTTATTTTTGCAAATGAATATCCAATTGTTCCAGAAAAAATTGTTGAAAAAATATTCCTGCTTTCCCCCATTGTCTGCATATTTGTAATAAATCATCTTTCAATGTGTGTATCCTATTTCTGAACTCACACTGTTCAGCTGATGTATTTGTCTATTTTTCCAGCCAATCACAATATCATGAATACTGTTGCTATATATTGAGTCTTAAAATATGGAAGACACTAGTTCTATCACTTGGTTCTTTTCAAAGTTCATTGAACTATTCTAGGTCTATTTTATATTTTAAGCTGAATTTTGGAATCAAATTGTTAATTCAAACAAATAATCCTGGGATTTGTCATGTGTAGTGCCAATCTACAGGTGACTTTTAAGGGAAACTGACAACTTACTCATGAGAGCACTTAACTCATGAATATATTATACACGTTTTGAATATTGATTTGCATACAGAACCCTTACTAAAATTACTTAGCAAGTCTATTTTTTAAAATATAGATTCATAAGATATTTTGTGTAGACCATAGTGCAGTTTTTGAAAGAATATAGTTCCTTCCCCTATGTTGTATAGTCTCCTGTGAAATAAACTCAACTTATAAAGCTAGTATTGTATCATCAATATTCTTTGATTTTATAGAGGTCACTGACAAATGGTTAAATGTGATGTTAAATTCTAGATCTCAGTATATATTTATTTGATGCTATCATCTTCTCCCCATTTCTTTCTCCTTCCCTCCCTGTTTTCCTCCCTTTTTCTCAATCTTCCTTATCACCTACTCACATGCTCAAACAGTACAACCAGCATAACAATTCACAATAAAACTAAACTCTTTAAAATGCCCCAAACTCTACCTCCCTCTGTCACAGAGCTATTATTTTTAAATGTAACTGTATTTTCTAAGAGAACAGTGATAACTGTTGAAAACAATAAATGTCCACTGTTTGATTGGCTATTGCCAACTTCCATTCATTGTGAAAGAAAAAACAATGTATAATGGTAACTTATGGATCATTTGACTCCAAAGGTAAGTCACAGAAAGAGTTCACAAACAGGTAAAAGACAAGCATGAAATGCTTCACAGTATAAAATAAGCATGAAATGATTTGTTTCAAAGCCATAAACAACAAGACAAAAAGGAAGCCACATCACAATATATACTTCTGGATGGAGAAAATGAGATTTATGAAGAAGAGACGACACTTCCATCAACATCTCATGAGAGGTAATATCCCTAGGAATTATTGCCTTTTGTGAACACAATTTGGAGAGCACCGTCCCCACCTTCCCTGTTCTAGCCCACTTTTGTGCAACAGTTTTTGGCATATATAATGAAATTTGAGAGCAAAAGACATTGAAGTATTTACCCCAAGGATGCTGATGATTTGGGGAAAACATGAAAAATACTTCCAACTATATTACTTCACAGTATAACCAACAATGATTAAGTTTGTCACCCAAAAGTAATTCACAAAGAAGAAAATTGCCTTTAATAGCATTTTCCCCAAAACCTGTTAATTGGACAATGAATAAGCTTATCACTTCCAACAATAACACAATTTTATTAATGCTAATTCGAAAATGATAAACAGTGCTCAGTGATAAATCACTCATTACATATGATGAATGTTGTCTTATGTGGAATCTTCCTTCTTGTTCAGTTTAAATAATGAAAAGTCATGTTAGTGTACGTTTTTACCTAATGGATTACTCAGTTACTTATTTATTTAATTGCACAGGGGAGAAAATGACTTTGCATAAAGATCCAGGGTAAAATACAACACAATAGAAAATAATCTATTTTATGTATGTATTTTTCTTAAAGGCCCATGTCTGTCTGGAAATTCTCTGTAGAAGAATGTGCTATTTCTTCCGGTGATTTCGATTTATCATTGAGCTGCGGGGCACCATTGGCAATTTAGAGAAGACTAATGCCCTACAGGTTAGAGACCAACAGCAGGAGTTGTACCCATAAAGACAAATGTTCTAAAGATTTATCTGTTTACCTACATAATTTTTTTGTCTTTAAGATACCTAGGGATTTTTGTGTATCATTTGGCACTGATTTGTAAGATACTGCTGTCAAAAGAGAGAAAAAGGAATGTGAGATTTCTCTCCTCAAAAATACCTCATTTTCTAGACATTTAGCAACTAGCAAAACCTATTTATTTTTTTAAGTTTGTAAATTCCAAAATGATACCACTGAAAGCTAATTACCTTTGAGAATCTAAGTTTATTATTGACTTTATGCTGAATTTCCCATTGAGTAAACTTCATACTTGATATTAAGTTCTCATTCAAAAATTTTTAAACGTTCTATTTTTTGTATTATTTATAAAAATTCCAACTAAGATTCAGATACATGTTACATAAAATTAATGAGTTTTGAAAATCAGGTGCATAAATTGAGATTTCACATGCTAATGCTTTTAAGAATGCTTATGTGGGAGGGAGGTAAGAATGGAGGAAGGAGGGACTGTATAGAGGGAAAAGAGGGGTGGGAGGGGTGGGGGGGAAGGAAAAAATAACAGAATGAATCAAACACTATTATCCTATGTAAATGTATGACTACACAAATGGTATGCCTTTACTTCTTGTACAAACAGAAACAATATGTATCCCATTTGTGTACAATAAAAATAAATTTTAAAAAAAGACTGTTATAAATGATAGGCACTAAATTATAAATATTTCACACAACTGTTTTCCAAGAAAGTACATAATTATCAAGAAAGTTTAACTATTTTCCCCAAGGTACACGCAGTGTGTATCATATGGCAACTTTCATACTCAAATTTTAATAAAATCAGAAATACTGATACTGGCCTTAATCTTAGTTGAGTTTAATACTGGGAAAACACTGTATGCCCAGAATAAGGATTAGTGGTTTATTTATTACTGATCTAAGTGATGTAAGTAGGGCTCTTTTCTTACCTTAATGTTGCAGATGAGAAACTCAGACACAGAAAATTTGTGTTTATAGTGGATGCGTTCTTTAAAAATATTATAAAAAACTCTATAATTCCTTCCTTCTGAGAAATATGGGGAAGAGTAAAACCTTTATGTGGATTTAGAACAAAGACGTCCCTAGTTTTATATGTGCTGTTTTAAAGCCAATTAGCGATTATCTACATGACAAAAAGTGGTCTATTTGATAGTCTTTAGATGGAAGATTACAAAAGAGAATAAAGAGAATAATCCTCATAAAGAGATGGATTTTCTTTTTTCTCTCTACAGTCTTTTGTCTCATCCTTCAAGGATTTGACTATCGAAGAGATGATCTTTCCACAGTAGAGTAGCATCCTTACTGAGTGGAAAGTTGTTTACACGTCCACATTCCTGGCTTTGATGGCATATGGGAGGCATTTTATGCTCCATGGAAGAAAAGACCTGCAGTGTACTGAAGGTAGCATTATTGTTATTATACCCAGGGCACTAGTTTAAAGATCTATCTTTAAACAACAGCTACAAGGCCCATTTAAAACTCACGTTAGCTATGAACACACTTGCAGTTTAACTTGAGACTACCGAAATCACCAGCGAGCCATTCGTAGGATGCAGTTCTGATTCAAACTACACAGATCATTATTGACATCTAAAAATAGTTCCAAGAGATGTAAAACTGGGTTGGTAGAAAATTAAATGAAAAAAAAAGAGACTCTTATCAAATAAGGGATCAAACACTGTGATTCAGTAAAGTCCTTAATAGGGATTCACTGCAGTCACAATTAACAAATTTATATGAAAATATTTCTGTTTACTGTTAGGTAGAGCAGTAAGTGGGAACCTATCACAAGACTCAGGAAGTGTATCATGGAATATATAAGAAATAAGCATTCATGCTTTCTTATATTTGTTGTTTTCTGTTGAGGATTATACAGCTTGAATCAAAGGTAATTGTAAGCTCTGAAATGGTTATGTTCATAGGTATAAATGGAAAATTTCCTCATGATGATCATTACTATAGAGAGAATAACAGTGGAGAATCAATGTACCTAGAAGTATTTAATCCAAAATACTTAGTGTAATATTTTTGCATTTCTAGATTATTAAAAAAATTACCACATTTCCCTAATTCCATCATACATATGTTAAATCACAATTGGGAAGAGGAGCACAAATGAATATTTAATAATTTCTTAAAGTGTTATTTTACAACTTGACTCACAAACCATTGATTTTATGACTTTTAATTTTTTTAGCTACTTGAGACTCAATATATCTTTTGATTGCTTAGAACATTCTGTCCAGTAAATGTGTATTACCTGTTTTGTGTCAGGCATGAAGGATGTAGTTATGAACTTGAAACATAGACCTAGTTTATTTTGCACATTAGCTTAGCAGAAAAAACAAATATTAAACATACAATTTCCACTTAATTCTAATTCAGTTGTAAAAGTGATAGAAAAAGAAATGCAGGATTTTTTGTGATTACATAATAGACTCTAACTAGAGTAAGGGTGGAATGATTTCACCATATAGAAATCAGTTCTGAAGTGAAAAAACCTTGGTTTAACTTAGTCACAGGATTCGAGCTGAAGTAACTTATACTTCTTAATATAGCATACATTGTCATTCAATACCACTTTCCTGTTTGTTGCCTTTCAGTGACATCTTTAGAGGGTACATTGTTTTCAATTTCTAGAAAATTAGACTGCTCAGTATTATAGAAAAATTATCAGGAGATCCCACCAGAGACTGAGCTATCAAAGGATCAAAACAAGGCTTCGTTAAGCATTTCTAAGTATTTTATCTCATAGTTACTCAGAGTCCCACAAACATTTTCTATAGACAAGAATTATGTTTATTTCATAGAACAGACGTGAGGATGAAATAAAGGGATTTATGTACAACTGTGAGCATAATGATCGACATAGAAGCCTACTAAGTCAGCTTTTCTTTTACATGTTATTATTGGTCATGCTCTGACACTTTTGACATTTAATAGTCTCCTACCTTAAGATTTATTTAACTTTGTATGAAACAAGCTAAATCTGAGTTTAAGCTTCTGTGTGTTGATGATAAACCACATATTTTAGATTTGTAACTACCAAAGAAATTGCATAAAATTGTAGAAAACTCATTTCGAACAAGAAAATAGTCTTGATTTATCAAATAGTAAATTAAGCACCAGGTATGAAAACACACTAAGATTAGTGTGTGAAAATCAGAGACTTTGTTAAACACAGATCCTTACACGTTACATCGTATTACCTTGTTTTCCAGAAGTTTAGAAAATGTTGTTGGCTGATATTTTCAATTTGTTTTCCTATAAATTTCTGAAATTGTCTTATTTCAGTTCCTTGCTTAGATATATTGTAATAATTTGAGATGCCTGAAATTAATTCCTCTTTTATGTAAGGTATCAATTTTGACAGCATATTTTACAAGTAATGTATATATGTACATATGTAAATATGTATGCACATATTTTATTGTTAAAAATCATCACTTGTCAATTTTGCAGAATGATTGATAAATTTTATTGTTAAAATCTGTTCATGAAATACTAGACAATGGAAATATAAACAGTAATCATAAAGATTTTTAGAAACAACATATTTTTTTTGACAGAACTATGTTTCAGTCATCTTCTTTGGTATCATATGCAAGTACTTAGTAAAAATTACATGAATGTATTCATGCCACACAAGTGCCTGCCTTCACCACAGTATAAGCTCTGACTTTCTTTCTGCCAACATAATACTTATGTTACTATTTAGATAACATTCTAAAACACTGTTCTAGTTATAGCACTCCAGTAATAAAAAGTTCTCCATGTATACCAAAATTTCTCAGTATATTTTGATACATTTATTAAATAGTTCCAATTCAGATTTTTTTATTACTTCCTCTTCATAATTTTGACTTTCTGTTTTCTCGGTATAGCTTTGATTCAGCTACTCCCCAGGCAATCGCCATTAGAGACATGAAAAATATAAATTCTGGTTGTTTGCCACAAAGAAAGTTAGAATCTATTTTGATTCTTCCCCTTCCTTCATGCTTGAAAAATCAATCTATAATAATATGATGTGGGCTTGATTTTCAATATGTATCTAAATTCAAACACTCTACCATTTTTACTGACACCATTTATGTCTAAACCTCATCACTGTCACCTACAGTATGAACTACTAGGGTAGCCCCCTAAATGATGAACATATATTTATTCTTACTCTCTCAGTATAAATTTTTCAGGAAGAATAATTCTTGCTTAGCACACACCTTAGATTTATGTCATTCAGATATGCTTGCTCTTTTATTCAAGGCCTTAGTTTAGTTTCTGTATTATATCTATCTGGTATGCTTCTCCAATTTCATCACACACCAGTAACATTGCTTTCTTTGCCTAAATACAGCAAGGATGTTTTTGCCTCAAAACTACTGCTCTTGTGTCTCTCTTTATTATGGAAGAATAATCTCTCAGATGTAGGTTGATTTTTCTCCCTTGCTTTATGTCTCTGCTTAACAAATGCCTCTATAATGTCTATACATGTGTGCAAACTACATATATGTACATAATGCATATGTACATATGTACACATACCTACCTATGTTCATATATATGCATGTTAAGATGTATAATGCTTGAAAGCAGGGATTTAGTTTTTGTCCAGTATTGTTCCTTTAAATTTTAGGATATGTCAGATTAGACATGCTATAAAAAAGGGGTGACATAAATAAAAAGTAGGAAAAAATATTATATTTATATTACATATGTGGATGTATATTCATTCTCCTTTTTTAAAATTTGTGTCTGATGTCAACCAGAAATTCCTTTGCTTACGTTTTCTTCCTCCTTAAGTGTTAACTCCCATGCGTCCCTTATGCCCCAAATTTAAAGTTAGTTCCTTTGAGAAAAAATTCCTAATTTGCATAGTCACAATCCAAATCTCCCTCAACCCATTTTCCCAAAGCCCCTGTTTATCTATATATTTACTTGTCCTACATGTGTGTGTGGATTAGAGCTTTTCCCCCACTAGAAAGCGAGCTTTTGAAGAATTAGAACCCCTCCTTCACCCCTTATCCTTCCCACCTCATAAGAGTGTCTGTCTCTCACATTGATAACACCTGAGAATTTAGGCTTCTGGTTATCTTTTTTAAAAAATAGATAAAATAAAAAGTTGTTTACTAACAGCATCCCTAGTGACCTTTTATTATTGAACTACTTCAGTGTAGAGGAGAGTAGAAGAGCAAATTAAAAGGAAAATCAAATCAATTCATTATATTTGTTGGAAGTTCAGTTGAGCTGGAGAGAGCTGAGCTGCCAGGTGCTGAAGCAGTCCATTAAGATAACAAGGCAAGATGAAACAGCAAGCAAAGCTCTAATCACTTAAACCGTGATGGAGGCTAACCCGGGGAAGCCGTCAACCTCGGAATCTCACCATGTTTCTTCTTTTTCTTCCATAGACCAGTTAAACCTTTTCTTTCTGGTGAATTTTCTGAAGCCATTTTATTTTAAAATATGGACATTTGTTCATTTACTTATGGGTTTTATTTTTAATTGTTTATATTCAAGACAAATGACATAATATACAATATAATGAAATAATTACTATCATCAAGCAAATTAATGTATCCATCATCTCAGATAGTTACCTTTATTTCTTTTACTTTTTTTTCTTTTTTGTGGGAAATTATACTTTTTTGACAAATTAGCAATATACAATACATGACTTTGTAAGTCCTCATGCTTTACATTAGATGTCCAGACTTATTCATCCAATGTAACTTGAACCTTTTAACCTCTGGCCTACATCCTTCCTAAAACCCATGCCTATTGCCACTGTCATTTATTTTGTGTTTCTATGTATTTGATTTTTTTCTTGGATTTCACAAGTAAGTGAAATCATGAATTATTGTTCTTTCTGGCTTGTTTCACTTAGTGTATTCTAGTTTCAATTATTTTTCATAAATAGCAAGTTTTCTTTCTTTTTTAAGGCTAAGTAAGGTTCATTGTGTAAATACTGCACAATTTCTTTATCCATTCATCCACTGATAGAAACTGGTAGTTTCCATATCTTGGCTTTTTGGAGTAATGCATCTTGAACACAGGACTGAACATATCTTTATGACTTTATTTTTGGAGAGTCTATAGTTAAAGGAAGGACTACTACATCATATGATAGTTCCACTTTTAATTGTGTTAGGATCTCCATACTGTTACCTATAGAGGATGCACCTTTCTCCATTCCCACCAACAGCATACAAGGGTTCCATTTTCTCACACCCTCTCCAACACTTGAGTGTTTGTGATTGTAGAAAGTAATTTTTATGCTTTTAAATAAAATAATACAACACAGAATTTTTGGAAAGCTTATATGACTAATAAACATCTTTTAAATTCAATGACAAAGTGTTTATCTTCTTTTCCAACTGCATGTATGTTGTGTATATTTCTCTTTTGGAATCTATTTCTCTGAACTAAGAACTAAAGCAGATCTGTTTTACCTTTGTTGGCACAGGAGATTTTTACATCTTTAGTTTTAATTACTAACTAGTATGCCATAAAATGGTTGTGTCAAAATACAGACCCAAATTCACCTTTTTCATATTTGGTTATTGATTTGAATATGAGCAATTATTTTATATATGATAAATATTCATTTAGCTTATCCATAATTTTCATATAAATATATCTAATTAAAATATAATATTGGCTTCTGTCAGACACCATAATATCTATCATTTATTAGATTTCATTATTTTTGAACAACATGTTGCTCAGCATTTTTATAAACATTAACTCACTGAATACTCATTATAACTGCATCAGATATGTTCTATGATTAATGACCATTTTAGATAAGAAACAAAAGTTAATAGGTAAGTGTTTTACGCAAGGTTGTTGGCTAGTTTTGGTTTTAATAAGTGCAAAAGCTAATGTTTGTTTGCTTACCCAACTGCTGCGAACTAATAATTTAAAGGCCTTATTTAGTTATGGTGGGGGTCATCTGCAAGGACAATAAAAAGGCTTATTAATATATAATTTTCAAATTTCCCTGCAAAGCCGTAAAATAATAGCAATATTTGTTCCCTTACTCCATTAATCACAGTACATGGAATGAACAAAATTCTGAATTAAAAATTATATATCCTTCATTTCCCGCAGTATTGAATTCTTCACCCTCTAATAGAAATTTTTATAAGCAAGGAAAGTGACATAAGTGACCTAGAGTTTTTCATTAAATGTATCCAAGAAGGATGAAACACAAAAGCATTCTGTGCTGTAGTGGGGACCGTATCTGCCAGAGTGTTTACAAAGACTTAGTTAGATAGAAGTACATGTTTCCCATCACCATTAAAAAGTAATTAATGTCCACCACCCATTTTCAAAGCTTGGAGATTTGTAAGATAAAATATTGGTATCTCTATAATTTTGACACATGGTAACATTTCTTAATCTACTTAAAACCCAAATACTGTGTTTAAGAAGCCATTGATAACCTATATTTCCTTGTCAGACTGAGCACTAGATAGCATCTGATTTTCTGTCTATTTAGCTAATGGTAGAGGGGAATAAACTATGAAGCAAGATCACTTGACTCCTCTTTCTTGGGAAATGATAAATGTTTAGACTTGAATCATTGTTAATGGTCCTCTTACATTATTTTGAAATATATTATTAAATTGCCCTGAGCATTTTGAAAAGTTTCCAGAAGACACTTAGTGATATTACAAACACATTGATAATATACACCATGATCTTTGGAAAAAAGAAAAAGAAAAGGAAGAAGGTGGGTAAAGTCTTGGAACTGTAAATAACATGAGCTTACCATAAAAATAATTCTTCCATGCACTTTCTCATTTGTAAAGTGCTTGATGACACTGTTTTATATTACTATAACAGGATGTCATACTAGACTTCTTAAAGAGTATGAATCCTAAAGTTTTCCCGTGAGAACTTAGTGATGCAAAACTGCTCTACATTTGAGGAAAAGGGTAGCAGTGTAATGAGCAGGCATATAGTGAACATCAATATTTGCCAGCACGTATAATCTATGTTTACACTATAAAGTTTTAGACAGAACCCAGTCTTTGGAACTCACTGTCCAGAGACAAGATGTCAAAAAAAAAAAAAAAAAAAGTAAAGAGTTCTGATTAAGTGTTTTGAAACTTTTAAGGATAAGATATGGAAGAAATGCCTAGGTAAGGATACTTTTTTTTATCCAAAGTTCTATTCAAAGAGACAAGATTCAATTATTCCACTTCACTCAGAATTCAAAGTACTGATAAGTGAGATGTCAACTAAAGACAATATGAAATTTAATTACAATTTATTTGACAACATTCCTATTCCAGGATACATGAATCTCTGTCAACAAATCTCTGTCAACAAAACTGAAAAAAAAAAAAATTACTCATCAAGATTTTCTACACATTCAATGGATAGTATTTATATACTACCTGTCCCCTGTTTGGAACATGTTTGCCTTTTCAATTCACATCCACCAAACTCTGGGAAGACAATAAATCGAATGAAATCATGTAAAATTGAATCAGAAGCAAGTAGACAAATAATGGCAATACATGGATTTATTGTCACAGCCTATTCATGTTAACTTCAATTTCCTTGAAGATAGTTACAAAAAATACATGCTTTCCATGATCAGATGAAGGAGAATGCACTATCCCCCTTTTTCTTAAATGTTTTTATACAAATAAAATACACATTAAGAAACTCATAAAATCTTCTTTGATTTTAACCAAATATACACACGCATAACTCATTAAACTCACATACCCCAGCAGTCCCCATCATATATATAGTTCATGTCCTTCATGTGCAAGGGCAATCACTCTCTCCCTCTAGGCTAGTCTTGGAATCCTAAAGCAAAAACTCAATGCCTATCTTCTTTCATTTATCATTATGTTTACAAAATTCATCCAGACTATGGCCATATCCTATTTACCCCATTTTTATTGCTATAGTGTTCTGTTGAACATAGGGATTTTTCCAAAGCTCAAACTTCCCAATTCTTAGATGATTATGTGAGTGGGTCATATAAGTAAAATGGACAGTGTGACATGGTAGTAGAAAACACTGATTCTGTGTGGAGATTCCTTAGAAAACTTGGAATGGAATCACCATTTGACCCAGCCATCCCTCTCCTTTTGGCCTATACCCACTCACATAATCATCTAAGAATTGGGAAGTTTGAGCTTTGGAAAAATCCCTATGTTCAACAGAACACTATAGCAATAAAAATGGAGTAAATAGGATATGGCCATAGTCTGGATGAATTTTGTAAACATAATGATAAATGAAAGAAGATAGGCATTGAGTTTTTGCTTTAGGATTCCAAGACTAGCCTAGAGGGAGAGAGTGATTGTCCTTGCACATGAAGGACATGAACTATATATATGATGGGGACTGCTGGGGTATGTGAGTTTTAGTATGCTTAAAATCAGCATACTAAAATGGTGCAGCCACATCAATGTTCATAGTTGTTCAATTCACAACAGCTAGATTGTGGAACCAACCTAGATGCCCTTCAATTGATGAATGAATAAAGAAACTGTGGTATACATACACAATGGAATATTACTCAGCCATAAATAAGAATAAAATTAAGGCATTTGCAGGTAAATGGATGCAGTTGGAGAATATCATGCTAAGTGAGACAAGCCAATCCCAATAAACCAAATGCCTAATGATCTTGATGATAAGCACATGTTGATACATAACAGGGTGTGGGAAGGAGGCAAGAATGGAGGAAGGATGGATTTTATAGAGGAAAAAAGAGGAGTGCGGAGGGGGTGGGAGGAAGGAAAAATAGGAGGATGAGATGAACATCATTACCCTATGTACATGTATGATTACACAAATGATGTGACTCCACTTCATGTAGAACCAGAGAAAGAATAGTTGTACCCCATTTGTGTACAATGAATCAAAATAAATAAATTTAAAAAAAATAGAAAACACTGATTCTGGAGAGTGGATTGACCTGCTACTTAACTAATGTGTGTTCTTGGGCATGTAAATTAACTTTTGTGTTTTTCTTTCTTTCTTTCTTTCTTTCTTTCTTTCTTTCTTTCTTTCTTTCTTTCTTTCTTTCTTTCTTTCTTTCTTTGGCAATTTCTCTACTTCTTTAGAACAGGAATAGTCATGTTACCACATGGGTTTGGGAGAACTAATTTACAAAATATCAAAACAAACTAAAGCATGTTTTATTTTTCCTATGCAAGTTCAAGGCAATCTGCCAAATATGAGTGGCAATATCAGAGCAAGAATAAACTCCATTAATAGCTCTCCGTGAAAATTAAGCGATATATTTTATTAACTTTAGCGTAAACTTAATGCATAGCTTCATTTTTTATCACTTTTAAACAGGGTCATAAAAAAGCAAAATGTATGCTATTAAGATCTTAATTTCCTTCTTTTTAATTTCTTTAGTATTCTCCCAAATTAAAACAAATTAACAAACTTAAACCACTTTTTTAAAAAAGAAGCATAGAGCAATAGAGCTATTTTAAAACATGAACTTCAGTTACCTTATATTTTATTTTCAATTTTAATGTATTAAGTAATATGGAATATTTTTACCATTTCATTTTGTCATCAAAAAGGATTCACACATTATGCTTAGTCATAATTTCTTCTTTTCCTACTCTGGATCACATTGATAAATATATGATTGTATCTCTTGAACTCTTTTTCTCTTTAGTAAATAATACAACATGAGAAGTCATATTTGCACATCTTTGTTGTCAGAGAGAAAGAGAGAGAGAGAGAGAGAGAGGAAGAAGGGCAGCAGGTAGGGACACAATTTCAAAATTTTATATTAAGCAAAAATTCAAGATGGTCCTCAAGTTTCCTGGTCTCTAGAGTACACAAACCTCCTGGTAATTCAATCAAACATTAATTACATTGTTCTATGAAAAACTTTTATAGGTATAATTAAACTGGTGGTAATTTGTTATGTAGAAATAGAAAATATATAATTTTTGTCTAGGTATTCCTTTTTATGTCAAAAGTTAGAAAATTCAAAGGATATCCATATGAAAACTAAATCTTTTCAATATCCAGTTCTTTCTCACATAATGACAGTATCTCAGTTGATGTCCAGACAAAAACAATGTGTGCATAGATTAAGTTTTAAACGAAAGATACTTGTAGACAATATATTATACTTTGCTTTTTAATCTATTACAGTATCTTGCAAATAACTGGATTGGAAAATATAAAGCAACTTCATTATTTTTAAAGTATACCACATATGTACTTTTGTAATTTATTTAACCAATTTTCTATTGTAGATACTGTATGAGCTTCCAAATTTTCAATTGTAAAAAATATGCAAAAATGAATATTTTATTACAAAAATTTAATTGTGAGTGAGAGAGATTAACTATTTTTTTATAGTGAGTTGCTGGGAATTTGAAAAATCTTCTGTTATACATTTTTAATATCTTTTTCTATTTTCCTAATGGATGATTGAATGTTTTAAATTCATTTTTATCAGTGAGATATTTTAAGACTAATTTATGTGAGAAAAATTAATTTGCCATCAGTATGCCCAATTTAGATATTTCATAAATAGTGAAAATTTTTCTTCCACAAAACATTCACAATTTACACTTCTTCCAAAACTTCATGAAGACATTTTACCTCAACAAGATAAATGCTGGATCTATGAGTGATGTGCTTATTATTACCTTTATATTCAGACATTAATTTATTTTTATTGTCTTTGTGAATGGACTTGTTTTCCATTAATTTTCAGTGATATCAAGAATATGTAAGAATTTATTGACTTCATTGACTGATTTTCTACTCTGATAAAATATAAAATATTAATTTGCTGGTACTTTTTCAGCAGATTTTTTTTGAATTTTCTAATCATTTAGCATCTCATGTTAAATTATTACTTCATAATATTTACAACTTAAAATAATTTCTTTTCTTCTTAGGAAGACTGTTAGGTGTTTTTATTAGCAGCAGTAAGAGTTGTTTTTATCCCAAACTTCTCAAGTTAGAAGAATGTATTGTTTTATTTTAACATAAAGATTCTAGAAAACTTTTGATTATAAACACCTAGAAATGTTGAAGAATTTACTCATTAATATTCACTTATTTATTTAATTTCAGAATCAGGAATGTATGTTGATTTTGAGGGCTGAGGATAGAACCTGGGGGTTTCATTGTAGTAGCCGAGTGCTGTCATTGAACTGTACTCCTAGCCCCTGATTGCTGAGTTTTTCCAAATCTTAAGACATATCCTCATCTTTTTATGATTTTCTGCACTTGATCAGTTAATAGAGTAGATTAAATGAAAAGATTCATTGATTCAAGTGGGTTTGAGTGCATTCATATTCCATTGTTCATCATTTTTTAAAATCTTTTTCTATGCTTAAAAATGAATTTAGAAATATTAGCCAACATTCATGAATGCTATCACTTTCAAATGCCATTGTTTATTATTATTGATAATATTTTTGCTATTGAATATGTGTTGGAGTAGTACATTAATGAGTTTTGATAAATTTTATGTATCTCCATTATTTTAGACATTTTAAAAACAATTCACCTCAAACAAAAGTAGCACATGGTTAATTTTATAAAAAGTTGACATTAAACCACATTTTTTAGTTATTCCATGTAAAATAAAATAATTTGATTTAAAAGTAAAATTCTAATTAAACTTAAATATGAAATCATTTCCTCAGTAAAAGTAACCTAATCTTTGTTAATTTAAAAAATTATTATATTTGCAGATTTGTCTTTCAATATTTCTAATAAAATGAGATGTTTTAAAGAATTAATTTAATTTATATCTGGGCATGTTGTTGCACGCCTGTAACCCCAGTGGCTCAGGAGGCTGAGGCAGGAGAATTTTAAGTGTAAGACCATCCTCAGCAGCTTAGTGAGGCTCTAAGCAATACAACGAGACCCTGTCTCTAAATAAAATTTAAAAATGGCTGGGGATGTGGCTCAATGATTGTGTCCCTGGGTTAAATCTCCAGTACCATAAGAAATTATTTAATTTACATATAATGTTTCATTATTATACAATGGAGCAGTAAATGATAAGAAAGTGATAGTTCAATCATTTCAGAATCAGAGCTCAAGCCTAATATCCCTATGCCAAGTCTTCCTTTACTATCTGCACAAAAATACTATATAAATATATCAAGTACAACGTTTTTATATATGACTCCAAAAAATGTCATATAAGATTGACTGGTGGACCAATTTGCTTTCTGTTGTAAAACACTGTGAAGACAGATAAGGGTTTAAAAATGTTACCAAAGGAACATTTAAAAATTCCCCTGAGGTTTGAGACAATGGCACATAACTTAGTAGATTGCTATTTGGGGTTATTTTCTCCTTATTTCCTGAGTCCAGTGGATGACATAGTAGGAAAAGCTCTAAGAAATTGTTCATCTCTGCTAAGATGCATAAGCACTGAACTACATGCCTTCATCATTGGCATGTACATCAAATATTTCTTTCTTCTAATGCATCCTAAATTTTCGCAATTTTAAATCACTGCCTCTTTCTTTGAAGAAAAGCATCTATTCCTATTATTAGGAACAAAACACAAAACAAAACAAAAAAAATATCCACTACTACTTCATGTTTTTTTTCAAGTGAATGCTAGGTATATGATTTCTCCTTGACATCTTTTTGAGACTTGAAGGCACAAGTTCAATATTTCCTCTATTGATTCCTTGGAGGTTCTGCTTGACAAAGTTGGATGAAGAATCTACCTCCTCCCTCAGATATATAGGTTGTATGCTTCTCAAAGACTTCCAACTGAATAACTTTCAACAAAAATTTTTTGAAAACAAAAATCAAAAGTAAGTGATGTGCAGTGCAAACAACAAATCTGTCTCAATAAACGTCATAATCTGTCCCAGCAAGTTGTATCCTGTTATTTACTAACTTTTAACTGATGTTAGCCTCTACATATCACAATAGCTCAAAATGTTTGGTGAATTCCTCATAGTGTTTACATACAGGAACAAATAAAACATAATTTCTTGATCCTTCTACATCCAGATATGACTCATTTGTGCCTATATCCTTCTACATCCAGATATGACTCATTTGTGCCTACAGATATTTAGCATGTTTTCCTTAGATCACTTTTATATTAAACTTATAAATTTGATTATTAATTTAATAAATGTTTTTATTTGAATAGCTATTCATTGTTTTATTAAGATTTTTAAATAATGCAAATGAATTTATTTAAATAGCTTTGATTTAACATTATTTATTTTATAAATTTTTCAGGATTATTATTTTTCATATGTAAATTAGTATTAATTCAAAACTCTTTAAGGATTTATGCGTTCTCTAAATAAATCTGTACATCTATGAGATCACTATACTGAGTGGAATATCCTTGATTAACTTTTTTTCTTCAATTGTTATTCCTCAATCTTAACTTCTTTGGTTTTAATTGAATATGTCATTTCAATTTCTCTGGTCTCAGTGTTTAATTTCCACTTAAAAAAATAACATTTTGAATGGTTGCCTTGGATTTCTAATATATATTTCAAAATAATGTTAGTTCTGTGAAGTGAAACTTTTGACTTTAAATGTAGTGAAGATGCCTTGTGAGATAGTAATCCAGTAATTCCCTCCCATCCCTTGTGATTTTACTGTGATTCTTGCAACTTATCCATCTTCAATAATAACCAACAGTAATTATTATTATTACTGCCAACTAAAATTCTCTTTTAGATCAATTAAAATAAGAAAAAAAATTACATTGTTTTTCCTATCTTCATGTAAACTCAAGCTTCATTTTGGGTACTATTTTCTTCTGCCTGAAAAACTGTATAAAATATTTTTATGTGCAGAGCAAGTCTTCTGGTAATAGACTCCTTCAATTGTCTTCCTCTGAAAAGGTCTTTATTTCTGTATCACTTTTGCTGGTCAATTCTGCTGGACATGATTCTAGGTTGACAGATTTGTTTCATTTTTTTTTCTTCAACATGTAACAGATTATTCTTGCTGGAATAACTTCTGATGAAGGTCCATTGTGATCTTTATTCTTGTTCTTCTATAAAAAATAGCATGGTTATCCCTTCCCTCTACCAACTTCTTTCAAGATTTTCTTTCTGCTTTTGGTTATGTATAGTCTGATGAGAATAATCTTAAATGTGTGTGTGTGTGTGTGTGTGTGTGTGTGTGTGTTTTGTATTTAACTCGCTTGGCATTCTGAGCTTCTTGGATGTGTGTGGTTTGTATCTGATCAAATTTGGGAAAGTTCTCAATCAATATTTTTCAAATATTTTCTTAGCCTTATTCTTTCTTCTCTTTCTGGAATTCTATTTATAGGCATACTATAACTTTTGATATTGTCCCTAATCTTAGCCTAATCTAGATTTTTTATTTTTCCTTTTGAGTTTCTGTTTGAAAGTTTATATTAACGTATCTTCAAGTTCACTAATTTCCTACTGTTTTCTTGAAATTTACTAATGAATCTTGTCCATTCTGGCTATTTATAACCAAATACTTGCGACTGAGCCTCTTATAAAGGACAAAAATTTTTTTCTTACAGTTTTAAATGCTGGAAATTCCAGATCAAAGTGTCAGCAAGTTGGGTTTCTGGCAAGGGCCTTCTCTGTTCTTCCAAACCGGCACCCCATTGCTGTGTCTGCTAGAGAAGAGGAATGCTGTGTTCTCATATGGCAGAAATATGGCAAAGTAACAGGAGCCTAGCAAGAATAGGGCAATGTTGATGGAAAAAAGCAAAACAAAACAAAAAGCCATGCCAACCTAGAAGTACACATACAACAGAACTGTCTTGCAAACTGAATGAGAAATAAAGACCTTTCCAGATGGAGACAAAGAGTTCATTATTCAAAGGTTCTAATCACCCCTTAAAGGTCTTGCATTGAATATTATTTTGTACTGGAGGTTAAGTTCCAACATCAATTTTGGAGGGGTCATAAATATTCACACCACAGCAATCCTATCAAGGGTATTCTGAATGTCTGAGTGTTTTTGATTTCAGAATTTACTTTTGAATATTCACAATAGCTCCCATCTCTACTGACATTATCCAACTGGTATTGTACATAGTAAACTTTTTTCATTAGATCCCTTAAATATATTAAGAATTATCATTTTAAATTTCTAATCTGGTAAATCCAACATGGGTTATTCCTGAGTCTGGTGTTGAGATCACTTTTTCTGTCTTTGTTGTTCCTTTAGCATCCCCCGTATTTTTTTTTTAATTTAAAACTGTAATTGGTTATAGGAAGTGAGGCTATATATCTAGAATGAGGATTTATGTTAATGTGACTAACTGTGGACTGTATTTTACATTTACTGTAGCTGTAGTGAGCAGAGGATTTAAATTCCACTAGTGTGTTTATTTTTGTCTCAGTCTTGGTTTTGAGATTTCTCTTTGTACTGCTCCTAAACAGGAGACTTTGTCTCATTGCAGTTTCCTGTGCAATCCACTGCAATTAAACTGGTTTCTGTTAAAGTGTTAGGAGGACATGGGAGAAGACCTAATCTCTAACCTTCTGATGAAATCAGACTTCTAGTGGAATTACATTTTGGAGACACAGCCTTTACAAGTATTTTTTTGTTCCTTCTTTTGTAGTTGAATCGCTTGCTTGCTTTCTGTCTTTCTTTACTGTCTTATTTTTTCCTCCTGCTTGTACTCACTCTCTGGCCACAACATTCTCTGTCAATTTCTCTGAAGCTCTCTCCCATGTTGACTATGTTTATTTTTATTTTTTTATTTTTTTCTCCTTGTCAGAAAAGCTAAAGGTGTTGAAGTAAGAAGTAACTTCTTTTCACATTCGAGATATATTTTCAGTATTTTCTTTTTCTGAAGAAGAAGTGTTTCTCCTGGAGAGCAGGCTTTTGTTAATGGGAAGGATCTTACAGGTTTCCTGGTGACCACTTTTCCTCATTTTCTGTCCGGACAGCTAGGGCACCCTTCTTAGATCCTTACCATGGGAACCTGGTAGGAGCTGAGACTAAAGTTTTGCCTCATTTCTCATCATTTATACTAATAATGAGATGATTTTTTTTCCTGTGTATATGTTCTATTATTCTGGCTCACAATTAATTTCATAACAAGTTTTCACAAACCAGCTTTATTCCCCATAAAGATTATATAATGATTTAATAATTTGATTAGAATACAATCACATGTATGCTTTGCCCTAAACCTGTCCATGGTTAGTTTATATTATACGGTGTATGAGAAAATAAAAAAAAAAAAAAAAAAAAAAAATGGAATAAATAATTGGGGTTGTAAATTCATGTTGCTCTGGGTTCTAACAGGATTTGAATGAATATATTCCTTAAAGTTAGTCACTTTGTCTTCTTACTTATATTACTTAGATGTTACACTTAGATTGTATAAAGGAAATCAAATACTTCCTTTCTAGAAAATGTAAAGAAAACACACATACTCATAAAGAAATAAGCTACAAAAATAGTTACAGAGATAGCAATTAGGCAAGAGAAAGAAATAGAAAGCTTCTAAGTGACTTAATTGTTCCTGTTTGCAGATGAGGTGATTTTATATAGAGAAAACATTGAAGTTTTCATCAAAAGTCTGCTAAAAATAATGAACCAATTCAGTAAAGTTGCAGAATATAAATTCTACAAACATCAGCAGTGTTTTTAAATACAAGCAACAAACTGTCTTAAAGGGAAATCAGGAAAACGCTCCAATATATAATAGTTAAAAGGAAAAAATTACTTAGAACTAAACTTAACCAAGAAGGTAGAAGAGATGCATACTAAAGACTCTGAAGCATTGATCAAAGAAACTGAAGAAGTTCCAAATAAATGGAAAGATGGTTCATAGTCATGAAACAAAAGAATTAATGTTGTTAAAATGTCTATACCACCTAAAGCAATTACCCCATACAACACACATTTGATGCAATCCCTATCAAAACCTCAATGACATTATTTCACAGAAATAGAAAAAAAAATAATTATAAAATTTGCATGGAACCACAAAACAACCTAGATAGCCAAAGCAATTTGGATCAAAAAGAACAAAGCTTGAGGCATCACACCATCTGTTTGCAAAATCTACCACAATACTATAGAAATTAAAACAGCATGGTACTGGCATAACAAGAGACACAGATCAGTGGAACAGAATAGAGAGTCCAGAAATAAATCCACTCATTTATCGTCAAGTTACTTTTTTGACAAAGATTCCAAGAACATAAAATGGGGAATGGAAAATCTCTTCCATGGTAGTATTGGGAAAACTAGATATCCAAATATGGAGGAATAAAATCAGACTACTATCTCACATCATAAATGAAAATGATCTCAAAATAGATGAAAGATTTAAATATAAGACCTTAAATTATGGAGCTACTGGAAGTAAACGTAGCATAAAATCCTCCATGAAATTGGTATGGGCAATGACTTTTTGGATATGACCCTCAAAGCATAGAACACAAAAGAAAAATAGAGAAATGGGAGTACATCAAAATTAAAAGCTGCTGCACAGCATAGGAAACATCAGCATAGTAAAAAGACAACAATAGACCATTTTTTATAATTGGAGAAAATATCTTCAAGCCATACATTAGATAAAGGTCTTGTATTAAAATGCATAAGGAATTCAGATAGCTCAATAGCCAGAAAAGAAATAACCTACTTGAAAAAAAAAAAAAAAAAAAAGCGAGGCACTTAAGGAGGCATTATTCCAAAATGTCCAAAGACCAACAGATATATAAAAGTATGCTCCCCATTACTGATCTTCAGGGATATACAACTTAAAATTACAATGCCTTCACAGCTGGAAGCATGGTTAGTTTCAAAAAGACTAAAGATAAGTGTTAGTGAAGAACTGTAATACAGCATATCCTGGCATGTTGTTGGCAGAAATGTGAATTCATATAACCATTATGGAAAACAGTATGGAGGTTCGTCAAAGAATTTCTGTTTTATTTTATTTAAAAATAAAGCTACCATATTGTTCTAGATTCTTTTCTGTTGCTATAACTGAACACCACAGACCAGGTAATTTACAAATAAGAAAGATTTATTTATTTATAAATAAAATTATTTATTTATTTATTTATCTCATGATTATGGAGGCTGAAAAGTTACTAATTCCATGGGATAGGCATCTGGTTGGCCTCTGGTGAGGACCTTCTTACTGCACAATAACAGAACAGAAGCTATCAGTGGTGAGACAGAGCAAGGCTGTTGGTTTGGGTCATTCTCTTCTTGTAAAAACACTAGTATCATTATGAGACCTAATCTGATGCTAATGATTGCCCAAAGGTTATGCCTCCAAATACCATTAACATGTAAATCTGGAAATCAAGTTTCTAATATATGAACTTTCAGGGGACACATTTAAACCATAGTACATATGAATCAACAATCTTATTTCCAGGAATATATCCAAAGGAAATTAAATAATGATGTTGAAGAAATATCTGTACTTTCTTGCCCATTGCAGGATTATTCAACATAGCCAAAACATGGAGTCAACTTGATTATCCATCAGTGGATGATGGGATAAAGAATATGTGGTCTATATATGCAATGGAATACTATTCAGTCATTAAAAAGAATATATTTTCATTTGTGATAGCATAGGTGAACATAAGGATCATTGTGTTAGTTGACAGTATTTATTTTTCAGGTAAAGAAAGACAAATACCATATGATCTTAAAATATGAGGAACCTACAAAAGTCAAACTTAGAAGCAGAGAATAGAGTAACAGTTACCAGACAGGAAAGGTTGGGTAGAAATTGGTCTAAGGACACAAAATTTCAGTTAGATTGTAGGAATAATTACAAGGGTTCTATTTTACAGGATGGCATTTATAGCTAGTGGCAATGTATTATATACTTGAAAATCACTTTGATATTTTAAGTGCTCCTACTATAATAAAAAACGTGAGATAATATCTTCATTAATCAGCTCAATTTAACCATTTTATACTACACATATGTATATGTATGTGTATATATACATCTATATATATTTCAAAACATCAAGTTTAATGCCAAAGATATTGAAACTTTTCTGTCACTTACAAATTGAAATAAACAAAATTTATAAGATTTCAGAAAATAATATATAAGGAATGCTTGGATTCTACCCCAAATAATCAACATGTCAAATTAGAAATTAATCAGTTCTTTCAGCCATAATAGCAAACACCATAAGAAAAACTACCTAATCATTTTTTTTTATTGTAAACAAATGGGATACATGTTGTTTCTCTGTTTGTACATGGCACAAAGGCATCCCATTTGTGTAATCATAAATCTACATAGAGTAATGTTGTTTGATTCATTCTGTTATTTTAATACATCCTTAAAAATTCAACTTGTAGTCAGTAAAAATGTCAAAATCAGGAACACCTCTCTATAAAATCTAAAATGAAGAAAGTGTTCTTAAACACTTCTTATAAAAGACAGCTAACATAATGCTTATTGGTTAAAGTCTGAGTGTTTTCTTTATGATCATGAGCAAGGTATGTCTTTTCATACCACTTCTGTTAAACATTGTTAGAGAACACCTATCCAGTGTAATACTACAAGAAAAAGAATTAAAACTCATAGTTTTTTTGCAAGGAAAAGAATTTTTTCAAGAAAAAGTTTTTTAAGAAAAATAATTTAAGGCTGAACCCACCCCCACGCCGAGGTTGGAGGTCCGCACTGAGCCCATGCCCCACACCAAGGTGGGTTGGTGCTGTGCCTGCCTGCCCACACCGAGGTAGGAAGAGGCATCGCTGAGCCCACACCACACACTGAGATCAGTCTGGTGCTGACCTGACTGCCTGCCTGCCCCCCTACTGCTGAGGGACACTGCGCCTACCTCTACGCTGACTCAGTGCACCCTTTCTGGGGCTCCCCCGCTCCTTTGGAGGCTGGTGTAGGCACTGAATTATTTCTGAAGGCTGGCCAACATCATTGGAAGGGCGGCTCCCATCCTGAGACACCTATCGAAACTGGAGGCCCTTTGCCAGATACCTCTATTTACTCACTTACATCCTACACCCCTTCCCTATCCTCTTGTTCACAACTAGAAATATTGTAAATAGTAATTGAACTGATCCTGTTTATTTTAAAAATGTTAAAGTCTGTAGAGGGGCTATCTGGTTCAGGGCTGCATTTTCTATGTACTGAGTGCTACTGAAGTATTGATCTCCCCTTCAAAGGAGAGGTAGTGGAAAACTGCAAGGTCCTAATAAGCCTGCAGGAAGCGAACTTCAGTATCTCTGATCTTCACTGCTAGTGGGGAATATACAGAAACAATATGAAAAAACAGGGGAAGAAAGTGTCCCTAACAAACCAAGATGCTATTGTGATAGACTCCAATGACAGCATGGCAGTAGAAATGACAGAAAAAGAGTTTAGAATATGCATGATTAAAATGATCCATGAAGCAAAAGATGAGATAAGAGAACAAATGCAGGCAATGCAAGACCATTCCAGAGCACAGTTCAGAGAAAATGCAAGAAGCAAAAGAACACTTCAATGAAGAGATTAAGATTCTGAAAAAAAAAAAAAAAACAAAAAACAAACAGAAATACTTGAGATGAAAGAAATGATAAACCAAATTAAAAACTCAATAGAAAGCATCACCAACAGAATAGACCTTGTGGAAGACAGAATCTCAGACAATGAAGACAAATTATTCAATCTTGAAAATAAAATTGAACAAACTGAGAAGATGTTAAGAAGTCATGAACGGAACCTCCAAGAATTATGGGATATCATAAAAAGTCCGAATTTAAGAATTATTGGGAATGAGGAAGGAACAGAGATAAAAACCAAAGGCATGAAAAACCTGTTCAATGAAATAATGTCAGAAAATTTCCCAAACCTGAAAAGTGAAATGGAAAATCAAATACAAGAGGATTACAGAACACTAGGTGCACAAAACTATAACAGATCCACACCAAGACACATTATAATGAAAATACCTCACATTGAAAATAAAGATAGGATTTTAAAGGCTGCTAGAGAAAAGCATCAGATTACATATAAGGGGAAACCAATAAGGATATCAGCAGGTTTCTCAGCCCAGACTCAAAGCAAGAAGGGCCTGGAACAATATATTTCAAGCTCTGAAAGAACACGGATGCCAACCAAGAATATTATACCCAGCAAACTAACCTTCAGATTTGAAAATGAAATAAAATCTTTCCATGATAAACAAAAGTTAAAAGACTTTACAAATAGAAAGGCTGCCCTTCAAAACATTCTCAGCAAAATATTTTGGGAGGAGGAAGTGAAAAACAACAATACAAGTCAGCAAAGGGAGGAACTACCCTAAAGGAAAAGCCAATCAAAGGACAAGTAAAAAACCAAAAATAAGCCAAAATGAACAGGAATACAAATCATTATTTTGGTAATAACCTTGAATGTCACTGGCCAAAATTCAATAATCAAAAGACATAGACTAGCAGATTGGATTAAAAAGAAAAACCCAACAATCTGCTGCCTTCAACAGACCTATCTCATAGAAAAAGACATCCACAGACTAAAGGTGAAAGAATGGGGAAAAACATACCATGCACATGGACCCAGTAAAAAAGCAGGGATCTCCATCCTCATATCAGATAAAGTGGACTTCAAACCTAAGTTTGAAGAAGGGATAAAGAAAGACATTTCATACTGCTTAAGGGAAGCATAAAAAAGCAAGATATAATACTTTTAAATGTTTATGCCCCAAACAATGGGGCATCTACGTATATGAAACAAATCCTTCTCAATTTTAAGAATCAAATAGACCAAAACACATTAATAGTGGGGGACTTTAACACACCACTCTCACCACTGGATAGATCCTCCAAACAAAAAGTGAACAAAGAAACTATAGAAATAAATAATACAATCAATGATATAGACCTAATGGATATTTACAATATATTTCATCCATCATTAAGCGAATATACTTTCTTCTCAGCAGCTCATGGATCCTTCTCCAAAATAGCATATGCTATGCCACAAAAAAGCCACTAGTAAATACAAAAAAATAGAGATCCTGCCCTGTATACTATCAGACCATAATGGAATGCAATTAGAAATGAATGATAATATAACAAACAAAAACTACTCATACACCTGGAGACTAAATAATATGCCACTGAATGATGCAATGATAACAGAAGACATCAGGGAAGAAATAAAAAAATTCTTAGAGGTAAATGAGAACAATGACACAACATATCGAAACCTCTGGGACACTATGAAAGCTGTAATATGAGGAAAGTTCTTTGCATTGAGCTCATACATTAAAAAGATAAAAAGTCAACAACTAAATGACCTAACATTACACCTCAAAGCCCTAGAAAAAGAAGAACAGGTCAACACCAAAAATAGTAGAAAACAGGAAATAATTAAAATCAGATCTGAAATCAATGAAATTGAAACAAGAGAAACAACTCAAAAAATTGAGAAAACAAAAAGTTGGTTCTTTGGAAAGGTAAACAAAATTGATAAACCCCTAGCCACACTAACGAAGGGAAGGAGAGAAAAAACTCAAATTACTAGAATTTGTGATGAAAATGGAAAGATCATGACAGACCATTGAAATACACAACATAATTAGAAGCTACTTTGAAAATTTATACTCCAACAAAATAGAAAATATTGAAGACATCAACAAATTTTTAGAGACATATGATCCTCCCAAACTGAATCAGGAAGACGTACACAATCTAAACAGATCAATTTCAAGCACTGAAATAAAAGAAGCCATCAAAAGCCTACCAACAAAGAAAAGCCCAGGACCAGATGGATTCTCAGCTGAATTCTACAAGACCTTTAAAGAAATATTGATACCAATACTCCTCAAAGTATTTCAGGAAATAGAAAAGGAGGGAACCCTTCCAAATTCATTCTATGAGGCTAGTATGACTCTTATACCAAAACCAGACAAAGACACATCAAAGAAAGAAAACTTTAGACCAATATTCCTGATGAACATGGATGTAAAAATCCTTAACAAAATACTAGCAAATTGCATACAAAAATATATTAAAAAGATAGTGCACCATGATCAAGTGGGTTTATCCCAGGGATGCAAGGTTGGTTCAACATCCGGAAATCAATAAAAGTAATTGACCGCATCAATAGACTTAAAGTTAAGGATCACATGATTATTTCAATTGATGCTGAGAAAGCGTTTGATAAAATATAGCATGCCTTCATGCTTAAAACACAAGAAAAAATAGGAATAGTAGGAACATACCTCAACATTGTAAAGGCTATCTATGCTAAACCCACAGCCAACATCATCTTAATGGAGAAAAATTGAAAGCATTTCCTCTAAAAACTGGAACAAGACAGAGATGGCCTCTGTCACCACTTCTATTCAACATTGTCCTTGAAACATTTGCCAGAGCAATTACACAGACCAAAGAAATTAAAGAGATACATATAGGAAAAGAACTAAAGCTGTCACTATTTGCTGAATGCATGATCCTATATTTAGAAGATCCAAAAACCTCCACTAGAAAACTTCTAGTACTAATAAATGAATTCAGCAAAGTAGCAGGATATAAAATCAATACACATAAGTCTAATGCATTTCTATACGTAAGTGATGAATCCTCTGAAAGAGAAATTAGGAAAACCACTCCATTCACAGTAGTGTCAAAAAAATAAAATAAAATACATGGGAATTAATCTAACAAAAGAGGTGAAAGACCTGTACAATGAAAACTACAGAACATTAAAGAAAGAAATTGAAGAGAACCTTAGAAGATGGAAATACCTCCCCTGTTCTTGGATAGGCAGAATTAACATTGTCAAAATGGCCAATTTACCAAAGGCACTATACAGATTCAATGCAATTCCAATTAAAATTCCAATGACATTCCTCATAGAAATAGAGAAAACAATCATGAACTTCATCTGGAAGAACAAGAGCCCTTGAATAGCCAAAACAATCCTAAATAGAAAAAGTGAAACAGGAGGTATCACAATACCAGACATTAAACTATACTACAGAGCAATCATAACAAAAACAGCATGGTATTGGCACCAAAATAGACAGGCAGACCAAAGGTACAGAATAGAAGACACAGAGACAAAACCACATAAATACAGTCACCTCATACTAGACAAAGGAACCAAAAACATATAATGGAGAAAAGAGAGCCTCTTCAACAAATGGTGGTGGCAAAACTGGAAATCCATATGCAGTAAAATGAAATTAAACCTCTAACTCTCACCCTGCACAAAACTCAACTCAAAATGGATCAAAGACCTAGGCAATAGGCCAGAGACCCTGCACCTAATAGAAGACAAAGTAGGCCCGAATCTTCATCATGTTGGTTTAGGATCAGACTTCCTCAATAAGACTCCCAAAGCACAAGAAATCAAAGCAAGAATCAATAAATGGGATGAACTCAAACTAAAAAGCTTTTTCTCAGCAAAGGATACAATCAAGAATGTGAAGAGAGAGCCTACAGAGTGGGAGAAAATCTTTTCCACATGCACTTCTGATAGAGCACTTATCTCCAAAATTTATAAAAAACTTACAAAACTTTACAACAAAAATACAAAGAACCCAATCAATAAATGGGCCAAGGACCTGGACAGACACTTTACAGAAGAAGACACACAGGCAATGAATAAATATATGAAAAAGTGTTCAACATCTCTATTAATTAGAGAAATGCAAATTAAAACAACTCTAAGATTTCATCTTACTCCAATTAGAACGGTGTTTATCAAGAACACAAACAATAATAGATGTTGGAATGGATGCGGGAAAAAAGGCACACTTTTACGTGGTTGGTGGAGTTGCAAATTGGTGCAGCCACTCTGGAAAGCAGTATGGAGAATCGTTAGAAAACTTGGAATGGACCCACCTTTTGACCCAGTTATCCCACTCCTCAGTTTATACCCAAAGGAGTTAAAATCAGCAAACTATGGTAACACAGCCACATCAATGTTTATAGCAGCTCAGTTCACAATAGTTAGATTGTGGAACCAACCTAGATGCCCTTCAACAGATGAATGGATAAAGAAACTCTGGTATATATACACAATAGAATACTATTCAGCCATAAAGAAGAATAATATTAACGGCATTTGCAAATAAATGGATGGAATTGGAGAATATCATGCTAAGTGAAATAAGCCAAGCCCAAAAAACCAAAGGCTGAATGTTTTCCCTGATAAGTGGAGGATGATATACAATGGAGCTGGGGGTGGGAAATGAGAGAATAAGTGGAGAACTTTAGAATATGTAGAAGAAAATGAGAGGGTAGAGTATGAAAAATGGTGGAATGAGACAAACATCATTGCCCGATGTGCATGTCTGATTACACAAATGGTATGAATCTGCATTGTGTACAACCATAGAAATGAAATGATGTACCTCATTTGTGTACAATGAATCAAAATGCAGTCTGTAAAAAATTAAAAGCCAAATAAAAATTTTAAAAAATATATAAAAGAAGAAAAATAATTTGAACGTATATCTATTCAAATGACATAAATTCAAAAGAAAAACATGATGAGGAGTGTGTAGAGCAGCAATAATTCTCATTTGTTTTTGGTGGAAATGCACTATTTTTAAGACCGTTTGACATTTTCTTAGAAAACCTTATAAGTCATATGATCTTAAAAAACTTTTACCATATAATCCAGAAATCAAGCTTCTTAGTATTTATCCAACTGCAAAGAAAATTTATGTCCACATACATATGAAAAATCTTATACACAAATTATTATAGCAGCTTTATTAATAATTATCAAAACAGGAAAAACAATATGCCCTCCAATAAGTGAATAAATGTACTATTACACATTCATATAGGAACTATTATTTAGGGATAAAAATAAATAAACTGCAAACAAAGAACTTCAAGTAAATACTGCTAATTGAAAGAAGCTAATCTAAAAGTTTACATAACTGCATGATTCCAACTACATTAAAAAAAAAAGTTAGAACTGTAGCTTTCTACACAGAGCAAGCCACAAGTCCCCAAGCCAGCGGTGACCTCCGGCCCGCGAGCAGCCTCTGGGACTAGGGCAAGGCAGCCAGAGACCTCTCCAGGCGGACATGCCCCCCCACCATCCCCCCCTCCCTGGCAACAGGTTTTTCCACGAGGCGATCCAAGATGGCGGACTAGAGGGTGACTGCATCTCCAGTCACTCCAGAACCTAGGATTCAAGAAGGGGAGGCATTGAGAGACTTGGACTAAAATAGAGCCACGGGGTGAGTCTCCCCCACCCGGTGAAGCGCTGCCTGGGTGGCAGGCCCGGATTAGGGTGGCTTATTAAAGTAGGGTAGGGCAGCTAGAGTCTTCCCCAGGCAGCTCTGCGCACTCTGGCACTGGGCTCCTCCCACAGGGCCAGATTCTCCAGCATCTCGGAGCAGGTCCCCCAGTCAGAGCCTTTCTGCACAGAACCAAGCTTCAAGTCCCTGAACTAGGGCAGCGAGTTCCTGCCCCCAGGTTGCTTCAAGGACCAGAACAGAGCAGCCAGGGACTTCCCCAAGCAGCCCGCAGCCCGGCCCCCTCCGGCAGGAAGCGCCTTTCCAGGATAGCTTCTCAGAGCAGGACCCCAGTGAGAGCCTTTCCACACAGAGCCAGCTCCAAGTCCTGGAACCAGTAGCGGGCTAGGGGCAGCTTTCCTTGGAAGCACTGCATTATCAATTTACTCCAAGACTTCAGGCTACTGAAGGCAGGAAGGTGATACACTGGAAATCCACAGGGACTCTATAAGCCAATAGAAGAATTCTGCAATGTCACAAAGTCCCACTGACATCTGACCAATATGAGAAAACAAGGGAAGAAAATGTTCCAAACAAACCTAGATACTATACCAATAAAACCCAATGACAGCACAGCAGAAGAAATGTCAGAAAGGGAGATCAGAATGTACATAATTAAAACAATTATTAAGCAAATGAGGAGATGAAAGAGCAAATGCAGGCATTAAATTATTGCACCAATCAACAGTCAAAGGAGCAAATACGGGAAGCAAGAGATCATTTCAATAAAGAGATAGAGATATTGAAAAAAAAAAAAAAAAACAGAAATCCTTGAAATGAAGGAAACAATAAACCAAGTTAAAAACTTCATAGAAAGCATAACCAATAGGATAGAACACCTGGAAGACAGAACCTCAGATATTGAAGACAAAATATTTAATCTTGAAATCAAAGTTGACCAAACAGAAAAGATGGTAAGAAAACATGAACAGAATCTACAAGAATTATGGAATATCATGAAAAGGCCAAATTTAAGAATTATTGGGATTGAGGATGGCTTAGAGAAACAAACCAAAGGAATGAACAATCTATTTAATGAAATAATATCAGAAAATTTCCCAAATCTGAAGAATGAAATGGAAAACCAAGTACTAGAGGCTTATAGGACTCCAAATATACAAAATTACAACAGACCCATACCAAGGCACATTATTATGAAAATACCTAACATACAAGATAAAGACAGAATTTTAAAGGCCGCGAGAGAAAAGAATCAAATTACATTCAGGGGAAACCAATAAGAATATCAGCAGATTTTTCAGTCAAGACCCTAAAAGCTAGAAGGGCCTGGAACAAACATTTACCAAGCCCTGAAAGAAAATGGATGCCAACCAAGAATCTTATACCCAGCAAAACTTACTTTCAGATTTGACGATGAAATAAGATCTTTACATGATAAACAAAAGCTAAAGGAATTTACAAAAAGAAAGCCAGCATTGCAGAACATTCTCAACAAAATATTCCATGAGGAAGAGATGAAAAACAATGATGCAAATCAGCAACGGGAGGAACTAGCCTAAAGGAATAGCCAAATAAAGGGGAAACCAAATCATGTCAAAAAACAAAAATGAGTCAAATGACTGGGAATACAAATCATATCACAATAATAACCCTGAATGTTAATGGCCTGAACTCATCAATCAAAAGACATAGACTGGCAGAATGGATTAAAAAGAAAAATCCAACAATTTGCTGCCTGCAAGAGGCTCATCTCATAGAAAGAGATACCCATAGACTAAAGGTGAAAGGATGGGAAAAAACAAACCATGCACACGGACACAGCAAAAAAGCTGGGGTATCCATCCTCATTTCTGATAATGTGGACTTCATGCCAAAACTAGTCAGAAGGGATAAAGAAGGACATTACATACTGCTTAAGGGAAGCATAAATCAGCAAGACATAATAATCATAAATATCTATGCCCCGAACATTGGCTCATCCATGTACGTCAAACAAATCCTTCTCAATTCTAGAAATCAAATAGACCACAACACAATAATACTAGGTGATTTTAACACACCTGTCTCACTGCTGGATAGATCGTCCAAACAAAAATTGAATAAAGAAACCATAGATCTCAATAGCACAATCAACAATTTAGACTTAACTGACTTATATAGAATATACCATCCAACAAAGAAGGAATACACTTTCTTCTCAGCAGCACATGGATGCTTCTCTAAAATAGACCATGTCTTATGCCACAAAGCTACTGTTAGCAAATACAAGAAGATAGAGATACTACCTTGTACTCTATCAGATTATAATGGATTGAAATTAGAAATTAATGACAGAATAAAAAACAGAAACTTCTCCAATACCTGGAGATTAAATAATACACTATTATATGATGAATGGATAACAGAAGACATCAGGAGGGAAATTAAAATATTTTTAGAAGTAAACGAGAACAAAGACACATCATATCAAAATTCTGGGACACTATGAAAGCAGTACTTAGAGGAAGATTTATTTCATGGGGCGCATTTAATAAAAGAAATAGAAATCAAGAAATAAACGACCTAAAACTACAGCTCAAAGCCCTAGAAAAAGAAGAGCAGACCAACACCAAAAGTAGTAGAAGACAGGAAATAGTTAAAATCAGAGCTGAAATCAACGAAATTGAAACAAAAGAAACAATCAGAAAAATTAACAAAATAAATAGTTGGTTCTTTGTAAAAATAAACAAAATTGATAAACCCTTAGCCACACTAACAAAGAGAAAGAGGGAGAAAACTCAAATTACTAAAATTCGGAATGAACAAGGAAATATCACAACAAACAGGAGTGAAATACAAAACATAATTAGAAGCTATTTTGAAAATCTATACTCCAACAAAACAGAAAACCTCGAAGACATCAACAAGTTTCTAGAGACATATGAATTACCTAAACTGAATGAGGAGGACATACACAACTTAAATAAATCAATTTCAAGCAATGAAATAGAAGAGGTCATCAAAAGCCTACCAACAAAGAAAAGTCGGGGACCAGATGGGTTCTCAGCAGAGTTCTACAAAACCTTTAAAGAAGAGCTCATTCCAATACTTCTCAAAGTATTCCATAAAATAGAAGAGGAGGGAACCCTGCCAAACTCATTCTATGAAGCCAATATCACCCTGATACCTAAACCACACAGAGACACATCGAGGAAAGAAAATTTCAGACCAATATCCTTAATGAATATCGATGCAAAAATCGATCTCAACAAAATTTTAGCAAATTGCATACAAAAATATATTAAAAACATAGTGCACCACGATCAAGTGGGTTTTATCCCAGGGATGCAAGGTTGGTTCAACATCCGGAAATCAATAAATGTCATTCACCATATCAACAGACTAAAAGTTAAGAATCACATGATTATTTCAATAGATGCAGAAAAAGCATTTGATAAAATACAACATCCCTTCATGCTCAAAACACTAGAGACAATTGGGGTAGTGGGAACATTCCTTAGCATTGTAAAGGCCATCTACGCTAAGCCCGTGGCCAATATCATTCTAAATGGTGAAAAACTGAAAGCATTCCCCCTAAAAACTGGAACAAGGCAGGGATGCCCTCTTTCACCACTTCTATTCAATATTGTTCTTGAGACTCTAGCCAGAACAATTAGACAAACCAAAGAAATTAAAGGGATACGAATTGGAAAAGAGGAACTCAAACTATCCCTGTTCGCTGATGACATGATGCTATATTTAGAGGAACCTGGAAATTCCACCAGAAAACTCTTAGAACTCATAAGTGAATTCAGTAATGTAGCAGGTTACAAGATCAATGCTCATAAATCCAACACATTTTTATACATAAGTGATGAATCTTCAGAAAGAGAAATTAGGAAAACTACCCCATTCACAATAGCCTCGAAAAAAATAAAATACTTGGGAATCAATCTCACAAAAGAGGTGAAAGACCTCTATAATGAGAACTACAGAACACTAAAGAAAGAAATTAAAGAAAACCTTAGAAGATGGAAAGATCTCCCAGGTTCATGGATAGGAAGAATTAATATTATCAAAATGGCCATACTACCTAAAGTGCTATATAGATTCAATGCAATTCCAATTAAAATCCCAATGATGTACCTTACAGAAATAGAGCAAGCAATTATGAAATTCATTTGGAAGAATAAGAAACCCAGAATAGCTAAAGCAATCCGCAGTAGAAAGAGCGAAGCAGGGGGTATCGCAATACCAGATCTTCAACTCTATTACAAAGCAATAGTAACAAAAACGGCATGGTGTTGGTACCAAAATAGACAGGTAGATCAATGGTACAGAATAGAGGACATGGACACAAACACAAATAAATACAATTTTCTCATACTAGACAAAGGTGCCAAAAATATGCAATGGAGAAAAGATAGCCTCTTCAACAAATGGTGCTGGGAAAACTGGAAATCCATACGCAACAGAATGAAAATAAACCCCTATCTCTCACCCTGCACAAAACTCAACTCAAAATGGATCAAGGACCTCGGAATCAGACCAGAGACCCTGCATCTTATAAAAGAAAAAGTAGGTCCAATACTTCAACTTGTTGGCTTAGGATCAGACTTCCTTAACAGGACTCCCATAGCACAAGAAATAAAAGCTAGTATCAACCACTGGGATAGATTCAAACTAAAAAGCTTTCTCTCAGCAAAGGAAACTATCAGTAATGTGAAGAGAGAGCCTACAGAGTGGGAGAATATCTTTGCCACTCATACTTCAGATAGAGTGCTAATTTCCAGAATCTATAAAGAACTCAAAAAACTCTACACCAAGAATACAAATAATCCAGTCAATACATGGTCTAAGGAAATGAACAGACACTTCACAGAAGAAGATGTACATGCAATCAACAGATATATGAAAAAATGTTCAACATCTCTAGTAATAAGAGAAATGCAAATCAAAACTACCCTAAGATTTCATCTCACCCCAATTAGAATGGCTATTATCAAGAACACAAGCAACAATAGGTGTTGGTGAGGATGTGGGGAAAATGGTACACTCATACATTGCTGGTGGGGTTGCAAATGAGTGCAGCCACTCTGGAAAGCAGTATGGAGATTCTTCAGAAAGCTTGGAATGGAACCACCATTTGACCCAGCTATCCCACTCCTTGGCCTATACCCAAAGGACTTAAAATCAGCATACTACAGAGATACAGCCATATCAATGTTCATAGCTGCTCAATTCACAATAGCCAGATTGTGGAACCAACCTAGATGCCCTTCAATTGATGAATGGATAAAGAAACTGTGGCACATATGTACAATGGAATATTATTCCGCCATGAAGAATGATAAAATTATGGCATTTGCAGGCAAATGGATGAAATTGGCTAAGTGAGATAAGCCAATCTCAGAAAACTAAAGGACGAATGATCTTGCTGATAAGCGGATGAGGACATATAAGGGGGGGTATGAGGGGTTAGCGTTAGGGTTAGGGTTAGGTTTAGGGTTAGGGATAAGGAGGGTGGTAAGAATGGAGGAAAGAAGGACTGTATAGAGGGAAAAGAGGGGTGGGAGGGGTGGTGGGAAGGGAAAAAAATAACAGAATGAATCAAACAATATTGCCCTATGTAAATTTATGATTCTTAATTAAAATAAATAAATAATAAAAAAAACTGTAGGCAGTTTATTAGTGTTTGCCAGTGATTCAAAAGAGGAATGAATATTTATGGCTGAGGGCATTTTTAGGGTGTGAGAAACTATTTTGTGAGATTCTGCATGGCAATACATGTCACTAAATATTTATCAAAAACCTGTAGGATGCACAACACAGAGTGAAGCCTAATTTAAATTTTGAACTTAGTTAATTATTTGTCTATCAATATTGGCTCATCAATTGTAACAAATGTAGGACACTAATGCAGATGTTACTAGTAAGAGAAACTGAAAGAAAAATAGGTATGGAGTATCATGGGCACTTTCTAAACTTTTCACTCATTTTTCCTATAAAGTCAAGAATCTCAAAAATACCCTATTAATTACAAAAAAATGACTTTGATATGAAAACATTTCTATTAATCAAAACTAAATTATTGTGTTTACTTTGACTACATATAGTCTTCACAGGAAGACTAAAAACGACGCGGAATTATCCTTAATTATAGAGATCACATGATGCAATATCAATAATAGTCAATTGGAGTCTTATTTAAAGCAATGAAAGAATATATAATTTACAAGTCTGTATCACCAGAAAAAGATTAATATTGGTATATAACTACCAAAATATGTAGAGAATCTGTGCAGGGGAAATTAAGACACAGTGGTGAAAAAATAAAAGTGATGTCAATATCAGGGGCAATGTACAATAACATGGGCTGGAAGTCTAAATTCTCCCAAATGTGATCTACATATTTAAAACAGTCTCATTCAAAATCAGAACAGGCATTTTGTATATAATGAGAAGGCAACTCTAAAATTTATAAAAGAACTAAAAGGGAAAAAAGTTATAGAAAATAATTTTGATGAAACAACAAAATGAGAGTAGTCAATATAGATGATTTTTAAGTTTTCTTCTGAAACCAAAGACCATGCTACAGTGTGATTTAATGAAAGACAAAGCAAATAGGTCAATAGAACAGCATAGAGTCCAGGAAAATTATGGACATTAATAAAGAAAAATAATACTTTAGATATGAAAAGTCTAATTATAAATTATCTTCCAAAATTTGTGCTTGCAAACATAGATATTCACAGGCAAGAATGAATATTGTCATATGTATTGAATATTATATAAGATGTAATTCAAAATTACTTGTAAATGTAAATCATAAAAGTAAAGTTGAAATGGACTTTACAAAATCAAAATAAAAAATCTTTTTTTTCTATGAGATAGACATTATACAGAGAATAAAAAGACAAGGCATAGATTGGAATAAGTTATTAACAGTAAACTTCCATTAAAGGATTTTTACCCAGAATTGATTAAGAGCCCTAAAAATTCAGCAATAAATAGACAATCCAAGAGGGGTCAAAGACCTTTTCAGAGGCTATTGTGAATGGGGTAGTTTTCCTAATTTCTCTTTCAGAGGATTCATCACTTATGAATAAAAGTGAATTAGATTTATGAGTGTTGATTTTATATCTACTACTTTGCTGAATTCATTTATGAGTTCTAGAAGTTTTTTGGTGGAATTTTTTGGATCCCCTAAATATAAAATCATGTCATCAGCAAATAGTGTTAGTCTGACTTATTTTTCTATTTGTATCCCTTTAATTTCTTTGGTCTAATTGTTCTGGTTAGTGTTTCAAGATGATGTTGCATCGAAGTGGTGAAAGAGGGCATCCCTGTCTTGTTCCAGTTTTTAGGGGGAATGCTTTCAGTTTTTCTCCATTTAGAATGATGTTGGTTGTGGGCTTAGCACAGATAGTCTTTACTATGTTGAGAAATGTTCCTACTATTCCTATTTTCTCTAGTGTTTTGAGCATGAAGGGATGCTGTATTTTATCAAATGCTTTTTCTGCTCTATTTAAATAATCATATGATTCTTAACTTTAAGTCTGTTGATGTGGTCAATTACATTTATTGATTTCTGAATGTTGAACCAACCTTGCATTCCTGGGACGAAACCCACTTGATTGTGGGTGCACTATCTTTAATATGTTGTAAAAATTAGGAAAACTACCCCATTTACAATAGCCTCAAAAAAATAGAATAAAATACTTGGGAATCAATGTAACAAAAGAGGTGAAAGACCTCTACAATGAGAACTACAGAACACTAAAGAAAGAAATGAAAGAAAATCTTAGAACATGGAAAGATCTCTGATGTTCTTGGTTAGACAGAATTAATATTGTCAAAATGGCCATATTACCAAAAGCACTATACAAATTCAATATACTTCCAATTAAAATCCCAATGACATTCCTCACTGAAATAGAGAATGCAACCATGAAATTCATTTGGAAAAATAAGAAACACAGAATAGCCAAGGCAATCCTTAGAGGGAAGAGTGAAGCAGGGTGTATCAAAATACCAGACCTTAAATTATACTATAGAGCAATAGTAACATGGTATTGGCACCAAAATAGGTAGACCAATGGTATAGAATAGAGGACACAGAGACATACCCACATAAATACAGTTTTCTCATACTAGACAAAGGTGCCAAAAACATACAATGGAGAAAAGATAGTCTCTTCAGCAAATGGTGCCAGCAAAACTGGAAATCCATATGCAGTAAAATGAAATTAAACCCCTAACTTTCACCCTGCACAAAACTCAAACTCAAAATGGATCAAGAACCTAAGAATTAGACCAGAGAACCTGCACCTAATACAAGAAAAAGAAGGTCCAAATCATCATGTCAATTTAGGACCAGACTTCCTTAAAATGACTCCCAAAGCACAAGAAATAAAAGCAAGAATCAACGACTGGCATAGATTCAAACTAAAAAAGCTTTTTCTCAGTAAAGGAAACTATCAGCAATGTGAAGAGAGAGCCTATAGAGTGGGAGAATATCTTTGCCACACACACTTTAAATAGAGCAGTAATCTCCAGAATTTATAAAGAACTCAAAACACTTTACACCAAGAGTACAAAAAATCCAATCAACAAATGGACTAAGGAAATGAACATACACTTCACAGAAGAAGATCTACAAGCAATAAACAGATATATGAAAAAATGTTCAATATCTCTAGTAATAAGAGAAATGCAAATCAAAACTCCCCTAACATTTTATCTCACCCCAATTAGAATGGCTTTTATCAAGAATACAAGCAACAGTAGGTGTTGACGAGGATGTGGGGAAAAAGGTACACTCATACATTGCTGATGGGTTTACAAATTGCTGTGGCCACTCTAGAAAGCAGTGTGGAGATTCCTTGGAAAACTTGGAATGGAATCACCATTTGACCCAGCTATCCCACTCCTTGACCTATATAAGAATTTAAAATCAGTAAATTACAGTAGCACAACCTCATCAATATTTATAGCAGCTCAATTCACAATAACTAGATTGTGGAACCAACCTTGATGCCCTTCAATATATGAATGGATAAAGAAACTGTGCTATGTATACACAATGGAATATTATTCAGTCATAAAGAAAAATGAAATTATGGCATTTGCAGGTAAATGAATGGAATTAGAGAATATCATGCTAAGTGAAATAAGTCAATCCCAAAAAACCAAAGGCTGAGTGATTTCTCTGATGAGTGCATGATGATACATAACAGGGGATGGGGGAGGCAAGAATGGAGGAAGGAAGGACAGTATAGAGGAAAATGAAGGATGGGGAAGTGGCAGGGGGAAGGAAGTATAATAGAATGATACAAACATCATTACCCTATGTACATGCATGATTACACAAATGGTGCAGCTCTACTTCATGTTCAAGCAGAGAAATGAAAGTTGTACCCCATTTGTGTACAATGAATCAAAATGCAGTCTGTAAAAAATTAAAAGATGAATTTTTTAAAAAATCACAATTTATTGCTACTCTAAACTATTAGAATTGACAAACTTTAAACAAAAACCTAAAAGCACGACATACTAATGAACAGACAGTCTAATTGTCTTATGCACTGCTGGTTAGAATGGCATATGTCCCAGCTGACATGCTTTGTGTTCATAGAACCCAGCAATTCCACTCCCACATATCTACTCTCTATATATTCATATAAAGATTTGTAGGTGAAATATTATAGCAGTTTTATGAATAAATACCCCAAACAAAATTAATAAAAACAGTCCTCAATCGTTGAAGGGAAATACAAACTTTAGTCCATATATGCAATAGAACACACTGAACAAAAAAGAAACAAATCTCGGACTCACACAACAAAATGTCTTTTGCTAAGTGAAAGAAGTCAGAATAATAAAAAAATCTACAGTTTTTTTGAGTTCATTTATATGAATTCTTGAAATGGTAAAAGTTTAGGGAAAGAAAGTAGGTCAGTGGTTGCCAATAGCTGTGGGAAGGATGAGGGATTAATGATGAAAGAGTCGACTCAAGGGAATTGAAGAGTGATGGGCTTATTCTACGTGATACTGCGATGGTTAATACCTGATTGCTTTTATCAAATCTATACCCCAGTACACCACAAAGAGGGAACCTTAGTGTGCACAAATTTAAGGAAATATGGAAAGATGAATAGCTCAAGCTGTCAGAAACCAGTATGGGATGCAGATTATTACAAATGAATCAAACTCTATTACAAATATGTAACTTCGGCCCCACTGAAGTGGATACTGAAGAAAGGAACCCACCAAAGTATAATTTGTAAACAGAGTTTCAACTGTGTATGCAAAGTTAAAAACAAAAGAATTAAGCACATGCACAGTAGTCTAGTACAGTTTTTTTCCAATGAGAGATAAACAAATGTTCAGAGAGGAGAATATAATAACTAAGGAGAAGTTAGAAGCCTATAGTTCTGTTTTAGACATCACAATGAGCTTCTATTATCTATATTTGTAATAATCATAATCTTTTAGGGTCTGGAGGGTGCCATGCACCCTTTTATTTCATTTGTATGCACATATGAGATCACACTCCCAATACACTTGCGTGTGTGTGAAGCAACAGATTCATGACTGTGGACCCTATGTGGCGTGTGCCACACAGGATCACTCTGGGACTAGGGCCCCATCCCCCTCTCCTGTGTTCTGTGAATAGGATGTTCTGCGATCTGTACGACAGTTCTTCTGTGGTCTGAGAAACTGTCACCTTCTGTGTTAACACAGTCATTTTTTACATTCTGTTACCAACCTATACTCTACTAAATAGGTTAGACTGGCTAGTAACTGCTTACGCAAGTCTTGACCTTTAAGATGTATGACTAGCTTAATTGCAAGCCTATGAAAGACAGTGTTCTACACAATAAAGACAGAAACAGCTTCCTTTGTGACAAATGCTCCATTTCTTCCAAATAAAGCTCTTCTCAAATCTCAATGAACAAGACTGAGTCCTTTCTCTGCTGTTACCAGCATCAGTGGGTGACCCTCCTTTGCTGCAGTCCCATGCAACACGTGATGATGTCTATTACAGTCTGAAAGGATAGGGAAAGTCTGAAACAATGAAAATGTTCATTAGGAGAAAAAAGATTAAACTCTTTAGGCATGCACATACAATTGAACACTATGCAGTTATTAAATAATGCTGTATGTTATCTGACTTGATGTATTATCAACAAGATATATTATTGAGTTTCAAAGCAAAGTAAAGTTTATTTCAGTCAATGTTTATGTTTAAAAATTGAATAATAGGACATAAAGTGAGTTTCTAAATCCTTTTAAAAGACAATACTTTTATTTGTTGTAGCACTTATTAAGTAAAACTTGATCAAAGTGATTAATTTTTTAGCTATGATCTATCCTCCATTATTTGTACTTAGGTAGATTTTCATATCCTTCTGATCTTCAATGTAGGATAGAAATCTTATCATTAACAAGAACATAGAAATGAGTCAATTTTTCTCCAGAAGCAAAATTTAAGATTCAGGGACAACAGAGTATAGAGGATATAAGAACCAGAAAACAAAAGCAATGAATTTTTCCTTCTATATCTATAGTATCATATAAATTGACAATTAATTTCTATATCCATCTTATTCTTAACCAGTTAAATTACATTTGTTCAATTTTAGCTAATTACCATCTTCAGTTTCCTTAATAAAAGTTGCCATCATCTCAATAACCATGAAATGCATGTTTATGATCATCAAACTTCCCAGGTGTCAGTGACTTAAAATTGCAGTTGAATTTGTAATAATGCTCTCTAGTAATATTCTTGAATTTCATTGATGGAGAAATATGGATTTGGAACATAGGCATGAATGCAGTGGGTCTCCATGTTCTTAACAACTTTACTACATTTCTCTTTTTCCCTTCTCAGGCCCCCATTTTTTCTTTTGTTTTTATGAAAACAATCATTATAGAGTTCGTGACTTGAAATCAAATTTATTTATTATAGAAGGAAGAGAAATATGAGAAAAATATACAGCTGTTATTTGTCATGATAATTTATGATCTATCATTCAATTCCAGTGCAGACCTGCAGGCACATACTTTTGCCAACATCATAGTTTACCTTTCTTGCACCAAATTGTGATTTATTTCTCACATGGCCCAAAAGCCACTTGTAATTTACAGTCACTAGTCCACTAAACAGACTGGAATTACTATTCCAGCCTTTCAAATACAAAAATGTTTATATTTATATTCTAATAATTTCTAACTAATTAAAACATGGTTTTCCATTTGCTAATCTTATCTGAAAAGTCAACGTATTTTTGATATATTCATAAGTGCTGCAATGGCAGGGAAAAATGATAAAGCAAAATTTTAAAAATAAATAGATACCATTATACCATGTAATTTTCTCTGTCTTTGTTAATATTCCAATCTGAACCACAGGTGTTGAATTGGACTCTTAGGATGAGAATTCTTGAAGATACAGTAAGTTCAACTTTCAACAGGTCCTTATGATCCCCTTGGAAGAAGGATTTGAATGCATTTTGAGAGAATACCATGCATTCCTCACTTAGATACTATTATATCTACTACTTCTGTTCCACTAATCCCTGGGGCTTTAGTTATTGGATTTTATGATTGTGCTCACCTAGAAAGTGAACTAATTCAAATGAATAATAAATTAATGAAAAATTCCAGCTATTATGAACATCTCAGAGGAAAAGTCATTGGTTCTCTGAAGATGTTACCAGATGTGTCAGGGAAGATTTCTCTCAGTAGGTGATATTGTAACTTTATATTTGAAAATATGTATGAGATTTCCTGGGGAGATTGGGATGTTGAAATAGAGCAATAGAAACCGAGTAAACATTTGAAAATTATTCTTATTCAGAGATTCTAAAAGTGTGATCTATGAACCTCTGAAAGATTCCTGAGATACTTTCAAGGTATCTGTAAGGTCAAAATCATGGTGTTTTGCTGTGTTGAGATTTGCAATGATTTGGTAAAAACAATAGTGGAAAAGATTGCTGGTACCTTAGTACAAATAAAGACAGGGCACTTCATTGTATTGGTTGGAATTTTATTATTCACCATTACTTACTGTTGAAAATTAAAATGCCCCTTTCATTTATGAATGTCCTTAGTAAAGAAGTAAAAATTAAAAATTTTATTATATAGTGATGCTTCAGTGCTTTTTTATTATTCTGGGTGACAAACCAGAACTTCTTATGAAGTAAGTCTATTGAAAGTGCAAGGTTTGTGTTAAAGGAGTGTATATGTTTGATCATTTTTTTAAAGTGGAAATTGCTACATTTTTTCATGAACACCATTTGAAACCAACAAATATGGCAAATAAGATAGAAAGGGTTGGTGAGTGAGGGATCATGGAGGACATTTATGATGAAGATTGTGCTTCTTAACATGGGAATAAATAGAAGTCACTTAGGAAGTAACTGTATAGAAGAAATTTGCAATGTTGTATTAACTAATTTCACATTTAAATTGTACCTTAGTAATGTCCCTGAATCCAACTTTTCTCTTCCAAATTTTCTTCCTCATTTAATTAACTAAAGGTAGCTGTGACATTTGATGACCCCATGTTCCCCACATGACTCCCTCTATTCAAATACTGAAATCATCTCATCTGTATCTCACTCAGTAAAAATGAATGTATCAGATGTCTGAAGGATATCCTTCATAATATGGAGAATATAATACTGGATCATTAGAGAGCATCTCTATAATCCTTTATAGATGAATGTACAGACCTAAATTGCACGTTTTATTTTCAGATTTGAAACCTAGATGTACTGTCTGCTACTTTTGCAGCATTTATGCCTAAGACATTTATAGAAAATATTGCTTTTCACCTTAATGATTTTAAATTCAAAATTAACACACTATTTATGACCCAGCATTGAGGACTAGCAAGAAATACATTATTACTCTATTTTTAAAATTAATTCTAAGACTAAAATATCTTTTCCTTCTTTGGAACGATTTTACTTTAGATGCCATTCCTAGCCTGGAGCTCTCAGAACACTTGGAGATAGATGATGCCTGACCAGGCCACTTAAATAGAGAGAGAGAGAGAGACTTCTCTAACAAAGACATTTACCCGCATCAAAATTCTAGAAGGTCACTTTATATTTTTTTAGGCAATTTGAGTCAATAACTAGAGGAAACCATCTCAGTCCTCCAGGCAAGTCGAGATAAAATTCTTCTTCTTTGCCATCAATTATTATTATTGACTACTTCCTTTAACTTTCTGTTGAAATTTCTTGAAGGTTTTATTTTGCTCATCTAATGACTTTCCTTACTAAAATGGGTTGGCTGACCCTGAAAACATTCTTCTAATGTTTTGCTCAAAGAAACCATGTGCAATCGTAAAATAAAGGTTCATTTTATGTCTAGATAAAAGATTAAAAGAACAACACGGATGGACACATATAGTCTACCACTGATGGACCAAGAGTAACATTTATAAGGGATGGCAAATTCAGATTTTTGATGGCACCTTCCCCAATATGCTATTCATCCATTCATAGATACAAACATGGACTTTAATTTCTTAATTATGCAGCTTCCCCCCTAAGTCCTAAATGATCATACTGCCTGCTCTATGAATTCATAATATGATACATCCTAAAATCATAGCCAATGCAAATATTCTGTTTCATAGTTTTATATTAGAAATGTTGTTTGCTCTACATAAACCTTTAAGGTACCCTATCTTTGGTGTTGCCAGGTTTTCAATTCTTAATTTTCTAGTACATTGGAACCTCTATAAACAGAAGTCAAGAATTTGTCAATCCCTAGAATCACAGATTGATGAAAATGCTAGAGAAAAAAACAATCCCAGTACCATTTATAAAATCAATAATATATCTTGTCAATTGGACAAAAATGTATTTAAAGAATGTGTAGCAGCATAAATTAGTAAGCATATTTTGGGATTTTAAAAAATGGTTTTAATATCATTTTACAATATTTAATACATATTTTCTTAACTTGAGATTATGTAGTTAGGAATAGTTGATAGATGTGAAATTTCTGGCTAAAATTCACTTATATAGCAAATTTCGACTCTGGGAGACAAAAAAAAGTAAGGGGAAAATAAAAGATGAAATGCATTTAATCACATTCATTATATCTAAGAAAATAAAAACAGCAAAGTAGAATTAGAATAAAAATGCTAAACCTTAAGCTGAGTCCATAAAATGCCTACGTAATCGTAATCAAACTTGCCTGTGATTTAAAGCAGCTTTCCAGAGAGATGTGTGCACATGTGTGTTTTGTTAAGACTGTAGAGACTGGGACAGTTTATATCTGGTAGCTACAATGGTTGTTTGATTAATTGTAGATAAAATTAAGTACAAAATGGTTTTCAATGTAAACTTAGTGTCATTATGTAAATACAGACTCCCTCTGAAAGTTGTATTACCTCATATATTGTGTTTCTCAGACCTACTTTTTTTTCTAATAGAAGAATCTTCTTTCCATCTATGGCAAGTTGCAAAAATAGGAAGTGTTCTCACTTTTTTCTTACATGATTCTTTGATAATGTTGCTCTGCAGCTCTAACCATTAAGAGGTGGCATTTCTTTCTCCTCCCCTTGAATCTGGTATTTCCCTTTGATTTTTTTTCCCTAATAGAATGTCACAGAAATAATCAATTATGTCCCACTTCTAAGCTTGTATTCCTCCACTCAGCCTATTTGGATCCTGGTTTCCCACATGAATAAGAATGGACTATCCTGCTGAAGAATGAGAGATTGTGAGGACCAGAACTACTTCACCCAACCATGGAAGACAGACAAATCGAGATTGGTCAAGCCAACCCACAGCTGATGTGCATTTGACAACAGATGAATAAGAAAATCCAGGTACTACTTACAGAATGATTATACTGAACCCAGCATAAATTGACAACCCATAGAATCATAAGCTAAAAAAAATAATTAGCCACTATTCTCTGGGGTACTGTGTTAGGCAGCAACAACCAGCTTATAAGAAAAGTCCCTTTTGCTAACCTAAGTACCACAATGCTTTGAAAATCACTTTTTAATCAGTAAAACTGATTTGCTTGTCATTTCACCTTAAGCCAAATGTATAAGAAGATATAAAATGTTAGAAAGTCTGCTAATTATTATCACATTCTTTTTCTATTTTTGTAGCATTTTAATTTTTGCGAGAAACTCATATTTACAGAAAAATATTCACATTATATTGATAATCATGAAATGGAAGATTATTCTACTACCTTAGAAATAAATAAACCATTATTCATTTTATACAAATTATTAAGTGAACAATATATTTCATATGAATATTCAAGAGTTTGTATTTCTTGAATATTTATCATTAATTATTATTAGTTATATAATTTAACTTTGCTTACTTATAAATATAATATGCAAATAAATGGTATAAATTTAACAAAGCTATATAAATATTTAACTATTGCAATTAATGTGCACTTTGCACAAGTATTAAATATCCAAGTTCTAGAATGCAATATTGTCTAAGAAAAAAATAGAATAGGACAGACCTTATCACAATGTAACTTTAAATATTGGCTATTATGTTATTAATTCATAGAACCTTGGAAAAACAAAAATCTGACAAATTAAACTTCCATAACTGAAAGAAGTGGTTCTTGTTCTGAAAACTTGGATTTATCCACCCTAACTTATTTTAATTACATGGATCTTATATAGAACTCACATTCATTTTCCTATGTAATATAATTATATTTGTTATTTTTACCAACAAATGCTTCTTATTATAGAATATAGATACATAGTACTGAGTTGTAGGCATACTTGTATATAGCTATTAAGTTTCTCTGCACAATTTTGAAAGAATGTGATATATGATACAAGTTCTCTTTAAAATTGCATACAAACACTGAACTTCATAAGTTCCTATAAAAATAACTTAATATGCCATTATGCTCACAAATCCTTTCTGTTATGGAGCATGTAAAAATTTAATGGACTTAAATAATATGGAGAGACATTTACTTGTTTATTTCTGTTTCAAATATCATAAAATTCCTTTCCTAGATTCTTTTTGAGCAGAGAGGCTTCATGGTATGTGCTTTTTGTATTGTTTACCTTTTCAAACATTTTCCTGATTTATAATGTGTATTTCAGTTTGCAGAATATTTATTGTCACAATATGGTGCTTGGTTTAGCATGACAAGGGAAATTATAGCATAGAAGTTTTGCTCTGCTATGAAACATACAATTTATACATTTATCTTGTTTTGCAAGCAACTTAAACACTTCTTAAACTCATTTATAATCTTCTGTTGAAAATCATTCCATCTAACTGTTGTATATAAGTGAACTATAATATATGATTAGAGTGGTCAGGGGTATTAATTGAGAAATATCACAAGATTTATTTTAATACGAATAAAATTAGAAATTTTATATCAGAAATGACATTGATGAAAGTTCATATTTTATTATTCAGAACTATGATTGAATTTCATTGTATAATATATATTTGAGAATAATGGTTAATATAGAAAGGTATATTTAAAATATGTGACCAGTAATACTCTCCCCTATATGTACTCAATAAGATTCTGAGATTATTATTGGCAATAATTAAATAGAATTAATTACTAATAATTAAGTTTAAAAGAATTATAAAATGCAATTTCAAAGAACATTTTATAGTGTATCCAAAACATTTTTCTAGTACTAAAACTGATTTTACTAATTATTATTATTATATATTTTTGAGTCCTAGGAACTGAAGCAGGATCCAAACATGGTAAGCAATACTCTTCTACTGAGTTAACTTCCAGCCTATTATTAATAATTAATTTTAGTATCAACTATATTTAAACTACACATTAGAAAAAATAAATATGCCTATGTATGAATATGAAGCTAAATTTATGTATAATTTAAATTATTAAATTCAGTCACAATAAATTATTAAAATATTATATATTTATGCATCTTTTGTTAGAAACAAATTCTAAATAAAGATTACATTTAAATTGACACTTGGATAGTACCATAGTGGGCATTTTTTTAAATCATATAATTTCACATATTAAAATCAGGTAATTTACAGGATTTATAGAGTCATTTTTAAAGGTTCAATTGTTATTTTGGAGAAAATCTTTTGATATTTTATTTAAAATACATTCTTAACTACATGGATATTCATATATTTAAGATTTTAATTTAATGATATAGTTAGGTGTATATATTTTGTTAATTCTTAATATTTAACAACAAATACAGTTAATATATTTAACCTAATTACTAAGCACTGATCTCCATCTAAGCAACCTCCTGGCAGATATTGTGGGAGGGAAATAAACTGGGTGCTAGAGAAAGGAAGCTGTGATTGGAATTTAAGTCTCATAACTATTTTGTTAAGTGTTAACTAGAAACTATGTTTTATGTGACGCTGTTCTTCTATAATCTCTATCCCACCATATATGTTATTTGAAGCTTATTTCATGTGGGAATATAACTGAATTAAATTCACTTTTCGTAATGCAATGGCTGATGCAAGTTTGTGGCTGTTCTGCATTGGGGATGAGTTTTTCATTCAGACAAATGACAAAGGGAACAGAGGTAGACTGTGCTGAATGTGTTCATGCACAGCACTCCCTACACCTTTCCACCTTGCTCTCTTCCCTGAAGCATTAATGAACTGTGCTTTCCAGACTGCCTTTTCTTTTCTGTTCAACTTCAGTGAGGAAATCAGGTAACAACAGAGTACAACATGTTGGCAATGGCTATGTCCTCTACCAAGGCTCTTCTTGGGCATTTTTATTTTTCTATATAGTTTCAACTCTCTCCAGCTTCTAGTATTTACTCCCTGTTTATAGAATGGTTTCTCTCGAAATTTACCTGTTAAGGTTCTAACTTGCAATACATCAGACATCAGAATAGGACTGCATTTGCATATAGGGTCTTTTATAAGATTAAACAAAGTCATTGGTGTGGGTCTTTTTCCAGTGTGACTTCTATCTTTAAAACAGAGAAGATTCAGAACCAGACACATACAGAGGAAAGACCACATGAAGAAACTGGCAGAAATGACTACTCACCAGAAGCTCAAAATGAAACCAAATCTGTTGACACCTTTCCTAGCTGCTTTTTGTTTGTTTGTTTGTTTGTTTGTTTGGTACTGGGGATGGAATCCAGAAGCACTCTCCCACTGAGATGCATCCCCAGTCCTTCTTATTTTTATTTTTATTTTATTTTATTTTTTGTTTTGTGACAGGGTCTCCCCAATTGCTTAAGTTAATCTAGAATACCTCTGTCCCCTGGCCCCCACTGTCACTTGAATTACAGGCATGTGCCACTGCTCCCCTCTCTCTACGCCTTGACTTTGCACTTTTGTCTTCCAGAACCAGCAGAGGAAAATCCTATTTTTTCAGTCATTCGAACTGTGGTAATTTGATAGGGCAGCCCAAGGAAATTTGTGCATCCCTTACTTCTCTCCTTCAGACATAGCAACCTCTCACTTTCTAATGCTGCCATGAATGCTTCATCTCTTGTCAGTTCCCATTATCCCTGAAAAATTTTATAAACAATTTTTAATCATTTCCTTTTAGTATATTATATGTTTACTGTCAGGACACTGCTGTTTATATTACTCTGTTACAAAAAGAAAAGAGTGACAATCCTTTCTCTAGAAAATTTGACTAAAATATCTGTCAGTTTCCTCTGATGTTACAAACTGCATTTTAAAGCAACATCCTCAATACAAAATTACTAGAATTTGGTAGTAAGTGCTCCACTCAAGATCATCGTTACATAATTTATCATCTTTGAGAAATTTGAATTTATATTAAATAGAATGCTAGAAGCATACCAAAATGTATACATTTAAGAAGCGGCCCCTTTAAATTATGCCTCTTGAGAGAAAGAGACAACCTTTCTTTGACAAATGTGTCACCTTCATTCTGAAATTCATTTGGAATCATCATTTCATGACACACAAGATAATCAATCCTATTACTTTATATTATATCTTGCTTTGATAAAATTGGTATTATTCATCTAGATTACCTTATTTAAAAAAATAAATCTTAACTATCTTCCAGTGATGATGAAGATTCATTCTCACAGGATACAGGTTTAGAAAATCTTCCAAGGATATCCAGAAATAAAAGTATACCAAAACTGGCTACATTTATAAAAATAATTTTAGATTAAGTACATTATCTAACCTGGTAACTATTCTGCAATACTGCTTATTTCAGTAAGTATATTACAAGTTAATTTATACTGTTTTTCATAGTCTCATCAAAATTTCTTTAATTAATTTCAAGAAAACATAGATTAGGGCTGGGGAGATAGCTCAGTCGGTAGAGTGCTTGCCTTGCAAGCACAAGGCCCTGGGTTCGATCCCCAGCACCGCAAAAAAAAAAAAAAAAGATTAATAATTACTGATAAAACTTGTTTAAAAAAAAAGGATTTCTTTTAATATTAAAGAAGAGAAAGAAAGCCAGTGTTAAATTTTAATAAATTTCACATATTGAGACTCTTTGTTTTGGTTTATTTCAGCAATATATTTCCAATTTATTTATGTATACCATTTGTATTATTTAGGATATTATACAATTTCAAAGAAATCACTAAATGTTTTCATACAGTCTTGCCAAATATGATAGTTGTATGCATAAAGCTTTATAAAATGAAATGATTGAAGTTGATTTGTATGCATAGAACATGTATTTTGCCATTCTTCCAAATTTAGGTAAGAATTCAAACCCTGTGAATCTTACATAAACGTTCACTACCAATTGCTGCTTTCAATTTTAGAAAGAGGAAGATAAAAATCTGTTCCAGTCTTTCATAAAGGCATTGTCCATCAGCCTTGCATTTAGAGTGATACAGAAAAATTCACCAGAAGAAAAATCCATGCCTGTCAGTCAGACTAAAATGGATATATTGGATTTCATAGAAAATCAAAATGAAACAATTGCCCAGCTGATTGTAGGACAAATCAGTGAAGCCTTTTACAACATCTGCTGGAAGATTGTAAGTGTTTGCTGATACGAAGCCTGCCTGCTATTCCCAGCCATCACTCAGAGAAGTTCTGGCTAGTATAAAAACCAGAAATCAGTGTACAGAGACGCACACATATCACTAGAGACTAGTGTTACATTTTTAAAGAGCTGATTTTTTTTCTTCCACACCTGTTAAACTTTAGCAATTTCATTTCTTAGATTCAAAGTTATTGATTTAATTATTTGGAAGACTTTAAGATGCCCAATCTAAAATTTCAACAAGCATTATATTAAAAATGATAGATATTGATATTTGCATAGCAATCAATAGTTGTGTTGATTTAAATTTTTAAGTTGTAGAATTGAAAATCAAAAGGAAAATAAGGAGAAAAAGAGAGCAAGGACACTGTATTATAATACTTTATTAAAAGATATAACTTATATCCATGTAATTCAGCCGTTTAAAGAGTATAATTCTCTGGTTTTTAATATTCAGAGTTGTGCAGCCATCATTTTAATTAGCCACATCTTCATTACCTCCAAAAGTTGTCACTCCCAATTTTCCCAAACACCCCTAGCTCTTGCAACCACTGGTTTGCATTTCATCTCTAAAGATTTGCCTATTTTTAGTGAAAGATTATCTTTGGGCAAAATACTAAAAAATGACCAGTTCAGTTTTCACCTGTTTTAACTCCTCTGTCCATCCTCTTTGATGTTTGAATTTAATTGTACTTTATTTTTATAGAAGTGTCCATTCTATCATGTAACAGAAAAAGATGTTGTAGGTGGGTTATTATAATCATTTTCAAGATTTACATATTCTAATAATACATTATCTTAATATCTACTGTAGAATGTAGGATTGCATTATGAAATGTACTTGGGACATTTTCTGACACCTTTCAAGATAGGTAAATGTTATCTATTAGGTTTACCCTTATATCATTATCTAAAGAGTATTTTGGTTAAGAAAAGCTAATTATAGACATTTATTTTGCTTTTAAAATCACACAGACACACACACACGCACGCACACACACACACACACACACACACAGTCACACACACACACCCCACTCTGGAATGTATTCATATTTAATAGATTATTTCCCTACATCATAACCTAAAATTTGATTCCTCAATGATCTAAATCCTTGACACTTTGACTCTTTCAGTGGAATCATTAGAGGGTGCACTGGAGAATTCACTTTATACATCTATAAAGATAACTCTTGGTGTTGCTTACAAATTCAGTGAAAACTTTATTTTCTATTAAAGTTGTAAAAATGTGTATATGAATGAAGTGTTTCTCACTTAAACATAAAAATAAAAATTCTAAGTCAAATATTCCCAATGGTTATAAAGAGAAATAGGAGATTTTTTTTCCAAGTGGATTACCAGCTGTAATAGTGAAATAGTTTGTTCTTTTTTTCACTCTCTAGTTGTTATGGTTCAGGTATGAAGTGTACCCCAAAAGCTCATGTTTGAGACAATGCAAGAATTTTTGGAGGAGAAATTATTAGATTATAAGAGCTATAAACTAACCAGTGAGTTAATCCACTGATCTGGATTAACTGAGCAGTAACCTTTGGCAGATAGGGTGTGGCTAGAATAGGCAGGTCACTGGGGGAATGCCTTTAGAGTATATATTTTGTCCCTGGCAAGCAGAGCTCTCTTTGCTTTCTGATTTCCATGTCTTGAATTGCTTTCCTTCACCACATTCTTCTGCCATGATGCCTCACCTCAAGTCCAGAGCAATAAAACTGTCCTTTTGTGGTTTGACACCTCTAAATCTGTGAGTACCATGTAAGCTTTTCCTCTTCTAAAATTGTTCTTTGTCATTTATTTTGGTCGCAGAGGCAAAAAACTAAACACTAGTTTTGTTGTTTAAAAAATCCTACTCTCTGACTAAGGGAGAGGAAACACCATCATGTATTGCCAGTACGTGCCCACAGAGTCTGAAACTAACCTCTAAATAGAGTATTATTAAATTTGCAACTAATTTTTAGTATGCCATTCAATATTGTAAGAACTGTTGTTTCAGTGTGGTAGGGAATAAGCCCAATGAAGGAAGTGTAACTTTTGAAAATTCATTTATTATAGGAACAAACCTTTGGAGAATTCTGAGAGAAATGAGGATAATATTAATAAATATACCACACAAATTTGTCCTATTCAGGACGGTCCCAGGTAAGTGTGAATTTTGTCGTGCAACAAATGAATGTCATGAATCTCAACAGATTACATTGTTTATATGGTAAGTTATTTGCATATAGAGTTTCTCATAATTCTACATAAGATATTTTATTAAGTCTAAGCATACCAGTACTGGCAGTAACTAGGAAAAAGAAGTCCAAATTCCAAGTAACTGTCTTTTCAAATGAGAATACAGTATGATTAGTCCAAATACAATCAACCTGCTGTTGTGTGTCTGGTTTTCTGTGAGAGGATATGGCAAGTTATTCTAGGGAATGAAGCTGTTCAGTTACCTGGCAAGTTGTTCATTCAACAACATATGCTCATCAATGGTGAGAGCAGGTCCTCGTCAGTGAGTTCTTCCTTAGTTCTATCCTGCCAAAGTTATTGCTTTTCAATGAACTGATTTAATAAGAATGGAAGAATGTGAGGTGGGGAAGGAACTGTAGAAAGAAATGTACTGATATTCCCAGGGGGGAACATTTCTGTATCTTATTAGTGGAAAACTCTGCTACCACAAAGACCTTTTAATGAGGATTTAAACACTACAGAAATTATCTCTGACTTTGAGCAAATTCTGAGCAATCTGTGTATACAATCTTGTTGAAAACATTCTTGCCAAACATCCTGCAAATGGTCTTCTATTGAGACTCTGAACACTGAGTTACAACTTTAGTCATTGTCATGAATTAAAGCAGATTTTTATCTTAGACTTACAATAATTTCTGAGAAAGTAAACAACATGTGCTATTCGAAATTTAGTTCTGAAATGCCTTCCCTGATTTGTTCTCCTTCTGGACCATTCCTAAGAGAGAGTGTTGCCATGGCTATCATTTTGGTAAATGACATCTTATGTATTTAGAGCTCTCTGTTTAGCATCTTGGTTGTATTTTTCAGTTCTCAGTCAACTTTATAGGGAAATTCTCCAAAGGCCATGGTTATAGATTAAGGAAAGAGTGGAGGTACAAGTTATGAGAGAACACTAGAAGAGTGAGTAAACCTTTTGTGCTTTTAGGGTTTATTTAGAACCAATATCATATACATCACTTCCAACTTAAATCTTGGCTAAGGGACAATACGCTCTTTACTTCACTAAGGCTAGCATAAATAACATTATGCCTTCTGATTTGTTTTTAATTGTCATGGAGAACAGCTGCCTGCTTCCAGCTACACTGTGAACATCTGCACATCCTTTCTTCTTTGTCTCTGTTCCATGGAAAATGTTTAGATGATCACACCAACTGTGGTTTTGGTGGTTTCAAAGATTACTACAAAAAATCATGTCTTTTTATTTAGTTTGTGAAATGGTTATTGGACATGCCCAATAGAAATTTTAGTGAAATAATAGATACACTTTTTTATGAACTTAATCCTCTAACTTCCATCTAAAATAAATATTAACATCCTATATTATATCTGATATTCTGTGTTCCTTAAGTCCTATAAGGAGGGACATAACATGCATATTACTTAAATCCTGTGGGATATTGGAAAATTAAGACCCTTCAATTGTGCCATGGAGCCAAGGAGTAAATAAAACCTTTGTGACAGAATGAGCACAAGCCCTTACCTCTGGCTTTTGCTTCTAATCCTCTCTAATTATTGGAACAAGTGGGGGGCATATTCGACAGCTTAATATTGGTTATCAAAGTCCTAGGCTATATCAGTTTTCTCAAGAAAAGAGGTCACATCAAAAAATTATTGAATTTGAAATTGCTAGTTAATAAATTTATTTCTCACAAAATTACCTTCTTCACACAATAAACTAAAAATATATTTTATGACATTGATAGTGACACTGGTCTCTATAATTTTCCAAGTGCAGAACTTTGATTTTGTTATATTATTTTGGAAGCAAGATTTGTTTCTTTGGCCCCTCATGCTCTAATGATCCTATGACTATTAAAATTGATATGATAATACTGCCAAGTACAAATATAAATGTACATTTAAAGACTAGAAAAATGATGCAGAAAGCTGAGGCAGGAGGACTGCAAGTTGAGGCTAGCCTCTGCAACTCAGCAAGGCACTAAACAACATAGTCTCAAATTAAAAAAAATGAAAAGGGTTGGGGATTTAGCTCAGAAGTAATGTGACTTTGGATTCAATCTCCTCATTCCAGAAAAAAAAAAAAAAAAAAAGAATAAAATAACTGGGAATATAATTGAAGGAGAGATTAAAAGATTCACTGGGAAAATGCATCTCACCAGACAAACTAAACTCCAGTCTGAGCGAGAGATCACAGAAGTATTCAGTTGCTGGATTTCATGATTCACTCGATCCCATTTTCTAATATCCCCTGTGACATTAGTGTCTAAGTATTTTGATTTTCTAGTACATGGTTATTTGGGAAAACAAAAAATGACTGCAATTCCACTTGAGGAACTCTAGGAGTGAGATTTACAGAACATGCCTGTGATGCTTTATGAAATACTTTCAGAGATTTGTTATCTTGGAAACCTGAACTCCAGTTGAAATCCAAAAGACCATTTAAGCGAAATATCTCTCTACAGAGAACAATTAATTTACAACTTTTTTAAAAAGATAATGATGGCCCTTCTTCACTAGATTTCTTAATCTCTTGGTGAATGAATCAACCTCTGGGTCCTTCAGAGAACATACTTTGGAATAAGTGAGATTCTTGAATCTGATAAATCTACTCTAAATTTTTATTTCTCTATATTCTTAAGGGTTTTTTCATTACAATCTAATCAGAAGTTTTTTGGCATCTCAAATTTAGGCTTCACGGCCCACTACTGAATCCAAATGTGTCAACTAATCAAGAAGAGTGATTATAAACACTCCCATCTGCTTGACCTAGCACATTGAGTACAAAATATCTGGCAAAGGTACTTTTAACTTCAAGCCAAAATAAAATTATGTTCAACCCTAATTTTATACTGCCTTCAAAATCATTCACAATTATAGTTCTCCTGATATTTTTTTCTGGATTATAAGCTTCAGAGCAAGTTTACAGTCCTTACATGAAAGTCTTCTCCTTCTAGACTTGATTTTATAATTGTTCCACAGAGCATACTGAAATCTGACTCAGTCTGGAAAAATAACAAACAGAGAAGGTGGAGCTTGAGTTAGACTTCTTTCTTCTTACAAAGTATTGTTTTGTTTTAGGAAAGGTCATTAAGGGTTCTTCAGAACAAGTGTTTGATAAATACTTATTGAATAATTGAATGATTATATATTTTTGAATTACCCCTCACTCCTCAATTTCCCAAAGGTTCACATAATAAGGGTGTGAAAATTCTACATTAGAAGTATGTGAACAAGTGATATTAAGTTCAACAATAAAGGATTTGAGATTTGAGTTTCTTGTCAGTCGGTTGTGTTGTTGAGTTAAGACATTCGATTTACATTATCATAAAAGTGACTTGGACATTAGCACAATCAAATAACTTAGAAATGTAAAGCTTACATCTTCTTTATTTAAGCAGAAGATCTGACAGAATCCTTCCCCCACAGTTTTTTTCAGCATTCAATTATATTCTATTTTGTTTATTGTTTATTTAATTTTTTATTTTATTTGTTCTAATTAGTTGTACATGACAGTAGTATGCATGTATATATTTTGATAAATCATACATAAATCTCTCATTTTTCTTATTATGCATATTCCAAGATCACATCAGTCATGCAGTCATATATGTACATGAGGTAATAATGTCTGCTTCACTCTACTATCCTTCCTAACCCCAAACCCCTTCCCCTTCCTTCATTTACCTCTACCTAAGATAAAGTAACTCTCTTTTTCCCTAAACCCCCTGCCCTGATTGTGAATTAGCATCTGCATATCACAGAAAACATGTATCCTTTGTTTTTTTAGTTTTGGCTTATTTCACTTAGTGTTATATTCTCTAATTCCATCCATTTACCAGCAAATGCCAGAATTTCATTTTTCTTTAAAGCTGAGTAATATTTCATCATACACACACACACACACACACACACACACACACACACACCTCATTTAATACTCATTCCCTAAACTTCCTACTGTAAAGTTATTTTCCATTGTATTTATTTACCCATTCAATGAAAAGTAATGGAACATCCATTCTATTGCATACATTGGTCTAGAAAAATGGAACATAGTAGTGAACAAAAAAGATACTATCTCTTTAATAAAGCTCACATTTTGAAAAAGTGATGATGGGTGCTATAAGAAGAAAGCAATACAAAGAAATAGAGTCACGGCAGAGCAAGTGTTGGGACTTTATATCACTTTATCTTTTCTACAAGGAGTCTATTTCTCTATGTGATGAGAAAGGATCATTTCATCAAGGACACTCATTGCCCTACCACAGGTCCACCATTTATTCCAAATAGTGCTTCCCCTGTTCTTAATCTCACAAGTTCATCTACCTTTTCCTGAATGTGTTGATAATCTGCTCTTTGTCTATAATCACTCCATTTGCTGTTGCTCTACTACTCAGGTTTAATGGTTAAGTGTGTAAGAAATAAACAAACTGTCAACTTCAGGCATAAAACAATAAAGGTATCAGGAAGTACCAGCTCAATTAATGAAAGTCTCAAGACTTTTAGAGGCAGTAGAACATGGTTACTCTATAAAGAATGCTACTAAAATAATGGCATAGAATTAATAAGATTTCAATAATTTTAGAGCAAAGATACACTATAGTTTCTACCAAAATCACAGCTGCAGGATATAGGATGCTGCTACCAAACTGTTAACAACTGTTACCTTTAAAAATTATTATTGATAGCACAACTCTTGCCAAAATTTGGGTCACTGGATTCTGATTCAATTGCTGGGATGTGTGCATATCATTTTTTGATTAAAAAACATGTAATTATAACCTTGCTTTGATAAAGCTAAAAGTTGATGATTTCTCCTGCCTTAGGGTATGGTCAGGAGAATTGAATCTAACCTAGATCTTTCCGATCATAAACATATAGATACATAAAACCAGAGGCTTAACAATGTGCATGTAATAGAAATTGAAAGCTACCATTAGAATGCAGAATTTAAAAGAAACAAACACTAATAATTTCAGCTACATGGTACAATAAAATATTTCATTCAAGGGAGAAAGCCATATGCTTCAAGAAAAATCTTCCATTGGATATCTGCCAACAGCCATGAGCTTTCTCTCATTGCCAAAGTAATAATGGCTTCTACTTCTATTTTTGTTTCCAAATTTCAAGAGCCTGATTCTCATTGGTAAAATGTAACCCAGAGGCTTGATTTAAATGAAATTAGAGAATATTGTTATCAAGCTTCCCAACATTTTGATAAGGAGGGAGGATAGAAGTGGGTGTAAACAGAAGAGAGATTGAAAAAGACAATCCAGTGCATTTACCTCACCTGTCTTCCCTGATGCAAGTCGTAGACTCATGAAATCTTCTAAGTTAAAAAGTGAACTTACATAATGACTATTTCAAAACAAAAGCACAAAGAGGAACTCTGTAAATTTAGGAAAATATCAGAAAATTCATGGAGAATAAACTGTTAACTCTAAGAAAGAAATGGACAAAAGGTTAAAAAGAACTTTCTAGAAATGGTGAATATGAAAGCAGGACAAAATGATATAGCACTGTTAATATAATAAGGAACAGAAAAGGCACAACTGAGAATAGTGAGAGGAAGGAAAAGTAATGAACTCTTAAATTCTGAGTGAAATAGTTGAAATAGAATGAAAGAAATGAGATCCAATTTCGGCATTTGATATCCTTTAGAAAATAATTAAAACAAGAAACAACAACAACAAAAGAATATTGATTACATAAGGTAATTCCAAAAAAAAAGTATACATTCTGATTAAAAAATAGTACATTTACAAGGGGATAAGGGAGATTTTGACACAGAAAAATCAAGACTTGGATATATCTTATTAAAAGTACTGAAAATCTAATATTAGAAGCAAATAGTTAAAATCATTTATAACAGGAAATGGCAGGCTTATATCTTTCTTCCCCATTACCACCTTCAATAACAGAAAATGATATATTTGTAGAAGAAATTTTGTAGTAAAAAACTGATTGTTCAAGAAGCAAAGTAGCAAAAGGCTTATTGCAGCTTATAAGAATTTGTTACTGTAGCCCTTCTTCTGGAAACTACTAACTATTGATCTTTAAGCAGGCAGGAAATTAATCAAGTGATTTTTCCAAAAAAGCGCAGGGATAGTCATTGAATCTATTACTGTAGAAATAACACCAAAATAAATGTGGACACAAACAAGAGTATAAATGATATATAAAATCTACATGTGTAAAAAATAAAGGAACTATATGCAGAAAGCTGCAAAATAGTGCAGAAAAAATCTGGGAAGATCTAAGTTAAGAAATATTTCATACATATGAATCAATAGCTTAAATATTAAGATATTAATTCTTTCCAATTTATCAATAGATTGAACATAATCAACATCTCAAAATCTGTATTGTGGATATCAACAATTTATTCTACATTTTACATAAGTGGTTATGTAACCTAGATTATCTAATACAACACTGAAGAGAAAAGAAGACCAACACTAACTCATTTCAAGCACTACTCTAGAGCTATAATGATTAAGGTGATGTAGCACTGACAAAAAGTAATAAAGACACAAAGATTAATGGAACAGCATAGGGAACACAAATGTAGACCTTTAAAAATCTTAGTCAAATGAAGACTGTTGTGGTGGCATCCATCGGTAATCCCAGTGACTTTGGAGGCTGAAGGAGAAGGATTGAAGTTGAGGCCAGCCTCAGCAATTTAGTGAGTTCCTAAGCAACTTAGCTAGACCCTGTTTCAAAATAAAAATAAACTAAAATAAAAAAGACTAGCTCAGTAGAGTGGGTTCAATTACCAAAATTCTCCATCCACACATAAAATGTCAAATGATATTTGACAGAAAAAATTTTTTTTTAAATTTCATTTAAAATAAGTCAAAAGTATTAAATTGGCCTATAGAAATCAGTAAGCAAGTAAATCTACAATCACAGGATATATATAATTTCTATACATAATTTAAAACCCCATTAAAATGGCTAAAAGTGATAAAAATCTCTAGAAATATTATATCACAAGTGTGATAAATGTGAAAAATATATAAGTATTACTAAAAGACATAAAGGTGACATAAATGAATATGTGTATCATGTTCTACATAATAAGATTCAAAATACTAAAAGTGCTATTTGTCCCTATATTAATACATGAATATAATACAACCCTAATGCCAATTTTAAAAGCATTTGGTGGAAAACAGAAGAAACAGAGAAATCAGGTTTTAGAGATTCTGTTGAAAATAAATCCAAGTGATTAGCCAATAAAATTCTAAAAAGTAGAATGATAGTAAATGGCCAGGGAAGATTAAGCCTATCCAATATTAAATAAAACATTAAGATGTATATAGATCAGCAGAACAAACTTAAAATTCCAAAAGTACATGATTCTGGGGTGAAGTATAGGAATAACAGTACATTTGCTTCAGTGCAGAGAACAGATAGATTGCTTCATAATTTATGGTAGGAAAACTGAAATGTTATGTGGGTAGAGACATTTACTATAGAAAATTTTTAACTTTTTGGAAAAATATTCACTGTGCATATTTTATATGTTTAAAGAGTGATTGGACAGACACATTAAAATGACACAATAATATAGTCAGTCTCTAAACTAGAAATACCTTAAAGTTTGCCCAGAACTATAACTCAATATTACAATACCAAAAATTGAAAAACTTTCCATGTTCTCAATATTGAATTATTTTTCTCAATTTCCACTTAATAAATTCTTCAATCAGTTTGCATAATTCCCATTTTTTTTTTAGCGATGGCTCACTAAAGAAACGGATGATTACTTCTCTTTGCAAGATCTTCTTAAGAAAAAGAATTTGCTGAAGTGGAAAACTTGTTTGTAATATTATTAAAATTGAATATTTCACTCACTATAATTCCCCTTTTTATTTTTATTTTCAAAAGTTTTGACATTTCTCATGTGCTAAATAAATATATTGATTAGCCAAATGATTTTCTGTACATTAAAATAGTAAGATATTCTATAGAATAATTATAACAGTAGTTTTCTTCATTTACATCAATTTCAACATTAGTGTTGCTTTTGATTTATTTTGTTTTTATCCCTACATAAATTTTAGACACAGCAAATATATAACATATAATGAAAACACATTGTACAATTTTATCATTGAATTTTCAATGATAAAATTAAGAGAAAATAAATGTTTAATGCACTGAGAGAATTCACTAAGTGGTTGAGAGGAAAAAATACATAGAAATCAATGTGCATGTCATTTCTATTTTTTTTTTTTTTTTTTTTTTTTTTGTGGTGTCAGGAATTGAACCCAGGGCCTTGTGCTTATGAGACAAGCACTCTACCAACTGAGCTATATCCCCATCCCTTGAGCATGTCATTTCTAAACAGATAATTTTATGTATTCTTTTCTGATTTGGAGACCTTTTCTTTTCCTTCTTCCCTATTTGTTCTTGCTAGGATTTCCAGTACTACATTGAATAGAAATACCAAGAGTCGGCATACTAGCCTTATTTCCTTATTAAAGGAAAAGCTTTAAGTCTCTTACCATTAAGTATACTGTGAGCTGTGGGCTTGTCATATCTGACCTTTACTATTTTGAGGTATTTTTCTTCTATTTCTAGTTAAATTGTTATTGTAGTTGTTATTTTGTTTAATCATGAAAAGATGAGAATTCGTCAAGTACTTTTTGCACATCTATTAATAGGATCATGCAATTTTTATCTTTTGTTCTGTTAATGTAGTTTATCACATTAATTGATTTTTTTGTGTGTCAACATGCCCATACTTCTCGGGATACGTTCTACTTGGTCATGGTGTGCAATCCTTTTAATGCACAAGTGAATTTTATTTGCTAATGTATTACTGAAGATTTTTGTATCTACATTTTTCATGATATTGACATATGTTTCTTATGTCCCTTTCTGGCTTTAGTATCAGAGTAATACTGGTCTCATAAAAACAACTTTGGAAATGTTCCCTTCTCTTCAATTTTTTGGAAAAGTTTGGGAAGGATTAGTGTTAATTCTTCTTTAAATGTTTGGTAGAATTCACCAGTGAGGTCAACAGATCCTTTGTTTTTCTTGGTTGAAAGATTTTTCTATTTTCTTGATAGTTATAATTATTTCCAGATTTTCTGATTCTTTATAATTCAGTCTTGATAGTTGTCTGTTTATAGAAATTTATCCCTTTCCTCTGGGTCACTTAATTTGTTGGTGTAAAGTTATGCATAGTAGTCTTTTCAATCTTTCTATTTCAAAAGTATCAATTGCAATGTCTCCTTTTTAATTTCGATTTTATTGGTGCTTTTCTCTTTTTTTCTTAGTCTAGCTAATGGTTTGTCAATATATCTCTGTCTACAGATGGCATGCTCTTATATGAAAACCCTGAAGATACAAATAAAGCTATGAGAACTAATTAAAACATTCAGTAAAGTGGCAGGATATAAAATTAAAATATTAGTCACAATTTGATATATTAATAATGATCTATTCCAAAAAAATTTCAGAAAATAATTTAATTTGCAATAGCATCAAGATAATAAAATACCTAGCAATAATTTTAACTACAGAGGTGAAATTTGTATACACTGACAACTAGGAAACATAATGACGGAAATTAGAAAGACACAAATAAAGGGAATGGTGTCCCATGTACATGCACCCGAATTAAATAACATTGCTAAAATGACCATACTACCCAATCGATATATGGATTCAATATAACTCCTATCAAAATTACAATGGCTGCATTACTATAATATGCTAATTTTAAGTTCTTTGGGTATAAACTGACGAGTGGGATAAATGGGTCAAAAGGTGGGTCCATTCCAAGTTCTCTGAGGAATCTCCACACTGCTTTCCGGAGTGGCTGCACCAATTTGCAACTCCATCAGCAATGTAAAAGTGTGCCTTTCCCCCCCACACACATTCACGCCAACATCTACAGTAATGCAGCCACATCAATGTTTATAGCAACTCAATTCACAATAGTTAGATTGTGGGGCCAACCTAGGTGCTCTTCAACAGATGAATGGATAAAGAAACTGTTAATTATATATATATATATATATATATATACACACACACACAATGGAATCTTCTTCAGCCATAAAGAAGAAGAATATTATGACATTTGCAGATAAATGGATGGAATTGGAGAATGTCATGCTTAGTGAAATAAGCCAATCCCAAAAAACCAAAGGCCAAATGTTTTCTGTGGTAAGTGGATGATGATATATAATGGGGGTGGGGGAGTGGGGAGTGAGAGAAGAATGGAGAATCTTTAGATTATGTAGAAGGAAATGGGGGTATGAAAAATGGTGGAATGAGGCAGACATCATTACCCTATGTACATGTATTTCTACACGAATGGTATGAATCTACATTGTGCACAACCATAGAAACAAAAATATGTACCCCATTTGTGTACAATGAGTCAAAATGCAGTCTGTAAAAATAAAATTAAAAAATTACAATGGCATTTCTTATAGAAATGTTTAAAAATGCTAAAATACATATGTAACTGCAGACAATCTCCAATAGTCAATGCAATCTAGAGGGAAAAAAATGAAGGTAGGGCATCACACTCCTGTTTTCAACATATATTACAAAGCTACATTTATTGAGACATCACGATACTGGGTTTAAAACAGATACTGATCTATGCACCCATGAAACAAAATTAGAGGGCCCTGAAATAAGCCTTGGAGATGTGGTCAACTGATCTGTGACAAAAGTGTCAATGTTACACTATGGTGTAAGAAAAACTGGATATTTACATCCAAAAGAATGAAATTAGGCCCCCATGTTAACCATACCAAAATAGACTGCAGACTTAAATGTAAGACCTGGAACTGTAAAACACCTAGAAGAAAAGGGAGGGGGAAAGAGTCTTGATTTTATCTTGCCAATGATTTCCTGTTTTCTTTGTTTGTTTCGTTTCGTTTTTGTATTTTTGTTTTTTCTTTTGTGGTGGCTTCTGGCCAAGTTTATTATGATAAACAGGAACAAAAACAAAGCAGAAAGATTTGAAAAACTTGCAATTTGGCCAGAAAAACTTCAAGTAAAACTGGGACTAAAGGGTAATGATTTCCTGAACATGACACCAAAATCACAACTGATAAAATGAATAAACAAATAAATAAATAAATAAATAAATAAATAGGACTACCTTAAACTAAAATGCTACACATCAAAGAAAAACATCAACAGAGTGAAAAGGCGTCTACATTAAAGGGGGAAATATTTTCAAACCACGTATCTGAGAAGAGGTTAATATCTCAAATATGTGAGGAATTCCTATAACTGATTAGCAAAAAGTAAAACAAAACAAACAAAAAAAAACAACTCAAATGAAAAAATGAAAAAAGGCCTAAGTGTGGGAGGCCATCCTTATAAGTAGAATCAGAGGAGGTCTCCTAACTGGCAGACAGGGAGGTCTGTCCCAAATTTCAGGAGGGTATGTGGCACTGTGGGCATGTGGCACTGTGGGCATGTGGCACTGTGGGCATGGTTCCCTGTCTGGTTGTATGATAGGTTCCCTGAGGAAATTGGCTCCCCTCACTCCACCCCATCCTGTTCATCACAAAAGAAGCCCCTCCCACTCTGGGCCCCTTTCCCTGTAATAAATAAAAGCGATTTGGGCTACTCCATGTTGTTAGAGGCCTGATCTGGTATGGCCCAATCCATCAGGCCCCCTCTCATTTAAAAAGAGTATTGGCTCTTGTGTGTTTATTGATTAGATAAGCTTATGGGTAACTGATTGACTGATAGCCAACATCATCCTCCAGCAGTTAACCTTTTCCTCATCCACTTGGGACATGGCAGAACCCCCCACACCTAAGTATTAGACATTTCTCCTCCAAAGATATAAAAATGACCTAAATTATACATAAAGATGTTCAATATGACTCATCAAGAAAATGCAAATCAAATCCATAATCAGCTATAACCTCATATATATTAGGTTGGTCAATATTAAAAAATAACCAAATAATGTTGATCAGGATGTGGAAAAATTAGATTGCATGTATACTACTGTAGGAATTAAAAATGGTACAGCCAATATAGAAAACAGTATGGAGGGTCCTCAAAATATTAAGATAGAATTTAACCATTTATCTAGCAATAACTCCTTTGGTTCTTAATCTAAGTTAAAAATCAGGATCTTCAAGAGTATATGTAGCCTCACATATCATGTGAAATTATTCACAATAGTCAAGATGTATAGACAACTGAAATGCCCAGCAATAGATGAACAAATAAAGAAAACATGTTACATAAAGATAATGGAATATTCCTTTGTCAGGAGTGGCAAATAAATTATTGCTTTGAACTCCATAGACTTGGACAGCTTGACTGCCCCATTTGGGAGCTTTTCCATGAGAAGGGGTAGAAAGACATGCCCATTTTGCAGGCAGCAGCTGTTAATGGGGCTGATTCCATTCCTGACTTGGAATTTATGAGTTTGATAGCTTTGAATTTTAAATACCTGCTACCCTTAGGGGAAAGAGATACCAAATAGTCTTGAGGCTCCAGCTGCCTGGAGGAGCAAGTGATAAGACCCCCACCTGGCCAATTTCCCACAGCTTCTCGCCTCTTGTCTATATTAAAGAACTCTAGGAAGAGTTCTTTAATGAATTCCTTTGATGTATTCCCCTATAAAATAAAGGTTGACGGACTTTTTTCCTTTATTAGGATCAGATCCATTAGGTCTTTTCTACCTGTCAAACCCCTGCTATAGTTCTTGTGTCTTTTATCTTTATTCCTTCTTTAAAAATTATTTTATTTGCTCTAATTTGTTGTACATGACAGTAGAATGCATTTATACATTTTGGTAGATTGTCTTTATTTCTTAATACTTATGTTTTTAGCCTTTTATTTCCATTCTCCCACACCTCCATAAAGTTACTTATTCCCTCCTGCACAGGAACATAGCAAGATTATTAAAAACAGAAAAATCCTTCAATGATATAGATGACCTGAGAATACTTACTCTAAGTGAAAAGAGCCAGTCACAAAAAAGTTCAATATGAACTATCTAAAACAGTCAACCCCACAGAAGTAAAAGATAGAATAATGGCTGCCAGAGGCTGAATGAGAGAGAAAAATTGGGGAGCTGCTAATTAACATAATAACCAATTGTGTGAAATGAGTTAATTTCAGATAACTTTTAAAAAACAATTCCCATTAAAATTCCAATGACATTCTTCAGAGAAACAGAAAAATCAGTTATGAAATTCATTTGGAAAAATAAGTGGCCCAGAATAACCAATTATATGAAAGGAGTTAGTTTCAGATAACTGCTGGGCAATATTACATTATAATTACCAATACTCTACTGTACACTTAAAATTTTAGAGGGTAGTTCTCATATTATCCGTCCCTATCACAAAAGAAAAAGAAAATCATTGATCTTGCATAGAAATAAATACTTCTTAGTCATTAAGACCCACATGTAACAAAGTATTGACTCATGAAGCCCATCTGATCCTGACTTATATATTGACTTACTAAGTACATGCGTAGAGGTTCTCATGTGTTTTCATTTTAAAGGACATTTGTAAATTAACCTATTACTGAAGGAACAAGTTTTAAACCTAGGTCCCTTTTTACTTTTAACAAAAGAATTCCTTGCAACATATTGAATCTTAAAGGATTCACAAGCCAAAGATTATCAAAGTTCTAAGCTGTAAGTGACTGTAAGCATTGTGTTCACCATGTGTTTCCCGACCTTAGCAAAGAGCCTTGAACCAGGAGAACACTGAATACATGCATGAAAAGATGTGAATAAAGGAGGGAGTAAAGGAATGAAGTCTCAATAATACAGCTGGACACACAATAAGCTCCAATTGTTTGTATTTTAATGCCCTAATAAACAGTAAGTAGTCCTAAGTAGAATTTCATCAAATTCCTAAAAAAGGCATCTCTTTAGCAGTCCTAGTTTCTCAGTGTAGTAATGAAGCTATAGTGTTCTGAGCTTTTAGGAGATTTTGTGAATGGCATAGAGCTTATGGGCAACATTAGAACTGGAGCACAAAGTTTTACATTTCTAAACTTAAAACCCTCTATAGATTTTAAAGACAATTAATAAACAAGTATTTTGAAAAGAAATATATATGGAGATTATTTAGTAAAGTTTAAGCTCATATGCATTTCTATTATTGTCCCTTTCATTGACTATTTATTTCTTGCTTCCTTTTGTTTTGCTATATAATAAAGAAAGTTAAAATGCAGACCAATGCAACAGAACATGCTTCTGAACATTGATTCATAATATTGATTATATTTCAGTCTTATACATTAAGGAATTAAAAAGGAAAAGTTTTGTATTTTTTTTTCCATATTCCCAGTTTTCTTGCATGATGGATACAGTGTCATCCTTTATTGATTAATAAAAGCCTTAACAAGAATTTGTATTATTCTTTGTTAATATGTATTTTAAATACTCAACCTGAGACTATATGTTCTATATTTTTATTTATTAAATACTGTTTATGTTATCAGAGTGAAATGTGCTTTCTTTATATAACTAGTCTAAAGGAAAGAAGTACATGTATTATGGACATGTCTGTCACAAAGCTAATTTTCAGGGCTGGGGACATAGCACAATGGTAGGTGCTTGCCTACAATATGCAAAAATTTTAAAAGAATCTTATTTTCAAAGGTAGTATGAGTTAGGCTGGGAGTAGTGGTGTATGCCTGCCTATAATTCCAGAGACATGGGAGGCTGAGGAAGGAGGATCACAAGTTCAAAGTCAGCCTCAGCAATGTACCAAGGCCCTAAGCAACTTGGCAAGAGTCTGTCTTTAAATAAAATATTTTTAAAAAGTGTTAGGGGTATGGCTCAGTAGTTGAGTGCCCCTGGATTCAATTCCTAGTACAAAAAAACAAACAAATTAAAAAAAATGTGCCATAAATTACTTGGTTAGATATTGTGGGAGAGAACTCTGTATTTTCCTATTGAAACATTTTTCATACTTGTGGTATAATTTTTAATAATAATAATAACAACATCTAAGTGAACTTGGGGATGAGAGAAGAATTAATATAACAGAAACAAAAGATCTAAGTGAATATAAAGTCACTTCTAAATTGTTCATTGGATACCTTGATTTTCCTTTCTTATAATTAGAAAACTAGATATTATTCCTAATAGTCTAAAATCAGTAGAAAGCCATTCCCATGAATTGGTCAGCAGAAACAGAAAATTCAGCTGTAAGTTCTATTAGTCTCCTTTAATTTTTCATATATGTACTTGTATTTATATACATGTGCATTTATTTCAATTTGAATAATTATGGGGCATTAGTCTTCTATTTGTATTTCTCGCTTGTTGGTACCAAGGATTGATCCCAGGAGCAATTATACATCTGAAGCCACACACATATTTTTCATTCAGAGACAGGGTCTTGCTAATTTTTCCTTAGGGCTTCTCTAAGTTGTGGAGACAAGTTTTGAAATCTTGTAATCCTCCTGATGTGCAGCCTCCCACAGTGTGCATGGGATTGACAGCAGGCATGCACCACCAAGCCCTGGTTTCTATTCTTTATCTTTTTTTCTTGGAACGGCACTCTGATTTTTCAAAAAAAAAATAATTGTTGAATATGCATATGTTTTCATAAAGAAACAGTTTTTGAATATTTTAAAAAAACAATTCCTATTTAAAATTCCAATGATGTTCTTCATAGAAATAAAAAAAAAAAAGGTCATGAAATTCATTTGGAAAAATAAGATGGCCCAGAATAACCAAAGCAATTCTTAGCAAGAAAAATGAAGCAGGAAGCATCACAATACCAAATCTAATTAATTATATTACAGGGCTATGGTGTTGGGAGAAAACCTAGTTCTTGACTGGCAGAAGTGAATGTCTCAAGTGTATAAAGAAAACTTGTGGAGAGGAGCATTTCACTTCAGCCATCTAGGAAAGTAAACGACTGCCCCAAATTGACTCAGTGTTACCAAGGGAACCCTGAGTGGTCTGATACCCTGTGGCACATTGTGATTGGGCAAGAAACCTATGAAATGTACAGCTGTTCCCACAGTAAACGAGTTTGCAGGCTGCTCGCCACAAGTCTACTTCCACCCAACTCCCGGAGTCCACGCCCTTATCCTGCATGAGTTAACCAGGCACAAGAGAAACTACACTATGGTAACAAAAATAGCATGGCATTGACACAGAAATAGGCATGAAGAGTAATGAAATAGAAGATACAGAGAAAAACCCATATAAATACCACTGTCTCATACTTGACAAAGGCACCAAAAACACATTGGAGAAAAGATAGTCTCTTCAACAAATTGTGCTGGGAAAACTGGAAATCCTTATGTAGTAGAATGAAATGTAATCCTTATCTCACACTCTGAACAAAATTCAACTCAAAATGCTTCAAAGACCTAAGTATTAGAACAGAAACCCTGAACTTACTAGAAGAAAATGTAGGCCCATTCAATATGTTCAATATGTTAACTTAGGAGTGAACATCCTCAACAAGACTCCTAAAGCTAAGAAGTAAAATCAAGAATCAATAAAAGGAATAGTAGCAAACTAAAAAGCTTCTTGACAGAAAAAAAAAAAAAAAAAAATTCAAGATCATAAAGAGAGAGTCGACAGAATGGGAGAAAATCTTTGCCACCTGCACCTCAGATAAGGCATTAATCTCCAGGACAGATAAAGAACTCAAAAAGTTTAACACCAAAAATATAAATAACCCAATCAATAATGGGCAAAAGAACTAACAGACACTTCTCAAAAGAAGAAATTGAACAATCAACACACATGTGAGAAAAATGTTTGACACCTTTAGCAATTAGGAAATGCAAAACAAAACTACACGGAAGTTTCACCTCATTCCTGTCAGAATGGCAATTATCAAGAATATAAGGAACAATAAATGTTGTTGAGGATGTGGGGAAAATGGTACTCAGTCTTTGCTGGTGGGACTGCAAATCGATACAACCACTCTGGAAAGCAAAAGGGGATTCCTCATAAAACTAGGAATGGAATCACCGTTTGACTCAGTTATACCATTCCTTGGTGTATACATCCAAAGGAGTTAAAATCAGCGTACCACAGTGACACAGCCACATCAATGTTTACAGCAGCACAATTCACAATAGCTAAGCTATGGAACCAACCTTGGTGTCCTTCAACAGATGAATGAATAAGTAAAATGTGGTTTATATACACAATGGAATATTACTCAGCCATAAGGAAGAATGGCTTTATGAATTTGCTGGTAAATGGATGTATCTGGAGACCATCATGCTAAGTGAAATAAGCCAATCCCCAAAATCAAAGGTCAAATAGTTTTCTAATACCTGTGTGCCCACTCTCACCCACAACCAAACAAAGGATAGGCACGGGGTAAAACGAGAAGTACCAGTGGATTAGACAAACGGGGAATGATGGTTAAGGGAGAGTGGAATCGGAAAAGGAAAGATAGTGGAATGGAATCGGACATAAACTGTCCTAGTACATATATGCATATACCACATGAAATCTCAACCTTGATGTACATACAAAGCCAGGGATCCTAATTTAGAATAATATTAATCATGGTTGTACAAATATATAAAAATGATTCTATTGTTATGTATGACTAAAAGAACAAATAAACATAAGATAAATAAAAACAGTATCATCTGGTGAACCATTTTCCTTAATAGATGATATCTTACTGTCTAGGAAAATGAAAAAGTTTACTTTTAGGAGCTATGTTTATGAAAACCATTCTATATTCTATTTGAAAGGTTATTGTCCACGGAATTGAATATATCATTACTACTAACGACAACATAAAAACTATAAATAATTATATCATACCATGTAGTTAATACAATAAACTATGATTCAAATTACTATAAAACATTCAGATTGATTGCCATAGAACATATTAAATTCATTTGATATTTAAGTCCTAAATGTAGATTAGAAGAGCAAAACATGGATTTTGTGGGTAAATAAGAGCAAAAACATAATCTCTACTACTCAACAAAATCCTTTGTTCTTTCATAAGTCATAGTTCATCTCATTCTCCCATACTTATAGAAAGAACTACAGAAAGCTACTAAATAAATAAAGAACAGAAAGGTTACTTTCCTCATGGACAGGAAAGTGGTTAGGTAAACACACCAATTCTTTCATGTCTAATCACTGGCAGCAGAGATTAAATCATTCAGATTTAGACAGTGTGGCTTCCAGATTCAGCCAGGATTCTTTGGAAACTAATAGTGAACCGAATTGATTGAACAAGTGTATTTTTTAAAACTAAGTAAGACTTGAAGTATGCTTTACAATTGTGCCATATTCTTCTCATAGATCTGAGGTACTAAACTTTAATATGCTTTCAAATCTTTGGGTAACTTGTTTACATGTACATTCTGATGCAGTGGATATTAGATGTGATTTCATGTTCTGCATTTCTAACAAAAGCTTCCAGGTAATACTGACACATCGGTCTGTAGAACACATTTCATTCGAAAATCTTCAACAATAATTCAATGGAAACAAACATTAAGTGATCTATAGTGCTTCCTGTCTAAACTTAAAGCTTATGTTTTAAAATTTGTTTTTTATGCATTTTTTTGGATGATAATTTCTAAGCTGCATTTTTGTGATATTAGATACAAAGGGACTTCATTGAAAGGCAGTTCAGAGGATCCCTGCCCCTTTACTCAGTATCTCCCAATGTTAGCCTTACATATTATGGTACAACATCAAACCAGGAATGGTACATGTGTAATGCAGAGCTAAGGTTCCTTCTATCAAACACAGACTCACATAATGACCACTGTGATCATGATAACCCTTCACCACCCTCATCCCCACGTTAGAGTAACACATACCCAGTCCCTCCAACACCTCTAACCCATTGTCCCATCTCTAGATAATTTGTCATATTAATTAGTTATCACGTTAGGGAGTAGGGACGCAGCTCAGTGGTTGCGCTTGCCTAGCATCTAGAAGTCCCTGGGTTTGATCCCCAGTACGCCCCCCCCAAAAAAAAAGAAATTTAATGATGTATAGAAGATAACTCTGATTTTTATGTAACCTTTTGAGATTTTTATTTTTACTGCAGAATATCTCTAGAAATTCATGGCAAGATGGTAATAATTTGTTTTGTTAACTATTCATCGTTAAGGATATTGAGGGTTATTTCCAGTTTGGGGTTATTTAAATAAGGCTGGTATATAATTATGTACTGGTTTTATCTGTAGTTGTTCATTTCTCTGAGGCAAATATCTAAGAGTGCAATTGTAGGATCACATAAATATATATTTAGTTTATTTCCCCAATTGCCATTCTATTTTTCAGAGTGGCTCTCTCGCAATATACATGTATCCTATAGTAACCTCATCCTTGTTAGAAACGGGCTTGTAAAACATTTTTTTCCTAGTGTGTACCTTGTCTTTGCATCAGCTTGGGCTATTTCACAATGCAAATAGTATATTTTTAAATTAGTCTTATTTCTGATTTTCTTTATGAATTGTTTTGTGCATCTGTGATGGTATGGGTGTTGTGGTGTGTAGAGAGAGGAGAGAGAGAGGAGAGAGAGAGAGAGAGAGAGAAGAGCGAGAGAGAGAGAGAGAGAGAGAATGGTGGCATCTAAGATGTCTTGCCTGAGACTAGTTTCTAAGGATTTTCCCCTATGCTATCATTTAGATTTGTAGTTTTATATTTAAATATTTGTTAAAAGACTATCATTTCACTGCTAGCAATGAACTGTCTTCAACAGTGCATGGGGCTGTTTTTAGACTCTGCCACCTGCTTCTACTGATCTATATGTCTTTCATCTATTATCACACATCTTGATTACTGTAGCTACATAAAAAAGTGTGAATTGAAAGATTTCCCCTCTATTTCCTTTCAAATTGTGTTAGCAATCCAGTTTCACTGCTTTCTCATAATTCTGAAAGAACAATTTCCACAACTATATAAAACTTGCTGGGGTTTTAACAGAAATTTCATTAAACTGTATCAATTTTGGAATATTCCACATCTATGCTACGTTGAAGTTTCCAATCATGACACACTATTAACTTCATTTTTGCAACTCTCATTATCATTTGTTATTTTCAACATGTAGGCTTCTACATAAGTATATTTATGTGACAACTTGTCATTTTCAGCTTTATTGAGGGAGGCATAATTATTAAGCAATAATCATATTGTTCCTTGCATACACTGAGGTGTTCTGATACATCAATTTATATGTATATGATTGTTAATCATTGTCTCTTAAGATACCTATATTCTGAGATATAGTTTAATCATGTCCTGTTACATTTATAATTTTGTCTATTTGAATTTTCTGTTTATTCTAAATATGGCTAACATTGGTCAAATTTATTTATCTTTTCATAAAATTAACTTAGTGTCCTTGATAGTCCCATTGCTTTTTCTTTTTTATAATTTTAAATTTGTTTTATTATACATGACAGTAGAATGCCTTTGATACATCATATACAATGGAGTAAATATCTCAATTCTTCTGGTTATACACAATGTAGAATCCCATGTACACAGTGTAATAATGTCTGAGTCATTCAACTGTTTTTCCTATCCCCATATCTCCTCCACTCCCTTCAATTCCATCTACCTAATCTAAAGTAACTCTATTCTTCCCTAGCACTCCCTCCACTGTGTGTAGCATTTGTACATCAGAGAAAACATCAGCTTTTGTTTTTGGGATTGACTTATTTCGCTTAGGATGATATCCCAGCTCCATCCATTTACTGACAAATGCCATAATTTCATTCTTCTTTAAGACTGAGTAATATTCCATCTTGTGTGTATGTGTTGTGTGTGGGTGTCACATTTTTTTAATCCATTCATCTGTTGAAGGGCACCTAGATTAGTTTTTGGTTCAGTTATTATGAATTGAGCTGCTGTAAACATTGATGTGGCTGTATCATGTAATATGCTAATTTTAAGTCCTTTGGGTATAAACCAAAAAGTGGGATAGCTGGGTCAAATGATGATTCCATTCCAAGTTTTCTGAGAACTCTCCATACTGCTTTTTTGTAATGGTTGCCCCAATTTGTATTCCCACCAGCCATGTATGAGTGTACATTTTTCCCCACATCCTCACCAACATTTATTGTTGTTGGACTGAAAAAACTTCGAACTCTGATATTTTCCATTGTTTTTCTAGTGTGCATTTCTCTTCTTTCTGCCCTGAAGTGTTTTGTTTTCTTCCTTATGTTGACTGGGTTATTTCTTCTACTCTTCAAGTTCGTTGAGGTGTAAAGTTAGATTATTGATCTGAGATCTTTCTTTTATAATAATGTAGTCTTTGATTACTTAAACTTTGCTCTTCAAACCATTTTAGTACATCAATAAGTATTTTATTTAAGAAATTATGATGATATTGTATTTGAATTTCAGCTTCCTATATTCATAGAATATAAAACTATATTAACTTTTATTCATTGATCTTGTATCCCATTATTTGACCAAACTCCTGTTAGCCCTGAGTGTTTTTAAAAATAGACCATAGCATATTTCTATGTAGAAAATATATGTCATCTAATAAAAAAAGAACAATTTTATTTTTTTCAATTCTACTCCACCAGCATTTCAGATTCCATGCTGTAAAAAGTTTAATTTTTTTTTGTGTTGTTGTTCATTTGCTTCTAGACTTCTAGTAGTGTTGAACAGCCAAGGCGAGACCAAAAAATTGGGTAAATTCCTGATTTGACATGACGCATTCAGTCTTTTATCAAACATCAAACATAATTTTATCTCTCTGTATTTGTAAATTTCTTTATTAAGTTATGGAAGTTCCCCCCTACTCCTAGTTCTGAGAGGTTTTTCATAAACATAGGAGTGAATCTTCTCAAGTATTTTTCCTGCATAAATATAAACATATAGTTTGTCTTTTTTCAGTCTCCTATTAGGTGGATAATATTAACTGATTTCAAATATTGAAAAAACCTTCTATGACCTTATTGTGTGTATAATTCTTTGCAAATATGTTGAATTCTATTTGCTAGAATTTTGCCTTAATAATTTTAAGTATATTAAGGAAGGGTATTGACTATAGTTCCTTTCTTTTTTTTATTCTCTTTGGTGGTGGTGTTACTACCTTACCTGACTGTTCCATCAGGTTAATTCTGGTGTCATAGAATGTGCTGGGTTCTACTGCTTCCACTTCTTGTTGTTGTTTGTTTGTTATTGTTCTGGGAAAATCTGTAGAATTGATTTAGTAGAATTTTGCCATCAAAGTATTAAAGACTTGAAGATTTCTTTGTTGGATATATTGAAGTACAATTCAATTTATTTGATAGTTCAGGTTGTCAAATTATTTCTTGTTTGGTAGGTATTGAAGTACTTGGTGCCTTTTGGAGCAACTAGTCTACTAAGTGCTGTGTTCAGCGTTGTTTGCAGTATCCCCATATTGACCTTTTGTGGGCAGGGTCTGTGATGATATCCCACTTTATTTTAACTCAGGAGCTTATCTTCTGCCAGAATAAAGCCTGTGTTACCACATGTACCATTCTGGATTCCCTTCTTTTTGAGCTCCTCAGTTACAATAAAAAAAAGAATAAGATTCAATTTAATTTTATTATTTCCTTTCTATAATGCTCATCTAGTCACAGAGTTTGAAGAGCTGACATGTGAAAAAACTATGGAACTGGCACTTCTTCTTAAGAGCCTTTGTGCTTCCAAGGAACAGATCTGTCTCCCTGCCACTCAATTCAGCTCTTCCCTTTCTCTGAGTTTGTGGTTTCGCAGATTTAACTTCCTTCTTTTTCTTTTCCTTAAAGCTTTTCTTCCCCTTTAACCTAATATAAAATTATATTGCAGCATTCATCCCATTTTCTCATTTTAAAAAATAATTCCTTCAGTAAGAGCAATCCATGCTGTTGAGAATAGGGAATATGAGAATTGGTTTCAAAGATGCTTTTACATTAATAATGAAAAGGAAGAAGGTAATTTGCACAATTGTGGTGCACTTGAAAGTATCAGATAGTTTTGATTGGAATAATACATTCTAAACATGCTTCTCAAACTTTAATGTGGGGATATTAAATCTAGAATCTGATGCATCAAGATTGGCATGGGCCCTAGACTGTCATTTCTGGTAAGCAGATTAGAGTGCCACAATTGAGTAGGAAGGGTCTAGGTAAGTTCAATTGAATATATCATTCCTGTGCCAATCAGTGTGAATGGTTTTTCTATTGCATGACTACTTAAAAAAAATCCTTAAAAATCATGTTGAAAGACACACCAGAAAAGGGGTACCTCTGCTTAAAAATGGGTAAACAAGGATTTGTGTTTAATTTTGCCACTACTATTATTTCTTTTATTATAGTTTTCAATTCATTCCATAAATGTTAGCTGAAAATACTGTTTCACCTACCCAGATGTCAGTCAGAGTATGATTAACAAGATACAGTTTGATTGTTTAAAAGTACTATCGCCGAAACTTACTTCTAATGTGCTTTGCTTAAGAACATAAATAAGACACACCACATATATATATACATAGTGATTTATTTTGATACACATTTAAAAGGACTCACTCATTTGTGTGTTGATAAATTATTGAAATTGTAATTTTCTTTAGGCCATTTAAGTATTCATGATCCGTATTTAATAACCTATTACTTTTTAGATCATTTCATTATTTAATCATTCCGTATAATTCTCTTCATAGTATTTAATTGTATTGCAAACTATAACTCACTCTCTATGTAATCTTAAAAAGATACCAGCAAACTGGTACATTTCCTAAGGTAGTGCTGCCTTAATTACACTACAAAATGACTGGGCCACTTAGAAATATAATAAAACATATTGAAAGTGCTTTCATAAGTCTATTGATTAAAAAGAGACAATGTTCTTCATATGAAATAACTATATTTTGCTGAAAATGGAAATATGTAGATTTATTTTGTAAAAAACAAAATATTTGGAGTTATTTGTAAATTCCAGTGAGAATGTAACTTCTAAGAAAAAAAAGGAAATTACCCTCCCTACCCCAAGTCTCACATGGCATCCAATTGTCAGGTGACTTATGCCCTTAATAGATTTAATTTGTACTGTTTTCAACATCAAGTAGGCGAAAACCATTTATTCACTTTTTTACCTGTAGTGTTCTGCACAAAATACTTCTCCTAGGTGGTAGACTATGAAATTGCAGTTACACAGTGTTACTTCTTTTAAATATAGATATTTACTTAAATGGTTCACTTAGGAAGTTACCCATTAATTTCAGAGAGAGATTTTAATTCATGGTCTTTATTCCTCTGGTTGTCAAAGGGTCAGAGCTATGGCTTTAGCGCAAATATAATTGTCTTGGTTCATTCAGATGTTAAACTATAGCCAGCTTCTTAAATTAGGGAAGGATAATATAAATCGATTACATATAACCCCTCAATTTTCTAGCTCATATATAGAGATGGTGCTTTGCTGCTCTTTAGAATTCTGTTGCAAGTTTCAAATAATAGAGAAAACAATTGTTCTTATTAAAGAGAACACATCATTCAAAAGAATTCTGAAGCTTTTCCTTAAGAAGTATTCTCAAAATCATTAAGAAACCACATGATCAGACCATTCTCATTACTTATAGCTTCATCTAATTATTAACCTTAGATATTTTCATTCAATCTATTGCATTATGCAAATTCCCCCCCCCTTTTATTAAGAAAAAAAGCACTTACATTAATGAATACCAAGTTTCCTATATTCACACATAGACATTAAACTAACGGCACTAAGTTAGGAGTTCAACAAGTTAGCTGTGGCTTAACACTCACGACACATTCCAAGTTCATGTAAGTCAGAATTCTAGATTCATGAACAAGATACAAGAATCCAAGAAGAACTTTCAGTGACGATAACAAAGATAACCAGTTTGGGTGAAATGATTGCCAAATCTAATATGTTGTATACTTCTCATTCTTGTTTTTTATTTTGCTTACTTTTTATGTTTTTTATATTGTAGAATCCATTGTCCTTCAAACTGCCTTCCATCCATCTTGATTATGCAAGTGCTTTACTTTAGTTAGGAGAGGTGTACCATCTCCTTCAAGAACCTGATTGATTCTCCCTTATATGTAAAGTTATAATCAGTATGACTTTATCTACTAATATTATTTAGAACATATCCAAATGTTAACTTTCTTTTCACACTAGATTTTGTGTTGATATTACTTCCAAACCTCAACAGGAGAGCTCTAAGTAGGACATAATAAAGCATTAAAGTAGTTAAGAGGATTGTAAACATTGTAGAGAAACAAGAGTCATGATTGCAGTCAGATTGCCTTAGCTTAACAGTCAATTTAATGTTTCAGGTGTTCACTTCTCTGAAGCTTAGTTCCTTACCTAAAAAATGGACCATTTGGTTTGCTGTTATCATTTTGATTGCTGTGAATTTGATTTTGCCAAGAATTTTTTGCTTAGCTCCAGGAAATAATAGGTACTCAGTTAATGTTAGCTATTATGATGCAATAACATATTTGTGTTGATGATATTTTCATGATGAAAAAACTAATTGCTTACTTCATGTGTGAAAACAATAAGTTACTTGGTGATGGTATTTTCAGGATTTATAGATATTAATTGAATTTTTATGAATAATAATTATGCAAAAAATTATAATGATGATAAATTATACCCTGACATTTTGACTCAGATTCACTTCATCTCAAGTTAAGCTGCATGGATTTTTCTCAAGTTTTCCTTATTTAAACAGCACTAGTTTTATTTGAGTTCTGCAAACACTCTTGTCATTGACACAGTGGTTAGGGACTAGCTTCTGGCCCTTGTATCAGTGGTTTTGCCAGATTGCCTTCTGAAACAGAATACAACAAATGGTCATATTTAATGAGTCGTGAATCAGCCTGCACTCTTGGGAAGAAGGCAATTATGGAAATATTACTTTCATCATTCATGAGATAATTAGAGAAAGTTGATTGTGGTCTCAGACAGGAGTAACCAAGGTACTCACATCTGATCCACACTTAGGTAAGCTCTTGTGCTTTGACTTCAGATTTGCATACCATCCACAGAGCAACCCAAGCTAGAAGCACAAAATAGATGTTGTGGAAATATGCAAGTTCTTTGTGCAATGATAAAAATACATGTACAGGATAAGTGATTAAAAACTTAACAGTAAGAATTGGAAGGAAACTAAACAGTTGGTAGAGTAGTACAAGCAGGTTTAGGAATCAGTGTCTACTTTAATTCAATATTATCAAGATCTTTTGTTTATTTGCTGTTTATTTTCCAAACTCCACTTCCCCTAACTGAAACAGGGAAGGACAATATCTGACCAAAAACCAAACAACAAAAAAAAACTGTCTATAAAACTATCATAAATTATCTATTATTATCAGGAAACAGGTAAAGATTGCAAAATTGAGAAGTGCTAATCAATATATAGGGGGACATATGTGCAGTATGATTCCTTGAGTAACTCGAATAATTGATAGAAGTGCACAAAACAACACTTTGTTTTTTCTTTTCACAGAGTCGATTGAGCAGATGTCTGAAACCAAAAAAAAAAAAAAAAAAAAAAAAAAAAATGAAGAAAAAAGGATACGTTATTGGCAGATAGTTTTAATGCAGAAAATTACATAACTTTAAATATTTCCATAGTGGCCTCTCTGTAATACTCTAAATTTAGAATATACAGCAAAACATTATTTTGATAAAATTGGAATGTGTAGCTATTACCTATACTACAGGAGCTCCATCATGCTTCATTTGTAGCGTATCATTTTTTAATAATGTAAGCAAAGGAACACATTGTGAAACTACAAATAAAAACCACAGAAGTTCAGTTGTTTTCTTTCCTCGACACTCATCTCCTTTACTCAGTCTTTTGTCTCTAATTGCACTCACAATTATACCTCTTTCCTAATAACACCTTTTAGTACTTTAGACTTTCCTTTAATCGTGAAAGAGAAATATTGAAAATTAATGCATTTTGTCTTTCCCTCTTGATTTTTTCTGTATTCCACACACTTACTTTGAGCACCTTTTGTAATTCGCATAAAGTAGTTTGACCCTCGGTGTGTATGGATGTGAAGGCATGTGCAAGAGGAGGTCACAATTCTACTTATACAGTCACCTGGCTTAATGGGTGAAAACCCAGGACATTGAACATGGAATACCTCTGATCTTCAAATCAGAATCACCTCTTCATCCTTCTATACAATAAAACGCCAGTTTAACCACTATTTATGTTCATTTTGTAAATAAGTTATTATTATCCTTGCTGTTACCATGAGAAAAGGCATACTGAACATTCTGAGAACATATGAACATTATAAATGTATTTAAAGAACCATAGGAATAGAATAGTATTTTATAATTACTATTGTATTTTCATATATTGGCAGTTAGAAATAAATATTAACAAAATTTTAGTAATTTTCAAGGTCATGTTGAAGAAAAGGAAAGAAAATAATATAAAGCAAAAGAAAAGAGAAAAGAAAGAAAAAGCAATACAAGAAGTATTAAACTAAGTACCCTTTCAGGTGCTAAGGTGCTCTGTGTTGCCTACACAGGAGGATTCTCTTACTAAAAATTTCTTTCTTAATACTTAATAATGGTGTTGGTCAATATATAGAAATTAGAAAATTTCTAGAATTCCCAGGATTTTCCCTGATTTATTACCTCATCATTTTTTTTACTGCTAATATAGGTATTTATGCTTTTATCAGATTACACTGGAAGATTTCCAAGTATTGTCAATGAATGTTTAACTTTGCTTCCTTTTGTTTTCAGGAAATTTTTCATTTACAAATAAACTAGGAAGTAAAATATTTATATATATTATATATATATCATATATATAAATATATATTTATATACATATATCTTAGACATATAAATAATATTTATGCATATGTGTATATGTATATGTAATTTTATTATTTTAAATAACAATAAAATTTAGAAACAAATATTTTAAGAAATACACTTTAAAGAATTATATTTTTCATAATGTGTATATCATGATAAAATAGAGCTTTTCTACAAAGAAATGTTTGTATCAAAGAGTATTAAAACAGTGAATCCATAGCATTTACAAAATCACTGAGATATCTAAAAGTTCTTTAATTATTATAGCTTATAATTATTATTTTATAGGAAAGGTATTAAAATTAATTGTATTTTGATTTTCTTCATAAAATTTCAAGGAAATAATTACTACATTTTTAGATAGGGATAAAAGGTTAAATAACTTAATTTTTATATCTAATTGACATGTATTTAAAATTATCACTTGTATTTTTCTGTTTTTTACCAAAAATTAATTTATAATAAGAATTCACATGATTATAAGTACATACACACAATAATCAAAACCTATAGTTCATGTTACCATGTAAATGAAGAACAACCAATGATTGCTAACTTTTCTCTAGATTCAAAAAATTTTGATGAAATCAATTCAATTTTAACTGATAAACATATCAAAATATCTATTTATATCAAAGTATTTTCTGAAGTGAGTTTACATTTAATGCACTACATTTTTTACTAAATTAACATTTTAAAATTTCTTATTGATTTTCTAACACGAATTCAGAAGAGGACATATATTCTATCAGGTTAAGACGGTTGATTCAAAATTCTAAATAAAAGGGGAATTAATCACTGAAAATGAGAAAAATATTTTACTAATGTAAAAATAATTAATCTATTAAAATACTGCTTATTTAAAGAATAAGTGAAAAGAATATTCACATCTGTAAGGAATTATAAACACAATCATTTTGAGAACAGAAAAGATACCTCTAAGAGTTAATTTTCCAAAGCTGTAAAATACAGAAGAACTTAGGCATGACTCCATGGATGACTCATCATATTCTAAGATACAAAGAAATGGTAGCAGTCCAGACTGCTTGTCCATATTCAGTCCATTCAGATTCCTTCAAATTCTTGCTTTTGTACTTTTTCCCCTTTTACGTTGATACCACTCTTCACAAGAGACAGTCATTGAGAGTGTCTCATCAATGTTTCATTAAGTGTCCATTCTGAGAGCTCTCAAACCACACTCATGTGTGGGTTCTCATTAAAGCCCAGCCTACATATTCTTGCTTTTGGCTCAGGGGTCACTCCATAGGATAGAAAATTGTGGTCTTTGTAGGAGGATCGTATTACATCAGCCATGCAAAACTTACACAGAATTCATTTGTGAATAATTTGCCAGAGTGTCACTCTAAACATAGAAAAGCTTTAAAGATTCTGTGTTTGTTAATAATTTATACAAACATCAGATTTACCTCATACAGTCTGTGTTAATTTTCCCAAATGCCAAATGACTATATCATGTGACCCTTCAAGACAGTGATGAACTATTGATTGCGGAGGAGATATTGAAGTTTAAAAGGCATGTCATAATATGGTTTATATTTTGTAAGTGAACATTGCACGTTTTCTTGAAGAATATAATTTGAAGGGGAAAGAATGGAATTGATAAGACTAGTAATGAAGTTTTTCCCCAGAGAAAAAAAATTGAAAAAAGACAGGTCTAAATTCCAGGTTACTAGACTACTGACTAGATTTTGTTTTCAAAACATATTTGGAACATAGAAGTAGAAATAATTTTGAGAGAGTTTATAAAATAAACTTAGGTGTCTGCAGGACATTATATTACAGTAATAATATTTTAATATCCTAGAAGGAGAACACAGAAAAAGAAATAAATTTAAGTTTAATTACAGTTAAAATAATATTCATAAACATTGTTTTAAAAATGTTTACATTGAAATAACATGAAACCTAAAATCATTATTTTAAATGTTAATTTTAAAACATACGATAGAACTCTTATATTTTATTCTCCAATTCAGATCTAAACCCTGATCAGATTATGCATCACAATTTTAAGAACAGCCCAGTAGTTCTACTGATAAATTGCTGACGGTTGAGCATTTACTAACACAAGAATGATAAGCTGGGGGTCATATTTATGGAGGAGAGTTGTACATTTTCATTGGCATTAACTCTAGTTGTCCCACCAAATTCTCACCGCAAAGATGCAAGAAAGTTCCTTTGTCCATCTGTCAGGGAACAGCAAAATCCATCATTGTTTAATGAATTTAGAACTTTACCCATAATAAATTACTAATTTCCAGAGGGGAGAATTTTTTACAACCTGTTCCAGATGGGGGAAATGTATTCTTTGCACTCAAACCTCTCTAATATTTTTTTTTCCTCCTGAGAAATGGTTATCACCATAGTCAACAGAGAGGAGAGATCAGAACTTCAAAGAAGTAAATGATGTAGTCAAGGAAAGTTGTAGAAGCAGAGTGGGAAAAGGCTGTATCATTGGAAACATAGCCAAGACACCAGGGCTCGTGAATCAACTGATATCTAATCATAAAACTATACAGTGCTCCTTTTCCAACACTGTCTATCACCACACCACTAGGGATCCAGAATGCTGAATGTGAATCACAGCAGAAAGAGCTGTGTGATGAAGTCTCTATCTGAAGAGCTGGTTAAAGACAATATAGAGGACCAAAGCAAGGATGCTGGAGCATTTTAAGCATCTACCTCCTCAAGATACAGCAAACATTAAACATAGATTAACATAAAACCTCACAACCTCACTGTCTCTAAATAAAATACAAAATAGGACCGGGGATGCGGTTTAGTAGTCCAGTGACCCTGAGTTCAATCCCTGGTACGAAAAAAAAAAAAATGTCTATTGAGTTTCTTTCATCTAGTATGTTAGGACTGACTTTCACCAACAATAACAAAATAATAAGATATGCTAAATAATGAGGAAAAAAATTTAAGTCTGAAGAGTCAAAAATCAATGAAATTCAGATATGGTGCAACTTTTGGAATTTGAAGCAGGAATTTAAAATAACTGTGGTTAATGTTAAGAGAACTAATGAAAAAAGACAATATAAAAACATTGTTTAGCAAGGTTAATAGAAGAAAACTAAGAATAAACTAAGTGCTAGAAATAAAAACATTATAAGAAATAGGGAATGACCATGATGAGCTAGCTTATCAGTACATGGCATAGAGAAAGAATCAGTGAGCTTCACACACATCAATAGAAATGTCCAAAACTGAAATGTAAAGAGAAAAAGGAATGGAAGCAAAGATAACAAAACATTTAAAATCCGTGACACAGGCTTGAAATTATTAATGTACATGCAATTTAGATAAGGAAAAGTTAGAAAATGGGATAGAAGAAATAATTGAAGTAATAATGGCAAAGTCTTTCCAAAATTATAAAAGATGGTAAATCACAAATTTAAATTTAGAGAAAACAAATCACTGTAAATACAAAACTAAACAAATACAAACAAACATAACCCTGAGGCGTATCATATTCAAAAGTAGAAAACCAAACACCAAGAGAAATTCTTTACAGAAGTCAGAGAGAATTTAGAGTAAAACGAGGATAAAAGTTACAGCCAATTTCTCATCATAAGCCATGCAAGCACATGAACAGAGTAAAATAAAGTCTTGATTTTAGAAAAAGAAAGAAGAAAAAATACCCCCCACACTTGGAATTCTACATCCAGGAAAATAACCCACCATTATAGTAAAAGAGAAATATTTTATCTTTTAAACAAAAGCTGAGGAAATTCATTGAAAGCAGTTATTTCCTGAAAGAAATATTAAAACTTCTCTGGCATACAAAAAATGACACATATCTGTTTTAGATCTATATAAAGAATAGTGTTATGGAAGGAAAAAAATGAAAGAGTAAAAATAAAGGAAAAAGAAAGAATTTATAAGAAATAAAGTCTTATATTTGTTAATCATACTAATCCTGAAGATAACTGTTTAAAATAAGTGATAACACAGTATTTAACAAATGTTAACAAGTGCATAAATGAAATGAATGACAGCAATGTCACAAGAACAGGAAAGAGGATTTATGAAAAGAGTGTTCAGATTTGAGGAATCTACAATACACAAATAGACAAGAAGTACTATAATGGTACTTCAAAATAGGCTTATATTTGTTAAAATACATATTTAAATTATACATCAGTAGATATCAAGAAAACAGTAGAAAAAAAATTTTTTAAATGCTGAAAAATTTTAAATAAGTGGCATGTTGTCAAACAAATAAAGGGAATAAACAAACAAAGAACAACAACAAAAAACAAATACCATGCTTAATTTTGAGAGACTGAATATTTTCCTTGATTTCAGGAATAAGACAAGCATGTTTTTGATCATCAATTTAACATTGGGCTAAAAATTCTAGCCAATGCAGTTAGATAAGAAAAAAATAAATAAAAGGAACCAATTGTAAAGGAAGAAATAAAACTGGTTCTACTTATAAATGACATGATCTTATGTATAAAAAATCTTAAAGAAAAGGAAATGAATTTAACAAATATATGGGATACAAAGTCAATATACAATAATCATCAGTGTTTCTATAAAATAGTGTTTAATATTCTTCAATGAAATTACTATATTTCACTGGATAATCATTGAAGATTTTATGCCAGTAATTGTTTTTTCCAAAAAGGCAGGTGCAAATAGTGAAGGTTTTTTAAAAAATTGTGCCATTGTTACTAAAAACATCATTTATTACTAAACTGTCTTGGTTCAAGAGTAGGGTGCATGGAATACTTGTGAATATACATTAATGAAACGGTGACAATTATGCAGTTAAATTCAGAAAATAAATTATTTCTTTTATCAGAAAAAATGCTTAGATACAAACTTAACAATTTCAAGACTTGTATACTAATACTAATATAAAACATTGTTAAAATAAGAAAAAGATCTAAATAAATGGGAAATATGCTATGTTCAAAGACTTACTATTATTTAAGTGACAGTGCTGTCAAGTGCACATAAAAATTGAGCAGAGTACCTATTAAAACCTTGGATGTATTTTTGTAAAAATATACAATATAATTCCTAAATTCATATGAAAATGCAAAGGACACTGAAAAGACAAAAAATATCAGGCAAAAAGCAACTTACAGAGCTCTCATCTTTTAATTTCAAAACTTAACTATCACATTGGTTAATCAAGATGCCATGGTTCTAATATAAAATTAGAACTGTAGTTCAATGGTGTAAAAGTTAATTTGAAGTGTCAACTTGATTGGATTAAGAGATGCTAATGATTAAGAGACTTCTGGGTGTGTCAGTAAGGTGTGCCTTGGAATGACTGGAACGTGTGACAGTGAACTGAAGACCCTCCCTAAGCATGGGCAGCACCGCCCAATAGGATTGTGGCTTGGCTAGAAATAATAGTTGGAAGAACAAGGAAACAGATGCAGATCAAGCTCAACTCTTCTTGATCAGATTCTTGATCACTGCTTCAATTGTCTGAGGATATTGGACTCTCACTTCTTCATTCTTCCAATGCAGACTCTACCAGTGATTCTCCAGGTAGTTTCCAGAAGCCTTGGTCTTGGACTAGGGTAGCACTGTTGATCCTTCTTTTTCTGAGGCTTCCACCTCTTGGACTGCACAGTTGCTGGTTCTTCCAGCTCTCCAGCTACAGATGGCCATTGTGAACTATCCAGTTTCTGGTCATGTAAGCCAATCTAATAAACCCCCTTTTATAATCATACTTCCTGTTGATTCTATTCCTCAAGAGAAGGCTGACTAATACAAGTGGGATAAAATTAAAAGTCTTGAAAAACTTTTTCATTTGTGATTCACTGAATTTCACGACAGCCAAGATAATCTAGTAGAGTAACGTGTGTCTCTCAAACAAATTGTGCTGGGACAACTGAATATAAAGTGAAAAAAAATGAAATAGATTCCCTACCTCTCACTATCCCCAAAGACAAACTCAAAAAAAAAAAAATGTGTCATGAACTCCAAGAGTTAAATTTTCATTGCCTGGGGTTAAGCAATGCTTTCTTAGATGCAACACCAGAAGTACAAGTGACAAAAGGAAAATAAAAGATTAACTGGGCTGCATTAAATTTGAAGTATTTTGTGCTACAAATAACATCATTAAAAAACAAAAATAGAAGACCACTTATAGAACAGGAAAAGAAAACAAAATAGAAAACACTGTGAATTGTGCATCTGAGAAGGGGATTGTATCTAGAATAAAAAATATTTAAAAAATTTTTTTTTAATTTTATTTGTTCTAATTACTTGTACATGACAGAATGCATTTATACATTTTGATAGATCATACATAGAGTGTAATTCTCATTTTTCTGATTATACATATTGCAGTTTTAAATGCAGTATTGAGACAAAAAATAATTTGCAGGTATCAAAGAATTCAAACAGATATTTCTTAAATTATTCAAATGGACAATAAGCACATGAAAAGATACCCAAAATTATTAGTCATTAGAATAATGTGATTCAAAACCACCAGGATCTACCACTTCACACCAAGTAGAGTGACTACTACCAAATAACAGTGCCAATACTGGCATAGATAATGAAAAATGGGAACATTCATGGTAGGAATTTAAAACTGTATAACTATTTTGGAATACAGTTTGACAATTCTACAAAATAGTAAATACAGCACTATCATATGACCAGGTAATCCCTCTTCTAGGTTGTATTAGTATCCTACAGTTGATGTAAAAAAGTGCAAAAAACTAGGAGGTGTACAACAAACATATATTATTTCATGGTTCTGAAATACAGGAGTCTGAAATCAAAGTTGGGGTAATGCTACCTTTTCCCTGAAAGCTCGAGGGCAGAAGGTTTCTTTGCCTCTCTCAGCCTTAGTTGGCCCAGATGTTCCTTGGCTGTGGGTTGCACGTCTCGAATTGCCTCAGTCTTTACTGGGCCTCCTTTGCAACTCAAATCTCCCTTCAGCTTTCTCTTGTGAAGACATCACTGGGTTTTAGGGCCCACTCTGATCATTTCAAATGATCTTATCTCAAGACTCTTAACCAATTACACTTGCAAATAATCTTTCTCCAAATAAAATCTTTTCCACAGTTTCCTGGGATTACAGATTGGACACATTAAAGTCAACCATAAGAACAGCTGTCATGGGATGCAGAGCCCACTTACATAATCACAGGAATTTTATCTCAAGATTCTTGACCTAGTTACATTGGCAAAGAACATTTTCCAAATAAAGTCCTATTAATAGTTGCCAGAGATTAGGTCATGGACAAATCATTTTGGGTGCACTATTCAAGCCAGTACATGTATGTATACACATGTAATTAAAACATGGTCACGAAAAATTTGCAGATGATTCAAAACAGCATTGCTCATATCAACAAAGTGGAAACAACCCAAATGTCCATCAACTGATAATTAGGCAAGTATAATATAATATAGCCATACAATGAATTATTATTTAATTATTAAAAGTAATAGCATATTGATACATGGTATTAAATGGATGATTTTTAAAATACACTAAGTGAAAGTCACATAATTTCACATACTATGTGCATGTATATTTTGGAGTGTTCAAAATAGAGACATCTCTAGAAACTGAAAGTAGGTTAGTGGGTACCCAGGGCCTGGGCCTAATGGATGAGTATGAAATGACTGCTAATGAATATGCGGCTTCCTTTAGGAATTTTCTAAACTTAGATTTTGTGGTAAACCCAATATAACCCTGTGAATACAGGAATACACATTAAGTTATATAATTTAAATTGGAAAACTGTATGCTATGTGAATTAGATCTCAGTGAAAGTGTTACAAATCAAATAGACACTCTAGAGTAAGACTTCCTGGCCTAATTATTACCCATCTCTAGAAATCTTTAGCTTTAGTTCTAAAATTGGAGCAATATTCTCCATTAAATTTGTAGTACAAATAACACAGAATTATGACACTTAATGGAACACTAATACTTCTCAAACATTATTAATCACAAATGTCTAATGATCTATAGGGATGAGGTCCTGTATATGAAAGGTTTTATGAAAGGATAAAAAAAAAATCTGAGAGAAATAAATTTGAATGACCATAGTGGTGAGATTGAGGCTGTTAGGGACTCTACTTAGAATTTCATTGTGCTATACATGATTTTCTGAATAATTTTTAATTCAAATTTAAAAGATAAAAATCAAACATTAAAGAAGTCAGTATTTGTGAAATACAATAAAAAAAAAAAAAAAAATAGTAGGAAAGTGCCTTGATATGACACCAGGTTAAAGAGCACAGGACAAGCTGGGCACAGTGGTGCAGGCCTGTAATCCCAGTGGCTCAGGAGGTTCCGGCAGGAGGATCAAGAGTTCAAATCCAGCCTCAGTAAAAAGTGAGGTGCGAAACAACTCAGTGAGACCCTGTCTCTAAATAAAATACAAAATAGGGCTGTGGATGTGGTTCAGTGGTCAAGTGCCCCAAAATTCAATCCCTGGTACCCCTCCACATTCCCCACAAAAATAAAGAGCAGAGGACAAATTTTATCCTAAGTGCAAAAATTCTTCAACAAGGAAAGGTCTATTTTGTGTCTAAGAGTTTCTGTAAATATCATCGTATTGAGCAAATAATGTGGAATAATAGGTGGATATATGGAGTTACCCCAATGATGTAATTAAATCTATCTTGATATGAAAACATGTTTTATAAGAAGAGGAAGCATGTTCAGAAGTTTTAAAAAGCATTAATCCAAGGCATGTATAAGGGTTGTGTGTACAAATATATATAACATACACATATATAAACATATTTCTGTATATATCTAAATTGATTTAGGTTCATTACATATTTTTAAGTATCTAAAAATAGGTCTAGGAATTAGCTATCTAGAAGAGACTTTAGATGACTCTTTAATTGGAGATGGTGATTCAAATCAATGATTTATAATACTGGTTAAATAATAAGTCATTTGTAACACATCCAAAAGCAAATGACCATGACAACTCAATTAGATCAGAATTTTGGAGAGTTGAGCATGGATATAGTTATTGCATTTTTATAAAGTATTTTAAATTTACTTTTATGTTTTCCAAATGATTCTTACATAAGCTAGGTTTGAGAGCCAATGATTTAAGAAATTCACATGGGAAAGAGATTACACATAAAAATAAAACAAAATTGGTTAAAATAGAAGCTATAATAGCTTATTGTTAAACATGTGGTCCATATTGTAAGATAATATCCTCATCAATTAGAAATAGTATTCTCTCATTAGAATAAGGGTAAATAAATCAATATTCAGTGAAGCTTTGTTTAACATCAATTGATTTTTAAATTCAGATTAATTTAAATATTATAGTTTCTTAAATTCTATGAATAAAAAATTGGAATCTTTGAAAACATTGTTTCAAGCCACAAATGGTCAAATTTGGTAGTGTTTGTGATTAAGAAGGAGAATACAGAATTTTTAAAATTGTGTTGGTCTAAATGGTTAATATTAGTATATTTATCACTGTTCTACCCTGTTAAATATATGCATATTCAGTAGCATCTGTTTTGTGCATAGAATTAAAGACTTATTTTACTGCAAATTCAGGTACCCAATGCAAATAGTTTTAGCATAAATAATTTTTTTTTCTTAAATACTGAGTAGCTCACAGGATCAAAGTAATAGCTCAGTTTTAATCTGGTATTTTGTTTTTTTTTCTGCTTTTTTTGGTTCTAATTAGTTACACATGACAGCAGAATACATTTTGATTTATTGTACACAAATGGAGTATATCCATTTCTCTGATTATACACAGTGTAGAGTCATACTACTAGTGCAATCATACATGTACATAGGGTATGCTGTCCCTCTCATTCCACCATCTTTCCACCCTCCTGACTGCTTCCTCCCTTCATTCCCCTCTGCCCAATCCAAAGTTCTTCCATTCTTCCCTTACTTCCCCTTCATTATGTATCAGCATCCACTTATCAGAGAAATCATTTGGCCTTTGGTGTTTTGGGGGATTGGCTTATCTTGCTTAACATGATACTCTCCAACTCCATCCATTTACCTGCAAATGCCATAATTTTATTCTTCTTTAAGACTGAGTAATATTCCAATTATGTGTATATTCCACAGTTTCTTTTTTTCTTTCATCTATTGAAGAACATCTAGGTTGGTTTCCACAATCTAGCTATTGTGAATTGAGCTGCTGTAAACATTGATGTGGCTGTGTCACTGTAGTTATGCTGATTTTAAGTCCTATGAGTATAGGCTAAGGAGTGGGATAGCTCAGTCAAACAGTGGGTCCATTTCAAGTTCTGAGAAATCTCCATACTGCTTTCCAGAGTGGTTTGCCCAATTTGCAATCCCACCAGCAGCGTATGAAATGTGCCTTTTCCCGCACATCCTCACCAACATGTATTCTTGATATTTGTCACTCTAATTGGAGTGAGATGAAATCTTAGGGTAGTTTCAATTGCATTTCTCTAATTACTAGATATGTTGAACCTTTTTTCATGTATTAGTTGATTGATTATATATATTCTTTTGTGAAGTGTCTGCTCAGTTCCTTAGCCCATTTATTGACTGGGTTATTTGTATTTTTGATAAGTTTTTTAAGTTCTTTATAAATCTTGGACATTAGTGCTCCATCTGAAGTGTGTGTGTGGTAAAGATTTTCTCCCACTCTTTAAGCTCTCTCTTTATGTTATTGATTGTTTCCATTGCTGAGAAAAAGCTTTTAAGTTTGAATCCACCCCATTGATTGAGCCTTGATTTTCTTACACTTTGGGAGTCTTGTTAAGGAAGTCTGGTCCTAAGCAGACATGATGAAGATTTGGGCCTACTTTTTATTTTCTTTGGTGCAGGATCTCTGGTCTAATTTCTAAGTCCTGGATTCATCTTGAGTTAAGTTTTGTGCAAGGTGAGAGATAAGGGTTTAACTTCATTTTGCTGCATATGTATTTCCCGTTTTCCCAGCACCATTTGTTGAAGAGACTGTCTTTTCTCCATTTTATGTTTTTGGCTCCTTTGTCTAGTATGAGAAAACTGTATTTAACTGTATTTTTGTGTGTGTTTTCATTTTTGTTTTTATATATCTGTGTATTTTTTTCTTTTGCTTACCCTGCTCAGCTTCATTCATACTTCTCTTTCTGAGTGGCTAAAAGTACAGTTCAACAACATTGGTAAAAAGGAAAAAAGGTTCCTGTTTCCCAAAGTTTATGTAGTATTTCTGCTTTAAAAAAATATTATATATGTATATATATGTACACATTTGCATATAGATGTGTGTGTGTGTATGTGTGTGTGTGTGTGTGTTTATTGCAGATATTTGGTCATTTGTTTTTCCCTTATGCAATTTATATTGCCATTAAAAAGTATAGTATATAGCTAATCCCAGGACACATGCTTAACCCAGTATGCTAGATTACAATTTTCTATTACTTGAACAAAGAAGATAGAAAATTTTATGAGCAAAGCAACAACAACAAAAACAAGCTACCATGGTTCACTATACTATGATTGAGAAATTTGTCCAAGTATCAAGGTAATCATTTCTCCATTTTATCAATAACCCATTTTAGAAAAATCAATGTCCATTTCTTACTTTTTGAATTATGTCACTATAAACAATAAGCCTGTATTTCCCCTAAAGGCTCATCAATATTGAGTGCCACACAATTTAAATTTATTTCATATTGCAGAGTACCAAATAGAAACTACTGACAACTTAGTTATGGGATAGTAATTTTTGTCTTCTTAAATCAGTGATTTTCAAACTTGTTTCTAATGAGGTGCCAGATGTTAAGGAGGATGCCGTTTTAGAAATCATACTCTTAAGTACTGTAAACCACTGCTGCAATCTATACATTAAGCATATTGTGAAAATTTCAATTTATAAATTTTATTCCAATCTCTATACCTTATAATTATCAGTAAATAGATAAAACAATTAATGAAGAACAAATAGTGAAGAAAGTTCTGTAGCATATCACACAGCATTCATGAAATCTCAAGAGTTAAATGTGTAAGAAGTAACATAAAACCCAACTCAAACTAGTCTCAACAAAAATGGTTTTTATTATTTCATATAATGAAAACAATCTAAGGATAGTTTTGACTTCAGTCAAGACTAAATCAGATCACTCAAGTATTGTCAGCAAGGTTACAATTCTGTTTTATTCTATACTTTTGCTCTTCAGGCTCCATCTTGGGTTTCTAGTGCCTTTCTGATCCCCAACCAACATTGCTAACTGGTGGTACTCCTCTTGTAGAAAACAGTGGTGAGAGATAGAGCTTTGTCTTTTTACAGAAAGAAAAATCGTGTGAAGGAATAGAACATTAAATTTATTTTGTCCCTCACTAAAACAATCTCAAACTATGCCTCATTGACTCTGCTTAGCATGCCCATCCACCAAGGCTAAAAGCATGGATACACTGATCCACTTAAAGACCATCGGAAGCCACTTCTATCACCAAAGGTGGTGATAAATCTCCCCAAACAAAATTAATACAGAGTCACATTGGTGTTTCCTCTAGAAGAAAGTTGAAATGTCAGTTTTTAAAAAAGAGTGACAGTGTAAAGGAAGAGATGTCTACCATGCCGACTAACCATTATCAGATACATGGTTTTTCTGATTAGATTTATGTATCCTTATACATAAATAGATGCATCCTAATGTGTTACTGGAAATAAAGAGGAAATATCAACTTATTGAGGTAAATGCAATGTGCAAGCATATTTTATTTTAACTGATTATCCTAGAAGGAGATTTTCAAAGTTAAGTTTCATGAATAACCATGAATTTTGGGTTTCTGTATCCACAGATTCTGTTCACAAAGTATAGAGTAATTATTCATTTCTTTATTTTTATAATTTTAATATATTTAATAATCTCTGAATCAGCCAGTTCTATCAATGTATTATATTACTGTTTTTTTTTTATTTGATATTCATACCAAGTTTTGACTTATATATGCAAACCTCAGCTAGACTAAACTCTAGGATTCATTTTAACAGTTTTTATTGCAAGAGAGAAAGAGAAGGCAAACAAAAATGCATGTGAACAATAACAAAAGAATTTGCACACTTAAAAGAAGATAATTCATCTCAGAAAGATCTATGTCTTCTCAGGCCCTTTGTGGTCTCCCACTGTTTCAGACTGTGCACGCATGGCCACAGATGGCTACAGTCAAGGAATTCTCAACCTTCACTCTACCAAAGCCCATTGAGGAGAGATAATCATAAATCACAATTCCAAAAAAAATGTTCAATATTTTCTTGATTCTTATTATGTAAACTTTGTATCCCTAAAATAAAAGCATTTGATATGAGAAATAAAATATCAATTGACCAATCAAGGCAAAAGATGTTACCAATTTACTCAAACCACACCCGATGGAATGAAGATGTTATTTCCCAAATGAAAATAAGAAGACTTCTATTGAAAGAAGGGGGAAATGGAGGTTGGGGATTAAATCAGGTAGATGGAGTATCAAAAATAAAATGGTATATTCATTTCCTAATGTCATTAAAAATAATCATAACTTAGTGGCTTAACACAACCTAAGTTTTATCTTAACCATTCCATAGGTTAGAGTCTGACATGGGTCTCGCTGAACTCAACTCAGGGTGCTGAGAGGATTGAGTTCCTTTCTGAAGACTTTAAGGCTGCTGTTTCTATGGTCCTTCAGTTTTTAACATAACAGTTCCTTGCTGGAGTAGGCCTGTGGTCCACATTTCCTTGCTGGCTGTAAGTTAAGGGCCGTCTCAGTGACTAGAAGCTGCCTGCTTCCTTGGCTCATGGCTCCTTTACCATCTTCAAGGCTAACAACACAGCAGTGAGTTTGTCTCACACTTTGTATTTCTCCTGCATTTTCTTCTTGTTTTTATCTCTCTCTGACTTCAGCTGTGAAAGGTTTTCTGCTTTATTTTATGGGTTCGTGAGACAAACCAGGAATATGTTCCCATCTCACAATTATCTACTGTAATCACAAATGCAAAGCACTTTTTGTTCTGCAGAATATTCGCAGGTTCTAGAAATGAGGGCATAGACATGAGAAAAGAGGGTCATTATTTATCCACCACACATGGAATATTGTTATAAACTAAAAATCTGTGTGCTTCATGTATCTGTCTTGTTTTTGTTAACTCTAATAAGTAAATTTAAGACTTACTATTATGTCAGAAACGGTAAAGATTTTATTCTACTTGCAAGTACCCTGCCACATATTACATATAGATGTATATGAATAGGTATATATATTCAGTAAACAGACACACACACATGTATTTATTTCTGTATATTTAGTGTGTGTGTGTGTGTCTATGCATGCACCTACAATTACAGAAGGATAAAAAGATCTTAGGACAAAAAATAAATAAATAAATAAAACCTTTTACTACAAATAGCCCCAACAATCAGAGCAATATCTTGCTGTACTGATGGTTGAAGTTACCTGCGCATACAGTGAAGTGTCCCATAAGACAGAAACTACAAAATTAGGAGATGCTGTGGACATATTTTCCTATCTTTTACTCTGAAGAGATGGATGACTCACTACTCTTATGTGTGAATAAAATGTCTCTGGACCAGAGAGGGCAGGAGCCTTGAGTTTATCACTATGGTGTGTAAGCAAATCTCTCTAGAGAATAGAAAGACAAGGCTTGATCTTTAACACCATGGAATGCCTCTGGGGAGTCCATTGCTAAATCCCTCTGAGGGGATTCACCAACAGTAGCTTTCAAGCATATCTTTTATTTAAACATGACTTTCACTGAGAAGACCCAGAACAGGCAAGATACTATTATTCTCCAGGGAGCATTTGCTCTTAGCATCAGTATTTTCATCTTAATAATCCCCTATATGAGTCAAAATAAAATAAATCAGACCTTTAAAAATAAGTAAAACATTAAACTGTTGAAGTACTATCTTAGATATCCATATATAGATTTATATGTATGTATCTTAGCTATCCATATATTGATTTGTATGTATCTAAATACATTCATATTAATATATAAACACATATATATTTAAGGATAGACAATGGCCATTTCTTTGACCATCATTATTAGTAGTTGAGTTGAGCACATACATTATACAGTGTAAATTGATCTATCTCTAGCTACATTCTGTTAAAATAATTGAGAGTGGCACATTACAACTTGTACTTTTCAGTATAGGACAATGAAAGGAAGGGTGGTATAAGTTAAAAATGATTTCAGTAAAAACCCAGAGTATTTGAATTTGTCAAGAACTATTTGAACTAGATAATTATCAAATCTTATCTTCAGTTAACTTTTCTGGGAAACTACCATGTATTATATGAAGGAACTTCCATTTTTGTGATTTCATTATGAAGCATTAAGTAAAAAAAATATTTAAAGATGCATACTCTATAACACATGCATACCAAAATTATTATTTAAAATTATTTTTTAAAGATACTCATGCTGACTTTTTAGGGTCCCATTGCTCATGAGATGTGAAATAAAAAGTAACTTCTAATCTTAGCAACCTAAAATTAAAAATCATTTTGAATCACTGTAATGTGGTATCTTACTTCTTTTTATTGTCAAAATGAGTATAAAGATTTTAATTTTGAATTTATTCTCAATATCTTGATGTTTAGCCTCTCTTATAATTAAGTTATTGTTTCATCTCAAAATCTCATCATTATTTAAAAAAATTCTATTTCTCTATGACATCTACAAATATTTTCTTTAAGTTTAATTGAGCAGATTTTAAGTATTAATTTTGATACATGGTTTCCACTCCTTTTAAAAAGCAGATATAGTGGTTGCCACTGCAAAAACTTTGGCCACATGAACAAAATCTACAGTAAAATAAAAGAAAGAACCAGTGACTTTTCACATTTTAATATACTCTTTATTGTACACATTGAAATGGCATCTCATTTTTCAATGAGTCCCAGAACAGCAGGCATACACAACTCCATCAAAGCCCATGAATCAATAGACTAAACAAGTTACACTGTAGCAGTTTATACATCAAAAGCACTTGCCTATTTCTGTGAGCAATATCATCAAAATCAATATATCCCCCAATCTACAGCTATTCCCCAAACTATTCTTTCATATTACATATTCAAACAGCTGTAAACAAATTAATAAATTGCTCTGGACTTTTGTTTTCTCTCCTCCTGAATTTTAATTGATTCATATCACTGGAAAATCCATGTAGGCTTGTTATTTTGGCTTTTTTCCCTTTCCTGGCATGAAGACGAACACAGTGAATAAGAGATCTAACCTCACACTTCACTAACCACTTGTACTTCTGATGTTAAACTCAAAGAGTGTTCTTCTGTTAAACATTTACTATGTAATTTTCTCCTATCATCGAAACACAAAGCAACAGAGTTTTCTTATCCAGACCATAGTGATGAGTCCTATAACATCAGTGAAGCACAAAATGTACAGATGCCATTAGAAAGCATCCAATCTATGGAAGCTAATAAAGTAGTGATTAGATAACTTACATCTGCATAAGCTAGAATCTGCAAGAACAGTTAATTACTAAGTCTCTTCCTTGCATGTTATATTAAGGAAATGGCCCTGTTGAATTCATTCTTCTTTCTTATTGTTTTTTCTTTCTTTATTGGTATTGTTTTGTGTTCTTACATTGAAAAGGTATTATTGAAGTTTGGGATATTGTACTTTAAACCAACCAAGAAGCTTCAACCAACTCTAGAGTTTAATCATAAATAATCTCTTGTCATTGTTAAATAAAACTGAGTTGATTTCAGATGTGTCTTGTATTAGGCACAAATTCTAGTCATAAGATTGTGGCTATTGTGTTGTACAGAAGACAGTATATAAGGCACATGCTTTGGAATTTAGATGTGGCATAGCTATTAACCTAGTCATGGGATGTGATTGATATTAGCCACAGATTGCTCACCTGTTAAGTGGTGATACTGATAGTTACTTCCATGGTGACTTTCAAGGTTAAATATGAAATATGTTAACAATTTAGCATAATAGTAAATAAAATACTCTTCTATAACTCTCACTCCACCATTTTTATTTGCTCAATTATTTGAAATAGTTGTAGGTCTTTTATGACAGGCATTGATTGTATAGAATCCCAGAAAATTTTTCGAACAGGATCATACAATGTCTGAGCAAAACGGATTTAATCATTTCTGTGTTTACGATAGGTCAGAAATATAGTACAACTGTTATGTCTCATGACAAAAGCCCCAATAAAAATATTGGTTTGCTTATACCTCAGAAATTTGTGTCTTTAGCATTTATACTGGAGAAGGAATTCCAGGGTTGTGAAGGGGTGATTCATGTATGAAAAATGAAAAATACATAGGTAAATGATTACACCCTTATTATTCACTATATAACCTTTTTTTTTTTTTTTTTTTTTTTTTTTTTCAGTTGTGGGGATTGAACCCATGGCCTTGTGCTTGTGAGGCAAAAACTCCACCAACTGAGCTATATCCCCAGCCCCATTAATATATTTAAAGGAAGCTCCTATAGGCTGCCAGAGATCAGTCCCATTCTTTCCATTAGCTCCCAATGACTTCTCTCCAGCCCTTACATGTGAACCCACAGGCCAAAAAGTCAACAAAGATGCACTAAGTGTCTCATCCTTTTAATCTCTATAACATTTTATGCTTCGTGTCTCTCACTCAAACTGGAGACACATCTACATTTTTAAGAGCTCAGTAAGTTAGATTGGACCGATCCAGATATAGTAGGATACTGTCTTTAAAGTTGATCCCTTAATTATATCTACAGTATAACATGTTTTGGGGATCACAGGTTTTGGGGATTAGGTTCTGTCTTTCTGGGATTTTGTTCAACCTGTGTCAATTACCATATTTCAAAATGACTTTTAATCTTCCAGAGTGTCATAACAATAATATTTCTGTTGTATTAAAAATCGTTCAAATAGTTCCACCTTTTGCCAGATGGGCTCACCTCACTGAACCTCAGCTTCTTGAGTTGGGCACAGGTGGTAACATACAAAGTAGTTGATTGGGTTTAAACAAAGAAGTATGTGTGCCCTTGTATCCAGCACATGGTAGCTGCCATGGAATTGCTCTCTCTTTGCCTTACAGGGGGCAATCATTCCCCCCATGTTTTAGCTCTGGAGTATATAAAGTCTTAATTATGTCACAAATCTTCAAAATAGCTACTATTTATGCCCACTTTTCAGAGTCATTCTGATGATAAAGGTCTAAAGCAGAGGTCACTGACTCTAAAAATCCCTGCTACTAAGCCACAAGGCATTTCACACAGCTTTGAATGAGATCAGTTGAATGGTCTAATATTAAACTTTTTTTGATTTCTACAAGTATATTCCTCATGATTCTCAAATGTAGGGAGAAATGTAATATTTCTAAGCCTAGTGCTGTCTGGAAGCGGACCAATAATTTTGCCTGTGACCACCATCTTCTCCTGTTCTCTGAGACACTATATGTTTATCTACATCACAATATAATTACCTCACTCTTTACTCTTCTTCTGCATTCCTGAATTTTAAAATCATATGGTTAATTTTATACTACATACTGGTATTCATTTTATTTACTCCTTAGATATTATTCAGTATCTGTTATGTGCCAAGTCTCGCATTGAGCACTGGTTTTCTACTCCATCCTTCTACCCTTATCTGGCCCCTTTGTTCTGCTAATGATTGAACCAAATGAGCTAACTGTGCGTTCTCATTCAGTTGGTTTTCTGCTGGGGTTTAGCAAGCAGAAGACACTGGAAATTTGATACTGTTTTTAGCCGTGTCTGTTTGTCAGGACGCTGCAGCTGGCAGTAGTGTTCCTTTTCTTCATCTCTTAACAGAGTAGGGCTAGCATTAATAAGTAGGCCTGCTCTTTGTCATGGGGAAGACATTTCTTTCTCCTTTAGCATTACTCTCTTTAAACCCAAGTCTGAGAAATTGGCTGGGTGAAAATAGTCAGGTTCTTGCACTCTTGGGAGATCCGATAAGACAAGTAGGCACATGAGAGAACTAGAGATGAGTGAGTCCTTTAGTGGCTCTTGTTTTTAACTCCAGAACATTCATCTTTGTTCCCCTTTTCTTAGTATAATAATATTGGCACAGGATAAAAATTCCTCCTATCAATTCATCAGAAATGCAGATGGGGAAAGAGATTACAGCTTCTCCATGTGAAGAACAACACTGATTTATAAGAAATCTTCCTCTAGGGACAGAGGAGCTCATGAATAATTTTACCTTTCTTTTACTATGAAGGTTTACAAACGGAGGATAGTTCGTCTTCAAATTTCTCTTCACAAGTTATAATGTCTTCATGTTCATCTTCTATCTTTCTCTACACTATGTGTGGGAGGAAGTGTATAATACCTCTTGTGTTAAGCTAAGAGTCTCCCTTTCAGCAAGTTCTGCATCTGGTAGTTTGGTGGAATATTAATTCAAAATATGAGCTATTCAATTACTTTGTTCTCTCCACAGAATAAGTTATCCAATCCTTGCAAAATAAATAGATACCACTAAGAAATTACTCTACCTTTCTACAAGTCACTTATACATGGAAGCCCCATAATAGTTTGGGTCACATCCCTGGTACCTGGTCGTTTGGTAATAATTTCTGTACTGTTACATTTTCTATATTACTTTCAAAAATCCTTTTGGACTAGAACTATGAATTGACTTTTTCATTAATGTATCTTTAGCATCTAGCACATTACCGTAGGAAATAATAGGTACGTTCCTAAATCTATTATATTTGTTAAATCATAAAAAATTGAATGTGATTGTCTCATTTGAAAAGTTTCTCTCCACGACTAGCTTTTCAGACTAGCATGCAACGGTAAAACTTTCCTCAGGCCAAATCATATTTCTATTAAGATCAGTCTTTACATTGGAGAGTTAAACATACAGAAGTAGAATTTCATGCATATTAGTGTGAAAAGAGAAGTTAGTGGTATTGATTATTTTCCTATATTTTCCCTTCACCCATAGGTTTCATTCAATAGGTTTTATAGACTAGTAATTCTCTCCTTTAGGCTGAATTTGACTATATGGATGCCGAAGTCCTTATGCTACATCATAGCTATATGCCTCATTTTTAAATTTTTTCCTCTAAGAAAATTCAAAGGAAAAGCATTTGATCTCAATAGAAAGATTTGCTGTTCAGTACAATCATTGGCAACAGTTAAGATCTTTTATAATGTTTGCCCTGCCAACTTGGTAAATTCACCTGTGTTTCTCTAACAGAGTTAAGAAAAGTCCTGTTAACTGATTTTTTTCCCCTCAGCTCATTACATCATCATAAGAGGCTTATCTCTAATTGGCTATTTTTCCTCTAAACTCAGTCCCTAGGCTTGAAGATTAAAATTACTTTATATCCAAACATTTTATCTTACTTAGGGAGACAGGTATAATAAATCACACATTCTTCACACTAAGTTATAATAATCAGTGTAAAATTACCTGAGCCTCATAATGTGTTTTATGCTGAAATTCACTCCCTAACTCAACTGTAAAATATGCCAAGTATTTCTGTTTTGCTTTTAAAATCAGAGAATTTAAAATACTATACTGCTAACATCATTTTCATAGAAGATTGACATTTTCTTATTCCAGTTTGCCTGTTGTGTTCATCACCACATCAAACATGGAAAGAAAAATGTACTGAGAAATTCAGCCTGGATACTGGAAAAAGGTGAAAGAATGGTTATTTGATGAATAGTAATGTTGATCAGATTCTTCCTAATTTAATCTCAAGGGAGTTCATGAGGAAGATACAATGATTTCTTTTTTGACAGATGGGGAAATTAGAGAACACAATGACTGGATATCTCATGCAATATCATGTCTTCTGAGTGGTGGGATCAACATTCTATCCCGATTCTCTAAATATCCAAGTCCATGCTTTTAAACCTTCAAAATGCTGATGTTTTAGAAGAACATCTGATACTACTTGTATAACCTTTATATATATATTAATTTAGTTTAATCCTAGCATCTTTATCTACATTGTGTCAGAAAAATATTTCCATTTCCTATGTTTCTTTTTAATAACTCACTTACTGGATCATGGTGTACCTATTTAAGGAAGAAAATTGGTTTCCTCATTTGTAGATGCATTGGAATGGTCTGTAATGAAACTGAACATGCATTGTATGTACTGAAATGCATCTGTAGATGCATTTTATGTTATATCTGAATTTTTACAGCCTTTCTGAAGTTGACAATTTAGATTTCAAGCCATTTTTTAATTGAAGACAATAAAATCAGAGTCACACTTCCTCAATTATATTTCTAGATATCTTAAGTGATTAAACATATTCTCCCTAATTATGCTCAAACTCCAAATTTCCCCCAAATCATATTTTGAATAGCAGAAAACCATTCAGAAGAATCACTTCTCTAAAATTGTGTAACATTTTTTTTTTTTTTTTTTTCCGTGACTCCATAGACATGTCAAAATAAACTCTCAGGTATGCTGTCATGAGTCTTGTAACTTTCATTTGTAGCACTTTACTAATCTGACCACTACTCAATTTTCACTTCAATACTCGACAGATTCAAATTCTGTTTCATGCATCCTGCTTTTGCCTAGGTCTGAGAATACTTCCAGTGCATGACACATTTCCCCTCAAGTACTTTTTGTCAGAATTCTTTGAGCTAATATCCTTTTTCTTGACATTAACCCTAAACTCTCCAGCCTGTTCTCCACTTGGACAATCCTTACTGAGCCCTTCTTCACACATCTGTTCTGTCCATAAATTGTTCCATCATAAGAACTTCTATAGATCAGTCTCCATGAATTAGACCCAGACCAACTTGATGTAATATATAGAACAATCCTATAGCAATGAATATGAATTGACAGATAAGATGATCCAAAATAGTAGTAAAGAACGCTAATTGTGGGGTCAGAACACTTTATACTTAAACCATGCAGACTCAATTTGTGGCACTTTCCACAACAAAATGTCTTTTGTAGTGGAAGATAGGAAGAGGAAATATCGATGTTTTGATACCCAACAGTTTTTTAACATGCAATACCTGAATAATAGAAATCTAAAGTCACTCTTCTCTCTGAAAGACCCCACTCTCTGCCTTAAGTGTCATTTGCCCCTTCTCATTTTCCTTCTAATAAACTTTGTGATACTTTTACTAAGTCTCATGTCATTAAAGAGAGAGAGAGAGAAGAAATCAGATGTAAGATTTCAGGCTATTTCAGACTAACCTCATTTCATAAGAAACATAAGAAATGAGGGGAAATAAATGTGAGGAAGGTTTACTAACCATCTCAGATCAAATTATAATATTTTTCCTAGTCTTTACTTCATCAAAAAATGGCATCAAAATTACCTTGGTTTTATGGCAGAAAAATGAGAATCAATCTTGAAATTTTTAAAAAATTCTGCATTTCTCACATTCAATTCATCATTATACATCACTGTTTTTGTCTTCACAATATTTCTCAGAACTATACAGTTTGCTAACACACTAGTGAAAATTATTGGCATTGTTTAATTGAACAACATAAAACCTTTTTAAGTCTGCAGGGTATACACTAATGTTGATTCCCAGTGACCTGGGTGGCTGAGGCAGGAGAATTCTACATTCAAGGTCATTATAGAATTTAACTAGGGCCCTGTCTCAAAGTAAAAATAAAAGGTGCTGAGAAGGGGTATAGCTTAGAGGTAGAGTTGTCCCTGGGCTCAATCCCCAGTACCTAATAAAGAAATAAATAATTTATTAACAAAAGGCTTCTGACCGTTCTTTCCACTAGAATAATTCCTTCTCCTCTGACTTTTCCCCACAGTATACAGAGTGCCATTCAGGCATGTCACTCTGATCAAGTCACAAAAGTTTTAAATATTATTCAATACATTTCCTTGGCATCAAACAGCCATTCCAATTTTTATCATGAAATAACTATGTTACAAAAACTATGTGTTTCTTACAGTCCTGCATGTGCCCCACCCTCTTTGTCTCCTTCTTGTCTTTTCTTCTCTCCCCCTAGCAACACAAACCTAGTAACTTGTTCATGTAAACCAGATAAGCCACTATTTCTAAGTATTTAGTGACAAAGTTAATGTCCTATGTTCTAATCAGCCCATTCTGTGCATCTGGTCAGGGGCTATTTGGCTAAACAAGTCTTAATGAGACTATTCAAGAAAATATTATTAGTTGGATAAAATATGTGGTAAAATAAGAGGCCTTACTAATCAGTTTGGGATGCATAGGTTAAATGAACTGTAAACACTTTCTAAATTAAGATTTATCAGAATATTTGGTAGGTAATATGAGTTGTGAATTTCCAAGTTGGGGTTAACATATAAAATTACTCAAAATATTTGACCCCAGGAATAATTATTTTCATTTTTATTTTTCACACTAGGGATTGAACTCAGGTTCTCTCAACCACTGAGTCACATCCCCAGAATTTTTTGTATTTTATATATTAGAGACAGGTCTCTCTGAGTGAGTTAGTACCTCAAGTTTGCTGAGGCTGGATTTGAACTCTGAATCTTCCTGCCTCGGCCTCCTGAGCTGCTAGGACTACAATTTTGCCACACCACGCCCAACTCCAGGAATAATCATTAATGTCACTATGTACACTAGTGTCCCATGGAATACAACCCAGGCAACTTTGTTTTAGAATCATTTTTCCAAAAAACTTTCTTTGCATTTTTGCCATGTTATCATAGGATTTACAAAGGATCAGAAGAGAGAAAACAATAGGGAGAGTGTTTCTTATGTGTCCTAAACCCTGAAGCTCCCTTTTGTCTAGGATAGAGGGTATGGACATGTATTTTCCAAAAGTTTCATAATAAACTGATTGATCATATTTAAGTACTGTGAAATCCTGAACTACAAAGTAATATAATTTTAGATATTCACAATTTTTTCATCTAATCAAACTAGACAGATGACTTGATTCAAAATCATTTTCAAATTATCTCTGCAACTTAGTATGATGATAGACATTAAAATATACTATATTGATATTTACAGTATATGTGGGACACAAACAAAAAATGAACATGGAATATTTTCAAACCTTCATATTTTATCAATGTAACTGACAAGTATAATTGAAATAATTGATACAATTTAAATATAACTGCAAATTCCTTCTTTATCTCTGTCTTCACAATAGAATAACCCTATGATCTCATTCTGAAAGTAACCATTTGAAATTGTCAAGTCAGCTGATTCATAACATATTTTGAATTTCCCAGAAGCTTAGTTAATCAGTGGCATGATTTTCAAATTGCTTTTATAAACTGACTGGTCAAACCTCTTGAGGATAGAAGGCATTTTGGCAACAGTTTACTTTTAGGTAAATGAAATTGTTGTACTATTAAAATCTTTGTAGAGAATATGAAAGGTTAAAATGATTTAAATGTCATGCTATTATCCAAATATCCTAATAATTCAAGCTAAAGTTTTAACTTGGTTGACCTTAATATCAATATCTTTAGAAGTATGTCACAATTTTATTTCTACCATGAAGAATTTGTTAGAAAACCTTGTCCCCTGGAACATTTCTTTCTTCTGTTGCCCTTAGAACATGTCTCTGTGTCAAACTGATAATTATCTTTTTATAGAATTATAAATTCATCACTTAGATTAATGTATAAAGGAATTATATGATATATATATCAGAATACTCCAGAACAAATCTTTATGTGTGAATAAAACTAACATTTACTGTCATAGAAAATGAGCTTTTCTGAACTACCAAGCAGCATAAAAGCAGAGAATCTTTTAAACTTAGTTTTAGTACAGTAGGTCAAAGACTGAGGAGCATTATTTCTAATAGTACAAATCTACTGTCATATGGCAGATTGACCCCACAAAATAAAGTGAATTCCTACCTCAGAAAAACAGAGAATTGGGTGTGTTTTGGTGTTCAGGTATAGTTTGACTGAAATTATAACAGTAAACATATACATGTACTATGTAAATGGTCAACATTACAAGGGGATTAAGAGCATAGAATATGGAGTAAAACATTTTGGAACTATTTAATGCCTGAAATTCCTAATCTGTAAAATATGAATAATCACTTTTTTACTTATAAGATAGTTATAAGAAATGACAAATACTTTAAATACTCCAAAATATTCCTTCTAAAGTTTCTTCTTCCTTTCACAAGAGACACTAACAGCTTTCATTTTAGATTTCAAGAGGTACTTTCAAAAGTGGAAGGTGGGAGACCAGGCATAATCATAATTTTTCAAATATAGTGTAGGCTGGTGAGCCAATATGAGGTAAGGAATGTTTTGTCAGTTAACCTTTGAGAACTATCACTTTTTATTGCAATCTAAGGTAGCTGGAGGATGTGCCCTTCCCTGAGGTTCAGTGTCTTTGGTGAGAGATTCTGAAGATGGACTTCTCTAGAGATGCAGGCTGAGATCCTTGGAGACCATTCCTCCAAACTTCACTCTGTAGAAGTCCAACAGGAAGGCAAGTCTTTTGTACTCTGTATTTAACCCCTGACATTAAGAATGTGACTGATGCCCCAGGTTAGGTTAGTAATTTATAGATTATTAACCTCCATTGTTTCATCTACACATTTTCTGTAGTAAAATTTAACATATATTCACTTGGTTTTAAATAATTATTTCTACAGTACCTGAGAGAACAGATGAACAGATGTGTTAGAAGAGTTAAAATAATATGAAATAAGAGTGAAGGATTCCCTAGATGTTTTTCTGGCAACTGCTGTCCTGAGAGAAGGGCCAACTCTTAGCCTGAAATATCGAAGCTATTCTAGTAACTCAACTGAGAATCTCACTCAGGGACTAGAGTAAGGCAACAAAATCACACCAATTGTGCAATTTCCTTTTGGAAAGTTTAATTCATGTAATTAGAAAATAATGAAGAAATTAATATGCAAAGGTATTTTTAAAAATTAGGAACTAACAGGGATCAAATAACTCAGCACGGTATCTATTATAAAATAAATAATAAATGATCGATACCCCAAATAATTATTATAAATTATAAATTAAAATCAAATGAAGATCTTATTCATGTACTATGGTCTTAGACATTAGGTTCCTAAATCACTAAAAAAATTACATAGATATAGATATGTGTATATATAAACCCATATAAATATAATACACAGACATCTTTATATATTTAAATGTTTAAGTATTCTTCCATTAAATGTAAAACTAATGTTGTAGCATACAGATGAGAAAATAAGTGCATTATAATAATACATTAAAAATGGCAGTACTATCAATTGTATCCATTATAAATACAATCCTGTAAACACGTAGGTTAATAGACTGAAAGGTACTAAATTGAAATTAAATTAGGTAAAGGGATTATTAAATTTAATATTTGCCCAAAGATCTTTAATTAGTTATTATACTCATTGTGCATGCATATTATTAAAAGCTTCCCTGTCATTTGTTCAGTCAACTTTGGAACAAAATATTTGTTTATAAATTAGTTTTTACTCATTCAGCATGTCACCAATGTTGTTACAAAACACTTCCTCCCTTCTACTGGTTATGTTATTTCTCAGGAAGCACTTGCTAAATATCACTGGTAAAGGGTTGGCTTAAGATATGAAATTATCCAACATGCTCACCCTGCAAACATATTGGATAGCAATTAATTCCATACTTTGCACCATTTGTATAATAAAAATCTAATCTAAATAAATGTTATTATTTAAATTGTAAATGTGAATAGTGAACATGGAAAAATTTTGTGTACTTTTAAAGCCTATTTGAGCAGATCAAATCAACACAAGAAATATTTCAGTAAAAAGTTTAGTCATTTGTAAATTGTCATATCAGTTGGCTATTGATATCTAGGACATAATTTCACTCTACAGAAACATAGACTACAAAATCTCCACATCACTTTTTGTATTTACAGCAATGATTATTTTAGACTCTGCTTTAAAGAAATTATCCATAGTAACTGTCAAAGGGATCAGTGTAGATGGAAATCATTTTAAGAGTAGTATTTTAAAGCAATGCTGAGCACTCAGGCTTAACCTAAATCATGATTACTTGGTTCATATTCAGACATAAATGTGAAAATTTCATGTCTTGCCGAAATTTTAAAATATTTTTTTCTCTCAAAAGTAAAGTAGTAACTCAACTCAAAATGGATCAAAGACATAGGAATTAGACCAGAGTCCCTGCACCTAATAGAAGACAAAGTAGGCCCGAATCTTCATCATGTTTGGCTTAGGATCAGACTTCTTCAACAAGACTCCCAAAGCACAGGAAATCAAAGTAAGAATCAAAAAATGGGAATGACTCAAACTATAAAGCTTTTTCTCAGCAAAGGATACAATCAAGAATGTGAAGAGAGAGCCTACAGAGTGGGAGAAAATCTTTTCCACATGCACTTTTCTCCAAAATTTATAAAGAACTTAAAAAACTTTACACCAAAATTACAAAGAACCCAATCAATAATGGGCCAAGAAACTGGACACTTTACAGAAGACTAATAAATATATGAAAAAATGTTCAACATCTCTAGTAATTAGAGAAATGCAAATTAAAACAACTCTAAGATCTCATCTTACTCCAATTAGAATGGCTATTATCAAGAACACAAACAATATAGATGTTGGCGTGGATGTGGGGAAAAAAAGCACACTTTTACGTTGCTGGTGGAGTTGCAAATTGCAGCCAGTCTGGAAGCAGTGTGGAGAATCCTCAGAAAACTGGACCCACCTCTTGACCCAGTTATCCCACTCCTCTGTTTATATCCAAAGGACTTAAAATCAGCAAACTACAGTAACAGCCACATCAATATTTATAGCAGCTCAGTTCACAATAGCTGGATTGTGGAAACAACCTAGATGCCCTTCAACAGATGAATGGATAAAGACACTCTGGTATGTATACACAATGGAATACTATTCAGCCATAAAGAAGAATATTATTATTCTATCCATTTGCAAATAAATGGATAGAATAAATGGATAGAATTGGAGAATATCATGCTAAGTGAAATAAGCCAAGCCCAAAACACCAAAGGCTGAATGTTTTCCCTGATAAGTGGAGAATGATTTATAATGGGGGTAAGGAGGTGGGGAGTGAGAGAAGAATGGGGAAACTTTAGAATATGTAGAAGGAAATGAGAGGGAGGGGGTATGAAAAATGGTGGAACGAGACAGATATCATTACCCTATGTACATGTATGATTACACGAATGGTATGAATCTACATCATGTACAACAATATAAATGAAATGATGTACCCCATTTGTGTACATGAATCAAAATGCAGTCCTGTACAAAATTAAAAGCCAAATAAAAAAAAAGTAAAATAGTAATCACTTATTTTTCCTCATTAGCGCAGTTCTCATTCTAACAATGACCTCTTCATTAAGGGTGGTGGAGTGGTGGAGTGGACCCCTAAATGAGTCTCCATCTAAAACAGTTTTGAAGCTATTTTTGTCTTGCCTCATTTTCCCTTACCTGTTTTAATAGCCTTATTATCTGTACATGGAAAGAAGGATGAATTGTAATAATTTTCTTGCTACATCTCTTAATTTTAATTAAAATAGCCTTGAAATATTCTGAGAAACATCATTTAGCATTCAATTTGCTCAGTATTCTGGAAATAATATGTGCCATGCGTAACATTGTCTTTATATCAGATATAAAAATTACAAACTTAATCTCTTTTTTCATAGACGTTGTTAACTCTACAGAAAAAAATGGAGGAGTGGGGGGAAGTTATCTTGATTTAAGTAATCTAGGGTGATTGAAGATTCCCTAATAAAATCTTGGAAAATCATGGTAATATTAAAGAAATCAGATAGTCCCAAAATTCATCTGTGTAACTTTTTTAAAAGCTGTATCTTTTTCCTTCATGTATTCATTAAATATCTCTCATCACCTGGTAGCCATCACTTTGGTGACTAAAAGTCACTATATCAAGTAGTAGTATAAATATGGCTTCCATGCAATAGCTGTTAGAGACCAGTAGCAACCAATGCTGATACATTCAGCTGGTGAAGAAATGACAAACTCTTTTTAAATGCAGACAGTTTGTTGTGTACATAGACCCTGAAAGCAACTTTTGCCAAGTGGTCAACCTCTAAGTTCTTGTCCCATAGGAAGACACTGAAACAAGGTGACTGAGACAAGAATGGTGGCTGTCCTCTTCTGAAGAGCTGATTTGTGCTGCATTGTGCAGTTTAAGTCTGCCAGTGTGCCTTAGGCTATGAAAGGAGAAAGCTTTAGACCTCATCAGACACACAAACCTGATGAAAAGTCATCTCATGGCAGCCTCCCTGATAAATTTGAACGTGAATGAGGAGTGGCCTCCTCTTATGTTCTCTCATCTGCAGGGATCACAGGGCTTTTTACAGTCAGCAAAACTGCCATTAAGCCTGGCTGCCTGAAGGTCATATGGGGACACAGCAAGGCCATTAATACTTAAGAATACACTACTAAGTTTTCTGTGAATAACTGATACATGTGTACACACACAATCTTCAGTGAGAACAACGCGACAATATCAAATTCTGAGATAAACATTGAAAATAAACATGTATTAGGTGACTCTGAATTTACCACTTTCTGTAAAATGAAGGAAAAGAACAATGGTTCTACATTTCTTAAAATAAAAATGAGATAGCATCCAGACTTACCACCAACTTTGAGAAACCATAAAGAAATAGCTTGTATCCTGTAAAAGCCATACACTTGCCATTCAGAAATTACAAGTCACCTGTGCTAAGTTTTAACTTAGAGATTTAAGAAATGACTAATTATATATAAATTTACTTTATATTATATTTGAGGTTAAAATAAACTAAGGCTCACCTAATAAAATATTTTAGTTTGGGGGTATAAATCATTTGTATTCAGTGAAAATTCATCCTAGAATTCAGGCTATATCGGAGTTTACACACAAGTTCTTCCCTGCCTTTCCATGAAAAATAAATTGTTAATAAATCAATGCACACAGGGTATTAATGGATATTTTTCATATTCTGTTGCCTATTTATTGACTTGTTTGTTTTTTTTTCTCCTGTTTTTCCTAATTTCTACATCATGTTTGCCAATTTTTCTACATTTTAAAGCTTTATTTTAATATCTTATGAAATGTGGTGTAGAATTATCTGGTTAAAATGAAAACTTGCCATCATTCCTCCTCTTGAAAATGTGTTCAATCTTAGAGTTATTAGATGATTTTTTATGTTTCTGTGTATGTGTGTGCGTTTCCCCAACCAATCTCTCTCCGTGAGTCAAGGTAATGTTCCTCTTTTCCTATCTACTCTATTCAGAATTTTGCTGACTTTGATGACGTCTGTTTTAATTCTTGTTTGTGATTGTTTTGAATATAGCTGATGGCTTGAGACTTTTCACAAAGAAATAAAGTTGAAAATGTTGTTCCCGGTATACTTCGACTTACTGATAAACTTACATTGTAATGTTTGTTGGCAAATTGAAACTTCGGTAAAAACTTAGAGGCAGTTTTATAATAAACGGAACAATTCCCAGCCAACAATACAGTCTGTAACAGTAGGGGGTGTTGTTGGAATTGAATGTGTTTAATGGTTGGTTGAGATAAGATTGGACACTAATAGAAAATTCTTACCTGTGGAAGGCATGTGATTAGAGTGTCAACATTTGTCTTTCAGGTCTCCTGTGTTTCTCCTAACGGAGGCAGTACATTCCAATGGAAAGCACTTTAGAGAGAGAATACATGATCCATATTCTGTATCAGTTCTACAACTGACTGGATGTGTTTAAATGTGCTGGCTATTTTAGCAATTTAAATTTTAGTAGTATACTTGAAAGTGGAAAACCAAATAAAATATATTGTACAATGAAATACTAAAAGGAATAGACAATTTTGAGATGATTTGGAGGGAGAAATAAAAAACAATTCTTTTTTTTATTTTACTTGAGAAGCAACTATGAAAAGCTGTTCATCACCATGGTATAGGATTTATTTATAAGTGACTTTTATCTTGACTCTGTTCACAACAATCATAAGCTAGACTTAAATTATTATTTCATACAAAATGTGTGCCTTCTATATCATACCATTATATAACATCATATTATTTTTTTAATCTTTATATCACTGAGCAATTAATGAAATACCAGAATAATAAAATATGAGTCATAAGTTTGTAGAATAAAACATTACAACTAAATTTACTTTTAATTATTTTGGCTTATAACTATCCTTTTAAAGATTAAAAATTAAATTAAAACCAATTATTTAAGATATGTCACCCTATTTTTATTTAATTTTTACTAACATGTATTCATTGTAGATACCAAAGGAGTGCCGTGTGGTATTTCACACATGCATACAGTGTACAGTGATCAAAATAGAGTAAGTAGACTTTTCCTTTTCTTTTCTTGTCTTTAAGTTTGAAGTCTTTGAGCTCTTCATTTCTACGTCTTCACTAATGCATCACAATTTATTCATACCTAAGTCATCCTACTGCCTATCATTTGCTGCAAAAGGGATAGAACTGGAGAACATCATGTTGAGTAAAATAATCCAAATACTACATGTTCCCTCTCATATATGGATGCTAAAATATTGACCTGAATATAGAATAGTGATTACTAGAGTCTGGGAAGCGGGTGGTGGGTAAGAGTCAATCAAAGGAGGTTGGATTACAGGTATTGCTAGAACGCTATTTATCTTTTTAATGAGACAAAGTGGTAGAATAAAAATCAGTGACTGCATTATCATTTTTATTTTCTAACAACTACTTTTGTCTCTATAACTAGAAATATATAAATAAATGCTGATTCTTACATGACCTAATGGCTTGTCACTTAAATTTCATCATCTCTACTGAATCTACTGCTCAAAGTCATTATTATCACAAGCTATAACATCACTGTCTTAATGACATATTTTTTTTCTGTTTAATCACATCAAATGGTACTAAAGCTGGTAGAGAAAAGTTTGGCAGTAATCAGTAAAGTTGAATCTTTCTTGAAATTGTAAATTTTAAAAAGTTGGTTTCTATTATTGTATTGAGAATTTTTAAGACAATCAGCAAAAATCTGCAGTGAATTTACTGAACAAAATAATTTTCATAATTGATTGTAGTATGTTGCAATAAATAAAGTGTAACTCATAAACAGGCATTTAGCTTAATGAATTTTCATGACTTGATCATATCCATGCAATCTGAAACTGAATCAAGAAACAGAATGTCACCAGAGCCCTGAAAATCCTTTATATACTCCCTGCTAGTACAGCTCACAAAATATAACCACTATTTTGACTTCTAATACCACAGTTTACCTTCCTCCTTCTTTCCTTCCTTTCTTTCTTCTTCTTTTCCTTTCCTTATTTTTACTTCAAATGAATCAATGTGTTCTATCTTTATATGAACTCTTGTTGAAAATAAGCTTACTTAATTCATCCTTTTTATTGAATATACATTTAATCCATTCATATTCACTGTTGCGTTGATAATCCTGTGCAGACATACTACAAAGTGTTGTGCATTGTGTAAATAAAAAGATTCGGCTTCTTACTACACTGATATGAGTAATTTCATACATGCTTTGGTGAAGATATGCTATCATGATTTGGGGATATACATCTAGAGAAGGAATTATTGGAGTACAGGACATGCTTATATTTAAATATAATAGATATAGCCAATTAGTTTTCCAAAGTTATTTTATTCATTTTGCACCCCTATCAGAAGTATATGTAAATGCTGTTGTCTCCACATAGTTTGAAATCTAAACATTTTCTTTGTTATTTTATGTATGGATATGTGTTGGTAGTATTTATGTTTTTATATATATCACCCTCATGGTAATAAAATGAGCACCATGTAATGTGTTTTATTGGCCCTTAAAAAATCTCTTTGTAAGAACTTCACAAATTTCCCCCCATATTTCCCCATTTCCCCATATTGATTACCAATTTCTGCTTGATTTTTTTTTTTTTTTTTTTTTTTTGCGCGATCCTGGGGATCGAACCCAGGGCCTTGTGCTTGCAAGGCAAGCACTCTACTGGCTGAGCTATCTCCCCAGCCCTCTGCGTTGATTTTAAGGCTCTTCATGTATTCTGGACAGAGAATTTCATGTATTGTATATTGTGAATATCTTTCATACTCTGTGGGTTCTTTTAATTGCCATAATAGAATGTCTGATGAAAGGACATTTTCATCCCCGTGGTAACAAAATTATGTATTTCCATCATGGAAAATGTTTTGTTTACTGCTATTTTGTTTTGGAAAATATTCACTTCATTGAAGGTCATAAAGAGATCATCTATTTTAGTCAGCTCTTTCGCTGCTGTGACTAAAAGATCTGACCTGAACAATTTTAAAGGAGGAAAAGTTTATTTTGAGGGGGTCGTGATTGCAGATGTCCTAGTCCATAGAAGTCATACTCCAGTTTTGGGGGCTTGAGGTGAGGCAGGACATCATGGCAGAAGAGTGCAGCAGAGGGAAGCAGCTCACATGGTGATCAGGAAGCAGAGAGAGAGAGAAAGAGGTCTCCACTTGCCAATACAAAGAATACCCCAAAGCCATGTACAGATCCCCACCTCCTCCAGCCACAACCCACCACTTCAGTACTACTCAGTTAATGCCTATCAGGGGATTAATTCACTGATTGGTTCAGACTCTTAAAACCCAATCATTTCTCCTCTGACCTTCTTCCATTTTCTCAAACATGAGGGTTTGGGGACACATCTCACATTCAAACTGTTACATCATGCTATGCAATTACTAAAAATTCAGGGGTCAAATTTCATTTCAGTTGAATTTTTTAATGTCTATTTTATGTTGCTTTTGATCTATTTATTATCTAGTGTGCACTGTTTAATTCCCAGGCAGTTGTGGGATTTGCTTATTTCCTTACTATCTTCTGTATTATTATTATTATTGTGGTTGTTGTTAGTCTTCTAGGGTAATTCCATGTGATTGATGTAAAAATTGAATAACCTTAGAATTTTTGCTGCCTTTACTAACAGCTATAGAAAATAAAATTTAAAATATGCAAATCTAACAGTGTACCTTTCTGTTTGTCATTTTGTTCTTGTAAGTTTTAGTTAGGGATAAACTGAGGTTAGGTGAGGTTCACAATATATTTAGCACAGTGATCTCTTCGTATACAATCCTACCCATAATTGTTAATAAAGTAACTTCTATCTATATAATGAATTTTGACTCACAGTTTACTTTGGTAGTAGCATAGCTTATACCAACGTTCTTTTGGTTCACATTTGCATATTGAACCGCTTCAGTTTATTTACCTTCACACTCTGTATTGTTATATTTGTTGTGAAGGATTATGTATTTTCCCCATTCTAACAGGTTTATACATGAAATATTTAGTGCATAATTTAGGCTGTTTTGACTGCTATAAAAATATTGTGAAACATGTAGCTTATACAACATGAATTTCCCATAGTATGGAAGCTGAGAAGTTCAAGATTAAGGTGATTACAGAGTTGGCATCTGCTGACAGCCTGCTTTGCAGACAGTGCTTTCTTCCTGTATCCTCTCATGGTGAAGGGGCAAAGGTCCCTCAGATCATTTCTACGGGAGCCCTCACCCCAGCCCAATGTCCTAATACCATTGATGACTTTGGGTAGTAGGATTGCAGCATGTGAATTTTGTGAGAACAAAAACATTCAGTCTGTTACATGTGCTAGGAATTTATTATGTGTAAGAGTTATTTTTAAAATTAATTACAGTCTGACTTTCTGATCAAAAGGCACAGATTAACTGATGGGAGAGGTCACAACTGGTAAAAGAAAAAATCCTCAATGGAGTCAAAAATACACAAAGTACCTGTGATTGTTCATCTTATTTTTTTCGTGGGTTTGTTTTGGTTTGTTATTTTATGGGCATACTCAATTAAAATTCCTGTACAAGTCTAAAGGCTAAAAAGAACTCTTATTAGGACCTTGGCAGAGGGTGGCACTGGTGGTCAGAGGAACCAACATGAATTGAGACTCTGGCAAGGCTGGAGTCACAAAATTGGAGTCTTGAGAGATATCAAACAATGGTCACTTCAGGGAATTTGGCAATTTTTAAATTGCGTAACGTAATAAAACACGAAAGAGAAAATATTCTGAAAAACAGTTCAGTTCTCTATATAGAATCTATAACATAAGGAAACAAAAACCTGAAAAATTCTAAGATGATAATCCCCAAGACGACTACCTTAGGAATGGGAGTCCAACAGAGATAAAAAAAAAAAAAAAAAAAATAACTCCCAAACTGCATATGAACCTCAATATAGCACAATGATTGGATTAAAATGATGTCATTTTCCCTTCTTCTCATACACATGATATAATATATCTCTAAAGGTAAATGATGAAAAACACTTTGAATTTTAGTACAAAAATATCATGTATTCAGTAAAAAATGCCGAGTACAACAAGAAACAAAATCTTGTTTTAAAACATGAAACAAATGGTAGAAAATAAAAGCAAATACACAAACTAGTCAGATACACTAGTCAGCAGAAAAATAATATGATTGGCAGGTATGGAAGCCCAGGCTGTGATCACAACAACCCAGGAGGATGACAAGTTTGAAGTCAACCTGTGCAATTGAGCAAGACCCTCAGCAAATTAGTGAGACCCTCTCTCAGAATTTAAAAGAAGAATTTTTAAAAGAACTGGGAATAGAGCAAATTGGTAAAGTGCCTCTGAGTTCAATTCCCAGTATCCCACCCTCCCAAAAAATAGCTAAAACAGATTAGCTTGTATAAACAGAATATGTATAGTAAGAAAATTTAGAAAATTTCCCTAGGAAATTAGTTTGTTAAAAAATCAAAAGGCTTAAAATTCAAACAATAATGAAACATACTTATAAAAGAATAATGAATAAATATTGACCAAGTAACACACTAAGGATCATCTATCATGGACTTCAAAATATACTTATTCATTAATGTGAAAGGCAAGCCAATTTAAATAGAATTAAATTGTTCTGATTCACTGGCATGATTAGAGGAATTGGTTTGTATATAAATATATGGAGAAAACAAATGAAAAAAAGGAAAAAAATATTTAATTCAGTAAATAAGACAGTATTTTTGAAGGAACATAAAAATGTAATGATGTGTATATGATACATATTAAATTCAACTATATCAAATGCATTTAATTTATATGCAATAAAATGAATAATGGCTGAAATTGTAAGAAAATAAGCTATTTAAAGAACAAGACACAAATGTATAAAGATACAGAGAATAAAAAAAGATGAATTATGTAAACATAAATACAAAATATGTATAATTTATGTAGACACATAAATAAAAATTGTATATAAATGTTAGTATAAGACTGCATCTTTCAAGTCAAAATCTTTACTATAATAGTATCATACCAGAGTGTGAAATCATGACTTTAGAAATTTATTGAAAATGTAAATTCACAGGTACCTGAATATATGTCATCAAAATGTATGAAACAGCTGGGCACGGTGGTGGGCACCCATAATCACGGCAGTTCAGGAGGCTGAGGCAGGAGGATCTCAAGTTCAAAACCAGCCTCAGCAAAAAGTGAAGCACTAAGCAACTCAGTGAGACCCTGTCTCTATATAGAATACAAAATAGGGCTGGGGATGTGGCTCAGCAGTCAAGCACCCCTGAGTTCAATCCCCAGTAACCCCCCCCCCCCAACCAAATGTATGAAACAAAAAATTTGAATAAATAAAAAATAAAACATAAATTTGTAATTGTCCTTAGAAGTGTTAATGAGCAATTTCTTCCAATAGTTAGAAAAATATCAATAATGGTAGAGAATTTCTAAATGCTGAAAATAATTTACCAGTGAAACTAAATAATAGTATACCTCACAATGAAAATATTTGATCCTTTCAAATATATGTAAAATTCTTAGCAAATTTGATTATTTCCTGAATTGTAAACAAGTCTCATTAAAATTTCACAGATGAAATCATTAAAAATTTATTATCTCAACACAGTAGGGATAAACCAAAAATCAATAACATAAATTAAATGACTGTTTACCTATTTAAAATTTTTAATTGAAATGTATTTTTTGCCCGTACTTATTGAGTATGTGTATATGTATAATATAACAATATAAGCTTATAATGAGTAATGATCAAACCATGGTAGATTTTAATCTCCTCAAACATTAACCATTTCTATGTGCTGTGAAACTTAGGCATCTTCTTCTAGTTATTTTAATGTACATCATTAAATTGTTACAAACTATGCTAATAATTCCTACAGTTTCTCTCTTGATACTGTTATCTAACTTCTCTATCTCCCTCCCTATTATCCTTCCAAGTCTATAGTCACCACTAGATAACTCTCTTATAGAATTCAACAAATGAATGAGAATATATGGCACTTTCATTTCCCGACCTGACATTTTTTAGCTAAGATGATGTACTTCAGTTCTATTCATTGTGTCATGAAGGACAAGATTAATGATTTTCTATGATAATATTTATCATAAATAAAAATTTATCATATATAAAACATATATATGTATATGTATAACATTTTCTTTATCCATTCATCCATGGATGAACATCTTGGTTGATTCCATATCTAGGCCACTGTGAATACTGCTGCAATTGACAGGAGTGTATATGTCTTTTTAATAAACTGATTTCAAATCTTTTTGCTATATATCTAGCAGTGGGGTTGCTGTATCATCTGGTAGTTCTATTTTATATTCTTTGAGGGATGTCCATAGTAGTTTCTATAATGGCCATACTAATTTATATACCTACAAATAGTACATAATAGTTCCACTTAATAGTCATGATAACAAAATACAAAAATGACATTGAGAGAAAAATCACAAATAAAATTTTTCTCATGAACACACACACAAATATCTCAAGAAAAAACACTATCCAATCTAACATGTAATCATGCATATATATAATATAAATATAATTACATACATATTACATTAAAGGTAAAAGAGGTTTAGAAGGTTACTCTAAGAATGAAAGGTGTTATCATTATATTTAGAATCCCCTAAGGGTCTTTTTACTTCTAGGAAAATAGTGTAAACATGTTTACTTACAAACAATGACTAAGTACAGCTATAATTAAAATGATATAAACAAAAGAAAATCTGCCAAATGGAGAGAAGGCCAATTCACAGCAACCTCAACAAGAATGACAATAGCAAAATCTGATCTCTTCCTCCAAAGGGATGAGAAAGGGTCTTTCAACTTCTAGTTTTGTACCCAGCAGAATACGTATTTAATTTAACCAAAAGACTTGTAAAAATAATTTTTGGAAGCATTATTGATAACAGCTGGATAATGAAAAGAAGATCATCCACAGTGAAGAGGATATTTAAACTAAGCCACTTTCCTAAAATAAAACTGTTCAAAACTAAGAGAAAGCCCTGCAATGACATAGATCAGTCTCAATCTTAAGTATAACAAAAGGAGCTAGAAAAAGAAGAATACGAATCGTGTAATTTCTATTTCAAGTTCAAAACAGACTCAATCCATCTATCGTATTCCATTCAGAATCGGGTTTGTTCTTGTGGTAAGATCACTGACTGGAATGTGGCATAATGAGGGCTCTTTGATTTACACGTTGGCTAATGAGCTGTGTTCATTTTGTGAAATTTAAAAAATGTTTTCTTGTGATTTTTTTCTAAGGAATTATATTGTCAGCAGAGATGATGGTAATCCTAGAAGTCTGTATCCATCTCCTATTGAAACTTGCCAGGTTTGTCATACAATATATTTGATAGCCATGAATATTTCAAGCAAAATTGTTTCTGCTGTGTCATAAAAACTAATTGGTGAAGTGATTTGAGCCACATCCTGAACCACACTGTTCTTTCCCTCCCCTGACCCCAAGTCCCTCTAAAAGCAAACAGCCTCATGTGGCCCTAAAGATAAAACAGATTAGCACACAAAGTGTGACATAAGGAATTCCACGAAACGTCATGCCTCCTCTTGGTGGTGAGCAAGGTTACACGGAGTAACTTGTCTCTAACATTACGGAGGTTATCCTGATGAGCCGATGGACACCAGAAATATTATTGATGTCACATTTCCTTGAAATTTTGTTTTCTAAAATGTAATCAAACCTAGAAAATAAATAACTATGACCTCTTAGATGTTCTATGTAGCATGGTTCCTGCATCTAAAATCACAGGAAATATCTTTTGACAAAGAATAGGATAAGTTTCTTAGATAAATTAATAGGTAAGATTAAGTTTACTGTCTCCTCCATAAAAATGAAAAAAAAAAAAAAAAACAGACAACCAGGTAATTTAGTTTATATCTACTTCAAATTGAATGCCTTTGATGCATGGAAAGTAGATATATTTTGATTTAATTCTTCATTATGTATTGTCAAAATTCGTTTAGTTTTGCTCTCAAATTTGCCATTCCTTTGGTAGTGATTTATTTTGACATCTCAAATCTTTCTGGGATAATTTTTCTTCTCCTTTAATTTTGTTTATATAAAACTATTTTGTCCTTATTATTGAGGTATATTTTACAGAGTATAGACATTTTGATTTGTAGGTATTTCATTTCACATCATTTCACTTTTTAATAATATTTTTAAAGTATACTGTGTTCAGACTAGAGAGGTGGTTCACTGGTAGAGTACTTGTTTAGCATCAGTGAGTCCTGGGTTTGATCCCCAGTACAATAAGAAAAAATGTATATATATTTATCTCCTAGTTTCTAGTACTACTATTGAGAATGTAGTGTTCAATCTAATTGGCATGTTTTTTATTCCCTATTTGCTTTTAATATATTCTCTTTTACAAAAATATTTTGAAATTCTACCACGTCTATTTTTACCTTCTGTCTACTTATTTAACTTCTTATGTATCTTTATAGTCCACATTTACAAATGGTTGAATGTAGAACTTTCTGGATTTTTAAATTTGTTTATTTGTTGGTTCTGGAGATTGGAACCAGGGACACTGCCACTGCACAACATTCATAGCTCTTTTTTATTTTATTTTATTTTTTTATTTTGAGGCAGAGTGTTGCTAAGTTGCTAAGACTGGTCTCAAACCTGTAGCCCTCCTGCCTCAAATTCCCAGGTCAGTGAGATTACGGGCATGTTCCACCTTGACTGGCGTAATATTCTTGAATATAAACTTGACCTAATTCTCAGTATTCTGCAATTTTGTGTAGATGTACGATGGTAAATCTTCTCTTTCTATCCTCCTATCTCTCTCTTTTCTCTCAGCTGTACATCTCTATCTCTGGCATTTGGTGCAATTTCTTCAGAACTATGTTGAGGTTAAACAATTTCCTATTCTAATAGAGTCTCTTCTTTGTTCAATGACCTTTCTGTTACTTTTTTTAAAGAGCACCTTAATATTTGCTATTAAAGTTTAAAATTTTAATAGTAAGACTACTTTAAAAATAAAGTTTAGAGACTCTTAACAGGACAAAAAACAGAATAACTGAAATATGTAAGAGTATATACCACTGTTACTGAGTATATACTTAAGGATTTAAGGATTCCTTAAATATGTGTCACCAGCATACGCTAGTTATTGACTCACTGAGTAATTCTTTTTTATTATAATTATTAACAAATTTATGGGATTCAGCATGGTATTTTCTTACGTGTATGTATCATGCATTGATCTTGTCCATCTCCTTTTCTTTTATCTTTTCCCATCTTCTCTTTTTCCTCTTTCCCCCCCAAACCTCTTTCCAGTTTCTAAAAAAATTTCTCTTCTACTTTTAATTTTTAGGTACTTTTTTTAGATTTCCACATATGAAAGAATACGTATGATACCCGTCTTCCTGTGTTTGACTTATGTCACTTAACATGAAGCTTTTCACTTCTATCAATTTTCCTGAAAATAAGGTTTAATTATTTTTATTATTTTAATCATTATTTAATTACTTTGTGTATACACACCATATTTTTAATCCATGCATTACTGACAGGCATCCAATCCAATGACATACATTTGATATTGTGAATAATGTTGCAATAAGCATGGGTATTTCTTTGTATGTTGACTTAATTTCAGCTGGATGTATAAATAGGTGTGAGATAGTCAAATTTTTAGTTTCTTGAGGTACCTCCATATTGTCATTATGGTTTGGATGTGGTACCTCCCAAAACTGCTGTAAGACAATGTAAGGTTAGGAAGAGAAAAGATTGGGTTATGATAGCCTTAACCTAATCAGTAAATTGATCCCTGATGGGATTAACTGAGTGGTAACTGGAGGCAGATAGGGTGTGGCTGGAGGAAGTGATTTACTGGGGCCTGGTTTTGGCATATATATTTTGTATCTGGCAAGTGAAGTCTCCCTCTCTCTCTGCTTTCTGACCATCATGTGAGTTGCTTCCCTCTGCCACACTACTGCCATGTTGCTACCTCACCTGAGGAATGGAGCTGGCTGTCTGTGGACTGAGACCTTTGAAACTATGAGCCTTTGTATAAACTTTTCCACCTCTATAGTTGTTCTGGCTAAGTCTTCTAGTCACAACAAATACGTAGACTCCCTGGTGTTTTATAGTAATGAAAAAAAAAAAGAAAAGGGAAGATGTTTAAGTCAGTTTTGTGTCAGTGTGACCAAAAGACACTACAAGAACAACTTAGAGGAGAAAAAGTCTATTTGTTTCAGAGATTCCAACCACAGTCAGCCAACCCTGTAGGTCTAGGCCAGCTATGAGGTAGGATGTAATGGTGGAAAGGCATGGCAGAGAAAAGTAGCTCAGGATATGGCAACTAGGAAGCAGAGAGAGCAAGCTCTGCTTGTTAGGGGCAAAATATAAACCACAAGACCTATTTCTTTCATCCACATCTTACTTGCACACAGTTACCACCCAGTTAATCCATATCAGTGGATTAATTCACTGATGAGGTTACACCTCTTAATCTAACAATTTCACCTCTGAAAATCCTTGCATTTCTCACAATGAGCTTTGGGGGATATACCATATCTAACCCGTAACACAGGGTTAGGGGTTGCAAAATGAAAGATTAAGGCAATCTACTTTTATATGAAAATGTTACATAAGAGGGCAAAAATGATGTACAAATTAATTCAAAATAAAGAAAGGATAATTACCACATCTTCATAGCTTGAAACACCCTCTTGATATCAATGATTAAGTAATATCAGTTTTTATTACCTTATAATTTCTAAAATGGTCTTGTTTATAAGTGTATTTTTTTTCTAAAGTGTTCATATCTTTTTATTACTCCCAAATAACAACAGATTATGGTTTCGGACCTTATAATACAGTTACTTGTTTATCTGTCGCACCAGTTTTCGACAAACAGTAAAACAAAGTGAAGAGAAGTACAACTTCAGGAACTGAAATTTGTTTGTTTGTTCATATCCTGATTTATTGACAAGTGACAGATTAATTAGCTCATCCCCTTTTTTTCTGCTTTCTTATCAGTTAGAAGGGGATAATAACAGTTTATAAATCATAGGAATTTTGGGAGAAGGAAATAATAAAATGCACATGAAGTACATGGCATAATATCTAGAATAAGGTAATATTGAACATAATTAATAGGTACCAATTTCATGGGTACAGCTCACTGAATTCTTTATTTATTTTATTTCAATTCAGTAAATTATTGGATTGTTCTTCTCCAAGATTTTTTATGCTGCTACCGTAAGCTATAGACCACTTAAATTAAACTATAGACCAAGTAAATTTTATGAAGTAGATTTTTATTAGTTTTAGTGAAATAGTGATGTTAATTGACACATAGTTCCTCAAATACAATTTCCTTCCTGATATAAATACCAGTTTTCAAAGTAATTTTGGTAAGGAAAAAGAACTGTTTCTCTTCTTTAAAGAAAAAAATAAAAAAGATAAAAAAGAAAGAAAGAAAGAAAAATGAGAAAATTTGCTATATTTTATACATAAGTATAAGAAAGAAAATATTATATTAAAAATGTTGAAAATATTTTTAAGTAGCAACAATAGGTGTTGGTGAGGATGTGGAGAGAAAGGTACAGTCATAAATTGCTGGTGGGGCTGCAAATTAGTGCAGCCACTCTGGAAAGCAGTGTGGAGATTCCTTAGAAAACTTGGTATGGTACACCATTTGACCTAGCTATCCCACTCCTTGGCCTATACCCAAAGAACTTAAAATCAGCATACTACAGAGATACAGCCACAACAATGTTCATAGCCACTCAATTCACAATAGTCAAATTGTGGAACCAAACTAGATGCCCTTCAATTGATGAATGGATAAAGAAACTGTGATATATATATATATATATATATATATATATAATGGAATATTACTCAGTCATAAAAATAATAAAATTATGGCATTTGCAGACAAATGGATGAAATTGGAGAATATCATGCTAAGTGAGATAAGCCAATCTCAAAAAACCAAAGGACGAATGATCTCGCTGACAAGCGGATGATGACACATAATAGGGGGTGGGAGGGGGGCAAGAATGGAGGAAGGAGGGACTCTACAGAGGGATAAAAGGGGTGGGAGGGATGGGGAGAAGGAAAAAAATAACAGAATGAATCAAAAACTCTTACCCTAGGTAAATGTATGATTACACAAATAAATGGTATGCCTCTACTTTATGTACAGAGAAACAAGATGTATTCCATTTGTTTACAATAAAAATGAATTAAAAAATATTTTTAGCAGGGTAGAATAAGTATGTGGGGTAAATTCAGGAGAGAATGCTGTTAGAAGAATATACAAGTTTTACATTTTTAATAATCCATTGGGAATTTACTCTTTTGTCTAATATGATGACAAGAAAGGTTCTACTAAAGTGCCTATTCTATTAAATTTATAGAATCTCTTATTGAACAAAACTCACCAGAGTCATAGCAGGTGTGTTATAGATGCAATAACAGTTGGATTTATTAAGTATAAAACAATATTTTATTGGAGAATGAAAAGTTATTTTTCTGAGACATTTTTCAAGATTATTTGATATTCTAAATAAATCTGATTGTTCTTCTCCATGTTCTTATTAATAATTCTTATTAAATATCCTCTAGTTTAACAAATTCCAGTTTCTCTTCAATCCTCCTAATTCCTATTTTGAATAGCCCTATAATTTTTAAAGAAGAAAATTTACCTGAATCTTTGCCTTCTGAGCCAAAAAAATTAGCGAAGATAAAATTATTTTAATGGTCTATTTAAAAATATGTCCTAAAACATTGATAATACTATTAAAATTTTCAAATATTTTAATGTTAGCATTAAATTTTTCCTAATATAACCTCCCCAAAGTTAAATGAGGAAATGATTTGTATGTCTAGAGAATAAAACTAATTTAATATTTTAAATTCTTTCAACAAAAATGTGATATATATCAGTATCTTTTCTTATATTTTCTCTTAATCATTTCTCATATAATCAAGATTTTTTTAAAAAGTCTAAAATAGTAAACTGACATGTAAATAAATATTGTTAAATTTCTGAATGCTGTATCAGTACCAAGAAAGAGAAGAGAAGAAAACTAAAATTAATATACTATAAAGTATTATATGAATTTTGAGAAAAGCTAGAAAATTTTAAGAGATTTAAGAGATGTAGCTAGTGAAAAAATATGTCCTTAGTTTGAGAGGACTTAAAATTAGGAATATCAAAAATTAGGATTCAATATAGAGCACAGTCTAGTTTGGCAGGATAGAACTAGATTATTGCATTTGAATAATTCAGAAAAACATTTTAAAAATATTACATAAGCACCTAAGTGGAGAGTGTTCTAATATAATACTTTTTATATAATATAAATAAGTTCAGATTAGCTTCCTTATAATTTTGGTCATTATATATTTACATTTTTTAAAACAATATACAGATTATTTCAAAAATACAAAAAGAGCAAAAATTATTCAATAGTATTGAGTTAATGTAAGTGATCCTATCTGGTTTTTAAAAATAAATTATTCATGTTGTTTCAATAGTAAAATCATGTATTTTTTCATCCTTTGCTTTACTCATCAGCTCAATATTTTTGCTTTGTAGGTGGAAGAATCATCAATGGAATCATTATCATTGGCCAACAATTCAATAGTTATCGTGTCCATATTTTTCCTTTTAAAGACAAAATTCATTTTTAAGCATCAGAACACTCATTGGTAAAACAATCAATGTAGTGGAATATCTCCAAATGGAAAACTGAAAACAAAATTTTGTTTATTTAAAAATTCTTACCTAAATTTATGTCAATGACAATGTAAAAATAAGGTTTGTTCAAGAAATGAACAAATGGAAAACTAGGATGGTTCAACTATTGCCAAATCTTTTTAAATATATGGTTTGATGGTATTAGCGCTCTGCAATTGATTAAAATATTATTTGCATATCAGTTATTTCTATTTTCCCCACAAAAGTCATTAAAGTTGATAGAATAAAATAGCAGATTATAATCTTATTTCCCTAATATTAAATAAATGCCAATAAACAATGTTTCAAGGAATCAGTCTTAATATATTATTCCTTGAAGCATTGTCTTAATCTATTCAAAAAAACTTTTTCAGCTGAAAGTTCCTATTAAAAATAAGAAATTACAAAAAAAGAAAATAGATTTTTATAGATTCTAGTGATTGATGTACCTGTAGGCTCTCAAAATCATGTCGCAATATACAGTTTTAATGTAGTCATCTAGATTATTTCAATATTTTCATTATTTTAAACTATAAAAGATGAAATATAAATAACAAGTTCCATGGATAGCAAATACCATTGACTTCCACTTGAGAATCATAAAATCTGATAAATATTTGCATATGAGCTGAAAATATGACTAGATATTACTCATCATATTGGCTGAGAAACTTCAGAATGATAAGTAACAGTAAAGGGACTTAACTCTATAGACACACAGCTTATCTGGAAACTACAAACCATGAAAATCCTCATATATTTCAAGGATAAACATAACATAAATTCTATGCAACAAAACAGGGCCCATAAATAGTAGCAGTAAAGGAGGAAACAACTGGTCTCAAAATGTTGTAGCTAAAAGACCACTGGTGAAAAGTATTTACAATAAGAAATGCTAAAACATTTTTGTTAATTAAAAGCAAAGTTTCAACATATTAATTGTGAAAGTTCATTTATATTCTTCAACACGTTAATCCATCTAAAAGACAATTGTAATACATGACTCAGAAATTATTAAGTTTTTGCAGTTTTTATAAATGCTTCAACATAATCCATCACTTGTTAATTTATTTATGGTATCTAATTTATCATCATAAGATATGATAGATAGTAAATTTTGTTAGATATTTTTTAAAATTTTCTTCTCCCTATCCGTATCAAGTATGCCTTTTTTTTTTTATAACACTAATAGTTGTAACATTTTAAAGGGTAAGGAAATTTTAAAAAGCAATTATTAGTAGATGCATATTTTAAGAAATTTCACAAATATTCCCTTCAAAATAAATTGATGGTCATTATATTTTTAAGCTAAAATATTTTGCTTAAGCAAAATAAAACTATAGTATTCAGTAAAGCTTAAATATGGTTCTAGGGAATCCAGGAGAAGGGAAATTCCAAACACTGATAGTTGTATTTCACATTATTTGGTAAATTATGATTTGTTTAAAACATTAAGATCTCATAACTTTGATACTTTCATTCTATTACAAGAAACAGATCATATTAAAACAATCATTTCATTTCTGTGGTTGTGCATGATGCACATTCATATCATTTGTGTAATCATACACGTACATAGGCTAATGATGTCTGTCTCATTCCATCATTTTTCATACCCTCCATCCCTCTCATTTCTCTCTACTTAATCTAAAGTTCCTCCATTCTTCTCTCACTCCCCAACTCTCCCACCCCCATTATATATCATCATCCACTTATCAGGGAAAACATTCATTCGTGTATAATGAATCAAAATGCAGTCTGTAAAAATTTTTAAAACATAAATAATTTTCAAAAAAGATCATATAGTCAACAATGCCTGGAAATTAGAAGCTAAAGTTCTTTTTATTTAGTAAAGGACCTTTATAAAGGATATTTTAAAAAATGGTTTTATGTGCTTTAATTGTTCTTCAACTGTTTTTGTAAAATTGTTGCCACATTTCCAGTATTTTTGTGGAAATTTGAGGAGGAAAATTACCCTGTGAATATTTTCTTTCCTTATTAAGACAACTAAATAAATAAAAATGAAATTTGTGTATGCATCTAAAAAATTCAGTTAGTGTTATAGATAAGATTTATTTTTTTAGAGACATAAAAATGCATCAGTTTGATCAAGAAAACAGGCCTGAGTAATATGGTATTAAGGATTGTTTATAAGGGTTTAACTATGGGAATGGGGCAGCAAACTATGAATGTTACCTCTGCATCTGACAGTGAATCTAAATGAGCAATTACTAATGTGTCATCAGAATTTACAGTTAGGAAAAAAATGACCTGGACATGAAATGATGGGCAGCTCAGAACATACAGGAAACCCGAAGGAGAACTGGAACCTTATGAAGATACTCGGAGGTGACATCACAACCAATTAGAATCTACAGAAGCCGTGACTTGACCACTTAACCATGGGGCAATAAGTGTGTCTGGTCCAAAATGCAGAGAGGCTGAGGGAGAACATTCAGTGGGAAAGGAAGTGGTTTGGGGTCTGGAGGTCCTTTTGCCCTGCTCCACTCCACCTTCTGTTTCATCACACCCCAAGAGGGTAGGAAAGCAGATCATTTATCACATTTGCAAACTGCAAAAGCACTGGACCCCTTTCTCCAACCTTTAGAACTTAACTTCAACTATACCATCTCATATAAATTTTTCTTGTGGCTGGTTCAATCCCCAGAATTCTATAGAGAAAACAGTTGTGAGAAATGTGGTAACAGTTTTCTTAGGTTGACACAGGTCAAAACCACAAGGAAATTTAACAATTATTATTTTTAAATAAAAAAGTATGTTACATATATTAAGCCACATGCAAATTATGGAATATTATAAAACTATTTAACATATTTACCCATGGGAGAAGAAGATTATATAACTAAAGATGCAATATAAAGACAAGAAATAATTGAATAAATACAAAAATCCTCTCATGGTCAAGATCAGTTAAGCTGTAATAGCATGGTAGTGATTTTTAAAAATGTTTTCTCTTAATTTTTAACATTTTTAAATAAGCCTATTGAAAATGTGTTATGTAGAAAAGTGAAAAGTGAAAAATGGCATTTTACTCTTCAGAAAGTCACTTTAGATTTCCAGTTCATACATTAACAATAATTTGATAAAAGGAGATTTCTTTACTAGTATAAGTAATGTCATATGTGAGGTAGGATAGATTAGAGTCCCTTGTCCCAGGACCCACCTCACTCAATCAGCGGAACTTTCATCCTGCCCTGTTGTTATCTGATATCACAGGATTTAACTTCCCCAAAGTGTAAACAGCAAGTCCCTGTTTTTTTTTTTAAAATACTTCCCTATGCAGTTTGACCTAGATCAATCTAAGAAGGGGAAGTCCCCATTTAAGACCCCATATATATTATTTGCATCTCAAGTATCTGATTTAAAACCCAGGAACAAGTATTTGGTGCATGCACAATGAGCATTATGGACAAGGCACAGGGATCTGTCAATCAACCCTCACTTAGTATAAACCACTCCTAGTAAAAACCCTGCCAAAGGTGAACAAAGAATGTAGAAGCACTCATAAATGAACCCAGATCCCCTCTATGTCCCAGGACAGGTGTCTTTTTCATATTCCCACTGCACCCCCACAGTGTGTCTTCCTCCAATAAACTCTTTTAACTGCTCTTTGTCTTGGTGAATTGTTCTCACCACCTGTTCACCTTTCATCACTCAGGTCCCATGACAATATGTATGTCCTTGTCATTTTTCCTAAATTTAAAGGTTTTCCTTCAGTTACTTTCATATTTTATTTTTATCATCAGTTTATACACTTATCCAAATATCTCTTTTCAGGAAATGTGCCTAAGGTTGTATTTGAGTCAGGTTTTATATCCGATGGCGAAAATACCTGACAAGAACCACTTAGAGGATAAAAAGTGTAATACAAAGCTGCTCCCCCGACTTCCGCTGCATCACAACCTAGTTTGTCAATCTGAAAGCTGCTCTCTCCACCCTTTCCGCTGCAGCCATATCCCTGCCTCCCAACTACTTGTCAGTCTGTGAACAACCTAGCTAGTTATTGGTTCATCAGTTAGCTTGCAAGTATCCTTCTCTGTTGTTGGTCCCCTGTTAGCCAGTGGAATTAAACTGCTTAAGGATGGCTTCCCTGCCATCTTTTCTCTTGCTTTCTCTCTCCTACTTTCTTTCTCTCTCTCCTCGCTTTTCTACTCTCTCTAGTGCGCACACTTTCTCTTTTCCTCTCATTTTCTCTCTTACCCTGCAGGGAGACACTTTGTTTGCTTAATAAACTGCCTTATGTGATTTCCTGTGTATGGTGTGATTTTCGTGGGATTTCTTACAAAAGTTTATCTGGGGATCATGGTTACAGAGGTCTCAGACCATAGACTGACTCTATGGTCTGAGTCCAAGCTGGGGTAGCACATCATGGGGGAAGGGCCAAGCAGAGTGAAGCTCTCAGCTCATGGCAACAAAGAAGCACAGAGTGTGGGGTGGGGTGAGGTAGTTCAGGAAAGATTCACCCTTCCAAGACTATCCCAGTGACCCACTTCCTTCAGCCACAACCACTTGCCATTTAGTCCATTCCAACTGGGATGGACTGATTCAATGATAGCTCTCATAGTCCAAGCATTTTCCTTCTGAATGTTCCCACATTAACAGGAGCTTTTGAGGGACACCTCACATCCAAACCATAACAGGTTTCAATAAAACACCTTCCCCGTTTATTCTCTAATTTATTTATTGCACTAAACTTAGAACTGTGAGTGTATTGATCAATGCAAGGATTTTCACTGATGAACTCAGAGGTATCATTTGCTGATTGGAAGAAATCTAATCTATTTCTGTTCTTGTATTATAAATTTTCCTAACATTTGCTAATTTTGAAATGTAACCTCACTATTACAATTAATATAATTGATATGACATAATCATTTTTAATCACCCATTAGTAGACATATTAGGTCAACACATATAAGAGTAAATATAAATTAAACCAAAATTTAACCTTCCATAAAATTCATGATTACTTTATAAATTTGTTATTTTCAGCTAAATATCTAATCCTGATTTTTTTGTTTACTATTATAGTAAATGAAAAAATACCAAAAGAAGTAATGAATATCAATTCTCTCTCTCAAGCTCAGTTACTTTAACATTCATTCATTGCTGTGTAGAATCATAACCATGATGGCAATACATATATAACTTTAAATAATATATAAGTAAACTTTATTATGCAATTATTAGTTCCAAACTTTCCTTTTTTCCATTTAATTTTGGCACATACTGATCAAGTTTGAACTCTTCATTGTAATATCAACAATAATAATAAAGGTAGCCATTACCTACATATTGCTTACTATGTATTGGACATTGTTCTTAAAGTTTTACATGTATTAATTTATTGAAAAAAATTTTTTTAAATGTATTCTTTATTTCCATAGAAACCATTAGTGTGAAGTTTAAGTGTTAATGCTCTCTTAGAAGACACAATCTCAGGAAAGGAATAAGAGAAAGGGAAAATGATTCAGGGAAGAAAGAAAAATCAAAGTTTATATAACCTAGGGTCACAGTGTCAGAAGAAAATAAAACAATTTGTTTAGTAAAAACTAATTTCTACGAAACCAACCCTATGGAATAAATGGGCCTCAGATCAGTCTGTTGGGGAAGAACTATTTAAAAGCATTTAATCTGCTGACTCTTTCTCAAATGGGTCTGGTATTAAAGTTTGGATCAGAGGTGTTACCTCTACAGTTCCTGAGGTGTGATGCAGGCCACTCCCCCAGGCATGTTTTAGCTTGATTATACCTGGGTCATGCCAAACCTTAGCTACTGTCCCAGTAGCTCAGTTTCAGGAGATGGGATGAGGCAGTGTGGTCAAGATCCGAGTTAGCATTTAAGCCTAGGTACAACTGAGATCAAGTTTTTTGGGAAAGTGTGAAAGGCCTCTGTGGCAAACTCTGACTTGAGTCTCTCCCATTTAGATATGTATATCAACTCAAATGGTGTCTAGATCTTTTCATTTATTCCCCAAGAAGGAAGATCCATGTCTAACCTTTAAGGTAATAGCTATTTCAGTCTCCTAGAAAATTTGAAAATTATTATCAAGCCAAGCTGTGACTTTTGCTCTTATACTCAGTGACAGAGTAGCTAATTCCAATCATGTTCCACCATCACCACCTACAGATTTCCCTTATCTGGGACAGCATTATTCCTTGTCCTAGTGAGTATCCAGATATTCTGAGAATATCTCAGGACCTATTTCCTGGGCCATGGTTATCTCCATTTCATAGTCCTCTTAGAATCTTCTAGGTTCTAGATATTTTCCTACCCAGGCTTCATTGTGCAGCACCTTAGTGTGAGTTAAATTAGACTAACAGTAAAAAAAACCCTGCTCAACATGATGTTCTGGTTTGCTGGTATCATCAAATATTATCAGATACTACATCTAACATATTTGAAATGGTCAAATTATTTCTCTTTCTCCTGTGACTGTTAAGTGACCAAGGTCCTTTGGATAAGAAATGGAACAATATTAACCACATATATTGAGATGATTTTTTTAAAAATTTGTTTATATTTTTTTCTTTTTAAATACATGACAGTAGAATGTATTTTGACATATTATACATACATGGAGTATAACTTAATCTAATTAGGATTCCATTCTTATGGTTGTTCATAATGTGGAGTTATACTGGTCATGTATTCAAAATATGAACATAGGAAAATTATGTCATATTCATTCTACTATCTTTGTTATTCCCATCCCCCTTCCTTCCCTTCATTCCCCTTTGTCTAATTCAATGAACATCTATTCTTCCCTTCCCATTCCCCTTATTGTGTGTTAGCAACCACACATCAGAGAGAACATTTTAGCCTTTTGTTTTTGGAGAATGGCTTATTTCACTTAGCATGATAGTATCCAGTTCCATCCATTTACAGGCAAATGCCTCATTATCCTTTCTCTTTATGGCTGAGCATGATATTCTCAAATTGCATCCATTTACCTGCAAATGCCCTAATTTTATTCTTCTTTAAGATTGAGTAATATTCCATTGTGTATATATGTATCACATGTTCTTTATCCATTCATCTGATATAGGGCACCTAGTTTGGTTTCATAGGTTGGCTAATGTGAAATGAGTTGCTACAACATTGATGCATCACTGTAGTATGCTGATTTTAAGGCCTTTGGGTATAAACTGAGGAGTGGTATAAATGAGTCCAATGATGATTCCATTTGATGTTTTCTGAGAAACATCCATACTGCTTTCTAGAGTGGTTGCAATAATTTGTAGTCCCACCAGCAATGTATGAGTGTACCTTTTTCTCCATGACCTCACCAACAGTTATTGTTCCTTGTATTCTTGATAATTGCAATTCTGACTGGAATGAGATGAAATCTCAGTGTAGTTTTTATTTGCATTTCTCTGATTGCTAGAGACGTTAAACATTTTTTCATATATTTGTTGACCATTCATATTTCTTTTTCTGCAAAATGTCTGTTCAGTTCCTTTGCCCATTTACTGATTAGTTTATTTGTATTTTTGGTGTTAAGTTTTTTGAGTATTTTATATATCGTGGAGATTAATGCTTTATCTGAGGTGCAGGTGGCAAAGATTTTCTAAGATTTTCTCCCATTCTGTAGACTCTCTCTTCACTCTCTTCATTGTTTCCTTTGCTATGAAGAAGCTCTTTAGTTTGATACTATCCCATTTATTGATTCTTGATTTTACTTCTTGCACTTTAGAAGTCTTGTTAAGGAATTTGGTTTCTAAGCTGACATGATGGAGAGTTGGGCCTATATTTTCTTCTAGTAGGCAAAGTGTCTCTGGTGTAATGCATAGGTCCTTATCCACTTTGAGTTGAGTTTTATGTAGGGTAAGATATATGGGTTTAATTTCATTCTGCTGCATATGAATTTCCAGTTTTTCAGCACCATTTTTTGAAGAGGCTATCTTTTCTCCAATGTAGGTTTATGGTGCCTTTGTCTAGTATGAGATAACTGTATTTATATGGGTTTTCCTCTGTGTTTTTATTGTGCTCCATTGGTCTTTATGTCTGTTTTTGTGCCAATACCATGCTCTTTTTGTTACTGTAACTGTAATATAATTTAAGTTCTCATATTGTCATGCCTCCTGCTTCACTTTTCTTACTAAGGATTACAGTGGTTTTTCTAGGTCTTTTATTTTTCCAAAATGAATTTCATGTCTGCCTTTTCTATTTCTATGAAGAATGTCATTGGCATTTTAATAGGAATTGCAATAAATCTGTATAGAACTTTAGGCAGTATGACCATTTGGACAATAATTCTGCCTACCCAAGAATATGGAAGACTAGTCTCCTTTCAATCAGTGGGTTCTGTGTCTGCTACTGTCCATCTAGAAAATTTACGAGAAACCATAACCACTTACAATGGAAATGAAGTTTAATCTTCTTCTTGAAGTTATCTTTTTCCCCCCATGGAAATAGAGTGAACTTCAATCAGTTATCTGTCATGTCTTGGAGAACACTATGATCATCATCTATTTATTAGCCACCATCATGTATTGCTGTGCATCAATGAACTCTTAAGTGTAAACATCAAATTTGCTTCCTATTTACATGATTGCATCTGCATCATCAATGAAAGTCCAATATCCAATGCTACCACCTGACATCTGCACATTTTGAAAGCACTATGAAAAAGTCCAATCTTATGTAGCATCTCCAACTTCAATTCTTTTTTTTTTTTTTTTTTTTTTTTTGGTACCGGGGATTGAACCCAGGGGCAATCAACCACTAAGACACATTAGCCCAACAACCCTTTTTTTATTTTATTTAGAGACAGGGTCTCATGAGATGCTTAGGGCCTTGCTAAGTTGCTGAGGCTAACTTTAAACTCTTAATCCTCCTACCTCTGGGATTACAGGCATGCAATACTTTACCTGGCTTCAACTTCAATTCTAACCTACAAAGACAAGGCACCAATAAAAACTTCTTATAGATAATATTCTTCTTGCCGCCAGTGCAGATCAAGTTGCTTTACTAACGATATTGTTCACATATTCAGTGTGACAATAATCAGGTAGTAAACACTCAGTGTTTTATTCTAGGGTTGTTAACATTCTGAGACTTTGGATTCCTTCTTCAATCTCATGTATCATGTCCACTGAGTTCTGGCATCTCACCACACTTAGTGCACGTTATTTCTTTCTGTTCCTGGTTTCAAGAAGGTACTTCAGCAAAAAGATGGCCAACTTCTCAGCTCCAGTTTCCTAACAGAACATTGGATCCTATGTTAATTCACCCTCAATTATCAATGAATTTTTCCCTAATCTGCCTTACTTTTTGTCCTTATCATCTAAAAGTCTCAAGATCAACTCCCCCAAATGTTTCTCCATTTTATTCATTTATTTTGGTTCTTGAACTATTTCTTTCTAGGCAGTTCATACTTTCAAGTTTTGAATGTGCTGAAAACTTGACCCTATAATTTTTTAAGATGAGGAGTGATGAAATGGATATTGAGGTGAAATGTATCCCCTTGTGAAGTGAATGCTTCAGGTGTGATGACCACAAGGTTTTCAGATAAGGAAAGCTGTTGCCTTTCCCCAGTGGAATAAGGAGGTTCTGCCAGTCAGGCAGTTCCAAGGAATCTGCTAGTTAAAGATTCCTGAGCTCATTGACTCAAATCCCAATTCATAGGTTCTCAATTTTTTCTACTATGATCTTAAATATGGCATAAGACATTTATACTTTATGTAAGTTGCTCTGTTACATCCTGGGCTTGATTTCAGTGCAGAATAGCCTGCAGTTGTAGGATATGGTAATCTCCTTTAAAACTGTTTTAAAAGGCTCTGACTTTTAAGACATGTCTTAAATTAGAGATTAAGTGCCCTGAGCATATCATTTTTCCTTGTGTTTTTGAAAGATCTTTAATGTCATAAAAATAGTCAGTCACATCACAATCCTCCCAGGTTTCATAACCCTTAAATCCACAAGTGCAACACCCACTTGATCTTCTAATGCCTGACATCTAATAACAAGTCAGATAGTTGAACTCTTTAATAATGGGTTATGTTCTAGCATGCCATAACTTCATGTCCCATCCAAGACAAAGTGTTTCTTGTTACCACCAGATAGGTGAAATATCCAATGCAAAATCTAATTAGAAACATTTTGCTTTCAGGATCATTCCTGGTACTGTCTTACTCTGAATACCCTAGAAAAAGAAGAGTATGATAAAATCCACATTTTATGTCTTTGAACACAAACCTAGGTCAACAAATGAGGAAGAAAGAAGACTGTCAGAGAAAAAGAAGGCAAATTAAAGGTGGTTCCCTACAAAACCACGTCAGCCTCTCAAAATATTTCTAGCTATATGAATACCTACAAAGGCTTTATGGAACTGCACATCATAATTAGCTATTAGGGGAAAGAAATATATGGACTTTGCTTGTAGACCTTCATTGTCCTCTTTGTTTCACTAGCAAAATATACTCCATAATGCATTAATTTCCCTTCTCTTCTGCATTGAGTTATAAGCCCTTTCTTGGCAGATTCTATAGAAATAAGAGGCTCTGTGTTCTGATAATGTTGAAACTGCTGGGCCTGAATATTGTCATTCAGGACTCCTGCCAAAATGTCATGAAAGAAGTTTGGCTGAAGCCCAACCTGTATCCCACAAGTGAAGCTAAAACAACCAGTGATATTAAATAGGCTACCATATAAAAAGCCTCAAATGCAAGAAAATGGGGGATTCAAGAGGGATACTATTAATTATATAAATATAATAATTATATAGGGATGTAGGCTTAAACTGGGACCATCCTGGTCCAAATCAAGCTTGTGTCATCCTTGCAAGTTTAAGATTCACCTGGTAACTAGATTTCTTTTTAAAGAAGAGGTCAAAGTCAGGAGGCAGCTGAAACCAACTGAAACTCTTAAGTATATGATGCAGGGTTAGCCCACACTACAAGGTAGGTACTATGATTATCTATTCCATAAGTAAGGAAATTGACTTACAATATTCTATTACATGTTACAGAATTTATTGGATTCTTGATAAATATTACTGTTTTTCTGGATGATATTTCAAAATCAACTGACTGATGAAAATAAAAAAGTAAGCAGATAAAGAATAAAAAGATAATTAAAATTGATGGTAGGTTGTACTTGAGAATTTGGCTTAAATGTAGAACATTTTTTCGTTTTAAAACTTTTAAGTATGAGAATTAGATTCAACTAAGTACAAGTCCCGTTGGGGCAGAGCCTTATCAGTAACCTGACAGAACATTTGAGAGTAAGGAGTAGTTGAAAGTGTGGTGTGTGTGTGAGTGTGTGTGTTTTTGAGGTTGGTTGATCAATAAATCTTGTCAGGTTCTTAATCCCAAAGCCACCAATCAGATTAAATTGCTCTGTTAGCTAGAGAGAAGCACATGAGCAGACTGATGAGTTCAAGACTGTTATCTAGTGAAGTTCTGCCAACATGGGGGAAACACCAACAATGAGATCCTCCAACAATGGAATATTCAACCTGTTTAACAAAGTTCTCCTGTCACAAACACTGTAAATTTCAAGGTTTAAATAATTTTTGAATATTATAGAAAATGAAAAAATTCCCATCAATGGCATTTAATGGACTAGAGTGCACATATATGTTTGATCAGGATACATGCTAGGTGCTATAAAAAGGTGGTGCCAACTTATGCTCCTACTCATAAAAGGGAGTTAATAAAAATTTTTGCAATTACATAGAACATAGATACTGCCTGATAAGAACAGAGTCTGGGACCTGTTGGAACATGTGGTCACATTGGTACATTTTACCTGAATATCAGCCCTGCACAAACAGTACATGAAAAAAATGATTTCTCTGCTCATGTTATCAATATGGGACATTAACTAGCATTTTAATTTATTGCCAACCCAATACAAGAGAAAATATTGTGTTGTCGTCAGTTGGTTTGTACATTTTTAGTTAGGTGTAAGTATGGGTATGTTTTTCACTTTTACTTGCTATTTAATTCTTCCAGATTTGTATTTGTTCGATTTTCATTTTGCTTGTCATATATTTAAATTAGTTTATGAGTTTCTGGTAAATTAAGGAATTTAGACAGTCTTTCTAAATTCATGATTAAAAATAAACTCAAGTAGTTATATTTGAGTACATGAATATATATGTACTGATCTCTATGAATTACACATGAATATAGTCCTATGAACTTTCATCACTAATTCAAAATATTGTTTTTATCATTTACCCAATATTCATAAATAGCTCTCTTCAAGGACTCATAATTTAATTTTGCTATATTTACCAATTTCCTACAGTGATAATCATGGCTCCCAACATATCAATACATTACTCTTTTGATCTATCCCCAACAGAAATAAAAATTGATAAATTGAAATACCAATTCCACCATTTACAACAAATACACTAAATAACTTTCAACAACTTCTTTTCAGTTATTTTTGTCCTCATACTAAATAACCCACTGAGAGTGAGCAATCATCTGCTGTGTTTTAAAATTACCTAAATTAATTCCTGGCATGTGTGATTATGTTACCAATTTGATATAAAGTTAGGTTTATTTTTTCTCTTATTTAAAAATTAATTTTAAAAGTTTTTACCTTCCTTTAAGTATATTTTATATTTTAGAAAATTTGCATTGTGAATGTAGGCATCATTAACATGTGAAGTCAAAATTGCTTTCCATTCCTTTTGTAGCCACTCTTTTTAAACATTTTACTAGTCTTTCATTTATGATTGTCTCTGCTTTTGGCAAAAGCAATGGAAGGCATTTCAATATCTTTAATTGCTTTATAATTTTCTGCACCTTGCTGTTTTCACTCTACACTAGCTAATTATGCTGATGTAGATCTTTCTCATTCCTTTATACTGCTTCACAGTATTCTGTTGCATGTTTCTGGTTGCAGGTTCTTCAATGCATGTATATCTTTATGTTTTTCAATATATTTCCACTACAAATTTAGCGGCAAAAAATATGCATTTTTCTTCACTTCAAACACTTCTGAATATATCTTTGGAGTTTTACTTAGAAGCAAGATATCTGGGTTAAAGTATAAACACATACACAGCTTTGTTGAATGTGATCCACTTTTGCTCTGTAGGGAATTCCATTTTACTTTTCTATAAGCAAAGCATGAGGGAACCTCCTTGCCCACAGCCTTCATCCACAACTCTTCAATGTACTGTGAAAAGTTAAACATTTTTTTATATAATTTATATAAAAACATTTATCTTAGATAAGAGTTATTTTCCAATTTTCTTGTATATGAAATTGTGCTAAAAGCTATTTTAACTGCTCGTTCAGGTTTTTTACCCATTGTTATGTCTCTCCTCCTGATTCTGAAAAATAATTTCATATTTTAGAAGGTTTTGTTTTTTTTTGACTTCTTTATCTACTATTGCTTTTGAGTATCCTTAGGCTTATCTGAATTGTATAACTTTTTATGTGATTTTTAAAAGTTTTCTCTGAAAATTTTAGAAATATGTTGAAATTCTACATTGAAATGACAGAAATAGTTCCTGTGTAATAATTCTTGTTTCTCTTCTAAGTTCCCATGTGTTTTAGTCAGCTTTTTGCTGCTGTGACTAAAAGATCTGACCAGTGTAACTATATGGAGGAGAAAAGGCTTATTTTGGGGCTCACAGTTTCAGAGGTCTTAATCCAAAGAAGGCTGACTCCATTCCTCAGGGCTCAAGGTGAGGCTGAACACCATGGTGAGAGAGTGCGGCAGAGGGTAGCTACTCACATCATCAGGAAGCAGAGTGACTCCACTCCCAGATACAAAATATCTACCCCAAAGCCACGCCCCCAATGAACCACTTCCTGCAGTCACACCCCCACCTCCTCCAGTTCCTACTCAGTTAATCCCATCAAAAATTAATCCACTAATTAGGTTAACTCTAAGAACGCATTCATCTCCTCTGAACCTTCTTGCATTGCTTCGCACATAAGCTTTTGGGGGATACCTCACATCCAAAGCAATAACACCAGATTCTTAATAATTCTGTTTTAGTGTTTTTTTCTACTTCTTTATTGTTTACATTTCCCAAGTTTCTGCCTTTGGAATCCTCATCTCTGACTATATTCCCCCTGATGTATTGTATTCAAATATATTAGTTGAAATGCCACAGATAATTTAATGACTTTTTTCACTTTTATCTCCAGTCAGACCACTATCCTCATTTAAAAATAAAATCAATTTCTGCATGGGAATTTAATTTAAAATAACCTATACACCTAAAGTCATTAGGTCATTAATTGCATAGAGTTTGAAAATTCATGTTTCTATGTTTTGCATGTCACCTATAAATGATGACATTCCTAAGCCACAACATCTCTGACTACTTCCTCTTTTGTCATTTCCATCATTTGCTGTACTGCCCTATCCAATCTCAAAGATCCTTTTATTAAGGTCTGCTTTTCTCTTCCTCTATCATAGCCACGTCGAAGTCATCATGAGCTTTTGATCTATTTTCCCGTTAGTGTTAGGACCCAAATGCCTCCAACTATGCAATATTTTTTCATTGGACATCTTCTAAGTTATGAAAAATACATTTTTCATATAGTACAGATCCTAACAATAAGCTAGTTACTTGTATCCAGCACCAAGTAGAAAAACAAAACAAACAAACCATATGGTTAAAAAAATTTTTCATCAATACAAAAGACAACCTGGTTATTGTTAACTAATTTTTCAGCCAGTATTTACTGAGCATATGATGTGTCAGGTACCATTATAATCCCTAGGAATGTAGTAGTGAACAACAAATGTAAAGTTCTAATTAGAAGAAGCCCTTTATATTTACAGAAAGATGCTGTTTTGACTTCTAATATGTCATATTTCTAACAAATTTTCATGTGGAATATTGACTATATGCTACTATACCTTAGGTTATAAATTCTGGTGTGGAAATGACTTTATAGTCACTTACTTGTGATCCCTCCAGTCCCAGCCTCTAATTGGCTTTACTCCCTCAATCTAATTAATGCTTTCAATAAATTCCAAAAAGCTACCTTTAACAAATCATGTATTATCTTTTTCATTTTCCCTGGCACCCCTCATTTATTCTAAACACAAATTCAGACATTTTATTGTTTGCAGTCTTGCTGGTGTTCTAAACTTTATTTCTTGTTTATCTTCCCTTGTTGCAGTTTAAATTCTAGATATATAGATGTGCTTCTGGCTCTCTGACTTCCAGGGGATCTTCCAGAATTCTGCAATCCTCACCTTCCATCTCCCTAACTGACACTGCTCTGTGAGTCTTCCTCCCAAAGTACTACCTAGATTTTCACTCAAATGTTTTCTTCTCTCCTTGTCTTATTCCTATGGCCCCACTCCTCCAGGAAGATATCAACCTCCTTCTATTGTACTCTCAGAATGCTCAGTACACTCCTCTAATACAATTCATAGTTTATGATAATTCTTGGCATTTTATTATCCTCTCAAGACTGTTGATTTTATTTGCCTGACGAATGACCTACTTTTCACACTCTTGCATTTCTATCATCCTAACATGAAATGTAAGAAGCTAAATTTTTGGCATGTAATTAATGAGTAAGCTGATATCTGAAACATACATTGATACATGCATAGATATTTATATTGTGGAAATAACACTGACTCCTTCTGCAAGTTAAGGAGTGTAAATTTGTACCTAACCTGTGCTTGAATTAATAATGAGTAGTAGCGCAGCCCATAGGAAAATTGGTGCAAAGAAGGAATATTCTTTTTAGCTGAAGTATGAGGAGAGGGAAATAGAACCAGGAAACAGAGAGAAAACATAGAAAATTTGGAAGAAAAGAAAAAGGAAAGAATACAGGCAGAAAATGATGAAATTGAATGATTTTTGCATTTTAATAATCTTACCACCACCACTACCCACCCGCTCCCAAGGTGTATCTTTGCTTCCTAAAATGATTTAGGGAAGTTTTCACTTTAAAGGCTTATTTCTGAGAACATAGTGAAAAATAAAAATATGGAATGTATTTATTTCTTTATATGAACATTAAATAATACTCTAAATGCCAAGCCTCTTTATTTTTTATAGCATTAGGGAAATTATGTATAATTCTGTGCAAAAGTCTTACAACTTTGATATAAAAGTAACAATTTGTTTTATAGCCTACAATATTCAAAACAACACAATACATAAGAATCCTAATCAATCTACATTTATACTAAGAGTCTTGAGAAGGCACTATTAACTTTATTTTATGGAAAAAGATCTGACTGCAAAGGAAAACGACTTGAGTGAAGTAAGGTGATTGATCAGCAGATGTGCCACAACTGAATCTGATCATCATTTTCTTGGTCCAATGCTGCTCAATTCTATGGCATCTCCTCTTACCCACACTTATCCCATTGAAGTATCTCCACTTGCTGGTTCATACACGGGAATTGGCATACACAGAAATCATTCTTATTCATAATTTCCAAGTGCTAATAACCTGAGAGTGGGTTCTATAGGAACAGAACATTACATAAGCATTTGTGTATAACTTAAGACTAAATTCAGAGCACATGTGATGCCACATTTGATAAGTCAATTCACTGCCTGAAAGCAGGTTGCATTTAGGACGGAAGTGTAGGTTGTTATCTCTGGATAATAAACACTAACAATCAATGAAAACTTCATGACTCTTATAGTAAAGAACTAATTTTGATTTTTATAAGTTATTGTTATAGGTTTTATTTTTATTTCAAGGTCCCCGTTTGCTTCAAACAAGTTTATGTAGACAGGAAAGCTTTTCTGAAATAATGCACTGTCAAACATTTTTTGTTAATATGGAAATTTAATAATCTCAATTTTTCTGAGATTCTAAGTTTTAACACATATATTTGCTTAAGTGGAAATGCGAAAGTAAACTCTTAGTTATAATTGGCTAACTTCGCTTATTTTATAAGGAACATTAGGGAAATATATTTTGTGTTATTTTCAGTTGTTTTAGTAGCAGCATGAGGTCAGTGCATTTATAGTTGGTAATTAGATAGAAGGTTCAAAAATGTATTACCAAAATATCATGTTTTCCATTTTTAATTAAATTATACTTGCAGACACTGCAGGTATAGCCACCCAAATTAAGTTAAATTGTTCTCTACATGCAATTTTGTTATTATCTTGATTTTAATCCTTCATGGTAAACTATACATTTATATTTATGTATATGAGTATATTTTCTTTCCAATTCCCCCTTTTACTAGTAATAAAAAAAAAAAAGTAAGCACAGTTTAAACTCCTACAAAGGATAGCATAATTTTGTCTCAAATCTCTCCTTTAGACAATGTTTTCCACATTATGGTACTGGGATTATTTGTATTCAGATCATGTGGGGAATTAGTTATAATTTCAGACTTCTTAAGCCTGTAACAAATCTGAATTGTATTTGAGTATGAACCTCAACTATTCCTACCTTTAGCAAAATCCAAGGGAAAACTCAAAGAATGATGCTATGATATCCATTTAATGTTATCAGATTTGTCTCCAATATGTTTTACCTCCCGTGGAAAAAGTATCTTGTTACTCAAGTTCCTAGAGAATCAGAGAGGCAGATAGGAATAAACTGATAGCCTTTAACTTAACAGAGTAAGAAACAGAAACCTGAAAATATGTTTTTTTATTTATACAACACTCAGATTGAAATTGCATAAAATAAGTAAAGCTTATGTGAAAAGAACATTAATATGTTGTTAGGAAGATCAAAAGAAAGGAAGTGTTTAGTTTAATGAACATAAAGCTTTAATGAAGTGTTTTGCTTATTACACACTTAATACTGTGAGCATGTTTTCTTATGATTAAAACAGTGTTAAGAGTGTGTACTTTGTAGATTTGTTACGAAATGAGATCATATGACCAGGAATGCCTAAAAGATGGTCTCTCCTCTCTTTTCCCAGGATGTGTTCTGTAATATGTATCAGTATAAATGCATATTAAGAATTTTAAATGATCGCAATAGGAGGTAAGCAGTAGTGACCACACTTTTTCTGGAGTGAAAATCTAAAATATTTGTAGATTAGTTTATTAAACAAATCAATGTATGTTTTTCTTCAACAAAACATAAAGCATCATGCTAGTCTTTCATTAGTTATTTACTTCCATTCATTTCAAATTCAGACAGCAAATTATTGGCTTACGCATTTATTAGCATTGGATTTTACTATTGGGCTTATGAAACATTAAAACATTTGATAAAAGTTTACTTTGGCTTTATTTCACTGACGTTTTAAGCTTATTCATCTTAAAATATGTTTGATATATTGTACTCTTTAAAATAAAGTTTTCCTTGAAACAAAAAGTTTAGCAGTTAAAATGAGACGAAGAACATCATTATGACAAAAACTGTTTTCTGACCAATTTAATTTTTGAAACCATGTTTGCTTCTTTACCTTGTTCTCTTTCTGTAGGAGACTTAAGAGGAATCATAAATAAAGAAGAGCTTTCTCTTCTTGTGTCTTTGTTCCTTTCTTTTCCCTCTGAGAAAACTGTCACATGAAAATACCTAGTAAAAGACTAATCTACATTTGTCAGACATGGCCAATAGAATATCTGCTTATATAATTCATAGCAGCAGGTGGGGAGAGCAGAGCACCTTCATTGAATCTGGTCTACAAAAACGAGTTATGTTACAGAAATAAAGTCCTGATTGTACAAGGAAGCTAAAAGGTAAAATTTGGCCACTAAATTTTGGAATTTTTATAGTTCTCAGTCTCATAGACTATTATCTTTTCCGTTCTTTCTCTATATTCCTTTTCACTTAGACTTGATGACTTTCCAACTTACATGGTCTGTTACCTATATGGAGTAGAAATCAGAGAAGTTGAGTTCACCTGCACTAATTGTTTTGGATTATATGTCTAATTAAAAAGGAATTGCTTATTTGGAAAGAGGAGAACATTGTTTACAAATCTTCAGAAATCTTCCTCAGGCAGTTTCCTTTTCCTGAAGTCCCTCCTTATCTGCATGATGACAAAAGACTGTTAGTTTCAGGAAAAAAGACAGGAAAAGATGAGAAAACTTGTCTAATATTTTTTGCATTATTTCTAACAAAGCTCTTATGGAATAATACAATAGGGGCTTTTCTGCATCTCAGTATTTTTCATTTATATTTATCTCTATATCTATACTTAGGGCTATAGATATGTCTATGCTTAACCTCTATCTCCTATCTATCTCTTATTGTTTGGATCTGGAATGTCCACCCAAAATCTCATGCATTAAATAGTGCAGCAAAATTCAGAGGTGAAATGACTGGGATGGTAAGAGCTGAAACCTAATCAATAGATTAATCTGTTTTGGTGGATTAATAATTTGAATGGACTACAAGGTGGTAACTGCAGGCAGATGGAACATACATGAAGTAGGTCACTGGCGTTGTGGCCTTGAGGACTATATCTATCTGTGACCTCTTTCACTTTCTCTGTCTCTCTGCTTCCTGCCTGCCATAAACTGCATGCCCTCTTCCATGGACCGAGTCCTCCGAAACCATGAGCCAAAATGACTCTTTCTTCCTCTAACCTGCTCTTGTCAAGTATTTTGGCCACAGCAAGGCAACTCTGTCTAACACACTATTTATCTACCTATATTATCAATCTACTATTTATTTTTCTTTGAGAGAGTTTTTTAGGCAACTGTGGGCAAGTTTTTTTTTTTTTTTTTTTCACAAACATGTTCAATAGAATAAAGAAAAAATTTTTTTTCTGAAGATCTAAGAAGTTAACAAATGGCATGAACATGCTAAACCAGTATCACAAGAGAAAACTGCACTGTTTTTCTCACAGAGGAAAGAAACTAAAATTTTGATTAACAGTCAAAAAATTTGAAAGAGCTACTGTGTAGCCCTCTTTACTTTTAATGTACCTTTTTAATGTCTGTCAAATTGTTAATCAGTCCTTCTGCCATCACCTCCAGGATCTGTAAACCACTACGAGCAAAAGCGTGTCCACACTAGGCCTCTCTCCCAGGACATTGCCCTTCCTTTCGACTAGGATTTGCTGACAATTTGGTTAGTTCTTTAATGCAGAGGTCTTATGTATTTATCTAGATTTTCCCCTTTTTCTAGTAGAAAGGTGGCCCTTGATGACTTTATTCACAATCAGAAAGCCATTTAAACAAAGGTCTTTTCCCTCTGAACTTCTTTGCAGTAATTTTATAGGATCCATGCTACTCCTGCTTGCTCAGTCTAATCATGGGCAGAACTACTGAGTGATCAGGCAAATTTCCCTTGATTCTTTCCATAGGGAAAAATTCACATTTTAGTTCTAAAAAGAAATATGGATTATAACTTCCTATCCCAGGGTTAGAGAAATTCTCTCTAAACATGGAAGAAAAGTCATCTGCCACCAAATTCACAGGCTTTTAAATTTTAAATTAATATTTTACCAAGCAGCGATGACTGTTGACTAATTAACATTTTATAATAAATTGAATATTTTAGAAGAAAAACTGCACAAAATTCTTTTAGAGAATGAGATACATTTTCCTCATTAGAAATGTATCACTTTTATTTAAAAAGAAAATTAATAAAATATTTGAGCCAGTATAGTTATAGTGTTTGTTTAACCTCTAACAAAATTAAAATGCAATCAATTTTTATAATAAGATAGAGATCTTTCTTGTTAGATTGCAAAGCACTATTGTATGTATTGTTAAACAGTGTGGATGAATGTGTGATTTCAAAAAGGGAACATTTGTCTTTAGTAGCAAGTGTTATTTTACAGATTTGTTGTATGTTAGTAAAAATAGATGTGTAAGTCTCTTTCATGCTATTTTTATATGTCAGATTGAACTTGGCATTTGTGTTTAAATGTGGTTAAATCACAAACATTGAGATAAGGGAAAGATCTTAGAAATATTGTGCTCTAGATTTTCTCATTACCAAATTACAAGTTCATTGGCATTTGAGGTACCCAATGAATAATGATATTCTCTTCCCTGACCAATATAGACACAAGAGTACAGATAACAGTAGTCAGGCAAAGGTTGATTAATACTGGCCCAGTTATTTTACTGCAATTTACTTCTGCTTTGAACTTACTTTACACACCCTTCATGAAGACAGGGAGTGCTAAAGGAATGCTCTGCTGCAGCCCACGACCACTGAGCCTCTCCCCATATACTTATACGGGGAGGAACGTGGAAGCTTCAGACAGATCTTCATAAAAGGAGAAGATGAGACTTAATCAGATGTAGGAGGTGCTTGTGCCCAGCTCTCTGAACATATGGATCACTGCCTTCACCATGGAGAGAGATTAGCCGCTGAGGCAGGAGGTGGAGACCTTCCAACCAGGGGAGTCCCTACAATTATTATTATATTGTTACTATAATTAATTTACTTAAATATTACATTTAATATAATATTATAATTATTTTCATGTTATCCTCGAACCTAATTTAATTTGTATGTGAAAAGATCACCCAAGAATATTCCATCCCTTAACTAATCCTACAACACTTAAGCCCATGTCCAATAGCTTCTGCCTAGAAAGTCCAACATACATTTTCTGTTTCAAAACATATCAATCAATTCCTTCTCCAAACATTTTGATTAAGCCAAAATGCCCATATGACTGTTTCATAACCACTAGCATAATTTTTTTTTTTCTATCTCTACTTGCATTTGCTTTGTTCTCTTTTCTTGTTCTCTTTGTCTAGATTTCATTATCCTAAACTCCCCAAGGATATAGACTGAACCTTCTGGGTCTTTTGTTCCCCCTAATTGTGCTGAGTGCAAGAGTAGATGTTCAATATTTTTAAAGTTAATGTCGAATGAAGAAACGTCTCCTAGTTGATTTTCTCAGGCACAAAAGCAATTCCTGAGAGAGTGGAGGCCTATCTCTTTGCTATTAGTCCATGGAGATTATGTAATTGTTGTCTTGTAAGAATAACCATGTAATACCTTTTGTATTATTAGTGGTGAGTCACCTGGCCTCTGTAAAGAGTTGCAGATCAATGTTCGTCTTAGTCATTTTAATCAATACCATGAACCTTATGAAGAGTGCAGCTCCCTGTCACCAAGAGTAAACAAAATCGGAAGGGTGATCAACTATCAGGGACCAATAAACAAAAGCAAAGTGACAAATTACCCAGAAACTTGCTCTTTGCAAACTTCTGAGGTTCAGTGTCTTTGGTGAGAGATTCTGAAGATGGACTTCTCTAGAGATGCAGGCTGAGATCCTTGGAGACCATTCCTCCAAACTTCACTCTGTAGAAGTCCAACAGGAAGGCAAGTCTTTTGTACTCTGTATTTAACCCCTGACATTAAGAATGTGACTGATGCCCCAGGTTAGGTTAGTAATTTATAGATTATTAACCTCCATTGTTTCATCTACACATTTTCTGTAGTAAAATTTAACATATATTCACTTGGTTTTAAATAATTATTTCTACAGTACCTGAGAGAACAGATGAACAGATGTGTTAAGAAGAGTTAAAAATAATATGAAATAAGAGTGAAGGATTCCCTAGATGTTTTTCTGGCAACTGCTGTCCTGAGAGAAGGGCCAACTCTTTAGCCTGAAATATCGAAGCTATTCTAGTAACTCAACTGAGAATCTCACTCAGGGACTAGAGTAAGGCAACAAAATCACACCAATTGTGCAATTTCCTTTTGGAAAGTTTAATTCATGTAATTAGAAAATAATGAAGAAAATTAATATGCAAAGGTATTTTTAAAAATTAGGAACTAACAGGGATCAAATAACTCAGCACGGTATCTATTATAAAATAAATAATAAATGATCGATACCCCAAATAATTATTATAAATTATAAATTAAAATCAATGAAGATCTTATTCATGTACTATGGTCTTAGACATTAGGTTCCTAAATCACTAAAAAAATTACATAGATATAGATATGTGTATATATAAACCCATATAAATATAATACACAGACATCTTTATATATTTAAATGTTTAAGTATTCTTCCATTAAAATGTAAAACTAATGTTGTAGCATACAGATGAGAAAATAAGTGCATTATAATAATACATTAAAAATGGCAGTACTATCAATTGTATCCATTATAAATACAATCCTGTAAACACGTAGGTTAATAGACTGAAAGGTACTAAATTGAAATTAAATTAGGTAAAGGGATTATTAAATTTAATATTTGCCCAAAGATCTTTAATTAGTTATTATACTCATTGTGCATGCATATTATTAAAAGCTTCCCTGTCATTTGTTCAGTCAACTTTGGAACAAAATATTTGTTTATAAATTAGTTTTTACTCATTCAGCATGTCACCAATGTTGTTACAAAACACTTCCTCCTCTTCTACTGGTTATGTTATTTCTCAGGAAGCACTTGCTAAATATCACTGGTAAAGGGTTGGCTTAAGATATGAAATTATCCAACATGCTCACCCTGCAAACATATTGGATAGCAATTAATTCCATACTTTGCACCATTTGTATAATAAAAATCTAATCTAAATAAATGTTATTATTTAAATTGTAAATGTGAATAGTGAACATGGAAAAATTTTGTGTACTTTTAAAGCCTATTTGAGCAGATCAAATCAACACAAGAAATATTTTCAGTAAAAAGTTTAGTCATTTGTAAATTGTCATATCAGTTGGCTATTGATATCTAGGACATAATTTCACTCTACAGAAACATAGACTACAAAATCTCCACATCACTTTTTGTATTTACAGCAATGATTATTTTAGACTCTGCTTTAAAGAAATTATCCATAGTAACTGTCAAAGGATCAGTGTAGATGGAAATCATTTTAAGAGTAGTATTTTAAAGCAATGCTGAGCACTCAGGCTTAACCTAAATCATGATTACTTGGTTCATATTCAGACATAAATGTGAAAATTTCATGTCTTGCCGAAATTTTAAAATATTTTTTTCTCTCAAAAGTAAAGTAGTAACTCAACTCAAAATGGATCAAAGACATAGGAATTAGACCAGAGTCCCTGCACCTAATAGAAGACAAAGTAGGCCCGAATCTTCATCATGTTGGCTTAGGATCAGACTTCTTCAACAAGACTCCCAAAGCACAGGAAATCAAAGTAAGAATCAAAAAATGGGAATGACTCAAACTATAAAGCTTTTTCTCAGCAAAGGATACAATCAAGAATGTGAAGAGAGAGCCTACAGAGTGGGAGAAAATCTTTTCCACATGCACTTTTCTCCAAAATTTATAAAGAACTTAAAAAACTTTACACCAAAAATTACAAAGAACCCAATCAATAAATGGGCCAAGAAACTGGACACTTTACAGAAGACTAATAAATATATGAAAAAATGTTCAACATCTCTAGTAATTAGAGAAATGCAAATTAAAACAACTCTAAGATCTCATCTTACTCCAATTAGAATGGCTATTATCAAGAACACAAACAATAATAGATGTTGGCGTGGATGTGGGGAAAAAAGCACACTTTTACGTTGCTGGTGGAGTTGCAAATTGCAGCCAGTCTGGAAAGCAGTGTGGAGAATCCTCAGAAAACTGGACCCACCTCTTGACCCAGTTATCCCACTCCTCTGTTTATATCCAAAGGACTTAAAATCAGCAAACTACAGTAACAGCCACATCAATATTTATAGCAGCTCAGTTCACAATAGCTGGATTGTGGAAACAACCTAGATGCCCTTCAACAGATGAATGGATAAAGACACTCTGGTATGTATACACAATGGAATACTATTCAGCCATAAAGAAGAATATTATTATTCTATCCATTTGCAAATAAATGGATAGAATAAATGGATAGAATTGGAGAATATCATGCTAAGTGAAATAAGCCAAGCCCAAAACACCAAAGGCTGAATGTTTTCCCTGATAAGTGGAGAATGATTTATAATGGGGGTAAGGAGGTGGGGAGTGAGAGAAGAATGGGGAAACTTTAGAATATGTAGAAGAAATGAGGGAGGGGGTATGAAAAATGGTGGAACGAGACAGATATCATTACCCTATGTACATGTATGATTACACGAATGGTATGAATCTACATCATGTACAACAATATAAATGAAATGATGTACCCCATTTGTGTACATGAATCAAAATGCAGTCTGTAAAAAATTAAAAGCCAAATAAAAAAAAAGTAAAATAGTAATCACTTATTTTTCCTCATTAGCGCAGTTCTCATTCTAACAATGACCTCTTCATTAAGGGTGGTGGAGTGGTGGAGTGGACCCCTAAATGAGTCTCCATCTAAAACAGTTTTGAAGCTATTTTTGTCTTGCCTCATTTTCCCTTACCTGTTTTAATAGCCTTATTATCTGTACATGGAAAGAAGGATGAATTGTAATAATTTTCTTGCTACATCTCTTAATTTTAATTAAAATAGCCTTGAAATATTCTGAGAAACATCATTTAGCATTCAATTTGCTCAGTATTCTGGAAATAATATGTGCCATGCAGTAACATTGTCTTTATATCAGATATAAAAATTACAAACTTAATCTCTTTTTTCATAGACGTTGTTAACTCTACAGAAAAAAATGGAGGAGTGGGGGGAAGTTATCTTGATTTAAGTAATCTAGGGTGATTGAAGATTCCCTAATAAAATCTTGGAAAAATCATGGTAATATTAAAGAAATCAGATAGTCCCAAAATTCATCTGTGTAACTTTTTTAAAAGCTGTATCTTTTTCCTTCATGTATTCATTAAATATCTCTCATCACCTGGTAGCCATCACTTTGGTGACTAAAAGTCACTATATCAAGTAGTAGTATAAATATGGCTTCCATGCAATAGCTGTTAGAGACCAGTAGCAACCAATGCTGATACATTCAGCTGGTGAAGAAATGACAAACTCTTTTTAAATGCAGACAGTTTGTTGTGTACATAGACCCTGAAAGCAACTTTTGCCAAGTGGTCAACCTCTAAGTTCTTGTCCCATAGGAAGACACTGAAACAAGGTGACTGAGACAAGAATGGTGGCTGTCCTCTTCTGAAGAGCTGATTTGTGCTGCATTGTGCAGTTTAAGTCTGCCAGTGTGCCTTAGGCTATGAAAGGAGAAAGCTTTAGACCTCATCAGACACACAAACCTGATGAAAAGTCATCTCATGGCAGCCTCCCTGATAAATTTGAACGTGAATGAGGAGTGGCCTCCTCTTATGTTCTCTCATCTGCAGGGATCACAGGGCTTTTTACAGTCAGCAAAACTGCCATTAAGCCTGGCTGCCTGAAGGTCATATGGGGACACAGCAAGGCCATTAATACTTAAGAATACACTACTAAGTTTTCTGTGAATAACTGATACATGTGTACACACACAATCTTCAGTGAGAACAACGCGACAAATATCAAATTCTGAGATAAACATTGAAAATAAACATGTATTAGGTGACTCTGAATTTACCACTTTCTGTAAAATGAAGGAAAAGAACAATGGTTCATACATTTCTTAAAATAAAAATGAGATAGCATCCAGACTTACCACCAACTTTGAGAAACCATAAAGAAATAGCTTGTATCCTGTAAAAGCCATACACTTGCCATTCAGAAATTACAAGTCACCTGTGCTAAGTTTTAACTTAGAGATTTAAGAAATGACTAAATTATATATAAATTTACTTTTTATTATATTTTGAGGTTAAAATAAAACTAAGGCTCACCTAATAAAATATTTTAGTTTGGGGGTATAAAATCATTTGTAGTTCAGTGAAAATTCATCCTAGAATTCAGGCTATATCGGAGTTTACACACAAGTTCTTCCCTGCCTTTCCATGAAAATAAATTGTTAATAAATCAATGCACACAAGGGTATTAATGGATATTTTTCATATTCTGTTGCCTATTTATTGACTTGTTTGTTTTTTTCCTGTTTTTCTAATTTCCTACATCATGTTTGCCAAATTTTTCTACATTTTTAAGCTTTATTTTTAATATCTTATGAAATGTGGTGTAGAATTATCTGGTTAAAATGAAAACTTTGCCATCATTCCTCCTCTTGAAAATGTGTTCAATCTTAGAGTTATTAGATGATTTTTTATGTTTCTGTGTATGTGTGTGCGTTTCCCAACCAATCTCTCTCCGTGAGTCAAGGTAATGTTCCTCTTTTCCTATCTACTCTATTCAGAATTTTGCTGACTTTGATGACGTCTGTTTTAATTCTTGTTTGTGATTGTTTTGAATATAGCTGATGGCTTGAGACTTTTCACAAAGAAATAAAGTTGAAAATGTTGTTCCCGGTATACTTCGACTTACTGATAAACTTACATTGTAAGGTTTGTGGCAAATTGAAACTTCGGTAAAAACTTAGAGCAGTTTTTATAATAAACGGAACAATTTCCCAGCCAACAATACAGTCTGTAACAGTAGGGGGTGTTGTTGGAATTGAATGTGTTTAATGGTTGGTTGAGATAAGATTGGACACTAATAGAAAATTCTTACCTGTGGAAGGCATGTGATTAGAGTGTCAACATTTGTCTTTCAGGTCTCCTGTGTTTCTCCTAACGGAGGCAGTACATTCCAATGGAAAGCACTTTAGAGAGAGAATACATGATCCATATTCTGTATCAGTTCTACAACTGACTGGATGTGTTTAAATGTGCTGGCTATTTTAGCAATTTAAATTTTAGTAGTATACTTGAAAGTGGAAAACCAAATAAAATATATTGTACAATGAAATACTAAAAGGAATAGACAATTTTGAGATGATTTGGAGGGAGAAATAAAAAACAATTCTTTTTTTTATTTTACTTGAGAAGCAACTATGAAAAGCTGTTCATCACCATGGTATAGGATTTATTTATAAGTGACTTTTATCTTGACTCTGTTCACAACAATCATAAGCTAGACTTAAATTATTATTTCATACAAAATGTGTGCCTTCTATATCATACCATTATAATAACATCATATTATTTTTTTAATCTTTATATCACTGAGCAATTAATGAAATACCAGAATAATAAAATATGAGTCATAAGTTTGTAGAATAAAACATTACAACTAAATTTACTTTTAATTATTTTGGCTTATAACTATCCTTTTAAAGATTAAAAATTAAATTAAAACCAATTATTTAAGATATGTCACCCTATTTTTATTTAATTTTTACTAACATGTATTCATTGTAGATACCAAAGGAGTGCCGTGTGGTATTTCAACACATGCATACAGTGTACAGTGATCAAAATAGAGTAAGTAGACTTTTCCTTTTCTTTTCTTGTCTTTAAGTTTGAAGTCTTTGAGCTCTTCATTTCTACGTCTTCACTAATGCATCACAATTTATTCATACCTAAGTCATCCTACTGCCTATCATTTGCTGCAAAAGGGATAGAACTGGAGAACATCATGTTGAGTAAAATAATCCAAATACTACATGTTCCCTCTCATATATGGATGCTAAAATATTGACCTGAATATAGAATAGTGATTACTAGAGTCTGGGAAGCGGGTGGTGGGTAAGAGTCAATCAAAGGAGGTTGGATTACAGGTATTGCTAGAACGCTATTTATCTTTTTAATGAGACAAAGTGGTAGAATAAAAATCAGTGACTGCATTATCATTTTTATTTTCTAACAACTACTTTTGTCTCTATAACTAGAAATATATAAATAAATGCTGATTCTTACATGACCTAATGGCTTGTCACTTAAATTTCATCATCTCTACTGAATCTACTGCTCAAAGTCATTATTATCACAAGCTATAACATCACTGTCTTAATGACATATTTTTTTTTCTGTTTAATCACATCAAAGGTATCTAAAGCTGGTAGAGAAAAGTTTGGCAGTAATCAGTAAAGTTGAATCTTTCTTGAAATTGTAAATTTTAAAAAGTTGGTTTCTATTATTGTATTGAGAATTTTTAAGACAATCAGCAAAAATCTGCAGTGAATTTACTGAACAAAATAATTTTTCATAATTTGATTGTAGTATGTGTGCATAAATAAAAGTGTACTCATAAACAGGCATTTAGCTTAATGAATTTTCATGACTTGAATCATATCCATGCAATCTGAAACTGATCAAGAAACAGAATGTCACCAGAGCCCTGAAAATCCTTTATATACTCCCTGCTAGTAACAGCTCACAAAATATAACCACTATTTTGACTTCTAATACCACAGTTTACCTTCCTCCTTCTTTCCTTCCTTTCTTTCTTTCTTCTTTTTCCTTTCCTTATTTTTACTTCAAATGAATCAATGTGTTCTATCTTTATATGAACTCTTGTTGAAAATAAGCTTACTTAATTCATCCTTTTTATTGAATATACATTTAATCCATTCATATTCACTGTTGCGTTGATAATCCTGTGCAGACATACTACAAAGTGTGTGTGCATTGTGTAATAAAAAGATTCGGCTTCTTACTACACTGATATGAGTAATTTCATACATGCTTTTGGTGAAGATATGCTATCATGATTTGGGGATATACATCTAGAGAAGGAATTATTGGAGTACAGGACATGCTTATATTTAAATATAATAGATATAGCCAATTAGTTTTCCAAAGTTATTTTATTCATTTTGCACCCCTATCAGAAGTATATGTAAATGCTGTTGTCTCCACATAATTTTGAAATCTAAACATTTTCTTTGTTATTTTATGTATGGATATGTGTTGGTAGTATTTATGTTTTTTATATATATCACCCTCATGGTAATAAAATTGAGCACCATGTAATGTGTTTATTGGCCCTTAAAAATCTCTTTTGTAAAGAACTTCACAAATTTCCCCCCATATTTCCCCATTTCCCCATATTGATTACCAATTTCTGCTTGATTTTTTTTTTTTTTTTTTTTTTTGCGCGATCCTGGGGATCGAACCCAGGGCCTTGTGCTTGCAAGGCAAGCACTCTACTGGCTGAGCTATCTCCCCAGCCCTCTGCTTGATTTTTAAGAGCTCTTCATGTATTCTGGACATAGAAATTTCATGTATTGTATATTGTGAATATCTTTCCTACTCTGTGGGTTGCTTTTTAATTTGCCATAATAAATGTCTGATGAAAGGACATTTTCATCCCCGTGTAACAAAATTATTTATTTCCATCATGGAAAATGTTTTGTTACTGCTATTTTGTTTTGGAAAATATTCACTTCATTGAAGGTCATAAAGAGATCATCTATTTTAGTCAGCTCTTTCGCTGCTGTGACTAAAAGATCTGACCTGAACAATTTTAAAGGAGGAAAAGTTTATTTGAGGGGTCGTGATTGCAGATGTCCTAGTCCATAGAAGTCTAACTCCAGTTTTGGGGGCTTGAGGTGAGGCAGGACATCATGGCAGAAGAGTGCAGCAGAGGGAAGCAGCTCACATGGTGATCAGGAAGCAGAGAGAGAGAGAAAGAGGTCTCCACTTGCCAAATACAAATAATACCCCAAAGCCATGTCCAGATCCCCACCTCCTCCAGCCACACCCACCACTTCAGTTACTACTCAGTTAATGCCTATCAGGGGATTAATTCACTGATTGGGTTCAGACTCTTAAAACCCAATCATTTCTCCTCTGAACCTTCTTCCATTTTCTCAAACATGAGGTTTTGGGGACACATCTCACATTCAAACTGTTACATCATGCTATGCAATTACTAAAAATTTCAGGGGTCAAATTTTCATTTCAGTTGAATTTTTTAATGTCTATTTTTATGTTGCTTTTGATCTATTTATTATCTAGTGTGCACTGTTTAATTCCCAGGCAGTTGTGGGATTTGCTTATTTCCTTACTATCTTCTGTATTATTATTATTATTGTGGTTGTTGTTAGTCTTCTAGGGTAATTCCATGTGATTGATGTAAAAATTGAATAACCTTATGAATTTTTGCTGCCTTTACTAACAGCTATAGAAAATAAAATTTAAAATATGCAAATCTAACAGTGTACCTTTCTGTTTGTCATTTTTGTTCTTGTAAGTTTTAGTTAGGGATAAACTGAGGTTAGGTGAGGTTCACAATATATTTAGCACAGTGATCTCTTCGTATACAATCCTACCCATAATTGTTAATAAAGTAACTTCTATCTATATAATGAATTTTGACTCACAGTTTACTTTGGTAGTAGCATAGCTTATACCAACGTTCTTTTGGTTCACATTTGCATATTGAACCGCTTCAGTTTATTTACCTTCACACTCTGTATTGTTATTTGTTGTGAAGGATTATGTATTTTCCCCATTCTAACAGGTTTATACATGAAATATTTAGTGCATAATTTAGGCTGTTTTGACTGCTATAAAAATATTGTGAAACATGTAGCTTATACAACATGAATTTCCCATAGTATGGAAGCTGAGAAGTTCAAGATTAAGGTGATTACAGAGTTGGCATCTGCTGACAGCCTGCTTTGCAGACAGTGCTTTCTTCCTGTATCCTCTCATGGTGAAGGGGCAAAGGTCCCTCAGATCATTTCTACGGGAGCCCTCACCCCAGCCCAATGTCCTAATACCATTGATGACTTTGGGTAGTAGGATTGCAGCATGTGAATTTTGTGAGAACAAAAACATTCAGTCTGTTACATGTGCTAGGAATTTATTATGTGTAAGAGTTATTTTTAAAATTAATTACAGTCTGACTTTCTGATCAAAAGGCACAGATTAACTGATGGGAGAGGTCACAACTGGTAAAAGAAAAAATCCTCAATGGAGTCAAAAATAACACAAAGTACCTGTGATTGTTCATCTTATTTTTTTCGTGGGTTTGTTTTGGTTTGTTATTTTATTGGGCATACTCAATTAAAATTCCTGTACAAGTCTAAAGGCTAAAAAGAACTCTTATTAGGACCTTGGCAGAGGGTGGCACTGGTGGTCAGAGGAACCAACATGAATTGAGACTCTGGCAAGGCTGGAGTCACAAAATTGGAGTCTTGAGAGATATCAAACAATGGTCACTTCAGGGAATTTGGCAATTTTTAAATTGCGTAACGTAATAAAACACGAAAGAGAAATATTCTGAAAAACAGTTCAGTTCTCTATATAGAATCTATAACATAAGGAAACAAAAACCTGAAAAATTCTAAGATGATAATCCCCAAGACGACTACCTTAGGAATGGGAGTCCAACAGAGAAAAAAAAAAAAAAAAAAAAAATAACTCCCAAACTGCATATGAACCTCAATATAGCACAATGATTGGATTAAAATGATGTCATTTTCCCTTCTTCTCATACACATGATATAATATATCTCTAAAGGTAAATGATGAAAAACACTTTGAATTTTAGTACAAAAATATCATGTATTCAGTAAAAATGCCGAGTACAACAGAAAACAAAATCTTGTTTTAAAAACATGAAACAAATGGTAGAAAAATAAAAGCAAATACACAAACTAGTCAGATACACTAGTCAGCAGAAAAATAATATGATTGGCAGGTATGGAGCCCAGGCTGTGATCACAACAACCCAGGAGGATGACAAGTTTGAAGTCAACCTGTGCAATTGAGCAAGACCCTCAGCAATTAGTGAGACCCTCTCTCAGAATTTAAAAGAAGAATTTTTAAAAGAACTGGGAATAGAGCAAATTGGGTAAGTGCCTCTGAGTTCAATTCCCAGTATCCCACCCTCCCAAAACAAATATCTAAAACAGATTAGCTTGTATAAACAGAATATGTATAGTAAGAAAAATTTAGAAATTCCCTAGGAAATTAGTTTGTTAAAAAATCAAAAGGCTTAAAATTCAAACAATAATGAAACATACTTATAAAAGAATAATGAATAAATATTGACCAAGTAAACACACTAAGGATCCATCTATCATGGACTTCAAAATATACTTATTCATTAATGTGAAAGGCAAGCCAATTAAATAGAATTAAATTGTTCTGATTCACTGGCATGATTAGAGGAATTGGTTTGTATATAAATATATGGAGACCAAACAAATGAAAAAAAGGAAAAAAATATTAATTCCAGTAAATAAGACAGTATTTTTTGAAGGAACATAAAAATGTAATGATGGGTATATGATACATATTAACTTCAACTATATCAAATGCATTTAATTTATATGCAATAAAATGAATAAATGGCTGAAATTGTAAGAAAAATAAGCTATTTAAAGAACAAGACACAAATGTATAAAGATACAGAGAATAAAAAAGGAAAGATGAATTATGTAAACATAAATACAAAATATGTATAAATTTATGTAGACACATAAATAAAAATTGTATATAAATGTTAGTATAAGACTGCATCTTTCAAGTCAAAAATCTTTACTATAATAGTATCATACCAGAGTGTGAAATCATGACTTTAGAAATTTATTGAAAATGTAAATTCACAGGTACCTGAATATATGTCATCAAAATGTATGAACACAGCTGGGCAACGGTGGTGGGCACCCATAATCACGGCAGTTCAGGAGGCTGAGGCAGGAGGATCTCAAGTTCAAACCAGCCTCAGCAAGAAAAAGTGAAGCACTAAGCACTCAGTGAACCCTGTCTCTATATAGAATACAAAATAGGGCTGGGGATGTGGGCTCAGCAGTCAAGCACCCCTGAGTTCAATCCCCAGTAACCCCCCCCCCAACCAAATGTATGAAACAAAAAATTTGAATAAATAAAAAATAAAACATAAATTTGTATGTGTCCCTTAGAAGTGTTAATGAGCAATTTCTTCCAATAGTTAGAAAAATATCAATAATGGTAGAGAATTTCTAATGCTGAAAATAATTTACCAGTGAAACTAAATAATAGTATACCTCACAATGAAAATATTTGATCCTTTCAAATATATGTAAAATTCTTAGCAAATTTGATTATTTCCTGAATTGTAAACAAAGTCTCATTAAAATTTCACAGATGAATCATTAAAAATTTATTATCTCAACACAGTAGGGATAACCAAAAATCAATAACATAAATTAAATGACTGTTTACCTATTTAAAATTTTTAATTGAAATGTATTTTTTGCCCGTACTTATTGAGTATGTGTATATGTATAATATAACAATATAAGCTTATAATGAGTAATGATCAAACCATGGTAGATTTTAATCTCCTCAAACATTAACCATTTCTATGTGCTGTGAAACTTAGGCATCTTCTTCTAGTTATTTTAATGTACATCATTAAATTGTTACAAACTATGCTAATAATTCCTACAGTTTCTCTCTTGATACTGTTATCTAACTTCTCTATCTCCCTCCCTATTATCCTTCCAAGTCTATAGTCACCACTAGATAACTCTCTTATAGAATTCAACAAATGAATGAGAATATATGGCACTTTCATTTCCCGACCTGACATTTTTTAGCTAAGATGATGTACTTCAGTTCTATTCATTGTGTCATGAAGGACAAGATTAATGATTTTCTATGATAATATTTATCATAAATAAAAATTTATCATATATAAAACATATATATGTATATGTATAACATTTTCTTTATCCATTCATCCATGGATGAACATCTTGGTTGATTCCATATCTAGGCCCTGTGAATACTGCTGCAATTGACAGGAGTGTATATGTCTTTTAATAAACTGATTTCAAATCTTTTTGCTATATATCTAGCAGTGGGGTTGCTGTATCAATCTGGTAGTTCTATTTTATATTCTTTGAGGGATGTCCATAGTAGTTTCTATAATGGCCATACTAATTTATATACCTACAAATAGTACATAATAGTTCCACGTAATAGTCATGATAACAAAAATACAAAAATGACATTGAGAGAAAAATCACAAATAAAATTTTCTCATGAACACACACACAAATATCTCAAGAAAAAACACTATCCAATCTAACATGTAATCAGCATATATATAATATAAATATAATTACATACATATACATTAAAGGTAAAAGAGGTTTAGAAGGTTACTCTAAGAATGAAAGGTGTTATCATTATATTTAGAATCCCTAAGGGTCTTTTTACTTCTAGGAAAATAGTGTAAACATGTTTACTTCAAACAATGACTAAGTACAGCTATAATTAAAATGATATAAACAAAAGAAAATCTGCCAAATGGAGAAGAAGGCCAATTCACAGCAACCCTCAACAAGAATGACATAGCAAAATCTGATCTCTTCCTCCAAAGGGATGAGAAAGGGTCTTTCAACTTCTAGTTTTGTACCCAGCAGAATACGTATTTAATTTAACCAAAAGACTGGTAAAAATATTTTGGAAGCATTATTGATAACAGCTGGATAATGAAAAGAAGATCATCCACAGTGAAGAGGATATTTAAACTAAGCCACTTTCCTAAAATAAAACTGTTCAAAACTAAGAGAAAGCCCTGCAATGACATAGATCAGTCTCAATCTTAAGTATAACAAAAGGAGCTAGAAAAGAAGAATACGAATCGTGTAATTTCTATTTCAAGTTCAAAACAGACTCAATCCATCTATCGTATTCCATTCAGAATCGGGTTTGTTCTTGTGGTAAGATCACTGACTGGAATGTGGCATAATGAGGGCTCTTTGATTTACACGTTGGCTAATGAGCTGTGTTCATTTTGTGAATTTAAAAATGTTTTCTTGTGATTTTTTTCTAAGGAATTATATTGTCAGCAGAGATGATGGTAATCCTAGAAGTCTGTATCCAGATTCTCCTATTGAAACTTGCCAGGTTTGTCATACAATATATTTGATAGCCATGAATATTTCAAGCAAAATTGTTTCTGCTGTGTCATAAAAACTAATTGGTGAAGTGATTTGAGCCACATCCTGAACCACACTGTTCTTCTTTCCCTCCCCTGACCCCAAGTCCCTCTAAAAGCAAACAGCCTCATGTGCCCTAAAGATAAAACAGATTAGCACACAAAGTGTGACATAAGGAATTCCACGAAACGTCATGCCTCCTCTTGGTGGTGAGCAAGGTTACACGGAGTACTTGTCTCTAACATACGGAGGTTATCCTGATGAGCCGATGGACACCAGAAATATTATTGATGTCACATTTCCTTGAAAATTTTGTTTTCTAAAATGTAATCAAACCTAGAAAAATAAATAACTATGACCTCTTAGATGTTCTATGTAGCATGGTTCCTGCATCTAAAATCACAGGAAATATCTTTTGACAAGAATAGGATAAGTTTCTTAGATAAATTAATAGGTAAGATTAAGTTTACTGTCTCCTCCATAAAAATGAAAAAAAAAAAAAAAAAAGACAGACAACCAGGTAATTTAGTTTATATCTACTTCAAATTGAATGCCTTTGATGCATGGAAAGTAGATATATTTTGATTTAATTCTTCATTATGTATTGTCAAAATTCGTTTAGTTTTGCTCTCAAATTTGCCATTCCTTTGGTAGTGATTTATTTTGACATCTCAAATCTTTCTGGGATAATTTTTCTTCTCCTTTAATTTTGTTTATATAAAACTATTTTGTCCTTATTATTGAGGTATATTTTACAGAGTATAGACATTTTGATTTGTAGGTATTTCATTTCACATCATTTCACTTTTTAATAATATTTTTAAAGTATACTGTGTTCAGACTAGAGAGGTGGTTCACTGGTAGAGTACTTGTTTAGCATCAGTGAGTCCTGGGTTTGATCCCCAGTACAATAAGAAAAAAATGTATATATATATTTATCTCCTAGTTTCTAGTACTACTATTGAGAATGTAGTGTTCAATCTAATTGGCATGTTTTTATTCCCTATTTGCTTTTAATATATTCTCTTTTACAAAAATATTTTGAAATTCTACCACGTCTATTTTTACCTTCTGTCTACTTATTTAACTTCTTATGTATCTTTATAGTCCACATTTACAAATGGTTGAATGTAGAACTTTCTGGATTTTTAAATTTGTTTATTTGTTGGTTCTGGAGATTGGAACCAGGGACACTGCCACTGCACAACATTCATAGCTCTTTTTTATTTTATTTTATTTTTTTATTTTGAGGCAGAGTGTTGCTAAGTTGCTAAGACTGGTCTCAAACCTGTAGCCCTCCTGCCTCAAATTCCCAGGTCAGTGAGATTACGGGCATGTTCCACCTTGACTGGCGTAATATTCTTGAATATAAACTTGACCTAATTCTCAGTATTCTGCAATTTTGTGTAGATGTACGATGGTAAATCTTCTCTTTCTATCCTCCTATCTCTCTCTTTCTCTCAGCTGTACATCTCTATCTCTGGCATTTGGTGCAATTTCTTCAGAACTATGTTGAGGTTAAACAATTTCCTATTCTAATAGAGTCTCTTCTTTGTTCAATGACCTTTCTGTTACTTTTTTTAAAGAGCACCTTAATATTTGCTATTAAAGTTTAAAATTTTAATAGTAAGACTACTTTAAAATAAAGTTTAGAGACTCTTAACAGGACAAAAACCAGAATAACTGAAATATGTAAGAGTATATACCACTGTTACTGAGTATATACTTAAGGATTTAAGGATTCCTTAAATATGTGTCACCAGCATACGCTAGTTATTGACTCACTGAGTAATTCTTTTTTATTATAATTATTAACAAATTTATGGGATTCAGCATGGTATTTTCTTACGTGTATGTATCATGCATTGATCTTGTCCATCTCCTTTTCTTTTATCTTTTCCCATCTTCTCTTTTTCCTCTTTCCCCCCCAAACCTCTTTCCAGTTTCTAAAAAGAATTTCTCTTCTACTTTTAATTTTTAGGTACTTTTTTTAGATTTCCACATATGAAAGAATACGTATGATACCCGTCTTCCTGTGTTTGACTTATGTCACTTAACATGAAGCTTTTCACTTCTATCAATTTTCCTGAAAATAAGGTTTTAATTATTTTTATTATTTTAATCATTATTTAATTACTTTGTGTATACACACCATATTTTTAATCCATGCATTACTGACAGGCATCCAATCCAATGACATACATTTGATATTGTGAATAATGTTGCAATAAGCATGGGTATTTCTTTGTATGTTGACTTAATTTCAGCTGGATTGTATAAATAGGTGTGAGATAGTCAAATTTTTAGTTTCTTGAGGTACCTCCATATTGTCATTATGGTTTGGATGTGGTACCTCCCAAAACTGCTGTAAGACAATGTAAGGTTAGGAAGAGAAAAGATTGGGTTATGATAGCCTTAACCTAATCAGTAAATTGATCCCTGATGGGATTAACTGAGTGGTAACTGGAGGCAGATTAGGGTGTGGCTGGAGGAAGTGATTTACTGGGGCCTGGTTTTGGCATATATATTTTGTATCTGGCAAGTGAAGTCTCCCTCTCTCTCTGCTTTCTGACCATCATGTGAGTTGCTTCCCTCTGCCACACTACTGCCATGTTGCTACCTCACCTGAGGAATGGAGCTGGCTGTCTGTGGACTGAGACCTTTGAAACTATGAGCCTTTGTATAAACTTTTCCACCTCTATAGTTGTTCTGGCTAAGTCTTCTAGTCACAACAAATACGTAGACTCCCTGGTGTTTTATAGTAATGAAAAAAAAAAAGAAAAGGGAAGATGTTTAAGTCAGTTTGTGTCAGTGTGACCAAAAGACACTACAAGAACAACTTAGAGGAGAAAAAGTCTATTTGTTTCAGAGATTCCAACCACAGTCAGCCAACCCTGTAGGTCTAGGCCAGCTATGAGGTAGGATGTAATGGTGGAAAGGCATGGCAGAGAAAAGTAGCTCAGGATATGGCAACTAGGAAGCAGAGAGAGCAAGCTCTGCTTGTTAGGGGCAAAATATAAACCACAAGACCTATTTCTTTCATCCACATCTTACTTGCACACAGTTACCACCCAGTTAATCCATATCAGTGGATTAATTCACTGATGAGGTTACACCTCTTAATCTAACAATTTCACCTCTGAAAATCCTTGCATTTCTCACAATGAGCTTTGGGGGATATACCATATCTAACCCGTAACACAGGGTTAGGGGTTGCAAAATGAAAGATTAAGGCAATCTACTTTTATATGAAAATGTTACATAAGAGGGCAAAAATGATGTACAAATTAATTCAAAATAAAGAAAGGATATTACCACATCTTCATAGCTTGAAACACCCTCTTGATATCAATGATTAAGTAATATCAGTTTTTATTACCTTATAATTTTCTAAAATGGTCTTGTTATAAGTGTATTTTTTTTCTAAAGTGTTCATATCTTTTTATTACTCCCAAATAACAACAGATTATGGTTTCGGACCTTATAATACAGTTACTTGTTTATCTGTCGCACCAGTTTTCGACAAACAGTAAAACAAAGTGAAGAGAAGTACAACTTCAGGAACTGAAATTTGTTTGTTTGTTCATATCCTGATTTATTGACAAGTGACAGATTAATTAGCTCATCCCCTTTTTTCTGCTTTCTTATCAGTTAGAAGGGGATAATAACAGTTATAAATCATAGGAATTTTGGGAGAAGGAAATAATAAAATGCACATGAAGTACATGGCATATATCTAGAATAAGGTAATATTGAACATAATTAATAGGTACCAATTTCATGGGTACAGCTCACTGAATTCTTTATTTATTTTATTTCAATTCAGTAAATTATTGGATTGTTCTTCTCCAAGATTTTTATGCTGCTACCGTAAGCTATAGACCACTTAAATTAAACTATAGACCAAGTAAATTTTATGAAGTAGATTTTTATTAGTTTTAGTGAAATAGTGATGTAATTGACACATAGTTCCTCAAATACAATTTCCTTCCTGATATAAATACCAGTTTTCAAAGTAATTTTGGTAAGGAAAAAGAACTGTTTCTCTTCTTTAAAGAAAAAAATAAAAAAGATAAAAAGAAAGAAAGAAAGAAAAATGAGAAAATTTGCTATATTTATACATAAGTATAAGAAAGAAATATTATATTAAAAATGTTGAAAATATTTTTAAGTAGCAACAATAGGTGTTGGTGAGGATGTGGAGAGAAAGGTACAGTCATAAATTGCTGGTGGGGCTGCAAATTAGTGCAGCCACTCTGGAAAGCAGTGTGGAGATTCCTTAGAAAACTTGGTATGGTACCACCATTGACCTAGCTATCCCACTCCTTGGCCTATACCCAAAGAACTTAAAATCAGCATACTACAGAGATACAGCCACAACAATGTTCATAGCCACTCAATTCACAATAGTCAAATTGTGGAACCAAACTAGATGCCCTTCAATTGATGAATGGATAAAGAAACTGTGATATATATATATATATATATATATATATAATGGGAATATTACTCAGTCATAAAAATAATAAAATTATGGCATTTGCAGACAAATGGATGAAATTGGAGAATATCATGCTAAGTGAGATAAGCCAATCTCAAAAAACCAAAGGACGAATGATCTCGCTGACAAGCGGATGATGACACATAATAGGGGGTGGGAGGGGGGCAAGAATGGAGGAAGGAGGGACTCTACAGAGGGATAAAAGGGGTGGGAGGGATGGGGAGAAGGAAAAAATAACAGAATGAATCAAAAACTCTTACCCTAGGTAAATGTATGATTACACAAATAATGGTATGCCTCTACTTTATGTACAGAGAAACAAGATGTATTCCATTTGTTTACAATAAAAATGAATTAAAAAATATTTTTAGCAGGGTAGAATAAGTATGTGGGGTAAATTCAGGAGAGAATGCTGTTAGAAGAATATACAAGTTTTACATTTTAATAATCCATTGGGAATTTACTCTTTTGTCTAATATGATGACAAGAAAGGTTCTACTAAAGTGCCTATTCTATTAAATTTATAGAATCTCTTATTGAACAAAACTCACCAGAGTCATAGCAGGTGTGTTATAGATGCAATAACAGTTGGATTATTAAGTATAAAACAATATTTTATTGGAGAATGAAAAGTTATTTTTCTGAGACATTTTTCAAGATTATTTGATATTCTAAATAAATCTGATTGTTCTTCTCCATGTTCTTATTAATAATTCTTATTAAATATCCTCTAGTTTAACAAATTCCAGTTTCTCTTCAATCCTCCTAATTCCTATTTTGAATAGCCCTATAATTTTTAAAGAAGAAAATTTACCTGAATCTTTGCCTTCTGAGCCAAAAAAATTAGCGAAGATAAAATTATTTTAATGGTCTATTTAAAAATATGTCCTAAAACATTGATAATACTATTAAAATTTTCAAATATTTTAATGTTAGCATTAAATTTTTCCTAATATAACCTCCCCAAAGTTAAATGAGGAAATGATTTGTATGTCTAGAGAATAAAACTAATTTAATATTTTAAATTCTTTCAACAAAAATGTGATATATATCAGTATCTTTCTTATATTTTCTCTTAATCATTTCTCATATAATCAAGATTTTTTTAAAAGTCTAAATAGTAAAACTGACATGTAAATAAATATTGTTAAATCTCTGAATGCTGTATCAGTACCAAGAAAGAGAAGAGAAGAAAACTAAAATTAATATACTATAAAGTATTATATGAATTTTGAGAAAAGCTAGAAAATTTTAAGAGATTTAAGAGATGTAGCTAGTGAAAAAAATATGTCCTTAGTTTGAGAGGACTTAAATTAGGAATATCAAAAATTAGGATTCAATATAGAGCACAGTCTAGTTTGGCAGGATAGAACTAGATTATGCATTTGAATAATTCAGAAAAACATTTTAAAATATTACATAAGCACCTAAGTGGAGAGTGTTCTAATATAATACTTTTTATATAATATAAATAAGTTCAGATTAGCTTCCTTATAATTTTGGTCATTATATATTTACATTTTTTAAAACAATATACAGATTATTTCAAAAATACAAAAAGAGCAAAATTATTCAATAGTATTGAGTTAATGTAAGTGATCCTATCTGGTTTTTAAAATAAATTATTCATGTTGTTTCAATAGTAAAAATCATGTATTTTTTCATCCTTTGCTTTACTCATCAGCTCAATATTTTTGCTTTGTAGGTGGAAGAATCATCAATGGAATCATTATCATTGGCCAACAATTCAATAGTTTATCGTGTCCATATTTTTCCTTTTAAAGACAAAATTCATTTTTAAGCATCAGAACACTCATTGGTAAAACAATCAATGTAGTGGAATATCTCCAAATGGAAAACTGAAAACAAAATTTTGTTTATTTAAAAATTCTTACCTAAATTTATGTCAATGACAATGTAAAAATAAGGTTTGTTCAAGAAATGAACAAATGGAAAACTAGGATGGTTCAACTATTGCCAAATCTTTTTAAATATATGGTTTGATGGTATTAGCGCTCTGCAATTGATTAAAATATTATTTGCATATCAGTTATTTCTATTTTCCCCACAAAAGTCATTAAAGTTGATAGAATAAAATAGCAGATTATAATCTTATTTCCCTAATATTAAATATAAATGCCAATAAACAATGTTTCAAGGAATCAGTCTTAATATATTATTCCTTGAAGCATTGTCTTAATCTATTCAAAAAAACTTTTTCAGCTGAAAGTTCCTATTAAAAATAAGAAATTACAAAAAAAGAAAATAGATTTTTATAGATTCTAGTGATTGATGTACCTGTAGGCTCTCAAAATCATGTCGCAATATACAGTTTTAATGTAGTCATCTAGATTATTTCAATATTTTCATTATTTTAAACTATAAAAGATGAAATATAAATAACAAGTTCCATGGATAGCAAATACCATTGACTTCCACTTGAGAATCATAAAATCTGATAATATTTGCATATGAGCTGAAAATATGACTAGATATTACTCATCATATTGGCTGAGAAACTTCAGAATGATAAGTAACAGTAAAGGGACTTAACTCTATAGACACACAGCTTATCTGGAAACTACAAACCATGAAAATCCTCATATATTTCAAGGATAAACATAACATAAATTCTATGCAACAAAACAGGGCCCATAAATAGTAGCAGTAAAGGAGGAAACAACTGGTCTCAAAATGTTGTAGCTAAAAGACCACTGGTGAAAAGTATTTACAATAAGAAATGCTAAAACATTTTTGTTAATTAAAAGCAAAGTTTCAACATATTAATTGTGAAAGTTCATTTATATATTCTTCAACACGTTAATCCATCTAAAAGACAATTGTAATACATGACTCAGAAATTATTAAGTTTTTGCAGTTTTTATAAATGCTTCAACATAATCCATCACTTGTTAATTTATTTATGGTATCTAATTTATCATCATAAGATATGATAGATAGTAAATTTTGTTAGATATTTTTTAAAATTTTCTTCTCCCTATCCGTATCAAGTATGCCTTTTTTTTTTTATAACACTAATAGTTGTAACATTTTAAAGGGTAAGGAAATTTTAAAAAGCAATTATTAGTAGATGCATATTTTAAGAAATTTCACAAATATTCCCTTCAAAATAAATTGATGGTCATTATATTTTTAAGCTAAAATATTTTGCTTAAGCAAAAATAAAACTATAGTATTCAGTAAAGCTTAAATATGGTTCTAGGGAATCCAGGAGAAGGGAAATTCCAAACACTGATAGTTGTATTTCACATTATTTGGTAAATTATGATTTGTTTAAAACATTAAGATCTCATAACTTTGATACTTTCATTCTATTACAAGAAACAGATCATATTAAAACAATCATTTCATTTCTGTGGTTGTGCATGATGCACATTCATATCATTTGTGTAATCATACACGTACATAGGCTAATGATGTCTGTCTCATTCCACCATTTTTCATACCCTCCATCCCTCTCATTTCTCTCTACTTAATCTAAAGTTCCTCCATTCTTCTCTCACTCCCCAACTCTCCCACCCCCATTATATATCATCATCCACTTATCAGGGAAAACATTCATTCGTGTATAATGAATCAAAATGCAGTCTGTAAAAATTTTTAAAACATAAATAATTTTCAAAAAAGATCATATAGTCAACAATGCCTGGAAATTAGAAGCTAAAGTTCTTTTTATTTAGTAAAGGACCTTTATAAAGGATATTTTAAAAAATGGTTTTATGTGCTTTAATTGTTCTTCAACTGTTTTTGTAAAATTGTTGCCACATTTCCAGTATTTTTGTGGAAATTTGAGGAGGAAAATTACCCTGTGAATATTTTCTTTCCTTATTAAGACAACTAAATAAATAAAAATGAAATTTGTGTATGCATCTAAAAAATTCAGTTAGTGTTATAGATAAGATTTATTTTTTTAGAGACATAAAAAATGCATCAGTTTGATCAAGAAAACAGGCCTGAGTAATATGGTATTAAGGATTGTTTATAAGGGTTTAACTATGGGAATGGGGCAGCAAACTATGAATGTTACCTCTGCATCTGACAGTGAATCTAAATGAGCAATTACTAATGTGTCATCAGAATTTACAGTTAGGAAAAAAATAATGACCTGGACATGAAATGATGGGCAGCTCAGAACATACAGGAAACCCGAAGGAGAACTGGAACCTTATGAAGATACTCGGAGGTGACATCACAACCAATTAGAATCTACAGAAGCCGTGACTTGACCACTTAACCATGGGGCAATAAGTGTGTCTGGTCCAAAATGCAGAGAGGCTGAGGGAGAACATTCAGTGGGAAAGGAAGTGGTTTGGGGTCTGGAGGTCCTTTTGCCCTGCTCCACTCCACCTTCTGTTTCATCACACCCCAAGAGGGTAGGAAAGCAGATCATTTATCACATTTGCAAACTGCAAAAGCACTGGACCCCTTTCTCCAACCTTTAGAACTTAACTTCAACTATACCATCTCATATAAATTTTTCTTGTGGCTGGTTCAATCCCCAGAATTCTATAGAGAAAACAGTTGTGAGAAATGTGGTAACAGTTTTCTTAGGTTGACACAGGTCAAAACCACAAGGAAATTTAACAATTATTATTTTTTAAATAAAAAAGTATGTTACATATATTAAGCCACATGCAAATTATGGAATATTATAAAACTATTTAACATATTTACCCATGGGAGAAGAAGATTATATAACTAAAGATGCAATATAAAGACAAGAAATAATTGAATAAATACAAAAATCCTCTCATGGTCAAGATCAGTTAAGCTGTAATAGCATGGTAGTGATTTTTAAAAATGTTTTCTCTTAATTTTTAACATTTTTAAATAAGCCTATTGAAAATGTGTTATGTAGAAAAAGTGAAAAGTGAAAAATGGCATTTTACTCTTCAGAAAGTCACTTTAGATTTCCAGTTCATACATTAACAATAATTTGATAAAAGGAGATTTCTTTACTAGTATAAGTAATGTCATATGTGAGGTAGGATAGATTAGAGTCCCTTGTCCCAGGACCCACCTCACTCAATCAGCGGAACTTTCATCCTGCCCTGTTGTTATCTGATATCACAGGATTTAACTTCCCCAAAGTGTAAACAGCAAGTCCCTGTTTTTTTTTTTTTAAATACTTCCCTATGCAGTTTGACCTAGATCAATCTAAGAAGGGGAAGTCCCCATTTAAGACCCCATATATATTATTTGCATCTCAAGTATCTGATTTAAAACCCAGGAACAAGTATTTGGTGCATGCACAATGAGCATTATGGACAAGGCACAGGGATCTGTCAATCAACCCTCACTTAGTATAAACCACTCCTAGTAAAAACCCTGCCAAAGGTGAACAAAGAATGTAGAAGCACTCATAAATGAACCCAGATCCCCTCTATGTCCCAGGACAGGTGTCTTTTTCATATTCCCACTGCACCCCCACAGTGTGTCTTCCTCCAATAAACTCTTTTAACTGCTCTTTGTCTTGGTGAATTGTTCTCACCACCTGTTCACCTTTCATCACTCAGGTCCCATGACAATATGTATGTCCTTGTCATTTTTCCTAAATTTAAAGGTTTTCCTTCAGTTACTTTCATATTTTTATTTTTATCATCAGTTTATACACTTATCCAAATATCTCTTTTCAGGAAATGTGCCTAAGGTTGTATTTGAGTCAGGTTTTATATCCGATGGCGAAAATACCTGACAAGAACCACTTAGAGGATAAAAAGTGTAATACAAAGCTGCTCCCCCGACTTCCGCTGCATCACAACCTAGTTTGTCAATCTGAAAGCTGCTCTCTCCACCCTTTCCGCTGCAGCCATATCCCTGCCTCCCAACTACTTGTCAGTCTGTGAACAACCTAGCTAGTTATTGGTTCATCAGTTAGCTTGCAAGTATCCTTCTCTGTTGTTGGTCCCCTGTTAGCCAGTGGAATTAAACTGCTTAAGGATGGCTTCCCTGCCATCTTTTCTCTTGCTTTCTCTCTCCTACTTTCTTTCTCTCTCCTCCTCGCTTTTCTACTCTCTCTAGTGCGCACACTTTCTCTTTTCCTCTCATTTTCTCTCTTACCCTGCAGGGAGACACTTTGTTTGCTTAATAAACTGCCTTATGTGATTTCCTGTGTATGGTGTGATTTTCGTGGGATTTCTTACAAAAGTTTATCTGGGGATCATGGTTACAGAGGTCTCAGACCATAGACTGACTCTATGGTCTGAGTCCAAGCTGGGGTAGCACATCATGGGGGAAGGGCCAAGCAGAGTGAAGCTCTCAGCTCATGGCAACAAAGAAGCACAGAGTGTGGGGTGGGGTGAGGTAGTTCAGGAAAGATTCACCCTTCCAAGACTATCCCAGTGACCCACTTCCTTCAGCCACAACCACTTGCCATTTAGTCCATTCCAACTGGGATGGACTGATTCAATGATAGCTCTCATAGTCCAAGCATTTTCCTTCTGAATGTTCCCACATTAACAGGAGCTTTTGAGGGACACCTCACATCCAACCATAACAGGTTTCAATAAAACACCTTCCCCGTTTATTCTCTAATTTATTTATTGCACTAAACTTAGAACTGTGAGTGTATTGATCAATGCAAGGATTTTCACTGATGAACTCAGAGGTATCATTTGCTGATTGGAAGAAATCTAATCTATTTCTGTTCTTGTATTATAAATTTTCCTAACATTTGCTAATTTTGAAATGTAACCTCACTATTACAATTAATATAATTGATATGACATAATCATTTTTAATCACCCATTAGTAGACATATTAGGTCAACACATATAAGAGTAAATATAAATTAAACCAAAATTTAACCTTCCATAAAATTCATGATTACTTTATAAATTTGTTATTTTCAGCTAAATATCTAATCCTGATTTTTTTGTTTACTATTATAGTAAATGAAAAAATACCAAAAGAAGTAATGAATATCAATTCTCTCTCTCAAGCTCAGTTACTTTAACATTCATTCATTGCTGTGTAGAATCATAACCATGATGGCAATACATATATAACTTTAAATAATATATAAGTAAACTTTATTATGCAATTATTAGTTCCAAACTTTCCTTTTTTCCATTTAATTTTGGCACATACTGATCAAGTTTGAACTCTTCATTGTAATATCAACAATAATAATAAAGGTAGCCATTACCTACATATTGCTTACTATGTATTGGACATTGTTCTTAAAGTTTTACATGTATTAATTTATTGAAAAAAATTTTTTTAAATGTATTCTTTATTTCCATAGAAACCATTAGTGTGAAGTTTAAGTGTTAATGCTCTCTTAGAAGACACAATCTCAGGAAAGGAATAAGAGAAAGGGAAAATGATTCAGGGAAGAAAGAAAAATCAAAGTTTATATAACCTAGGGTCACAGTGTCAGAAGAAAATAAAACAATTTGTTTAGTAAAAACTAATTTCTACGAAACCAACCCTATGGAATAAATGGGCCTCAGATCAGTCTGTTGGGGAAGAACTATTTAAAAGCATTTAATCTGCTGACTCTTTCTCAAATGGGTCTGGTATTAAAGTTTGGATCAGAGGTGTTACCTCTACAGTTCCTGAGGTGTGATGCAGGCCACTCCCCCAGGCATGTTTTAGCTTGATTATACCTGGGTCATGCCAAACCTTAGCTACTGTCCCAGTAGCTCAGTTTCAGGAGATGGGATGAGGCAGTGTGGTCAAGATCCGAGTTAGCATTTAAGCCTAGGTACAACTGAGATCAAGTTTTTTGGGAAAGTGTGAAAGGCCTCTGTGGCAAACTCTGACTTGAGTCTCTCCCATTTAGATATGTATATCAACTCAAATGGTGTCTAGATCTTTTCATTTATTCCCCAAGAAGGAAGATCCATGTCTAACCTTTAAGGTAATAGCTATTTCAGTCTCCTAGAAAATTTGAAAATTATTATCAAGCCAAGCTGTGACTTTTGCTCTTATACTCAGTGACAGAGTAGCTAATTCCAATCATGTTCCACCATCACCACCTACAGATTTCCCTTATCTGGGACAGCATTATTCCTTGTCCTAGTGAGTATCCAGATATTCTGAGAATATCTCAGGACCTATTTCCTGGGCCATGGTTATCTCCATTTCATAGTCCTCTTAGAATCTTCTAGGTTCTAGATATTTTCCTACCCAGGCTTCATTGTGCAGCACCTTAGTGTGAGTTAAATTAGACTAACAGTAAAATAAAACCCTGCTCAACATGATGTTCTGGTTTGCTGGTATCATCAAATATTATCAGATACTACATCTAACATATTTGAAATGGTCAAATTATTTCTCTTTCTCCTGTGACTGTTAAGTGACCAAGGTCCTTTGGATAAGAAATGGAACAATATTAACCACATATATTGAGATGATTTTTTAAAAATTTGTTTATATTTTTTTCTTTTTAAATACATGACAGTAGAATGTATTTTGACATATTATACATACATGGAGTATAACTTAATCTAATTAGGATTCCATTCTTATGGTTGTTCATAATGTGGAGTTATACTGGTCATGTATTCAAAATATGAACATAGGAAAATTATGTCATATTCATTCTACTATCTTTGTTATTCCCATCCCCCTTCCTTCCCTTCATTCCCCTTTGTCTAATTCAATGAACATCTATTCTTCCCTTCCCATTCCCCTTATTGTGTGTTAGCAACCACACATCAGAGAGAACATTTTTAGCCTTTTGTTTTTGGAGAATGGCTTATTTCACTTAGCATGATAGTATCCAGTTCCATCCATTTACAGGCAAATGCCTCATTATCCTTTCTCTTTATGGCTGAGCATGATATTCTCAAATTGCATCCATTTACCTGCAAATGCCCTAATTTTATTCTTCTTTAAGATTGAGTAATATTCCATTGTGTATATATGTATCACATGTTCTTTATCCATTCATCTGATATAGGGCACCTAGTTTGGTTTCATAGGTTGGCTAATGTGAAATGAGTTGCTACAACATTGATGCATCACTGTAGTATGCTGATTTTAAGGCCTTTGGGTATAAACTGAGGAGTGGTATAAATGAGTCCAATGATGATTCCATTTGATGTTTTCTGAGAAACATCCATACTGCTTTCTAGAGTGGTTGCAATAATTTGTAGTCCCACCAGCAATGTATGAGTGTACCTTTTTCTCCATGACCTCACCAACAGTTATTGTTCCTTGTATTCTTGATAATTGCAATTCTGACTGGAATGAGATGAAATCTCAGTGTAGTTTTTATTTGCATTTCTCTGATTGCTAGAGACGTTAAACATTTTTTCATATATTTGTTGACCATTCATATTTCTTTTTCTGCAAAATGTCTGTTCAGTTCCTTTGCCCATTTACTGATTAGTTTATTTGTATTTTTGGTGTTAAGTTTTTTGAGTATTTTATATATCGTGGAGATTAATGCTTTATCTGAGGTGCAGGTGGCAAAGATTTTCTAAGATTTTCTCCCATTCTGTAGACTCTCTCTTCACTCTCTTCATTGTTTCCTTTGCTATGAAGAAGCTCTTTAGTTTGATACTATCCCATTTATTGATTCTTGATTTTACTTCTTGCACTTTAGAAGTCTTGTTAAGGAATTTGGTTTCTAAGCTGACATGATGGAGAGTTGGGCCTATATTTTCTTCTAGTAGGCAAAGTGTCTCTGGTGTAATGCATAGGTCCTTATCCACTTTGAGTTGAGTTTTATGTAGGGTAAGATATATGGGTTTAATTTCATTCTGCTGCATATGAATTTCCAGTTTTTCAGCACCATTTTTTGAAGAGGCTATCTTTTCTCCAATGTAGGTTTATGGTGCCTTTGTCTAGTATGAGATAACTGTATTTATATGGGTTTTCCTCTGTGTTTTTATTGTGCTCCATTGGTCTTTATGTCTGTTTTTGTGCCAATACCATGCTCTTTTTGTTACTGTAACTGTAATATAATTTAAGTTCTCATATTGTCATGCCTCCTGCTTCACTTTTCTTACTAAGGATTACAGTGGTTTTTCTAGGTCTTTTATTTTTCCAAAATGAATTTCATGTCTGCCTTTTCTATTTCTATGAAGAATGTCATTGGCATTTTAATAGGAATTGCAATAAATCTGTATAGAACTTTAGGCAGTATGACCATTTGGACAATATTAATTCTGCCTACCCAAGAATATGGAAGACTAGTCTCCTTTCAATCAGTGGGTTCTGTGTCTGCTACTGTCCATCTAGAAAATTTACGAGAAACCATAACCACTTACAATGGAAATGAAGTTTAATCTTCTTCTTGAAGTTATCTTTTTCCCCCCATGGAAATAGAGTGAACTTCAATCAGTTATCTGTCATGTCTTGGAGAACACTATGATCATCATCTATTTATTAGCCACCATCATGTATTGCTGTGCATCAATGAACTCTTAAGTGTAAACATCAAATTTGCTTCCTATTTACATGATTGCATCTGCATCATCAATGAAAGTCCAATATCCAATGCTACCACCTGACATCTGCACATTTTGAAAGCACTATGAAAAAGTCCAATCTTATGTAGCATCTCCAACTTCAATTCTTTTTTTTTTTTTTTTTTTTTTTTTTGGTACCGGGGATTGAACCCAGGGGCAATCAACCACTAAGACACATTAGCCCAACAACCCTTTTTTATATTTTATTTAGAGACAGGGTCTCATGAGATGCTTAGGGCCTTGCTAAGTTGCTGAGGCTAACTTTAAACTCTTAATCCTCCTACCTCTGGGATTACAGGCATGCAATACTTTACCTGGCTTCAACTTCAATTCTAACCTACAAAGACAAGGCACCAATAAAAACTTCTTATAGATAATATTCTTCTTGCCGCCAGTGCAGATCAAGTTGCTTTACTAACGATATTGTTCACATATTCAGTGTGACAATAATCAGGTAGTAAACACTCAGTGTTTTATTCTAGGGTTGTTAACATTCTGAGACTTTGGATTCCTTCTTCAATCTCATGTATCATGTCCACTGAGTTCTGGCATCTCACCACACTTAGTGCACGTTATTTCTTTCTGTTCCTGGTTTCAAGAAGGTACTTCAGCAAAAAGATGGCCAACTTCTCAGCTCCAGTTTCCTAACAGAACATTGGATCCTATGTTAATTCACCCTCAATTATCAATGAATTTTTCCCTAATCTGCCTTACTTTTTGTCCTTATCATCTAAAAGTCTCAAGATCAACTCCCCCAAATGTTTCTCCATTTTATTCATTTATTTTGGTTCTTGAACTATTTCTTTCTAGGCAGTTCATACTTTCAAGTTTTGAATGTGCTGAAAACTTGACCCTATAATTTTTTAAGATGAGGAGTGATGAAATGGATATTGAGGTGAAATGTATCCCCTTGTGAAGTGAATGCTTCAGGTGTGATGACCACAAGGTTTTCAGATAAGGAAAGCTGTTGCCTTTCCCCAGTGGAATAAGGAGGTTCTGCCAGTCAGGCAGTTCCAAGGAATCTGCTAGTTAAAGATTCCTGAGCTCATTGACTCAAATCCCAATTCATAGGTTCTCAATTTTTTCTACTATGATCTTAAATATGGCATAAGACATTTATACTTTATGTAAGTTGCTCTGTTACATCCTGGGCTTGATTTCAGTGCAGAATAGCCTGCAGTTGTAGGATATGGTAATCTCCTTTAAAACTGTTTTAAAAGGCTCTGACTTTTAAGACATGTCTTAAATTAGAGATTAAGTGCCCTGAGCATATCATTTTTCCTTGTGTTTTTGAAAGATCTTTAATGTCATAAAAATAGTCAGTCACATCACAATCCTCCCAGGTTTCATAACCCTTAAATCCACAAGTGCAACACCCACTTGATCTTCTAATGCCTGACATCTAATAACAAGTCAGATAGTTGAACTCTTTAATAATGGGTTATGTTCTAGCATGCCATAACTTCATGTCCCATCCAAGAAAGACAAAGTGTTTCTTGTTACCACCAGATAGGTGAAATATCCAATGCAAAATCTAATTAGAAACATTTTGCTTTCAGGATCATTCCTGGTACTGTCTTACTCTGAATACCCTAGAAAAAGAAGAGTATGATAAAATCCACATTTTATGTCTTTGAACACAAACCTAGGTCAACAAATGAGGAAGAAAGAAGACTGTCAGAGAAGGAAAGAAGGCAAATTAAAGGTGGTTCCCTACAAAACCACGTCAGCCTCTCAAAATATTTCTAGCTATATGAATACCTACAAAGGCTTTATGGAACTGCACATCATAATTAGCTATTAGGGGAAAGAAATATATGGACTTTGCTTGTAGACCTTCATTGTCCTCTTTGTTTCACTAGCAAAATATACTCCATAATGCATTAATTTCCCTTCTCTTCTGCATTGAGTTATAAGCCCTTTCTTGGCAGATTCTATAGAAATAAGAGGCTCTGTGTTCTGATAATGTTGAAACTGCTGGGCCTGAATATTGTCATTCAGGACTCCTGCCAAAATGTCATGAAAGAAGTTTGGCTGAAGCCCAACCTGTATCCCACAAGTGAAGCTAAAACAACCAGTGATATTAAATAGGCTACCATATAAAAAGCCTCAAATGCAAGAAAATGGGGGATTCAAGAGGGATACTATTAATTATATAAATATAATAATTATATAGGGATGTAGGCTTAAACTGGGACCATCCTGGTCCAAATCAAGCTTGTGTCATCCTTGCAAGTTTAAGATTCACCTGGTAACTAGATTTCTTTTTAAAGAAGAGGTCAAAGTCAGGAGGCAGCTGAAACCAACTGAAACTCTTAAGTATATGATGCAGGGTTAGCCCACACTACAAGGTAGGTACTATGATTATCTATTCCATAAGTAAGGAAATTGACTTACAATATTCTATTACATGTTACAGAATTTATTGGATTCTTGATAAATATTACTGTTTTTCTGGATGATATTTCAAAATCAACTGACTGATGAAAATAAAAAAGTAAGCAGATAAAGAATAAAAAGATAATTAAAATTGATGGTAGGTTGTACTTGAGAATTTGGCTTAAATGTAGAACATTTTTTCGTTTTAAACACTTTTAAGTATGAGAATTAGATTCAACTAAGTACAAGTCCCGTTGGGGCAGAGCCTTATCAGTAACCTGACAGAACATTTGAGAGTAAGGAGTAGTTGAAAGTGTGGTGTGTGTGTGAGTGTGTGTGTTTTTGAGGTTGGTTGATCAATAAATCTTGTCAGGTTCTTAATCCCAAAGCCACCAATCAGATTAAATTGCTCTGTTAGCTAGAGAGAAGCACATGAGCAGACTGATGAGTTCAAGACTGTTATCTAGTGAAGTTCTGCCAACATGGGGGAAACACCAACAATGAGATCCTCCAACAATGGAATATTCAACCTGTTTAACAAAGTTCTCCTGTCACAAACACTGTAAATTTCAAGGTTTAAATAATTTTTGAATATTATAGAAAATGAAAAAATTCCCATCAATGGCATTTAATGGACTAGAGTGCACATATATGTTTGATCAGGATACATGCTAGGTGCTATAAAAAGGTGGTGCCAACTTATGCTCCTACTCATAAAAGGGAGTTAATAAAAATTTTTGCAATTACATAGAACATAGATACTGCCTGATAAGAACAGAGTCTGGGACCTGTTGGAACATGTGGTCACATTGGTACATTTTACCTGAATATCAGCCCTGCACAAACAGTACATGAAAAAAATGATTTCTCTGCTCATGTTATCAATATGGGACATTAACTAGCATTTTAATTTATTGCCAACCCAATACAAGAGAAAATATTGTGTTGTCGTCAGTTGGTTTGTACATTTTTAGTTAGGTGTAAGTATGGGTATGTTTTTCACTTTTACTTGCTATTTAATTCTTCCAGATTTGTATTTGTTCGATTTTCATTTTGCTTGTCATATATTTAAATTAGTTTATGAGTTTCTGGTAAATTAAGGAATTTAGACAGTCTTTCTAAATTCATGATTAAAAATAAACTCAAGTAGTTATATTTGAGTACATGAATATATATGTACTGATCTCTATGAATTACACATGAATATAGTCCTATGAACTTTCATCACTAATTCAAAATATTGTTTTTATCATTTACCCAATATTCATAAATAGCTCTCTTCAAGGACTCATAATTTAATTTTGCTATATTTACCAATTTCCTACAGTGATAATCATGGCTCCCAACATATCAATACATTACTCTTTTGATCTATCCCACAACAGAAATAAAAATTGATAAATTGAAATACCAATTCCACCATTTACAACAAATACACTAAATAACTTTCAACAACTTCTTTTCAGTTATTTTTGTCCTCATACTAAATAACCCACTGAGAGTGAGCAATCATCTGCTGTGTTTTAAAATTACCTAAATTAATTCCTGGCATGTGTGATTATGTTACCAATTTGATATAAAGTTAGGTTTATTTTTTCTCTTATTTAAAAATTAATTTTAAAAGTTTTTACCTTCCTTTAAGTATATTTTATATTTTAGAAAATTTGCATTGTGAATGTAGGCATCATTAACATGTGAAGTCAAAATTGCTTTCCATTCCTTTTGTAGCCACTCTTTTTAAACATTTTACTAGTCTTTCATTTATGATTGTCTCTGCTTTTGGCAAAAGCAATGGAAGGCATTTCAATATCTTTAATTGCTTTATAATTTTCTGCACCTTGCTGTTTTCACTCTACACTAGCTAATTATGCTGATGTAGATCTTTCTCATTCCTTTATACTGCTTCACAGTATTCTGTTGCATGTTTCTGGTTGCAGGTTCTTCAATGCATGTATATCTTTATGTTTTTCAATATATTTCCACTACAAATTTAGCGGCAAAAAATATGCATTTTTCTTCACTTCAAACACTTCTGAATATATCTTTGGAGTTTTACTTAGAAGCAAGATATCTGGGTTAAAGTATAAACACATACACAGCTTTGTTGAATGTGATCCACTTTTGCTCTGTAGGGAATTCCATTTTACTTTTCTATAAGCAAAGCATGAGGGAACCTCCTTGCCCACAGCCTTCATCCACAACTCTTCAATGTACTGTGAAAAGTTAAACATTTTTTTATATAATTTATAAGGTAAAAACATTTATCTTAGATAAGAGTTATTTTCCAATTTTCTTGTATATGAAATTGTGCTAAAAGCTATTTTAACTGCTCGTTCAGGTTTTTTACCCATTGTTATGTCTCTCCTCCTGATTCTGAAAAATAATTTCATATTTTAGAAGGTTTTGTTTTTATTTTGACTTCTTTATCTACTATTGCTTTTGAGTATCCTTAGGCTTATCTGAATTGTATAACTTTTTATGTGATTTTTAAAAGTTTTCTCTGAAAATTTTAGAAATATGTTGAAATTCTACATTGAAATGACAGAAATAGTTCCTGTGTAATAATTCTTGTTTCTCTTCTAAGTTCCCATGTGTTTTAGTCAGCTTTTTGCTGCTGTGACTAAAAGATCTGACCAGTGTAACTATATGGAGGAGAAAAGGCTTATTTTGGGGCTCACAGTTTCAGAGGTCTTAATCCAAAGAAGGCTGACTCCATTCCTCAGGGCTCAAGGTGAGGCTGAACACCATGGTGAGAGAGTGCGGCAGAGGGTAGCTACTCACATCATCAGGAAGCAGAGTGACTCCACTCCCAGATACAAAATATCTACCCCAAAGCCACGCCCCCAATGAACCACTTCCTGCAGTCACACCCCCACCTCCTCCAGTTCCTACTCAGTTAATCCCATCAAAAATTAATCCACTAATTAGGTTAACTCTAAGAACGCATTCATCTCCTCTGAACCTTCTTGCATTGCTTCGCACATAAGCTTTTGGGGGATACCTCACATCCAAAGCAATAACACCAGATTCTTAATAATTCTGTTTTAGTGTTTTTTTCTACTTCTTTATTGTTTACATTTCCCAAGTTTCTGCCTTTGGAATCCTCATCTCTGACTATATTCCCCCTGATGTATTGTATTCAAATATATTAGTTGAAATGCCACAGATAATTTAATGACTTTTTTCACTTTTATCTCCAGTCAGACCACTATCCTCATTTAAAAATAAAATCAATTTCTGCATGGGAATTTAATTTAAAATAACCTATACACCTAAAGTCATTAGGTCATTAATTGCATAGAGTTTGAAAATTCATGTTTCTATGTTTTGCATGTCACCTATAAATGATGACATTCCTAAGCCACAACATCTCTGACTACTTCCTCTTTTGTCATTTCCATCATTTGCTGTACTGCCCTATCCAATCTCAAAGATCCTTTTATTAAGGTCTGCTTTTCTCTTCCTCTATCATAGCCACGTCGAAGTCATCATGAGCTTTTGATCTATTTTCCCGTTAGTGTTAGGACCCAAATGCCTCCAACTATGCAATATTTTTTCATTGGACATCTTCTAAGTTATGAAAAATACATTTTTCATATAGTACAGATCCTAACAATAAGCTAGTTACTTGTATCCAGCACCAAGTAGAAAAACAAAACAAACAAACCATATGGTTAAAAAAATTTTTCATCAATACAAAAGACAACCTGGTTATTGTTAACTAATTTTTCAGCCAGTATTTACTGAGCATATGATGTGTGTCAGGTACCATTATAATCCCTAGGAATGTAGTAGTGAACAACAAATGTAAAGTTCTAATTAGAAGAAGCCCTTTATATTTACAGAAAGATGCTGTTTTGACTTCTAATATGTCATATTTCTAACAAATTTTCATGTGGAATATTGACTATATGCTACTATACCTTAGGTTATAAATTCTGGTGTGGAAATGACTTTATAGTCACTTACTTGTGATCCCTCCAGTCCCAGCCTCTAATTGGCTTTACTCCCTCAATCTAATTAATGCTTTCAATAAATTCCAAAAAGCTACCTTTAACAAATCATGTATTATCTTTTTCATTTTCCCTGGCACCCCTCATTTATTCTAAACACAAAATTCAGACATTTTATTGTTTGCAGTCTTGCTGGTGTTCTAAACTTTATTTCTTGTTTATCTTCCCTTGTTGCAGTTTAAATTCTAGATATATAGATGTGCTTCTGGCTCTCTGACTTCCAGGGGATCTTCCAGAATTCTGCAATCCTCACCTTCCATCTCCCTAACTGACACTGCTCTGTGAGTCTTCCTCCCAAAGTACTACCTAGATTTTCACTCAAATGTTTTCTTCTCTCCTCTGTCTTATTCCTATGGCCCCACTCCTCCAGGAAGATATCAACCTCCTTCTATTGTACTCTCAGAATGCTCAGTACACTCCTCTAATACAATTCATAGTTTATGATAATTCTTGGCATTTTATTATCCTCTCAAGACTGTTGATTTTATTTGCCTGACGAATGACCTACTTTTCACACTCTTGCATTTCTATCATCCTAACATGAAATGTAAGAAGCTAAATTTTTGGCATGTAATTAATGAGTAAGCTGATATCTGAAACATACATTGATACATGCATAGATATTTATATTGTGGAAATAACACTGACTCCTTCTGCAAGTTAAGGAGTGTAAAATTTGTACCTAACCTGTGCTTGAATTAATAATGAGTAGTAGCGCAGCCCATAGGAAAATTGGTGCAAAGAAGGAATATTCTTTTTAGCTGAAGTATGAGGAGAGGGAAATAGAACCAGGAAACAGAGAGAAAAACATAGAAAATTTGGAAGAAAAGAAAAAGGAAAGAATACAGGCAGAAAATGATGAAATTGAATGATTTTTGCATTTTAATAATCTTACCACCACCACTACCCACCCGCTCCCAAGGTGTATCTTTGCTTCCTAAAATGATTTAGGGAAGTTTTCACTTTAAAGGCTTATTTCTGAGAACATAGTGAAAAATAAAAATATGGAATGTATTTATTTCTTTATATGAACATTAAATAATACTCTAAATGCCAAGCCTCTTTATTTTTTATAGCATTAGGGAAATTATGTATAATTCTGTGCAAAAGTCTTACAACTTTGATATAAAAAGTAACAATTTGTTTTATAGCCTACAATATTCAAAACAACACAATACATAAGAATCCTAATCAATCTACATTTATACTAAGAGTCTTGAGAAGGCACTATTAACTTTATTTTATGGAAAAAGATCTGACTGCAAAGGAAAACGACTTGAGTGAAGTAAGGTGATTGATCAGCAGATGTGCCACAACTGAATCTGATCATCATTTTCTTGGTCCAATGCTGCTCAATTCTATGGCATCTCCTCTTACCCACACTTATCCCATTGAAGTATCTCCACTTGCTGGTTCATACACGGGAATTGGCATACACAGAAATCATTCTTATTCATAATTTCCAAGTGCTAATAACCTGAGAGTGGGTTCTATAGGAACAGAACATTACATAAGCATTTGTGTATAACTTAAGACTAAATTCAGAGCACATGTGATGCCACATTTGATAAGTCAATTCACTGCCTGAAAGCAGGTTGCATTTAGGACGGAAGTGTAGGTTGTTATCTCTGGATAATAAACACTAACAATCAATGAAAACTTCATGACTCTTATAGTAAAGAACTAATTTTGATTTTTATAAGTTATTGTTATAGGTTTTATTTTTATTTCAAGGTCCCCGTTTGCTTCAAACAAGTTTATGTAGACAGGAAAGCTTTTCTGAAATAATGCACTGTCAAACATTTTTTGTTAATATGGAAATTTAATAATCTCAATTTTTCTGAGATTCTAAGTTTTAACACATATATTTGCTTAAGTGGAAATGCGAAAGTAAACTCTTAGTTATAATTGGCTAACTTCGCTTATTTTATAAGGAACATTAGGGAAATATATTTTGTGTTATTTTCAGTTGTTTTAGTAGCAGCATGAGGTCAGTGCATTTATAGTTGGTAATTAGATAGAAGGTTCAAAAATGTATTACCAAAATATCATGTTTTCCATTTTTAATTAAATTATACTTGCAGACACTGCAGGTATAGCCACCCAAATTAAGTTAAATTGTTCTCTACATGCAATTTTGTTATTATCTTGATTTTAATCCTTCATGGTAAACTATACATTTATATTTATATGTATATGAGTATATTTTCTTTCCAATTCCCCCTTTTACTAGTAATAAAAAAAAAAAAAGTAAGCACAGTTTAAACTCCTACAAAGGATAGCATAATTTTGTCTCAAATCTCTCCTTTAGACAATGTTTTCCACATTATGGTACTGGGATTATTTGTATTCAGATCATGTGGGGAATTAGTTATAATTTCAGACTTCTTAAGCCTGTAACAAATCTGAATTGTATTTGAGTATGAACCTCAACTATTCCTACCTTTAGCAAAATCCAAGGGAAAACTCAAAGAATGATGCTATGATATATCCATTTAATGTTATCAGATTTGTCTCCAATATGTTTTACCTCCCGTGGAAAAAGTATCTTGTTACTCAAGTTCCTAGAGAATCAGAGAGGCAGATAGGAATAAACTGATAGCCTTTAACTTAACAGAGTAAGAAACAGAAACCTGAAAATATGTTTTTTTATTTATACAACACTCAGATTGAAATTGCATAAAATAAGTAAAGCTTATGTGAAAAGAACATTAATATGTTGTTAGGAAGATCAAAAAGAAAGGAAGTGTTTAGTTTAATGAACATAAAGCTTTAATGAAGTGTTTTGCTTATTACACACTTAATACTGTGAGCATGTTTTCTTATGATTAAAACAGTGTTAAGAGTGTGTACTTTGTAGATTTGTTACGAAATGAGATCATATGACCAGGAATGCCTAAAAGATGGTCTCTCCTCTCTTTTCCCAGGATGTGTTCTGTAATATGTATCAGTATAAATGCATATTAAGAATTTTAAATGATCGCAATAGGAGGTAAGCAGTAGTGACCACACTTTTTCTGGAGTGAAAATCTAAAATATTTGTAGATTAGTTTATTAAACAAATCAATGTATGTTTTTCTTCAACAAAACATAAAGCATCATGCTAGTCTTTCATTAGTTATTTACTTCCATTCATTTCAAATTCAGACAGCAAATTATTGGCTTACGCATTTATTATTAGCATTGGATTTTACTATTGGGCTTATGAAACATTAAAACATTTGATAAAAGTTTACTTTGGCTTTATTTCACTGACGTTTTAAGCTTATTCATCTTAAAATATGTTTGATATATTGTACTCTTTAAAATAAAGTTTTCCTTGAAACAAAAAGTTTAGCAGTTAAAATGAGACGAAGAACATCATTATGACAAAAACTGTTTTCTGACCAATTTAATTTTTGAAACCATGTTTGCTTCTTTACCTTGTTCTCTTTCTGTAGGAGACTTAAGAGGAATCATAAATAAAGAAGAGCTTTCTCTTCTTGTGTCTTTGTTCCTTTCTTTTCCCTCTGAGAAAACTGTCACATGAAAATACCTAGTAAAAGACTAATCTACATTTGTCAGACATGGCCAATAGAATATCTGCTTATATAATTCATAGCAGCAGGTGGGGAGAGCAGAGCACCTTCATTGAATCTGGTCTACAAAAACGAGTTATGTTACAGAAATAAAGTCCTGATTGTACAAGGAAGCTAAAAGGTAAAATTTGGCCACTAAATTTTGGAATTTTTATAGTTCTCAGTCTCATAGACTATTATCTTTTCCGTTCTTTCTCTATATTCCTTTTCACTTAGACTTGATGACTTTCCAACTTACATGGTCTGTTACCTATATGGAGTAGAAATCAGAGAAGTTGAGTTCACCTGCACTAATTGTTTTGGATTATATGTCTAATTAAAAAGGAATTGCTTATTTGGAAAGAGGAGAACATTGTTTACAAATCTTCAGAAATCTTCCTCAGGCAGTTTCCTTTTCCTGAAGTCCCTCCTTATCTGCATGATGACAAAAGACTGTTAGTTTCAGGAAAAAAGACAGGAAAAGATGAGAAAACTTGTCTAATATTTTTTGCATTATTTCTAACAAAGCTCTTATGGAATAATACAATAGGGGCTTTTCTGCATCTCAGTATTTTTCATTTATATTTATCTCTATAGCTATACTTAGGGCTATAGATATGTCTATGCTTAACCTCTATCTCCTATCTATCTCTTATTGTTTGGATCTGGAATGTCCACCCAAAATCTCATGCATTAAATAGTGCAGCAAAATTCAGAGGTGAAATGACTGGGATGGTAAGAGCTGAAACCTAATCAATAGATTAATCTGTTTTGGTGGATTAATAATTTGAATGGACTACAAGGTGGTAACTGCAGGCAGATGGAACATACATGAAGTAGGTCACTGGCGTTGTGGCCTTGAGGACTATATCTATCTGTGACCTCTTTCACTTTCTCTGTCTCTCTGCTTCCTGCCTGCCATAAACTGCATGCCCTCTTCCATGGACCGAGTCCTCCGAAACCATGAGCCAAAATGACTCTTTCTTCCTCTAACCTGCTCTTGTCAAGTATTTTGGCCACAGCAAGGCAACTCTGTCTAACACACTATTTATCTACCTATATTATCAATCTACTATTTATTTTTCTTTGAGAGAGTTTTTTAGGCAACTGTGGGCAAAGTTTTTTTTTTTTTTTTTTTCACAAACATGTTCAATAGAATAAAGAAAAAAATTTTTTTTCTGAAGATCTAAGAAGTTAACAAATGGCATGAACATGCTAAACCAGTATCACAAGAGAAAACTGCACTGTTTTTCTCACAGAGGAAAGAAACTAAAATTTTGATTAACAGTCAAAAAATTTGAAAAGAGCTACTGTGTAGCCCTCTTTACTTTTAATGTACCTTTTTAATGTCTGTCAAATTGTTAATCAGTCCTTCTGCCATCACCTCCAGGATCTGTAAACCACTACGAGCAAAAGCGTGTCCACACTAGGCCTCTCTCCCAGGACATTGCCCTTCCTTTCGACTAGGATTTGCTGACAATTTGGTTAGTTCTTTAATGCAGAGGTCTTATGTATTTATCTAGATTTTCCCCTTTTTCTAGTAGAAAGGTGGCCCTTGATGACTTTATTCACAATCAGAAAGCCATTTAAACAAAGGTCTTTTCCCTCTGAACTTCTTTGCAGTAATTTTATAGGATCCATGCTACTCCTGCTTGCTCAGTCTAATCATGGGCAGAACTACTGAGTGATCAGGCAAATTTCCCTTGATTCTTTCCATAGGGAAAAATTCACATTTTAGTTCTAAAAAGAAATATGGATTATAACTTCCTATCCCAGGGTTAGAGAAATTCTCTCTAAACATGGAAGAAAAGTCATCTGCCACCAAATTCACAGGCTTTTAAATTTTAAATTAATATTTTACCAAGCAGCGATGACTGTTGACTAATTAACATTTTATAATAAATTGAATATTTTAGAAGAAAAACTGCACAAAATTCTTTTAGAGAATGAGATACATTTTCCTCATTAGAAATGTATCACTTTTATTTAAAAAGAAAATTAATAAAATATTTGAGCCAGTATAGTTATAGTGTTTGTTTAACCTCTAACAAAATTAAAATGCAATCAATTTTTATAATAAGATAGAGATCTTTCTTGTTAGATTGCAAAGCACTATTGTATGTATTGTTAAACAGTGTGGATGAATGTGTGATTTCAAAAAGGGAACATTTGTCTTTAGTAGCAAGTGTTATTTTACAGATTTGTTGTATGTTAGTAAAAATAGATGTGTAAGTCTCTTTCATGCTATTTTTATATGTCAGATTGAACTTGGCATTTGTGTTTAAATGTGGTTAAATCACAAACATTGAGATAAGGGAAAGATCTTAGAAATATTGTGCTCTAGATTTTCTCATTACCAAATTACAAGTTCATTGGCATTTGAGGTACCCAATGAATAATGATATTCTCTTCCCTGACCAATATAGACACAAGAGTACAGATAACAGTAGTCAGGCAAAGGTTGATTAATACTGGCCCAGTTATTTTACTGCAATTTACTTCTGCTTTGAACTTACTTTACACACCCTTCATGAAGACAGGGAGTGCTAAAGGAATGCTCTGCTGCAGCCCACGACCACTGAGCCTCTCCCCATATACTTATACGGGGAGGAACGTGGAAGCTTCAGACAGATCTTCATAAAAGGAGAAGATGAGACTTAATCAGATGTAGGAGGTGCTTGTGCCCAGCTCTCTGAACATATGGATCACTGCCTTCACCATGGAGAGAGATTAGCCGCTGAGGCAGGAGGTGGAGACCTTCCAACCAGGGGAGTCCCTACAATTATTATTATATTGTTACTATAATTAATTTACTTAAATATTACATTTAATATAATATTATAATTATTTTCATGTTATCCTCGAACCTAATTTAATTTGTATGTGAAAAGATCACCCAAGAATATTCCATCCCTTAACTAATCCTACAACACTTAAGCCCATGTCCAATAGCTTCTGCCTAGAAAGTCCAACATACATTTTCTGTTTCAAAACATATCAATCAATTCCTTCTCCAAACATTTTGATTAAGCCAAAATGCCCATATGACTGTTTCATAACCACTAGCATAATTTTTTTTTTTTCTATCTCTACTTGCATTTGCTTTGTTCTCTTTTCTTGTTCTCTTTGTCTAGATTTCATTATCCTAAACTCCCCAAGGATATAGACTGAACCTTCTGGGTCTTTTGTTCCCCCTAATTGTGCTGAGTGCAAGAGTAGATGTTCAATATTTTTAAAGTTAATGTCGAATGAAGAAACGTCTCCTAGTTGATTTTCTCAGGCACAAAAGCAATTCCTGAGAGAGTGGAGGCCTATCTCTTTGCTATTAGTCCATGGAGATTATGTAATTGTTGTCTTGTAAGAATAACCATGTAATACCTTTTGTATTATTAGTGGTGAGTCACCTGGCCTCTGTAAAGAGTTGCAGATCAATGTTCGTCTTAGTCATTTTAATCAATACCATGAACCTTATGAAGAGTGCAGCTCCCTGTCACCAAGAGTAAACAAAATCGGAAGGGTGATCAACTATCAGGGACCAATAAACAAAAGCAAAGTGACAAATTACCCAGAAACTTGCTCTTTGCAAACTTGCTTTTTGTAAACTTTAATAAGCTTTGGACTACGTATTGAATTATCAAATTCTAACCTGGCTCAGCAAAATTATTTACCAAAATGCAGTCTGTATAAATAAAAAACAAGTAAAAAAAATTTAGAAAAATACATTTAAAATACCTTATAAAGAAGTTATCCTGTAAAGAAGTTATCTTGGGAGAAAATTATAAACAAATCAAATCATGACAATTTAATGTAGTGGGCTTTGAAGGGTAATATTTGTTATAGGTGAATAGAGAATTTATTATTTTTCCACAGTTGAACTGTGCTTTTAAGAAATGTAATTATTCCATACACAGGAATTCAAAATATAACAACAGAGAAAAGAAAAAAAAAGAAGAAGAAAAATGTACTTTTCCTACACCATAACAAGCTTACTGAGCCTTTAAATGAATATATATTTATAAAATTGCCTTTGACAATTCACACGATCTGATTATGTGGCAGGATGCTCTGACAAAGGATTTGATTACATGGTGCATTGGGCTGTGGCTAGTAAATAATAACCTTCCCTGTTCATGCTTCTACTTGTTATTGTTAGGAAAGGGACAGAATGTTGAGAATTAGTTTGTATCATAAACAAATCAATTATTGATGCAAGACCTAAGATGGCATGACATTTATGTTATGCCACTGAATTTTATGAATGGATAATAAAATTTTCTAATGTGGATGTTAATTTTAGTTAGGTCAACTGTGTTTATGGTAACTGGTCCATGTCACAGATTTCTACCATCTGTGATGAATGATTACAAAGACTCATAAAGACATTTGTTAGGTAGAGGCACAAGAATTATTAGTCACACTTTTGAATGGCAAGAATTGTGTGAGATTCTGTATTCAAGTCCTGCACAAGAATTAAAGTAAGTGATAATTTAAATATTAAGTGAAAAGTTTGAAATTGAGGGCAGAGAATTTCAGGAAGGGATTCATTGTTAAGGAAGAATACAGAATTACATTTAGTGTAATCACAAAGGAATATAATTTTCTTTTATATTTCAGTTCCCATAAGTAAATATATGTGTGCTTAGCACAAACATGAATACTGTGGAAAATCTCACTAAACTTAGGTACAAGTTTTAGTTATTTAGTACATGTATGCATATGTGTGTATGTTTTCAAATAGCCCAAGGAAAAGAAGATTAATATATGTGTATGAATCTCAGAAACAGTTCTGATGAGACAGAGAATATTGGTAAATATGAATTATGCCTGTGAAGCTGTTAAGATTATATATATTTATTGAAAAATTAAGTAAAATTTATTTTTATTTAGTTTTATCCCATTTATTTCTGGACTATAGGTTTGGGAGTATATTTTATTTATATTTGGCTCAGTATCTTGCTCAGAAAAGGTATTTAATACTTTTGATTTTAACTATGAAATATATAGTAGAGTTACATCCACTAACATAGATTAAGATACCAGTTTACATGATTTTTAACAGCAAAAATTAGTATAATTTCTAACACATACTGATGGCAGCAGAAATGTTAGATAACCCAACTATCCAAATTCCATTCCAGCCTTTCATCTGAAACTATATGGAAGATACAAACTACTTTTCCTAGACCAACTTACAGGTGGGATAAAATTCATTTCTTAAAAACAACTTTACTGAGATGTAGTTAATATACCAAGACTGACAGATACAAGGCATGTAACTTGGTGACTTTGATATTCATAAACACCTGTGAAACATCACTCTGACCAAGGTAGCAGACGTATGCAAGACTTCCCACAGTTTTCCAGTGGACCTTTGATTTGTTTGCTTTTATTTTTTGCATGTGTGTTTGTTTATTGGTAACAACACTTAATATAATATCTACCCTCTTAATCAATTTTGAAGTGTACGATACTGTACTGTTCACCACAGGCACTGTGTTGTACAGTGGATCTCTAGACCTTATTTTCCTAGGTTACCTGAAAATTTATACCCATTTAAAAACTCATTTCCTCACTCCCCAGGCCCTAGCAACCATCATTTTATCCTCTGCTGCTTCTGAGCTTGATTCTTAATAGGTATTTCTATTTTGTTGTTATAGTTGTTTTTTAAATTATTTATTTTTTATTTTTACAGACTACACTTTGATTCATTGTACACAACAGGGTACATCATTTCATTTCTATGGTCGTACACCATGTAGATTCATACCATTCGTGTAATCATCCATGTACTTAGTGTAATGATGTCTGTCTCATTCCACCATTTTTCATACCCTTCCTCCATCTCATTTCCTTCTACATAATCTAAAGTTCCTCCATTCTTCTCTCACTCCCCACCGCCCCCCGCCCCCATTATATATCATCATCCACTTATCAGGGAAAACATTCAGCCTTTAACCATAAAGAAGAATAATATTATGGCATTTGCAAATAAATGGATGGAACTGGAGAACATCATGCTAAGTGAAATAAGTTAATACCCCCCCCCCCCCCCCAAAAAGGCTAAATGTTTTCCCTGATAGGTATTTCTATTATGTGACTATAAACTTGGCCACATAGATTAAGAATCCTGAAAAAATCTTATGTGATTTCCTGCATCTGAATTTTATTAAACACTATGTTGCTTAAATTTAATAAATTGGGATTTTGAAATAGTTAAAATTTAAATCCTATGTTACTTTTTCTTTATTTCTTTTGTAGAAGTTATGGCTAGTTAAAATAGTGCATCTTATCTTTCCATTCATAGATACGTGACAGACCATGGTGTAGATTCTGGGCATTAAACACAAAATTAAAGTATCCATGCTCTATAAAACTGCTGCATATTAGGGGACAGAGATAGAGAAATACATAAATAAATATGTACATACATACATACATGAGCAAAACTTATGTACATATTATTAATCAAAAACATTCATCAATATATCAGGCAGCTATTACCTATAGAACAGAGGTATGTAGATGTTAGCCATCCAAATCCTAGAAGAAAAATAAAAGAGTCTCAGGAGGCTGCAGGCTGCATAGCACATTAAGACATTTTCCTGCAACAATAAACCATTTAGTGTTGGTAGATCATAAAATACAAAGGGACAAGAGACTAAGAGAAGGATTAACAGGTGGTCACAAAATGAATGACTCTGTGTGCTTTGACAAATACCTTGGACACACGAAGAAAAGGGACAGACATAAGCCAGAAAACAATATGACCATATGTTAATTCAAATGATATTGTATTCAGCAGTTGTGGAGAGAATAGATCAAGGACACGAATTATCAACTCAGTAGTTATCAATATGGTGTAGGCCAGAAAAAGTGAGAAATGTTTTGAAGGTAACTTCAAAATATGTGTTGATTGGTAAGGAACTAAAAGAAAAAATTGTTTCTAAGATGGTTATAAAGTTCGTGCCAGTACAATAGGTATTTTCTGACAACATTGAGTGAGATTAAAAAGCAAAATGTAGAAAATACAGGTGTAAAGCAAATTGGGATTGAAACATGTATATGATAATAACTCAGTTTTAAACAATGTAAATCTATATTAACATCCCCATGGGTTTTCATGGGATGTCAGTCATTAGATGGGTGGAATTAATTTAGCAGGGCTGGGAACTGGAGATGGTGTTAATTTCCAGGGCATATTCGTCCCTGGTTGGACTTTTAAACAGGCACTATCAATGATTACTTCTAGAAATCCCTCTTACACAATTACTTTCATTAAACTACATGCCATCTAATTGATGTTCCATTTGTTATATGTTAAAATATTTAATCAAGTTGCAGCAAAGTTTTGTCTGTTAATGATCCTTTTTCTTTTACAAGTGATATTGCATATCCCTCATTTGGATACTATTTTGTGGATTTTATACTTCCATTTCTAAGAAGAAAATTACTTTATGAGTCACTTTTGAATGTAGTTAAACTATGCTGTCAAACATTGATGTTCTTCTATTTTGCAAACCTAAAATTTACCTGTGAAGACACAGTATAATATCCATTTTTGGTGTTTTTCCTCTCCTTTTTACATTACTGAATGATTTTTTTTAATGAAGCCAAATTAAAGATGTGGCATTATTACACAGTTTCTCACAGAATACTTTTACATTTATTTTCTAAAAAATAATCACATTTTGGAGACAATTGATATTAAAAAATAATGCATTTTTACAATGTACCTGTGTGTACATCTGGTAGTTCAATTTTTTCAAATAATTTCATAACATAGTACACAGTAACAAAATTGCATCATGTACACACACACGTACACACTTTTGTTTAGCTCCATATAATTTCATTGTCAAATTTGATCATCCTGCTCCATGTTCTTTATATGAAACTTTTAGAGAAAGATAAACCAAGATAACTAATTTTTTTTGTAGTAGTAGAAAGTCTTTTGAACTTTAAAATACTGATAATTGTTGACTCAAGAGTACAACTTCACAGAATTTATTATTTAGAAAACATTGAAGTTAAATAATATTTCTGTATAACAATGTTTTGATATAATAATAACATAAAAATTAGTAGCTAAATCAAGGTCCATCAAAGGGAAATGGTTAAAAATGTGTAACTATTAATATAACAGAATATCAGTTTTTAAAAATAAGATTATAGAGTTTATAATATACACTATATGATATAAATGACAATAAAATTAAGCAACATAAAAAATATATTTTAAAATGTACTGAAAATCATAAAATAAATTTATAATTTTATTTTTTCGTAATAAAATTCTAGGTGATATTTATTTCTACTTCCAAATACTTTCAAAATAAAAAATAATAATGGTAAAAAAATCAAAGTAGAACTCTGGAAATTATTCTTGAATTTGCCATTGTATGACTTATTTTTAATTGTCTTTTATAATTATGATAAAACAACAAGTAAATAGTAATGCTGGCAAAACTCCCTTGTTCTACCTTTTACTTGATAGTGTCAAATAAAAATAGATAAAAGACTATTTAAATTTAACACATTATTATCAGTTGTCAGAATTAGAATCATCATTAGTGTTGTTTTCCATCAATGATACGGTACATAATGTAAAGGGCCTTGAACTAATTGTAGGTAAGCTGGGTGCCAGTGTTGTAATAGCCTTGAGCAGCACCTTCATGTTGGTGGGAAATCAGATTCTCTATGCATAAATTGAATACAAAAGTAATTTAGTGTGTTTTTATTTATTAGTAAAATGTTTTCTTGGTGGGACATCTCTGAAAATTTGTTCATATTTTATCGTATATTTTGGTTTAGGAAATGCTGTTTTCAATAAGAGTGAAAGAGAAAAGAAACTTATCAAATGTTGGCATCAGCTGAAGACACCAAACATGTTTTCTAAGTAGTTTCCATGTTAAATTTAAAAATAGAAAATAAGTAATATTTTTAAAATAATAGTACAAGTTTACCTGCATTTATATATGCCTACATACATATATTTATAAATAATGGCATAAAATAAAATTTGAAGGGAAGAATAGAGTTACTTTATATTAGGTAGAGGGTAATGAAGGGAGGGAAAGGGGTATGGGGATAGGAAGATTGCTGGGGTCCATCCCCAGCAGGGGTCCATGGGTTCCACACTGGTAAGGGGGCACAGGGAGACAGCGTCGGCGATGGATGGAGAATGAAAGACACACACTCTAGTTCTGGTGCAATCATTCCCACTTTATTCTGGGGAAGGCTGGGTTTATATACATTTTTCTTCAGGCTTTGATGACAGGCTTGTGACTAATAAAATCAAAGAAGTTTCCCAACCATAGGCAGAAATTGTTTTTACCAAAAGATTATGAGAAAACAGTAACCTTACAGATTATCCTTACTTAATCACCAGGGCTTGCCATTGATAAAATAAGCTGGTCCATATCTAGTAGCTATTGTGGGAGGTGCTTTGTGCTTAGAACTTGGGGAAACATTGTTATCTATAAGTTTCTGTGCCCCAACAGGTTCTGGCTGTGCCAGTAAATGCATTGTTTGGTTTTTAACATAATAAAAACATTCTGCTGTTGTGAGGTTAATCAGCACAGGGTTTCAACATGTGTTTTGTCTCCATGATGTTTTTCTAGAAATTTGTAGAATTATTCCCATCACCTCTAGCAAGATCCCCAGACTGAAGTGAGTAATATATTATTAGGAAAACTCCACAGAATAACATCCAAGCTAGGGAGGCATACATCTGGCATGCAATCCTTTTAGGATGCATCATCCTTCATCCTTTGCAATCATCCTTCATCCTTTGCAATCATCCTTCAGTGGAACTCTGTCAAGCACTGTAAGGAGAGCCAGGTGCCCCTGCAAAGGATAGTAGAGTGAAACAGACATTATTATTATTATTATTTTTAAATATTTTGTTTTAGTTGCAGGTGGACACAATACCTTTATTTCATTTTTATGTGGTGTTGATATTGAACCAGGGCCTCATGCATGCTAGGCGAGCACTTTACCACTGAGCCACAACCACAGTCTCATGTACATATATGACTGTATGACTTATGTGATTCTATAATATGTATAATCAGAAAAATGAGAGACTACACTCCATTTATGCATGATTTCTCAAAATATATAAGTGCATTCTACTGTCATGTACAACAAATTAGAATAAAACAATTTCAACACTAACGATACATAAACTAAGAAAAATGCAAGAACTCTCAAGGAAATTTAAAAACTCAGAACAAAAATTTTCCAGATATTATTGCATACTTTATAACTTATGACTAATTATATAAAGTTGCTGGTAATTTTTGTAGTGTGCATCTGCAAAAAAGTCATTATCAGAAGTTTCATATACTTGATGGAACATTTGAATTTTATTTCAACAAATATTTTCACAGATAAGAAAAGAAAGAAAGAAAGAAAGAAAGAAAGAAAGAGAGAAAGAAAGAAAGAAAGAAAGAAAGAAAGAAAGAAAGAAAGAAAGAAAGAAAGAAAGAAAGAAAGAAAAGAAAGAAAGAAAATTAGAGTCAAACTCAATTGTTAATTATAGGATAATGATTCTATCTTTGGAATAAGCAATCAGGGTTATGATGCATGGCATTTTAAAAGATGGGCATTATAAAATCAAACCTGTCATATGCAACAGCCTTTGGGACAATAAATACAGAAAGAAACATTTTACAGATTAACATAGACAAATTAGACACTCGCCCAGATATTTTTGGCAAAAAATTCAAACATTTTGCTTAATTATCTAAGCATTTTAGATATGGAATCCTGGGGCAATACTACATATTCAATATCTTAATAATCTATTTCACTTTTGATGATTTATGTAACGTAACTTTTTGAAATAGGCTTTAAGTATAGAAAAAAATGTTTAATATCATGGTTTTAGAGAACATTGAACTTATTCCTGGATCATACATGTGACGTATTTTCATAACCTACTAGTTAGTAATCTTTGTGCTATACTACCTTTATTTTTCCTCTCTCAACACTATTTTGAAATATATATGTACATATATGTGTGTGTATACATACATATGTATGAAGTCATATGTATGAGGTATGTAGCACTGAAAACATTTACCATTAAAACAAAGAAAAAATCTTTGGGCATTTTAAAATAAGTTACTTTGAGTATTATTTATAAAAACAATGTTCTTAGCACATAGATAATAAAAAGCCCAAGATAAGATAATTGGAAAAAGTTTAAAAATTAAGAGTCAGCTAGAATAGGTCCTTTTCTGCAGAGCGACCTCTTAATGATATTGTTCTAATATGGTCATACATTTCCCCAGTAGGATGAGTTGTCACTTAATAATCACCTGAGAATACTGGTACTAAGACATAGATGAACCTGGTTAAAGTGGTTTCTTTCCTTTTTCTTTTCTTTTTCATTCTTTGTTCCTTTTGTTCTTTCTTTCTTTTATTCTCATTCCTCCTTGTTAATGCTGAACTAATAATTTATTCAGCTCAGTTTATCTTTCTGTAACTTGTTCTCAATTTCTTATAGGCCATTGATCCTTACATTAAATATATCAATAAACAATAGGAATCAGGAGGCACCTATATAAGAATGTCTCAGAGACTGTTTAACGTGAGAATCTAAAGGAAACTACATATATTACATCATAACTTCTATTAAGTAAACCTCTGATCTCTGCCACCAAAGACACATAACATGTGTATTACTTCATCACATTCTGAAAAAATATGGAAACAGTACTTATATATATTACTGGTTATATGAAACATATAATTCATTAGTTTGATTATCTTTTGAAAATATTGCTTGTGAGAGAAAGAGAAATCCTAAGTAGTGGTCACAGAGTGAGATGATATCAGGCATGACTACTACTTTCACTAAGAAGAATCTCCAGTAATTGTGTAAAATTTTTTCCTTTAATCTCAATCATGTGAAAATAACTCCATGGAAATTATTTTAGGAAGAAAATAAGAATTATTATAAGGGAAATATTTTGCAACTATTAACTTAAAATATACAAAAATTTACAAAGGCTTTCATCTTTTCTCTAAATTCCACAGAATTGATTATTCAAGTATATTTATGAAGAGTAAAATAAAAAATCCTCCTAATCTTATAGGAATTCCTTATTGAATGAAAGTGTTTTAATCGTTTTTTTTAGTCAACAAATTATATAAATGTCTTCATTGAAAAATAAGATTCATTTAAGATAAGAGTTCCAAATAAATAGATAAAGTATTATGTTCAAATGTGACTTGGGCTATTATCCCCAAATAAGAATCAGAATGCATTCAATTCAAGACCACAAAATAAACACTGAATGAATAATTTCCCTCTGTAGAAATGTATTCCAGGTTCCTGACAATATTTAACCTTTTCAACGTAAAATATGCTTCCTTCAGTAGTATTTTTTGAGTTGATAGGAACTGCAAATGTAGTGCTTCCCTTAAGCATCATAGAGGTAAATTTAAAAAATTCAAATTTAAAGCATACAGAACAATGCAATGCAATATCATGCCTCTGTAATAGAACAAATGACTGGTGCTTCTCTAAACCAGAAATCCAAAAAAATAAAAAATAAAAACAAAAACAAAATCCCAATTACACCAGATGGCAGAAACTATGCTGGAGAATTTCGAGATTTGGAGATTATACCTTGGGAAGATGGTCACAGTTAGAGAATAGAAGTTGAATGAAGACCTGTAGAAGTATGAGAATATAACAGGGAGTTGTTAGTATTTTGTGTGGTGACACATAACAGGGAGAAAGAAATAATGGTTAAAGATAATTCAGAAAATGAACATAGGTCAGATTATGAAGATGGATACCACACTAAAGCATCTGTTCTGCTGGAAGGAACTTGATTTCATTGAACAATTTAAAATAATTGAATAGTTTGGAAAAAAGATCAGTAAATTATTCTATAAAGGTCCAGACAGTAAATATCTCAGGCTTTGCTTACAGTATGCATTCTGTTATAATCACTTACTTCTAACATAGTAGCTCAACTGTAGCCCTAAAGAACATATAGGTAAAACATACACGGGCATGTAGTTTACAGTGGAGTTGAAATTGAGCTAGTGTTGACTTTGCAATTCCTAGTTTAGAAAGATCATGCTAGCCGCAGTGAGGATAATGACTGAAAGGGGAACAGAGATCAAAAACCCATACCCTGTGTTGTAGGACTTGGAATTTGACAATGAAGAATTATACTCCAAAGTTATTTATGATATAAAATACAAATAACTTATAAACAGATTAACTATGAGGTTTCAGAAAAAAACTAAATATATTTTAGATATGAGGGTTATAGAAAAGACTAATTATTGGCCTGGACAGTTTTAAAGCATTATTATTCAAGGAGAAAAATAGGTTTAGGAATATAAGGCTAGATATAAATCAAATATGTATACGTTAGGTCCTAGTTGCCCCTAGATCCTCAAGGAAAACTTTCACACAAGTTTTTAAATGTTCCTCTATCAAGGGAGAAAGGTCTAATTTATGCATTAGCTCAGATGCAATAGATAATATATTCAACTAATAAAGTGCAACTAATAATAATGACAGATGACTCTACCAAGATAGAGAAAAGTTAAATTACTCAGGATAATATGTAGAATGGAATGAGACTGAGGCTTAGGAAAAATATCTTAGTGGTGCCTATGTCAGAGTTATTGACCCAGAAGATTTCAGAGGAATAGCAAAATAAATAGGACCAGATCAATAGCACATTAAATAGCCAAGAGATGTTCACACATCTAGTGTATAGGGGTCTTGAAATAGTAGTACTTCCAATGTTACAACAGCATACACAACAAATTTCTAGTTCACATATCATCAAACCCAAGGGAAAATAGGATCACAGAGAAATCTGTAGGTCTGCATTCTAAAGAACTGTGGGACATTGGGTACCCGCAAAGAGAGGGAAAATGGGAGCATACATTCATCAACTAGATGCAACTGAACATGGATAAAAAAGAATGTACAGGTTCCAAAGCCAAAACCCTGTGCTTACATCCCTGTCCTACACCTCAGTAACTGTGATCTCATCCCATTGGGTTGACTGAGGTTGGAGGAAGGGAGATGAAGGTAGTACCTTGGCCTAACATGGGTTCAGACGTACAGCCCATGGGCACTGCCCTGGGGAAGGGCTTGGGGCTCTACCCAGTACTGAATTTCACTGTCTTGGGCCTCATTCTGAGTTCCAAGTTCAAGGCCCACGTGATTCCCTCCTTCACACTGGAGGTGTCTTTCTCTGCTTAGAGTTGGAAGTGGTGACAAAAGCAACTCTATCTTTCCTGCATTTTTCAAGGCATCTCTTCTGATTATCATGCAAAAACCAGGATTTGGAACTCTTACCTGGTGTCCTTAGCTCTTCGGAAAGTGGTTTCATGCCTGCACAGTCGTTCAAATTGATGTTCTTGTGGGGGATAATCACTGATGTTCCTTACTCCTTGGCATTGTACTCCATGGAGCTCCCTGTAAGAATTTTGACATAACAATAATATACTTGCACACGCCTCTACAGGAAAAGAACAATATGTAAACTTAAATGGGTAATTTTTATAAGGAGATGGAAATTAAAATCGAATGCTTGATATAAAAAATATTAACAGTAATATAGAATGTCTTTTACAGGCTCGACAATAGAGTCAACCTAGCTGGAGAAATAATAAGCAGGGGGCTGGGGAGATAGCTCGGTTGGTAAAGTGCTTGCCTTGTAAGCACAAGGCCCTGGGTTTGATCTCCAGCACCCCCCTCCCTCCCCCCCCCAAAAAAAAAAGAAAGTAAAGAAAAGAAATAATAAGCAAACAAGAGGATAGGTCAATGAAAATTGCAACAAATGAAAAACAGAGAAGTGCAATTAAAAAATAACAAAATATCTATGGTATGTAGGTCAATAATGAACTTCTAAAGTATGTATAATCCAGAAGGAGAGTAAAGAGAGAAAGCAAAAAAGTTTTTTGAGAAACAATGGCAGAAATTTCTATAATAATTACAGATGACAAATTACAAAAATAAGAGACATAGAAATAGACCAAGAAATAGTTCAGAAAAACAACCTTCAAACTATTGATCATAGAAACAAAGAAAGTATTGGGGGGGTACCTTAAGAAAAAAGAAAACATGACAGAAACAATGATAAAAATTATAGCAGACTCTTCATCAGAAACCATGAAAGCAAAATGACAGTGCAATGATATTTTTAAAGTCCTGGGGGAAAACTGTCCATACTCATTGAAAACACACATCAAAATAAGACTTTCTTAGACAAAATATGAGGAAATTGACAGCAGACGATCTACTCTGTAGGAAATGTTAAATTATATTTTTGTGAAAAAATATCACTGAAACAGACCAATAAAAGAACCAAAGGTAATGTAAATAAAATAAAAATAAAATTGTATCCACTTAAAAGTATTTTTTTCCCTCTCAAAGATTAGGGACAGTCTGAAGTTAAATTGGAAATACTATGTCATGTGCTATGAATGTATACAAAAAGTAGATGGTGTAAAAACATTAGCTAAAGGATTTAAGTGAGGAAATGGGAATATAAAATAAAGGGTCTTTGCACTATACAATCCAGTATAACATTATGGTATTTTTTAAATAAAATTCTGATTACTTAAGGACACTATTGATGAAGAAGGTATATCAAAGCATCAGTAGAGAAGACAAAAATATAATGGATAATGTACTCAACTAATAAAGTGCAGAAGAGGAAAATGGAACAAAGAACAGGTGAAATAAATTGATGACAGAGCTAGTTGGGAATTTTTTTTCTACCATATCACCTTCCATGCAAATAATCTAACAAGTAAAGCAATTAAATTTAACCACTTGAGCAATTAAAGGAGTTTATCAGAATGAATAAAATGAGATCAAATGTGTGCTGTCTATAAGAAAATCACATTAAGTATAAAAAAATCTCAAGTCACATTTTTCACATAAGGCTTTAATTCATATTTCATAAAGTACTCAAATCAATAAGGTAATAATAAAAATAAAAACGAGCAAGAAGGTAAAGCAATTTAGGGTGTGGACATGAGTTACAGTTGTGCACAAATATCCTGTGACTCTATCTACTGAGAGGAATTAGAAGCAGTTATGGTCGAGGAGCAATGAGTATATCCTGTGCTTGGGTCTTGGTTTCTAAATATAATATTCTTCATTAAGAGGAAGCAGGACTCCTTGAGAATTAGTTGAGTCTAGGTCTGAAGAAAAAAAAATAATAATCATGGGGCATCTCATGCTGATAGAAAATAGTGAGGTACGAACAGCACCTGCTATTTATATATTTGTTGAGAGAAGGGAGAGTATATTACTGAGTATGAAAGGATCAAAAACAGCTCAATGTACAAAACTGACGAAAACTAAATCAGGTTTTATTATAAAATTTTGATATTTATTTGTCAGTATATAATGTATTGGTCAATATATTCAAATGAAAAAAATGCTATTTGGAGTTTTAACTCAATTTCCAGATTCATGAGATTAAAATGTTATAAATTAAATGTTTCATTTTTAAATGTAACTGTTTCAATCCTTTTTGTGCTGCTATAATGGAAAATAAACAATGAAAAAAGAAAGCAATGGAAAATTAACTTACAATAATCTTGAGAATAATTGTGAGGGCATATAGATTAGAGCCACAGCCCAAAATAATACCTATGATTAACTTGTCAGTTATTCGCAGCAAATCAGGAAAATGGTTGACAAGCTTTGGCATTACCCTGTCATGTCATCTATTTTCCTGTCATATATGTATCTGGACTGGATATCTATATGTTCAACTTTATTTTTGATCTCTCCCTTCTGTTTTTACCCTTGCACACAATATCATCTGTTTTGTCTTTCAGCATGTTAGCAATTGAATTCCTCTGCATTGTTCCCACCCCATCCTGTAAAGGTTATATCAATACATGAAACTCTGACTCTATGTGGCTCCACCTCTGGTCCATCAGATTCTTTAGAGTAGAATATTCACAAAATGCTCAAAGCTTTTATTCATTTAATCAACAATTACATTTTGGGTTTCTCTCAAGTTGCCGATTTACTCTCCTTGTTAAAACATAGAAAAAAGCCAGTCAAGGTAAATCCTGAACCTCACAGGATTTATATTCCAGTGTGGGGAGTGGGAGAGAAAAACTTTACATTACACAAATGAATTCAGGAAATAATTTTAAAAGGTAATAAAGGATATAAAGGAAATGGAACTATAATGATGCTATAAAACAGCTAGAAGCAAGGGGTGGTAAAGAAATTCCCCTCTAGATAGATGGTATTTTAACTGAGACTCAAATGAACAGAAAGAGAAAGAGAAAGAAAGCTGTTAGAAGGCTTAGAGACATAAGACTATAAGCAGAGGAAATTGCAAAGGCACAACTGGGATGGAGTAACAAGTTTGTGTTCAAATCCAAGCAAGAAAAGTAAAGTGAAAATGTTCATTCTGTAGAAATTCCTCCGGAATCTCATGGGTACTGTGATGGGTAATTTCATGTGTCAACTTCATTGGATCAAGGGGTGCTCAGATTAAACATTATTTCTAGGTATTTGGGGAGGCTATATCCAGATGTGAGTTGCCTTGAAGTTAGTGGACTCAGTAAAATAGATTCCTTTCCCCAGTGTGGATGGTTATCATCCAGGCCTGAATAGAACCAAAGGTGGAGAGGGATTTTTACCTTCTTTTCCTGACCAGGATTTGAACTTGGTCATTTTCTCCTGCCATTGGACTGGAATTGACACATCAGCTCTCCTGCTTCTCGGGTCTTTAGATTTGAATTGAAATAACAACACCAACTTTCTAGAGTTCTCAGTTGGCAGATGGCAGGTTGTAGAACTTACAAACCTCCATATCATGTGAGCTATCTCCTGAAAATAAATTTCTTTATATGTACATATATTTACCCTATTAATTCTGGTTCTCTGCAGAGCCCTGCATAATACAGGAACCAAGGAAAATTTAAATGACGAAGTTTCAGAATTTAAGGAAAACAGAGAAGATCCAAGGAAATTCATAGTATGAACATGTGTGTATAACTTGGGTGATTAAACATGATGACATATTGTGTAATTTATCCATGTTTTATATCTGCATATGAAAATCTATATACATGTGATTTCACACTATATGATAGACCTTTTCTAAAGGTCTGAGGATTATTTAAAGTAATGTGCTTTGTTTGACTTACTGTTTCCTCTTGATTAATGATCTTAGGTTTAGTGAAGTTACAGAATGATTTCCAACAGGAAAGATAGTCCTGAAGATTGTATTTATTTTCTCTGAAGGCTATTAACTAGATTTATATCAAACAAAACAAATATGTTATAGCATTTTTAATAGCTGCCCCTAAGTGCTTTTTAAATAGCTTCATTACTTAATAAATTAAATAAAATTGTTTACATATATGTATTCATTTTATGTATGTAAAAGTTGGTTTTGACATTTTAAGAATTATATTTAAACACATATATAAAAATTTCCAATCACATATAGATGTAATAGATAAAATGCAAAAGGAAAATTTCCTAAATTTTTCTTCAGAATTTTTCTTTTCCATCTTGATCTTGTTAAGAATTGCATTAATATATGATTAGGCCCTCTTGCACCAAACTTTTAATATATTGTTTTCAGTAATGAAAAGTTCTTGCAAGACAAAGATTATTTGTGTTGTAGTTCATAGGACTATATAGTTTTGAAGGGAAAAGTCACTTGAGTTTTAAAATTTCAGTTCCAGGTTTTTGTTGTTGCAGGGACATCTTACTTGCGTACCTACTCTTATTTATATTTTTATTACAAATAAAAACATCTTTTCCCTTGTCACTAAAAAATCAGAACATAACACTGCCTCTATAAAAATATATTTCATTATAAAAAATTATAGCACACGGACACTTATGTCTCCTTTGCAAGAGACTTAAAATGTGGTGTATATAAATTGTGAAAAATTCCAGTGTGCATTTTTTTAAAAATATGACGTATTTTCCTCAGGAAAAATGAGTGAGATGGATCATCAGCTACAAGTCAGTACATATTGATTTTATAGAATTTTTTAAATGTACGAGAATTTAATCTAAGTCTCTCCTCTCCACTCACCCATACATAATCAGCCCATCAGCACATTTTCAGAATTCACCTTGGTTTGTACAGGAAAAGGAAATGCTTGTTAGAAAAACTCGTAATTATATTTGCAAAATACTTGAAGACAGAGGTGTAGCGTACATTTCAAATACATGCATTTGAAAAGGTTTTATATACAGATTTTGAAAATAGTGATGATCACCATTAACAATGTAAAAAGTAATATATCTCAAAGGTATCTCAAAGGTGATTACCTTTGAGATCTATATATATGCAGAAAGTATTTGCTAACAGGAACAAATGGGAAAATGGCAAAGATAACAGTTGTATTTTTACATTTTAAGAAAACTTGTGCTTTTATGTTTTAGAATACATGATAAAAAACAAGTTGAATTAGAAAAGATTGATTTTTCTCACCAGGGGATAATTATAGAAAGGGAAAACAAACACAAACAATAAGCATAATAAAGGGTTTTTCAATAAAATGTTAGGAAAGATAGCAAAGGGAGAATCTAAAGTAATGGCCAAGACGCTAATGCAGCTTCAGATTCAAATGACTTATCTGATGAGTTGAAACACATGAGATATTAAAAATTCTGACCATAGGTCCTTATGGATAGACTAATACTGTGACTTTTGGTATTTGATCAGGTTACGAAGCTAGGGCTTTCTGAGAAACTGAGGCAATGCGGAGATCCCTCCCTTCAAACCCTGATTCTTGTAATCAAGTCAGAAAGATTCCAGACATGTTGTTCAGAGTAAGAGGAATGAGTTTATCGAAGTGATAAGAAAAGGGAAAGGGGACACTTTAAAGGGAGAGAGGTAGTCCTCTCAGAGACCAGAGGGACAACATGCCTCTCCTGAACTCCAGTTTTATTGAGGGTCCCAGAGAACTTTCCAGAGAGTCCCTCTTGACTTTTGACTAAGATGACATCAGACTTTTAAGTCCTCTTTGCCACCAATTTTGATCACCTTTGCCCATGTTGACTGGTTTTAATCGTATTCTTAACTATCATTCCTACAGATATTATGGTTAGGAGGAACTATTTTTATCTCCCAGAGTTTCAGGATGTGGTCACAAAAGTCTTCTGGGTTTATCCCATGGATATATATCTTGGGGTTGCATTTCTCCTGCAGATAACAGGTAGTTTGCTAAGGAATGTGACGTATCCTGTTCACTTAGGCCAGGCAGGTCTGCTGGTAAATTGCTTTTTGGAAAAGAAGCATGTCGGGGTCAGCACAGCGGGCACATTATATGAAATTATTCTCTTAACCTCATGATCCAACCATCCTCATCTATTTGTCCCCTAATAAAGGGAAAGCAATATTTTTGTCACCTAGGAAATTACTCTGCATTTCTGGGACCATAGCTGGAAACAGGTTTCAAGCAGCAATCAATGGCTTTGAGCCAGGTAATTAAATAAGAATTAATAAACATTTGAAGAATTAGAGATATGAAAGAATGCTTTTGCATGCATTTTATCTAAAAAATACATTTACCTTATCTCCTAAAGAATAAAAAGAAGTCTCAAAAGATTTCAGGTAGTCACAGAAATGATTGGTAAATAGGTACAGCAACCATTAATAAAAATTTAACCAGCATTAAGTTGCCATTTGTATTACAAGATGACTTTTTTAAGTTACATTTAATAATATATGATCACTACAGTTCCTTCTACTCCACCTTTAAGATTCAAATGAATTGTGTACTGTTTACATTAGAGATTAACAGAGAAGAGAAATAGTTAACACATTTCAAAAGATAAACATGAAAATGAACCTATCTTCTTCCATTCTGTTGTTTAGCCTCCAGGACTGAACTTCTCCCTACCGATTCATGCTTCTCATTAAGAGAGGAGTGCTTGGGGCAGATAGAACAATAGTAGGACTACTGAAACTTGATTCAGATGTAGGAAGTGCTCCCTGCTTTTCCACTTCTAGAAAGAAATAGAAAAGATTGGATCCCATGGTACTATTCTAAAAGAGTGGAAAGTACTCCAAATAATGCAGCTCCATTTTGAGACTGAGTCAAATACTTTATAGTGTTATCTTTAATAAATGTATAAACATAAGCCCCCTTCTACCTCTTGGAACAAATTCAGTTTCTAATTCATTCTTCCAGGACCAACATGGCATTTGAGAAAGGCAATAGGGAGAAGAGTTTATTTCTTTCAGACTGCTTCTAAAAAAACAAAACAAAGAAGAATGAAGTCTATTATTGGATTAATAATATATATTATTTAGGATACAATTTTGATAAATCAGATTATGTGGTTGTGTCACATTGCCCAACAAAATCTTACATTTGATTGAGAATGACTTTTAAGCTAAAATATGCTCATTATTTAAACTTTAAATGTAATTTGGGAGCATAGATTGTTTTGTTTTGTTTCCAAAGGGCAAGAACATCTGCAAGAACGATTCTAATAAGGAGTTTAAATATATTTTAGTCATTAATCCAAAAACCCAAGGTACATAATCATGAAAATAATTTGAAGATTTTTCTTTATAAAACCATATTTGAGGTTTATTTTGGTCTACCTAAAAATCATTCTAAAAACTCTCAAGCATCTTTCTTTACTAAATCTAATCTTTACCCTTCCCTCCCCAAATTCTAACTACCTGCATTTAGGGACAGAGTAACATAAAGTCTTTATTTTAGATTATAGGAAAGAGTCATTGTCTAAAAATAAATCACACAAAAACCCTAAGAAAATAAAAGTTGACAAGAAATTTAGATTTCTCTTCAATGTAATAGAATTATCTATGTAATTCTGGTGAAAAAATAATTTCCAGATTAATACATCTGAAACAGCAATGTACAAATAAACAAGGAATCTCCCCACAGCGAATTTTTTGTAGAACTTCACTGCTCTACATGACCAGAGTTTGAATTTAACAATTAAGAAAAAATTAGTCACATTTTTGTTTTAAAACATTCTATTTATTTATTTAGATAACAAAACGAGTGTCTGGCAGCTTGAAATAGTATGACCTACTTGTAATTACATCAACTGATTCACATTCAGGAAAACTGTCCACTTACACTAAGAATAAATTGTATTTAGTCTCACTTAGTTCTGGGTGGTAGCTACCATACATTGACAGCTTTTCCCACTGCCATTTTTCTTCATAGTACTCATGGCTTCTTGGGGTCAAAAAGGAGACCTCATGACTAGAAAAAACTTACGATATTTTATGGATCACAAATCATTTAGCATTCCCCATGCCACGCTCAGTTTATATCCTGGCTCCAAGAAGAACTTCATAAAAAATTTATAGACTCCAATATTACAGTATATCCCATTTTCTTTCCAATAACAACGGGGGCACCAAGCAAGGTTTCTTCTGGGAATTTTTTATTCATGGGGTTTGTTCTTATCCTTTCATATCTTAAGACTTACAACACTCTCACTATACTCAGCATTAATTATCCAAATAGCCTCACTGACATTTTACGTGTCAGTAAGGATTCCAAATTCCCAAAGAGAAATTTGAAAATAAGAAGGTTTTCTAAGACTGTGAGTTGTATTAAAACAAGTACACATATCTATATACAAAGAACAAGAGAGAAGCAGGCAAATGTATTTCCATTTGAGAGTATTCTGTTTTGAAAAGATGTCAAATTTCTTGCAGAGAATGAGAGAAGCAGAGGGTTACGATGTTGTTTGAATAACATTCTATATGGTTAATATTAATGTCAATGGCTTCTGTCACTTAAGTATATGAATACCTCTGAGCATCTACCAGGTGGCTGATTTAGGCAAGAATATAAACCATCCTTCCTTCTTTGCCTCTTTTTCTTTTCACTTCCACCCAGCTCCAATTCTTAATAAATTTTAATGCATTTGTCCTAATATCTTGTATTGAAAACTGGTTCTTTGGAATTGTATCCACATACCTATATTTATACCCACGTTTGCTGACTAAACAGGATCAGTTCTTTCTTGTGATTTCCAGAACAGACTTTAATAAAATACTTCATTTTAAACTTACTTTCCTCATTCAGCTGTGCTGAATTCAATACTTTTATTATTTTTCTTCATTCTTAAAGGGAAAAAAATTGCATTTTAATTTCTCAGATCTTTTTCAAACTTCTTTTTCAATAGCAAATGGAGTCTATCCTGAAATGATATTCTCTTTGGTTTCCCTTCCTTCCTTTTGGTTGAACTCAGGGGTGCTTTAGTACTGAGGTGCATTCCCAAAACTTTTTATTTTTGAGATAGTTTCACTAAATTTCCCAGGCTGACCTCACTTTTGTGATCCTCCTGCCTTAGCCAACAAACCACTGGAATTACAGGCATGAGTCACTGTGTCCGGCTTCTCTCAGGTCTTCTATAAATTTGAAGCAGATAAGTGAAATTTGAACTCCTAGGGAAAGACAGTGCTGATTGTTAAGATGGGTACAAATATTGGAGTAGAGGAAGTTGTTAAGAAATATTTAAATGGCAATTCTCTTTGTCCAGTAAATAAGAGATACGCATATCTGTCCTTCAACTACCTTGCAAGGGAAGTCTTTGTGCAATTACAAGTTTGCTATAAATCCAATTAAAAAGCAATTTATTCCCTATGCAGTGAATATTATTTACAAATATTGACATGCCAGTTAAAGATATCAAAAGTGAGATTTGCTTCAGCTACCTTTAATGAAAGACAGTATAGGACTAAAGTAAGGGAGACTTCTGCAATAACACAGATTGCAAATAGTTTTCAAGCAAAATTCTTTTATAAGCTTTCTAGTCCCTGTCTATATCCATAGCTTGCATTTTTTAGTCTACATGTAACTTTGTATGATCACTGTTGCTATTAACTCACCTTATTCCTATCATTTCAAGTCTTTTCACATTAATTTCAGTGAGAAAATTCCATTCCAGAATTCAGTTGATTTCTGTTGCCATTATTCATTAAATAATAAAATGATGATCTTTACAGATGCAAACTCTCCTTCATCCAGGGCATGCTGAGACCACAAAGGAAGAATGAAAGAGTTCCAGAAGTGGTGCAGATGTTGTCTGGACTAGAATGTTAATATGTTAGTGTTTCCAAATGCTATTTTGTCAGGAAGAGGAAAATGGTACTGATGCTTCAAGAGGCTGAAATATAATATGCTACAGACAGTCAGCTGAAGAGGAAAGTGAGTGAAGAATTATGATTAGGAGAGTTTCTACCAGAATACAAATGGCCAACTGAGGAGAAATATCAAATTTCTTCTGGCATTTGATTTTAGGTTGGGGATATTTTGGAAATGAACACTAAAAATCACATTGAATAGTCTTCAGAAAGTCACCACAGCAGTAAAACGACATAAAGTTGATCAACTCAAGAGTCTGCTAGCAATAGAAAACTACATCCTTCTTTATATGTGGCCAAGATATTAGAAGACACAACTAAGTGCAAAATAGTTTAATTCAGATGAAAACAGATACAGAAGACTCCACCACATCCAAATTCAATTTTTATACTCTCAGGGTATCCTTTTATAGCTCTGGTCTTAAGGATTATGCTCCCAAATTAGATAAACCAAAAGATGTCTTTAGTTTTTCAAGTCCATGGAAGGCTATTGAGTTAACAGATCCTATTCAGATCATCTTGTAAGTATTGATATGAGTTTTCACATTTTTATCATCACTCCCCTCTGTTTTTTTTTTTAACAAAATATTTTTATTAAAAATATGAAAACCTAAATAAAGTAGCAAAATACAACCAAGGTAAAGGAAAATGGGAGAAAAATATGAAAACATTTTATTTGAAATATTTTGCCTAAATATTTAATATGGAAATTATTAATTTTTTAAAAAAATTACTATTCATGCTTAATTTTTTTAATTTCAAAAATTTGTTCTTTTTAGTTATATATGATAGTAAAGCATATTTTGGCATATTTATACAAATTTGGAGTACATTTTATTCTAATTAGGATCCCAGTCTTGTGGTTGTACATGATGTGGAGATTCACTGTGATATATTCACATTCATACATAGGAAAGCTATGTCTGATTCACTCCACTGTCTTTCCTATTCCTATCCCTTGCAAGACCCCTGTGTTTATTCTATGCTTATCTGTTCCTTAGTCTCCCATTCCTATCTCATTTCTCATGCAATTTTCTTACAATCTCTCTCACCCTCTTTCTCTCTTAAACTATCTGCCTTATGATTCTGTTTTAAAAATCATATTTTCTAAATGTTAGCTTTTTTTATCAGATTTATTCCTATATTTTCTCCCATTTAGTGACATATCTTTTTAATTCCTTAAAGATGTCCTTTGAGACGAATGATCTCGCTGATAAGCGGATGAGGACATATAATGGGGGGTGGGAGGGGTTAGCGTTAGGGTTAGGGTTTGGTTTAGGGTTTGGGATAAGGAGGGTGGTAAGAATGGAGGAAGGAAGGACTGTATAGAGGGAAAAGAGGGGTGGGAGGGGTGGGGGGAAGGAAAAAAAAATAACAGAATGAATCAAACAACATTACCCTATGTAAATTTATGATTACACAAATGGTATGCCTTGACTCCATGTACAAATAGCGAAACAAAATGTATCCCATTTGTTTACAAGAAAAAAAAAGAAAAAAAAAAAGATGTCCTTTGAGCAGGAGGCAATTTTAATTTCGATAAAATAAAATTTAACAACTTGATTTGTCCTCATTTTGAACTAAGAATTTTTGATTAACCAAAAGGAAGAAGATATTCTTCTATGTTGACTTCAGTTTCTGGATTGCATTTAGGTCTGGAATTGTTTTTTATGAATATTCAAATATTCAGGTCTCATCTTTTTAAGGTCAACATTTCTCCATTACATTGCGTTGATCTGTCTGTTGACTTTCAATCAACCATATATGTGTATGTGATTCCTAAAATAAATATTATGTTCCATTGACCTTTTTCTCTATGACATTATGCTAAGATTTCATTGCTTTGATTACTGTGGATTAAAATAATTTTTGAAATTAGGTGGTATAAGATTTCCCACTTGAATAGTTGAAGTACACGAAGATAGATTGAAAATTAAAAGAAAAAAAAAAAAAAAAAACATCCCATATGATTGAGCACCGAGACATACTCACCTGCCAGTCTTGGTGAAAGGTCAGGAATCTCTCTGTTGTTCAGCACTGTATATTTAGCACCTAGCAAGATATCTGATATAAATGACTGATATTCTCTGATAGTTTTTGTTTGTCAGAAATTTTACTGCATCAGTTGGGATCTAAGTTTTAAGTGTCTTAATGATTTCAGACTCTGGTAATATTTTTAAAAAGTCATGCATAAATTAATATTCAATCAAGCTTGCTACCCAAGCATAAGAGACATCCTCAGGCAAATCTGCACTTTTCTAGTTTGTGAGGCTGGATATTTTGCTAAATCGTTTTATTCTTTGTCTGCAAATTGTCGAAATATTGTACCTACTTCATGAGTTTAAGACTGCAATGTGTTAGTATAAAGTAATTAGAAGACTGGCTGTCACATAATTAATGCTAAGTAAACAATGGCAATCATTATCAATACCAGTATCACCATTATCATAGACTTTGGTGTCCACGAGTCCTCATCTAAGGAAAGACTTCTGTGGGGAAGGCTGGGGTCAATGGTATGGCTAGTGCTTGCATTTTCCTGCAGAAGTATTTTATTCTCTGGTATTGAGCTGCTGCCAATTTTCTACTCTTTTTCCTTGAATTTTCTTTGGTTTTGTTTCTTGTCAAAGGTGACACCGTCCAAGTTATTACTTCTACATTCCTGCATCTGAAATTTAACCAGAAGTAGTCTCTGCCAACTTCATTCTCTCATCTCCTTTATGCAGGAATCACAAAAAGCAAAAGTAGAGCTTTGGTGGCTAATTAGGCAGAAACATGGAAAGTTACAAACTAAGGTATCTTAAAAAGGTTAGAGACTATGATGCTAGTCTGCAAAGGTTGTTGCTCCCTGTCAGGCAACAAGATCCGATGTACCTCCTCAGGGCCCGCCTGAGGAGAACACTCCAAGCAGGATGATGAGTGTGGGCGGCAAAGGAAACACACCGGAGCTGGGAGGTCTGTCAGCGCAGGAAGCACAGCAGGAATCTTGTTTATTGAGGAAATCACACAGCTTTTATGTAGGGTGGGGGCTAGGCAGGAACCAATTAGCTTAAAGGTCAGCAAGGCACGGGGTTCACGCAGGTGAGAGTCCCATAGGACTCTATGGCAAGCACAAGCTGATCATGTTCGGGGGAACTGTTGTTAACCAATCCCTGACGGTGGTCCGATTTATGTCATGAACCTTTGAAACCGCCTTTGAGGCCTTGATCTTGCTCACTCACCAGGGAGTAAGGAGTCAGCCTGAGTTAGTTAACGTGTCATTAGTCCCAACAAAAGTTGACTTTCATAGTAAAACTATGTTAAAAATATTCAACATTTCAACAATTTTCTCTTATTTCTGATAATGAGATTCGCCAAAGTCCCTAAATAACAGCATTGCTCTCTTCATAGACAAACATCACTCTCCTGTCATTTTATTTGTTTCTAATGTCCTATTGTTTTTAATCACATCCTAAAAGCAGACAATGATAATGTGTTCTTTACCTCAGTAGACTAAGTTACATTTCTAAATTATTAAGATTAGTGATACCCATTTAATGGAAATTATTTCTTGTAATTAACCAATCATTTTCAGGGACTCTTACAAATGAGCTTTGATTGTTACAATGCTAGGCAGTAATAGGCCACAGAAGGTAAAAGACATCTGCTAAAAACAAAGAGAATAGGAGGCACTCAGAAGAAGAGGGAAGTCAGGGAATTTTGGTGTCTACTTAGTTGATATATTGAATCTCAGTCTTTATAAATTATTAGAAGACAAAATTCATCTAGTCTAATATGAAATGTCTAACAGAATAATCATTTTACAAAAAAGGAACTCAATTTAAGTGTTATCACCTTGCTCTTATCTAGATCATTCTACAAGCAACTTGGAAACTCATTTCTGTTCCTGCAGGCCTTCGGCATCTTTTGTGGCAAGTATTGAAACATTTTAAAATCAGAGAACAAGAGGCAAAGAACCTTGCACACAACATTTTGTCTTGATATTTTCACAATGTGTTGAGAAAAATAGATGGGGGAGAGAAGAAATAGGCAAACAAACGTTAGAAAAATAGGTCTAAAACAGATTGTAAGCTACATAGAGAAAACTGGTAATTACACTTTTCATTTTTTGAAGGTTGAAATTTTACATAGAAAATTATGTATCATATAATACAATGATACATACTACATGGCATATTCTACATGTGTGAAATAGTTTCACAGATCAATACATTTCTTATATTTTTCTTAAAGTACGCAGTGCTAAATTTCATCCTTTGTGTATTATCATTTACATAACAAAGTAGAAGCCAATAATGCCGCTTTATTTATATTCTATAATATAAGCAAGCAATAAGTTGTTTTAGGCTTAGTCTTTTCTTTCAAGTTCTATAGAAACTTTTACAGAAAAAAAACAAAAAAAAAACTTTTAGTTACCTTGGAGCTTGATTTGCACCAGCATTACACTTAGTAAATTTTCTCACTCTGCAGAGCACTCATTTTGGAATAGAAAAAACATTTTTGTCCCAATACCAATATCATTTGGAAATATTTACCTCATAACCACTGATTCATAACTTTGGAAGGGGATACTTTATGTCTTAGAGCAGAAGTTCTGTATAACAAACTTGTGAGATCAAATAAAGCACAGGGTGTCCATCCTTCTCTTTTGTATCCAAGGAGCACTTGAAATGCATGGTATTGATTATTGTATTTCAGTCTCTATTCTACAATGTTAAATGAGAGCTAAACTGCAATTTCTTTCCCTTGGTTTCATAATTTTATCAGTAATCTGAGTGCTGCTTTTTAAACAGGAGAGGTTAAAAGAGTTAGTACTAATGGAGAAAAGAATATAGTTAATGTTTTCAGCATTTTTATATCCACTACACTTGGATTTGGCATTACAGTTCTCCCTTAAGAACCTTTGTAAAAGGCTTTCAGAATATATTTAGTAATGATTGTATAGTATAGATTTCATGGTATTTATCCACAAAAAGTATTATAGTGAGAAATAGTAAAATTTCCTGTATTCAGCATAATAAAATACTTAGTACATACCCCACAGTGCTTACTCTGACGTTGGGCTTATAGTACATTTGAAATTTTTTTTTCTTAGAATTATTTTGAGATGCTTGAAAGCATATAATTTTGGAATAAATTTGGGCTTCAAGTCCAAGAAGAACTTAAATTTTAGTGACAGAACATTTCTGTTGAATTAATACAAAATCGATAAAATTAATGTATAAAGACATTCTAAATATTGAAAGTATTCTAAAAGGTAAGAATGGAAAAATAAACATAATCTGTAGATCTTATTCATGCTAACTTTAGGGAATGGATATAAATCTGATTGCCATAGATATAAATGGATATTGTTATTTAATGGAACATTTTATTTAATGGAACACTAAATAAAAATAAGTAACATCTGTTTATAGACAGGAAAGCATCTATATTTTTAACTCTGCTTAAAAGAAAACGCAGATTATGTCTTAGAGCAATCTACTGCATAACATAAATTGTATCTGATGAATTGTCCATAAGGTATTAAATAATACCTTAATTTTTTTATGTTGGCTTGTGTTTTTGCAGTGCTGGAAATAGAATTTGGGAGTTTGGTGAATGCTAGACAAACACTTTACTGAGTTACATCCCCAGTCCTTTCCCAGTCCTTTTTCTTTTATTCCATTTTTGTTTTGTTTTGTTTTGTTTTGTTTGTTTGTTTGGGACTGAGTCTCATTGAATAACCCAGACTGGGCTTGAATTTACAAAACTGCATCAGCCTCCCTGGTAGCTGGGACTACAGATGTGTGCCCCTGCACCTGGTCAAAATAATGCCTTCTTAAGTTTTCAGTACATTTGAATAAAATAGTGTGTTAAAAATCTTAGTTTTAAATTCATTTGGAAAAATAGGAGACCAGAATAGCTGAAGCAATGCTTAGCAGAAAAGTGAAGCAGGAGGCATCACAATACCAGACCTTAAATTATACTACAGAGCTATCGTAACAAAGGCAGCATGGTATTGGCACAAAAAGAGACATGAAAATCAATGGAACAGAATAGAAACCACAAAGACATACCAACATAAATACCAGACATATTCACATAAATACTTATCTTACGCTAGACAAAGGCACCATAAACATATAAATGGTGCTATGAAAACTGGAAATCCATATGCAGTAGAATGAAATTGAATCTCTAGCTCTCTCCCTGTACAAAATTCAACTCAAAGTGAACCAAGGACTATGCATTACACCAGAGACCCTGTGCCTATTAGAAGAAAAAGCAGGCCCAACTCTCCACCAGTGTAAGACCCCTGAAGTGCAAGAAATAAAATCAAGAATCAATAAAAGGGATGGCATCAAACTAAAAAGATTCTTCACAGAAAAGGAAACAATCAAGAACATGAACAGAGAGCAGAATGGGAGAAAATCTTTACTGCCTTCATAAGATAGAGCATTAATATTCAAGATACACAAAGAACCCCAAAAAAACAAAAAAACCCAATCAATAAATGGGCTAAGGAACTGAACAGACACTTCACAGAAAAAGAAATATGAATGGTCAACAAATATATGAGAAAATATTCAACCTCTCTAGCAACTAAATAAATGCAAATTAAAACTGTACTGTGATTCCATCCCACTTAATCAGAATGTCAATTATCAAGAATACAAATAACAACAAATGTTGTCAAGGTTGTGAAGAAAAAGATTCATTTATACATTGCTGATGTGACTGAAAATTGTTGCAGCCACTCTGGAAAGCAGTCTGGAGAGTCCTTAGAAAATTTGGAATGGAACTACCATTTGACCCAGCTATCCCACTCTCTGGTTTATACCCCAAATAATTAAAGTCAGCATACTACAGTGACACAGCCACATCAATGTTTATAGCAGCTTAATTCACATTAGCCACGCTATGAAACCAACCTAGATGATCTATAAGAGATGACTGGATAATGAAATATATATATATATATGCACAATGAAATATTACTCAGCCATAAAGAGAAATGAAATTATAGCATTTGCCAGTAAATGGATGGAACTAGAAAATATCATGCTAATTGAAGTAAGCCAATCCCCAAAATCCAAAGGCCAAATGTTCTTTCCAATATGCAAATGCTAACCTACAAAACTGGAGGATGAAAGGGGAAGAAAAGAAGTCTACTGGATTAGACAAAAGGGAATGAAGGGAAGGGAAGGGAAAGAAGGGGAATGGGAGTAGGAAAGACAGTAAAATGAATCAGACATAACTTTTCCGTCCTTATATATGAGTGCATGACCAATGTAACTCCATAACATATACAACCACAAGAATAGAATCCTAATTAGAATAAGTTATACTCCATGTATGCATAAGATGTCAAAATATACTCTACTGTCATGTATAGCTAAAAAGGACAAAAAAAAATTCTTTGATGTTGTCTATGGATCTTTAGGATAATTCTATGCAAACATTAATGTTCAGAAATACGTTCAGTATCTCTCTCTGCATGTACCTACTATTTATCAGTGACAGATGAAACACCCTGGTAAGCAGTCCACTCAATACCCTCACCTCTCTTCAATATGGCATTTTAATTTAATAATTTAATAACCTTTTTTTCTATTCCCCATATATATATATATTGATACCATAAATGTTATATCTTGAAATTGATATCATCCATTATTTCAACACTCCAATTTTTCAGTTTCAAACATTTTCTTCATTGTTCCAGCTTATTTATTCTATTTAGTAAGATTTTAATTAACATTTGACCCATTTGAGTTCTTCAAAGTAAATAACAATTTTCTCAACCATTCCAAAATCTTTATGGATTTGGCATCTTTTCTTTCTCTAATTGATTTATTTTAAATTTTGCCTTTCCCAAAGTCACTTTCACTGTTAAGTACAATTATCCTTTGTTCTTATTTGCAATAATCATTGCTGATTGAAAATTGATTTTGTATTTATTTATTCAGAGGTTTACTCTGTTATCAGAATGTAGGATCTCTGAATGCAAGAAAGTTTTGTTCTGATTTCCCCTTTCATCTCAGGGCTTGGCTAGCAGTAAGCAATAAGTAAATATTTTTTAGTAAATAAGTTAATGAATGAACCAGTTGTCATTTTCACTTAGTGTACTTATCAAAATATCATCAGTATTCTCCACATATATTTTAGTTAAAATTGAACTATGCATTTTTTTCAATCAGAAGCCCAAGACATAAATTTCCCATTCAGCAATGGTACTTTGTTTTCTACCATACTTATTCTGTCCATGTAGATAGTTCATCTTTCCCTCTCTGAGAGAACACACATACATACACGCACGTGCACACACCCACAGATGAAAACTGATGTTGAAGTTTACTATAGGGCTTTTCATTTCTGTCTCCATATTGAAATAATCCTGTTCACACTGAAGTTTTTGCTTATCTGATTGAAATGTGTCAAGTATTTTTGGACTATATGGAATACCTATATGGAAAAGCACATCTTTGAGGCTGACAAGCTCCATCCTTATGACCATCTCTTCATAAATTCATTAAGACTTTGTCACATTGTATTTCAGTAGATATGATGGCATATTGCCCTCTAACACTTGATTTATTTAAAAAGAAATAATGACAAGTTAAATTTAAAAATAGTCAAATTAATATCAGGAGGACAGAATATTATATCTTAAACATTCTTTTGAAATTTCTTAGCTCATAAAATTTTAACTTTACACAGTTATCTGAATGAAAAACCAGCAATTCTAGATATAGCCAATATGCCACATTTCAGTGTTCTATCTAAAAAGTTCACTGTAATATGCCATTAATTGAGAGTCACATGTAAAGTATCTGTCTCTTCAAGAATCCTGCTCACTGCCTCCCTTAAGAGGTAATGACTTCGTTATTGAATTTTCCAGAAATGTTCATAGAGACACTGTGAGTGACTAGGCATCTATTATTTATGGTCACTATAGCTACGTTGCAACTTGACTTAACAAACACATATCCCGACAGACTCCTCTCTCATTTATTTCAACTTGGTAAATAGTGATGCACTCACAAAAGTTGATGATGATGAGGTTTTGTTGTTGCTTATGGTGATTTTTTTTTAATAAGCACAAGACAAGTGCTTATGGAAATAAGCATATCAAAAGTGATATTGTTGAACTATAAAAATCTAGAATCAATAGCATTTCAAAAGAGGACAACCACATCTTATGAAAATAATTTACCATACTGACTATAAATATTTCACCATGTTCATATCTTTTAACTTGTTTGATATAAAAATTAATATGCTGAAATTTGTATAATTTCTTCCCCATTTACATTTTCATTACTTAAATTTTAATGCACGGCTGTTCCATAACTTGACAAATAAAGTTGCTATGAACTTCAGTTCTCTTGTTCAATATCTACTGGTCAATGTTTGTTTTGAAATTAAGATCAACAGAGAATATATAACTTTTTATAGGAACCTCCAACTAAAGTATTATCATTTTAAAATGTGTAAATGATTTTAAATTTATCTTACTTTGAAAATATTTATAAAACATGATTTTACACAGTGGACCATACTTAAAGACGTTCAGCCTCACAACAGATCAAAAATTACATTTTACTTCATTATCAAACCTCAAAAGAAATAAATTTAATAAATTACTAAATTTTAAAACTTGTTCTAACCTGATTCTTAAAGGAAATCTGAACATATGTATCTTCGTCAGCATTTTGCTGCTGCAAGTAAAAAAACCTGACCAGAACACTTCAGAGGAGGAAAGGTTTATCTGAGGGCTCACAGTCTCAGAGGTCTTAGTCCATAGAAGGCCGGCTCTATTACTCAGGGCTGGAGATGAGGCTGGACATCATGGCAGAAGAGTGTGGCAGAGGGAAGCAGCAGCAGAGGGAAGATGCCAATCAGAAAGCAGAGAGGAGAGAGAGAGAGAGAGAGAGACTCCTTTTTCCAGATACAAAATATATACCCCATAGCCATACCCCCAATGAATCACTTCCTCCAACCACACCCCACCTGCCTCCAGTTCCCTCTCAGTTAATCCCATCAGGGATTAGTTCACTGATTAGGTTAATGCTGTCATAACCAATAAGTTTCTCCTCTGAACCTTCTTCATTTTCTCACACGTGAGCTCTTGGTGGACACCTCAAACCATGCCACAGCATAACAATATGTTAAATCCTACTTCCTACTTTTCTAGCTATATATTTAAAATGTTTATAAATTGAAACAAATACCTAAGAAGTGTCTTAATCAATATCATGCATCATATTTTATTTGAAGTAATAGACATGGAAGTAGAAACAGTTAATGTTAATATATACTAATAGAACCTAGCATTTAAAATCCATTAATTTTGAAGATGCCATAGATGATATGTACTACTGTATATGACTAGAGACATTAAAATTTAAGTAATGAAAATGTAAATGGGGAAGAAATCATACAAATTTCAGCATATTAATTTTTATATCAAACAAGTTAAAAGATATGAACATGGTGAAATATTTATAGTCAGTATGGTAAATTATTTTCATAAGATGTGGTTGTCCTCTTTTGAAATGCTATTGATTCTAGATTTTTATAGTTCAATAATATCATTTTTGATATGCATATTTCCATAACTCAGGGTATTTAAAAAAACAACTCCACTTTCTTTTTCAGTAGCACAATAAATGTATTTGAAAAGGAAGTCAATGCTAATGTAGCAAGAAGGTAACAAATCTAAACATGTATGTCAGAAAAGAAAAGTTACAGTTCTCATGGTAACATTATTTAATCAGCATTATACAGCTGGCACAATAAAATATGTATTTAGAAATCTAACTGGTAATTTAAAATACCACATGTTATATATATTAAATGAGGATAAGTTAGTATCCCTAGGAGATCCTTAACTTATCTTGCTTTGCATGAGCATGCCTTAAATTAATAACATTTTACTACTAGAAGGTTCCAGTCTACAGCTCTCGTCACCCTATGCTTGAATTCCTTTGCCCTTTCTTTCATGGATTCACTACAGAACTGTTAAAAAGGATTGGAAATGTGTTGAGATGATAGGCTTTATACGTTTTAGTATTAGTCTCAGCATTTTTTCTAGTATAATGTTCTGCCATTACCATATTTCGTGATAATCTGATAACTCTACATCTGATAGAAAAACAAATTATCTGGAAAGCCATACCATTAGAGTATCCAGATGCAAAGCTTCTATTCTTGAATTCTAAGTAAAATATTTATGAACTTATTTAAATAATAATGAGGTGGAATACGTACAGTGCCAACATTTAAGAATTATGTCACACATGTGATACTAGAGGGACTCCTCAATATATGAGACGTAAGTTTCCAGCTGAGAACCAGTTTCCCTGTCACACAGCTCTAACCAAGTTATTTAACTGCAGGAACACATTGAAATAAACATATCTACCTTCTGATATATAAAAATATTATCCTTAAACCTTTTGATATGCCACATTACCTGCGAGTGTATATATAAACATACACATTTATAACATTAACATTTCAATCCTAAGGTGATTTTTATGAATCTGATAATGTTAGAATTAATTTATGATGTCATTTAAACATACAGGTAGTTTATTCATAAGCCATCTCATATAAGTCTGTACAGGTAAACTAAATTTATAGCAAGATGTTTTATCTATGGACAGTTTGAATAACAAATATATTTATTTTTACATTGTACAAGTTCTTTAAGTGCTCAATGAGGTGCATAAAGTTGGAGAAAATAAAAGTCACATTGTATTTTTCTGCTGAATTTGTAGTGAAACTCTCAGCTATTTTATTTTCTGGTTCCAGTTTTATTTAACGTATATCTGCCTGCTGCTGATGTGCATTCTTTTTTTTTTTTCCTTCTCTACACTGAATGATAAGAGCATAAAAAGTTATTTGTATTCAATTTTTTACATAACCATATAACTGAAGGAAGCCCCAGAGTAGGACATTCTCTTTTATATGTCTCAGTTTTAAGTTACTGGGAACACTCGAATATCTTATTAAAAACTCTTTCTGTCTCTCCACGTTACTAATGATTCTGAGTGAGGGTAGAAATACAAAAGAATCAATTCATTCATTACCTTATATTTTACTGGAAATTGAATTCTATAATCTATAGATAGGAAGTTAAATAGGTAAGCAAAAAGCAAAGAAGTTTCCTCTTAATTAACAAACAGTGAAGATTATTAACTAAAATTTTTCTACATTGGAAAATATTTTAGATATGAACCATTGATGTTAAGTATCACAAATTCAAGTGCAAGAGTCTTCTGTGGCAACTATACCCAAAACCATTTTCAAGGGAGTATTGGTTTCTTTATGCTGCTATAACAAGTTTATGCAAATTTAGTGGCATAAACATTTGTTATGGTATAACTCCAAATGTCAGAAGTCTACCAGAGTTTGAAAAGGCTCAGTCCCTCATAAAACCTGTATGGGATAATATGCTGCCTTTCTTTATCAGCTTCTAGAGGTTTCCTGCAATCCTTGGTATTGGTCCCTTTTTTTTCATCCTCAAAGTCAACAATGCTACATCATAGAATCTTGCCCTCTTTCTCTAGGACCTGCTTCCATTTACAAATATCCTGTTCTCCCTCTACTTTAAGTATTAATATTGGCACTTCTGGCTCTGATCTTCCTTATTCTCTCTTATAAAAATATTGCTGATATACTGTACTCACTTGATAATCTAGGGTGATTTTCACATTTTGATATTAATCATATTAGCAAAACAAAGTAAGAAATTCACATATTCCAAGGATTATGTAAGGTAACATATTCTCGTACTCTGGGGAGTAGGAAGTGGATATCTTTGGCAAGCCATATTCAAGCTACCAAAGATAGAAAGTATTGGGGGAAAAAAATGGAAGGGTGGAGAATACTGATTATAGAGACTGTATATTTGGTGAAATTCTTCATACTACTAATAATATTCTTATTTCAAAATATAAATTCTAAATTACAGAATTAGGAATTAGGTACATTGATGGAGTCTATCTACTTTAGCAAAACGATAAAATTAAATAAATCTAGGAAGGTTAACTGACAAATTTTGAAGTCCTTGCATGTAATATACTTAAAATACAAAATTAATATACTTTTTGGAATTCTTACAATTTTGGATGTTTCCTCACAGCACTAAATGATGATTTTCAAAACCCTACAAGATAAAATGAAAAAGAATGACTTCCATATGGATAAAAATAAACACATTTAAAGATTTGGATAGGTTATTATTAATAAGAAACTGGAGAGTTAAGTTCAACTCAATTGAGAAATCAAAGAATCACGAATTTATATAGAGTAAATGAATATTGAAATTACAAATGAGTGGGAAATAGGTTTGTAAACAGGATAGTGAAGTCAATTGGATTTCCATGAAGAGAATTTATTTGCATATCTATAAATAAGAATTATTTGCATAACTGAGACTCCTGATGCTGCCTATAATCCTAGCAACTCAGAAGTCCCAGGCAGAAGGATCACTAGTTCAAAGATACCCTCAGCAACTTAGCAAGATCCTCAGAAAGTCAGTGAAACTCTATCTCAAATTTTGAAAAATAAAAAGCAATTATTAAGTACCCCTGGATTCAATCCTCAGTTCTGAAAAACAAAAAAACAAAAAACAAAAAAACAAAAAAAACCCCAAAGTGATTTGTGGGTCTATCAAAGATCTACAATTTTCCAGTCATGAAATATTTCAAAGCTACTTAAATATATTATGGGAGTGGCTATTCCACCATATTCATGTCTACAATCAACTGGAGAGGAATAAACAGAGCATATATACCAGGGAGTGGGAATCTTGGAGGGTGTCTTTAAACCTATCTCCAGATTTAGTTCATCAATTTCAAACACCTTAGTTATTTGAAATTTTGAAAACCATAAGCCCACTGTTGCTGTTAAAGATATTTTCATACAATGCACTTTTTCCAAACAGAATAGGAAATTTAGCAGTCAGAAATTGTATTTCTAACTTCAAAAAGAAAAGCATCCTACTATGAAAATAATGATCAAACATATAATGTCTTCAATTCATTTCCAACCTGAATTTTTAAACCTCAGTTTAAGCGTATTGAAATATTGCTTGACAGAATTTTCTGCATTGTTCACAAAATCCTATTGCTTAAAAGATTTTTATAATTATATTTCTTTTTCAAGTGTGTTGTCTGATTCAAGCTCATTTCCTACTTTTTTTTTTTTTTTTGGCAGTTTCCTCATGTGTAAATGAGAATACCAAACTCTAATGATATCATAATTATATATACTTACTGACAATCAAATAAGAGTATTCATGCACAAATCATAAGGATCTTGCCTTGCTCTTCAAACACTTGTGAGTATCTTATTGTGTAATTGCACAATACATGTCTTTTCTGAATATTTAAGTTGCTGTATTGCTTTACCCCACCCCCGTCTATCACCAAGAGCATAACTTTTTCCAATCAAAATGTAAATTTCACTGTTAACAGAGTGAAAATTCACTCTAAAGTAATGCATCACCAATTGCCAAACTATGTCAAGCAGTATAATTTTCAAGCCATGGTTACAAAATTATATCACTGAAATTGAGAAACAAGTGGAATATAGTTTCCTTAAGATATATAAAACTTATAATTGTAGATGTTAATTCATCCCAAAACTGATTTGAGAATTTGTAAATGAAACACAGGGATGTTCAGGGGAATGGACAGTGTAATATTGTCACTTATAGAGTTTTGGTGTTAGCTTGGGGGACACAGAGATAACTTGACAGGTCTGATATGGTATAATATAAGGGCAATGAGAGAGAATGGAGAGAATTGTCTGTCCTCTGTACTCCCATCAGAACATGTTTAAAATCATATCTGTTTTTTTCAACTGCCAGTTCTGTATCTCCAATGCTTAGAAAAGTCATGTTATATTATCTTTAAATATCTTTTATCTGATTACAGTCTTTAAATACTTCTTTTTCTTGGGTCATGTAGGCACTGTTGGTTAACATTTTATATTTTGATACACTTTTATTTTGGCATTTATCATGGTTCAAAATTGTGCAGGTGTCAAAACAATGAATTTCTGGAGGCTATTTTTTTTTTCCTTTTCTCTTTTAAAAAGTCTGGGTATTGTTAACATCAACAGGAAAAAGAATTACAGTGAAGCATATAAAGTAGAAGTGCAGTTTTTGTTCTTTATAGGTAGCTGGCAGTAGTTCTCTTAATTTACTATTGTAGTAAAACAGAAATGACAATGCTTTTCCTAAAAGGGGAAAACATATTTTCTAATAGTGGATAGGCCAAAGTGGTAATATTTTTAATCACAAATCCCACTTAAACAGCATGATCCCAGATAAATGTATCGGAGTATTTTACTATGTGAGTTATTGTCTAAGCTCTCAGTAGCCTACTGTAGTGAGAGCAGATGGTTCGAGTTTATATCTTTTGTGCTTCTCAGTTATTGATGTGGATTATATGAGAAGATAATTGGCAGGGTTTTTCACATAATTGATATAAAATGCTACTTAGGCTTTTCTCTGATTGGTCAAGTTTCTAGGACATCTGCGACAACAATCTCCTGGATTACATGCAGAAAAGATGTAACTTTTAATCATCTGTATGCTAGCAGCAAAGTGCTATATAAATGCTTTATAAATTTCTGTAAATTTAAACTGAAAGAAAATAGGCTTGGTCTTATGAAAACTGCTTGATTCAGAACTGAGAAATCACTAATTAAAAAAAGTGTTTTCCTTCATTTTTCCCTTAAAAGGAGAATAGGAAAATAAGTAAAAATATAAATCCAGTTTAAAGGGAAGAAAAGAAGAGTAGTGTATTTTCAAGCCTACATTTGTGGCACCCTGATATTCTCCACAAATGCCCTTTTTCAACACAGGAGAACATGGTGATTTCACTTTTATCAGCATCTCTTTTAAGGTTTGTAAAACCCTGTTAAAAAATTGAATAATGATAATATTCATAAGCAATGAGAATACTGCAGCACCTGTTTAAATGGGTGAAACGTGTTACTTGGTTGTCTCCTCCTTTCTACAATGTCCCTGTTCCTCTCAATTACTCAATCTTAATGTTTCCTGCAGAACACACACTGATATTAGCCTATCTTACAAATTTCAAAATTCTATGACACTCGATTGGGAATTGTGCCCCTCTTAATTTTCTTGCCATGTTAGATCTGGTAATAATAATGACAAGGGATACTGACCACAGGACAATATTTAACAGGGTTTTAATGTATAGACCTCAAGAGGTTCAAATACATATATATACATACAACAGATAGGTAAATAGAAAAATGGACAGATATCCTGGCCCGGAAGACAAAATGACCAAAGAGGAATTTTCTTGATTTACTTTGAAAGGACAGAAAATTAAATTTGGAAAAATTAATAAAGGTAAATATGAATTCAGTGAACTAGTTATGGCAGACCCACCTCACCTCCATTCATTATGATCACGATGATAGTACAGATCAATTCCAGCCAAATTAAAGAATGCCTTATAATGTTAATATAGGTAATATTAGAAAAATGCATCCTCTGTGTGCTCTATGCAGTTATATTTGGCTTTATTCAACCATACGCAAAACGTAAACGTTTGGGACAAGTCAAAACTAAGCTTTTGAAGCCAGGCTACCAGAATATATAAACATTATGATACTCTTGTTTCATATATATTCTCTTATAACTTGTTCAATTATTCTATCTTTTCTTCCACTCTGAATATCTACTTCCTTAAATTCTTTCCCGCGTTCAAGTTTTGTTTAAACAAAATAAGCCACCTACATTTCGGAAATCACATTATCTTTAGGTAACTTCCTATATCATTCCATTCTTCAGGTTCCAAAGGTCTGTTAGGAACACCACTCACTTTGTCCACTTCTAAAAATTATTCACAGTTCTTCTACCCTTTGCTGTCTGCTTATAGCCAGAATCTATGCAGTATAATATTCAATTTTTGTTGTTGTTGTTACTGGGTATTGAACCCAGGGGTGCTTTACCACTGAGTTATAGTCCCAACCCTTTTCAAATTTTTATTTTGAGACAGGATTTCACTAAGTTACTGAGGCTGGCCTCCAATTGCAATCCTCCTGCTTCTGCATCCCATGTTAGTGGGATTATAAGTAGGTGTCACCACTCTCAGCTATGGTGTAATACTCTTAATACAGTGTAGTATTCTTAATACACTCTACTGTTCAGTTAAAAATCATCAGGCATAAAAGGAAGTGAAAATTTGACTCAAAACCTAGAAAAAAATGTGAAAGTTATTAATAAAAATGAATGACCCAGATGGTTGTTTGGCAGAAAAGAAAGAACTTGCCCTCCTGTAGATATAATAAAAATGTGGTATAAAAACGTTTTTTCATTTGCAAATGCTCCTGAGTAGAAGAGTTCAATTGAACAACTTTTCTCCAGGAGGATATCCAGGGATTCAAGGTCCCTTTCATTTCTTTGCTTTGGTATATTCTCCAGAAACTAGAAAAATGAAACCATGAGGATCATGTATGGAAATCACAAACTGACTTCTTTTCATTTCTACAAAACTCTCCATTGCCCAAAAACGAGTAACATGACCCAATATAACTAGAACACCTTCAGAAAATGTATTCTAGTAGAGTGTTTGGGAAAGATAGGGGAAACGTTCTTGAGCATCTAGCTTATTCCTGCCAAACTCTTCAACTGCTTCTCTTCCTCTGGCTGCTTCTCCTTTCATTAAATCCAAAATAAAAGATTCCATGAAATCATGTGCTAAGCCTTCTCTGAATTTTATCCCTTTATATTCTGTCTTGGAAAGATCATCTTCTATTAATGTCTTTAAATTGACATGTCTATACAGATAATTTATATCTTTTTTAAAATTTACACTCAGTAATTTTGAACAGACTAGGATTAATAAAGAAGTACAATTTATACATTTTAACAAGACAAATCAATAAATATTTCTAATCAATAAATTATCAAATGTTATACAGATAATTTAAAATTTGTAGGTTTAGATGGGCAAAATTTCTCTCAAATCTAAAGATCTCACTATTCTCCTATATTGAATTTTGAGCTCCTTCCTATTTTTCTATTTTCTGTCTGATCTTTTTCTCAACTGTTTATCCCACCTCTGTACCTGCCAATCTTCTACCAACTTAAGGTCAGTGTGTGTGAACTTGAACTGAACTCACCTTTCCCCTGTAAATAAATAAACTAATAATGAACTCCTATGAATCATACTACAAATATGAATTTACACACACTTCTCTCTTCTTCCCATTGTTAGGTTAAAATTCAAGTTAACAAAATGATAAAGTTAACCTGACTTCTCAAGATTTTCTCATAATGTATACGTCTACATATTTTGGAACAACTGATGCTCACAACTTACTCTCAGAAATTTAGAATTCTGAAATTCCTTGTGAAATCCCAATTGCTTGAATGCATACTGAGAAAATTAACTTCAGTGTAATTTATAAAGCATCTTGACATGGAGTGTTTAGTTGATTATAATTAGAAGTTAGGACATGATTGCCAGTTAAGAATATAGTTCCAATCTCAAGAAAGGTGATAGTTACAGTGGACACTAGACACCTTATATGCTATTAAAAGAGTAGTCAAAAAGATGAAGACTAACAAGCTGGAAAATAAAGTAACATAAGGAACACCAGAAGTGGCCCACAATATTTAATATGGCAAGCAGAAGACAGAGGCATTTGTGATCATCCTCTTCAAATATGCACTAGCTAAGCTTTGCCAAAGAGGATATGTTTATTATTTGTTCCAGAAAGCAGAACTAGGATCCAGAGTGATGAAATAACAGGGATTTATGTTTTAGTCTGCTCTAAGACTTTTTATAAATAAAATGGATTTATATGCTGAATGTTGGTTACACAGACGTTCTTTATCTACAACTGAAATCATTCCCAGTATGGAGAATGAATTGGAATATTTAATTTATAAATATCCCTCTGAAGTTCTGTAACTGCATATAACCATGCCTATTAAGTAAAAGACAAAGTATATAAAGAAATATTTAAAAATAAAATTATCTTTTCTCACTATGAGTAGTCAGGCAGTAGGAACTCACATTTCTAAGTGCTTAGCATGCAATTTTACCTGCATTGGAGGAAGGATAGCGCTCTTAGACTATATCAGAGTTCCAGCAGGCTGTCGTGTGTTCCCGTTCTCACATCTGTAAAGGAAGAAAATTTTAAAGGTACAGTCCAGTGATCCTTATGGCTAAAAAGCATTTTAATGATGTGAGCCTTTAGCTAAAAGGAAGACCTTATGTTTTTACACATTCTGTGAGTAAGGTTTTCAATTTGGGAGTCTTACTATTTCACGTTTTATACATGTGTAGAAGTATAAGTTTGATTTTTCCCCTATATTTACCGCAGAATTCATTTTAAAGGATGTCTGCTGATGAAGTCATTGGTCAATGTTAATAATTACATTTTAAATTACTTCCTTTAGCTTATACTCATTAAATCCATTGTATGAAATTACCCTAGGAAATATTCTTTTCTCCTCACCCTGGTAAACTAAAACACTAATGTATAATTTTGGGAAATTTTAAATTAATACTAAGCCTTGAGAATTGTATCAAAATTTATTGATAAGCTTGATATTAGATATAAATTTAACACAACTGCTGAACATTTTTCTATTCCAATTATTCATAATAAAATTGCCACTTACATACAAATTCACAATTATTTGTATCATTAAATTTTGTGATATAATTAGGAGATATACTTCTTTATAAATTAAGCAACCATAGGTGATGATACTTTATATAATGGCTTTTCAAGAATTTACACATAATCTTGGACAGTTACACTTTATGTTAAGAGTATAAATGAGTAGTGGTCTAGTTTATTAATCCCAGACTAGTACTCAACTAAGTCCTGAAAAGAGAAAATACATTAAATAATATCAGTTTAGTAGAATCCTTTTAAGTCCTAATTATTACATTCTAATGGTTATCACATTCATACATTTTCATATTAATAAATTTTCTGTTATTCTGTCTTTTCTCACCTGATATTTGAGCATCAGCATTTAAGTTTCAAGATGATGTCACAAATAGCATATACATGTGTATGTACATATGTATGTATATCTGTATGTAATAATATATTAATATAAAAATATTAATTATTTAAGTGGATGGGGTAAAAACCTGATTTTCACTGTTGATATTATCAATTCTCTCTAGGATATGGTCTTCTTTCTGAAAAGCCAGAGTAACTTAGAGGTTAAGACAAATTTAAATACATATAAGGTCCCTTAACTTAGTATTAGGCATAACATAGACAAGCCAACCTTCTGTACTCTGTTCCTTAATCTGATGGGTTTACTACCAAATTATTATTTTTTTAAAATACATTCTTCTTCCTTTTCTCAGAAGTATAAAATCTTTCAGAAATTTATCTCATATTAAATATTCTTCAACATGGCCATTCTTTCTTTTTTAGTTACTCCACATTATTAGCTATTATATTAAATTGAATTCTGAAATTTTTATGTCAAAATCAGACTCATACCCAAACTCACCCATCCCCTCCCCTCTTCTTTTAGGAAAACTATATAAGTTCACCAAAAGATTCTGCCATCCTCTTATATAACTCTCAACTCCTACAAAAATCCTGACTCTTCCGCTCCCTACCACCCTCAGTTTTGAAATCCATCTTTCAAGCTTACTTTTCCTTAAATTTACTTTCAGTTGCTTGTTACAGAGGATAAAGTTGGCTGCTGGCATTGCTGAAGAGTTTAGAAGAAATAATTGAGGGAATCTCACAGAGGTAAAGTTGAAAGTATCCCTAAAATCAAAGTACTATATAGAGTCAAGAATTCAGAAAAATGACTGAGTTTATAAACTAGAATATGAGGTAAAACTTGATCTCTCCCTGGAGCCACTTGCCATTTGAGAAAGTCAATACTTTTATTAATATTCAGCTTAAATGTGTAGTTGCCTAGCAAGAGGACTAATCTGACCACCTATACAGGAATCAGTTTTTGTTTTATATGCTTCAATAAAACATGACTTTTTCCACATACAGATTCTCTCCATATAATTTGACATAATTATTAGTATGGTGTATTATAAACTTCATTTGAATTAAAACCATCTTTTTCTTATTTACAACTAAATCTTCATTTATTAATAGAGTAATTATCAAATAATAGACACTATTGTTTATTTGTTGAACACATGAATAAGTTAAAGCATAGAGCCAGGATCATTAGCTAATATTAAGAGGTAAAGTTCTTATAAGGAAACAAAAACATAGGAAAGTAATATGAAATATTAAATGGAGTAGGTAGGTTAGAGTGAGTTCTGGATGGATACCTTGGCTGGCACTGTTGTTCCTAAAAGGATTTTATACATTGCTTATGGCGTGACATGTAGAAAAGTCATATTTAAAAGACCAGCACATGGTTCATTCATTAGAATAATGATCACTGAGTGCCTATTATGTGGCTGAGCATTGTATTATATGATAGTAGTGCATGGAAGAAGAAACAGAAGTCTTGGCAAAGACACTGTCAATAATCAAGACAAGCAATAAACACCATAATTAGGGATTGTGAAAAAAATCAAACAAAATTATAGCATGCATGAACTTAAAATGTTTAAAATAGTCCTTGGCACAGAGCAGGGCCTCAATGGTTATGTATTATATGACAAGGAAATAATGCAAAGGAGACATTGAATAGAGTGTCCAAAGAAGTAGGCATTTGTGCTTTAAGTTTCAATGGAAGGCGGGAAATAATAGAAAAAGAAAAAAAATCAACTTAAAAAATACTGACATATGAAATAGCTGAGTATACTTAAAGCCCAGAAAGAAGGTCAATATGGCAACACTGGGCCAGTGAGAAGGAAACAGTAAAAAGTGTTTGCATACATTCCATGAATACATTCTAAAATGAGAAAAGACTGCAAGATATTAAGCAAAAGAGGAAAAAATTTACTTTTTTAAAAAAAGATATCTGACTATTTTGAATACTAGATTATAGAGTAGAGAAAATTGAAAAGTTGAAAACAATTTTACTGGCAGTGTGATAGAAATGATTATAATTGCTACTTTATTGGGTATGAAGTGAGGAAAATGAAGACAAAAACAATGACTCGGATCACTGGTTGAACAACCATGAGGGTTAAGTTAATGGATTAACATGGGTTAGTGTATAATATGTGGGATTTTCACATTTTAAATGTTTAGAAAGCTGTTACCTATGAAATATTCAAGAAAAACTAGTGTTAAAAGAATTATTTCAATCAATCTTACATGGTTCTCAATGATTTACCCCAGTTTTCTCATACAAATTCTATTTCCAAACTCTTAAACTTTAACTCTTAAATTTCACTTTAGATTGCTTGGATTATACTTTCTAGAAATATTTTTAATACAAATATATGCACGAGTAATTCTCGAGGTCTTGGAGATCTGAAAATTTTTGTATTTTACGTGTGTAACATATATTGGATAGAAATAGTGTCATTGATAAATATCATTATGACTTCAAAACAAAACTCTGTTGTCCTCTTTTTTTAATGTTTTAAAATATTTTACTTAAGTATGTTCAAATAATAAAAGCATTACGCATTTGTTTTAGTAAATTCAAATTTACGAGGAAATGGAAAGAAAAATATCTGTACCCCTCGCTCTCATTTCCCTCTTTAGATCTGTCCACTGTCAGCCTGGTGTATATTCATCTAGTCATTTTTTTCTCATAATATGTATATGATCAAATATATTGTTGTTTCATAGGAAAGATGCACTTTATGTGTAAAATCCTTCCTTGGAAGCACAGCAGTAATATAAACATTTATGAAAGTAGGTTCCTGTCTTCGTTTGCTTATTTAGAAACTACCTTGGCTGGATTTGAGGTACTTGGGCTCTAGTTCCTGTTCTGTCACTGACTTGAGTGAGATTTGTATACGTCCTCCATTGTTTTGAATCTGTCTTCCTACAGTAGAATTCTGATTGGATCTAGGAAACTAGATGTGAGCCTGCATAGGAGACATGACTCTCAGCTCTTAGACCTTGACTTCTATCTTTCAGCAATGAGACTAGCCTGGAAACTTAAAGATAAATTCTGTCACAAGTTCTGAGTCTACCTCTTAAATTTTTTATAAAAATAGTTTTATTAATGTAATTCATAAACTGTTTAGCAGAATCAGTCTTGGTTGAGCCATGGGATACAGAGATCTGACTCCCAGGAACGTGCAGTCATGAGAGACTGTTTCAGACAGCCTGGGGTAGGTAGCTCTGTACAGAGGTGGCTCACACCCTGAGGAAATGCTAATTCTCTAAGCAAATGACTTCTTTAACTCCACTCTTTCCTTTTCCTCATAGAAGAAAATCCTCCCAGTCCCTCTTTACCCACGTACCTATAAATAAAGGGAAGGTGGGCTTCTCCATTTTTTTAGAGGCCAGATCTTGGTATGGCCCAATACTGCACACCCCCTCCCAGTTAAAAAGATTATTGACTCCTGTGTTTATTTAACTAAATAAGTTTCTTAGTGATTAATCAATAGCTGGCACCGTCCTCTGACAGAAACCCTTTCCCTCATCCACACTGGACGTGGCAGGGGAACATCCAACAATAAACCATGTGATTCACAAAAAATACACAACTCAAGTTTAATAAGTTGCTAGAGGCCTTTGCAGAACTCAATGAAAGTTGTTATGACTAATAATACTTTTAATAATTTGCATCATTATGGCTAAATGATACAAACTAAAATCAGTCAAGGGTAGAAGGTTTTAGAGTAGAATCCAGAAGGGCTCTAAATGCAAGATGTTTTAATTGTACTAACACATGGAATCAGGACAGGGTTACTCGCTTGGCTTTGATGTGTAACAACATTGCCAACCAAAGAAGCTCACCCAAGCTTTAATACCCCAAATATTTAGGGGTTTATCCCTCAGAGGCAAGGCTGCCCACATGGCTGCCCTTAGTTCCAGCCTTTCAGGAGTTTCGGCAAAAAACATTTGGCCCATGTGAAGCCCCAGTATAAGTCACATTATCACTGTATGGTGTGGCCAAAGACACCATCCAAACAAAGAGACTTCTATTTTGATATTCCCAGGGTAAACAAATTACTTACCAGGATCCTAGGGCAAAGACCAAAACTGTATTGGATCAGGGTTTAATTCTTGACTGTACAGTATTTTCATCTCTTATATTTAAGTCTTTTATTTCCTTTTTATGTTTACTAGCCCTAGCTAGATGTCCTAACACAATGTTAAATATAGTCGATGAGAGTGATCATCTGTTCTTATTCCTAGTATTAGGGAGGAAAGCATTTGTTTCACTATTGCGACCCTAGGGTAAACCCTACTTGCCCATAATGTGTAGTCTTTTTATATGTGACTGGATTTGGCTTCCTAGCATTTGTTGATAATTTCTGTGTGTTACATTACGATTATTTTTCTCTGTATTAAGATTATTAAAGTGATGTTGTTAAGAGATGTATTTTGCCCATGGTTATTTTCATTTTCTACTTATTATACTTGGGAGTTGAAGGAAGCTCTATTAGGTATTACTAGCCACATGACACGAAAGGTCTAAACATACATTTTTAGATAACTGCAATCAATACACATTCTCTCATCTTCTGCTTTTATACATTTGCTGTTAAAAAGTAAAAACCCAATGGGCCAAAAGTGGACAGTTTCAACCAAGCCTGCTGTTATTAGGAGACATTTGAAAGAATCACAAAGAAGTAATTGTAGTCTAAAGGGCATTGGTGGATCTGAAGAGAAACTGTCTGTAGAACTCTGATCAGGAGTTTTTATTTTCCTCTAAATGTCAGAAAAATTGATGAAACTCTTCCCAGTGCAGCAACTGAGAGGGAGAGAAGGGACCTTGAAAGCAATTGTTTTGTCTATTAGGGAAGTTCATATTTTCACAATCCTACATATACAGAGATCCATACACTGATAATTAAAAACAGAAACAACTAAGACTGAAGTGAGGAAGTGATTCAACTGACGTACTGATTTCTTTAAAGTCCTAACTTAAAAAAAAAAGCACATCTGTCATCTGACGGTGACCGATGCTTCTTTGCAAAGCATATCAATCAGTGCTGACACAGAAAGTGACCCCTCCAATGTCAAAGTGGTTTGGATCGATGACCAGGTCTTTTACTGAGGTGGGGCACAGCAAAGGATCAGGGAATGCCATAGAAAAGTGCAGGTGAGAAAGTTTGAAAAGGCTAGGCAAAGGTATTGTTCATGGCAACATTTAGCTAAACATCTAAATGATTTCTTTAAGAAGAAAATTTGATAAATAATCCACAAAATATAGTGTAGTATAACACAAGTTAAATAGATTTTTTTTAAAAATCATTTTCTTGATTTCATAGTGTGGGTTCAATCCTCTTTGAACAATTGGTATAGTTGTTGCTGCTGTTGGTGTTATTTTAGGTATTAAAAGGATCTTCCTATTATTAACAGGAAGAAATTTGAACTGAGCAACTTTAACTAACAGCAATCTCCAAGATATGTAGCAAAGACATCTGTACTGAATGAAACCTTCATGGGGCCATTTCTGTTCCACAGTGAATTTCTGTTCCACAGTGAATCCCATTCTGTGCTTGAACATGTTTAACATTACATTTAACATAAGATCATGTTTATTTACTCATTGCTAATGTGAACTTACTTTATGGAGAAAATTGTAGAATATACTTTTATATCTGGTTGTGATCAAAATGATGTTGCTTTAAATTATTATGTCCAAACTTTTGCATTGAGAAATAAAAAAAATGCATAATCATAAAAATTATATATATCCCATTTGTTTACAATAAAAATAAATTAAAAAAATAATAAGTTGGAGTGTAGGTAGAATAAAACAAAGAAACAAGACATCACATTGGTAGGCATTGTATTCTTAATGGGCAATGTCAGGAAAAAAATAAATATATAAACATTATTTCTAACATAGTTACTCTAGAGACTATTGTGGTTAATCATCTAATTTTTGTCATATATATTTCTTTACAAATTCTATATTTATATGATATATGCAATGCTCTTTTTTCATTGCTTATTTGACTTTATATCTTATATGTCATGATTTTTTTCATTTTAGATTTCTATGCAGCTTGATTTAATAGATGTATCAAAACTCATGCAATCATTTTTCATATTTTCTGAAAATAAACATACTATTTTAAGTTATAAGCAATATGTTTGACTACAAATTATTATTTCCTTATGATATATTTTTAGAACTTAAATATATGAACATTTGAAATATCTTTTTAGTTGTATTTAAATTGTCTTCAGAAAATTTCCATATTTAATATATTGGTAATTATATCAATCCATCTTGAATAACATTAGGCTTGATAATAACAAATTATTTTCTAATATGGCAGGAGTACCTATGGAATCACTTGTTTTCTCTAAGTGGAATATCTTTTATTTCTAGTTCAGGTAAACTTAAATTTTCTTATTAATTAGCTGTTTTCTGTTTGGTAAATAATCTTCAACTGTCTCTTGTTCATTATTAGAAGATTACTTGTATGATTTATTTGCTGGAGCTCTTCTGAGTTAAGAATTAAATTTTAGTTTAGTATTTTCTCAATTCAGTCATTATCACATTTCTGATATACAGATTTATATATTCTGATGTATAGAAGTCATAGAAGTTTCTATTTCTCTTCTTATTTTTCTTTCTCTCTTTCAGGGGTCTTCTGTTTAAAATATTTCCCCCAATTTGAGAAAAATTTATTATTTACCTATGTTTTAATTCTGGTTGTCTTTTACTTTTAATTCTTTAGTATATCTGGTAATACATTTCGTTTAGGCTTTGAGGCAGGTTGGTCATTTAAGGTGTTTCCTTATCTTCTCATTATGATTTAGCTACTCTACATGACATTGACTAGTGAGAACATCTCACATTTATGCTTTATTCCTTCAATCTCTATATGCTTGCAATCACCATTTTGAACTTATTTTGTAATAATATATATGGTATATATAGTATTATATAATATTATAGATTTAACCTTGAAAAATTTCAAACATACCTGAAAGTACAGAGAATGATGTTATAAAACACAAACATAGACTGCTTTGATAATTATCAATGTTTGATCATCTGTTTCAGCTATATCCCCCCAATTTTATATTTACTCTTGAGAGATAAAACATTTTCCCACTGTTATAGCTTAGATATGTGTCCTCCAATGAAAGAATGTTTAGACAATGCAAGAAGGTTCAGAGGTGAGATGATTGGGTTATAGAGACTTAATCCAATCTGTGAATTAATACCCAGATAGGGATTAACTAAATGGTAATTGTGGGCAGGTAGGGTGTGACTGGAGAAGATAGGTCCCAGGAGTTGTATGAGTTGTACTTTTGGGGTATATATTTTGTCTTTGTTGAGCAGAGCTCTCTCTTTTCTTCTTGGTGGTCCTGACCTACTTCCCTTTGCCATAGTTTTCTGCCCTGATATTTAACCTCACCTCAAGCCCTAAGGAATAGAGTTGGCTATCTATGGATTGAGACCTCTGAAACCATAACTCCCAGAATAAACTTTCCCTCTCTAAAATTGTTCGCGTTAGGTCTTTTGATCAAAACAGTGAATAAGTTGGCTAAAACATCCAGTAACAAACAAACAAAAAAATTCAAGCACACAGAAAATACAAAATAATACTTGTACAACCTCCATTTATATTCACCTTTTATTTATATATTTGGCCACAGTGTTTGAAGAGGAATTCCATGAAACATCCACAAAAGTTTTATCTATGTTTTGACTCAACCGAAATATATAGAGGCTTCATTCCTCAATACCACAGTGTTGGAAAGCAGGGGCTAGTAGAGGATTTTAGGTCATGGCAGCAGAGTCCCCATGAATGGATGAATGCTTTCCTCATGGGATTGGATTAGGTACAAGAGGAGTAGGGGGTTATGAAGCAAGTTTACCTGTTTTTTGCTCGTTTCCTCTTGCCCTGTCTTTTTTTCACCATGCAGGGAGCTGTTCTGGACACTCCCCAGAAGCCAAACAGATACACCTACCTGATCTTGGACTTCTACCTGCTGGAGCAGTAAACTAAATCAGCTTCTTTTATGAATCACCCAGTCTCAGGTGATCTGTCATAGCAACAAAAAATGACCTAAGACGCCATGATATTTTATTCTTAAAAACATGTTCATCAGGAATGATGATATTCGTTCATAAAAAAAACACAATAATATTTTCCCTTCCTAGAAATTAAACATTAAAACAAGATGATCTAATATTAAATCTATATACACATATCTCTCAAATGTAGCCATTATGTATTTTCTTTCATATGATATTAATTCAAGGATGCATTGATTTTATTATTATAATCATTTCTGATCTCAAAAATCCGGGTTTTTAGGATTTTTTTTTTTTTAATTTTGAGAAGCCTATACAATTTGTCCAAAGAAACCATAAAATACTGATTTGTTTGGTTATTTTCACATGAACAGTTTCAGAAAAAGTTCATATTTTTCAAAGACAATAATAAAGGTGGTGATATATACTTTCCACTATGTAATATCAGAAGATATGTGTCAGTTTGTCCTCCTGTGATATCAGGAGGACATGGGTCGGTTGTCTGAGCAACGTTGCTTGTTGCTTCTGCTATATAATTTCTTCTGGGATCTTACAGTGAATAGAACAAGAAAGACATTTTATAAAGCATCATGGCTTCACAATGATGTCTCAAATTCCAATTTAACACAAAAAGATTCTTCTTTTCTGCCATTAAATGTGTTTACTTTCTTATTGCCACATTGAAAATCTGGTTCTGGAAAACATCACTGCATTTAACTAATTTATTCTATCTTAAAGTGTTTAAGAGATAGTTATAGAGATATTGTGCTGGCAATATTACCAAAAATTGAGTAAAAATCATGGTTGTTTGTTCTATTAAGAGCATATACCTGAATACTGTACTCACTCTTTTTCATGCAATTGTGTAAGTTTCCTATAATTTTATATATATGTAGGTTAATTCTGTTCATTTTCTAATCAATTTAATGTTTTTAATTCTTTTTCCTTTTTATTTGATTTGATATTTCAAAGAGTACATTATAAGCATACATTTATGTCTTCCACTCAATATTCACGCAGAGTTTAACTTTGCTGTATACAAAAGATCAACAGAGGTTAGAGTGATCCCAGGATAGAATGCACACAGTGACAAATGAATATAACTGTATTACATATGACAGAACTTCCATATAAAGTGAGAAAAAAAAATCGACAAGTAACTTTGGAAAGTTGAGTTTGACTAGGTATTGTAAAGCTAAAAAATATAATATAATAAAGAATATAAACACTGTTCTCCAGTTAGTAAATTTGTTTCTCAACAGGGATACAAGTCAGCAATCCTGAAACTACTTTAAATGTATCCTAGGATTGGTTAGATGAACAAATGTAGTGTGGATAATGGAAGCTCGTTTGCTCACTGTGAGAGAAGGAGTTTTCAAGTAATTAAGACAATACTAGTAAGAATTACTGTTTAGTTGAACTAGCCATGTGTACATGTATACTTACATGTTTCCTTATTCTGTTTGGTGAAAGGGCCTAGAATCAGTGGGTTCCAGCAGCAGCAAACATACTTAGTTCATAGATCTTAATTTCTCAATACCATTCTCCCACAACAGGAGCCAGAGTTTCTGCGAAATATCTCTAATTCTCAGATAGAAACACATCATATTATACTATTCCAGGACATAAGATCAAGGATAACAAGTTCTGAGCTCATCTCCTGTTGGTTATGATGTCTGGGCATATACACAAAAAACATTTGAATTTTTCCTTTCTTTCACACATATTTACAAAATTTTTACAGCAGTACCAAGGCAAGGATATTTATTTAATCCTTTAGAACATCATACAGTATCATTATTTATTTTAATTATCAAATTATTTCAACATTGTGCATTTGTTGTCCCTTTAGAATAACCACTGTGACTTTTGCTATGCTGTGATCTTGGCAGTAAAAAGAAAAGGGTTTGGGTCATCCAATCTGGAATATTTCTCTAAGAGAGTCATCTCTGAAAAGACCATAGAACTAGGAAAAGTTCCCCATTTAGCATTGTTGAGGTGAACACTATTCAGTACCTAGGAAGCTTGTTTTTCCTGGCAATGAGATAAGAAGTATTTTAAAGAATGTGATAATGAAGGAAGCAGAGAAGGGAAACTGGCCACTTACTGGCCACTTCCCTAGACTCCACTCTTTAGACAAGGATCAAAGCAGAGAAACCTTGCTTGTGAAATTTAAAAATAAATTATTTATAATATTTGAAGAAATCTATCTGTGCAGTGGACATGCAATCTACCCTATATTTTCTCATTGCCTGTAGGTTCAGGCAGCCCTCCATTTTGCCCTGTCCTGGCACAACTGAGGAGCACATGAATAATATAATATATCCAATATATCCAAACCCTCTCTGTTGAGTCTCTAACTTCTTTTTTTTTTTTTTTTAATGGTAAACAGTATGCTGGGGGTTTTGGAAGCTCTATGGGTGAACAACTGGTGTAGTAAGCAAGATTCAAAAAAAAGAAAAGTACTAAGTTGATTCTGAGGTTAGCAAAGGACACATGGTCTGCCAGGGATATCCCATACTGACCACAAGCCTTGATGTGACTGAGGTCTGACTTCTGTATTAGAAGGGTTGATACCACTATGTGAGTACAGGGCACCTACAAAACACAAAGAGGGATGCTGCAAATGTTGGAAGTAGCATCAAAAGTAGACTGGTAAAAGCAAATGGAAACAAAGAATGTCACTGCACTGTTGGCAAGGCCCCTGCTGTGCACATTAAAGTTGACACAGACTGAGATGAAACCACTTAGGGTTTCTTCTGCAGAGTACAGAAAGAATTAAAACTAGAAAGAGAATCCTGTTTTGTGCAGATTAACAGCAAGGATATGCTGTCATGCTGTTTCGAACTTACAGAAGAATGCCTACAGTTTACAGCAGGACATTGTGATAAACTGTGGGGACATTTTGGGCCCAGAGCTCATGCAGGTGTTGGTGACTTGTGGAAACTGGGATCCTCAGATGTGGGACCCACACAGGGAATCCACTCACTCCAGCAACTCAAAAGTTGAGGAAGAAGGTGAGACTACCATGGAATCTAGAACTGTAATGGTCCAAAAGTTAAAGACCCATCAGGAATGATCTGAGGGGATTCATACCCTGAGGGAAATGGTGTAACTGGGTGCAAGTTCGGATGGAAAATGAAAGAAAGTATTCCAGCAAGGCTGCCCAACTTGTGGGACACTGGAGCAGATGGGATAATGTTGAACGGTACAAAATTATCTAAAATGGCTTCAGTAACTGCCCACTGTGCTTTATTCCAGTGATTTCATTCCAGTGTTGCTGATGAAAATGTGGGATCATTATTTGCTTGGTTACTTCATTGAACACTTGCAATATGTGGTCAAATTCAGAAGATATCCTTATGTCCAGGATCTCTGTGAAAGAATCACAGGTCTATTTGTAGGAACTGTGAATACAATAAGCTATATATGTGTAGCCTTTCCCAGGATCAGACAGTATGACTTTTCACTGATGGAATGAAGGACACCGTGTTGCCCACATCCCCTCCTTCTATTTGTGGTGCCCTGGTATCAATATTATCACCAATGGTAAGGTATTCAATCTAGAGACAAGCCCAAAGTTTAGTGGCTCTCAGGTATTTTGTGGCAGAAATAGGAGTTTGCAGAACCCAGCCCAAACTGGAAGGGCCTCTTCGAGTGGCTTATAAATAGATGTGAGTGAACTTAATAGCAGCAGGAGTGGATGCAAGGAAAATAGGTAAGCAACATAATGTCAACCCTTTGTATTACAGGACTACTTATTCCCCGGCATCTGTAACAATCTCCCATGACTGCCAGTTCCTGGGTGTCAGACCTCTGTATCCTGTGGCTCAGCCAAGTCTTATTCTGCTAGACATGGATGGCTCCCCAGAGTATGCATATGTAAGTAATTGCTAATGCTCAAAAGATTTTAGCTCTTCCCTCCAGAGAGAGAGAGAGAGAGAGAGAGAGAAACAGAGACAAAGAGACAGGTAAAATAGAGTTCTATCCCCAAAGAGGTAAAGTTAAACCTTTCTTATTAAGAAATGTGATGAAAGAAGAGACCACAGCTTCCTCTGAGGAGAATTTGGTCCCTTGATTGTGGGAAGATGAGTAGAGAGGTCAAGGTTCAGAAATCTTAACCATAAATATAAATGGCAATACATTGGTCTTCAAAAAATATTCAGAGAATAACAGCGATGGTGGACATGGGAACTGAATGCATCTTGATATATTGTAGTCCTGACAAATTCTCAGGTAGAGTAAATGCTATTTTATGAATATGAAGTAAAAAAGTGATAATCCAAGTGATAACTCTCATGCTGCATCTTGGTCTCCTGCCATTCATCCTCGACCCAGTGTTCATATATCTCATTCTTGAATATATTCTAAGTGTAATATTTTATGGGATAAATCTCTGCAAACTATATTAGGAGGGTTCTGTCTACATTGGCAGGAGATTAAACATGTGTCAACTATAAAGCCAATATTAAGAGGACATCCTAAACACTGCTCAGGTATTTTTGCCTGTGCCCAGTTACCACCAAACAATATCAGTTCCCTGTTGTACATCAAAAGATAACAAACCTTTCATGAATCGGCTAAGGTAAATGTAATTTGTCCAATTAAATATAATTTGTCCTTTGAACTTCCCTGTGTGGCCAGTGAGAAAGCTGGATGAAACTGGGTGCAGTATAGTAGATTATAAGGAATTAAATAATGTGATCCCTCCACTTTATGGAGTCATTCCTAATATAATTACCATTCTAGAAGAGCTTAGTGTTCAATTGGGACCATATTATTATGTGCTGGACCTTGCTACCACCTTTTTTAGCATAGATACAGCTACTGAGAGTTAAGACATATTTGCCTCAGGTCGGAAGAATGACAACAGACATTAACCATGCTATCTCAGATATTCCCATAGTCCCACTATGTGTCACAGTGAGGTAGCACAAGATTTAGAAACCTGGCTGTAATGATTAATTTGAATTTTCAACTTGATTGAATTAAGAGATGCCAATGATTAAGAGGCTTCTGGGTGTATCAGTGAGGGTATGTCTAGGAATGATTGGAATGTGGAATAGTGAACTGAAGTGGAGACCCTCCCTAAGGGTGGGCAGCACCACCCAATAGGATGGAATAAAAGCTGGAAGAACAAGGAAGAAGATACAGATGCAAGCTCAGTTCTTCTTGAACAGGTTCTTGATCACCGATTCAATTGTCTGAGGATATCGGACTCTCGCTTCTTCACTCTTCCAAAGTCAACTCTGCTAGTGATTCTCCAGGTAGTTTCCAGAAGCTTTGGTCTCAGACTAGGGTAGCACTGTTGATCTTTCTTGTTCTGGGGCTTCTGTGTCTTGGACTGTGCAGTTGCTGGTTCTTCCAGATCTTCAGCTACAGATGGCCATTGTGGGCTACCCAGTTTCTGGTCATGTAAGCCAGTCTAATAAATTCCCTTTTTATAATCATACTTCCTGTTGATGCTGTTCCTGACTAATACATTGGCCCCAATTTCTGATAAAAATATTTCATTTTGTTAATACTTCTGAATCTTTTTCAGCACTCACCAAGGCTGCACCCATGCTTTTGACTCATTTGCAAAAGAGAAGATGGGCAATGAACTTTAACAAAGTACAAGGCCCTTACTTATCAGTGAAATTCTTGGGTGTTGTCTATTTGGATAAGACAAAGTTTATACCTCATGGGGTAATAAATAAAGTTCACATACTTCCTCTTCCCAACATAGTAAACAAGTACAAGGACTTGTGGGGATACTGGGTTATTGGAGGGCTTTCATCCCTCATCTAGCTTAGTTATCAAACCTCTATGTAATTGGTGTAGGATGGATACATTATGGGACTGAACTGACCAGCATACTGCAGAATTTAATCAGGACAAATAAACAGTAAAACAGACACAAAGCCTTGGGACACTAGACACATGAAAACCTGCTGAGCTTACCACCCATGTCACTCCAGACAGACAACTTTGGATGGAGTTTATAGCAGCAAATTCAAGGACATCGGACCCCCATTTGATTTTGGTCACAGGGAAGGGGCAGAAGAACATCATAGCTTGTTGGAAAAATGACCGTGTGCTACTTGGGTTACACTTCTTGCTGTGGAGTTCATCATTAGAAAAGCACTAGTCATGGGTCATGCAACTAGCAAAAATAAGGTGACCCGAGGAAGGCCCAGTTGTGAGTTAAATTTGATTCACTATGTTGTGAATTAAAGAATGCAGGACGAAAAACTATGTGGGCAACTGTGACCTGCTGGAGACTGCCCATGAAGATGGCAGCTGTTATGGCATGTTAGAACCAACTTTCCTGCTCTCAATGCTACCCAAGGACCACTGGATGTCACATAGGAGCATATCAAAGGAGGTGATAGCTCTCCTCAGTGATGGAAGTTCAACTGTATTGACCCTCACCCATTATCAAAAGGGGCTGAATGTGCTTTGACTTTTGTGAATACAGTCATGGGCTTAATGCAAGACATCCTTAGCACGACAGTCAATCAAAGGGTCATTATTAAGGGGTTGATCTGACTGAGTGTTGTGTAGGGCACAGCGCAAGTAATTGAGAGTAAACAAGGAACTCATTTCACAGGCCATGAAATACACAATGGGCTCAAGATCAGGACATGTTATGGACTTTCCACCTGCCATATAATCCAACAGGAGAAGATTAATTGAAAGAATAAATGACCTGCTAAAACAAACTTTAAATAATGAAAATAATCTGTGCAGGGTGGACTGCTCATCTGAGAATATCCACTGAGAAGCTCAGACATCAGTAGCTTGCAGCTTTCAATTATTTCTACGTCAGCATACCTATCACCACCAGCATTAAAATTACAAATAAAGGACACAGCTACTGGACAATTTCTTAACCAACCCTGGGGCACACAAGTAACAATTTCTTCTTGCCAGCTCCTCAAGACATTACATGCAGTACAAGAGCATTAGCTGGTCATGGATCATATAAGTAAACTCCCAGTAATTGGCTTTACTGACTCCTAAAGATGAGGGAGAACATCTAAATATATAAGTAAAGCCTACTGTGTTGGGAACCTGTCCCTCAAGATTGCAGGTGGTGTTATCCTCTTGTGTCATCACCCAAGGGACATTTCATGTCAATTTATGACAGTATATATTTCAGAAGTGTCTTACTCTTTCTTTACACCTGAAGTGATAGATCAGTCTGGTATACTAACCCAGACAAGACTGTATACAAGCTACTTTACTAATACAAGACCATACAGTAGCCTTATAGTTCCTCCTGGAGCTGATTTGCCATTATAAGTACCTATTAAACATTTTCCATAAGTTAGCAACAAGTAGACTTTTCCAGGACCAGGCAAAGCTGGCTGCTGTCATGCCAACCAACTGACCATTGGATCTGCTCAGAGCTCCCTATGACTGCAGCACAAGGACTTGCTGGGCCCAACCTGCAAATAAGACAAAATGGACTTGCTAACTTAATTACCTTAACCTGCCTGCTGATAGGCTCTTTCTCTTTGTAGTGTATTGTGGGATACACATGCAATTTGCCTCTGCAGTCCTGTCCCGGGGACTTCATGAAAGGTGCGTGGGTTATTTAAGATTGTTAGGGACATTAAGGGGCTTCCAAGGTACTGAATAGGTGGAGTGTTGGGGTAAAACATGAATTAGCACCTAAGAAGATTGTTGTTCCAGATTCCAGACAGTGAGATAAAAAGGACTCCAAAAATGTGATAATGAAGAAAATGGAGAAGGGGAACTGGCCACCTCCCTTGTCTTCAGTCTTTAGATGGGGATCAAAGCAGAGCAACCTTAGTTATAAGGTTAAAAAAAAAAAGTATCTATAAAATATATGAAGATATTCATCTGCACAGTGAGCATACAACTACATTATAGTTCCCTATATTTTCCCCTGGTTTGTGGGCCAGGATGGCTCTCTATTTTGTCCTTGCTTGGAGTAATAAAATGTCCAAACCCTCTCCATTGTGTCTTGCAAGTTTTTTCTCTGGGACCAGTAAACAGTAATGCTGGGGTTTTTGCAGCCTTGGGGTTGAACAAATATGAACTTACTTCAGGAATAACAGCAATGAAAAAGTAACACCTTTCTCAGTAACTTTAAATCTAAATCAATTTTAACTGTGCTTATATAACTGGTAAAAATTAGAGCAAATGTATCCCATATTTTTCTGTTGCATTTGTTGTAGTTTTATTGAAGAGGAACACACAAATAAAGTCTGTCAGTAATGGGAATTTACCAGGATGAAAATGATAAACATCTGCTCTTATATAAGAAACTTATATTCTACTCAAAATAATTTTATTTCTTAATTCATGTGAAGATACAAGATTAGAATAAATTTTCATTGGTAAAACTCCAAATTCCATAAAAGCCAGTTTATTTCATTGTGAACTAAGTGGATGAGAAGTTTGAAATACAACTTTGCCTGGAAAATAGTGCTGCTAGTGATGATACTACTTATATCTATAAAACCAAATTTAGAAAAAAAAAAAAAACCCTCCACATTATTGAAGTTTGTAATATATTCAGAAACCAAAAATTCCGATTACAATATGCAGTAAATTCCTAGAGAATGATCCTTTAACCAACACACCCAATTATTCTCCTTAAGTAAATTATCTACTTAACTTGCATTCTAAAACCAGATTTTTTAAAAATTATATTTCAAAGTATGCACACAATGATCGAACTTTTAATTTTTTAATTGTGAAATGTAACATGTATCCTATGATGCCTTTTCTATTTATGAGTAGTGTACTAAAATTCTAAAAATTGGACAGACTTAAAACCATTATTAAGGGGGAAAAAGCATTGCATCTTAGAAGCTCTTAGAATAATTCTCAATTACTTAACCTCTATATCCCTAGGTAACATGACATTTACGATCACTGCACCATATTATTTAAGAGTATTACCACCTAAATACATGTAAGACATTATACCATATAATAAAAATTGCTGTGAATTTACTAATGTGTATGAAATTATTGAATAGGATTTTTTTTGGTATCTTTTGCCAGCATTTTGTTGTGACATGTTGCTCATATTCTTGTGAGATACAATAAAATTTTTCCTTTGCTGTATAATATCAATTACATACCAATATAAAATGGAATGGAATAAAAATGGAATGGATAGAATAGATGAGAAACTGAATTATTGAACTCTTCTGTTTTTGCTAATATGAACATTGGGGATAACCTCCCTTTAAAACATCTATTCTGATGCTCATTATCAGTCATTACTCTGGAATAATGAATGATTCTATGAGTGGAACTACTGGGTATAATTAGTGAAATTATGTTGTAATGTTGAAATGCCATACTGTTTTCTAAGGTACTTATTTCTGCCATCAGTTGAAAATCCCAACTAATTTATGCTTCTGCTAATAGTTGATATTGGCAGAGTTTTCTTTGTCCTATGCTCATCCTTTAATTCGGGGCCTCTGATGGCCAATGGTCAGTGGAAGAATCCCCCAAAAATAACCACTAAAGGCATGACAATGCAGTTATGTTGGGTCACAGGCTAGAATGGAACTAATCCATTGTGATGTCTTAAGGGGAACGAGTGGGCAATTATGTAATTTATGGCCCTGAGGTAGGAACCAGATGCCAAATGAAGTTTCAGGGATAGCTACCCCCAAGTTAATATGGGATCAGAGCAAGAAGAGGAACACGAATTGGGTGGGTTGATGATTTCACAGAGGTAGGTAGATTAAGAGACTACCATTGGGACTGGGATTGTCATTTGAACAGAGAAAAGTTTATGACTCATATGGGGTATGTACCTCCAGTGATGGGTATGTACTATGTAAAATTAAGGATTGTTAGTTGGACAGGGATATTCATATTGTATTACGTTAGATGTGGGATGATGTCTGAATGTTTTATGTACTATGTGAGTATTGATGTACATGCTTATATCCAAGTGGGAGGAAATATTATGGTGATTAAACATGTAATGTCCTATGTACTATAGTGCATGTTTATGTAGATGTGCATTACTTAATGGGGACATTCATTAATGCATGAAAATAAAGATGTAATTCTGTCACAACTCTGCAAAATTAACAAACATGAGGAGTTTTGTGGAACCATGAATTCATGGTTAGAATTGTGTGTGCCTTGAAAATTTATTTATGCAGTTACCATCTGAAATAAGGGGAGAGTTGTCGAGTGCGATGTCTTTTAAGCTGTGGAGTTATGGTTTGGGTGTGAGGTGTCCCCCAAAAGCTCATGTGAGACAATGAAAAAGCATTCAGAGATGAAATGATTAAATTATGAAAGCCTTAACCCAATCAGTGAATTAATCCCCTGATAGGGATTAACTGAGTGGTGACTTAAGGTGGGTAGGGTGTGGCTAGAAAAGGTGGGTCATTGGAGGCATGGCTTTGGGGTTTATATTTGATGAGTTGAACTTAGTCTCTCTCTCTCTCTCTCTCTCTCTCTCTCTCTCTCTCTCTCTCTCTCTCTCTCTCTCTCTCTGCTTTATCATCATGTGAAATGCTTCTCTCCACCACACGCATCCACCATGAAGTTTTGCCTCATCTAAAATCTGGAGAAATGGAGCTGACTGTCTATTGACCACTGAAACTGTGAGTCCCTAAATAAAATTTTCTTCTTCTAAATTTGTTCTTGTCAGGTCTTGTAGTCATAGCAGCGAAAAAACTGACTAAAACATTGGAGTCTTTACTACTTCCCGGTAGAGATACGAGAATTGTTTTGCAATACACCCATATTTTTATTTTTAACAGAATAATTATCCCTAATAATGTTTTAGTAATCTCGATCTGAAAGACTGAAACACATGGTCACTTAGAGAAAATGGAAGTGAATGTAAGATAGCTGTGATAAGGGTAGTGATTAAATTATTAAATATGTTCAAGTTGAGGATATAATTTTAAATGTATCTGCTTTACATTTCTGAAGGACTTTGCCTATTTCTGTGGCCATGTCACATGATTTTTATTCAAGGAATCTTTTAAATGCTCTTCATAGAACTCCTTCCACAATATCCCCCACTGATGGGGCTGGGGTGTGGCTCTGTGGTAGAGCACTTACCCAGCATGTGTGAGGCATGAGTTTGATCCTCAGTCCCATACTAAAAAAAAAAAAAAAGTTATTAAAAATAATGTTTCTAAATAAAAAAGATTGCCACTGAGGCTCCTGTTCCTAACCCCACTTCAATGTGCATCAATGTGGTGGTTATCCCATGCCATGATGTTAAAAGCAATCAGATTGATTGATTAAAGCCTTTTTTGTGATTTCCAATGATTTTAAGAGACATTTAAAGCACCATCACATGACTTAAAATATTCCTCCTAATTTGGATTTATTTATTCTAGTCTCCTCTTTGCAAATTTCTTCTAACTGTAATGCTGCTACATTGAATTTAAATTCCTCAAATCACCCATTATCTACTTGTGCTTTATCTGCTTGAGATGTTTTCATACACTCATTTTACTTAGATATGAATTCACAGAGAAGCTGGTGAATACTTAATTTTAATTTATAGATAAATAGGTAACTTAAATAGATAGTTAGCTTCATTCTGTAAGTGAATTTTCTAAAGGTCTTGGGTTTTGAATAACATATGCAATTAGGAAATTAAGCCAGAGACTTCCTGTAAGTTTTAATTTTGTGTTTTTTTTTTTTGTTTCAAGAATGCATTAAATGAGTAAATACCTAAAATTTGAGAAAATATGTTTCAATGTTGTCTGTAAACGTACCAAATCATTGCTGTGATTTGAATTGTTAGTATCAAGAAAAAAATTATCTCCAAGTTGTTAGTCAACTCTTTTACAGACTATTATCCTGGGTGCATACGTGGATGTGTGTGTGTGTGTGTGTGTGTGTGTGTGTGTGTGTGTGTGTGTGTGCAGAGTGGAGTAAGTGTCCTCAGGTGGCATGATGGGTAGAGGGATTTGCTGTCTTTTTTTCTCAGCATTAAAGCCCTGGATATCCCCGTGGCTATGCATGAGGAAGGTATCCCTGTGGCTATGTGTGAAGTTTAAAAGCTTTATTCTTGTTTTGTAAAAGTTTCTTTTAGCATAGCAACATTCAGAGATGAATCTAAAAGCAAAATAACTTTTAAGCTTGGAGTTCTGCTATGAAGATTACTTTCTTTGGTAAAAAGAATCCCAAATAGTGTCTGAAAACAGGTCTCCATGGGCACATTTTATGATTTGAAAGTCTTTTTTTCCCCCTTTTCCTTAGAAAGACTGTTTAGAAGCCTAAATAACTAACTTTAGTGAAAAAGAAAAAGAGCTCACCAACTTTGAAAAGTAGGAAAGTATTTTGCCTTGCCTCCTTCCTGCCTTCAACTCAGCTGCTGGAGTGTCAGCCACGCTGCCTATGATAAAACTACATATTCCCATACTACAATTTTATTACATACGTATATTAGTTTCTCATGTCAATTTGATGCTCTTTGAGGCTTTCAGATTCAATATGCAACTAGTGCGCTTTTCTTCTTTACTAAGTTTGACACCTCTTATTTTCACTTCAGATTCTCTTGGTCTTACTGACCTTTCTCTTATTTCAGTCTTTGTGAAGTTTTCAATCAGCTTTAAATTACCTTTCCCTATTTCCATGCTGAAGAATCTCTTGGGTCACATCTTCAGCTATCTCGACTGATGTGGAATTCCATAGTAGCATATTTTGTGTCCATGAATGAACAGTCAGCAAGTTCATCATCCACGGGCTAACCATTGAGCGATGGGGAATGTGACTTAATAGATAAATGACTAACTCTTTCTCCATCTACCACATTTTAAAGATATATTTCATGGTGCTTCTTTGATGGTCCTAAAGGACCATGTGCCCAGTTGCCCACAAGGAAGGCCAAGTCAAAGGGTCATCATTATGACAACTCTCTCTCTACACTTCTTTCTCCATGCTTTTATTCCATTTCTCCAGGATGACATCACTGCTTAGCCGTAACACATACTCTTACATATACACTTGTTTCAGGCTTTTATTTCCAGGAAAAAAAAAAACTGAAATCCTCACCATCACATATGATATGTCATCAAATATTTTTGGTTTGTTTTGAACATATTCACCATATTTTATAGTCTATAATAATTCTCAAATTAACTGCAAATCTATCTTATCCTATTCCCACTGACACAACTTCACTGAGAAATTTGTCATCATTTCTCACAATAGTCCCTGTTTTCCTGTACTCATTCCCCAATCCTTTGCCTTACTGTAAATGTCTACATATACCAGGGAATCCATTAGACCTTCCAGAAACTCATCAATGGCTAGTTGTCTAACCTTATCGCCTCACATATATGTACTGTTCTCTAGCACATATTTTATTTGCAGACAATAATGCTTGTAGCATTTTTTACACTTCAGTACCCATGATTATAGAAACACCTTTCACATCCTTTCTAGTTTATTTGTCATCCTCAAAATATATTCAAGTACAACTTGCTCTAAAAAAAATTGTTCAATTTCCTCACCTGATAGCAGATTTAATAACCCCCTGTCCTGTACCTCATTCTTCATTTGTTACATCACAAATCACTTCTTGCCTCCTACAAATATTTGTGGAATTAACCTGGGTTATGTTCACTAGGAAATGGTTCTTTATACCTTTCTTTTTAGTACATTACTATAATAAGTAATATTTATAGTTTAAGTTTATAAGCAAAGGCTAATTCTGCATCTGTCTAGGATACTTCCTAAGAGATTTCTTTCTACTTGGCAGATGCTTAGATGAAATATATTTAGTAAACCCCTGATGGCCCAAATATTGTGTTAGAAGTTTAAAAGAAATGAGAAAGAAGAGCCCATTCCAGTTAATTATATTTAGCTTCTTCCTTTTAAATTTCACTAAATGGTGGCTACACATATGCATGTCCTAAACCTTTTTCATTGATTAACTTCTACTCTCCAGTATTCAAAAGTGGGAAATCTTCTAGACCCACTACACTGTTAGGGTTGGCATGTGAACTAGATATGCCCAGTGAGATGTAAAAAGATGTAGCACTGAGGGATTTAGGAACATAGTTTCTCTTGAACTACAAGAATGTTCAGTAACAAAGATGTTCTTTATTTCTTGCCTCTTTTCCACCTCATCCTCTCTTCTTCGTCCTTGTCCTCTCTTTACACAAGGTGAAGGGAGAACACACCATATAGACAGTCACCATATTGCCTTTGTGAGATGATAAGACCAAAGAAAAAAATTCAATGTCGTGGTGCCAGTGAATTTTGCAGATTTAATGTGCGGGATTTAAATAGCATTGTTGAATCTGCAAACTATTTTTAACCTTATGAATTGTGATTACAGAATAATTTTCCATGTATTTTTGGTCCCTGTTAGTGAAATTTTCTATTACTTTAATAGTTTAATCCCATCAATGTATGAAGTTTCAGTGAAGTGGTAGAAACATTTTATGTGTAACTTAAAGAATAATTGACAAAGTATAAAAAATATTGCTGTGTGAAGGGAGCATTCCCTGTGGTTCAAAGGAGACCTATAACTGGAAATCAATGGTGAATTAGTAAAGAAAATATTATGGAATAGTGACACAGTTTGAGCTAAATGGAATAATTAAAATGGAATTTGCCCTTCTGCCTGAAATAATTAAAAATTAGTACAAAATATATGAAACTCTAACTTGCACAGGACCTGGAAGTGAGCCCTGCAAAGCAGGAAAAAATAAGAAAAAGTAGAAACATACTTATGCATGAAAGTCAATAGCAACTTTACAATAAAAGCTGAAATCAGGAAGAAAAAATAATTCCTAGCAATAAAAAAAGGAATGAACTATTGATTTACTCAACAACCTGAATGAATCTAAAACAGTTATGTTGAGTAAAAGAAGCTGGATTTCACCTCATGAAAAATAAAATTAAACCAAGACATAGGACATAAAGTGTTACATATTTTTCTGGTAAGTGTAAATTAAGGGCATTTCTATTTTGACAAAAAGCATTTTGATAGTGGTATATATTCATTATCTCAATTGTGGTAATTTGATTATGATATTATCATAGGTATAGTATATATAATACCTATTTAAATTTATTTTATATTGGTTATACCTTAAAGAAGTAATAGAAAATGACATCAAGATTAAAACATCGACAAAATTTTTAGAAGATAGTGTCTTTCACTGTGTATCCAATGCCTAACTGCCTTAAGGAACCTCAAATTAATTTATAAAAAAATTTAAAGAAATAGTAATTAAACGTTTTAAGGGGACTGGGGATATAGCTCAGTTGATAAAGTGCTTGCCTCATAAGCACAATCCCCAGTACCGCAAAAAAAAAAAAAAAAAAGTTTTAAGATTTCACTATGTGTCAAAGAGGCTTAAGGGTTCTTCATATATCATCTTAAACACTTCTTAATTTAGAATGCATTCTATATTATATTATATCATATTATGTAACAAGATATACACTGCATATTTTGTATATATTGCAAATGCATGTATGTGTGCACATGTATATGTGTATGTGTATACATATATATATATATATAAACAAGCATGTACTTATATGTCTATACAGCTATAAGAAAAAAACCCACAAATTAATCTTTAGAACTCATCTGGGAATCCAGAAGAATAATATGATATTCTTTAGAAGAATATCACATTTAATAAATGGCACTGGCAAAAATATGCAATGGGAAAAGATAGCCTCTTCAACAAATGGTGCTGGGAAAACTGGAAATTCATATGCAACAGAATGAAACTAAATCCCTATCTCTCACTCTGCACAAAACTCAACTCAAAATGGATCAAGGACCTCGGAATCAGACCAGAGACCCTGCATCTTATAGAACAAAAAAGTAGGTCCAAACCTTCAACTTGTTGGCTTAGGATCAGACTTCCTTAACAGGACTCCCATAGCACAAGAAATAAAAGCTAGAATCAACCACTGGGATAGAGTCAAACTAAAAAGCTTTCTCTCAGCAAAGGAAACTATCAGTAATGTGAAGAGAGAGCCTACAGAGTGGGAGAATATCTTTGCCACTCATACTTCAGATAGAGTGCTAATTTCCAGAATCTATAAAGAACTCAAAAAACTCTACACCAAGAATACAAACAATCCAATCAACAAATGGGCTAAGGAAATGAACAGACGCTTCACAGAAGAAGATGTACAAGCAATCAACAGATATATGAAAAAATGTTCAACATCTCTAGTAATAAGAGAAATGCAAATCAAAACTACCCTAAGATTTCATCTCACCCCAATTAGAATGGCGATTATCAAGAACACAAGCAACAATAGGTGTTGGCGAGGATGTGGGGAAAAAGGTACACTCTTACATTGCTGGTGGGGTTGCAAATTAGTGCAGCCACTTTGGAAAGCAGTATGGAGATTCCTCAGAAAGCTTGGAATGGAACCACCATTTGACCCAGCTATCCCACTCCTTGGCCTATACCCAAAGGACTTAAAATCAGAATGCTACAGAGATACAGCCACATCAATGTTCATAGCTGCTCAATTCACTATAGGCAGATTGTGGAGCCAACCTAGATGCCCTTCAGTTGATGAATAGATAAAGAAACTGTGGCATATATATACAATGGAATATTACTCTGCCATGAAGAATGATAAAATCATGGCATTTGCAGGCAAATGGATGAAACTGGAGGATATCATGCTAAGTGAGATAAGCCAATCTCAAAAAACTAAAAGATGAATGATCTCGCTGATAAGCGGATGAGGACATATAAGGGGGGGTATGAGGGGTTAACGTTAGGGTTAGGATTAGGTTTAGGGTTAGGAATAAGGAGGGTGGTAAGAATGGAGAAAGGAAGGACGATATAGAGGGAAAAGAGGGGTGGGAGGGGTGGGGGGAAGGGAAAAAATAGCAGAATGAATCAAACAATATTGCCCTATGTAAATTTATGATTTTCAATTAAAATTAAAAAAAAATTGACAGTTAATTAACCTGGTATTAATGACTCCACGTTTGCATGATTAAATTTTTTTGGACTTTAAAAAAAAATGGCACTGGTAAACTCTTTATTTTTATTTTAATTTCATACCTTATACAAAAATATATTCTAGATGAATTAAAGATTAAAGAATAAATATAAATGATTAAAAATAAAGGCAAAAGATTGCATAGAAAAAAATTAAAAATGAATGAATACATGAAAGTTTCATTGATGGTTTTGAGGTGTTTATTTTTTAAATCATTTATTTTAACTGGTCTTTTATACATAATATACATAAAGATATACATAAAGATGTAAGTCACTGGGGCTTATTTATACATGTATGTAGCAGAATTTTTTATTTGGTATTTTCTCCCCTTTCCTCTCCCTTCTCCCCATTAATTCCTTCTTCTAACACTCTGATCTTCTTTTTATCCTGGTGAGATTCAACCATCACCACCCATTTTTTCCCTTGCTTTGCTCTAACTTCCACATATGAAAAAAAAAAAAAAATTTGACCCTTGATTTTGAGTCTGTTTTATTTCACATAGCATCATGTTCTCCAGTTCCAGTTTTTACCAGTAAATATCATAATTTCATTCTTCTTAATAACTAAGTAAAATTCCAGTGTGTATATACACATATTATTTTTCCATTCATCTGTTGATGGACAACTGGGCTGTTTCTATAAGTTGGCTATAGTGAATTCTACCTATATCATCACTATAGTATGCTCATTTTAGTTCCTTTGGATAAATACCAAGGAGTGGTAGGTGGGTCACATGGTGATTTCATTCCTAGTTGAGGAATCTGCATACTGCTTTCCAGAGTGATTATACTAATTTACAGTCCAACTAATAATGTATGAATGCACCTTTTTCCAACCTGTCTTCACTGACATTTATTATTATTTGCATTCCTGATAAATGTCATTCTAACAGGAGTGAAATGGAATCCCAATGTAGTTTTGATTTGCATTTACCTGATTGCCAGTCATGTTGAACATTTTTCATAATTTGTTGGACATTTGTGTTTCCTCTTCAGAGAAATGTCTGTTTAGTTCTTTTGCCCCATTATTGACTGGATTAGTTTTTGAGTTTTTTGTATATTCTGGATATTAATCCTCTGGCAGGAGAATAGCTGTTAAAGCTTTCACCCATTTTGTAGGTTCAATCTTAATGTTCTTAATCATTTCCTTTACCATGTAATTTGGTGCCATCCACTTATTCATTCTTGGTTTTAGTTTTTGAGTTTTAAGGATCTTGTTAAAAAAAATCAGTACCTGTGCCAAGAGGTTGGAGTGTTGGCTCTGTGTTTTCTTATAGCAGTTGCAGAGATTCTGGTCTAATTCTTTGATCTATGTTGATTTCAAAAAGATGAGGATCTAATTTCATTTTTCTACATTCAAATATCCCATTTTCCTAGCACCATGTGTTTAAAAGACTGTCTTTTCTCCAACATATATTTGTGGCATCTTTGTCAAGTATGAGATGACAGTAACTATGTGGGTTTGTCTCTTGTCTTCTATTCCATTGGTCTTCATGTCTATTTTGATGCCAATAATGTGCTGTTTTTGCTACTATAGCTCTGAAATATAATTTGAGATCAGATATTGTGATGCATCCAGGATCACTCATCTCAGAATTGATTTGGCTATTTTGGGTCTTTTATTCTTCCAAGTGAATTTTAGAACATTTTTTTCTAGTTCTATTAATGTCATTGCTATTTTGATGGGGATTGTATTGAATCTGTATAATGCTTCTGGTAGCATGGACATTTTGATAATGTTAATCCAAGAACCTGGGAGGCTTTCTATCTTCTATGGTCTTCCTCAATTTCTTTCTTCTATAGTTCCATAGTGTTCTATAGTTTTCATTGTAGAGGTTTTTCATCTTCTTCGTTATATTTATTTGCAATTATAGTTGTTGTTGTTGATTTTAGGTTATTGTCAATGTGAAAATTTTCCTGATTCCTTTCTCAGCAGACTCACCACTGGAGAATGGGAAAGCTGCTGTTGATTTATGAATATTGATCTTGTATCCTGTTACTTGGCTGAATTCATTCAGGAGCTCTACAAGTATGTTGGTGGATGTTTTGGGGTCTTCTACATATTAGATTATGTCATAATCAAATAGAGATAATTTGACATCTTCTTTTCCTATTTGTTTCCCTTTACCTGGTTGTTCTGTCTAGAGTTTAAAGAATTATGTCTAATAGGAGCGGTGAGAGAAGACTTCCTTTACTTCTTCTTGATTTTAGAGAAAATGTTTTCAGTGTTTCTCCATTCAGTGTGATGTTGGTTTTGTGTTTCTCACATATAACATTTACCATACTGTGGTAAGTTATTTCTATCCCTAGTTTCTTCAGCATTGTTAACATGAGTAGGTAATGGATTTTATCAAAGGCCATTTCTGTTTCTATTAAAATGATCACATGATTCTTGTCATTAATTCTATTTATGTGCTGTGTTACATTTATTAACTTGCATATGATCCATGGAATAAAACCCAATTGATCATGGTGTACTAACTTTGTAATGTGTATTTTAATATCGTTTGCTAGTATTTTATTAAGGAGTTTTGTATCATTAGGAACATTGGTCTGAATTCCTTGTTTTGTCTTTGGTATGGTAACAAGGTTATTGGCTTCATGAAATTTATTCAGTAATATTTCTCCCTTTCTATTATTTGAGAAAGATTGGTGTTAGTTCCTCTTTAAAAGTCTGGTAGAACTTGACTGAGAATTCATCTGGTCTGGGGTTTCCTTTGTTTGAAGGCTTTTAATTGCTGCTTCAAGTTCATTGCTTGATATGGGTCTTTTTAGATTGTTTTATCATGAAATATTCAATAGATCTCTATTAGGTCCATTTGATTTATAGCATTATTTAGGACAGAAATATTTTTATTGAGATAAAAAAAATCTTTGTTAATATTACTATGTTTATATCTTGTTGAATTGTTCTCTTTACCAGTATGCAGAGTATTGTTCCCTTTACCAGTATCCCTTGTCTTTTTTGTTTAATTTTTCCTTGAAATCTGGTGTGTCAGATATGAGAATAGCTATTCCTTCCTGGTTTTGACTCTATTTGCATGTAATATTTTTTTTCTATCTTTTATTTTCAACCCAAAGATGTGTATGCCTAAAGAGATGAATCTCTTGCAAACAGCATATAGGAAGATTCTTTTTAAAAAATCCATTCTGCTAATCTATGTCCCTTAATTGAGGAGTTCAAACCACTTATATTTCATGTACTTCTGAACATAAGTTTGCTATTTCCTGCCATTTGGGTTTGCTTGCTATATTTAATTCAGTATTGATTTTCATTTAGTTAGTTGCTCTTCTAGTGAACGTCATCCATGTGGGACCTTTGGATTTTGTTTTTGAGTTCCTCTGTGTGTAGTGTATCTTTATTATCTTTTGTGATGCTGGATTAATGATCATGAATTCTTTTCATTTATCCTTATAATAGAATGCTTTTATTTTTCATTCATTCTGAAAGATGGGCTTTACTGCATTTGGCAATCTTGGATGGCAATTGTTTTCTTTTAGGGCTGGGAATATCTCATTCCAAGCCTCCTTGATTTTAGGGTCTAGTTTGAGAAGTTAGCAGTGAGCCTTATTGGTTTGCTTCTAAATGTGACCTGACACTTTTCTCTTGCAGTTTTTAATATTCTTTCCTTATTTTCTGTTATGCATTTTGATTATGATGTGTCTTTTTTTGATCTTATCTATTTGGAGTTCTATACTCCCCCTGTATGTGAATATTTATCTCCATTTTAGGTCTAAAGTCCTATTTTCTATGCAATCTATTCTGTTGGTGATATTTTTCAATGAATTTTTAATTTGATTCATTATGCCTTTCATTTACAATAGTTCTGATTGGTTTCTTTTCAGTAACTCTATTTCTCTAAGGAAATGGTCGTTCACCTCCTGTATTTGCCCTCTTAATTGATTCCATAGATATTGCTTTAGTTCACTGATCATCTTAATATTCAGCATTTTATAATTTTTCTCTGTAATTTCATCCACTTGTATATCTGTGATTTTCCTTTTTTGGGGGGATTGTGAATTTTGTAAGGAAATTGATCTATTTCCTTGTATGGAAAGATGGCTTGGACTTTCACATCTGTTGAGATGATTTCTCTTTCTTTTTTTCTTTCATCCATGTATCCTTTAGTATCTTTTTATTTTGTTTTGTTTTGTTTTGTTCTAATGTCTTCACTGTTTTTGCTGTACAAGTAGATGTCCAAGAATAGAAACTGAGGTCTCCCTATAGGTATTCTTACTTAAGGCCTGTTTATTGTTTGGGGGGTTTTGTTGTGTTGAAGTATTGCTGGAGTGTTAGTGGGGCTCCTTTGTGTGTGGAGTGAGGTTTGTTGTTACTTGGCTGAGTTGTGAGGGTTGCTCAGTAGCAGGATCTTTACTCTGTGAGCTTGTAGTGTCCCACTCACTTCCCAGTCCCTCTTTGAGAACAGGAGAGGAGGGAATAACAACGATGTTAGCAATCAGTTTCTGGTGTCTACTTCAGCATCTGAAACACTAACTACCACCTTAAGAGGATTGATGAGGTCAGATGCAACATCAGCACCAATAGTAGAGAATCGTGAACTAGGTCAGACATTAAACAGCAGGTGTCAACTAAGTCATCCACTCTAATAATAATCACAACAAGAAGAATGGGGTAGGAATTCTATAAACTGAGCAACACCACCAGTTCCTAAAAAAAAAAAAAATTCTTAATGAGAAATAAAGGACTTGTTTCTGCTGAGGTGGTCAAAACTATTGGCAAGGATGATGATTTATTTCTTATGCTGCTTTCCTATTTCATCTTTAATTTTGGGGTCTGTGACACTTGGACCAAGGGTATGCTAAATCCAACTTCTTTGTGTTTCTCACCATGCTGCCAGCCATTGTGACCTGGAATCAAAGTTGGTTGCGCAGTTCTCAGCATTCTACTTCACAGTGTAGGACAGAATAGGTTGGGGGGTATTGACAACTGATGTACTCCCAGAGTGAGGCTCATGCAGAGTTCTAAACTAGAAGTTCCAGCAGCTGGACTTTAGTTCTGAATGTCCTGTGGACCTCTGTCAGAGGGTATTTGAGATTATATCCACTCCTCATGTTTCTGGGCAGAGACCAATCTATGCTGAACTTCTGATTCTCAAGGACTCCCTAAATATTCCAGTCTTGGGGGAATGGGTCTAAACCTTTATAGGTCTCATATATTTTGAACCCCATGGATTTGAATTAGCCAAGATCAGATGGAGAATGTAAATGTACCTGTTTTACCAGTTCCTGGTGTCTTCCCAGTTGCTCATTTGGGACACCAGCAACAAAGGGAACAACTCCCCTCAGTGTCCCAGCCTGGATCACCTTACAATCCTCCCGGCACTTATTTTAGTCATGTTGGATCAGGCATGCTATGCACCCCACAATGGGTGACTTCTGGGGCAGACTGGCAACTTCCATTGTGAGCTCTCAGATCTCCCACCTCTTCCCACTGCTTCATGGCGCATAACGATGGTTCCTGCGAGGACTCTCTGCTGAATGGTTGAGCGATTTTGGTTACTTTTCACTCAACAACTTCCTCTACCATCTCTGGGTCAGTTAGTTCAGCTTCCTTATATATTCCACAGGTTCTACAAGGCAGTTTCATTTGCTGCACTTTCCTCTCTCTGCCTGTGCTCCCCCTCTTCTCTGAGTTGGCTGGTAGAGCGAACACTGTTGCCAGCTAGCTAAGCTGGCACATGTTTAACATATAATTTTTTATATTATGCTCAAAGTTTCTGACTTTCATTGTCCCTATGGTTATTTTACTGTCCAATGTTGAATTTCAGTAAATTCCCTTAGTCACCCATCTTATTGAGGAAGTCTTCCCACTGCTTGAATCTTGAGCTGAGGAGCAGCTGGAGGAAACAACCTTCTTTTAATCTGCCATCTTCCCATCTCCTGAGGTCTTAATTTTTAACAAAAGAGTCACTATTTACACAATTTATTCAAACCCTTGTTGGATTCCAAGCATTTAATTTTCTGGTCCAATTATGCTAGAGAAAGCATTAAATCTTGAAACAAACAAAAAAGCCAACATTTCTGGCATTAATGAAGTTTTTTGGATAATATATGTACAGAACAACTCCTTTTAATTTGAAGTTTTTCCAAGAGTGACATAATTTTGGAGACAAAAATATTTATGAAACATGCAATTAAACTCACTTTAAAAACTCACCACCTAAGGTTTTCCAGATTTAATATTTGTGTTTAGCTTCATCTTTTATGTTTTTAATACTGTTCTGTTTTAGTTCATTAACATAGAATCAATGAAGTTTTAAAGGAACATATTTATTTGGGTTTCCCAGAATAAGCCAAATGCAATCTGCCAATTTGTTTTGTAAATAGGGTGTACTCACATCCTGCACATATTCCATATTCATGTTCCCTTTAAGACATTTGACAGATGGTGAACTACCTACATACAGACAAGTGAAAAAACATTAAAGTTGCTTTTTATTTGATAAAAAACTGGGTACCCTCATTTCCCATCAAATTGATTGTGTATGTATTTATAAGTCTCTTACAGTATTCACAAAAGACAAGCACCATTTCTTTTACTACATTTTCTTTTATATTTCTGGGTTTCTTTTCTTTATTTTTGTCTTTGAAAGCATAAAACCATGAGGTGGCAACATCTGTAAATCTGACCAAAAAAATGTGTATTTTCACATGATTTTTTTTTTCCTGGATCTTCCAAGAGGCAGTTTTGCATCATTCTCTTCCATACTAATATGTATAAAATATACAATATTTAATCTAATTAGATAAAATTCATAATATTTACATTTAGGCTTATAATCAATATTTTCTCAAGTGTCATTAGACTATAACAAAAGAAAATATAATAAATGCCAGGTGTGGTGGTGCACACTTTTATTCCCAGTGACTTCAGAGGTTAAGCAGGAGGATCACAACTTTGAGTTCAGCCTCAGCAACTTAGTGAGTCCCTCAGCAATTTAGTGAGATTGTCTCAAAAATGAAAACACAAAAGGTCTGGGGATGTAGCTCAGTGATAAAGCACCCTTTGTTCAATCCCTGATACCAAAAAAAAAAAAAAAAATTGAAAATATAATAAGAGAAGTTTCACAGAATTAAGCTAAAATTGGGCTTAAAAAAATCACTGAATGGTGGCTGTACTTTTGCTTAAATAAAATTGATGCTCTGCATCATATATATGTCTACCTTCCCTGAAAATTTACACCAACTCTGCTCATTAAAAAAGGAAGATATAAAATACTAAAATCTATAGTTTCCATCTTTGCTACCATCTTTCACTTAAATGTAATCACATGTATTTATATTTTGTAAAAGTATTAACTGGTATGTTTGTTTCTTTTTTATTGTTAGAATTGAATTTTAATGGAAATGATGATCAGAGAAAATATTTGTTTATGACTCTCTTATATCAGATCAAACGTTAAGTTCCAGTTTGTTTCCTGGTCACATTACTTTCACATAAATATTGAATGCATAATGGAAAGAACTTCTTCACCTTCCATCTTATAGGCATGGGACATTTGTAAATCAAAAGCATCAGCGATTTCACAAATGCCTTTGATATTCTACATGTACAAAGAAAAGAGTGGCGGAAAATGAAAGGGAAATGCATTTTATTTATTATGAATCTATACTGAGTTCTTAGCATGGTCTAGATATTCTATTAATGCATTTTACTGTTCTGCCCAGATGTTGGATTAGTCTGAATGAAAAAGTTTTCTACTATAGCTTCCTAAGGAAATAAAATTAGCACCTAGGTGTATTAGAACGTGACCTATTCAAATAAAGATATGATGTTACTGCAATGAAATGGGAAGCACCTTTTGTGTTTAGGTTGATCAGTAATATTTTCAGTTAATATAATTTAAAGCATTCTAAAAATATAGCAATAGGTTTGCTTTACAAAATTTTAAAAATTAACGGGAAAAATAAGACATATAAACTATAGTAAACATGCAAACTCATCAGTTTTAAGATACACAGGAAATGCAGTTCAAATACTTCAACCACGAGTAATGATACCTTTCAATCAAGATAGTTTTTGACCCTTCACACTTTTAAAAGTAAACACAAAAGCTATATTAGTGAAAGAAAATAACATCTTTCACCTAAGTGAAAAACTATGCCCACGTATCACAGAATGCGAATGTGCAGTAAAACTACCAAGGAGGGGATGTAGTAGATAAGTACCCACATGTTTGTAGTAGATATGTGGAGATAATGCAAGGATAAAAGGGGACCTTTAAAATTCAACAGGTATTGAAGTCCTCAAAAATCATTAACCAATGTATTCTTTCAAAGAATGATGATTCTACTATGTATTGAGTTTTGTAGATTTGAAAAAAAAATGATGAAGCTAAATGGGCTCCATTTCTTCAATTTATAAGTTAGTATCATACAGGTGAACTCTTTGAGGATCTTATTTTATTAAAGATTAGCAGGATGTGCAGAAAGAGAATAAACCACACTGCAGATAAGAATTGTAGTAGAAAACTACTGGTAATCTCTATAAATTTAGCAGCACAGGATCAGAAAACTTGGATTAAAGATGAAAGATGCTTTGAAATGGTAGGAATCATCCAGAGAAAAGAGATTTCCTGATTGTGTGGATGACCAAACAGAGATGCCATAATATTCATAATACTGATAATTAATATTTGTTGTTATAAAGGTGGAGGAGCTTGCCTTGATCCAGGAAGGCAGAAAAGCTCCTATGTCTTTTGCCCATTGTGCACACAGACTTCTATCTACAATAATACGATTCACTCATGTTCATGTAACAGAACAGCAAAATGATCTTGTAAGAACAAAATTTATATATATCCAATTAATAACTGTAAAACACCTAGCAACAGACTTCCAAATTTCCAGCATACAAGAAGTACCATTAGGTATGTTACATCTCTAGACTTACTCATCCTTTATTGCTACAACTTTGTGAATATTTGACTAACATCTCCATACTTCTCTTATTTCCCCACCCTGATAATTATCATTTTATTATCTGCTTCTATGTATTTCATTTTTTTAGGTTTTTCATTAGTGAGATAATACATTATTTTCCTTTTCTAGCTAAATTCAATTAGCATAATGACCTCCAAATTAACCTAAATTATTACAAAAGGACCTCCTTTTTAAAGGCTACATAATATTCAATACATCTGTCAACAGATTTTTAGGTAGTTTCCATTTTTGGCTATTGTGAATAATGCTGCAATGATCATCTTCTGTAACTCTTGTTCTCATTTTTTTTTCCTTTCCCTTCACTATGAAACTTAAACTTCAAAAAGAGAAAATGTTTTTCAGTTCTCCTATTTCTTCAAGAAAATATTTCAAGAATTATATACTTAATACTCTTATATACTCTCAATACTGTACTACATGGGGTCCTAACTTAATCAACCTCCTTATACAATCCTGGAAGAGTACCTGATCCACAGTAGATGCTTAATAAATAATTGTTAAAATAATTAGTTAAATTGGAAAACAAATTCTGCAACACTTATTTTATGAATGTTCCTGAAACATAGATGTTTTAAAATGCACTGGCTTTGTAAATATGTTTTCAATCTAAGTGCATTTATACTTTCCTAATATTTTCCCCTTTATAAAAATGATAGTAACGACAATTAAAAAAAAATCATCAAAAGAATTTTGCATGTTATGTTCATTTGGAATTTTTTTACCTCTTTTGATATAGGGAAATAATTTTATTTACAGTCATAATAATTAAGCAATCAGAGTGTACCTGAAATCTTTATTTTAATTTGTAATAAAATATTTTTCTTAAAACCATTCTATTTCTCATATTTTGTTTTCTATTGGTGAATAAAGTAAGCCTTGTCCTTATTTAAATTCTATGTTAGAAAATCAATACATTATAAACTACCTTAGGACCTAAGAGGGAAATTAAAAATATAATAAGGTAGATTGATTTCAATCAAAGAAAGAAACACTGTTCTTACTTGTTAAAGCAATATTTACTGAGTGAATATTCTATGCCAAGATGATTTTCACGTCCTTGGAATTTTGAGACTTGGAAAATATAGACATTCTGGTTAAGGACCTTAAAACACCATGTAGTTTTTAAACTATCAGCATAGTGGATGGAATCACGTGGGATACAGTTTTGGAGGAAGCATTTGAGTGTACAGCTTTCCAGTGCACTTGATTCTTTGTCTACCATAAAGTCATACTCTCCTTTCTATTGGGATTCAGTTTTCTTCTAAAACTACTCAATGTTTTATACGACTTCTGAAATATGGAATATGTCAAGCTGATAATTTACTTCAACTTATCCTTATAAATGGTGACAAAACAATTACAATCTTTTCATATTATTTAAAATGACAGGAAAAAAGACTTTTTAAAGTTTCCATGAATTTTTTTTCTCTTTAAAATGCTAGAATTCCGCTGATTAAGGTTTTACTGAATGTGACAGCATGATCTATTTAAACAGGGTATTGAAATTGTGTGGTTTTCTTATATATTATTATATATTAGTATCTTTTCTGGCAATATAAGCATAACACCAAGCTACTATTAAGATATTTCCCTCTTTTAATAGCACAGACATGTAACCACCACGTTAGCACATATTTTTCACTATATATTTCTCAAATGTACACACATTACTGCATTATGTAAAGTTTACCAAATTGCCAAATTCATAGTAGTACAGAATAAAATATGAATAAAAGATTTTCAAAATTTCTAAGGAGGAAAAGTATTTTCCTTTGATCAAAGGATTATCTCACTCGGTTTAAAAAAATAAATTAGCTGCTGATACCATAACAAAATCAAAAGTTTTTAAACAAATATCTTGATATATTACTTAATAACAACTTTGTATTATTTGAGATTTCCTAGGCCCACATTTTAGCATGAAAAATTTAAAAGCACTGAGAAGCATTGTTTTCTCAGACTGAAATTTCAAACTTGTACCCTGACACTAAAACAGTGTGTTTCTACTTAAATCTGACTTAATACTCTCATTTAAAATTCCTACTTTTACAATCCTGGTAGGCATTGCATGTCAACCATCAAACTGGGGTATCGTTGAGTTCTTGCTTTATATTTTAAACCCTTGAATTGGTTTTAAAAAGTTACTAGATAAATTAATTAGTAATTTCTGACATTTCACTACTATGTAATCATCTTTTAATAACCCAATAAAGCTCAGGGATAAATCGTACCTCTGACATATTTGTTATGTTGGATCTCAAATGTCTCCCAAATGGTCATATGTTGAAGACAGTCCCAATGCAGCAATGACCAGAGGCAGGGAATTGGGCAAATGATTGGATCCTAAGGACTCAAAACTCATCACGAATTAATGTATTTAATGGATTAATAATCTGAATTGACCACTGCAAGGAGTTGGAAACTCTTCGCAGGTGGGTCATAGTAGAGATTAGTTTACTGGGGGCATGACCTTGGGACTGTATCTTATCCCTGGTACTTTCCTCTCCATGCGTCCTGGTTGCCATGAGCTGAGAAACTTTTCTTTGCCATGCCCTTCCATCATTATATTCTTCTTTATCTCAGGCCCAAAGCAACGGAGCCAGCCACCTGAAGACCAAAACCTTTGAAAGCATGAATCAAAATAAATTCTCTTCCACGCTGTGTATTTCAGCTACTTTGGTCACAGTCAAAAAAGATGACTAACAAAATACTCTATATTTTGTTTATTTTTATGATTTTATAAACATTTATATTTTGTATTCAAATAAATATTCTTATGTTCAGTCAGTCATATATGTGCTAAGATTTGTGTTTTATCTCATTATCTTTCATATCCAATATCCTGTCTCAAATGGTATTAAGAGATGCATATTATCATAGTGTCTCATAAAGAAAAATAAAGACTTGGATAACTCATTAAGAGATATTATGATTCTGAGAATTCTCTTTACAATCACATTTAATGTGGTTTTCAAAAAGGAAACAGCAGTCTAGAGCATGTTTTTAGTTCTTAAAACAATGGTGTATGAGTTTTCCAGCCTCCAGTGAACAACGAGGGAGAACAGATTTCTTGCAATTCTGATAGTATCCTTGTAATAAAGAATTATTTTTTCATCTGGTTTGGTTTTTGAATGTCCAAAATATCATAAAATAGTATTTTTCAAACATTACCTGAATATCTTGTTTAATTTCAAGTTATGATCAACTCTGAGGTCAGACTGTTTCTAATCCTTTGAACACATTTTCAGTTGCAAATCCTACAGGCCATTGACACATGCAAAAGATTATAAGAATCTGGGCCAAGAAGCTAACTCTGTTTTATAATGGAAATGCAAACTATTTTTTGGCATGAGTTTTATATATTCTGAATTTTCCAGGAATGCAAATACCAGGCAAATAGAAGAAAGGGTGTATCATTTTGGAAAAAATACATTATCAATAGCAATGCTGTTGCTTATCTTGTCAATAAAACACACAGTCTTAATCTGGATAATATAATTCTTCAAACAAGTGTAAGCCTTTGCCTACTTCATTATATCTGTTTCTGTAATTGTGCCTATAAATTTACATATCACATTTTCCTCATGTTATAATAAATATTTTTTTATTTTTCTTTGTATTATAATTATGCTACAATGTTGGTATTTTAAAATTATATATCTCTATATATTCTATGAAGTTTATTTCATCCTTGGAAATGGAGCATTACAAAATATTTTCATAAAAAATGTGACATTGAGTTAACAGGGCTGAAATCTGCTAATGCAAATGTTGTTTTGCTTTTGTCATATTAAATCTTCAAAAACTGAATTTAAAATGCAATAAACTAAGTAATTGTGACCTTAAATCATATCATTAAAGGGGTAAACAGTTAAATATACCTAACCAGAGTACCTCCAATATCCCACCAATGAATATGGAACTATTGTGCTGTTTTAGTCAGCTTTTTTGAGGCTGTGACTAAATGACCTGACTAGCACAATTACAGAGGATGAAAGGTTTATTTGAGGGCTCACAGTTTCAAAGGTTTTAGTCCATAGAGGGCTGACTCCATTCCTTGGGGCTCTAGGTGAGTCAGAACATCATGGCAGAAGAGCATGGCAGAGAGAAACTGCTCACATCGTCAGGAAGGGGGGCGGGTGGAGAAAGAGAGAAAGAGAGAGAGAGAGAGAGAGAGAGAGAGAGAGAGAGACTTCACTCTCCAAATACAAAAATATATATCCCAAAACCAGGCCCCAATTTTAATCTCCTCCAACCACACCCTACCACTTCAATTAATCCCTAAAGGGATTAAATGACTGATTGGGTTAAAGCTCTTACAACCCAATCATTTCTCCTCTGAAACTTCCTGCATTGTCTCACATGTAATCTTTTGGGGGACACCTTGCATCCAAATCATAACATGTGTCCTTGCTTATTTTACTCAGTGGACCAGTAGCATCTTCATTAATTGGGAGCTTTTCTAAAAACAAATCTCAGCCTCCACCCAGATCTATTGTGTTAAAATCTATGTTTTATCAACATCTCCAAGTATTTTGTATGCACCAAAGTGTATGAGAATCACTATTCCACTCCATCCCCTACACCATGATCCCCCAAATTCCTACTTTCCTACTCTTAGCAGCAGCAAGTATGGTTCCTTCTATTCAGGTTGTATATCAGAATCTGCAAAGCTCATGGACTTGTATATGGGTATCTTCGGCTTCTTGGTATAATATTGCAGCAGAAAGTGAGGGAAATTCTGTAACATGGGTTATAATCTCTTACCTGGGGCATGTTGAAGATCCCTATTTCTAAAAGGGAATAGGGAAAGAGTATGGGCAATAAATGGGGTAACAGGGAGAGCTGTCAGAAGACCCAAAAATATCACATGAAGTTCAGTGATTGGGTGGTGCACTTGTGTTCTACCAACTAAACTCTTCCCTCTGCCAGCAAATAATAGAAAACCTCGAGTTGTACTTATATACAATTAAAAAAAAAAAGGAAAATAAAAAAAACTTGAGTTATTCTAGAATATTTTCCCCTGTGTATGTGATTTAAGGGGAAGATAAGGGGAAGAGGTTATCAACACAGTCAGTTAAAAGCAATTGTCTGGTCTGCTCTTTGCTATGTGGTATAAAGCAATCAGCTAGTCATGTCTGCTAAGAGTTAAATATAGAAGAATGTAGAGTAAAAACAGATGAATACTTACTACAAAATTTGATCTTGTTGACAGACTGGAGACTAGACCATGAACAGTGATTCCTGACTATCCAATGTTCTTCCAGTAATTTTAAGTTTAATGTCCTTTATGCCAAGTTTCATGTCATCTTTAAATCTTTTGATTATCCTCAATGGTAACTGCATAGGAATGAGGGAGAGCTAATGGACAGGGACAGGAAGTGATTATTTCCTCATTTTCCATTTCCTAATGTATTTGGAAAAGCTTTCTTTAGTTTCTGCTTGTTTGTTTATTTCTTATTGATTATGTTTTCTTTTTGTTTGTTTTGTTCTGTTTTACTTTTCCACCCTAAATCTCTATTCCTTAAAACCCTTAGACATATAGAGGTCTTATTCATGCTTCTAAGTAACCATTTGAGGCAAATTTCACTCAAAATTTATATGCTTTGGCAGTTCACAGCTGTTCTCAAGCAAGATTCACACATGCTGCTAGCTGGATATAATGCACACATGTGGGTATTACTACACATCTGGCAGTAATATTTGTTCACACTGGGCCAACTGACATTTTTGGTCATCTGGAATTAAGCTGTCAGATAACTAAAACACAGATGATTAAATTGCACTAGTACAGCTATCAAAAAACTTATAGAATCATTCATTATCAACAAGCATAAAGGGAAAAGGACATAGATTCATATGAGTTTAAGGTGCCTACTGCTGAAATTTTTAAGACATTTTAAAGCCTCAGAGTAAACTTGAGGGTATTTTTCTCAGTATTCTGCATTTTGTTTGCCTCCAACATTCCTTAGCCCATCTGTACTCAGATACCCTCAGTTGATCCCTATACCTGTCAAGGACAATCCACGGAGGCACCACTGCTTCTGTTCTATTCTGCTGAGCCTACTCCTGTTTATGTTTAGGCAAATGTCATACATGTCGTGCACACCTAAAGACATAGTAGGAAATCCTCTCACATTCACAGTATGAGAATAGTACAACCTTCATGAAGAGCATACATACTTTATCTGAGCGACCGGATTCGCTCATTCACACTCTAGGTTCTTCCCTATGTTCATTAGCTGGTTTGTCCTTGGAATAACTTTTTATCCTTTTGTAGACAAGACCAATAATTCATGAGAGAACTGGGAATAGAAAACAGTCCTCTCTATTCCCAGCAGAGTATTTTTGCCATGAGATTACACAGAGTCCTTATACACATTAGCCATTTCACTAGCACGCTGAAACAGATCAGTATTTTTGATTGAGTTTGACATTTTGAAATTTAACTACAATAGCTTACCCTATAAACAGGAAGTGACTGTAAAACAGATGTTCTTATTTAGAGAAGATGTTACCAAAAGAGCAAATCACTAAATTTGTCCTTGCTGTAATTGTGTCATTTAAACCAAGAGGAAAAAGTCAGAGTCCTAAGACTGAAGAAACTCTGATAGGAAAATTATGCCATCATTCAATGTTATAAGATGTCACCTGAAGAAAGAATGTGATTTAAGGTGCAACACTGTTTCCATGTGATATGAATGCCAATTTCAAGTTCTGGTATGCAATTACTGAGCAAAGAGCTTCCAATATATGTGGAAATAAAGATTTCCGGATGGTTCTTAATGAATTAAGAAAGACTGGTTCTCCAACTCTGGAGACAAATGACTATTTGTAAATTTTGTAGGAAAATTTAATTCTGTGTGTTCATTAAGCATGAGCTTTATCTATGAAAATTTAGTAAAACTTTTTGTCTTTGTGAAAAAGACAAATTTAACATAAAAATTTCAATTTTGAAATAGAATTATCAATTCTTCAAGATATATGCTTTGAATGTAATCAACAGATTATTGAGACTTGCTCGTATGGTTTTTGGAAGGATAAAATGAATATTTTCCAGCGACACCTCCAAGATCGTCTGTCCTCAGCCACAGTGTCTCAGAAAGAAAGTGCCTTGGGACTATATCTCTGCCTATTGAATTTGCTCAAATGAACTCAGTTGATGGGACCATGGGTGGAAAACTTACCCAAGTTGGGGTAATATATCTGAAACAAGCACTTTGAAGATTTGGTCAATTATCAATCAACAAACTGAATGTATTTGTTGTTGTTGAAAAAGGAAACTTAATCAAACATACAAGTACTGTGATGAGAGACTCTATACACCCCATAAAATCTGTACTTCATTGCTGGCCTTTAAATTATGTGACTTCTGCTAATTACTTCTTTACCAAAAAATAAAAACTTTATTACTTAAGCAACATTGACTGGTATATTATTCCTTGTGTAATAGGTAATATAAGATATGGAAAATGACAAACCCCAAAATAGTGTGGCCTGGGAAGAGGGAGTGAGAAAGAAGGCAATACGTTGATAACATTGATCCTTCCCAATACATTCTTTCCCAGTGACAAGACAATCCCTAGAAAGGAAACAAACACCATCCAGTGGCAAGACAATCCTGGGGAGCAACTATCCATCAAACCTAGAATGGCAGTCTCTGGGAGGAAGCCAAAACATTGATCCTTCCCAAAATAAGTTCTTTCCCAGTGGCAGTACAATGGGACCCTGGAAAGAAAGAGATAAGTACTGAATGCTGACCCCAGACCCTCTATTCTTCTCCAAGTCAAAATATTGCCCAGTAAATACAAATCTCAAATTCTCACATTTCCCAGTAAAAACAAATCTCTTTCCTGAGTGCCCAAACTGACATGCTCTGTTAATAATTACGTCACCTCCCAGTGTAACCTATGTAAGCACAGACTCTGCCTTTGGCCAGTGGCTCATTTTCTGCCAGGAAGGTGGGCCCATCAGATGTGTGATTTCATCACTGAATAGAGGCTGCGTTGATCTGTGAAGTTTGCAGCTAGCTCAGTCATTTTGTGCTAACAGGTATAATATTCCAAACATCCTAGAGTCAATGAAATTCAGATATGCCATCTTGAAACTGTATTTCTAGAATTGATTTTAATTTTGACTTTGAATTGACCTCATGGCAATAAATTTAATCTAGATATTTTCAGACTTTCTACTAAATGATTGGCTCCAGATATTTAAATAAACAGTAGATCATTTTGGAAACTTCCATCTTCATCATTGAGAAACTCCATCAGTTCCTGTTGTTGTTATTAATGTCTTGGAGAAAAGCATGGACCTACCATGGGAGTCCCCGAGAGAATGAACTTATGAAGTTGAACTTACACCAATGGTGGATATTATGTGAAAAAGAGATCTATTATATCTCTCAATAAGAAGGGTTTGGCTGCCATCAACCACTGATTTTTTTCTCATTACACTGGAAGGAAATTGCCTCATAATCACCTCTATTAATGATTCATTCAAATTTGCTGGTGCCAGACTGATTTCCCCAATATATGCCAGTACCATAGTTTATCTCCTCTGAGCCAGTGACATCATGCAGTATTTCTCGAATGTGTGACTCCTTGAATCATGGCAGTTGAAACAGACTTCAACTCTTACTAGCTCATTAGTTCAATAGGAAATATTGCAATAATTTTCCACAGACTGAAATACAAATTTCATAAAGAAAGGAATTGTTAGGGTCCATCTCACAAATTCAGATGTACTACATGATACTTGGTTATAGTCTTCATACAGTGAAATGAATATTTTCCAATAAAATTCCACACTCAAAAATTCTTGTTTTCTCAAGAAATTCATAAAATTCAGAAATATCATTTCATAAAATTTTATTGATTGTAGCTGCAATATCAGTTTTAAAATTTTGGCTTTGTGATAATTAGGTTTATGTTTTGTTGTTGTTGTTTTGTGTGTGTGTGTGTGGTACAGGGATTAAATCCAGGTGTGCTCTACCACTAAAATGCATCCCCAATCCTTTTTATTTTATTTTGAGATAGAATCTTGCTAAGTTGCTGAGAATGGGCTTGAACTTTTGATCTTTCTTCCTCAGCCTTCCAGGTCTCTAAGATTATAGACATACCTCACCACACCATGATAATTAATTTTATGTATCAACCCATGAGTATACATTATTCTGGTTATTTCTGGGTGGGGGAATTTGGGATGAGTTTTAAATAGGTAGATTTTGAGCAAAGCAGATTATCTTTTCATAATATCTTTCATAATACTCACCCAATAGAGTGCCTTAATAGAACAGAAAGCTGACCTTTCCTTCCCTTACCCCTACACCCAAATCTCCAGCAAAAGAGAATTCTCTAGAGAACTCCATTCAGGTTTTAACTAAAACTTCAGCTCTTCCTGGTTCTTCAACCACTGCTACTGAACTAGAATTACCATTCTTTCTTGAGACTAATGGCCTCAGTGAACTCATTAAGCCTCTACAAGTGCATGAGCTAATTCTCTTAAACACACACACACACATACACAATATGTATATATGCACATATAAATGTACACACACACATACATAAACACAAATGTCCTATGGGTTCTGCTTCTCTGAAAAATCCTAATTCATACCTCAATAACTTGTTCCATTATTTTTCCTACATTTTCAATTAGTTCTAGAGAAAATATCAGAGTGAGTTAAGCATATGTTAAGTAGTTAAAAAGATAAGACATCATGACCAACATTGAACTTCATGCATAATTTAGACAAGATTATAAAACTGTACAAAACAATATAGAAGTTCTAACTTACAAAGGTGTCCATAGAAACATCCTCAATGACCAGTCAAAGAAAAAGCCTTTTTAAAAATGAAAATAAATGAAAGAGCAAGGATAATGACAGGAGACTAGATGTGGTAATAACTGCCATTTATGTATGAATAATCTTTATAAGAATAAAATATAATAGATATTTAGGTTGTCCTACCCAACTTCTTATCTGTTTCTGTAGATTTCCATAACAATCATACCATGACCACAAGGACAGTTGAGAATCATTTTGCAAAATGAATCAAAACAATACACAGCTATCTTACTTATTTTTCTGCCTCAATTTTTAAGAAATAAATTGTCTGAACATGTCATGCTATTTTTCATCCCTTCACCTTACTTATTCACCTCTCCACCCACCACAGACATTCAGGGTCTAAGGTTATTATGGAAAGTTAAAGGTCAATATTTCAGAACAAGTAATTTTCATCTATTAAAAAGGGGAAATGTAAAATGTTTGTTCTGCACCATTGTGTTTTTCCTTCTGGCTGAATATCGGTGATAAACATGTGCCATAAACACAGGTAATGAACTTAAAAAGGTATCAAAAGATACTATACCTATATAAATCATCTCATTAAACATGAATGATTTATACATTGTCTATATGCATTCAAGATATGATGCTTTCATTGCATCTCAGTTAAAAGAAACACAAATATTAAAATCCAGTAACGTAAACCAATAATTTACTAGTATGATTATTAGTGTTTTTATTGAAAGTAGATTTCTATATGCAAAGTTAAATAGGTTATATTTGTAAAATGCCATAGATATACTCCATAAAGAAAGAAGCCATTGTCTGTCAAAGGATGTTAAGAAAATAGTAAACCAGAGCTATGAAACAGGACAAATATGTTTTATTAATATTATAATATGATAAAATCAGATTTTAAATGATGATTTTTAGATTTTTAAAATTTTAAAGACTTTACTTTTAGGATTGTCTAACAGAGGATACTTTATTAATATACAAGAAAATAAAACTTTACCATAAAAATTAATTTAAAAATAGTCAAATTTTTGTGAACAGACAGGAATAAATTCAGAGCAACCTATAATCCCTTTGAAAAATTATATTTTAAATGATTTAGTATTTACTATGATCTAAGATTGGACAACTTTTTGTGAATTCATTCTTTAATTTTAAATGAAATTATGAAACTTTTAGAATCTGCTAAGAGAATTATAACAAGGTTTTACTGTGTAGTGACTAATTCTGACAATGTTGTACCAGTTGCAAATGTGATCAGTGTCTGCTGTTTTTGTAAGGATAGAGAAAAGAAACTAAATGACATCAGGAAGAAAATAACCTTTTATTATCGATTGCATTAAATTCCTGGTAACACTTCACCCAGTGCTTATATAATCCCTCTATTTTTATACACACATTGGGAAAGAAAATACTGCTTCCTGGCAACCTAGGCAAAGTCCCAAATCTGGTCAAGGTAAGATGGACTTAATAAATCCCAATTCATTTATAAATTCCAAGTCATTAAAATCTTGCATAAACGGACTTCCATGTCTTACCTGGCTTCCTTTTTATTTATTTTGGAAGAAGGAGGGAATGGTATTTCCTTCCCTGGTTTCTTTGCATTTGATATTCCTCAGAGTCCTGGCAGAAGAATGCTGGCTATCATTTATACATTCATATCCTCTCTCTGTAGATGTTGTTTTGTTTTGTTTTTGTTTTTGTCTTTTCTCTTCTGGCATAAAATCAGTTCAAAGGCCATTCTTAACCTCCTCCTGGAGGATTATCCAAACTTCCCTTCTCTTTATTCCACAAATTCTATCAAAGAGAAACAGGTCCCAAAATAGTTCCAGAATACAGAAGGTAGTTATAAATTCAAGTAACTTTCTTGATGCCATGCCTGCTCCTAATCCCAAAATCAACTATGTTATTTTTCCAAAATGGGAAAAGGAGTGGATTAAGATTCATATGACACTTGCTGTCATGTTTCTAACACATGGAGATAGACTGTTTACTGGAAATCCTCAGGTTAGGTGTAAGCCAACACTAAATAAAATTTCAAATGCATATTAGTGCCACACTTGATCTTAAGGCGACAAATAAATAACAATAATAATAAAAACCTACAATTTGGAAAGACTTTGATGGAGAGATAGATGATAGGATAGATAGATAGATAGATAGATAGATAGATAGATAGACTTATTGATCAATTTAAATAAAGATACACATTCTTGTGCATATGCACGTTTCCAAATATGTTTACTCTGTCAAATACTCTACCAAAATGTTAAATAAATCTGAGCATGCTTGAGATTTATGAATTAGTATTTTTCTTCTATTTTAGTTTTAGAATTTATGAAGGAAATCATTGCTATCTATAATCATGACAAGCCTCACCTTTATCTCATTCTGTAAAGTGCTTTGGCTTTCAATAACTGTATTAAAAATATTATGGTGTAGTAGCAGTAAATAATATAGATATTAACAAAGTAATTAAAAATGTAGGGGTTTTCCAGGGATTCAATAGACATGGGGAATTTTTTTTTTTTCTCACTCAGTTTCTGACTTGACTTTAAACTCTTTCCCAAGTCAAACCAAATACTTCCTCTAATATTTGCAGAATGTGATTAAACTGATTTTCCAGGCTTCATGCCTATCTAATAGAAATATCCAGATTCCATTCTCCTTTTTACCACTAATACAATTCCCTTCATTTCCTTTCAATATGCCCCACACCAGATTTAAAAAAAAAAAAAAAGATGAAAGGATTATGGACCTATGAGAGCCCTAGTCTACTTTGAGAATTTCTGTTGATCTCAAACTCCAGTTCCTCCTTTTGTTTAACCCTTTACAAAGTCTCGTGACAGTTTCATAACCACAGCAGGGAAGAACCAAGAGTGGTCAGAAAATTGACCTGAGTATGAGACAGAGCTTGTGATGTATCAAATACTGTATCATCAAATTTCAATCAAATAAGAGAGATGAAAATGGACTCTGGCTGTTCTATGGGGCTCTATGGCTGTTTATTTCACCTCCTTTTTGTTATTAACATAAAGAGCCTTCTAAATTTCAACTAGATTGAAAAAACTAATGTTTTGGTCAAAATTAACTATTGAACATACATTAATTCGGTAGTAACAAACTTTTAGGTGATATTTGACAAAAATGGCCTTACAATATTTATACCATTGGCTTGTTCCCATAAAATTTGACAGCTATATCCAAACTTCTCATTTTAATGATTATTTGTAGGGAAGAATCAGAAATATGACCCCTAGTTAATTGATAGTATCACAGATGTTTAAAATTTTTTTCTTTTGACATTCTAAAAAATTACTGTGACAGTTTTAGATTTTCTGACACAGATTTCCTCTTTCATCCACATATAGATGTATTGTATGCTTTATCACTGTGTTTTATCCCTCTCTCTCTCTCTCTCACTTTCTTTTCTCTCTTTTTCTTTCCCTCTCACTTTTTCATACACACACACACACACACTCTATGGCATTGATATTTGTGATATCCCCTGGTAACTTACAATGGTACCTCCCTTGCCACTTGAAGTTAAGCATGATTATGCGACTTCTCTTGGTCAATGAAGAGTGAGCAAAAATGACATGAATCCGCATAAATAAAAGTGTTCATTGCAAATGTTGAATTTGATAAATTCCCTTTCTCTCAAAATTCCAAATAGTAATATACTTTCTCATTTGAATTTCTGACAAAGCAAGTATAAATAATTTTTACAATATTTTCAGATGCACATACAAGGTCAAAATTTAATAGGTTGTAATGTTTTCTTTAGCAATTAATTAGGCAATTGTAGTTGCATATATATTGATTCATTTATTTTGGAAATAAAATATTAGTTACATTTTGAGTACAGTCCTAAAATTAATAAACTATGGAAGCAAAATTAACTTCAAGAAGATATATTTTACTTTTCAGTTTGATCTCACATTATTTGCATCCATATGCCAATTTATTTATTTATTTATTTATTTTAATTAAAAATCATAAATTTACATAGGGCAATATTGTTTGATTCATTCTGTTATGTTTTTCCCTTCCCCCCGACCCTTCCCACCCCTCTTTTCCCTCTATACAGTCCTTCCTTCCTCCATTTTTACCACCCTCCTTATCCCTAACCCTAAACCTAACCCTAACCCTAATGCTAACCCCTCATACCCCCCCTTATATGTCCTCATCCGCTTATCAGCGAGATCATTCGTCCTTTAGTTTTTTGAGATTGGCTTATCTCACTTAGCATGATATTCTCCAATTTCATCCATTTGCCTGCAAATGCCATAATTTTATCATTCTTTGTGGCAGAGTAATATTCCATTGTATATATATGCCACAGTTTCTTTATCCATTCATCAACTGAAGGGCATCTAGGTTGGCTCCACAATCTGCCTATAGTGAATTGAGCAGCTATGAACATTGATGTGGCTGTATCTCTGTAGTATGCTGATTTTAAGTCCTTTGGGTATAGGCCAAAGAGTGGGATAGCTGGGTCAAATGGGGGTTCCATTCCAAGCTCTTCTAAGGAATCTCCATACTGCTTTCCAGAGTGGCTGTATTAATTTGCAGCCCCACCAGCAATGTATGAGTGTACCTTTTTCCCCACATCCTCGCCAACACCTATTGTTGCTTGTGTTCTTGATAATCGCCATTCTAATTGGGGTGAGATGAAATCTTAGGGTAGTTTTGATTTGCATTTCTCTCATTACTAGAGATGTTGAACATTTTTTCATATATCTGTTGATTGCTTGTAGATCTTCTGTGAAGTGTCTGTTCATTTCCTTAGCCCATTTGTTGTCTGGATTATTTGTATTCTTGGTGTAGAGTAGTGCAGGCCATATAGCCCATCTCGTAGAGTGCCTGCCTCTCATGCTGGAGGCCTGGGTTCGAGTCCCTGGAACCCTGGGATTGTGGAAATACCAAACAAACGGAAACCAACCTTCCATATGCCAATTTAAAAGAATCCTTTGACGAACTAGATGAAACATCTCCAGGGTTGAAAGCATGTACATATAGATTTGTGAAGCTCTGAGAAAAAAACACTTATCATGTTTTCAAACAATGAGAAGAGGGGTGCTATTAGAATAAATAAGGGATGTAAAGCATTGATTTAATGTCTTTAATCAAGTGAGTTTGCCCTGGACAGGGAGGTTTCCCTGGATACCAGACAGTCAGTGCTGAAATGTGAAAGGAAGTCCTAGGCAAACTGGGATAGGAGTTCATATTAAATGATGAACCGAGTATTAGAGCTCTGGTTCTCAGCTGTGCTCAAGAATCATCTGGAAGTTCTGATAATCAGAGACCGCTGTGTAAAACTGGTAGAGTTGTAAGATGACCTCCAACATTCCTCACTCCACCTTTTTTCTTTGCTACTATGAGGAGATTATTGCAGAATTAACTAAGACCCCAAGTCAGTTGACAGGACAGGAAGATCATCCAGGTCAATCAGCCTAATCATTGAGCCCCATATATCTGAGTCTAGAGGTCAAAGACATAGGAAGTGAGAAATTAGAAGTACAAGAATTTCATGGAACACCACTCTGGCTTAAAGACGGAAGGGGCCATGTGGCAAAGAATGAGGGCTGCCTCTTGAAGCTGAGAGCATCTTTGTCCAACAGTCCCTAAGAATGTGGGACTTTCATTTAGTTCTACAAGGAAATAAATTCATGCAGCAACCAGAATGAGCTTGGAAGTAGATTTTTCTCTAGAACTTTCAGACAGTAACTCAGTGCACCAAAAACCTTCATTGAGCTTTGTAATAGCCTAAACAGAAAACTCAGTCTTATCATGTTAGATTTTGATCCACTGATAGGCTAATAAATTATTGTTTTAATTTGCTATGTTTTTGGTAATTTGTTACACAGCAAGAGAAACCTCACACACTGGATGCGACCTCCAGGGTTTTTCCTTCAGTAGGTATGAAATGAGGCCAGAGAATTTATAGTTCTAACAATGTTTTCTGGTGATGCTGTTCCTGTTTGCCCATAGTTGGAGGACATCTGCACTAGTATACTGGAATTTGGGCCGTGAGTAGAACAAAGAAGAAAGATGAGGATTTGATAGTGGATGAGTTCTGCTCTGCAGCAAATTCTTTCTGAGTGAGTTGGCAATGTGCTCAATTAAGAATAAGGTGAAAATGAAGAGAGCAAGGTTTTTACAGGTCTTGGTATTCCCGTCAGAGAAACGGTTGTCAAATCAGAATGAAGGCAACATTGCTGCTTGCTTCTACTTTCAACATTAATATTATTTTTATTGTTATCATCAAGGAAAGACCAGTTTATAATAACAGTGACATAGACTACAGCATTGATTGATATTAATCTATTTGGCACATGGTAGAATGCAGTAATGGATAAAGTAAGAAAAACATTTTTTTTCAGTGCTAAGATTCTTATGTATTCACTACTTCATGTAAATACCTTTTTGAATCATGTAAATAGTAAGACATGACAAAAATTAGAGAATGGCATAATGAACTGTTCGTATTCATCAAAAGCATTAATAGACTTTAACAAAATTTAGCAAACGGCCACTTTGCGATATTTATGTAGCAAATCAATTTCTTCCTTCCCCTAAATTATTTCCAAGGTAGTGCCAGCCATCATATTATTTTGTCCTTAGTTATTTCACTACCTGTCACTACTTGGATCTCTTCAAAACATAACAATAATACTGTTGCAATATCAAATAAAAATTAAAATAATCACACAGAATCTTCAAACAATCTGTGACTGATTATTTTTTTAAATCATGTCCAAATACATGGGTTGAAATTATAATACTAGTCATTTTCTCTTTCCTGACTTTCTAAGGAGATAGCATACTTTTAGGGGCAATTTATTTCTAGCTTGGGAAAATACAGAGAAATTCACTTGATACAAAATATTCAAAGTTGTTAAAACACAATTTGAAGAGTGCTTTATCAGGGAGAGTTTCTTGATTTTAAACCAGTGGAAATGATGAGATGATGTCATGGAGATTCTTAGAATTTATCCTTCCAGTTTTCTTGTGCCCAATTATCTTATGAGCGGATATGACAGATGAGTACTCTGCTTGAGTATAAATCAGATACTTTTCCTCCCTGTGAGTCTGCTTCACCAGAGGTTCTTGGATTGTTTCTGAGAACTTGATGGATTTATGTACACAAATTTGAAAGCAAAAGCTAGAAATAAATAAAATGTTCCACATAATCAACAAAGACCTCAGACTGCATACGAAAAATTATGGAAGGAGCTTGCAAAACAAAATTGAAAGGAAGAGATGATTTTGCACCAAATAGTTGAATAGAAGCCTAAAGAGATTATAGTACATCACCCACCAGTTGTTTCTGAAGTCATGGGTAGAAATGGTGCATTTACATTTCTTGAGGAAATAAGTTAAGGAATTGAATGTTTCATTCTTCTATCTTTCTTGTTTATTTATTGTGGTGGGACAGATTGAACTCAGGACCTTATGCATGCTAGGTAAGTTCTCTACCATTAAGTATATCCCCAGCCCACTAAAATCATATCTTTGATATGGAAGAAGAAACAAAAACAAAAAAAAAAAAACAGGAACAACTTGTGATAGTAAAGACTCTTTCACAGAGGAAAGCATTATCTCTCATTTCCTTCAGTCTTATAAGATTTTCTATATTTCCCAATAAATTTTGGGCTTCCTGGGTGTGGTGGTGCACACCGTAATTCTAGTGGCTCAGGAGGCTGAGACAGGAGGATTGCATGTTCAAAGTCAGCCTCAGCAACGGTGAGGTGCTAAGCAACTCAACTTTTATTTAGAGAAATCTTTCTCTAAATAAAATACAGAATAGGGCTGTGGATATGGCTTAGTGATTGAGTGCCCCTGAGTTCAAACCCTGGTACCAAAAAAAACAAACAAACAAACAAACGAAAAAACTTGGGCTTATTTAGAATGATAGAAATCTATCAACTTTCCAATTACAGATATGAACTATACACCTGATGTTTGTGTTTTAATTTTATTTTAATGCCAGATATTAAAATAGATATGTGAAATTCTGAGTAGTCTTTGTCACCAAAATTTCTGAGTACACTATTCCATAAAATGATGAGCTGCATGGCAGAGTGTATGAATTGCTTAAAGGAGGACACCATGAGATCTCTGAAAAAAAAAAAAAGAAAGAAAGAAAGAAAAAAAAGGAAAGGAAAAAAAACTCCTTCTCAATTGTGGGCAGATGTCACATTTTAAAACTTACTCTTTCTGTATCACCAAAAAAACTGCATTTGTTAGAAATTTTGGGATGCTCGATATTAATAGTAATGGGTAAAGTCTATGTCAGCAGGAACTGCCAAATATTCAATATACAGAGGGTTTAGTTATTAAAAATGCCAGTGAACTCATATGTCTCTGGAATGGTCTGAAAATGTCACAAAATGTTCTCCCATAGAGTTGAGGACTTCCAAAGATGAATGTAGATCCTTAATGTGTATATAGAAGTTTTAAAAGTCTGCTTGTCTTTTGTTTTAAGGAGTGATTCTAGTAATCTTGGGTAGACCACCCTTGCTGAGGGAGCATCTTGATAGATACAGATTTAAAAACATTTATTTACACAAGTGCATTTACATTTATAGCTACATAGTTATAGTATATGGATATAAATATGCACTTAATTCACATCTCCCCATTCAAGCCCTTTTATTATTTGACCCCAACTCCTATGCAACATCATCACTTCATACATTTACTAGTGTATTCTATATTTCAGGCTATTGGACTTCTATTGTATTTTGGGGGGGAGGGGAAGTCATGCTAAATACTGTGTTAACTCTTTGCATGTTATATTTCCTGCCATGTGGTCCTTTATGACTCTCATTCAAGATCCAGCCCAAGTTTACCTCCAGAATTTCTCTTACTCTACAACTTGTACATTCATCAGCCTATTGAAAAATCAAAAAAGCACTGAAAGGACTTAAAATCAGCAGCTCAATTCACAATAACTAAACTAAGGAACCAAACTACATGCCCTTCAACAGATGAATGGATAAAGAAACTGTGGTATGTATACACAATGGAATATTATTCAACCACAAAGAAGAATAATATTATGGTACTTGCAGATAAATGGATGGAATTGGAGAACATCATGCTAAGTGAAATAAGTCAATCCCTCAAAACCAAAGGCTGAATGTTTTCCCTGATAAGTGGATGATGATACATAATGGGGATGGGGTGGATGAGAGAAGAATGGAGGAACTTTAGACTACATATAGGGAAATGAGAGAGGAGGGGGCTGGAGTATGAAAGATGGTGGAATGAGACAGACATCATTACCCTATGTACCTGTATGACTACACGAATGGTATGAATCTACATCATGTACAACCTTAGAAACAAAAAGATGTACCCCATTTGTGAACGATGAATCAAAATGCAGTCTGTAAAAATAAAAAAATAATAAAAAACAAAAAAGTTCCCTGTTTAATATCAAATAACGTTCTAATAGTTCATTTAACATATAATAGATATTCTTAAATCTTCAAATTTCAAATAAATTGTGTAGACATGATAATTACTCAAATTATTAAATTATCAAGTGGTAGAATCAATGGAACTGAAGTTAATTGATTTTGCTGATAAAATAATAAATCAGTTACTGGGAGATACTAGACAGTTGTTCAGAAAACTCATGTTTTATTTTCTCTGGAACACATTTTTTTTAACTGTATTTTCTGACCAAAATTTCTAGATCAGACCATATGATTTATTTTAATCAGAGTTATGTGAGTGGAAGTCATATAAAGTCATATAAAACACTTTATACCAAATGAAATATTTTCCATATGTTTCTTTCCTCTCTCTCTTCATCTGCTAGCTGCATCTCAAATCCCAGGGTAACAGAAATTCATGTGATATTTTTGAATCCAACAACCTATTCTACAATGTGTGAAGCCAACCCCCTCTCCACTCCTATCAAAATTTACTTGAGCAAGTTATAAACCTTTCTTGATCAGCAGCTAGTATTAACTTAATAAATACAAATGTTATAAGAAGTGTGACACTGAATTAAAAGTCCTTTAAAATTGTGTCATTGTTTCTGAGACAATGAGCTACAAGGATACTAATAAAAGAAATTGTGGAAATGGAGATGTCTCTTATGCAGTGAGGAAACAAATGTTCAAAATGTCACTGGTGATAACTCATAACAGAGACCACCTGCCCACTAAGCCTCTAGCTCTAGCAGAAGAGATTAGAAAACAGACGTTAGTACTCTATGTGGGAGCTTTTAGCTGTATGTAGCGAGGTCTTAGAAAAATGAGAAGGTCTCAAGTGCTAATTGTCTTATTTGCAAGAAGAAAAGAAAGGAATAGAGAAGGTACAGACGTGTGAGGCCACAGTAGATTACCTCCCAGAATCTAAACAATGTAAATCAAAATTCAAATTTTGAATATCAAGAGAGCTTTTGAATCAATTTTGCAATAAGATCAGACTAAGGCCAGCATTCTCAGTGTGACTTCTATTAAACTTAGTAAGAAAGTCAAGGAGGCAAGAAAGCAGCTAAGTAAAGAATATTGAGTACTATGGCATGCACCTGGAATATTTAGAATATTTTATTTTGCTGCCAAGGAAGCAAGCCAAAAAGGAAAGCCTTTGACTGTTAAATCATTCTCCTCTTCCACATCTGGACTATAAAGTTTTATTGGCAGGTCAGGGGAGGTGTCAAGGTAAGGTTCCCCTTCTTTTCCCTCCCCTCCCATGACCCTGCACAGATGGTTCCTTCTGAAGGAAGGTAGAAGCCCAAGAGCCTGGAAACTCAAAAAGTTCTTGAGTTGGCAGGTTGCAGGGGCATCCTGACCTCAAAGCAGGCTGAGGTAGGCAGTGATGTCCTGCTCCAGTTGCAACTGCAGCTTGATCTCAAACCCCAGAGTTTAGGCTGCAATCAGTGACCTTGGACTTAATCATTTGGAGATAGTCTATGTGGCATGCAATCTTCCATTTCAGCTCCTTGGTCAGGCTAGTGAACCAGGCTTTAGTATCTTCCAATTCTTCTCAGTCTTGACCTCATATGAGCTTCTCATGTTACTCAGGATCTTGGCTAGGTGAACACTTTGAGCAGAATCCACTTCCACAATGATCCAAGTCATTCCCCTGGCACCTCAGAGCATTGATTTCCTTCTCCTTGTTCTTCTTCAAGGAGGACAGTTCCTCCTTTGAACCTTAAATTTGCATCACCAGGTCAGTCCTGGCTTGGCAAAGAGAAGGGCAGAGTGTAATAGAGAACAGTTGTTTTTCTTTCTCTCCGTTTTGGGCACACAACTAACTATACCTTATTTTTTCATCTTTTTCTTATGTTCCTGTAATTAAACTCTCAAGGGATTATGGGTAGAACTGGTGTATACACTTTTAGTAAAACAAACAACAAAAACAAAACCCTTCTTCCACACATAAACACAGAAAACACAGAATAAAATTTAATTTGATTTACAAGGTAAAATAAAATAAAATTTCCTGAAATCATCTATCCATCTTATTCCCGGTTCGTTTACTGGCATTGACTCCCAGAATAAACTTGGAGACACTGATAAATAGGGCAGTTCCCTGTACTTTTGGAAAGACATTTGAAAAGAAACTGCCTTCTGCACATCTCCCAACTACCTTTCAACCCTCCAAAGCACTGAGTTGAACTTCGCCTGAGCAATAAAAGGTCATCAATTATGTTAATTCATGGAGATTTGTAGATTCATCTATTAAAGCAATTTGTATTATTTTAAATGCAGAAAAATGAATCCATAATTTCATGTTTTGCTTCTACAGAACTAAATAATAGATACTGCTCCAAATGCCATGTAGTATCCTTCTAAAAAAGATTTTACTTTGATGCCTTTCAGTCCCCTGTATGCTGAAAATGCAAATACATTTCTCAAACTACAAAATGCTGCTATCTTTCCTGCTGCTCTGACCTGCGATGATACTTTGACCGGACTCTCCTCCTAGTGCCTACATCGAGGTATTTCCCCTAAAGCAACCGTCCTAAAACTGTTTTTAGGGTCCCAAAGAAGAATTTGCACTTTTGTTGCTTTGAAAATAATAAACCTTATTAGCTCATTTCAGTTCCTCAGATTTTCTGTGAATCACCAAGGAGACAACTAAAAACAATTAGTATTTATAAGTAGACTACAATTGAAATTTTGAAATAAATTCCATATAGAATATTTTATTTGATATCCACATAAAAACCTGTGTTAGAGGCAAGGTAGCTGTGATTAGCCCCATTTTACTAATAAGTAAAAGCTTAGGAGTTACTGAGCCCTAGGTTATCCAGCTGGTGACTCTGACTTTTAGGTCCCTACTTCCAGGCACTTTAAAACTCACCAAAAGTCTACCAGTTCTTATATGAGTGCAACAAATCACTGCTGTTATTATTTTATTTTATTTGCAAGATCTGGGAAAGTATATTATATTATACTGTCTGCATTTTGTATCATATTTTTTCATGCATGATAGAGCATAATTTTTTAAAAAAAGATTGACTCACTGTCTCTAGAATTTGTATTTCTTATTTATTAATTAATTCTTCATTCATTCATTTATTCATGTTTGTAAGACACTCTTTGCAAGTTAATGTCAGTCATAAAAGTATTATGCAAAAACATTCACATCTTCATTAGATGACTTGCTATTTCTCCTAGTTTCATCATTTATTGATTTATATTTTGTAGATCATATCTTGTAAATTCATGAAACATTTTATCTGTGCATCATGTTTCTGATTTAGGGGAAGGGGGTAAAATATTGCGTACTTTCAGGGGGCTGATTGAAGGATTCAATGAGAAACACATGGAAAAGGGATTTTTTTAAAAAAAAACAGTGATGACATGTATTGTTGCTGATGAATTTTTAGATATAAAAACTCTTTTAAATTAATTTTTCTGAATCATTCAAAAGTCAAAATAAAACAATAAAAAACAATTACACCAAAATTGGGAGATGTGATCAGGGAAGTCACATTGGAAGAGAACGTGTTAATAGGAGAATTGTCTACTTCTACCTTCCCAAGTCTTTATTTGAACAACTTAGTGCTTCGAAGGCTTGTATGAATTGCCTATGCCCTAAGTTCTGTGGCAAATGGGACATGAAATACTCTTTTAATGGAATGACCCTTGGGAAGATCTCATAAAAGTTGGGCTGTACCAAATCCTCCAGGGAAGTCAGAATGGAAAAGCTTTTTACCAATGTATGATAAATGGCTTCTGAGGAAAGTGGGAGCCAGGGATGTAACTCTGTCAGAATCACTTAAAAGAACAGGCACCTAGAATCACTCTTAAAACTCTCAGTTAGGAAAAAAAATAGTTTTTTCCAAGGGTTTGGGGTCGCTGACCCACTTCCTTCTCTCCAGTTGTCCCTAATACATTCGCCTGAGATGAAACTACTATTCTCAAATTTCTTCTGCTCATTTCTTTAGTCTGATTACTGAAGGTAATCTGGAATGATCTCAGGTCTCATCACAGCCCCTGAGATACAGGTACAGTTATCCTCCTTAAGATAGGGAGATGAAGTTTAAAGATTTAGTAGCTTTCTAAAATGATAAAAGAAGCAATGAGAGGAGGTGAATTTGAGCAGAGTTCTGTATCACTTCTAAATGCACTCTTTGGTTTTTGTATGCTTTTCCTCAACAACACCATGTATACTCCTTTTTTTAGGGTACTGGGGAATTGAACTCAGGGCCTCACACATGTAGGCAAGCACTCTGCCACTGAGTTACATCCCGGGCCCTGTGTATACCTTTTATGGAGCAGAAAACTGCAGCCGAGAGGGATTTGCTGACCTCTCAACATTGCCATGGTGTGTACCTGGCTTATCAGGTCATAGACTCTTCAACTCCTAAATGCAATACTCTTTTGACTATTCTCATTGCACATAAAACTGACATTTTACATCAACCATAAAAATTACTTTCAAAGTGATAGTTAGTTTATTATTTAATATTATAAACATTGTAATACAGAGTTTAAAAAATAGTTGTATATAAACCTAAAAAACTATTCTAGCCTCAATGAAGGAGAATTTGTAGCTTCAAATAAAATCAACCTCATTATCCACACAATTCTGTACCCAAAATATTGGAAAACTCATTAATTTGATTATTTTTTTAGTCATTTTATAAGTCAAAGTGCCCAATTATGGACTCGCATGTTATATAATACACCTGTCACAATTTCCTAGTGATTTTTCATAACAAAAAGATATATTCATTCTTCTGTTCTGTTTAAAATAGTAGCAGAAAGATATTTCTAGCTTTATCCTATGGCAAAGTGCCATAGCATGGGTCCATTCCTGAGTAGCCATATGGCAATGGTACAGCCATCTGCTTATCCTGATATGCCTTTCCTGGCAAACTTTGGACCCATATGGGTTCCTGTATCTCATCTGTGTACATCATGAGGAGAGGCGAAATCAATATCTGCTCTTTTCCCTGGAAACAACTTTTTATAATTGCTCGGAACATGAAGATCATTTCTTTTCTCTTTACCTTCTTATTCTAGTTTGCACACACCTGCCTTCTTCTAATAGAAGCAGGGACAATTTGATTGCAGAAATATGTGAAAGCTGTCAGGGCAGCCTGTCGCGTTTGAGGCATCATAATCACCTCAAAGAAGTGACGGCCTGTGCTTTTTGGATGTGAAACTTCATCACTCAGGAGATAAAATAATCCATCCTTTCACATGTTGACAGGCTAGCAATTTGGTGTCAATGTGGAGAGTCACATATTCAGACAATAAGGCAACACAGAATCTCCAAACAGGGCTCTTATATTTCCAATGACAACCATTTTCCATGATGCCTAAAATATTTGATATAGGATATTTAGAATAATTTTAAGTAACTATGTCAATTCCTTATGTGACACATTCTCATGCTTTAGTGAAAATGTGGTAATAGCTCCTTTGCCAATCTGTTCCTTAATATTTTCCTTCAAGCTAAATAATTATGTTTATAGTTTTAAAATATTTAGGTGCATGTCTGAGTGCACACATATCAGCTTTTTCTTTTAGATTTGTGTTCAGTTCAATTGGAAATGTTTTATTTTAAACTCAAAAATACCTCTTCCACATAATATAAAAAATATATATTTTAAAATTCACTACTACATTAGTAATAGTTAAGCAAATAAATATAATTCAATGAGGAAATTGTTTACATAAAAGAAATAACTGACCAGTATCCTTGTGGGCAGATTGGTATTAGGAAGAACTAATGATTTAACAAGTATAATTGTGAGTGTTACAGAGTTCACAAAGGAAAATTTTCCAGAGTACAAATTCAATCATTTTGTCTTATAGAATTCTCCATAGCCCTCAAATAAGTAATCACTACACTTGAAAAATTGGCATAAATTTCTCAGCAAGAGTCTCATATGATTACACAAATGGTATGCGTCTACCTCATGTACAAACAGAGAAACAAGATGTATCCCATTTCTTTACAATAAAAATGAATTTTAAAAAAAGTCTCATATGTTTTCCCCTACCTCTACCTTCTGATGTCAAAAAATTGGACACACATGAAATGAGTAACTTCCTAAAGAAGAGAGATTCTAAATTGAGAAAACAATTATTTTATATTTCCGGAAGTAGAAATAGTTAAGCTATTATAATTATCTACTTTCAATCATTGCTAACCAAAAAGATGATCGTTAGAAAAAAGTGTGTGAGTGAAAATAGAAATAGGAAGTTACAAAGTCAGAAGTCTCAATTTGCATCTTCTTTTCTTCCAACGTAGTGAATTCTGTGTCTAAGAATAAGAAATATAGGAACAGAATTTCATAACGTGGTTTTAGATGATTAACAGTATTTTTTTATCCTACTTTCCTTGCCCAGAAACAACTTATATAAAACTCCTTGTAAATTTGAATTTCACTGTTGCGTTTCATTTATTCTGAACTTTTCTAAAACCAGGACTATGATACGGACGTGTTGGTAGTGAATGCTACAAAAAGCACTAGAGTTAGGTGAGATGTGAGCCTCTAGATTCATGGCTTCTCTAAGAAACTCTATAACGTTTAGGTTTCATAGATATATTGTAAATGTCAATGAAAACTGATTCACTTACAGTAAAATCTTTTACTGTAAGATTTATTACAAGAAAAATGAGTCCCATAATTTAGAATAAAAAATTTTGGAAAGAAACACAAACATAAATGTGTTAGTGAAGAATACAAGTCAGAATACAAGCCACATAGCAAGTTAGAGAGTGTAAGGAATTAAGAAGCTCAGAAAAATCATTTCACCAGCTACAATCTTAGATCCCTTGAAAACTGATCGCTATTCAGAATACAACATGAGCCCAGAGGTCCCAGCAGTGTATGATTTTACTAGATAACTGCAGTAGGGCACAGCCCCGTGTGGCCCTCCTGTGATTACAGTGAAGAATTCACTATGAATTAGACCACAGAAATAAAACATAGCAGTGTGTATCTTTGGCTCAGCAAACAACCAGCTCCTGAGGTATTTTAAGTCTTGAGTGTTGATGCAGACCATTAAAAGCCTAAAATCATAAAGGGTCAAAGGTCATGGCTAAGGATCCTCCTACCTCACACTGTTCTAATCCTAATGAGCCTCTGACCCCCAGTTTCCCTGTGAGAAACTAAGATAGGCAGGGACTGCAGTTATCCCCCATTAATACCTTTTTCTAATGGAACCTTCACTCTTCTTGTTTCATAGTAATGCAGACTGAGAGCAATCTAGAATCATGTTGGAGTAAAATCCCTGCTAATCTGAGAATCCTGATAGCTCAACTATCCAGGAAGATTTAAAGAACCCGCCCATGACTGCTCCTTACTGAGAAAAGTGGCTGGAGAGCTTTTATACAATCACCCTGCTTTTACCAGCCAGTGGCAATGGAGTGGATCGCCTGGTTTGAAGAATATAAACCTCTGCATAGAAGCCGTGAGGTCACTTTTCTCAGAAGGGAACCATGACCAATAGGCAATTTAGGACGTTTATATCTCCCTACTAAATTTAGGCTGCTTTGTAAATGTGTTTTTTCATATCACAAATTAGTGTCAGAATCTGTTTCTTTCACCTGGAAAATTGTCCCTGGTTTTCTAACAGCAATCAACCAGTGAGCCATCCTTAAGAAACTATAGAACCAACAGGCCTGCTAGGAATGGTCTCCAAAATGAAAATTTATTTACCTTAGTTACCCTTTTATTCTACTCATTTTATTCTACTCATCCCAAGCACACATTCTCTTTCCTATCTCTTCTTTTCAGTTCTATCAGAAGTGCACAAGTTGCTTTCCATTTATTTCTTCCTAAATTACACTAAGCCGAGTGGGGAAACTAATGATGTTATGCATATTCAGGAAAATAATTTAAGTGCATCGAACTTCTTCCCTTCTGGATTTCAGTGATCACTGCAATTCATTAGATATTTTAAATGAATACACTTCTACTTTAGATTAAGTCCTGTGCATAGGCAGAATATGGAATGTTTTTATCCAAGTAGAGCAAGTAACAGCAACCTTTCGCCAGAAAGTTCCTCACGTATGTATTTATTTTTCTTTTTACATTATCAACTCTCACACAAAACACACACACACACACACACACACACACACTCTTAATGAATGAAAAGAAATCAAACTTTCAGATAAACTCTAAAATCACCTGAGGATTGATCATTTATAGTGCAATCAACATAGTAATAAAAGCAATCTGCCATTCTTTACCTGTCAGATTGCTAGTAAAAATGTGATCACACCACTACTCCTGTTAGAATTGCAAGAGAGATCATGGTATGAGATTGGTATAAAAGAGAGAAAAAATTGGTAGAAAGAAGATATAAAAGGAGAACAAGGAAATAAAAAGTTCAGTAGTTCCAAATACTTGTCTAGGTCTGTCACTCAAAACTATAAAGCTACCTTAAGCACTGTTAATTAAAGCCCCAATAAATAGGTGAAGCAAAGAAAGATATTTGAGAAACCTAAAATTAAGGGACTTTCCAGTTTTATCTATTATTATGGTTTGGATATGATATATCCCCTCAAAACTCCTGCTAATGGAAGAATTGTTTTAAATTTATTTTTATTGTAAACAAATGGGATACATGTTGTTTCTGTTTGTACATGGCATACCATTTGTGTTATCATACATTTACATAGGGTAATGGTGTTTGATTCATTCTGTTATTTTTTCCTTCCCCCACCCCTCTTTTCCCTCTATATAGTCCTTCCTTCCTCCATTCTTGCCTTCCTCCCACCCCCCATCATGTATCATCATCCACTTATCAGCAAGATCATTCGTCCTTTGGTTTTTTGAGACTGGCTTATCTCACTTAACAAGATATTCTCCAATTTCATCCATTTGCCTGCAAATGCCATAATTTTATTCTTCTTTATGACTGAGTAATATTCCATTACATATATATATATATATATACACAACAGTTTCTTTATTCATTCATCAATTGAGGGGCATCTAGGTTGGTTCCACAATCTAGCTATTGTGAATTGAGCAACTATGAACATTGACATGGCTGCATCACTGTAGTATGCTGATTTTAAGTCCTTTGAGTATAGGCTTAGGATCAGAATTCCTTAACAGGACTCCCATAGCACAAGAAATAAAAGCAAGAATCAATAACTGGGATAGATTCAAACTAAAAAGCTTTCTCTCAGCAAAGGAAACTATCAGTAATGTGAAGAGAGAGCCTACAGAGTGGGAGAATATCTTTGCCACACATACTTCAGATAGAGCACTAATTTCCAGAATATATAAAGAACTCAAAAAAACTCTATACCAAGAATACAAATAACCCATCAACAAATGGGTGCAGGAAATGAACAGATACTTCACAGAAGATCTACAAGCAATCAACAGATATATGAAAAAATGTTCAACATCTTCAGTAAGAAGAGAGATGCAAATCAAAACTACCCTAAGATTCCATCTCACCCCAATTAGAATGGCGATTATCAAGAACACAAGCAACAATAAGGTGTTGGCGAGGATGTGGGGAGAAAGGTACACTCATACTTTGCTGGTGGGTTTGCAAATTAGTGCAGCCACTCTGGAAAGCAGTGTGGAGATTCCTCAGAAAACTTGGAATGGACCCACCAGCTATGGAAGAATATTAAAAGGTAAATGATTGGACTGTGAGAGCTATAACCTAATCAGTCCTTCCTAGTTTGAGTGTACTGTCTGGGTGGTAACTGAAGACAGGAGGAGTATGGCTGGAAAAGGTGGGTCACTGGGATCTTGACCTGGAAGGGTTCTTTCTGTATTCCCTTCCACTCTCTATGCTTCCTGACTCTTCCATGAGCTGAGAAGCTTTCCTCTATGGGTCCTTCCCCAGGATATACTGTCACTTTGAACCTACAGCAATGGAGTCTATCATCTGTAGACTAAAACTTCTGAAACTCTGAGTCCCAAATAAATTTTCCATCCTCTAAGTAGTTCTTGTTGGATATTTTGATAATAGGCAAAATGCTAATAAAAATATCTTCTGATGACATAATGAAGACTATATCAGCCTTAAAATCTTGAGATAGACCAGACCACCATAAACCATCTTCAAATCACCAGACTGATATCATCACTACATACTTTGCCAGACCCACCCTTCAACAAGATTCTTTTAAGTGAAGATCCAGGAATACCCAAAATGAATTTCTCATGATCAGATGACCAGCATTCTCCCTTGAATGCATAAGCCTTGATCTATTTGCAGAGGTATCTGTCTTTTGAAATTGTCCACATTCTTTGAATGTGTATCTACTTTTCTATATGAACCTCTATCTATTACTCTGAGTGGTACTAGCTAAAATTATTTTCCATCATATAAGCCAAGGACTCTGCTGGTCCAGAGTTGAGTTCCCCCTTAGAAGCTTCTCTGTAAATACCTCTTCTCCTATCCCAGTAATTTTCCACTTATAAAATGTAATTCTTTGCTTAGTGGACAACTGTTTTAATTGTTCAGCAGTTATGTCTTTTTCTTATTGAAACAGCTTCTTTATTGTCCTTTGATTTAACGGGGAACATGCCCACTTATTGCTCTGGATATGTCAGGTTAACTGATTTTATTCAGTGAGGTACTTACTACACCAATGACCACAATGATTAATTTAGAGGTGGGGTTACAACACTTAATTAGATCCATTAAATATCTCCTGGTTCCACTGGCCAGACATCATGTTCTTCCCTCTGCAATTGAGGAGGTGATGTATCAGGGAATTAGAAGCTCAGTTTACTAATGAACACTAGATCTTCTTTTGGGTCTGCAGATATCTGACAGGTAACTAAAAGCAGGATAAAGACTGGACAACTCTGACCTTATTTTTTATCTGTCTCCTTTTGATACCTTAAATTTTGGGTCAGGTTCCTGCTCAACTGTGAATGTAGACGTGTTAATACTTTATGAAGTGTGTGTTTAAAACTGGTATTCCTCTTTCTTTAAGTCTAAAGATGTCACTAGAGAATGTGGAGATGAAGCTCCAACCCTCAGTTCCTATGTTGCAATGAGAGAAAATTTCATCAGACATAAAAAGCTAAGCGAGAATATTTTGTTATAAGTGAAAGTAAAACTCAAGCAAGAAACACTCTCGAGAAAGAGGGTAGGTCATTCATAGCAGAGACTAACAAAGGAAATGTAATGCTACTTCTGATTTTATTATTGTTTTATGTTTGCCAGGAGAACCGGGGCCTACCTTCTAGTCTTCACCAGTCTGACATTTAGGTACTACTTCCTGTTAAGCAGGGAGTTTTTGAACTTAGTAGGTCCTTTTCAGGACTGTCATGGCAACCATCCCATTCAGGGGGTCTTCATCTACAAGTGGATAATATATATGAGGTTGCTGGGGTCAATGACTAGGCACACTTTATCACAGTATGCCTGCTCTACTAAGGAAATTTCCCCCATGGTACACATTTAAAAACCTATGCCCATAAATATTAACTGATCCCAGTAGACCCTGTCAGGAGCTATCCCTATCAATCTTACCTTCTTCACACATTTCTTAATTAGCTCCCTTTGTTTCCACCTGTTTATTCTCAGGGTTGGTTTCCTATAAGTCACTCCATTATTCATTAGTCTTAAAGGCAATTTAAAGAAACCCTATGATCCTGCTACACTATTGGTTTGCAATCCATGCTCATTATTACTGCTACCTAGTAAAGATAACAGGATAAGAGTAATTAAGATATTTTCAAGACGTTTACTAGTGGAGGAACATCATCATCAACAGGTTGTCAAATGCCAGCTTTTACAATGTCCTGTTCCAGATAACCAGAGTGACACCTAAAATTCTTCAATTTCTGCCCTAAACCTGAAGGAGGGCTCAATAACTGACCTACTTAGCTCCATCTTGCCTTTCTGGCTTGGTCTTTCTTTGAGTCATTCTCTACTGCATTCATCTTGGATTCCAGAAACAACATGTGTGATTGGTAAACATCTTATGACCAGAGTCAAAACTATCCCCTAGATGCAGCAACTTTCTTGTTGCCAACAAGGCTGTGCACAGTCATTTTGAGATACTGATCATTTAGACCATAGCCTGACCAAGATCTTCAGCTATGCAAGTGCCAGACTTTTGTCTCTAGCCCTCCCCTATATAGTCCTGAAAGGTCTTATTGGTACCCCAAGGCAGGGCTTAGGATCCTGGCCCCTTATACTTTTCCAGTATGGCCATATCAATTTCTTTCTGGCTTCATCATCTTTTTTTCTGTTTGGTCTTCTAGGGTAACTGCTGGACTTGGTCTGTTGGGATGCCTCAAAGCCAGGCAGGCCTCTGGCCTTGAACTCTAGTAACATAGATAGGCTATTACCTGCAGGGACTGGAATTCTTGTCATGGACTGTAGAGAATCCAAAATACAGAGAAAGCCTAAATGAGAGTTACTTATTGCTTAAACACTGGAATTTAGTCAAATTTAAACTCAGCACTACATATGGATTTATTAAGTTTGTATGTCCATATATTTGCTTTCTAATTTAATTCAGTTTAATTGAGTATTTGGCTAATATTATTCTTACTGTAATCAACTACATATCAACATAATCCACAAGACCAAAAATCACTACCAAATTACATATTATTCATTTCCACTGAGTTTAAATGTTTCCAGTTGTTCATGTGCTTGGTATGTGCTAGTTGCAGTATGAACGGTCATTTTTGCAAATGTTAAAAGAATGACCTAAATTATACTTTCTACCTACCATATTTAACTGCATAGTAATGAAGTAAAGTTTTTTCTTGCTTTTGTTTGGCAATTATACCAAAGAATATATGAAATATAAGGATAAATATGAAACATCAACTTAGCTATTTGGAATGTGGATTGCAAAATATTAACAAAGTACATATAATGATTCAGCAACTAGGGCTTTTGAACTTACTTTTTCTGATTTTTACCAGTCATATTTCAATACATAATGCACATTGGAATTATATTAGAATTGATATTTTTCAAGTAACAAATAGGATTTTGGTAAACTTTGTATATATATTTCTACCCTATTTATAATCACAGTTACCTCATTTTTTTGTCAAATGATTTTATTTTCAACTAAAAAGACAACTGTCTAATTTGTCTATCAAGAGTTCATTATGTATCCTTGCCTGTAATCCCAGGGGCTAGTGGAATTGAGGCAGGAGGGTCCCAAGATCAAAGCCAGTGTCAACAATTTAGTGAGGCCCTCTGTCAAAATAAAATATTTTAAAAGGGGGGCTAGTGATGTGGTTCAGTGATTAAGCACCCCTGGGTTCAATCCCCAGTCCAAAATTTTTTTTAAAAAGTTTATTATGTTGTTGCTGAGTAGTGTTCAATAGAGTCTATACTTTTTATTTTTTATTTTTGTTAATTCACCAGTTAAGGGAAATTCAGTTATTTCCAGGAGTAAAATAGCTGAATTCTAAGATCAAAAAATGTTTACCCTCTTATAAAAATTTCAAAATGGTGTTCAAAATGGTGATTTATGCTGTCATAGGGCTACATGACATTTCTAATGCTTTCACATCCTTATCAATACCTGATGTGTTCCATCTTTTTAATTTCACTCATTCAAATAAATGTGCAATGATGCATCATTGGGATTTTAATTTATGTTTCTCTAATAACTCATGATGTTGATTATCCATATTTTTGCTTTTTATGCTATTGTATTATTCAAGTATTTTTATTTAAAAAATTAGATTGTTTTATTATTACTGAATTTTGAGATCTGTATGTTTTCTCAATACAAATCAAATCTTTTATAAGATAAATAATGTATAAATGCTTTATCACAGTCTGTGCTTTGTCTTGTCTTTCTCTTAACCTTGACTTTTTGTACAACAAAATTTTTAATTGTGATTGAGTACAATTTGTCAATTTGCTCTTTTATGGATTGTGCTTTAATATCATTTACCAAAATAATTGCACTGTTTTACAGGAGACAAAAGCATAAATATACTGAATAGTTCCTTATGTATGAGACTCTAGAACATTCAAATTTAAGTGTAGAAACAGATAATGGATCAATGATTTGCTTAGGAAGTAGAATTTCAAAAAAGATACCTTGAAAACTTTGGAAAGTAATGAATATGATCATTATGTGATGATCATTTTTTCACTGTATAGATATGTCAAAACTTGTCAAGTTGTAAGTTTAAATATATGCAGTATACTGTATATGAATCATAAATCTATACAGCTGATTTTTAAAAACTCATAAAATGATATGACAACATATGTGAAAAGTCATCCATTGAGAGTTCAAATCAAACTGAATAAAGCCTGATTTATTTTTATTGTTTTCATTGTGGATGGAATAGCTCTTAATGGCTTGTGAACTTCTAATTCTTAAATTAGCAGGGAAAGCTGGCACTCAGTGTTCATCACAAAAGAACTGAACGGGTAATGAGACATATGGATAGTTCAGTTTTACTTTCCAGTTATGTGGGAAAGTCCAGCCTTTTATTCTTTTAACTGCAGAGACAGACCTGACCATTATCTGCCAATAGTAATCACAGTGACAATGTTCCATTACCAATCCCTTTTATTTTCCCCTGGGTGACTTATTATTTCACCGAATTATTGCTAAATTCTGTGTCTGCAGCTTACATTCCAGCTAGAATGCAGATTGTTTATTTTCCACAAGACTAACCTTGGAATAACTCCTGGTCATAGTGTTCTGACAGTCTATTTAGGAAAAGAAAGAATGGAAAGAAAATATCTAAGGTAAGTGAAGACGAGAAAAACACAGCAATGAGAATGATAATTGATACTCTTTTATTTAGAAAAGGAAGTGATGACAAAAATCAAAATGTGTTTAGTTCCAAAAGAACTTGGCTTAACAAATATTATCAGCTTCTTAATAAATGATGGTATTGCCTTGGATGTATAAATGGAAAGACCACGGGCAGTAAGGCAAATAAATCTGAGCTCCATGGTTTACCAACTGAGAGACCTTAAGCAAGGCATTTAACCATGTGTAACAGATTCCTCACCTAATGTATTTATGAAAACAAAGAAAAATGTTTGTTCTTTTCTTCCACTAGTTTTAAAACTACATTGCTTACTTACTGTGAAATTAAATTAAAAAGAAATCACAAGCCATCATAAAGTAATAAAAGTATGCTTTTACTTTTAGGATAAGACAGAATATTGAAGACTTAAAATCTACATCAGTTATGAGGACACAAATTCACAGAGAATTGGTAGGTATTACTAGACAAAGGTGCCAAAAGTATTCATTGGAGAAAAGATAGCTTCTTCAACAAATGATGCTGGGAAAACTGGAAATCTATATGTAGCAAAATGAAATTAAACACCTATCTCTCACCTTGCACGAAACTCAACTCAAAGTGGATCAAAAACTTAGGCGCTAGAACAGAGACTCTGTGCCTAATAGAAGAAAATGTAGGCCCAAATTTTTACCATATCAGCACAGGAACTAACTTCCTTAACAAGACTCCTAAAGAACCAGAATTAAAATCAGGAATCAATAAATGGGATGGATTCAAACTCAAAAGCTTCTCAGCAAAGGAAACAATTAATAATGTGAAGATAGAGCCTACAGAATGAGAGAAAATCTTTACCACTTTCACTTCAGATGGAGTTTTAATCTCCAGGATATATGAAGAAGTAAAAAAACACCCAAAAAAGCAAATAACCCAATCAATAATTGGGCTAAGGAACTGAACAGACAATGTACAGAAGAAATACAACTGATCAACAGATACATGAAAAAATGTTCAGCATCTCGAGCAATGAGAGAAATGCAAATCAAAATTACACTGAGATTCCACCTCACTCCAGTCAGAATGGCAATTATCAAGAATGCAAACAATAAATGTTGGTCAGAATGTGGAGAAAAAGGTACACTCATACATTGCTGGTGGGACTACAAATTGGTGCACCCACTATGGAAAGCAGTATGGCGATTCCTCAGAAAACTTAGAATGGAATCACCATTTGACCCAGTTATCCCACTCCTCAGTTTACACCCAAAGGACTTAAAATCTGCATACTGCAGTGATACAGTCACATCAATGTTTATAGCAGCTCAATTAACAATTGCTAAACTATGGAATCAACCTACATGTCCTTCAACTGAAGAATGGATAAAGAAATTGTGGTCTATATACACAGTGGAATATTATTCAATCTTAAAGAAGAATGAAATTATGGCATTTGCAGGTAAATGAATGGATCTGAAGAATATTGTGCTAAGTGAAATAATTCAATCCCAAAGCACCAAAGTCTGAATGTTTACTCTGATATGCAGATGCTAATTCACAATAAGGGGGGTCGGGCTAGGAAAGAATAGAGGTACTTTAGATTAAACAGAGGGGCATGAAGGAAGGGAAGGAAGTATGCGGGTAGGAAATGATAGTAGAATGAATCAGACATTATTACCCTGTGTGCATATATGATTACATGACCAGTGTAACTCTACATCATATACAACTAGAAGAATGAGAAGTTATATTTCATCTATACATGATGTATCAAAATGTATTCTACTTTCATGTATAACTATTTAGAACAAATTTAAAATTTTTTAAAGGTATTATTTTTTTAAAATGTTTTACTATAGAAGACACCAATTCTATCCTTCACCCTTTCACAGTTAGACAAAGATCACAACAATATTACTTTATTTGCATATTTTCTCTGTACCTTTGTATCTGATATACCATTTGTAGGACACAAGTATATCTAAAACAGACAGATGGTGCTTTAGTCTTTTTAAGATTTCCAGGTTTCAGATGCAAATACTGTTCTATTCTTGCCTCTAGAAAAAAAAAAAAAACTATTCTCATCTACTGAGAAATCAAACTGGGTTCTTCTTCTTACATTAGAGTTCTATAAGGAAAATGGAACCATTCTTTATATGGAAACATAAAGGCACTTAATCTGAGGAATTAGGCACTTACAGATCACTAGGATTTGTAATGACCTTTCTGAATGATCTAGAGTCAGTTGGTCACAGCTAGCTTAATGGCTTCTAAAAGACATCTTCATAGCAGAGACCACACATATTTTCCCGTGTCTCCCCACCTATTGCCATTATCATTGCAACTGCTTTCTTTATCAAAAAAGCTGTTAACTCCACACTGTAACACTGAGTCCAGCTAGTTTCCCATATCTGCAAAAATTAGGAAACATTTTGAAAATCTTGTATATCCCATGTCTCACTAAGTGTTTCCAATTAAAATTATTCACTTGCAGAAACTTATGTGTAAGAGATTCTTGACATTTTCATCTGTACCTCTACACTCTCCACCATTCACACATGAACACAAAACCTAGTGAAAATAGAGATGCATTTTCATTTAACTGCATATGCCATAGTCTAGTCTATGGGTTTTAGTGTCCAAACAATCCTGCTACCCATAATGACAATAACCAATGTGCTGATAAAACATATCTGAGCAGTTCTCTTGAATACAAAATTTCATTCTCTTCTTTCACAAAAGGGAATGTTTGATGCCTAATAGTCATTCTCCTCTTCTCTGAGAGATGTCATTTCTCCTCTAGTTTAGTTCTGGTACTATTTTGGGATAAAGTTGATTAGCAAAATAGCCAGTTTGAAGTAAGAGTATTTTTCATATATATAAAGTTGTGAAGATCTAATCCAGTGATAGTAAAAAACTAGATAAACTAGAACATAAAACTTTTTTTGAACCCATCAGAAAGTTGAAGTCTCACACAAGACAACTAAATAGCACAAAATGTATATGGAAAGCCACTTCAAAGTGATGGGGTGAAAACATGGACAAACCTATAGAAGAGAATATGAGAAAGTGATGCTTGGAGACCAAACATATGGTAAGAATTCAGTGCAAGTTTTTAGCATATTGCTAAAAGCTGAGTGTGGACTCAAAACGGTTCAGAATACTAAGCAGCCACAGATAGGAGAGGAGTTTGTCGTCACCCATGCCTTCTTCATAGATTGGCCCTGGAATTCATGATAATAAGATATGCATGGCTGTACTTAATAGTTATACTGATTTCTTATTGTTTTCTAAGAGCTTTAGCATTGGCAACATTCATATCATTTTATGGACACTGTTGCTTGAATTGTAGATTTAACAATTTATAATTCATTTAGTTTCTAAAAGCAATTCATTTGTTCTCTGTGCCAAATATATAATTAAGAAACGCTATTGAAAATACAAGTACAATTCTAGGAAATTCACTGCTGGCTGACTGGTGGAGTGTAACTCTGCAAATCATGTTGCATCCTAGGCATTGTGAAGCTGACAAGTTTAAGCATGAAAGCCCAAACTATATGAATATATATAAGACAAGTAGACCGTATCGAGTTAATTTACACTCTATTTTACCTTTTGAATGAAGTCACAAAGAAATAAAGTGGTGTTTTAGTTATTTATTTGCTTTAGAATATTTAACCTGCATCAAATGTCTTTAAGTAATCAAATTAACAAGAGTTTTATATAAAAATGAAAAATTAAGATCAATATACCATTAATATTAAAAGCATTAACTAAGCTTCTGAATCTACACAACAGCCTATTCCAAAACATTTTACTTTCCTCTTTTGCACTTAATACATTTGTTACCTTAAATTGAAGATCAAAATTTACATCTAGGTCTATAATCTTCATATGTTCTAGGTCTCTATTTGATACTACTGATAAAAATGAATTATATAAATTCAAAAATGGATTAAAGGATCAAAATGTGCAAAACCCCATCTGAGTTTAATTGTATGATATATTGCCTATCTGGGAATAGGAATGTTTTATTCAAAGACAAAAAATCCAAATGATATCAATTTCAAAGATAAAAGCATAAAACAAAATGTTTGCAGTGTTTCGTATGTTATCTCCTTGATGACAGATCCTTGTAGGGTTTGTTCACCATTGCATCCCCAAGTGCTCATGTAGCTCAATAATCATGTTCTAACAATGATAATGAAGAAAAATATAAATATTCATAGCCACATCAAAAAATTTTCTGCTTTATGAGATATGCTATTTCCTCTTTGGGAGGAAAAAAGGGAATAGGAAAAACATTCACATATTGAAAACTCAATATGACTTCCTGCAAATATTTCTCATTCTATATTCACGTCAACATTGTGTGAAAATTTCCATATTTATTTTAGTGGAAAGTGGGAAATAGTACTGAAACCATGTAACCAATATTGCACAGTTAGAAAAACAATTAACCTGAAAAAATTACCAAGAGAGGTTGCTGCATTCTTTCTTAAAACTTAAGCCAAGGCTGTTAGTTCTATAACTTCACAGAACTAATAAGCAGTAGAACATACTCATGTGAGTTATTTTATTTGTTTATTTATTTTTTGGTACTGGGGATTGAACTCAGGAGCACTTGACCACTGAGCCAAATCCCAAACCTTATTTTGTATTTTATTTAGAGAAATGGTCTCAATGCATTGCTTAGCACCTCACTGTTGCTGACGTTGGCATTGAACTTGAAATCTCCCTGCCTCAGCCTCCCAAGATGCTGGTATTACAGGATGCACCACCATGCCCAGCATGTTAGTTATTACCCTTCCAGTTATCCAACTACTTGACTGTCACTTACATATATATACAGCCATAACTAAGTATACAGCATATACCTGGGAATTTAATCACATGTGTCAAGTTTGTTTATAGTGTAAGAATTTACATTATGGTCTTTGTTCCTAACTGCACAGGTTTCTTATGTTCCTGACACCATCCATCCACATAGTTTCCTGAGATAGTAAAAGGCTGAGACACCTCTGAAAAATCCATCCACTCAGTTACAGTAAAGATTTTTGATATGAACTCCTTTGCATGTCTGTAATTAAAGATAAAATAGAGTGACAAAAACTAAAGAGAAAAATCAAACACATCTATCATTGGTATAGATCTGGGTCCTCTGTGAAACTGAGGCAGTGTGAAGACCTGCTCTCCAAACCCAACTTTTGCAACGAAGTCAGAAAGATTTCACACATGTCACTCAGAGTAACAAGAATGAGTTTATTGAAGGGATAGAAAAAGGGAAAGGGGACACTCTCAGACAGGAGAAGACCAAGTGCATTCAGTTTTATTGGGAATCCCATAGAAGTTTCCAGAGAGTCCTGCCCAGGCCCACCTCTTCACTTTTGACAGACAGCAGGATGACATCAGACTTTCAAGTACCCACTGCCATGAAAATTCTAGGTCACCTTGGCACATGCTAACTGGTTCTAATTGGATTATTAACCATACATTCTTACAGATTTTATTCTTAGGAGGAATTGTCCTTATGTTACAGAATTTCAGGATCTGGTCAGAAAAAGGTTCCTAGGTTCCTCATATGGATATTATCTCCTGCCTTCATTTTTCCTGCAGTTAACAGGTAGTTTGCTGAAGAATATGTCATATCCTGTTCACTTAGGCCAGGTAGGCTGCAGGTAAATTGTGGGTTTCTTTAAGCAAAGAAAGCATGGTGTGGCAGGTGGTAAGCACGGTGGACCCATTTTATAGAATTTTCTCTTAACTTATGTTCCCACCATCCTCATGTGTCCCCTAACATCGTGAAAACTGAAGTTTTCCTGTTAGTTCATTCTGTTTTCCATCTGAGTCCTAATATAATCCCTCAAAATGCTAAAGAGTAAAAGAAACTTCTCAAGAAGATCAAATTAGTACTTCCCCAGCTTCCTTCTCTTCAAGTCCTTCAAATATTTTCAAAAAGGTACCACTCTGAAATGCAGAGAAGTTATATTGTTCTCACCATCATGAGAATGTACTGTTCTTCTGTCCATCCTGTTCTTCCATCACATTGTTGGTAAAAGATGCTGACACTGACTGAAAATGTGGAGTTTTGTTTTATGGTTTTGTTTTTTGTAATCCTTACATGGAGATGCTCATATGTTGTCATGCATATATCGTTCCATGAAAATATATGTTCTTTGATTTAACACTAGTCCATGTGCTGACAATGTCACAGCTAATCCCAGCATTAATCTCATGAGGAAAATGTAATATGGAGGGGTATTTTATCTCCATATGGAAGACATAAACTTGAGATTCTCCTATCTCAATGTATAATGCTAGAAAATTTATTTCATCAAAAAGAGTAATCACCAGAATGATGAAAAAAGTAAAGATTCTCTATTTGAAGATAACTGTTTAGGAACAATTGATGATGTTAACCCATTAAGTCCCACATTTTCAATTCTTTGAATAATACAACAAAATTGACACAAGTACAATAAAATAGGTTGGAAATCCAGAGCTTCTGTATACTATATTAATATTAATATTTTATAGCATAGCTATATTAGTTATATAAATATGTTATATAATTGTATACTGTATAATTATACTATATATCATATGTAAGTTTTTATAGGTGCTCCACATAACTACATATCTAGAAAAAAGAACAAAATTTCTCTATAGGAAAATGTAAACAGCAAGAAAATATTTTTGGTGCATTTAAAAAAGTAAATAACTGCTGTTGCTCTAGCCCTTTAGATTTGCTTGGTTTTGATAATGAAAATTTTAAAATCATTATGTTAATAACAGTAACAATACCTTTCCAATACCCAGGACTTACTCTGTGCAAGGCTCATAGCCTAGGGCTTCATGTACATCATCACATTTAATCCTCAGAACAACTCAGAACAGCCACTTCCATTGTATTTTATAATACTATTTTATAACCAAAGAAACTGGAGTAAAAACAGTCGCATAATTTGCTAAAAATAATACTTAGTAAGTGGTAGAATTAGAAATCAATAAAGATATTTCTTGATTGATTCGTTATTAACTGTTCTGTCTGTGTTACCTTTGAAATTACTTTTAGTATAATCACGATACATATAATGTCTGACTAAAATGCTTTAAAATATTCATAATCCTAATTTTGAGAACCTCATATTAAAATACTACATTTCTGAAATAAAGTCTTATGGAAGTATGGCAATGGTATATTTAAGCACCCCCAGTACATGCTTGAAGCTATGGATAGTACCAAATCCTATTTATACCATGTTTTCATATACATGCACACATAAATCAGGCAGTAAAAATAAATAATAATTACTAATCATAGAATAATTACAGCAATATACTATAATAAAGCAAAATAAGTACTACTTGAACATTAGTGCTGCTATACCATGACAGATGATCTGATGATAAATGAGATGGTCACTAATTGACCAAGCATGGGTAGCACATAAGAATGGAAATTTTGGAAAAGGGAAGATTCATTTCCTACATGGGAGATAGCAGGATTGTGAGAGATTTCTTCACATTACTCAGCATGACATGCATTTTCAAATGTATGAATTGTTTATTTCTAGAATGTTCATTTCATATTTTTGGACCATGATTTACCATATATATGAAGCCATAGACAACTGAAACCACAGAAAGTGCAATAGTGAATAATGGAAAACTAATGGATTAGAACTTATATCAATATAAAATATCAAAGCCTCTGGAATGAGTGATACCAAATATTTAAAATATAGATAACAAATTGATATGCAAGTATATTTTCACAGCACACTTATTATCATCACTTTTAATGGTAACTACTAAAATCCTACTATGTTACTTTCTTTTCTGAAAAAACAAAATTGTGTTAATCATTTCTTTGTAAATGCTATACTTTTAATAATATCACTATTGATATAAGGGAAATTGATTAAACAAATATGACATCTTAGATAATATAATTCTCTGTTTTCTATGTAACAAATTGTTCTGAGATTATTAATACACTTAAAGTTAATCAATATTTTATTTATCTATGATCATTAATTTTATAGTTTTGTCTAATTATCCCTACTTTTTATTCCTCCTAAGTTCTTAGTAAATGGAACATTAAATAAGAAATATTTTGATGGATTTAAAATATAGAAATTATTGGCCCAGAGAGGTGGCACACACCTATATTCCCAGCAGCTCCAGAGGCTGAGGCAGGAGGATCCCGAGTTCAAAGCCAGCCTCAGCAAAAGCAAGGTGCTAAGCAACTCAGTGAGACCCTGTCTCTAAATAAAATACAAAATAGGGGTGGGGTTGTGGCTCTGTGTTCAGGTACCCCTGAGTACAATATCTGGCACCCCAAAATATAGAAATTAACATAGAATGTATCATTATTTCCTATATGGCTAAAAGAAAAGCCAGGAGAATAGTTTCTGAATACAAAAGTAAAAGGAGTTTCACATTCTTCCATGTGCTTTTACCATGAAATAGGCAGCCTTCTAAACAGTTACTACAAATAATATAAATCAGAGCTTTTTCATCTTTATATTGATAGTTGTGTATATAAAAAAATATACTAAAAGTTAAATTATTACTAATAAGTTGTCTACAGACAGAAAAGCTTATCTTCTATTGGACCCGATCTGTTTCCTAGAATTATAAATGTATTTTTTCTTATGTTAATTTTTTTATATCTCACTATTTGAAGAAATCATAGACATAAGGAAAACAGAGAAATAAGGCTGGTTTCAACAAGAAGACAGACGGTAACAGAAGTCATCTATAAGCTGATGCTGATAATTTAGGTATTCTGGGGATTATTTTTCAAAATGTCTTTTCAAGGGACTCTTATGAAACAGAGATGTTTCAAAAGGTTTCAGTCAGGTAAACAATACAGAATCCATTTACTTCATTTATTCTTACTGAAAAATGTTTATCTTTAGTCCAAATATAACCAAAAGGGATCATATTACACTTTTTACATAATGCTTAAAAGGAGAGAAATTTAAGACTATTCCATGTATTCATACAAAAGGGCATTATATGAAAAAATCTTATAATATTCATAGAAAAATAAAGCACAGATGTCTCATTCATCTCATAAAGACAGACAATTAGAGTTTAGAAGAGTCACTTTATGTGAAATTTGATCATAGACTATTTTCTTTGTGAAATATTTTTAAATTGTATTAAGAAACATGTATCTAAAGCTCTAGAAAGATTTATTGATTGAAAAGAAATTTCAAAAAATACTGCCCTGTATTAACATAGACTAAAATTAACACAAAATTAAAAATACTTTCTGTTTTACTTACTCACCTCTATATTCTTTTGTTGTGAGACAGGATCTCACTATTGTTCCAGATCTTGCCTCAAAATTGTGATTCTTCTAACTCAGCCCCAGGAGTAGCTGGGATCATAGGCATGCATCACCAGTTTTGGCTCAAAATATTTTCTTTTTAAGTGCAAAATCTTCAAGATGAATTTTGATGATTTTTAACAAGTAATCCATAAATCTATCTTTACCAAAAATATATTTACTTTAGTAAAAGTACTGACTTACAGATGAGGCTTTGTTCAAAAGTAACTTCATGGGCAGAAAAGCTTTAACATTCATTGAATTTCATGTGCAAACCTAGTCATACTTCCAGGGGGGTGGGATTAACCTTCCTCACTTCCATGAACCTGGTTCTCATGAGACCACCAGCCTTTATATAATAAATATATCAAAACAGATGAATACATGACCAACTAAGTCCTATATCTCATGAATACAGAAATCTAGGAAGTCACTTTGAGCCAAATCATCCCATGGCAAATCTCAGTAAGAGAGTTATTATTTATTAAATCTCGCTGAGATAACTAAATCTGGCTTAGTTCTTTTGCACTTGATCTTGTGTTTTGTTATCTTATAAGCAAGGTGCAGTAATTGAAACCCTTCAAATGGAGAATTTTTTCTTGCTTAAATCAGAATTAGCTTATACTGTTTTATAAGCAATTATCAAATTGTGATGCACTCATCAATGCAGAAAAAAAGGTATCCTGATTTTGGTAAACCAAAATTTATTTTTCCTTACTATGAACTTTCATTTCACATACAATTTATAAATCAATGCCATTTCACTTGACCTGAGTGAAAGCAGCCTTAAATCAGGGAGAGAAAGGATTTGGTAAATGAAAGCTTGTAAGAAGTATTTAAAAGATAATCAGTAAATGAAATGAGCAGAAATTGGTTGTGGCAAGAGAATATACTTAATTTAAGTCATTCCAGATGGTAGTGATGATTGTTGAGGAAGGTGTAATCATGTATTTCTGCAAAATTGCTACATACTTCTCTCAGGCTTACTCTGAAAGGATTGTAATATTTACTTTCACTCACCTACTAGAGATGAATCATAATTTTATTTTCAGTAGACTAAATAATGCCAGGCACAATGGGATTATTATAGATTGAATGGCCTATGAAATTTAGGAACTTGTCTTCTTCTTCCTGCCACTTTCCCTAGGACTCCCTCAATAATTTGCAGTCTCATTCCTCTTTATCCTTTTGTTCAATGGTTGGGCATTTGTGGACATGTGTAGTAGATTCAGTGTTTTCTGGATTTGCCTGTGACATTCCTGGTTTTTGATATTGTTTCGGTTTAACAAATGATGCTTTATTAAGTGTCCAGGTGTAGATGGGAAGTTATGTATTCATTGTCTTAGTCCATTTTGTGTGGATGTAAGAAAATACTTGGAATTTGTTTATTATACAGTAAGAAGGTTTATTTAACCATAGCCTTAGAGACTAAAAGTCAAAGATTAGGCAAATTTATCTGTTCAGTCTCTAATAAAACCCCCTCAGGTTGTATGTACCACAACATGGCAGGGAAACAGAGAAAACAGCCCATGCAGGTGGGGTTATGTATGTGGGGTGGGCTTGCTTTACAGTAGCCCACTCTAACTGGACTGTGAGAGTGAAAATGTACTTCAGCATGAAAATCACTTGATAAGGGCAGTGCCTGGTGACCTGGTCATCTACTCTGTCCACCTCTTAAACATTCTACTGCCTCTCTACATCACCATTTGGGACCTGGCTTCCAGCACATGAACCTCTAGGGCATGCACTCACACCATATCCAAGCAATAGCACTCATCTTACTATTGAGCTGGTAATGGTGAGGTCAAAAGTTTTCATTGTTGAGAGACAAAGGGCCACAGCCCTGAGTTTACCTTTAGAATTACTCAAAAGAAACTCGAGCAAAGAAAAGTAAACCACGAGATTTGTCATTGCAATGGTCAGCTTCAAATTTAAACTTTTGAATATGCTCTCCAAGTAAGGAGATGAGTTGAATAATATTTTCATGAGCAGTTGGAGATATTTTATATATAACTATAAAGAGAAAACATTGTGAGTGTGTGCGTGTCACAGAAAGACACTTGGTGTGTCACCTGGTGTGGTGGAACGTGCCTGTAATCTCAGCAGCTTAGGAGGCTGAGGCATGATGATTGCAAGTTCAAAGCCCCTAAGCAACTTAGTGACAACAATTCTCCAAATAAAAATTTTAAAAGGGTTGGGGATGTGGCCCAGTGGTTAAGTGCCCCTAGGTGCCAAAAGAGAAAAGGTAGAAAAAGAAAAAAAAAAAAAAGAAAGAAAGGTGACTGGTGTGAACATTACTAGGGAAAAAATTGTGGACTTGATCTCCTTGCTGATGACCATTTGGTTGAAATACCAATAATAAATATTCTTGCTGCTTGATTAACAAAATTAGGTCTGCTTATGCATGATTTGTTCATTCATATGCATAATTACTCAGCTTTTGAAATGGGAAATATATATATATATATATATATATATTCCCAGCATAAACTTTAGCTACACTTTTCACTGATGTGATAATTTTGAATTATTTTAATATATTTCCTTATAACAAATATTATACATAAATAATTCTAAATAGATTTCCTTCTTATCATAGGGGAAAATCAAGTGAAAATACATGATATGGATTTTCTTAGTCATGAAAACTGGTGTTTACAATTATTATCACCTCTTAATTTAATTATGTCAACATGCCCTCTGGCATTTTATGTGAATAGTTATAAGAATACTACCCATGGACACAAAGGACATGTATTCAGGAACAATTTTGGGGTATAGAAACTACCTGGTCTTTGAGGTAGATTTCTCTGTGATATCATCTTGCTCCTTTTGCTTTTCCATGGGGTCATTTCTTCATATATTTTTTAGTATCTCCAGGAAAATTTGGCAGGTTGAAGGTTTCTATATCTAATGAGGTCAATTTTGGAAAACATTTCCCTGGATATTTCTCTAATTCCTTTCAACAAGATTTCATACTACTTGTAAATTTATTTTGCTTCAATAGGGATTTCTCCTCCAGATTCTGTAGTATTTTTATGTATTTTCTCTTTTATGTGATTAATTTTAAAGCAAAATGCCTATTTGTTAATCAGAAACTGTGCCCCTGCTTGATGAAAAAGATCAATCATCATCTAATTTTTTGAACTTTAATCCAGATGAAGTGATTGGCTGAAACCTCTCCCTTGGGGAAGAAATGATTCTTTTCCATTTCTGGAAAATGGCATACACAGATATTTGATGGCCAAATTGGTACACTAGTTCAAAGATTGATAACTATGATAATACTCACCAAGAGTCTCTGTCTAATAATCTATAGCCTTCTATAGAAACGGAAGCACTAATGGCTAAATCAACATACTATCATGTAAAATTAAAAGCATATATCTAAGTTCCCTTTTAGGAATATTTGGCTAATGGTAATGGATTTGTTATAAGTGTGAAAATTCTAGGAGAGGGAAGGGAAGAGATCCTTTCCCCACTTTCATTGTTCAGGTTGACTAGATTTTGGGTACTGTGGGTTTAGTTGAAGCAACCATTTTAGACGCTAAAGGTGATCTTGTGAATGGAGCTAATGCACAAGGGAGTAAATAAAATAGACGATAATTATCGTTATTGTGAAGAAATAAATGCATATCATGCTTTCATTTTGGCTATTTTTAGTTTTAGCAAATGCAGTCATGGAATAAATACTAATTTGAATATAGTTTCTTTTGCTAGACAATTTTGGATATATTCTTGTTTGATTCACACATCCTGTGGTCTATAATACTATATGGTTCTCATTTTCATTATTCATGACCTATCACATTGTGTGAATTCACTGCAACTTTACTTAGACCTTGTACTATGAACATGTGATTTGTTTCCTCATTGTATTTAATGCTGCTGTGAAGATTTTTGTACTTTTGGTAACTGTATGTGTATTTGTATTCACTCATACACATATGCATAGAAGAGAAACTTCTAGTTAGTAGGAGAGATTACAGTTTATAAATATGTAAGGTAAAAGTTGTTTATATAAAAAATTCTTTTCATATATTCTGGGTTTGTGTTCTTTGTTGTTAATATGCATTTCAAATGATTTTCACTTTTTGGTTTTATTTTTTTTTTCATTATTTTAATGTTAAAGAGATAAAGTTCTTGGTTTTAATATATTTCAAACCACCAACCTGTTACTTAATGAATAGTGGTTTTATTATATTTACAAAAATTATGTAATGTGAAGCCAAAGGTCTTTTAGGATTGAGGATGTGGTCCGCTCCAACAGTTCAGAAAAAAAGAAAACACTTAACTGAATTTCTTGCTAGGTTCTAAAAATAACATGACCTAGGTAGCTATTAAGATAAGCACTATCTTGTGACCAACCTCTTACCTGAGACCAATGATCATTGACCATACTTACTTCCTTGATGTGATGAGCATTTGTTTATATAGTAGAACTTTTCCTTCTTTTTTCCTCCTTTCTCCTTTCTCTATTATTTCATTAATTAACAAATATTGTGCCAGTGATATTTAATTTTCAACTGCAGATTACAGAATGTTAATGCAGCATTGTAGATAAACCAAAGGGATCCTAAGCATTGTCCAGAGGTCCCAGATGGTCGCTATTATGACCACATTAGGTAAACAGTGGGTAGACTATAGTGGGTATTTGTCATTTGTTGTTACCTAAAATACAGCCTCTTCAAAATACCACCCAGGAAATTTGTTGCTCCATCTTTCTTTGTAGTGGAAGTGTAGGCAGTACATGAGGTTCTTTTAATTAAATAAACTTTTAAGAGGCTTTGGCTGTGAACAGCATGAATGAAAGAGGCTTTGAATGATATGAACTTTTACTTATGAATGAGAAAGAAGATCCCTCAGTTTTTAATTTTAACATTAGTCCTATAAAGTGTTTGCTAGTATTGACTGTGTGAATTATCTCCTCTCTCTCTCTCTCTCTATATATATATAGGCATATATATATATCTATATATGATTATATATGTATTTATATGTATATAAATGGATTCTAGTTATTTCCAAGAATCCCAAATAATCTTTCTTGGTTTTATGACTGTTTTCTTCTGAAATTAGTCTGTCCCCCGCCTTGCTTGAGCAAAGGTTTGTAAGTAGTATTTTTATTTACTTCTAAAAAATAACTACTTAACATAAAAAAAAATCATATACTGATACTATATTAAAGGCTGAATTTTGTTTTTAAAACAGTTTGTTTTCTTAAAAATAATGTCACTTAATGTATCTGGAATCAATTTTATTCAAACGTATTTGAAACAAATTTAAATACAAATATACATGTATGCTTTAGTCATGCTTTTTGTCACTATGATTAAAAGACCTGATAGGAACAATTCTAGTGGAGTAAAAGTTTATTTGGGATAAGGGACAGAGGTCTCAGTCCATAATGCTGGCTCCAATGCTCTGGGTCCAACCTCAGGAAGAACATCATGGTGGAAGGATGTGGCAGAGGAAATCATTTCAGGATGTCATACCAGGAAGCAGAGAGACTTTCCTCACCACAGACAAAATATATACCCCAAAGGTATGGCCCCAATGACCCACCTCCTCCAGCCACACCCTTCCTTCCTATAGTTACCATCCAGTTAATCCCTATCAGAGGATTAATGCACTGATTAAGTTAAAGCTATCATAACCCATTCATTTCACCTCTAAGATTACTTACACTGTCTCACACTGGATCTTTTGGGGGATGCTTAATATCTAAGCCATAGCAACATAGTTAGAGAAAAGGGAAGGAATCAAAACTGTTTCTAGTCACCTCAATTCAGAATGTAACTTAATTTTAAACACAATTCAAGTCTCATTCTTACATTTTTTTCTCATATATGAGTTTTTACACTAGAACTCATTCTATTTTGATAATCACAACTCCTTTTATGAGAAGACAGTGGTTAAAAATGAAGAAAATAATTTTTAGTTATTTTGTAATAAAAACAAAATGCAAAAGTTGGATTTTTAAATTTTTATTCAAATTTTCTAATTAGCAGAAGAATGCCAAAACCCAATTTGAGGTTGTAAATATTATTTTCTTTTCATTATTTTTCTCCTTTGCTCAAAGCAAGTTCATATTCTGTTGCTATTCCTTACATGACGCACATGGTACTTCATTAAATCAATGGGGGAACAATAAATAGTTGAAAGGAACATATTTTTTTCCTTATATACAAATTTTAAGTTTTAATAATACAATATTTTTAAGTTTTCATAAGGCAAGAGTTTCTCCACTTTAAAAATAATTTTTCAAAATATATTAATTACTTATTCTTTAAGTTGGAAGCAAAATACCTTTTCATTATCTATGTGGTTTTTTTTTTGTATTTACAGTTAATTATTTCTACTATGTAGGAACCTTTAATAAATGTGTTGTGACTACAAAATATTTTAAAATGAGTCATTTTCACACCTAATCTCATCTAGTAGACACACTTACATAGAAAATAAAATAGTGCTAACTGGTCAGCATGTGCTTAATGGTGCACACCAGAACTTCCTTCAAACCTTGTTTTAAACCATTTTTCTCCTTGTTTCATAGTTTTAGTTTCATCTGTAAACATTATTTTAATCTCTGCTGCTATTTCTTTGGATTTTTTTCAATTATATAAGCAATTTGATTGTTTTTATTTTTCCTCAAGACCTTCACTTATTTTTATAAAATGTTAATGAATTAATGAATATAAAAATTTTCAAAAGCTTCTTTAATATTGTGATGTGTTATAATTGTTCTAGCATACCTAGTTCTTCATAAGAATTCTCAGAAACCTAAGAGCATAAGTATAAACTCCGTACGTTCAGAGAGTGCACCAGTTCTATTTCTCTTCTCCTTGTACAATGCCAAGTCATAATATTTGTCATATAAAGTGGTTGGTCAATAACTATTTTAGTTACTAATTAATTGTGAATGTATATACATGAAAATTTAAAACTATCTCAATTTGTTAGACAAGTGTCTCTCAAATATTTTCAACATAGTTATTTGAACTACAAAAGCAGTAAGCCAATACCCCTTTGTTCTATTCAGTCCTAGTCCATATGCAAAATTCCCATGAACACAATCTGATTAAAAATATACTTACTTTAATTTCTATTCCTTATATATATCTCATGGATGTAAAAAAAAATCCTACTCTTCTAATTTTTGAAGGAAAACATAAAATCCATGATTCTTGTATCGACAGCACACATCCCTGAGCAAGCTCCCCTGTGTTGCTCATCTTCTTAGACTATTCAGTCTCCTTCCCTCTCCATTACTTACACTTGAATATGTAGAAAAGAAACTCTTCCTTTCCTTTGGAGTATTTCAGGGGTATGTTTATACTGGCTTTCTTGTTGTTTGTTACAAGTCTCTTTAAAATAATAATAAGTGGTATGAGTCTACATCATGCACAACCATTGAAACGAAAAGATGCACCCCATTTGTATACAATCAATCAAAATGCAGTGTGTAAAACTAAAAAAATTTTTTAAAAATAATAATAATAAATGAGTATATCTGATTTTCCATGTACTCTTTGTAATTTAAATTTGTAGATATGAGTCAGAGTGTGATTATAGTAAATGTCTGTATTTTATGTAGATTAGAATGATTCATTTTCAATCCTATTTATCTTTCATAATTAAAAAGTCTTTCAAAATTTTTTTCACTCCAAACTACTTAAAATATTTAAATTTATGGTTAAATTTGTTGACAAGTTATTATAAATCTTGCTAGTTAAATCAGATGTGATTTTGTTAACACAAGGTGAAATTCCTTCATATTTTCAAGGCTATGAACATCTTAATTGTGTGTTAAATGAAAAAGAACGTGACTTTTTTATAAGAGAAGTAGACAGAGATTGATAGATGATTATTAGATAACAAGTTTACTTATATTTTGGAAATTAGATCACATTTTCTTAACACTTATCACCCTAATGTCACAAAATGTATAAAAATATTATTCACAAAATGATTTTATTTTTGAAGTTTTATTTATTTAGTTCAGGTATTTACCTAAATAAGTATATTTATATATTTTTATAATATAGCTGAGGAAAGGAGTCTTTTTGATGTTCTGATGTCTAGCACAGTATCAGACATTAAAATAGATATTTCATACTTGCTTAAATGTATTTTTGAAGTATTTATTTCTGTGGGGTTGCAAATTCATTCATGAGCCCATTTACCTTTGAAAGGAGAATAAGCTTTTTAAGTCTTTCACTTGTGTTCCTCAAGAACATTCCCTTCCTTGGTTCATTCTAGACACTTGACAAATGTTTACCTACTGAGTGCACAGGATGCCGGGTATTCTAGATGTAATAGTGAACAGAACAAAACTCTTGCTTTTACTAACCTTGTATTTTGTAAGCAAGACTGATAGTAAACAAAATAATATTACAATTAAAAGCATATTAAATTCAGATAAGTGCAAAGGACAAAAAATAAATTTGGAGAGAGCTGAGGAGGAGAATTGTAGACAGTGTCCAATGAGAAGTCTTCATTAAATAACCTCTTGAAGGGAGGGGATGAACCATGTGTCCTTTGTACCCTAGGTGGTCAGAGTGAGAAGGGTGAAGGCCCCATGAAGTAAGCTTGCTTAAGTTCCAGAAAAACTAATGAGATCCCTGATTCTGGATCAACTTAGGGAGTAGGCATAAAGTCAAATAAGTAATATGGTCTTGTACCATGTCTTGTAAAGACTTCTCGTTCGTTATAAGGGGTTTGGCTTTTACTCTGAATATTAGGAAAGTTGCCAGAGGAATGTAAATAGCAAAATGACCTGATTTAGATTTAACCATATCACTCAAATTTGGTGATGAAAATACTAGAAAAATGGCCAACAGGTTGGGAACAAGAATAGTTAAGTGATTAGTACAGAACTGAATGGAATAGGTAGATGGAAGCAGAAAAGGGAGCGAGAAGGGACCAGATCCCCCAGAAATTGACTTTTGCTCTGTTCATACCGCTTTCAGTTCTCTTCATGTACAACTCTATTAGTCAATTTCTTTTTCTTCATGATGCTAAGTGTGTATTCATAATCTTCCAAACACAGTGTCTTGCACTTTTTCTGTGCTTTTTTAAAAAAGAGTTTTATCATTAAATTGAAATATTTGAAATAATCAATGACTTGCTTTCTATGATTAAAAAAAATGATTTTAGTTCTCCTCCTCTGGTGTGTCAACCTACTCATACTCACTTTCCACATCCCTCCAGAATATTCTCCAATATTCCACCAACTGCAACTGTCCCACACCATTGCCTTTGCCTTCTCTCAAGCTATTTATACAGAAAATGTTCAACTGCTTCTCTAACAAAGCTATTCATTTTGTCCCTTCTAAAATTCAAAATCTTCTACAAAAAAAAAAAAAAAATTCCTAAATTCCCCAGTCTCTATGGTAGAATTTACTCAAAATCCTAAAAACAAACCTGCATGAGTCCCAGGAATATTAAGTCATTTCTAATCTTCACCGAAAACGTTCATCCTCCAAAGAAGGTAGGATCACATCACCACCCAGAAGGCAACTTGAGATATGGTGACTATGAGTGATACAACAAAAATGGTCCACCTGATACAGTGCACTTCTGAATCTTGACGTTGGGAGTGGTGACTGAATTAGGGCCCTTGAGCTGTTCTGCAACAGAGGCAACACTCTCCTGGGAACTTTCAGTTCTAAGATGCTGGTTAAAGATTGTTCAGTTGCTATCGTGATGCTTAGTTAATAGGAGGTTCTGTACCAGCCATAGAGCTATCAGTTCTTGACTTTGAGATTAAGACACCAGCTGCCCAGGGGTAGAAAGTTATGGGCACAAGCTGATAATCATAATTGGGTTGCTTGTACTTATGACCTTGGTTCTGCTTGTTTTGAAGAAACTTTCTCACAATAATCATTTTAATGCTAAAATCTATAAAATAAACATGCTGAGCTTCTTCTGGGTCACTATCTCCCTACCAGGGATTTTAGTGAACTGCTGAGCCCCAGCTTTCTCTCTATATGTGAGTCTGTTTGTCTTTTCTTCATCCCCTCATTGCCCCTCCTACCTTACCCGAATTAAGGATTGTGCAGGTTGTGGCACATTGACACTGTTTCTGTAGTGCTTCAGAGCTTATAACCTGTTCACCTGGTCACCCAGCTCCCACATGTAATTTATATCATCATATGGAGTAACACCAGCAACAATGAGTCTGAGTCCTTCTAACATGTCCTGAGATACCTGAGCCAGGAGCTCCTTTTTTAATTTAACTTGGAATTTCTCCCAGTACCCACACAATACTTTTATATATGATTAAAGATTTCTAAGATTGATTCACATTTTATTAACATTTATCAGTTTACCCTCTTCTCCCAAAAATCAACTATTCTTTTTTATTCCAGTAATATGACTATGTGTTCATCTCTGCTCTAGTTCTGTTTTCCCCTTTAAGTTTTAATTTTGATGTTTTAATAATTTTAAGGAAGATAAAATGTGGGATAAAGACAAGTTGATTCAAGTTTTAAAAGTTAAAACTTAAAAATTACTAAATTTGTCCACTGTGTAATTTAAGCTCTTTCTTCACTGCTTCAATTAGTTTTTAAATTATAACTTCTGAATAGGATTATATTTTAGGATTTGATCATATACTATTATAAATTTATATCAATGATATAGTGCATGTTGAAAGCTCTAAGGATAACAACTAATCACTGTGATGACATTATTATCATATAAAAAAGATGTGATTATTACTACTATTGTGAGATCTTTTTAAAATATGTGATTCTGGGGATCCTAGTTCTAAGATACACATTATTTCACGTTTCACAATTTCAAAATTTAGGATACATCTAAGGTTTGACAAACGATGGTTTATGAAGATATCAGAGCTTAACATTTCAAAAGAAATAGAGAAAGAGAAAATACATATTTTTCAGGAGAATACTTAATAAAGAGACTATGCTGGAAAACTATTACGTAGTTACTGGGAAATGCAGAAAGTCAGAAGGTTTTACAATAGTTACTGAGTTTTCAAGCATTGTGTTCTAATATGAGCTATTTCATCAGCTAAGCATTATGTTCTAAAGGATGTGTTCACCATTTTATTTTCTGCAAATATATAAGAAAAGGGAACATTTAAAAAATGTATGATACAATGAAAATATATTTGAGATGCATATTAATATTTTATTTCTAATCTTATCAAATAATTAGGTTTAAAATGAATGTCTCCTTAAGATTATCAGAATTATGAAACATAAAATATAATTCAGTGCTAAAGGAATTTATCATTAAAAGGGCAATTTTGATTGGGCATGTCTTTTCTTTAATCTATCTGTCCAAAATTTCATTAACTCTTTTGGCATTAAGAAAATCTTCTACAAAGTTCTGAAGAACTGAAAATGGTTATTTTCCCTATATATTTTAAAATTTGTAAAAGAAGAATCCACTAGTCTTATTATGGTTTTCTATATTTTGATATTGTCTAAAATTTCAGTCAACTTAAATCTAAAATATTTGAAGCATTGTTTCAGATGTCTGAGGGTGATAATTGCTAAAACAATAACATTAACCTTACTATCTAGAAAATAGGCAACAAGTTTTTTAAAATTCCTTTAGAAGTGTGACACTTTGAAGTGTGGAACCAAATAATTAAGAGAACTTCAGTCATCATTTTAACATCACAATTTGGTACAGTAAATGTTAGCATTAGTAAAGTATACCTCCTTGCTTTTATTATATTTCTCTGATCAATCTGCATCTTTATTGTAATCTTCACAAAAAATCAATTCAATTCATATTTAAGAGTTTTTTTTTCTAATCTATGTACAAAGCACTTTAGAGAGCATATGAATAAATGGAAAAATACAATGTATTTTATTCTGTGTTCAATTATTATGTTCAATTATGAATTGAACAATGGGTTGGAGATAGACTACAAACATGTATTTTTCATAAAATATAAATTAAATAAGAGAAAATATTTTTCAAAAAGTATAAATGAAAAACAGTCATAGTTGAATAGGAAAATGAAAACAAAGGAAATCTTAAGGAAAGGAATGCATAAGACACATATTACAAATATACTAAAACTGATTCTTGATCTACATTTTTTTGATCATCTAAACAAAATAGATGGTCATGATCAGTTATAGAATTTATTGTTAAAATGAAACAATACCCCAGTAAATCAAATGAAAAATATTTTTCTTGACCCTTCTTTTCCTTTTTTTTAGTATGTTTTTTTATTTTTACAGACTGCATTTTGATTCATTATACACAAATGGGGTACATCTTTTCGTTTCTCTGGTTGTGCACCATGTAGATTCACACCATTCATGTAATCATACATATATATATAGGGTAATGATGTCTGTCTCATTCCACCATTTTTCATACTTTCGTCCCCTCCTCCCTCTCATTTCCCTCTACGTAATCTAAATTGTAGTTATGTCTTGTGGAAAGAAAACACTGATTAAGGGCAAATGGCTCCTATACTAATCTCACAAATAAAATCACAGATTTTTATATTGCTGTCTGTTAAAGTGTTTTCCATTCATTTTAGTTTGTTTTTAAGAGTTACTTATATAATTATATTTTAGTTATGATAAAATATTCATGCCATAAAATTTACCATTTAAACTTGTAAATATATAGTTCAGTGACATTAAATACTACTGTGCAGCTTTTTCCAGTATCCATTCTTAGAACTTTTCATCATCCCAAAGTGAAACTCTGCCCTTTTAAGAAATAATTCCGCCTTCTCCTGATCCCACTATCCCTTGACAACTGTAGCTTCATTTTCTGTTTTCAGGAATTTTACTTATGTTACTGATCTCATGTAAGAGGAGCCATGCAGTATTTGTCCTTCGTAAATTTAGCATAATAATCTCAAAGTATTGGAACATGTATCAGAATTTCCAAATTTTTTAAGGTTATGTAATATTTACAGCTTATATGTAGCACACTTTGTCAATGGACATTTGTTTCCACTTTGAGCTAATGTGAATGATTTAATATAAATATGATGTGCAAATTTCTTTCCTAACCCATTTTCAATATGTTTTGGTATATCCTAGAAGCAGAATTACTAAGTTTTAAGGAAATTTTATGTTAATGATCTTTTTGAGGCAATCCCATACTCTCTTCTATAACAACTGCATCATTTTACAATTCCATCAACAATGCACAAGGATCCAATTTTTCTATATTTTTCTCAACATATATAATATTCCTTTTTTCTCATAATAACCTTAAGTGTGAAGTTAAATCTCATTTTGATTTTGATGATCATTTCCCTGATGATTAATGATGTTGAAAATCTTTTCCTGTAATCATTGCTCTTTCTTATATCTTCTTTGGAGAAATATCTAATTCAAACCCTTAGTTCATTTTGTAACTGAGTCATTAGCTTTTCTTTTTGAGTTTAAGGAGTTCTTTATGTAATCTTATTATTTACCCTGTAATAATAATACAATTCACAATATTTTTTTCTCATTGTTTTTCCTTTTCACTCTCTTCATAGTGTCTTTCGATGCATGAGAAATTTTAATTTTGATAAAGTTCAATGTATTTGTATTTGTATATTCCTTTTTGCCTGTGCCTTTCATGTAATCCAAAAAATAGGTGTCAAATACAATAGCATGAAGTTTTCCTCATGTTTTCTTTTGAGAACTTTATAGTTTTAGGTCTTATGTGAAGAACTTTAATACATTATACTCAAATTTTGTGTGTGGTGTGAGATAGGAGTCCAACTTCAGTTTTTACTTTTTGATGTCCAGTTCCCAACACTATCAACTGAAAAGATTGTCTTTTCAATGAACTTGGCACTAGTTTGAGCATCACTTGACAATATATAGGAGAGTTTATTCATGGACTCTGTATTCTAATCTATTGGTTTATGTCTGTCATTTTATTCATACCCCACTCTTTTGATTACTGTATCATTTCTGTAAGTGTTAAAATCTGCAATTGTGAGGCCTCCATCTCTTTTCTTCCTTTTCATAATTCTTTCTACCATTCAGAGTTGCTTAAAATTCCATGTAAATTTTAGGATGTATTTATTTGTTGGAATTTATCCACTTGTAACTCTTAAACTTGTAATTAGTTATAAATGGTCTCTCCTGCATGTGGTCTCCCTAGGGAATGATCCATGCATATCTGAGAAGATATATATATATATATATATATATATATATATTCTGCTTCAGTTGGGTGAGAAGTTCCACAGATCCTTTTAGAGTTACGGTGTTAAGAGTAGGTTCAAATCTTCCATTTTCTCACAGATACTCTGTATAGTTGTTTCCTGACTGTTAAAAGTGGTATGTATCTATCTCTAATCATTATTATTGAATTATCTATTTCTCCCTTCATTAATGTCAGTTTTTGTTCCATGTAATTTGATGCTCTATTTTTAGATGCATATATCTAAATAATTGCTAAATTTGGGCAAGAGATTGACTCTTTTATCTTTATGAAATGTCACTTTTGATCTTTAACAACCTGTTCTTTGATTTAAAATCTATTTTGTATGATAGTTAACAATCATAGCATTTCTTTTATGATTGCAGAGTACCTGATATGGATTTTCCCATTCTTTTACTTTCCATTTGTTTATTCTACAGATAGTACAGATTTGGATGTAAATTTTCTAATGGATTATTGGATTATTTTTGCCTTTAAAAAGGTTTATTCAGTCACTTGGTTTCTTTGTTCTCCCTTCAGTGTTTTTTTGTTTTGTTTTGTTTGTTTGCTTTTTTACTAAATCAATATTTTCTACTGAAGCATTTTATTTTCAAGTATTTTTAAATTATAACTTTCAGATTTTTCCAGCTTTCCTCTATTGCTTACTATACATATCTTGCAAAAATCAACTGCATGTTTGTAAAAATTTAATTTCAGTGATGTATTTTTATTTCTCTTCTATGAATCTCCATTTCTTCTCTACTTTTCTTGTGTTTTTATGCATCTTAAGCCTGCATAGGTTAGGCTTACATTTATATTCATTATAAATATTTTATGTTCATTATTATATTGTAATAGTATTCTAATTATTATTTTACTTTATGCCTTTTAAAGAAAGTAAAAGAGAAAAGAAGAGCCAGGATTTATAAGCTTTTTATGTTGATCTCTGTGTAAGTTAGTTTGGACAACTACAGCAAAAATTCTACTGAGTTGCTCAGTGACAAGCATTTATTGCTCACACTTCTGGAGACAGGCAAGTCCAAGATCAAGGCTTTGACAGAGTCAGTGTAGGAGGGCAAAATTCATGCTTGGTAGATGGTGACTTTTAGCTGTCTTTTGTGACAGAAGGAGAAAATGAGCTCCCTCAGGCCTCTTTTATGAGACACTACTCCTATTCATGAGGAATTCTCACCCATGGTCTAATTACCCCCCAAAGTTCTCACCTTCAAATTCCATTATCTTAAGGATTAGGCTTCAATATGTGAATTTGGGAAAAATGCATTTAGTTCAAACAACCTTAAAAAAAAAAAAAAAAAAAAAAACGCTGATTCTTTTTATTTCCTGTAAATTCAAGTTAATACCTAGTATTAACTACTATTCTGATGTAGACTGGCTCCCATCCACCACTATTGTGCTAATAGTGTCAAATTTATTGTATTTTAATATGTTAATATGTCAAATAAAATTTTCAATTGCAATAGGCTGAATATTTAAAGTCACCCAGATTTATATGCTGAAACCTAATCCCCAGTGCAATGGTATTTGAAGATGGTTCTTTTCAGAGGTAATTAGGTCAGGAAGGCAAAACCCTGATGAATGGGATTAGTGTGCTTATGAAAGACTCCAGATAGTGATCATTGCACTTCTGCCAAACAGGAGTGAGACAAGAAGCAGACTCTTCTTGGGTGAGACAAGAAGCAGACTCTTGCCAGACATTGGATCTGCCAGTATCTTTATTTTCTAATTCTCAGTATCCAAAACTGTGGGAAGCACATTTTTGTTATTGATGAGACATCCTCAATTATGGTATTGTGTTATATAACAGCCCAAACCGACTGAGATATAAATGCGGGTGTTGTGCGTGTGTTTTTATAAAAGTATATATTCACACATAAGTTTAGAGTTTTATAATTTTACATGTATACTATACATACATAGTTTTATAGAACTGTTTTCTAAAACTTTAGAAAGAAAAATAAAAGTATACTGTCTTAGTCTCATAAAAGATGTTCTATAACAACAAAGTCCTCAATACATTAAAAATACAGAATAACTATTGGATTCTTACTTCATTCATGAATATTAAAGTTTTTCATAGAGAAAAATTAAGACATGCTCAAAGTGGACAATTTTTAATACATCTTCACTTAGTAACTGTTAGATTGAGTAGACAATCTAAAAATGGGTATAAAATATTTAAACCAATGTAATTTAAATTTTTTTCACCTGTGGAAACATAAAGCACTCTTTCAAAAATTTTAGATTGCATGTTTTTACAAACACACACAGAATATGTGTGGAAATTGACTGTACTGGGACAAAAATAAAATTTCAGCAATTGTAAAATCTTTATCATACATATATATATATATAGTCTCATAACATTAATCTACAAGTCAATAACAAAAATAACAATAATACATATACATGCTTTTAAATTAAGAAATAAAATGGAGGACAAGAAAAATGTTTCTTTGAATTTTCAAAACTGTTTTGGACCAAATACAAATTAAAATACTAACATCAAAATTGGAGGAATATGGCTAATATTATATTTGAAGGTATGACTTGAAATTCTCAGAAAAGAAATATGAACACCAATGATCTAATCATACATTTCCCAAAATTGGAATGACAAAGCAAGTGAAACCCAAAGAATATTATCAAGAGGAAATCATAAAGAATAAATATTAGTAATACCAAACACACATGTAATAAAGTAGATTATCAAAGTCAAATATCTTCTCGTGACTTCCCAAAGAACACAGTCTCATGTTCTCCAAATCATAAGGATATTTTTCTGTCACTATATTTTTCACATTGAGACCTACAACTACCTGAAATTAATTTTTAAATATTTTCTGAAGATATAGGTAAGATTAATATTCTTCATTATGGAGGAAATAACTATAAAAAATACCATTTATTCTTTTAATTCAGTGTGTTTAAAATATACTTTTTAATTTTTGGTTCTCAACAAAATTGAGAAGGTACAGAGCTTCCCATATACCCATTGCCCCAACACATGCATAGACTTTCCCATTACCAACATCCAAACTAAAGGTACTGATTTTTTTTATAATTGAGGAGCCTATAAAGATACATCATAATCACCCCAAATTCATGTTTTTAACATGTGATTCACTCGTGGTGCTGTGCATTCCACTGGTTTAGACAAATTCATAATGACATGTGCCTGTCATAGTATAATACAAAATCATCCTGAAAAGACCTCTCTTTCCATGTTCATTCCTCCCTATCCCCCTAACTCTTAGAATAACACTGATATTTTTACTATCCCCATAATTTTATAAAGATCAGCGTGCCCAGGGTGTTTGGATGATATACTTTTCTACTTTATTGTTTCACAAGTTGAGTTTTGAGAACAAGCACTTCAAGATCATGTTTACCAAATTTCTATTACTAAATACTAACCCATTGTTGGACAACAAAAATCAATGACATACAGAAAGTAGCTTGGAAGTATTTCTAGTGAAAGTTTATGTTGCCTAAACACACACACAGACACATTCACACACAAATACACACACAATCACACAACAGTGTTTGTAGTTTGAAGTTGGCTATTTCTTGTATAACTCTGCTAGTACCTGTATATTCTAGACTAATACACTAAAAATTAACCTTATTAATTTTTTTTTCTAGGGAAAAAAAAAGTGTAAAACTTTCTTTAGACTGAAAAATTAGGATCCTGATTTTAATTTTTTTCCTGATGGAAAGGATACGGTCAATGTCTTGAAAAGATCTGTGTTATGTACCTTAAAAAGATTAAACTAATAAGTAAAATTGTACAAATCATAAGGAATCACTCTCATAAAATTTTAGTTTTTTTACATGTAGTTACATAAATTATTTAGCTTCAATTGTTTTTTTTTTTTTTTTTTTTTTTTTTTGGTCACAAAGCTCTAAAAGAGCTTTAAGAAATTTGCTATGCAAAAGTTGTATTCTATTTACACAGATCTTGCTGTGCATCTCCCTAGATTTTTCCTGCTTGGATTAATGAAAGGTAATTCAATTCACTCAAAAATACTTCATTTTCATTGAGAGCACTGACATCTCCTTATGCCATTCAAGCAGATTTCAGAAATTTTTATTGCTAGTTACTTTTTATTTCAAAATTTAGTAGTTACTTTGCTCTTATGGAAGTAGTCTTTACTTTAACCAGTTGCCAGGACAATAATGTGTATCCTTATGACTACTTGGTCTTCTAAAGTGACATTTCAACAAAATCTTACATTAATTTTATCTGGATCCTTCAGGAACTTAAAAGTCAGCTAGTTTTGGATAATTCACATTAACATGAAATGCCCAAGTATGGATCAAAGAATCAAATTAATCTGCAGATGTTTTTAAGTCAAAATCAATTTATAACATCTGTCATCACTGATATTTACAGCTAATGCTTTCCAACTTCCAGGTTTATGCTGCAGCCTTAAAGGAAATTTTGTGCGATCAACTGAATTACTAACGTCTTGTTTGATTTTAGGTAATGAAAATTTACAGAAGTTACCTTAAACAAACAGATAAACAAAAACTTGGTGTGGGGAAGATTTTTTGACTATTATTTTTATTTATCATAGTTACAAAGAAAAGCACACATACTAATTGAAATGAAGAGGAATGTTTATTATAAGATTATAGAGCTGGTTTAAAGAACGCAGGGAAGGGATGGATCCAGAGCTCAGATATAGACTAAAATAAAAGACTATTATGTTTCAGAGTAGGGTTTTCTAAATGCTTATTTTATTTAATTTGATTTATTTTAACAAGCATACAATTCACAAGAAAGATTAGCTAAATTGCATCATCTATCTACCTTGGGCCTGGGAACCTCTCTTTCTAACTAGCACCCTGATGTTCTAACCCTGCAAATCACAGTCCACACACAGAGCAACAAAGATGGTAAAAACCAAGGAATTCTCCTTTTATTTTCCTATATCTAAACTTCAGTTTAGGCAATTTCTTCAATCTTTTGTCCTACTAACGACTGATTTTTCTTTAGTTAGAGAAGATAACTGAATCTGAGAAAAATAAATTTTATTACAAAACTCTAAACTATAGAACAATGAAACTCAGAGTTTGAAAAGAGATAAATAACAATGCTACTGGGCTAGAAAGACCATAAAACCTAGGTGAAGTTTTCTTAAGAATGAGGAAATTTATACCTAACATCAATCAGTTATAATCATATACACAAAGACATGTGATAAAGAAATAGCTATTAAGGAATCATTCTTACAATTTAGGTACAGATATCAAAAAAGTAATAATTACCCAGAATTGAGAAAAGTTTGTCAGTTGAGAAGGTCCCTATTTTATGAGCTTATGCCTTCAATGAATATAAGTGAAAGTCCAGTAACAAAAAAGGAAGTCAAATGTTTAATTAAAATCAAACAGTAATTACAGAACATACATAAAGAATATTTTTTATTTTACTTTTAAACTCCTTGTTCACTCATCTACAAGAACGCAAAACACTATGGCAGTTACTTATGTAAGGAGTTTTCATTTGTTACGTATTTTCCTATAGAATGATGCCAATCAATTAGCTTCAGAGGAAAGTTAGGTGGATCAATAATGTCGCTAGTGACTCAAGTGATTCCAGTTTTATTTTTCACACTATCAGATTTCATTCTGTAGTATAAGTTTCTGGCTGCATATCCAGGAAATATATCCATATCCCTGGCAAGATAAAAGAATAGGCAAACTCTAAAAGAAATAGTACATGGAATCTACTTTTTAAATTAAGAAACTATTAACTCACCAAAACAACTAATTGGAAGAGTGACTTCACCAAAGATTATGTATGGATGGCAATGAAGTGTACAAAATGAAGCTTAGTATCATCATTCATTAGGTAAAAACAAAAAATAAACCAAAATTAGAAACTAATACTTGCCTATTACAATGTATGAAATTTTAAAATGGATCAAACTAAGTGTTGGAAAGAATTTAAGGAAATAGGACACTCACACATTCCTGTTAGGAATGTAAAATGGTACAATCATTTAGGAAAACCATTTAACAATTGTTTTGAATTTAAACATATATCTACCAAATGATTCATCAGTTCTCTTGGATACATGCCTAAGAGTTAGTAAATGATATGTGTACACATGTTCATAGTAGCTTTATTTATAAAAACCCAAACTGGACATAACTAAAATGCCAATCAACAAGTGAAGAGTTAGCCAATGTTACTAAGTAACAAAAAAGGATCAACTGAGCTAAAGACACTAGATAAAAACAGCATATATGCTACGTTTTCAGTGACATAAAATTATAGAAAATGAAAATAATAGAAAGCAGATCAGTGACTATGTGGGTACATGAAGGAGCAGGATGATAGGGAATATAAAGGAACAAGAGAAATGTTTGATAATATGTATATGTTTATTATTTGTATTATGTTAATAGTTTCACAAATGCAAGTACATATTAAAAACTATTGAAATTCCATTTATTACATGCCTATTATACTGCAGTTAAATGTTTAAAAAATAACTAGCAATCCATAGTAGGCATTTTAGAGTGAAAATAGAAAAGATCTTCCAGATTGAAAAAAAAAAACCTTAAAATCAACTAGACTAGAAAGATTATATTTAAAAGAGCAAAAGTGAGATTCGTAATTGATTTTGAAATACCAACACTGAAAGGAAGAAGAAGTGGAAATGCTATCTTCTACTGGCTGTCAGGGGAGGGAGAGAAATTGGAGACTTCCCTAGATAGAATTCTGCACACACTGTTATTGTAAACAAGGAAATTAACAAATTGAAAGAGCAGAATGAACATTAGGTGGAAGGAATGTGCTCTCATAAGCATGAGAGAAAGAATACAAATTTTTAGATATGAAACAAATCTAAATGTATGTTTACTAATTTGAACCATATAATGATAATATATTATGAAGATTAAAGTCATTGAATTAATATAATATACACATATGAAAGAGATAAATGATATGAAAATGTTCTAAGATGAGGGTAAAGGCGAAAATATAAACAGTGGATCAGAGATCCTAAAAATGAAAACTGGCAAACAATCTAATTATTCCTCTTTAGAACAATGGATCAGAAAACTAGTAAGTCCATCAGTTAAAATACTTAAACAGATCATGTAGCCCAGCATATATAACTGAAGTAAATAAAGTCAGATAAAAAATGGTCGCAAAACACTATTTGTTATCATATGGGTCACATGTAAGTAGTAAAATTTTTATAAAGATTCCATAACAAGTAGGGCAACTAGCTTAAGTATATAATTTTTAAGGGGAATGGAATGAGGGAGAAAGTGTGTTTTGTTATTATGTTCAATATTTCATTTTTGTAAACATAACACTGAGATGTTTGGCTGAAAATTATGGTAAGTTTCTGTCATATTCTCTACTTTTGAACTTGAAATAGAACATACATTTTACAAATATTTAAAATAGCTTTTTTCCCATTGAAATTGATAAGTTTGGTCAGGCACAGTAGAGCATGACTGTAATACTAGTGGCTTGGGAGGCTGAGGCAGGAGAATCTCAAGTTCAAAGCCAACCTCAGCAAATTCCAGGCTTTAAGCAATTTAGTGAAACCTTATCTTTAAATAAAATAAAATACATAATAGGACTGGAGATGTGGCTCAGTGGTTGAGTGGCCCTGAGTTCAATTTTCAATACTACCCCTCCCCCAAAAAAGAAAAGAAATTGATGATTTTTAGTATTTTTTTTAAAGTGGAAAAATTGAACTGAGGAAGCAACTTTACAGAAAAATAATTATTTTGGTAATGTGTGTGTTGCAGTATAATACTATGAAGACAGAACACTAAAATGCAGCAATACATTTCAACAGTTGTGAAAAATAATGTTTAAAGAATTGTTAACTATACATAACAACTAAAGCCATGAAGATGAATAAGTTATAGAATATTTATATTTGTAGAGAAAGCTTGGGACCAAGAGACAAAAATATGAAAGAGTAAAAGAATTAGTAAAACTTAAAACTTTAAAAACTGCAATATTCCTAAATCATTGAATGGAAAAAAATAAACAAATAAAAAGTAAAAAACGTCTAATGTTCCAAAGGTAGGTTCTAGCATCAAACTAATGTAAAGAAAGTAGATGCTGTATTTGTCCTATGGTTGGCAAGACACATTAATAATAAGAAAGATTCTGAGAAATCTTGAAAGAACAGCATAAATTGGTTCACACTAAAGCACCCTAATTCAAACACCAGATAACTTATTTTTTAAACAACTGGACATCTCATAGAATGCTATGGTTACTTTGAAAACTCATGTATAAAATAAATATTTCAAGTGAGTGTCAAACTGTGCAACTGTCCATGTTAACATACACTAAGAGTTGTCGATGTGTTGTATCTGGTGATTAAGAATTCACTGGTATTTAACAACAGAAGCTTTAATAGAATGTGTGTTATCCACAGCTCATTAGTGCCAAGGCAGAGCGTAGATTACAGGTAAGTCAAAGAAAGTGCTCAGAGACATCATGGAGATATGTGATTTACTGATTTACTGGGGGAAAACCTATGTGAGATCAGTGACTGCTCCAAGAATTCAGTGGTGATAGGCGGGGAGATAACACATTTGTTCCTCATTGTGCTGGGCCACGTGATGTTTCCTCTCCCTCCATGCTTTGTCTAGTAGCAGTAGACTGGATGAGTGATGCATATGCTTTCCATAGTGCCCTTAATTCCACTCTCAGTCCCAGATCCTAACATTGCATATGTTAGGCTGCAAAAGTGGTGACATGATCAGCATTAGCTTCTTTTCTTTGCTTCTGTGACCAGAAACCCAAGGAGCAACTGTCCTGGCATACATTCAAGTAGCTTTCTACAGATAGCACTAACTTTCCCTAGCTCCCAGAATACACAGGAGAAAGTCAATCCTTCAAACTAACATGTATCTAGACTTTCTGGCTCAGGCATGTTCTCATTTTTCCCTTAGCTTGGGTAGGTTCAGAAAGAGGTCATTCGGGAACATGATGTTTTACTGTCTTCTTTTTGCTTTAGGGAAGATACCCTATGGATGATATTGCGGAGTTATAAAGGAAAGACTAGGATATAATAACAGTAGGTCTAGAAATCTCAAAAGGAGAAAGAATGGTTATAATATGGAAAGAAGGGAAAAAGTACAATAGATTTTTTTTAAAACTCTTAACACTGTAGTTTGAATTGTGCTAAAGATATGAATCTGAATTTTAGTTTATTATTTAATACAAATTTAAATTACATGACCACCACAACGTAAGGAAACTGAAATGGAGAAAAATAAACAAATTTTTTAAAGGACCATCTTTCAAAATATGGTTGAGGACTACTGGTTTCAAAATTACCCTGCAGATGGAGTCAAGTAAACTGCTGCATTTTAGAAAAGTAGCCAAGGAGAGAAAACTTTCACAGTTCACTTCCTTCATTTATCCCAGATGCTATCTACTCATAGATGCTTGCAGAACCTTTCTACCTAGAAAATTCTAAGCAAACCATTCCTTAAGTCATTAAAACTCTTTAGGATTTCTCTCTTCCTGGACTTGGAATTCATTAGATTCATCATGGTAACTTGTTCTTTTTCAAATTCACTTAATATTATAAGGAAATACCTAGTATTTTTAGAAAAGCTACATAATAATTAAAATGGAAATGTAAACTGGAAAATGGAATTGTCAATTTTTTTTTCCATTTTAGAATTCTTTTTTTTTTATTGTAAACAAATGGGATACATGTTGTTTCTACCATTTGTGTAATCATAAATTTACATAGAACAATGTTGTTTGATTCATTCTGTTATATTTTCCCTTCCCCCCACCCCTCCCACCCCTCTTTTCCCTCTGTACAGTACTTCCTTCCTCCATACTTGCCCCCCTCCCTAACCCTACCTGTAATCCTAATATTAACCCTTCCCTCCCCCCCATTATGTGTCATCCTCCACTTATTAGCGATATCATTCGTCCTTTGGCTTTTTGAGATTGGCTTATCTCAGCATGATATTCTCCAATTTCATCCATTTGCCTGCAAATGCCATAATTTTATCATTCTTTATGGCTGAGTAATATTCCATTGTATATATACCACAGTTTCTTTATTAACTCATCAATTGAAGGGCATCTAGGTTGGTTCCACAGTCTGGCTATTGTGAATTGAGCAGCTATGAACATTGATATGGCTGTATCTCTGTAGTATGCTGATTTTAAGTCCTTTGGGTATAGGCCAAGGAGTGGGATAGCTGGGTCAAATGGAGGGTCCATTCCAAGTTTTCCAAGGAATCTCCACACTGCTTTCCAGAGTGGCTGCACTAATTTGCAGTCCCACCAGCAATGTATGAGTGTACCTTTCTCCCCACATCCTCGCCAACACCTGTTGTTGCTCGTATTTTTGATAATTGCCATTCTAATTGGGGTGAGATGGAATCTTCGGGTGGTTTTGATTTGCATTTCTCTTTTTACTAGAGATGTTGAACATTTTTCCATATGTTTGTTGATTGCTTGTAGATCTTCTTCTGTGAAGTGTCTATTCATTTCCTTAGCTCATTTGTCAACTGGATTATTTGAATTCTTGGAGTAGAGTTTTTGAGTTCTTTATAGATTCTGGAGATTAGTGCTCTATCTGAAGTATGATTGGCAAAGATATTCTCCCACTCTGTAGGCTCTTTCTTCACATTGCTGATAGTTTCCTTTGCTGAGAGAAAGCTTTTCAGTTTGAATCTATCCCAGTTATTGATTCTTGCTTTTATTTCTTGTGCTTTGGGAGTCATGTTAAGGAAGTCTGGTCCTAAGCCGACATGTTGAAGATCTGGACCTACTTTTTCTTCTATAATCTGCAGGGTCTCTGGTCTGATTCCGAGGTCCTTAATCCATTTTGAGTTTAGTTTCGTGCATGGTGAGAGATATGGGTTTAGTTTCATTCTGTTGCATATGGATTTCCAATTCTCCCAGCACCATTTGTTGAAGAGGCTATCTTTTCTCCATTGCATATTTTTGGCACCTTTGTCTAGTATGAGAAAATTGTATTTATTTGGGTTTGTGTCCTGTCCTCTATTCTGTACCATTGATCTACCTTCCTATTTTGGTACCAATACCATGCCGTTTTTGTTACTATTGCTTTGTAGTAGAGTTGAAGATCTGGTATTGCAATACCCCCTGTTTCACTCTTCCTGCTAAGGATTGCTTTAGCTATTCTGGGTTTCTTATTCTTCCAGATGAATTTCATAATTGCTTGCTCTATTTCTGTAAGGTACGCCATTGGGATTTTAATTGGAATTGCATTGAATTTGTATAGCACTTTAGGTAGTATGGCCATTTTGACAATATTAATTCTTCCTATCCAAGAACATAGAAGATCTTTCCATCTTCTAAGGTGTTCTTTAATTTCTTTCTTTAGTGTTGTATAGTTCTCATTGTAGAGGTCTTTCACCTCTTTTGTGAGATTGATTCCCAAGTATTTTATTTTTTTCGAGGCTATTGTGAATGGGGTAGTTTTCCTAATTTCTCTTTCTGAAGATTCATCACTTATGTATAAAAATGCATTGGATTTATGGGCATTGATCTTGTAACCTGCTACTTTACTGAATTCACTTATGAGTTCTAAGAGTTTTCTGGTAGAATTTCCACGTTCCTCTAAATATATAATCATGTCATCAGTGAACAGGGATAGTTTGAGTTCTTCTTTTCCAATTCGTATCCCTTTAATTTCTTTGGTTTGTCTAATTGCTCTGGCCAGAGTCTCAAGAACGATGTTGAATAGAAGTGGTGAAAGAGGGCATCCCTGCCTTGTTCCAGTTTTTAGGGGGAATGCTTTCAGTTTTTCACCATTTAGAATGATATTAGCCATGGGCTTAGCATAAATGGCCTTTACAATGTTAAGGAATGTTCCCACTATCCCTATTTTTTCTAGTGTTTTGAGCATGAAGGGGTGCTGTATTTTATCAAATGCTTTTTCTGCATCTATTGAAATAATCATGTGATTCTTGATTTTAAGTCTATTAATATGGTGAATTACGTTTATTGATTTCCTGATGTTGAACCAACCTTGCATACCTGGGATGAAGCCCACTTGTTCATGGTGCACTATCTTTTTAATATGTTTTTGTATGCGATTTGCTAAAATTTTGTTGAGAATTTTTTCGTCGATATTCATTAAGGATATTGGTCTGAAATTTTCTTTCCTTGATGAGTCTCTGTCTGGTTTAGGTATCAGTGTGATATTGGCTTCTTAGAATGAGTTTGGCAGGGTTCCCTCCTCTTTTATTTTATGGAATACTTTGAGAAGTATTGGAATGAGCTCTTTTTAAAGGTTTTGTAGAACTCGGCTGAGAACCCATCTGGTCCCGGACTTTTCTTTGTTGGTAGGCTTTTGATGACTTCTTCTATTTCAGTACTTGAAATTGGTCTATTTAAATTGTGTATGTCCTCCTTGTTTGGTTTAGGCAATTCATATGTCTCTAGAAACCTGTTGATGTCTTCGAAATTTTCTATTTTTTTGGAGTATAGATTTTCAAAATAGCTTCTAATTATGTTTTGTATTTCCATCCTGTCTGTTGTGATATTTCCTTGTTCATTCCGAATTTTAGTGATTTGGGTTTTCTCTCGTCTTCTCTTTGTTAGTATGGCTAAAGGTTTATCAATTTTGTTTATTTTTTCGAAGAACCAACTATTTATTTTGTCAATTTTTTGTATTGTTTCTTTTGTTTCAATTTCATTGATTTCAGTTCTGAGTTTAACTATTTCCTGTCTTCTACTACTTTTGGTGCTGTTCTGTTCTTCTTTTTCTAGGGCTTTGAGCTGTAGTGTTAGGTCGTTTGTTTATTGAGTTTTACTTCTTTTATTAAATGCGCTCCATGAAATAAATTTCCCTCTAAGTACTGCTTTCATAGTGTCCCAGAGATTTTGATATGATGTTTCTTTGTTCTCATTTACCTCTACGAATTTTTTAATTTCCTTCCTAATATCTTCTGTTATTCATTCATCATATAATAGCATATTGTTTAATCTCCAGATGTTGGAATAGTTTCTGTGTTTTACTCTTTCATTTATTTCTAACTTCAATCCATTATGATCTGATAGAATACATGGTAGTGTCTCTATCTTCTTGTATTTGCTAACATTAGCTTTGTGGCATAATATATGGTCTGTTTTAGAGAAGGATCCATGTGCTGCTGAGAAGAAAGTGTATTCGCTCTTGGTTGGATGGTATATTTCTATAAATGTCCGTTAAGTCTAAATTATTGATTGTGTTATTGAGATCTATGGTTTCTTTGTTCAACTTTTGTCTGGAAGATCTGTCCAGTAGTGAGAGAGGTGTGTTAAAATCTCCTAGTCTTATTGTGTTATGGTCTATTTGGTTTCTGAAATTGAGAAGGATTTGTTTGACATACATGGATGAGCCACTGTTTGGGGCACAGATGTTTATGATTGTTATATCTTGCTGATTTATGCTTCCCTTAAGCAGTATGAAATGACCTTCTTTATCCCTTCTGACTAACTTTGGCTTCAAGTCCACATTATCGGAAATGAGGATGGATACTCCAGCTTTTTTGCTGAGTCCATGTGCATGGTATGTTTTTCCCCATCCTTTCACCTTTAGTCTATGGGTATCTTTTTCTTTGAGGTGAGTCTCTTGCAGGCAACATATTGTTGGATCTTTCTTTTTAATCCAATCTGCCAGTCTATGTCTTTTGATTGATGAATTCAGGCCATTAACATTCAGGGTTATTATAGAGATATGATTTGGTTTCCTGGTCATTTGGTTCATTTTTTAAATTTTATTTATTTATTTGTTTGACACAACTTGTTTCCTCCTTTATTTGACAATTCCTTTAGGATAATTCCTCCCTTTGCTGATTTGCTTCTTTGTTTTTCATCTCTTCCTCATGGAATATTTTGCTGAGAATGTTCTGTAATGCTGGCTTTCTTTTTGTAAATTCTTTTAGCTTTTGTTTATCATGGAAGGATTTTATTTCATCGTCAAATTTGAAGGTAAGTTTTGCTGGGTATAAGATTCTTGGTTGGCATCCATTTTCTTTCAGGGCTTGAAAAATGTTGTTCCAGGCCCTTCTAGCTTTTTGGGTCTGGATTGAAAAATCTGCTGAGTTCCATATTGATTAAACACGATATAACCAAGATATTGGTTTTCACATGGAATTACATATTTGTGAAAGATCAGTACCTGCTTTATCTGTATTACACTCTGAGGCCACAGAGAAAATGCGAACTAAGTCATCCTCTGTCACCCTGCCCTTTTACTTTACCATTTCTGACCTCAGTGGGGAGGTTCTTGGGAAGACCAGCAAGTTAAACATGTGTTTAGAAATGTGTCTGTCCCCTGGATGCCAGGGCTTTTCAGGCCACCAGTGCATCCTCTGTGGTCTGAGCCAAGACAGAGTGCCTGCTTATCTAAGTGCAGATGACTTTAACTACTGGAATAAAAGCTTCCTTTTCCCTTTAGAATCTCATATGCTTTTGCTTAAAACAGAGAATATCAGTTTGGCTCCCTTGATTTCTTATCTTGAAATCAGTAATGCTTCTGATATTTAAATAACTTCTTAATTTTCTTCTAGCAACCATGTGACTTCAATTTTGCATATAGGTAGGAAATGTGAATATGCTATGAAACTGATATCTGAATTCTTGAAAATCAAAACATACTGTTTTCTTCACATAGATATCAAAATATTTTCAGACTGTCCTCATAACAGTATTTCCTTACATCTATGTCTGTAAGAACATAACTATGTTTTTATTTGTGTTTTAAAATCATCAAGTGTGAGGAAATTAAGAGCAAATAAGTCAAGAGTCAGTTTTATTTTTCACTGTGTGCCAAGTAACTTTTTTTTCTTGGCTTCTGTGAAAGTAAGTAAATATACTTTAAAGTTATCAACTCTATGAAAGTATGACCTTAGTGGGATTTTTGAAGACATTATTTTCAGATAAATTTTCAAAATAAAATGCTATAAGAAGAACCTAAAATGTTTTTAGTAAGTGAAAATTAGAGGAATTCATTGGAACTTTTTAAAGTCATAATATTCTTAAGTTTGAATGTATAAACACACATGTACATATACCAATTTCACACAAATCCTATGTCAATAAATCTTATTTTTAGTTATAGCATTTCTACTTTGAGTTTATTCACATTTGCTACTATCATTTTAAATTTAAGAAAATATTGCTGAATATTATATAAACTGCCTAAGAAATTATTAAAAACATAAAATTTTATAATTCTACTTAGTAAAATATTGTGTTTCCCTTCTGAAATCAATTTTTTTCAAGTTAACATGTATTTTTAAGTAAACTAAATATATTTTTGGTTTCATTCTCAATGGGAGATTTGCAAATGATAAGTAAATGAGCCTGGATTCTTTGCATAACCTTCATCTCTGCATTCATGTTACCTTTTATTATTCTATTCTTCCTTAAAATATAGATTAAAACTATAGCTGGCAATATAGCCACCTTCAAATAATTAAATAAATTTTCAAAGTTAAATTCAATTAATGAAGAATTTTTCTCTTTAAGTTTTGGACAAATTTATATTTTTCCAGTATTGATGGTCATGCAATTGTTTGAATATCAAAATGAGTCTTACAATACACACTAGCTCTCCCTGCAATGCAGAGCACTTAACAGTTACGTGCACACTTTCCACACCTTTCTCACTCTATCTTTGCTTTCTTAGCTTTAAGAATGTGGATAGAAAGATTTATATAGCCAATTACTAATAATCTTATTATAAAACTATAATACTTTTTGCTAAAAACTATTCTAAGATCATCAAAAGATGGTTTCATTTTTAAATTCTTTTTTCCATTTTTTTTATGTTTTAAATATGAATGGTATCACATTCTTCAAAAACAAGATTCCCTTTATTAATAATACTCATAAAAGAAACAAAATATTTTCACTTTCTTATGCTACACTTCAAATGCAACTGCATTTCAATGAATATGTAATTATTCTTTGCCTTCATATTATAAAAGAAAAGAAATGAAAGAAGTATGTGCATATTTTAAGTCCCAGAAAAGATTATATAATTAATCCTTAATTTTAAAATATATGTTCGATGTTATATTCTTTCTTTCATTTTTATCATTTAATTTTTTAGGAAATTTGAAAGCTAGACAAACAGAAATTTTAAAAAAATTCTTTGTTTAAAGGAGATTAATAAACAAAATACAATGAATACTTGTAAGTTATATGATATGGAGATACAGTCATGAAGTTTTCATTAACATTTCTTTTCCATCATTCTTTGGAAATATTTTTAGAGTTTATTCTTTAGAGCAGTGACCTCATAACTATCTGGTTTTCAGTATCTTGTGGTCATCAGCATAGGACAAATTATTCATGTTTCAGTACTTCAATAATGAGATGACAGCCCATAATCCTCCCTGTTGAAGGGATTGTCAGAAATTATTGAATCCTTAGTGATATGACCTCAATGCCATTTGAAACGTGGCCTCATAAGGGAGTACATGCTATCTCAGAAGCCCCTTTTATTCCTCATAGCATATTTTTTAAAGGTTGCATAATATCACCCATGTGTGTCACATATATGCATAATTCAAACTGAAAATCAGTCAGGAATAATCATGTACACAGAGTATGTATTGTTTTGTATGTTGCTTATTTGGAATAATTATTATGAAAATACATGGATATCATCGTAAATATTTTAGTAAAATCCAGAATGTCCTACTAGAGTTTCTAATTTTCAGTTGCATCATGGTTGATGTGTTTAACTGGGATTTTTATTTGCTTGGTATTGAATTTCTATCACTTTGATAATGTTTAAGACATGAAGAGTATTCTAGTGTGCATCATGGACTAAATGTATTTTAGTTTTGCATTACTTTAAAAAGTAATGAATGAATCAAATTTCACTGCACATAATCCATTTCTTTTGGTTCATTCAAATTGATTTGGATATTGGGCATTATTAACTGCTTTGATACTTTTGATATTGCTCAAAGTAAAACAATAACAAAAAAAAGAACATATATCCCAAAACACACATAGTATGGCAATGGAGTAATGAGTCCTAGCAAAACAAGAAACATACATTATAAAGTATTTTGAAAGGAAATTTGAATGTGCCATTATTAAGTCTATGAATTCAGATTTTATGAGAAAAGAACTTAAAATACATATAGAGTAAAGATGCATTAACAGAAAATATAATTAGTAATGACTTTAATCAGGGATATATGACATCAAGATCATATTCAGTAACTGCGAAAAGAGTTGAAAATTAATCTTTAATGAAAAGTATAGGTCTTTTGCTTAGTATAATTTTCTAGCAATATTGGAAGGCAAACTATTTACCTATAATGAAACAATTACCATTTTAAAATATTTGGCTTTATTAAAAATAATTTAGTTGCTATAATTGTTTTAAGATGAGAACTACAAAGATATAAAGATAGTAAAATAAGGAGTTACTATTAAGGCAAAATAAATATCATTCATAAGTAAAACTTAATGAAATAGAATATTGGCAAAATATAATTAGATGTCTTAAAATGTAAAAGTGAAATTTTTATAAATCATGCTAATGGGTTGTCATTACTTTAGCCTGCTCTAAAATCTAGAGTTGAATTCTACATCATAAAAAGTGTGTTTTGCTCATAACATGACATTGAAAGACTATATGAGTCTGAAAAGTAAACCTTTGGGAAATGATCTAATGGTAGCAATTATACAACATATAATAGGATAAAAGTTCAATATATAAATATTGATGGAAATGATCTAGGAATTAGATGCCTGGCTAAAACTATAAGTGCCATATGAGAATTAAATATTGCAGAAGAAATATTTGGACAAATAATGGGAGACAACAAATTGGTGCAATATCATAAATGCATCATTATGTAAGATTTTTTATTTGAAAGTCTAAAAGTAGTCTACACAGATCATTGGAACTAAAAATGATGCTCTTCTCAATTGGAAATTCATAAGCAATCTAAACAAATAGCAAATTAGAAAACAGAAGCTTCTGGAAATAAAGCTTCTAGAACTGTTTTAATTTAGATACATAAGTAATCATTTGAAAAAATATTGTTGAGTATAATAAAGTTTTTATATATGAGTACAAGTACTCAATGTTACTCTTCACGAAAATCTGAAATTAATGTTTTGCAAATCAACATTGTTGCATTTTAAAATAACTTCAAATACACTGCAATTTCATCATATTATCATTTTCTAAGTTGTTTATGGATAACAGAATCATCTGATGTTAATAAGAATATTCATTTTTATTAATAATAAATCACAAATTAAAAAGTTATTTTAGTATGTGTAAGTTCACATTTTAGAGAAATAAAATTTAATAATATATTCTTTTAATATTTTGTTTTGAATTTAGCATACTAATCAATTTTCTTTCAAAATCAAACATGTTTCTAAATGAGTGCTTATTCAATGAACAATAATGTCTTTGCAAAAGACGGCATAATCAAAGGAAAAAGGGAAAATACAAAGAATATGTAGTAATTTTAAACAGTCATGGGGAAATACTTTCAAATATGTAATATAAATTAATGGGAAGTAGAGAATATATTTAGGAAAATTATTCAGGCTGAGTCTTTCTTCCAGGTAATGTGCATCAATTTATTTTCTAACAAGTTATGGATTGTAAACTCAATATTAAAGACGAAATACAACTAAACATTAGCAACAACAAAAGAAGCCAGGATGTTTATGCTAATAAAGTGCTGTTGAGGAAAATGAATTTGACATTTTAAAATGGGATAAAAAACAAAATTCCTGTGTAATCCTCACTGTATTTAGGCTTATTTGAGCTTAACAGAGACTTGACATACTTAAGCAGAGGGTGGAGGGAATTCATAACGCCAAGTTTATATTTTTTTGTAAAAAGAAAAAAGGAGTAAAATAAAAATTGAAGACTCAAATGCCATTCTTTGTAATGCACCAGTGATTATTTCCTTAATTGGATAAATAACTTAAAGCTGAATCCACTACAAGATGCTTCTTGACACAGTGTCAATTTTCAGTTTGCTTTCAAGTCTTAATTGGATTCATGCTTTTCTATACAATTTCTGTTTGAACAATTGAGACAGTTTCTACACTCTAACGTGCTTGTTAGCAGAGCACAATTAAGTCTATTGTTTATCTTTTGTTTTACTTGGAATAGTGCTTTTGTACCAGGTGATATGCCAGCATGCCATCACCAATGATTTCCATTTTGCAGTTGGTAAATAATCAAAAATTCTGAAAAATGCTTCCAAGCACAAGCACATGATTCACTCTATTCTGTTTTAAATTTTTGCTGTGTGATAAGAGATATTTTTTTTCTTTCTCTTCAGTAGCCAGATAGAGATAAGAGTAGGAACTCTTTGTGTTAGAAGAGAGATTTGGGGATGTTGAAATAATGAAGGGGATGATGATTATGATGATCGTCGTTAGCCTGTATTAATACCTATGCCAGGCACTGTGCTAAAGCAAATTGCGTATAATAATCTAAATTGAATATGATAATCTAAATTGCACATAATAATCTGTTTTAATAATCTAATTTATTCTCACACAATCCTATAAAGTACACACGATTGCTATTCCTGATATTCAGATATAAAACCTCAACCAAGTTCATTTTTTTGTTAGTAAATAGCAGAAGTAATAATCAAAAATACTTAATAAAATACTCACATAAGCAATTGTGTAATTATAATATCTGAATATACAATGAAGGAAATGAACCAACATGATAACACTGCAAGAAGATCTCCTGAGAAAGGGTCACTAGGTTCATAGCCAAAATACAAGCAGTAATGCCTAGTCTTAGACTTTCTAAGCATTATTTTCATATTTATCAGAATATTAGGACTGCCAAAATTATGACAAAAATATTCTGATATGCTACACATATTTGAAATTTTGAATAGGAAAATAAGTAAACTGAACAAGAATTGTGAAAGGAGAATGCCTGAGGTACACCAGAAAATGATCTCTGATAATCAAGAGTCTGCAGTAAGATGGTGTTTTAATCAGCCTTTAGTTGCTGAGACCAAAACACCCAACAAGAGCAACTTAGAGGAGGAAAAGTTTTTGACCCATGGTTTTAGAAGTTCAGTCCATAGTTGGCTAACTTCCTAGCTCTGGGCCTAAGATGAGGAAGAACATGGCAGAAGAGACTTGCAGAGAAAAACAGCTCAGGACATGACAGCCAGAAAGCACAGAGAGAAACAGAAAGAGAGAGAGAGAGAGAGAGAGAGAGAGAGTTCTGCTCACCAGACAAAATAAAAAAATCCAAGGTCACGTCCCCAGTGACCTACTTCCTCCAGCCATATCCTACCTTTGTATAGTTCCCACCCAGTTAATCTATTCAATCCACTGATTAGGTTATATCTCTCTTACCATTTCACAACTGAACGTTCTCGAATGAGCTTTTAGGGGACATCTCATATCCAAACCATAACAGATGGTACATAGCAGATTCAGGACTTCAATTTTTTTTAAAAGGCCAATAGGACTAGAATATAAAAAAATCATGAGTAACAGTGCAGTAAAATGAGATGGGAGTAGTAGAAACCAGATAGAACAGAAGCTTCTGTGAAATGTGAACAGCTGAATCTGTTCTTTGTTCCAGGGGCAAGGTAAATTAACCAAATGGTGGGGTACAATGTAATTGCAGATATGGTTTGAGAAAGACCAGTGTATTTGGAATGCATTTGAGAATGCGAGTAAGGAAAGGAAGTGTCCAAATATGAGGGAATAAGAGCTTGTGAGGATGAAGGCAAGCAGAGAAATGTTCGCCATAAACTGACTGAGGTTAACAGGTGCTTTTGGTGCTTAGCTCATATTCATCCAGCTTGCCCCAGAAGCCACATGTACTGAGTTCCAGACTGCTAGGGGCACCCTGCATATCTGTGCTTGAGAATGCTCTCTTCCAGTACAGCATGATGTGCCTCTTTATAAAGCAGTTGCAAAGATCTGGACAGGTAATGTTCTAGAAGCGATCTTCAAATGGAAGAAAGTTGGTGGGAAAAAAGCCCATATTCTTCATCCCTTAGAAAGGAAGGATAATTTGGAGTTGTATATTATGCAGCCTTTCAAAAGTTCCCCAGAGGACCTGAGTTCCAGTCGGTTGTGGCAGTCATTTCCCCTAAATACTTATGTTACTGACTTTTCTCCCTTCCTGTATTACTTCCTTCTTCCTTCCCTCATAGGTTCCTGGTCTTTCTTTCCAAATAATATAACCTTCAGCTTCCTTTATTGAGAAATACCTTTTCCTGAAAACAAAACAAAGACAACATGAATTAATAATTAATTGGCTATGGAAGAATAGGATGAAAAATATTAATGATGACACTGGTTAATAGTCCTTAAAACAGGATATTATTGTTAAAGTAATTTTCCATATAGACATCAGCAGAAAAAGACCAGGTTTTAGAGAAATTTCATGAGAATCATTTTTAACATGTGTTTGATTTCCTGTGGGAACATTCAATAAAACCATCAAGGAGATAATATCATTTGCACAAATGCAGGTTTGAGGCTCAGGAAGTTGAGAAAGGAGAATTGTAAGTTCAGAACCAGCCTCAGCAACTTAGCAAGGCCCTAAGCAACTTAGTAAGACCCTGTCTCAAAATTTAAAAAATTAAAAATGGGCTGGGGTTAGCATGTTCAGTGGTTTAGCACCCCTGGGTTCAATCCCTGGTACCAAAAAACAAATAAACAAACAAAACAGGCTTCAGCTAAATATATTGAGAAATCATTGGCATGTGTGGTGACTGTAGATAAAATTGCCTCAGTGGACAGCATACAGAAAGACGAGAGCCGTGAGTAACCCCACTTTTAATGATGACCAATTGGAAGAGAATGCATGGACAGAAGGAAAACGAGCAGATTAGGTCTAGCTGAAGAAATGAGCTAATGGTGACATCACAGATACCAGAAATGAATGTGTCCTCCACATTGTGAGTCTTCCTAGAAATAAGTGAGTTTTCAGGGCATATAAAGGACTGTGCACTGGGATAGTCACAGATTTCGGCCTTTTCTTTGGAGAATCAGTTGACTTCTTGCAATTTTAGGATACATTTAATATTATACTTCAAAGTCTTGTATAAAACCAGGATATCACTACCACTTTCCTACAATTTAGTCATAATAATGCTTAGCACAACGATGCTTTTAGACTCCATCTCCAAAACAGTAGAACTCATTTAAAATACAATCTCCTTATATTTCTATAAAAGAAATAATTACAGAGCAGTCACCAGCAGGAAGGCTTGAATCCTTTCTGGTGAAGAATTACAGAGGAACTACAAAATAAAAACCTTTACAGTTAATGTATCATTAATTATATTTCCATTTCCTCTGCCAAGGGGAAACTTATTAGGGGAAGGGTTAACGACATTGACCTCAAACACCTGCATTTATGTTCATTTGATCTATATCATTTGACCAGGAAAAAGTGTGACTAATAATACTATGCATAGATGGCTTATTAGCTTATTGGTCCATCAGTGCTATTTTGAGTTCATAAAATTTTTCATTACTAATATCTTACTATTTAGAAACATCATCTATTACTAAATATTAAGGACATTTATTCAGTATTGGTGGTCCCGTCTGAGAAATTGTTCTATTGTATTTCATTACTCAGAACTCAAGTGATGATTGGGGGAGATACTGATGAGATAACTAAAAGCAAAAGAGCATACTTTTGATAAGCCACCTGATACATAATATCACAAATCCACGTTAAAAAGTATGCCTTGAAACTTCCTTTGATCTGATACTACTGTAATTTTTTTAAATTCTTGTTATTAATCCTTTCATCAATTTCTATCCTGAGGGAATTCATTAATCTTAAATTTGTTATCTAATTCTTTCAGAATACTTTATGAGCTGATGTTTTATTTCAATTCTAATGGCATTTAAAAAATAGAAATAACTAACTTGCATCTGGAGAGCTGGAAGAACAAGCAGCTGTGCAGTCCAAAACATGGAAGCTCCAGAACAAGAAAGATCAACCTAGAGCTACTCTAGTCTGAGACCAAGACTTCTGGTAACTACCTGGAGAATCACTGGCAGAGTTCGCTTTGGAAGAGTAAAGAAGCGAGAGTCCAATAGCCTCAGATGATCAAAGCAGCAATCAAGAACTGTTCAAGAAGAGCTGAGTTTGCATCTGGATCTGCTTCCTTGTTCTTCCACCTTTTATTCCATCCTATTGGGTGGTGCTTCCCATACTTGGGGGGGCCGCCACTTCAGTTCACTATCCTATATTCCAATCATTCCTAGATACACCCTCACTGACACACTCAGAAGTCTCTTAATCATCTGCATCTCTTAATCCAGTCAAGCTGACAATTCAAATTAACCATTATGATGATGGTGGACTCTCATTATCATAAGAGTTTTGAGTTTAATCTCAAACTTTTATTACTACAGAATTTAAGTCAAACTACTTACTATCTATATGTCCAAATTTTGTCATCTGTAAAACAGATGGTAATAGTATTTGCCACCAGAGACATTTGTAAAGAAGCAATTAGCCAATTTATTTAACAAAATATTAAGTGGATGTACATAGAATTTTCTTAAAAATATAATTTATAATCATGATATTCAGATAAGCACAATAATTGACCCCCTTTCTCATGATAAAATTTAAAAATCACATTGTTCAATATAAGCATTTATTCTTATTTTAGAAACATTTCTATATAGCAAAATTATATCACAAATACTACATAAAAAATGAAGTAGTATTAATTTATACAAACTAATTTATACAAACTAATGCCATGTGGATAATTAGGGAACTTAAAGAACAAGTAACAAAGTTTTGATTTTTTTTTAATATTATGTTTCTTTGCATTTAAATCCAATTACAAATGTTAAATTGCTGCAACCAGCATAGCCAAAGTCGGGGTCCCAGGGATAGTAAAGGGGGATCAGAAAAAAAGGACTCATAAACACAGAGTTTGAAGATAAAGCTGGGATCAGGTGGAGCACCTAATAGAGATGCAGATCTAGAGTTAGGCCAGCAATCTTTATTTTTATATGTCTCATTATTAGGTTAAAACTATACAAGCATTATTCTTTGTATTCGGGAAAGTTACAGAAACTAGGACATCTATGTAGCTTTTCTGCAGTTGCAATCCAGTTACAAAGTGCAATGTTAGGAGCTTTATGTAGCTCTCACGAAAGTCCATTGTTAAAAGTCACTGTAAAGCAGGCAGGCTCAGGAGAAGTGGAGCTGGTGAAACATTGTCTAGCATAAGAATTTCTCCATGCCCAAGAGCCATGTGCCTGAGATCAAGGTCAGAGCTGATAGAACTCTTGCACAGAGCCTCCTCACACAGGGCATTGCCACAGCAATTAAGCATCCTGTCCCTTTGCACAGGAACATTCCCAGGCATCAGGCATGCCACAACCATGAGGTCATCAGAGACCTCTAATCTCCATCACCACTCTCCCATCTGCTGTCATTGATCTCCAGAGTTAAAGGTAGAAATGTGAATTTCTATTTTATATTAGCTTCATGTAAACATAAAATTTAACTGATTTACATTTGATAACAGAAAAAATGTATCTTCCCAAATATAACTATGGATTTCAAATTTCTGTTCGAGTACTTTCTTCTGCAGACCACAGGATAACTTTAAAGCATCCCATATTTAATTTTCACTTCACTATCTGCCAACCTTTAACTTTTATGAATGCTGAACTTTATTGCACACTATGGGTATACTATTTCATGCATATTCACTTATTCTCATCTTCTTTCTGTCAGGAAAACTCACATTGTCTACTTCACTCCTACTTGCTCAGTACATTGGCAATATCATAAAGCAATGTTTTATATATATATGTACATATATATGTACATATATATACATATTGTATATATTGTTTTCACTGTTACCATTAACTATGTAAACAGTAGAAATTAAACAGTCAAGTATAGAGATAAGGGATACCCATAAGAGTGGATAGGAGCCTGGAAGGATTGCCTAAATGTACCTAATGAAGTGTAAGAAGGACTGGAGAAAGGATTAGGACATGTGTGAGAATTCAACATAAAATGAAGTGGGATACAGTGTACCAGTTAGAGACAGACAAATGCAAGGGAATAGAAGCACAGTGTAACATGACATGTTTGGGAAACAGCAAGCCTCAATATACCTGGAGTAGAGAGAAAAAGGTTTGAAATGAAGCTGGACCAATGGAATCTCAAGAAGTATTTGTATGTCATATTTGGTTATTTAGATTCCTGTAGGGAACATTCCTTAAGCTTATCTGACAGCAGTCACTGACACCATGGTCTAAGTAAGCCAAACAGTCTGAACAGAGAAACTGAGGTAATGGTAAAGACTCGCCATGGAAGGAAGGTCTTTGTAGCTGTTGAGGCTGAGTGTGAACTGAGAGGAGACCTCGTTCTGACTTGCATCAGAGAAAGCTGTGATGTGAGCTCGCCCGCGCTGCCTTGCCTCATGCTGAGCGCAGGAGCTTGCCATTCCCCCAGTCCTTGGTCTCAGACCTGTTGCTGGGCAGAATTGCTTAGGCATACTTGGTTTGTTTACACTACCTGGATCCTTGATATACAGTTCATCTATAGGCTGACTCTGTTATACTTTAACAAGCATGTTAACCTGATTGGATAATGTGCCTATATATGTCCTGTGCAACCTTAAATAAAATTAGATCCATGCCTTCAGAGCTCAACCTCCCATGCCTGGGTAAGCGCGCTGGGAAGGATAGGCATTGTCCGTCCTCACCCTCAGCAAACCCGTCTCCGAACATCTACAGATTCCTCTTCATGTCAAGGAGGAATCAATTCTGAATTGGAAATTAATGTCGTCTCATGAAGATCACAGAGCTGGTTATGCCAAATCCGTTCAAAGTCAAGACTGGAATATCCTAACAGGAATCAAATGATGAAATTATTGTAAAAGCCCAGAAGAAATAAAAGATACCTCTGAAATATGCAATTTTAGAAAGATGTATAAAATGTGTGGGATAGGATCATCAAATATTGATATATTGAAATAGTGCAATGAAAGTGTGAACATGAGAACATAGAGGAATCCAGATTACAGCCTTGGGCAGTGAGTGGCTTTTCTGGACCTTAACTGAGTTAGGGAGCTCTGAAGGAAAAAAAAAGTTTGTTAGAAAGACTGAAGATTTGGACACATTGGAATAAAGATTCCTGGGAGGAAGTTCAAAAGGAGAGATCCAAATGTTTAGGGTTGAGATATGGATTTAGAAAAGGTCACTGCATATTTGGTAATTATACTTTTGTTGTTCATGGTATAATGTAAATGGAATCTGAAGAATCAGAAGTGAAAAGGCCAAGAATGTTGCATTAAGAAGGAATTGGGAGTAAAATGACCCTCTCTCTACTTTTAAAGGTACATTGAAAAAAAAAAAAAAAAAAACCCATGAAGAAAATTGAAAATGTATGTCCAGGGAGGTATGAAAGAACCGTAATAGAATGATGTCAATTTGTTATGTTTTTTAACCTTTGTAACAATTACATTGTTCTTGATGACTAAGATCATTAGTCTAATAACTATAATTAGTTATAATTATGCAAAATGGGAATGTAATTTAATGTGTTCTCTATTTACTGTTCTCAAAAGATCTCATTAATAGTGTTTATGAACAACGTATTTATCTCCATCTTTAGGCCACCTCTAAGGTCCTTCTAGCTATCAACCTAGAATACACATGAACTAATGCTACATTTAGAACCATAGACTGATTCTTGGAAATACAAATAACTTGCATAGAACTTTATACATAATAGTTGCTGAAAAAAATTTAAGGGAATTTTAGAGATAAGTAATTCATTTTATAGATAAGTAAATCAAAGTTAATAAATGGTAATTAAAAATTTCAAAGGGGTAACTCTGGTGTCAGCATTAAGACTACACCATAGATGGATTTATTTCCTATGGTATCATCCATATTTTCTATAATATTATACCACCTCCTCTTAAGGTATTATGAATATTTTTAATTAACATGTCATAAGTAGTGACAAACAGAAACTATTAAATGCTTTTTAATTACACCATTATATATTTAATTATATAATTCACTCTATTATAATATATATCTGTATTTTTTCATTTAGTTGATAAACTATTATACATAGCATCAGTCTCCATAGTCATCAAGCTCAAAGCTTTCTTATGCACTTTCCTAAGCATTTAAATTTTAAAATACAATTTTTACAAAGTATATGGACAACATTAAGGTCTTATTACTCTTGTTTAATCCTGCACATATCTACATCTACAATGTACTGAAAAAACCAACTTTAGAACACACAAGAGTGAAGATGCAGGAGACTCTGGCTATGGAAGATTTCCCAGTCTAATGCCATCTAGGACCACTTGCCAATCCACCACCTATTTCTCTACATTACTTCTGTAGTTAATATGCTGACACACTATTAATTTCCCATTTTATACATCTTTTATAAGTGTATCAATTTTTTTGGTTATATGTCCCTTTAATGATAAATTAGCATAATATCTATATACTAGGGGTTGCTATGAGCAGCTAATAAAACTCTGTAAATAGCTACTCTTTCTATTTGAATTATGCCTTTTATGACACAGAAGATTTACATTGAAACTAAAGGCTAATATTTCTTTTAAATTCATGGTTGTGATTTTAATTGCTTTTAAATGATAGAAATGATCTAAAATATTTTATTATAAGCTTCAACTTATTAGAAAATAGAATGCATATAATTTACCATACTTTTAAATATCTTGATCCTTAAAGTATTATTTTAAGCCAATAATTAATGATAGAAGAAAATGAACATAAAAATATAACTATAAATCATGCTAAAATTATGAGAAATGGAAAACAAATTGTTCTCTCAGCTCTCTTTATAAATAGTCTGACAGGAGAAAAGTTTAGTAAAGATGCATTTCTAAGATAGCCAAACTTAACTAAATTTTTTTCTAAAAATGCAACTTGGATTTGAAAAAAAGTAAATTGACCATAAAAATACATGTAAACATGGGGATTTATGAAATCATAAAATGGACACATCTGTCTACTTTGAACATTTCTTGGTTATACAGAAAAGTAAAATAATATTCACAGAATAGTCAAGTTGATATACTTAGAAAAAAACAAAACAAAGTGCATGATATTTACACTTAAGCTGAAAGCATTTTTATTAACCACATTTTGTATGTTTATTCTGAGGAGCCTCACAAATGTCCAAAAACTTAAATGTATTATCTAATAAAGATAAATGTTAAAAAAGAGAATATTGAACAAGAGTACTCTGAAATCTCTTTGCCATAAACATGATATAGAAGACCATCAATATACATGCAATACTTGCCAGGCCACTCCATCTTTATAATCAAAGGGGAGAAATGTCACAAAGTGCTTCAATGTTGCAGTCTCTTAAGAAGTTTTGAGCCCTCCTAACTTTATGTGGAAGAAAATAAGGGTGAATATTGAAAAATGATATAATGTCCTATTTTCTTTCCATCCTAATAATCTCCACAATTGATTAATATATTCTGAGATATTGGAAATTTTGAGTTGAAGTACAATTGATAGTTAAATGAAATTAATTTTGATAAAGTTATATAAATGCAGTAAGAACAAATATAATTTATTTCATATTTTCTCATTTTGATTATGCTTCAGAGTCCAGATCTTGGATAACACCTATGAAAATTTGATGAGTCAATTACTCATCCTGTTTTAATTACTGAGTACTTATACTTACAAATTGATTATACTTATCACCATGAAAGGACTGTTTCTGTTGCTCTCAGAAAATAAAATTATCCCAAAGAATTATTCCTTTTAGATATACCTATGCTGATAGATAAATTCATATGCTCTTCACAGGTAGACTATGCTTTCAAAAGTAATATATTTTTCTGGGCTGAAAACACCAGAAAAAATACCGACCATTAAAAGAATACTTTCCACTATTTAAACAGGAAAGTGATTTTGAAATGAAAAAATTTTCACTATGTGACAGAAAGTATATTTAGAATAAATATTTTACAGCTTTTATTTGCATGCTATATTCAAAAAATAAGTTGCATGGACATTCTGATCTCCTTGTTTAGGCAGGGCCTCTGTGATTTCAAGTTTAAGAGTTCAACTCAGAAAATTGGAAACTTGAGATTAAAAAAGAAATTCTTAAATGTTTAAAATAAGTTTCTCATATTATATAATAACAACAAATTGAAAGAAGAAAAATCTCAAAATCCTCATTAGAGCATCAGAATTGGAGAAATATATGTATAGAAAGGTTACTTTTCAGGTTACCAGGGTGTCAGTCTTCTCATTAAGGAAGAGCTGCAAAAGGGTTTCCTGGGCCCTCATATTATAGTGACAGTTATTAAGCATCTGACTTTAGTATAGAGCTTAATTTCTGTTTGGGAATACAAAAGAATACTTCAGCAAGTAATTTTCTGGACTAAAAAATTCACAAGATCTACATGATGTGAAATCTGTCTAAACAATATTCCTAAATGTTCTTTAAAAGTCGTAGGAAATTTAAAATGTCTCTATTATACAGCTGTCATCATATTAACAGAGAAAATGATTAGGTTAAATGAATATTCCCTGAGTGATGTTTAGTTCAAGTCTCTGTCAGAGATATTGAGTTACCAATGCATTTTCTTATTAGTCCAAGATCATTATTATCCTGGTATAGAAAATCTGATTCTTATTAAACTGAGAGAAAATGATACTGTTTAGACTTTACCTTCTGATGCCCACAAATTACTTTTTATCAGGGCTGTAATGATAATATACAATGAATCTGGTTCTTCAATTGTGTTGTTATATTAGACTTATAAACTCTCAGAAAATGAGGTATGCAATACATCTCAGTTGCCAATTTTACCATCAGTTTTTAAAATTTTTTGATTTATTTCTTACACATATAAACATGATTCATTGCTGAATTTTTATATGTATTGTTATTTATACATTTTGCTCTCTATTCTACAACTTCTTGAATATTTTGCACTATTGTTGGGTATTTTATATTTTAAGAATATTACCAAATTGTCTTTATATATCATTTGCCTTTTGATTTCTTCATATAAACTTCTAAAGTTTTATCTAGCAAAGTTTATTGCTTCTGAATTTTTGAAGTTTATTTTAATATATAGATGAAGTAATTATTTTTAATAATAATAAATACCAATTTATATATATATTTATATATAAATTTATTTATATTCATATTTATATATATTATATTTATACTTATTATATATATATTATATATATCTGTCATACTCAGCAAAGTGAAGAGAAGAAGGCAGACTAGTTACAAAATGAAGGACCCAAGGAATGAAAGGTTCATGAGTTCCCCAGGGTTTCTTTTCACCTCATATAACAAAGACTGGGTATACTGGAGAAGTCAGAAAACCAGTAAACTTCAGTGTATGAGGACAGAGAAAGACACAGAAGGGGAGTGTGGAGGGCAGATCTTCTTTCTTTTGCAAAGGACCAGTTTTGAAGAACAGAAGATATGTAAGTAATAACAACTGTCACTGCATAATTCTTACAGATGTTATTACAGTTTTTACTTTGCAAAAAGTAAGGTGTGACCATTTTGTGAAATTCTTAAAATATGTGTGCCATAATTACTTAAAAAATCATTTGTTAATAAGCTATCTTTGGTGCAAGATTAGGATACATGGGATACTCATGGATATACATTAACTGGGTGGCAATCATTATGCAATGACATAAGATAACATTCCCATTCAAGCCTCACCTCACAGAAACAAAGCAACCGTTTCTCCCTCCTTCATCCCCTCATACCCTGGCAAAGTCCAGTGGACAGTCTAGATTTTTCTCCAATTCCTGTTTGCATGATGTGTTCCTAACTACCTCCTCCAACCCACAGAGGTGGTATCAAAAAAAGCCATATGGGAGTGAAATTTTATTTCTATTGAGTGGTAAGTAATGTCTTCCTTGTCCCAAAGTATTACTTCCACAGTGTGGGAATGGAAGTCCAGTCTCTGGTCATGATCCTCCATCTGTCTTAAAAATGACATTCCATTTTAAATGTGTATAGTAACATCCCAATAAATACGTGTTTAACGAGTGAACTTTTTTTTATTGAAAACAAAAAACACCATTTGATCTTCTTGAGAAACAAATATTTTTCACTCCTAAAGGCAGCATAAAGCCATGAGCACCAGTACTTACTACAGGTTCCCTGAGTACAGAGCAAGGCTCAGGATACCGCTTGACATGAAGTGGGTATGCAGCAGAGTGCACTGAAAAGACAGTTCTGGTGGCTGGGAGTGTGGCTCTTGGCACCGGCCATCACCCTGACCTTTCCTATGGTAAGCCAGCCCCTCGGGTTTCAGATCCCCTCAAATAGGAGTTACTTGGGACCTTGTAGTACTCCCCAGAATAGGGAATGAAAAACTAAAAAGGACCAAACTGACTGTCTTCAGAATTCTGCCAAGGATGAGTCATGGTGTATAAGTGACACTGTGGAGTGAAAAAGACCTTTGAAACAGACTTCAGCAAACCCAGACCCCGTTCCTGTCTTAGATCTCAGAGAAGGCTTCTTCATCTCTGTAGTCAATGGACTGGTTAAGTACCATCACAGGTTCCTTCTTGCTCTGGGATTAAGTAGAATTGTGATTATTACTAATACACAGAATATGCCACTTGTTAGGTACTCAGTGTGTGTTTGGCACTATGCTAAGCACACATATTCATTTACTAGGCCCTCAACTCACTCTGTGAAGTAGGTACGCTTCCTTTCTCTTACAAATAAGAAATGTTACACACCTAACTAGGAAGGAATAGTTAAGAACCAAACCCAAATCTATTACAATCTAAGACTCGTATGTGTTTTTAAAATTTGGTTAGTGTATTTACATATTTATTTTTAAATAATTTATTGAAGTGAAATTCGCATGTATCAAACTATCCATTTTCAAGAGAATAAACTGGGAGAAGCCAGTATATTCACAACGTTGTACAATGACCACATCTATCTAGCTAAAAAGCATTTCTGTCCTTCCAAAGGAAAACCCTGTAACATGAAGCAATTTCTTCCCATCACTCCTTTCCCTTAATGTGTATCTGTAACGATTAATGTGTGCATTCTGTCTCTATGGATTTAACTCTTCGCACATGTCATATAAGCAGGATCATATAATATAAGCTGTTATGGTTTGGATGTGAGGTGTTCCCCAACAGTCCTGTGTTAATGCAGGAATGCTGAGAGATGAAGTGATTGGATTAAGAGAGCTATAACCTAATCCTAGTTTGAACAGATTGGGAGATAGCTATGAGCAAGTGGGGTGTGGCTGATTGAGATGGGTCACTGGTGATGAGCCCTGGAAGGGTGCATCTTCCCTGAAACCCCTTTCATGCCTCCTGAGCACTGTGAGGTGAGCAGCTACAGTCCCCATCTGCCTTGTCCTTCCACCAAGATATTCTGTCAACTCTTGGGTCCAGGAAAATTGGGTTGGCCATCTGTGAATTGAGACCTCTAAATCATGATCTCAAACAAACTTTTCATCCTCTAAGTTTTGTTATTGCCCAGTATTTTGGTCACAGTGACACAAAGTTGACTAACAAACTCTGAAAAATAAATGAATTGAATAAGGTCCAATTTGTAGAGTTATTTAGGCCTTATAGTTACTTTTGACACAATGTTCCTATGGACAGAGTTAATAGCCTTTGGAATATGCAGAATTTCTCAAATCCCTATTACACAAAGCAAAACTGCCTTCAGCTGTGTTTATTCTGTTTTATTAGATAGGAGTACTTAGTATTTTCATTTTGTATTTCTAGTTTAAGATTTTTACATCTCACCATGTATGTATTTTTTCTTTTGTTTTTTCAACTGCTTTTTGGAAGGGGTTCTCAAATTTATCTTCTGCATAACTGATACAGTTTTGTACAAAATAAACTCTCCTCTGATTCCAATAAAAATGTTAATTTTGTTATTGCACTGTAAATTTCTAAGCATCTAATCTTATCGTCTTTTTCTATTGGCACATTTACTGTATGTGGCTTTCTTCTATGATTTCATAAAAGCCATAGTATTTTGCATCTATCCAAGACTAAACAATTTTCTAAGTTTTTTTTTTTTTGTTTTTTGTATTTGCAAAGGTTCAATTGTTTCAAAGAAAAGGTGTTTTTACTACAATAATCTAAATGCAAAACGTAACAGGAGAGTGCTTAGTTCTAGCATTTACTTGCAAAATTAGTACAATTGGCATCAATTTTTATAAATCTTATTTAGAAAGAATATTAAACTATCAATATTCTTATATAAATTATTCTTAGAAATATTTTTACCAAAATTATGTAAACATTTGCAGAATAAAGTAGGGATCTTGGAGACATCATCCTTCAACATGCAACTTATATTTTAAGTGAAAGTAGATTTTAATAATAGATATTTTTATAGTGCTTCCATATACTTTGTTAAACATCATTTAAATTACAAAGTTGTTTTAATAAATGCCTACCATCTAAATAAACAAGCCTTTCCAAAACAATGATGCTCTTATTTTCTTCACAATTATAACATTATTCCAAATTTATATTTTTCTTTTTTGTAGTGGGGACTGAACCCAGGGCCTCACACATGCTAGGCAAGCACTTTACCACTGAGCTATAACTCCATTATTTGCTAGAAATTTTAAATTTAAGATTTTAGAACTTAAGTTAAAGAAGTCATCTTCTCAATCATTGGTGTTTTTCTCCAATACATTTCATTAAGGTCTTGAAGTATTATATACTAATCAATCAAACGAATAAAACGACCTATATATTCATAAAAGAAAGTTAATGATTTATTTTAAAGAAATTTAGGTTAAGGTGAACTAAAATTAACTTTGCATAGTATTATATAATAATAAGCTTCAAAACCGCTCAAATTATTTTCAAAATATTAGGATCTATCAATTCATAAATAAATGGATTTGTGATTTTACTGTAAATGTAGACCTTCTCACTCTAGTGTATTATTTAAACTATGAAGGCATAGCACAACTGACAATGCAAAATTTTGAGATGAATACAGTGTTGTACTAAGAAAAGTTGATAATTAAGCTAATTTTTTTAAAAAAATCACCTAATTTCACTATTGACATTAATTCAAGGATATGGTTGCACCATGTTTGTTTTTATAACAAGTGTCTACGCAAATACAAACATTGAAAAAAAGCCTGATGCTTTTTTTGTAACCCTTGATTATTTTAAATGAGAATTAAACAGTGTTTTACTTTCACATGCCCACAGTGACTAAGAAAATAATCTTTACAAAGGGGAGCATGGTGAGTAAAGGAAGAGGACTTGATGAAGGTTGATCTTCTAATTGTACTCAAATCAGTTACAAACAAAATCACAAAAACAACAACAACAACAAATTATCAGTTTGAAGGGCAAATCCAACAACCTCCCACATCTATGTGTGACTAATGGGTAAAAAATATCTGTGCTCTAGAAAATAAATGACCAGCAATTACGCTAGCCTTAAACTGATTTTTCTGTCACTCAAAAGCATTTTATGACTGTTATATAACATTTTATTTACCTATCACTATTTAATTATTCTTGAGTCGCTGGCCTATATTTTAATAAATACAGAGTATCAGCATTTAAAGTAGAAAGAAAATTGATTATACTGTGGAGGACCTTCATGCTGTGACTGACTGGAGCACAGAATGTCATAGGACATGGTTCTGCCTTGGAACATTGTAAGGGAAATTATTTACTGCAAGAAAGATATTATAACCAAGTCTCATAAGGTCCATTTAAATTATTAATGAGAAATTTTAAATATAAAGAGAATAAAGAAGTTTCAATACCCCACTGTTTTAAGACATTCTAATAAAATAAAATGTAAAGACACTTTTACTTCTCACAATTTCCAAACATTTAATCTAGAGAAACTTTAATTATAAACTATGTGTGTCTTACTCTAGCATCAACTTAAAAACTGCATTTAACCAACATATTTATCAACCTTTGTGAAAGAGGTTAAACACAGGTAAAAAAGCAGACAATGAAGAAAAATGGAAACGCTGGGAGCACCAGAGTGAGGTTGTTAATTATTTTAGGAAAGGGCAGTCTGCAATTTTAAAATTCAAATGAATGACCTTTTCCTACATATTTGAAACAGAAATACATACATAAATAAAGGGAACCAGGATGCACTTGTATGATTGCAATTGCAGAGAAAACCAAAAACAAAAATCCAAAAACCTAGACCTAGGCCATAAAGTAAGCCTCAAAACTTTTATGAGTATTAAAATTCTGCAGGGTATTTTCCTTGAAAACAGTAGAATGGATTTGAAAACCAACATCGTCAACAACAACAAAAATTTACATCTAGAAAATCTCTAGTAGCCTAGAAAATTAAATCACATAATTTCAAATATTGTTATTTTCTTAAAAGAAGAAAAACATTTTAATGAAAATGAAGAATGTAATTCTTACACAATATGGCCTACAGACTGTTTGGATGAACATTCCTGATCAAAGATGAATCCAAAATAAAGAAAGACTAAAAGAAAGCCTGACCTCTCAACATAAGAATGGGGGAGGGGGAGTAAAATTAGCACAAAAAATATAGAAGGAAGAAAATAACAAAGATGAGAATTTAATGAAATAGAAAAGAAAATACAGTGGTACAAATAAAAAAGACTAATTGTTATAAAAGATTGATGAACACAGAAATATATGCCATGAAAAAAATGACCACGTACATATTTTCAATAAGAAATGAAATGAAGTGAAATTAAACTGCATGGAAAAGATGAATTTCAAGATATTACATAGACAAAAGATATTATGGATATAAAGGAAAATTTTAATAAATGTATCATTTTAGTACATTAGAGAAAATATCTAAGAAAACAAAGCTAATATTGACATAAAATAATGAAATGTAAAGGTCTAATATGTATTAGAGAAAATGAAGTAAATAAGTGTTAAATTTACATAAAATATATGTTAAGATGAAAAGTACTAGTCTTCTAATATTAAGATAACAAATGGAAGTCTCTTTTCCATATAATTTTATGAGGCTGTCTTTACGTTAACACAGCTCATAGGGGATGTATATGTACACACACACACAAGCATAATGACTGGAGTCCATTCCAGAAATGCAATGTTGATATAATATTTTAAAAGGAATTAATAGAATGCAATCACCACATAAAAATGTGAGAAAGTAATTTTAATGGATATAGAAAGATAAAGTTAAACAACTATTCATATAAAATTTCTTTACAGACCAAAAATATAATGAAACTTTCTTAATATTATAAAGAAATGGTACAAAAACCTATAGTATTATATTCAGTAGTAAAAATTCTAAAAGATTTTCTGCTCAGTTCAAAAAACAATGAAGAATACCCATTGCTATTACTCCATTCAACACTATATTGGAGTTCCAAAGCAGTGCCCTACAGGAAGAAAAATAATTTAAGGTATACAAAACTTGAAATAATTAAACTGCTATTATTTGTCAATGACAGAATTACTTAATTTTAAAAACTCAAATCCTACATATAGGGTATTATGAATTGAGCACGTGTTGGATAAAATCTCAATATATAAATCAATTTTATTTCTATATCTCAAAAAGAATTAAAAAGTTAATTTTTTCAAAACAGAAAATTATGTTTAATTCCATTAAATACACATAAAATACTCCTGACAGAGTTTATGTGAAAACCTTAAATCACAAAAGTATTTCGAGAAAAAATTTAAAGTCATATTTATGTGCTTTACTCCTTACAAATAACAGATCTAATTTCCATGAAATTCTTACTTAATCTAGCCACTACTGAGGGGGAATAGCTGAATGACAAGCATTTTCTAAAATTTACATAAAACAGCAAATGGTCAAAATAGACATATATGTCACACAAAAAAAGTGATGATTTACACTACAAGTGATCAAAACAAAATAAAACCCCCAAACAGTGCCAGGTGCTTAGATCCACCTAATATTTGAAAAAGTCTGTATTAGAATGTTCCACAGAAAGTAAAAACTTTCCAACAAATGTATCTGATTTAAGTTGCTTATCCTTAAAAAGGTAAGGTGTCATGATCTTTATTTTATACTTCTTTCCAAACAAAAAAGTATGTATTTATTTCAGAGAGATCAAAAATCTACATACAAAACTATGAAACTATTCAAGAAAACACAGAAGAACATGTTCATGACTTTGCTATAGGCAAAGTTTTGTCAAAGAAAAAGGACTAACTGTAAGTGAAAATGATGTGTTGAACTATACTGAGAGGAATAAGTAGTAATCAGAATATATCATTAAATGAGGGAAAAGACAAAGTATATGGGAGGTGATATTTCTAATTGTATACTCCAAGAAGGACTTACATTCAGAATATATATAAAAGCCCTTATAAAAACAGTTATAAAATGACAGACTACCCCAAAAAGAAAAGGAGAAATACATATACATTCACAAAAGTGGTTATTTGAATATAAAATAAATGCATGAAAATATGTTTCAAATTCCTTTTGTGATAAGGAAAATGTAAATAAGATATGAGATAATACTACATTACTAATAAAATCACTGAAATAATAAAAGAGGCCAAAGGTTAAGACAAAATGTGCAACAAATAGAACCTTAATGCATAGGTCTTGAGTGAACTGCTATGATCACTCTCAAAAGCTATTTGGTACTATTTACTAAAGCTGAAATTGAGCCTAATATTTAAGTAAACAATATTAGTTCTAGGCATATATCCCCAACACGGTGTGCAAAAACACATGTATGAGATTGTTCGTAGAAGTACTATACATAGCAGTTTAAAATTAGAAAGAGTAGAATGTATAAATATGTAGATAAATCTCACAGGCATAATACAGAGCAAAATAAGCTAGATACACAAATAATTTAAGTTTTGATCAATTTCAGAATCAGGCAAAATATATCTGTAGTCTTAAAGTCAAGATGGTGGAATAGTGGTTAGTCAAGGTGTCTGGCGTTAGGAACTACGATTGATAAAATCAAAGATCATGTTTGAAGATGTAAAAAATATTTGCTTTCTTGATCTGAGTTCTGACTACCCACATTATTTGTGTGTGAAATTTATTGAGCTTTACTTATGTAATACAATTGTCCCATTATATTCATGGGTTCTGTACCAATATCAACCCATATCAGATTGAAAATGTTTTTTTAGATGATCGTGGCTATGTCAATAAATATGTACAAAATTTTTTCTTGTAATTATTCTCTATAGAATAGAGTATAGCAACTATTTACATAGAATATAGGTCATGCTTTGGTATTATAAATAATTCTGAGATGATCTAAAGTATATGGGAGGGAGTGTGTATATAATATGCCAATAATGCAGTATTTTATATAAGTAAAGTTTTGTCTGCAGATTTGGGTATTTCAAAAGTCTCAGAACAATCCTGTGGAGATACCAAGTAATGACTACATGTACTCTTGTATTTAGGTGTATTACTTTAAAAAGCTTACTAATTTTGAATAGAAGGACTAGAATTAAATCTTAAAATCTTAAAAATGTGTATTTCTACTGGTTATTCTCAACTACTCAGGAAATGAGGCATGAGGGTCACAAGTTCAAAGCTAGACTGGGCAACATTAGTGTCTCAAAGTAAAAAGATAAAAGACCTGAGGATGTAGCTCAGTAGTAGAGCACTTTTCTACCATGCTTGAGGCCCTGGGTTTGATCTCAAGTTTATATATATATAAACTATCTATCTCAAGGACCTAGGAGTTAGACCAGAGATCCTGTACCTAATAGAAGAAAAAGTAGGCCAAAATCTTCATTATGTTGACTTAGGACCAGACTTCCTTAACAAGATTCCCAGAGCACAAGAAATGAAAGCAAGGTGGGATAGATTTAAACTAAAAAACTCTGTCTCAACAAAGAAAACAATCAATAATGTGAAGAGAGAGCCTGCAGATAGGGAGAAAATCTTTTCCATATGCACTTCAGATACAGGTCTCATCTCCAAAATTTATTAAGAACTTAAAAACTTTACACAAAAAATACAAAGAACTCAATCAATAAATGGGTTAGGGAACTGGGCAGATACTTCACAGAAGAAGATATACAAGTGATCAATAAATACATGAAAAAGTGTTCAACATCTCCAGTAATTAGAGAAATGCAAATCAAAACCACCCTAAGATTTCATCCCACTCCAATTAGAATGGGATTATCAAGAAGACAAGCAATGATAGGTGTTGGCTAGGATGTGGGGGGAAAAGCACACTCATACATTGCCGGTGGAGTTGCAAATTGGTGCAGCCACTGTAGAAAGCAGTATGGAGATTCCTCAGAAAACTTGGAATGGACCAAACATTTGACCGAGTTTTCCTATTCCTCAGTTTATTCCCAAAGGACTTAAAATCAGCACACTATAGTGATACAACCACATAAATGTTTATAGCAGTTCAATTCACAATAGCTAAACTAGATGCCCTTCAACAGATGAATGGATAAAGAAATTGTGGTATATAAAAACAATAGAATATTACTCAGTTTTAAAAAAGAATGAAGTTACGGCATTTGCAGGCAAACGAATGGAGCTGGAGAATATCATATGATATTCACTGCTTGAGGGGAATATATAGAAACAATACGAAAAATGGGAAGAAGGTGTCCCTAACTAACCAAGATGCTATTGTGATAGACACCAATGACAGCATGGCAGTGGAAATGACAGAAAAAGAGTTTAGAATCTGCATGATTAAAATGATCCATGAAGCAAAAGACGAGTTAAGAGAGCAAACGCAGGCAATGCATGACCATTCTAGTACACAGTTAAAAGAGCAAATACAAGAAGCAAAAGAACATTTCAATAAAGAGATTGAGATTCTGGAAAAAAAAAGAAATACTTGAAATTAAAAAAAAATGTAAACCAAATTAAAAACTCAATAGAAAGCATCACCAACAGAATAGACCTCGTGGAAGACAGAATCTCAGACAATGAAGTCAAAATATTCACTCTTGAAAATAAAGTTGAACAAATTGAGAATATATAAAGAAGTCATGAACGGAACCTTCAAGAATTATGGGATATCATGAAAAGACAATTTGAGAATTATTGGGATCGAGGAAGGCACAGAGATACAAACCAAAGGCATGAACAACCTGTTCAATGAAATAATATCAGATCCCAAACCTGAAAAGTGAAATGGGTAATCAAATACAAGAGGCTTACAGAACACCAGGTGCACAAAACTACAGCAGATCCACACCAAGACACATTATAATGAAAATACCTCACATACAAAATATAGAATTTTAAAGGCTGCTAGAGAAAAGCATCAGATTACATATAAAGGGAAACCAATATGGATATCAACAGATTTCTCAGCCCAGACTATAAGCAAGAAGGGACTGGAAGAATATATTTCGAGTTCTGAAAGAACACGGATGCCAACCAAGAATACTATACCCAGCAAAACTAAACTTAAGATTTGACAATGAAATAAAATCTTTCCACAATAAAGTTAAAATAATTTACAAATAGAAAGCCTGCCCTACAGAACATTCTCAGAAAAATATTTTGTGAGGAGGAAGTGAAAAACAACAATACAAGTCAGCAAAGGGAGGAACTACCCTAAAGGAAAAGCCAATCAAAGGACAAGTAAAAAACCAAAAATAATCCAAAATTACCAGGAATACAAATAATATCTCAATAATAACCTTGAATGTCAATTGCGTAAATTCAATTATCAAAAGACATAGACTAGCAGATAGGATTAAAAAGAGACTCAACAATATGCTGCCTTCAAGAGACTCATCTTATAGAAAAGGACATCGACAGACTAAAGGTGAAAGGATGGGGAAAAACATACCATGCGCATGGACCCAGTAAAAAAGCAGGGGTCGCCATCCTTATATGAGATAATGTGGACTTTGAACCTAAGATAGTCAGAAGGGATAAAGAAGGACATTTCATACTGCTTAAGGGAAGCATAAAATAGCAAGATATAACAATTTTAAATATTTATGCCCCAAACAATAGAGTATCTATGTATATCAAACAAACCCTTCTCAATTTTAAGAATCAAATAGACCAAAACACATTAATAGTGGGAGATTTTAACACACTGCTCTCACCACTGGATAGATCCTCCAAACAAAAACTGAACAAAGAAATTATAGAACTAAATAATACAATCAATGATATAGACAATGGATATTTACAGAGTATTTCATCCATCATTGAGCGATTATACCTTCTTCATAGCAGCTCATGGATCATTCTTCAAAATACACCATATGCTATGCCACAAAAAAACCATTAGTAAATACAAAAAATAGAGATCCTACCCTGTACCCTATCAATCAGACTATAATGGAATGCAATTAGAAATGAATGATAAAATAACAAACAAAAACTACTCATACACCTGGAGACTAAATAATATGCTATTGAATGATGTAGTGGTAACAGAAGACATCAGGGAAGAAATAAAAAAATCTTAGAGGTAAATGAGAACAAACACACAACATATCAAAATCTCTGGGACACCATGAAAGCAGTACTAAGAGGAAAGTTCATTGCATTGAGCTCATACATTAAAAAAAAAAAGTCAATAACTAAATGAACTAACATTATATCCCAAAGCCCTAGAAAAAGAACAGATCAACACCAAAAATAGAAGACAGGAAATAATTAAAATCAGATCTGAAATCAATGAAATTGAAACAAGAGAAAAAATGTAAAAAATTGACAAAAAAATAAGTTGGTTCTTTGAAAAAGTAAACAAAATTGATAAACCCCTAGCCACACTAACAAAGAGAAGGAGAGAGAAAACTCAAATGACTAGAATTTGTGGTGAAAAAGGAAAGATCACGACAGACACCATTGAAATGCATAACATAATTATAAATTACTTTGAAAATCTAAACTCCAACAAAATAGAAAATATTGAGGACATTGACAGATTTTTAGAGACATATGATCCTCCCAAACTGAATCAGGAAGATGTGCACAATCTAAACAGATCAATTTCAAGCACCGAAATAGAAGAAGCCATCAAAAGTCTACCAACCAAGAAAAATCCAGGACCAAATGGGTACTCAGCGGAATTCTACAAGACCTTTAAAAAGGAACTGATACCAATACTCCTTAAAGTATTTCAGGAAATATAAAAGGAGGGAACCCTTCCAAATTCATTCTATGAGGCTAGTATCACTCTGATACCAATACCAGACAAAAACACATCAAAGAAAGAAAACTTTGGATCAATATCCCTGATGAACATAGATGCAAAAATCCTTAACAAAATTGTGGCAAATCACATACAACAATATATTAAAAAGATAGTGCACCATGATCAAGTGGGGTTTTTCCCAGGGATACAAGGTTGGTTTAACATCCCGAAATCAATAAATGCAATTCATCACATCAATAGACTTAAATTTAACAATCACATGATTATTTCAATAGATGTTGAGATAGCATTTGATAAAATACAGCACCCCTTCATGCTTAAAAACACTAGTAAAAATAGGAATAGTAGGAACATACCTAAACATTGTAAAGGCTATCTATGATAAGCCCAGAGCCAACACCATTCTTAATGGAGAAAAACTGAAAGCATTCCCTCTAAAACTGGAACAAGACAGGGATGCCCTCTTTCACCACTTCTATTCAACATCGTCCTTGAAACACTTTCCAGAGCAATTAGACAGATCAAAGAAATTAAAGGGATATAAATAGGACAGGAAGAACTAAAATTGTCACTATTTTCTGATGACATGATCATATATTTAGAAGATCCAAAAAACTCCACTAGAAAACTTCTAGAACTAATAAATGAATTCAGCAAAGTAGCAGGATATAAAATCAATACACATAAATCGAATGCATTTCTATTCATAAGTGATGAATCCTCTGAAAGAGAAATTAGGAAAACCACTCCATTCACAGTAGCCTCAAAAAATAAATAAATAAATAATATACTTGGAAATTAATCTAACAAAGACCTCTACAATGAAAACTACAGAACATTAAAGAAAGAAATTGAAGAAAACCTTCAAAGATAGAAAGATCTCCCATGTTCTTAAATAGACAGAATTAACATTATCAAAATGGCCATTCTACCAAAGGTGCTATACAGATTTAATGCAATTCCAATTAAAATGCCTATGACATTCCTCATAGAAATAGAGAAAGCAATCATGAAGTTCATCTGGAAGAACAAGAGCCCTCAAATAGCCAAAACAATCCTGAATAGAAAAAGTGAAACAGGAGGTATCACAACACCAGACATTAAACTACACTACAGAGAAAGAGTAATAAAAACAGCATGGTATTGGCACCAAAATAGACAGGCAGACCAATGGTACAGAATAGAAGACACAGAGACAAAACCACATAAATACAGTCACCTCATACTAGACAAAGGAGCCACAAACATACAATGTAGAAAAGATAGCCTGTTCAACAAATGGTGCTGGCAAAACTGGAAATCCATATGCAGTAAAATGAAATTAAACCTCTATCTCTCACCCTGCACAAAACTCAACTCAAAATGGAATTAGACCAGAGACCCTGCACCCAATAGAAGACAAAATAGGCCCGAATCTTCATCATGTTGGCTTAGGATCAGACTTCCTCAACAAGACTCCCAAAGCACAGGAAATCAAAGTAAGAATCAATAAATGGGATGGACTCAAACTAAAAAGCTTTTTCTCAGCAAAGGATATGATCAAGAATGTGAAGAGAGAGCCTACAGAGTGGGAGAAAATCTTTTTCCACACACACTTCAGATAGAGCATTTATCTCCCAAAATGTATAAAGAACTTATAAAACTTTACACCAAAAATACAAAGAACCCAATCAATAAATGGGCCAAGGAACTGGACAAACACTTTACAGAAGAAGACACACAGGCAATTAATAAATATATGAAAAAGTGTTCAACATCTCTAGTAATTAGAGAAATACAAATTAAAACAACTCTAAGATTCCATCTTACTCCAATTAGAATTGCTATTAGCAAGAACACAAACAATAATAGATGTTGGTGTGGATGGGGAAAAAAGGCACAATTTTACATAGCTGGTGGAATTGCAAATTGGTGCAGCCACTCTGGAAAGCAGTATGGAGAATCCTAAGAAAATTTGGAATGGACCCACCTCTTGACCCAGTTATCCCACACCTCGGTTTATACCCAAAGGACATAAAATCAGCAAACTACATAACACAGCCACATCAATGTTTATAGAAGCTGGGCTCACAATAGCTAGATTGTGGAACCAACCTAGATGCCCTTCAACAGATGAATGAATAAAGAAACTCTGGTATATATACACAATGGAATACTATTCAGCCATAAAGAATAATATTATGGCATTTGCAAATAAATGGATGAAATTGGAGAATATCATGCTAAGTGAAATAAGCCAAGCCCAAAAAACCAAAGGCCGAATGTTTTACCTGATAAGTGGAGAATGATATATAATGGGGATGGGGAATGAGAGAAGAATGGGGGAACTTTATAATATATGGAAGAAAATGAGAGGGGGGGTATGAAAGATGGTGGAATGAGACAGACATCATTACCCTATGTACATGTATGATTACAAATGGTATGAATCTACATCATGTACAACCATGGAAACAAAATTATGTACCCCATTTGTGTACAATGAATCAAAATGTAGTCTGTAAAAAAATAAAATCTAAATAAAAAATATGTATATGTATATATAATTATATATACCTACATTTTATTTTATTCATATACATATAATTTATATATGTATATAAGTAAATTTATATGCATATATTTGTATTTTATTTATATTTCATTTTATATATATGTATTTCTAGGAGGTAAAATTCTTACATAATTCTTGCATCTAGTTCTGACATAATGTTCTAATGGAATTAGTGTTAAATGTATTGTGTGTAAGAGTTTATGTTCTCAAATATCTCCTTCTTGGTGAATTCCAATATCATATTAAAAATGATAAATTCTAGAGCAAGCATAGCTATTTAATTTCATTTAACTAAGAATTCCATTATATTGTCAATAGATTTAGTTACATATTTTCTATTAAGGCTTAAAAGAATTCAAAATTCCTATAAGAAACATTGAACTTTTTCTAAAGCACTCTAAAACATTTCAAAAAGCTTTTAAGTATAGAAGAAGCTGTAGGTAGGGCCAGCAGTTTACAATCTCCTCCTGCTTTTAAGGCTCCCATTGAAATGCAATTTGTTTTCTTATCAATGGCTGATGATGAGGATCCCCCTGGGTTAACTCTAGTCATTGAAAGTAAACCTTTCTTTTGTAACTAATTGCTGTAATTTACCACCCTCACACTCATGTATAAATATGATATAATTTTGTTTTCTATAAATCAATGCATCTTTGACTTTGAATCATTATTCACTTACATCGTTTGAAAAACAGTACTTCAGCTTAACCCTAATCGTCCTGGCATCCTGGAAGGCCCTATTTGCCCCTCTTGCTCACTATACTCTAGCCATCTGGACTTCTAGTAGTTCCTTAAACAAATGAGGCTCCCCCGTCTCTACCTGGGACATTTGTACATGCTGCTTTCTCTGCCTGTTTCTTCCACAGCTCAGCATGTACTGTATCTCACCTCCTTCACTGTGCTCACGCCGATGTCACCTTCTCACGCAGGCCTTACGTCTGAAAGTGTAAGCCTTCGGGGTTCGGTATCTTTCTCCCTTTCCCTACCCTCCCACCACCAGTTCATCCTCAGCACCTAGAACAGTGCTGACACAGAGCACATGCTATCTGCACACTTGTTGAAAAGGTGAATGGGAGCAGGGCATCTCAAAGAGCTCCTTATCAGGTCCTCCATCTCTGATTCTCAAGATTCATGTAGAGATATCCACTCACCAAGTCTACAGGATCCTCAGAGACTACTGACACCTACGTGTAGTCTGTGAAATACAGGAAATTTTTGTTGACTACTTACCGTCCTAATTACCAGATTCCGCAAGCAGTTATTTCTCTCCCTGCTCTCAAAACTGCCCTACTAACACAACTTAGAAATTAGTTTTAGTTTCCTTTTGCTCTTTGGGTCCAGAGATGTATCTTTTAGTCATAGTCCAAAAGTATAACATTCTAGTAATGTGTGCCTTTTTATTAAATAACTTTGAAATGATTTAACAATCTAATAAAGCTCCCATAGATGTATTAATTTACATATATCATCACCATCTGACACACATATACATATAATTTATTTAATCCATATATACACATACACATACACACACACACACACACACACACACACACATATTAAAGTGGCAGACTTCCATCATTCCTTATGATTTTTAGGTTGGAATAATTCTTTTAAAAGAAACTTCCCCAGGTAATATTTAGATTCCCAGGGCTATAGTTTGTCTTATAGAAAATGGAGAGTGAGTTTTTGATGCTTGTCTTTATTTCCTAGTTTTAAAATGTTGAGTGAAACTACATTGTGTACAACCATAGAAATGAAAAGTTGTACCCCATTTGTGTACAATGAATCAAAATGCAGTCCGTACGAATAAAAAGAGATTTTAATAAAAAATAAAAAATAAAAAAATAAAATGTCAAGTTGATTTCTTAGGAACCAAAAAGTGACAATTATGAACTTATGGAATTAAAATGCTGAATGTGTTTTATTAATTCATTGCAGGTATCATTCTTGCTGAAGGTCACAGTTTCCTTTTTTAAGCCAAAGCTTGCATCTTTTGTTAATGGTCAATTCCTTTTGCTGACTTGGAAACCCCAATTAACAACACTAGAATATCTGAAAGCACACTTGCATTTTTGGTTGGTAAGATATTTCAGGCTTATTTTGAACATGGCCTATTCCAGACACTATATCAGGCAATTATCCAAAGTAGCCCTGTTCTGTTGTTTTTGTTTTTTGTTTGTTTGGGTGGACTTGTGGGGAAGCAATTAGAGAAAATAATCTAGGTGTTAGTGATGCTCATTGCTACAGAGTTAATCTTCTCTGGAGATAGAAGTAGAAAGTATTTATGTTGTGAAAGATTATACACATACTATTTATTCTTGTACATTCTGTAATATAGGTCTTTATTTGTACTCAATAATCTAGTTCTTTTGTCCTACCCAGAAAATTGCCAGCTTGTGGTAACATCACCCTAGTTATTTGTATGTTTCTATAATGAAGTCAAAGCACTCTCATAATAATGTGACAGCTACACTATCACCAAGAATCACAAATACTTGAAAATATTTTCTTTCATTTTTTTTACCTTAAATTATATCTTCCTATGAAGTTAATTCAAATTATATTTTAACAACTCTTGAACAAATTCCTCAGCATGTGTTATGCCAGCACTCAACATACTAATATTAATCAGTTCCTTTTAAAAATGTTTTGAGAGATTACAATTTCAATCTTTTTATTCATATAAAATATTTACATGACTCAAAATATAATGTACTGAATAGAAGGAGACTCATAAAGTTGATTTCTATTCTGATTACCTCCGAATTTGCACTTCAACTTCCTCTTGTGTAATCTCCTTTTGTTCTTTTTTCACATGTTTAATCATTTTTCAAAAGCAATTGGTCATATGCATTTATACAGTCAGCCCTCTGCATCTGTAGGTTTCAAATTCATGGATGCAACCAAAGCTCAATCAAAAGTATTCTGAAAAAAACTGCATCTGTGGTGAACACAGGCAGAGGTTTTGTTTGCCATTATCCCCTAATCAATGCAGTCTCAGAACTGTTTACATAGCATTTACATTGTACTAGGTATTATGAGTAATCTAGAGATGGATTAAAGTTTATATGAGGATGATCACACACTGGATGCAAATACCATGCATTTTATATAAAGGAGTGGAACATCTGCATATTTTATATTGAGGGAGTTCCTGGAACCAGTCCTCCTAAGTGTACTCCCCATTGCTCCATAAGTAATTGTGTATTATACATACTAATCTGCCTTTATAATTATATCTTAAACACAACTTTTTTAGTCAGCTTTTTCATTGCTGTGACCAAAATTCCTGACAAAAATAATTTTAGAGGAGTAAAAATTTATTTGGAGCTCATGGTTCCAGAGGTCTCAGTCCATAAATGGCCAGCTCCACCCCCAGGACTCTAGATGGGGCAAAACATCATGGTGGAAGAGTGTGGCAGAGGAAAGCAGCTCAGGTCATTCCATCAGAAAGCAAAGAGACTCCTGTCACCATGGTGTGTGTGTGTGTGTGTGTGTGTGTGTTCATTTATTTATATGGAAGATGGAAGGCAGGCCCTCAGGGACCCACCTCTTCAGTCACAGTCTACCTGCCTACAACTGACACTGAGTTAATCCCTATTAGAGGATCAATGCACTGATTAGGTTAAGGCTCTCAAAACCCAATCATTTCACATCTGAGATTTCTTGCATTGTCTCACACATGAGCTTTTTGGGCGACACTTCATATCTATCTAAACCATAAAAATAACTTCATAGATCATATAGGAAAACACAACTCATTCCTTTTTAGGGTTGCCTGGTATCCCATTATATACTTGTTCTGAAACTGGTTTAATCATTTCCTGAAGCATGAAAATGGGGATTATTTTTTGTCATGTATTTAACTTCTTCAGAGAACAAATGTGCATACTAATGATTCTAGTTTGAAGGCAGTCCTAGGGCAATTTGAGGGCTGAAGATACAGCTCAGTGGTAGAGCACTTTCCTTGCACGTGTAAGGCCCTGGGTTCAGTTCCTAGCACTGTAGTACTGCAGAAATAAATAAATAAAAGCATTTGAAAACTATATTAAAGCAAGGCAAATGACAATACCTTCACAGAATGTTTAATACAAACTGTATGCCCTTCCTGTCATTAGGAATTCTTTCCCTCTGCTGACTATTTTTGATTATTTTGATTACATTAAGCTATAAATCTCTTGACATCTTGAGCCAGAAACCACTTCAGTTATTTTACACTTAAAATACAGCTTTAAACCTTATTTATTACTCACTGTGACCAGTCCTCTGAATGAAGAAGGGCATTTGATCACTACAATGATACTGAACGCTGAAAATTATGTTGTTGAACACTGATATCTGGTAGATTTGTCTAAAGACAATTCCCCATTGGAAGCACATATATTTATACTTCTTTTAATTATTTTTTGAGAAACATAAATTATAGTCCAATTACAAAATGTAGTCACAAATTTCTTTCATCTACTTTAAGTATAAAGGAAAAGTGTCATTTTTGTTTGTTCCTAAATTATAAGTGAAGAAAACATACACAAATTGTGAAAAATTGAATTATTTTCAAGCAAAGAAATCCGGGATTTGTAGATGTTACTTTTCTTTCCCTTTGCAATGTAGATCTAGGCTATTTTTTCATAATGGGACACCAGAATTTATGAGTTCTTAAAGAAAAATGGTTATGGTCCAACAATCACATTTCTTTCAACAAAAAGAAACAATTTCTTATGGTCTAGTTAAGTTCCCAGGTCAAATCCAAAGACTATTCCAGGAGTCTTATGTAATTGAAAGAAACATAAAATGGTTTTGTGTGTCCAAACATCATTAAATTTATGTATTAAAAAATTGGTTCAGCCTCTATAGAAGTTCCCATTAAAAAATATTAGAGTTTTTATATTAAGGAGGCTAGATTTACATGTCTAAAACATCTTTGAGAAAGTATATATTTGGTTAGTACTTTCTTTTCATTCATTTGGGTGATAAACTGCATATTTATTATATAAAGATAATTTCTAATAATAACACTAATATATATCATTTGGTTTAAAAGAAATAAAATTTTAATTCCTCCAACTATGGCTGCTCATTTTTGGCCATTTTTTAGAAAACAATCTAAAAGCAATCTAGAAATTACCCTGTAGTGATAGCTCTATGAAACAACTTCTTTAATTTTATTAAGAATACTGTTTCTTTTATCAAAAAGGATGTTTAAGAGGAGGAGGTGAGGAAGAAATTATTCCTTTCTCTATTCATCTCAAATTATTTTCCTTTTGAGTTATTTTTTCTTTAAATAATTATATGTTTATCTTATGAATGCAATAATGTTGATAGCTAAATAGGATTTCCTTTTAAAAGTTTTAATGGATCAAAAGTATTAAAAGAAAAACTAGGGAATAACTAGTCTTGTTATTATAATTCACATCTCTAAATATTCTTATGCCCTTATTATTGTCTTACTTTTTTCATAAGATATACTATCTGATTCACTAATATATCAGTCTACTTTTTAGTACTGAAGGAGATATATTTTTACTATCATGTCTTTATTACTAATGACAATAATAATAATAATTTATGTTCAAGATCACTCTATGTCCACAATGTCAAAAATTGATCAACTTATTTCTAAAAGTTGATGCATTAAAAATAGTGTATTTGTCTTAAGGCACCAGCTATTTAACAGAATCAGACTTTCCATTTCCAGAAGACATATTTTCTTTTATTTATTGCAGTCTTTCAGCATATGTAATCAAAGTTTTTCTTTTTTTTTCCTTAGAGGTTGTCAGCAGGAAAAGATAAATTTGTGGTAAATGATGACTTCATAACCTGCAATTATGCACATAAATAAATTAGGACAAAATGAAGTATTATCAATCTTAATGCACATCACACAATTGGTAGAAACATTAGTACAATGACAGTAAATTTGTTGGTTGAGAATCAGTGATGTTAGATTTACTAAAATGTACTTCAGAAATGGTAACCATAGAATTGAAATGCTAAATGCTACCTCTTTCCTCCACAAATACATGTAACACTTTACCTGACCACAAAACAATTGAAATAGGCTGTGAATCCAACCAGCAGTTGCAATGATATGCAATTAATGAGTCATAAGTGGAAATCAATCCTCATGTGTAGCTTACCTTAGTTTTTTAGAATGTTAGCCCATATTGAAAAAATTGAAACAGTACACAGCACTGTTTAAGAAAATAATAAGTGTTCCCTCTACTCAGACCTGATAACCTTATAGAGGTAACAGCAACAATGAACTAATCTAGTATTAAGGAGGCTTTTAAAGGCCAAAAAATATGGAAACATTTTTCCATAGTTCCACTAAAATAATTAATATTTTATTATGATTTCTAGCTAGTTATGTATTTGATTATTAAGAGTCAAGTGAAAAGTAAAGAATAACTTGCTAATTCTTCTAAATGTCTCTTCTATTTTTCTATTCTTTTCAACAAGGTAGATTTGGATATAAAATAATATTACCTCTTCCAGAATTGTACATCTTTAACTTAAACACAGTGAAATACTGAAATATTCAATTCATTGTAACGAAGTAGACTAGAACTGACACAGAGATAATTTTTCAGTGTTTGACTACTTTCAATTGTATATTTGGTGCCTTCATTAATCATATTTTATAATTGAATAGTTCTAATGAATATTTACATTAGAAATCCAGGTTTTAGGTCCCAAAATGTTAGTGGAGTGAATGTGTAACTACTTTATAACTTTCTTGATTTTCTTTGTTAAACCATGTGAACATAAGTACCTTTGCTTTTATATGCTTTTCATGGGACTCCTACTGTTAGTGTTAGAATAAGTTTTCAGTTTATTCTGTCTTTCTTGCATTGGCTGTTCTTCTCCTAGAATCACTTACAAATGTTTTGAGATTCATTAGATGACATACCCTCACATGCTTGTTCACTGATCAATTAATGCCTTCTTTCCCCATGATGATGGTTATTCTCTATGTATTTTAAGTCAAAGGGTAAATAAATCTTACACTTTCCTGATCCATGTAGACAATTATGGAAAAGAGGCACTTTCTTCGTTTATTGTGTTTTATCTTTATTTTAGAGGCACTCTAATGTTTATAACTGGTGAGCTTCAATAAAGACACACAAATGGATATAAACAGGAAAAATCTTATGACTAAAATAGTTTTGAAATATAGAGGGACATTACTTGACTTATCTTAGGCAGAAATGGTCCATCCTCATATTTCTTCTCTTAAGCTATTGAAATTTTAGCAAATTGTAGAAAGACAAAGAATTTTGTTTTGATTCCAAACACCACAGTGGTTTTATACAGTCATTCGCATCTAGAATAGACCAGCACAAAGTCCTTCAAAAATAAAATAAAACCATTCCATCAAAATACCCTTCTTGCCTGCAGGTTCTCTGGAATGACTCATTAACACAAGGACAGCAACTCAGATGACGTCTCAAAATCCTTCACAATAAATAACCCTGAACATGAGTAAGTGGTATGCTATTCAGTATTCCCAATGAGCACTTGGCATTGTGTAAGAGATGGCTATCCCTGTCTCTATCTGCCACTGTGAAGACTTGAAGGAATGTATTGTTCTTGCAGGAACTCAGTTCCCTAACCCTGCTTTCCATGCAGAGGTGATCATGTGACTAGATTTCACCAGGGGAAAGTCAAGTTGAATTCGTCTGAGTCACTTGTGTAAACTGCCATGAAATTTTATGAAGCAGGTAGGAATAAATGATTTCCTCTACCTATCATCTGAATGCAAGGAATCAAAAGCTCTACAAAATTATGTATATGCTACAATGAAGTTGTGATCTCATCTTCAAAACAGGAATGAAAGCCATGAAGTGAGTGTTACATGTGTGACAAATCCATATTGCCACTAATGTTTCTGTAATCGTTAGTTCTTAAGGTGGTTGCTATCATCTTAAGATCTGCACATCATATTTAGTTATTTTATTTACATGTTTGGGTTGACAAAACAAAGATGGTTTATTGAGAATTTATTTCTTGTTCATATCTGTATCATCTCAGTTGACTATTCCCTATTGCCTTTGATTTCAAGATTTTCATTAGAATAGCTTAAAGTTTTTGCTATTATACAAAATAACAATTAATTTTTGCATCTTTGCCTTATAACCTATGGTCTTACTAACATAGTTAGTAATTCTATTGCCCTTAAAAATATCTTCCTCAGAATTTTCTATTTATCATGTCATCTGCAATAACAAATATCCTACTTCTTCCTTTATATACTCATGTTTTCATTAACTTTTCTTGATTTGTATTGGTTATTACATTGATTACAGTACTGAACAGAAATGGTTAAGAGAATATCTTTGCCAATCCTCCCAAACTTAAAACTAAGGCATGCAATCTTTCCCCATTAAGTGTGCTATTAACTATAAGGTTTCCAAGGATGTCTTTTACTAGGGCTATGTTTTAATCTACTTTGCAAAGGGTTTTAATCATAAACAGTTTTTAATATTGTCAAATACTTTTTCTGCATTAATTGAGATGATCTTACACTTTTTATCTTTGTTCTTTTAATATGGATAATTACATTGATTGACTTTTCAAATGTTAAATCTGTATTGAATTCCTGAAATAAAACTCAGTTGGCACTGATATAATATCTTGCTCATGCATTTTTATTTGATTTGTTGATATTGTTTTAAGGGTTTTTGCATTTATATTCATTACATTTGAGGCTCATTTTTTGGTTTGGTTTCATTTTGGTTTTTGGTGTGTGTGTGATGTCTTTACTTTGATTTGCCAGAACAACATTAATATGGTAAAATCAAGTAAGAAGTGTTTGATCCTTTTCTATTTTCTAACAGATTAGGTAAGATCGTTATAGTTTCTCTCTTAAGTGCTTGATAGACTTCACCATGAAGTCTTCTGGGTCTGAATTTTTTAGAGAGAATTCATAAATGTCTTCAATATGTACAAGGTGATTGTCTATTTTTCTATTAAATTTTTAGTCAGTATCAGCAATGTGTTGTTTGAAACATCTGTCCATCTCATTCATATTGTTCAAATTTACAGGCAGAATTTTTCTCACATGATTTTGTTCTTTAAAAATTTCTAATGAGCAATTTTCACCTCTTTTCTCCTTTTAGAATCAGGATAGCAATGTGTCACTTTTAATGTTTAATTTTAAAACCTTACCTTCCATTTAATGTATTTTATTTTCTGATTTCCAAATTCCTTGATTCCTGCTCTTATTTTTAATTATTCCCGTGCTCTCCTTTACATTTAACTTAATATTTGTTTTCTGTCTTCTTGAGGTAGAAGGTTAGAAATTGATTTTAGACAGCATTTCTTAAATTAAGCACTTACAGTCATAAAATTTTCTCTAATCAGTTATAAAAGCATCACACGGAGTTTGACAGTTTAAATTGTTGAAGGTCAGAATATATAATTATATTGGTGTCTTAACTTCTGAGATATATTTAAGACAATATTGTGCACCTCAAAATTTGTTGAGAGAATAGATCCCTTGTTAAGTGCTCTTACCACACACACACACAGGGAAAAGAAAATGAAAACAAGGGGATACAGGATCTTTAGGAAATTTTGATTATTTTGTTACCGTGATGATGGTTATGGTATCTCAGATGTTTGCATATGTCCAAAATCATCAAATTGTACATGTGAAATATGTACGGTCCTTGGTACATATTTAAATCATTACATATGAATTATAACTCAACACTGTTGTTGAAAATTAACTAGGTGTGGGTGATGGTGTTCAATTATTCAATAATTTTGCTGATATCTTTTTCCTTTGTTCTATCAATTACTGAGAGGGATGTGAAAATCTTCAACCTTAAATGTGGATTTATGTATTTCTCCATTCATTTCTGTCGACATTTGTGTCATGTTTAGAAGCTATGTTATCAGATGAATACATGTTTAGGATGTTTTATGCTGTCTTGATGAATTAAATTCTTCATTATTTTGAAATGTTCCTTTTTAAGCCTAGTGATATTACATATTCTGAAGTCGAATTTCCTTGATATTTATATGGTCACCCCCATTATTTTATGCTGAACATCTACATTGTATATTTTTATGTACTTTTTTTAGTTAAACTCTTGTGTCTTCATTTCTAAGGGTGCTTTATTATTCACACCTGATATTTGTGCATATTTATGAATTACAATGCTATGTTTTAATTCATGGATACATTGGGTAGTGATCACCTTAGGTTAATTATCATAACCATCACTTTAAAGTTTTATCATTTCTTAATGGTGAGTACATTCAAATCTCTCTTCTAACCATTTTGAGATACATATTGCATTTTTGTTAACTATTTTCACCCTGCTGTGCACAGAACACATACAAGGATTTCTGACATATTGTTTCTAGTCAGATCTTGCTCAATATGACAATCTTGATCTTTTAAATGGAATATTTTATCGCTTAAAATTTCCATTATCATGGTTGAAATCAATCCATTCATTTGTTGTTTTATATTTTATATATGCATCTTATTTTCTTTTTTTAACATTTTATTTTCATTTGAACTTTGAGCATATTTTAGAATTCCATTTATTTACACTATTGGCTTGTTCTCTATGCTTTGTTAATTGTTTCAGTAGTTATAATAGGGTAAATATTTATTCATATATATAAATAATACCATTTCCAGCTCTGTTCTTATTGCTCCAAAAATCCATACAATATAATTTACCTTCTGCTCCTATTTCTTGTATTGCAAATGTTTTTGTGGAACATTTTGTTGACTACGTCTTGTCCAAAAAATGTTTTACTTTGTCTGGATACATTTACTGGTATATAGTGCTTAGCCATCAGATTTATTTTTCATTTTTTATTACGTCTATGAAGGTATCAGTACATTTTCTTCTGGCTTCCATTTTATCAGATCAATTTGCCCTAATTCATATTCTTGTTCCTGAGTAGATGTCAGTAGTTTCCTCTAACTGATCTTAATATTTTTATCTCATTACAATCCTTAGGAGTTTGTTTATAATAATCCTTTATGTGGTTTGTTTATAATGTGTATATACATGTATTTGATTACATTATTTGGAAATTGTTGAACTTCTTAAATATAGGGGATATAGTTTCTTTCAAACTTGGAAAATTTTAGCCATTATTTAAAATAAATATATTTTTGGATGTCCCTCCTGTTAAGATTCTAATGCATTTATCTTGAAATAATTGCTATTTTTGACATGTATCTGAAAATCTGTTTAATATTATATTTCTCTCTTTGCTTCATTTTTGACAGAGCCCTACTTGTTAAATACAGTTTTCAATTCCAGTATTGTATATTCCAAACTTTTTAGAAATTATTTTATTTATTTGTGTATGTCTCTGTATGCATGTGTGCATATTGTGTTATTTGTCTGCTAAGTCTATCCTCTCTCATTTTTTGCTTGCTTTATATTAGTTTTCTCTTGCTGTGGGTCATGTTTTCCTGATAATTATATGAGTGCCTTAAACTCTTTGAGACATGTTTAACGATACAGTACTGAGCACTTCAGAATCTGTTAGGAGGTAGATTCCTTGTTAAGTGCTCTTACCACACACACAGAAAAATAAAATGAAAACAAGGGGTTACAGGACATTTTTTCAATAGGTGTTAGATACTATGTATTTTGCATTGTTGAATGCTGGATTTTATTTGTATTATTAGAAAGTGTGTTGGAATTTTCCTACAAATAGTTAACCTACTAGCTTATCAGTTTGGTCTTTTTCATTGTTGTTAAGCACTGTAAAGATGGCCCTATGATATGTTTTAATCTAGGATTTATTTAGGCTTAATTCCAAGATGTGCTCCATATGTTATTTGTACTGAATCCCATGCATATCCAATGAGTTCTCTGCACTCCAATTGAAGGAATATTGAATGATTACCCAATCTGTGAACTCAGAATTATCTTACAACTCCCTGAGGAAAATACTTTTCTTAAGAAGTTGTTCTTGTTCATCTTTGCTCATCTTTGTGGAGTGTCATAAGACTGATCATTAGTCAAACATTCAGGATTTATGGTGATATCTAGATCTCTTTCTCTGTATAACCTCTTCCTTTCTGAAATTCTGCTCTGCACTTTTTATATACTTCTCAAATATGCTACTCTAGCATATTGACTATTTAAGTTAAAGATAACTTAAAAATCAACAGCAGGTATAAAATGATCACTTTGAACTTTATGCTGTTTCTTAAGAGCAGAAGATGAAATTCCCATTTGAAAGACTTTCTCCCTTTACTAGAATGAAAGGCAGCATCCTCAACCTTAAGGACAATGTTTTATTCAGTTTTTTCACTGCTGTGACTAAAAGGATCCAATTAGAACAACTGCAGCGGAGGAAAAGTTTATTTGAGGGCTCATGGTTTCAGAGGTCTCAATCCATAGACAGCAGGCTTTACTCCTCAGGTCTCCAGGTGAAGCAGGACATCATGGTGGAAGAATGTGGCAGAGGGAAGCGACTCACATGATAATCAAGAAGCAGAGAGAGCTCCACTTGCCAAATACAAATATATACCCCAAAGCCACATTCCCAATACCCTACTTTCCCCAGGCACATCCACCTGCCTTCATTTATCACTGAATTAATCCCAACAGTTGATTAATTCACGGATTGGGTTAAGGCTCTCATAACCCAATCATTTCTCCTCTAAACCTTCTTGCACGTGAGCTTCTGTGGAATATTTCACATCCAACCATTACAGATAAGAAGTTGAAACCTACAGAATTCTGTATATACTTTGCTAAAATGACTCTCTTCTTGAAGCATTCTCTTAGTTTTTGCTTCTTTACAAGTTACTCTTTTGGTCAATTTGGTATGTAAGTAATTAATTCTACATACCTTTTCCTTTTTTCTGGTGTTGGGGGATTAAACCCAGGGCCTTGCACATGTGAGGCAAGCACTCTACCAACTGAGCTACATCCCCAGCCCTCTACATACTTTTTGGATCTCGATTTATTTATGAGGATTCCCATGCCATATGAATTTTACATAAAACAAATACATATACTTATCTCCTGTTAATTCATGTTATATAAATTTCATTCTTGGACCCACTCAGAACCCTAAAGAGGCAGGATAAAGAGTTAAAATGAGCACGCAGGGAACTTGGATTCCTTCAAGATCAGGTTTCTGTGTAATGGGGCTGAGAAACTACAGACCAAGCCAGGTCTCCTCAAGGTCTGGCTGATGCCTGTGTAAGCAGAAAACCTAACTGACGGTGAGATATCTGTTGCCTGGTACCCAAATCCTCCACAAAAGAAAAAAAAAAAAATAGCACATGAACCTGATTGGACCAGTGCAAGAGGAGCTCCTGGACAGAATGCCTGACCCAGGATTGGTTTCAGGGGCTAGATTTCCTAATCGTATAGATTCATTTAAGCCCTAGACAGTTGCTACTTTCTGATATCCCTCTTTTGGGAATTCTGCTTTCTTCCTTTCTATTACTCTAATAAATCCTAGTACTTTGCTCTCACCCTCATGTCAGTGAATTTCATTCTTCATACTGACGAAACAAAGAACTCAACCCCACAATCCGTGCTACGTGAAGAGTATAAGGGTAGATTATACCTACACCTGATTTCCCCAAACTCTAATTTATTTCTACTCCACTCAACAAATATCTGGGTTGTGTTTGAGTCACCCCACTCCCTCTCCAAGAAAGCAGCCACACCTTGTCCAGTGAGGAAGCCTGTGTAGGCAGAGCTCACCTGCTGACTTCTCTTCTCTCGGTGACTGTAACTGTAACATGATGCTTCCTGCTGCTGACTGTCAGCAAAGAATGTTTCTTCTCCCTTGCCTAATTCTGCAACTACGTCTAAATTGCTACACATTTTATCCTTTAATGAATATTCACTTAAAGGGTCAGTAAGCTAAAGGCAACTAGTAAGATATATGTAATTTCGTTTATATGATTTCTCTATATAAAGCAAAATAATCACACTAATTACACTTAATTTATCAAATTATATAAATTATATTAAACTCTTTAAACATACTGTTCTATCTGATGTGGAGTAAAAAAAAATTTTTTAAAGTTGCCAATTTTTAAAAAACCCTACACATTTATTAAATCCGGAACAGCATAGATTCATCACAATGACAGCTGAGTTTAGACTTTCTAAAGAAGTAAGAACGTCTAATCTCTCTATGCCTAATACATCATATATTTTTGTTTTAGCCTTTTTTGTTTGTTTAACAGTAGTAACAAAAAATAAAGATCATTAAGTGGATGATGTGTGATTCATTAACATGACCTCTAAATACCAAGAATAAAATACATGTTCTTTAATTCCTATTTATAAAGGTCATAATTAAGCTTCTCTGAGTGTTCTATTAGCTATGTCCATTAATGATTTATTTTCTAAGGTAATATATTTTAAGATTGTTTTCCTGGTAGATTAATATAAAAACATAAGTTTTAAAATGTGTCAACATGATTAACACAAACAAAATGATGTTCAATACTTCATAAACAACAAGCATAAATGGCTGTTATTTATTAACAGTGATACCATGAGGTAACAAATATTTTCTAGTAGATATGTCCTAGAAAAATAAAATCAATTAATTTACCTATAGCATCACGATCTTATTCCATTAATTTCAGTTTTAGTAGCAAAATGTGGCAGACGTCTTTGGGATTTTTTTTTTTTTTTCCCTGAATCTTTGTACTTCATCGCAATCCATAAAATGGCAAGAATGTAACTGCTTACAATTCTTTCTCAAACATGTATATAGTCTTCCATTCTGTGAATCAACATTGCCATTTTGCATTCCTAGTAGTAAGAAAAACGTCAGTTTACTTCTAAATCTATAAATTCCACTCCGAAGGCACTACAAAAACTAATGCATTATTTTCCACAAATCTTACTTGTTTCCCAATATAGATTTTATATGTAAGCAGCCTTTGTGGCTTTCTATTTTACAGTGATTATTATGAGGTGATAAATTTTTTCATCTAAGAAGAGTTTAACCATTCTGAATACACTATTTCTTTCTAGTCAAATAAATAAATCAAAAGGTTATAATACAAAGTTTGGTCTAAAGGTACAGCACCATGAACAACAAAATTAAACACCTGTGAGGTTTTTCTTCCTACATGAAGTCTGTTTTCATTCTTCTCTATATTTTTAAAAGTCCTTTCACAGTCAATGCATCCTCTAATTGTATTTACTTTATGATTGTCTACTAAAAATGTAATAAAGTTTAAACTATATATATATATATACACACACACACGTACATACATATATCTTTATATCATTTTAACTACTTCTTTCCTTTTTATCTCTCTCTGTACTTTGTACACATTTTTCTCCTAATAATCCTACACTCTACTAAACTTTTTTATACATGTGTCTCTGTCCATTAGAGAGCCAATCAAAGGGATCTGAATATCTTATTTATCATTTTGTTCCAATTATCTTTTATAACTAGAGTTATCTAAAAAATGTCACAGCATAGTTACCTAAGAAATCTTAGTTAATTCAAGCTAAATATTCCTTAAAAAAACTGACACCTGGTGCTAATATATCTGGATGTGCACAAAACATGATATTCTGACTTTACATATTTCTGAAATTCACCTTCTCCTTAATTAGCTTTCCTCCAAGGCAGTCCTAACCTCTGTTTTGGGAAGACAACAATGAGCAACTTCAAGGAAAATTCCCACTAACTCTGCAACTCAGGAAGGTAGACACATGCTCATCTCCAAAAAGTTCCCATAACTCCTATTAATCTCTTAATCTTTGGGAGGTACATGCTCATATCCATAATGTAATATTATATATGTATATAAACTATACATATATACATATATACACACACACACCCTCAAAAATGTCTTTTTTATTTGGGCAGAAATACAAATGCAAAATAATTTTAAAAGACTACTGAATACTTGAGACTATAAAAAGAAAAAGAAAAGCTTCATAAAATCATTCTTAAATGTATATATATATATATACATTATAAATAAACATTGCAATCATGTATCACTCAAAATGTACAAAGTTGTTAGAACCAATTATAAAAATGTTTGTGACCAAACCAAACATATATACAGGAATTCTAATTAAAGTAGAAAAGAATGATGCATTCATTGTACTTAAGAGGCTGTTCCAATAAGATGTCAAGTTACCCTTTAAGTCATATAGACTATCTTAGAATTCACAGAAGTGAATTAATTTAACAAACATTTTCAGCTTATAGAGACATCTACTCGTAGCATTAAACCCCCTTCTATTTACAATAAAGCTTTTCTGACCTGTCATCCATAATCATTGTTTTCCCCAGAAGTGTTTAATTCAAAATGACTTTGCATTTCTCCTTACTTAAAGACACATGTGAACATTTGTTTTTTGTAATGCTCACTATCCCCCTTAATAAATGACAAACCTTCTGCCTCCACCCTACTTAGAAACATGCCCCTTGTAGCACTCATTTTGTGCTGTAGACCTTCAGAGAACAGATTGCTTTCCATGATTCTTTACCTGCATAATTTCTAGAATACAGGAAGTGCTTAATTTGAATCTGTTGAATTAATGAATGAGTGTATACATGTGTTTGTGTGTATGAGAATGAGACAGATGGAGAAAACAGCATTCGCACATAGGTGCACATACTATAGGTAGGTGCCACTAACTATAAATGTTGGCAGATGGAGATTATGGTTAGTTTTCTTCAGAATAAAATCTGTAAATCCCATATGTATTTTTATTCTTTGGGTATTATCAGGTTTCTGTTACAATCTTAATAGAAGTCTTAGTTTCTTCTAAATTCCCAGTATTTAAATTTCTAAGGTTTAAAGGAAAATAATGCCTTAATTATGCAATATTCGGTTGTGATTTATGTCTTTAATATTTTCTGTAAATAACCCATATGCTCAAGTCAGAAATTTTTGCAGTGAAATAAATTTTAAAAATATTATTTGTTTAAGTTGCTGGAACAAATTTAAATCAGGGACAAAGAATGTTTTATTGATTGGTGTTTCCATTCCTGCTAAGTGGATCACTTATTTGTCTCTTGAAATCTCACAACACTCCAATAAATATTCAAGGAAGACTCAGTAGCAGGTTGTTTCATAAACAAGAGAATATAGACAAGGTTTGATGTGTACTACCTGTCTTTGGCAGGCAGTTTAAAGTACAACTTAAAATGTACGGAAAGACCTTGCCCAAGGCTACAGATACAAATGATTGCCTATGCAGAGAAATACTTTTTAATCAGTAGATTATCCAACAAGATGGTAAAATTTTTACTTGTTCAGCAGTTTGATAAATCATTCCTGTAGGTTATTCTATTTGCAAATACTAAAAATGTCTTTCTGATTTCCTCCTGGCACTGCCTCATTTCTTTTAACCCTTAGAAGTCTCTGGGAAATGCATCTTTCGCTAAAATAAATTGTAAATCTCTTAGGTGTTGTTTTCTTTTTTTTTTTTTTTTTTTTTGGGTGCTGGGGATCGAACCCAGGGCCTTGTGCTTGCAAGTCAAGCACTCTACCAACTGAGCTATCTCCCCAGCCCTTAGGTGTTGTTTTCTAAATTGGCATAATATTAGAAAAGGAGACAGCAAAATTCAAAGTTCAGTTCTTACATTTTACACTTGATAATGTTATATTCTAAGACTTGAACTCTTTAGTGAAATTCTTTAACTACAATAGACTGAACCAAACACAAACAAAATGTTTCATATCTGAAAGATTCTGCTATGAATGACTTTTGATATTATTCTATTGAGCAAACATGTTAGCTTCATTTATCCAGGATAGAATTATTAAAGTATTTTGAATATTTTATATAATAACTTAAATGATTTCTATTTTGGAAAGCAATTTTTGTTTGTTGAGAAGAAAAAAGAAAACTATAGGATGAATTTCAGTTCTAACAATCAAAAATTTTGTTGCAATCAATAATTATCAAGCAAAATTTCAAGAAGAATCATTACATCTTTCAATCAACCTGTGATGGGCTGACAGATCTGACTCCATGAGAATGTTATAGGCCAGACTCTAAGGGAAATGACTACACAGACTCCATTTTGCTCTGAGACTCCATGTTATGTAGGAAATAAGCTTCTCCCATGGGAACACCCCGCCTCTGTACTCATCAGTTACTTAGTGTGACATGTTCAACAATACAGAATGATAATTCCTATGTAAACAAAAATTGCTCTTTTGATTACTATTGCTCCTAAACAATGTACCATGTGAACGTTGATTGTGTGGATGTTAGTAACCATTCTTTAGTTTGTACCTAAGTAAGGGTCATTTTGACGCACTTCCCCCTCTGTTGATGATCTCACGATATTAATTTGTAATTTCAAATCATAGCAACAGACACTTATGATTGATGTGATTTTTGGTATAAGAACCCCTACAACCCTGTGGTCACGGTTGTTCTCTCAACAGCCATTTTTGGGTGCATCGTGTGAGACAGTCAGCCAGCTGGCTTAATAAAGACTCTCCAATTTGGACTTCGCAGTGGTGACCAGTCTGTTCTTAAGTTGTGCCCCATAATGAACCATACAGTGAACTCATCATGTTTTTAGTAGTATCACCGAATTTTTCAATAATTTTTTCAGTTTCAAAAATAGCAAAACACAAGTGATATATTAACATCTGATTGGACTTTCTGGGAATGCCAACATAAATTAATTTAATTTAAATATAATCTCCTCCAAAATATGCCACTTTGGCATGAAGGTTACTTTGAACTAAAGGCACTTAAAAAAAGGAGTGGGTGCAAGAAAAGCATTCTAATCTCCTTCCCTCCCATGTGAGAGGTGCCCTCCTTTTACCAGGAGAAAAGAAAGACTTTTTGTTGGCTATCACAGTCAAGAGAGAATTGTATACAAAGAGACTTTGTCAAAAATAACTTATTTTCACCTCCCCACACAATTTCTTTTCCTCATTTGACTCTCTTTGTTCTAGATGCTGTAAAGTCATTTAAGTTTTGCTACTTTTCTGGTTCTTTATTTTATTATAAGGGACTCATGTCGCATAAAATGTACATTAAATTCATATGTTTTTCTCCCATTAATCTATCTTCTGCTAATTAAATTCTCAGGTTCAGCTGGAAACCTAAAAACGTAGACATAAAAGGTTTTGACTCCTCTACTGTACAAAAGGAGGAAGAAAATAAAATAAAGAACATAAATCATCACTAATGCAACTTACAAAAGTATCTGAGTGAGAAAGTATAAAGGTAAGAAGGAAAACTAAACATTTTTCTGAAAAGAATCGACAAATTTAAAAAATGTCTACAAAAAATGAGTACAAAAGCAAAATAAAGATGTATATTGAAAGGTAAAAAAATATTAATAGGACATGATTAAGCAAGAGAAAATGAATCACTGTTAATCACTGGGTTCTAATTATCTTTTTACTCAAACCATTTTCTCAGTTCTATAACCACAAAATCAAACTGGAACCTATCAAATTCAAATATTAAACTGTTTCTGAACTAATCATCATTGTTCCATTTAGCATTTCAGATATCTGCACATATTAAATAATCCTATTTAGAAACACACTCTCCCCCCAAAAATACCCCAAATAATCTTATAACTTTAGCTGAAAGATTTAAATTCTTACAAGCACAGCATCCTTTGACACAGATTGGCTGCGATGTCTAAAGCCTAAGGTACCTTAACGTTTTTCTCCATCTGGTTTGTTTATAAGTAGACCATGTCCATTCCACAGAGATTACAAAGTTAAGGGTAGAAGCTGTCAGATTCAAAATGGGGCCACCTGTGTCAAACTTTGGCCACTGAAGCCAAGGAAAAGCCACAAACAGAGAGTTCTTGCACATCATTTACCTGATAGCAGGAATTATCAAAGATAAATTTTCCAAACCATAGTTGGTTATCTTGAGTCACAAGAAACAGCTAGTAGCCCAAGGGCAATCAGGCCTTTACACCTATGTCTGAGACAGTCTTTCAAGGTCAATCCAAACAAACAGACTGCTTTGACTTTAAAACTAGTCGGACCTGGTAACTATCCATTTGTCACTCATACCTCACCAGTTTTGCACAATGACACAAATGCCAGTGAACTTTTTTCAAAAAACCTTAGTGGTTTTTCTTTCTCCAATGAAACACCTAGCTTTATTCATTCCTCAAACAGACCAGAGGCCACCCTGACCTTTACATGTATGTCCCTGATGATAATCCTTCTCTTTGTTTATTCTCAAATAAAACCTTTTACATGGAAAGTCACCACACTATTTTATTTCACTTTGACGTAAGCAACGTAAGAGTTCCACAAGCGACACCACCAACCCATGTGCACTTAGATTATTTTTGCTATCTGGTGCCCTGGTAGATACTAGGGCACTTTTTCACTGCTGCTAAAAGACCCAACAATAACAATTTGAGAACATGAAAGGTTTATTTGAGGGCTCACGTTTCAGAGATCTCAGTCCACGGACAACAGGCTTCATTCCTGGGGCTCTAGGTGAGGTAGAACATCAAGGAGGAGGAAGAGCATGTCAGAGGCAAGCAGAGAGAGACTCCAACGGCCAGATACAAAACTTAGACCCCCGAGGACACGCCCTCAGGGACACACCTCCTCCAGCCACACCCTACACTCCGTCAGAAGTTTAATTCACTGATTGGATTAAGTCTCTTTAAATCTAATCATTTCTCCTCTAAACCTTGCCTTGTCTCATATATGAGCTTTTGGGGGTCATCTCACATCCAAACCATAACACTCACCATGACTCCAGGGATCAGGATTAATCAGAGAAGTTGTGGTTTAGAAAGTGTTCTGTAATCGAAATCTAAAGAATTAGAGGCAGTATTCAGGGACAGCTGAGGAAGAGGATAGCTTTAGAGGAAGGACTGGGAACAACTGAGAGAGGAATTAGTTTTGGAGGAGGGACAGGGATGTATCATGACTCAGAAGCGAATATAGAGGATTTGGGGGTAGGAGGAGCTGGATTGTGGGTTGAAATGGCAGTAGTGGTAGCAGTTTAGAAACAGCATAGCTTTGTACAGTGTGAACCTTAAATGTGGGCAGGGCGAGAGAAGGACTGATCTCAATTTTGGAAGCTACAGGAAATTACCAGAGAGATTTTAAATGGATAGCAACATAACAGTGCATATTTTAGGATAAGGACTGCAAAACAGTTGGGTTGGGCTAAGAATGGATTTATACAGTGCACAGGGGTAATTTGGATAAGTTAGAAGAATGCAGCAGCAGAAGACAGATTAAAGAAATGTTTAAAGGATAATATTGACAGAACACACATCCCCCACTAGCTTCTAATGTCTTTGAATGTGGTCTACATTATTTAACAGTTCTAATTCTGATCCTAATAATTGATCTATTAGCTACTAATATTAAAGCATGATGAAATAGAGGATTTCTTTTAAGAAAAACACATTCTCAGTTTTCCAAGAAGCATTCTTGTTTTTCTCTGAACACAGTTTTCAGATCTGAATTCATACCAAGACTGTTTTTCCTTGCATCAATTAGAAGTTCTTAGACACAGTTCCATAATTTGCCCTTCTTTATGACATTTGCCCTTCTTTTTGAACAATAGACTAGAAAACTGTGTTTATGGTTTCTGCCTGGCTTATGTGGGTAATGGCTACCAAGCAAATGGAACCAAGTACTTTAATTGTTCATAAAGCAAGTTCAGAGCCAGAGTTATTCACTCATGTTAAAGCAACACTAGTTAAAAAATAAAAAAAATTAAAAAGCTCAGTACTGAAGAAGAATAAAGTTGTTGAAAAACCTAGCATTCTTCAAGATTGTAATAACACAAAATTGATATTGCTGGGTGGTTTAGGTTCTCTAGAAACTAGATGGTGGTTTAGTTTCATTGCCAGGATAGCAGTGCACTCGGGAAAGAAGGAGCTATACACTACGGGGAATCTGTGTAATGGATAACTATCCTATTCTGCCTTTATAGCAAACCTGTGAAATCTCATTCACATTTGAAACTTCAGGAAATGGAGTTATAGGAGAAAACACTTTCAATGGTATGAAGTTAATATGTATAAAAAGGAAAGCTATGATGCATTATGTAATTAAAAATTAAACTTTAATAAAGAGATCTCTAAATGTTTTGATAATTCCTATCAATGCTATAAGACGATTTAAGATGTGTTGCATTAGTTTATTTTTTATCCAAATGGCTAGCTCTTCTTTTTCAAATTCTGCTTCAGTTATCATGTCCCTTATGCCTCTTATTTCCTGATATATAACATAATGTTGTCTTTTAAAATGTATGTACATATTTAGTAGAATCATAAAAGCATGTACAGCAGAAAAAGACAAAGGCAGTCACAATGTCAGTACTCAAAATAACCCTACAGGGTATATTTATATTAATAGTTTTGTGTATAATATGTAAATGTTTAGGGTTTTTAGAATTTTCAACTTTGCTTTTGTTTTTTGAGATAGAATCATGAATTAGATACTACTAATTTAATAGCATTTTTTTTCTTCCAACATTGTATTGTGAAGTTTTTTTAGGTAGCAGAAGTATATATTTACATGATTATTTAGTAGCTATATGGTTCACTCACATGATATATTAATATTTATCTTATTCAGGTTTATTATTATCTTTATGTAAATATATATTATTTTACCACAGAGTCTTTTTAAAAATGCCAGACTCAGGGAAGAAATAAGTCAATCTTCTTTGGAAGAGCAATTATCATCATTAGTAACCAGGTTAACAAACCCAAATATTTGAATTCAATAATAGCAGTCAGTTATCCTCAGCAGACTGACACTGATAACACAGACATTTTTCCTGTCAGATTTTACTGTTGGGGAAAAATTTTACTTTCTTCTTTTATTTAATAAACCACTATATAGTCTTCAAGACCAATCTCTAATGTCCATTTTCTTGGACTAGCTTTCTTTAGTTTTCTGGGAGGTGGGGATTCATTATTCCTTTCTAAATTTAAACAAATACATCCTGCATTACAGACTCTATCATTCTGCCTTGTTAGTTTATTCCACAAGATGGTTTGTTTCTTTAATTTAGGAACATTTTTTATTTTGTTTCATTCATAAAATTCCCACATTGCTTGGCACAGATCCATATGCACATATGAAGAGTAAGGATCCACATAGGTTTGATATTCAACTGTTATACTTATTGAGTGGTCAAAGTATTAAAATATTTAAATTTTTAAAAATTATTTTATTTTATTTGTTCTAATTAGTTGTAAATGACAGTAGAATGCATTTATACATTGATAGATCATACATAAATGGAGTGTAATCTCTTATTTTTCTCGTTATATGTGTTGCAGGATCACATCGGTCATGCAGTCATACATGTACATAAGGTAAAAATGTCTGTTTCACTCTACTATCATTCCTTCCCCCATACCCCTTTCCCTCCCTTCACTCCTCTGTACCTATCTAAGTAACTTTATTCTTCCCTATCCCCCCTCTTATTGGGAATTAGCATCGGCATGTCAGAAAAAACATTCGGCCTTTGGTCAGCTGCAGATGCTCTCAGTTTTCAAGTGTTCATTCACCTTTGCTTCTCCCTGAGAATTCTTCCTTGGAAACTCTAAAACTTCCACATGATTCAGAAAGTACATACTTAATATGTAGTACAGAAATAACATATTTAGGAACCACCTGATCTAGTACATGCCTTTTTCTCTTCTCACATTTTTGTGATTCTTCAAGGTGAAAATTTTAAAAATTTCTGCTCACACCTGCGACATATTACTTATCTTGGTGAACCTTACTGCAGTGACCAGTAGTAATAATACAAGTCAGTCTTAGAGCTTTGAGAAGATATACCCAGTGAGGTTTGTCATGGCTGTGGTAGTAGTTTTTATTTATTTATAATTTTGTTTACTTTCAGAAAACTCACAAAATCAATAATATTGAAAAATAAAGTCAACTTTTATTTCTCCTTATGTCAATTACTGAGTGCTACTTAACAAGTAATTACTTGTTACTTCTATGCCTACCAAATACTAAGAAAATTTTATAAAGGTTACCTGATCTTGTGTTGGATAACGTTGGAGCAAAAGGAACTTTCCAACTCTGTCCTCTGAATATTTGTAAATTATGTCTGCTGTAATAAGCTGACAATAGGCAGGGGGAAAGGCATGCATTTTTATCACATGCCTGGGGAATCTTGGAAAGTGAATACACAATAATTCAAAAAACTTAGAGTTTTATATACCAAGGGAGAAGGAGTGTATGGAGGGTATGGAGGGTATAGATTAGAGAAAGAGGACAGGGTTTTTAAAGGAGATGAATCAGACCAAAAAAACAAGAGCCTGAGACAAAGTTCATTTGGTCTCTGGATATAACCTCAACTCTAGTCTTTCTTCTGTCAGTTAATCTTCCCTGTGGGAAGAAATTATAGGAAGGGGTTCAAGATAATAGCGTGCATTCAGGAGAACAGAAAGCAGAACTTCATTTTGTCAGATAAGGAACTTAAGAGAAAACTTCTGCCTGAGCTTTTGGGGGAGAAAATGGGTTAGAGAGACAGAATTCTGGATAGCAAGATTATGGTTCCTAGAATTCTTTTTTTAGTTCAAAATTCTCAGAATTTAAAAGTGCCATACTTTGGGGTGTCATCTTCTAAGCCCTGACACTAGTGTCTTTACAATGAGCAAATGGAGTTCAAGGCATAGTGAGAATGACGTCTCTCGCTCCTTTTGACCTGCTAACCTGATGAATGTAGTGTGTAATAGGTAACTTTGAGCTAGGGAGAAAGCACATTTATACCTAAGAACCTTTTTAGACCACCAGGCACCACTGAGATCCTTTTTGTATTGAGGCTCTTAAATTTTTTTCTCTTAATTAACATAACACAGCTATCACCATTATTTTTTTTTATTATTCCCTGACATTGAAAATAATTTTGAGAATCAATGGTGTGTTGAAATAAGAAGTATATTCTATCTTACAAAAAGTTTAACCATATTACAGACTAGCTTTAGCTCATCGGAGTTTTTGAAGATTGTCACAGTTATTCTGGTATACAGTATCTTTTAAAGCAGTAAAACACAAGTATCTTTTCAAGGTAATAAAATGTTTTCATTAATGAATTTGAAATCAGGATTTTCTACATTTTTCAGGCATAGTACTTTATTCCAACTTGCAAATTCGAATGAGACAAGAGTACAATCCTTTAGAATACATTTTAACACTATTTACTTCTTTTTATCTTTGAAGATATTTTCTTATGATGTATTTACCTAAGGTTACTGATGAAATTAATATCATTTTCATGTTTATTAATAGGTTGTAAACCAAAATCAGTTTGGTCCCAGTAGTTTTATTTCTAGAGGTTTTTAAAATAGTGTCATGAAAAATGAAAAGGAAAATGATATGAAATTTCAAATTGAGAAAAGAGGGAGACTGGGGAGGACAGGATACCAGGAGACTAATCCCCAGACCATCTTCCAGCTTGGCTAACGGCCCTCTTCTAGGTTAAATTCTTTCACCACTCTGCCTTTCATTCTTGGAGGACTACATCCATTATCTTAGAATTTGACTCCTTTTTCTCTAAGATGATTTGCTTTGACCACGATCTCATTCCCCACTTATCTTTCCTAGAATCAATTTCTTCAGGGAATGAACAGAGATTTTTTTCAGATGTAGCATTTGATCATAGAATGTTGATGAAATAATAATTATACCTAACTTTTTAATATCAGCACAAATGCTAGTATTTCAATATTATTGGTAGCAAATTCTGCAAAGGGGAATATTGAATTTTGCTCACAAAGGAGTTAAAAACTTACCACACTGGCATATTGAATAAGTTAAAGGCCCTTCAAAATTAGAAGTACAGGAAAATCTCTCTGACCTTCATGTAGTTTCTTAAAAGTTAGAGAAAAAATTCATGTTGATGAGATCCTCCTTGTATTAGGGGGAAAAAACTGTCTTATCATGAAGAATGGAAAATTGAGACCAATAGAATTCTGTACAAACAAATCTTGTTAAACTAACAGTTATCTTACTAATCACATCTCCCAACTGTTAACTAACCTACACCAATTGCTTTGCCTTGTGAAGTTTTCACAGTTTACTATTCTTTGTCCAATTTAGTATATAAGTTACTGAATTTAACTGCTTTTTTTAATGTCTTTATTTCCTTAGTAGGGTTCCTGTGCCACATAAAATTTTATTGTATAAATTTGCATGCTTCTGTATAGAGGGAAAGGAGGGGTTGGAGGGTTGGGGGGAAAGGAAAATATAACAGAATGAATCAAAGACCATTACCCTATGTAAATGTATGATTACACAAATGGTATGCCTTTACTTCATGTACAGAGAAACAAGATGTACCCCATTTGTTTACAATACAAAAAATTTGCATGCTTCTCATCTAATAATTTGCTTTATATTAATTTCATTTTTAGACCCAAGCCAAGACCCTGGGAGGAGAGAAGTGGTATTATACATACTACTTTCTTTGTATTTCTTTCATTCCTGATGACTTCCTATCTCCAAATGGCTTACTCAAAGTAGTTTTCCTTTTTTTTCGAATTATTATGTATTTAAGATACTTGATTATTCAAAACAAATAAAAATTATTATCCATGAATCTTAATGACTTAGAATTATCTAAGACTGATAATATTTATATTTGCCAGGAATACTCAAATATCTAGAAAGTGATAGCTAAGACTACTGATATTTATTCTGTAGATTCTCCTGTTGTACACATGAAATATCAACTAACTTCATAGTAATAACAAGATCACCAGTTTTCCAAGTAGAAGGTTTCCAAAGAAAAGTGTGGTAAGTATGGACACTCTATGCATCACAATAAAATAATGATGTTGCATAGTTCTACTTGATGAAGACATCATTATTTTCATTTCAACTATTAAACACTACTTGCTTCCTAACAGCAAGGTGCAAATCATATCAGTAGTGTACAGTTTATAGATAATAGTTATATAAGTAATTTGAATGGATCTGGCTTTGTCATTGTTCTGTTGATTTCTATTTGAAATGCAACATACTTATGAAAATTAATGATAGAGAATTCAAATGAAAAATTGCCATTTTTATAACAAAAGTTTTTGCAGAAAAGGATTAGAATTGATGCTTAAGTTTCCATCTATTGTATGCGTAGATGTTTATAATTTATTGTTGAACAAGAACTTGATAGGTGGATCACAGCTTCAAAGATATGATTTTAAAAATCCCTCTTTGTAGAGTTAAAGTCTATTTTTAACAGCACCCAAAGTTTAAAAAGCTATCTTCTGATCATTCATCCTGAGATTGAAATTCTACAAAATTATTTCATTGTGTAATATAATCTGTGGTTCCAGTTTCAGTGCCTATTTTTATATATTTTAATCTTTTTGTTTAATGAAGCAATTTTGTAAGTTGTACTTTTCATTTTATTTTTATGAACTAAGGGGGAAAAAAAACTAAACTATTTTAATCTACTTTCAAAAAATACCCAAATTAAAATTTGCATTTACCAGTTCACTGTGTGGGTAATAATCAGCCAAATGAAATGGTAAAAACAAGGAAATGCATCTTTTATAGTTGGATAAACCCATCAATAGAAACAAAAAAAAAAAAGGCTGCTTCTCTTTTTTAATAAGCTGAAGAAAGCATCTGTCTTACTATAAACAATATACTTCACCAACCATTTAAGAATTTATTTCATTGTCATGATTTAGTTACTTGAAAAACAGCTTTTACCAGCTTGCAAGTTACTTATTGTTCTTATTACAGGAGTTTTTTATGTGGAAACCAATGGACTGCAGTAGGGAGTCATTTTATAAGGTTGAAGCTCTCCAACTGGTGCTTTCCTCACTGTTTCTTTAGTACTTAAATATCTACATAAATTCTGTTAAGAGAACTGATAGCTTGGTAAAAATCCTCTTAACATACACAAAGTAGAAAAGAGACAAAATTTAAAATCAAAGAACATGACATTGTTGAATTTCAGTGGAAAACTAATCTAATTGCATGAATTAAAGAGAGTGGAAACTTTATTCAGCATGTGGCAAAAAGAATAAAAAAAATAGTTATGTTACAAAAAGAATATAGTAGTTTGAGTCAAAGTATTTTCTCTAAACTCTTCCTTAATTGTAGATATTTTGTCGACACTAAGTGAAAAGTTATCAGTTCAACCAAGTGGACATTCATACAACACAATTTTATATCTTACCAGTCAGGAAAAGATGATTATATAAGATTTTAGGGTATATTTCAATAAATAGACAAGTTAGAAACTCAGAGAGGACTTTCAAGATATAACATTTAGCTACATTCTGAAGAATAACCAAGTGGTTTACTTGGATGATTGGACAGGAAAATATAGGGAATACTAATTACGGCAATGAGTATGAAAGATTATTTAAAATATGAAACAATTAGTGCATGGTAGAGAGCTATTGACAAGAACAATGTAGGGTAAAGTTTAAGGGACGAGTAATTTAAATGTAAATCACCTGGCATCTAAGTCTTATAAGGACTTAAATATTTAATTATGTAGGAAATCATAAAGTAGTAAATTGTCTTGTTAAAACAGAACAATAGACAAAATTAAAATTTAGTTCCTTAAAACAAGAATCATTTTATTTGCTCAAAATCCTACAATCCAATAACCTCTGCTAGACGTAGCATATGTTTTTGGTTTTCTTTTTCTTGTGGTTTTGCCTGAGGTCACTTACATGGCTCTTGTTATGTCTTTGCTGGTGGAGTTAAATGCATAAACTGGATGATCCACTCACCTTCCTGTCTATAGTTCCTCAGCAGGGTTCTATCTGCTAAGTTACCACACATGACAGTTTTTCCAAATGCTTGTACATAACACAAATGGTCCTTTATCTGGACTTCAACAAGTCCCTATTCCAGACTTCAGTACTGTTTTGAACACACACAAGGTTGAACAAGCAGCAAACATTTGTCACAAATCCCAAAGCCAATGCCAGAATTTTTGTATTCAATAGGGTAACATCCATTTTTGAGCACCAATTACTGTATCACTTATGTATTTGTGGGTAAAAACCAAACTTGGTGCTTTAAAACCATAACTATTTTACTTGTTCACAATTATGTGTGATAGAAATTTCTCTTTGGTTTACCCTGGTAGTTCTTTTGGTAGTCTTACTGAGGATAATTTGTGTCATTTGCACAAGACCGTGTCTCAGTTGTAGACTTATATTTAGAAATATGACTTATACTACGTCAGTGTGTCTCTGTTCCATTTGAAGCAGAGACAGAGCAGTATGTTTCTGCCTCAGTACTTCTATCCGAGTAGCATTGTGTTCTAAGACAGCAAAAGCAGAAGCTGAAACGCTCCCAAACTTAGAAATTGTACAACAGAACTTCAGTTACATCCTTTTAAATAAAACAATTCACAATGTCAAACCAGATTCAAGAAATGGGAAAAAAAGAGCATTAATTAGAAGTGTCGAAAAATCCCATTCCAAAGATGAAGAAAAGATGAGGGATCGAAGCAAAATAAATGCAATCATTCACACAAAATTTATGCATATAAAATTGTGAGCTAAGGTAGTGAAAATTTTAAAGGGAATGACAGCTTGGATGTTAAAAATATGCTAAGAAAAAAATAATAGTTAATTGATTGAACTGACGGTGGAAGAGTATGACAAATTTCAAGAACTGGAAATGTTTGCATGGTGACACTATTAAACCAAATTTAAATTGAGCAGGAAATGAAGTTTTTTGAATGAAGATTTAAAAAAATTTTTAGGTCATGAGGATTTTGAGGTGTGCATTCAGTCCAACCAGTATCATGCACTGGATAATTCTTTCTAGCACTCTTCAGATCAGACAGATAAGTAAGAATCAATCATCTAAAATCTCAGACTATACAAGGGACACAGATATGCAATGTTATGGATTAACATGTATAAATGAGTTGAGAATTAGTAAAATGTATTCATGTTTGGGAAATATTAAATAGTCAATCACATGCAGAATGTAAATTTTATTGACACAAATGACATATCTCAATGTGATAAAGTTACACAATCCAAGTTTAGGAGGACATTTTGTCCACTTCAAATTGTTAAAAAAAATTCTTAAAACAAAGATTCATAAAAATTAAGTGTGTACATATTTATGTGTGTATAAATGTGATAAACAATTATATATAAAATTAGTGTCAATTATATAAGCTAGCAGGTTAGGAACCATATTTCATAAAGAAAAAGAAAGGAAATTCAATAATTTATTTAGCAACTGATTAGAAATTTTGTGAGATATTATACATGTGATTCTACTATTCCTCATGTGACCCAACTTATCATGCTTTTTAAGCATTATAATTTTTTTTCAAGATGAAACAGAGAAGGGACAAGTGCACTCTGGATTGTCTGGTTCAGTCAGTAACAGAGCTGAAATTAGTGTGTTCAACTGAAACTCTGTATGAAATTCAGTAAATCATGTTGGTGCTGTTTCCTGGCTCAGGACCATGGCTACTCTTATTTCACATAATGTGATAATGAAAAGAAGATATTTGGATATTTGTAACAATAAGTCTCTATTATGAATATCCAATAAGAATTAGGTATAACAAAGGTAAAGAGAAAAGCACTCTATTAAAACACATATTTGAGCCCAAAAGTGTATATGGACACACATATTGGACATAAATTTTGAATAACTTAAATTACTGTGTTGTATAAATACATTATAAAATGCTTGTGATCATATTTCTTCTTTCCTGCACAATTCTGGTGTTAGCACTTATCTCTTGGTAGAAGCATAAACATCAAATGTTGTCTGATTAATTGAATCAATAAATTCATTGAAATTTTTGCCAAGTAGACAAAAAAATCTTTATAAGAAATTCTGACAACTTAGATCTAAAATAAATAATATGCAGAATTACTGAAGATGAAACAAATGTTCCAATAATTAGCTTTTGACCTCAAAAAGAAACATGAGATTAGATGTTAAGTTCTGACCTTAAAGGTGTTAAAAGATTAGCAAGGTCCTAACTGAGCTCAGAAATTCTATTACTTTAAGTTTACCTTAAATTTTAGTATTTCGTATTTTCTTTCATTATAAAGTATGATTTGTTCCATGGGAATGATCGATAACATGATCTGTCTTTATTAACTTTATAATTAAAAGAAGACACTGCATCACTGGCTCTGTTCCACCTAAACAAACCAACTCATTAATTTCATTGAGATTATGAACTGTGCACTCAAATGATTTGGTTCTATTTCCTTGCAAGTAGAGGTTGCATATTTTACCTGTAATCAAACTATAAAGGTCTTGCTTTGAAAAACTACTCTACAAATATCTTAAATGAGAACTCACCAGGCTATCCCTAATGCCAGTCTTTTCCTTTTGCCTACAGTCAGTAAAAACTATTTTCATGTATATATTATCATCATTGTGACACTATGAGAATCACAGTTAAGACAGTAGTGATGAACTCATATCAATGTGTAAAAGGGCCCTCAAATTAGACATGGCCACAGGAATGGAGTGAAAAATCGACTCACACCTAAAATCAATACTGGAAAAAAAAAAAAAAAAAAAAAAAAAAAAAAAAAAAAAAAAAAACAAGAAACTAAATAGAGAAGTTTAGATTCCAAAATTAGCAATAAATAATGCTTTTCAAAACTGAAGTTCTTTAGAAGATAGTGTGCATTTGGGTGGATAGCAATATTCTCATTGAGAGGCAACTATGCAAGGATATGTTGCAGAAAACATTTAAGTTCTACTCTTGTACCTCACCCATATTGTCTTGAAACAGTGATTTTGCATCTTTGATTCTAGAAGTTAAGGGCAAAAGAATAGGCCACAAGACTCTGAAGAATAAAATCAGGGCAACATCAGTGATAAGGAAACATGAAAAGTGATGCAGTCTCTGCAGGTTCCTTAATCACTTCTCTAAACACATCCCCAGTCCAAAATTTACCAGGATGATATATTACATCATGCAAAGAAGAGAACTTCCTTTGAATTCCCATTTTCTTTAAGAACAAGCTTGTCTGACCAACACAGAGGCAGAACTCTGCAGTTCAGGTAGGTGGGTCAACTTTGAATTGTGTCCTCTCTCCTTACCTCTAGCAGCTGATGTCTCCTTAAGTCTTACAGGCTCATCACCTTTAACCTGAAAACCAGATTATTAACCTTGAAGACCAGGGGAAGTACTGGACAGGTTGAATACACCAAATGCAGTCACTCTGGAACTTCCTGTGCAAGTGTGCAGGAATATGTCCTAACAGATAAATACTATTGAAGAATGGAATAAATCATAAGAAATTTCTTAATAAGGTAGGGTAGGAAGTAAGAAGTGAATATGTCACTTCGCTAGAAGGAGGTGCTGTCATTTCTGTTAATCCCCCATAACAAATTACCACCAATGCAAAGCCTTAAAACAACACAAATTTATAATCTCACTGCTCTTTAGTTCAGAAGTCAGATCAGTTCAGCTGATTTCTTTGTCCTGGATTTCAACAAGACACGAACCAGTTGCTTGCTTTCTAGGTGGCTCTGTGAAGAATTCGCTTGCAAGCTGATTTAGGCTGTTGGGAGGATCCCATACCTTTTGTTTGACTAGCAGTTTCCTTGCTAGCTCTCAGCTGCTGTGGCTGTCTTTACCTTCTAGAAGCCTAGGCCTGATTCTCACAATGGGCTCTACTTCTGAGAGCCAGCAATGGCCTGTTGAATTCTTCTGACACTTGGTATCTCTCTGACTTTCTGACACAAGGCTGAGAAAATTCTGTTTTTAAGGGTTCATGTAATTAGAGTGGCCCTAATCAGAAAATTCAGAACGACCTTATTTCAAAGTCTTAACCTTAATTTCATCTGTAGAGTTCTTTTTGCCATATAAATTTACATGTTCACAAATACCAGGAATTACGATATGGGTATCTTTGGAGGGAGGGGGTTTAATTGGGCTTCCTGCAAAGAACTGTATCATTTTAGGAAACACTTACCCTTAAATAGAAGGCTGACTGGAATCCTGGTTATGCAACCACAAGCCATGAATGTTTTGGAATGTTCATTTAACTTCTCGGTATGTCTCAGTTTCTTCAACCATAAAACAAAAACAATAATAATGAATTTATATTATTACAATAAAAATGAGTGTTGTAATTTATAACAAAATATGAGAGGAACATAAAACAATACTTTACATATTTTTTGAAACTTCTTTATATACACAGATATAAAAAAGGTCATGAAAAATGAAGGCAAACATTTTCAATTACAGTCCACATACAAGATGCTAGCTCATAAATAAATAGCCAATACAATTTGATGAGAGAAAAACACTGAAGACATGAAGAGATAAATAGGAAAAGGTTATAAGCAGATAATTTCCCTCACACCAGAATTTAATGACCAATATAAATATATAAAATTGTTCAATCTCACAAAAGTAATTAAATAAATGCAAATTAACAGAAAAACCAATTTGTTAAGCTAATGAAGGCGAATTAGAAAGTTGATTTAAAAACTCACAGATATATTAGAGAAATGTATTTATTATTGTCATTTATCTGATGAAATGGACATAGCAGTCAAATGCTTGTGATAAACTTGTAATAATCTTTTTCTCAAAATGAATTTGACAACCTTAATAAAAGAACCCACAAATATTTATATGCTATAGCATAATGCCTGTACTAGTAAGAATATTAATGAAATAACCTAACTCTAGCAGAGCTTTATCTATAAATTTACTAACCACTTTGCTATTTATTATAATAACAGCTAATATATTTTGAGTATTTAGTATGGACAAGGTTCTATTATAAACTTTCTTATGTTCGTGGTAAAGACAGGAATTGCTCATCAGTGAGCTTCCCCATGTTATCCAGCCTCCCAACTATTTAAGTTAGGGCCATGTGAACAATTCTAGCTAAAAGACAGTGAGTGAGAGTGATGTGTATTGCTTGAGGGTCGGGGCAGTAATGACCCAGTGTGCCTTGGTCATTTCTTTCTTCCGCTGCTGGGGGGACAAGAGAAGCTTTGCAAACACATGGTTTGTGATAACCCAGCAGCCTTACAAAATAAAGAGACCCTGGTTTCTTGAGGTAACAAGAGCTAGAGGACATTCCCAGTGAAGCATGTCAGATTTGATGTGACTGAGAAATAAATGTTTCTTCTGCCAAGCCAATATAATTTGCATTTGTATGTTACTCTAGCATAACCTTGCCAGAACAATATGATATATTATCACATACAATCTATCAGAAAACTCTGTTAGGCACATTGTTTCTTCTTGCTACATTTGAAGAAATTAAGATAAGAAAACACGGTGAAATACACCCAAAAGGTAGAGAAATCATAGTAAAGGAATTGACTTCAAAGTTCATTTGCTTAACTATTATAGCAAAGGCTACTAAAAACAATTCTTATTGAACTGATTTTGAAATCACCATGTGATCAATGTCTGATTCAGATGCTAGAATTTATTGCGATTACTTCACAATATCTCTAATTAGTCTTTGATAAATTTTGGGGAAAAAAAAGCTAATCTAATAAAAATTAGATTTAATGTAATCAAAGCAGCATACGTACGCTATATAAAAACTTTGTGAACTGTGACTAAAAGTATTTTTCAGGTCTAATTTAAAAGTAAAATAATAAAACTAAAATTCTGCTGCAAGTATCTAGGAAAGAAGGATGATATATAATAAACCCCATTTTAAATGCATAGCTGAGCTTTCAGAAAGGAAAATCTCTAACTACTAGAAATAAATGGAGAATTGATAATCGATAAAGTGAAGCCATAGGCAGATGCTGTCACAGCTATGTTAATGGAATTAGTCACCAGGGGTGTTTTGTGTTAATCCCACACAAGGGTCTATAAGTCAGGGAGTATGAACTGAGAGAAACCTCCATAGCCAGGACTCTGAAAGTCATAAATCACTGAATTAGTAAAAAAAAGATATGTATTCATCTTTTGGCACAGGCAAAAAAAAAAAAAAAAAAAAAAAAAAAATCTGCCTTTGCCTTGAATCTGACCAAGAAAAAAAATTCTCTAAACATATGAAAGCTTAAATTTACACCTCGCACAGAAATTGGCTAGAAATTTGAATCTTATTTGTGTGCTAGAAAATATGATGCAAAAGTTGTACGACTCAAATTGGGATAAAATTCCAGTGGCTACAAAGATACAAAGGCAAGTGGTTTTGGAGGGATGTTCATAAAACAAGACAGGAGGAACTCGCACAGGGGAAAATTCATAACAACTTTGTATTATGCAAATTTCAGACTACACATTTTAAAAATTGCAAATCACATTCAGAAATGAACTGCCAGGAGCAAGAATCAGCACATATAATGAGCTTCAAAACTAGACCAATAAGAACTCATGATAATGGAATGTTTTAGGATGTAGCTCAGTGGTGGGTCACTTGGAACATGCGCAATGCCCTGGGTTCAATACTCAGTACTGAAAAAAAATTTATGCTTTTATAAAATTTAAGAAAAAGACACTACACTATAAAAAGGGAAAAGGCAATTTTGCAATGGAATGAATGCATAAGTAGAATAAAATAGTCATTGAAACTAAAAGAAAATTCAAAATAGATAAACAGATTAAATACATTTAATGAGAAAAATTAGCAAATTTATAAATGGAGGGAAACAACTAAGAATACAGGATAATGATTGGGATATAGAGAAAAGGAAAATGACTTAATGATATAACTTACAGGATTTTCAAAAATATAGACCAAAGTGTTGGACAAAACCATATTAAGTAATGGCCGTTTTTTCTGGTTTGAAACTTTGGGTGATTTCTCATATTTCAAAAGTTAAATATATCCTTAGCAAGAAAAAAATACATGAACACATACAGAAACATACTATCATTATAAAATACCAACAAAAAATTAAAATTTAAGCTAGCGTTAAGTGTACTGACAACAATCTTGTTAACTCATTAAGTTCCAAAGTTTCACTTCTGTATAGGATGATGGGCCATAAAGGGTTAAGGCAAGTTGAGGAAAATCAAGCGTTGAACTTCTCTACAATGAATTCTACAAAACCATTTAAGCTAAACTTCAAGTGAAAAACTTTAAAATGGGGGCCAGAGGATGAAGAGAATTTTCCATTAACAAATCTCATCAGAGAACTACTAATTAAAATGTTCCTCGAAAACAAGGAAAGTGAGCTCAGGAAAAAAAAAAAAAAAAAAAAAGATTGCATTCAAAAGGCAATTTTAAATGAGAAAGTGATCCATTTTAGGGCACTTCCAACAGCAATGGTTCTAACACCACCTCTGTATGAATAGTGAGTGACTCATTTAGAAAGGCATAAAAACAAGATTATTAATGAAATACTATGAAAAGGTGAAGTACCAAAAATAGGGACAAGATGATAGCTATTTGAGTTTACAAAAGGCTTTGAAGTGTTTTAAAGAGGATGGAGACATTACGAGCAATGAATTTCATGATTAAGTCATTCAGGAGTAGATCCTGAATGGGACAACACAATATTGTGCTGGGAACATTAATGGTGGCAAGCAGAAACTTTTGCAAGTGAAATTAGTGATTCAGAAAGTTGCCACTTGATTACCCATAACTTCCCCATAGAAGGTGCTGAGTGAGCCAAGAGCTGTTTTCCTCCGATTGCCCTCTTTCAACATGGGAAGGGCTCATGGGGTGGGTTCTGAGGCTGTAGTGGATGAGGGTTATGTCAAAGAGAACTCTGCTGTGTCAGAGGAAGTGTCCTGTGACACCTGATGACACTCTGTCATGACTGAGGGCACTTCTAAGTACCACAAACACCTCTGCATAAGGACAGCGATTTTATGCCTTTACTTTTCATGTCACATTTGTGTGCTTTGATTAGAAGATCAGAATATGAAAGAGGAGGTTGAGAAACAGTTACTGAGGATAATAAATTTCCCCCTTGCTGCAGGTGCCCGAGGCAGGTAGGTGGAGAATAAGTGGATTTAAGGTGAGATCAAATTTTTAATTTAGAGTGGCTGCACTTTTCACTCTTCAAATTGAATAGTAGCTCTCTAAGGCATGTAACTAAAATTTATGAGAAAATTAAGGGTTCTTCCAAAGATAACATCTAAGTTGAAGAAGACATGACTTGCTATGGAGCAAGGTTTAAAGAATCATTGGGAATAACTTTTATGGGCACAAGGCAATGTGCCAAGAAATGTGGATTATCCATAAAATGGAATACCTTCAGAATTAATTTGCATGCATGCAAATTAAAGGCTAATCTATTCAGTTGTAAATTTTAAAAATATTATTTAGCTAATTTAGCAAGTTGCAAAAGGATACGTGCAGAATGATATCATTGATTTGAAGCCTTAAACACAAAATTGTATATTTTGTGTGTGTGTATATATCCTTAAGTATTTCTTGGTAATGTGAAAAAATATATTACTACGTCTAATTAAAACATAGCTGTACAAAATTTAAGTATTTTTATTGCCCTTTTTTCAACATTTTCTTTTTACTGGTGTTATGAAGGATGTTGATAGTCACAAAAAACAAGTATTAGTAAGTTTCATATTTTCACAGTGTAAAATGTATCGAAATTATTTGCAGTGATTTAAATTTAGCTCTGTCTAATGATTTTAGAAAACTTAATTCTGCCTATGTCATGAGATTGGCTTTGTAGTCTAATGCATTTTTAATAACAGAGAAGTGCATCCATCTATGGTCTATTCCTTTATGCATAAAAGAAGATGGCAACCATTATATGCCATTAATATAAGTATTTATCAAGAGAGTGAAAAAAAATTCCCTAAGGCATTACTTATTTACCCTTAATATTGTTAAAAACCAATGTCATATATATATAGATTCATTTTATATAATAGACTTTGTTGATAATAAATCCACTCATACAAATCACATACCATCCCTCCAAATTTTAAAAATACTATATTTTAGATAATATGTTCTGAAGTTTAAATTATCAATGTTTCTAAATGATAATTTCTTTTAATTCCACAATGTATAGATTGATTTCTAGTCTTATGACTTTAACATAAGCTTATATCTTTGAACTAATAATCCACAGGTTGGTGTCCTCTATGTATTGATGGTGACAGAATCATAAGTATTTAAGATTCGAAGATTATGAAATTTTAATCTATTATATTATATACACTTGAATTAATCCAAGAAGGAAAATTGATAACATTATTTTGGAAATGAACTAGTGTTTCTCTCATAAATTCAGTCGTTGGTTCTTGCATCTGTGATGTAGCAATAGGAAGGGAAGGTTTGAAAAACTAGAATTAAGAACGCAATTTCATTATAGGGTTGGGTGACAGGTTCTGCCAAAATCAAGCTTTCATGAAAACTGGAGTACCTAAAATTCTGAAGTTCATAAATTTCAGGATTCATTTACTCCTGATAATATGCCACCTCTTAGTTCAAGACAAAAAATATATATATATGCAGTTAATAGCTAAGGAGTAAAGCTCAATAGAGTACTCAACTTTATGTAGCTCTTTAAAATGCAAGATTTTATGACTTAAGTGCATGCTAGTATAAAAATCATAAATTAATTTTTCTTTACCATGGACTTGGAGCTTTAAATGAAAGTTGAAAGCAATCATAAAATGTTCTATGGGTTTCATAGTTTCTAACATGCTAAAGGAAAAAAGAATATTGTTCATAATATATGAATCCAAATATGGACTTCACTTAGCTGATTGGGAGGAAAGAGAATATATATACTTTAAGATAATATTTAGGAAAAGCAACAAACCTTTTGAAATTAATATAATCCCAAAATCAGACATTTATTTTTACTGAAAGTATTAATTTGATTAATGTTTTCACTGAACTGATGGATTTCTTATATTGATTGAAATATAATATGAAATACTCTACCTGTGGATTTTGGTAAAGAATAGGTTGATTACCAGTGGTCTTGGAAGAATATAATGAACATCTTTTCCTATGTGGAATTATTTGCTACAAATGAGAATATTTTTATCTCTGTGGGTAAACTGTTTGCTATAATTGGCCTAATATATTATTTTTGCATTGATTCTAGTCGTATAATTTATGTTCATGTAAAATTTGAGAAACAATCTCTTCTTCCTCTTTCTTTGTCCCTGTCATTACCTCTATTCTAATGCTTTCTTCCTCAAAAACAATAAAGGTGTGAAATGATTTGTTTAGAGAAAATAATCAATTTCATAAAACTTTGATTCTAAATGCGCCCAAATTTTCCATATTCTCTATCCCAAAATCTGAACTCTAGAAAACTAGACTAAGGAAATAAATGATCCTGAAGATGGCCAAGGTTTAGTTTTAAAGTCCTTTTTGTCCAACATTTTTGTGTAAAGGATTGTTAACAACCAATAATTATTTAGACAAATTATAGCACATTAAGAGACTGGAATTCCATGAAGCACTTTGCAAACATTAAAAATGTCATAGAAGCATATCTATCAATGTAGAAAAATATTAATGGGCAATCCAAGATGGCGGACTAGAGGGTGACTGCATCTCCAGTCGCTCCAGAACCCAGGATTCAAGAAGGGGAGGCATTGAGAAACTCAGACTAAAATAGATCCACGGGGTGAGTCTCCCCAACCTTGTGAAGCTCGGCCCAGGCTAGAGTCTTCCCCAGGCAGCCCTGAGCACTCTGGCGGTGGGTTCCTCCCAAAGGGCCAGACTCTCCAGCTTCTAGGAGCAGGCCCCCCAGTGAGAACCTTTCCACACAGAGCCAGCTCCAAGCCCTGGAACCAGTAGTGGGCTAGGGGCAGCTTTCTTCAGAAGCACTGAATTATCAAGTTACTCCAAGACTTCAGGCTACTGAAGGCTGGGAGGAGATACACTGGAATCAGCAACAGGAGGAACTAGCCTAAAGGAATAGACAAATAAAGGAGAAACCAAATCATGTCAAAAAATAAAAATGAGTCAAATGACTGGGAATACAAATCATATCACAATAATAACCCTGAATGTTAATGGCCTGAACTCATCAATCAAAAGACATAGACTAGCAGATTGGAATAAAAAGAAAAATCCAACAATATGCTGCCTGCAAGAGACTCATCTCATAGAAAGAGATACCCATAGACTAAAGGTGAAAGGTTGGGAAAAAACATACCACGCACATGGACACAGCAAAAAAGCTGGAGTATCCATCCTCATTTCAGATAATGTGGCCTTCAAGCCAAAATAGTCAGTAGGGATAAAGAAGGACATTACATACTGCTTAAGGGAAGCATAAATCAGCAAGATATAACAATCATAAATAATCATAAATATCTATGCCCCGAACATTGGCTCATCCATGTACCTCAAACAAATCCTTCTTAATTCCAGAAATCAAATAGACCACAACACAATAATACTAGGTGATTTTAACACACCTCTCTCACTGCTGGGTAGATCATCCAAACAAAAATTGAATAAAGAAACCATAGATCTCAATAACACAATCAACAATTTAGACTTAACCGACATATATAGAATATACCATCCAACAAAGAAGGAATACACTTTCTTCTCAGCAGCACATGGATCCTTCTCTAAAATAGACCATGTCTTATGGCACAAAGCTACTGTTAGCAAATACAAGAAGATAGAGATACTACTTTGTACTCTATCAGATCCTAATCGAGTGAAATTAGAAATAAATGACAGAAAAAAAAATACCAGAAACTTCTCCAATACCTGGAGATTAAATAATACACTATTATATGATGAATGGATAACAGAAGACATCAGGAGGGAAATAAAAAAATTCTTAGAAGTAAACAAGAACAAAGACACATCATATCAAAATCTCTGGGACATTATGAAAGCAGTACTTAGAGGAAGATTTATTTCATGGGGTGCATTCAACAAAAAAAGTAGAAATCAACAAATAAACGACTTAACACTACAGCTCAAAGCCCTAGAAAAAGAAGAGCAGACCAACACCAAAAGTAGTAGAAGACAGGAAATAGTTAAAATCAGAGCTGAAACCAACGAAATTGAAACAAAAGAAACAATCAGAAAAATTAACAAAATAAACAGTTGATTCTTTGAAAAAAATAAGCAAAATTGATAAACCCTTAGCCACACTAACAAAGAGAAAGAGGGAGAAAACTCAAATTACTAAAATTTGGAATGAACAAAGAAATATCACAACAGACACGAGTGAAATACAAAACATAATTAGAAGCTATTTTGTAAATCTATACTCCAACAAAACAGAAAACCTCAAAGTCATCAACAAGTTTCTAGAGATATATGAATTACCTAAACTGAATGAGGAGGACATACACAACTTAAATAAATCAATTTCAAGCAATGAAATAGAAGAGGTCATCAAAAGCCTACCAACAAAGAAAAGTCCGGGGCCAGATGGGTTCTCAGCCAAGTTCTAAAAACCTTTAAAGAAGAGCTCATTCCAATACTCCTCAAATATTCCATGAAATAGAAGAGGAGGGAACCCTCCCAAACTCATTCTATGAAGCCAATATCACCCTGATACCTAAACCAGACAGAGACACATTGAGGAAAGAAAATTTCAGACCAATATCCTTAATGATCATCAACTCAAAAATTCTCAACAAAATTTTAGCAAATGGCATACAAAAATATATTAAAAATGTAGTGCACCACGATCAAGTGGGTTTTATCCTAGGGATGAAAGTTTGGTTCAACATCAGGAAATCAATAAATGTCATTCTCCATATCAACAGACTAAAAGTTAAGAATCACATGATTATTTCAATAGATGCAGAAAAAGCATTCGATAAAAAGCAGCATCCCTTCATACTCAAAACACTAGAAAAAATGGGGGTAGTGGGAACATTCCTTAACATTGTGAAGGCCATCTATGCTAAGCCCATGGCCAATATCATTCTAAATGGTGAAAACCTGAAAGCATTCCCCCTAAAAACTGGAACAAGGCAGGGATGCCCTCTTTCACCACTTCTATTCAACATCATTCTTGAGACTCTAGCCAGAGCAATTAGACAAACCAACGAAATTAAAGGGATACGAATTGGAAAAGAAGAACTCAAACTATCCCTGTTCGCTGATGACGTGATTATATATTTAGAGGAACCTGGAAATTCCACCAGAAAACTCTTAGAACCCTTAAGTGAATTTGGTAAAGTAGCAGGTTACAAGATCAATGCTTATAAATCTAATGCATTTTTATATATAAGTGATGAATCTTCAGAAAGAGAAATTAGGAAAACTACCCCATTCACAATAGCATCGAAAAAAATAAAATACTTAGGAATCAATCTCACAAAAGAGGTGAAAGACCTCTACAATGAGAACTACAGAACACTAAAGAAAGAAATTAAAGAAAATCTTAGAAGATGGAAAGATCTCCCATGTTCTTGGATAGGCAGAATTAATATTGTCAAAGTGGCCATACTACCTAAAGTGCTATATAGATTCAATGAAATTCCAATTAAAGTCCCAATGATGTACCTTACAGAAATAGAGCAAGCAATTATGAAATTCATTTGGAAGAATAAGAAACCCAGAAAGAGCAAAGCAGGGGGTATCGCAATTCCAGATCTTCAACTCTATTACAAAGCAATAGTAACAAAAACAGCATGGTATTGGTACCAAAATAGACAGGTAGATCAATGGTACAGAATAGAGGACATGGACACAAACCCAAATAAATACAATTTTCGCATACTAGACAAAGGTGCCAAAAATATGCAATGGAGAAAAGATAGCCTCTTCAACAAATGGTGCTGGGAAAACTGGAAATCCATATGCAACAGAATGAAATTAAACGCCTATCTCTCACCCTGCAGAAAACTCAACTCAACATGGATCAAGGACCTTGGAATCAGACTAGAGACCCTGCATCTTATAGAAAAAATGGAGGTCCAAACCTTCAACTTGTTGGCTTAGGATCAGATTTCCTTAACAGGACTCCCATAGCACAAAAAATAAAAGCAAGAATCAACCACTGGGATAGATTCAAACTAAAAAGCTTTCTCTCAGCAAAGGAAACTATCAGTAATATGAAGAGGGAGCCTATAGAATGGAAGAATATCTTTGCCACTCATACTTCAGATAGAGCGCTAATTTCCAGAATCTATAAAGAACTCAAAAAACTCTACACCAAGAATACAAATAACTCAATCAACAAATGGGCTAAGGAAATGAACAGACACTTCACAGAAGAAAATGTACAAGCAATCAACAGATATATGAAAAAATGTTCAACATCTCTAGTAATAAGAGAAATGCAAATCAAAACTACCCTAAGATTTCATCTCACCCCAATTAGAATGGCGATTATCAAGAACACAAGCAACAATAGGTGTTGGCGAGGATGTGGGGAAAAAGGTACACTCATACATTGCTGGTGGGGTTGCATATTAGTGCAGCCTCACTGGAAAGCAGTATGGAGATTCCTCAGAAAGCTTGGAATGGAACCCCCATTTGACCCAGCTATCCCACTCCTTGGCCTATACCCAAAGGACTTAAAATCAGCATACTACAGAAATGCAGCCACATCAATGTTCATAGCTGCTCAATTCACCATAGCCAGATTGTGGAACCAATCTAGATGCCCTTCAGTTGATGAATGGATAAAGAAACTGTGGCATATATATACAATGGAATATTACTCCGTCATGAAGTATGATAAAGTTATGGTATTTGCAGGCAAATGGATGAAACTGGAGAATATCATGCTAAGTGAGATAAGCCAATCTCAAAAAACTAAAGGACGAATGATCTCGCTGATAAGCGGATGAGGACATAAAATGGGGGGTAGGAGGGATTAGAGTTAGGGTTAGGTTTAGATTTAGGGTTAGGGATATGGAGGGTGGTAAGAATGGAGGAAGGAAAGACTATATAGAGGGAAAAGAGGGGTGGGAGGTGTGGGGAGGAAGGGAAAAAACAACAGAATGAATCAAACAACATTGCCCTGTGTAAATTTATGATTTTTAATTAAAAAAAAAAAAGAAAAGAAAAGAAGTCTCACATGTGAAATAGACTCCCATTCCATTCCTGTAGTCTGTTGGAGTCTTAATTGTGATAGCTTATCAGTTGACTCAAATGCACACCTCATCTAGGGTTGTAGAATTAAGGTTTTAGAGTGTATCTCTGAAATTTAGTATTACATACAAATTTGACATAAAAATCTGTTGAGGCAAGAAGGAAGGTTGGCAATTGACCTATTGGGGTTTATTATTACAATCCAAATCATATGTTGAAAATGTCTCATTCATGTCTATATAAATACACTATAGAAGTTTAAAAAAAAAAAAGAAAAATATTAATGATTTTTTAAACTGCTAATAATTAAAAATTTCTATGTAAGCAAGCAAAGATGTCCTTCAGTAGGTGAATGGATATCCAAATATTAATACAATGGAATATTGCTCATTGATAAAAGGAAAAAAATACATTAATTTATAAAGTAACAAGGATGAAGTTTAAATGTGCTCTGCCCAAAGAAAAGTTATGAATTATTTGACCATGTACAAATCAGTTTAGATAAAGCAAGTATGACAAAAAGCTGGAAATAATGCTTGTGTGACCAGGTTTTCTCTCCTGTGTGCCTCTCTTTGCCAGGTGGAACTTGCCTAAACACTAGTTCTAGTTCATGTGAGGACACATGCAGAACACCTTTGTCCTTTTATTTTTCAGTCAATTCAAATTCAGTCAGTTCAAGTTCACTCCTCATTTAAACCTCAACTAACACATGGAGAAATAATTGACAATAAGATCTGTGATGTTTCATCCAATATTAGTGTTCTTAGGGTACATTATTGTGGCAATATTGAAATGATAAAATAACATGAAAATTGCTGAGTGTCAAAACAAAATATATGAAGTACAAGTAATAAGAGTATATCTGTTGAAAGTGTAATATATCATGGTGTCTCGTCTGTAAAATACAAAAGTTACTTGAGTGGAATATAAGGATTATAATAATTACAATCATCAAATGTGAAGAACATAAGAAATTTAAATAATATGAAAATATGAATGTATTACTGTGTTCTTAGCATTTTGAATATAAATTTAAATAAGAAAAAACTACGTTCAACATATTTAATAACTAACGCTACTTATACAATGAGATTATTAGGAATATGAATGAGTGCAATAATCTCTCATAATGATTGATGACCTGTGAAATCCAGTAATTATTGTTCAAGCAATAAATTTGAAGTATGAATGCATCTAAACAGTCCATTTGTACATATAGTCCAATTTGACTAAAATTGTACAAATTTATACAGTAACTGTTATAAACACCTATTTTACATAAGTAAAAACACTATATGTAGATGTTTAATATTTTTATAGCATGAACAAAACCCTATATATGTAAATGAGATATTTATGGGTATTATATTTATACATCTATTAAATGATTTGCAAAAAACAACCAATACACTTTTTTAAGATACTAATCTATAACAAAATTGAATTGAAAAGCATGGTAGCAAATCCCACAAATAAATAAATATATGTGTATATGTACATTTAATATGTAAATATTAGGGTTTAGGTAAGTGTCTCCCCAAGGTCCATGTCTCAAAAGGTTTGTACCAAGTCCATAACGCTATTGTGAGGTGGCGAAACTTGAGGTAGGTGGGTCCTAGTGGAGGAGGTTGAGTCATTGGTGATGTACCTCTGGAAGGAATATTGAAACCCTGGTTCCTTCCTCTTCCTCTTTCATCTATGGTCATGAGGTGAGCAGTTTTGTTCTTCCATGATCTTCCACAAGGATGTGCTACCTCACCCAAGGCAAGCTGGCCAAGTGACTGGGGACTGAAACCTCTGAAACGGAGTCAAAATAAATTTTTCTCTTTATAAGTTGATTATCTTAAGTATTTGTTACATTAATAGGAAGCTGATTAGCACAATAAATGTGTATATTTTAAATTGCACTTTTAAAAAATTTATTTATTTTTAAATTTTTTACAGACTGCATTTTGATTCATTGTACAGAAATGGGGTACATCATTTTGTTTCTATGGTTTTACACGATGTAGATTCACACCATTCCTGTAATCATACATGTACATAGGGTAATGATGTCTGTCTTATTCCACCACTTTTCATACCCCCCCATTTCCTTCTACATAATCTAAAGTTCCCCCATTCTTCTCTCACTCCCCACACCCCCATCCCCATTATATATCATTCTTCACTTACCAGGGAAAACATTTGGCCTTTGGTGTTTTTTGGGATTGGTTTATTTCATTTAGCATGACATTCTCCAATTCCACCCATTTATTTGCAAATGCCATAATATTATTCTCCTTTTTGGTTGAATAATATTCCATTGTATATATATATATATATATATATATCTCACAGTTTTTCTTTTATCCATTCATCTGTTGAAGGGCATCTGGATTATTTCCACAATCTAGCTATTGTGAACTGAGCTATCAACATTGATGTGGCTGTGTTACTATAAGACACTTTACAGTAGAAGAATACAGACAATTAATAAATATATGAAAAGTGTTCAACATCTCTAGTAATTAGAGAAATACAAATTAAAACAATTCTAAGATTTAATCTTACTCCAATTAGAATGGCTATTATCAAGAACACGAACAATAATAGTTGTTGGTGTGGATGTGGGGGAAAAGGCACACTTTTACATTGTTGGTGGAGTGGCAAATTGGTGCAGCCACTCTGGAAAGCAGTGTGGAGAATCCTCAGAAAACTTGGAATGGATGCACCTTTTGACCCAGTTATCCCACTCCTCGGTTTATACCCAAAGGACTTAAAATCAGCAAACTAAATTGCACTTTTTAATGTTAGGTAATTTTAAATGACGCCCACACATTTGAAAAAAGACAAGATAGAATTATGTCAGGAAGGAAGAAATGTTGATTTACTGATCACTGCATTTTGCTTTGTAGGCTATTACAAATTATAGCAGATCTTGAAAGCTTTTATTTGTGTCAAATATAACTACTTATATTTATTGTATTATAAATGTAAACAGTATTTTTTAAAATACAAGATTATACTGATACATTTTTAATTTTTGTCAGAATGATGACATCCATGTAGCTTCTGCATTTGAGTATTCCTAAAGGATTCAGAGTGAAAAAGACAAATACGATTTTGGAATTATTATAAAAACAGTTTTAACATAACTGGCTGCCAGAAAGAATATTGGGGGCCCCCAGTTACTGTGGAAATACACTTTATATATTGATGGTGTAAGTAATGTCAGTAGTGTGAATTTATTATTCAAACATTTTTCATTTTAAGAATAACTTTACATTTAAATAATATATGTAGTATTTTGAAATTATAATTAAAGTAAGAATGGCACTAGAAAACTGGTCCCATTGTACAAAGAATGGAGTCTGGCCTTTCTTAAATATTCTATATCTGATGCTAAACAATTTTCTTATGTCTCTATTCTTTGCCCTCCCTTTTGTCCTTTCTCCCTTTCCGTTCTTTGACCTTCCAACATTTTTGTTTACTTTTTAAAATAAAAACCAAGCTGAGTACCACATTTTCCCCAGATTTTACAAAATAGCAATCAACTGCCTCTTTTTAGAAGTTCAGGACTTCATGGAAAATGACTGGTACTGTGGTCACCTTGTATTGAACTCCCATTCTACGTGACCCACATTTGGATTTTTCTTTTACATCCTCTAGATTGGCTAGTCTCAACTTTCCAAATCTGTCCTTAATTTTTTAAGGACTTGTTTAAGCCCTGCTTCTTAAAGGAGAATCCTCGAAGTCTTCCAGCACACAAAGCTTTGCCACTTTACAAGTCATTGTGAGATCTTCAATCATTACATTTCTGTTACTTTTCTCTTCCCAGCCTCATTTAAAGGAATTAAAAGCAGCAAATGAATATTAAAGGTGATTATATTCTTCAGAGTGTCATGCATTGTTTTAACATTTACTTGATGCTTACTAAAGAACTGTTGACTTATCAATTGCAATTGTATTTGATAATTTAGAAAAAAAACAATGATCATATATTGATAAATGATATTCTCAAATTCCCATACTGCATTTGAAAATAAGTGTTTATTGTTTTTAAAATGAAAATGAAAATAAATCTTGCATGCAATTTTACTAGATTATAAAGTGCAATTGCTGATATTCATGTCAATGCAATCTCAAAGGTTATTAAAGTGTAATTTTCACCAGGAAGTTTGTGTTTTACCACGTATAAGAGTGAAGGGAGGATTTTAGAAACTGAGCCTAGAAATGTATTCAGCGGCTACCTTTCTTGCTACTGTTGTTAGGTGGAGAAATCCTTTTTGATAATTCTAAAACAAAATATTGTAACTTTTTCTGATTATAAATTGGTAGTTTTCTACAGATTTCTTTCAGAACTGTGTTCATATCATATAGTTTACAAATAAGCTCTGCTTTAAGAGCTAGAAGAAATTCATATATAAATAATTAATATTTAAATTATAGAAAACGTTTAATCACAAGTTTTGAATTCTAGAGAACTATTTAAATATAAAGAATAAAGAGGAAGAATCACCTATAATTTTTTTTTTTTTTTTTTTTTTTTTTTTTTTTAGTACTGGATAGTGAATCGAGGTCTGGGGTACTTAACCACTGAGTCACCTCCCCAGCCCTTTATTTTTTATATTTTATTTAGAGACAGGGTCTTCCTAGGTTGCTTAGGGCCTCACTTAATTGCTGTGGCTGGCTTTGAACCTATCCTGCTGTTTTAGCCTTCTGGGCTGCTGGGATTACAGGCATGCATCAGCTGGCCAGCTACAATATATTATGGATATTAATTAATATCAAAATTATATTACATTCCATACATATACATGTAATCTATCTATATAGTCCCCTATATATAACAAAATATATATGGAAAGATTTATGAATTAACTTTGAACTATTTTATATAATGTCTAGAACACATGATATGCTTTTCACAATATTAACAAGAAAAGTTATATATCTTTCTTGTAACACTTCTTTTTTATTCTAATTATGCATTTCCAATAATTTATTTGTTCATTAGTAATTTTTCTTTTGTAAATTTTTGTTGATGAACTTGTCATTTTTTTCAATTAGAACATTTAGTGCAATTTGTCTTTACTAGCATGAATTACATCTTGCACCAGCACGAAGTGGTCATAAGTTTGAATTGATGAACAGGCTTATTATGTGCAATAGACTTGAATCTGACCCATGTCTACTTAACTTTACAGAAAGCAGGATGTGTAATTCAATCACAACATAATCATCTCATCAGAAAGTCCAGGAGCTCCCAAGTGTGCATCTTCCTCTGCCTGCCTCCTCACACACACACAGAGTATGCAGAGATGGCTGGAGAGTACTAAGGCATTTGGGATCATAAACACTTTGTTCCCCACCTGTTTTATATCACCACATTCATGTAAGTCCATGACTTGCATGACAACACGTAGTTATTACAGGTTACATGTGGGCTAATAGATATAAAGCAGACACATTAGTTCTTTTTTACTTTAATACAGATATTTCTAAGGAGACAGCACTTCCGTCTCCTTTATCCATGCAAAATTGGGACAGACCAGACCTGATGTCAACCTTTACTCTTACACCAATTATAAAATATTTTCCAAGTATATAAATTATATCTAACTTTCCTTGTGGCACTTAATATGTAAACTTTTACTTGATTCATGTGTTCATTTCTTAATTGTTTTTACCAGCAGAATGTTCAATTCTGATAATAATTATTGAAAAGTTAACAATTCAAATTAAAAATTCTCTCAGTATGGACCAGGAAGTGGGCTAAATATTTATATGCATTACTTCACTCTATTTCCCATATTTTTATATTTTATTTAAAGATTTACTATTTCTAATATCACAATTCTAACATTTAAAATTTCAAGTAAAACATAATTAGGTGTGCTATAAATAATTCTTGCATTATTTAGCTTCAAATAGATAATTATCTAATATAAAATAGAAAATCAATAATCCAAAATACCCACCTCCTACAACTTTCATTTTAATAATACAAGGTAAATGAATAAATATGTCTAAAATTTAAAATATTTCATAAGTACATCCCAAGATGTAGCATAGACAGTGTTGGGAGAGGTGGCTTTTTTTTTTATTGTAAACAAATGGGATATATGTTGTTCCTGTTTGTACATGGAGTAAAGACATACCATTTGTGTAATCATAAGTTTACATAGGGTAATGCTGTTTGATTCATTCTGTTATTTTTTGAAGAACTGTATAGAGGGAAAAGAGGGGTGGGACCTGGCTTTTTAATTGGAAATGGGATGATTAAAGGATCTTGCCTGGGAAAGTGACGGTTATGAAAACCTGAAAAGTAAATGTTTCAGCTTTGTGAAGACAGTGGTAAGAAAATGTGTTTTCAGCAGAAAAGATACTAGGTTTTTCCAATGACAGCATGAAGTAAGGGGAATTAAAGAAGTCTGGCCCAGAAGATGAGAATAGAAGGCAGTGACATCAGAGGATTAACTAATGGCCAAATCTAATATCTATATCCTCTCCTCTCCTCTCCTTTCCTATCCTCTCTTCTCTCTCTCCCTTGCTTTTGTCTGTCTGTCTATCTATCTATCTATCTATCTATCTATCTATCTATCTATCTATCCATCCATGCATCCATCCTTAGTCCAATTTCTGTACTATAACAAAATACCATGGATTATGCAGTTTATAAAAAAACAATGTATCTCTCACAGTTCTGAGGCTAAGAAGAACAATGTGAAAGGGCCACATCAAGGGAGGGTCTTTCTGCTGTATCCTAACAGGGTGGAAGGCAGCACATGGTGAGTTAGCGCACATGAGAGAGAGAATGTGAGAGAAAACAAGAAGCTGGAAAGGGGCCAGAATTCAACAGGATTCATCACTAACCGGCTCCAACAAAACTAACTCATTCTTCTGATAAAGGCATTAATACATTCACAAGAACATTTTAAAGATCCCACATCCCAATACCATCACTGTGACATTACATTTCAACATGAATTTTTAAATATATTTGAATATACTTCATTTGACAAAGTGATACCAAATGCATTGAAATTCACAGCTGAGATTTTGCTGGTATGGATATCTGAATGTGGTAGAAGGAGAGATGTAGGTATGCAAACTCATCAGTTTTTAGTTGTCTAATGAAATGGTAACCTTCACTGTATTCATGATTAGTTAATATAACACATGAATGAAACCTCAAATTTAAGCATGGAATGGGGTGGTTCATCTCTATCCAAATCTCTTTGAGATTTTAGAATGTGATGTTTGGTAATGTGTTTCTTCTAAGATGCAAAAAGTCATGTCTAAAATCATTACATCTCACTGTACATTTCACAACATGAATTAGCCAATTAAATTTTTTTGTATTTAAGAATTATTTTCTTTTCAATTTAATATTTGATTGTTTCTTTATTTCCATTGTCATTTTCATAAATTTCTTTTACCTTACTTTGTTTTATTATGTCTAATTACCATCTTTCAATATAATTTAGCTATTTCATTTTCATAATTTCTTGCTAACAGCCATTATTTTACATAAAAACCATCACTTACTTAACATAAGATGAAATATTCAAGTGTATGTCATTTAAGATTTATAGATTGTATGACTGATTTTATTGTTTATTAATTTTTCTGTCAGAGAAATATTAAATTATTCAAAATAATCATGTGCAAGTTTACCCAGAGAAGTCCTGGTTTCCAAGGTATAGTAATTAATAATAATACTTTTATAGTCAAACTATCAATTTAGACTAAACTTCAGTGGTCATTCTAACAAAAACAATCTAATCTGTTACTAAAAGATTTGCTTAATTTATGATGCTATATTGTGAAACAATAATAGTAAACATAAAAGTAGCAAAACTTTCTTTGAGAACTAACCAAATGCTAGGCTTTCTTCAGTACAATGTCTATATGAATAATTTAATACTCAAAGGAATCCTGTGAGGGGTTATTAGTTCCATTATATAGATAACAAAAATGAGACATAGAGAATTAATTGACTGCCTTAAATTTAAAAAGATAGTATGTCTCATTGTTTCTTATTTCTTTATGTGTTTTATAAGCATTATGTAGTTATTTTTATCTTAATGTCAGAAATTTTGTTTTATGTAGTTTAATTTAAATCATTGAAATTTAATATTTTAGAACATAATTTTATTTGGCAAAACCAGATTATAAAGCATCACATTATCACTTCCCAGTGGAGACAAAAATTTTTTTAAAAAGGCAAAAACAAAACCAGAATATGGCTAACATAACCTTATTGGATCTCTGGGGGAAAAACATCTATACTAATCAATATAGAAAGAGCTACATTCAAAATAGCATAAAATTTCATAGTGCCTCTTAACCCACCATACCACACAATGCGGTCTTGTTTTAAAGGTAGTGGAAATCCAGCTCCCAGTTTTCTCTCTTGAACAGATAGAGGAGCAGAACAGATATTGTTTGTAATGTTCTAAATCCATATCCGGGTTGCCGGGGTTAGATCTCAAGCCAGGAAAGTACTGGACAAAAAGAAGATTCCTATACCAGGCAAGATGGGGCAGGATGGTGTAAGATTTCATCGTGCAACTCGGAAAAGCATTCCATTTAGAACTTATTACTTTTGAATTTTCCGTTTAGTATTTTCTGGCTATGCCTGACTGTGGATAGCTGAAATTGTAGAAATTGAAATTGCAGATAAGGGGGTGGGGGGGGCGGCTACTGCATTTCTCCTAATTAATCTCTTGCATTCATCTCTTGTGACCACTTTTAAACTATGTAGGCATCTGCTGTTTCTTTTTTTGTTTGTTTTTTGAGGGGTGGTGGGAACCGGGGATTGAACTCAGGGGCACTTGACCACTGAGCCACATCTCCAGCCCAATTTTGTGTTTTATTTAGAGACAAGCTCTCACTCAGTTGCTTAGTGCCTCACTTTTGCTGAGGCTGGCTTTGAACTCGCCAAACTTCTGCCTCAGTCTCTGGAGCTGCTGGGATTGCAGGTGTGAGCTGCCACGCCTGGCTGTAGGCATCTGCCTCTTAAAGTACCTAAATTGAAACAACCGGTCTTTACCCATACTATTCCATTTCCCATACACATGGAAATATTGTCTATTCATTCCAGACAAGGGAAATATTTATATATATTTTATATATGTATTATATATGTATTTTAATCTTCATGTAGATGACTATTTTATACTTTGTGACATTAAAACACACAGAAATTTACTTCATTTCAGTTCATAAAGTTATAACTCATTATTTGTCAGTATCTTTTATCAGTACAAATTCTTAAGAACCCTAAGGATAAAGAATATCCTCGACTTTAAATGACATACCTGATTATATTAACAACAATAAAGCTTCAGAAATAAAACTGAAAAAAAGTATAAAGACTAGATCTAGACATAGATGGAAAATAGCATTTGTAAAATCTAAAAATTAATAGTTTAATATTTGTATTCTGTTACTTTTCAGTCATGATAACCTTGTGAACACTTTTAACTGATTCAATGCTACCATATAATTATATGATATCATAAAGTTCTTCATCCTTAGAGCCTTAATTTTTGATTCCTTAGTTTCCTTATGAGCATTTTAAATTATTCACTTAAAAGTTATATATGGGTATCTTACTCATTAAACATTTTTGTTTGAAAGTAAAATGCATTATCAATAAATATGTCAATAAATATATAATTATTTGACTAGGTTATAATTACTGGGACACAAACCTTTATCCTAAAAATTTTAAAGTTTTTCACTTACTAACTTCTTTGGTTTGGCATTGCCTATGACTCATAAAATCTATTTATCTTTGCCAAATTTTCAATTCAAGTTGAAAAAAAGAGTCTAATTTCCCAATTAAAGTTCTTATGTCAGCAAATGAAACATTGATCAAGCCATCTGATAATGGGTTACCCGTGGGTAAGGAGCTCACTTTTGAGTTTATCACCTTCACTAGGTGGCCTAGTTGGAAATTACTCTCAGAAGAGTTTTTGAGTAGGGAGACATATCTTTGGAGCTGACAGTAAAACAGACTCATAGGACTCTCTAGAGGAAGTCTGTCACTGGCACATCATAGTCATTTTACAATGACAGTGAAAGACTTTTTTTCAAATATTCTAAGAATAACTTTAATTGCATGGAAAATAAGTAAATGAAAAGGAAACAACAGTGTCTTATTCCCTGAGTTTGATTTTTTGCCCAGGCTATTATCTGAAGTAGAAAGCTAGGAGGGGTATGATCAATAGCAGAACACCACTCTTGACAAATCTTAGTGGTCTCCTTATCACACAACCATGCCTGGATTTCATAGGGACAGATAGCTTTGAACAGACAGAACTTCTTTCTTTTACAAACAGAACTGAAATCCTCCAAGAAAAAGGGAAAACAATTACATAAATTAAATGGGAATATTATTACCTATTACCAGTTTTTAAAATTGCAATTTTACCTCACATGCAACAACAACAATAAATTCATTAAGCCCATGTTCTTTCATAAAAGGTTGTATAGCTTTTTCTGAATGGGTGTATATGGGAGAAAATAGAAAATAGTATTATCTTGTATGATCAGATATCCTAGAATATAAATTTCTTTGTAAAACATGATGAATGATTTTAACAATAGATAAAACAAATGAATCAATTTAAAATACATTAAAAGTTATTTCCCTAAAATGATAGTTTCAAATGAAGTTTTATTTTATAAAATTCAAATGATGAATGATAACATTTGATTTTAAGGCAATTTTCTACACGCATGCAACAGAAGAGACTAAATATGAATATCTAGTGTTATAAAAAAGTTTAGAAATTCACAAATTATGAAAATAGATATTGAAGAAAATGGTAAGCTTGTTTTCATTTCCTGGCCACAGCTTCTTAAAATATTTTAATACCCTTTTTTATCATTTGAGCCTATTAGTGAGGCACATCTCTGATATTGGCCTTTTATTTTATTTTAATTTTTATTTGTTTCTTTATAGTTATACATGACAGTAGAATATATTTTGACATATTATACAGAGTGTATAACTTCCTATTCTTGTGGTTGTACATGATTTGGAGTTACACTAGATATGAATTCATATATGAATATAGGAAAATTATGTCCTATTCATTCTACTGTCTTTCCTATTTCCATCCTCCCACCCTTCCCTTTATTCCCCTTTGTCTAATCCAATAAACTTCTTTTCCCCCACCCCTTTATTGTGTGTTAGCAGTCTCATATCAGAGAGAACGTTCTGCCTTTGGTTTTGGAGGATGGGCTTATTTCACTTAACCAGATAGTCTCCAGTTCCATCCATTTACTGGCAAATGCCATAATTTCATTCTTGGTTATGAGTAATATTCCATTGTGAATATGCATCAAATTTTCTTTATCCATTCATTGATTGAAGGGCACCTAGATTGGTTCCATAGCTTAGCTATTGTGAATTGAGCTACTATAAACATTGATGTGGTTGCGTTGTTGTAGTATATGCTGATTTTAAGTCCTTTAAGTATCGGCTGAGGTGCTATTGGCCTTTTCATTCATTAGCAAAAAAAAAAAAAAAAAAATCAGAGAAAAAAAATTCTTTATTTTACATCTGCTCCATACTGACTGTCATTGTCAATGACAGCAGGTATTGATTGCTTATATCCTTACTATAAGATATACAGGATTATGTTAATAATAAAAATTATCAACTCTATCAATAGTGAGAATACAGTATTATATAGAAAGTTTTGTGATGAGAGACAGTCTTACCTTTGTGTAGTTGATGATAGACTAATTAAAAACATAAGTAATAAGATCATAAAATTTCCACAAAGAAACACCTCTATTAAATAAACAAAATTTATTTTGTGGTTTGAAAAAGGGCAAACATGGGCACTTACTACATCAATGAAGATGTGAAAGAAAAGATTTTTGAAATATTATATATTATATATCATGACCTATAAAAGATAACTTTTGCTAGATGTTTATGTGGCAGATGAATGACCAAAATTCTTTGCTACTACTCCCACTGAGAAATTAAATCGAATTGCCCATTGTACCTGGCTGGTCTTAGTGACTTCCTTGATTCATAAGGTGCAGTGGATGAGATTCTGGGGAATTTTTGAGGCTGGGTCACAAAAATCTGCAGCCTTCACCTTGAAGGCTGGATTACTGGAGTTTCCTTGGAAGACATTTAAGACATCTGACTGTATAGAATTTTCTTGAACAAACACAGTTTTCCATACAAGACATTAGACAGATGATTCCATCTTGGATGCTTAAGACTAGCCATTAGGCAAGCCAAATACCACTAACTGATGTTCACTAGCAGCAAGCGAAGAGAAAAATTTCCAGACAAGACCTATACAGATTCCTGACTGATGAAATCATGAAATAAAATCAAATGGGCATTATACTAGTGAATAAATTTTAGGATAACATGTTACACAGTATAATAACAAGGAGATAATTTGATGCCTGAAAGTGAGTACAATTATGACCAAAGCTAAAATATGTGGTCTTGGCTTTGGACCATATAGTGACTCAAAAAGGACCCCTGAGCCTATTTAGTAGACAGAGGAAATACAGGAAAGATATTGCTATAAGAGGCTGAAATGAAGGTGATACTTGTGAAATAGTGACAGAAAGTTTTCAAATATTGTCACTTGCAGGAATGTTCAGAATTTCTTCTATTGTTCATAATAGAAAAATCATCTAATGATCTGATAGGTTAGGCTACAAAAATTTTCATAAAGAATTTTAGAAGAATCAAGTTCTTTAAAAAAAAACTTTATGCAGTATTAAAATAGGAAGAAGTTCTAAAATGATTGTTAAAATTTTAAGCAAAATTAGAGCAGATATTCAATTGGGTTTCTTGAGTTTTAAAAGTAATATTGTTTTTTATTTCTGGTCTCTCCAAATGGCATTGGATTCTAAACATAAGGAATGATCTCTGGGTAAAGATTATTGTGAGTAGGTAGTTAAGATTAAGATCATTAAGATTTCAGAAAGATTTAATAGTGTGTCTCATATACCACCTCTGCTACACTGATATTGCACTAAACAGAATAGGTTTCTGTCTCAAAAAAAGATGCATGGCCCTGGCTTTTGTCTAATGAAAAACATCTAATAAGTTTTCCAGGAAGGCTAAATAATAGTTAAGCACCATGACCTGAAAATAAAAGGCGAAGAAGAAAAAGAAGTAGTACAAAGTGCAAAAATAAGCCTGATAAAAGAAAAGTGACTGTAAAGTTCAGTACTCTGTGACTTTCTGCAGGGAGGTAGATAGACAAACCTTTCCACAGGAAACAGGCCACTTCTTACAAGAAGAAACAGAGAGGAGGATGTAGCAAGGTAATTCACACCCAGATCTACATAGACAATATTCCCACCTAATCAACATTTCTGATGATTGATATTCTGAATTCTTATTTTAAAATATGAACATGTGCATTTGGGGAATTTTAGGGTTAATAATGTAAGTTATACAACTATATTAAACAACTGCATTATCTTTTCCTGATGTAAAAATAGTAAATTAAAATCTAAAATTATCTATTATTCTACTTAGGGTGAATTGGTTAAACACACAATATAGACCCTAGTTGCCATCTCCAATGACCCTCTAATATTGCAATTTGTTGGTTCTTTCAAAATATCTTGAAAGTTGTGGGTACTGCAGTGACTTAATTTTTTCTAATAAAACATAGTAAGAAATTTCAAGGTCTTACATTGCCAGCTAGTTTTCAAATGCAAGTACTGATTTCAAAAGAGACATCTCTAGGGCTGGGATTGTAGCTCAGTGGTAGAGCATTTGTCTCATACCTATGAGGCACTGGGTTTGATCCTCAACACCACATAAAAATAAATAAATAAAGTAAAGCCATCGTGTTCATCAACACCTAAATATATTTTAAAAAATCTATAATGAAATAGTAACATTTTAAAGAAACAACTATAATTACAAATATTCTTAAAGCCAAGTAGAAATAATCCCAGTTAGAGAAAATGTAATGCTTTAAAAAAAAAAAAAAAAGCTGCTAATGATAAATGATGAAAATTTTAAATTCAGTGGTGAACTGAGATATTTTTAGTACATGATTAACTAAATATTCTGGATTGAAATGGTCATGTCATGTGTGCTTATTCCAAAGAACAATCACTATTGTTACTTCCTTACCTTAAATCTCTGAGGATTGATAACATCTTTTTCATGACATTTAAAATTATTACTCTATTTTTCTTTTAAAACACAAATTTAAGCTTTTCCCTTCTCATTTCAGATTTTAATAAACTAAAATATGAAGAAATAGGAATTATTTTTTATCCACAAAACATCCCCTGTAATATATATGTAATCATATGTATCCAGAAAGAATAATAATAAACAACAGGTGATTTTATATCATGATGTTATATTATTTTAAACCCAATACAGTCATTTATTATTTGCATAAGTCTCCTAATTTTTCCTTTATAAAACAGAGTTGAGAACACACATACAATACATGTTAGAAGATGAAAAACGTTTTTGTAAACAGAAATATCAGACCCTAAAACAACAAACAAATGGTCTCACTAGTGTTCCTTCAATTTTTATTAATCAAATGATTTTGAGGGCACAATATGTTCCAGGCACTCAACTAGGTCTTCTATTTCACTGGGAAAAGGAAAAGCACTTCTTTGCCTTCAAGAATCTAAATGTCCTGTGCTAATTGGATAGTGAAACAAGTAGCAGTCTAGCAACTAAATAAAAACACTTATTAACCATGTAAAGTACCATGAAGGCAATAAATAGGTCTTTTAATAGAGAATGATTATCAATGTCCTTTCAACTGACCAGCAAAGGAAAGCCTGATGACATTTGAAGGAAAGGGAAAAAAGTCAGCTAAGAAAGAAATGGGGGCAGAGGAGGGAAAAGGAAGAGAAGGCAAGGAGAGAAGACAAATCTAGGAAACAGGTATTTAAAGCATAGGGGACAGTATTGCAATGCTCTGAGGCTCAAGAGAGAAGTTCAGTATGACTTGGAGAACAGGAGGAAGACTGCATTAGGAAAGTTTTTTTGTTGTTGTTGTTGTTGTTTTTTAAGGTCAAAAAGGATTGGATTGAGGAAGACATTGTAATTCCCTTTTATGGTTTGGATCTGGAATGTTTCCCCAAATCTCAACGTGTTGAAGACTTGGTCCCCAGTGTAGTAATGTCTAGAGTTGGGGTTTTGGGGACGTGATGGGATCATAAGGGCTCTGACCTCATCAGAGGATTATTCTATTTAATGGATTAATAACTCAAAAGGACTGCTGGGAGGAGATAGAAACTCAGGCAGGTCACCTTGGGGAAAGGAGGGTCATGGGAGTGTGTTCCTAGGGACTGTATCTTATTCCTGGCCCTTCTTTGCATTCTCTTTCTATCTGCTTCCTGGCTGCATGAAAGTAGCAGCTTTCCTCACCCTCCCTTCTGTCGTGATGTTTCTTTCTTGGAGCCAGCTGAACATGGACTAAAACCTCTGAAACCTTCAGCCAAAATAAAATTTTCCTCTTCTAAGTTGTTTAGGTCAGGTGTTTTGGGTCACAGCAGTGAAAAGCAACTAGACAATCCTAGATAAGAAAGAATATTATACTGCAGTTGATTGGTTTGTTTAACTCATATAAAAGGTATAGCACTGAAAATGAAAAAAAAAAAAAAAGTGAAGATACTTAAGACATATTTTAGTGGTAAAACCAAAACGAATTTCTAATGCTTAGATGGCTTACCATCTAAGATGAAAATCAAAGATGAGTTTGTATTTCTCACTTGCAATTTACTGGAAGCTATTTCATTTAGTGAAAAGAAGACTGAGGGAAGAAAAACTCAGGAAGACACTTTTGTTTTCCCCCACATTCATATGTTGAAATCATAATTCCTAGTACCTCAGTATGTGACTGTGTTTAGAGAAAGGATCATCAAAGGGGTGATTCAATTAAAATAGGACCTGTAGGGTAGGTACCAGTCATTCCGGATGATATTCATATAAAAAGAGAAGATTAGAACATAGAGACAAGGGTGTGTATGCAGAGAGAGATGACCACATGAAGAGGCAGCAAGAAGGTGGTCATCTTCAAGCCAAGAAGAAATCTCCATGGAAACAAACCTTGTTGGCACCTTGGTCTTGAACATCCAGCATCCAGAACTGTGGGAAAATAAGTTTTGTTGCTTAAGCTCCCCAGTCTTTGTTATGTTAGTGCTAGCACACTTATAGAAAAATCAGTGTTTTAATATTGGAAAAGTTATTTTCAAGAACTTACGGGGTCTTCGTGTGGAGATACTGAATAAGCAATAAGGTTTACAACATGGGAGGAGCATTACTGGACTGATCAGTAATTTTTTAAGTTTACAGTTTGTAGACAATAGTTAAAGCAATAGACATGAATAAACCATGCATAAAGAGCATGTCAAAAGAAAAATAAGATGAAGTAACAAGCATTGAAAATGTCATTTTTTATGAGCCCATGCATTACGTTGGCATAAATTATTGGAAATAGATAATCCAAAATTGAGTTGAAACCTAAGTGCAATATTCTTAAAAGATTTTTAAATTACTATAACCTTTTTCAGACTGTTTTTGCATTTACATGTCTTATCTCTTAGAACTCAAAATCCTCAATTTATAATTTTAATTGTTTTTTCTTTTAAACCTTTATTTTAATTATGTCTTCCATACTAAATCCTATTATCTAAAATAACGTTTTCTTCTAATCTTAACAGAAATTGATTATTCTTACTTAATCAAATATATTCTTTAATTCAATTAATTCAAGAAGATTATACAAAAATTTCAATTAAAATAAATTATAAAAATACATAATATAATGGGAATTGTATTTACTTCTTATTTTGAGGTCACTTGGCAAATGTTATGCATATTACTCATTAACAAATTATTCAGCTATTCTTTTATTATACTGTGAGAAATATGAAAATATTTACTACAATGTTCTTGAATTCAAGTAATACACTGAAGGTTTGTTAAAAAGTAACAATTTCTCAAAAAAAATTATACAGTGTTTCTAGCAAGACATATGCAGTTTGCAGATCAACAGTTAACCAGGAAGGAGGTTGTTCAGTTCTCCAGAAAAACTATAACAACATTTTATAAAGGTGGTTCATTGTACACTTGTTATCACCCTCAATCCGTTGCATTTGGGCTCTGTTTCTATTACTGGCATCAGTCTAGCGAGATCGAAATGTCGCACCATGTACACAGTGAAACAGCTTGTTACTCACAGGCAGTAAGGAATAGAAAAAGCCTAAGATCCATGGAAAACTGGTCACCCGATCTCAGGAAAGCCGACCAGAGTACATACAGTCTTGTCTGCATGTGTTGCAGCCATAGCTGAAAATCCTGGAAAGCAACCTGTCTTGAATTTTATACCTTGGGGGAAAATGTCCCCATGCTATTCTTTAACACTATAAGAAGACAGTGTTCTAGGAGAGATAGAAGCAGAGCAGAGCCTGCTCTGGTCAGTTCCTCCTTTTCTCAAGATGTTGCATTCCTAGCACCTTTTACAGTTTTTTTTAAACTACAAATGGGATAAGAGGAGGAACTGGATTGCCCAGGGCCACATAGAGAACTGTCCTGCATATTTATGTGAGAAAGTATGATAAATAGCATTTAATTCTTAACATATTCTAAACTCTAGCTTTGGGTAATTTCACACTAATTCATACTATGAGAATTTGTTCTGTTGAGCCTGATTTCCTTTTTAATGTATTGGAGCTAAAAGTGCTTAAATTACCTACACTTTTGCAGCTATTGAATAGAGCTCTCCTCCAAGGGCAAACTCTTCTTACTGTATCATTACAATTGGACCCTTTGTATAAATGCTTAAAAATCACAAAACATTGCAGGAAAAAAAAATCTGCTAATATGTAAATACAAACAAGAGCATACACTGGCTTCACACACATGCACACACTGACTTGAAAACACAATTTATATGAGTTAAATAATATGCTGCTAAAGAGAGCAAACAATGAGTTGTAGAGTTACAAAAGAATTTTATTTGACTGTTTCACACCCATATATGGTCTGTAAAAGTAAAATTTCCTCAGTGTAAGGAATATAATTTGCAACTGTAAAGTAACTGCCTCCCCAGATTGTTCCTTTAGACTTTTTGTTGTCTTAAGATCTGTACTATAGGCAGAGATTGTATAATTCTAGTTTGTAAAGCAAATATGTCAGTCTAGTATTGCATACAACTGAGTCAGCTCATGGGAAATGGCAGGGTAGACAGTGCTACTAGTCTCAACTGTTGACATGCTGAGTCTGCTTTCTCTCCCTTAGAGAACTCACCCATCCTATCACATTGAAATGGGTTTATGACTTCCATGATGCAAGTATGGATTATTAAAATAGATTTCATTGGTATATTTCATGAATTTTAACATAGTAAATAATAAAGCACAAGAAAATATGCACAGAGTAGTCATTCAATTTGGAGACTGAAAAATAACGGGGTACTAATATTGAGGATTGGATATAGTTCAATGACTTTAATACTGCTTTTTTTTTTTTTTTCCTTTATTTCTCCAAAACCAAAAAGGGCTTTACTGAATGACAGTGGGAATTGATATATCAGCATTTTCATACTGTGCAAGTATAAAAAACTAAGTGATTATATTAAACACAACTCAAATAATCTTTCAAACATTCCCAGTTGAAGTTACTAGACACAACTGATTTATATTTCAAGAAAATGAATAGATAGTAAATGTTATGGTTTAGATGTAGAAATGTCCCTTGAAAAGTTCATGTTTTGGAAACATGGTCTCCTGCATAGCAAGGTTCAGAGTGGGGCTCTTAGGCTATGATAAGAGCTATAACCACATCAGTGGATTTATCCATTTGATGGATGAATTTTTTTTTTTTTTTTTTTTTTTTATGAACTACTAGGTGGGACATGGATGGAAGATGGGTTACTGGGGAATGAGTCTTTGGGGTTTATATTTTGTCACTGCCTCCTACTCCCCCCCCCCCCCCCCGGCTTTCCTACTCCCCCCCCCCCCCCCCCCCCCCCCCCCCGGCTTCCCTGCTGCTGTGAACCTAGCAGCTTTTCTCTGCCATAAACTTATAAACTTTTATCATGATTTACTGACTCATCTTGGGTTCAGAGCAATGGAGTTGGCTGGTTCATGGGCTGAAACTCTGAAACTATGAGTCAAAATAAACATTTCTTCCTCTGAGTTGTTTTTGTCAAGTATTTTGGTCACAACAATGAAACCATGACTAACACAATAAGAACACAAATTTTATACCAAAGGTCTACTTTTACATATATATCAAAATTCCTAAAGTTAGTACCAAAAACTTCTTTCATGTTTCTGCTAGTAAATATTTGGTATACTATAAAGAGCAATTATTGATTAATGAAAGATCACTCTGCCAACCACAAAGATGTCATAAAATGCACTCTCAGCACATTTTTCCATCTATAAATTGATAACAATATAGATACAGACGCGAATGAACACAAAAAAAGAAATTCAAAAAGTAAAAGTAAACATTAAATAACTATACAGAAAGGTTGGTGGAAATAGACTTACATTCAAACTTTGTGAATGGACCAAAACCAAGCAGGGAATGAAGGAATAGGAGAAATAAGGGCAATAATAATTTTATTATATTCCTTTGTATCCAAGAAACAATGTTTATTAAAATATGAACACATTCCCAATAGATAAATAATAAATTCTTAAGTTCATGTTACAATTTACAAAGAAACAAATTTGATGAATGAATGTTAGCATGAAGTGGTTCAAGGCATAAAATTGTTTTATTTGTACCATAAAATCATGCATGATTATTCTTTCTTCAAACATAAATTTTCCAAACTTTATATTTGTCAATAATTTTATTTCATAAATATTGAATTTTACAAAAATAATTAAGTAGATTGATGTTAGAAATGAATATTTTCAATGCGTATTATGTAAACTTTTAAATATGCTGAATAAGAAAATCATGGTTAAATAGATAACAGACTATCACAAAAGTGAATTCTTGTGCTTCTGTATTTCTTTTTCTTATGGTGTATGTTTACATTGTTCACAATCACTGAAAATCATCAGTTCTTCTCTTTACCTGATAACACACACACACACACACACACACATATATATTTAAACATGCAATCAAATATGAACATGTAATCAAATACAAATAATGATTTTTTCAAATATTTGAAATACTTAAAAGTGACTTGTGAAACTTACTTCAAAATTGTCATTCAATTTTGTAAAAAATAGTAACAAAATCAGAATGTGCATGCAATTGGGAAATCCAAGTTATTTTCTCATTACTCATAGGTTAATTTGGCTCTAATTACTTTGGAATTTTGTTCTAGGTTGAATACTACAACTGAATCAGTAGGGACCAATGGACCTACATGACTTTCATTTTTACCTTTATTTTATACCTACATCTATATAGATATGTAGATGTATAAAGGGTTGGTTAATGGCTAATTAATATCTAAAATTCACGGATGATGTTACTAAAAATAAGGTCATATAGTATTTTTATATGCCATTCACTAAGGATTACACAGAGTTTTAGAAAGGGAAAATTAAACACTGTGAATCTGAAATTCCACTATTCCTACTGCAATGACTATGCTGGTGGTAGTGAAGACAGAATTTTCTTACTTCACATTTTTTTCTAGCTGAAAGTTTATTTATTCACTGAAGTATAAAATACTAACATATGATGATATGCAACAAAAGTATAACTTTCTATCTCTATATGAATGATCCTTTATAAACCACTTAAATTTATCAAGAGAAAATTACTTTTTTAACACATAATATGGAATTACATGTTACTATTAAAGACAAGTTAAATTTTGGTTAAATAACATGTAAATTCTGAAATCAAGCTTATGATAACTGAATCTTAATTCATGAGAAATATTTATTGTATCTCAAACCATAATGTGTAATTATACACATGTACCTTTATGGGGACTCAGAATGTACTGTTTGTATGACTTGTAAATGGAATAATTTTGACAAACCCACTTAGGTTTAGAGAGATGCAAATCATTTGAGAAAGATAAATCTGAAAGTGCTTGTTTAACATGACTCTTTGGGCATTTAAGAGAACTTCCCAATCCTTCTGTTAGTGTAATAGCATTTTTACTGAATGAAGAAGAGAATCTTAAATTGTCCTTGAGTTTTTATTTATATTTATAAAATAAAAGCTTAAATCTACCATACTAGTGAATACCTGCTCTTCAGATTATCTTGAGACAAGGACCTTTCAGACTGGATATAACATTTTACATCTTATTCATTTCACACCAACTGAATCTGATAATACTTCTCATTATCTGAGGTTAAGAGAGCTTGAATGTTCCCAAGAGGTTGAAATTCAAATGTATGAGCCTGAGTTTAGACAAGTATTTAGACACAGTGTCTATTTCAATGACACCAAGTTTGATTTGATTAGATGCAAGAAAACAATGTTATTTCTCAGCTTTCCCCCATGTATTTATTTAGAGATTTCTTCCTTGATACACATATAAGGCATTGCTCCCAAAAGTGTCTTGAGTATTATATAAAAGAACTAAGTTGCTGAACATGAAGAGTAAGTCAATATTACCACTAAATATTTATGTTATAAAAAGATGGGATGGACTTATTTGCTTTTTAGGTTGATATAAGCACATTTTCTTTTTTCTTCCCCCCCAGCCTCCGCTTATAGATTTAAATTATTCAGATTGCTTTATGTCAGTTTTTTTTTTTTTTTTCTAACAAACCAAATACGAACCATTTTTAAAATTCACTAACAAATTCAGTACCTTGCAAAGGGCCAGACAAGATGCACTGAAAGATTCTAGGAATTTAGTTGTGGTCTATAAAGAATACAACTAAAAACATTTCACACATACATATTTAAAAAATTTTTTTTTCCACTTTGGCAACCATCAAGAAAACCGCAGTCAATTTAGTAAAAGTCTGCTTCTTAGATGTGATAAAACACTGCACATAGATGTTACACTCAGAAAAACTTAACACTGAAACTTAAGTTTCCAGAGCCTGGTCTGGCAAATAGTTTAGGAAATGAAGGTTACCCATGGTACCCATGGTCCTTAATTCAATGGAATGTTTTATCTATAAATGTGAGGCTCAAATGGTATTATCTTTAGTAGAAGTGAACTAGAAATTAGAGCATGTGAAGGCAAAGAAAATGAACTCTCTCAAATTTTGGTACAAGGTGGAAAATGTATAAAACTTATAATCACAAAGTGTCCCTTATAAAGTTCTCATTCTAATCTACACTTCTAGGTTGTATAAAATTTTCAGGTAAGGTTGAAACTATTTTTTATAACATATCAAAAAAGTGTAACAAGAATAGCTGTACCGGTTATGAATGCAGTAAAGATTTACAAAACATATAAGGAAACAAACTATGAGTAAAAGAAAGCAAGAATAATTGTTGAATAGTTCATATTGGAAAAGACTTTAGATGTTAGAATTATTTGCATGATATATAATAATCATACTTTATATTTTGGATATGCTTTCCCAAAGTTTAAAGAGAATGATTATCTGATTACCAGGTCAATACTTTTGCAAATCAGTTGAATGCTAATATTTTCATTTTAAACTTTTTAAGAAAGGTTTGATTACTTAATTAGATATTATATCCCTAAAAATATTCCTATTTTTTGGTAAAAACCATTTTGTAGATTTTGTCTCCTAACTTAGATACACTTTAAAAACTAGTAATGTTGCTAAAACAAATGATCAAACATTTTCATCAACTTACCTTTGGGTACATGAATTTCTCACTACTTTCATTTATAAAAAATGTAGCATGGGGATATAATTGATGCTGAATCTATTCTAACTCTGCATCAAGTAATATTCATAAATACATGAGCTATTTGATAAAGAATGAGATGTAGATGTAAATTAACAAATTTTTATACAAGTTTCATTTCATGTTTAAGGTTTTCTTAAATTCTTTAATACATTTTTATTGTTTTGACTAATTCTCTTATAAATAATAAAAGTCTGAGCTGAGTCTTGAAAAAATATTTTAAAATTTAAAGTCTTATGCACAGATAGGTTGAAAATATAATTTAATATGCATATACACTCGATAGGAGAAAATTATAATGTGATGACTAAAAAAAGACTCTCCAGTTGAAAATATATAATATGATAGGGCGATAATCTGTGAGAAATATCTGTTTAAAATATGAGTTTAAGAAGAAAAAATTGCTGTGGTCAAAATTCACAGATGGTTAAAGATGACCTTATTCATGTATCTTTTTTCATCATGGATTAAGATTAATTATCAAATTGTTTTGGTATTTAGATTCTAATGGGGCAATTTTAAATGAGAAATATAATAATCTCATTTTAAATGTTAATATTTATAACAATATAATCAATATTATATCCTTTGTTATTTGCCCATTAAGAAATACATAAAAATGTTGATATCCATATATAAAATGTGTGATCACAATTCAGAAACAAGGACTACTATCTATTTTTTTTTCTTCCAGTAGGAACAAAATTCTAAATCCAAAAAAAAAAAAATACATAGTTCAATTGATTAAATTAATATTAGTAATTAAGTAACAAAACTTGTCACTTAGGCCTTACTTATATCTCAACATATTTATGAATTTCCACTTAAGAAATATGCACCTGTGAAGTAACATATTAATAGTACCAATGCAATTTGGGAACTGAATCCAGAAAAATAGATAGATGTTAGAATTTCTGAAAAGAACTTGTGATGTAGTTGAAAAACACAGACATGTTATTTTAAAATAACATGCGTATACAAAATAATACAATCACAATATGTTCTTCAGGGATTTTTTTAAGAGTTTATTGAAGCAAATATTTTAATCCAAGTGAATCCTGTGTTTACACAGCCCTTTCTGGTTCATTAGTACTTCCTGGACTTTCTTCTGGAAATTCATAATATACATTTGCTCTCAAATAGAGTTTTACCTGTCTATTGCTATTGGTCAAATAAAGAAATTCTTTGTATATTAGATTTTTTACTAGTCTAACTAAAGAAAAAGGCTGTTTGTATTTATATATTTCAAAATCTTTTAAATAATTTCACATTTTTTAATTCAAATTTAGTGTTGAACTTAAGGGATGCTGTAGTGATACCATATAGTTTTTAAAATATAAATAGCAAATATCTAATATCCATATTTTTTATTTAATATAGTTTGATTACTACCTTAGCTTCTAGAAGTAAAAAAACAATAATTTTACTCTTTATAACAATACATGACATATTTTATTAAACACTTATGTCTAGTTGAAAAATAATTACTTCAATATCATGAGACTCCATTTTCTACATTGTCCACATAGGGACCTTCAGGGAAAGAAAATGATTACAATGCTTTTATACTATGAATTTTTACATTCCTGCCTTCAGAAACAAAACATGGATCATGAAGCATTTCACTTTTCCAAAGGAAATGATAATATACAATGAACTCAAATTAGAGTCAGACAAAATTGAATCCTATTCATTTCTGGTGATCTCAAGAAACACAAGATTAATGTGGAAGATACCTAATATGTTACTTTTATCTTATTTCATCCCCTCAGTGAAAATTTACTGTTATGACTGAACACCCAAAATAACCAATGATACACAATGCATTGCTTTGTGCATTATTAATATTACTCTTACTTCTCCAAAAATATTTTTCCCATCAATTCTTAAATTTTGCTAGAGGATATTGTTACAACTCATCCAGTGCTTTTTTTAAGATAAAGTCAAACAAAGAGAAAATAGGCAAATGAATGAACACCAGAGAAACTGCACCAAGGAATGAAACTATGTGTTTTGTTTATTCATTTCACTTTCCTATTCTATGGGAGACAAATGGTTTGTTTCTGTCCCTGGAGAAATCTCTCTGTATAAGCTCTGAAATGTCAAGTTTAATTAAGACAAACTGTTCTTTTTAGCCCAACAAAAGAAATATATCTTTCAAAATAACCGTCTCTTGAAGGCAGAGAACACAAACTGTCTATCTCAGTTGAAACAACTCATGTTAAGTCAATTGTCAACTACAACATGTCTTCAACTTGGTCTATCACTTAATCAGCACCACATTGTTGCGCCAACAAGGCTGGTTCTATTGATGGCTATAATGGCTGCAAATTTATAAAATTTAGAGTGTTCAAAAAATACAGCCCAGATGCCAACTGCTGGAAAGTGTAACAAAACAAATTTGTTTGTGATAGAATCAGTTCAAGGTAAAAGGTAAATCCATAAGCAATTGGAATAAAATACCTAAAAAAAAAAAAAAAAAAAAAAAAAAAAGGAAAGTAAATGCTGCCTAGCATTTCACTGAATATCTCATTTAGCTCTTGTGGTTGCATATTATCCTTTAGACATGTGGGAATTCATGTCTTCAGAGATTGACCATGCATTACATTTATACTGAAATTGTATTTTTTTTTTGTGATTTCATGGATGGCTTATCAAAATGGCATATATATTAATATAACACAAAAATATGTATGAACTGCATTGCATCCAATGCCTGACTTGATGCAAATATTATCCAAAACATTTTTAAATTTTTATTAAAATTTACTGAGCATCTTTTATCAAGCAGATCAATGTGTGTTTCATGAATAATATTTCTTGCTTTCATTATGTATCTTCATAAACAGCTAAGTAGAAGCACTGATATGCAGTAGATAGACCTTTGTCTTAGATTTAGGGGTATTTGATTTCCCATACACATACACCATTAACTAACTATAATCTTAGCAAATAATGAATGACCTTCTAAACATAATTATTACTTAGGATAATTTTTGTAGATGCTGTGGACTTTATAGTTAAATATCAGTTTTCATTCCTTACAATTTCTAATTATGTTAAATGAGTATTCTTGAAATTCCATAGCCTTCAGTATGTGTTTGAAACTTTGAAGGGTAGAGGATAGTCTATTGAAGGAATGTATGTGTATATATGACCTAGATACATCTTCATTTTACAGTTTTGAAAATATCTATGTCTTTTCTACGTTTTTTTTTTTTTTTTTTGCCTCTATTTTATATAACTTTCTCCAATTTTCTCTTCCTGGACAATCTTATCTGTCCTTCGAGACTAAAGTAGATTGTAATCTCATAAATAGAGCATTTTCTAATACCTAAAGAGAGAATTATTAGTTCCTTTTCTGTGTTTTCCAAGACACACTGCTATTGAATTTGTTATAGTCCTTATTCCACTGAATTACAGTAGAATAAATATGTACCTAAATTCTGAGATAACTGATAGTGTTTCAAAGGCAGAAAATAGATTTTATTTTTAAAATCTTGGTATCAAACAACTAAGAATTGATAAAATATTTTAACTGAATGGAATGGAATGGAATGGAAATATCATGCACACAATTGCAATATACCCATATTATTGTAAGTCTAAAAGTTGAAGGAAACCATCCATATTACCTGCTTACATGTCTTAAGACTGATGTTCACATATGACAAGTAAGCAATGTGAGCAGACCAGATTAGATTCTAGGTACAGAAATAATATGGAATGCACTATGGAATATACTATGAATTTGATCCTCTTTTCACAGAGGAATGCATGAAAAACATTTTTCTAGACTACAAAAAAAACACTAAGCTTCATGTGAAAATTTTGAACTTTTTAGAGAACAGTTTGGCATGAAAATAAGTCAAGAAAACAGTGAAGAGAGAATGATTTCTGCCCCCCCCCCACATTTTTTTTTGTAAAATGAAGACTCAAAGTCTTAAAGTCATGTAACTTCCCACCATGCAGTTTAACTTTCTTTGGATTGACAGTTAATAAATGATTTCAGGACCATGGATAGACCAAAAAATGTGCACATTCTAACTAACTCTTGTTGAACAATTATTTGGTGATACTATATGTGTTAAATGAAGAACGTGCTATTTTTCATGTTTTGTCTCATTTCTTGTCTATAACAATTTTATGAAGTATATTGGCAGATGACAAAATTGATGCTTATAGATATTAAACTCAGGGTTTAGAGTTGATCTACAGTCTGTGAAACTTGAAATCCTGTACATTTAACTATTTAGTACTCCTTTTCTAAAAGGAACTTTTTGCTGTCTATTCATATTAATTATTGGTGTGCTAAAACTTGTGATTTTCCAGTGTGCTAAAAACAAAACTTTCCATCTGCCTTTAAAACATCTTCATCAGTAGAGATTATCTAAAAGTGGCTAAATCTTCCAATCTAAATTATATTGATCCATATTATAAATAGATTATCAGTAAAAATGAATACAGTAAGAATATTACAAAATTAAGTAACTGACTAACATTAAGATATGTCCATAAAAAGTAGTCACTTGAATAAATGTGGTCCATTTCCCATTGGGCTTATATGTTAGCATAATTCCATACAATAAGGACCACATGAACAGTTCAATCTTTAGTTAACAACCTATATGTGATTTTTCATGTCTGATCATAGGCAAAAACAAAGGCATTCCCTGACAAGTCTCACGGAAAACTGGCATCCCCAGACCAAACTCAGGGCATAGCTAGTACATTGAAGGTAGGTACAGTCAAGGACTCAGCCTTCATAATAGGTCATCCTCTAACAAATTTATACCACTAACCCTGCTAACATTCATTGGGAGGCACCTTGAGAGGTGCCTCTGCAGAGACCTTCTTACTGAGAGGAGAGAAAAAGTCACTTTTTCCTCCTCTGACTCAATATTCAGTAATTTTGTTTCTCTTCTCTTGTACTCTCCCCAATTTTAGAGTCCATAACCTATTTAATCCTTTGGTTCAGAACTTTTGCATCAATAAGCTGACACCAATATCTGTGCTGATTTTCTGAGCCCTCCACTGGTATACCATTTGAATAGGGAAAACAGAACAAAGGGAGTCAGACTCTCAGTTGAACTTCTTACTTTGACCATTGCAGTAAGGGATTAAAGTCTTAATTCTCTCATTCTTGATTGACTGTTTAATCAGCTACTTCAGCACCTCCTAACTCAGTTCTTTCCTCCATCTCATCTGAGCTCCCAAAACCGAAGTTTGACATAACTTTCCTGTGTACACACATGAACATACTCAGTGAATCTCACCATTGTGTACATCCACAAGAAAATAATTTAAAAATATAACTATGGGGAAAAATCAGAAGAGTCTGATTCTATTTTTCCATGTTTGGTTGTTAGCTTCTAAGTTTCACTCCTCTTTCTTCTGTTCTGCCCCACATCTGGTCAGGTTGATAAGCCCAGGTGCCTCCCTCCTCTGGAGACAGCAGTAGATTAAAACTATGCAAAACTCAGTCATTTCCCCAGTACCACACTCTGAATCCAATTAAAGAGCAATTTTCTTGCTTTTTTAGTAATTTTAGAACTTTTTCAGAAAGGTTGTCTGCTCTCTCCAGAAAGTTTCAAATGTAATGATAAAACTTCTCATATTCCTCTATGTGTGTGTGTGCGTGTGTGTGCACACACATGCATGAGAGAGAGAGAGGGAGGGAGGGAGATCATTGGTTTTGCCAGGCAAATCGAATTTTGAGTAGAGATGCTTCTTCTTCTCTTTCTCTTCCTCCTCCTCTTATTCCTTTTTGTTACCAGGGATTGAATTCAGGGGCAATTGACCACTGAGTCACATCCCCAGCCCTATTTTATATTTTATTTAGACCCAGGGTCTCACTAAGTTGCGTAGCACCTCACCATTGCTGAGGCTGGCTTTGACCTCATGATCTTCATGCCTCAGCCTCCCGAGCTGATGAGATTACAGGCATGTGCCACCACGCCCTGCCTGCATCTTCTTTTTGTAGAGTAGTTACAATAGACCATAGTGGGAAATGTAAGTGAAATTAGTTAACAATCACTAGATTATTCTAGGAATCCACGGAGTTCTCCACAGACTATATATGTCACAAAGTAAGATATGACAGCAAAATAAGATTATCAAGGTAATCAGGCAATGAAGCAAGAGTATTTTAGGCAGATATTATTTGAAAAGTCCACAGAGAGAAGACAGTACATGGTATAGTCAAAGATACATTTTGGAAGAATAATGGAAGAATTTTCTTATTATTTCAAGTCTATGAGCTTATTGGGCAGAAGGAATGATTGAAACCCATAATTCTGGCCTGGAATAACTTCCTGTTTGAGGGTTCAGATTTTGAAACATGAAATATGTGGTGTGTTCTTAAAATTCTTTTCTCTAACTGAAATTGTATCTATCAACCAACTTCTCATACAAGTTAGTCCATACTATTATAATGAGAGGATTTCTTTTTAAGACTGAATAGTAAACTGTCGTGCAAAAATGCCATATTATTATTCATTCATTCATTCATGGACACCTGCCAATCACTATCTTGATATTAATCTTGATTTTGAATAATGCTGCAATGAACATAGGAGGACATACATCTGGTGCCCTTATAACAAGAGGAGAGACAACATGCAAGCACAGAGAAGAGATCACATGGTAACATGGCAATCATGTCAATCATGTCAAACTCACCATGGCAATCATCTGCAATGACCATCTGCAATGTGGGAAAAGAGACCTCACCAGTAACCAACCCTGCCAGCACCTGGACCTTAGACTACTGGGTTCCAGGACTGTGAGGAAATAAGCATGGTTGTTCAAGCCACACAGCTGTGCTCTTTTATTATGGCAGCTCAAGCTGACTAATACAGATGTGATTGGTCCAAGATGTAGGACGAAGAGGGTTGATGACAAGACCACATACCATGGAAAAGGCAGGTAAGACAACAGTGGAAAATATCTAATTGCTTTACAATGCAGCCTTTACTATGTAACTTCATGAATATATTCCCAGGACTGTTTCAAAAATAAGCAAAGAGGATTAAAAATTAGACATTATAGTTAGAATGTCACTTTTTCACACCCATTAATAAATTATTAATGGTCAGTAACACCTAATACCATAGAAAGTGAAGGACAACAAAAAACCATGTCTTCAGATAAAAGTACTCAACAGTTTCTGTAATGTATTCTTGCCCAAATCATCAGAATCTGAATTTCATCATTTTTAGATTTAACTACAAACTTACACAAAATGAAGAAAAATGTAAATATGCTAAATAATATTAAATACAATCAGAAAACTGCAGACCATGAGAAATCTTCATGACAATTAACCAGATTCATCAATAATTTTCAAAGCTAAGAAAATAGAAGAGGAACCTAGATAAAAATAGTTGAAAAACTATATAAAAGTCTTCTGACAAAGAAAAGCCCAGGACCAGAAGGATTCTCAGCTGAGTTCTACTAGACCTTTAAAGAAGTACTAATGCCAGTCCTCAAATTATTTCATGAAATAGCAATGATGGAACACTACTAAATTCATTCTATGAAGATCATATCACACTGGTAACAAAACAAGACAAAGACACACCAAAGAAAGATAATTACAGATCAATATCCTTGATGAAAATAGTTACAAAAATTATTAAGAAAATATTGGCATACCACATACAAAAACACAAGAAGATAGTGCACCATTATCAAGTCAGTTTAACCCCAGGGATGCATATTCAACATATGCAAATTAATAAATGTAATTCACCATATAAAGAGAGCTAAGGGCAAGAATCACATAGTTATTTCAATAGATGGAGAAAAAAGCATTTGGCAAAGTCCAACTCCCATTGATGTTTATAACTCTAGAGAATTTAGGAATAGAAAGAACTTATCTCAACATTATACAGGCTATATATGACAAATCAAAGGCTAACATCACACTGAAAGGAGGAAAAACTGAAAACAATTTTCTAAAAACAGGAACAAGACAAGGATATCTACTCTTACTTGCATTCAACACAGTCTTTAAATCTCTAGCCAGAGAAATCAGGAAAAGAAGAAATGTAAAGGGATAAAAAAGTTCAATTATCTCTGTTTGCTGATGATGTGATTCTATAATTAGAAAATACAAAAAACTCCATCAGAAAATCTCTAGAGCTGATAAACAAATTCAGTAAAATAGCAGAATACAAGATCAACATATACAAATCAATCACTTTCCTATAGTATCATAATGAATCCCCTGTAAAGAAATTAGGAAAATTCTCCCATTCACAGTAGTCTCAAAAAAGAAATACTTGGGAATTTATTTAATGAGGGAGGTGAAAAATCTCTACAATGAAAACCATAGAACACTGGAGAAAGAAATTGAACACTGTGAAAATGGCATGACCTTCCATGTTTTTGAACAAACAAAATAAATATTGTCAAAATAGCCATGCTACAAAAAGGATTATACACATTCATTGCAATTCTCATCAAAATACCAATGACATTCACAGAATAGAAAAACAGTTCTAAAATTTATTTGGAAGGATAAGAGACTCAGAATAGCTAAAACAATCCTGAGCAAAAAATTGTTGCTGGAGGCATCACAACATTGGAGCTCAAATTATACCACAGAGTATAGTACCACAAACAACATGGTATTGGCATCAGAACAGACATGAGGACCAAGGAATAGAAAGAAGACACAGAAGCAATCCCCATATAGATGCAGTCGTCTGATACTGTGCAAAAGTACCAAAAACATACGTTGGAGAAAACAATGATGCTAGAAAAAACCGGCTATCCAGATGTAGCAGAATGCAACTTGATACCTATCTCTTATTCTGCACAAAAGTCAAATCAATTTGTATTAAAGACCTAGGACTTCAACAAGAAAATCTGCAACCGCGTCAAAAAAAAATGTAGGTGCAAGACTACAACATATTGGCACAGGCATCAACTTCCTTAACAAGACTTCTAAAGTGCGAGAAACAAAACCGAGAAGCAATACATGGGATATCATGAAATTAAAAAGTTTCTGTACACCGAAGAAAATAAAAGCACGAAGAGAGAGCCTACAGAATGGGAGAAGATCTTTACCACCTGCTCTTCAGATAGAGTGTTAATATCTAGAATATATATATATATATACCTCAAAAAAACTCAATACAAAGAAACCCAAAAAATCCAACTAATAAAAGTGTGAAAGAACTAAACAGACATTTCTCAAAAGAAGACATACAAATGGCCCATAAATATAGGCAAAAAAAAAAAAAATTTCAACATCTCTAGCAATCAGAAAAATGCAAATCAAAACTACTCTGACATTTTATCTCACTCTCGTCAGAATGGCAATGATCCAGAATACCAATAATAATAAGTGCTGGGGAGGATATGGGGAAAAAGGTACTCTCATACATTGTTGGTTGAACCACAATTTAGTTTCACCAATTCTGGAAAGCAATATGGAATTTCTTTAGAAAACTAGGAATGGAAACAGTATATGACCCAGCTATCCCATTCCTTGGTATATATCCAAAATATCCAAAGTCAGTGAATTCTAGGGATGCCAACACATCAACATTTATAGTGGCATAATTCACAATAGTCAACCTATGGTACCAACCTAGGTGACTCTTAAGGGATATCCCCCAAAACCCATGTGTGAGACCATGCAAGAAGGTTTAGAGTTGAAATGATTGGGTTATGAAAGCCTTAACCTAATTAGTCTGCTAATTGTCTTATAGGGATTAACTGGTTGTTAACGTGTGGCTGGAGGAGGAGGGTCATTTGGAGCCTGACTTTAGGGGATATATATATATATATATATATATAGTCCATAGGGAAGAACTTTTTGTTTCCTGGTGGGTATATCCTGAGCCCCTTTCCTCCACCACAGTCTATCACCATAAAATTGGGCACAGAGCAATAGACTTGGTCATCTCTGGACTGAGACCTCTGAAACTATGAGACCCAAATGAACTTTTCCTCGTCTAAAATTGTTCTTGTCAGGTCTTTTGGTCACAACAACAAAAAAACGCTAACTAAACCAGTGATCCTCAGCAGATGAATAAAGAGAATGAGTTTTATTCAGTAATAAAGAAGAATTAAATCATGTCAATTGTTAGTAAATGGATGAAACTAGAGAACATCATACTTAGTGAAATAAACCAGAAATGGAAAGTCAAGGGTTGTATGTTTTCTCTCACATCCAGAAGCTAGACCAAGAAAAGAGGAAAAAAGTAAAAGGAAAGGGGAATTCCTTGAAAATAGAAGAGAGATCAATGGAAAGGAGGGTGGGAATTGAGGGGGAGGAAGGACAGAGAGGAAAAGGCAGAATAAAAGGGTAAAGTAAATCTGACTGAAGTTTCCTGTGTACATATATGATTGTTCAAGAGTGAAGCTCACCTCTACATATATCCACAAGGCATTACTTAAAAACTATAAATGGACAGAAGAAAGATCACTAGAGTAGAAGAAAGAGAACAGGCAGAAGGAGGAGTGGAAGAAAAGTACTGGGGACTAAATTGGAGCAAACTACATTCCATGATTGTATAATTATATCAAAATGAACCCTAATATTATGTATAACTAAAATGAACTAATAAAAAATAAATAAAATAATAATAAATACCCGAAGAAGCAAAACAATTGGAAAAAAACAAAGAAGTAATTTATGATTAAATATAAAATACATTCTTAGTAACCATTGTCACTATTCACTGTATCGGCAAAGTACATCTATAAGAAGTGATGTATTTGTGAGGTATTTGGTTTATTTTAAATATTAGTATTTAAATGAATTCAAATGATCTTTTCAATGTAATTATGTAAATAAGTATTCTAATGCAATTGAACTAGGCAACTATTAATTATCACATTAAGATAAAACCATTTAAATATCAATAAGGAAATGTCACAATTAAAATAAATTCTTCTTGAATGCTAGAAACTCCTTGGAATGCACTTATATGGTGCATATAAGTGAAATGATTTTATGGTATACACTCTCCTCAAAAAGTGACAAAAGTCAAGACTAAGAAGAAATGCAACAACCAATGTCACTCTAATTCTAATGATTGTCATACAGAAATGAGACCTGAAAAGGCATCTAACCTCAAATCAAAAATAAAATCTTCAAATATTTTTATGTTAAATTCCTACAATTTATAACTTAAATTCAGAACCTAAAAGGTAATTCACATTGCTTTCATAACCTATTTTCTTAGTCTGGAATTCCAAAACTAGTTCCTTCTGAATTCCTATAAACTTCTTGTAAGTCTTCATAAATATTTAACTGAATGAATATAGCTCTATTGCATGCAACTTGATTTAGTGTTTGCTCTCATAAGTCCAATACAGTACTCTTTCTGTCCTTTTGTCTCAAACATCAACTCTATCTAGAACCCCTGTCACTACCTCAAATCACTTTGTCATCTGCAGTGTGGAAGACCATCCACCTCTTCTGAAGTTCATAAACCACAAATGTTACAGAAACCAAAAACAGGCTTGGTTTTAGTAAATTCAATGCTTTCTTAAAAATGCACTTCAAACAACTATACAGGATAGAGGTCATGATTTTATGGCAATTGATATGTTAGCTTTGAAACTTGGAAATGACTGTTCTGTTGACATGGATTATCAGGATAATGGTAAGGTATAGGCTGACACTTGAATTCAAAGATGTTACTAAGCACACACACACACACACACACACACTCACCTGCAGATCACAGACCACAGCAAAAGTGTAGTGGTTAGAGCCTAAACAATTAACAATGAAGGAAGACGTTACACATGCAAAATTAAAACACTGACATTCCAGGATAAAGATTGAATTAGTGACTGATCAGTAAAGAATTTAGTGATTGATTCCTAGTGACAGTTTATTTCCATTTGTACATTATTTGTAAGGTATCTTCTAACTATAACACTGTGGTTCAGAACATGAGTCTCTGGAATGATGAGGCTAATATTGAATCTTAGCATCATACATCCCAAGTAAGTGACATGTTTCCTAGGCTGTCTGCACCTTAGTGCTCTCGTGTATGTATTATAAGGAAACTAAGAGTAGTTATCTCAGAGTACTGTTGTAGGATTTTTTGAGAAAATCCCCTCAATATTGTAAAATATGAAGAAAAAAATCAAGACTTAAAAATGTGTGAGTAATTTTCTGGTGTCTCACAGCCAACGAATAATGAGAAACAAAATTGCCATACTCAGATTCTGTCTAAAAAATTTTATACAAAAATTGAAAGTGTAATTGCTTTCAATGGGTTCATTCATTATTTTATAGGATGCTATAGATTTAGAATTTTATTTGAAAAACTTTATTTTAGACACTCATGTAAACTTTGACTTTAAAATGCTATCTGAAAAATTATGAAACAACCTTAATGTTGTTAGATTATTTTTTTCTTTTCTGCTTTCTTCTAATTGGTTATAAATGACAGTAGAATGCATTTTGACACTTTGTACACAAATGGAATATAACTTCTCATTCTCTGGCTGTACATGGTGCTAAGTCATACCAGTAGTGTAATCATACATGTATATAGGGTAATAATGTCTGTCTCATTCTACTGTCCTTCCCATCCCCACCATACCACCCCTCCTCTGACTCCCCTCTGCATAATCCAAAGTTTATTCCTTCTTCCCTACCCTCTCCCCACTACAGATCAGCATCCACTTATCAGTGAAAACATTTGATCTTCTGGTTTTGGAAACGGCTTATTTCACTTAGCATGATATTCTGTAGTTCCATCCATGTACCTGCAAATGCCATAATTTCATTCTTCTTTAAGCCTGAGTAGTATTTCATTGTGTATATGTATGATATTTTCTTTATTCATTCATCTCTTAAAGGGCACCTAGATTGATTCCATAGTTTAGCTATTGTGAATGGAGCTACTATAAACATGGATGTGGCTACGTCACTGTAATATGCTGATTTTAAGTCCTTTAGGTATAAACTCCAGGAGTAGGAAAGCTGGGTCAAATGGTGGTTCCATTCCAAGTTTTCTAAGGAATCTCCATACTGCTTTCTAGAGTGGTTGCACCAATTTGCATTCCCACCAGCAATGTATGTGTATACCTTTTCCCCAACATCCTTGTCAACACTTATTAGTGCTTGTATTCTTGATAATTGCTGTTATGACTGGAGTGAGAGTAAATCTTAGAGTAGTTTTGATTTGCATTTTTCTAATCTCTAGAGATGTTGAACTTTTTTCAGATATTACTTGATTGATGGTATATCTTCTTCTGTGAAGTGTCTGCTCAGTTTCTTAGCTCACTTATTGAGTTATTTGTTTTTTCAGTGTTAAGTTTTTTGAGTTCTTTATATAGCCTGGAGATTAGTTCTCTATCTAAGGTACATGTGGTGAAGATTTTCTCCCATTCTGTAGGCTCTCTTCACATTATTTATTATTTCTTTGCTGAGAAGAGGCTTTTAGTTTGAATCCACACCATTTATTGATTCTTACTTTTATTTCTTACATTTTGGGACTCATGTTAAGGAAGTCAGGTCCTAAACCAACATGGTGAAAATTTGGGTCTACTTTTTCTTCTATTAGGCACAGGGTCTCTGTTCCAGTCTCTAAGTATTTGATCCACTTTGAGTTGATTTTTATGCAAGGTGAGAGATAGAAGTTGAATTTCATTTTGTTACATATAGATTTCCAGTTTTTCTAGTCCCACTTGTTGAATACGCTATCTTTTCTCCAATCTATGTTTTGATACCTTTTCCTAATATGAGATAACTATATTTATGTGGGTTTGTCTCTGTATCTTCTATTTTGTACCATTGACCTACACGTCTATTTTGGTGCCAAGACTATGCTGTTTTGTTACTATTGCTCTGTAGTATAGTTTAATTTCTGGTATTGTGATGTCTCCTGCTTCACTATTCTTGCCAAGGATTGCTTTGGCTATTCTGAGTCTCTTATTTTTTCAAATGAAATTCATGATTGCTTTTGCTATTTCTATGAAGAATGTCATTGGGATTTTAATAGAATTTTAATTGTATTAATTCTGCATAATAGTTTTGGTAGTATGGCCATTTTGACAATATTAATCCTGCCTATTCAAGAGCATGGGAGATCTTTCTGTCTTCTAAGGTCTTCTTCAATTTCTTTCTTTATTGTTCTGTAGTTTCCATTGTAGAGGTATTTCACCTCTTTTGTTAGATTGATTCCCAAGTATTTTTTTTTTTTTTTTAGTCTATTGTAAATGGGGTAGCTTTCCTAATTTCTCTTGTAGTGGATTCATCACTCACGTATGGAAATGTATTTGATTTATAGGTGTTGATTTTATATCCTGCTACTTTGCTGAATTCATTTATGAGTTCTAGAAGTTTTCTGGTGGAATTTTTTGGATCTTCTAAATATAGAATCATGTCATTGGCAAATAGTGATAGTTTGACTTCTTCTTTTCTTATTTGTATCCTTTAATTTCTTTCTTCTAATACCTCTGGCTAGAGTTTCAAGGACTATGTTGGATAGAAGTGGGGAAAGAGCTCATTCCTGCCTTGTTTAAATTTTTAGAGGAAATGTGTTTGATTTCTCTCCATTTCGATTGATGTTGATCTTGGGCATAGCATAGATAGCTTTCCAATGTTGAGGTATGTTCCTACTATCCCTAGTTTTTCTAATGTTTTGAACATGAAGAGGTGCTGTATTTTGTCAAATGCTTTTTTTACATCTATTGAGATAATCATGATTCTTGTCTTTAAGTCTATTAATGCGACGTATTATGTTTATTGATTTCTGTAAGTTGAACCAACCTCGCATCCCTGGGATGAACCCCATTTGACCATCGTGCACTCTCTTTTTAATGCATTTTTGTATGCAATTTGTCTGAATTTAATTGAGAATTTTTGCATCTATGTTCATAAAGGATATTGGTCTGAAGTTTTCTTTTCTTGGTGTGTCTTGGTCTGGTTTTGGTATCAGAGTGACAAAAACCTCATAGAAAGAGTTTGGAAAGTTTGCTTCCTTTTCTATGTCATAGAATAATTTGAGGAGTATTTCTGTTAATTCTTCTTTGAAGGTTTTATAAATCTCAGCTGAGAATCTGTCTGGTCCTGGGCTTTTCTTGGTTGGTAGGCTTTTGATGTTGTCTTTTATTTCATTGTTTGAAATTGATCTGCTTAAATTGTGTATATCCTCCTGCTTCAGTTTGGATAGATCATATGTCTCTAGAAATTTGTTGATGTCAGGTAGATTTTCTATTTTATTTGAGTATACATTTTCAAACTAGTTTCTGTATTTCGGTAGTGTCTGTTGTTATATTTCCTTTTTCATCATGAATTTTAGTAATTTGAGTATTCTCTTTCTCTTCATTAGTGTAGCTTAGGGTTTATCAATTTTATTTATTTTTTCAAAGAACCACCTTTTTGTTTTGTGTATTTTTTCAATTGTTTCTTTTGTTTCAATTTCATTGATTTCAGTTCTTATTTTAATTATTTCCTGTCTTCTGCTTTTGTTGTTGATTTATTCTTTATCTAGGGCTTTGAGATGTAATGTTAGTACTTATTTTTTGCTTTTTTATTCTTTTATTAAATGAACTCAATGCAATGAACTTTCCTCTTAGCACTGCCTTCAGAGTGTCCCAGTGATTTTGATATGTTATATGTATCAATGTTCTCATTTACCTCTGAGTATTTTCTTAATTTCCTTCCTGATTTCTTCTGCTATCTGTCATTCAATAGCATACTATTTAGTCTCCAGGTGTTAGAGTAGCTTCTACATTTTATTTTATGGTTGATTTCTAGCTTAATTCCATTGTGATCTGTTAGAATGCAGTGTACTATTTCTGTTTATTTGTATTTGCTGAATGTTGCTTTGGTGCATAATATATGGTCTATTTTAGAGAAGGATCCATGTACTGCTGGAAAAAAGTGTATTCACTCTATAATGGGTGAAATACTCTATTTATGGCCATTATGTCTAAATCATTGATTGTATCATTTAGTTTTATATTTTCTTTGTTTAGTTTTTCTTTGGAAGATCTATCTATACAGTAGTGAGAGAGATGTGTTAAAATCACCCAGTATTATTGTGCTGTGGTCTATTTGATTTTTGAAACTGAGAAGAGTTTGTCTGATGTATGTAGATGCTCCATTGTTTGGGACATACATATTTATGATTGTTATGTCTTGTTGGTATATGATTCCCTTAAGCAGTATGAAATGTTCTTCTTTATCCATTCTAACTTTGGTTTGATGTCCACTTTGTCTGATTATGAGGATGGAAACCCCTGCTTATTTACATAGTCCATGTGAGTGATATGTTTTTTTCCCAACCTTTCACCTTCAGTCTGTGGATGTCTTTTACTAGGAGGTTAGTCTCTTGAAGACAGCATATTGTTTTTTTTTTTGTTGTTGTTGTTTTTTTTTTTTTCCTTTTAAATCCAATCTGTCAGTCTGTATCTTTTGATTGATGAGTTTAGGTCATTAACATTAGGTCATATTGAGATATGATATTTTTTCCTGTCGTTTTGGTTTATTTTTGGTTTTTAATTGACTTAGTTTCTCTTTTAATTGACCTTTTCTTTAGCATATTTTCTCTCTTTGCTTGTTTTCACTCTTTTGTGTTTCTTTTTCATTTCCTCCTCATGGAATATTTTGAGAGAATGTTTCCTAGTGCAGGCTTTCTATTTATGAATTTTTTTAACTTTTGTTTATCATGGAAGGTTTTTATTTCATCTTCAAATCTTAAGCTTAATTTTGCTGGATATAAAATTCTCAGTTGGCATCCCTTTTCTTACAGAGTTTGATAGAGATTATTTCAGGACCTCCTGGTAATGAGGGTCTGGGTTGAGAAATCAGTTGAAATCAAATTGGTTTCCCCCTATATGTAATTTGATTTTTTTTCTCTCACACTCTTCAAAAACTATCCCTATTCTGTATATTAGTCATTCTCATTATAATGTGCCTTTGTGTTGATTTGCTGTAATTTTGTACATTTGGGATCCTATAAGCCTCTTGTAATTGATTTTCCATTTCATTCTTTATATTTGGGAGATTTTCTGATATTATATCATTGAAAAGACTGTGCATTCCTTTGGTTTATATCTCCACACCTTTGTATATTCCTATAAATTTTCAATATGTCTTTTCATGTTATCCCATATTTTTTGGAAGTTCTGTTCATGTTTTCTTACCATCTTCTCTGTGCATTTAACTTTATTTTCAAGGTGTATTTTGTCTTCATTGCCTGAGATTCTGTCTTCTAAGTGGTCTAGTCTGTTGATGATACTCTCTATTGAATTTTTAATTTGATTTATTGTTTCCTTTACTTTGAGGATTTCTGCTTGAATCCATTTTATAATCTCTGCCTCTTTATTGATGTGCTCTTTCATTTCCTGTATTTTCTTTCTGATTATTATCATTTATTTTGAACATCAATCTAACTATGTATTTCTAAAATCCTCCTCTGACATTTATTTTACTGTGTTGTCTATGACTTCTATTATTGGAATATCCTGGGTTTTTTGAGGTGCTTTTACCCCTTTTTTTTTTTTTTCATGTTGTTTGTGTGTCTTCCCACTTAATGGAATGGATCTAAGGCAGTACAGTTTCTATCCAGTAGTCTTCTTATAGTGCCCCTGAAGGCTTCCAGTACCTTGCTTTTAAGGAGGAGACCAATATTAACAGCACCCTATGCAAATAATATACAATCTTAAGCCAAATAGGTCTTATTAAGGTGTCTACACTTTTGTCACAATACACAGAAATGATGTGTTCTGTTATTGTCTATAATAGTAAAAGTAGTTTGCTAAAAGTGTTTACCATTTCAAATGATGAACAATGAGGGAACAGAAGTAGTGTAAGATGTGATGTTTATAAGGGAGAAGGAGAGAAGATAGAGCTAAAAATTTATAGTAAGGATGAGGGAGAAATTAATAGAGTTTGGCTGTTAGTATGAAAAGAAGTGAGAACAAGAATCCAGGGAGACAGACAGGTGAGAGAGTATATATACAGATTTTTTTAAAAAAAATAAAAATATAAGAATACACAACAAACAGTCATATACTATTCAGACATCCCTTTCCTCAATAAATTGCTGCATGAAAACTATTTGGATTCAGAGATGGTGGAGATGTGAGTGAGAGGGTAAAAAAAAAAAAGGCAAGTTTCAATAGATAATTAAATGATTGCTTCCATTGGTTTTCAAAAATTTTCTCAGCTTCCTTTCTCTGCTGATTGGTGTGGTTGTCTGAAGTTTGACTTTAGCTCCAGTCCAGTAGGTGCCAGACCGGTTGGGTGAGTGAGCTGATAGCAAGATGCCCTCATATCGTCTTCCAGTCTTCCCACCCATTGTAGTTGGCTCCTTTTGTCCCTGTGCCCTTCAGGACTCACTGAGCTGGAGAAAGCCAATTTTTTCCAGTTTCTCCAATCTGTGCTTTCCCCAGAGAATTGTCCCTAGTCTCCAGCTTTCCACAGGCTTGTCAGACCCAGACAATCCCAGCTGCAATCTGACGGATCTCTATTTCAGCTTTCCCAGGATCTGTCATGCTGCAGTCCCAAGATCTCAATGCCTTTCAACTTGCAGAGAGACCACAAGGAATGCACTCACACAGAGGAATGACCCTGCAAAGAGGCAGCCAGATGGCAACCACTAGCACACCCATTAGAAAGACCTCTGGTGCAACCTGAGCTGCAGCTACCCCACCAATATATCCCTAGGCCCTAGCTGGTGACCCAAAATTGAGGTAGCCAGGCCCAGAGATGGCAGCAGTGGTGGTAGCAAACCTGCAGGCTCTTGTCAGTGTCCGAAGATGGCAGCAACACGTAACCAAACCTGTGGGTACTATGACAATGGACTTCCAGGAAGCAGTGGACTATGGGCAGTGGGTGATGGTCTCCTATCTGTGGGGAGTCTGCAGGCTAAGGGCTGGTGATTGAAGGGTGGAAATGGGGTGGTGGGAGCAGGTAAGTGAAAGGTGGGCAATGGGCAGGCAAGAGGCCTTGGTTAAATAATTAATGTGTATACAATTATGTAAATATTCATATGTAAATATGTAAATATTCATATCAATATGTTTAAATGTAAATATATAAACATACTCATAAACAGTGACCATTTTAATTTTAAAAAGTTGTCTATTATTATTAAATTTTTTGCTATTTTCTTACCTATTTTTTCAATTGGATTTTGGAGTAAATAATCAAAGCTTCAGTGTATTTTATAAAGACATGTACACACAAAATTTTTTTGATTTATATTCTAGTTTAGTTTTTGCAAGAGACAATCATATTAGATATGGGAGGCAAATTTTAAGAAGCAGTACACTTAAAAGTATTAAAAATTACTCCATGAAATTAGAAAAGTTTTAGCACAAAATAATATTATGTTCCTCTTCAAATTCATTCTCAAATAAGTTACATGTAATAATACCAGCAAACATTATACAAATTTTAAGTAACTTGTTTGGAAGAATTTTTGTCTTTAAGATCAAAATGACAAAAATAAAATTTTTTAAAATATATATGTCCATAGATATTTATGCATGTATATGCATGTGTACCTCATTTCAGGTTTGCACAGCTGTATGCAAATATCTGTATTACTTATCTGTCTGGAAGGTTATCAGTATTTTCAATAATTAATCAGGAGGACCTGCAATTCATACAGATATGTTTTCAACAGAAATCAAAAAGCGATGATACAGTTCTGTTCTAGTCTGGCTTAATTTATGGATGCTATGACTTCAATGGTGTTTGACTGACCCTTATGCAACTCTAAACACCCCACAGCCCAGAAGATGATAACAGAAGACTGCCTATTCTACGTTTACTCATCTTAGTAAGGATATAGCCTCATTTGAGTGCTCACAGTGTTTGGCAGGAATACTTGACTTCTTTCCAGTGTATGTTTGTAAATGTGTGATAACTGAACAGAGGTCATGAAAACTGTTCCAACAGGAAGAAAATCCTTGAAGTCAGCCTGGCTGTGTGGTTATCAGAAAAAAAGAGAGCCGAGAACATAAAGTTAAGTTCAAATAAACCATCTGGTGTGCCCAACTACTCAATTACTAACATCTGTGGGTCTTCAGTCTCAGCATTCAGCATTCACAAATATATTTGGCAAATCTCATGAATGCTATAAACTCTTCTATTATGAATGTATGCACATCCACACTTTTAATGTAAGTCTTATCGGTCTTGTATGGGAATCAGGAAACTGGAGTTAGGATAAGTTAATTAAGTTGTCAAAAATCACATAGATTTTTATGTGGAATTTAAATCCAGGTTTCCCTATTGCTGAAGTCTGTGAGCTGGCTGGCATTTCATTTTGATTCTATCAAAGCAGTATTGCTCAAATGAATATTTCATTCTGACAAGGTCAAATCTGATTGTTTTTTCCCAGACCCTGATATAACCACATATTTCAGCTCATAATCAAGCCATTATTTGTTTTCAATGAACATAGTAAATTCAAATACGAAAATGTCCATTGGTATTTTTACACATTTTTAGAGGTCAGATCTGTTTTTTTTTTTTTCTGATTATAATGTGGATACTACAGTAAGATTTATGCAAACTCTGTTAACTTGTTCCTTATAGATCACAATGAGTTTAGTATTATATTCTTTTATAAAGGGAAAAGATGAGGATATTCATCCATATACCTGAAAGGTAGCAGAATGATGTAATCTTTGTTAAAGAACATAGGAATTGGAGTTTGACACAGTTAGGTTTGAATCCAGCTGTGTAACACTGGCCAAAGTATTTTAACCCCCTGTGCTTCAATTTTCATCATTTCTGCAACACATACTAATTTCATACTGAGTAGTAGGCACTGTGTTAAGAGCTGTAGTTGGAAAGGTTCACAGGGCATGGCTTTTGCCATGAAAAAAAAAAAACTTGTAAATTTTGTGTACATCAAAGCTGGATGTCTCAAACCTACCTGTGTGGGGTAGAATCAGAAAAGACTTTACAGAGACATGAGTAATGAAAAGTTTGGGGCATTCATCAAAACTCCATGAAGGGGCAGGGATATGGAATCGTAGGCTCACAGAAGTAGCATAAGAGGGAAAATGAATAGAGGGAAGGTGGCCTGGATTCCTGAACTGCTTTGTTCCTGTTTTCCCTTAGAAAAGATGATTTTAAGTTTGCTGGGCCCCCAAATCCACTATATTACAATAAAGCTATTTTTGAGTTATATTGATTGAACTCTGACAAGAATGTCATCCTCATAAGGCAGAGAAGAAATAATTTTTGAAACTATTATAAAGAATAAAAAACTAGGACTCTGAAGACCATGTTGTAGAAACTAACACTATACCATAAAAATTGGATTTCATGTTAAATAATATAATTATGATCATGATATTTTTTTGAAAATTGCATTAAAATATCAACATGTGGTTATCACTATTGCACACATAACTGTGCGTGTTGTTTTATAAATTTATTTTACAATAGATCAAAACATGCAGAACAATTTTATATACTACAAAAAACAATGCTCTAAAACATTGTTAAAATCATTCATAATAAAATTCCCTCACTTCTTCAATGTTAAATAAGAAAAATATACATCATAAAATAAATATGATGTAATACTTTAAAATGAGAATAATTTCCATTAGATTGACTTTGGATTGAAAATTTGGGAAATCAACAGAGTTGTTTAAACACAACCTCAGGAAAGAGAGGTTGGATGGTTTCTAGCCGTTGCATTTAACAGCTTAACGAAATATCATCCATTGCTTACTTTCTTCTTATTCCCCTGTCTGTGCTATCACATTCATTCTGAAGGTGTCCTGTTCCATAGGGGAGAAGAGCTCCTGCATCCTGTGACTTCATAACCTGAGGATATATCATGCATGAGTAAGGAAGGCATTTTCTAGTTTTCTCATAGGACCCAAGAAACTGCCTCTGTCAGCTCTCATCACAATTCTTTCAGAGTAGCAGACGTGAATTAATCATGTTAATCTAAATTTTGTGAGATTAGAGGAATGCTATGCAAAGACCAAACTTGCTAAACTCAGATGGGGATTTTCTGACCAATCCTGATAAGGATTACTCTGGTTGGCTTAGAATATCTCCGACCAAACCCTGGATTGAGCCAAACTCCCTTGAGCACATATACTCTGTATATGTGAAAACTAAATATCCAAATAAAAATCTGGAAGTTCTATGTAAAGCAGACGTGACTAGATACTAGGTAGGCATGACAGACATTACTCTCTATTGCAGATTGTTTCTTTCCTCAAAAGAGTTCTAACTCTAACCAGATCAACAATGATCCCAGCTAAAATTACTTGATATTCCAACATGCTGAAAGCCAGAATTATATATGCCTTATATCTGTCAATGGTTTATTCACAGAGGTCCCTGAGAAAAGCCTACATTTCCAGTGAAAGGATATAACTTCATGAGGAGAAAGATTATCTCCTCAGTTCTTGGAACTGGAAATGGTTTTTGGAGGTATACCAATCATATTTTGACCAAGAATACAGAGAGCAGACTAAGAAGTGGTAGAGAAAAAAAAAAAAAAAAAACGAAAACCTAAAAATCTGGGTTCTGGATGCAATCATTGAACACATACCTAAAATCCTGGAATGCCAATGGGCAAATCATTTCTTAAGAAGCAGAGGGAAAGCCTACTCTTACCCAAGCTTCCCATCCAGCTTAGCAAAGTACAGTTAATGAAATTTTATTTGGTAGATTGTCCCTCTTCTGCCCATGTAACCCTTAGTGTGTAAGACAGAAACAAGTTAAAGCAAATTCTTTATTAAAAATCAGATTCAATTCAAAAGACCTGAAAAATGCATCTTCTTCTTCTAGTGCTTGCACAAAGGGAACAAATTAACATCTTTTTCAGAAACAAATATGTATTTGAACACTAGGAGCTAGCAATGTCCAATTCCTCCTCGTCTGGTAATGGTGTAAATATAGGATGTTGTTGTTCTTGGAAGACATTTTCTGGGTCAGTAGATGTGCCAGGGCCATAATGAAGAGTGTATGATATGTGAAGGCAGTGGAGAAAGTTATAAATGTAAGAAATTGTGGGAACTGGGCACAGGGTCTCAGTATTCCTAGTGTAGAGAGGATAGAGGTCAAGAGGAAATATAGTTCATCTGTAAAGGCACAGATGGTAAATGTTTTACACTTTGAGGATCATGAAGCAAATTGAGAGTAATATGTAGGTATTTATATAACAAAAATGGAAACACAGTATTCCTGGATGGTCACACTAAGTCCTTGCCCATTCCTAACCCCTGATGATAATATCTGATAGGAATCTAGTGACACCACATTGTGGGTTTAATTTGCATTTACCTAATAAGTAATGATGTTGAGCATCTTTGTAATTTTCATCAGCTTTGAGAAAGTATCAGTGCTTTCACTAATTTTCATTTTTGTGTTTTGAAAGAACGTTTATGTTCTAGATACAAGTCCTTTAGATTAGGTGGGATGTAATCCTCCCTTGCACTGTGCAACTTGGTCTTTCATTCTTCAAGAGTGTCTTTCACAGAGTGTTTAGACCGTAATTTCTATTGGACACTTTCTGTCAATTTCTCTTTATGGAACTAATTTTGATATCAACTATCATGATCTAGTGCTAGAGCCCTAAAGAGTTTCTCTTTCTTGTTTTTTTTTCATGTGTTACAATATTTTTATACTTAAGTCAATGGGCCCTTTGAGTTTGATAGTTTCTTTCATTCTGTTCATTTATTATTTATTTAGTCTATGGCCACTTGCCCTAGCACCATCTGTTAACATGGTTATCCATCCCACATTGTTTTTGTTCCTTTGTCAAAAAATTAATTTGGCATACTTGGGTGAATCCATTTCTGGGTTCTCCACATGTCCCACTGATGTCAATGCCTATCTCCTGCCAGAGCCACACTGTCTTTAGCATGGTATCTGTGTGATAACTCAATTTTGGGGTAACAGCCATTTCTTCTAAATTTATTTTCCTTTTGTAATTGTTTTGCTACTATAAGGCCCTCCAGCCCTCTCCATGTAAAGTTTAAAATAAGGGTAGTAGATTTTTTTCATAAACAAGTCAACTAAATTATAGTTGTATTTTGTTTAAAATGAATTAGAAGGATTTTACCAGAGCATTCATTCAATAGGGGTCCTAAAATGCAAGCTTTTGAATTAGCAAATTGTTTTTCAAAATATGACTGCAAAACAGAAAGACAATGAAGTGGACCTCTATAAAACCAAGGAATGCATCAAAGAAATGACATAGTGATAACCCAAAGGTGTATATGGTTTTATATTTAATTTAAATTAAAATTTATAGTGTTTATAATAATGAGAATATTTTCATGAAAACATATTTAATTGAAACCTATTCTATGTACTTAAATACAATGAAATTTAAAAAGCTCACAATTTTGCTGCATTCAAATGTAGTACAACATCATACATATCACGTATACTTATGTATGTGTATATATATATGTGTGTAGTTTGTTTGATGAATATATCCATAAAACATTTTTATCAAATAAAGATAGCTTGAATTAAAATAAAATGATGAAGTCTATAACATTGTGTAGCTAGAATCTATACAATTGAGCTGAGAAAGTACATCGTGCTAGATTTTTTAGAGATCTCTCAATACTTTAATGCATATGAAGATGATACATGCACATCCATACATGTGCACATGCACAAACACACACACACACACACACACACACACACACACATTACTCTTTCTAGGTTTTATTTCTTGCAAAAGAGGTTTTAAAGAAGGCTTTAAAGATATTCGGTACCTATTTCCATAACTTCTAGTAATTCTGAAACTCGTGAACTTTATCATCCCAAAATGTAGACATTTCTAGCACTTAAGTCACCATAAACATACTTTGGAGAAAAGATAGCCTCTTCAACAAATGGCGCTGGGAAAACTGGAAATCCATATGTAGCAGAATAATTCTCTCACCCTGCACAAAACTCAACCCAAAGCAGATCAAGGATCTACGCATTACACCAGAGACCAGGCAGAGAAAATGTGGGCCCAAGGCTTCATCGTGTCAGCTTAGGAACCAACTTCCTCAACAAGACTCCCAAAGTGCAAGAAGTAAAATCAAGAATTAATAAATGGAATGGTATCAAACTTAAAAGCTTCTTCATAGCAAAGGAAACAATCGAGAACATGAACAGAGCCTACAGAACTGGGGGTGGGGATCTTTGCCACCCGCACTACAGATGGAGCATTAATCTCCAGAATATAAAAAGAACTCAAAAAACACCAAAATAATAATAATAATAAAATAATAACCCAATCAATAAGTGGGCAAAAAAGCAGAACAGGCACTTCACAGAAATACAAATGATCAACAAATATATGAAAAAAAGCTCAACATCTCTAGCAATTAGAGAAGTGTAAATTAAAACTATTCTGAGATTTCATCTCACTCCAGTCAAGATAGCAATATCAAGAATACAAATAACAATAAATGCTAATGAGGATTTGAGGAAAAGGTACACTTATACATTGCTGGTAAGACTGCAAATTGTTGCAACCACTCTGGAAAGTACTGAGATTCTTCAGAATACTTGGAATGGAACTACCATTTAACCCAGTTATCCCACTCCTTGGCTTATACCCAAAGGACTTAAAATCAGCATACTGCCATGATGCAGCCACATCAATGTTTATAGCAGCTCAACAGCTCAATTTACAGTAACTAGATTACAGAACAAATCTAGATGCCCTTCATAGATAAATGGATAAAGAAAATGTGGTATGTGTGTGTGTATATATATATATACACACACACACAATGGAATGTTACTGAGTCATAAAGAAGAATGACTTCATGACTGTTGCCAGGAAATCACTGGATCTAAAGAATAACATGCTAAGTGAAATAAGCCAAGTTCCCCAAAAATCAAAGGTCGAATTTTCTCTCTGATATGTGGATGCTAATACACAACAAGGGGTGAGGAAGGGAAAAATTAGATTCATTGGATTAGATAAAGGAGATTGAGGAAAGGGAGGGAGTGTGGGATGAGAAAAGACAATAGAATCAGATATAACTTTCCTATGTTCATATATGAATACTCAACCAGTGAAGTGCCACATCGTGTACAACAAGAAGAATGGAGTTCTAATTGGAATAAATTATACTCAATGTATGTATAATATGTCAAACTACTCTACTTTCATGTATATGAAAAAGAGCAGATTAAAAAAATTAAAGATGTAACAGAACATGAAGGTGGGGGACAGGGAGTAAAAACTAAAGAGAAATAGATGATTTTATGGTAGCATAAAGAAACATATACATAGGTGAACCTTCAAAAGTATGGAAAACTCTCTTTTGAAACAAACAAAAAAGAAAAATCAAAGCAAATAATCTGCATCCACATCAGTTTGTTAGTTATTATATTTGTGTATTTGACCTGGTAAATGGAAGAGAGATCCAAAGCTACACAAATCTAGGGATACATTCTTCTCGCAAAAAGACATGTAAAAGGTGGAACTAAGTTCTAAACATGAATCCCAAAGACTAGAAATACTTCTACAAAACTTTAAATGGGGCTGGACTTGCTTTTCCTTCCCATAATGACAGATTAGGTGATTTGTTACAGTGTTCTTGCCTAGGTCAATAGGAAGTGTTGAAAACACATTTGTCTGAAGGCTTGTAGAGCTAACCAGGAAATGAAGATTTATGATTCAAGTTCCAAGGCATGTTAACCCAGAAATATGAAGATGGTATTGCTGACATTTTTTTAACCCTAAGCATAACAGCTAATTTCAACAAGCAGTTTACAAGAAATAATACATACCAGAGAACAGCAGTATATTTCATTAAACCTTGGAAGAAAAGAGAACAGGGAATTTAAGCAAGAATTCAGCTGTGGAAGAGTCATAGAAATCAGTGTCTATCCAACTGATAAATGTATATTGAATTTGACTCTTATTTTCAAGATACCTAGGATGTATAATAGGTGGGGTTTTTTTGTATCCATTCAGTTAATTTTTCAATGAATGCATAAGAAAAAAGCAGGGCAGGATGAAATAAACTAGGGTTATCCAACCCAAAGATTGGTTTTAGAAAAGATAGAATATAAACTTGGCAGGATTTTCAGTTCTGCATCTCTCCTATGGGCATTATGTTGAAATTGTTTTTGTATGCTTACTATTTTTAAAAGAGAATCTATATGCCTATAGTTGTAAACTATGCACTGAATTTCAAAGGTTTACTACAGACATAGAGGATATGTCATGTACCTCATTAGCATTTGATACTGATGGTATTTTGAGATGATAATAGTTGGATATATTGAGTTAAGTAAAATTATGTTACAGTTAAAAAGGAGGACCTGCTAATAACTACCTTAATCTTTTATTTACATTCTAAAATATATTAATTAACTTCTTTAATTTTTGGTCATTATTAAAATATGTTAATTTTATTTTTAAATTTTTAATCTTTATTTAAAAAACATCACTGTATACAATGTATTATCTATACCAGTTTTCCTGGAGAAATTGATATGTGACATGATGTGAAGACCTCTCTCAGTCTTGCCATTTCTCCTTTTCTACACAGACACAGACACACACACACACACACACACACACACACACACACACACAATAAAGATTATAGACCTACTGAACAGATGGCCTTTGGCTTGGAGAAAATTGGATCCTAAGATAACTTGCCGAATTTATTTTAGATTCAAATAGTCTTTAGTATGCACAAATCATTAAAGCACAATTCTGAGCCTGAAGAGGGTTTCCTTCAATATTTTATAGGAAGGATTTTGATCTATGATTTATCAGTCAACTGACAGCACTAAGGGCAGAGAGTTCTTTTTTTTTCCCCCATTAAGAATCAATTCTTCTGGCAGATAGATTTTTATTTCCATCCTCATTCCATCCATTGAAAAAAAATCTGCTTTGAGATATGTCTGTCAATTTGAGTGACCAGGTACATAAGTGGTGTAAAATGTTGGAATTTTTAAGCTCTGAGAGGTATTGCAATATTGCAAAACACATAAAAAATGCATAAATAAAAAGTACCAAGCACATTTTATGTTTTGTGGGTGCTTTAGAACATAGGAAGCATTAAAGTAGAATGCATTTTATATATCTAAAGTTCACCACTAGGTTTTATTTCCATATACATCTTGTCAGCTCCTGTGTAGATTCGGAAACTTGGTTGACAAATACAATTATATATTTTTGGAAGATCTGTGCTTCTTGTCTTTACAAGATTTTGTTTAGTGTCATTTATTTTGTTATATTTTGTGATTTATTGCAAGTCATGCAAGTGAGTATATTTTTCATTCTTCAGCTATGTGTGACTGAATTTCAAGTAAATTTTTCAGTCAGTTTACATTCTCTTGAAGAGTAAATATTATGGAAAAACTATCAAGTTTTATAAGAAGATATATTGTGCTACTATTTCTTTCGGCAAACAAGACTGACTACAAAAAAACTCGCGGGCATAGAGATCTGGGTAGCTGCTAAACTTCAGGTGAATATCAAATAATTTCGAAATGATTTTCTCAGAGTAGCATTCTCTTTTCACAAGAAATCATGAGTTTTAGAAGCTCTTTATTCTTTCAAAGTACTTGACTGAAAAGTTACTAGTTGTACTTGAAAGTTCTGTTGTAATTGAAATTAAAACAGAATTACACCACTGATGTGCAAAGACATTGCAAATAGTGGTCTTTATATCAGGTTCTTCCTGTTATTTACAGAAAGCATATCAATGTCTTTTAATGTGATACATGAAAATACTTCCCATAAAAGTATAACAATGTGGCATTTATAAATATTTCTCCAAGTTATGGAGATAGTACTACATAGCTCATATTAGGGAAATATTTTTAAACTTTGATACATAGTAGTCCTAGGTAATTAGTCCCCTTCCCTACAACATGGTCTTAAGACAGAGGTTTGTGCCTGCATCCTTTATAATAGTCTGAATACGAATGTTTTCTTTGGAATCTAAGCTACTAGGTGGTATGCAATACATCATTTTATTATTGTGATCCTCAAGTGGTTTTACACATACATTAGTTTGGTATCTTTAACCAAACTCTACTGTAGTTTCAAATAGCTCCTTTTCCTGAATACAAGGAATACAGGAATATAAGAGTTCCTTTCCCCAATGTTGCAAGGCAGGGCATACTGGATTGGTTGTCTTAACTTTCCTTCCAGGGGGAGCCAAGGTAAAATCCTGTATTGTTTCCTCCACCTTTAAATTGCTACTTTGTGGCAAATTACCATGTTGATGATTTCATGTGGTACCTATGATTGTGTGTATACGTAAGACAGTAAGAAATATGAATATTTAATGTATATGAATGAATGGCTCTATGAGTAGCACAAAAACTACCCCTTAGTTCCAAATTGAAAAACAATGCTTAAATATACTCTAAGATAAGGGCAGGATAAAAGTGTTAGGAAAGAAGATACTATTTAAAAATATTTAGACACTTTTGTCTCCTGATGTATACTCTTCTCATGTAACCACAAGGGTTTGGATTAGCTGGGATTATATATTTAAAAAATAATAATAAGGAAAAGAAAAACAATAAGAAAAAGGAGAAGATAAACTGAATAAAATACAAGATGAGTTGGTGACGGTCAGTCAGTTGGAACTCAATAAAAAAGGGTCTCAAAGTGGACTGAGTATTACTCTGAATATTTCAAATTTCTTAATGGTAAATGAATTGAAGTGTAAAATATTTTGGGGGAGAATTAAAAATTCTTTTTATATTAAGAAAATAATCCTACACAAACTGGGTTGTAAACTGGTTGCATTCGTAAGAGAGGGGTCCACACACCTTAATCAGGATGTATTTCTGAAATACAAGTTGTAAGAGACTGGCTGTGGTCTAAATGCTTGTGTCTTTCCCAAATTCATATGTTAAAATTTAATCACCTACTTCATGCTTTAAGGAAGTGGGACCCTTGGGAAGTGATTAGTTCCTAAGTTCAGAGCCTTCATGGATGGGATTAGCGTTCATGTGAAAGACGCCAGAGAACTGCCTTGCCCCTTCCACCATGCGAGGACACAATGAAGAAGCATCTATAAATCAGAAAGTGGGTCAAGGCTTTTCAAGAAGTGGTACATTTTTCCAGACTGACATTCCTGGGAAAAAAAAAAAAAAATCTGGTCATGTCATTAATGACCAAATCTTTCAGTCTTTCAGTCATTTAAATGCTCCCCATAACCTTCAAAAGAAAATTAAAATGAGTTTACAATCTGATCCTTTGCTGTGATTTGAATGTCCCCTCCAAAATTCATGCCAAAATTGAGTCATCACAAAAGTATTAAGAGATGGGACCTGGAAGAGGTCACAAGAGTTCTGCCCTCATGAATGGATTAATGCCACAGTCATGGCAGTAGCTTAGCTACCACAGCAGGGGGCTCCTGATAAAATGTTTGGTTGCCATCCATTCTCTATCTTTCAGAAGTCACTCTTTACCTTCAACTGTGGGATAACTCAGCAGATGCTGTGGGATAACTTGCCAGATGTCGCTGTCATATTCTTGAACTTCCCAGTTTCTGGAACCAGAAGCCAAATAAATCTCTATTGTTTGTATATCACCCAGTGTCAGATATTCTGTTACAACAACACAAAAGGCACAAAAATATCCTGTCTACATTTCTATTTTAATTTCTTACGTGCCTCATCTTAGGTCTTAATCACTATTAGAGTGGAATAGAAAAAATGACATTTCTTTGGATTTTTTTTTTTTTTTTTTTTTTTTTTTTTGGTCTTTTGACTTGCTGCCTTTTGACTTGGACTGCATTTATCCTTGTACCTTTTCTTTTAAGATAGTATTTTAAGGTATGGTGTAGCCAACATTGTCCTCTGAAAGCTTTCCCCAAATATCAAACAGGTGTCATATTGTCATGTGTTCTGTGTAATTGTGTGTTGTACCTGCCTGTTTTTTTTCCTGTCTGACAGTCTGTTAATTACATTTAGTGCATCTCAGTGACTAAGTTTCCTGAAGACCAAAGAAAGCATTTTATTCTTCCGTGTTTGTTTTGAGGTTATCCCATTGAATAGGAAGATGTGGATACTGAAGGATGGAAAGAGAGAATGAGGGAGAGGGAGACTGGTAAGAAATAATAAAAATAACAGTGACAGAAAATTTTCTTAAAAGCATGATTTCTAGAAGGAACTCTATCTTTGTATGAGAAAATAATACTAAATTAAGAAAAGAATGTTGGTCTCGAAGTCAGGAAATAGGTAACTGTCTTCGGTACCAACTCATTAGTCATGGGAACTTGGACAAGGGCTGTAAGTCTGAATCTTCTTATTCTATGAAGTTGAAATGACAACATGTGTTCATAATCCTACCTGTTATGGTTTGGCTGTGAGATGTCCCACTAAAGCTCACATGTGAGACAATGCAAGAAAGTTCAAAGAAGAAATGATTGGGTTTTGAGAGCCTTAACCCAATCAGTGAATTACTCCCCAGATGGGATTAACTGATAGGTACCTGGAAGAGGTAGGGCACTGCAGAGTGTGACTTTGGGGTATATATTTGTATCTGGTGAGTGGAATCTCTCTTTGCTTTCTAATCATAATGTGAGCTGCTTTTCTCTGCCTCACTCTTCTACCATGATGTTCTGCCTCACCTTGAGCCCCAGGGAATGGAGCCGGCTTCCATGGACTGGTGAAACTGTGATCCCCCAAATAAACTTTTCTTTTCTTCTACAGTTGTGCTGGTCAGGTCATTTAGTCACAGAAGCAAAAAAGCTGACTAAAACACTACCCCAAGTTATGTCAAGGGCCATAATTAATGATACTTGTATGTGGAATTCATATTTTAAAGTACAAAGCAACTATAGTCTTATTATCCCCAAATACAGCAAAGATTAAATATAAAACCAGATAAATATAAGTATTTAGTCTATGTATCATATCTGTAAATAAAAACACTAATTTTATAGTAATAAGAGCATATGACATGAAATCTATCTCAATAAAGTTTTAAGTATTCTTGTATACAATACTGAACAGCAGACTCAGTAACATTTTCATCTTGGATAATTGAATTCTTATGCTCATTGATTAGTAACTCCTCATGTCCCCAACCCCTGGAAACCACCACTCTACTCTTTGAGTCCATGAATTTAATAACGCACGTAAGTGGGGTCTTACAGGATTTGTCTTTCTATGACTGGCTTACTGTCACTTAGCCTAATGTATTCGAGGTTTTATATTGCAGATATCCTTTTTTCAAGGTTGAATGTCATCCTGTTTTGTGTGTATATAATTTATTTGATTTGTCCAATTATATAAAAGTATAACTTCTTTTTACTAAAAATCACATGTTTAATTACATTATGTGATTTGAAAGAGTGTAGAGAACATAGCTATCAATTTCATTAATACATAAAATTTAAATAATACACAAAGCGGCCTTCCATTTTCCATCTTCTAATTGGAATTGACTTGATGCCCACTACAAAACCCTGAAGGCAGTATCACAGTTTTTATGTGCTAGTATTTCACTTCACTTGCAATTGCCGAACTGCTCATCTTTACTGTACTAACAAACCACCACAAATTTTCCGTGGTTTACAACACCAAATGTCTACTCCTCTCACGTCGGCTGAAGTTGTTGGCAGCTCTACTCATGCCCCATTTCTTTCATTTCAGGGTGAAAAGGAACTGCTGCATATTGTGACATGCTCTTTTGTGGCCGACCGAAAACAAATAACCAAACAACAAAGTTGGATTAAACCTACAATGGCCCTTAAAGCTTAGATTTAGTGTTGCCATACTGTCAACATCATTCATCAAGAGAAATCACACAGCTAAGTCAATGGTACGGATAAGGAAGCGTTTCTGACTCCTGCTGGAAGACAATGTAGATCCGCTGCAAGCAACTGGTAGCTAATCCTTGACTAGGGAAGGGTGTGGTAGATAATTGGGAATTACATTTTTTGATACCACCATCGATCTGATACCTTCTCTTCCTTTGATGCACTCTGTAAAGCCTCATTGATTTCTGCAGTTTTCTGTCTCCAGAATGTATCCTACCGTTCAGAGAACAGACTTTGTGTTTGTCTTTGTCTTCTTCATGTCTACCCACTTGCAAGTTCTTGCAACTTCCTACATTTGTGATCAACTCCCCCTAATTACCTTAGTCTGACAATGTACCAGGAACAAAATTTACAATCCTTACAGTGTGAGTTTTTGTCCTTTCAGTGAAATTTAAGCCTCCTCTTGAACCTCTGGATGTTGAGTCAGGGTTGTGCCTTCTGTTCATCTCTGGCATTTCCTCACCTAGACCTGTGTGGCATGGACCCGGGACACTATAAGCAATAGACATTTAAAAAAAATGGCATTGACCTCCCACATTATCATTCACTCATACCTATAAGTTAAAATCTGGGTACACTTTAAAACAAAAAATCATTGTGTTAGTAAAAATGATCATGCAGAATGTGTATGGTCATCTGGCTTTGTGGCTTTATTCATCCTATATTATATTTTATCAATTGATGGAAAAGTTACACTTCAGGTAAACCTGAGCATCAGAGAGGCAAGGCTTTGTGTCAAGATATACATAGAGGAAACACAAAAATCTCAGTAGAAATGTTATTGGAATAAAATTTAAAAATAATGTAAACTAACCTATACAACTATTTCCACACTTAAAATCTGGTAAGATGCAAATGTTGGAATTGTATTCACTAAGAAACAGGGTCCTTTTTATCATTATTAAATCAGTTCTTCTTGCAGTACTAGAAGCTCAAAAAAAAAAAAAAAAAAGATCCCTAAAATCATATACAATAGTGTTAAAATAGTTTACACATATTTGTAGCTGGTGAATAACTTGTGTAACATTTCTCAGAACATTTATAGATGTTTAGTTTTCTATTAAAAGTCTTAAAAGCCATATAAACAGCCTTATTCAAAATTCCAAAGAAATTTTACTTGAATATTTCACTCATAATACATTTCTCAATATTAAAATTATCTATATAATACTGAAAAGTGATCAAGTTAGAAATGCATTCTATCATTTAGTAAATTTTTGATTTCTCAAACTTCCCTTTCTGGTGGGAAGTGAGCCTGTTTCCCTACTGAAACTGGAACAGGCCTCTTAGAAAATTTTGTGCTTGGAGAATTTGTGTAATTTACCAATGTATATTTTTGTGTATATGTGTGTGACTTCTATACTTTTGGACAGATGAAAAGATCTTTGTCTAGATTAGGGCTATTTAACTTTGGCATTGCTCTTGCATGCCTTTTTCTGTCCTCCACCTGAGATCTCCTACAAATGAATTTTTCTTACTTACCCTTATATACATGATAGACATCTTCTACAAGATTGACATATTCTTCATATAGTGAAAAGAATAATACTAAAAACTTCACTCTGTAAAGTAAGGTACTAAAAAGAAGTACTCATAGTTTAATAATTTATCATTTCTGAATATTTTTGTTTTAATTTACTGTTTCCATGTTCAACTTAGAAAGGGCTGTCCTCATCATTAATGTAAAGTATAACTTGAGGTGTCAGTTCCTGTACAAAAGTATCGTCATAGGTGGATTCACTAAGTGCTGAAGACATAGAAATGTACCCCACCTTGGAGTGCAGCACTCTCTTTTCATTAAGCTCTCTCTTTGTCTTCTTCTGTTATTTCACCACCAAGCTACTTGAAAGAGGTTCAGTGTTTCCTCTTCCTCGGCTCCCCACTCACATTTTAAATTATTAATATCCAGCCTCCCACGCTGCTCTTGGGAATCCTATCCATGATTATCTAGTATCTGGCTGATGAATTGAAAGGCACAGTTTATTTTATCTGACGTCTCATCCACTGCTTTAACTGAAATTATCCTTGCACCTAAGCTATCTCCTCAGCTGTTTACACACTTCCAGATCAATTTCTACCTCTGAACAGATCCATCTATACCTCCAACTCCCACCTAGAGCTTCACAGATAAAGGCAGGAAAGTATCATCCCCTTTTGCAAAATCTCCCTTCCTATATTTTCTCTATGTAAATGGCATAACCATCTATTTACTTTTTACAGCTGGACATTCTAGGATGAATTGTGTCCTTTCTCACTCCCAACAGAAAGTTGACTATCAGTTCAGATTTAGTTAACCCAAGTATTTCTGTTTAGTGGAGTCTCCTCTCCCCTAACAGTTCCTGCCTCTTGATTCTTATCATCTCTCATTTAGATGATTGCAGTAGCCTCCCTGACATTAGTATCTTCCCACACGTAGGCATAAAATTTTCTATTTTAAGAAGCAAAACTATTTCAGTTTTAAAGAGCCAAATCCTCATTCCCACAGGATAAAATCCAAGCTCCTTAGGCTAACACATAAAACATTTCACAGTCTGACTCCTGATTATTTTCTGTTTAAATAGCCAGTCACTAACCTTATAACCATTCTGTTTCCCTGCTTCATTGAACTTCCCTGCTACTCTGTCCCTTGGTGTCTTTTCTTCTTTGGCACTTTGCTTTTAATGACAGTGAATCCTCTTTTTTCTAAAATTAAATTTATCTGTCACCTAATTTAAACATCTCTTTATCACGTGAAATCTTCCATGATCTTTCTGAAAAGTTTAATTACCCCACATCCCTTGCTCCCATACACACTGTTCACAGGTCTTCTATGCCCTTAGCCAGGATGTGTTTGATCTATCTGATCTGTTATATTTCCATAGGCTAACCTCAGCTATAAGTTCTTTGTGGACATAGAAAATGTTGATTTACATTTGCTTCTTCATCTCTAAGCACCTCAAGAGAGTTGATTAAAATCTTCACTGGCTCCCTATGTAGGTAGCCCTTCCAAGAAAAGCCACAACCCAGGTACTTAAACTTCTATAGTGTATTTCACCAGGACTTACTTCATACTCATTATCTCAAAATGCTTTCTTGCTCTTGCAGATAAGCAATTAAGTATTTGCTTATTTTTAAGTGGTTGTAAAGTTGTGGTGCTTTTTCATTACATTGCATAATCTCTTCTAAACTCACATCCAGAGCTCAGAGTTGACTGGTTACACTGAACAGATTTTATGGATAGGGAGGTTGGTGCTGAACTGTGCCAGTTGCTAAGTGTTCTCGTTAGCAAATGCTGCTTATATTAAATTAGATAGAACTTTCATAGAACATCTATGTCTGAACTTATTATTTATGACACATAAGTCCCAGAGATAATGCTGGAACAAGTTCCTAAATGGCTCCTGAGAACCAACTGTTAAATCTTCAGGTATATTTTTGACCAGTTATTATTTTAAAATTATTTTAAAATTAAATTATATTAAATTACATTAAAAACAGAAGGAATGGTCAAAATTTGTTATTAATCATTTCACTTATTTATGCTTTTGAGACTGTTTATATCTATTGTGAGAGTACTATGTAAGACCCTGCTGCTGTGTATATCATTTCCATATCACTTTCAATAAATGAGTTAACTAGTTAATTCTCTAAACTTCATAAAGTGATATAGAAAATACTATCCCTGCAGTTGAAATGTAAAAGTGTTTTGCATTTGTAGGTGTTACAGTAAGGATAGCTTAAAGTTTTTTTAAAAAGTAATCTTTCAAGTTTTTGGAAACTATTGCCTGATTGAGGAAATAAGTTATTGATGTCATTGCCAAATTAGTATATTTTCAACATGCATCCTCGTTATTTCTATTTAATCTCACTCATTAATTTAAATAAAAATATTAAACAAAATTTATATTGGAACTATAGGCATTCATCAGTTGTAATCATACATGGTTGGTTACTGACAGAAAATTCAACAAAACACAAAAATAGCATTCTGTGCCATAAAGAAATAACAATAAAGAGTATTACCTACTATAATATAATTTAAAATATTTGCTACAAATACTTCATCTTAATAAATTTACACTAAAGTTTTTGTATACTTTGAAAAAAGAACAAGCATATTAAACCTTTACTAGCTCATCACTAATATGACCACATATCTATCTACTAAAAAACCTTAAATGATCATGAGTACTTGCATTGAGGTTGTAATGATAATATCATTGAAGAATATTTGTAAACTAAATTCATCTGTGTAATTTGCTATAAAGCTCATATTAAAACTCACTACCATTTCAGGTTGAATCCCAATTTATTATTCTGCTCATATGTATTATCTGGTAAAACCTTGAGCATTGTCTGACTTCCATATTTCTCATCTGTAATGCAGGTATCAGAATAAATACATTTCCAATATTATTTAATGTGCTAACTTTCCTAGTTACTATACTATCTGAAATTAAAATGAATTTATAATATATGTGCTGAAATTAAATTTTGCTGATTCTATGATAAGAAGATGATTAAACAAAATGATATAATCAATAATCATTGATTTCAAGGGCATGAAACCACTAAAACAAGTTTAAATAGGGGGAAAGTGAACTTGTTAGGAATATTTAAAAGTATTTTATAAGTGCAAGGTTGGTACATGCAATTGTGTCACATTAGGACTGCCAAGATCTCCCTGGGATACCTCTCTCATTACTTCAACCAACTTCAGGGACACTCAGGTTCCCTTTTATCCTGTAGTTTCTCAATTTCAGCTTATTCATTCACACTCAGCTGCTACCAAAAGACTTCCACTGCCTCAAGTCAACATCACCACATACCCTGGCTACATTATTGTGTTCCTATTAAAAGACTGAGTGAGATATTTATTAGTTTCATCTGGGTAAAGAAAACCCTACTGATCTGGTAATTATGGTCATGAGGTCCGGGTATACTCAGCTGTGCCAATAGGTCCCACATAGGTTGTCCTCAGAAATAAAGCAAGGCCTGAGTGGATATTTGAGAGTCTTCTACTCAAGTAGATGAAGCTACTTTCTGCTTATCTTCAAGCAAATTCACTATTAGGTTTAAAATACGTCTTATTCTTATTAGGACTGTATCCCTAAGAAAATGATATTCTTCAAGAATATGTGTCCTTTTCCTGGAGACTCATTATTTTTTAAATACTTATATTTTATTTCTTAATTATACATGTCAAAATTTGAAAATAACTTGATCCATTCCTGAAAACATGACTAATACCAGAATCTGTACTCATTGCAAATTATGAAAAACCCAAATAAATCATAAAATTTAGAACCATTATAATTTAGTCAAACTGATTTTCCTATAGATTAAGGCAAAATCTGAAAGAAAATTCTCACAAAAATATAATAAGCACAATAGCAGCTTAGGCCCTGTTACTAAAATGTTTCTTATTCACTAATTTTCAAAATGAAAATAATGAAAATATTGAAATAGTTTCCTATTGCCTTAAAATAGTATCAGAAATACTATTTAATATCCTGAAGGTCATCAAAGCATGAGAACTTGAAACTGCCAACCCTAAGGAAGTATTGATTGGCAGAAATGGATGCTAATTAGCAATTTGTATAATGCTAATTATATTTGGAACAGATACAGTATTGATGTTTATAGAAAATACAGCTCACCATTTAAAAATTTATTGATATACAAAAGTTATCCAGGACAAAATCAGTGCATCACTAATGATGACATAAAAGAAAGTTTGCCACTTAAAAACAGTGGTATACAAAATATAAAATATTTTCAAGGGGAGGCTTAGGGGTAGGTTAATTTGTCAACAATTCTTGACATACTGTGTATGGCAATACTGAAACACTTTTATTGTCTCTGCTTCTTTTAAATAAATCTTCAGCACATCAAAATGCTGTAAGCATGTCCTAACACAGCAAAGCATAGGATTAGGGGCCTACTTTTCTAATAAATACTTTTATGCTGTCAGATATGCTTGTCAAGATGCCACATTTGTGAGTAAAAAGGCATATCCATCAAATAAATAGTTGGTATCTATAATGAATACTCAGGAGCAGCAATAGTTACTGTCTACTAAAATTATAACCCAACTGTTATTTTACAATTTCAGGAAGTATCATAGCTTGTAATAGCAGTAATTTACATGCAAACAGGCACAACAATGTTATTTTACTACCAATTATAGTCTTACATATATTTCCAAGTCACTGTCTGCATCTGAAAATGCAATTAATGTGGAAGCTTAAAGAACATAAACTAGTTCTCCACAAGAAAACATGCTAATAAACGCTGGTTTTCTAATGCAAGAAGTTAGTATTTATTGAACTCGTGTTAATATGAATAAAACTGCAATTGATATGGACAAGATACTGCTTGTCTTTCCAATATCTGGTACCATTGAAATAATTTGTCTTCAAGAAATGGAAGGGAACACTAATGATCATATAACATAATATATTCCTGCTCTAAAGTGTTTTTAAAATTTGTTTCATGTTTCCTAGCTTTTAGAAAAAAAGACATTAACTCAGAGTGTTTAGGGTACCAGATAATTTTGATGATACATAGATCACTCACTGTTCTCTTCTCAATGAGTTTAGAATCATCAAGCAGAATACAGACACATATGCAACCCAAAAGAAAAATCAAGGTAAGAACCCAACATGGTAATGTTTTGGATAGAAATACAATTCAATAGAGTGAGTCTCTGGAAATTGGTTTTGTGATCATGTGCACATTGCTTCTGAGTAACTAGTCTATATAATCACAATCTACATAATCACAAGAACAACTTTAAAAGGTTTTCATTTTGTTTTTGCTTAAACTACTGGTGCTAGAATCCAGAGCCTTTCCTGTGCTAAAAAAAGTACACTACTGCTGAGCTCCACACCCAGCTATAAATGATCTTATATACTGCACAATGATATATTCATTCACAATAAATATGTATAGACACACACACAACACACTGCAGTTCTAAAGAGCAGGAACAGTGCAGCAATACATGGAATTCAGGGAAAGTACTTCTTTTGTCTTAAACAAGAGACTTATATAGAGAGTAGTTTGGACCTGCCTCATAGAGGAATTCCTATTTACTCTATGATTACACTAGAATTTTATTATTTATTTATGCAATAAACTTCTTTGGAGTATTGCAATAAAGTTTTAAAAATATATATTTTTAATGAAAAATCCAGTGTTAAATTTTCTTGCATCAACAAAATTGATATTGAACATAAAATTTTCAAAAAATATTTACAACCCAACATAGGAGTTTTAGGAATATTATTAGCATATGAACAATGAAAAATGAAAAAAATTACTAAAGAACAATCAGCATCTATTTGAGAAATTAATATTTAGATGCATATTGCTATATGAAGCACATTTTTATTTAGATCAATAATTTATTGTAGTTAATTGAATTAATTTGCAACTTTAAGATCTGTTGTGCATTCATGAAAAATGAGATGGTACTTTTTAATGTTGGTGCCATTAGCAAAAGAAGAATCTTAAAAATCGTTATATCATGCCAATAGTTAATAAATAACTTAAGATGCTTCAAGAAAATCAGTTAATTTTAATAATATTTGAGATCTTTTTCCCTACACAATTCATGGAATCAAAGTAATGTGGGGGAAACTGCACCCATATAAAAGTGAAATAACTGATATTTCATTAATATCTTATGTCCTGAACAAAAGATAAATATGCAAAAGAGTAATCATTTCTATTTACTAGAAATGAGAACTTGCAGATTGATTTTTAATAGTATCACTTAATATATATAGACATAATTCTTATAAAATATTTGCAAGATCTAGAAGTTGCACCTACAAAGAGATCCACACATCTATGATAATTGATTTTTTTTTAAAGTTCACTGGGATGAAAATAACTAGAAACTATAATTGTCTTGAAATTGTAAGCTACAAGCATAATGGTTAATACTTCCAAATGAACTATACTATTCAATTAACTGCATAAGAAGCTATAGTTTCCAAATGAACAAATTTATATACACAGGTTATTGTAACAACTTTGAGTTATTAAGATGGTATTTAATACATAAAGATATTAAAGCACTTATTATCTGCTCCTATTATCAGTTGAAATTTTAAAATACAAGAATTTATAAATCACTCTTGCAAATATTTTTATTTTAATGAGTTTTCTAAATGTTATTTTACTTTCTAATTTTTCATAATTGTTTAGAAATCTTCAATTAGTCAATAACTGTATCTTCAATATACATGCCTTATAATTGTATTGAATTGTAATTATCAGAAAAATTTTGAATAAAAACATGAAATTCATTTCTTTATTGTCAAGGAATGAACTAAAAACATTAAATAAAGACTCCTAAATTGATGTAAGAATTGATTTTCTAAATCATTGACAAAAATAATATATATTTAAGGTGTACAGTATGATTGTGTGACATACATATACATCATGGAGAAGTTCTTATAATCAAGCTAATTAACACATTCAGCACCTCATATGATGTTGCGATTTATTGTACATGTGCACAGTGAGAACACTGAAAATCTACTTCCTTGGCAAATTTCATGTATAAGAAACAGCATCATTAACTTCAGTTATCATTCTCTATATTTGATTTCAAGTACTTTTTCATTATGCATATCGAAAACACTGTACACTTTGACAAATGTCTTCCTGTACCCCAGAACCCCTGGCAATCACCCTTCTTATCTGCTTCAAGTAATTCAACTTTTAAAAACTCCACATGTGAGATCTTGCAGTCATTGTCTTTATATGCCTGGCTTTTTCAGACTTAGCCTAATGTCCTTCCAATCCATTCATCTTGTTGCAATTACAAGATTTCTTCTTTTCTAAGACTGAAAAAATTACATTGAATTATATGCATATACACACATAATATCTTCTTTATTCATCCATCAGTGCATCAGTAAACATTTAGATCAATTCTACTTGTTAATAATGAATTAATCTAATAATTCTGTATTGAACAGGGAAGTAGAGATACTCTTCAAAATATTGATTCATTGCCTTTGCAAATATACCCAGAATATACCCAGGAGTCTGCTGGATCATATGTGCTATGGTTTAGATGTGTTTTGCATGTGTCCCCCAAAGGGTTCATGTGTTGGGAGCTTGGGCACTGCTATTACATTCTTGTCTTTCCACTTGAATGAACCTTTACTCCATCAATCTAACTTAGGGATGATTATCTTCATTACCTGCTCATCAAGTATTTTAAAATATTTATTATATAGCAGGTAATATTCTGGGAGTTGGGGTGCATTATTAGTCCATTATTAATATTCACACACATACACACACACTTTGGCTACTACCATGATGATATGACAAGATTCTGAATTAAGGCTATTGATTTATTGAATACTAATCATAAAGAAATTAGATATCTCCATAGGATATAATCCTGAAGATAGCCATTATTTGAATATACAAAATAAATATATATTACTATGTACAGAAAGAGTAATAAAATCAATGTCAAAAAAACAGATAAGAGAGTACTGGATATGGTGAGTATGAGACTCTCTGAAGCAGGAAATACTCAGTAAATGAGCCCAGTCAGAAGAGATGGCCAAATATTACAGTAGCTTGTGAGGCAGGATAAGGATTTTATCATTAAATGGCCTCAGGCAATGAATAACAGTATTATGTTTGCATTTGAAAAGATAATCCCGTATGAGTGTGCAATTTGAATGTATGTAGCATGTATATTTGACTGTCTCAGAAAAGGACAAAGATACAGCTGAGTGTAGCTGCTGACTTGAAGAGAGACTGTTAGATTTGAGAGCTACAAAGGGCTATAATTAATAAAATCATATTATGGATTAGAAGTGGGAGCTGGTAGATGAAATATGTCACAGACATCTACGTATTTCTGAATTTTCAATTTGATGATTATTGATGAGACAGAGAATATGAACAGGAGTTCAGATAAAGGAATGACAAGCTCAGACGCCTTTGACCATCAACAAGAAGTACTGCCGAAGCAGATGGTTGGATAAGTGGAATCTGATGCTCAGCAAAGAGACTGGGAATGGATATGTACATTTTTTTCTCTTTTTTTAAATTTTTTTTTTATTTTTACAGACTGCATTTTGATTCATTGTACACAAATGGAGTACATCTTTTCATTTCTATGGTTGTGCATGATTTAGATTCATATCATTCGTATAATCATACATGTAATATATATGTTTTTAAATCATTGCTTTAGAAAAGGAAATACAAAAAATAGCTGAGAGGGATTAGAGGAGGCTTTCTCCAGAGAGGTATTAGTGATATTTTTACCAGGCTGTTCTCCAATGTGTGTGAGACCATCCTGAGCATTGTAGGATGTTGAACAACATTTTAATCTTACAACCGATAGTTCATAAAAGCATCTCCAGTTTTGAAAAACAAAAGCAAAGATTGTCTCCAGGCACTGCTAAATGTTTTCTGGGGCAAAATTAACCCAGCCAAGTACAATTAGGTTAGAATAAGAAGAGAAGAAATTTCCTTTTAACATTCACTTAGGTTCAAATGATCATTATAATGTTTTACTTCGTAAGATTGTCAGAGTATATGTGTTTCTATAATAATTTATTATAACATTCTTTCTTCTCAATAAATTTTCTTTTCAGACACCTATTCCCCAGTGCTAAAATATACATTTGGTTTATTTCTCTTAATGACCTTTCATTTAGTGAAACTTTTGTAAGTATTATCTTCATTGTTACATAAAAATAATGATATTCTTCTTATCTCATCTTTCATTATCTGTTAAAATTCCACATGAATAAATGGCATACTTAATTGATATTCCTGAGAACAGTTAGTATATTTTTTAAAAATGCTCATTTTACAAAAAAAATCTATAAATCATTCAAGACTTTTTTTTCTATTTTGCTTTGGTTTAAATGTTCTGATCATAAACACAAATCTTTTTGTATATACCCGATACACCCACTATAATTAAATGCCTGGCATATTTCTAAGTTTTTATATGGTGTTGGACAGATTTATAAATGCAATAATTTCAAATGGGCAATTCAAATTGATATATGTAATATAGAGCCATCAATTATACTATTAAATGTCTAGAAATTCACATGTCAATTCATAATACAATTAGTACCGAAGAAGGAAAGAGGTAAAATATATTACTTTGACATTATTTTGATAAAGTTGGTTGGCAATATTCAATTTTCTATTAAAACAAATAGCCTAATACATTAAAATTATTTGATGATTTTTTTTATCAATTTGATCTTATTTATGGCATATCATTAATGTAAATCTTCCTAACCACTGAATACATTTCTCTAATGCTTTATGGGATAAATAGGGAGTTCTTTTTGTTTTTTTCCTTTTTCCTCAGGACAAATTTTTTATGTTATATCTTTAGTTCCAGAATCTTTTCTACTTTTAACTAAGTAGTCATAAAGTTGTTTGCAGTCATCTCTTTTCTTTAAAAAAAAAATGACTTGTGTTAGTTATCTATTTCTTTGTAACAAATTATTCCAGAAATTACCTTCTTAAAACACACCCTTACAGTTTCTGGGAGTCAGGAATCAGGGCATATCCTAGCTCAGTGTGTTCTGACTTGAAGTCTCTCACTAGATTTATCCAAGGTGTCAACCGGGCAGGACCAAATCATCTCAAGGTTGAATAGGGGAAGGATTCACTTCTAATACTATGTATTAATTGTTGGAAGAATTCAGTTCTTGAGAGTCTTCGGAACTGATTCAGTGAAGGATAAGAAATAAAAGGAAAATAAAATGAGAGAGAAGTGGGGAGGAGGAGGGGCAGGTAGAGGAGGAGGCAAATGAAGATGAAGACAAAGGAGAAAAATTGAAGAGGGGTAGGGAAAGAGACTGCTGAGATAAAGTCATACTCTTTTTAACATGATTATAATAATGGAAGTGGTATTCCATGAATTCTGTCTTCATCTATTTATTAGAAAATCGTTCATTGCTTCAACTTATTTTCAAGGAGAAGGAATTATGCAAGGAATTGAATAACAGGAGGCAGAGATGATGGGTGGCAATAATAGAAGACAGCATACTTCATTGCTTGTGTGATTTCTTTCTCTTTTTTCTTCCTCTTGATCATTTGAGACACACTGAAGAACTGAATATTTCCTGCTATGACCCTGGCAACCCATTAATGATCTGGCCCACCTTTCTTGCTATACCATAATTACCTAATGGCTTCTAACTCTAAGAACAATTCTTTCTATTTCTGAGAATATTTTTTGAATAATGAATCCCCAAACTGAATGAACATTAGTTACCTTCTCTTGCTTAATGAGCTGACCTCATAATGTAGAATAATACATAAAGGCCCATGTTTATATAGTACCGTGCTTGATTTTCTTTCATAGTTTACTTGTGCATAGTCTGTTTTTCCTTCATAAATCTTGACTGTGCATCATCAGTTTTGATAATTCTTTCAAGAAATAATTTGGTTTTGGTGACCCTTTTATTTCAACTTGGTATGCTATTTTATTAATTTCTACTTTTTTCTTTTTATTTCTTTGGATATGTTCTGCTATTTTTTTTTTTTTTTTTTTACTTCTTGATGTGTTTTTAAATCAGGTCATCTCAGAAGCAGATTTCAAGATGGAATTTTATATTCAAGATCTACTCCGAGGTAGCACCCATGAATATCAAGTGAGAAGGATGGGATCAGAGAGGGCCTGCAGATCATGATACAGATCTGGCACCTGTGAAGAGAGTGGGCAGGAAGAATACTGGGTAAGAAGAGCTTCAGAGTGAAGCAAAGCTCTGAGAATGCCTCAGTTGGGATGACAGGGAGCCTCAGATGACAAGACTGTCCTCCGAGGAATTCCATACTGGGCAAGAGTAGCTCAGTCCTTATACCACTTCCACAACCAGGGGAGTGTGGCTTCGAAGGGAATGCTGCACAGATATGAACATGACATAGGGAAGCTGTCTGTCAACTGTCAACTACACTCCTCTTAGCAAGTGTGCCTGGAGGAAAGCATGAGTGGTTCCTTCCGGTGACACCGCAATCCATCCCTCACACCACACAGATGTTCTTTCCCAGACATTTTCAAAAACAGAAAATCCATATTTCTTGTAGGTCTTTTTTTCTTGAGAAAAAAAAAAAAAAGTATTAAGTACAGTTTAAGTAAGGAACTAATCTTCCATAACAGTTGTTGAAGACATTGCTCCCTCCTTAATTATGTTCGTTGTTTTTTTACATTATTTGTTCTAATTAAACATGACAGTAGAATGCATTTATGCATTTTGATAAATCATTCATAAATGTATAATTTCTCATTTTTCTGATTGTACATATTGTAGGATCACATAGGTCATGCAGTCATATATGTACATGAGGTAATAATGTTTGTTTTGCTATACTCAGGCTCAAACTCTTGTTCATTTGGAAAACAAGTCCTGTTATTCATACTTTTCCCAGGCCTCTTGCACAATTTATTCATTGCCACAATTGAGTAAGTGAATACCCAAGGGAACCAAATGAATTTCATAAGATTCAAAGGTGTTTCTCCTTGCCTCCCTGTGTAAAAGTTATACTACCTCCTCCTGCTCATCAAGGTAAATTATCTGTGCTAGTTATTGTGCCTAGGAAGAAGAAAGGGGAAATGAAGTAGAGGTAGACCATGAGAGCATCAAACCATAATGCAGCATTGCTCTCTGTGAAATGAGAGACATAAATGGAGAATTGGATGGAAGTCTCAAGTGGGCCAGGTAAACGGAGATCTCAAAAGTAGAAATTGCCTGTTAGAGTTGCCCCTTGCTGTGCAGGAATGACTTGGGCAGGATGGCCCAGCTCCAGTATCCCTGCTGTGCTCAGTCATAGTTTGTGAGAGGCACAGGGATAATGTATCCTTGGCATGCATGCAGTGATTGACAGATTCAACAGGGCAGCAGCTGGAGTCTATCCAGTAACAGCTCTCCTCATGGCAGATTCACTGAATGATATCTGAGCAACACATCTCCATTGCCATTTGAATTTTATATCATCAATATTTAATCTTACTCTTTTTAAATAAAGGCATTTATAACTCAAATACTTCTTTCCTTGCAACTTACCCATTTTGAAAAGTATTATTTTTACTTCTCTTTTGTATTTTCTAATATCATTATGACACCCGCCTTAATAGTTTCTTAGAAGCATTTTTTCTGTATTTAGAAAATTTTTTCTTTCTAGAATGTCTTTATAAATCAATTATAATTTGTTTAGAGACTACATTTGATATGATTTTGATTGTTGAATATTTTTTAGAGACTTCTTTGGATATTAAATACATGCATGAAATAATTTACACTTTTGAATTTTTGAATTTACTATTCTTTATGTAAGATATTATATCCATGTTAATTTTATTCTTCAAATATACATACACACATATACTATTTTTCTTTTTGTTAACTCCTAGTTATATACAAATTTGCATATAATTATTCCCTAGGAAGATGGATTTATCAAGTATCCTGTTATTCTGTTAATTGTAGTATTATTTAATTTGAAATTAGCTTCTTACATATGAACAGTCCTAAATTCTTATATCTGTGAAGTAAATTAAATATTTGCAAATATGAATATGGGTTTATTATTTCTGATGACAATAGCTTATTAAATATGTAGAGATCAGATTATTTCCTAGTAAAATTTTCAACTTAAATTTATTTTTTATTAGCTCTACAGTTCTTCTAGTTAGATGATTCTGCTGGTGAATTTGTCCATGTTAAATTTTAATATGAAAACTATTTTCTCTCGGCACTTTGAAGATGTCTTTCTTTACCCTCGACTTCAGTGTTTGCTGTTTCGAATATTTTAGTTTTATTTTTTTGTTGTACTTTTCTTCTTCTTGCTTTAAAAATCTTCTCTTGGTCTTAATTATGGAACTGTTCCTGATAACATTGCTAGTTGTAGGCTTATTTTGAAACTGTTTAGGACTTAGGGGCTTTGTGAATTATAAGTTTAATGTATTGCTAATTCTGAGAAATTTTATCTTCAAATATCTCTTCCGTTATCTGCATTGTCCACTTCCAGGACTGATTTAATGGCACACTCTTATTTTACTCTCACTTAAGTTTTCATATTGTTAATGTTTTTCTCCTAGGTACATTCAGGAAAATATTTTAATTTTACTTTGAAGTAATTCTCTCATCAATAGTTCCTGTCTAAACTATTCATTGTATTTTTAACCTTAATACACAAATGCACAGAGACACACACAATTTCAAGAATATTTCTAGAAATAATATTTGTTTTGATTTTTAAATTCTTACCATTGCTTGTAGCCCATTTTTATCACAGTTTTGATATTTTTCATCATAAACAAATTAAAAGACTTATTTTATAGGAAATATTGTCTAATATTATAATTATAATGTATTGTAAATCATTGCAAATATGAATATGGGGTTTATTATTTCTAATGACAATAGCTTATGAGGACTAATCTCTTCCTTCTTAATTTAAAAAAATTATTTTCAATACATGTACTGTTAGTTTTATCTTGGTAACTATTTGAGTTCTGGGTTGAGAGTCCTCTCCTTTACATATGAATTTTTGCTATTATTTCTTATTAATTCCTGCAAGTATTACCAGCCCAAGAAACTTATTTAAAAAAAATGTGCTTATGGCTTATAAGCCAAACAGTATCTTATAGTCAGGTTCAAAATTAACATGATGAATTAAAATTAAAAAATTAAAAATTAGAAAATTAAAAATTAAATTTAAAAAAATTAAAACATTAAAATTAAAAAGTTTCAGGTATTTGTTCTTTAAGCTCTTCATCCATAGCCAGGCTAAAGACAGCTAATATTGCTCACTGTTTCCATTTGTGGAGTATTTTTACTTTCTTGAGCATACCTTTTATTTTCCTCTAGCTGAGTTGCATTGTTGTGTGTAAATAAAGTGTGTACCTGAACCTAGACAGCTGAAGGTGAAATATAATCCAATCCTAATCTGAATGTGATTTCCAAAGGTTCTCTCTGCTTCAATCCCTTCATTTGCATATACAGGATTTCAGTGATTTCTTGGGACACTAACCAATTTAATACAAATATCCTCCAACAGTGACTAACACACTATATATGATCAAACATGTTACTTATTACCATATACTAATGGCACATTATTTTGGGACCAGGTTTAATGACTTCTTAATTCCTGAGTGTCCTAAATTTTGTTCTGTTTTGTTTAACTCCAGTCTCTGTTGAGACCTAAAATTCAAAATGTTGTTCAGTTGCCATAAATTGGACCAACAGCACCACGACTCTCATACTGAGGATCTACTCCGTTCTTTCAACTTTATCCTTTATGACTCCTTTAATTCTCTTTACAGCTAAGCCTTGGAACTTATGATTTTTTTTTTTAATCACCTAAATATACTTTTCTAACACGAGAATTTCTTCTTCTTTATTTTTTGAAATGCATGTATCAGCCCACCCTTTTATAAGAATTAGAATCCTCTCAGGCCATATTTGCATTTATCAACATTGTTTTTCTTTTACAAAAATGACACACTTAGAACAACTGTAGTTTAAAATGGTAATCTCATGCTTTTACCACTCATTCAAGGCAAATTGACACTTTATTAGGAAACAATCATGACTCCCAAGCCTAATTTAACATTTAATTGTGTGGTTAATTGAATAATGTCTATTTTACCCACTAGATTATTAGATTTTGAGGACAGGCACTGTAATTTGCAATTTTTCTCCAGTATCCAACACAAAGTTTTTTTTTTTTTTTTTTTTTTTTTTCAAAGGTATCTCTGCAAAGAATGGAGGCATATTGACAAGGAAACAGCCTTAACCAGGTACATGACATTTACTAAATTTTTACAGGAAAATTATAGTAACTGCCATAAACTTCAAAGCATGTCTGTTCAAATCAGTCATAAAAGATTATTCCCTATTACATATAATATTCATCATAATTCTTTTTTGTTTGTTTTTTATTTGGTGTTTTTAGATATACATAACAGTAGGGTATATTTGGACATATTGTACGTACATGGAGTCCAACCATTCCAATTTTGATCCCATTCTTGTGGTTGTACATGATGGGAGTTACACTAGTCATGTATTCACATGTGAATATAGGAGAGTTATGTCTGATTCATTCTATTGTCTTTCCTAGTCCCATCCCCAGTCCCTTCCATTCATTCTCCCTTGTCTACTTCAGTGAAATTTTATACTTCCCCTCTCTACCCTCCTTTTTATAGGTTAGCATCCACATATCAGAGGGAACATTCTGCCTTTGGCTTTTTAGGATTGACTTATTTCACTTGGCATGACATTCTCCAGTTCCATTCATTTAGTGGCAAATACCATAAGTTCATTCTTCTTTGTGGCTGAGTAATATTCCATTGTGAATATATACCACATTTCTTTATTCATTCATCTGTTGTGAGGCACCTAGGTTGGTTCCAAAGCTTGGCTATTGTGAATTGAGCTGCTATAAACATTGCTGTAGTATAAGAATTTTAAATCCTTTGGATATAAATAAGCCAAGGAGTGGGATAACTGGGTCAAATGGTGGTTCCAGTTCAAGTTTTCTGAGGAATCTTCATACTGTTTTCCAGAGTAGTTGCAACAACTTGCAATACCAACAGCAATGTATGAGTGAACCTTTTTCCCCACATCTTCACCAACATTTTTTGTTTATTTGTATTTTTGATAGTTGTCATTCTGATTGGAGTGAGATGAAATCTCAGTGTAGTTTTAATTTGCATTTCTCTAATTGCTATAAATGTTGAATATTTTTTCATATAGTTTTGAACATTCATATTTCTTCTTCTTCAAAGTTTCCTGTTCAGTTTATTTGCCCAAGTATTGATTAGGTTATTTGTTTTCATGGTGTTGAGTTTTTTTTTTTTTTAGTTCCTTTTATATCCTGTATATTAATGCTCTATGGTTCAGGTGGCAAAGATTTTCTCCCATTCTGTAGGCTCTCTGTTCATGTTCTTGATTGTTTCCTTTGCTGTGAGGAAGATTTAAGTTTAATATTATCTCATTTATTGGTTCTTGTTTTTACTTCTATAGGTGTCTTATTGAGGAAGTACATTCCTGAGCTGAAATGATAGAGAATTGGGTCTACTTTTTCTTCTAGTACACGAAAGGTCTCTGGTCTAATACCAAGGTCCTTGATCCACTTTGAGATTTTTGCAGCATGAGATATAAGGATTCAATCACATGTATTCCCAGTTTTCCCAGCACCATTTGTTGAATAAGTTATCTTTTCTCCAATGTATGCTTTTGGAGCTTTTGTTTAGTATAAGATAACTATGCTTATATGAGTTTGTCTCTGTGTCTTCTATTATGTTCCATTGATCTTTACTTCTATTTTTGTGCCAATACCATGTGTTTTTATTACTAAGCTCCGTAGTATAATTTAAGTTCTGGTATTGTGATTCCTCCTACATTAATTTTCTCGCTAAGGATTGTTATGGCTACTCTGGGCCTCTTACTTTTCCAAATGAATTTCATGAATGCTTTTTCTATTTCTATGAAGAATGTTCTTGGAAATTTAATGGGAATGGCATTAAATCTATATAGCACTTGTAGTAGTATGGTCATTTTGACAATATTAATTTTGCCTATATAAGAACATGGGAGATCTTTCCATTTTCTGAAGTCCTCTTAATTTCTTTCTTTCTGCAATTTTCATTGTAGAGGTCTTTCACCTCTTTTATTCAATGGATTCTCAAAGTTTTGTTTGTTTGTTTTTTTTTTGTTTGTTTTTTTTTTTTTTTTTTTTTTTTTTGCTTTTTGAGGCTTTTGTGAATTGGATTGTTTTCCTGATTTCTCTTTAGCTGATTCTTCTTTGGTGTATAGGAATGCACTTGATTTACGAGTGTTCATTTTATATCTTGCTACTTTGCTGAATTTATTTATGAGTTTAAGAAGCATTTTGGTGGGGATTTTGGAACTTCTAAACAGAATTATGTCATCAGCAAATAGGGGTAGTTTGAGTTCTTCTTCTATTTGTATCTCATTAATTTCTTTCTTTTGTCTAAATGCTCTGGCTAGGGTTTCAAGGACTACTTTGAATAGGAATGGAAACAGAGGATATCCCTATCTTTTTCCAGTTTTTAGAGGGAATGGTTTCAATTTTTCTCCATTTAGAGTGATGTTGGCCTTGGGCTTAACATAGAAAGCCTTTACAATGTTGAGATATGTTCCTACTATTCCTAGTTTTTATAGTGTTTTGAGCATGAAGGTTTGCTCTATTTTGTCAAATGCTTTTTCTGCATCTATTGAAATGATCATATGATTCTTAACTTTAAGTCTATTGATGTGATGAATTACATTTTGATTTACAGATGTTGAACCAACCTTGCATCCCTGGGATGAATCCTACTTGAACATGCTGCACTATCTTTTTAATATGTATTTTTATGCAATTTGCCTGAATTTTATTGAGAATTTTTGCCTCTAAGTTCATCAGGGATATTGGTTTGAAGTTTTCTTTCCTTTACGTGTCTTTGTCTGACTTTGATATCAGGGTGATATTGGCTTCATAGAATGAGTTTGGAAGAGCTCCCACCTTTTCTATTTCATGGAATCATTTGAGGAGTATTGGTGTTAATTATTCTTTAAAGGTCTTGCAGAACTTGTTGGACAATATGTCTGGTCCTGGGCTTTATTGGATGGTAGTCTTGTTATGGTGTCTTCTATTTCATTGCTTGAAATTGATCTGTTTAAATCGAGTATGGCCTCTTGACTCAGTTTGGATAGATCATGTCTGTAGAAATTTGTCCACAACTTCAAGATTTTTCTATTTTGTTGGAGTATAGATCTTCAAAATAGTTTCTAATTATTTTCTGTTTTTCACTAGTATCTGTTGTTACATTTCTTCTTTCTTCATGAATTTTAGCGATTTGAGTTTTCTCTCTCTTTTTCTTCACTAGTTTGGCTAAGGGTTTATCAATTTTATTTATGTTCTCAGAGAACCAACTTTTTGTTTCACCTACTTTTTGAATTGACTTTTTTGTTTCAATTTCATTGATTTCAGCTCTGATTTTAATTATTTCCTGTCCTCTCTTACTTTTGGTGTTCATCTGTTTTTCTTTTTCTACAGCTTTGATACACAATGTTATATCATTTATTCATTGACTTTTTTATTAAATGCACTGATTTTTCCTCTTAGTACTACTTTAATAGTGTCCCAGAGATTTTGATATGTTGTATTGGTGTTCTTGTTTACCTCTAAGTATTTTTTTTATTTCCATCTTGATTTCTTCTTTTAGCCATTCATTGTTCAATAGCATGCAATTTACTCTCCAGGTGTTGGAATAGTTTCTATTTTTTATTTTATCATTGATTTCTAATTTCATTCTACTATGAGCTGATAGAAAGCAAGGTAGTACCACTGCTTTTTGCATTTTCCAAGAGTAGATTTGTGGCATAACATGTGTTCTACTTTAGAGAAGGATCCAGGTCCTGCTGAGAAAAAAAAATGTATTTGCTTGTTGATGGATGGAATATTCTATATATATCATTTAAGTCTAAATTATTGATTGTATTATTGAGTTCTATAGTTTCTTTTTTCAATTTTTTTTAGAAGATCTCTACAATGGTGAGAGACCTGTGTTAAAGTCACCCAGTATTATTGTTATGGTCTATTTGATTCCTGAAAAATTCAGAAGGGTTTTTATTGATGTACAGAGATGCTCCATTGTTTGAGGAAAAAATTTTACGATTGTATGTCTTGTTGATTTATGGTTCCTTTAAGCAGTATTATGTCCTTCCTTATCTCTTCTGACTAACTTTGGCTTGAAGACCACTTTATCTGATATGATTATGGAAACCCTTGGCTTTTTAGTGAGTCCATACAAGTGATGTGTTTTTCTCTATCCTTTCACCTTTAGTCTGTGGATGTCTTTTCCTAGGAGGTGAGTCTCTTGAAGGTAGTATATTGTTGGGTCTTTTTTTCTTTTTTTTTTTTCTAAATCCAGTATGCCAGTTTATGTCTTTTGATTGATGAGTTTTGGCCAATAACATTCAGGGTTATTATTGAGATATGACGTATTCCTGGTCATTTTGGCTTATTTTTGGTTTTTTAACTTGACTTGGTTTCTCCTTTAATTTGCTATTTCTTTAAGGTAGTTCCTCCCTTTGCTGACTTTCATTGTTGTTTTTCATTTCCTCCTCATGGAATATTTTGCTGAGAATGTTTTGTAGTTCAGGCTTTCTATTTGTAAATTCATTTAACTTTTATTTTTTTTATCATGGAAGGTTTTTATTTTGTCACCAAATGTGATGGTTAGCTTTGCTGGATATCAGATTGTTGGTTGGCATCAATATTCTTTTAGAGCTTGGTATATGTTGTTCCAGGCCCTTCTAACTTTTAGGGTCTGGGCTGAGTAATCTACTGGTATCTCTATTTGTTTCCCCCTATATATAATTTGATACTTTTCTGCTCTTATGGCCTTTAAAATTCTATGTTTATTTTGAATGTTAGTCATTTTCATTATAATGTGTCTTGGTGTGGATCTGTTGTAATTTTGTATGTTTGGTGTAAGCCTCTTGTATTTGATTTTCCATTTTATTCTTCAGATTTGGGAAATTTTCTGATACAATTTCATTGAATAGATTGTTCATTCCTTTGGTTTGTATCTCTGTGCCTTCCTCAATCCTGATAATTCTTAAATTTGGTCTTTTAATGTTATCCCATAATTCTTGGAGATTCTGTTCATGATTTCTTACCATCTTTTCTTTGTGATCATCTTTATTTTCAAGATTAAATATTTTGTCTTCATTGTCTGAGGCTTTGTATTCCAAGTTATCTAGTTTGTTGCTGATACTTTCTATTGAGTTTTTAATTTGGTTTATTGTTTCTTTTTTATTTCAAGGGTTTTTCATTTTTTCTAGTATCTCTATCTCACGATTAAAACAATCTTTTGCTTCTTGCATTTGCTCTTTAACTGTTTATTAAGGTGATTTTTGTTACATTTCTTTGTTATATCATTATTTACTTCACAGATAATTTTAATTATGTACATTCGGAACTCCTTCTCTGACATTTCTTCTACTGTGCTGTCAATGTTTTCTATTTATATAGCATCTTGGTTTGTTTGGGGCGCTTTCTTCCCTTGTTTTTTCATGTCGTTTGTGTATTTTCCCCTCTAGCAGTGAGGATCCAAGGTAGTACAGTTTACATACAGAAGATTTATAGTGTCTATGAAGGTTTCCAATAAGTCACCTCTAAGGGGGAGATCAATATTAACAGCACCCAATGCAAGCAATATGCAGCCTTAAACCAAATAGCCCCTATTAAGACGTTAACCATATTGTCATAGTAAACAGAGATGATGTGTTTATTATCTACAGCATAAACAATAGGTTTTCAATAAGGTCTACAATTTCTAGTGGCAGACAAAGAGGATGGGGGAGGGGTGTAGGATATAATGTTTATGAGGTAAGATGTGAGAATATAGAGATGCTAGGTCACAGAAAGAGTGAGAGGAGAATCAAAACAAGTTGGTTGTTAGCATGAGGAAAGGGAGAAAGAGACTTCAAGGAAACAGATAAATAAGAGGAAAATAAAGCAAGTAAAATATATATATATATATATATATATAAATTTTTTTAAAATTTATGAGAAAACTATAATATCCTATTCAAACCTCCCAGTCTTCAGTAGCCTGATGCATGAAAGGCACTTGATTTCAAAGATGATGGAAATGTGAGAGTGGGACACACACACACACACACACACAAATAATTAAATCAATAAATAAATAAAATGAGGAAAAGAAAAAGGAAAAAAAACAGTCTTAAGGAAAATTGTTCTCTTGGAGTTCAATATCTCCTCTGTGTCCTTTTTATTCTGATAGGCAGGCTTGTCTGGAGTTCACTGGTAACTTCACCCTCAGGTTGATGACATTTACTAAGGTGGGAGGATTAGACCTAGTGGCAGGACTCCTGGAGGTAGGGTATAGCAATTACCAGTCCCTCTGGAAGACTGCACCTAGGACTCTCCTTTAGAGTACACTTATGTGACATAGGAGCTTGGTCTTAATGCCTTCCCTCACTGTGGACCCAATTCCTGATATATAATTTAGTCTCAAAACTATCTCTCTTGTCCTTTCCCTTTTGATTTCCCAATCAAGAACCTCTCTCCCCAGAGGTCCCAAGGGCTGAGCACCAGGACCTGTGTACCTGCCTCAGAAAGCTGTGCTGTATTGGGCAAATCAGGACCAGGCATTAATAACTGTGGGTAAGCCACATAGTTGATGGCACTGGGCTGGTTGGTGGTTAGGGGATGATTGGGAGACTGGAAATCGAGGAGCCAGAGGGGCCCTGTTGATTGCCAAACCAGTGAGAACAGGTGCTTGGTGGAATTGTGGACCAGCCTGATGTAGGATCCCAACAAGTGCTCCACAGTTGTCTATCGGATTCCCATGGGTGCCAGGCTGCTTGCCTGGACAAGCCAGGATCAAGATGCCCTCACACCATTTTCTCACCTACCAACCTCATGCAAGTCTCTATCCTGCCTCTTCAGCAAGATGGTGGCTATTAGCACACCTAGCAGGGATACCTGAGATGCAACCAAGTGTGCAGGGCACTTGGTGATGATGATATTTCAAGTTCTGGCTGTTATCCCTGGATGCAAGCAGCCATGTCCTAAGTTGATGACAGCAGCAGTGGCTAACCTGTAGGTACCTTGATAATGAGCTTCTAGTCTCCAGCAGGTGTACCATGATGGAAGCTTCCCCAAATAAAGATGGCAGCATCAGTGGCAGAAATAATCCAAGATGGCAGCAGAGGCATCCCAAGGCCTTGATAGATGGGGAGTTGCAGTGCATTCATGGGGTGGGGTTTGGGGGAGGCAGGCCAGCACTGGGGATCCGTGCAAGGCACTCTATAACTTCTTTATCTAGTGATTTAAAAATATGTTAAAGTCACCCACTATTATTATGTTGTGGTCTATTCAATTCTTGAAATTGAGAAGGGTTTGTTTGATGTATGTAGGTGCTTCACTCTTCGGGAAATATTTATATTGTTTTGTCTTGTTGATGTATGATTCCCTAAAGCAATATGAAATGACCTTCTTGGTGCCTTCTGATTAACTTTGGTTCAATGTTCACTTTATGTGATTTGAGGATAGAAACCATGCTTGTTTTCAAGATTCATGTGAATTATATGTTTTTTCTCATCCTTTTACCTTCAATCTGTGGATGTATTTGCCTAAGAGGTGAGGAGGTGAGTCTCTTGGAGACAGAATATTGTTGGGTCTTTTTTTTTTTTAATCCAATCTGCCAATCTGTGTCTTTTGATTGATGAATTTAGGTCATTTACATTCAATGTTATTGTTGAGAAATGATTCTTATTCCCTGACATTTTGATTTATTTTGGTTTTAAATTTGAATTTGCTTCTCCTTTGATTGACTATTCATCTAGTGTAATCCCTCCCCTTGATGTTTTTTACTTTTATTTCTTCTTCATGAAATATTTTATTGAGTATGTTTAGTATAGTTTTTCTAGTTGTGAATTATTTTAACTTTTGTTTATCATGGAAAGTTTTTAATTCATTGTCAATTCTGAGGATTAATTTCAGTGGATATAAAACTCTTGGTTGGCATCCATTTTCTTTTAGAGCTTGGTATGTTTTATTCCATGACCTAGCTTTGAGGGCTTGGGTTAAGAAATAAGCTGGGATCCTAATTGGTTTTCCTCTAAATGTTACCTGTCACATTTCTCTGGCAGCCTTTAAAATTTGACTTATTTTCTGTGTTAGGCATTTTCATAATAATGTGCTTTGCTGTGGGTCTGTTGTAATTTTGTACATTTGGGGTCCCGTAAGTCTTATGAATTTGGTTTTCTACTTGATTCTTAAGGTTTGCGAAATTTTCAGATATTATTTAATTGAAAAGATTGTGCATTCCTTTGTATCTGTGAGCCTTCATCTATACTGATCAATGTTAAGTTTGCTCTTTTTACTTTATCCCACATTTCTTGCAAGTTCTGTTCCTGGTCTATTAACATCCTTTCCCCATGGTCAACTATATTTTCTAGATTATATTTTGTCTTCATTGCCTAAAACTCTCTCTTCCAAGTGGTCTAGACTTTTGGTGATTTTTTCCACTGAATTTTTAATTTGATTTATTGATTCCTTCCTTTCTAGGATTTCTAACTGATTCTTCTTCAGGGTCTCTATCTCCATATTGAAATGCTCTTTCACTTCTTGTATTTTCTCTCCGATTTTATTTCTTATGTCATCTTTTACCTTGTAGATCAGTTTATCCATCAACCTTCTGAATTCCATCTCTGACATTTCCTCCATTGTTATGTCAATGGAGTCTACTGTTGAGGTATTATGTTATTTGGGATGATTTATTCCCTTAGTTTTTTCATATTGTTTGTGTGTCTACCCATCTCTCTGGATGGATCTGACATTGTAGAGTTTCTGCCTTATAAGTTTATAGTTTCCCTCTATATTACTAATACCTCACAGATTTGGGAGGGGAGCCCAATGATAGTGACAATGTATGCAAACAACATATAGCAGTAACTAGGACCTTAGTTCCTGTTTGGATATCTAGTGTTAATTGGTACAATATGTAGGGTTAGTAGGATCAGCAATTTCCATCAAACAGTAAATAATTATGCATTATGTCTAGCTTAAAAATAAAACAGGTGCTATGACTTCTGCTGTGTTAATTATTGCTGTGACATTTGTGATAGGTGTAGATATTATATACCTCAATTAGTAGTAAAAACTATTAAGGATACAGTTGAGTGTGTGGAAAGGAGAAGAAATAGGAAGGTAGAAAATTGTTTGCAATTTCAAAGGGTGAATAGGGCAGATGCAGTGGTAACTTAGGATATGTTGTTAATTTGAAAGGAGAAGAAAAATAGAATAATATAAAGGAGAAAAAAGAGAATGGAATTTGGGTGTCAGGAATAGAGAAAAGAGAGTGGAGACAAGGGAGATGGAGTAGTCACAAAGATGATACAAAACACAGTCAGAATAAGCGAAGCACAAACCTTAACCCTCAAAATTCAGATCATGGGATAACACCTTCAAAACAAACAAACAAAAACAATAAAAAAGAAAAGAACAAAGGCTATAAATGGAGAGAAACAAATATGAATATGTGTAGGAGTCCTTGAATTAGTCAGTACATATTCAAATAAAACAAAAACCCAATATAGAAAAACAAAAACAAAAAGCAAAACAGAACTACAACTACAACAAACAAGCAAGAACAACACCAACAACAATATATGTGAAATGCTAAAAAATTAAAAGCTGGGTACAGTGGTACATTCCTGTAATCCTAGCAGCTCAGAGGCTGAGACAGGAGGATCATGAGTTCAAAGCCAGCCTCAGCAAAAGTGAGGCACTAAGCAATTCAGTGAGACCCTGTCTCTAAATAAAATAAAATTGGGCTGGAGATGTGGCTCAGTGGTTGAGTGCTCCTGAGTTCAATCCTCAGTACCAAAAAAAAAAAAAACAAACAAACAAACAAAAAAGAAATTAAGGAGTCTCATCCACTATAGTGGACAAAATGACCAAATAGTCACTGACTATTTTGACTGACTATTTTGTTTGTGCCCACCTGTTTCTTCTTTATTTTCTTGAAGTATGATATAAGCATGAGAATATGGCCCATGGGTTGTGCATTCTTCCTTTTTGTTGTTTTGCTCATTGGGTTGAAGTTTGGGAGTTCAGGACTTCCCAATGTCCCTTTGTGGGAGATTAGTGTCGACAGTCTGAACTGCAGGGATAGAGGCAAAATGGTGTGCTGGGGAAGCTGGATTGTGGGCATGCAACAAAGCAGGTAGCCACATCTGGGGGGTGGATGAATCAGGACATGTGCTTCATTCTGTCGGCCTGCTATGAAGCTATGTGCTAAATCCAGGGAGTCTGGCAATGAAGTGGCATGTGGGGCAAGTTGGAGCCCATCCACATCTGGGGTCCCAGCTGACCTGCTTGTCAGGGCCAGGAACTGAGTCCTCCAGGTCAGTGGTGAAGCTGTGTGCTTGGCTGGGCATGTCGGACTGGAACGCAACAAGTTGGCATGCAGGGCTATGTGCCAGCAGTTATTCTGTGGGTTCGTTGGTAGTGTGGTAGTCCAGTCTGGGGACCAGGAGTTTGGAAGCTTGGAGACAGTGAGGCCAGAGGGCTCTGGTGAGTGTCAGACTAGTGATAGACTTCATGGATTCTGGGGAACTGGGAACTGTGGATGCCAGATGGGGAATGAGCCAGGAATCAGGCTGGTGCTGGAGTGGGAACCAGGTGGGCCCTGGGAACCTGGTGGGTGCTGGACCAGCTTAATGGGTGAGCTGAGAGCAAAATGACCTCAGACCCTCCCTTCCAACCTTCTGACCTGCTTGTTAGTCCCCCATCAGTCCCCATTAGCCACAGGACTCAGAGAGCTGGAGGGAACTTGGTTCTCAGGAACCCGTCTAATATGTAGTCTATGGCATAAAATTCTACCAGTTTCTGACTTTCCATGTGTTTGCTAGTCTTAGGCCCACAAAGATCTAGCTGGAAACTCACACATCTGGGTTTCCAATTTCCATAGACTCTGTCAGGCTGCAATCCAAGATGGCTCCTGGAAGGACTTTCTGAGGATGACTGATAAATTCCAGTAGAGAAGTATTTGTTAGATCTGACTAATACAAAAATTGTCTCTGGTTCGATTGCCCCTCAGTCTCAGGAGTTTTCAGGCTAAGCCTCTTGGAGAAGTCATTTTCCCACAACTTGAGTTCTGAGTTGCTGAGATAAGAGATAAGTTGCATTACTCTAATCCGCCATCTTGTACTTCCTCTTCATCATGGTTCTTGATATATTCATGAGCGCAAATCAATGTAAGTTATTGCCTTCATGGTTTTTGTTATTGTTTCATAAACAAATTTTTACTAACCTCTTTGAGGTCTATAACTTGATATGATACCAAATTTTATATGATGTTATCATTTTAGTTGACACTGTTCCTGTAACTAACAGCTGCTGAATTAGGGCCACTGTAGCTCTTTAGTAGTGTGTATTTTACATTTGGGTTCTTCTCTCTGTTGTTCTTATCTTAATGACATCAACATTCAAGTAGATATTGTCTTTCATTCTATGTATTTTAATCACTTCAGCATCCCATTTTTGATCATATTTTTCTTTGTACTAACTCCAGCAATGAATAATCATGCCCTTGTTATCATAAATATCTATAAAGCTTCTTTCTAAAGCTTACCACTCTCAATGACCAGCAGTTTTCTTCTTGTTCATTGTGACAGTTCTTCAACCATGTTATAATCTTCAATCCTCTGATATTAATTTCTGTGCTTCACTAACTCCACTTATTTTCTCACATTTTCAGTTCACTCCTTATGCAACTTAAATTATGTAGACCAGTATTTTAATAATATACCTGCAAGAACCCTTAAACCTTTTGTCCCTCTCTCTCCCCATAATTCTCAAGTGAAATGGCAACACTGCTTATAATGTCCGCCTGTTCTGCAAATTTATACAAGCAGCAATATGGTTCCAGAATTTTTTAAAAAATCACATAAAATGCTGACAAGTCTCATTTGAAATTAATGAACACACATTTCAAAAGGCCTCTTAACTCTACACAGAATTCCTTTTATATTCCCCTAGTACTTTTTATTCATCACTTCCCCTTATGATTCTTATCCATTTTTTCTTTCCACAAACCTGCCTATCCACTCTGAATGGCTGTTTTCATTGCCTGTTTTAATTAGAAGATTGAATCAAACTGAGACGAATTCCCCCTTCTCTCTTTCACCAAATCTAACAACCTACTTGCAGCTGTGCTATATTAATTCAGGACTTTCATTTATGCTTCATACTCCATCTTCTCTCAATCTCTCTGAGAATTTTCTCCTGCAATCATATCCATCTAATGTGTACCACTGATTTCCCTTGTTCTCCAAACATTTCTGCTGGAAGAGAGCTTCCTTTCTCTTATCTTCATGCTTCTATGAGGAAGTGTCAATATTAGAACAACTTTTCTGATTCCCCCAAAGGAATCAGTTTCCTTATTGGGGAATCTTACTTATCAATCTACCTTTCTCTGCTAAATCTAATCTATTTTAAAAATCTGCAAACCTAGGTAATTCATTATGTTGTTTTTCTCTCTTCTTCAGAAGAGCTAGAAGCAGCAATACTGATTTTGCATGTCTTTATTCAAGTCCCAATCTGTTTCTTGAGTTTTCTGTCCCCAAATCCAATTTGGGGCAGTAAGAGAACATTGGTTTTTTTTTTTTTTTTTTTTTTTTTTCCCTGTGAATTAAGAGAAAATTCTCCAATTAACTTACTATGTATAAAACTGATATTTTTATGTCTATTTTTCTCACACATATATTTATTTCTTAATGGATTAGGGCTTTGGAAAGGAAAGAAAGAAAAGTCTCATTAATATCCAACAACTGCATCAGTTTAAAATAGAATTCCACCTAAAATATAGAAAATTCTTATCAACATTCCATTTCAGCTACTGTGGGAATATTCTTCTTCCCTTCACTGTGAAAAAAAGAAATTAAAAAATATATATATCATCTCAACCAGAATTCTGTTATATAATTTTTCTCCCAGGCCAGACCATACAGTCAGGTTACCATGATCTTCACTGCTTGGGCAGTTATTTCGTTAAGTCACCGGTGAGCACACTGCAACATTTGGGAAAATATCTCTGTCTTAATTCACTTGACTCCTTAGTCAATCACTCTTTCCTCATTGAGATTGTTGTTCTAAACTACATAACATCAGCCCCTTCAAGTTTTATTTATTCATGCAATTACCAAGAATACCTAATAAGTGCCAATTGCTGTTCTAGTAACTGAGGATATGTCTATAAATAGAATACATACATATATACACAGGCACACTAATAGATAACATTATATCACATAGTAAACCAGGTACCACGAAACAGAATTAACAAAACAAGGAAGAGAGTTATTTGCCATAAAAACTTGAGAATTAGCAATTCTCAAATGATGATGATAAAAATAATTAATTTAAACAGTTATTTTAGCCAACACTTGAAGGAGGCAAGATGGTGAAGGGAATCAGAGATGAAGTTCTATGTATAACTCTGGGAAGAGTGTTCTAGTCAGATGGAGGTGGTAGAAAAAAATCCCACAAGGCTAAGAATGTGTTTCTGGTTTTAGAAACAGGCTACCAGTCAGTATGCAGTAGAAGAGTGGTCAAGAGAAATAATAGTAGCGCTGAGATCAGAGAAGTGAATGAGTAGAGACTGTAGGATTTTGCATGTTACCAAAAGTGCTTTGTTCTCAGTTGTTTACTTTTTGGTTTTTGGTTTTTGCTTTTTTTCTGGGTGAAAGCAAAACTTACTGGAGGTACTCAGCAAAAGAGTGAATGTGTCTCAGTTATGTTTTAACAGGATTAATCTGACTGAGGAATAGGTGATAAAGACAAAAGGAAAACCATTTTGAGAGATATTAGAATATTTGAGAAAAGGGAGGTGATGCCTTGTAAATCAGGATGGTTGCCCTAGAATGAGACTTAGACTTTGTATTTTAAAGTACACAACAACAGAACTTGCTAACATCAGAATGTTGGATGTAAGATGCAAAGAAGAATCAAGGAAAATTCTGACTATTTTTTCTTAAGAAATGGGGGAAATCAGGTTATCATTAAAAGAAATGGGGGAGATTACTGTGGATCAATTTCCATGTGAAAGAAGGCCAGGAGCTCACTGCTGGTTTTATTCCATTTGAGACTATTGGACTGTCAAGTTGAGAAGTGAATAGGGATGGTTGATATTACCTTTGTGAACTTCAGAGGAAAGGTCCTGTTTGGCCTTTTAATTTTGAAAATCCTTAGTAAAGTGTTGATACTTGAAGATTGAAGAGTGATGAGATCTCCAAGGAATTGTGGTTAAGTAGAAATAGGACACAGACCCTGAAACCCTCATAGCTCCAAAAATAGGAAGTGGCAGAAAAAATAAAAAGAAAATAAATCATAATAACTTTAGATTTACAGGAAATTTTTTAATAATAGTACTTAACCCCTATATTTCCCTAAACTGTTACAAGTATTATTAATATCTTATATTAGTAGGTATATTATAATTAATAAGCCTATTAATGAACCAATATCCATACATTATTATTAAATTGCCCCACTCTGTTCAGATTCCTTTAATTTTTACCTAATGCCTGTTTTCTTTTGTTTTCTTCCAGAATCCCATCCAAGGTATCACATTATATACAATAATCATATTTTTAATTAAGTATTCAACTTTTCTATCACCTGCTATCATACTAGCTCATCTCATATTTCCAGAAACAAACAACAAAAACAGTAGGCCTAATTCAACTGGACCTAAACTCCATTGATCATACCACTTTTTCTATATGCCAATCACCTTCTTATCTTAATTGTTAGATGGATTAAATTTATTCTAAATAACTATAATTACATCCTCACTGAAACCTTCAAGTCCCTTGTTCCTTTTATCTTTGATTGAAAAAAAACTAATCATGTTGCAACAAGCCAATAAAACTTATTTTTGATATAATTTATCAATAGTCATTGACAAACATAGATAAATCCAACAGAGCTTATTTTTTAAATTCATCTTATGCAATATATGAAGAGCTTTTGAAGCATCTCATTACCTTTTTCCTCTTAAAATATTTTCTTCAATGTCTATTGCAACTTAATATTGATATTTCCTCCTATTTTAATTTGTTGACTTAAAACTTATTTGCACTTAATAAAAAAATCCCAACTTTTGACTTCCAGATATTAATTCAGTCTTACACTTTCAAATAGTATCAAAGGATATCTCTTAAAAATATCTATTTCTATGTTAGTTGTCTCCCCTAGATTCCACACAGATATGTCAAAAAGCCTCCTCGATTTTTTCATAGATATCACACAAATGACTCATATGTTAAAAAAAAAAAAAATTCACATAAATTAACTCCATTCCACAGAAATACTTACCTGCATTCATACATATATACTTACATATATACATACATTCATATATACATACAAAATAAAACTCCTCCTGTGGCTATTATTCCTTAACTTTATTGACAACTCAATATTTTAAATTAGTTTAAAAATCATGTGTTTTAGTCATCTTTTTGCTGCTGTGACTAAAAGATCTGATAAAAGCAATTTTAGGAGAGGAAAAGTTTATTTAGGGGCACATGGTTTTAGAGGTCTCAGTAGACCAATAGCTGGTTCCAGAGCTTGAGGTGAGGCAGATCATCATGGAGGAAGAGTGACAGACGGAAGCAGCTCACATGATGATTAGGCAGCAGAGAGAAAGACTCCACTTGCAGGTGTACCTTAAAGGCATGCCCCAATGACCCACCTCCTCCAGCCATACCCTATCCATGTTTAGCTACCATTCATTTAATCTCATCAGTAGATTAATTCACTGATTAGGTTAAGACTCTCATACCCCAATCATTTCACCTCTGAATGTTCTTGCATTGTCTCACATATGAGCTTTTGGGGAACACCTAACATTTAAATCATAACATCTTGCTACTATCCTTCACTGTTATTTTTCTCTCATATCCTAAATAGAATCCACAAAGAAATCATGAAAGCTTAACCTTCAAGACACCCCATATCAAAGCACTTCTCATCAACTTCTACCATCGACTATTACTTTCAACACTTACCTGGATTATTGCTTGATTCTTCACTTATACTCTACAGCACACCATAATGAAGTAGATGAAGACACCTTAAAAGACAATTATACCATGTTAATGCTCTTTAAATCCCTTCGTTTTTGTTTTTCATTTATATTTAGGTGCAAACTGAAGTTATTGCAAAGAACTATATAAAACTTTGCATTGTGATTTTTGATCCTCCCTGTCTTCATTTCTTTCTATCAATTCTCTTTCTTAATTCAATCTAGTAACATAGAATTCTTGCAAATTTCTTGCAAATAAAGACATGCTTTTATGTTAGGACCTGGGGGCTTGATTTTTTTTTTTTTTTTTTTAATACCTGGGACCTCTTTTTACCAGTAGTTTAAAGACATACCATCACTACTCTAGTATTGCTCAAAACGACTATCTTATGTTGCACTGCATAATAATTTATTCAACAGTCCCATGAACTTCTCAGTGATCTTTTTCAGATTTGGACCCTCCAGATCCAAAGACATATGAAACAGAACAAAAATTATATATTCCCACCCCACATCTAATACACAATAGATAGAGAGGATTGCAGTATTAAATACTCATTCAAAAATGCAAAAGAGGGGAGGAATTTAGAAATGACAATTCAAGATAATTCTGACCTCACATTAGACTAATTTTGTGAGGTAGGCTTACACTGTGTCTAACTGCACGAGGGCTCTTTCTCCTTGTTTAATTTTATGTTCAGCTCCCTTAATGTATTTTCCTAGTCTCTTATCTGACTTATTCTCTATCCTCTGAGTGCCCTTCCTTTTTCATCATATTTTGCAACATCTGAAAATAGGAGTGGGAAGTATGTACTACTGGGAACTAAGTACTCTAAACTTATTTCTTGGAAATTCAAGTCTTGTAATGTCTTGAATAGGCTCAGTGTATTTTTATGTAAATTGATAGTGCATAGGTCAATACAACTTAGTGAAAACTCTATCCTGTTTATTCAATTCTATTTTATATTACCTGCCAAAATTATTTCTACAATTTATTCCTTCCTCTCCTTTCTTCCTATTTTGATTTAATTTAACAACATAAAAGACTTTGTGAGACAATGTCTGTGCTTTCTAGAGCCAATTATGTCTATTTGAAAACATATCTTATTTTTTAATGCAACTTCTAAGACTATCACACAAATCTGAATTTAAGACTGAATTTGAGGCTGGGGTCTCAGTGGTGGTAGTGCTCTTGCTTAGCATACATGAGACCCTGTGTTTGATCTCTACCATCTCACACACACAAATACTAAGACTCAGTTTGGATTTTTCCCTGAATTCAATATTTTATGAGAAAATTTTCACGTGTTGGGGTCTTAAGCCCCCCTGCTCTTCTCGACTAGTGACAAGGGAAGGGGACACTCCCCAACAAGGTCAGACCGGGATAGGTAAAGCCTACTGACCAGCCCCTTCCAGCCCTCCAGGTGGAGGACAATCAGATGCATCAGGGAGACCCGTCATAGCAGGAACTCGTCCATTGAGGAAATCACACAGCTTTTATGTAGGGTGGGGGCTAGGCGGGAACCAATCAGCTTAAAGGTCAGCAAGGCATGGGGTGTTCACGCAGGCAAGAGTCCCATAAGACTATATGGCAAGCACGAGCTGATCACATTCGCGGAACTATTATTAACCAATCGCTGACGGTGTTCTGATTCATTGTCATTAACTATTGAAACCACCTTTGAGGCCTTATCTTGCTCACTCGCCAGGGAGTAAGGAGTCAGCCTGAGTTAGTTAATGTGTCATTAGTCCCAACACACATGGTGGTAAATAGTTCATTGTGTAATTCAGAAAATTCTAGGATTTCTAGAATCTCTCTATTCACTCAAAATATTCCTAACATAACTGCTTTTCTGACCTCATTCCCTTTCCTATTACTTCAATAAGGAGAAACACAAGAAAACAAATTCAATTAATAGAATAAACATACAACAAATTCTACTATTTTTACTTCAAACTTTTTTGCCCAAGAATCACAACTATATGTCCTACTTCTAGGATACTATGGGTGCTGATTCTACCAAATTTTCATCATATTGTAGGCATTGCTATTTTTATATGTTCTTTAAAGGATTTCCTTACTTCTTGCTGCCCAGATGCAAAGTCGATGATACCTATTTTGGTTTGTAATAGAAGAGCAACACCCCCAACCCCAGAAGTATGTCTCTATTAATAATCTTTACATACAAATCAACCTAAAATTCTCAGACTTATAAAGCAGATCTTTATTCTTATGCTTATGAATATACTGGTTTGGGAGTTTCTCTGTAGTCTAAATGGCATTGATTACATTCAGTTCTACTTATATCCAGGCTGTAAGTTGGATCAGGTCCTTTCCACTTGTTTGTTTTTCTGTGACAAGAGGCTACCCAGTACATGTTCTTATGGCAGAAATCAGTAAGACATGCTAAACTATGTAGCCACATTTACACTTTCATTATAGTTACATACACTACACAGCAAATAAGATGACAAGGCTAACATCAACATAACTAGAAAATATAATCTCACCATAACAGGATGCCCTTCAATGTCACAAGGCTAAAAGTGAAATTGAACCCAGTTACAGGGGAGTAAGAATTGAGGACAAAATTCCATGTTACCAAAATATCACTTTTTCTGATCACCACATTTAAATTTAATTCTCTCACCATTCTTCCTACCTACTGAAGGTAGGAAGGAATATCTATCTGTCTAGCTATCTATTGATATATATCTTGCTTACTTAGATATCTAATATGCCTCTTCAACTCAATATAACTAAACTTAAACTATTGCTTTTTCCAACTTTCCCTTTGTCTTACCCATACCAATTAATTGAGTTCAGCAGTTTGGTGAAAACAATAGTGGTAAGGAAAAAATCTAGACCTTGAATTTTATTTTACTCTATATTTTTCTTCCAACACCTGTATAATTCACTAGGTCCTATTACTACATTTCTAAAATCTATTTCATACTGCTTCCATTTTCCTCATTATACCAACCATCAATTTGATGAATATCATCATGACTTCATGAGTGGGCTCTTAAGTGATCTTTGAGAATTTAGGATGTTTTAAATTGTATTTTCTGGAAGAAAATATTATCATTGTGAGAGGGCAGATCTGAGGCCAACTGTGTGAAATATGGCTTTTCTCTGACTACCTTGACCTTTTCACTTCTTTTTTGACTTTCAACAGTTTAACAATGATTCTTTGTGTCTATTTTGACCGAAATTTACACAGATTCATTAATTTTTAGGTTTATTCATCAGTTTTATAAACATTTTGGCCATTATCTCCTAAAATAATGTCTTCTGCATTCTCTCTTTTCTTCCCCATAGGCCATCCAGTGACATGCCATTTGAGACAGTTTCTTTGTGCCCCACATTTTGAAATAGTTTCCTTTATTTTATTCATAAATTTTTTTTGGTGTTTCAAGTCAAATATCTTCTAATGGTTCACTAATCTCTTCTGCATTTTTAATGCTATAAAATGCAAATACGGATAATTTCATATATTTTATAGTTCACCATTCTAGAGTTCTTATATTATTCTTTATTCTAATTTGTCATCATCTATTGAATGTTTTTCATATGATGACATAATGGACATATTTTGTTTAAGCAGTTGTTTAATTAAATGTAAACTAATGTTACCCTTTGCACATTAAATGCAATGTATTTTTACTATGTAAAGCAATGTATCTAAACTATGAATAGGAATAAATTTAAATAAAGCCACGTTCAATCAAAATATATAAATTAACTTCAGTACATAACACATATATTGGGATACAAGAACACTAGTCTTGTTTTCAGATTTATAGGGCAGAATTTGTTCACAAACATAAAAAAATGAGGAATGAGATAAAGTTACTATGTTGGTTCTATGAAACCTATAGTGCCTACAATAATGAAATGGTAAGTGTGAGTTACATATTATATGAAGTCTGAGAGATGATATATAATTACATTACACAGAGAAAATATTATTCAAGACATGGTGGCATGTCCACTCCTCATTAATAAGTGAATTTGAAAGATAAATATTCATAGGGAAACATAAGCTTATGTATGCATAAATGTATGTATCTGTGTATGTAATTCCCCTAGGATTTCAAATGTTAATCCTACTTGCAATCTCTCAGTGTATGTCCTGGTTATTAATGATGCTATAACAATTATGAGAATTACTATTTCATATTTTGTAATATCTAAAATTTTGCAATTGATTTTTAAATGTTTTATTTTTATGAATGCTCACAACAAAACTGCTTATTTTTGAAAATCTCTGATAAGTTCTGGGCAAAGGACATCTGCCTTGAATTGGAATAGATAAGTAAACCATTTACATTTTAGTAGTGTGAAAATGCTTAAATATTAGACTAGATAATATATATTTTCTTTTGAAGAGTAGTAGTAAATATGAATAAGCAATGAATGGGTATACTCCTTCTTAATTCTAAACCCGAATTTTATTAGTTATAGTAAATGATTCCAAAAATAGTCTACTTTTAAACTTATATACTTTCTCTCACTATTAATGTCTACCCCATTTAGTTAAAAAATCTAATGTTGAAATGTGCAAAAATTATGTATCAGTGGAGGCTACTTTCACTCAGAAATTATGTTATTAAAAGTAAAATAAATCTTTTTTTTCTTTTTAGTTATCTGTCCCCATATTTATATATCTTTTAATTCATCTGTGGTCCATAAAATTTGAATCAGGAATATTTCTTTCTTATTGAATCAAATTTTTAAATGTTATTTCCTTAAATGTGAAAATCTTTATACATCATTCCAAACATGAAATAATTTTAAGAACAGACTAAATTAGCATTAAATTTTGCCTTTATTCTGCAAAATTACAACTAGTTGAAAAGTAAATAGTATTACATTGTACCGGCAAAGCATTCTTTTCATTTGAATTCCTATTTTGTGAATAATTAGATATACATATTGAATGTACAATCTGTGGCAAAATGTGCTTGCTAGGGTTAACTCAACAAATATTGTAGGAAAACATTGTGTAAATATGATTATTCAATATATTCTGAAGCAGGTTACTCAAAGCTATAAATAATATTCTGAAATACATTAGAGTCATAACTTGAAGTATAGGCTTGCAAAATTTGTCAAAGGCATTTAAGATGACAGTATTATGTATTTTTAAAGTCATTATTAAATAAAATATTATGAATTTAATCTTAAAATATTCTGGTGTATCTTTAGCAAACCTTAAATGTTAATGTTTCCCAGGCATAATTATTTTAAGGAAGAGTAAAAAAGTTGGTGCAAATGTTTTGAAATTTATTTTTAGATTTGCATATTCTATCTAGTTTCATTCCATATAAATCAATAGACATTTATTATATGTTTAATTTTCTTTCTCATGTGAGTAAAACTAGAACATAATAAATTATACATGAAGATAATTTTAATTTTTGATTAAAAGTCCTAATGAGAACAAATACATACTCGGAATAATTGGTCAGAGTAAGTTAAAGTCTGAGTTTCAATTTTCTCTTTTGCAAACAGAAGATTTGCAAATAGAAGGGATCATATTTACTTGGAAAGGATGTTTGAGATTGACACACAGTAGGTATTACCTATTCATACAAACTATTCTAAGTATTTTTTTTCCTTTACATTTTTCCAGGCAAAATAAGGTTATAATTAGTTCTGAAACAACAATATTGAACTACTCAAATCTCAGAATACTACTAATGCAAAACACCAAATATTATACCCACAGTATCGTCAAAAGGAGGGATAAATCTTACCTTTAAAGCGAGTTAAGTATATAAACTAAATGATTTGGGATTTCTCTATATTCATTTGTCAAAGAACACTGTGTTACATTTGGTCATTATATTCATTAGACATTTGCAAATTAAGATAGAGTTAACTCTCTGGGGTTCCAGGTACTAAATAGCACCCCATTTTGGAAGGAAGCCAAGGAGAACTGAAGTGTGGTACAATAGTTTGTACAATGCTGGGCATACCAGTAAGGCAATAAAATAAACATTATGTGTGAGGATTTAAAAGGAGGAAATCTGATTTCCAATTAACAACAATATTAAAATATAATTCCCATACCATGAAATTTGTTAGCATAGTCACAGAATTATGCAACTATAACCAGAACATAATTTTAGAACGTTTTCATCACCCTCAAAAGAAACTTCTTTCTCACTAGCAGTCATCCCCACTTATCTCCTTTGGGGATGTACAATTGATTTACTTTCTTTCTCTGTAGATTTGCCAATTCTGTACATTTAATATAAACAAAATTATACAGTATGTGATTTTTGTGAATGGTTTCTGTTGTCCTCAGCATTACCTTTGCAAATTCCTCAAATTGTACTATGCAATTTTTTATTGATGAGTGATATTTAATTGCATATATATAATCACATTTTATTTATCCTCTCCTTAACTGATGCACAGTGTGTGAGGGTTTTAATTTCCCCAAATTATCTCCAATACTTATTATTTTATGCCTTTTTAAATTTTAGTCATCCTAATTTATGTGAAGTAGCATCCCTTGTGGTTTTGAATTTCCCTAATTACTAATGTCATTGATAAATTTTTAATGTGTTTTTGGTCATCTGTATCTCCCTTTTGGATAATTGCATGTGAAAATCCTTTACATATTTTTTTAAACTTGCATTGTTCAGTTTCTTCTTGTTGTTTTTCAACTTTAAAAGCTTTTTATAATTGGAACACATCACTTTTATGACAAGCAAATATTTTTACTCTTCTGTGGGCTGTTTATGAAATGTTTATGATATCCTTCTTACTGAACAAAATTTTTAATTTGGATGAAGATCAATTTATTATTTTTCTTTAGTTCCTTGTATTCTTGGCATCATATATGCGGACTATCATGTAATTTGAGGTCATCAAGTTCTGCTCCAAAATCTACTTCTAAGAATTGTACAGTTTTAGTTGTTGTGTTTAGGCAGTCAATTCGTTTTGAGTTAACTTTTTTGTAGGGTGTGAAGTAGGGATACAACTTTGTTATTTTGAATATGAATATTCAATCACTAGAGCACAATTGTTCAAGAATGATTTTCCCCCATTTTCCCCATTGCACTGTCTTGGTGTACTTGTTGAAAATGAATTAAACACAAATGTAAGATTTTATGTCTGGACTCTCGATTCTCATGCATTGATATATATTTTTTCATATGTATATTTTAATATTGAAATATATTTTTCATATACTCATATATAAAAATATATAGGCCCATGTAGTCCAAGACACCTTGACCCTGGGTAATGAAAGGCATCTCCCAGGTGCCCAAAGATAAAAAGACAGAGCCCATTTGTATTATAACTCTTTTAGCTCTGTCTACTCATATTCAGTGGGCAGCAGAAGACCACTAGTGATCCCTTCTTGGATTATCATCTTTGTAGCTCCAAGAATGAAACTCAGGGGCAAGAGAGAAGAATTTGGGACAATTATCATGTCATTGGGATACTGCCCAAGTGGAGAAGAACTACATGATATGCTTGGAGACCTAGAAAAAGAACCCACTCACCAGGTATATTAGATTTGATAAATTTCTTCCAGTGATGCCCCAACTAATTCTGGAAAGAAGGCACAGACCAATTCTAGAGATTGACCTGGGGCACTTAGGCACAGAGTCATATCCTCAGCCCTTTATTGTATTTATTTGGAGACAGGGCCTTCCTAAGTTGCTGAGGCTGGCTTTGAAATCACAATCCTCCTGCCTCAGCCTCCTGAGCTGCTGTGATTACAGGCATGCATAACCGTGCCTGGATTAAATATTAAATATAAATTAAATAGGAACAACTCGTCAAGTATATGACTGAAAAATGTCAGATTTTATCTCAAGAAGAATGGAAGAAATATGTCTACTGCAACTGATCCAGAATCAAATTTGACTAATTATAAGGACTATATAACAATGATGGTCAGAGATGAAAAAGATGATCATAACAAAAAAATTCTTTTTCAGTAGTGGAAATGGAACCCACAGAGTTACATTCCTAGCCATATTTACTTTTCTCATTTTGAAACAGCCTCTCTCTAAGTTTCCCAGGCTGGTCTCAAACTTGCAATTCTCCTGACTCAGCCTCCTGAGTAGCTAGGATCACAGGCATGCCCCACTCACAGAGCTAATGTTAACAATTTTAAAACATAAATGCATTTAGAATGTCCAGACTTATGAATGACAAATTGCTAAATATTTAAAAACTAATTTAGCATTAATATGGATTATTGTTTATTATCTACAATAAACATTCTTATGTTCAAACTAATTAAACTAAGAAAATAAAGAATGACTGTAATGAGCCAAGGTTTGGCATATTAAGATCTTGAGAGAGTACTGAACGACCACAAGCTGAAAATGAGTAGCGTCATGATGAAGCCTTCTTTTTAAAGAACAATGAACACTTTAGTAACCTGAAAATTTATAAAAAAGATAATATATAAAATATTTATGTGTATACACATATATAAATAAATATGTATTATCATGTATGTGCATTTTGTGTGTGTGTGTTTGTGTGTTAGGACAGTGCCTGACTGTCTCTTAATGTTACTTTGTGGTAAGCTTTTGAAATTTGGAAGCCTGAGTTCTCAGACTTTGTTTTTTGCTCTGAAGATTGTTTTGACTCCTGCATTGTTTTGATCTTTTGGGTTTGCACATGAATTTAAGGATCAGCTTGTCAATATTTTTAAACAATGACATTTGGAATATTGATGGATTTGATTTTAATCTGTATGTCAATTGAAAGCATATTGCCATATAAATAATATTAAGCCTTTCAATGCTTGAATATAAAATTTCTTTTATGTAGTCCCCTTTAATTTCTTCAATAATACATCATAGTTTCAGTGTACAAGTTGGAACTTATTTTATTATACTCATTCACAACTGTGTAATCTCATTTGATGTTGTTGTAAATTATTTCCCTAATTTCATTTTTTCATGGTTGTTCATTGTTAATGAATAAAAATGAGCTGATTTTTGTGTATCAGTATGGCATCCTGTAAATCCCTGAAGTTGTTTATTAGTTTTAAGTTTTTGTTTTTTCAGTTTCTTATGGTTTTCTATATACAAGATCATATTCTATCTCTTGATTTTCCAATATTAATGTCTTTGCCGTTTTTAATTTTCTGTTTTTTGAATATCCTTGTATGACATTTTTATTTTCTGTTTTCGAATATCCTCCAGTATGACATTGAATAAAAATTATAACATCTTGTTTGTGTCATTACAGGGAAAAATTAAGACTTTCACCAGTAAGCACTGTTACTTGTAAGTTTTTAACACATACCTTTTATTAATTTAAAAAAAAATACTTCTATTCATGGTGTTGTTTTACTTATGAAAATATATTAGATTTTGTCAAAAAGCTTTTTCTGTATGAATTGCAGTGTTTGTGTTTTTTGTACTGTATTAATAATGTATATTACATTAATTTATCATTAAATATTAAGGTAAATTTGCATTCTCAAGATAAGTTCTGACTTGGTTAGGCAGTATATAGTATTATACTAATCTGTTGAAGATTTTGATGTATTTTTATGTATGAAAATGCTCTGTAATAATTTGGTCTCTTTTTGGTTTCAGGAAAAAGGATATTTCTAGTAAATGTTGAAGAATGGTCCCTTTATTTTTATGAGCATTTATGACATATTGATGTTACTTTTACTTAATCATTTGCTAAATTTCACCAGTGAATCCACTTGGACCCTGGCTCTTCTTTATAGAAATGTTTTAAATTATTGACCCAATACATTTACTTCCTATAGGTCTATTTGTTTATATTTCTTCTTGAGTCAATTTCCATATTTTGTGTCCTAGGAATTTGTCCACTTGATCTAATGTATCTAATTTATTGCCATATAGGTTTCATAGCATTCCCCTAAAATCTTTTTTATTTATTAATGTTTTTTAGTGATGAATACTTAAGTTTCAACACATTTTTATATATGTAAGACTCTCTATGTAAGAAATCCAAAGGGATATATATAAATTATTATAAATAATAGAAGTGATTAATCAGATTGCTGCATTTGAAATCAATTCAATAAATATCCACACTAACAAGCTAATAGAAAATATAAATATGATAAATATGGATTTCAAGCTGCCATGAATTTCAATATTATAAGAAATAAAAGACTTATATGTAAGAGCTCAAAATAAAAGAAAAAATAGAAATGAGAAAATATAATTTATGATATAGTAATAATATAAAGAATTTTGGAATAAGCTTAACAAAATATGTGCAAGAAGTTTTTGGAGGGAATTATGAAACTTCATTGAGAAACATTAATTATGACAAATAGACTATATCACTTTTGCTTTTCTGAAAGAATCAATATAGAAAATGGTTAAATTTTCCATAATTAATTTGAATATTCATACCCACAATAGATGTGTTTTGTTGTTGTTTTTGTTTGGTTTGCCTAGATTTTGCTTTTGTGACCTGAGAAGGTATTTCAAAAAAAGGTATATTTATACATGTCTAAGCATATTTAAACCAATCATCGATGAAAATAATAAAACCCTATTTCCCACACCACACCTGTCGTCCACATTTATTACATATTATTATCATTAAGATAATAGGGAAAATATGAAAGCTCAATCAATGGAAGAGAATAGGGCACTCAAGCACACACTTGCTCAAAAAGATACTTGTATGTGATGGTGATTTCTGAAATCAAAAATAAATTCTCAATAAGAATAACACTTAGGATGGGTTCTTTCAAGCAGTATTAGATTTCCTAGTCATTCTCTAGATAAGCAGAATCTACTGTTCTAATATAAGTAGGTATAATGCATAGCTCTAAACAGTTATTTCACATACAGTATTTGTGTTTGTTAATTCCCAAAAATAGTGGTAAATTTAAAATATCTCCTGTTATTCAATAACTCTTCAAAAGTACTAAGTACATAATAACTTCATGATGCTTGCATTACTTGTAAAAATGACCATTGATTTAATAATTTTAATAATGTGCTTATATATACTCTGTGTACAATTTGTCAAAATACATTCTACTGTGTTGTACAGAACAAATAAAAAAATAATGTGCACATAAATGGAGTAAATATTCCTAAGGTATCCTGCATTGCTTTTAATCTGTATTCCATAAGCTGCTATTGTTAAGAAGTACTATAGGCAAACCCATTCACCGTAGTATGGAATGACATTGGGAAAGAAACATATAATTTTTATTCATTAACTAATAGATTTTTGATTCTGTGTCAAGTATATTTTGAAAGGATAAAGTTTTAGACAGAATAAATTATGTTTAACAAAAGACGTTACATTTCCTTTCCAGAGATTTAAAATCAATTAGGAAAATGAAGAATAATAATATATAAAATATTAAAACATACTATAAATTTTATAATTACACATTCTTTGCTTATACTTTGTAAAATGTCTTCTAAAAATATCAAAAAATCATTAAAATGCATTATTTTGAAGATACATTTCCAAAATGTTCTGTAAGTAATACTGTAGAAAGATTAATTAATATGCTAGCTTAATTTTAAAATATGCTAAATTATTTAAATAAGACACATATTTTTAGATTGAAAGTAATTTCTAATGAATCAATGGGAATATAAAATAAACAGACAAAATATAGATATGAATTATTCAGATGTCTTCTAAAGAAACTAAACTATGAGATCCACTATTAAATCATATCCTTTACTACAACTCTGGCATTGAAATTTGATATTATAAAATATATGTAATATTAACTTAGTGAATCATATTAAATTATGTAGATTTTATTCAGCTGGCACAGAGAATGATGTTTATTACCATAAGTAATTTAAAAAATATCCTACCTATAACATAAATGTTCTATTTTATTAAACATTTCTTTGTAATATTTTTTCCCTTACAGAGAGATAGATACATGTGACAGTACAGGAAGAAATAATGAATATATTCAACATCTTCATCTCTATGCAGATGAAGAAGAGTAAACTCTTGTCCTTGATTTAACATTCAGATAAAATCAGCCACCTTAAAGGGTAAAATGGAAAAAAAATTGTGTCAGCATTTTTATTGTAATCATGTTTTTCAATACAGTGGTGTATAATTTAATGAGAATCCCTTCAAAATAAATCACAGCTCTAGTGTATTTTTTGAAGGCATAGCTCATCATTGAAAAGTTCCAAAGAAGAAAAGTTCTTTCTGATAAACCACATATATTAGATCTTCATGAAGGAATGAAAAGTGAATGTGGTCAGGTTTTCTGAATGCCCCTAATGCATTTCCAATTATCCACATTACAAAGTTAATATAGTCTGCTTTAAAAACAAGATTTAGACTAAAAAATCTATCACCACAGAAACATAGCACCCTTTGATCCTGTACTTGGTTCAAAGATATTGCTGTAAACAATCTTCAGTGTTTCCAAGGATATTTGTTTATGTATATGTAGTTTTTGTCTGAACATAATTTTATATTTATGAAGCAAGCCAATTCTCTGTAAATAAATATGAATGCAAAACAGATACTGCAAGCATCAAGTGTGAGTAGATCTTTGTTTTGATCACCTAAATTCTTTCTCAGCTTTATTTGTCTTTTGAGGACTACTGCTTTCTTTATAAAGCGTAATCCATGCATCACTTGGTGAAATTTAATTTATTTCCTGTGTCAAAGAAAGTTGTCTGTTTTATTTAGAAGTACACAGAACACAAACTTTTAACTGCCTGAAGTTTAATTTAAACATTTCTTAATGTTAATATGATCTACCAATGATTCCCAGGATTCCTCCTTAATTATCTAAAATGTATTTTAAATTGTTAATCAATACACTGATTAAGTTGCCCTTCAATTTGTCACAAAATTTGACAAACCCAGTCACTAAAAGCATGTAATAGATCAAGACACTAGGGGAACTCTATTAGCCTCTTAAACATTTTGATTAGTATGTTTTTTCTTTTTTTCACATAAAAGTAAGAAGGCAAAACAAAGTACATAGGTTTATAAAGAATTTCTTAATTATTTCTCTATCTTTTCCCAAATCCTGATTATTCTGACATGGAGAGAGGTTTACATTTGTACTCACAGTTCTAATATATCTTGTTATAGTAAGGATTTATATCCTATACTGAAAATTTTATAATTTCTCTCAAAATAGATATCAAATTTTCAAGGACAGCTAATGTGATACATGCTAAAATACAGATGCATATACCATAATAAAGGAAGAGAGTATATTCTAGGTACTTGATATATGAAAATTACAAAATGCAAATAAAATGTGTATATAGAGTAGCACTGGCACAATAAACCAGTAAGTTGCTACATACTAAATCCATGCTTCGCTGATCTGAATTTTGACTGGGAATTTCTTGTGTTCAGCTTAAATATTATCTTTTAATGAGACTTTAAAAAGTGATTTGCATAATCCTCAAGCAAAACAAGTTGGATATTCAAAAGAGCCATCAGTATTCTTTTTCAAAGCTCATATTAATGAAACTTCAAAAAGAACTGTTTATGACAACCAGTCAGGAAAATAGAAATACAGTCATTAATCACTGTGTAATTACAAAATGTCTCCCATTATAATCATAAAAATGTTTTCTCCCAAGTTTACACCCCTGTGGCCTTGCAGGCGTATTCTATAACTCATTTATTTTGCTATTTCTTCTCCGCACCTCTAAAATATATTTTTAAAAAAGTAATGCAGTATAAAGTGCATTTGGCAAATGATCTGTTTTCTACTTTGGTTATTTGCTTGAGAAAATAAAAAATAAATGAAGTGTATCCTATCATATCTTCATAATTCTTAACCATGTATCAGAGTTAGATAATAGTTTAAAGTTGGAACTTAAAATCTTCTTTATATATTTTTCAGCTTGACTTAATAGCCTTCCAATATTATTCATATTTTCATGATCTTTACTTATTTAGTTAAGTTGTAAATGAATAGGCCAAAATCAACCAGTGAAAAATATTCGTTAAAGATTTTACATATATCAGAGCTATTTTGACAGAATCAAATTAGAAAATGTGTAATCCCCCTGAATTTCAACCATTTTATTCTTCTCTTATACGCTGTAATGTTTGGTTGAGTTGAAAATTTTTTTTCTCATTATTTTAATTTTGATTTTCACAAATATTTTTGCTTATTTCATTTCAATAGATGTCTAACCAAGTTACCCTAATGCCCTCATTGAAAATCAAAATATAAAAGAACACAATCAATTCAATCAATTACTTCACATCTGTATACTCTTATTTGTATATAACCTAAGATTTTATAAAACTGCTCAAGTATGTACACAGTAACAATATATAGTTTGGATGCATAAAGCTGGTACAATGTATATTGGGAAATAATGTGAACACAATATTCACATAGTTTCATGGAAAGTTAAATTCCTTAAGCTTTGAAAATTGAGGAGACAGAATGTGACTCAAGTTCAATTTCTATAACTTGATGGTTGTATGACCTTGAACAAATATCGATTCTAATATAAATTTTCTGAGTGTGAATTTTCTTTAACGGGAAATAGGAATAACTGTTTCTAAGCTCAAAGGCAAAATATGGGAATTTAGTGAAATTATTATATAAGAGTACTCTACACACAAAACATCTTAAACAGTGTTATTGTATATGATTTAACTATTAGTGGTAATATGTTAAATCATGGAATTGTAAGGATACTTTTTTTTTTTTTTTTTTTTTTTTTTTGGGATAGAACTGTGATCTTAGAAAAGTAACCAAACCTGTTTGAGCTCTGGTTCCTCAATTGTAAAATAATGCTATAATAATAACTGTTTCACAAGTATAAGGTTATTTGCATGAAATCTTATTCGTGATCTGAACATTTATGTGAAACATAATTCTTAAATTATATGTTGATTAATGAGCCATATTTAGGATTAACATTAATTCTAATAAAATAGATTACCCATTTTTCAAATTTCTCATGCCCACAAAGTACACAGCTACTTCCTAGCTTATTTAAAACATTTCAGACAACAGAATGAAAGAAGAGTGAGGGGGAGAGACAAGGAAAACACATTATTACAGTAATTTTGCAATAATTATTATTGACTTCTATAAAGTATTTTCCTCAGGCCTTTCCTTCCTCCCTTTTCCATGTCCTTTAAGCTATTCCACTTTTCTTTCTTTCTTCTTCATTGTTCATCCTTTCCCTTTCCCTTCCTATTTATTTTTTTGAAGTTGGGCTTACATGCAAAGAATAGAATCCATTATATTGTTCAGAGTATAAAATTTGGACATTCTTGAGACACCTAAGGCATTGTGTTTATTTATTTTGGCTTAGCTTTTTTTCTTTTCTATTTTCCTTCTCCTTTATTCAGTATGCAGTAGTTTAACTTATATTGATATCTTAGTTCAGGCTGCCATAACCAAACCTGGGTGGTTTTAAGCAAGGAAATTTATTTCTCATGGTTTAGGGGGCTGGGAAGTCAAAGGTCAAGTTAGATCTGGTGCCTGGTTCATAAATAGAACTATCCCACTGTGACCTCACAGAGTGGCAGGAGGCTCCATTTTATAATAGCATCAGATTGGTGACTAAAATTTAACATATGAAACTGGGGGTACACAAACATTTAAATAATAGCAGTTTGTATATTCCAAATTTTAGCATATTACAGACTGAAGTAAGCAAGTATGAGAAATGTATATATCTATTTACCTCGATTATTACTACACTGTTATTAACAGAGATCCTGAGGCAGAGTGTCCTTTGGCCATTTTCAAAATTACTTTGAAATAGTACCTTCAAACGGATTTATGTAATGAAAATTCTGGACACTAATCTGTATAATTAAACAAGTGTATAGACATGCAGTTGAACCTCATTATTTTTGCATTCTGTATTTACAGATTTGCCTACTAGCTTCCAAATCAATATTCTCCACACTTCCATGGTCAGTTGTGGATGTATACAAAGAGGCAAAAAATCTGAGTTACTGGGCAAGCAGGTTCTCAACTGAGTTGAACAAGGCAGAGCATAACCTTTTTGTTTCCACTATCAATACCACAAATGAGCATCATTTCACAGTGTATTTAGTGCTGTTTTTCACATTTTTGATTTTTTATTAGCAGTTTCACTGTTAAATGGTTACCCATAGAGAGTTAAAGCACCAAGTGTGACGGAGCTGTACGTAGTGGGCCTAAGTAAGAAAAGACATTGTCATAAGCCCAACGTTAATGAGTCAATAAGATTTTCATTTCAGAAAAAATGAAAGTTTGCCAATCTTCAGGTGAGATTATTCTAGAAAGCATTATATTAACATTCATAGCATATTTACCATAATGAAGCTAAAGCAAAAGTTAAAAAGGTAGCTAAATTTGTGAATTGATGAGATGATGACTCATAAAATAAGAAAGTATAGTAGATGGCCTTGTGAGGTAGCAAACCAAAGAAGCTTTTTGTCTCATTATCCATGGTCAGGAAAATGTTTAACACTTCTCAGTTAATGTTGACTGGCTGGCACCTCGGAAATCTCAGTCATGCAGGTGAGGTAGTTTCTGCAGTTCAGGAATTTGAGGAAGAATTTTAAAACTACTGCTTATTGTTATATAGAAAAAGGATTATGTGCAAGAACAGTTGTTTCAGTTTAGAATAAAAGACTAGCGTGTTGAAGCAAACCCATGTGATGCAAACAGCATCCGAAATTCCTGGTTAATTTGTTCAAAGGCAATATATAAAATATATAGTAAATGAATTTTCAAACAGAGACACATCAAATAGGAACCAAATCATTTTCCTAAGAGCAGTTGTCCCATATATGTCAAATCCATGTTCTCCATGACTTTATAAAAACAGACTACCATGAAGTATAAGAATTGATCTATCAGTCATCTATTTATCCAGCCTTGTGTTTATATAATCACATACATATGGTAGTAATAAAAAAGTAATAATCCTAATTCAAACTACATCCTAGAAGTTGAGAAAATGAATAATTTTCATGAATAAACCACTTTGTCTGTAAAATAGTTTCCAATTATTTTCTTTCAAAATATTTGGTGGATAGTAAAATCAGTTTGGTACCTGATAGATCATTTAAAATATTTTAATAACAGATTGTATAATTTGAATGTTGTCCAGATGCTTCTCTTTTATTCTAGGAAGAGTACTGCCATTAAAAGCTTTTTTTATACTACTTTTCCAATTTTATAGACATGGACATTAAATTTATATTATTACTTATAAACTACATTTAGAAAAAGTAATATAACCATATAAATGTAAATGAAATGTTTTTAAAAAACCTCAGAAATGACAATATTTTCAAGTATTGAAACAATGTAGAAGCTTTAGTATAAATAAAATGTATAGTATTTTTTAATTTATATAAGCAGTACAATACCAAAACTATATTGAATGAAAAAAAAACCTGGTTTCTTTCTCTTCATATATTGAACTAGTTTCCCCAATACTATTCAATAATTATTTCATTTTTCTCCATTGATAATATAACAATACTATGCTTGCTTGTAAATATATGTAAATATGCATTCATGACTGGTGAATTTATTGTGTTCTATTTATGTGTTCTTGATTCAATAGCATTTTAAAGCCACTATGAATCTGCATAATTCTACATAATGCATTTACATCTATAAGGGTAAATTTTCTCATTTTTTTGATATCCTTGAAAAGTTATCTTAGTTATTTGTAGTACTATACTCCTGTAAAAATTTTAAAACATTTTTAAACCAGCATAGGTTCAGTGAGTTAGTGCAGCAAGCAATGTTTGAACAGGGTTCAGATTCTCCAGCATCCTCAAAATATTAAGTTCAGTGTTTGTGATTTAAATAAATACTCAAGAACTGAAAAATCTCTCCATTTAAAAAAAATAATAATTACTATCCTTAATAAACTTTTAAATTGGTCTCTGTATTTATCTTTTGCATTTTTTGTTTGGTTGGCTCCTGAACCCTTTAGAGTAGTTGATAATCATGTATTTAAAAAAAAAATTTAGCTGTTTTCTAATGGATTGTTGTAATGTAAAGGAATAACATTGATCAATTAGCCTGTAACTAATTCTGTAATCTTACTGAATTGCCCAGATCAGAAAGAATGATTTTGCTTTTTAACTGAAAATCAAATTTACAATAGACAATTGGCCAGCACCAAGTTTACTTTACTCTAAATGAGGAAATAAGGCAGGCAACCAACCCAGCATGCATAGTCAGCATTCTCAGGTCTGGTGAAGCCCAGACTCAAATAACATCCCTACCCTGCATGTAAGAAGTTAGGCTGTATGAGTTCAGACACATTTAATTAAAGCAAGTCATCAGACCTGGGGAAATTTCAGTTGCATCTCATTAATTTCAGGTTACACATCAATTAAGAATTACTCAATAAAAATTCTCAACAGTAAGGTACAGATGCTCAGTTTGTTACAGAGTAAACTTAGCCAGTTGCACAGAAAGGAAACCAACATAGGTTCATTGAGTTAGTGCAGCAAGCAATGTTTGAACAGATTCCCCAACAGCCTCAGATGTAGAGCATATTGTCACAAGTCAGCTGATAATGCTTCCTATCTAATTTCTAGCGCTCTTAATTTTGTCTATATTTAACTTAATACGTTTGATCAAATCATAAAAAATCATGATATTCCTTTTTCCGTACAAATCTTTTCAGTACCTATACTTTTATTCTTGCTATATAAATTTAGTCAGAACCCCCAGTGCCAGCTTAAATGTAACCTTGATAATAGATTTGTTTTGTAATTTACCTTCATAAAATAATCATATTCTTTGTTGAGTATATTCATTGAAGTATTGTACTATATGAATTATGTGAGTTTTTATTATTTATATTAATTATAGTGATAGTTCACCTTTTAGACAGTTTATAGAGAGGTTTTATCAGTGATATCTCCACATATTTTAAGGTATGTTCCTCTTTTCTTCATTACAAATACATACAACAAATACATAAAAACAGAAATAAAAATAATTTTAAGGCTATTTTCTCTAGTCACCATTTCAAATTCCTCTCCTATTCTCTGGAAAACACTCTTAAAATTATTCCCATCATTTCAAAAAGTATCTCTTACTTTTTTCCTCTTTGCTCCAGCCACATTTTCTTTTCTCTCTGTTCAGTTACAGAGCCCAGCTATTCTGTGACTGTCAGACTTTCATGTTTCCTCTGATGCCTCCCTGAGACCCACAGAATGTGTTGCCACATCTCCTTGAAGACTTGGTACAAATATTGCACAGGAGTCCTTCCTTGACTATGCCATTTAAAATCACAAGATCTCTATCTCCTGGATTTTCATAACTTCCTCTAATAGTTAATTCCTCCATGAATTTATCCTTATTTTACTCTTACATTTATATTTTTCATTTATTTCTTGCCATTCAAGTATATGCTAATTAAAAACAAATATTTTTGTCTTTTTTCATTCCCAAATCCATAAACATCTAGGAATATTTTAGCACATGATAGAAATTCAATAAATAGTTGTTTGATGGTTTCTTAAACTGGTCAATGAGATAATTGTAAGTATGTTTCTTTAAACTTTAGAGTATCAGTATTAGAAGGCACATTGTAAATTAAAATATGCAAATAAATGATATATACTTTTCTAGAAATTTCCCATCTTGGGTTAAGTAATGTAATATGTGCTGTTTTAGAATCCACTGTTGGATTTAGCCAATAACAAATATTAGGAGTTTTCTTTTTTAAAATCTATTATAGCATATATTCAAAAAAACCCTTGTGTATATATATATATATACATATATTCATAACAAATATTCTTGTGAACATATGTCTTTATTTATATTAGGTAAATACCTTGGGTTATAATTACCAAGTAATAGTGGAAGCAACTGTTTAACACTTTACAATACTAGTTACTTAGTTTGCAAATGGGCGTACAATTTTACATTCCTACCAAAAATATTTGGGAGCTTAAGTTGCCTTACATCTTTATTAAGAATTCTTAGTATCAGACTTTTTGATCGAATTCATTCTAGTCAGTGTAAAAATATATTTCACATGGTTTTAATTTTATATCTTGGCACCTTGTCCAAAAACAACTATTTATATGTGTTATTGCTTTTCTAGATGCGTTTTTCATGAATCTGTTTGACTAAGCATATGTCAAAAGTTCTCTGTTGTGATTACTTTGGACTTTGCAGTAAATCACTGATGAGTTAAAAAAATCTAGATATTCCCCAAGGTCCTCTTCTTCTCCCACTCCTTGTGCCTAATATTGAAATTGCCAAACTGAACTAAGTCAGTCTACAGGAAGACAGTAAGGCTTTTGGCTTACATTGGCATGCTTGGCATACAAGACTGTAGACCCTAGTGCTACATATGCATCCTCCTTAGTACTATTCCTGGGTCTGAAGATTCTTTAATATACTTCTTTTACTTAGATCTGCAGTTGACTCTCTGAATCTATGGTGTCAACATCAGGGTGTTCAATGAATCATGGACCCAAAATATTTATTATCAAAAAAAAAAAATAGCACCTATACTGACCATGTACAGCTTTTGATTTCAAGTCATTATTTCCTAAACGACACAATTATTTACACAGCATTTACTGTTTGTTAGAATAAGTAATCTAGAGATGATATAAAACTATAGGGGAAGATATACTACACCATTTTACACAAGGGATTCGAATATGAGCAGAATTCTAAATCCACAGGGGTCCTAGAACCAATCCCCCACAGACAATAAGAGATGATGGTACTAGGTGTGTTCTGGGCACTTTCAGTCTATGAGAATGTGACATCATGGGAGGGGCTTATTCCCCTGCTGTGAGTCAGCTTGTCACCCTATGGAAGACACCCTACTAAAGTTTCCACCATAGTGCATACAAGCCCCCAGGCTCATCTATGCTATGGAATAATGAGAGATGGGGCGTTGCATCCACTCCATGACTTCACTTTCTTTCTCTCCTTTGTTGCATCTACAATGTGCTATGCTTAGTTATTTGTCCTTTATTTCTTTGCACAACAATTCTGTAATCAGTTAGTATAAGGCCAACTTCGTAGTTTGGGTAGATCACATGTCACTAGGAATTTGCTGATGTCTTTGAGATTTAATATTTTATTTGAGCACAGATTTTCAAAATAGTTTTTAATTATCTTCTGTGTTTCAGTAGTGTTTATCATGGGAATATTTCCTTTTTATCACAAATTTTATTAATTTGAGTATTCTTTGTCTCTTCATTAGTGTAGCTAAGGGTTTACCGATTTTATTTATTTTTTCAAAGAACCAACTTCTGGTTTTGTATATTTTTTCAATTGTTTCTTCCTTCCAATTTCATTGCTTTCAGCTCTGATTTTAATTATTTCCTATCTCCTGCTGCTTCTGGTGTTTATTGTTTCTTCTTTTTCTAGGACATTGAGATGCAATATTAGGTCATTTATTCTTTGTCTTTTATTTAATGAATGAGCTCAATGCAATGAACTTTCCTCTTGGCACTGCCTTCACAATGTTCCAGTGATTTTGATAAGCAGTATCAGTGTTTTCATTTATCTCTAAGTATTTTTCTTTTATTTCCGCCCTGATTTCTTCTGCCATTTATTCATCATTCAATAGCATGTTAGTCTTCGTATGTTCGAATATCTTCTACTTTTATTTTATAATTGATTTCTAGTTTCATTCCATTTTGATCTGATAGACTGCAGGGTAGTATCTCTATTTTTCTCTTTTTTGTATTTACTCTGTGGCATAATACATAGTCTATTTTAGAGAAGGATTCATGTGCTGCTGAAAGAAAGTGTATTCCTTCCATGATGGATGAAATACTCTATGTATGTCCGATAAGTCTAAATCAATGATTGCATTATTTATTTCTATATTATCTTTATTTAATTTTTGTTTGGAAGATCTATCCAGTGGTGAAAGAGTGTATTAAAGTCACCCAGTGTTATTGTGTTGTGGTCTATTTGATTCTTGAAATTGAGAAGGGTTTCTTTGATGTACATAGTTGCTCCATTGTTTGGGGCATATATATTTATGATTGCTATACCATTTTGATGTATGATTCCTTTAAGCAGTATGGAATCTCCTTCTTTATCCCTTCTGACCAACTTTAGTTTTGAAGTCCACTTTGTCTGACATGAGGATGGAAAACCCTGCTTGTTGATGTATTCCATGTGAGTGATGTTTTTTCTCAACCTTTCCCCTTCAGTCTATGGATGTCTTTTCCTAGGAGGTGGGTCTGTTGAAGACAACATATTGTTGGTTTTGTTTTTTTAATCCAAACTGCCAGTCTATGTCTTTTGATTGATGAGTTTTGGCCATTAACATTCAGGGTTATTATTGAGATATGATTTGTATTCCCAGTCACTCTGGTTTATTTTTGGTTTTTAACTGGACTTAGTTTCTCCTTTCATGGACTTTTCCTTTAGTATAGTTCTGCCCTTTGCTGTTTTCATTTGTTTTTTTTTTTTTCATTTCCTCCTCATGGAATATTTCGCTGAGAAAGTTCTCTACCACAGGTTTTCTAGTTGTGAATTCTTTTAGCTTTTGTTTATCATGGAAGGTTTTTATTTCATCTTTAAATCTGAAGCTTAATTTTTCTGGATATAAAATTCTCAGTTGGCATCCATTTTCTTTCAGATCTTGATAGATGTTATTTCAGGTCCTCTTGGCATTGAGGGTCTGGGTTCAGAATACAGCTGAAGTCCAAATTTGTTTTCCTCTTTATGTAATTTGATTTCGTTTTCTCTCGCAGACCTTAAAATTCTATCCTTATTCTGTGTGTTAGTTATTCTCATTATAATGTGACTTCATGTGGGTCTGCTGTAATTTTGTACATTTAGGGTCCTATAAGCCTTTCGTAGTTGATTACCCATTTCATTCTTTAGATTTGAGAAATTTTCTGATGTTATGTCATTGAAAAGATTGTGCATTCCTTTGGTTTGTATCTCCATGCCTTCATCTATTCTGCTAAATTCTGAATTTGGTCTTTTCATGTTATCCCATATTTCTTGGAAGTTCTGTTCGTGGTTTCTTTCCATGTTCTCTTTGACTTTATTTTTATGAATATGTATTTTATCTTCATTGTCTGAGGTTCTGTCTCCTAAGTGGTCTAGTCTGTTGATTACACTTTCCATTGAATTTTTAATTTGATTTATTGTTTCCTTCATTTCAAGGATTTTTGCTTCAATTCTTTTTATAATCTCTACCTTTTTATTGATGTGCTCTTTCATTTCCTGTATTTTCTCTCAGATACCATCCTTTATTTCAAAGATCAGTCTAACTATGTACCTTCTAAACTCCTCTGACATTTCTTCTGCTGTGTTGTCCATGGATTCTATTGTTGGAATATTTTAGTTTGTTTGAGGTACCTTTTATTCTTGTTTTTTCATGTTGTTTGTGTGTCTTCCCATCCAGCAGTATTGATCTGAGGCAGTACAGTTTCTACCTTGTAGTCTCTTAATGTCCCTGAAAGCTTCCACTACCTCATGTTTAAGGCAGAGACCAATATTAACAGCAACAGCACTCAATGCAAACAATATGCAACCTTAAACCAAATCTTCTTATTAAGGTGTGTACAGTTTTATCATAATAAAGAAAAATGACATGTTCAATTATTTTCTACCATATAAATTGTAAGTTTGCTAAAAGGGTTTACCATTTCAAATGATGAACAATGAAGGAACAGTAATGTAAGATGTGATGTTTATGAGGGAGAAAGAGAGAAGGTAGAGATAAAAATTTATAGTGAGAGCTAAGGAGGAATTAAAAGAGGTTGGCTTTTTGCATGAGAGAATTAAGAAAGAGAGTACAGGAGACCTGTAGGTGAAAGAAAAATATACACACAGATTTTTTTTAAGTAAAAATATAAGAACACATAACAAAACTGTAATATATTATTCAGACATCCCATTCCTTAATAAATTGATACACAAAAAATATTTAGATTCAGAGATAGTAGAGATGGGAGAGATAGGGCTAAAAAAATAAAAAAGGAAAGTCTCAATGGAAATCGAATGATTGTTTCCATTGACATTCAGAAATTTTCTCAGCTTTCCTTATCACTGATAGGTGTAGGTGGGGTATTCTGAAGTTTGATGATACTTCCAGTCTAGTGGGTGCTGGACCAGTTGGGTGGATGAACTGATAGCAAGATGCCCTCACACCCTCTTCTAGTCTTCCCAGTTTTTGTAGCTGGCCCCTTCCATCCCCATACACTTCAGGACTTGCTGAGCTGGAGAGAGTCCAGTTTTCTCCAGCTTCTTCAATTTGTGCTCCCCTTGGGGAACTGACACCAGTCTTTAGCTTTCCACAGGCTTGCCAAGCCCAGACTGGCCCACAGATTCAGCTGCAATCTGATGGATCTGGCCTTCAGATTTCCCAGGCTCTGCCTTGCTGCAGTCCCAAGACCTCAATGCTGTTCAAGTTGCAGAGCAACCACCAGGGATATGCTCACACAAAGGAGTGGCCCTGCGATGAGGCAGCCAGATGGTGTCCACTACTGCACTGAGCAGGATGATCTCAGTTGCAACCAGATCTGCAGGTACCCCAACAATATATATCTCCAGACCCTGGCCTGTTTCTCCAGACTGAGGTGACTGTGCCCAGAGATGGACGTTGTGGTGGAGGCAAACCTCCAGGCCCCTTGACTCTGGACTCTCAAGCCCTGATGGGTGTCCCAAGATGGCAGTAACTGTGAGAAACCACACCTGTGGGTACTCTGAAAATGGACTTCCAGGCAGCAGTAGTTTAACAGCACTGATTGGCAGGTGGATATTTGGTGGGTGATGGGTAGGTAAAAGGCAGGTAACGGGCAGGCAAAAGGCAGGCAAATAGGCAAATGGTATATGATAGGTGGCGGTCAGCAAGTGATATGCACCTAAAAGGCAGTCAATATGCTGGCAGATGGTGGTGTTCATGGTGGATGAATGGGGGTATAAACAGTAGGGGATCAGTGGGCAGCAATGACTGCCTTGCAGAGAAACAGTATATTTCCTCTGCTTTAATCCCAAGTCATGGAGTAACAAGGAATGCAGCCTCTTCTAATTTGCCATCTTGGATCTCCCCAAGACTCAGAATATATTTGTTAAACTTTTCCTTATACTTTGTATGTTTGATGTCCTTCAAAATAATTGCATTCATTTTACCATTTTCCTTTTTTTTGTTTTTTATTGAAAATTTTTAAAAATGTAATTTTTAAAAAATGCAATTTTTAAAAAATGTAATTTTTAAAAATTTCTCATGTATCCTACTACCTTTCCAAATTCACATAATACTAGTAATCTTTACAGCATTTTTGCAGATTTTTTAAGTAGATAATAATTTTTTATGTAGATAATACTATCATGTGAATAATGGTTTCTTCTTAACAAGTTCTATGTCATTCCTTCATTTTCCTCCAGAAAAAGAACAAAGTAATGACTGAAGGTATGGTTGGCTTATTTCTATTTGAGTGTTAGAGGCTGAATTTCAATCTCCTTTCTCCCACCAATTCATGCAGTGAAATTCTTACCCCTCGTATCTCAGAATGTTACTACATTAGAAGACAAGATTTTAAAAGATGTAAAGTTAAATAAGGTCGCAGGGTTGAACTGAAATTCATTTGGTCATTGCATATTATTTTTACGTATCTCTAGGTTTTATTCCCTAATAGTTTGTTAAGAGTATTTGTGAGGATATTCATGATAGATATTAATTTACAGCTTTTTTTGTAATATTTTTGCTTTCATTAGCATAGTAAGTATCATCACATAAAATAGTGTGGAAAGTTTTTCTATTTTCATTAAAATATTGTGAAATATTGCTGCTACTTTTCCCTAACTAAATGGAAGTTACCCGTGGAACCATTTGGATCTGTAATTATCTTCAGTGAAAGTTTTTGATTAATAATTCAATTTCGTTATATGGTATATGGTTAATTAAATTTGAAATTCTCTTAGACTTCTTGGATAAATTGCATTTCCTATATAATTTATTTCATGTAAATTGTCAAATTTACTAGCATAAACTTATTCATGGTCATTTTTGTTGCTATGTCTCACACAGCAAGGGATCAGTAAACTGAATAGAGGGGTGAACTGGCTGAGAAATTAAGTCTGAAATAATATTTAGAAATAAAGACAAAAGACACATAAAATAGTTTCATGGCAAGGCCCCGGTGGGTGAATTAGAACCGATGAGTGCAATCCCTAACAAAAAGAAAAAGCCCACCAGTGCTCTATTTATAGCAAAACATATTAAAGGGGGATTTATTGTGAGAAAAAGTTTTTCCAAGATAAAAAAGAAGTGAGAGGTTGTAGGAAAATGGGCCTCATTGGAGTCTTATCACTTGAGTAGTAATTTTCCTCTTCCAGACAACTGGCACCTGGAGGCTATTTGGGCACACTGATATCTCCTTCCACCTCCAGGGAGGTACATTTGAACTTAGGACTGTCTGAACTAATAAATTCCATGGTATCACAGAACTCTTTTTGGGTAGGACATTGCCAAGGCAACGGAGCAGTCTCAGATTGGTGAGATGATACCAAGAGTTCTCCAAGGGGCACACCTCTGCTTAGAGATGGCTCAGGCAAGCCCACAATTCATTCACAGCTCCCAACACATTTTAAGGTCTGTAGGGCCTACCATTCTAGTATTTTATCAATAACATTGATAATATTTTTGTCTGGTTAGTGCTTATTGTCAATATTCTTGACTTTTTCAAAGTACTGAATTTGACTTCTTCAATTTTATTTGTTTTCTTTTATCAGATTGGGATTTATTATTTTCCCTATATTCTCTTTCTTGCTCGCTCTCTCTCTTTTTCTCCCTCTCTCTTAGGTATATCATGAACTGTTTCTATTTTCTTCTTTTGTCTGGACTAAATGAGATATATCTGTCTGAGATATACTTCTAGATTTACATCTTTGTTTTTCTTTTAGCAAATTAAAGATAGAGTTTCACTTTCTTTGCATTTGCATAGTTTCTGAAAAATAAAATCTCTTTAAATTCGTATCTTGCTTTCTCTGTGCACAGTGTTCATTTTTTCTAAGATACCTTCAAGATTTTCTCTTTATATTTGTTTTTCAGAAAATTGATTTATTATTGTGGGAATTTTTCTTTCATTTTAAATTTACCTCAAACATGTACGTTTCATTGAACCATAGTTTGTAATTATTTATTTTGAAAATTTTGGTTCATTGTCTCTTCATATAATTTCATTGGCTTTTTCTTCCCTCTCTTCTCTTAAATACAATTTGTGTATGTTAGCTTTTTAACTCTCCCACAGCTCCTGAGTCTAACAGTCTCTGTTTTTCACATACTTTTTGCATTTCATTTTGAATATTTCCCATTATTCTATTTTCAAGTTCAATGAATTCTTTCCCCAGCTGTTTATAGTTCATTATACAGAATAACAGAAGAAATTTTCAACTCTAATATAATAAACATGTACAAATTCCACATATCACTTACAGAAAAATAGGTGTAACTGAGTCCACATCATTTGTGCCCAGAAATGTGTATGTAGCCCTCTCTTTGTCAGGGCCCATTGTGAAGACTTAGGTTAGTATAGTTGGTGTGTGAGGTAGACTTGATTTTGTAGATTTGTGTGTGGTTGTCATTATTGTTGCCCCAGTTCCCATCAGTTTCAAAATCCTTCTGCCAAAAGCTGTCATTGTGCATGCATATGTAGAATCCTGGTTCTGAAGAACTTTTCCTAGTATTTCCGTTTCATCTTTTTTCGAGTTTCACTTTGTTACTGCACCACTCAATCACGGAGACTGGTCTAGTTCTCACTCACTCTGTCTCTATCTCTTTGCTCTTGATTTCTTCCCTGTGTAGATGCTATGTATACACTTTTGGTAATATTTATTCTATCCTCTGCTAATGTTTGTCGGTGGGAAGTTCTTGACCTTCTTGTCCGGTTATCTGATTTTCTTTTTGGTTTGCATCTCATCATTACCTTATTTCATCAAGTATTTAGTAATTTTGAATGAATGCTAGATATTTATTGAAAAATTATAGAAATAATAAAAGGTTCTATAATGTTAACACTAAAGAGTGTTTACTTTTGCTTCTGATGGAAAATAGGGACATTAACATCCTGATTTATGTACAATGATTAATGCACATGAGGTAATATAACTCTGAACTTCAGGCCTTTTGATGGTGTATTATCATATTCTCACTTCCCTTAAAATCTTCTTCCTATAGTTTAGCCCTTTGAGAGTGAAATCAAATACTGGATGTTTAATAAATCTGCTCTTCCTTGGTATGTCTTCATGAGTCACAAATACTTAAGTTCTGATCCTTTTCCAAATTTTAATCATATGTATATGATTACATATGATTGTTTACATAGATACAATGATTATACATTATATATACATATATATCATATATGTGATATATTATACACACACACACGCACACACACATATTATTCTCAGTAAGAGGTTAGGTCCACATTAACTGATATGGCAGTGAAAGTTCATTTCCTTCCTTCTTGCCAACCTTCCTCCTTTCCTTCCTTCCTTCTTTTAACTCTCTTTTCCCCCCTTTGTCATATTTATTTTAATTCCAGGCATAAATGTTAGGTCATGTATTTTTAAGGATAAATCTTATTGAAGTGATTAAAGTAATCTGTGTAACAATAAACTACTTTACACCTTAAAATATATCAAGATATTTCTTGAGCCACCAAATTTTTATAAAAGGGTATATAATATGGTAGTTTGACCTCATGCTATACACAAAGAGATACAACATCAAGTGGTTTTCCCAATACTAAAATCAAGATAATTTCAGATGCAGAGAAACCTTAACCTTATTACTAAACCAACATCTCAATGACAATTCCTTCCAATTTCCTATGTCCAAATAATTTTCTTCAGTTCATTTTCTCTGGTACCCACCTACCATTATAGACCCCCAAGAGCAATTGGAGAAAAGGAGAAGGGGAGAAAGAAGAAATATGCACACCTACTTTTTTTAAACATTTGCAAATTTTTAATTTAAAAGAAAAACATTGAGGAAGTATGTGATATATATATATATATGTGTGTGTGTGTGTGTGTATATATATATATTCAATGAATATATCATCCGTCATTTAAAATATTACAAGAAAATTTCTTATAAAGAAAATTTACTCAATGAAAGTTTCACAGTTAAGGAATAAGCTTTTGGAAAATTCTTTTATTACCTTTGATATTAAGACAGTTCTACTTCACTGGCAACTTATTTTACAACACTTTGAATTTCCAGAACATCGCATATTTCTATATTAATAGAGAGGCATATAAAGGAAACCACAGTCAGTGTAATTGTCCTCTATTCTGGACAAGTGCAAAATGCTTATAATTTCATTTGCACCTTTGTGCTTAATGCTATTCAGAGTTCGATGTTTATATTTTAGTCTTCAGTCACCTTGTTCTCTTTGCTGAATTTTGTGAGCAAGCAATATTGAAACTAAATTGGATCAATACACTTCAATAGGATGCAAACCTTGGTAGATAATTTAAACTTTAGTATCCTAAGATAAAGAACTCTGTACAGAAAAGCCAAAGTTACTAAAAAGAATAAATTACATTATAGAAACTATCGAACTAAACATGTAATTTCAGTTATCACAAACAATCTTGACAAAATTCCTGGAAAAATCTAGCACATGCTGTCATGGTTTTGTGGCAAATAATAATTAAGCATCAAGCAGTCCATCAAAAGCAAAGCAAAATTTAACATTCTTCCCCATTAGAGCATCAGTCACCTTTTACAACCTACTTTTTCAAATGGAGTCAAACATATTTTCCAATATTTAAGAAAAAGATAAGAAGGAAAATATTAAGAAGTCCAATTATTTCCATACTTATTTACGTTTCCTCTGTTAATTATCAACTCATGTATTATTGTCAGTCTTTGTCTAATGTTAAACTCTACAGGTGAACTAGAAGTACATATACCTTTCTTTATATGTAAATTAATAAGAAATTTCTTCCGGAGAAAACTTTATTGTTATTATCATTATTTCAATTTTAGGTTGGTCATATTCCTCATTAATTCATCTTCTGTTATACTATTATAGATTATGTGATATTCTTTACCTTGCAATGCTCTATGAACACACTATTAATTCTGTGATTGTAAAAGGTGCTCTAAGATAACTCTGAAGAGTCTCATCTGTGCCTGTTATTCACTCAGAAGCTTCTCCACCATCAGAGATGTGATCTTTCCTTCACACTTTAAGTAATAGCATTTCTGTGCCATATTTTTCCATGAAGATTCCCTAATAGACATTAATTGACCCTTGTGTTAAAATCTCACTCTATATTGGACATACATTTCATTTTCTGAAATTTGCTTACTGTCTTTGGGTAGAATCATCTTCCAGTAAAAACATGCCTTATACTTGCTTTATGGAGGTGTTTTAATTTTCCTGATTGTTCTTCATTTTATCTGTAACAGTTTGGAAAACAAATGAATTAAGTTTTAATGAAAATCTCAGTATAAACAAATAGACTCCATTATCAACATATTTTCATTTACCCTCCAAAGCAAGTTAGTGCTCCAAATATCTTTGTTAAGTCAATTTTTATACTCATGAACCTTTATTATATCATTAGCATTATACTAAAAATTTACTATGAAGAGATTAGATATACTCAAATTAGTAGAAAATTGAAATTAGGACTTGTTTTATTTGTGAATTTGAAGCAAACTTTACTGAATATTTATTTGACTACATCAATGCCAATCAACTAAAGATCAGCAATGTGAATTTTAAAAACTTTTGATATTTCATGTTAGATTCATAACATCTAGTTATGCCAGCAAGTATTTCAACATACTAAGTAAGACTCTCAGATAAAGCAAAATCATATTATTTTAACATAAAGGCCTAGAAAATAAATGGTCTTAAATGGCATGTGTTAATCTTATGATACTGAACACTGAAAGAACAAAAAGAAAGCAAATAGAGGATTTCCAATTACTTACAATTATATAAAATGATTTTAAAAATCATTATTAGATTAATTATGAGGAAGACATCATGTAAAAAATAGTTCATATCGTGTAAAAATACATTTTTCATGGAATTAACATACAAATTTGATTAAAAGTATTGAAAAAATCAACTATAACTTTTTCATGGAATTAATACACAAATCTGATTAACAGTATTGATGAATATCAACTAAATGTGTATGCACAAGCACATGCACAATTTTTCAGACATTTTATGATTCACAGGTTTAAAAACTTATACCTTATATACTTTTGATATTCCTAGATCAGTTTCTGGTAATTATTTATAGCTATGCTAATATTGCAAAAGCTTTATGAATACATCTTCTGGAAAATTCAACTTCTGGCATAACACTGTTAAAAAATACTTAAATATTTTTTGCTGACATGTTGAAATAAGAACTATGTTCTCTCAGGGCAATCCACAGTGTTATTTATATATGAGGATATTGGCTTTCTTGGAGTATGAGAGGTGTATGATTTAGTCAAGTCTGGTTTCATCTCTGCTTTTCATGAACATTTTATGAAAAACAAACATGAAATTGGTGTCTATTTCATTAATAAATAGAACCCAATGGACTACAGATGTGCCACCTACATTATGTATTTTTAATACATTGGATGTTAACATGATTGTAAAATATATTTAATGGTTTATGATAAAAGTATCTTATTAATATTCAAATTTAAATCCAATTAATACTTACAGAAACATGAATAAATTCACAAGAAGTTAGTGCTTATATATACAAGATCTGTGACAAGTATAAGATGAAATTTGATTCTTTAACTCCTTTTAAAAATCTGAAGTTATAGATAATGTCAATCATTTCAATCATAAGCTTTCCTTTCTTGAATCTATTATATATTCTAAACAATTTTTTAGTTCTGTTCCTTAAACATGCAATATTATGATGCAGAGAAAAACTCATTTAGTTTAAGCCATAAGATTTAATTTTAAAATAATACAATACTCTTACTGTTAATCAAATATAATATTTAGCATTGGTATAATTTGACTGCATGTCTCTTATGTTAAAAAAGTAACAATAATTAGACTTGGCCAGGTGGTTGTAGCTCAGTGCAGAGCACATGCCTAGCATGCACAAGACCTTGTTGCAATCCCTGGGACCAAACCAAATCTATAAGCAATAAAATCACTTGTTTAATACTCAAAATATTAGTACTAGCTAGATAATTCAACTTTGGGTGCAGAAGCAGTTACTACAATAATAACTCCCCATGATGAATGAAGTTTGGTCAGAGAGTAGCATATCGAATTTTGCAAAATTGCAGTGATCTATTATGAGTGCAGAATATAGGGAATTTTATCTCAAATTTAATATCAATTTTAAAATGAACAAAAAGCATGTCTTGACTGTGCCTGCCTGCCACTTCTTGGACCTCCGGTGCCCACATCCCTGGTGGACTCTGAACCCATGCTGTGGCTCCCCAGGGTGTTTGGAGACTGGTGTAGACAACTTGAATTATCCCTGAGAGTGTGGCCACCATCTCTGGGAGGGGGGAGCTCCTGACCTGAGACACCTGCAGGAGAATGAGGGCTCTCTGACAGGTACCTCACTTTCTTTGGGAAACTGACAACTGGGAGGGCTGAGTGGTGGATGACTATTGTACCACAGATTTTTTTTTTTAATTTTTGTTTTTATGTCTTTATTGTTCTCACTCTATTTTCCTTTTGTTTACCTGTTTCCTCAGAGTCTCTATCTCCCTTTTCTCATGCTAATGACCAACTTCTTTTGACCTTGCTCTCACTCTTCCATTGTCTAGGACCTCTATGTACTCACTTCTTATCCCATTAACAGTTACATCCTAAACCACCCCTCAATCCTTTTTGTCTGCCATTAGAAATTGTAGAACTCATTGCAAGCCTATTGGCTATACGGTAGATAATATTCAAACTCATCCTCTCTGTTTATTATAATACTGTTAGTATCTTCATAGGGGATATCCAGTTTAGGGTTGTATATTGTTTGTATTAGGTGCTACTAATATTGACCTTCCTCTCAAAGGAGAGGTATTGGAAACCTGCAGGGTCACAATTAGCCTACAGGGGCGAAGCTGCAATACCTCAGATCTTCACCACTAGAGGTGGTGAAGCTGCAATACCTCAGATCTTCACCACTAGAAGATACAGGAACAACATGAAAAAACAGAGGAAGATAGTGACCTTAACAAACCAAGATGCTATTTTGATAGAATCCAATGATAGCACGGCAATAGAAATGTCAGAAAATGAGTTTAGAATAACTAAACTTGCACATAACTGAAATGATTTGTGAAGCAAAGGATGAGCTAAGAGAGCAAATGCAGTCAATATATGATCACTCCAATAAACAGTTAAAAGAGCAAATGCAGGAAGCAAAAGAAAATTTCAATAAAGAGAGATTTAAAAAAACAATAAGAAATACTTGAAAGAAACAATAAGTCAAATTAAAAACTCAATAGAAAGCATCACCAACAGACTAGATCTCATGGAAGACAGAATATCTGACAATGAAGACAATATATTTAATGTGGAAAATAAAGTTGACCAAACTGAGAAGATGGTAAGAAAGCATGAACGGAACCTCCAAGAATTATGGGATACCATAAAAAGACCAAATTTATGAATTATTGGGATGGAAGAAGGCACAGAGATACAAACCAAAAACATGAACAATCTGTTCAATGAAACAATATCAGAGAACTTCCCAAACCTGAAGAATGAAATGGAAAATCCAATACAAGAGACTTACAGAACACCAAATGCACAAAATTGCAACAAATCCATACCAAGGCACATTATAATGAAAATACCCAACATACAAAACAAAGATAGGATTTTAATGACTGCAAGAGAAAAGCATCAGATTACATATAAGAGGAGATCAATATGGATATCAGCAGATTTCTCAGCCCAGATCCTAAAAACTAGAAGGGCCTGGAACAGCATATTTCAAGCTCCAAAAGAACATGGATTCCAACCAAGAATCTTATAGGCAGAAAAACTAACCTATAGATATGATGATGAAATAAAGTCCTTCCGTGATAAACAAAAATTAAGAGAATTTACAAATAGAAAGCCTGCACTACAGAACATTCTCAGCAAAATATTCCATGAGGAGGAAGTAAAAGACAACAGTGCAAGTCAGCAAATGGAAGAACTACTGTAAAGGAAAAGCCAGTCAAAGGAGAAATCAAGTCAAATTAAAAACAAAAAATAAGCCAAAATGACTGGGAACACAAATCATATCTCAATAATAACCCTGAATGTTAATGGCCTAAACTCATTAATCAAAAGACATAGACTGGAAGATTGGATTAAGAAGAAAAAAACAACAATATGCTGCCTTCAAGAGACCCATCTCATAGAAAAAAACATCCACAGACTAAAGGTGAAAGGAAGGAAAAAACATACCACACACATGAGAACTCAGAAAACAAGCAGGGCTCTCCATTCTCATATCAGATAAAGTGGACTTCAAACCTAAGTTAGAAGGGATGAAGAAGGACTTTTCATACTACTTCATGGAACCATAAACCAGCAAGACATAATAATTTTAAATATTTATGCCCCAAACAATGGAGCAACTATGTACATCAAACAAACCCTTCTCAATTTTAAGAATCAAATAGTCCACAACACAATAATACTGGGTGACTTTAACACACCACTCTCACCACTGGATAGATACTCCAAACAAAAACTGAACAAAGAAACCATAGAATTAAATAATACAATCAGTGATTTATACTTATCAGACATATATAGAGTATTTCATTTATCAGCAAGCAAATACACTTTCTTCTCAGCAGTTCATATATCCTTTTCCAAAATAGACCACATGCTATGCCACAAAGCACCCATTAGTAACTACAAAAAAAGAGATACTACCTTGAATTCTGTCAGACCATAAGGAAATACAATTAGAAATCAATGATACAATAAAGAGCAAAAATTAGTCTAACACCTGGAGACTAAATAATATGCTAATGAATGATGCAATGATAACAGAAGACATCAGGGAGGAAATAAAAAAATCTTAGGGTAAATGAGAACAATGATACAACATATCAAAACCTCTGGGACACTCTGAAAGCAGTATTGAGGAAAGTTCATTGCACTGAGCTCACACAGTAAAAGAATAAAAGGTCAACAAATAAATGACCTAACATTACATCTCAAAGCTCTAGAGCAAGAAGAAAAGATCAACAGCAAAGGTAGTAGAGGACAGAAAATAATTAAAATCAGAACTGAAATCAATGAAATTGAAACAAGGGAAACAATTCAAAAAATTGACAAAACAAAAAGTTGGTTCTTTGAAAAAGTAAACAAAATTGATAAACCCTTAGCCACACTAACAAAGAGAAGGTGAGAGAAAACTCATGTTACTAGAATTTGTGATGAAAAAGGAAAGATCACAACAGACACCATTGAAATACATAATATAATTAGAAGCTATTTTGAAAACCTATACTCCAACAAAATAGAAAACGTCAAAGACACTGGCAAATTTTTAGAGACATATGATCCTCCCAAACTGAATCAGGAAGACGTACACAATTTATTTATTTATTTATTTAATTTGTGGTTCTTTCAGTTTTATTTTACTATTTCATAAAAAGGATAGTAAGGATACATTGTTAGGATAAAACCAAAATAATCTAATCTAATGCTTATCTCTTCAAATATTCAAAGGGTTTTGGTCATTGTTTTTGTTGTGCTGGGGATAGAATCCAGGGTCTTGTGTGTGCTAGATAAATGCTCTACCATTCAGCTATGTCCCCAGCCCAAATGTCCAAGATTTTTATCCAGTTAAAGCTGGTGGGAATCTTTCTGAGCAAATTAAATACTTTTCTACATTCTACTTTCTTAAACATGGGATACCTTTCTTTGACATACACAATTTAAATAGATCAATTTCAGGCACTGAAATAGAAGAAGTCATCAAAGCTTACCAACTAAGAAAAGCCCAGGACCAAATGGATTCTCAATAGAATTCTACAAGACCTTTAAAGAAGAACTAATACCAATACACCTCAAAATATTCAAGGAAATAGAAAAAGAGGGAACCCTTCCAAATTCATTATGAGTTTGTACACTCTGATACCAAAACCAGACAAAGATATATCAAGGAAAGAAAACTTTAGACCAATATCCCTGATAAATATAGATGCAAAAATCCTTAACAAAATTCTGGCAAATTGCATACAAAAACATATTAAAAACATAGTGCACCATGATCAAGTGGGGTTTATTCCAGGGATGCAAAGTTGGCTCAACATCTGGAAATCAATAAATGTGATTCATCACATCAATAAACTTAAAGGTAAGAATTGTATGATTATTTCATACAATGAATCAAAATGCAGTGTGTAAAAATAAAAAAAAGCAAATAAATAGAAAATTAAAAATAAAGTTTATCTTCTGTACACTATCAGTTTTTGTTGCCAATTTTAACTTCATCAATGGAATACTTCTTAAAAATTATTTTGTGGTTCTACATTCTTAATAATTGTGGCAGTTGCTGTTGAAATTTTTATATGTACATATAATATGTATTTAATTTTTCTACACATATAAGCATATTAGTTCATAATTTCAGTTTATAAATTAAAATATATCATTTAATAAATTGATAATATCAAACAAAAAACACTATAAAATTATATTTGTCTTTCACATATGGAACTGTGTTTATATTGAATCCTCTTTTGCAATAGCTTAGAGCCATTCAAGTTTACTTTGGACAAAGTTTGTGCTTCTAAATGTTACTTTGTATTAGTCCTGATAAAAATGATAGCTCCAAAGTAAACAACAAAGTATAATTATTATACAGACAAAAAAACCTTTCTAATTTCAATTCTATCATTTCATTTTTTTTAATTTATTTTTATTTTAAACAAATGGGATACATCTTGTTTCTCTGTACATGAAGTAGAGTCATACCATTTGCGTAATCATACATTTACATAGGGTAATAGTTTTTGATTCTATCATTTCTTTAAATGCCAGGAAAGATGATGAATCTCACTTAACCAGATTGGTCAAGTTGCTGGGCACAAACTTATACAAACAAATTCAGTATTATCTCTTATAATGGAATTGAAAAATTGAATATGGAAATTAATATGAACATAATAATATTTAAAAGAACATAAAATCATGAAAACATTCAAAATAAAATATATGCCAGATTTGTATGCTGAAAGTTACAATGCCGATGAAAGTGTCTAAGAAGGCAGAAGGCCATATTGTGTTTATGGATTGAAAGACTTAATAATATGACATTGTCAGTTGTGTTAGCCAGTTTAGTTATCACTATAACCAAAATACCTGACAAGGACAACTTACAGCAAGACATGTCTATTGTGCACTTATGGTTGCAGATATTTAGTCCATGGTCATTGAATTTCATTGCTCTGAACCTAAGACGAGACACTACATCACGGTGGAAATGCATGACAAAAGAAACCTGCTCAGTTTATTGCAGCCAGGAAACAGAGATAACAAGGAGTCAGGGAAAAATATAATCTCAAGGGCAAGCCTCCTACTTTCTCTAGTCATGCCCCACTGCTTTGTGTTAACACCCAGCAATGCATCTAAATTATTAATCCATCAAATGAATCAATCTACTAACTAGGCTACAGTTCTCATAATCTAATCTTCCCCTCTGGATCTTCATGTATTGCCATATGAATTTAAGAGGGACAACTCATATTCAAACCAGAACATTGAGTCTTTTAATATGAATATAGAAATTCATTTTAAGTCCAGCATAAATTCCAGAAAGACTTTTGTAGATCTCATAAACTGATTCTAAAATTTACAGAAAGACAAAAGGACCAGACTTTTGAAAATAAGTGCAACCTGGAAGACTCACACTACCTAGTTTCAAATTTTACTATTAAAATACAATATTCAATAGATTTAGGTATTATAAAATACATATAGGAATAAATCACAGGATGTAGTTTCCAGGAATAGGCTTAAACATTTGTAATCTCTTTTGACAAAGGTTCCAAATAATTCAGTGACAAAATAATTTAATGGCACTTGTTTTATTTTTACCAAATGTGTAAGAAAAATTGGAAAAACATATGCATCATATAGAAATAGTGAAGAAAAGACAAATTATAGTCCACAAATTAAATTTGTGTACACGTTTTAAAAGCAAATGTTCTTTCATCTCATCATTCAGTGCATGCATTTGCTCTTTCATCTCATTGTTTGCTTCCCTGATCATTTTAATTATGTACATTCTGAACTCCTTTTCTGTCATTTCTTCTGCCATGCTGTCATTGGGTTTCATTGATGTAACATCTAGATTTGTTTGCGGCATTTTCTTTCCTTGTTTTCTCACCTGGAAGAATAAGAAACCAAGAATAGCTAAAGCAATCCTTAGCAGGAAGAGTGAAACAGGGGGTATTGCAATACCAGATCTTCAACTCTACTACAAAGCAATAGTAACAAAAACGGCATGGTATTGGTACCAAAATAAGAAAGGTAGATCAATGGTACAGAATAGAGGACACGGACACAAACCCAAATAAATACAATTTTCTCATACTAGACAAAGGGGCCAAAAATATGCAATGGAGAAAAGATAGCCTCTTCAACAAATGGTGCTGGAAGAATTGGAAATCCATATGCAACAGAATGAAACTAAACCCATATCTCTCACCATGCACGAAACTAAACTCAAAATGGATTAAGGACCTCGGAATCAGACCAGAGACCCTGCAGATTATAGAAGAAAAAGTAGGTCCAGATCTTCAACATGTCGGCTTAGGACCAGACTTCCTTAACAGGACTCCCATAGCACAAGAAATAAAAGCAAGAATCAACAACTGGGATAGATTCAAACTAAAAAGCTTTCTCTCAGCAAAGGAAACTATCAGCAATGCGAAGAGAAAGAGCCTACAGAGTGGGAGAATATCTTTGCCAATCATACTTCAGATAGAGCACTAATCTCCAGAATCTATAAAGAACTCAAAAAACTCTACTCTAAGAATACAAATAATCCAGTCAACACATGGGCTAAGGAAATGAATAGACACTTCACAGAAGAAGATCTACAAGCAATCAACAAACATATGGAAAATGTTCAACATCTCTAGTAATAAGAGAAATGCAAATCAAAACCACCCTAAGATTCCATCTCACCCCAATTAGAATGGTGATTATCAAGAATACAAGCAACAACAGGTGTTGGCGAGGATGTGGGGAGAAAGGTACACTCATACATTGCTGGTGGGGCTGCAAATTAGTGCAGCCACTCAGGAAAGCAGTGTGGAGATTCCTTAGAAAACTTGGAATGGAACCACCATTTGACCCAGCTATCCCACTCCTTGGCCTATACCCAAAGGACTTAAAATCAGCATACTATAGAGATACAGCCACATCAATGTTCATAGCTGCTCAATTCACAATAGCCAGACTGTGGAACCAACCTAGATGTCCTTCAATTGATGAATGGATAAAGAACTGTGGTATATATATATACAATGGAATATTACTCAGCCATAAAGAATGATAAAATTATGGCATTTGCAGCCTAATGGATGAAATTGGAGAATATCATGCTAAGTGAGATAAGCCAATCTCAAAAAGCCAAGGACGAATGATATCGCTAATAAGTGGATGATGACACATAATGGGGGAGGGAGGGGTTAGTGTTAGAGATAGAGTTAGGGTTAGGGAGGGGGGCAAGTATGGAGGAAGGAAGCACTGTATAGAGGGAAAATAGGGGTGGGAGGGGTGGGGGGAAGGGAAAAAATAACAGAACGAATCAAACAACATTGCTCTATGTAATTTATGATTACACAAATGGTATGCCTTTACGCCATGTACAGAGAAACAATATGTATCTCATTTGTTTACAATAAAAAAATACATATTAAAAAAATTTTAAAAAATAAAGCAAATGTTGGAGAAATAATTGTAACTATTAGCAGAGATTCTTAAAACATAAAACATATTAAACCTAATTTTTTAAATGAGATATTGATTTTAAACATATTTGTTTCTTGAAAAATATTTCTATAAAATAATATATTTAAAATACAAATATGATAAGAAAATTTATTGCTACATATATGGAAGAATATATTTGTAAATTCACATCTTTAAATGATCTATATACTCTAATCTATATCCAGAGTATGTAAACTAGTGTACAAGATAAAAATGGTCAAATAAAATACTGAAAAAAAAAATTGAACAGATGCTTCACCAAAATGTGAATGGACAATGAATACATGAAAGATACTTAACATACTCTTTAGGGAAACAAAAATCACAAACTAATGGAGAGAGCACTGCACATATACTCAATTGGCTAAAATTAAAGAAAAAAAGGGAAAACCCAGAAAACGTGAAGTTTGTAAGGTTGAAGTGCTTGTTTGACAATCATGTTTTTGCCTCTAATATAGAGCGATAAAAACACTTTGGAAAAATATTTGGTAGTTTCTTGTTAAGTTACATATTCATTTGCTATATGACCCACTAATCTTATTTCCAGGAAATTACAAAAGATAAAAAAAAAACCATATGTTTACTAGAGATCTATATACAAGTTTTCATAGCAAATTTCTTTCTAATTATGTAAATCTGGAGTTAGCCTGAAAGTCTGTCAAATGTTGAATAGATAAATAAATTACAGTTTATATAGGTGATGAATTACTATCATCAAACATAAAGTGAACAATGATGGAGATGACCCTAGAGAGTGTACACCTAAACACAATGAGTCAAACGTAAAAAGCTTCATGCTATGTAATTACATTTATAGGACATAATAAAAAAAATGTATATGTGCAGGTACAGAATCAGACTGGTGGTTGTGGATACTGGGAACACAGAAAAGGGAGTATTTGTAAAGGGACTAAGGGAATTTTTCTGAGGTAATGGGACTACTCTCTATCTCAAAGGTGGGGATATGTCCATGGATCTGTAAGTATCTCCAAATTATTGAATTTTACTACTAAACAGGGTAAATTTTATGAAAAGTAAATTATATTCAGTGAACCTGAACTTTAAAAATATACAATAAAGTAAATATGGTAGGAGGGTAAAAATAGGCTTTAACTATTTAGAGAGCATTGTTTGCCTTGGAAGAGAGAATATTTTTAAATATTTCACTTTGATAAATAAACACTTGTGTTATAATATCAAATAGGAATAGGAGGGCATACTATTTTTAAAAATTTGTAACAAACGGAAAGAAGGAATGAAGGAAAGATGGAAGGAGGGAAGGAAGGAGAGAAGGAAGAAAGGAAGGAAGGAAGGGAGGGAGGAGGGAGGAAGGAAGGAAGGAAGGAAGGAAGGAAGGAAGGGAGGGAGGGAGGGGAGGGAGGGAGGAAGGAAGGAAGGGAGGGAGGGAGGGAGGGAGGGAGGGAGGAAGGAAGGGAGGAAAAAGAGAGGAACAAACAGCAAATATGAGACAGGAGATTGAAACTACATTTAAAAAAAGAGACAGGATTCCAGTCAAGAAAGTAAATGTCTTGCAGAGTGGATTTTAACATTCAGGATGTTTACCCAAAGCAGATCTCAAACACAAAGACGCATGACATTAAAGTTTACAAGAAAGAAGAGGAGGAGAAAGAAGAAATCTGAAGATGAAGAATGAAGAAGAGGAAGTGGAAGGAGAAGAATGAAAAAAGAGGACAGGGAAAAGCTACAACACAAACTTTTACAAAATGTTAAGTGCATTATTTAAGAGTTGTATAACTCTCAATTTACTTGAGAGGAAAGAATAGTTTAAATATATACAAACGTAGTTAAATTTCCTCATTATTTGTTACATATGAGAGGATTACAAAAATATTGACAAAGTTGAGAAATTTAATGTACTTCATGTTAATACACAAAAAAAATAGACTCCATACATGCAGTGAACACATACTTTTCATGTCAAGAGGAATACAGACACAGCTCACATACAGCAAAACTTTAAAATCATAATGTATATGATTCACTGTAATTGTTTGCCATGGCCAGAGGCATAGCATTTCATCTCTAAATAGTGGAAGATTTTTTCATATTGAGGTTGCTGAATTTTCTAACAATTATACTGTATGTCAGTGATACATGTCATATGATTTCAAAACTTTTGAGTTCCACTATTGCTAAATAATGCTTCCTTACTTTCAGCATTTTTCAATCTGATTTGACAAACTGACACTTTTTATTACATCGCAGACTAAAACACATTAAGTATAAGTAAAAGGACTAACCTAATGCTGAGTAATGCAATTTATTCTGAGAACACAATTTATTCTGAAGATACGGCAATTTTTAATGCCAGAAATAATATGACTACCTTTATAAAGCTGTAAATATAAAAGATATAATGTATTATAATGAAAACATAATAGAACACTGAGCACATCACTCTATGATGTGCAATTGAGATAAAAGTTAGAATGTGAAAGAACTAAGAACAGTAATTCTAGAAAATACGTACAACAGTAATTCTAGAAAATACATGCTGCACAGAGAACATAGATAACATCTGACTATATGTTACGTCACACCAAAACCAGCATAAATAAACACAGAGTAAAAACAAGCATAAAACAAAAATAGTTTCACCAGGAATAATTTTTAGAAACGACTCTTGAATAATAACACAAATGAGTTTACAGATTTTTCTAATACGTAAGATTAATAAAAACACTGTATATTCTCATTTATAACGTATTCATATAAATAAGCCAGATAAGTCAGAGCATTAAATATGTATAATGAAAAAACAAAATTCAAGTAGATTAATATAATCTCAGATTCAAAACCTTAAAAAAGAAGAGCACATAAAAGGAAATAAAAAGACTATTTGTATTCCACTTCATTTATTGACATTTTTATAACCTGTTTATTTAAATGTTTAATTCATTGATTTCTGTCTCTCTGGTTAAACAATGAAAATATTTTGGGTTATAAATATTCCCTTACTTTCAGCATTGGTCATGTCAGATACATCATGTCATTCTATATAGCATTGTCATTTTATCTGGTCTTACAAAAGTCAGTAATTGCAGTTTGGGAATCTATTAGGGAAGGAAGTTGCCTTGAAGGGTATTCTGTTAAATACTGAATTTGAAATTATTTGATATATTTAGTAACCTTTTCTTGTTGATTGCATCCTTGTTTTGTAAAGATTTTTTTTAATAGTCAATTAGTTTATCTTTTCTTTTGCTAATATTCCATAGCTAGAGCACAAATCAGATGAAGTATCATCATTGAAAAGTATGAGTTTTATGGAGTGAGTATACACGTGTTCATATGTGTATTTTAATATATTTGTGGTCTATGTGTACATATATTTTATAATATGAAATATATTTATGCATTTCTGTCATTTGCATCCTGAATTGAATGAGAACATTACCCTCAATTTTCCTAAGCGCTATCGTACTTTATTTACTTTTCCTTATTTTTTAAAAACTGATGCTTCATATATTGACATCAATTTATTAGGTACACTGTCATAGTAATTACAACTTTTTCCACTTGTATGAATGTATGAAAATTCCTTTACTAGTAGTAGGAATGTGTTTGATTTTTATGCTATGTGCTAATATTTTCTTCCTCTTTTCTTCGGTGGGAGAGATCTGACCTATCAACAGAGATTCAGAAGCAATTTATCTTCCTTGGACAACCAAGGTGATTTTCTGCCGCTTCTTGCTGGAGCAAGGAGGGGGAGAAAAGTGAAATAAAACATTAATCTCCAACTAGTATATCTGCCTTGAAATGTCAACTTACTATATACATTTTCATTTCCCATCTAGGAGCAAATCATGATATTACAAATATGAAAAATGATGAGAAATCAAGAAGGTCAGCAATCTGTTAATGGACTCCTATAATCTGCAGGCTCTTTTGATAAAAACAGTGATGTACGGGAGCATGGACAAAACATTCCTAGTTCTATGTAATATCTGTTTGATATATTTTTAAGTATAATAAAGGCAGATCAAAGAGATGAACATACATCGGAGAAACAACTGAAATACAGACCTTGCAAAGAAACTATGAAAATTTGTAAATTTAAAATGTATTCAAGTAATATTATATAGTAGCCAATTCATTTTGAAACTTGAAACTATATCAAAGTGTAATTAAAATATCTCCAAAACATATTTTTGTCTTAAACAAGTTACATTAAATGTAATAACTAGTGTATTATATTTCTTCCACAGAAAAAATAAATTTCTTCATACTAGAGAGGTCACAGATAGGATATTTCTATTTTCCATATGTATTTTCCATATCTATTTTCTATATGTATTTGCTTTTTAAAATAGATAATGAAATTTATAATAATCATTATTTTTCCTTCATTATCATTAGTTTTGCAATAATCCTAAATCTATAAACTGTGTTTGTGGTGAAACTGTCTAGTAATACATTACTTTCATTCTATGTTTAATTGAAAATGAAAATCTCGGTACAATGAGAATTTAAAGGGTTACTTCTACAAGAAATCTGTAAATATTAGGTGGCTCCTCTAGAGTCAGTCTTTTTGGGAGCCATTTTCTCATTGAAATAATTTTTTTCTTAAAACAGTCACAATGGGAAAAATGGAGCCTGCTTTATGTTTCAACATGTTGCAAAGTTAATAATTCAGAAAAATTTTGGCAATCAATAACACAGTTTGATTTTCATTTTTATTTTAGTAAAACCAACTGGATCTTACATATGACCTGATACTTTTTCACAGTTTTGTTCATTCTCAATCCTAGTACTGCTCTTTTCTTTTATAATAAAAATGGTGCTGTTTAATGGCAAGACTATCTATGATTAAGCATATTATTATAATTACACTATAGAGAATGAATTTTATAAAAGACTTGATATGAGCCAAAGAACCAATGCATGTACTGATAGAAATTACTTTTATTTTAAAATGTAACTCTTCAAATTGAAGGGGTAATTTTATATTCTTGCATTTGTTGACCATACATATATGTCCTGTATATTATTTTTAATAATTTCTCTATTTTCAATGTATTTAATTTTAGACTTTTCATTTTCTAAATAATAATTTTATTAAAAATTGTATTCAGAGTACACCTTTCTTTTATATTTGTAATATCCATTCATTTGTCTTCGGAAATCTTCATTATGATGTTATTGAGGTGAATCAATAAGAATTATGTGATTACTCCAACTTTGGGATACAGCAATGGAAATTGCTAGCTACATTTTTATTTCTCACAGTGTCATGAATAGAATCTAATAAATCTTTACATGCATTGCAAGGATTTATTTTATGATTTTATGATTGCTATATACAAAGTCCTGTGTTAAGGTCTTTATATGCATTAGGTTAACAGTTATCGAACTTGTTAGTCTCAGAACCTTTTAGGCACAGCCTCAAATATTTATTGTTCACATGGGATGCATGTATCAACATGCGCCATATGGGCTATAAAGCATGAGGGATTTAAAAAATATTTTAATTTTATTTATTTAAAAATAACAATAACAAACACTGCATTTAAAAATACTATTCTTAAATATACTTTTTAAAAACTAAAAAATAATTATTAGAATATAGGCATGTGGCTGCATTTTTAATATGTTATTCCTGTAATGTGCTTCTATGTTTACTCTGTTGCCAAATTTATTTTGGTTTAAATATAAAAAGAAAATTTATCTCAAATAGGTAAGTACTTACAAAAGGGTGTGATATTTGAAAACATTTCTTAGATATCTATAGATAATATCTTTCTTGTTGAACCAAGAAAAGTCAATAAATACTAATTACTGAAGATAAGATGCAGGGTAGAATCGGAAATTTTATCAATGAACTTTTCTTCTTTCTTCTTTCTTTCTCTTTGTGGTGCTGGGATTGAACCCAGGGCCTCATGTTTTGCAGGACAAGCACTCTACCAATCTGAGCTATATCCCTAGTCCCAATGAACTTTTTGTACTGTATAATATTAAAATCCATTGATTGGTTGACACTTCTAAAAAACTTTTGGTGTTAGGCATGATTTTTTTGTCATTTAAAAAGGTAACTTTTACCCATAACACAGGTCTTCCCCATAGTGACACCATTTCATTATATAATAATTAAAAATCCACATCCATTAATTGTAAACATCTATTTCATTAGGAAAAATATTTAAGTATTTAAAAACAGTCAAAATCACAGTAGTAGCTACAATTTCCAAAACTAAGACTCAAATGCAATCTTATTTACACTTTGGCAACAAGTGCTGTCAATTTCTTCTCATGAAATGACAAACATTCTTTGTTCATTTTTGAGCAAATACCTACCAATACCCAACCAAAGTAAATCCACATGGTAAGTTTTTAGATATATCAAAAAAAAAAAAAAAAAAAAACCAGTTTAGCTGGCAACTCAAATAATCATCAAATGTTTTCCTAAATGAATGATGGATAACATGAGGCCCCAGAGTCCTAAGCTAGCCTGATCATGGTTTTTGTAAATAGAATTCTATTTGAGCACAAACACACTTGTTTGTTTACTTATTTGCTGCTTTGATGCTCCAATAGCAAAGATTAGTAGTTGACCACCATTGACCGCATTTTTAACAAACCTAAAATATTTAATATTCAGTCTTTAAAAAAGTGACTCACTTTTGCTCTAGGTAACCTATTACTAGGTTCACAAATGATACATGATTATTTCCCACTTATCACATATAATGTTAAAAAGAAATACACTCAAATCAAGATCTAATAAAGTACATAAATTATAATGTTTCATTTAAAACGTTAAGTGAAATTGGCATCAACTTATTATTATTATCATTGTCACTTTAACTGTGTGCATATTCAGGTGAGTAGTAGTGAAAATGTGAGTAGCTTCTGGGACAGTTTACACCATTGAATTGCTTGGTGCCAACGTCCATGCGAACAATGTCAACATGGTGAAAATGGCAAATAATATCATTGTATTATTATGAAATAGTAGTATTATTGCCTTACTTTATAGAAGAGCACAGAGACATAGAGAATTATTAAGTAAAAGGTCTAAGGATAAAAAGTCAAGAAGGCAACAGAATTAAGATTTGAAATCAACCCTCCGAACTTAGACTTTGAGGAAATAATTTAAATGAGACTGACTCAACATCTCCCCTAGAGTTCACTATCTTTACCTTCAACCAGTTTTTCCTATTTATTTAGTTTTTCTTCTCCACATTATTTACCTAAATTGTTCACAACCAATCATTTTATCTGATGGCATACGCTGAAAGACCACATGTAATTGTCAGTTTCATAAGCTTTGAGTAAAGAACAAACAAACAAAAGCAACTCTAGAATAAATCCAGCTTTCTTCACGTTTGCATGCATTTGAGGAAGTTACTTTTATGAATCTGTTTTCAATACTGATAATAAAGAGCTGTAAAGTTTAGACTAGATGCCATATGCAGTTTAGTTGGCACAGTAGTGAATAGAGTTTATAGCAAATATTCTTTTCACATTCCGAAGACACACACATGCTTTTTGTTTCCGCACTTGTTATTCACTCTTCTCTCCAATGAACTCCAGTGGATAAGTCATTGGATTTTTTTTTTAATTCATACAATCTTATAAGAGCATTGCTAATCTAAGTTATTGTTGGAGTAGATTCTTTTTTTGATTCATTAGTGTATTTCCTAGAATCTTTTCCTTTCATAGACTGGTCAAAACTTCCACAACTTCCTTTGTGACTACTGTGCGGGTATCATTCCACCATGATACTTAAGTCTATCATATTCATTGGTTAAGTGTAGAACTTGGGTGAACTGTATTATAATGGACCCCCTCACTGTCACAATAGAGCAAGATTTAAAGGGAACATCAGATAAAGCAAAATTGTACACATATATTCATGTTTTATTTGAACTGTTTGTGTACATGAATGTCCATGCATATTGATGTACAGATATTGACAAAGCTTACTTTTAAAAATCAGAATGATAATGAAGCTATTCTCCTGTACATTACAATGCTGAAAAGAACAAGAAAATTTGGAACTCAACCACTGATACTGATGTTCGTGTATCTGTTTTGTGAATATGTGTGTGTATAATTCCTTACATGTAAGATATTCTAAATAAAGTATTTCCTAACACTCTGTACTCAAGACTTTCAATCATAATTATAAGTTTCAATGAGTTAAAAAATTTACTTCAAAGTTTGCACCTTTTTAAAAAACTTTTCTCCTATTAAGAATATTACTCAAGTTAAGAAAAATTATGTATAATCTTGTGTGTGCCTTTTTGTGTATACATATGAGTGTGTAGACATATGAATGTGTTTAGTAATATAATATGTCACATAGGCATACAAACATCCTTTCAGTCATGTTAATCATCACAATAAATGACTTTCTTTTTTGGAAGAGCTTCTCTTTTCCATGTTGTTTTTTTCAATCAGCTGAGTTGCAATTAACACAGCAGCAGGACAAATTAGCTGAAGGGTATTTTTAAGCAGAACTTACACATCTAAAGTGAGTTGTAGCTCTAGACTTCTTCATTTTGTAGGTGGAGGCTGGGTTAATTGCTTTTAATTAGCTTGCCAAATTACCCTAAATAGGACCAATATTTGTCTACATCTTCCTCATACCAGGGTCCTGTAAACCTCAAGGCAAAATTTCTCCACATCATTTCTCAGCTCAGTCCTTTGCCCTTTCATTCTCCTAAATGGCTGCTAAGTGCTGCTGTGATGTGTTCTATGACCAAAGAATATACTAACAAAGGGCCCAAAATTTTCACTGTCTTTTTCTCTTCTGATCAGAACTTCTTTGTTCTTCAAGTGTATGATCCCATAGGAGGAAAGTTATTTCCCAGGATGTTGTCTGTTACCCTCCTCTCAGTGAGGAATTTTCTGACCTCCCTATTCAATATTAACATCTACCCACTAACTCACAATATTAAAAACTTTTACATAGCATTGGTCTTCCTCTAGTAAGTCTTATTTCTCTGCCTATCAATTATTATTAACTCTTTATCTCCAATCACTATATCTTGCTTGAAGATAAGAATGATTCTTTTTTCTTTTTTATTCACTCTTAAACCATAAGAATGCAAAAAATTCCCTGCCAAAGATAGGTACTCAAAAAAATTAAGTGGATATTAAATGATTAATCTTATATTTTGTTAAAATGAACACACTGTTATGGGACATTAGCATGGTGGATGTGTTTAAAGGTGACTGACACCAGAGGAACTCTGGACTAGACTAGAAGGTGGAGGTGTGCCTTCAGCTCACAGCCTACACCGAGACGACATATTGATTGTGAAATGTTAGAGAAGACTCTTTTAATTATTTTTTTATTTGTTCTAATTTGTTGTACATGACAGCAGAATGCATTTATACATTTTGAGAGATCATACATACATGGAGTGTAATCTCTCATTTTTCTGATTAGAGAAGACTTAAATGTGCAAAGCTATGTATAACTATGCTCATTACTGCTAAACCTCTTAAAATTACAGGAGTTACTTACATTTTGAAGATACGTTACCTTTTTGTGTGCAAATTTAAAGTCAGCATTTAACAAAATCAGGTTGTAAAAATACTAAAAGGACAAAAGTAACATAATACAAGGTAAGACATTTCCCTTTCTGAAGAGTGCAAGTGATCTTTTTTAGCTCTTGAGAGACATTTAAATATTAGAAATCTGTTCACAACCTGAATGAATGTTAATTTAGGTTCCTGGACTTAGCCGTGAAGAGATCTAGAAAAGACAAACAGACATACAAATAGAGAAAAAGCTGAGGCCCAGTGGATCACTAAACTTGATAGGGAAATAGTGACATGAGCAAGCTCACCATGTTTATTATATAGGTTTTAATGTCAAAAAGTTTATTGTTAGAAAGTTCTTCCAGATAAAGAGAACTAAAGTTGAGGGTATAACAGCCCAATTAAAACTATCCAGCTTGCTCCCATGATTCTCTACCCCCTGGGCAGCTGGCATTTGAACTTAGGGTTAAGAACTGATAAATCTGTGGCTAGCACAAAGTTTCCCTTTGAACAGGGCAGCACCACAGCAGCTGGGCAGTTTCAAATCATTGCCTTTGCACTGAGATTCCAGGAGGGGTATCACTTCTGTTGCTAGACAGCACAGAGATCATAATTCATTCACTGCTTCTGACATAAATCAAAAACTTTAATTGAAAGAGGAATATTAGAAACATTTTATTATGTAATTAATGGAAGATGGCCAGGACAAGCTTTTTTGAAATCTAATTTGAGACATTTCAGGTTAATATTTGTATTATCTCCTAGAATAGGAGAAATGTTTAATTGATTCCCAAATAAACTGCCTGGAAAAAAAAATTGGGGCTGGAATTAATCTCTTGATATAATTGGAATTCATTAAAAAATGCATTTTTAAGCTATAATGTATTTTGTTAATAGTGCCACTCATTCTGATTTAGTTTGATTTTTAATAGGACATTTTCTGGTTAAAAATTTATTGCAATAATATAAACAATTAAAATCTTATATTTCTGTGAATTAAATGTCAAACTATTTCTTTTCACTTAGTTTAGCTAAGATTCTAATCTGAAAAGGTGACCTCACTAAATAGTACAATATAAATATATAGGGAATTAATTTCAGAATAAAAAGTTCATGAGACTGATATAATGTGTATGTTATTTTTTTAAAACCAAATTTAGGTTCACGGAAAAATTGAGTATAAAGTACAGAGACTTTGCACAGACCCCTACCTTCATATTGGTATACATTCTTCATTATCAACAACCCCACCAGTCTTAACCTTTGTTACAAGTAGTGAACCTACATGATATGTCATTATCGTCCAAAGCCCATAGTTTGATTAAGACTTATTCAAAATCTATAAAATGACATGTATCCATCATTATAACACACAGGAATAGTTTCCCAGTCCTAAATATCCTCTGTGCTAACTTATTCATTCCTCAAATTTCTAACTCCTATCTTACTGTCCCTAGGTTTTGCTTTACTAAAGTGTGATACTTTACACCAAAAATACAAATAACCCAATCAATAAATGGGCTAAGGAAATGAGCAGACACTTCACAGAAGATCTACAAGCAATCAACAGATATATGAAAAAACATTCAACATCTCTAGTAATAAGATAAATCCAAATCAAAACTATCATAATGTTTCATCTCAATCCAATTAGAATGGCTATTATCAAAACTACAAGCAACAATAGGTATTGGCGAGGATGTGGGGAAAAAGGTACACTCATACATTGCTGGTAGAGTTGAAAATTGGTGCAGCCACTGTGGAAAGCAGTATGGAGATTCCTTTAAAAACTTAGAAAAAGTAGAACCACAATTTGACCCAGCTATCCCACTCCTTGGCCTATACCCAAAGGACTTAAAATCAGCATACTATAGTGATGCAGCCACATCAATGTTTATAGCAGCTCAATTTATAATAGCTAGATTGTGGAATCAATGTAGATGCCCTTCAATTGATGAATGGATAAAGAAACTGTGATATATATATTTGGATATATATATATATATATATATCATTGTGTGTGTGTATATATATATATATATATAATGGAATATTATTCAGCCATAAAGAATAATAATATTATGGCATTTGCAGATAAGTGGATGGAGTTGGAGAATATCATGCTAAGTGAAATAAGCCAATCCCAGTAAACCAAAGACTGAATGATTTCTCTGATAAGTGGTTGATGATACATAACAGGGGTTGGGGGAGGTAAGGAAAGAATGGAAGAAGGATGGATTGTGTACAGGGAAATGAGGCGTGGGGATGGGGTGGGGGAAGGAAAGAATAGAATGAGACAAACATCATTGCCCTATGTACATGAATGAATACATAAATGGTATGACTCTATTTCATGTATAACCAGAGAAACGATAGTTGTACTCCAATTGTGTACAATCAAAATAAAAAAAGAAAAAAGAAAATAAATAAAGACCTTTATATTCTAAAATATATTGTTCCATTTAATATTATGCATTGACAGTTTACATGCAAATATAGTGCATTTAACTCATTATCTAGAATCAGCTAAATGACATAATTCATATTTTGTAACTCATATGCAAATGTATTTCATTATTACCACAATAGTGGAGACACTGCAAATAATTAATTCAGGGAAAAAAAATGAAGTTCCAAAGACAAGTGGATGAAGTAACAGTACTTGATTGTATCTGTTCAAGATTCTTAAGCAAGGAAAAGTAATAAGTGTGAATGCTATGACATACCAGCAATAGTAACAGGTCTACTTACTTATACTTAATTTTTCAACTATTCTGTGAGTTACATGTTAGCATTCCATTTTACAGAAGAGGAAAAAGGCTTAAAGAGAATCAGTAACTTAGTCTCATTTATGAAACCAATATCTTATCTATGGAGCCAGGATTTGAAGCACAATTATTTCTAAATCCTGCATTCATTCTCTTCTCAAGTTTTTCCAGATCTTAATGTAAACTTTATATTTGTGTTCCTTAACTTTAGTCTTAATCTATGCTACCTTCTTATTCCATAAAATCAGAAAACTAAATGAACTTCACAGAGAAGTTAATCCTAACCAATACTTCATGAACAAACAGAAAAATTACATAGCTTCCTCTCTTACTGTCAGCAACCACTGCAGAATCCCCAAGGTGATAGTCCTCCTTCAATAAAAATAATGCAGAATTATGATGAATAATCTGTTTTAAATAATGTTTTATGAATAAATAAAAGTCAAAAATAAAAATAAAGTGTGATACACTTGGAATAATGCAATGTCGAGCTTCTTCAGATTGGTTTCTTTCACTTAGCAAGACACATTTAAGTTTCCTCCATGTTTTTTCATGGGTTGAGAGCTTACTTATTCATATCAATGAGTAACATTCCATTGGCTGGAGGCTTTAAAGTTCATTTATCTATTTACCCACTACATGATATTTTGGTTAACCCATTTTAAATGTTGGCAATTATGAGCAAGGCTGCATATGATCCATATGCAGTTTTTACAGTTAAAACTTTTGAACTCATTAGGGGAAAAGAGTATGTTTGCTGATCACATGGTTAGAGTATGTTTATTTTGTAAGAAACTATGATCCTGTCTTTCAAAGTGACTGTATCATTTTGCATGCACATCCGCAATGAATGAGGTTTCCTGTTATTCCACATTTCTGCCAGCATTTGGTGTTCAGTATTCTGAATAGTGGACATTCTAACAAGTGTGGCATCTAATTGTCATTTTATTTGTCATTTCACTGATGACATATGATGTGGAAGATCTTTTCCTATGCTTATATGCTTATATACAGAAGACGTATATTTTAACAGCATAGTTTTTATTTTATTTATTTATTTATTTATTGCGGTGCTGGGGATTTGAACCCAGGGCCTTGTGCTTGCGAGGCAAGCACTCTACCAATGGAGCTATATCCCCAGTCCCTGTCTTCTGTATATTTTAATGGATGAAATGTCTGTAACAGTCTTTGGCCGGTTTTTTTAGGCCTGGTTAGGTTTCTTACTGCTCACTTTTAAGAGTTCTTTTTTTATTTTGGGTAGTAGTATTTTATCTGATATATCCTTCACAAATACTTTCTCCCAGTCTATGATTATCTTTTCATTCTTTTGAAAGTGTCCACATTGGGAATTTTTAACTTTAAAGAAATCCAGTGTATCAGTTAATTTTTTAAATAAATTGTACCTTTGTTGTTGCAAATAAAATGAAATTGCTAAGATTCAAAGTCATGTACATTTTCTGATTTTATCTTCTAAAATATTTATAATTTGACATCTAACATATCTGTGAATCATTGTAGGTTAAATTTTGTGAAGTTTCTAGAATTTTTTTTTTCACATAGACATGCAGGTTTTAGTACCATTTGCTAAAGAAAAAAAAAACTATCTTTGGGCCATTGTATTGCCTTTGCTCTTTTGTCAAATATCAATTGATGTAATTCATGTGGGTCTATTCTGGACTGTCAACTCTATCCATTGATCTATTTTTCTATTTTTTGTAAGTATCTCACTATCTTGATTACTGTAGCTTTTTTGTATGTCTTAAAATTGGTAATGACTCTTCTCTAATTTTTTTTTCTCCTCCAATAATGTGTTGGTTATTATGGGTTTACTTCCTCTCCATATAAACTTTAGAATCAGTTTGTCTCTATCTAGAAAATAAATCCCTGCTGGGATTTTAATTAAGATTGAATTGAATCTATATATAACTTAAAACTATGCATCACCTTGACAATATTGAGTCTTCATCTACCTGAATATGGAATAGCTCTCGATTTATTTAGGTTCTTGGTACTCATCAGATTTTTATACACTTCTTCATAGACATTTCAAACATTTTGTTGGATTTATACCTAAGTATTTAATTTTTGTGCTAACATAATTGGTATTGAGTTAATATCAAATTTATTTTGTTCATGTACATTATTTTTAACCATATTTTTGCAATGCTTTTGATCAAAGTAGATGAAGAAGTAACTTCCTAGATATACCCACCCAAATTTCCTGTGGAGACAGCCCGAAAAGAGTTGTGGAGGAATAAAACATAGAAAACAACTGTTAGCACCATACCTTCTACAAGTTGCTTACCAACCTGATAGTACAAAGATTGGGCCACAATTAACAAAGCCTGAGGTTCACAGCCACCAACGTAAGTCAATGGTATTTCTGTTCCCTGTAAACAGAAAACACAGAACATGAGGAGGATGGGGCAGACCACTACATACATACACAATACATGGATTTCCTTCGAATCGGATCCTTTGAAAATATACTCTCAATTCCTTTTTCCCATTTCCTCTTAAACTGGTTCTAAACAGGCTGTTTCCAGTCTTTTTGTTTTCCTCCTACTAATTGGGCCATTCCTTTTCACTTTTTCCTGCTGAAACCTTAACTTTCTCCAGCTTATGACAATTTCAGCTTATGGATCTTTTCTGTTTTTTGTCTCAGTAACAGCTTTCCGTCTTGTGGTTAAACGACTTCTACAACTAATTACTAAACTTAGACATCTAACAGCTTGTTAAACTTCAATTAGATATTTAGTAGACATCACAAACTGAATTCTGGAAACTCTTTTCCCAGTATTTATTCCATAGTCAGATGTCTTTACCTGAGGAACTTCACATTTCTAGTTGCTCAGGACACAACAGGCGTTTCCTCCTTTATTTCTTTTCTTCACATCCCATGAGCCCTGAGTACAGAAATTCTTTTTAGAATCTAATTATAAAAATACATAAAATCACTTTCTGCACAGAACCAGCTCCAAGTCCCTGAGCCAGCAACGAGCTCCGGCCTGCAGGCAGCTTCAGGGACCAGGACAGGACAGCCAGGGACTTCCCCAAGCAGCACTGCTTCCCTCCGGTGGCAGGCGCCTTTCAAGGCCAGCTTCTTGGATCAGACCACCCAGTGAGAGCCTTTCTACACAGAGTCAGCCACAAGTCCCTGAGCCAGCGGAGAGCTCCGGCCTGCAGGCAGCCTCTGGGACCAGGGCAGGGCAGTGAGAGACTTCTCCAGGCGGCCCTGCTCCCTCCAGCCGCAGGCTCTATCCACGGGGCGATCCAAGATGGCGGACTAGAGGGTGACTGCATCTCCTGTTGCTCCAGAACCCAGGATTCAAGAAGGGGAGGCATTGAGAGACTCAGACTAAAACAGAGCCACGGGGTGAGTCTCTCCCACCAGGTGAACCTCAGACCAGGTGGCAGGCCCGGATAGGGGTGGCTCCTCAGAGCAGGGCAGGACAGCTAGAGTCTTCCCCAGGTAGCCCTGCTCCCTCCAGGGGTGGGCTCCTCCCACATGGCCAGCTTCTCAGGGAGGCCCCTCAGTGACAGCCTTACTGCACAGAACCAGCTCTGAGTCCCGGAGCCAGTGGCGAGCTCCGGCCGAGGCAGCTTCAGGGACCAGGACAGGGCAGCCAGGGACTCCCCTAAGCAGCCCTGCTGCTTCTGGCCGCAGGCTCCTTTCACGGCCAGTTTCTCAGAGCAGACTGACCAGTGAGAGCCTTTCCACACACAGCCAGTTCCAAGCCCTGGAACCAGTAGCTGGCTAGGGGCAGCTTTCTTCGGAAGCACTGCATTATCAAGTTCCTTCAAGACTTCAGGCTACTGAAGGCTGGGAGGTGATATATTGCAAATCTACAGGAACACTATAAGCCAATAGAGTAAATCTGCAATATTTGAGTCCCACTGACATCTGACCAATATGAGAAAACAAGGTAAGAAAAGGTCTCAAACAAACTTAGATACTATATCAATAAAACACAATGACAACACAGCAGAAGAAGTGTCAGAAAGGGAGTTCAGAATGTACATAATTAAAACAATCAGGGAAGCAAATGAGGAGATGAAAGAGCAAATGCAGGCATTGAAGGAGGAGATGAAAGAGCAAATGCAGGCATTAAATGATCGCACCAATCAACAGTTAAAAGAGCAAATACGGGAAGCAAGAGATCATTTCAATAAAGAGTTAGAGATACTGAAAAACAAACAGAAATCCTTGAAATGAAAGAAACAATAAACCAAGTTAAAAACTCCATAGAAAGCATAACCAATAGGATAGAACACCTGGAAGACAGAACCTAAGACATTGAAGACAAAATATTTAATCGTGAAAACAAAGTTTACCAAACAGAGAAGACAGTAAGAAATCATGAACAGAATCTACAAGAATTAAGGGATATCATGAAAAGGCCAAATTTAAGAATTATTGGGATTGAGGAAGGCTTAGAAAAACAAACCAAAGGAATGAACAATCTATTCATTGAAATAATATCAGAAAATTTTCCAAATCTGAAGAATGAAATGGAAAACCAAGTACAAGAGGCTTATAGGACTCCAAATAAACAAAATTACAACAGACCCACACTAAGGCACATTATTATGAAAATACATAACATACAAAATAAAGACAGAATTTTAAAGGCCGCGAGAGAAAAGAGTCAAATTACATTCAGGGGGAAACCAATAAGAATATCAGCAGATTTTTCAATCCAGACCCTAAAAGCTAGAAGGGCCTGGAACAACATTTTTCAAGCCCTGAAAGAAAACGGAAGCCAACCAAGAATCTTATACCCAGCAAAACTTACTTTCAGATTTGACGATGAAATAAGATCCCTCCATGATAAACAAAAGCTAAAGGAATTTACAAAAAGAAAGCCAGCATTACAGAACATTCTCAGCAAAATATTCCATGAGGAAGAGATGAAAAACAACGATGCAAATCAGCAACGGAAGGAACTAGCCTTAAGGAATAGCCAAATAAAGGAGAAACCAAATCATGTCAAAAACCAAAAATGAGTCAAATGCCTGGGAATAAAAATCATATCACAATAATAACCTTGAATGTTAATGGCCTGAACTCATCAATCAAAAGACATAGACTGGCAGATTGGATTAAAAAGAAAAATCCAACAATTTGCAGCCTGCAAGAGGCTCATCTCATAGAAAGAGATACCCATAGACTAAAGGTGAAAGGATGGGAAAAACACACCATGCATACAGACACAGCAAAAAGCTGCAGTATCCATCCACATTTCAGATAATGTGTACTTAAAGCCAAAACTAGTCAGAAGGGATAAAGAAGGACATTACATACTGCTTAAGGGAAGCATAAATCAGCAAGACATAACAATCATAAATATCTATGCCCCGAACATTGGCTCATCCATGTACATCAAACAAATCCTTCTTAATTCCAGAAATCAAATAGACCACGACAAAATAATACTAGGCAATTTTAACACACCTCTCTCACCACTGGATAGATCCTCCCAAAAAAATTGAATAAAGAAATCACAGATCTCAGTAACACAATCAACAATTTAGACTTAACGGACATATTTAGAATATTCCATCCAACAAAGAATGAATACACTTTCTTCTCAGCAGCACATGGATACTTTTCTAAAATAGACCATGTCTTATGCCACAAAGCTACTGTTAGCAAATACAAGAAGATAGAGATACTACCTTATATTCTGTCAGATCATGATGGATTGAAATTAGGAATAAATGACAGAATGAAAAACAGAAACTTCTCCAATACCTGGAGATTAAATAATACGCTATTGAATGATGAATGGATAACAGAAGATATCAGGAGGGAAATTAAAAAATTTTTAGAAGTAAACGAGAACAAAGACACATCATATCAAAATCTCTGGGACACTATGAAAGCAGTACTTAGAGGAATATTCATTTCATGGGGCGCATTCAACAAAAGAAGTAGAAATCAACAAATAGACGACTTAACATTACAGCTCAAAGCCCTAGAAAAAGAAGAGCAGACCAACACCAAAAGTAGTAGAAGAGAGGAAATAGTTAAAATCAGAGCCAAAATCAATGAAATTGAAACAAAAGAAACAATTGGAAAAATTAACAAAATAAATAGTTGGTTCTTTGAAAAAATAAACAAAGTTGATAAACCCTTAGCCACACTAACAAAGAGAAAGAGGGAGAAAACTCAAATTACTAAAATTCGGAATGAATAAGGAAATATCACAACAGACACGAGTGAAATACAAAACATAATTAGAAGCTACTTTGGAAATCTATACTCCAACAAAATAGAAAACCTCAAGACATCAACAAGTTTCTAGAGACATATGAATTACCTAAACTGAATGAGGAGGATATACACAACTTCAATAAATCAATTTCAAGCAATGAAATATAAGAGGTCATCAAAAGCCTACCAACAAAGAAAAGTCCGGGACCAGATGGGTTCTCAACCGAGTTCTACAAAACCTTTAAAGAAGAGCTCATTTCAATACTCCTCAAAGTATTCCATGAAACAGAAGAGGAGGGAACCCTCCCAAACTCATTCTATGAAGCCAATATCACCCTGATACCTAAACCAGACAGAGACACATCGAGGAAAGAAAATTTCAGATCAATATCTTTAATGAACATCGCCGCTAAAATTCTCAACAAAATTTTAGCAAATCACATCCAAAAATATATTAAAAAAATAGTGCACCAAGATCAAGTGGGTTTCATCCCAGGGATGCAAGGTTGGTACAACATCCAGAAATCAATAAATGTCATTAACCATATCGACACAGTTAAAGTTAAGAATCACATGATTATTTCAATAGATGCAGAAAAAGCATTCGATAAAATACAGAACCTCTTCATGCTCAAAACACTAGAAAAAATGGGGGTAGTGGGAACATTCCTTAACATTGTAAAGGCCATCTACGCTAAGCCCGTGGCCAATATCATTCTAAATGGTGAAAAACTGAAAGCATTCCCCCTAAAAACTGGAACAAGGCAGGGATGCCCTCTTTCACCACTTCTATTCAACATCGTTCTTGAGACTCTAGCAAGAGCAATTAGACAAACCAAAGAAATTAAAGGGATAAGAATTGGAAAAGAAGAACTCCAACTATCCCTGGTCGCTGATGACATGAATATATTTAGAGGAACCTGGAAATTCCACCAGAAAACTCTTAGAACTCATAAGTGAATTCAGTAAAGTAGCAGGTTACAAGATCAATTCTCATAAATCCAATGCATTTTTTATACATAAGTGATGAATCTTCAGAAAGAGAAATTAGGAAAACTACCCCATTCACAATAGCATCGACCAAAATAAAATACTTGGGAATCAATCTCACAAAAGAGGTGAAAGATCTCTACAATGAGAACTACAGAATACTAAAGAAAGAAATTAAAGAAAACCTTAGAAGATGGAAGATCTCCCATGTTCTTGGATAGGCAAAATTAATATTGTCAAAATGGCCATACTACCTAAAGTGCTATACAGATTCAATGCAATTCGAATTAAAATCCCAATGATGTACCTTACAGAAATAGAGCAAGCAATTATGAAATTCATCTGGAAGAATAAAAAACCCCGAATAGCTAGAGCAATCCTCAGTAGAAAGAGCGAAGCAGGGGTTTCGCAATACCAGATCTTCAACTCTAGTACAAAGCAATAGTAACAAAAATGGCATTGTATTGGTACCAAAATAGAGAGATCAATGGTACAGAATAGAGGACATGGACACAAACCCAAATAAATACAATTTTCTCATACTAGAAAAGGGGCCAAAAACATTTAATGGTGAAAAAATAGCCTCTTCAACAAATGGTGCTGGGAAAACTGGAAAACCATATGCAACAGAATGAAATTAAACCCCTATCTCTCACCCTGCACAAAACTCAACTCAAAATGGATCAAGGACCTCGGAATCAGACCAGAGACCCTGCATCTTATAGAAGAAAAAGTAGGTCCAAACCTTCAAGTTGTTGGCTTAGGATCAGACTTCCTCAACAGGACTCCCATAGCACACGAAATAAAAGCAAGAATCAACAACTGGGATAGATTCAAACTAAATAGCTTTCTCTCAGCAAAGGAAACTATCAGTAATGTGAAGAGAGAGCCTACAGAGTGGGAGAATATCTTTGCCACTCATACTTCAGATAGAGCGCTAATTTCCAGAATCTATAAAGAACTCAAAAAACTCTACACCAAGAATACAAATAACCCAATGAACAAATGAGCTAAGGAAATGAACAGACACTTCACAGAAGAAGATGTACAAGCAATCAAGAAACATATGAAAAAATGTTCAACATCTCTAGTAATAAGAGAAATGCAAATCAAAACTACCCTAAGATTTCATCTCACCCCAATTAGAATGGTGATTATCAAGAATACAAGCAACAATAGGTGTTGGCGAGGATATGGGGAAAAAGGTACACTCATACATTGCTGGTGGGGTTGCAAATGAGTGCAGCCACTCTGGAAAGCAGTATGCAGATTCCTCAGAAAGCTTGGAATGGAACCACCATTTGATCCAGCTATCCCACTCCTTGGCCTATACCCAAAGGACTTAAAATCAGCGTACTACAGAGGTACAGCCACATCAATGTTCATTGCTGCTCAATTCACCATAGCCAGATTGTGGAACCAAACTAGATTCCCTTCAATTGATGAATGGATAAAGAAACTGTGGCATATATATATACAATGGAATATTACTCCACCATAAAGAATGATAAAATCATGGCATTTGCAGGCAATGGATGAAATTGGAAGATATCATGCTAAGTGAGATAAGCCAATCTCAAAAAACTAAAGGACGAATGATCTCACTGAAAAGCAGATGCGGACATATAATGGGGGGTGGGAGGGGTTAGCGTTAGGGTTAGGGTTAGTTTTAGGGTTAGGGTTAAGGAGGGTGGTAAGAATGGAGGAAGAAAGGACTGTATAGAGGGAAAAGAGGGGTGGGAGGGGTGGGACGGGTGGGAGGAAGGGAAAAAAGATAACAGGATGAATCAAACAACATTACCCTATGTAAATTTATGATTACACAAATGGTATGCCTTGACTCCATGTACAAATAGAGAAACAACATGTATTCCATTTGTTTACAATAAAAAACAATACATAAAATCCAACCAATCCTATATTTATTGCTATGGACTTAGAATGGGTCAATATATTCTCTCATCTAGTATTCTGATTGTAGTTGCTCTGTTACATCATGTCCCTCTTTTCAAAAACCTCTACTGTTCCTGTTGCCATTGGAGTACAATTTAACATTCCTAAAATGACCATATTATATTTCTGACTTAATTTCCTGCAAACATACCCCTCCTCTCTTTTCCTGTCATGCTAAGTATGCACTCAGAGATGAGCCTTTCCACCGACTGATTTCTCTGGATAGAGCTTTCTTTCCTTTACATATACAGGGATTCCTTCCACCCTCTTCCAAGTCTTTGTTCCAGTATTATTCTCACAGTAACATTTTCCAAACCATCATGTACATAACTGCATACCCTCATTGCCTACCCTTATAACTGTTCTTTTCCATTTTTCTCACATAGCATCTATCATATTAAAAGAGATGGCATAATAATGTGCATTTTCTTTGTCTTTACATTGAATGTAAACTTCAAGAAGGCAAGAAAGTCTATCTCTTATTTTTTCATTAGTTCTAGGTGTCAAAGATATAGTAAGCACTCAATAGATATTTTGAATTTGTTAACACAATTTCTAGTAATTCACATTTTATGAAACATTTATGAAAAGTGACCATATATTAAGACCACAGAGAAACATAGCAAATTTTCAAAGACAGGAGTGGTATCAGTTTTTCTAATCATGATATAGAAAAGTCTAAATTTTAAAGTTGGGGGGGGAAATTGTTCACATAATGACATTTAATAAGTTTCTATTAAAAATGGTTTCTCAAGGACAAAATAAAAATGGAGATAATAACTTTTTAAAAATGTACTTCAAACCCAAGGATTATTTATTAAGGATAAAAATTGGTAAGTTAAGCAAAGGAATGAATAGTAATACATAGGAAGCAGAAATCATTTTATTGAGAACAATTAGACTTCATAAATAAATAAAAGAGTTGTCTTTTAAAAATATAATAAAAAGATAAGCAGTAAGCTGAAATTAGCAATAAAGGTGCAAGGAGTAAAATACACAAAATTATAATTATGTATGGAACCAGAATGAAAAGAGTGAAAAGTACAAATGTTTATAAAATATTTAATCAAATTTGAAAACCTCAATGGAATTGGTGATTTTTAGGAAATTAAATGATTGTTACAGATACATATAAAACCTCAGTAGAACAATTATTATAAAATAATTATAAAAGTTGTCAAAATTAAAGTACCTAATAAAGATAATGCCAAGAAAATCTCACAGTTCATCTAATATAAAATGAATAAATTATTTTATTAGGTTTAAAGTTTTCCATAAAATAAAAAAGTTTCAAAAATGTTTTATAGAACCAGCAATATACTAATTCATTAAAAAAATAAAATCTACATTTTGTGATGGTATAAAATTAAAAAGAAAAAATACTATATAAATTTACTATAATATGTGGACTTGCCAAACATGTATGATAATTATTAAAGAATATTAATACATACAACATTCATAAAATACCAAGAGGAAATAATTATGAGAAACAGACTATTAATGTAGTAAGAAATCTTGCAGGGTAAATATATAAGAGAATCAATCTATTATTAACCTCAGGTAACTATACTAAAACGCATAGGCGAATGCATAGCCAAAGACACAAGATTATCAGGATATCCATTGCAGCACAGTTATAAGTACCTAATAAAAATGAATAACAAAAATTTTAATCAATAATAAATACATGCAGAATTTTACAAAACTAAATAGTATACAAAAATGAAAATGATTTATTGATAGTTCTGATAGCATGAAAAAATACTCAAATATAAGATTAAGCATGATAATCTTAAAATTTGGGCAATAAAATTTTGTATTAGAAGCAGAACAGGGTTAATATGAGAATAGTGACAAAAGGGTTTCTACTTTTTTTGTTTTTAATTCTTTAACCTCTTGGACAAATATGCTCACTTCATAATGATTTACTGATCCAAGTACTTTTAGTTTCTAAACACAAGTCTGTTTTATGTGAATAAAACATTCTAGATATTCACACAGTGTAAATAATGACTGTATGTTCAAGGATGTACCAGTAACTGACCAAAGTCCTCATTTCTTTCCCACTTATTCCATCTAGTATACCAATACCAATTAAGATTAAGTATCCCCATTCTATATTCTTGGAACTAGAAGTGTTTCAGATTTCAAATTTATTCAGACTTTGAAACATTTCCATATACTTAATCTCAGGAACAGGACCCGATTCTGAATACGAAATTCATTTTTACACACACCTAAAAGACAGGTCAGAGATAATTTTGTATAATTTTGTTTGTAATACTGTTCATGAAAAAAATTTTTATGGTATAGAATTTTCTACTTCTTGTAAAATGTCAGTGATCAAAAATTTCAGATTTGGAGCATTTTGGATTTTTGGAATTTTGAAATAGAGAGGCTCAGCCTTAATTCATCAGTAATATTTGAAGCATCAATCCAGTGAAAGTAAAATTTTTGTTTCCCACTTCACGAGTTTTAGAGGCAGATTGCCAGGATTTGAGATGGCTCCATCATTTACTAGACAATCTGAGATAATCAAATCTCTTAACCCTTAATTGTCTCAGTTTGTTCATATGTATAATTGGGGGAAATATTACATCTGCCTTATAGGGCTATTAAGAAATGTAAATAGGTGAATTTTTGCACAGAACTTAGAATAGCACCTGGCACACTTTAGGGCTATAATTGAGAAATAATCAAATTTATTAATATAGTAATTCTCAAATACCTAAAAAGATTACCTCCTTTGTTTCATCATATGCATTTTGAAAATGACATCTCTGTATATATCTAATTCATCACTTCTCAATGACCATATGAGTGCAGCTAAGTGTGGCATGCGCACGCGCACACACACACACACACACACACACACACACACACACACTCACACACACATATGCACCTTTGCTGAGAAATTTCACTCTGGATTTTTGTATACTATATTTAGTGGGCTTTTAGGAGTTTAGACAATCATACTTTTCTTCTCCATTCATTTTCACAATCTCAAAGGCCCATCTCCTTATAGTATCCTGTATTTTTCTAACCCCTAATTTCTCAATTTTTTCCCTCACACTCAGTTGTTGACCTATTTCATTTTCACTGAGGAGAAAAAAGAAAAAAGAAAGATGGAAGGAAGGAAATATTCACACAGTGTAAACAATGAGTGTATGTTTGAGGATGTACCAGAAACTGACCAAAGTCCTCATTTCTTTCCCACTTATTTCATCTACTATACCAAGGAAGGAAGGTAGACAAACAGGATAGACTGCATGGGAAATTCTCTTAAGTCCCCAAATCCTAGTCCATGTATATATATCTGTGTAATCTTTTCTTTTAAAATGATTGAACTCTCCTTGTCCCTGGCAAAGCCCAAGTCCTCTTTTGTACATTGAATCCTGCTTTCTGTCAGTTAGTCAGACAAATCGATGTGTCAATGCTTATTATGCTTTCCTCTACTCAGAATATTTTATTCAATATACAAATACACTTCAATGTCTTCCATATTATAAAACATAAGAAAACCACACTCCTCCCTACAGTCAGCCCTTCTCAAAGTTGTCATTCTAGGTGTTTTTGAAAATACTAACCTAGAATGTTTGAAAACATTCTAGGTTTTTGAAAATACTCTCCATTTTTTCTCAAATTCATCCAATCAGATTTCACCCAACATTTCCAATATCTCCTGTATCCTTCATATTAATAATTAAATCCAATCTTCTTCAGACTATTAGCAACATCTCACTTTGTTGTTTTTTGTATTCTTCTTGTAACACTCTCTTCATTTGCTTATGTTACAACGCTATCTCAATTCTCATCCCAACTGGTTGCTGGTTCTAAGTGGGTTTTTTTTTTTTTCCTTTTTGTTTTATTGTCCTCTCAAAAACTTAAAGAGATCTAGAGCCTCATTCTACCAATAATGCATTGGTATCTGTACAAAATCCCTAGCTGGTCTTCTCTAAATTTTATGCCAAAACTTTGATTCTTGTTATGATGATAATTCCCAAATTCATATATCCAGGGTAATTTTTGCCTGTGAAATAAGGTCTGTATTTCCCATCCCCTACTCAAACTTTCCTCTTATTTAAACAGTAACATATCACACTTCACATCTGAAGGATATGGGTACCTGTCTTCCTGCCCCACTCTATATGATTCTGCCACCAAAACTCCCATGACCTGGCCCTGCCCATTGCCCCCCCAAAAGGGCCCACCAAAAGTGACTAACTCCTCCCATGGCCTGGCTCTACTAAGGCTTCCTAGAAAACCCATACCCTTGAGGTCATTTTGCCCCTAAAGATGTGCCCCTCTGGTTCTGAATAAAACATCACTGGTCCATGATATCTGCCTCCATTTCTCTTTTTCTTTTTGTATTCCTTTCCATGTGCTTTCAACATCTACAAAACTAATTTCTCCAAAATATCTACACACTGCTTCTACTTCAGTCTTTCCTAACTCAGTAAAAATTAACCAAAACTTACAAGTTCTGATCAAAAACTCTTTGAGTCATCCTTTTTCTCAAAACTCCATCTAAGAAATTATTGCATACATTAATAAATTGTATTTGTTGAACATTCAAAAGTATCCAGAAACAAATCACCTTTAAAGGCATTCATGATGTACCCACATAAAAGCTCTCAAAACCTCCTTCCTGGATTGTTGCCTGTGCCTCCTGACTGGTCTTACCACTTCAGATCTTACTCCACATCACTGTTTTCTACATAACTTAAAGAGTAATTCTACAAAACCATTAGATACATCATTTCTCTCCTCTCCTAAAATATCAAAATTAACTGTTTATTTCACTCATATTAAATGATAAATTCCTTACCGTTGTTTACCTGTTGTACATGAGCTGTGATTGTATCTTTCTGCATCTTCTTTTATTATTCTCCCTCTTGCTCATTCCTCTCAAGTGCCTTTGGACTCCTTTATAGTACTTGAAAATATCAAGCACATTTGTCTCAGGACCTTGGTTCTGTCCTGTTCTGTCCACCTGTAACATCTCCACCCACTCCTGCAGAGATAATCACCCATACCTCCTCGATTCTTACAGTTTGCTCAAGGAAATGTTTTCAGAAATATTAAAAATATCCCCTTGGTCAGGTTTGGAAGGTTTTTCCTTTTTTTTTGTTTTGTTTTGTTTTGTTTTCTATTATAAATCCTTATATTTTACTTACTTACATTTGTGATCTCTGCCTTCTCCACCAGAACATGGTTGGAGTGAGTGATATATTGGGTAGTTCCTGACATATAGTGAACCCTAGTATCAGCCTGTCATGGCTGACAGGAAATAGAGTACACAGGAATCCAGTAACTCAAGTGAATTCCTATTCACTAAAAGGTCAACTAGTTAGGTCCAAAGAGTGCTGTAGAAAGCCATCACATTAGAGTTGTCGCTAAAGAAATCAGGATATAGCCAGCTCATAAGGGAAATTTAAAAAGCAGAGAGTTGGGAGATAATGTATCATTTGATTATATCCTTTTTCTTTTCTGAAATAACATTACGGAGTTATCCATTGCCCATTTCCAGCCAGAATGTAGATGGCATAGGAGCTCCTGGATAGAAAGTTACCAAGAAAGATAAATTGAAGGTATTTAACATAGCACTCGATAAATAATGATAAATGAATGCTTTGGTGAATATTCAGGTAAATATCTTGTGACACAGAACTATTTCCCTAGGTGCAGAATTATTAAACTTGAGTAAAACTATGCATTAACATGAATACTGTGAAGCAGCATTCTTCAACATTCAATAACAACAACAAAACCCTTATACCTCTCCCACCAACAGGGTATAGGTTATCAATTTCTCCTCATAACTAACCTTAACATCAAACATACTTTTTGACCTTGTATTAATTTTCTCTGCAGCAAATGACCACAAAAATAACTGGGCAAAACAACTCTTAAACAATAATTAATGAGACTTGGAACATAAACTAGTTTTCTCAGTCCCCAAGCATTTTTCTCTTAGATAAACTCTGAGCCATTTCCTAGAAATCCCCACCAGCTCTGAGACCTTTTATTCACTAATGCAAACTGTATGGACATTTCTTCCGTATCTCCCTCGACCTCTCCATTTAGATGCTTACCCAGAATACTCCCAAATTGCACATAAATCTTAATTGTCACAAAATCTTCTTTTAAAGAGATCAAACACAAAACATTTGTAATAGTGAAAAAAATCCATTGAAAATACGTGCTGCTGACTAATTGGCCAGCATGAGTTAATAGTTAAATATTTATATTTTTCAAGTGATTTTATTTCATTTATGTTAACGTAACAGTTTGTAGGAGGGGAAAGAATGGGAAGGATTTTCAGAATTACTTATACAGTGTTTTCTTTGTTTACCTTTACATGTAGAATAATAAATGCAGAAATTTGCTGCTGCTAGTTCAGAGATATAAAACAAGGGTTACAATGATATTATAGAATGCTGCCTTCTCATCTTCGATGTACTTCAGCTTCTTTTCTTTTTTTAAATGTATTTTTAGTTGTAGATGGACACAATACATTTATTTTATTTATTTTTTACCACCGCTTTTCTTGAAGATTAAGAAAACTATTACTTCAGAGCTTCTCAGAAAAACAGTGCATATGTTCCACCTAAAATAGACTTAAACCCTTCATCTCGCCAGTTCAAGTTATTTGAAACTTAAAGGGAACTATTCAATTTGAATCACATTAAATTAATTTAAAAATTGTGTATAAACACAACTTGGATGATTCTGATGCAGCGTTTTAATCAGGTTTTTCACTGTGGTGATCAAAAGACCTGACAAGAACAGCTTTAGAAGGAAAACTTTATTTGGGGGTTCAGGGTTTCAATAGGTCTCTAACAATAAATGGCTAACTCCATTCCTCAGGGCTCAATGTGAAGCTGAACATCATGGTGAAAAGGTGTGGTGTAGGGAAGTGAGTCAAGACATCACACTAGGAAGCAGAGAGAAACCAAACTCAACAAATACACAGCCCCAGGCAGGCTCCCAGTGACCCACCTCCTCAAGCCACACCCTCCCAGCCTACAGTTACCACTCAGTTAATCCTTATCAAGGGATTAATTCACTGTTTGGGTTAAGGCTCTCATAACCCAATCTTTTCACTTCTAAAGCTTCTAGCACTGTTTCATACCTCATACCTAAACTACAACATACAGTTTTACTTGGGACACAGTCAACCAGATGATCTCTAAGCATTTTCCTTCTTAATACTGAAATTAAAAAAATATTCTCTCATATCCTATTCTATATGGCTAGTACAAATATGTGTAGAATATAGCAAAATAATATTTTAATGTAAATATACCTTTACAAGCCTCCTTATTATTTTGTATAACATATAGTAAGGAATTAAATTTATGTAGACAGCATTATTGAATGTAAAATGATGCAAATTTAAGCCGATAAGTTAATATCTTAATAAATAGAATTATGTTCAATTGAAATAATACTATATAAATATTTAAAGATAACTGATTCATTAAACTAATATACCATGTTTTTCTGTTAAGCAATTTCATTCTTTAACAGTCATCTATGTGCATCTTGATGAACTATTAAAATTATTTTTAAATGATTAGGATTCAAAATATCTTTATTGAGTAAGTCAATTTGTATTATGTTATTATAATAGAAATAGTGTTAGAAAAATGTAAATACAAATGAAGTATGTGAAAAAGCACTAGTCTATTGTTATTTCAATTGAAGATTTGGGGGGGCAATTTAAATTGAAATCTATCATTAATTAAATTGAATTTTTATCTCTGAAACGATAGAACATTGAGAAACTGTCTTTAATCAACCAACCAAAAGCAGGTTTACTTTTTTTTCAAAACCATTGTTCATCAGATCAAAGAGACTTGATATATCTTTGATTAAAGACAGAATAGTTCTTTGCAGATAACTAGTTTACCTTTTGAAGATTTTTTTTAACTCATAAGTGAATAATTAAAGAATTCTGGATGACAAGTATCAATTCTTTATAAAAAAAGATACTTAAAATAAGAACAGCATTAAAAATATATAAGTGCAGGAGTATGATGTTTAGGTTTCTTAAATTAAATTTGGCTTTTATTTGTATCTGATACAATAATGAAAGAAATTAACTCAGCTCAGAAATGTATTATTTTCAGGAAGCAAACCAAAAATGTTTTCTTCTTGGAATACTCTTTTTCCTAATTTTTGATACATATTTGCTTTATTTTAATTCTTTCTATTTTATTAGTCTTCAGAAAATGAACAGATTGAATGTAAAGTGTTGAATTTATGATCATATGTGTTTAGAGATATGTATTTATTCAACTTATAAGAAGAAACAGGCATAAATATATTGTTGCATTAACACAGTAACTATCTTTAACTGAATTGAGTAAAATATTATTTTTAAAAGATTATTTCTGGTGAAAAATGAACAAAATATGTGCCTATGATTTAGATAACTACTTTTGATATACCCATGCTTTGGTTGGGATAACTAATAATGTGATTATTATCATGTAAACAGTACTAAATTGTAACACAAATCCATGAGTTTTTCCAAAATATCCAAAGCTGCTATTTGTACTTCATGAATTGATTACATTATTCCTTAATCTACATTGCCTTTTTTAGAGTAAAATCTATTTTTGCATTTTTGCAGAGAAAATATATCACTGCATTTTACCCCTGGTAATTCCTAGTGAAGTTTCCTTTGAATACTTAAGAGTCTCTGAAGCAATAGTCTTGCTATGTAAGCAAATAGTGCAGCTGTTCATTTGCTACTATATTTTTGCATATAAAAAGTTTAAAATTAGTTGAATAGTAGTGATTTGGCTTTAAAAATACGGAATTAAATCAGATCATTGACACAGTTGTAGAAGAGAGAAACATTTGAATTGAGGACTTATGATTCCTATGGAGTGAGAGCTACTAGTTAATTTCTTATTTTGTAGACTCTGGGCCTACTTTTAAGATACTTAAAACACTGGAGAGTAGTAAAGATGAAGTAATATCCAGGTACACTATGCAATCTGCTCTGGAAAAACATTTGTACAAACAAGAGGCGATGTCAGCATTTCATGGTATGTGAGAGTCTAGAAATTCTAGAAAAGCCATACAGGGTGGGCTGCATAAAAGTAGTGTAAGAAAATTTAAAATTGAATCTATGTAACTTATAACTCTCAACAAATGAAGATATCAGCATTGTTTTTTGCGTACAAAACAATACATATCCATACATATAATGTTGGTAGTGCCCTAAAATGCAACACCCTTGTGACAATGGGACATGAGACACATGGCTATCTCGTGTGGGTATATAGAAATCAGCTCCTTTACAGTGTAAAGAGCCACCCAAATTCCAGGCATAACTATGAAATCAAACTCAGTCATATCTTTGTCTTGCTTTTATTTCTATTCTGTCTTGTTTCCATTACTCCCTTGTAGTATTTACCTGAGAGCACTTCTATAATAAAACATTAGCATACAAATTCCCTTTTCATGTTTCATGTTTTTCTTCTAAGGAATCATATCTCAAGGAAACTGCATTAGTCAGATTTTCATCACTGTGACCAAAATACCTGACAACAGTTTAGGGGAGGAAATATTTATTTGGGATGAGGGTTTCAGAGGATTCATTCCATGGTCAGCCAGCTCCATTGTTTTGGATCAGAGGTTACAGAATGGCATGGCAGAAGTGCATGGTGGAAGAAAGCCACCCAGTTAATGGTAACCAAGAAGCAGAGAGAGTAGGCATTACCCTATTGAAAATAAACCCTTCCAAGGAATGTCCCCAGTGGCCTACTTTCTCCAACTAAGTCCCATCTCCCAGTAGTATTTTCAGGTATCAACAGATTATTAACCCACCAAGTGGATTAATCCACTCCAATCTTTGCTTACAAATCCCATTTATCTAAATCTTCCCTGAATTGGGTATCATCCTTTCAACACTTGAGTTCTGGGGAACAAACTACATACAAACCACAAAAGAAACTAAGAGTATGAAATTAAAGACTTACTATATTATGGAAAGATCTGCAAAGTCAATAATTATTGATGATTTGAAAGAAATTAATTTTGTTTCTTTTCTGTGTATTAACAAATATCTAGGTACCATTTCTTTCAAAATTGGACTATACCCCTCTTAATATTTAGTAATATGATTTGGTAAAGCTATTTTTCCTAAAATAAACTTTATTTTACAATAGTGTTAGGGTTATAGAAAAATTGTGAACATCATACACATAGTTTTTGTACACTCCATATTCTGATTCTCCTGCGGTCAACATCATGTAATAGTAACATTAGTAAGATGCTAACTTAATACTGATATTAGTTTAGCTGCTGCAGTTTTAATTTATATTAGCATGACATATCTTTCTAAAGTTCTTCATTCTTAACCTTAGTCTTTATATTTAAAGCGGATTTCTAGTAGACAAGACAGAATGATGATTGGGAGGAGCTGATGGGATAGCTATTGTTTCTACAGAATGGTAGAAATATATGATAACAGATTAAAATTCAGAATACACAAAGACTGCCTGTGACTCAACAACAAAAAAAGCAAACAACCCAATTGAAAAGTAAAAACAGGACTTTGAATGAAAGACATTCCTCCAATGAAGATACAGAGACAATCCACAGGCATGTGAAAAGACGCTCGAATAATCATTACTTATCATTAGTTAAATGTAAATAGAAACCAAAATGACAAATTAATTCATGCCTATTAGGATGGTACTAAAAAATATGTTGGCTAAAATGCTGATAAATTGGAATACTTTGCATTGCAGTTGAGAATGTAAAATGGTACCAGCACCGTACAAAGTGGTATAGTGTCTCCTCAAAAATGGAACATGAAACTAGCATTGTCTTAGCTCAGGCTGCTATAACAACGAACCTTAAAGTAATTAATAAATAATATAAATTTATTTCCCTCAGTTCTGAAGATTAGTAAGTCCAAGATCAGAACACCAGGGTTGGTGTCTAGCGAGGACTGTTCCTCATGGACTGTGCCTACAAGAAAGGACTGTGCCTTCCATGATTCTGTCTTCATATAGCAGGGAAGATGGAAGGGCCAGGCAGCTCACTGAAGTCTCTGTTATGAGGACATAAGTCTCATTCATAAGGACTCAGCCGAAGGCCTCCCTTCTTAAAACCATTGTTTTGGGTCTTATATTCAACATATGAATTGTGGAGGGATACATATCTGCAAAGCATAGCTTATATAATCCAGGAATTCAGCTTCTGGGGATACAATCAAAAGAAAGAAAAGAAGGAACTCAAGCAGATGTAAATACCAATGAACATAACAATATTAAAACATTAGTTCAAAAGTGGAATGAAACCAAATCATCATGGAAAGATGAATGAATGAACAAAATGTGGTATTTACATTTGAAGGAATATTATGCAGCCCTTAAAATGAATGGAATTCTTGCACCTGCTATAAAATGGGTGAACCTTGAAAATATTATGCTAAATAAAAATATAACTAGAGTATCCAGGTTCTTAGGGACAGAAGAAAGAATGGTGGTTGACAGAAACTAAGGGGATAGTTATATTTTAATGAGTAAGAATTTTCATTTAAAGAAGATGAAAATATTCTGAAGATAAATGGTAATAATGATTGAAAAGAAATGCAAATTAACTAATCAATTTACCAAATTTAAAATCATGATTATAATGTTACATTTTCTTATATTTATTTTTACATATATATTACCATGGTAAAAATTATTTAAAAAGCACCAAATTAAAAATTCTCATGATTTTCAAGGGCTGTGAGGAATGGTGGTCTTTTCAAATACTTAATATTTTATAGTTCTTTATTTTTTTTTATTATTCTAAACAAATGGGGTACAACTTGTTTCTCTGGTTGTACATGAAGTAGAGGCATACCATTTGTGTAATCATACATTTATATAGGGCAATGCTGTCTCATTTATTCTGTTATTTTTTCCTACCCTGCCACCCCTCCAACCCCTCTCATGCCTCCTTCCTCCATTCTTGCCTCCCTCCCACCCCCCATTATCTATCATCATCCGCTTATCAGCGAGATCATTCGTCCTTTATTTTCTTGAGATTGGCTTATCTCACTTAGCATGATATCTTCCAATTTCATCCATTTCCCTGCAAATGCCATAATTTTATCATTCTTTATGGCAGAGTAATATTCCATTGTATGTATATGCCACAGTTTCTTTATCCATTCATCAACTGAAGGGCATCTAGGTTGGTTCCACAATCTGGCTATGGTGAACTGAGCAGCTATGAACATTGATGTGGCTGTATCTCTGTAGTATGCTGATTTTAAGTCCTTTGGGTATAGGCCAAGGAGTGGGATAGCTGGGTCAAATGGTGGTTCCATTCCAAGATTTCTGAGGAATCTCCATACTGCTTTCCACAGTGGCTGCACTCATTTGCAAACTCACCAGCAATGTTCGAATGTACCTTTTTCCCCACATCCTCGCCAACACCTATTGTTGCTTCTGTTCTTGATAATAGCCATTTCAATTGGGGTGAGATGGAATCTTTGGGTAGTTTTGATTTGCATTTCTTTTATTACCAGAGATGTTGAACATTTTTTCATATATCTGTTTATTGCTTGTACATCTTGTTCTGTGAAGTGTCTGTTCATTTCCTTAGCCCATTTGTTCATTGGGTTATTTGTATTCTTGGTGTAGAGTTTTTTGAGTTCTTTATAGATTCTGGAAATTAGCGCTCTATCTGAAGTATGAGTGACAAAGATATTCTCCCACTCTGTAGGCTCTCTCTTCACATTACTGATAGTTTCCTTTGCTGAGAGAAAGCTATTTAGTTTGAATCTATCCCAGTTGTTGATTCTTGCTTTTATTTCTTGTGCTATGGGAGTCCTGTTGAGGAAGTCTGATCCTAAGCCAACAACTTGAAGGTTTGGACCTACTTTTTCTTCTATAAGATGCAGGGTCTCTGGTCTGATTCCGAGGTCCTTGATCCATTTTGAGTTGAGTTTTGTGCAGGGTGAGAGATAGGGGTTTAATTTCATTCTGTTGCATATGGTTTTCCAGTTTTCCCAGCACCATTTGTTGAAGAGGCTATTTTTTCACCATTAAATGTTTTTGGCCCCTTTTCTAGTATGAGAAAATTGTATTTATTTGGGTTTGTGTCCATGTCCTCTATTCTGCACCATTGATCTCTCTATTTTGGTACCAATACAATGCCGTTTTTGTTACTATTGCTTTGTACTAGAGTTGAAGATCTGGAATTGCGATACCCCCTGCTTCGCTCTTTCTACTGAGGATTGCTTTAGCTATTCGAGGTTTCTTATTCTTCCAGATAAATTTCATAATTGCTTGCTCTATTTCTGTAAGGTACATCATTGGGATTTTAATTGGAATTGCATTGAATCTATATAGCACTTTTGGTAGTATGGCCATTTTGACAATATTAATTCTTCCTATCCAAGAACATGGAAGATCTTTCCATCTTCTAAGGTTTTCTTTAATTTCTTTCTTTAGTGTTCTGTAGTTCTCATTGTAGAGGTCTTTCGCCTCTTTTGTGAGATTGATTCCCAAGTATTTTATTTTTTTCGAGGCTATTGTGAATGGGGTAGTTTTCCTAATTTCTCTTTCTGAAGATTCATCACGTATGTATAAAAATGCATTGGATTTATGAGAATTGATCTTGTAACCTGCTACTTTACTGAATTCACTTATGAGTTCTAAGAGTTTTCTGGTGGAATTTCCAGGTTCCTCTAAATATATAATCATGTCATCAGCAAACAGGGATAGTTTGAGTTCCTCTTTTCCAATTTGTATCCCTTTAATTTCTTTCATTTTTCTAATTGCTCTGGCTAAAGTCTCAAGAACGATTTTTTTTTTTTTTTTCTTCTGTGAGGTACTTCCTCTTACTTCCTCTTCCCAGTTCCAGAATAAACTCAGTGTAATCAGGCCTTTCCTGTCCCTATCAAAATCTGTGAGAGGAACTTGGACAGCTTTAGGAGACCTGCTTTGTCTCTAGGTAACTGGGTTAGAAGATAGGGGGCAAAGGAATGTGACACATCAATCATTGCCAGACTTCTACACTGTAGCAAGGAGTAGTTCTTCAGATCATCCAGTCAGGAAAACTGTGCTCACAATGGACTGAATGTTTGTGTCCCCTCCCTAAATTCATATGTTGAAAACCTAATGCTTGGTAGGTGGAGGTAATTAGATCATGAGAGTGGAGCCCTCATAAATGTGCTTGAGTTCCTTTTTAAGAAGCTAACTACTCTCTTTCTCCCATATGAGAATCCAAGGACCAGGTGCAACTTGAAAGAAGGCACTCCCCAGAACCCAAACATGCTGGCACTCCGATCCCAGACTTCCAACCTCCAGAATCAGAAGAAAGTAAATGTATGTCGTTTAAGCCAGTTAGTCTATGCTAATTTTTTATAGCAGCCCTAACTAAGACAGTTCTCTAGAGGAACAGCGGTCAGTAGGGAGAGATTTTGAGAACTGAAGGAGGAGGAATTTACCAAGTAAAGTTAGGACTATGGGTGCTGCTACTGGTTACCTCAATGAGTCCTGCTTGCTCACATGTTAAAGTATAATACCAGAGATGCACTCCAAGGCAAGTGTAGAGTAGGAGGTAAGAAACTCTATTAAAGAAAAGTAGAACAGACTTCTCCCTAGTGGAAGAAGGGGACCCAAAGGCAGAATCCATGGGATGAGCAAATCTTGCTCTTTTTATAGGTTTTGTTCTCTTGTTCCTTCCCCCTTATCTCATTCCTTCCTGCCTATCTGATTAGGCCCAGGAGATGCAGGTAGGATGGCAAAAAGGTGAGAAGCAGATGGGGGTGGGGTGGAGAAGGGCCAAATGGAGTGATTTAGGCAGATAGGGGCCCAGAGGGCCTTAATTAGCAATTCCCTGCCTGCAGCTTTCTGGGAGGGGTAGTAGAGGCAGATGACATTGGTGATCAAAAAGGGCACTGGAGACATTGACATTCCAGTCTCCCAGGGGCGATCTCCAACTTCCCAGTTGCAGATGGCTTTCATGGTCTCCATTTTCTCAGTTTGACCCAATTCCCGATTCTATACTTCCTGTCCTCAATTCTGGCTTTAGTACATGAAGGTGGGAGTTGGGGTACAGAGCAAGAAAATGTATGACTGCACAGGAAACAATTCAGAACCAATATGGTCAAAGAACCAGACCCCTAAGTTAAGGAATAGCAATGCTTAGCGTTTGTGATCCTATCAAAATATCATAGATGGTTGACTCGAGCAACAGACATTTATTTTCTCAGAGTTCTAGAAGTTCAAGGTCAAGGTACCAGCATGATCATGTTCTGGTAAAAACCCTCTTTTTGGCTTGTACACAGTGCCCTCTTACTGTGTCCTCACATGGATTGTCCTTGGCACATGTACTTGGAGAAAGGGAAACTGAGGGAGGAGAGAGGGAGACAAAAAGAGGGAGAGCTCTTCTTTTCCTCTAATAAGGTCACCCATCCTATCAGATTAGGGCATTATCCTGTGACCTCATGTCACCTTAATTGCCTCCTAAAAGCTCTGTTTCTGACCTATTAGGGCTTCAATGTGTGAAATTGGGGGAGAGGGGTGCTATTCAGTCCATACCTTGTAGGGAGAGGAGGGTGGGAAGATCAGAGAACCTATTTCCCAACTTCATATCAGCTGTCTCCACTTCTTCACAAGGCTGTCTGCCCTCTTTAAAAACAACAGATCCACTTAATTTTTCTAATAGAATGGTGGGAGTTTAGAGATAATATAGCATTTTCGTTTCTCATGAAAGCCAAGTGTTTTGAAATCAAGAACGATGTTTAATAGAAGTGGTGAAAGAGGGCATCCCTGCCTTGTTCCAGTATTTAGGGGGAATGCTTTCAGTTTTTCACCATTTAGAACGATATTGGCCATGGGCTTAGCGTAGATGGCCTTTACAATGTTAAGGAATGTTCCCACTACCCCAATTTTTTCTAGTGTTTTGAGCATGAAGGGATGCTGTATTTTATTGAATGATTTTTCTGCATCTATTGAAATAATCATGTGATTCTTAATTTTTAGTCTGTTGATATGGAGAACGACATTTATTGATTTCCAGATGTGGTACCAACCTTGCACCCTGGGATAAAACCCACTTGATCGTGGTGCACTATCTTTTTAATATATTTTTGTATGCGATTTGCTAAAATTTTGTTGAGAATTTTTGCGTCAATGTTCATTAAGGATATTGATCTGAAATTTTCTTTCCTCGATGTGTCTCTGTTTGGTTTAGGTATCAAGGTGATATTGGTTTCATAGAATGAGTTTGGGAGGGTTCTCTCCTCTTCTATTTCATGGAATTCTTTGAGGAGTATTGGAATGCACTCTTCTTTAAAGGTTTTGTAGAACTCGGCTGAGAGAACCCATCTGGTCCCAGACTTTACTTTTTTGGTAGGCTTTTGATGACCTCTATTTCATTGCTTGAAATTGATTTATTTCAGTTGTGTATGTCCTCCTCTTGTATTTCATTGCTTGAAATTGATTTATTTCAGTTGTGTATGTCCTCCTCGTTCAGTTTAGGTAATTCATATGTCTCTAGAAACTTGTTGATGCCTTCGAGGTTTTCTGTTTTGTTGGAGTATAGATTTTCAAAACAGCTTCTAATTATCATTTGTATTTCACTCGTGTCTGTTGTGATATTTCCTTGTTCATTCCGAATTTTAGTAATTTGAGTTTTCTCCCTCTTTCTTTTTGTTAGTGTGGCTAAGGCTCTATCAATTTTGTTTATTTTTTCAAAGAACCAACTATTTATTTTGTTAATTTTTGCGATTGTTTCTTTTCTTTCAATTTCGTTGATTTCGGCTCTGATTTTAACTATTTCCTGCCTTCTACAACTTTTGGTGTTGGTCTGCTCTTCTGTTTCAAGGGCTTTGAGCTGTTGTGTTAATTCGTTTATTTGTTGATTTCTACTTCTTTTGTTGAATGCGCCCCATGAAATAAATCTTCCTCTAAGTACTGCTTTCATAGTGTCCCAGAGATTTTGATACGATGTGTCTTTGTTCTCGTTTACTTCTAAGAATTTTTTAATTTCCCTCCTGATGCCTTCTGTTATCCATTCATCAAATAATAGTGTATTATTTAATCTCCAAGTATTGGAGAAGTTTCTGTTTTTTATTCTGTCATTTATTTCTAATTCCAATCCATTATGATCTGATAGAGTACAAGGTAGTATCTCTGTCTTCTTGTATTTGCTAACAGTAGCTTTGTGGCATAAGACATGGTCTATTTTAGAGAAGGATCCATGTGCTGCTGAGAAGTAAGTGTATTCATTCTTTGTTGGATGGCATATTCTATATATGTCCGTTAAGTCTAAATTATTGATTGTATTATTGAGATCTATGGTTTCTTTATTCAGTTTTTGTTTGGAAGATCTATCCAGTGGTGAGAGAGGTGTGTTAAAATCGCCTAGTATTATTGTGTTGTGGTCTATTTGATTTCTGGAATTGAGAAGGATTTGTTTAACATACATGAATGAGCCAATGTTTGGGGCATAGATATTTATGATTGTTATGTCTTGCTGATTTATGCTTCCCTTAAGCAGTATGTAATGTCCTTCTTTATCCCTTCTGACTAGTTTTGGCTTGAAGTCCACATTATCTGAAATGAGGATGGATACTCCAGCTTTTTTGCTGTGTCTGTGTGCATGGTATGTTTTTTCCAATCCTTTCACCTTTAGTCTATGGGTATCTCTTTCTATGAGATGAGTCTCTTGCAGGCAGCATAATGTTGGATTTTTCTTATTAATCCAATCTGCCAGTCTATGTCTTCTGATTGATGAGTTCAGGCCATTAACATTCAGGGTTATTATTGTGATATGATTCGTATTCCCAGTCATTTGACTCATTTTTGTTTTTTGACATGATTTGGTTTCCCCTTTATTTGTCTATTCCTTTAGGCTAGTTCCTCCCATTGCTGATTTGCATTGTTGTTTTTCATCTCTTCCTCATGGAATATTTTGCTGAGGATGTTCTGTAATGCTGGCTTTCTTTTTGTAAATTCCTTTAGCTTTTGTTTATCATGGAAAGATCTTATTTCGTCGTCAAATCTGAAAGTAAGTTTTGCTGGGTATAAGATTCTTGGTTGGCATCCATTTTTTTTTCAGGGCTTGGTAAATGTTGTTCCAGGCCCTTCTAGCTTTTAGGTTCTGGATTGAAAAATCTGCTGATATTGATATTCTTATTGGTTTCCCCCTGAATGTAATCTGATTCTTTTCTCTTGCGGCCTTTAAAATTCTGTCTTTATTTTGTATGTTAGGTATTTTCATAATAATGTGCCTTGGTGTGGGTTGGTTGTAGTTTTGTATATTTGGAGTCCTATAAGCCTCTTGTACTTGGATTTCCATTTCATTCTTCAGATTTGGGAAATTTTCTGATATTATTTCATTGAATAGATTGTTCATTCCTTTGGTTTGTTTCTCTAAGCCTTCCTCAATCCCAATAATTCTTAAATTTGGCCTTTTCATGATATCCCTTAATTCTTGTAGATTCTGTTCATGATTTCTTACCATCTTCTCTGTTTGGTCAACTTTGTTTTCAAGATTAAATATTTTGTCTTCAATGTCTGAGGTTCTGTCTTCCAGGTGTTCTATCCTATTGGTTATGCTTTCTATGGAGTTTTTATCTTGGTTTATTGTTTCCTTCATTTCCAGGATTTCTGTTTGTTTGTTTTTTTTTTTTTCAGTATCTCTACTCTTTATTGAAATGATCTCTTGCTTCCCGTATTTGCTCTTTTAACTATTGATTGGTGTGATCATTTAATGCCTGCATTTGCTCTTTCATCTCCTCCTTCAATGCCTGCATTTGCTTTTTCATCTCCTCGTTTGCTTCCCTGATTTTTTTAATTATATACATTCTGAACTCCCTTTCTGACATTTCTTCTGCTGTGCTGTCATTGTGTTTTATTGATATAGTATCTAGGTTTGTTTGGGACATTTTCTTCCCTTGTTTTCTCATATTGGTCAGATATCACTGGGACTCTGAGATATTGCAAATTTCCTCTATTGGCTTATAGTGTCCCTGTAGATTTCCAGTGTATCACCTTCCTGCCTTCAGTAGCCTGAAGTCTTGGAGTAACTTGATAATGCAGTGCTTCTGAAGAAAGCTGCCCCTAGCCCACTACTGATTCCAGGGCTTGGAGCCGGCTCTGTGTGGAAAGGCTCTCACTGGGGGACCTTCTCCGAGAAGCTGGCCATGTGGGAGGTGCCCACTGCCAGACTGAGCAGGGCTACGTGGGGAAGAATCTAGCTGCCCTGCCCTGCTCTGATAAGCTGCCACTATCCATGCCTACCACCCAGGCCGAGCTTCACCCGGTGGTGGAGACTCACCCCGTGGCTCTATTTTCTTCCGAGTTTCTCAATGCCTCCCCTTCTTGAATCCTGGGTTCTGGAGCAATTGGAGATGCAGTCACCCTCTGGTCCGCCATCTTGGATTGCCCCGTGGAAGGAGCCTGCGGCTGGAGGGGGCAGGGCTGCCTGGAGAGGTCTCTGGCTGCCCTGCCCTGGTCCCAGAGTCTGCTTGTGGGTCGGAGCTCTCCACTGGCTCGGGGACTTGTGGCTGGCTCTGTGTAGAAAGCTGAACTCCCTTTCTGACATTTCTTCTGCCATACTGTCATTGGATTTTATTGATGTAGCATCTAAGTTTTGTTTGGGACATTTTCTTCCCTTGTTTTCTCACATTGCTCAGGTATCTTCCCCTCTAGTAGTGGAACTCTGAGATATTGCAGATTTCCCCTATTGACTTATAGTGTCCCTGTAGATTTCCAATAATTCACCTTCTAGCCTTCAGTAGCCTGAAGTCTTGGAGGAAGTTGATAATGCAGTGATCCACAAGGAAGCTGCCCTGCTAGGGGTGGTGGCCTTCAGGTGGGGTATATTCCTTGTTAGTGGGCAGAGGCACCTCCACTTGTTGACCAATGGTCAGCAGAAGAGGGACTAGACTGGTCTGGCCTTGCTCTGCGCAGAAGTCTCTGGCTAGTTGGGCCTGCTCCAAGGAGCTGCCTGTGGTCAGGGCCTGCCTCCCAGTCCCAGGTAGCCTCGCCCCATGGGAGAGACTCACCCAGCAGCTCTCGGTTGGTCCCAAGTCTCTCAATACCTCCTCTTCTTGAATCTTGAGTTCTAGAGCGACATGAGATGCAGTCACCCTCTAGTTTGCCATCTTGGTCCTCCTGTTATTTATATTTTGCAGAATTTTATCAAATTGGCAGAAAATACTAAAGCATTTCTAGTATCTCTAAAATATTTTTCTACCATTAGACCCTTGGTACTCCTTTGTCATTTGCCAAATTGAGATCATTTCAACATAATATTTCAAATGTGACATAATTATACTTAAAAGTTACCATTGCTTAAGATCCTCAGAAAATTTAGGTTACAAAGTAAAAATCTATGATTAAAATTTGCAGATTCAATTGCAAAACCTCAGTTAGAGACAGTATTTTCATTTCTTTTTCAGTACAGGGATGGAACTCAGGGGCACTTAACCACTAAGCCACATCCCCAGCCCATTTATTTAGACACAGCATCTCCCTGAGTCGCTTAGGGCCTTGCTAAGTTGCTGAGGTTGGCTTTGAACTCATAATCCTCCTGCCTTGGCCTCCCAAGCTGCTGGGATTACAGGTGTGGGCCACCACGCCCAGCTTCATTTCCTTTTTGAGGTAAGAAAGCTATAATTCAGATGATTAAATAGCGTCCAAAGCCTCAGAGCAACTATATTTGATTCAATGAAGGCCTGATTCTTATCCACTATTTCCAAAATATATGTTCTTGTTCCTTAATACTGGATGGCTGGCTTCAGTTATTGCTTCAGTCTCCGCATCCCACTACTGATTCTGTTGCATTTCTAGTACTTTAATTCTACAAGTTTTTAATAATCTTTCTGTGTGATATTTTAAGAATCATTTATTTCAAGGAATTAAACTAGATATTGTCTATAAAGGAAAAAGGAAATCAAGATATTTTATTACAATTACTTCAAGCAGTCATGTGTAAGACCACTTGAAAAATTTGTTAGAGATAAAGTGTAGTTTAAAATTAACTATTATTCTTGTTCTTTATTTATTGTTTGCTATCTTCCTTTTAGACAACTATGTGCTATTTCCCTTAATTCTAGTTTAGACTGTAATAAAACAAATACTGTTAGCAAACATGATCCTGGTAGCTTAGCTGGGATTCTTTGCAGAGATTTCACTACATTCAGGGATTGTAGCAGATTTACAAAGTATATTCTGTCTCATGAGAAACTATCTTCTATGTAGAGTTGATTAGTTTCAATACTGAGTTAAATTTACATTGGGAAAACTCATAATATAGACATTTTTAACACATTGAAACTTCTAAGGTTTTTACTTGTTGGTCTGATACATAAGTTTGATAGACAAAGGAAGGAAGATACATATATAATAATATATATGAATAAGAATAATGTTGCTATACATGTATATATATATAAACAATTATTAGATGTATATATATGATGTGTAGTTTATGTATTATAAATGCATACAAACTGATAGAAACAAATACTTGAAATAAACTTTGGAGTTTTAAAATTTAATTAAGTAGGTTTATATGTGATTAATTCACTTTAAACAATTGAAAATTAAGTATCTTAAAGTTAGTGCCCTCCTATTATTTCTTTGTGATTAATAGCTTTTCCCTTGGTTTTCACTATAAATTTTGTTCAATTCAATATAAGACAGTTGAAAGCAGGAAAATAAGTAGATGACATATTGAGGCTATTATCAGAATTAATAAACTATGTTTATTTCTGCATAATTATGGTGTTGATTTAAACATCTTTAATACTTCTCCCTCTTGTAACTGTTTTTTTTTTTTTTTTCCTCTAGATTTCTATATCTGGTAAGTGAACTTTAAGGCACAGCTACTGCTTTCAAGACAGCTGAAGCCCATGTCACAGAGCATATATTTAAAATCTATCTTTAGTACAGAAAATGATGCCCTCTTCAAAGGGACTTACCCATACCATTTTTACTTTTCATTCCTTTATAGTGAGCTTGTCAATAGAACCTTAAAAGAGAGATGTGGCCTCTTTGTTGGTTCAAGTTATTATATGCAAAGATTGTTACACTTAATTATATATATATATATATTTATATATGTATATGTATATAATTATACACACACACATATATATATAATATATATATAGAGAGAGAGAGAGAGCAATTTATGTTTTATGTACAAGGTCAAATAATTCAGTTGTAATCCTTGATGAAGTCAGTATCTAAACTTTACCCAAATATTAAGATGATATAGTATTTGTGGGCAGGACTGTAGGACTATTCCAGGTATTGTGAAAACCTTGGCAAGTGGCACAATATTTTACTTGGATGCCATGGATTTCTGTCACTAGAGGCACTTGGATGCATTTACTTTGGAATTCCTTAATATATTTTCCTTGTGAAAGACGTTATCTTCTCAAATAACCACTAGGGCTACACAGTGTTTGAACAAAGAACTACTTTTGTTTCATTACTTTATCAAAAAGAATGTTCTTTCTCCAAGTGTTTTAAATAATTTGAACATACAAATTATCTCTCTGATATTTAGTTGCAAATGTATTTCCATCAGAAAAAAAAATCACTGAGAACTAAACAGTGTTAATGATGATTGTAATCAAAGAATATCGAGTACTAATGATCTTTTATTTTCCTTTTACAAAATATGAGCAAGGTTATGGAATTATCTGTAGATTTACACTCTTCCAAATTTTGCTTTCTTTTCCTTCACAGTACAAGGCCCATCTGTGGATTATGGCTTTTGCCTAATAAATATGGGGGGAAGGCAGGTGTGAATCTGTAGACTGGAAACTCACAGAGGAAAAGATTGATGTGCTGATTTGTTTTTGTATACCTGCCCAAAAGCTGAGAGATGAGGGTAATCAAATAATCATAAATAATAAATCCCCTCATCAGCTGCAATGGAAAGGGAAATGGAGGCCATCTCCATCAGAGGGAGGAGAACCAGCTGTTGCTGCTACCAATGGACAGAATTAGAGTGCAGCTTGATCCAAACCATCCAAGAAGAACTGGGAAGGACAATGAGTAGCTATCTCTTCCAAAAAACACAACCTTACTAAGTTAAACAAAATTAATGCTTTTTCCCAAGACGAATGGAAATTTGAGAGTACATTTATAGTATAAGAGAAAACAGGTTACTGAGACAGTCATCAAAATCTCTCTCACTTTCAAAATATTTAATAAATCTCTCATGTTTTATCCTTTCCAGTGTCAGGAAGATGCTGAACCCAAGTTCCCTATTTTGTTCCATGATAGCAAATGATGAGTTATTCAGAACTGCATATATATATTATTAAGTACTGATAAGAATCTGTTTTAATTACTTGTTTTGTTGTATTCATCATGACTTTCAAGTAAAAAAATTTCTTCCAGAATTATGAAAATAGTGTGCTCAGTTGTATTTTTAAAATTCTCAAAACAACTTCCATGTGTCCTTCCTTGTTTTGTCATTATAGCCAACACTGAAAGGAAATAGGGTACGTATTATTACAACCAATTGACATTCAACTAACAGAACAAAATAAAGTCATATAGGTAATTAGAAAGAGAACCTAAACTACAGGCAATCTAGGACTCCTAAGTTCATCAGTATTTCCATACTGTACTTCACTTGGTTCAATAATATGATATATTTTCAAAAATCTACTCTTCCTATTCACAATTTTTATGACAGACTGTTACTTTTTTCCTTACAAATGACAATGTTCCATGTTTTCCTTTCCGGTTAATTAGAGAGGTCTCAGAAAAAATCTCCATATATTGATTTAGCCTCACATTTACATATTCATAAACACTTCATTGAGAAGTGATAACTTTTTTTCTGCTTTCAAATGAAATTCAATTTCCAGGCTGACTATAGGCACAAACACTCGAAATACATTAACACAAAAGTGTGTTAACTTTTATTGAGTCACATTTGTCAATATTAAAATTGGTCACTTTTTTATAATCAATGACAAAAATTTAGCTGCAAACAAAGACATAAATATTATAAAGTGTTACTAAGTAAAATATATAATTTTAAGGTAATAATATTGACCATAAAGCTCAGCTTCAATTTATTTCTAAAATGGTGGAGGAAGAAGGAAAATAGGTAATATATGGACCAAAAGGGAATTTTTTTGTAAGTTATACAACTTCAAAAGGGAATCTTAGTCTAGCTCTATGATCTGTGTATGCTGTTTAATTAAATAATATTCTTGAAAGTCAGATGACATTTATAAAATAATAAAAATGGCCAGGAATTGTTTATTAAGAAAAATGGAAATTTCTGATCTTTTCTAACTCAAATATGGTAATAGACATTAGTAATTCAAAGACTCTTAGGGTTGTTACCACTGGTTGTTATTTATTTCTTGAGCACAGAGTACACTCTTAATACTATAGTACTTTGGTTTCATAAAATCTAAAGAACTTTTTGAATTGACATTTTATATTGCTAACTTGCTATTTTATATTACTAATTGATATTTTATATATGCTTGAATTTGATAAATTTTATAAATATAAATCTTTTAAAATTCAAATAGAAGGGAAAAATACTTTGGTTATTATTATGGCTTGGTTTCAAATAAAGTCAATTAAGTTATTATGTTGTAAATGTATTTTAAATTGTTCTGGATTTTTAGAATAGTTAACAAATGTACTGGTAAATTAAAATTCAAACTGTATAGGTGTTTGAAAAGTAAATCTCTCAGTGAACTTTTGTCCCCTGAGATCCAAATTTCCATATCTGATACCACAGAGGAAGAAGTTACTAGGTTTGCTCCTATAGAAGGACATGGTGTCCCAGGCCTGTAATCCCAGTGACTCTGGAGGCTGAGCTAGGAGGATCTCAAATTTGAGGTCAGCCTCTGAAATTTTCCAAGGCTCTAAGCAACTTAGCAAGATCCTGTCAAAAAAAAAAAAATTTAATTTAAAAATGGTTGGGGATGTAGTTCAGTGATAAAGCACCCCTGGGTTCAATCCCTAGTACCAAAATAAAATGGGGTGGATAGTTCGCTTGCCTATGAATACAGTAATTATCATTCCTCTTTTCCTTTCCTGTTTCCATCACTGATGCTACAGGTCACAGACCTTGTTCTAGAAGTTGTTTTATCACTTAATATTTTAATTTAAGGATAAGGGTTATCTCAATGTCGGTGGACACATGGTTTGTGCCTCTTTGTTTTAGTTTGTTTTGTTTTGTTTCTATCATAGCATTTCATTTCATGGATATATATACTTTAACCAGATTTCTGTTGATGGACATTAAATTTGTTTATAATATTATTACTAAAAGCCTATTGCAGTGAGTGGCATTTTATCTACTTATTTGTACGAATGAGCCTGTGGGTTCAAAATTATATGTGAAAATATTCCTAATACTTGAATTGCTATGTCAAAGTATATGACAAGTTATAATTTTTGTAGCTATTAAATGCTCACTATGTCAAAACTAGATGAAAGTATTACTTATCCCACACTCTGAGAAACATGATTTTATCTCATTGAACTTTCTTAAACTAGTAAAACAAAAAGATATTACGTGCTTTTAATCTGCAATACATTTTCATTTGAAGTGATACTTTTATTTGTTTAAAAATTGTCATGTTTTACAGTGAAACCACTGCTCATTTTAAAAATATTGAGTTATTTAAAAATATTGAGTCATCAGAACTTAGACCCTGTCTCAAACAAAAACAAAACAAAACAAAGGCTGTGGTAACTTAGTGATAAAATACCTCTGAGTTAAATCCCCAGTACCAAAAAAAAAAAAAAAAAGCTGTGTCTCTTGTTAGGAGTTTAGGAATTCAGACTTCTGCATTTGAGTGTTAAAAAAACAGAACAAGAAAAGGCAAGATAAATGTTTGTTGTCTTATCCCAATCTCTTAAACATTTTATTTTGATTCATGATTCCATGATTCCAACTGTTTGTTATTAAATGATTTCCCTTTGTGAAAAATAAATAGAAAAAGCAACTTTTACTATGAATGACTTTAAATTCCATAAAATTCAGAAAGCTCTGGAGGAAGAAGTTTCCTATGTCATTATAATTATCCATAGGTTAGTGCCTGTTAACTCCTGAACAAACAGTTTATATTCATTATCTATTGGAATAAATATGCAGATGTTGCTTATTTGGGAAAAGGTAATAGCCTTATAGTAACTTTTATGAAGAGATACCATGGCAACATAAAACCTTTACCCTAAAAACAGAGTTGCACTAAAATTAGTAAAATGTATAAACTGTTATGTGGTGACTGTTTCTAAAATTATCATTAGAGGGAAGTGATCACAATAAACGTTACAATGATATTAAAGTCATAATGAAAATATTTTATTTCCCAAAGCTTCTTCAAATCTTAGATAAAACTGACGAACCAAAAAGGTATTGAAATATATAGAGAAATGAATTTTTATTCCCAGACTGAACTCTCACGTTCTTTATAAATACAGTTCTCAAGGCAAATAATATTTCCTGTAACACTGTCCAAATAATGTAGAGAAAACCTCAAGTAAGAACGACTTTACTCTTTATGAATATAAAGATAAAGTTTGCTATTGTCAAATTGAGACTCAATCAAGGATTTCCTCTTAGATGAAAAACATTATGCATTGTGATATTCATGGTCCTCAAAAGAAATACTGGTCTTCCTAATTTACATTTATTAAATACAGAAGCAGATGCAATAGAATCAGAAGAAAATGGATCAGATAGACAAATAGGGTGATGATATGCCAATGATTTTATTCCACATTTCATTTTATAAATATAATTATTTGATAGAAGTATCTTAATTGTTTATAGGTAAAAACAATTAAATCTGATAGAAATCCACTCATCTTGGATATTAGGTTAACTCATTTTCTGCAGTACTCCTAAGGTCTCCTATAGTGGAGCTTAGTCATCATTAACCAGAAGACTGTTAACAAAGTTTTTCACTCAAGTTTTATAACACTATGTGCATCGCCCTTAGTAGAACAACACTTCCATGAGTTCAAATCTAACCATAAAGTAATAAAGTTATGAACTGAATTCAACTTTGTTTGAATCTTGACTTTGGTTCCACATACATACAAAGTTTTGCTAGGTTGTCCAACAGTTTTAAAGGAAGTAAATAAGAGTAAACAATCTTATGTGCTAAATTGGTCTGCTACAGAAAATAGAGTTGTAATTCTTCTTCTTGTGAACTCCACAGCAGAATCAAAGGTGATGAATAAGTCAAATGCACGTCACAGAAGCAAAAGAAGTAAGTGAATTCTGGTATGAGTTTCCACTGTCTTTTTTGTTCCATCACATTCAATTTGGGTTAAATGTGAACAGACAATTTGGATTGTGAGCAGTATAAAGCCCACAAGCCCACACTTTCTGGATTTGAATTTAGAAATCGTTTTTATTTTAGTTGGAATCAAGTAAAAAGAAAAGAGCACTCCTGCTGTTTCCTTATTCTTCAGTTTTTGCATTTGGTGAGATGAAATATGCAACCATATTAAATTATCCTGATTCATCACTCGGTCCATTGAAATACTATTTTGTTTTCACCATGTTTCCTGATTACTTTTGGTCCCTTCCTCCTTACCAAGGCTGTGTAAGTTAGCTGATTTATAACCAATGCTAACTGCATGAGATATTTTAAGTATTGTAATTCGTGTGTAGGCTGCACAGGTCATAACAATCTCTGAATTCTAAACTTAAACCAGAAATTCACTTACTTTTAGAGTTCTAACTCTACGCTATATCTAGTATATATTGCATTTCCTATACCTAAAGAGCTTCTCACTGCATAGTGACACATATTCTAACAAAACTCAAGTGAATTTGCAATACTTGCACTGCTAAGATGAATCAGTGTAGATCAAACATTATCGAATGATAAATTCTACCACAATAGTTACAAATTTTAAAATAATTTATATTTTACCTTGTAAATGTTTTATTGAGATTAACTTTTTTAGGGACTTAAGCCAGGTGTGGTGGCACACAGCCGAAACCCCAGCAAGAGACTGATGAGGAGGATGGCAAGTTCAAGGCCAACCACAGCAACTAAAAGAGACCCTTAGCAACTTAGTGAGACTCTGTCTCAAAATTTTAAAACATATCTATAAAATAAAGAGCTGGGGATGTGACTCAGTTGTTAAGTATCCCTGGGTTTAATCTCTGGTACAAAATTAAAAACAAAAAAAAACATAACAAAACAAAACAAAATGGCAAGGGGGAAATTAAATCTGATAACTTTTGTTATGGTTTGGATGTGAGGTGTCCCTCAAAAGCTCATGGCTGAGACAATGCAAGAAGGTTCAGAGGAGAAATGATTGGTTTGTGAGAGTCTTAAGCCAATCAGTGATTTAATCCCCTTATAGGGATTAACTGAGTGGTAACTGCAGTGGTTTGGTGTGGCTGGAGGAGGTGGGAATTGGGGGATGGGGCTTTGGGGTATATATTTGTATCTGGCCAGTGGACTCTCTTTCTGTTTTCTGGTTAGCCTATGAGCTGCTTCCCTCTGCCACACTCTTCTGCCATTACGTACTGCCTTACCTGGAACCCCAAGGAATGGAGCCTGCTATCTATGGATTGAGACCTCTAAAACTGTGAGCCCTTAAATAAACTTTTCCTCCTCTACAGTTGTGCTGGTCTGCTGGTCTGGTCATTTTAGTCACAGCAGCAAAAAAATAAAACTAACTAAAACAAATTTGTGTATTGATGAATTGAATTGGCTAGACTTTGGGCATTGCATAGATGCCTCTCTTTTTTTGTTCTCCCTCTCTTTTTTAAAGGCATATAGCACTTAATATTTAGACATTTTTAAAGGAGAGTGGGATGTTTTGATTCATATATATTTATTGGATAATGATCAACTCAGGATAACATACATATCACTAAATCTTATCATTTCTTTGTGTTTAAGTCATTTCAAATCCTCTCATCTATTTTGAGATATATGATGCATTATTATTAATGACATTCACACTACTTTGCCACAGAACACCAGAAGTTATTTCTCTGAAGAGGAAAACTGTACCTATTGACTGATCTTTCCCTTTCTGCCCTCTTCTCTATTCTCCCCAGTGTCTGGTAACCATGATTCTCTCACTTTCTGTGAGATTAATTCTTAGCTTCCACACAAGTGAGATCATATGATAATGTCTTTCTGTGGCTTGGCTTATTTCACCTAACATAATGTTCTCCAGGTCCATCTATGTTGCCACACATGGCAGGATTTCAGGGTTTTTACGGCCAAATAGTATTTCATGAGGGTATACCATGTTTACTTTATCCATCTGTCCATTCATGGGTATTGAGTTAATTCCATTTTCTTTGGGCACATCTAGTAGTGGGATTGCTGGATCATATGATACTTATTATTTTATATTTAAAAAAACTTTCCATATTGTTTTCCTTATTTGCTGTACAAATTTACATTGCCACCAGAGGTGTATCAGTGTATGAGAATTCCTCTTTATCCACATCCCTTCCTTTTTTTAACAGTTATTTTGGGGGAGAGTTTTTGTCTCAAAACAAAATTGTGCTAGAAGTACAGAAATTCCCTAAATATTTCCTGCCTCTCTCACTCAAAGAAAGAGAAGAAAAAGTTCCCTAACATCAACACCCAGTCATAGACTGGTACATTTGTTCAATCAGTGCTTACATTAGGGTTCACTCTTTATATTGTATTTCTATGGTTTTTGACAAATACATAATAACATGTATTTACTATTGAATCATAAAAGAATAGTGTCAATGCCTTAAAAATTTTGTTTTGGACTTGTTCATCCTTCCCTCCCCCCACATAACACCTAGTAACAACTGATCTTTTTATTGTCTACTAATTTTGCCTTGCCCAGGATATCATATATTTGAAATCACAAAGTGCATATATATTTAAGATTGACTTCTTTCCCTGAGTAATATGCATTTATATTCCCCCATTTTTATGGCATGCTAGCTAATTTATCTTTATTGTCAAATAAAATACAACTGTCTGGATGTACAGAAACCATTTTCTTTATCTATGCATCTATGAAAAGCACATTTTGGTTGCTTCCAAATTTTGACAATTAAAAATATGTCTACTGCAAATATTCCTGTGCAGGTTTTTATGTGGATATATTTTAAGCACCTTTGTGTGAATACAAAGGAGTACAAATGTTTTGGATATTCTGGGTTCTTTGCTGATTGATATAAATTTCAGAATTGTTTTTTCCAACATCCACAGAATGGTTTGGGGGATTTTGATTGGTACTGAAATGAATTTATAGATCAGGCTGAGATGAACTGATATTCTGATGATATTGAGTTTTCCTATTCATAAATATGGAATATTTCTCTAATTATTCAACTCTTCTTTTATTTCATTCTTTAGATTTTATGGATTTCCTCATATATATCTTGAACTTTTTTTTATTAGACTTAGGTTTATTTCATTTTGTGCAGTGCTGATATAAAAGGTAATTTTTTCACTTCAGTATGATTGGCATGGATTTTTCTGCTTCTTAGCATGTCTAATGTTTATTGCATGGAAGATATTAAGAATTTTATTTTATTGGTGCTGGATATATTTCCATTGCCCCATTATTTTTTATTTGTATTAGCTCTTTTCCATTATATATGACAATAAAATTAGTTTTGACATAATTATGAAGGTAAGATATACAATTTGTTCTAATTTAGTCCTAGTTCTTACCTTTTTCCCTCCCTCCTCCCTCCTCCCTCCCCCTATTCCCTTCCCCCTACTCTACAGATCTTTCTGCTATTTATAGTTTTTTTTTTTTTTTATTAGTGTCTTGTGGACATACATGATAGTAAGATTCACTTTGGCATATTCATATATGTACTGTTCTTGATCTTTGTTTTGGGACATTGCTAAGACACTTGGAAATAGCTTCTGTAAGATTTTGAATTCATTTGCATAAACCAGTATCACTGTGATACCTCTAAAATTATAGATATTCTTTTTCATTCCATACTATTGTAATTTGTGATTTTTCTTTATTTTTTTCTCTGAAACATTTCTTTCAGGGATTTAACAGACCTATCAAACTTTCTCAACACATTTTTGTTTTAGTCATCTATTTCTGTTTATTATTATTTATCTTTTTATTCATTTATGTTAACTTTTCTTCAAGTTATTCTGATCTTAAATACTCGTATTTTATTTTTGAATGCTGTACTGGTGGAAATTTTAACTTATTATGGCATGCCAAAATATGCAAAGCTCAATTGATTGGCAACATTGAGCTTTTATGGCTGTTTGTGTCAACCTGAGAAAATGTCATTGAATGTTTCTGTGAAATGATAAAGCTATTACATTTCCTTACAAATGCAAAAAAAAATCTCATTTAGAAATGAATTTCAGACAACACATGAAGGGTAAGATGCTAAACAGAATATTTGCTGTTGTTTTCATTTTGCTTGCATATTTAAATGTCTAACAAGTTTGGGAAAATAGTGCATAGTTTTGTAGGAGACTATTATTTGATGTCCTAAACCTATCATGGGAACAATGCAGGTTATAAATATATGTGAAATTTTGTCTATCATCTAGTATGCCCTAGCCATATTTACCTGTACTCTTGCTATGGTTTTACATAAATTAATGCATAATTCTGTCAAGAAGTGTTCTATCTACCACACCACTGCATGCACAGGTAATTTACTAAATAATTCATTCCCTTGTTTCTCTTATTTTCTAAGTGCAATTTATTAGAGTAATTACGTGAAAGGATTTGATGTCCTAAAGACACTATACAAACAATATGTATGTTACTATTAGAGTTTTAAAAAAAGCATTGTCCCAAATGAATAAATATTTACACTTTCCCTTGTAAGTGTAACTTTGACATGAATACACTGTTTTTGTTGCCAATAAATAAATACACTTTGAAACAAATCTACTTATCAGATTTTCTTACATCTTGTACAGAAAGACATAGTTTAGGGATGATGTTACAGAGACCAAAATAAATGTCAATGTAGAACAATTATGTCTTACTTATATTAATAGAATCTTCTGAAATAAGAGAATCCAGGCCTCCAAAGAGTATTTTATTAACTCATAACCTAATTTTTCTTGTTTATGTCTCTACACAGTTCAATGAATCATATACATTTCAGTTCTTTGCTTTTTAATAACATCATGCTGTGGCTAAAGAGTCTGGAATTGCCATTTTCTATGAAGTGAAGCCTTTAAATTAAATGGATAAAACTGAGGCCACAACATTTTAGGATGAATATAGTCAGAAAGCATAAGCTGTAAATGAAATAGATATAAGCATTAAATGTCTGAAAAAATAGAAACAACCTAGGACAAAGCAAAAACAAAAGAAATGTCAGCAGCATTATTTTACAAATAGCTGATTTTCATCATTATTTGTTATAACCCTGAAGCACATTGTATAGACACTAAGCAGTATGAAACAAAAAAAATAGATGCATTAAGAACAAACTAGGAGTGTTACAAAGGTCACTGTAAAGTGTGAGTGAATTTCCCTGGATAGTAAGACTTAACTTTCATATTTGATTGTTTCAACTTTGTTGGTTATTTATGTATACATATTTGGTACTAGGTTTTCACAATCATTAGGTTTGATCCTTAAAATTTCTGACTTAATGTATGAATACATATCAGGTAAATGTTTTTGGGAAATAAAATGCACTAAATTTAATAAAGTAAAAATGAAATAAATTTTATTTGGGGATGCATACATTTTTTCAGAAAATATTTTTAAATTATTTTTTAGTTGTAAATGAACACAATACCTTTATTTATTTTTATGTGGTGCTGAGGATCGAACCCAGTACCTCACGCGTGCAAGGCAAGAGCTCAACCACTGAGCAACAACCCCAGCCCGAGAAAATATTTTAATACCAATAATGTATACAGCTTTCACTGTAGTAGATAAATCAATTGCTCTTTAATCAGATGCACACTAGTATTCATTTTAGAAAATATCCTTTTTCTTTACCATCATATTATTGGATGCGCAAATCCCACTGTATATTCTTCAAATAAGTGATTTCATTAAGATCTGTTTAATACTACACTGAAACAATAAAAGAATAGAGTAATAGTAATTGAGATTATCAAATTTGATGTCATTTAGTTTTATTTTTGAGCTCCAGATCTAACAATGCCCAACAGGAATGTGTAATTTAATATTTCAATTTACCCAAGTGTCAGAGGATAGGAGGAATATCTAGAGGCTTGTGGAGTTATGAGAATTACATAAAATAAGATGTGTAAAATTTGGTCAGTAACTGGCACATTACAAATGTTTGATAAATACCAGAAAATATGGGTAAATAATTATTAATAGAATGAGTCAATTCAAGACCTACACGATGGTGGGGAACAGGGGAGGACAATGTTGTGCTATCATAGTATTATCTGCAATCTGAATCCCACTGCCCAACCCCATCCCCCACCCAACACCAAGGAGTCAAGATTCTTATATACTCCCTCATTTCAGAGCTAAAATTTCTCTTCCTTCTAAATAAGAGAACACATTCAATCCTTCAGATTTGTTGGTAGAGAAAAATATTTGATAAAATATCCTTAAAAATCCCTATATCTGCAGTAGACAAAAACATTTCATAAATTATTTTCGCTTATTTTCAATATGGATATCCATTCACAGAAAGCTTAGTGAGTATCTATATTCCTATAAAGTTGAATCAGGCCATTATCACATGCAAATGATATCTTCAGAATCCAATTTAAAGTACTCTAAAATGGAGTGTGCATATATGAAAAATATTCATAAAATATAGTACTAATTGTAGGCTTCTGAGGGTTTTTTGTTTATTTTGCTTGTTTTTGGCAATGCTGGGGATTGGACCCAGGGTCTAAGGCATGCTAGACTAGTACTCTACCACTAAGCCACATCTCTAGCCTTAGTATTAATTATATTAACAGACTAAAACACTTTTCTGAGATTTCAAGATCTCAGAAGGAATTTCTCTTAATTAATACACACATGCCCACACACACAGACAACGTGTATATGTACTTATCAAAATAAATGATGGAGAAAACCAAGGTATAAAGCATTACATAAACTACTGAAATTAAAAGCTTTATTACATAGTTTTTAAATTATCTTTTAAAAGTACAAAAAGCATTTACTTTGTTGTATACAAATTATTTAAGATACATTAATTACCCCAAAACCCAAACTAAACTTAATTTTGCAAAATTTCATTTTTTCAGTGTTTTACTTATTCCATTTCAGAGTAATCATTTTGGCCCTGCAAATGTCCCACAATAGTAGAAAAAAATGAAATCTGTACATTACTGAGTAAAGATTTCATGATATAATGATACTCTGCAACATAATTTCAGTATTTCAGGTGCTATGTTTTGAATGTGCTCCTCAAAATTTTATGTGTTAGAAACTTAATGCTTAATTTCATATTTTAATGGTATTTGGAGGTGGGACCTTTGGGAAGTAATTAAGATTAGATGGGATCCTGAGAGTGGAGCACCAGGATGGCTTTTGAATAAGAAGATACAAAAACTACCCTACTTGCTCTGTCCAGTCATGTGATGTCCTCCACCATGTCACCAGCAGCAAGAAGACCCTCGGCAATGCTGAGCAGATGGTAAGCAAATGTTTTGATTTTCCCAGTTTCTGGAATAATGAGTGAAACAAACTTATATTCTTTATAAATTACCTATCTCCGTTATTTGGTTAGAGCAAAAGAAAATAGACTGAGAGAAATATATTGCCCCGTGAGGAGGCTTATAAAATAAGTCTGTGGAAATATCAAACAATGACTCTTCACAGCATGTAATTAACTTGGATTGATTAACGTTATTCAACATCATTCTAAAAAGGTTGATAGCTTATTGTCTTATTTATAATCAATGCAAAGTTACGCTTATTTGAGTAGAAAAAAACAGCCATTAGATAAAATTTTTGCTAAGACTAGAGACATTTCTTATCAGTTTTATGGCTGTACACAACCAAGAGATATCAGGCATTTCTGTAATAGGTATTTATTTTCACAGAAAACATTTGTAGCCATCTCAATCAGCTGGATCAACTGCAAGAACATTCCTACAGAACATATTACTGATTTTTTTTTTTTAAACGTGTCTACTCAGCTCAGAAGCAATTTCTTTCTTGATGTGTTCACTTTATAGTGTCTTTAAACTATTGGAATCCATTACAATTTTGATCTCACAGTAAAATACGAAACATCATCACTTTAGCACTTCATGGATAGTACCAAAAAAGATAGTTTATAAATGAGGATAGACTGTTTGAAACTTCAATAGAAGCTTTGAAAGTTATATTTTAAAAATAGAGTATTTCAAATTATTTTGAAGGATGTTTCTCACTCAGATGAGAATTTTCTCTCTACAGACTCAATGTAGGTGATAAGAATCAGACTAAGGAACAGCAGCACAGTGATGGGAAAGGATCTTTTGATTCAGTTATGGGAGAATTACAATAGGAAAGCATAGGAAGATTTGAATCCTATAGTAAGACCTTTTATATAGAAGCTATGCAGATTTACAATTAAAAATGTCATTATTTTTAAATACAGCTAACTTCTATGTAGATGCTCTTATACTCTTAAGTGTCTCAATGAACTTGAACATTCAAATAGAAAATAAAATGGGCACTGGAAAGAAAAATAAGATAAGGGCTGCAAGATAGAAAACAATTTACTGTTCAAAGTGCAAAGGATGAAAGTGAGGTGAGAAAATGAGAAGAATAAAATGGAATTAGTGATATGGAAGATACTGAGCATTATATAAAAGGAAGAAATGGGGGAATGTTTTAAGGGAATGTCTTAGAAAGACCACTATTTTCAAAACTGCTTTGTGTAAAAAGTTTTGTTTAAAAAGAAATGTTCCTTTTTGGTAAGAAAATAAATTTGGGTATGAACCTAAATTTTCTGAGACCACATAGTATAAAATAAATTTAGTAATTGTAGAATTTACAATCATGTCTAAGAAACACCGTGATATTTTAGGTCCTGAATTGGTTCTTAGTTATTTGTCTACAGCATTCTGTTTCTACAAATGAACTAAGTACAAGATTTCAAGGGACCAGATTGTGGTCATTAATACTGAACTGTAATATGAAATGGTTTACTTTTGTAGCTGCTTTGAAAGTCAAGCAAAAATGTGAATAAAATGAGATAGATGAAATTTGGGAGAGTATATATGAAACCATGAATATTTGAAAAAAAGGAAAATTACAGGAAGCCTATTAATATGATATAGAAATGGCATAAATCCCAAATGATAATTTAGTATAATTAGATCAGTTTCCAATTAATAAAGAGAAAATGGAACAGAATGACACACAATTGAGGGAAAAGGGAATGATTTGAACATTCAGAGAGTTTTGAGAAGTTGTCGTAAAACATTGATTAAAAATATCCAAAAACTATCATTTTTAAATGCAAAAATCAAATATGAATTAAAGACTATAGTACTAATTATATCATCTCATACCTCAGAGGCTTTCCAAAAATATTGATCCTCTTGATCTCTGAACTTCTGTTATTTAACCCAGATATCAAACTGAAATTGGAATGCAGGTAGAAAGGCTTCTCAGGTGCTACTCTCATTGGATTATTTATTCTAGTACTGTTTTGCTGTTTGAAATGTAAATGGGCCCATAAGTTTGCTGACCACGAATTTTATGATTTTTAACATAAACAAATCTTGACATTGTTTTAAATGAATTATTTAATGGTTACCATTTGCATTAGTTTGAATCTTGAATTTTCCATAAAAGCCCATGTGTTGGAGGCCTGGTTATCAGGGAGATATCATTAGGAGGTGGAGCTTAATGGGACACCTTTAGATCACTGGGGCTACTCCCTTAAAGTAGATAGTAGGATCCTCTAAGGCCCTTCCTCTTTCTATGTTTGTTCCCTAGCCACAGAATAATGAGTTTTCCTCTCCTACCCATTCCTGCCATGATGTGCTGCCTCTCCAAAGGTACAAAAGAAACAGGGTCAATTAATTATGTTCTAAAAATTCTCAAACTGTGAGCAAGAACAAATCTTTTCTCTTTATAAGTAGAATATCTCAGCTATTCTGTGACAGTAATATAAAGCTGACTAACACACTATTGTAACTTTTCACTAATTATAACAATAATAATTTCACAATATTTAATTTTATTATCCAAAATAAATTTCAAACACAATTTTACCCCAAATCTTTGATATTCCTCTCTTAAGAGATTATTCATGTTAAGGGATATTGCCAAATATAAGTAATATAGGTAAAAAAAATCTAGAACCTTATTTTTTCTAAGCATCTCTGCATCTCAGGTGTATTTTAAATATTACAGAGGTTGATTTATGATGATAGGATGCAGGGAAAAAAGAACTAAGCACTCTCTGTTTCCTAAAGACATGATAAATATTTTTTCTAAATAGTAATAGAATAGTCAACAACAACAAAAAAACATTAATAAGTAGAAATGCATGAGTAAGTGCTTTCAGACAAAAATAATAGTAAAAAGGGCTGTTTAGACAATGTCTTATTTGAGAAATCTAGCAATTATGAAAAGTAACTCTAGTCATTCAACTCTGTAAATCAGTTACTTATAATTTGGCATTTTCTGTGATTTAAATCATATTTCTGATCAATTTTCTGATTGGAAATCCTATTTAATATTCTAAAGGTTTAACTACATTAATACTCAGTATGGAATTCTCCAGATTTGTCTAGCTTTAGTGTTAAAATAGATATTGGAAAATAGCCAGGCTCTAAGGTACATATTCTGCCATAATTATCAAATCACTTATACCCACAAGTCTCATTAGTATATCAGGAGACTTGTGGGGTTGTATTATGAGCTAGCAATGCACATCGCCTTTAGTCTCTCAACCTTGAAGAGAAATACCACAGAGATGTTGGCCCCTATTCTACAGCCTTTGGAGCATCTGAGAGTATCCCAATGTTTCTATAGATTCTTGGGGAGACATGTTATCATAGCTAGCTCAGTTTCTGAGATTTCTCTTCTTCTACATGTGATGTTTCTATTTTTCAGTTCCTGCTTTATACTTACTTTTGAGGCACAGCTTTCAATTTAATATGCACACAAATATGTCCCTACACATACACAAATCCATTCACACACAACACTAATAGATTGAGAAGAAAGAGTATGAGAGGTCATGGTGAAAAAGAACCATTATTCCCTGGGTAGAAAAATACCTGGTTGTAATTTCTGTTCTGAAAAATCATTTTCACTATGTTCTCCCGACACTGACACCCAGCACCCAGTTATCTTCTCAGTCTCCTTCATTTTGTTTTGTTCTGGTTGTTGTTTAGTCTGGTTGCTCATTTTATTTTCTTTCTTGGAACTCTCAGATATGAAAAACAAGGTCTTTCCATTTCTTAATGCAAAGAAGTGTAAAATAATATAATTATTTTCATCATGTAACGATTTTATCAGATCTTTCAATCCATAAGTCTGACTCAATGATTATCATGTACAATACATAAAGAATGGAAAATATATTGTATTAGTAAAATTATTATTCTGAATATGAGCATAATCCAGATTCACCCACCTGCCCTCTATGAAGGAATGTCTAAGCCTCTGGAATAGTTGAATTTCTTAAGAAAATTAATAATTTCATTTTGACTATAGACTATTACATAAATGGTCCTAGATTTTTAAGTATTTCCTTAGCTTTTAGATATATTGACAGGTTGATAATTTTGGCAGTCTGTATACATCAGATTGAAGTTAATTAAGAAAACTTCTTTTCACAAATATATTTCTACTTTTAACTGGCACATAATAATTATATATATTCATGGGGTACATATATCCAATGCATACTGTGTACACATACATTGCATTTATACAACGTGTAATGATCTGTTCAAAGCAATTGACATAGCTAGTGCCTCAGATATATATCATTCTTTTGTGCTTGGAACAAAGTCCTTCAAAGTAGCTGAATAAATTTTTTAGTGTCAACCATCTCCTACTGAGCTATAGAGTATCAGAAGTTATTCCTCCTATGCAATTCTATCCTACTCTACCCATTAACCATTCTCTGTCTATTCCCCTTGCATTCACTCCATGCCTCTCCCAGACTGTTAATCACAAGTTTATTCTATACCTTTTTGGGATTCATTTTTGAGCTTCCACACATGAGAGCATACATAAGTTTCTGACTTATGTCACTTAACATAATGTACTACAGTTTTATCCTGGCTGCTTAAATAACAGAATTTCACTTTTAACACTAAATAATATTTCATTGTGTATCTATGCAACACTTGACACCTCAATTGATCCTCCATCTTGGCTATGTGAATAATGTTGAAATAAAACATATTAGTGCATATCAATATCAATTCATTGAATATATACCTAGTACTGACATTGCTGGATTACATGGCAATTCTTTTGATAGATTTTTGAAGAAACTCCACAGTTTTCTATAATGACTATACAACTTTCATTCCCATGATAATGTTTGAAAATTTCCTTTATCCACATCCTTGCTAACATTTGCTATTTTTTGCCTTTTTGATAGTAGCCATTCTAACTGGGGTAACATGATATGCCACTGTCATTTTGATTTGTTTCTTCCTGATGGTTTCAGTCATGTTGAGAAATTTTTTGTTTATTTTTTTGGTAGTCATATATCCTCTTTGAGAACTGTCTATTCAAGTTATTTGCACATTTTTTAGGCAGATTAGGGTTTTGTTTTGTTTGTTTGTTTGTTTTTCACTATTGTTTGTTATGTATTCTGGAAATTTACCCCTTGTCAGATGAATTAGTTTCTCTAATCAATAGCTTGTTCATTCACTCTGTTGAATATTTTCTTTGCTATATGGAATCATTTTAGTTTGAGGTAATCCATTTGTTAATTTGCTTTCTATTGCTGTACTATTAGGGTCATATCTAAAAAAACTGTGCTCAGAACAATATCCTGAAGCATTTCCTCTGCATTTTCTTACAGTAGTTTCCTACTTTTCTGTCTTACAGTTATGTCTTTGATACATTTTGAGTTGACTTGAGTATATTGTGACAGATAGAGGTTTAATTTCTTGATTTTGTACAATGGATATAATGAACCTTATTTTCAAGTATTTTTAATGTCTCAATAATAAAACTGCTGACTCCACGTTTCTAAAGAAAAAACAGAAAAAGTTGTGGAACTTATTTTTCATAAAATAAATATCAGCAAACTTATTTTTTCCTATATCTCCATGGTCCTTTTCAACAAGTATTTGACAGTCTACCCTCTTTAGACAATTTTCCAAACACTGAGATCATTGTTCACTTTGAGAACCTGCAACAATAATAAAAAGAAATGAGGAAATACATAAAAACACCTGTGTGAACAAGGGCTACCTATATTTTTCCTGTGGTTTTTTTTTTTTTTTTTTTCTTTTTTCACTTGGGGAAAATGTAGAGTCTATGCTCATTACTTGTAGATTCTATATTTTTAAATTTGCCTACTCACTAAAATTAACCCCCAAATCAATGCTCATGGCATTTTCATAGTCATTTGAGGACATGTGCTGTCTTAGTCCATTAGAGTTACTATAGCAAAATACTACAAACCAAATAGCTTATACACAACAAAAATTTATTTCTTGCATTCTGGAAGTTGGGATGTCCCAGATCAAAGTGTCAGCAGATTCTCTGTTGGAGGCTCTCTCCTTGGCTCATAGATGCAGCCTATTTGTTGTGTTCTTAAATGGTGAATGGGGAAGATGATCTCTCTTGGGTCTCTTTTATTAAAGCACTCGTATCATTGATGAGTGCTCTTTTTCCAAAGGTCCCATCTTCTAATTCCATCCTTTTTGGGGTTAGGATTTCAACATAGGAATTGAGTGGGGCTGCAAACATTCAGACTATAGATAAAGCAATAAAAAGTTTGAGATACTCAATGAGTGCATTCTGAACTGAAATCAAAAGGTTGATGCTCTAATTTCTTGTTTCAGTTTGCATAATATAAATAATTGTTGCTTTTGGTACATTTAGGACCACAGTTTATTCAACTGTGGGCATTTTGTTATTCAATTGTGTGCAATCATATTATTTGGGGGCTATTTTAAATGGCCCCCAGGGGAGTGCTGAATTGGTGTGTAGTATTAATTGCAAGACGGTTTTGATGTGCCTTATAGAGAACACGTATCTTATAGCTTTGTTCAGGTAAGAACTTCAGTTCTGTCACTGTGTGTTCAATGTTAATGAGTCATTAATGTATATCAATTACGTTGTCAAATGGAAACTAATATAAAATAGTTATGTATTGTTGGTTGATGAAAATGTGACAGGAGGCTCACAGGTACCTAACTCAGTACCTCCAATAGGAACAACAGTTTAATACTCATTGTCCAATTCAACCTGGCGAACCCCAGCGACCACAGATAATAAGGGTATGTGTGTGTGTTTTTATGAAAAATCATATCCTCCTACTACCCACTATGCATGCAAGCCCACACAATAATGAAAAAAAAAATACAAACTTATTTATTCTAAACAACAGTCACATTTTGGGTGTGAAATTTCAACAATATGTTTCTCTTACCACTCCATTAATTGACCTTTTCCATAATAATTTAAAAAATTCATCTGTAGCTGTATTTCATCTTATCATCTCTGGATTAAAATCATGTTTAAATCATTTTCTTCTCATCCTATATTCTGTTTCCTAACTTTTCAATTCTTAATACCAATCTTTATGTTATTCCCTCTATTTTCTTGTTCAAAAATCAAATTCTGCAGCTGTTTATAATTCCTCTGCAGGTGTCACTGATAGATAATTATTCCCTATGGGTTTCTAGTACAATTCCACCAGGCTCATTTATCACATACAATTACATCTATTCTACTTTTAAAATGTTTTTTGTTTTGTTTTGTTTCTGGTAGACTTACAAGAAACACCATTATATCAATTTTCAACTAACATCTGTGGATAAAAAGCATTATAATACAAAAGAAATGTCTTCGGGGTGCAGCTCAACATTATTTTTCTTTCTTCACTGCCTAAATAGCACTATGCTCATTTTATTGTCTTGAAATTTTGGAGGAAAAAAAGCAAGTAACAAAGCACATTTTACCATGATAAAACTTGAAAGAGTATGGTTTGCTATTAAGGACTTAAGGTTGGCAAGAAAGGAAATAAAGAATAGTGATTTCTTGTATAAAGTTCTTACCATAAAAAGTAGCTATAGTCTTTGCTTTTTCTTTCTTTCTTTCTTTTTTTGTAAGTGTAAAAATAAGCAATATAAGAATCCCCTCCATGAACTCACTTCCATTAACTTTCAGACATGCTATGTGTATGTGTATGGTATTTAAAAATTATGGAAAACAAACAGGAACCCATTGTGCTCTCCAGGTGTCTCTGCTGCTCCTTATGTTAAACCTTTGAAGAAGAAGAGGTATTTCAGCCCAATGCACTTACATGGAAAACTTTCTTAAATTGGTTTATAATCATTGCCTTTTCAATGACAAGCTAGCATATGTTATTTTAAATTAGAGAATAATATTGCTTGAAAAAGGAATTTGTGATTACAGGAACATTTTCTATAGTTTTAAGAATTGTGTTGCTGGATCTGAAGACATTTTACATCAAAATGTCCTAATCAACATTAGAAACAGAACCTTCTTTATTGTAGAATGGCAAAAATTGGGAGATATTGATATAAAAGCATCAAATTGGTCTGAATGTGTGAAGTCAGAATAAAAGACCTGCTATTGGGTTGAAAGAAACAATTTTAAGAACAATTCAAGAATCCATTAAAAAAAAAAAAAAAAGTAAGGCAGGTATATTATCCTAGGTTATTTTTGAAAGAGTTTTACTGGTCAAAGCATTTCCCATTAAGTGAATGAGATCCAGCACTTGACAGATCAACTTATAACTATTGACTTGTGAGAAAATTTTTGGTTTGGGGGTTGAAGGGGAAAAAAGGATACTTTGTGAACATTCTTGATGTACGTGAATGAAGGGCAGATACAGGGGATGAAAAACTCGTGATTTTATCCTAACCCAACTATGTTCTCAAGTCTGAGACCCATGGGCAAGAGGCTGCAGGGAGTCTGCAGGAGTCTATGAGGAAGGACCCTGGGTGGGGAACACAAAGGGTCAGGAGGAATCTCCTTGAGTCTCTGAGGTGACAGGGTAAGATAGAATGTTAAGCAAATCACATTTTTTTTCCCACTTGTGGACAAAATGCAGGAGAGATTTTGTACTTGAAATTTGGGGGGGGGGGGGAACATGGGGATTTCAGTCTTGTGAAATAATTAGCATTCTCATAATACTGTCAGTGAATGATGATGCCCCACCCCACCACCAACAGATGTGAAGGAGCCTCAGCAAAGGTAGAGAGACAAAAATTAGAATAGAACCTTCTCAAGGACTCAGGACACATCTCCTGGGGATAGTCAGACCTTGGCTGGTAAGATCTGGGGTCACAGAGTTGAAACTTCAATAGCTTACTATTAGGGTGCTTGCCAGTTGTTTGAGGAACTGTTGAACATCCTTCACGTAATATTCTTATCAATAAGAGTAACTGATCAAACACCAGTTGTCTAGAACTTAGGTAAGATTAAGCAAAAGATTGATTTGAAGGACAAATTTAAGAAATACATCTTACAGGATACATTGAAAAATTCTGGGAGTTAAAAAAATTTCACTTGGATCATCTACTTTACAGTCCATGGGTTAGTGCTATGACTTCAACTACTAGTACAAGCCATGCAAACGCAGGTAAAAAGCTAGTGTGCTCAGAGTTAACTTGATTTCTCATAATGTAAAAAAAAAAAAAGGAGAGAAAAAAGGATAGTATTCATTTCCTATCTTTTGTAATTCATCCTAATACCTAACTTACTTGTCTCTGATATTCTTTCTAATTATTTTTATCATTTTCACCTACATGCATTTTTCTAACTCCTTAAATTATATTATGCTGTAGGATAATATATAAATATGTTTTAATTTTTATGTTTTTAGAATTTCAAGTTTGCCCTCCTTTAACAAAAGACAACTTAATAATAGTTGGTTATACTTTAACAAGGTACATATTGTCCCAAAGTCATGATTTCCTACCCCATAATGTTTAAGAACAATAATTAACCACTATGGATATTTACAAGTTGGCACTGCCACCTGGTAGCAACTTCAACAAATGTTGGTCTATGTCCATAAGGCGATTTAGAGATTCAATATTAATTAAGTGTGTAAATTTCTCACCTACTATTTAGCACTTTATAACTGTTTTAATAAATAAATGAGTGCTATAAAACAAAATGGACTAAATATGGAAAAAGGTAACATTAAATTGATCACATTTAGCAATACACAAAGTCACTTTGAAAGGAAAAGCAGGTAACCAATTACTCCATTTTCGACCATTAAAATGCACAGGATGGAATGTTATTTTGTATAAAGAATTATAATTATTTTCAATTTAATAGCAATAATTTTTTTAAAACTTCACTAAGAGTTAACAAAGAAAACATGTAAATTTTATCAATGAGTATTTTGCTTTCAGTTAAAAGAATATTGTGGTTAAAATCATGTTTTTTAAACTATTGGAGGTTTTGGATGTTAAAAAAACAAAGTTCAGAAATAAGTCATGTGACTGACTTCAACTATTTATGCTAGGTGAAAGAACAAATCTTCCATAGACTGGGATACACAATATTCAAATAATTTAAATGAAGGTCTAAAGGTTGCATATGGACTGCTCTAATGAATTAGAACTCAAATAGAAATAAATTGTGTCTCCATCTGCCAATTCTTTCTCACAGAGCTAATACTGTGTGCACAAGATAAGGATGAGGGTAGGGAAGGGGAACTGAATATGACCACTGTCACCCATTCACCTCATCCTAAGGATCAAAGGATCTTCCTAAGAACATATCAGCAGCCCAACTATTGGCAAGAAGCAGAGCATCAAAGCAAACCAAATCATCTATAGGTACATGAGAACCCACCTAATGAGGCAGATGTGAATTAGAAATGGAACTTTCACCAAGTATAGTGTGGCTCCTAAAGGTCAGAGAAGAGGGTAGAGGGAAATGTTGAAAGATTCAGAAATTTAGGGTAACATAATAAAGAGCAATACCTAGTGATACAAAATGCTATCATTTGTGCTACAAAGTAGAGGGAAATCTACCATGATTGATGAAACTGGTGTCTGGACCCTAAAATATAGAGATCTCTGAAGTCTTACCAATATTTAGATTTCAGGCACTCCTCCCTCCTTTTTACCCCCAGCTTTGAGATATAATAGAAAAATAAAAGATGAACAGATTTAAGATGTGCAGTATGAGGATTTGATATCCACACACTTGGGGAATGATTACTACAATCAAGTTAATTAACACATCTGTCACCTCACATAGTTACCATTATGTGTACGAATGTAGTGAGAGCATTTTAGATGGCTCTCTCAGCAAGTTTCAAGTATATAGTATATATTATTAACCATAGTCATCATGTTATACTTTAGATCCTCAGAACTTACTCATCTTACCACTGAAAGCCATACCCTTTGATGAACATCTCCCCATTCCCCACCTCCCAACCCCAACTGCTGGCAACCACCATTTCATTCTTTGCGTCTGTGAATTCATTGTGTAGATCTGTAAGGTACCCAGGATCCTGCCATGTCCAGGAAAGACTGCAACAAGGGAAGCATGGTTGAACTGAAGTAAAATATGGGCAAGGATGGTAGGAAAGGAGCTCAAAAGTTACTGAGGCCAGATTATATTGAATTCCACAGGCCTTTTTTCTTCTTCTTATGTTTTTTTTTTCCTGCTATAAAAAGTATTACATTCAACTGAGAACCCATTTAATGTTCATATGGGTTTTGTGAATTCTGACTCCAATCCTGACCATTAGAAATGGAAGACCAGAAAAGAGTTTTGGTGGTTAATCTTGATTGAAAACTTGATTGGTTTGAGGGAAGCCTAGGAAGTTAGTAAAGCACACCTCTGAACCAGTCAATGAGGTTGTTTCCAGAGACAAGGCATGAGAGACAGCAAATTGAGGAGGGAGGTGTATCCTGAATATGTGCAATGGGTTGGGGGACCCAGAGGGAATGAAATCAGAAGAAGGAATCCCATTAGTGTGTACAAGTGTACAAGTTTGATTTTTCTTCAATGGGTGAGTCCATTGATATCACCCATGGGTATCAGATTCAAATTACATCAATCCTTTAACATTAACATTTAGCATTGCTCACACTAGCAATTCTGCAAGGAGCTTCCAGGGCTTCAGCTGTGAACCAGTGTTGCATCATTGGTCCCTCTTATTATGGGCAATGATGTTATAAGAGCAACCACTATGACTCTTTACCCATATAGATGACCATGGTGGGACTATCCAACCTCTGGTCACATGAGTCAATCTAATAAATACCCTTTTATAATTATATATATTTTTATGGTTTGGATATGAGATGTCCCCCCAAAGCTCGTGATTGGATTATAAGAGCTATAACCTAATCTGTGGATTACTCCACTTGATGGAATATTAATTTGAAATGATTGCTGTACTGGATGATAACTGTAGGCAGGCAGGATGTGGCTGGAGGACATAGGTCACTTGAGGTCTTCCTTGGGGTTTATATTTTGTCCCTGGAGGCTCATGGGCTCTCTGCTTCCCAATTGTTATGAGATAAACAACCTTGTTCTTGCACACATTTCTGCCATTTCTTGGACTCATAGTAGTGGAGTCAGCTGACCATGGACTAAACCTCTGAGATGGTGAGCTCCAAATAAGCTTATCCTCCTACGAGTTATTCTTGTCAGGTATTTTGGTCAGTCCAGTTTAGAGTTCACTAATGCATGTACATGTCTCATTGGTTCTGTTCCTCTAGAAAACTGGCTAATTCAGATGGTAAGCAACTGATTATGTCTAATTTATTTGGAATAATTGTTACTTATATTAAACTATAGCTCTATAAAGTGAAAAGTTTTCATTAGCTTATAAGATAATATTTTCACAGGTTATTGATAGTACAGTTATGTCTAGATATAAAGATAAAATAAGTTTCAGGATGGAGTAATTTTAACATAAAATTTATATGTCATATGTGTGAAGTAACACATAAGCCTGCATTAGTGCATTTTTATCGAACTCTTAAATAGTTGAAAATGTAAATATTTTAACTCTGATTAAAAAAAAATTTCTGTTAGCAGTTTTGCAATAGACCTCTAGGGATTTTTGGAATACAAGTTAATAAATGTTTTCAGAATTATTACTGAATATAGTTGTTAAATGACTTAAAATATGAAATGGAACTTAATTGGAAAATAAATTAACATTCAGTGTCCTATTCTAACTATACTAAATAATTCCCCTTCAATGGAATTATTTTTTATGCTTATGATCAATGAACTTTATGGTAATTGTGATTTCTTACCTAGAATCTATATGCCAAATGTGGCATTGATAAACAGAAAAACTTTCATATGAAATTAGTATCACAAAAATGTTTTTCATGACAGGATGACTGTTTTCTATAGTGTAGGTTCTTATGACATATTTCATTTCCAATGATCTACTCTATTGCATCTATTTCCTATTCAACACTGCTTTAAGTGCTAGATATACACATAAAAATAGGTCATGCTTCTACACCTTTTCACTTTTACCTTATTATCTATACTGATACGCTATACTTTCAAAGTTTAGCATTAAAGTTCTTATTTATATACAACTATATACTTTTATTATTGAAGAATATCTAAAATTGAAGAATAGATAACAAAAAAAATAGTTCTTACACATCAGAATATATCACAGAATGATTACACTCTAAATCTGCAGTATTATGATTCCAATTCTATCTTTTATCCCACTCAGTTGGAATTGATGATTTATCCATACAGCCTTTGTGTTCAGGCTATGCTAGTCAAGAGACATCCGAATCTACCAATCATGTGGGTTTAGGTACTTTTATTCCCTCTGCTCTATTTCAGTACATCTAGAAGGATGATATCTCAGTACTTCCTGATTCCTAGTGCATTCACTCAGTTTTTCATGATTGTTAGCTACTAAACTGCTAATAATGCCTGTGGCATATGACTGCTCTTTTAATCATTATTGAAGTAACAGAGTACACTAGATGAGATCATGCCTGTATATTCAGACAGCCTGGGCTTGAATTTGTTTACTAATTATATAATCTTAGATAATCAAATTAATATCTCCATGCCTCTGTTTCCTTACGGACATAATAATGACACCTCTCTTAAAGTATCGCTATGAGAATTAAACAATAGATACAAAGTGTTTTGAATAATGCCTTGCACTTAGGTATTGCATAAGTGTCAGTTGTTACTAACAAATGATCTCATGACAAAATATATACACCAAAGTGGTATTTACTAAGCATTAAGCACACATTAGTCACTGCTCTGGTGAAGAGGACACATGAATTCCAAAGTCAGAGCAATGTAACATCACAAGATACGCATTTCAACAAAATCAGTTTCATTGTACCAGTTGACCACCCTCTCTGTCTCTCCCACCTCTTTCTCAATATGATTAGTTCCGAACACAATGTAGACATTAATCAAAACACCACAACTCACACCATAAATAGGTACAACTATTGTGTTGAACAACAACAAAAAAGATATTTACAAACACAACTCAATTTCTTTGTTTTCTTGAATATTACAGAGGAAATAAATTGACCAATTTACTTATTTTTCTCAGCTTAATGGACACTGAAGTTGTTTCTGCATTTGTGCCTTGTGCTATTAAGGATAGTATTGCATGTACGTTCTTACCTACATCTGTATTGTTTTCACAGAAAGATTCCTAGAAATCAAATTATTGGATCATACTGTTTATTTTTATTCTAAAGAAAAATACATACAGCCAAATTACCTTCTAAAGGCTTGCCAATTTAGCTTTCCTATAAACAGCAAAATAACCACATATTCCTTTTTGTTTTAATTTGGAAAATTTTATTTATTTGCACTCATCTTGATATTTTAAAGTCATTGACAATTTTAGTTGTGTTAAGGTTAAATGGTTTTCATCCATTTTGCTCTGCTGTAAAACTTAGGGTCATTACTAAATTTTGCAAGCAAAATAAAAAAAATAAAATTTATTTTTTAGTAATGGTCTAATCTATTAATTAAGACTTGAGAAAAATAGGCAGTACACATAACAAAATCATTAGAAAAAGAGCAATAACTCAAATTTCACACATTAAAATTTTAATGAAATAAAAGGAGAAGAAAAATTAAATTTGAATTAAGATATTTTAACACAGAGAAGGTAGTGGGTTGAAATAATGGCATCAAAGAAACTTATAATGGCATTACTTGGTAAAAATTGACATACTTAGAAGAAAAATCAACAAGTCAAATATTTGAAATTTTCATGCTCCCCAAAAAATGTATTTGCAAGACTGGGATGTCATGGTTTAGCTTAATGGTAAAGTGCTTTATCTAGCATCTGTGATAAATCATCTGATGGAAATCATATTTTTCCTCCATTGCTTTGCTCTTATTGGGCATATTGGTCACAGCAACATTAAAGCTGACTAAAACAATAGGTTTTGCCTTTTTGTTAAAGTTAAGCTAATCTAAGTGTAATTAGTATTTTTTGGTCACAAAGTCTAACTCTGGGAACATGGGCAAAAACAAATTGAGTTCCATGCTCTCTATGCCCTGATCAAAATATCAAACCTGCTTTTTTATGAGAATCAGTTTTCAAATACTAAATTCGAAAAGTTATGTGTTTCCTGGGTACTCATATGAGTGACAAAGACCAGGATAATAGAAAATGCCTTCAACAGTAACTTATCAGCAATGCTGGATCATTCTTCATGTGTCCACTTATTGAATCTACCCTTAATAAAAGCCAAGGGCATAACATTAAATATAATGCAATGAAGGCATTTCTGAAGAAATTTCTGCAGAGGATTGAGCCAGTCAGGTAAGCATTTTGATAATTCAACTTGATAAAATGGTAGAATTTACACTAATTTGAGATATGACGGATAATGGAGGTCTTATGCTTGAGTTATTTTACTTGAAAATCAGTTTTCTCCTTTGCATGCAAAAAATAACCTCAAATGAGCCAGGAGAACAGGGACTCTGGACTCTTGAAATAAGCATAAGCCTTTTACAAAATATAGAATGATTTATAATTTTCCACAGAGTTCTACAGAGAGGAAGGCCAGACTTCTTTAAATATGTTTTTGATCACTTTGGAAAGGGTCCAACAGGAAAAATATTTTTCAGAGACTTCAGAGAAATAATAACTCAAGAATATCAGTGAACTTTCCACAAAACATCTCTACCTACAAAACTTTATTTTTTTCCAAGTTCTCTATGTCATTTGCTGGAACCATTTTCCAATCGGATTTCCAAGAATGAAATGTGATAAAAATAATTTGGTTCTCATTTTCCCTCATTCATTCTCTACTTCTAATAAATATCTAAACTCTATCAAATTTATCTCAAGAATATGCTTATGCTGGGCATGGTAGCACACATCTGTCATACCAGATGATTGGGAGGCTGAGACAGGAAGATTGCAAGTTCAAGGCCAGCCTCAGCAATTTAGTAAGACCATGTCTCAAAAAACAGAAAGGGACTGGAATGTAACTCAGTGGTAAGGAATCTGTGGGTTAAATCTCCAGTATCAAAAAAAAAAAAAAAATACATTTATCATTTTTTCTCTTTCCTTACTAAACAGACCTTTAAATATAATTACCTTAGATGGATCATTTTGTCTCTTCGCTTGGTTTCTTTCAATCTATGTTCCATTTTTCCATCAGAGATCTTTTAAGACAAATCATTTACTGGCACTTACTAAAGTAGCTCTTTGATATATTTTCTCCAGCCACCCCCCGACCCCCCACACACAAAAAGTACTAAGATCCTTGGCCTAGCATACAAGATACTTAATGGCATCTAATAATGTCTTCAGTTTCAAATCTACCCACTCAAAAGTTAAATATCAACAAACTATAGAAACTATAGAATGTTTTCTTGCCTCTGCTTTTCCATGTTCCCTCTGTTTCTATACATGTTCTCTCTGTCTTTCTGGAAAACTCCTATCAATTACTAAAAACAATGCTCAAATGTTTTCCCCACATGAGTCACCATTTAGGAAAATCTGAGTCAACTGCTGCATGGTTGGAGTGTCAGTAAAATATTGAATGAAGCTAGTCCAGTTAAGTGTGGTAAGTATAGTTTGAAGATTGCTTTGATAAGAAAGATTAGGGACTTTGTATGAAAGAGCATGTGAGGAAGGACAGACTCAAGGTTCAGTGAAGGAGATGCACAAGATAATTGCACAATAGCACTGGAATTGGAATTTGTGAGATAACAGATTTGGGAAGAAAATCCAGGAGAATCAGAACATCTATTCTATTGAACAGATTTGAGGAGTGTCTCTTGGTTTCCTTTCAACTTGTTTTTTGAAAACATATAAAATATATATTCTATAAGTGTGTAATATGCATATCATAACAGTTGTCCTCAGTATCTGCTGGGTATTCATTCCAGGACCTTCACAGATATCAAAATAATCAGATGTTCAAGTCCCTTATATGTAATAACTTACTCTTTATGTATAACCTATGCACTTGTCCAGTGTACTTCAAATAATCACTAAGTCATTTATAATACCACAAACAACATAAATTCTATGTAAATGGCTGTTGTATTATAGTTTTAAGGAATAATTATGAGAAAAATCTGTATATGTTCAATACAGATGTAATTTTTTAAATAATATTTTCAATCAATAGTGAACCTGTTGATGCAGACTATATGCACATATATACATATGTGAATATTTCAGATATTTTTATATAGAATGTCATAAATACGTTCCTCTGTGTATTTGTGAATACATATACATACACATACATATATATTCCTAAATAATCTCAAAAATAATTCAAACCTTCACCGGCTTTCTTTTAAATTGCAAGCAAAGCAGAATAAGATCTTCTTTCCAAAGATTTACTGAATGTATAAGGTAAATAATATAATAATCTAGCAACAATAATAATTATTTAATACATTTCTGTGCTTTCTTACTTTCATTCATTGTGTTAAAAATAAGTATTATTTTTATATTACAAATGTCTGAATCCTTTTTGAGAAATGAACTTCCCCATCTTTCCCCAGCCAATGAGATCCTGTGTCAGGTTAAAACTTGTTTTACATTAATTCTAAAGCCTAATTTTCTTTCACTAATTCACCACATCACTATTGAAAACCAGTCTATTGGAGCATTCTGGTATCAAAAGAATCCAGGATACTGCTTTTGAGCATTCTGATATTTACCTCTAAAAAGGAATTTGTGAATTCAGAAACACTTGATTATTTATGAAAGTTAGATATCATAGTTTACAACAAAGTTAGATACATAGTTTCCTCCATGAATAGGACTGTTCCTTTTCTTTCTTTTTTTTTTTTTTTCCCATTATTGTTATGGACCTCTCATGATAAAATTAGATCTTATGTGTTTTCATAACAAGACCATACTTTTCATGAATGAGAAAACAATAATGTTCTAGTGGTAAAGCTGTATTACATACATCAGCAAAGAAATGGATTTTAAATTCAGCTCTATCATTTGTTAGCACTGTGTCCATGGGCAACACCCTAACTCATTTTTAACATCTGTTAAATGACAATAATAATATATACATAACACTGTCATAAAAATGTGATCATACACATAAAGTTTAGATTTTTCCCTTCCCCTTTGTCTCCTCCTTCGACTTACTGCCTCCTGATTTTCAAGGGGAAAATTTTGGTCACACTTCAACTATATTATGTAACAGATGTCTAATCTTTCATTGAGGCTGAATTTACTATCACAGAATTCACATGTAACGAAGAAAGAAGGAATATGTATGTGCAGCTAAAGAATCCATGTGCTTCTACTTTCTTCTTGTTATTCTTAGAGCTGAGTACTTTATAAAATACACATATTAAAAATGGATAAAATGGTAAGACTTCAGTGGACAAGAATATAAATCCAATGACTCAGCTTCACCCACGGGGCAAACAATGCTGAGTTAAGGGTACTGTAAAGAATTAAAGTGTTTTCCACAACTACATCTTCAGTCTGAGGGACTGCTGCAGGAGTCTCTTTGAAGAGCCTGAAGCAGACACCAGGTAAAGAGTCAACACCTTAAGGCACCCAAAGGCTTAGACCCTTAGTTTAACAGTAACATCCCTCACATTGAGGTATGCATATTCACCAAACTTGAAATGAATTAAATGAGCTGTCCTCTGTAGAATAGACTAAACAGCCAAAACAAAACATGGAAAACCAGAATTTAGTCATACAACTTTCCTGATTCTTAGCAATATACCCAAAGAGTACTGATCTTCTATTTTAATCCTCCAAATCATACTTGGACCAATATCAGTGAGTCAAATGATGTTTTAAAATTTCATTTTCTCTTAAAATTTTAACAAAAAAGTTCCAAAACCAAGTGGAAAGATTTATTCATATTCTATAAACATGAAACTATACATGGACACCCTGAATCATCTCTCTGAATGACATTATTATTCATGAGTTTTATTTCTAATTTATTTTGAAAAAATATTTTACATCAATGATTTCAGTCATTATAATCAGAAAATAATAGCATCCTTTTATTATTATTTTACATACACACAGAGGGTTGACATTTATTGAAATAACCACCTTGATTTTTACTACTTGCATCACTACATAAAACAGAGGGCACTTTAAATTCCAATTTGAAACCCAAATTAAAAATGTACTATATTTTATTACTTACTTTTAAAAATTTACTGCAGACCAATAAAGCATATATATGCCTTAATAGTCATCTATTATTTCTTCTAATATAAAATAGTCTTCAATCAAAAATACTTTCACTTTAAATTGAGGATATGTCTTGACAGACATTTATCCTATTGTTATATGAACTATCAAATGCAAAGTCTGGTGTGTACTGAGAGCTATACACCTCTTGGGATTGGATAAAACTTGAAATTTACTTGACATAGATGTGCTAAATAGTTCCAAGTCATTCTCCAATATGTTATTACTATACAAAATTTGAGCTATCTGATGGTGAATGATATGAACCCATGGTGTAAAAAATAAATAGTAACTACTTTGATGGTAGGAAGACTCATCCACAGGACAAAGATCAAATGAATTCACAAACCCCTTATATTTATTTCAGATGCATAATATTTTCTCACTGTGAATGGCAAAACAAGATTAAATTAGTTTAATAGAAAACTCTTAATAAAGGGAAACTTTCTTCGTTAGCATTTTTGGACAGTGAAAAAACTGAAAATGTATGCCTTCTCATGAACCCGAGAAGAAGCACAAACTGGACTACCTGAACCTCAAAGAGTACACTTCACATTTTAGATTTATAAGCAAAATAATATCCTTAGTGGATTGGGGTAGCTAAAATGATAAGTTCAGCTACGTAATTCCTGCCTCAAAGAAAAAGGGACATTTTTAACACTCAAATGACCCAGTGTGAACAGCCATCTAAATTAGCACAGGAAAAAAAGCACAATTTATGAATCATTTACATACACTGGGCTTTCTATAATCTTTCTAAGATAGAGAGGCTTTGATGATAGTCTATTGTACACTGGAGATCACCACTTGAGATTTTCTTTATATTTCAGCTAACACGTATATAAAGTGATTTCACCGATGTGTACAGTATAAAAATATTCTGTCCAAGAATAAAGGAAAAACATATTTTTGTTAATTTTAGAACTTTCTAATGCATTTATTATGCATGAAAGTGAAATTGAACAAATTGATAGTTTCTATGCCAACCTGTTATTTTTTATTTATTGAAGTTCTTCAGCTTGATATATTGAGAACTTTAAAAAATTTTATAATATTTCTGTGTATGTGGTTTATGAATTTTCTATAATTTTTTCCTCAGACTGATTAATGGGAACTCAAGGTCAATCCAATCGTATGTAACAAGCTTTCATTTCATTTATAGATAAATGTTCATGTTTGATATCTCAGATTCAATAAAGTTTCAAGACCTATATATATATATTTTAGCATTAGCACAATCTACAGTTGTTAGGAGAACTGTCAATCTCTTCTTAATACATTCAAGGTCTTTGGAGAAAAGTGTGGGCCAAAGGGAAAAACCCAAAGTGGAAATTTTCTGAAGCTGATTATAGAGAAGACTGAATGGTAGTCAAAGGTAAATTTCCAAAGGGATCTGATTAACGTTGCTCTATCAAATAAGAGCTAGAGGATAAGTCATTAATTTTATGACTTTTTTTTTTTCTTCTACCTGGTTTTTCATAAGTTGGACTTCCTTCCAGGCTAATTAACCACTAAACATTTTACAAGCAATCCAAGTACGGAAGCTGTAAAAGATGAATTGCACTTATGAAGTAATTGACAAAGGGTATGTTGGGCGTTTTAAGCAATGATGGTGTGCATCCTAGTACCGGAAGAAAGGCTTATGTACTGCCATTTGACAGGTCATTAGTTAATCTCAGACCTCAGCATCAGATAATATAGACTTAAAGCTAAAATGAACTTATACACACTAGTATGGGGGTATCTAAGTGCCAAGAGCTTCTGAGAAAACAGTGTTCTTGCCTTGGCATTATCAAAATACCCATGATGTTATCTCAGATGAATTCCCAAGTTATTTTATTTTCTTTTGACAGTAAAGTCAGACCTGACAAACCAAGGCAGTTCTCAAAGAAATTCAATTACTGAAATGTCTGACAGTTTGCTTTGCTTCTTCTTACTAAAGTTTCTAAAGTTGCTTGCAGCATATAGAATAGTGTTTGTTTTGGACAATGTGCACTGTATTTAATATATAATATTAAAAAATGCTACCAACAAGTACATTAGACATTCAGAAAGTTAAAATTCTTAGCTGAAAAAGAAACAAGGCCATAATAAAAAATATGGAAATATTTATAATTTTTTATTGCAACCCCATTAACTCTCTCACAGATTTCCTGGCAGTCAGGAGACAGAATACTAAATTGTTTCTGTCTTACAAAGACTGAAATCCATCAAATATTTATTGCCATGAACCTGAATTTACAAAAGTAGTTTCAATTCAAGTGCCACATTCCTAAATTTAAAATGTACTTTTCAGTAAGAATATCCCACTGTGTTAGAACTAGAGTGAGGACCATTGGTGCTCATTCTCAGCAGTATGTGAGTCATATAACTTATTTCCAAAATTTGTGATAAATAGCAGGTAAGACAAAGCATACTATATGTGTTTATATTGTTATATGATATGTATCATTATTAAAGTATAATTATTATATAAAACAGGATGGCATAGATTGTAATGTGTTATAAATGATAAAAAAATAAATTGTACTTAGGCACAAGAACTCAAAAACTACACAATGTTTAACTTAAATTCAGATTTTCTTCTACTAATTATGACTAAACAACATGCTGCAAAGAAACATCAATGAGAAGAGCATTGTGCCTGTATGCTATCACTGTTTACTTAGGCCCAAGTGCACCTAAATGCACAATAAAGAATTCCTTTGAGAATTTGATGTCTTTCTGTAGCCTCCCTTAAAAAAAAATGGAAAAATTTCCTCTGATTATCAAATTATTCATTTGTCATCTCTTCTCTTTCCCTAATACTGGACGGTTGTTTCAAAGAGTTAGGACTTAAAGTATTTTTAAAACTTCCCTAATACAAGTTTTCTATCATCCCAAAGTTTGACCTTTCTGTACATTAAAATGTGTCAGAAACTTGATTCATGTGGCACTTAATAATCATCTGTCCCCAGCCTCTCCATTGAAAGTATGAGGAATTTTAAAATAGATAAATTTCTAAGGTCATATATTTGCTTTTCAGTAAACTAGTGGTAAAACCAATATCTAATTATTCCAAGTCCAAGATGGTTTAACAGTTCTTCATTAGCATATTCATATATTCAATAAACCATTTTTTCTTTGAACAAATTTCAAAACAAAATCAATGCATTTTTTGATTCTATTTGATATGTATTATCTATATAATAAGTTATGCAGCCTACTTTAAATTATATTTCATAATGAAAAAACATAAAATTTATCTTTGTACTGAAATTCCAAAATGTATTCTTTTATCAATTTCTAGTGCTTGACTCCAAGCAGATCAAACAATAATAAATTCTTAGCTATTCAAAAATACTACAAAGCTTTTTAGACTAAGTTAATAATAAAACATTGAACATGACATAGATTCAACTTATTGTTCCTTGGAAAATCCATCAACTCCCATTTCTCTCCCTCTCTCCATCATGGCTCTCTATGGGGGAAACACATACACACACACACACACACACACACACACACACACACACACACCTGTGTTTCAAAGTTTAGATTTTCAGTCCTACCATAATGAACCTTGGGGAGAAATACAGCTTAACTGACTGTTTTTGCTCAATCCTCAAAGAAAAAACCCAAGTTAGTTTAGAACATATTTAATAATATAATTTCTTAGAAAAATTTCTCCTTCTACGGCTATAGATAACTGTTTCATAATTTCTTTTCTTTCTCTACCATTTGCATCCTAATCCAAATCACCATTATCTCTGACCTGTAATACTGTGCTTTTACCCTAAGTTGTCTGAGTCAACACTTGCCAATCTGAGGTCTATTCTAAATGAGGTAGTATGAAGCTCAAGTCAATTTCCTAAGATTGCATCTCCCATGCTGGTACCCCTATTAACTCTTCCTATCTCACTCAACAAACTGCAGTGTTCTTATTAGAGCATTTGGTGCCTGAAGAAGGTATCCCACAATACCACTCTGATCACATGTTCTCTCCCTCCCCTCTTGTTGCCTCCTGTCATTTGGACATCCCAAAATGCTATCACTTCAATGTCTTTAACTTGTTCTCCATGCCTGAAATACTCTTACTATAGTAGGTATGCTCACTATTTGTTTCCTTGGCTCATGCATTAGAGGCTTAAATTTCACCCTTTCAGAGACTGCATCTTTAAAAACTCTGCCTAGTCATTCACTCTCTTATTCACATTACCTTTAAAGACTTACAAATGTAATAGGTTTATTATATTTATTTATTTGTTGCCAGTCCCACCTCTTCAGTTAGAATAAAAGCTCACTAAAGAAAGGGATTTTACATGGGGGTTTTTCAGTGTTGTTTCTACAATTAAAACAACATTTCTCACATTGTAGATACTCAATTAACATATGGTAGATAGGCAAATGGACCACAGCCCATCCCATTTAAAGACACAGTACTTGAAAATTGAAGGAAAAATAAAAACCATCATTTGGCTTTGACTTTTACTTTGATCTAGTTTTCCAATCCAGGAAAGGGAACACATCTTCTTTACCATATATTGCCATTTCCCATCTACTAGAAACAAATTTGAGCCTTTGTGTACAAATATAAGTAAAAATAACTTTTTAAACAATGAGATGTAACATAAACAGATCAAAATAAAATGTGCACAGTTAACCTGTCTCCACACAGAATAAACCAGAGTAAGAAAAAGAATAAATCTTGAGTCTGAATATTTACAACAAAGGAAACATTTGTGTCTGTAACACTGTATAATTTGAAATTTGAAATCTGAACAATAAATTAGTGAAGGGACATTGGGAATACATCCTCATACAGGAATCTTACTCTGGCAGGTGGTCATCTAATTTCTGTTAGAAATGTTAGTAACGGAGAAATCACTATGTCAAAGAAGAAACCAATCTCATTATAGAACAATTATAACTATCAGAAAAAAATTATCAAAATTGAGTGTGCTTTCTTATCACTTTCATCCTGTGGTCATATTCGCATTTAAATTTTTTATAAAGGAAATGTTTCAGATATACGAATATATTTAACATCTTATTTCTAACTTTTTTAAGTAGAGCAAAATCCATGTTTTATTTTATGCATAAGCTTACAGACTTTATAAACAATTGCTCTTGAATCTACTGAAATCTGTTAACATCTGTCTTATATTTGGCTTCCGAGTATTCTCTGCAATACATTTTGACAATAAGTATTTAAATACACTAATCCAAACTAGCAATTAGAATGACCACACAACTATCAAAATAGCAAACAGCTGTACCAGCATTGGAAATTAAAGTAACGTTTCATATATCCATCAGATGCTTAAATCGTTTTCTTGTGAATTTCAAATAGGTGTTATTAGATAAAAAGACATATTCACTCCCTGACTTGGAAATTCTACTTACTGAAAAAGACTGCACAGTGTCAGAGAAACAGGTGCTGTCAAAAGCACATCACTCTCTGGAGTGAAGCAGAAACAGATGTAAGATATAGGAAAGTTAAGAAGGTCATTATTCATGACTGAAGGCTAATTTGAATAAGCACTATTTGAGCAGTTATGCTAGAAGACCTCACATACATGTGATTATAGATTTTAGCACGCATAACACCTATGCCTTTCTAAGTATGAACTGCAATTGTCAGGCCAAACTGCACGCAGATTCAATTTTCTTCTCTTTATATAGAAGAAACCATGTTGAGGGACTGCTTATTTCCGATAGACTAACCCTGGTCCACTGGGTTCCCTGGCCATGTATTAGGCTAACTTCTGGTTGAACTTGTGTTACATGTGTGTGCCAACTGCTCTTCCAGGTCTTAAATTCTTAAGTAAGACAGGTAAGCAAATGGAAAGTGAAGGGATTTAAAGAAACATCCATCTCTATTATGGAGAATTGTTGAAAAATAAACACAAAAACAAGAGAGAAAATTTAAAACAGACTTAGAAATATTTTGGGGAAAATTGCTTTAAAGCTGCCAATCATAGTGACATCATTCACATTACACTTTATAAATAAGATATATCAAAAGATCAGAAAACCCCCAATTCCCTAGCTCTTGAAGCAATTTCAATAGAATTAGTAAGGGATAAAAAACTCCAAATCATTTACTCACTTGAAGTAATCCCCAAATCCTTAAAGATAGTTTGAAACTAATCTTATTTGTTCAGATATATGAAAAATCTTCAATTGAATATTAAAAAAATCAAACATGTCACACTGTTAAAAACTAGACTATGAATATGTTGGGATTTTTCCAGAGATCTAAGGATTATTCAACATTAAGTAATCTATTAATTTAATTAATTGCCAGTAGAAAGGCTAAAATGAATAAATGTAATCTCATGCTTCTAAATATTGAAAAAGAACATTTTAAAAATTCCATTAATTTTTGGAAGAAAGCTTTAACTGGAATAGAAAGAAAGATAATTCCTTAATTTAATAAGAATATCTGTATGAAACAGAGTCAAAACCTCACTTAAGAATGTAACACAGTCTCATCAAACTCAGGAAAATATATATGGTCACAACTCATTTTCAGTTTGCATTGTTTTGCATGCTCTTTGCCAAAAGTCATAAAGTAACAATAATAAATGAGAGGAGGAAACAAAATATGCATTTGTTTTACTTGGAAAATAAACAAATCATCTACTTATCTATTGAAATTATTAAGACCACTTAGTAAGGTTTGTAGATATAAATCAATATGGAGAAATCAATACAGTTAGAAAGCATATTTTTTAAAAAAGAACCACTAACATTAGCAAAGATCAATTATTATATTGAAATAAAACTTTGAAATATCCAGGAACTGTATTTTTCAAAAAACACTACAGATCTTTACTGAAGGTCAATAAAATTTTGAATGAACAAATTCAGTATTACATAAACAGCAATTCTCTTCATATTAAGTCTTTAATGTGATGTACTTTTAATAAGGATATTTGTGACATTTGGATGGGATTCTACAAATACAGAATGCAGATTGCTAAAATCTGCTAAAAATGGGAGAAATAAAATTTGATTGATACCTCAAATTATTAAAAATTACATCTGTAGCTATAGTATTGAAGGATAATTGTCTTAACAAATATTAACAATTTTAAATTGCGATAAATATCACATCAAAGTTTTTAAAATGGAGGGTTATAGAATGAGTGGTATTCAATTTCATATCATGATATTGTTTATGTTAGGTAAAGACATAAAATTATGCATTTCAGGAGTATAAACCAAGTTAAAAAAACAAAGTGATTAGAATAAAAATTGGAATAATAGAATTTAGGATGATAATTGTTATTCATTCTGGTATGAGAAACTATAAGAAAATTAAAATATAAAATAGAAAGAAAAATATTTCAACATATTTAAGTTACTAATGATTCTATTATAGATGTGTAAAAAGTTAATCGATAAAATTATTAATTTAAAATAACTAGTAAAGTACATAAAAAGGCAATTTAATTAAAATGGAAAAATTAAGCTATAGTAAACATGATTATATTCAATGGTAAAGAAATGTAAAATATAATTTCTTCAAATTGGTTAAAGTTTTGAGAAAATAAAAAAAAAGTACAAAGTAGTCAGTCAAAATGAGAATAAGTAGGAATTGTTATTTACATTTATATTGGCTTTCCTGTACATATAAGATTTGTCCAAAACAGGGTCATATTTACAAATAATGTGACTGTGTATAATTACATTTGGGAAGAAATTATTAACAAAATAATTGAAGATTTATATAAAGCTATATTATTGTAGTGTTATTTAGAGTAGTAAAGGTGTGGATATTTCATAATAATACTTGACTTGTTGAATAAAATGGAATATATATTAAGGGGTATATAGATCAAGAATTTTGAAGAGATTATATTTCTGGATAAAGATGGTAGAATGAAGGTGTTTTATACTATCTCCCTCAAACTTTACAAAATGACAAAAAAAAAAGTAATACACACATAGTAGCAGAAATCAAACCAAAAAAGTAGTACAATTTTACTTGATAAACTTTAAAAAGTATTGACAAACAAAAGAAATATTTTACTCCACTTTTCATAGCAGTTTGAGAGAATAATGATAAATCAAAATATTGTAATTAAAATGGTCTCTACTCCTTCATTGCTGATATGATAGTCTCCATAACTCTCTATAACTCATATGTTTTGTCTTACTGCAACACACAATATTTGAGATCATGGATGTTCTAGTACGTGGACTCATAGTGACTATAAAGGGCAAATTATCCCATGAGAATTCATGATAGAACTACAGGAAAAGCAAGGTGGATATTGTTAGTGGTTCTCATTTTAAGTTGCTGTTACTTTTAGGGTTATTACAACATGACATCTCAACCCATCCTTTCTGATACATGAAGATTCAAGAATCTAATAAGGACCAGAACACATCTGCTAACTATACATCTGTATCGGCAATACGAATTTCTTATACATGAGTCATAAACATCCAAAAAGATTCAAGGAACAGGCACCGGGAGTTCTATAACATCTATTTGTACATTGCTGCTTGATTAAGGCCAGATAATAGAAACACAGCTTCTTTCTAATGACATCTTTGCTAACAAATGTCTCCAGGGTGGATCACCCTGCTGGGTGGTATGCTACACCTGAAGTTTTAAAGGAAAATAAAATAAGGGCATTTGCTGGTAAATGGATGGAGTTGGAGAATATCATCGAAGCAAAATAAACCAAAAACCAATGTTTTCTCTGATATATGGATGCTAAGTCACAATAAGTGGGTGGGGGGGGGCGCTAGGGAAGAATAGTTACTTTAGATTAGGTAGAGGCGAGCGAAGGGAGGGGAGAGGGTATGGAGGTAGGAAGAATAGTAAAGAAGACATTATTACCTCATGTATATATATGACTGCCTGACGGATAAGATCCTACAATATGTACAATCAGAAAAATAAGAAATTATACTCCATTTTTGTATGAGCTATCAAAATGCATAAATGCATTCTACTGTCATGTATAACTAATTAGAAGAAATTTAATTTTTTTTTAAATGCTAAGGAAGTTTTAGCATCTGCCAATCTAAAGAAAGGCACGCAACAAAGAGTTGGTAAAAGGATTGACTTTAGTATCTGCCACAGTACATCTTTTTGAGTATAAAGTATCTATGCATAAAGTCTTCCCAAAAGTTTCAAAGAACAACAGCAACACTTACCCTCTGTTATAAAGCTATTCCAACACAGATGTTTGTATAGTAACAAAAGAGATCTTCCTCAAAAACGACACCAGCAAAGATCACTCATATTTTGACCTTATGTGATAGGAAATATCTTTTATAGGGAGGTTTCTTTATTAAGGCAGCTAAAGCTCTATACCCTTCTCAACCCTGTACAATATGCAGAAGATAAAACCAATAAAATCTGGTAGGGGTGGGTCATTTGACAGCAGGGTGATTAACTCAGATGAGGTTATTACAAAGCAATAAGTAGTTCATGAGATAATTCTTGAGGTTATGTAACTTTTCCAAATGGCCAATGCAGATGCATCTCTTGAGATGAAGACAGGAACTTTAAAAAATCATTTCCAAGCTTCTAGAAGGTAGTGAGAGATCTTCCAAGAGTACTGAAATTAAGTAGAGTCAGTAAATATACAATACAGACTGCTGACATTTCTGACTCCCTTCGTGAACACAGAGGAGAATGAATATATCTCCAGTCATTCTGATAGGGATAAATGGAATAGAAAATAGGAAAATTCAGTGGTGCATTATTTCTGTTTAGAGGCACATAAAGGCAATGAAAATATTCTTAAAATTTATAATATCCTGCAAAGAGAATTGAAAATCAAAAAAGGTGGTTATCAAATACAGAGGAAGCAAAGAGACAAATTGAAATCTGAGAATTTCAAAGAACATAATAAAATTCTCCTACAAAGATGTAGCCCACCCCTGTGGCTTGGGAGGCTGAGGCAGGAGGATTATGAGTTCAAAGCCAGCCTCAGCAAAACCAAAGTGTTAAGTAACTCAGTGAGACCCTGTCTCTAAACAAAATACAAAAAAATGGCTCAGTGATTGAGTGCCCCTGAGTTCAATTTCCAGTACCATAAAAAAGGCAGGAAGTGAAACAATTTTATAGGGGTGGGAAGTAAACATTGAAAGTGATTAAGTTAAAAACTAAAACTAATATTTATTAGATTTAGGAATTAGTATAAGGAATCATTTTAAGACTACTGATGATTATTTGAGATTTATAGAATTTTGTGTTGTTTTCCTTTATAGTGTTATTTGGTTATTTAAAATAATTATATATTTTTAAATAAAAAAAGTGAAGTCATCATTCCAAGACAAATGAAATGAAGTTATTTTACAAGAACTGACACTAATAAAATAAACCCATGCTGGCATTCAGTAATTATAGACTTCCCATTAAAACACCAAATCTCATATTACAGTAGATCCCCTATTGAGGGAATGTGTTTCAAGACCCCCCCGGTGTATCCCAGAAACTATGAATAACACTGAACCTATGTAGATGTTCAGAGAAGGGTTTGCTGAGGGTGAGGACGAAGGATACCTACCCTACCTAGCCTTACCCAGCGCGCTTACTCAGGCATCAGAGATGGAGCTCTGAAGGCACAGATCTAATTTTATTTAGGTTTGCACAGGACATATATAGGCACATTATTCAATCAGGTTAACATACTTGTTAAAGTATAACAGAGTCAGCTAAAGGTGAACTAAACGTCCAGAGTCCAGGTAGTGTAAACAAACCAAGTATGCCTAAGCAATTCTGCCCAGCAACAGGTCTGAGACAAAGGACTGTGGGAATGGTAAGCTCCTGCACACAGCATGAGGCAGGGCAGTGCAGCTAGCTCACATCACAGCTTTCTGTGATGCATGTCAGAACGAGGCCACCCCTCAGCTCAAACTCAGCCTCAACAGCTACAAAGACCTTCATTCCATGATGAGTCTTTACCATGACCTCAGTTTCTCTGTTCAGACTGTTTGGCTTACTTAGACCATGGTGTCAGCAACTGCTGTCAGATAAGCTTGAGGAATTTTCCCTACAAACCCATATATATTGTTTTCCTGTATAATCACTATGGTACCACAACAGTTAATCTGAAAACTAAGATGACTACTGAGGACTAGTAGGTGTGTATCATATACACCATAGCTACAGTAGATAATGGGATGATTCACATGTCTGATAGGATGGAGCAGGATGGCCTAAGACTTTGTGATACAATTTAAAATTCATGAATCATTTATTTCTGGGATTTTCCATTTAATATTTCAGGCCATGGTTGACCTCAGATAACCTAAATCATAAGAAAGTGAAACTGCAGTGGAGGCTACTTTATCTATTTAAAAGTTTGATGAACCTAAAATTTCTGTAAACAAGTATTTATAAACAAATTAATTTTTTTAAATAAATTATCAAATATCAGCAAGTTAGGACATCATGCTTTATATCACCATTATTTAAGTTTTATAGTAGACTTTCAAATGTATCCTAGGACTTCTATTGCTATGGTTTCCTTCCTCCTTGATTTTGAGGTCTCTATCTTAAGAGTAGTCATTCGCTCTAGTTCACCCCGCCACCGCTATGAATGTCAAGAAATTTGGTCATGGTGTTTATGGTGTCCTTCATAGGACACCCCTTTATCATGATGAAGAGCTTAATGCCTGTGTCCAACAGGTGAGAAGGTGTCAATTTCACAAGACTTTTGATTGTATTGGCAGGTGTCCTCAAGGGACCTGTCTAATCTTGGTCCCATCTTTCCCTACCATGAATAGCCACTCTCTAAGAGGGAGCCTGACCTAGAAAGAAAGTTAGAATCAAATGTGTTTATAACAGATGAGATACAATGAGGCCGTCTAATTAAATGCATGAAACAGAAGATATTTATTATTTATTGGTCCTAGGAATGTTAGGAGTGCCAACAGGAGACCAATGGAAAGTCCGGAGATGATAACTCAATCAGCAGATGAAGAGAGAGCTGACTTTTGGGCACTATACCTTTTTTTAATTTGTTATGTCTTTGACTTTCCCATGGAAGTTATGGATTGGTTAGTTTAAAGGCAACTTTTGTGCAAAAGGAGAATTTGAAGACATGATCCTGGTGTTGACCATTAGGTTTTAGCATAGCCAGCAGGTATCCATGCTTTTTTTTTTTTAATTAATTAATTAATTTTTTAATTGTAAACAAATGGGGTACAACTTGTTTCTCTGTACATGAAGTAGAGGCATACCATTTGTGTAATCATATATTTACATAGGGTATTGGTGTTTGATTCATTCTGTTATTTTTTTTCCTTCCCCCCACCCCTCCCACCCCACTGATGGTGGATTAACAAGATGAAAAACAAATGGAATAAATTGCAAACGACAGCACCAAGAAGTTTTAACTGGGCCAAAGATGACAACGAATGAAAGTTTTGAACCACTTACATGAGTCCTGAAAATGGGTACAAGACAACAACTGCATTAAAAAAATGTATGACATCCAGGATGCCTTTGGGGGAAAATGTTTTCATATATGTAGAAAAAGATTAATTATTTTGTAGTGATGATCAAAACTACCAGAAACTGCTAACACCTGTTCAGTGGATTGTTGACAACTCACTGAAGATGGTTTTAGAAACCAGTCATCCGTATCAGAACTATGCTTTGGATAGTAAGCACTCAGGTAGAGCTTATTCCGTAAACAAATCTCTGTGTGCCAACCCAACGTCTCACCTGAGGAGCCACACTTCTGCAGACATGTCAACACACTCTCCCCTCTGAAAATCTGCCAGTCACTGATTTCTGTCTCCATGATTTCCAAACACACATTGTAAGATTGCCAGACTGCTCTGTTTAGGGAGACTATCTGACTTTACTATGATAAGAAATAACTTCAATGTAGTCTTTTTGTTTCAGACACTGATTGGTGATCTTATGAGCACTTCTAGGACTTCTATTAGGTTTGTTTTAAAGATGCTCAGTTGGCAGAATTCCAGGAGACTCTCTGATCAACAGTTCGCTCACTGGATGACTTTACACCAAAACTCCATCTTCCTTTTAGATCTGTTGTCAGGTGAGAGAGCCTCAACAAAGACTCAGCCTCTAAGCAGTTCTATTGAACTGCTGTTGAAAAAAGTATTTTGTTATCCTAAATTTGTAAACAGGTTTTTGTGTAAGACTCTTAAACCCAGATCTTTATAGTTAAAATCAACACAGAACTGTGTATAAAGTAATTTCAGTTTAAAGAGGCATCATTTGAAAAGATAGAACTAGATTTTTTTACATAAAATCATTAGACTTTTGGTTTAAAAGTGTATTAGAAAGTGAACTGCTATCATTTTGCTGCTTATTGTGCCTTTGCTTTAGTTTATCTATATACACTGTTTTCTTCATAGAGGGCTTCGATAATTTTGGTCCTTGCTTTTCTTCTTTTCTTTCTTTCCTTTTTGTTTTTGTTTTTGTTTCTGTTTTTGAACACAAGAAATGGGTCTTTTAGAGAGGAAGAATGGAGACAATGTCCCAATAAATCTTCAATCCAAGCCAAGTCATCTCTGAGTATTAGCAGTTAGAAGTTTATTAAACCCCTGACCAGTCTTGAAAAAGCATTGGTCAAACTGCATCCTACATGTCTTATAAACTGTGATCGTACACTTTGTCCTACAGATTGGTGGAAGAACTGGTTGCTGATCCTGTGATATCTCCCTAACATATGTTTGTTTAGAGAACACAAGTCCTTGTTAAGCATACACACTGGTCATTGCAATGCCTCTAGTTTCTAATTGTCATGGGTTTGTTTTTGCCAAAATCTCAACTACCTTCTTAAAGAAAATCTGATTTCTAGTTAAAGTCTCATTAACATCCTAAGATTTGCATAATTCTATTCTAGGGAACTTCTGGCATGTAAAATTTATCAACTAATATATTCAATAGGAATTCTAGAAAAGAAGGAGAAATCAACAAAAATTCAAAGGAGATTTGATTGGAATACATTAAGAAAATCTCTCTAAAATTTTTAAACTTTTGAAATTTACCCTCCTTTCATCTCTCACACTTCCTACCTAGTTTTACTTGCTCTTCTAAATAAGCTATACATTATTTAGGATTTCCCCAGAAAAAGAAAGATTGAGTTATAAAATTCTGTTGTCGAAATTCTGTAAAATTTTTAATCACATAGACACACACACACACACACACACACACACACAAAGACACAATTCAACAACAAAAGCCTGGTACATTAAAAGGAATTGAAGAAGTTCACATCCAAGAAGTTTACCAAAGTTAAGAATTTTGGTTGTCAGAAACCCTATTCATCTCATGTAAAGAAAGATAAAATTTCACATTTTATATTCCTAATTTTACATTTTAAAAACATACATTGCATTTACTCTTTCACAAACTAAAAATATATAGAAATGTAAGTTGATTTAATGAAAAAGTCTAAACTTTTGTGGATTATTAATACTTTTGCAGTGCTGGGAATTGAAACCAGGGCCTGTGAATGCTAGGTAGGTGCTCTAACACTGAGCTATAGTCCCATTCTATAGGGATTGAATTATTTTAAGGTGTCAAATAAATGTTTATTTCAGCATTCTTTCTCTATCTAAAACTTGTTTGTAAGCATTATATATATTATAATATAGAATATATATTATAATTATATATACATATGATATACAAATATACATACATATGTATGTATGATGTATATATCATAATATAGAATGTACATACAACATATATATGCATATTATCATAATATAGAATTTACATAACATTCTACATCATGATATATATATACACACGAGGCATGTATACATATTTGTATATTATATATATATTTATAGAATATACATACAACATATTCTATATTATGGCATATATTACATGTGTATACACATATATATACGTGTGTATGCATATATTCTTGTATGTGTATTTCATTCAACACTCTCATGTACCTTCCCAGTACAGGTAAATGTGAAAAGAGCCCTAGGCTGGGTCCTAAGAGGATGGACACATATAATAGTACTTATTACGCCTTTCTAACTTTTCCCCAACTCTTCACCATGTCAAATGGCCTTTAATATACTCACACTAGTGCCTCTAGGACAAAGTCAAGTCAAAGGAAAGTATATTCTGTTATATTCTATCCACCAGTGATCTTCAAAATCCCACTTTCTCCTTTTCTTAAATTGATCTTCCCCTCCCATAAGAAGAAGTGAAAACTTGTATTTTGGGTCTCCATCATGGTAACTTCTATGAAAGAGAAAATTTGGGTAGAAACATTCTAATCTTATATTAACTAATAAACAAAGTCATTGTCTACACATCTTTGTATTTTTTCTTGCTTGACTTACAGCTTTAAAATTCAGAACCATTGACTTCCATTTAATTATGAAGAAGGAAGCTTAGCAAAGATACATACATAATAGTATATCAATTTATTTACAGCTAAGATAAACAATGTGTTACAGAGCTACAAAGCATGTAAACTTGGAAACAGCTTGGCATTCTAAAGCACAAATTTCAGTAGAAGTATTTACTGAATTCTAATCATGTTCCCTTTCCAACAATAAGGGAAAAATACAGCAAAATAACCAAGGCCTACAACACTGCATACTACAGAAAATTATTAGTTAATATTTCAGGGATCAAAAGTAAAAGCTAAAATTCTATTTTTTTGTATAAAGTCGATGACCTATTCTTTTCAAAGTCCTTTATCATCAGTATTACCCTTTCCTTTGTCTCATTATTTGGGAAGAAATCCTCGCTACAGAATTCCTCTCCATCTTTGTCATTTGAGTGTACACTCTTCTTCATTACTTTCAATTTCCTCAGCAGAAATGTATTAAAACCACCTGAGCCTGTGTTTTTGATGGATAGTTTCTCACAAAACTTTAGAATTGGTTGATTTAAAGGGACCCTTATCAGGTCACCTAGTTTAGCTCTCTTCACATGCTATTTATTTTATGATGTTATCACTTAATCATTTCTAAAATAAAAATAAGTTGGATTCTGCAACTTTCTTTTCTTGTTGATTTTTTTCTGTAAGTGGAAATATGTATTCTGTATTATTGTGGTTTAATATTAGTGTACTTTTATTGTCAAAATTCACAATTAAAAGGATAGATTTTTTTGTCAGACATTTAATATTATTTGTGAACCAGTAGTTTTAATAATGCTTGTTTTCCACAGTTTTATACTTTTTTTTACCTTGGTGATTTTTTTCTATATTTTCATATGTATCATATTCATAACTTATAATCTTATGACCATACAATAATTAAAGAAAAAAGTTTATGTGACTTGCAATTTAATAAGATTTTGATATAATAATGCTTACAAGTGATATTTAACAGTTAGAAAACAAGGATTACAATACCCACAAATTAAATTTATTACAGTATGCTAATACAATATTATAATACTGCCATAATATTATATGGCAGTTCATAAGTTTATAAGACAAGCTTCCTATGATGCTGAAGTATTAGAAAATTAAACTTTGGATATCATAAATAGAAAATTAATTTAAAAACAATAGCATTTTTGATAAGTAGACAAAGATAATATCTGGGGAAAAAAAAGATTTATAGACTATGATAGAGCTTAAAAAGGAAAAAAAGGAACTGTAAGATAAAGAGAAAAGCAGATTATTAGGTGGCTGATAGCATATGAAAATTGATACGGGGGAAAGTAAGAAAAAAAAATCCATAAGAATATGACAAGCATGTCAGAAAATTGATATCTCAGCTACACAAATAAATTGTTTAATCTCTTTCCAAACAAGTAAATCCTAAATTAAAAGTGAAACATCAACACACACAGACACACAGAGCTAAACTTCAATGAATTGACCATGTTAAATTCTTCTGAAGTGCACCAATAAAAGTGGTTCTAGAGAAATCTGTGCCATTTTCAACTGAAGTTAACTACGTGGACCCTATGATTCAACAATTTCATTACTTGGTATGTGCAGGATAAATGCACAAATATACATCAAAAGGGAGGTACAAAATGTTTGTAATTCCATTGTTCAAAATAGTCCAAACTAAAAAAAATCCAAATATCCATAAATATTAAAAAGGGTAAATAAAACTATATTTCCAGTGTGATAATATACAGCAATAGGTAAACATAAAAATAGAAGGTCATAAAATCTACACACACTGTTATACACAATAGAGGAGGGAAATTCACAAATATTATATTGAGTGAAGAAGCCAGACCAAAAAAGCTAGTCAAAGAAAACACTGTATAATTTCATATGTTAGATTAAAAAAAATAATAAACCAATCTATGATGTTAGTGATCAGGACTGAGATAAACTTTTAAGAGAAAGCAATGTTTTCAAAAGGGTAGTGAGGCAATTTTGAATTGTAATATTGTCATGATTTGGGTGGTGGTTATATGGGTGTCTTTATTATAATTCATTGATATTTTGTGATTTTATGATTTAGCATATTTTAATATATTTTGGCAAAATATTATATAAAGTAAAAAAATGATATTACCCAGAGTGTATATATAAGGAATTATTAAGTATATATTCACAGAAATATAAGGAGACATAACCTGATGTTTAACATGTTTTAAAAGCAATGAGATTAAGGAAGTTGAAAAAAGAGGGATTTGTTGTTAAAATGTAAGACATACTAGTAATATATGTTTTATAAAAGTAAATATACATATTATATACAATATTTCTGTATTTATATTATGTATATTACAAATATAATAGGTAAAGAGAAAGTAGATATTTAAAACTAAGTAATGTGATATTTTTCAGATAAAATCATTTGTTTCTATAAAATATAGATGTTAGATGAAGGACACTTTGGTATAGTAAAGTAAGAACCAGAAAGACTTCTAAGTCATGCAAATGAAATAAGAAGAAAATGAGACCTTGAAAGAAAGATAACATTAAGAGAGTGAATGAGTACATGCTAAAGAAAACCATGAAGTTACATAAAAGGAGAAGTCAATTCATGCTTTCTAAGCATTTACAGTAATCAGAAATGAATTCTCAGGAGAGAAAGTGGAGGCTAGAAAGTCAAAGATATGTTTTAAGATACTAGATAAAGCATCGCTAATCTAAAAAATCAAAAATCGGAAATTTCTAAACACCAATGGGTTGCTACATCACAAAACTTTAGTTCATGTGGAATTATTAAGAATATTGTATAAAATTAACTCCAGGCTGTGTGTATAATGCATATATGAAACTTACATCAACTTCAGGTTTAGACTTGAGTCTCATGATCAAAATATCTCATTATGTTTATGAACATGTTACAAAAAAAAAAAAAAAAAAAAAAAAAAAACTCAAATCTGAAAGTCCTCTAGTCCCAAGCCTTTCAGACAATGAAAGCTCAACTTATAATCATGAAGGAGGGAATGTTGCCAAAGGAGTTAGTTGCTCAAGTGAGCTAATCAGGAGTATGTTAACAGTAATTCCTGTTCTTTCTGTCCTATAAATTCCCCTTTAGTGAGTCGCAGTGAGAATATATTTAAGGATCAAGGAGCTTTTTCCTTATAACTAAGAAATGTGTTGGTTTTAGGATCTCTTTTCCATTCTGTGACCTTTTATCCTCCTTTAAATTTCATCTCATTCAATCATTAAAATAAGTCATCTTTAAAAAAAATCACAGCAAGAGATTCTGACTTAATGTGTCACCGCTTAGTTGAGAGCTTGAATTTTTAAATATGACAGTAATTATGGCAGGCTTGGGAGTTATTAAAATAAATAAGTCATGCTCCCTATCCTTGAAAGCTTATAACCTACAGAGGGTAGAGAACCAAGAGATGATTGAAAATGTCCAAAGAAACAAATGCACAGCACTGAAAAACACATCCCAGGATCAGAGAAACAGGTATCTCAATATGATCCCAAATTCAAATCTCAATACACATTTTGCCAAAATAAAAATTAATACCTGGAATAAACCACTGGATATATTCTTTAAACTGTATGAGTCCTAGATAGAGACGATTATGGAGTGATATTTTAGGGAATGGAAGTTCTCTGTTGGGAGGGATATTAAGAGTTGTTTTTCCTTAGTGGCATTCTTTGGAATGTCTCTTTGATTATTATTTTAAATTAGTCTCTCCTGGATATTTTTCTTACTTGGCAGTTGGTTCATAAAACTGTGTTTGTAGCTACCTTATACATGGAGAGAGTCCTCAGTTCAAGAGTTTTTTTTATACAGGCCATTTATACCTGTCTATTGTAGGAAAATCTGTACATGACTCATTTATACTAGAACTCAGTTCTCTAGAAGCCTATACTCAGGTTTGGTGATACTTGCAAAGACTGACTTTATCTGAACTGTCTTTCCTTATGAATGTGTAAGAAGTTACCTGTAGCTATTGCAGATAACTGACCAATTGGTCTCTGTTGTCTAAAAACAGCAACAGCTAACTATAGTGAACTTTCAAATTCTTTGTAGCAGGACACAGTGGTGCATGCCTATAGTCCCAAAAACTCAGCTACTCTGGGGGCTGAGGTAGGCAGATTGCCAAGTTTCAGGTCAGTATTGGCAGCTTAGCCAGACCTTGTCTCAAAATCAAAAAGGGCTAGAGATGTAGCTCAATGGCAGAACACCCTTGGGTTCAAGCCCCAATACTGAAAAAAATAAATAAATAAATAAAAGTTTTCTTTAATTTTAAATAGACTTTTAAATTAACTCAATTGATTAAAAATAAAATGTGTTCACAAATATTCTTAAGAAAATAGTTTTAATTCTTAGTAGAGATGGCTAATAGAACTCATAGTCGTAGAAATGAATTGAAATGGATAAAACACAGCTCATTCAGTTGCAAAATACTAATTTTAGTCAAGAAAGTAGGCAACTATGTGAGTTCAGGAAATTAACTGGGATTTAATTAAATTCAACAAACAGTTATTTCTCTTATATTTGGTTTAATTAAATGCAAATCAAGATTAAACTGTACCCACAACATACTTGCAGTCACAGCACAGGCAAATGTTACTTAAGAGAAACACCTTTGATGGATAACACCTACCTGTTTTCCTAAAATATCACATGCTAATGAAACTTTTCTCTATTTCACTATTTTATGTTAGTGACATATCCAGACAGCACTGAAAAATCACATCCAGGCCTTTTAATTTACGGTAGCTCATTTGTTTTCCCCTAAGCTCAAGTTTATAGAAGATAGAGTAATATTAACTAAATACATAAATCAAATAAAAGATATCCAAGTGTATTTCCAAATAGCTGTATTGGGTTTTATTAATGCTATTGAGTAGAAGTTTTAAATTTGAGCATCATTACTAAATCCTATGCCCAATGTTATTCATTCAAACTCCAATATTCACATAAAAGAGACAGTGTCTTACGAAATTAACAGCCAATTTATTATTAAATTCTAACATGATTATTAACATGAAAAAACTTCCAACTTCTCCCAGGTCTGCAGCTTGCTAATCACACTGTCTTTCCATTGAAGAAACCACAGAAGAGAGAAACCTGATTTCAATGGTCAAAGGATTTAAAATCAGTAACATTTAAAATAAAGGGAAAACTAGAATTTTCTTGAGTTTTGCCTTCTGACTCACCATGAGCTTAGAAAAAATTAATTATATTTCTATCTACACAAAATGTTCAAAAAAATGTGACTTTTATTCTATATCTGGAATCTTTGCCTCACTGCTTTTCAAAGAGAGTTATAACAGTAAATGAAATCAATGTGTTACAATATATATTCATTCCATTATTGCTATCTAAGTGGTAAAAATATTATCTACACCAGATTAACAATGACAGGATATCTCACCATTGTGGAATCTAATATTATTCTAGTAGATTTCTAGAAAGTTGGTAAGACTTAATTTTGGAGCAACTGAAAGATTCATTGTCAGTACAATTGGAATTCTCAAGGAAAGAACAAAACTGAATATTAATAAAATAAATTTATCATAAAATAACATTCATAATGATAAGGATTATTTTTGCTTTCAAAAAATCATATGGCTAGCCGAGCATTGGTGGCACATGCCTATAATCCCAGCAGCTGGGGAGACTGAGGCAGTAGGATTGAGAGTTCAAAGCCAGCCTCAGCCACAACAAGACACTCAACAATGCCGTAAGACCCTGTTTCTAAAATAAATACGAAAGAGGGCTGGGGATGTGGCTCAATGGTTGAGTGCCCCTGAGTTCAATCCAGGTACAGAGAGAGAGAGAGAGAGAGAAAGAGAGAGAGAAACAAAGAAAATAAATCATATGGCTAAAGGTTAGTTTCAAAGTGTGAGATTTCTCCCAGACTCTAATCAATAGAGTTTTTGTAAAAGAAAAACATAAATTAACAGTATTACAAAAGTTTGAAATAGAATGAAACTTAGAGCAACCAATTGCTGTAGCAGGACTCCTTTACAAAGACATTAAAAAGGTGATTTCTGGGGACAAGATGTCAAGTAGAGAAGGGAAGCAGGCCCAGCAGCTCCTCAGCACTAGACTTACAAAGCAGGAAGAGTGCTCCTTAGCGAGATGAGTAACAAAAGAAACTCACTGAAACATAACACTGAACTGTAAAAAAAATTTCATGGAGCTACACGAACTTGAGCATAAGAACTAAGACCTTAGAGACACACCAGATCCAGCCACCAGAGAGATGCAGATAAAGAAATTTAAAAAGAAAGAAAAATCAACTTGGGGAACCCTGTGGATTATAGAGGAAGGCTGATTTTAATGGACACAGAGTTGGTAAGCATCTCAAAGAAAACAAATCCAAAGCATTCTGCTGTGGTGAAAGCATTCTGTAGGGCAGTGAGCCCTCTGCAGACTTGGCTGGAAAGCCCTCTGCTGGGATCTGCCTATAAGCATGGTATGGACTGTGCCTCCACCCGCTATCCACCATGCACAGTCATCCATGAGCACAGGACAAGCTGGCAGGTGAGGAAGACATTCCTAGGAGCTGAAAGTGTTCCCCATGAAACTTGTGCAGATATGAACAGAGATGGGCAGAGGGGGTGAGCATTGGGAATTCATAAAGGAAATCGACTGCAAATGAAGAAAAATCCCCAGAGGGTCCCTGATCCAGAGATATTGAAACAGGCACAAAGAACATTTTACCTGCACCATTTGGCCTCTGGATCCCAAAGGGAGAAAAATATCATAGTAACTGGCATCCCATAAGAACTATTGAGAAGATGCTTGCTGCAGTCATGCAAGTGCATCTGCACGGGCTGATACCTGCATTACATAATTCATCAGCACTCCCCAGTCTGCCTCATTCAGTACTAGGAGACTGTAAACTGAGAGCTATTACACCCATTTGACTGCTAGGTTAGGAACACAGGATAGTGGCTAAAAATACGGAGCCAAAAATAAACTATGAAATCCCTACCAATAGATTAGACCACCACAGCAGAAACAAACCCTTTTCTCTCATTGATATATTTTTCTTTTTCTCTTTTATTCTTTTTTGTAATTTCTTTCTCCATATTCTTTTTCCACTCTTTTTAAATTTTAATGCTTTTTTCAATTTTTTCAAGCATAATTTTATCATGTTATGTTATTTTTCTCTTTATTATGCATGACTTTTGCATATGTGAGTGTACATGTATGGTTGTGAATGTTCTCACTGCACAGATATATATAGAGAGAGGTATAAATGTGTGTGTATGTTTATATACACATTCGTAGCTCTCTCCTGAATGTGTATGATATTTAGCCTAGATTGGACTTAGGTGGTGATCAACTATATGGCTAGAATTGTTTCAATGTTACATTTGCTTGTTTGTTCACACCTAAATTCTGGGCCCTCCTAGCTCAAATGTTTTACTTTTTTTCCCCAGTAACAGCCAACTTTTCCTGGTCCCTCCTTCTTTTTCTCTCTCTTTTTTTACATTACTTTCAGTTAACTTATCATTCCTTCTACAGAATAGTTACCTGATCCCTGTCTCCTGCCTCTCTTCTAATCACTTTTTTGAACACTTCAAACTTTCTCTTCCCTTTCTATTCCATTTTATCTTACTTAAGAAACTGTAATTCCACTAAATAATAGAAATAGTATAGATGACATAATTCCTACCCAAGTCAAGTTGTTGTGATTATTAATACAGTAGACAACAAGTAGGAACCTGCTGTCAAATGACTGATCTAATTCATGGGTTATTTTATTGTTGGCATTGTTAAATACTGACACTGCAATTACTATAAAGGTAACAATTAGTGTTATAGATGTCAAAGTATACACTGGGCATTTATCTTGAGCTGTATAAGTATAAAGTAATTAAACAAACTAAATAAATAAATAAACCAAAAGAAGTCATGGTCACCCAGCCAGCACTACAAAGACTACTCAAAGATAAACTGCAAACAGAGGAATTCTAAAGCAAATCCCAAGATCCCAAATAGAGGAATATCAAAACAAAAGTAATCATCTAAATTAGAATCAAGGCAGTATTGAATATAGCAAAAAATCAAAATGGCAGGAAACTACAAGTACATATTCATACTAACACTGAATGTTAAAAGGTCACAACTCCCAAATTAAAATACATAAATTAGCAGAATGGATCAAAAACAAGATCCAACTGTATGCTGTTTACAAGAGACTCATTTTATAGGCAAAGACACCACAAGGTGAAATTAAAAGGCTGGAAAAAATATTCCATGCAAACAGTTTCCCAAAACAAGCAGGAGTAGCTATTCTAATATATAACAAGGCAGATTTCAAGCAAAAGTTAATCAGGAGAAATTCAACAAGAAGATATAATGATATTAAACATATATGGCCCACATGTCAGAATATTCAATTAAATTTAAAAAATACTTCATGATATTAAGTCTCAGATTTCAAGAAAATACTGGGTGATTTAAACATACCTTTATCACTAATAGGCCATCAAAACAAAAAATCAATATAGATATTTCCAACCTAAATAAAACTAAAATCAAATGGATCTAATAGATATCTACAGAATATTTCACCTCAAAACAGGTAAATTTACTAACTTCTCAGTAGCTCATGGAATTTTTTCATAATAGATCATATCATAGTATTGTAGGTCACAAAGTAAATTTTAGCAAGTACAAAACAATTGATATAATCCCATACAGTCTCTCAGATCCTAATGGAATAAAACTAGAAATTAATATAAAGAAAAAATAATAGAAACCACATAAACACATGAAGATTTAGCAAATAAACTCCTAAATGAAAAATGGATCAAAGAAGATACCAAGAATATGTTGTTTTTGTGGGGGGGGTATGGACCAAATTTTTTAAAATTTTATTTTTTCTTTTTAGATATACATGACAATAGGGCCTATTTTAATGTTTTAGAGACCAATGAGATCAGAGATACAGCATATCAAAATCTCTGAGACAGTATGAAAGCAGCTCTAAGAGGGAAAACAATAACACTGAATGCCTACATTTAAAAAAAATTGAAAGATCAATAAAAAAAGAAAATAGGCTTATGTTCTTCCTGAAGGCCTTCATTCCAAAATAGTTAAAAGACAGGAAGTAATTAAGATCAAAGCTGAAATTAATGAAGTTTAAAATAAAAATGCATCAGATCAATGCAATGAAGAGTTGGTTCTTTGAAAACACAAATAAGATTGATATATTCTTAGCCAAACTAACCAAAATAGAGAGAAGACCCAAATCAATAAAATTAGAGATGAAACAGAAGATGTCACCACAGACCCTTCTGAAATCCAGAGTATCACCAGAAACTATTTTGAAAATTTATACTCCAAACAACTGCAAAATCTAGAAGACTGACAAATTTCTATTCACATATGACTTGCCCAAATTGAACCAGGAAGATATAGAAAACATAAAGAGACCATTTCAAGTAATGAAATTCAAATAGCAATTAAAACCCTTCCAAAAAAACAAAATCAAGGACCAGATGTGTCAGGAGCTATGAATGAATCATGGTCTTTGAACTGCCCAGAGATTGGCACCTCTCTTGAGACTTTCATGATTCAACGGCACCGAAAGAATTGCCCAGTAGAAATTTTATCAGTTTCTAACATTGGTTTCAAATGCCTGCTGCCTGGAGGTAGAGAGTTATGGGTGCAAGCTGATAAGTTCTAGTGGGGTGTTGTACCCACAAATTCAGGTTTGTTTATCTTGAAGAAGATTTCTCATCTTTTTGATGTTTAAACCTATATAATAAACATATCAAGCTTTCTTTTGGTCAGTCTTTCTCCACTAGAGTTTGGCTGATCCACCAGGCCCTGGCTTTTTTCTTTATTTTTGTGTATTTTTGTCTTTTCTTATTCCCCTCACCACCAAGTTTAGGAAACTGAGTAAATGGTTGTACAGGATGCAACACAGATGGGTTTTCAGTTGAATTCTATAAATTCTTTAATGAAGAACACATATCAGTATTTCCAAATTATTCCATGAAATTAAAAGGAAGGTAACACTCTAAAATACATTCTCTGAAACCAATATAACCCTGATACCAAAATGAGACAAAGATGCATCAAGGAAAGAACATTATAGAGTAATATTCCTGATAAACATAAATGCAAAAATCCTTAATAAAGTATGAATAATTCACATCCAAAAGCACATCAAAAAATAATACACCACAAACAAGTGGATTTCATTCCAGGGATGTAAGCTTGGTTCAATGGATAATCAATAAATGTAATTTGCCATTTAAACAGAATTAAGAACAAGAATCACATGATCATCCCAATTGATGCAGAAATGGCCTTTGATGAAATACCAGCACCCATTTATTTTAAAAACACTGGAGAAGCTAGGGATGGAAGGAACTTATCTCAGTTTCATAAAGGCTTTTCATGAAAACCCAAAGCCAATATCATACTGAATGGAGAAAAACTGAAAGCATTTCTTCCAAAATTAGGAAGAAGACAAAGTTGTCCACTCCCACAACTTCTATTGAACATAGGTCTCAAAACATTAGCCAATGTGATCCAGAAAGAGAAGGGAATCAAATGGATACAACAAGAAAAGAAGAAATCAAACTATCTCTGCTGATGACGTAATCCTGTATCTAGAAGACCCAAGAATATCCACCAAAAGTCTTCTAGAGTATAAATTAGTTCAGAAAAGTAGGAAGATACAAAATCAACACCCATAATCATTAACTTTCCTATATTCCAACAGTGATTCAGCTGAGGAGGAAATTAGGAAAAACATCCCATTCCCAACTACCTCAAAAATAAAATAAAATACTTGGGAATTACACTAATCAGGGAGATAAAAGAACTCTACAATGAAAATTATAGAACATTGAAGAAAGAAACTGAAGATGATCTTAGAAGATGGAAAGCCCTCCCATGTTCTTAGATAGGAAGAATTAATATTGTCAAGATGGCCATATTGCCACAAGCAATATACGGATCAGTATAATCCCCATCAAAATACCAGTGACCTTCTAAAGAGAATTATAAAAAACAATCCACAAATTCATTTGGAAGAGACACAGAATAATCAAAGCAATACTAAGTAAGAAAAGCAATGCAGGAGGCATTACAACACCTGATGTGAAAAAATACTAAAGAACTGTAGTAACCAAAGCAGTATGGTATTAACATAGAAGTAGACATGAAGACTAATGGTGCAGAATAGAAGGTAGGGAAAAACCCACATACTTATAGCCATCAGATACTTGACAAATGTGCCACAAATATATTTTGGACAAAAGACAGGCTTTTTAATAAGTGGTTTTGGGAAAACTGAATAGCTTTATGTAGAAAAATGAAATTAGGTCCCCATTTCTCTCCCTGCACAAAACTTAGACAAAATGGATCAAAGACTTAGATCAGAAACCTTGCAATGACTAGAAGAAAACATAGGGTCAATAATCCCTCATATTACTGCAGGCACTGACTTCCTAACAAAGGAAACACAAGAAATAAAACCAAGAATCAATAAGTGAGATGGTATCATATTAATAGACTTCTGCATAGCAAAGGAAATGATTAAGCTTGTGTAGTGAGAACCTACAGAATGAGAGAAAATCTTTGCCAGCTACTCCTCCAATAGGGGATTAATATCATAATATATAAAGAACTCAAAAAACTTAGCACCAAGAATAAAATGACCCAGTCAATAAATGGGCAAAAGAAGTAAACAGAAACTTCTCAAAAGAAGAAACACAAATGCAAATAAAACTACACTAAGAATTCATTTCACTCCACTCAGAGTGGCAATGATTAAGAGTAAAAACAATAATAAATGCTGGCAAGGATGTGGGGAAAAGGATATAATCATACATTGCCAGGGGGACTGCAGACTATTACGACCACTCTGTAAAGTAGTATGGAAATTAATCAAATACTAGAGATGGACCCATCCTATGACCCAGCTAGTCCACTCATTGATATTCTATCAAAAGAACTAAAATCAACAGTATAATAGCAGTATAATTCACAATAGCTAAATTATAGAATCAACCCAGTTGTCTGTTAATAGATGAATGGATTAAGAAATTGTGGTGCATATTCACAATGGAATTCTACTCAACCATAAAAAAGAATGAAATTATAGCATTTCCTGGTAAGTGGATGGAAATGGAGAATATCATGCTAGGTGAATTTAACCAAACTTAGAAACTCAATGATTTACTGTTTTCCTTCATATGAGGAAGCTAGAGTGAAATAGAGGAAAGAAGAAAGATGAGAAGCACATATTATAAAGATGCAGGCAAAATCAGTACTGCAGAAGGCGACTAAGAGGCAGAGTGAAGGTATGGGAAAAGGGTGCAATATGGAATGAATTCCTTAACAATCATGTTATGTGTATATATAAGTATACCACAGGGAATTGAAACTTTATATATAAGTAAAAAGAACCAATCAAGCAAAAGAAAGTCTAGCAGAGTGAAAAAAAGGAGAACAATTGAAGGAAGGGAGAATGAGAGGGAAAAGGAGAAAAGTGAGAGATCATCAACTGAAATTGAATTCCATGCAAGTATGATTTTGTCAGGATGAACCCAACTACTATGTATAACTATAAAATGCTAAAAAAAAAAAAAAAGTCATCTCTGGTTCCTATATCCATGCTTCTAGATTAGGAATAGAGTCCATTTATTCAAAGAAGGCCATACTATCATTGGATAAGTTTACTGTTACAAGGATCTTAATTCTCTATTAATATTTTGTTCATAGAACTTCTTCCAACCAGCACACACTTTGCCCTGAAAAGTCAAGTTCTTATTAAAATGAATTATGGTTTACTGTAATACATATTCTCTAGAATTCTATAATTTCTCAGTTTTCAAAACAATCATGCAAAAGCTTATTTAGCAGTGAATTATTTGTTACTGAGAATCTTTACACAAAATACAATGGCCACATATTCATTTTTAAGTCCTCTTAAATAAATGTATCCATTAATAAATTAATCAATAAAACTATACCTAAAGGATAATTCTATAGAATCAAAACATTTGCTTATTGACTGAACATTTCAATCTTTTTTATATACAAGAATCAATATCAAAAGATGACACCAACAAAATTTATGTTTCTCATATGGAAAAATATTAATATAAATTAACACATGTTATGTCACTCTGCGAATTCAATAGTTAAATTGCAGATGTTAATGTAATTTCTCCAGAAAACTGTCTGAGAAAGTAAACAGGGAGAAGGACTAGGAATGTCATAGTAAAACATAGGAATGGAGACCATAGATATCTCCAAAATCAGCAGTCATACAGCTGTCTGTGTGAATGATTGCCACAGCATTTGTACATTACTCACCTCATGTGGTCAGGTCATGCACAAAGACCCTGAGAAGTGTAGCAAAGGGTCATTAAGAGAAATGTGGATGTCCAAATATTAAGTCCTAAGAGGAAGAAGCAGAGGATTTGGAGTTAGACACACCTTTGCTTGGATCTTGGCTATAGTACTTGTTAACTATATAAAACCTACCAAGATAACTAAAGCTTAAAAAATTCTTACCTTTGAATTGGGTATACAACAAAACCTCCCTCAGGAGAACCTTGGGGGTTATTTTAGAACTGTGAGTATTGTAACCCAGTCAATAGGAGATAAAGGCAATAACCACTGGGATATTGCAATATTTCAAAGAGAAGTCAATGGATATAAGAATTTTAGATATTTTACTTTCATTTATCTTGAATATCAGTGACTCGTAATATTATACCTACCTTCTTCTCTGCTATCTAAACAACTGATTTTAAAAACATTTAAACATCAATTATTTTAAAAACATTTCCTAAATCACTGAAGTATATTAAGGTAATTCTCTTTTTAAAGGATCAAGTTTACAAAAAATAAAATAAAACTGTCTTGTCATTTGTTAATTTAAGCCCGTGTGTGTGCATTTGAGTAAATTTGGACATTTATTCAATTACTTTATGCTAGGTACAGTTGTAATTAGCAATAGTTATGAATTCCCATTTTGTAAAAGTGAGGATAAGTTGTCAAGTTCATCACATTTGGGAGAATCTTAAGGTTTTCAAAGAGATTTGAAATGAATTTTAGAAACATTTTGAAAAAAAAATTAAAGGATTCAAATATATTGTTCTAAAGATAAAATATGAATTATCTTTCTAATTATGAGTTAATTGTGTCTGTCATTCACCTCTTTATCTCCTACGTAGATTTTTTCCTTCTCTGGAACTATTCCAAACATTTATTTTTCATTTCTCTATGTCTTCTGATACATATTTACTCATACAAAGGAAATTCTAACCAGATCACCCTTTGTCTGCAAAGAGCTGGGATTTCAGATCAACCCTGGAAAATTATATTACCATTAGGCTACAAGCAATTTTGAAAATGGAGAACAGAGCATATTTACTACACCTGGTGGGTCTCTAATTACAATGGTCTATATTCATTATTTACACACATTTGTCATTTTAATTAATTACTCAAAGCTCAATTTAATCCTGCTGCTGCATTATGAAATTCCCCTTGATTTAGAAAAATGTAATTATTACTGTAAAGTAGTAGACTTCTTGGAATCAAAGGTCTTTATAAATGAAAGACTTCTATAAAATTTGTCACCTATGTGAAGTTCAGGTTCTGGTCATTTACAATCATTTAATCTGTTTTATTCCCTATGACTGGGTATATGGGGAATCTATTTTAAGTATTTAAGACAGTAAATTTTTTGAAGCCTGTCTTTGGTCACAACTTCCCTGTTTAACATTGTTGGGAACTGCTACTGAATTATGGGTCTTGAACTCCCCTGTGACAGAGGCAACACTGCTCTTGGGAATTCTCAGTGCAAAGGCCCTGATTTGAGTCTGCGCATTTGCTATAGTGTTACCCTGTTCAATAGGCATTTCTGTGCCAGTCAGGGAGCTATTCAGTTTTAGATCTTGAGGTTCAAACACCAGCTGTGTGGGGCTAGAGAATTATGCGTGCAAGCTGGTAGTTCTACTTTGGCTGTTTATACTCTCAACTGCAGTTCTGTTTATGTTGAAGAAACTTTCTCACAATAAGTCGATTTGATGTTTAAACCCATATAAAAAACATGCCAAGCTTTCTCATGATCACTGCCTCCCTACCAAGGAGTAGCCACCCACTGAGACTCAGCTTTTTCTCTATTTGTGTGTCTGTTTGTCTTTTCTCCAACTCCTTACTACCTGGTCCAGGAACCTGAATTGCCCACTGTGCAGGTTGCAGCATAATATTGTTGTAAGTACTCACAAGGGATTATCATTATATATGTTGTTAATAATTTCTCAGTAAATATTAAACATTTATTTGCTAGGTAGTATATTTGCCTATGAGCAAATTATTTCCTAGAAATGTTAAGATTAATGTTCAAATACAATACAAATATACTCAATTATTTGTACATTTCCCTTTATTCCTAAACTTCATGTTTCCAATTTTGTTCTGAAATATATTCTTGGTTTTTAATGTATTCAGTAACTTTAGAATAGAGATTAAACCAATGTCATGAAAGAAAATATTTACAACCACATAATGGGATTCCTTAGTTATTAATAATTCTGGAGAAAAATTTTATCTTTATTGACCTGAATTAGCTATATCAGTAGTTCACATTAATATCAAATTGATCTAAGTCAGTTAAATGCCTGTGTCATTCCTGTATTGCCTGTTATTATTAGCCAGTTCTTCAAGGCATGTATATTGCACAGATGACTTCAAATAACTGTTCATTGTGTACTTAAACTATAGCACATGTTCTAAGAGCCTTATGTGAGGAAATCATCTTAATTATCATAAAAAATAATAAATTATATTTTTACTTTATTTCAAAATGAGAGAACTGAAGCAGGGTGTATGTTGGTGAGTTTCACATTACTATATCGAAATACCTGAGACATTTAACTCAATAAGACAAAGCATGTATTTTGTTTTGTGTATAATGAAAGGTTTCAGCCCATGATTTGGCCCTGTTACTTTGGGCTTGCATTAACATAGTGCAACATGGAAAAAGAAAGCCTGTTTATCTCATAGTGACCAAACAGGAAAGGTCCTGAGCACTGTCCTCTGCTTCTGCCATATTATGTTCCATCAAACTTTAATTGTTGTGTTATACTATACTATAAAAAAATATAGTTTGAAATGTTTGAAGGCTACTAAGCTACAATTAGGAGAAACAAATTTTGGTTTTCTGTCACACAGTAGGGTGATTATAGAAAATGCTAATGTACTATGTATTTTTTAAAGATTCAGAAATGGTATTGGTGATGTTCATTATAAAGAAATGTTTGAGGAGATAGTTATGCTTAACCTGATTTGAACATTGCACAACATGTACATGTATTGAAATATCACATCCTACATATGCATACAAATTCTATGTCATTACAAAATTTTAAGTATGAAGGTTGAAGCCTAGTCTTCTGATTATTTTACCTCTCCACAATGTCATTAAACAGAAGTACCAGACTTTTTTTTATTTTACTGACATAACACATCTTCCATGCATTGTGACAGGATATATTGACATTTCCATTTAGTTCAAAAGGTTTCATTTGCTCTTGATTTCTTTTATAACCTATGGATTATTTGGAAGCTTTTTTGTTATTATTCAAAGTACTTAGAATCTTTATATTATATTCATTTTGTTATTATTAACAAAATAACTATGAGAATTTTAATGTATTTTAATTATTTTAATTTGGTGATGATTTATGTTTTATCATGTGATCTTTTCTGGTGAATATATCATGTGTACTTCAAAAGAATTAGTGCTGCTAGCATAGAATCCATAAATATCAAATAGGACAAAATGATTAACATAGAATTGTTCTGCTCTTTTAAAATATTATTGATTTTTACCTAGTTATTTTATCTATGGCTGAAGTAGGAGTGCTTAAATATTTGAACTGTGATTGTGGGCTGCTGTAATTTGTTCTTTAATTATGTTAACTTTTCTAATTATATTTTGAAGCTCTGTTATTAGTCAATAAAAATTTTATAAATGATAGTTTCAAGGTGATGTAGGAGTTATATCATTAGAAAATATTCTACTCTTTTTATGGTAATAAATATTTTGTATTGAAATCTATTTTATCTTGTACTACTAGATGAACAAATGGCATGCTACCTTGTGTACACTTACAGTTATATAGTATATATTTGCCAGTCATTTGTTTTCAACCTGTTTGTCATTGTACTTAATTTATGTATTTTTTTCATATAATAATCAATGTCTTTTTATTAGAGTATCAGAGTTTGGTATGATTGCATGTTAGTGTAGTATTTAATTATTTGTTGTCTCTGTTCTGTTCTTTTTATAACTCTGATGATTCCTGACTTACTGAAACATTTCAATGTTTATCTAAACTTTTTATTATGATTTTAAGTGCTTCAGGGACTATACAGTCAATTTTGAGTTTATTCTCTATTACTTTTTATAAAATACAAAAAAATTAAATCATAAATGTTAACTTATCATCATTATTATCTTTTATAAAAATCTATAACTTATGTCCTCCTAATTATCTGAGAAGCAATTAGGTCATTACAATTCTTAATATTTTTTCCTGTTCCATTTTCTCCTTCCTCTTCGAGTTAGTTTGCTATGCCACTATAGCAAGAAATCACAAATGGGAGTTGGGGAGGGACATAAATTACAGAAATTAAGTGTCTCATATTATTGAAGGCTTGAAGACTAAGATCAAGGTATCAATTTCTTGGTTTCTTCCAGGGGCTGTAAGGAAAGATCTCTTATCCAACCTCTTAAAATCTATTTTCTCAGAACTGTATTTGCCCTCACAGCTGTGACCATCTGGTGTTTACAATTAAAAGATTGTAGAAGAGAAATCTTAATTGTCAGAGAAGATTTCAATTCCACAGCTAGAACAACTTTCAATCTACCATTTAAAATATTTTTAACCTTAGGGTTTTTGTTTCATTTGACAAGTATCTAATTTTTTTTAAATTTTCCTCTAATAACTGTTAGAGATTCTTCTCAACCCTAAGAACATTTATGCTTCATCACAAGAATCTAGGTGGAATATTCTGAGCTGTTATTCTTTTAGCACATTTGATATTTATTCAGACTTGGTTGAAAATTTAGAAATTTGTACTGGTTTCATTCATGATATTAACTTAAGAAATATAAAATTACTCAAATATCTCCATTATTTTGCATAACACATGAAATATGTTTTTAGATTAAGGAGGCGATATTTATACTTAAAGAGAAACTGAGGTAGTTGCTAAATTTTAGTATTAAACTTAAGGTATTAAAGAAAATAAGTTAGCCAGAAGAAACTGTAAAAGAATAGCAGAAAGATAAAAGATAACTAAGTTTGTAAATGCATATAAATACTATCTACTCAAAAGCAGTCTTCTAGAACTTAAAATATATTTGGAGGTAAAAATTAATGTCTATATTTATGTAGAAGAGAAAAGCATTAAAGGAAGTTTTTGTGCTGATATTTGGATATATATTTATACCCCAATAATTAAAATTATTTAAAATGAAACAATGCCACACCATGAAGTAGAACTATTCAACAATTAAAAGTTGTTACTAATAAAGGAGAAGACAACATTGGGGAAATGATCATAAAATTGGTCAAATAAAAAATTTTTAATAAAATTATAGACAAAAACAATAGGACTAGAAAAAAAAAAGGATGATTATAAAATTCATGGGGAAGCAAAAAGCAATCCAAGTAACCAAAGCAATCATGAGCAAAAAGGAATGTTGGGGGCATCTCAATACCTGATATCAAAACAAACTAAAGAGCCAAATGAATAACTAAAACTTTGAAACTACTGAAAAAAGAGAGAGAAGAAAAGCAAAACAATCACTTCAAAATATTGATACAGGTAACAATTTCCTGAATAGGATTTCAATAACTCAGGAAACCAAAATTTATGCACAACTAAGAAAACAAGAGAATGAAAAGACAATCTACATAATGAGAGAAAAATCTTTGGCAATTATTCATCTGACAGAGAATAAATATTCAGAGGATAAAAAGAACTAAAATTGTGCAACAATAAAAGAACGAGTAATCCAATTCGTAAAAATGGGAAAATGACTGGAACAGACACTTCTCAAAAGAAGTATAAGTGACCAATAAATAGATAAATAAAAATGGCAAACATCTTTAACTATCAGGGAAACACAAACAAAAACTACATTAATATACCATCTCACCTCAGAATGGCTCTTCCCAACAAAATATAAAATAACACTGGTGAGTATACAGGGAGCAAGAAACTCTTATGCTGTGTTGGCAGGAATGTAAATTAGTGCAGCCACTGCAAAAAAAACATTATAAAAGTTTTTAAAACCTAAAAGTAGAATTACCATATGATCCAGCCATACCACTCCTTGGTATATATCCAAAGGAAAGGAAATCGGCATATAAAAGAAACACCTGCGTACAAATATTTACTCTGACACTATTCACAAGAGCCAAGATACAGAATTAACCTAGGTGTTAGTCAACAGATGAATAAATAAAGAAAAAATGGTATATACACAAAATGGATTATTCATTTGTAAAGAACAAGGTAATCCTGTCATTTGTAGGAAAACAGATGAACTTTGTTGTTATCCTGCCAAGTGAAGTAAGCCAAGATGCAGAAAGACAAACACACTAAAATTAATGTAATAAAACTTGAAAAACATAAGAGGAAATATTAGGGATTTGGAAGTGGGGGTAAAGGTATGGACAAGAAAGGAGAGGAAGAAAGTAAAAGAGTGGGTGAACATGGTCATCCAACATAAGTGCATGTATGGAAGTATCAGAGAAAAATCCATTAATTTGTATGATTCCGATGTGTAAATAAAAGCATATTCAACTTGGAATAAATCTAACAGGATGAAAATAATAAAAAATTTAAAATTAAGATATAGAAAATTTAAATGACATGCTTTGTTCACAGACTGAAAAATACCTATTTTTGGTCAATTCTCACAACTTTTCTTTTTTATTTTTTCGTTTGATTTAACACATTCTCAATCAAAAGCACACACAAGAACCACCTGGTTTGTGTCAATAGTGAGTGGTATTGTAGTTTAGGTGGAAAATATGAATTTACAATTAAAGTTACTACTCCAATTAGATATCCAAAAGTAAATTTTGTAAAAAGTATCCCAGTGTTAACCATGAAGACTGTATTAATGAATTGGATTATATAAAACTAAAAACTATTTTTTCAAAAGGCTTTAGAAGAATAAAAATACAACCTCAAATAGAAAATATGAATAGGGACATACATATCAAAGATACTGAATCATTAATTAGTAATCTTCCAAAATAGAAACTAACCATTGGAGATAGATTCACTAGTGAATTTTATCAAACATTTAAGGAATAAATTATACCTCTTCGGTATGATCTTTTCAGAAGACAGAAACAGAGACACTACATGTTAGCTAATTCAATGAGACCAGCATTACCCTAACACCAAAAGCACATAAGACATTGTATGAAAAATTCCTACCAATATCTCTTGTGAACATAAAGCCCCAATAGAATATTAGGAAGTGAAAAATAAAAATTTATAAAAAATAATTATATCCCTGGAAAAGGTGGGGTTTATCCAAAGCCATTTTATCTATAGGCTAAAGAAAAACATTACATGATTACATCAGTAGATGAAGATAAGTATTTGAAAAAAGAATACCAATTCTTAATTTTGAAAAAAAAAAGAGAACTCCCAGCAAATGAGAAATAGAGAGAAATCTCATCGATTTATTTCACCAATTTATTTTAGAGATCTATAAAGAACTGTCAAATAATATGGTACCTAATTATAAGAAAACAAGAAGCTTTCCCACCAAGAACAAGAAAATAGTAAAGATGTCCCCTATAACTACTCCTTTTTACCATTATAGCGGAAGTCCTAGGAAATGCAATAAGAGAAGAAAAGGAAGAAACATATGTGCAGATTGGAAAGGAAGAAATAAACTGTCTTTATTTGCAGATGGTATGATTATTTCTGGAGAAAACCCTAATGAATTGATAAAAACAAAACAAAACAAAACCTTCTGGAATTAATAAGCAATATGGCAAGGTAGTAGGATACAAGGTTAATGTATAAAAGTCTATTAGTTTCCTATACATAGATAATAAACAAATGAAATTTAAAACTAAAAACATAATATTGGCACTAAAACCCCAAAATGAAATACTTAGATATAAGTCTACGAAAGATATGCAAAATCTATGAGTTAAACTACAAAACTCTGATTAAGTAAATTATACAAGAATTAAATAAATGAAGAAAATCCATCCTCACTGGTATGAGCAATCAATATTATGTCACTTTCAGTTTGATTTACAGGTTCAATACAATCCTAATAAAAATACTAAAAAAAATTCTCTTAAGTATCAGTAATCTGATTCTTAAGAGAAATAAACAACCCATAATAGTCAACACAACACTGGAGGACTGACACTACTATGCTTCAAGACTTACTATAAGACAACAGTAATCAAGAAAGTATAGTACTGGTAAAAGAAGAGACAGGTCAGATCAGAATAGAGATTCTGGAAATAAACTACATATTTACTGACATTTTCATCATATGACCTTCAGCAAAGAAGCAAACACATTTTAATGAAGAATAGATAGTCTCTTCAGTAAATGGTACTGAACAGCCACATATGGAAGAAAAAAGAAAAAAGCTAGACACAAACCTACAACCCTTCACAAAAAGCAATAGAAAATGGATAATAAAGCTAGGTGTAAAATGCAAAACTTTGAATCTTCTAGAGTATAAGGAGGAAAATCAGATGCCATGATTGAGTATAATCACCTTTAGATACAACAGCAAAGGCACGATCTATTAAGTAAAGAATTTATAAACTGGACTTCTGAGAGATTAAAAACTTTCTCTGGGTGAAAGATGGTGTCAAGGGAATGAGAAAATGAACTACAGATGAGGAGAAAATATTTCCAAATTGACATTTATATAAGACCATTTTCCTAAGTATAGGAACTCTTAAAACTCAGCAAAAATGACAACAAACAATCCAGTTAAAAATGGGTAAAGTACAAGGCAGACACCTGGCCAAAAAAGATTCACAGATGGCAAATAAGTATGCAAAAATATGTTCAATATTGTATGTCATTGGGGAATCGTAAATTAAAACAAGGAGCTACTACCACACACTTAGTGGAATGGTGAAATTCTTAAAAATACTGAGCAGGTGCCACCAAGAAAATGCAGCAATCAGAAACTCACTTATTGATGGTAACAATGCACAATGGTACATTTACTTTAGAAGAAAGTGTGACAGTTTTTGAACAAATTAGACATTCTCTCAACAATATGATTCAGCAATTGTGCTCCTTGGTATTTATTCAAGGAATTGGACACTTAGGTCTACACAAAAATGTGAACCAGACTGTTCATAGCACTTTTATTCATATAGCCCAAACTTGGAGGCAATCAAGATGTCCTTCAATAGGTGAATGAATAAACTATGGTATATCCAGACAAAGGGATATCATTTTGTATTAAAATTAAATGAGCAATCAGCCATGAAATAACATGGAGGAATCTTAAACACATATTACTAAATGACAGAGCTCTGAAAAAGCACATATGGTATGATTCCAACAAATGACATTTTGGAAAAGGCAAAACTATGGAGACCATAACAATACAACTGGTGCCCAGGACTTAGGGGGAACAAAGAGCAACACACAGAGAATTCTTGTGTCTTGACACCATACTGTTAGTTCTAATGTTGAATGTTTATCAACATACCATTGTCAAAACCCATCAAGTGTGAACCCTAATGAAGCTGTGGACCAGAGGTGACAATGATATATCCATTTATGTTCATGGTACAACAAATGTACCATTCTAATTGAACTGTGTGCTTGGTGCTGGGGATTAAATTTAGACCTCACATATGCTAGGCAAGTACTCTACCACTGAGATGCATCCCAAGCCCAAATGTACCTTTCTAGTGCTTGATACTAATGGTGGGAGTTTGTTTGGGGAGAAGCAGGGAATATATGGGAACTTTCTGCAGTTTCAGCTCAATTTTGCCATGTATCTAAAAATATTCAGTAAATATTGAATTGGAACCTATTGTTTGTAAAAATGCCTGAAAGAAAATGTTAATAAAAGGCCAGACAGGGCTGGGGTTGTGGTTCAGTAGTAGAGCACTTGCCTAGCATGTGTGAAGAACTGGGTTCCATTCTCAGCAAAACATATAAATAAAAAATAAATAAATAAATAAATAAATAAATAAATAAATAAATAATAAAGGTCCATCAACAACTAAAAAAAATATTTAAAAAAACAAGACCAAGGAGGAAGAAAGTACTGTATAGAGGGTAAAGAGGGGTGGGAGGAGTGGGGGGAAGGGGAAAAATAACAGAATGAATCAAACAACATTACTGTATGTGGATTTATGATTACACAAATGGTATGCCTTTGCGCCATGTACAAACAGAGAGGCAACATGTATCCCATTTGTTTACAATAAAATAAAATAAAAAAAAAAAAAAGAAATAACCAGAAAAAAAAAAAAAAAAGACCAGACAGTGATTTCTCAAGAGAATACACACAAATGGCCAACAAACATACTTAAAAGTGCTAAACTATATTTTTTTTAAGAAAACACAAATTTTTCTTTTTATTTTTTAGTAAATGACTATACATAGAAAGTCTTACTGGAGGCTCGGTAAATTTCAGGGATAGAGTAAGGGACAAAGATAAAGGATTTTTATACCATTTTTTGGCATTTAATTAATCTTGCCAACATTTTTAATTTCCAACAATGGAGACATAGACATTTGTTTTGTTATATAGTACTTCATTTTATAAATACCACATTTTACATAATCTTTTTACTGTTAATGCACATTGTGGACTTTTCTAGTATTGGATTAATATAAGCATTGAAGCAAAATCTTTTATGACATGAAAAACTTCAAATACAAAACAGATTGCAATGCAAATGCAAAATATACTCAACTCCATTTTATTGGATAATGCAAATTTAAACTAAAAGCCAATATCAATCACTACATTTTCACCATTCTAGCTAAAGAAAACAAAAACAGAAAAATGTCACAACTTCCAACTTGATGAGAGGACAGTAAATTGTTCAAACCACTGTAGAAACTGTCAGAAAACATTTGAACCTTTCAATACCTTTTAATCTAGCAATTATACACCTCAGTATATACCAACAGAAATATGTTCATGTGTCCTAAGGGCCACTGTGCATTTTTCATAGCAGCATCATTTGTATCACTTAAAACTTGGAAGCAATCCACACGTCTATTAACAGTAGAGCAGAAATATAACTTGTGGTATATTTATAAACATGAATATCAGACAGGATTTTTTAATTCAAATTTATTTTTAACTGTTTAATAAAAATTGTACAATTATGAGGTACCATGCAATATTTTAACACATGCATATACTCTGTCATGTTCAAACCAGGGTAATTACAATTACATTGAAAATCATTTCTTGTAGCTTTCTCAAATATACAGTAATGACAATTCATTATCTATAGTTACCCCACTGTGCAATAGCACTCCAGAATTTCTTGCTTCTAACTATAGATTAGCAGTCATTGGTAAATCTCCCCTCATCCCACCCTTCCTGCTACTCAAATCTCATAACCACTCTTCTACTCTCATTCTACAAAATCAACTTTTTTGGCTTTCACATGAGGGAGATCCTGGGGTACTTGTTTTTCTATGACTGACTTATTTCCCTTAATATAATGACTTATTTCCCTTAATATAACGATCCCCACTTCCATTCAAACTGTTGCAAATAGCATAATCTTATCACTTAAACATTTTATTTCAAATCCTTTGCATCAATACTTACTAGGTAGTGGTATTGCTAGATCATATGGTAGTTCTATCTTTAACTTTTGGGGGAAAATTCCTTCTGTTTTGCAACCTCCATAATAGCTGTACTAATTTACATGCTCATCTACAATGTGCATGGGGTTCCTTTTCTCCACATCCACACCAGCATTGTTTTCTGTTTTTATTTTGATAATTGCTGTTCTTACTGGAGTGATGTGATACCTTCTTGGTAAGATTTGCACTTCCCTAATGACTAGGAATATTAAGCATTTTTTTTTCATAATCCTGTTTTCCATTTGCCTTTTTTTTTTTTTTTTTTTTTTTTTTTTGTTCCAGGGATTGAACCCAAGGATGCTTAACCCCTGAGCCACTTACCCAGGCTTTAAAATTTTTTTAAATTTTTTATTTTGAAGTAGGGTCTCACCAAATTGCTTAGGACCTTGCTAGGTTGCTGAGGCTGGCTTTGAACTTGTGATCCTCTTGTCTCAGCCTCCCAAGTCATTGGGATTACAGGCATGTGCCACCATACCCAGCGCACATCTTCTCTTGAGAAATGTCTATTTAGGTCTGTTGTTCATTTTTCAGTTTGGCGTTTGACAGTTTTTTGTTTTGTTTTGTTTTGGTTTTTTGTTTGCAGTCCCTCGTTTTAATCCCTTGTCAGATATATAGCATGGAACTATTTTCTTCATTAAGCTGGTTGTCTCTTCACTTTGTTGATTGTTTCCTTTGCCTTGCAGAAGCTCTTTAATTTGATATAATCCCCGTTTGTTTATTTTCCTTTCTGTTCCCTATGTTATGGGATCTTTAAAAAAAATCCTTGCTAATTTCAATATTCTGAAGATATTCCCTTGTATTCTTTTAGTAGTTTCATAGATTCATATCTTACATTTAGATCTCGTTCATTTTTGGTTGATTTTTGCAACTTAGAGTTTAAGTTTTCTCCAAGTGGGTATCCAATTTCCTTGCACAATTTGTTGAGATTGCTATACTTCCTTCAATGCATGTTCTTAGTACTTTGTCAAGTATCACTTGACAGTAGATACATGTGTTCCATGGGTCTTCATGTGTGTTTTTGTGCTAGTGCCATGCTGTTTCATTACTACAACTTTCTTTTATAATTTGAAGTCAGGTAGTATAATGCCTCCTGATTTGTGCTTTTTGCTTAAGATTGTTTTGGATATTTGGAGGTCTTTCTGTCCCATAAAAACTTTAGGATATATTTTTTTCTAGTTCCATGAAGAATCTCATTGGAATTTTGAAAAGAACTCATTGAATTTATAGATCACTTCAGAAAATAAGGACATTTTAGCTAAATAGTTTCACCTCTAAGACCTTATTTCCCATCTTAGAGGAAAACCTTTCAGTTTTTCATCATTGAGTATAAAGTTAACTGTTGACTTGTCACATAGGAACTTATTGCTTTAAGGTACATTTTATATACCTAGCTTATTGAAAGTTTTTAATCATGAAAGTATTTCAAATTTCATCAATCATTTTGTGCAACTAATGAGGTGAACAAATGGTATTGACCTTCATTCCACTAATTTGTTGATTTGCATATGTTGACAATCCTTGGATCTCAAAGATAATCAAAAGCATGTATAAACTATTATACTAATTTAATTCCATTCTTGACTAATTATTACAATGGACAAAAATAGTATATTCTGCACTTTGTAATTTTTTTGATTCATACAGTAATATCTTTGTTTATCCCTTGTTTGTATAAACTTAAAATACTAAAGAAATTCTTAGTTAACTAAGTATAATTATATGGAAGTATATTACATCTACAAAATGCCGCATGAATGTTGGGTGAATGCTGTTTAGTAAATTTTAGCCAAGTATGCATATGCTCTTAATAAGCTCTCAGATCAATAAACATTAATAGAAACAAGAAGCTTATCCTCAACATCATTTAATTTATAATTACTCTTCTTTAGGCCATCGCAGATGTAATTTCCAAATGCAAAACATATAGATATAGATAATACCTTGCATTTTATCAGATCAAAATGGAATAAAATTAGAAATCAATGATACAATGAAAAATAGAAGCTAATGTAACACCTGGTCACTAAATATTATGCTACTGAATGATCGATCAATGGATAGCAGAAGAAATCAGGGGTGAAATTTAAAAATTCTAGAAGTTTAAATGAAAATTGCAACAGAAGGTATCAAAATCTCTGGGCCACTATGAAGGCAATTTTAAAATGGAAAGTTCATAGCCCTGAACTCATTCATTAATAGAATAGAAAGTCACCAAATAAAAAACCTAACATTACATCTCAAGGCCCTAGGAAAAGAAGAACAAACCAATATAAAAAAAAAAAAAAAAAAAAACAGTAGAAGATTGGGAATAATTAAAATTAGAGCCAAAATCAATGAAATTGAAACAAAAAAAATCAAAAAATTCAACAAAACAAAATTTGGGTATTTGAAAAAAATAAATAAAACTGATAACCTTAGCCAGGCTACCAAGAGAAAGGGGAAAAGTCAAATTTCTAAAATTCATGATGTAAAGGAAATATCACCATAGAAACTATAGAAATACAAAAGATAATCAAAAACTAATTTTAGAAAACGTAGATTCCAATACAATAAAACACATGGAAGGCACTAGCAAATTGCTAGAGACATATGACCTACCCAAATTGAAACAGGAAGACATAGAAAATTTAAACAGATCAATTTCAAGCAATGAAATAAAAGACACTATCAAAAACCTACAAACCAAGAAAAGCCTATGACCAGTCAAGTTCTTTTTTTTTTTTTTATTGTAAATAAATGGGATACATGTTGTTTCTCTGTTTGTACATGGAGTCAAGGCATACCATTTGTGTAATCATAAATTTACATAGGGTAATGTTGTTTGATTCATTCTGTTTTTTTTTTTCCTTCCTCCCACCCCTCCCACCCCTATTTTCCCTCTATACAGTCCTTCCTTCCTCCATTCTTGCCACCCTCCTTAACCCTAACCCTAAACCTAACCCTAACCCTAACCCCTTCCACCCCCCATTATGTGTCATAATCTGCTTATCAGTGAGATCATTCGTCCTTGGTTTTTTGAGATTGGCTTATCTCACTTAGCATGATATTCTCCAATTTCATCCATTTCCCTGCAAATGCCATAATTTTATCATTCTTTATGGCGGAGTAATATTACCAAACATTCAAAGAACAACTTGCACCATTACTCCTCAAATTATTCTATGAAATAGAAAAGAAGGGAAACCTCCCAAACTCAATTCTATGAAGATGGGATCACCCTGATACCAAAACAAGACAAAGACATATCTAGAAAACTTTAGACCAATATCACTAATGAAAATGATGCAAAAATTCTTAATAAAATCTTCTTAAATCACAATCTAAAACACATTTAAAAAATAGTGTACAATAATATAGAGGCGTTCATTCCAGGAATTCAAGTGTGGTTCAAAGTACAGAAATCAATAAATGTGATTCACCATATCAGTAGACTTAGAGACTAGAATTACATGATTAGCTCAAAAGATGCAGAAAGAGCATTTGACAAAATATGGCATCCATTCAGGTTCAAAACACTAGAGGAGATCCAAAATGGTAGACTAGCAGGGAGCTGCATCCTTGTTCAGTTTTCCACTAAGACGTTCATTTTTTTTCACGCTTTGTCTCACACCTCTACCATCTCTGAATCAAAATATTTTTCATGCACCAATTTACTTAGGAATGGGATTTCTGAATAGATTATTATAGTTAGTTTTATCACAGTTTCATTGTGTATTCTTATGTTTTATCTTTTTTTTTAAATCCGTATATATTTTTTCTCACACATACCTGTCTCCCTGGATTCTCTTTCTCACTTCCTTCATACTAACAGTCAACCTCTATAATCCCTCCCTTGCTCTCACTATAAATTTTTACCTCTATCTTCTTTCTCCCTCAAAAACATCACATCTTACACTACTTCTGTTCCCTCATTGTCCATCATTTGAAATGGTAAACCCTTTTAGCAAACTTACTGTTTATATTGTAGACAATAATTGATCACTTCATTTGTTTATTGTGACAAAACTATAAACACCTTAACAGGAGACATTTGGTTTAAGGTGGTATATTGTTTGCATGGGGTGCTGTTAATATTGGTCTCTCCCTTAAAGGTGAAGTATTAGAAGCCTTCAGGAACACCATAAGACTACAGGGCAGGATCTGTATTGACTCAAATCCATACCGCTAAAGGAAAGGACACAGAAACAACATGAAAAAACAAGGTAACAAAGTGCCTCGAACAAACCAAGATGTTCCATAAACAACACAATAGAAGAAATGTCAGAGAGGGAGGTTAAAAAACACATAGATTGATCTTTGAAATAAAGGGTGATATCAGAGAGAAAATACAGAAAATGAAAGAGTACTTCAATAAAGAGGCAGAGATTATAAAATGGATTTAAACAGAAATCCTCAAAAATGAAGGAAACAATAAACCCAATTAAAAATTCAATGGAAATTATCACCAACAGACTAGACTACATGGAAGACATTACCTCAGACAATGAAGATAAAATATATACTTTTGAAAATAAAGTCAATTGCACAAAAAAAATGGTAAGAAACCATGAACAAAACTTCCAAGAAATATGGGATAATATGAAAATCCAAACTTAAGGTTTATTAAAATATATGAAGGCATGGAAAGGGAAATTAAAGTAATGTACAATATTTTCAATGAAATAATATCAGAAAGTTTCCCAAATCTAAAAAATGAAATGTAAAATCAACTACAAGAGGCTTACATTATCCCAAATGTACAAAATTACAGCAGACCCACACCAGGACAAATCATGAGAATGACAAACATATAGAATAAGGATAGAATTTTAAAGGTCTCAAGAGGAAAAAATTAAATTACATATAGAGGGAAAACAATTTAGATTCCAGCTGATTTCTCAACCCAGGCCCTCAATACCAGGATGTCCAGGAATAATACATATCGAGTTTTGGAAAAAAAAAAGGGTACTGAGAATTTTATATCCAGCAAAATTAAACTTCAGATTTGAAGATGAAATAAAAACCTTCCATGATAAACAAAAGTTAAAAGAATTCACAAATAGAAAAACTGCACTACAGCAGATTCTCAGCAAAATATTCCATGAGGAGGAAATAAAAAAAAAAAAAGAAAAAAAGAAAAAAAATCACACAAAACAATGAAAACCAGCAAAGGGAAGAACTACACTAAAGGAAAGGTCAATTAAAGGAGAAACTAAGTCAAGTTAAAAACCAAAAATTAACCAAAATGACTGGGAATACAAATCATATTTCAAACAACTCTGAATGTTAAAAGTCTAAACTCATCAATCAAAAGACATAGACTGACGGATTGGATTTTATAAAAAAGACCCAACAATATGCTGTCTTCATGGAACTTACCTCCTAGGAAAAGATATCTGCAGACTAAAGGTGAAAGGTAGGGAAAAAACATATCACTTACATGGACTGCATAAACAAAAAGGAATTTCCAACCTTACATTGGACAAAGTGGATTTCAAACCAAATTTAGTCAGAAAGAACAAAGAAGGACAATTCATACTGCTTCAGAATACAAATCATACATCAACAAGACACAATAATCATAAATACATATTTCCCAAACAATGGAGCATCTACGTAATCAAGCAAACACTTCTCAATTTCAAATATCAAATAGACCACAACACAATAGCAGGTGACTTTAACACATCTCTTTCATATTAAGGGATAGAAGGAACATACTTCAACAGTGTAAAAGCTATCTCTACTAAGTCCAAGGCCAACATCATTCTAAATGGTGGAAAATCGAAAGCATTCCCTGTAAAATCTGGAACAAGACAAGGATACTCTCTTTCACCACTTCTATTCAACATCATCCTTGAAACTCTAGCAAGAGCAATCAGACAGATGAATGAAATTAAAGGGAAACGATTATGAAAAGAAGAACTCAAGCTATCACTATTTGCCAATAACATGTTTCTATATTTAGAAGACCCAAAATATCCCACCAGAAATCTTCTAGAACTCCTGAATGAATTCAGCAAAGCAGCAGGATATAAAATCAATACCCATTAATCAAATGCATTTCTATACATAAGCAATGAATACAATGCAAGAGAAATTAGAGAAACTACTCCATTCATAATAGCCTCCAAAAAAAAAAAAAAAAAACTTGGAAATCAATCTAATAAAAGAGGTGAAAGACCTCTACCATGGAAACTATAGAACACTGAAGAAAGCAATTAAAGGAGACTTTAGAAGATGGAAAAATCTCCCTTGTTATTGGGTAGGCAGAATTAATACTGTTAAAATGGCCATACTACCAAAAGTGTTATACAGAGTCAATGCAATTACTATTAAAATTCTAAGAACATTCTTCATGGAACTAGAAAAAGCAATCATGAAATTTATTTGGAAAAATTAGAGACCCAGAATAGCCAGGGCAATCCTTAGCAAGAAGAGTGAAGCAGGCGGCATCACAACACCAGACCTTAAACTATAATACAAAGCAGTAGTAACAAAAGTGGCATGGTATTGGCACCAAAATAGAAATGTAGACCAATGGTACAGAATAGAAGACAGAGACAAACCCACATAAATACAGTTATCTCATACTAGACAAAGGTGCCAAAAACATACATCGGAGGAAAAAAATAGCCTATACAACAAATGGTGCCATGAAAACTTGAAATCCACATGTAACAAAATAAAATTAAATCTCTACCTCTTACCCTGCACAAAAATCAACTCAAAGTAGATCAAAGACTTAGGGACTAGAACAGAGACCCTATGCCTAATAGAAGAAAGAGACGGCACAAATCATCATCATGTCGGCTTAGGGTCTGACTTCCTTAATAAGACTCCTAAAGCACAAGAAGTAAGGTTAAGAATCAATAAATGGCATGGATTCAAACTAAAAAACCTCTTCTCAGCAAAGGAAACAACAATGTAAAGTGAGAGCATATAGTTTGGGAGAAAATCTTTACCACACGTACCTCAAATAGAGCACTAATCTCTAGGGTACATAAAGAACTCAAAAAATACCAAAAAATAAATAACACAATCAATAAATGGGTTAAGGAACTGAACAGACTCTTCACAGAAGAAATTCAATCGATTAACAAACATATGAAAAAATATTCATCATCTCTTGCAATTAGAGAAATACAAATCAAAACTACTCTGAGATTTCATCTCACTCCAGTATGAATGCCAACAAACAAGAATACAAGTAACAATAAATATTGATGAGGATGTGGGGAAGGTATACACTCATACACTAGTAGTGGGACTGCAAATTGGTGCAACCACTCTGGAAAGCAGAATGGATATTCCTCAGAAAACTTGGAACGGAACCATGATTTGACCCAGTTAGCCCACTCTTAGGTTTATACCCAAAAGGTTTAAAATGAGCATACTATAGTGACACAGTCACATCAATATTTGTAGCAGCTCAATTCAAAATAGCTAAGGTATGGAACCAAACAAGATTCCCTTCAACTGATGAATGGATAAAGAAATTGTGGTATATATACACAATGGAACATTACTCAACCATAAAAGAATGAAAGTATGCCATTTGCTGGTAAATGGATGGATCTGGAGACTGTTATGCAAAGCAAATTAAATCAATCCCAGAAAAATAAGGGTCAGATATTCTCTCTGATATGTGGAAGCTAATATGCAACAAGGGGCAGGCAGCAGAACAAGTTCAATAGATTAGACAAAGGGGAATGAAGGGAAGTTAGGGAGAACAAGAATAGAAAAGATAGTGGAATGAATCTTGACTTAATTTTCCTATATAGATATCTACCACAGTGAATCTCCACATCACATACAACCACAAAACTGGAATCCTAATTAGAATAAAATGTACTCCATTATAAATATGTCAAAATGTACTCTACTGTCATAGGTAACTAAAAATAACAAACAAAAATTTAAAAGTATAAAAATAAGTTACCTCCCAAATCCTTACCTATACTAAGCAAAAGAGAAAGAGAAGACAAAATAAATAAAATTAAAGATGAAAAAAGACATTACAAGTGATACCACAGGAATACAAAGGCTCATTAGTGGTTATTATGTACAACTATACAGGAACAAATTTGATAGCTGGGAAAGAATGGCCAAATTCCTGGACACTTATACCTTACTAACTTTGGATAATGAAAAAAATAGAAAAACTGAACAGATCACTATGTGTAATGAGATTGAATTAGCCAAAAAGACTCCCATCAAAGAAAAGTTCAGATAGTTTTACTATAGAGTTCTACTGAACATCTACTAAAGAATTGATACTAATTCTTCTGGAACTATTCCAAAAAATTGAAGAGGTAAGAATTCTCCCAAACTCGTTCTATGAGAAAGCCCTGCCCTAATACCAAAACAAAATAAGAACACAATTTTTAAAAGATTTAAAAAAGAAAGCTACAGGCCAATATCTTAGATGAACTTACATGAAAAATCCCTAGGAAAATGCTAGCAAATCAAATCTGACAGCACATTGAAAAGATTATTCACCCTGATTAAGTAGGATTCCAAAATGGGACTATACTCAAGGATAGTACATTGTATTTTTCAAAATTAATAAGTGAAAATTTCAAATGTGCTTAGCCAAAAAAAAAACAAAAAAAACCTGATAAATATTTGAGGTGACAGACATGATAACTAGCTTGATTTAATCATTCCACATAGCCTATATCTTATATTACCACTTTGTAGCCCATAAATATAATCAACTAGAATTTGGCAATTTAAAATTAAAAAGAATAAAAATAAAATTGAGACATACATAACAACAATACATAAGCATTAAGCATAACACAACCACATGGTCAGTAAAGAAAAATACATAAACCAATAAAAAGCAAACTCTAGTATTTTTAAAAGCACAAGAAAAGAAAACTTAATTTTAATAAATCCAAACAGTTATTACTGCAAAACAGTAATTACAAAGTGTAGACTAAAATGTACAATTCTTTTTGGTAACTGTCTTAAAATTCATTCGGCTTACAGTTAATTCAAAGATAAACTTTAATATTGCAACTCTATATAACTCATATTGCTATTTCCCCAGGGACATGTTACAAAATGATCAATATAATGTAAGTATATTTTTTCTCCACACTTTCCATTTTTATAAATGTACATTTATTTCTAAAAAACCAATCTTCTTCCTTTTCTTAATTATAAATTAAATGATAGAAATAGAAATTTTGAATTAAAATTTTATTGTATTATATTTTTAGAAGATTATGATATATTCTGAAACCTGATTTTTAATTGGATTTTAATGTAATTTTTCTTGGAATGAAAAAAATGTACAGGCCTTTCCATGAGAAAGACATGATCTTCGAAATAAAATACCAGAATAACTATAAATCATTCACCTAGATTCAGCAGCTTTTAATATTCTACATTTTATTCTCTCTGTACAATATTTTCATTGAATGATTAAAAACTGAAGAAATACTAACCTGTCAGAACTAAACTTTAGTATACTTATCTCCCAAAATCAAAACTATTGTTCTCACAACTATTATAAAAGCCACACATATTATTTTATTCAAGTAGCAAATATATATCTACCTCCACATTTTCCTATGGTTTATATAAATGTCCTTCATGAGTTTTTGTTTTCCCAGTTAGTTTCATTTAAGGGTCATGCAACTATGTTAGGGTATCTTAAGTCTCTTTAAACTTTTGCTGTGTCCTGCTTCTTTCAAAAGATCATGACATTGTAAGGTTATTATTATTTTTAAAGAATCCAAGCCCATTTAAATTTTCACAGTTGCCCTGTAGTTTACCACACAATCTGTACATTTATGATGTTTTTTCCCATCGTTACATTCAGGTAAACATTTTGAGCAATTTTTATATAGGTGTACAGTGCCCTTCCCATTGCATCATATCAGGTAATAACTAGGGTCGGTTTTCTATCATTATATTAAACTTATGAACGAATCCACTCTAAGTAGTCTGTGGGAGATGCTCTGAGATTGTATGAAGATCTTTTTCCTCAAGGTTTTTTCTCAGAGAACCCTCAATTTGCTAATTCCACTAAAGTTTCCACTTTTATTAGCTAGAATGTTTGTGTACACAAAGAACTTTCTACTTTTTAATCTCTTCCTTTTTCTGTGAGTGCTATTATGGACTCACAAATTATATTTTTTAATTCAATAGATGATAATCCAGTACCTTAAAGCCTTTCTCATACCCCAAGTGTTGCCGCCTGCAGCAACGAGACCGCGGGAATTTATCGGAGGCGGACTGGGAATGAACTACTTCTTTATCCTTTTCTGGGCTGCTTCCTTTGCTTGCTTGCTTGCTTGCTCCCTAGTTTATGGAGGAAGAGAGGCTTGCTTGCTTTTAGAGGAAGAGATGCTTGCTTGCTTTTAGAGGAAGAGAGGCTACGTTTTCAGAGATGCTGCTTCTTAGAGGTCTGCTGCTTCTTAGAGGTGCGTCCTTTTCCCAGGTGAAGAGAATGTCTTATATACACTAAGGCAGTCAATCAGCTTAGGATTAAGTAGCACGATTGGAGCACTTTGCAACACGGTACCAATCAAGAAAGAATGAGGAATATCTGTTGACCACGAGTGTGGAAGAGACATCAACCAATCAGGCAAAAGGCATGAGAGATCACGCCATGTTAACACTAATTATGTCCCACCTCTTGGCCCAACACCAGCAGCCATCTTAGAGCTACTTCCTCAAACGGCTGTAAGCATGTCTCTACACCCAAGTGTTCCAAATGTGGTGAGAACCCCCTCTAGAGGGCTCCTGTGCTTTGACACATCCTCTTTCATGTTTGAGCATGTTGTATTAAGTCATCTGAGAATTTCTCTCTTCTAGTCCTAGAGATATTCATTTTCTAAGAAATAATGATAACCTACAGAAGAAAATGTTGTTTTCAAAACTAAACTTGGATAATAGAGTGCTTAGTGTTACAGCAGGATTAGGCAATAGTTTCTACTCAAAATATGAATCATATTTATGTCTATTTTGACATAAATATGGGCAAAAGATGTACTCTAACCTTCTCACCCTGTGTATTTATTGAGTTTTCTCCAAAGTGAGAACTTTCAACATATATACTCATTTGTTTTGCACTAGAATTCATACAAAATAAACAAAAAACACTAAACAAAAAGGAAACTGCATAAAATCCAAGACTTTTCTAGAATTTTTTTGCCTATAAAGTATATCTCATTAAAGGTCCATGTTCAGAGTTCTGAGTGCAAATATTTTATGAATTAACTATTGTGCATATGAAAAGATAGAAAAAGCCTGCCTGCACTTGTGTAAATATGAGGCTTTTCCCAAACTGCTCTCAACCCCTCAGAAAAGCCGCAAAGTATTTTTGTTCCTTATTTTGTCTGTAAAGGCCAGGTGGCCAACCACCCTTCCCCTAGCGAGGGTGACCCAGAACTTAAAATAACATGCTTTGTATGCAATTTTATATGTTAACCAATCAAAAAGAGCACTGTAAAACTGCTTGCCTTTCATTATAAAAACCCTGCTAAACATGGGCTCGGGGCCTCTTAGCGTCACTGGTTACCAAGTGCGCGGAGGACCAGGCTCGAGCTTGCTAATAAATGACTCTTTGTTGCTTGCATTGATCGTGGTCTCTGGTGGTCTTTGTGGGGTCTCGAGCCACTGGGCACAACACATAATTATATTAAATATTAATTGACAAGTTATTTAAGAGCTTTTAAACTTTAAGGTTTTCTTGTCGACTACTGTTGGTATAATTTCTGTCTTATTACAAAGAATGTCAAATGTTCAAATGTTATCATTGTGATAATATTATTTTTCCCAAAGTGATCATCATCTGATGGTGATACACACATCAGTTTTATTGCAGCCAACATTTCCATAGCAAATAAACATTACATGACTCCTTATAACCTATTTATGTTTTTTTTATTTTTAAAGTGATATGGGCTATATCAAATAATTGGTTGCACAATACAGAAAACTATTTCACTGAAACTTTGTTGATCCAACAATTTATAAACATCCAATATTTTATATGCAGATTAAAAATGCTTTTATGTGCAATTCAGGAACTGAGTTCATGAAGTAAGACTGTTGTTCAGAGAATTAATTTCCTTTGTTTTACTATTGTTCCTTATCCCTGCTCCAACCCATCCCAGTCTTTTGGAAAATTGTTTTCTTTATCCAAGGCTTTGAGAAAAATGTTTTTCTGTACTAAAACTTACTTTTTGGTAGTATTGGAAAAATATTTTTGGAAAAATATTTGGATTTTTACAAAACTACATTTTGATATTCTAAGAAGTTGTAATGTTTTATTATTATAGTGCTGCCAATCTCTACAGAATTAAATTGAAATTTATAAACATGACAAAACTTGCTTTTTTCAAATTATATGAAACCTCATAGGAGGAATGGTGTTTGAGGTGATATGAAAATATGCTCATTTGAATTCAAACATAAATATGTTCAAGAGACTTTAAATTCATTCAACTTGCCCCAATTAATCAAAATTTAACAATATCATGAACTTTCTTTTTTTTAGATTTTAGACAATTTTGCAGCAATTTAAATATTGTAGGTAATCAGCTTACTGTAATACAGTCTAAGCACAGTGAAAAGAGTAAGTTCATTATTGGTTTTTTCCCTCCCCCTTTACTCAAATTTACTCAATTATAATAAAAAAGAATAAATGAGATCAGGCATGGTGAAACATGACTGTAATTCCAGCAGCTCAAGAAGCTAAGACAGGAGGATCACATGTTGAAAGCCAGTCTCAGCAACTTGGCAAGCCCCTAAGCAACTTAGGAAGACGTTGTCTCAAAATACAAAAGGGCTGGAGATGTGGCTCAGTGGTTAAGTGCCCCTTGGTTCAATCCCTTGTACCAAATAAAAAATTAAATAAATGATCAAAAGAGAGACTATTTTGAGTTGAGTTTTGTGCAGGGTGAGAGATAGGGGTTTAATTTCATTCTGTTGCATATGGATTTCCCGTTTTCCCAGCACCATTTGTTGGAGAGGCTATCTTTTCTCCATTGCATATTTTTGGCACCTTTGTCTAGTATGAGAAAATTGTATTTATTTGCATTTGTGTCTGTGTCCTCTATTCTGTACCATTGATCTACCTGTCTATTTTGGTATCAATACCATGCTGTTTTTGTTACTATTGCTTTATAGTATAGTTGAAAGTCTGGTATTGCGATACCCCTTGCTTCACTCTTCCTGCTAGGGATTGCTTTAGCTATTCTGGGTTTCTTACTCTTCCAGATGAATTTCATGATTGCTTGATCTATTTCTGTGAGATATGTCATTGGGATTTTAATTGGAATTGCATTGAATCTGTATAGCACTTTTGGTAGTATGGCCATTTTGACAATATTAGTTCTGCCTTTCCAAGAACATGGGAGATCTTTCCATCTTCTAAGGTTTTCAAAATGGATCAAGGACCTTGGAATCAGACCAGAGACCCTGCAGCTTATAGAAGGAAAAGTAGGTCCAAATCTTCAACATGTCAGCTTAGGATCAGACTTCCTTAACAGGACTCCCATTGCACAAGAAATAAAAGAAAGAATCAATAACTGGGATAGATTCAAACTAAATAGCTTTATCTCAGCAAAGGAAACTATCAGCAATGTGAAGAGAGAGCCTACAGAGTAGGAGAATATCTTTGCCACTCATATTTCAGATAGAGCACTAATTTCTAGAATATCTAAAGAACTCAAAAAACTCTACAACAAGAATACAAATAATCCAATCAACAAATGGGCTAAGGAAATGAACAGACCTTCACAGAAGATCTACAAGCAATCAACAGATATATGAAAAAATGTTCAACATCTTTAGTAATAAGAGAAATGCAAATCAAAACTACCCTAAGATTCCATCTCACCCCAATTAGAATGGTGATTATCAAGAATACTTGCAAAAATAGGTGTTGGCGAGGATGTGGAGAAAAAGGTACACTCATACTTTGCTGGTGGGGCTGCAAATTAGTGCAGCCACTCTGGAAAGCAGTGTGGAGATTTCTTAGAAAACTTGGTATGCAACCACCATTTGACCCAGCTATCCCAGTCCTTGGCCTATACCCAAAGGACTTAAAATCAGCATACTACAGAGATACAGCCACAACAATGTTCATAGCCACTCAATTGACAATAGCCAGATTTTGGAACCAACCTAGATGCCCTTCAATTGATGAATGGATAAAGAAACTGTGGTATATAAATATAATGGAATATTACTCAGCCATAAAAAATAATAAAATTATGGCATTTGCAGGGAAATGGATGAAATTGAAGAATATCATGCTAAGTGAGATAAGCCAATCTGAAGAAACCAAAGGACGAATGATCTTGCTGATAAGTGGATGATGACACATAATGGGGGGTGGGAGTGGGACAAGAATGGAGGAAGGAGGGACTGTGGGAGGGGTGGGGGGATGAAAAAAATAACAGAATGAATCAAAAACTATTCCCTAGGTAAATGTATGTTTACACAAATGGTATGCCTCTACTTCATGTACAGAGAAACAAGATGTATCCCATTTGTTTACAATAAAAATGAATTAAAAAAAGTCATTTCTACAATATTTAGCAATGAAAGAGAATAGTAGAGAACATAAAATATGAGCAGTTAGAAAAAATCTTTTATTTATATAAAATGTTGTGTACTTTAAGTATTTTCATAAATATTTTGCCATTTTCATTGATATGTCATGATTCTAAAATGATATGATTCCTATCATGAGACATATGGAATATATAAAAAAAAGAGGGAGACTATATAATGGGATTTACAAAGAGGAAAATAGAGCAAATATTTAAAAGAGAAAAAGGAAGTCAAATAAGCCAAATGAGAAAAAAAAATAAAGTTTTAAAAGAGCACAGTATGTGTTTCATGTAAAAGAAAACTGCTAGGTTTCTTCTTGTGTGAAGCCTGAGTACTTTCTGCTTGATTACTTGAATTTCAATAAAAAGTAGGTTAATTAACAGAAAAGGAACCCTATGAGAGGTATATCATGTGAATATTTGCTTCAAAGTAGTTATCGATAGCAGCATTGTATAGCTCCAGTTATAAAGCACTCTGGTACTTTCCCCCTATTCTCATTTTCCTGATATCCATCCTCAGGACTCCACCAGTTTGATATGAAGAAGGAAGAAGAGAGTGTAAAGAATGGACCATACCCAAATTCCCTACAGCAGGACCCTGAACTGAAGGGAAAATGTGATAATTTGATATGATATAGAAATTTTAAATTGGATGTTGAAATTTTTATTTCAATTTTGATTCTTCAATTGTTGTCACTATCAGTGAAAAGCTTCTCATGACTTAGTGTCTGGAAGTCCAGGAGCTATTCAGGTTGCTAAGAGGGTCAGGGACAGGATATGGAAAGCATTGTGTTTGAAGGTAATAGTTTTAAAAAACTGAGGCGTTTTCTCTTTGCATTCAGCAAATCCAAAATTTGTGACAAACACAAATATAACTCCTGCATTATTTTGTCTCACCTTATAATACCATACATGTGTCTGCGAATCTTTAAAATATAAATTCAAGATTTTCAGTCTGACTATTTTTTTAAAATATATTTTTAACTAATTTACATTTGTCAAAAATTATTTATATCTATCGGGTACAATATGCTGTTTAGAAAGATATATACATTGTGGAATGACTAAATATATATTAGCTTACACACTCTTAATGTGAGAACAATTAAAACCTATCCTCTTAGCAATTTTTAGATGTATAATACAGTTACTCATTGTAATCTGTGTACAATATAGCTGTTGAAGTTATTTCTCCTAATTAAAAATTAAAGTTTTGCCCAACATCTTCTCAATTATCCCTGATAAAACCATTTTATCCTCTACTTATGAGGTTGAGCACATTTTCATACATCTTTTGCCATTTGCATATGTCTTCTTTTGAGAGTTTTCCATGAAGATCCTTTGTCTGTTTAATAAGATTATTTATTTTCTTAAACTATTTTGATTTTTTGTGTTTACCAACATTTTGAGAATTAACACTTTATCAAGTGTATGACTTGAAAATATTTTATACCAGTTGGTTGACTCTTCACTATTATTTCTTTGCTGTACAGAAACTTCTGGTTTAATACAATCCCATTTTTTTTTTATCTTTGGTTTTGTTGCCTATCTTTTCAGTCAAATTAAAAAAAATTGTCTTGACCAGTGCTGTGTAGATTTATTCTCTTTTCTTCTAGTAGTTTTGCAATTTCAAGTCTTACACTTAAGTTTGTAAGCTGGTGACTTACCAAAAATCTAAAAAACACAATGGGAAAAAGATAGTCTGTTAAATAGTACTGGGAAAACTAAACATTCACATGCAGAATAAATTTCTACCTAATTTATAGTATATGCAAATATTATATTATCTATATATTAGACATTTCAAATTATCTCTTTACCATAATATGAAATTTTACCTAAACAATAGTCTACATGAACAAAATAGACTTTCTAGTTTGTTCAATTATATATTGTTAATTTATGATACAATTTTATATACTATCTATATACATTATATATATTATATATTATTTTATATGTAGTATAACCTATTATATAGTATATATTTAAGCCCTTCATAAAGCATATAATTGCATATTTATTATGTATATATACACTCACATATGCATGTATATATATATAAAGATGTAGGTAATTTTACTACTATAAATTTATAGAAATAAAAATTTATAAGGAAATATTAGTGTGACATCAAAAAAGAAACAAAAATATATGATTTCCAAAGAGTGCATCAGCCTACTTATAAACAATGAACAAAAGTTAATAGTATTGCCCTGTCTTTTCCTTCTCTTCCTTGGACATGGCTATGTTTCTTCCTATTTACTTGAATAGGTAAATGCTTTATAATACAACAATGCAGTTATTACATGTTTAGAATAAGTTTATATACTTTATGAATTATCCTGACCTCCTTAAATGCATTTAACAATTTGTTTTTTCATACATTTCAATAACACTTACATCAAACAGACAGCCACAGTAACAAAACAAAAAACCTGTTTAGATATTTAATTACATTTTTTACAACTTGCAGGATCAACTTAAGCTTATAGTCTTTGGGTATTTGTTGTCATTGTTGTTCTTTTAATTAGCCAGGATCATCTTGGTGAAAACATCACAATGTGGATTATATTATTTCCTTAGATACATTATATAAGTTGGTTTATACCTTCTTTCTCTTCATGTTGATCAACTGTATCTTGCCAACAATAGAAAATTGAACCTGTTTCCTGTTGTCTATGAAAAGTATGGTTTATTTTATTCCTTTAAAATTTTTAAGGCATCAGAAGCAGAGTCATTCCAATTTTATGAGATGACAGCTTATTTAGACACTAAGTGAACATGATGGTCTGTTATTTAACTTTGAAAATAAATGCTTCAAATATGTTATTCCACAAAGAACAATGGAATATAGCTGGAGTGGAAATATTTCCCTAAAAATCATACGTTTTCATCTCTTATGTCCAAGTCTAGAACATATGGTTATATGATGTAAGGAATTAAAATATTTTACATTTAATTTTCCTAAGTATTTTTAAAATGAAACATAGGACTGAATTAGAACTCTGGAATTAGGACCTCGAAGAGAGTCAGCAGGATTTCAGAAGTACATAGCAAGGACTAACACAGCATGTCTGAGTACCCTGTGAATCCCAGGAAATCTAGACCATTCTTACCAGTTTATATGATATCAGGCTTCACAGCCACCACAGCACAGAAAGCATAAAAAGAGAATGAAGGAAATCTTTACCCTTAAATTCTTCTAGTCAGTAATACAACTACATGATTTAACCAGTTACCAAGAACATGGTTTCCAAGTGGCTGTAACTCTGATGTAAATTCTCTAAATTATTAAATAATCAACCAATCCTTATTATATTTTTCAGTAAGAAGAACCATTTATTTCTAGCAATTTTTGCAGGTTGTCAAAATGTCACATTTAAGCTAAATTATATGCCTTTAATCTTACTCTTACTATTTAAAATTCATATTAATACTGCACTTGCCCTAGTAATTATAAAGTATAATTCACACAAATCATAATTAACTTTAACAATACTGGAAAGTTTTGACCACTCAAGAAGAAGTGGTTTTTCTATTTTCATGACTTCTTTATTAATAGTATCGATATTACTTCATTCCGTGGAGAGACAATACACATTCTTTTTGAAAGCACAATGGATTCCATGTTTATTTTACATTATGTGCATGAAATTTCAATCAGATGTGTCTCATTATTCTTAATTTAGAAAAAATAAATAGGTTTCTTAGAGTTTGAGTCAGAACAAGTCAGAGATATCTTCCAAAAGTCCAATCAGATCAAAACTTTTTAATGGATTCGCCAGGCATGTAGAATTTGCTTCCAAATGTACTGAGAATTTCAGAGGCAGTTTGTCTCAGTTCTAAACTTTATTTCTCACTATATCTTTTCGTGAACTCTGTTCTCCAACCAGTATTGTCCAAATCAACATGCACTTTCATAATTCTAATATTTTTCTTATGCTATTGCTTCCATGAGGAAACTGTATCCCCTTCTCCATTTTCTGAAGTCCAACTCACACATCACATTTCAGTGTAGATTATTACCTTATCACTGATGTTTTCTTTTCCTCTCACTTGTTCTTAGACATTTTCCTATTGTGAGTCCTTGTTACTATAATAAATATACCAAAACTTAATTCATTTAACTTTCCTTATACAGCAAGTGAAATTCACTATACTACTTTAGTATAATTAATTACTAAGTGGGGAGCATATTGTCAAGAGATTTAGCAAAGAATAGAAATTCAAGAAACATTTATTCAAATCCAATATTTGTATTTAGTAACCACCATGTCAAAATTTGTATGGAATATTGCACTAAAGCAGTAAAAGTTAATAATATTTCCTGAATGATTACAAGCACTATGCAAAGTTAATATTCACTACCTCATTATTGCTATGTCCTGTACAGCCACACCCCTCCCCACAAGGTTCTGAGTGTTCAGCTGGCAGTCTTTGAAGTCAGTTTTGCTTAACCACCTGTCTTCTCAAAACTATACCATGTTTAATGGGAGACTCTAGAAGAAAACACATGTATAGGTCCCACAGGTATGAACGCAAGAAAGATTACTGGATTGGTAGGTGGTCAACTCACTGATAGGACCTTGGATTTCACAAGGTAAACAATTATGCATCATTATCTTTTAATCAATATTACTCAGTAGTCTAGAAATTAAGTCAGTTTCAAAAACAGCATTGGTTTTGGCTCAGAATGACCTTTCTCTTCTACCTGTGAATTATAAACAAAGTTTATTTTTTAGAACACTTTATGTTTACAGAAAAATTGACAAAAGAGTGCAGAGTTCTTATATACCCTGTACTCAATGTCTCCTAATAGTACTACCTTACATTAGTGTGGTATATTTGTTATACTAAACCAGTATCAATAGATTATTAACTGTAGTTCAGACTTATTTCATATTTTGCTAGTTTTTTCCATAATATATTTTTTTGTGTGTCAAGGGATCGCAAACAGGATACCACATTACATGTATCATCTTTCCTGTGTCTCCTGTTGGCTCTTTTTTAGACTTTCCTTATTTTCAGTGACGGTGACTCCTTGAGGAGTAACAGTCAAGTATTTTATAGGACGCTTCTCTACTGGAATTTGTTTTTCTCATGATGGGATTGAGGTTATGGGTTTGGGGGAGGGAAGGTCACTGAAGTAAAGTACCATTTTTGTTGCATCACATCAAGGATACAACATGATTTATGACCGTTAACGTTGTCCTTTATCAGCTGACTTGGAAGCATTTATCTTGTTTCTCCACCATAAGGTTACTTTTACTATAATCCTATTTCTATACTGAATTCTTTGGAAGGATGTGTGCAGTCGACACTGAAGACATGTGGAGTTGTACTCCTTCTCCTTGAGGGTAGAACATGTATTTAAGATATTTAGAATTTTTTTTTTTTTTGCATGAGAGATTTTTTACTTCTCCCAGATTTATTCATTTACTTAAAACTTGTATGGATACATAGATATTTATTTTATATTGGAGATTATAATCCTGTATTATTTCAGTTATTTTACTCTTCAAATTTTTCTAGCATTGACCTTTAGACATTGAAATCTCTGAATTGGTACCATACACCTTTTCCGTTCCCCCTAAGTTTGAGTGTGTTTCTGTGTATTTAACACTTTTTTTACTTTCTGGAACTTTATCATCCTCCAGATACATTCTTTATATTTACTATCCTAGTCCTATAATCTACCATTTCCCTTTGGTGCCATGGGTCATTGTATTAGTCAACTTGTCCTTGCTGTGACTAAACTATCCAACAAGACAACTTTGGAGGAGGAAAAATTTATTTTAGCCCAGGGTTTCAGAGACAGTCTGCTGTGGGACCACTCCACTGTTAAAGGCCTGAGATGAGTCAGAACATCATGGCAGAAGAGTATGATGGAGAAAACCTGCCCAGTCCATGGCAGCCCAGAAGCAGAGAGAGAGGGAGGAGCCAGAGAAATAAGATATTACCCCCATAATATTGTGATGATATTTTCTAACTGTTAAATTGTGTCCAAACAAAAGCCTACATGTAAATACTTGTAATGGCTTTGTTATTAATTACCAAAAACTTGGAAGCAAATAAAATATCCAATAGGTATTTGTATAAATAAATGAACTATCATTCTTCTCCAAGACAATATTAATCCATGTTAAAAGATAATGAGTTACCAAGATAAAAAAGATAAGGATAAATTCTCAAATCTATATGTGTAAATTAAAGTATCTGACTGGAAAAAGCTATATATTACATAATTTTAATTATGTTACTATTTGAAATAAGCAAACTGTAGAAACAGTAAAATAGTAATAGAATAGTGACTTCCATGAGTCCTAAATATGTGGAGTTAGGACTCCAGAGGGGATCTCCAGTCAGGTAAAACTATTCTTGATGTTACTATAATGGTGAATATGTGACATTTTGCATATATTATAATCCATGAAACTTCACACCAAAAGAGTGAACATTAAAATATACAAAAATCATTTAGGTCAGAAAATCCCAAGAATAGTACAGATAAGACATAATAATCTAACTACATTGATAACACATGAGGCACCCTCAATGAGAAGAATGGAGGATCAGGGAATACTGATATAAATAACTCTAGAAATGAGTAAAATTCAGAGAATAAGGAACTGTACATAAACTTGTACCCAAGTAGATGAAGTTACTTTCCATGGGGATACAACTTTAAGAATTCTGATAATCCTCCTTATTTGTACTAGAATTGGTCAATTAAATGAATTGACAGCAAATGGTGGGATCCTGGATACTGTTGGAGTGTGAATTTATCAAAAAGCAAGGTGAGGAAATTAGAATTAACCACTTGATAGTGGAATTAATTTGAATACACAAGAAATCATATTTAACTTAATACAGATGGTTACATGTTCAAGTATTTTAGAGACAAGTACACAGTTTAGTATAAATATTTTCTTTTCTTAGTTAGCTGAGTGAGCCTGAAACAAATGATTTGCTAGTAGCAATGGGCACATCTAGCAGCCAGAACATAGTTTGTAATAAACTTCACCATTAAAAAATGTTATGACTGGAGATGAGGTGTCAAATATTCTCATATGATAGACAGTGAGGAATGTTCAGAGGTGAAATGATTAGATTGTAAGAGGTATAACCTCACCAGTTAATTCATGTGATGGGTTAATAATTTGAAAGAATGATTGTACTAGGTGGTAATCATAGGAAAATGGGGCATAGCTGGAAGAGGTGAGTCACTGGGGCACTGCCACCACCTATTTTGGTGTGGAAGGAATGTTCAGAAATATTAAGATGATGAAAAGCATAACCTCATCAGTGAATTAATCCACTTAATGGGTTAATAATTTTAATAGACTACTTGGTGGTAACTGTAAACAGATGAGGTATGGCTGATGGAAGAAGGTCATTGGGGGTGTGGCCTTGGATTATATCTTGTCCATGGCTCTTTTTACTTTTCTAACTTATGGACTAACAATAGCTTTCTGTCTGAATATTATAGATCTTATTTTCTTTTGTTTGTGTTTATCTTCAAACCTTAATACACAGGAGTATCAGGGATATATTTGAATCTTTTGCTTCATGGGATTCTCATGTAATGCTATTTATGACTACAAGTATTCTTAGCAGAGGTACAATTTACAGAGCATTTCAGAGAGGATAAGGTAGTAGAAAGGGTTATCCATGTTCATATGTGTCACAGTATCTGATGTGAGCACTCTTTTTTATAGCCTTTGAAACAGAATGTAACATTGCACAATAATTATATGTATTTATACCTCTGAAAAACACTGACTTAGAGTATCATCTATAGAACTGTACTGTGTAGTTCTGTGATGTGCATCAGTAATACTTTTAAAGATTTATTCATGAATGTGTGCTTGAAATCACTAACTGAATCATATCCCTTCACACAGACAAATGTATGTGTGAGGTCTGTGAAAAGTGCTGGTTTATCACCAGCTGCATGAATTAAATGAATGTCTGAATGATTTCAGCAAATGGGTGTTGAAAATATTTATAAGAGGAAAAGTAGTTGTACCTTAATATTCCTAAAGAATAGGTATGTAAACAAATTATACACATGTGTGTATTATATGTTGTTTCTATTTTTACGTTCATTGAATTATAAAGAATTGACTTTTGATTTTTGACTTCAGAAAAAAATGGCACAAAAATGTGATATCCATTCAGTAGAAACAATAATTTGAATTTTGACCTTTTCCTGGTTTAGCAAGATGTTATATGATACTTTCAATGATGGGCAACAGCAGTAAATTGAAACTCCTAATCATCCACACAATCAGAGGGTAAATAACTGATATTCTATGATGTATAGTGTTGCTATGCTATGATGTTTGAAAAGCAACTTTTATTAAAGACACTTTTAGGACATAATGTTATCCTAGGTCAAGAAGCATCTATATATACATTTGCAAATTATTATGTAAGAAAATTACAATCTGGTTGAATATAAACCAATCACAAAACAAGCCCTATTATGACACGATACAAAATTGTGCATATAAATTTGGGCAGGTGGCATTGCATCAATAGGGTCCAGATTTACTGAGAAGAAATATTCATTCAGATGCACATTTCTTTTTGAACCTAGTGATAAAGGTCTAATACGTTCAGTAGAATCCATTAAAATGCATGAAATTTTTATCAGTTCAAAGAGATACTACTTGTACTGAAATCAGTAAATGGTAGTAGAGGACCAGAATTTTGTTTAAAAAACATACCTCTCAGATATGAAGAATTGAAACTGAAAATGTTTTGATGAAAACAATTTTCATAGGTTGTGTCATTAAAATATAAACAGCTGATTATAAAACAGATAAATTTGTTTTTTTGAGATTATCTTAATTATTTGATTAGTGGCATATGGTTCTAAAATGCATGAACAGTGAGTGCTATTTCACTTTTCTAAAATTGGTTATTGGAAAAAAATTGTTCTTTTAAGGATTGTAGTTGCAGGTGCTTTTGATATTTTGATGAGGGAATTGAAATTTAAGATCTTCTACATAGTATAACACTCAAATGCCACATTTCTGCTCAGGAAATAATGCTAATAATCATCCTAGATAATCTGATGCTAAATAATATTCTACTTCAAATACTATGTCTTTATATAATATTTTATAAATATTATCTAATTACAGCTATGTGAGACATGAAAAGAAGCAATATTGTCCTCATTTTGTATATGTGATTAATCTGATCTCCATGAATTTAAATGCTTTCCTTTAAAACAACCCATCACTAGCTGATTGACAAATTCAGAGGAGTCTTCTGTCCTTAAGCCCTGATAGCTTCATGTTACAGAATGCCTTGTCAGGTGTTATCCACTTGGATAGCTATTAATTGCTATGAATCAAAAACTAGAGGAATTTGTCTCCTTATAAAATAAAAACCCCAATACATTAAAATAAATGCCACAATTCATTTATTAAAAATTAATTCAGAAAAATTTCATCACTCACATTTTCAATATTCTTGAGGTTGCTATCAAGTTTGAACATTGTTCTTTACTATAACCATGATGAGAATTTGTATGATAAAAATGCTCTTGGGTTATGGTAATCACAGTGATCAGAGTCCCCTGGACTGCTTTTACTTTTCCAGGCACAGTTATATTCTAAACCATGCTCAAGTCATTCTTAGGTAGGATCATTCAACCAAGGAAGGAGCACTAAAACTGCTGTGGCTAATAGCACAATTTCAAATAATGTCAACTTCTTCAGTACAGTTGAGAGAAAAACTAAACTGGAAAATAACTAAACTGTTTGCTTTGGAACTCTGGTTTAGATTTCTCTAAAGAGGGGCAGTTTTATATACCTAATAAATTATTCAGAAAAAAATGAAGAACGTTTTGGGGAGAACTGGTAAAGTAGAGAGAATGGGAAATATTGGTATCACAATGCTGCCTAAGAAGAGATTCATCCTGAGATTGGGACCTTTAATTCCTGACCTCAGTGAATGTTGTTGCAATCTAAGAAATACATGTGCAATAGAAGAAATAGCAATGCAAGCACCATTAAGTGCAGAAAGGGACAATTAATGTTATATAAGCTAAATATCCTATTAAAAACTACTCCGAGTTCTTACATTTTTATAAGAAAAAAAAAATTAGACTTGAAACAAGCAAAAAGAATGTTGACCAAAGAGACAGACTTTGTAGATGTATAGAGAGTGTGCTTTTCCTATTACTTTAAGATTATCAAAAGCTTGTCTACTTGGTGGACCCTTTTCAGTGGTACTCTGCAGAACAACTATTATTTGAAAAACCCTTAAAAAATTAGGTCATTTTTTTTTCTTTTATACCAGCATTCTGGATCCCATAAGACTTGTAGATAATAGGAAGAGTTCCAAAACTCACAGACTTTTTATTTAATGAGAGATACATTTGATTTTCTCCTGCTACTTGAAGAGGAGATTTATTCCAACACTGTCTTTGATTCTGAACAAAAGTCAATGCAGGCTCATTTTTAGAGATAAAAAATCATTTGTAAGAAAGCAAACTATCAAATCAGTGAAATACTCGTACACCAGTATGCAACATGCTTCCTTGGGAAGTATTAAGGGCTGCATTGTGCAGGGAATTCTGAGTAGGGAAGGAAATTCCAGGAAATAGAAATAAAGGAGACTTCTGTAAGTGACACAGATTTTACAAATATAAGCTTTTCAGAAATTTTAAGTATCTGCAACCTAAATTGATTTAAAATCTCAAGAAAAAAAATAATATTTATAGTATCATCTATCCCATAAGAACTGAAAGCCATGTATTTTATTGAATTTATTTTTGTCTTATGGGTTTAATGATTTCTCAAAAATGAGTCCATCTTGTTCTGCTATGACAAAATACCACAGCATGAATGATTTATAAAGAGCAGAAAATATTATGGTACTAGGGGCCAGGGAGCTCAAGATCAAAGCACTAGTAGGTTTGTTGTATGGGTGAAGACCAGATCTCTGCTGCTGAGATGACACATCCTAACAAGATGGATACACTCTTGGGAAAGGAGGGACATCACGTCCTCAGAAGGTTGAAAGCAAAAGGGTTGACTTCTTCTGTCAATCCCTTTTATAAGGGCACTTACTTCTATTCAGGAGGACTCCACTCTCATGACTTAATCCCCTCCTAAAGGCCCTACCTCTTAAAACCTTCACATTGACCATTAAGTTTGGACAGAATATATTCAAACCACAGAAGACCATGTTTTAGTGAAGTCACAATAATGCTGTATATTTGACTCACATATTTAGAGAGAACTCATGTAGCTTTATACAAGATATTGAAAAATATTATTTTATATTCAAAGCATATTGGGACAAATAGGAAATGTATAATGATAATGCTTGTAAAATTCACTTTATGTGTATACAAACATGTGATATTCTTATTTTGTTGGTTTTTATTATTAAGAAAATAAATATTACACTTGTGAAGTATAGGTCTAAAGTTTACTTGAAATATATAACTGTGGAATTTTTGGCTTATTATAGTGGGGCTAAACCAAACATATTGGATCACATTTGTCTTAATGAGATGGGGATGTGGGGAAGAAAAGTCCCACAGAAAAATTTACTCTTTTCCAGATGATCAGTTTCAGCAAACACTATTCGAATTTCATTAAAAAAAAAAAAAAAAAAAAAATTTACAGTTCGCTTTTGTAACTCTCTAGTGTTGTTCAGTCTTTCAATAACAGGTAATTGGAAAAGGCACTATGCATTTTACAAATGTTTTCCCTTGGATTTCTGAAAAGGTGACTTTTTCAAAAAATAAAAGTCAAAGCATTTCTAAGTCAGAGAAATCTCATATAATTAAAGCCTCCAGCTGCATGCATTTTTAACACCACAGACAACATAGTAATTGACATATGTGATTCTGGATCACACTTCAGATTTTAAATTATTTTAGTCCGCTGAAATGTGTTTAAGTGCACTAACCAGATATACTTTCAGTAATTCGGCTTTTAATGACTATCCTTCACTTCAGAGCTACCTTTGATGTTAAAATAGTATAAGAAATAATGTAATTTTCCCACATGCTGGTTGGGTTATAGTCAGATGTTTCTTAAATATTTCATGTAAGAACTCTCCCTGACCCCTACCACTGTGAAAATGTGAGGAGATTTTACTAACAATAATTTTATATCTTGTAGTTCACTAAATTAACTGGAATGATCAGGACCTCAACCAAAATTGATTGCTGAACCTAAAATAAGATCAAAGCAATGAATCAAAAGGATATAGCAGATGTAAAAATACAAATTACAAGAATAATTTCAGAATAATTAATATTTGCAAAATTGTACTGCAAAAGATCTTAGAAGGTATAAAGCTCAGAGCACCTTGAAACCTAAAATTTTAAATAGGCCTCTGAACCTAGAAAAGACTACTAATTCCTAGTTATTTGCTGTGGAGCCAACAGGCATGACATCACAGAGTTAAACAATCTAATTTTAATTACACAATCTAATTTTTCTTCCTAGTACCTTAAACTTCTTGCCATCACACTATTCAATGGGCAGCCACATATAAGAGCATTAAAAAGACTTTATGCACCTATCTTGCACATCAGTCAAGGTCATGATTTCTATACTCTTCTCCTAAAGTTATTTAAACAAAATATAATAACTTATAAACAAAATCATAAAGGGTTTTTTTTTAATAAAGTCAATGAGCACAAATTGAGTTCTGGATATTGTTGAAGAACTGTGAAATTGTTTTAGGTATATAAAGAGATGAAATCAAGGCACTGTTCTCAAGGAGTTTCAAAATACCTTAGAATATTATGAAATAAGGATATAAATAGATGCAATTTGTAAAGAACATGATAAAAAGCCAAAGAAAAATAAATGCGATCATGTGGAGTTCAGAGGCTGGTTTTCATTTAGTTGGGACAATAGGAAAATGTTTCATGAGAGTGACATGTGAATTGGATTTTAAAGGAACTAAGAAGAAATATTTTCAACTGGAGGATTCACATGCAACCACACAATGTGGAGCACAGTAACAGATCAACAAGCAGTCCTGCTCAACTGTTGTACAGTCAACACTCCATGAAGAGTGGCTGTTTCTGGTCCTTTGATGCTTTTTGTACACCCTTGATCTTCACATTTCAAGGTGTATAGTTCTTTTGAATAAACCACTTTGCCTTTTATAATCACAATGAATCCAGAAGCTAGACACAGTGGAGATAATAAAGTGAGAGCAATAGGTCTTCTTTTTATTTCTTATTCTTTTTTAATCAGAATAACAACAGTGAGAGGAAAAAGAGTGTATGCATCATCTATGTAAAAAATGTCGAAAAGGACACCTTTATACTATGTATGCTATCTCACAATAAAAAACAAAGGAAGAATTCTGATGGGAAATGAAATAAGTATGATTGGCACAAGAAGGGGTTGAACTTCAGTACAGTCACTACAAAAGCCTGAGCAAACTCCATAGGGAGCTCTGGACCTAGGTGTTCTCTCCAGAATTGATACACCTTGAGGACAGGGACAGGAATATTTTATCACCCACATCAAACAGTAATTGTGTGCTTCCCTTAAGGGCAACACATTCCGTCATCCATTATAGTCCTTGCTTCTGGGTGCCTTACCTAGCCCCCTGCCACTGTAGAGGCATTGCTCTGTTGCATACTGTTCAGGTTTAAGAGCCGTCTTAGGTCATGGCAGATAGGTATATGAGGTAAGGGCCTTCATATCAGAAATATTTTTATATCCAATCTAAGGTCTGCCCATTTTGACCCTGAACTCTCAGAGTTCAACTTGTTCCATACTGTCCCAGTTCCTTGTTAGGTGTTGGCTTACTTCTGCATGTCTTTCAGTTTTAAAATGCATTATGACTTCATAGCATAAACAGTAACCATAGTAATTATAACTTCCATAATTTTTTTGCCTTTTACTTAATTGCCTTGTAGTTTCTCTTCCAATTTTGTTCTATAAAAAAGTCTTGATTACTTGACTAATCTCCACTATCTGAAGCCTGGGTCCTCTGTGAAATAAGAAAAATGATTGCAACATTTTGTTTCCATTTTATTAGGCATTTTATAATACGTATTGACCTAATAACTAAGAAAAATTTTTTCCATTTCATAGAATAGGAACCTACATCTCAGATAAGTTAATTGAATAGAAAAGAACAAACAACAAAGAAACAGTAGAAGAATAATTTGATTTGACCAATATGAAACGTTCTTAGAAATCTAAGCAGTATTCAGAAGCAAAGGAAACACACACATACATACACACACACACACACACACACACACTCACTCACACACAAATTCATACACATGGAATCATTCATGTAAAAGTATTCCTTTTTGTGAGTGTAGAATAGCAATATCATTAGAAAAAGAGTCACGAAAGACTATTCAGGCTGGCAAATTTATTTGCTTTATTGTCTAGTAAAAGTTGATACATGTCATTATCTATTTAAAAAAATAAATAATGAGTGTTGCTTAAAACTTAATATCCCATTTTGAAGTCTATATTGATTTTAAACTATTGAGAAATAAGTCAGAATCTCCTTTCTGGGGTATACCAAATGCATTTATTTATTTTTTCTCAAGAAGTCCCTAAAGTTGTAAAACAGGGAAATAGACTTTTACTACCATTTTAGTAAAGTTTGAATGATTTAAATTGGCAAGCTAAATCACTGTGTTATAGCAAGTACTAAAACAACATTTAATTATCTGTAGTTAATAGAACAATCTGATGGATTAAACTATTGTGCTCAAGGTTCCCAGAGGCAAAGGAAGAATTTATACTGGTCAATAAGTTCCAGGATTAATAGATAGTATCAAGATAATATGTGCATATTATCTGTATATGTGTTTGAAATATATGGAATTCCCAATATCATTCCAATTTGCATATGTTAAAGCAGAAACGTAAACAATCACTAAGCTGAAATAGAATGTGAGAAAAACTGGAGAATAATAGATAAGAAAGAAGTTCTGCACAGAATGTTGATTATAAATAATGATTATATACTACAATTTTTTTAAAAAACTAAAAAAAGAAGTATTTTGACTATCTTCATCAAAAAGAAGTGATCATTGGAGAGATAGGTTTACTCAAATTGAACATGGCACAGTTTATACATGCATGGAAACAGCACATGGTACCTGATAAATATACATAGTTATATATATATCAGTTAAAAACTTAATTAAAAAGATAGCAGACTTGGCCAGTATCACATTTAATATAATAATAACTAACAAATTCTTAGGAAATTTCTTTTATCATGTGTTGCCAATACAGTTGATTTGAAAGACTTAAGTGATGAGTTGGGCCTATACAAAGAACCGCAATTCTAAATTTACACCTCACTTAGAAATACATGGAACAGACATTCTGTTTCACATAACATAGGTTTGAGTATACACTTGGTTAATTTTATAAACTTTGTAAAATGAGTTCAAAGATGCTTATCTATAGAATTTTGCTCAAATCTGCAAATATTTAAAGAGGACAAGTGGTGGTGATCACTACAAATAAAATTTAGCTCTTTTCAGTCTTGAGCATAAAAAGAAAGAAATGCTAGAAGTAAAATGAAAGGAGGACTGAAGTCGCTGAAGGTATTCAATAAGAATGTTATGAACACTTTGAAGGTGATTTTTTTAATAACAGCCTTTTAGCTGAATAAGTACAACTACGTGGTTGTAGTTGTACCATGACAGATGACAATGGCAAAAGAATTCTAGACAAAATATGTGATGTCTGGGAATGATGATTGTATAATATTTGTATAACATTTGGAAGTGAAATCTGTATTAAGTGACTTGTAAATATTTTGTTCAATTTTATTTGTTTAATAAGTTGACCCCTGCTGTACTGTAGGAATATCAGGAAAAAAATGTAGTTCAATGGAATGGATCTGTCACTTCACTGAAGAATGAAATTGAATGCTACCATTTGTAAAGAGAAGGAATCTATTTTAAATGAAACCTTTTCTGCCTGTTTTATATTTCGACTACAAATATGAATCTTTTCCAAATATTGTTTTTTTCTAAAAATAAAAAAATCAGTGTAGTTTTAAAAACAGGCTAAAGTTCACATCTCATTACAATTATAAACGTTCATAGTCACTAATCAAATCAATAACATAAAATTAAGTTGTATCATACCATAATGGAAAATTCATCTAAACTAAGGAGTTGGTTTTATAGGACAAAATTAAAAATGAGGCTAGTGTTCCTGCTAGAAAGGACATATGTAAAGAACCTTGAGCAAAAGTAGGGCAAGCAACACCTTGTTCATCCTAAATTTGTGTAGTTCCACCAAGCAACAGACAAGCTATTATAACTTTATTGTTTGAGGATATAAGCCTATTATACTGTGCAAATGAAGATACTGACATTTTGCTGTATTGCTTGAAAAGATTAACAGTTCACAAAGTACAGTACCAACTGTGCCAAATTAAATATATTAAACTTTGAAGGCTTGATGTTCTGTGTGCCCTCTACTGTAAATGCACATACAGTATAGTTTAAATGGCCTCAGTGGCTCTGTTAATAATGTAGTGGCATGTCAGTTTTGGAGAAGCAATTTACATCTTTGCTACTTGGTAATAAACCATGGCAGGGTATGTTTTTCTAAACTATTAATAAATATGTCAGATGTTGGTGAAAGAATGGAAAAGGTTATGTTTAGAAGCCTGATTACTTTTATTTTAGCCACTCATGCTTGGCATGCCTTAATAGATTTAAGAAACTATATTCAAAATACTTAGCTAATACATTTTCAAAAAAATTAAGGTACAAAAAATAAATGTGTAATTCGTCTTAAATTTTGATAACATCTTTCCATTCCTTTTCACATAAAGGCACCTATATTAGTAACACATTTCGATTTATTTCAAAGAATTTGTTTTCTTTGATATGAATACAGAGTTCATGGAATCAAGTTATTTTATCTGTCCCAACTTAGTTTTCCTCAAATGTAAAGAAAATACATGACCTTGATACCAAGCCTCCATATTTGTTTAGGGGACTAAACCAATATTTTAAAGCTTATATTTGAGCTTCATTTTATTATAGTTAAAGGAAACTGCTATTAATACCAAATCTGCGTGTGTGAGGACTAAGCCAGTGTAATATTTTTTAAATACATAGCATAACATATAGCATTTAGGAGAAATGTAAAACATGTTAAGATGTCAATGCTTGTGACAATGATACTCTTTACCCCACATGTGTATTGCAGACTCATGGGTTTGTATAGGAAACAACATTTCAGAATCACATACTTAGGGCTCTGAAAAATATACATTGACTTTCTCAACCCCTTTCTTGTGCCCCAGTGATGACAATCCATCATCCCAACAGATCTTACTGTTTTCTCTCCTAAGAAGAAAAAAATTTATGAGCATATTTTCTCCAATATCTCAAAGTTCAATATCCCAAAAAGGCTTACCCCTACCTACCTTGATGAAAATTCCACAGCATTTGCTCTACTTTTTAATGAAATCAGATTTCCTGACTTATAAGATGGACAACCATGCATTCTATCTTTAACCTTGTCCAGTCTCCATGTGTTGTGTTTCTGGATATTTCTTTCTACCTGTATTCAAGAATACTTCTTCATTATAAAATACAAGAATAACTCTACTTCAGTGTTTATGTGCACATGCCTATCTAAGGTCACATTGGGTATTTCTTCAACATAATGACATGTCAGTAAAACTTTATTGGTATCATCAAAGAGTCACTCACTATGTTAACTGACTTCAAATGGCTGTTCGTAAAGATCATCAAGTAAGTTTGCTGACTTAGTAAAACATTTAGATCCTTGCAGTTGCTAATTATAGGCTCAAACATGAGAAAATAAAAGAGGAGAGAGAAAGTTGTGGATATCATCTGGAAGAAACTTTGCTATCAACCTTCCTAGGCTGGCAACAGAACCCAACAAGAATAAATTGAATTTAAATTTCCCAATGAAAAGTCAAGTGACTAATGGCTCAAGCCACACTAATTTTGGTTCTATTTTCTATTCATAACTGTTAAAAAGTAATATAAGTATTGTATGACTAATCTACTAACATTTTTAGTGTTTATGTAGAGAGCAGGAAAAGGTGAGAATATACAAATTTAAGAAGCAAAATCCTGGCATTTGACCACTGGGATAAGGCAAGAATAGACTCATTCGCTTGATGGCTTTAAAGTGTGACTCATATGTAAGTGTATATTTTAAAGGATTAATTCTTTGATGACTGCCAGTGATATTCCTAAAGAATGGCTTTTATTTTTAAAATATAATTGGCAGTAATTTTAATGAAGATGCTAGGTAAGGTATAAAACATCGAGAGATAAAACAATGAGAAAAAAAGAGTTGTGCTTTGCACTGAACACTGATGTGTGTGCAATGCCCAGATTTGATATCCTTCAAACATTTACCCATTTATTCATACAGTAGGCAAATACTGAGTGTTCACTGTGTGTTAGCTACTTTCATAGGTGCTGTAGAAACCTATGTAAACAAAACACAGACTATCCGGATATCAAAAATTTCAGAGTCTGGTAAAATATGAAGTAAGCTTAAAATCAGTTTTTGTTTTCCACCCAATTCTCAGAACATTCAATTCTATTCTCAATGATATTTTCATTTTAAAATATTATTGAAATGCATTTGATGACATCACTAATCATTAGGAAAATGCGAATCAAAACCAAATGAGATATCATCTCACCCAAGTGAGAATGACTATTATCAAACAGAGGATGAGATGAAGATGCAGAGGCAAACTCATTCACCATTAGTGGGAATGTAAATTGATAGAGCCTTTTGAAACTTATATGGAGGTTCCTCAAAAAACTAGAAATAAAACTACTATATTAACCAACAATTTCACTACTAGGTATATATGCAAAGGAAATGAAGTCAGTATATCAAAGAGACAATTGCACTCCCATGATTATTGCAGTATTAATAACATCTATGATGGTGTAGAATTAAACTAAGTGTCAATGGATGAATGAATAAGGAGAACATATCCACAACAGAACACTATTCAGTTATGAAAAAAAATATGAAATCCTATCATTTGTGGCAACATGGATGGAAATGGAGGACTTTATGTAAAGTGAAAGAAGTCAGGCACAGAAAGATAAATACATTGTATTCTCACTTATATATGGAAGCTAAAAAAGTTAATGTCAGAGAAAGAGAGGACACTGGGTACCAGAAGCTAGGAAGAGTTGTGGGGTATTCTGGAGAGAGGATTGGTAACACATACAAAGGTGAAGTTGGGTTGAAAGAATAATTTCTAAAATTCTACAGCACCATAGAGTAACTATGGTTGACAACAAATAATTGTGTTTCAAAATAGTGAGTAGAGAGGATTTGGAATGTTCCCAGCACGAAGAAATGATAAGTATCTGAGGTGATGGATATACCAATTACCCTGATCTGATCATTACACACTGTTTACATGTTCTGAAATATCGCGCTATACCCCACAAATAAGTAAAGATATATATCAGTTATTTTTTAAATTATAAAACAGTGGATGAAATTCAAGAGTTAGATTTTAAAATGAGAAATTAATATGACAGATTATGGATGATAAATACTTCTTTCAAAAGTCTTTAGTATTTTTCTCACACAGATTGTTTTAGAAGTCTATTTTATGCCAATATGCTAGTATAAGAATTGAAATAAGACCTGAAGAACTTATCTCTGTTGGGGAATTTGTAAATATACATCTTTCAAAATAAAATTAAATTATCTAAGCATCTTTCAAATAATTTAAGCTTGAGACCATCTGCCTTACTTATTGTGTAAAAAAAGTCACTAATATTTTAACATTTTAAAACAATCTAATATTAATTTTATGTGCTATATAACCATATTATTTTTGAAAATTCTGTAGAAATGAAACATCTTGATAGGTTTCACTGAGTGAGCTAAAAGTGATATTTTGTTTCTTTATAAGATGTAGATGGTGCCAGGTCTTTAATGACATTTACATTTTTACATTTCTGATCACTGTAAGTAGAATAAAGAGAAATATGTATACATGAATTTTATTGTGCATTATTTAAAAAGTTTAATTTGTGGAATTAGGCATTTTAACCTAATACACAACTCCTGTGTGGAATGGTTTTTCTTTGGTTAGTTAGTTTGTTTGTTTAAAACCATTGTAACTCTCTCTTAAGAAGCCATCACTGGACCAACATGTATGTCTGGGGTGAGGAGCCCTTTCTGAGGTTTCCACATTAATCAGCTATCTCAAAGAAAGTCAAAGGGCTATTAAGTTGACAAGTCTCACTGGTGTTCAAGCAAAGAGATATACGTTACTATAAGAAAGTATCTCCAGATTAAGTCCCTGAATCCTGCAAATTAAGATCAAGTAGGTATTTTATCCAGCAAAGCAATAATTCATGAGTAAAGAAGAAATATATACTTTCAGACAAACAAAACCTGATGTATCACAGCAGCAAATTCACTTTTACTGAAAGAACCAGTAAAAACATACTTCAGAAAGAAGGAAAATGATCTTACAAAGAAACTGAGATGCAATAAGGAAGGTGAACAAAAAAGTTAGAGAACATACAAGGAAATCTAAAGCGTTTTCTCATAATAATCAGGCATGAATGTTGTAGGAAGTGAAGAAAAAGAAAAAACAAAAGTACAAGAGTAGTGGATGTGCAGACCTTGATCCAGAGAGCACTTTATGAGGAATTGAGTGCAGAATTCAGATAAATTCAAGTAAAAATTAATATCAATGATATATAAATGCAATGCAACAAAAAGCTAAAATATTATTTGAAAAGACATCACATGAATAGGACGGGATTTAACTCAGAGCAGAGTGTTCTTCTGGCATGCATGAAGCCCTGGGTTTGATCCCCAGCACCACAAAAACAAATGGAAAAAAAAAAAAAAAAAAAAAAGAGGATATCAAACAAATATAACTCTCCCTCAAACACTAAAATTCCTTGAACATATTATTCCATTTTATATTTTTTAAAAAGTCAGGGAGAACATGTATTTCTGTTGTTTTTGGTATGGTTGTTGCTGATCCCTGGTCTTGCTCACTACTCTCAGCAATCCTCACATTATTTCTAGAGAATCTGAGGTGGGTCTTTTCATGGTGCCCTTTTCTAACTTTATGAATTGTTTCTCTCTGTAAAGAAGATCATAGGTCCTACAAACACAATGTCTCATTCCAGTTATTGCAACCCCTGCAGGGAAGTATCAGTTGCATCTTCCAGATCAGCAGGATAAATATGAATAGAACAAGCTGTGTATTTTCTGAGCAATATTGCTGGATAACTCTGTATTGCCAAAATATTACAGTTTAAAATATCTCTCTTGGATTTGTCTTAATGCCAGTTACTTAATATTCCACAACAAAATTGAATATTGCACTATTAAAAACATTTAAAAATGAAAACTACTCTATGCATGAAAGCAAGTAAATACTCATTCAAAATTACAAACTAATCCTTCCAATGTTTCATCTGTAGCATAATGCTTAAAACAAATTTTTGTCCACCTCTGTTTTATCTGAAGCATCACACTGCCATTATTTGGATAAAAATATAACCAAAGATGTGAATAAGTTTCTGATAGACGCTGAACTAATTGTACATTGTTTACAATTTTTAATTACTAGAAAGATGTACGTGGGTAATGGTAGTTGTATAATTTCATTCTGTCATCTTTCCAAGTATAAAATTTGGTGTCATGAGCAAATTGTGATTTGAATTCTTCTATTAATCAGAATCCTTCATTTGTTTTTGGTGCTGGGGATTGAACCCAGGGATGCTTTACCACTAAGCTCCATCCTTAACCCTTTTTATTTATTTTTTGTTTCAAAACAGGGTCTTACTAAGTTGCTCAGTCTGCATCAAACTTGCCTCAGCCTCTCAAGTCTCTGGAATTACAGGTGTGCACTTCTTGGAAATTTTAAATCAGGCTCCAGTTGACAATAAAAGTCAGTTAGCCAAGTGAATTCTGAGATTACACAGGTGTAGATTTTCAAAGTAGCTGGTCACATTAGTAACTTTGAAAGAATGGAGATTGAGAGAGAATCCTTTGGAGAACATTGCTACTATGCTGAGTCCCAACATTCCCTGTAAATATGGACAACAAGGGAGGTGCTATCTGGAGAAGAGATTCAAAATGATGACCCTTGAGGAGAATGATTTGTGTTTCACAAAGATGAGGCAGTTTCCTGTCTGGATCCCATGCAGGATTTCAGGAAGACATACTGTTGAAATTTGGTCATGTGAGAGCGTCAGACTGGAATTGTGACACCTGCTCAAGAGGATTATCTGTGTATACGGTGAGATTCAAGAGGGGACCCCTGAGAAGCAGGGATTGATGTGGAGTAATACTCAGAGAAACAGCGTCTTTAGTCTACATCATAGCAGAGTCCAAGCAAAGGTGCTCCATTGGCACCATTTAAAGCAGACTAAGACCTAACAAAGTCAGTGGTAACAATCTACCAGACCTAGAGGACAGAATCATTTTATAGCAAAACCAGTCAGGTAAACACTTCGTGTAAAATTCCTAGTTATGGATATTATAAAGTCTGGGCATTCCAACTGGTGATTTTAGGTTTGGTTTTATTTGTGTGTGTGTGATTTAAAGTATGGAGAACTTTCTAAAAGTGAATGGAAGAATCATGGGACCCATCCAGATTTTCTTTAAGTGGCAAAAGAAAATCTTTCCTCCCTTAACCATTTCAAAGGGCTAGCAGGGACAAATGGTAAACAGGCACTTTAAAAAAAAAAATCATATTATGTCTGTTCAATATCTAGATGCCATTCGCATGAAGGAATCAGTTCTTCTGCTCAAAGTAGAATAGAACACATTCCAAATATCATATTCACTTATTACCCTATAACAACATCGTGGAATGAGGACAAAAACATTTACAGAATTTTGTTTTTTTTTTTTTTTTCTTTTTTTTTTTTTTTTTTTTTTTTTTTATCAGGCTGTCCTTCTCAGTATCACCATCTGGCAGTTATTCTGTGACAATTACTGTAGAAACAAGTGGCTCTTATCCCAACAGTCATTGAAGCACACAATAGATAGTTAGAAGAAAGAGAATCTCCAATCATATTCAACACAGATGTCAAAAATGTAAAATGGTTGGACAGAGATTTACTTCTTTTTCCTCTAAATTTTGCAAGGCAACAACAGACTTTGATCACTCTTACTTTTCAGTGCAGTGATTAGATTAAAGCAGGATTTCTGTACCTTGACAATAATGGCATTTGGGGCCAAACAATGCCTTGCCATCGGGGTTGTCCTATAATCGTAGGATGTTCAGCAACATCTCTGGTCTCTACGTACTAGAATCTGGTACCACTACCCCACTGAGAAAATTAAAAATTATCCTCAGACACTTCCAGATATCCCTCAAATTGTAAAACTGTCCCTGTTCTGTACCATCATAACAACCACAGGGGAGAAAAAAATAGATGTGTATATATAAGTATCAGCTCACATATAAAAATCTTGGTTTGCAATCATATTCTAACACACTTCATTTTCATTTAATAATTTTAAAATCCATGAAAATTTGACATAAAATGATATCTCTTGGTAAATCATGTTTGGAAAGAGCTGATATGTTAGAGGAATGTTTAAAATTAGATTTTGTTTCCTAAGGCTGCTATGGCTCTTCAAAGACAGAGAAGTCTTCATAATACTATTAAAATATTTTGGATATATCTGTTTTCCTAATTGTGATGATGGTATCATTATGTTCATAGTCATCAAGTTAGTCATAGTCATCACATTTAATAAGCACAATTTTTTTGTATACCAATTACACTTTAATAAAGGCACTAACAAATTAAATCCTAAAATCAGTGTCTTGAAATTTAGAAACCTCAGAAAGACTTTCATGAACTCATATTTCACTGAAGATCTAATGAAACTATATCAACTCTATGATTCTAATTTTCCACAAAGAGCAAGAAAATGCTGCTAATCCTCGTATAAATTTAGCAGGACTAAGCATCTAATGTCACCCTAGGTTATCTGAAAGGTCACTGTAAAGGATAGTCTTTTCTGTTATAATGCGTTTTATTTCTTTTATAAGAATCCATAACACAATAACCTCTTGTAATAATCTATTACTTTATCATTTTATAAAAATGTTTTAGGTAACTAACTATTAGAAATTCTACTGATGCTATGAAGAAAATAAACCTAAAAATATCCAGATTCAATCAGCATAGTCTGATTTTTATGAACTTTTACCAATATTCAGATCATGTTATATATTTTGTGAGGTTCTCAAAAAAAATCAACAATTATCTTTAAAGATCGTTTAAAAGATGTAGGTTATCTTAACTCTTGAAATGGATATGGAAAGCGCAGGATCCCTCCTCGGGTAATCATGTACCCTTGAGGACATTTTTGTGTATGTCATCATAGCAATGTATACTTCAAATTAAAATGACAACAGTCCGAGGAGAGCAAAACTAGCATGGATTTCCTAATATATAATTGTGATGTCAATATACTTTAATAAAGCCAGATAGCCACTATTACATTGGATAGATTATTTTTCATAGAATTAAAAAAAGCAACTCAAAATTATCTAATGAGGAATATTGTAAATGATCCTGTTTTAGTAAACAAATTGATTATTTTAAACTAGGGGGGAATATTAAATACAATTTTCTTCATTTTAAATAGACATTTTCTTCTCCCAAACCTATTTCTTCAAGTGAGGTGAAGTGTATTGGTCATATACCTGGTCTATAAAGAGCACAGCATGGCTAGTACATTTACCCTGTAGTCCTGTATTCTAATTACTCATCTGAGCATGAGTGAGGGTATGAAATGAGTGTACCTGCATGCACAATGTAACTTTACCTGAATAAGAGAAGAGCACCGTGGTGTACAAATAAAAGGTCAAATATGAAGCTGTATCTCAGTGTCCTTTAAGTTTTTGATCTACTGCATTCCTTGAAGCAACTGTTACTAAAAGTGATCACATATAAAACCTTAAATAAAGTTACAGAATTCAAAATTTCAGTATCAGCTCCTAGGTGTTAGAAAACTGAAACAATTTCAGTTAAACTGACTTTCATAAGACCCTGTGATAGCCACTGTAGACCCTGACAAAAAATAATCCAGAATCACTAACCTCCTCTAAGTGTTTTTCCTGTCTTTATATATTGTGCTGGGTCTCCTGTTCTGAATGAAGAAAAAGTACTGCCACTTCAATTAAAAATTTTTGAAAAGTAAGCACTACAATATGTACTGAAGTACAGGAGTGAATTTGTAGGACATTAAACATTTCAGTGTTTTTATTTCTGTGTGATAATTTCTCTTGGCACATCTGTGATGCTCTTTGTTTTTTGTTTTTTTTTTTTTTTGTTGTTGTTGTTGTTGTTGTTGTTTTTTCTTGAGCTGCTAGTAGCTCCAGTCCCTGTGAATCTCACCTAAATATTCTACATTTAAGGCAAATGAATGACCAATAAACATACAGTAACTAAAAATAATTTTCTTTTAGTTTCATGGTGTCATACATCAATGCACAAAAGATCACTGTGTAAATAGATGGGGAAGTCCTTCTAAACAGAGTACACATAAACAGTGGTAAAGAGTAAAATAAAATAGTTCCCTGTGAAACGTTGTTGTGACAATGAAACAAAGGTAAAATACAATAAGCTAAATCTAGTCTCATTAAGCTGATACAAAATTGTCACCAGACAAAGGCATTGTTAGAGTCAAAAACTCAGGTTTCAATTAGACAATCACCATTCACCTCTGTGACAAGGCTTAAAGCTTATTTAATAAATTTCAAATGAAATATTTATCAATGGATACAAATTCTAATTAACCAAGAGGCATTTTACAAAAGAAACTAATAAAAAGTCTTCTAACCCATGCATTTTCCTTTCAATGCTTTATAAAAAATCATAGAGAGCCCATTTTTATTTGGGAGAAGATACAATAGATGTTTAGTAATTCCATACTGACAATCTAATGAGCAAAATGAACCATGGCCTTTTCCTTTTATCAAAATCATTTGTAATATTAATTTAGGCTTACTGATACCAGACCCAAAATCACTTAATTTCTGTCTTTATGACACACTGTGTCAGAAACCAAAAGGGTTTAGAGATTAGAAATGGAATTGGGAATATATTATAGCTTTTCATCACAGTATCACTGGATAACTGTGATCAGTTCATTGGAAAAAAATTTTTCCTGTCAAATTGCAGTGCTTATTAATATGGACTAAGACTATAAAAAGTATTTTTAACTATGGGGGAAAATATTCTATTTGCTTTATTTGAAGTAAGAGTTATTAATAAAACTCAACTTGAACATTTCACAAAATTGGAGATGAGCAAACACTTGTAGTTCCCTTAAATTGGGACAATCACATCAGTTTTTGGCATGCTGCTTTACTAGCGCAAGGAAACAGGGGCATGTTTCTGGCTCATTGGCTGCTAAGGTGTCTACACTGCTGTAGGTGACAATATTGGGCAGGAAAAATACAAACACAGGTTGGCTTTCCTCATGTTGCCCTCATTAACCCATGAGAACCATTCGTGTATCCTTTGCCCTGGAATCTCTGGCCTCTTGAGTTCCCCTCATGTTTTTCTGCCTGTGAGGGAGAGGGAAATTGACCAAAACAGTTAAATTTAAAGAATATATACAGTATGTGCAGTGGTGTTTAGTAAAGAGTGAATTGTGATATGTGTATGCAGTTGAATTAGAGGTTGCCAGGAAAGGCTGCTCGGACCACTCAAGAGAATAGATCCATGGAATATCTAGAGGGAAAACCATCTACACAGAATAGCAAATCCAAGGACTCTAAGATGTGAGCTTTTTCAGTGTTTGTGTGTCTGTGTGTGTGTTTTGGTAGAGGGCACTGGGAATTGATGCCAGGGACACAATCATTGATCCACCTCCCCAGGCAGGATCTCCCTAAGTTGCTCAGGGTCTTGCTCAGTTGCAAAGGCTGGCTTTGAACTTGCAATCCTTCTGCCTCAGCCTTTTTCAGTGTATTTAAGGAACAGCAAGGAGCCTAGTGTGCCTGAAGTGAGATGAACAAGTGAAAGAGAGTTAGAAGTAGAAGTCAAAATCCTATCTTTATTTCGTATGTTAGGCATTTTCATTATAATATGCCTTGGTGTGGATCTGTTGTAATTTTGTGCATTTGGTGTTCTATAAGTCTCTTGTATTTGATTTTCCATTTCATTCTTCAGGTTTGGGAAATTATCTGATATTATTTCTTTGAATAGGTTGTTCATTCCTTTGGTTTGTATCTCTGTGCCTTCCTCAATCACAATAATTCTTAAATTTGTTCTTTTCATAGTGTCCTATAGTTCTTGGAGGTTTTGTTCATGATTTCTTATCATCTTCTCAGTTTGTTCAACTTTATTTTCAAGATTAAATATATTGTCTTCATTGTCCAAGGTTCTGTCTTCCTATTGATCTAGACTGTTGGTGATGTTTTCCATTAAGTTTTTAATTTGGTTTATTATTTCCTTCATTTCAGGAATTTCTGTTTGATGTTGTTTGAGGATCTCTCTTTGTTAAAATGATCTTTTGCTTCCTGCAGTTGCTTTCTCAACTGCTTATTGGAGTGATCATTCATTGCCTGCATTTACTCTCTTATCTCATCCTTTGCTTCATGAATCATTTTAATTATGTATATTCTGAACTCCTTTTCTGGCATTTCTTCTACCATGCTGTCACTGGATTCTATTAATATAGAATCTAGGTCTGTTTGGATCATTTTCTTCCCTTCTTTTTACATGTTGTTCACGTATCTTCTCCTGTAGTATTGTAGATCTGGGGTAAGGCAGTTTCCCCCCGATAGGCTTATAGTGACCCTAGAGGTTTCCAAAACCTCTTCTTTAAGGGGAGATCAATATTAGCAGCACTCAGTACAGACAATATGCAGCCTTAAACTAAATAGCCCCTATGAAGACATTAACAATATTGTCATAATAAACAGAATGAGTTCAAATATTATCTACAGTATAACAAATAGATTTGCAATAAGGTCTGCAATTTCTAATGGAGGACAAAGAGGATGGGGAAGGGTGTAGGATGTAACTGTTAATGGGATAAGAAAAGAGTATATAGAAGTTCTAGATCATAGAAAAAGTGAAAGTGTAATCAGAAGTTGGTTGTTCGCATGAGAAAAGGGAGAAAGACTCTGATGAAACAGGTAAACAAAAGGAAAATAGAGTAAGAAAAGTAAAGAAATAAAAACTTAAAATTTTTCAAAAAGGAGAGAAAAAAAATCTAAACTGTAACAGTCATATAGTATTCAAACCTCCCAGTCTTAGCCTGATTCATGAGAGATACCTGACAATGAACTTCCAGTCTCCAGCAGGCACCTCAGGATGAGATTTGCCCCACCTAAAGATGGGAGCTACCTTCCAGGATAATCCAAGATGGCTGTTCTAGCTTCCAAATGTGTTGGTAACTGGGGAGCTGCAACTTGGGGTGTGGGTGTGGTCGACCAGGGTGGGTCCTGGAGGCAGGGTGTGGTCATTCTGGTCAGGGATCCTACAGGTCCTGGCTATTGTCTCATAATGGTGGCAGCCATGTATAACCAAACCTGCAGGTACTGTGACAGTGGACATCCAGGCAACAGTGGGCAGTTGGTGATCCACTGGTGGTCTGCAGTCAGACCTTGGGCGGTACGTGATAGGTAAGTGAAAGGCAGGCAATGGGCAGGCAAGAGGCAGGCAAATGACAGATGATAGGTGCCAGTCAGGGAGCAATCTGCACCCAAAAAGTGGTTGATATGCTGGAAGACTGCAGGTGATCACAGTGGACAAATGGGATAAACAGCAGGGGATCGATAAGTAGCAAAGAATGCCTCACCAAGAAACAGATATCCTCTGCTTGAAACCCGAGTTATGGAGTGACAAGGAACACAGTTTCCCTCTAGTCCACTATCTTGGATCCTCTCTAGAAGTTAAAGAGGTAACAGGAATTGGAAAAGGAAACCCTGTAGCAGCAAATGCTATAGAGTGCTATAGATTACTCTGCAGAATTTTGATTCTATTCTGCATGTCAAAGGAAGCCACTGGAAGATTTTAAAGAATAGAATGACATTATAGTACTTTTACTTAAAAGAGTTTCTGGGTTCTGGAGAAAAAAAAATTATACAAGATGCAATTGGAATCAGAATGCCAATGAAGGGGTTACAGTAGGCCAGGTGAGAGAATCATGGCTTCAGGTACTGATAGAGATGGTAAGATGTGGGAGGAATCTAAGTATATTTTGAAGGTAAAGACAGGATTTATTACTGTGAATCAGCTAACTTAAGAAATTTCTGGAAACTTCTAATAAGTTTCAGAACTGATATTAAACCTATTTCTCTTTGTAGTGGTTTAGGTGATCATCAAAGTCACATGATGATGTGTGTGGGACATAGACTTCTAGGTCTTGCTCCCATTCTATAGAATCATAGCATCTGGGCAAGGGGGATGGAATTTATTGTTTCAGATATTCAGTCATGTTTACCAACCACCTCATGATACATGATACATACAATGAATGCATATGTAGGTATAGTTTTTTAAAAAAAAATTTTTTTAGTTGTAGATGGACACAATCCCTTTATCTTATTTATTTTTATGTGGTGCTAATGATCCAATCCAGTGCCTCTCATGTGCCAGGCAATCACTCTACCACTGAGCTTACAGGTGCAGTCTTAACACCACAGGGGGAAATGACTCACTGTGGCTTGGAAAGTATGTCAAGAATCCTTGTGTCAGAGAATATTTCACAAAAGGAAAATATTAGCAAGTACGAATTGTAGCAACATAACAAAAAATGGATGTGAAGACATATTCAGATGGAAATCACAGAAAGAATAAATTATAAATGGGGTCATTCTTTCTTGTAGCCTAGAACAAATGATAGAAGAATGATATAGGTAAAACCACATTTGTTTATAGAAATAGGTATTGCAGAAAGTTTAAGTCTGCTGACCTCAATTATCTCTGTAAAATAGGAGATGAGTTTAACAGTTGAAAAAGCAGATTATGATGGATATTTGGGTGAGAAGTTTGAGGAGAACATAGAGGTTTTTGAATCATAGCAGAGATTGACCAAGAAAGGAAGGTACATAAGAAAAATTTCTGAGAACACTTTAGGCTATACAACATATAGAGTGAGTGATATACTATACTAACCAGTTGTGTAATTTTTTTTTTGTTTTATTTGGCAACCTGGCAGGTGAAGAAGTTAATAGCATTGAAGATCGATCCAAAGTTTGAGGATTTATTAGTTTTGGAGATGAACATTCTAAGTAAGAAAAAAATATTTGGTTTAACACTGTGTGAGCTTGAGTAATTTATTGAACATTGTGACTCCTGACTTTTTATTTACACCATTGAAATAAACCTTAACTCACTTTGCTATGAGGATTAAATTAGGTAAAACAAATGGATTATTGTCTGACAAATATCTAGAATTGTAAAAATTATTACTATAGATAGTGCTGTTGGATTATGTTCGTAAGTGGAATAAAGTAAATTATCAGTTAAAAGGTCCATGATTGTGATATTTTTGAAATGTTCACATGCAGAATCATTGAAATATCAAGAATCATGACAGCAGGCTTCATTAGTGAATGTGGAAAACTCATATAAAGAAGGGTAATTGGTATTTATACATTTTTGGCCTTTGGAACCCATTTTACCACCTAACACTATATTATCTAGCACTGTTGACTTTGATTCTTCCCTGTTCAAGTTCATGCATTATAAATTCTGCAAACATTAAATGATTACCTTATAGATCATTTTTCTCTTTAGATTCCATAAATGGTAGTAAGAAATCTAATTTATTCCTCCATGTATACTATCTCTGTCCCACTCACAGAAGAGAGAATAAGTCAAACATGGTTTTGTTCCAATTATATGACCTCAACATGTTAAAATTTTCAGGTATGTGTGTAGTCTTCTTCCTATGGATGTTCTCCTTAGAAGGTAACCATCACCCGAGGACAATTAAACATCATTTATGTGCTGACAATTTTTAAATGCATGTGCCTGAATTTCCTGCTTCAAATTCTAGGCTCACAGAAATCTTAAACTTCTGTTAAAAACAAACAATAAAAAAAAATTAATGGAGATATACATCAAACCCATATTTTCTATTTGGTCAGAATGTCTGCTTCCAAACTTACTTATTTTTATGTAAATTGTATAATTTTGTTACCAATCTATTCATATAATTTATATGAAACAACCAGAATTAGTAACATCTTTAAAACTCACATAAAACCATTTCCTTAAAACTTATAAGTAGCTTCCCATTGCACAGAAGAAAAAATCCAAACTCCACATTCTTTTACTTGAAATGCTCTCGGTCTGACCTGGACTGTGTCTCATAAGCCTCTATCTGCTCCCTTGACATTGTCTCCAGGTTGATTTCAGAGATACCTGAACAAAAACATGTGTTTCTTATTTGGGAACACATGTATGTACTATGTATAAGTGTAAAACTCTAATAACAAAAACAGTATAGAAAGTACCTGGAATATGGAAGGCAAAACAAAACATTTGAATGAACAAATATATAAATTACTGGCACTCTTTCTGACCATATGAAATAGATGTTTTGTGCATAAGCACACTGAATTAGTAAATAGCAAAAATAACTCCAAAATACTTTTTTCATAAGTGTCCTTAAACAATGTATCAGTTCACATTTAATTTTATTTTATCTTTGATGTAGATTTTTCATCATTTGGTCCAGATAGGAAATTACTGAAACATGGGATGGTGGGGGACAGAGGAATATTTGAATACTGTATAATATTTTATTATAATTACACTTATACTAAATTTGTTTCAAGGGCAAAGTTTTTCAATATAATTGCCAATTTAACGTTGAAAATATATTAAACATTTTACATTGACAATTTAGAATTCAACTCATTTTTGAATCTTCATGAATCACCATAATAAGCTTAGGTAGCTTTCATAGAAAAGTATATTTGTAAAACCTCTAGTGAAAATAATCACTTGCTTATAAATGGCAGAAAATGCATCAGAGTTTGATCATAACCCACCCTGACTTTTTAATAGCAGAATTATATTGCCTATATTTAAGTCAATTTATAAACTAATGTAATACTTTTGGAATATGATATAGCATTTCCCTGAAAATGTTTATAAACTACAATAAAATAAATAATTTATTTTTGTTACTTATTTTATTGAGTTTTTAATATATCATATAATTATATTATTTCATACAAAATGTACATATTAGAATTCAGATGTAGTTTTGTGTCCTTCAAAATATTTTCCCAGGAGACTTAAAATATTAACTTATTGCAAGTTAACTTTTCTTAAAAATAATTGTTCAAAAATAACATACACTTGCCACAGTGGGACACTATAAAGTTGTCAGTCATTGCCCACTATAAAACTAAAATTACATGTGAACAAATTTTCATATTGTAATTTCATGGCTCTTCTTGAACAAAAAAAAATCGGATTGATTGCAATAATTTACATGGCTAGACAAGAGAAGAATATGCAAAAAAAAAATTCAAATGTATCATTTGAGCTTCTATCTACAAAGCTATGAGAAGTGAACTAAGATGAGAAATTCTGCCTGCCTTCCAGATTGCATACAGCAGCTGTGAATTCAGATTCCATACTTCATCTTTCATTTTGATGTGTATTCTTTTGATCCCCAGAAAGAAATATATTTATAATTTCCAAAAGCACTGCCTCAGAGGTAAGTGGTATCCAAATATTGTTCTGCAGAGATAAAAAAAATACAATGTCAGTGGTATTTGGCTGTGGATTGATGATGCATTGCACAGGAATATAGAAACATCATTCCTATAAAACTTGTAACATTATGGTTTAGGGACTATTTAACCTTTAGCACAAATCATTTTTATTTTCCCATTGGAATTTAAAGCACTTTATTGTATAATATTGTATTTCTTTTTGTTTCCCCATTTTCCCTGCACCATGCTTGCTAAAAATTTTGTCTTTGATAAGCTTTGAAAGTGCAGAGAATAAAAAAGATAATTGCAAGGTAAAACAAACTAGAAAAAGATGGAGAACCACTTTCCTGAAAAGATATATTTTAATATAAATGAATTTAATACATGCCAACAAAATATTTTTTAAAGTTAGAAACAAATTGATCTTGTTTTTTTCTGGTAAGTCCTGCTAGACAAACCTAGGAGTAAATAATATCAAACAGATGATATAAAAAATAAACCTTGGTAGCAGTAAGTTTAATCCTGACATTTTATTTCATGTTGTAGAATTACTCTACTTGAATTACCTGAAGGCACATCACTGACAGCGTATTTAAAAAAAAAAAAAAAAAAAACAAACAGAAATCACTTAAATGATCTAGAAAATAAGAGAAAGAGGGGAGTCAGGGAGATAATTTCATTCAATAATTTGACACCAAAAACAAATTTTAAGTCTCTGTGTTGCTATATTTGGTATAGATTTGTACATTACCTAAGTAATTCTTCCCAATGCACATGGGTCAAACCAGACTCATATTTTATTTCTGTTCTGGCAGAAAAACATTACAGTTGGTACATAGTGCCAAAAGGAAATGTAAAGAATTAAGCATTATGAGTTCTACTGGGGAGTGTTGTCTCTCTATGCTAATGCACTATATTATTGGTGTGCTTCCAACACCATGACACTATACATTTCTATTTCTTTACAACAGTATTTGAATAGCATTTGCCTCTAAGTAGATCCTTCTGGATATGGGAGCAATGGTCATTTTATCTAAAATAAAAATAAGGAATCAAAAATCCTAAGTGGCACAATAGGTCATTTGACATAAAGGTTTTTGGTGGAATGTTTATCATGTGATTATAGCTCTATCATCTTTAAAGCAAGCTAGTCATTTGTGCACACAGTGGGGAATAGTTTGATGTAATATACATTAATATTTGAAATCATTAACTTTGCCTTTTTATAAAACATCCTTGAGATGTGAGAGTTTTTCAAAGCTTGCTAATTAATTATATTTAGGAGGCAGTTTTGTAAAAGGATGCATGGAATTGGCAATTATCTGTTTAAGTCAGGTTGTTCAGAAAGTCATTCAAGGAAACTCTAAATAAATGGTTTAATTAAATGAATGTCATATTCAAATGTGCTCTATACATTGAGGAAAGTCTATGTGGTTAGTAAACCATTTGTACATATGAGAAATATTATTTCAGTCTCCTTAAGATAATTGTAAGAAGTAAGACTTCACAACCTTCCTTTTCATGTATCTATTTGCATCACCACCCAAGCTAAAAGATTATGAATTAATAAAATGGTAGTTTTAGTGGAAAGATGACTTCATGTTTTACTTCCAGATATTTTCTGGAAAGACTCTGATCTTTTATGTACAATTTTTTAGAGTGCAGTGTTAGCACAAATTATAATATTATGCCTATACTGTTTTTATAGAGTACAAAAGGTCAAAGATATAGATAGGAGCTCAATAAGCAAAAATATGTGCACACACACACATATATACAAGTTGAAAACACAAATATATATAATTTTGGTTTGAACACCAAAATTATTCAGTTTCTGATAGCAGCATAGAGTTCCGTTTCTAGGGAATTTTAAACATAAGACACACATCTTTACATTTGTGTTTAGGATGAATTAGATAGATTTTCTCTGAATTCTTTCTCTGGTCATTACTTGAGGAAATATCTATTCATTTAACATTAGACCAAGAAACAAATTATGGAAAGCACAGTATATAAATTAGTGAAATAGACTGCCTATAAAAGAATGTCAACTATCAGAAAGACATCCAAACTTTATTTGTACAGAAATATATTGTAAGAATATTGCTACAAAAGCAAGTATGTTATTGGAAATACTTTAAATATGAAATGGGAACCTAAAAAATGAAACAGAATTTTCTTTTGTCTATGCTAATGCTTTTTGTTTTGGAAAAATAATTCTGAAATCTTTTCTTCTGTGCCAAGTCTTCAGGTCATTTTGCATCGTTATATGCTTCCACAATGTCCAGAATTCAGTTTCCAATCTCTTAAGTATCAATGGTACTTACTTTTATTCGTTTCTGACTGGAAAAAATCAATATTTACTAACTGAGGTAATTACCTAGACAGAATCATTGAAACACAACTTTTATATTTAGAAAAGTCACTATGAAGATACCTTAAAAATTGTTATTCCAGAATTATTGAATTTAATGTACAGAACTGAACTGTGCAAAAAAACACCCCATATTCTAATGCCAATGTGACTTACCTCACCATATTATATGATTGAACAATGTAAGATCATTTTCATAAACCTTTAATTCTGAAACATTTTTATACTTTATTTCATAACACTGTAATATTAACACATTGTTCATGCAATCACGTTAAGCTCCAGAAGGTGATTTCTGACAAGAAATAGGACCAGGTTTAGCCATGCACAGGAGTATAATCTTATAAGAAATCAGATAAGCAAATAATATATTGCAGTTACTACTTTTATTCTATAAAGCATTATACAAGGTATGTACATAATAAACAAAAATGCAGCAACTCATTGATTTCATGTTTACTTGTGAGCTAAGATGACTTTTTATCTTAGATGGCATAAATTCATTTCATTTTACACTTCAAAGAATGTGTATTCTATATCAAACGACAAATCATCTTACTTCCAGATCTTACAGTGGATGATGGTTGAAGCCATGGGCACATAGGCAGGTGGTTGGCGTCATCACTAACTATAGCTGAGCCCCACTACAGCTTCTTAAATAAAGTAACTCACAGTAAAAGATGAAGCCTATGTGGGTCACTACAGTTCATTAATAAACATTTCCAAATAACATGTAAGAATCATGCTAAATCCAGCTTTGCATGGTAGACATACCTATAATCCCAGCTACTTAAGAGGTGGAGACAGGAGGAAGGCAAGATCAAAGTCAACTTGGGCAACTCAGTGAGAAAATAATTTTGTAAAAAAGACTGGGGATGGAACTCAGTGGTAGAATGCTTGCCTAGCATATGCTCAACCCTGGGTTCTATTCCCAGTATTGCAAAAAACAACAATAATAACAACAAGATACTGAATCTGCAAGCAATCATTTATTGAAGAAGCATTGATTTTACCATTGACTGACAATTTTATGTTGAACCTTTCCAGATTGATCCATACACTCATTTCATGAGTTTGTTTCAGTCACATATCCCTAACTGCACAAGTTCCTGTGACATTTTAATTCTACTAATGATGTATCACAGATATACAAAACACCAGAAATAAAAGAATTAGTTACCTTTTGTATTTAGTATAAACTTAGTGTCCTTAACCATTGATCCAATTTTCTGAGCAATAGTTCTTTCAGTTAACTTTATATTTACTGATTAATTTTTCATATGCAATCTTTTTCTTCATTTAATAAGAGCATTTCTTAATATTACGATTTTAAAAAGGTATGACCATCCACAAAAATCGTTATACAGATTTAAAGCAATTCCAACTGAAATTCCAATGACATTCATTTGGAAAAATAAGAGACCCAGAATAGTCAAAGCAATTCTTAGCAATAAGTGTGAAGCAGGAGACATCACACTACCATAACTTAAATTATTTTACAGAGCCATAGTAACAAAAATGGCATGATATTGGCACCAATATCCCTGATGAACATAGATGTAAAAATCCTTAACCAAATTCTGGCAAATAGTATACAAAAAAATATTAAAAAGAGAGAACACCATGATCAAGTGGGGTTTATCCCAGGGATGCAAGGTTGTTTCAACATCTGAAAATCAATAAATGAAATTCATCACTTCAATGAACTTAAGAAGTCATGTGATTATTTCAATAGATGCTGAAAAAGTGTTCGATAATAGACAGCACCCCCTCATGCTCAAAACACTAGAAAAATAGGGATAGTAGGAACATATATCAACATTGTAAAGGCTATCTATGCTAGGTCCTTCTTTGCTAGTGTGGTTAAGGGTTTATCAACTTTGTTTACTTTTTCAAAGAATCAGCTTTTTGTTTTGTCAATTTTTCGAATTATTTGTTTTGTTTCAATTTCATTGATTTCAGCTCTGATTTTAGTTATTTCATGTCTTCTACTACTTTTGGTGTTGATATTCTCTTCTTTCTCTAGAGCTTTGAGATGTAATGTTAGGTCCTTTAATTGTTGACTTTTATTCTTTTAATAAATGAGCCCAAGCAATGAATTTTCCTCTCAGTACTGCCTTTATAGTGTCCCAGGGATTTTGATATGTTGTATCGTTGTTCTCATTTACCTCTATGAATTTTTTTTATCTCCTCCCTGATGTCTTCTGTTATCACTGCATCATTGAATAGCATATTATTTAGTCTCCAGGTGTTGGAATAATTTATTTTTATTTTCTCCTTGATTTCCAATTTTATTCCATTATGATCTGATATAATACAAGGTAGTATCTCTTTCTTTTGTATTTACTAAGGTCTAATTTGTGGCACAGTATATAGTTTATTTTAGAGAAGGATCCATGACCTGCTGGGAAGAAAGTGTATTTGCTCAATGATGGATGAAATACTCTATAGATGTCTGTTAAGTCTAAATCATTGATTGTATCATTTAATTATATAGTTTCTTTGTTCATCTTTTGTTTGGAAGATCTATCCAGTGGTCAGAGTGGTGTGTTAAAGTAGTATTATTGTGTTTTGGTCTGTTTGGTCCCTGGAATTGAGAAGGATTTGTTTGACATTCATGGATGCACCATTGTTTGGGGCACAAATATTGACTATCATTATGTCTTCCTGATTTATGCTTCCCTTAAGCAGTATGAAATGTCCTTCTTTATCCCTTCTGACCACCTTAGGCTTCAAGTCCACTTTATCTGATATGAGCGTAGACACCCCCGCTTTTTTACTGAGTTCATGTTCATGCTATGTTTTTCCCCATACTTTCACCTTTAGTCTTTTTCTAGAGATTAGTCTCTGGTAGGCAGCATATTGTTGAGTGTTTCTTTTTCATCCAACCTACCAGTCTCTAGATTTTGATTAATGAGTTTAGGTCATTAACATTCAGAATTATTATTGAGATATGATTTGTATTCCTGGACATTTTGGCTTATTTTCAATTTTTAATTTGACTTGGTTTCTCCTTTGATTGGCTTTTTTTTTTTTTTAGAGTAGTTTCTCTCTTTGCTGACTTGCATTGTTGTTTTTCACTTCTACCTCATGGAATATTTTGCTGAGAATGTTTTTCAGTACAGACTTTCTATTCGTAAATTCTTTGAACTTTTGTTTATCATGGAAGAATTTTTATTTCATCATCGAATCTGGAGATTCATTTTGCTGTTTACTTGGTTGGCATCCATGTTTCTTCAGAGCTTGAAGTATATTGTTCCAGGTCTTTCTAGCTTTTAAGGTCTGGGCTGAGAAATCTGTTGATATCCCCTTATATATAATCTGATACTTTTCTCTCACATTCTTTAAAATTCTATCTTTATTTTGGATGCTAGGCATTTTTATTATAATGTGCCTTGGTGGGTGGATCTGTTGTAATTTTGTGCATTTGGTGTTCTGTAAGCCTCTTGTATTTGCTTTTCCATTTCATTCTTCAGGTTTGGGAAATTTTCTGTTATTATTTCATTGAATAGGTTGTTCAATCCTTTGGTTTATATCTTTGGGTCTTTCTCAATCTTAATAATTCTTCAATTTGGTGTTTTCATGATGTCCCATAATTCTTGGAGTTTTTGTTCATGATTTCTTACCATCTTCTTAGTTTGGTCAACTCTATTTTCAAGATTAAATATTTTATCTTTATTGTCTGAGATTCTGTCTACCAGTGACCTATTCTGTTGGTGATGCTTTCTACTGAGTTTTTAATTTGGTTTATTGTTTCCTTCATTTCAAGGATTTGTGTTTGGACTTTTTTTTCAGAATCTCTACGTCTTTATTGAAATGCTCTTTTGCTTTCTGTATTTGCTTTTTAACTGTTTATTGCAGTGATCATACATTGCCTGTATTTGCTCTCTTATCTAATTCTTTGCTTCATGGATCATTTTAATTATGTACATCCTAATCTCCTTTTCTGATATTTCTACTGCCATGCATCATTGGATTGTATTAAAATAGCATCTTGGTTTGTTTGGGACACTCTCTTTTTCCCATTTTTTCATGTTATTCCTTTATCTTTCCCTCTAGTAGTGAGGATCTGAGGTATTGCAGTTTCCCCCCTGTAGGCTTATTGTAACCCTATAGTTTTTCAATACCTCTTCTTTGAGGGGGAGATCAATATTAGCAGCACCCAATACAAACAATATGTAGCCCTAAATCAGAGAGTATGAAGATGTTAACAGTATTGTTATAAACAGAAAGGATGAGTCAATTATTAACTACAGTATAGCCAATAGGTTTACAATTTCTAATGGTGGATAAAGAGGACGGGGAGGGGTGTAGGATGTGACCCTTAATGGTATAAGAAGTGAGTATATAGAGGTAGATCATGGGAAGAGTGAGAGCGGGATCAAAAGAATTTGGTTGTTAACATGAGAAAAAGGAGAAAGAGACTCTAAGGAAAGAGGGAGAAAAGAAAAATAGAGTGAGAAAAAATAAAGGAATTAAAAAATTTAAAAATCTACAGTATAACAGTCATATACTATTCAAACCTCCCAGTCTTTAGTATCCTGATGCAAGAGAGGTATCTGACAAAGAGCTTCCAGTCTCCAGCAGGCATCTCAGGATGGGAGTTGCCACACCTAAAAATGGCAGCTTCCCCTTCAGGGATAATCCAAGATGGTTGCACTGGCTTCTGAACATGTTGGTAGATGGGAAGCCGCAGTGTAGGCATGGGCAGAGTCCACATGGGGTGCGGTCTTGGGCAGACTGGGGTCCTGAAGAGGGGCACAGTCTCCACCTGAAATTTTAGTCTTTTCCTTTCAATTCATTAAGTTTTTTATGACATATCTTTTTCTCATGTAGTTCATCTCTTCTGACTTGTTTATTTTCAAAAGGTGGCTTAAACTTTTTAACATATATGCACTTGGTTTGCATAATTAATGTATAACAATATTATTGGAAACTACTAAATAATATGATCTTTTGATTTTCCTGAAATAGTCATTCCTCTTGGTTTCACTTTCATAGATTTATTTTTATAGAAACAGAAAAAATATTACATCCTTATTTAAATGTTTTGTAAACTCAGTAATAAGTGGAAAAATGTTTAGTTTTACTGTCATAGACAGGAGGAAAGAGAAAGTCATGAGAATAGTGACCAGCTGGAAAGCAGCCAGCAATCAGCTCTGTACAATTATTGCCATGTGAGAATGTTGGCTTTGTAGCTCTTCCAATTTCCAGAAAGAAAAAAAAAAAAACTGGTAATTGGAATTTTGACTTTATATCTTATGATTTTTTAATGTTGGTTCAAAATTATTGAATCCCTGCAAATAAAAATAAACATATTTAAACCTGGATCTGAGACAGAATACCCATAGGGTCTTTGACATCTCGGCTTCCCCAAACAATTCATCTCCTATTACCAAAGAAGTAGTTGAGATTAAGAAATTTAAAGAGATTTTTTTCTCCAAATGCACAAGCTAGACAATAAACTTAAAAATAATTTATGATGCTGGGAGAAAATAATGAATTTTATTCCATTTAAAATGTTTGGCATTAATAATTTTATTGTGATTGAATCTTCCATCACCTTGCCAGTGAAGATTAAAGAAAGTCAAAGGTGTAAACTCTACCAAAATAAGAGACCATCATCTGTCTTGGATTATTTCAAATTCAAATCAAATGCAGCTTTAGCCAGATGATTTCTGCAATTTTTTTGGAGGGAGGGTATTGATGTTAACAAGAATAAAATAATTACTTCCAATTAACTCAAATGCCTTATAGGAAAGTAAATTTTAAAATGTTCAATTACTACATGATTTTTAGAAGAGCATTAACAACTACTTTAGTCCAAAAATTCTGTGTGACTAAATTGTCCTAACTGGCTCTTTGGACAGTGTCAGACACTATTTATTCCATTGCATAGCTACGCCCTCTGGCACTTGAACAGCAAAGCCAAAAAAATCTCATTAAAAATAAAATGCATTTGGTAAACATTCAGTATATCCTATGCCAATTGGGAAATAAAGGTCTGTTGATTTTGCCAAACTAATAGACAGATTTTGGTGAGTGTATGAAAAGATTATAGAACAAGAATTTCCTTTTGCTCAGAAATATTGTCCCCAAGCTATGTTACTTTTCTGATAAAATCATGCCCTTACAAGTATATTGTATACCACACATTCAAAGGCAACAATACCCTACTGTATACCTCTAGGTTCTTTAGTTTAAATTTGTATGCTAAATATCTAAGTAATATCACTTCAATATTGCCTTTTCCTCAGCATATTGAAGAAGGTTAAAATTTTAGAATTAAATATGATTAAGCATCAAGACAATGTTTTTTAAATTGCCTCATATCATTAATTCATACTCAATAAATTCTTGCTAAGTCCTTCTGAAAGCATACATCTTAGAAGTATAATATCAAATTTTAGTATTATTCTTTCTTCCTAAATATACTAAATTAACCCTTGCCTTCATTTGTTTGACAAAAGAAAGATAACTAATAGCAAAAAGGATTCAGTTTTATTATAGCTTCTCCTAAAATCATGGGTGTTTTTCCAAGCATGAAATTCTTTTTCAATCTATGCCCAATGAACATGTATGTATACATCATGAGAAAAAGACATAAGCAAGAGTTATTGTAATCAGCTCCTTGTGAACTACATAAAATGTGGGACAGGACATGAATTTTCTAGTAGAATTTTGCCATTGTCTTTGGAAAACATCCCACTGAAAAATGTAGATCACTTCAGATATTTCTAAAGATCTGGTTGCCTACAATATTTATGCAGGATGATAAAGCTCTGTGAAGAGGAGGAGAGGAGAGCCTGGTTTTTTGTTTGTTTGCTTGTTTTTTTCTAAATATTCCTCTCAAACTCCCCTGTTCTGATAACTCTCTGGCTGACTTATTCATTCAACAGGTATTTATTGAGTGCCTAGGAGGTACAAGTGTTATTTTAGTCACTGTGCATACAGCAATAAACAAAACTAAGTTCTGGTCCTTGTGGGCTAACATTCCAGTGGGGGAACACAGACCATAAACAAGAATTGTAAATCTATAATAACTGCAGAACAGGTGCTATGTGCAGAAATAAATTCCAGGTAAGGCACTGACAGTGGACTGACATTGACGTTTGAAAACATTAGCTAAAACCTTCCTTTTCTCATGTTATATTATGAATCCTTAATGAAAATATATTTGCATTTCTATATTTTCTCTATTCTCAGTTATTTAATCTCCATCATTAGTCTTAAATTTTATGTAATGATAGTGTAAAGATGAAGGATAAATATTTTGAAAAATTAAAAACCTGGAATATCTGGTTCTTGTACCAGGGTTTCATTTTGTTTTGTGAATATGGTAGAAGGAATCTACTACTTCCCAAATATAATCCTTCTTTGTGGGTTTTTATCCTAATAAAACATTCATTTTCATTTACTGTACACATTTTGATGTGCAGAGGTGTTCTCTTATTCTTCTGCCACTAAGTAGTAAATTATTCTATCAGTCATTCTGTTGGCTTAGGCTGGTAAGGATGCATTTTTAAAACTCAGGTTGAAATCCAAGGCTCTGTCTATTAGTCAAGTGGAAAGAATCCTCTAGAGTGAAATTATCCTCATCCTCACTGCTAAACAGAGTAGACGAAAGTGATTTTTCAATCAGATAGTGCAGCTGGGATCTTTGAAGAATATTAACACAAAGACAGAGTGGGTGGAGGACTGTGCCATATTACTAGTGAAATACAGTCTGGAGATGACTCAAGTATGCATCCAACACTAGTTATAAAAAAAAAGTACTCATATGCACTAATATGAATATCTACATTCTCAAATTCCTATATTAAGATTAGATTGAAGTTATACCCCAATTACCTTAATTTTGCAGGACTATGAGATAATGATTTCACTGCTATTTATTTCATGATTTAGACTTTAACTAAGCCTATTTTAATCATTTTATAACATTTAAAAAAGAACTATGGCACTCATTTCAAGAACAAAGGTACATATTTATCTTTCCATACTAATAATTCATTTTTTTAATTGAGAGCATGAGAAGATATTTAACCAATATATATCTAATAATTCACTTTTTATGTAAGAATGAAAAGAAAACCTACACGAGTACATGTATATGCATAAAAATTTGCAAGTTCCTATGCTGAGACAGACTAGCCATAATTTTAATAGATTTAAAAGATCTAGGGTTGGGATAATACAGTCCACATACTTAGAGAGTAAATCTGAAAAGCAGGGGGGAGGGTACAGGAAGAGAGGAAGGTCAGAGTGATTGATTATTCCTCATGAAAGCAAAACAGAGGAACATATTCTAAGAATGCTTTTTAAAAATGAATAGATCATATAATGTAATAAGCCAGAGTTCAAAGATTATTTGGACTCACCAATTTATGTTCATTGGTTCAGATAGATTCCTGGGTAAGAACAGAGGAAATTATAACATCTTTGTTGTGAAGATTTGTAATTTTAGTTGAAAGGAAATGGATATACACCAGAAAAGTACAAAAGCAGACAATCAAGGTACAGCTAAAGAGCAATGAATACATGTTTCATTTGAAAAAAAAAAAATGTTAATTCTTTGAAGTAATTTTAACACAGTGTAATTCTTATATTAATGACTTACTCTGTGTCCTTCTTTCCACATAGAGGCAAACTGGGGGTGGGGGACTGCTAATGTTTTATTTTCACTCAATTTTCATTCATGTTAAAAACAATTTCATTATATCTCTTAGGAAAATGCTACACTAAATCTCTAGCCAAGTATGCTCAGATAGTAGAGTTCAAATTCATTTGGTTATAAATGAGTAGGATGAAAGCTGTAGTTTTAAGTAAGGGATTATATATTTAGGGGCAAGGTACTAGGAGGAGTGAGAGATGATGGAAGCAGAAATAATCACCTGAACATTGCTCAAGATTTATTCAAGGATCATTGATTTTTTTACAGGACTCAGTACTCTAGTAATTACATCTGGGGACAGACCTACAAAAACTGAGCATTTCTGATAATCACATTCTGTAACAAATCAAGGGATTAACTGTATGCTGACCCTGAGGGAACTGATTTATCAATTAGACAAAATGGTTTCCAGGAGCAAATCTTCTCAATATGCTTTCTATTTCAGCAAACTTACAAAAGCTCTGTATTTATGCTTTTCTAACTGTGAGCCCTAGAAGGAACAATTGTGAATTCTACAGCTAGTTCTTTCTGAATGAACCCATTGACTTCTTATCTACCTGAAGTCAAATGGAATAGTTGTTTATTTATTGATTCACTTACTCATTCAAACTGCTAAAATAGATTAATTATACAATAATTAATCTGCTTGATCAAACAGGCAACATACTGAGGAGTAACATTAGTAAAGTGATTAGAAAGATTCCAGGTATTTTTTTTTTTTTTAAGCAATTTCTACCTCTGAGGCCCAGACTTTCACTGAAGAATCTGGAAAGGAAGGGAAATATCAACAATAGGAAGGAAAGAAGGGAAGAAGTTAGGAAGGAAGGAAGATAGGGAGTGAAGAATAAAAGGCAAAGGTGGAAATAACAAAAGTTGCAGAAGAAACAGCCCTGTTTCAGTTTAGATATGAAGTGTCCCCCATTAAAGCTCATGTTAGGCAATGTAGCAAATCTCAGAGATAAAATGATTAGATTATTAGAGCCATGGACTAATCCATGGATTAAATCATTTGATGGATAAATAACTTAAATGGATTTCTGGATGGTAAATGTATGCAGGTGGGCATGATTGGAGAAAGTAGGTCACTGGGGACATGCTCTTGGAAATACCTGGTTCCTGGCTACTCCCTCCTTCCTCTTTTCTCTTCTCTGTCTCTGTCCCTCTCTCCCTCTCTTCCTCTTTTCCTCTCTCTCTCCTTCCCAAATGTCTTTGAAACTATGAGCCCCAAATAAATTTTCCTACTCTAAGGTATCAGGTATTTAGTCATCATAACACAAAGTTGACTACATAGTTCCTTAGGCAAAGCATTCTTGAAACTCTTCCTAAGGTTTATATGCTTCATGTATATTAGGAATGAAACATATTAAGAAAGATTTTTTCATACTCTTTCACAAAAGACTCAATGTCATAATTAACTTTCTTCTAGGAATGATAAGACCAAGAAAAGGAAAGAGAAACATTTTCAGAAGTCAAAAATCTCATAAATGAGTTAAAATAATCAATCACATGGAAATCATTTACTAAAATGTACTAATGTTGTTAATTCCAAGTATTCTATGGAGACAAGTTTCCAGTTTCACTTATGAAGTACTGACAAAGTGGTATACCTCTGTACCTAGACAAGCATACGGAAGTACAGAGTTAAACAATTATTCAGTTAATTTGATGATAAATAAAGACAATCTGCATACATTTCTATGAATTAAATTCATATGTATACAACAGTTTTTACTAGGAAGATTAGGTGGTCTTTAAAAACTACCCCAACTCAGAAATAATCTCTATCTCATTCTCTGCTGCTTATTTTTCCTTTGCCACCTATATGAAAATGCTTCACGTAAATAAATATTTACTCTTTTGAGTTTCTAAGTTAGTTATAGTGACCCAAGTGTATTTTAACCTCAAAGATTTCTACATATTGTATATGACAATATGGAGACATCAGACAGCTATTCAATTTCACAACTTCTGAAACCTAAGAGTTACTTTTAGCTACACATTTCTCCTATCTTTATGGTCCCCCTAAACTGAATTTATAGTCTTTTCTAAGGTTTCTTCATGGAGTTTCAGGCAACGTAGACATCTAATCAATTTTCCTTTTGAGAATGTGACTCAGTAGTTTGGAGGAATGGACATGCTGAAGCATTCAGGTCAATCGGTGGTTAAATGCCTTAACAAGATTTTATACCCAGCAAAGTTTTGAACTTCTATAAAACTTTTAGATTCTTAGTTTTATTTTTTTCTGCAGTGTTTTTACCACACCTCTAAGCTTTTAATGTGCTTTTATATGTGAAAAATAGAAAAAAATAGAACTAGACAACCTGTACCAGAGACTTAAAAGTTGGCTTTTTTTTTTTTTTCCAGAAAGTAAGGACTTGTCACATAGTTGTAATTTTATCAAATGCCATAATGGACAGAATTAACATGTCTATCATTCCCTATTATAAATGTTACTACTTGAAGCTTAATTCTCAACTGCAAGATTCTATTAAAATATTTTAAATGGAGTATTGAAAACATCTCTAAAGCATGTTATTAAATTGCTCTCATCATTTCAATTTCTATGAGCATTACAAAGGAAGAGGTATTTCAGCTATATTAGTAGACTTTTATCCAAAAGCCATAGAATTTCAAAATGTATAGCAGAATTGATTTGGGTTTCAGTTTTTGCTTCATATACTACTCATGTCACCAAAGAAAATTAATGTGGAGCCCTCTGAGTAGATACATCACAAGATGAAAGATTGGTAACCTCTTCACCAAAGTAGCTTAAGATTAAATAATAGAGGTCTTAAGGTCAAAATAGAAGGGGTTTCTAAGATATTTTGAACATTATCTTCCTATGTTGGCAGAATTCATATTGAGATTTGAAAATCTCATTGTCAAAACCAACTGACCAACCCATTTCCTAAAGATGTTTCTTCAATTACAATTAGTCAATAACATTATCTTGACCCAGCAATACTAAATTTAGTAACATGGAAACAGAATCTTGGAATACCATTAATGCTTCCTTTTTTAATTTTTCCCCCCAACTGGAGGATAAAAGGATATTGTATCTAATCCGAGATGGATTCAAGAAAAACAAGTGTGATCCCAAGGGAATGCATTTTAATGATTGTGGCAAAGAAGGGGGAGAAAGTTCAATTGGCTCACACTACTTGGTCTTAACAAAGATGCAACTTTGCTGTGGAAAAAAATGAGTATGAGGTAATGCTATCATAAATAATTGCTTAAATCATCTCCGCACTATGGAAGCTGAACTTTTGTAAAAGGAGAAAGCACTGTAAATGTAAAAGCAGGGTGAAAGCAAGCTCTTAAGGTAATTGAGGATTTTTACATTGGGAAGTAGGTTTTATACAATATGTGACTTTAAATTCAAATTTGGAGTACCCTCTAGTTAATAACTGCAGATCAAAGCAGCTTTCACATTTTTTACTATTAGCTTCAGCTACTCCAAACAGAATTAAAGAGGCTAATGGAATATATACAATTAAATAGCCTTCCATCCTATATAGTATAGTGACACAGTAGGAGAGGGTATGTGTTAACAACTAGCCCAAAAGCTTTTAAACACATATCTCATATAAATATTGAAATCTTTATTGATCTGTATATGCAAAAAGAAAAAATCCAACATTGGTCATAATGAAGATCATTAAGATATACAGTGTAAGTTCCAGGATTTATTGTTGCCTCTTTTGAGAAAGCCTAATACTGAAAACAGAGTGGGAGAAGAAATGCCATCTATGTGACATTCTTTGTCTATTTTCCCAAAATACCTACTGACCTCAATATCTAAAAGTTTTACGGTTAAACCTAATTCAACATTTTCAAGGATGTTATTTCTTTTTAACTTGCAACTTAGCAAAATAAATTAACAGGTTAATAAGAGAAAACTTCTACCCTGCTAAGTGATTTACATTTATCATTTTATTTAATCCTTATGGGAAAAACTTGGAGTTTCATTTCTATTTTGTAGTTGAAGTAATCACAGCATGAAAAGATTAAACAATTTGTATGAGCTCCCACAATTGGAAAATCAGAGACCGGCTCTTAACAAGAAAGAACATGTGACTGGAGTTTCAGAGTCCAGACGTGGAGATAGAACCCCTGGGTGGGACTTTGTGCCACCTGCCACCACATGGTTTCTGAAAAGTTTGTTAACCTTGTTGTGCCTCAATATCCTCTCCAGTAAATTCAGATAAGGACCTCAAAGAACTGTTATAGATCTTAATTGAATAACTGTTGTTAAAGTACTACAAATAAATATAGAGGATTGAACAAATAAAAATTTATTATATATATATATATATAGTTAATATAACTCAAAAAATAATGAAAATGGAAGAGTTAAAAGCATAAACCTGACAGACCATCCACTGCAAAGATAGCAACAGAAGACAGGCTTTTCTTTTTAGCAAAAGACAATACTTCTAAATTTACTTAAACTATAAGACTACCTATAAAATCCATTGTGAGAATGATTTTTGTCATATTTTTTCAAATAACTTTTATTTAAAATATGATTGTCCACCCAAGATGGAAATCAGTAGTTTCTATCACTGTACTTACAAACTTTCCAAATGTTATATTATGAATTAATGTTAGGCTGACATTTATATAATGTCTTTTATTTGCAAATAAGACCTTATGCTTAAAAATTCTTAGGTGAAATGATTATAATCAAAAGACACAGAAGTGAAATAACATTATTAAAAGCAATCAACAAAAATTCTTAATAAATTACATCTTTTTCAACCATTTACCCAGCATTTACTTGGTTGTATGATGTGGTAACTATGTCTTCTTACTGTACAATACGAAATAAGAATACATGATAATAATGTTCCTATAACAGAATAACTAAATTTTAGGCTTTATTTTAATTGTCTACTTCTAGCATAATAAAACAGACTTTGTGCGACCAAATTGATTTTTTAAATTTCCATTGTCCGTAGATCTAAATTTTAATATATTACAGAGTTAAAAATATCCTTTTTACATTTAGTCCTAGATTGGTAAAGAAAGTAAGCACAACTTGTAAGTATTTAAGAAAATGAAATGAGAATGAACTTAATACTGCTTTCACCAAGTAGTGAAAGTATGATATATAAACAAAATATAATTAGATTATGGATATATTTCATTTTACTCAACAGATGCTTAAGGTGTTCTGTATAAATCATTTATCTTTAAATTGAACCATAACATAAATAAAATTGAAGAACATGCATAGAACTTTGCTGTTCCCCTCACCTCCTTTCTCTCTTGAGGTAAGATTGGATATGAATGAGTAGGTGGTCCCTGGAAGACTCACTTGTTCCTCTAGCTGGGAGAAGTGCCAACATTTGCCAATGAAGTGACCATGTAATCTGAGTTACCATCTAGATGGAGAACTGATAACCATTTAAATAGATAGTCATTGATCAAGAAAAAACAAACTACTACACCCTGTATCTCTTTCAGCCACTCAGTGAATTCCACACGTGGATCAGAGAGTAATGACAAGTTCAAGAAGAGTAAATGACCCAAATGGACATTACCTAGACAAGAAGCAGCAATCAAACACACAAAGAAGACAGACATAATAAATAAAAACATCAGAAAAGGCAAGTACAATGTTCGAACTCCACTGCAGAAACAGTAGAGGATCAAGAAGGGAATTCAAGCTCAATACAAACTTTTATTTCTTGATATTAAAGAATTCATGAACTAATATTTTAAGGTAACATGAAAAAAAGACAAAGAAAAAATACCAAGCTGCTGTAAAGGGCAAAGCAGTCAAATTCACCATGGTTTATACACATTTGGAAACAAGATGTTAGAACAGTATAGTATCTACAGACTGCATAGGTGATAAGTACTACAGGTTACAAGTATAGTTCTCAGTCAAAATATCATGATTAACTGGTGAAAATACTTTGAGAAATGCAAGAATTTTGAAAAGATATTGCTCATATCCAGGAATAATTCTAAATAAATAAGTAAATCAGAACCCACACTGCAATCTAGCAATATACAAGAAATAAGGAGAAAGTAAGGAGCAGTTAATCAAGCCATGAGTTGTATATGTTTGTACAAAATAAATTACAATGTTTAGCTTCAATATTACATAAAGTTTTTTGAGAAATGCAATATGGGGTGGGGCAGCTAATAATGGGTTCTAAAAGTAAAACCTGACTCAGAAAAACCCAGGCTCGGGCTGGGGAGATAGCTCAGCTGGTAGAGTGCTTGCCTCGAAAGCACAAGGCCCTGAGTTCGATCCCCAGTACCACCAAAAAAAAAAAAAAAAGAAAAACCCAGGCTCCTAAGTTACCTTGACATTATAGAACTCATAGTAAAGGTATCTTCAAAAATCTCACTGTAGAAGACTGGTGGAAAAAGTAAGCCACCTATTTGCTTTGTCTTATTAAGGTGCACAGAAAGAGAAGTAGGGAATTAGATACTTTTATAGAATAAGAGAATAATGGAAAAATATGTTGAGTTATAAGTCTGATAAAAGAGAAGTGATCTCTAGTGAAATGAAGGAATGTTTGAAAAATTCCAAATTAATAAAAGAGAAGCAACTTTACCATACCTGAAAAGCAAGGAAGTTGAAAGAACTATAAGAAACACCATATAAAATATAATAGAATACATGATACTACTGTTGTTATAAGTGAAAATGCAATGAATTTTCTAATAATAAGAAAGACAACTTTGCAAAGAAGCACACTCATAAAAATGAATTTAAAGAAAAAGAAAACACAGTAATTCTACAAAATTTTATGCTAATTCAAGAACAAACAAATCAAGCATAGAAATGTTAATAATCATAGTAGGATTTCACAGTAAAACTATTAAGTAGAAGAGCACTCTTAAATCAACCTATGGATCAATGCAAATGAATCACAGTGAATGTTTTATACCCAATGGAAAATTTTCAACCTTAAATATCTTCCTTATTTAATTTACTGACCAGGGTAATACATAGTGCTAAAATTCACAATTTTTTAAAGAAAATAAGTCAAGCTCCTATTTGTGTCAAGTGATAACTGACTACACAAATGAAAACTATTAAAAGTTTTAAAATACCCTGAGAAACTGAAATTATATTAGAAAATTTCAATAGCTACTTTTCAAAATTATGTAGTCAAGATAACGTTTTAAAAAATAAGATGAAAAATTTTAATACAGCCAGCAAATTATCTTAATAATCTAACCTTCAGATGAGACTATATTTATGTATCTCTGAAACAGAATAAAAATTAATCATGCATTTGTTATTAATCTCTGACATAATTTAGAGATGATAATCAATAATGTGATGATGCATATATTTAATCTAAATGGAAATTAAGTTTAAACCTTTTAAGTAACATTTAGATTAAAATCAAAGGATCTAACTGAAATCCTTCCTTTAAAAAGAACAATTACTCTTATTAAATATTTTTACTATAGAAGAAAAAAATTAAGGGAAAACAATTTGTATTAAGAAATTGGGAAATATACAGCAACCCAGCACCACACAAAAAGCTAAATAAACAAAGGTATTGTGTCCATCTAAAACTAAAAATATTAAAAAAAAAAAAAAAACTTTCCTAAGATTTAATCTCACTTGAGTCAGAATGGCAATTATCAAGAATACAAGCAACAATAACTGTTGGTGAGGATGTGGGGGAAAATGTACACTCATAAGTTGGATCTACAACTTTTTTTCCTATTGTCAATATCATAGTTATATTACTTCTTTGATAGCAATAGTTTCCTATTCATTTCTTTGCCCCTTATCTCTCCTCTTTCTATTCTCCTTCCCTTCTAGTCTATCACCATTCATCTGATAGAGTGTTACTAAATTAATTTTTCCAAAGTACATCTCTGGTCTCATCATTAGCATGCTAAAATATCTTTGTATTTTTGTTACATTTTATTCATACCTATTGTATATCGATATTTTATATTTTATAATAAATTTTGTATTCGAGTTTCTCTGCTAGAAAGTAAATACTTTGTATATTTCCCCACAGCACTTAGTACATTGTCTTAAGGCAATGATAAATGTTGAGGGGAAAAGAAACCAGCAAATAACACCTTAGAACAAAAAATAAATAAATAAATAAATAATCAATAAATAAATCACTAGAGGCCAAATGTAGATTAGTATGAGAATTAGAAGCCCCAAGACAGTGGTCTTAGGGGTAGTTTACATTTACACACCAGTTCTTTAGATCCCTTCAATCAGCACTTAAAAGAAAAATCAGAAGGGAGCTGGGGAGATAGCTCAGTTGGTAGAGTGCTTGCCTTGCAAGCACAAGGCCCTGGGTTCAATCCCCAGCACCCAAAAAAAAAAAAAGAAAAGAAAAATCAGAAGGAAGCGATTGAAAAGAGGCAAAAATTAAAGACTATAAAGGAAGAAAAACCACATGCATACAACCAGAGTAGGAGATTTTTTTTTTTTTTTCACATTTCCTGAGTAACCGATAAAAAGTAAAGAAGTATGTATGGATGTATTTATTCAGTAACATAATTAATTTGATTTAGCTAGACCTTTTTGGCATTATCTCCTAAGTTTGTACCTTATGGTACTACAATTCCAATCAGCAGAAATTGGAAATGAATGTGCACATGTATAATAGGATATGTACAAGATTTTCATGTAGCATTATCTATATTCCCAAACTAGAACTTAGTCAAATTGGACATGCTACATTTCATGATTAAAGTATAGCATATTCATAATATAAAACCTTAACATTTAATGATAAAAGTATTACACACAATAACATGGATGTTCTAAATATAGCATTAAGTAAATATACTCAAGAGAGTACATATTTTATGACTCCATTAAAACTTATGCAATAGGTAAAAATGCATACTTTTTAAATAAATGTATAAACCAAGTAAAAGGATGACCATGAAACTAGTTAAATTTTGGAGGCAGACAGAGTGTAGTTTTGAGGAAAGAACAGATTCTGAGGGCTAACCATGTCTAGGTCTTAACCTTAGTGGTGACTCACCATGTGTTAACACACTTAACAAATATATATTGTTTTCTTTTTCAACAATTTGCATGTGCTCAAGTGGTTAAGAACATTATAATACCTAAAGACATTGGAAATGTTTCATCTAAAAATTTAATGTACCAGATAAGGCAAAGTATTAATAATTATTGAAGCTCAGTGATGGATATAGTTTGTGATATTATTCATACTAAAAAGTTAAAAATGCAGTTAGAGTATAAAATAGGTAAAAATGCATTCTCTATCCGTTTTAATAGTTTTTAAAATTAATTATCAGAATTTATCAAGAGCTATCTTCTGACTCTAACAGTAATTGAACTAAGCAGCCAAATTGGCCAAGGAAGCTCTTAAAGAGAGGTAATGAATTCTAATAATAAATTTGCCAAACAAAAAGAGATCTGGGATAACAGAGTTCCTGCCCTCATGGCACATTCCTCTGGAGTCCTAAAATAAATATTACAATTAGTTTTTAAATCTTAAAGAACACCTTCTAGTAACAGAACCATTAAACATTTAAACAACAATCCCTTTAAAAGTTCAGGATTTAAAATAAACTTCTGGATTACAGTGGTCCATTAGACAACTTTTCAATATGCTACTTTGTGATTCTTACATGTTAGTTTCAGAAATGACAAAAATAAAAATAATAATTCCCATTAACAAGTGTTGAAAAAATCTAGCTAGGCTTCTAGGAAATTGCTTTATGTAAAGCAATTAGAAAATGCTTTGTTGCTTTCTTCTTGAAAATATAAACATAAAATGTTTATAGAGGTAAATGTGGAATTTCAACTGTTACATCTCAGAACCTAATCATATGTAAAAATCAGAAATCTGCAAACTGAAAAATTACTAGTGTCAGGCTTTCCATAAGAATATTTCCTTTATAAAACATACTATGGATCCAGGATGGACTTTGTTTTCAAATTCTCTAAACTAATTTACCCATAATCCTCTTCCTTTTTTGATATCCCTAAGTTTTTACCTAAGCTTATCATCCTCCATGTCATCTTTTCCAACAATCCTAGAGGGTCCATGACAAAATTATCTTACTAATTCTACATTTACTAAGAATCTATTTTCTAGTACTAAAATATCGTGAGTAATTTTTATATTGCCTAGAGTCACCACCTGTGTGTAAACACACACACAAGTATGCACAATTTCTTAAGAGTATCAATGATCCCTCATAAATAAAAAAAATTTATGTTTAATGTGTATTTTCTACAGAAAGTGTTTATACTTTCATTAGCTTTTAGCACATATCTGTGACCACAAAAGGATAAAAAGTGCATATATATGGAATAAAGCTAAACTGTCTGAATTAATCTTCAATGACTTTTTCAAAAAAGATGTCATTTAGAGGTCAAATTTCTTTTCCATAATCTATAATGGGAAAAATGAAAAAAGAAGAAAAAATCCTCTAAAGGTTTTAGTCTTTGCATATTATGCAAAAGAGGAAAAATTAGACTAGAAAGGCAAAAGAAATGACTATTAAATAAGATTGTATGACCCTCCACCAGATAATTATTGTGACAAAATGAAACAAGATTTTTCAAAGATCCTATGAACTCAAGACCATTTTAGAATACTTATATAAATGGAGTTGAATTAAATTTCATGGATTAATCTAGAATAGGTACTTCACCCAACATGTTACATAGAAGTTCAACACTTTCTCTGAATAATCTGCAACAGAAATGATTACAAAAATACCTTAAAATATTTATTCTCATCTCATATGCAGAAGAGAGGATATTTAAATAAGATGAAAAACTAAACTGTTAAACAGAAGTTAAGGAAAAATTATCAGAATATAGTACTAACAAAATATTTGAATTATTTTAGTAGTATATATATTCTGGCATTTTAACTATGTAAACGGTACTTATTCATGCAAACACACCATCTTTGAGTGTCATGGATAGTTCTCAATAAACTTTGTTTATTTATTATTGCTTTATTTGACAGTCTTCAACCAAGAAGTTGTTTTACAAAGATGAGCATTCACCATATACTATTATATTATTGCTAAACATATCATACAAAGAGAATGGAAAACCATGTCATTTTGCAGACGCATTAGTGAGTAAGATAACAGTAATCTTTTCTGAAGTAAATAGTCAATAGCAGAAGTAATATACATGAATTGAATGTCACATAAATAGCTGTGAATATACAGAAACTTTTTATTTTCTTGCTGTAAGTTTAATTATACCCATAAACAGATAATTGTTATAACAAAAGGACAAAAACTTCCAAAGTTTCTGTGAACTCAAACTAATTTAAAAATATATTTAACTTTAATTTTTGCATTGCACATAAATAGGATATACAAATGTTTTAATTCACAGCTAAAATAACACTTGCTGTCATTTCCTACTGTGGCTCATTTCCCAATCTGAACTTTTTTGCATTGATTTTTCTTTGCTTCCTAAAGGAAATGTGCTTATCAATAACTTGTTTAGCTAAGTATATCTGTGCAATAATAATAGTAAGAAAGTTTACCAAACACTTGAATCTAACATTCCATTCTCTTGTGTTCTTAGAACAGCAAAGAGATTTTGATGTTCCAGTGACTACAAATGGTTTACAATAAATCATTTATTGAAGACTTTTCCATGCATCACATATAGCAACTTACCTGAGGAATCACTGATGATATAAATCAAAACCAGATCAGTGAGGTGGTTCAAGATGGTGGATAAGAAGCATTCAGGGATCACCAACTTTGTACAAGGGATACAATCAAAACAACTGGAGAGAAGCTACCCTTTGAGACAGGTAACCAGGGAAAGTACTGAGGTTTGAATGTAAACAGAGTCCTGAATAAAACACAGATATTGGAAAGTAGAACAAAAGGTGAGAAAGAGCACCTCAGCATCCTACAGCCGGCACCAGGGAAGAGGGTTGAGGTAAGGGTGAGAAAGAGAGAAGTAGAGAGCTAGAAAGCATAGATAGCAGAAATTTCAGCATCACACAAAAATGCAATCCAAACAGATAGTGGACCTGGAATCTGCATAGTATACTAACCCTGGGGAAGCACTCTCTGCTTCCCAACATATAATTGCAAAGCAGAATAGGAGGGCCATCTTGAAAAGATCTTGTCTTTCCTTACTGATTTGAGAATCAAAGTTCCTTACTTTTTCCTGCTTCTGATGAATGGCAAACACAGAACCAGATGTTATTGGCCTTAACATTTGATTTGACTACAAAACCACTGTGTGCTTTATGTAATAGGAAGCCAATCCATGACAAATGAGTGAACAAAGGATGTTTTCCATTTGGGATCACTGACTCGGGAAATCATTACAGGAACTCCAACAGGAACTAGTAGTTGTATGTGAACATGTGTGGAAGTCAAGTTTCAGAACACCAGAGCTGAAGCGGGTGGAGTATTTTTGGGATCTACTGATGCCAGGACCCTTAAGTGAGTATGGTAGTGATTCCTTAGCATTTCCCCATCTCTGGAGCAGAAATCACAGAAGCTACCAGAGACTCTGATGTGTTAGTAGTCCTTGGGCTGACCTCTGTCCTTGGAGTGCACGGTGCAAACAAAAACCAGAGCAAAATAATGCTAGAGAAAATTATATGTTCTGACCCATCTGGTACTGAGGAGAAGGGCAGCCAAGAACTATTACAACTGGATCCACCCACAAATTGCTCCCTCTGGTTCCCAGGTGAACAACATAAAAGGAAGAAGGGTGGAGAACACAGTCTGTTCTGTCTCCACAAGGACCATTGGCAAAGAGGGCACAGAAAGGTCTGTTCAGCCAAGGCCAAGGTTGAGAAAATCCTCTTTTCTCCACAAAAACAACCTCCTTGGTGTAAAGGAAATCCTTCTTCATTAATATTTTTGTGCATACCTGTTTGGTTTGAATAGAAAGATGTAGATTTTGGGCTGTCTTCTTCTGTTCTTTTAACTCTCCCTCTCTCTTCTCCCCCTCCATTAATTAACTTTATATTTTCTTTTCTTCCCTTCCCTCCTCTCCTTCTCCGTTTTAGCTCTTTTTATCTTTATTTGGATATTTCCTGTCTGTTATCTTTGCTTTCTTATTTCTCCTTTTGTAATTTTACTTTTAATTTTTAAATTTTTAATTGATTTTTTCTCTTCTCATTTTCCCCATTTTAATTTTTCTATATTTCCCTCTCATTTTTCAGTATTATTTTTATATTTTTCCTATGCTTTTTAGTTCTTATTTTTACTAATTAGTAAATCTTTAGTTTATTCCACATAATTTTTACTCTTCTATGCTCCATTGTTACTGGGGTAGTTGTGGCAGTTGTTTTTAATTGGTTATTATTGTATTTCTATACCTGGTTTGTTTTTATATAGCAGATGTTAACTGCCATTTGTCTTATTCTTTCTGAGTGGTATTGGGGATAAATTATGCTGCTTCAAATGCATTGAGCAGGTAGTTTGCTACTAATCTACAGCTCCAACTCAGTTTTGAGAATCAGCCACAATCCAGCCATGGCCTAGTCTCACTATAACTTTGGTGAATATTTCAACATAAGGATTATGGAAAGGAAAAGCCTCTGGCAAATGTCTTGCGCCAAGTTGGCATAGCTAGGGGGAGGCCTGAAATTCTATTCTGGGTCATTCACTCCCATAGCAATAGCACAGAGAAATAGCACAACTTCCATAGACAGCACACCTATAAGTGACCAAAGCAAAGGTAGCTCCATACCCTTTCAGACTATATATATCTGATAAGTCTGAAGGGATAACCACAGAGGGTGCACTCCATATAGGCAGCTATACGTAACACCCCTACCAAATATTTCAGAGGATCCCCACTCTTGTGAGACCTAAAAAGTAGTAACTTAGACCCTGACATAGCATGTATTGTGACATAACCATCAATCACAGCCAAACAAGCCACAGGAAATTTAGTCTAAGAACTTCGCTCAGCAATAAACGCAGTATGCACAACCCGATTTCCCAAGACACATCCTCAGGAGAAGGCTGTTAACTAACAAGGCCGTCATAAGATTGGAAGAATGTTCCATCCCGGCAGATACATGAATTTCAACATAGAAATTCAAGAAATATGACAAACAAGGCAACTTGACTCCTCCAAAACTAAACAAATGTCTAGAAACTGACACCAATGATATTGAAATAAATTTCTAGCCAAAGAATTCAAAAGATTATTAAAATGATCAATAACTTAAAAGAAATACAAATAAATAGTTAAATGAAATGAATTACAGTAAACAAGGCTGAACATGAAAGAGCAACCTCTAAAGAAACAGAGATTCTAGAGAAAAAAGAAACATAAATCTTGGATATGAAAAGCTCAATAAGTCAAATAAAAAAATTCTGTTGAGACTTTTACCAAAAGACTAGATCAAGTGGAAGAAAAAATTGCAGGCTTTAAGACAAGGAGAATGAATCATGACATTTGGATAATAATAAAGAAAGAAAGAAGAAAATATGATAAGAACATGCAAGATATTTAGGACAATATTAAGAGACCAATCATTCATGGTATAGTTTTAGAGGAGGGATCAAAGATTCTTATTGATAGCATAGAATTTCTCTTTAATAAAATAACAGCATAAATTTCCCAAATCTTGGGAATGATATGGATATTCAGATGCTGGAGGAATTTAGAATCCCAAATAGACATGACCAGAAAGGAATTTTTCCAAGACATAATTGAAATATCAAAAGTGCACAATAAAGAAAGAATATTAAAAGCACAGAGAGAGAAGTGCCAAGTCATTTATAAAAGTAAACACACCAGAAAAACAAGATTTCACAGTGGAAACTCTAAAGGCAGGAAGGCAGTAAATGATGTATTTAAAGTCCTGAAAGAAAGTAACTACTGATCTAGATTTATTGTATCCATCAAAATTATCCTTCAAGATCAAAATAATATTTACCCAAGTAAACATAAACCAAAAGAACTCACAACCACTAAGTCAGTATTACAGAAGATAGTCAAAGGAATACTATGCCCAAATATGAAAGCAAGATAAATGCCACCCCAAGAGCCCAGGACACTTTAAATATCACTAGAAGTGTAGATAAGCAAATAAGAACTAGGAAAGAATCAAATATGATTGTTTCAGTAAGCCATCAAATCTTTTGTGAGAACTAAGGGAGAAAGTAAAGAATATAAATTATTTAAAACAACCAAAAGAAGAAAAAAATATGACAGGAACTAGTACATTTCTTTCAATCATAACCCTGACTATAAACAGTCAGAAGTCGCCAATTAAATGACACAGACTTGCTGATTAAAGTAAAAAAACAAGACCCACTGTGTATTGTCTGTAAGAAACTTACCTCACTAGCAAAGGCAGGCATAGACTGAAAGCTAAAGGATGAAGAGTGATATTCAAATCAAATGGAATCCAAAGCAAGCAGGAATAGCCAGTGTCATCTCCAATAAGTTTGACTTCAAGTCAAAATCAGTCACAAGAGACAAATGTCACATCATATTCATAAAGAGTACAATCCATCAAGAAGTTATAATAATTGTTAGTACACATGTACTGAATATCAGACAACTACTAAATGGAAAATTATATTAAGGATAGTTTTACAAAATAATAGTGAATAAATTTCATGTGCTATCTTATCACCAATATGAAAGGAAATGTTGAATTGAGCACCTAAATATGTATCATCATCATTGAGAGGAAATTTTACTTGGTTCATACACAAGACCTATGACATTATGGTACAGAAAGTTTCAAAAGAATGATGTCTTATATTCTCCAGATTGCAGTCGGACAACATCATTGTTAGATGACAAGGAAGTCTGTCCACAATACTAGTGTTCTTATTAATGACAGTGGAATCAAAACAGTCAGCAGATTATGTCAAATGCATTGTGTCAACAGCCTCTTGAGAAATCTGTACTTATTTTTGGTGGCAATGGTCACAGTTAAATTGTGCATTATATTACATAATTCATGCCTGTGTGATAAACTTCATGAGATCAGGTACCATGTATTGTTGCTCTGTACTGTAGTCCCAACAGCCAGCACACTGACTCACATATGTTGCAGAAATTAGTAATGGCAGTAGAGAAAGAAAAGAGAGAAAACAAGCTTGCAAGGTAAGGGATTCAAATTTAAGGGTAACATTTTTTTGCACATGTTAACATTGAAAGTTCTTAAAATTCAAAACAAATTCTTGTATATATAAGGGTTTTGTGAGAACCCCATTAATAAATTTAGTGACTGATATTATTTAATTCTCCAGCACAATTTTAAATAATTGTGAACTTTATAATTATATCTTAAAACTTGTTTCTTCTTCAGAAAGTAATTTTTGAATGAAATAAATATCTTTTTATCAAATACCCTGCCTTCAAACTATCAGAACTTTCTCTCAATTAATATTTGGAAATAACTATCCAATTTTTTTATCAGATAATCTTTTGAAGATGAACAAATAACTTTTTTGGTGCACCCTCCCAATTCCAGACTCTTAAAATATTTCTCCACAATCAATCCTGAGCAAACTCAATTTTGTTTAATTCAAAGAGGCTGGAAAGAGAACCTTCTAACAGAAACTGGGAGGTGATTAACTGCAGTGATAGCCACCTCTCTTGGCCTGGAATGCACCTATCCTCCTCTTCCTGTGGTTTTTCATTAATATTGTACCAGGTTCAGCAAGAATCAGACTTACTGGTAACAGGTTAACAGTCTCCCACAGAGAAAAAACATCTATTGGGCTGTCAGGTCTGTAACAGCAGGTTGCAAGTTAAGTTATTGCGATCTTTCCTAACATTCTCTTTCTTCCCACCAAGCCACACTCGGGCAGCTGATGACACTGAAAGAGAATGTTTTCTTTATAGTGAAAACCTTCACCTGAGTTCTCTCAGGAAGTGTCCAATTACAATAGCGACAATCCAAAATATCCTACCCTGACAGTATCCTACACCAGAGACTCTGAACTGAGCTTCATGTGACAATGCAAATAGTCTACAAGATGTAAAGTCATGCATTTTAATGTGCTAAATTGTTATTGTAATAGGAATTTCCTGTGTGTGCAAATTGAAACATTGTCATCATCTGAGGGGAGACAGGAGTGGGAGAGAAAAAGTAAACACAGTTGTTTGGTAGAAGCTTCTTGAGAAATCATTTGCAATGAAAAGAGCACTTCACTTAAAGCATTTAAAAAGATGTAAGATATTTTGACTCTTTTTTTTTTTTTAACTTAAGAGCTATTTTGTTATTACTGTCCAAGTTTGAAAACTGAGATCTACAAATCTTAAAAATGGAGGAAAAAAAACCTCCCATTAGTTATATTATTCCATTGCTAATTATGGCAAAGCCAGAAACCAGATCTGGATCTCTTTATGCAAGTCCAGAGCACTTGTTAATATGGCCTCCTCCGACTCTATTCTACAACCTCTCTACCTTCCTTTTCTAACTTACAGCAGTTGTGAATTTTGAGGTTTTCTTAAACTGATTCTATTTCTCATTTTCACTTCTGAGATGAAATAATAACTGTCAGAAAGCAGAAACTTATCAGAAAATTAGGCAGTGTAGCTAACCAAATTATATTTTGGTTTCTACATCACAACCAAGCTATTAAGATCTTTTCTGAGTTCTCTTTCCTGTTTTTAAAAACGTCTGGGACTGTAGGCCTTAACTATGAGTATAGTCTTCGTATCTGAAACGAGAAAAAGTTTTAGCAGTGTGTTGAGTAAACAATCTGTTTGGTATTTAACTATCATAAATATATTTAAATTAAATTACCTAAACTGCCTTCAACTTTCCATTTTTAGTCCCTAGACTATCTTTGTGAAAAACACTTTGAATGCAATAATGCTCATAATATGCTTGTTATTACCAATGTTAAAGATCCTTACCCAGTAATGAAAACTTACATTGCTTTTGTTTGCTAAAATACAATAGCATAAAAGTGAATATTTTCTATTTATGTAAATGTAAACTGTCCTCTGTTACCACTGGTTTCAATGATGAAATAATTATAATAACTTTTTCAAGGGAATGCCAATCCCTTAAAATGTTTATACAACAAATTAATTTTGTCATTATAAAGTGTTGCTAAAACTACTCTTTATTGTTTCCTATTAAAGGAGATTCTATAGGCAATATTGCCTTATATATCCTTTCAACAACCACAACTACTACATTACCTAGCATTTAGAAAACAAATCAGCAACTTAGAGGGACCTCATTAACAATGATCCTAATGCTTAAAGTGATTTGTTTAACAACTAAATCATCTTTTTTTTTTTTTTTTTTCCTTTAAGGTTCTGGCAATTGAACTCAGGAGTGCTCTACCATTTAGTTACACCCCCAGTCCTTTTCTACTTTTAGAGACAAGGTTTTGCTAAAGTTCCCAGGTTAGCCACAAACTTGCCATCTTCCTGCCTCAGCCTTCCTAGTTGCTGGAATTATAGGTGGGTGTCACTCTACTGACCTCTGAATATATCTCTTTTTAAAAAAAGAGCTAAAATTGATTATTGCAGTAATGTCACCAGTAATGGCAGTGTAAGATCTTCAAAAAGTCTATTTCTCCATAAATTAATGAAGATACTTCAAAAATTATCCACATCAATTATTTCAGAGTTATTCCAACTCTGAAAATTGACCAAGGCTTTCAATAATCTAAGAATATTTGTTCAGAAAAAAATGGGTAAAAATAGTTTGTAACATCTAAGAGGGTATTCAAACATACCCTCTTATCATTCTTTTATCCCCAGACCCATGGAAATCTTAAAAGGAAGCAGTTTTGTGATACCATATGCATAAAAATAAGCAGCCTCACAGCCACAAGAGGGGAGACACACATTGCTATCTACTCAAGTTCAATCTGCTGTGCATTATGACATTATGTTCATCTGAACTGCTAGGCAGTCCCTAGAAATACTGATAAATGGAACTCATCTTACTTATTTGACCTGATTCAAAGTCCATTCACTGCAAATAGCTTTTTCCCTTGGGCATTTCCTGAAAGGACTCAGTAGCAAATGTCTGAGAAATGGGCCAAAAAAGAACATAGAATAATCTACAGTTTCAGAGATCTCTGGGAAACCATCAAGTTTACAAAGATGAATATCAATAAGAGGAAAATAGACTATTTTAATAAGCAGTGTCAACAAACTCCAAATTTGAAGAAAAGCATTGATCTTCACATCCAAAACAATCAATTCCAAGCAGGTTAACCTTAAATACACATGTGCACACGTGTAAATATTTGTAATTATTTTCCTCTTATCTGACTGGAGAGGTGGCTATATAAAGCAATCATTATTAACTGTGTTTGTAGACTTATTTAACTGACTTATGAAATGTATAAAGATGAAATTTTAATAAGAACATGAATGGGAAGTGCAAATATGGCAGTGCAAATCCTAGACAATGAAATGGAGTTAGATGATTATAAATTAAGATCTTAATTATAACACACAGGATAACCACTAAGAAAATATCTCAAAATTTTAAGAAAATACACAAAGGAATACAAATTATACACTAGAAAATATTTATTTAATACAAAAAGGCAACAATAATGGAGAAGGAGAGATAGAGGAACAAAGAGAAGAATAAGACATAAAGTAAAAATAACAAAAGGGAAGAGGTAAATCCTACTGTACCAGTAATTATATTAAATATTAATGGACTAAACACCTCACTTAAAAGGTAGAGATTTGAAGAATTTTTTTAATGTTCAAACGATATGCTGTCAAAAATGGACATGCTTTAGACACAAAATGAAAAAGTTAAAATGATAAAGATATACCACACAAACTAATATCAGACAAAATATACTTAAAACCAAAATTGTTAATAGAAGCAAAGAAAATCTTTTTTATTGACATAGAAAGGAAGAAAAAAATCCAGTAATGGTAATTGTAAACCTCAAATACTTTACTCTTAATGAAGAACAAAACAAGTGGATAGAAGATCAGAAAACATACAGAAAACTTGAGTAACACCATGAACCAATTAGACCTAATGCATAACAAATGAACATTCTGCTAAAAACAGAAGAATATACACTTTTCTCAAGTGGACATGGAAATTGGCAGACATACTGTAAGCCATAAAACAAATCTAAAAAAAGGACTAAAAGCATTCAATATGTTCTCCAACAAAATGTAATTAAATTAATAATGGAAGGAGATTTATAAATATATGGAAATAAAACAACACACTCCTATGTAACTAATGAGTGAAGAAAGAACTGAGACATGAAATATAGTTAAAGAAGGAAAATGAAAACAATATAATAAAACTTCTGAGTTAAAGCTATAACAATATTCAGGTAGAAAAATTACAGCTGTGAAGGTTCATACTAGGAAAGAGGAAATATAATAAATGAAAGAAGACTAATTTTCTACCATAAAACATAAAAAGTAATAGCAAACTAACATAAAACAAGGAGAAAGAGGGAAATAGTAAATTTAGAGTAGAAAGATACAAAATGAAGAATAGAAAAACAACAGAGAACATCAAATAACTAAAAATTGGTTCTATGGAGGGATCAACAAAATAAGAAGTCTTCAAATAGATTGAGCAAGAAAAAAATTTATCAGAGAATGCTATTAACAATTATGTATCAAATATTAGGTTACCTAAAGGAAAAAATGCCCTGGGAGATAAAAACCACTGAAACTGACTCAAGAAGAAAATGATAAATCTGTATAGACATATAATCACTAAAATGATTGAGCTATTAATTAAGAAACTTCCAAGGATGACCAGGCTTAGATACCTTGATTGAGGAATTCTAGCAATTTAAAAAAATAATAATTTATATCAATTCTTCACACACTATTCCAAAATTAGAATAAAAAAATCCTGTTTCATTTGAAGTCTGTGATTGTTATACTAAAAACCATCAAAGGCATTTTATTTGAAGGGATAAAAATAACATATGCCAATATCCCTTATGAATATACACTCAAAACCTTCAACAAATTTACTATTAAACAAAGTCCATCAACATCTTAAAGGATTGTCTAGTGAACAAATGAGATTTATACCATCATTGCAAAATTCATTCAAATTTTGATAATCATTCAATATGTAATAGTAATATAATAAAAACAAAACATCTTGATCACCCCAATAGATACAGAAAAAGCACTTGAAAAACCCCAATACATTTTCATGACAAGAACTTTAAAATGGTAAAAGAAAGAAAGTCTTTCAACCTGATATAGGGAATCTATTTTAGAAAAATTAAAACAAAAACCATAACTGACATCACAAAATAAATAACGGTAGAATATTGAAAGCTTCCCCTTAAGACTACAAAAAAGATGCAGCTATCCATCCTTTGCACTCACTTCTGTTCAACATCATCCTCAAGGTTATAATCAGAGCATTTGGCACAAAAAAGGATAAAAACCATCAATATTAGATAATAAAGCATAAATCCGTCTCCTTTAGTAAATGACATGATCTTCTAAAACTAAAGCATTCACCAAAAAAGAAAGCCTATCAATATTACATGACAAACATCAATAAACAAAAACTAGTTGTGTTTTTATACACTAGCAATGGACAATCAAAAATTTTATTTGACAAAATAAATTTATAGTATAAAAAAGAATAAATCTATCAAGGGAATTGCAAGTCTTCAGCTAAAAGTACAAAGCATTTTTGGAAGAAATTTAAGATGACAAAAATAAATGGAAAATATTCCATGTTAATGGATTGGAAGATTTAATATTGTAAAAGTAGCAATACACCCCAAATTAAATAAGGGATTTTATGTAATCCATAACAAAATTTCAGCAGGAATTTTAATTTTTTTCCTTCTGTAATCAACAAGTGGATCCTAAAATTTAGATGCTAATTAGTGGACCTACAAAAGCCATAAACGTCTTGAAACACAAAAACAAATTGAGAGGATTCACACTTCCCATTTCAAAACCTACTACACGGACGGAGTAAATAATGTCAGTGTGCTATTGTCATAGGATAGAAAAATGTACTGGTAAAATTGAGTCAAGATTTAAATCTTTACATTACACTACATTGAATTTTGACAAGAATTTCAAGATAATTCAAAGAAGAAAAAATCGTCTTTTCAACATATGACATCTGTATATGCACTTGGGAATCCTGTACCCCTACTTCATTCCTCTTACAAAACCAACTCAAAGACCTAATGGAACAAAGACCTAAATGTAAAAGCAAGAGCTCTTTGAAAATAAGGGCATGAGTCTCTGAAGATTAGGCAATGATTTCTTAGATATGATGACTAAACTACAAAAGAAAAAAAAAAAGAAAACTGGATTTCATCAAAATTTAAAATGCTTGTGCTTCAAAGAGCCCCATCCAAAAAGTGAAATAACAATCCATAGAATAGAAGCCCAATTAAGAGAAATCAATTAGAAATTAACAAAACCCAATTTAAAATGGACAAAACATTTAAATAGAACTTTCTCCAAAGAAGTTATTCAAATCGGTAATAAGCAATAAAAGATTCTCTGTATCATTAGTAATTAGAGCAATTCAGATCAAAACCATAAAGAAAGGATAGAAAAGATAAAAAATAAGAAAAACAGAAAGTTTTAGTTAGGATAAGGAGAAATTCAATTCAATACTAAATAGAATCTTTATATAATATGAAAAATAATTTGACAGTTCCTCAAAAAATTAGACACAGTTACTGTATGATCCAACAAATCCACTTCTAGGTATTGAAAGGCTTGAGAATATGTTAACATAAACACATACAGGACTATTCATAGCAGTATTATTCATAATATCCAAAAATGCTTTAAACATGAAAATGTTTATCAATTGATGCATGAATCAAATTATGAATGAAAATAAAAAGGAGTAACATTTGTGTGTGTAAATATACACACATACAAACATACAAGTAGCTTCCATCCATAAAAATTAGTGAAGTACTGATCTACAATACAACATGGATGAGCCTTTAAAACATTAAAGACATTATGTAAATGAAACAAGCCAGAGAGAGAAGCCACATATTATATGACTTCATTTAAAATTCCCTAAGAGGCGAATCCATAAAGACAGAAAGTGGATTAGCAATTTCCAGGAACTTTTTTGGGCAATGAAAATATTGTTTAATTAGATACTGGTGATGATCACATAAGTTTATAAGTATGTTAAAAATTTCTTAATCGAATAATTTACATGGATGAATTTATGTTATATGAATTATATCTAAATAAAAACTCAGCTTAATGTTAAGCTTAATTTATCATCTTTTGAAAAGATTGAGTATATGCTAGTTATTAATCAAACTTTTGCAAAGTGATGTCTTTTACACATAAGTGATGTTTATTAAAGTTTATTAAAATATGTCACTATGGGACAGGGTTACAATGTTCTATACAGTCAAGTTATCTAGCACAGTTACTTTGTTCTGGTCTCCAACTGTGATGGTTTTCATTGTATCACAATGGTGAGGTTAAAATCTCCAACATCACATGCTCACAGACAGTGCAACTTGTCCTCACTTGCATGGAGTTTACATGATTTTCAAACTGGAAGTCACACATTCTTAGTATCAAATCATATACTAGGATAAAGTCATCTGCTTGTACCCAATTAAATTCCAAAGTCACACAATCTTGGAGTTTAATATAATGGTTATTATACAACTACATCCTGTGGCAGCTTGTTAATTAGCAATAGAAATGGGACACCAGTTACCTCACCTACTTCCTGTTTGTTGACCTTGGATTTGTTTTTGCCCATAACTTGGTGTCTTACCTCCCCTATTACAATGACCTGTGTCCACCTTGCTTTACATCTTTAATTAGAGCTCTCTGCTTATCTGATTATTAGCCTTCTTTCTCTGCATTGCCCCACTTAAGTAGATCCACAGCCAGCAGCAACACTGAATTAATTCAATATTTCTCATTTCATATATTTATCAAATTTGGTCAGATTGGTTCTGAAGTTTTTGCAGCTAGTGTAAAATAAGACCCAAATAATTCCTCAAATTGCCTAGATATAGTGGTTAAACTCTGTACTCTGATATTGAAGGGAAAAAGGATACTTGGGGTACTCAATTCTAAATCTGTAACAGTGTTTTTCTTTTTGAGTACTCACTATCCATGTCAAAACAATTTTATGTCCTTATAGTCTTCACAATTTAAAAAATAGTGAGTTCATTGTCTTTACAAAGAAAATATGGTTTACCTTTATACCTAAGTTGGACATTCATTTTAAAAAACAAAAATACATATGATGTATTGCATAATTTCTATTATTACTGTAATCTGTTATGACAGATGATTTTATACAAGTTTGTGGAAAATTTGGCATACCCTTAAGCAAATTATCAAAAACATTTTGGAGACATTCATATTTAGAGTATGATTTTTCATCATGAAACCCAACCTGAAAAATCCAAAAATATTGGGAAATATTTCTAATTTAAAGATTTTTAAGTGGCTTTTCCTACCAATCTCAGACTCAGGGAAAGGATTTTCTATTAGTATCACTAATGCTTGTGTTATATAAGTGTGTGGGTTCTTTGAACTTTTCATGCTGAAGCTATGTTACATGGGACTTCCACTTCAGCTTCTATTTTAGTCTCTTCCCAGTCCTTCTACACCCATCATTTTTCAGTGACTTCTGCCAAAATGTTGGAGACATGAGGAAAGGGGAAAAAATGAGCAAAAGTATAGACTTGAAAACTCCCCTGTCAAATATAGAGGGCTGTTTTCTTCTTAAGTTATTTATAAAACATGCAACCTGAATGTTTTATTTTAATGGCTCTGTTATGATTTATGTAAGTTGGACATCCCTAACTTGATTATATAAAATTTGAAATGCTCTAAATCTGAAACTTTGTAAGTAAAAACATGTGGCCAGAAGCAGAAAGTTTTTGATTGGATCTCATGTAATAGAATGCAGTCAAAACATAGGAAGACTAGAAATAGTGTACCAAATTACCTTCAAGATATATATATATATATTATATATATATATATCTTATATATATATATATATAAGATATATATGAACAAAAAAATCATACTTACACATAGGTTCCTTCCACAAGAAATTTCATTATATGTATACAAGTATTCCCAAATCCTGAAAATCCCAAACCTGAAACATTCTGGTCCCAGGCATTTTGGATAAGGGGTACTCAACCTATAGAAACAAGTTCTCAAAATATGAAGTTATAGTTCTCAAAAATATGAAGCAAAAATAAATGTATCTTAAACTCCTGTGAGGATTGTACAATAGCTTTACCTAAACAAATATGTTACTGTATTTCAAGTGACAAAAGTTGAGTTGTCTTTAATACTTACCAATTTTTTTTGTTTAAATACATTTCTCATAAGTAAAGTAAGAATAACTACTAAATAGGTTCAGTGCTCAAAACATAATTCTCAATCTGCTTATTAATTTATTGCTATTTTTTAAAAATTTAACCTTTTCTTTAATTACATATATTTTATTTTACACATGCTTCTGTGATTTCTCTATTTCCTAAGTCTATTTTAAGGGTTTTTTCATATATAAGGTAGTTACATATGACATAGCTGTATTTTACTCTTTTTTCTGTGCTACATATTATATGACAATAAAATAATATACCAAGTTATAATTGCTTTATGGTTTGGATGTGAGATGTCCCCCAAAAGCTCATGTGTGAGACAGTGCAGAGGAGACTGATTGGGTTATAAGACCCAATCAGTGAATTAATCCCAGATGGGGTTAATTGAAGTGGTAGGGTGTGGCTGGAGGAGGTGGGGATTGGGGCATGGCTACAGAATATATATTTTGTATCTGGAGAGCAGAGTCTCTCTCTCTCTCTCTCTCTCCTCTCTCTCTCTCTCTCAACAATGGCTATTTTTTAAACAAAAATTAGTAACAACAGGTAATAGAAGATTTACTGGAAAAAGGACATGGAATCTTTAGTAATGTTTTCAATTTGCCATATAACCTCCTTTAAAGTAAATCTATACTTGTAAAATGCAGTTTGTCTATGTATATCTAATATCATTTGCAACAGTTGCCTAATAATGTAAATAATACATTATTTCTAATACCTGCTACTTAAAACATCCTTTGTCTTTGGATTTTGAGCAATAGTCCATTTCTATTATCTTTATTACTTAAATTCTACTTCTTTTATTTTCACATGGACACTTTTTCTTACTTTCAAGTCAATCTGTCTGAACAAGATTCATTATATTTTCCCCAAATCAATATCACCTCCAGACTATCCTTTTCTCTTTCCTTCTGAACACTCTCCCTCTCTTGGCAAACAAAAATCAATCCATCACAAAAGTCTGTTACTCTTTGTGAGAAGTCTGGTTGCCATGTATTGCAAGAGACTTGTTTGATTTGGTTTATGTAGTATTTTTAATTAGGCCATAATTTCAGTTTTCATTTTCACAGTCTCTTCATTAATCTAATTCCTCAGTTAACTGTTTTCAATTTTTTAGAAAGAGATGTTTGCCATGACACAAGTTCATAGCACCACTGCAATAGGTACAGAAGTTTTGCCCAAATTAGGAAAAGTTCTACCAAGAGCTTTCAGGAGAAAAAAAATATTATTGTTAATAGTGTTATGATACAGATATCAGGTGTCCTCCCAAGACTCCAGTGTTGATGCAAGAATGTGTGAAAGAGAGGTGATTAGATTGTAACCTAATCAGTACACCCAGTTTGAATGGACTAACTGGGTGATAGTGATAACTGCAAGGAAGATGGGCCATTCACTGGGGGTGTGTCCTTGAAGGATTCCTCTTTCCTTCCTGTAAACTCCTCCTTTTTTTTTTTTTTTTTTTTTTTTTTTTTTTTTTGTATCAGGGATTGAACCCAGGGGTGCTTAATCACTGAGCCATGTCCCCATTCCTTTTTTGTATTTTACTTAGAAACAGGTCTTTCTGAGTTGCTTAGAGCTTCCCTAAATTGCTGAGGCAGGCTTTGATCTCAATAGCCTCCAGCATCAGCCTTCTGAGCTGCTGGGATTGCAGGTGTGTGCCACTGGGCATAGCTCTCTACTTTCTGACAGCCATAAGGAAAGCAACTTTCATCTGCCACCACCCTTCCACCATGGTATTCTGCCTCACCTTAGGTCCAAAGCAATGTAGTCAGTTGCCCATGGATAGAACTTTGAAAACATGAGCAAAAATGAACTTTTCTGCTCTATGTTGTTCTTCTGAGGTATTTTGATCACAGCGATGATAAGCTAACCAACACAGAAGTTAGTACTGGGAACTGGGGTCATTGTTGTAACTAACCTGACCACATGGTTCAGAAACATTTGGAGTTAGTTTACAGGAAGAATTTTTCAAATGGGAATATTTACGCTATATCATTTTACACTGTATGTATGTTACTTGCTTTTGATTTTTACTCCTGGCTCTTAGCCAGGAGATTGCTTTAAGTCTCAAATGAGACTTTGGATTTGGACTTTTGGGCAATACTGGAACTTTTCCATTTATCGAGACTTTTAAAAATGAATGAAACACATTTTGCATTATGAGATGGACATGACCTTTGGGGGCCAGAGGTGGGATATTATAGTTTAGATATGAGGTGTCTCCCAGAACTCCTGTGTTATTATAGGAATATTCACAGGTAATGATTGGACCATTAGAGCCATAACTTAATCAGTTCATCCTAGTTTGAATGGACTACTAGGTGATAAATGTAGGCAGGTGGGACATGGCTGAGGGAGGTAGGTCACTGGGGATGTACCCTGTAGGGGTTCCACATCCTGTAGCCCCTTCTAGTGTGGTGTACTGGCTTACCTTGGGTTCACAACAATGGACTCATTGCCCATGGACTGAGTCAAAATAAACTTTTCCATCTCTAAATAGTTCTTGTCAGGTATTTTGGTCACAATTACAATAAATTGACTAAAACAAATGGTATGAGCTACTTTGCCATTTTCAAATGACAGAATTTCTTCACTGCTTTCCTGTGGAACCATATAACACGGAGCTCTTTTCTCATGCACATGCGACTATATTCCGACTCAGCTAATTCCATCCCTCATATTGTATCTTCTTTTAAATCTTAAATTTTTGTTTCAAATTTCAATTGTAAATTGAAAAGCATTTGTAAAGCATCAAGATTTGGCATTTGATAGTTAAGTCCAACCTTTCTGAAGTCAACTATTTGGAAAATTCCATTCCAAAATTTTTGTAAAGGACCTAATTTAGAGTCACATATTTTCATCAGGTCTATAAGTCACATCTAATTTTTCCTCCAAACTTGTATACATAGTCAAGGAAAACCCATTGTTAGCATCATCATCTTCCAAAATAGCATAGTCTAGCCACATGAGCTGTCAAAGTTCCAATTCAAATAAAATCTACATATGAAGCAATCTGAAAGGTATTATCACTAGGATAAAAGAAAATAAGCTTGATAAAAATGATCTTCAAAAAAAAGTCTATGAATTCTATATTAGTCATATTAAAAGATTTTCAAAGACAATCTCTCCTCCACAGACAGAACCTGGTACTGAGCCATGGTGAGGAAGATGCTAGTTTCCTCCATATGCCATCCTCCAGGACTTCATCCTAGGAGCTTAGCTGGAAGTTTGACATGCTCCGATCCTGTTCTCAAGCATCAACATAGTTACCTTCTTTTAGCAATGCAATGCAATATTAAAAGCAAATCAAACAATATCAAAATTTCCAATAAAATCAAACATTTTCCATTTAAAAAAAACTGTGTGTCAATTCAATAATTTATTCAAGGCTTACAACTTAATGCACTGCATTTTCAAGTGGCAAGAAGTGCCTGAATCTTGGAAACAGCTGCTGCCTTTAGATAGAGCTTCCGTTGTCTAGGTTCATTGTTCTTGTAACACCCCCACACTTATGTATTTTGGATTTCTAATTTTACTTCAAGTTTCTCTGCTATTTTCTCTTGGTTTGGGGTCTACTTCTATAATTGTGTGTGACAATCATTTGAATTCATCCTGACCTTCAGGTCACCAAAAGCACAGATTCTCTCTTGTAAAACATAATGGCTGAGGCTAAAGTAACACTGAAAGCTTACAACCAGCAATCTGCTCTCCAGAATAAGCCTGTGTCTTCTATTGCTACCAGCTGGTTGCATGCTTCCCTAAAATGTGTTGTGCCTTCCCCACCACCATTATTTGCTATAGGCAAAATTGGTTTTGAATCATATGACATAGAAAAATATTATTTAATGAAATATGTGATCCTATGAAAACTAAGTTGGATGCTTTTGAATACTTTATGCAGATATAAAACCATGGTAAAATATTCTCTTTTGATTTTGAAAATATAACAGTACAACAGGTTGCTTCTTAGAGTTTTTGTGTCAATGTAAAGGAATCAAAACCAGAACTATAGATGAAGTGATGCATATGCTGAGATTTAATACAAGAGTTACTATATATAGAAGCAAGGATTTTTGTGGTGAAAGGATAGTTCTTTATCCTGATCATAGCAATGTTTACACAAATCTACATGTTATAAAATGTCACTCCGCAAAGAAACAGAAAGTGCATACCTAAACTAGTTAAAACCAAATGAAACCTGAAACTGAATTAACACTACTACATCAACTAGAGGTTTTTGTTTTGTCTTGTTTTGCCTTTGTACTGAGAAGTTAAACCAGGGGTGTTTTACCATGAGCTACATCCTCAGTTCTTTTTTATTTATTTATTTTTTTTGAGTTGCTAAGGTTCTCACTAAATTGCTGAGTTTGGCCTCAAATTTACAATCCTCCTGCCTCAGCCTCCCAACTCACAGGATTATAGACAAGTACCACCATACCAAGCTCAATGTGAGTTTTCAGGTTTATCAGTGTGCAATGTTTATGTAAGTTACCCAGGATTAGTTGAGAACCCTCTGTAGTATTTTTTTAAACAAATCCTCTATAGTAAATCATTAAAAAAAAAGGTTACAAATATATAAAAATTTAGAATATACTATATTCAGGTTGCTTGAATATTCGATTTTTTGTTTTATTTCAAAGGTGTCAAAATTGAAATCATATATACATATGATTTATTAAATAAAATTTAAGTGTCATTATATAGAGCAACCACAATGAATAAAAACATCATGGGCCTTCATAAAATGTGAAAAAATGAAATATTGTTTTCTTTATCTTGTATTGTACATATTTAAGCAATATAGCTTGATGTTTTGTAGGGAAATGACCACTACATGAAGCTGATTAATACAGCTATCAGTGTTACATAGCTAACTCCACTTCTCATAAGCGCTCCTGAAATCTCTTTGAATATATCTAGTACATAGTAAAATATTATTCACTACTAAAGATAATATGAGGCCAGCCTCATTTTGAACTTCAGATCTCTAGATTAACTTCATTATAACTCAAAATATATAATGTTATTCTAATTTAGATTTGGATGTTGGCATCTAGGATTAAAACATGTCCCTTTGAGTACTCTGTGTTCATGGAACTCTCTAAGGCCAATATTTCCATAGCCAGGATCCAGAAAACAAGATGTAGAAATGGCATTGGCACTTCTCATTATCATTTCCTGTGACCTTCAAGTAAAGATGTTCCCTCCTGTCCCTGTGACTTTATGCTTTAATGGTCCAGAAATCTTTAATTCTCTAGAAGTTCTAAAGGAAGTGCTTCCTTTCACCAGAATACACAACAATGGTTCTTATGAAAATAAGATTGCCATTTGATCACTTTGGGCTTTCCATGACTTTTGAATCAGCAGGCAAAGAGAGTTTCAATGCTAGCTGAAGAGACTGATCCTGATTTTCAAGTGAAATTAAATTACTCTTTGAATACAAAAATAAAATATTTCTCCAACTATATAAGGAAATATATAATTCAATAGCAAAAATAAATTGAAAACTTGAGTAAAAAAATGTGCAAAGACTTAGATAAACATTTTGCAAAGAAGACTATACAAAATGTTGACAGGTATTTGAAGAGGTTGTAATGTCACAAATCATCAAGGAAATAAAAATTAAAACTACAATGAGGTAGTATCTCACACCTGTTAGGATGACTATTAACAAATAGCAAAAAATATAACAAGTGTTTGTGAAGATGTGGAGAAAAGGAAACCCTTTTATACTGTTGATAGGAATGCAAATTGTTGCAACCATTATGAAAAACAGTATGAAGTTTTCTCAAAAGATGAACTATAGAAATATTATGTAATTCAACAATCCTACTTATGGGTATATATACTAAGGAATAAAATAGTCTCAGATATTTGTATTTTCGTGTTCACTACAGTATTTACAAATCCAAGAATTGAAAACAAGCTCAATAGCTGTAAACAAATGAATGCATAAAGGAACTGGTATTTGGAATATTCCATATACAATGGACCATTATTTAGGTTTCAAAAGGAATACAATGGAATATTATTCAGAATCTTAAAACAATAAAGTCCTATTGCTTGCAACAATGTGGTTAATGCTAGAAAAAATTATGCTGGGTGAAACAGACCAGACAGAGAATGGCATACCCTGTATGATCTGTGATCTCACATGGTACATCCAAAACAATAAGAGAATTTCAAGCTCAAAAAGTAACAGAATAGAATAGTGGTTGCAAGGGGTTTAGAAGGGGGAAAGAGATATTGGTTAAAGAGTACAAAATCTTAATTATAAATAAAGTACAAATTACCTAATGTACTGCAAAGTGACTATAGTTAATATCATATTGTATATTTGAAATTTGGTAAAAGTATAGATCTCACCACAAACAAAAGAGGCCATTATGGGAGATGATGGATGTGTTAATTGGCTTGGGATAATGACTTCAAAATGTATACATAAACCAAAATATTATGTTGTCCACCTTAAATACATACAATTTTATTTATTAATTATACAATATTCAAGGAAAAAATTTAAAATTGTAAGATAGAAGATATCTTGCAGGCCAAAAGACAGTGAGATGATATAATTACATCACCAAAAAAAAAGAAAACCTTAACTATATATTTTGTACATGAAAAAGCTATTCTTTAAACACAGTAAGAAATTAAGACATTCACACACACTCCAAAGTTGAAAAGTCATTACAACCAGACATGCCCCATAAGATAATGCTATGGGGTGACCTTCAAGTTCAAATGAAAGAATGCTGGAAAGCAATTCAAATCCATGTGAAAACACCATGTTCTGTGACAAATGTAAATACCTCAATATTATTATTTTGATTAACAATATCAATTTTATTTTCTATGGGCTTAAAAAACAAAAGCATGAAAATAATTATAAATCTATGTTAATGGGTACACAATATATATGCATGTAATTTACTACATCAATAAAATAAATGGGAGATAATGAATTTGTAAATAATTTTATGTGATTGAAGATAGGCTGGTATCAACTTAAAGTAGATTGCTCTAATTTATGATGATGTAAGTAATCCCCATGGTAACCACAATGAAAAAAATCAGTATTATGTATACAATAGGAAATGAGAAAAGAATAAAAATGTGTCACTAGAGTAAAAAAGAATACAAAAAGGAAAAGATTAAGGTAGAAAATGAAGGACAAAGAAATTATAAAACATATTAAAACAAATAAATATAAATAGAAGTCTCATCCTATCAGTAATTACTTTAAATGTAAATGACTGCAACTCAAAGACATATTGGCAGAATGGAATTTTTACAAAGTAAGATTTAACTACATGCTATTCATAAAAGACTCACTTTAGGTTTAAAAACATGCTTAGGTTGAAAATGAAAGTTTGAAAAAAATCTTTCATGCAAACAGTACCCAAAGAAAACAGAATAGCTATACTTAGACAAAATAGAATCGATGTAAAAAATTTATTACAAGAGATAAAGAAGGATGTTTGATAGCAATGAAAGAAGTAATTCATCAAGAAGATACAATTATAAACATTAAACAAAAATCAGAACCACTTAATATAGAAAGCAAATCATGACAGAATTGATGAAAGAATGACAGTATACAATAATATAATTCAATCCGCCTCTTTCAATAATAGAAGGAGCAATGAAAGAAATGATCATTAAGATATAGAGAATCTGAACATCATAGATCAATTGGATTTGACCAACATATTGAACACAGCACACAAACAAAACAGAACACACATTTTCCTCAAATGTACATAGAATATTCTGTGTGGTATATCTTATGTTATGCATGATAACAAGTATCAAATTTTAAAATATTAAAATCACATAAAATATCTCTTATTTATTTATAGCTGAAAATACTTACATGGAAAGAAGAAAGATCTCAACTCAAAAACCTAACTCTATACCCTAAAACATGAGAAAAAGAAGAACCAACTAAATGCAAAGTTAGGTAAAGTATAAGAAAAAATAAATAGTAGAGCAGAGATAAAGAAAGAAAGGAACAATAGAGAAAAATCAATGAAACCAAGAATTTGTTATTTGGAAAAGTCAATAAAATTGTCATACTGTAAGGTAGATTGACTAACAAAAGAAAGACACAGAGACAGAAGGTTCAAATGACTAAATTCAGAAATAAATATGTTTATCTTACAGAAATAAAAAGCATAATAGAGTACTATGAGCAAGCTTTAAATAGCATCACTAATCATTAATAAAGTTCAAGTCAAGAACACACTGAGGAACTACTTTTCACCACTTAGATTGATTATAAAAAATTAAAATGAAGTTGTATTAGTTAGCTTTTTCAATACTGTGACCAAAAGATTATACAAGAACAACTTAGAAGAGAAAAATTTTTTTATTTTGGCTCATGGTTTCAGAGGTTCAGTCCGTGGTTGGCCAACACCATATCCCTGGGTCTAAGATAAGGCAGAACATCATGGAGGAAGGGCAGGGCAGGAAAGTAGCTCAGAATGTGACAGCCAGGAAGTAGAGAAAGAGCTCTGCTCACCAGGGACAAAATATAAACCCCAAAGGCACACCCCCAGTAACCTACTTCATTCAGCCACACTGCACCTGTCCACAGTTACCACCCAGTTAATCCATTCAAGCGGGTTTAGTTTATAGTGCTTGTAATCCAATCATTTCACCTCTTCACATTCTTGCCTTTCTTGCACATGAGCTTTTGGGGGACACCTCATATCCAAATCATAAAAGAAGTACCGACAAAAATGTAGAGAATATGGAATCCTTGTATACTACTACAAGTGCGTAACTATTATGGAAAACAGTGTGATGCTTCCTTCATAAAAAAAACTGAAAATAGAATTACCATATTATCCAGCAACTCCACTTTCAACTTGTGTTTATAGTAATATTATTCACAAAAGGAAAAAGGTGCAAGGAAACAAACCGTACATTGATATATGAACAGACAAGATGTAGTGTATGTTGGAATGAAATATTATTCAACCTTAAAAAGGAATAGAATTCTGACACATGCTACAGCCAGGATGAACCTCAAAGACACTGTGACAAATCAAATAAGGCAGTAACAAAAAAAAAAAATGTACAATTCCACTTTTGTTAGGAAAATGAAGTTGTGGAGGTAGATAGTAAGTGATTATCATACACTACTGAGATGTTCACTCTAAAATGTTTCAAATGGTAAACTTTATATTTTACCACAATAGAACAAATATCTATACCAAAGAACATAATGTACAATTATACTTTGATCTCACTTTCCTTTGCTTTTATTAAGCACATATTCTTGCATAATTTATATTACATAAAAATAAAAACGACATGTTAGAAATAGAGATACCTCCAGGAAGATCTTAATCCCAGTGATTACTTGTTCACCAGCTCTGAGGCATTTTCATTATCATAATAAATTATATAATCATTACATAATTATCTATAATTATAATATCATATAACTATAATTATAACTAAATGAACATCTCCTAAGCAACTTCAATATGCCAGGGGCCATACATAACGAGAAGATATTTTATTTTATTGGCTTTGTCCCTTTCTAATTTTGGCAGGATTGCGTGGTGTATCTTTTGATGCCAAAAGAACTTCCTCTTAAAGTGTATTCTTTCCTTAAAGTTTTTCTCTTCTATCCTACTTTTTAAACCTTAAATTTTTATAAAGTATCTGAAGACAGCCCAATTGGAAGAAAAAATGGGAGAAAGCATCATACTAATTCTTATCTAATTTATTTTTTAAAAATCCCCAAGGTATTTGCATTTTGAGGACTGAAAATAAATGTCCTATTAAACTGTTTTGAAACTGCATGAGAAAAACACAAAAGCTGGAAGGCGAATAGAGGGAGGTTCAAAACTTGTATAAAGTGCTTTGATGAAGGGAATCAAAGGATTGCAGATTTAATCACATGCAGAACTTTAAAGTCTAATTATAAAAGTCCATCATCTGGAGCCAAAGGCCAGAAAACTAATTCTTACTCATAAATGTAACTGAATTGAAGCTCATTTTGCAGGAGTATCATGAGCTTCATGGAGCCATGGTTGTTTCAGTTCTTTGCTCCATTTACTTTGTTGGCAAAATTCTGCAGTAATATAAAAATTTTTTGGAAATTGTTAATCAGAACTTCCTTGATGCTGTTTCAGAATAGGAAGAACTTCTGAGCTAAAGCAATTCTGATCAGTAAAATTACATATATATTCAATAACCTGGTAGGCTATGAAGTATAACATATTATTGTTAAAATGAGCCCTTGAAAATATGTACAGATACTATACAGAGGTGTTTTGTTTCCTGAAAATTAAAAGTTTATATACTTTCTGCCACATATGAGAAAACTGAGAGAAAAAAATATATGTGTAATAATAATAATAAAGAAAAAACAATCTGGGAATTTATAAAGCAGTGGAAATGACTATACAGAGGTATTTCATGTAATCACAGAGAATGAGTAACGTAGAAATATGTTGAGCTCTGCGATCTGTATTGCTGAGAAATTGAAAGCAAACTATAAGCTAAACAAGGAATTCTCATTCTTTAGTTACAAATACATTAGTTTGACACTGAAAGAATATACAAACTGACATTTAACCCAGAGCTTAATTAGATTATGTAGACTTTGACAGTGTTTCTAATTCTTTTTTTTTAACATATCACAACTTTCTAAGTAATCTGTGATACATACTTGGCACTTAAAAATATCTGTACAATGAATAAATACCCAGGACAGGATCTTGTTATGAAAGCATTTCAGTTGTAAGTGAGATGGGTAACTTTTTGTTCTTTTGTAATAGCATCCTAGTTAGTCCTTGAATCTTTTGGATTCACATTGTCCTCTCACCGTAACAATAAATTACAAAGCCAATAAGATGTTTTTGTGAAAAGAGATGCAGTTTCTTGCTGAAAAGGGTCTGTTTCAGACTATCCCCAGTTAGTTCTAGAAATAATACTGACAGTCAAATATTTTCTACTAGAACCTAGGAAGAACCAAAAGTTCCTTAAAAAGGGTGAAATTTTGTCACTGCTTCCAGAAATTGCTTAAATTCTATACATTTTCCTGTGAATGATTGACTCTTAGAACTCAAAGGAATTTTATCAGAAAGGATTTCAATTGTGTTTTGTAAGATTAATATTCATTTTACTTAAGAAAAATTGATAAAAATAAAAATTTTCCATTATGATTTTATTAGTGTTTAAATAGTATTTATAAATAACAAAGGTTTTCTAGGCATTCTTTTTCCAATACCTGTTCATGTCTTTAGCATATTTTCCCCTGCTTATCTACCTGGAAATGAATCAACTCTCTGTACTTTTCAAAAGTCTACTACAACCTTGGAAATAAATTTTTGCTTTAATTTAGTACTTTAAACAAAGGTAGGGAAATACTGAGCTGAGCATCTTCTGTGCGTGGTCTAGATTATTAACTATTTGCGGAGAATAAAACGTGAGAAGAGAAGCAAGCAACTGATTCCAAATCCAGGGTTCTGTATCTTGGTGCAGATGCTGCCCCTGGTGTATGTAAGGGAGGCTGATATCCTGTGATGATTACTGCAAACTTGTTGTATTTGAGTCCTAAAATTCCTTCCAGTACAATGGTAAAAAAATTCTAATGACCTAAGAATTGTTAGCCTTTATTTTCACTTAAATTTATATTGTGTGTCTTCCCTATGATTTTGATTCTTTTAATATTAAGCTGTAACAGCTGTTAATGCCCTTTAAGTCACTTTAATCAATAATACATATAAGTGGCATGTTAAAATCTCTCACTAGTTCTAATTTTTAAAATGGATTTTAGTTAAGACTATGCTGCTTAGCATATGGTCATTTTATGTATCTTAAAAATTATTGGTTTGACTTCCATCTTCTTTTTCATATATCCTAGGTCTGCTACCCCAGTAATAAAACTGAAATAAAGAAATAAATCAGTTTTGAAAGAAAAAATAAATGAGCAAGAAGGAAAAAAAATATCCCTTGTGAAAAGGACACTATTAAAGATGGCAAAATAACTTTCATTTCTACGTTGATGGGATTTACATTGATGGGGTTTAGTATATGTCCGTAGCCACAGCTATGAAACTTCAGGACCATGAAAACTTTCTAATTATGAAACTAAATTTTGTTCTGTGATCTGTGGTAGAACACCTATATTATTCCAAAGTCTTCCTTTGAAGATGGCTTTAAGCCTCAAATTTGTGGTAATGGTGCCCATAAGATAGAAGTTCTGACCACTGACAGAATTGGTCATTTTGCTTCATCAAGAACTCATTAAGAGATAAAGCATCAGAATACAAGATCTTTAAAAGACTGGAAGGGTATGGCGTGGCTGTTTGGGACCCAAATTAGGAGGAACATTGTCTTGAGATAGGTGGCATTAAAATGCCACTCAATAACAAGAAAAAGGAAAAGATAGCCTTAGGAAATAAGGTGTGGGGCTTCTTACATAAAGTAAATTTGTAAAATTTGTTTATAGCAATGAGAAATGAAAAAGTAATAATGACTAAATAATGCCTATGCGCGCACACACACACGTGTACACACACACACACACACACACACACAAATTAAATGTATTTATTCCCCCATTGAAAGGAATAAATATCAGTTTGGAGATAAGGAAGAAGGAAAACAAAAAACTTTACAGATATAGATCTCAAGAGAGGTCTTCAGAAGGAAAATGTTTTCTAACTTCAGGCTTATTTAAGCATAAATTGAACTTCAGGTGAGAAATAGATGAAATGCACCTGACATTGGAATGTTCTTTGTTTATATAAAACAAAAATAAAATAAACTCTAAAAAATAAACTCTTCAAAAGTAAATTAAACTCTAGGTATTAAAGCAGAAATGAGATCATGTGAACTGGATCAGAGGTTCATAATTATGACCTAAGAGCCAAATCATGGCCTCTGAATTTAGTGTTTGTAAATTAAGTTATATGAAAATAGTTGTGCTCATTATTTATGTATTACCTAGCCTTTGGCTGCTTGGATGATACAATGATCAAACAGTCTTAACCAGAATATTTGGCCTACAAATCCTAAAATATTTACCATTTGGTACTTGATAGAAAATTTACTTTCCCCTAGGCTAGAAAATTAGGAGAACATTCTTGAATGTTCCAAGGTTTCCAGGTTTCCAGAAATGTCTCAAGTGTAGGTAGAAAAACACCTGGGACTTAATGAATAAAGATTTTATGCTAAATATGATATAATACATTCATATATTCTCACAAACTGTGAAGTAGGTACAATTCTAACAAATTAGGAAACTGAGGCCCAGAGAGGTTTATTCTGCACAATGTTGCATAGTACGGAGCCTCTACCTACTTCTGTGATAGTTGTGTACTGTACAAATGTGCCACATCTCAGGAAGTGCCACTTCTCCTCAGATAGAATGCATTTATATATTTATTTGCAATAATTATCTGACAGATAGCAATAAAGTATGTGTTTCCTACAAAATCAATATAAAAACTATTTGAAGTAAGGCATTTTGAGATACAGGGCCTTTATCTTGAGCTCACATGAAGATGAATCTAGTCTATGGGCAGTCATTCACAATATGATATTATGCCATGTTTATTTAAAGAATTAGCTTATGAGGATAAAGTGAGGAACCAGATGAAGAAAACATGAACAAAGATTTGAATTAGCAGTGAACATGATGCATGCTTTTTTCTTTTCCACAGTGAAATGGTAGCATGAGCGAATGAAGATATAAATTAACATGGTGAGACATCTAAAAGATAGTCTCATGCTTGCCACATAAAATTGCTACCAATTCTTTGTGGAGACTACCTTTGTGCATACCTTGATTCTTGTGGTGCTATTAAAATGTAAATTCTGTAGCAACATTAATAACTGAGAATCTCTGTGAGGCATATATATCTCACCTTGAACTTGTCTCCTTTTTATGTTAAAGGAATGTGCCTTGCTTACATTTCTGTGTTTAGAATTCTATGATTCAGCATTAAATATATAGACCAAATATCTGCAGTAAATAAAACCTTTAGAGATGGTGTTTATACTTCTAAAATAAAACCAATCTTGTCATATTGTTAGGTCTTTAGGTCATTGTATTTTAACATTGTTAGCATTTTCATAAATCCTTATGAATAAAATTCTAGGCCATTTATATTAAACTAACTTAAATATAAATATTTATATATACATGATAAAATAGTTTTTAACTGAATATTTAACAACTATATTTTGGAATTTTCTTATCATTCAATAAATTTGAAAATATTATTTTAGTGACATAAACATTTACTAAGAAAATGTAAGAATAAAAAATACAATCTAAAAATAGTAGGGCTGGAGTTATAGCTCAGTGGTAGATTGCTTGCCTCGTAACTGTGAGGCACTGGGTTCAGTCTTCACCACCACATAAAAATAAATAAATTAAATAAAGGTGATGGGTCCATCTAAAACTGAAAAAAAAAAAAAAAAAAATTAAATTAAATTAAATTTAAAAATAAAATAAAAATAGGAATAAAGTAGCATAACTTACAAAGTATTTATTCAAACTGAATGTTTTTACTGTGATGCTCACATCTCATGCAAGTCAGAAAATATGATTTAGACGGACATGGTGGGAAGTATACTTTGGGCAGTAATCTCCTGAGGAGATAGCCAATTAGAAATGCTACCAAGTGTTAGTCAAGGAGTCTTACAGAAGTGAGACCAAAGATACACCTTTGGGGACCTCTCTTTTGGTGAAAAAAACAAAATGCACTTGTGTAAAAGTCAGATCACTACTGATTGTGTCAAGAAAGATAAATGACAAGGGCAGAGTATTCAGAGAAACCCACATTAGGAAAGAGGTTGAGAAAACACCATTAAAAGCCAGAGAAGTATAAAGGAAGGCAGGTTGTAAGAGAAGATCACAGAATTCCAAAGAAGCGTTAGCAGTGTGGAATGCTCTGGAGAAGAAAAAGAGGAGGAGGGTGTGAGAGGGTGATTGACTTTGTCAACTACAAGGTTAAAAAACATTTGGGAAAACAAGAAAGAAAACAGAGACAGTACAGGCAGATCTGTCCTCTGATGATGTCTAACAGATATAGAAACTGGTATCTGGGAAAAAGTAAGAGTCCCTAAAGCAATCTTTCAGGGTATTTTCCATGTGTGTGTGCACACATGCATGTGTCTTTATGTGTGTGTCTGTAGTGTGATTTATTTGGGAGGAGTTAGAGGAAATTGAGTATGTTTATTAGCCAAATTGCCTCAGTTAAGAATAAAGACATAAAAGACTGGAGATAGCTGATGTCAGAATATTCAATATAATTGCTCCATGTGAATTGCTAGAGGTAGAAACAGCTGATAAGAATAAGTAAGGGTGTACTGATAAAAATTTAAAAGAAACTGAGGGGGATTGTGACATACTATGGGAGTCTGAGTGAAGATACTTGTATCATGTGTAAATTCATAGATACCTGGGATTCTCATGAGTAGTTTCATTGCTATCTACCAGAGCTAGAATATTTTGTCATACTAATTACATTTTTACCTTCTGCTTGATGAAGCTAGCCTTATTTTAAATCTAAATATTAGTTAATAAGGCACTTTGAGGCATGTAAGAAGCTGTTTTAAATTATCTTTCAAAAATACAAATGTAACTTCTCCGAATATCTTCAAATGTATAGTTCCTAAAAATTCTCCAACAACTCCAGTCTAATATTAAGCAAAGCAACTAAGGATCTTTTAGAATAAATAGAGACTTAAAAACAAATCATCTTTGAACACAAACTGAATGGTTTAGCAAAAATCAATGGTAATAAATTGTTACTTATAGGCCCAGCAACTGATAAAGTATTCCACTGAAGTTGGATACATTTTCTCTCACAGAGAGAATGTATCACACTTCATATTTCTGTCTCTCCAAGGGAGGTAGAAATCTCGTTCTGGGATTTGGGTTTTTTTTTTTTTTTTTTTTTTTTTTTTTTTTTTTTTTTTCACTAACCCATAAAACTCCATCCCTTTGGACAAACCAGCAGTTATCAAATTCTTTGATTGTCTACCTTATAAAAATGAGGTCATTTTAAATCTAACTCCAGGTGAAGAAAAACCCAAGCCTTCATAACATAAAGGTTCCTTTGCTATCTTGGGCAGGGAATAGCTCTCATGCTTTTGTACGAAATCACAACAGCCAACTAACTCTTGATTATATTTTATTATGTTGCCATTGCGACTCTTTGAACAATAGTTTTTCAGTTTCTGAACATTTCCAGTGAAAACATGCTATATCCCAAAGCAGGCACCAATTGAGAAAAGAGGTCAGTGGCAGCTGAGGCAGAAACAAAAGCGTTTCTGGGAGGCATTGTTCTCTGTGAAGAGAGAGAGATGTGAGCTTCTCTATTTTCAGTTCCTTTGGTCCTGGCAGTCACTAATTCACTTGGCTAGCTCCTTAATAACTTTATCTATCATGAAACTTTACAAGTTCTTTGTCTCTTCTGCCCAAAGTCATTTTCTGAATTTTGATAGTTCTTAATAAGGGTTCACTCAGAGATCTTTCAACTCATATTGGGATTTCACTTATTTCTCACACATTTTTATATCAAAAGTTGGTGCCTAGCACCTGCCAATAATACCTCTTAGAGTATATCGGAGAAAAGGAAATAGAGAGATACTTACAAATATTTTTAAACATACAAATAGATATATATCTTTCTTTCCTGACCCTGATTTTCAAAATGTAAATCAAAACAGACCAGTCAAAAAAGCACATAAATCCATGTCAACCATACCATGTACATACCTTCCTATGCTTAGGAACAGGATTAATAAATCGCTATCTCGTTTTATCCACATTTTAGTCTAAGATACATGTTTCACCATTTAATGAGACTGGAAGTGGGATGAATTGCACAACCAAAATTCGCATTTAATGCAGCAATTTTTAGTTACAGTAATAGAGTGGGGAGCTTCTAAGAGAAGAGAAAGTAAGAATAGAAATTAAGTAAGTCTTGTGGATAGGTACTCTTTATAATCCAGTAGAATTATATTTTTATATATTCTACTTTAGTTTTACAACTCATTAGGGTATGTGAATGGTAAGAGTGAATGGTACATTTATGCCCATGGTGTAAAACATGGTGTATACTTTTATCATTTAGAATTATTACACACATTTATAGTTGTATGTCTTATTTTAGACATTTTTTCAGTCATGTCTATAATTTATTGATGCTTGGTCTACCATATAACATCAAACTATATCATTGTTCCTGTGAGAAAATATGAAATTTTTATAACAATCTGCTCTATGTTAAGGTTTCTAAGAATGTACCGTGGTGGCAAGTAGGAACTTGCCATAGTAGTTTTATGAACTCTACTTGATATTGGTTTATGATTGAGGGATAAAATGTCCCTTGAGAATATTTAATAGCTCATGTAAACCAAATTTTAAAATTCTGACACATATTGTTTTAACCCCAATCTTTAAAACCCCCATGTCTGGATGATGTCTCTGACATAGACTCCACTCTGTGTTCCTCTTCTGATCGGTAATTAGTTGTATTAAAGTGCCAACTGCCTTATTTCTTCAGCACCTCAACATGTCTTTCCTATACTACACTAGGAACGCTTTAGTCTTTTTTCTCCCCATGTTCACATCAGACAGGTGAGGTGTTGACATCTTAACAAGATTCAGGAGGGAGGTACATCTCACACAATAGCATACACACCCAATAGTCACATTTACAAACCAAATAGGATCTATTCTTTCTTTAGAATGTCTATCAATGTTGCAGTCTTCACAAAGGGAGAACAGAATTTTGGTAAGGGTCAATGAAAGAATATGTATTACATTGTTTTTAGAAAAGGTGATTTTCATCCACCACATACACACAGAGAGTAATAAAGATGATTGTGTATTAAAAACATGGTGGTAGGTGCTATTAATCAGGAAGAAAAGCCCCGGATTTTTCTGAGTTGATAAGTTTTCACAGGTGCACTACAGAAAGTAAAATCACTAAGAAAAATAATGAAGCTGATTCATGAAGTAAATGTTTTAACCTGTTCAATAGAAAAATCATCATGGAATATTATTTTAAATACTTATGAAGTAGACAATTTTGTAGTATAGTCATTGTATTATTGTTATATAGAAAGTTGCTATTTAGAAAACTTCAGATACAAAACTTTAGATGACTGAAGTACTGTTCTGAAAACACATATGTTCAAATTGAAATGTGTCACAACAAAATCTTGAGGTGTAATTCCAATTATAAAGATACTTTGTCAGCAGATGTCTAAGCATCTATGTTCAAAATGCTGTGATTGACAGTTGATGAAGATATATCCTAATCCTCAGTCTGCCTTCTGTGGATCACTAGAGGAGAAGATATCATAGCTGGAGACTGAGCTCATACACTGCTGTAAAACAGCTATGGTTGGCTCTCACTTTCTTTGGCAACCAGATCTTCTAAATTGTTAGCCTTAGAACCTTAGAAGAGCAAACATGCAAACCTTCTTGTACATGATATCCAAATTTCCCAATCCACTATATCAAATATTTAAATAATGTAGAAACTGACACTTGTAATAAAAATATTTTCTGTTATTCTGGAATTTTTTAAAAATCTGCCACTCATAAATAACAGTATAACAAAGACTAGCTTTGAATGCTCAGAATATGTTTTTCTCAGAGAGTAGCTTAGAAGATCTCATGAAAATAGACATTTTAATACAGCTAATATTTTTTCTTTCGAGCAGAATGTTTCAGTTTCAAAGAGAGCCAAGTAATCAGGAATGTATTTACATAGCTACCTTGATGATCTAGGTTGGAAATACCAGATGTAGTAATCATATTTTCATGCTTCTCATTCAACAAACTTGCATTCAATGACTACCATGCATGTATCAGCTACTATTCTGAATAATGTAGACAAATGACAAGGAAGAAAGACATGTTGTCTCCCTCAGTACATGGCTTATGAGAGTCATGAGGGAAAGTAAGAAACCAAAATACAGTGAAGTTATTGCCACTATTTGGGTAAGAAGAGAGGGACTTGAGGTAAGCTCTGGGTGGAGAGGAGAAGGGGAGGGTGGTAAGGAATGGGGAGACCTAGGGAAAGGGATGAGACCTAGGGAACAGGGGGAGGGGAAAAAGAAATTGAGAAAACATTAAACTTTTGGAGAGTAAAGTGTTAGCATGGATGGTATAATGGATGTGGTTAATAAAAATAATGACACTGAAGAAAGAAGCAAGTGCTTTGCAAGTTCTACATTAAAGACTATGGATTTTTATTTTATTTTTTTTACTTGAAAAAATTTTACATAAAGGTTGAAAATCTCCCTTCAATGAAGTTGAGGTTTTAGGGATTTGTTTTGTCATTTGTGTTTTTTGTATTTTGATGATGTCATTTATTGTTGCTGCTACAAATTATTATAGAAATCTGGTGGGGTATTTATTGAACTAGACTCCATAATCTTATAGTCCTCATTTCATATTTGATCTTAACTAAATAAAGTGTTGCTCATTAACCTGTAAAAAGACAATGCTCTAAATGTAAGAGTTAGGAAACCAAGTTTCCAATATTCTTTCAAAGTTCTAATAACTTGATAAAGACACAGTAAAGCAAAGACTCAGGTAAAGAATTCTATTAAGTGATGAACAGTGATGAAACAGAATGTTAGGTGACAATGTAACAAGTGTGATGCAGAAGTCTGTCCCTGCTTAACAGAGAAGCAACACAAGTGTAATTTCTATAATGTGTCAAGTATGAGGCATCTGTTCAGGATTAGGCCTTTCTAATCCAAGTGGCTAGTACATTAATCTAAGCTACTCCCGCCACCTTTGTTGACTAAAAACAAACAAACAAACAAAAAAAAATAGTAACATAAAAACTGCAATTTTTATAGACACAAGGATATGATTAAACTATCACAACCCTACGGTATTCATGTATTCTTTAGGTGTCCAATGGATTTGCATTGGTTTTCAGTTTATTCAATTATCTTTATCTTAAAAAAATAAGCAACATTCTTAGGTTTCTTTAAATTTATGCCCCCAAATAGACATAACAATTTTAAAAATTATGCTATAATGCTTGGTGTAGTAGTACATGTACAATGACTTGGAAGACTAAGGCAGGAAGATCACAAGTTCAAGGCCAGCCTGAGCAACTTAATAAGATTTTTGTCTCAAAATTTAAAAAATAAATAAATAAAGGGTTGGGAATGTGACCTCAGTGGTGATGTGCCTCTGTGTTCAGTCCCAATGTAGCAAATAAATAAATTAATTAGTTAAGTAAAATAAGTAAGCCATTATATAAAAGGTAACCTTCCAATTACATAATATTATTTTTCATAATAGTTGAAAAGAATTACAGTAATAAAATCATAACTACTTCTTTACTGATATAAAGATGCTATATAGAGATTGCTACTGAAATTGTAATACAGTCGTTTGTTAAAGTATTATAGTCTTGTCTTTTTGCTTATTTTACTGGAAAGAATTGCTAAAAAACAATAAATAATTAAATAAGTAGCAGTCAAACTTTAATTCTGGTCCATGGTCTAGTTTTATCTAGGTCTAATTTAGTGGAGTGGCTAGACTGAATTATGTACTATTTACTAAAATTGTACACAAGATTTTTTGTTTAGATATTAAATTTTTTTATTCAATTATTTTTGGCAAGAGTATTCATACCTTTTGTGAACATATTAAATAGACAAACACAAAACAAATACAAATTATCATCATAGAGTATCAGAAATAGCCCTTCAACCAATAATAGCTACAATGAGATGACCCTTTCAATAAAGATACTGTTGCATTTAATTGTCAGCTAATTGAAAAAGAAAACTCTCAAAAATATTGTAAAGATAATTACCTTTGCCTACAAATTTAGGAAAACACTTCAATTTTTAAGCTTCTTTAAAAAACCTGATTCTGTAACTATGTTATTTGGTTTTCATTATTTAATTAATGGTTGCCACATGAGACTTCAATGAATGAATTATCAATGAGCTTAAAGAAGAATTTGATTAGATAGGTGTTGGATAGGAAGAACATGGTTGGAACATGCTGTACTTTTAATTCTTCTCAAAAGTGAAAGGAGAATGATGCGGTTCTCAGGAAAACAAAGGCTTGGGAACTAAATAAAGGGGGAAATAATTATGTTTTCAGGAAGAGGCAGTATTTGTTGCCAGAGGGCCCGCTTTTGCAGGAAAAAGGGAAAAAATAAAGTATGTACTTCAAGCAAAAAGAAAATGAATCCGTATGGAAATATGGAAAGGATAAAAGGCAGGAAAAACACTGGAAAGAATGACTGTGGATACATATAAGTTGATACTGACTTTATTAAAAAATAGCCACAGTTTCCTGTGATGCCCAATTACACGTACCTTAATGTACTTATTCATGATGGTACAAGAGGTTAGAGAGTAATCAATAAAGTTTAGCAATTTTAAGAGACTAATGGTGTCATGGGAGTGGTAAAGAAAAGCACCTGCTCTGGATTCAGAATACATCCAAATGCATGCTGTAATTTGTACAGTAAGTGGTAAAAGAATAGTTTAAAAAAATACTTAATAATAATAGAAGACAAAATGGAATACTAAAATGCATTCAAATAATCAAATGAAGGCAAAAAGTGGAGTAATAGCAGAAGAGGTAGGTCAAAGAGAAATGCAAGAATAAAATGGAAGATATCGATTATTACAATAAATATTAAGGGATTAAATGTATCATAAAAACACGAAGATCGTCAGTCTCAAAAAGATACAAACACAAAACAATTTGCTGCTTTAAAAAATCTTAAGCTACTTTCAAAGAAAAACATTCTTAAACTTCTGCACAGAAATGAAATAAACAGAGTAAAGAAGATAACCTACAGAATGGGAGAAAGTATTTTACAGCTATAATTTAGCCCAACCATTGTGGAAAACAGTATAGAAATTCCTCAAAGAAAAAATAGAACTACCATATAATCCAGAAATCTCACTACTGGTATAAATCCAAAGGAGATAAAATGTATTTCCAGTGTTCACAATAACCAAGAAATATAATCAACACAAGTGCCCATCAACTGATGAATGAGTAAAGAAAATGTGGTATATATACACAATGGAATACTATTCCACCATAAAAGATGAAATTCTCTCAGTTACAGAAACATGGATGGAATGGGAGGACATTATATTTAATTGAAATAAGCCAGGAACAAAAGACAAATAGCATGTGATCCAACCATACGTGGAATATTTAAAAGTTGATCTCATTGAAGTTCCATAAATCTAGACATGTTCTTCAAAAGACATGGACTAAAATGATAATATAGTGCTACTAAGCCCCTGATACAGGTACATCCCTTAAAGTAAAATAGCTAGTGTGTGTGGCATACTGCAATGAATTTCCCATCTAAAATTCTTCTCTTCATATAGGATTTTGACAAATTTATTCTCCAGACATAGGCTATATATTACTCTGTCTACCTTGAAGCTGAGTGGACTCGTGGTTATTCCTAAGGTGACTCTGTGTGACTTTTGAAGGTGAGTCATGAAGTGACAGAAAGGTCCTCATTGATTCTCTTGGAATATTCACTCATAGAACCCAGGCATCATGCCATCAGAAACCCAAGTATCCTACACTCTGGAGAAAAAGTGAACCCTGGACAAGCCTATACTGTGCCAAAATACCAGGCATGTGAGTCAGTCACCTTTAAAATTAATCCCCTAACCCTTAATCCATCTGGTTCTTGCTGACACAATGGAGCGGAGATGAGCTGACCCAGTTTAGTCTTGTCCACATTATAGGTCAGTGACCAAAACAATTACTGTTAATTTAAGTCACTGTATTTCAATATGCTTTTTATGCAAATATAATGACTGGAATAAAATTTGTTACCAGAAATGAGTGCCTGAAATCTATGATGTTGATGATCACTTCAGAAAGCAGGTTTGCCCAAAGTCTATCCTGAGAAAATTGTTAGGGAGAGCTGAAAGGGTCCAAGGAGGCTGTTAGTAAAGATTCAAAGGAAAGTAAATGTCAGTGAAGCTTTTAGGGGAAGGGAGAGGGGAAGAGGCCTCGTGTTATGTCCAGGCAGAATTGTTGGCAACATTGTCATCCAGGGTAATGTGGAAAATAGAACAGTGGCCACTGAACTTTATGACCTAGCTGGGGAGATTTTTCAGGTAGAATATTTAAAGTGCCATCTGGCATCTTCCCATTGCCCAAGATAAAATGTGAAAGGAGAGAGACGACATTAAGAAAGATTTTAAATTGTAAAAGCCACAACATACTGAGCTGTAAAACAATATTGTTTCTTGTTTCCAGTCTATCCCCTTGATAACATTCTCAAATTAGCAAATCTTCAATCTTAGGGCCTTGCCATCCTTTGTTCACACCATAGAATCTTTAAAGGAGAAATTTATAAAATATTTCAGACAGAAAAATGTCCTAAAAGCATTCTCATGGGATGTCTTTCAGACGAACTTTATAAAATAGGACTTCTAGGAATCTTAAGGCATTGTTCCACAAGTGATCTCAAGGGAGAGTAGAGCAGAGAACAGCTAACAGCTGTGCTTTTTTTTTTTTTCTTTTTGGTATGGAATATATAATATTTATAATTATATATAACATGATATGTATTACATAAAAAATTACAAAATAAATATATAATTGTTGCTTTGAACCACTGTGTCTTTTATAGTGGTTTATAGCACAATACTAACTAGAACATTGTGGAAAATTTATACAGCAATGTTATATGGCAATGAAAATGAACAATATCAAAGATACAAATAAAATTATATGAATAAATTTTGAGTGAAAGGAGGAATAAAATGAATGTTAAACATAATTCAATTTGTAAGGTTTAAAAGTAGACAATACACTTAAGCTCGACATCTTGTTTGAAATCCAGATCAGAATAAAATGTGACTCTAAAATTTAAAACATTGTCAAAATAGTATCACACTTTAAATCTTCCACAGTTTACAGAAGTACTATGAGTTTCCAGTTGTAGAACATATTTTTCCTTTGTGAATTAAAATATGAGCATATTGAAAATTGTTAATTTCACTGATGACATCAGTTTTGGTCTTACTTTAGCATAATTTTCTTTATAAAAGTTGCACTAAAAGTCCATTAATGGTCTGACCGGTATTCAATATTTCATAAATATATATAAAGAAATTCCATATATATATATGTATATATATATATATATATAAGAATACAAACACAAAACAATTTGCTGGTTTAAAAAATTCTTAAGCTTCTGCACAGAAATGAAATAAACAGAGTGAAGAAGATAATCTACAGAATGGGAGAAAGTATTTGCAATATGCATATTAAGGTGCTGGTAGTGGGAAGATAATCTTGATTCCATTGGGAATCTTAGGTTTTTGTAAATTTATTGGGAAAATAATTTTTCCTGTGCTGCTTAAGTTTCTTTTTGGTAAACAGTATCTTTCTAAAAGAAAAGAGCACAAAGGAAAAATTGAGTTGTGTATATACATTTCCTCAAATGACCAGCATTGTATCATGAATACTGTGTAACTTTTAATGAGTAGTGTGGAAAGTGTTCATTTTTCAATCTGAAGTTAAATACTTTCAAGAAAACAAAAAAAGTAGACAATACATTTTTTTCTTAAATTTCTAATACTGATTTATCCTGGAAGTGATAGGGATGGGTAGGGATATCAGGTGAACATAAAAGTGCCAACTTATATTAAACTATACTATTACAGTGATGCTCAGAAAGCATGTCTTCATTTGGAGGGAAATCACTAAAATAATAGGAAAAAATTGAATAATACAATATTAATCCAAAAGATAGCAAGAGAGAAAAGGAAATAACATCTATGACAAGGAGAATAATGGCAAACAGGCCAAAAATATATACATATATGCATATAATAAAAACAAACATATACATATATACATGTAGAACCCTTATATCATAATGTAATTTAAGTGATCTAAATTAAGTCAAATTAAAATGCAACATATCAAACTGCAAAATAGCTTCCCTAATAACACTGACCAGAATTTGTGATACCCATTGTGTGTCCACTAACTGGAGTTCCCAGAGTTGCAGGGCCACCAGCAATTATTGGGAATAGGAAGGAGATTGTCTTTCTGATTCTTGCTGGTGCAGATCAATTGCTCTGCTTCTTTCTGTGCCTTAAAACTACATTTTGGTCACTTTACACTTCCATTTTCCTCATCCATAAAATGGAAATAATATTATCTACATTATAAGGTTTTGAGAGAGCTAACTAAATCAAGTTCTTAAAAAAATATATCTAGTAACAACAGGGAGCCTCAAGCTATTTTTACAACTACTATTTTTCCATATAAATGGTTTTGATGCTTAACAGACGTTAAACATAGCCTAGAGTTCTGAGTTCATGATTTTGATTCATCTCTAACTGCCTAGACATCCTTATCAAGGAAATTTTTCTTTCTTTTCTTTAAATGTAGAGTTAATGTTGCTATATCTTGTAGGTTCTTTCGTGCTTCTTCAAGAATAATATTTTAACTATGAATAATATGTTTGGGTCATGTTTTCTTTCAATCACTGCTTTTTCTATGGAAAAGTCAGGCAAACCTATTTTTCTCCCTGCTCTTCAGTGATATTTATTGGTATAGTTTAAAAAAAAAATTGTTGTGCTTGAGGATCAGCAACTTAACTTCAGGTCACATACAGTCTCTTTTAGAACACATTGGCATTTGTTAGATTCCCATTAGCAGGTTCATTTCAATTAATTTAGTGGTATAAATTCACACACAGGGTACCATTGTGCTTCAGATCCAAATATATGTAAGACTATAGTCTTAATTTGTTGGAGACAATCAGACCTGTTCCATTTTCCATGTGTTATCCTTTCTAGCTGCTGATATGCCTCATCAGACTGGAGTGAAAAATTTCTTGTTCTCCTATACATCTGGAGATGGTAATTCCTCATGATGGCTTCTAGAACAATAAAAAAGTCTAATGAACTGTGGTTCCATTTTGTTTTTCCTACAAGATTCAATAAAATGAATCCAGTTTTATTCCTTGATTTTGAGTTTTATGACCATGACGTTATTAGGTTATAACCCTTTTGTCATTTGATTTTGCTGGTAGAACTATTTGTCTTGTGTTTTGTCATCTGCTTACCAGATTTTACTAGATTTATATTCATTTTATTAGTATTTGGGGAAAGAAAATTCTACAGTGAAGTTTTAACTCTGCAATTTTCTTCTTCTGCTCCTATATGTGGTTGACCAAGAAAGCAATTATGGATAAAAACATTTAGAGGAGTATCTGAAGGAGAAGACAGACTAAGATGGTCCTAGATGAATGTAAGAACTTTCAAAAAGAAGTAAATAAATTTCAAGAAAAATGATTCCTAATAAGAACTGAAAAAATATGGAGAAATATTTTATTTATTGAATGAAAAGGAAGAGTCAAAGATAAAAATTACAGGTGTTTTGTATAACCATATGAAATTGGCAGATTGGTGATTGCTAATCTTATAACTTTAGTAACTATATATTTCTAGTACACATTGTTTATATATACTGGGTGAACCTAACATTTTCTAAAGTGACAGCATTAATAACCTCAAGGAAATCCATACACGTTTTCCAGTACTGTGAGAAAAGAGAGTTGGAACCTTAAGTAACCAACAGGGCAAAGAATATTTATATTTTAAAAAACTAAGATTCTAAGTGTTAAGAAGTTTTTATAAGAAAAAAGCCAAGGAAGGATAAAGTGCTAAAGTCTTAATTACATGTTGATCTTTGCACCTAACAGGTACTTAATACATTTTTATTAAATTTTTGAAAATACTAATCGTTCCTTCAGTATTATGGTTACTGTTTCTAATTCTGGAAAATGTTGTCAAACATGAAAACCATTAAATGATTTATTTTTATTTACTTTCCATTAAAAATGGTGTCATTATTTAAAAGGCATAAACATGTAGTGCAGAAGATCTTAAGATCTTAGAACTGTAGATTTACAGGAACCATAGAAATCACATAATATTTTTTTCTTTTTTTGAGTACCAGGGATTGAACTCAGGGGCACTTGACCACTGAGCCACATCACCAACCCTACTTTGTATTTTTTTAGAGACAGGGTCTCACTGAGTTGCTCAGCACCTTGCTTTAGCTGAAGATGGCTTTTAACTTGAGATCCTTCTGCCTCAGCCTCCCAAGCTGCTGAGATTACAGGCAGGTGCCACTGTACCTGGTATAAATTCTCTTCTTTTATGAAAAGACTTTAAATATGACAAGACACCCATAGATGTTACTCCTGAAACTTCCTGCTTACATATACAATTAGTAACAGGGAACGATATAACTCTTTCCATATGGAAGGGAATAAATATTCATATTCTCATTTTTAAAGAACTCATGACTTCTATTTCTGTATCCTTGGAATAAGAGCAGAGTATGCTAAATATGATTGCTTTCAAAATTACAGTATAATTCAAATTTTTTCTGCCATCATAAAAAGTAATTAAATAATTCTGGCAAAAATTAATAAGTACTTTCAATATTTACATAATCCTTAGCCTCTAGCTTTCCAGGTGGTTTGTGGTTGTACAGGATCCCTCGAGTCCAGCCAAGAATTAACCCACATATAGAGCTAGAATGAGGATCTGGGATTTGAATTATAAAATTTTCATTTATAGAATCCTGATCTCATTTCAACATTGTATTCAACAGCTCTCTATAGAGGGGAATACTAATGATATGAAATTGAGAAATAAAAATTTTAAATGGAACATTCCATCCAGAAATAACACATTTTAGTAACTTAGAGAGACTGCAAGAGTTATATTCTAACCAGTTAAAAGCCTTCATTTTCAAAGAAAAGTCTCATATTTTTAAGACAATGTACAAAATTTGGCAAGTGGGAAATTTCATTACATATCATGACAAGTGTAAGCAGATACATTTAAAACCTAACTGAATTTTGGATACAAACTTTCTAGAGGTCATTAGGAGAGTTCCTATATCAAAATATACTCTACTGTAATATATATCTAATAAAATCCTATAAAAATAATAATTGTGTAGATAATCTTTAATAAAGGTACTAAAAAAGAAGTAAAGAGAGACTCAAACATGTTTGGACAGTAATCATAACTTTGATGATAACTCTAAGAGGAAGATAAAGTGCAACTTCCTTTTGCTAGGCTTATTTTCAGGAAAGAAGAGAGACCTCATAAATAGAGATTCAAAGTAAATGGTGTCATGTTGTGAGTCCTTGTTTTTGAAATTGCAGCACTGGGCTCTGAAACAGATAATGACATCAACACACAAATATATCAATTTTCTATACATCATTGTGGAAATGCTGCTTTAAACTTCAGTTTTTCTGAATAGGCTTACAACCTTCCTTCTTATATATTGACAAATTTCGGGTCTCTTTTCCATTGATGTTATGCATATAACATTTAAATGATCTAACCAGCTTAATATTGTCCAGCTTCACCGGTTCAAGGAGTTATCTTACTGTTCGACCTCTTCTAGATGCTAGGATTTTGTTGGAATTTAATTACAAATTTGTTATTTCATTGTATTGATTTTGTTCTTTCTCAGTTTTGAGTCATCAGCTAACTGAAGTAACAAACTCATGTTCGAAATAACAAAGTTTGGTGTATAAAAGCTACACACTAATTATAGACTCCTATTCCTCCTTTTAATAATCCACACTCAGCTAATATACACAGATACATTTTTCTCCTGCATCTTGGCCAGTTGTCACTTCCAATGTAAAATTTAAATATTCTATTTTCTCCTTTCATTTCAAACTCACAACGGCTTAATCCACTTCTCTCATTCTGAGTCTGAGACACAGTGATTCTCCCCCTTTATATAGTACTTATACCTTCTCGTTACTCATGTTATTTATAACTCCTTTTCTTTGCCTTCCATCTACATAGCCAATTTTACATATTTAAGGATGTACTATTTTCCCTTCCCTTCAATTAATTTAATATATTGCTTATAATCTCATGCAACACTGAAAAAAAAAAAAAAATGCCCAAGAAGGTCTAAATATCTAAAGAATCAAGACCTATAACTACCATCAATTCTTCAACCTAGGTAGACAGTTGACAGAATGATCTTTCGTGCTATTCATAAAATAAAGTTGTGTGTGTGTGTGTGTGTGTGTGTGTGTAGGGGATTGAACAACTCAGGGCCTCATGTTTTCCAGGCAAGCACTATACCACTTAGCCACATCCTCATCCCATAAATGATTTTTGATGATGTCCAAAGCAACCCTGGGAAGCAGAGGGAATAAATATTGCATCTTTATTGTACAATAAATTTAGTTTTATTACGGCAAATAATGTAAACAGACAAAACTATAACAGAGTAGAGTTTTAAATAAAGATAAATATAAGGCCTATTTATTAACCAAAATTTGAGTATTTCTGCTAGTTATTTATGTACCACACCCCTCCCAATCTGATCTGCTTTTCTTGGTTCTTCTGTGACCCAAAATTCTAACCTTTGAGTTCTGTACAATGCAATATTTCTGCCTGCTGGATTTGAAATTACATTTAAGAGGGATGGAGTTATTTCTACCCTGGATTTGATATTAGAGGAAAGAGAGATGGAGTTATTTCTTCCTTGTTCCCCCTGCTCTGGACTTGGTCTCTATCAGTATTTTCCTCCCACCAACTCAGCTGGGTGGTGGGAGGCTAAGTCTCCCCAGCTCCAGTTCTCACCAAGTTCAAGCAATGTTCTTTCCCCTTTTCCTTTCTTAGCTGGGGGTGATGCCTATCCAGTAGGGGTGTTGCTGATCTCTGTGTACCTCAATATGCATTGTGTATATCCCTTCATCCCCACCCAAATCTTTATAATGATTCTTTGTCTTTATTCTCTTTCCTGCTTAAGCCATGATACATACACACACATACACACACACACACACACACACACACCATTGTACCCCCAAAAATGTTTAAAATTACCAACAATAATACTCATGATTTGGGTAGATACTTACTTTCTAAAATAGCTAAGACAAGGCTGTATTAAAATAAAGCACATTAGCGTCTGATTACCAGTTAACCCATTCTCTATAACTAAATAGGAAGAAAGTAAAACTAAGTAATGATTAATTGTGAAGAGACTGCTTGGAGATTTGATTTGCACATATATAGCTGTGCTAAAAAAAAGGAAAGAATGAAGATGTCTCATATCAAAGCCATTTCATCAAATGCAAATGTTTAAGAAGTTTATTAGTTGTCTATATGGGTTTTCACTACTACTAATGGCATATATATATATTTATATAAAATATAAAATTATATATATTTTATAAAATATATTCATATATAAATATATTTATATAGGTTTATAACATTTGTTTATAATATATTTATATAAAAAATATATATGTACATATATAGCGATCACAAAGATCCTACCAAAATGACCATAGAGAACATTTTTTCAGTTCTAAATCAAGCATGCCCTAACATGGCTAAATATCAGTCCAACCCGGCATGAATAGATTAAGGAGGTTTAAGCAAACAAAGGTTTGAGATTTAGAATTCCTGGTTTGAAATAATTCCACAAAAGATGTGTGAGCATACACAAATATGATAACTTATCTTGACTCAGTTTCTTAATCTGTAAAAAGTAAAATGATAATACACACTATGGAGTAAGGTTATGTCAAATGATTCCTTTAGTAGCATATAGAATAGATTTTGGAATTTATTCAGTGCTAGAAAACACTCACTAAATTATATATGGAAGCAAAAAAAAGATATCTGGCCTACATTTCTTAACTTTTATAATATGGATATCTGAGAAAATAAATTCCTAGGACTAATTTAGCTAAACATTTTAGAAACTTGCATTGATTAAGGTCATCCAGCAGAATAAAACCAATAGAATAAATATATAAGAAATTTAACATAAGTTGACTAGTGCAACTACAAAGGTTGAAAAGTTCTTCAATGTGCCCTCTACAACCTGGAAAAATCAGCAAGACACTGCTGCAATTCAGTCTGAGGTCAAGTGCCAAGATATGTTGGTTTGGGAGTGCTAACATAAGCCCTGAAAACCAATGATACAAGAACCAGGAGATCTGATATCCGAGGGCAAGAGAACATGGATGCCCCAGCCTGAGAAGAGAGAAAAAGAATTTTTCCATCCTCCACCTTTTTATTCCACTTGAACCCTCAACAGGATGGATGATGCCTTCCCATGTCCGTGATGGCAGATCTTCTTTAATCAGTCTACTAATTCAAATATTAATCTCTCCTAGAAATACTCTCACAGACACACTTAAAAGTAATGTTTTCTCAGCTAACATTTGTTAGCCCAGTTAAAATGACACAAATTTAACCATCACAAAACTAAAGTCACATCCTATTTCTTAAATACTATAACTACCAAGTCTGACAAGGTTATGGAGAGGCTACACATATGTAGCAGATACTGCCATATATCTTGTCAGTAACCCCTAATTTCTCACCTCTATGTATTAATGTAATAAAATATGCTTAATAGAAACACTGCCTCTCTCAACTTGGAAACTTTTGCTTCTTAGCTGTATGATCAAGTTCAGACCGCTAAAGAACCAATAAGAAGTACTGGTATTAATGTCTCCAAAAGATGTCACCCAATGACGTGGAGAGATTTAAGTTTTTAAAATCATGCTAATTTCCATGTCCCTTGAATGGAATAATCTTAATGTGAAATCTACAGTCTGCTACATAATTCCATAGTGGAATTAACCTTCAATTGCCTAGAATGGCATCTTCTTAGTCAGTGACATAGCTTTTATGGTTTCTTTTCACTCTCCTATAAGTACTTCCTAGAATTACCTGCCAAGCAAATTATATGCACTTGAAAACTTTTCTCAGGTTCTGCTCTGGTGAGAGAACAATACCAACAGGTGAATTGAACTTGACTACAGTAACAGTCTGGTGTTTGTGAATGAAATGTTAAGATTTAAGAAACTAATGAAAATAATGTTTATATATCCTGTGTTGTAATATCCATATACTTAAATTTACTATGAATAATTTTCATACATTTCTACTGGCATGGAAAATGTTCAGAAAGTAGAACTCTAAAAGAGACTAGTAATGAAGGTGTTGGGCCACAGATCCTTGTGGAATTATGTATCAAATAAGACTAAATACAGAATGAAAAAGGAGTAATCTCACATGGATTGTTTAATTAATGGAGCTATTTGGATAATTCTTCAAATATGAACACTGGAATAGTAAGACCAAAAGATGTGATAACTTGTAGTCAAGACATGGAGAGATGGTGTCTGCCAAAGGGAAAACAGATGTCTCTGAAGATGATTGTGGGGTTCCCTTGAAGAGCTTGGCTCTCTTGTTTTAGCTGCAGGGAGTCTAACGATGAAGAGATAAGAGAAAATTACAAAAGTGCCTCCAAATGTTTATGATAGCTAGAATATTTGAATGAATAATATAAAACAAATGTTGGCCTATTAAAATTTTAATGGAAAATTCTAAAGATTTCCTTGAAGCAAAAGTTTTAATATGATATTTATTTTTTATTTTTTAACATAGAACTAAATTTACTCTAAGGTTAAGTCAGGAGATATAAGGATGGTTCAAACACTAATAATAAAAAAAAAAAAAAAAAAAAAAAGCTGAAATGGCAAATCTTTAAAGACAAGAAGTTTGCTTTAACCTGTAAGGAAAACAATGATGTTACTGAAAGTGAAATACAAAATACTAATTAAAGAGGAGACTCACAAAAATATTAATGAAATGAAAGAAATTTCAAAATGCTGAAAATACAAGAATGCTTCTAAACTAATAACATAAGACCAATGAGTTTTTAATGAATTATGAGCAATTTAGAAAACTTACAAATGGAACACTACAAAAGAAAACCTTTTTTTTTTTTTGGTGTCATCTGGGTGTTCTTTTTGTTGTGAATGGAGGCTGGGTGGTATTCACAAATGCTTGATCTCTCTCTAATGCTGTGCCTCTCGTGGGAAAATGTTTAATTTATTTTCAAATCAGCTCCCTTCAGGATAGTTGTTTATCTCCTGTTTCCTTTTCCCAAAAGATAACTCAGTTTGGGTGACTATTTTTGCTAAATTACATATCTCCTTAGGCATTGCTTGTTTACTTCTAAATAGTCTTTCTCTAGGGTGATATACAGAGCATTTGCTTTGTCTATAATAAAGAAAACTATGTTTTATTAATGAATATTACATGTTAGTGTGGAAAAATTACACACAAAATATTTTGTTTCTGACATTTTATATTTTGCTTTCTGAAACTTTTATGTTTAAAAATTGTATGCATGATTTAATTTGAATCAATAACACATTTTACATTCCATCATGCTGTTTTTTACTAAAACAAAAAATATTTTAATTCTCTACTCTGAAACTTTTGAGAATTGTTTTCATACTACAGCAAACAGTATTCTACAGAGGTAATAGATCTCTTACAAAGACAATTTCAAATGCTAATAGGATCACACCCAAAACTGTTTTACAATGTTTATTAGTATACATGCAAATAGCAATTAAATTATTACAAGCATAATCCCTGAAATATGTCTAAGTGATTCCTACCTGCTATTTCATTTTATGCGGAATTCATCCTAATAAATCTGTCAAAAAAATTACATGAGGTAGACGAAATGAAGTATGGGTAATGATTATAAAAGTTAATACTATGTAATTGAGCAGGTGACTCAATTTATACTTTCTATTATTGCATATTCTGCCTCTACTTTTCTTTCAAATAAAATAGAACTGAACTATCTGGACTTTACAACACACCAGATTCTATTCTAAGATCACATCCATGTTGGTGCTTGATTTTAAAGGAATCCGGGCATTTGCCAAAGCTCCCGGAGGTTTCTTTTGACCCTAATTGTGGTTGTTATTGATATTTTCCTGGGTTCTTCTACTCTAACCAACCAGTTTGAAGTTAACACATCAGGTTTTCCTGAGCAAGAGATTTCATATCAAATTAAAGTCTAGCATTATCATTTACTTTTTATTTATGAGCCAAGTCTTATTCTTCACCTACTTTTCTTCAATGCTACCTTAACTATGGAAAAACTTTCTAGAAATTTCTGTCATTCTTTTCTCTATATAGATATATTTTAATTCTAGTAAATTTCAGATAAATATCTCAAAATTGAGCAAATTTTATGAGGATTGAATATTTATAATCTATACGGTAAGAATTTTCCTAATTATTTCATTTAATAGAAAAGAGCTCAAATTTTTAAATTAATGAAAAAGCATAAGGTCAAAGACTAATAAAGTGAGGAATATCCTTTTGGTGATGACCACAGTATTCTAGCTCACATAGAATTCTCAGTTGAGTAAGTATAATGATAACTGAAGTGAAGTAATAGAACAAACAACTTATTCTAGCATCAACTCAGATGTCCAAACTTCAGAATCTCATTTGAATCAGGTATGACTAAGACAAGGCACCTTTCCCAAAAGGGAAAACAGCAATAAATTTTAAAGTCCAAAAATATCTCCTTTGGCTCTGCTTTCTGTATCCCAGGCACACTGGTGCAGGAGTTGGGCCACCAAAGCCTTGGGCAGCATGGCCCCCATGTCTTTGCTGGGTTCAGCAAAGGCTTCAGGTTTCCTAGACTGGTATCACATACTGGTAGCTGTACAATTCTAGTATCTTAGTATCAGTTTTTGATCCCTTGGCCCTAGAAGGAATTACTCTGATGCAGACTCTCTGTGGCAACTCCAACTGCACATTTTCACTCACCATGGGGGCTATACCTGGTGACTCTGCTGTGAGACAAGTTTCCAGGGATAGGTGGCCTGATAGTTCAAAACATCCCTTGAAACCTAATTCGGAAGGCTCCATGACTCCAGAGTTTTGCATTCTGCCAGCCTACATAATTAGCATGAGACTTACTGCTTCCACATTCCAGAGTAGCAGGTCAAGCTGCACCTGGGCCTGTTTGAGCCTCAGCTGGACTGACTGAGGAGTGTTGTGTCAAACTTTTAAGAGCTAACACAAACACTCAAGTCAACCCTGGAGAGCAAATTCATGGAGTGTGATCTGGGCTCATCCCTCAAACCCAGTGATGCGAGAGGCAACCTAGAAGATCTCCAAAATGCCTTGTAGATATCTCTCCCATCATTTTGATGATCTTTTACCAAACAGTTGGTAGGCCATGCCTTTGGTTTCCTTACCTGAAAATTCTTTCATTATCTATCAAAGAGACAGGCTGGGGATTTTCAAAATCTTTCCACTGTGTTTCCCTCTTAATTATAAATTTTTAAGTCATCTACTTGCTCTGTCATTTACCTGTAAGCAATTAAAAGGAGCCACATAGCAGCCTAAATACTTTTCTGCTTATAAACTTCTACCAGATATCCTAGTTCATGGGTCATAAGTTCTACAGTCCAGAAAGTGCAGGGCTGTGGACATGATGCAGCAAAGTTCTTTGCAACTTTATGATAATGTTCCTTACTCCATTTCCCAGTAACTTTGACTTAGTTCCATTCAAGACCTCACCAAAATAGCCTTTACTCTTCACATTTCTATCAACTTTCTATTCACATTGAGATAATCCGAGAAATCCAAGACTTTTCCTAATCTTTCTTTTAAGCCCTCACATCAGAATCATCCTCAATTCTCTATTCATGATAATTAAGGTTTCTTCCAGCATTTGTTCAAAGTTTTTCCAGCCTCTCACCATTTTCCAACTCCAAAGTCACTTATTTTCAGGCATTTGCATAGCAACAGCCCCTCTTCTTAGTACCAATTATCTGTCTTAGTACACTTGGGTCTTTCTTCTTCTTATGAAGTCAGTAATGCCATTAATGGGGACCCGTCCTCTCAAAGGCCCCACCTCCAAAACCATTAGTGTGTGAATTTGGGGATTAAGTTTTCAACACATGAACTTTTCCAGGACATGTTCAAACATTAGTGGAGAAGCAATGCCTAAGTTCAGAAAGGGAATGTATGGAAGATCTCTGTGTTTTCTGCTTAATTTTGCTATGAATGCAAGACTTCTCTAAAAAATAAAGTTTATCTAAAAATTGAGTAGCAGAATATTAATAGATCAAAAACAGAATAATGAGTAGACACATATCTTGTTTATCTACCCCATGTTTAGACTGGAGTTCCTTTAGACTCTTTTGCTCAAGTTTTATCTCCACTTAATACATTGATAGTTAATTAAATCTATGATATATAATGATGAAAGATGAAAGATAAGCAAACTCCATTCAATGCATGATTATTAAGAATATACTAAGTATTATACTCTGTTCTGAGGGGTGTAGGTCTAGGTGACAAAACAATTAGTGAAACACAATTGAAGGAGAGAAGAGTGGACAATAACATCTGACTTATGACTGATCTAGATTCAAATGAAAAAGTAGGCACAGTTTCCAAACACGGGGATATTCACAGGATTTCGATGTACTCCCCAGCTCCAACGTGACCCCTCTGCCCACTCTAAGGTTAGGTATTCAATCAAACTATCCTAGCATAATTCTTCTCACTCTATGCATCAAATCTTCAAGAGAAGTATCTTCTCTTGGAAAATGGCCAATTTCTCCACACTCACAGAAGATACATCCTATATATATTCTTACCCATATTCACAAAAGAAAATGTAAAGCTCCTCAAAGAGGAAAATGTGAAACCAAACTACAGATCCAGATGACTTTATTGATGCATTTTGCCAAACATTTAAAGAAATATAACAATTCTAAACTAATTCTTTTAGAAATTAGAAAAGGAGAAAACATCTCTTAAGTCATTTCATGAGGCCAGCAGTACTGGATGAGGATATTACATAAGAAATATATTAATAATACAGGGTACTACACCTCATGAACATTGATGCAAATAACCCTGATAAATTTTAGTCAAGTAAATGTAGCAATATGCCAAAAGAATATTATATTGTGACCAATTGAATTTTACTCCAGGAATGCAATGTTTATTTAGCATTTGAAAACCATGTAATTTACCATCATATATGAAAACAAAAGAGAAAAAACACATGGTCATCTCAGTAGATTTTTTTTTTTTTTTGAGCTTCTAACAAAATTCAACATCCACTCACAATTTTTGACAATAAATAAGTAAAAACAAAACAATAAAAACTGCTCTAGGTCCACTATGAATTTACCATATCTACTTCAAACTGATACACTGCATACTTGAAAACCTGCACCTACCTCAATTTGAAGATGAGTACATTTTCCCAAAGATAGGAGATAAAGCAAGATGTACAATCTCATGTTTCCTAGTCAACATTATCCTAGTCAATGCAATCAAGGAATTAAAATATATGGAAGGCATGAAGTTTCCAAAGAAAGAAGTAAATCTGTCCTTATCCATCTCTATAGGAAACTCCAGTAATCTCATCAAAAACTACAAGAATTAAAATAAGTTTGTCAAGTATTTAATGAATTTTATTTCTGTATGTGAGCAATAAATAATTTGAAAATTTGATTAAAAGATAGAAATAGTAACAACATGAAAAATATGAAAACTCAAGAACCAATTTAATAGGTACAAAATCTATACCTACTAAACTATAAAATGTTATTGAGAAAAAAACTAAAGATCTACTGGCAAGACTCAATATTAGGATAGTAATCTCCCTCAAATAACTGACATGCATTTATCACCTAAATCACATTTCAGCCTTCCTTTTGTCTAGTCAAATTGATGGACTCTTCCAAAAATTTATGTGAAAATACACAGAACCAGAGTTGTCAAAAACAATTTTGAGAATTTACACTACCAAACTAACCAAAGCAGTATGATATTGATGTAGAGAGAGCCACACAAATCAGTGGAACTAAAGAGAGCCCAGAAAGAGATTCATACATGTGTCAATTAATATTTGGTAAAGCTGCCTGGCAACACAATGGAAAATGAAAAAAAAAAAAAAAGATAATCTTTTTAGAAAACATTACTGAACCACTAGATATCCACTAGATAGTCAACCTCACCCCTCACCTTGCAGCATTTATCAGAAGTAACATGATTCACCCACTTAGGTAATTCACCTAACTTTTAGAACTGAAAGTTTAAAATCCTTAGAAGAAAACACAGTGAAATATTTGTGAACTTAGGTTAAGAAGATACTTCTTAGAAAAAATAAAGTGAATGATATCTTATCCATAAAATAAAAACCATTGCATTTCACACATCAAAATTTAAAACTTACTATTCAAAAGATCCTGATTAAAAAATGAAAAAATGCAAGTAACAGGTTAGAAAAAATGCATATAGCATACAAATCTGGTAAAGGATTTGTAAGCAGAACATTTAAAGAACTATTAGGATTCAGTATTAAGACAGTCACATTTTAAAATGAACAAATGATTTGAGTAGACACTTCAATAAAGAAAAATTCAAATGAACAATAAGAATGTGAAAACTCATCAACATTATCAGTTATTAGGAGTATGCAAACTAAAATTACAATTACTTTGGAAAACAATTTAGCATTCGTTTATGATTTAAGCATATACTTACTGACTGATAGGTATTTACTTAGAGAAAAGGAATTTCCCACAAATACTTTTACTAGAATATAAATACAGCTTTATTTTTAACAACCATAACTTGAAAAAAATTAAGCCTCATCAACTGGTAAAACAATAAACAAATTGTGATATATCTATATAATGGAATTTTACTCAGTAATAAGATGAAATCAACATTTCATAGATGTATCTGTAAAGCATCATGCTAAGTAAAACAAAGGAGACTCACAATTCTGTTATGGTATGGTTCCTTTTAGATGGTATTCCTCAAGCTTGATGATGGAAGCAAATTAGATATAAAGTTTCAGGATGGAACAGAGGATCAAATGCAAAGTAGTATAAGAAAATATCTGGGGGTGATAGCAAGGTCTTACATCATGATTATCATAGTGGTACATAACTATATTTATTGAAATTTATCAAATTGTACTATTAAAGATGGTGAATTCTAATTTATGTAAATTTTATCTTACTATAACTGAAAAATGGCTGCTTAGAAAAATAAGAATTAGAATAAATGGTACAGTCCAGTTTCCTTTCTGGAAATGGAGGCTCCAAGTTCAGAAACTGAGTCAGACTGGGGAACTGGATGTGGAGGCATCTGAATTCATTGGGAAAAGCATTGTCTCTGGGAAATACAAGTGGTCCAAGCAACAGGTAGGTATATGAGCCAGGAGTTCAGGAGAGAGTCTGCAACTGGAGGCTTAATAGTCATCACCCGCCAGTCTTTTCATCAAGTAATTACCACACTTTTACCTGCAGAACAACCCAGAACTCAGGGGCTTTTCATCTGTGCCTAGATTGACAGATCATAATCTGATATATTCCCTCCATAATCTCTCCCCAAATGGAGCCATCTTCTTCTCTACACTAACAATAATAGGCTATTTTGTTTTTTTTATTTATTTATTTTAATTAAAAATCATAAATTTCCATAGGGCAATGTTGTTTGATTCATTCTGTTATTTTTTCCCCTTCCCCCCCACCCCTCCCACCCCTCTTTTCCCTCTATACAGTCCTTCCTTTCTCCATTCTTACCACCCTCCTTATCCCTAACCCTAAACCTAACCCTAACACTAACCCCTCCTACACCCCCCTTATATGTCCTCATCCGCTTATCAGCGAGATCATTCGTCCTTTAGTTTTTTGAGATTGGCTTATCTCACTTAGCATGATATCCTCCAATTTCATCCATTTGCCTGCAAATGCCATAATTTTATCATTCTTCATGGCAGAGTAATAGTCCATTGTATATATCTGCCACAGTTTCTTTATCCATTCATCAACTGAAGGGCATCTAGGTTGGTTCCACAATCTGGCTATAGTGAATTGAGCAGCTATGAACATTGATGTGGCTGTATCTCTGTAGTATGCTGATTTTAAGTCCTTTGGGTATAGGCCAAGGAGTGGGATAGCTGGATCAAATGGTGGTTCCATTCCAAGCTTTCTGAGGAATCTCTATACTGCTTTCCAGAGTGGCTGCACTAATTTGCAACCGCACCAGCAATGGATGAGTGTACCTTTTTCCCCACATCCTCACCAACACCTATTGTTGCTTGTGTTCTTGATAATCGCCATTCTAATTGGGGTGAGATGAAATCTTAGGGTAGTTTTGATTTGCATTTCTCTTATTACTAGAGAGGTTGAACATTTTTTCATGTATCTACTGATTGCTTGTAGATCTTCTTCTGTGAAGTGTCTGTTCATTTCCTTAGCCCATTTGTTGATTGGATTATTTGTATTCTTGGTGTAGAGTTTTTTGAGTTCTTTATAGATTCGGGAAATTAGCGCTCTATCTGAAGTATGAGTGGCAAAGATATTCTCCCACTCTGTAGGCTCTCTCTTCACATTACTGATAGTTTCCTTTGCTGAGAGAAAGCTTTTTAGTTTGAATCTATCCCAGTTGTTGATTCTAGCTTCTATTTCTTGTGCTATGGGAGTCCTGTTAAGGAAGTCTGATCCTGTGTTGGGGGCCAGAGGGGCGCCTGATCACATCGTCAGCGAGGAGGTTAATTGACTTAAGCACACTCAGGTGATTTATCGTCCACGCACACACTGTATGCGCATGTTGTTCTCAAGCACTCCTAATTGTGCCTGCTCAGACATCTAGCGTCTTGCGTAAGAGGCGTGGCCCTGCTCTCCGCCTCCTGGAGGTGATATAAGCGTAAGCAGAACGAGACAACAAGGAAGCAGCTAGACACACTCAGCAGCAGCCAGAAGAAAGGAAGCAGAGGGAGGCGGCACAGCAGCTAGTAGAAAGAAGAGCGCAGCAGCTAGCAGGAATAGGGCACGAAGAAAGAAAAGACAGCAGAACAGCAGCTATCAGAAAGCGGTGGAAGGCAGATCGCAGAACGGAGAACTGAGACGCATCACTAAAGCACCTTAGGTAGACACAACCTTAGTTCACAGCATGCAGGACGCACCAGTAAGAGGCAGCAGAACTTAAGTGAGGCGTAGCAAGTCTCTCTTCCTCTAAGCTCTAAGTGTTGTGCCCAGCGGTTCGAGACCCCATGAAGACCACCAGAGACCACGATCAATGCAAGCAACAAAGAGTCATTTATTGACAAGCTCGAGCCTGGTCCTCCGCGCACTCGGTGTAACCCGGTGACGCTAAGAGGCCCCGAGCCTTTGTTCAACAGGCCTTTTATAATGAAAAGCAAACAGTTTTACAGTGTTCTTTTTAATTGGTTAACATTTGAACAGCTAAACATTAGTCCTCCTCTGGTTGGGTCCTGCCAATCTATTTGATTCTCATTGGGTCCCACCAGAACTGAACAGTCCTAGAGGAAGAAGGAAGGAGGGAAGGGGTGAACTGTGCAGGAGATGAGTCGGAGTTAGGCCCCCCTGTCCTTGATAGATAAGGTTTCTAGGCAGCTGCACATTTCTCAGACAAATATTTCTTAACAACCTCGATAAGCACGGGGGCCCAGCAGTCCTGTTTGCACTGTATTGGCTTTTGAGGGTGCAGTCGCAACTGCCTGCATCCTGGTAATTAAGACAGTTAGCTGCACAGATATCACCCTGTTCTCAACATAAGCAAAGCCTGTCCTTCTCTCAAAGTCTCTCTTAAGCAAAGTCTCTCTCTCTCTCCTCTCAAAGCAAGTAATCCTCATTTCCTCTATCCTCTATAAACAAACAAGCAAGAAAGCAGTGCACTAAAGAGAAAGATAGAAGTGCCTCAGTTTCCACTCTACCACCCATAAGACCCATGCAAGTTATTGCTGCAGGCGGTGACAAATATCCACGGATTTTGTACCGCAAAGAGCCAGCGACACTAAGCCAACAAGTTGAAGGTTTGGACCTACTTTTTCTTCTATAAAATGCAGGGTCTCTGGTCTGATTCCGAGGTCCTTGATCCATTTGGAGTTGAGTTTTGTGCAGGGTGAGAGATAAGGATTTTGTTTCATTCTGTTGCATATGGATTCCCGGCTATTTTGTTTTGCTTATATATGTCTTACACTAATATGTCTTGTACATATATGTTTTATATACATATGTCTTATATTAATTACTTTTTAAATTTTTAACATTTCCAAAAAGCACTCCCCAAAAATAAAAATTGCCAATAATCTTAATAATGTTCTGAAAAAGAAATTTCTTTTTCAAAGGGACCAATGAAGAAACTCATCATTTAGGGCAAACATACAGTGTTTTCCAGCAGCAAATTAGGAAGTTAACTACATTTCCCTTTGTTGGTTTCTCACTTCTCCTTTTCCTCTGGCTACTTCTCATTCCTGTTCTGCATTTTCTCTAGTCTGTTCCTGGGTCTCCTTCCCACAGGGCTGTTCTTATCTAGTCTTCAACTCTTCTGGTTTGACAAAGTTTCATGGCAATAATCTCTGGTGCTACCTGTCTAGTTGAAGGTATATAACATGAAAGATCCAAAAGATTCAATCTCAGAAATTGCTTTTCAAGGCTAGTGACATGAAGAAAGACTTGGTTATGGATTTCTGCCTGGCCTGCCTCACAAACACAGCCTATCCTGGGCTGCATCCATTTTTAAAACTGTCTCTGACATAGAATCATAGCTGTCATCTGTAAGATGACATCTAAACATTCTGCCTGCATTTAAAGAATAAAGACTTCTGGGTAGTGTAATTTTCTGTCTGGTAAAGATTTTTAATAAAGAACCCTGTCCATAGTCTGAAATAACTGTTGAATAACTCATGGAATGCCATAAATTAAAATTCAAATTTCACTATTCAGAGAAGTTTAGATTCTGAATTCCGCATGTATCATATTGTAGAATTTTTACAGTTGATAGTGTCACATACAGCATTAGTATTATATTCCTTGTTACCAAAGGTACTTTTGGTGAGAAAGCTATGAGAACTGCACACAGTGTCAATGGTAAATAGAGGAACCTAAATTCAGTCCTTTCCCCCCCAATCATCTAGATTTGCTGAATCAAGCAAAGAACATAAATTGTCATTGCACTTCAGATGTACACTCTCTATTTAATATTTTTTGATTTACCATGAAAAACATGTATTAAATTTTACTGTTTAACTCTTAAGTGTTCTAATTATTTTAACAGTAGTGTTTCCATCATAACACTGTATGTGACTCACATGTCATTTTCTAAAATTACATCTCTTCTTGGATGTGATATTTAGTTTTATATCATTACATAAATTAGTTTAAACCAGGAAAAACAATACATCAAAATATATATCTTCATTAATAAAACAATACCCACATTCAATTAATATTTTTAATTCTTCATATACTTCTATATTAAAACTTCAAGCCACTTATTTACTATCTGATTTATTTCATATTAATGCTATAGAATAATCACGTGTTCCAAATTATTTTTTCATCATTTTTTACTTTCTTTTGGGCATTTTGTAATATTTAATACTTGGAGTAGATAAAGAACAATGAGCCTACAGTGGAAAGACCTTAGAATATTATTTTTCAAAATGTAAACTAAAATGAAAACACAGTTCTTTCCAGTACAAAGATGATATTTAAGATAAAAAGGTACTGCAAACTAAGTACATCTGAAGGATATGATTTAGCCTGCAAATTGCAGACTTGAAACTATTGACACTGAGACACCTTTTTTCAAGAATAAGGCATGAATTTGATCATGACCTTGACAGATAATATCCTAAAGAAGGTCTTTGAAAAATGAGTTAGTGATATCTTTTCTCTTTCTAATGGTGGAGTGTCCACTTCAAATAACTAAATTGTTGACCTTTCCTTTAATCTGTAGCCTAAGGGAGAAACTATACTCTGGATTTACTAGGTACAGCAAACTGTACGTTCCACCCCTAAGTAGCTCTACTATGTCAATTTTATAGCCCTAACTCATCCCACCTAAGTGTTTTCCAGGTTCTACTTGATTATTTCAGTGGATAAACTCCTATATTTTCTTAGTCTGGACATTCAACATATTTCAGGTCATTTTCCCCTGGGTCAGTTGCTGAGCACTATTGAGTATACTGTTGATTAGATTCAACTACTTGGAAATATATGTAATTATCTTTCTTCTCATTCAGGGAGGTGCTGATTAGGGTCACTTTCCATGGAAAAAAAATATGAGACAGTGATAGGGACATATGGGGGTTTCTTTGTGCTTTCAGGAAAAACTTGTGTAGGGGAATGATAGAAGCAAGACTGGATATAAAATATTAATAGCAAATGACTTGCTGCAGAGACTTCAGCTGATATCCTGCTTCACTGACATGGCCTGTTAGAGATATCTCCAGCTGAGGCTGAGGGCTTCGCCCTTGTGTTTATAGAAGGTAGGCAACATAAGCTCTTGTTCCTTTAGCCAGGCACAATTCTTAGGAGTGCTCAGTTGTGAGTCCTTAGAAGTCAGTCTGCCCCACAGCCAGAGATTCGATGCCTCAGCCCAAAAGCAGGAACTTAGGCCCTGTTCTACAGCTTTCCCTATCTTGTTCTCTACTGAAAACACCTCTTCTTGTGCTCTACCTACTCTCCTGCCTGAAATCTCACCCTTAGGTTGATTTCTCCAGCTGAAACATGATGTCTCTGTCTTCTGTGGCATCACACGTTTCTTAGTTTGTGCTGCATAAATACCATGGAGGCAAGCAGCCTCCACCTTTTACTGCATCATGATTTTCTGAGGATGTTTCAATCTCTGTCAAATGATTTGGCCAAAGCAACTAGGCCTTTATACTGGCAACATTCATTTTGAGTAAGCTTCATTTGAAAGAAAGAAGAAAAAAAACAGCCTTCGATACAGAACAAATTCTAAAGTTTTTCAGAATTTTAAAATTTGGAAGTATATTTATGGTATAGGAAGTTCTGTAAGGGAAAATAGATTTTTCTGTTATTAAAACCTAAAGACAATAGCCCAGTGAACTGTTTCTAACAATCTATCCTTTATCTAAATAACAAAGTAAAGGAATTCTGAAAATATGGATTTTTCCTATAATAACATAACTTATTAGAACTGTAAGGTGTTTTTCCTTTTTAGTTAAAATAAAAAAAGCAGAAACAATACCACAGTAATGTTACTGAACTCTTCAACATTAACTCCTTAATATGACCCAGTGTCTGTGTACAGTTAAAGATTATCTCTAAAAGGGTTTGCAGTATGTTTTGTTTATATTGTCTTTTTGTTTGGTTTGTCAGTTCGTCAGAATCCAAACAAGTCCCACAACTACATCTGCAATGGTATCTGTCTAAGGCTCTTCCCATCCAGGTATTTAGATATACAAGCTTGATTAGATTTTGGTTACAGCTTGATGTGTCCTCTCTGTTAGTGACATGCGTTGAGCTACCTACAAATGAAGTGGATTGTGAATGATATGGAAATGACAAACCCTAAAACAGTGGCCTGGGAAGAGAGAGGGAGAAAAAAGATGAAACTTTGATAACACCGATCCTTTCCCAGTACATCTTTCCCAGTGACAATCCCTGGGAAGGAAGCAAACACCACCAGTGACCAAACACTCCCTGGGAAGGAGATATCAATCAAGCCTAAAATGTCAGTCTTTGGGAAGAAGCCAAAACATTGATCCTTCCCCATTTAAATCCTTTCCCAGTGATAGTACAATAGATCCTGGAGGGGAAGAGGTAAGTGCTGAATGCTGAACTCTGGACCCTCCATCCTTCCCAGTAAAAGCAAGTTTCAAATTCTCACAACCTGTTTCCTGGATGCCCAAACTTATTTGTTCTGTTAAAGTCTTCAATGGTTAAGTCATCTCGCAGATAAGCACAGATTTCTTCCCTAACAGGTGGCCATTTTCTACCCAAAAAGTGAGCAATTTGATGCCTGAGTTGGCTACATAATAAAAGGTATAGCTGATCCAAGAAGTCTGCTCCTGTCCCAGTTATTTACCAGGAATGGGGTGAAAAATGTTTTGGTTATTTTTGCTTACAGATTTAACTTTAAAACATTTTAACAAAAAAACAAATGAAACTAAAAAAGCAGAAAAGTGATAGTTTGTTGAATCCAAGTAATGAGTTCAAGGAGTTTCATTTATATAATATTATTTTTCCTTTATTGTTATGTGTTTGAAGTTTAAAAAAAAATCAACTACATATATTTTGTAAAAAGAGAAAATCATTGTGGGGTGCCATCCATGGCCAGCAAATAAAACCAAGCTTGGTGGATGGATCTATGAGACTTGGAAGTCTGGATCTCAGGAATTGGCAATTATGAGTAATTGTTCCAGATTGCCTGGAGTATGTGGTTTCTGTGCAGATTGGTTCACTCTTGGAATTTGCAAACCCTAGATGTGCCAATGACCCACTAAAGCACAATGACTTGCTTAACTCCATCCCATTCTTTTTCTCACTGAAGAAGCTCCTCCCAGTCCCCCTTTGAATTGTACCCCTATAAATGAAGAGAAAGTGGGTCCTCCATTGTGTTAAATCCAGACCCTTTAGCTTGGCTCATGACCCCATTTCAAAGATAATTCTGTTTCCTGTGGTTTTTTCTGTTAAATTTCTTAAGGATTGATCATTTACAGCCAGCCCATCCCTCCGACAGGAACACTTTCCTTGCTCATGTGGAACATGCAGCAATAAATCACCCCTTTAAGATGAGTTTTAAAGAGGATATTTTAAGAAAAATATGCCAGTTTATGTTTAATAAACATAAGAAAGCGATTACACTGAAAGTAAAACAGCCCAAGTAATTATATAAGACATCAAAATTTACTTATTATATATTGGTTTTAGGTATGTTCAAGGCCTAAATTAACTGTTTTTTCTTTCATTCACATGAAAATAAGCTCTTTTAAGACATTAATTTTAAATGTCTATAATTAACACATGAGACATATATATAATGATATATCATAACAAGTCAGAAAAATAAAATAATCATTGTGAGGAAATAATCAGTTATATGTAATAAACTTGAAAAGCAAAAGAGACTATTTCAATCATCTTGAGATAATTGATAACTTGAGAATCTGCTGAAATTATTTATAGGTTAATATAAATTTCAAAACCTAATCCCAGAAGTCAGAAAAAATAAAAATAGACCAACTGCATAAGTAAGTTGGAAGAGTTGTAAAAGTGCTACACATCACAAAATCAAAAGGACCAGATGTTTTCTCGCAAAAAGGTTTTCATCTTTAAAGAATCAGAAACTTGAGTTTATCTAAAACATTTTAGAACTTAGAGAATTAAAGTTCCAATACTCTTTTGAAAATCAACTTATTAAACTATAATTTCAACACAATAAAATGTGTTGTTCTTCAAAAGACATTATAAACTTTAAGAGGAGGGTTTGGGGGTTTGGATAACCCACTAGTATTGGACGGCTCTTATTGATTGGACAACTCCTATTGATTATATGCTCTTTGGTTAACCCCTAGTTTTTCCTTTGGCCACTGCTTCTTGGAGGGTCACTTTAATATTCTTTAGGAAAAAAAGATAAATCCCTATATATTGATAATGATATAATATCTAAGATACATTGCCAAGTTAAAACAAAAATATTCAAGGCAAACAATAGGTTATTGTGTATGTTATTTAGAAAGACCAAAAGGATCTTGATAGATACACAAATATTAATCTGTTAAATTTTTGGAGGGGACTTCAGTGTCTGCAAGAAAGGATCTTTCATAATGCAACTTCTCACACCATTTACTTTTGAGCAGTTTGCATGTATTACCTATTGAGAAATAAAATTAAGTTATTCTGCTATATGAATAAAGAAAATTATGTACTATCCTTTTATAAATCCTCCAATTTAGGGTGTGCATATAGATTTTTTAATTTCAAAAGAGAAAATGAAGACATGGAACAATTAATTTTCTCTAAGAAATCATAATAACTACCATTTAATGAATACTTAATGTGTGTCAGGAGTTTAAATGCAGTATTTATATTATTTGGAAAAGAAAGACATTATAAATTTTGCTATTTTGATGAAACCAATGAAGCTCAAAAACTTTAATTTTCCTCAAGGTCATAGTTATTTCAAAAAACAGAGACAGAATTTTAACCCAAATATATACATTTCTAAAGCATACGGTTATTGAATTAGATATTTCTGCCACTCAGAAAGCAATTAGCAGAAGAATACAACTTAAAATCTTTTAGTAACTAAGACTTTTCTTTTTCTTTGAAAAGTATATGAAACTAAGTGTAGAGGATGGCAGGGAAAAGGAATTATTTAATCAGAAATAAGGATTTGTTTTTCCTGTAAATAAGTTGTTTCTATATTATATATCACATACTCCAAACATAATTTAAAATAGGACAAAGTATTGACCTCACATTTCCTATCATCAAGCCCCCTAATCTCCAGCAATAGCTAATAATTTGTAGGTCACAGTGTAAAATCAAAACAGAAGGAGCTGAGTAAAACAGTAAGCATTTTAAGATGGTGACAGCAGAGCACGGACCAAGTGCTGTGTAAGGCTCTGAGTGACCACATAAGTTATCAATCCACGAAGGCAGCCCTCAGGACCATCCCGCCCCAGCAATAAGATATATACTTACTTCTGCCATCATTTGCTCAGATTAGTTAATACAAAACATGCTGTCGTAGACGTGAAACGAGTACTCAGAACACCACACTCTTGCTGTTGTTCCTGCTGCAACATTTCTTCTTGCTACGATTGTCTTACTGTTTCTCATCTTTGGTCCTACAGTCTCTATATTTGAGTACCCCAGGGCTCAGACCATAGTTCTCTTTTCTTCTCTATCTGTAGTCATTCAACTAATAAGCTCATGTGGATTCATCCTTGTCAATTTATCTACAAGCTGGTAATTTCCAAATCTACGTCTCTTACATTGTCCTTGCTCCCAAACATGAATCTCCATCTGCCTACTTGACTTCTCCATTTGGATGAATATCCAAATGATGCTTGTAATATAAAAAATAATAAACCAAATTTCTGATATCCTCTCCTCTAAAACAAAACAAAGAAGTAAACAATTCTATCTATAGCTTCTCAAGTCAGTAGAAGGAAGGCAACTCAGATCTTCTGATTACATAAACCAAATTCTTGAAGTAATTGTTTCTCTAAAAACCTACATCTACACTGAGAGAAAGTCAAGTGACTTGATCTTCATAATATATTCAGAAAACCATTATGCTCACCAATCCACTTCTAATACTCTGCTTATCTTCATTATCACCAATTATTTGTATTATTGAAATAACTTCTAACATATTGTCCTTCATCTTCCCTTCATCTCTACAATCATTACTGTAGATTCCTACTTTACTACCTATATCAGATCAACTCTTTACAATGACTCAATGACAAGAAATGTGGCTCACTGCTGTCATTCTCACTTCCTCTTCCCCACTACTGGTCTCTCTCCACTTCAGATACAGTGGCCCCCATGAAGTACCTCTAACACAATGACCAGGGTCCCACATGAGGACCTTTGCTTTCCCTGGTTGCTCTGTCCAGAACACTCTTTCCTAGATATGCCATTGGATAAAATTTTCGATATCTATGTTTTTCTTCAAATTTTCTTACAATCAAACTTACTCTAAAACCTTATTTAATCCGGCCATGTGCCACCACCTGGCACCCCACTTAATGTACTTTTTGCCCACCTAGCTATTCTGCTATTCATGTTTCTGTAACATAACACAATAATACTTATCAATATGCTTATTTTTTTTTTTTTTGTCTACCTCCATGCTTTGAGTTAAATATTTTTTGTTCCCTTTGAAGCTCATGTTAAAATATGATTCCTAATGGAATAGTTTTGGGAGGTGGTAGGGCCTTTAAAAGGTGTCTGATTCATGAAGGTAGAGCTCTCATGAAGCCGTTAAAAACACTATCTTAGGACTGATTCGCTACTGCAAGAGCAGGGAGTTATAAAGCAAGGCCACCCCTTGTGCTTTATCACACATGAACCCACTTGTCTTTCTGCTTTTCCAAGCTTATGTTGCAGGACAAGGCCCTTACCAGCTGTGACCTCCTGATCTTGGACTTTCAGACTCCAAAGCTGTAAGTTACATAAATCTGTATTCTTTATAAAATCTGTATTCTATAAATCCTTATTCTTTATAAAACACCCAGTTTCAGGTGTTTTTCAAGAGTAACAGAAAATGCACCGCAGCACCTCCCACACCCAGCTACGTAAGCTGAGGAAGATTCAAAGGTACGTCTTTTTCAGTGATATGCCCCAAATTTGGAATATCTAAAATAATACCTGAAACCTAATAGGTGTTATATATTTATGTATAATCCAATGGATATATTAAAATTCATAAAACATTTTTAATAAAAATGCTCTTTGCCAATTTGTATTTTAATTCTCCCAAAATTTCAATTTTTTACTTATCATATTTTGGTAAAATTTAACCCTGTCAATGACATAATGTTGATTTTATAATCTTATATTTTGGCATTCAACAAGTCTATGAATTCCTTGAGGTCTGTTAGTGTGGGATATTTTGTGCTGCATGTCTAGTTTTTTTATACTATGCATTTTCTGGAAATATCATGGAGTATTTATCCATAGACTACATATTATAAAGAGATAATTATTTTCATTAGAGGAAAAAGAACCTTTGTGACATTTTGAGAGCATTGTGAGAGAACACTTAAGTATACAATAAGTGGTATAATACAAGGCATCCTCCTGGTTACTTTTGTCATGACCTAACAGTTAATAAACAAATAGATATTATATGGAATGTATTGCCTTTCATTATAGGATTACATTTGAAAATGTAGGTGGTAAATCAATTCTAATTTTACCAAATAATTTCACAAAGAACATAAATTATTTTTATGTTTTAGTGTTGTATCTGTTCATTTGTATTATAAATAAGACTAGTATTCTTTTTGACACAGAGTGCTTTCTTAATAGTTTTGTTATGAATTAATGAGGAAATTGAGTTGTTAACAGAAGATCACCATAAATAATAAAAAATACAAAACCACCCTATGTTTAAATGTATTTTGCAAATACATTGCATTGTTAAGAAAGAGAGAATGAATCAATCAATTTACTTTTTAAAATAATCTGTCTTGGTCTGCATTTGTAGCTCAGAGGAAGAGTACCTACCCAGTGTGCTAGAGAATCTGGGTTCAATCCTTAGCCAGAAAAAAAAAAAAAAAAAAGACAGTCTTGTTATAGAAAAGAAAATAGTTTAGGGAGGGAAAACACAGAAAGATAAGCTGGTGATGTCATAATGGTTCTATCACAAAACTGTAAGCATGATGGATTATTAAACTATCATGTCTTTAGAGCAAATTTCACCAACACACCAATCTTCTTCAATTTAATTTCATAGAACAAGAATCTGCATATTAAGCTACTAAATTGCACAAAACCTGATACCAGGCTCAAATACTTAGTAGGTGCTATAGTTTGAATGTTTATCCTCTCCAAAAGTCATGTTGAAATTAAATTGCCATTGTAGCATTCTCAAGAAGTGGACCATTAAAATGTAAGTAGGCTATGAGAGCACTCCCCTCATATGAGTGAGTTTAAAGTCTTTAAAGAAGGGCTTTCAAGAATGGTTCTTTTTGCTCTTCCCTTCTTCAGTCATGTGAGGAATGGTGATGTTACTGGAGGATTAGTTGTGTTTTTTGTTTTTTTGTTTTTTAATAAAGGAAAAACATACCTTTGGAGAATGCACCATTTAAGATGCCATCTTAGAAGCCAAGACCAGGCAGTTAGCAGACACCAAGCCTGCTGAGGCCCAGATCTCAGACCTGTCAACCTCCAAAACAGTAAGAAATAAATTTCTATTCTTTATAAATTACCCAGTCTCAGTTATTTTTCATAGCAACAGAACCAAGACAGTAGGTCAAAGTGTCATTTGCCTGGAGAGAGAGAAGTTAAAAAGTAGAAAGTAGCGATCCCCTCTCCCCACCTCTCTGTCCCTTAATTAACCTTGCCATAACCACATACCCCTCCTAGTGAATCTGACCTAAAAGGCCTAAAAAAAAAAAAAAAAATTAATGAATAATGGAAGAAAACTATCAAGTACATAGTCTTTGAAACTCCTTTAAGTTCTCATGAACTTTGAACAGATTCCTATTGAAAGTTATCTATTTCCTAATTCATGTGGATTTGGAATACATTAACTATCTGTTTACCATAATCAAATTCCATACCATTAAGCTACTAGAAGTTAATTTTACTGGAACTTTGCCCAAGTGTTCTTTTCATAGCTTTCTTATTCTCCCTCATCATCATTATTCAGTATTTAACACTTCAGTTTTTCTTTTTCAAAGCACTAGCCTTTTGTCACATGTCAATATGATATAAACATTTACATAATAAACTAGTTATGCTTTTCTGAAATAAAAAGCAGTATGTCAAAGCCACTATAATTCATTCCCAATTATTTTATGAATTAAGATTTCCATGCATATTTTCTTAAATGAACAATTTACATAGTATATGAAGACGTTTAAACTAGCTAGTACTTTTAGGGTCAACAGTATGATTATTTGAATTTTTCACACATTTATGAGTGGTGTTGATAAATGACCTGAGTCTGTTTAACTCATTTTCTGGATAAAAGCATCCCAACCACAGCCAGACACAGTAGTGCACACCTATAACCCCAGCTATTTGGAATGATGAGGCAGGAAAATTCAAAATTAGAGGCCAGGTTGGACAATTAAGTGAGACCTTATCTCAAAAAATGCACAAAAATGGTTAGGGGATAGCCCAGTGCTACAGCACTTGCCTAGCATGTGTAAGGCTCTGGTTTTCCTTCCCAGCTTTGTAAAGAAATAAGAGAGAGGGTCGGGGGGCACATGCAAACACACACACAAAATCATAACATGAAAAAAAGTACTTAGAAATTTGAAATTTTAGAAACTAAATTTAGAGTTACCACTTCTCTTTTGAGATTATGAATAATTATAGTCACTTGCTTTTCCAAGTCTTGTCTACACTGCAGAAGACAACTTCATATGTGGTTTTATTTGTTAATGGCTCTAATGTGGATTTCTATAGGAATTTCTTTAAAAATCTTAGACTATAATGATTAGAACTCAGACATGGGCTTCAAAGGAACCAGGTTAGAGTATTATTTCAACTGATCCTACCCAAAAACTACAACTGTTTGAGTCAGTTTCTCAAATTATAAAAGAAACACAGGGATCAGATAATGATGTTGTAAAAGAACATCATATAGTCCATTATAATTAGTAGATGTTTACTACAATTTTTACAAAGTTAATAAGAATTCTTCCTGAATATAGAAGAGAAAATTTTTTAATTTGCTATGTTCAACAATAAAATACATTAGTTTATTGAAATCAAGGATCAACTAATTAATTAATTGATTGATCAAGGATTAACTAATTAATTGATCAAGGATTAACTTTAAAATACACCACCTGCTATGTAGAAATTCAATGTCAAAATTTCTCAGAGTCAAGTACTCGAAAAATTATTGTTGCTTACATGTTATAAAGTCAATAAAGCCTAGCATTAAATCTTTCACACAGTAAATGTTCAATTAATTTCACGCTTACTCGTATTAAAACATTTCAAAACATATTTTTGGCAAAATAAGCAATTTCATTTTAAATAGCACAATGATGGATCAACATATATGACTTATAATTTTTAAGTTTCGATCTTTGTGTCAAAACACCTAAACATTTTCAGGTATTTTCTAACATTTTGCATTTGAAAAGAATATCGTAAAATTCTTTTTAAAATAGTATAATTTGAAATCAACTAATAAACCAGAGTCTGTCACAATATCAAAACATGTTCTGCCACACTGTGTGTGTTTATAGTGTAAGTATAAAGACAGAGCTAGGCATGTCTAGCAAGGTCAGCAGTATTAGTTGAATTGGGCAGATCTGAAACTGAAACCAGATAGTATGGTTAAGTGGGCAGGTTCTTTCCTAGTTAAATGATTCCAAAAGATGTTTAATTTTAGGAATCACCAAGAGAACATTTTTAAACTTTATCTAGGACTGGTCAAACCTGGGGTGAGTCTAAGAGATTGATATACATATATGTTTATCTATCTATAAAACATATATATGTGCATTGGTATAGTTGATATAGATACAGATATACATATTTCCATATCTTGGGTTATTTTTTTAGTAATCTGTCAGGTTTGGAAAACAATTTAATTTTAGTTACTCGAGACATATCTCGTGGATCAATAGCACTAGGAGCTGGGTGACATAAAAAAACTCAGAAAGTAAAAGTAACCTTGATTACTAAAGCATTATATTTACTTTAACATTAAGGCTCAAGAAACTGGTTGAAGATAATCAAAATATCTTTTGCAGGAGAAATTCAGTCAGTGATGGCAGAGGACTATATCAGGACAGATTGACAATACTAAAAACAAAGTTCAGGCAAAAGTCAAGACTCAGATGAAATGACAGGGAATCACAGGCATCTATAATAAGGCAACTAAAACCAAGGCTTAGGTGATGCAAAGCAGGCCCAAAGTAGTTACAGATAGGCTCCTTCCCAGAGACTTCTGGTGGGCTTTGTTTTTAGTGTGTGATCAAGGTCATGAACACTCTGATTCAATGTATGTACTCAAGGTCATAATCATTTGCTTGTAAGCATGTGCCCACTGATATAACCTAGTGGTAGTGCACCTTCTTTGGCTTGTGTATAAAAAAAAGCCTATGGAAAAGGCTCATGGGAGCCAAATGAAACTGACAGAGCTGGGGAATGACTAAGGACTATTGGCACCTCCAAATAAAGGATGATCACTATCCCAACTGTGTCTTGCATCTTCTTCCACCTGCCAGGATACCAAATGTGTTTTCTGTGTCTGATCTGCAAAGGGAGATTAAGATCTTGTGGCTATTGAAAAAGCCACAAGAATGAGAAAACCAGGATTTTCTTTTGTACCTTAGGAAATGTATTTAAAATCATTAACATTTAAGAAACACAGATATTCTACAGAGTAATGAAGAAGTTATAATGTGAAAGAGATCAGAAAGAAGAAAGTTTCCTATGTCCATTCTCATTTTGAATTATGTGAACACAAAACTATATGAAAAATAAACAAAACAAAAAAAGCAAAGGATACAATTCATATGTAAAAAATCCTATCAGTTTGGTTTGGGAAGCATATTTAGCTTTCTTTGGTTGTTTCCAAATTAAAATAAGGGGCAAAATGAAAAAATAGATATATTTAAATAGAGCAACTGCCATTTATTGACTAGGTCTCTACCATTCCAGGGGGATGACTGCAGAACACATGGTTTGGCTCCCCAGGATGACTGCTACAGGGGTCATGGGCCAGCCTTCTATTTCCATATGTGGTTTGGTATCCATTGTCCATTTGTGTATTCAGACTCTCAAATGGCACGGTGTGCTCGAAGCACAGTTACAGAACAAGACTGTTCTAGGGAAGTTAGAGGGTTAGAGTGGGGGATGAAATTGAAAGTCAGAATGGTTCATATCATAAAGGCCTTTAAGAGCACACTAAAGAATGCAAACTATTTTTTATACTGCTTTTTAAAAATTATTTAGAAAAAATTTTTTCTGTGCCAAATTTGCCATCAAATTAGGCTGAGTTCAAATGATAATTACCATCTTGCCAATACCTGTATTTAAATTTAAGCTCCAAAAGATTTGAAAGTATTACCTAAGGCATGTACTTCCAACTCAGTGTTCATAGCACATGTTTCACCAGCAAAATGATGTCAGTATTCTGAATTAAAAAGTGTCAAAGTTTCTGTTATAAAAAGATATAAGGGTTTAAATATAATCAGGGAAATTAACATCTAAAACCCACCACTACCCCCAGATCTAAAAAATAATCTAAATTCATTTCATGTAATTTCCATTCAAAAAGAACCCAGGTGCTTAGAGAAGTTCTTGATTGTATGAAAGAAATTTTTCCAAAGAAAGGAAGGCCACAGGTGGCTTCAGGGAATGGAATTTTCAACTCCTTTTTGTTAATTAGAAGAAGTAATTGGAGAGAGGAAAATGCTGAAAAGAGCAAACCTTGCTCTGAACGCTGTTTTTAACTATCACTGTTATTGCAATGATAAACGTAAGCTGTGATAGAAAAATCTCTGTAAGAGCAAATCGACATGCTAAGACTTGGGAGGAGTCCAAGCTCAGAAAGTAGCTTTCAGGAGACCCTCGATTGTGTACCCCAGGCTACCAAAGCAGGAAAGTCCCTGCTGAGGAACAAGTCAGATGAGAGGTATTATATCAGGATGGGGCCAATGCTCAAAGCCAGGAGAGAACAGCCAAACACGTTGAATTTTAATAAAATTTCAGATGTAATACCCATGTATCTGAATGACTATAATGGCATTCTTTCATACTTTCAAGTGAAATATTAGTTTTCATATTGTTAAACCATTTGGAAAATGAAAATCTCATTTAAAGAGTAATGTGCTTTGGACAAAATAATCTACTGTGCACAATACAAATTGAAACGAAATTTGTCTTTTATTTAAATTATTTTAAACAATTTTCTATAAATTTAACTATATATTAATGTGTCTATGGAATATCAATGTAAAAGCATGCATAATCCTGCTCCCCTAACTCTCAAAAAAGAAAGTTGAGGAACCTGGCAAGTGACTGGAATCATGTAGCTAATTACAGACCCTTCCTTCCTTTCTACTATTCCCCATTTATGACAAATGAAAAAAAAATCATTAGAGAGCAAATTGTCACTCTCAGTGAAGGAGTGAAGGTGTATTTTTCCCCTAATTTAAAAGCAACATGGTCTTGATTTTTTGGACAATTTTATACCACTTAAAACAATTTTATTAGGAACTATTAGGAACCACAAAGTAGTTAAGATCATTTGGCTAAAGAAGACCTTTGGAGAAAGGACTATAAGAAAAAGGATTAAAAGACTTTCTTAAAATTCATGCAACAGTGGGTTGCCTCTGTTCGTAGACACTTTCTAGAGAAAGTGTTAAGTGCTTCCTTCATAGCTTCAATTGTACTAGGTGAGCCCAGAACTTTTGTAGCACTAATATAAAGGGTAAATAGTGTTTAGTGATATTTACAATAAAGTTTCCAACACATCTAGTGGAGATCAACAAGTCTGCTTCTGACCAAGACTCATATACAACTATTCTAATGATCCTTCTTGGGAAAGCAACTTCTCCCTTTGTGATGTAAAATTTTTTCACCACTAAGACATGGACAAAAGAGGTAATCATTAAAACACATGCAATAAATTGTACTGGATTTATTCCTTAGTCTTTGGAACCCATTATGGGTTGAATTCTACATCAAATTCCTAACACCATGTGAAGATAAAGGTAGTTATAGGGGTGATACATTTATAAGCCAAGGAATGTCAAGGAAAGATTATCAGCAAAGTATGAGAAACTACCAGAGAGGTATAGAAAGATTCTCCCTCAAAGGCCCAAAAAGGAACCAACTCTTCTGACATATTGATTTTAGACTTCTAGCCTCCAGGATCATGAAGCCATAAACATTGTTTTTAAAGCCAACCAGTTTGTTATAGCACCTCTAGCAAACTAATACCCAACTTAAACTAGATGAATAGCTCTGACACTAGCCATATTGTGATGCGATTTAACTATGAGAAAAACAGTGACATAGCATCTTTATTCCCTAACTTACTTTGTTGGATGGCTTTCCTTTATGTTGTTTGGGGGTTTTATTAATGATTTCTGAGCATGCATGCTCTAGTCAGTGGTGTGGCTGGGCATGAATAATGCAACAATCAAAGGATCTCAGAAAAAAGATATTCTTACTTTTTAGTGGACAACCTTATACACAGAAGTTGTAACAGCTGTCTAGTTACAAATATATTAGAAGGATTACTATCTTCAAGAATTTTTATTAAACTTTGAGTACAAGCAATTGTCTATATATTCTTTTAGTTTCATTTAAACAATGGATTCACCTACACAAAGCAAGGTAAGAACATAACAATGAATACAGAAAACAATATTCCCCTTTTCCAAACTTTGAAAGTGTCATTGTGGCTCTAAATTAGGATGGCTAAACTATTATTACGTAGGTTTGAAAGTTTGGTTTGACCTTCTGCTGAGCTGTAGTCTACTAATCAGTCTTTTACAGGACATACCTAACATTCAACACTGTGATTTCTAGCTGTTAGCCGTTGCTCTGGCTCCTGCAGACACAAGTTATTTATTATTTATTTAATTTTTCCTCAAGGACTTTATCTACGAATTCCCTCACACTAGTAATTGCACAGATTTCTTCCTGGTTATTGGACATCCCATCCATCTGTCTTTCTCTGGTAATTTTCTGTGTGCCGTCCTTTAGTGCCATTTTGCAGCTTATTATTGATCCCTGGGGCCTTATAGTCTGTGCCATAAAACCATCTTCCTTATGTCCTGCCCTGGTGCCTCCAGCATCACTAAATGCTTCACTGGCCTGCAGCTCACTATGTGTATCACTGGCTTTCCAGTCTGTGCTCATGGCCAGTGGCCCACTCATAATTAGGACGGGCAGTTGGGCAGACCCAAACAATGTACTTGTTAACAAGGTACAATTGAAAAAATGCCTTCCTTATCTGCATGAGGGAAATGGATTTCAAAAGATTTATTTTGAATGACACTTAATGATTTATAAACAAATTTAAGGAATGAAATACACTCACTTCCAAGGAAAGGGGTTAACAAATGTGTTCTCTTCTGTGTCACAAATGATCATTTCTTTTGACTTATGATCAAATCAGAACAATTAGCAATAAGAGTAACCGATGAAAAGAAATTCAATTTTCATAATACTAATAAATACTACAGAGCATAAAAAGTTGAGAGAAATTAGTGGTCTAGGCAACACTATAAATAAAGAAAAACATGAGTAGCTTTGACATCAGAAAGATGCCAACACTAAGAGGATAAAGGAAACTCTCATTTATGTTATATGGAAAATATTTATTAATTCTATGTGACAAGAACTGAGAGATGAGACCAATGCGGTAGACTTCTTTTTGTTTATAGATAAAATAGTAGCATAACATACTTAAGAGAGTTTTGTTATCAGTATGAGTTATATAGTACAAAAAAGATTTTGAACTCTGTTAATCTATTTCCTGATTCTAAGTTCATTTATATTTGTGAGAGTATTAAAGCCAACCCCCTGAGTTTTCTCAGTTTGCTGGAAATATTGCAATAGAAGGTGGAATGTTATGGTTAGAAAAATAAAGTGGTGCCTGTTCTTTGTTTCTTCTCGATAACAAAGCCCTTATTTTGTGCTCAAATCAAGTAGTGACAGTACTTCTAAAAATCTGGCCGTCTACCCCATTCAAGAGTTACTGAATCATCTGAGATAATTCTGAAGGTTGTTTGCTTATATTTCCAATTTCTTTGTCCTCCCTGAAATAGAGCTGCATACCATCCCTTTGTCACATGAGTTTGTTTTCCCCTTGCAACAGAAGTCTCTTTTACCCACAGTAATACTCAACTGATTTGTGTGACTTGCCTTTACCAATGAAGGAGAGAATATATAATATGTGCCGGGTCCTGTAAGGAGCCTTAAATGTGCTTGTGTGGCTTTGTTTGTCCTCCTGGGGATTTCTTATGTCCCCATTAGAAAAGCAAAACCCAGTTAGCCATTAGTTCCAAAGAGGAAGAATAGAGAAAGGACCTCAGCCTGACCTGCATTCTGGAGTACAGGCTACATCATTTCACCTGCAGACCTGTGAAAGAAATATTTCACAGTGCAAGTCACAGAAATATTGGGAATGTTTGTTTCACACCATTATTGCTGTAGAAATCTGACTTCTACATTAATCAAGTCTCTTTTCCTCACCTAGGCAGTGGCTGGTCTAGGAATGAACATGTTAACATTTTTCTGGACTTGAGAAGTGTACATGGGACAGGTTCAGGGAAAGCTTTTTCTTGCTGATACACAAAAAGATTAACAATTGGAAATGTTCTCCTTCCACTGTGTCTGCATTGTCATCTAGTAACCATCTTACTACTATGAACAGGCAAAACTGAGTACAAAAGCTAGGACCTGTGGTTGATTCAGTACAAAAACTAGGACCTGCACTTTAATGATGTTGTTACACTGCTGAATTGATGGATTTATTAGGTCTGGAAATGTCATGAATTGGAATTCCGTTAATTGAAACTGAAAGCATGTTGATTTATACAAAGAAGAAGTAAATATTACACATTTACTGTGTAGCCAAAGCAAATTTGGTTTTAGTCCTATAGAACTTTCAAGGGTTGGGAAAGAACATCTATAAGGGGTGAAATAGTAAATATTTTAGGCTTTGTGAACCACATGATTTCTATTCCAACTACTTAAATCTACACTTGTAGCAAGTAGATACTACATAAATAAACAATATGACTGTTATAAAATTTTATGTACACCAAAAAAAAAGAAGTGTCTGGATTTAGCCTGCAGGATGTACTTTTCTGAACCCCAAACTAAGGTCTGACTTAAACTATTGTGATAATAAGCTAAGTGGTATGTATTGTAAAAAGATCTTGTCTGGATGAAAAAGAACAGGCTGAATGGGACAATATATACTTATAGATTTTCCTCAATGGCCTTTGCTCAAGGAAGATGATTTTACCCAGTTATCTAAAATTAAAACTAACAGAGCAGATACTAGTGCAATCCTTAAAGGTCATTTCAGTACAAAAATCTTTGGCAGAGAAGGCATCTGCTTCTGAAGTATAGCTACCCTGATACTCTGAACAACTGGATCCTAAATTTAAAAGCAAAAACTTTTTGATATAGTCATTTTGTAAGCAAAGAGAAAATTCTCTAGAAAAAAAAGAACAGCAAGAATAAATAAGTAAATGAATCTATGAAAATTAACAAACATGGAGCTGAACCCAGAGCAAGGAATGAAAAGCCGAAGGACTGAAGGGGATTCAAGAAGACCTATGATCCTCAACTCAGTTACAAGCTAGGGTAGCTGAGCCATGGAACATTGAGCTCTCATGTTGAGACATGAGCCACAGCGTTGCTCCATGCTTGTGGAAACTCCCAGTCTGAGAAGAAGAAAACACCATTTCTTATAGGCATCCAGATGGGGGGAAAATGCTTATCACTTAAAAGTTACTGACTTTCAATAGCAAGGATACCCTATCCCATATCAATATTTATTACAATTAGGACCATAGTGGCTACCATAGTAGCATAGCCTAACTGACCAATTGGGAAAAAGTAGTTACAAAACAGAGTCACTCATATAGAATTTGGTATAAGATGGAGATACTAAAAGGACCCCAGGAAAAGAAAAGAGTTCTTCAATGAACACCGGTAAGACAACTGGCTAATCATACAGACAAAATGAAGTTGAATGTCTATTTGCAACATAATAAAGGTTATGATTCTGTCTTTGGCGCTTCACTGGGAAACATGTTCACCACCATCCCTTTCCTCTGGCCCCAAAAGTGGCCAAGCTGCTAGGAAAGCCTTAGTGCTCCCTCCCTTGACAAATGGGGCAGATAGTTCATATATACAGAGCCAAGCTTGCACAAGGGCCTCTTCAACTTAATCACACTCTAACTCAAGACCCAACCAGTCTCATGTGCTAGTTCTCTTAAGCCATTTTTCCAACCTGCTTGGTAGCCAACTTGCTCAATATGTGAGTAGGGACCTTTCAGTATGAACAAGAAAAAGAGAGAGAAAGAGAGAGTTCACCAAGGAAATAGATAAAATTTACTCAACTACATTAGTAATAAAAATGCAAATTAAAATGACATTGACATTCCATTTTATACCTATTAAATTACCAGAATTTTAAAAGTCTAAACATACTAAGTATTGGAAGTGATTTAAATCAATTGGAACTATTAAACCCTTCAATGAAGATAATAATTGATAAGAGCATATTGGAAAACAATATGATTAAGTTGAATATTCAGTCTATAACAATAAATTTTCAATGCTAGGTTTATTTTCTTAGAAATAGAAAATCTAGCTTTACCTGTTAAAGAGAAGATCCACACAAGAATGTTCATATCAGCATTGCTCATAATGAAAAATAAAACAAGCAAAAAGCTCCAGAACAAAATTATCATTCAACAGAAAAATTAATATGTTATACTATAGGTATATGATGGGGTTTCACAGCAATGAAAACAAATACTCTACAGCTATATAACACAATACAGACAACTCTTCCACATGGAATATACAGCAGAAAAATCCAATCTAGAAGATCACATAAAATGTGATTCAATTTCTCTATAGATTAAAAGTAGAACTAATCATGTTTTGTGTAGAAATATATACATATGCAATAAAACTGTGTTTTGCAGAAACAGTACAAGATTACAACACAAAATCTAGGCTAGTAATTATCTTTTCAGGAAGCTAGGGAATGGAGAACACTCAGGGAAACATAACAACTCTAGCTCTTGAGTTAGTTGGGTTTGTTATGTACATGTTCAAATTGTTTTTCATCACACATGCAACTGACATCCTTGTTGCATATAACAAATACTATACCAATAAATAGAGAATATAATTCAAAAAATAACAAATCCAAGAAATGTATTGGGAAGAGTTAGTGGGTTGCAGATTTATTGGTGGCAACAAAAAATTAAAATTTGTGTGATAGTTAAAAATAAGTTGACTCTACTTTCACCATCTAAAAATTATAAAATATTTTTAAACAAATGACTTTGGACATTGTTATCCTTGTTTTTAAATTATATATATTCTAATAATTTAAAAGCTAAGAAATATAGATTTGGAAAACCAAGATATATGACAGGCAACTTCTGTTTTTCATCTTTTGTCAAGTCCTACTCAAAGAAAAAAAAAAGCATCTTTTGTTCACTTCTCTGGGTAATATATGCCCAGGTTGGAATTCAATCACCTGCCACTGACATGTTATTTATAAGCAGAATATTTCTGTCCCACTCATAGCCAAACAAAATAAGCTAGAAAGCATATTGTGACAGGGAGTAAAATCAGAAGTTTAAAGTAGTTTTCACTTTATCCATGGTTAATCGCCCCAGGATGACAGACCATCTAAATGCTGTGTGCTGTGACATCTTGTGAACAATTTTCTGAAAATTTTTTTTCTCATTAGAAATTGAGTTTCTAGGCAGGTGTTCATCCCCCAAACACTATTGTTCTCAGTTACATTGCTTTTCTTCAATGCTGGGTACCTGTTATACTGTGGTTGTTAGGTACATACAAGTTATTCCTTTCCTAGTTCTTTTGCTCTTTTGTTTTGTGATCACAATGGAGAGACTCATTTAAAAGACTAAGAAAAGTCTATTTGTTTCCTTTCTGTGAATAAACAATGAAGACATACTTAAATAAAAATTATTGACTTTTTTATGTCAAGCTTGTACTTACAAAAGGGGAAACATTTTATCCTTGTTTTTGTTTTTGTTTTTCTGATTCATTTTTCATATTGTGATTCTCCTTCCTTTTATACAGCGGTTTCATCTGTTTTTGTTTTCCCTGTCTTTTTGTTTTCTAGCTGATTTTGCCATCGACCAGTCTATTCTTTTCCTTCATTCCCACTAGACTTATCACTCTCATTAGCAATCCCATCTGCAAGACACTGCTGTCTCACCATACACTTCTAGTATTCTAGGAATCCTTCTTCACATATATTTGCTCTTATTTTCTGCTTTAGTGGTCTCTGTTCAGTATTAATTTAGGAGACTTCAGAGAAAAATAGACATGTTTGTTCATTTTGCTGCTTGAGTATATGATATTGTAAACCACTGAGAAAAAAACCCACATTTTAGTCATAAAAACCTGAAATTCAGAGATCTAGCAGTAATAGAACTTCTGAACGTCAACTAGAATTGCATGTCTATTTAAAGCTTACCTGGACCCCATATGGTTTTCTGGGAAAAGAAACGATAATTAGCAGACTTACTTATTCCTATCTCCCCCAAATGCCTTATTCCAGCAAAGGACTGGCAGAATTCTGAGATTTCTTTTAGGGTTTGTTTTTTACATCAGCTCCCTTTGAAACCTGGTGTTCACACAAATAGCCTTCACATATCATAATTGGGATCATCATTATAATAATAGTAGCAACATAGTGAACACCATTACCGACACACAATATTCATTTTACTTATGATTCTCAAAATTTGTAGTACTAAAAAAATTGTTTCTATTTCTCCATCCCACATCTTAATATATCACCATATGTTTCCTTCTTTTCCTCCTTTTCTTCAGTCTCCCATCATATCTAGGATGAACTTGATCCAGATTTGCCCGAGGCAGCCTGTCTTATACCCTTTGTACAAGTATAGTTATTAACAGAGTTTTCTTTCATTTTCACGAGTTTTCCAGTTTGAAGATTTTATATAGTCACTTTACTTAAATCTCACAGGAGGTTGATTTTACTTTACACATCTGTGCTAAAATGCTACCAAACTCATAAATTCTATTCAGATAGCATTACACATGGAAGAAGATGAAGAAGTGTTCACTGGAGGAGCAGGAACCAGATCACCACTGCTGTCCTTATTTTTTCAAAGGAAACATGGTAAAGAATATTCTATCTCATTCTTATTAAATAATTGGATACATTTGACTGGTTGTAACAGAAAATTCAAAAGCTAAAGGGCTTAAATGCACAAGAGTATATTCTATCAAATAAAAAGTGGTCCAGATAACACATAGAAGCTTGAAGCTACAACTTGCATTTCACCAGAGTCAAGTGCAGGTCTGAACAACCTCACCAGCACTTCATCTTCTAAAACCATTGCTGAAACTCCAGTCCTCACATTTGTATTATACCCAAAAGAAAAACATGATGCAGAACAACAAAATACATTCATACAGTTGTTTTACTACCTACCTAACCTCCTTTGAATGTGTTGTTCTTGAACCCCAACTTAAAAAAACTGTTATAAATGCTCAGAATTTAATCACGCCTTAGAAGAAAAGGTACACCTAAGGAAGAAGGGAAATTACAAGGCTAGGGTTTGTTGTCGTTGTTATTTTGTTCTTTTGTAAGTGGGGCATTTTGCATTGTCCATAATGCAGATATTCTCTTGGCATGGAAAAAAAGTGATATGATAGATGTTGGGTAGAACAGTCAAAAAACTCTATAATTTTCTAACATGCCACCGTATTCTAGAGTGTTTACAGCACAAGGTCTTTGCCAGACTCAGAAAGACACTTACCTGTGGAACTGTGGATGAGTTATTTTAACCTGTGGAACTTCCATGAGTCATTTTAATCTTACTGTGATCCAGTTACCAAAAAGGGTGACTAAAACGACTTACTTCAGAGGGCTGCTTTGAGGATTTGCAGGTGATATGTACTCTGAATTGTGCCTGACACATACTGTATATTCCAAATATGGTGAACTCTTTGTTACTGACAAATGTACTAGGGAGATTTTGTTGACTTTTTTTTTTTTTTTTTTTTTTTTTGGTAACTTCCATTTTATTACTCACTCAATAACTGCTCATAAATAAAACAGACAGAGGTTATTACCTACTTTAAATTCAAAAGTCTATGTTTAATTATATTAAGTTTAGAAAAGACATCTATTAAGTTACAGGTGATGCATTTACATTACCTCTTATTCTCAAACCTGTACAAGGTGAACAAACATGTTTCAGAGTTTCAGCAAGCAGTAGAGTTGGTGCCCAGGGACATTTTCTTCTAAAGAAACTGTCAGGTGCTCCCACCAAAAAGTCTTATAGGGTAAAATGTATCATGCTATGAATTTATGCAAGGTTTGGCAACCATTTTGCAGGCTCAGAAATCTTTTAATAGTACTCTGGGAAGAAATTAGTTTCTCAGGTTGCCATTCATTAACAAAATCCACAATTTTAATTCATAACAACAAATATAACCATAACAGGGACTGAAACTCTCAGACAACTAGACCTACACAGGAAAAGTAATTTTCATCAGATTGGGTTTGATGAAAATTGAATTAAAACAAAACACTTTTAATGTTTAAAGACATCTTCACAAAATGCACAGTTTTAAAAGTAGAAACAAAGGATTTGATGTTGATTTCATTTTACTACCTGGATCTTGAACAATAAAAGCCTGAGTGCAGCTTTATGTGAGTTTTCCTTGCCTATCAAGTCTACTCTTGAAAGACGCGTTCTTTCCTGGGATGCTCAGTGCATTCTATTAGACGTCAAGTGAGACTTCTAATACCAGAACCCATTCTGTATTTTACTGCTTATATCTGTCAAGCTATGTTTTGTGTGATATAAAAAGTCTACCTATCAAAGAGGACATTTTATACCCAAGTTCACAGAGATTTTCCCTCATAGTTCATGAACAACAGATTCAAGGCATAATTATCCACCATTATATGAATAAGAAACCAAGTTTCATTGGAATTTGCTAAAGTTCAAGCAGCAATTTGTAGAAGAACTTGCATTATGCCAGGTCTGCTCAACTCTATGCCTGTTCTTGTACACCAGCACATTTGCTACAGATCTTTTAAAATCTTTTCATTGACCATACTTTATTGCTTAGTATCTCTCCATTGCACATATCACACAAAGTTTTGTCATTAACAAATACTCCCCTATCTGGAGGGAAATAGAGAAACTTTGGTGCACGACTTGGCAAAAGCATGAAATAAACTGAATGAATTATGTAGCAAATATTCATAGATAGATGCTTCACAGAGAGAAAATTTACTTTTAATAGCAGTGCATGGTGGCAGATAATATTCCCTAAAGATAGTCACCTTCATAATCATTATTCTTTGCTTTTTTCCTTACTGTCTGTTTCAAAAAGCTTTTTCACCAGTAGCCCTCCTTGTTGTCTGCTGTAACAGCAGCTTTGCATTGTGGTGAGCCAGGTGGTTGTGCTAAGATAATGAAGTCCATGTTCATACTACAATAGTAGAATCAGGCATGATTGAAAATTATGGACAGTCCAATTTGTCAGTGCTCAGTACAATAGTCCCAGGCTGGTGTTTAAGCAGCAAGACTGACACAATCAAGATTCCACTTCTTGTGGAGCCAACTAGACAGAATTTGCTGAATAAAATCAACAAGTTCTGTTGGTTTTATTTCACCACAATCACCTAGACTTTAAATATAGTCTGTCATTTGAAAGAGTGACCTATAGAATCAAATGTAAAGGCAAGCTACCTCAGACCAATAAATCCATGTTTAGGATATAGGAAATTCCTAATAGATGGCCTAATCCAGTCTTTTTATGCAAATTAGCCAATTATTCTCCACACTTTATAACAAAAGAGGCCTTATTTTTTTTTGTTGTTTTTTGTTTTCAAATCAAGCAATAACAAGGAATTAACAAACACCCAGGGTAACCCATTCTTTTTAAAAATATGACTGATGTAATATTTTTATGTTAAGGTAAATATCATTTGGAGTACACCAAATAAGGCATTTGCATATTCCATATGATAGTTGCATGGATATTCTAACATAATTAGGGTACTGCTAATGTGGATTACCTTCTCCAGGAATGTCTCAAACCATACCTTATGTGACATAATTTTAAATCTTTTCTTCTCTGAATATATTCTGATTTGTCAAAATTTCTCTTATACTGCATTTTGCAAAGTTGAATATATTTCCTTCTCATATTTGGAATGCAGGGGTCATGAAGAATACCATAGATCTGTCAATAACATAGGAGATTTTTTGGCTATTCTGAGCATAGAGTCAAATGGATTTCCAAAAATAAATATATTAGTTGAGTGCTTACATTGTTTCAGGTAGTATCCTATTCCATTATTTAGGTATTGAATGCTTGTACAGATGAGAGAACTAAACTAAGAAAATTAAAAGAAACTTGCTGAAGGTAAACCTGCTCTTCAGTGATGGAAATAAATTTGAATTTAGGCAGCCTGGTCCTAGTGACCCTATTAACAATTACTGTAACCACTCGTATCAAATGGTAGACTCTGAATCATTATCACCATCATAATAATCATTCAGGAACAAAGTAGAAATGTGAATTGTCAGGTCTCACTAAAAATACACTGTCATCAGAAACTCTGGGTATAAGTTGCAGCAAACTGTATTTCAATAAACCTGCCAGGCAATTTTGGTAGATATTGAAATTTGAGAACCACTTCTCTACACTATACCCATCCAGGTTCTTAAAAATACCAGGCACATACATTGTTCAATCAAGATGACTGGGAATGAGGCTCCAGAAGAATGACAGGTAATGTTCTTGTATGCTCAAACTACAGAGGGTCAGAAAGCCACACACAGCACTGCTGACAAACAACATATTTTTTTTAAAAAATCACTTCACCTACTATAACAATAGCACTTATTCCAAAATAAGGTGTCAATGTAAAGAATTTCTCTTGTGTTTAACTTTCATTATCTTTGAAAAACCATCTTGGCTTTTAACGAAAGTGGAAGATTAAACCACTACCATCCCCCATGTCACTGGTGATGGTAAAGCTTCATTTGTCTGTTTATTGGGAGTGAACAAATGTATCTTTTAATGCCAATTTTCTCAACTATCATAAAAATCCAGCCTGTAATTCCATCACTGAATTTGTAACTCCAAACATTCATGAGTGTAAAATGTTTCACTTGTCCTAGCCTAGTGAAGGCAATTAAAAATCTGTGTATTTTCTTGAACTACTTAAAGAAATATCTTATGAAATGAAGTCAAGGTCATTAAAATCTCTTTTGTAAAAGTCTCTACGGTACTTCTAAGAAGCTATTGCTGAATCAATCACCATGATTTGGGGATTACAGTTATTTTTATCCTTTATATAAAATTACATAGCACAGTTATCAGGCACTGATGAAGCAGTCATGACCATCACCAGTCAATGAGAGTTTTAGTTGCCATAGGTACAGAACTAGTCAAATGTACATCTAGGAGAACTAACTGCCCTTATAATTTAATAAGACAAACTCCTCAGGACTTATGTGCACCTGCTGAACTGCTCCCTCTGGCAAGAGAAAAAGTCAACACCAGCAATGCCTGTAATATTTTTTAGGTTACTTGTTTGCTAAAAATTATTTAATCCAAAAATATCCCCAGGAAGGGTATTGTATTTTTGTTTCAATGATAGGAAAACATGGAGAATCAGATTATATATATTACAATTCCAATAATCCCAATTATTTCCTATTACACTTCCACATGCAGATGGTGATGTGGCATCTGTGATTAACGTGAATAATACTTTGGGATCAAAATACCTCAATTGTTTCCAACATATCTGTGTGAACTTGAGCAACTCACCCCGACCGTTCTCAGCTCCGTCACCTTTTACAGGAATGACAAAACAAATTCTTTCTTTCTTTACCAAACAGGATGGATACGAGGATCCATAAATGTAAGTGTATAAGAGTAAATTGTTTTACTAAAACTACTTATTTACTTCTCCCCCTACGGATTCATTTTCATTCTCCCTTGAATATTAGGCAGATATTTGTTGAACTTTTCTTTTTTTCTTGATATGTCAGGTTCTTTTTAATAATATAAAAAGAATAATCAGATGGACAAAATAATACATTTGATTTATGTAGTGGTTTTATATTATGTTACAGATAAGAAAAAGAAAAATTAATTCCCCACAAAGGCATATTTATAAGCAGGTTTAAGGGACAGAGTAAATCTTTGCTAGGAATAGATTCAAGGCTCCAAAGATTAAAAATAAGATTAAAAATATATTGCTGATAAAGATTTGCAAGTGGGTATCAAGTTGCAAGGGCCAGAAAGTATGCTTTGTGATGAAGACATTTTTGATAAAGAATTAAAAGTACAAAAAAGTCAATTTCCTTTTCTTATAGAAATTGTGTTTTATCTATGTTTATATAAAATATAATAAGAATAGTGAGGAAAAAGATAAATTTCCTATCATCTCATGTTGTCTCCATCACTAGACCTTGCACTTAAGTGAATTTTTACAAAAGCTATATAAAAAATAGAAATACACCTCCAATTTGAATGGACTCTTATCTGGCTGATAAATATCTCTATATGTCTGTCTTCTTGCAGAAGTCCTTCTAAACCACAGGTTAAATAAGAAAGAAAATAATGAAATATACTTCTTTCAAAAGCATCACAGAGCTCCCAGTCTTTATATTTTCAAATCATACACTTCTTATTTCATTTTCATATATGGATATATATGCATATATATATTAACTTTTCCTTTTGTGACACTACTGTTATCATTATTGAAAATTCTTTTATTGAACATCAATTGGGTAAATAGAAAAAGTATTTCCAGTAAAGAAAGAGTACCTCCCCTTAGGGAGCTGACAACATAATAGAATGTTGTTTGTACTAAAAGTGCAATTCTAGCTGAGGTTTTATTTTTAAATACCTAATAATCCAAATTATCACAAAGTTGAATTTACTCCCTGGTGATATATTAGAAAGCTGTATTCACAAGGGCAATAAGTACGTTACTATTAGTTAAGTTTCCACTCAGCATAGGGCCAAATATCTGTTTCTAATTGACTTAATTAATACTTTCTTGTGACAAGAAAAATAATTTGAATATTTAGAAATTAAAAAGGCAAACCATGGTGGTTATGCTATTTAATTTAAAAGAGGATTATGATTTATACAACTATATTTATGACTTGCTACTTTATATAAAGATAAATTATATAATAATTTTGAATGGCAATATTTATAAAAGTCAAGTTCATATATTCTAAAAGTAACAATAGTTAGGTAATGTTGGATATGCATTTTTTGTGTGCTGGGGGAGGGGGGATTCATGTGTGAGGTTGCATGACCTGGAGAAAGTACATCAAGAAATAACAGAAAGCACTTGACTAAAGAGAAGAGACCCTGCCATGAGGAGTAAAGTTTCACAATTAGAAATTATTTTTGGCCCCTACTATCATTTTCTTATTTATTCCTTTAACAAAATAATTATTTCAGCTCATAACTAAAACTTTGGGAAAGGAATAAGAGTTTCACTTGAGTATCAATGCTAGTGGTATGAAAGATGTCAAGCTTCCAAAAAGCTTGCTGCTTTTAACATCCAAATGTCATTTTCCATTTTTCAGAATTATCATGATATATTCTGGTTGTCCAAGAACTTTCACTATTTAATGCTGAACTGGGACCTCCTCTAAATCAAGAGTACCATAAAATAATATGGTTAAGACCCTGAACTTAGATCGGACAAAAAAAACAAGACTCATCATTATGCTGTCTCCAAGAGAGTCAGCTCATAGGCAAAGACATCCACAGACTGAAGGTAAAAGGATGAGGAAAAAACATGTCATTCACATGGATCTTGTAAACAAGCAGGGGTTTCTATCCTCAAATTAGATAAAGTGGGCTTCAAGCCAAAGTTAATCAGAAGGGGCAAAGACAGACATTTCATACTGCCTAAGGGAATCATACATCAACAAGACATAACAATCATAAATACTTATGCCCCAAATAATGGAGCATCTACATACATCAAATAAACCCTTCTCAATTTCAAGAATCAAATAGACCACAACGCAATAACACTGGGTGACTTTAACACACATGTCACCACTGTATAGATCCTCCAAACAAAAACTAAATAAAGAAGCTAAAGAACTAAAAAGTGCAATCAATAATTTATACTTAACTGACATATGTAGAAATTTCATCCATCATTGACTAAATACATTTTCTTCTCAGAAATACATGGATCCTTCTCTACAATAGACCATATCTTAGGTCACAAAGCAACTCTTAGCAAAAAAAAACAAATTGAAATACTACCCTGCATTCTATCATATCACAATGGAATGAAACTAGAAATCAACAATAAAATAAAAAAATAGAAGGTACTCCAATACCTAGAGACTAAATAACATGCTACTGAATGACCAATGTACAGCAGAAGAAATCAGGGAGGAAAAAAAGAATACTTAGAGGTAAATGGGAATACTGATATAACACAATAAAATCACTGGGGCTGTATGAAGGCAGTGCTAAGAGGAAACTTCATTGCATTGAGCTCATACATTAAAAGAATAAAAAGTCAACAAATGATTGACCTAACATTACATCTCAAAGTCCTAGAAAGTCTTTTGGGTATAGGCCAAGGAGTGGGATAGCTGGGTCAAATGGTGGGTCCATTCCAAGTTTTCTAAGGAATCTCCACACTGCTTTCCAAAGTGGCTGCACTAATTTGCAGCCCCACCAGCAATGTATGAGTGTACCTTTCTCCCTACATCCTCACCAACACCTGTTGTTGCTCATATTCTTGATAATCGCCATTCTAATTGGAGTGAGATGGAATCTTAGGGTAGTTTTGATTTGCATTTCTCTTATTACTAGAGATGTTGAACATTTTTCCATATGTTTATTGATTGCTTGTAGATCTTCTTCTGTGAAGTGTCTATTCATTTCCTTAGCCCATTTGTCGATTGGATTATTTGTATTCTTGGAGTAGAGTTTTTTGAGTTCTTTATAGATTCTGCAGATCAGTGCTGTATCTGAAATATGATTGGCAAAGATTTTCCCCCACTCTGTAGGCTCTTTCTTCGCATTGCTGATAGTTTCCTTTGCTGAGAGAAAGCTTTTTAGTTTGAATCTATCCCAGTTATTGATTCTTGCTTTTCAACCTAGATGTCCTTCAATTGATGAATGGATAAAGAAACTGTGGTATATATATACAATGGAATATTATTCAGCCATAAAGAATGATAAAATTATGGCATTTGCAGGCAAATGGATGAAACTGGAGGATATCATGCTAAGCAATATAAGCCAATCTCAAAAAACCAAAGGACGAATGATATCGCTAATAAGTAGATGATGACGACATATAATGGGGGGAGGGAGGGGTTAGTGTTAGGGTTAGAGTTAGGGTTGGGGGGGCAACAATGAAGGAAGGAAGGACTGTATAGAGGGAAAAGAGGGGTGGGAGGGGTGGGGGGAAGGGAAAAAAATAACAGAATGAATCAAACAGCATTACCCTATGTAAATTTATGATTACACAAATGGTATGCCTTTACGCCATGTACAAACAGAGAAACAACATGTATCCCATTTGTTTACAATTTAAAAAAAAAAAGTCCTAGAAAAAGAAGAAAAAATCAATACTAAAAGCAGTAGGAGACAGGAAAGAATTAAAATCAGAGTTGAAATCAATGAAATTGAAACCAAAAAATTCAAAAAATCAATTAAACAAAAAGTTGGTTTTTTGAAAAAATAAATAAAATTGATAACCCCTTAGCCAAACTAAAGAAAAGAAAGAAAACTCAAATCACTAAAATTCATGATGAAAAAGGAAAAGGAATTATCACAATGGACACTACTCAAATACAGATGATAGTCAGAAAATATTTTGAAAAAAATTTATACAGCAATAAATAGAAAATCTTGAAACATTAACAATTTTCTGGAGACATATGATCAACCAAAATTGAATCACAGAAAATTTAAACAGATCAATTCAAGCAATGAAATTGAAGACACCATCAAAAGCACACCAACAAAGAAAAACCCAGGACCACACAGATTCTCAGCCAAGTTCTACAAGACCTTCAAAGAACACCACCAATACTCCTTAAATTATTTCATGCAAAACAAAAGGAAGGAACCCTTAAAACTCATTCTATGGAGCAAATATCACCCTTATACCAAAACCAGACAAAGACACATCAAGGAAAGAAAATTTCAGACTAATAACCCTGATGAACGCAGATGCAAAAATTCTTAATAAAATACTGACAAATTGCATACAAAAGCATACTAAAAAGGCAGTGCACCATGATCAAGTGGGGTTCATTTCAGGGATGCAAGGTCGGTTCAACATATGGGAATCAATAAACATAACTCATCACACCAAAAGACTTAAAGACAAGAATCACATGATAATATCAATAGCTGCAGAAAAATCATTTTACAAAATACAGCATTCATTCATGTTCAAAGAAATTGAATAACCAGGGATAGTAGATGTTCTCTTTCACCACTTCCATTCAACACAGTCCTTGAAATTCTAGCCAGAGCAATTAGAGAGAAGGAAGAAATTAAAAGGATATTAATAGGAAAAGAAGAACTCAAGCTACCTCTATTTGCTGACAACATTATTCTCTATTTAGAAGAACCAAAAAACTCCACCAGAAAACGTCTAGAACTCAAATGAATTCAGTATAGTAGCAGGATATAAAATTAATACTGATAAATCAATTGCTTTCCTATACAGCAATGATGAATCGACTGAAAGAGCAATTAGGAAAACTATCCCATTCACAATAGCCTCAAAAAATTAAATATTTAGGAATAAATCTAATGAAAGAGGTGAAAAGACCTCTACATTAAAAACTAAAAAATACTAAAGAAAGAAATTGAAAAAGACCTTAGAATTTGGAAAGACCTCCATGTGCTTAGAGAGGTGGAATTTATATTGTGAAAATGGCCATTCTCCCAAAAGCACTATACCAATTTCATGCAATTCCTATTAAAATGCCAATGAAGTTCTTTATAGAAATAGATTGATTTGGAAAAATAAGAATCCCAGAATAGCCAAAGCAATCCTGAGCAAGAAAAATGATGCAGGAAGAGTCACAATACTAGGCCTTAAATTCTACTACAGAGCTATAGTAACAAAAAGAGCATGGTATTGGCACCAAAACATACATGAAGACCATTGGAACAGAACAGATGATATAGAGACAAACACATAAATATAGTTATGTCATAGTGGAAAATGTCACCGTTAACATACATTAGAGAGAAGATAGCATCTCCAACAAATGGTGCTGGGAAAACTGGAAATCCTTATGTGGCAAGATGAAATTAAACCCCAATATCTTACCCAGCACAAAATTCAACTCAAAGTGGATCAAGGACCAGGGGATTAGACAATAGACCCTGCACCTATTAGAAGAAAAAGTAGGTCCAACTCTCCATCATGTTGGCACAGGAAACAAACTCCTCAACAAGACTTTTAAAGCACAAGAAGTAAAATAAAGAATCAATAAATGTGGTGGTATCAAACTAAAAACTTCCTCACAGCAAAGGAAACAATCAAGAATGTGAAGAGAAAGCCTACAGAAGAGGACAATGCCTTTACCATCTTCACCTCAGACAGAGCATTAATCTCCATGATATATAAATAGGACTCAAAAAACACCAACAAACCACCAAATGACCCAACAAATAAATGGGTAAAAGAACAGAAAAGGCACTTCACAGAAGAAATATGAATGGTCAACAAACACATGAAAAATGTTCGACATCTCTAGGAATTAAAGAAATGTAAATGAAAACTACACTGAGATTCCATCTCATTCCGGTCAAGATGGCAATTATCAAGAATACTAGAAACAATAAATGTTGCAAGGCTATGGAGAAAAAGGTACACTCACACATTGCTGGTGGGACTGCAAATTGGTGCAAACACTCTGGAAAGCAGTGTGGAGATTCCTCAAAAATCTAGGAATGGAACCACCATTTGACCCAGCTATCCCACTCCTCAACATATACCCAAAGGACTTAAAATCAGCATACCATAGTGATGCGACCATGTCAATGCTCACAGCAATTCAATCACAATATTTAAGCTATGGAATCAACCTAGGTACCCTTCAACAGATGAATGGATAAAGAAAATGAGGTGTATATACACAATGAAATTACTCAACAATAAAAAGTAATGAATTACGGCATTCTCCAGTAAATGAATGGAACTGGAGATTATCATGCTAAGTGAAATAAGCCAATCCCAAAAAATCAAAGACCAAATGTTCTCTGGGATATGACTATGCTATCACACAATAAGGGGAGGGCAGTAGGAAAGAATAGAATTACTTTGCATTAGACAAAAGGGAATGAAGGGAAGTGAGTGGGATGGGAATAGGAAAGACAGTAGAATGAATCAGACATAACTTTCCTGTGTTCATATACAAATACATCACCAGTGTAACTCCACATCGTGTATAATCATAAGAATGGGAAGTTATACTCCTTGTATGTAAAATATGTCAATACACTACTGTCATGTATATCTATAAAGAACAAATTTAAAAATTTAAAAAGTCCTGTGCTTAGATAGTACTAGGTTTATGTTTGTGAAGCTCCTTTTTAGCACTGTGAACTTTAAGAAATTAGATAACTCGACTGATTTTTTTCTTCTTTAAAATTTATCAATCTCAAGTGAGGTTCACTTGTAACAGTACCTGAGAAATAGCCCTGTGACTAACAGATCTGTAGGAGTAAGTTTCAGGAAGGAAGAAATCTAATTCTGAAAAGTATCTAATTCTCAAAAGACACGGAGATCATTGGTGATACAGTTGACATCTCCAGTCACCACTTCAGAGGAAGGAGTTTGAATAAAAGATCTAGAATGGGGCAGACTGAGGAGTACCCTATACGTGAGTTGCCTGCAACGCTGAGTCTGAAAACCAAGTGTTTGAAAAATGGAATTAGGAAACCGAGGGCCCCAGAAGTGTCAACAAGGGCTAAAACTCACTGAGGACTCAGGTCTAGACCCCAAAGTATACAGTGTTGGAAAGAATAAAAAGTTTATTTACAAAGGCTACAGTGGAATTAGTAACCTCAATTCAAGAACCAGGATTCAGGCAAGGCAAGGATAGAGAGAACTTCCAAGGAAATCAACAGATATAAGAGATCATTAAAAAAGTGAAACTTCACAGCAAATTTCAGAAGGAGGAAAGAGTGGAATTTGGGCCACTACAAGAGGCACTACAAGCGTGATGGTCTTGACAGGTCAGCAGAAGGTAAATGAAGACTTGGAGATGAATTTTTGGCCTGACCATTAAAAACAGAAATGAGAAATGGTTCCGGTCCTAGTGCACAGACTTTTTGACTCACCTAACCTTGCTTTATGTCACTTTGGGGCATGTTCATAACAAATTAATATGCTTTTCTTTTGTGATAAAGGGTTCTTACTGAGCATTTTCTTCAGCATTTATTTAGTCACTGGCTAAATAGAAAGTAAACTTTTGAAAAGCAAAGTTCCTCTGCTTATTCTCAGTCTCACCCGTGAAACATGTTTCTCTTCTCCCAGAAGGCATCTGAATTTCTTTGATGTTTTTAAGATTAAGTACTTACCATCAGAGAAAATAATACAGATGTTTTTCCACTTTGGATAGGGTTACATCAGGATAAGCTTATCGAAAGCTGAAAAATGTTGAAGTCAAAAATGCATTTAATACACATAACCTAACAACCTTCACAGTTTAGCAAGCAGTACATGGTAGGACATGGGTTACCCTGAAAATCACATGGATGACTGGAATTGGGGACTCTCTGTTGCTGCTCAGCATTATGAGAAAGCACTATATCACATTTCACTAGCCTGAGGGAAAAATCACAATTCAAGGTATGGTTTGTAGTGAATGTCTGTCACTTTCATGATGAATTATCATCATAGGTTGGGACTGTAATTTTGTGTCCTTTAAGGCAGTATTTATCAAAAGCCTAAAGTTCAATTCTCAACACCAAAAACAAACAAAAAAAAAATTTAAACAAACTTAACTGGCAAGTATTTAATTTTAATTGATGGTATGAAATAAGGTTTGTGGAAGAAATGAAAGTAATGTTAATACAAATAATATGTAAATCAATATTTTAAATGAATAAAATAATATTTATTATAATCAGAAGTACTCAAATAATAACAGAATCCATCTAGTTTTCAACTGTATAAATTTGGAAATATCCTTTTTAAAAATATTCAAATAATGGAAATACTAGGAATATCACCAGCCAAAAAGGTAGGCAAGATCTTGAACTGTAGGAAAAAATTGTATATATCCTAGTAAATATTAGAAAATAAATGAAATACATTTCAGAAACTAAACATTTTTTAGATATTTAAAAGTTACAAGTTGACCATAAGTCAAAAATGTTTAAATGGTCAAAAATTCTGTCTGAAATTATAGAATAATCAAATATCAGTATACTCAGCAAAAATTTTTAAGACATCAATTTTTAGACATCTGAACAATTCTGTATCTTTACAAGGCAAACATAAAGAACAATGAATTGCATAAAATAAGAGAATGTTCCTCTTCCTGGTTATGTTTATTACTTATCATGTACTAGGTAGTGTCTGTCCTTAACTTTAGCACACTACTGCTCACAATCAAATCCAACCCAAAGTCTGTTTTTATATGTTTTTTCACAGGTTTTTGCAGTTTTAAAGGTTAGTAAAACAAGAAGAGTAAACAATGAAAGAGGAAGACCAGGAAGAGGAAGAAGAGAAAAAAAAAGAATATGTAAGAGAGATCATATGTAGACTTCAAAACTAACTATTTAATGTCTGGCTTTTCCAGAAAAATTGTGTCACCTTTTAAGCATTCACTTAAAATATGATTTGGATTTTCAGCAGATACTGGAGAAAAAAAAATCTAATGGATTTTGTCCCTTCTAATAGGCTTTGCATAAATAATGCTACAAAGTTGTTCAGTAACTGAAGGAACTTAGACTTCAGTTATCCTGAAGAATAATGTATGGAGATGTTATATATATTTTACTCTTTGTAAAAATGAAAGATTGATTATATTAGCTACTAATGAGCCTAAAGTTGACTATTAAGATATGAGCAACTTGGAATTCAAAAGGATAATTGGGGAAGAAGTACAAAATAGCTAAGGTAACTACAAAGTTTAGTGATCAGAGATAATAATCCATAAAGAATCACAGTCTTACATGAGAAAGAGCATTAGTTGGGAATTAGGAGCTTAAAGTTCTAAAATCAAGTTGGCTCCTTTGATTTGGGGAAAATGTTATGTTTATTTTAGTGTTATTATTGCCAGGAATAAAGCAGGAGGCTTAACTAAATTATCTTTATTTCCCTTCTGCCACTAATATTCTTCCAGTAAACAACATGACTTTCCAATAAAACATCCTTTCTTCAACCTCGATTATTCTGTTCTTTCCATTTAAAATGAAGAAACCAAGCCCAGTCTGAGAAAAAAACTATAATTATAGCTGATTTCCTTTCTTCTCCTAAGAAGCTTTGAGGACAAATCTCATGATTTACCATTAGAAACTTACCCTGCCAAAGCATTGTCTCAAAGCCTCCATTCCTGTTCCTACATCTGTCTCTGTGGGGCCTGTCTTTGGACCCAGCATCACACTTTCATACTTCCCTGCCCATCCTTCCCTGGGGCCTGGACAAGTCATGGCCTGCATCAGGGACACCTTTTCCATAAGTGTGCCTCTCACTTTCCAGTTCAGGTCAAAGTCCATCTGGATTTGCCTAGGGGGGCTACTTCCCATGAAGTTATTTCATGTGATAGCTGGTTTTTGCTTTCATTTGGCAGATTTTCTCCTAAAAATTTATTGTCAAAAGCCCTAGTGGTTAAAAAGAAAAAAAAATTCCCATTTTACAGAATGTTTTTCCTCTCGTCTTCCTCAAAAGACAGAGAAAGAAAAAGAAAACATTCCACACGCAACTAACCACCACTTTCCTTTGCAGTAACTGGTAGACCCACTGGTCACACCTCCTTACTCACTTAAAGAACAAGCATGTGGATCACTTCCATTCTTCCCATAACTCTTCTTTTCTCATTCGAGTGATGTTAAATTCCATAAGAAGAATATGACCAACACCCTTGTAAGCTCATGGCCCACAAATGACGGAGGCAAGAGACAGGAAGCAAACCTCGAATCAGCAAGCTTTCCTTTATTCTGCAGGGAAGTCCATTCTACAGGCCTGGGAGGGCCCATTTTCTAGGTATAAAGATGGCCCCCCGGGGTTACAGAAGGAGTCTGGGTTTTATAGTTTCATTGGAGACTGTGGACGTGCAGTTTGGGCAGTCAGTGGCTAGTAGGAAGGTTAAAACTTTAACTTAGGAAGGTGGTTGTCCAAAGGGTGAAACTCATTATCTGGGGACAGAGGAGTCCAGATTCCTTGGGATGAGTACTCAAATCTTGTCCACTGCTTTTCTTTCTCTGGAAGTCATTGTTCTCCAGAGTTTCGATATTTGCTGTGCCTCCATTTAGGACTAATTTGCAATGGGGGAAGGTCGAAGTCAAGAGCCCAGCATTCAGTATCTGCCCCTTTCCTTCAGGGCCATCATTATTATTGTTATTGTTACTGGGAGGTTAATGCTAGGCTAGCTTCCCCTCCCTCCTCCAGAGCTGCACTTTTCTTCAGGGGCTGTCTTGTAGGAATATTATTTTCCATGACCCTTCACCTTGTCCCCTGAGTCCCCTAACTTGATAGAATCTCCAGATTTTTTTTTTTTTTATTCTAACTTGGTCACCAAATGGCCTCCTTTTATGAATAATTAAATTTTGAACATTATCAGTAACTCATCTAGAAAAAGAGTCTCAATTTCAGGCATGTAATTCTCTAATGAATGACTCCTCTGTCAGTTTTGAGTAAAACACATACCCCCAAGTTTTTGCTCTTAGAATTTTCTTGACACGGATTTGACCCTTTTTCTTACAGGACCCTTGACTCTCACCTATACTTGCGTTACTTTTTAAAACCATTCAGGTTTCATGGCCTAACGAATGCTCAAATTACTCCTAAAAATGCAGCCTTTACTCCAGGTACAAACAGAGAAACAACATGTATCCCATTTGTTTACAATAAAAAAAAAAAAAAAAAAATGCAGCTTTGATGCTTTGTTCCTCTCCCTGCCCCAGGTCATTTTCACCTGGCAACAGTCCAACATTGGTTAAGTTCAGTTCTTTCTCTGCTTTGTGCCATCACTTATGCAGCTAAAGGTGATTAAACAAGAAATTGTTAGCACAAAAAAACCAGGTAGGATGAAAACCTCATCGATCATCTCGGCTGTTTATTCAGAAATGAAGTTTTGCACAGGAACAGGGAGGCAGGGATGAAATGGTGTCGGTGAACCACTTTCCTGGTAGAAAATGAGCCACTGAACAAAGAAAGGGACTGGGTTTATATAGGTTATTTTTGAGGGATGGGCTAGTGAGCATATCCGTTTGGGCACTTAGGAAACAGGTTTGTGAGAATTTGAACATTTGTTTTTACTGGGCACTGTTTTTACTTGGAGAAGAATGGAGGGTGTGGGGTCAGCCCTCAGTGTTTACCTCTTTTCCTGATAAACTGTCACCGGGAAAGGATGTGTTTGGGGAAGGATCAACGCTTCTGCTTCCTTTCTGGGGATTGTTATGTCATTGGGAAAGAATGCACTGAGAAAGTTAGCAATGTACGGCTTTCTTTTTACTCCCTTTTCTTAGGCCTCACTGTTTTGGGGGTTTATTTTGTTTTGTTTTGTTTTCCATTTTTCCATATCTAACAGAAATCATACTGATTTTAACACAAAATTGAATACAAAATGAAGCAAACCTTCAGCACTACTCAGCCGTCTTGTGCGTATGGCCTGACCAGGTTGCTTGCCTCTCCCTGATCCATCACTTCTCAGCTTCTTTCTTCAAACCCACCCTATCACCCAGGCTACCTTCTTTTGCCCTACTCTTGATTTCTCATTGTGTTTTCATTGTATCTTCACTTACATTTCATTGTATCTTCACTTACATTTCATTGTATCTTCACTTATATTTTCCTTAAAATAATGTTGAACAAACTCTCCTTGCTCCTGTCTGTATCCAACATTTTTTTTTTTAATTTGAACATTATAGTTATACATAGCACTTGGGTTCGTTTTGACAAAATTATACGTGCAAGGAATTTGATTTCAAGCCTCATCCTATCCTCCTACTTCCCCCCTTCCTCCCTCGCTCTATTTTCCTTCATCTGCTCTACTTCTCTTCCTTTCATTCCCTGATTTATTTGACTTCTACATACACATACATATAACATGATTTTGTTAAATCCAATCCATATTTCTTTCTCTTTCCCATTCTTCCTATCTCCCACTCTCTACCTTCAGTCTCAACACTTCCAATCTTAAAAAATAAAATTCCTATAATTTTTTTCCATATTATTAACTTTTTCCATTCCTGTTAAAATACTATATTTGAATTGACCTTCAAATATCTCCGATTTAAAAAACTATATCTGGCCTCAAACATTTGCCACAGTAGCTATTGAAGCCTGGTTTCATTTTTTGTTAATACAACTCAACAAAAGAAAACAAAATTTTTTAATCCCGCTATTCCCATAGCCTCAACTTATACGAATTCCTTAGCCCACCCCAATTAGACTTTTATCAGACCTCCCCACTGATTCTGATCAGGTCAATATCCTCAGTGGCTCTGTTTGGTAATCATTTTACACACTTGACCACTCCTCTCTTAGAATATTTTACTTAACCACTACTTATTCTTAAAATACTCTACTATGGTTTTCCACCCAAAACACTGGCTTCTCTTTTCCATTCTTCTGTGCTAACTCCTCCTATCTTTTAAGACCTTTACGTGTAAGAGTACACTAGGGTTCATTCATACTTAGCACTCTGTCCCTTCTCTCACTCCCAGCATATCTCCTCAAATTTCACATTTAAAAGTAGCATTTCTATACATATTTGATGAATGAATGAGAACAAATATGAAATCATTACGAAATCATGCCAGAATTAATCAAAATCACTGTGTGTCTTTGCATAGGTTACAATCCTAGGCAAAAGGCTACTTATAAGATGTTCTGGCTGAATAATTTAGAAATAAAAATAAAAATACTCAGGAGTCAAGTGACCATAATACATATAATCTTGATTACCATGCTTTAAATCATCTCTGCTCATGTATGAAACTGTCTACCTGACATCTCTGTGTAGAAGGATAATAGCTCCATTTTCCCAAGCTTAAAATAAAACTCGATTCCATGTTCTTCCTTCACCACACAATATTTAACAACAAACCTGCCTCACCTACTCTCCTCTATCTTATAGTATTGGTGCCCACCATTTAATCAGTCAAATATCTAAGAAGTGTTTTCTTTTTCTTTCTTCCCAAATCAAGTAGTCTCTTAACCTGCAAAATAGGTTGCCAAATCTGAGCACTTCTTCAATTTCTACAGCTTCTTTGTGACAACTTCTGACCTCAGTTCAACACATTTTCAATTATCTTCTGCACAATATAGTTCATCCAGTCTTACTGTTAAAACTTACCTTTCAATGGTCTGTTCTTCAGACTGTCAGAAAGATCTTTCAGTTATATAGATCATGGATATCTTCTCTCTACCCTGTTAAAAATCTTCAAAATCTTCCCATCACTTGCAAAATATTCAAAATTCTTACCAAGTTAGGGAAAGTTGTGCTTATTCTGACTTCTGTCTACACTTTTTTCGGTATAACAAATGTATTCCCTTCATTTCAGACACACTGGCTTTTCCACTGTGCCCCAAACACACTGAGCTTACTTCTACCTTGAACTTTGTTTATATGACTTCTTCTGATACTGTATTTCATCTTTCATATCTAACATCACTTTTCAGAGAAACAGTCCCAAACTAGCCTATCTAAAATATATGCATGTGGTTGCTATCTTTACTTCTGTTACCCGGTTTCATATTATATTTTATAGATCACCTTTATTCTTTATAACGTTACTTATACCAAAAGTGGCCTTGTTGTTTATTACTTACTTTCCACTGGAATGTAAATTCAATAAAGACAAGGACTTGTTCACAGCTATATCCCCAGTGTCTAAATTAATGCCTGGTGAGAAGGATATTTCTAATCAATACCATTGAAAGGAACACTGAAGCAAACTTGAGGTTTACTGCTTGAGTTCCAGGTCGATTTTAAAATGCAGCTTGATTAATCTTTAAATCCGAATAACTTTAAGTTCACAGTTTAGGTTTACATTTAAGAATACTGATTGATCTCAAATTGGTCTTGATGTACTTCTGATAATATAAATAATTCAGACATCGCTATATATATTTCTATGGATGAATGTCTATTCTAGATACTGAGTTAATAATATAATGATGCCTCATTAGGCATTAAATCAGTAACTTTCAAACACGTTTGACACAATGCCAAAAAACATATTTTACAATTATGATACAATCATTGATGTAATCAATGTTTGCATAATCACACAAAACTGAGTGGAAAGTTTATGAAACATTTCCTATTCTTCTCATGTGTGATATGTTTCCATATTTTTTTTATTTATTTTTATTGTAAACAAATGGGATACATGTTGTTTCTTTGTTTGCACATGGCATAAAGGCATACCATTTGTATAATCATAAATTTACATAGAACAATGTTGTTTGATTCATTCTGTTATTTTTTCCCTTCCCCCCACCCTTCCCACCCCTCTTTTCCCTCTATACAGTGCTTCCTTCCTCCATACTTGCCCCCCTCCCTAACCCTAACTCTAACCCTAACACTAACCCTTCCCTCCCCCCCATTATGTGTCATCATTCACTTATTAGCGATATCTTTCGTCCTTTGGCTTTTAAGATTGGCTTATCTCACTTAGCATGATATTCTCCAATTTCATCCATTTGCCTGCAAATGCCATAATTTTATCATTCTTTATGGCTGAGTAATATTCCATTGTATATATATACCACGGTTTCTTTATCCACTCATCAATTGAAGGGCGTCTAGGTTGGTTCCACAGTCTGGCTATTGTGAATTGAGCAGCTATGAACATTGATGTGGCTGTATCTCTGTAGTATGCTGATTTTAAGTCCTTTGGGTATAGGCCAAGGAGTGGGATAGCTGGGTCAAATGGTGGTTCCATTCCAAGTTTTCTAAGGAATCTCCACACTGCTTTCCAGAGTGGCTGCACTAATTTGCAGCCCCACCAGCAATGTATGAGTGTACCTTTCTCCCCACATCCTTGCCAACCCCTATTGTTGCTTGTATTCTTGATAATCGCCATTCTAATTGGGGTGAGATGGAATCTTAGGGTGGTTTTGATTTGCATTTCTCTTATTACTAGAGATGTTGAACATTTTTCCATATGTTTGTTGATTGCTTGTAGATCTTCTTCTGTGAAGTGTCTATTCATTTCCTTAGCCCATTTGTCGACTGGATTATTTGTATTCTTGGAGTAGAGTTTTTTGAGTTCTTTATAGATTCTGGAGATTAGTGCTCTATCTGAAGTATGATTGGCAAAGATATTCTCCCACTCTGTAGGCTCTTTCTTCACATTGCTGATAGTTTCCTTTGCTGAGAGAAAGCTTTTTAGTTTGAATCTATCCAAGTTATTGATTCTTGCTTTTATTTCTTGTGCTATTGGAGTCCTGTTAAGGAAGTCTGGTCCTAAGCCAACATGTTGAAGATCTGGACCTACTTTTTCTTCTATAATCTGCAGGGTCTCTGGTCTGATTCCGAGGTCCTTAATCCATTTTGAGTTTAGTTTCGTGCATGGTGAGAGATATGGGTTTAGTTTCATTCTGTTGCATATAGATTTCCAATTCTTCCAGCACCATTTGTTGAAGAGGCTATCTTTTCTCCATTGCATATTTTTGGCCCCTTTGTCTAGTATGAGAAAATTGTATTTATTTGGGTTTGTGTGCGTGTCCTCTATTCTGTACCATTGATCTACCTTTCTATTTTGGTACCAATACCATACCGTTTTTGTTACTATTGCTTTGTAGTAGAGTTGAAGATCTGGTATTGCAGTACCCCGTTTCACTCTTCCTGCTAAGGATTGCTTTAGCTATTCTGGGTTTCTTATTCTTCCAGATGAATTTCATAATTGCTTGCTCTATTTCTGTAAGGTACGTCATTGGGATTTTAATTGGAATTGCATTGAATTTGTATAGCACTTTAGGTAGTATGGCCATTTTGACAATATTAATTCTTCCTATCCAAGAACATGGATGATCTTTCCATCTTCTAAGGTGTTCTTTAATTTCTTTCTTTAGTGTTGTATAGTTCTCATTGTAGAGGTCTTTCACCTCTTTTGTGAGATTGATTCCCAAGTATTTTATTTTTTTTGAGGCTATTGTGAATGGGGTAGTTTTTCTAATTTCTCTTTCTGAAGATTCATCACTTATGTATAAAAATGCGTTGGATTTATGAGCATTGATCTTGTAACCTGCTACTTTACTGAATTCACTTATGAGTTCTAAGAGTTTTCTGGTGGAATTTCCAGGTTCCTCTAAATATATAATCATGTCATCAGTGAATGGAATAGTTTGAGTTCTTCTTTTCCAATTCGTATCCCTTTAATTTTTTTGGTTTTTCTAATTGCTCTGGCCAGAGTCTCAAGAACGATGTTGAATACAAGTGGTGAAAGAGGGCATCCCTGCCTTGTTCCAGTTTTTAGGGGGAATGCTTTCAGTTTTTCACCATTTAGAATGATATTAGCCATGGGCTTAGCATAAATGGCCTTTACAATGTTAAGGAATGTTCCCACTATCCCTATTTTTTCTAGTGTTTTGAGCATGAAGGAGTGCTGTATTTTATCAAATGCTTTTTCTGCATCAATTGAAATAATCATGTGATTCTTGACTTTAAGTCTATTGATATGGTGAATTACGTTTATTGATTTCCTGATGTTGAACCAACCTTGCATCCCTGGGATGAAAACCACTTGATCATGGTGCACTATCTTTTTAATATGTTTTTGTTTCCGATTTGCTAAAATTTTGTTGAGAATTTTTGTGTCGATGTTCATTAAGGATATTGGTCTGAAATTTTCTTTCCTCGATGAATCTCTGTCTGGTTTAGGTATCAGTGTGATATTGGCTTCACAGAATGAGTTTGGGAGGGTTCCCTCCTCTTCTATTTTATGGAATACTTTGAGAAGTATTGGAATGAGCTCTTCTTTAAAGGTTTTGTAGCACTCAGCTGAGAACCCATCTGGTCCTGGACTTTTCTTTGTTGGTAGGCTTTTGATGACTTCTTCCATTTCAGTACTTGAAATTGGTCTATTTAAATTGTGTATGTCCTCCTAGTTCAGTTTAGGCAATTCATATGTCTCTAGAAACCTGTTGATGTCTTCAAAATTTTCTATTTTGTTGGAGTATAGATTTTCAAAATAGCTTCTAATTATGTTTTGTATTTCACTCATGTCTGTTGTGATATTTCCTTGTTCATTCCAAATTTTAGTGATTTGGGTTTTCTCTCGTCTTCTCTTTGTTAGTGTGGCTAAAGGTTTATCAATTTTGTTTATTTTTTCAAAGAACCAACTATTTATTTTGTCAATTTTTTGTATTGTTTCTTTTGTTTCAATTTCATTGATTTCAACTCTGAGTTTAACTATTTCCTGTCTTCTACTACTTTTGGTGCTGGTCTGTTCTTCTTTTTCTAGGGCTTTGAGCTGTACTGTTAGGTCGTCTATTTGTTGAGTTTTACTTCTTTTATTAAATGCGCTCCATGAAATAAATTTCCCTCTAAGTACTGCTTTCATAGTGTCCCAGAGATTTTGATATGATGTTACTTTGTTCTCATTTACCTTTAAGAATTTTTTAATTTCCGTCCTAATATCTTCTGTTATCCATTCATCATACAATAGCATATTGTTTAATCTCCAGATGTTGGAATAGTTTCTGTGTTTTACTCTTTCATTTATTTCTAACTTCAATCCATTATGATCTGATAGAATACATGCTAGTGTCTCTATCTTCTTGTATTTGCTAACATTAGCTTTGTGGCATAATATATGGTCTATTTTAGAGAAGGATCCATGTGCCGCTGAGAAGAAAGTGTATTCGCTCTTGGTTGGATGGTATATTCTATAAATGTCCATTAATTCTAAATTATTGATTGTGTTATTGAGATCTATGGTTTCTTTGTTCAATTTTTGTCTGGAAGATCTGTCCAGTGGTGAGAGAGGCATGTTAAAATCACCTAGTATTATTGTGTTATGGTCTGTTTGGTTTCTGAAATTGAGAAGGATTTGTTTGACATACATGGATGAGCCACTGTTTGGGGCATAGATGTTTATGATTGTTATATCTTGCTGATATATGCTTCCCTTAAGCAGTATGAAATGACCTTCTTTATCCCTTCTGACTAACTTTGGCTTCAAGTCCACATTATCGGAAATGAGGATGGATACTCCAGCTTTTTTGCTGAGTCCATGTGCATGGTATGTTTTTCCCCATCCTTTCACCTTTAGTCTATGGGTATCTTTTTCTATGAGGTGAGTCTCTTGTAGGCAACATATTGTTGGATCTTTCTTTTTAATCCAATCTGCCAGTCTATGTCTTTTGATTGATGAATTCAGGCCATTAACATTCAGGGTTATTACTGAGATATGATTTGGTTTCCCGGTCATTTGGTTCATTTTTAAAATTTTATTTATTTATTTGTTTGACACAACTTGTTTCCTCCTTTATTTGACAATTCCTTTAGGATAATTCCTCCCATTGCTGATTGGTTCTTTGGTTTTCATCTCTTCCTAATGGAAGATTTTGCTGAGAATGTTCTGTAATGCTGGCTTTCTTTTTGTAAATTCTTTTAGCTTTTGTTTATCACGGAAGGATTTTATTTCATCGTCAAATTTGAAAGTAAGTTTTGCTGGGTATAAGATTCTTGGTTGGCATCCATTTTCTTTCAGGGCTTGAAAAAAGTTGTTCCGGGCCCTTCTAGCTTTTATGGTCTGGATTGAAAAATCTGCTGATATCCGTATTGGTTTCGCCCTGAATGTAATTTGGTTCTTTTCTCTCACAGCCTTTAAAATTCTGTCTTTATTTTGTATGTTAGGTATTTTCATTATAATGTGCCTTGGTGTGGATCTGTTGTAATTTTGTGTATTTGGAGTCCTATAAGCCTCTTGAGCTTCATTTTCCATTTCATTCTTCAGATTTGGGAAATTTTCTGATATTATTTCATTGAATAAATTGTTCATTCCTTTGGTTTGTTTCTCTAGGCCTTCCTCAATCCCAATAATTCTTAAATTTGGCCTTTTCATGATATCCCATAGTTCTTGTAGATTCTGTTCATGATTTCTTACCATCTTCTCTGTTTGTTCAACTTTGTTTTCAAGGTTAAATATTTTGTCTTCAATGTCTGAGGTTCTCTCTTCCAGGTGTTCTATCCTACTGGATATGCTTTCTATGGAGTTCTTAATTTGGTTTATTGTTTCCTTCATGTCGAGGATTTCTGTTTGTTTTTTTTTCAATATCTCTAAGTCTTTATTGAAATGATCTTTTGCTTCCTGTATTTGCTCTTTTAACTGTCGATTAGTGCAATCATTCAATGCCTGCATTTGCTCTTTCATCTCATCATTTGCTTCCCTGATCATTTTAATTATGTACATTCTGAACTCCTTTTCTGTCATTTCTTCTGCCATGCTGTCATTGGGTTTTATTGATGTAACATCTAGATTTGTTTGCAGCATTCTTTCCTTGTTTTCTCATATTGTTCAGGTATCAGTGGACCGCTGAGATATTGCAGATTTCCTCTATTGACTTACAATGTCCCTGAAGATTTCTATATATATCCCCCCTTAGCCTTCAGTAGGCTGAAGTCTTGGAGGAAGTTGATAATGCGGTGCTCCACAAGGAAGCTGCCTCTCTAGGAGTGGTGGCCTTCAGGTGGGGTATAATCCCTGCTAGTGGGCAGAGGTGCCTCCACTTGTTGACCATGGTCATCCAAAGGGGAACTAGGCTGCAGGCTGAGGCAAGGCCTGTTTGGGCCTGTGTCTCTGGTTTTACCGTCCTTGTGGGGAAACCTCACCCGGCAGGGAAGACTCACCCAGTGGGGAGGTCTCGCTGGTCAGTTCCCTCCTAGAGGTTCCCCTCAATTTACAGCTACTGCCTGGGCTGGGCTGCCTTCCTCTGCAAAGTTCCCAGAGGCCCGGCCCTACTTCCTGGGCCTGGGAGCCTCACCCTTCGCAGATGAATCTCCTTAGGCTACCCCTCCTCAGAGAATCTGCCCGCAGGCCTGGAACCTTCGCTCCACCCTAAGCCTGTCTCTGTGAGGCTCTTCCACCAAGAAGCCTCCTAGATCCTGGGACCCTGCTCTGCACCTAATCACCTGGCTATGCGGCCCCTCCTCTGAGCAGCCACCTTGGGCCCTGTACAATCGCTCTGAGTCCCAGAGACCCGCCACAGGCCTCTTCCTCCAGACAGCCGCCCAGTATTCCGATGCGGTCACTAGGAGTTCAAGAAACTCACTGCATGCCTCCTCCTCCCACCAACCACCCGTAGCCCTGGGCAATCAATCACTCTGAGTCAAAGTGACCCTCCCCATTCCTCCTCCACCTCCAGGTAACCCCCCGAGTGTTCAGGAGCGGTCGCTCTGAGTGGCTCTGAATCCACGTGACCCGCAGCACGCGTCCTCTGGGCAACCGCCCAGAGCTCTGGTGCGGCCTCTCGAGACCAAGCGACCCACCGTGCTTCTCCTCCAGGCAGCCCCCCTGTGTTCAGGAGCGGTCGCTTTAAGTCCAAACAACTCACCAATCACCACCTCCTCTGAGCAGCCGCCTGGAGCGCTAATGCAGTCACTGCGAGTCCAAATGACCCGCCACACTCCTCCTCCTCCTCCTCCTACTCCTCTGGGTAGGCCCCGGTGTTCAGAAGTGGTCTGAGTCCAAACAGCTCGCCACGCAGCCCCTCCTCTGGCAACCGCCTGTAGCTCTGGTGCAGTCACTCTGAATCCAAGCGGCCACGCTCCTCTTCCTCCTCCTCAGGGCAGGCCCCGGTGTTCTGAGTCCACACAGCTCACCTCGCCGCTCCTCCCCTGGGCAGCCACCGGAGCCCCAGAGGTTGCTCCGAGTCCCAGCGCTGTGCTGAGCGGCCTCCTCTCTGATGCTCCCAGTTGTCCGAGTTCACTGCTCCAGCGGGGGGAGGGGTGTCTCGTCGGCAGCTCTACTTCACAAAGTTCCCTGCGTTCTGGGACCACTGTCCCATCCGGGACGCCTCCCCAACGGGAGAGAGTCACCTGGTTGCTTTGAGTTGGTCCCAAGTGTCTCAATATCTCCTCTTTTGAATCCTGAGTCCTGGAGCAACATGAAATGCAGCCACCCTCTAGGCCGCCATCTTGAAAACCCCTGTTTCCATATTTTCTACTGTATTTTATTCTATTCTGTATAATTATTTCATAGTGTTTCATTTAAAAATTATTTTCCACCCAATAAATTGATTTTATGATTCATAAATGGTTTTAAAACCATAGTTTACAAAGCACCATAATAGCTTATAGGAGAATTAAGGGAGGAAAAAGGAATGATGACAGAAACAATTAGAAGAAAATAAATCTCCCTAAACCCAAAGGAAGAATTCTGAAGAACGGAAACCTGCCCATACCTCACCACATTTAATTCTTTAAATACATAAGTAATAATGATGTCACCATGGATATTTTTGGTTATGTAAAACTTTCAACTACACAATTTGGTGGACTTAACACAAATTCAGGTCAAGGAATCACACAATCTGATATACTTATGTTTCTAGCTCATTGCTTTCTATTTAATTGCCTCTGAATCATGGAAACTATTTTACATCTTTATTTTACTCCCAACTTCTAGAAAACTAAGTAATGGAAGTGGTGTTTGAAATACTTATGTGTACCATAGAGCAAGGACAAGGTGTGCACTTGATGACTGGACAAAACTGCTAATTCATTCAGAGTAGGATGTACTCTGCACAAACCTTTGCAGAGTCCTAGGAAATGTCAAAGTGAAATCTGCAGGTCTTGAAAATTGAACTGCTGTAGTCAAAACCACCATCATCTAGATTTGCCTGGAGCATGAATTGATAAAAAAAAAATCTAATGATAAAAATTACTCAAAAATCTAAAAGCATATTCTCACAAAGTAGATAATCATGTGAGATATAAGGGAAAAAACTTGGTTTTGGAGTAAGTTGTTGGGGAAAAGATTGAGTATCAGAGGAAAGGTATAAATATTTATTTTTAAAACAAACCCTTTGCTATATTATGAATTGTATCATAAAGTTTATTATGTAATAAAAAAAAAACTCACAAGTTTTTGTTGTTGTTGTTGTTGGGGGTAGTGGTAATGAACCTCCTACCACTGAGCTACATCCACAGTCCTTTCCATACTACACACAAAGTTACGATCCTCCTGCCTCAGCCTCTCAAGTTGCTGGGATGACAAGTGTGAGCCACCATACCTGGCACACAGGGGACTTTTTAGAAATTTTGTAAATAAAAAATTTTCAGAGATTAAGTGTTTGTAATTTTTTCTTATTATTTTTGCCTTTTAAAATCTGGAAAACAATAGAGATCAAAACAGTACAAGAATAGAAATATGTTTTAATACCAAAATAGAACAAAGACTGTGCAATAAGTCCATAAAACACTGTCACACACACAGTAACTATGCTTTCTTCTGAAATTCTTAAATAACATATAATTCACAATTATATGTTTATCCTACATTTTATATTATCATATATTCCAACCATGAATCTGAGTTATATCAACGGAATGGATGCATACACCTGCTTTTCCAAAAGAAAATTTCTAGGAAAATCAGACGGGGCCAAACATCAAGGTGATATCATCAGATGCATTGTGAATTATATTTATCTTTCACTTTTACTGTCTCTGGTTCAGGAACTTTCATTATAGTAACACATCTATTCTTCCTACCCTTAATTCTTTTCCTAGGAGGAAGGTTACATGTAATCTATCTTGCTCTCACTTTTATTTGAGATGGTCCTGCTTTAGACTATGTCTAGAAGTTCTTCACCTAGAGTAAGATGAATGACTATTGTTGTTTTCCAAGACCCCCAAAACTGGATGGGTAAAATCCTGTATTAATATGGCTGTGTTTTAGGAAACCTATTAGTTCTAAATACTTAAGGATTATCATTCAACCCTGACTTTTAACTGGTGCCTTGTTGGATTCTTATTGGGACCTAGTGTGTCCCAATATGGGTGACAAATATGAGTGTCGAACTTATGAATTTCCATCATAGACTTGGACTCTTTAATGTTGGATGAAATTTGGGCTCAAAATTACATACAGAGATGCTTTTATTGAATCCAGGATTGATCACTGCAAATACTAGCTTTAGCAGCCGGCCCCATGGCATTTGAACTTGCAGTAACTGCAGCATGGATCATCTTCACCAAAAGAAAGCTTGTGTTTTACAGGTGAGCGGCTGCTTCACAGAGTAGATATGAAGGTCTTACCAAGAGGTGGGTCTGGAAACCTAAGTACATGCTGGTTTCATTCTCTCTTCTCTAGAGCAAATCTTGAAATTGATGAGCAAAGTTTTACCAAAGGAGATCAACTTCAGAAAATTACATCAAAAAAGAAACATTAGATCCCACTGAAAAAGACAGTGAAAGTGTTTGCCCATTTTACTGTTTTTCAGTAAAGGTGGATAAATGGAGAGGTAACAAAATAGAGCTATTTACAGGACAGACTATAGACTGGACTTCTGTATTTTATTTTCCTATCTGTACAATTGAATGGAAATAATAACAAGGCTACTTTGAAGCAAGTAAATTAAACTGTTTATGTATTTTCAAAGTGTATCTGACATATTGAAAATTCTTAGTAAGGGCTAGTTATTACTATTTTATTTGTGCTGGAGAGGAATAGTAAAATTCTAGTTTAAAATTACTTAAAATTAAATGAAATTATGAAGTTCTAGATCTATGTAGAACTGCTGCCATATTTTTTAATAATGCTTAGAACTATTTATGGGAACAATAGATAAAAACTTGGAAGGACAAATTTTGAATTTAAGTAGATGTCTTTTAGGTCCCATCTTATGAATAGTCTTGAATGAAGCTTTCAATTTGCTAATTAATCAGCTCTGTTCTTAGGCTATCATTTCAGAGAGGCAAACTATGTATTTAGAGAAAAGCAGTGACCTTAAGAAAATAGAAAAAAATAGGAGTTAATTGGGTTCTAGTTTGGAGGCCAATATATTTGAATGAACATCATTCCCACAGTAATGAACATTATACCCACACAGAATAAAACTCATACTTTTTTATAAAGCTAATAAATGGTGGTAAATAAAAATAAACCTTGCTGCACTGGAGTCCTGAAGAGAAGGTCCCTTCCTAGAGGCAAACAGAGAGTCATGAAACTCTCTAGATCTTGGGGTGGGGGATCATATACATGTCTGAGAGTGGGTGTATCTGTCATAGAGCTAACGGCAAGAATACAAAATCAACCCAGTCTTGAGAAGCCAGTGTGGGGCAGCAGGATGGATTGGAATCTGAAAAAAAATTTAAAAAAGGAGGAAAATAAAACATTCAGCCCATTAATTCACTGTCAGTCTGTCTGTCTCTTTCTGTCTCTCACAGACACACACAAACTCAAATTATGACAAGAAAGCAGTGGTAGGAAACAAACGTTAGGTAGAGAGAAAACATGTCATAAACATTTCTATGATGGTTGAATCCAGGAGCCCTTTCAAAAATGAAATCTAAAAGTGGACCAAAAATAGCCATAAAACTGCTTAAGTGCTCACAAATTTTCAAATGTAAAGGTTTTGGAGAGTAGAAGTGAGTTTAATAATAGGTAAATTCTGTCTTATTAAAAATTAATTTGAGACCCAGTATTACTCACTATCACATCAAAAAATATAGAGAAAAAAAGGCACTGTATTCTCAGGGAAAAATAACAAGACAAAAATATTAGATTTACTTCCACCATTGTTTTATATACAATATAAAGATATAATTTTCTAACAATTAAGTACTGTACAAAGGAGGAGGACATATTGAAGAATAAAAAGAAGACAATCGATCAGAACAACAGATGACAAAATTCTCGAAAATGTCAGAGAAGAGCTTGAAAAAAATTAACTTTTTAAAGAATCTGCAAGAAAATACGGATTTGAAAGGGTGAGAAGATGGCTTATTTCACAATGGAAATGAAACATCAAACAAGAATCAGAAAAACATCCTAGAAATAAAAATACAACATATTAATAAAAATCCATTCGATTAATTTCAATGAATTAGATATGGCATAAGCAAGGTAAATTAACTTGACAACAGGTCAATAGAAATTATCCTAACTTAATCATAGAGGAAAATATTTTTAGAAAGTAGAACATTTGTAACCTGTGAATAAATACCATCTAATATTTATACATTTTAGTTCTTGAATGACAGGAGTGATATTTTTGTTTGCAAAAAATATGTATGAAAAAAAATTGACAAAACCGCTTCTAATCTGAAAAAAATCACACTACTTTCCTAAGAAGCATAAATAGTCCCCAAAAGAATAAATAAAAATAAAACATGCTTAGACACATCACAATTACATGACTTAAAAGATGAACATTTTAAAGCAGCAAAGTAGAAAATAACGCATACAATAGAATAAGCAAAATAATCATTTAGTACATTTTCTGTTGGCTTTATTATTTTGACTTCCTATCAAAAAATTATCAAGCTAACAGAAAATGTAACTGAATTATTAATATACTTAGTAATACCATATTACAAAAATGAAAAAATTCTGTCAGAATAAAATCATATATCCAATGAGATTATTCACACAAAGGTAAGGACTAAGGAAATCTCAGGGAAGATACAACCAGCAAAGAATTGTTATGAACTGATGCAGGTAATAGTTGTACCTGAAAATGAATAGCTAACAGAAGAGTGCCAGAGATGATGATACATGGGTATTATAAATTATGTACTTGTGGGTGTGGCATTGCACACCTGTAATCCAGAACTGAAACAGGAAGATCACAAGTTCAAAGTCAGTCTGGGCAATTTAGTGAGATCCTGTATCAAAACAAAAAATGAAAAGTGCTAGAATAAAGCTCAGTGATAAAGTGCCCCCAGTATGGTGGTGAAGGGAGCAAAACTGTGTCCTAATTCCTTAATTTTTTTAAGCCCTATATTTCAAGTAAAAATAGTAGCACAGGTTGTAGAATTTATAATACAAAAGTAAATTCCTGATAATAGCAAAATAGGAAAAATTTACTGTTGGAGTTCTATCATTTAATGTAAAATGTAAAAATAAATTAAAATAGATTGAGACAAGTATACACATTGATATTATTTAGAAATTATTTTTTAAAAACCAAGGAAAGATATATATCTGAAAACCAATATGACATAACACTGCAAAAATAGGAAAAAGGAAAGAATTCTTAAGTCAAAAGAAAGGATAGAATAAATGAAAAAATACTTGATAATATAAAGAGATCTTATTCAATCTTAACAATTATATTCAATGTAAGTGAGCTCAACACTTTAATTAAAATGGAGAGACTTCTATATTGAACTGAATGGAAAGATCCACTAACAACTGCTTACAAAATTTTAAATATATTTCTGTTATATTCTGTGAATTTGCACTATATATAGGTAAGTGTGTGTGTGTGCTCATGTGTGCGTAAATATACATATGTATATATGTATATACTAAATATATTATATATACTTGCATTCTAAAAGCATTTCACTCTAAAGGTGTAAATACATAAATAAGTATATACCTACACTTAGGCACAAATGTATGCCATTATACATGCATATAAAATATGCATATATACATACATACACACACACACACACATACAAATAATGTGTCTTTACTGCAAATGCACAGATGATAGATAACAGATAGGGACGTCTAGATATCAAAGATTCTAATATAGGAGACAATATTTTAACGACATGAGGAAGATTTCAAAAAGATAACAACATGAATTCTAAGAAATCTTAAAAATATACTATAACAGGGTTTTTCTAAAACAGAATTTAAGAAAATTAAAGACAGACAATTCTAGAGTTTTATATTTTAAGAGTCTACTCACAACATTTAAAATGTATGTGTACGTATGTGAATGGTTTGGATTTATCTTAATCTGACTTTTATTGAACTCTGTAATATCATTGTAGATTACACTTATCAAGTACATATTTATCAAGTACATATGACACACTCACAGAGAAGAAACACCAGGTGTTAGTCAACTTTCTGTTGCTCTGAAAAATACCTGAGAAAAACAAAGGGAGAAAGACTTATTTTGGCTCATGATTGCACTACATAGTCACTTGGGCCCATTACTCTGACCTTGTGATGATGCAGAACATAGCATGGAGCACATGTGGGGCAATGCTGCTTTATGGGAGGAGGCTGAGTGACAGTGAGAGAGAGAGAGAGAGAGAGAGAGAGAGAGAGAGAGAACACCGGGAAAAGGCTGCAGACAACATGTACCCTTCCAGGGACAATCACCAGTGACCTACTTTCTCCAACTAGACCCCATCTCTACAATCCCCACCACTTCCCAATAGTTCACCAATACAAACCCATCAATAGATTGATTAATCCATTTGAAATCAAAACTCATGGTCCAATCACTTCCAAGAAGCCCCATATGTAAACATTGCTGCAATCCAGACCAAGTCTTCAAATCATTAGCCCTTGGGAAATTTCATGCCCAGACTGTAATACCAGATTATAAAATGAACCTCAATGAGAGATAAAAGATTGAATTAATAATGTGTATATCCTCTGATCATAATAGTATTTAATTAGACATCAATAGCAAAAATAACTTAAAAATACTCCCAAATTAAAAAGTCAGAGGCAGGGAGAAAATTATGTGAAAAAATCATCTAATAAAGGACTGTTATCCATTATATGCCAAAAACTCATAATTCAACAATAGGAAAACAAACATCGCAGTGATGAATCTTCAGAAAGAGAAATTAGGAAAACTACCCCATTCACAATAGCCTCGAAAAAAATAAAATACTTGGGAATCAATCTCACAAAAGAGGTGAAAGACCTCTACAATGAGAACTACAGAACACTAAAGAAAGATATTAAAGAAAACCTTAGAAGATGGAAAGATCTCCCATGTTCTTGGATAGGAAGAATTAATATTGTCAAAATGGCCACATTACCAAAAGTGCTATACAAATTCAATGCAATTCCAATTAAAATCCCAATGACGTACCTTACAGAAATAGAGCAAGCAATTATGAAATTCATCTGGAAGAATAAGAAACCCAGAATAGCTAAAGCAATCCTTAGCAGGAAGAGTGAAATAGGGGGTATTGCAATACCAGATCTTCAACTCTACTACAAAGCAATAGTAACAAAAACGGCATGGTATTGGTACCAAAATAGAAAGGTAGATCAATGGTACAGAATAGAGGACACGCACACAAACCCAAATAAATACAATTTTCTCATACTAGACAAAGGGGCCAAAAATATGCAATGGAGAAAAGATAGCCTCTTCAACAAATGGTGCTGGGAGAATTGGAAATCCATATGCAACAGAATGAAACTAAACCCATATCTCTCACCATGCACGAAACTAAACTCAAAATGGATTAAGGACCTCGGAATCAGACCAGAGACCCTGCAGATTATAGAAGAAAAAGTAGGTCCAGATCTTCAACATGTCAGCTTAGGACCAGACGTCCTTAACAGGACTCCAATAGCACAAGAAATAAAAGCAAGAATCAATAACTTGGATAGATTCAAACTAAATAGCTTTCTCTCAGCAAAGGAAACTATCAGCAATGTGAAGAAAGAGCCTACAGAGTGGGAGAATATCTTTGCCAATCATACTTCAGATAGAGCACTAATCTCCAGAATCTATAAAGAACTCAAAAAACTCTACTCCAAGAATACAAATAATCCAGTCGACAAATGGGCTAAGGAAATGAATAGACACTTCACAGAAGAAGATCTACAAGCAATCAACAAACATATGGAAAAATGTTCAACATCTCTAGTAATAAGAGAAATGCAAACCAAAACCACCCTAAGATTCCATCTCACCCCAATTAGAATGGCGATTATCAAGAATAGTAGCAACAACAGGTGTTGGCGAGGATGTGGGGAGAAAGGTACACTCATACATTGCTGGTGGGGCTGCAAATTAGTGCAGCCACTCTGGAAAGCAGTGTGGAGATTCCTTAGAAAACTTGGAATGGAACCACCATTTGACCCAGCTATCCCACTCCTTGGCCTATACCCAAAGGACTTAAAATCAGCATACTACAGAGATACAGCCACATCAATGTTCATAGCTGCTCAATTCACAATAGCCAGACTGTGGAACCAACCTAGACGCCCTTCAATTGATGAGTGGATAAAGAAACTGTGGTATATATATACAATGGAATATTACTCAGCCATAAAGAATGATAAAATTATGGCATTTGCAGGCAAATGGATGAAATTGGAGAATATCATGCTAAGTGAGATAAGCCAATCTCAAAAAGCCAAAGGACGAATGACAGTGCTAATAAGTGAATGATGACTCATAATGGGGGGAGGGAAGGGTTAGTGTTAGGGTTAGAGTTAGGGTTAGTGAGGGGGGCAAGTATGGAGGAAGGAAGCATTGTATAGAGGGAAAAGAGGGATGGGAGGGGTGGGGGGAAGGGAAAAAATAACAGAATGAATCAAACAACATTACTCTATGTAAATTTATGATTACACAAATGGTATGCCTTTACGCCATGTACAAACAGAGAAACAACATGTATCCCATTTGTTTACAATAAAAAAAAATAAAGGAAAAAAAAAAGAAAACAAACATCTCAATTAAAAAAAATGGGTCAAGTATCTTAATAGATACTTCACTAAAGAAGATACAGTTCCAAATAAGGACAGTAAAAGATGATTTACATCAGATGTTATAGGGAAATTCAAATTAAAACAACAAGGTGATAGCTCTATACACCCACTATATGATACTGACAACACCAAATGCTGGTAAGATGTGGATAAACAGAAATTCCATTCTCAGACCACAAAGTGATATAACCACTTTAACAGACAGCTTTGAACAAAACTAAAGTATTTTTTACCATATCATTCAGCAATTGAACTTCTTGATATTTACCCAAATGAATTTAAAATGTATGTTCACACACAAACCATCACATAGATATTTACAACTTCATTCTTAATGGTCAAAACTTAGAAGGAAGCAAGGTATCCTTCCATAGTTAAACTGATAAACTGTGGGACATCCAGACAAAGGAATATTATTTGGCACATAATGAAAAAAAAAAAAAGAGCTCTCAAGTCAAAATACACGAAGAAAAATTAAACACATATTCCTAAGTGAAACAATTCAAACTGAAAAGGCTATACAGTGTATGATTACAACTATCTAAAACTCGGGGAAAATGAAACCATGGAGATAGTAAAAGATCAGTGATTGTCAGGAGTTATATGGGAGGGAGGGATTCATGGATGTAGCAGAGGTTTGATAAAGCAGTAAAAGTACTCTGTATGATACCATAATCACGGACACATCATTATATTTTTATTCAAATTTATTGTACAAGCACCACCAAGGGTGGACTCTAACTTAAACCATAATAATGATGTGTCAGTGTAGCTTAACCAACTATAATAAATGTACCACTCTTATGAAAGTTATTGGGGAATACATGATCGGGTGTTGATAATGGGGGAGGCTAAGCATGTGCAGGGGCAGAGGACACATGGGTAATCTCTGTACCTTCCACTCAACGTAGTTGTGAAGCCACAACTACTCAAAAAAATTAAGTATATTTTTAATGAGTGGTGGGAGTTTCAAAAAATTTAACATAATGCTTAGAGAAAAAAACCTGAAATTATTCCACAGAGATCCAGAAAGCAGAATACTAAAGTTTTAAAGAACTTTAGAATGTCCCATATTTACATTCCTTAAATAAACCCTATAGATTGAGATAGTGCTACAAAGTGCTGACTAAAATTTATTATTTTAGAAGAGTTTGGGAAGATAATCAAAATTCCTGGATAAGTTTGAAGCTGATGCAGCAATTGAAGTTAGGAGAGCTGTTTTTACTTGTACCCTAGGAGAACAGCTTCAGAAGTTTGCAAGAATGCAAAACAAAAACAGTACCTATGAAAGGAAAGCCTTTTTTGTGTTGTGATGTAGAGAATCAATTTGTTACATAGAATTTTCCATCTCTGGGATTAGAAGAAAGTGAATTCTTTGAACAGTGGATATTTTCAGCAGTTCTAGAATGATTTGAAATTAGTGAATATACAGGTGTCCCCTTGAGAAGTAATATGGTAAAGTGTGTTCAGCCAGAAAGTAAAGGAAAAGAACGAGAACATGTTCCCATCCACAAATCACATCAACCCCAAAAAGGCAGTGAAAAGAGGGACTGAGTTCAGAAGCAGGTTCAATCAAATAGTGGAAAGACTCAGAATATCAAACAAAAATGCTACAGAAATGTCACCAGAAAAAGTGGTGGCAGGAAAAGCGATGCTTCAGCTTTAGGACGTGTTAATAATGATGTGGCAGTTGACACAGATATGGGATCATAGAGACATCTTTTATAAAAGTTAGATCTCAGAGACTCAATAATTTCACAGCCAGAAGCAAAGGCATTAGTTACTATTATATTATTATGTTGAGAAACAAAGGGCTTAAAAAGGAAATGGAAATGAAGAGGTTTAAAGACAATCTGTGGGAGAGGGGGAGGCATGAATATAAGACACAGGTTTGGGCTGCTACCATCTGGAATTTACAAAAGTCACAAGAGGTCAACAATGATTTGAATGCCATTCTCTGACAGATGAGAAAATATGTTATTTGTGGATTTTTCCAGATATAAAAAAATGTATTATATAAAAGCAAACATTAAATGAAGAAGTTTTCAACTGAGTTCTCATTTCATGCCAAGACTGATCAGCATCCTAGACAAGAAGGCTTTTCCCTCCTCTTCCACCTTCTATATCTGAGTATTACAGTGTTCTGGAATCCTAAGTAATGGGATTTAGGTAGGTAGTTTTATTTTAGGAAATTCATTTGGTTTTTTAAAAAATTCCACTATTGGTGGTTAGTCAAAGTATTCTCTTGCTTTATTCAATTTTTATTCCCTTTAAAATTAATGAAGAGAAATTTGACCTGGGCCCAATTTTCTGAATTCTAAAGTCAGTACACACATTCCTGAGCTCCAGCCCAGACTTGGGTGGGAGGAAGACCTCAGCTCACCCCAACCTGGAGAGTCCTTTGGTATAAGACTGGGCAGAATTGGAATTTTCAAAGGAGTTTCTTATAACTAAAACTTGTTTGGGGCAGGGAACTATTTAATTAAAAGGGTAAGAAATTTGATTTTGAACTTTAATTTCTTTGGTGTTTCAACTTTAACATGCCGGGCTTTGATATTTCATTTCATCTCATTGCAGAGGTGATGCGCACACTGGACATGCAGCTAGACAGAATGTAGGTGCAAAACAGCACACACAGTCAATTTTCAGTCGGAGGTGCAGAGTAGCTGGAGAGATAATTATGAACCACTTTAACACATTTCAGAACCTTGTAGCAAAATCAGAATTGCATACAAGTGGTGTCAGAGAGATCCATCCACAGGAGAAATGGTTGGTACGAGGGAACAGCCTCTCAAATGTGGAAGCAAGGTTGTAATTACAGTCTGTCCATCTTCTCTCACATAGAGCACAGCACATCCGGGCTGGTTATAGTTTAAGAAAACAAAGAAAAATAGTGTTAAAAGCGAATTTTTTTAAATCCATCTCTGGATGGCAGAGAAAGGTCCATTTGAATTGCTTCCTGTTCTTTTATTCTTCTCCATGGAAGGAAATTTGGTAGTTTTTCCTTCTCTCTCCATTTCCAAATTTCTTCACTGGATCTGAACATGGTTGGTGACAAGATGTATTGATTTATTGGGCCTCTTCTCCTTAGATAGGGGAAGGGAGGGAGCAATAGGAGTTTATGTCAGGATGGAATATAAGGTCTCTGTCCTCATTTATACAGTGTGCCCTATCCAAACACAGTTTGGGAGAATTATAGATTTATTTTTCTTCTAAAAATTTTGTACTCATCTCTGTACAAGGGAAAATAAGATGGTAAACATGATGATATTGATATTCACACAAAAGAGATTAGAAAATATAGACCAAATGGAGATGCTCAAAAACTGAGTGTATTAGGAAATGTCTTTTCAAATTTTCTGAACTTTTGAATTGCAGTATGCTATTAGACAAAGGGAAAGAAATGAGAAGGAAGAGGGACAGCAAACTGCACAGTAAGAAACATTTATAACAGACTTGAATCTATTTTATTCCTAATCTATCTGCAGTCTATTCAATAGAGCATCACTTCAATTCTATGATTAAAGGCATTTCAAATATCAACCCATAGATGTAGCAGTTAAATCTTTCTCAAGAGACAGTTTTAGACATGTTTATCTTAGAAGGATTCCATTATTTTATTTTTTTTCATCTTTTCACATCACATTAAGATGTCAGCCTACTAATGATCATATATGATCAACTAAGAACATGTGCCATGTGGAGTAATCGGCAGTGTTTGTGATAATTGAAAAAGGTGGGCATTTAACGAAGTAGGTACAGGCTTAAATTCATTCCTGTTTAAACAAGAGACAGTATTTTATATGTAGTAACAGGAAGGACCATTAGAATTTCTTTGAGGATGACTTTTTAAAAATTTTTATTTCATTTAAATAAAATCCCAATCTCTCAAATAGAACTTAAAATTTTCGTCCCCTCAGAGAGCATGCATTTCACATCTCATCTGTTCTGTGAATGAGATGGGAAAATGACTCTCCCTTTTTGTCTTTAACATGTGAAGAACTTGTGAAGATCTGCACACTCATGGTACAGGAAAATCACGCTGCCATTTTTGGAATACTGACTCACTACGATACCCACGTTCTTTGCATTCAGGCTCATTTCCACAGTGCCCCATGATTTTGCCACTCTGCTCTTATTTATTTCAGCAACTCTTGCTCTTAGAGGGAATATACGAAATTCAAAAGCTAGAAACTTTAGCAAAGAAAAATTTAAGAAGCTGTTAATGAAATTCTAGATATTACAAACTCTTTGAAGCATTCTTTATTTTCAACTGCTGTGTTTAAAAACACCAGTTTTCCCACAGTTAGTAGTTAGAATTTCATCATAAAATACTCCCGTAAAAACTATTTAATTTTCCACTACAGGGAGGGAGGGTTTGATCTCTTATTAAACATTTTATGGAAAAGCCTAAAAGTGCTTTCAATTATTTATTGAATTGAAATCCAGGCCTTCGAAACTGCTGGCATCACACACACACATAATATTATCAGCCCACTGAGTGCCATTAGGTCATAAAGCGCTGCTGTAGCAACATCTCTGGTACAGCTGCTGGTGCTCATGCAACTTTTACTACAGTTATAAAGTCATTTATTACATTTCCTTTATGATGCTAATGCATTGTGGTCTGTTACTTTATTGATCCCACTGTGATAAAGACTGAAATGTATGATATTGTGCAAAAAAAAGTTCATACACACGCACAGAGAGAGAGAGAGAGAGAGAGAGAGAGAGAGAGAGAGAGAGAGAGAGAGACCTGACAAGCACCTGTTGCATTAAAAATCACTTAAACCTAAAAGGCCCATAAAAATATTAACAAGGGATATCAGAAAAGACATATTCTTGAGGCACATTTTAGCCATTTTGTTTCATTGTTCCCCATAGGATTATTTTATAAGTTGCTCTTTGTCAAATCTACAAAGGATGATAGAAGTATCTGACCGTTTTTTTTTTTCCTTAATTACAATCATTGTGTTAGAACATAATTTGCACATCACTAAGAGGAATAGTAAACTTTATAATATCCAAATAAGCATATGAAAAGGAACAAAGTCATTAAAAGATAATAATGTCCACAGACCCAAAGGTACCCATAATTAATAATTACATCTTGTTCCAATTTTCCAGACTTAACTCTCCCTATGATACAATTGTACATAAAGAGAATGAAGCTTCCTATTGAGGAAAAAGACCAATTATATTAATTAACTGTCACTACTCTGTACTAGAATTTATTTAGTAGTTGGAACCTACAGCACTGAAACTCCAAGTTCATGCCCAGATTGGAGTCCTTTTGGGTGACTGACTAACTGATTTTCATTTGGATCAGGACTACAGCTGTCCTGCTATTTCTCCATGTTCTTCTTATCCTCTTTTACAAGGGGGCAGTGAGGAGAGATGATGTTACAAGAATAACCAAAAGGCTAAGTGAAGCAATTTTCTTAAGTAGTTCCTGAAGCTCCACACACTATTATTTTTTAATGATACTTAATTTTCCCCAAAGGACAGTCAAAATCAATAGATGGATAACATTTAAGAAAAAGCTTAACATTATATTTTTAAATTATACCAAACTTAATTCTAACCTCCAGTTTTATCCTTCAAGTTAATTACCTTTATATCCTACCATCACTATGGTTTATAAAGTTGTTATAGCAATAGGCTAGATAAATTTTAATAATGGGTCCAAATATTAACATACCACCCCCAAATTACCCAGTATGGCCATCAGATCTGGGCTCTGAGAAATGGTTTACCCGACTGCCTCGTTTAATGGAGAACTAGAGAATTTAGTTTCAGTAACATCTTTTTTAAAGTAACTACATGCTGCCTTCTTCCTTCCAACTTGTTTTTAGTCTTGACGTGAGCACTTCAGGAGGAAGTTTAGAATTCCTAATAGAGATGAAAAGGGAAGTCACTAGAACATTTGGCACTTTCTTCCTATGGCTATAATATGCAGAAGCAGCACAGTGAGAACTGTTCCTCTGTCTTGGATTGCCATTTGATTATAGTAAGAGTGAATTAAGACTCCTGGTCTTCCATATTTATCTCAAAATGCACCAGTATTCTAAATTTTGTCTTACACATTGCTATTCATGAAATATAGAGATACAAATTACAAAACTTATATGGATATTTAAGTTAAATGTAAAAGGAATATGTAATCAGATAATTTTAATCGTAGTAGGAATACTTGAGTCTACCCTCTTGAATTTTTAAATGTATAAAATACAGTATTTTTTACTAAAGGTACAAATTTGTACAGCAGATCTCTAGATTTCTAGAGGTTATTCATCTAGGATGACTGAAACTTTTTGCTCCTTGATTAATAATTACTCATTTCCCTCTTGCCCAGTCTCTGAAAACCACCATTCCACTTTTTGCTCCCACAAATTTGACTGTTTTAGATTCTTTATATAAAAGTAATCCTGCAGTATTTTTTTATAATTGTATATAAAAAATGTCATATATATGTGTGTGTGTGTGTGTATATATGTGTCTATGTATATTTGGTGGAGATTTTACTACAGAACAAATTAACATATCAGTAATCTTACAAAGATGTCCATTTTCCCCCACTATGGAGTAAGAGTAGTTGTTTTCATTTAGCAAAATTCCTAAGATTATTTTTAAAGTGCTGGGGATGGAACCTAGGGCCTCTTGAATGCTAGACTCTACCACTGAGCTATACTCCCAGACTCATAATACATTGTTATTAACTATTGTTTTCATTTGTTCCTAGATCTTTCAACTTATTCATCCTACCTAGGTATTTGCTACTTTGCATTCTTTGAACTACATTTCCTCACCCTCCTTTGCCAATTCTGGTAATAACTATTGTATTCTCTCTGTGTATTTGACCTTTATTTAATCCCACATATATGTGAAATTGGGCATTATTTAATCTTCCTGGATTTGGCTAACTGCAGTTATAATAATTGCACTTAGAATAAATGTACTTAGGGTCATCCATGTTGTGATAAATGGCAGGATCTCCTCCTTTTCTAAGACTGAAAATATTCTAATATATATTCAGTGTCTTTTGTGATTCCAAACTTCAGAATTTTTTTCATTTCTATGAAGAATACCACTTAAATTTTGATAGAAATTGCATTAAATCTCTATTTCTTTAGGATATGTTAATTATCCTAATAACCATATTAATTATTCTAATTCATGAGCATTTAATATCTTTCCATTTATTTATGTTCTATTCAATTTCTTTCATCAATGCTTTATCATTTACAGGGTGTAATTTTTTACCTTCAATTAAATTTATTCCTAAGTCATTTATTTATGCAATTATAAATAAGATTTTCTTGATTTCTTTTTTGGATAGGTCATTATTTGGGTATAGAAATGCCATAGATTTGCGTCTATTGATTTTAAATTCTACAATTTTACTGAATTCATTTTTTTTTGCTCTAACATTTTGTTTTTGTTTTTGTTTTTGTTTTGTGTGTGTGTGTGTGTGATCGATCTCTGGAGTTTTCTTCATAGAGGACTGTTTTTGTCAGCTATGTGTCACTGTGAACAAGAGACCTGACAAGAACAAGTTAGGAGGAAAAGTTTATTTGGATCATGGTTCCAGAGGTTCAGTCCATGGTTGACTGACTCCATGTCTCTGAGCCCATGTAAGGCAGAACACTGTAGCAAACAAAAGCTGCTCCATTCATGATAATCAGAAAGCAGACCAAACAAAGTTCACCAGGGACAACATACAAACCCCAAAGGTATGCCTCCAGTGACTTACTTTCTCCAATTGCATCCTACAGCTTACAGTCACCACTCATTCAAGTGGATTAATCCATGTATTAGGTTATATATTTTACCTCTGAACATTCTTGCATTGTCTCACACATGAACTTTTGGAGTATACCCCATATTCAAAACTTGACAAGGATCAAGTCATCCACAAAGAGAAATAATTTTACTTCTTCCTTTATGATTCAAAATCTTGTTATTGTTCTGTGTTATCTAATTGTTCTTGGTAATATTTCTGGTACATGTTAAACAGAAGTGATAAGAGTAGGCATCCTGACCTTCTATTAGACCTTAGAGGAAAAGCTTTCAGTTTGTCTACACTGATAATGTTGTTAGCTACAGGTGCTTCAGAAATAGTTTCCATTCTATTGAAGAATATTTGTTATAAGTTTTTATAAGGAAAGGATATTAAAATTTTTCAAATTCTTCCTTTGCATTTATTAATAGGATCATGTAGGTTTTGTCTTTCAGTCTGTTAATATATTAATTTGCATTTGTTAAACTAGCATTACAACCAGGGTAAATACAACTTGATCATGTTGTATAATACTTTGGTGTGTTGTTGAATTTGATTTGCTAACATTTCATTGAGGTTTTTTGCATCAATGTTCATAAGAGATACTGGATCCTAGTTTTCTTGTGTAGTCTTTGGTTTAGGTATCAAAGTGATGCTGGCTTTGTAAAATGTGTTAGGTAATATTTCCTCTAGTTCTGCTTTTTGGAGAATAATTTAAGAAGTAGTGGTATTAATTCTTTGAAAGTTTGGTTAAATTCAGTTGTAAAGCTATCTGGTCCTGAAAAGTTTGTTTTATTGGGAGGTTTTTAATTATTACTTCAGTCTCTTTGTTATTGATCTGTTCACACTATTTCATACTGTCTTGATTACTATTCCTTTGTAATATGTTTTAGAATCAGGAAAAATGAGCTTCTAGCTTTTTTCTTGTTTCTCACAATTGATCTGACTATTCGTGGTTATTCGTGACTTTGTGGTTCCATATGAATTTTTAATTTTTTTCTGTTTCCATAAAAACTGCAAGTGGGATTTTGATAGTCATTGCATTGAATATCCAGACTGCTTTGAGTAGTTTAAATATTTTAATATTAAGTCTTCTAATCCATGTATATGTAATATCAATTTATTTCTTTGTGTCTTAATTCCTTTTATCAAATTTGCACAACGTCCACTATGTTTTTATACATTACTAGCAAGGTCATTATAGTAACTGGGAATGAAGAATACATGTTCATACTGTAAATAAATTTTAAATAAAATCATATTTTTTAAAAAGAGCATCAAGGGTATACGTTCATGTTTCATCTCTCAGTTACAATTAACGTCAGAAACTTTTCTTCAATGCTGGAGATCAAACCCAAAACTTCACAGAGACTAGTTGTAGCTTTGTAACAGAAGAAATAACTGAATTTAGAATATAAACAAAGTCCCTAAATCACTGTATTTAATATTTATATTTATGAAATAGTGATAAAGTCAAAAGAGAGGTATGTCTTAGACCAATAGTATTTACTTAGTATGAATTCAATACATTTTCAGCATGTATTTATATTATATAAATATGTGTATACATGTGTATATATGTAAAGTGAAATTTCATTTATTTTTGTGCTTAATAGATTTTTTCTAAACCAGAAGATCATAATAAAATGACATGTTTTTCTCAATATCATGTGAAAAAGTACATATTATACATAATAGATGAACTTTACTATTTTATGCCAATGATTCTCAATTTTCTCTTAGTCCTATAAATATATAATTAATTTTATATCTCCACTTTTTTGAAGGAATTATATTAAAATATCAGAATACAATTAACTACTTTGTGCCACAAAGTTAAATCATAAAGCATTTTAAATGAGATAAAGATACTATAAAGTGAACGTTGACTTGTTCATGAGATGAAACAATTTCCTCCTTATTAATCAGAAAAGGTGATTAGTTTAACAAAGTATGGTATATGTTTAGGAAAACTTTCTTTATGTAAAAATCATAATGTTCCATCTGAATGCATAGTTTATTTCTTCTGTCACCACTGAAAAAGCCCAAACCCCTAAACATCAGAGCACAGATTCAAGCCCATAATTATCTATTCTGACTCTCTATACCCACCTATGAAATATTTTCATCTGGATTGTGACCGTTTTCTTTCTTTCATGGTACTGACTATAAATTAGATATTTATTTGTTGTTTGTTTTTATTATTCATTTTCTTCTCTAAAGTGTAATCAAATCTACATGAAGAGAAGGTAATATTTGATTTGATCATAGTTACATGCCCACTGGCTGATGCAGAACTATTAATAGATATTTTTTGAATAAATTGAAAGAATAAATCAATGGATATTCGTGCTATTTAAATTACAAAATATGGCCAGTAGAACTTCCTGTGAAGTCAAAGTCATTGTAATGGATATTAATAAGTTATACTGGATAAGCATGTTACTAACATTTCAATGACTATTTCATTAGTTTCCAAAGGACAATCATTTTACATGTTGTTGATTTCTCTGTGGATCATATAAATATATGTAGAGTGTATAGTGTTTTAATAAAATGGATAAATCTAGAATATCTAAATGTACTTGTTTCTAAATGAAAAGATCCACTTTATACACATTCATGTGGAGGAAATTAATTATAGGACACTAAAAAGGATCAAGAATGCTACAAATATTACAAATCTTGTCATTTTAACCACTAGCACATTCCTTTTTCTGCCTATATAAAGCAATATTTTTCTTTTCTCAAAAATAGAAGAAATGTTTCATTGTACTTATACACACTTTTTTTTATTACCAAATGCAAGGGAATGAAGAGTCATATCTCATAGTGCTCTGTTTAGATGCAGTCTTACAAAGTGCAATTCTGTTAGTGAACCAGCAACTTTATTCATTGTTTGGGTCAGAGCACACTTAAATGGTCAAAGTCTTAGTGAGGAAAAGCAGCAGCATTTACAGTCTTAGAAACATATTGGATGAGGTTAGCAACTTAAAAATCATCTGTCAGACTTTAGACTATACACAAAAGTATCCTGTAAATTCAAATAAAGATTGACAATTTGGTGGGGTGAGCGATTTTTAACAAAGTTACCCTGTTAAAAATAAATTTGTTAAATATCCTAAACCACATTTAAATCACACATTGAACCTTGCATACAAATTACTGATGTTTTGTGAAAAATGGGTCAAAGATGCCTCTAGAAATGCATGGATTTGTAAAATGTGGTAAATGGGTTATCCTTCATCCCAAGAAGCTGAAGAAAATTAAAGAATAGCGATAGAGGGCTCAATCCCAATTGAGATGTTGATGAAATCTAGTCCAACTCATTATTTATAGAATTCCCTCCTGCTTTAACTACATTAAATTTTTAAGTTGTGTTTTTATAAACTGGATCATATGTCATGTTTCTCCATATGCTTCTTAGCAGGCATATAGAGCTCCTAGTACTTGTTTAGACAGACAGAGCCCTGTGATATGATTCATTATCAAGTATAAGTCCTAGGTTATTACCATGTCTTTGCTATTTGGAAAATGGTGCTAACACACTTGATATAAGGTGACAGAATAGAATTAGATGTCTGTAGTTAACTGAAGACTTAAAAAATACAATGCATTTCCAGAATCATAAGTAGTTAAGAATTACTGAGGATTAAATCCCTGTATGAAACTAATTTCAGAAGCAGATGGCTCTACACAACTTTGATGGCCCTTCAGTTTCTTTATTGCAAATAAAATACTTGCTAGGTTTGGTAAAACAAAAGTAGTGCACAGCTGTCTTATCAGTATGTATTTTGATAAGGATACTTAACCAGACTTTAAGTGATGTGACACAGTTAAAAAAAAAATGCACATTTGTCATCATGTGTTGCTACTGAATATAATATGCCCCAGTGATGAGGCACCAAGCACTGGGGCTCCAGAGATGATTCATTGCTGAACAGTAAGTGCAAGCCATGGATATTTTCAGGGAACCAGGAATCATTCTTACATGAAAGAACATAATACACAGTGGTATAATAGAAATTAAAGTTAACTGCTGTGATCCTCAAGAAAATATTAACTACTATCTGTTTTATAGAACTTTGATCAGAATGTCTTTAGGTTATTTCTGGAAATTATAAAAATAATGCCCTGTCCAATCAGTAAATTGATCTTATAATTTCTATTCTCCTAGATAGTTTTCAATTCTTTACACCAGTGATATTTTGAACATAATTCTATTAGGAATCATACTTGACTATCTATTTTAAACATTTTTCTCCCATGCTGAACAGAAAACTTTCTGAAGGCAGGAACCATGTCTTTTCTATTTTTGTAGCCCCAGCACCTGGTACAAAGTAATTGCTTGTTAGTTTATCATTAGTGAATAGTTCATGGAATAAGTAATAAAATACAGTATTGGGTTCCTCATTCAAATATGTAGATAAAGATAACCACAGAAAGAATAGGGTAGTCATATTATGACCCTGTTCATGACTTTTTGTTTGTGGAAAAATTACATGGGCTGTTTCAGAGATAGCCAGATGTATCATAGTATCACCTACTTCAGAGGTAACAAAATCAAATTGTTATTGAGAAGAAATACAAATTTATTGAGAAAGTGTCCTATTGCTTACATTTCTATAAATAATATTACTTAATTGTATTATTTTTCAAAATATCATATGTGCTATATGTTCTGGTCCATAGGGTCAAAGCTCTAACTTGGCTGCTGCTCAAAAAGATGACACATTTGAGAAAATAAGGTGCAGTTGTTTTATGGCAGAGAACCAAGACAGAGTAAACATTTCTGAATAGGAATGTTCAGAAGCAGCAGTAACATACTTGGAAAACTGCTCAAGGGTGCATCATAGAAGGAATAACCAAGGCAATACGGGAGGTCAGTTCATTAAAGAAAGAAGAAATCAAAGCAAATTGCATGCTTCTTTCCTCCAGTAGAAATAAAGGGAAACAACCAGATGCAGTAAGACAGTGATGCCCAAAGCTCTACAGCTCACAATCCTCTTGAAAATTGTTGTATGACATGTAATACAGAAGCGATTTGAAGAAAAAGTATTTTCTTTTAGATCAGATACATCAGATCATCATAAAATGCTGCTCCATCAAGGTCATGGTTATGCAATATTTAAGACATAATTAAAACTTCATATTTATCCTATATACAGGGAACATTAATAATTTAGTTATAAACATGAAATATGACAGGTTGAAGAATACATTTCAAAATTGACACAGCAAGTAATATTTAGCTTAGGGACCAAATGAGCATTAAATAATATATTAAAGTCTGTTCTCATTATGATATCAAAAATAAAGCAAAAAACTACCTTTATGTTCTAAAAATCATAAATCTTGTTTTGAATGATTTAGAAATTGATTTTGGTGAGAACAGACTTTTCAAAGGTCAAATATGGTCCTGCCACTTATTCCCCTCATCCACTCCTAGTTTAAAACTCTCCTATGGCTTGAAATTGCATCTGGATAGTGGACCCAAAAAAGTGTCCACAGATGTCTAATGCCCTGGTGACTTTGACCTGTCAGTCCCATCTGCAATTACACTTCCCTCTACCTCATCTCTTGGCTCTTCAAACATCCTCATTCTTCCCTTTTTTAGGGTCTTTGCAGAGGCTTCTTTAATGATATGTTGCCTATCACATGCCCGTCCTGTGTTTAGATTTCAGCTTAAGTTTAACTTCTTCAGAAAACCACTCTTGACCCCAGTATTTTTTACTGCAACTTTTGTGCTCATACAATTGAATTTCTTCCGCCACCATACTTGCACCACAGTGTGTAATTATACTTTTATTTGTGTGGTTGTCTTATTCCATTCGTCTCCTCCACTAGACAGTAAGCACCAAGAGAGTGGGGAACCTGTTTTATTTCCTTCTTGGTTACTGACCTAACAGAGTTCTTAAGCATCTTAGGTACTCAAATGTTGACTGGAGTATGCATAAGTGAATCGGTTATTATAGTTCTGATGTTTTCTGAGACCTGTTGATTTTTTTTAAACAAATAGAAAAACAACATTTGCTTTAAGTGAAAAAATGTACAATGAACAAGAATCCTGAAATCAGAACATTAAACCAATTGAATGACGAGGAATAGAATATCAGGAATACAGAGGCACTAATACTATTCTTCACAAGTTGTAACACTTTTTTTTTGGAAACTTACTGCACAGAATGGCAAAGGAAATAACCCACAAAGTGCAGGTAGGAACGAGGTGAGAAAATCCTGAGACACTAGTGGCAACATAAGGAACAGGAAAAGGTCATGCATACATTATTTTTTTTCAATCTTTATGTTTTCCCCTATTTGCTGTATGGGATCAAATATTTTAATACCCTGGGAGAACTTTACTACAAAGTGGTAAGTATCTGGATAGTCTTCCTTTGAAGATTCCCATGTCTTAGTCTTCTTTACCATTTCCTTCTTTTTCTCTTTATATCTAAGCATTTTATAGCTAACCTACTCAGAGCTGTTAATTTAAATTTGCTTTCAAGGTAGTTCCATCGTTTTATGGTTATTATTATTTTTTTGTGGTGAAGCAACTTGTTAATTAAAATAACTGCCCTCCTTGCCCTTTTTTCATAGATTTGTTAATGGAATTAGATGGTTTACAATAGCCCAGCTGATAAAATAATGTCAAGAGTATAATAACTCTTTAAGGAAAGCAGCAATGGTGTGAAGTTGAAACTGGGTGCTCATAATAAGAGTACAGGCTGAGTGGGAGTTTTAAGATACGAGACTTATCCATTAGAGGTCAAAGAGAGTTAGCCTATGTTATAGTGTTTAAAAAAAAAAAAAGTTCCTAGGAGAAACGTCCTTGGCTACTTAACTATATCTTGTTGACATAAAAGATTCTACTTTGAGTTGTCTTTAAAAGGTCATCCTTTAAAAGCATTGGTAATCCTTTTAATTATTTAATTTTCCTTGAATGCTAGGTGAAAGGTATAAGGTCAGGCCTACGCTTTAAATTTCTCAGGCAAATTCTAGCCAAGACATAATTAAAAGTTTTACACTCATCTTGTTCCATGTATATGGATGGCTTGCATTTCACCCCTTCCCACACAGTCTGGAAAGATGTCATGCCACATAGAGTTCCTGAGAAAATAAGGGAAGAATTTGCATATAAGGGTAAAAAGAGAGAAAAAAAAACATGAAAAATTACTTTTCATTTTCTTGGAAACTTAGCTAGTATATTATGTAGACTCTTTGGAGCCAATACTTTCTGTAAAAACTAACAGCATGTGAGAACTTTTCCCAAGAAGGTACTGTGTTTGCTAAATTTGATTTGAGGTTCTAGCCATAATTCTTGAGTTTAGAATACATTTGACTTTAATGGGTTATTTGTAACTGTCAGCTCCTAATATACAGTGTTTGGGGTTGCACCTCGCTCTGCCCGGACACTTGATTTCTGTTTAATCTCCTGAAGTCACCTATTACATTTCAGTTCACCTTCATGGTGTTGCTGGTGAGCAGATGATTCAATCTACCCTCTGCATACACTACCTAGTACAATATAACTTTCCCTCTACAACTGATATGATTTAGACTTAAATGAGTTGTCATACATAAAATACTTGTTACAGGACTAATCTATAATGAGAATTCAATATAAAGTCATAATCATTTCAGAAGAGAGAATATACATGTGATATATAAGAACTGCATAACTTTGACCAAAAAGTTTTAAATCCATTTGCAACTTTTTGCTTAAATATCACCTAGAAGCGAGTAGAGAATCCTCTTCTACTTGTTTCTGTACTTGCAATTCACCTACTCCCTAAAATTTACTTGTAACCCCCAAATCAGTATAGCAGGGTTTTTGCAGTCATGCATAAATAGACACACAGTGGAGAAAAATTCAAGTTGCCTGATGTGCACATTCCCAGCTGAGATCAAAAAAGGTGACACTGTTTCTTGTTTAAGCTCTCATACCCTAACTGTCACTTTTCCTCAGTGATGCATGTTTAATATCTTATTTTTCTCATTTATGTGATTTTTATTGATTATTTTGCCATTTAAAATGGCACCCAAGCATAGTCTGAAGTACTGGTGTATGTTTCTAAGTACAAGAAACTGTGATATACCCTTACAGAGAAATCATATCATTAGATATGTCCACGTTAGCATTGATGTTTGTGAATGTAATGGGTCGAAAGTAAATTTTGAGGGTGTGTTTAAACAGAAGTACTCATGGAACAAGCTGATGTGTTGATTGGTTAATGATATGTTGGAACAGAGGCTCAGAGCAACTTAACTCTGATTTGTTTGGTATTCACTTATTGTTTGTTCATAGCAATTTTATAGATCATAACTATGATAAATAACTAGAATTGACTGTAGTCAACATGGAAGAGTATGTTTTAAAATGGTTCTTTCATATTTCTTGAGAAAAGTAAAAATAGAGAAGTAAGGTAGGAACAGAATGAAATTTTTGTGTCATATATAATGTTTGGATTTTTTTCTTTAGGAAGTTAGAAAAGCAATTAAAGTTGGTTTTGTTTGTTTAGGACAATTATCTAGAATCTTCTCCCCCTCCAAAAAAAAAAAAAAAAAAGTGAAAAGAATACTTCAAGGGTTTCATACAAGGAAAAGAGGTTCCAGGTACAGGGGAAATTTCAGAACTGAAAAGTTGAACTCATGGTTGAGAAGGAAGCAGAGATTAGGGGCCAAGAAGTATAGACTCCTACATGAAGCTGGACAGTTGAAATGAGAACCTAAATGTCTGAGACACAAATGGAAATCTCATTGGGGGAAGGTTAGTAATATGGAATAAAAGAATAACATGAGGACCTAATTTTCAAATATGAAGAAAATTTTATGAAAAACCATGAATATCTTATAGGATGAGGGAACTACTTGAAGACTGAATTGTGTAGTATAAACATCAATACAGCAAAGGATGAAGACTCCTGAGTGAGTGCTTCTCAATGAAGTCATAATATATCGTTCTCTAGTTTTCCATGCAGTTGAAAAAAAATTCTTAAGAGTTACAACCACCAATCTAGCCATTTCTTTTGTGCTATAACCCCACATCTCAAGAATTCAAGGTTCAGTACTAGAAATCTGAAGGTATTTCTTGAATAAAACAATGAATTTCTTTACTAATACAATCTTCTAACTAAATTCTCCCTTCAGACCCACCCCCCCCCTTCTCAGCCTTTGTGTAGGATTCACACAATTACACAGTTGTGCTTGTGAACACAATATAACCTGACATTCTCTCCACAACGTAAGTGATTTAGACTTAAATGAGTTGTCATACAGAAAATCCTTGGTATAGGACTGATCTATAGTGAGAATTCAATAAAAAGTTATAATTACTATTTCAGAGAGAGAATATACATGTGAATACTTTAGTATGTAAGAACTGCATAATTTTGACCAAAAACATTATTTTTAAATCCATATGCAACTTTTGGCTTATATTTCATCTTCTGCTTATATTTCATGTTCTGTGTTTACAGCAGCTTTGGAGAAAGAGTGAAATATGTTATTATTACTATGTGATCACCAAAGTTTCATCATATGGCAAAGAGCAAAGTGATTATTGTCCACACTCAAGCCAAGTTTTGTACATGAGACATTAACAAAACTAGTCTTGCTTTGAGAACAACACTATTCATATAATTATCACAAAATTGGAGCTTTGAGGTTATGAAAAAATTGCCTATTTTAGTCATACAGTACAGGCTTTCTGAAAAACCTTAAATATGTTGAAATGAAATAATGAACCTAATCATCTTTCCTACAGCATAAAACCAGCCTGTCCCAAAGAATCACAGGGCATATGATTACACTAAAAATAATGAAAATATTAATGATAATAATGCCTCTTTAGATGGCAGCCAGTTATTCAATTACTAAGGGCTCCTGCACACAAACTCTAAATTACTTATTTTACAAAAGTCCTATAAAGTCATCAACTACTTTTATAGTTTGATCTTCAAATTTCTAATGAAGTCTAATCATTGTTATAATTCCAAGCATCATCATTTAAAACTCACAGTGGAAGTTTGCATGCTAAGATAAAAAACATTTAGAAATAGTAATGAAAATATTTTTCTAAACGAACTTGATCTTTATCAGAAATTCCAGATAAGATATATTTTCATTTTACATTTTCAGGTGTCTTTCAGTTCTACTCATTTATCAGCACTTATTTTTTAAGCATACACACTTGAATTTTAATCCAGATATTCTAAAGAAGAAATAAAGGAATGAACATTTCCATTAAGTCTGGCATATCTATTACAAAGGGAAAAAGTCTTCTCCAATGTGGAATATGCTTATTCCTCTGGACTGATGTAATAATTTGCATGTGATTCATGAGTTATTCAACAGACACACTGACTTCTAAAAGAAAGTCACTTTCCTCAAGGAACAGTGAGTCTGATAAGTCCTAGTGACCCCCCAAACACAAAACTGCAACATTCCAACACTGGTTATCTGAGAAGGGTGTAAAGAAAAATGAAATGTGTCTTGAAAAATAAGTAGGAGCTCACCTGGAAAAGCAGAAGACATTCTGGCAAGAGAAAGTATATGCATAGAAGGCAGATTTAACAAATATTGTATCTGCCTAGAAATATGTTTAGAGGTAGACAAAAGGAAATGTTGGAGGTAAATCTTGAGAGTACAGTGTCAAATTGTGAAGTGCTTCATCTATCAAATTGAGTTTTAAGTTTATCTGTAGTCAATGAGACACTGTCCGAAATTCCTGATGGTGGGCATCCCATTATCAGGCTTCTGTTCTGGAGAAAGCAGAAGGCAATGTCATTAGCCTGGGTATGAAATATGGGTGTTATCTAGATTAGAGGGAAGACTAGGTTCTATATTGTCAGCAGTGCCATTTTCTTCAAGTTCCTGTGGTGTCAACATTATTTGCTGTTGTATGGGAGCACCATAAAACATGGCAGAGCCTACTACTTGTCTGAGTTTCTCGTTTTCCTTTGCTAAAGCTTTACTATATTGTCTTTCTCCTTATAATAGGTACCTGGGTTTCAATTACTATATTACTTATCCAAAATATCTTCAAAACTCTCCAAACTCCAATTCTAATATTGTTCACCAAACTTTTCTTATCATTATATGTCAGTTTCTCTATTCCAGAAATAATGTAGTTTACCTAGTTTTTAATAACAGAAATATTTAAATTATAAAAAGCAGCAAGCAAACTTAATTAAAAGAAATACATAAATGGCACAAAACAGAAGGGAGAGGTACTCATGTCTAGATATCCAACCAGCTGAAAACATTTCACTTACTTGCTGATGGCCACCTACACAGGAAGAGCAATATGGTTTCCCTGTAGATGCCTTTGGAATTCTACAGCTGGTTTAGAGCCTGAAGACTTATCCAATGACGTTCTTTTAGCATATCTTGAATTTTTAAATTCTATTTACATAGATGGAAGATTCGATAAATTTTAGTGTGTTCTCCAACTCACATATGACTCAAACGGAATCACTGTGAATTTCTCGGGCACCATGATCAATGGGATTATTGGCTACACACCCATTCCCATTCTGTATAGCAGAATTTCAGAAACAGAACATTTTGAATATAAAATAAGTTGAACTCCCTCAAAACCATATAAGGGACTCAATAAATATAAACTCTGGAGGCAAAGAGCATAATTTTGTAGAGATGATTTCTAAATTGTGATATCAGTTCAGGTGATGTCATTTTATTGACATGAAGAATGAAAACATTCATGACATTGTTGAACTCATTGAATATATCCCTTGCTCCAAATAATATTATCAGTGGTTCAGTCTGTCTTATGGGTGAATACTTCAGTTGATTAGATAATTTTGTTACCTGCATTTCACAGTAAGTCCTACTAATGTTGAAAGTAGTTTTTAACAATTTTCCCCTGTGATGTTTTTCTAACATGTGTTTATGCATACTGCTGGATGAACTGTTAGAATCCTTAAAAATGTTCAAGCCTAACCTGTGACATATCACTAATGTGTGTACTTATACATATCAGAGAGTTGTTAATGTTATAGGCATTTATTAGGACTTCATACAAAGATATTTTTAACAAATGCATATAATTATTTGCAAGTTCAAATGTGTCAGAAAAATACAGGTTGAAATCACTGTTTATTTAGACACGGGGCAGGGTTGTGTTCATTTCTCAGGGTAGAGCAGATTTATTTTTTCCCCCTGCGAATGCAATTCTGAGTCAGGAAGTTTTTAATTTAAAAACTCAAATATTCAAGAAAAATAAAATTGAGGCATCCTTTAATTCTAGACAACTCAAACTGTTTATAACTGTTTTACACAAGATAAATAATCTAGAGAACAAAAATAATGAAAATATACTTGCTCACATGAAACTCAAATTAGCAAAGAAATAGCTACATACAAAATTAATTCTAATGAAAATAACCGTGGGAAATGGTATTGCAGAGATTTAGAGTCTAATGGGAAGGTGAAGAATAATTCTGAAATAATTACAGGTCTCCAAATGTACCATGCTCTTTGCAAGGCTTATTTATTCTTCCTGGAATATGCCTCTCTTTTGGTTCACTTATTGAACTTATACTCATCTTTCAACAACTCTGTAATCTATAAACACAGTAGAAAAAAATTTTCTGTATTAATTTTGAAAGGTATGCTGCAGCAACAAACCCTCAAACCTAAACAGCTTCTCACCCAAACCAAACAAGTCAAACAAACCCTATGATACGTGCCAAGAAAACTTGCTCCAGGCACTTGAGAATCAGGTAGATGATGGCCCCACCCTGTTGCAGCTACACCACCTGGAATACATGGGCTTCTTGCTCACTTATGATCGTAGGATGATTTTTCTATGGTTTGTCCTAGCAAGATTATTCTTTTCTTTCACTCATAGAAAATAGAAAAACTCTCTAGGCAATGGCAGGAAATGGTAGTCGTAACATCTGAGAACATTCATTTGTGGAGTATGAGAAGATTGGAAAACAACATGGAATAGGTTTTCAGTTGGTGGAATTCAGCAACTCAGTAGCTGAAAAGTCTGTAGTAGGAGATGATATCCATCTTAAAGACACTGTACTATAGAACTGATGTCAAAAGCACTAATAGTGGAGGGACTGAATTTAGGATACAGGAACACCACAAATATCAGGAACCAGATTCTAAGGTACTAATCCTGACAAATATTTACTGCTGAAATATTTGAATCAAATAAAATTGAGTTCCTTAAAGTGCAAATTAAGGTCAAAATTGGTTTCAGGTCATGAAAAGAGAGGTTAAACCTATGACCTGGAAAAGCCTAGGGGAAGGAAAGGTAGACAAGATCAACATGCCTATGCTGTGGAGTAGGGAAAATATAAGACTTAGGAATCTAACAAGCTGTTGTAACCTGAATCAAGCTTGCTGGCAGAAGACATGACAGAGGCATATAATTCTGAAATAAAAAATCCATCAGCATTTTCAGTGATTGTATAATACTAATGTCATTTCTACTTAATTTATTTTTGTTTACCATTTACAGATTAATCATTCATTAATCATTCATACTAGACTACAATAGTTCCTATGTATTTGGTTGCAAAAGAACATGTTGAACCATTTTTTGTCAATTTTTCCAAATGTTAATTGATTTCCTTTTTTTTTTTTTTTTTAAAGCTTATCCTAAGTAAAGGTATAGCAATTTTCAGCAATGCATTCAACTTTGGTGTTTCTCTTTGTGTAAACTATGCTCATTTCCAAAGAAAAAGTCTGTTAACTTACAAAACAACCCAGCATTCATCCTTTATCCTGTGACTCCTACAGGAGGTCAGACTCTACTCATCTCAACCACAAGGTACTGAAGCAGCTCATGTGGCCAATTCTTCCGCCTATAAATTCATGATATGCATGATTCTGCACTGACACTGAAGGTCTTGACACGGTGACAGATTTTTCCACATCACTAAGGATCTTTCATGCCGTGTACTACAGCGGTTCATATTCCTTGCAGGAAATGTCCTGCCACTTCAATTAGTGAAACAGGTGACACTTTGCTGACATTTCAGCAAACACCTAGGACAGTTAGAAATAGAATTAATCACGGCCTCTTGACTGAAACCAGGAATTCCATCTTGGGTCTAATCCATGAACATCTGGAAATAAACTTTCAAGAGACTGTCTGGGCTGGGGCTGTAGCTCAGTGGGAAAGTGCTTGCCTGGCATGTGCCATGCACTGGGTTCAATTCTCCACACCATATATAAATAAGTAAATTAAAGATCCACTGACAACTAAAAACAAACAAACAAAAAAAAAGAGTGTCTAAGATATTTCTTGCCTGCATTGTTACATATTACAAGAAATAGTTTCACTTCCGAAAAATGCTGTTTGATATACTTCAACTGCTTAATGATTCCTTGAAATCAAATGTTTTTGAGGGTTAATATTTATGTGCATTTATACATTTTGCATGTGTATGTGCACATGTGTATGCAAAACAATTTCAGTGCACGTCACTATGATCACTATGATCCCACACTGACATTGCTTGAATGATTTCTCTACAGCCAATTTGTCTTATCTCATCCTCACTCTTCTACACTCTACGCTCCTTATGATAGGTAGTTTTCTTTTAAAAATATAGATGTGTCATTATCAACCTCTTGCTTAAGACAATTTGATGGTTTCTTTTGTTTTTAGGATGATTCTTAATATGTTCCATCTTCTGGCCCCTCTTGCCCTCTCACTCTTTGGTTCCACCACACTGGCTTTTTAAGGCAGTCGCTATTCTTTCTCAGGCATTGTACACATACTATCCCTATGATTAATATTCTTACCCATTCCCCTTTGTCAGAACCCCTCCCCCTTTACCTCAACTTTTTCCTAAGAGTGTTTTCCTAAATATTTCAGGTACTTCTTGGGTCTTGGGGTCAGAAGAAAAACTCAGATGCTTTTGCGTGAAATTAAAGGAAACAGTTTGATATTCTTTCAGTTCAAAATGTGATATATTCCTTCCTTCTCTGCCTTTTCCAGTCCAGAGGTGGATCTTTATATTTTGAGGCTAGCTCCAAACTGGAATAACAGGTCACATCAGCTCTCCCCAAATTCACACGCTAAAATCCTAATCCTCAAGGTGATGGCAATAGGAGGTGGTGCCTTTGGGGGATGATTAATAAGTATGGGCTGTTCATGAATGAGATTAGTACCCAGAAAACTGAGGCCTGGGAGATACCTTTTGTACTTCCCACCATGTAAAGACTCAGCAAGAAGGTATCTCTGAAGGTATCAGAAAAAACGTTGTCATCTGTGGAGCAGAAAGTAGTCTCTTACCAGATCCTACCTGCCAGTTTAGACTCCCTTGCTTCTAGAACAAGGAGAAATAAACTCCTGAACCTCCAGAAATGTAATAAATTTCTATTTTGTAGGAACTATACAGTCTACAACATTGTTATACCAGCCTGAACAGACTAAAGTAGCATTTTATAATTATTGGATAACTATTCACCATAATTTAGCAATTTTTCTATTTTTGGACATTTGGGTTATTTCCTCTCCTTTGTTAATTTTCAAATAAGGTATCTCTTTACATATGTTGTGTAAATCCTCATCTGCATTTCGGATTATTATATGTCTAAAAGTGGAATTACTGTGTCATAGGCTATGAATCACCCCTGAGAATGTGACCCAGTGCATATAATTAAAGGTGATCCTAACCCATCCCGAGGAGATTATGAGGGTAGTGTTTTAAACCTCTAACCTTTGAAGGGGTTGAGATAGGTGGAGGTCTTGAGCCTAGAGGCTGGTGGTCATTAATGCAGATATAATTTCCTTTTTCTGCCTGACAATTACTTAATAGTGTTTTCTACTTTTACCATTTCTTTCACTAAATAGTTGTAACTTTTAACTTTTGTTAAGAAGTTATATACATATGTTTCTAGATATTCAAGATAGCACTTTGCTCATTTTATGCTTTGTAGATATTAAATAAGTGCAAAGCTTTTCTTGCACCTAGTTATAATTTTTTTAAAAAAATCTAGGGATACTTGAATGAAAATTTAGTCTCTTTTTGATAGTATAATTAATTTTATGACTGAAACCCTTTATATCTGTCTTGACTAGAAATTATATATGAACACAATTGACAGAATCCCAAATAATTAATTAAATAGAATAATATTTTCTCTTTTATAAAACAAGTCTGAAGGTAGATAATGCAGGTCCAAACTGCCAATGCACTATCATCAGCAACCCAAATTTCTTCTACCATTTTGTGTTTTCTAAGTGCATGACTTTCTCAAGATTTCCTCCTGCTCTCTAAGACAGATAATAAATTTTCATCTATGCTTATGTGATCTAGGCAGTTGGAAAAAGGAAGAAAAGGCAAAAGGGATTCATCTGACTGAACCAGCTAGCTGCCTTGAGGAATCTTAAAATACTGCAACACTTCATGTACATATCAATGGTCCGAACCTAGTTCTGTGTTCAACCTGCTACCACACAGACTGAGACATGTAGTACTTTAAGTGAGATTTATCAACAGCACAGTAAATATATAAACTATCAAGATTCTGTAAAGAAAAAAAGAGGGGGGGGCTAGAAAGCATACTGAATAGGCAAGGAGCAATCTGATTTTTTTGTTATTTAATCTTTCAAAAAAGATTAACTAAATGGCCTCAATAAAATTATGAAATGGTTCCCTATGATATATTAAGGGAACCTTATGTTTCTTTTTTTTTTCTAGATTTTTAAGTAGTGTTTTTCAAATTACAAAATTAACATCTCCCTACTCTATATTGTGATTCCCTTTATCATAAGTTTAAAAATTCATGACCATTGCATCTTCACTAAGAATTTACTTCAAACACAGTGAAATAAAACACTTTTATGCATTGTTTCTTTCTCTTAAATTCAACTTTGTCTGAAATATGACCAACATGACTTTATTTTTATTACTTTGTAAATTATTACCTAATCTCAAATTTTTAGCATTATATAACTTTGCATCTCATAAATAGTTGGGCTTTATTTTTAACTATTTATGTGACTTTAGCTTACATATGACTTTAATCATTTAAATTTGGTCTTAGAAAGGTTGTAGCTGCTTTTCTGTTACTTTGTTTTATGCTTTGGTTGTTTTATGTTTTCTTACTTTTCTCCTTCTTTGTTTTATATCCTACAATGCCAATAAATTATGCTTGGTTTGTGTTTATCTTTTCATTGATTTTGAGACACATATCATGATTTTAATTTTATTAGGATATTATACAAAGCATATATTTAACATTCATTATTAGTAGTACTTTTTAAATATTAATCAGTTCTCTTTTAGGTGAAAAATGTGGACATTATATGTCTCTGCTCAATTATTCAAAGTGTGTTTTATATAATAAAGGTGAAAGTTGTATGTATGCTAAAGAAATATTTTGATATTTAAATTTATTTCTATTTTTCTTAGTTCTGTAAGTAGATATTAATATATTTTCTAAGTCATTCCAGGTGAGAATATTTTTCTGCTGCCTTTTCCACATGGATGATTGCTTTAAAAAAAAAAAAAAAAGTCTTTTAAATTCTCCTTTCCCCTTTAAAATATCTAGGTATATTCTTTATTCAAGTTTAATATTACAAAGAAGGTAATCTAACATTTGATAGTTTTATTTTTATACTGAATAATGCTTTTGATAAATTTCTTTCTTCAGATTCTTTTATTACTGAAAGATTAGAGTTTGCATTATTTTGATGCTCATACATGAATTCTGGAAAAAAAAATGTCAACATCAACTTGATCTTTATTTTAGTACAATAGCTTTTCTAATTTAACCATCTATACCAACAGGAAACTGAACAAACCTTTGTAGATTATGTCATAAGTATCATTTGTTGAAATTCTGTCACGTGTGATAACGTGGGTAAAACTGGAGATAGCTATGTCAGGTGAAGTAAACCAGGCACAGAAAGTTAAGAACTGTAGGATCTGCCTCATCGGTGAAGTCTGAAAAAGTTGATCTCAGAATTTGAGAGTAAATGGTGGTTAGCAGAGGCTGGAAGAGTAGGGAGGCAGGAGGGATGGAGGAAGATTGACAAATGGGTACTAAGTTACAGTTAGATTGGAACAAGAAGTTCTGTTTCACCATTGTAGAGTGACTCTAGACAAAATTTTGCACTGTATATCTCTGAGAAAGCTACAAGAAAGGATCTTGAACAATCTCACCACAAGGAAATAATGTTTGAGGAGATATGTTTAACTTGATTGAAGCATTACATAATATATTTGTGTTTTGAAAACATCCTAGGTTACCCCATTAATATGTTTCATTCTTTGATTTAATATATCAGTTAAAAAGAAATTTTGAAAAAGAGTGTCATTTGGCAGCATAACAAATTTGACTATTTATTTTAGTTTAATATATGCTGTTTGTTTTAGGCAGATACACTCTTATTTGCATGCCCTTCACAGTATTAATTCTCTTTTTGTTGTTGTCCTGATGATCTGCAATGCTCAGTAAAAGACAGTGATAGAAGTTGAATATGTGTGATGATACATCACATCATGTGGGGGACTGTTATCACAAGCAAAGAGCTTTAACTACAGATAGGACGAGTTCTTTATGGATCATATGCTTGTAATCACTACTTGAAAAATGCATTTTACCTGGTCCACATGCATCAGATCTCAGTCAATAAACCATAGTGAGAAGAAGGCTGAGGGCTTTTTTGTTGTTGTCATTTGTTTTGCTTTGCTACATGCTTCTAGGATAATCTTCAAGGGAAAAGGACTATAATCCAGGGCATTCTGCTAGCTCAGTTACCCAATTTAATCTCATTAACATTTGAGTGGTAGCAGAGCATGTAGATTGAGTATGGACCCTTAAATCAGGATGTGAGTCAACTAGTCTATTATACTTGGCTCACAGACTTCACTTGTAAAATGGAAAACTTAATAACTATTTCATAGGGCTAGTGTAAAGATTAAATCTCATCAAGACTAAAACACTCAGAACAGGGTCTATCAGAAGTGTTAGCTGTCATTACTAAGTTACTCAGAAATTCCCCCAGATCAAGTCAATTACTCATTCAATTCTATTGCATTTATGATTGGTCATAGTTTTTATTTGCTTTCATGTGTACTTACTTAGAATTAAGAATGACTGCCAGGACAGATAACCAGATTAAAGTCCAAACCAGAATTCAAAGGATAACTTTGGTTACTGCATAGATGCAGTTTACTTACATTTTTACAAGAAAAGAAAAGCCTTTTAATGTATGTGTTTTCTGAATGCATTTCTCAAAGCTGTGGTCACCCAATTTACTCCTACCACTGAAAAGTGAACAACTGATAGCAGACACCAAGATTTATCTTCAAAGAGTTACAAAGATTTAATGTCATCCCTGATTCAGCCTGCCTCAATTTTTCAAATTAGTGAAATAATAAGAGAATTCATTTAACTATAAACAAGTTCTATTTTAACTTTTTGTGCCTAAAATTTTTTTCGATCTGAAACTAGTAAAGAATGTAGTGGGAAGAAATAATACAATGAACTTGAATAAACTCCCTTAATTTTGGCAGAATCTAAAAGTAAAAATAGCAAACATATGGATTTCATTTATTCTAAAATACACAAGAATTAAAATTAAAAGGAATAAAGTGCTTGGCAAACATGTTTTTTAATTCAACAGATGGATGGTTTTTCTACTTTTGCTGATAAAAGAAATTAACCTAATGAAAAAGTGCATTCTGCCTTAAGTTTTGCATTTTCTTGCATTTCCATGAGAATTTATAGTCCCTTATGGCCTCTTCAGGTGTTTCAACAATAAAGATTTTATTTTAATACTTTCTTTTTTCTTGGCAGACAATATAGTATATAATTATGTATTATCTTATTATATTTTAGAGCTCTACTAGCTTAAAAAATTATAAAATTATAGCACTAACATTTCAAATTACCTATCTACACCAAAATTACAGATACATACATAGCTCACCACATTTCAAAAACTACTTAAGTCTCTTACATTGAAATTGTGATAACTTTTGCTGATGGGATTGCATAATGTTAAAATTACTAAAAATTATATTGAATTTTTATTATTTGATCAAATATAAAATAACTCATTCTTGATGTTTCAATAATATCTGTATAATTTGAAATCTATAAAAAAAACTGGTTTAAAATGAATACAAATATAGAAAAATCTTTCTCTAATATTTTATAGGATATATTTTTTCAGATTAATTTTCAGTCTATTTCAAAATAGTTATATTTTATTTGCTAGATTCCCTTGGCCTGCCTCAAAATACATGTATTTCCATTTAAAATCTAAGCTTGAATTAGACTTCATTTTGAAGTTAAGTTGAACTTAGAGGTATATAGTGATTTTTGGTCACCTGTTAGATAAAATTATGGTTAAATTATAAGATAAAGTTATATACATATTCTTGACATAAAACATCTTCAAAAGCATGTTCATTTTCAATGTTATATGTTTCATGTCACTAAAAATCTAACAATTGTTAAAAGACACCTTTATCACTTAAAAGTAGCAAAGATTTAAACAAAATGATGTCTGCAAGAGTATGTGAAACAAATAACTATTGGTAGTGGAAATTTGCTCTGGTGCAATCTATTTTGTACATCCATTTAGCAATATCTATTAGTAATCAGACACTTGAGAATTTAGTCAACAATTGGGATAAAGATGCTCTTTGATCGGTATTGTATAAAATACCTGGAATTTACCTAAGTGTCCAAAATATTAGAGTATCTAATTAAATTCCACTGTAGTTTTATAATATTAGAAACTCACATTTGTATACATAAGAACTTCAAACATCTTTATTATTTGACCTATTTTGCTAAAAATTTACACTAGCCATAATGATGTGTAGAAAAAGATTCATATATAAAGGTATTCATTATAGCTTTATAATACCTGGGGAGATTTTTAATCCATATATGAATTTTCTACACAATGGAATCAGTCGTAGTGGTATCTAAGTAACATCAGGTAGTTTCATTAACAGCACTATCTCAATATTAACTTACCAGTTTTGAATGGATCACATGGAGAATAACTGTATAAGATGAACCCATTAGGATGTGAAGGGCATAAGGTAACTCCATGCTATTGTTGCAACTCTTCTGTAAACCTAGAATCATTTTGAAATAAAATATAAAATGAAAATCTAGGACATGGTTCCCATATACATGAGTTTTAATTAATACTGTATCATACAAACCAAGTATTGCCCATATTTTTATGTGTCATCCCATATCACAGTGGCTAGAACAAAGTAAATAAGCAAATGGAACTTTCAATTATAGTAGTAATGATGTTATTTATTAATTTCTTAGAGTAATGAGAAGTATTAAAACGTAAATTGGAGTTGAGTCTGTGGAAGCTGAAATTGGGAGGAATAATTTGTATTTAATATTTTTGAGCAGTATGGAATCATTGATACCTTGTGTAAATAAAAACTTCTGGGTAGACAAATGGACAGATACAGTGATGATCTCCTAAGGAAATGAAGATCTCTGATCTTTATGTAGCACAACTTGGAAAAGGTAATAGGACTAAATACTGTTTTATAGAGAGATGTTTTACTAAAATAACAAATTATTCATTGTGTACATGTCTGAAACAAGTTTGCCTTTGACTTCTCTTATGTTGACAAGTTCAACACTCTTTACACTGAGGGCTCTCAGTAAGTCCTTGCTGACTGAATGCTTTGCATGATTCTTTTATACCTGATTTACTGAGTTACACTGAACCACCAATGAAGAACAGATCGGGAAATTTATGCAGTTCTTCTGAAATCTGATAACTGTTCAACTCTATTTGAAAAAGGGAAATGTACATCTGTCATAAAACAAAAAGAGTAAATATTTTTCATTTTAAAAGACTGTGTCCATTTCATTGATTGGTGGAGATCTGCAACAATTCTGACTCCAAATGGCATTTCTCTTGTTTCAAAGAATTATGAAACTTTATCAGTGCTTTTAAAGAAGCTTCAGAGGAAGTATATCTGAAATATGTCACATAATCCTGGCTAAATAATGTACAGCACTAAGAAATTTAGGAAAACAAGGAAGTTTTATTTTGATTACATAGACTTGGAAAACTTTGTGAATTTGAAGCAAAATTAAGACTTGATTGCTACTGTTTAAATATTCTTGCATCATTATCAAAGCAAACTATGATTTGATTAAGCAAGAACTTGAGTTTATTGGATATTGTTTAGAGCACTACATTTAGAATAAAGCTGGAGTAATCTTCATATAAAAAAATCTATATTAAACTATTCATTAAACCAATTGACTATGTTAATTCTTTCATAAGTCTAGGGCAGTTAAGGCATTAAACTTTTTCATGGCTATACAAAGTACATAACAATGGCTAAAATATGTTGACTCAAAAAATTGATCAAACATTCAAATTTTAAGATTTCTTGAGGAACAAAAATAACAAAAATCCAACAGTTGGTTTTAGTTCTCTTTAAGTAATGCAAGCCTAAAATATAAAAATAAATTAACAAAATCCCAAACAGATTAAATGTGAAGTTTAAATCACACTAAAAATTAAATTTTATGGAAAAAATCTTTAAAAGATAATTGTCAACTAATAACTTAGAAACCAAGAGGTACATTTTCCTACAAAAAAGAACATTAACTGAAATAGGAATATCTGAATGAAATACATATAGTTCAATGATAAAAATAAAAAGAATTCATTTGCATTAGCAGAAAGATGAGAAATCAATTATAATTCTATAACAATATTTAGAATTGCTAGATTGTTCATAGAGTACATATTTAAGTCAGATATTTTGAATTTTTTTCCACAACTTTCTTTCCTCTTTTTCCTCAGTCTGTGTCCCATACAGAAATTCATTTTGCATTTGGAAAATCCCAGGCATCTTGCTAAGGGATATAGTCCAAGTCTCTCTGCCATAAAGACAACTATTCCTGTAAAAAAGATGATTGTTCTTCCTGCTTCTCTTTAGACTGCGTAAACAATAAAGAGGGAGCTGGAAGAAGATCAAATAATACAATCTGCTTGGATGTGTTCCCTGCATGTAAACCTAGGCATAATCACAAGGTAGCTTAAGTTCCTTCCATTGAAAGACATCCAGAAACCTCTCACCACTCTTTCTCAAATATTTTTGTCTATAATTTTGCATAAAACTTAAGACTAACCCTATCATTTGACTGTTCTTTCACTGTCAATAAAAAGCTTTTATCAAAATATCAATTTCAAAAAATAAAGTATACATACTCAACAATAGCATCTGAATAACCTTTGTGAATTGGCTCACCTGTGTTCTCAGACATATCACCAAATGGCAGGGAAAAAAAAAAAAAAACACGCATCTGGGTAGTACAGCCAAATCCTGGCACTGAAGCATGCTTTGTATGGCTGAAATTCTTTTCCTTAGGGATGGCTGTGTAGGACAACTAAGCAGTTTAACATGAACTGACATGAAGCAGTGGGAGTAAGGGTGTATGTGTTCGGTGTATATCCCAAAAGTAAATGGGAATCAGCAACGATTCATACTGACAGCATAAATGACATCATATTGACAGCATGAATGACAGTCTCAATGATAGCAGTTTGAGTAACAGATAAGTCAACATGCAACTTGAGGAAGAGAGCTTCTATAAGAAACTACATAATAAAAAGATTGTATTAGTCAATTTTGTGAACCAAAATACCTGAAAAGAACAATTCGCAGGAGGAAAAGTTTATTTGGAGCCCACAGTTTCAGGGGTCCAGTCCAAGGTCCACCAACTCCAATGTTCTGGGCCTAAGCTAAGGCAGGACATCATGGGGGAAGCATGTGGCAAGAGAAAATCTCTCATCTTTTAGCAATCAGGAAGCAAAGACAACAAGGTGCCAGGGACAAAATATTAACCCTTAAGGCATGCCCCAAGTGACCTCCTCCTTCTACCCATACCCTACCTGCCTATAGTTACAACCCAATACATTTATCCTTTAAAATTATTAATTTGTCAAATTAATTCATCCACTGATTATGTTACATCCCTCATAATCTACACATTTCAGCTCCTGCATTAACACCTAAGCTTCTGAGGGACATTTAAACCACAACAAAGACATCGTTCGCATATACTGTCAAGTACATGAAAGTTATTTGAAGGTCCTTTCAATTGAAGATACACTACAGTCTTAGCAATAATTACCTTTGTATTAAAATATGTTAGGAAGAAGCTTAAGCAAGCCCATAGACTTCAGCCGAACTGGTTGACATAAAGAACTCAAAGGTTTTATTGGTATCAACCTAGAACCAGGAACATATAACATATGTAGTACATATATCCCTAATGTATAGTTATTTCTTAAACTAAACATTGAACTAATTTAATCTCTAGTAAATCTCATAATTGAATAGTACTCTGGACATCTTCAAAACAAGGATGTCCTTGAATCTACGTGGATTCATCTGGACTGACTGTCACACATTAGCTCTAAGAGGATTAGCAAAGAGAACTGATGTTGGTCCGTGGGAGTTGGGATGCTTTCCATTTAAATGCACTGCTTTGAGACGAAAGCATGCACTCCTAAGACACAGCAATCCATATTCTATCCCCTTTCAAAAGTTCACAGCACTCTTGGAACACATATTGGTGAGCAGTGCTCAGTCTGCTAGGTGGGAAAAAAAGAAATCATGTAGTTGTTGTAAAATGTTTTAAAAATGTTTTATTCCTTGAATTTCCATCACAGCTATTGTTCCCAAATACCACCTTTTTATATGATAGCTCTGGTGGCAATAATGAGGTTGGTAGGGGGCATGTTTCAGTCCCTGTTGGGTTAGCAAAAAATAGGAATTATATTGAATGCATATTTCTATTAGCTATACCAAAATGGAATATATAAGAAACATATAGTAGTAGAAAGTCATTATGAACTGAAGTTATAGATGTCTTAGATGGTGAGCTATTATACTTGGAAGAATATGTTATAAGCCACTTGACAAAAAAGAGCAACTAGACTATAAAACTAACTGAGCAAATAAAAAAAGAATAAAAAGGCCAGAGTGGAAGTAAGTAATGAAAGGCTTTTAGTACCAAGACATTGACTGGAGTCCATTAAGAAGTTGAAATGAGATTGGAGGTATATTTGTAGAGCTAATATTGTGAAGTATTCCAACTCAATATGTAGTTCTACAGGCATGAAAAAAAGTAGATGAACACAATTTTAAGAGATGCAGGAAAAATGACCAGCAATGCAGATGATAGAAGAATTAATGATAATCATGTTGAAGGAACTTTTCAGCCATTATTTCTTCCATAATGTTGAGTGGCATACATTCACAGATGTGGATTTATATGCACAATAAAAAGGTGCATATAAAATGTGTTAGTGATAAATAGGAGAGATCAATTTCTATGCATAAATGAAAAACACCACACAGTTTAATTATAGACAATATGTGCCTTGTTAAATATCTGACCAGAAGAGAGAAGTGAATAAAAACTAAAGCTAAAAATTATTTTAAAGATTAAAGTGACAGATTAAAAGACAACATGATAAGTAAAGACAGTCATTTTAATTACCATCAAACAGCAAAAAGTAAGCAATAGCACCAGTTTTCAAGGTTCTCTGTCTCGCACTACATAATTCATCTCTAATTCTGCTTTGATCCACTAAAATAGATCTGTGTAAATAAGTTGAGAAGACCTCAAATGCTCCTCTAATACTGAACCTACACAATATGGTCTCACTAAGAGATGAGATGGTATGGGTATTTAACCTGTACTCATCAAGCCACACAAATACACTCCTTAAATGCAACAGTGAAATTGGATTGCAAACAGCCTCAAAATGAGTCCCCTAGTTCTTCCTTACAACCACAATGTTGCTCTTAATCCATTTCTACATTGAAAATATAGATCATTATATAACTCTCTTTAGACCAGATGCCCAGGACATTAAAAAGTCTTTTAAGTGTTTTGCATAAACTCTCAAACTGGTGGCACACCTGCCCATGTCCATAAAGAAGGGGTCTGGACAGAGCCTGAAGGTAGCAGTGTTAAGTTCTCCAATGGAATACTATTATCTCAATTAAACTTGGAAATAAAAAGTACATGGACATGTTTACAGTACTGCTGTTCACATCTTTATCTCCTCTGGAAAGTCATGAGATAGACAAGATTGAGGCTTAGGGTCAAGTCACAGATCCAAAGAGCAACCAATCTGAAGACTGCTATCCACAGGAGCTTGCAAGCACATGTGGAATAATCTATCAGAAAGAGTCCATCCAATATCAGTGACCATCTCCTTTGTGTGTTGGTTTTGCTGGACGGAGAAAGAAAACCACCATTTATTTTGTACCTACTATGTGGTAGGCAGCACACAGTCCATTAAGTGCACAATATCTCCTTGCAGCCTTTCAACAACCATCAAGGTATAGATTAGTCTATTTTATCAATTTAAAAAAATCTATAAGAACCTAAATTGGAAAATGCCAACTATCAGAAAATAGCTAAAGTGGGATACAGTTACATATTGTTTTCAATCCCATGTTCTTTATGCCATACATGCTGCCATACATGCTGCTTTCCCACCTGTTTGTGATTAACCACACACTTACTTCCACTCTTGAAGATGAGGAGCAACAAGGGCAACTGAAGGCAAAAGAAGAATAGCCCACAACCAGGGAGGCCTGACACTGAGGTATATTACTAGAGTCTGTGACTCTCTAGCTTGCAGACTATCTATTGAGGGGTTTCTCCACCTTCATATCATAATAGCAACTGATCCTTTCATAAGTCTCTTTTCCTCCCCCCTCACATACACTTTTATTGACTCCATTTCTCTGGAAAACCCTAACATGTATTATTGATGGAAATGATCCCATTAGCCATTAGAAACAGGAATTTTTGTCATCTTCCCCCCGCCCGCCCCAGTTGTAATTGTCATGAATTCCCAGGACAACCTGAGATGTCCTGGATGAATCCTACTATACCTCATAAGGGAAGACATTAACCATGAAACTGAGTGAAACAAAATGATCTGGCATCTTGGTTGTATTAAACCTGTTCTGAGAGTCACCCGAGTAAAGTGCACCAGCTATGCAACTGAGAAGCTTCATTTTGAGATTCACAAATGGACTTAATACCTAACTTCCTCAGGCATAAGTTAAACAGTTAGAGGTGATTTCAAAAACTTTATTTTGTACATCTCTAAAATGAAATGTGGATACATAATGTCAACATTTTCCACAGTCAACTAAGTCTCTGGAAAATCACAAAGCCAGATAAAATTTTATTCTATTAAATTTTGTCTTTCAAAAGCTTACCTTCTCTATCCAAAATAGCTCAGAGTACCAGCTTAGACTTGAGATGCACCTAGGATGATTGGAGCACTCTGCTCTCAGCAGTTCATTACAGCCTATCTCACCAGCAATTTGTCTATTACAGTTATGTACATTGTAGGTAAATAGCTATTTTTGAGATCTGCAAAATTTTAGAAAATTGTCTTGCTACAATAGAAATACCTGCCAAACTGGTTGATGGGGCTTGAAATTCCATAACTGTTCTTCTATTCCTGTAACTCAAATAGAAAACACTGGTCTGTCCTCAGATAAAGACAGAAATGTGGAATATGAACATGTCAGGTGCCTAGGAGAAGATAAAACAGCACCATCCAGGTCAGAATCATTAAAGAATAGAATTTGAAAAGCCCACTTCATTCCAGAGGCCATGAATTATACTTAGGAAGGAAAATTATTCACCCAATGTCACAGAGCTAGTTAGTTGTTTGTAAGCCTATAACAAATTTGTTGCAGACCAGTGTTCATTCTATTATTCCATCTAGGAAATGGAAACATCCCCTGTGCTGTTAGTCACCCCCAAATCATTTCCTTTATCTTGCATAGAAGTACACTAATGAGAAGGGCAATATCACCAAAATGTTTATGAATTTCCTATATAGCCCAATAGAAGGTTCTGCCATAGAACTGGTCTTCCTAATGTGAACAGTGATGCAAATCTTCTCCCAGTGTGATCTGCACGCATTTCCCCGAGTAACTGTATTATAAGGGAAATACACAAAATGATTCAGAGTCTGTGTGATACAGTTTCTGAATGGATGACAATACTGAGTGAGATAGGCAGCAAGGCTTCCCAGATTTTTGCCCCCTGATAGGCATGCCCGGTGTAATCTTTCTCCAAGAGCATGGGTGGGAATGAGCATATGGATTTCACATTCACTAGGTTCTTTTATGAAAGTTGAAAAAACTGTCACAGAAATAATCGAGGTTCCTAAATCAATTATATTGATAATCTTATTAATTCAAAGGGGGCCTAGCACAATCAGGTGAGCCCTTAAAAACTGGTAGGCCTTTCCTTAAAGAGACTTGAAACAAAAGAAATTCTGCTGCTGGTATTGAGGAAATAAATGGCTGTGTTGTGAAAGGGGCCTAGAGCAAGAGGGTACTCTGTCAGGGGCAGTCTGTGCCACAAAATGCCTGCCATTTGAGATGCATAACCTGAGAGAGTCAATGCTACCTAAGTATCCACAGTAAATAATGCACTGAGAAGTCTCTAGCAAGACCCTATAGAGGTCACAGTACAAGCTGCTAGGATTCTAGGGCAAGGCCATGCTCTTAGCAGCAGAGAAATACATCTCTGATAAATAGCTCCTGGCATACTGGGCCCCAATGTTAACATCTGATCATAGGACCTCAGTGACTATAGTAGCAGAGATACCTATCAGGTGGCAAGTCACAACATGATTTGGGCACATCACTAATCCTTCATGCAACAGATATGGAACAATGGTGATTAAGCCTAAACAGATTGGAATGTCCAAATAGGTTTAGTAAACAGGGTGAAGATTCTCTCTACACCACCTAACTTCTGGATCAACAATCCTTTCTCAGCTCAACCTATGGAATTAAAGAGGTATATGGGGGAACAGAAACCTCATACAAGTTCACAGATGGGAGAGCTGGCAGCTTAATGTGTTTGTATAGCTTAGTAGTGTTGCTGTTGCACGGCCACATAGAGGTGGCATTAAAGAGAACGATGAGAAAAAAAATCCTCCCAGTCTTTAGGGTTTCATGCTGCACTGCTTCAGCCTAAGCTGAATATTTCACACAGAGGCAGAATTAGTATGAGGTAAAGATAAATACGAAACGCTAGGTGGGGCAAATGTCTTGAGCTCTTTGGTCATAGTATTTTTGTTTGTTTGTTAAGCAAGATTAAGATAATAAATGAGGAAAGGTTTGCAGAATACATAAATGAAAGAGCATTTGGGATAAACTACCAAGTGTGAGAAAGTTTGTTTCCATGTTCACCAGAAAGGATTCTCCTCCAGAGATAAGTCAAAGTGACAGAAAAGATTGTTTTTCTGGAGTTTTCATTCAATCTCTTTCCTCAGCCAAACCAGTTCTTGTGCAGTGGACTCACAAATGCAACAATCTGGCGCAGGGACAGACTATACATGAGCACAATGGCGGTCTCCCTCTCAGCAGTCTGAGATGCCTTCTCTCAGTCTTGAATAGAGTCCACAGTTTGCACTGGTGATAGCAGGAGAACTTTGCTATCATGAACATTAAAGGTTGTTATTGCTACCTATGGGGTTATAAAACTGGGAACTGGAGAAGTCCTTGGTTCTTCTGTACGTGTTGATGGCAGTGTATAAGAAATCACAGTATTCATGACCTGATAGGAGATCAAATCTTCAAGAGATGAAATTCTGCCCTTTATCTTCCTCTAGCATGCTGAAATGTTGGCTAACAGTAAGAGTAATCTAGCATGAGTGTTGGAAAAGAGAGATGTTCATTATAGCCCCTAGACCAACTGAAACAACAAATTCCAGCTTGTTTTATTTATTTCCTACAGAAAATAATCCTTAAGGAATTGTGGCTTGCAGACCTACTGAGGGATCTGGGCAACACAATGGGCACAAGAATGCAGGCAGGATAGAAGATTCTTCTATTACCTCTTGACTCAGATGTAATTTCAGTCACAGTTAGAATGGACAATTTCATGTAAATAAACTTCTGAGAGCATTCCACCACAATTGCTTTTTTGGCTTCTTTAGAATTTGTCATAGATCATCTTCAGAGTTTGAGATTCTAACAGGGTCTGTGCAGCTACAGTACAGAATGAGGGATGACCGTGATCATCACTACGACAAATTTGCTATAACACCAAGAATTTCCAACCAATGCAGGAGGGTTGATGGTGAGTAAATACTGCAGCCGATAGATAATCATAAGCATATGCTTCTCAGATGTCCTGGCAAAATCTAATCCTTGATATACTAGTGACATTAATCACATACTCTTGACATTCTCTGCTCCCTCACTCCTACATGTTGAAGTCATGTCTCAAATAAGCACAGTACTTTATCTCAGACTCTTTTCAGATAAAAAAAAAAAAAAAAACACTATGCTAACAAAGCTCTTAGCTATTAAGAATGATTCATACATACTTATCATTTCTAATGCTGGTATTATTGAACTAGTACTGTATAAATGTATATTATCTCTATACATTAGCATATGTAAATAACAAAATTACTAAATGAACCATGGTTTTAACCACAGACTATTAAAATTTATGCTAAAATACATCTGTCCATTAGAAGTGTTAAAGTATACAATTTTCCATCTGTTGAGCTGACATTTGTCAGCCTGACATTTAATATTGTCACAAACAGGCAAACGGTCCTACTGAGCCTTGCTAGAATTTCAAAGGAAGTGTCTCCAGGTAGAAACTTTTAATTAAAGTTTGATTTAATGAAAATTATGATTCACAAAAACAACTGCTTCAAGTAAAATCAAATATCCAGACTCAAAATAAATCTATAAAGTTCTAATCTGAGAGCTTTTGATCATCTGTAACTTTTCATAACATCCAAACACAGATTTTAAATTTCAATCACTATAAATTATATTCCTTCTATTCACTGTCTTCTACATGTAAACAGGCACAAGTCCCTTCTTGGAAAGTAACAATGTTTTGATGTTGTTGCTGTTATTTTCAGTTTCAGATTCTCTGCAGTGATCTGTACATAGTAATACCAAAAATATTAGCTAACATTTGTGAGCTCATGCTGCATTGGTTCACACTTTATGCATGTTCCCATATTTAAATCACAGCATCTTTATGAAATTAATTATCATCTTATTTTATAGATGAAGTAGTTATGGTACAAGGATTATAAAATAGCTTATTCATTGTCACATGCAAAAATAACACAAGGATAAAATCCCAATTGTTTCTTTCCAAACTATTTATTCTTAATAACTAGATGAGAATTGTGGCTAATATAGATTAAAATAGTCCAGGGAGATAATTAAATAAGACTCTTAAGGTTTAAAAAAGTATTTGTGCCTATACAATGTTCAGCATCTCATATGCCCTGTTAGTTTTGTTTCCTTAGCTAAACCAGTATACAGTCCTCATGATTGAATACTATGGGATTTTTCTTCTAATTTACCACCATGATTGCAATTTCCCTAGACCCTGTTAACACACCATTACATTCCTTTATACTTCACGTGTTCTTTGAGAATATGTCTTACTCCTAACCTATATCAACAGAAGTTATTGTAAAGGTCCAAATACCAGTCTTTATGACACAACTCAGTTTTCTTCACACTGCCACCACGTCACCTGCCAATTCCCATTCCATCAAAACTAGCTTTACCTAGCACCATAATGTACATTTTTTTATCAGTTATTTTAATGAGAACTATGCTGTCTTGGTATTAAGCTATAAAATAATAGATCTTTTCCATGTGTTTAAAGAAACACGTCATTAGAAAATTAAAATCTGGTTCTTCTGAAATTGAAAGAAATTATTTAAGAAAAATAATTTGTAGAAAATTAAAGCCATTGAAAGACTGAATGCACTGGTTTATGGGGAAAAGTGTAAGAGGTTGGATAAACTAATAGTGGAAGAAAGAAAAATATGGTAACGTAAGAAAGTTATAAATGCCATTGAAGAGAGGATTATTTTCATCCTGGCTTTTCTGTGATATCTTGAGATATAATAATCCCACTGAGTGCCAAAAACATTCTTTGTTCACATTTAAGGTCGGAGAATCTGCTGCTCTAGAAGTGTGATTCTTGGTTAAGGGAATAAAACCTACTCATCAATATAATAGGCACTGATTTTCTATGAATAACTTTTATCTTATAAATCCTTTTGAGATTCCATGGGATTATTATGTTAATACTGAATTTAACTATAACAATACTTCACATTGGAAGAAATAAGTCAACTTTTACCATTCCTAATTCTAACATGTATCAATGGAGTTACTGACTTCTCAGGGCTGCCAAGGAGTCATATCCCATAGTCACGAGAGCTGAGTGAAGGATGGCTTGGTAGCACATGAACAAACCACACTCTAGTTAATATAACCTAACCAGATATCTCCAAACCCAGAAATTTCTGTCAAGCACTTACAGAAATTGATAAAAAAAATGAGAATGAAAATTACAATAAATAGTTATTCTTTAAGGAAAGCAAAGTAAATACATGGCAAAACAAATGGTGTTAATTTTATAAAGAGGAATTCAATTATTCAAGAGAAAAATGCTAGCACTACATGCAAATTAGCAAAATTTGTAAAAAATGAAGACCTATTTAAAATTTCCAATGACTTTAAGAGATTCAAAGCAGTCTTTTTGAAATTTATTTATAGAAACATATGCCCAGCAAAGAGCTATGATACAAAGTGGGGTATTTGTGAAAATCAGTGTATTCCAGGAAAAACTATATTTAAATTTTTTTAAATCACAAAAGATAACAAAATATTTTATGTTCTAATCATCCTTAATTAAGTTTAGATTTTTGAAATCTATTTTCTTAAGTTAAAATTTGTTAAGGACTTAAAATTCTAAAAAAGAATTACTTTACTGAATTGTAATTCTGTTCCCATTATCTAAAATATCTTACCAATTTGGTGCCATATCTCAAAGCATATTTCAGGTATATTCAGAGACTGAGAAAACTATGGTGCCAGGAATAGTCAAGGAATCCTTCTAGAGATGATAACCCAAAGTAATCTTATTTTAAAAGCTTATCTGATATGTAAAACAACTATTTCAGATTGTCATGCTGAACTTGAATTGTCAGCCCCACTATATAGATAACGCACATGAAAATATATCGTTCTTGACATGATCATTATACAAAGATTTAAATTGTCATGAAGATGAGAAAACCTATGATGTGTTTCTTTGATTCACAGTAGTTCATCATTTTGGTTCTCCCATTATACATTTCATTTAACCTTACAAATGTAAATGTCAGTTTTCTGGAAGGAAGCTGGTGGCAAGGTCATTAGACTGTTGGATGAATTTAATGTGAGCCTCCAGGAAATATGCAAACCTCACATGTGTTTAAGTAAGATTCTTCACCTCGAACAAATTACTTATTACATACAGCTAACTCCAAGTAGAGTGTCAGGCTGTTAAATGTATATTATCCCACTCAACTGTTTTATAAATTATGATTCTCTCCAAACATAAATTTAAATGAAGTATTTTTATATGGTGATTCTTTTATAGTAGTTTAAATTTTATAAGTCTAGAAATATTTACAAATTGATTCATTTTTAAAGACAAAGGTATGTAATTACTTGACCTCTTTAATTATGTTAGACAAAGAAAAATTGTTGATTGCATATTGTTACTGGATGAAAAGTCTATGTAAGACATAACATCAAGAGCATTCTTTAAATGCAAATATTTTAATTCTATAGATTTACCTGCAAACATTTACTTCATTAGGTTTACACTCGTTTATCATACCTTGACAAAAATATTTAATTTTTATTTATCATATTAAATTTGCTATGGACATGTAATTTTCTGAAGATTTGAACCATCTTCAAACCATGTATATAGAATAGTTGAGCGTGAAAGATGCACTAGGAAAATCACAGGTGTATATTTAGGTACCAGTTATTACTGTTTTGAAAATGTCACCATCATTTTAAAGCAAGAATCCTCTTATTTTCAGATAGCTGCCTTACATGCATAGCATTGATAGAGAACTCAAAAAACAAGATCTTTAAACAAAAATGAATACTTAAAACTTAATATTTTACTTCTTTATATATTTCTGTAATTTGAGTCAATATGTATTTAAGTTGCTTGCCTAGATAATTGGTAGAAAAATTCTGAATATATGTATGTGACATAAAAATACTTCTCTGAAAAGTTTAGAAGCCTTTTGAAGACAAATAAGGTCATTATCATTCAGCCTAGCCATAAGTGAAGGAAGATACAGAAGAAATGAACTCTGAGCCCACCTGAACCACTACCCATGCAGAGGATTAACACATATGATTTAAAAGTGATACAGACGGTATTCTAAGAGTAAACCCTTTAGTCATTTTCATTATGTCTAAGAGTAAAGAAAGATTTCAGCTTGACCTTGAATTAAAGGTATTTCTAGCAAATTATGTTTTGCAGATTTTAGTAATAACACCTGTCAACCTTTGAAAAGGATCAAGGTTTCCAAGGACTTGTGCAGAAAATCAAAGCTCTATTTAGTTGTTTCTGTAAATGAGGTTCTACTCGTACATGTGGACACTGTTTCCATTTCCAATTACACAAAGGCCACAGGGTGAGTAACAGATACAGCCTTGGCTCTCTGGTGAGGAGATAAGGGCTACAGAGTTCTCTGCCTGCCAGCTGTGTCAACTTAGGAAAGATATTTGACTTCTTTAAATCTGGTTTCTGTTAGTATAGTCACCTTAATAATTCCTGCTGTCCAGCTTTAGACTGCTATTGTAAGCACAAAGTAAAATAAAAGATACAAAAGTATACTTTCCAGATTATAAACACTCTAACAGCACTGGGATATTTGAGAAAATATGATCCCGCTTCTGTTTTGTTTCTCTTATGTTCTGATTCTCCACTTTCTGATTTGTAATACAAAAGATCTACACAAGGAGTTCATGATCTCCTCCAGCTCTGAAATTCTATACTCTGAGATATGCTGATATAGAGAAGTCTTCATGGAGAAGAAAACTAGTATCTCTTAAGTGCCACATAAGGAAATTAATTTGTTATATACTTGAAACTGTATACTTAATAAGTGCTATTAATAGACAAAATGTAATATACAGTCTGAACATATACCCATTATATATGAAGTGTACCTATGTATGTGCATTATAATACTAAATATAATAGAATATTAAGACAAATTTGAAGTATTTTTAACAGATATATACTTAATGATGTATTATAGATTGGATTGAAAAGGAACACATTTTTAAAAATTAAAATATTCTCTAAATTCCATCAGTATATATCTAGATTGTATATGTAAGGTCATTTAAAGATAAAATTATGTCTTATTTTGAGATTTTTCATAACTGAGAGGGTCAAATGATTCATTGTGCTCCATTCCCCAACTTTCTACCCTTTCCTTTAACAAAAGATACTCTTCAGAATGAGAACATAAAACGTCTTTATAGATAAAATCCTAAAAGCATATAACATCACGGGCAGCATAGATATAACAAGATTTGCTTCAGAGGGAATTAGGGGCATTTAGACACTTTACAGATCAGAATAATTATGCTGCTTTTTAGGTCACATCTTGAGAGACAGACCATTTCAGTTGTACACAAAAGAAAAAACCTGTCTAAACCAGTATAATAGAGCATACAAAATTACATACAGTGGCAGTGCACACGTTGCATTGGCTCCAACGTTTGAATTTCTGTTACTATGCTTTAATTATCCAAGTTTAAATAGCAGTTAGCACAGTACATTAACCATAGTTGTATAAACTGTTCTAGTATTCAGTATGCAAACCACTACTAAATAACAGGTGTCATATTTGTGACTAATCTCAACTATTTGAGTCTATTGATGCATCACTTGATGAACATCTGTTACTTGGTTTACATAAACAGTAAAGTATGTAGTTGTGCTGCCTTTTTGAACTCCAGTGCTAAACCAAGGTAACTTTCTTTAAATTGGATAGTTGAAAGGGAATTGGATAATATAGATGAAAATACACCAAAGAAACAAGAAATGATAATGCTGAAGTTAGATTAGAACCAAATATAAATGGGACCCCCCCCCCCCAAAAAAAAAAAAAAAAAAGGGCCTGAGTGTGTTCACACTGCTGTTGTTTGAAACTAGATGTGCAAAAAAATTTCATGAAGCTGATCCTTTGTAGTGAATGAGGAACAGAGGTGGGGTAAGCCATGTTAAAGAGACTCTCATATAACACTGAAGACACAATGGTTAAATATTGAAAGCTGATGCAAACTCGAAGGAGTAGAACAATTAGTGTAGACATACTAGAAAAATGTTTGTTTCATACTGTAAGTTATATGATGAGAAAAAGCCAAACATTCAAAACTACTCTTGGGAGGATTCTAACAAATAAAAGGTAATAATTTCAAATAATTAATCCCAATTGTTGTATATTAATTAGTTTTCTTTACCATTTTTTCATTCTCTAACATTTATAAATGACAATAAGAGTATTTAATATTTTTGCCAAAATTTATAAATCAGATATTTTCCACTGATAATTAGAAATACTCTTCACAGTTCTAATTTGCATGGTAATTTTCATGATTTACAGAAGCAGTCAAAGCCAGGACTAGGATGAGATTCATTGTGTTTAAGAATAACAAAAGCTTTGTACAGAGGGGTTGGATAGAGAGGTTTTTTTGGCATTTAAAAGTTGATACTTATGTCAATTTTGTTCCAATTTATTTATTTCTATCGCACTAGGTGCCCATATGTAGATAAATCCACAATTAACTCCACAAAACTTGTGTTTCTATTCTCCTCACTTTCAAGGTGACATCTTCTACACCAAAGATAGATTTAAGAAGGCTATTTTTAGCTCTCCATATGGCTGACTTAATGTTGCTCTAGCCATTACAAGGCACATTAGTTTCCAGCCAGGATTTTTTTTTTTTTTTTTTCCAATCATGGAAGCAGGCTTCAGGCCTATCACACTCCATGATTTTAATGTTACAATTTTTTGCTTTTAAAAATTTCTTCACTTCAGCCTTTTTTCTACTGTCATATCATTTTCACTTAATTATTTTTATGTTTTCTATTTTCAATTCAATATTTCTGATGTGTTCTTTTAATATTTGTAATTTGTAGGATCATATTTTAATCGTCTCTATGAAACCTGTGCAAGACCTCATAATCTTGGCAGACCCTTTAAATTTAAAATAACTAGTGTGCTAATATTTGGAAGGATGGTTCCAGTGTGTTGCTTTGGGAAGCTTTCCTTATTTGTCCATTGTTTCCTGCTGTAGCTTCTCTTATGGTTTAGTACTTCTTGTAACTTTTAAATTTTACTTGTATTAATATCTTGTTTACAAACTTATGAAACTTAATTTTATAATTATAAGTTGCCTTCGTAGTATATTTGCTATGTAATCTACATCTAAGGTTTTAAAAAGTTTACATTGTCCATCTATAGCTTATACTTACACATTCTATGAAATATTGTATCCCAGAGAAATTTTATTTTGTAAAGTTCTTCTTGCACCTTTGCTTATGTGTTAGAACTAAAACATAAAAAATAATATATTGCTCAGATAGTTATTATGATTTTATGAACAATCTATAAGGAAACCAAAATTGTGATATATAACTCAGTTCAACAAAGGTAGCTATCTAAATTGTTCCAGGCACATTTCAGGCTTAGTTTTCAACCTTAGACAGAAACATCAAATCCATCTATAACTCTTTCTGAAACCTATTATCAAATGAAAAAAAATTTCCTAGCTGACTTCCTTATCTTATGATGGGGCTTTGACACTTGAATCAACTAATAATTGTAGCTGTTTCACAGAAAAGGTCAGTTTTGACAAATGGCCTCTTGCACGTGGTGAAAACACTCTTTCACTGTCAGACTAAGATTTTACTCAGTAAATGCAGTTATACAGTAGAAAGGATCTTTGGATGGACCACAATATACACTCTGGACTTTGGAAGGAAGCATAAGGCCTCATCTTCATCTTAAATTATCTTCCCAATTACAAAACACCAATTAGCATATAAAGTCCTGGGTAACAGAATTACATGAATAAGTCACCAAGCTGTGTAACCATAGTTCTGTGGTGCCACCCAATCAAAGGTAGAGGAAGAATAAAAGGCAGGGTGCAGTAAAGACTATGTATAAGTGCTATTCTACATTAGCTTAAGTCACAAATGAAAAATTCAAAGTAGTGAACTTTCTCATAAGCTTAATTAGATGAATATCATTCTAACTAATTTTTTTAAGGTTGAGAAGTAAACTTCATTAGATATTCTTTCCTGGTCCCTGAATATTTTTGACAATTTATTGTTTTTTAAATTCCCCCCAATGTCATTAAAATTAGTTGAAGACTCTGAGGAGTTGTTATATTACCAATGCAATAGCATGTAATTTTCTCATGTTACATAGAAAAGAAGCTGACTTACCATATAGTTTTATGAGAAACAGATGTATATTATATGACCAAGAACTAATCCTCCAAAATAAATGTTTATTTGGATGCTTACTGTGTATTTGGCACTGCTGCATAATATAGAGAATAGGGAAAAAAATTGTGATTGCTACATCAAAGAGCTAACAATGAACACACATGCAAATTTGGCAAATGATAAAATGTACTATTACCCTGAAGATTAAAAATTATGTCAGGGCAATTTAATAATTAAAAAAAAAAAAAGATGAAAAGGAGGGAAAGTTGTCCACTTGATGGAGGACAGTGGTTTTCATCTTTGCTATCACAATTTACTGAAACTCTCTCTTAGGGAAACTTGGAATAAAGTAAATGTCCCACTGGAGTAAACATAAGATAGTTCACACCACTAGAGCAGACATCTAGGGAGAGTTCAGGAAATATAATAAATATTTTAGAAACAAAAGCTAGATCTATAAAAATGGATGGTCAAGAAAGAGGATCAAAGAAATACTTGGGACTCATTAAATAAGAAATCAAAGCACCATTAAGACAGAATGAGAAGCACTGTAACACACTGCCATTAACACCAAGAAGAAATTAAGATCCTGACCTGGTTAATTGTATCAGAAGTAAAAATAATCAAGAGGAATGAAGTAAGTTGATAAAAAGAAAACAGAAATTTGATAAGTATGTAGTTTTAGCAAATTTCAAAAAAGAAAACTGAAACCAACTAAATTACTAGAGATTAAGGGTAATACAGAAATGAAAGATGACCAACAACAGCATTTCAGAAGGAAATTTAAAAAAAATTAATGATTTCCCACGGGAAGGCAAGAAATGGCAAGGAGTATAGACAAGGGTCTGAAGTTTCCATTTTCTGTTTATGTAATCTGGATAAATTATTTTGTCTTAGCCTTTTTCTTCTCATCTGAAGAATGAGACTATGGTGCCAAGTTCATAAGATTATCAGAATTAAATAACCAGGAAAATAATAATAATATATTTCTGGACAACTTGGCTATAATTATGGTATTGATATTTGCATAGGTTTGTACTGGCAAGGAATTCAAAACAAATGAGAATATTTTGGAAAAGCAGTGGTCATATATAAGACCAAGTATATGGATGCTAGCATGATATTACTGCATTTGACCTCCATGATCTTTTCAAAAGATCAGATTAAAATGAGTAATTTTCAAGGATACCTAATTATGTACCTAAAATTTCCCCCATCAAAACAAAGCTTGGAGCTTTATTGTTTAGGATAAAATCTGGTAAATCTTTCATTGAAGAACCTTATAAATTGGATATGCCTGGTTCTTAATATAATTTGACATTATGTGATTCTGTTGTTAGATTCTTACAGAGAGCCTTACTGAACTCTTCTTAAAAGGCTGTATTATAGTGTCATTTTTAGTCTACATTGCAGCAAGGTAAAATATTCATACTCAATTTTTACAGCATAAATTAGGAGAAAAAAGGAAATTAAAAACATGACATTTTTCTAAATCAACAGCATCTTGGAAGTTGCTTATAGATAGAGACTATTATATCATTTGACACAAAATCCAACTGCCTATACCATAGGATGTATCTTCATTTCTTTTTCTGTATGTTATGGTATAGGTCTAACCAAAATTGGAATGTTCATCATTATTTATACAACTTCCCTAAACATTTTGGTACTTGTTACATAACCTAAAAACATGAAGACTCCATTCCCATAAGTTCAAGTTTTCATTAACACTGCATCACACAAAACAAGGACTGTCTGTATAGATGTTATATCATATAGTTATGTGCCTTGAATGAAATGACAAAATGCTCTTTACAAATTAAAAATATGCATGACATAGAAACATATCCCTTAAATAATTCTTTTGTAAAAATGTTTTGCATTACAGCACAAAAAAACCCTGAAGATCTTAAAAATGCATTGCCTGGTTTTTAGATGTGTAGGTGTCAGGGAAAATCACATGCTCATTCTGAACTGGAAGACCCAATCACTACCAATGTACACCAGATGGAAGTACTACATGTGCTAAATGACATCTTCTTGATTATACTCTACTTTAAAGTTTGAGGTTTATTATAAGCCTAATTCTAATTCAATGAATATCATCAACAGATTGTATGATGGGTCATTTTCACTATGGGGTGTTAAAAAATTACCAAGAAAGTTGACAGGCAAAACATATTAGAAAACAATCTTGTAAATTTGATTACTGGCACTTGCAACTCCACATTTATTCAAGAATAATGTTTTCTGTATATAGTGACATGGGAAATCTTAGACCACCCCCTAGGACAACATAATGAATCAAAACCTGATTTTGATGCTTTGCAATAAAGAGTCTAATTATTTGAATTAAAATAGAACTGTTGTTAAAAAAGATATTTTTAACTAATAATAAGTTGGTGTATTTAGCAAGCTCATGGATTGAACTAATGTTAAAACTGAAGGCAGAATGTTAGAACTGAAGGCAGGGCTCATGTCTGCCCTTCAACCAAGGCCCCAGAGTCTCTGGGCAGCCATTGTGGAGAGACACTGCCCATTGAAATAATGAGTGCATCTTTTCTTCCTTGTAGATGCAAGATAGAGGGCGTGTGGAGACTCTTCACAAATTAATATTGACACATATTCTGAGTTATCTAACTTACACTGCTAAATTCTAGCTTACAGACTCATTTGCCAGAAGCTATGAAGATCTTTGTTATAATTCAGCTATTTGCTTCCACAATTAGGCTGCAGGGCTTTGGATTAGTCCATGAGAGGACTTAAGTTTTCTCTCTCCATGAATGAAAGATTTCATTAGTTCAAGTTCTAGATCAGTGATGTCAGAGACATAAAACATAAGCCACAAGTAAAATTTTAAGTTTCTAGCAGCTACATGAAAAGAAACATGTGAAATTCATTTTTTCCAGTCATATGTATTTTATCCTGTGTGTATATGTCTTCAAATCAATAGGCATTTTATATTACAGCATATCTCAACACAAACTAGATACAATTCAGGAGTTCTACAGCAAGATATGGTCAATGGTTACCATTTTGTACAGCACAGACGCTGATGGTACATAATACCTAAGCACCTGTATTTATTTTCTCATCGTTTCATCAAAGCAGATTTGGCAGTAAATAAAAATTTGAAATACCAATAGAATAAACTCTAAATGGGGAAGTGTGGATATTTACTGGAGTAAAATTTTATGCAGATAATGAAGAGAAGGTCTATAAAAGTCAAATGTTTTGTCCATACCATAATGTCAATATTTAGATGATTGATTACAACTTTTACTTTTCACCAACAATAATAAAATGATGCTCTGTAATTTATCGTGTCAATTTGGCTTAGAAATGATAGTGGTTCTTTTAGGTATAATAGAATTTTAGATACTCCATTGTGTGGATTGTATGTCAATACTGATCTAACTGTATGAAGATAAATTTCCTTTTCTTTATGATAAGAGCTGCCATAGTTTCTCCTTTAATTATCAAGTATCTCTGTAGATATCTTTAAGTTTGTGATTTTAGTCTTATATTAGTTTGCCTTTAACACAAATCTTAAGATGAAATCTAAAATACCTAAAATTCTTAGCTTCTTCATTTTTGCTATTCTATAACTTAATAAAAATGTCGCTTCCTTATTGATGGAATTATTAGTAAAATATGAATTTATATTATATGTGGATTTTATGTACTTAATTATAATTTAAAACTAAAAACTCAAATGCAAAGCAAACTCCAAGAAAAAGAACTAATTATTGTCATTTTTATTAATCTTTAGTTAAGAAGAGTTTTTCAACTAAAGTATGACTGCTGTCTTTGGTAGTCTAACTTGAATTTTTCCATGTTCAGATGACAAAACATGTTTTAAAAAAAAGCATAAAATTATGCTATATACAGTATAAAAAAATCAAGTCCAAATTCTCAAACCCACATCAAGACCTTGAAAATACATTCGCAAACTATACTCTTTCATTTGTAATTTAACATGAAATTATTTCCACTACCTCTCTCAGAAATGCAATTTACAATTTTCAGTTTCCATCATTTGATACCAGGCTTTCCCCATCACTGAATGTTCTTTCAGATTTGGCCTATTCTTCAAGTCCCACATCCAACATTTCTTCAGGAATTTTTTTCTTGCCAGAGCACTTCAGCATAAAGCAAACTCCAGTTTAAAAAGTATTCCCTTACCTCTGATCTCCTCTAGTACTTAAATATTTAACAAATATTTTAGTTAAAATTTTTTTAAAGTTGAAAAAATCCAAAGAAACAAGAACACAAATAAGTTTTGCCAAAATTCTTTGTGGCTGTTATTAGAAGGATAGAAGATTATTACAGGACTGAAGATCCACACTCAGATCTGATATGAACATATATTATCTGTAGAGGGGACCACTATATAAACTTATATCCACTTAAATAGAATGCACCATTTGCAAACATTTTAACATCCTCATTTCATCAAGTGAGGTTCGATGACCCAGGAGAAATGTGCCATTGGCCAAGATCACCTGTCAGTCATTCAGATGTCAACAGTGTAGAATATAAGAGGTTCACTAGAAGTACCCCAACTAGGCAATAATGGAAAATGCAAGCATCCAGCTATACTACCTCACCAAAGCAGAAGGAATAGTTCCTCTAAGAATCCAAGATAGTATTTAGAAAAGATAAAAGCAATGAGGGTTAGAAAAATAATGCAATCCAGTAGGTAACTCATTAATGTATTGTTGTCTTTAATGGTTACTGATTTTTCCTATAGATTATTTTTCCATTAAAATAACTTTGGGAAATTTGTGCTTTGTCATATATCCTACAATGCGTTCTAAATAATAGGATTCTATTTTTTATTCATTTCCTACTATAAATGTTCGCAAGTATTTTACTATAACGTGAACATGTTTAAATTAATTTAAATATGTGTAAATATGTGCACATTGACATGAATAACTATCTTCATAGTCACTCTTTTCTATTCTTCAGTTCAGTTCAACAAACACATATCGTGTACTTATTCTGTGAAAGAAACATGCTAAACTCTAGGGACAAAAAGATGAAAAAGATGTCCCTGCCCTCAGGTCTAGTGCTTTTATGTTTTATAGTTCTGGAAAATAATAATTGCTATAATAAATCATGGTCTAACAACAACTTGTATTTTAAAATGCCTCTGAATTTTTTTCTTGAAATTTAGAATGGCCAAGAATTTGAAGGACACTTTCATTAAACCAAGAGTGGGGAGTGGAATTCTTATAAAAGCACATATCTAAAATATTTTAGTCTTCACAGCACAAAGAAACTGGACAGTATTTCCTCACTAGTATTAGTTTTATGTATGCAGTTAACCATAAATAATCTTGTTTCTAATTATGTTTTAGAAGTAAAAAGTACACAAATAATGTTCAGCATGTAATTTTCTCATATGCCATGTTTTTCCTGATTGCTCACCTTTTTCAAGTCAGTTTTAAAGACTATACAAAAACTCCTTGCCTTTTCATTGAAATATATCTGTTCACTTTTTAACTAGTTATTACTGATCCACTATGCATAAGCCATAACACTTAGCATTTCTGGGACCAGAAATCTGTGAAACATGTAATGCGGCCTGAATAATTAATTTTTCAGTGGAGATTAAAGTTAGATTCCCACTATTATAAGAAATACTTGAGATAATCAACTTACAAAATGAAAAGATTTATTTGGGTTCATAGTTTCAGAAATTCTAGTTCCTGACTGGTTCCCCCTGTTTTTAGGCCTGTGGAGAGGCAGCCCACGGCTGGAAAGTAAAAGAGAAAAAGGCCAGGGTCCACTATTCCTTTAAGGGCACAGCCCCAATGACCCATAGACCTCCAACTAGGTCCCACCTCTTAAGGTTCTACCACCTCCCAGAAATCCAACAGGCTAGGGACCAAGCCTTTAATATGGACTTTTGGGGGTCATTTGTCCAAATCATAGCAAGATGATGAATTATATCCACACTTTTGTAGTGGCTAGTATGTGAAAATTTGTGTAAAGCAGTTGAACTGCAGAAAGTTCAGAGAACAGATATTTCTGTATTGGGCTTAGGGAAGTTTTCTCAGATGCAGTAATACATGAGCTGGATTTTGAATTCTCTGTTCCACCTTCCTGGATTGCTCCTCTGTGTTCTACTCTCTGATCTAATTGTTCTTAAAAATCACTCCTTGAACTATTTTTTGACTCTTCCTTCTTGTTGCTATAAAACCTCCAATACCCTTCTCATCATTCAAGGTGCTACTCATTTGAACTAAACTTATATGGTTTGTTTTATTTTTCAAGCACTGTATCACAGTGTGTCATTACCAAAAGGACAATGTAGCCTCTGCCCCTAATGAGTTCAGAAACACATACTGTGGAAAAATCATTGTGAAACTCTAGTTAAGGATATGCACAATATTCCGTAACCCTGGAAGTGAATTGTCAGCAGCAACTGACCTGAAATTGAAGTGAACTAGATAGTGATAAGGAAAAACCTTTCAACAAAAAGTAAAACTGATTAGGACAAATATTGAGTATCCCAGGGAAGAAATCATAAATATGAGTTTTGTGGAAATAGCTGGGGAAGGGTACATAATTTGGTTCCACTCTACTATTAGTAGAGTGAGACTCAACAAATTAAAACTTTGGTCCCCAGGGATATATCCTAGAGGAAATAGAGGAATCATAAAGATTAGACCAGAGAAGCCCCAAGAAGGCATACCTACCTGTACCTCTGGTCCTATTCTTTTTAAGAGGTTAGGTCTCATGAAATTTGGAATTGATAGCCTTATTTTTAGTTTTGACTATGACTACACTAAAGCATGTATGCAGTATAGAACATGTTTCTGTAAGGCCTTTCAAATTCATTAAAATATAGCTAGTAAAATTTAAAAATGAATCTATATCACTCAATTTCTTATTTACAGAGCACTGCACATACTGTTACTATATTGATATGGCCAAGTACCATTGGGGTTAAATATTTCCCTCCAATCTCTGGTTTAAAAGATATTACTAGAGTTTAGTACTTCCCATAGCTCTATAAATATACCTGGTTGAAAAATAAGAGAACATAAGTCAATTTTACTGATAAGAACTTACATGTGAATCAAAAGTTATTAATGTAAGATTTTTCTCAATAATTTGTTAGGTAAAGTATAAAGGACTTGGCATTTTTTCAGAAGAGTGAAGAGAATACACAAGACAGGAACAATAACACCGAATTATTAGGTTATTGGGAAAATAAAAGGTTGACTAAATGATCTTTTTAAATTAAAATTACTACAGATTTAAAATAAACTGTCCCACTGCCAATTATCTACTTTCTACTAAAAAAATTATATGTGTTCAAAGACTTAAGCATGACTTCACCTAACCTTTCATTGTGGTTCTTTAGCAATAAAGCTGTGTATGCAGCTCATTTTACTTATTATGATTACCCCAAAATCTTCAGGAATAATTTCAACAATTTCAAACAAACACTAAGAGTACTTAGTACCAACTAATTAAAACAGGTATTCCTACATTTTCAGATAGATAGAATAACAATGCTTAAACATTGCTAGTGCATTCTAGTACCAAAATATTTTATATCAAGGAATCAGTATTTAGTAAAGCTTATTTTAATCATGACAATGTAAGCAACAAAAACAATTTTATAATGAGATCATATAATTCTACCAGATACAGCATTTCTCCATCACTGGACTTGTAGCAATTTTCACTGCAGGAATAACAATTCTTCCTGGGAACGTTCGTCCCTATTCAAAATCGTTCCCCCTCCCCAGTATGAAAAGTGCACTAGTCCCAGAGCTCTGAAACCCTGCCACATAGCAGAGTTAGAGCCGAATGTACACGGACGAGGGGACAAGTATATTGGTGGCATGCAGAACACAGGCACAATTATAAAAACTCACAATTATAAAAAGGGCTGCAGAGATGCATCAGTTATCCATTGCTATGCAACAAATTCTCCCAGAACTTAGAGCCAGAAACAATAACCATTACTTCTCAGTTTCCATTAGTCATATATTCAGAAAGCACACATATCGTCTCCTGTTCCACAATGTCTGCAATGTGGGTAAAAGACTCAAAAACCAGGTTTAGAAACATTGGAATCTTACTTACATATCTGAGCATGATGCTGATGGTCAGATGGATGACAAGCTGGGACTGACAGCTGGAGCATGTGCCCCTTACATTGCCATGGCAAGCCTTCCAAGAAAGAGAGAAGCCATGTCACCAGTGACAGTTGGATCTCAGTACTTATGCAACATCGCTCTACCACATTCTGTTGTTCAGAGAAGGCACAAAAGTACACTCAGGTTTTGAGCACAGAGAACATAGACCACACCTCTCAATGAAGGTATGTTAGCATCACATTGGAAGCAGAGCCAACTGGCAAACAGGATCAGGTATGTGTGACAAGTCGTCCTTGGGAATTACAATCTCCCACAAGAAATATTAAAAGAAACAGAATATTATTCTGATGGCATTTGGAATTTGAACCTTGATTTTTCCAATCACTTGGGAAATTTTATTACTAGTAACAAAGTAAATTTTAATACCATTGTCCTCTGCCCAGCATATCACCTGAAACAGGAATACTAACATTTATTTTTAATTTTTATTTATTTTTTGTGGTACTGGGGATTGAACCCAGGGCCCTGTGCATGCTAATTAAGTGTACTACCACTGGGCCACATCCCCAGCTCTAAGATGTTTGCATCGGGAAATCTTATGTTTCCAAGTCACACACTCCACAGAATCCTATGACAACATTACTCAGCATATAATCACTTAGACAAAAAAAAAAGAATCTGTTGCTAAAAGTGCTCAGACTTTCAACGCTACGTATTACTGGAATATAAAATGTGGTCACTATGAAATGTTTCTCTCACCTTGCTAAAGCTTTAGATGAATGAAAATTGAATCTGCATCCATTCTCTCTGGATTACTGTGTATAATGTTTATCCTCAGTCTGTCATACATAACTGGACACCATAGGCAAACAAGCCTTGGTATGTTCTTTGGTAACCATTTTGCAATTCTGTATGCTAACACAACTAATTTAAAAATATCAGAACTTCTTGTCAGAAAGATAATTATGTGGCTCAGTAACATGATTTTATAGCTAGTACCAGCTCTCTCTCTGTAAAAATGTTCTATGACCTAATGTTGATAACCAATGGGCCACTAGATAATATAGTCACATTACTAAATATTTTATATTTTTAAGGATTTCTGTTTATAAAAATATACATTCATTTTTCAAAATATTTATACCTATCTGAACCAAAAGAGATAGTATCAGGAGATTATCACAGACCACTATTAATTTGCCTTCTATGTTAAATTATATCTATCCCACTAATTAATAATTGAATGAAGTTATCAAAACCATATATGTTAGAGTCAAGATCCAGTGTATAAATTAGCTTTAATAGCTCAACTTTACTTATGTATCAATATATAATATATATTAATAACAGAAATTATATATTTAAGAATATAAAGGTAACAATATAAAGTTTGCTTGCATAAGTCAATTTGGTTTTGTTCTACTATAATTCAACTTTTAAGCTTTATCAAACTTGTCACTTTTTGATGGATGTGTAAATTTGTTCCTCATATATGAAGTTAGTGGAAGAAGTGATAAAGTTATATTCATTTCATTTGGACACACTGTGAAATACAGAATATGAGATAGGACAACACTGGGAATGTGATCAGAAAGACCAAAATATTTTTGGTATCTGCAGGCAACTTATCTGATCACCTCTAACTATAATGCTAGTTTAAAATTTCAGAAAGGACTGGAAGCCTAGACAGTCTTAGGACTCTTAACACTTTGGAGTCATGTGCCAAAAAGCATTGGACTAAACATGAAGATACAAGAAGTGCAATTTAACAAATATTCATTGAATATTTAACAAATATTCAAATATTCATAGTTTTATGCATAGAATAGTCTTTATAAAATTAAATTAGACTAGAATCCTCTAATGAAAATATTTAACATGTATCTTCTAAAAACTAGGCTTGCCTTTCAAGCAGAAGATTCAATTGTTAAATTACAGTTAATTATAAGATCTCTATAAAGGCAAATATAAATATGTAGGCAGGTGTTTCTTTTGAAGTTCAGTTATTGACAAACTAAAATATTCCTCACTTTTAATTTTTAACAAAATTTGGAGAATATAAATGTTTTCATCATGCTAAAGCTGAAGATGCTCAGTTATTACCTCCACAGCTAACTTTAAGTGGTACTTAACCCCAAGCTTATCAATTAGATGTCAATGACATAAGCACTACAATTAAAAAGATTGTGAGACTGGATAAAAAAATATCTGTTCCAGCTTTTTGCAACTCAAAAAAAAAATATACTTTTCATGTTAATATTTGAATAAGTTAAACTTTGGAAATCATAGGCCATGCTTAACTAATCAAAAGAAAGCTGCTGTAACTACATAATAGTGGACAAAGTAAATTACAGAACAAAGGAAATCACCAAGTATGAAGTTAATTTTCATAATGATAAGAAGTTAATTTATTAAGAGAATATAAAAGTTCTAAACTCTCTACCAGGCACAGTAGTGCACACTTGAAATCTTAGCAACTCAGGAGGCTGAGACAATGAATTGCAAGTTCAAGGTCAGCCTGGGAAATGTAGGCAAGACCCTTTCTTCAAAATAAAAACTAAAAAGGGTTGAGGATGTAGCTCAGTAGTAGAGTACCCTCTGAGTTCAGTGATCAGTACCACAAAACACACAGTAAGTCAAATAAACTCTAGCCTCACATGGTGGGGCAAAATAAGAGAAGATTCATACTAACTACATAAGAAATAACAGATCATATTTTAAGAAAGTTTCAAGGGAATGTTATAAATAATGCTGTGCCAATCTTTCAACTCTAATCAATGGCAAATTCCTTCAAAAAATAAAACTTAGGAACATAAACAGCCCTACATCTATTAAAGCAAGGAAGTATATAAAGTTTAAAGTTTTTCACAAGGGAAATTGCAGGCCCATGTGACATTGCTAGTGAATTTTAGTGGAAGAGTAAAGAATGCTTCCTGGCATATTATAATAAAACCAGTATTACCCTAATGCCAAAAGCAGACACTTCAAAGAAAATAATGGGCAAATACACCCACGAACATCAACATAAATACTCTAAAAATTTTAATAAAGCACATCTTAAAATATACACCATGAACGGTAATACTAATTTTACATTTGAGCAGAAGTCAATATTATTCACCTTATTAAGCTAAAATTTTTTTTTTAAAAATGACAATCTCAAACTGAGCAAAAACATTTGACAAAATCCAGTGTCCATTCCTGATAAAAACTAGGCAAAGCAAGAATAAAAAGAAACTTGCTGATCATGAAAACGGGTACCTATAATTACTACCATAATTAATGATGAAAAACCTAAAATTAGGAAAAAGAAAGAAGTATCTTCTCTCACTGCTTCTATTTAACTTTGAAGTGGGAACTTTAGTATGAAAAGTTTTTGAAAAAAATTAGACAGAAATATAAAATAGAAATAAAATTATCTTTACCAGCAGATGACAAGTGTATTTGTATACAAAATCTAATATACCATCAGTGAAACTCCACATCATGTACAGCCACAGAATGGGTTCCTAATTAGATTAAGTTATACTCCATGTATGTATGACATGTCAAAATACACTCTACTGTTGTGTATCTAAAAAGAATTTTTTAAAAAAATCGAATACAATCTATAAAATGTTACCAAAGTTAATAAGTGGATTAGTAAGGTTTCGGGACACAATTCCAATTTTAAAAATCAAGCATGTTTCACATCAGAGCAGCAAATGTTTGGTAATTAAAGTTTTAAAACTCTTTAGATTCTTAGGAATAGGCCTGAAAAAAGTACAAGACCTGTGCACTGAAGTCATATTGAGAGAAATTTAAAATACCTAAAGGAATAAATATGACTTTTTTATAGATGACTCAATGTTGCTGTCAATTCTCCCAAAATTGATGTATAGATTAAACATAATCTCAATAGAAGTCCAAATAGAATTGGAGAAATCACCAAGGTGACTCTATAATTCATATGAAAATCCAAAGGAACTAGAATAGCCAAAACAATTTTGAAAGAGAACAAATTTTAAATGTTGTCTAATTGCAGGATTTAAAAGGTCACAGTAAGATTGTCGCTGGCATCAACATAATAAACAAGTCGATCAATGAAATTCTACAGGGGATCCAGAAATGGATCCACACAGATGATTTCTAACGAATGTCCAGACAATTCAGTTCTGAGGTTTTTCAAAAAAAGGTATTAGAAAACTGGTGTCTATATGCAGACAAAAAAGAACTTTATTTCATAGCTGGTACAAAATATACAAAATCACTCAAAATGGGTCTATTTTTAAATAAACTCTAAAATCTCTAAAATCTCTAGGAGAAAAACCTTTGTGCAATTGTGTTTGCAAAGATTTCTTATATCACAAAAAAGTATAATCTAATAAAGTAATTACTGGATAATTTGGGCTATATTAAGTTTTCTGATCTTCAGAACACAATGCTAAATAACATGAAAAACAAACCACAGTTTTGGAGAAAAATTATGCAATTCATGTAAATAATATCATATTCATATCCAAAAAATATATAGAGAAATACACATATACATATATAGAGATAAAATGCTTGAATCTCAAAAAAACAAAGCAACATAAAAGCAGACAAAATATTTGAACATTTCACCAGATACCATATACAGATGGCAAACAAAAAAATGTGCAACAGGATGAATCACTAGGCAAACATTAAATCCATAATGGTATACCAATACATACCCACTAGATTATCTATTTAAAAGACTAAGATTTTCATTTTTCATATACAGAGCCAGAGGTGGGGAGGAATGAAGAAATGTAGGTCAAAAGACAGATATGTGGGGGGATTCAAGATGGCGGACTAGAGGGTGGCTGCGTTTCATGTTGCTCCAGGACTCAGGACTCAAGAAGAAGAGATATGGAGAGACATAGGACCAACTCAAACCAGCCGGGGGGCTGCCCAGAGGAGAAGGAGAAATACGGGCTCGGCACGTCGCTTGGACTTGGAGCAGCTGCGCCAGGGCTCCGGGCGGCTATCCGGAGGAGCAGCGTGGACTCGGGACACAAGAAGAGGAGGTATTGAGAGACTTGGGACCAACTCAAAGCAACCGGGTGAGTGTTTTCCACTGGGCAGGCGTCCCGGAAGGGGCGGTAGCCCCGAAAGCAGGGAACTTTCTGAAGTAGAGCTGCCAGCGAGACGCCCCTCCCCCTGCCGGAGCAGTGATCACAGACAACTGGGAGCATTGGAGAGGTGGCTGTTCACCACAGCGCTTGGACTTGGCGCAACCCACCCGGGCTCTGGGAGGCTGCCCAAAGGAGAAGGTGCTCGGTGAGCTGTTTGGACTGAAAGCGACCATCCCTGAACACAGGGGGCTGCCCAGAGGAGAAGGAGAAATACGGGCTCGGCACGTCGCTTGGAATTGGAGCAGCTGCGCCAGGGCTCTGGGCGGCTATCCGGTGGAACAGCGTGGTGAGTGGTTTGGTCCCAGAGCATCCGCTCCTGAACACAGGGGGGTTGTCTGGAGAAGGAGGAGGAGCGCGGCGGGGTGCTTGGGCTCGAAGTGACTGCACCAGGGCTACGGGTGGCAGTCGGGACAAGAAGGTGCACAGTGAGTTCTTGGGACTCGTGACGCACCAGATCTCTGGGTGACTGCCTGGTGGAGAAAGAGGTGCGTGGTGGGTCACTTGGACTTAGAGCGACCGCACGGAACAACAGGTGGATGCCTGAGGAAAAGGCGTGTGGCGGGTCACTGGGACTCGGAGCGATTGTAAGGGGCTCCAGGTGGCTGCTCAGAGGAGGGGCTGCATAGCCAGGCGAAAAGTACAGAGCAGGGTCCTAGACGGCTTCTTGGTGGAAGAGCCCCACAGACAAACTGAGGGGCGGAGCGAAGGCTCCAGGACTGCAGGCAGCTTCTCTGAGGAGAGGCAGCCTAAGGAGATTTGTTTGCGAAGGGTGAGGCTTCCAGGCCCAGGAGGTAGGTCCGGGTCCCTGGGAACATTGCAGAAGAAGGCTACCCAGCCCAGGTGGTAGTTGTGAATTGAACGGCAACTCTGGGAGGAAAACCAACCAGCGAGACCTCCCCACCGGGTGACTCCTCCCTGTCGGGTGAGGTTCTCCCAAAAGGACTGTAAAATCAGAGACAGGCCCAAACTGGTCTTGCATCAGCCCACATCCTACTTCCCTTTTGGATGACCATCATTCATCAGCAAGTGAAGGTACCTCTGCCCACTAGCAGGGAATATACCCCACCGGAAGGCCACCACCACTAGGGAGTCAGCTCCCTTGTGGAAAACTGCATTATCAACTTCCTCCAAGACTTCAGGCTACTGAAGACTAAGAGGGAATATAATAGAAATCTTCAGGGATATTATAAGACAATAGAGGAAATCTGCAATATCACAGCGGTCAACTGATACCTGAACAATATGAGAAAACAAGGAAAGAAAATGCTGCAAACAAATCTAGATGTTACATCAATGAAACCCAACGACAGCATGGCAGAAGAAATGACAGAAAGGGAGTTCAGAATGTACATAATTAAAATGCTCAGGGAAGCAAATGACAAGATGCAAGAGCAAATGCAGGCACTGAATGATCGCACCAATCGACAGTTAAAAGAGCAAATACAGGAAGCAAAAGATCATTTCAATAAAGAGTTAGAGATATTGAAAAAAAACCAAACAGAAATCCTTGAAATGAAGTAAACAATAAACCAAATTAAGAACTCCATAGAAAGCATAACCAATAGAATAGAACACCTGGAAGACAGAACATCAGACATTGAAGATAAAATATTTAACCTTGAAAACAAAGTTGAACAAACAGAGAAGATGGTAAGAAATCATGAACAGAATCTCCAAGAACTATGGGATATCATGAAGAGGCCAAATTTAAGAATTATTGGAATTGAGGAAGGCTTAGAGAAACAGACCAAAGGAATGAACAATCTATTCAATGAAATACTATCAGAAAATTTCCCAAATCTGAAGAATGAAATGGAAGATCAAGTACAAGAGGCTTATAGGACTCCAAATATACAAAATTACAACAGACCCACATCAAGGCACATTATAATGAAAATGCCCAACATACAAAATAAAGACAGAATTTTAAAGGCCGCAAGAGAGAGGAATCAAATTACATTCAGGGGGAAACCAATACAGATATCAGCAGATTTTTCAATCCAGACCCTAAAAGCTAGAAGGGCCTGGAACAACATTTTTCAAGCCCTGAAAGAAAATGGATGCCAACCAAGAATCTTATACCCAGCAAAACTTACCTTCAAATTTGATGATGAAATAAAATCCTTCCATGATAAACAAAAGCTAAAAGAATTTACAAAAAGAAAGCCAGCATTCCAGAACATTCTCAGCAAAATATTCCACAAGGAAGAGATGAAAAACAAAGAAACAAATCAGCAATGGGAGGAACTATCCTAAAGGAATTGTCAAATAAAGGAAGAACCAAGTCGTCTCAAAATAAATAAATAAATAAAATGAACCAAATGACCGGGAATACTAATCATATCTCAATAATAACCCTGAATATTAATGGCCTGAACTCATCAATCAAAAGACATAGACTGGCAGATTGGATCAAAAAGAAAGATCCAACAATATGTTGCCTGCAAGAGACTCACCTCGTAGAAAGAGATACCCATAGACTAAAGGTGAAAGGATGGGGGAAAACATACCATGCACATGGACTCAGCAAAAAAGCTGGGGTATCCATCCTCATTTCCGATAATGTGGACTTCAAGTCAAAACTAGTCAGAAGGGATAAAGAAGGACATTACATACTGCTTAAGGGAACCATAAATCAGCAAGACATAACAATCATAAACATGTATGCCCCAAACAGTGGCTCATTCATGTATGTCAAACAAACCCTTCTCAATTTCAGAAACCAAATAGACCATAACACAATAATACGAGGTGATTTTAACACGCCTCTCTCACCACTGGACAGATCTTCCAAACAAAAATTGAACAAAGAAACCATAGATCTCAATAACACAATCAATAATTTAGACTTAACGGACATTTATAGAATATACCATCCAACCAAGAGCGAATACACTTTCTTCTCAGCAGCACATGGATCCTTCTCTAAAATAGACCATATATTATGCCACAAAGCTAATGTAAGCAAATACAAGAAGATAGAGACACTACCTTGTATTCTATCAGATCATAATGGATTGAAGTTAGAAATAAATGAAAGAGTAAAAAACAGAAGCTACTCCAACACCTGGAGATTAAACAATATGCTATTATATGATGAATGGATAACAGAAGATATTAGGAAGGAAATTAAAAAATTCTTAGAGGTAAATGAGAACAAAGAAACATCATATGAAAATCTTTGGGACACTATGAAAGCAGTACTTAGAGGAAAATTTATTTCATGGAGCGCATTCAATAAAAGAAGTAAAAATCAACAAATAAACAACCTAACACTACAGCTCAAAGCCCTAGAAAAAGAAAAACAGACCAACACCAAAAGTAGTAGAAGACAGGAAATAGTTAAACTCAGAGCTGAAATCAACGAAATTGAAACAAAAGAAACTATACAAAAAATTGACAAAATAAATAGTTGGTTCTTTGAAAAAATAAACAAAATTGATAAACCCTTAGCCACTCTAACAAAGAGAAGACGAGAGAAAACCCAAATCACCAAAATTCAGAATGAACAAGGAAATATCACAACAGACACGATTGAAATACAAAACATAATTAGAAGCTATTTTGAAAATCTATATTCTAACCAAATAGAAAATTTCGAAGACATCAACAGGTTTCTAGAGACATATGAATTGCCTAAATTGAACGAGGAGGACATACACAATTTAAATAGAACAATTTCAAGTAATGAAGTAGAAGAGGTCATCAAAAGCCTACCAACAAAGAAAAGTCCAGGACCAGATGGGTTCTCAGCCGAGTTCTACAAAATCTTTAAAGAAGAGCTCATTCCAATACTTCTCAAAGTATTCCATAAAATAGAAGAGGAGGGTACCCTCCCAAACTCATTCTATGAAACCAATATTACCCTGATCCCCAAGCCAGACAGAGACAAATTGAGGAAAGAAAATTTCAGACCGATATCATTAATGAACATTGACGCAAAAATTCTCAATAAAATTTTAGCAAATTGCATACAAAAATATATTAAAAAGATAGTGCACCACGATCAAGTGGGTTTCATCCCAGGGATGCAAGGTTGGTTCAACATCTGGAAATCAATAAATGTAATTCACCATATCAATAGACTTAAAGTCAAGAATCACATGATTATTTCAATAGATGCAGAAAAAGCATTTGATAAAATACAACACCCCTTCATGCTCAAAACACTAGAAAAAATAGGGATAGTGGGAACATTCCTTAACATTGTAATGGCCATCTATGCTAAGCCCATGGCTAATATCATTCTAAACGGTGAAAAACTGAAAGCATTCCCCCTAAAAACTGGAACAAGACAGGGATGCCCTCTTTCACCACTCCTATTCAATATCGTTCTTGAGACTCTAGCCAGAGCAATTAGACAGACCAAGGAAATTAAAGGAATACGAATAGGAAAAGAAGAACTCAAACTTTCCCTATTTGCGGATGATATGATTATATACTTAGAGGAACCTGGAAATTCCACCAGAAAACTCTTAGAACTCATAAGTGAATTCAGTAAAGTGGCAGGTTACAAGATCAATGCTCATAAATCCAATGCATTTTTATACATAAGTGATGAATCCTCAGAAAGAGAAATTATGAAAACTACTCCATTCACCATAGCATCGAAAAAAATAAAATACTTGGGAATCAATCTCACAAAAGAGGTGAAAGACCTCTACAATGAGAACTACAGAACACTAAAGAAAGATATTAAAGAAAACCTTAGAAGATGGAAAGATCTCCCATGTTCTTGGATAGGCAGAATTAATATTGTCAAAATGGCCATACTACCAAATGTGCTATACAGATTCAATGCAATCCCAATTAAAATCCCAATGATGTACCTTACAGAAATAGAGCAAGCAATCATGAAATTCATCTGGAAGAATAAGAAACCCAGAATAGCTAAAGCAATCCTTCGCAGGAAAAATGAAGCAGGGGGTATCGCAATACCCGAACTTCAACTTTATTACAAAGCAATAGTAACAAAGACGGCATGGTACTGGTACCAAAATAGGTAGATCAATGGTACAGAATAGAGGACACGGACACAAACCCAAATAAATACAACTTTCTAATACTAGACAAAGGCGCCAAAAATATGCAATGGAGAAAAGATAGCCTCTTCAACAAATGGTGCTGGGAGAATTGGAAATCCATATGCAACAGAATGAAACTAAACCCCTCTCTCTCACCCTGCACAAAACTCAACTCAAAATGGATTAAGGACCTTGGAATCAGACCAGAGACTCTGCAGATTATAGAAGAAAAAGTAGGTCCCGATCTTCAACATGTCGGGCTAGGACCAGACTTCCTCAACAGGACTCCCATAGCACAAGAAATAAAAGCAAGAATCAATAACTGGGATAGATTCAAACTAAAAAGCTTTCTCTCAGCAAAGGAAACTATCAGTAATGTGAAGAAAGAGCCTACAGAGTGGGAGAATATCTTTGCCAATCATACTTCAGATAGAGCACTAATCTCCAGAATCTATAAAGAACTCACAAAACTCTACACCAACAATACAAATAATCCAATCGACAAATGGGCTAAGGAAATGAACAGACACTTCATAGAAGATGTACAAGCAATCAATAAACATATGAAAAAATGTTCAACATCTCTAGTAATAAGAGAAATGCAAATCAAAACCACCCTAAGATTCCATCTCACCCCAATTAGAATGGCGATTATCAAGAATACGAGCAACAACAGGTGTTGGCGAGGATGTGGGGAGAAAGGTACACTCATACATTGCTGGTGGGGCTGCAAATTAGTGCAGCCACTCTGGAAAAGCAGTGTGGAGATTCCTTCGAAAACTTGGAATGGACCCTCCATTTGACCCAGCTATCCCACTCCTTGGCCTATACCCAAAGGACTTAAAATCAGCATACTACAGAGATACAGCCACATCAATGTTCATAGCTGCTCAACTCACAATAGCCAGACTATGGAACCAACCTAGATGCCCTTCAATTGATGAGTGGATAAAGAAACTGTGGTATATATACACAATGGAATATTACTCAGCCATAAAGAATGACAAAATTATGGCATTTGCAGGCAAATGGATGAAATTGGAGAATATCATGCTAAGTGAGATAAGCCAATCTCAAAAAGCCAAAGGACGAATGATATCGCTAATAAGTGGAGGATGACACATAAAGGGGGGAGGGAAGGTTAATGTTAGGGTTAGAGTTAGGGTTAGGGAGGGGGGCAAGTATGGAGGAAGGAACTACTGTATAGAGGGTAAAGGGGTGGAAGGGGTGGGGGGAAGGGAAAAAATAACAGAATGAATCAAACAACATTACTGTATGTAAATTTATGATTACACAAATGGTATGCCTTTACGCCATGTACAAACAGAGAAACAACATGTATCCCATTTGTTTACAATAAAAAAAAAAAGAAAATTGCACCAGCAATCAAAAAAAAAAAAAAAAAAAGACAGATATGTATAATAAACAATTTTACAGCTCTCAGGTACATGATAAAGGTTAAAGGTAAGAATACTGCATTGTATTAGGAATTTTTGTTAAGTAGATTTTAGCTATGTCCAAAATTAGTAAAATTAGTAACTATATAAGATGATAGATATGTCAACTTACTTTAATATACCAACCATTTTACTATCTTAATATATTCCATAATATCATGTTGTAAACTCAAATATACATAGTAATATTCAGGAAAAAAAAAAAGATCAACAATACCCCGTGCTGAAAAAGATGTGGAACAACTAGAACTCTAAATTGTTGATAGTGGCATTATGAAATATTAAAATTCTATAAAACAATATTTAAACACATTCCTATCATATGACCCAGCCATTTCACTCCTAGATATTTACTGAAGAGTATATATCCATACAAAATTGGTGTATATTTAGTCATAGATTTATATGTAATGATCAAAAATGGTTAAATGTCCATCATCACATGAATTTTAGAATATAGCTTAAAACTGCTTAGTGGTAAGAAATAATTAGCTAGTGATTCATTTAGGAAAATGTATCAATCTCAAAATAACTATGCCAAATGAACATATTTCAAATCTTACATATTTTGGGTATTATATATGTTACTGCCCGGCACCGTGGTACATGTTATCCAGCAGCTCAGGAGGCCGAGACAGGAGGATCACTAGTTCAAAGTCAATGTTAGCAACAGCAAGGTGCTAAGCATCCCAGTGAGAACCTGTCTCTAAATAAAATAGAAAATAGGGCTGGGGATGTAGCTCAGTGGTTGAGTGCCCCTGAGTTCAATCTACAGTACTAAAACAAAAATGAAAATAAAATTAAAAATTATGGTTGGGCTAGAGAGATAGCTCAGTTGGTAGAGTGCTTGCCTCGAAAGCACAAGGCCCTGGGTTCAATCCCCAGCACCTAAAAAAAAAAAAAAAAAGAAAAGAAAAGAAAAAAGTTTACTATGTCAATTATTTTATAATGAAATGTAAAAATGTGTCATTATCTGTTAAAATATGGAATATATTTGAGATGAACAATGTAAAGGGAGATAGATGCCAATACCTAACATCCTCTAGTTATACTAAATATATTTTCTCAGTTTTAGATGTTAAAAACCAGAGGTAAACCATCTACACATTGAAGGGAATCAAATAAATGTTTGTGCAAGTATATTTTGTTCAATATTCAAATTCAAAGTAAAATAAAATTGATGATTAGAAGTAGCCAAATATTTAAATGTATCAAGTGACGGAATATTTGGTAGCAATGCATATGGACTGAAAAACAGTGATGTTACTGAAAAGGATCTCAAGCAGTTTTTATAATAATCTCAACTTAAAAAGAAAATATTTTATAAAATTTTCATTTCTAAGTCATGAGTTCTATAATTTAATTAGTGTTACTATTTTTAAGTGCTGTTTAAAAATGAGAACACGTACATGGATCACCAAGAACCTAGGTAATACAGTGAATATGTAGAAATTTTCAAATAAGAAAACTAAGGTTCAAAGAAATCAAGTTTACTATCTAAAACTGCACCGATCATAGTTATTGGCAGAAACAAACTACAATCCAATCCCTTCACCTAAATTCAATATTATTGTCATCACACTACTTGAAAATATATTGATATTTTGTAGAAGTTGAATCTGTTAAAAACTCAAAGAAAGGGGATAAAGCTCAGGCGTACAGAATGTGCTTAGCTAGCACAAGGCCCCCAGTTTAGGGAAAAAAAAAAAAAACAAAAAAAAACCTCAAAGTATGGCAACTTGCTACATCTATTCACCAAAATATTAAATATGATAAATGAAGTTTACAGCATACACATCTTTTTTTCTAAGTACACCAGAAAAGTAAACTACTTCATTTGCATTCGGCTAAATACACATGTTTTCCATGGTGATTCATCACTTTTTTTTCCAGTTATCTGTGTACTTTGCTTGGAATCAACTTAACTCTCCAGCACCAAGAAAATTTGGCACAGATAGGGCCAATTAGAACAAGGTGTGCCAGTTACAGTGAGTCTTAGAATTAGGAGTAAGAAGACCTTTTTTTTGTTGTTGTTGCTGTTTGTTGTTGTTGTTGTTTTTTCCTTCTGCGATTGATCCATTAGAAAAAATTTGAGCTGCTGCTAACCATATTCCTTGATTGATGGAGACAGTCCCTCTACAGTGAGGGGGAAAGAAAAAAAAACAGCTAAACCATAAAGGACACGGTGTAAAGATAGTAATAAAGTATCCCCTTGAGGATATCAGAGTCTCCTTGATTTAGCTATACCTAGAGTCAAGCTGATTTGATCTGGGTTGCTGACATTAACAACCAAAAATTCCTGACTGAAAGCGTTTGTATTGTTTCCAAATGTTAAATTTCAGATCTGACTTTTTTTTTTTATCTCTGAAGTTGCCTAGAGTAAGGCTGGGGGTTATATCCATTGAACAGTCTAATAATTAGCACTCAACTTGAATATCAAGAAAAGAACAAATTCTATTTTAGAATAATTATCAATTAGGCCCACTTTATTATGACATGTTCTAATCAGAAATCATTTGTTCATGGTGAGGTCGGGGAAATTTCAGAGTCTGAAGAACACTGGTTTAGAAAGAAAGTACTGTTATGCTAAGTGATCAGCAAAGTTAATAAGAAACACTCTTGGGGTTCTGTGGTATGATTTCGACTAATAAAACCTATTTCTATGACTTACAGTTCTACAATAAAGTTTTCTCTTAAATCAACTGAGTTTTCTACAGTTTAATAATATAGTAAGGGACGATTTCTTAGGATGGCCTTTTTCTTTACTTCAATGCTTTTCTTTCAATTCAAGGCAACTTCCTGCTAGGTTTCTGTCTACCTCATCTTGTGCTGCCATGACAACGTACCACAGACCAGGTAGTTTTCAAAAACAAAATAAATAAGGAATTTATTTCTTACAGTTCTGGAGGCTGCTAAGTCCAAGATTAAGACAGTGGCAGGCTTATTTTTAAGGATTTTGTCTGTTTCCAAAATGCTGCCCTAAATACTGCTTCTTCTGGAAAGAGAACACTGGCCTCACATGGCAGAGAACAAGGGGACAAATTCCCTCCGACAAGTCCTTTTATAAGGGTATATGATCCCATTCGAACATCAGGGCCTACATGACTCAAACCTCCCAAAGACCATACTTCCCAATACTGCTGAATTGGGGGATAGGTTTAAACATCAATTTTGGAAGAGACAAAAACAAATTGCTGATTTCAAGGAATCCACACAACATTCTAGATATTCAGTCTTTTCTCAGTTTTAACTGATAGATAGCAATTTCTAATGACAGAGTCCTCCACCTTGTACAACTAACTATTAAACTTCCTTATCAGGAAGTTCAGGACTGCAAAACAGAAGAAAGCATACCCTTTTAAATTTTCTGTTGGTGTTATTCTGTTTTTCATTTGTTTTGTTTTGTTTCATTGCAATGAAACAAAAAAGCCTTTGCACAACTTTAATATTCTTCTAATGTATATTAAACTTTAAATAGCATTGTTTTCTAAAACACTTAATTTTATATAAATGCTACCTCTTGTTATATTGCAACTAACAATCAATGTATTTAGTGGTGATTAATCTTGGGAAATCTTCAAGACTTGGATCGAAGGTTTGCCCCTTTGGAGAGTATGAGCTTACTTCTACCAAAAGTCCTACTGTGCAGTTTTCCAGAACTAATTTCTTATAAACCCTAAAGACTTTCTAGAGTTACACATTATCAAGGAACTTTGTTTTTCCCTTTACTCAGAATTCATGTAGAATCAGAATAACTATCAGAGAAATAATTTTACCAAGTGGAAGGGATGTGATAAGGTAGAGGTGTCCAGCCAGTACACCATCCTGATGAATGGGCTACAGCTGGTACTGGCAAATCTGTTTACACCAGTGACACTGTCATGGGAAAATATTAGAAATCATTCTTTGAAATGATCCTATATGCAGAAAACTAGTTCCCAATCTATTGAAGCATCATTTTCTGTTCCAATTTGATCATTAAAATGCAAGTTTTCTGCTTACCAAGATTGGCAAATGACCTCAAAGCATCTATAGCCTCAGCTGAGGGCTCAGATAATTAGCTATGCTTCCAGCATTTTCCAGAATTACTGAATGGTATAGTATGAACACCAAGCTTTCAGATTGTTATTTTTCATATCCTTAAAATGAAACTCTATGTTTAGACTGACTTGATGTTTTTTTCCTATAATTACTCATATATCCTAAATTATAAAATTTCCTTTAAGCTGAATATGATTATTTCAGGTAACTAACACCTAATAACTTTTACTATTATCTAGTAAAAGTACAATATAAAGCTAAAAAGTAATTAATGTTGCCATTGGTGATTGTGTTCTAGCTGTTAAAATATTTTATCTAGTAAATTATAAGTAGTAGATATAAGCAATTATGAAAAAATAGAACACAAAGTAAAAGTCTGTGAATATTCTAAAAGAGACCCTGGATATATATGGTTTCTCTTTCCAATTGCCAAGAAAAATCATCCCATCTAATCAACTGATGATAAATTGTTCTTGCATTGTTGGTGCTAAAAGCAGTCTCCAAAGCATAAGCTACTATCTCCCTAAAACTATGTTCATCCCAATTGAAATGTGAAATGGGCTCGCTCATTTTTTAAATCATGATTAATAATCCCTGCAATTTTCACTACACTCTGTTCATATCAAGAGCAATATTGCTATTTATGAGTCATCACTGCCAGATGGTCCAAACTAAATTTTCAGCAGAGGAAGATTATATGAAGAATCCAATCATATATTTAATTTCTTCAAGAAAAATGATAAACAATTGAAATAGTCTGGGAGCAGCTATAGGGTGATGGTAGTGTCATATACTCTATTACTAATAGATAAAATCATCAATTAAAATTGGTGCAAACTGAAATGAAGGATGGCAGGATTGATAAGTTCCAAGTGACTCAGCGTGTGTGTGATTCTGCAGTGGGCACAGTGTGGGACTTGGTCAAATGAGTAAACAAAAATCTAGGAAGACAGGTGATCACATAGGAAAGAAGTAATCTCCACAAACTGGGTATCGTTATATAAGGACAAATGTTCTGTAAAGGACACACAGAATGAGTTATGATCATTTACTGGAAGTTGTCAGAAGTATTAGAAGCACTTTTAACCCAACTTAGGTGTTAACATTAAATTTTCACAACAAAACCTGCAAACTAAAAAAGGATCCGCAATCACCTAGTCCCAGGCAGCAATATTTTATTTTCTGAAATGTTTGTCCCCAAAATATTTTGCCACTTGCTGAAATCTTCCACTGAAATATATTAGCCAAGCACTGAAATCTGTCACTAAAATATTCATCAAACCTATAGACTGCTATAACCTCAAAATGAAGCAGATAAAACCACTTTCTGGCAAGTAGATAAAGAAATAAAAGTCATGTATCTTTTCTCAGTATGAGTGCCCACAATTTGAGGTTGATCTGAATAATGCAGACATCATTTTGTAAGTAGAAGGTATAAACATTTTCATAACTGATTAACTTGGGCTACTTCCCTTGACCAATTAATGTCAAAATGTATGTCCCATATTTCACTCTTAAAAAAAATAAAGTTAATATTAAATATTCCATAGGTTTAGCCTGCCTGATTTAATTTTAAAAAATAGACTGTCATTGGACAAAAGTAGAGCCTTTGAGATCATTTAGAAGACTGCTGGGATATCTGAATGAGAAATTATGGTATATTATAATACCATAATTATAGTAGAAGCAGATGTGATGAAAACTGATTTAACTTAAGTCTGGATTTCAGGGGAAGAAATTTTGTGACGGGTTGACATGTTTGATTCCATGGAAATGTTATAGGCCAGGCTATATGGGCAATGACTAAACAGACTCCATTTTACCCTGAGACGTTATGTTATGTAGGATATGCTTCTCCCATAGGAACACCCTGCCTCTGTACCCATCCACAGTTGCTTAGCATAGCATGTTTGGCAACACAAAATGACAGTTCTCATATAGTGTAAAATTGTTCTCTTTTTGGTTTCTATTTTTCTTGGACAATGTACCATGTCAGCAATGATTGTCTAGATATTAGTAACCATTCTTTAACTTTTAGCCAACCAAGGTGGATTTGACCCACTTTCCCTTCTACGTATGATTTTAGATCTCATGATGTTAGTTTGTAGTTTTAAATCACAGCAACAGACATCTATGATTGATGTACTGACTGATGGTATAAAAATCCCTGCAACCCTACACTTGGGGCTGTTCTCCCAATAGCCATTTTGGGCATTGTGAGAGTGAGCCAGCAGGCTAATAAAGACTCTCAAATTTGGATTTCTCAGTGGTGATGGGTCTTCTTAAATTGTGCCCACAACAGTTTGTTCTGGCTTAAGTTTAGGGTCATCAACTAGTAGTTAGTAGGGAAAGTAATAGGAGGGGTTAGCACGCTTACTGGAAATAAGTGCTGCCTTCCTCTTCTTGAGCTCAAACTTTTGAATTACCCAAAGGTGTTTCTCCATGGTCAACCCTGTTGTTAAAACTAGAAAGATAACTGAGGTTCAGGAAAGCATGAAAAGTACGTTATCTTAAAACCAAGTAATGAAATAAATTTTAAAAGGGGGCAGTGGTCAGCTGTGAAAAGTCTGTAAAATCACAGACTATGAGAGAAGAAGTGTATTTGAGGAAATAGATCTCTGCCATCATTGGTACTATGTTTTCAAAAGTAGAGGAGTAGAAACAGATTTCTAGACGAGTATTGTGGAAGAAAATGGGAAGTGACTATAGTAAGTATAGGACATTTCTTTGAACCAGTTGTCATGAAAGAGTCTGACACTATCTAAGGGGATAGGCAACCAAGATGTAGATAGATAACTTTGTTATAACACAAATGCCATTATGTTTGCATAAAGAGTGTAGGTATTCAACTTCATCTTGTTTTTCATTCAGTAGCTTCTGCTTTGTCATATTCATATTGATGAACGGAAGTGCAATTCATTCTTTGAAACTATGAAGAGTATTCTATGATTGTGCGGCATCTTTTGTGGTATTGTGTTTTTCATAGAAATTTCCCATTTCTCTACTTATTTGCAATCATAAGTGTCAGTACAATGAAAATCTTCATCTTTTTATTGACATCTGTAAGGTTTTACAATGTGGAATTAAAGTGGCTAAATCATAGGTTATGTGTAGCTTTAATATTATAGGATTTTGGCCAATTTTTTCCAGTGTCTACAATTTTTACCATCAGTAACATATCACATATTTCCCACCCTTGAAATTCTTAGACTTATTTTTACCAGTAATTTACATTTTATTTTTAGGAATAAATTTTAAAATTTATTCATGTCTAAAGGCATGGTTGAGGATTGATTATTCTATATAAATTAGACATTATTTTCCTCTCTGAATTACCAAGTCAGACCTTCTGTCTACCTATTTGAGGGAGGATTCCTACTTTGTATGAGGTTTCTTATGAACTTGTAATAACTACATGTTCACCTAAAAGTTGTCTCTGATATCATTTTGAATAATTTGCTGCTAGAATCTATTTTCAGTGAGATGAATATTAAGACTGTCAACTGTCTCTCCTTATACAATCCCCCTGAGAAGAGGTCAAGAGGCCTGCTTCCTGAGGACTCATCCTCATCCTTCTCCAGACTAGAAAGGAATGTGGCACAGCAGGGAGCCTCAGTTAGGGAGATTGCACAATCTACCACTCTGGCCAATGTTCTGCCTCTTTTGCTCTGACCTGCTCCTATTTTTACTGGATGTCCTAAGTGCCCTGACTCATAGGAATGAGGGGAATATTCAAGGACCAAGCAGCATGACTGCTCCCCACTGCAGGTGCCCTTCGGCCTCAAGGGTCTAGCACCTCGTGGCACACATCTCTTTAGATATGACCATCTTTTGTGATTTTTCTATCCCGCATGCTCTGGACTTTCAAAAATGTGCTGCCATTTCACAATTCAGCACAGTCTCACCTGCTCTCACTCTTAAAATTCCTCAGACTCTAGGAAAAAAAAAATTTTTAAACCACAGCTGTGTGTATAGGTGTGCATTCTAACATTACATATTTTATCTATTAGTTGGGGTAGGAGAAAATATGACTGGAAAGCCTACAACAAGTTAGTCCTGGCTCAGACAATTCCAGAACATCTCAGCATGAAAAATAAAAACCTCAACAGTTTTATTATGATTGAACTTCATTAAAAACGTCTTAAACGGGGAGGCGGGAGTATGAAAAATGGTGGAATGAGACATATCATTATCCTGTGTACATGTATGATTACATGAAAGATATGAACCTATATCGTGCACAACCATAGAAATGAAATGATGAACCCATTTGTGTACAATGAATCAAAATGCAGTCTGTAAAAATAAAACATTAAAGGAATGAAAAAAAAAATTCTTAAACCATCACAAACACCTTTATCCATCCTCTAAAAATGCAAGTCTATTCCGTGGTGTGATCAAACAAAATCCTACAAACCTGTTCTTTCTACCACACTTCCTTTTAGTTTAATAAAATGCAAGTCACTCTAGAAAACAAATGAAAATTCATATCAACTCCTAAATCACTGAATTAGTGTTACAATAAAAACACTAACATTAAAGGAAAAACACTTTCAATTAGGAAAGGGTTACTTTTAATGTCCAGACATTTGAATAATGTAATTATTCAGCTAATACAGTTTAGCTATTTTCAATAGCTGGCCCCTTGACTTAATTTAGAGACCACATAAATAAGGGACAAGTAAAAAATAAGATTTCATGGGACAAAGGGTCAGTTTGTTAACTGAGATGTATTCCCTGGTAAGTACTGCCACCTATCCACCCAATATATGGATAAGTTTGTTAAAGTATTTTGTTGTGGGGAGGTGGGGGTGTTGGGTTGATGGTATTTCGTTTATAGTCATTGTGACATCTATCCTCAGTGTGTCAGACTTAAGTGGCATCCTGACGTGTCTTTCCTGGAGGGAGCAATGCCATGTTATAATAGACCTCAGAAGGTTCAACCAGCCAAAAGCTTGTTTGTTTTTACTGAAAGGGAGCTTCAAGAGATCCAAAAATCTTCTAAATTCACTAAGGAATGCAAGCAGGTTGGCAGGCCAGGCTGAATAGGAGGATCACAAGGGGAGAGAAGCTTTGGAACAGATGCAAACCACACCTCAAACCAATTGAGTCAGTCTCTGCTTAGAATTAGGTGTCCATAAATTTTGAAAGCTTTTCAGGATTTCCACTAACCTGTAGCCAAGACTGAGAAACTGGGCTAAGAGGAGATGCCGAGTCAATAGTTGACATCCTGGAGGTCTGGTCTACCTGGAGAATAGACCTTTCCCTACAACTTTATTCTCTTAAAGCCATGTTTCCTTACATCCTTAATAATGATACTACTGCTTAATCTTCAGGAGGAAGTTAAGTTCAGAGTGCCTTAAACAAGCCCTTTCAAGAGCTGCTGTCTATGGTCATTTAAAAACAAAGGAATTTAAAAATGATCATTTCCTCTATCCTTCCTCTTACATTTAAAGTTATCCAAAAAAATCTCAAAGTATATTTTTCAAAGGTAGCAATTCTCTCCATAAACCATTTTTTCTTAATTATAGCCATTACAATGAAGTTTTATTTTAATTGCAGGTTTCATTATCACTAAAGTGATTCAACCTGCAGTGCTGTCCATCTGAAAGTCATTAGTCTGAGGAAAACATTTAGATTTCTCAGATATTTTGCAAGGATCCAAAATACAACATACCACAATCCATTGACAGTTCTAAAAGGTAGTTGTTACTGGTAAATAATTTTCATTTCCAGAATGATGGGGAAGGTGTTTCTTTTAAGTATCACTTTTCTAAATAAACCATTTAGCCCTTTTCTTCGTAAGCCCTATGTGGCCTATCTGTATAAATGTGCTTCTGAGGCTAAAAATCACACACACACATCCTTCCTCTTTATTTATAGATGTAGTTTAAATATGAAAACTTTGGTTATTCCATTAGCAAAGATGAGCTTGACCTAGATCATTTGTTGTATAGCTTCAGCTAGAACCTTGTAATCAACAGCCCTTATTTAACAAACAGATGGCTAAAAGTAATGTGCTTTTTATAACACTGTGGTTTTTTTTTTGGGGGGGGGGGGCGGGGAGCGGGGAACCAGGGATTGAACCCAGGGATGCTAAACCACTGAGCCACATTTCCAGTTTTTTGTTTTTTGGTTTTTTGCAACAGCATCTCACTAAGTTGCTGAGAATGGTTATAGGTATGTACCACCATACCCTCAACACCAGTTTTTTGATAGGAGAGAAGAGACACCCCTTTCCGAACTCAAACTATGTGGTAGAGTGGTGGTAGAATACAGATGGTCACTGAATCTCAAGGGAATCTAACAAAGGGTCATGATAATGAGGGAATGTGATCTTAGACTCCAGGTGACTCTAGGAACCTCTGCAGAAATTACTAGGGTATCTTCTCTCAAGTTAAGACTCCTATATTAACTTCTGACTGCTGCTTCAATAAACATAGCAGCTTAAACAAACACCAGCTAATTACCTTATCGTTCAGGAGGTCAGACATCAGAACTCAAGGAGTCGGCAGGGCAGAATTCTTAATGGTCGCTGCAGGGAAATTTTTCCTTCCTTGCCTATTCAGCTTCCAGAGCTACCTGCACTTTGGAATCCTCCACCTCGCTCCATCTGTTAGTTCTACCTTCACATTTCTACCTACCACTCTAAGCCGCCAACCTCCCTCTTATAAAAACCCTTGTGATTATAGTGAATTCACCTGAATGATGCAGGCTACTATCCCCAACCCAAGACTCTTAATTTAATTATGCCTGCAAAGTTCTTTTTGCTATGTAAGGTGGTATATTGACAGGTTCAAGAGATTAGGATGCAAACAGCTTTGGAGAGGCATTAAATGTACACAGTTCCCTTCACGAAGTCCCACTTACTATGTGATTTTTCTATTTTCTGCTCATACTTATTCAAATTTGGAGATATAAATATGATTGACTCGTGTGCTCCTGATTCAAACAGCTATGGGAATCATAGCATGAAATGACTAGCTAAGCACATGAGAATATGGGCAGCCAATGATTTCTGTCACAGTGGTATGCAGTAAGAAATCACTGGACTGCCAGGCTCAGTGTGAACAGCTGTAATGCCAGCAGCTCCAGAGGCTGACGTAGGAGGATCACGATTTCAAGCCAATCTCAGCAACTTAGCAAGGCCCTAAGCTACTTAGCAAGACCCTGTCTCTAAATAAAATATATAAAAGAGCTGGGGTGTGGCCAGTGATTAAGTGCCCCTAGGTTCAATCCTTGGTAACCATAACAAAAAACCCACACTGGACTTCAAAGGGCATGACCATTACTTGAGTACATTCTACATGCCAGATATTCTATTGACATTTTGCTAATATATTTCATTTTATTCTCACGATATTCCTACCTGGAAATAATGTTTACCCCCATTTCATTAATGAGAAAATCAAAGTTAGAAATTTTAAGCACTTTTTATGCCCATACAGATACAGTGAATAATAGAGGTGGAATTTGAGTTACAGTTTGACTTCAAAGGCCATGTTTTAACTATTTATTTTGGTTTCTGGGCCATCGTTGATTATTTCAATTGTCTTAAACAATTTTTTAGTCTATTTGAGCAACAATTTAATCGGCTACAAAATGAATAAATTTGAATATCTTGTTTCTTTTTTATGCTCTTATTAATGCATTATATTTACACATAATGGCTGGGTTCATTTTAACATAATCATACCTGCATGGAATTTAATTTGCTCCATTTCAGTCCCCAGGTCCTCCTCTTTCACTCCCCTCCTCTCTTTCCCTCCTCCTCTTCCTCCACTGACTACTAGTCTTCACTTTATCTATTTATTTATCTTTTTATTTATTTATAGCAATATGTGGTGCTTTGTAGATATGGATAAAGGTGGGATTCACTGTGTTATATTTATACATGCACACAGCATAATGTTTTCAGGTTAATTCTGTATTTCCTCCGCTTTCCCATCCTTCCCATTCCTCCTCAATCTCTTCTTCTTTTACTCCACTTATCTTCTATTCTTATCTTATACAATCCCCATGTTCTTTTTTACCTAGCTTTTCCTATGAGAGAAAACATTCAACCCTTGATTTTCAGACTGGCTTATTTTACTCAGCATCATTATCTTTAGTTCCCCCACTTACTGGCAAATGCCATAAGTTCATTCTTCTTTATGGTAGAGTAAAATTCCATTGTGTATATATATACCATATTTTCTTTTTTTTTTTAATTAAAAATCATAAATGTACATAGGGCAATGTTGTTTGATTCATTGTTATTTTTTCCCTTCCCCCCCACCCCTCCCAGCCCTCGTTTCCCTCTATACATTCCTTCCTTCCTCCATTCTTACCACTCTCCTTATCCCTAACCCTAAACCTAACCCTAACCCTAACACTAAACCCTCCTAACCCCCATTATATGTCCTCATCCGCTTATCAGCGAGATCATTCGTCCTTTAGTTTTTTTAAGATTGGCTTATCTCACTTAGCATGATATCATCCAATTTCATCCATTTGCCTGCAAATGCCATAATTTTATCATTCTTCATGGTGGAGTAATATTCCATTTATATATATGCCACAGTTTCTTTATCCATTCATCAACTGAAGGGCTTCTAGGTTGGTTCCACAATCTGGCTATGGTGAATTGAGCAGCAATGAACATTGATGTGGCTGTATCTCTGTAGTATGCTGATTTTAAGTCCTTTGGGTATAGGCCAAGGAGTGGGATAGCTGGGTCAAATGGTGGTTCCATTCCAAGGTTTCTGAGGAATCTCCATATTGCTTTCCAGAGTGGCTGCACTGATTTGCACCCCACCAGCAATGTATGAGTGTACCTTTTTCCCCACATCCTCGCCAACACCTAATGTTGCTTGTATTCTTGATAATCGCCATTCTAATTGGGGTGAGATGGAATCTTAGTGTAGTTTTGATTTGCATTTCTCTTATTATTAGAGATGTTGAACATTTTTTCAAAAATCTGTTGATTGCTTTGTATATCTTCTTCTGTGAAGCGTCTGTTCATTTCCTTAGCCCATTTGTTGATTGGATTATATGTATTCTTGGTGTAGAGTTTTTTGAGTTCTTTTTAGATTCTGGAAATTAGCACTCTATCTGAAGTATGAGTAGCAAAGATATTCTCCCACTCTGTAGGTTCTCTCTTCACATTACTGATAGTTTCCTTTGCTGAGAGAAAGCTTTTTAGTTTGAATCTATCCCAGTTGTTGATTCTTGCTTTTATTTCTTCGGCTATGGGAGTCCTGTTAGGGAAGTCTGATCCTAAGCCAACAAGTTGAAGGTTTGGACCTACTTTTTCTTCTATAAGATGCAGGGTCTGTGGTCTGATTCTGAGGTCCTTGATCCATTTTGAGTTGAGTTTTGTGCAGGGTGAGAGATATGGGTTTAATTTCATTCTGTTGCATATGGTTTTCCATTTTTCCCAGCAACACCTGTTGAAGAGGCTATCTTTTCTCCATTGCATATTTTTGGCACCTTTGTCTAGTATGAGAAAATTGTATTTATTTGGGTTTGTGTCCATGTCCTCTATTCTGTACCATTGATCTACCTGTCTACTTTGGTACCAATACCATGCCATTTTTGTTACTATTGCTTTGTAATAGAGTTGAAGATCTGGTATTGCGATACCCCCTGCTTCGCTCTTTCTACGGAGGATTGCTTTAGCTATTCTGGGTTTCTTATTCTTCCAGATGAATTTCATAATTGCTTGCTCTATTTCTGTAAGGTACATCATTGGGATTTTAATTGGAATTGCATTGAATCTGTATAGCACTTTTGGTAGTATGGCCATTTTGACAATATTAATTCTGCCTATCCAAGAACATGGGAGATCTTTCCATCTTCTAAGGTTTTCTTTAATTTCTTTCTTTAGTGTTCTGTAGTTCTCATTGTAGAGGTCTTTCACCTCTTTTGTGAGATTGATTCCCAAGTATTTTATTTTTTTCGATGCTATTGTGAATGGGATAGTTTTCCTAATTTCTTTTTCTAAAGATTCATCACTTATGTATAAAAATGCGTTGGATTTATGAGCATTGATCTTGTAACCTGCTACTTTACTGAATTCACTTATGAGTTCTAAGAGTTTTCTGGTGGAATTTTCAGGTTCCTCTAAATATATAATCATGTCATCAGCAAACAGGGATAGTCTGAGTTCCTCTTTTCCAATTCGTATCCCTTTAATTTCTTTGGTTTGTCTAATTGCTGTGGCCAGAGTCTCAAGAACGATGTTGAATAGAAGTGGTGAAAGAGGGCATCCCTGCCTTGTTCCAGTTTTTAGGAGGAATGCTTTCAGGTTTTCACCATTTAGAATGATACTGGCCATGGGCTTAGCGTGGATGGCCTTTACAATGTTAAGGAATGTTCCCACTACCCCAATTTTTTCTAGTGTTTTGAGCATGAAGGGATGCTGTATTTTATCGAATGCTTTTTCTGCATCTATTGAAATAATCATGTGATTCTTAACTTTTAGTCTGTTGATATGGTGAATGACATTTATTGATTTCCTGATGTTGAACCAACTTGCATCCCTGGGAAAAAACCCACGTGATCGTGGTGCACTATCTTTTAAATATGTTTTTGTATGCAATTTGCTAAAATTTTGTTGAAAATTTTTGCGCTGATGTTCATTAAGGATATTGGTCTGAAATTTTCTTACCTCGATGTGTCTCTGTCTGGTTTAGGTATCAGGGTGATATTGGCTTCATAGAATGAGTTTGGGAGGGTTCCCTCCTCTTCTATTTTATGGAATACTTTGAGAAGTATTGGAATGAGCTCTTCTTTAAAGGTTTTGTAGAACTTGGCTGAGAACCCATCTGGCCCCGGACTTTTCTTTGTTGGTAGGCTTTTGATGACCTCTTCTACTTCATTGCTTGAAATTGATTTATTTAAGTTGTGTATGTCCTCCTCGTTCAGTTTAGGTAATTCATATGTCTCTAGAAACTTGTTGATGTCTTCGAGGTTTTCTGTTTTGTTGGAGTAGAGATTTTCAAAATAGCTTCTAATTATGTTTTGTATTTCACTCATGTCTGTTGTGATATTTCCTTGTTCATTCCGAATTTTAGTAATTTGAGTGTTCTCCCTCTTTCTCTTTGTTAGTGTGACTAAGGGTTTATCAATTTTGTTTATTTTTTCAAAGAACCAACTATTTATTTTGTTAATTTTTCTGATTGTTTCTTTTGTTTCAATTTCATTGATTTCATCTCCGATTTTAACTATTTCCTGTCTTCTACTACTTTTGGTGTTGGTCTGCTCTTCTTTTTCTAGGACTTTGAGCTGTAGTGTTAAGTCATTTATTTGTTGATTTCTACTTCTTTTGTTGAATGCGCCCCATGAAATAAATCTTCCTCTAAGTACTGCTTTCATAGTGTCCCAGAGATTTTGATATGATGTGTCTTTGTTCTCGTTTACTTCTAAGAATTTTTTTATTTCCCTCCTGATGTCTTCTGTTATCTATTCATCATATAATAGTGTATTAATCTCCAAGTATAGGTGAAGTTTCTGTTTTTTATTCAGTCATTTATTTCTAATTTCAATCCATTATGATCTGATAGAGTACAAGGTAGTATCTCTATCTTCTTGTATTTGCTAACAGTACCTTTGTGGCATAAAACATGGTCTATTTTAGAGAAGGATCCATGTGCTGCTGAGAAGAAAGTGTATTCCTTCTTTGTTGGATGGTATATTCTATATAAGTCTGTTAAGTCTAAATTGTTGATTGTGTTATTGAGATCTATGGTTTCTTTATTCAATTTTTGTTTGGACGATCTATCCAGCGGTGAGAGAGGTGTGTTAAAATCACCTAGTATTATTGTGTTGTGGTCTATTTGATTTCTGGAATTGAGAAGGATTTGTTTGACGTACATGGATCAGCCAATGTTCAGGGCATAGATATTTATGATTGTTATGTCTTGCTGATTTATGCTTCCCTTAAGCAGTATGTAATGTCCTTCTTTATCCCTTCTGACTAGTTTTGGCTTGAAGTCCACATTATCTGAAATGAGGATGGATACTCCAGCTTTTTTGCTGTGTCCGTGTGCATGGTATATTTTTTCCCATCCTTTCACCTTTAGTCTATGGGTATCTCTTTCTGTGAGATGAGTCTCTTGCAGGCAGCATATTGTTGGATTTTTCTTTTTAATCCATTCTGCCAGTCTATGTCTTTTGATTGATGAGTTCAGGCCATTATCATTCAGGGTTATTATTGTGATATGGTTTGTATTCCCAGTCATTTGACTCATTTTTGTTTTTTTGACATGATTTGGTTTCTCCTTTATTTGGCTATTCCTTTAGGCTAGTTCCTCCCGTTGCTGATTTGCATCGTTGTTTTTCATCTCTTCTTCATGGAATATTTTGCTGAGAATGTTCTGTAATGCTGGCTTTCTTTTTGTAAATTCCTTTAGCTTTTGTTTATCATGGACGGATCTTATTTCATCGTCAAATCTGAAAATAAGTTTTGCTGGGTATAACATTCTTGGTTGGCATCTGTTTTCTTTCAGGGCTTGGTAAATGTTGTTCCAGGCCCTTCTAGCTTTTAGGGTGTGGATTGAAAAATCTGCTGATATTCTTTTTGGATTCCCCCTGAATGTAATTTGATTCTTTTCTCTCGTGGCCTTTAAAATTCTGTCTTTATTTTGTATGTTAGGTATTTTCATAATAATGTGCCTTGGTGTGTGTCTGTTGTAATTTTGTATATTTGGAGTCCTGTAAGCCTCTTGTACTTGGTTTTCCATTTCATTCTTCAGATTTGGGAAATTTTCTGATATTATTTCATTAAATAGATTGTTCATTCCTTTGGTTTGTTTCTCTAGGCCTTCCTCAATCCCAATAAATCTTAAATTTAGCCTTTTCATGATATCCCATAATTCTTGTAGATTCTGTTCATGATTTCTTACCATCTTTTCTGTTTGGTCAACTTTGTTTTCAAGATTAAATAGTTTGTCTTCAATATCTGAGGTTCTGTCTTCCAGGTGTTCTATCCTATTGGTTATGCTTTCTATGGAGTTTTTAACTTGATGTATTGTTTCCTTCATTTCAAGGATTTCTGTTTGGTTTTTTTTTCAGTATCTCTAACTCTTTATTGAAAGGAGCTCTTGCTTCCCGTATTTGCTCTTTTAACTGTTGATTGGTGTGATCATTTAATGCCTGCATTTGCTCTTTCATCTCCTCCTTCAATGCCTGCATTTGCTCTTTCATATCCTTGTTTGCTTCCCTGATTGTTTTAATTATGTACATTCTGAACTCCCTTTCTGACATGTCTTCTGCTGTGCTGTCATTGAGTTTTATTGATATAGTATCTAGGTTTGTTTGGGACATTTTCTTCTCTTGTTTTCTCTTATTGGTCAGATGTCAGTGGGACTCTTGATATTGCAGATTTCCTCTATTTGCTTATAGTGTCCCTGTAGATTTCTAGTGTATCACCTCCCAGCCTTCAATATCCTGAAGTCTTGGGGTAACTTGATAATTCAGTACTTCCGAAGAAAGCTGTCCCTAGCCCACTACTGTTTCCAGGGCTTGGAGCTGGCTCTGTGTGGAAAGGCTCTCACTGGGGAGGCTGCTTCGAGAAGCTGGCCGTGTGGGAGAGCCCACCGCCAGAGTGCGCAGGGCTGCCTGGAGAAGACTCTAGTTCCCCTGCCCTACTCTAATAAGCTGCCTGAATCTGGGCCTGCCGCCCAGGCTGAGCTTCACCGGGTGGGGGAGACTCACCACGTGGTTCTATTTTAGTCCGAGTCTCTCAATGCCTCCCCTTCTTGAATCCTGGGTTCTGAAGTGACTGGAGATGCAGTCACCCTCTAGTCCGCCATCTTGGATCGCCCCGTTGAAAAAAGCCTGCAGGCCGGAGTGGGGCAGGGCCGCCTGGAGAGGTCTCTGGCTGCCCTGCCCTGGTCCCAGAGGCTGCTTATGGGTCAGAGGTCTCCACTGGCTTGGGGACTTGTGGCTGGCTCTGTGTAGAAAGGCTCTCACTGGGCAGTCTGCTCTGAGAAGCTAGCCTAAAAAGGCACTTCCTGCCGGAGGGAGCTGGGCTGCTTGGGGAAGTCCCTGGCTGCCCTGTCCTGATCTCTGAAGCAGCGTGTGGCGGGGCCGGAGGAGCTCGCAGCGAGCTCGCTGGATCAGGGACTTGGAGCTGGTTGTGTGCAGATAGGCTCTCACTGGGGGGCCTGCTCCTAGAAGCTGGAGTATCTGGCCCTGTGGGAGGAGCCCACCACCGGAGTGCTCAGGGCTGCTTGGCGGAGACTCTAGCTGCCCTGCCCTACTCTAATAAGCCGCCCGAATCCGGGCCTGCCGCCCCGGGGCGGAGCTTCACCAGGTGGGGGAGACTCACCCCATGGTTCTATTTTAGTCCGAGTCTCTCAATGCCTCCCCTTCTTGAATCCTGGGTTCTGGAGCGACTGGAGATGCAGTCACCCTCTAGTCTGCCATCTTGGATCCATATACCATATTTTCTTAGCCCATTTATCTATTGATGGTCACCTAGGCTTTTGCTGAGAAAGAAATCAGGAAGACTACCCATTCATAATAATCTAAAGACAAAGTCTTTGGAATTAATTTAACTAATGAATGGAAGATATCTACAATTAAAATTACAGAACACTGAAGAAAGAAATTGTTGAGGACCTTAGAAGATAGAAAGATCTCCCATTTTTTTTAGACAGGCAGAGCTAATGTTGTCAAAATGGCTATACTACCAAAAGCATTATAAAGATTAATGCAATCCCTATCAAAATATCAATGACATTCTTCACAGAACTAGAAAAAATGTTCCTAAAATTCATTTGGAAAAATAAAAGACCCAGAATAGCCAAAGCAATTCTGAGCAAGAAGAGAGGCTGAGGCATCCCAATACCTGATCTTAAACAATACTGCAGAGCTATTGTAATAGAAAGTTCCAGGTATTGGCATTAAAATAGACATGAAGATAAAAGGAATGGAAGAGGAGACATTGGGACAAACTCAGAGAGTTAGAGTCATCTGTTACTTGACAAAGTTGCCAAAAATATATGTTGGGAAAGGTCTTTTTAAAAAATGGTGCTGGGGAAACTGGATATCCATTAGTAGAAAAAAGATTCTATCTTTTACCCTGCACTAAAGTCAAATCAAAGTGGATCTAAAATCATATGTTGGGTTCCATGGCACATGGCTGTAATTCCAGTGAATTACAAGAGGGTTGTGAATTCAAAGCCAGCCTCAGCAACAGCAAGGCACTAAGCAACTCAGTGAGACCTGGTCTCTAAATAAAATACAGAATAGGGCTGGGGATGTGACTCAGTGGTTGAGTGTCCCTGAATTCGATTCTGAGTACAAAAAAAAAAACAACAAAAAAAAAAAAACACTTAAGAATTAGACTAGGAACACTCATAGAAGAAAACACAGGGTAAACACCCAAACATAATACATAATGGCATGGACACTGACTTCTTTAACAAGACCTCTCAAGGTCAAGAAATAAAATAGAATCAATATATGGGATACCCTCAAATTGAATATCTTAACTTGAAGTGTTCTTTCAACATTTTGAATGTATTTTGAACTCAATGGGCTAGAGTGTCCCAGTGTAAAATTTTGGGTTGATCTCATCCACAAATTATATTTAAACTTGTGATCTAAAGAATTACTTGATAGAACAAACTCAGTTAACAAAATGAAGATCCTTAGACTTTTAAATTTTATTCAGTGAACTTACTCAGATGAATTTAAACAACTAATTTAGGGATCATACAAGAAAGAGGTGGCAGACAGTGCTTTTGATACTCATCAGTGAAGATAAGAGAAGTAATGGAGCCTGTTTGGTAAGTTTTCTCACAAAACATGAGTGATAAAAAGAGAACATAAATTAGAACCAAACAATGAAACGGTTTCTATGCCACAGCTTAATAGACCAACTGTATGTGACATTTCTATATGTTCTTCACGCAGGGTGTCTCGTTGGACTCACATGGATTTTTCTTACTTACAAATGAATAAACAAAAGCAGATAAAATTTAAATAATCTAACCAAGATCATGAAGCTACTATGTTAACCTTGTCTATATGGAACCAAGACCACTTGATCTTTCTGCTGCACAGTACACCTTAACTCCTGCAGGTATAATGAACAGCCTAAGGAGCACCAACAGCAAAACTCAAAAAATCTATATTCTTGCCACTGGGGTTATAGGTAAAGGTAGTTATTCATAAATGGAAAAGGTATGGCTCCAAGTTTCTCTTCTCTCTTTACTTATACAAGTTTGTAAGAAAACATAAGTGCTTCTTCCAGAGAAGATTTTAGTATAACAATTGTTCAAATGAACATCTGAACAAATGAACATTTCCTAACAGAGACTTTTCATGAGAAACTACGTGATCTTGACACCTATTACTGGTGGTTTTGACCTTTTAGTTATCACATGTCCCTCTTTCTCCATGAAACTGACTTTTGCTACCTTGACAATCTGACAATCTGTCTTTCTGTTGTTTGCTTGTTTATTTTAATACCCTTTCTTGAAGAATAAATTATATAAAGTTCACCCAAGTAAGCATATACATTAATGTCTTAATAAATTTATATACCCATGTCACCACCACCAAAATCTATTACAGAATATCTATATCAACTCAAAAAAATCCCCACCTGCACCTTCCCAGGATGTGCCCTCCATATTCCTATTCCTAAGCAACCACTAATCTGTTTTCCATCACAGTAAATTAGATTCTTCTTGAGTTTTGTGAATAGAATTATACAGCATATACTCTTTTATGCCTAGCTTCTTTTATTCAAAGTAGTGCTTTTCAAGATCCTTCCTACTATATGCATGAAACTTATTTCATTTTTATTGCTGAGTAGTATTTCTTCCATAGGCTTACTCTGAAGAACTTAAGAGTTCATTAATGGTAAGTGTATATTGGACTTGATAGCACTGACTCAGAAACATTTACTATAAAAAATTATTACATTTTACCCATAGAAACTAGCAAATTAATTACCATGTCTAAAATAAAGCATTTTAAAATCCCTCTAATTATGTTTTAAATCACTAGCTCCCATTGTTAACAAATTATGGAATCTATATATTAATATGACTTCTATCAAGCAAATGTTATAATTGCTTAGCATGAGATTCCTTTGGAGATTTAATTTGGAAATTTTAAAATGAGATTAAAAAATGGTTCAGCCTTTCATATTTGCAGTGCTATTACAACACACTCTAATATAATTTAGGGATTATAAAATGTGTAACATTTATTCAAAAGATCAGTTATATAAATACATAAAAAGATATTTAATTATTTGCTTATACTAGAAATTGCAATTTAATGGGTTGTGATAGGTCTGACAATATTTGTTGATAATCAGTATATCTTGTATGAATGCAAAAATCTCTGCTGCAAACAGGCATAAATCTTGAAAACTTCACTTGTGAGTCTTTCCAAGAAGATTATGGACAGATTCTGCCAAGGACTTCTCACATGGGTTTGGAAAGGCAGAAGATATTATTCTCAAGTGGCAACTACAACTAGATGCCTAGGTGTCAACAACTTGCTAACTTGAGCAGAAGCCTGTGGATCTTGGATGCCCTATTGAGAATCATCCACTTCAATGCGATCACACATAAGACCACTGGAGGTAGTTTTCTTACAATCCCTGAGCTTCCATATTTTTTCACTTGTCAAACTTTCCAATGGTTTTGTTAGCCTCTAATTTGCTTTATCAAAAGTCTTACTGGTAGTAAAAAGCAGAAAAGTCAGATGTAGACATCTAAAAAAAAAACTCTACAAAAGCTTTACTTTCCTTTAACTCATCAGAAAGCTGGAGGTCACAAGACAATCAAGATAACATAAATAACAGTGACAAATTCCTAAATAAAGGACAGAAAAGTGAACTATTTTCCTTTTGCCAGAGCATGAGAGGTATAGAAGCCAGTTAAGAAGAAACTATAGAGGCCATAGAAGCAGTTAAGAAGAAAATGAAAATTTTAATGACTGAATGTGTTTACAGGATCAGTTTAGAATATAAGTGGGAGTCTCCCACACACACATACATACACACATACACCACATATATGGAGTTTCATACCATTGCAAACTTTTTCTCATGGTCCAGCATCATTTTCCAACTTAACAGATGAGGTAGAGCAAAGGATCAGAGAGAGCCACCTTGATGAAGAGCAGAAAAGGATACAGTCAGCAACCCCTGAATAAGGGCATGAAAAGCTTGTTCTATATGAGGCAAAAGTGTTAGGTCATTGTGGTAAAACACAAACTCCTTCAATCCCAGGACCACTGGGTGAACATTAAAATCAAAATCTGTTTATTATGGGGTTGGGCACACAGTCCTCCTTCTTACCTGCAGGAACCAGATGAAGATTCACTACAACTGTTAGGGAAGTAGAAGCAAAAGCCAGTTGTCTGTAGGACAGAAGCAAAGAAAATCAAAAGTAAAAATAAGTGAATAAATAAAATTGTGTTGTTTCCAGATCCTGCAACAGTAAAATGAAAAGGTCTGCAAAAACTTGTGGAGGGACAGAAATCCTCTCTTGCCCAAGAAATGCTGCAGAAAAAAAGGTGAATTTAGCATAAATTTGGCAGATGGGGGAAAGACAAGAATGTTGAGGACTCACCCTTGAAGCTAGGTGAAAAAACACTGCCTAAGACAAAAATTGGACCAGAAAACATCCTGCACCCACAATGAACCTAGTGCTAGTAGTAAGCAATAGCAAACTACAGTTGTGTAAAAGACAAGAACAAGAAAAAAAAATTCTATGATGTCCATATATAGGAACTGCATAATGTTGAAAGCTTAACAAGGTCACTGAGAAGAACTCTAATATCCTTTGTGCAAGAAGGGCAATAGAACAATAGTCCAATACTGAAAGAGCTTGTGATGCACTAAAGTTCTATACCAGCAATAAAGTAAAACCCAACTTCTCTACTGATTGGATTGACTCAACCCATCACACTCTCAGTCTGACTGAAGTGGATACATCCATATTTTTAAATATATATATATATATATGGTAGGTCCTCCATATCTATGGATTATGCATTCATGGAATCAACCAACTGTGGACTGAAAAACATTTTTTCAAAACTTGCGTGTGTAGTGATACACAGACTTTTTTCTTGTCATTTTTCTCTAATAAACAAGTATAAACACTATTTACATAGAATTTACACTGTATTAGATGTTATAAGTCATCTAGAAAGGATTTAAAGTATATCAGAGGATATGTGTAACTTACATGTAAATACTATGCCATTTTATGTAAGGTACTTGAGCACCAGCAGATTTTTCAAATTTTTTTTCAGTTGTAGATGGACATAATATCTTTATTTTATTTATTTATTTTTATGTGGTACTAAGGATCTAACCCAGTGCTTCACATGTGCTATGCAAGCACTTTACCACTGAGCCACAACCCCACCCCCACCAGCAGATTTTGGTATCTGTAGAGGATTCCAGGACTGATCCTTCATGGACACCAAGGGACTACTATACTAATTAACTCACTTTATATTATTTCTACCTGTTATATGTGGGATTCAATTAAAAATTATGAGCCATAAATTCAAGACTATCGAGGTAAGTGAATTAAACCAATTCCCGAAAACCAAAGGTCAAATGTTTTTTTCTGAAATGCGGGTGCTAATACACAATTGGGCGGGGGAGGGAAGAACAGAAGTTCATCAGATTAGACAAAGAAGAATGAAGGGAAGAGAGGGGGGATGGGAATAGGAAAGACAGTGGAATGAATCAGACGTAACTTACCTATGTTCATATATGAATACTTGACCAGTGTAACTCCACATCATGTACAGCCACAGGAATGGGAAGTTATACTCCATGTATGTATAATATGTCAAAATACACTCTACTGTCATGTATATCAAAAAAAAATTATGAGTCATAAAATTGAGACAGGTAGGGTGGGGGTAGAAAAACCTACAGAGATTACTCCAGAAAAACATGGATGACCCAGGTGTAGATGCTTTCAGATAAGAAGGATAATGTTAGAAGATCCAGTGAAAGAGATACACAGCAGGCATGAACAGATGGAAATTTTCAATAGGAGAATGAAAACCAAAAAAGAAGGAAGAGGAGGAGGAGGAGGACAAGGAGATAAAGAAAAAGAAAAATGTAAAAAGGAAAGTGCTAAAAGAAAAAAAAAGTTCATAAGATACATTATGGAGAATTCCTTCAAAGGAAATGTCAAACAACTGAACACCAGGGAGGAACAAAAAAAAAAAACAAAAAACATAAGCTTGAACGTATGTTAAAAGAAATGATCTAAACTAAAACACAAGAAAAGTTCTCATTCTCTCCCTCTCTCTCTCTTTGTCTCTGAACCCAAGTTGATATCAAATAGTCTAACATACATGTTAATTGGAATACCAGGAAGAAAAGAATGATAATGGTCTAGAACAAATGCTTGAAATTATTTGATAATTGTTGATAAATATAATGGTAAGACCTCACCAAGAAAAACTTACCCCAAAATTTCAGAGTATCAAAGAAAAATGAAAACATAAAATCCACAATACAATTAGATGTTTAATCATCCATCTACTAAAAACAAAAGACAATGTCTTTAATGAAAAAAAAAAATAAAAGAACATTACAAGTGGACAAGCAAATATAATAAATTAGAACCAAATTTTCATCAGAAACTGCAAACCTGAACAAGAGAGCAATATTTTTCAAATACTAAGAGAAGGAAACGATCAACTCACAACTCAGTGTTACATCATCCTCATCATTGTCACAGTTCAATCTGAATGCACCTTGATCATAACATCGGTGTGTATTTCATGCTATTTAGCCATATTGATCACATGCTGACTAGACCAATTGATCAGGGAATAAAGACAATTCTACTTTATTTGATAAAAAGTAGTTTTATCACAAAGTGAAAATAAAATAAAAGTAAATAGCCAATTTAGAAAAGGACCTGTGAGTCTAGTTGTGCAAAGAGAAACACAAGATAAAAATAAGTTTTTTGATTTTTAAGAAAAGAAAAATTCTCTGGAATGGTGTAGGTACATATAACAGTACTCATTATCAAAAAACTATAAGACTTCCAATTTTGGTGGGTCCAACAATAAGAATAAATCTAAAACACTGCCAGATATAAGCCACTTGAACTTTAAGAAGCAGATGACTGATGCTTCTCCAAATGTGGCAGATACAATTGGTATATGGAGTCTCTGTCAAGTTCCTATAAGATAAACATTATTGCACAGATAAACAAAAGCATGCTTTCCTCTTCCAAAGAATAGTAACCTCTGAGAACAGGTTTTGGCTTAATATTAGGCACCAGTAGAAACAGAATGCATGACTGTGCATCTCAAAGTGACCTTGTAGTCTAACCTGGCTATCATAAAATACATATAATTTGAACTATGAAGGCATAAGGTAAATTGTATCATTACCGAATATGACTATTATGTAATAGATCAGTATTAAGCTCTTTCTGAAGGCAAATAATCTCATAAGGAAGAGCTAAGATTCCCATAGTACTTACTACTCTCCTATTACCACCACTGCCTTAACACAAACCTATGACTTCATGTGGAATTCCTTATGATCAGATAAATGAAGAATAAAAATCCTGGAGCTCTATTTATAATGGTTCCACATAATATGTAGACAAAGCCTAAAACAATATTGGTTGTTCATAGTCCCTAAAAGATATGTCCTTGAATGACAATGACTAAGGAAATGCTTCTCATGGAGAGGATGTTGAAAACTGTATTGGTATATCTACTTCTCCTGCAAGAGATAACTACAGTTTGGGAGCTATACTAATTCATTAATGGTGGCAATGGCAATGGCTTCACTGACTGTCACAAACTTGGAAAGAATAACATTAAAGGAATAAGTACAAGATATATAGACTAATGCTCAGCCTAAGAACTGAGTATAAGAATCTTTAATTGCCATTAAGACTGACAAAGTGCATCTTCTACAAATCAAGCTATCTGTGGCCAGAGAGAAAAAATGATCTATTCAATGGAGGTCAGTCTGTATCCTTTCCCAGTTGGTCTGGTTCTCAATGAATCAGCACATGAAAAATATAACCATGGCAGCAGGGATAAAATAATTGCACAGTCTTGTCTTACCAAGACTTATTTGGTTAATATTACTACTGCATATCCAATATGTCAACAACAGAGAATACTGGTGATATGGCACCATTCCCTGCAGAAAGAGACAGCCACTGGTAGCAAATTAAGATTGATCACACTGGAATGCTTCCAACATGGCAGAAGCAGCAATTTGTCCTCAGTAAAACAGACACTTATACCTAATATGTAGCTGTATTCTCTACCTGTATTAATTCTTTCCAAAAATCATCCATATATTTATTAAATACCTTATTCATCATTATAACACTTTACTCAGCTTTGCATCTGATGAGGGGAGTTTTTATAATAAAATAATTATGGAAATGTTCATAGTCTATGAAATACACATTCCTCTTTCCTATATTAGTGTGCTATGGTTTAAATGTTCACATCCTTTCAAAAGTTCATGTTAAAACTTAATCTACAGGGTCTGGGGATATAGCTCAGTTGGTAGAGTGCTTGCCTCGCAAGCACAAGTCCCTGGGTTCAATCCCCAGCAAAAAAAAAAAAAAAAAATCTACAAAGGTGGACCTTTTGGAAGTGATTAGAAGGTGCTCTGCTTTCATGAATGTGATTAATGACTTATAAAAAAGGTGGGGTAAATAGGCTTTGTTTGGTCCTCTTGACCCTTCCATCATGTGAGGTCAGAGTTCATTCTGTCCAGGAAAAGCAGTGTTCAAGGTGCTATTTTGGAAGCAGAGATCTGGTTATCACTAGACACTGAATTTGCTGGTGTCTTGATCTCAGAATTCCACATCTGCATTACTGTGAGCAACACATTTGTGCCATTTAAATTATATTCAATCTAAGGTATTTTGTTATAACCGCAAAATGGACTAAAGAAATTGGCAATAGGATTAGGGTAGTTCTGAGATACCCAAGATAGCCTTCAGTCTTATGAGGTTAACAGATACACTAGATATATAGGTCTTAAAAAGTAGACCAATCTTCTAGGCTATAGGATTAAGATAACAGACCTGGAGATGGGAGGTTGGGAAGCCAGCTCAACCCTGTGAGACTATGTGATCCACAGAAATGTTAAGCCAAAACCAGACAAAACAAGGTCACTAAATTCAAACCCATTGCTATCATTTAGATATGAAGGCATCCCCTGAAAAGCTCATGTGGGGCAATGTAGGAATATTTAGAGATAAAATAATTAGATGATGAGAGTTATAACCTCACCAGTGGATTGATTTTTTTGATGGGTTAACCATTAAATGAAATGGTAGTAATTATAGGCAGGAGGATTTAGGTTACAGGAGGAGTGCCCTTGGGTATTATATTTTGTTCCTGGTTCCTTGCCCTATCTCTGTTTCCTGGCTGCCATGAGTTAAGTGCTTCTCTCTGACGTACTCTTCCACCACAATGTTCTGCATCACCTCAGGCCCAGAGCAACAGAATTGACCAACCATGGACTGAGCCTCTGAGTCTGAGATCCCAAAATAAACTTTCTGTCCTCTAAATTCTTCTTGTCAGGTATTTTGGTCACAGCCAAAAACAAGACAACAAAACAAAAAACAAAAACAAACAAACAAAAACAGTTAAACATGCACTAAGGCATGATAATATTCTACACTGTTCTGAAAATAATATTGGGGAATCTCCCAGATGATAAGAAACCAATTCTAGATGATAAGGGGCATACTAAAGTAACCTATAATTATCTTTTATTTATTAGCACAATAGAAATTATACTCTGAGTCAGAGAATTAAGACAATAATGAGACCTACCACAAGAAGAGACATAATGAAGGGTACAGATGCAATTAAAACTCCACTTCTAGATGTGATGACAGCAAGAGACCAGGTCCCTGCCTATTGATTGGGTTGATCTAGAATTTCTGCTCCCCACTATGCTGCCTCCCTTATACTAGAGCATAAGAATAAAGATTCTTGTTCTTCTGTTATGCTTTTATGGATTAATTTACTAGAGAGCACAAGAACCTACCAAGGCAGAAATAGTACCATAGTAAAGATCTAAAACTGTAGAAGAGGATTTGGAACTGGATAGCAGATACAGGATATGCTAAGAAGGGTTATTCTGCTTAGAATTCAGAAAAGGAAAATCTTGAATTGTGTTAGAGATTCCTTTAAGTAGTCAGACTCAGAATGCTGATAGAACTATGAGAGTAAAGGCAAAACCAAAGAGACATGTATTAGTCAGTGTTCTCTAGAGAAATAGAACCAATAAGATATGCATATTTATGATTATAAGAGGATATTTATTCAATTGCCTTACATGATCAGAAGCTGGATAATTCCACAGTGGTTGTCTACACGTTGGAGTGGTGGAGGAACCAATACCTGCCAAGTCCAAGAAGCTGGAGCCTCAGATCAAGAGGGACCAGAAATGCAGCTCCTTTCCAAAACTGAAGGCCTGGGAACTCCTTGTAGAATTACTGGTGAGAGTACATATTAGAAGAGTGAAGGAGCTAGAGATCATTATCCTCAGGCAATGACAGCAGCAATAGGTGCAACTGCTCAAGAAGAATCAAGCTTCCATTTGCCACCGCTTCCTCCTTCTGACTTTTGTTCCATCCAGGTCCCCAGCCTTTCTGATGGTGCTTGCCACATTCAGGGAGGGTCTACCCCACAGTTTACTGTTCTACATGCCAATCATCTCTGGAAACACTCATCAACACACCCAGAAGTCTAAATCTTAGGCTTCTCTCAATCTAGACAACCTGACAATCCAGATTAACCATTACAAGGTCTTAGATGAAGTAAAGACGAAAATATGGTAAACTTGAGAAAAGGCTAACCTGTTATAAAATGACAAATGACTTGGTTGAATTGTGTAGGTTTCCTGCTTCTTTGAGAAAAATAGAACCCATGAGTGATAAACTGGGATATTTGGTAAAAGAAATATCTAAGCAAAGTGATGAAGGTGCTGTATGACTTTTCTTTGTATTGTAAAATACTATGTAAGAACAGAGATCTGAATTTAAGATAGCATTTATAATTTAAAAAGAAACAGAACTTAAAGACTTGGATAATTCTTACCTGAGCCAGATTGTAAACATGTGCTTGGTAGAGAATACCAAAGGGGTGATCAAGCAACTATTTGATAAAGAGATCAGTGTGGACAGAAGGAAGCTGGATGTTATTCATCAAGACATAGAAGAATGGACTGAGAATATAGCCCCATGGTACAGCAATTACCTAGCTTGCACAAAGACCAGGTTTAATCCCTAGCAGAGCAAAGCAAATACTAAGAAAAGAATTGAATGTCCATGGAGATTTTTTGAAGATTGTTGAGGCACCCTTCCAATCACAGACAAAGTGCCAAGGGCTATGGGCCAGAATTATGTCAAAACATAAGTCTTGGGAAACTGTGAGATTGCTGCATTTGCTGCTCTGCACCATGCCCTGTCTCTGCTCTCTACATTCTGTTGTAGCACTCTTTAGCCACCCTCCGATTAGGTTCACATAAATCCAGTGGAATCTCTGACTGCCTTTCTAGAAGGTAATAACTATAAGCTATGGTGGCATCTGGGCACTGAAAACGCTGCAGGCATACAGAGTACATAAGCTATGGAGGCATGACTCTCTCCACCTTGATTTCAACAGATTCCTCAAAGAGCTGCAGGCCTTGGCAGTGAAATGTTGCAGAGACCCAACTACCAAAGATAGCCCTTACTAGGGTAATCCCTAGTGGAGCAATGGAGGCTAGGTCACTACAGAGTATGCCCACTAGGGCAATGGCCAGTGGGGCAATGGTGTTGGAGCCACTGTAGATGACCCCTACAAAAGATAATGCTTAGTAAAGCCATGAGGATAGGGAAATTCCCAAAACCTCAGACGTATAGAAAGCCAGCCTTGAGGAGTTGCAGGAACATGACTCCAAATCCTGAGAGCTGCTGGGGCTGTCTAGGACATTGCAGGTCCAATCCCTGACACAGTGAGTCCAGAAGGCAGAAAATGGGAAGTCAAAGATTCTTCTCAAGCCTCAGAGTTTAGTGTTCTTTGCCTTGTTTGCTTTTGGTCTTACCTGGAATCTATTATCCCTTTTTTGATTCCTGCCGCTCCCATTTGAAATGGGAATGAGTATTTAATGCTCATCCCACCATTGCATTTAACCTATCTGACATCACAGTTTCACATCTGGAGGAGGAATTGCCTTCGAATGAATTATACTTCTATTATCTTTTATATTTGATTTAGATGATGAGTAGATGCGGCTTTAGATTTTGACTTTTGAGCTGATACTGAAATGATGAAGATTTGGGGGTTATTGGAATGGAATGAATGTATTTTGTATGTGATAAGGACATAAATTGGGGTCCAGGGTGGGATTCTATAGTTTGAATGTTTGTGTCTCCTCTTAAATTCATGTTGAAACTTAATCCCCAAAGAAGCAATATTAAGAGGTGAGCTCTCTAGGATATGATTAGGCCACAATAGTTCTACTTACATGAATGACGTAAATTTCTTATAAGAGGGATGGAGGGAATTAGATAGGTTCTTTTTGTCCTTCTGACCCTTTCACCATCTGAGGATGTTTGGCCCCTCCATAGAAACAGCATTCAAGACATCACCTTGGAAATAGTGATTAGTTCTCACCATGTGCCAAACCTATCAAGGCCTTGATCTTGAACTTTTCAGCTTTCATAACTGTGAGCAATAAATTCATGTTGTTTATAAATCCCTCAAGCTAAGGTGTTTTGTCATAGAACACAGGCAAACCAAGAAAACAAAGGGGAAAATATCCCTAAATAAGAGTGTGGAATGAAAGATTTCTGATTTTAGTAATGTAAGTAGGAAACTGAAAGCAATCACTACTCAAAACATAATGAAGTTATGAATACCATAACTAAAATATGTTCCTAGAAGAATCAAATAGGTAATACAATAGTAAAAAAATTAAAAATCACGAGGTTAAGTTGTGGAATATATTGAATGGCACTGAGATGACCCAAGCATTTGGGGCGACTCAGCACAGCATTTCTTCATAAAACTTGACAGAGAGCTAAGAAAATTATTAGGAAATGTGAAGTCTCCTGGAACTAGCTCAAGAATTAGATTATAGAAAAACATGCTAACCATCAGGTGCTGTAAACCATCCTTATTTAAAGTTGAGACTACATTCCAGAAGTAAATATAAATAGAAGATATAAATAGAAGTATGCAAGCCCTTACATGGGCACCTCTTTGAGTTATATCAGTGGTCCAAAGCAACCTTATGTCCTGAAATTTGGTAGGTTGATTGTATATTTCTAATATTCTCAGGTACCTGAAGAATCTAAAAAGTTCTCTCCAGAAGAATATCACCTAACATCTTCAAAATGACTTCTAAAACGGGTGTTTCCACTAAAATGTCCAGCAAACAATCAAAGATATTTATGGAATGTACACACATATTAAACAAAATTCAGTCCTCATGCACTCTAGATAGTAGAATCAATATGTATGGGTTGTGAAATTAATGTGATTACTGTGGAGGTAAAAAGCGAGCTTAAGCATTTCACTGAAGAAAACAAAAATTTTTTGGAAAGCTTTATATTTTAAGGTTTTTTTAAAACTTTTTAAATTAAAGAAAAAACATTCAAGACTAAAATTGTAATTGTTAAAATTAAGATCTTTTTTGGTACTGCCTTAGTAATCAAATGTAACAGAAGGTGTGATATAAATAAAGAGAAAATTAATGAACTTGCAAATAGACAAGGAACAATAAAGGATGCAGCACAAAAAGACAAAATAATAAAAACTATAGAAGGGAGAATAAGAAAGAATAAATATGTGGTTAGAAGAAGATTAATACATGTTTAATTATAAAACAATCAAAAGGTGAAGATATGGATAAACACAAAATAATACAGACTGAATAACCCAGAAGTCACATATTTTGTCTGAACACATATAAAAATTAAATAAGAACATTAAAGTGTCTCAATTAAAAAAGAAGAAGAAGAAACTACATTACAACCGTCCTTGCCCTATGGATTTATTTGAAAAAATTAGAACCATTTCCACCCTTTTGCCCTCCCTGCATTTCCTGGATTCTTTTCACAGCAGGCTTCTAGTTGCATTCTTCTGCTGAGAGGCACTTTGCAAATATGAAAAACAAAACAAAAGAGAGGCCACTGTGATTTGGTGGCATCTGGGAATAGTCAAGTGGTCACTGGCACATGGCAGACATGATTTTACTCTTGACTTGCAGTCTTATATTCTAGTAAGTACCAACCATAGTACTACAGGCAAGTCAAATTGTGCATGGCAGAGATCAGCAGCCCCAGGAATCAGGAAAACCTTCCTGAATTCACTCTAGAAAGTTAGTATATTTGTAAGCAAATTTAATTTTTTCAATTGTTCAGATTAAAATTTTCATGTATGTATCAAGAGCTGCTGACACTGGAATTAGAAAATGACTTTCTAAAGGTAAACCAATCACAGGAACTACAAAGTATCTGATTTAAAAAGTAGAAAACTAAATTCAATATCAAACTTGAATTTTGACATTGTATTGGTCGGCTTTTCATCACTGTAATGAAACACCTGAGGGAAATAACTTATAAAGAGGAAGAGGTTAGTTGGCTTATACTTCTAGAGGTTCCAGTCTAAAATTGGGTTACCCCTTTGCTTTGGGCCTCTGATGGGGATGGTGCATCATGGTGAAAGCACATGATGGAGCACACCGTTTACCTTGTGGACAAGAAAGCAGAAACAGGAAAGGTCCAGCATCGCACAGTCCTCTTGGAGGCTATGCCCCCAATGACCTGAAGATTTCCCACTAGGCCCCACCTCCTTAAACCTCCACCTCCTCCCATATGTACACCTCTGAGGACAAAGCCTTTAACACATGTATTTTTAAAGGAGACACTTTTCCAAACAATACCACATATTATAAAAGATGATTTTTCAAAGCTATAAGAAAAAGACAAACTCCTCTTTAGAAAATGAACGTCAGTAATTAGGATATTCACTGAAGAAGTGCAAATATATATTCAAGTATTAGTGTCAAAAATATATTACAGTACTCAGCATTGTTCCTAACCAGAAAATTTAAAATAATGACATATCTATTTCTCATAAAATCTTTTTCAAATTGTCAAATATTCTATTAAAGTCATCATTTGTATTATCAAGGATATTTTCAAGCAAGCATCCTCAGGCAGTACTTGAGGAAATATATATTAGCATTCTAGTAGAAAACAGATGTCACATTCAAAATCTTTAATTGAAGATATTTTAATGAAGGTTATCTTCATTGAGGCATAGGCCCAATTAAGGGGAATCCTAAGGAATGGTGAAGCACCCAACAACTAGCACTAAGAAAACAACCATTTCCAAACTTCAGCCAGAAAGAAGAGCAAATAGGATTAGAGGAAACTGACTAAAGTCTAAGCTGTAAAAATGGAGATTTCCTGTAGACTTGTACATTTACACCAAAATCATTTCCAGGAAGGACAGTGGTGAATATGGATAAATTTCCTGACCACCTGTTCCCTCCTTTCAATCTTCTCCTGGTGCCCTGAATCCAATGAGAAACTAAAGGAAACCCAGGTGATATGGTCAAATTCTTGCCAGTCAATTTCACAAGACATAAAGCCGAGCAAAGGCAAAAAACAGATCAGGTTCAGGGCTGCAGGAGAAAGAGGCAAACAAAATGAATAGCTACCACAGAGTATAAATTATATTTCTGTATCACACTTGTGACGTTTTTAATTAACTTATATGGAGAAATGTTAATATATTTTTTATTTGACCATTCACCTTTAGAAATTTTTCTTAAGAAATCTATTTGTATACCCAACTCTGAAGAATGGCAAATATGGATAGCAAAAGGAACATCAGTATGTAGTAGTAAGGCTACCTATGGAAAAGAAGTAGAAAGGTAAGAAGGAAGGAGAACAGAGGAGAATAAGGCTTCTAAACATTGATATGTCTCTAATTTGTCATCTTCTATAAATGAACCTCTGAGGACAACAGTAAAAAATCAACTTAATCATCTGGATTTCCAGTGCATTCCTGGCCAACTCTGTATAACAATGAGAAGTTTCCAGTTAAGAATTTCACCTGGGAGGTTTCAAGATGGCGGCCTAGAGGGTGGCTGCATTTCATGTTGCTCCAGGACTCAGGATTCAAAAGAGGAGATATTGAGACACTTGGGAGCAACTCAAAGCAGCCGGGTGACTCTCACCCATTGGGAAGGCGTCTCGGATGGGACGGTGGTCCCGGAACGCAGGAAACTTTGTGAAGTAGAGCTGCCGGCGAGACACCCCTCCCCCCGCAGGAGCAGTGAACTCAGACAACTGGGAGCACCGTAAAGGAGGCCGCTCGGCACAGCGCTGGGACTCGGAGCAACCACTGGGGCTCCGGCAGCTGCCCAGGGGAGGAGTGGCGAGGAGAGCTGTGTGGACTCAGAACACCGGGGCCTGCCCTGAGGAGGAGGAACGTGGCCGCTTGGGTTCGGAGTGACTGCACCAGAGCTACAGGCGGTTGCCACAGGAGAAGCCGCGCGGCGAGCTGTTTGGACTCAGGGCGACTGCTTCTGAACACCGGGGCCTGCCCTGAGGACGAAGAGGAGGAAGAACGTGGCCGCTTGGATTTGGGGTGACTACACCAGAGCTACAGGCGGTTGCCAGAGGAGGGGCTGCGTGGTGAGCTGTTTGAACTCGGACCACTTCTGAACACCGGGGCCTGCCCGGAAGAGTAGGACGAGGAGGAGGAGGAGCGCGGCGGGTCGTTTGGACTCGCAGTGACTGCATTAGCGCTCCAGGCGGCTGCTCAGAGGAGAAGGCGAGTGGTGAATTGTTTGGAATTAAAGTGACAGCTCCTGAACACAGGGGAGCTGCCTGGAGGAGAAGCGTGGTGGGTCACTTGGTCTTGAGTGGCCGCACCAGAGCTCCGGGCGGTTGCCCAGAGGAGGCGTGCAGGAGGTCACGTGGATTCAGAACCACTCAGAGCGACCGCTCCTGAACACCCGGGGGGTTATCTGGAGAAGGAGGAGGAACGGGGAGGGTCACTTCGACTCGGAGTGATTGATTGCCCAGGGCTACGGGTGGTTGGTGGGAGGAGGAGGCACGCAGTGAGTTTCTTGGACTCCTAGTCACCGCACCGGAATACTGGGCGGCTGTCTGGAGGAAGAGGAGTGTGGCGGGTCTCTGGGACTCAGAGCGATTGTACGGGGCCCCAGGTGGCTGCTCAGAGGAGGGGCCGCATAGCCAGGCGATTAGGTGCAGAGCAGGGTCCCAGGATCTAGGAGGCTTCTTGGTGGAAGAGCCACACAGAGACAGGCTTAGGGCGGAGCGGAGGTTCCAGACCTGTGGGCAGATTCTCTGAGGAGGGGCAGCCTAAGGAGATTCATCTGCGAAGGGTGAGGCTCCCAGGCCCAGGAGGTAGGGCCGGGCCCCTGGGAACTTTGCAGAGGAAGGCAGCCCAGCCCAGGCGGTAGCTGTAAATTGAGGGGAACCTCTAGGAAGGAACTGACCAGCGAGACCTCCCCACCGGGTGAGTCTTCCCTGCCGGGTGAGGTTTCCCCACAAGGACGGTAAAACCAGAGACTCAGGCCCAAACAGGCCTTGCCTCAGCCCGCAGCCTAGGTCCCCTTTGGATGACCATTGGTAAACAAGTGGAGGCACCTCTGCTCACTAGCAGGGATTATACCCCACCTGAAGGCCACCACTCCTAGAGAGGCAGCTTCCTTGTGGAGCACCGCATTATCAACTTCCTCTAAGACGTCAGCCTACTGAAGGCTAAGGGGGGATATACATAGAAATCTTCAGGGACATTGTTAGTCAATAGAGGAAATCTGCAATATCTCAGCGGTCCACTGAAACCTGAAAAATATGAGAAAACAAGGAAAGAAAATGCTGCAAACAAATCTAGATGTTACATCGATAAAACCCAATGACAGCATGGCAGAAGAAATGACAGAAAAGGAGTTCAGAATGTACATAATTAAAATGATCAGGGAAGCAAATGATGAGTAAAAGAGCAAATGCAGGCATTGAATGATCGCACTAATCGACAGTTAAAAGAGCAAATACAGGAAGCAAAAGATCATTTCAACAAAGAGTTAGAGATATTGAAAAAAAACAAACAGAAATCCTTGACATGAAGGAAACAATAAACCAAATTAAGAACTCCATAGAAAGCATATCCAATAGGATAGAACACCTGGAAGACAGAACCTCAGACATTGAAGACAAAATATTTAACCTTGAAAACAAAGTTGAACAAACAGAGAAGATGGTAAGAAATCATGAACAGAATCTACAAGAACTATGGGATATCATGAAAAGGACAAATTTAAGAATTATTGGGATTGAGGAAGGCCTAGAGAAACAAGCCAAAGGAATGAACAATTTATTCAATGAATTATTATCAGAAAATTTCCCAAATCTGAAGAATGAAATGGAAAATCAATTTCAAGAGGCTTATAGGACTCCAAATACACAAAATTACAACAGACCCACACCAAGGCACATTATAATGAAAATACCTAACATACAAAATAAAGACAGAATTTTAAAGGCTGTGAGAGAAAAGAACCAAATTACATTCAGGGGGAAACCAATACGGATATCAGCAAATTTTTCAATCCAGACCCTAAAAGCTAGAAGGGCCTGGAACAACATTTTTCAAGCCCTGAAAGAAAATGGATGCCAACCAAGAATCTTATACCCAGCAAAACTTACCTTCAAATTTGACGATGAAATAAAATCCTTCCATGATAAACAAAAGCTAAAAGAATTTACAAAAAGAAAGCCAGTATTACAGAACATTCTCAGCAAAATATTCCATGAGGAAGAGATGAAAAACAAAGAAGCAAATCAGCAAAGGGAGGAATTATCCTAAAGGAATTGTCAAATAAAGGAGGAAACAAGTCGTGTCAAATAAATAAATAAATAAAATTTTAAAAATGAACCAAATGACCGGGAAACCAAATCATATCTCTATAATAACCCTGAATGTTAATGGCCTGAATTCATCAATCAAAAGACATAGACTGGCAGATTGGATTAAAAAGAAAGATCCAACAGTATGTTGCCTGCAAGAGACTCACCTCATAGAAAAAGATACCCATAGACTAAAGGTGAAAGGATGGGGAAAAACATACCATGCACATGGACTCAGCAAAAAAGCTGGAGTATCCATCCTCATTTCCGATAATGTGGACTTCAAGCCAAAGTTAGTCAGAAGGGATAAAGAAGGTCATTTCATACTGCTTAAGGGAAGCATAAATCAGCAAGATATAACAATCATAAACATCTATGCCCCAAACAGTGGCTCATCCGTGTATGTCAAACAAATCCTTCTCAATTTCAAAAACCAAATAGACCATAACACAATAATACTAGGTGATTTTAACACGCCTCTCTCACCACTGGACAGATCATCCAGACAAAAACTGAACAAAGAAACCATAGATCTCAATAACACAATCAATAATCTAGACTTAACGGACATTTGTAGAATATACCATCCAACCAAGAGCAAATACACTTTCTTCTCAGCAGCACATGGATCCTTCTCTAAAATAGACCATATATGATGCCACAAAGCTAATGTTAGCAAATACAAGAAGATAGAGACACTACCATGTATTCTATCAGATCATAATGGATTGAAGTTAGAAATAAATGAAAGAGTAAAACACAGAAACTATTCCAACATCTGGAGATTAAACAATATGCTATTATATGATGAATGGATAACAGAAGATATTAGGAAGGAAATTAAAAAATTCTTAGAGGTAAATGAAACATCATATCAAAATCTCTGGGACACTATGAAAGCAGTACTTAGAGGGAAATTTATTTCATGGAGCACATTTAATAAAAGAAGTAAAACTCAACAAATAAACGACCTAACACTACAGCTCAAAGCCCTAGAAAAAGAAGAACAGAACAGTACCAAAAGTAGTAGAAGAGAGGAAATAGTTAAACTCAGAGCTGAAATCAATGAAATTGAAACAAAAGAAACAATAGAAAAAATCGACAAAATAAATAGTTGGTTCTTCGAAAAAATAAACAAAATTGATAAACCTTTAGCCACACTAACAAAGAGAAGACGAGAGAAAACCCAAATCACTAAAATTCGGAATGAACAAGGAAATATCACAACAGACAGGATGGAAATACAAAACATAATTAGAAGCTATTTTGAAAATCTATACTCCAACAAAATAGAAAACTTCGAAGACATCAACAGATTTCTAGAGACATATGAATTGCCTAAACTGAACGAGGAGGACATAAACAATTTAAATAGACCAATTTCAAGTACTGAAATAGAAGAAGTCATCAAAAGCCTACCAACAAAGAAAAGTCCAGGACCAGATGGGTTCTCAGCCGAGTTCTACAAAACCTTTAAAGAAGAGCTCATTCCAATACTTCTCAAAGTATTCCATAAAATAGAAGAGGAGGGAACCCTCCCAAACTCATTCTATGAAGCCAATATCACACTGATACCTAAACCAGAGAGAGACTCATCAAGGAAAGAAAATTTCAGACCAATATCCTTAATGAACATCTATGCAAAAATTCTCAACAAAATTTTAGCAAATCGCATACAAACACATATTAAAAAGATAGTGCACCATGACCAAGTGGGTTTCATCCCAGGGATGCAAGGTTGGTTCAACATCAGGAAATCAATAAACGTAATTCACCATATTAATAGACTTAAAGTCAAGAATCACATGATTATTTCAATAGATGCAGAAAAAGCATTTGATAAAATAGAGCACCCCTTCATGCTCAAAACACTAGAAAAAATAGGGAAGTGGGAACATTCCTTAACATTGTAAAGGCCATTCATGCTAAGCCCATGGCTAATATCATTCTAAATGGTGAAAAACTGAAAGCATTCCCCCTAAAAACTGGAACAGGCAGGGATGCCCTCTTTTACCACTTCTATTCAACATCGTTCTTGAGACTCTGGCCACAGCAATTAGACAAACCAAAGAAATTAAAGGGATACAAATTGGAAAAGAAGAACTCAAACTATCCCTGTTCGCTGATGACATGATTATATATTTAGAGGAACCTGGAAATTCCACCAGAAAACTCTTAGAATTCATAAGTGAATTCAGTAAAGTAGCAGGTTACAAGATCAATGCCCATAAATCCAACGCATTTTTATACATAAGTGATGAATCTTCAGAAAGAGAAATTAGGAAAACTACCCCATTCACAATAGCCTCGAAAAAAATAAAATACTTGGGAATCATCTCACAAAAGAGGTGAAAGACCTCTACAATGAGAACTATACAACACTAAAGAAAGAAATTAAAGAACACCTTAGAAGATGGAAAGATCTTCCATGTTCTTGGTTAGGAAGAATTAATATTGTCAAAATGGCCATACTACCTAAAGTGCTATACAAATTCAATGCAATTCCAATTAAAATCCCAATGACGTACCTTACAGAAATAGAGCAAGCAATTATGAAATTCATCTGGAAGAATAAGAAACCCAGAATAGCTAAAGCAATCCTTAGCAGGAAGAGTGAAACAGCGGGTATTGCAATACCAGATCTTCAACTCTACTACAAAGCAATAGTAACAAAAACGGCATGGTATTGGTACCAAAATAGAAAGGTAGATCAATGGTATAGAATAGAGGACACGGACACAAACCCAAAGAAATACAATTTTCTCATACTAGACAAAGGGGCCAAAAATATGCAATGGAGAAAAGATAGCCTCTTCAACAAATGGTGCTGGGAGAATTGGAAATCCATATGCACGAAACTAAACTCAAAATGGATTAAGGACCTCGGAATCAGACCAGAGACCCTGCAGATTATAGAAGAAAAAGTAGGTCCAAATCTTCACCTTGTTGGTCTAGGATCAGACTTCCTTAACAGGACTCCCATAGCACAAGAAATAAAAGCTAGAATCAACCACTGGGATAGATTCAAACTAAAAAGCTTTCTCTCAGCAAAGGAAACTATCAGCAATGTGAAGAAAGAGCCTACAAAATGGGAGAATATCTTTGCCAATCATACTTCAGATAGAGCACTGATCTCCAGAATCTATAAAGAACTCAAAAAACTCTACTCCAAGAATACAAATAATCCAGTCAACAAATGGGCTAAGGAAATGAATAGACACTTCACAAAAGAAGATCTACAAGCAATCAACAAACATATGGAAAAATGTTCAACATCTCTAGTAATAAGAGAAATGCAAATCAAAACCACCCTAAGATTCCATCTCACCCCAATTAGAATGGCGATTATCAAGAATACGAGCAACAACAGGTGTTGGCGAGGATGTGGGGAGAAAAGTACACTCATACATTGCTGGTGGGGCTGCAAATTAGTGCAGCCACTCTGGAAAGCAGTGTGGAGATTCCTTAGAAAACTTGGAATGGACCCTCCATTTGACCCAGCTATCCCACTCCTTGGTCTATACCCAAAGGACTTAAAATCAGCATACTACATAGATACAGCCACATCAATGTTCATAGCTGCTCAATTCACAATAGCCAGACTGTGGAACCAACCTAGATGCCCTTCAATTGATGAGTGGATAAAGAAACTGTGGTATATATATACAATGGAATATTACTCAGCCATAAAGAATGATAAAATTATGGCATTTGCAGGCAAATGGATGAAATTGGAGAATATCATGCTAAGTGAGATAAGCCAATCTCAAAAAGCCAAAGGATGAATGATATCGCTAATAAGTGGAGGATGACACATAATGGGGGGGAGGGAAGGGTTAGTGTTAGGGTTAGAGTTAGGGTTAGGGAGGGGGGCAAGTATGGAGGAAGGAAGTACTGTATAGAGGGTAAAGAGGGGTGGGAGGGGTGGGGGAATGGAAAAAAATAACAGAATGAATCAAACAACATTACTCTATGTAAATTTATGATTACACAAATGGAATGCCTTTATGCCATGTATAAAAGAGAAACAACATGTATCCCATTTGTTTACAATTAAAAAAAAATTAAAAAAAAAAAAAGAATTTCACCTGTATATTTTTCTGATCATTATGGATTAAACAGGCATTATAACATATGCAAGAATACTTAGGAATATTTGAAAAGAAGCGGCTCAGCATAATAGGTAGGTTATAAAATGTAATACACCATGACAAATTTGGATTTAAATAAATACATAAAGGCTATTCATGAAACGCTAAGGTAATTATTTCTGGATGATGAAAATAGGACTAATTTTTGGTTATTTTTGCCCTGAAAAGTTTTCCAAATTTCTCTAGTTAATATTTATCATATTCAGTACCAGAAAAACTATTGTTTAAGAGAAGGAATTTTTATCTCTGTGTAAAAAACTAGTTGTGCAGTTCTAATTGGTGAATGCCAACTCCATATTTTCTGGGTGTGCTACAGTGCAATACGCTTATAACACACCAAAATTAAGAATTTTAACTACTCACATAATTCAAAATCATACCTTAACTATTTGAATTACATAGCACAACACAAAATGAGAATTGGAATCAAAGTAAATACTATAAATATATAGAATTCACAATAGCTACCTGGCTTATATAGACATTTGCATTCACATTGCTCAGGTGCATTAAAGGAAACCTGATCTAAACTGATCAAATCTATCAAATAATGATAGTTGAGGGTTTTTTTTTTTTTTTTAATGGCAATCATCTTGAAATTTCACTCCAGAAAAGAAAGCAATTGAGTAAACCAAATGCTTAAAAACGAACTCTCAAAGTGTATTTTCCCCTTTGCCATATGGAATCTGCCCAAGGATCTAATAAGAACTACTCTAAGAAACACAGTAGCTTAAAATAGGGATAAAGGTTTAAAAAATGTACATTATGGTAAGAACTTAAGGGGGAATGCTTATTGAAATTTTTGTTTCTTGATTTAACTTAATCTTCTTGAATTGAACGAACTAATGAACTCAAATGGAAATCAGATAACATTACAAATGGGGCATTTTCACACAACTCAAGTATGTTTATTTTGGGGAAAATGAAGTGGTTAACACGATTATTCATATAACTAAACAGATTTTGTATTGTAACTGAGGGGCCTTGAGGAATGAAAAAAAATTAGTTCTTTCTGATGAACAGCTAACCCAAGGTATCTCAAACTGCCCAAATCTGAGTTGTTTCTGAGTCATGATGTAAACTGTTTTGTAATGTAGCTTACCATAAATCTCTCTGGTGTACTGTTAATTGTAGAAAGTGAAATGCAGTTAGTTAGAATTTATGTAAGCATATTTAGTGAAATAAAATCATCAGAATAAAAATGTAAGAAAACCTGCACTGCAATTATTCAGTTTCTTACTACATTCATAGTTGCTACCTGAGCTTTATTTTATGCATGCATCCATTCCTTAGAAGAAAAGGTAAATCTGATTTTTTAAATGTAAGGTAGTTCTTATCATTTTACATATAATCATAATAGCTTGGATCATACACGTTTTCAATATCAGATAATTCTGTGCTTTGGTTAGCCTGAAGATCATAATTTCTCTATTTTTTTCTCAGGACAACCCCAAAACAATAAAAATGTCTGGAATCAGGTAGTATTATGGTGTCAGCATTCAGATAGTATCAAGTAAATTAGAGTTATCTAGAGATTAGTAGGCCAAAAAGAAATCTATTACACTATACTTTCTTAACCTCTTTGTCTTTATTATAGCAAAAATGATGAATGGATCATTGGATATTGGATTTTCTTCTTTAAAAAACTCAGATGCAAAGACAACAGGATCAGTTAAGAAAAATGAAGTTAAGATTTACAAGCATGAAAATTTATTAATACTGTGATTGCTGAAATTTCTAAACAAAACTGAAGACCAAATATTTGCTTTTTTAAATCTTCTGGTTTGACATAAACTTTGCATAACCTGATGATTATCAATGATAAGAATCAGGAGTACTATGTTCAGGAGAAGTGTCTCTACTAAGAGCATAACATTTTACCAAGAAGGTTAAAAACAAAGTTGCAAATAAGCATATTGCAATTAGTAGCTTCTGGTAGCTGGGTAAACTTGTTTTGATGGTCCTAGGCAGGCTAATCCCAAGTCTTCTGAACAGGCTATCTATTCCTATAGGCTACTTACTTCTAAATATTTACTGGAGAAACTCAGTTTATGTGGGGGTTTTGTTTGTGTTTGCTTTCTTTTGTTTTAATATTTACTGCTGGAGAACAAACAATGTTGAATTAGCTGAGAATTAAGTATCAAAGGATCAACCTATTGGAGCTTTAGGACTGTGTTAGTTATAAACAGTACCTGTCACCTCCAAAGATGCTCCAAGATTTTTCTGATGATGCTATCAAAATACACAGTTGTTTAAGGTCATGTAGCAGCTAGTTAGACAGCTGGCAAGGGAAGGTACTCCATACTCGTCGTTAAGATTTGTTAACTCTTTCTAACTTACTGTACTTCCATGAATTATAAAAATTGCGGATAATGTGGCATTCTTCTAAGGTATTACATATAACCAATGAATAATAATTTAGATTTGACTACAATGGGAGTGAAAACACGTCATGAAGAGTGAGAACATCGTCAAAATCTTCAGGCCATTGTATTTACCCTATAAAGATTATCCTGAATTTCATCAACGGACAGACATATTTACATTTGGAGAGAAAAATCTGTTAATAAACATTCCTTGCATAGTTTTCATATCAAGAAATGAATGCTTCTTTCAACCTGAGAAGTACACAGTCACTGAAAAATATTTAAATAAACTCATGGAATGAGAGAGAAAACGTTAAAGGTGAATTGACCAGCCAGCTGTAGGTATGAGAATGGAGGTGGAATGGAAAGAGAATGTGTGGTGCCTGAAGTGTGGAGCTCTGTGGGCTTTCTCCATTGATCTACCTCTGAGTGAGGGGAAAGGAAGAAGATCCAGACTCACTTGTCTGTTCAGGGGTAGGTGAAGAGAGACAGGATAATGCAGAAATGATCCAAATGTATCAACAGAATGTGCTCTGGTCTGGACCGTAAATTTATCTATTAGACGTGATAGGAAAAATGAGCTGTTCCAGCAATGACCTCCTAACTATGGGACTGAGATTCGGTGAAAGCATCCCCACATAGAGTGTCAGGGTATTTGTGAAGCACAAATAAACTCACAGGGATGCAGGTGACATAGAGGCCATTTTGTCACTAGGAATGACAATATGTGCCCCAGAGAAGTTATGAGGGACTGGAATAGTGATTGATCATTTGAAAACTGAAGATCTGCAAATCATTTAACCATTCTTTGCTTTAGTTTTCTTCTCTGTGAGATGAAAATAACAAAACCTATCTCACAGATCTGTTGAGAGGACTGAATGTATATATACATTTAGAGAATTGCTATATTCCTCCTTTCCTTCATTCATTCAAGGTATGTATGGAGTGCATACATTTCAGGATATGGTGACAAACGAAAAAAAGAAATCTCTGTGGCATATAGTCTAAGAAGAGAAGACATATAATAAAAGGTAAACTCTCCAAAAATTAATTTAAAAAATAAAAGGTGAACTCTAAAACAAAAGATAGTAATAAAGTGTTATCATGGGAAGTTAACTAGCAGTTATTTTAGAATGTCAGGCAAGGCCTTCATGGTGAGATAAAATTAAGATGATGCCTGAGTGAGAAGTTTATAGCCAGTGTCTCATTAGCATGATAAGTCCACCAGGCAGAAAAATAGGCAGGTGCAAAGGCCCTAACTTAGGCTAAAATGTGCTGTATTTGAGACACCAGAAGACCAGGGAGGCCATAATGTAGTGGGTAAATTTGTGTGAATTGGTGCCTCGTCAGAATTATTTTCTTGCTAGGTAATAGTTGTCATTCATAGAATGGATATATGAAAACACACTCCTGGGAATAATAGGTTTATCATTGTCTATAATAATGACCGTGGCATATGAAAACAATACCAAAGAAACATCAGATTGCCACAGCCTGATAGACTGCAAATAGATACCAATTCTGATTATGAACCACAGGGGCAAGTCATACACAAATTCATGAAATACATTAGCTTTGCTAAATTTAATAAAATTTACCATCGACTTTCTTGAAGCCTTAGCATAAAGTGAACCAGCCTGTGCTGAATTCTGCAGGGTCTAAAAAGGCTGGGCTCAAATTTACTGCCAGTCAGCACCTGGGCTCCTTCTCCACAGTTGACCAAAGCTAAAGAGCAGGACATTATGCATACTGAATGCTCTTCTGGGATGTTCTCCTTGATAAAATATGTCAAGATCTGAGAAGAAAGGATTTTTGAAAAAAGTACATAAATAAATTATTGGCATCAAAGTCAACAAAGGTTTAGTATATGAGACTTGGTAAATCTGCAACAATCTATCTGTATTGTAGTTACACAGAGATAAACTGAATATTGATTTTGTTTTCTCTAATAAAAATACAAACTTGGGCTCTAAGTTTACTTCTTAATGAGAAGCCATTAATTAATTTGTTATGGACTCCTTTAAACATTATTTTTATGTATATTTGCATAAAATAATTGTGAGAAAACTTCATATAACTTCTCTATAAGTTGCTTTGGTTTTGAATGTCCAAGTTGACATATTCTGTCTCAAAAATAAGTTAAAATATTACCTAGTACATATTTTAAGTCAATATAATTACTAAGGTGATTATTATTAAATCCATTTTAATTTGTATTCTTTTAGACAAAATAAAATGCTTTAACATTTAATAAACATTGGCTTCCACATTAACTTTTATTCTATAAGCTGTTTATTATGTTAAATATTAGATTTCATACAAGTAGGAAAAAACATTTTGCTAAAGGCATAAAAGGTAACAACATATTTTATATAAAAGCATGCTCTGAAATTGATGATCTTGAAAATACTGGATATAATGCCATAGATTTTCTGTTGTATATGATAAACTAATTGGTAATTATTCAGGGTAGTGAGAAAGACTTTGCTTTGGATATCGTAGAATAACAGAAAATAGAATATGCATTATTGAAACCAATTGATAATATACCAATATATGTGTACATAATCTTGGGAACCATTCTACTTCACATAGAAAACACTGTAACTTCTGTATAGCTAAAATATCACTAGCAAAGAAACAAAAGAATTTTATTGTTCCCATAATAAAATGCATGAAATCAACTCCATGCAGTTTTATGGCTATGAAATATTTAAGAATCAATCACAAATCTTATGAATGGTATTTCAGCCCTTACAGGCACGAGTGCTTCTGCTGATTCTCAAGCACACAGTTGCGTGGGCCACAATTATTTTAGTTTAGAGACAGTAGTCAACCCTTAAAGTAAACCCTTTGTACTCATTCTTAAGCTAATGATGCAAGCCATACTTTTTAAAGATTACTTTATTCCATAAGTTCTTGATAAATGTAGTCAACCAATATATTTTTGTTTCATTTTACATTGTGCTATAATATTGTCCTGGGCCTCCAATGAGATCAATAAATATCATCCATTTGAATTTTCATGTACCAAAAGGTAATAATGCAATTTAATAATTTTACTTTAATCCACCAGAACTTGTTTCTATTTTATCTATGTATATTTGTGTGAATGTATACTTGTCAACCTAAGCTTTTCTGCCATTCCTTAACTTAAATTTATAGAAAACAAATTTAATATGAATAAGATTTTATTAAAAATTTGTATTTATATGTGAAAGTGACTAATCAATAAACAGCACAGTTATTAACAGAATACATTACCTAATCCAAAGCACCAGTAATAAGTTAAACGATTACAACTTTGTACAGGTCATCCCTGTTATAACAGGTAGATCATTTTTTAACTTGGTAAAGTATTTGAGGTTTAGTTATAAGCAAAAATAATATTTTAAAAGTTTGCACTGTGTTACCAAGACTATAAGGAATTAATCTTTTGTGGAAGAAATACATGATTTATGAGTGTAGAACCTTATAATATTTTTCATAAATTTCCTCAGGTAATTGTTTTTATATAATTTCACCAAATGACATATTTCCTTTTCTCGTAAGCATTCCTAGGAATATCAGACACAAGAAAAGTCATCTTAAAACAGATTTGTTAAGGGAAATAATGAACTATAAATATGTATATATATATATAAAATAACATCAACAGATAAAATAACAACTTATGAAATGTGATATATAATTCACATCAGTAATGAGAAATCTTGAACCATCTCAACCTGTAAAAACTCTTTACCCCCTAAATAATGATAATTTAGACTTTCTTGAATAGGGTTTTAAGATGGTTGAGGGCTTTTGTAATACTCAACCTCAAAATGCCTAAATGCTTTTACAATATACTTTCACCATATGCTTTCACAATCACCCTCTCTGAAACTGCCAGCCTCTTTACTACATAGGCTGTACTAATGTCCAAATACCTAGGCTTTGAACATTTCACCTCTTACCTTTCAAGAAGCTATTATCTGCCCACGTAAAACACCACTGTACAAAGCCCAACACTGAATAGCCTTCCAAATCAAACTTTTGCTTTTCACTAGCCTGTATCTTCCAAAAGTAAACATGGATTTCTTTTTAGCAATTTTCTTTATCCAGATGGAATCATGCTTTGCCTTCTGATTTATTCTGATATTTTATTCAACTTTATGTCTATGAGATTTTCTCTGGATGTCAAGTGTCATGACAGAAGTATGTGATTTGTATTCATTGCTCTATAGCATGTTTCTCAGTCTCAGTACTTTTCATATTTTGGACTGAATAATTCTTTGTTATTCAAGACCATCCTAAGCATAAAAAGATGTTTAGCAGCACCCCTGGACTATATTCACTAAGCATACCAGTAGCATCCCCTTAAGTTGGAACAACCAAAAGTATCTCCAAATGTTCCCAGTGTTTGGTGATAAAAATTACCTGTTGAGGACCACAGTTAAATGATATTCAGTTGTTGGTTTCTATCATATATCTATTTATCCACTTCATTGCAGTGCACTCTTGACTGACTTGAGTTTTGGTAATAGTATGGATTTATCCAAGAAAAATAAGGCCACTCATATTATCCTGATAATACAGAAGTTCAGTATATAAACTAGAGTTTACACAAATTTCGTGAGAAATTTACAATTATTGCGAGGACAAATATATGGAAATTGTGACTAAATGTAAACACAGATAAGAAGAAATTTCAGGAAGCAGATGGAGATCTCAACCTGAGTCACAAAAATAGTTATTTCTCAAAGGCCCCCAGGAAAACTGGAAGATTATTAAGGATCTATGAGAAAGCTCTCAACAGTCTGCAGCAGCAAATTAGATTTCTGAGTGCTCACTGCAAAACTACTGTAAATCACACATCTAACAGCCAACTGTCAGGCCACAAACCACCTTTGCCTTGCGCAAATCAGGGTCTCTGTTCCTCTTCACTTTCCAATATGAATTACTCTCATTGGCAAAATTCAGCCCTGACTGATATCAGGAAAGGGATTCTGGAAAACATTCTATGCTTCTCTTTTGCATTTCAGGAGAAGGTCAGAGCATACTTGATTTATAGTAAACAATTCAGCATAAAAGCTGCTCAGTTTTACATGTTCCTTTAGATCGAATGTGGCCTTATTTGTGTGGAATGTGCACTAAGGAGTGATATTGCTGGGTCACAGAGTATGTGGGTGTTTATCTTTGTATATGATGCTAAAAATTTTTCCAGAGTTGTATCAATTTATCCTCCCATCAACAATGTAGGACAATATCAATTGTTTCATCCTATCACTTTGCATATTTTACTTTTTGTTTTGTTTCATTTTCAGTCATTCTGGTAAGTCCATAATACCTTATTGTGGCTTTAATTCATATTTTCTTCATATCTAATTATCATCATTAAGCAATTTTTCTTCATATCTAATTATCATCATTAAGCAATTAAAATTCTTTTTTAGCTATTTGGGTATCTCCTGGTGTGCAGTTCCTATTCAAAACCTTTTCCAACATTTTATTAGGGTCTTTCTTTTTTATCTATTTGTAGAAATATAACTATATATCCTTCTATATGTGTATATAGAGTACACATATATACACAGCACACAATAATACACTTATTCCTATGTTTACATCTCCATCTATATCCAGATCTAGATAGATCACTGAATCTTGTTTTTTAATTCTCTAAATGTTTTATTCTTTTTCTAGTTGGAGCTAACAGGGTTACATAGAATTCTAAGAAATAATATGGAGACATCCTGGATGCCCTTACCTCAGTTTCCTCAAACAGTATTGTGCAAAACTAGAGTATAATATCAAAAACAGAAGAATGACCTTGATACGGTCCAGTTTTCACCAATTTACAATATCACTTGTATGTGTAGCTGGCTCTATACCCTTTTGTCATTTAATAGATTCATGTGACCACCAATCCCACCCAAGGATACCATATGGTACTTATTTTGACAGACATAACCACCTCTCTCCCTCCATCCTCCTAAACACTGGTGACAATAATTTGTTTTCTATGTTTATAAATCTGTCATTTGGAGAATAAATGGAATCATATAGTAAATAATCTTTGGAGAATATTTTTAATTCCTTTGACATCTATACATTTGTATGTATCAATAATCTTTTTTTAAATTCTGTTATTGATATCCCACAGAGCTTTCAAAAGGAACAAACTCTACTGACACCTTGACTCAAACATCTAGTCCCCAGAACTGTGAAATAAATTTTCATTGTTTAAGCCACCAAGTTTGTGGTACTTTGTTAAGGCAGCCCTCACAAACTAATATAATTGCTGATAGTGTTTGTTGTATTTGTTACTGCGAGAATCATGTTAAAATTTCCTTATTTACTAGTATTTCTTTAACTTTCATCAGGTTTTGCTATTCATTATTTGAAGCTGCAATTACATACAAATTGAGAATTGTTTATCTTTCTACCGAATTCAAACTTTTATCATAATGAAATATTCCTCTTTATTTATTTATTTTACTATTTCTTACTTTAAATGCTAATATATGTAGGACAATTATACTAGATCAGCTAATATTTGTATAATATACACTTTCAGTTGGCAGTTATATTTTTAGCATTTTAAGAAAGTCTTTTTTTCTTGTTTTCATTGTTTCTGTAGAAAAATCAGCTGCCACTTCCATCTTTGCTTTATTAAAAGAAATGTAATTTTTATTCTGACTGCTTTGAAGATTATGTCTTTATCTTTGGTTCTGAAATTTTTTATGAGTCACTTTGGCATGATTTTTCTTTGTATTTCTTCTAATTGGAGTCCATTGAACTTTGTGAATTATAGGTTTTATGTCTGCCTATGTTGGAAAATTCTCAGGAAATATTATTTCAAATATATATTCTTCCATCCTATTATTCACTTCTCATTGCATTCCCATATTTTTACAGGCTTTTCAAATTTCCCATTCTACATGTGTTTGAAGGTATTCTGACTCTTTTTTTTTTTTCAGTTCCCTAATTTCCCTTCTGCCATATGTAACCCAATAATAAGCCTAGTTCTTTAATTCTTATATTCGGTCTGGGTATTTTTATTTCCATATTTTTAAGTTGATATAGGTTTTATTTTTCTAATAAGTCTCCATTTTTTTTCAGTTTTTGAACATATAATCATTATTAAGTCCATTATTTTCAAAAGTCTGGGATCGTTAGATAACCTGTGGATCTGTTTTTTATAGTCTATGTTTTGGGAGTGGGTACTCGGATTGAACTCAGGGGCACTCAACCACTGAGCCACATCCCAGTCCTATTTTTTATTTTATTTAGAGGCAGGTTCTCCCTGAGTTGCTTAATGCCTCATGGTTGCTGAGGTTGGCTTTGAACTTGCCATCCTTCTGTCTCAGTCTCCCCAGCAGCTGGGATTACAGGTGTGTGACACAGCACCCAGCTATAGTCTGTATTTTTTAAACTTGATTTTCATTCAGTTTTTGGACACATATGGTCATTTTTAATGACAGACACTGTACATAAAAATTGGAGAGTCTCTAACAGATGATTTTCTTTAAAGGAGGAGTAATCATCTTCAATCCTGCCTAGAGTATTTTGGTGGATCACCCTAATCCAGTCAAGGAAAGGTACAGAGATTCTTAAAGTTGAACTTTGGTTAGCTCTTACCTCCCAGGGACAGACCTGGCTCTTAAAACATATCCCTTCAGTGGAAGGAAGAGTGTTCATGGGGGTCACCCAGTTTGTTGATTTCTATACTCCTGCTTCATTTTCTCTAGAATTGAGTACTGAGATATTGCTCAATTCAACAGATCTAAAACTACACCTTGCTACTTGTTTTCTGATGTCTCTTCCTGAACACCATACATTTTAGGAAGCTATCAAAAGCCTTCACATAATTTTCATGTGATCTCTTACTCATTACCTGTAGTTATTCATTTTTACCTTCAAATTTAATTCTTAGAATGCCCAAACACTAACTTCTGTCTCCCCAGCACGAGACCACTGTAAGACTCAGGTTTTCCATTTCTCTTCTGCCTTCTCATTCATGGAGTCCATAAAACCCTAAGGAAAACTTCAGATGAGCCTGAGGCTCACATGAGTCTGCCTATCTTGTCTTCAGACTTCAGGACCCTCTAGTTCTGTATATCATGTTGTTCACTAAGTCTTTCAAAGGGTTGTTTTATGTACTCATCTAGCCTTTATATTTGTTTAGAGGAAGGTTAATCTGATACAAGCTACCTTGTTATGATTGACAGTGAAAACTACTGAATTAAGAGATTTCCATCTCTTTAATAAATGTGACTTCCCTGAATACTGACAAATACCTGATACAGTAATCTCTATCCATAGAATTGCCATTTTCTCTATCAATTTATATTGAATTTTCTTCTTCACTACTCTGTGATGGTGGTGGTGGTTTACCACATCATACCTTTAGGCAACTAGAAATGTTGCCAGATCAAATTTAACCTAAGAGGGATTTTTTTTTCTTTTGATGATTGTTATGTTTCCAGTGTAATAAAACAAGATGCCCTCCCAGTTACAGCAGTTCCAGATTTCATAGTTAAGAAAGTCCGTATCTGCTATAACAATTTTTAACAGATATATAAGCGTATTTTCCTTTAAAAATACCCAAACACATTTTTAAAGAACATTTAATATCTGAGCAATTGTATGATCCTTTATTGGTACTGTATTATGCCTATATTGAAAATTTGATTGTAAGTAACCCTCAGGAAGTCAGTAGAACATTTTAAAGTGTTCTGAACTGGCTTATTTAAAATCCACTATCCAAAAAGTACTTGAAGTGCCTATAACTCAGCTAGCTCAAGACATAATCACGCAGTGGAACTTTATATCCCATATGCTAAAGTATCTCATTGAATAAAAAAGGTACATTAATGTCTGCTATGCAGAGAAATTCAATGTTAATTTTTTGACTCTCAGCCAGTGAATTTTGCTGAGTCTGTCATGGTAAATATAAGATTTTCAAAGAATTGTCCAGAGAAATCAGCCCATGAGATTTTTTTTTTTTTTTTAACAATGGAGGCTTTCTTATCAAAGAAATTGTTTGCTGTAAAATGGGAGGAGGTGGTAGTGTTGGTGTATAAAAACTTAGATTATTCTACTTACAATTGCACTGGATTTCATTCCTATTCATTCCTGTGAAACAGGAATGGAAGTTTATGGGTATCTGTAAGATAGATCAGCACTTTAAATCGCATCTGTTCAGTTTTACTGCAAGCTGATGTCTTATTAAAACCAAACAACAGCATACTTTAGAGCCAAAAATTATTATAAGACCGTCATACCACAAAAAATATGAAACAAACAAAACAAGATATAGTGAATAGAGCTACTTATTAAGCATGAAAATGATCCTCATCTGGGATTATTTGGATGCAACATAAGAAGCATTTCATTCCTTAGTTGTCATTCCTGCAATAAATGCTAAATTATAGCTATATATTTTCTAGAAATACATAGATATCCTATCTTAAAGCAGGAACTGAGAGAAGTAATATACACTAGGATGGGTTTTTTTTGTTAAAGAAAATAAAAATAGAAAAAGAGATGTAAGTAAAAAGTATTGATTTATGAAGTGGTAAATAAAAATTAGGGCCACAGGTTATACATGGAATTTAGAAGCAGCTTCAGAGTATTTTGAGGGAACTATGTTATTTGATTTTCAAAGCACACAGGCAGGATCATAGACCCAATACAACCTTAACTCAAATTACAATAGAGAATTCAATAAACTGCTTAGGTAGGGTGTGTGGAGGGGATTGCTATTCATCTCATAATTTCCTAAATATTAAAAAATTATATCTTTTTATTTATCAAAGGAGCTAACTTTATGCATTTAACTTTTTACAGGACGAGATCAAACATCCATTACTATAATTCTGATGATTTTTAATAAAGTAAAATTTGCTTTTGTGAAATATCCAATTATTAATCATCATAAGGTGGTGTATTATTTTAATTAAAATGACTGACCTGAATAATGTATGAATATGTGAATACATAAATATTTAATTACTCAATATGCAATGATATTATGAAATATCTCTGATCAAGTGAATGTGCATAGAGCTAACTACCTTGAAATATTTGGATATTCTCCTCCGGGTCATTTAAAGAATAAATATCAATTTTATTTGGAATCAATAGACTCAATCTTCACCCTCCTATTGATAAATTTTAAAGCTTGCTCTGGATTGAGAATTAATGAGCAATTTACTAGAACACTAAATTAATGGAATTTCATAGAAATGATCTGGAATTACCACATAAGTGTGCACAGTTGTCAGGGCACAACTGATGGAATAACTCTGCATTCTTCATTTGATAAGAAGAGGAATTCAGTGAAAAATATTTTTTAACACCAAGACATCTCATGCTAACTTTAAAGTTCAGTGGAGGATAGTCTACTGTGTTTTCACTTATTAATCAATGTATACACTCATTATAAGCCATTTGCAAATATTTATTAATTACTCACCATAATATAACCTTGGTTTCTTACATCTCTTTTCATGCTGTTGGAACCATTTTATTACCAAAATGTTTCTTTTATTTTTCCTGTATTCACTTCTATTAAAATATCCTTTTTTTTACTTCCTTACTACATTTACTATTAAAATATTCTAATTTCAAAACAGTTGATAAGCTTTATCCAAAGAATCCAGTTCCATAACAGATTCACTTTCCTCAAAAATGTAATGCTTCCCTACATAATATGAAAAGACAAAATTATATGTTTGTCTTAGTCTCTTTGGGCTGCTATAACAAAATACCATTGTCTTGGTAGTATCAACAATATCACCATCTGTCTCACAGTTCTGGAGGTAGGAAAGAGAACTCTTGTCTTCCTCTTCTCATAGTCACTAATCTCATCATGAGAAACCTGCCTTCAACACTGAAGCTAAACCCAATTACCACCCAAAGTCCCTGCCTCCAACTATTATTAGATTGGGGGTTAGGACCAGGTAAGGACTTCAGTATCAGAATTTAGAAGAGACACAATCACGCAGCACAGAGCAATGCACATTAAAACTTCGATGAACTCTGTATATATCTCTCATTTTTTCTTAATTTTCATGCATTTTTTTCTGAAAGCATTAATAAATGTCCGTGTCTAGAAAACCATGATAAATGCAGGACATGAGAGTTTGAAGTTCTTAAGTTCATTAAGAATTCACAATTTTGTGGCAGAGAAACGCACATGAACAAATAACCATGACTCTAGAGGCTGAGGCAGGAGGATTGCAAGTTCAAGGCCAGTCTTAACAACTTAGTGAGACCCTGTCTTGAATTAATTTTGAAAGGACTGAGGATGTACCTCAGTGGTAAAGTACCCCTGGGTTAAATATTCCCAGGGACCAAGGAAGATTTACAATAGGAGTTAAGAAACAAGCTGTGTCTTAAAGTGCCCTCACTAGGAAGCTAGATGGAAGAAATATAGACAGCACTCTGGGCAAAAAAAGCATATGCAAATGGAATACCCCCCCCCCCCAGAAAATAACTAATTCAGAAATGGTGAATAGTGCTGTGAAGCTGTGTTATATTTATTTACACACATCCTTTTTGGTACTGCCATAAGGTGAAGATGGAAAGGGAAATTTGAACCGGACTATAAAGGGCTTTATCTGACATGCCAAAGAGCTTGGGCTTTACTTGGTAGATGCTAGGAAACCATCAAAATTTGGATGAGTGCTTTTGATGTACCCTTTTCTGTATACTTCTAAAACATCTGCATGCATTAACTTATTTCATGCTTATGACAACTCTACAAGGTAAAACTTGATATTTTCTTCAGTTTATAGGTAAAGAAACTTCATCTTTTGTAAGATCACTCCAGGGAGAAGTGACAGAACCAAGTTCCAAACTCCAGGTTTTCTGATTTCAGAGACTGCACCACTCACTTCTGCACTATATAAAATAAAGTCTCTCAAGGTTCTTTTTAAAATTAAGTACAAGTAACTGATTCAACGTTTTCATGCTAGCTTCCTCTTCTTCTTGCTTTCCTTATCCTGGATTTGGGATAAGCTTGCTTTGGTAGATGGGAGTTGGAACTGTGAGGGACAATGGACATCCATTGAATCTTTCTAAACATTTTTTTGTGTACTTGAAAAAATAACTAGAAACAATAAGGGGAAGCTAAATAATATCTCCCATAAAAAATCTATTACTGCACTCCACTGGATTTTAATGCTTGCTCTAAAATATTATTGATATGCTCAATATCTTTCTTTTAATTTCCCAAGTAGCTTCCAGAGAATTTAGGTGAGGTACATAATAAAAAAGATAATAAGTGGTATATGAAAGGTGATGGAGTTTAAATTTAAAAACATATTTTTCAACCCTTCTAATAAATATTGATATTTCAAGGCCCTTTTTAAAGTTTTTGCTACAGGGAAAAGATGGCAACATTAATAGAGATTCTAAATAGATACAAATTTTAAATGATGTTATATGATATAGAACTATGAAGAAGACTCTGCTTTTATCATCTGTTTCCTGTTTGGTGACCTTGAAACATTATTATGATTCTATTCAACTGAGTTCTTGATTTATGATTTGCAAATTTAACACAAGCTCTGGTAATTCTAATTCTAATATGAATATTTTTTTGAAATTCTTCTTTTATTGGGCAACATCTTTATCCTAATCCTTCTTTACAGCTTGACATAAATTAATTATCTGGTCCTCACTCCATCTAATGCCCTGTAAAAGACCATAACTCTTCATCAAGATTGACACATTACTCATAGAACTTGATTGCAGTAGTAATAAACACTCATGTCAATAGATCCTTTCAGTGTCCACTGGTTAATTTACAGAAGCTCTATAATTATTATAATGAAATTATAATATGATATTTTCTTAAATATTTATCCAATTTATAATAACCCTATGAATGATTATTTAGAAAATTATTCATACCAATGAGCAATAGTATATATAACAATTACTGTTTAAATGGGCACCAAAGTTTTATTGACATTTTTATCTGAGTATTTAATATAAACCTGAAATTTTAATACAATTGGAAATTAGAAACTCCAGTTGTACACAATTGTTTTCCTTTCTATTGTGGTAATTTTTCTTTCTCAGTTTCCACATACAATTAAACAAATCATATAAGGTAGAGTTGCCCAAGAATGAGCATTACTAAGGCTAACCAATACACACATTAAAATAAATGAAATAAAATGGAAATTAAAGAAAATTCCTAGGAAAATCCAGTTTTATTATTGTATTAAAACACTTACCAATAAATTCTCACTTCATTTTTCTATGTTCTTTAATCCCTTGTAGCATAGTGAGATAATTCCAGTTAAACAGTAAATCAAGATAGAGGTAAATTTTATAAACCAAAATTAAGAAATGCACAACAGAATATATGAATATTTTCTATAATTAAGTGCTCTAGCAAAGGTAAAATGTTTGGAATTTTGCTTAAGTTCCAAGGTCGAAAGGGCTATATATGGAGTAAGTAATTCAATCAGAAAGCATGGAGACATCAGTTTAGACCTCATTAGCATAAAAGCCATATCATTGCATATTACAATGTTTCACAAAGATTCAATTTTTAAAATAGTTATTTATATAGAATCTTGAATTTCAGAGCACAGCAAAATGTTATCACAAGTTGATTTTTTCCAGACACTAAAATTACTTATTATGCCCCACCTCCAAGTCTTTGATACCAAAATAAAAATACTTTCCTATTTTAAGTTATCTCACATGAGTAATCTTTGAGTTTAAAACCAATAGAAGTGGTCTGCTTAATCAGTGTGTCATATCCATCATTTAAAAGATAGAATTTTAGAGTTTGATTTTACCGTGATTTTATATTAGAACAGTGCGAACACATAATTTAGAATTGATATTGGCTTTTATAATTGGATGGTACTACCTTATGTGATCATCAGAAGTATATAAAAATCTGAGTAAGAGAAGGAATGTAAAACAAAAATGAGTATAAATTTAAAAAATAAATGAGGTAGAATTAGTGCATAGTAATATAAATTCATGTACATCTAAAAATAGGTATGTTTCAACATACACAAATATGCATGCTTTAAAGTCAACCAAGGACTGAAAAAGTGCTCTTTTCAGTCCACACCCCTGTGGCTCTTGCTTCCCCGGCTGGAGGCGAAGATAGGGCAGCTGACCAGAGCACGGGCCATTTTGGAGAAATCTCTCCTGAAGAACCCAAAGAACCCGGGGCTATGGTTGGAGTCTGCGCAACTGGAGTACCGAGGAAGAACATTTCCAACACACTCATGGCAAGGAGCTGCAGAAGTGGCCCAGCGCTGGGATTCTGTGGTCTGATGCTGTCTTCCCAGAGGCACGGCCCCAGAGGAAGACCAAGAATGTGGATGCCCTGAAGAAGTGTGAGTATGACCCCCATGTGCTGTGGTCAAGCTCTTCTGGAGTGAGTGGGAGATCACCAAGGCCCGGGAGTGGTTCCATTGCATGGTTCACTGCATAGTGAAGATTGACTCTGACCCGGAGGACGCAACCGCCTTCTGCAGGTTCAAGCTGCAGCACCGCAGCGTGGAGCAGCAGAAGGAGGTGAGGAAGCTCTGTGAAGATGCAGAGCTTGGGCATGGGGAGCTGTGGTGCCAACTGACAGAGGAAGATCGGAGAGATCCTAGTGGTGGTGGTTGCCCGCATCAAGAACACCTTCTGATGACCCAGTCTGGGGCACGGGTGGTACCATGGTGGCTCATGGATATTCACGGGCAAGGTTGACTATCTATCCATCATTCATAAAAAAATAAAGTCAAAAAAGAAGTAGTGAAGAGGTGTTCACATTTTTTGATACTAGGATTAAACCCAAGGGCACTTTACCACTGAGCTACATTTCCAATCCTTTTTAGTTTTTATTTTGAGACAGGGTCTTGCTCAGTTTCTGAGACTGGCCTCGAATTTGTCATACTCCTGCCTCAACCTACCAAGTCACTGGGATTACAGACGTGAGCCACCTTGTCTGGTTCAAATTTTTGTTAATAGGTCTAGGATGTAGCTCAGTAACTCTAGCACGTCCAAGGCTCTGGGTTCAATCCCCAGCACTGTGGGGGAAAAAATCTTAATACTGGTTCTTTCTGGGAGAAAAGAAAAATTGATATGTTCATAAGTGTATCCATAGATGTAGAGAGACTTTTATTTATTACTCCACTTCTCTATTTTCATCTTTTTTTATTTCAAAAAACCACGTTTATGAATTACTTGTGTAATTTTCCTACAGAAGAACCTTAAGGCAAGGATCTATAGTAATCCCCCACAAATCAGAAAGGGAAGGCAGTAAGACCACTTTCAGTAAAAGCTTCTAAGCTATAAATGTATAAATTGATTGAGGGTGGTGAATTCGTTTTATTCAGGTGTGTGCTCTTCTCACTAATAATTGTACGTAATAGGTTCTTGGTAACTGGCTATATTTGACAAGTGAATAAAGAAAGAAACAGAAATTGTAGGCAGGTGACCAGGAAGTCTGACTGCCCTGACAGAGGAGTTGCTATGAAATGCAAGGATATGGACATTAACAAGATAATTTCAGGAGCAGAGCTCCAGTTCTAGGGCTTTGAGTTACTGGAAGAGACATAAAGTCCTGGGAAAACCAGAAGAGGAACTCAGTCATGGAAGCAAGAAGATATACATTCTGTTACTGCAATTCTGAAATGGGTCTGAGAACTGAGGTTTTTTTCATAATAAATTTCAGTTTTCATATCTCTAAGGTGGGGATTATAAAAGATTGTAAATCGTTGTTTATTTTGAGAAGTAAATGAATCAATATCTGAAAAAAATACTTAGACATTGCCAGGGACGTGATATAAAAACTCTCAAGGTGAGGAAAATCACAAGATGTAATTTAAGGATCCCTCTATCAATATGTAATTATTTCTATTGTCCCCTTTTAGAAAAACAGAGGTCATCAACAACCTCCAAGTTGCTACGATCCATCATCAAGCTTGCATCTTACTTACGGTCTCTTATCAGTCCAAGAGATACTCTCCTCACTTGGTTTCCATCATAGCACACTTTCCTGTTGCCTTCTTCCGTCCCTTCCCTTCATCCTTTCTTGATTCTGTCTTTCTCATAATCTTTTTTTATTTTAGCACAGGTCTCATTAAATTGCCAAGGCAGATCTTCTTGCCCCAGACTTCTGAGTGGCTGGGGTTACAGATATGCACCATCACACTGTCATGATCTTAACAGTGGAGTGCCTTTGTGTTCTGTGCTGAGGCTCCTTCTTCCTCCTTTTGTGATTTCATTCAGATTATTTATAAATTTACTATGATATTTCCCAGATTTAAATTTCTTGGACAGAACTTTCCTTTGAATTTAAAATTCATACCTCCAATTACAAACTGAAAAACACTTCTAGTGCAAATAGATAGCTCACTTTAAAACTTTTTCAACCTGAAAATCATTCTTCCTAAAATGTGTTGTACTCACCATTCTTCCTGATCATATTTTATAGTAACACCATTCTTTTAGTAGTTTAGGATAACAACCTGAAAGCATTCTGGGTTCTTCATTTCTTAAAAACCATATGTCAAATCTGTCTGTAAATTTTGTTGCTTTTGTATCAATATACATCCCAAATTCGACGAGGTCTTTGTATTTGGATAATCCTGGTCTAGGTGACCACCTGTTTTAGTCAGCTATTTCACAACTGCGACTAAAAGATCTGACCAGAACAATTATAGAGGAGGAAAAATTTATTTGAGGGCTCATGCTTTCAGAGGTCTTTGTCCATAGAAAGCCATCTCCATTCCTTGGGACTTGAGGTGAGGCTGAACATCATGGTGGAGTATATGGCAGAGGGAAGCAGCTCACATGAGATCAGGAAGCAGAGAGAGAGAGAGAGAGAGAGAGATAGAGAGAGAGATAGAGGGAGAAAGACCCCACTCACCATATACAAATATATACCCAAACCACATCCCAATTCCCACCTCCTCCAGCCACATCCCACCACTTCAGTTATCACTCAGTTAATTCCTATCAGGGATTAAATCACTGATTGGGTTAAGAATCTCACAACCCAATCATTTCTCCTCTGAACCTTCTTGCATTGTCTCACACTTGAGCTTTTGGGGGACACCTTAAATCCAAACCATAACAATCTGTCACCTGGATTATTTGGTAATAATCCAAATTGAGCACCATGTTTTTATCTTCCACCTGTCAGTTCTCAGCTTGGGGACCAGTGGACCAAAACATAATTTTGATCATGTCATTCCTTTGCTCACAATCATGTTTTTGTACTGGGGATAGGATCAAGGGCCTCACATATGCCAGGCAAGCATTGTACTACTGAGTTACATCTCCAGTCCTTGTCTGCTGATAATCTTCCAACAGCTGTCCTTGTCATTCACAGTAAAATCAAGCCCTTTACAGGGGTCTATAAGGAAGTGTCTATCCTGACCAGCTTCCATCACTTCTCTGGCCTCTACTGCTCCTCTCTTAATATGGAACAAATAATAACAATGATCGTCCCTTCCAAATATAAAAAGTAGATTAACCAATATAGTTAAGTTTCTACAATATAATATCAGTGGATCAAAAATTCTCTTTTTTATAGGTTAAAATTTTGAGGACATTCTTAAATGGTATTTTGAATATATGTGAGAATTTTATTCAACTCTTTCAATTGCATTACTATTTTCTAGAAGGACACAGAGGGGAGTAAAACATAAAAATGGTTTTCAAAAAATAAAGATTTTATTATTTTGTTATTCTCACACTGATATTGCAGAAAACAAGCTTGATACTAAGAAAAGAAAAGAGAAAGGAAGGACAGGAAAAGAAAGGAAGGAAGGAAGAAGGAAGGAAAGAGAAAAAAAGAATTAAGATGAAGGATGGGAGAAAAAGAGGAGATGGCAGATCTGTTAACACAAACATAGTCTTATGCTAATACAACAATGTAAAAATATTTTGTGCAATATCCTTAAATTTAAAACACATGTAGCAACAATACATTCCAACATGCATTACAGTCACGGAGGTGCCCTAAGTATATGTAAAACCACATATACATTCAAACAAATTGCAAAGCACATTAAAATCATCAAATATTTCAATACTGATATATACTGACATACTACAAGTTTCCTAAGGAATTCTTAATTATGATTGTCATAGTAACATATTAAGAAATAATTTATAAAAATAGAACCTGAGCATGGTGTGCCAATGTACTTATAAATTATTTTTATTCAGAAATCCATATAGATTTGTCCTTCATATGCAAATTTACAACTAAGGATGGAATTGTTTTCTTGGTGTTTGAGATGGAGAGCAATCCTGTTTTGCCATACCTGCAGGTTATTAATTAATTTCACATTCACCATTATTAAAATATTTTATTACCCATGATTGAATGTGTTAATGAAAAATAAGTACATGTCACAGGCAAATATTATCAAAAGTGTAACAGGGCAATGAGAGTCACACAACCAAAAATGTAATCCATTTGTCATTTCATTGAAGAATCCAATAAACCTGGAGATGTGCATTATTGTAACTAAATAACTCCTGGTTCACTTATGGGAGAAAAGGAAAACAATGACATTGTTTGATATTATTTATTATTAGATGCTCAAAAAATTCTTATAATACCTAATATATTAGGAAACAGAATATTTCCCATCCTGGAAAATATGAAAAAGAAATCTAAGTTTAGAAAAAGTCACATATTCTGATAAAAAATACTGAGGGAATTAGTTCGGGCCATAGGATAAATTGATCACATAAATCTCTAGCAAAATATATTAATAGCTACAGTAAAATCCAATAAAACAAAATTAGCATCTCTATGCCTCAGGGCACATTCGACCTCTCTTACAGATTCCAGTTTCCAGAAATTGTTTTGGCTCAAGCCTTTTCTCTGCTCAAAAGCACTTTGTTTTGAAGACACTTATTTTTTAAAATAGAGAAGTATTCTAACACAGAAAAACTTTGTATTAAAAATATACAAAGCTTATTTTGAATTAGCATTTTGGACAATATGTACAGAAGAAAATTTACTTCTATCATTTTCAGTCAAAAAATAAATGAGAGAAAATTGATGCTTTTAATTCTGACTATAATGGTCCCATATGCATGAACATGAAATGAAACAAGGCAATGAAGATATTTTGCAAACTATAAAGTAATAAAGTATAAGGCAGTATAACCATTTTCTTTATAAGGAAACATCTAAGATAGGAATTTTGTAATGTGTTCTTGGTCAAGCGAACATTATTAACTGTTCTAAAATAAAATATTTGAAGGCAGGTGCAGTGGTGCATGTCTGTAATACCAGCTATTCAGGAGGCTGAGGCAGGAGGATTTCAAGTTCATGGCCTGTCTGGACACTACCCCAAAATTAAAAATAAAATGAACTGTCCTGGGTTCAAGTCCAGTATCAAGGAAGGAAGAAAGAACAGAAGGAAGGGAGGGAGAAGGGAGGGAAGAAAAAAAATGTTAATAAAAGTTTTGATTGATAGAACTTCAGTATTTTTTCCAGAATAGTCTTTTACTTAAATATTAAGTCAACTGATCTACTTCCAAAGTAAGTAAATTTATTTTGTTAAGCAAATATTGTAGTTACTTATTTGCATATTTTTATTAATTTATTATTCAAAAGCTGATTTAAGTTGTTAAACAGCTAATCTTTAGACTACTTCACATGAAAGATTTACATTATTTTCCTTCTAAAATAGGTGTCTTCTCACAATGGTAAAGAAGGGTCATATCAGTCCTTAAAGTGAATATAAATGAAATTCAGAAGTTAACCAGATAAAATAAGTATGTAAAATTATTTTCATTTTTTCAGTCATACAAAGACAAACTAATGTTAGTGATGTGCTAGAGAAAAAATTGATCATCTTGGTCTCCTCAGAAGTACCACTTGAAGCCAAAGAAACAATAAAAACATAAAATAACAACAACAACAAAAAAACCCACAAATCTTTTATTAATATCTGTGTCTCTCTTGCACAGAGATTACTAGGCTTAATGTCTTGAATTTTGTGAGTGTCTGACTGGCCAGGGATAGGAACATACCTGTGGTTATCACTGAAAAGTGGTGATTTTCATTACATTGAAAGAGACGGATAGTTAGAGAGGAAACAATAACTTGGAAAGAGGGCCTTAGTTGATAGAATGTTCAGCCATTTTGTTTCTTTTGGGTCTTACTATTTGGGGCTTAGATATCACCAAGTCCAGGTAAAGTGAGGTCATGCGAAGGGATGAAAAAAATTTACAGGAAGCCATGAATCATGACATGAATATTCTGTCAAAAACCTCATGTACAATTTGTAAACCATGTGGTTCAGTTTTCCTAATTGCATCTTAAAAATATATTCTTGTCTTCTTAAAACCTCTGATTAAGTTGTATTAAAATATTTTAGTTGGGCCTATACTTTGCCTCAGATAACTAAGAAAATTAATGCTTCTCAACCCCATGTATTAGGCCAGAGGTGGACAGGAAAGAGCAACTTTCCTGATAATAGGATGACAGTCACAGTGGCAATATTCAGTAGTAATAGTACCCAAAATTAAAAAAAAAAAAAAAAAAAAAAACCCAAAAGAGATAGGAATCTTTCTGTCACCACAAGGACATGTTTCTCTATTGCCAAATCTAGAGGATATACATAATGTGTTATTGAAAAATCAATGGGAGGCCGGAGTTGGAGTTGTGGCTCAGTGCTTGCCTGCCATATGTGAGGCCCTGGGTTCGATCCTCAGCCCAGCATATAAATAAATAAAGATCGCGGCTGGGACTGTAGCTCAGTGTTAGAGCACTTGCCTAGCATGTGTGAGGCACTGGTTTCAATCCTCAGCATCACATAAAAATAAACAAATAAATAAAGACATTCTGTCCATGCAAACTACAAAAAAATTTAGTAAAATAAAACAATCCATTGACAATTTAAAAAAAAAGAAAGATCAGTGGGTTTCCTTTCAGTTAAACAAGATAACTGAGTATTTTTGAGAATGGAGGTGTGAGGGTTTTTTTTCTTTTACTAGTTTAAGTAGTTTTTGTTTTGTTTTTTTTTTTCATAACACTAACTTCAGATGTAAAGTTAATAAGGAATAGAACTGGATGGATGGAAATCATTTCAATATTTTAGGATCAGTCTTCATGTTTTAGTATGTGATCTGAACAAACTTAAGAATGATGTTTACTGAAGTAGACAATATCCAATCATCAGGCTCCACTTTTACAATGTATGTGGAGACTAACCACATCTCAGTTGCTCCCCTGGTGGTACTTTGATGATCTACAGCAAAGTCCTCCAATGTGGTCTGTCTGCTTATTATATAATCTTATCCCCTACAGTGTAATTTCTACATAGCAGACAGAATAATCATTTAACATGTGAGCCATATCGTGGGGCTCCCTTGATGTAAACAATGAAATACCTCCCCAGGTCATTTGTGACAACTCCTACCATGTGTCAGGGAAGCTGCATGACCTGGCCACCCAACTCCTACTCCTCACATCCTAGAATCCTTCTTAGTGAACCCTCTGGCTCTCTGTTCTCACTCTCACTCCCTTCTCTATTTCCTTTCCCCACTCTCTACTTCAGCTGACATATTCTCATTCTTCCTCAAATAGCACAAGTGCTTCTCTCACAGGGCCTTTCATAGTAACCATTCTTTCTGACCAGAAAATCCCCTCTTCCCATTTATCTGAAAAGTTAATTCCTCCTTCAAACATTGGATTATCACCTTAATTGCACCTGCCCCACCCAAAGCATTTAAAATTGAAACTCTCTCTGCTTATATGATTTTCCTTCACTTTCTTTAATTTTCCATTTCTCAAAGCACTTGTATTTGTCTTGATATGCTATATAATTTAATCATTTATTATGCTCAGTTTTATCACCTATTGTCTATATTCCCCCCTACAATATAAACTTCATAGTGAAAGAATTCTTGTTTCATTTACTGCTCTCGTTAAAGCATTCAAATTAGAGTTGAAGATATAATAGGCACTCAGTAAAATATTGCTTTACAAAATTAAGGAAAAGGATCTAGATATGGACCAGATTGCTACCATCCTAATCCGAATAAAGGATTCCACAATCACTGCAAAGAGGAGTTTTTCTTTTTCTTTTTGTTTTAATACATATTTATTGGATGTGTTTGTTAGCTTTGCAAAACTGTAACCAAAATAGCTGACAAGTACAGCTTAAAGGGAAAGTTTATTATGGCTCACAGTTCCAGAGGTTTAGTACATGGTTAGTGGACTCCATTGTTCTGGGCCCAAAGTGATGCACAACATCATGGCAGGAGGGCCCAGTAGAGGGAAGCTGCTCTCTTCATGGCAGCCAAGAAGCAGAGAGAGGGGAAGGGAAAGGGGCTGCAAGGAACATGTACCCTTCTAGGGCACACCCCCAGTGATCCATCTCCTCCAGCCATGCCCTCACCTGCCTACAGTTACCGCTCTTGTCAATTCATTCAAACTAGGATGGACTGATCAGGTTACATCATTTCACAATCTTTTCACCTCTGGTCATTTCTGAATTAATAGGAGCTTTTGAGGTGGAACCTCATATTCAAACCATACATTGGGCCTAAGTGTGAGCCAGACAGTGATATACTGACAAGAAAAAGCTAACATTGTCCCTAATTGCATGGGATTATGTCCTAGTGGGGGACACAAATATTAAATAATCATAAAAATAAATCTAATGTGTTATAAGATAGGCAGGGTACTAGAGAGATTTGACCTAGGGAGGAATGTTGACAGGCTTAAATAAAGAAGTAACAAGTGAGCTGAAATCTGAAGTATGGGTGCTTTAGAAAGAAAGGAGAAAGAACATTTCCTAAGAGTGGAATAAGAATGTACAAAGACCTGTGGTGAAAGAAAACACAGGAAAAAATAGAGTGATTTTTAATGGATACAGGGCTTGTTTCAGGGGTGATGAAATCTTCTAAAAATTGGCTGTGTGTGTCTTTGTGAAAAAACTAGGATATTACTGAATTGTACACTTTTAAGTAGGTGAACTGTATACTGTACCAGATGGTTTGAGCTCATCCATATAAAAATATCATTTTAAATGATATTAATCATTTAAAAATAATATTTTGCTATTTCTCACATGCAAATGCACAAATAACTTGCTCACTTATTAATAGAGAAAATCAAGAGAGAGAACAAACCAATCAATATGCCACAAATATGAATATGATATTTTTAAAAAATCCCAGAACGTTACTGATAACAAGCAAATCTTAAATAAATGAAATCAAGCAAATTATTAAAAATAAAGAAATACTTAAGTTTTTTATTCATGTGTCCTAATGAGGGGGTCAACTACTATAAATCTTTTTTAAGAATAGTTTATGTTTCCAGTACAATTGCAAGTCACTCACTTCTGATGCTTTTTTAACCAAACACTTCACATGGAAAAATAAAGGAACAATAATAGTTAAGACACTTTTTAACAATCCTAAGAAGGGATATGCCTTTGTGGATATTAAGATAGATTATAAGCTATAAAATAATTAAAACAAGGCTGTATGACAAAAAACAACATCATAATTCACTACAGTAGTTATTTGGCACAAAACGTGAGTTAATAGGCAAATTAATAGACTATAGTAAACTACCATAAAATAAACCCTAGTGTTTATAAAATTGATTTTTTACTGAAGGAACTATCACAACCAATGGAAAAATGTTAATCAATAGTATTAACACCATAAACCAAAATTAGCTTCAACTAAACTAAACACTTAAATAAATTACTAAAAATAAAGAAATATTTAACATACTGCTGAATTGGAAACAATTTACCAATTTTTAATAATAAATGCAGTTTAAGAAGAAAATGTTGATAGATGTGAATGAACAATAATTAAAGCTCCTGTGTCAAAAGAACACAAATCAAATTAAAATTAAAATTTTAGGCTGGAAAATATACCAAGGTTTATGTTGTGTTTGTATGTGTGCAGAAACACACAATTAAATTTGAGAAAACAGGAACATATAATAATAAATGATTAGAAAGAAAAGAAAATAAGAAATGTTTAACAAATATGAAAATAATAAATTTAAAATATTATACAGGGCTTCTTAATGGGTACAAGGAGAAAAAATTTCTTTGTACACATGAAAAGTGTTTTAAAATCAACTGCTGCTGCAACTAAAACTACCCAACCAGAGCAACTGTAGAGGAGGAAAGGTTTATTTGTGGGCTCACGGTTTCAGAGGGTTTAATCCACAGAAGGTTGGCTCCATTCCTCAGAGCTTAAGGTGAAGCAGAACATCATGGTAGGAGAGGGTGGCAGAGGAAAGTGGTTCATGTCATGATCAGGAAGCAGAGAGAGAGACTCTACTTTCCAGATACAAATATATATCCAAAGCCATGCCCCATTTCCCACCTCCTCCCGCCACACCCCACTTCAGTTACCACTCAGTTATCCCTTTCAGGGGATTACATCACTCACTGGGTTAAGACTCTCACAACCCAATAATTTCTCCTCTGAACCTTCTTGCATTGTCTTGCCCATGAGCTTTTGGGGGACACCTCACATCCAAACCATAATGAAAGCATTCAATAGTTTGTACCAAGACACTTAAAAATATTAATATCATTCAGTTTAATTATTCTAATCCTGATACTTTTTCTAGGCATGGCATCACCAATTTGGACATAAAAATAAGTTGAAAATAGGTGTAGACTTAAATTTTGTCTATAACAGGAGAAAACATAAGTCACACTTTTAATAGATAATAAAAATAAGATACTCTCAAATTTTTTAACAGCATTGGAAAATTTTTACAATGTAATATTGAGTTAGAAAATCATTAAACTGCACTTAGATTTTGATCACAATTTGGATATAAGAAAATATTAACAGAAATATGCAAAATGCAAATGTGGTAATTATGACTACCTTCCATGAATATAAAGTTTTAAAATGTTTTCTTTCTTCTCCACTTTTTAAAGTTCACATCCATTCCTATAATAGTCATGTACACAGTGGATGAAACTAGCTTCTCTAAATATTGCCCAGTTATTTCAATCATTTTTTTCATATTTTCTGCTAGTTTACAATTATTAAAATATGACACTAGGATCCATAATGACTTTAAATTCATTTAAATGGAAAAGCAAATATTTTACCTCAATCAAAATTACAATAAAATTGATATTATAGGTTATAGCATCTATTATCAACATGAATGAGTTTGTGGTTCATAAATAATAATTTTGAAGGCTGGTAGTACAGTCACATCTTTTAAATGTGTTCATAGCTCATATTTTCTTCCAGCTCTGTCAAGAAATAAATGATTAAAGAAGCAAGTTAAAACAAAATATTTCTTATTCTTTGTTAAACTTCACATTTCTATGTTACCAATTCATTGGGATATATGGAGCAAGTTTTTGCAGAAAGTTGAATTATAAGTAAAAATTGTGAGTTTAATTTATTCAAATTATAGGCATGTAAATCTGGTCAAGTCAAAACCACTTTATAAGTAGCAAAGAAATAGAACATATTATTAATTAATTTGCATTTGCTTAAATTCAAATGCATATTAAAACAGTTTTTTAGCCGGGCAAGGTGGCACATGCCTGTAATCCCCATGGCTTGGGAAGCTGAGGCAGGAGGATCCAGAGTTCAAAGCCAGCCTCAGCAAAATCACCTCAGCAAAAGTAAGTTGCTAAGCAATTCAGTGAGATCCGGTCTCTAAATAAAAATACAAAATAGGATTGGAGATGTGGCTTAGTGGTTGAGTGCCCCTGAGTTCAATCCCCGGTACCAAAAAAAAAAAAAAATGTTTTTTCAAATCTCTGTTTCCATTTATCTAAGACTGATCACAATGATGTGAAATTGGCATCATTCCTTTGATATTGAAATGGAAAAATAACCAAAGTAACGCCATTTTGTTCTGACCAGACTCCATTGTACTTGTAATGTTTTCCTTTCAGCCTCCAGAAGCTGTATGTATGCTGACGGTACAGTGGAAACTTCCCACATCCCTGACCATGGCCCTGCTGTATAACAAAAATGACTCTGAAATGTGTAATCAACACAATCCTCTCATGTAATCAAATAGCTGTCTTTACAGGGTCTTTCTGACTTACATGTGCCTCAGTTGTCCTTGTGGTTTTGTGAAATTTTGCCTTTATAAACTCTGTACTTCTAAAATTCAGGGATGGGAGATCTTTGAGGCGTTAGCCTGTTTCCAGTCACTGCTTACCTGGCATGCTCATTAAAAAACCCTTTTCCCTTTCAATTTGGTTCAATATGCATGGTGGTTTGTAATTTTCCTACTCCCCATAACAATATGTGAAATTACTTTTGAAAACACTGTAATAGTAAATTATGTTAAAAACTTTGGTTCACTAATTTAAGTGAGGTTATTATCTTTTCTGTTTCTATATGCCCCTCCTGCTCAAATTCAAATATTTTAATCTTTAGTTAAGTTCAAATATTAAAATGAGGGTAATCATTTCATTCTAAGCCTGTGCTCATTCTCCTCAGCCATTAGCTCTTTTCCTTTGAGTGTTTTGAATTTGTGTGACAGCAAGAATTGAAAGAACATCAACTCCTGGGTGCAGTGGCACAATCCCCGCAATTTGGGAGGCTGAGGCAAGAGAATCCCACGTTCCATGCCAGCCTCAGCAACTTAGTGTTACCTACCTGTCTCAAAATAAAAAATAAACAAGGCTGGGGGTGCAGGTTAGTGGTAGAGCACTCAGGGGTTGAAACCCCGGAACCACAAAAAAACAAAAAAAACAAACAAAAAAAAAAAAAACAGAAAAAAAGACAGAAGGAAAGAAGGAGCATCAGCTGCCTCTTTTAATCTGAATTTAAGTGCCCTAACTGCCAATTAGAAGCCCTCAATTCTTTGGTATTTTGTAAGAGTTACACATTGCAGTCTTTTGAAAGATTGACTCAGCAGAGCTTCACAATCCTTCTGTCAAACCTATGCAGTTTTAAAAACTAGCTCTTCATTTTTTCTCTGAATTTAAATTTATATAGTGGTACAAATTAAGATTATTGTGCCCATCCTATTTTTGTCCCAAACTTATTTTTGCTAAGCAGTAAAAACTATTGTAGTAAAATTTGTTAGCATGTATTTGTGCTACTCCTTGATCCTGTAGCTCTGTGCCACTTTTTTGACTGTATTTCATTAAAATTACTACATGTACATGTCTTGACCTTGTATGTATGTTTCATGCCATATCCTATTGGACTATTGGAATAACTGAAACAATAGTCTTAAATCTGTTCTGGTTGCAATGTTTCTACCACCTTCTATTTTCTCCATCTCTCTCTTGCTAAACTCAACATCCTCAAAATGCAGAAATGATTGGATTTTCATTAGTTTGCTAAATAAGTCTCTACACATTACAAGGAGCAGCTATTGCTTAGGAAATGTCAATAACCTTAGAAGTCAAACCATGCTGATTTGCTTCTGTTGAAGCATGGGAAAAACTACTGCTCTGGATTTATTAGCTGGTTCTATCGGGAACATTAAAAAAAAAAACAAGTTTCTGAATGTGAACAAGAGCCATGAGGAGCAGGAAAGTGTGCTATGTGGAAAGCAGATGCTGTGCCTCCTAAACATGGCTGTTGCCCTGATCAATTTTGCTAGGTCAGTTACCTTTCCTGAACCCCAGTTTCATCTGCAAAAACAATAAGTGGTCATAATTTTTAAAACAATTTTATTGAACTATCTTCGGAGAAATTTACTTGAAAACAAAATTTCCTCCCAACCTAGAAAAGCAATCCAACAGAGGAGAAAAGAATGAAAACATTATTGAATAGCATTAAACCAGGATGTGATGCACATCACAGGTAATCACTAAGAGATTGCAAAGTCAGAGAGCAATCTCATCCTTTTATATTGCTAAACAGATACAGTCCATTACATACTTGTTCTCAATGTAAACAATAACTAGTTCTCAAATAAGAGGACCTGATGGCACCATGTGTCACATACGGTTCATGTCAGATTCTTGGTAGTTGGGTTGGTCATCTATGTTTGCTAATTGACTTCAACCAAAGAAAATACAAATGTCTGGTGTTTATGACCAGAAATAGTTTTGCAACCTGGAGTGAGATGCCCACTCAAGTTAGGCTTCTATCCTTCCACAGAAACTGGGAAAGGGAAACTTTCTTTTCTGATTACATTTGGAAAAGATTCTTCACAGACTTGAGAAAGATGTTCCTTGGCTTTTAAGCTACCCAGTAGTTTATTTCACTTTTTAAAAGACTGACATGCATTTCATAAAACAGAGAAAGAATTCTTACCTCCAATTGAAAGCAACGGAGACAACTGACCACGGCTGAAACCTGGAAACTGTGAGTCAAAATAAATTTTCCTCATTTCAGTTGTTTAATCCAGGGCAGAAAGCTGACATATGCTTATTTCCTCTTGGGGTCCCTGTAAGAAATAGAGCACTATGGAGGAGCTGCACACTGATAAAGGATACAGTATTCAATGCAGGTTAGGCCCCTGAATGTTGCAGCCTGGCCTCCTCAAATAGTCCTCAGACAACTCCATTCTCCAACTGGACTCTTCCTAGGATTCCAGACTTTAAATATTCTCTATAATTAGATGAACCTCAAATTTATATCTATAGCCCAGACCTCTATCCCATGATGTTTTGTAAATCCAATGGCCTTCACATTTCTACTCTTACATGTATATAAGAAAAAATTTAGCTCCCCCACTTTATAACCAGCATGCCCAGCTTAGTAAACAGCACCACCATTCATTCAGCTACTCAGACCAAAGACTGATAGAGATAGATAGATAGATAGATAGATAGATAGATAGATAGATAGATAGATAGATAGATAGATCCCACCTCCACATATAATTCATTGCCAAGTTTTAGCTTTTAATTACTATTGAAACATTGGAATGGGTTGGGGCCTTCTGGGAAACTGAGGCAACATGAAGGCCTCCTTCAAACCCTAATTCTTATTATTAAGTCAGAAAGACTTCAGACATATCACTCAGAGTAACAGGAATAGATAGGAAAGGGGAAAAGGAGACACTCTCAAGGAAGAGAGTGGGTCAGCTCAGAAAGAAGAGACAGCATGCTCCTCCTGTCATCCAGTCTTATTGGGGGGCAGCCCAGGGAAGTTTCCAAAGAGTCCCAGCCAGATCCACCTCCTGACTTTCAGCTAAACATCAGATTTCCAAGTCTCTGTTATCATGAAAACTCAAGGTCACTTCGGCCCTTGCTAACTCACTCTAATTGGAGCTCATTCTTACATTTATGTTTAGGGGGAATCATCCTTATCTCTCTGAGTTCTGAGATGTGGTCTGTGTAACAGTCACACAAGTGCCACCCTTCAGGGTGACTTGTGTTCTTCTTACCATCAGCCTTTGGGGCCTGCATCTTTCCTGCAGATAACAGGTACTTTGCTGAGAAATATGACATATGCTCTAGACCTAAGCAGACAGGACTGCAGGTACATTGATTTTTGAAAGTGGAAGCATGTGGAGGTCAGCACAGTGGGCCCATTTTATAGAATTATTCCCTCAACCTCAAGTTCCCAGCATTCATATCTGTCTTCTATTGCTATCACCCGAATATTAACCACTTCTCATTTCTCACCACTGTCACTCAAATTGAAGCTGCCATCATCTCTTCCAAAAAACACCAACTTTTCAGAATACCAAAATGACATTCAAAAAACACATCAGATAGTGTCATACCCTTGCTCAAGATCATGTCATAGCCCCTTGCTCAAGATCATGTCAGAGCTTCCCATCACAGAGCAAAAAGCAAAGCTCTTGTTGAGTGAAGTAGGATAGTCATGAAGAGACAAATGCCCATGTTAATTCACTTACATTATGAATATTTAATACAGTCAGATTCATAGGGGGAAAAACAGAATGTTTCTTACCAGAGGCTGTCGAGTTGTGTGTTGGCCATAATGCTTCAGTTTTACGAGCTGAAAAAATTCCAGAAATCTATTCCACAACAATGGACTATACTTAACAATACTAAGCAGTATACATGAAGATAGCTGAGATGATTTAAAAAAAGAAAAAAAGCTGTTGACATGATCTACAATGTCCTCATAACACATATATATGTGTCTAAGAGAAAACCACTAGAATGGTAATAGAATAAAATATATAAAACAAACTAGTAAGAATCTATCGACTGTATATGCTCCATAAAATATTTGACCATCAGGAGGGGAGAGGGAGGAAAGGTAGAGTAAGAATATAAAGGAAGCCCTCTAATCCTTGAATGATCTGTAATAAATTTAGGACTCTATGAGCTTTTAATTAATAGATCTTCATAGCTAATGCCGGTAATATTGAATTAGACCTATGTTCCTTCTAAAATCTTAGTTTTGATTTTCAAAATGAACTTATTATTTATCTTTCATTGACTAAACCACATATTTGTTTGGAAGGACAATGTGATAATTTAGATAAAAGTGTGATTTAAACAGAAAACACTACCCAGCCCCTGAGAAAGGATATAGCAACTCATTTCTAAGATTTGTTTTCTTTTCCACATTACTCAGGGGCCTTCTTTTCAAGGAAAAGATGGACTTATTGTTTAGTCAATAAAGTATAGAACTATGCACTCAATAAATGTTGATTTCTTATGAAGGTTTAAAAGTACAGATATTTTGTTCTGGTTTTTTTTGTGCACAATTTTACACAAAGGAATTTATGCCTGTTCTATACTGTCACTTTAGTGACATTCCTACTCCTATTAAAAGCTGCCTGGAAACTTTGAAGAAAAGAGAAGGTATTCACAGTAGACTGCTTAACATGTGTAAAGAAGCATATTTAGTTTAAATTCAGATATATTTGATTTAAACCACATCACTTCAACCACAACATCTGCACACATATACCCAACCATGCCTGCAAAAAGAAAAGAAAAAAAAAAAAAAAACTATAGTAAAAGGAAATGCTTTATTACATGTTTTACCTACTTTAAGGTGCTGACTATTAAGTAATTCTGCTGCCTCAGAACTAGGTTAACTATTAAAAGTTGTGTAAATGTTACTGATTATTTCTGTTGCTTTTTCATACAATTAACATAAACTTGATCTATGTTGGTAATTTTAAAAAACACACACACAAAGGATCTTAGGCAGCATTAAAAATGCTGATCTGCAATTTGCTACCAGGAATGCAGGCGCTCATTCTTACATACCCTGAGGGTGAGCAAGTTGAGGATATTTTAATAAATTCACAAGTTAAATTCTATTTTTGAAAAAGCCTTAGAAATTAATGCTAAACTCTAAACAGGATTGGTTGTACCATATTAGATCATAAGTGATATGCAAACATTTCTTTTTAGAAAAAACCCACCAGCATAATTTATAGGATTATTTTTCAATTATAGACATTTAAGACTATTCGCAAAACTACTCTGTACTTATAGTTAACCTGCAAACAAAGAACAAGAGACTTCTAAGGTTCATAATAAGGAGTGACTCTTAAAATTAACTGTACATAAAATTATTTAGGGAATTTCTAAAGAATAATGATGACAGTGACTGCCTCCCAGAAATTCTTAGTTTTCTGAGACAAGGCCACTGATCTGCGAATGACCTGGAATAATCAGACCTGTTCAGACTTAGTGTTGTTCAAAGCCTTCTCTCAACCCCATACACAAAACACATTAAAAACAAATTAATTAAGGCATTCGACTTTAGTTGCAGTATCTGGTAACTTCATTGTCTAACCACAGCCATCTCACAATCTCAATTTAGGAATAACATTGGGATTTGATAAATTAACACTCTGGGGAAAGAGGGCAAGGGTGAGAACCAAAAAACAAACAAACAAAAAAGGCAGAACTGCTGTCTACCGTGATAAAATACTCCAAAAAATGGATGAAAATTGAATTTCCATATTTTTCTAGACAGTTTCCCAAGAGTGAGCCCCTTTGAACACTATCAGCCATAGTAAAAATTCTCTGCTATCTCTACTATCAGGGGCTTCTTCTCCACAGAAAAGAAAAAAAAAAGCAAGAAAAATTGTCATTTGTAATTTTTTGCAGGAAAACCAAGTAGGATGAAGGAGAAAGTGAAAAAAAGAAAGAAAGAAAAAAAAAAAAAACAGACACAACTCAATATACTAAAGGAGTTCATGGTATTTGTAACAAACACCTTTGGGAACATGATGTATGCAGTTCATGATGTCTCTTCCTTGGAGATTCTGCCCTTATCCACTTATTCCTTTGATGGGTAGCCTCACTTATATTCATACTATGCTCTATTAGCATAGTTTGAGAGTTAGTTGATAGGTGCTATTGCAATAAAATTCTTTCCTAGGTAACCTGGAGTTGCAATTCAAGTTTAGATTGTTACTACTGATTTTTACGGTGATTTAAAATTCTTAATCTTCAACATTAGCCATCATGTGTCAGAAAACAGATTGTCAATATCAAAATGATTAAAATGAGACCTCTGAAACTCATCACGACCTTACATTTCCTGTTTTAATGAACAAAACCACCCTAAAGACCACATATTTACTTCCTCATTCATTTATTCCATCTTATTTAAAATGTGCATTCTATTTGTAATACACAAAAATGGTATCTATTAATTTAACTTTATATGTTGCTCAAATCCTCAACTCCTTCTTTATATCTTAAGTATTTAATAGTATTTTAATGTTTGGTTTCTTATTAACTCTTCCAGTAATTTTGTGCTTTTCAGTGTACCTTATATTTTCAATTTTTTTTTCACAATTATTGTTTGCTCCACTATTCATTAAGTACATTTATGATGGGATTGTCTTCATTATCAATTATATCCAAAGGAGTTAATAAATATAAAGACCTTGCCTTATGCCTGTCACACAAAGAAAAAATGTGATTATTTTTAATATTGGGCAACTAAAGATTATCATCTTTTGCTCATTTTATTTTATAAGCTGTATTTGAATGACCGCTATGTACTTGTCACTGTGTTTGGCTTTGGTTATAATCTCTATCCCCAAGGAATCCACATTTTAATAAGACTCATTAATATTGCAGCCTTAGTATAAGAATATACCTTTTATCAATGTAGGTAAAAGTCAATATATTATTTGCTTTTTATTCTTTCAAATTCTATCACTAATGCACCTAACTGCTTGTCTTTCCTATTGTTTGTTCAATAATTTTTTTCCCTTTTCCATTAAGAACAACATAGAATTAAATTTACTTTTGTTTTTTAAATACAGTCTGAGAGCAAGCTTGTTTCAGTAGGATATTTTATCCTGTTAAAAAGCATTCACTGAAGTTCTTGGTTAATTTAGTTTTCTTGTTTTATTCTTTTAGTTCATCAAAATTCCTTATTTTTTTTTTATTTTTTGTCTATCATCATATGCACTGAGCTATTATTCCTCTATTCTCTGCAGTTACTTGAGAGTCAAAACATTTTTTAATTCCAGTTTAATTCATCATGTAAGTTTTTCCAAAATCTACATGAGACTACTTTTACTATGAAAATTAAACAAATACAGATATTTTGACTCCTTTTCCCTCATGCTGGAAGGAAAAATATCAATGATTTTTCAACTTCTTACCCATTTCTAGTTTTTGTCAAATTAATCTTGCAATGTCAACATAAATAATAATCATAAAATTTTCAAGAAATCAAAAATATTCATGATTTCTTCCCATTAGATGGAAACAGATTTAGATTTGTAATTTCATGTAACTTATTTCTGCTCATGACTTTTACCTTAATATAAGGCATCATACTTTTCTAAACTTGTTGTAGATATTTTATATCAATTATTCAGAGTAGTCCAGACATTCACACAACTGCCACTACCCTAGAACCCCATAAACAATCCATCATGTTTCTGAGAAAGTGTCTTGTTGCATTTGCATGTGAAACATCAACTTGCTTGGGTGTCAAATTTTTGATTCAAAACTTTTTTCTCTCAAAATTTTATGATCATTATTCCATTGTCATCTGATGTTTCACGTTGTAGAGGAATATTGCTGCAAGTTTGTTTGTTTTAAGTAACAGGTTTTATTATTGTTATTTTTCTATATGAGAGTCTAAAGGATTTTTTTGTGTGTGAGAATTTAGATGACACTAATACATATCTAGGCAAGGATCTCTTCTTCAATTTTGCCTAGGAAATAACAATGTTTCAGCCTTATTTTTACTTTGCTAAATTTGTCTTTGCTCATATTTTACATTCATTTGACAGTTCTTTACTCCTTTCTGAATGGGAACATTTCTTTTGAGGTTTGGTTTTTACGAGCGAGATAATGTTAAAATTTTTCTAAACGCCCACCTCTAATTCTCAACATCATTCATGTAATAGCTGGGAATTTTTTTCCTCAAATCCAAAGCCAGAATTGAATTGTAATACTATTACACTTAGTCCTACTTCAAATAAATAGTGCAGGATTATTCTAGAGTAACTATAATAGAAGTTTGACTCCTGTCCAAATCTAAGACTCTGAAAATAAATGCAAAATAAAAGCACTGATCTCCAAACTCCTTTCATCACAATCCTCTATCAGAAAAAAAAAAAATATATATATATATATATATAATATATGTGAGAGTTAATGTAATAATGCACTACTCTGTCCACCTGCTACATCAGTAGAGTTTTGGCAAATAAAGCAATAGCCACACATTTTCCAGTTTACATCTCTGCTTTATCCAACCCACACAATGGGAAAACTAAAATCTGTTGTCTATCTTCTTGATTTCCCTCAAGGCAAGCATAGGTGAGGACTATGTTTACCATTTCAACTCCATCATTTTTCAGTTATTTATTGTCTGTAATTAAATTTTAATGTCATGGCTTAGTTTCATCACTTCCTGTGTAGAAGGACAGAGGGAATCTTTATGAGTTTAGTTTGAGCATGCTGTATGCTACATCATAAAGAGTTGGCCAAAGATTAATATAAGAATATTTAGAAGCTCTATCGTCTAACATAACTTCAATCACATCACTCCTCTAGTTAAAATCCTTTAGAGTCTCTAACGACCTACAAAACACAATTCAAACTTCTCAGTGAGGATGACACCATTAGTCATGCATTATCTCCCATCACTGTTTCAAAGTGTACTCTTGTGTCCAATGCTTAGAGACTATTTTTGGCCAGACACAGTGGCACAACCACCCAGCTCAGGAGGCTGAGGTAGGATAATATCAAGTTCCAGGCCAGGGCTGGGGATCTACTTTAGGACAGCATTTGCTTAGCATGTGCCCAGGTCCTGGAGTTAATCCCCAGTACCACCAAAAAAGAAACTATTTTATTTCCCACAGTGAACTCACTTTTTTCGAGCTATCATGTCTTGGCATGCATCATTTCCTACAAAAAAAAAAAAATAATAATAATAATAATAAGGCGTACCCGCTTCTCTTCCATTTGCTTGATCAACAAGAAGTTATTTTCCAAGGAAGGCAATATGTTAGTTACCACAAGAATTCAGGTCTTAGCCTACTGTCTATAAGGTTTCAAGTATAGTGTGTATGTGTGTTGTATGATTATATTAGGCACAATATAATAAAGCTTCAAGTAAATGAAGACATCCCTTAGGCAGTTGTTTATCTTGCTTATATGATAGTGTTATGTTATGTATATGTTTTCCAAACCATCTGCTTCCCTCTTCTTTTACTGCATAATGGTTCTTTACATACTATCTACATGGTGCATTACCCTAATTTACTTCCCAAGTTTCCATATCCCAAATACAAATGCCTAAACCTAGAAGAGCCAATCTTGTTTTCATCCATAACACATATATCAACAGCAGTATTCCACATAATTGATACATTGAACAAGTTCTACTAAGAACAGATATCTAATTTTAATATTTTCTGAATAACATCATTTTCTAAAAGGAGTTATAAATCATTTAAATTGAGTAAACTACAACCAGAGGAGTGAAAAACGGAATTGTCTAAAAAAGTTATATTTTTGTGCTACTAATTTAGCAACTTGATGGAAATGATATGATATAAACCATATTGAAAACTGGTATTTCTTCAATATTTAGAAATAAGAATATACATTTGAATAAATATGTAACTTCTCTAGGATATTACTTTGCAATTATATGCTGCTTGCACAATGTCAGCCACCATTTTAAGAATCTTCACACAAGCCTAGAAAACAAGTAACATTATTTTTCTTACTTTGTATATGTGCTAAGACACAGAGAAGTCAAATAAGTTACATTTAAACACACTTCTAGTATGTAGTATATGGGCTGTTAAGTACAATGTAATAAATTCTATCTACACAAGGTTTACAAACATCCTCATAAATTTATGATTAATAATTGATGTAAATGTAAAACATACATTATTTTATGAATTTTTTAATTATAAAGAAATAGTATTTTCAGATTGATAGTTGAGTGTTCCTAAGTAATCAACTTATTTCTAAGAGGAAGGACATGATTATTTGTAGTATCTCAGCAGTAAAAAAGAGTTCCATCTACACTACTTTAATATGTGAAAATTTGGAATTACTTTGCAATTTAATTAAAATTGTAGTTAGAGAAAAAGCATGTATTAAATGCCAACATTAGACCATTTTTAAGTATTCCAATTTTTGGCTTCTGGATGTAGTCAATGCCTCATATACTGCAGGTTTCTTCCTGTGTACAATGCACAATGTTAACTACTGGCTAACTTAGTAAATGATTCAACCATTAATCTGAATGTGTGTGGGTATTGTTCTCTTTCTGAAACTGGCTTCCTTGCTGGAGGTTAAAGACAAAATTATTATGGTACTTGTGAAAGCACATGAAATTACAACATGTATTATGCAATATATATCATGATATGAAATAAATATATAATACAATTTTTTTATATTACAAAAAAATTCAGGATCAGAATAATAGATATAGGAACCTATATTAGTCAGCTTTTTGCCACTGTGACCAAATACCTGAGAAGAACAACTTAGAGGAGGAAAAGTTTATTTTAGGCTCAAAGTTTCAAAGGTCTCAGTTCATAGTCATGTGACTTCATTGCTCTGGGCCTGAGCAAAGTTGAACATCATGGCAGAAAAGTGTGGCAGAGGAAAAGCTACTCCGCTTATGACAATCAGAAAGCAGAGGAAGAAAGGGAGGGAGAGAGAGAGAGAGAAATGTACCAGGAAAAGATACAGTCCCCAAGGCCATGTCCCTAGTGACCTACTTCCTCTAGCCACATCCCACCCTCCTAGAGCTCCCACCCAGAAATCCATTCAAATTAATTTATCGAGTGGATTAATCCATGAATTATGAGGTTTTAGCCCTTATGATTCAGTCATCCTACCACTGAACATTGCTTTATTGCCTAACATATGAGCCTTTGTAGGGACATTCCATATACAAATCAAAACAACTATATAGGGAGAATTTGCAGTAAGGAAGAATTCAACTCCAACTGCAGCATGGGCAAGTGGGAATTCACAGCTAACGAGGAGTGTGAAGGTCAATGGATGGAAAATTACTGAGAGAAAACATGGGTATAGGAGTCATTAGATACCAGAGGTGTTGGTTCTTAGTAAACTGACTTTTCTGGGTTCTTGTTACTACTGAGCTTTATAAGGAAAAACTATTATTACATAACTTACTTGTAATACTGAATAACTGGTAATAATGCATGAAAAATGTGAAGTAAATATCATAATTATTTTAAGATAAACTCAATTCATTTTTATAATTTTAAATCACTATTAAGTTTTCTGAAATTAGAGCAATTGAAAGGACAATGAGAAAAATATGATAGGTATAATTAAGTTCTTCATATCAAATTGATTCTCATGTCAAAGTCCCACCTAATTATAAGGAGCAAGAATGAACTCTCTGAAATTACAACATGTATTATGCAATATATATCATGATATGAAATAAATATATAATACAATTTTTTATATTATAAAAAAATTCTATCTTGCACACAATATGCCTATCCTACATATAGCTACTATTGTGAAATACATATGCTTCCAGAATGAAAAGTAAGAACTTTCTAATTTTAGTTTTATCCTATTGTTCTAAGACCCTTCTAAATTAACATTGCTTCTATGTCATTCCCTAAAGGATCACATTCAATCTAACACTCAATATGTATCCAATGCATATAAATTTTAAAAATTTGTATATATGTATCCATATATACATATGCATATAAATATGTTTGTATATAAAATATATATATGCTTTTAGTAACTCAGCGGAGGAATGAATGGTTTAAATATAAATATTTAAACATAGTTATCAAAGGAAAAAATCATCAAACCATGAATATATTTAATATACTTAAAATACCATAATATATTATTTGCCTTTATTAATTTTCTGCTTATCCCTCAATGAACTTGAAGTCATATAAAATATGATAAAACATCTTACAGATAATTTTGCCTAAAATATTTTTTAAATGAGAAGCCAAGTGATTTCTCATTACTTCAAAAGGTCTCCTACTTACATGAAATTCATTTTATTTTTATGAAGAAATTTTAAAACCCACTGAATTACACACCTCAGTCTTCTATAACTCCTGAACAAAAATTCTGTATTCTGGTTTACATTGTTTCTTCTAAACTGGGTTTTATATAATATCCATAATCTGAATCTGTAAAATAGGAATTGTCTCTATTTTGTTTTATAATGTAGACATGGTGTTTTTGTCATGGTAGCATTTTTGTCTACTTTAAGAATCTTAGGTCTCTTTGGAGGAATATTCAAATGACTGCTAACCTAGGGTGTTATTTTAATGTTGAAAACATTGTTTTGCCATTTTGTAATTAAAGAGATTTTTCTTGATGCAAATATTCAGCAACACTCTTCAGGGACATTTTCAAGCAAATGTTCCCACTTTGTGTGTGTAGCAAATGAAGTGATTTTTATACTTTTCCTAGTACTGTTTGTAAGCTTGCGAAAGTGCTTCGCTCTAAGAATGGCCTATGATGGCTATAAGCACAGCAGTCTGAAGAAAATCTTTAAGAATACTGAAACACAATTTGAAGCAATGTGGAAGAACTGTCGACTTTTGGGAAATAACAACAGCAGACAGACCAACCTGGCACACAGCAATCAGAAATGAGGTCATTCACATTAGCAAAAACCTTGGGCATTTCTAAGGAAAGAGAATAAGCCAAAAACAACCATTTCCCCAAGCCAAAAGATTCTTCACATGTACAGTAAAAAAAAAAAAAAAAAAAAAAAAAAAGGCTGCTGACTCCATATAGATCCTTCCAGTAACCTCTAAGGTTCACAATTAACAACAACATCATCAGGCAGCTGTATTATCTTCACATAAGGAGTTCACAAATGTAATGTATTAATGAGATTTCAAAAGTTTAAGTTCTTTAAACAAGGTATTCAACATTACTCTCTCCATCTTCAACTGCTGACTTTAGCAATCCTATTTTCTATAGTCATTTCTTCAAGTAATTTTCTACATATTCAGAGAAGTGGGGAAAAAAAGGTTTGAGAATTATGAATCATGTTCAGCTAGCTGGTAATTGAAATGCTTTCTTAGCGCACACTTTCCAGTAGGGTGTTGCTGTGGGGGAAAATTTACCTCCTGTGGATTGTCTTCAAAGCTGTAAAAACTCCTTATTTTGTTTTCTTTAGCTTGAGGTTGGGGCGGGGGGTTGATGTTTCATCCTCATTCTGATAAAATGATTTTTGTTCCATATGTTCTGTTTGAAGGCCTGTAATTTCACCACTGTTGATGGTGGAAATGAAGTTTGGTGGAGGAAATGATGTGGAAAGTTGCATTTGATATTTCTGGGCTGTCCCAGCAAATTTGAGAGTGAGCAAGCAAACAGATTTTTACACACAGCATTTTCTATGACATTAGAAAGCTACAAATATTCTTTCCTTTTCAAAAAAAATAATTATTTTGGTTTGATTTATCAATAATGTTTTCACTGTAATTATAGTAGAAATAATGAATGGATCTTCTGTCTGCTAAGAATTATGCTCTCTTATATGGAGCTTGTTTGGTGGGCTCTACCAATAAGTCAAACAAATTTAACATATTAAGGTTGTTATGCACAGTAATTTTCAGCAGAGCAGTACAATAGCTTTATTTCCTGGCAATAGTTTCTTATAATAAATTGACATCAAAACAAATGAAAAGTTGGAAAGTTATTTCTCCTAATATAAAAAATGTATTATATAATGAACCTGTTTCCATGTAGGTTGAGAGTGAGATCAAGACTTCATCTTGATGCATATCATGGTAGCAAAATGCAAAAACCAACCATGCTTAATTGGAGTAAGCATGGGAACATCTAAAGTTATGTTGGAACAAGGTTAAGTTCAAAAACCAGAAACTTTTCCTCTCCTTCTTTCCTTTCCTCCTTCCCTCCCTCTTTTTCTTTCATTCTTACACTGACAAATCTTAGTGGAAATAAACATGATTATTTGAATGAAGTGATGATGAATGGTTGCTCAGTCCCTTAGTCTTTTGTGTGGCCATTTGGAGTGGTCACGCCTGTCACCTCACAACTACATACAATAATGAAAATGGACTTTTTAATTAGTTACATTCAACACAATGGCTGCAAGACTGTAACATCCTTTATGCAAATGATTCTTTACAAATTATTAATTAGTTTTTGAAGAATATTAATTTCTATAACTCCCCCAAATTATTACTATTGGGAAACAGGTTTGAATTTATTTTAACTATAGTGAAATTTCACTCAGTGACAACTAATCAAGCAAGGGAAAAGAGACCTTGGTGTTAAACAAGAAGTGCACTTTTATTATTGCTTCCTGTGGATGCTCTAATTTGTATGCATAAACATGATTTTAAATACATAAAGTATTATCTATGGTTACATAAATGTTTGGAAAAACTGATTCTAAAATAATGTATACAAAGTAAAATTAAGGTAAGTTCAAAAGTGTTTTATAACTAACATGCTTATGTTTACATATATTTAAAAAATGAAAAATAAAAATTCAAAACGTGCACAAGGGAGCACCTAATGATTTCAGGCACTCTACTAAGCTATTTAAGCTCAACCAGTAGAACTTCTAGGTTAATACCTGGAGTCCATTCTTTTTGACTGCAAATAAGGCACTTTATTTCAACTAGAAATACCCTAGAGCAAATATAAAAATAAACATAAAACACAACAAAGCACAAAGATAATTTTGTTAAAATTAACAATGTCTTCTATCTACCACATTACTATTAGATATAATGCCATAGGCAATATTATAAAACAATCTATATTCAAATTCATGACTAGGCATGTCAGATGATTAGTTTTATATTGTACTTTAAAAGTAAATATAGTTTTAGAACTCAAATATATATTTTCAAATATATTCTTGGAAAACTAAAGATGTACTCTATAAAACCACATTTAAAAAAACTTTTAAATATTAAGTGCTAGCTTACCAGATTAGTTATTGTGAGGTACTAAGAGTAGGACCTGGGTAAAGAACAATGCGATTTGAGGAGAAAAATAACTGATGAGAATTTTCAGATCAGTGAAGGACAAGTTCTATGAGCAGAAAATAACTGCTTCTAAGTATGGCAAACTATGTAAGTTAGGAGGCACCATACAATAAACTTCAACTAGTACATAGAGTGCACCTAAGATTATAAAAGATTAGCTTAGCTACCATTGAAATTTTTCACTCATGTTTATTGTATGTATATTTGTTTGCTCCATTCAAAAGTCTCTTGAAATTGGCAAATATTAGTTGGAAAGTTTTTAACATTTTGAGAGACTTCAAGATCTCATTGAAAACATGAGTAATGTTTTGGAAGCTCCAAATATATATGTATATATGGCAAGAAAATATGTGCATAAACAAATATATGTGTATATACACATTGCTACAAACTCTGGGCTTCACAGACACATGGTTTCTGTAGGCAACCCTCGGAATCCAGATGCCTAATTTTTTAAAACTAGAGTTTAGCCAGTGATATACTTTAAAAAAGTTACTAAAAAATTAACAAGTTCAAAAATACTACTTATCAGTCTTCCTTCATGCTTAAAATGATCCACAGCTACTACTAGTGTTATATCTCAGGAATCACCTGTTAATCATATTACAATAACTGTAAAAACTTAGATAATCTGATATCAGCATGGGGACTTTTATTAGAATACTAGCATATAACCTTATCTAGATAGGTCAAGTGGAAGTTCAGGCAACTCTGAGGTTTAAAACAAAATTATGAACAAAACCAAATCTCAGGCTGACATTGTAACCCAATGGTAGAGCACTTGCCTAGCATGTGTGAGGCACTGGATTTGATTCTCAGCACTGCATATAAATAAAGAAATAAAATAAAGGTCCATCAACAACTAAATTTTTTTTTTAAAAAGTCTCATTTAGAAATCTGTAAAGTGCTATAGGAACCAGGGTGCAGTAATAAAACTCTGATGTCCTGGTGGTGGTTTAAAATGTAGAAGAAAGAAGTAGAAGGGGTTGAAGATCAACATTTCCTTTTTCTAAATTGAGCTTAAAATTATTAGTTTGGATAGAGTTAGTGTGCATATAAATGGTGACCAACAAAACTGTACAAAACCAAAATCTTGAAAATAGGCTTCAACTTGTAAAAACAGCATATTTTCTCTCTTTAACCTGAATAAATATCATTGCATTGCAAAATCACAGAAAAGTAGCTTAGCTGTTCCTGTTAATATACTATCAGGGGACATTTCAAATAATCAGAATGTGACCTACTGATTGAACAGGAAGAGAAGAAAAGAATAAGGAAGCACCTGAGTCCAGCATGCCTTATCAGTCTTTACTTTGCTCACTTCCATTTCCTACTAAAAAATTATTTACCCTAAATAGAATGTATGCTTCACTCACATATGCTTATCCATAATTCTAACACTAGATGGTGGGTGACAAAGCCCCTTCCAATAAAGAGGAAATCAAATAAAGAGATAAATATTTCTTCAAAGAAATAATTGTTCCACAAGGCAGTAGGATAGTAGGATAGAGAACTAGGTAAAGGGAGGTAAATGTTGAGGTAAAACTTTAGTATAGGTAGGACTTCAACACTTTGAGGTTGTAAGTTTAGAAGTGGAGGGTGAGGAAGAAGAAGAACAAGAAGTTATGAGACCCCGGATGTATGTGAAGTAATTAGGAAGGCAGGAGGTAGAGGTGAGGGCACAACAAAAAGAAGAGGAAACCCAAGGTCAACTTTGATAATTCACTCTCTTCACCATTCAGGGTAAAACTGGAGAAGTCATGGTAGTCATCTAATAGATATGCTTTCTACACTGTTACTACACCAACAGCAATCTTGGAAGTATGAATGGATGATTTTCCCTCCAAGAGACAAAACTATAAGAAAGGGTAGAAAATATAAGGACATTTTAAGGCACAGAAAAGGCAGTCAACATTAGATGGTTTTGGTAATTTTGTAAAAATAAAAGTTATGGAATGATGGTGAACAAAATAGTTTTGTACAACTACTGCTAAAGAGAAGTGATGCGTGGATCAGTAGGAGGATCAATCAATCTTCATACGAATTTGAATTGAAAGTTATGCAATTGCATAACTTTACACACTTATCAGAATGGAAGGTGGAACAGTAGAATCAGTCAGTGGAGATTGTACACACACACACAAACACACACACATGTGTATGTAATCAGATACAATATAGGGAAGAGAATTTTTTAAAATAAACATTGATAAGCTACTTCAAGTACAAGGTCAACCACATCCACCCCCTTCACCAACCAAGAACATGATCTTGTAACATATCTCAATGAAGTCTACGGAGGATGGGTTGGTAAACTGGAAAACACCTGAGGACTAGAATGAATTTTGGTCAACAAGTTTAAAGGGAGAAGTTGGGTAGACAGAATGTCTCTTCATTATATGGAAGAGAAGACTAAATGGAGAATGGCTAAATATTCAGGGGAAACAGCTTTGCATGTATTGAGGTATCCCTTCAGAAAAATCTACCCTGTAGTATGTTTAGAAAGTGCCTAGGTTGGGGAAAGAGCCAAGTTTTGGAAATAGAATATCTCTGATCCTATAATCCCTGTTAAAGAAACTGGCCTCTTATGAAAGCAGTGGGAGGACATTGCGAACAATGGACATTGGTGGTTTCTAAGCAGGGGTCTCCCTGCACAGTGTCCTAGGTTGAGTTGAGGACAACTCAGGGACTTTTACTTGGGTATCTGCAAGATCTGGGGTTTTGCCAAATAAACGAAATGGAGCAGTGATGTTTAGCATATGGAGAAAATAATGGCTGGGGCAATAGACCTTAGAATCTTAAGTAGATATGAAAGAATATAATAAAAGAAGGGGCCATTAAATTAAATAAATGTGGAGGATACAAAAGATTAAAATTTCAAATAAGATAAAAGATGAAGTATACTGGGAATAATAGAGTAAGTGAATGGAAAGGATGTTCATGGACATTATGTTCAGCTTTAAATTATTAGCACTCCTTCTACAATCTCCCCTTGTACCCAAAATACACCATGCACAATAGTGGATGCTTAATGTAGGCAAATGACATTTATACAAATTATGTATTAATTTTTTTCCTTATCCAGCTGAGCTCAGAGAACTAAAATTTTCTGCTCTCCATCTTAACTTTGTAGTCTCCAGCCTCCCGCAAATGCAATGGTTTTAAAGCAAGAGTCTTATCATATAATATGAATTAAATTCTTGTAGTCTGTGCTGTTCAGGGAGCTAGAGCTTCTGTTCATAATAAAGTATAAAAGTATGAGCAATTAACTCTGCACTCCTAAAAAATTGGAGAAAATAACTTTTTTCTCTTTTTACTAATGACCTGTTGTTTCAGAAATGATATATGAAAAATTAAAAGCAAAGTGACACCTAAAACTAAATAAGGAAATTACTTCAATGTATTTCAGTTATTGCTATTAGGGTACCTATGAGAGCAAACATTAAACAAAGTGTTAGTGGCTTATTCAGTGGACCCAAGAGTGTCTCATGCAAAATGTCATTTTAATTATTTATTCAGGGAAGAGAAATTCCATCACATACTTGGATTTTTTTTTTTTAAACTTTTAATTCACTTCTAGAAGAGAAAGAAACTTTGGGTTTACATAGTATATTTTGCTTCGGGAGTACAAAGTGCTTTCCAAATGAGTGAGATCAGGTGTCTACCTTTATACTCATGCACTGGATTGAAAAGTTACTTGGACAAAGTTAGCCAAATTATTGACAGAATTCAGAATTAAAATTAGGACTCAAATTCTAAAACAATGCAATATCAACAAGGATAAATGCTCCAAGACAGAGAGACTTGTTAAAAAAAAAAAAAAAAAAAAAAAAAAAAACTTTTGGCCTTGGAATATATGTTTCCTGATGTATCTTCAATGCCTTTGCAAAACAGAATTAAAGACAGAATGGATTAAAAATGGAAATATTAAAAGCAAGCTAAATATATGATGGATGACCCAACCAGTTTTAGTAAAATACATATTGCTAAACAAATACTTAAAGACAAACTACCCACCTTTTATTTTTCTAAGAAACTAAGTTTATTGAATATGAAATCACTACTTTTTATAAGAACACAGTGTTGTTGTTTGTTACTTTTCATTATTTTGAGACTTGGGTTGAGATAATTTTGCTAATTGAGTAATTGCAACCATAATAAAACAAATGCCTTTGACATTTTTCTTCAAAATAAACAGATATAAACCACCAACCAGTTAGATGCTTCTATCCCTAAATGAGGCTCCACATTTTCCTGACCCTTCTTTGGTGTTTTTTATCATCAAATATGACTTCTCCAAACAAAACTTCTCACAACCTCCAGCAATGATATCCTTATGCCATTATTTTTCTGTTATCTACAGACATATGATCTTTCTTTACAATTTTTTGAAATATTTTTATTTCAGTAGTCTAGATCAACAAGCATTTTTAATGGCTTTCTATGTGTCAGGTTTTGGGATATGAAAATAATTAAGTACACTCACAACTTGAGGAGGAGAACAATTATATGAACAAATAATTGTAGTAGAAGATAAAGCAGGTAAGAACAACTCCATAGGGAATACGCAGAAGTCAGCCAAGGACAGCTGGGGTAAAGTGCAGGAGGCGTTGTCTCTATTGTAGCTCAGTGGCCATGCTGGAGAGGAGCAGCTCAACCGCACAAGTTCTTTGAACTGACTGTCAGCTTGGTAACATTGTCATCAGTTCTTTCTAAATTAGTAACTACATTTCCCAGAAAGCACTTTGCCTGAATAATGCCAGGTTAGACTTTGCCACTGAGAGGATCTAATGGGAGAACTGGAAGAAGAGGTGAAACAGAAATCAAGACACTTGGTGTTTTAGATTAACTGATACAGAAGGTTTCCAGATCCTTCCACGAACTCTCACTTTGTGATCCACTGAGTCAGCAGCTTTCTCCAATATCCCAACTCTATTCTCTTAGCCTTTCAATCCTGTGTGTCCCCCAGATTCCACCATACTCAGATCTACTCGCAATCCTGTGTTACATTCCATATGTAGAATCCTAGATCAAATACCTCCTTTCTGTAATACTTATAGTGAGTCTTGTCCTGAGTGAACCCAGACTGTTGAAATTTCACAGAAAAGGTGGAATATGAATAGGGTTTTCAAAGGTAAATAAGAGTTTATCATACACACAAGCTACAGAAGTCATTCCCGAAACACTGGAGACAAATGAATCATTCTAAATGCTTGAGAGAACAAAGCATTCATGTCTACAGACTGCAAAAATTGTTGCTGTCTGTTTGCCCACTGAAACAGATGATGCATTTTCCTCCTTAGTTTTATCTCTTCATTCAAACTCCAAGGAGCAGCCCTGCCTTTGGATCAAACTTGAAGGGAAAATGCCTGCATGGGACATCATGCAACCTTTGCTCATGTCACATAGTAGAGAATAAATCTGAGCATGGCAAGCAGAGCCAGAGAGATGGAATCCAAACACTGGTGGCATAAATTGGAGCCTTGATTCAGCCATAACTGAAATTCATTCATGTTTTAGATTTCTCAGTTTTGCAAAGAAAATGAAAGATAAAAAATTCTCTATTGAAGTTTGATTTGAGTTTATATTTATATTTACTCAAAACCAAGGATCCTGATTATAATATGTATTTGAGAAATGTGAGCACATGAATTACTTTAAAATTATTCCTTGTTTGCCACACAGATTATGCAGTCCCTAAAAACAATACCAGAATGATGTTTTAAAAGTATGACATATTTTTCAACAGATATTTATTGAACTCCAAATAGTGTCAGACACTACATTAGATACTGGTCATTCAGAATTACCAGTGGTCTGTCAAAATGACAGGGGAAGATGCTTGCTCTCAAGAAACTTAAATTTTACTAGGTGGAAAGAAAAGAAAAACTTCATAAATAAGTGAAGAATATAGCATACCATACAAATCTAATAGGTTTGTGCTTCCACAACCTTAGGGACTAAAGTGAGAAAGACTCACCCATTTGTGACAACTTCTGACACAAGACCCATCTTGTGGAATACCCAGCAAGAGATTACTACCTGTAGTTGCCCAGGTCCCTCCCTCCTGAACTAACACACCTTAACCGCTATGGGTTAGGTTGATAAGTGGTCTATAAAATAGACTGCTATAAATTCAGAAAACCTAATTCTCTTTTTGGTTGACATCTATTAGTGCGGATTTGGGTTCAACTCTAATGAGATAGAGACTAGTAGAAAATGTAGTTGCTCCCTAAATAGTACATAAATTCTTTCCCTTCTGTAATACTGCCCCTTCTCCTATCACCCCATCACCACCAACATCTAACTAGAAAATCTCCTTCTTTTTCTGGGAGCCATTGATGATATCAGTAGTAATAATAATGTTTTATCTCTTATGCTTGGTGTTGGTCATGTTATTAGCATGGTCCAAGTGACTTTCTGGGTGGAGGACTCACAATGAGTTTGGGATTTGGGAAGTTCCTCCAGGGTTGACTACAACACTGATTTATAAGGTTATTAGTTTGCTTATATATACAAGCTTCCTTCCCTATTCCTCCATTCAGACTTTAGCTGAATGACCTTTTCATACTTTAAAGAGTAGAGCAATCATAACTAGATTTGACCACCAAATCAATGCCTTCCACCTAGCGAATCTACTCTCCCATGTGTTAATTTGGGTGAATTTATTGTTATGTTATCCAATACCAATTTTTCTACTTTACCCTGGAACTGATCCCATCTTACATTCTCATGAACATGGCTGAAAACAATTCTTTCTTTGCTTACTGCATTATTCAGTGTTCTCCAGAGAAACAAAACCGATAGGAGATATATGGATGGGTAGATAGATAGATAGATATAGATATAGATACACACACACACACACGAAAATTATGTGAACTGGCCCATTTGATTATGAAGGTCAAGAAATCTCTTAACATATTTGCAAACTGGAGACTGAGGAATATCCGTGGTGTGATTCAAAGGCCTAAAAACCAGGAGAGCCCACTTTGGGGAGAGGGCACTGGTTTAAGCCCTGAAGTCTAAAGGTACAAGAACCAAGAGCTCCAATGTCTATAGGTCTAAGGGGAAAAGAAGAAAGAAGAAAATTACTCTTCTTCCACACTTCATTCTTTATTCATGGATCACAAAACAATTCAGTCAATGACAACATATACAACTGCAGTTCATAAGATTGTAATGGAACTGGAAATTTCCATTATTTTTACTGTAATTTTTTTTTGTTTGGATATACAAACACCATTGTATTATAGTTGCCTACAGTATTCAATATAGTAACATGCTGTAAAGGTTTGTGGCATAGGAGTTGTTGGCTATGGAGCCTAAGTGTGCAGTCTATCTAGGTTTGTGTAAATACACTCTATGATGTTCACACAACAACAAAATCACCTAATGATTTTGCTCTTTGATCATGTTCCTATAGTTAAGTGATATATGACTATATATGGACACTCAATGGTCTGGACAATGGCTGCCCACCATGATTACAGCAGATCTTTACTCAGTGTACCTAGTAATCAAATGCTGCTCTCTTCCAATGTGCACATAGATACACCCAAAATAATGATTTACCAGCTATCTGAATATGCCTTAACCCAGTCAGGATGATAAATAAAATTAACCACCATACTTTCCTATGTCATTACTTTTAACTTCTGAAAAATTTGTTCCCATGAAGCACAAATATGCAGATGTCTTTCACAAAAAATAAAAGTCTTGCTCTCTATTTTACCTGAAAAGGAGACTTAAAAGGACTGTCCAGTGAAGTAGGACAAAAACAAAGATATGTGGTTGTTGTAGTCCATGTGAAAAATAGTGTATTAAGGAAAAAGGAGCAACCACAATGCCAATGCTGCCTTTAAATAAGGCAAGGTGATTAAATCTTGTATGACAACAAGAATTGTACCCACATGGAAGTCATCAATGAGTCCAAAAAGCAATTTTGATGGAAAGGTGAAGGTAATTTTGACAGGAGTATATTTCAGAAAGAATAGGAGGAAAGGAATTGCACTTTGAGAATTAGCCATTTAAAAGGACAAAGAAGTGGTGTGCGAAGTGAAAACATGGTTTTAGATAGTATCACAAAAATTCCATCTATGGTAAAATGCAGAAAAATAGAGTATGTTGAATGCGAGTGCAGAAGACAGAGAAGTGGCAATAGGGGTTTCTGAAAGATCTCTTTCTGATTGCTTCAATTACTCAATGAAACAGAAAGCAACTTGAGACTGAGGATGAGGAAGGAGACACTTGGGTATACAGATAGAAGATATGAAATGAGAATAGCCTCTGGGCACACAGTATATTCCAGGGAGTGCACTTGAACTTCATGGCCATGTATTGACGGCAAGACCAGTCAGCATGATTTGTTTCTTTGGCCACACTACAAGGCAGGCATGGAATTACAAGCAGGGTCAAATTTAATCAAGGCTGAAGATTTTTCAAGCTAGTCCAAGCAAGAAAAGTAAGGTCAAAGGGCAGAATTAAATGCAAAAGTGTTATAATAGTGATCAACCATGAAATTCCTCCCAGGTAAGAAAGGAAGTGAAGACTTTAAGCAGTTGAGGGACAACTAAATGGGAATGACACCAGTGGATTAAAAGATCCCACTGTTAGAGAAAGACTTCTGGACTAAGAGTGAACTGTCCTTATAGGAAGTGTGCTAAGAACAGGATACATGAAATTGAGACTTTAAAGTGGTTCTATTTATTGACAAGGTCTAGTACTACTCCGGGAAATCATGTCTAAGAGTCTGATGAATTCAAGTAACGTTATAATGTAATCTCTCTCCTTAATATTATTGAGTAGCTCCATTATCTGAACAATTGAAGTCACAGCTTTATAGCTCCTTACACAAGAACCTTTATGTTTTAACCCTCTGCCTGTTCTATTCTAAATTTTTCCTTCTCTTCTGATATGCACCTTACCCTTCAGAAGTTACAAACTGCCTACGTTTCTCTGAATATCACCTTTATTTTTACTGTAGCATTATTCTTAAATATAAATATTGTTCCTCTGCCTAGAATTTTTTCCTTCTTTTTCCAAATAATAATTCCATTAAGCTCAATCATGAATCTTCTCCTGATTATTTTGGATAGATGTGTCCGTGTGTGTGTGCGCGCGCACGTGTGTGTATATGATTGAGAGTGTATTTATTATGTTCTCTTACAAAACCATGAGTTCCTTGAGAAAAGTTCCACCTTACTTATTTGTAGATTTTTATGCCTCATAGAATATATGACCCAAAAATTTCTAAGATGCAGAAAGGGATAAATGAGTATTAACATAGTTTCTCTTCTTTGTAAAATGTTCATATTCTAGCACCTAATTCATTTTACCCCTTGATTTATGGATATTTCCATATGAAATCAAAGGCTACTGGGTTGATTGAGGGATACCTTCTGCTATTAATATAGAGGAAAAATAAATTGAGCTTTTCTTTTTATTTCTTATTCCTTCATAACCCTAATATCTTCAGATTGCCATTAACCCAGAAGAACAAAGGGTCATACAGCTCCCCTCTTACATAAACTAAGCCATATATTTAGAATTCATCCTTACAAGATATGTGGCAAAACATTGCTTTGCGAAAGTCCAGACAAAAGACATTTAGTTCATTAAAAATGAAATAGTCTCATTGAATAATGCTATTAGGTTTTTCAAGCAGAAAAATAATAGCTAACTGAACATAGTAACTTAATAAAAAGACCTTGTGAAGGTAGGAAGATATCTGATAACTTCTAATCTCAGCAAATAATACACATTTTGATTTAGTGCAGAGGGAGTGTGGCTTATAAAACCCACCACTAACATTTGAGAGAACAGTGATTAAAAGAACCTAATGCTGGGGTGTGAATCACAGTAAAAAAGAAAAAAAAAAAAAAAAAAAAAAAAAGAGTTGTGTAATTTAACAGAAGTCTTCCCAACTCCCCAAGCCATCAGAGGCACAGCCAAGGAGGAAATCAAGGAGGAAATTCTGAGCAAAATGGTTATTTAGCACTTTGGCCCCTTTCTCTTACTGAAATGTTAGATGGGTTGGCTGGTGTGTATCTTATCTGCTGTAGTCATCCTTCTTGCAAGTTATTGCAGTGACTTTATTTGACCAGGAAATTTACAAACTGCCTAGAAAATCCAAGACTTTTAATAAGAATACATAAACTGCTGCTCCTTTATTTATGGATTTTGGATGCAATATCATTTCATATGTGATCTTCTTTAAGGAACTAGAAAAGGGTCACAAAATTGATTCCCTTGTAGTAAACAGCTAATCCAGGAGATGGCTGCTTTAAGTGATAAAATCCTGTGCTCTCATTCTAGGAGGTCCACTGGAATCCCTCTAGCAAGCAAATAAGTTTCACTCTTCTCTTTCTCTCCCCAATTCAGCAGAAAGAAGCCACAGGTAAGCCTGTGAGCAATATAAACACAAAATCTTCAGAAATGCATAAATATAGCGGCGTGTGCATGTGTGTGTGTGTGTGTGTGTGTGTGTGTTTGTGTATCTGTGTTAGAAAAAAGGAAAGAGACTGAGATTGTCAGTAAAGAAAAAACTGACCATTAGGAAAATCTTCAGAGATAAACATATAATTATAGTGATGAGTTGACACTGTGATACACTAAAGGATTCTGAGTTCAGTAACCTAGAAGCTTTAGTAAAACACACAGACACACACACTCACACACACACACACACACACACACGGACAAGCAAAGAGGCCTTAGGGAATTGTTACTAACAACCCCACTTTGAATGAAAACTCAATAAACGAGTGAAATCAAAAAACAAAAATATTCTTACAGATAGAGGAAGACCACAAACAGTGTTTGCCAGTTTTTGCCTGGGCTCTGGTCAGAAAAATTAAAAATCTCATGGAAATTCATGAGCACAGTGGGCCTAAGGCCTGAATTTCAAGTATGTTCTGGGAACCCTATTTCAAGAAGTCAACATTAAGTGCAGTCTGAGTTGCTGAGATAGCTGTAGTACCTACAAAGCATAAAGCATAGATGGGGAGGGGACCTTTCTCAAGGGACATGCCCTCTTCACAGCCCCCAAAGCTTTTCTGCAAACTTCCACTAAAGATTTTCTACCACTAAACCTATAAAACAGAATTCAACCCAACATGAGTGATATTAAAAAATAGTACTCAAACCTTTGTGTGAACCAGCAGACCCAAAAGTTTACAGTAAGAAACACTCAAGAACTAACAACAGTAGAACTATGAGATCTAGACAATATAATGAGTTTAAAATGACTAAAACATAAAAATTAATCAAAAACATAAAATTAATCAAAAACTTGATCAATAGTATAAAATAGTCACATTCAATAAAAAGTACAAAAATAATATAAAAGGGGTATAAAACAGCAATCACATTCAATTAGAAGAAACTTTAATATTGAAAAATATTATAATTATAGTCAAAACATGATTAAATGGGCTAAATAGACCTGAAAAGGAAATTGATGAATTTGAGGATCGAGAAAATTACTCATAATTTAGCAGAACATGAAAATAAACATGCAGTATAAGAGAGTGAAGTAGGTCTATATAAGTTAAAGTTAGAAAAGCTAATGTATGGTTAATATAAAATTTTAAAATTAAAAAAGAATTGGGGATGAGATAAAAGTAATATTCAAAAGCATAATCTTGGAGAATTTTCCTTACATAATAAAAAAATGATAGCTCAGATTAAGTAGCATAAATTATATAAAAAGTAAAAAATAAATCTACAGTTAAAAACATAAATATTAAGCAGAAGAAAGAAAAAGCAAGGCTCCTAAAGGAAATAATAGGCAAAGCAGATTATTTTCAAAGTAATAGGTAAGTGACAGACTACTTAATACTCAAAATAAAACATAAATATAATCAATATATTGAGAAAAAAAGATGTATTGAAATAAGTAGTATTGTTTTGGAGTATTTTTTATTCTTCATATTGAGTAGGGCTTGTTTTTGCAACTGCTAGAAGAAAACATAGGTTCAACACTCCAAACTATTGGCACAAGCATCAACTTCCTTAATAAGACCACTCAAGAAATAAAACCAAGAATTAATGTTGGGTGGCATCAAATCAAAAAGCTTCATACAACAAAGGAAACAATTAAGGGCATGAAGAGCGAGCCTAGAGAATGGAGGAAAAATTTTGCCAGCTACTTCTCCAATAAGACTGCATGAGAACTCTAAAACTTTAACAACACTTACACACACACAATAACCCAGTCAATAAATGAAAAGAACTAAGCAGACACTTCTGAAAAGAAGAAATACAAGTGGCCAACAAATAAATGAAAAAAAAATTTAACATCACTACCAAACACTGAAATATGAATCAAAACTACATTGAAATTTCATCTCAGTCCATTAAGAATGGTAATAATCAAGAATATAAATAATAATAAATGCTGGTGAAGATGTGGGGGAAAATGGTACACCATATATTGGTGATGGGACTGCAAATTTGTACTACCACTTTGGAAAGTAGTATAAAGATGCCTAAAAAAACTAGGAATGGAACCACAATATGACCTACCTGCCCCACTCCTTGGTATTTATTCAAAAGAACTAAAATCAGCATACTATAGTGATACAGGCAATATTTATAGCAATGCAATTCATAGTAGCCAAATTATGGAACCAGTCCAGGCACCCATCAACAGATAAATGGATATAAGTGTGGTATACATACACAATGGAGTTTTATTCAGCCATAAAGAAGAGTGAAATTAAGGCATTTGCTGGTAAATGAGTGGAAATGAAGAACATCATGCTAAGTAAAATCAGACAGATTCACAAAGTCAAGGGTCAACGGTTTTCTTTCATATGCAGAAGCTAGAACCAAACTAAAACCAAAAAGAATGGGGAGGGTATCTCAAGAAAATAGAAGGGAGATCAGTGGAGTAGAGGAAGTAGATAAAGGGTGAGGGAGAAGGGATGGGAAGAACTGTGGAAGGAAATTGACAAATTATGCCATGTACATATATGCCATATACATACCATAGTGAATTTCACTTTTGTGTATATCTATAAAGCATCAATTTAAAAAATAATACATAAAGAGAAGGAAGACCAGTAGCATAGAAAAAGGGGCACAGGGTAGGGAGGAAGGGGAACTGAATTGGAGCACATGATATTACATGCATGTATGATTATGTCAAAATAAATCCAAATATTAGAAAAGATGAAATTGGATGTGAAATTCAACTTTACCATAGCAAGGAAAACTACAACTTATTTAGTTAAGATATAGCAACATTTTCATGGAATTCCAAATCTGTGAATGGATATACTATGAATTAGAGACTGAATATTGGAAAGATGTCAATTCTCTCCCAATTTATATCTAGAACCAAAACAATTCCTCTTGACATTTAAATGGGTCATCTGCATTTTTTTCGTTTTGTTTTGTTTTTTTGGGGGAAACTTGAAAAATATATTCTAAAGTATTTATGAAAAGTTCAAGATCCAAAACTGGGCAAGATATTATTAAGAAGAATATCAGTGTGGGAGGGGCAGTGACACCTAAGAGTCATATTATAGCATCACAATGAATAAGATAATGTAGGATTTATACAAAATAATGTAGGATTTATACAAGGATGAACAAAAAGACGAGTGAAACTCTAAAGTGTTCAGAAATGGAGTCATATTTTTTAGAACTTGATCTAAAACAGAGTAATGACAAATCAGTAGAAAAATGAAGACTTCAATAAATAGGTCTGGGGTAAGTGGTCTTTCAGTTGAAAACAAAATGAACTTAGATCCTAACCTCAAATTATACACACAAAAAAGTTTTAGTTGCATTAAAGATATATGCATAAACATCATTTCTTTAAAAATAGAATAAAGTGTGTAAGACTATCTTAGTATTTCAGGATGGGAAAGATTTTTTATGGAAGAGGAACATGTACAAAACAATATGAAATATGATTTTTCTATAAAACAAAAATATGTATAAACAAAGTGAGAAAGTAACCACAAACTGAAAGAAGATATTTACAATTCATATAACCCAAAAAGAGTAAGTATGCGACACATTTTTAAAATTTCTTTAAATTGATAGGAAAAAGAAAAGTGACCCAATATCAAAAAAGACAAAAAATGAACAGCCAATTCACAGAAAATCCAAATATCTATTGGTCATGTGCAAAGTTTCTTTAACTCATTTATAATGATAAAAATGTCAATTGCAACAATGACAAGATGCTATTTATAATAGTTTAGATTTGCTAATACTTAGGTTGCAATATTTTCAAATTCTTGTTGGTTCAAAGTTTTTTATAGATTTCCATTACCAAGTACTGGCAAAAATGTGAAGTAATAAAAACGCTTATAAATTGCTGGTAGGAAAGAAATTAGTACAATGCTTTTGGAGAAATATTTGAATATGAAATTCCTCACCCATTTACACACATATATAAACAAGGAAGTATTCTCAAGAGCATTCACAGGAATAATGTTTGTAAGAACAGCACAGATGCAAGAAGCTTCCTTAAATAAAAGTAAGATATAGGGAGGTTAAGTGATATTAATAAAGTCATTCTGGAAGCAACTGATGAAATGTGGACTAAAGGCCAAGAATCTGACTATAGTCCCCATCTTAACCACTCCGCTATAATAAATTAATAGTATGAAACATTTTGCAGTCATTAGTATTGTCTAATTCTGTGTTTACTATTACTAAATGAACTCTATTGCACATCATTAAAGAATCAATGCTAATGAATGTAAATAATGTTAGTATGATATACAGATGACAGAACTAATAAGTAAATTTAGAAAATGTACTGGTTATAAAGTCCAGGAAGAGAAAAATATTCACTTCTATACATCAGCAACAATGATCAAAAAAATGAAATTTTAAAGATACTACAAACAAAAAGTTAAATACATAGGACTAAATCTAAAACTATACAATGATTGAAAAAATAAGTTCTAAATAAATGTTTATAAATGCATACATACATATTATAAAAGACTGATAAATTAGAAAATGGTATAAATTAAAAATTCTGTTTATCAAAATATACCATTAAGAGTATACAGATCAATGCACACAGTGGCACTTACCTGTAATCCCAGAGGCTAGGGAGGCTGAGGTAGGAGGATTCCAAGTTCAAAGCCAGCCTCAGTAACTTACTGAGACTCTGTCTCGAAATAAAAAATAATAATAATAATTTAGAAAGGGTTGGGGACTTGGTTGTGTTTGAGGGCCCCCAGGTTCAATCCCTGGTACCAAAAAGAAAAAAAAGTGTAAAAATCAGACTATATAATGAGACAAGACAATGCAATACATGTAAACAATTTATTTGTATGCAGAATAAATAATTTCTTCAAATTGATAAGAAAAGAAAACCCAATCATAAAATGTGCAAAAAGGATATTCTTTCAAGAAAGGCTATAAAAATAACATGAAAGATGTCCATGTTAACAATCTGGCAAATTTGAAAAACTCAATGAGACTATTAAATATTGTTAATTTGACTAAAATTAATATATATATAGTTAATATATTTTTATATGTAAAGACTTGTAACTAAGTTTTGGTGAATATATGAAGTCATCAGAACTCTTTTCAGAAAGAGTTAGTAGGTGTGTAAATTGGTAGAGCCATTTTGAAAGCAGTAACCTACTAAAGTTGATCTGTGACCCAGCAATTCTACTCCTATACATTGAATAGATTGCATGTACCTGTGCACCTAAAGATATTTTCAAAATAGTTATAGCAGCTTTATGTATTGTAGCCTCAAACAGAAAATAAAGTCTGTCAACATCAAAGTGAACAAATAACCTGTGGTGTATTCCTATAAGTGAAACACCATATAGCAATGAAATTAATGAACTCTAGCTATACATTCATAAACATCTTCTCACAAACATAATTTTGAGCAAAAACAGACATGAAAGGGTTTGTGCAATAACACAATTGGATTGTCACAATTGGATGTGATTCCAATTATATAAACTCAGAAACAGTGGAAAAATTATCTATGATATTAAAAATTGGGATTGAGAAGGGATGAGTGACTTACTGCAGGAGACATCTAGGGGCAATACAATACTTTTGGGTTTTGGCAGTGTTCTAGTTCTTGACCTGGGATGTATTTGCATTAGTATGACTATAACTGAACACCGTGGGTTTGTATTTTTGTGAGTTGAAAACCAAAATGTACAACCAGGAGATAAAAGAAAGGACATAGATTTAATGATCACAGAGAATAAAGAGAGCACTAGGGTTATTTCAAACCCTGTTCTCCGCTTCCAAAAGGTGGGAATTTCATTAAGAAACCTACAGATTTACATATTAGAAAGCGAGTATAAGGATAGGCACTTTCCTGAGCATTCTCAGTTTATGGTTATAGATCACAAGTTCCAAACCACAACATGAAGGAAATATTCCTGGGCACAGTCAGTTCAAGCTCATAGACTCACACACTTTTGGACAAGCTCATTTTAGCAGTATAATGAATCAAGTTTACCGTAGGTTTCCTAAAAAATAAAAAAATTAAAAAAATACAGAGTCAGAGTAATGCAGTTACTTTGGTTGTTTCCTCATAGAATTCCTCCGAACAGTTTTGCCTCAAACAAAAAGAAAGAACAATTTCAAGATGCATTAACAATTTTTTAAGGGGGCAGTAGCTCTATTCCCCATAATTACAGGAGTTTGTACCTAAAGGTGCCTGGCTCTATAGTGGTTAACATTAGCTTTGATTATCCTTAGGGTTGTAATTTATTTGTGTGTATGTCATAATTCAATAAAATTTTTTAAGAAAAAATATTCAAGACAGAATTTTTTCATATATTGTCTGCTTTTATATACATAGTCAACCCAGATACTTTACATAACTTAACAATGGTTCCATTTGGAAATAATGTACATAAAGAACAGATCTTGGAGGATATAGTCGAAACTAGGTATTTCTGACTGCCCAATGTGTTTTGAAAAACATCCTTAATTTTAGGTCATTTCTTATTTTGCATGTCAAGCTATAAAACTTGCCTGCCCAGATTTAATGGTCATATTATGATGGTTTCCAATCCAATTTCGCCAGTCATCTTTTGGAATCTTTAAGCTATCTGAGATTTTGACTACATCCCCTTACTCCGTTAAAAACCTGAGTGGTCTCTATTGTTTGTGTTTGGGTAAGAAAATTAAAAACAAAATCTCCTGACAACTCAGAAAACCTCTCCATAAAGTTAGAAGAGAAAGAAAACAATTTTATCATTGAATAGGCATTAAAGCAGAAGTGATGTGAATTGCAGGATATTTGTTATGGGATTGCAGAAACAGAACTCTCACCTTTTATTCAGATACGCAAATTCAACCCATCACATACATGTTCTCAAGATAAAAAGCAACCAGTCCTCAAGTAAGAGGACTTAGCAGCACCATTTGTCACCATAGTTCATTCTAAATTCACTTGATAGTTTGAATGATCGTGTGTGTTTGTTAAATTAGCTTTGTCTAGTGGAAAAATACACTTCCCATGTCAATGACAAGAGGTAGTTTTGCAATGTGGAGTAACTTATTACTGAAATTAGAGTCCTAAACTCCCACAGAAACTGGAAGACAGGGGTGATTTCTTCTTCAGTAATTACATTTCAAAGAGATGATTTTAGGCCATTGAGAAAAATATTTCTGAGTTAGAAAGCTAGTCAGAGATGTTTTTAGCTTTTAGGGAGATTTACATATATTTCTAAAAGACAGGAAGAACCTTGTAATTATAGTACAAGCGTTCTGAAGTAAATGTTCTAAGAAAAGGAAATGAGGAAAGTCCCTCTTTTGTTTCAATAGGGAGAATTAAATGTCTTTTTAAAATCTGTATTTGTACTTACACTTGCAGTTTAAAAACCTGATTGATGCAAACAGAAACTATCCTTAATGACATAATATTTTAAACAAATTTGTTTTTATCAGTTCCATATACTATTTATCATGTACATCTTTTTCTCTTTATATTTATATATACACAAAAATGTAACCACATACTTTAAAAAAAAAAAAATAGAAAACCAAAACAGAAATGTTACTTCAGTTCAAAGATATAGAGAGTTTAAAAAAAAAAAATCAGTGTAATTGATTCCAGTGTAATACATATTAGTACCACAACTATCTTTTCCATTCAAATGAAAATATTAAGTCAGGTTAAATTCCTAGTAACAATTCAGAAATAAATTAATACTTGTTAATTCAACAAAGCACTGTAATGAATGACAAGAATGGAGGTGGGGGGATTTTGATTTGTGGCTGCAATAGCATCTCTAAATTTGTCATCACTGTATTTAAGTAGTATTTCAATATTTTGAAACTCAGCATCTCCATTTTAAAAAATACAGTAAGTCTAATTGCCAGCCTCATCAGGGTCTTACCTGGTTGATTAAACCTTATTGAAAGGTCTAGTGGGGGATTTCCAAGCTGCTCGGTTGTCTAATAAGCTTGTATTAAGCTATTCCCTTCGCAATACAAGCAATTCAGAGACATAAGGGACCTAGTTAGGGGATAGTATTAAAAACTGTCTGGTGAGTTTCTTAATTAAAAGAAAGAATCTACAATACAGTCAGGATATTAATAATTTTTTAAAAGATGGTCACCCTTATTTCACTTCAAAACTCAATAATTTATACTTGAAATTTGAACATTTTTATGATTATGTATCTTAATAATTATTTTCAAATGAACATAAAATACCCTGAGAAATATTTAATCAGCTGTAACAAAAATCTTGATTTAAAAAAAAAAAATGAAAGCAAAGCACGAAGCAAATGAGCAAAACACAAATCCTCTTTTCCTTGCCTTTATCTGTGGTGGCATTTAAACGACAACAACAAAATTTGAATGGAAAACACCCTACAGCCCAGCCATCCATTATGCAATGGATGGCTACATAATGGAGGGCTTAAATACAGAAATTAAATATATTTAAGTATACCCTTATTATTTCCTATGTGGAATATTCCAATATAACATATCCCCTCATGATCATCTAAATCCTGTACATCCTTAAAAAGTCAGATTAAATCCCATCTCCTCTAAGTAAATTTCTGCATTTGTTTCAACCCATGGAATCTATTGTCTGAAATGATATCCAATGATTATTCTAAATCTGACAGTTTAGCAAACATTGCCTGTAGTCTTATATTGTTTTATATCTGTCTTGATTTCCAAAGAAGACTTTAATTTCCTGAAAGCCTTTTCTTAATCATCTCTTCACAGGTAAATTATTTCAAATTGATCCAATCCTTTTAAAATCATTATGATATTCTTATTAAACCTCTTAAATCCTACACATCCCTTTTATGTGGGAGTTTATCACCTGTCTCAAAATGCTGCTCTCATATCTATTGATTGCAATTTCATACTCATTCTTAGAGCAGGATCAAACACAAGACTCAAATGCAGCTTTTAAATTTTATCCCATTTCACTTGCATAGATACTTATTCATTTGTTTACATTATTTTGTTGTTGCATATTTGGGGGAGTATTTGCTTGCTTGCTTATTTACTTATAGCAGTTTATTTTTATCTCCCAAGAATATTAATGATTCATGTGCATTTAATTCTCTTATGGTGATGGTTCCAATTTTCAAGGGTCATTTTAGAATCATTGTGTTCATTAAAATTCACTTATCACAGAACATCAAAGGGAAGAGTTTGAATTGGTAGACTAAATAAAAGACAAATAACCAGTGTCAGATAAAAATACATTTACAGAGTCTGAAGGAATTCAAGGAAAAAAAAAACAGGGGAAACATTAGTAAAGAAATATAACCTGCCATTGTAAGGGTAATCGCTATAGAGAGACTGCCAAAAGTCATCAGAATCTCTGGTCTGCCTCCTCTGCTTGTCAAAATAAAGGTACAGATGTGGACAGACTACCACACCCCTTCAGCAATGAGTAGGATTTGTCCAAGTAGCATATCTATATTCCCCTAACCCAGAATTAAAATTTGATTCCCTAAACTCTGTATCTGAACCTCATCTTTCACTCCACCCCTTTTCTAAACTTCACCAGAGAAGCACATTTCTCATCCTCAGTCTCTGTTAGGGTCTTACATAAATCATCTTTTGGAAACTAATGCTTCAGATGGTTAAGTGAATTATTTTTGAGTCATGAACCAGGGACCAAAATTTTCCCCAAAGACCACTCTCATCACCACCACTAACACACTACCTGCCATTTGAAAGATTAAGCAGTGACAGCAGAGTTGGTGCATAATTCTCAATAGAATGTTCTTAGTGTCATCTCTCCATAATGTAACTTCTATATTCATTTTACTTTTAAAATCAAAAGATAACTCATCAATGTCTTTAGATTATTCTAGCAACAAATACCAATTAAATCTGCAGCAGTTCCCATAGAATAAAAATAGGGTGGGTCAGAACTCTACTTAGCAAATGTACATCCTTGTGATCTGTAAACAAAATGTCAGATCATCAAGGATGCAGAGGTCATCAATCTCCTCACCTACAAAAGTCTTCATAACCCACCCACAGAGCAGTCCCTCTACCCAGTACAAGGATAAGCCCACACACAATGGGTAGGACTACAGCACACAAAGGATTTGCCAAAACAAATGGAGAAAATGAAGGAAAATGTCCTGGAGAAGATAATTCCTCAATTACCTTCAAACATTGGTAGGTGAATAGGGGAAGTTAGATATTTCAGAAAGAGAAGAAAGAGCAAATAAAAGTACAAAGGTAAGAAGCAGCTGTAAGAATGCTTTGTATTATCCATACACTGCAAAGTTTTGATGTTCTAAGTTGTTCTTAACCATTTAATTTTAGTATAAGACCATTAAAATTGGCTAAGGTCTGGAAAATGGATAAAATTTCCTTTAAAAAAAATTACTTAAGTTGTTTATCCAGAATCCTCTCCAGGACAGTTTGAACCTGACTTTTCAAGAATGGACATGCACAGAAATAGACAGCCTGTCTAGTCCATGATTTTTGATATAAGCTCAAAATTTCCTGCACAGAACATATAATTCTCCTTGAAAAGAATGATGTATCCTGTGAAGAAGCTGCCCAAAACTCCCTCTTCAGACCACCTAATCAATATCCAGCTGCTCCCCCTTCCTCCTATAAATTCACCCACATCATCTGATCCAGGAGGCATATCTGACTTTTCTGCTCCTAAACTCCTTTCCAGTTAGCCTGCCTTCCAATAAATCTTACTCTTCATACCAATATCACAGTATTGCATCCCATGCACTGTCATGCAGTGAGAACTTGTTTGGTATCACTCTTCCAGAAATAGAAACAAAATGGTTAAAAAGAAAATTACTCTCCTGCTGGTGTAATGTCACTACTAAGTAAAGTTATAATCAGTTACAAGATTGATAAACAACTAGGTAGAAAACTTATAAATGTCAACTTTAAAAGCATTCTTCCCTTAGCAAGCTGTCAAATATTATTATGAAACAAATATAAAGCTATTTAAGTGAATACATTTTTTTCTAAAAACTTGTACCTCATTGACTCTCTTGTCCTACAAGGATACAAGCTTTGTTTTTTTCTCCTTGGAAGAGACATATTGCTTGAATTTGATTTGTATATGAATGAAACATTCAACATGCTAATTTTCTGGTTAATATTCCCCTTTGGCACGTACCAGCAAAGGATAATTGGCAGTAATGTGATTTAAAGTTACTTGAATTTGTAGCCGTTAATTGAACCTTCACTTTTAGTAACTCTGAATCATAGCATAGAAATAAATTTATTCACATAAGATGTTCCCAAATCTCCTTCTGAGGAGATAACCATCAGACAGGGAAAGTTTTAGTATCCTCCCTCCCATCTGGAATCAAAGGGATCAACTCTAAATAACCTCTAGTATTATCTTCTAATCTCATGATTTGATGATTATGGAATGGGCTACTTACCTATTTATCTCTTAAGGAAGGGAGAGCACAGTACAAAGCAAGGAGAAGTCATTAATCCAAGAAGGGGACTTTGAACTAATTTCAGTGAATGATGAACATAGTCAAGAGGTGATTTTAAATTGTAATGATGAAGAAAGCAATCAGCTGATGCAGATTTTAGAAGTTGTACTAGGAACAATAATGAGAAAAGAGGATACTTAATCACATTCACAAAAGAATTATAGGAATACATAATTAAAGCAATGATAATGAATAATAAAACTCTTGGTGAGATATCTTTCAAATATCACTAGAAGTAAAGCAAGAAGCAAAAAAGACACTGATTACTGTGTGCTAAATACAATTTGAAGGAAGTCATTTGTTTGGACCAAGCTCTGGCACTGGACCTAACAGACCAAACCAAAATGAAATCACTCATGCTGAAGTTTCACATAGCCAAACCAAAACTAAGTTGTTGATCTGAACCTCCAAGGTATCAGGGGAAAGAGAGGCAGAGAATAGCCAAATTCTTCCAAGTAGGTCATTTTCAGCATGCATGATAAAGAATTCCCCTCCTTAACCTTTGCAAGAAAAGTAACTTTGAAATGACCATTTCATTTTTGTTTACTATTTCTACTTTTATCAGCCCTTTCTGTCTACAAAACCACCCTTGTCTACTTTGCTTTTTGGAACAAGTAAGTATAGAAAATAAGGTGTTGCTCAATTCTAGAACTGCTTATAAATAAAATCCAATTAAATCTTTAAATTTATTACAGCTTTGTCTTTTCACATGTCAGTGTTATAGATTTTGCATGGAACTTCAAGAAGCCAATTAATTATTAAAGTGAGGAAATCCTAGCACTAAATATAAATGGTCATTAGACATATGATAAAGGTATTTTAATGAATTCTTAAGGTATTGTACAGAGACAAAAAAGAGAACAACAATAATTTAGTGTTTTAATACATTCTAAGAACAGAGGACTAACAACCAGGATTTTGTACATAAAATTGAGATAAAATTGCAGAAAAAGCAAATCCTTTGAAAGTACAATTGTTAGCATAGAAAAACAATAGAGATGAATTCATCAATTAGAGAAAAGAAGGGGAATAGATAAACTTGTAAATAGAAGCATTATTAGATGTTTAAACAGAATGATGACAATGAATGAAATACACTACATGTAGTCAACTTGGAAAAAGGAAAATTCTCTAAAATCAAACCTTGAAATCTTTTTTATACAAAATGAGTAAGAACAAATTTAAAATAAGGTTTATAAGCATCCAGAGAACAAGTCTAATGGAATAACTTATGCAATAATTAGCAAAATGTAAGAGAAATAAATTTATAGAGCAATAGGTAGATCGTGGATAGACATGCAAAGGGCATATATATATATACACACAGATGTGTGTTTGCATCCATATAAAAAGCCATATCACCATTTCTGGTGGCCTATATGTGTTTGTGTGCATGCATATTTTGAATCATTTTTTAAATCCGTTTTAACATCCACTGGTTCTCTCATTCTTTAATAAGTCAAATAAGATATTTGACATGTATCCTTTTACATTTGTGTGAGACTCATACTCACATTTTTTAAATATTTGTTTATTCTTTAAACATCTGTATTACAAATATAAGAATATGGAATAAGTATCAACATAGGAGAAAAAATGCCATATTTGTTATAGATATATATAATGTGTGTAGGGAGCATATTATATACAGACATACATATGTTACATACTTAAACAAGAATTAATATTCATACTGCCTACTAGAGGTCATGTATTCTTCTAAATGCTTCATATATTAACTCATTTATGTGAAGTGGGTATTATTATGGCTAACATTTACAAATGGGGAAACAGAAATACAGCAAGCAAAACCACTCACACAAATAATTAGTGGCAAAGATAAGATTTCAAACACAGGATGCTAGGCTGTAAAGACCTTGCCCTTAATCTTACACACTATTCTAACTCCATGGTATAAAGATGGTTGCAGGCAAGCATATAAAAATTCTTTCAAAGAAAATTAATAAGAAGAAATAAATAAAGGAAGAAATACAGAATGCCGAATTTTTAAATTGTATTTTCTTCCCTCTTCCCAAAAGGAATTAAGCGTGATCACAGGCCTCACATAAATTTCAACACTGAAGGCAAAGCAATTGGCAATGGTAGTATAACAGGTAAGGGACTACTTAGTCAAGCTACATGCTTAGAGTAATCCAGTCTTGATGAAATCTACCCTAGAGCACCAGAAACTACTGATTAAACCTCAGTGACATTACTATTATATTTAAAGACTCACTGAGGAATGATGAGATCTCAGATGTGTGGGCAAATACAAATATATGACCTACTTTATAGAAATAAATAAATAACATTATCCTTAGGAATTATAGATTAATAAACCCAAGGAAGTATCTAGTAAGATTCTTCAGCAATAAATGAAGAAATCTGTGGCGGGCAGAACCCAGGGCCCAGGGTTACGCCACGTGCATCCAAAGATGGCGACTGGCAGAGAGCAAATGGCATTCTGATTATGCATGAAGAAAGGCAGAACATGTTTACAAATTGGCTGTATTATAATCAGTTCAGCTGCCTAGCACGTGGACAGATATACTTTACATGTATGCTCCAGCGAGTGATTGCTTGACCTTCAACAGGATTGGATGGACATATCTGGTTACAATTGCTTATGCATGAGACTGCTTATATATTGAGGGTGTTATTTGAATAAAGGGGAAGTTGCTTGATGAACCTTTGAAGTGCACGTGTCTTCTGTCCTGCTGGTCGGGCCGTAAGCGTGAGAAAGAAGCCGCGGTTCTCCCCCTGGGGCAAGCAGTGGTTCTCGGTAGAAATCAGTGTCCAAGACTTGCAGGAATATGGGCTGATGAGTAGGAATGAATGTAGATTCATCAAAAGAGACAATAGCTCCCAAAGGTACTAACTTCCTCCTCCGTTGAAGCAAAAACTGTAAGTGTGTCAGGGTGTTGAGGAGGACAGGTGGAGAAAACATGGGTGAAGGTGTTGGAGTAGCTGGGTAGATAGACATAAGCAGCAGGAGAGGGAAAATCCGGCACACTCCATCTTCAGTGACTAAAGATCCCTCTACCTAGGGTGACAAAAAAACACACCTATAAATAGTCTCCTTCACAGTCAGAAACTATTTTCTTAAAACTAACAAAACCAGGTGAAACCAGCTTGAAGAACATTGGAACTTTGGAGCATGTGCAGAGCACTGAGGAACTGTCTTTTGGGTGATCCCAGGTTAATTACAGTATCATTTACATTGTGGCTCTAACCTTGGCAGCCCCATGGATTTTGCTTAGGTACTGAGAGGAAATTTTCCAATATAATGAAATCAGACCAAGCACACTAAGCCATGGTGGGAAACAGCACTTTACAAAAATAAATTTTAAAAAATGCATAATATATGAAAAATGAGGTTTGCCAAACCAGATATAAAACCTGCCACATGGAAATCCATGGGCCTCCAATCCCCTCTCTGAATGGCCTGCTCCACCTTCCCTGGAGCATCATTCACTAAATAAACCTATGGCCTGGAAAAAAAAATGTTTAAAGATATTTTCAATGCTTCATCGCCAATCAGTTTCCCTGGCAAACGTTTTCACTCATTTTTGTTGGTACAACTTAACTCTCAGAACCATGCTCACGTATACTCGTCCTCTTCCATGGCCAACATTCACCTGAGGAGGAAGGTACCCAATCAGGCACAGAGGCAGAAATCTGATATAACAAGCTTGAATTCTAGGTTCCCCTCCTCCGCAATCCCCCTTACCACAAAGACTGCTTTTTCTCTGGTAAATAATGGGTGTCTTTGCTCATTGCTTTCAGTAAAACTCTGCTACTTTAATCAAAATCATCCTCTTTTTTCCAGTTTCCTTCCAAACTCCCCTGGCTTAAAGAATTTAGTTTAACACACTTGTTTATTTTTTTAAAAATTTGGTATCCCTTGTTAAGTCACTTGGCACATTTGTGGAACTACAGCTTCCCATGAAGTTGGTGAAGGATGGGAGGAGGTTCAGGGAACATGACAATGACAAGATTGATATCAGTGTGTCTGAAAAAAATGGCTAAAGGTCTGCCAATAAAAACTGTAAGAAAATGAAATCAGCTTATTTTTTCTCCTCTTTTCTATGAATTTATTTTCATTGAATCTTTTCTGATGCCCTCAAAGGGTGTTCCTCTGCTTCTTTCATCCATGAAACATAATATTTTTTTAAGTTACTGATTCATGATATGTTGATAACATTACATATCCAAACTATCTGTTTTTTACTATTTACATCTTCAAATCCTGTTATTAAAACTTTCTCGCCGTGTTTCTTTGGCAAAGGCAACCAGTGCTACAACTGGATGGAGTTAGCTTTAACGTCTCATTTTCCCAGTATTGTTTATCAGTCAAATCTATCCATTTAAATCAGGAGGTAACTGCCCAAAGTTATTTAGAAATTCAAACAAAGCACACATCCCTTGAACTGTCCACTAAAACAAAAGGCTCATTGAATGATCCTTTCTGTGATAAATGCAGCTAATGGCTATGTGATTATTTGGTTTTTCAAAGCAAAGCAACAACAAACTGGGATGGAGAATAAGAATATATTGACAAAATAAGTGATATCACTGAGGGAAAATACAGAAAGAAATACACACACACACACACACACACACACACACACACTTAAAGGCCACATGCACATATGTTAACAGAACTACAGAATACCCAGTACCATTTAGTATACATATGAATACATCTGCCCCTCAGTATCCACAGGGGACTGATTCCAGGATCCCTTCCTAATACCTCCCTTACCCCAGGTGATTGTAAAAAGTGCACATTGCCCAATTAATCTTTAAATCTACTTCTTTGGAATCTCTTGTAGTGAAATCTAGAAAATTGCTTTTTTTTTTATTACAAGCTTCTTATTGGGTTTATGCACAAGAAAGCCTGAGCACAATAAAGATCACATTAGTCTGGAATGTTTTCACTGGTTTTACCAGTCTTCCAGCTGAGTTAAAGATTCTTTCTGCTCTGTGCAATGCTGTACTGGATTAGGGTAACATGGCCTCAATAGTATGTCTGGAGAATTAAAATATTGCTAAGATATACATGCATGTAATTGAACAAATTGATCTACTAGATGAATTTTTTAATAATGACTATAATTTGGAAAACATCTGTCAAAAATGAAACAATGATTTTATATTGCATAGTTAATATATGCTGTTCTTTATAATTATTAAATAATATGGTCAGTTGAGCCTTGAGCCACATCTTGCTTTTTGAGAATAAAATCTTAAGACATGATATATCATTAGATATATAGGGCTGTTTGCATGTTATGCTGTTTCTCAGCACAATTCTTAATCTGTGATTAGAAACTAATCTGGTATCAGATTGGAGGGAGCAGAAAAGAGAACCAAACTGAATTTTCAGTAAGAATGATAGTATACTAGAACTTTCATTTTAGTATCCACATTATGTCACAAAGTTCAAATAAGAAAGAATTATAGTCAAGTATTTTTACTACCTTCATTGATAATTCCATTTGGATAAAAGTTAACATAGACTTTCCCTACTTGAAAATATTACGCAGTAAAATTCAGGGGCAGATAATTGGGACAGCGTGTATATACTCCCATAATGTTCTTGGTGTTGGTAGAACTTTTCATCTATTCTCCTTGGTTCAGAATGTCTCTATGTATTAGAAGAGGCAGAGTAGCAATGGCATGCTGGAGCTGTTCAGATTGACTCAGAGGAGCCAGTAACCCAAATGTTTGAAAATTTTGTGAGCTGCATTTTTAAGCCATTAGTAGCTTAAAATTGTCCACAGTGGGAGTACTTACAACACAAAGTTTGGCCAATGTGACAAAACATAACTTTTTGCTTTTATAAGAGCTGGTTTACCATATATTGCTGCTGTAGAATTTAAAGATAGTACTTAGAGGTTTGGAGGACATAAGTTTAAAATTTTACTCTGGATCACTACCTGCATGAATTTAGATAAACTTTCTTAACATGGAGTTTAACTTCTCCCTAGTAGGGATAAAATTACTTACTTTGATTTTAAAAAATTAATCTGATATAGAATAAATTTTGGTTAAAGCATTTAAATCATTTTAATATGACACCTAGTGTATCATGCTGGCCTTGTAAATTGTGCCTCTTGTGTTTTAATATAATAAATATACTGCTAAAATTAAAATTACCACCACCTTGATTAACAAGAAGTTTTCAGATTAGTGAAAACTAATTCCTTCACAAAGCGTTGTTTAGAATGCCAGGGTTCTCATGCAATTGCAAAGTAGAATAGTGGGAAGAAAAATTATTGAAAGAGATCATTTCAATATAGGCCAAAAAATTTAAAAACAGGCTTCAGAGGTGAATGATTTAAAATTTTTAATTACAAAGTAACCAAACATGAATGTTCTTTTTTATTTTTCATAAGAAAATATATCTTATTTCCTTCTATACTACTATAACTTCTCCACTCTCTATGATGTGATTAATGGTTATGCTGTCCTGTTACATCCTGCATACATTTTTAGTAATTTAAACTTGACAGCACACGGCGTCAATGTTTTTAAAGTAGAGGTTTGTAGTTGTACATGGATGCACATCATAGCTCTATGCTAGTGTGAAAAAATATGTATGACTAGATATTGTTAATATTGAAAACAGTGTCATGAAATAATCAAAGGTGTTTTAAGACACCTCCTGGACTGAGGGGTATTGCTCAGCAGTAGAAAGCTTACCTAGCACCAATGAGACCCTGGGTTCCATCCCCAGCAGAGGAGGAAAGACAACTCTCCACACTGAAAAATCAATTAAGACAACTTTCCTATAGAACTCTCCGTGGTGATGGGAATGTTTTGGAGTGCCCTGTTCAGTATGTAACAGCAGCAATAGGTGACTACAGAAATGTGCCTGAAATATGCAAATAAGGAAGTGAATTCTTCATTTCATTAAAATTTAAACCTAAATGGCTACAGATGGCTTGTGGCTACCATACTGAAATTTTAAAGGTGTTCATACACAGGTGTGTATTTGTGTGTTTGTGTTGGGCTGTGTGTAGAGGTGTACAGATTGGTGGAAAGGTTAGACTGGGATAAGCTGTATCGGTGACATTTATATAAAAGGCTAAATCTCATGTCTCTTCCTCATTTTAAAACTATGTGAGAGTCATGAATCACTTCTCTTGAGATACCTGATCTTATGTCCTGTATACTGTAAAACTGAGAAGAAATTACATTTCAGGCTAGTTAAGGAGCTTTAATATTTGTTGTATAATTAATGGCCTTAGGTAAACAAATAGTAAACAAATAATATGTATTCTATTTTCTCAATATTTAAATAATATTGGTAGACTTCAAATGGTTATTCAGAGTCTATTTAAAGGAGCCAATAACAATGTGTTTCAGATTTGTGTGTGTGTGTGTGTGTGTGTGTGTGTGTGTGTTTTATTGTTATTCTGGTGATCAAATCCAGGGCTTTGCACATTCTAGGCAAGCTCTCTATCATGAGCCACATCCCCATTCTTAGTACATCATTTTTACTTTCATTTTATCGAATAAGTAGGAATTATTTCTTTTTCTAGCTCTATTAGTCTTTTATCTACACGTTTATCATAATAGATACCATATTTAATTAAAATGAATAAATCTATCACAAATTTTTAGACTAATAATTCAAAGTTTTACTTTTTAAACTAGCAGTACAGTAAGCTATAAGCAAATGCCTTTAAACCGTATGCTTTCTTTCTTATTTACAAATATGTTGTCATTACACTAGAAGATATGTACCAACATGCAAGATGCCTAAATAGGCTTTTAAATCTTTACATTTGTTAAAAAAAATAAAAGACTCTTTTAAAAAATGAAATGTCAATATGTCATTAATATTAAGAGAAATGAAGTTAGTAACGTTCAATATATGATTTTTTTTCCTTGACATTTAACCCATCATATTAAAAGCTTCTTCAAAGGAAAGAAATATCAGCTTGTCACCTGGAGATCGAAATCGAGCTGCTCTAAGACAAACTGCTGTTTCTTCCCCATGATGAAATTCATAGAATGGACAAAAATGTCAGGATAAAAATAGACCATCTGGGGGAAAAAAGCCATCAGTGGAAGCAGTATAGCTATTGTTATAATTACAACCAAAAATCATTTAAAAGCCAGTTATTTTTCCTTAGTAGCACATGAAAAAACACCCACCATACTGATTTATATTGCTAAATACTTAGGTGTGAACAAAATGTGGTAAGACTGTATTTATGGTAGTCTGTGGATTTAATTCTAATAAAAGATGAATCAGGGATAACATTTTAGCAAATGGCAAATATTTTAATTTGTAATATACAAAGGACAAACCACAAGCTAGCATTCTAAAACTCTAGGATAACAAAAAGAAGATATACATCACTATTGAATACCATCCAAGATGTTGGGAGGTCAGGTAACAAAATATACACATCTTATCAGGAAAATCACTAAAATGCTAGAATTACAGAAAATTAGATAAATCTAATGAGAATCAACAACTTGAATTTTCCTATAATTTATAAATCATCTCGGACAAACACCATACAACATACACAGTGAGCTCAAAATAAATCTATTACTCCTAAAAACATTCCCCAAAGAAAGAGTGAACACAGCAAAACATCTGGCTTCTCTGTTTCTGTGAAACAGATGAGTAAAAATTTGTACAGGTTTTATCAAATGCAAATATTGTTATCCACTGGCCATGCAAATATTGTTAACCACTGGCCACCCCCTATTATCAATTGTTCAGCTTTTAATATTACATAGTAAAAAACTATTAGCTACTTTCATACATGCTGTATCATGCAAGTTACATTATTAGTAAGATTTTAATCCTTAGAAAATCAATATAAAAATCAGTAGATTTTATTTCACTTAAAATGATAACATCACTTTTTTAAAAGGGAAATATTATCTAGGTTCCTTAGCCTTATCCTACATTGCTTTTCTACTCAATATTTCTCCTGTATAGTTGAATAAAGCAGAGAGAAGTTCAGATCAGGAATGGGACAAAATTCAATGTGACTTTAATGGAAATAACAATAATGGTTTGTGATACACCTGGTATATCACCTGGCAAAGTATTCCTGAAATTTTTAAATGTGTTGAATTTGGGTTTCAATAGTGAAAACAGGAAAGGTGGAAAGTTCATGCCTATTGAATTGTTTCAGATTGTGCATAAAATATGTCACAGGAAGTTACAACTCCTCAGCATCTAAAAACTTAACAATGTAAAATTCTACACGTCAGAACTGGACTTAGTATGTTTTAGTTTTATGTAGCAAAAATACTGACAAGTAATTAGAAGAGAAGAATGGGAGACCTGTGCTACAGGTTAAGAGAGAAATGCTTCACATATTCATTGTATACTTGATGGCATTGTGAAAACATACCAAAAACTGCTTTTACCACACATTATCCATACAATAGTAAAATAAGCTTAATATTTTAAATAACTATTATAGAAAGTTTCAAAATACAGTACTAAACATTCTACTCAGTTTTGTAAAGGGCTTTGTAAAAAAGAGATGGGGGAAAGAAATAGGAAATACGGTGAAATTAATCTGACATAAATTTTCTATGTACATATACGAACACACCACAGTGAATCTATAAATCATATGCCACCACAAGGAATCCTAATTAGAACATGATATACTCCATGTTTGTATAAATATGTCAATTTATACTCCACTGTCATGTGTAACTAAAAAGAACAAATTTTAAAAAGAAAAAAAGATTTATAGTCAAATAGGATATGTCTGCATGACCAACTAAAATACATTAACATGATACAGTTGTTCCTCAGTACTCAAGGGGAATTGGTTTCCTATTGATACCAAAATCTGTGAATACTCAATTCCCTCATAAAATGTCACAGTATTTATATATAACCTAGGCATATTGTCCTATATCCTTGAAATCATCTCTAGATTACATACAATATCTAACCTATATTGTTTGGGGAATAATGGTGAGAAAAAAGTTTGTACATGCTGTATACAGGTGTAATTTTTTAAAAAAATATTTTCTATCAGAAGCCAGTTGAATCCAGCCATGGAGAGCTTGTGGAAACCAAGAGTTGACTGTACTTGATTTTTTATACAGCTAACTAAATGAAACATTTCACATGAATCATGATATGTTTTCATTATGTGTCTGAAAAGTTACCCTTTTATTTTACAGTTTATATTTCTTGTATTTCTCCTACCTCCATTTGCTCCTCGCTGTTACACGCATTTGATTTCATGTTTTTCCATTACTTTTTTCATTATGAGAATTTTTCCTAAAAAAGGAATAATGTTTCATGAAAGTTCTATAATTACTACTGTGTTATCACCACTTTGTTTTCATTTATTTCAGCTGACATTGAAATTTCTAAGATCAGATGTTGGTTAAACTATAGAATGTAACCAATACATTTTGCTGTTATTCATTCCCGTAATAAACACCTCACTTGCTTCCAGTTCTCTACTTTCACAGACATACTTAGGCATGACTCTGCTTGGAACTGCAGGCCAGATTCTTCTCAAATATAATTAAAAAACTGGGATTATTGAGTCAATGAGAAAGATGTTCCCATAAACCAACTTGAAAGGCACTTGCAAAGGTGCACCAATCTGCAATCCCCCACAATTTGCAGTCATCCATATTCTTATCAACACTTGATTGTATCTTTCTTTCTTATTTTGTGAATACATTGGATGTGAAGTGGCATTTTATTTTCATTTCATTTTGCATTTATCTGATTACAAAATAGGTTTCACATCTTTACACAATTTTCAGTCATTTTTTGGTCATTTATGTCCTTTGCCAAATTCTATACTAATTTCCTCATCTTTTCAGGTTGCTTGGAGGACATTCTTTGTATAATTTTGATATTAAACCCTTTGCAAATACCTTCTCTCAATCTGTCAGCCATCTGTTAATATTTTCTGTGACATTCTTTGCTGAAAAAAAAAAAATCCTGAGTTTTTATGTAACACCATATATGTGGTGCTTTTAGGAATTTGTAAAGAATTCTCCCGCATGTCCTCATATTTTTATGGTTTTACTATTAACATTTAAATCATTAATCAATCTGGAATCCACCTATGTTTATACTATAAAATAGTAAATTTGTTTCTTTACTTTGTAACTCTGTTTTCCCAAAATAATTTAAGAACTGTCTAACCTTTGCCACTGGGGGTGCCAGTTCCATTATTATCTAGTTCCCAAACAACAGGCTCTGTTTCTGAACTCTGTTTTGTTGCATTAATGTTTTCACTATTTTTTTCCTATAATTTTATTAATTGTGGTTGTTCTCTAGGCTATGTAGTTTATCTCCCAGGAGATAACCTGCCTCTTTTATATCCACTGAACCTTTTATAGATATTTACATATGTATATTCAGTTCCTCAAATTATACTACTGATTTTTATTGTAATTATATTGAAATTTTTAATTAGTTTTTAAAAATTGCTTTATATTGTTAAAAAGTGTCTCTACTTTTATTTAGTTCTTCTATTTTCTTTACTATAAGTATTAAATTCCTATTCTAAGGATTTGTATGTTCTTTCCTGGGTTAATTCTACATACTTTTTCTTTTTCTTGCTATTGTTATCTGTTATATTATGTTTAAGTTGGTCATTATTGATTTAGATGAATGCTGAAGAATTGAATAAGCTCATTTGTTCAGCAAAACTGTCCAATTCTTTTATTAGTTCTCATAAATTGTTGATTCTGTTAGGATTTATATAGAGGTCTTGTCTCTGATATGAAAAGTTATTGTTTTGTTCATTTTGTCAAAATTTCTCAAAATGCACATTTCTTTTACTTGAATTCTAAAGAATTAGCTATCATCTAACAGAATTTTTTGGAAATCTAATAATGAATATTGAGCACGATTGTTTTACTCCCAAAGATGGTGTGTATAAAATTAATCTTCAAATATCATGTTTGATATAATTTTGATATAACATTTTTAACACATTAAGAGTTTTCTTTCAATCTTATGAGTTTTTTTGAATACGTTTCAAATAGAAATTCAACTTTATAAATTGTTTCAATATTTAAAATAGATAATGAGCTTTATAAAATTCTTGTTCAGTCGATTGAGATACATGATTGTTCTCAATCTATTAACAAGTAAAATAGATTGGCAAATTTCATAAACTAAAACTATCTTTTCATTCTCATAATAAACCTTCTTTTATCATAAAGCACTTTTTACAGCAAGGTACAGTGGCACTCACGTATAATCCCAGTGACTCAGGAGGCTGAGGCAGGAGGATCACAAAATCAAACCCAGCCTTGGTAACTTAGTGGGACCTGGTCCCAAAATAAAGAAAATAATAAAAAGTGGGTAGGGATATATCAGTGGTAGAGTGTCTATGGGTTTAATCTCCAGTACCACAAAAGGGAAAAAATCAAAGCACATTTTACTAGGTATTTTAATTTGATAAACTAAAAGATGGCATGCCTCACTGGGATTATGTTTATCATATACATGAATGAGTCCTAGGAAAACAGGTGTCAATCCACAGAAAGCTATCCTGAGGAACAGCATATGCTTACCTATGACCCTTAGCTGACACACACAATTGGCTCACAAAAGGTTGAAAATCAATACTTTTTTCAGGAGAAATCTGTCATTCTTCTCCCAGCGCCCATTTCCCCACTGGAAAGAGGCTAAGGAGTACTTCAAGCTTAAGAAGAACTTCAAGGAAACCCAGACTTTTTAGGGAAAGAGTTAACTATAGTCTATCAAAGACCTGTGAAACACAAGAGGCTGCAATACCACAAGTGCTGGGCAGAAATGGCCTGAGCCACACTAGAAAAGAGCGGTAATTTCCCCACCGGTTGTGACAGAAACATGTGAGTGTTTCTTCAAACCCAAGCTGGGCTACATGAAAATAAACCTGCCTAAGAAACTTTTAGTCTTCCCAAAAATCCAAGGAGGACCACAGGGGGACTGGACAACCCAATTCCAAGAAGCTAAGGGAAAAATATAATGTGCTTCATGGGGAGTCTAATTTTCCACCAGCAGCCTTCAAGGGTCTCAAAAAATATTCATTCCATGGTCCACCATCTATAATCCCAAATGCTTGGGAGGGTGAGGCAGGAAGATTGCCAGTTCAAAACCAGCAAGACCCTAAGCAACTCTGTGAGACTCTGTCTCTAAATAAAATATTAAAAATGGCTGGGGGTGTGGCTCAGTGGTTGAGTGCCCCTGAGTTCAATCCCCAGTACCAAAAACATAAAAAATAAAAAAAAGTATTCACATAAAAGAATAAATAAAGTATGGATATCCTCTAGTGTCAAAAGAAACAAAGAAAATTTAAATTTACCCAAGGAAAAAATTGTTGTGATAACATTTAGGTAAGTATATTAACACCCGATTTTTTTGCATCTACGTGTGTGGGGCCCTTTATAGAGAGTATATATGTCTATATAAATTGATATAATAAATTGAGTTTATATTCTTTATAAAGTAAAAAATGCTGTGGTTGTTTTGCTTAGAAACAGCATAGATGTTTTACTTGTTATTAATATTTCCTAAAATACGCAACATTTAAATCAACTGAACCAGGGTTGTTAGGTTAGAAACAGAAAGTAACTGTATTTTTTTCTCACCACTGCTCTATCCAGTGTTGAATTGCTCTTATTCATTCCTGCATAAAATGAAGGGAATTTGACTTTTTTTCTTTTTTTCTTTTTTTGTCACTGCGGGTTTTTAACAAGAGCTCTCATATTTTAGGATTGTTAGAGTTTTTCCAGCCTAATATCTAAATGGCACTCTCTCATTCAATTTCAAACTTTTCTCATTCTTTCCTCCCCAATCTCAAATAGCCAAGTTATTATTTGAACTCCCACAATTCTGTGATCTCTGTCACTGGGATGGCCTACCTATAGATCCTATCAGAGATGTAATGTCTTCTCCAGAACATTAATGCACCTGCTTCACCCATCTTTCCCAGCAGTTCATCCCACACTGATTTGTTATTACAACTTTCCAGGTGGATTCTTTTGATGAAACTCCTCCCAAAGTCAAGACCGAGTCCAGCTCCTTTCTAAGTGTTGTATGTCCGGCCCACCCAACATTTGCATCTTAACCCCATCACCAATGAGTAGGCAGCAGTCTCCCACTCTGGTAATCTTTCTTCTTGCTCTACTGGCAATTTTAAAGCTTTTAGACTTTCTCCCAACTGAATCAGACATCAACTCTTGAGTCTACAGAAGCACAAAGCACACATAATCAAAATTCCTAAGAATTTTTCTAAAACTGTTTTAAGTTTTCCACTTAAAGAGATAACACACCGAACATTCCTAAAAATATTTGTTCAAGAAAATTGCCTTAAAAAAATTCCTCCAATAAGTTCTGAAACCTATCATACGTACCTGGCAGTGGGCAATGGTCTAATGGTGTAGACTTTCAGGATACCTCATGGGTTGCCTACAACAACATTTTAGAATATGGTAGCATTTGGTCTCTACAAAATCTCATCTTCATTTTGGTACATCAGTTAAACCTATAAAAGAACATATTTATTAAGCATCTTGAATGTGATAAAGTGGTATTACATAAAATCCTTAAATATATCAATATTTAATTATCTTTCAAGCTTTCCACTTTGGAGGCTGTCTTTATATTGCATTCATTCTCTGATTTAATAAATATATATTAATTGCCTGACTATGAACTAGATACCCTTTTAAGAACTAGAATTGTAGTAGAAAATAAAGCTGAAAAGTCCTATCTTCATGCGATCTACATTCTTGTAAGGAAGAGACATAAATAAATAAGCAAATACATAGTTTTATATTAGGTAAATATTATGACAGTTATATAGTGTGACTGATAGCAGAAAGGGCTGCATAAAGTATAGTTAGGAAAAGGTAATGAGTTGATGTTTAAATAGAAGTTTCTAAAAAGTGATAGAGTGAGGCATGCATATGCTATGGAAAAGGCATTAGAGGCAAAGGGAGAACAATTTAAGGGCCCTGAAGTCAGTGTGTTATCCTGTGCAAGCAATAACAAAAAGGCCAATGAGACTCTGAATATAAATGACAAAATTAGTTGTACAGTTTCTGAGTCACAAAAAATAATTTTATCATGATCCATTTTTGTGATGATAAAATTCGCATCTCAGTCTACACCTGGAAATCAAGGTGACAGATATTCTTCTTAGAGCCTTCTTTTGCTTTCCTTCAGGCATTTATTTAACAAAGGTTTCACTGAAACAGGTAGGGTTGTACCACCTTCTGAAAACAATGAAATAACAGAACGCATGAAAAAAAATAGGTTGTATAAGTTACCCAATATAAGGATGAAATTTCACTAGACTAATGCCTATCAAGCAATTCAACTACCAATGACTACATTTAAATAAGAGATAAGCCATAGAATTTGGATTGTTTCTGATTATTATTTCTAATTTTCTCTAGATGTGTTTGTAAACATCATTCAATATTTTTAGCAAATCTAACTTCAGTAGATGTTTACTTAGAATATATTTTTTAAGTTAAAAATAATTTCTTGCCAGGTACTGTGGCACACACTTGTAATCCCAACAGCTCAAGAAGCTGAAGCAGGAGGATTGCAAGTTCAAAGCCAACCTCAGCAAAAGCAAGGCACTAAGCAACTCAGTGAGACCCTATCTCTAAATAAAACACAAAAAAAAGGGCTAGGGATGTGGCTCAGTGGCTGAGTGCCCCTGAGTCTAATCCCTGGTACCCAAAATAATAATAATAAGAAGAATTTCTTGCCTGCATATACTCATAATAATTTGGGGAGAAAACAAAGAGCTTGTAAGAGTTACAGTTAAGCCCTGCAAAAAGAATGAAGAAAATATAGTGAGTATAATGTGGAATAATGTGGAAGTCTTAAAGATGGTCACAAATTATTTGACCTTCTTCTCATGAAGAGATCAGGTCCCTGTCCCCTTCTTTTGTATTTGCACTGGTCTGTGAGTGCTCTGACCTAAAGATTACAGAAGTGACACTATGTGACTTCCAAGACATATAGCTGTACATGTGGCTCTCTTGGAATATTTGCTCCCAAGATAATCCCTCAGAGAACATATCCTGTTGGAATCAGCAGCTATGCTATGAGAAGGAGACTCATAAAGAGAGAACTTGTAAGTGCTCTGACTGAGAGGCCCAGTTGAGCCTTCCAGTCATCATAAACCAAGATCTAGCTTTAGGTAAAGAAACTTTCAGACAACTCAAAAGTATGAGTCACCTCCAGCCATTCCAGGCCATCCAGATGAGGCCTCAGATAAGAAGCACAGAAAGTCATTCCTGGGGTGCATCTTTAGTCCTGATTCACAGAAAGTCTAAGCATAATAGAATGGTTGACATTTTATGTCACTGAGTTTTGGTGGTTTGTTATGCTGCAATAGATAGTCAGAATATACAGAAAACACATATTTCAATAATTCCAGGTGGCTTTTGTTTCAAATACTCAGTAACTTTAATCCTTCAAGATCCTTCAGATTGTCAGATATTGGACTAAAGTTTTATTTTATTAAGAGCAGTCCCTATACTACTTATTCTAGTTGAAAATGGTGGAGAAGGCTTCATAAAAAAAGAGACATTTGTCAATATTATTGAAAATGTGCCTGATCCATTTCATGTGTTTTCTGCACATGAGAACAGTTCAGAACCAATACCCAAAAGTCTTTAATGCTTTGAAAAGCATCTCAAAATCATTTCTCAATTGCATTACTTGATCTTCAGTTTTGTCATCTGCCTGCACTTGGTACAAATTCTGTGTCACTCTAGAGGTAATTTTGCAAGGCAAGCCAGTCAGTATTGTGACAGCAGATGATGGAAAAAGGAAGGCTGCCTTCTTTGTCCCTACAAAGGATAAGAGGGAAGGTGAGAGGGAGACACATGCAAGGATTCTGTCGCCTTTTGATCTTTATATTATCTCTGTCTGTGTCAGCTCCTCAGTGTAGGGGTCCCATTACGTCTTTGCATCTGCAAAAAACAGGGCATCTTTTTTTTTTTTTTTTTTTCATTTTGCTAACCTAAATTTAAAAATCATTTAATTGGGCCCAGAGGCTGTGCAATGGGAGTATACAGAGTTAGGAAAATAAAACCAATGAATGAGTGAGGACATTTTGTGTGCTTTAAGCTTTTAGGAGGACAAGTGCCGAGGACACTCTAACATTATTATTAAGACTGATTAGTGGCTAACAGCATGATTTCAGAAAGAAAAGGAAGGGGGAAAGCCATTTGTCATTACACACAAGAAGCTTACTGTCAGTTATTAACAATAAATATTTGAGATATAAGACAATGAATGTTACATTCAGGGATTATTCATCTATTGTCTCTATGTAGATTTCATATTAATCTTTTTATTATAAATACATTCCATGTGTCACTGAGTATTTGTACCTTATTTTCTTTTTGCACCCTCAGTTTTCTCAGCACCAAATTCTTATCTACTATCTTTTCTGGTAAATTCAAATCCCACAAGATATCTCTTGCTACAATATCACAACTAATTTTCTCCTTTCAATTAAAGGTCATTGTTTGTTTGAAAGAGCAAAAAGAACTGCAAGAGGCATATTGACATTGTGTAAATGGAGCTGAACATCAAGGGGTATATAGTTAATGAACAAAAGATCATTGCTTAGTGTCTAACTGCAGCATTAAGGCTTGGCATTGAATTCACTGAAAAGGTGATGTGAGAGAACACAAACAGTGAGTCAGGCCAGAGGGCTTCACCCTGTTCAAGGACCACTCCAACCTCCTCTTCCTATTTTTTCCTACGGATAGTTTGATTCACAGGACTAAAACATTTGTTTGAGATGAAACATCCATTCTTCTCTCTTCTACAGAAATATACTTACACACATGTGTGCTGACTTATATTATGCAGCAAAATAATCTGTATTATTAAATTGCATTTTGTCTCCAATGGACTACAAAACTATATGTAAAAGGAAAATATTATTGTGTAATGCATATTTATATTATGCCTATTGATTCAAAGACTACATGGCATGGCTATGTGTGTCCCCCAAAAGCTCATGTGTGAGTTAATGCAAACAGGTTTAGAGGTGAAATTATTGGATTACTCCCTGATAGAGATTAACTGAGTGGTAGAGTGTAGCTGGAGGAGGTGGGTCACCGTGGGTATACTTGTTGAGTGGAGTTCTCTCTCTGCTTCCTGAATGCCATTCTCCCAGCTACTTTCCTCCACCATGTTCTTCCACCATGATGTCCTACCTCACCTGAACCCTGAGGAATGAAGTTCCTCTGAACTCTAAAACCAATGAACCCCCAAATAAACTTTTCTCCTCTAATTGTTCTCGTCAGGACCTTTGGTCACAGCAGAGAAAAAGCTAACTAAAACACTATGTAAATACTATATGCAGTTTTAACTATTTTTATTACTTAATTACTAATAAGAAAGCAGAATATATTTCAGAAGAAATTTATAAAAAAATGAATTACTTGAATATATTTTTACACTATGTTGAAGACATCCTTCATAATATTTGTTAAAGATGGTTAAGAAAACTTATATTCAAAGGGCTCTACCGCATGGAGGGTTTGTGTAGAAGGAGAGTAAGACTAAGATAACTCCAGACACAATAAGGAAAAATGAGAAGGAGCAGATTAAGTCAGTGGATGGAAAATTGCTAAGAGAAAGGGTAACACTTTGTTCAACAAACCTAACAGGAATTTTTACCAAAGACAGGCCAGAGTGATACGATAGATATAAAGGGTGGTCAGACTAAGCACGTGAGAGCTTTGCTAACCTGACTCAGCAGGATGGTTGCTAAATCTAGACAATGCAGAGATGAACATGGATGCCCAAAAGTCAGAGCCATACTGACAAGAGAGTTCAGAAGAGCTCAACCAGGGTTTGGTCAAGGAAAGAACCTTTTTTACTTATGAAAAGGTGTTCTTTAGTTACACTATCTTTTAAGTTAGCTATGCTATGTGGATATAATGTGCATGTGTTTTTCCACAAAAAGAACATGAAATATATTTTATATTTTATTTATAGTTTATATTTCTGTGTTTGACTTTTCATTAGAATGTAATTTCAGTGTTTGCTAATAGCTCACAGATTTTCTTGCAAAAAGAAAAAACACTGACTAACAAGTTGTTATACTGTTTACTGACATGAAAGAGCTATAAAACACACATTAAGTCTTACTTTTAATATAACTTTGTTTTAATCCTTTGTAAGATTTGACAGTTCACTGTCAGTTATACATCATTATCATTCCTGAAGTAATCAATTAAAATAATATTTGGCATAAGAGGAAAGATGAATTATTTGCTTAGATTTCGTGTTTTAAATATCCCCAAATCATGTTTAAACATGTGTTTAGATAACCACTCACCTAAAATTAAAAAGAAATAAAATTTATACTGATTCACCAATAAAAACAGTAGATGATCAATGAATAAAAAGTACACACTTTGGAAAATAACAAACATTTCAAAAAAGGTAACAACAATTTTGATATATGATCTTTCAACATTCATTTAATTTCTATAGATTATTTCCCTTATCCATAAAAATTAGGATTTGGGAGAGATATTGGCCAAATTATATTATTATAGTGTGTGCATGTATGAATATGCAACAACAAATTCCATCATGATGTACAGCTGTAATGCATTAATAAAATTGTGAAACAAAATTAACATACCTTTATATCTATGGTGCTATTGTTAAAAGTTAATCATTTGGATAAATAATCTTTGTCCAGCAATCAGAGAATCTGCTTAGTCCTAACCAGTTGAATCCTTTTATTAATGAAACTTTGCCTATAGAAATATAGGGAATATACAAATATATGACACAAACTCTATCCTAAAAGAATTTATCATTTACTTCAGAAGGCAAATCAATTGCACATGAAAGGATTCAAGACAACATGAAATTAGGGCAAATGTGTGTTTTATAAGCTGCAAAAGCATTGAAAGCTCACAGTCAGAGATCAAAGAGCCAGAATAGGATAGTCGGGAAGACTGTATGGAGAGAGTTTTCCCTCCTGACAATTCAGGATACTGAATACTTTCAGTTTAACCATCTCATTACAATGAGTGTGCACCTAAACATTTAGTATGAAGAAAAATAGAAGTAAGGAAAATGAAAGTAAGGAAAATTATTCTTTTTTCATTATAAGATGTGCTCATCAAAAAATATTAAACAATTTCCTATGAAAAATGTGGTTTCCTTTACAAAACTCTTGACATATACAATTTATAAAATATGAGTAATAAATAAAATATTAACATGGGCAATTTTTGGCACCATGCAAGAGAAAAATCTAAATCTTATTTGTTTTTCATACTCAAGTTTAGAAAGTAACTTATTTTAGAGGAAGTGCTTATTATTGAAAAACAACACCAAGTCAAAGCACTTGCACACTGGATTAATAAAAGGTTCTCTAAGCAAAGGTGAAATGTCTGATATAGACCAGCAATTTCATAATGTGGTCCTTAAAATTTAAATGGAAAAACATTTAGATAACAATTCTTTATATGATCATTGGGAGCAAAGTCTCAAAATATACTGCTTAATTTACATGTAATAAATGAAATGCAAGTTTCTGAACCTAGCAGGATGATATAAGATGGAATATGTCACTATTCACCTTCAAGATTTATAGAGAAGCCAGACATGGTGGCCTATACCTGTAATCCCAGCAGCTCAGGAGACTGAGGCAAGAGGATCGCAAGTTCAAAGCAGCCTCAGCAACTTACGAGACCTGTTCTCAAAATGAAACATAAAAAGGACTGAGAATGTGGCTCAGTGGTTAAGTGTCCCTGCATTCAATCCCTGGTAATAATATATGTATATATTCATAGAGAAGAGATTTAACATTGGAGGGAAGAAAGTTGCAGTGAATTAGGTAACTTACATGAGAAAGGCATAATGAACCTGTAGGTTTGGAATAACAGATAAACAACAGGACAACAACTGAAAAAAGAATAGAGGAATTTTCATGGGTGATTACCAAGTGACTTGATAATATTGAACATATAATACCAGACTAATAAATATGTACTCTTTAATTGATTCCTACATTTCAACATGACGATAGTTAATATCCTAGAGGGACAGAGTAAATGGGGGTATGTATGTAATGGGTCATAAAACAAAGTGAGAAAATGCTACTTATATCCAAAAGGAAGGAAAGTTCATTTTAAAATAGTCACTGAAGAAAATATGAATACTGCTTCTCATTTACAGAGGTGTCCTTGAATAACAAAAAAAATTTTAAAGAGCTAGACAAACTCATATAATACAATACTATAAAATCTTCAGATTTTCTTCAATGCCTTTTAAGAAGGAACATAAGAAAAACAAGTTGTACAAAATTGTATACCTGATAATATGTTTTTTTGTCATTTCCCAATATCGTCTCAATCATAATTATTGGGTAAATTTAGCAACGAGGAATAAATAAGAATAAGATTAAAATTGGAATGGATAAACCTAGTGAACTACTTATGATTCTGCATAAACTGAGGCCTTAACAAATTTAGATAGAAGAGGAAAATGAATGCACAAATTTAATAAATTATTTAACTGATAATATAATTGAAATGTGAATATTTTGTCTTGAGAATAAACGTTTATCTCACAAAAAGTCTGTCATGACAAAAGACAAAAATAGTATATGTACTTCTGCATTAATAAAATGGGATTTCCACTTTGTCTTGCTGTGCTTTTTGCTTTTGCACACTTAGTAAACATGGCAGGAGAAATTATAGTCTTTCAGGTATTAATTGTGGCTGGCAATTGGGATGCACTGGAACCATCACTGTCAGTGAATAGTTAATATCACTATTCTTATTAATTCATTCACTGGAAAGGACAGAAAAGCAAAATATCAAAGGAGCTCTGGGAATGACTCTACTAATAGTGTGGACCCTTTGGGCAAAAGAGCCTCAGAAGTGTACTTTAGTCAAAAAGACCATTAGACTGTAACTTTATTAACTTACAACATAGAACATGGCAATGGGTACCAGGAGGGCTTCTTTGAACACAAAGCAACAAGAGTACATTCTCCAAGCAGAAGACAGGTGGTTTGTTATCCATTATCCAACTGCTTTATCTCCAAAGGGAAAAAACTAATAAGCTCTATGGTTTTCTGTGTTCACATTAACATAAAGCATACATAGACATCAAACTTACTATAGTTTCTACAGAGTCATGGATATGTATGCCTTTCACATCTAAAATTTAGCCAAGTATAAATAATACAAATTTTAAGAAAGGAATTTTGAATAAATATAAATATACATATAAAACAAGTCACAATAATCATGGAATTCATATTTTATTTCATACTAATACAACTTTGCATGAATTTTTCCAAACATATACCAATTTGAATACATGTTTCATATATCATGTTATTATAAGTAATATACTATAGTAAAAGTCATATGTAATACTGGTTCTAGAAAAAAGGATCAGGACTCATGAGCTAATGTGTTTTATTTTGGAAAATATGACTTAAAAATAGAAATAATAGAAAATTTTAGAAAATTAATGTTACATTCTACATAAAATGTTGATAAATTTTCATTACAAAAGAAAATTTTGAACTTATTAAGTATATAGAATGTAATATAACGAGATCTTAAAGTAAATGTGTCTAATAGTTGGGCTGCTAAAGAGATGATGTGTAGTCATTAAAATCATACTTTGCTTGAACAAGTAATCTGTCTTGTTCTTCAAGAAAATTTGTCTTGTTCTTCAAGAAAATTCAACATTTTTATTGTACAAACAAGGTAATGTTAATATTACATCTCAAAATTTTCCAACAAGAACAGAGATATAAAGTAGTGCACCTGTATTGAGGAGGGTGAGGGAGTACTGTTCCCACAATAAATTTATTCTGCTATTGTTGATACGGTAATACGTTGCCAATTGTTCAATTTTTTAAAAAGAACAAAATAGATCATTGTACTTTAATATTTTTCAAATAATTAATTTCACTTTGTAAGAAAAGATATACCAGCAAAAAATTTTTAAAATAAGGAATACACACCGAGACAGATTGCCTCAAAAGAGATGATCAACTGTACTTGCAATGAGGTATAAGTGCAGAGTCTTTGTTAACATTTCCATTTCAATTTTACTAGGTAAATTGCATGTATTTGTAATTGTGAAAATCAACATTGAAATTTGTTTTTAATGATTGTACTGTTAGAGAAATCATTTTTACTGTATAACTGAAAGCTTCGGGCTCATAAGCAACACTTAGGACTTAGGTTTGGTATCTTCCTATTTGGAGAGTACAGAGGTGTTTTTTGGCACTTTACTCCTAATGATCTACTATGTCTATATTTCATTACTAACAATTACACACCAAACACAGAAATAGAGTCAGTTTGTTCAATAATTGACTGAAAAATCACTAGATTTTACTATTCTCCCATTTCATGTCACATGGGGAAAATAATAGCTATTTATTTACTCAATTTTGCTTATTCAGACATTTAGTGTCACATGGATAAAGTTATATATGAATTTGTTAGGATTTCTTTGTTTAAAAGTACCTGAATGTCTTATGAATGAAGCCTCTAAGAATATATTTTGTTAATATTTAAGTTTTTTTGGAATTAAAATGTACATTATATTCCAACTTTTGGGTGCAGAAATCTATTTTTCATTTACATCTTAATCTTTAAACATCAGCAATTGGGATATTACTATAATAAGTAGTTGAGATTTTGTGAAATACATTAACATGTGCTTGTGTTTTATGCAACAGTTCAAAATATGCACATATTTTACACACACAAGCCTGATTTGCTTTGAGGATTTGACTCTAAAATACAGAGATGACACTACTATAAGATGTTAGTATATTCCTGAAAATACAGTCATATGATCACTAAACTTTCAAAAACACCCAGTAAGACATACATTACAGATTAAGAGATGACTACATTTTAGTTTTCCCCACACAGAAATCTCTGGTTTTACCAATTGCTATTTGAAATCTGTTCCACTCTTTTCAAAATATATCAATGATATTCAAGTTGAAGAGAAAACAATTCTACAAACTCACATATATGCACATTCACAATGTGCATTTTGTTGTAGTAAATGAACTTTTTAATGATCCATTTAGTAAGAAAAAATTGTTTCCTGGCAGGAATTTCACAGATTTCAAAAGAGTCTGAATGTACAATAATGGAATTACTCAGGATTAGGTACTTTCTTTTTATTATTTTTAGCATCTGCCATTCTTCCATGAAAGCATGTTCATTCATTCTGTCACCTAATTATCATCTTGGCAAATTATGACAAACCATATAGCTTGAGTAGGGAATCAAAGAAAACATATTTTAACCACAGAAATGACCTTATCTGTTTGCTTTCTTCTCGAGGCAGAGCTATCTCAGCCATTTTATTAACTCTTCTCTGAATATCAGACTAAAGTCCGGTTGCGTTGCCCTGAATCATTCTGAAAAACATCTGCATTTTATGGAAAAATAAAGCACAGAAATATTTGGATATGCTAACAGAAATGGCTCTCCAAGCTTGGGGATTTTCAAAGCTTAATTTTTATATCTGTCGTGAAAATACTCCTAAATGTTCATTTTAATTCTTTGTACTGTTCTTTGCAGTTATATTTAAACTAGAAAAATGCATTGCAGTAAAGCAGATTCACCTGCTGCAGTAAACGTGACCAGGATTGTGTTTCAGTTAATTTTAAGCTATTACCATGACAACTGACTTTCTCACACAAAATAATGAATAACCTTACCAAATAAATTTATGAAACATTATTGTGATTTGGGTTGAGAAGTTTAGTGCCAATACATTTTATAATTGATCCTAAAAATTTATAAATTTTTTTTAGGATTTATAACAAATCCTAAAAATGTGGTAAAATTTGTTAAAGTCTACTAATAACATCTCTACTTTTGAAAGCTCAAACTGAGTTATTGAGATTGATTAAAATTCAAATTTATTATTGAAAAATATATATCAAATGTCAAATAACTACCTTAATGTGTTATATTTATAATTATGTAAAGCAATTTTAAATGGCAATAGTTGATGTGTATATTTTTTATATATAGACTCCAGACTACTTAGACAGAAATTTCCAGCAGTTTCGAACAAAATAAAATCAGAAGTTTAATGCAAACTCTGACTCAAGACAAAACTTCACTCTGCATGTATTCATTGCTATGAGTCACTGTAAACATTATTCGATCTACAAACACTTATTGACTCCATTTGTATGCCATTCATTGTGCTAAAAAAGTACTAAAATACTAAGAAGATGGTGATGGAACACATTCCAGACATCAAAGAATTACAACGCTGAAGTCCAGTGGTGAATTTATTCAAGGAAATCAATTACATTTTAATATTATTATAAATTAATGTGCCAGATGCAATGGGAGTATAGAGAAAGAACATATCACCAGACCTGAAAGGGGTCAGCGAGGGCTTCTTACAGAGGCTGGCACCTCAACTCTCTGGAGGGCTCAGATGAAATAAAGGCATCTGAAAAGATGAAATAGGTTTTGTTGTTTGATGGTTCTAAGTAACGGCGATTGTGTTAACATGCTATAACAAGACTGCATGCTAATTCAAGTTCAATTCGACTAGAGCAGAATTTGGTGATTTCAATGATAAAAAATAACTTGGTTCTCTAACAGTTTAATAGTTTCTATATGTCCTGTAGTTTTCATTTTTACATGGAGAAATCCCTTCATATATATTATATATGTTTCAAATCACCAGCAAGTCCATCAATTGATTTTATTATTTCTGTGAATTTCCTTCATTGTTATTTCACTGAAGCTACAGAAGTTTTTTATTCCAATTTATTAAATGGAAATCATTGAGTGTATATAGTTTTATGCCTTTTTTTAATTTAATGTTACATTTTCCCATATCATTAAATATCTTCAATTCCTTTTTTAAATTATATTTTTCATGACTACAAAATACACTATCATCAAAACATACCAACGTATGTTTACTCATTCCCCTGATTTTTAGCATTTAGTGATTTATACATTTTTTCAACAACTAGAAAAATATTAATATACACATGTGATATATTATCTGACTATATCCTTAGTATAGATTCAAGAAATGGGACTATGGGTGAAGGAATACATACATTTCTGAAGCTCTTGATGTGCTTTTTCAAACAGCTTTTCAGAAAAAAATAAATTCTAATCAATAATGTATAAAGAGACTCCATCTCCTAAGCATCCCTTAGCATAGGATATTTTACATTATTAACTGGACAGTTATTTTATTTTGATGTAAGTTTGAATTTTGAATATGCAAAATAAATCCAGAGGATTTTAGTAACATTTATACATGGTAATAGTTCTTATTAAGCCATATGACAACATGTTTTCATGATTAATGTTAAAATTTTTTTTAATCCTGATACCTAAAACTCTGCTTTTCAAAATAAGAAGCCTACAAAAGTATTTCTTTTCTTGCTAGTTGAAATGTTTGAATCCTCTTTATCAAAAGACTGCCCATGGGCTCTATTAATAAGGGAATAGATAATAATAAGTGCAGTAATAATGGAATAAAGTAAAAATAAGGTTTGGAATATCAAATTCACCTTTACTTCTTGACCTTCTCCTGCACGTTTTTTCATTATGTTACAAATTAAGACTATATAACATTGAACATCCTTTAGAATTCAAGGTATTTCTGTACATTTTATGCTTCAACATAACTTAAAATGGGACAAGTTCTTTTAAGTGAGTTTTTATAAAAGAATTCTAAACCCCAAGGTTAATCCCCTTGATGAACCAGTAACTAATAGTATTTTCAACTAAATATAATCTTCCTGTAGACTTAGATATGCTATCAACAAAGTTTTATGTCAAAATTCATTGAAAGCCAGCATTTGCTGTTACTGAGAAAACCATGAAATATGTGCCTCTGGCAGCAATAGACAAGGAAAATTTCAATTTAATTTGAAAAGGTCTTAAGCAATTGTGTGACTCTAAAATTCTGGATTAATACAGATACAGAATATTTTGTAAGATATATATGTATATAATTTTATTTTGTCTATAATCAAAGATTTCATAAAGCATATGTATACAATAATTTTAACCTCTTACTCCCAACAACAATCAAATTTAGCATCTGCTGTTAACAAACCTCAAAGATTCCATGGCCTAAGAATATGAGTGTATTTCTTGTTCACCTGACATCCAGTATAAGTCCTGTTTTATCTTGCCACTCTGCCATCAGAAATACATGCCTCCAAAGTCACAGAAGAAGGAAGTGATGGGGAGAAACACCAGCTCACATTTGAGTCAGCTCCAAGTGACCTGTCATTTCTGTTCATGCTTCAAAAGCAGAACAGAATGGCAGGCTAGGCAATGAGGAGCCTCAACAAGACTTGTTTTTGCCCTGCATCCTAACTAAAGAGTATACAATTAGAAATCTGTGATACAGGAAGATTTAATGAAAGTCCAATCTCTACCATAAAATATTTACTAAATGAGTTCTCAAACTTATATTAGATTCTGTTGGGAGATAAAAAGTTTAAGCTTTAATTTGCTACCCCCCAAAACTCCTTAAAGTTATAATAAAGAGAATTAATGCAAAATGTATCAAGAATTTAAGGACTATTTTTGCAGCATAGAAATTGAAACCCTTAATATTAAAGAAGGAAATCCATGAATAATTAGAGTGGGCTTATAAGTAAGGTGGAATGTGAATTTGTCCCTGTGGGACAGAATGGTGGGGTTTGTTTAAGAGTAGGGAAAAATGAAGGACATTCAAGGCAAGAATGGGCTCTGGGGAAAGCACAGGTGAGAATGATTGTGACAGCTTACGAGAACCTTGTGGAAGTTGCCCCACTGGAGTTGAGAGTACATTGTGAGAAATAAGATTAAATAGATGGGACAGAGACTTTTATGAACCACACAGAGAAACTCAGAACAGATAATAGTAGAAAGGTGGGAAATATTTAAAGTCCTTGAACAAAAGACAGAGCTGTATTGTTAGGAGTTACACTGCACCTATTTTCACAAGCATGCGAATTAGTGTACACAGTAAAATACAACACAGAATTAGGAATCAAGGAATAAAACAAAGCACAGTCTACTTGATGAATTTAATGAACTTAAAGAACTTAATGAAACTGACAGAAGAGATGCTGGGTTACACACTACTTGAAACAACAGCTGGTCAGTGATTACTTGGCCATGCTATGGGTTTCACTCTTTATTTTCTTACTTAAAATGAAAAGGAAAATAGATTAAGTTAAGTAAGTTTACTGCCTGGGCCAAAAGAAAATAACCTTCAGCAATATGGGTCTTGATAGGAGCAGTGTTTAAGGAAGATTCAAATGGTTTGGTGTGGGTGAGTAGGAAGAACAGCAAGAGAGGGCAGAAGGAGTGAGCGAAGCCACCTTGAGGACACCTGCGCCATTGCTGGCAGCGAACACCCAAGCCACCAAAGTAATATGGTGGCAGTTATCCAACTGAGGTAGAAACTACCTTCTGTGAGTCTATCACTGGAGTCCCTAATGTTCTCTGAGAAGTGCTACTAAAAGAAATTGAGGGCATTTTAGAGTCCTCACATAGATATGTGTGTATAATATTTATACAAATAAATATAAAGATATAAATATGACACTGAAACCCATAACCATTTACTGAGCACACTGACACTCTCACAAATATGGAGTCACTTTTCTTTCCACTCACCCTTTTTGTGTCTGCCAAAGGGCATTGATATTGCCGTGGTTTCATACAGGCCAACGCTGATTATTTGGACATGATAAGAAGATAGCTTACATGAATAATTTAACTTACTGTGACTGATGGTATTGCATGGGGAACACCCAAGCTTCATTCAGAAAACCATACTCCTAAAGCTGAAAGAAACCTTGAGTGATCATTCATGGAGTATTCAGCTCACATAATGCCACATCTAAATCAGTGACTACTATTTTAAAGTCTTTTGGAACAGAAGACAGCATATTCTCTAAAAGATAGGTGGCCTTAAACACTATAAATACATTCATTTATAGACTATTATTTTTATAGAGCATTTTAAGTGAAAGTACAAGCTCAATACTACAGAATAAGCAAACTAATCAAAAAGTTTTAAAATGCAATAACAACTACTTTTCATACAATTTCAGAGCAAATGAAACTGAAAAGGGTAAAATAGTAAATTTTCTAATACTCTGAAGATTACTATGTTCCTTTTTCAAATGCCTGAAATCTTGTTATATGTGTTTTTGTATGACAACCAAAAACTGTTTTGTGAATAAAGCATGCTACTAGAAAACAAACATGATTTTATTGAGAGTAAAAACTGACTTGATCTCATTTAATACTATCTCCTATGTTATAAAGAGAAAATCAACTTTCAAAATCTATGCAACCAGAAAGATATGAATAACTAATTACAAAGAAATATCACCACAGCAAATCAGTGCCCTCTGAATTACTTCCACTGCTTTTCATTATTTCTAAGCATTAATTAAATCAACATTACATTCACAAACATTTATTGATCTCAATAAATATAACTCATCATAACATAGATGGATCCATTTATCTTCCTTAGGTTGACATACAACAGTTCTCTGAGAAACAGGATCTAGACTGTGAATCTCAAAATTTATTAAACATATTAACAGCATGTTTGGAACTACTGTGAAAGAAAAGGTACTAATCGGTTCATCCTAACATCTATTGGCCATGCTACATCAAAGCACAAGGATTTTACAACTTTGACAAATTTACAAAATACCACTCTACAATGAAATAAAAGAGCAAATTCAATGAAATATGAACATTACAACTGAAAGCCATATTTCCTTTCTATCAAGTAAGATATCACATTCTTTGGAGAATTTTTCAAACAATGGACTAACTCTAAGATTCTGTCAGATTAAACTAAAAATAGCAAGGAGTTCTTTTTCACTTTTTCCCTCTTCTGTCTACAACCCGCCCACTTTTTTGGTTTATTTTTTGTTTGCTTCATTTGCTTATCAATTTTGCTCATTTCTTTCAGATAAATTTCTTTTTAAATGAAGACAAATGGTGAAAAAAACTACTAGAGAAGATTACTTAGATAAATGTATGTATGGGTCATTTTTAAACTTTTAACAGAAGCAGTACAGTATATTCAGAAATATGTGGATTAACTTTTTATGTGCACATGGTCAAAATAACCTGCATAGTTCAAAGTGAGGCATTAGAAGAAGGTGATCAGGAGACAGAATGGAGGGATGGATAAGGGTCACTGTCTTTCTTAAATGTCCTGCAAATGCATAAACACACATAGAAGACTTCCCTTTTTAAATAAATATATATCAACATACCAAAAAAGTGAAGCATTATTGATAATTGGAAATATTTAGACATTGTGAACTATCTACTGATCCTGATAGCTTATGACAATTTCTTTGTAAGCTTCTTATATAAAATTTTCTAAACTTATACTCTCATTTTCATTATCTAAGATTTGTGAACATAAAGTATCTACTAAAATATTTAAATAACTAAAACTTTTATTAAAAAAGAAAACACAAGAAGAAAATTTAAAGACCAGCGTTAAGATTTTCAGTTCCTTGATTTATATGCTGATAAAGTTCCAAACGCTGTACTTCATATCAATTTAACTTTTTAACAATCCATCTAAACTGAGCAGATTATATTGACTTTTCCATAATTTATTAACGGCCAAAGTTACATCACTTTTATTGCCAAAAAAAAATTCTAGAGGTCTTAGAATATTGACACAGAACAGAGTAAATTTACAATTAGTCAGAATTGTCAAAATTCCTAATACCCCTTTGGTTTCTCAGCGCTGTCAGAATACAATAATAAATCATTAAATTCTAATCTTATCAAATGACAGTCTTGTTGGAGCTCAAGTTCAGTTTTCAACAACTAAAAAGAACTTCCTTTCCTATGAGAGACAGCTTGCCAACATCAATAAAAACACTACTTCCCTCCAACCAGTCACAAATTAATTTACTTGTAAAAAGTAATTTTTAATTTATGTGCTTATTCAACACACTGTAAGAGACTTCATATGTATATGGATTCACAATAAATCTATATATAATTTTATGTTTAATATTTATATGTATACAGATGTAAATATATTATGGATCTCATTCAGATTTTAAACTCCTAATAGGCAAAAGTTTACACTATAAACATTGTAGGTGTTTAATATGTGTATGATCCATGTAGAAAGACAAGTTACAGAGATGGCTAAGAACCATGACCTCTCATACTCAAATAAACGTAGCAGATATATTTTCACACCATGTATTTTTCAAGGAATGCGTATTTCTACTATCTGTAGTTTCATAAATTCTATTTCAGTTTTGTAGAATATACAGTTGGCACAATGTAGATATAGTTTTTTTAAACATAAACATTGTGACCCCCACATAAATAATGAAACTTGCCAATATTTTTTCTATGAATAGACCCTGCAGTATTTTATATTTTAATAAAACTGTTAATTTTCAACTACTTTCTTCCCTCTGCCGGCCTTTATCCCCATAATGTGCCTAATAAAAACTGGCATTTAGATGCAGATTGTACATTATGCAGAAGATAACAGATGAGCTTATCAGTCGTTTTACAATTGCAAGGGTAAATTTATTGATAAAACTGTACAACATGAACTAACCCGACTTTTGTCAGTAACATCTGACTATATCAGTTTTCTGACTAGCTACCTGTTTGTAGTACTCCTGAAGGCACAATGAAACAAATGATTTCTGTAACATTAAAACAATGGGCATTGGTTAAAAGGCTCAGAAAATTTCTTCCACAAACTTAGAAAAGGCTTATTTTAAATTTAGTGTTTTAACCTCAAATATATTTTTCATATAACCTCTTCTTTAATAATGTTTCCACCAAAATGTACTTATTGTGCCATCTTCAGGACATTTTTAGAAAACATCTGCATGAAGTAAGTTATCCCTGATGAATTTTTTAAAAATAATTATTAGGGGGGTTTTTATATATGTTTATTTAAGTTGTAAAGTGAGTGGGTTAAAATTCTACTATATAGGAAAACAATTCAAACTTTAATGTACATGGAAGAAGACATATAAAAACTTTACATATTTGTAAATATTCATACACATATACATATATACATACATTTTATAAGTACTTTATAGTTTCCAAAGCACTTGCATACAATCCTTAGTATTTATAACATTTCTACAAAGTAGTTATAGAAGAAACTAGTTTATGCTTTAAAAATGGGAACTATCAGGCTTTAAGATAAAAATTAGTTTGTCTGAAATTTCAAAGTTATTGAATCATATAGCCAAGAATCAAGCCTATATCTTTGTACACCAATAATTATTTCCAACATGGTGGTAATCCATATTATCTTTATTTAATGAAGAAAATTATATGCAATTCTTAATCATACTTATTCAATAATTTCTTAAAATATTGAAAGTTAGAATAAGTATTGGATAAAATGATCATATATCAATGAATCAAGCATTTACATCTAGCTAATTCTTTCATCATTTCTTAAGACTATTTTATTAAGACATCTTGAAACAAGGATATATTTCACCAGAAGAAAACTATAGAATTACACTAATAAGTTCACATATAAATACAACACAAAATGAGCTATACATATAGCAAATCAGAAAATGCAAGTAAAGCTTTGCTCTTCTTATAGCTCTGAGACATCCTAAAGAGAACCAACAAGACACTTCAGGGTCATTTGTGGTAGCCATCTAACCAGATCTGCCCAGGACCATAGTGATTTCTAGCAGAGCTCCTTTTACATTCGAATGTGTACTATTTCCACAATAAACTAACAGATGCCCTGGAGATGAGGTATGAAGTGGAGCGGTGCACCTACCTGATCAAGTGGCACTAATTACAACCTGAACATGGAATATGCGACAAGCATGACAGCCACAATGAAAGGATTCCCTCCCTTAGAAACCCATTTACTTCACATGCAACCCAGAAAATACAATGGTCTTACGGTGCGAAGACAGATTCCATTTCTAGCTTTGTCCGGTTGCAGGCTGGTGAGTGTGTGCATGCAAATAGACAGACATAAACTCTCTGAGCCTCTATTTCCTCATACGGGGATGATAAATCCTCCCCTACCAAGGTTTATGTAAGGGTCATGAAATCAACTAGGACTATGCCCAGGATTCAGGACTTCAAAAGTTAATGTCCATTATAAATCAGTAAGTCTCTCAGGTTCAGTGAGATGAAACAGATATAAAAGATATTCAACAAGTTCTTTATAGGCGGAATTCTAAATGACAAGTAAGGCATTACCTTTACAAGAGAAATTGTTTTCTGAAAGCTAATAGAGTTCATCAATTTTTTAAGATTAACAATTCTCAAAAATAAACCAGCCAAAATATGGTTTTCTGTGGTATGAAAGAAGAGCCAAAAGCCCATTGGATGCCAATTGCCCCTAGGAATTTCTGATTCATAAACTTTTCTTTTTTCTTTTTCTTTTTCCTTTTTTGTACTCAAGATTGAACCCAGGGGTGCTATACCGTTGAGCTATATCCCCAACCCTTTTTAGTTTTTATTTTGATTTGATTTTTATTTTATTTTGAGACAGGATCTGGTTAAAATGCTGAGGCTGACTTAGAACCTGTGATCCTCCTAACTCAGTCTTGCAAGTCACAGGATTAAAGCTGTGTACCGCCACACTCAGTCATGAACTTTTGTAATGAGAATGCACATGTATATGCACATTTTGTGTATATACACAATTGTAACATTACTTGTGTATATATATTTATGTATATATGAAGTATATAACCACTAATACATATAATTATACACATATAATTTCAGGAGGTTCATGAAAATGTTAAAGCCCATATTCATAGGTTTTTAGTTAAGAGCAATAGCCTTCTTTTTATTAACCCTATAATACATATTACAGATATTAAACAACTGAAGCAATTATTTAATGAATCAGTACTTAGCCTAACCACATAGTTGTATTCTGGTGTTTCAAATTCTCTTTCATACTAGTCTCGTCTATTCCATTCCATCCTACACTATAGTGTTCTGGTTTTAGAAAGAATAATAATAAAGATGGTTTAATCAACCATTCTGATTTTTGGATTTCATGCTGCAAGGTTGAAAATTACTACTGTAGAGTATGGCTGTGACTGTGCCAGGACTTGTACTATGGAAGGTAGTGGTTATGCCAGCTGTCATTCAGTCACCTAAGGGAGGCAGCATTTTAAAGGGAAGAAGTTAGAGGGAGACAAATGGCATTAAAGGAACTGGTGAAAGCAAAGCCTTCAAGTTATCTCCCTGTTTGTATCCTAAATTGGTGCAGTATTATCCCCTTCAAAGCTATATTTGGTGTTTATTTATTAGACTAATTTACATTTTCATTGAAATGAATGGAAGATGAGGAAACATCTACACAATGCTACACTTCCTTGAACTTGGACAATCTCAACACATTTTTAAGGAGGAGAATTTTTTCTTAGCAAAAACCCAAACAAAAGAAGTGAAACAAAAGTATAATTCGACAGTTTATGCATTTACTTATATTTACCTGATTTTCAAAAGGATTTGAGAAGACTTCAAAAAGACTCAAAGATTTGTCTTTTTTCAAATTAATTTGGAATTTAGTGAATTAGTAAGTAAATACTTAGAAAATTGGTTCAATAGTAAGAGTCTATGCAGAAGAATAATGGATTGTTAAGTCTGAGATCTTCACTCAGCAGACAAGGTCTAACTTTGATGAAGGCAACATGCCGTTGTCAGAGCTATTAGCCATCTAAATGAAGGACAATGTTGGGATGATATTTGCTGTTTTTGTGAAATTTAAAAAAAGACCAATCCTATGTAAAGTTTTAAGAAGCAACGTTTATACTTAGATTCACATTTTAATTTAGAAATAGAGGCTGGTGAAATTATTCATATGTACATTCCTTTTTGTGTATATTTAAAGGGCTATATTAATAGAAACAGAGAGGCATATTTGATCCAGTGATACCATATATATTTGACACTGTTTGCCTTTGTTCTTTATAAATTAACAGGGTTATCAGAAGTAGCTCCCAAACTGTAACCTTAAATAAATGATAAAGTAAAATAAATGATACTTTGTTTCATTGCTTATATCTGTAATTCTCAGAAATGCTCCCAGTAGCCTCTAATATATATATGTGTGTGTGTGTGTATATATATATATATATATATATATGAGATAGAAAATAAGTACTGGGTGACAAGCACTGCCCCAGATGCTTGGGACACATCGGGGAAGAGGACAAAGACACCTGCCTTGTGAGTGTGCAAGTTAGAAGAGGGAGCTGATGATGAACAACACACTTGACAAAGAGTCATACTGTGCTGTTTTAATGTTCCTATGTCACTTACCCAGCTGCCCAACTTTTCTGGCAAATCATAGCTTGGGGCAAGCTTTAAATAAAGGAGTTACTTTGTGGTAAAAAATTACTATAAATGTCTCAATTTTGACAAAAGAAAACTCCAATAAGCATTATCTGAATGTATCAAATAAAAGGTTTGAGTTAAAAAGCAATTTGAGAGTCTTATGAATGTTATTTTGAGAAAGTACATTAATATCATTTTCTGATAACCTATGGCATAAATGTTATGAAACAGTCACAGATTATTAAAAACCATGTAATGCTTAGTTCATTGTTAAGATCCACACACCCCAGTGACAATATCTTGTCACTAGAAAATGGTTTAAATAACATGTATATAGATAAAACAAATGAGTTGTAGCCTATGCTTAGGAGTGGGGAATTTATTAAGTTTTGACTACCAGCTGTCCTACAAATACATAATACTTCTGAAGAAATGATATATCATCATTTCAACATTACATAATCTGAATTAATAATCTATAAAATGAAATAATTTGAATTAATAACTTGTGTCATTTGTATGTTTGGTACTGTTTTCATTTGTTTCATATAAATTATCTGAGTTTCTAGAAGTAGCTCACAAACTGTATTCTTAAAAAGGATACTTTGTTTCATTGTTTACATCCGTAATTTTCAAAAATGTTTCTGATAGCCTCTATATTAAAAGGTGCTTATCATATATCATACATACTGCAGTCAGGGGGAAAAGAAAAGACATTAGAAAGAATTTTTCATAAGAGCAGGGTTTGAAAGCATGAGAAAGCAGAAGGGGATAGGATATGCCTGGGCATGTGTGTATGTATATACCAGTGTGTGGACCTTTTTAATCAAATATATACTCATTAATCATTGTGTTCATTTTTAAACCATTTAGATTTGTTCTATTATGGAATTGTTTTCCAACACTTAGTGCTCTAGCAACTGACATGAAAACCTATCTGTGAAATCTGTACAATTAAACATGATTTTATCTACAACATATTCTTTAATGATGGTTGTCTTTGGAAGTTTGTGTTATACTCAAATTAACAGTTGTAGTCTTGAAACCCAAGTTCAGTCCTATTTCCACTATAGTGTTTTAGTTGTTTCTCAAAATTCAGGGATTATAGCTCATTTTATTTTGAGGTTCCTGCATACTTTTCCTTTGTGTTTCTCTTTGAGCATGACAAGATGGTCTGGCACAGCATGTACACCAAGTAGGAAGTGCATGTACATACAAACATCAACTGCATACAAAGCCTATTTTCATAGCTATGGCAGAGAAAACGCTGCTTACCCTCCAAGACTTGTTTCCTTTTCCTCTCTGCAAGCAGCTAGGTTATGTGTCCCAGCCACACTTAAAGTTATGTAGGGCACTCAGTCAAAGGAATGTGAACAAAAGTGGTAAGCCACATCCCACCTTCCAGCTTTGTTTCCTATTCCTTCATCTGTGGACAACTGCAAGGCCACAAGATAAAAATGACTGGTTCCTTAATGCATGGAGCAGACAGCCACTGATCCATGGTCACCTCAATCAAACAACTGAAGTGTTTGTGAGAAATAAACCCTTTCTTGGCAAGCCACTGAAATTTTGGGTTGTTTGTTTCAGCAGCATATGAAATTTTCTGTGACTAATAAAATTTATGAGGACTAATGAAAAGAGAAACTATGTACAATGGTTCTCAGCTGAGATCATTGATATTGTTATTTCATAAATGAAATGATGGGAAAAGTCTCACAGGACAGAGAATACTTCAGAAAAAGAGCCTTCTCTCAGACTTTAAAAGATGGATATAATATGAAAATGTTAATCTTGAATAAAAGTTCAGAAAACATCTTGTTTTTCCTAATTTATCTATAAAGATGAACATGGATAACTCATAGGTTTAAACGAATTGTCTGAAGTCACCAAAACAGTTGAAGGCAGAGTTTGAATAACAACTTGGATCTCTCAAATTAGTTTCAGTGCTTACTCCAACATGGCATACTGTGTCCTCTCAGAAGACTATAGTCATTTCTGGAGAATGTTTTTAACTTTTACTTTCTTGAGAAGTTTACAGAATTCAAGTCTGCAAAGAACAGACAGAAGGAATGAAGAAAGGAAGGGGACAAATGAATTGGGAACAAGTAAGAATCTACTAAGAATTCTCTGAACTTAAAAGGTACAGTCAAATCTCTAGCTGCCATTTTGGGATTTTGCTTTTTGTTTGTTTCTTTCCTCTGTTTGCATCCCCCACTTTAAAAAATTCCCATGTTACTCCATCTGAGGCAAATCTTTTAACTATGGGCTTCAGAATAGTGGTTAGAACATGTCTAAGCATCCTGGGTCCTGGGGACAGTGGAAGGAATCCAGCAATCTGGAGTTTAGTTTCCATCATCCATGAGAAGTTTCATCCATTTTTTAAGTGTGTTATGTAAATAATATTCTGTTCCACATCTACCATGAGGAGAAAAAGAATTGGATTAAGCACTGATATAGGGAAACTCTGATGCAAAAGCACAGTTTACAAGCTTGCAATTGTTAGTACCACAAGAACCCTATTTGTGAGAAAAGAAAAAGAAATGCAATCTATTTCCTACAAATAGAGTTCAGGAGAAAGCAACTGTATCTTCCCAACAGTTAAGATATTTCAGTTTTGGAAACAAAATCTTATCAAAAAATAAAAACACATGAACACTTACAATTAATGTCAGTTCTTACTTCTCAATGTACATTTTAAACAGAGGGTTGGCAAACTATATTCCATAAGCCAAATTTAGTTCACCTTTTATTTGTGTAAGTAAAGTTTTATTAAAATACATCCATGCCTGTTCATTTGTATATTGTCAAGAGAAATTTTCTCACTACTACAGTAAAGTTATGTAGCTGGGGCAGAGACCATGTGGCCTGCAAAGTCTACAATATTTTTTATTTTCTGGACCTTTATAGAAAAAATTTGCCAATCTCTATTTTAATACCAATGTTAGGTTTGTGACCCCAAAAGCTCCTGTGAGAGACAATGCAAGAACGTTTAGAGATTAAATGATTGGGTTATAAAAGATTTGACCCAATCCGTGCATTGATCCCCTCATAGGAATTATTTGCGGGTAACTGTAGGCAGTTAGGGTGTGACTGGAGGAGGTGAATCCCCTGGGGGCACACATTTGGGGCTTATATTTTGTCCTTGTTGAGCAGAGATAGCTCTCTCCCCACCCTCTCTTTCCTAGGTCTCATTTTCCCAGCTGTGTTCATCTGCCACACACTTCCACCATGATGTCCGGTCTTATCTCAGGCTCTGAGAAATGGAGTCAGTCATCCATGGACTGAGACCTCTGAAACTTTGAGGTTTCAAAATAAACTTTTCCTACTCCAATAAACTATAAAGTATTAAATAATACTCTAATTGTTCTTGTCAGGTCTTTTGGTTATAGCAGAGAAAAAGTTAACTAAAACACCCAATAATACCTAAATTCTCAATTGTAAACATCTATAGGCAACTCTAACCTAATAGTACATATTGTGGTATTTAGTATCAACGAGAACAAAAATAGAATAAAGAATATTTTTAAAATTTAATTCTTTGAGTTTCATAGTATCAAAGATCATACATAGGGCACAAGTTTTAGTCAGTTTGTGTGTTGTTGTGAGCAAAATACCTAAAAAGAACAACTTAAAAAAAGGGAAAGTTTATTTCCATGGAAGTTTCAGAGGTCTCGACCCAAAGACGGTTGACTCCAGTACTCTCTATGAGTTCAAGGTGAGGCAGCATATAATGGTGGAAGGACCCAGTGGGGGAACATGGCAGATTCAGGAGGGGATGGGCACAAGGAAGATGCACCTTTCCAGGGCATGCCCCCAGTGACTCACCTCCTCCAGCCATGTTCCATCTGCCTGCAGTTACTACCCAGCAAATTCATTCAAACTAGGATGAATTGATTAAGTCAGAACTCTCATAATCCAATCATTTCACCTCTGAATATTCTTGCATTAATGGTGGGGACACCTCATATCCAAAACATAAGAGTGTATCATGATGTGCTCTGATACTTACACTTCAAAACAAATTTTTTCTATATATGAAATAATCAGAATACTAGTAAAGATTAGCAAATTTTGGTTTGAAAATATAAAAAGGTAATAAATTGAAACTTTGACCATTGAAAATAAGTGTCAGGTTGAATTATTGATCTCTAATGAGCTGAGCACTGTAAATTATTTCATTTAACTTTCGTTTTAACTTGTTTGTACAAAGAAAAAGGTGAGGTTTTAACCTTGAAATACTTCATTAATATACAATATTTTGAAAATATTACTTCATTTCAATCCCATAAAACAGATGAACAGCAATCTTTATATTTATTAATTCTACCAAATTAATATATATATATATATACTACTAAAATAGCAGTTTCACATTCATTGGTCTCTTACATGATTAAGTTTAATATATTCATGTATCACTTTTAATTATACCCCAAGAATCTGATGGATGGGATTTAGAAGTTCTTTAAGCTAAAAATGATAAATAATAAGATAACTTAATAAAATAATAAGATAACTTACTATATCCTACTCCTGTTTAAAAACACATATGTAAATTTTAAAAATAAAAGACTGAAACTCCTGAAAAATAGCACAGCAGATAGATTTATATGAACAAACTTGACACATTTCTTCCCATGTTGTCAAAATCATTCTTGACAGACAAGCATCATAAAATAATCAATGGTAGCATTGAGTTTCTTTTTTTAAAAAGGATTAAAGTTACAATCCATTAGGTTTGTGTTTATGTAGATGACTGGAGCATAGATGACTAATATCAGAGAAGGAGAGGAATGAGTGACTCCTGCCACTCCTTGGTGTTACACTGTCTGTAATACATGGTGTTATTTTTTTCTTTAATTATTTATTTATTATTCTATTTTTTACAGACTGCATCTTGATGCATTGTACACAAATGGGGTACATCATTTTGTTTCTATGGTTATGCACAATGTAGATTCATACCATTCGTGTAATCATACATGTATACAGGATAATAATGTCTGTCTCATTCCACCATTTTTCATATTCCCCTCCCTCTCATTTCCTTCTACATAATCTAAAGTTCCTCCATTCTTCTCTCACTCCCAACCCCCCCACCCCCATTATATATCATCATCCACTTATCAGGGAAAACTTTCAGCCTTTGGTTTTTTGGGATTGTCTTATTTCCCTTAGCATGATATTCTCCAACTACATCCATTTACCTGCAAAGGCCCAAACTCAATAATCAAAAGACACAGACTGGCATATTGGATTAAAAAGAAAAACCCAACAATATGCTGCCTTCAAGAGACTCATCTCATAGAAAAAGACATCCACAGATTAAAGGTGAAAGGATGGGGAAAAAACATACCATGCACATGGACTCAGTAATAAAGCAGAGGTCTCTATTCTCAGATAAAGTGGACTTCAAACTTCAGTCAGAAGGGACAAAGAAGGACATTTCATACTTCTTAAGGGAAGCATAAGTCAGCAAGACATAACGATCATAAATATTTATGCCCCAAACAATGGAGCATCTATGTACATCAAACAAACCCTTCTCAATTTTAAGAATCAAATAGACCAAAACACAATAATAGTGGGGGACTTTAACACATCACTTTCACCACTGGATAGATCTTCCAAACAAAAACTGGACAAAGAAACTATTGAACTAAATAATACAATCAATGATATAGATTTAGTGGACATTTATAGAGTATTTCATCCATCATCAAGCAAATACACTTTCTTCTCAGCAGCTCACGGATCCTTCTCCAAAATTACATGGTGGTTTTCACTGAAAAAGAATACATATATACTAACATTTACAAATGGCAATCAACAAATTTTTACAGCCTGTCTTGTACTAGAGTCCAAATAACCTATCTCCCAAAAGTATGGCACCTCACTCTCCCTGCCTGCCCCATTGCCTTTCCAGAAATACTAAAGAGAAACTCTTTAAAAGTTATGTGGTTGTAAAACCTTAATAATCAAAATCACTTTCTTAATTGTAATCCTCCATAAATACTCTTCTTTCCTCCAAAAGAGTCCATGATATAATGAAAAATATTTGAACAGAACTGCAGTATATGTTCAAAGTCACTTAAGAAAAATATATTAAGTATGCATTATAAAAATGCCGATATAATCCAATGGGAACCAAATTAATTGAGTTATTGATTTGAAAAGAATTTTCTATCAAAAATTGTCATATTCAGAAACTAATTTTATGCCTTTAAGGAACTTCTACTATTTTCTCTCCTAAGATGTTGATGGCTAGGAAAAGCAGAATGAACTGTCACTACTACTGAGAGCATATTTGTTCAAACAATGTTTTGTTACATCTGATAAAAGGCTGTAGCTGAAGAGATTTTTATTAACTTCAAAAAGTGTCACTTTTTCCTAACAAAGACACCAGAACCACCAATTAGTTCTTCCAAATATAGTCAGTGTGCTGCGAGGGAGTTCTGCAAGTATGGAAGCAAGGGTGATGGTTACCAGTGGGGGAGGCAGTTAGGAGACCTACCTGGGAATGCTCATCAGGCAGGCTTCCCACATTGGGGGTTTAGAGTCTGTTTAACAAGCCTGACAGGACAGCAGATCATGGGCTATAGATTATTTACTCAGCATGTGATCACTAGCTTTAGCAAAAAAAGGGAAAAAAGCAAAAGAGTTTGAAGTTTAACTAAAGTTTAGAAGAGAAAGTGGGCCAAAGAGCTATTCCTGCTGTCAAAAAAGCAAAGTATGCTGCTGAAACTGTGGCAGAGGCTTAGAATCTGTGGGGCTGGATGGAAGATCTGAAGTCCTTTGAACTGCAAATGGCCCTGAGCATTATTCCACATATTTGCCTCCTCAATTGAAAGTTGGGGAAAGATTAATATTTGGCATTATTCCAAAAATGCAATGTTTTTGCAAAGTCAAACTATTTGGCAAAAAAGGATATTAGGGGAAAGAATTTGGAACAATCCTACATGCTATATACTATATAAATGCTGCTATCAACCACAGAATCAAAGGAGCAGAGAAATACTCATTTTCCTGATCACAGCTTTTAAAAAGAAAAGAGGTAGAGGGAGGCTGATAGTTCCAAAGGCCTTTGTCAGAGAAGCAAAAAAGAAAACTGTTAAAACACAGGTAGTTGAAAAGAATTCATTCAAGTTATTTCTGAAACACAGACCATGAGTTTATAACAATGTTTAACAGGATTGTTTCATACGCTGATATGCTGCTAATTGAGCTTGAGAATTTTAAAAGCATTTAAAATCATATGGCCATCTTGGGCGGGGACATACCTCAGTGGGAGAGTGTTTGCCTAGCATGTGTGAGGCCCTGGGGTTCAATCCCCAGTAACACACACCAAAAGTCAAAAAACACAAATTATATGGTCATCTCAAATATTGGTCATCTCCTTGTTAGAAAATAAGGTACTAATACTTAAATAATTCTAAACATCCCAGTTCTATCAATGTAGAACCAAGCATCTCACATAACAGTAATACACACATCTAAAATATCATATTTTTAAACTTTTGTGATTTTGATTTTTTTCAACCATAATCCCAATGCTGCATTGTCAAAATGTGTAAGCATGGAAATAGTCACTAAGTCATTATGGTGGAGTTATTAAATGTTCATAGAATATACTACCCTGGATTCCTTTGATGCTCCCATTCTAAAGGTCCCCAGATGGATAATTCTAGAATTTTCTGCATTCATACAACATGCTAAAATAAAATAATCGTTAAAAAGTAAAAGAAAAAGAGTGAAAATTATAAATAAATGATTTTCAAGAGTAACCTGATGATTGTTTTGGTTCTTCTAATAATCATCACACTTTTTTAAAACAAGTAAAAAGAAATGTCATTCTCAAACACCATGTAAACAAGATATTCTCCCAACACACATACTTACTTTAAAGATATCTCTGAACACTCCAGAAATATTAAGACCTGACTTTAAAAGCATTTATCAAAGATGAGGAATAAGTATTGGAGCAAAAGTCCCACAGACATGAAACATATCTAGGTAGTGTGCACATATAAATGTCACCAAGTAAAACATTAGAAATGAAATTCTCGGTATAAAATTCCCATTATGCTCTAATATGCTACTGTTATTTTGAACCCATTTGCTTGCTTTTCTTAGGAGGTGTACTCGTAATCACCATACTAAATAAATTCTCCAGTTGTACAAAGCACATACTACAGTTTTCAACCTAACATCTCTCTCCTCTGATTTGCAAGTCTATTAATTTGTTTAGAAAATATCTAAAGAGCTTAGCCTACTTCAGGATCTCAGAGATCCTTTCTTAGTAATTTAATTAGAATACCAGAAGAAATAAATTTCCTAAAACAAATAAAAATGAAATATCACAAGAAAAACTGAAGCAAGTTTAGGGCAGTTTTTAGTTGACTTAAGATTACTAAAATGGATCACTATTTTGACAATAACAACAAAAAAATACCAAACTTTAACATTTTGAGAACCTGATCCAAAACTATTTTCTTCAAAAATACAGTTATTTCCATTTTCCAAACATATTTCTCCTCTGTCAAAGTCTATTGTTATTTCATTGCATTGTGCACTATGAACTATTATTTTATGGATGTTTATTTTATGGATGGAACATCTTTTACATGTTCTTGCCTATCATTTGTTTTTGGTTTTTTTTTTTGTTTGTTTGTTTTTTGTTTTGTTTTATTTGGTTTGTTTTGTTTTGTTTTGTTTTGTTTTGTTACTGGGGATTGAACTCAGGGGCACTTGACCACTAAGCCACATTCCCAGCCCTATTTTATATTTTATTTAGAGAAGGGTCTCACTGAGTTGCTTAGCACCTTGTCATTGCTGAGGCTAGCTTTGAACTCGCTATCCTCCTGTCTCAGCTTCCTAAGCCTCTGGGATTACAGGCGTGCACCACCGCATTCAGCTGGTCTTTCTTGATTACCCTAAGCCATTGACCCTCTACACTTTGATTAATTAAAAAAAATTTGCCAACTCTTTCTCTACTTCTTTCATAATGATAAAAATTTTAACTAGACACATTGATACAAAGAATAAAGACTATATCATGCTATCATGCATTTTTATTTTATATGCTGATATGGCTTTATTCTGGTTATTGGAAGGTAAATAAAATTGTTAATCAGAAGGTTTCTAGATCCTTCTGAGGAAAAAAAAGTGCATATCCTTTTTCATTTCTTCCTTCATACTAGTGCCTGGAACTATCATAAACCAAGAGTTCCACACAACTGGGAGATAAGGTAAACAGAGCTTCAGTCTTCGATTAGTGTACTGACTAGTACTGATTAGTGTACTGGGTCACTTATTTGAATTTTTGTGAATGAGAGAGAAATAAATTTCTACCTTGACTTTTGTTTTTCTTTTTGAAGTACTGGGGATTGAACCCAGGGGTACTGTACCACTGAGCTACATCCCCTACTCTTTTCACTCTTCATTTAAAAATCAGGTCTCACTAAATTACTGAGGCTGGCTTCAAATTTGGGATCCTCCTGCCTTAGTCTCCCCAGTTACTGAGATTATAGGCCTATGTCATCCCCCCTGGCTTACCTTCCATCTTATTTTGGGTCACTTATTTTCCTTAGGTTTTTCTGAAATATACAGCATTTTGGCAAAGTTTGGAAGGTTGGACAACTTTTCCAACTCTCCATCTACTTGCCATGTTCTGTGTCTACATCTCTATCAATTTTTACATAACTTTCATGTGTCCCCTACAGAAGGAGTATATGGCCCTTCTCATTAGTTGAACTATGGCCAGAGAATTAGGGCACAAGTGACACTTTCTATACCCAAGCAGAAGGTTTATCCATGATTGCAGTGAGTTCCGCCTGTCTTGCACGCATACATCCCTTCATCATCATCAGAACTTCATTAGCCATGTGAAAGCTACTGCATAATCCCAGGTGTCAGAATGAAAGACACATAGAAATGGGACTTGCAGAAGTAAGTGTGTATTGAAGTAAGCCACTGGGATTTTGATTTCTTTGGGTTTTGTTTTGTTTAGCAAAAACTAAAAAATTGTACAACAAGTTAAATAATTGTAGTCATGTGAGGAATGATGCTTCATAGACTAGTTTAAGTATGCTTTGAAAAATGAGCCATGATTATTTATATATGGTAAAGTGGCAACCCCATATCATAGTAAGCAAAACTGTACATAGTACAACATAAGTTAAGATTAAAATTTGTTTTCTGAAAAAATGTCAAGGTGAAAACAATGGACTTTATCATGCATTTATTAATTTAAAATGATTTATTCAATCTTGAACTTCATCTCACAGGTTAGGATAATTGGCTTTTTGTGTGCATTTATAAAAAAACTGGTATAAATATCTGTCAATATCCTTTATATTTTAAATGGCCATTATCTCTAATAGGACTGTGTGTCACCTTTTAAGACAAAAAAAAAAAAAAACAGATAAATTATGACTCCACCCATAAAACAAGGCTAATACAAAGGGATTGTAAGTAGCATCTCATTATCAACCTATTAAAACATACAGCCCACAAATAGAGGGTAATAGTAATTTAGCATCTCTGTGACTAATATAGGGCCGAAAACCACAGGAAAACAGAGATCAAAAAATAAATAGATGACACGGTTACATTTCCTTGTTCTGCCAACGGAAAATCCTAGAAACAATGGCACCCAGTAGCCATGAGCTATCGAAGCCCTAGGTCTTGGATTCTGTAACCATTCTGAATTAACAGGAAAGAGTGTTCTCTGGGAAAATGGCAGATTCTAGGCCTGAGTAGAAAATATATAAGAGAATTCTAGAGTATCTTGTAGTGCCATAAAGTAAGGAACTCAAAAACTTAAAGCACACACACATATAACAATACGAACTGTCAAAGGGACACAGTAGACAAAGCTGGAACAATTTAAGCAACAAAATAAATAACATAGGGTAGGATTATATCCCGAAGTACAAAATAAATGTTCACAAGTTCATACTGTTGAAAACAAACAGCAAAAAGCAATGAATATCCTATGTAAAATTTCAATTTATGTAGATACCTCACCTGCAAGGAAGTGGAACAGAACTCCCCACTCCTTAAATGTGGGCTGCATATTGTGACTGCTTTCTAAGCAGTAGTGTGGAAAGGGGGAATGAACAGAGTAATTTCACATGGAAGAAACCTGCCCCACACTATTCTCAGACAGGTTATTGAAGTTAACATCAACAGGGGTTATTCATGTGGATAGCAAGTACCCCCAATGTAATGGGATGAAAATGGTATTTCATGGTTTCCTCTACATAACCCACAATCTCATTCTGAGAGAAACACCAGACAATCCCAACTGAGGGAGAGACTGACCAACAATCTTCATAACTATCAAAGGTCATCAAAAATAAGGAAAGTCTAAGAAACTTTCCTGATCAAGAGGAGAAATGACCACTAAGGTAATGTGATGCCTGAATGGAATATCAGAACAGAAAAAGAATATTGGTAAAACCTAAGGAAATCTGAATAAAGTTTAGACTTTTAAAGGACTAATGAGTCTATTGCTCCACTTAGTCTTATAAATTATCATAGTAATATGATAGTAATATGGGAAATAGATGTGAGATATGGGAATTCTGTACTACCTCAAATTTTTTCTGTTAAAACTATTCTAAAATGAAAAGTTTATTTTCAAAAGTGAATGCATCTTTAAAACTTAATTTCTTCCATTTTCCTCATTAAAATGAGAACCTTAAAAAATCTTTTCAGAATACATTAATTTTATTGCCCATCCTATAGTATCAAAGTAACTAAAATACTATCTGCATTAAATTTAGAATGCAATTTCATAATTCTAAAGGTTTTACCATCTAATAATATCTAGAGGTAATTTAAAAGTTATTATAAATTATGTAGATTAAAAGCTATTTAAAAGGAATTAGATTCTTATTCATAAGTTAAGCCTTATTCTATAAATACATGGAGTCTTAGGAAAGCTAGCTAACATTGTGTCCTTTAAATGTGGATAAAAGAGTGGGAAAATTTATCTGTGACTAAGCTGAAGAAATATCCAAATGTAACATTTTGACAGAATGGTTCTGAATATTAGAAATATCAATAAGACTGAAATTTCTAGATTTCACTCTCTTATAACCAGTTTTGCATCAAAACTCAATCCAAGTAAAAGAATGAGAAAGATAGTAGGCATAAATACAACCTAAGCTGCAATCAAGTATCCAATAACTAATTATATCATGCTGCATTAATCTTCATTCTAGGTCTTTGCTTCAAAAGCAAAACAAGAAAACATCACAGCATGAACTCTCTGAGGGATTAACTCTTTTATAATGTTTTTTAACATTAAGTCATTCTGTAAATTTTATGTAAACACACACACACACAAACACAAACACACTTTCTCCTTCTACCATATGTTAATTTCCTTTACAAATGTTATCATAGAACTTACTTTGCTGGGTGTTTTATTGATTTTCTATTTCCTCTTTGAAGCACCTGACTTACTTTACTTGTTGATGTTTTCATTGATTTTCTATTTCCTTTTGGAAATGAGATGAGAGCTTTTAAAGAGGTCATGCTACTTAGAAAAAATAAGATGTTAAGTTGCGTGATTTTCCTAGGGAATTTTACCATTAAATTTAGTATTTTTCTTTCCATAGAAGAAGTGGTTTACTTTTACTCCTTATTACACATCATTGCATTTTCTCTTCATTTTATATTCAAATTTGCTATTTACAAATTACCTTTGCAAGAAAAATGTGATCCTTGACTGGTTTAAATGCACCACCAAGTCAATTTCTATTACAGTGAACCCTCTGTGGTTTTGGGTTTACTTGTTTGTTTGGTAGTGCTGGGGATGGAACCCAGGGCCACCTTCATACCAAGCATGCACTCTATCACTGAGTTAAATCTCTGGATCTTTTCATGGTGAATTCTCAAAGTTAATAACCTAAATTTTGTACAGATATTTCAAGTCTCATAGGATATGCATGATCTTAAAATTTTGTGACAGACTGAATCATGTTGGAGACATTAATTACCCAAATAGTGCCTCTGAAAATAATTACTGGGATGACTGAAGTAACTCTCATCTTCATCATCCTAACTGGGAGAGGGAAATCTTACAACCCGCAAGCATGTGGATTTTTGCCTTAATGCAATAACTATCTGAGTAAGAAAACAATCTGGGTTCCCGAGTTTTCAAAAAAAATACAGTTATGTTACCTACATGGAATTCAATCACCTGAAGGTCATTCATCACCAGTCAAATACACTGGAGACAGTTGCTTTATTTTTGAAAGGAGTATATAAGGGACATGATAGAAAATCATCCTCTAGAATTGCCCTATCCAATTCAGCAGCCATTAGATGCATGCAGCTATTGAATGCTTAAAATATCCCTAATACTAATTAAGACATTCCATAAATATAAAATATACTCTATTATCAAAGAAAGGAATATAATGTAACACGAATAATTGTAATTCTGTATTATATGTTGAAATAATTCTTTGACTATAAGGAATTAAACAAAACATATTAAAATTATATGGTACCTGTATGTACACTTGTGTGTGTGTGTGTGTGTGTTTGTATGTACGCATGTGTGGGGCATGTGTGGGTGTGTGTGTTTGTGTGTGTGTATGTGTGCGTGTGTGTATATATATATTTGTATATATGAAACCACATATACAAGGTACCACATCATACATTCATACATGCCTAGTATGTATATATATATATATATATAAAGTGTGTGCTGAAATTATTACATTGTACCTGTTTCTTTTTATATATAAATATATACATTATATTTCTATTGAGTAGAGTTGTTCTAGAGTCTCTAAGCTCTATTCCTATAAAAGATCTTTGGAATATAATGTGTCTGGACTATCTTAGCTCAGATTCCTATAGAAATGACTTTATCAAATAAAAATTTAGTGCTCTACCCTTGAATTTTATGAGGTACAATATGACAAAATGTTAAATCTCAAAATAGACAATTATGAGCTTGTGCTATACAACATCATTAGTAAAGCCTATTCCCCTGAAACCTGAAAACCTCAGAGATTTTGAACAAAAAAAGAGAGCTTTTATGAAAGAACCATGCAAGCTTTTTAGAAGGTAGACTATCTTGGGAGATCTGCCCTGCAATCTTCTTTAAATACACACAAAGATTTCCCATGCTCCATTGCTTCTCTGGCTGTTTTTAAAACTTATGTTCTTATTGTAACACAGAAGTGCTGAGTCCAAGCTTCATATTTGATCAATGAAAACATAAAACTTAAAAATTTATTTATAAGAACTTCACATTCATTGGCAGAGAGTACCATATGATGTGTGACTTAATATGATCTATAATATGGGAAAGTTCTCAAACACTTACTTGAGGACTTGAGTTTAGCATATAGAAGATCATTACTGTAGGGAAAAACTCTGGGTATATTATACATGCCTAGAAAATAAGCAGAGAGATTTCTAAGTCTTAGAAGAATATTCAAAACCAAAGATTCCAACTAGAGACCTGTTTTGTCAGCTTTTCAGCAGGTGGTAAAACCAACATATAGCAATATTCAGGCATTCAGACATGGTACGGAAGAACAAGAGCATAATTTTGAAAAGGCAGCTGTGACCTAGCAGCAGATGGTCAGTCTGCCTACAGTCTGCTTAGGGGTAGAGCAGGAAGCAAGCAACAGGAAGACAGCAGAGGGACCAAGCCAGCAGGAGTAGTATAGGGTTTTATTTGTTTATAGGTTTTTGTTACACTGGGGGAGGGAGAATTTGGGTATTTGTTCTTTAATCAAGATGGAATATCTCAGGCTACATTCAACAAAAATCATTGCATAGCAGAAGGAATTTTGCAATAAGAAACTAAATAAAACTTGCAGTATTATACTTATAAGGGGATGTTCATTTATTTCTCAATGTTATATGCCTGCTATTGGTTTTTACTTCTGAAATCTAAATTCAGTCTTAAATTTCTTGCCACTAAAGAAAAAGGCAGTTAATATATATTAACTTAATACATAGTTAATATATTACCCACATTTGCTATGGACCTCAAGATTAAGAACCAGAACACTTACTCCTACACATTACTTACTAAACACAACATGCTCTATAATATCATTTCCCAACAACAGCATATTTCAAAGTTTAGCTGTTAAGGAACAATGCTTCTGCAAGGAATGTCTCTGCATTTGAGGCAGTGAATGATGTTAAAAGACTAAAAATAGTGTAGATTTTGAGTCTTAAAACAAAGACAAAACCAAACTGCCAACTTTCCTTTTAATTCCCTCTCAATCACAAAGTCAATAAAGTTTCTAATACTAATCTAGTGCCTTTTGTACCATGTATTTGATTAACATGATGCTTTGGGATTTTTTTCCCCTACTGATCTCTTATCTTTTATACAACTATAAGTTAATTTCCCCAAAAGAGTTGTGTCATGATGCCACAGAAGCACTACAATACGCTTCTCTGCTGGCAGTGATCTGGTTGACTAGTCAACCTAAGGAATTAGAGCAAATAGCATCCAGAGAGCTCTCAATGCCAGTTGGAAAACTTTGTGTTTTAAAGTCTTTCATAATAACTGTTACTCAGCTTTTTGTCACTGTGAACTAAATATCCAACAAGAAAAAAATCAGAGGAAGAAAAGTTTACTTGGGCTCACAATTTCAGAGTTTTAGTCCATGGTGGGCCAACTCCATTGCTCTGGGCCTAAGCTACGGCTGAACATCATGGCACTGGGGCATGGTGGAGAAGCACCACTCCATTCATGGTAGCCAGTAAGAAAAGAGAGGGAAAGGAGGGAAGGTGCAACAGAGAAGATGCACCTTTCCGGAGCACACCCCCAGTGACCTACCTCTTCCAACCATGCCTGACCTGCCCATAGTTGACACCTATTTAGTCCATTCAAACTAGGATGGACTGATTAGGTTATAGCTCTCAGAATCCAATCATTTCACCTCTCAATATTTCTGAATCAACACAGGATGTGGGATACCTAACATCAAAATCATAATAATAATGAAGAAAAAATTTACTGTATAATCACTTTTATTTTTCTACAATGAGAAAATAGCAATACATTTTCACAAATATTACATTCTTCTAAGACAAGCAGTAATGGAAAGAGAAATGGAAGTTTGCCTTTGGGGTGCAAGGTGTATGTAGTGCCCTACATCATCAGAAAATGTCTTCCTTAATGGAATCTAAGCATTGCCTAATGGAAAGAGAAGGGGTTTTGCTTTATGGTCCTCCATCCTATATATTTTCTTTACCTTGAAAATAAGCCTTTAAAATGTTCAGAAATAGGAGTTCAGTTTGAAAGATAATACACAGGCCTGAGTAAGTCAGTCAATATATGTCATTACATTTTTTTGTCCGAATTCTTAACATTCCAGCCCTCTCAGCTTTCCCTACTGAAAATAATGTCAGGAACTTCATTTCAAATAAATAAATAGAGGATTGGTTTGAAACACACATAACTTTATTCCATATGAGCACTATTAACAAAGAAGTCATCTGCTGACTTGAATAAATCAGTCTTAAATCATTAACACTAAAGAAAAAAATTCAATAGCAGAATGCTTGCCCTAAAGGTAGTACATTCAGCTTAAAGGTGCTAAAGACCTCTCTAATAATTCCAAATAATTCCCAAATCTCTATTGTATATTAAAAAATGAAGAGACTATTATAAATGATATTTAATCAATTTGTTTTGCAAACAATTCATTTAAGATCTTTAAAGATCACACAAAGAAAAATATTACTTTCATTTTACTCCATAACACTTGGCAATTCATTTTGATATATACTCATTCCTAACCAAAGCAATAAAAATGCATCTGAAACTAGTTGTCTATCAGAGCAGTTACAAACCTCTAAGAGACAAACTACCAGTTTTCTAAATATCAGAAATAATCTTCCATCAAAGGGCCTCAAAGTCTACAGTATGAAGTATATTCTGATGTTAAAATCCACTTTGAGATGCAAAGACTGAGTTTGTATTCTGGGTTGAATCATTTCAGGCTTAAGAAAAACTTCCATATTTGTGAGCAGGCATATTCTGAATCAGACATTAGTCTTCTGATACTGAAGTTAGGCTACTGAGGAACATGGAGATTTCCTGTCAGTCTCATGGGTAAAGGAAATTTCACAGTTCTTTTGCCAATTACCTCTTAGAAGCATAGTGTATTACTTCAGTATTACACAGGAGCTGGGGAGGGGTACAAAATCTAGCTTAACATATCTCACCTATTTTACATAATAGAATATTGAAGTCAAAGGATTACATTTAGGGCAAGAGTTCACAATTCATCGAGGGCAAGGACCTCACAATTTGTAAAAAGCCAGTACTTCTAAAGACTAATTCATAATGCCACCAAAAAAAAAAAAAAAAAAAAAAAACAGGAATTAGCTGCACAACAGTTATGAAATGGAAATACACAGAACCAACACATGCTTCTTCAACCAGGATATCATGGATGTGGTCACAGAGACGGTTATTCAAATCCTTCCTTATATATGGCAGCAGTGGGTTCCTTGAATCACTAAGTCACAGTATAAACCCATATACTAAAAGATCATCAAGATGATGTAATAGGAGGCTATATTAACCTACTCCATACTATGCTCCTTCTATATACTTTTCAATTTGTCCGTTTTATTAAAAATCAAATTATAAACAACCAAAAGAGACTGCTTAGTTGCGCTGCCTTCTGGTAGCAATATAAAATATAAATTTGGGAGGAATTTTGTCACCTCTGGAGTGTTTGTCAGCTAATTTACATTTCTTGATATAATTTTAAGTTTACAAATCATAATTGTACATGTTTATGGGATACAACATGAGGTTTTGATATTCATATGAGATGACTAAATCAAGCTAATATCATCACAGAAAGGGAAATCTAGGACTTTGTCATTGAGAATGTACACTGTTAGTGGGAATTCCAGCCATTATGGAAAATGGTATGGCAGTTCTTCAAAAAATTAAAAATAGAACTATCATTTGATCCAACATTCTGACTTCTGGTTACATGTACAAAGAAAAGAAAATCAGTATGTTGGAATAGCTCCACCTGTGTTCACTGAGTATTATTCACAATAGGCAAGATAAGAATCAATGAGCATCTATCAACAGATGAAAATATCAAAAAAGTGGTATATGTACATGTGAAATACTATCCAGCTTTTAAAAGGAAAGGAATTTCTGTCATTTGCAATAATGCAAGTGAACTTGGAGGACATCCTAATAAGCTGTATTTTATTTTAGCTCCATCTTGATGAAGGTTAACAATAGACTACCTTGTGGAATTCAGTTCTTAAAGAAACAGAAATAAGGAGTGCAAGTTTGCTGTCATATCAGGAAAAAAAAAAAAAAAGATTCAGCTCCAGAGGACTTTCTGTGAATATAACTTGTTCCATTATGTATTTTCCCTATTTGCTGAAAAAATATTATTTTAAAAAGGCAATAAAATCCAACAATTATTCCCCTTTTCTCAAATCATTATTACAAATAGTAAAGTCTAAATTTCCCCACAGTTAAAATTAGATGTGGATTCAAATTAATGTGTTCTAGATTTGATGCAGCCATGGTCCAAAGTCACTCAACCTATTTGACCTCAATTTTCTTATCTGCAAAGCAGTAGTGATAGGCTATTGAAGGCAAAGATCACTTTTGCAACTGCAACACATAACTGCAACAATGAATATGATACATCCATTTATTTATTTGATGATCATGAGTTTAAAAAAAAAAGCCTATCATGTCCTTGGTGCTGTCATAGTGAATTAATAAATGAGGTTTTTCAAGGGAAATTCTCCCTTGCTGTGGGGAGGGCAAATATCACATTCTAAAATTAAAATGCTCACTACTTATTGTCTCTCTGGGTTTTGATCTTCAAATCAAATAGCAAAACGATCCTTGTCCATTAAGAAATAACCACCTACAGTACTTGCTCCTATGGCCCTTATTAATGTATCACTACAGGGGATATATTAAGATCTGAATTATTTTGACATTTACAATAAGGTTTGTGCTCATAAACACAAAGCCACACCATATTAAAACTTATTAGCATATTATAACTGATTAGATGCTCACAATGTGCAAAGGCAGTTGGTCCTGCAACTCCCTTGGGAAACAAAATCTAAACTCAATAAAAGCAATAATCTCAAATCACAGAAATGCCATTAAAGTATGTCCTTGGCTTTACAGAACTAATTTAAGAGAAAATATGATAATAAAAAGAAAAATATTCAATTGAAGTCATTCGTAGGCCATTCATCAACACTGGACCACATAGCCAATTTGCCTCATTAGTTCTACAAGATAGTTCAAGACCCACTGACTGAAGTATTCAAACAAAGAGACTCAGGATCACCAGGAAACTTCACAACGCATATGAATGTGTGTTTTTCCTCTGACAGTAGGTCACTTCTTCTTGGCTTAATACAGATGTATGGAGTTCCTGCTGTGATGGGTCTCCCTGAGCATCTGATTGTCCTCCACTGGGAGGGCTGGGAGCAGGCGGTCAGTCGGCCCTACCTATCCTGGTCTGACCTTGTTGGAGAGTGTCCCCTTCCCTTGTCACTGGTCGAGAAGAGCAAGGGGGCTTAAGACTCCAACATCTGGCGCCCAACATCGGGCCCCTCAAGGCTGATCTGCAGCCAAAGCGAAGAGGCAGTTTCGAAACCGAAAGTACCCGCAGATCAGGCCAAGCGAGTTCCGAGTTCTACCATCTTAGATCTACATGCTCAACTTGATTCCTTGGCTGCTTCATCCTGCAAGATCATCGTGGTTTGGATCTGCTAAAGGCAAAGGAAGGAGGGCTTGCCTGTTACGTGGTGAAGAGTGCTGTTTCTACGCCAACTGCTCTGGCATTGTACAAGATTAAATCAAAAACCTACAAGAAGATCTGGAACGCCATAGGAGCGAACTCCACTCAAATTTCCTCTGGACTGGGTTACATGGGTGTCTCCCCTACCTCCTCCAACTTAGGGGACTGCTAATCACCATTATCCTTGTGTTCACCTTTGGGCCTTGCATAATCAATAAGCTTATCCATTTACTGAAAAGCCAGGCTAAGTCTGTGCAACTCATGGTGGTCCGACAGCATTATATCGCCCTTCATAATGATGATTGGGAGCCCTATAGGATCATGGATCACTCGTATCAGGACACTGGGGTCTAAGTGTCTCTCCCTTAAGCCCTGTTCCTCCTGAGGGGCCTGCCTGAAGTGCTAAGGTGGTAGTCAATGACAGGTAAGATCCTCAGAGGAGGACAACCTAAGACAGGCACACCTTCGAGTAAGGCGGACCTCCAAACTGCTAGGTTGATGTTCCATGATGGGTAAGACCCTCCCAGGGGCAACCTAAGACAGACACACCCTTAATATAAAACAAAAAAGGGGTATATGGTGGGACTAATGAGACGTTAACTAACTCAGGCTGACTCCTTACTCCCTGGCGAGTGAGCAAAATCAAGGCTCAAAGGCGGTTTCAAAGGTTCATGATGATAAACCAGACCACCGTCAGGGATTGGTTAACAACAGTTCCCCGAATGTGATCAGCTCGTGCTTGCCATATAGTCCTATGGGACTCTCTCCTGTGTGAACCCCCCCTGCCTTGCTGATCTTTAAGCTGATTGGTTCCCGCCTAGCCCCCACCCTACATAAAAGCTGTGTGACTTCCTCAATGAACGAGTTCCTGCTGTGAAAAAAAAAAAAATACAGATGTATAAGTACATATATATGTGTGAGTAAATATATGTATGTATATTTATATATATATGTATGTGTGTATATACACATGATAAAGAGATGAATAATTTAGCTCTTTATTATGAAGATGTAAAAGAACACAAGTGACTACCAAAACTATGTTTTATAAACAACAGAACCCTAAATTCCAGTGCTAACTGTTGTTTGGGTTTCTAGAATTCTATTTATTAAGGTTAAGTATTTTCAAATAATATATTAAACGTAAGAATCTTCACACAATAACCATGATTTACTAGTTACTAGGTACTGAGAACTCTTAAAAGCACTAGTATGTTTAAACTTATTTAATTTTCACATCCTTATGAGAAAAAATGAGATTATTATTTCCATTTTGCAGGTAAAGAAACCAAGGTAAAAGAAATCAACAAACTTACCCCAGAGGTGACAAACTGATGTTCAAATTTAAAAGTTTTGGCATAGAATTCATTCAACCCACCATAGTAACCTGCATCTTTGTACCCTCCAACAGACTATACAGTCTAGTATAGTATACTAGACTATACTAAGCAAAGAAATTCATTGATCTCTCCCAGAACCTAAATGAAAAGGCCAAATTTGAAGGACAAAAGATTCTTTAATGACAAATACTGTAAAACCTGTCCTTCTAACATTGGGGTATTAGCTTGCTAGGTTGCCATAACAAAGTACCAAAGACTGGGTGGCTTAAACAACACATTCATTTTCTCACAGATCTGAAGGCCTGCAGGCCACAATCAAGGTGTCAGCAGAGTTGGTTTCTAAGGCTTTTTTCCTTGGCATAGAGAAGGCCACCTCCTCTCCCTGTCTTCACAAGGTCCTTTCTTATTTCCTCTTACAAAGAAACAAGTCACTTGGATTAAGATCCAACCTAATGAATTCACTTAATCTTTATTACATTTTGAATACCCTGTCTCTGAATACAGTCCATCCTGATATAATGGGAGTCATGTCTTCAATATATAAATATCATGAAGACATAATTTAGATCACAATCAACTATTTTTGTTAATTTTCATGAGAATCTATGCAGGAAACAAAACTGAGCAAAGCTTCTACAAAGGTTGAATTTTTTCAAACATCCTATAATTAGAATGGAAGTAAGACTAGTAATTACAGTGATACTTATCAGACATTTACAAGATCATAGTTCTGTACTAAACACTCATGTAAGGATCATGATTTTAGTTCACATTAGTGTCGTTGTTCTTTCAGACTGTCCAAGTGGGTAATTTTCTGCTTGGTGCCATGGGAAATGCGAAGAAATAGAATCTGAGACCTCTAGGTATTTAAAATATTATTGGAAAGAAAAGGAAAAAATGCATGTAAACCACTAACATAAAAGCACAAAGCAGCATTACAATTGATGCCAAAGAGAGTTTATAACTACAAATAAGTGAGATAAAGGAGACAAAATCTGAACCCAGAATAGAAAATGAGTTTTAAAGCAAACACCATGGACTGGGAAGGTTTTGGGAGGGATCCAACTTGACTTAGGGCTGAGGTTAGACAAGACTGAAGTGGCAAAGAAAAAATGAAGCATTTCAAGGAAGCAGAGCTTAGAGGACTGAACAAAGAGTAGTGAAAAAAGGGTTTTTTACATACAGATTCTATAGAAATGTGATAGAAATTGGTTAAAAGAGTAGACTGGAAAGATTGTATACATTATCTCTGTCACCAGAACTTTTAAGGCAAATATTATTATAATCATTAAATTATGGATGAGAAAAGTTTGATCAAAAAGTCTATAAATTATCAAGAGTGTAATAAGTAGGTAATAAATAACACAACATAGATTTGGGAGACCTGGACTTTTAAGCTTCAAAAAATTTAAAGCAAAATTTGATTATTAGGAATAATACACCCTTTTTTTTTATTGTAAACAAATGGGATACATGTTGTTTCTCTGTTTGTACATGGTGTAAAGGCATACCATTTGTGTAATCATAAATTTACATAGAGTAATGTTGTTTGATTCATTCTGTTATTTTTTCCCTTCCCCCCACCACTCCCACACCTCAATACCCTCTATACAGTACTTCCTTCCTCCATACTTGCCCCCCTCCCTAACCCTAACTCTAACCCTAACACTAACCCTTCCCTCCCCCCCATTATGTGTCATCCTCCACCTATTAGCAATATCATTCGTCCTTTGGCTTTTTGAGATTGGCTTATCTCACTTAGCATGATATTCTCCAATTTCATCCATTTGCCTGCAAATGCCATAATTTTATCATTCTTTATGGCTGAGTAATATTCCATTGTATATATATATACCACAGTTTCTTTATCCACTCATCAATTGAAGGGCATCTAGGTTGGTTCCACAGTCTGGCTATTGTGAATTGAGCAGCTATGAACATTGATGTGGCTGTATCTCTGTAGTATGCTGATTTTAAGTCCTTTGGGTATAGGCCAAGGAGTGGGATAGCTGGGTCAAATGAAGGGTCCATTCCAAGTTTTCTAAGGAATCTCCACACTGCTTTCCAGAGTGGCTGCACTAATTTGCAGCCCCAGCAGCAATGTATGAGTGTACCTTTCTCCCCACATCCTCGCCAACACCTGTTGTTGCTACTATTCTTGATAATCGCCATTCTAATTGGGGTGAGATGGATTCTTAGGGTGGTTTTGATTTGCATTTCTCTTATTACTAGAGATGTTGAACATTTTTCCATATGTTTGTTGATTGCTTGTAGATCTTCTTCTGTGAAGTGTCTATTCATTTCCTTAGCCCATTTGTCGACTGGATTATTTGAATTCTTGGAGTAGAGTTTTTTGAGTTCTTTATAGATTCTGGAGATTAGTGCTCTATCTGAAGTATGACTGGCAAAGATATTCTCCCACTTTGTAAGCTCTTTCTTCACATTGCTGATAGTTTCCTTTGCTGAGAGAAAGCTTTTTAGTTTGAATCTATCCAAGTTATTGATTCTTGCTTTTATTTCTTGTGCTATGGGAGTCCTGTTAAGGAAGTCTGGTCCTAAGCCGACATGTTGAAGATCTGGACCTACTTTTTCTTCTATAATCTGCAGAGTCTCTGGTCTGATTCCGAGGTCCTTAATCCATTTTTAGTTTAGTTTCGTGCATGGTGAGAGTTATGGGTTTAGTTTCATTCTGTTGCATATGGATTTCCAATTCTCCCAGCACCATTTGTTGAAGAGGCTATCTTTTCTCCATTGCATATTTTTGGCACCTTTGTCTAGTATGAGAAAATTGTATTTACTTGGGTTTGTGTCCGTGTCCTCTATTCTGTACCATTGATCTACCTGTCTATTTTGGTACCAATACCATGCCGTTTTTGTTACTATTGCTTTGTAGTAGAGTTGAAGATCTGGTATTGCAATACCCCCTGTTTCACTCTTCCTGCTAAGGATTGCTTTAGCTATTCTGGGTTTCTTATTCTTCCAGATGAATTTCATAATTGCTTGCTCTATTTCTGTAAGGTACGCCATTGGGATTTTAATTGGAATTGCATTGAATTTGTATAGCACTTTAGGTAGTATGGCCATTTTGACAATATTAATTCTTCCTATCCAAGAACATGGAAGATCTTTCCATCTTCTAAGGTGTTCTTTAATTTCTTTCTTTAGTGTTGTATAGTTCTCATTGTAGAGGTCTTTCACCTCTTTTGTGAGATTGATTCCCAAGTATTTTATTTTTTTCGAGGCTATTGTGAATGGGGTAGTTTTCCTAATTTCTCTTTCTGAAGATTCATCACTTATGTATAAAAATGTGTTGGATTTATGGGCATTGATCTTGTAACCTGCTACTTTACTGAATTCACTTATGAGTTCTAAGAGTTTTCTGGTGGAATTTCCAGGTTCCTCTAAATATATAATCATGTCATCAGCGAACAGGGATAGTTTGAGTTCTTCTTTTCCAATTCGTATCCCTTTAATTTCTTTGGTTCGTCTAATTGCTCTGGCCAGAGTCTCAAGAAAGATGTTGAATACAAGTGGTGAAAGAGGGCATCCCTGCCTTGTTTCAGTTTTTAGGGGGAATGCTTTCAGTTTTTCACCATTTAGAAAGATATTAGGAATGGGCTTAGCATAAATGGCCTTTACAATGTTAAGGAATGTTCCCACTATCCCTATTTTTTCTAGTGTTTTGAGCATGAAGGGGTGCTGTATTTTATCAAATGCTTTTTCTGCATCGATTGAAATAATCATGTGATTCTTGACTTTAAGTCTATTTATATGGTGAATTACATTTATTGATTTCCTGATGTTGAACCAACCTTTCATCCCTGGGATGAAACCCACTTGATCATGGTGCACTATCTTTTTAATATGTTTTTGTATGCGATTTGCTAAAATTTTGTTGAGAATTTTTGCATAGATGTTCATTAAGGATATTGGTCTGAAATTTACTTTCCTTGATGAGTCTCTGTCTGGTTTAGGTATCAGTGTGATATTGGCTTCATAGAATGAGTTTGGGAGGGTTCCCTCCTCTTCTATTTTATGCAATACTTTGAGAAGTATTGGAATGAGCTCTTCTTTAAAGGTTTTGTAGAACTCGGCTAAGAACCCATCTGGTCCCGGACTTTTCTTTGTTGGTAGGCTTTTGATGACTTCTATTTCAGTACTTGAAATTGGTCTATTTAAATTGTTTATGTCCTCCTCCTTCAGTTTAGGCAATTCATATGTCTCTAGAAACCTGTTGATGTCTTTGAAATTTTCTGTTTTGTTGGAGTATAGATTTTCAAAATAGTTTCTAATTATGTTTTGTATTTCAATCCTGTCTGTTGTGATATTTCCTTGTTCATTCCGAATTTTAGTGATTTGGGTTTTCTCTCATCTTCTCTTTGTTAGTGTGGCTAAAGGTTTATCAATTTTGTTTATTTTTTCGAAGAACCAACTATTTATTTTGTCAATGTTTTGTATTGTTTCTTTTGTTTCAATTTCATTGATTTCAGCTCTGAGTTTAACTATTTCCTGTCTTCTACTACTTTTGGTCCTGTTCTGTTCTTCTTTTTCTAGGGCTTTGAGCTGTAGTGTTAGGTCGTTTATTTGTTGAGTTTTACGTCTTTTATTAAATGCGCTCCATGAAATAAATTTCCCTCTAAGTACTGCTTTCATAGTGTCCCAGGGATTTTGATATGATGTTTCCTTGTTCTCATTTACCTCTAAGAATTTTTTAATTTCCTTCCTAATATCTTCTGTTATCCATTCATCATATAATAGCATATTGTTTAATCTCCAGATGTTGGAATAGTTTCTGTGTTTTACTCTTTCATTTATTTCTAACTTCAATCCATTATGATCTGATAGAATACATGCTAGTGTCTCTATCTTCTTGTATTTGCTAACATTAGCTTTGTGGCATAATATATGGTCTATTTTAGAGAAGGATCCATGTGCTGCTGAGAAGAAAGTGTATTCGCTCTTGGTTGGATGGTATATTCTATAAATGTCCATTAAGTCTAAATTATTGATTGTGTTATTGAGATCTATGGTTTCTTTGTTCAATTTTTGTCTGGAAGATCTGTCCAGTGGTGAGAGAGGTGTGTTAAAATCACCTAGTGTTATTGTGTTATGGTCTATTTGGTTTCTGAAATTGAGAAGGATTTGTTTGACATACATGGATGAGCCACTGTTTGGGGCATAGATGTTTATGATTGTTATATCTTGCTGATTTATGCTTCCCTTAAGCAGTATGAAATGACCTTCTTTATCTCTTCTGACTAACTTTGGCTTGAAGTCCACATTATCGGAAATGAGGATGGATACTCCAGCTTTTTTGCTGAGTCCATGTGCATGGTATGTTTTTCCCCATCCTTTCACCTTTAGTCTATGGGTATCTTTTTCTAAGAGGTGAGTCTCTTGTAGGCAACATATTGTTGGATCTTTCTTTTTAATCCAATCTGCCAGTCTAGGTCTTTGATTGATGAATTCAGGCCATTAACATTCAGGGTTATTATTGAGATATGATTTGGTTTCCCAGTCATTTGGTTCATTTTTTAAATTTTATTTATTTATTTGTTTGACACAACTTGTTTCCTCCTTTATTTGACAATTCCTTTAGGATAATTCCTCCCTTTGCTGATTTGCTTCTTTGTTTTTCATCTCTTCCTCATGGAATATTTTGCTGAGAATGTTCTGTAATGCTGGCTTTCTTTTTGTAAATTCTTTTAGCTTTTCTTTATTATGGAAGGATTTTATTTCATCATCAAATTTGAAGGTAAGCTTTGCTGGGTATAAGATTCTTGGTTGGCATCCATTTTCTTTCAGGGCTTGAAAAATGTTGTTCCAGGCCCTTCTAGCTTTTAGGGTCTGGATTGAAAAATTTGCTTATATCCGTATTGGTTTCCCCCTGAATGTAATTTGGTTCTTTTCTCTCACAGCCTTTAAAATTCTGTCTTTATTTTGTATGTTAGGTATTTTCATTATAATGTGCCTTGGTGTGGGTCTGTTGTAATTTTGTGTATTTGGAGTCCTATAAGCCTCTTGAACTTGATTTTCCATTTCATTCTTCAGATTTGGGAAATTTTCTGATATTATTTCATTGAATAAATTGTTCATTCCTTTGGCTTGCTTCTCTAGGCCTTCCTCAATCCCAATAATTCTTAAATTTGGCCTTTTCATGATATCCCATAGTTCTTGTAGATTCTGTTCATGATTTCTTACCATCTTCTCTGTTTGTTCAACTTTGTTTTCAAGGTTAAATATTTTGTCTTCAATGTCTGAGGTTCTGTCTTCCAGGTGTTCTATCCTATTGGATATGCTTTCTATGGAGTTCTTTATTTGGTTTATTGTTTCCTTCATGTCAAGGATTTCTGTTTGTTTTTTTTCAATATCTCTAACTCTTTATTGAAATGATCTTTTGCTTCCTGTATTTGCTCTTTTAACTGTCGATTGGTGCGATCATTCAATGCTTCCATTTGCTCTTTCATCTCATCATTCAGTGCATGCATTTGCTCTTTCATCTCATCGTTTGCTTCTCTGATCATTTTAATTATGTACATTCTGAACTCCTTTTCTGTCATTTCTTCTGCCATGCTGTCATTGGGTTTTATTGATGTAACATCTAGATTTGTTTGCAGCATTTTCTTTCCTTGTTTTCTCATATTGTTCAGGTATCAGTGGACCGCTGAGATATTGCAGATTTCCTCTATTGACTTACAATGTCCATGAAGATTTCTATATATATATCCCCCCTTAGCCTTCAGTAGGCTGAAGTCTTGGAGGAAGTTGATAATGCGGTGCTCCACAAGGAAGCTGCCTCTCTAGGAGTGGTGGCCTTCAGGTGGGGTATAATCCCTGCTAGTGGGAGAGGTGCCTCCACTTGTTGACCAATGGTCATCCAAAGGGGACCTAGGCTGCGGGCTGAGGCAAGGACTATTTGGGCCTGAGTCTCTGGTTTTACCGTCCTTGTGGGGAAACCTCACCTGGCAGGGAAGACTCACCCAGTGGGGAGGTCTCGCTGGTCAGTTCCCTCCTAGAGGTTCCCCTCAATTTACAGCTACCGCCTGGGCTGGGCTGCCTTCCTCTGCAAAGTTCCCAGGGGCCCGGCCCTACCTCCTGGGCCTGGGAGCCTCACCCTTCGCAGATGAATCTCCTTAGGCTGCCCCTCCTCAGAGAATCTGCCCGCAGGCCTGGAACCTTCGCTCCGCCCTAAGCCTGTCTCTGTGCAGCTCTTCCACCAAGAAGCCTCCTAGATCCTGGGACCTTGCTCTGCACCTAATCGCCTGGCTATGCGGCCCCTCCTCTGAGCAGCCACCTGGGGCCCCGTACAATCGCTCTGAGTCCCAGGGACCCGCCACACGCCTCTTCCTCCAGACAGCCGCCCAGTATTCCGGTGCGGTCACTAGGAGTCCAAGAAACTCACTGCGTGCCTCCTCCTCCCACCAACCACCCGTAGCCCGGGGCAATCAATCACTCCGAGTCGAAGTGACCCTCCCCGTTCCTCCTCCTTCTCCAGATAACCCCCCGGGTGTTCAGGAGCGGTCGCTCTGAGTGGCTCTGAATCCACGTGACCCGCAGCACAGGTCCTCTGGGCAACCGTCCGGAGCTCTGGTGCGGCCACTCAAGACCAAGCGACCCATCACGCTTCTCCTCCAGGCAGCCCCCCTGTGTTCAGGCGCTGTCACTTTAAGTCCAAACTACTCACCACTCGCCTTCTCCTCTGAGCAGCCACCTGGAGCTCTAATGTAGTCACTGCGAGTCCAAACGACCCGCCGCGCTCCTCCTCCTCCTACTACTACTCCTCCGGGCAGGCCCCGGTGTTCAGAAGTGGTCTGAGTCCAAACAGCTCGCCACGCAGCCTCTCCTCTGGCAACCGCCTGTAGCTCTGGTGTAGTCACTCTGAATCCAAGCGGCCGCGCTCCTCTTCCTCCTCCTCATCCTCAGGGCAGGCCCCGGTGTTCAGAAGCAGTCGTTCTGAGTCCAAACAGCTCACCGTGCAGCTTCTCCTCTGGCAACCACCTGTAGCTCTGGTGCAGTCACTCCGAATCCAAGCGGCCACGTTCCTCCTCCTCCTCCTCAGGGCAGGCCCCGGTGTTCTGAGTCCACACAGCTCTCCTCGCCACTCCTCCCCTGGGCAGCCGCCGGAGCCCCAGTGGTTGCTCCGAGTCCCAGCACTGTGCCGAGCGGCCTCCTTTACGGCGCTCCCAGTTGTCCGAGTTCACTGTTCCATCGGGGGGAGGGGTGTCTCGCCGGCAGCTCTACTTCACAAAGTTTCCTGCATTCCGGGACCACCGTCCCATCTGGGATGCCTTCCCAACGGGTGAGAGTCACCCGGCTGCTTTGAGTTGGTCCCAAGTGTCTCAATATCTCCTCTTTTGAATCCTGAGTCCTGGAGCAACATGAAATGCAGCCACCCTCTAGGCTGCCATCTTGAAACCTCAGGAATAATACACCCTTGATACACCTTCGTATTTATTTCCTCTCAAACCAAAACAAAAAATGAATTAAAAAAAAAAGGAATGTCCATTTTAAGTCTTTCAAATACAAAGAATGAATTACTAAGTTCACACTTCCAGTAGTAGAGAAGGTCTCTCTGAGAGTAGGTATTAAATGTTCATTCCAGGCCCAGGTTTAACTGAAATAGGAATGTGGTACAATGTCTTGGGTGTCAAGAAGCCAATATTTGCTTCCCCACAAGCTTCTTTTAAATGCTTCTGAACAGGAAGCAAAGTATCCACATACCTACTTCTCCTGTTTGTGTATCTGCCCTTTTATTCCTATCTTATGGCATTAAATAAGCCTGTCATTGTCAAGATGACCTGTTACTTCTTGAGTACATACAGAATCGATAAATGAACAAGGCAACTCTGTTAATTACTTCCTACAACATTTCAAAGTTAGTAACTCTAAATGAACCTAGGAGGCAAATATGCTGACTTACATTTACCACAGTCAGTGGAATGCAGTGGAAAGATTGTGGACTTTGAAGCCAAGCAGTTGCTACTATGCAGAGATTCAACTTCAGGAAAGTAACTAAATGGTCCTAAACCACAGTTTTTTAGTTTGAAAATAGTAATACACCTGAACTCACTGACTTGTCATGAATATAAAAAATGTGTAAAACAAATAAAGCAATCGATACATAATAGATGCACAACAAATGTTAACTTCCTTCCCTTTCTCCATTATTGTGAGCTCTCTTTGATAAGAAAAAGGAAACGACAGAATGAGGCAAATATCATTAGCCTATGTAAATGTATGATTACACAAATGGTATGACTGTATTTCATGTACAACCAGAGAAACAAGTTTTACCCCATTTGCTTACAATGGATCAAAATAAATACATTTAAAAAAATTCATGAACATTTACCAAAAAATATATATATATATCAAATTGCCCCAGGGAGTCACTTGTCATGTCAGGCCACCATATTCACAATAGCAAAGATTATCCTTGCCTGTCAGAAGAGGATAATCCTTCCCTAGATTGCATGACTTTCTGATACCTCTTGAGAGGAATAAAATTCTATTCCAAAAAAAAAAAAAAAAAACAGGAAAAGAAAAATAGGCATATAAATAAAAGAGTAAGGAGGACAGAATCTATAAAAACGTCATAAAGGAAAAGGAGAGCAGAGAGGTACTACTAGATAAATGGATTTAAATTCCTTAAAAAGGTCTTGATTTGTGGTGTTAGCCAGTTTCCATGATACACATATACCCTATGATGGTTAATTTCAAGCTGCTAATGGTATGACATTCCACCATCAAATTTCCTGATTATTTAAAATCTGTTTTCACAAGCCAAAATAAGTAGCTGTGCAATGAAAAAAACATAAAATTGTTATTTCCATCATATAATTTAAGTTCTTCTATACAATTTTCTGTCTTCAAAGAATAAGAATAGGAAGTGGTTAGGCTAAATACAGAATAATCCAAAGTAAGTGCTGATAGGTAGAAGGAAATATTCATACAGATAAAATTATAAAATGCATATGGATAAAAATAAAATATTTTTTAATTACAAAGTCCCTGAGTTATATAATCAGCACCTCCAATAATGATTGGTAGATAATATTGCTGCTTATAATTATTGTTTGGAATACTGATTATATATTATCCTTTTGTTGCAATTGAAATCAGAGTCAATGTTGTATTTTCAGGTAAACAGAAGTTTCAATTGGCAGAACACAGTTGTATCTCATGGATACAGGATAACAACCTAAAAATTGGGATAATGATACCTATTTAGGAGGATTATGTAAACTATTAGGCCTAGAGCCTCCAGCCTCCTTGTGACATTAAGTGGCAAAGTATTTCAGTATAAAGGCTTAGAAGATAAACTTCCTGGCTGTAAATCTCATTTCTCCCACATACTACTAGTATAAACAGCTTAGTGAATTTTTCTCATTTTTCTCATCTTTAAAATAAGAAAAAAAAAAACATAGTAACTGCTGTGTTATACAATTTTCTGTTATTATAATGAAATGACTGAGGTGAAGTAACAACAAAAATATTTCTTAAATGGATGAGTATTTATTAGAGACTTCTTCTAGGCCCAGAACAGAGACAGCACTTGGGGTCAAAGACCCCAGGCTGGCTCCAGCAAAGAACAAAGGGGAAGAGCATTTATGTCACTTATAGGGTAGGCAGGAACTCCATCTCTTGATGTCGTCATATGTACAGGTGGGACTCTCGTCTGCATCCTTCTTCATCATGCTTTTTCAGGCACTGCATGTTTCATTACCTTCTGAAGTCTCTAACAGGGGTGTGCAGTATACCCAGTGACTAAGATGAAGATGATGGCTGATTACTTTGGTGACTGTTCCATGCATGTATTTGCCCCTCATTACCTGGTGTTGCCATTATTATCCAAAAAGTTTCTAATCCTATTAGTTTCAGAGCTGGTATTGCTTCTGACCACAAAATCTCAAAGACCAAGTTGACTTTTCCAGTCTTCCATCTCATGGCATATTGCTCTCATTCCCATGTCCTTAAAGACTGGTACACTCAAAAAGAGGTGTTTTACGAGGTTCAAGGGCTTTGGAACTGACACCAGTTGACTTTGGCGAGGACCTAAGATCAGATAGCATCACAATGCCAAGAGTGTGAGGAGAAATCAAAGCTGGACAGGAAGTCAGAACTTGACTGACATCCCAGAACGATGTTAATTCCTTCTGAGAGCATGACCCCAATGACCTCAGGACTTGCTACCAGACTCTACCTCTTAAAACTCTCTGTACCTCCTAACTTCAACAGATTAGAGACCATGCTTTCAACATACTGAACCTCTGGGGGACAAACCACATCCAAACCATGGCACCTATTCACAAGGTTGGTCTGAGAATTATGTAATTTAAACTATGCAAACTTCTTGAAACAATGGCACAAGATAAGTTAATCATAGGTACTATTTGTTATTATTTGTAATATATAACCAGTAAATGTTTATTCCCTCCCCATCTCTCTTCTTTTTGCTTCTCCTAGTCTTCATGACCTTCAGGGCTTACTTGCCAATTGAACCTACCCTTCTGCAGCACTTCAGCATACCAACTGCCACATTCACAGTATCTCCCCTCAAAGCCTCACACTCAATCTCAGCCTTTATCCTTATCAAAAAGACCCTTTGTACTTTCTTCTCCTCATATAAATCTGATGTGACCTTGTGGGATCAAATCTTCACTCCCCTCGATCCCCTAACTCCTGTAGCGCAAGCACATACACTTATGCTCCATAATTCATCATTCGATTATACATTCTCTTATATTTTTCTTTATGCTTGAAAAAGAGAATTATGTTATATATTTATCCTCACCTGCTCTCAAATTGTGAAGAAAATATAGTATTTCCCTAATAAAAATGCATTGATTAGTTTAATGCTTAGAATCAACTTTGATTTCAGTTAAAGCATCTTTACCAAAGAACTTTTGTCTGCAATTGATACTATTTGCCTTAAAATGCCAACCACATAAAAGAAAATATTGAGATATTTAATTGCTTAAAATTATTAAATCACTCGTAATAGTATGTCATTTAAATGTTTGATATTTCTAAGTTTTTATTTTTAATCAATTGTCATGGAATCAAACATTATATTATGATACAAAAAAGTTATTTTAAGAGTGGTGGAAATGTTACATACATAGAATGCAGTGAAAATGTACCACATTGGCTCAGATTTAAATTGGAATATAAATTGAAACAATGAAACACCCTTAACTGGATATAATGTGTAGATTTCTTATCACTTTGATGATGATGAATGGGTGTGTTTGCCCAGGTCTGTAAAATAGTCAGAATATCACACAAGATATCCAAAGATAGCAAGATAAAAGAATTAAGAAGAAGTAATAAGCTACCAAAGAGCACAACCCTGCTCTTAAAAGTAAGCTAGTGTTAATTGTAGGTAACCCAGGGAAATCTTGGCATATGGGAGCACGTGTGCAGTTACTATATGAGACACATAGAAATCCTCTTCAGTTTATTTGCACTCCAAAAGTTATTTTTTAACTCTACTTGATCCCATGAGACTAGTCTTCTCTCTGCATTTGCCTCAGCAAAGAAATTTTTGACTACAAAATTAAGGTTATCTAGAACTGTGAATGGCACTCATAATGTAAGAAAAGTTAAACATTTTAACATGTAAAAAGATAAACTAAACTCTCTCAGTTCTCCTTAACCACTGATTTCCTACATTAATTATCTGCAATAAAGGGTTTTGTTTCTCTTCTAATTTTTTTTATGGAATGTAGCATATGTTATTATCAAACCTTGCTTTCTGAGGAAAGCACTGGACACCTGATGAATGTTTGTTTCTCTATAACCTGACTTTTAAAATACAGAACAACAGAGACTGAATGAAAATAATCACAAACCCCAAATTAGAAATAATAGTATGCCTTTACAAAACTGCAAACTAAGCCCAAACTACATACATTTATGTAAACAACGAATATATATAAAATTTTATATAAGATCGAGTTTAATTTTAGAAAATTATAAATTGGTAAAATTGTACCATCCTGAGAGCAACATACCAAGGAAATAGGATCACGATTTTAGCATCTTGGATGAGGGTGATTGCAGCTACAGGAAAACCTAGACCAAGGGAGTAGAACCTCAAGTGCTGTATTTCCCTGGGATCCTCAGAACCAAGCTGAGTATCCAGTTCACGATAAATGTTTCTTACAAGATTTAAAGTAATAAGGAAAAAGGAAAAGAAGGATTTACTGAGTGAGAGAAGGTGGGGAAGTTTTCTATGAGGACCACCAAGTAGCTTCAAATTAAGAAAGTAGAAAAGGGAGACCATGGCAAGATTCAAGTAGACTGGGAATGGGACAGATAGGGAAGGGTGAGCACTTTAACACTGACCTCTTATCTTTATGCCCCTTCATTTCTCATTCCTCTCCTCGGGTCTTTTTCTTGTCCACTTCTTTATTTTAATGGCCTTTGTCTGCTTTTTCTGTTGTATCTCATCCCTTCTCTTTATTGTTCTTTTCCAGCTCTAGTCACCAATACCTACTGACTGTATTCTCTTTAACTTACTGTTAATTATAATTTGGTCCAATGTCTTGAAGCAAAGTAGCAATAAATTATTTTTAATGGGCACATTCTGTCACTTTCAGCAAATTTCGATAGAGACAAGAAAGCATCAGGCAAGGACCATCACTAATAGAATACGGAAATGTAGCCCTTCCAGTCTCAACCACTCCGGGAGCTGTGGCTTACAGTGCAGACATGGCCAAGTCCAAGAACCACACCACGCACAACCAATACCAAAAATGGCACAGAAATGGCATCAAGAAATCCCAATCACAAAGACATGAATCTCTTAAAGGGGCAGACCCCAAGTTCCTGAGTAATATGTGTTTTGCCAAGAAGCACAACAAGAAGGGCCTGAAAAAGATGCAGGCAAACAACACCAAGGCCATGAGTGCATGTGCTGAGGCCATCAAGGCGCTGGTAAAGCCTAAGGAGGTTAAGCCCAAGGTGCCCGAGGGTGCCTGTCGCAAGCTTGATCGCCTTGCCTTGCTTGCCCATTCCAAGCACGGGAAGCAGGCTCATGCCCATATGGCCAGGGAGTGCAGGCTCTGCGGGCCAAAGGCCAAAGCCCAAAGCCCAAGTCAAGACCCAGGCTGCAACTCCAGCTCCAGTATCACCATCGGCTCCAACTCCGGCTCTGGTTCCTGCTCCCACTCCCACTCCCAAGGATGCCAGGCCCCCAAGGGTACCCAGGTCCCTGCAAAGGCTCTTTAGTAAAAACCTCTGTGAATGTGAGGACAGAAGGACTGGTGTGACCCCTGAGCCTCTTCTATGGGGACTGGTGTCCTCCTGTGCTGTTTGTATAAATAAATCCAGAGGCGAGGCGGGAGGGAAAAAGAAAGAAAGAAATGAAACGGTGTGTAGTCAGTTATGTAAAGAAGTACTATTCTTCCTGGCTGAAGGAGTAGTGGAAGGTGGGATGAGATCTCACTAGCTAATCTTAGCAACCTTCTGTAAACAATTCAGATTCCACTTGGTACCATCATACCTGAAATGCTCTGTTTGTGGAAGGGACATTTGCTATAGGTGCAATACTTGAGCAATGACAAGACTAGTGATTCCACAATGGTTTTTTAAAATATAGACTAAAAAAAATAAGGACAGTGTTGCAGATGGAATAACTTTTATACCAAGTAAAAGTCTGAAAACAGAATTTACCTTTTAAATAGTCTTCAGCATGAATTCAATAATTTTGAGAAATACAATCTTCAGTCAGGAAATATTCAACATATTCAATGATTTTTGATTCAACATACTCAATGATTTTTTTCACTTGTAGCATAAGATAAATTATAAGTAAATATATGAATGAGTTTTCACCAATTATATACGTTTCCTAGATCAAGAAACAAATCATCAACTTCCTGGAAGCAGCCCCTTCCCCTCTTCCAGTTACAATCCATCCATGCCAAAGACTAACCACTAACATAATTTAAGCATCATAGTTTTCTTCTGCCAGGTTTTATACTTCATACAATATTTAAAATAATTTGTCATTTATTATTCATTTTACTGCTGATGATGTTTAATATTTTAAAATAACTTTATTTTAAACTTTTTATTTTTTGGAAGTAAAATGAATGGATTGGAAAACCACTCTGAATGAATAATTCACAAAAAAATTGCCAATGATATATTTAACTTTGACATACTTGAAATAAGTATGTAAGGGATTATGTTACATAATTAAAAATTATAGTAATAAGTCAACCAAAAGAATCTAATAAAATAAGGAAAAATAAATATTTAACCTATCAATTGTGTTCATTTATAAACACAAATGTAAAGACTTAATTGAAGTTGTAATTCTGTGGAATTAAGTTTAAGGATTGCCTGCTTTCTGATAACAATTTGCAAGGTATTACAAATAAAGTTTTATATTATTTTCCAGAAGCATATTATAGAAGAAAAGGATAAAGGAAACTTCAGTTTGATAACAGATTATGAATAGAAGTCCTCGCAGATTTAGATGATCCAATTGCCTGGTTCATCTTATAAGAAAGCTAATGTAATCTAAACTGTAAAAACAGAAGCATAATACCCAGGAAGAATAATCCTTATATACTCTGAAACTGTCATACTCCATCTGGCACGTCGGATGTTCTTCTTATTGTACCTCAAAAGAGGTATTTGTAAACTAGGGTATATAGAGAAGAGCAATCAATTTCTTCAAAAGGCCTAAGAAGAGTTTCCTACAAAGAATGGTTGAAGAATTAGACTATTATGAAACTAACATAATAAGAGTTTGGGGGGACATGACAGTTGTCTTCAGATATCTTAAGAATTGTCATGGGAACAGTATAATGGATTTAATCTAAACTTTTCTTGAGGGTAGAACTTGCAAAAATTAGGTAATGGGGAAAAGATTTTGCTACATATACAAAAAACAGTATTCTACATAATAATCATGATTGTCCAACAGTAGAATTGGTTGACTCAAACCAGTTCTTTAGTAGACCAAATTTAAACTTCAGGAAAATAATTTCCTCAAATTTAAGATAGTTCTACCTCACAATTATAATTTTCATCAGTAGAATTTGCTGACTTAAAAGATAACGAGTTATCTAGCTACCAAATATCTACAGGGAGAAAAGATAATTCTTAGGAATGTTTCTGCCTGTGTGGGGCAGTAAAATACAGAGTTCTAAGACCTCTAGAATTATTTTTAATTTTTAAAAAATTAATATAATTTTCTCAGAGCAAATAATAATTATATATATTTATGGGTCCTTGAATTTGTTTTAATAATTCTATATTTTATCATTATTGAATATGTTTTTATATTGCCTATGTTTTAAAATCTGATACTATGTAGCTAAGTTTTGCAATAAGTTTTAAACTTTTGGAAAAATGTATATTCTTAAACAATAAAACCTTCTGCACTATTAGATAATGAATTGCCAAACTGTACATTGATCAAAATGATCTTAGTAGTGATTCAATAACCAATAGCCTTCAAGCCTCAGTAGCTTTAAATAATTGTTTACTACTTTGCTCTTACCACATATCCATTACAAGGTGCTAATCAAAGTTTCAAGTTTCCCTCATTCCTGGACCCAAACTGGCAGAGCAGCTACTCTGATAATACTGATAATACTCTGATAACACTGCTGATAATTATGGCAGAGGGAAACAGAGTAGCAAATGACACACTCATGAAGCTCTCACCCACTAGGCATGTTCATCACATATGCTAACATCTCACTGGCTAAACAAGTTTAATAATAAGGAAGTTTAACAATGGGTGGGAAGACCTCTTAATTACAAAGTCCCTGTTTTACCATTTTGCCTAATGTCAGGCCTGCTCCACTTAAAAATATGCAGGAAATAACTTTCTTGCAATGATTTCTCTGCAGCCTTAAGAAACTCTGGGCAGCACACCTATGACAAAAGCATGCAAAATGTAGCTGAGGCTGAAAGAAACTACAGCTCTGAAATTGGGAGAGATTAGCTCACTTTTTTCAGTGTCCTAACGAAAGCTCTGTTATGGATTTGTTGTTACTAAGTGAGTAGAAATGAACTTTTTTTCCTGAGAAATCATGAGGTATTTGTACAAACTTCATGCTAATATATACAAATGTTGTAAAGATTATATTTGACCTGCCTCCAAGTTGAAAAACAGATCACCCCCCTCAATACACACACACACACACACACACACACACACACACACAGAGCAGACAAAGCTGCACTATTGCTATGGAAACTGGAAAATTAAATCAATTTTCATACACTGCAATGCTTTATTTAACAGTGTATCTTTTATTACTGTGGCTTTTTCTTTGAAAACGTAACATTAAAAATTATTTCTCAGGATATCTGCCTTTATTTCAGCACAATTTCATTGTTGTCAGCAACATAATACAATGTCGGTATGAGTGGTGCTGCCCTTTTTAACAGTGAAATATTCAATACAGAGATTTTCTTTAAATGATCTTCAAAGAAATTTGACTGTTGGATACTGAATTTATTTTTTCCTGGTGTTGGTAACTGAACCCACAGCTTCAAGCAAGCTAGGCAAATGATGGTTCATTTTTGATGCTTTCAAAATTATTTCCTGCATATTTCAAATATTTGCCTATTTCTCCACCCATTTTTTCCCATTTTTTCCTTTTATTCATTCCTTCTTGTCTAGAGAGTTGTTCCTCTAATATTTAAAAATAAGAAAGAAAACTGCCTTCAAACTGGTCCAGACAGGTTCTCATGATGCATGTCCACTGATAAGAAACAGTTCAGACCAGTTCTATACTTAACAAACATGAATGGCATGTTCCCAAGTGCTGAGAAGAAAACTGGATATAGGGCAATTGTGGTGAATGAGCTGCAGTTCCTGCCATCAAAGCAACAGTCTTGTGGTTTAGATTGAAAAACAAATAGGTGGTCGTGGCAGAGTCCTCATCAATGTAAACATGTTTTCTCTCTTCACTATTTCATTTCCCTTAAGTGTTTAAACATAATTAGTCCCAAATGGAAAAATATTCAGCCTTGATTCCCAAATGCCCATGACTAATATTAACTGACATAACTAAGATTTTTCAGTGGGAATTTGTTCAAATAGAGGTTCTTGTGATCTTTAACAGTAAAAGAAAATCTTTAAGTCTGAAATAATCCCAGAGAGTGCAAATTTTTCAAAGCTCCTCAGGTGATTCTGATACACAACTAAGTTTTGAAATTCCTACATTGGAACAAAGAGTGAAATGGCTTTTTCTTACATATAAACAAAAACATAAACACAAAAATAAGAAATAGGCAATGAAGAATACTTTAATAAAATGAGGAAAAGTATATCAGTGATTCCTATAAACCAAAACATCACAGGTAATATAACTCTAATTTTAAAATCAAAATTTATGAGTAACTTGTGGTTTGGGGGAAAATACTGCTTCTTAAAATGGTGAAAATGGAGCAGTATCTAACAATTTGTACTAATACAAATGAAAGATTAGGAATACAGAGTAGAATAGCTAATTACCAATCACAATTAGTTATCACCAAAGTAACATTAAATCAGTAAATAGTTTATGTAAAACAAATTCTGGAAGATCACTTAAAGTAGATGAAATTAAATATATGTAATCAATACCCTATATAATACCAAAGGAAACAGGATTTGTTAAAGGACAATTAATCTTACTCCAGAGTTGGGAGGTTCATTCAGTAAGGAAAATACCCTGAATAAAATGAACCAAAATGTACAAATAAGAAAAACAAGAAGCAATCAACCTTGAGAAAGAGGCATTTGGGAAAGCTAAAAAGATTATAAAATGGTATTAAGGAAGCGATAAATAAATAAATCAATATATATCAGCTCAGGCAAGGAAATGGAGATTGAGGAAGAGTTTAAAATATATGCTAAGGCATTATTCAGGTACCTCAGGAACTGATATGAAATTTATTGAGCAAAAAGACAGAATGTATATCTCATACATAACCACAGAGCTAAGTGGCCTGGCTTATTCCCAGAGCTGAATATGGGAATTCAACTAGCAAAGTGGGGTTTGGGAAAGGATCATTTAAATTCTATTGTATGTCCAGATCCCAATTCCTGAGAATAAAACATCCATCCACAAAGAAAGGAATTGAATATGTTGTATACAAACCAGCTGATAGTGCAGAACTAGAAGGCATCAGACAAAGAAGACAGACAATAAAGTCCAGCAACACATAAATAAACTAGTAAGATAGAAGGGTTCATTTAGTTCTAATAAATCTGTAAAACCATGGAGTTAATGTTTAGGTTGAAATCAGTAGAGCTATTTGATGCCACATAATGCAATTATATTGAAAAAAAGTGTGAAATTAGAAATGCATCAGAAATCAGAAATGCAGTTAGAGTGAAAAAGAAACTTATGATGCACAATTTATCACATTCAAAGCAGCCAAGTAATTTAGGATTAAGTGAGAAATACAGTTGCAATATTTGGCATAGTTCTTGAAGTAGAACATAATATTTCAGAACACATCAAATGCTCTGCAAGTATAAGAACACAGATTAACATTGCAAGCAAGTGTGAGAATTAAGTCTATCTTTGGAAAATTATGGACAGTTTGGGTCATCTCATTAGGGGATTGGTCACATTCCATTGCGTGACATCTGACACTAACTGTTTTTAAGCACATGCCTGCTTCTTCTATTATTAATTTCTACCTAAGGGCAAATGCCAAGAGAACTTACTTTAGTTTCTACCTCCTGCTGCCATTTCAACTGTCAGGAACAGCAGGAGTCAAAAATGAAAGGCACCATCTTAAAGAAAGGCTGTGCCACAGTGTCATTTTTAAAACTGACAGCTTTGTGCAGTCCCAAATCTTAAGGAAAAGGGATTGTCACTTGTGCCTCCCATTGCCATTTTGACAAAGGAAGACATTCTCCCACATCCAAAGGTAACAGTAATTTAAAAAATGGCAAGTAGAAACACATTTGCAAGTGGCTAGTGGAAACTTCTTTACTCCAATAACTAAAGTATTGTGGCACAGGAAATAGCTTAAAGTCTGTTCATTTAAAAAAAAAAAAAAAATCTGACCTTCAATGTAATGGAGTATAATTTACAATGGAAGAGAGCACATAATAAGCAAGATGGTGAAGCAATGCCAGAGTTTTACTTGTTTTTTCTAAAAATAAAGAAAAACATATCAGCTTTGTATTTTATAAAAAAAAAATAATAAAAATAAATAAATAAATAAATAAATAAAAGGTAATTAAGACAGCTTTGAAGGACTTGAGGTGCTGAAATGAATAGAGTAGGCAACTACTTCAAGGCTAATTGTGAAGGTCCAGGAGAGAAAAAAATGAAAACATATTTTCAGATATCAAGATTTCAGTGTTAAGAAAGGTCAAATGGATTCTGAAATCATTTCTTTTCTCAGAACACAGTTATGGTTGCTATTCAAGAGGTAGAGAAGTAGAACAGTTGCGATAATGAAGCAGGTTTTTGGAGGCATAAGTACTGTGGGGTGATTCTAATTCAAAGGAAAGCTGGGATAGATATGCATCCTTTTTTGTCCTTCAGATAATGATTGTAGCAACGTATAAACATTCCAAAGAAATGTGAATTACCATATATACTGACCTTTCTTTACAAGAAAAGAGATTGAGTTCAATTCTGTTCATAAGAGAATGGACAGTAGTTTTATATAAAAGAAAGCTTCCACAACTACCTTGGGTACTACGAATGCATGGCTGTATTACTTTGGTATTTGACTGCAAATGAAGTTTGTCTGCGATGGAGTGGGACAGGGCAGAGGTAGAGACAGCAACTACCTTGCTTTACTCCAGAAAGTGTAGACCAAACCCATGCAGAACCACAAAGCAGAAGTACAGACATAGGCCCAGAATGGGATACTCTTTAAACATATTTACAACAGCAGGCTAGATTTTATTTAACTGTATTTTTTTAACTGGAATTTTTTTAAACCAGTAAACCAGTTTAACTGGGCTAAGGAAATGTCACCACTCCTCCCAAATGTAACATGGATTGAGATTATCAGAGGAAAATCACCATCGGTACCTCTTGTAAAAAGTTTGGACACCTAAAAGAACAACTTGCATTTTCTCTCACAAGAAATATGTTCTAATCTGAGTCTGAGCTATAAATGTAGCAATCTCAGGGAGGGAGCTGCAGCTATTCATCCTCATATCATAATTATGCAGGCAGAAGTGTTTTACTGAGCCAATGCTAAGATCTGCTTTGAAAGGTTGAGTTGGGCAGTTGCTTGATAATTGTGGTGGTCAGTGGTACATGGTGTTATCTGGAACAATTTGCTGAGCTAATCATACTAATTAGCAATGGGTATAATTTCTGCTTATTAAATACATGAAACAACAGCCACTCTTCTGATAGCAGGTGCCTATGCCTTGAAAGTATTGATCAGAAAGGGAAATTCACCCTCCTTTGCCAAGATACTTTAAAGGCAGGTTAGTATATTTGAATATACAAACTATATATTTGTATATGCACATACTTTATATTCCTCTTTGGAGGAAAAACATAAAAAGCATGTCTTCCAAAAATCTTCCATGTACTAATAATATAACTTTGCAAAAATCAGTTAATATCTCATCCTAGTATGAAGACAATAAGCCAGACCTCAAAGAATGGAAAAATTAAGCTATATAAAGTATTTGACACTTAAGCACACATTTGATAGCTACTTTAATATACATTCTCTTAAAATATCTGATAAGAATAAAAATGCATTAGACTTAAGGAGAGTGAATATTTCCACATGAGGCATTCCTACAAAATTCAGAAGTCAATTTATTTTTATGTTTTAATTCATTTTTACATCCACGTCTATGTGGGTGAGTGGATTGGTATTACAATGGAGATTGATCTCATTCATTTGACACTAAAGTAAATAGACTGATAAAGATCTGATATCCTCTTCTCCTATCTGCCCTGAGGCCCCAAGATGAAGGCTGCTTTCAGAACAGATACCAAATTTCAGGACTTGCAGGAGTGAATAAGGAATGCTTTTTGTAGCATGTCCCCCTGTTTCAGCTTCTTCTCTTCTCTTATGATCTGCTTGCTTTCAGAACCACTCCTTCTTGATCTACAAACTACATTTGGTCTTTGGCTTTTCAGAAATTACATAGTTTTGAACTTCTACTGCTTTTGACCTCTGACTTTGTGATTCACCCCCATTACATAACTCTCTTTTCAATCCAGCCCTAAGTTTCATTCTCAACCAGGAGTTTGCCAGAGAGTGGTCAGGTTTCCAGGTCAGCTGTGGCCCATGGATCAGTCTGACAGCTGCAGTGTAGGTTGACAATGTAACAACTGAGGGAAGGCATTATTTGTGCCATGGCTCCTTAAAGATTTAAATATAGAGTACACAGGTTGTGTGGTCAAGTTTTACAACAAGAAGAACTTGTTTAGTCACTACTACATCATGCATTATAAGCTTTCTATTTGACAAGCCACAATCAATTTTGTGTTCCCTTTTGGCAATTTGCTACATCCATCCTCTACTTTGTAGTTTCTAAAAGAAAATATGTTCATTATATAGTAGTTTGGCCCTACTACAAATACAATGATTCACTTGTTTACTTCTTGGTGCTTTTATGTAAAGAAAAATACAATATTGCTTCTTTTTCTAATTTTTATATTTTGATTTTTCTGAAGCGTGATATAAATCAAATATTTCTAAGTGTTTCTGATCTGTCCAATCTCTGTTAATGGGTATCAATGGCATCCCAATTGTCCCTTTTACTCCTCATTCTCTGTAAGTTATAGCGACCTGTTCTGTTTCAATGTGAATTGTCCTCTTAGGGTGCATGGCTCCAGGGAGGCAATTTTAAGAGGTAGTGTGACTTTTATGAGACAGGAGCCTAATGGTTGGTTATTAAGTCACTGGAGTGCTACCCTCAGAAGGAACTGATGTAGCTCTCATGAAACTCTAGTTAATTCTCACTAGAGGGCTATAAAAGGGCGAGCCTGAAATCTCCCTGGTATCTCTATCTCACCATGAGATCTCTCTGTCAGATACACCCCCATCATTTTGATGACATCTGCATGAGGTTTTCACTAGATTGGATGCAAAAGCTATGCTACTGAATCTTCAGAACTGTGAGCTAAATTAGACATTTTTCTTTATAAAGTATGCAGCTTCAGATATTTCATTACAGTAACAAGAAATGGACTAATATAGAAAATTGACTGTAAGAATGGAAAACTGCTATAACTATACCTGAAAATATGGAAACTATGTTGCAATTGGGTAATGGACAGAGGTGGAAGAGTTTGGAGTAGGACAAAAAAAGTTTAGAATGCTGTAAGCATAGCATTATGGATAATTCTGGTAAGGGCTCAGTAAACAAGTAAACTAGGCAACTAGTCTCAGATGGGCGTGAGAATTGGATTGTAAATTGAAGCAAAAACCACCCTTGTTACACTACTGTAAAGAACTTGGGTGAATTATGTCCATGTCTTCAAGTTTTATGAAAGGCTAAATTTAAGAATTTAGCCTAAATTTAAATTTAAGAATTGATGGACTCATTTTTGTGGCAGAATAAGTAGGTAAACACCAAGTCATTCAGGCTATGATACAGGTATGATTGTCTACTTTTAATCAGATTTACAGTGAGACTCAGGAACAAAAAGAAACAGCAGACAGATTTGGAAAATTGGCAGATTGATCATGGAAAAAGCAAACGTGTTCAAGGGTGCAGCTGAGCAACCATTTGCTAAATATATTAGCATATAGGAGTTACTTTGTGTCAGGACAAATACAGAGGACATCTCAGAAATCTAAGAGCCCCACCTCTCCCATCACAAACCCAGAGGTCTACAAGGGCACAATGAATTCAGGGAACCCCAGGGTACTCTCCAAAGGCTCACTGTCAAAACCTGACACAGGATTCTCTCCTTTGTTTTCTGGTGAAATACTCTATAGCTGCAGCCTTATTTCAAGTGAGTTCAGGCATAGCTCATGCCAGTGGCAAACCTTTTGGTGGCAACCACATGGTGCTAGTGCTTCAAGTGCACAGAATGTAAGAGTTAAGGGGTCATGATGGCTTCTACCAAGATGCCAAAGAAAATCTTGGAAACCAGGCAGAGTTACCATGGAGTCAGAACCCCTGCAGAGATTGTCTACTAGAATGCCATGGGAATAGACCTGCAGTTGAGACACCAAAACTAGCAGCATTCAATGCCAGCTGGAAAAGTTGCTAATATCAATATGTAGCACAAGGAGGCAGCCATCTGGCCTATGACCAGCAAAACTATGAGAGGGAATGCCTGAACCTTGGGAGGTTCACCCCCCAATCCATCCCACCCCCCACTAATCACAGTGTGCATGGGATGTCAGACTTGGAGCTTTAGGGTTTAATGTCTATCCTGGTGAGCTTTGGCCTTGCTTTGGGGCAGTAATTCCTGTCTATTTCCCTATTTCTCACTTTTGGAATTGGAATATATATTCTATCTCTGTCTTGTCATTGTATCTTGGAAGAATATACCCATTTTTGTTTTTGCCTTTGTTTTCATTTTTCAGGCTCAAAACTGGAAGGATATTGCCTTGAGTCTCAGCTTAGACTTCTGACTTGGACTTTTGAGTGACACTGAAACAAGCTAAGGCTTTAGGAAAACTGGAGATGTAAAGAATACATTATGCATCACAGGAAAGACATGAACTTGGGGGGTCAGAGGCAGAATGCTATAGTTTGGAATTGATTTGTCCCCCAAAGGTTCATGAATTGGAAGATTTGTCCTCCAGCATGGTAATGCTAAAAGGGGTGCCTACAGGGAGTTTATTAGATCATTGATGGTGCTGCTTTCCAAAGGAATTTAGGCAGTTCTTGTGGAACCAAAAAGGCCGTTTTAAAAGAACAAGTCTGGTCTTTCTATATTTTCTCTAGATTTCTGTCATGCCATGTGATCTGTCTCTCTCATATGTACTCTGCCCTTGTGATGTTGTCCACCATGATGTCTTCACAAGAGCTCAGCTGATACCGAAGCCATGCCCTTGAACTTCTAGAACTGTGAACTAAATAAACTTTTTTTATTTAAAAAGCACCCAGACTCTGGTATTTTATTATTGCAACAGAAAAACAGACTAATAACAGGACTAGAGCAATCATGGTGACATTTTAAGGAGCATTAGAGATGTATGACTTTAGGTTCAGACAATTCATACTAAGGATCAGACAAACCCATTCAACAAAAGTTTTAGGTCAGTATAGAATTCATGTCAGGTAGTCAGTCACTGATTCTAAAATCAGATTAGAATCAAGAAAAAAATGAGGTGAAGTCCAAGAAATATTAAAAGATAGAGAACATACAAAATTAAGCATGTTGCTCCACAGTTTATTAAAAACCAGCATAATCTAAGGATCACATACTAGCAAAACTCAGTGATCTATAGCCTGGGAAAAGGGTATTTCTCAAGATTTTTTACCAAGAGCAGGAATCAATCTTTAAGCCTACTGGTGGAGGCAAGAGTTAACACCTAAGTGGAGTAAAGAATCAAAGGGTAGAATGGCAGATTCACACATCAATGCTGAAAATGCTAAAAACCATTGACCATTCTATCCTAAAGTCTTTCTCTATTTTCTAAGACATTCTCATTTTTATCCTACCTCTTTTATTCTTCAATCCTATTTTCCTTGCAACAAGTTTCTTCTCTCAATTTTAAATTTAGATCAGAGCTTGGTGTTCTCTCTCTTGCTCTGTGTATATATATATATACACACATACACATATATATATACACATACACACATACACTCACATGCATGTATATTACATTATATATTCACATAGGCATACTTATATGTGTATATATATGTACATACATTATATATATGATATACATTTGCATAAATTTATTTTACATGCAATATACTATAATACATGTACATAGTCTCTGCACAGGTCTGGGTATGTGTGTACATATCCTCACTCTGTATAGCTTATCTACTCATCATTATAACTAAGACACATTAATGCAGATAAGTTGGTGGGTAGATAGGACAATTTTCCCATAATCTTATCAGCAATCAAAGGGCTAGGTACAATATGATATCCTACATCACCCCAAATTTGACATATCTGATACCCAAACTCATCATCTGGAAAATCTACTTATTTCAGTTTTTAAAAGAGAGGAATACAAAGACATTTATTGAATCCTGTAACTGCAGTCAGGTACAAATGGTAGCATTTGAGTATTGTCTCTTTCCTTCACTAGGTCCTGCTTTTGTTTATTTTGAATGTTTTCTCAATCACTCTCCTTTTATTTTTTTTAAGGTGTAGATGGACAAAATGCCTTTATTTTTTTAATGTGTTGGTGAGGATTTAATCCAGTGCCTCACACGTAGGAGGCAAGCAATCTACCACTGAGCTACAACCCCAGCCCCAGTCTCTCCTTTTCTGATAGTCCTTGGATGCTCTAGATTTACAATCTTCCAAATTACCTTAGTAGAAAGAGGATTTTCTTTCAATTTAAAGGGTAGGAATTAAATTTCGCTTTCCTATTTGGATTAAATGTCCATCCTCAAAGAAATTATTACAGCCCACACACATAGAATATTAACTCTCCAAGCTTGGGCTGCAGAAGTCAGAAAACTGGACACGGACTGAGTGCAAGAGTGCTGGTTTACCAAAGGAAGCAAAGTACCATTCCTAGAAATGGGAAAAGAACTCTGGGCTAAGTAAACAGGGATCTAAAATCATTTCTTGTTTTATCATATATGGAATCATACAGCTCTTTTCTGAAGTTTAGCACTAGCAAAAGCAAGCTAATTATAGGGCAGAAATCATGCTATCTTCTTCCTCTTCCCCTTCCTCTTCCTCCTTCTCATCTTCTCTTACTCATTCTTTTTAATCTCAAATGACTAGCATAATCCCTAGCATGTTTTGTAAAAGCTCGATAAATAGTTTTATGAAAAATTAAAATAAAACTGCTCTCAATATATATGAAAAATGCCTAGAATTTTTTGAATGATAGGTATCAGTGATTTTTTTTTAAATCCAAGATGTCTAACAAAGTATAATTACCTATAGTTTTTATTTTAGTTCTTTTCTGAAACAATACCATATTTTAACATTTGTTTTAAAATTGTAAAAATTCTGCTGTGTTGCTGACTTGCAGAGGTAGGTATACTTCAGGAGCAGGTAGTATAGTTGTTCCCAGCAAAAGATACACACAGCTTGGAATGGTGGAGGGGACTGCGGTGAGGAACTGGAAACTGGTGAGAAGATTCCATCAATGACTCCAATCTCATTTTATCTAATGCCTTTGTTATTCTACAAAATTTCAAATAGCTAACAAAAATATATCTCACCCACACAATTTTATTTCTATATATCCTGCCTTGAAATACATTCCAAATGTCATTTTATAAACATGTGATGAATATAGATTACTAAACATATAAAATAAGTGATGTGGCAAAGTAGAACCAGCATGAGCTTTACAAAGAGACAGAATGAAAGGACATAGGCTTTGGCATGAGGCACTTGATTTAGGTGTTTCCTAAGCAAGTCACTGCACTTCACATTTATAAACAGAAAACACTGAATATCTATATTCTATGTGCAGACTTCTGTAGTTACTGTCATCAGTGTCATCTTCAAGCATTCTTTTTCCCTTTTCTTCCTGTTTTCCTGTTAGAAATTTCTGAAAACTTTGTCTTCTCAATGTATCCTTAAATAGCAGGTTCCTTTCACACTTATGTTACATTGTTACCTCATCCTGTCTGTCTGAACTGCCTCCACACATCCTTTCTTAGGCTACCACCACAGTTGCTTACATATCCGGAGTCCCTTATATTTAAATCCTTACCAAGACTTTCATTTTGAGAGAACTCTCATTTTACTTATTCTGGAATAACAGTGAGATGTGTGGGAAGAAAACAATAACCTGAAATGACCTCTACAATGTCAGATGCTGACAGAGACCACCAAATGAATTGTTATTATTTTTATTTTATTTTATTTTATTTTACTTTATTTTATTTTTGACATCAGGAAGCAGGTCTTTATTCTGCAACACAGAGGAAGCATGCTTTCCCACCTGCCCCAGATATAAATTGTTATGACTCAGGTACTGGCCAGCAATGCCCCTGGTGGACCCCATGCAGGGTTCTGAAGACAAACCAGAGCCTAAAAATTCTGAACTTTCTTCCCATAAACACACCCACATCATTATGTATAGAATTCGCTTTTATGCTGGTATAAAATTATACAAAAAATTTATCACTAACTTTATTATTATTTTTTAATCAACTAAGTTTAACACAAATTTCATCAAACTTCTTGAGATTTGACCCCACAGCTGTAAGTACGCCAGTTGCTTGTGAACAAGCTATTTCACTAACAGACCAAACATGTTTGTGACTTTCCAAAATGTCAGAATTTATTGAATAACAAAAATTCACAGGCTATACCACTTTCGTCAGTGGCAGTTCAATGAATACTTGTGGCTCAATTGATAGTCATAAGCCACACAATCACAAGTTCTTTTACTCCAATCTTGATTTCAATAACACTAAAGCCACACATCACACTTTACACAAATACATACACACAAACACACACATAGATATATTTATAGAGATAGATAGATATGCATATATGTGTGTGTGTGTGTGTGTGTGTGTGTGTGTGTGTGTGTGTATCAGAAAAAAATATATAAGGTTTAGAAAGGATTAAGTAAGGCAGCCACAGGGGTTCAGGAGGCTAAACTGAGAGCAAAAGCTCTCAGGTAGAATGCAATGAGTCAGTGCAGGTGGTCAGGTAAGATTAAGAACCAGCAGAAGAACTCATTCAGGATACAGAGCTGTCAAAGTGCAGGAACTTATTTTAGCCATGGCCTGGACTGACGGCAGTTTCAGAGTATTAACTGGTAGTGTCAGCTTGGAGAGGGCCATGAGTGGTCCTCAGGGGCAGAAGAAATCCCTCTGCTGAAGGCTGATGGGACAGGAAATTGCAGGTTGGGAGGTTTGTTGCTGTGGAAATTTTCCTGAGCAAGGCTTGTGAGGAGGCGCAACAGGTGATAGGCTAAGGATGCTGCGATGTCCACTCTCAGGGTGTTCTTCCTTCCAAGAGCCTGCAGTGAGGGGGTTGCTTCATTTGGTACTCTGGTGTGTTCTGTAAGTTCGTGGGCCTGGTTTTCTTGATATGAGTTTGATATATACCCATGAATTCATACACTTCTGATTAATTTGAGAAATTCACAGGTGATCATTTTTATTAGCATAATTAATTTATTTATCAATTTGTCTTATGGTTGTGCTAGGCAGATGGTAGTTGTTCACTTGTACAAACAAGGTGTGGAGTGTGAAGTCATTCTACTCGGCACAAACTCAGAATGGAGTAGCTTATGGCAAACTACTGCTTTACAAGATGGAGTAACTCAGGTTTAGGCATAGTCTGAGAATTACTGCTCTATACTTGATGCAGTAACTCAGCAGGGCACAGCCTTCTCTCCACAGTTAGAATTTAAAGAAAACAGTTCTCAAAAATCTCTTTTAAAAGCATATAGCAATTGGTTATATTGTAGAGAAAACAAAAATATAATACTACCACAGAACAAATGAAAAAATGAGTATTTTTGTAAAGGGATAAATTTTCCAGTGACAGCATTATACACATATTCAAAAAGTGCTTTGTCTTAGATAACTTAGATGGAAGTAAATACAATCTGCTCTAAAACCTGTGCTTTTGATAATGATAAATAGCCTCATGGTAAAAATGCTTTTCTTAGAGTATGAATAAATCATTTCATGGAATTTTGAGAAAAGTAAAAAGTAATGTTTCTAAATTAAATTATTATATACGTGTTTTTAAAAAACATAAGTTGTAACAAACTCCAATAAATTAAAAATTTTGGTAGACATTTGACCAACTCCTTTTCCTCTTGTAGAGAGACGACACAGAACAGAAATAAAGAGCGTGAATTCTTAATCCATATTCCTGCCTCTGAATTCACACTGCTTCATGTATTACCTCTGAGACTTATGAAAAGTTTTAAAATTTTCAATGCCTTAATAAGCAGGGAGGAATGTGTTATTCACCTCATAGGCTTATTCTGAGAACAAAATGACCTAAATTCCCTGTTCAGAAGCTACTATTACTCTGCAGGTACTTCATAGATCATTTCTTCTCTATTCTACTCCTTGAACACTTATGTAACAACTTGATGTTCATTTATTCATTTATTTGTTACTGTCTCACTGGACCAAAAACATAAAAGTAGACAGAAGTGAAGTTATACATTTTCAGATCTCATTATACCCCTACGGTCCCAGTTTGCAATGAAGATACATAACAATATTTGTTGAGTAATGAAAGTTGATTCTTCACTAAGCACCTGAGCATTTTAAGAGTCATGTGCTACACATGGTTTATAAATATACAATTATTTTACTAAACATGTTACTACAAAATATCAAATCACTTAGTAAGAATCTCAGACTCTAATTTTCTTCCTTCAATAATCTTAATCTAAATCAAATTCTATCTTTCCAGTTGAATCACTTAATGTATAGCTATTGCTGGTCAATTTCCTTTGACAAGATTTGCCTCTTTCCAGAAAGGGCACATAAGAGTAAGAGGGCTGGGTGGACTTTGGTTCTTTGTACATCCTATCTTTAATCAGCAGCTACGTCATCTGATGTTCAGTCAATGATCAATTCATAGAGTATACAAACTTAGGAGAATCAAAAGAATGAGAAATTTATAATTTATATGATGTGCTCTTCCTGTTAATCTCCCCTTTTGCTTTTGGTTCCATTGTCTGAAATATAGCAAATAGAGATTTATTTATAATAACAAACACTTGAAAAAATAAACAGCCTGTCATATTTAAATATCCTAGAGAGATATGCTGATAGGAGAATAGAGGGAGAAAAATAATAAATTACTCATGAGAATGTAATTCTAACTGAAAAGTTTTTTTTTTTCCCCCAGAGGACACAACTCTCCATGAAAAAGTGAGATGTACTGCATTGCCTTGGAGTAGTTGAATTAGTAAGTATATATCATCTGTTTCAGGAACATCTATAAGAATTAAGCACAGCGGAATAATACACTTCGCCAGATGATATGGGACAAACAGTATATAGTAAAAAAAGAGGTTGATACTTGCATTAGAAAATTTTACTCAATTTTACTATATTTTAGTCTTAATAGATTTCCTAGATATACAAATGATAATTCGACTCCTCTGAGTCTCAATTTCCTTCACAAATGACCATCATAATGACAATAAAATGGGGTTCTGAATATAAAATGATATTACTTTTCATAAGATGTTAGTATTCTGTCCAGCAGAAGTTAAATAAATAATTTCTCTTCATGTCTATTCAATGAACTAACAAAACTCTTTTGTCAATGATTATTAGAAGAATTGAATGAGCAGTATACGTACAAAGAGCTTTGAAAAATGTAAAGTGACATACTAATATTCATTATTATTATTATTACTAACAGCAGAAGAATTATGTCTGGTCAGTTGACAAGGATCTGCATCACAGTCCTTAGCACTCAAATGGTTACAGTCACTTTCATGTTATAGTTGACTGTATCTATGAAACGGAAAAGCCCTTGTCCTCAAAATGGAGAATGCTCAGTCTGATTTTATCTCTGATACTTTTTACCTCTGTAAGTAAGTCATTGTAACTAAGCCTTGGTTTCCTTTTTATAAATTTTATAACTACCCAACAGTACTTACAATATTTAGACAAAGTTATAATAATGAATGTCCTTTTAAAATTGTAGAAGGTGGCAGATCAGAGAAGAAGCTAAAACACTGAGTTGAATTCTTAGCTCTGAAGACCAACAAACTAACTTGTATCTCAGGACCACTGTGAAGATTAAGTGAAGGAACACACCAGTGTTTCTCAAACATTTCAGCCATTTCCCTTTGAATAGAGGAGCTTTACCTGTATGCTCACAGAAATCAAAGGGGAAGTGGGAGTATGTGCTACAAGTATAAAGTTCCTTTGAGATTTCTTTATTAATTGCTATATTTTATGAAAATAGTGGATCCTATTGAACAATGAATAATTTAAAAATCTATTTTCTGCCTTAAATCCTCCAATAATGTTCCTTTTCTGAGAAGAAACACCATGTTTACCCACTTGCTTAGAATAATTCAATGCATTACTACCTGTTATATGAACCCAGTTTAAGAAACAAAGTATTTATAAAAAGTTTATCAGGATTGGGATTATTGTAATCACATAATCACCTTGCTTCCCTCCAATGGCAGTTGTATAGCCTGGTTCAGAGATTTTCCTGGCTCACTTTACTAGCCACATCTTCTACTCCCAGGGATAATACAACCCACAAGGATTCTTTGCAACAAAAATAATTGATTGCACTACCAACTACATTAGGTTCTTTTTATGACCTAACTTCGTTCCAGAAAAGTTTGTTAGTTATATTTTGAACATTTTAAGGTTATTTAGAATGCATCAAAATTATTGAATTATATAATTGAACTATATAATGGTTAACTCACAACTTTGAATAATAGTAGTGAATACAACTGTATATGCCCATATCCAAGGTTATATAATCCAAGAATGTAAAAACTGATTTGTTGTCTGAAGTAGAAGCATAAATTGCAGTCATCCTATATATTTATAAATGTTTCTGTCTAGGCCTATGCTCCCAATATAGTATATAAGTGTACATGATTTTCATCTTGCAAATTTAATCTATAAAAACACCTGATTAATATCATCGTACTGCATTCTAGTGTTCTAGCTATGTCATTAAAAGTGTGTATTCCCTAGGTGCAGGACCATGTTTTATTCAGCTTTGCATCCAACCCATCATTGGCAAGCAGCCTTCCTGGGGTAAGAGCTTCAAAAAGTTTGTTCAATGCATGAAATACAGATCTTTCTATAAATGCCCTTTGAGACTTAGTGATTAACTTTCTCTCACCAAACACTTTATGGTTACTGTAACTTAAGCCATAATTATGACCTTTATCTCTCTCTCTCTCTCTCTCTCTCTCTCTCTCTCTCTCTCTCTCTCTCTCTCTCTCTCTCTCTCTCACACACACACACACACACACACACACACACACACACACACACACTGGAAAAAAATAACAAAGAAAATTTTAGAATCACATTAAATTTGTTTCTTCAAAGAGCTAAGATTACAATTATTTTTGTCTGGGTCACTTAAGTTAAAAGCAAATATATTACAATTAGTAATCTTGTCTAATAATGAAAAGAAATTCTCATAGGCACTATAAGAATTTTTTGATTTGCTATAAAATAGTTTTAACAAAATACATTTTAAAATCAATTATTCTATGTAACTAATACCTAGCATGTCCCCACTGGCTTCAGGTCGGTTCTTGTTGTGCTGCATGAATTTTCATGATTCTATTGCATTATATGAAACAGCATGGTTCCTCCATAGCAACCTACAGTAAATTCAGCATCTGTGTTTTCATTGGTTCTGACAAGAAATATGAGTTTGTTGTTTAAAATCATCAGATATTTTTGTTATTAGGTCCTTTTGGTACAGTCTTTCCTATTCACTTTGCTCTTTAAAACCCTAGTAAATTTCTTCATCATTTTTCCTTTTGGTCACATAACTGTGGGTGAATGATGAAAGGAGAATTTATAAAACCTAATCAGTGAAGGAATACCAAAAACAGTAATTGTAGTTGACAAGTTTGGTGACATTGCTAAAAGAAAAGATGAAGAGGTAATAAACATCTACGAGGAGACAAAAGATTGTCAAGAGTTAAGCTAATGTTCTTGGCCACCAGGACGACGACAAAAGTACAGCTATATTTTAATTTGTGCATGTGACAAAGAAAAGAATTCACAGGCCCATCACTCCTTGCTAAATATTTTATTTTAATTATGTTAGTTTCTTTACATGTAAACTCTCCAACACTAACATACTGCAGTGAAAAAATGTGCATTTTTAAGACAGGGAGGCAAAATTCCACTTCCATCCTCTTAGGATCCTAGTTTGTTCTGAGAATTAAATTGATATAAAAGAGATTGATAGGAAAAAAGCATACAAATTTGTTTAATACAAGTTTTACATGGCACAGGAGCCCTTGTAAGGAAATGAAGACCCAAAGAAGCAGTTAGAGTCAGTTACTTAATATGTTGAATCTGACAAAGAAAGAATAGTAAGTTGTGACGAAGCAGCTAAATTATGTAGGGAGGCTTAAGAGATAAAGAGTTATTTTAACAAGGTCTGTATAGAATTCTCTTGGTCCTGACTTTTTATCCTTGAGGATAAAAATGTTATTCCTTCTGGTACAGGGAAGGTGTCCTTCACATAGGGATTTCATCTCTTGCTTTTAAGAAACAGAAAAGGGATCAGAATGACCTTCTTGCACCTGCTGTTTTTTTAAGTGCCTTTAATTCAAAAGTCAATATGCCAAAGTGGTGTATTTTTAACTCCTTTAATACCTCTGCCAAGTGGATTGGTTATTCTGATTCTTCATGAAATTTTTAACTGTAGCTTTGGTATTATTTCAACTATAGTAGAATATACTTTGCCATGGATATAGTTATTCATGTGATAGGGACTATACTAAAATAGCATGGTAATTTATTTTAAATTTAATTCTAATCAAAACCATTTACACAAAAACTGAAGTGATGAAAACTCCTAAAATTCAGAAACTTAAAAAAATGAAATGTAACAGATGTTTAATATCATCCAATATAATATGGCACTTATATGAATAAAGAGAACTACAGTTTTCAGAAAAATTTAAATAGACAAAATGCAATTAACCCACTTGAAATTTAGTCAGTGAACCTGATGGAAGTGTCTCTTTAGTGCCAACATCAAGGAATTTTTAAAAATTAAATCTTAAAAAGGCAATTGAACAGAAAACTTCTACTCAATGAATAGCTAAGAATTAATTTCAACTTTTATTAGCTTACAATATAACATAAAGCAACTCTTGTACAACTCTTCTGTGTCTTCTGGGGGATACAGCTACGATGTTAATTTTAATAAAGCTTCTCAACTCAAACCTGCACTTTCATTTTGAGGACACTATCATACAGAATTCCATTCAAGCCTTTGCTCCTAAGTTGAAGCATATCATACACAAGATGGAATGTAGAGAGGCCTTCTTTTACTTATTAATGATAGTTTCTGGTGCAATTATCAGGGTAAAGGTGTGGATTTACAGCCTCCCAGAAGCAAGAAAATATACCTATCTTAATATTTGCAAATGCTTATGTTTAAATTTCCTATAGTCATTGCCAAGATAAGTACAAATTCTAAGTATGATGAAAGGTAGGTATTAGTTAAAAAAAAATCACAAGTTAATATTTACTTTTAAAATTGCAATAAACACCTTTTTTGTGTTCTGGAAGATTTTGTCCTTGAGTAAATATATAGCATATTCATATCAGAATCCACAAAATACAAACATTCTTAGAATAAAGTTACATTTTTCTATCTGAAAACAAAAACTATCTTTTTCTTAAATTGTAGCTAGTGCCGTATACCTCAGGGTAGGAGTGATATTTTTTTCTTTCCTACACCAAAAGAGGAAGAAAGTAAGTTGATACACAGTTCGCTTGCTGTCTTTCCTGTCTGAAAGCTCAGAGAAACAAAGGTAACATTGTCATTGTTTTATGATTTTAACTCTGCTGGGAAGCTTCTCTAGTAAGTTTCAACTGCAGGGGATGCATTTGATGAAAATCTTAAAAGCAATTGAGTGGTATAAACTGTTGACTTTTATCCTTCCCTATCATGAGTCCCTTATTCTTTGAAGCATCTTTACCTGGGAAGCTTTCAACTTCTATTGTCATGTGAAACCTCCTATATCCAGAGATAAATCAAAATTAACTTTTCAAGGACACGGTGGTCTGGAAAGAGGAAAGTTATTTAGGAACTAAACATAAGTTCAAATTCTAACAAGAATCCCACTGAATTTAAGTTTTGCTAACAATCTATTTCCTCCCTTGTAACCCTAGAGATTGTATGTGGTGCTCTTAAAAAAAAAAAAAAAAAAAAAAAAAATTCCTGTAAAACACTTCTTCATCATTTCTTCCTTGGATTAGTCTTCTATTCATTTTCATATTGGTTAGCATATAATTGAATGAGTTTCAAACGTTAGTTATAAGTGCCAAAATTTTCTTAATTTTAAGAATTTTATGCTGTGCAAATCATAGTATAACCATTGTGATACCAATGAATTTTCAATTCCCCTATAAAGAAAAGTTTTTCTCTTTTCAAAACAACTTTTAAGTCTAGCATTATTCAATATCCACATGTAGAGTAAAACCAAATGAAAATTAATCTTTTTGAATATCACTCTCTTGAATCTACAGTTTGCGGTCACTAATAACAGCCCAAACTGAACACTGACCATTTCATACACTAGCAGTAACTCTTCATTTGGCAATGACAGATGAAAGAATCTGAGAAAATGTGTGTCACTCTACTGCGAAAGATAGGTGCAACCTCTGAAGAAGACCACTGATAATATTTTTAGTATAAAATATAGATAGACATAAATTTACATATGGTAATGTTGTTTGATTCATTCTATTATTTTTTCCCTTCCCCCCAACCCCCCCACCCTTCTTTTCCCTCTAAACAGTCCTTTCTTCCTCCATTCTTGTCCCCCTCCCTAACTCTAACCCTAACCCTAACCCTAACACTAACTCCCCCCACCCTCCCCCTTATGTGTCATCATCCACTTATCAGCGAGATCCTTCGTCCTTTAGTTTTTTGAGATTGGCTTATCTCACTTAGCATGATGGTCTCCAATTTCATCCATTTGCCTGCAAATGCCATAATTTTATCATTCTTTTTGGCAGAGTAATATTCCATTATATATATAATGGAATATTATACATACCACAGTTTCTTTATCCACTCATCAATTGAAGGACATCTAGGTTGGTTCCACAATCTGGCTATTGTGAATTGAGCAGCTATGAACATTGATGTGGCTGTATCTCTGTAGTATGCTGATTTTAAGCCCTTTGGGTATAGACCAAGGAGTGGGATAGCTGGGTCAAATGGTGGTTCCATTCCAAGTTTTCTAAGGAATCTCCACACTGCTTTCCAGAGTGGCTGCACTAATTTGCAGCCCCACCAGCAATGTATGAGTGTACCTTTCTCCCCACATTCTCGCCAACACTTGTTGCTTGTATTTTTAATAATCGCCATTCTAATTGGGGTGAGATGGAATCTTAGGGTGGTTTTGATTTGCATTTCTCTTATTACTAGAGATGTTGAACATTTTTTCATATGTTTGTTGATTGCTTGTATATTTTCTTCTGTGAAGTGTCTATTCATTTCCTTAGCCCATTTGTCGATTGGATTATTTGTATTCTTGGTGTAGAGCCCCTTTTTATTTTTTATTTTAAAATAGGATCTCACCAAGTTGCCCAGGCTGACCTTGAATTTGTGATTCTCTTTCCAAAGACTCCTGTGTTGCTAGGATTACAGTTGTGTGCCACTGAACCTGATTTCTTCCCTTACTGATTATTATTACTTCATTGATTTGCGTTTTACATATTTATTATATTGTGAATTTTTTTTTACTAAACAAAGTAAAAATTAGACAATAAAAAAAAATAAAATAAAATATAGATAGAGCAAAAAAGCAAACCAAGACCTATTTTGTGAACTCTTTCAAATATTTATTCAACCAATATTTATAGAATGGTTTTTAATGACATTCACCTAATAATCCACTTCCATTTTATTTCACTCTGTTCCTTAGAATTGACTAGTACATTATGTTTTATGAAGTCTTGCCCCTTTAGCCTAATAATGAGGTGACTTAATGGACTGTTAACAGAGTTTTGACCATTCTTTCTCTTTAAAATCTCTTCAATATTATCATGGATAGATATTAAAATTATTTTTTCTACAAGCTTAATTTAATATTGTTACATCATTTCATATTATTAATTCTTTCATAAACCACAATAAATGTCAGAAAGATTTCCAAAGCAGATAACAAAAAGAAAATAAATCATGGATGTCGATGTCTCACTATAGAATCAAAGTGTTGAAAATATATACATTTTAGAGAACATAAACACTATGCTTATTTTTAAGAAGAGATTAAATTAAAGAGCCCTAGTTACTTGCCTAGGAAGGTCAATGACAGAGTATACCAGAGCATAGGCTTCTGGAATTTGAGTCCTGAATCATGTCCATTAGTCCTCTCTGACATCAATATTTCAGTAACAGAGAAATATATCTGCTCCCCTGAATAATTTGCATAAATTCTTTTTTGTTTTAAAACAAGAGTAAGGGTAGATATTAGTTGATTTTTTTACTTAAAGTAGTATTTTATTTTCTAATTATGGATATCTATTTTTCACATTATAATATTCACCAATTCCAATTTTTGAATTTTATATTCAAATAAATTCAACTTCCACATTATCTTCTTTTCTTTGTCTTTCCCTATTTCTTTCTCTCTTTCTTTCCTTCCCATCCCCTTTTTCTTCCATTTCATATTTTTTAGATTACAAATTCAAAGCCAGGCACTGTGACTCACACCTGTATTCCCAGTAACTTGGGAGGCTGAGGCAGGAGGATCTCAAGTTCAATCCCAGCCTCAGCAACTTAGTGAGGCCCTAAGAAAATCAGTGAGACTCTATCTCTAATAAAATATTTTTTTAAAAGGCTGGGGATGTGGCTCAATGGTTAAGAACCCTTGGGTTCAATCCCTGGTACAAAAAAATATATATTACAGATTCAAGGTTCACCTCAGATAATGACATCTGTGCATAAGTGGACAGAAAACGCCAACTATGCTCAACACTACTTGAGCTGTGAACATACGGCTCTGGTGTCCTGCATTACAGACACAGGTGGTGTTCTCTAACATTGCCAACCTCCATGTTACCCCCACTGAAACCTAAAAGATACGTTTATCTTTCCCCTGTCCGCCTCCCAAATTTAATTGAATATTAAGCTGCTCTAATTTTTCTCATGAATGATTTTCAAATTTTTTCCTTCATTTCCATACCCCCTATTATTCTTTACCTACACTCACCTCGATGGTGGAAATGTACTTTTAATTGGTCTTTTTTACTGAATAGCACCTCTTCTATACTGCTGCCAAAATTAATTATCTAAACTAAAAATCTGCAGAAGAGTCATCAATGGCACTTAAGAATATGTCCAAGTTCCTTACTCTGTCATGGCATTTGGTGACTAACTTTTCAGTATCTTTCCTTTCCCCTGCCATCACAAGTTCACTTCAGAAATCCTAAAGTGCACATCCTTCACTGAACACTTTTTGTGTTAATTCCTCCTCCCCACCTTCACCTGGTAAACTTCAAAATATTTTGACAACTCAGTTCTGGCAACACTTTCTCCATGATGCCTTCACTGGGCTTCTCATGTTTACAACCTGTTTACATGTTTACATGTTTACCACCTATTTTCTGGACTCTTAGATTATGCCAGCCATTACTCTAATAATTTAAAATCACTGTATTGAAATTATCTATATAGACAACTATTTCTCTTACAAATTTACAAGCTCCTGTCACAGAGTGGAAAGATCTCCTGAAACACAGGTAATTATTTAACACAGGTTTAATTCTTCAACTAGTTAATTAATGAATGAAGTGTCTCCCAAAATGGCAGGCGGGTGGCAGGGCTGCAATGAAGATTTTTGAAAGAAAAGATCATATTCAGACAGAAAAATAACATGAAAATTTTCACTATGGCTGTAGCACTTGTTATGAACATTGTAAAATGTGTGAAATCTAATAAGCAGTGTTCCATGAAAGGACATGTCAGGAAAAGACATCAAAACACAAAAGTGAGAAACTTGTCAGAAAACATGATGCAGTCTATCTTAGCAGAAATGAAACATGTAGCTAGTGGAAAGCAACTGTGGAAGGTAGACTACAGCAAGAGGAAGGACTTTTATTAGAACCTAGAGTTAGTGACCTATAGTTAATGTAGATAACAATAGCAACCATTTAATGAACGTTTGTTTAGTGCTATACACTATTCTAACCACTTACAATTGATTCATGAGATAGATAGGTACTGTTATAACTGTTTTACAGATAAGAAAACTAAAGTACATAGAGAGTAAAAAGTTATCCAACATCACACAGTAAGTGTAAAACCAGGACTTAAAACTAGGAAATCTAATTGGGAAACTCACCTTCTTAAAAATACTGAGGACTATAAACTAGAAAAGAAAACAAAATAGCATGGGCTTATTTTTAACCCATTCCAGTAATATACTTAATTGGTTGGTTGATATCTAGATAGCATTATAGCCCAGGATGAATGAAACTGAAAGGCCAGCATTTTATTTATTTTTTCTGAGTAAAATAGAAAGAACATGAAAAATAGGGAGAAGAAATCATTTTGCTAGATTTTAGTATGTGAACCACCAACATACCCTTTCAGTCAGTCTTCTGGGAGTCCAGAAGTTGGTCCCATTATTAAGGCACAGAGAAATACATTTGTGAGGGGATGCGTCAGGAGTCTTAAAAAGTGCTATAGGTAAAAGTAGGGGATACATTCATTAAAATAGGTTCCTGGCTATCATTAGAAAAACTTGGATTTGGGGGATAGCAGAGGACAGAGAATGATATGTAATACTGCACATTATCAGTATTACAATACCATCAGTAGCAAATAACTGTCAGTGGAAATATGGGACTTTTACCATAATAGACACCAGAATCAGAGTGATAAAGGATAGAGTTTAACACACAGGGTGGGAATTTTTTGTTTGTTTTTATTTTCTGGTAGTATCTAAGGTCCTTAATGACCTAAATTATTACATATCCAAAAACATTTAGCTCCAGTAAATACAAGTTGAATACTCAATAAAGTGTCATATCTTTAATTAACTATAAGACCTGAATAAATTTGCATAATCAAAGTCCCTGAAAGAATGGGGAGTCAGATACCTAGAGAAAGTTCTCCATGATAACATCAAAGTATATCTTATAATTTTTCCTGCTGGCCTTTTCTAGGACCTTTTGCCTATTTATTAATAGAGCTGAGTATCAGGGAAGAGAAATATAGAGACATTTGCAAGGCTGTCAGATCCTGGCTCTACTGATCTCTGGAGACCTAGAATGCTACCACAGCACACTGCTTGGAGTGAGGGTCTGAGTCTATCTCATGGTCAACCCATTATACTGTTCCCCCAGTATCTGAGTATAAATTTGAATGGATATACTCAACTATTAGCAGAATACCTACATTACCTTTCTACATCCCAGAGTGAGGACAAACATGACAGATGGACCAAATAGGAGCCCACAGAATTCTTCTTCCCCAAGAAGAGTAAATACAAAGCAGTATTACAACTTGACTGGGAATCTACAAATGAGTACCATCATTAATTAACTGAAAGATGGAGAGGATCTGATCCCTTCTGTGTCCCCTTTTAATTTTCCTTTTGGCCTATACAGAAAATCAATAACCCTTCTAGAAGAACAGATGATTAAGAAGAACTTAATCAATAGTTACTCAAATTCAAGCTTCTGAACCAAATCTTGTCTCAAAACAGAGGAAATTTGTAGAGCCTTCTAGTGTAACATGCAGTTAGAATATTGTTTCTCCAAAACACTATGTAGAGAATACTAGAAACAGATTACTTTCGCCTGGCATGAATAGCAATATATTTCCACTCTCTAGTCCTGTGGTACATCAGATTTGTGCAGTATGTCAGTATGTTTGTGCCCTAATTTCCTCTAAAGGAATGAGGGTGATATCAACATTCCAAAGTAAAGTAAGTTGTACTGTTATTCTGATTATTTCATGAGATAGAATCTTATGAATACGAATGAAAAGCAATTAGCCTATTAGTTCTGCTAAGACCTATGTAGGCAAAAAGGTTCAAAATACACCCCACAAATATATGGAGGGTTCAACAGATTAGAGTATATCCGAATATCTTTGCCAAAGTGAAAGGCAACTAGTGTGCCTTGTGTACAAGCCTACAACTAAGAAACATGAAGTAAACTTGATGTCCCTCTTCAATTTGGCAACATCATACAAAAAATTTCCACATTTTCCTATAAACTACTGAGTACTCCATAAAGTTGCCAGTTGTGAATGGAATCCTGAGGAAAATAGGTTTTACAGATGCTAGGTGGGGTGTGGGTAGCAAAAACATCTCTGCCTCTGAGCTCTTATGAATTAGTAGATGCATTTGCATTGAAAAGATTGCAGCTGATCAGGGAGCTAGGCAGAGTCAATGGCAGGCCCCCAGAAAAAAAATGATAGCAAACACTCACTAAATGCTCCCGAGGGAAAATAATACCATCACTAATGCATAAATTCTTCTACTTGGAAATAGTTGTAACCATCTTGCTGGGATCTGGTAGACTGGATGGTCAATCATGAAACAATAAAGGGTCACACTTTCTGAGTTGTCCCACATGAATAAGGTGTGTGGGCCTGAAAAATCATCAAATCGGATGTTTTCAGCAATACTCCATCATCAAGTCAAGGCAGATATTGAAAGTGCTCTAACACAGAGGTAAACTACATGAGCAGACAACATGAATTCTCACCTCTGTGCTCTTACTGCATGGCCTCCTCTCCATAGAGTCTCATAGGAAATACTCTTGTACCACTTGATTGTGAAAGAAGCATTTGTTCTTGATTTACATAAATATCATCTGTTAGAAAGTTGCAGAAGTAAACTATTAGAGCATTTTAGGACCATGAGTGTGACCCTCATGGATAGTAGGGAAGATTTATCTTCTCAACAGGAACCAAGCCCAGCATGGCTGGAGCACTGTTCTTCAGGACATGATATGTGCTTGAAATCATCATCCAGTACGTACATAAGCCTAGGAACCAAAGAGTGAAAAATGGCATCTCTTCTTAATGTATCTAGTGTCCTCCTCTTAATATTTTTGTTTCCTATCACTCTAACTTTGGTCTCTGTGTAGAGGTTTTAGTATTGATAATTTCCCCAGGACTAATAATCCCCTTATGCATGTTAGTAACAGAACCCTGTGTACTTATTTAGCATGTGGCTGCCCAGTTAGAGAATACAATAAACAATTTTCTATAGCTTCTACATGTAGACATGTGATTAATTTCTGACTAATAGGATATAAGCAGAATGATACATTCAACTTACAGATCAAATCCTTTATAAAGGAAAATGCTTAAAATAGTTTGTATGGATGAGAATTCACAGATATAATGCAGATGAACCAGTTCTGGCCATGCAAACCCTATTTCACTACAGAACAGCAAAACAGAACAAGATTGAAATAACCATTGCATAATCTAATGAAGCAGAAATACTTTTGTGCCCTAAACCACCTGCCAATACTGGACTCCTGTGAGAAGGAGTTACTGTATTTTGTACTTCATGAGAGCAGATTATCCTGTTTTATAATTAAAACTGTATTTATTTTTTTAATTTTTTAAATTGTGTTTAAAGGAAAAATAGAGGAATGCTTTCAACCAAGAAAATAAAAATAATTCCACTGCACTAGTCAATGGGATTGCCACTTGGTCATTTGGGAGTTCAGGTGTTAGTGGACCAACAGAGTGGAAAGGGAGGGATTGAGTTTATTGGGTTGGTGAATACATCTTTAGGATAAATGAACTACTGCTACACTGTGCAGATATGCAAGAATATGTCTGGAACATGAGATCTTCTGAAGGACTACTTCCCGACTCTCCTGTGGAAGATTTGAAACATCCACAAAGAATTAACTTTGATTTACTATGTGTCATATGAGGAAAAGGGAGTTTGGAAAGGGTAGTATGGCAGCTGATTTTGTGTCAGCTTGTCTGGCCCATACAGAGCAGGTATTTGGTAAAATTTTATTCTAATTGTATGTGAGGTTGTTTTTGGGTGAAATTAACATCTGAATTGTTATACTGAGTAGAGATTGCCCTCCCTAATATAGACAGCTCCCATCCAATCAGTTGAAGGCCCAAATTAAAAAAAAAAAAAGTTGACTCACTCTGGGATAAGAGAGACTGACTACTCAAACTGGAAGATTGGTCTTTTCCAGTCTTGGCATTCAGACAAAAACAGCTCTTCTTGGTCTGTTGGCTTTTTGACTAGAACTTATACCATTGGTTCTTCTAGTACTCAGACCTTAGAAACCAAGGTGAAACTATACCTTCAGCATTTCTGACTTTGGGTCCTCTTTCTGGAGAAAACATGCTGTATTGTTTGTATAAGGATGAATGTTCAGGTAAGAATGTTTTAGCCTCTATTATTGTTTTTTAGAAGTTGAAGAATGGGAAGCAGAAAGTGTATACTTATTGATGGGACCAAGAATGTGACAAATATATGAACTGCCTCACTCAGCAGCATTCCCAAACCCTTGCTGGCACTCCCTCCTCTACAGCAAAAGCTAAAAATCTAAAAACAAAACAAAAAAGCTTCTTCTAAACTGTCTTCTATCTACAGCCTCACCTTTCATTTAAGGTATGCCTATCAAATGACCCACTCATGATTGGGAATGCAAATTGATTTTTAGGGGGAGAGGCAGATCATTCATTTAGCTGATGCACATTCTTTCAGCTTCTTCAGCTGGAATTTGGTGCTACATTCTAGAATCAACAGAAGGATTTGAGATTGCAATAGTTTGGAAGGCAGAAGCAATAGTAGCTACTGCTTCCTGGTAATGGCAGGGACAGCAGCCTCCTTATACATCCACTTTTATGCTGGGTCTTTCATGGAAGTGCAGATCTAAAATTCACTTTTCACAATTCTGTAAGAGCTATGTATGTCTTCAAGTTCTTTGAAAGTACCCAAATGTATTATGATCATGTGTGGATGGGTAACAAGCAAGAAGCTTAATGTTATACTATGATTTTTTTCTAATCATCACTCCTTTTTGATAGTTTACTTAACTAAATAATCAATACATCCTAGAAATCTTTAATGTTAAAATTTCCCTAAATCAAAAGTAGGAGGTGCAAATCTCAGGAGAGAGATTAGAGCCAGAGATTTTTCTTTTAAAAAAAATGACAAAACGAATAAAGTTAAGGGAGGGAATATATAAACGCCAAGAAAAGGCTACAGAAATTGGAAGAAAGGCCCAGGGTAGATTTTTTGGAATAGTGGAGAGGGAATACTAAAACTAACAGATAAAGCAGTAAAAGATAGGAAGACAATAAAATGCTACCTCAAGAAAACTGTATCTGCAAAAGATAAATTAGGGGTATCAATGTTATATATTAATGACTTATTAAGAGGACAATGACTAAAAAGAAATCACAGTTTGTTTTATTATATATCATGTGAACTTGAAAGCTGTTGATCACTTTTTAAGGAGTTAAGGTGGAAGGCAGATTATTGAAGATTAAAGTATGAGAGGGTAAAGTAGAAGTTGAGATGTTGAGAGTAGAAAATTTTTCTTTTGGAGTTTATTGGTTATAAAGATGCTTCAGACCAGTTGCCTGAGAAAAGGGTATGGCCAAAGCAAACTTTCTATTATGTTTTCCGTTTCTAAATAGGGGAGACAGGCTTATGGAGGAGCAGAGTAAAGGAGGTTAGAAGGGAAGAAGAAATGATGATACACCAGAAAGAGAGGATAATTAAAAAGGGGCTCAGAAATAATAGGGAAGAATTAAAATGAAATGCTGAGGTTATGCAGGTAGTCTAATCAGACAAAAGAAATAATTACTTTTCCCAACAAAAATTTACTTACTGTGTAGATTTAAAAATTAATTTAACCAATAAATCTCTTATGAGTATGTTTCTGTTTTCTCTGCTCATCAAGAGGAATGCAGAAACCTAATTTTGTTGTTGTTACCATGTTAGAAGATTGTGCCTTACTCTTCACATTCCTGAAGAACAAGAGTTCATGGTCACTCTAATTACAATTCAGAACAACCCTGTACCTTTTTGAACACAGAGTTGGAGAATGTTGCAGCTGGAATGGACCTTGCAAGAGAATGTTGAATTCTTTACTTTTCATTTAAATTAAGGTTTTAAAAGAGGTCAGGCACAATATAAGCACAGGAAATCTAATTGAAAAACACCATAAAGAAAAAAGATGTTTTTCTCTTCCAAATACACTTCAGAAATAGTTCACACAAAGCACATGGTTCAAGGAGACTTTTTCTAAGTTTACAAAACTTAAGTTAATTGGCAACAAAATCTCAATTATGTGTGTTTGATTGAATTGAACTGGGCAAAACAGAACATATCTGGATGCTTCAGGACCAAATAAACTCCTTGTTTTAAAACGTTCTTTCTTTCTTTCTTGTTGAATGATGTAGGTTGATTATCCATAACTTCAACATGAGCCTTGAGGACAAAGAAACTATTATATTTGAGTTCTCTGAGTCTACCAAGAAGCCATAGTCTTGACTAAATTCAATATGGCAAATCAACAAACACAAGTGGAAACAAAAGCAACAATAACAACAGACCATATACAAACAGAATTAGAGAAAAGAAATATTGTTAGCTTCCAGCCTTGGGACATCCACCTGGTGTCATTAAAGTGACCAGTAGTTTTTGTATTTTTCAAAGACAGACAACAGACTAATATAAAAGTTAATTGACAGTTTGATATCTGAGTCAAATGAAGTGCAATCAAAGATTGCCAAATCTCTGGAGATTTTAAGGGACTTCAAGTTCACTATTAGTGAAATAAAATTATAGATATATTTCATTTAGTATTTATAGACTAAAAAATAATCATCTCCATGATTGGCCTCTCCTATTATAGTACTTAATGAAATACATCTCCTACTATTTAGGCACTTGTGAAAATCCCACCCCATGCTCATTAAATATATCCAGAGCTAGTAACTTGCTTCTAGTAAACAGAACCCAAAAAAATAATGGAATGCCTTTTTCTTATTTCTGTGCCCTTTCTTTTTACTTTTATCCTTCACTCTGAGGGAAGCCAATTGCCATATTATACAATGTCCTCTAAAGAGGTCCATGTGGCATGGAACTAATATCTTTGTTCAATAAGCTGTGAGTACATGATACTTGCAAATACTAACAAAGGTTAACTTCAGAGCTGATCCTCCTCCTATCAAGATGGAAGATGATTACAACCCCAGGAAACAGTTGCCATCTTATAATGAACCCTGAACCACAGACAAATAACTAACTCTATATCCAGATGCCTAATGCACCAGAAACTATAAAACAAGTTCATTATTTTAAGTTGATAGGTTTGGGGCTAATCTGTTATACAACAATAAATGACTAAGACAATTCCTGCTTTCTGTTAGCTTTGTCCTTGGTATAAAAAAAGTCATTTTATTTCTTTTTAAATAATTGACTCCTGGCGCTCTTCTAAGTACCTTACAAATATTAACTCATTTAAACTGTAAAACAAATCTATGAAGCAGATTCTCTCGTGATTTATTTCTTCATCTACAATAAACATTCACAGCAGTTAAAACAGCATCATTGTCTAGTAGAGTAAGAAGTGTATTGGGCATTCATAAATCTGACGTTCAACTCTGGGACAATTATCCCTATGTATAAAGGGGTTTTTTTTTTATTAATATGCATAAGTTTGACTATGTTGTTTAGAAAACAAAGAAGGAAAAAATTCAATAGTTCAGAGGGAAAACACAATGAAGCAAGAAGTCAAGAAGCCTATGAACTTAAAACACTTTAAGGGGAAAAATGTTCTATCATTTGGATCTTGAGCACTGGGTTAACTGCCTTGTTTGAACTGCAGAAGGACTTGATTCAGTTTATTAAAGGAGGATATTCATAGTTTCCTATGAAAAGCTGTTTTTCTTCTCAGAGGGAGACTGTCATTCCAAAAATAGAGCAATGACAGGGAAAACACACAGAGGGAAATGAATCTCATGTGTGGTACCACATGTGTATGCTGAGGCATTTGAACTACAAGTTTCCCTTCCTAGGAAAACCTTAGAGATAAGGTCAAAAATGGCTCTCAAATCAACTGAAAAAAATTAATCTACTACAATTATTTTTCTAACATTAAATTAGCACTCTAGGAAAATTCAGAAATGAGGATGTATTAATTCCCACATATTTACAAATATATTCTATGTTTGAATACAAAGCAATTACTTTCATTATTTCAAAGTTATAGAACAAAATATTTTGAAAGAGGCTTAAAGATATATATTTACATTTTCCATATATAGTGCTATATTTTTGTACATATTCAAATACTTTATCATTTGATTTTCTACTAGATACCATGCTGAAGTTATACATGCACATTATTTTATACTAATACTAATATAAAATAGACCATTAGACTAAACAAGTGAATAGAAGAGAATATTTTGTAGAAAAAAAACAAAAGGAGGTGGGGAGGAAAGTGAACTATTAGAAGAAATTCCATACCTCAAAGTAAAACATTAAGGGCAGTTGCTAAATACCTTATTTCTTGTCAATAAAAGTTTTTTTCTACTGGATATTATTATAAATAACTAATTTTTTAAGTAATCTTACAGCTTACAAAGTATAACTGCATTCAGAAATGAAGGTTCTTATTGCCATTTTGTAGAATTTGCAGATTCAAAAAATGTAGAAATGCATTTTAATGATTTATCATCAAATGAAATTAATATTAACATGATTTACGAATTTTTGGTAAAAATAATGTATATGAAAAATATCTTAAAATATTTTTTATAAACTATCCTACACAATAAAATTAACATTACAAGAAAAATACAGAATGTTTATTTTTTTCTTTCTTTTACCAACCAGAACCCCATGGGCATTAGGGCTATATAATACAATTATGCATAGTAAAACATAAATATAAATGAATATACTTTTAGACAAGATTTTATCAACTATGTTCATAAGAGGACTTCCAAATATGATAGGACTAAGATTTTAAAGGAGCCGTTTTAAATCCTGGCAAAGATACATACAATACACAGAAGGAACACAGTAGTATTGGAAAAAAAAAAATTAAACAAGTCACTTTAGTCTTGACCTAAATTCAGTGACAGGTCTAATATTCTGAATCTGTCTAGGAAAAAATATATTCTACCACTGCTTGAAAAAGCTATAGGGCATAGTGATTTATAACAGTAGTTCTGAACAAATGAAAACCCAACATTTTTACAGTTGAACAAAATTGGGCTTGTACAATAGGGAACCTAAAACTCATTTGGATTCACGCAGTGTTTCAAAAACATATCACTAGGACCCTTTACAATCAATTCAGAACCTAACTGGCAGCCAGAACAAGAATCTCCAAGTAGAAATACATTGCCCAAACTCTGCATGCTAAAAATCTCACAGGTTGTATACTTTGTACAAACCATCTTTTCTTTTTGGATACCTGAAGGAGACCTGTAGACAGACAATTATAGTCACCCAATTTGGATAACATAAAAGCACAAATTAAGATTTCACTTCCTATCTGTGACATCACGTTCTAATTTACTCTATTTCTAAACTGATAATATACCCATTTTCCCCAAAAGACTGAATGTAATTCAGACAGAACAGCCATCAATTAACATTTACACCTGTGCAGATAAGAGAATGGCTATTATTTTAGTTTTATTACAGGAAGAGATGAAAATCTACCAGTGCAGTTTTAGAAGCTTTAGTATGCATCTTTTTAATATCTGAATTACATTCCAGGATGTCTAAAGCCTCCAAAGCTAGGCCTCCAATATAATATGATATTGAAGCAGGTGTTCTTCCAAGCAAATAGTGAAAAATACTCTAATAGCTAGGTCAACTTCACAATTCTATTCTTATTCTTTTCTTGGTCCATAATATCTATTTATTCCTGAAATACTAAGGCACAGATAAAGCCACATCACTGTGAAAATGAAAAAAAAAAAGAAAAAAATATCTAACTTTTCAGTGCCTTTACCAAAAGGGGTTGCAACAAAAGTTAATAGGAACAAAACTGGATAAGGGACAACCCAGACTGATAAAAGTATGATCCTCCATAGGCAGCTTAATATTGTACAGAGGCTTCTAAGTCCTCACATGGCACAGAAGGATATCAAAGTTCCTAGGCTGGATTCAGGAAATCCAGTTAACATTACCTTTTAGCCTGAACACATGGTTTGAATACAATGGACGATTTTCATTTTGTGTTATAAAGTCATACAGTATTTTGGGATTTGACCCAATTTTTCAGAAAATTTGTGTATTTCCCATAAATAGCTAGACATGCTTTGTTATCAGTATAGGTTTACTTTCCTAAAATTGATTATTTTGTTCTCTAAACTGTTAGGGAATAACATAGTTTATATGTAAGTAATAGTTTCTTTCTTCTTATGTTATCAGAAAACCTTTATAATTTTTTCATCATATCGGACGGAGTAGAAGTTAGTATTTCATGAAATTATAATTATTCATGGTGATAGCCATCTGGGTCATTCAGAGTTCTATGTACAAAAAGAATATGTTGTTAATGAAGATGAAAGTGATAATGAGAAATGAATATGAAATAATATGAATATCCAGAATTCTTTGTTCCAAAGTTTTTAGATTTCCAGCCTCCTTCTCAGAAATCCTTGAATTAAAGATGTGAAAATGCATTAGGTATATTTTTCTGTAACCAAATACATATTTTTTACTTATATAGGTAGAGTAAAAAGTAGTTGTAAGCAATTATCAAATTTTACAAGTGATATCAAATCTACAGAGACCTCCAAAAAATGCTTTGTTCTTCCTACAAAGAAATTTTTCTGGCTACATTGCTCAGATAAACGTCTGAACTCTCCACTTTGCTTTGGGAGAGAGACTCTAAAGGTGAGCACAATGCCATATTGTGGCTAATATAATTTTCTCAGCCTAGTAAATTTTACTGGGCAGGTTTTAACAGAGCATTCAGATTACCAGTTTTATGGATTACTGACGCTCATGTAGGGTTTTGGTTTTGTCTTTTTTTTTTTTTTTTTTTTTTTTTTTTTTTTTGCTTCATATCAGGACTACCACAACTATTATTTCAGGGTTATAACTTCACTCTATGTTGGAACTGTATAGATTTTAAACAAGAAAATATACTATGTGAACATTATTTTGGTTTGGTTATAGAAAGATGGATTTCATGCCATCTTTCTATACTCATTCTTATTTCCCTTCATATGCCCTAACTGATACACAACAAATTATACATTCTTTTTAAAAACACCTCATATTTTTTTGCCTTCATGGGCTTCCTTACCCCACATAGAAACAATTTCCCTCTATTCTATACTTTTATAGCCTTTGGAGCCACACTTACAAAATGGGTCACTTGTTCTATTTATTTGAATAATCATTTTCAAACCAATTATAGTAGGCATGGAATGGGTACAGGGAAAAGAGGAATGACAATATATTCTCTCATTGTCAATGGGCACTTAGTGTACACTAATAAATAAAACAGTATTCTGACAATTAAGAGCAGGTCTAAGTTTTAGGATATATTTTTTACAAAATGCCATTTATTAAAATTTGAGAATCTCTTTCGGGAAAAATTCTAACTACAACATCTCTTTTATGAATTTATTGTAAGCATAGAAAGTAGGAGTTTGTGTTAAAATCACCCAAAATGTTAAACATACAAAATGCTATTAAAACTCCATGAATACTAGAAATTACTGGACAATTACATGAAAACAAACAAAAAAACATATCTTTGCAATAACTCACCTTTCCTAATCACTAAAATTTTCAGTGCTACCTCAGCATAATAAGACATGGAGGCAAGCATAAGAAATGTCTTATATTGCTCTTTCAATTTTTCTTGCTTCTTCTTAAATGTCAAAGGTTGTCAGAATGAGAGATACAGTTTATCACATACTCTCTTTATTTAGGGGGTTTTCAAATTTTCTTCTACTCATCTTTTTCATATGTAGCAATTTTTATCCTATACATACTCGTATCCTGATCTATGGGTAAGGAGGTGAGTTTTATATTAAGATATCTGCTTGATTTTAAATCAGAATTATTTTTTTAGTCCTGAGAGTTCATCTTATTGAAGCAAAATCCCTGTTTTTTAAAAAAAAATCAGTTTATTCTTAAAATGGTTGTTTGAATCTTCTTAATCAATTTTAAAGGTCTTCAATTCATCTCATTTTCAATAAAGGAGTTCTGAGTGTTCTTCATATTTATGTACCCTCTCAATCTTTTCCAGAATCTCAGAGTGGATTATCTTCATATGAACAACTAAACTTAACTCAGGAATAATGTAAGCAGAGAACTATCTGATGCTAACTGTTGGAATCAAACCCAAGTGAAAATTCCTTAAGTTTGAAAATTTCAAACTTAAATTGTCCAATTGGCTTAAATTAATAACAACTTCCTATTTAATATGTATTTACTTCCCCGATCTATAACACTGTGTATAAGCACTGTTCTAAAACTATAGGGGAGTGTCTTTAAACTTTTTCTGTAAAGGGGTATATAGTAAATATACAGTTTTATGAATATAGAGTCTGTCACATTATATTCACCTCTGCTGCTTGAAAGTAGCCACAAAGAATGCATAAATGAATAAATGTGACTGTTTTCCAATGAAACTTGTTTTACAGGCACTGAAATCTTAATTTTCTCGATTTTTGATAATTTTATCTGTTTTTGATACTTCACAAAGTACCTTCCTCTTCTGACTTTTTCAACTATTTACAAATGTAAAAACCATGACTAGCTCATGATCTTACAAGCAGGTAGTTGAACAGATTTGGTCCATGAGCTATGCTTTGTTGAACAAGCTTTAAGGGACATAGGGGAATCAGATTTCCTCTCTGTAACTAGTTGGGGACAAAGGATATTTAGATGAAATGGTAGTCTACCTGGTACTATAAGAAATGTACATATTATTAGGTTTAGATAAAACAAGAATAAAACTGTATAAATAATCATTTTATGCACAAATCTGATGGTTCATTTTAGTGGACTATTACTAGTAAAAAGTAAGTTCTGAAGATGTATATGTAATATTGACTTAGACTAACCATAGATGTAGTATCAAACATTAGAACCACCAAAAAATTTTCAAGTCTATTTGTTAATCAGAAGCAGGACACAAATCAGAATAAATAAAACATGAAGGGTCAAAATAACTTTAAAAAATTACCATGTTGAAGCAGAGGATAAAAGCAGACAGAACAGGTCTCCAAAGTAAATACACACCATAGCAGGAATCTACTGCTCTCAAGCAAGGAAAGGATATTAGAACAGTACTAAGGTAACTAATGCAGACAAAAAGAAATGCAAACCAGCAGAAAACATTCACACAAAAATGCACCGACCCTCTGCCATGCTCATAAAGGATATAACTTAAAAACAAGAATGGTGCACCTATCCCCTGGCCCCCAAACTATTATACCTGCCATTTGGGATAAATGAATAAAGAAATTCAGCTATATGACACACATCATAAAGAAGGTCAAAGGGCATCAAGGAAAGTTAGCTGAATGACTAACATTATTGAAAGATGTCATGCTGAGGAGAAATGAATTTGAATTTTTAGGTTAACAACCAAGTCAAAAACTAATCCAAACACAATTTTCTTTGTGAGCTAGTACCTATTAAGGTTGACTCTTGGTTATATTATGGAGATATCATTATTCAGTAATTTTTTTCAGATACAATTATTTACTCTGTACATATATCCTTATTTAGAGATAATCAAAGATGATTTTCATTTATCATCAATGGAATCAAATGACTTTTTGTGCTTTCAAACTTATTTCTGGTATATAGCTGGACAGATTAACTACAAAGGGCTTTGACTTAAAGTAAAAATCAGACTCCTTACAGATAGATAGATACATAGATAGACAGACAGACAGACAAATAAAACCAGCGTCTTGAATTCCTCTCCCTTTACAGTGGATTTCTTGTTTTAATTCTCCCCTGTGAAGCCATCCCTATATGCCCCATATTACCAATGGTGAAAACTGTCCTCATATTGATGTGAAAATTTATTCACATTTGTGAATTCGATACTTCAAGATTTGCCTAACAGCAGAGAACAGATAGTTCCAGTTCCTTGCCCTGTTCCCCAAACTTGTGATGTCTTTCAGTTGTACTCCAGGGGAAACTATCTCATTCTTTTGGAGACTAGGAGAACTTTTACATAATAAGAGCAAAAAGATCTAGCAAGAGTACTTAATTGTCCAATTAGATGTTATCAAAGCCTAATTGGAGAAACAGAGTTTACCCTGTGACCTAATTCTTAAGAGGTCAATTGGGAAAAAAACATTCATGTCTTCTGCTAAATGCAACCATTTGCAAAATCTTCCATGTTAGCTCTATTGAAGTACTTCCTTTTTAAACAGGTCTCAGTATATTTGGGGCATAAAAAAACAACCCTAAATCGAACAGATATCTATTTGGGAGTTTTGTATATCCTCAGTTATTTTGTTACATTTTTTGATTACACAAATTTGTGTTAGTTATCTGTGTCAATCAAAGTCATGTGTTCTTTCAGATGCTTCCAGAATGTACACTATCATCATAAGACACTAATTTGTAGAATCTAATTTTGCCTGGGTCCCCAATTATAGGCCAAATAAACTTTAAATTAAAGCCACTGGAATCAAAAGAGAGAAAGGAAAGGAAAGAGTATCTATTGAGTAGTTAGAAGGTGCTAGATCAAATACTGTAGGTGCTCTGTATATGGTTCAGCATGTGATCTTCTCAGCCTATAGACAGATGTTATGTCATTTGACAGACACTCAGGTTTTCTAAAGTCATCCACTGATTCACTGACAGTGTAGAGTATCATGACTCCAAAGTCTATAGCCTTTTCACACAAAACCAATGTTAGTTGATTTTGTAAATTTGAAGATGATAAAAGGCAAGCTTTGTTTCTTTGTAACATTTATCTTTGCTTAAAACCTCACCCATCCTTCCACATCTACTAAATATTTCCTCCTCCATTCTCTCCCCTTTCCCTGATTCACTAGCCAAGAGTGATCTCTCTTCTCTGCTAATGCTCTCCACATATTTTTCTCAGTCTGACCAAGTAATTCATATGTCATACTTATGGTATGGTACTTAACCAGAGTCCCTGCTAATAACCATTTCTTTAGTTTCATGGTCACAATGTCTACTGATCCCAGAGTTTCCTCACACAACCTCAGGATAAATAAAAGTTCAGAATTTTGGTAATATTTGTGCATCTCATAATTAATGTTCAATACTACCTTCCCTCCAAATAATACAATAAAAGAGTTTGCTCAAAATTATAATAACTTTAATAGAAACTTAAGTTTTTATGCCTCTAAATTTGTTTAGGAAACTGGTTCCTTCATTATTTATACATCCAAACTTCCAGTAATATTTGTGAGATCAGAAATTTAGGAGAGCCCTTAGACCTGTTCCCTAGGGAGCAGCCAGAGTTGACAGCATGGCTAGAGTAGGAATGGTGGCTCACAGTTAATGCAGATGGGGCTTCAACAGTCTTGTTGTTTCTCCATGTCCAGAGAAAAATGGACAATGCACACATTAGACATGGAAATGGCCCAGATGGTGAATAAGAGTCAGAATGATGGGCAGCTTATTTCAGCAGATGATTATGTGAGCAAGGACACTCAGGGTCAGCTCTGTTCTCCTCAGTATCCCCACCAAAGCTGTTATGCTTAAGTTCCTGAAATATAAACTCAATCCTAAGGTGAAGGAAGAAGGAAACTCCACATTTTTGAGATGATATATCTTCCAGCGAAGGGTGATTAGCTCAAAGTGTAACTTTTGCAGAATATAAAATTAAAATATTGCATATATTGTGTTCTAAGTGCTTTATGCAAATTAAATCAATTGATCCTCAGAAAAAAGCTATTATTTTCATTGCCAGTTTACATACATGTACACGGAGACATTTTACAGAAAAAGGAAAAAATCAAATAACTTGTCCAAGGTCATATAGCAAAAAAGGGGTAATCAGAATTTGACTCAGGTAGTGTCATGATTTATTATTAGCATCACTAAGAACATAAACTATATAACTTCCACATTTTGCACATATTAACTCGTGCTGTTTGCAAACATCAACAATAACTCCTTAGTTCATTAGCTAAAAAAAACTATAGTAATAAAAAAGGTCATAGAACTATAGAACTGATAACAATTGGTTGGCAAGGTCTTTTTCTATCTAAACAAATTAATTTAATTAGAAGTATATTCACGTGTTATACAGCAATCACTAGAAAATTTAGCAGCCAATAAAAATGCACATTATTGGTACATTCATTAGTGCTCTGTTTTAACTACAATTCATCAGTTTTTACCCTTTTAATGTATAAAAAATAAAGTACTAGTAATATCCCAGTATTTATTATAACATCTCAGCCATTCACACAGGATTATATTTAAAGCCATGGTTTTATTTTCTTTCATAAGAGAATGATGTTCTTTAATTAAAGCTCTACTTTTCCTATTGAGATGCATTTGCTCTTATTATTTACCATTTCTCTTTTAGAGAGGAAAGAAGATTCAGTCTGCATTTTCTTTCAAAATTATACCAATGATACTATATCCAAATGGAAATAAATTTTTTGTCATTGATATCTTTAGCAAAATTAAAAACATACAGAATAAACTATCTGCCCCTCATGATCATTACTAACACACTTTAAAACATGTTTCGCTGTCACCAAATTGACTTAAATCTGCCTAACTGCATAACCTGAAACTTCAATTAACCTTATAAATTGTAAAACTCTTACTTCCCATTTTCTCTTCCTTAAGTTAAGATGCCCAAGGACAATATTCCTTACACAAAATAAAATTAAAATATGCAATACTGACACTAAAAAACAATTTGTTAAGCTGTGGACTTGGTCATTATTTGAGTTAAATCATATACTTCACATTGAGCAAGATAGATACCACAGTTCAGTAACTATGACCTAGCACCCTATTTACAGGTCTTTACTTCTTGATGAATTGCACTACAGTTAGATGATTAAGAAGGAGAAATTTTCTCACAGAGGAGAGAAGGAAGAGCAAGGAGAAACCCAGCTATAACGCAGATTTGTTAGCACAGCTTGGGCTAGATTAGTTTGGATTAAATCCAGTTACAGAGAACTATTGTGGCAAAGCTCTCCCTTGGGATCATCAGGAAACAAACAGGTAGTCATCTGCACAGGATTGTTTAGGTATTTTTCAGAAATACCTGAAAGCAGATGTCTCCTTTTTCTTTCTGTGCCATTAATGTATATTTCATGTATGTCTGATACAATGGATTAAAACCCCCAAATGAAACATTATTGGCAGGCCCTAAGTTATAAAAATGTTTAGAATTCTAAACAGTTTTATTTGGACTTTGGAATTTGTTTTCTTACAAAAGCATTGATATAAGTGCTGCTGAGAGCCTATAAGCTAATAAATATTCTATTTAATGTAGTATACAAATGGAATATTGAAAACATGCAACATAAATTTTTTAAATATTCAATCATAAAATAAAACCTAAGAAAATATGCTAAACTCTTAATATAGAACTTTTCTGAAATGGTTCAAAAGTACTAATTAAATGAAAATATATTAAACAAATTAATAAACTGAATGAGCATATTTTGTATCTTATTTTAATGGTTATAGTGAAGGAAAATAATATTTGTAATAAGCAAAGTGAGAACTGTGTTAATGTTATCAAAATGAAGCCTTACATTTCAAATAATTTAAATGTTCTTTTTTTCTATGTTAATAAATATTTAGAAAATGCCCATCATAACTGAGGTTCTTTGTTAGATTCCTTAATAATACTAATCCTTCAGGAGCTCATGGTCTTGCTTAGCCAACATTCTTTTATTCTCCAGAATAATACCAATGATAATTTAGTTTTAGAATTAAGTAAAATATCAAAAAGATAATTCATTCCTTTCATTCATATGCCCATAAAGGATTTAAGCTTACCAACCACCTTTGTATTTCTATTAAAATTCTCTGAAATTTGAAGGCATTTGAACCCTCCTTTGGAAGCATACTATTCCTGGCTTCTATTTCTCTGAAATAAACAGATTTTATCAGAATTAAAAATTTGTTGATTAACAAGACATTAACAATCGTTAATAGAAATGGAGAAATTGGGTTGAGTGCATATCTGAACATTTTACACATCTCTATTGTTTGATTTTCTAGAAAGAGGATATTACTTTTTTAATTTAAGAAAGCATCTAATAGAGAAAAAAACAAAAACAGAATTCATTGAGGAAGGCATGCCCACCCTAACAGGTCTAAACAGACGTGTTTGGAATTCACTTACTGAATAACTTGTCTGGTGCTCTCCAGAGCCAGCTGCCTTGCCACTCACTTTGACAACAGAAGAATGAAAATAGTGAACTACCTGAAGCTTACCACAAAAGTTTTTTTTTTTTTTTAGTTAGCAATTCCATTTGATATGTATGGTCTATGGGTTCTCCTAGATAAATGCAGGATAGTACTTGCTGACCTCTCTAATGGTTCTAAGAGTCTTTTACTAAACACATTTAATGTTGAGTTGCTAAATACACCCTATAAGGTTTTTCGTTATTTTCTTCTCTCTCAATTATTTTCCTATTTCCTATTTTTCTGATGTTGCAGAATTCATATTTTGTGTTTCATAATCATTTTACTCAAAAAAGGATTGAGTCATGTACCCTGAGGATATCTTTGATTTTTTTTCTTACCACTTTCTCTTTTCACAAAAAGTACTATTTCCACTTTTGAGTCATAATAATCACATGTATGTACTTATTAAAAGTTTATTCTCTACGGTAAATCCTGTTCTGTTTAAGATGACCAGATTAATTTCTATTCACCAACCTAAAGTAAAATTTCTCTCATTCTGTCTTTTATTCTTTCCACAGTGTAGAGTCAGAGAGACTCCCAAGTTTGTCTCAGCTCTTTCACTCTTAGTATTGTATTTTCTTAGTCTTAGAAAAGTAGCATTATAAAATAGAGTGCACTGTTCTTGTGGTTAAGTGACGGGTTCAAAACTCAGCTCTTCTCAAACAAGCTGTATGATTCCACACTAGTAATTTAATCTCTCATATTTATTTATCAGTAAAATAAAGAATTCTCAAACTTATAATAATTAAGATTGCACCTTACTATGTTGAAACATCCTATATCTTGAATATGATTAGATTTTTCTGTCCCTTAGAAATCAATCTTTACCCAGAAAGACTTATCACTCAGATTCTCCTGACCACTATATGCCCACAACCTGGATGCCAGAGTGCAATCTGTATTTAGAGTCCTTGATTTTCTCATGCAGGAGAAAGATTTGTGCCATTTGCCTTGAGCTGGAATACAGCCATCTTGGATTCCTTTGTGAGTGATCAGACATAAACAAGCCTACTGTTTATGTCTTCTATCTGCAGATGCATCCTACTGGATCAGGAAAGAAGACCAATGCCATGATATCAAAAGGGGAAAAGGGTACATATGAATAAGGAGAGAGGGGTGACCGGACTTCAGCATATCACAAGGATTCCCCATTTGTACCTTGCTCTTAAGAGAAACAAAAGATTCTGCTTCTCCAATAGAGAAGAATGTAGCAAAGAATCCTAGTCAACTCACTCGAAATTTCAACTGTTAACCAGTCCAGTCAGATATAGTCATTTCAATGCCTCAAGAAGGAACTTAATAACATACCAACAAAATTAAACAAATAAAAACAATAAAGAAGGAAAGTCAGCTGCAAAGAAGAACGAGAGCCTTGCAAATAAAGAATTCCACAAGCTAAAATTACCTAGCATAGCAAGTTGTAGTCCCAGAATCTTGATTAATCCTCATTTATTCATTCAAAAATATTAATTGGAAAATTAGCTCCAGGGTTATTATATGCCAAGCTGAAGTCATATTATTGAATAAGATGGATAATGTGTCTTCATGAAGCTTACATTCTTGTAAGAGCACCAACAGGTAAAGAAGCAAGTAATGTAATTTCACATAAGTGCTAAAAATAAACGCAGTAAAGAAATAGAGGGAACAGGCAAGTTATGGAAAATATCCTTGAAAACATAATATTTGAACAGAGATCTGAATGTGGAAAGAATAGGTCATGCAAAGATCTGGGAGAAGAGAAAGCCATAATTTAGGGACAGAAATAAGCTTGAAAAACAGCAGAAGGTCACTGGGGTTGAAGTGAATTGAAAGAGAGTTGTAGTGGAAGGGATCCTAGGGAAAGATTCTCAATCTTGGCTACATATGAGAAATTTCTAGGAAGCTTCAAAATTCCATGATGTCCAGCTAACTACAAATTTTTTAAATTCCTAAATGATAGAAATTATGATATGAGCATGAGAAGCAACAGTATTGATGGTGAGAAGAGTTGTGTTCAAAATGTTTTATAAGACCCAAGAGTACTTCCTGATCTATCAAAGATGGGTTTGAGGGGAAAAAAAATCAAGGATGATTTCTAGGTTTTTATTCTAAGAAACTGGATGGAGTGTGATGCCAGTTGACTGAGTTAGATTTGGAACATAATCAATTTTGAGACAGCAAACCAAAAAATTCTTCTACTTCATTAGTTCTCTTCAAATTCATTTTCTAAGAATATGTAAACATAATTCACACTGCTTTCCCTTCCTCTGCCTGATGGGAGAGGTCATGACACCCAGAGCTAAGCAGACATTTCTCTCTTGGTGATCTGCGAGCTGTCTGACAAAGTTTTGCAGGCTCCTTCTGTTTTTTGTAGGATGGGTTGGAAATCGCTGCAGGTAATGACAGAGATATTCTGAACCATTTGTATTATGTTTTCTGGAGCAGAGAATTTGAGAGAGCAGGCTTATGGTAAAATTACTATTTTTTTATGATTTCTGCCTATGGCATAGTCCTGTTAGACCTTCATGCTTAAATCTTGCTGGATATGGCTTCAACTTTATTTTGCTTTCTTGGCAAGACAGAGGCTTTTATTATGGAGATAGAGTGATGCATGGAGTGAGCAATGAAGCACTTCCTGAACAAAGGCTTTATGCATGTGATTTTGTAATGTTAGTTAATCTCCCTTCATATAAACAGATCAGGGAAATGTACAAAGATACCTGACTTGGCATACCTTGTTTAAGAGCAATGAGTTGTGGCTATACATGTTACAGAAATGAGTGCCAAATTCTATCAAAAACGTATGCATGCATGTTAGTAGCAACTTGTCCCAAACTGGAAACAGTGCAATCAATCAACACTATAACGGAAAAATAAATTGTGGAGCAATGTGTTACCCAAGAATGAAAAAGAACTATGGCAACATACAATGATGCAAATAAATCTAAAATACATGGTTTTGGAAAAAAAAAAAAAAAAAAAAAAGCCAGATACAAAAGAATGTAAACAATATGGTTTTATTTATAAAAAGTTAAGGAATAGTCTGTTAGAACTTCTATTTGGAAAGGCATAGAAATTGACTAAGGAGAGCTAATGGAAATGTTGCATATGTAGATCTAGGTGTTATTAATTATATACATAAAAATTCACCAAGCTACAGACTCAATATTTGTACACTTATGCATACACATGACATACAACTTCTATAAAAATATATTGATAGCTATAGATACCAAGTATAATTATACACCTATAAAGGTGAATAAATTGAAAATAACAATGGTCATAATTTATGAGTAATGAAACTAACATACCTAATAATTCCTGACATATCTTGATGTTCTGTGCTTTAGATAACAGTATGTAAAGAGCATTCACTAACTAAAATATTACAATAAGTTATAGTAAAGGTCTGCTTCTTTGAAAATGTTTAATAAAGATAATTCTATAATATAGTCGGTTATATACAAAAATACTTGGAAGACACTAGAAGAGACTAATTTTTCAAAGTCATTTTCTTTCTTAGGACACCACAATCAGTCACACACGCAAAAAGTCAAGGCACCATTTTAAGATCCTTCCTTTGAAAATATTTCAAATTGAGAAAAGGCTGTGTCTAAGCAGAGAGAACTAATGTGAAAATTTCCTCGCCTTCTCATATTTCACACAGCTACAAACATAATGATTGTGGAAACCAGTCTAATTATTACCTTTGCTCTCTTAGCCTTTATGGATCACCTGATTTTTCTTTTCATCATTCTGAAAGATGAGTGAAGCCAGGTAAATTTACTGCAGATTGTCCCTGTACAATCATTTGAGAACAACTGAAAAGCTTCATTCTCTTTAACTATTTTGTTTTATTTCATGCAAAGAAAATGAAATGACTGAACAGTTCTCTTTTTGGTTTTATTTTGGCAAATACTATAATTGAAAGTGTAAAACCAATCAATGACACCTCTGGTTAAAATTTATTTCTGCAATATATCCCAAAGGAGTGATTTGTGAGGAATAATATGCAGCCTTCAATTTACTTTATCACAGCTGGATATGAAGTTAAATCCCCAGCTGGATTTTAACCACCCAGAACCAAGCACCAGATGGCTTATCTGCACCTCAACCCGACAGCTGTGTCCTGATATGCACAGCTGGTCTTCACATTTGAATGACAATATTTAAATGATAACATTATGTAATGCAGAAAAATGTGTTTGGGTAGCATGGGTCTTGGAAACTAGATTGCACAGTTGCTCTTAATAGTAAATGCACAGCCTCAACAGCTAATTCACATTCCTTCTATTTGTGTTGATGGGTCTTGGCTAGAGATAAGAGTTTACTGCCACATGGAAACATTCCAGTGCCATTCATATTGTACTACTATCTGTCCACAATGACTCTCCTGGGTACTCACCATGTTCAATTTTTCTTTCACAAAAAATAAGCACAACATAGTTGCCATTCCGAAGCAGGAGACTTTTAAAATTTTGTGATAATTAATAGATATTGCATGCTGCCAAGATGGAGGAATTAAAAGGTATTTGGTGAAAAGCAGCTGCTATAGAAATTCTTCCACAGTGTTGGGATATTATTATTCATTTCATATTTGAATTACAAATATCACCAGATCAACAAACATAACAAAATTAATACCAAAATTCAGTACTTTAAATTAAAAAACTTCATGAAGGGCAAGTTTCAAGGAAAATATATTTGAATACATTTGAGACATGAATGAAAAATTGACATATTTCAAATGTGAGATGGATGAATAAACATAAAAGGCCTTAATAAAATATAGAGTGCCAAGTATTCTATTTTAGAATTTGACAGAAGTTCCCTGTATGGCTGCTCAGATTTTGATGAATGTATGCACTACCCCAGTGACACAAGAAAACTTGTCCTTAATATATATCCAAAGCAGTCATAGATACAAGGAAAAACCTTATATATTGAGTTAATAAGACTTGGATATAGTTTTCTCACTGCTACTTAGAGTAATTTGAGTTTGGTCATGACTTTTAACTTCTGTAAACTTCAATTCCTTCACATGTAAAATGGAAATCATAGATAAAGTCACACGTGTGAATATGTTCTGAAAATATATGAAACAGAAGATAGTGGTATGGCTTTAAATGCTATTTGGTCCTCCGGGGACTCTATAAATAGTGCTCCTCTTCCTCACCAAGGTTCTGAGTAAAATTAAATATAAAATTTAGGAGTGACATATACAAGCCTAACAGTCACTTTCATAATTAATAAAGGCTAAATCATGGGCTGTCCCTTACTCTGAGAGCCAAATGGATTTCTAAGTATTAAACCCTAGAACTGGACAGACTTACCCAGTCAGGCAGTGACAAAACAGAAGCAAAGACCCTATTCTCTGTGAGTCGCTTGGGCTCAAGAGAAAAAAGGGCACAGATGAGCCTGGCATGCCCAGTTGTCTTTCCAAATCTATCCATCAAAGAAGCCACTACAGGTCAAGAAGTAGAAAAACCCAAAATTCAATGAATACACTCAACATGAAAGGAAATATAAGGAGTTGAGAAAAATGTCTTCCATTAATATTAGTTAGTGTTTTGTTTCCTTACTCCAGCTGACTTATTCATGTTTGTTCAAATAGAAATATGGCTTTCCTCTTTGGAGGAAGACATCAGCAATAGAGCAGGAGACTTGGGGTTCTATTTTCATGAAGCTACTCCCTCAACACTAGAAATTATTTCTGCATGTATCCTTCTGAGACCACATTGAGCAACTCATAACAGTCAGAAATGGGTCAGAGAACCACATTAATTAAATCAACTGCAAGATCACTTTGCATCAGAAGCCAAAATTTAATTCCACATCCATGTCTCATCCTAAATTATGTCTAGTCACATTGTATAATATAACTAGCTCTCAAACCTTGGTGCCAAACTTAACTCTTCTCACACCACATATGCAAACCATTGCCAAGTCTTTAGGTTCATCCTTCAAAACCACTTCTCCTCACTCCACCTGAGCATTCCAAAAGAAATCTCATGACACTGCTCTGCATTCCTCCATGGCCTCCATGACTCTTTAGCACACTATGTATCTGTCTAGTAGTTTGGATAAGTTCCATTCAAGTAGGAATTTTGTCTGTTTTGTTTAACTCTGTATCCATAATGTAAAAACATTCCTGACACAACTTAGGCAACCAATACATACTCTGAAAACAAGAGAGTGAGAAAAAAACAGGAAAGGAAAAGGGAAAGGATAGAAGGAAGGAGGAGCGGGAAGCAGGTAGGGAAGCAGAGAAGTGAGGGGAGGTAAGAAAAGAGAAAAATCCAATAATTATTGGAGTTTCGAAGGGTAAGGTTACCCTAGGTTGTAAAATTTACCTCTTCAATTTGAGGATCGGTCCTGCCATTGAAGTGTAGAATACAACAGTTAGCAATATCTGAAAGGGTCATTATCATTTATTATATCCCTCTTATTTTCCAACTCTATAGTCTAGTCTGGACTTTGTCATTTGTTATGGTTTAGATACAAGGTGTCCCCCAAAAGCTTGTGAGACAATACTAAAACATTCAAAGGTGAAATAATTGGGGTATGAGAGCCTTATTCTAATCAGTGTGTTAATCTAATCGGAGATTAACTGGGTGGTAACTCTGGTGTGGTTGGAGGTGAGGGGGTCACTGGGGGCATGCCTCTGGAGTATATATTTTTGTTCCTGGTGAGAAATTCCCTCTTAGATTCCTGATTGTCATTTCCTGAGCTGCTTTCCTCTACCATACCTTTCTGCCCTAATGTTCTGCCTCACTTCCAGACCAGAGCAATGGCCATCTATGGACTGAGAATTCTGAAACCATGATCCCCAAAATAAACTTTTCCTCCACTAATTGTTCCTCTCAGGTCTTTGTTCACAGCAGTGAAAACACTAACTGAATACTATTATCAACAATACCAGTATATTTCCCATCATCTACACTCCCTTCCCAGCAGGGGATGAGTCTCACTTTTTATGTTATAATTTAGGTGCTTTAAAATGATACTGGAGAAAGGCGAAAGACTGTGCTTAATTAGGATTCAGACGTAACAGGCTACTAGATTTCAAATGCACCTTCATTTCTGCTCTGCAGTCTTTTTGTTCACTTATTGTCTATACACAAGACTTTCCATAATAAATCTTCTGAAATCCCTCACCAATTTCTAGTCACCAATTCCATTCCAAACCTGCTGTAATCTTGGCAGGTGATTTTTACTACTCTAGAGAAGATCAAGATTATCAGACACTAATTCCTTCATATTTCTTTAATCTCTTATTCTCAAAAATAACCATCATTTTATCCCAGAGGGAGAATTGCCATTTTCCTTTCAATCTCCTGCTGAACAGCACAGGCATAATTCTGACATTGAAAGGAGTTTCTTTGATTCTTGTGATCAAAATAAGATTGGTTAAGACTCCAAATTTATACTGTGATGAAGTCCAAAGTCCTTTTAAAAGTTTCCAGAAATTTACATACATCTTAAATTTTTAAGGTCACATAAGCATTCCTGTTTCCATATGTGTTCCCAGGATATACTACACTGACCCAGAAGTGAAGTCCAGACCCTTCAAACTATAACAACACAAAATACAAATTTAAAGTAAGAAGTTTTGAGTATTATAAGCTTTACTGAAAAGGCCAAATGACATCTTTCTGACCAAGGAGAATAAAGTAGTATTCTGCTGGGAGTGTCTGGCAATGCATTTGCTTTCCTAATACAAAAGTGAAAGAAAGATGTAGCTGATACCACATCTTTCCCTGGTTTGAATGTAGATATGTTTCTGGAGCAACAGGCACTGTCTTGTAACAAGAAGTCAACAAATAAGTTCTGACATTTTAGATGTACTGAAGCAGTACCAGCAGCTTTCTGCACTTTGTTAGTTGCATAAAAGTAAATCCCTATTGTTTTAAGTCACCTCTGTTTTACTTCTTCCTCTTCTTCTTCTTCCTCTTCTAATGGTCCTGGGGATTGAACCCAGAGTCACTTTACCACAGAGCTATGCTCCAGCCCTTTTATTTTTTATTTTATAACAAGGTCTTGCTAAGTTGCTTAAGAACTTGCTAAACTGCTGAGGCTAGCCTTGAACTTGTGATTCTCCTGTCTCAGCCTCCTTTGTTGCTGGAATTACAAGCACTTACCACCACCTGGCCATCCCTAAGTCTTCTGTTATTTGCAACTGAGAGAGGTTAAAGCTGAGATAAAATTTCAGAGTTACAGTTATCATAACCCTAAATCTAGAAAATTCAAGGAATTTAAGACTAGTGATCTAGTCCATTAAAGGCTATCCCATAAATAGGGTTCCTGAACTACTGAGTGTCATTAAGCCTTTTGGGCTGCAAATAAAAGTAGGTAAATTTATACCTACTCAATTCTGCACCCAGCAGAAAATTATAAAGTTGGTAGGACCATTGAAATGCCCCATCCTCAGAATCCAAGCTCACATGATACCATCTGTCAAACCACCTGACTTACTGACTTTGACCTGAACTTTGAGAGGTTCTCTAAAACTGTCCTGGCTCTTGAGAAATCTGTTAGTAACAGATTGAGCTAACTCTGCTCATCCATCTAAGCCCCACATGAGTCCTGAATTTTATATATACACACATATATATTTAAGTTTATATATTTATATATAATACAAATTCATATATATAATACATATATGTACTTGATATAATATCTGACAGATTAATTCTGAAAAATTACTTATATACAAAGACTGAAAATTTAAAAAGCAATAGAAATCAATGATTGACTTCTTGTGCACTCATAAATGAATTTTATACATCCAATAAAATTATGTTGTACTTGCACATAGCAGCTTTATTCATAATTGCCAAGATTTGGAAGCAACCAAGATGTCCTTCAGTAGGTGAATGGATAAATAAACTGATGTACATTCACACAATGGAATATTATTATCCAGCACTAAAAAGAAATGAGCTATCAAGCCATGAAAAGACATAGAGGAAACAAATGTATATTACTAAGTAAAATAAGCCAATATAAAAAGCCTATAGACTATAGGATTCTAACAAAATGATGTTCTAGAAAGGGCAAAACTATGGAGACAGTAAAAAGGTCAGTGATTGCCATGTGTTAGAGGAAGAAGGGATGAAGAGGAAGAATTCTTATCGCAGTAAAAATACTCTATACAAAACAATAATGATGAGACACATGCCATTGTACATTTGTCACACTCACCAAATGTGCATTAACAAGCATGAACCTTAATGTAAACTATGGACTTCAGGTGTCAATATAGGTTCATCAGTTGTAAAAATGTACCTCCCCTCATGAGGGATACTGATAGTGAGGGAGGCTGTTATACATAGGGGTAGAGGCATATAGAAATGTTTCTACCTTCTGCTCAATCTTTCTGTGAACCAAAAATTGCTCTTATAAAATAAAACCTTTTAAAACAATATGTTGTAGGGAAAATAAGGAAGTTTGAGGAAGTGCTGAAAATCCTCTATTTGTTGACAGTGGTGATTGTGTGGTGTTCATTTTCCATAAAATTCTTTAATCTACATATTTACTTTATACCCTTTTCTATATTTGTATTTCATACAAATTTAAAAAGAATATATTTTAATGACATATCACTTAATAACAAGAATTTAAAGGCATATTAAATTAAAAAGGTTATACAATAGTGCATATAATACCAACATTTTCACCAGTTACATACCAAAATACTAAGAGTTTGGTTATTTTTTCAGTAACAGCTAGATTACTTAAGGGTATTTGAAAAACATAGATGTTTCTAAAAATGAAAATGAAAAATACTAAGTAAAATAATAATTTTTTTAAGAAATTCACATTGTTATATATAAGATATATATATTCATTATTGTATTCAAATATTCACATATTCATATATATTCATATATCGGATTGGATTTTCCCATTTAAATAATAATCAAATGGATATAATTTTAAATAAACAAAGTACTCAGTATTAAGTTATTGTTTAGAATTTTGCTTTATGGTTGAATTTCTTTATTGGAATCATCTTTGATGCTAGTTAACAATGTCAAAGTGATTTTTTAAGTGTTAGAAAGACATCATGAGGTCTGCTGAATTGCTCCAGGCCTTTACTATAGTAATGGATCACATTTATGATGACATCATAATCTTATAAACAGCTGTCATAAAAAGCAGGGTCCACTATGTAAAATGATCTACTGTAGCCTCGTTACAACTTTATTATAGCAGTGGTCTAGTATTACAATTACAAATTGAAAATATGTTGCACATAACTTAGTTTGAGAAGGAAAATCACTTAACAGGCCAACAACATTCCAGTAGACAATCTTGGTCTTTATAAATCACTCAGATGACTTTTAAAGGTTAAAAAGTCAAAAGAAAGTTTATGATTTGAATCTGCTACTAATTTAACAAAGGTTTGGGGGGCATGACCTAGAAAAATTATCTCAGAATGGAAGAATACTTCTTTTCTCATTTAGAGAATAATAAGATGACACTTACTTCTGTATAATGACTCTAATTACATCCAGCATGTACAATCAGGTAGTAACATCAAGTGTTCCTGGATTAATGTAAAAATGGATTTAAATTAGAAACACAATACCACAATGCTCTAACATCAGCAAAAACCATTACTTAGAGTTTGTGAAAATGACAAGAGCAAATGTCAATCAAATGAATAGCCTGTATTTAGATAACCCAGGTAATAGTTCAGTGGGGAGGTTTGAAAAAGAAATTATTATTTCAATGCCAAGTCACGCTTACAGCTTTGAACAAGTAGCGAAACATGGGCATGTTTCTCAAATGGATTTCACAGCATCACTGCAAAAGCTGGAGGGGATGGCTTAGTTTTTTAAGCCTCAGATTTGAAATACCTAGACTCCCTGCAACTACAGCGTTAAATCCTCTGTGGAACCACAGCTTCAAATGCTATCAGGAGAGACTCAACTCTTCATCCTTGTGAGACTGATAAACTGAATGCCATGAAGTTTAGAGGAAAAGGAGGGAGCCTGTAGGTGCCACAAACTAACCCCCATCAACCTTCAACACACATGCACACACACACAAACATAAGCAGGATAGTTGTATCGTAGCATCATTTAAAGTTCCATTTGAGATTTTTTGTTTGGTAATACTGGAGGATACTGTTTTTAAGACATCCAGAAATCTCACAGCCTTACCAAGCACCATTTTTATAAACATTTGAAATAATTTTAGACAGCTCGAATTAGACTAAATGCATTATTTTTAATTCCCTTCAAATACAGTCAAAGAAATTATACAAGCTTACTTTAAAATACATTTTAGGTATCCAATAAACTACTATTTTTGTGGAAATTTCTGTATTTCAAATCAATTTCTTTTTGCTGCTTTGCTTATTCCTGATACCAACTGATGAATATTTGGAAAATGTCAATTAAAACAACAATATATTATCTAATTAGCACTCTAAAATTTCCTACCTCATTCATGAAATTTTATAAAATAAAAAAGAGCATTATTACTATCTCCATTTTACAGATGGGGAAAATGTGACTCAGAAAAATTACTAAATTAATCACAGCTGATGTGTAGTTGCTCTAAGTTTTAAAACAAAGGTCTTGAAAATATCCTGAATTTGTGTTAGTTACAAGTAAGATGTTTCACCAAACAAAACTGTATAATGCATTCTACATTTTAAATAAAAATATCTTTATATCTATTTATTTATTTATTGGTAACACTAGATATCATTGCTATTACATGTAATTAATGATTTAAAAGGATAAAAAATTGGAAAGGATGCTGGGAAAACTGTGTACCTTTTTTTTTTTTTTTTTTTTTAAGTCTACTACCTAGTTGTAACAGATGTCCATTTTCATTTAGATTTACCTCAAAATAAAGCAGAAAGATACAGTTGCCTCAAGGATCAAATGAAAACCTTGGAGTAACATGAGAACACCAAGTTTAAAACCTAACCTATTCTCCAAATGTTAGTTAAAAAAAAAATAATATTCCAAAAGGAACTCAAATACACAAACTAACTTCTTTAAGACCTTTATAAGGACATGACTTTAAGATTAGGCAAAATGAACCTAAAGGATAAGTATTGTCATAGCCACAAAAAAGACACCAAATAAGGTAGATTCCTTTGAAATTGAATATTATTTTAAACACGAATGTCCATGGGAGAGTTGACCTACTGAGAGTTTTTTGTTTTTTGTTTTTTTTTTTTTCAGATATTCCCACTACAATATAATTTAGCTGTTTTCCTCCAACCAGTAAGTGAGGTAAAATTCTCTGATAGGATTTTGAATTCAAGTAAAGAGAATTTTGGAGAAGAAAGAACAGAGAGTTAAAAGTTTTCCGGCTCCAAATACCTTAAGGACTATGAACAGACCAGAGACAATAGTGGGCACTGAGACCAATTTTAAATATATTGTATTTTTCAATTTTTGCTGGAGGTTCCTAGTTCCTTAGGTTGTATAAACAACACTCAGCTAGGATAGTAAGGAAAATATGGAAGACAATTTTTTTTTTTTTTTTTTTGGTTTCTCATGCTGTTTCATTCATCTTTTACATTTCACCTGGTATTAGCCTATGCTCATTACTCTGGCAAAAATGGCTGCTCCTGCTTCAAAATCCCATAGAAGGAATTTCCTTTAATTACACCTAACTTTTTAATAGCAGTTTCCTGCGTTGGGACAATTCTTCTAGGCATCTTACGCTGTTTAAGTTATGTATTCAGTTTCCTAGTAATAAGAGCCTTGAAGATTTTGTAAGCCTCACAACTCCTATCTAGTCTGAATAGATTTATAGATGCTCTTTAAAATTACTTCTGTTCCTTTGGCTACACGGGCAAGGATTCCAGAGTCCTAAAGGGATTTTTGGTCCATGCTTGCATGTGCAGCAACCGAAATATCAGAAAGAACAGCCTCTACCATGCATGTAAAGTCTCCATTCGTCTTTCTGTTCAAACATTTATTTAATACTTAATGGTGCCAGGCAAAAAGGTAAAAATACGTTCTACAAAGAATGGGAGGTAGACTTCTTGCCTGGAGGCATAGGTGCACTTCAGTGGGCTATGTAGAAGATAAATTTCTATTTCCCCAGATTGTCCTTTTCTTCCAGCTCAGGGATCTGTAATTAGAGGACGTCCTACAAAAAGCGGTGGTAGGAAAACTGATCACGTGAAGGACGGGTAGAAAATAACTAAAATGAATTTGATCATAAGAACACTTCACCCATACTCAATAACCATTCCAGTTCCCTCAGGAATCCTGAGTACATTTTAGACTAGGCAAACTTCAACTTCACACTTTTAAAAAAGAAGATCAAGAAGTAGAAAAAATAAAAAATAAACAGTACACAGCATTTCCCCAAAGTTCCTAAGGACATGCAAACCAGAGTTGCATGATTACATACATTTTCCAATAAGAAGCTCAATCTACATTTAACATCAGGGAAAGAAGCAATTTGGTTGACTATTAAAAGTTTATGTGGCGGCATATGACTCAAAAAGAAGCACCTCAGGAGGAACGAACTCAGCAGCTCCTGTAAGACAGACTTCTAACGCAATCCCCGAGAAGGCCGCATCTCGCGAGAGCTGAGGGAGCGCGGCCCTCGCTGAAGGGAGTGGGTGTGGCCGCCAGGTGGGCGGGGTCCTGGGGATCACGAGTCTGGGAGCTCTGACTGTCCGGTCTGCGCCGGTCGCTTGCCTCGGGACTTATTTCGCGCTGTACTACTTAGCGTGCAACTATGGCGCGGAAGTCGAATTTGCCTCTGTTTCTCGTGCCGCTCCTGCTCGGCCGGACCCTAGTGTGCGGCTCCAACACTCTGCCCCTGGTCCTCAACACTTGGCCTTTTAAGAGTGCAACCGAAGCAGGTGCGAGGCGCCGGCAGGGGGTGGGTGTTTGCGCTGCAAGAGCTCGCGGGGGGCTCGGGAGGATCGACTCGCTGGCCCCTGTGCAGCCTGCGGGGCACGCAAGCGCCAGATTGGCCAGGCCTTCCGCAGCCCTTCCTGAGTCGCTGCGTCTTTTGCAATTGACCTTTACTCCATCCTCCTCCAAAGCTGCAGTTTAAGTCCTTGTCATTTAGGATCGCTCTCTGTGTTGGCCCCCTGCACTAATATACACTGACTGCATCCTCCTGCTCACCTGCTGACATTTCGGGTCTTTCAGCTTTTACTTTTCCAGTGGAACTTAGGCAGGTTTTGGCCTGATGCCTAGTCTTTGCCAAGCTACCGTCTGTCTACCTCTTCACATCCCCTTTTTTACACCCCCTCCAACCTTGTTTCTTCAGTACCCTGGATTCTTAATTTCCAGACATGTTTTCCCCAAACATAGCATATTCTTTTCCCGCTTAACTTTTTTTTGTTTTTGTTTTGTTTTGTTTTTTTTAATTGTAACACACTGACATCCTGTCTCTGTCACCAAAATTGGAAGGTTCCAGCCTTGGCTGTACATTAAAATTGTCTGAGGAGCTTGTCAACAATCATTGTGCTTGAGCCCCACCTCCTGGGATTTTGATTTAACTGTTGGAACCAGGTCATCTGCTTTAAAACACACACACACACACACACACACACACACACACAACTCCCTAGGTGATTTTCCCTGGCAGTCAGGGAGGGTTGAGAACTACAAAGCTATGGAATCACCTCATCTAAGAAGCGTTCCCTAACTAATGTCCTTCTGCTTAATCTGAATCAGATTTCCATCTTCCACATCCTGTATATACCAATCTCATGGCATTTTCGCATCGTATTATATTTCTTTCTTTAGTTTCAAGACATGCTACCACAGGAGTAGTTTCATACCCTTCCTACCCCATCTAATGTATTAACTTTCCGGTGGCAAAATTGGATCCAGAATTTGAAGGAGGTAAATCAGTATGTTATAGACAGGGCATAGGAATCAGAGAACATAAGGAATCAGATTGTGAGAAAGATATTTATAGCAACAGTGAGACCCGAAGAAGCCCAGCAACCTGGTCAGGCGGCAGTTCTATGTAAGTTGCCTTCTCAGAATATACTGTCAAGCCTGCAGGTCCATTAGTGACTATTATTTAAAGTGCTTATTGATAGTACCTTCTGTTCAAGAAATTCTGGGGTTTTTTTGGGTAAAATGTTCAAGGAAGACCTCCTCTACACATGTACAGGGGTTCACAGAACAAGCATAGTGCTAAACGTGTGGCCACCCTCACCAAAGTAGCTACTTTTAAAACCAGGCTTTGCTACATACTCACTGTGACCTTAAAAAAATTTCTTAAATCTATGGCTTAGTTTCCTCTGTTAAAATGAGGAACTGCACAGTACTACCTCAAAAACTGTTATGAAAACTAAATGAACTAATATATGTGAAGCCTGTCTTGTAATTTTTGGTATGTTATTAGAATTTATTGAGACTTTCTATAATAGGTGTTACCTAAAACAAAGGTATTAATTGTGAATATTTTAATGCAGAAGGAATTTGTAAGGTGATGATTTAATAGATAGTTTAACTGCCTTTGGGTTGTTTCAATTTTACCTTTAAAAATAAAGGAGAGGGCCTGGCACCTTGGCACACACCTATAATCCCAGCAACCCTGGAGACTGAGGCAGTAGGATTGCCAGTTCAAACCCAGCCTCACCAACTTAGCAAGTCCCAAAGCAACTCAGGAAGACCCTGTCTCTAATAAAATATAAAAAAGGGACTGGGGATGTGGCTTAGTGTTTAAGCACCCCTGGGTTCAATTAAAAAAAAAAAAATGGAGAGGATAATTCTGCTCTTCTTAGAAGAAATAGATATTAGAAAGGGAAAAAACAAAACAAAACAAAAAATACTCACATTGTAGCAGTACCCAAAGTCTTTGAATTCTTCATAGTAACTACTGAAATAATTTTGTCTCTGACTCATCTGTACACTTGATAATTTGCTAACATTTCAGATTAACTTAGTGTAAATGGGGAAAAATCAAAATAGGAATTCTCTCTTTTTTTTTTTTGTATTTGGCACCAGAAAAATATATATAAACAAGCATTATTTGGTTTAATTAACAGCATGGCAGACATTAGCATCTGGAGGTTCTACCCTTGATGCTGTGGAGAATGGCTGTGCTATGTGTGAGAGAGAACAATGTGACGGCTCAGTAGGCTTTGGAGGAAGTCCTGATGAACTTGGGGAAACCACGCTGGATGCCATGATCATGGATGGGTAAGAGTGCCTTTCAGAGAGATTGCTTCTCTGTGTCTGTGCTTCATGTTAAGATACATTTAGAATTGTAGTTTCTCCTAAGAACAAGATGGGAGAGGGTGTGAGTTTTGTCACAGGTCAGAACCACTAATTTATTGTATTTGGCATTTCCAAACACAAGGAGTTCCCTCTCGATTAATTAAAAGTGAAAAAGTCATTCTAATAATATCAATAACACATAAAGGGAGATCTTCTCCAATAACAGGGAGAATCCCAGACTACAAAAATAATGCCTCTCACTGTATAAACCATCGTTCACCTGACAAATACTGTGGTTGGTTTGACCTGAAACCTTAAAGCCTCTTTCAGAAGCCATATTTAAGAATTTCAGTGCTGTTGGATATATGGTAAACTGATTTTCTATTTTTTCCTTAATTCTGACCTTGTGGGAATCTATGAACTTCGTGAAAGTGCTTTTTGCTTTTGTGTTTAAGATGATGTATCCTACAAAACATCATTGCTTGAAGAGTAGCAATATTTTAAAATCTATGAACCTATGAAAATGCCTTAATACATATTACTACATTTTTTTCTCACAGCACTACCATGGATGTAGGAGCAGTAGGAGATCTTAGACGAATTAAAAATGCTATTGGTGTGGCACGGAAAATACTAGAACATACGACACACACACTTTTGGCAGGAGAGTCAGGTACTTTTTAACTATACCAAAATTCTTTCTACTCTTTGTCTTTAGTCATCCCTATGAAAAATAGGACTCAGAAATCCAAAGAGAAAAGACCTCAGTTCAACTTCCAGCTCTTTTACTTAATATCTGTGTAACTATATAGGTAACTTAATTTCTAACCCTCACTTTATTTGTCTTTTAAGATAGGATTTTTTACAAAACAGTTTATTACCTACAGATGAGTAAATGCTAGATTGAAATAGTATTCACCATCAGTTTGATTTTTTCCCCCATATTACATTTTTATGCATGCATTATTAACCTAGGGATCATTATTAACATAAGAAGACAGGAGTGGAAGGAGTGTGCTATGTCAACATCACTTACTTGAACACTTTCCAAACCGTATATTAGAAATCATCCAGTGGTCTATAATCAAAAACTATTTTTAATGATATGTTTATCTAGCAACTTCTGTAGGTTTCCTTCAGTTTGGTTGTAAGTACAAAATTGCAAGCTACCTAACAAACAAAAGGATTTGTTACTCATGCATTGGAATACAGTGGTACCTTTGCTGCCACAAAGTTTACACCCTGGGCATTATACCTGGTCAAAGCAGCAAGAGTCCATATTGGTGAGAAGTATGCCCTTTTTTTTGTAAGGTGGAAGGAAGAAGGGAGATGACGGAGGTGAGGTAGCAAAGGATTCTATTATGACACACACTTCAGGGGACTCAAGCAGATCAACATTAAGAAGAATATATGGAAGTTGAAGATCTAGAAATTGATTTCCTTAAAGCTGTTCATGTCTGAAAACTCTTTGAAAATCTTTGTATACCCCTCTGGATGTCTTTGTGCTTTGTGTACCCCATGTAAGAGTCAGCTGACCCAGAATGCCTCCAGCACATATATTTTGCTTGAAAGTGGACATTTGGCTAATTTATACTTTTCTTCCTAAATCTCCAGCCACCAAGTTTGCTGAAAGTATGGGGTTTATCAATGAGGATTTATCTACCAATGCTTCTCGAGGTCTTCATTCAGATTGGCTTGCTCAAAATTGCCAGCCAAATAATTGGAGAGTATGTATACATATTCAATTTCAAAAAGTAAATTCCTTGAAAATATTAAATTATTTCCTTTCAGTTCTCTCTTGCCTGCCTATTGCCATGGATGCTGCTTAGCATCCTGGCTGCATGTTACAGCTAGAGATTTAAGTTGCCTCTCTGGGCATTGAATTTAGCGAAACCTCCCTTAGCAGGCTCTGGTTCACATCCAGGGTGAAGAACTACTGGTCTCTGGCAATTGTTTGCAGACTGGGAAAGTTCTGGGAATTGGAGCTGACCTCATCAGAGATTTTCTGCTTATATTTTCCTGGAATAAAGGCTAAAAAGTCAAAGTTTGGAAAACCTAAGACTAAAATATTTCCTAGATCTTATCTGTGTGAAGTATATCCAGCATCTTACCATTACCTCATTTAAAGATTTATACCATTAGGTGTCTTGTTTGTTACTAACGGGATAATTTGTGTTAATGGGACTTTTAGCATTTATCAGTTTGCCTTTGCCATACAGATTCCTTCTTTGATTATCTTATGGTCTTATCTTTTTTTTCCCCCTCATTGCTAATTACCATGATGTCTCTGGGATTAACCTTGGAAATAGATAATTGATAAAAGAGAATAGGGGAGGTACCTAGTACACAAATGTATAATGTGTACAGATTGAACATCCCTAGTCCAGAAATCTGAAATTCAAAATTCTGCTGTGGTTCCAAAACTGGAAAACTGCATACCCTCATGTGTTGCAATCAAAATGCAGGTGCACTAAAAGTACCTTATAAAATCATCTTCAGGCCACTTGTATACAATGTGTATGAAAGATAAATGAATTGTTTGTTTTGACTTGAGTCCCACCCCATGATATCTCATTATATACCTGCAAATATTCCAAAATCCAAGACAATTTAAAATCCAAAACACCTCTCCTTTCAAGCATGTCAGATAAGGGATCATCAACCTGTAATAGGTTCGTCTTTTGTTTTTTGTTTTATTTATTTTTGTGACAGTAGGGATCAGACCCATCAGGTATTCTACCACTGACCTATATAACTAGCCCTTTGTATTTTTTTAATTTCGAGACAACCTCACTGAAGCTGGCTTCAAACTTGAGATCCTCCTAGCTCATCATCCTGAGCCACTGGGATTACAGGGGTGTACCACCTCTCCCAGCTAGGTTCTTATTTTAACACCAGTACATATTATACAATCTAAATTTATAAATTTGGATGATATTTTTGTACCTTTAAGATTTAAAAGGAGATCTGAGTTTGTAGTTCAGTTGTAGTGTGCTTGCCCAGCATGTGTGAGGCACTGGGTTTGATTCTCAGCACTACATAAAAATAAAAGGTCCATCGACAACTAAAAAAATAAATTTTAAAAAAAGAGCACTTAGAGCAAATTTACGTAAGCCTAGCTTTGGAGGAAGAAAAAGTGGTTTGCAAACATATTTTGTTTTAAAGTTCAAATTTCTTATTTAGCCAGGAAACAAATTCTGAAATTAGAGCACATTGTGTTGTACTGTATTTCATTGTATTAATATGTAATTTAAAAAACTTTATATCTGCCATTGTGCTTAGAATTATAGTAAATAAAGACAAAATTCAGGGACCTGTTCCATGCATTATAGATATCTAACCCATATTGTGTAATTCTGAGACTAGCATGGGAATTTTGTAGTTTATATATTCATCAGTTTTCACATAAGGCTTAGCTAATCTTTAAGCTTTGCATTACCATATGTTTCTTACCAGTGTTTGGTGATTATACATAACTGCTTGACAATTTCTAAGATACCCTTTCTAAAAATTAAAACTTAAATTTTATTTACAGAATGTTATACCAGATCCTTCAAAATACTGTGGGCCCTACAAACCACCTGGTATCTTAAAGCAGGAGCATCCTACCTATAGTACAGGAGATGATCATGGTCATGATACTATTGGTAATTTGCCTTTTATACACTTTTCATGATTAAAAGTTAATTACCTTCTTCTTCCCTGTTCATGTACCAGAAGTTGCTTTTGGCAAGTAAGTGCCTCTCTCTCATTTTTTCTCTTTCATATACATATAATTAAGAGATTTTATATGTACATGTATATATTTATATATATATGTATGATATATATGTATAAAACCTTGTTGTAGCATCTGCATACAGTCAATGATAGTTTTTTATATTGTTTCCTTTTTTTTTTTTTTTTTTTTTTTGGTGGTAGTACTAGGGACTGAACCCAGATATGCTGTACCACTGAGCGACTACCCACACATCCAGGCCTTTTTATTTTTTATTTTGAGACAGCACCTCACTAACTACTAACTTCCCTAGTCTGGCCTCAAATTTGCAGTCCTCCTCAGCCTCTCGAATTGCTGGGATAGGCATGTGACACTGTGCCTGGCTATTGTTTGCTCTATTAAAGTAGCCTTAAATAATTTTTTCCAAGTTTTAGTACGAACTTTTTTCTACTAGTCCATTTCAGTGATTTTATTTGGAATTACCTTTGAAAAAGAATGGAAAGTAACTCACCAATTTGAAGAGTGAGGATATGGGATGTCTAACAAATGATGTTATAAAGTCAGGTCACTACAGTGCATAAATGATACAACTGATATAAGTTTCACTATCCACAAACTTTCCCTTTACTTCTCCCTGAAGTTAATGAGAGCATATTTATATTATTTTTCTAGTTGGAGGCTGTGAAAACACAGTAAAGTACATAGGCTAGTGACTTATAAACAACTGAAATGTATTTTTCACAGTTTTGGAGGCTGGAGATCCAAAGTCTGGATGTGGAGAGATCTGGTGTCTGGTGAGGGCCCATTTCCTAGCTCATGGGTGATGCCTTCTTCATATCCTCATGCAGTAGAAGGAGCTAGCCAGCTCTTTGGGCCTCTTTATTAAGGGTAGTAGTCCCATTTGTTAGTGCTATGCCTTTATGACCTAATCACCTCCCAGAAGCCCCCTCACTAAATTCATCACTTTGTGGACCAAATTTTGGGGGATCAAACATCCAGACCAAGAATTTACCAACTGCTCAATTGTTTGGTTATATTTGAGGTAAGTTTGAGGTACTGACAACTTTTTTGTACTTCTAGGCATGGTTGTAATCCATAAGACGGGACGTACTGCTGCTGGTACATCTACAAATGGTATAAAATTCAAAATACCTGGGTTAGTGTTTTCATAAGAACAGAACTCTCAAATATACATATAATGTAAAGCAGTATGTCCTAGGTGCTATGGAGGATAGTGCAACCAAGTACAGCCCTAGCCTCACAGCTGAGACAGGTAAATGTGAAAGAAAACACATTACTACCTGCTAAGTGCCAAAGGAGGAGTCACAGCCAGTGTTTTAGAGATCATGGGTGTCAGAGAGGTTTTCTGTTTAAGACGAGTAGTTAGGAACTCCAGTAAGGTGATGTGAGCTAGGAACTGAGCCTATAACCACAGAAAGGAAAGGGGATAGGCACTGACAGATGCAAAGTAATGATACTTTAGATTCAGGGCTTCTGCTGGCTGAAAGAGATTGTCAGTGTGTATTGAGGTAGAAGGTAAGACTGCAAAGGAAGACTGAAGCCATATCCTAAGGAGTCTTATGTCAGTTTAAGGAGTTATAAATTTTATTTTGAAATGGTAGAAAAGGATTAAAGATTTATTACAGGAAAAACTTTGGCAAGAGTTTGGCACATTATGTAGGAAACAAGAATAGATGTTAGGTAAGGAAAATCAATTTTGAACCTGTTAAAATAATCCAGAAATTTGATGATAAAGAATGGTAATAATAGAAAAGTCACTGTCAATCTGTAAATATCTTCTCAGCATATAACTAGCTGATTACAAATTTTTTAATTTTTTAAATCAACAAGTAAAGCATTTATGATATGTCATGAAGTTTTCATATATGCATACATACATACACAGACATAGTGAAGTAGCTAAATCAGGTGACTAAACTTATATTTACCTGATTATTTATATTTACATGATTATTTTTTGTAATTACAACTTAAAATCTGCTGTCAGCAATTTTCATATAGACAATAATAAAGGTATTGTTACTGTAATCATCATGATATACAATAGATCTCATGAAGTTATTCCTCCTAACTGAAATCTTTGTGTCCTTTGACCGATGTCTCTCGTGTCCCCCGACTCCCTGGTATCTAGCAACACCATTTTCAACAGTTCTATAAGTTCAACTTTTTTATACTCCACATCTGATAATAAATTCTTACATATATATATATAACCTAAGTTGAAAAACTAACAAAAACCTTTTCTCTTAGTTGCAAAGAATTTAGTTAAAACAATAATTAGTAGTTATGTGGAAATATTCCCTATTTTGGAAACTGTTCATAATATAATTTATTTTACACTTGATTTCCTGTCCTAAATTCTTATACTGTGTGCTCACAGTCGCATAGGAGACTCACCAATACCTGGAGCTGGGGCCTATGCTGATGATACTGCAGGGGCAGCTGCAGCCACTGGGAATGGTGACATATTGATGCGTTTTCTGCCAAGGTGTGTCTTCTTACATTTGTGAATTTGAGGGATCTTTAGAGGGGATGTGTTCTCTGTCAAGATTGAAAATAATTTTTTGTATTGTGTAATCTGAATTTTTGTGCTCAAGATCTTTTTAGAACTTTGTATACAAACTTTTTGCCTATCCTTTAGTTAATGGTCATTCAGATTAAGTAATCATAGTTCCTTGAAATACAATAGTACTTCTCACCTTACTTCACAGATAATATTTATGATCTATTCAAATGCAAGACCACTAGGTCAAGGAGCTGTGATAATTGATGAAAGTAGGAAGCATAGTCCCTATGTACTGTTAATTATTAAAATATCACGTTTCATACATGTACAGTATTTTCTCCTTTAATTGTAGCACCTTTTTAAAATTAACCTCTATTCACTGTGATTTCTGCTGTATTACTAATTGACAGTAACTCAGCCAAAACCGAAAATAGTCCTTTTCTGAAACTAATGGTGAATGACTTGAATAGATGATATTATATCCAGATTTCCTTACCTTGAGGTTGATGCTTTAGTCAGTGTTAGCTACTCCCGATCATTTATATGTATTCTGTCAAAAGTGACATTTTTGGTGCTTTTAAATTTCTAATTTAGAGTTACCCAATTTGGAGTTGGCATTTATTCTGTGATACTGAAGTTCTCTCTGTTTAAATCAGCTACCAAGCTGTAGAATATATGAGTAGAGGAGAAGATCCAACCATAGCTTGCCAAAAAGTGATTTCAAGAATTCAGAAGTATTTTCCAAAATTCTTTGGGGCTGTTATATGTGCCAATGTAACTGGAAGTTACGGTAAGTTGAATTTGAATTTTGATTTATGCAAACTTCCAAATGTTTATTAAACATACCCTTTTAAATACTGTACTATGGAATACACTATATTCAGTAGAAAAGGGGACTATGTTGAGTAGACTCTGGGTAAATGTTCATTGATAATCTTTCAAGACCCATAAAGTGTTAAAATATACCTAAAACCCTTTTTGGCTGACTGCTGGTAGTTATTTATGATCTGTTCTTTGGTTATAGTTCTTATCTTCCACATGTGTCCTAAAGGGAGTTCAGCTTTAGCATCAGTACATGTTAAGATGTGCTAATTTAGTCCAAAGCTTTTACTAATTAGAGGTAGGTAGGGATAAATTATTTCCTGTACTTCTTTTCTACTCATTTACTTAAATGTTTCAGCCATTTAGATCTTCTTGAGGCTCCAGAGAACAAAATGTATTACTAATTAGTAAACCAAAGAAGTTAGCAGAATTATTTTTGCACTGTTTGAGGCATGTCTTTTGCTTCATTTACTTTCCGTATGAGCCTATCACAGTTTCAAAGCATTTTAAGATCAACCACTGCTGATTCTCATTAGTGAATTTTCAGATGGAGAAGATATACAGCTTACTGATCAATACAACTTATTAGGTTAGACTGCTTATTATTTTCTTTGATCTTTTACTTCCCACACGTCTGTATTTGAAAAACTTATTTGAGGAATTCCTTATTCTTTTTTAAGTACTAAGATACAAAGTCAGTAAGATATGGGGGAGGGAAGGTTTTATGTATGAAATAAGTCAGCTTCATCGATTCCCTCTTAAGAAATAAACTGTAGAAGGCTCACAGTTGGATTTAATAGGATGGAAAATGCTAATTATATAATTGTAGATGAATTTAAAATGACTAGTACCTTACATTTGAAGTAATGGGAGTAGAAGGGACATGTCCCCCAGTGACTTTTAAGCAGAAGATGAACTCAAGACAAAAAGCATCTTGTCAAATAACTCTTCTTTCTATGAGATTAAAAAAGTAGGAAAAAAAAAAAAAAAAACAAGCAGTGGTGTTATATGTGTGAGGGATGTTAATGGATGAATAATAGGAATGTTCTAGTAGCTATGGAAATAAAATTTTTGGAGGATGCACCTGAATAATTTCTTATAAGAAAGCAACACGAAAACAGTAAAATACTAGAAACAACAATCAGCAGATTTTCCGAAGCTCAAGGGGATTCTTCCCTACCACCTCTTTTCTTTCTCTTTCTCTCTCTCTCTCTCTCTCTCTCTCTCTCTCTCTCTCTCTCTCTCTCTCTCTCTCTCTCTCTCTCTCTCATGACTACTCAGTACTAAGGAGTGATCTTCTTTGTGGCTTTATCATACATAGGTATAAAATAGCCAGTGTCCAGGCAAATAGCAATATCTGTGTTGGTTATAAATATTTGAATCCTGTATTTAACCTCACAACTTTCTCTTTTTTGACCCAAGGTGCTGCTTGCAATAAACTTACAACATTTACTCAGTTTAGTTTCATGGTTTATAATTCTCTAAAAAATCAACCAACTGAGGAAAAAGTTGACTGCATCTAATCCATCTTTTTTGTCACTATCTGTACTTGAAGAAGGAAGAAACAAAAGCAAAAGGATATGATCATCGTGCAGTGGTTCTCATGTATTTTAAGATTCTTGTATAAAATAAGCACAAAAATAAATTTATTCTGAAATGGCACTTTCTATATCTGAAATTTTCATATTATCAATTTTTATTTAAGCTTTGTATGCCCCCTGAAAATTAATATCCATATGTGTGTTGTATATATTTAAAATGTAAATGATATTTGATTTTCTGATTGATGTTGCAAGAAATTGCTACTTTGGGGATTTATTTTCACAGTGATGTACTAAATCCAAATCATCTGTATTTGAGTACTTCAGATAATTAAACTACACAAGCCTCTTAGGCCTTTCTCAAAGAAAGAGTAACACTAAGAGGTGGCATATTCACCCTGGTTGAATTTCAGTTTGTTATGTTCAATATGACATACCTCTTACCACTGATTGTTAATTTTACCTAGTGTTCCTAATAGCTTGAAGCAGGAAGAATGCTGTTAATATAGGTGCTTTTTATTTTGCACATATTAGAAAATATGGTCCTTCTTCTGATAAACCATATTGATTTTGTTAGGATTACTCTCTGATGGACCTCTGAATGTAGGAAAGTTCTGGAGCCACAAAAATCTCTGATCTTTAAGCTACTGGTATTCAGTATTGATCATGTCTTTTGCAAATCATTAGGGGCATTTGATTTGTACTGTAATTTTACTAATGTCTCCTGCAGAGATGGGGGTTACAATTAGAAATAAGTCAATAAATGTGTTTTCTGGCTTGGTATTATTTTCCTAACTTTTGAACTATCTCTGACAAGTACGTGGAAGTGTGTGTCTGCTTTCTCAGCAACATCCTTTTTTTTCCCCCCCTCGGTATCAGGATTGAATCCCAGGCAATTTACCACTGAGCCACATCCCAGCCCTTTTTACTTTTTGAGACAGATTTAACTAAGTTGCTTAGGGCCTTACTAAATTGCTGAGACTGGCCTTAAGATCCTCCTGCCTCAGCCTCCCAAGCAGCTGGAACTACAGGCATGCACCACTGCACCCAGCTCTCAGCATCACCTTTTTCCTTTCAAATGATTCTCTTTAAAATCAGGACTCATTAGTAAAACTATATATACAGTATTTTCCTCAAAATTCAGTATTCTGCACCCATTTTGGTGTTGACTGTCTGTCATAATTTAGGGTAGAAAACTGTAATGTTAGCAGGGGTGGGTAGGGCATACACCCATAATCCCAGCAGCTTGGGAGGCTGAGGCAGGAGAATGGTGAGTTCAAAGCCAGACTCAGCAACTTAGCAAGGCCTTAAGCAACTCAGCAAGACCCTGTCTCTAAATAAAATACAAAAAAGGGCTGGGGATGTGGCTCCGTGGTTAAGTGCCCTGGGTTCAGTCCCAGTACAAAATAAAGAAAGTTGTAAAGTTGAGAGTGATATAGATCACTTGTTCTCAGGCTTTGCTATGTTCAATACTGACTGGGGAACCTCTTTAAAATCCTCTGCTCTATCCCACTAAATCAGATTCTCCACAAATGAGGACTCAAGGTCTAGATTTAGCAACGACTTATGGTAGTCTGAAAGCTAATAAGGAGACAGTTCTGCAGATTCATACTCAATAAAGCAAAAGAAGAAACCTCAACTTTCGAGGGTTCCCAGGAAGGATACAAACTTGCTTAAATCTGATACGAGGCCTTGGAACAGAGACAAGAAGCCAGATTTAAACTTGCAATATATTTATTTTAAGATGATACTCCTGTTTTGCATATTTCCATTAATAAGTTAGGCAGTCTTTTACCACCAGAAAAAGGAGAGTAAAGCTTAAAGTATTCATGGCCTGTCACTCCTCAGCAAATTGGGAGTTCAGCTGACAAAAATCAACCTACATGTTTGTAAAGGATGCTTTCTCTTTTATTCACACCCCTCCTGATGAAAATAACATCCCTATATATCTAAAGTAGAAAGAGAAATGGAATTAGCTTTGGAAATATTTTTAAAGTGCTGTTTGAATAAGATATTATTTAAATACTGCATATGTGTTATCCTTTCTTTTGAGAAGATAAAATTATCCCTAGTGAAGACATGTACAAAGGGAACTCACATCTTCGATGATGTTTGGATACCAGTGTACACTGGGGTTGCAGGGAGGTCACGTAGGAAACAGTGAGATGGCACAGTCAGCAAAGGATTTATGAGCCAGTCAAAGATGGAACTCGACTGTTTCCCTAAGACATAGGAAAAGCAAGAGAGTCACCTTGAAAGGGAATCCTAGAAAATGTAATCATGGTCTTAAGTTTTCCTGGCAGACAGTAATTGTTTTCCTCCACATATCCTGGCCATGGTGTTGTTACAGATTCACAGCTGTTATGTAGCGTAGGGTAAAGGTAAGGGATACAGTTCAGAACTTTTGCCCCATTCTGCCTTTTTTCAACCCTATCAGAAATGTGCATTTGCCTGCTACCTAGGTGAAGTTACCTTGTCCTAATCCTATATGTGGATTAAGCAACTTTCCTAATTGATTCTGAAAACATTAATTTTGTCACTTAGATTCTTCTTTTTGACTTTTTTATTCTCACTACTTCTCTGTTCTCAGAGTAGAGAAAAGCTTTTTGGACCCAGTTCTTTCATTTAACATAACCAGCACAGGAGTTGGCAGGCTTAAATTTGAGCATTATCTTAACCCATTTTAACAGCAACACTTAGAAAAAAGGAAGTGATTTTGATATCAACAGTATCAAAATGTCTTGATTATTATCCCAGAGGCTGCACTTCACTTGAGTGGTTTTTATTTTTAGCACAATAGACAAAAAGGAAAATGTTAACCAGAGTATGTAATAAAGATTTTGCTAATTTTGTGTTCTTTGTTACTCACTTTGATTAATCTGTGGAACAAATTTTTTAAATTGTTTCACTTCCTTTGTTTGAAGGGGGCAGAAATGATTTCCTGTGTGTTCTCAATTCTACTAGCTACAGTATATGCTGGAAAAGCCTTGAATTACCTTCAACAAACATTCTCAACTCTGCCTACCTGGCATATTGTAGGTTTTGGTCTTCTTGGTCTCCGTGCAGTCATGTGACTTTCTGGTAATGAGTGTTAAGCAAAAGTGGAGTGTGAGACCTTCCCAGGCTTACTTTTCTTTTCACGCATAACAACATGATAGTTGCTGCCCCCATCAACCTATGTCCTTAAATGACCATAATACCCCATGACAGTACAATTCACATGTATTGGGATTCGATATAGACTACCCATGTATAAAATACACTTGAATGGTTAAAAAGTTTTATGCAAATTATTAAACTAATGACAAGCAAAAGTCTTTAAAGGTCAAAAGGAATTTTTTTTACAAATAGACATCTAGAGAGATTGATAGGAAATTAATCAAGAATTTTAAAGATATTGCTGGATGACTTAATACTTTTATGGTTTAGAAAAGAAGCATACATTCTGATTTAACTATAAGACTGGAAAAGGCAAAGCTCTGGAGACAAAGATCAGTGGCTGCAAGAGGCCAGTGGAGAGTGAGAAATGAATAGACAAAGCACTGGCTATTTTTAGGGCAGTGAAACTATGGTCCTGCAACAGCATCAGCATATTAGTATGGACAATGAATAGAACAAGAAAGAAATACTGGATGCATGTCAGTATACATCTATCCAAGCCTATAGGAAGTACAACACTGAGAGTGGACTCTAATGTAAATTATGGATTATAGGTGATGCACCAAAGCAGGTACATCAATTGTAACATATGTGCCACTCTGGTATGGTACATTGATGGAAAGCAGACCATCAATGAATTTGGGTGAGAGGGTGTAGAAGAAATCTCTACCTTCCTCAGATTTTGTTGTGAGCCTAAAGATGCTCCTAAAAAAATAATATGGTATGAGCTGAGCACAGTAGTGCACACCTCACTAATCCCAGTGGCTCAAGAGACTGAGGCAGTGTAATCCCAGTGGCTCAAGAGGTTCAGGCAGGACAATCATAAGTTCAAAGCCAGCCTCAGCAACCTAGATAGGCCCTAAGCAACTTAGCAAGATCCTTCTCAAAAAATAAAAACAGACAGGATGTGATTCAGTGGTTAAGCACACCTGAGTTCAATCCCTGGTGCCAAAAAGAAAGAAAAAACACTTAAAAAGAAAAAGGCACATATTATATAGACTATTTTTTATCATGTGGGAGGGAAGTTCAAGTATTAAAGGTCTTAATCTGAGTATATGCTAGAGTATAATATAATAATAGAAGCCAGCATTGATTTAGCACTGGACACTGAACTCTTGTACATGAACTTTCTTATTTAATTACACCAAAAGCCAATGAGGAAGGTAATACTAGTATCCTTGGAATAGATATTTTATGCATAGTAGTTATATTCACTTCAGGCACACAATACTGGCTTTTGTTCCAGGCTATATATATATATATTTAGACATATGTGTATATACGTATATAGTTTGTTGTTGGTAAAACATTGTAGACCTGCAGGAGATAAAAGATAAGAATGAAAATAATTGTTTTACAAGTTCGGAACCTAAGGAATGGTTTAACAAAGACCAAGAAAGATAATCTTTTTTGAGATTTTCTTGTAAATAGTTCACACAAGGAATTTTGAGTTAATTATAAAATTTCCAGAAGTTTCCTTACCTCAAATACCATATAAAACACCTAAATGTTAGCTGCACATATTTGAATAAAATATTCAAATATTAACTACATAATTCAAATTTTAACAAGTTACACTTAAAATGCTGCATACCAAATAATAAATATTTCAATTAACATTTCCTTCCTTTATTCAAAGTATTCTTAGTAGAGCTTTATTCTTATAAAATACTGACTTGAAGTTGTTAGAAATATACATGTATGCTATACACAAGGAAGTAAAAACATCTGTTTTTTCTATATGAAGTGATTTGGTTTGGGAAGGTAAATAATAGGTATAATGTATTTTTAAAGGATATATTATGCACATATATTTTCATAGCCCATAATTATTAATTGTTGAACTTCTTTTTAAAGTCTCATTAATTCTGATGCTTGGTGATTGAATTTTAGACATAATTGCACTCAGTATCTCTTATAGTATAATTAAATTCATTGGAATAAAAATTTCTGGTGACATAAATATATAAAATTAATGCTTACTGTGAAGATAAACTAAGACCTATCCATGTCACTTTGCTGGTCAATTTTGTGTTAAGGTTCCTGTTTTAGTCAACTTTTTTGCTGCTGTGACTAAATGATCTGACCAGCACAATTATAGAGGAGGAAAGTTTATTTGAGGGCTCACAGTTTCAGAGGTCTTAGTTCACAGAAGGCTGACTCCACTCCTCCTCGGGGCTCAATGTGAGGCTGAACGTCATGGCAGGACGGAAGCAGAGAGAGTCTCTACTCTCCAGATACAAACATATACCCCAAAGCCACACCCAATTCCCACCTCCTCCAACCACACCCTAGCACTTCAATTAATCCCATGAGGGACTAATTCACTTATTGGATTAAGACTCTTACAACCCAATCATTTCTCTACTGAACCTTCCTGCATTGTCTCACACTTGAGCTTTTGGGCCACACCATAAGAGTTCCAAAACCTTAAAAAAAAAAAAAAAAAAAAAAAAAAAAAAAAAACTTCTAAAAGAGCATATTTAAAATTTTTATTTTTTTGAGTATTAAACTTCATGTGTTACTCAGTATATTTTCAACTGCTACAAAGTTAGAAAGATGACAATGAGGTCCACAAAAACAAGAATTGTTTGTGATTAATACATGCTATATGATAAATGTTTTGCTATATGATAAATGTTTTCTTGTACTACCCAAAGTCAGATAATAAAGAAGTGTTATAATTCAGTATTTGAAGAAAGCAAACCCACTTGAAGGATAAAGTGTTTGCTACATTCAGAAGGGATATAATGGAACTTAAAACTGCTGTGATCAACCTATTTGCTTCTGAATTAAAGAGAAAGGAAGCTATTTATAGTTCTAATGCATGGACAGTGCACTAAAGAATTGGTCAAACTGATTTAAACTTGTGACCTTACCATGCAGTGCATTAGATGTATTTGCTCATCTATTTTCTTTAATTAAAATCTGATTTCTGTAATGTGGATGGTGACATATAATATTTATAAGAAAATCAAAGTAAATGTAGAAAAACAAAGTTCCTTCTAATTGCTAATGATCTATCTCTATTTCATTCTAGCTTGTGCAAAAGCCTTGAGCACCATAAATGTCAAAATACTTCTTTTCCATTCCTAAATAAAACCAATATTATTTGTCTCCCTTTCTTGTTCTGTTCATTGTAATTAAGCTGATTCAAAATAACCAAAGAAAAGTTCAGAACAAAAGAAACATTAGATGCTCCAAGCTCATTCAATTTAGTTCAAATGAGGCTAAAGCAATGCTGTGCCCACTTTTCCAGGCAAAACCAATCGCTAAATGTTAATTGCTTGAAATGGCTGTATTTACACTGCGCATGTCAGCAAGCACTATGTACTAGGGCTTATTTCCCCCCAAAAGAGACACAGTCTTTTAGATTTTGAGAAAATATGGCATAAACACACACACATTGTCTTAGAGGAAATCTGAAACTTGATTACTTGAGTTCAAACCCTGGCGTTCTCAGATATTAGTTATGTGACCTTGAGCAGTTAACTGATTTCCTTGTGCCTCATTTTCCATAAAGTGATAATGTTGATAAGATACCTGAGGCTACAGGTCTGATGTTGGTGTCCTTCCCGCTCCCCATCCCAGGTTCACTTGTGGAGCCTAACACCCAGTGGGATAGTAGTAAGAGGTGGAGCCTTTGGGTAGTGATTAAATCATGAGGGCTCTACTCATGAATGTGATCAGTGCAGTTATGAAAGAGGCTCTAGCAAACTCCCACTTGAGGACATATTGAAAGCACCACCTTCTGGCGCCCTGATGCACACCTGTAAGGGATTTGGCTACTGGATTCAAGAAAACAAAAGAAAGGAAGGAAGGAAGAAAAGAAGGAGCCACCTATGGAACACAGCAAGCCTTCACCAGAAATCAGATCTACAGGTGCCTTGATCTTGGACTTTCTAACCTCCAGAACTGTGAACAATGAATTTCTATTATTTGTAATTATCCAGTCTAAAGTATTCTGTTAAACAGCCCAAATAGATTAAGACATCTATCTTTCAGAATTGTGTAGGAAAGTTGCCAAAAGAATTTAGAACAGTGTCTGGCACATAGAAGGTACTCAGCAAATGTAAGCTAATATTATTTAGACTAAAGCAAGACAATCAGAACCAATAGTCTTTAAGTTACTGTATCTGATATAGCATGTACTTTTGTAGCCACCATTTATAGCACATTGAGCTCTTCTGTTAATTCACTACATTATGCCCAAAAATGCAAACAGGGAAGCTAAGCTCTAACATCCAACCTCTTGTGCTAATTCAGATCTCCCCTTATATAAAATTTCTTTCTTTCTTTCTTTTTCTTTCATTTTTTTTTACAGACTGCATTTTGATTAATTGTGCACAAATGGGGTACAGCTTTTCGTTTCTATAGCTGTGCACGATGTAGATTCATACTATTCGTATAATCATACATGTACATAGGGTAATGCTGTCTGTCTCATTCCACCATTTTTCATACTCCCCTCCCTCTCATTTTCCTCTGTGTAATCTAAAGTTCCTCCATTCTTCTCTTTCTTTATTAAAAAAAAATGGTAGTTGTAGGTGGACAGCATGCCTTTACTGTATTCATTTATTTTTATGTGGGGCTAAGGATCGAACCCAGTGCCTCAAACATGCCAGGCAAGAGCTCTGCCACTGAGCTACAGCCCCAGCTCCTACATTACTTCTTAATCACAGTGTGTTATGCAAAGAGTGCCTTCTCACAACCTTCTTAATGTTTAATATCCTTTCAGGAGCTTGCAGGCTGTGTGGATCTTTTCTCCCTCTAGTCCTTTAAAATTATTTAAAAAGAAAGAAGAATTTAAATAAAACAAACCCATGACATCAAAGGATATGCAAAGAGGTCAGTGAAGGACTTCAAAGAAAAGCTTTGAAAGATAGAAGAAAGGTGTCAAAAAAAGGAAAGTGAGGGAGATTACATCCTGGCAATTATAAAACTGGAAAAATTAAGAAATCAGAAATGTCAGTAATGATACAGGAAACTAGAGATTAAGAAGAAGAAGGAAAAAAAAAAAAAAAAAAAACCCATAACCCCCACTCCTTTCCCTAGATTTGGTTCATTTTGTAAAAGGTATTTAAGTGGATACAGCCCAACCTGTGTCTTACCTAGCCAGATGTTGGCATTGGAAAGGAACTACTGCTTGGCATTATTTAATAAAAACCTTTTTAATTATATTTTTTTTTTTAGTTTGACACAATATCTTTATTTACTTTTAAGTGGTGCTGAGGGTTGAACTCAGTACCTCACATGTGCTAGGCAAGCGCTCTACCACTGAGCCACAATCTCAGCCCAAATAAAACCCTTTAATAGTTCACTGCCAACCCATATTCAACAGAACATTAAGTCAAATTACACAAGTCAATTAGAAATTCTATGGGAAACAAAATGGAGGGTAAGAAATTATCTGGTATTCTGTATTTGAAGAGCAGGACAAACAGAAACACAAATATCTGATTATCCAGAATTGCATGAAGATCCTCCACTCCTCTCCAATCCCTGGAGGATCCCAAATATTCTCAGAGGAAGCAATGCCTCAAATGAAGATTCAAGCATGGTTGTTTGCTGAGATCCTACCTAACTATAGAAGAGTTTAGACTGGACTAACCTTTCTTAATTAATTAGAATCCCTAATAGTTTGGCTTAGAAATGAACTTACTCTGTTGTTTTAGTCAGATTTTTCACTGCTGTGACTGAAAGATCTGACCAGAATAATTTTAGGGAAGGAAAATTTTATTTGGGGGCTCACAGTTTCAGAGGTCTCAATCTTCAGTCAGGGGGTCCCATTCCTCAGGGCTCAAGTTGAGGCTGAACATCATGGCAGATTGTGTAGCTGAAGAAAGCAGTTCACATGATGATCAGAAAGCAGAGAGAGAAGCTCCACTCTGCAGATACAAAATACATACCCCACAGCCAGATCCCCAATGAAAGACTTCCTCCGGACGCACCCCACCTGCCTCCAGTTACCACTCAGTTAATCCCATCAGGGATTAATTCACTGATTGTGTTAAGGCTGTAACCCAATCATTTCTCCTCCAAACCTTCTTGCATTGTCTCACACATGAGCTTCTGGGGGACAGACACCACATCTAAACCATAACATCTGCCTTGGCAATCTTGGCAGAAGAGGCCTCTGTTGGTTGAGGCCTTTGCTGACTTGACATCACAGCTCAGAACTTTTTCCACCCTTGTCTTTCTATAGGTGTGAGCACAAGAGCACATTCCAGCAAATGTCCTGCATACAAATTTTTGACTCAGAATCTGCCTCCCCAGATTCCCACCTGCAGTAATAGAATATATTCCAGTGTAGAGTCCCTGTATGCATTCTGAGCTTATTCAATATATACAACTACTATTGGAATGAGAAGGGTATGAAATGAATAACTCTAGTCGTTCCTCTTGAACTTTGGGCAGTTAAGACTGGTAAACCTCAGTTTTCTGATCTGTAAATGAAGTGAGATACACTCACATGAATATTATTCAGTCCTAAAAGGAAGGAAATTCTGACACAGGCTACAGTATGGCTGAACCTTAAGGAAATTATGGTAAGATATTAAAGGAGTCACACACACACACACACACACACACACACACACACACAAGTACTATATGATACAGTACTTAGAAATACCTAAAATAGTCAAATTCATAGAGACAGAAATAAATGGGTGGTTACCTGGAACTGGGGAGAGGAGACAATAGGGAGTTAATGGTGTGCAGGTTTCATTAAGATAATTATTTAATAATAATAATAATGATTAAGGTGGTAAATATTATGTATTTTACCAGGAGGGAGTGGAAAGAGGGAGAGAAAAGATGATTATTCTGTAATGATCTCCAAAGTCTTCACCTTTGAATAGGTCCCCATAGATATCACTTTCTCCCTTTTATCATGTATTGACATTGAACTGCCTGTTGTTTATTACAATATCTCTAGTTCCTGGAAATTCCAGGTTTATAGATTCATTCCTACTCAGTTTCATCACTAGTCAGCTATTAAAAGAGTGTATAGACCATCAGGCCAGATAAAGACCTCATAAGAGTCATTCACTTAGTTACTTCAGCATAACAAATACCTGAATATAAAATGCTTAATTATTACCCTGATTATGACTAAAAGAGTTTGGGCAAAGAAGTTTATTCCAACAATATCAAAATGCAGGCTTTGTACACAAGCCTCTGGGGCAGAGGTCACAATCTGCCAGTCCTCTGATCAAAATTATCTTCATATATATTTTGTTTGTTAGTTCAATGTTCAAAATATTTGAATATGTTGCAAATGTTCAAAAAATGTAATGAAAAGAAAATTGTCTTCTTTTATCACTCTTTTTCAACATTGTACCAGAAGTCCTAACTAATGCCATAGGCAAAAGAAGGAAATAAATGGTATATAGATCGGGAAAGAAGAGGAAAAAAAAAAAAAACTGTATCATAAATGGTATATAGATTGGGAAGGAAGAAATAAAAACTATCTTTGTGGATGAAATGAATATTATCTGTGTAGAAAATCTGAAATAATCAACACGAAAAATCTAGTAGAACAAATAAACAGTTATAGCAAGAGAGCACCATTCAAGAATAATATACAAAGTCAATCATTTTCTTATATATCAGCAATGAACAAATGAAATTTGAAACTAAAAACAAAAACCACTTACATTGACAACCAAATATAATGAAATACTTAGGCACAAACCTGACAAAAATATGTACAAGATTTATATGAGGAAAAGAACAAAACTATGATGAAGGGAACAAAAGACCTAAATAAATGGAGAAATATTCTGTGTTCATAGATAAGAAGACACAATACTGTCAAGATGACAGTTCTTCTTAACTTACTGTACAGATTCAATGCAAAACAATTCAAATTTCCAGTAAGGTATTTTGTACATATTGATAATTCTAAAATTTATATGGAGAAGCAAAAGACCAAAAATAACTAACACAGTATTGAAGAACAAAGCTGTAAAACTGACTCTATTGAACTTCAAGACTTACAATAAAGCATGGTGATCAAAATATTAAAGTATGAAAAATGGTGGAATGAGACAGACATCATTACCTGTGTACATGTATGATTACATGAATAGTATGAATCTACATTGTGCACAACCATAGAAATGAAATAATGTACCCCTTTTGTATACAATGAGTCAAAATACAGTCTGTAAAAAAACTATTATAGTATTGGTTGAATAGACAAATAGATCAATGGAATAGAGAGTGCAGAAATAGAATACTTAACTAGAGGCAACTGGTCTTTGACAAAAGACCAAAGACAATACAATGGAGAAAAAAATGATCTTTTCAACAAATGGTACTGAATAAACTGGACATCCAAAAATTAGAATCAAGTCACAGAACTTCCACCCTTCACAATAAAAAAAAAAAAAAAACCCACAAAATAAATAATATACCTACATTTGTTTTTTAATTTTTTAAAATTACTTTTTAAATTTTGGGTCTCCTTTTTTATACATATATATTTATTTTGTTTTCTTTTTTATTGGTTCTTTTTAGTTATACCTGACAGACACTTTGACATAATTATAAAAGCATGGAATACATCTGGTTCTAATATAGTCCCTAGTACCTCTTCTTCCTCTTCCATCCTACCACCCCCTGCTCCATGCCCTCTATTGATTTTTCAGTCATTTTTTAAAATGCAAAACTATAAAATTATGTAACTCCTAGAAAATGTAAAGGATCTGGGCTTGGCAATGAGTTTTACGTAGAAAATCTAAGGCAAGAACCATGATTAAAGTAATTGAGCCAGGACTGGGATTGTGGCTCAGTGGTAGAACACTCACCTAGCACATGTGAGAGCCTGGGTTCAATCCTCAGCACCACATAAAAATAAAATAAGGGTACTGTGTCCACCTATAACATAGTAATTGAAGTTCTGTGAAATAGACTATCAAGAGAATGAGAACCACAACTGGAAAAAATATTTGCAAAAGACATCTGATAAAGAACTTTCATCCAAATTATACAGAGAACTCTGACAACTCAGTAGTAAGAAAACAAACAATATTTTAAAATAAGCAACAGGCCTGAACAAACATCTAACTTAAAAAGATATACAAGCAAGCATATTAAAAGATGCAGCACATCATAAATCATTAGGAAATTCAAATTAAAACAACACTGAGATATTACTATACATCTATTAAAATGAACCAAAACCCAGAACTGACAATATCAAATGCTCTGGAGAATGTGGAACAAGGAAGAATTTTTATTCATTGCTAGGGAGAATGCAGAATGCACATGCAAAATGAAATACAAAATGGAAGATGATTTGGAAGTTCCTCACAAAACTAAGCATGCTCTTATCATGTGACGCAATCACATTCTTAGGCATTTTGCTACATGGGCTGAAAACTTATATACACACAGAAATCTTCACCCAGATGCTTACAATGACTCTATCCATAATTATCACAACTTGGAAGCAACCAAGATTTTCTTCAGTAAATGAGTAGATAATAAACCCTTGTACACCCAGACAACCCTTGTACACCAGTTCAGTGGTGAAAAGAAATGAGTTTTCAAGCCATGAGAAGATGTGGAGGAACCTTAGATGCATATTATTAAGTGAAAGAAGAAAATCTGTAAGGGTTATAGGCTTGTAATTCCAACCATATGACATTCTGAGAAAGCAAAACTATGGAACCAGTAAAAAGATTGGTGGTTATCAAAAGTTAATGTGGGGATGGGGAGAGGTGAATATGCACAACAGGGAGGGCAGTAAAACTATTTTACTCTATGATAGAACAGTGGCTGATAAATGTCATGAGATGTTGTTATTGGAGATGGGGGTCCACTGAGAGTGAGGACGAACGATGTCTCTGTCTCCCAGTAAACAGATATCAGAGACCAGGCTCAGAAGGCACAGATCAAATTTTACTTAGGATTGTAAAAGACATACATAGGCACATTATCCAATCGGGTTAAGATGCTTGTTAAAACATAGCGGAAACAACCTATAGGTAAGTTATACGTCGTACTAATGTAAACAAACCAAGTATCCCTAAGTGATTCTGTCCGGCAGCAAGTCTGAGACAAAGGACTGGGGGAAGGACGAGCTCCAGCACACAGCATGAGGCAAGGCAGCACAGGCGAACCCACATCACAGCTTGCTGTGATGCCTGTTGAGCAAGGCTTTCCCTCAGCTTGTAGCTCAGCCTCAGTAATTGCAAAGGCCTACAATCATGGTGAGTCTTTACCATTTCCTCAGTTTCTCCATCCAGACTGTTTGGTTTATTTAGACCATGGTGTCAGCAACTGCTGACAAATAAACTTGAGGAATGTTTCCTACAATGAGACATTTGTCAAAATGTAAACAGCAAGAGGGAATGGAAGTATAAACTACCAACTTTGGGTGATAATGATGGGTCATTGTAGCTTCCTAGATTGGAACAAATGTACCACTTTGGTGTGGGATGTTCATAGCAGGGAAGGCTAGGGAGGGAGCACTGGAGGTATTTGGGAACTCTGTATTCCTGTCCAATTTTGTTGTGAACCTAAAAACTGCTCTAAATTATTGCCTACTAAAAAGAAAAGGAAACAGTTTACCACTTCTCTGAAAACCTGGAAGATCAGTCACCATTACAATGACACTTCCCATGATGGCACTCATCAGGAGCTGTGTAGGAGCTGCTCTCTTGGGATATACACAAGCTCTCAAGTTGGTCAGAACCCCGCCAAGCATGCTTTATTCCTTCACATTTCTTGCCTGGCCATGGTCATTTGAGTCTGTGTCCCCTGCTGTGGAGGAACTGTAATGACTTCATTCTCTCACTCGTTTGTGCATCCTACTTTGAGATATAACATTTCAGCTACAGTACACAGAAGGAGTGCTAACTGGAAGTCAGAACATAGGTTCACAGTGGTGGCGACTCCAGACTTTCAAATAAAAGAGAGGGACTGCAATTCAGTTACAAAAAGGGTGACCCAGGAAGTTCTGCATTTGCACAGCAAGTACATGCATTTTTATACTGGTCTTCTTTGGGAAGTTGATAGAGACTAGAAGGGGGCTACTTCCAAAAAAATCTTTTGTCATTGACACTGGCTCAAACGCAACTCTGCTCCTAACAAGTTATGGCACCTTAGACTCTTTCTCTGAACCGCAAGTTTCCATAACTGAACCCAAAAGGGTAAACTAGAGATCACCTACTTAAAGTCCCCAACATCTGCAGTACTGTCTTGGAGCTTTTTAAAAATATAGGGTCTCAGTTTTCTCCCTAAACCTTCTGAATCAAATTCTGCTTTTTCACACAATCCTTAGCTGAGTCACATGCACAGGAGAATTTGAGCAGCACTGGCCCAGGTGATATCAGGTTCACTGCCTGATGAGTCAGCATTGTGAAATAGAAAGAATATAACATTGGAATTTGACAGACAGACCTAATCTGAAATTCTGTTTCTACTACCAGCTTATCTATATGCCATTGAACAAATCATGTTTTCTCCAAGCCCTTTTCACATCTGTCAGGTTAGGGATATTAATACATGCTTAATAAGAATATTGTGGTATTTATAAATAGTGAAGCACCTCTCACAGTGTCTGATACACACTAGGAATTGAGTACATATTAATTCTTCCCCCTTGCCCTCTCTTTCTTCCAGCATCAATAGTTGATAATTCTACAGCTCTCACTTCCTGGCACAGATCTACTTCCTACCACCAATGTCCCTAACTTAAGAAGAAAATAAACATAAAACACCAAATCTTGCAAAAGTAACATCCAAGTCTAAAAACACAAAGATACTGGGTGGCAGCAAACAGAATGAACTCAAGCTTTGATGTGCACTATCCCTTAGAAATAGATAAACTAGATTCTTCCTCTTCTGCTGTTGGTTCACCTAGAGACAATAAAACCAATGTTTTGTTTTTCAAATCATCAAAAGGATGCTGTTGCTTGGGAGCGAGATGTGTGTGTCCCTGGAGTGTCGTCTCAAAACAGGGCAATGTTGACCCGATTACCTATTAAGTGTTGTCGTCTCTCAAAATAACCCTGAAGAAATTTGTTTATTTTAAAGTTGTTAAGGGGAGAGAAACCTCTCCGACGATATCTTCTTAAAAATGCTGTTCCATTGTATTTTGAGGTGATACGTTTTGTCTTTCACTGAATATACTATTATTCAAAAATTGCTCGCTTATCATTACACTCTTCATTTTGAATTCCCTACACTGTGACTTTTCTGTAAATCTTTTATGAACAAGGTCTCTGGTGGGTCCTCTTTAATTGGTTAAGGATTATCAGCAGAGAACACTGTCAAAACTCTAAACAGTATTTCTTTTAAAAACTCATGGCACAAAACTTTTCCAGGGATAAGGTGTCTGGATGCAGATAAAAACAAACCATGTTCTCTGCCAACAAATACAATTTGAACTTGACTTGTCAAAATACAAAGGGCTTTCAAGTGCTCCATTAGCAGTCATATTCTAAAACTGCTTTGTTTCATAAAACTGAATCATCTGTGTTATGATTCTCACAAAACTGGTTTAGAGAAAGAAGGGAGTTGGAGATCTCTGCTAATAAAATATTCTTGTAGCTATTCTTTCAGGACATTGACTAACAGAAGGTACCTAATTCAAGAGCTTCTAAAGGGTTTCCTTCTGTCATCTTGCAAATCTATACAACCATTTTATTATCCAATGTGAATGAATAAACGCACACACAATCACACACGAATATTAATCACATGGACAGCAATTCCTCCTCTTTTCCCACATCCACAGATTATTGTCTGACTCAGAGAATTCATGCCTGAATTTATATTGACCTTGTTCAAAAATCCCTCATGACTTCTTCCTTCCATTACTATCTCACACTTATGAGTAACTTCTCAATCCTTTCTCCATGCGCCTTTCACAACATGAACAAATACTTGTTAGATTTTGCTGCAGACTTCCACAGATGGCACCGCTGACTAATGTGACTGCTACTACATTGTCACTAAAAGCCACTTCTAAAACTTGCATTAAACTTAGAAGTGATATTAGAGGTACAATAAATATCATTAATTCCATACAAGTCTATGCTGTTATACTTAGTTAATATCAGAACTACGCTTCATGCTTATAAAGTCATTTTTTTAAGTAAAACAGGCATTCAAAATCAAGACTGCACTCAAAATTAAAGCACAGGCAATATTTGCATGATATCTTAAGTTGAATGCAGACAAAGCAAGCTGATTCTAATATTATTGTAAGTTGAATATCATTAAGAGGATACATTTCCTGCCAAGGTATTCATACAAGGCATTCAAAAATGTAATACCACATCAGCAACTTTTTGATTATCTATAGTTTTTAGCTTAAAAATCCTATTTCCCTTCATTACTCTATTTGCTGTAATAGCCCTAGGATGCAGAGGATATATGCAAAAATTTTTCCACCTTTGAGAATTTGTTTTGGATTGGCATAATTTAAAATTAGAATTGAATTTAATCATGGTACTTTAAAATTACACTTTAATCCATCATATGGTTGATTTATAATGTATTTAAAGATGTTTTATGTCTATTGTTCTTAGATTTTAGAACGATCATTCTGAGTCATTTGTATTTTTGGGACATTCATTAATCCCAGCACATCTAAATTTGGATTTTCTTCAAACCTTCTTTCATTCAGGCAACTCCTAGTCAGTAGTTAATAGAGTGGGTTTTTCCCACCACCTGTGCCCATGAGAGATAAATTTTCACCAGGGAATGAACCAGAGCTGTCCACTCTAAATACAGATGGCTTCCTCTTCTTTTGAGATTCTGATCTGCTTTGGGAAATGGCTCAAAGGGTCAGGGATAGTTGAAAGAACTTTCATAGGAGACAATTTTTATATATCTCTTTTACCTGAGAGATTTTTCATAAGCCAACTCAGAACCTCTCTGCTTGGTATGCAGTACAGAAATAACTGGGTAAGTCTCTCATAAATTGAATTGAACTGACCATGGATTTGAAGTTACTGCCTTTCCCACTGAGTTAAAGCCAAATAGAGTTGCCTCCCTGGGCCAGGCTTTGATCAGTAGCATGGCACTTTCCTCTTCCTGACTTAAATGCATCCAGTCCCGAGCACTGGTTTTATTTAATGTTCTTGTTCACTTCACTGGAAATGCTTTAACTCTGGCACCTGCTGGCTGTGAAAGTGATTAGGATTTCATGGGACCAGAGCATTTCATTTCTAGTAAGCCACACCACGGCCCATAAATTAATACAGGATTATGCTTCAGCATTTACTCTGCAGGCTTGTTTTGAACTGAAAAGAAAAGGCAATTGAAGGATGAAGAAAAAAGGAAATGATGAGATGAAAAGTGAACAGTTTTACAAAACCTGACAGTATATATTAGCATAGGCACTTTCTTATGAGGAAACTAAGAAACTTACACCACTATAGCATTGTACCTAGTTAATGCTGATAAGCATCATTCTTTCCTCTCAAAACTGGACTCATTTTACATGTTGAATATATCTTAGCCTCTGTCAAAACGTATATTGGTAATCTTAAGTGTCTCTGAAAGCCAGTTCAGCAATTGGAGTCACAATTCCAGCTGAGTCCAGCTTTTCAGGCACTCCCCGCAAGGTGCCAGAAATATGAATAGAGCTGACTTTGATCCTCCAGGTCATTGTGTCCAAAGCCAAGTACTAGCAAGTGACCTCTGTTCACATCAAGAGGAACAGAAGAATCACCCTGCTACGCTCTATCTTAATTCTCATGCTTCCAAATAGTTAAAGATAGTGAAAATATTGCAGGCAAACTATGGCCCATAATAATACCTGATTTAGAATGGCCTCTGTGCTAAGACAAGATCCTACATTATATAAAGGTTGAAAGAGAATCAAAATAGCAATAATATCTATGGCACAAGTTCATCTAAAATTCAAATTTCGGTGTCCATCAACATTTTGTTGGAACACAGCCATGCTCATTTCTTTAAATATTGTCGATGGCTGCTTTTATACTACAATGAGAGGGTATAAAATATTCAGTTTATGACTCTTTACAAAAAAAGTTTGTCAACTCCTGTTTCAGATCACTAAGTTTTGGGTTAATTTGTTACATTATAGATAAGCAACAGTAACTGAAATGGAAATCAATACTGTTTCAAATGATATATATATAAAAAAGCATTTTGGTTGATTTTTTTAGCCACATACCTTTATAGTTAACATTCAAGAGGAAACTAGCAATGAAAAAAATTTAATATTGAACTTCCTGAGTATTTTCTCATTTATTGCATACAATGGCAATTTTCTTGTTCTAAAGAGAAACAGGATGAAACATTTCTTCAACTCCTACCGTATGCCAGACATGTTTTAGGCCATGTTAACAATTGTAAATTGAAACAGATAAAGATTCTGCTCTCTTAGAGGTAGTAGTCAAATGCAGAAGATAGAGGCAATCAAATAATTTCACAATACAATTGGTGATTGATTTGTTTTAAAAATTTGCATACAGTGCTCTGATAACAATAATTTAGCCTTGACTGGAAAATTTAGCCTTGACTTTGTGACAGCTAAACTTCCCCCAAGATGTGATCCTTAAGACAAGGCCCTAATGGAAACTGGAGTTAATTAGGCAAAGTGGAATGTGGGTGTTAAAGAGGGGAGAATTTTCTGGACTGCTGGAGTATAATACATTAGAGTAACTGAAAGGTTAATGTTCCTGGAGATAAGGAGAAAGTTGCAAGATAAGTTGGAGATTACAGGCCTGTGTAAACTGTTGTATTGGTTTTAATTTTTATCTTGAGGTACTAAAGTATTTTATGAAGCAGTGTGGGGAAAGAGAGGGACCTTGCCTTAATATAATCATATTCACATTCTGAAAAATCATTTTCTGATGTTGAAAAATAATCGATGTAAAGGAGAACTACATTACACAGAATGGGAAATAAGAAATGTTGGTGATAACCAGTATCAAGGAAATAACAATTTGAAACAAAATCTTTTCCCAACCCAGAAGTCCTCTCTGCAAAGGTAGAAGAGGAAAAAACACATGTCTTTGTTTTATTATTGAAAAGAATCTAATCAGAATGTGGTGCAAATGCTGAGAAATTGCAAAGACAGAAAGAAATCTCATTCTTTTATATAATCAACCAGATTCAACCCATTACATACACATTCTCAAGATCAATAACAAGTCCTCAAGTGAAAGGACTTGACAGCATTATTTGCTACACATAGTTCATCCTAATTGTACCTGGTAATTAAATTAGGATCACCATGTGTGACTGGACAATTGATTTCATGTAAGTGAAAACAAACTTCTTAAGTCCTTATGCTGGGACACAGTTTTACAATTTAGAGAGGGACTTTCTACTCCCATGACACAGAAATGGGGAGACAGGGTTGCTACCTCCCATTTATATGTTAAAGAAATGGCTCCAGGTCCCTGAAAAAAGACATTCCTAGGTCAAAGAGCTGACAAAACGTCTACCTAGGGTTCAAAAGTTTACATGCATTTCAGAGAAAGAAAAAAGTACTTAAAAGTTTACTTAAGTAAATGCCATGAAATGGGGGCAGGTATTCTTCTCTTATTTTCAACAGGGAAAATTAAGTCTCTTTTTACAATATATTTTTCTTCAGGGCAGTTCAAAGGGAAACGATACTTCAAAAAAGATGGAGCATTGAGGAATTAATAATATGCATTTTTGGGGGGGTGGGTACTTTGGATTGAATTCAGGGACACTCGACCACTGAGTCACATCCCCAGTCCTATTTTTTATTTTATTTTTGATTTAGGAACAGAGAAATCATTATTGACCTTAATGAGGACTGTTTCTAGGATATGCATGGAGCAGAAGGCAGATGGCGCTAAAGATGACGGTAGGTGGGAGAATAGAGTAAATAAAAGGAACTTTAGTCATTTAATGAAGTTTGCCTGTGAAGAGAAGATAGGGCAATACCTGGTGGGGAGTGGGTAGAGACAAATGTCCACTGCTTTTCCTTAAGAGGGGGCGGTACCTGAGCATGCTCAAAGCCAAGGAGAAGACTCCAGTACAAAGGGGAAAGTGAAAATCCAGGATAGAGAAGGAAAAATTGGTGATGTGAGATTTCTGGGGAAGGAAAAGAGGATAGGATTTGCAGCGTAGGTAGAAGAATTGAGTTCTTGCAAGTAAGGAGAGGTTAAGTGCATGCAGACAGCTCTGTATTCTAGGAAGCACTGAGAACCTCAATGAACAACTTACTAAAGGAATAGAGATTTTGTCACAATGAAGAAAGGATTTATACAAGTGTGAGCTTGATAGGAGGAGAGGAAGAAAGAGAAAGACAGACAGACAGACACAGACTCAGGCAATGATGTATGGGAAAGGAATAGTATTTCCAGAATCCTGGGACACTGGGGCTGTGGAGGACAAGGGCCACCGGTTTTGCATTGCTCTTCTATATATTCTCAGATTTCTCTTCTCATGCTTCTGTCTTGAATATTTGTCTTCTTCCAGGCTTTGTCCTGGGTCTTTTCCCCCCACACTCCCTTGGCTGTCTCATCTACTTCTATGACTCCTCAGTTAAGAATTGATGTTTCCCCCAGCTGTTCTCCCACCTCTCTCTCTCTCTTTCTCTGAAACTGGGTACATAGATCAGCATGCTTACCTGCAAGTCCCACTGGAATGTCCCACAATCATCCCAAACTCATAAGTACAAATTAAACTCATTTTTTTCTCACCAAACATGTTCCCTCTGCCATGTTTCCTGTCTTAGGCAATGCAAACTACATCCATTCAGGTGTTCAAGAACCTTCAAACTCTGTTCTCCAACACCTAAGCCTGGAATCAGTCATAGACTCTGCCTCACCTGCTACATCTTTCAAATCTATCCTTTTCTCACCATCCTTACCAGCAACTCCCTAAATTGTTCATCATTTCCTCTCCTTCAGATGATTGCAACAGTCACCTAATTTATCTTCTTACCTCTATTGACGGGTGTTCTCTGATGCGTTCTCTAAACTCTAGTCTGAGTGAATCTTAGTATATTCCAAATGGGATAACGCATACAATATTTTAGTAATTGCATTGATCCTAGATCCAGAAATACTCCTTAATAGAGTGTGAAAACGTGTCTTAATATGGTCTTTGCTGACACCACCAACCCCCACCTTTTTTAATTCCCCACCTCTCATTCTATCTCTAACCATATCCCCTTCTTTGCCAAAATAACTCCTCTTCACCCTCAACCTTTTATTTGATTTTTGTCATTGCTGCTGGTGCTTATTTGTTTGTTTGGAGGCACTAGTGATCAATCCTAAGACCATAAGCATGCTTGTCAAGTACTTTCCCACTGGACAATATCTCTAGCCCTTCCCTCTACATTAAACTTCATCCCTTCTTGTAGGGGGCTTTCTCTGGATCCCTTAATCCAGGTTGTCACTCTAAGTACTTCCTTAGCAACCCTTCTTCCCCTCCATCATAACATTTATCACACTAAATTCTTGTCCTTCTTAGGTGCTAAGACAGAGAACTATTTGTGGTAAGTATTGTTTCTCCAGATCCAAGTGTAATGTTTTAACCTAAGTAGGAAATCAATAGGTACTTGCATATGAAAGAAGGAAGGAAGGAAGCAATAAAACTCTAATGGAACAATAATTGAACTGATCATAAGGGAATTTTGCAAAAGTATAGGATGCTGTAGTAGCCTAGACATGAAAAAAGTGGTTTAAAGTTTAAAGGGTAGGCTTATTTACTATTTGTGGTACCTGTAGGCATATATAGATCATGCTTTCCTGAACCTGAAGCTAGAAGTAGAATTAATTACATTAAAACATTCATAACAAAATATTAGTGACAAAAAATGGTCTCTGTTTACATTGGTATATGAAGATTAGGTGGTGAGATGTGACAGGCTGTGAATTAGTCTGCAATAATTCATGCTTTGGATGCTTTTTCCACAACTGTGATAATAGGATGCCATCTTGACAGTAAGCAGGATTCAGAGCCCAGTCTATAAAATATTAAATTTTAAGTTTCTGTGCAAAAACTTTTTCCTAGATTTTTTTCTCCTCTAAGTACTTTAGTGTAAAAATAGAAAATAAAGACATTTGAACTTCATTTTTTAGTTAACATCTGGACTTTTCTGAATGAACCTTAGACTAACTACCTTACCCCTAACTCATCCAGGTAGAAAGTGGCATCCAGTGAGATACAGCCGAGGTGAGGAGCTTTCCCTGCTGTCTGGCACATGTTTGCCAGTCTCACCACCCCCTCCACTGCAGGTTTCTGCCCTCTTTCAGAAATGAATTTTCTTCATACAATGATTATAAGCCCAGTAAATATTTGAATATTTTCCCTTCCATGAAAGAGGATCCTTCCACTTTAAGAATAGTTGTCGAATGTTGGTAAGGTAGTTAGATGTCCCTAAGTCAGATAATTTCTAGGGGAAAAAAGGAAGGGGGAGTAAGGAAGAAAGATCTTGTGGCAATTGTTCTTGGTGAAATAATTTATATTTTAAAAGAGTCACTCCCTGACTCTTAAATAGGAATAAGGTATTTAACAAGTCAGATATATTTTTCTCCTCCAACCAAGGAAACTTCTGTAATCAGCATGGTTATTTTTGCCTAAGGTATAAGGATCTTTGTCTCAGGGCATAAGAAAAAAGGGTGGGGAGCATGAATATCATTGCATTAAAATTTACATGGGTTCTTTTTGCTTCCTAATTAACAATGGGGTCCACTGGAATTGCGTTCTCCAATATTATATGGAAATCATTATCTTTTTTTGCACTTGGAATTCCTTTCCTAGAACTTTTGCTCTGTTATACCAAAGTACTAGTTTATACTTTAACTCAGATCGATTTATTAGATAATATACTCCTCTGCAGTGTATCATATCCTGACTTGGAGGTTGGGCAAAAGGTTTGTCACATCTTTTTTTCTTACATCTTCCATTCAAGTTAGCTATGAAAGCACATTATGCCACTGAATACCAGATGTGGCAGATTCTTACAGCTTTATGAATAGATTTGCCATTTTTGTTTGGGTTGCTGAGTCAGGAAATTGACATTCTACTGTTGTGCTTTTAAAAGTATTTGCTGTGACTTCATTTTTTTTCCCCTCTGACAGTTGAAGCAGAAAGGTGGATTAGCTTTCTTGATTCCAATTATCTTCCCTGTAGTATATTGCTGATACGCTCTTGTGTCAGATAAGTTATGTGAAGAAGAAGAAAATGTCACCTGGCAAATGTGACAGTGTTTGAGAAAAAGCGTGAAAGGTATTTCTTGTCATTGATAGGTCTCCCAGAACTTTTTTCTTAAAGGCAGGTAGAATGCTTTTGAAATAATTGAATTGGTTGTTTATTTCTTCCAAATTCAGTGAAAGATTACATACAAATGTCAACTTTTGTTTTAGGAAAGATATAAATTAAGATAGAGTAGTTTTCTATTTGGTTTGAGTCTACATTCGAAAGTTAGATTGGCACTTGAAGCTTCTCTGTTTTTACTTCTCCCCACTCCTCCACATTGTCAGACAGTAGGTCACATGCACAAAGACCAAGTCCTGGCTTCAGGAGAGAGAAATTTGAGACAATGATAGAATAATATCTGGTGCAAATGTATGACTGTGTGTTATCATGCGTGCTTTTTGTGTTTCAAGAGACTCACAAAAGCCTTGAGGTTTTGTGTTCTCATTCACAGACTTGATTACACAGAACCACTGAACAATACTGACCATCTGGTGAAGATGAGCTTTCTTTTATCTTTGTATTTGTTTTATAGTCATTCACCATTATTTTTTAAAATGTTCTACTCTCCTGTTTTCCTTATTGAAGCACCTCTATTTGTGGACCACATTGAGAGAATTTAAATCACAATTAAAATGCTACATATATTTTTGAGACAAAGACACATCCCTCACAGTTCTGTGGATCAGATGAAGGAATTGCTTGGAGATAAGTGTAGGTAAGAACTAGATGATTCTTAATATGAACTAGGCAGAAAGCTACAGCTGGGAGTTAAATGTGAATTCTTTGCCTAATGGATTATATTACCATGTCTTTGTATGATATTAGGGTACAATTGTAATATAGAAGTATAAGAAAGGCTTTATGGTTTAAGGTAGGGCTCTCTTAAAATCGTATAAAAGGAAAACTAAAGACAATGTTTCCCAACTGCTACAGTGATCCTGGCTTCCACTAAAAGGAAGGACTGTAGATCACTTGCTGATCTTTTCAGTCAAAAGAAAAGTTTCCAGCACCATATTGAGTATATTTTCCCCTTTTTGATAGAATTCTTGTAAGTATAAATAATCTTAGGTGTTCTATCTCATTTAGTTGATTGCCATCCTATCCATGGAAGCATTCTTAGTAAGAGTCCCTGTCTTGCCTTCGTTTTAGTATTTATTTGGTCTCTAACAATTAAATAGGGATGAATCAGCTCTTTCAGTTCTCAATTTTCTCCAACTCAGTAATCGAGCATTGCCAGAATAAGAAAACTCCCCTAATCATTCTCAAGATGTCTCCCTATTTGCCACCCAATCTCCTCAATCTAATGAGCAATCAACTGAGTGTTTACTGGAACCATGTAGAGACTGTATAAAAATTTTATTGCTTTAGGTTTAGTGAACAGAAAAGGGAGATTATACTGGATGAACAAAAAGAGGAAAACAGAGCAAGAAAACCAGTAGTATTTCCTTTAATTTTACAAAAAGACAGGAAAGGAAATAATGTAGATAAATAGAGAAAGAAAGGAAAGCGTGTAGGAAAATGAGCAAAGATTTGCAAACTCTAAATTTTTCTGTGCGTGTTGTGGACATTTCCCCTAAATATACCCTTCTCTGTCCTTCACAAACACACCCCAGGCTTTGATTAACCAGGTTTGATCTGCCAGATGAATTAGGAAAACCCTAGGGACACAGAAGGAAACAGACAGTTATCTACAGGGAGATGGATTACACCTCCTACTTGAAAAAGCATGACTCCTTCCTAGGTCAACTTCTGTGCTAACAGCAGTTGCATGCTCCCTGATTTTTCCTTCAGGGAATCTGCTTCTGTAGAAAATGTAAAATGAGCAGAATTTTAGGAATCCACGAGGGAGAAAGGTGAATCAAAATATGGTTTGTGTTGGAAATAATGCTTGATAGTGAGAAGGGGTACATGCATTTTGGGCCCTGGAATAGTTATTAAAATTCTACATAGTTTCAGAAAGGCTGGCTAATCTAAAACTTGTGACTTGGATAATCAGATATTTGGTGTGACTTAAATTTTATAGGACATAGCCCAATTACTGAATAGAATTTTTTTTTTCTAAACTTGGCCTTATAAAATTTGCTTGTATGTGTGTGTGTGTAGTACTAGGTATTGAACCCAGGGTCATTCTACCACTGAGCTATACCGGCTAACTTTTTTATTTTTTATTTTGAGACAAGGTCTCACTACATTCCTGAGGTTGGCATCAAACTTACACTCCTCTTAAGACTCCCAAGTAGCTAAGGATTACAGGAAAGCATCAGTATTTACCTGGTGTATTTGCTTTTAAAAATTATGAATGAATAGGCCTGCATTCTCTCTACAACTCTATCATTATTTTCTGTGTATTCATTAGACCAAAGCATGCATAATCTGTCATACATAGAGTCAGCCCTCCATATTCTAATGAATCATCATATTCAATGAGGAGCATAGTTGGTCCCCAACTGGCCAATTTCCCTAGAATATGACTTTTAGCTTACCAGGGTTATTATCATTTTATTTTCAGAATTTATAAAAACAAAAATGAAACACATCCAGTACTACATATCCACAGGTTCTATATCTGCAGGCTCAAGTAATTATGGATCAAAAATAATCAGAAAAATAATTGCATCTGTATTTAACAACTATAGACCTTTTTTTCTTGTCATTATTCCCAATATAACCATGTAGCAACTATTTACATAGCATTTACATTGTATTAGGTAATATAAGTAATCTTGAGATGATTTCAAGTTTATGATGGGATGCGCACACATTATGTGCAAATAGTAGGCCATTTTGAGTAAGGGATGTGAGCATTTCAGTTTGGTATCTGCAGGGGTTCCTGGAACCAATCCTGGGGATACCAAGGGCAGTTGGATATGTGCACACAAGTAACTTGGTTTTAAACAGATATCTCCCACAGATTGCCATAGGCCTCATGTTACGGTTTGGATGTGAGGTCCCCCAAAAGCTCATGCGTGAGACTGAAAGGTTTAGAGGAGAAATAATTGGGTTATGAGAGTCTTAACACAGTCAGTGAATCAATTCCCTGACGGGATTAACTGAGTGGTAATTGGAGAAGGTAGGCCATTGGAGGCACGCCTTTGGGGTATATATTTTATATATGCCCAGTGGCATCTCTCTTTGTTTCTTGATCATCATGTGAGCCACTTCTCTCCACGATACTCTTCTGCCATGATGTTCCACCTCACCTTGAGCTCTGAGGAATGGTGCCGACTATCCTTGGACTGAGACCTCTGAAACCATGAGCCCCCGAATAAACTTCCCTCCTCTACAGTTGTTCTTCTTAGGTCTTTTACTCACAGCAGTGAAAAAGGCTGACTGAAACACCATATGATCTGGTGGAAGGAGGGTGAAGGGAAGACAGTCTGTGAACTGGGCAAACTACTAAAACATCCAAGTGTGATTTACTCCACACTTAGGAAGAATACTCCAAATCTTAGAGACAAGCAATAGCACGAGAAAGATGGAGCACAGTAACTGTGAGAGAAAGGATGAAAGGACCCTTTTTATCTGGAGCCAAGCCATGGATGTTTTACCTGTGATCTATGAGTTGTGAGAAAATGAACTTGACCAGCACATTGCTGAGGACAGATGACAGCTACCAAGAACCTGTGGATAGCAAGAGAACTGGAGGTCCAGCACCCAGATGTGGCCCTAAAAGAGTTAAATAATGTATGCATTCTTCAACTTTACTGATTTTTCCAGTGTCCCAGACACTGTTTTAGACCCTGAGCATACAGCCATGAAGAAATGGACAAGAACCCAGTTTCTGGAAATCTCATGCACTGGGTGAGGAGTGGGAAAGTTACCAAATAACACAGCAATGGGATCACTTCAGACTGCATGGTGGAGGAAGGATGCAGATTTAGACTGGCAAGCAGAATGGTCCTCTTTGAGATGGTGACTTTGAAGTGAGAATCAAATTTTGGGGTGGTGCCAAGCATGGAAAATATGGGGTCTGATATTTTGATGAATATTAACTAGCATAACTGGTCCATAATTATCACAACTATCTCTATACCTATGGTTTCAAAATGACATACTACCAAAGCATTTCTGAGAGTTCTGACAATTTTGATGCAAATACTGCATTATATATAATGTACTGCATCCCCTAGACATCCTTTGAAATTTTTATAAAATCTATCTTGTCACTCCTTATACTCAGACATATCTTTTAAAATATTTTTTAGTTGTTTATTTATATTTATTTATATGCAGTGCTGAGAATCAAACCCAGTGCCTCACATATGCTAGGTGAGTGAGTGCTCTACCACTGAACCACAGCCCCAGCCCTTGGGCATATTTTTTCTATTCAGGTAATCACCTTCTCTATCCGTCTTTGCATTAATTAGTATTCCTTTCAAGCTTTCTTGGCATTCTCAGTGTTTATGGGGAGTGTTAACTTGAAAAAAAGTTGGGGGGATCATGTAAGAAGCTTCTTTTAGTTAAAGAGTATATTAAGTGGCAGGAACAAGTTTTTGTTGTTGTTGTTGTTTTTCCCTAGTCTGTGATTCAAAGCCATTTGGTGTTACTTTGTGTTAGCTTTCAAGTAGCAGAGCTACATCTTAAGTGGTAACTGAAATGCTGTATTTCCACTCTCAGATCACTAACATATTCAGTAATCTCCCTGTAATATTAGCACTCACTTCTCAAGCTTATTCTCATATGTAGGCAGGAAATATGTTTATCAATGTATTATGAAGATACAAGCTCAGGAACAACAGTCAAAATTTCCTCTTTATTATGGTTGCTAGCAATTGCCTACATTCCACAATTTAAATTTCATCACTAATTTGTCCCTGTTGATCTCAGCTGGGTGAAGCTATAACCAGTCATTTATACCCTAGTGCAAATGAATCTTACTTCTTTCCTGGGATCTGACCTTGGTGAGGGAAGAAATGAGAGAGTAGGAGGATTTCTGTTATGTCATGGAGTGAGATGAAATAGAATTTGGAAGGTCTGAAAGTTGGTCATTCCCAAAGAGAAAAATCAATGTAAAATAGGAACACTGTTCATCAAAATAAACATATTCTCACTGGTTTCCTTGTAGATATGTCTCTTCAAAAATAGGATCTTGAAATAGGAAATCATTAACATCTTTGGTGTTTTATTCTATTTTCTCAGAAGATATAATGGAACTTCTCGATAAACAACATTTATTCTGTGACAACTATGAGAAATAAAAATTAGTCATTTCCTTGCCCTCTGGGGACTTATCATCTAGGGGAAAAGTGGCCAATAGAGGAAACTGATGTTGGGAGACAATATCTCATGCATTTGTAATATTTCTTTAGGTTTTATGACCAGGGGTACTGCCTTCCTTTGTTTTGGGCTATCTTTCCAAGAGTTTGGATAGTGAAACGATTGGAAGACAGAAAAGGAGCTACCTCTGCAGCAAAGGACTGATTTGTTTACTGTTCTAAACAATATACTAAGTATGTTTCTGCTGTGGTCTGGATGGATATGGTTTGTGTTCATCCCCCCAAAGATTCATGTGCCATGAGCTTTGTCCCCAGTGTGGTAATGTTGGGAATGGGGGAACATTCAAGAGGCTAGGCCTAGTGAAAGGCAGTTAGTTTATTGGGGGTGGGGGGTCTCTCTCTCAGAAGAGATTAATGATAGTATTGAGGAGAAAGTGAGTTCTTATAACTTGTTATAAAGTGAGTCCCCTTCTACATACATCTGCTTTCCCACCCACTTTTCCACTGTGTTTTCACCAAGAAGGTCCCCACCAAAGGTTAAACAGATGCAGTTCCCAGATCTTTGATTTTTAACCTTCCAAACTATGGGTTAAATAAACCCATTTTCTTTATAAATCATTGGCATTGGGTATTTTGTTACAGCAACAGAAAATGAACTAATACAGTCTCCCTCTGGGGAAAAATTCAAGAAGTCTTGCTGCTCATTACAAAGGACTTGGGTTCCCTAAGCTCAGGATTCCTCTTCATGATTTAACCCACTGCTTAGTCATGTATCTGCTAGGGCTTCTTTGTGTTACCCTGTTGGAACCAGAGTTAAGAAAAGTCACATAAATACTGATAGATCAGCTACTGCTTGATATTTTATGTAATAAAGTTCTTTGTCTCTGACCCAAGAGTTTTGTGTCTTCTGTCAGCATTCATGGATCAGATAGGCAAACATCTTAGCTTACATTCAGATAAAATCTCAAACTCTTCACAATTCTTGCCAACCAACATGCTACCCATTTTTAAATTAAACAAATTATATAATGAAAGAAAATAGATTACAGGCCAATAGTAGAAGTATAAACATATTTACATAAATATATACTTGAGGGACAGATAGTTTTCTTGGAGAATGTATGAGCAGAATTAGAAATCAGAATTTGAGTGGGTCATTGAAAAAAAGGATAAGGCTACAACAGATGCAATGGCAGGGAAGGACAATGCCAGTAGTGAGAACAGTTAGAAAAATCCAGACATTTTTGTCAATGACAGATTAGTTACACTGAAGGTAGAGTTATTAGAAAAGAGAGAAAGAAGCCCGGAAAAGAGAATATCCAATGCTGTGTAATTTTTGCCTTTTCTTCATTAGAATCATGGCAATTTTGTTTTTCCAAGAAAAGTTTCACAATCTAAATACTTTGTACTAAAGAATTGACTTTTATGCTGGAAAACCATAGAACTTAAATAATCTCTAGTCTTTAAAAATGAGGATTGAGATTGTCTTAAAAATGTTTAGACAAAAGTGGTTTTGTTTATTTCTTTTTTCCTTATTGCTTTATGAAAGAGGAGGCATATGGCCTAGGACTATAGATTCACTGTGCTATTCACCACCAACCTGAATGTAAGATATCACTAGGACCAAAAGAATTCAGGGAAGTTGCTCTTGGTCCTATGTAATCTATGGCTCTAGAAAACTATAAATACCCATCTGGGCAGAAGCACAACTGCCCTTTCTAAGTGGGTTTTCAGACCACTGAGACTTATTCTGAGGGCCTTCTAATTTCTTTGCACAGCAAGTCTCCTTGTACAGAAAAAGAAATCCAGCTGAATATGCACATAATTCCCAAAGTAAAACCTGAAGAATGTAGCCTTCATTTCTGGAAAGACCTTAGCAAATGTCAATGATTTACAGAGTGCACTCCAATGCCACATCAAGGACCATGGCTTGCTAGAAACAGCTCCTTTACAATCTGAGGAAAACAGTAGGAAATGAAATATAGGAATACAGCTTTTAAGATATCTTAGCAGTTGATTCTTGATAGGATTGATGTTTAAAAGTTCTAGCATTAATGATATTTACCACAATAGCACAATATAAAAGCATCAAGGTCACTTCCTAAATGTTTCTTCACTACATTGCTTTCCAGAAGTGTAAATATGACTGAGTGTCTAGAAGCTGTCTAACAGTGGTTTTATCATAAATTCTGTTTGATAAATGACTTTCAGACATTCTTAAGCATCACACAATGGACTCTAATAATATTGAGAGAAAATTTTATGATGAATACAAATCACCCCTAAACCCCATAATATATCATGCTGAGTAATATCACAACAAGAATGGGAAAGAGAATGAAACTTTAAATGGGCATATACTTTCATGTGCTTTGACAAGAATTTGTAGTCTTTTCACCCACTCTCTCAATCTGACAATAAATATTATTATGGAAAATAAGAAAATACCTTAAATATTTCTTTGAAAATTTGATTTGAAGAAAAACATACAAAACCTCTATTAAAAGATGTTAACAATTTTTAATTAGTTGGATCTGGAATAATGATAATGCTTTACACTTGTTCATTTTAGAAATGAGTTTTTTTACATGTATTCTTAATTAAACTTTGCAGTAACTCTAAATAACAAATATTTCCATTTATCAGACAAAGGAACCAAGGCATTAAGTGATGCTTTGGATAGATCATTAGTTTATGAATGATAAAACCATCAGGAAGAAGTATGGTCACTTGAAAATTGCAGTAGCCTTACAAGCTACCTAAGATTCACCTAAATTAATTTGTGAGCTACTGTTCTATTAATATTGCTTCATAAAAAATAACTTGGACAAACTTCATTTTATTTTCCTCCTGATTCTGTCAGTGAGGTGTCTAGGAAGGGCTTGCCTAGGCAGTTCTCCTGGGGTTCTCCCATGTAGTTGACATCAGATTTCAGCTGAGGCTGCAATCATGGGGGCTCCTCTGGCTGCATGTCCCTGAGCATCACTCATAACTTCATTGGAGACTGGCTTGTGGCTGGGAGGTTGGCTGGGGTCCTCTTTGGAGCTTATGAAAGAGAGCTCTCCAGAATGATATCTCAGAATAGGAGGACTTCTTGGATGATGTCCAGCTTGCCTCTAAGAGAGTATCTCCAGAGAATGGACCGGAGAGTATATCATTTTATTATTCAGTTTGGGAAATCACACAGTGTCTCTTTCACTACATTCCATTATAGCAGTTTCTGGCTTGCATCTCTCTTTCTCTCTCTCGCTCTCTGTTTTGTGGTGATTGAAACCAGGGTCTCATTAATGATAGGCAAGTGTTTTACCACTGAACTACACCTCCAGACATAGAAAAACTCTTTCAATATTAGGAATGTCAAATAATTGGTGGCTGTTTATTTTTTAAGCATCATGAACTTCAAAGTCAATTGTCCCCTCTTATTTCATTCCAGCTGAATATTACATTTATTAATATCTAACCTAAGTTAAGTTTTCCTAATGAAAATACAAAGAACACTAAGTCAATTATTCCTTTGGAGATAAGTGCCATCAAGTAATTCCATCAAGTAATTTTAAGATAAACATCTGATTAATTGTGTTTAAAATTAAACACTTTTGATTGGTAAAATGCAATATAAAATCAGGCATGTCCATATAGAATAGCAGAAGATTATTATTTTTCTCATCTAAAAAGAAGAGAAAATAAGTTCATCTGATTTGCTCAGGAAAGTCATCTTTGTGCTTTCTGTGAGGGAAATAACTTCCAAGTAAGTGACAAAAAAATAATGGAGCAAACTTCTGTGAAGTTTATAATATGGTTCCCACCTCCATAAGAGTTCAGTACCTCTTTCTAAAACTAAGTGAGAAAAAAAAAGTAGCCCACCTAGTCAAATTTCACACATTTCCTCTACATAATAGTACTATGCAATTAATTATAATATTACCTATATCAGTATGTTCTCTGGCCAGAATATATATATGCACAGAGCATGTCAACCCATATATCAATTATTTCTTTGAATTAACTTGAGCTACTTAGAAATGATAGATGGGAAAAGTCAATGCAATTACACTTAATGTATATAATTTGATTTTATGCAATAGTTTACATTTGCCTTTCATATTAAAAATTTTGGAGTGTTTTCCCAATTTTAATTCTTTTGATCCTCACAACAACCTTGTGAGGTAGACACAATTAGTATTTGTAACTTACATTTGTCACCAGTGACAACTGATTAAGATTTGTAAGAGCTAAATGACTTTTCCACACAACTCCTGAAAGCAAGCAAAGAGGGAACCAGAACCAGGGCCTGGTGCATGAAGGGCTCTTTTTGTTAATTTGCAAACAAGGGAAAAGCCAACAGGACAATAGAAAATAGTGATTCTGTGAGTTTGAGTATTTGTCAGAATAGGTATAAGCTCATTTGGAGAACACCAGGTGCTTTAGGCAAGAAAACATGTAGCAGTTAAAAATTGGGGGGTGAAAATAATCAGTCCGGGAATTGAAGAGCCTTAAAAAAACAAAAACAACAACAAAACAGGGATATGCTTTAAAATCTCTCATTAACACCCATTTGTGTAGCACATGATAACCATGCCATTCTTCTTTTTCTCTGCTATTATCTAATTAATTAATAAATATCTCAGTTCTCACATAAAGTTATTTGCTACATTAAGGTTTTGAAGAAAAAGATGGAATTTTCTGCAAGATATGATTGCAAATATGTGAAAAATACACAAATGAAAGGTAAGTTACAAAAATAGAAATCATTGTGATTGTTGGGGCCCCAAGGAATCATTTTGTTTTCTTCTTAATGTTGTCAAGTATTGCATTTTTGGTTTTAAAATAAGCCTGATTGCCAGGCATAGTGGTACATGCTTGTAGTCCCAGCTACTCAGAAGGATGAATAAAAAAGATCCCTTGAGCCCACAAGTTCAAGAACAGCCTGGGCAACAGAGCAACATAGAAAGAACCTGTTCCAAAAACAAAACAAAGTAAACACAACAACAAAAGCCCTGATTGACCTCTCAAAGTCTAGCTTTGAGCAAAATGATCATACAGAAGCCATAGAGACCATTCATGTACAGGAATACATACTCTCCTTTCTAAATAATTGTCATTTTGCTCTACTTTGTTGTGTGTTTATAATCCTTCACAAGCAGGTATGAGAAAAGTGCATTTTTATATGGCTCTAAATTTGATTTTTTTAAGGTAGTGATCTGAATCTACAAGTCTCCCTGTGCTAAGAATTGCTACTTATTGAAAGATGAAATAAATTATCCTGAGAGTCCCACTTCAATTGTTCAGCAAGGAATTCAGTTTGTCTGCATTGGTGTCCTTCCTCAATGTTCCTTGGGCTTGAGAAGACTCACCCAGAGCTGATCATGTGGGGACAGTTCCCCTGTCACCAGTCTACTTGGATGCCTCAGATGTCTTCATGTTCCAGACCCACTGCATTCCAGGGGTTCAGTTTTGTGCCCTCATTGTTGCCCCTCCAGCTTGTGAAAAGGCTAAGAACCCAGGACCAGAGTCCAGTCTCTAAATTCACACTGCAGTCCTTTATTTCCAGGGCACTGTGTTCAGAGACACTGGTCTCTGCCTTCTACTCTGCTATAAATCCCTCAAGGGGCTCAGATTCTTGACAGCAAAGGCCAGGATTGAGGGCAGGCCACAAATCACACCTGTTCTCCCTTTCTGCAAAAACCTTCCCTGATGAAAGTGGCACAAAGCCCTGGCTCCCTGCAAGTCAAGGGAAGAGAAAAAAAAAAAAAAAAAGCAGAGTCCCAAGTTCAACCCTGTATGTCAACAGGTTATGCAGCCAGAATAAGTTTCATTTCTTGGAGTGAGTCCACCCCAAATGCAAAAGGTGACTATTTCTTTCCCAACACTCCCTTTCTAAGTTTTTATAACTTCAGAACAGAAATGGAGGATATCTTTGAAGGGATTAACCCTCTTACATTTGCTGGTGTGAATATTCTATTCAGATTAATGCCTTCCTGGATTATTGAAGTGGAGACATTTGGGGTAAGCGTAGGGAGCACATAAGGTATAAATTCAGGGCTAAAAGCTGGGCAGCCTAAGGGTGGGATGGGAAAAGAACAGAAAGGGCAGACTAGCATGGAACAAATGGAGGTGGGGGCTGTGAATCGTACTTTGATTTTTCAAATTCATGGCCTTCCCCAAATCTTGCTTCCTACCAGTGCAGCTTCCTCACTGAATGTGAACTTACTTTACTAAAAATGTGTATTGGAGCAGGTCATTTTCCTATTCAAAACTATTCAGTGACATGTCAATGCCCACAGAGTGAAGTCTTCTGGGTTTCAATGATATCTCAATTATTTTTCTATCATACCACTTATCACACTGTCTTGCAAGTCCTGGTTAAGTCATTTTTTTCCTCCACCAAACCATAAAGACATGTGTGCCTTATTGCTTCCAACATCTTCAGTACTGAGCACAGTGAACAGCTGATGCTGAATGAATATTTGTGGAAGGGAAAGAAAAATGAATTAACTTTAAAACACATTTCTAAAAATTACATTTAAACCATTAGGATCACAAAAATAGTTCTGTATTAGCAGAAGAGACTAGCATGCCCTTTCAGAATTGAATTTTGATATGAGTTGTGCTGAGTTTGAAATGAATTATAAGCTATTAGTTACAAATGTTGATTTATGAACCAGATTAGCTGGTTTCAAATCGTGTCTCTGCCACTGTCCTTGGAAAACATTTAACCACTGTGGGCTTCAGTTTTCTCATCTGGAAAATGGCAGTAATAAAATATCCCTTTCACAGGGTTATTATGAGCATTAAAGAATTAGCATATTTAAAATATTTAGAATAATACAATGTGTTAGAAATGTTAACTAATATTGTCATCCAAATATGATACTCATTAATGTTTGAAGGTAGTGAGGAATATCTGTAAATTTTGAAATTGTTATTACGTACTATGTGTTCATATGCAATATTTTCAGTATTTAAATATATAATTCGTATATATCCCACTCTTTAATTTGGAAGAATAAATGGAAAAAATCCAGTAGTTTTTAAAGCAATTCTAGACTCATGCATGAGTTGGGAAGAATCAGAATAGTAGTGTTATTTACAATATCATGATTAGTGTTGGTCAAGATGGCAGTAGTGCATCTGGGATATAATCATGCCTTCTGCGTATGTTTAAATTGTAGTGAAACTGTGAGACAGTAAGCAGCTATTAACTTCTCTAGCCCACAGAGGTAGATATCTGATAATGAGTAACACTAAAGCATTTTAGAGGAAAAAAATTTCTAAACAAATTTGATCTTCCAAGTTTTCAGCCTGGAACATAACTTTTCCTCTTAAAACTAAGCCCATATCTAAATCCTCCTCTCATTTCAGGAGAAGTAGTGTCATATAGTTTCACAAAGGCCTTTGTTAGAAAGTTAGTTATACTAAATTCTGTGAAAAAAGAGAATCATATCCTGTGTTTTAACATTAGAAGAAAAAAAAATAACAAAAAAGGAAAATGGGACTTTGTCCTAAACTAATATATTAAAGGCAAAATAGATTACTGCTTTTGTATTTAGAATGAATAAGATTAATGACATTTTGGAGTCCCACTAGATAAAACTTACTGTAATCTGTGATATATAAATCACAAAAAATGTTACCTTTATACAAATAACAATTGTCATTGATCAAGTTTTACAAGTAGAACCTAAGTTATAGAATAAAACTAAAACACATGTCCTAAAACTACTGACTCTAATCATATTCAGTTTTCCAGGAGGACATTAAGTATAATTTTTTTCATTTCAATTTTTCCCAACTTTGAAATTTATTAAGAGAATGAAAGTAAAACAAAAAGATGTATTAAACAAGATATTAAGGAATTGTTTATTTCTTTAGAATCATATCTTCTTAAACTTTCTTGGTTTTTCATATTACTATAGTAGCCAGTTAATAATGAGAGCTAATATCTGATAGTAGTGCAGGTAGGTGGAGATGAGATGGATTTTCAATAAGTTTCTCCTTTATTTTAGATGCTTATCATTTGCCTCATGACTTAATTATTGCAAATACTCCCATCTGCTCCCGTGTAATCCACATAGAGCACTACTCATGGACCGTGCTTCATAAAACACATCTTCTCTATTAAAGCTTTTCAATATTTTCCACAAGGTTAGATATAGTTTTTTAAATTATTGGATCTCATCCCAACACCTCAGTTTCACATTCAATATCCTACATCCATTGACCCATCACTGTGCAACCTGATATCTCACTGTCTACAAATTACTACCCCTGTCTAATCAGGTGGGCTTTCCTTCCTGCTCAGCATGTATGCCAGGAGAAGCCGGGTCTCTGTGTCTTTGCTTCAGTGGGCTCCCTTACCAATACAGAGACTAAACTTCCTTTCAGTCTCACTAGCATCCTAACTGTTGGGTGAAGATTATTTGAAAAATTCTAGCTCACACAAAAGTCTTTCTCAGAATCCCTACAACATTTCTGGTAATGTATTATGTTAATATTAAATAAAGTCTTTTTCTGAATCCATATAGCATTTCTGGTAACATCTTAGGTTAATATTAAATAATTCTTCATATTGAATTCTAGTTGTTTCATTAAAATAAAATATTCTATATTGGAAAACTCACATAATCCTTCCAAGTGAAAAGGTGATCAGTTCAAATATCTAATGAATTTTAATGTCTTCAAAGTTAATCCAGACCTTTCAGAACAAGCCATCCAAACAGATCTGTGGAGTGGCTTGAGAGTCAAGGAGAAGCACATTGAAAAGTGTATCCTCATGTCTCCTTACTTGCACTTCCTTAAATCTCTGCAGGTAGCTCCTTGGAGATATAGCTTCAGGAGTAATTTTGTCTATCCGGGACTTCTGCTGCCTCTTCCCCACTCTTTCTTCTCCCACAACTATGAATGTTCCTCAAAGGTACTTTTACTATGATAGTAGTAAATATAGCTCAGTGATATAAAATCAAGTTTTATGTTTTTATGGTTTATGGCTCAAAATCAAGAGTATATGAATAATTTTTATTACAGAATTTTGCATGTTTATCTCATAATGACATGGTATGCTTTTTATCTGAGATAGATTGAGAGAATCAGAATCATATGTAATAGTCACTCAGTTTCAGAGGTAATACAGTAACTAGTAAGGATTACCTCCATATGACAAGAAAGAAAACAGATATTTTTATATAACTCACCTTCCAACTAATGCTTCTGCATTAATTAGGAAAAAGAATTCTGAAATAATTATGTATCATTGGAGGGATTATAAAATTATAAGTGATTATTTATAATTTATAACTATCATAACTATGGAATGTGTGTTGTGATTTTCCTACTAGGTACAAATGTATCAGAGTATCATACAGGGATACCCAAGGAATAGTTGTTATTTTACTAAAAAGGCATCAGTGGCATAGAGGAAAGTACTTATGCCATGGAGATACCATTGAGAGGCTAATGCTCCATCTTGGTTAGTAGACAGAATAGTTAAATCTAAGACTTATGAGTCTCGGTTTCCTTATTCAATAAATGAAACTAAAATAAATGCAACCAAAGTTTTAATAAGTTGATGGTAAAATTATGCAGGAAATCTATGTGCTCACTATATTAAGGAAAGATGAACTTCAATCTAAACAAGATTAAATTTAGCTCCCCCAAATCAAATAAATACAGAAAAAAATTTCAATTTAAAACTCTGGCAAGTTAATTTTAAAGAACATGTAAGGTTTATGTTGAGATGCTCAGTTAAGAGTAATGTGAAAATTTTTAGACAATATAAGGAAAATAGGAGGGACTAAACTGTTTGTTATATTAGTCAATGGCACTGTGGTAGGAAACATAAAATTCAAGTCAGACTGTTAAACAAATATCAAGGACCCTAAAAATTTACACTGAAAAACAAATAAGATTCATGGCATCAAATGAAAACCTGGATGTCATTTGAATATCTGGTGCTTGGAAGAAGAAAGGGTAGGATATAGAGCATGCAGACCAGAATCTACTGGAAGGATATAAAAAAGACAAGAGGAGGAATAGCATCATATAGGGAAAAGCAGAAGCCATCCTGGTGTCAAAATCTTACTGCGTATAGATTTTATATAAAACCAAGTAATATTTCTAAAAATTGACAATGAAATCTATTGCAGAAATTTGACAAGGATAAATTATTCTAAGCTATAAGTATTGGTAGGGATAAGGGAGAAAAACAAAAATATAGTTCATTACTATAATAGATGACTTCATCTATATTGGTGAAATCTCTCCTTTGTGTAAGTCTAGTTTAGGGAAGGATAGATGGCTATAGATTTGAACCTGAGCAGTGAACAGAAGCCCTCGCTAGAAGCATCTGGGATTAAGCCACAGCATAATAAGAATCAATGCCTTCTTGGAGAGTGAACACTTCAAAAAAATCTATCACTTGGTAACTCAACTGTAGAAAACAAACTATGACAAAATACAGGTATTGTAAAGCAAAGTCAATAATCAGCAGGAAATCTGTACACTATTTGAAAACACCCTAGAGCAAACCCAGGAAAAGTGTATGCTATGAATCAAAAAGAGTAACTGTGTGATTTCTGGCCTTCGACAACCCCCATTCCCATCTTTATCTCTCTCTTTTTTTTCTTTCACTAGCTACTGTTCCCTCTCTCCCAATTTCTTAATAAAGAAACTGACAAATAGCACAATTAACTGGCAAGTAATAGCCTAATATTGTCAAAAGCACATCTTTTCAAAGATACTAAGTTTTTCCAAAGGAGAACAAAAATCCTATACACTGTGGCAGGCTAGAAACAATCTAGAAATCTATAGAATTGTTACAGAAATAATTCAAAGACTATTATTGTTATTCCTCTCTATCAAGACAAACCTATTGTTGTTTTATTCTTCTCCCCTTCACTCCCTGTATCCTCCTTTTCAACCTAATTACCTCAATCTTGACACTGTGATGATTGAAGATTCTGGAGCATTTCCTATAAACCAAAATGAATATATTCCCCCTAGCAGACTTCATTGCCTCTTACCTATCGGATTGCAGGAGCTTTCCTACTTGCAATTTACTCTTCTTCTTTCAACCCATCTTTCACAGTAGTTCCAAAATAATTTCCCAAGCAAAGCTTTCATATCTTTAATAACTTGTGAAATATATTTGATCTATACTTCCAGGAGAACATAGTGGATGGGAAAAGATTCCAAAGGAAGGCAATTAGAGAAAGCAAGAGAAAGAAGTGACAACAGGGTGATAAGAGACTAACAGAGTTAGGACTCTGGAAAGTACAAGCCGAAAAGAGAGATGAGAAAAGCCAACAACATTAGAAAGGGAAGGAAGTGAATTCTGATATAGGAAGCAAGTCAGGAAAATGCCATGAAGTTGAAAGCAGTGATGAGTGGTAGAACTTTTAAGGGTCTAAAAGGAAGAGCAGTTTAATAGGATGGATATAAAACTTCTGAAGAATCCCACTTCATGAGATGGTAAATATAAAAAATATAAATGACTTCAAGATGGCTTTGGATAAATTTACAGATAATAGCCTTGGAAAGCACTATTAAGGGAAGTCTCTGATATTTGAAATACACTTTAATTCTTTTGAGGCTAATATCATTGAGGATAGTTAATTTTTCTTTTAAAGGACATTCTGTGGCTATAGTCAGAGATAGAATCACAGACAACCAATCGTGGAATGCAAGAATCTCAGTCTATAGGGAAAGGCAGTACAACTTGATTCCATCTATAACTCCACCAGTTTTACTAACTTGGTCAATTCATGTGTTCTTTCTAAGCCTGAAGTTTAATATCTGCAAAATGGGGGATATGATAATTACTACCTCAGAGAAAGGCTGTGAAAATGAAAAAGATGTGTTTGTATGGACTTGGCAGCATGCATAGGACATGGCAAGTGTTCCATAACTTCTAGAAATCTATGAATTTCCCCTGTAATTTTGAAATAAAGGAGAAAAATAAGCAAGCAGAAAAGGAGGAAGGAAAGTAGGGCAACAGGAACTTTCTTTCCAACCCCTGAAATTCTGATAATTTAGATCTATGAAGCAAGGTGACAATGGACAGATGAATTAAGAAAAGGCATACAAATCCATTAATATGCAAGCACACAGGAGATATACAAAGTAAAGACTCAAAGAAGGGCCAAATGTTTGAAGCTTACGTACCCTCTCCAAGTGGAGGCTGTAGACAATTTTAAAGGAAGGGTAAATGATCTTTAGGGGAGATGCGTGGGCATGAAGAACAGACAATAACCTGAGACAAAGTTCACTTGAGCTCTGGATGTGGTGTTAACTCTTGTTCCTGTGAGTTAATCTTCTGAGGGATCCAATCTGTAGGTAGAGAGGGGAAACTTCAAATAAAGCTCCATTCTGTGCTTCAGGAAAGAAACAGGAGCAAGAGGGGTAAGGTCCAAAAGACCCTGGTTCTCCTTTAATTGAAAGCATTCAGCATACCAAAGTTTCATAATTTGAGTTATCATTTTGTGAGCCCTAACAGAAGGAAGGAAGGAAAATGGAAGAAGAATGTGGAGACAGAGAACAGGTCTTTTTAAATGGAAATTAATATGGATACTTCAAACAAGAAATTCATAGAGTCAGGAAAGTGAAACACATCAAATATCCAAATTGCTTAGTTACCATGATGGTGAACATGAAAAATTACATTAGTGGAAATGACTGAAGGAGAAAGCAAAAAAATAATCCAACAAGTGAATTTGTTATTAAGTAACCACCTGCAAGGAAGAAAAGACAAAATTTAAAAATTATGTAACGATGTAGCTTTTTTCCCAGCACAGTCTCAAAGTGACAAGAGGCACTCTCATAGACAAAAGTGTAATGAGCTCAAATTTACACTGCTTAGATGCTACGACTCGGTGGTCCAGTAAGAAAATAGAAAGCCTAACTCTGCAATTAGGTATAAAGTTGGTTTGGGAAAGGAGCACTATGATTAGACTGGTTTATTACTGCTTCCCCATATCTCAAAAGTCTCAGGTACTGATAATTTTAAATAATGTATTTGAAATAATGATAAAAAAGTGAGGGGGGCAAGAATGGAGGAAGGAAAGACTGTATAGAGGGAAAAGAGGGGTGGGAAGGGTGGGGGGACGGGAAAAAATAACAGAATGAATCAAACAACATTACTCAATGTAAATTTATGATTACACAAATGGTATGCCTTTATGCCATGTACAAACAGAGAAACAACATGTATCCCATTTGTTTACAATAAAAAAGTAAAAAAAAAAAAAAAGTGAAAACAATAATATTAAAAAAAAGAAAAATAGACACTATCAAATCAGTTAAACATCAGCCCTGACCTTTTCTATTTGTCCAAAAGCATCCAGAAAGTTAATTTTGCAAATTTTAATGGAAACTTTAGCTGCTTCATGGTCAATAAGGCTATGAAGTTGTTCCCTGTGGCAGTTCTGAAAGATAACTATGGAAGATCAGGAAAGCTTGAGACATTTATTTCCAGCTATTTCCTTTGTCTGCCTGAATTTCCTCTTCATGCCATCAGTCTCTTGATATACTCTTAAAAAATCATTATCGTCATCTGACCTGGAGGAATTCTCTCCTTTCTCTTCCAGCCTGAGCAGCAGTCACTCTTTGGTCTTATATCAGACAGCTTCATAACAGCTTGGGACTACAATCTCTATGAAGGAAGAAAAATACTTCCCCCCTCAAATTCCTGACTTAAGTTCCAAAAGCAAAGGGTTCAAATGATATCTTCTGAATAGTCTTATCACTGAGAATCCTGTTATCAGCTAAGCTAGAGGGCTAGTGCACTGTGACCCATGAGCTGGATACATGGATTTTTGACACCCTTCTCGTGGTGTCATTAATCATCTCAGACTCTTGGTCTTCTTTTTTTATTGTTTAAGGAAAGAAAAGAGTTTACTCAGATGTGAAAAGGTTGCATAAAAATAGTTTTAAAGTGTTTTGAGTTTTTCATAAGAAAAAAAGTCATAAACAGAAAATCTTATTTTTATAATGCTGCAAACCTTTGCTTATGGACTAATATTTATTAGGAACTCTTAAGTAGTTTATATCAAGAAGTTTAATTCTTTGTACACATGATGCCAGAGTATCCTCCCCAGTAATATTCAGAATTGAGCAAAGTGATATGTGTAAGAAGGGGTTTAATCATTGCAATATTATTTTTTGTTTATTAGCAATACAAAAAACCCCAGTCTATTCTTTCCCCAGAATAAGTTTATGTACTACTCAATAATAATTTTAAAAACCAAAAAGAATAGAATAAATACTTAGTAAACCATGTGACTCAAAGCAAAATATTGTGATAAACTAAGAAAACATTTTCAAATTTACTTATTGTTAGTAATTGAGAATAACTTAAATCAATGCTTATTTCAAGCTAGTCCCTTGATTTATTTTTTTTAAAAAAAGAGATAATTAAGGTAAGATTTTTATAGTGATATTTGTCTTTCAATAAAACACACTGGATACAGTAAAAAAGAAAAGGTCTTAATTAATTGTGTAAGCTATCTCTCAGTTTATTGGTCCCTTACTTTTATTGGCTTTTTCATTTAGTCTGAAAAGATTTCTTACAAAGATATAAGGTTTACATGACTTAAAAGAATCATAGGTAGGTATTCTTTGCATATCAAAGAACTTTGTAAAAGTTAGAAAAATTTATAAAAAGGAAGAAGGGGACATAGATTTGAAAACAAGTTCAAATACCAAAGGGACCAGACCAATGTTTCTTGGCATTGCTGTTGATAAGAGAAACACACGGGAAACTTTTTAAAAATCCAGGTGCCTGGGCCTCACTCTCCATGATTCCCCATTCTCAATGCATCTAAGGTAATTGGGCTGGTTTGGAGTCTGAGCACAGGAATTTTTATAAAAAAAATACTTCATATAGTTTTAATTTGCAGGTGTGGAATCACCTGCCCTAGGCCCTCCCTTCTCCACGAGCGGTATGTTGGACTCTGGGGATTCCAAAAGACACTCATGTGGTCTGTGAGGTCATAATACCTTTCATAATAATACTAAAACATCATTTTCCTTTTCTTTGTGTTGACATTTCAATGATGGTGCAAAACAGTGATGGGTAAACTGCTTGTGCCTTAACATACATTAAGATAGGGGCACATGGGTCATTCTAGGGACTTGGGAGGCTGAGGCAGGAAAATCATAAGTTTGAAGTCAGCCTCAGCCACTTAGTGAGACCCTGTCTCAAAATAAAAAAAATAAAAAGATCTGAGGATGTGGTTCAGTGGTGGAGGGACCCCTGTTCAATCTCCAACACTGCCAAAACACAAATAAAATAAAGATAGTGGTACCAAATCATATTAATCATCACTGTGCTTTTTACAGCTATACATTTGTGTTTAAAAAAAAAAAAAACAAGTTTCTCTAAATAATACTTTTGATGAAGTACAAAATATTTTAATTGTATTAAATGTCAACCTTTGACTATATATCTTTTTAACAGTTTTTGACAAAATAGGAATTATGTGTAAGTTATGTATATCTGCTATATACTAAAGTACTATGTCTTAAGAAAATAAAAACACTTGTGCGATGGAGTTCTGAGGTAGGATTAGCCAATGTTTTCACAAAACACCATTTTCATTGAAAGACTAACACATAACTACAATTACACAGAATTGAGTATTTGGCAGACATTTTATTAAAGATGAGTGAAGTAAGTCTGATACATCAAGGAGAATAAGTGTCAGCATGTATGTCAATGATATAATTTGAATTTTTATATGAAAATGAGATTGGAACATGCACATACACAATTGTGAGACTTAACAGCTTCCTACTCTTTAAAGACTTTTCTTATGAGATCAACAGTTATAATAACATTATTTTATATCATATAATGAAATCATCAGCATTTCTAAGAAAGGCATAATTGGTTAGTTAATTTTGTCCGATCATCCAATGTATGATGTTATAATATTATGCATGAATAAATTAGATAAAGTAGAACACAAAATAGATTGATGGATTTCAATTTAGCACAATAAAATAAGTTCATTGATATGAGTTCAGGTTCTATATTGTATATGACCTTTAAGAAACTACCACTTGTTAGCTTTTGGTGTAATATTAAAGAAGAAAATCCAAAATTTCCTGAAAAGGCAATTAACATACTCTTTCCATTTTCAATTACATAGTTGTTTGAAGCCAAGTTTTCTTTAGAAACTTCAACCAAAATAACACACTGAAACACTGAATTCAAAAGCAGAAAGGAGAAGATAGCACTGTTAAGTCATTAAAAAGAGACTGGTAAAAATGTAAAATAATATCCCACTTCTTATTACATGTGTTTTTGTTTGGGAAAATATAGTATTTTCCCACAAAAGTGTTTTGTCAACATGTTATGGGATGATAAGTAGATATTTTTATGTTTCCATCTTAATTTTAGCATAAGCATCAGTAGATATGTAACACACATAAACACAGTGGTTCTCCATAATTTTTTGTAAGGGGTCCCTGAGGTCAAAACGTTTGAGAAACGGTTGGCACTGCCCTGAAGGGGCAGGTAATGAAGCCTGGTTGGATGGCTGCTGTACTGCAGCTGTGACTAAACAGAAGGAAGCTGAGGGAGTGGAAATGGAATTTAATACAAAGTCTAGAGGAAGGAAGAAAAGTTTTGAAGAACTACATGCCACAATCAAGCAGAATTGAAAGATCAAGGAGATGGTTTTCACAAATAAATTATAATTACCCAGGTATAAAATGACAGCTCTGAACCAGGGTTTTGATTATGATTTATGAAATGAAAGACACAAATATTTTGACTCTTTTACAGGAAATTACACTGACTCTAAAGGAAGGAGTCAGAATTTACTCTGAGAGATGGTCCTTGGGTGACCTCCCCTGATAAATATGTGATGATATTTAAGGGCTGGGAGGAAACCAGGTCTTGAGGAGGAGCTGTCAAAAGAAGAATGCTTTGCTCTGGTGCAGCAGGTGCTTTCCCAAAAAGTCTTTGTGATAACATCACTGATTATTATCTTTGTAGTATCTAACACAATGTGTGATATCTCTGAATATGCCTAGTTGGTCCTGTTTCTCCTCTTGGTCTTGGGTATATTGTACATTCTACATTTCCAGGTTAGATATCTGGAAGAGAGGGAGAAATCTGTCACTATGGTCTAACTATTGGAATCCCCCAAAATTCATAGGTGAGAATAGAATTAACAAATGGGCTCTTTGGTGAAATGATTAAGTCAAGAGGGTTCCAATGGAATGAGTGCCATTATAAAAGAAGTTGAAGTGTAAAGATGGAGCAACAATGCCACCACTAGAAACAGGGATCAGTCTATTACAGACATTGAATCTACAAGCAATATGATCTCAGACTTCCCAGCCTCCAGAACTGTGAGTAATATATTTCTCTTGTTCACAAATTACTCAATAAGGTATTTTTGTTATAGCAGCAGGAACAAACCAAGGCATCTGCCATGAATCTCTTAAATCGGAATTTAAAACGAAGAACTAAGGATTCTTTCCTCAACTTATGGTCTAAGGGCATCAGATTGTGTTCAGGAAAGGTCAGATAATTGAACATGAGTGCTCAATGTTGTAGAGAACAAGACATTTTCAATCTTTGGGATCTGTTTTGCAGAAAGTTGGGATTGTTACTTTATCCTATACTTCAGTAGGTTTGATATAATACATTTACAAGGGCTGACTGTGACATGCTGCTCTTGCTTAACCATGCTTCCTATGAAGTGCTACTTGAAAATCAAATTGCCACATTACATTAGAATCATATGTTATGCCTGGAGTATTGTCCTTTGAAATAGATTGGTCAGGGTATGCTATTCACAGAAGAGCAATAAGCAACCAGCTTGATATCTCTATTGAATCTTTGCTGTCGTGGAGAGAATGCCAAAGTTATCACATGCCACTCTTGAAAAATGAAAGAACCTCTTCAGACAAAGTACAGTATGAGGAAAAAAAATTAGAAACTCTCCCTCCTTGACTAAGCACTTCTTTATTTAGCAGTAATATTTTCATTCTCTAGGTAGAGCTGAAAAGTTCTCCCACTATCTCAGTTTCAATATTTCCCAGACCACCCATTTATAACTTCACTTCCCATCCCATTTTGATACCACATTTGTGCACAGTAGTCATGCGTACTGTCATGGGTCATCAGATATGTGCAGGATGCCCCTTATGGCCACTAGGAAAAGGCCATGTGCTCCACTTCCTGAGGGATGAATATGAAAACATCTGTTCCCAAGAAATTTACATATGACATAGATTTCTTAATATCAGCTTTATTCTTTGATGCCATTGAGGGAAAATAACTTCAAAGCAAACTCAGATAAATGCATCCCTGAAATCCGTTTAAAAGAATATCAAGATCAATGAAGCCAATATAGTCTTTTACATAATTTCCTGAGAAAGGCAATGCTGAAGACGATATTATGGACTCAGGAAGCCACTAACAGGTTAACTTTGTAATATACTATGATAGTCAATTAATTAATTTAACACTGATCTCAAAGATCTGAAATAGTAGTATTTGTTAGAATAATAAAATTTAATAATATAAAAAGTTGCTTTTCCAAATATTTATTATGAGATCTTTTTGATTATCAATAAATACTTTATTTAAGAGCACTGTTAATTGTCACTTAAGAAAGATTTCTCTGGAAGGGCATACTCATAAGATTTCGTTTGCTCAGTACAGATAGATAAACTGTGATAAAGGAAACTTGTGGAAGTTCTTTTCCAATTGTTTTTGGTTCTTTAGTGAACCAAATGAAATGAAGACAATTAGCTGAAAGTGAGGATGTGAATATTTTTTCTTTTTTTGGTACTGGGGATTGAACTCAGGGGTGCTTTTTAACCACTAAGCTACATCTCCAGCCCTTTTTATGTATTTATTTATTTTTGGCAGGGATACCAGAGATGGAACTCGGGGGCACCTGACCACTGAGCCACATCCCCAGCCTGATTTTATATTATTTTTAGAGACAGAATCTTGCTGAGTTGCTTAGTGCCTTGCTTTTCTGAGGCTGGCTTTGAAACTGTGATCCTCCTGCCTCAGCCTCCCAAGCTGCTGGGATTACAGGCCTGGACCACCACACCCAGTTACTTTTTATTTTGAGACAGTCTTGCTAAATCAATGAGGCTGGCTTTGAAATTGTGAAAATAAAAAATAAAAAGGGATAGGGATGTGGATCAGTGGTTAAGCACCCCTGGATTCAACTCCTGGTACAAAACCAAAAACAAAAGAAAGGAAAGGAGAGCAGAGGAGAGGAGAGGAGAAGAGGAAGGAAGGAAGGAAGGAAGGAAGGAAGGAAGGAAGGAAGGAAGGAAGGAAGGAACAAAGGAAGGAAGGAAGGAAGGAAAGAAGGAAGGAAGGAAGGAAGGGAGGGAGGGAGGGAGGGAGGGAAGGAAGGAAGGAGGGAGGGAAGGAAAGAAGGAAGGAAGGAAGGAAGGAAGGAAGGAGGGAAGGAAGGAATTCCTCCTGCCTCAGCCTTCTGAGTTACTGACATTGCAGGCATATACCACCATGCCTAGCAGGATGTGAAAAGTTTTTGTAAGTTTGAGGTTGGAGGAAAAACGTGAATTAACATCAGGGTAAAGAAAAATGGACTAAAGACATAAATAATGTTTGGTAGAAGACTGAGTCCACTTAATAATAGCAACTGAGAATTTAAAGTAAGATCTACTGTGTGAGCTTTTCTTCAATTTAGATTGACAGATGCTGACACATGATACATTATTTAACCAGGTTATGTTTTATCCAAGCAAGAATGATGATTGGGATTGAACTTGAACTTAAGTTGTCTAAGAAAAAGTCAGTATGGGAAAAAGATGAGAAAGAGTGAAGAAGTAGTGGGTTCAATTAATTTCAGGTCTCAATTATCAAGAAACATTGTTGAAATTGAGGACCTAGAGAGACAGATCAGGACAGATAAGGAGAACTGGAATTTTTCTCAGCATGCCATTTGTCTTAAGTCTTTTTAATATACACTTTGATAAAGAATAGATTACATTATGTAAATTAATCCTTTTTGTTTGATTTTTTTGTCATGATTAGAAAGATATTTACATTCCAAATTTATAAAATCATTGGACATATTTTAAAAATCTAGTTTAGTGGGTTTTTTTCATTATTTAAAAACTCTGATCCATTTGGAACTTATTTTGGGATAGGGAATGAAGAAGGGTTTCAACATTTTTTCATCTGAACGAATAATGCCCCCCTAATTCTCCTTTTAACCATTCAAAGATATCCTACCTGTTCTTACATTTTGGTTCTTCAAGATAAATTGTACAATTATTTTATGAAGTTTTTCTTTTCTCCAGAAAGCCTTTAGAATTTTGATAGCATTACATGGATATCACAGGTTGATTCAGGAAATGATACATTTATGATTTGGGGATTTATTAAGAACTTGGTATTTGTATGTCTGTCAGTGAAATCAAGTTTAACATTTTTTTCCTTCAGTTGTATTTTACAGTTTTATTCACAAGTGCCCAGGAATAGCACTGCTAAGTAAACTGTGACTGTGGCACTTGTGTCCACAAAAGGTCAGGCTCTTTTCTACTTTTATCTGCTCCCTCTCTCTCTCTCTTCATATGTATATATGTACATATATATACATATATACTTATATTCATATATATATAAATATATACAAAGTTGATCTACTCTTCTACATATATAGTTATTTTATTCTTTTATCAAATACATTGTATAGGTCTCCCAGAATAATAGTTTGTATCAAGCAATATTCTAATCAGAACTCAATATTTTGTCTCTTTATAAGCTTTATAAGACTGAATTTTTATTAATCATTTTTACTTCTTTCAGAAGTCATTCATTTACTTCTCCATAATCACAGAAGGCTGACCTTTCCATCAGATTGACGCAAAACCAAATTTTACCTAGAATCAAGGCTTCCTACTGATAAACCAAATATGAAATAAAGAGGCAGTAATCACCGAATTCACATGGACATTGGGGAGGCTCAACACATGTAGCACAATTTACCACCTGGAATGGGCTTGGGTTTGCAGTATTGAGATTAATGGCAGGTATAGGATAAAACAGCCAACAGGAACCATCAGTTTTTGTATCTTCTTAGTCACATAGGTAAAAGAAATATGTGAATAACCTCTTTTTTCTGCATGTCACATATTCATAAATTGCAAGTTTAATTACAATAGGCAGTGTAGATATACTGGATATGTGCTGCTAAAATCATATCTTAGATAAGTATTGGTATACAGCAGTCCCTAAAAGACTCTTATTCACACACACACACACACACACACACACACACACACACACACACATTTATATCTTTGTATTGATATTTCTATACTAACTTTATAGGATAGATAAGGAAAGAAATATCTCTTTTATAACAGAAATATATATTAGAAGCAAATACATATGTATATGTATGTATATATGTGTATATACCTCCATATAACTCCAAGCAATAAGTAGAGTCTGGAGACAATAAGGAGAGTCTGAGAAAATTTACATGAGTAGCATACTTTAGTTGATAAAATTGTTTTCCTTAAGGGCAAAGGTAAATGATTCTGATATTCCTATACATGTATACTGGATTAAACCATTAATTAAGTTGATGGCAGATAGTTGGAGCCATATTTCTCCCTATTAAAATAAGAGTTTGAAGTTTAAAATGGGGAGAAAGCTAGAAGGATCCATGTGGTTATGGATCTTGGAGACAACAATATGAACTTGTATTTAGCTTAAAGTAGATAACAGAAACAAATATAGAAATTCTTTTAGACATGTATGTATACATATTAGTGTGTACAAATATGTTTTCTTTTTCTGTCTGCTAGGAGAGACTAGATTCAATGATATCCCAGTGGGTGTAAAACCCAAGGACCTATGATCTTGTTTTTTATTGTCACACCCCAATGAAACAAACCAGGTTTCCTTAAAGAAATGACAAATTCTAGCATTGGGTCAGAAAACATTCAAAATAAGCCTAGAACATTCTGTAGTGCAAGAAATTAGAGAACTGCTCAATAACAAATAAAGAAACCAAATAAACAGAAAAAGAATACACAAAAACAGAAAGAAAAAGACCCTCATGATGGTGGGAATGTCAAAGAAACAAAGGTGGCAACTGAAAATGCTCTTAGTAACCAAAACTGGAACAATTTGAGTAACGAATAAATAACACAAAATATGAAATAAATATTCATAATTCCATACCAATATTTTAAAAATCACTAAAAAATAAATATATGGATACAAAAATGACAAACCTCCCATGCAGATTTCCTACTTATTGATATGAATAATCCTCCTTCTGAAAATAGGCAGATCATAACTTCACACTCCTTAAGTGTGGGTTGTACAAAGCAACTTATTTCCAAAGAGTGCAGCTTGGAAAAGCATCAAAATATCTAACTGGACAGTGAAGAAACCTACCAGACCCTGTCTCAGTCAGTCAAGGTGGACAGTGATTAGTTTTGCTGACAGAATGAACAATTGGTATCAACCAAAGGAAAGGCACTTTACCTCTGTGATCTTCCTCCTCCATCATAATTCCCATCTAATCATGAGTAAACCATCAGACAAGTCCCAACTGGAACATTCTATGAAATAACTGAACAGTGAGTCTCAGAAAAAAGGTCACAAAAAAATAAAATAAAAGGGAAATCTGAGACACTATCACAACCAGTAAAAGGATGGAGTTAGAGAATATCATGCTAAGTGAAATAAGTCAATCTCAAAAAAACAAAGGCCAAATGTTTCCTCTGATATGCGGATGCTAATTCACATCAGGGATGCAGGGGATAGGGGAGAGTTATTTTACATTAGGTAAAAAGGAGTGAAGAGAGGGAAAGGGACATGGGGGTAGGAAGGATAGTAGAGTGAAACACTTTATTACCTCATGTACATATATGACTGCGTGACCCATGCAATCCTTCAATAGGTACAATCAGAAAAATGAGAAATTATACTCCATTTATATATAATCTATCAAAATGTATTAATGCATTCTCTTGTCATGTACAGTTAATTAGAACAAATAAAAAATTTAAAAACAAAAATACAAACAAAAATCTCCACATTTTTATGCTGAGATGGAGCATGAATAAACATTTAGGTCATAGAAACACAGTAAGAATCCCAGAAATAGTACAAAATATATGGATATTTAGTATGTAGCAACAGTGACAATTTTGGAAAGGATGAATAAGTAAATAGTCCATCAGCAATCATCATACCAACTGAATTACACATGAACAGGTTCCAAATTGATAAAAGTACTAATCGAAATAATAAAAACATTAATAGTACACTTAATATGAGTGGCCAGTGTTATTCTAAATATGACATAACATTCAAAAGTGAAAGGTGGTTCAATGCAGCCTTTGTATATAGTAAAAAACAGACTAAATAAATCTATATGAGGATATTATATGGTTAAGTAAAAATTGGCAACCTCTTTAGATATCCATGTGGTTAATATTAAAGATACAGTTTCTTCTTCTTTTTCTATTTCTATATTTGTATTACTATACTTATGGGGACTTTGGTTTTTATATAGAGTTTTCCACTACCACCATCAGTGGACCAACTTTTTCTTTATATTTTATCCTGTACTTGGATAGAGAGAAATAGCAAAAATGGAAGGGTATATATATATATTTTTAAATAATTTATTTATTTTGATTAATTGTAAACAAATGGGGTACAACTTGTTACTCTGGTTGTACATGAAGTAGAGTCATACCATTTGTGTAATCATACATGTATACAGGGTAATGATGTTTGTCTCATTCTGTTATTTTTCCTTGCCCCCCACCTCTCCCACCCTTTTTTTCCTGTATATAATCCATCCTTCCTCCATTCTTGCCTCCTTCCCACCCCGAATTATGTTTCATAATCTGCTTATTAGAGAGATCATCCAGCCTTTGGTTTTTTGGGATTGGCTTTTTTCACTTAGCATGATATTCTCCAACTTTATCCATTTGCCTGCAAATGCCATAATTTTATTCTTCTTTATGGCTGAGTAATATTCCATTGTGTACACACACACACACACACACACACACACAGATATATATATACACACACCACACACACCACAGTTTCTTTATCCATTCATCAGTTGAAGGGAATCTAGCTATTGTGAATTGAGCAGCTATGAACATTGATGTGGCTACATCACTGTAGTATGCTGATTTTAGGTCCTTTGGATATAGGCCAAGGAGTGGAATAGCTGGGTCAAATGGTGGTTCCATTCCAAGTTTTCTAAGGAATCTTCACACTGCTTTCCAGAGTGGCTGCACTAATTTGCAACCCCACCAGCAATGTATGAGTGTACCTTTTTCCCCACATCCTTGCCAACACTTATTGTTGCTTGTATTCTTGATAATCACCATTCTAATTGGGGTGAGATGAAATTTTAGGGTAGTGTTGATTTGCATTTCTCTTATTACTAGAGATGTTGAACATTTTTTCATATATCTGTTGATTGCTTGTAGATCTTTTTCTGTGAAGTGTCTGCTCATTTCCTTAGCCCATTTGTTGATTGGGTTATTTCTATTCTTGGTGTAAAGTTTTTTGAGTTCTTTATAGATTCTGGATATTAGTACTCTATCTAAAGTATGTGTAGCAAAGATTTTCTCCCACTCTGTAGGCTCTCTCTTTGCATTGCTGATAGTTTCCGTTGCTGAGAGAAAGCTATTTAGTTTGAATCTATCCCAATTATTGATTCCTGCTTTTATTTCTTGTGCTTTGGGAGTCCTGTTAAGGAAGTCTGATCCTAAGCCAACACGATGAAGATTTGGACCTACTTTTTCTTCTATAAGGTGCAGGGTCTCTGGTCTGATTCCTAAGTCCTTGATCCATTTTGAGTTAAGTTTTATGCAGAGTGAGAGATAGGGATTTAGTTTCATTCTGCTGCATATGGATTTCCAGTTTTCCCAGCACCATTTGTTGAACAGGCTATCTTTTCTCCATTACATATTTTTGGCACCTTTGTCTAGTATGAGAAAATTATATTTATTTGGGTTTGTCTCTGTGTCCTCTGTTCTGTACCATTGATATACCTGTCTATTTTGGTGCTAATACCAAGCCATTTTTGTTATTATTGCTCTGTAGTATAGTTGAAGTTCTGGTATTGTGATATCCCTGCTTCATTGGAAGGGTATGTATTTTTGATGGAACATATGTTGTATGTCACTCTACACTGTTACATAAGAAAAGAAGGAAGAGAGACAGAGGAGAGGGAGAATGGTAGAGTCAGTTTAGAGGGTGAGAGAGGTATAGACAAATTTCAAGTAGGAGAAAATTTTACGTATTCTCTTAGAGACCATCACTCTACCTCAGGCACATAGCAATAATATATTTTAGAAGGGGAAAAAATGTAAGGCCACACCAAGATCGACACAAGATCATTAATTTTTTGATTCAGTTATAAAACAGAAACAAAATATGGTTGGTACTGAAACTCGATCCAATAGCACACCAATACTACTGAGATAGTGTGTGTACGTGTAACCGTGAGTGTGTGTTTGCGTATGTGTTTTAACTTTTTGGGAATAACATGCAATGAAAGATGTCCCCTTCCATCAAAGTAGGGACCTATGTAAAAGGGTCCAGCCTATAAAAGCAATATCAGAAAAACTATCACAGACTATATGAGTACTGCTTTTATATACTTACCATGGGTAGGCAGAGAAACAAACTCTGTTGTAGCTAGAAAGTGGGCTGTTTTTGTCAATGACCAGAGCTGTGATAACCCCCGTATCATCTGGAATTATGATGCCATGAACTACCTTAAGGAGAATTCATTTCATCCCTTGACTCCTGAGGAGGAGAGAACTAAGTATAAATTAGAAAGAGATTAATGTGTGTGGATGGGAGGTACAGGTGGAGGAAATGGGGAGGAGGGATGAAGAAGGGGAAGAAGAAAAAGAGGAAAGAGGAGGGGAAAAGGAGAGAGAGATTAGGAGAACACAAGAGCAAACTCGTTCAGGATAAGAATGCAAGCCATTATTTCTAAACACGTGAGGGAAAAAAGCTAGGAATGACAGCCAGTTAAAAAACAAAAACAATGACAACAACAACAAAATAATCAGGGAATATATTCACTCCAGAAGAAGTGAAAATAACAGAATACTTCGAAAATTACTTTGAAATAAACATGTTAAACTCCCAAAAAAGATACAAAGAGATTGTGGAATATAAAACATACATTAACTGACAATGGTTATGAGAAAAATCAACATTTTTAAAAAGAAAAACAGATGTTGAGATAAAATCCAAATATACATGAAGCTGAAGAGAGAATAAATGAATTAAAATATTTATTTAAAGGAATTCACCTCCAATGCAGAACATAAAGCTAATGATTGTTATGGTTTGGATGTGAGGTGTCCCCCAAAAGATCACAGGTGAGACAATGTAAGAAAAGTCAAGAGAGGAGATGGTTGGGTTATGAAAGCCTTAACCCAATCAGTGAATTTATCACCCCACGGGGTTAATTGAGTGGTAAGTAAAGGCAGGCGGAATGTGGCTAGAGGAGGTGGGGCATCAGGGGTTGTGGCTTTGGGGTATATTTTTCTATCTGGCAAATGGAGACCTCTGCTCTCTGATCATCAGGTGAGCTGCTTCCCTCCACCACACTCGTGCACCGTGATGTTCACTTTGAACCCTGAGGAATGGAGCCTGCTTGCTGTCTATGGACTGAGACCTCTGAAACTGTGAACCTCCAAATAAACTTTTCCTTCCTTACGATTGTTCACAGCAGCAAAAAAAAAAAAAAAAAAAAAATTAAAACAATGACATTAAAAATATAAAACAGCATATTAACTGAAAAGAAGCCAAATGAAAACACACCCACACTTTTCTCACATTCCATTGAACATGTATAACATTAAAGGATGGAGAGAAAAATCTTTGAAGTTACCCTCAGTACTGAAGGATGATATTCTGGGAGATTATGGCAGTTTGGACTTTAGGAAGTGATGGAGGGACCAGAAATGTTAAGTCGCTAGGGTCAGGCTTCAACACAAGTGCATTGCCCGGCAGGTGACACAGGTGGGGGAAGAAAAACAGGTACGTTTCTAAGTTCTGTGAGACAACTGTTGTTCCCTCAGTGTCAGAAAGACAAGGGGGAACAGTTAGGGCCAGGACTAATGTGAGTGAGTATCCGATAGCAAAAGGTATGCTATTCACAGAAGAGCAATAAGCAACCAGGTTGAAATAAACAACGAGCCCATCTAAGAAGGCAGGTCCATTGCTTTAAGATCTGGGTTTTAAAGACAATCCATAAATCTGACTTTTAAGGTAGCATCTTCCAGTTTTAAATGTTGACAAATAATTTAAAATATAGTACACTACAAAACTGGGCAGGCCAAAAAAACTCTTGCCTGCAGGTTGAATTTGCAGCTGTCTATTTCAGAGATATGTGCACAATTAGTTGAAATTTTAGTCTTCAATAGGCTTGATGTGACCTTATCAATTCCTTTGACCTATCTCTTCTTTTGTCAATACCATGATATTTAAATCAATATCAATGCATATGTAAAATGTTATTCATACTGTGACCCTAATAAAACTTTCTTACATGAAGAGAACATCTTCTACTCTTGCAGAGACAGTTATCTTTTCCCTTGATGTCTAGAACTGTGCCTGATACTGTTTGGTTGGGTACAATTAAATCAATACATTTCAAAACAATTCAATTTTGGGCCCGTGCAAAATTGTGTCTGGCTTTGTTGTTCTCCTTTTAAAGGAGAATTACCAGATCAGCTGTATCTCCTTCCAAATATAAGGAAAAATATAAGTGAATTTTGAAATAGCATATGATTTCTCATTCATGGGAGTTAATTGGACACAAAAAGATATTAATGTGTTAAAATTATAAATAATGTGATAAAATTTTTTTGGGACAAAAAGTTACATTTTAAAATACTAATTTTAACACTTTATTTTATTTTGCTCATTCACTTGTGTTTCCTAGATTAGTATTATGCAGGTATACATCATTTAGTAACAAACCAAGTAATAATGATTGAATAATATACTCAATCTGTGTTTCTTCTAATAACTGGAAATAATGCTATAAGCAATCAGTTTCTGATTTTTCCTGGCATTTTTATGTATATATACAGAATTATGCTCTTGATATAATGGAATATAGTAAAATATTATTTTAATTTTTTTTGAGGAAAGAAAGGAGGAGTATCTACCCTTTTCAATCTACCCAACTCAATTAGTCTTGAGACACCTTCTTTTCTTTAAATATTTTACTTGAAATATTTCAGGTTTTCAGCAAATAGGAATGTCTCAAGCATTATGCTGCTGAAATAAATCACTTAAATTGCCAGGTTATATTTTACAGCTCCAGTTGCTTAAATATTTATTGTAAAGCACCAAGTACAATGATTTCCATTTTTATAATTAATGAGAAGGTCTGGAAAAATAATTCTAATTGGCAAGCCAAGAGTGATTGGTATGTGTTCTTAAAATTTCATCCAGATCTGTAGCATTACTCTCTTTCTTGTGAATGCACATCAATTAGAAAGATCAGAGGAAGGACACCACTAAAACTTGAATTGCAGACACGGTCCTAATGAGGTGAGCCAGCAAGAGAAGAGGTTGCCTGGGTTCTATTGAACATGCTATTCTCTCCAGGGCACAGGTGGTTTCAGATGCATTTCTCTATAATTCAAAAAATAATTTCCTAATCTTAACACATTATTTCTTCTAGGAGTGTAATTAAGCCTGATTTTGGATCTCCCATTATAATTCTAAAGACAATATTTAACAATTATATTATTCTCAAATCTATTCTGTTTTTTTTTTTTTTTTTAAATTCTTTCAGTTGGCTATCTTCCCAAATTTCACATCAATTCATGGTTCATTCTTTAAACAAGGCAGCCTACCTTCTAGTTAGGATAGATCACAATTTGGTTTTGCTCATTTTTTCCTTCATATTTTCTCATTGTATATTGCTCCCAAGGTCCCAGCAGCGAAGGTATCCTTGACTTGAACTTATCATTTCCTCCTCTGCCTTTTCTTCTGTCATCTACTCCTGAATATTTCTAATATATGCCTTACCAGAATCCTGCCTATGCTGAGATTCTTATTTATATCTTAATCATTTTCAATAGCAAATCCTCCCTCTACCTCATTTATAGCCTTCTTAAATCTTTAATCTGTGAGTTTCAGAAGATCTAGAATTCTGCTACTGCTATACTATGCTACCTCACCATTTTTCAAACTTTAAATTACTGACCTTTTCTATAATCTTTGATGGTTTCAGCATCTATCTTTTTTAACTCTCAATTACCAGCTCACTTGCTTTATCCTTTTAATTCCTTTCATACCCTTCTCTTCAAATAGTGCCATAAAAATAATCACAATATAAGGTGCCAAATTTCCATTGTGTCTCCATAAAGTTTATTTTCCTAACATCATCATTATATGCCCACTGAATGTCTGATTATGTGTCAAGAAACGTGTTGGGGACTAGATAGAAAATGTTAGGCTGCATAGAGGGTAGCTATTATTACATGTTTAATGGACTGAAATTTGTTATGTTATCAAAATGAACATAAATTTCTATACTGTGCTATAATAAAGGGATGAATTTAAAATGAAATGAGATAGGATGGCTATTACATTTTGGATTCTTGATTTTTGTTTTTTGTTTAAAAAGAAAGAAAAATTTCTGTGTTTATCACTTTTATCACTGTGTATAGTAATGAGAAACATCTCCACCTATTTCCCATTTCACTTTTACCTTCTAAAGTCTGAAATATCAGACAACTTCATCAAAATAATGCACAGGTAGTAAATAGCTTAGAGTCTGATCTTCATCCTTAGGGTGGAAGGTATACATCCTGAAAATAAGTTGTAGAAATGAAGGGTCTGGATTTGGAGACCTATATTTTATTTCATCAAAAGCATGTTTTGCTTACCATACAGCATTCTGCTTACATGAGACTGTTGATACGTAGGTTTAAAACACAGATGTTATTAAATCTGTTGAGAGGTTTCTCAAGGAATGTGAAATTCCTTCAACCTCTGAAGGGTACATTCTATAGTCACTCGTTTAGAGGGAGGGAATCACTTGAAGCTTTTTGGGAATGATGCTGTTACATAGCAGAGTAACTAGAAAAAAAAAAAAGGAAAAAAGAGTAGAGAGAATTATCTTTAGTTCTGTTTTTTTGTTTTTCCATTTCTGGTAAAGGTCTTTAGGTTATATGCCAAGAGATTACATTTCCTGTAGGTGAAAAAAATGAAACAAAAATGTGTTTTGTATATATTTAACTTTGTAAACTTGCACTTCTTTTTTTTTCTCATGAAAGCAATTAGATGTAGTTCTGAAGACAAAGCAAGGGAAGGGGGGATCTGCCCGTACAAATTGAAGAGATAGCAGAAGTCCAAGAAAATTAGGACTCCCAAGCTTTGAAATAATTTAATAGCATAGAAGGCTTTTAATTCACAAATTAAAAGCACTTCAGTTACTACTTAATGTTTATCATGAGATCTTCTGTACATGAGAGCTTCAGTCTAGATTTTTAGACAATGCCTAGCTATACTGTAATATTTCTGGAGGGGCCACCAGGAAGTTCCTGATATTTGGTTTCAATGAGTAGCAAGAAGAAACTTTCTCCTGTTCATCAAACCAGAAGGCCCTGTAAAACAGAACAAATAACCCACTGGGGTAGTTCTTTCTGTTGACCTTCTGAAATAACAAATGCAGTGTTGCTGAGCCTCTTCACCTCTGCACGCTGTCGCCAAGGTCAGGACAGCTGAAGGGAGGTGTACAGGCAGCTCTCACCTGACCCCACTTCACCCTGAAAAAAGTAGTGGTTGGTGATAAACTAAGTTGTGTGTTTAATGTGTGATACCGAGCTGCCAGAAACTTCTCATAATTATTTTTAACTGTGCTTCTGCCCACTCTGCTCTTCTCATGCACGGAAGACATTGACGCAAACTTACATTTCAGGCCTCTGATGAAAAATTCAAGAAAAGCTCTCTTATTCTTTGCTAGGTGTTATGTATGAATAAGCCTCTGCCACCACTCCTCAGAGACAAGGAACAGACGGTAGGAAAGGGAAAGAAAAGGGGGATGGAGTTTGTCCTCTCTATAAGCTCCATGAGTTATTTCCCAGACAGGGTTCCTTCTGGGGAGGGCAGGGAAAAGTCACCCCAGGGTTTGAGATAAGTCACCCTCCAAAATAAAATCAGGAAGATTTGAACATACTGGGTGAGATTAGTTATCTGTAGGAATGACATACCCTAAGGAATAGCCAAAAAGATATGTGGAGAAATTTAGAAACACCCTAAGGAATTTGACAATAGCAGAGGCTTGATTGTATCCATATATTTCCAGCAACAATCTAATCACAGTAAATGGATGAAGCTGTAACACAATCAAGCAGGAACTTAATCAGTTATAGTGAATAGATTAAGTACTCTAATCACAATCAATTGTATTGTGACCCACCTAAGGAAGAATGTACTAACTGAAGGGGGGTCTATAAGGAATTGGGGGCCCCAAGACGCCAGAATTTGGCTATGACTGCAGCTCCCTCCTGTGTAAGATGTGGAGCTACAGTGCTATACTTAACTGGCAGGTAGGACTCAGGGCTGTTTCCATAGTAATTTGGATTTCAAAAGCTTTATTCACATGTAGATTTGCCTACAAGGATGAGTGCTCTTATCAGCAAAGCAGCAGTCCTTATCAGTTTTAAGGCCAAAGGATTGCATTTTTAGAGTTATAAAAACAGCCAAAGGGCAGTCGGTAAAATTAATTTCAAAGACAGGGTTTCATATTCACTCAACAACCATTCGTGGAGACCTTACTATAATACTGCAGTCCCTGGTTTAGGAGCTGGAGACTCTATGTTGAAAAAGAGAAAATCTATGCCTTTAAGCTTTCATTTTGAAAAGGAAGAGAGAGATTAAACAACTGACTATACAATAAGTTATTTCATTATAGTAGTGTTTTCTAGAAAGAAAATATGCAGATTTACCTGAATTGAAAAAAATCACAGGGGCCCTTGAACTGATTTAGAGAAAGCTTTTTTGAGGGTCCTTTTGGTTGATTTATGCATAGCTTATTAAAAGCAAAGAGACAGAGAACCACAGAAATACATACAAGTCCAGGGAGTAAAATTACGCTAACATGGTGAATAAACTGGGTGATAATCAGTAGCCCCAAAATGATCTATGACAGCACAATGGTTTGCATGCAGACTGTTTAGAAAGACCACCGCTAATGTTGCTTTAAGAGTGGCACCAAGAGAGGCACCTACTGCCATTTACATTCCACACATGATGTACTGTTTAGAAATGAACTGCTTCCAATATTCTTAGAACAGATAACAGCTTTGAAGATTTTATATCACTGGAAGTTGACCATGGATCAAAATGATCTGTGTTCACTCTTGAAGCAAAATGAGGGTGCTGGAAATGTGTTATGGTTCCAGTCCCCATTGTGAAGCACTGGACAATCAGCTACAGTGGATAAGACCAATTTGAGGATGCAAGATCATAAGGCATAAAGGTAGAATGATTCTAAAGTGATGCTGAAATAGAGCATTCTCCTGTAATTTCCTATCCGAGGCAGAGAGGGGTTATTGAAAAGTTTTAGAGCAACCATGCACATGCTCTAAGTAGGTCTCAAGGGCACTCAGGCAGAAGCTACATTACCCAGGAATGTGTTAGGAGTTGGCATGCCAGGACATAAAATATGGAGTGCTAAAACACTGTTCTGTGTAAGATATAAGGAAAGGGCCAGCATATGTTAGCTCCCCAGTCACAGATCACAACAGAAAAGGAGCGGAAACAGATGAAAGAGCAAATAGGTAAAAGAGTTCCTCCTTCCAAAATATACAGAGAAAAATATTTTGGGAAGAAGCTTCCAGTGATTGTAAAGAAAATTAATTGACTGTGCCTGGGATTATAAGGCATTATGCACTTATTTTTTAAGCATGTATTTCTTAAGCTTTTATTGAGAAATTATTTGTCTGTAGTGTTGTGCTAAGTTTATGAAGGTTTATAAATTCTGCTTTTGGAAGTTTATAGTTTACATCTATAAGATTTGGTGAGAAAGCAATTCAACAGATACTCTGGGTCTCCAGCTTCCCTAATCTTCTCTCCCCAAGTTCATTTTAGTGAAATTTTTTTTTTTTTTTCCCTTACTTCTCAGCCCCTGTGAATTGTTCAATTGACATTCAGGACAGGATGCTTCGCACACTGTGATGAGTGCTATTCATTTTGTTTTCTTCTTTGGGGAGATTTAATCAAGGAATCTTCATGGGAGTTAATGGGTATAAAAGTAAGAATATGACATTTCAAGCAACTGTATAATAAACTGGAAATCCATATGCAGTAAAACAAAATTAAATCTCTATCTCTCACTCTGCACAAACTCAACTGAAAGTGGACCACAAACCTAGGCATTAGACCAAAGACCCTGCACCACATAGAAGACAAAGTAGGCCCAAATCGTCATCATATTCGCTTAGGATCAGACTTCCTTAACAAGACTCCCAAAGCATAAGAAATCAAAGCTAGAATAAATAAATGGGATGAATTCAAACTAAAGAGCTTTTTCTCACTAAAGGATACAACCAATAATGTGTAAAGAGAGCCTAAAGAGTGGGAGAAAACCTTTTCCACACATACTTCAGATAGAGCACTAATCTTCAAAATTTATCAAGAATTTAAAAACTTTACACCAAAAATACAAAGAACTCAATCAATAAATGAGCCAAGGAACTTGACAGATACTTCACAAAAGAAGATATACAGGTGATTAATAAATATATGAAAAAGTGTTCAACATCTCTAGTAATTAGAGAAATTCAAGTTCAAACAACTCTAAAATTTCATCTTACTTAGAATGGCTATTATCAAGAACACAAAACAATAATAGATATTGGTGTGGATGTGGGGAAAAAGGCACACTTTTAAATTGCTTGTGAAGTTGCAATTTGGTACAGTCACTCTGAAAAGCAGTATGGAGTTTCCTCAGAAAACTTAGAATGGACCCCCCTTTTGACCCAGTTATCCTCCTCCTTGGTTTATACCCAAAGGACTTAAAATCAGCATACTACAGTTAACACAGCCACATCAATGTTTATAGCAGCTCAATTCACAATAGCTAGATTGTGGAACCAACCTAGATGCCCTTCAATAGATGAATGGATAAAGAAACTGGTATATATACAGAATGAAATATTATTCAGCCATAAAGAAGAATAATATTATGGCATTTGCAGATAAATGGATGAAATTGGAGAATATCATGCTAAGTGAAATAAGCCAATCCCCAAAAACCAAAGGTCAAATGTTTTCTCTGGTAAGTGGATGATGACACATAATGGGGGTGGGGGTGGGGGTGGGGATTGAGAGAAGAAGAGAGGAACTTTAGATTATGTAGAGGGAAATGAGAGGGAGAAGGGGGTGGGGGTATGAAAGATGGTGGAATGAGACAGACATCATTACCCTATGTACATGTATGATTACACGATGGTGTGAATCAACTTCGTGCACAACCATAGAAGCAAAAAGTTGTACCCCATTTGTGTACAATGAATAAAAATGCAGTCTGTGAAAAAAAAAAAAAGGAAAAGAAAAAAAAAAACAGGGAAGGAAGAAAAGCTGGTTTAGACATGATAGAAAAGCACAGAGTAAAGACATTACAGCTTGAAAAGAAACTAGAAGCTGAAAAACTAAAGGTAATCCCAAAAGAGGCTGTGGATGATTGTATTATGTAATTATGTAAACTGTTAATGTTAAAAGCTATTGAGAACCACAGTAGTTTAGATTGGAAATGGGTCTCTGAGGTCTTCTTATACAAACTCCTTGTGTTATGACTGAAGACTCCGAGATCCAAGAGAAGTTCAGTATGTTGGCAGAGCAATCCATTATTTCATAGCAGTTATTTTTTTGAATCTTATTCATATTTGGTGGTAGAGTTGGAAGTAGAAATCATGTTACCTGACTCCCACTTCATTCACTGTTCTTTACTCAACCTTACATTCCTATTCCATTAAAAATGAATTCACCTAATTATTATAACACATTTCAAAAAAGAACTATTATGTGTCTATTCTAATATAGTTAAACCTCGTTTGAAACACTTACAAATACTCTGCTCTAGAACAGTGGTCCTCAAGCATGAGATTGCAGGAGGATCACCTGTAGGTCTTGCAGGAGCTAATATTCCTGGGCCTGAGATTTTACTGATGCTGCTGGTCCAAATTTTCATTAGCACTTTAACAGCACTACTCTAGGAAATAGGCACTAGTTATACTAATCCCACTTTCGGTAAAATGGATGAGAGAAGTTAAAAATTTGCAGTGAAGGAACAGTATGAACTAAATGAACAATTATTTGAGTTGGTTGATTTTAGATCTTGTTGTATTTCCATGCCAAACAGTCTTTTACAAATTCTTCTCTCTGCTTACAGGCTCCTGTTTGCAGCTGGCAAACTACCTACCTCCCCAGGGTTCTCTTTTGCAGGAAGCCTTCTAGTGTTTAACAGGTTGCTGGCACAGGTCTTTTACTTATTTTCTTTTTCTTTTGTGTCTCTCCACTTTGGCCCTTGTCATGGTGATCTATAATTGCTGCTTCACATGCTTATTTAACCTTAAGACTTCAAACTCCTCCAGGCACTATCCTTTACTTATGCTTTCATAGTGCTTATCATAGTACTAGTCTTATAATTTATATTTGGTTGAATGCTTATAAACATGAAGATAACTAGAGAGAAAACAAATATAAAATACTTATTGTTGACCAATTCCCTGTGAGTGACATTCATTGCTCTTAATTCTATTATCTATTCCCATTCTATTCTTGGTGGATCTATAAATAAAATGCAAACAACTGTGAGAAGATTGTAAATACTCGTTAAATGTTAATTCATGATACAAAAATCTTTCATGGAAGTGTTAGGTAGGAGTTCAGGGATGCCAAGATGACAGAGACAGGGTAAAAGAAAGATACCCCTGGAGGACAAGACAGGGAGAGGAATCATGTCCTTGTTTATGGTAAGTTCCATTACCATGACAACGCCAGTCACAGGTTTAATATTTTAAAATGACCAATTGAGGTAAAATGGGCAGTATTCTAATTAGGATTTCTAAAGTAACCAATGGGGCAAAAATTGGACAATAATCTAATCAGGTATCATAAGGTAAAAAACAGAAACCAATGGAATAAGGCTTTTAATCTGGGCCATATAGAAAAGAGAAAACCCCTCACAGCTCAGCATATAAGACACTAATTTCCAGACGTTGGGCCTTAAGCCCCTCTTTCTCTCTAAGCCCACTTTGTTCTACCTTACAGAATGCTACTCTTACCTTCACTTTCAATAATCTGTACTTTGCTTGCCTCTTGTGTGTGTCTTGTCCAACTCTTTATTTGGAACACCAAGAATACGGATGGACCCCACTGGACACCCCAATGAAAACTCAAGTATTCAGAAATCCCCCTCCAAAAGCTTGGCATCATCAAGGATAGAACATTCATTCATTCCTGAGTCATTTCCTTTAGAATTATATTTCTTAGAAGGAATCTTTGAAAAACACTGAGGTCCCTTCCCTTCTAACCATATCCATAGGAGACTGGTCTCTGAATTTGCTTGATGACATCCCTGGCAAGAGCTAGGTACTTTATAGTATACCTATTTCAGTTGTAAGAATGTTAGTTTTTGGATTTTTGTTTCTTTTAAAACTCAAGTCCATTTCCTCTAATTGTCTTTCTGGATGTACATGGAGTAAATATAATCCTTTCTATTTTGTTTCAGTCCTTTAGATTTCTAAATATAGTTGTCATGTTCTGTCTAGCATATTTTCCTTAGTGAAAAGAAGATAGAGAAAATGAAAACCACATATTTAATCAAAAAATACCTATCAAGTTCAATGCTACATTTCCCATGGGTGCTGTCTAGAATGGCATGCAGAAAGAATGTGTAGAAATATGCAAATCAAATTTGAACTAAAAATACAAACAAGTGTGAATTATGCACACTCATTAAAAGAAATTTACTGATTGATTTCTACTCATTCTATTTCAGTTTCTAATTTTACAGGAGTTTTGTGGTCATTGACACTATCCTTGTTTCTATATTTTCCCCTTACAGAACTGTATTTGTGTGAATGTTTGAAGTATTATCAGAAGGAAGTTTCACATGACAAGATGCACTCCAACAGACTCTGTTCCTAATGTTGTTTCATGGTGACACTCCCCCCTGGTTCAAGACATAGTGAATAAACCTCCCTTCCACTTGAAGTCTCCATGTCTGATAAAAAATGGAATAGTTGAGTTTATGCAGCTGTTCATGAGCTAATTATCTGCAATCATTTCTGATTACTTAATAGGCCATGGTAGGATGTGTGTTTGCTGCTATGTTGAGTTTACACATTAGGCTTTAATGTGCTGATATGGTTAATTGTTGTGCTCACTGCTGCCTGCTAATAGACCATTCCTGAAAATGAGACCATATCTCAACGGAATTTGCTTGTTTATTTTAAATAAGTAATAACTACAAACTGAGATCCTAGATCCAGTGTTTACCATTTTAAGAATGCACTTTTTAATGCTGTATCATTTCTAATGCATTTAAATTATTCAAGTTTGAGAAAACGAGTTATTAAACTAATGAGTCAATAACCTACTCAAATACATAGATTTTAACATTTTGCCTGTTCTGTTCAGTTTCCTAAATTGTTTTCTGCCATTGATAACAAAATCAATTCTTTTAAATAGTGCCAAACAAGTTGAATGTGATACCATAATAATGAGAAAAATAAATGCATATTAAAAACAGACAAGTATTTTTTAATATGTAAACCAAGATTCTCATACTAGCAATTGGGAGTAACACAGATATGTTAGTATGGAAAGTAGATATGGAATTGTGTAATGAGGCCATTAATTTGTTTTGTAGTTTTACATTTTGTGATAGCATTTAATCCAAAGAACTCCTTTGTAGTTTAAAAAATTTAGAAAACTGTTTTTTTGTTGACTCTCTGCATATCTGTGCTTCTATTACTGAAAATGGATGCAAAGCACCTGTACAGGTGTTTAGGTATTCCTTTTCATCCTTCCCTCTCTGTTCACAAGATCTATTTTTTTGTCCTGTTATCACTTCTTTTTGTGACTTCAGGTCTTTTTAACGTCATGTCTTCCCTCCCTTACTGCTTTTATTAGAGAAGTCAATACTATTCAAATAATGAATAGGTATTTAATAAATAGATGTCCTAGATTTCTTTCTGCAACTTCTAGGAACAACAGGGCTCTTTCGTTCTTTGCCCATTCCCCAGGCAGGCTCTGCTATGGCTATTTTAGCATTGTTTTCACCTCTTTTTGAATAGATTTCAATGAAGAGGTCCACTGGGTCTCCTTGAGCCCGTCACTGGGTGATACAGTGCAATGTGGTCTTGTAATTTGCTCCTCTGCTAACATTATATAATGTTTCCATGCAGTTAGAGCCATAAGTTGCAATGAAAAAAATACTGCGAGGCTGGAATTAGAATAATTTAAACTGATGATGATTTATACTCATGTTTCCTATATATGACTTCTATCTAAAATGCAATATATGCCTAGAGTACACTAAAGCTTTGGCTTTTTCCATTTTTCATGAAGGGCTTGTTTTTTTAGTTTTTATGTTTTCTGTTCTTTTCCATGTTTTCAATTTGATGTCTCACTGAAACCATAAAACTCTAGTATCTTCTTCCTAATGACTTCTTTTTCCAAGTTCCAGACTCTCTGGTCCCCAAATACATGTCCTTCCTCATGCTTCCATGCTTTCATATTGCTTCCCTCAGTTCACTGTTCTGCTCTAGTGAAGTCCAATTTCTTCTTCTAAGGTTTTTTTTTTTTTTTTTTTTTTTTCTTTTTTTAAATCATGACCGTTTTTTTCCAAAACATTCTACAAGGGCTGGGCATGGTGGTGCTCACCTGTAATCACAGAGACTCAGGGGGCTAAAGCAGGAATTATTGCAAGTTCCCGGTCAGCCTCAGCAACTTAGGGACACCCTATCTCAAAGTAAAAAAATAAAGAGGGTTGATGACATAGCTCAGTGATTGAGTGCCCTTGGGTTCAATTCATAGTACCACAAAAACAAAAAAACAAATAAAAAAACCCCTACAAAACTAAAACATTCCATGAAAAGAGTTGTACTAGACCATAGTAGTTGTACTATCACTAATAAAGATAATAAAATTAATTCAAACAGTTTAACTGTCAGGGAGTATAATAAACCCTTTACATGGCTATTACACTTGGTCCTCAGAATGGTTCTGTGAAATTTGCACTATTATTGTCACTGTCTAACAGATGAGATGACTAAGGTTTAGCACACGTATTAATCAGTTTTTTCGCTGCTGTGACTAAAAGACCCAAATTAGAACAATTGTAGAGAAGGAAAAGTTTATTTAAGGGTTCATGAGGTCTTAGTCCATAGAAGTCCATCTTCATTCCTTGGGACTTGAGGTGAGGTTGAACATCATGGTGGGAGAGTGTGAGGGAGAGAAGCAGCTCACATGATGATCAGAAAAGAGAGGGAGAGGGGGAGGGAGAGGCGGAGGGGGAGGGAGAGGAAGAGGGAGAGGGAGAAGAAGGAGAGGGGGAGGGGGAGGGAAGGGAGAGAGGGGGAGGGAGGGGGGAGGGGGAGGGAGAGAGTTCCCTCTCCAGATACGAAATACATACACCCTATAACCACGCCCCCAAGAATCACTTCCTCTAGCCAAACCCCACCTGCCTTCAGTTGTCACTCAGTTAATCCCATGAGGGATTTACTTGCTAATTAGGTTAAGGCTATAACCCAATCATTTCTCCTCCAAACCTTCTTGTATTGTCTCGAATGTGAGCTTTCGGGGAACACCACATCTAAACCATAACAACACAATAGACAAGACTTTGTAAAATATTGAGTTCAAGGTCATATGGTCAAAGACAAGTTAATGGCTGGCTGTGAAGGTCTTTGAAATAGACTCTGACTTCAGAATACTTATCTCAGGGTCTGAGCAATTAACCACTATGCATACCATTTCCCACAATGCTAGCAAAATAGTTTTCCTTTTCATTTGTTCAAATGGCCCTGTGTTTGCATCATTAGTTTAGTGTGTGTCCCAGTGTGCATTGACTTGCTTATCTGCCAATGGGCTCCTTAAGGGGAGAGAGTGATTTATTTATTTTTATAGCCTCAGAAAACAGAACTGGCCCATCTTAGGAACTCCATTTATAGCCATGAAATGGGAATTGATTCTTTCTTTACACATTTATCTCCCGGTATTTTCCTTCACATACCCTATGATATAGCTAAATAGGACTGTTTGCTATTCCCCACACATCGCCCATGCTGCCACTCTCAGATATCTTTGCTTATGCTGTGCCTACTGCCTGAAATGCCCTTCTACATATGCAAATCTTCACCAAGGTGAAATTCCAATGGCTGTCTTTCCTGAAGCTCTTCTAGTTTATGGGTTAGATATGCTTTGTTCCTGCATCCTTTAGTGCTTTGTTTATAGTGCTGTTATCCATTATCATTTCATTCATTTGTAGGATCTTTTTACAACAATACTTTCACTGAATTTTTCACATAGTAGGTGCTCAATAGAGATTAACTGTTTAAACACCTATTTAAACCAGTTGGATTGTTTTTGTACCAAATGAAGAGGTTCAAATTTATGGCCTTGTGAGAAATAACTATTTATCTAAACATATTATTAGCATAAATGTAAGGCAGCATTATTTTCATAGCTTGCTTTTCAGTGAATGTATAACCTTTGCTTTGATTTCGACCTGTCCATTTGTAAGCAAATTTCTATAAATGCCAAGAATTTTATTTAAATTATTAGAAAAATTTAACAGTTTTTACATATGGAACAATTTTTTCTCTTTCATAATAAACCAGCAATGCTCTTTTCAAAGACATTTAAGTGTGTGCATGCCCAAATAGTGGTAAAGAGGTTAAAAATATTCAACAGATTGACATATTAAACCTTCATCTACTACTGAAGTCAACAAATGTTTATCAAGTTTCTACTGTGTAAGACATAATACTTGGTAAGATTATGTGAAGAATAAGTTATACATAATTTCTTTAGGAAGATAACATTAAGAAATATAGATAGAATAACTAGTAGAGCAACCACTGGTAGACTATGGTATAAACCACAAAAAAGATATAAAGTGCTTCAAAGATATCCAATGAAAAAAGGTTTCATCTTTTGCTAATATTGGTAACCTATGACAGAGATTCTTTGCTTGGCCAATGTTTAGTCAGGCTTCTGAATCTTCTCATAGGCCCAACTGTACATTGCATTTTTCAGCAAAAAAGCTCTGCAGTTTAGCAAGAACTTTCTTATCCTTTGTATCTGATCAGCTTCCCTGTACTCTACCATGTTTCTCATTCCACATCCCCCAACCGGTTTGACCACTGACTTCATTAAAAATCTCCTTAAATGGTTTTTATTTTTCAGAATTATCATCTTTTTTAAAATTATTTTTTATTTTTACAGACCACATTTTGATTCATTGTACACAAATGGGGTACGTCTTTTCATTTCTATGGTTGTGCATGATGTAGATTCATACTATTCGTGTAATCATATATGTACATAGGGTAATGATGTCTGGAGGAACTTTAGATTACGTAGAGGGAAATGAGGGGGGTATGAAAAATGGTGGGATGAAACAAACATCATTATCCTTAAACTGTTTTAGCAGGAATCCTTATCCTTGATGTTTCTTCTTAGTACTATTTTCCATCCACTATTTCCAGCACTGCTCCGTGGTTATAAATTCCCACTTGCTCATGCTGTACTCAGAGTTAGCCCAATGTCTCTTTCACACTGTGAGAGCCTATTATAGTAATTCTTATTAACTTTAAAGGACAAAAGTTTTATTTTTACTCACTGTTTCATGGGTTTCAGTCTATGGTGTTTCTGTTGGTTCCAATGTTTTTGGGTCAGGCAAAGCAGTATATCATGGAGGGGAGCTCATGGTGGAGCAAAGCTGCTCACCTTATGGCAGAAGGAAGGGAAGAGAGGAAGGAAGGGGCCAGGGTCCCAGTATCCCTTTCAAAGGTATGTCTCATGGCCTAACTTCCTACACCAAGCCCCTTGTTGTGAAGGTTCTACCACCTCTCAATAGCCCCAATGGCAGGCAACAAAGCCTTTGACACATAAACCTGTGGGGGACACTTCAGATCCACAACTGTATAGCAATATATTAAGAATCGAAATTGACTTAATTCTATAATTAGGTAATAAATGTCAAAAGGAACATTAGAAAAATATAAATCAACTTGTCCTTTAAACATATACAAGGAACTTCTGCTCTTAAATGCTAATTTTTTAATCTAATAAATTTCCATGAAAACACACCTGAAGTTATACAAGGGTTCATCATTTCCCTTGCATCTAGGAAGAACTTAATGTTTGTTGAACAGAATAAAATGTTCTTTTTCATAAAGAGGATGTCAAATTTTAAAATTTTGTTTAAAAAAATTCTTCTAATCATTTTAATAGATATGGTAGTTCCTGAGAAAAGTATTCATTACATGATATCTTATTATTTCATTGTGCTGTATAGTCCTATCCTAAAAAATAAAGCTTTCTTCAAAGAAGTTATAAGAGACCAACAGACTACTGAAGATAACTTTATTGTGATTATTACATGCATTAAATATACATTATAAATGGAATATACTGCCCATCTGATGAAATGAATACATTCATTAAGATAAAAGGGAAAAAAATGCCACAGGATAACACATTAAAAAAAAAAAGACCTCGTCTCAAATACTGCAGATACTTAGTTTATATGAGGTATTTTACAAGCTTTCTTATTAAACAAAGGGGTGTATACCTTATAAAAAGTTTGAAAGGATGAAGTGCCAGATATTCTACAGAAGGAGATAATATTAGCATCCTGGAATAATTTTTATTCCTGGTCCATTTTCTGCCCACTGGAAAAAATTGCACTGTTTTTCTTTCTCAAAAGGACACACAAAAAATTTTTTTCCATTATTAGGTCCAATCTTCAACACTGTTCTCATGATGGAGCGCCTGCCATGGTTGCAGAATGGGAAGGACAAATCTGCCCACTAGGGGAACAACATAAACAAAAAACAATAGGAGTGTAAACTATGTGGAAGTTACCATGATGTACAGACTAAGCTGAGGCACATTTGATTGATGTCATATTGGCTTCACTACTATTGATATTAAGTTGATTGTGAAACAGACATAAACCATTACTTGTTGCCTTTAAATAAAGTTTATATTCTGTAAGAAGCAACTCTTACACGTGTTTGAATCACACAGAAAACTGTCTTAATTTTGAGCTTAAGGTTTCTAAATATCTGAAGATATAGAAATTCCTTCCCTTTATTAAGAATAATTGAAACTGTCAGAATCTTGTAATAAAAGTAATCACCAGTGTTTTCTCTATAGTTTAAGTTTCAATTACAAGATCAAATATTTTTCATAACACTAATGCTAAACTTCCGTAGTCTCTTAGGAAGAGGAAGACTCCAGTAGGAACATATATAGACCAAATTAGGGAGATTCCATTGGATTATTCTTATTTGGGCCTCAAGAGAGGCATGAAGAAGTCTTATATTACTGCTAATAATATTATTATTTATTGCTAATAATTTTTCCATTATATCTATAAAAGTTTCTTGAGGAAAGATTTAGAAGGATAGAGTCACGTCTTATTCAGAGGTGTAAAATTACTATCAAATTTTCCCTGGGAAATTCTTAAGAAGAATCACACTGAAGACAGATATTTTATCTCTCAATAAGGCCAACTAGAGCATTTTTGCTCCAGCACTGAAATAGGTCAGTATTTTCATTTTTCGGTTATATATCAGATAAAGTGTAGTTTGGAAAAGTGTGTGCTTTTAAATTTTAGATTCACACTCTGCCTGTGATTCTCATACTGAGAGGAATGCAGAAAGTGAGACTGACTGATGGACTCCAGATTATTGTCTCCTACCTCAGATTCATTTTCAGGGACACACTCATAGACCGTAAAGTCATAAAGAATATAGTGAAATTACTTTAGTGCCATCATCTTTCTTCCCCGCCCCACTTGGTCAAACTTGTGTAGCAGGATTCACTAGGGTTACTGTAAATTTAAGGCATGTACACTGTCTTTCTCATGTACCTCTACCCAATGAAACCAAAGGTTTTCATAGAGCACTGAAGTTAGGAAGAGTAAATTCTTATCTTGGATTATTAACCACATGAGTACTACCAGTACTTGTTAGTCAATACCTTTCCATCTTTGTGAACCAAGGGCAACAGTTTTATATTCTTTTTACATTTGTGATTACAAATATGATATGCTCTGATAGTCTAATAGCTATTAGTTCACTATTATTATTTTGCTGAACCTTTGCAAATTTCAAATTATTCAACGTTTGAGTTTTAGACTGACTACTATTGTGGCTAAAATATAAAACTGAAAGAGCATCACTATTTGTTACATTTTAATAACTAAAATTCAGTGACACCATAGTAAGCTTGATGAATCTTATACCTACTTCAAAAAATCCACATTGTGCTTCTCCAGGCAGAGGACAAGCATAAAACTGTCTTCCCTTGTTTGCGCCATCCTTCCTCACAACTCGGAGAACACAGTGGCGGTTGTGTTTACTGCATCGAGGGCCACCAGCATTTAAGGTACAAGGACCAGCTGTCACATTCGTTTGGCGTTCACTGTAACAACAGGTCATGAAATAACCACAGAAAAATAGTGCTAAGGGGATCATTCACAAGCCACCTGTACCTGTTTGAACTCTGCTTATATGAAGAATCTATATCAAAAAGTAGGCCAACATGAACCTCAGGTAATTGCACAAACTACTGCCTTTTTAATTGTTTTCCAAGGTAATCTAATTCACTTCTCAAGCTACCTATGTACCTGAAGCACAGAACTTAAATTTCTGAATAAAGACAGCTGAATTGTTGTGAATCCATTACATCAAATTGTAAGTTCTCGTTCTGATATTCAGTTCTTCTTTTACCCAGTATTCAGTGTAGACACTTTTATTTCCTGTAAAATATTCTCAGGTCTAGCTGGCCCTCGACCCATAAAGCAAGCAGAGTCACAATCTTCTCTAATTATTTTCTCATTGGTAGCAACTCTCATCAATGGCTCTGACAAGGCCAAAGAGACACTCTTTCTACTGTCCACTTTAAAGACAATTTTCTATGCTTTTCTTTGATCAAGGCTACTATAATAGTTGCAATCATATTCTAGCAAGAAACAGGCTGCCTAGAAGAGCAGAAATGTGTATTTTGTGAAGCTAGTAGGGAAGCTTTATCTCCCCCACAATTAGAATCAAGAGTATTTGGAGGTCATTCCTGTATTCGTTGAACAAAGCTGAGGAGTTGACCTTGTACTCTAGCTGTATAAGCAGAATTTTCTCTCTGAAAAAGAGCTTCGCTATTTTTAATTTTCTATGTTTTGCATATTTTAAATCGTGCCTTTATAATAGACTTTTAATAAGCCAGTTGAAAAGAAAGTGTTCACATTGATTAAAACTGGGGGTTGGGGTATAGCTCAGCAGTATAGTAGGTGCTTAGCACATGCAAAGCCTGAGGTTTAATCCCAGCACCCAAAACAAAACAAATAACCCAACCAAACCAAACCAAACATCTTTCCCCTTTATACATCTATGTTTTTAACTTTTAAAGGATAAGCAGTGAATTCTTATTTGGGGTAAAATTTCTAAAGAAAAAAAATCATTCTTAAATAAATTTTAAAAAATTAAAAAAAAATCAGATAGTTGTTTTCACTTGTTTCCTTAAACTGCATTTTTCAGATACCTGTTTCTATAATAGTGCCTCAAGGCATCATAATTGAAATGTTCAAAGAATATCTTTTATTTGTGATAAAATTTGTTTAAACTCATTTTTAAAACAGATGCTTCAATATATTGCTTTAAAAATGTTTGCTGGGATGGACTTAGACATTCTGAGGGCAGTTTTTGAAGATGTTCTTGTGGCAGTCATTTGTAAACTGAAGGTAACTGGGCAATTCTAAGGAATTCTTATAATTATTCGACCAGTCACTATTTTGCTGGCATATTTTCCCCGGTGGGGTGGTGGTTTATATTTGAGATGAGTAATGTCAAATTAGAAATACCAAAGCTGAATTCAATCCCCAGTACTGAAAGAAATAAACACAGCTAAGAAGCAATAAGCTTTTCTTTTCCACAACACTCCATTTGACAAAATGCCTCCAAAAGAGGTGATATTCAAATTTCAACATGGAGAGAGGGTGAATATCTTGATAGTTGTATGAGAAGTCAGAGATTTAAAAATTAAGTGATTTCATTAAGTGTTCTTTTTAAATTTAAAGACAAATGATTAAGATTACTGGCATTAAGTGAAATGATCCTTATTAAACTATGTACACATAAAACATAGTTTCATATATAATTTTAAAGGTGGACATCTTTGATAACAACTAATTAAATATTTTCTAATCTACTTGCTTCAACATACCCAAGGACAGGCTGAGATTGTTTACCCTTGAGGCTTTTCTGAGGAGAGGGGCAAAGTAAAAGGCAGGAATGAGGTAAGAGGGGCCTCAATGTCTTCCCTCTGGTTCACATCTGTCTTCAATTTTGTTTCCTCCTTGGTATCAAGTTAAAGGAAAAGCTAGTCATATGTATCCTAACCTTGGTACTCAAGAGTGTGTTTCACTGCCCAGAAACATCAGACTCACCTGGAGCTCCTTAGATATACAGAATTAACTGCTCCTACTCCAGAACCCTATGGAATTAGTATCTGCATGTTACCAAGTTTCCCAGGCCATTCATATGCACATTAAGTTTCAAGCACTGGAGTTAATGAAACCAAGATCCCGGAAGCCACCTGTGATCACAATCACATGGGCTCTAAATATGCGCACCTAATCTTCATTTTATGATAGAAAACATTATCCAGGATAATTAAATATCCTACTTAATTGAGGACATCTTGGTTCCTCTTTGCTTCAAGCATTATTTCTAAAATGTAGCTAAGCATTTTCATAGGTAAGTTTAGCATAGAGAATAGTTGATTTTGATGAACGGGTCAATCATTTTGAAAATGGACTTCTAAATGGCTTAATAGATCAGGAGTTGGCAAACCTTTTAAAGTAACACATTTTAGGCTTGTGGGTCTTGTGGTCTCTGTTGAAATTACTCAATTCTGTTAAAATCATTTGCTGAATATAAAATTCATTTAGATATAAGGTTACATTAAATTTTAAAAAAATCCTTAGTTCATTATAATAAAGATGCTATCTGAAAATTTTGGATAAATCAGTGCAAATGAATGTAGATTTTGTCATCTGAGATTATTTCAAGGATTAAAACAATCAGAAGATAAATAAACAACTTATCCTGAATGGTCCAGTTGATTCTGCAATCCTTAGGGAGGGAAAACTTCCAGGGGTGACCTGGAATCTAGAACTACATGTCAGTGCTACAGCACCAGTGAATAGAGGCAGACCTTCCTCACCACTGATGGCAATGAGAAAATGCTAATGATTTTGATAGTGTCATTTCACTCTTCTACATGATCCTTCGCATTGACTCAGTAAAAATTTTAACCTACAACACATGCCGTCTCTGGAAATGTATCAATGTGTTTTGCTTTCTATTTATAATAATTGACTCAAACATTTAAAACTGTTTCTAGCAGTTATTCTTAACTGCTTAAAAATTGGTTCAATTATCTAATTTATAATTCAGTAGCTGGAAAACATTCAAGTGTGTTTAAAGATTGATCCAAAAATATGCCTCATCAACACGGCATGTATAGTACAGTGATGAGATCAGTAATTAAAAGAACAAAAGTCAAATGATTTACCCTGTAATTATTAATGAAAAAATTAACTTGCTATAAATTCTGGGTGGACCACCTGCTTTAATAGTATTATGTTGTGCGCTTCTGCTAGGTGTCTTGTCCACAAGATGAATACCGTAGCTGCCAGACAAGGAGAAAAATGAAATAAATGACAGTAATTTGCAATTTATTCCTTGTAAAGTAGCTGGGTGCAGAAGGGCTTCTAGGTGAATTTATTTCATCACTTGACATTTATTCTGCTAGTTGATCTTGATTGATTGTGGAGTCTCAGTCCTGGTGTTCTTATATTCAATGCATTCACATGGCTGTAGCATTTCTAAGTAATGCTGTGCACTGTGATTAATCTCATGGTTCTATTACTAATGGCTTATGAAGAAATCACTTAAATTTAAGGTTACATTAATTTTTTTTTTTTTTTTTTTAAATCCCTGATTCATTAACTAAATTGTCTGAGATTTTTAAAAAGGCACTAAGGAAATAAAAATACGCCAAGATATTTCGTCTGGGTACAACAAATGACACAATATTTTAAGATGATCACTTCTACTTCTTTCCACTTAAGTCAGAACAGAAAAGCTGTTCAAAAATGATTTTCTCCTACAGGATAGGTTCCCAATTCTGACATTCTTAACTAATTGCTCCATATTTCCGTCATGAGGCACTAATAAAGTGGAAAGACTTTCTATTTACCCAGCCAGTTAAAAATTTGGCCACTATAGTTTAATTCAAATGTGAGTATCATGGACAGAAGTTAAATCAGTTGTCATAAGAGATTATGAATGAAGTATTTTGAAAAATAAGTCAAGAATAAATCATCTGGATTAAGTGATATAAAGTTATAATAGGAAATTTGAACTGAATGCATGCATTGAGTAAAAGCTGTCTCAGAACCGTTATGAAATAAGCTTTAAGAATTCCCAGAGTATGGTCTAGGAGTGTCACTTATCCACTGCCCAGAGGAAGAAATCTTCCTATCAGCCAAAGCACAACAATCTTAGGAAAAGCTAGCAATCAGAATTCCACCCCAAATTAAAGATTCCACTCAAAATAACTGTCTCCCGTAGCCTAGGAAGAAGATCCTGCATTCATAAGTTATACTCTTTATTTTAAAATTCTGGATATATGGCTTCTTTTTTGGTAAAAAAGAAGCAGTTTGGAAAGCAAAATTTTGGGAAAATCTCTCTTTCTGATGGAGGTATATTATCATATCATGGGGTTAGGAAGCCCAGATAATGGGAGGAAATGAGGTAGGGGAAGGAGGGCCAACAGAAAACTGGCCCAATATTAAGGAGCTGTCATTTTTGAGGGAAGAGATGACACTATTTATTCAAATGTCTGCATCTTGGTTAACAGCAATTGAAGTTTTCTGGAAATGAAGCTGATAGTTTCATAAAACACATCTAATCAGGTATTTATAAATTGGAATTACAACTTCCGTTTCAGATACAAAACCAGTATGAACACTTCTTGGTTGAAATAGAGAATGCCACCCCACATGGATGAGTGAGAAACAACCATGTTCTTTAACAGAAGCATCACTAAAGGTATCTTAGATTTTTCTTTTTTTTTTTTTTTTTTTTTTTTTTTAATAGAGGCCACTTACTAAATTTTTACAAAAGTTTCTCTTCCAGAACTATTTTTCCCTGGAGGGAAATTTGGATGGTCTTCAACTTATGATGGTTCTACTTAGACTTTTTCAACTTTACTGTGGTGTGAAGCAATGGGCAATCAAGAGAAGCTATACTTCAAATTTTGAATTTTGATCTTTTCCTGGGCTGGTGAAATGTAGCACAATAATTTCTTTTGATGCTGGACATCAGCAGTGAGCCAGAGCTCCTGGTCAGTTACATAACCACAAGGGGAAACAACCAGTACTCAGTGTCCTATGCTACGAGGCTATGACTGATGTTTTAGCAGGTAAATTAACTGCATTTTTGACTTAAGACATTTTCGACATATGCTGGGTTTAGCAGGATGTAACCCACTGTAACTTGAGGAGTATTCTACATAAAAAAATGCTAAAGGTTATTGGTAACTGGTATGATTATGGGCAATTTAATATTTTTCTTTATACTTTCAATATTTTCCAAATATTCTGTATTGAGCATATACATGGTTATAGTACAAAAACCTCAACTTTTTATAGGTGTAGGAAATTTGTATATTTCCTTTCCTCCTCTGGCATTATAAACTAGAGAAGAGAAAGGAGGTAAATTACTACAATGATTTTGCAGTGTTTGATTTATGTTACAAGAATCAGTTCGACTTTCTTAGCAATGGATGATTTTTCTGCCTTCTTAAAACTTAATGTAGTACAAGTACCTCAAAGATCTTAAAAATACCTTAAACAAAGCTGAATTCAAATACCTTAAAGACCAAGGTTAGAAGCATCATACCTGTTAGAAAATCCAGGGTTGCAACTTTTGAGATCAGGTTCTGAGTGGTGGGCTGTTTTCAATTTTTTATGTGCTGGACTAAATAATTCAGACTGAGAGCAGACCAAAGGTGATATGTTTACTTTGTTAGATAGTTGAGTTATATAGTTTGTTCTCTCCTTGGAGGGGTGCTGTGTATCACTAAGACAAATGTTTGAAGGAAGACAGTTTTGAAATTCCCCATCCAGTATCTGGTTCTGGCTTTTTGTTCTTTCCAAAGTACTGGATTTACTGCTAAAATCAGTTAAGACAAGGGTTGTAGTTCCAAATACAGTTTTCCTGTTGATCTTTACTTCTGTATGTGTGTTCCCAAAGCTATTACAAGGATACTTCATTAAGTTGCTAAAGGCAATAGTATTTTCTTCATTCTTGAGCAATGAATCTGAAAGGAGAGATAAGTAATTCTGTAATATTCCTAAAAAATATAATATACTATTTGCAACATCTTTTTTATTTGACTAGAAAATTTAGTTCACTTTATTACAGTGAACTAATATGTAGAACTAATAATGCAAAGTTAGCTTGAGCAAGTTATAATTAATCATTTGCTGGTTAGGAAGTAAAGTTTTATTTAAAATGCAAAATGTTAACAACCTATAGGGACACAAAGATGGGCTTAACGAAGATTTCTATTTGCAGTATATTATATTTAAGCTTTAAATATTATACAGCTATCAGTTTTGTTAATATCAGGCAAAGCATTAAAGCAGTAGTAATTAAAAGACGATGTCTCACAAAGCTTTAGGTCAACAGTTAGTCCTCTGTATGGACTACCAGTAATGTTCCTGTAAATGACAAGGCCATGCAAAAGGCACATTTAGAAGAAGTAAAGATGAATCACACAGACTTAATATTTACCAAATAAAACATCTTGATAAAATATTCTGGGATTTTGGAATTTGTACTGTATTCTAAATTGTAGTTAGGATATATGTCTTTCATACTCAGAAAAAATTAACACAAAAACAGTGAGACATGTAAAGGCATTTGAGAACGTTGAAATAAATGTGGAAATCTAAGACTAGATTTCTGAGGTTGCTCTGCTGAATGATACTGAAGAAGGGATGGAAATAGGAGGTGCAGTCCCTTCAGCTATTAGCAAAGCTGTGCAAGGGGTGATGCCCAACTCGCAGGCCCAGGGAACAAAACACAATATGACAGCTAACACAATGTAGAGGTCTGTAAGTCAAGAATGAACTTTCTCATCTCTAATTGAAAGAAAGAAAGAACACTTTGCGAACACAATAGAAGCTGCATCAATGAGATGGTTCTTAATCACAGGTTTCCTCTGAGGTTTTACATTCTCTGAACGCATGAAATTGTGAGCTATAAAGAGTTATTTTGAAGGATTTCAATGAAATCAGTACAATTGTCTGGGTAAAGATTTTAATAACAAGGGTAGGAAGGATAAAGAAGAGAAAAAATTCAGCATTTTTCTATTCCACCTGCAAAGATATTCTTACAGAAATCCTCCCTTTCAATTTATGAAACACTTGGACTGAATAACAAACTCGAAAGTTGCTGAAATCTGCATAAAACAAAGCTTTATTGAATAATTCATTAGAAACAGTAGAGAACAGATGTGATCATCTCAGTTTTTTGAGATACAAAGGCACATACTGTTTTAGCACAAGCATGTTTTCCCTCCCTATAAAAAATATTCAACAGAATATTGGCATGGTTTACAGGCAAAGGATGGCAATTTCTTAAAGCCTTTGAGAATGAAAGCATTTCACTTAGTGATAGAATATCAAGAATAAAGCAAGATGTGTACCTAACTTTGTATAAGTGATCCTTTTGGAAATGCAATGAACTCAAAATCAAAATTCAGTCTTACCAATAGGCCTTGAGGTCAAGCAAGCATCACATGTCTTAGCAGAGGGCTTATTTATTAGTGTACAGACCAAACATGTCCATTGCTCTTCAGACTTCTGAGCCACCAAGTCAATAAGATGATCCCTCCTGTTAGATGTCCAACTGACTACAGTATTTCTAGTTGGTAGTTTGCTAGAAAAAATTAAAAATTAATTATTAACATGATCATTGCCTTATTCTTATATATTCTGGGTATTTTAGAATCAATTACAAAAGTATTAATGTCCCAATGCTTCTTACATTGCTTAGAAGTCATAATAACTGAGAGTTAGATGTCATAACTACATCTTGAGCCCTGCTGATTGCCATTTAAGTCAGAAATAAAAGTTTTTATTTAGAGCCAAAGAGCTATTTTTTTGAACCAGTAGGAAGTATTTCACAAATATTCTAATACTTTTCAAAGCAAAACTAAAATGTTATTCAACTAAATCAGAAAAACAAACATCATGCAGAAATTAGAGAACTAAACATTAAGTGAGAGATTTTACATTACCTCATGTACTCCAAAAATTCTAGAAACTCTAGAATTTATAGTATTTGCTAAGCAACATGTGGGTTAGTTGATCTATAATAATGAAAAAAATATTTTTCTTTGTATATTTTTCTTCATATAAACTACTTTATATCTTCTGAATTACTATGGTTAGTACACAAGCAATAAAACCAACCCTGATTTTTTTTTAACACAAATGTAAATCATGATTTTCTACCCGGAATTTTTCCTTGACCATTTATTGTTATACAAAATGCCTTCCTACAGCTCTGATACAGTCCGACTCTCAAATACACAGGTGTAGGTCTATAGAGCACATCATGTGGTTAAGCAATCACAGCAGTATCATGGATTTTTCTCATTATTCCAAGCATTAATATTGAAAACTCTCTTCCAGGTAAAGGCTATGTATCTTACATTTCAGAACTGAGTTCTTTGACTTTCCAATGTGAACCTTGACTTCTGTAACATTTTCTCCTTACATACAATTACACTAGTTTTAAAATTTAGGCTTGTCTGGTAAAATAATAAATAGCATGAGAAAATCTGAAAGTAAGATACATCTCATTATGATTCTTTTATCTTTACTTACCTTGACTTTTAATGCATTTAGAATTTCTTATTCCTATGGAACACCAGACCTTCTACAGAATTTGCTTACTTGACCTTATCCCTGCCCTCTACTAATTTACACTGGAAGACAGTATGTTGCATATTTGTTCATAATTAAATAAACATGACTTTAATGCCCTTCAGATTTTCAATGTGCTCTCAACTTTTCATTATTTTCACCTTTTTCATACAGAAGCTTTGGAAGTATTCTTGCCTATACTGCCCCATTTCTTAATCAGCCACTATTAAATTCATTCCAATCTCTACTTGGATATCTAGCAGGAATCTCAAACTTACATGTGGCAGTAGGCTGAATAAGGGCCTCTTAATGGTATGAGGTCATAATCCCAGTAAACTATAAATTGTTACTTTGTAAAAAGAGCCTCTGCAGATGCAATTAAGGATCTTGACCTAGGGAGATTATCTGGATGGTTCCTTAATCCATTCATAAATATTCTTATGAGAGGCAGAGGTAGATGATTTGGTTTACACAGGAGAGATGGTACTATAAAAATAGGCAGAAAATGTCCTGGTTGCAACCAAAGTCAAGGATATTGGGCAACTACCAAGAGGTCAATTCTCCTCTTGAATCTTTAGAGTAAGAACAGCTCTGCACACACCTTATCACTGATCCAATGCTGCTGCTGTTGATTGAGCTTCTGGCATGTAGAGCTTGAGCAAATAAATTTCTGTTACTTTAATTCACTAAATCTGTAGTAATCTGGCATAGCAGTCACAAAAAAACTAGTACAAATAAAATTCATGATCCTTCAATCTGCAACTCTACTTTGTCTCTCAGTAAATGTCATAAGCATGCCCTAATTGATCAGGTCCAAAGCCTAGACGTCATCCTCAATACTTTCCTTTACATCCCACATTCAACCCGTCAGCAAATCCTACAGTCTACCACAGAGTCAAGTTTACTATAAAGGTAATGAAGCTTATTCTTTCATGGCTTGGTGGGTTGTTTTCTACAGACCAGAGTGGGGGACAGGGAGAATGGAACCAGTAACTCCAATTGCATGCTGGAGGCCAAGATGCTATCAGTGGTGGTGATCCTGGGGTTCTAGGTGAGGCTTATGGGCTGCCAGTGTCGCCTCATGAATGTTCATTATCCAGGGACAATGTGCCCTGGTCACATCAAGAAGCAGGTAGATTCTGTCTTTATCCTTGAGTATCATGATCAGAACAAGAAATGCTTCTTCACTCCTTGCTGAAGGGCCATCATCACCCAGTCTGCAAGGTCCCTCAACCCATATACCACTCCAATGCCCTACTCTTAACCCCAAAACATCAGGGTAGAGAGGGAAATATGAGGCAGTAGAGGGAGGAAAAAAAAGACTGAGGTTCTCAAAGTAAGGTCCTTAGGCCAGCAGCAATGGCATCACATGGCAAGTTCGACATGCTGGTTTTCAGACCCCTCTCCAGACCTCCAGAAACTCTGGGATGGCCCAGCATCTGTATTTTGACAAGGCTTGAGGAGATTCTGGTGTTCCTTGTGGTTCCTTTGAACCACAGCTTCAAAGCTTCCTTGCAGGAAAGGAACAGTGCTTCAGGAAAATATTACAAGAAACATTAGAGATGAATTATTGTCAATCGCCAACTGTAGGATAAAAGACAGTTTTCTAATTCATTGATAATAAAAATGCAATATTATTATTGGTGGTCATGTGACAGAGCAATCAAGGAGTCTATAGCCCAAACATAGAAGAAGGCAATAACATGCTGAGTCAGGCAGTGAATGAATAATACTCATTTTTCTGATGTTTCTGGCACTTAAAAATTGTAATCTATTGTGACTCCTTGGACCTAGGTTGGTTGGTTTGTTTTTTTTCCTGTGCTGGGGAATAAAGTTGGGTCTTATGTATGCTAGGCAAGTGCTCTACCACTGAGCTACATCCTAGTCCTGGGCCTAATTCTATTCATATTTTTTATTCATTTCATAGAGTAGTCCCCCTAAACTGTGTAAGATTCAAGGCTTCTTCAAATTCCAAAAAAATCTTAAATACAACCACTTTTTGCCAGGCTTCATTCACCACCTACACTGATGTCGAAAGCTCCTGATGCTGCTGCTTCATTCTAATAACACAGCAGTCAGTTTTTTGGAACAGCCTAAGTGATTCCCATAGAACATAAGTCAGTTCATATCACTTCTTTGCTTGAAGCCTTCCAGTGGTTTCCTAGCTCACTCAGAGTCGATAACATTTCAAGTTAGCCAGTGATCTTCTAAAATTTAAATGAGTTTATTTCATGCCTGTTCAAAACCTTCCGAAGACTTCATGTTATACTCAAAATGAAATGCAAATTTCCTTCCATGCCCAAGCAGCTATGCATGCTCCTCTGGTCTGTGTCTCATTTCTTCTGCTTTGGGTCAATCACCCTTGCCTTCTTTCTCTTCCTTGAATAAGTCAGAGGTTCTCGCTTTCTAGGCTAACTTCTTTGAAAACGTCTCTCCTATCCCCATATCTTTACAAGTCATCAGATCTTTTCAACAATCTCTTCCTCAGAGACTTAATCTGCTCACCCCATCTAGAATGGACTTTCCTTATTATTATCTATCCTCTACTGTGGCTGGTATTTGTTAAGAGCAGTGATCATTACTTATCATTGTCTCATATTACACACACACACACATGAACAGGATTTCTTAAAAGATCTACCACTATATTCCAAAGATACCATTTTTTCAAGACCATTTTAATTTTCCAGCTGTCAAATCAAATGGCTTAGAGAGGGTCCCATCCTCTCTAAACTCAGTCAACTAACTCTCTCAAGCACTTCCCCACTTTGGTTGCTTATAACATTGATTCTTCCACCTCTTCATGAGCTCCTTTTCTTCTTTTGATCACTAAGGCAAGTTAAGGTATCACAAGGATCTCTACTGGACCTTTCTGCCTCTTTGTGCTTTGCAAATATTATTAAGTTCAACTGTTATCTCAGATTTCTCCAAAGTGATGAATGGTAGGGGCATAAAGTACAAGTGGAGCATGATAGTATCTTGCAGATATCTTTGCACGTCTCAAGTAAGACAAGATACTAGCATGGGAAGCAACTGATTTTTCTTTGTCCAAACAAAACAGATTTTTTAAAAAGGCCAATATAAAAGCTAATAAAAGAAAGTTATGCAAAACAAAGAAGCATTTAAAGGTTTATATAAAAAGAACTTCCAAGCTGCTATTCAACTTCTATTTCAATGGTATCACTTGCTACTTCATTCCTTCTACTCTGAATTCTTACTCTTACAACACCAACACTTCCTGGGAGCTCCCCAGAATGTATTTCTTCTGCTGAAATCACAAAACAAAACAAAAGAAAAGCTTGTTATCCTGAGGATGGAGTTAAGAGGCTTAAGCAGGAAGCAGTATGTCCTCTTTTTACTTCTACCTATGTAGAGACTGGGGCGTGGTCATCTTCATGGTTTCCTGTCCCTGAGGCTCTGGTTAGTACAGTTTTTCCATTATTTTGTGAATTACCCCAGTATTAATTTGGTCACTTGGCTCTTTTCAACTATGTTCTAAAGATGACAACTATGCAATTAAACTTTCTTCCCAAAGCAAGCTTACTGCATTAAGACTCAGCCATCACAGGTTGCCTTCATTTCTTTTGTACCCTCCAATTGCTCCATCCCTTCAAGTATCTCTGCAGGTCAGGTCTGGTATTAAGATTTGGCTTGCATCCTATGTTCCTATATGAATACACAACCAATGTAACTCAATGTCATGTACAACCACAAGAATGGGAAGTTATACTTCATGTATGTATAATATGCCCAAACACATTCTAACTAAAAAGAACAAATAAAAAAAAGTAAAAAAAAAAAAAGACAAAAACAAAAAAAACACACACACAGATTTTGCTTGCAAACAGCACTAAATTCTCATTAACTGGCAACCAATAATTAGCACATTTGCAAACTAGGTGGTTGTTAAGACCCAGATATATCTTTTTTAAGGAACAAAATATCCTCTCCACCTACGCACAGCTCTCCAAATGCAGTGTCTCCTCTGTGCACTTGCCCATGTGCTGTGTTCTCTTCTAGGAAATCCTTCTCCTTCCTGATCTTTGATGAATTCCTACTTCCTTCGACCAGAAACTCTAATTTTACCTCTTTCAGAAAGATTTCCTTGTCCTTCCCAGGTAGATTTTTCTATTTCCTGCACTATACCTCCACTGCCATTAGTGTATCCATATATGTCCACAGCACATTTACCACAGTGTCTTTATTATCTTTTTACTCATTTACTTCTCACTTTAGATCTTGAGCATGGTGGGGACTATATTTGATTTTGTACTGTATTCCTGAACCTGGCATATAGTGAACCATAATAAAGTAAATGATAAATTTTAAAAATAAAAAAAAAAATTTAAAAAGATTCTAAAAAAAATCCTTATTTTCCTCGAAAGAAACAATACTTACATACAAAAATTATGAAAGTTAGCATGTAATTAAGACCCAATAATAAATGATATAGTCATTTAAAATGTGGTACAATTAATAAAAACTAGAAAACATGGGTAGGATTTATGATGGAGTTAAGTAAACTTTTAGCAATTGAAGGAATATTTAGATCACTGCTATTTTCAGACTTCAAGTTAAGCTAAAGTGACTTTAAATTAAAAGAAGGAAATTTAATTAAAAATAAAAGTATTTAAATACTAATCAAAAAAAATGAATGGAATATAAGTACAGAAAAACCTAACAATAGGGCAAATAGTACTGGTTTCCAAACTTACAAAATTATGTATGTATTTCTTTTGCAGTTTAAAGTCTTAAACTGATTGCCAATATATAAGACAGGATTAGGTGAGGAAGGAAGAGTTTTAGTATCATGCCCTCTCTTTACTCTTTGGTGAGTCTAAGTCTCTTTCAGGGATCTCTGAGCTTTAAAAACTAGTTTCAAAAATCTTCAGTTCTGACAGCTGATTATTACCTTATTTAGATGATAAATAATATTTGATGATTTGAAAGAATAAGGATTTTTTTTAAATTTGAAAAGCTATCAATTAACAGAAAGTAAATATAGAACATTAATCACCTATTTAATAGACAAATATATATTGGAGGTCTACTGAGTGCCAGATATTGGGGTTGAGTGCATGTGGCCAACTGTATACCTATATTATGAAAAATAGTTTCTTGTTCATGAAAAACAAAAACCAATCATAAACATGTATAGTAATATAATTATCTAAGTATTTCAGATGTCTATGATAGTAAAATCAGGTGAAGAAGCTGAGAGGAAGGAAATATAAAGTGACTTAGAAGTAGCTAAGAACAAGAGAAGGAGTGATGAAGAAAATGAAACAAAGGAGCAGAGAAAAATAAAAGTAGCTTCAGATACATTTATGAAGAAAGAAGCCAAGATCTCCGCATTGTGGCCCAGAGCTCTACACATAGCCAATGCCCTCTCTCTCCTCTCCAGCTTCTCTGCACAGCTGCACAGCTTCCTATTTGCAGTCACATCATTTTGTTCCCTTTGCTTACTTTTCCTCCTACTCAATAGTAATGGGTAGTCCCTGAAACTCACACCTTGATTTGTGTCTTCATTTGGTCACAGTGAACTGAGAAAATTTTAATGTTTTCCCCTCACAATACTGTGCTAATAAGATCTCAGGCATGACCTCTAACCCTTCAGTGGATACTCCACTGTTAACCTCACATATACACTCACTGTATCTTAACATTATATCCCAACTTTCTTGGACCCATAAGTACAAATCTCTTATTATTTGGTTCTGAAATTTTCTGCATTATTCTACATATCAAATCTTCTGTGATTTTTGTTGACTTTTAAAAGTGTTTTAGGAAGGTGCTATTTCCAGTGTTTTGATCCTAGCCCTGGTAACCATTTCTTGTCCTTTACTCTGCACTGGCTTCTTCATACATTTCCCATCTTTTCATTTTCTATGTTAACTACATGCTACAATCGATTAAAAGTCCTATTAAACATTCCCAGAACTGCTAATGATCCCTACTATTTGATTTCATCCTACCTGTAAAACCAGCCTTCAATGGAGCCTTCAAATGTTTGGCCTTCAATGGCTTGGCTGATATTTTTTTCATTCTCCAGCATGCCTGCTTATTAATGTTCAAGTTTGGTGGCCATACTTCCTTTTAATTCAAATAATGTGTACCTTTTTCATTACTTAACCAAAATTCCATTTTTTAAAAGTAAAATTCAAATTTGACTTTATGAGATCTTCTAGCCCCTCTGTATGTATAATCCTCTAATATCCCTGAACTCATAGCACTACATGCACTGATAATTTTGGTTTGTAATCCCATACAGAGTAGCTGTATAATAGCTTTAATCTTTCTCTTGGCCTTGCCAAGGCACACTCACCCCACTATCTTCTACTAGGACAGAAAATAATCAGATTTTGTTGGGTTTACTAGATAATGACTCTGAATTGATACTAATTTAAGGAGACCCAAAACATTACTATGGGTCACCAGTTAGGTCAGAAGTTTGGTCCATTTCATCTTACAGAGTCTTCAAACCCATCCAGTGGTTACTACACCAGTCTGGAATGCATAATTACACTCTGCAAAGGGCAAAATCACTGCACTATGTTTATTAAGTAATCTATTGTTTAATCAATCAGACAAGTTCTGAAAAAGATCCTGCTTAAATTTTATGACATATTCTAAGTAAAGCAAAGACGTTTGAAGATAGTTGCATTTTTCCCATTATTGACTACTCCTGATACTTACTTCCCAAATTAGATTATACCAAGGGCTGGATATTATCACCTGAGTTAGAGGATTTCTACCTGAATTGAGAAATTATCCATAAATCAGCTTTGGCTCCTTTTGGTTCCTTGATGACATTATTTACTGTTTTCTTCAAATAGGTCCAAATACTTTTGAATTGTGTACTCTTATGAATAGCTTGATATTTAGTTATGTTCTTTGATTATTAACCTTTTAGTTTAGATAACCAAGGCAAACAGTATCGCTTTAAATGAGGTTTCTTACCATATGTCAACAGTTGAGGATTTTCTTTTGACACTGAGGACAGAAATAGGTCATTCTGTTGTTCTCCCCCAAGCGACATACAGTTATTCTGCAGTGGCAATGACCACAGTTCGGACGTCTATAAACCTTGTAGTGTTTAGAAACACCAGATCCTGCTTTATGGCACTAACAAAAATAAATAAATAAGTAAAAGTTGAAAGAAAATAAAATAATATATGTTTAATGTTAAATGGTGTGTGAGGGAGTCAAAGATAATTCTTTAAGTCACCTCTGAAAAACAATCCATTAAAAATTTACATATATTTGAACATAGTTCCATATAATCTTTTCTTTCATCTAAGGAAAAGGTATTGACAAGCTTCTGTAATGTTTGTTAAATAAGATTGTGTGGAAATAATCAAATCATTTTAACTTATTAGTATTCAAAATAGTTCTTTGCATAGCTTTATCCTCTTGTCTAAATGAGACATAAAAGTTTTATATATTAAAATGTCTTCTATGATTTTAAGGTATTTTTTTAATTGAACATAATTATGTGGTTCAAAGAAAAAGACTAGATTAGTTTTAAATCTGATTACTTTCAGAACATTGAAACTGCTCCACACAGTTATAACAGCTAAAACCCTTATTTCTAGGGGACAAAATTTAACAGGAGCATTTTTTTCTTTTTCTTTTAACCTTAGAGACTCACTGGAAACAAAATTCAAATACCATCCTAGTAGATATGTTCCATTTTGGAATAAATACTATTTCAAAAAAATATTTTGCTATCTTCTGTGGTTTTTACACTATTCATATGCATTTAAAACTCTTACAAAAAGAATATTTTGGATTTACATCAGTTGTGTGAAAATTTAAAAGTCCAAAAATAAGGTTCACCATATGAGCTGAAAATTGCACAAACAATTTATATTAATTTAAACAAAGTTTTGAAAATAGCCAATTTAATCTGGGCAGAATATGGGCTGTTTTAAAATAGTCCTATTTACTCAAAACAAATATGTAAAGCAAAAGGTTCCCTGACATTTTAGGTCAATTAATGAAGAATGCTACAATACTTTCTTTTCTAAACATAAGAAAAAGTAAAAATAGTAAATAATATAGTAAAAATAAGAATTTGAATATAGGAAAAGACTGGCATAAAAACAGACTTATTTAAAACAGGTTTAAAAGATAAAATGTGTCTATTGAATTCTATGTACGCATATATGTAAGTTTTACAATTTACATGTTAGCAAGTACTTATTTCATTCCTGGATTAGTTTTTGTGAGAGACAGAGAATTATTATTCATTTTACAGATAAAGAAACTACACTTAAGATTTATTTACCTGAAGTAGTCTATTTTTCTAAACTTCTGTTTGACGTATTCAAATGTAGAATAAGAGTGTATGACACATGCTAACATAGCTGCTTCCAACTAAGTAGAATTCAGTATAATCATGGTTAGACAAGTCTGGAATGACCTATGACCTAGAATTTCAAAATGTTAATTATTCCCATAAAATGTCCCCCTGCCTTTTTGTATCTCTATACTCTTACCACTAGGTGGCTATATCTAGCCTTAGCATTTTTGATGCAATCAAAAGGGAACCACTGACATTTACATAGCTGAAAATTTCTGCTCTTACCCTGTAAAAGAAAATGCTGAAATCACGAATCATCTTCACAAGGTGATGTGTCTGTTGATCTGTTAATTGACAAACCTTGAGATGGAAAAATAATTGAATGTAATTTCATAATTTATTCACTACTGTAAAATAAAAAAAACTTCCAGTTCTCTGAAAGAGAACTATGAATAAATTAAAATATTATGCATATCTTCTAGAACTCTCTTTATTATATATCTTTTTGGGGTCATTAGCTAAATTGTAGCTTTATTTTTACTTGATAGTGGTATTGATTTTAAAAAATACTACCCCTATGTGTTTTAATTCTAAACTCAAGTATATATTGAATGAAAAGCCTTGCTGGATTTGAAAAAGTGAAAAGTAAAAAGAAAGAAATCAGAAAGAAAGGAGGAAGGAGAACTAGGCATAGGAGCAGTTGAGTATCAAGGTTACAATAGGTTTTAAAAATATATGAATTTATATACAAGCATTAATATTGCAGTACTCGACACATGGAAGAACCCAGACAGACTTTACTGGAGAACTTTTTTATGACAAAGTGGCACAAATCTCAGTGTTCCTGATGCAGAATTAATTTTCATTTGGCACATATGCTTTAAATGGCAATTCCAAAAGAAATTCCAATACCTTACTCTTGTTGTATGTGTCTGAATACACACACACACACAGAAACAATTTATCAGTGAGTATAAAAATGAAAATTGTCTAATCAACATCATCTTCCAAAAGTATTGTAAATGTTCTTCAATTTTTTAATTTAAAATATATACATTTTAAAAACATTTATTCCTTACATCTTATATACATATCAAGACAAATCTTGGAATGCTAACCTGTAGTAGTTCAATAATTGTGTCTATACTTTTAGGAGGCTAATAAATAAAACTTCAGAAATGCCAGTGATTTTTAAACTTCCAGGTACTATGGGTAAATGAACTTTCACTAAGTGAATGGATGACTGTACAGATAAAACGTAAATTCTCAGTTCATCTGAAAACCCTTCTTTCTTAACATTTTCCTTCAAGGTCTACGTGATTTAAAACAGCACCTCTTTAAAATTTTTTTCATTATTGCCCCATTGAACTAACTTGTTCCTAGTGTCAAAGAGCAGAACTTTATCTAAAATTATCACTACCTGGTTTCTTTTAAAACTTAATTCCTACTGATTTGGATTTTACCAAACTATCTAGGAAGTATCTACACAAAACAAAAAGGTAACTTGGGACTTACATAAAAATAGTTAGCAGAATTAATTATTATTTAAAAATAACTTAGTTAATAGAAATAATTAGTTAACACAGTTAAAAATAATTTAAATAGTAATAGATCTGGATAAAGCCCTAATGTAGAATTCTTCTGGAAACTAAAACACATGCATTCCAATCTCTCTGAATTCTCAGAGAGGTTTGGATTCCAGTCTCTCAAACCTCTCACAACCTTGCTCTACTGACCACCATCCTCTTTTCTATAATTTAAGTATTTCTCTCTACCACTTCTTTTTTTCCCAATTTAGAAGTAGGTTCAAATCTCTCCAGATATAGAAAAAGAAAAAAAAAAAAAAAAAAAAAAAAAAAAAAAACCACCTAAATCCATCCCTATCCTGGTATTCCCTCCTAGCAGTCTAATATTTTTCTCAAGTTAACCTAAGTTATTAGAAGGAACAAGAACTCTATATTTTGTTTCCATTTGTTTACTGACCACTCATTCCTTAGTTCCTGTTATCTGAATTCCATTCTTATCATACTACTGAAACTACATTTTCTATGAGCACCAACAGCTATAAATAGGAATACAGGAGGATGTGTAGAGTATATGTTGAACATGCCAGACAAAAAGAAATTCATTCATACATCCTACAACATCTCTTTATGCCCATCATATGTCAGCCACTGTGTTCCAGATGCATGGAAACATTCCTGAACAAAGCAGACCTGTCCTAATCAGAGACTGCATTCTAGTTAGGAGGAGAAGGCAAATTTGTTGAACAATAAATGTAATAAGTAAATATATTGCGTTTGAGAGTAATACAAGATAAAATAAAATGCACAGTAAGTTAAGGAAGACTGAGAGTATGAAGGGGAAAAGGGGTTGCACACTGCAGTTTTAACGAGGTGGTCAGATTTGGTTGCAGAGAAGTGGACATGAACCAAGACTTGAAGGACACCTAAAGTCTGAGGAGAATGTGTTACTGCAACACAAATTTAAGTGTGCCACATTGGTCCCTTAGTAGTATTTAAAAAGAGAAGTTTAAAAATACTTAAAATTTACTTTAACAGCTGGATGGAGACCACTGTCAAAGAGTGCTTCATTTTTGATGATGTTCCCTACCCCAGGCAACACTTTCTGATCCAGTAACACATCACATAGCATCCGACCTTTCTGTTTGTTAACTTCACTTTCTGCTCTTGAGAAACTAAATTTAGGTGAACATATGTCTAATTCTTCCATCATTCTTATTTTCTGTTGGCTTTCCATTGAGTTCCTATAGAAAGGAATAAAAAAAAAAAGGTAACTGTTAAGTCTGGCTTACAGTTTCACAGTGTCATTTAAAAATGAGCTTTGATATAAACACTTCACAACAATCAGGGCACAAGAGTTATTGGGTGAACAGTGGAGAACCTAACAAATTATTTTATTTGAAGACTTCTTTATCATGATGTTTCATCAAATGTAAATTGTTTAGTAACACAGGTGATGTTCCAAAGCAAACTGCAAATCTAATCTCCATAATTTTGCAGCTAAGTATTTTTATTTTATTTTTTACCTGAGTTCTACAGATGAGTCAAAGAAACAAATCAAATCTTTGGTGAGCTGCACTTCAAAAACAGGAGAAACACCATTTTTACTTTTATGTTTAAGTGGATTAATCATGATGGAGCCTTTCATTCCAAAATGAATCCTGAAACAAAGTAAAACCCATTTTTAAATAGAAGTATATCATGTATCACACTTTTCCCTTTAGTTTCATTTTTTTTTTTTTTTGCATTAAAGGCAAATAAATGTTAGTCATCATAGGTACTTTGTAAGGGCAAAATATTGTAGCTAATATTATATATTTTTCTTATACTTTTGTATCTTTATAAAGCTAGAAGATGTGACAGTGCTTCAACCAATACATTAGTTTCTAGAGAATAACCAAGTCCCAACAATAAGCCCGGGAAAACATACCCCTCTTCTCTTCTTATCAGATGAAATAGCTTTTATTCATAGAACAGTCTAGCATCTCTCAGTTTTTTCTGATTCAAAGGCTTGAGATAAAGCTAAATTTAAAATGCCAATAATTTGTGTTTATGAATTCTACAAAGCCACTAACATTCAAATTCCCTATTTCTAGCCATAGTAGAATGGAAATGTTTACCTACTGCAAAATAAGATCTACAGTTTAAGATACTTTTCTTTCCTACTGCTCTGGGCTGAGCAATGAAATAATTTCTTGCAAAATCTTGTGTATAAAAAAGAAAGAGCAACAGGCGAGAGAGAGAGAGAGAAACACAAGTCAAAATGCTATTGTCTTCAATTCTTTTCATTTTCTTTTACCTTTACATGTATTGGGAAGAAGGGATTTATAAATATTTATGGTTAACTTTAAAGTTACAATGCAGTGATGAAAAATTCATAACCTTTCAGATTTTATAGGATTGATTAGCATGTCCAGTAAAATAAGAAAAAAAAAAAAAGAAGTGATTTTGTGAGGCCTCTGATGATGAAGATCAAAAATGATTCTCAAGATGAAATACTGTGTTCTGCCTTTCAAATCCATCTTCTTGTAGCTTTGTTGAGTTAATAAATATGGTTCTTTTGGCAGTAAATGTTACTGCTCTGCGCTTCTAATTCCAAAGCACCATGTTATAGTATTGTACAAGGTTAACCAGTCTAACTTTAAAAATGTGGGTTTTAAACTCTGTGTGCCCTACTATCAATCATAAATGCATTTCACATGCCCCATAGTTCTTGACAGGAAAAATGTGTGCCTGTAAGTACTCCATAATTTAGCTTATGGAGGTTCGGCCCCAGTGAAAGGTGTACAACTGTCATGCCCAGAAGCCATCATATCTAAAATCTTTTCAGCTGCATGCCTCATAAAGTGGATTCTAAATCACTTTCCATAATGAAACCACATCCACATCAAAAATCTCAAAGGTTAAGACCCAATTCAAATGCAGGAAAAGCCTTGATAAGAACTGTAAATAAAGTAAATGTGCCTATTTCTTGTAAATCTGTTCAATTTCGGGGAAAATGTGCATAAAATAACTCTTTTTATCTTATATATTTATTTTATTTAATAGACAAAATAATGGAGCACTGATAAAAATTTTGTTTAGTGTTAAGTACCTTTTTTCATAAAATAAGAATATATTAGTATCATGAAAAATTTGAAGACATAGTAAACATCTAAATTGTTTTAACAACTGATATATTGGTTTTTATAGATCCGCACATAGATCCATTTTACAATTACGAATGAGATTTTAAAGTATCATTTGATTTTTCAGTATTTCATATATGTAATTATCCTAGTTCAGGAAGATATTCCCAGATCCTTATTTCTATCCTGTTCCCACATCCCAGTCAAATGGTTATGAGAGACCATTCACTCTGCATAATGTCACTCTGTCTGCCAACTGCAGTTGTCTGGCCCCAGGGTGGGTGTCAGGCCAAACCTGGAATGGTCTCCAGCCTTTCCTCTGACGCTGAGCCTTTGATACAATTAAGTAATAAGTCCCTGTCCTAAGCTGTATTCGTCAGATCTCTTGATAAATTTATAGATTTTAGATACACAGAGATCAGTTTTTATTTTTTTAGTATTGGAAAAGTCACTGTGGGAACTGTCTGTGGGAATGGGAACCAGAGAAGCCAAGGAAGACCTGTCTGCAGAGAGGAAGGTTACAACAGATTTTAGTGAGGAACGGACTCAAGAAATGAAGAGAGTCCTAATAGCTTTCAGTCTTTGCTTCTAGTTCTACCTCAACCCATCTGTATTATCTTCAGGTTTCATAAGATACCCCATTTTCTTATCATAAGTAATTATTAAACTTGTTTGAGTCATACTTTTATCATTTGCAGTCAAAGTTATAATGTAAAAATTATGCACAAACTAAAACTGAAATGAGAGTAAGAAAATTCCTGTAGTTATGAGTCTTCTAAAACAAATTAATAAAAAAATCCTGAACCCACTGGAGAAAAGATAGCCTCTTCAACAAAGGGTGGTAGGAAAACTGGAAATCCATATGTAGCAAAATAAAACTAACCCCCTATCTCTCACCCTGCACAAAACTCAACTCAAAGTAGATCAAGGACCTAGAAATTAGACCAGAGACCCTATGCCTAACAGAAGAAAAAGTAGGCCTAAATCTTCACCATGTTGGCCTAGGATCTGACTTCCTTAACAAGACCCCTAAGCACAAGAAATCAAAAATCAATAAATGGGATGGATTCAAACTAAAAACCTTCTCAGTAAAGGAAACAATAATGCGAAGAGAAAGTTTACAGATTGGGAGAAAATCTTTACCACATGCACATCAGATAGAACACTGATCTCCAGGATATAAAAAGAACTCAAAACACTTCACACCAAAAAAACAAATGATCCAATCAATAAATGGGCTAAGGAACTGAACAGACACTTCACAGAAGATACACAATCAATTAACAAATATATGAAAAAAGGTTCAACATCTCTAGCAATTAGAGAAATGCAAATAAAAACTACTCCAAGATTTCATCTCACTCCAGTCAGAATGGCAATTATCAAGAATACATGCAACAATAAGTGTTGGCGAGGATGTGGGCAAAAAGGTACACTCATACATTTCTAGTGGGACTGTAATTTGGTGCAACCATGCTGGAGAGCAGTATGGAGATTCCTCAGAAAACCTGGAATGGAACCAACATTTGAACCAGCTATCCCACTCTTCAGTTTATACCCAAAGGACTTAAAATCAGCATACTACAGTGATGCAGTCACATCAATGTTTATAGCAGCTCAATTCACAATAGCTAAACTATGGAACCAAACTAGATGCCCTTCAATAGATGAATGGACAAAGAAAATGTGGTATATTTACACAATGGAATATTACTCAGCCTTAAAGAACAATGAAATTATGGCACATGAAGGTAAATAGATGGAGTTGGAGAATATTGTGCTATGTGAAATAAGCCAATCCCAAATAAACCAAAGGCCAAATGTTTTCTCTGATATGCGGATGCTGATCCATAATTGGGGGAGGGGTGGGAAGAATGGTAGAACTTTGGATTAGACAGAGGGGAGTGAAGGGGGCATGGGGGTGGGAAGGATGGTGGAATGAGATGGACATTATTACTCCATATACATTTATGACTGCATGAACTGTGTAACTCTGCATCACGTACAGCCAGAGAAATAAGAAGTCGTGCTCCGTTTGTGTACGGTGAGTTGAAATGCATTCTGCTGTCATGTATAACTAATTAGAATAAATAAAAAAATAATCCTTTAACCTAAATTAAACATCTAGGCTCTCTCCTAGGCTATTATTGGAATAGTCTGAACATTATGAAGTGCACAAAACAACACAGACAATAGCACTGTTGCAGTTCATCTTAATGATGACCACACATTGCAAATAAGGCACCTGCTTAGGAAAATTGTCAAGTGGTCAGAAGTGTCCTAAAGATGATAAAGAATATAGAGTAGTTGAATATATAATTATAAGACCTGTGGTAAAAATTCAAAGAAGGAGGTTGTAAAAAGATAGGGTTTTAACCATGTGAAGATGAAAAAAGTGAGTTTTACTTTTACTTAGGATATAGAAGTGAACACAACTCCACCCAAACACAGAAGGGAAAGAAATTACATTATTTAGAATATCAAACATTTACTGTAGTCCATCAGGGACATGAGGTTTGCAAGGCAATCAGGTGAGCAAAATCCCAAAGTGACAAATCCCTTTCTGAGGAAAGTCAGAACACACAAACTATTATACCTATGGCAGGATATAGGAAGAAGAGAAGGCTACCAGCGAAAATGGGTAAGGAAACAGCTAAATTTCAACATACCGAGTGTGACCTAGCATGGCAGTTCAGAGTCCCTGTTCAGAATCCCTGAGTCCCACAAGGGAGTGTGCACTCCTGGCATCCATTGCTGAGACAGGCAAGAGGAGGAAGAGTCGGCACAGGAAGAGCTGCCTTTTGTGGCAGGACACCTGTCTTTACAAACACTTCTCTAATATGAAGCAAGTCTTAAAAAATCTTAAGCTGCTGTTGTGAAAGGAGAGGCAGAAAGAAAAAGCTGTCAGGAAATCTCTGCTGCTCACATAATCATTTTTATACTGATTAACACGCTTAAGCAGTCTGCAAGGGGGCCGAGTAGGAAACTCCTGCAACCAGGCCCAGGCAAAGGTGATTCAATGGTGAGGGCAAGCAGCGAGCAAAAGCCACCTGTCCTTAGGAGCGAGACAAGAAGTTGGCTTTCGCACAGGATCTTGAAATTATTGCAGAGAAATCTGCTTCCACTGAGAAAGAGGTAGGAAACCGTAGGACTCAATAACACCCACAGAGATAAGGTAGAGTTAATAAGGAGAGGGGCAGTAATTTCCAGAAAACTGCAACCCTTGCGTCCACATGCACAGGAATAGCCCAAGCCTCAAGCTCATCCAGAAGAAACAAGAACCTCCATGGTTGCAAGCATGAGTCTCTCACTGAGAAACAATCAGCAGTGGTCTACCACGAAGGAAGTGGCAAGAGTAGAGACTCCCTATGTGACATGAACATGCAGGGTCTGTTGAGAGCTGAGAGCAGAGCAGAAATGCAGAGAAACCACACGTTAAGCAGCAGAAGCAGCCGGAGCTTTGAAGTCCTTGGTGAACTACAAGAGGCCACTACTTCCCACCAACCAACTACTTAGAAGATCCACTCAGTTTTCCACACTAATGACCTGACAGAAGAGGCATTACCACTTCTGGGTTCATGCTCTCCTAGAAGTGAATTCTGGAACATAGCTCATGTTTTCCTGTACATTATGTCTGGGACTCAAAGAATACATATAAGACATACCACATGCACACACTGGAAAATCCAATATCAAGAGATAATACAAGTCAATGGAAAAAGATTAAAAAATGTCCCAGATGTTGGAATTATAGGATAGGTAATGAAAAAGTAACACTAAATTAAAATTAAGATAGTCATTTTAGTCAATTCTATTTTATATATCAGTCATCAAAATATTAATGATTAATATATGAGATGATGTAGTACAAAGGCACATGAAGTGATAGGAAATTCCTATTAGAGAAATAAAAAACATGATTTCAGAGATAAAGAATTTCTTCAAGGAGCAGATCAGCAGACTTCACACAGCAGAGGAAAAGACATGAACATGAAAATAGATGAACAGAAATTATGCAAACAAAAAGATGTGTATATGCTTTAGACATGAAAAATATCCTTAATGTTTCCTCTCATGTTTCCCATTTGCAGCGTCCTTTTCCTTTCTGTGGACTTGAATTCGGCCAGTGAAGTATTCTTTATGTGGGGCAGACTTCATTGACTTTTCTGTGTTACAGGTCTACCGGTGCTGGATTCTCCTAGCTTTCTTTTTTCTCTTTTTTAATGGGGGGTGGGGTGGGGTTGTCTTTTTGAAAGTTTTTATTGTACCTTCATTCTTAATAGATATTTTCAGGGGGCTCAGAATTCTCAGTTGAGAAGCTTATTGTCTATTTGGCAATTTCAAGAGGTTGTTGTTCTGTCTTGCGGAGTTCCGATGAGAAGTCGAATGTGTTTTTTTAGCTTTGTTCCTTTGTATGTGATGTTTATTTTTTATCTGGCTGCTTCCAGGATTTCTCTTCATTAACTTTCAGCATGTTGGTTGGGTATATGTGAGGGCTATTTGTTTTTATTTGAAGCGATCTGAGTTTTTGAGTCCAGGATTGGATAAGGAGAATTTCTGGCCTCTGAACTCTTCAAAAGATGTCTTTTGCACTATTAACTTTTTTTTTTTCTGCGATTCTAGTTAAAAGTATGTTAGACCATTTGACCTTGTTCCATATCTTCATTAATTCTGTACAATTCTTGGTCATTACTTCTCTAATCCTTATGTTCTTTTCCTGGGCCGCCAATACATTACACCAGTTAATACTGTACCAATATTAGATCTACACAAACTCTTTGAGAAAACCAGAAAGGGAAAATTCCCAATACATTTGGAGACCAGCATTATCATAATGCCAAAATTAGACAAAGACACTGAGAAGAAAATAAATCTATAGGCCAATATTGCTCATGAAGACAAACTCCTCAAAAAATAAATCCTCAATAAAATAAATCCAGCAATATATAGAAAGGATAATATATCATAAAAAAATAGATTGTGACCTTGGAATGCATGTCTTATTTAAAATTCAAAAATCAATCAGTATAATTCACCATATGTTGTGGTTTGGATGTGATGTGTTCTCCAAAAGCTCACATGCGAGACAATGCAAGGTTTGGAGGAAAAATGATTCAGTCACAGCATTAACTTAATTGGTGAATTAATCCCTAATGGGATTGATTGAGGGGTAACTAGAGGCAGGTGGGGTGTGGCTGGAGGAAGTGATTCATTGAGGGCGTGGCTATGGGGTACATATTTTGTATCTGGAGAGTGGAGATCTCTTTCTCTGCTTCCTGATCACCATGTGAGCCACTTCCCTGTACTACACTCTTCTGCCTCATGTTCAGCCTCACCTTGAGTCCTGAGGAATGGAGCCTGCTGTCTGCAGACTGAGACCTCTGAAACCATGAGCCCTCAAATAAACTATTCCTCCTCTACAATTGTTCTGGTCAGATCTTTTAGTCACTGTGGTGAAAAGCTGCCTAAACACCATGTAAACAAATAAGAACAGGAATGTAGTGATCATAATAGATGCAGAAAAAAGTACTTGAAAAAAATATAATAGACATTCATGATTTAAATTCTCAATAGTCTAAATAAAAAGAAACTTTTCCAATCTAATAAAGGACACTCATGAAAAAATAAAACTAAAATCCCAGAGAATAGGCAAAGTATACAAGTGGCACACAGAAGGTATTTATTACCCTTAAGTATATAATTTGGAATCTTTATCCCAATTCAGTCTTTCCTAAAAAGTTATTTAACAGATTACAAAAATTATATGTAAACTGTAAAACCCTTTTATTTTTTAAAATATTTTTTAGTTGTCAATGGATATTTTATTTATTTATTTATATGTGGTGCTGACGACTGAACCCAGGGCCTCACACATGACAGGCAAGCGCTCTACCACTGAGCCACAATCCCAGCCCTGCAAAACCCTTTTACAATCAGTTTATGATAGGTCCCATAGAGACATCTTGGCAAACTAAGAATTGTTGTATCATCTCTTGCATATCATATTAGAGGCTCATACTATTTAAACAATAAACTACAAAAATTATTAAGTAAAAAGTTTTCCTAAAATGGCAAAGCCTATAAAATATGTCAGATATAGCTTCCGGTTTGAGTATGTACGATAAATTATAATCAGTTATATAAATCACAAAATTAGAAAAATATTTTGGAGAGATAATTCATTAAGAAATATATCTTGTAAAACAATAGCCCAAAATGTAACAGCTGAGTCCATTTTGATTGAAAATAACAGTTGCAGAATGGGTGGGTCTGAGTGAGTAGAAAAACATTTGTTATAGAAGTTACATCATTAAGAGGCTTCTGTTTAATATATGTTCACTGTCCAGGTGATAAATGCACCAAAGTCAATAAAGATTACATTTGGTAGTGGATCCTGAATGTATTATCATATACTTACTTTTTCAGTTTGTTCTAATATTTGTTATGTTTACAACAAAAAATTGAAAATGATTTTTTGCCTTGCTTTACCTGAAGAGTTACTGTTCAGAAATTAGTATAGATACTACTAACACTACAACTATGCTCACAAAATGTCTATCAAATAATTTTTAGTATTCCATGGCACTATTATGAGTACTTATATACATCATTTGCTAGCAGAAGTAATCACACTCTAATTTGTATTTTTCTGAAGTATGAATTTTTACATGGCAGATTCTCTTAGAGTGGACTGCACCCATATTCTACTTTATAAACAAATGAATCCCAGATGATTCACAGCTTGCCCTGTGAAATACACATTGTCTTATGACTAAAATGCATGGGCAATTTTGATCATGAAGAGCTTGGTATTAAGGGAAAACTGTAAGAAATCTTTAAGCATGTTTCCTGCTACATGCTCTCTAAAATGCAGACCAGTGTTGTGAGTGGAAAACAAGTAATAAATGAACACTAAATATCTATGTCAGGCTCACAGACCTGCAGCCTCACAAAAGGTTCACATTCATTTGACAGTCATCCATTCCCCTAAGAAGCATAGGCTGGGAGTGCATTTTTTGGACTTATGTTACTTTGTGAAAGGGCATACAGTTGATTTTAAGTTATTGAGTTTAGATTCCAACAGCTGATCTGCCACTGACCTTGAATTGTTACATAAAATAGCTGTTAAGGTTGCAGGAAACAGGATGCAAGTCATTGCATTTTCTTCCTATCCACATACCGAGATAGGTACTCTCCAGGGATGGTACTTGTTCATGTAGTTTGAAGAAGTGATTGCCCTTGTTTGGAACTTCATGGAACACTTACTGACAGCCCTGCACTGAGAAATGATTCCTTCCTTATCAGTCTGGTGAAGAACACTTGATAAAGCCTCCTTCTCATCTTACAGAAATAAATCTGCACCTAACATCAGAGAATCAATAACATATCAATGTTTTCAACTATGGTGCATGGATTCCATTGTGTCCTAGTCTGTCCAGAGCTAAGGGTTTTCAATCACATCAATCTACAACAGCAGTAATGTAACCTGCAATATATCATTACTGCATGAACCAGTAGGCATATGCTGATGTTATCAACCCCAGACTAAGAAAAACTATGAAGTGACAATGTTGTCCAAGGACAGCAGCTGCTGACAATGAAGAGAGAACACCTCAAAGGAAAAGCAATTACATAAACCTGAAGTACTCTAAATATGTGGTTCATGAGATGCAATAAATAACAATCATAGAGTCACACCATCTCTTTGTAAGCTTTATTCACCTTCAGTTAAAAGCACAGGGTCTAATAGCAACTCTTTTCTTTAAAGAAGGTGATAAGAGTTCAATACCTTTAAAAAAAACACTGAAAAGGATTTAAGGAAGCAGGACCCATCTTAAGAGTTTGCAATAGCTTAGGCTAAATTCAGAAAAGACAGACTTAGATTCAATAGACATATTAACTCATAGACCTTTTTTATTTCCCTGCAAAAATTAAATAGGTACCTGACCATGCATTGCAATTACATAAATTTTGATACTTTTTATCTTTAAGTTAATAAAGTAGTAGGCTGCTTGTCCTTCTTTGCCAACATACTAGCCATGAATTTCCATAAGAACTCTGAAACAATGGAGAACTTGTTATTTCGAGAAAAGTTTTGAATTCAGTAAGTGTTCCCAAGTTCTGTGTGAAGGCTTCAGAGAGAAAGTAAGGAAGACAGGAAAAAATATAAAAAAACCTACATGATGACATTTTAGGCCAAAGTAGGCCCTTTCACAAATATAAACTGATGCTACTGAATTCAATGAACATTGATGACAAGATGGGAGACTAGCAGTGGGCAGGGAATTTGGAGAATAGCAAAACAGACGTTGTGTGCTCTAATGCATCTGGGGAAGTGCCTGCTAGCCTATCAGTTTTTTTAAGAGAAATAAATTGACTAGCCTCCAAGTAACGATGACATCACAATTTATTCTTCTTCTGCTTATTGCTTTCCAAGATAGAATCTCAACCTCTTATATTAGAGCTCTCTTAAACATAGAGTACTTTCTACATGATTAAATGTGACACCTGGCAAAACTATAAGAAAAAGCCTTCACACATCTTTAATACAGAGTGATAAGATGTATTGTACAGGTTTATCTTACCGTAAAGCTTTTGGGCCAAAGTACATAAAGAGCTCCTTCCCAAAGTTTCCACACCACTGTAATATATCCATTAAATGTTGCAGGAAATTCTGTCTGGACTCTTTATTATTATTCGTGTCAGTACAGCCTAAAAGAAATACTATTGTAGGGACTCTAAACAAAAATAAATAATTTAATTCTTAAAATGCATTTACATACTTCACTCCCAGGTGTCAGTCCAATGAGAACAAGTTCCACCAAGTCAGTAATGTAATCAGCTGTTTACATATATTTGTCAATTACTATGCAGTCATTTAAAGAGAGCAGCCAAAAACTAAGTGAAAACAGTAATTGGCAGACAATCAAAGGAGCTTCTTCCAGGATCTATACTGTGTGTATATGAAATTAAAGCATAGGAAACAATGTGAATGTTGGTAAAATCAGCAAGCAGAATATAGTCTTCTATTTTTCAGAAGAACAGCCAAGTTTCCAGAAAGAGTATTCAGATAAACACTGCTAAACTGATGTAAAATAAGAAAACAAAGTATTTTTAAAAGTACTGATGAATTTTGAAGCAAGTAAGGAATCATAAGAAGCTGAAAACAAAGTAAAAGTAGGAGAGAATCTTGAGAGGTAGGTAAGCAGAGCCCTGTAGTCAGCTTGACCATAAGGGCATTTGTTAGACCTAAGGAATGAGACAACTTAAATGTCCACAGACTTGTGCTACAGGTCTCCTAAGAAGGTGGTCTAATTTGAGATCTGCCCCACTTTAACCACAATGTTAAAAATGAAGGAAAAATTCACATTCCCTTTTACCCATCAGTCTTGCAAAACCAAGCAATATATTGTTAGGGTTACAATGTATGTACTAAACACAATAATAAAATTAAGGAAATGATAAACAAAAATATAAAATATAGGCTTTTCTATGGAGGAAGGAATAGGATTTAGCTTAGGTACTGGTCATGTTCTTACCAGAGCATTATGTATGCTTGTGTTCTATATATAATTTTTATGGTTTAGGTATATGTTTCATAAACATTTAATTTTCATTCAAAATTTAATACAAAATTTAAAACTTACAAATGTATATACAAAAATTGGTACATGCACATTAACTCTTTATTCAAGGAAATCCTCATCCCTAACTTCTCTGTTCTTTTTCTCAATGGGTCTAAGGATCTGAAGATTCTAAATGAAATCTTAGTCGGTAGGAAGGGGTGGGAGCAATGTCAAGGAGGTAATTATAAAATAGCTTTGGACAGAGAGCTAGAAGAAAGTCACCACTATTCCTTAGCTTACGATAGAATGACACTGCTCAGGAATTCTCAGAACTTGGTTTACAAACATCTGTTATTCTACATGCTTCAGGAGATATGTCCACCCTGTTCCTAATTTTACTAGGTTGGCCCTTGCTTAAAAAAAAAAAAAAAAAAAAAAAAAAAAAAGACTGTAGTGTTTAATTCAGAGAGGTAACAGGGAGATTTATATATATATTTTTAAAGATTGACAGTAGACACTATTCTTCCACTAACATGTTCAGGATTATAATGGTGGCTACCAATGCCAGGATTTTCTAACTGCCTAAAGTTCAAGGAACTGTGAAGGGCTTGGTATCCCTCCTTTGCTAAAGAACTGGATAATTAATCACAGGTTTACAATGACCAGTAAATATGCAGGAGTAATTAAAAGTGGCAGCCTTCCAGGTCTGCACAGATCGCAAGAATCGGTGGGGGAGTCAAGCATATCCTCGGAACTTCTGCCTCTGATTTCTCTTTCTTGCATGAACTTGAGAGCCCACCAATGAATATCAAGCACTGGTGAGGAAGGCTGAGTACCAGGTGAGGGAAAACATACTTCCACATCTACCTTGCTTCTATAAATGAACCTGTTAGAGCCCTGACTTGAGAAGCAACAAGAGTCATGATGCTTTTCGGCCTGACAAGGGACTTTAAGCCACTTAACATATACTTCAAGCCAAGTATAGACTACAATAGCAGGTTTCAAGGTCGGTTTCCATGACAACGAATTAGCACGTACAAAGTTCTTATAAAACTAAACAGGACACATTTAAGATGATGATATACAGAGCTGATGCAGATCATTCATAAGCAAACTTTGCCTTAATATAAATTAAGTTTTATATTTGGGGGACCTTAGATTTAAGGCCTGACATATCATCTTACACACTGGTTTATGAATTGCTGGCTCAGAATCTTGTTTATCTACCACTTCCATGTCAGCAGTCTCTTAGCCTCCCCCAATATTATTTATTAGCAACTGGTTTTAATCATGCCCTTCAGCTTCTGTCAGGACTCCCAGCAAAGACTACACATGCTCATATATAGTAGTCCTTGTTAAGAAAGGAATTTACTACTACTGCCATCATCGGGCTTTATCCTCCTTTAGTCTTTCAGTTTTATTCTCCTTTAGTCTTTCAGTTTTCCAAGTCACATCACAAAGACAATACTTATCCCAAATCCGACTGGCCAATTAAAAAGTCTTCTTTAAGCTGTTACATTACCATCTATACCTCACTGTCCCCTCCCGTTCTTCCCAACATGGGAGACCACATGATGAGGTTGCTTTCACTACTGGTCTGCTTCCTGCTCAGACCTTCTTTCCTCTATTCAATTCTCACTTTTTTTAAAAATTCTATTATTAAAAATCATAAACATACATAGGGCAATATTGTTTCATTCATTCTGTTATTGTTACCTCCCCCCCACTCCTCCCACCCCTCTTTTCCCACTATACAGTCCTTCCTTCCTCCATTCTTACCACCCTCCATATCCCTAACCCTAAACCTAATGCTAATCCCTCCGACCCCCCCTTATATGTCCTCATCCGCTTATCAGCGAGATCATTTGTCCTTTAGTTTTTTGAGATTGGCTTATCTCACTTAGCATGATATCCTCCAATTTCATCCATTTGCCTGCAAATGCCATAATTCTATCATTCTTCATGGCGGAGTAATATTCCATTCTATATGTATGCCACAGTTTCTTTATCCATTCATCAACTGAAGGGCATCTAGGTTGGTTCCACAATCTGGCTATAGCGAATTGAGCAGCTATGAACGTTGATGTGGCTGTATCTCTGTAGTATGCTGATTTTAAGTCCTTTGGGTATAGGCCAAGGAGTGGGATAGCTGGGTCAAATGGTGGTTCCATTCCAAGCTTTCTGAGGAATCTCCATACTGCTTTCCAGAGTGGCTGCACTCATTTGCAACCCCACCAGCAATGTATGAGCATACCTTTTTCCCCACATCCTCGCCAAACCTATTGTTGCTTGTGTTCTTGATAATAGCCATTCTAATTGGGGTGAGATGAAATCTTAGGGTAGTTTTGATTTGCATTTCTCTTATTACTAGAGATGTTGAACATTTTTTCATATATCTGTTGATTGCTTGTAGATCTTCTTCTGTGAAGTGTCTGTTCATTTTCTTAGTCCATTTGTTGATTGGATTATTTGTATTCTTGGTGTAAAGTTTTTTGAGTTCTTTATACATTCTGGAAATTAGCGCTCTATCTGAAGTATGAGTGGCAAAGATATTCTCCCACTCTGTAGGCTTTCTCTACACATTACTGATAGTTTCCTTTGCTGAGAGAAAGCTTTTTAAGCTTGAATCTATCCCAGTGGTTGATTCTAGCTTTTATTTCTTGTGCTATGGGAGTCCTGTTAAGGAAGTGTGATGCTAAGCCAACAAGTTGAAGGTTTGGACCTACTTTTTCTTCTATAAGGTGCAGGGTCTCTGGTCTGATTCCGAGGTCCTTGATCCATTTTGAGTTGAGTTTTGTGCAGGGTGAGAGATAGGAGTTTAATTTCATTCTGTTGCATATGGTTTTCCAGTTTTCTCAGCACCATTTGTTGAAGAGGCTATCTTTTCTCCACTGCATATTTTTGGCACCTTTGTCTAGTATGAGAAAATTGTATTTATTTGGGTTTGTGTCCATGTCCTCCATTCTATACCATTGATTTACCTGTCTATCTTGGTACCAATACCACGCTGTTTTTGTTACTACTGCTTTGTAATAGAGTTGAAGATCTGGTATTGCGATACCTCCTGCTTTGCTCTTTCTACTGAGGATTGCTTTAGCTATTCTGGGTTTCTTATTCTTCCAGATGAATTTCATAATTGCTTGCTCTATTTCTGTAAGGTACATCATAGGGATTTTAATTGAAATTGCATTGAATCTGTATAGCACTTTTGGTAGTATGGCCATTTTGACAATATTAATTCTGCCTACCCAAGAACATGAAAATTCTTTCCATCTTCTAAAGTTTTCTTTAATTTCTTTCTTTAGTGTTCTGTAGTTCTCATTGTAGAGGTCTTTCACCTCTTTTGTGAGATTGATTCCCAGGTATTTTATTTTTTTCGATGCTATTGTGAATGGGGTAGTTTTCCTAATTTCTCTTTCGGAAGATTCATCATTTATGTATAAAAATGCATTGGATTTATGAGCATTGATCTTGTAACCTGCTACTTTACTGAATTCACTTATGAGTTCTAAGTTTTCTGGTGGAATTTCCAGGTTCCTCTAAATATATAATCATGTCATCAGCAAACAGGGATAGTTCGAGTTCCTCTTTTCCAATTCGTATCCCTTTAATTTCTTTGGTTTGTCTAATTGCTCTGGCTAGAGTCTCAAGAACGATATTGAATAGAAGTGGTAAAAGAGGGCATCCCGGCCTTGTTCCAGTTTTTAGGGGGAATGCTTTCAATTTTTCACCATTTAGAATGATATTGGCCATGGGCGTAGCATAGACGGCCTTTACAATGTTAAGGAATGTTCCCACTACCCCAATTTTCTCTAGTGTTTTGACCATGAAGAGATGCTGTATTTTATCGAATGCTTTTTCTGCATCTATTGAAATAATCATGTGATTCTTAACTTTTAGTCTGTTGATATGGTGAATGACATTTATTGATTTCCAGATGCTGAACCAACCTTGCATCCCTGGGATAAAACCCACTTGATCGTGGTGCACTATCTTTTTAATATATTTTTGTATGCGATTTGCTAAAATTTTGTTGAGAATTTTTGCATCGATGTTCGTTAAGGATGTTGGTCTGAAATTTTCTTTCCTTGATGTGTCTCTGTCTGGTTTAGGTATCAGGGTGATATTGGCCTCATAGAATGAGTTTGGGAGGGTTCCCTCCTCTTCTATTTTATGGAATACTTTGAGAAGTATTGGAATGAGCTCTTCTTTAAAGGCTTTTGTAGAACTCGACTGAGAACCCATCTGGTCCCGGACTTTTCTTTGTTGGTAGACTTTTGATGACCTCTTCTATTTCATTGCTTGAAATTGATTTATTTCAGTTGTGTATGTCCTCCTCGTTCAGTTTAGGTAATTCATATGTCTCTAGAAACTTGTTGATGTCTTTGAGGTTTTCTGTTTTGTTGGAGTATAGATTTTCAAAATAGCTTCTAATTATGTTTTGTATTTCACTCATGTCTGTTGTGATATTTCCTTGTTCATTCCGAATTTCAGTAATTTGAGTTTTCTCCCTCTTTCTCTTTGTTAGTGTGGCTAAGGGTTTATCAATTTTGTTTATTTTTTTCAAAGAACCAACTATTTATTTTGTTAACTTTTCCGATTGTTTCTTTTGTTTCAATTTCGTTGATTTGGGCTCTTATTTTAACTATTTCCTGTCTTCTACTACTTTTGGTGTTGGTCTGCTCTTCTTTTTCTAGGGCTTTGAGCTGTAGTGTTAAGTCGTTTATTTGTTGATTTCTACTTCTTTTGTTGAATGCGCCCCATGAAATATATCTTCCTCTAATTACTGCTTTCATAGCATCCCAGAGATTTTGATATGATGTGTCTTTGTTCTCGTTTACTTCTAAAAATTTTTTTATTTCCCTCCTGATGTCTTCTGTTATCCATTCATCATATAATAGTGTATTATTTAATCTCCAGGTATTGGAGAAGTTTGTTTTTTATTCTGTCATTTATTTCTAATTTCAATCCATTATGATCTGATAGAGTACAAGGTAGTATCTCTATCTTCTTGTATTTGTAACAGTAGCTTTGTGGCATAAGACATGGTCTATTTTAGAGAAGGATCCATGTGATGCTGAGAAGAAGGTGTATTCGTTCTTTGTTGGATGGTATATTCTATATAAGTCAGTTAAGTCTAAACTGTTGATTGTGTTATTGAGATCTATGGTTTCTTTATTCAATTTTTGTTTGAACGATCTATCCAGCGGTGAGAGAAGTGTGTTAAAATCACCTAGTATTATTGTGTTGTGGCCTATTTGATTTCTGGAATTGAGAAGGATTTGTTTGACCTACATGGATGAGTCAATGTTCGGGGCATAGATATTTATGATTGTTATGTCTTGCTCATTTATGCTTCCCTTAAGCAGTATGTAATGTCCTTCTTCATCCCTTCTGACTAGTTTTGGCTTGAAGTCCACATTATCTGAAATGAGGATGGATACTCCAGCTTTTTTTGCTGTGTCCATGTGCATGGTATGTTTTTTCCCATCCTTTCACATTTAGTCTATGGGTATCTCTTTCTATGAGATGAGTCTCTTGCAGGCAGCAAATTGTTGGATTTTTCTTTTTAATCCATTCTGCCAGTCTATGTCTTTTGATTGATGAGTTCAGGCCATTAACATTCTGGGTTATTATTATGATATGATTTGTATTCCCAGTCATTTGACTCATTTTTGTTTTTTGACATGATTTGGTTTCCCCTTTATTTGGCTATTCCTTTAGGCTAGTTCCTCCCGTTGCTGATTTGCATTGTTGTTTTTCATCTCTTCCTCATGGAATATTTTGCTGAGAATGTATTGCAATGTTGGATTTCTTTTTGTAAATTCCTTTAGCTCTTGTTTATCATGGAAGGATCTTATTTCATTGTCAAATCTGAAAGTAAGTTTTGCTGGGTATAAGATTCTTGGTTGGCATCCATTTTCTTTCAGGGCTTCGTAAATGTTGTTCCAGGCCCTTCTAGCTTTTAGGGTCTGGATTGAAAAATCTGCTGATATTCTTATTGATTTTCCCCGGAATGTAATTTGATTCTTTTCTCTTGCGGCCTTTAAAATTCTGTCTTTATTTTGTATGTTAGGTATTTTCATAATAATGTGCCTTGTTGTGGGTCTGTTGTAATTTTGTATATTTGGAGTCCTATAAGCCTCTTGTACTTGGTTTTCCATTTCATTCATCAGATTTAGGTAATTTTCTGATATTATTTCATTGAATAGATTGTTCATTCCTTTGGTTTGTTTCTCTAAGCCTTCTTCAATCCCAATAATTTTTAAATTTGGCCTTTTCATGATATTCCATAATTCTTGTAGATTCTGTTCATGATTTCTTACCATCTTTTCTGTTTGGTCAACTTTGTTTTCAAGATTAAATATTTTGTCTTCGATATCTAAGGTTCTGTCTTCCAGGTGTTCTGTCCTATTGGTTATGCTTTCTATGGAGTTTTTAACTTGGTTTATTGTTTCCTTCATTTCAAGGATTTCTGTTTGTTTTTTTTTTTCAATATCTCTAACTCTTTATTGAAATGATCTCTTGCTTCCCATATTTGCTCCTTTAACTGTTGATTGGTGCGATCATTTAATGCCTGCATTTGCTCTTTCATCTCCTCCTTCAATGCCTGCATTTGCTCTTTCATCTCCTCATTTGCTTCCCTGATTGTTTTAATTATGTACATTCTGAACTCCCTTTCTGACATTTCTTCTGCTGTGCTGTCATTGGGTTTTATTGATATAGTATCTAGGTTTGTTTGGGACATTTTCTTCCCTTGTTTTCTCATATTGGTCAGATATCAGTGGGACTCTGTGATATTGCAGAATTCTTCTATTGGCTTATAGTGTCCCTGCAGATTTCCAGTGTATCACCTTCCTGCCTTCAGTAGCCTGAAGTCCTGGAGTAACTTGATAATGCAGTGCTTCCAAGGAAAGCTGCCCCTAGCCCACTACTGGTTCCAGGACTTGGAGCTGGCTCTGTGTGGAAAGGCTCTCACTGGAGGGCCTGCTCCGAGAAGCTAGCCTGGAAAGGCGCTTCCCGCCGGAGGGGGCCGGGCTGCGGGCTACTTGGGGAAGTCCCTGGCTGCCCTGTCCTGGTCCCTGAAGCAACCTGCGGGCAGGAACTCGCCGCCGTGGTCAGGGACTTGAAGCTTGGTTCTGTGCAGACAGGCTCTCACTGGAGGGGCCTGCTCCGAGATGCTGGAGAATCTGGCCCTGTGGGAGGAGCCCGCCGGAGTGCGCAGGGCTGCCTGGGGAAGACTCTAGCTGCCCTACCCTATTCTAATAAGCCACCCGAATCTGGGCCTGCCACCCGGGCAGTGCTTCATCGAGTGGGGGAGACTCACCCCGTGGCTCTATTTTAGTCCAAGTCTCTCAATGCCTCCCCTTCTTGAATCCTGGGTTCTGAGTGCCTGGAGATGCAGTCACCCTCTAGTCCGCCATCTTGGATCGCCCCCTTCAATTCTCACTTTACCATGTTTTAGGATGTCTCTGACAAAGAGACAGATAAAGTACCCTTGAAATAAACAGTGCTGTCACAAGATGTACTAAAACAGTATATGGAAAAAATGAGTCCCAACTGTCTCACTGCTACATTAACACCTTTGACAAGAACGTACATCATTTAATAAAATCTCGAAAAGCCAACAGGTGTAACAGTTTATGTTATTCACTTGGCTGGGTCTACAACACAGACATTCTCTCACCACAAAAGTGATCTGTGACACCTAGGAACACAATCCTTCCCATTAAAAAATGGACCACAGTCAAGCATGGTAGCAAATGCCTGAGACCAGCCTCCCAGAGACTCGGGAGGCTCATATAGGAGAATTGCAAGTTCAAAGCCAGCCTCAGCAACTTAGCATGACCCTGTCTCAAAATTAAAAAGGGTTAGAAATATATTTCAGTGGCAGAGCACCCCTGGGTCAAGCCTTAGTAAAAAATAACAAACAAACAAAACCACTCATGGCTGTTTAAATGGATTGATTCATTTTAAAAAAGATTGATTTTCTACTGTGTGTGAGGTTTAGTTCTAGAAGCTGAGGATGTCAATAAACGATTAAATTCATCCCACCTTTAGGGAGGTTATCTTCTAGTAGGGGAAGAGAGTAGAGCAAGTATGTCAGAACACCTGCAAAGATGAGAAAGAGATTGGGGACGGGGAACAGGTAGCAGTTTGGATGGGGTAGTCACAATTTCATTAGGAAATTGGCATTTGAGCAAGTTTTACATGAGCTTAGAGAAAGAGTCATAATTCTGGCTAAAGAAATGGCAGTGCAAAGGACCTAGTATGCTGTGGGCCAGTGTGGCCATAGCACAGACAAGAGCAATATTAGAGATTTGATTTATGGGTTATGGACTCCCATGGGTTCTTGGGCTCCCTACCAGAACAACCACATAAAGACACATTAGCACAGGAACAATGGTCTTCATTCTTCTGTAGGGAGATCAATCTCAGGCTGGCTCAAATGAAGGAAAATGGTACACCGCTTTTATGGCATCTATAGGTAGGCAGAAACTTGCTGTTGTCACATGTAGAAGTCGAGTTTCAGTTGCATCTGTGCTCTTCTTCTTGTATCTTAGTACCATTTTAAGTCTCTACCTCGGGGTGTAATTTCTACTCAGGGTGTGATTTTTACTATGCTAATAAAGGTAACTATAGGTTACTTTAGTGACCATCTTATGCATGCATCGGCCCCTTACCACATGAATTTGCTCCTTACCATTTGAGAGTCTCCAGTATTATTTTCAGAACAGGACAAACTATTATCGTCTCTCATTGGGTTTGATTTCCATGACCTTGCTCTTCTTGGCTTTGGCTTCTTGTTATCTCCGTTGACCACATAGTCTTTGAAGACTGAGCTGACTTACCAACCTCCTGACTCCAGGTATGTTCTTAATTTCATAGCCCTGAAGTCTGCTCTACGTTTTAACTTCTCATTTTCTGGCATGATCTTTTAATCCCATAAAACTGAGGGCTCGATTAGCTCTCACAGTAGGATCAGAGAGAATGGCCACAAGGGTACAATCTGAGTAGCCACTTTTTCTCTGACAGTAATCAAACAGAAGAAAAATATGATCTACATTACTGTTTTATATATGCTCTCTGGCTCCTGGCTAGAATTTTGGCTGGGGGGGTTGAAGGTAAAAGCCAAGAAAGTACTTCAAAGTCTACTGCAAAAATCCATTCAATAGATGGAGATCTGGACCAGTGGAGACAGTGACAGTGGTTAGATTTTTAAACGTATTTTGAAGGTAAGACAGAGTATATGCTGGTGGATTTAATGTGGGAGGAGAGAGATGGGGGGTCATGATAATTGATTTTTGGCCTAATCAACTGAAAAGAGAAATGCCATACAATAGATGGGGAAGATTTGAGTAGAACACATTAGGAATGGAAAAACAACAGTTTTAGACATGTTAAAGTTGAGAAGTCTGTTAAAAAAAAAAATGTCCCATAAACAGACAGATATAGGAGTCTGGAGTTCAGGAGAGGAATCTGGGCTGAGGACATGAATTTGTCCAATGATCAGCTGAGAAATGGTATCTAAAGCTGCAACACTGGGTGAAACAGGGAGTATGTATAGATAAAGAAAAGGATTACGGGAACTGGGTCTGGGGCTCTGTAGAGGAAGAACCAGCAAAAGAACATTATGATGTCAGAAAGGAGGAGGAGGAAGTAGCAAAGGTGACTGAGAAAGCAGGCATCAAGGCAGGAGCAAAACCAAGCAGGTGCAGGATCTTGGAAGCAGGTGAAAACCATGTTCCAAGGACGAGGGCACATAGAGGGCTGCCAACAAATCAAGTGAGATGAAGACTGAGACTGGACCACTGGATTTAGCAATGTAGTAGTAATTAGCGACTTGAGTTTTAGAGAAGCCCTAGGGGCCAAAGCCTAGTTGGAGTGCCCCATTATCAAAATGCCAAGGTTTAATTTATCAAGAGAAGAGTTGAAAACTTTGCCCATAGCTGATGCTAAGGGGTAGTTTTAAAACGTCCTGGCAGGATTAAGCCCTCAAGCCATCAAAGATTGTCCTGAAGCATATATCTCTATCTGTAAATCTATTGTCAACTAGCAGAAATTTATAAAGATCTAAACATGGAAAATTTGGTCATTTAGTAAAAGAAAGTCTCCATGGATGGTCCTTAAAACCCTTATGGTTACAAGTCACTTATTAACATGACAAAGGAGAATAATTGTCCTTGTAAATAAATTCTGTTGTGCATGGGAGGAGTCTCAAAATATAAAGGCCGATATACTTAAAATGCATAGGACCATTATACATCTTCACACAGCTGTCAGTGAAAAATGAAATATGTTGTCCTGCCTGACAAAGCCTCCAAGCGAACCTCAAACCTAATCTTTAAAGGTATAAAAATGACTTGCCAATTCTACTGGTGTTTCACCTACGTTCCATAATTGAAAACAACATAAATGGCATCAAAAAAGAAACATTGAAACAGTCATGAAATTAAAGGCATATAAATGTTGAAAAAGATGTTTATGGCATGATAAATGTGAATATTATAATATAGCTACTGGAAGAAGGACAAATGGAAGAATGATCATAGGTGGAGAAATACTTGTGTTTCACTTGACCTGAATCTATCAAAGCACTTCTGTGCAGAAGAAACTCCTTCTAGCTACAGATGCTGTGTGACCTTGGCTTGAATGTGTTCAAGAATTAGTTTTTTAAATGCCTGATGCAGTGTTTGGGAATTGAAATGAAATGCTGGTACAAACTTATCCTTGCTTGCATATATAGTTTGTAATCTCTCTGGTTCTAGGGTCTTCCCTCCGGGGCAGCTGAATAATCTTGAGACATTCTACTTGTCACACTTAGCATAGTGTTTTCTAAACCATGGGCATGGTATTTACTACACTGAATTATTATTTGTGTGTGACTTGTATTTCTTCCCTATCTGTAAAAGCACATTGGGGGTTGTAACTCACATTTAGCTAATATATTTAAGGGCTTTATACAATGCCTGGGGTTCAGTAAACGTATGTAGGATTAAACAGATCCCTTCTCTCTTCCCTCCTAAAACTATGTGCAGCTTTAAAAGAACAGGCTCACTGTCTCCCCCACCATATCCATCTTGCTTGACCTGTCCTAAGACTTCACAGCAAAAAAAATTCTACTCTACCATGAGTTTCATATTCTTTTAAAATCTATTAACATCTCAGTCCGTTATTTTCACGTTATCTGCAATGGAGTGAGATTTAAATGTAAGAGGACAAAATTCTCATGACTACCAAATGCTATATGGAAGTAAAATATCACATTTACCAGAATTTCTCATAAATTAAAAAGAGTTTAATAGGGGAGATTTGAAAAGGGATTGAGGTACATGCAATGACAAGTCCCAAAGCACCCCCTTTTGTGTGTGTATGTGTGTGTGTTTGACATGTTTACTTAGCATTAAATAGCTGCTTTAGAAACATCTATTCTAATACTACATTTGTGTTTGGAGAAAAATTACATGTAGAGATCATTTTTTAATTTAGTTGTCCATTATGCAGAAGCTTCACCTAAGTCAGTTGATTTCTTAGACACTATTGTTTCTAAATCATCAGTTCAACATACTATTTGGGACAAAATAAAATTTTCAGCTAATGATTTATTGGCTATCACAAGTCAATCAATATACTTTTCACTTTTTTAAAAAAATTCTATTTTAAGGGGAAGTTCTGATATACCAGTAGGCTTGTTTCACTTATTTTGTGAGCTACTGTGTACAAACTGGGTGAGACTTTTGCAATAAATCTAAGATTTACAAGATATTCACTTGTCCTACTATGGATTCTAGGGTTATCACCTCATTCTACAAGCTCCTGTTGCCTAGACAAATTCAAAAATTAATTTCTAGAAGCCTATTATCTTTTCTGTAATTATACACAATTGCCCAATATATACTTGACTTTCTCATGTTGACCCTTATAATCCTGTTACTGTATTATTTGAACATTTCAACCTTTTTATTTTCTGAAAGAGATGAAAATCTCCTATGCCACAATTTTAAGTATGATTGAGTAGGGTTCACCTTCCCATTTTCAAGTGGCTTAATAATATGAAATCTTCAAAACAACATATATTTTCCGAGACAGCACATGATTTATTGCACTGATTACCATTTATCCTGCCTATCCATGGGTGAACAAGGAAGATGAACTTTTCATAGCAGAATAAGACTTTTTCATAGATAAATGTTTCAACTTTACTGCAGTTACATATTTTCCCCACAGAGAAGAAAATGTCATATATTTTCCCATTCTCTCCTCCTCCTTCCTCATATGCTCTTTTCTCCCCTAATGTAACACTTCTCCTAATCAGAGATCACTTATCTGCCAATCTAAACCACCAAAGAACTTAATTTTAAAATGGTCTCTAAGTTCCAAACTAAAGGTCTTTAGGTCTATATATACAGTTTTTAAAGAGCAGGACATTTGAGCACTTACCTTTTTGAGGGCATCAACTGATTACAGGCCATTTATAAGGGAAGAGGGTGTTCCTGAGGTAAATAGGTCTGGTGGGAAAGCCCTGATGGAGTAGAGAAAGGAACAAGTACCAGGATGTTTACTTTGCCATGCACTAAGAGTTTAGTATGTCTCTAATTTAATCCTGATCACATAAACTAAGATGTGACTATAAGCATCTTCAAATAGAAAGTAAAGAAGGAGTAGAAATTAAAAATCAAGTTGATCAGGTATTCTTCTCTGTACAGCACACTGAACAATGTTGGATAAAAGACTATAATGGCCGTGGAAAATCACCTCCTTTAATTTGCTCATCTGTAAAATAATGTGAGGATATGTGTTCTCTGTTACCCCCCATTTCATGATGCATTATAATTCTGCATACCAATAAGGATGATCTTGAGTCACTGAGGAGAAATAATTACCAATATCCACCTAAGAGGGCAAAAAATATATAATGCATGTTATAGCCAATATTTGGCTACTTAAAGAAATTAGCTTCATTTAGCTGGGAAATGAATCTCTGTAGATTAGTTTGTTCCTTTAAATAATGGCAATAGAATGTGCTATGATTTTTTTTTCCACGTTGAAGAAGGGTAAGGTAGGAGGAAAACTTATTATGAGGCTTCATTATTTTCATGTTACTAGGCATTTCCAAAACATAAACATACTCATAAGGAGTATAGAATTCATTTTTAAATCCATTATCATTGTGCACTATTAAAAACTTTGCTCCATTCATTCACTTTTATTAAATCTTAATCTGTTCATGATACTCTGATGTATAAAGATGAATAAAAATAGCTAGAACGTTAAATACATGTGTCAAATGTTAAGAAGTCATAGGAATAACCAGGAGCTCATGTTTCAAATGAAATAAATTCTTATAAATAAACTCTCATATCCTAGTTTATGAAAGGAGATTGAAAACACATTCAGATTACACACTGATTTCACTAAAATATTGTATCCACACAACAATTAAAATTGGAAGATTGACTCTTCAAAGCTCATTAGTCAGGCACGTTCATTTATATTCCAAGATTGTTTCTTACCATAAGGTTCTACAAGCTCCAGCAGAGTTTTATGCAATGTGCTTACACAGTTGCATAATTTTATGCTGACAAGACAGTGGATCAAGACTCAGAAAATAATACAGTACATACATGACTGGCACATGCTGGGATCTTCTATAGCTAGGCTTTCTTCTTCAAAATGAGGATTAGTTGTCATAGGCAGAGATACACTAACGTGTGTTTTCTATGAACTTTAAATTGGAACAAAGAGAAATGCTATAAGACAAACAGTAAGTGGTTCATGATGGTAGTATCTACTGTGGTACAGGGTTTTTTATAGTTTGGTTGGTTCTCGGAGCTATGATTATCTGAAATTTAAATATTTTAAGTACTCTATTTGTAATTTTTTCATGTTCACTGTAAAGAATATAGTATATAGTTGTTATTTTAAAACTGTGTTTGAGAAAACAAATCATTCCAAGCCAGTAGCAGAAAACATTTAATAGCTTCAACTCTCTGGCATATATGCATAGGAAATGAGCTCATCTGTTACAATAATGATCTTGCAAGAAATTTGGGACAACCTACTATGTTTTAATGAAATTCACTATGGATCCAACATCCCTCTCAAATGCAAAAGAGACTATTCATATTTACAAGGATTATTATTATTACTATCATTATTATTTGGGGTACTAGATATTGAACCCAGAATGCTCCCCACTGAGCTACACTTCTACCCTCTTTCCCTTTATTTTCATTTTGAGACAGGGTTTCACTAAGTTGCCCAGGCTGATCTGGAATTTGTAGTCCTTCTGCCTCATCCTCCAGTAGCTGGGATTACTGGTGTGTCACTCTACCTGCTGTTATGTTTTAGATAAGTCCCAGAATGTGAAGCTATGGCAAAATATTTAGAAGTTTATCAAAAGCCATAAGGAGATTATTAATTCCATATTAATAGAACCAGACTTCTCATCCTAATCACAAACATCTCTTCCAATTAGTAAATTCCTCTATTAAGAGGAATAGAATAGCTGTAAATCCAAGACTGCAGCATAGTTAAGAGTACATGTTTTGGAGTCAGAAAGAAGAAAGATCAAACCCTGCTTATCCCTTTACTACTCATGTGATCTTGGGCAATGGGTTTCAACTCACTCTGAGCCTCACAATTCTTCTCTGTAGAATTAGGTTAATTCTTTATTATAGAGTTATTCTTTCTCATGACTAAATGAAATGTAAAAGCACCTCATGCCTTGCAACGAAATTCATAATAAATTTAAAAGGAAATGTTCTTTCTCTTGCCTAAAAAACAATGAGGTGATTATTTAAAACGTTAGGTTGGACTCTTACAGTGGGAACCTTATCTTATTCATCTTTACATCCCCAGGAGCACAAGTGCCAAGGCCTAACACAAAATACAAAATGTTAAGTGATGTAATTATGATACTGAGAAGAATATTTATATCATATTAATTGCTAAGCACTATGATCTGTACTTTTGAAAGAGTGATTTTTTTTTTTTTCCTCTCTCATTTAATCTCTACCACCACACCCGGTCCCAGTCCCTCACTTGAATCACTGCAGTAGTCTCCCAACTGAAGGAGCACTGTCTACTCTGGCTTTCCTCCAGTCTTTTCCTTCTTTTCAAAGTATAAATGAATCTTGTCACACTTTAAGGACTCCTATGGCTCTTATGATAAATACAAAGTCCCTAATCTTGTCTACAGTGTTCTCTGTGGTCTGCCTTCTACCCACCAATCAATATTATATCAAACCACCATCCCTGTTTCATTCTCCCTTTTCAATTCACACTGGTTCATGTGCTTGGAGCTCTTTTTCTTTGTTCTGTGGCCTACCTTCAGCACAGGTGCTGGGTATCTCACCCCTTCACACCTCAATTTTGTTCCATCCCCAGGGAAGCCTTCTCTGCCCTTTCTAAGTCCTTACAGAATCATGTACCTCTCCTACAGAGAACTTATCAACATACATTTCTTTATGCTACCCTTTAATGAATGTCTACGTATCTTCCCAACTAAAAAATAGGATATACAGGGTAAGTGTCTGTTTTCACTCTCCAAGTTAACTTCAGTATTCAAAATTTTGCTGGATGAATGACTTATAAACATTAACATTCTTAAGAACCATTAAAATTCATCTCTACAGCACCCTGAAATGATTTTGAGAAATGTAAAAAAAAAAAAAAAAAGTACTTACTGACATATCAATTTAGAATAAATAGAAGGGGAATTGGAAGGAGACACAAAACTTTTCCGAAGTTTGAAAAAGCATTTCCTCAGATTTAGAACCTCATTTCAAGTTGGAAGCATATACTAATTTCATAGTAGACAACTTTTTCTTTCCAAGACCAAAGGCTATGGGGAAGCTTTGCAGGAGAAATTGAAGTACAGCACAATATTGCATGTATCCGTGAAATACAATCATCCACACATCTGAAGGGCTTCAAATGTATGATGGCTTAATCGGAATATTTTTAGTACAAGTTTTAAGTTCTTACCAAATGAATATCACACCATCTGCAATGAATGCCGAGGGGCAAGAAGGTGTGCTACAATTTACTTTAAAAAGGAAAAAAAAATCATGTAAGGGATCCAGAACTGGGTTTCTCCGCTCCTTCATTAGATGGCAATATTGAGTGACAAGTTAGTGCTAAATTTACTATGTGCAATTTTATAATTATTTGTTATTTGTCACACTGTGAACCAACTGCAGAATATTAGTCAGGTAAGAAGGTCGGATTTTATGTTAAAAGCTATTGTCTTAAAAATGTGAAGAAAAAACGTGAGAGGTTGCAGACATTTGATAGTATTAATAGTGGAAAAGGCAGCTGTAGACCTAAATAAACCATCTTTTGCTGGGTTATTTAAAACGTTACACAAGGTGACTTTGAATCAAACACCTTCAAATCAATTTTATCTGCTCAGGAGGTAACAGTCTGGGCGCTTTGGCTAGGACCAACTTCTCCCTACCATAAAGATAAACGTTGGAAACCGCGGGTCTCCAGGGAACTTGAACCAAGAGAAAAGATACCGCACTGCTGATGCTGGAAACCTGGGAGGGATTTTATTCCATTTCTCTCTGCATGCTCCATGGCCAGTAATAGGAGTAGCTCACCTGTGAAGAGACCTGGACCCCTGAGACTGCCTGTAGCAACGCGGGGCTCTGCAGATTCTGAAGAGCACTTCCCCGCACGTCTATCACCGTCTGGCCTGGGAGCACTCGCGCCCGAATTTTCTCTCCATTCAGAGTACATCCTGGTCCTTCCACCATCTCCCTAGTCGGCACTGTGCCCCGCTACTTGCAGTGACCGAAGAGAAAACAGTTGTGCAACTTTACTTCCGCGCGGGTCCTGACTCCGTGGAGAGGAAGTTCAAATCTCCCGCGCGTCCGGCCCCGCCCAGGCCCCGCCCAGGCACCCCCTCGCGGTTGGGCGGGAGACGCTGCCCTACGGCGCATGTGCATTGGTTTACGCCTCGCGGTCTCTATGTGCACTTTTGTGGAAATGCCAGTGAGGTGAGTGTGTACTATGAACTAGGCTGAATGAACTGAAAGAACAGAGGAAATAGGAATTTGAGAACCTCCACCCTGATTTTTTTTGCTTTAAGAATTTGCCCGTGTTTGAATTAACCTGTTGACACACATTTTTTACTTGACCCTATGTTTTGCCCTAAAATCCAAAAAACTGACAGGCCTGTGTTGTTGTATACCTGTTCTAACATGAGTGGGATGAGACAAACTGAGGGGAGGTTTCATAGGGCAAACCGCTTTGATATTTTTTTCTCCTATGGGTTTATCATGTTTTGGAAAAGATAACTTTATATGCCAATTATATATTACTGTCTGTATTAAAAACCTTCACTTTCTATGGCTAAGTGAGCCTTACCCAAATCCATGCATCCATTTTTTTGTTATGGGATGTCCTGAGGTGAATGCTGTTGAAATTGTTTTGTAAAGGATAAGCCTCCATGTAAATTTGAAGGCAGTGCATAGCTTTTCAGATTTACCCACAGACCTAAGCAAAGATGAATATGCACATACATATAAACATATGACATTACTTTCCATAGCTCACAGGATGCTCTTTTGCACATAATATTAACTTAAAATTGAAAAGGTTGGACATTTTACTCCCTAATTATCTTTTCTGTTAGTTACATATATATGTAAATTTTAGTTACATATATTTATGTGTGTGTATAATATGTATCATTCTTTTGAATTAAAATTAAATGCTTTTATAAGTCCCTTCTAAAATAAATAAATTTTTATAAGTCCCTTATAAAAATTGGGTAATATGTTAAATTTCTCTTTTGCCTACCTTCTTTATTAGGTCAGCAAATTAGTAACCTCTGTGTTTTCCTGATGAAACTGGACCAACTGTATGTACAGTCATTTGTGTATTTTTATGTGTATTTATCTTCACAATCACCTTGTATAGTAGTTACAAGATATTATCATTAATATCTTACAGATGAAGAAACAGTTTCCTTTATTTCCTATGATTACATGTAGGAACCAGTACAAATACTGAAAGAACCCAAATTTTCCTCAATAGTATTCTTTCCACTAATAACACAGTTAAGTGTTGATGAAATAGAAACATCCAAAACATTAGATAATACAGCTTTCTTCATGGCCTCAAGTAGCCAATATACAGTATATAGTTACATAATACTAATAGAAATTATTGGTGAGCATAAGAAATTGCCAAAAGGATATGATGGGAAATAAAAATCAGTGTAAATTTTACCTCTGAAGATTTTCTTCAATAAAAAACATAATGTTTATTCTCTCTGAGGCACATATGCCAAGGCTCTGGGGTACCCAGTGACACAAAGGAGCCTTTTTACACATAGAAATTACAATGTAGTTAGAGATACTGGCATTTAAAAGTGTAATAAAAAAAAAAATCTTATGCTATGTACCAAAAAATACATAGATACTATGGAATTCAGTGAAGAAATAGTAGTCTAGAACATGTTCTGAAAAGAAATGGGAATTGAGTGCCTGCCTTAAGATTTGGGGGTGCTAGACCAATAGAAAGGAAAATTAAGAGACTTGTTAGTAAGGCAAATATGGTAAAATAAGTAATTTTAAGACAGTGATTAATGATACAGTTTCAAGCAGGAAGTGCTGGGGTCCAGCCCTAGCAGCAGTGGGCGGTCCTAGGTGGGTGGGAGGTGTTGGCCTGGTGGAGAAACAGCATACAGAGACACCAAGTGTTCTGAGGCTGAATCTGAATCTTTATTGTTCACACAGTCTTTTTGTATTTTTTTTTTGTATTGATTACATCATTTCATAGTTAATACAAGGAAATGTTAAGTAAAAAATCTCCAAAATCTTCAAGAGTATAATTAACGATCTTATTCAAGAAACATGTTTACTGTATGATAGCTTTAAAAAAAAAAAAAAATAACAAAACAAAAAAGAAAAAACAGTTCCCAGCAAGGTAGAGGGCACCATGCTCTGTTTAGTTTTGTTTGTTTTTTTTGCGGTACTGGGGATTGAACTCAGGGCCTTGTGCTTGCAAGGCAAGCACTCTACCAGCTAAGCTATCTCCCCATGCCTCTGTTTAGTTTTAATTTCCCTGAAAGAATACGTCATTAAGTTTCTATACAAGTTACCCCTTCCAAGAACTCTAATGTTAGTTATTAACAGTGGAATGTTTTTCTTACTACTAACGGAGAATAGAGGAATCAGCTTATAGTTAATATTTATTCTATTTCAAGTACTCAATGGCAGACTAAAACTCTAACTAGACATAGGAAGAATACAAATTGTACTTATGATTAACCTATTTATTTTTTTTTAAGTGGGAAAAATATCCTTAAACTTAATCATAAACACTAAGAAAGCAATGGAGACCAAACACCACATCAAAGCTCAGAGGAATACACTCTCAAATACCTATATATAACTTTTAGAGAATTTATATACTAAAAGAAATCACAGGCTCCTTACAAATTTGAGCAAATCATAATTGCTTTTTATAATTTTATCTAAGTATTAATATTAAACTTTATCATATGTTATTTTGTGTCCCAGAACCATGAAATCTCCCCAGTATTCTCTATAATCTGAATCTAAGGATATATTGATTATTAGTACTAAAAGCAACTGCATATGGAGACATGCCATGCTTATGGCCCCCAAGAGGGAGGATGATCTTTCAACAGAATCATGTCAAGTGTTGGATCCTCTACTCCAACAGAACCGTGTCAAGTGTTGGAGTGGTAGGAGATAGATGCAGCAAGGAAGTAATGGTAGATAACATTGGAAAGAGTCCTAGGAACGATATTGCAGAAAATATAGGGTAAGGAAAAGTAGAATTCATTTTCCTGGGACAATAGGCAGCTTAATGAAATTTTGAACAGGTATAGGGATCTCAGAGTCATGAATTCACAAAGCTTATTTACAAAATCTCAAGCTCAAATTTAGTAAATGGTTTTTATTAAAGTTGCTAAACTGAGATCTAGAATTCCATTCAGGCTGCGGAGAGGAACCCAAGGACAGTTTGTATCCCTATTTGCTTATTATTCATTAAGGATTGTTGCTAATAGTAGGCAGGTAGAGTTTCCTGCATGTTGCTTCTAAGAGTCCCTAGTACAGAATGTAATACTTATCCCAGATACTAGTGCTTCTATTTGCCAGGCAACACTCAAAGTGCTTTGCAAATATTGACTATTCATCCTCATAGCTATCTTCTGAAGTTGGAACTATTGTTATACTCATTTTCTTAGTGAAGGAACTGAGGCACAGAAAGGATAGGTAACTTGCTCCACGTTATGAATGTGGGAGTCAACTAAGGAAGTTATAGTCTTTGCCAAATATTTTCACCAGATCAGTCATGTTACATGGTTCTCAATCAAGTATTTTAAATAGCAGCTTAAGAAATGATGGTTTAGAGAAAAAGAAAATCTTTTAACCTTATATGGGGATGAAAAGTCTTCCTTCAACCCAGTATGTTTCGACACATTTTGAATTATAAAACTATATTGGTACCCTTTTCCTTACAGGGTCTGTGGGTGGAATTTTAGTTGGAATGATAAGAATATACTATGGGAGGAGTTTCTTTAATTTCTGTGTTTTACATAAATTACCTGAATATTTTTAACAAGTACAGAGATCCAGTTTTTCAGAATGCCCTCTTAATTTGAGCTTTGAATCAAGGAAACTGTCATCAGTGAGCATTATATGCAGGTGTTTTCAGTGGTATTTACTAAAGAGTCTCCAGTTTCTAAATATTAAGAGAAACTTTTAACATTAGACTACCAGAAGAATAATAAAATGCACAGCAACAGAAACCATTTTAACACTTTTATTGTTTAAAACATATACCAAATATTGGAACTTTGAAAATCAGTTGGTTTTGTTACATCGTGAAGGCTGGGAATGCCCAGGTGACAGTTTTCTACCTGCAAAGTCAAAATTGAAATTGCAAAATCAACTGTGCTCTCCTCATAAGGAAACTTGTTTGACATACTTAGCCTTTCCATAGTGTTGTGAAACCAGTGATTGTGGTGTGTTTTAATTTTATCTTTGTTTTGCCAAATTCTCATGAGAGGGATTTTTTTCCAATTTAAGTTTAAACATATTAAATATGTAGCTTCTGAGTATAAACCTTAATTTTGAGACAAATACATGAATAACTATTAAATACAAAACAGCAAACAGCCAATATAATCTCTTTTTAAGAGATTCTGTTCAGGAGAAAGGATGGAAGAATTAATTTCTTTTTGATTTTGAAATAAAAAGCAAGAAAGTTACTTTCTGTCATGATCTTAAGAGCAACATTCTTCATTAGCCTCAGCCACTGGAGGATGTGTTCAGGTTGAGGCCTGAATTCCACCATTAACTCAGTCATTCAAAGGACAGTTGTGGATAACAATATATTGTAGGAAGAACACTAGACCCCCCCAGATGCAAAAAAAGGTCAAAAGTTCTAAACAACTCACAGACTAATGCAAGGAAAAGAGGAAAAAAACACCAACTAACTCTCAATAGAGGTAACTTTCAAAGTGCTCTAAGTGTACAGAAGACAGATTTTGAGGTTGTAGGTAGAAGGCAGAGAATATTTACAAACCATGAGGTGTGAGAGAGCCTCATCTTGGGAGGAACTACAAGAGTATCTGGAGGACAATCGGATAGGAACAGATGTTGAATAGGAGGAAAAAGCAAGACAAGGAAATAACCAAGATAATAAGTGCGGCTAGATGATGAGAATCTGATCTACTACGTGGTGTGACCATTATTTTGAAAAATAATGGCAACGCATAAAGAATTCTACGCAGGATTTTGGATATATGGATTTGAAAAGGTCACCAGAACAGGATGAAGGTTCTCAGCTTGGGCAATTTTGCCCCTCATGTGACATTTGATTTCCAACTAGGGGAGGAAATCTGCTACTTACATCTAAAGGGCAGAGGGCAGGAGGATTGCTGTAAATATCATGCAATGCACAGGACAAGGACCCATAGTCAAGAATTATCAGGCCAAAAATGTCAACTGAGCCAAGGTTGAGAAATCCTTATGTTGTATGCTAAATAGTGGCCTCCCAAAACATGTTTGTGTTCTAATCCTTGGGGTCCTTGATTAAGTTTCCTTACATTATAAAAGGGATTCTGCAGGTATAATTAAATTAAGAATTTTGATATGATTGGGTTAACTTACATTATATGGTTGGGCCCAAAAGACAAGTGTTTTTAAGAGGGAGACAGGATGGCCAATGGCAGAAAAAGGTAATGTAATGACAGATCAGTCAGTAGAGATGTGAGATGCTATGCTGATACCTTTGAAAATGGTGGAAGGAGCCCTAATCCAAGAAATGTCAGGGACCTCTAGAAGCTAGAAAGGGCAAGGTAACAGATTCTTCTCCATAGCCACCAGAAGGAATCAGCCCAGCTGACACTTTAACTTCTGTTCAGTGACTCTGATTTTGAACTTTTGACCTCCAGAACAGTTACAGAATACATGCATTGGCTTTAGGATACTGAATTTGTGGTAATTTTTTACAGCAGCAATAGGAAACTATCTGATTTGGAGGATGAATAGACAGGAAGCAAATATTGATGGGGTAGACATGAAAGAGGTTTACCAGAGAGAAGTAACAGTGTTGCCAGGCACTTATTTGAACAGTGGGGACACAACAGTGACTGAGATAGAAAAAAATTATTACTTTAAAAATTTATAATCTAGCAATTTGTATATGTTCTTGTTATACTCTAGCAAAGAATTATTTTCATAATTCTGACTTTCCCAATCCATCATCATATATTAACAGGCTTTTTCTGTCCTGAATAGAAAATTTTAATTTGGTTTATTCCATTGTATTAGTATTTTATGTTATGATTTATACTTTCCTCCCCAATCCCAGTCTTCCTAATATCATAAAATATCTTCTGGCTTTTTTTCCGTGAACTTATAGCTTTATTGTGCTAGGTTGAGTTTTGTTTCCACTTATCTACTTGCTTCATTATAGTAGTGTTGTTAACTCTATCCTTGCCATGTTTTCCTCTAAAGTATAGACTTGGCCATACTATTGTTAGGACAGGCTATTTGACTACCTGAGGTCAAATGAATGTGAATTATTTTATCTGGTGATTAATTTGTGAGTGACAAATGATGTATTTATTTTTAGAAGCCACTGAGACTTCGGGATGGTCTATTATACAGTGTAAATAACAGAGATTTGACAGAAACACTTATGTTTACATTTAGGCCTTTTATCTATGGTGTCATTGCTATTATATGCAAAGTTCACACTTTTACAGAAATTTGTTTAGTCTCTTTGTTCTGTTTCATTGGTCTGTTAATTGATTATGTGCCTGAGTTGTATCTTCTGTACTAAACCAGTAAATGTAGGTAGGTTCTTTTTCCTGGTTCTATGAGCCCTTCTAGCAAATATTGAACATTAGGATTGGGGGTCCTAAGAACTCCCCTGTTAGAGTTGTTGAAAGTATATGAGGCCTGGGACTTGCAACTGGCATCTGGAGTCAGGAGCAGTCTTATAGAACCAAGCCTTAAGTTGTGGGGTCTACACTAACTCCAGGTTAGCGTCAGAGTTGAGTTGAATTTTGAACACCCAGTATGTGTCCAGAGAATCAGACAATTTAGTGGTATAAGGAAAACAACAACAAAAACCCAATAATCCCACTCCCACATTTGGTGTCAGAAGTGTTCTGTGGATAGAATCAGATCACAACTTAAGAAAAGAACCTCACATTTACCCTAAGTGTTCTTAGTTTTTGTAATTAAATGAATGTAAAATTGTATTAAAACTTTTTCTACATCTATTGAGATAATTATTTTTCTTTAGCCTGCTATTATAATGAATGAAATTTTGATTAGTAAACCATTGTAGCATTTCTACAATAATTCCTACCTGTTCACATTGTATTATTCTTAATACATGTTTATTTGGCTAATATTTTATTTAGTATTTTTCATCTGTATTCAAAAGTGAATTAAGACTATTTTTTTCTTACCCAATTTTAATATCAAGGTACTAGGCTTATAAAATGACTTACAGTCTTATTTCTCTTTTGGAAGAGCTTTTATAAGATAAAGATGGTCTGCTTCTTAATGTTTGACTTATCAACCTATTTAAAGGACCCTATTTTAACTTTTTTAAAAAAGGACCCTATTTTAACTAAGTATAAAGTATTTAATTAGCAAAAACAAAAAGGAGAGATACCAAATATGTTGTGGCATTTTGTAGAGGAAGCTGACTTAGTTAAATATTTTCTGTAATTCATCATAAGATAAATGAACTTTAAAGCTTCATAATAGAACTTTAAAATTCATAGTATTTGGCAATTTTGGAAGAGATCAGAACATTAGTGTTTTTGTATATTTGCCCCTTTGACATTGTTGTTTTTGTTGCCAGCCATTTTAGATGACAGTTTCCCCCAGAATTCCTGTCAAATTATTAATGCAAAGAATTAAAATAACAATGTTAATACAAGCTATGTTTTGGGGCTGGGGAGGGGGTGTAGAACTGAAAGACTAAAAGGGGTCAGGACCCAGAAGGCAATTACTATAAAGATTAGATTTCTGGTGGGTGCCACAATTGTTCTGCTTAGAAGATGCATGAAAATAATCATTCTTTAAAAATCAGAATTTTCACTTGAGGTAAAGGGGCAACTGTTATCAGCCTTAATTGAGTCTGAATGTGGGGAAAGTGCTTAATTTTCATGAATAGCTCTCTTTAAGAAACAGAAGCTGAGTACAGAATCTTACTAGATTTCAGCTAGCATTTTAGTTAGCGACTTAGTCACTTTGGACCAAGGACCAAGACTGCAAGAGGTTTGGATTTTTTTTTTTTTTTTTTTTTTAATGTGTGTGGTAGTGTGGATTGAACACAGGGCCTTGTGCATGCATGCTAAGCAATCGCTCTACCACTGACCTACATACCCTAGTCCTGAAATCTTTTTCACATGCACACTCATTCACCCTCTGCCATTTTTAATGATTGCTAGTTTGGTATAACCAATAGCTAGAAAGCTCTGAAGACACAAACAGCCTGTGTGCTGGTTAGGGATAGCAAGGCATTTGCAGAAGTGGAAGCAAGGGACAGAGTAGGAAGTGATAGATGCCAGGAAGGGTAGAAACTCAGCTAATTCCTTCTGGATGCTACAAAGAAGAAAAAGTGCAGAAGAAGTCTTGTACCTAGCAATGGGCCTGGAATTTTTAAACCAGAAATTTTTGCATTATGTCATTATGGCACATTATCAACTCTGTGGACATTCTAAGCTCAGCTTGATTGTATTGAGGTATGATTTGAGGCAAGGTGGCACTGAAATTGATAGCTGTGAAATGACAGCAACAGATGGACCTTCCTAGCATGAGGTGATCAAAGGGGTGTGCAAAGTAAGCAAAAATACTCCATCCTGAGCTTGACAGACCATATAGAAGCAGGTTATATCATTAACTAAAGGTCAGATATAAATATAGTGAGCTTGTTTCCTTCTCAATCACATTTCTGTATCTAGCAGATAACTTGTCAGCTATACATGTATCCATCTCTACCTATGTAATAGTATAAGTAGAATCTCAAGGAGAGTCAATCAAGTCAAATCTATTTTATTGACCTAATGAGAATGCAATAGTTAGAATATGTAAAATGGATTTATATTCCTCATAGAAGGGTCAGTTTCAGCAAAGAAAAGATCACTTGTTGCTTAAATGTTGAGCTTACAATTTTAATCAGCAACCAAAGACAACAGAAAAACTCAATCATATGTAATTTATAGATGTCTTGGCACTTATTCAAAAAAAGAACGATATTTTGAAATTTCTGATCCTGTGCAGACAGGGTTCAGGGTTCATTTGCTAAGCCTCAACAAGGATTCTTTGCCATTTCTTATTAATTATTATTGGCTTGGGCCTATTTGAACTAGTGATTAAACCACAATAAGCTTTATTTTCCATTATTAATCTCAGGGACTTGGAAAGTTTATCAGTCTCAAACTTTTGCAGTATTTCAAAATTCTGGACTTTTTGCTTACTTGCTAAATATTAACACCTGAGTTTTTTCTGTTCCACTGATTTCATTTGTGAAGCAATTGGAAATGGTAGCTTGTGTATGTGCACACATGTGCATGCATTCATATCTGCTTGTAGGAACATACATGCTTTGGAGTCCTTACGGGATAAGCACTTACCTTTGCAAAATATTCTAATTTAGATTAGCAAAGCGGAGAAATACTTCATCCTGTTCATATAGTAAATCTCAAATAGGGCATCCAGAGGCATATCCTAAATGCCAGCTGGAATTACTGTCTATCTTAGAAGTTTTTGTCAGTAGACATTTATGTGACAGCTTGATTATAAATGGTTTTGATTAATTCCTCAGCACATGCGTGTTAGAACTTGCTTCTGAGGTTGAGTGCCGATGTGAAAGGGATTAGTGCTGTACATTGGGAATTCAAAACTCCCTCTAAGAGAAGGGTTAAGCATAACATCAACTCAGAAAAGGCCAAGGCAGTTACAGGAACACATTTGCAGAGATTTCTGATATGAAAATAATTTTGTACAAATTTCACCTTGGTAATGTCTTTCAAACTCTGTAGGAAGTTGAATTGTTTTACAGAAGGGCAGTCAACAGCTCCCTCAGTAAAGCCTGGACTTAATGTTTCATTTTTAAAAAAGCAGTGATATTTCAAAGAGAGAAAAACATTACTTGGGAGGATTCCTGATTACCAAAATGATGCATAATGGGGGAAAGTCCACACTGAGTTCTTTGCATGGTAATACAGAAACTTTTAAAGTTTTTTCTTTCTGGAAACTCTTGCGGAAGGGAGAAAATGTAACTCTTAGGCAGAAGGTAGAATTTGACCTCTGAGAGACTTGTGAATTTCCTTTCTCTTTTGGGATTAGGGATTTTAATGTATTGAAAAACTGACAATGGTGGCTTTAAACAAATGTTTTAAAACTGTTTTTCTCATGTATTAAGTTGGGACATGGGTAGTCAAGGTTGGTATAGTGGCTTCATGGTATAAACATCCTGAACTTAATTTGCCTTTTACTCCTTCATCCTCAAGTTTTCTTTGTAGTTATAAGGTAGAATCCTCTACCTTACACTAGCCTCTTTTCTCTGTTTCAGGCAGGAGGAATAAGAAATGTTATGAGGTGGGCAGGTGCCTATGTCAGGAAGGCAAGATTGCATGGGAGTTCCTGACAATATTCAGCTAATTTCATTACCCAAACCATGGCACACTGGTAACCTTTGCTGTAGTAGAACCTGAGAAGTAGGTGTTGGGTTTTGTGTTGAGTTTGGTTGCATTGCCATTAAAAATAAAATAAAAATAAAAACAAAATGAGAATGGATATTGGATAGGAAATCAACATGTTCCACCACTATTATTTCAAGATATTTTCCAGACACTTATAACATATTAATTATTTTTAATTATTTTGTAATTCATACCTTCTTATCCATGTTTTGCTTGGTTAGAATTAGATTTTGTGCAAAACAGTTTTAGTGCACAGAGTTGGTGTTCTTAAGGAATATTGACATCCTGAGAGCTTGTTGCTGAAAAGTTACTTTCTCTGAAGTGCTCCAGAACAATAATGAAATCCTAATTATTACATGCAGAAAGGCTTGGAAGCCTAATGGATATAATATGTTGATACCAAAACTACCAAAGTAAAAAGTGGTGGAAGAAATGGAAAATAGACAAGTCCAATGGAGATTTTAACACCTTTCATCAAGTACATATGTTTAATCTCCAAGATAAACTATCTGTTGGGAAATGTTCAATAAATTTAAGGCTGGATGTTAACAAGTGTTAACTGGTAATAACAAATAAATTAGAAATCAATAACACACATAGAAAATTCCAAAAATTGGGAAATTTAAAAACTCCCTTCTAAGTATCAAATGAGTCAAAGAAAAAAAAAATCACAGAAAAGCAAAGACTTAATTTGAGTAAAATTATAATGAAAATACAGCCCATGAAAATTTGTGAGATGGTGCTAAAGCAATACTCAAAGGAAAATTTTAAAATTAGAAAAGAAAAAAAAATTAAGATTACCTAGATTTCTACCTTCAGAAGGTAGAAAAAAGTAAGCATCTAAATAAAGATTATGAGTATAAATGAAGAAATATAAAACAAACAATGGAAAAATTAACAAAGACCAAAGTTGTTTCTCTGAAAACATTAATAAAATTGATAAAATTATAGCTTTATTGACAAGGACAAAATAGTTTAAAAGAAACAAAAACATGTTACTTTCAGGAATAAATGAGAACCTTTTTTTCAGTAGTGTGGATAGTAAAGTTGTTTGAAAAACACAAGTTACCAAAATAGAAAATCTGAATAACCTCATAATAACTAAGTTGAATTTATTGCCAGAATTGTTCCACAAAAAGAACTTGAGTCTCAAATGACTTTACTGGTAAATTTTGTCAAATATTTAAGAAGAAACAGTGTAACTCTTGCAAATATTTTTACATAAAATGGAAGAGGAAATAATTTTCAACTTTTTCTATGAGTTCTTATATGATTTACCCTACTTAAAACAATACACCAGCCTGTACTATTTCATTAAGTCTGTCAGAAGACATGACACTCCTGGATCACAGATAAAAGATTTTTATTACTATTAAGTAGCAAGCATCATGATCCTCAACATGTTTGTGTTTATTCCCCTCGATCTCAAGTCCTATGGGGGGTGACCCAAAGGGCCAGGCGGGTGCCAACACATGCAGTGAACTGCATTACAGGAGAGGGATTCTGAACCTGGAAAATCCACTGATTTGTGTCTGTCTGGTAACCAAGAGCCCTGACTGAGAAATAGGAAAAAATGGTTTTGATTTTAATCAGTTATTTATCTCAGCACAGCTTAAGTCACTTGTATTTTGGGATCTCTAGTTCATTATCTGTGAAATCAGAGGGTTTGAACAAGGTGATTTCTCAGGTCCTGTACAACTCTATGACTTTAAATGTCTATTACCATGAACTAAAGAGATTCAACAAATATAGCCTTAAATTATTCTATGTAATGGAATTAAAAGCATGAAATTAAAGACATAGTGAGTTTCTTTGATCAACTTTTGACTTAAAAATACCAGTTACCCTCTGTCTTACGATTTACATGTTATCCATGGATCTCAAACTTCTGAATGTTTTTATTTAATATTTCATGTTTGTATTGCTAATCCTACAATGTTCTTTTTCTGTTTGTTTTTTTTTTAATCTCTTGATGGTGACAACAAATCAAATAAATAAACCTAAGTGTTTATGCACATGCAGATGTCTAGCAAATATCTAGATAGATGTACAAGAAAATTTATATATGTGGTATGTGTCTATAAATATGTGTGTGCATGTGCATAAACTGATAAATATTATTAGTATAATAATGTAACTTTTTTGAACAGATTTAATATAGCTTCCTTCCTGAAGAAGCTGACATTTTCTTCATAACTAATTTTGCTATTAGAATAGTGTCAGGTTACAGAAAAATATTCATTATGAGTACCAAGTTACTAGTCACTGTATGTATTTCTTTTGAAAAACAGATATGCAAGCATGGAATTTTCTTAATTTTGACAATAAAAATGATATGTAACTCATTAGAATTAAATGGCATCAAATACACACTTTGCTTTTAAACCTTAAGTTTTTAAAGTATAAGGAAACAAATACCTCATCTAGTTCAGGATATTTATTATTAACCTTGAGTTTCTTTAATCCAGTCCAGACATTGTTTGGCATACACTATAGAGTTAAGATATCTTGACTCTCACTTGCAATTAAAATATACCCTCCATTCAATTAGTCTAAACATTTGAACATATTCTTTAGGCTAGCGTTTCCTAAACTGTGTTCCACAACTGCTCTTTGAAAGTAGTGTTCCACGATAAATTAATTTTTAGGAAACAATGGGTTAAATAAAGATAAAATTGATTTCTTCTGTGTATGGTAATAGGGATCTTACTAAGCTGTTTTTCATTGTGGGCCTCTATTGGGGAAATACGAAACTCTGTTTCCCAATTCTCTTTGATCACTGAAAATTGTGTCAGGAAACACATTCTGGAAAAACTACTTTGGATTCATCAGCATTAAACCTTGTGATTATTTTATTTAGTTAGCAGAATGTCTACCTAATTTTTTAAAAGCTCTTAATTTGTCCTTTTCAATATTTATCTACTAAGACATTATGTTGCCTTGACTCTCTTGTATTTTTTTCTCCTTCAACTAAATAAGACAAAGAGAAGATAAGGTTACCTAATTGGGAGCTTGAAGCCTTAGAGGCACAGTGAGGTTTAAATGGTTAAGTGGTTGAGTAGCAGATACTGAGGCAAGAATCAAGGCTAGTGGAGAAAGTCATCAGTACAGACTTTTCCAGGAAGAAAATCAAGATAAGATGAGTAGATAAGGTGGATTGACATACAATTAATCATAGTAGGACTTGACTCATACATGATATAGTTTCTGGGAGAACTTGGGTCTCAGCACCCAACTCTAGGGAGAATCTGAGTCTTAATACTCTGCTTTGTATTTGAAGCAAATGCCTCTTCTTTTTCTAACTGTTGTCTCAAAATGTTTTTCTCCAGTTAGGTCTAGGCAAACTTTTTTTTTTTTTCTTTTTTTTAAACTCAGCAGACAGCATTTTCAAGGCAATCTACCTGAATAGGCAACTCTCTCCTTTAGGTAAAATTTGGACCTAGAGTTACTTCTGGGATAAGGGTGGATTCCTGGAGTCCTTAAACTTCTCTTTTTCTTCCTGGTCAATCTACTTTTATCAGATTCTTGACAAAATAAAAGCCCCCTTCAGGGCTTATCCAATCCCAGTTAGGTATCTTAATCTCTTGTATTTTAAACTTACACACAATTCTGCCAATAAGATATAGTGTACGTTATATCACGGCTTTGAGCTATAGAAAATCTGGCAAACAATGGCTTAAACACAGAAAGTGATAATTTTTCTCATGGACACAGTGTTGCATCAGTAGGTGGTCCAGAGCGCCTGTGGCAGAAAGTCAATCAAGGATTCAAATCCCAAATACTACTCTATCTTCCTCAGTATGTAGACTTTGTGGTTGTTAGAGTCTGAATATTTGTGTCACCACCAATTTCATATGTCAAAACTTGTTTTTCTCTTTCTGCATTTTTTAATTGGTGCATTATAGTTGTACAAAATTATAGAATTTGTTTTTACGTATTCATAAGTGCATACAATATAACAATGCAATTTGACCAATATCACTCCCAACACTCACTGCCGCCACCCCCCAAGCCCCTTCCCTTGGTCCCTTTCCTCTACTGATCTCCCTTTTATTTTCAAATGATCCCCCCTTTCTTTTTTTAATTTTTTTAAAAATTTTAATTTGTTCTTTTTAGTTGTACATGATAGTAGAATACACTTTGACATATTATACATACATGGACTATAACTTTATATTCTTATGGTTGTACATAATGTGGTGTTACACTGGTCATGTATTCATATGTGAACACAGAAAAGTTATGTCTGAGTCATTCTATTGTCTTTCCTATTTCTGTCTGCCTTCCCTTCATTCCCCTTTGTTTAATCCCAGGAACTTCTATTCTTCCTTTCCCCTTTATTGCATGTTAGCATCTGCATATCAGAGAGAACATTCAGCCATTGGTTTTTTGGGATTGGCTTATTTCACTTAGCATGATTATCTCCAGTTCCATCCATTTACTGGCAAATGCCATAATTTCATTATTCTTTATCACTGAGTAATAGTTCATTTTGTGTATATACCACATTTTCTTTATCCATTCATCTGTTGAGGGGTACGTAGGCTGGTTCCATAGCTTAGCTATTGTGAATTGTGCTGCTATAAACATTGATGTGGCTGTGTCACTATAGTATGCTGATTTTAAGTCCTTTGGGTATATTCCTAGGAGTGGGATAACTGGATCAAATGTTGGTTCCATTCCAAGTTTCCTGAGGAATCTCCATATGGCTTTCCAGAGCAGTTGCATCAAATTACAGTCCCACCAGCAACATATGAGTGTACCTTTTCCCCCACATCCTCGCCAACATTTATTACTTGTATTCTTGATAATTGCCATTCTGACTGGAGTGAGATGAAATCTCAGTGTAATTTAATTTACATTTCTCCAATTGTCAGAAATGTTGAACATCTTTTCATATATGTTGGCTGATCATATTTCTATATTTCTTCTTCCGAGAAGTGCCTGTTCAGATCCTTTGACCATTTGTTGATTGGGTTTTTTTTTTTTTTTTTTTTTTTTTCCATGTTAAGTGTTTTAGCTACACCCTCTGCCCTGCCATCACTTTTCTTTTCCTTTTTCCTCTCTAGCTTTCACAAATGAGAGGAAACATACAACCTTGACTTTCTGAGTTTGGCTTATCTTGCTTAACATAATGGTCTCTAGTTCCATCCATTTTCCTGCAAATGACAATTTCATTTTTCTTTATGACTGAATAAACTTCATTGTGTATATATTTAACACATTTTGTAGAAACTTAATTCCCACTCAAGGGAGTTCGTTTGCTTCTTCTGTTATGTGAGGACACTTCATGACAGACTGTCAGCATAACTAGAAAGTACCATATATGAGGAACAGGCTTCTTACCAACATCAAATCTACAGATACCTTAATCTTCAGAGATGTAAGCAATGAATTTCTGTTGTTTATAAGTTATCCTTTCTAAAGGGTTTTGTTACAGCAGTAGCACCTTCTTTCTTGTAGTCAATACCTTATTGAAAATAGAACTTTCTTGGGCATATCTCATATAGTTAAACAACTTCTATGTTTTTTATGTTCAAGCTTTCTGATACAAATAAATTGCAGAAAGTAATTTTCCTAGGAAAATTTAGTATCTCTATGATAGAACCTTTAAGAAAAAAAATGTAAATAAGATTTCAGAGCAGAAATGGAAATTGGCTTCATGACAGACTGTCAGCATTTTATTTGGGTCACAAAACAGGCTATTTCCTGTCTTCTCAAAGCCCTGCACTTCTCAAATCATTGCCCTGTTACCCAGTGTGTGGAAACTACTTAGTGCCACAAAGGCGAGCTGCCTCCCTCCTCCCAAGTGCATGGCATTTTGTTAATGGCTCTAGACACTGATTGCAGGCCCTGGTCCTGTTCATCATTGTCATAATCACCATGGATTATATTTTCGAGTGCCCACAGGGGGCATGGCACTGTACTCTGCATAATGTTTACTGTCCTATTTCTGCTTCCAAATCATTAGAAGTTTTGTTCACACTGAGCTTATCTCTGATTGCAAGCAATACTGTCCACTGCTGCCAGCCAACTAAAGTTAGAGCTTCTTTTTTACTGTGAAGAGTCCCGAAGGAATCTGATGAAAAGTGATATTGCCACTTTTTAGCTAAGTTTTTTCATCATTAATGCATTTACTCAACATACCTACTAGTAAGAGCTGATTTCATTATGTAGCTCAGTGATGACACTGCTGAGTTCAAGGTCTCCTAGAACCTTCAGGATTTGGAGAAAAGAGCAAGAGCTAGTATATATCAGCCCTAAGAACCTGGGTTCTAACTTATCCTTCAACTACAGCGTGCTACCTTGAATAAATGTTATAATATTTCACCATGAAGCTACAAAACTCAACCCTCATTAGTGAACTCATTTAAACCTAAAGTATTCTAAAAAGACACACCTTATATTGACAGCAGTGGTTTTATGCAGGAGAATAGTCACTTTCACAAGGTAAATGAAGGTACTTAAAAACGCTAATAGAATTCAGGAATAAAGTATGTTATTTTCTTCAAAGTATATAATGTACTATGTTTTCTTAATATAGTGGAACTAAAATCACATTATATTCTTGTTCACTATTGCTTATTTCCCCTGAACATATTTACATCTTTATTTGACTTGCTTACTTTATAAGTGAGTCCTCCATCATATTAATGGTTTTTTGAATTGTTTATCCTTGCTCTTAACTCTCTGTTCTAGTAGCAATTTCTAGTGTGATGCTGTATTTGACACATGCTTTCTTTCTTTTGTCCAACAGCTTTCATAATTTTCACACATTCACATCAGCCTCATTTTTCTTTTGCATTATTTCTGAGTACTACTAACTGCACATTTTTTTCTGATTGTGTTTTAGAGCCCTCTGTCTTCTCTCCATATTTTACAATTGCAGATGGCTTTTTTGTAGCATGCTTATTTTGTTGAAGTCTATACTTGTTAAAGCTTGATGTTCACACTTAAATGATTTACTAAGAACTTGAACATTTTCAGATTATAATGGCTATAGAATATAATTGTGACTTTTATTTCATAGATATGAATTTTATTTCTAATAATTTTATCTATAATAATTTTAAACTTTATTAAAACTAAAAAGGAGTTAGAATACCTTTAGTGTGTGTTCTTTTTCTTTCAAGAATTTAGAGTAAAGGTGCTGCTCTTTCCTTTCTATGTTAAAAACTAAGACCCAAATATGTTTCATTAATCTCTTGGGCTTCTTATCCCACACTCCTTGGCCTTTAATCCACATTTCCCACCAGGTGACATGAGATACACCTCATGTTTGAAGCTTTCAAAGCTTTTTTCATTAACCTCATACTGTCTTGACATTTAGGCATTGACTTTGGCAAGAAAAAATATTTAATAATGTAATATTTTGGCACATGTACTTTCCTATGATTACATGGTTAGTATAAAAAATGATCTGTAAGTAATCTGGAGACTAAAACTAGAAAAACAGATCTAAAGATACTTATGAAATAAATAGATTAAATGAAGGAAAAATGGGTTTGCTTTAAAAAAGGTAAACAGAAATTAATGTAAAAAAATAGTAAAATAGCAATGGCTATTTAAAAAGTACATGGGAATTAACATCAGGTTCTTTGCATATTTGTGTGTATGTGTAGTGTTGTGCTAGGGACTGAACACAGGGCCTCTAATTTGCTAGGCACACATTCTACCACTGAGCTATACCTCTATCCATGTCTGCATATTTTTAAATCACAGAATAATGATATAGTTTTTTTTTTCCAATTTGAAAGAAAACCAATGATCAATAATATTATCAGCAATAAAAGACTGAGCAGATACTGAATAAGGTAATGTAAGACTTCATCCTGCCTATGTAATATTAATAATAGGAAAGAAAAAGAGCAGGATATATACAAGTATAATTTGGGCACAAAAAAAGGCAGCACTAGGTGGACGTGGTGGAGCATGCCTATAATCCTAGCTACTTGGGAGGATAAGGCAGGAAGATTGCAGGGTCAAGGCCAGATGGGCAACTTGGTGAGACCCTGTCTCAAAATAAAATTTGAAAAAAATTGGCTGGAGATATAGCTCAGTAGTAGAGTACTTGCTTACCATGCATAAGGCCCTAGTTATTGCAAAAAAACAAAAGAAAAGAAAAGAAAAGAAAAAATTGTCACTACTGGGCCCATCCTGGGTATCAGTCCATTTTCTACTGCTTTAACTGAATTTCACAGAAGGGGTGATTTATAAAGAATAGAGGTTTATTTAGCTCACAGTCCTGGAATCTGGGGAGTCCAAGAGCATGCATGGCCCTGACATCTTTATTTGATGAAAGCTGCTTGCTGCATCATAACATAGAAGAGGGCATCTCATGGTGAAACAGAACAAGCCATCCACAGAGAGAGCTCACCTGTATAACAAGCTGCTCCCATAATAACCTGTTAATTCATTAATCTATAATGGATCAAACCACTCAGAGGGCAAAATCCCCATGACTCAATCACCTTCCAAAGGTTCCACCTCCAAATTATATTAACATGTGAATTTGTGGATTAAGTTTCCAATACATGAATGTGGAACACATTTAAATCATAGCAGTGAGTAAATCTGTTGAGTCAAGAGGACAAAAAATTAGGGATTCACACTGGGTTGGGTATAAATATGTAAATTCAATTGCAACATTCTGTATTGTTTGTTTTTTGAAAGTAATTCATTTAAGTTATGATTCTAAAAATATCTCAATTCCATATTTCTTTAGTAGCTAAACAGTGGTTCCTTTATTTTTTGGTAGGGATAATTTTAAAGTATTTGGTATATGATTAAGTTTTGCTTGTTTCCTTGAATATGTTTTGATATACCTCATTAATTGTCTAGTTTGATGCATGATTGAGCTGCAGCATCAGGCTTTTAAAGTCATATCCAAATTTCATTGCCAGTAAGGCCATTGTCTTAACTGTGGCTTTGTACTGATGCACACCGAAACCCAAACTGCAAAGGATGGATCAGAGGTCTGGCAGGTGGAATCAAGTTAATATCTCTCTCACCAACTAGAAATTTGCTTTATATGAGAATCTCATATTAAAAAATAAATTCTTAACCTTGTGTCTATATGCATTTTTCTTTTAATTAACTCAATGTTGAATAGTACCTTTTGTAATTTATTGTCTGATGGCATTGGTCTTTCCTGTTTATCTTAAACAACTGTGTAGTCTTATCATGGTGGACAGCATGTGTGGATTGCTTTATAGTTTTTCAAGCATTTTTACTTTCATTAGACAAGGGTATGGCATCTTTTTCCTTTTCCTGTTGTGTTCCCAGAATCTAGTTTAGAACCTGACTCAAAAAATATTAACCAAATCTAGGAACGAGTGCAAGCATTAACATATCTGATGCTTACAAATAACTTTACTCCAAGTAGAAGAAGAGTCAGATTGATTGAGGAATATTTTATGAAGTTACAAAGTTGATAAGCAATAGCACTAAGATTCACACCAGATCTCCTGACTTGAGAGCTGGTTTTCAGTTATTCTGAAGATGAACTGATACCCAGGATGGGCCCAGTAGTGACAATTTTTTCTTTTCTTTCTTTTTTTTTTTGCAATACTGGGAATTGACCCTAGGACCTTACGCATGGTAAGCAAGTACTCTACCACTGAGCTATATCTCCAGTCCCTTTCTTCAAATAACTTGAGAGCTGATTTTCAATTATTCTGAACTGTTACTTCTATTAAATATGTAAAAGTGATTAGAGCCGACCTATCAAGGCACTCTTCTCAGAAAATTTTACTAGAAATATTTCATACTTTATCTCTGACTCTCTTGTGATGTTTAGCACTCTCAAACAGCCTAAAAATTCCTCTGCACAAAAGTAGCAGAAAGGCCTACTGAGGAACCTGCCATTGATTTTAAAGGGCATCTGTAGAAGATTAGGGTCCCCATAAATATTCCAGAACTCTCCCCAGGGAGTTTGGTGGGATACTATACCAAAGTGGCTCCGAAGTTCCGTGGTTAGGAACATTTGTGTGCTGCTAGGCAAGTGTGTTATTGCAGACTCTAATATCTAAAGTCCAAGGAAAGATAATGTTGGTGGTGGAAACTTTCTCTGGGGATTTTGTCTATAGAAAGAAAGCTAACTTATCACAAACAAAGCATTTCTAAGAGAGGAACAATTTTGTTGACTATCTTTAAAGATAGAAACATACAGTTCCCAAATGCAATTTCAGTTTCCAAAGGACAGTTTTATTCTTTTTTCAGAAATGCCTATTTTTTTTGTTGTTTCATTTTGTTTAGAGGCACTACTTAGTGTGCCTCTTTAGTCAACATGAAAAAGGAGAAAAGAATAAGGCACTGAATGGTCCTCTGATGGTGGCGAGGAGTGACGGAGATTGTCTCTTGGATACAAGCAGGTACCTTAGATAATACTGGTAAAGATTTAAAGTCAGGCTCAAATACTCTTCAAACACTGACCCAATAAGATTGATCCAGATTAAATGTTTTCTTTGTTTTGTTACTAGATAGTATCCATTCTCCAAACTGATTTTAAGAAATTCCTTTTAAAGTGCTGAAGTAATAAAGTAATAAAATGCTAATCTTTTACATTAAAATTGGATTAAATTTACTTAAAGCAGATAATCTTGGATTCTATTATTTAGCATAAGAATGTCTTTTTATATTTAATTTTAAAATTTTTTCTAATTAGTTATACATGACAGTAGAATGCATTTGTGCATTTTGATAAATCATATATAAAAAGTATGATTTCTCATTTTTCTGAATGTACATGTCATAGGATCATATCAGTCATGCAGTCATATATGTATATGAGATAATAATGTCTGTTTCACTCTACTATCTTTCCTATAGGGAAGAAGAGAGTTACTGTAGATTAGGTAGAGGGGAGTGAAGGGAGGGAAAGGGATATAGGGGTAGGAATGTCTTTTGAGAACTACTGTTTTTAAAATTACTTTCTAAACTTGTCCTATTAAGCTATCAGTATGTATATAGTTTTGTTGGGTTTTCTCTTTCTTCCTTCCTTTTTTTCATTTTTTTTAAAGATAGGGAGTTTTTCTCACCTTGTTACCCAGGCTGTCTTAAACTCCTGGCTCAAGTGATTTTCTTGCCTCAGCCTCCTGAGTAATTTGAGTAACTGGGACTACAGTCATACACCACTGCACCTGGCTTTGTGTTGAGTATTTTGTGACAGAAGGCATTAATAAAATTTAGCACCAGGTCCAGCAATAACATCAGTATCCCAGGACATTTATCCTAAGATGTCCTAACTTACAATGATTCTACTTAAGATTTTTCTACTTATGATGCTTTCAAAGCAATATGTACTCAGTAGAAAATGATACTTAGAATTTTGAATTTAGAGGCTTTCTCTGGACTAGTTAAGGTGTAGTGTGATACTCTCGGGAAGCAACAGCCCAGCCACAGCTTCCCTTCAGCATGGGATTACAAGGGTGAATATACCTGACAGTGCGTACTAAGTTATGATGTTCAGTAGGTCAAATGTATTAAATGTATTTTTTGCTCATATGATGACTGTTGGGGCGTAACAACATTGTAAGTTGAAGAACTTTGGTGTACTGTTTTGGCTACTTTGCATTGTTCATATATTCCTTCAAACGAACATAAATGCTAATGCTTCTAATGTGTACAATTTTTTGGAAACTGTGATTTTCCTAGCTTGGCTAATAACTTTTTAAATAACTTTGTATTATTTTGTGTAGGTCTATAAAAATTTATATACTAAAATTGCAAAGGATTTGTTTTTTTGGAGATATCCCACCAGATTATGAGTTTTTTCCAAGAAATATAATCCTGTGTTTTGGCAAAACTCAATGGAAGATAATTAAGCCAATTAAATCAGACATCCTTTCTTAGTACGTCGACACCCAAGGGTCAATTTCTAGCCCCTGTACTTGTTTTGTTTGCCCTGTAAGCAAAACAAATACATTTTACATACTTTTTCAAGGTTTTTAAAAATGACAAAGAGGAATATGTGACAGCTGTATGGCCTTGAACTCCTAAAGTATTTATAATGTGGACATTTGTAGAAAAAAGATTGTGGAACAAAACAATCCAATCTTATTCTTAAATAGGCATGGTTTTTTGCACATGCTTTATTCAAAGTTCAGATAATTGGTGGAGCAAGATGTTAATCTAGGGAGGGATATTGTGTTAATTGACTATTCAAAGTCATCCTACTTCACTCCTATAAACAGAAATCTCATTGCTTTTTGGTTTGCATTGTACTAACACTACGGATGAAATGTGGTCCTTCAAAGCTAGTTTTGGCAATCCCTTTCTTCTTCACTGGTATTTTGCCTAGAGTAGGCATGTGACTGACCTGGAAGAAGAAGTAGAAGAGAAAATAAATGACCAGGGTGATTTCTGAGGAAAATGTACTGCTTCTTTAAGTATAACATAGAACAGAATATGTATCTTTTTGATATCCCAGCTTGGTAAACTGCATTTTCACTGCCATATAGGAAACTTCCCAGGGTTTTGAAGAACAGAATAGTACTCTTTAGACTTCTGTTGACTCTAGTTGGTCCAATGTCTACTATTAAAATTCTGCTGCAAACTAATGTACATTTTGTTTGACTGAATATTTTCTGAAATAACAGTTTTTGTTAAGATTATATTTTTCTCAGTTGGACATGTGTCTGACTTATCTATTCGTGGCACATTTAAATAACACTTCGGGTGGACTTTCTGCATACTCATTTATCTCTGAATTGTATTATTTCTGTTATTGGTTAGTGTATCTATGAAATTTCATGTATTGTTCTACCTTTGTCCATTGTTGCAGACTTAACTTCCTTGCTCCCTACCATGCTACTTTCATATAACAAATTAATAGAAAACTTCTTTATCTAGAGGAATGAAAGACTATATTCTATATTTCCTATAGGGAAATTCGAGCAGGTGCATAGTGCTTTACAGAATAAAGTGCATTCATATTTCCCATTTTATTCTTAGACAAAGACCATAATGTCAATATGGCGGGTTGTTTTTTTTTTTCTTGTTTGTTTTTAATCCACTTCATGTTTTTAAAACGGGCTCAGAAAGTTTAGACTTGCTCAGTTTACTCTTCTTTTTAAGCAGTAGATTCTGGCTTTAAACTCAGACCTCCTAACTCCAACTCTGTCCCAGAAGTAGGGCATTTGACCTGGCTTTGTTTATGTTGTTGATATTGTATTGTCGTCATCTTTTTGAATGACTTTAGGGAAAACACCATTTTGAAATAGAATTTTTTTCAGCTGTGGTCTGTTAGGCTAGCTAACATCTGACATCTTCACTGAAATCAGTGAGGCTGTTTCAAAATTTTTGCATCAAGTACTCTTTTTAAAAAAGTACGGAAAAATTATTCACCACATATTAGAAATGAAAAAAAATGGAAATTATCTGAATTGCTGTGAACAAAATCAGTGTAGTATACAACTACAAAGTCTATTAGTATAATGTATCTGCTGTCAATGTCAGTTGAAGATTATAGTAAAATATATAGAATTCCCTGGTTAATTTATGGTGCTCTCTTTCTTTGCCTGTGTTCTCAGGACATGGCAGAATTCTGCATACCTAACTACCAGGCTGTATTCGTGGTCCACATATATGCAGAATTCATCCTACTTTAATTAACCTTAAGACTCTAGTTTATAAGGCAGAGCTGGGCTTCCTAATTATTCTCATAAACCTAGTTATCTTGGAAGTCATGAGAGGCCATGGCTACATCTCACACAAACAAGCTCGGGTACTGCAAAATTTAACAAAGTACTAATTTTGTTTTCTTTCGTTCTTTTTAAAACAAGGATTCTCTTGTATATCGTTTTAATTTTTGTTGAATGATATTGTAGTTAACTCTGGAAATACTTAGGGACAATTTTTTTTCTTTTTGCACCTCTTTAATCTATCTATCTTTATATATTTTTAGAGTACATTAAAGAAAATATGCCCTAAGGCAATATTTTTCATCTTTATAATGTATGTGAAATATTATTCTTGTTTTATCCTCTAAGGATTGTTAAGACTGGGAATTGAATTCACTGTTACATGCTGGCCTTGATAGAGAAGGCCCAGGATTATCCTCAGAATCAAGGCTTCATTACTGAGATAAAATGAGAGAGACTTTACCGCTCTTTATGTAATTAAATGCAATCATTATTATGAAAATTTTTCTGCACAGCTGTTAGACTGAAAAAACTTTTTACATTATCAGTAATCCCTTTATATCTTTGACATGATTCATAGCTCCTTGTGTATTCCCTGGTCTGAAAATGAAATAGAATTTGAAACCATCCATAGGTAAATAATGTGTATTTGGTGCTTTAATATCATTACTTTAGCTTGCTTTTTAATTGAACCATTCAAATGGATAAAGTGCCATGTCTTCATAATTTACCTACTTAGTGACTCATAAATAAAGAGTCAAGTAGCCCATCAGGTCATAAAGTAGCCAATTCAATTTAGTCTCAAACTTTTAGGCAACTGAAGTAATAGCTTCCAAATAGTCTGTTAATTAAAGCATTCAAATATCATGTCTGTGGAGATAACGCTGTGCTTCAAGTATTTCCATGGTTGGGGACCTACTTGACGACATTGGATAAAAATTCTCTAATTATAGGGGCTGGGGAGATAGCTCAGTTGGTAGAGTGCTTGCCTTGTAAGCACAAGGTCCTGGGTTCCATCCCCAGCACCCCCCAAAAAGAGAAAATTCTCTAATTATATTTATTGGTATTAAAGTGTATTTTTAATCTAAGTTTGAGATTTGTCTTCTAGAAAGAAGGTCCTTTATGGGAATCTATTTTATTCTTTATTTGAGGAGATCTTGGTCTTCAGAAGTAGTTTATGTCTAAGAATTAGACAAGGGGATCTTCTGCTTCCTTATGGTGCCCAAATCAAGCTTCTGTTTGCAACACTAGGGTCTGGTGTTTATTCAGATCAGGTAGGATCCTAGTATTTCACCCCATGTGTCTAAGGGATACATGGGTAATTAGGAACTACTGAAGATCCCTACAGGATAAATTATTCTGATTATCTTTCTGTCCCTACTGCCTATGTTTGTAATGATGAACACCTTGTTTCTAGTGGTTAAGTGCTCCCATTTAGTTTTTTTCATTCTGGCCTCCTCACTAAAATCCATAAGCCCATTTCAAGGGCAGCATTTTCCTTTGTAACCTAATTACATTTCAATACCTTTAAAGGTACTAAGGCAACTAAGAATATATATTATTATAAACATATTTAAAAAAATTTTATTTGAAAATATTTTAAAACTTATAGCAAAGGTATAAAAATAAGCAAATGCAACAATGGTATAACTTTACCCAGATTCATTTCTTAACATTTTGCTCCATATGCTCTGTCATTTGGATTCTTTCTCAGCATTTGACAATAAATTGCATAACATACCTGTCCTTTATCATGGAATAATTATTTCCTAAAAAATATATCTCCAAGGAAGAAATTAAGCACAGAATGCAGGCTTACATTAAAGAATACTGGAAAAACTGATTTTAGTTGAGCCACCAGAAATGACTTCTTTAATCAAGAACAGATCCATAGGGGACTTGGCCCATTGAGATAACCATTGGACTTGGATCAGGGATCCAGTATTGAGAGGCTAATGTCACTACTAGTTCTGATACAACTCTCTATTAAAAGAAAAGAGGCAGAAAAAAGGACACATGGTGAATGAAGCAGAAAATCTTCAAATTTTCATGATGATGTTACAAGTTAAGAAAACACCAAAAAGATAAGACAATGGTTTTGGCCTCATTTTCACTTTCCACATCTCACTCATTTGCATCTACAATTCCAGTTACAATGAGCTAAAATTGTTAAAGTAATCCCAGATCTCAGTTAGGGATACATTGGAATGTAAGTGGAACATGCCAGTTGATATGGTACAACAGTGAGAATTACCGTACTACTGGCACAATCCAACTAAGCCATTGATCTGTTTGGTTTTGTTTTGTTGGTACTGGGGATTGAACCCAGGGGTGCTTTACCACTGAGCTATATCCCCAGTCACTTTTATTTAAAAATTTTTTTTCGTTTTGAGACAGGATCTTGCTAAATTACTTAGGGCCTTGCTAATTGGCTGAGACTTGCCTTGAACTAGCTATCCTCCTGCCTCAGGCTTGCAGGTGACTGGGATTACAGGTTTGCACCACCATGCCCAGTTTACTATCTGTTTTTAATGAAAATTATAAGCAATAAATATTTGATTTAATTTTCATAGTATTTATAAACCATATCTGTTAAAACTCATAAAACAGTGATTCTCATTCCACAAGAATGATCTATGACACAGGGAATTCTTCTGTTTAATATACTTAAATTATGAAAATAAGTGACATCCAGATCATAGCTAAATGATTTTGATGTTTAGTTTTATATTTAATGGTAATGCATTTTTCATATCTAATAAAGATTTATTATATTAATATCAGAAATTGTATACAACTCCTTAATATATTTGCATTTGAGGTACAATAAGACCATCCTTATCTTTCAAGAGTATGGCATGGAAGATATAGTACCCCCACCCCCAGAGTAAGTAAGAGTATTAATCTTCTTATTGAGGTAGTTGGGGCAAACTGAGAATGTTGACCATATGAGGTACTCTTGACTATTAGCAAATAGTAGGCTAATTTGATACATTTAAAAATTTAGGTTCTGCCAGATGCAATGGTGCATGCCTATAATCCTACCAGCTGGGGAGACTGAGGCAGGAGGATTGTGAGTTCAAAGCTAGCCTCAGCAAAAGAGAGGTGCTAAGCAACTCAGTGAGATCTTGTCTCTAAATAAAATACAAAATGGGCTGGGGATGTGGCTCAGTGGTTCACTGCCCCTGAGTTCAATCCCTGGTACCAAAATAATAAAATAAAATAATATATATATGTGTGTGTGTGTATATATATATATATGTATATATGTTCTGATATAAGCATGTCTTCTTCATAGAAATTAATAAGAAAAATATAACTGTCAGCTAATTGGTTTCGATGTGTGGGGGGATTTGTTTATGGAAAATTTAGCTGAAAGATCAATGCACATAAACAGCATGAAAAATATTGATTGCATGGAAGCCATAGGAAAAAGACCAATTAACATGTATATGCAAGTGATGCATATACAGAAACTAACTTTCATTGTGTTGTTTTTGTTCATACTTGGGTATCTACTCTGTTATGGTTGAATGTAAGGTGTCCCCCAAAAGTTCACATATGAAGGTTTAGAGGAGAAATGATTGGCTTATAAGAGTCTTAACCCCATCAGTGATTTAATCCCCTGATAGGGATTAACTGAGTGGTAACTCAGTGGTAGGGTGTGGCTGGAGGAGATGGGAGTTGGGGTATGGTTTTGGGTATATACTTGTATCTGGAGAGTGGACTCTCTCTCTCCTTCCTGATGATGTGAGCTGCTTCCCTCTGCCACTCTCCTCTGCCATAATGTTCAGCCTCACCTCGAGCCCTGAGGAATGGAGCAAGACCTCTGAAACTGTAAGCCCTCAGATAAACTCTTCCTCCTCTATAATTCTGGTCAGCTAATTGACTCAGCATGGAAAAAGCTGACTACAACATGCTCTAAACATGGATTTGCTCATTACTTGAAAAAGAATTCAATGAAAGAAAAAAAGAAAACATTGTTTTTAAAAAGTATTTGGATACCTATATAAACCTTTTATTTTTGCCTAAAAATATTATTCCCCAAGCCCTGATAAAAAAAGAATCTCTTCCCATAGAATAGGAATCTGGGGGTAAGAAATTTTAAATGAGTTATATGGGAAGGACTAGTAGCAAAATTGCTTTAAATAATATTTGCATGCAGAGTATTCATTGTAAATTCCTCAATTATGTATGGAAAACAACTTTAGGGGTTAGTGGCATTCAATGTGAAGATTCTAACTACATTTTGCATTTTTGCATTCACAACTTTTGGAGAAAATGTAAGAGATCTTATTGCTATTATGAGAGCTCATAATACAGACAACTTGTGCTATCATTAGCCACATAACATGTACAAATGCACTTTATGATAATGTCATGGAGGTTGTTTTGGTTAGAAGAGGATTTTTCTTTCACTATAGTGTTGGGGGCTGTGCCATGTTGATCACATCTGCAGCGAGGAGGGAGGAGGTTAATTGACATAAGCACACTCAGGTGATTTTATCGTCCACGCACGCAATGTATGCGCATGTGTTCTCGAGCACTAATTGCCTGCTCAGAGCATCTCGCCTAATCTTTGCGTAAGAGGCGTGGCCCTGCTCTCCGCCTCCTGGAGGTGATATAAGCGTAGGCCGAGCAAGACAGACCCAGCAGCCATTAGCAGAAAAGCAGTAGAAGAAGACTTACGCACAAAAGCAGCTAGACGTGCGGCAGCAGCCAGAGGGAAAAACACGCGGCAGTAGCTAGTAGGGACATACGCAACAGCAGCCATTAGCAGAAAAGCAGTAGAAGAAGACATGCGCGGAAGCAGCTAGACACGCAACAGCATCCAGAAGAAAGGAAAAACACGCGCGGCAGCTAGAAGGAAAAACGCAGCAGGTAGTAGGGAAAAGCGGCGGCAGCTAGCAGGCGTAGCAAGTCTCTCTTCCTCTAAGCAAAGCCTGTCCCTCTCAAAGTGTCTCTTAAGCAAAGTCTTTCTGATAAGCAAAGTCTCTCTCTCTCTCTCCTCTCAAAGCAAGTAAACCTCATTTCCTCTATCCTCTATAAATAAGCAAGAAAGCAGTGTACTAAAGAGAAAGATAGAAGTGCCTCAGTTTCCACTCCATCACCCATAAGACCTGTGCAAGTTGTTGCTGCAAGCAGTGACAAATATCCACGGATTTTGTACCGCAAAGAGCCAGCGACAAATGGTGGCCCGTCCGGGGAATGGTGGCCCGTCCGGAGCATGGGGAGCATGTGGGGAAGGAAAATTAGCAACAACCTTACAGGAAAAAAGGGAAATCTGCACGGTGGGGAAACTGAGGAACCTCACAGGAATAGGGTAAGGGAAAATTCAAGATCCGCCTCCGGGAATAGATACAGCGGGGAAAGTAGGAACCTCGCAGGAGTCTCTGGCCAGAGCAGTTTAAAGGCGAGGGATAGTAAGAAGAAAGTGTTGGTCAAAAACTAAAGGTCACAAAGGACATGACAGTGAAGTACAAAAAATGCGTGTATTTGTGTTTGTGTTTAAAACTAAAATAAGTCAAGTAAAATAAGTCAAGAAAAGTTAAAGTAGTATATAGGAAGCTGGGTAAAGTAACCCCCGGCGGACAGGGAGCTGGGTAAAGTAACCCCCGGCGGACTGGCCAGGTATTAAAATAATAAGATTTTGTGTGTTTGTCAAGAGTTCATGTCTTTGGTCGCATTGTAAAGAGGATGATAGAGGAGCTCCGGAATGTGTGTATTTTGTATTGTGTGTTTGTACTACTGTTAGTGTGGCCTTTGTACAGTGAAGGATAAATTCAGAAATATCATGAAGTCAGTTTGAAGGGATAATTCAAAAGGAGGTGTGAAACAAGAAAAAGAAGTGCTGGGAGAGATTAAAAAAGGAAGTTAGCTGGGGTAACCAAAAACGGGAAAGTTCTGGGGAGAAAGGAAACACTGGGGAAGAATTAGAAAATAAGGTAACCACTGTATGATCATATGTTCAAATTCTAGCAGAAATAAGCCCAGAGTTTATAGAGGAAAAGTTGCTCAATGTGCCACAAGGGGATCTTCATAAACAGGATCTAATAGCAACAGAAAAGAATTGTTAAAGAAAACAAAGTGAGAGATAATTGCATGGTAATGACTTAGAAAACGATTACTCAGAAAGTTTTAAGAATAAGGGAAAAATGTAGGAGAGAGCTAAACCTAATACAAAGAACCCCAAAAAGGAATAACTAAGTGGTAGTGAAAACTTAAGAACAAGGGAAAAAGGTAGGAGAGAGCTGAATCTAATACAAAAAACTTAGAGGCAGTTACAACTGATTGGAAAAAGCTATGCAGAGCAGTGTTATCTGGAGGACAATCTCTAGTTGGAGAGCTCAGTGGCAAGAAATAGCTATTGAAACTGCTTGCAGAAATGTAGTAGCAAGGTTTCCTGGTGGAAATGTTGGAATGCTAGTAGGAGAAGGCTAATATGCTTCAATAGATACTCAAAGTCAATATGATCCTGGAGTGTATGCACATATATACAGCAGTAAAGAAACAATGCCCAAACAAAAGAAAAGCCAAGAGATAACCATAGTAAAATCTGTTACACCTTGTACCCCAGGCCTCTGCCCAAAGTGCAGAAAGGGAAAACATTGGGTTAACAAGTGCTAGTTACGGATGTTGAGGGAAAGATGTTACCAAATCATTTAAGAAACAACGCACAGAACTCTTCAACTCAAGGCTCACAAAAATGGAAGCAGTTGTCATAGCCTTGTAGAGTTTGGGGAGTAACAGATCTTTTTGCTGATAGTGATTGCATCACTCGGGCAATTCCTAAACTGGAATTGATTGGACCCATAGCCCCTCATAAGCTGATCTAGCCACTCAGATGATTTTCATCTTTTTCTCAGTAAAGCAAGCTGCTTATTTTCATCCTGTGTAACTCACTTCTAATTCCTCATGTTGATACCTCACCTTTAAGGAGGGTTTATAAGTAAAGGGAAGTGCACTGACTAGAAAGTTAATGGAGTTAATATGAAAAATGTAGAGAGGGTGAAACAATTGTTTTTTCAGCACAGTATGGCACCAGATTTTGGGAATTTTAGGTTTTACACTAATAGGTTTGGGTGTGCTTGTGTTAATTCTATCTACAAACGCCTAAGAGCCCGTCAACAGGCTTATGTCATCATAAAACAGGCCATGGCCGCCCTTGAAGCAGAACAATCTCCCAGTATATGGCTTGGTGTGCTGGATCGGTAGTCAAAGATGGCTAAGATTCATGGGGAGCTCATACCAACCTAAGACAGGGTTCTGACGCCTGGAGGTCAGAATTCCGATGACGGGTAAGGATGTTGCTCTGCCGTGGACAACCTAAGACAGACACGATCCCTGCCAGTTTTCTTTTCATTGTATATAAAGAAGGGGGAATTGTTGGGGGCTGTGCCATGTTGATCACATCTGCAGCGAGGTTAATTGACATAAGCACACTCAGGTGATTTTATCGTCCACGCACACAATGTATGCGCATGTGTTCTCGAGCACTAATTGCCTGCTCAGAGCATCTCGCCTAATCTTTGCGTAAGAGGCGTGGCCCTGCTCTCTGCCTCCTGGAGGTGATATAAGCGTAGGCCAAGCGAGACAGACCCAGCAGCCATTAGCAGAAAAGCAGTAGAAGAAGACTCATGCACAAAAGCAGCTAGACGCGCGGCAGCAGCCAGAGGGAAAAACACGCGGCAGTAGCTAGTAGGGACATACGCAACAGCAGCCATTAGCAGAAAAGCAGTAGAAGAAGACATGCGCGGAAGCAGCTAGACACGCAACAGCATCCAGAAGAAAGGAAAAACACGCGCGGCAGCTAGAAGGAAAAACGCAGCAGGTAGTAGGGAAAAGCGGCGGCAGCTAGCAGGCGTAGCAAGTCTCTCTTCCTCTAAGCAAAGCCTGTCCCTCTCAAAGTGTCTCTTAAGCAAAGTCTTTCTGATAAGCAAAGTCTCTCTCTCTCTCCTCTCAAAGCAAGTAAACCTCATTTCCTCTATCCTCTCTAAATAAACAAGCAAGAAAGCAGTGTACTAAAGAGAAAGATAGAAGTGCCTCAGTTTCCACTCCACCACCCATAAGACCCGTGCAAGTTGTTGCTGCAAGCAGTGACAAATATCCACGGATTTTGTACTGCAAAGAGCCAGCGACACTATAGTATCCCTCAACACCTCCCTGTAGTATGAATGCTGATTCCTTGCTAAGTGCCTTTCTTGCAAAAGCTGATTTGAATGAATCTGTTGACTAAGGGCTTTGTTTTTAAAGTTCTCAGAATCAACTTCATTGGCCTTTTCAGCATGTTTAAGGTTCTGATCTCCAAGTATATTTTGTAGAAATCAATTTCTGGAACAAAGATTTCCTTGTTTAATTAGGGCATGTATAACAAAAATAAGAATAACAATTAACATTTATTAAGTACCTACCATGTGCCAAATGCTACACTAAACAATTTACATGTATTGACTTATGTAATCCTCAGTAATTTTATGATGAAAAACTTATTATCCCCATTTTACAGATGTGGAAACTGAAACAGAGAAACATTTAGTAGTTTAACAAAGTACACACCACAGGAAAAGGCTAAACTGGCATTTAAACAGATATATCTGTTAGTAAGTCCTGGGGTTAACATAAAGTGAAACAGACAAATCAAAAGCAAAAACAACAAAAAACCCCACAATAACAATAACCAAATAAGCTTTTATACTACTGTTCTTCATAAACATCTGTCCACAGAATGTGTATTTTGAGTAGCATTCATTACAACAGTGCACTTTGGGAAATGCTTCATTAATTAGTTAAATTCTCTATAATTGTACAGACCCCAAAGCAGTTCTAAAGTTTCAGAGTCCCTTATGAAGTTTTAGTAAATAGGTCCGAAATTTTCCAGAGAGAGATATCAAGATATTCTATCACATTTACTTTAGAAATCCAAAAAGATTGGGAAAAGCCAAAGATGTCCATTTGATTCCTACTTGTTACAGAGGGCAAGTTCCAGAAAGGCAGGAATTTCTATTATATCTCTGACAGAAAAATGTCTAGAACATAGTGTTCAAAAAATATTTGATAAGTAGGTGAATAAATAATTTTCCTGGGTCAAAACCTAGTATATACCAGATTTGTCTAAATCTTTGAAGGTTTGAGATGAGAATGGCAAGGAGAATGGAAAGTGATTTCAACAGTCTATCATGTATGTTCCCTATTCCTTTTGTTTCTTCACCTCGTTCTATTCCACAATGCTCAAGAAAGTTAAAATCCAAATAAATGTGTTGTTTAAGCAATTTCATTGTGCAACTATCATAGAGTGTACTTGCACAAACCTAAATGATACAGGTCCTTCACTCAATGTGGCCTTGATATAATCAAGAGACATGGTAATGCACACCTGCAGTCTTTGAGACTAGGGCAGCTGAAGCAGGAGATTTGCAAATTTGAGACCAGTATGGGCAACTTAATAAGAATCTGTCTCAAGATAAAAAGAGCAGATGATATTGCTCAATGGTAGTGTGCTCCTGGGTTCAGTCCTCATTACTGCAGAAATAAAATAGACTTGGTTAACGTAGTATGTGTAAGGCTACTGCTGTTGTAACATGGCATACCATGTTCCAGTAAATAATTTTATTGTAGTAGACAGTAGCATACTCTAACAATATGATACAAGTATGATATGGTAAATATGTACACCAGTAACATAGTTGTCTCTTGCCACTGTACAGAATTGTATTTGCTACAGTTGTAGTACTAATAGTACAATATGTTTATCTATGCCATTATCACCACAAACACATGAGTAATATATTGTGCTGTGACATTATGATAGCTATGCTGTTGCTAGGCAAATAGGGCTCTTCCAGCTGCATTGTAACCTTATGGTATCAGGGTCACATATGCAGTCCATCACTGACTGAAACATTAATATGCAGTACATAACTGTAATGAACAAAATGCCTTATGAAACTTAGGTACTAATTACTATAAGCCTTTTATAAATCATATGTATTTACATATAATGTAAAAATATGTAACAAGAGATACTGTTTCACAATATTATCAATAAAATTAATAAGTACCTTTTCTAAAGCTGTATAATATGCATGTATACATATATATATGTAAATATACACCTGATATGTATATATACTCATTGGACTTTTACCACATTTTACACATGGGAAAATGAAGGCCAAACAAAGCTAGCAGTTGGCTAATCTGGGATTATGAACATAATTAACCTGTCTTTCTTTCCCTTTCCCTTTCCCTTTCTCTCTCTCTCCCTCCCCCCCTCCCCTCCCTCCCTCCCTCCCTCCCTCCCTCCTCCCTTCCTTCCTTCCTTCCTCCTTCCTTCCCTCCTTCCCTCCTTCCTTTTCTGGCAGGGGCAGTTACTGGGAATTGAACTCAGGGGTGGCTTAACCACTGAGCAACATATGCAGTTCTTATTATTTTTTATTTTGAGACAGAGTTGCACTAAGTTGCTGAAGGTCTGCCAAGTGCTGAGGCTGGTTTGAACTTCAGATTCTCCTACTCAGCCTCCCGAATGGCTGGAATTCTGAATTATAGGTGTGTACCACTTAACCCAGTAAATTAGTCATTCTTTAAAAGCCAAATTTTAAGCAGTAGCTAAGGTCCCTAGTCAGACTTTAGTGGAAGTGAATGACACTTACTCACTCAAATGCCTGTCATAATTATAAATATTACAAGTACCGCCCCCCCGCCGCCCCTGAGAGAACAGCAGAGGGTTATGCCAAGGAGAGTAAGTCTATGACTGTGAGACAGTGACATTTAGGCTGATAGCCTAAAGAAGAATGCTGGTCAGCCAGGAGAGAAGGCATTCTAGGAAAGATAAAACTATGTGCAAGAACAGAGGCAGGGCAGGCGATATTCTTACACTTCATGAGGAACTCAAGGACGTGCATTACCATGTGAGATTAGGTTTTGGGAGCAGGCCAGCAAGAAGGACTGGAGGATATGTGAAGAGGAGGTTGGAGAGGAAGTGGCCAATCACGTTGACCATGCAAACAGTGCCAAATCTTGTATACAATTTATTTCAATGGGAAGTCATTGTAAGGTTTTAGCAGGATGTAGCATGACCTTATTCATGTTTTCATAAATATCACTCAGCTTGGTTTTTGTACTTTCATGGCAATAAGTAGTTATGATGATAACAGCACATTTCTGGAAGAATATTTATTCCTTTAAACAGATGTTTTCTTCACTACTTCAGCTAGTTCTTTTGTATCACATACCACATGGAAAATAAGTTTAAAAATAGAAACCATATACTTTAAAATATGTCTTACTATAAATATGATTTCTATAAAAGGCGAGTTTAATAAAATTATATTTTGCTCCAAATAAGATATTTGACAGAGACAGTTAAGTGCTCAACAGTATGATCGATAAAACTATTACTTATTACAGGCTATGTAAGTGCCTACATATTAATATATTTAGATTTAGATTAATATATTTAGATATTGAAACTGTTTGCTATAAGGAGTATTGGTGCATCAACATACAAAATGTAAAACAATTGTTAATGCATAATTCTACAGTGGTATTAATAAACAGATTCGGGTTTACTATTTCATTCGCATTTTAACTGCTATGAGTTAAAAGGCAGAAAAGTGCAATCACTTCAGTGCAATTCGGTAAAAAAAAAAAAAAAAAATGCTTATACAGTCCTGTATAATGAAATGGTACAGACTTGCACTGATGGTGCATGTTTTTTGCAAAACTACCTAGATAAACAACTTAACTACCTTTAGGGTGCTCAATGTTTGTATCTCATTGACATAACAAGTTGTCTTTTGGAATCAGAAGTAAAATCCATGGCCTATAGCACTGGTTAAAAGCAGGCACTGTTAATATAACAAAGAATTTTTCTTTTTTTGGACTGGTTGGAGACTGGCAGGAACTCAGCTGTAAACATCCAGAGCAGGCTCACAGTCCAGCAGCGCTCCCAGGAGGGCAATGGCAAAATAGCAGTCTGTCAGGCAGCATGAGGAAGGCAAGGCACCAGTTACTCTGACACACATTTCTGAGAGAGAGCCAGTAAGGCAAAGCAAGACAGAGAAAGCATGGAAGTGACAGGATAGACAGCAAGAGAAATGGCGTAATGCAGAGTCATTTAATGATTCTAGCAGCTTTCAACTGCTGAGAATATCACAATTGTTAAGGAAGGTGGTACATGTGAATCCTCTTGATAAGAGGAGATCCTTGAATGGTTTGAATGTTTTTGTCTATTAGGACACACCGAAATATTTAGATTCTGTGATAATGCATTAGTGCCCATTTTTAAAAGGCGATATTACTGAATCTTCTACCTGTCAAATCCTGAGACTGCAAATAAAAGAAACTGATGAGTACAGCCTAGAATATGTCTGGTGGTTCTTTTGTTATGGTGAAATGCTGTCCTGTTGGTTAATTTAGCATTGATAAATGTGGGGTACAGCCAAATTATCATTGGGTGCTCACTAATTGTACAAATGATTCATTATATTTTTAGATAACATAAAATGTAAAAAATCAAAATATAAGTAGAAGGTATTATCAGCCAGATAACTCTTCTTTTTAATTATATACATACAATTATTCCTTGAAATGGAGCCAGGTAAAAGTTACCACTGAAGTATTGGAAATAATGCAAATATAAATTAGGAGTGAGGAGAGGACTGGGACAATGTTAGTTTAGCAATAGGAGGCATTGCATGGTAATATTTTTCAGGGGCATAAAGAGGTGTGTTGAATTCATCCTTAGCTTAGGATTTCTGTGGGCTTTTCATTTCCTGTCATTCACTGTGTTTAGACCGCTTGATTAGTGCACCTTGAGAGCAATAGAGCATGGCTTTCAATTTTAGCTTAAAGCCTCTTGTTGAAAGTGTAAGTAATATTAGTTATAATATGATAATGTAAAAGCTGTTGAAATAATACCAGAAAGTTTTGTCTTTTTCACTTACAAGGCATATCAGAAATTGAATTCACTTCCTCAGAGATGAATTATTTCACTTAAGTGGTTGTGTAACTGCACATAATATCATAACTATTTAATAGTTCTGAAGACTAATATTTTATGAAGCACATACTTCTATGCCAGGCATGAGGTACTATACCAAGAAAACAGACATGGTCTTTTCCCTTTATAGAGTCCAGAGGATAATTTATTAATCTTATAGCAGTCTTGATTTGATTCATTTGTAGCTTGTGTTAGAATAAAAAGAAAAATGGTTTAGAATGTTTAATGTTTTGGGTAGAAAGTTAGATATCTGCACTTCAAGTCATGTGTTGGCTGGATGAAAGGATGTGTGGTAATAACTAAAATGAAGCTGTAGTAGGTAAGGATGGAGAAGATGTGGATCATTAAATGCCAGGCACTGTTCATTAACACATGGAAAATCCAATCTAATCCTTACATAGTCTGATGAAGCTGATATACTTTTAATTACATTCAATACTAGGAGATTTGAAGTTGGAGTGCAATTAAACAAATTACCTAACGTCACACAACTAGTAGGTATATATTTTAATATATCACTCAATAAAAAAACTAGACAATGGAAGATTTTTAGGAAGAAATAATTAAACCTTTTAGGGCTTTACTGCACATAAATAGATAATAGCAAAACTGTAGAGGTGCCAGTGATAGGCAATTATAATAAAACTCAGTAATTGTGACACTACTTTCTGTATACTTTTAAAAATTGCTGTTATAAACCACCAAACTTTTTCTGCTAATATTTTTATAGAAAGAAGTGTTCAGAATAGTCATAATATTATTATGATTAGAAAGGTTGAACTCTTAGGAGGTAATCTCATGTTTAGAAAAAATACTCTTTTTAAACTGTTTGTATACAAATCATTCAATCATTCGGCTAAGAGCAAGATATTAGAAATCCTTAGCAGGAGGCAAATGTGAGGTGAGAGCAGATTATTGCAGTCAGTGGGCACTCAACTAAAGGAAGCTTATAAAATCAGGAAAAAAAGCAAAGAAAAGGCTTTGGCTTCTTACGCTTGTAATAAAATGCTGACACAACCTTAATTATGGTGCTATAAGAGTGCTGTTGGACCACTGCTTCACCACATGGGACTGAGAACTATATAAATATGGTAGATATTGGTTTTTAGGAAAGGAAAATGTGAATATACTCTTTGTACGAATCATATTTTTATGAGGCTGCTGAAGAGTAGCTGAATGTTGAATCAAATCAAGAATTCTCAAGGCCGTCATAATCAGAGTAGGCAAAGTATATATTTGCTCAGGGAAACATCTGTTAAGGAATTTCTCCTGAGTCTCATCAGTACTTGGCAAGCTTTACTGCTTCGGCTATGTTTTCATTATTGGCTTGTCTGTAGAATAGTTTATACTAGTTGTCCTTCTATCATTAATTCACTAATAAAGAAATAATCTTTTTAATGGTCTGTCTTTGTTGATAATGCTCACTACAAAATTTAAATTAGAAGTCACACACTGATTTGTATCTTATGCAATTGTATTCTTGAGTTTTATATACATACACAAAGCCTGAAAAGCATAAAAATAGTAAGTTAGGAAATGAGTGTGCACCAACCATGTGTGTACATTGACAGTTCAATTCCTCTGGGAGTATTTCAGAAACCCTAACATTACTTTATAATACTTGGTCACGCCATCATTCTGATACTTCACTGAAATTATTGAAATTGGATAAATTATATATGTAGAAAAATCTTTTTTAGTCTAAATAGAGGCAACTTCCAGCAAAACATACCTCTCTGAAATTATCAAATGATAATAGGAATTAAGACATTTTCTGTAAAAAATGAAAGAGAAGAAAACCAGAAATTCATCTTCTTTGATACAGTTATCTTATCGATGTGTTACAGATGGCATAAATAAAATGTATCATGAACTTTTTTGTATATATTTGATATTGAGACAAGCTGACCAGCATGTTCTCTTTCTAGATTTTCATTTAGTGCTTTCCATGTGTTAGAGTCAATAAAATGCTATCTTGGATAACCTATCAATATTTTGTGACACAATGTATTAATATATTGTGACTTTTTACATGAATTACTTTTGACAAGGTACTTGCTAATATAGCAATCTGTGTGCCCCATATAATTACTAATATGAAATAATAATAAGTGTAGCTTTCTTTAGCATTTCTTTTGTCAAAATATTGATATAATTTGGCCAATGATAAGCATGGACAAGAATAAAAGTAATATTTCTGTTATGTGCAATATTAACCTGCAGTTGTTGATGTTATTATTAAGTTTCCATAATTGTTTAGGTCATCAATCTGTGGCAAGAACCTTTCAGAGTGCTTGATGATATCACAAGCTTCAAGCTGTGCTGCATTAAAAAATGATGAATCTCTGTCCAGGTAAGCTTTGCCCTTTGGCTATCATAATATATCACCATTTTGTTTACAAATGGGTATTCACTATGCTAAATGGCAACAGGATTCATGAAATCTTATAAATATGAAATGTTGGCATTAACTGGTATCAGAACTGAAAGCGCAACTAGAAGTCTAGGAAAAATAATCATAATTACATATAAAATAAATGCTTGTGGTAAACTGAAATTATTGTGATCCAGGTATTTAAATGATTAAAATTATTTTTTAAAATAATGTGTTCTATGTAGAATAAGTTTTTTTTTTTTTTTGGTTGATGCTGGGCAGGGCCTCATGTGTGCTAAATACTTACTCTACAACTGAGCTATACCTTCAGCCCAAATAACTTAATTTTACTCTTCGATTTTTCATTGAAAATATTGTTTATACTTTCTGCCTAAACATAATTTTACATCATACGTAAATTTGATAATTTATAAATTTTGAGGAATCACTTTTGAACCATTATTGTTAGATTCATCAAGCCATCAGCCACATTTTGCCCAAGTTATTGAAGTTTTGAAGTAGAGTGTTTTATATTTTTAGGAAATACAAACATGGAAGAAAATGACTAGCTCTCCTCTTTTGCTGATTGGTTTAAAAGGCCACTGTGTGTCATTCCTGTGTAGCCTTTATTTTGCTTAGAATGAAATAAAATTGTGACTTAATTTAGAAAAATAATATTTTTATAATATGGTGACTTTTCATCTGTAATCATGATTTATTTCCATCTACTAAGTGCCTTATTCATATTATTCAGCAAGTGTCTTATTTATATTATTCAGCATATTGTAAAGGTTTGTTAGATTTATCCCTAGTTAATTAGAGTTACATGAAGTTTTTGACTCTTTTCCTTGAAATTGAGTATGATCAATAATTCTATAATCTCAAAGATGTGTTTCAAATGTAAACAAAGTTACATCAGTAATATAAATAAGACAATATTATTTGGATTTACTATAAATATCTAAATATTCATTTAAATATATGTAAATATCCCTCAGTGAAAATTCTGATGTTTATTTTGTAGTACATTGTTGTGCCATTTTGAAATTTTTAATTATTGAAAATGTACACTGCTATATTATTAATGAGTATAAAATACTAATATGATGAATGAACTATTTGTAAATTTTCAAATAGTTAAATATGTAGGAAAATAATTTGAAGATTTAATTAGAATTTGAAAATGAGATTGAAATATTGCAGAGAAATAAATAACAAATATTTATAGAATGTAAATAATATAAGGCACAATGTTAGAGTTGTGCCTTATATTAGATATTAGATAATTCTAATGTTTGCACAAATTTTCACTGAATGATATGAAAAAATGTAAACAAAGGAACCTAACAATTCTAGTTTTTGGATATTTAACTTGTCTCTATTTTTAATGCCTTATGTACATGACTTATTTCCATATCTATTTATAGAAGTAATAGTAGGGGAAATACTATGGAAATTTAAAATTTTTTGTTGATTAGTATGATGTTTGCTGTTGAATTTTTAAGTCAATGCTTTTATCAACTTAGGTATACTTTTCTATGACTAGTTTGCTGAATTTTTGTTTGTTTTTATCAGGAATAAGTTTTAGTGAAAGCATTTCAGTATCTATTGAAATAATGAATTTCTTCTTTAACTTATTAAAATAGTTATTCAATTAACTTTTTTACGTTGAAGCATCAATTGTAATTTTTGATTTAATCTATTAGTTATGTACTTTAAAATGTACTATACTGTGTTTAATTTAATAATATCTTAATTAGAATTTCCTTAATTAGAATTATAAAGGAGTCTAAAATGTTTCTTATTTTGGTATGGTCTTTGTCTACTTTGACTGTCAAATTAATAATGGCCTAGTAGCATTGTGTGAAATCTTTTACTCTTTTTGACTCCCTGAAACATGGTAGAGATTATCAATTGTCTTGTGAAGGTTTAGGAAAAAAATTATGTCTAGATTTTTTTGGGGTGGGTTGTAGTTTTTGTGGATGAAATGTTTGATTATCCACAGTGTTCTTGTTTTTAAATTTTTTTTTTTTTTGGTACTGGGAATTGAACCCAGGGGCACTTAACCACTGAGCCACATCCCCAGCCCTTTTTTATATTTTATTTTGAGACAGGGTCTCAGTAAGTTACTTATGATCTTGCTAGATTGCTGAGGTTGGCTTTGAATTTGTAATCCTCCTGCCTTAGCCTTCCTAGCTGCTGGGATTACAGGCCTGCTCTACCATGCTTGGTGACTTCAGTGTTCTTAATGGTCATGGCACATTCAACTTTTAAATTTCACACAGAAAAATATAGTCTTTTGTATGTTTCTAGACAATTATCTCTTTTATTTAGACATTCAAATTATTCCCATTAAGTTGCTACTAGTATTTACTTTAAAAATCCTACTGTTTCTATAATTACATTTCCTTTTATTTCTAACAATAAATTGGTTTATTTCTTCTCTTGAATAGGTACTGTTGGAAACGTTTTATCTAGTTTGATACAAATAATCTGGCATTAAATACTATATCATCCAATTTAAGAGGAAAAACCAGGGAAAATACATTCCAACTCTGAAGACTTATAGTTTATGTTATTCAATACTGGTACCACTAAAATAATGAATACATGTCATAATCTTTGTGAAGACTAAAGAGGTTAAAAAGACTAATAAATTAGCATTTTTGCATTAGATGTATTAAAAGTTTATGTCTAAGCATCTTGAAATGCTGACAAAGAAAGTTTTTGGCAAGAAAAAGTGCTGCATGGCAAATTTATGTTTTTAAAGAATGAGTAAGAAGTAAGGGCTTTAAAAATTTAAATATCATCAGACTAGAATAGAAATTTAGAGCTTAGAAAGATCTTAGAAATAATCAAATCCAATTCATTCACAAGTAATGAAACTGAATTCTAAGGAAGTTAACTAACTTCTCTTAGAAAATACAGCAAATTAGCCAGGAAAAGAACTACACAACTGAGGTCTGCTATCCCTGTCAAGTATGCTTTCCACTAAATCAGACTGGCACCATGTGTGTGGAGAATGTGTTAAAGAGTGTGAGAAGGTTACTGCAAGATTTATCCTACAGGAAAATATATGGATCCTTTGCTTAGTTTGTAGAATAGAGTGTGGAGTATATGGCAGTTCTATTTCATTGTTTGTATGGGCTGAATGAACTCTCTACCACTTACTGAAAATAAAGGGAGGAACAATTATCATTAACCAAATAATAGCCTCAGCACTTCTCCCTCTTACTACTTTAATGATAATAACTCATTTCTTTCACTCTTTGACTTTCATCATCAATCTATGTAGAATTTATCTTCATGAGTGAGCTTATTTATTCAGTAAGATTTTATTAAGCATCTAATACTGACCAGAAACTGTGGAAAGGTACTGGAGTGTCAAGTGAAAATAAAATGGAGAGATCTGTGATATTATTGTAATCTGTGATGTATCTTGTAAATAATCTGTACATACTCTTTAAAACATATGCCACAAACATAATATTTGCATATTGTGCATATATTGTAGGGACAAAGGTAATCAAAAGGGTCAAAAGGCACAAAGAAGCTGGGTGCGGTGGTTTACACCTGTAATCCCAGCTGCTAGGGAGGAGGATCACAAGTTTGAGACCAGCCTGGGCAACTGAGAGAGACCCTGCCTCAAAATTTTACAAAACCTGAAAGGGTCTGAGAATGTAGCTCAGTGACAGAGGACTCCTAGTTTCAATCCTCAGTACCACAAAATAGGGGAGGACTTAGGTACAAAGATGTTAAGTAACAATTAAAAAGTCTTGATTAGTTGGGCACAAGTAAAACCATTGATGACTTTAGTGATTTGACAAATGAGGTGGAAATTTGGAATAAATCTCTTAATTACAAGGTAGATTTTTTGTTTTGTTTGTTTTGTTTTTTGGTACTCGGGATTGAATACAGAGGTGTTTACCACTGAGTCAACATCACCCCCCCTTTTGTATTTTCTTTTGAGATACGTTATTATTGAGTTGCATAGGCCCTCGCTAAGTTCCTGAGGTGGCCTCAAATTTGCAATCCTGCTGCTTCAACCTCTCAAGTTACTGGGATTGTAGGCAATTGCCCTGTGCCAGCTACAAGGTAGTTTTGAGTACCAGTTGAGAATAGAGATTGACACTAGAAGACAGATGATAGTTTTGCAAGAAATAAAGTGATCTAGGTTTGGACGGTCTCACTGGAAGATGAAGACAGCTGAAATGGCCGAGTAAGAAAGTGTGTGATCTGAAATGACCAATTTGATCAGAGAGGACCATTTGGAGTTTAGATTTCAGAGATGATGAAGTAAAAGAGGTGTATGAGTCAGAGTTTTTAGAGACAACAGTATATCTGCCTACTTATCTATCAATCCATCAATCTATCTACCTACCTATCTATTATCGAGAAAACCTGTGCTATGGACTGAATTGTGTCCTTCTCACTGCCAAATTTATATGTTGTCACTCTGATCCCCAGTGTGAAACTATCTGTAGATGAGGGCCTTTGGGAGGGTTAATTAGACTAAGATGAGGTCACGAACATGGTAAAATTCCCTTAAAAAAAAAAAACTCCAGAAAGCTTATGTACTCTCTTTTCTACTCATTGAGAAGGTGCATCTGCAAGCCAGGAGAGTCCTTCACCAAGATCTGAGCTCTGCCAGAACCTTGATTTTAGACTTTTCCATCTCTAGAATTATGCAAAAATAAATACTTTTGTTAAGGCTCCCAGACCATGCTAGTTTGATGGCAGCTCAGTGAGACTTAAGATGCATGGAGAGAGAGAGAGAGAGAAAGAGAGAGAGAGTGAGTTGAAGGAATTGGCTCATGTGATTGTGAGTCATGTTAAGACTGAAATCTGTTGTTCAGGCCCATGGGTGGGAAACTAAGGTGAGAATCATGTTGCACTCTCTTTGGTGGCCTAAATGGTTATGAAGATTGCATAGCTGGTGATATTTTTTTCATGAGTCGTCTAATAACTGTACTATAATTTTTATTCAAAATTATAGTATTAATATTTTCATGTAACTTTCCATTATGGCCTAACATGAATATTATTCTTAAAAACTAAAAACGTATTACTGCCATCACTTCTATTATTTTAAGTTTGATTGTATGGTTAAGAAATAACATAATGAGTTAATGTAGTTAGTCCCATGTTCTAATTACTCTAATTCTGATGTTGAAGAGGATTTGGCTTTATTATCTATATTTAAAGTCTAAAAGACAAAAGCAATGCACAGATGGTTATGCAGAGGAGCCCCTGCTTTGTATTTGCAAATCCATGAAACAGCATATGTATTTTATTTGTGGCTTGAACATAATTAAGCTGGATGAAAGCCATTTGTTTAAACCTAGTGATACTGTTCTATATTTAAGTACAGAAACTGCTGGACCTGATCCCAGGTTTATAATAGCCTTACTTGAGAAAAATGTAATAGTTAACCCAATGAGAAATATTGACCCCAAATTGGTGGGTAAACCTTATCCATAACCAAAACATAAAGTTTATTGTTTTTAGAGCAATAGAAGAAACAATGTTACTATTTAAGTGGAGATTCTTTTTTTATTTATATGTCTTAGTAAAATATAATAATTCAACCAATAAATAGTCCCTTTCAATCTGCGTTATATGTTAACAATTCAGTCAGTCTTTATACATCACATGCATTTCATCTAACGTATTATCCTAAGTTCTCTCTTGAAGTTCATGGAATCAGTTTTTTTTTTTTAAATGTCTACTGAATATTACATCATAGATTAATATTTTTATTTCAAGAAAAGAAAAGGGACTTGTATTATTTTATGAAAATACTATTTAAAAAAACAAAAACACAAAACAAAAAAACAAAGCAAAAACAAAAAGCAAAAAACCCTCCAAACTAAGGAAATCAGCAGGAGTGCCACATCATCATATCTCTTCACTCTTGACCTCTTTCACCTCTATCTCCTGTAGGCTCAAATGCAAGAAGCAAAGAAAGAAAGATGCAGGACCAATAGAAGCACATATAACTAGTACCACTCATTTTCCCTTTTGTTAACATAATCTTTAGATTACCACTAAGCATATTGTTCGACTATCACAATATTTTTTAAACAATTCATATTCCCCTTTTCCTGCTTGATATGCTTTTATAGTGCAATAAATGTATTAGTCTCTGAAACTTATGTATTAAAAGTTGTATATGTTGTATTAATTGTAAATCTTCTGATACATTGGTAAAGCATATGCAAGAGTCCCTTTATAAACTTCCTTTGAAATTCTCTTACATCCATCAAGTAAATGACTAAATTAGCTGATAAATACATTGCATAAGTTACTGATTCAGTGCCTGTAGATACCAGAGCCAAATGTTAAGGAATGACTAATTCATGCCCTGAGACTCCTTATCTTCTCATCATATGAACCTCAAAATTCAAATTAGTCCTAATTGCTTTCTATTAACAAATTTCCCTTTGCTATTTATTGGATTTACTGAAATATATTTTAGCTGGATAAACAAATGTAGATCAACATGTATAAGGAAACACTAGAAACCTGGCTTTGTTTTCTTTTCATGTACAACTTAGCATTTTGAAAGCATTCGCCTCCTTTACTTCTGTGTCCCTTGTCAACATTTGGAGACAGACTGTGTGCGCTGTCATTTCTTTTACTTAATAAGTGTACTTGTGAGTATTTCAACATCTTCTCATCAAGCAAGTGTAAATGTTAAAAGCAGCTCTGCTGTTCCAGATCACTGCTGAGTGGCTGATTTGCAGGATTTATCTGGGCGAAAACATCAAAGAGTGTGTAGATGTTGATAATTCCACTAGTGTTTTCTTTAAGAAAATATTAAAAGTTAGAGGTACGATTTCTAACATTTAATTTACTGTGCTTCCCAATTATTTTTTGAGCAATAGTCATTACGTTTGTGCCTCACTTTTACAACACAACCTTCTTTATTAACAGAAAGTGCCAAATGCTGGCTCAGAGTGTCTCATTTTATAGTATTGAAATGAGGGTGTTTTAAAAGGTTTTTAAATTCAAATTATAAATAGAGATGTATTAATTTGACTATGAATTGACCAAATCAACTACTGCCTTCTAAAGTATATTCATGCTATGATAATAATTATCCTCCATTTCTTTGTCATTGTGTTCTTATTTTTGTTCATATGTCCATCAAAGATGGTTCATTCTGTAGTAGTGGAAATGGTTCTCTATCTTGTATAACAGTAACACTGCATGAAGAAGTATGTAATGAGGTGATTCTGAAAGGGAGCTATAATTTCATTTAAGTTCTAAGTGAGAAAATTGCAGAGAGGCAGCATAAAGAAGTGGTCCTTATCAAAAACATTCAATATATCTGTACAGTTATTAATGAAATTTGGTTCATATATCAGTCAGAACCATTAACATTGTAAGTAACAAAAATTTACCTCAAAGAATCTTAATTAAAAACAGAAAGGGATTATTTCACATGCCTGGAAAGTCCAGATGTGAAGAGGTTTTAGGCATGGCTGGACACAGACCAAGCAAGGTAAGCAGACTCTGTTGCATTCCTAGGTCTTTATTTCCCATATTGCTTTCATTCTCAGGCTCAGTGTCCTGGTCCCTGAGAGCACCAGGCTCATTACTGATAGTATTGAATTAGAAGAAGCACATATCTTTTCCCTTCAGTATCATGAAAAATCCTTAACTTGAGTTAAAGGCCTGAATTGGGTGACAGACTTATTCTTGAACAGATGTCTGTGGGTAGAAGCTGTGTAAATTTGAACATGTGCTGCTGTCTGGTCTAGGGATAGGATAAGGCTTACCTAACCACATCCAGAAAGTGTGGATGAAAGAGGATGTGGTCTTTAAGGCCTGAAATAAGACCAAATGTTTGTAGTAGTTTGGCATCTGAAACCAAGTGGACCCTGAGTAATCTAACTGCAAGTTCCACTTCCAACTCTGCAGATCAGGTTCCCTAGGCAAACAACCTTTCTTACTGAGGTGACCAGATCAGCCATGGGTTTCGGTTACTTGTCAGTTAAAATTATGCCAGCCAGCCAATAATATGCTCCTGTATGAACAAGGTAGCACCTCATCCCCTTGATTGTAAAAAACCTGCCTATTGCAGTTCCTTCTTATTCACTTTCTACCCAAGTTCAACCCCTGTTTGACCTTGCATGCCATACAGTGTGTGTCCTTCTGTGAGTATATGTGAATAATAAATTTTTGTTGAGTTTGTCTATCCAGTGTTGGGTGCCATGTGTTCAGCCATCTCTACAACTATAGGGCAGTAATCCCTCCTTCACCAATCAGGTGAATAAGAGGCATTTAAAACAGAGGGACATCGCCAAAAATCAGGAGTAAATTCCACATAAAGATGAATGAATGCTGGGCAGGCCCCAAATCATTGAAATTAATTTCAATTTAGATCCAAAGTTTGGTTCCAATGACAGAAAAGAACAAAACTATCAGATCTTTCTAGAGGATTTGGGAGTGCTAGGGAGCAATATCATTTCAACTTAGAACCCATAACTTGATTCAGAAGGTCAAGATTACAGAATGAAAACAACTGGAACTGATATCCTAACTCATAAGCACTACTTGTTATATCTTGTCTTGCAAATTTATTATACTTAGTAATTTTCTAAGATTCTGGAAAGTCCTACAGTAAAAACAAAAACAAAAACAAAACACAACAACAACAAAAAATAAAACAGACAAATTACTCCTGGGCAAATTTGACCCAGAAGAACACAATTTCTATATTGTCTATTAAAATTTAAAGAAACTATTTAAACAGAATATAATACCTTCGGGTAATGCTGATACATTCTGCATCTATAAATATTTACATTTTTTTACAGTTTGTTAAAATACTATGACAGTATCTCAAATATCAATAATTCTATGGAGTGTAGTTATTAAAAATATTTTCATTTAACATCAAAGTATGATATTTGTGGTTCTATCCTTAAACCGTCTATACTATAATGGATATAAGACTTCAATATCTCAAATTATATCAACTGTTTAAGTTGCACTTCTGTTCTTTGATTGGTTTCTCTGGATTTAATCCTTTGTAGGCTTTTTTTAGTAGTAGTTGAGAATATAAATCCAATTCTCAGAAAATTAGAAAAATTATTAAGTAGTTATCTCTTTTTTATCATAAAACTCTTGTGGGGAAAAATATTAGCCTCAGACTTTTCAACCTAAAATATCAACATATTTTAAAAGACTAATATTTCAAATACCTATAGATTCTTTTTAGAGCAAACTATGAAAACAAAACCACCTCCAATATTTGTCTTCTGTGGCCTTCACTATATATTTCCTGAATCAGCTTATTAAAAAAATAACATAATCCAAGTTATGAAAAATGGTTTATATAAATTTTCCACACATTGTTTGTTATGAAATAGGAATTAATTATGCCAATTAAAACAGTAACCCACAACACATAATAAATAGTGCAGATTGGTTGGAATTTTTAGGACATTAAAATTATTATTTGACTACAAATAATAATGTCTACTAATGACTACAAATATTCTGAGTTAGATTATCTTTGTTATCTTTAATATACACTATGTAATTCTGCAGAATTTTGTGAAGTTTTTCCCTGGAAGACTATAACTGCTTATCAGCAAGAGGAAATATTTTATTTCTGACAAAAGCAATCATGATATTTTAGATATGATGAAAGAATACTTACCAATGTAATTATTGTTGTTTTCAAACAATATTTCCTTAAAATAAATATAGGAGATAGAGTCTATTATTAAGTCTTACAATGGAAAGTCACAAATATTTTGATTATTTAACAATCAACAATCTTAGATGGAAAGGAAATTAATTATATTCACTAATATGATATTCTAACATAAAACTAATAATACATGGGGGCTTAGGGAATGTTTTATATTAGAAATTGGGATATTCTGAATTGCTAAAATATAGCAAGATTTTACAAGACACACAAACTTTATTTTTAAAATCTATTCCTAGTTCTCTAATTCTAAGTAAGGTATGGTTATAAATAAAGTAGCAAATATAATAAAGAGACTTCTCTCTTAGATAATTACTTTTTGCAATTATATAAATGATATAAGATCAAATCTTTAGAAAATAAAGATAACCACTCTCTATATAACTTTGGTTAATTGAGGGAAGATGTGTGTATGGGCATATAAATTTAGTCCCCATTACTCTTGGCTATAGAAACATAAGAGTAAAAATTTCTCATAGGTCACTGTACTTTTCTTTAGCTCCTACCACAGTTGTGAATATGTGATGATTTGTGTACTGTTTTCTATTTTCTGTGCCTTCCTCCATCACTGAAACCAGCAGGGTAGCATGTTCAAAGTTGTCTTTGACTCTGACACTCTTGCTCATAAAAACCATCCCTTTTTTATTTGTCTGAAAGTAATACATATTTATTATCTCACTGGGTTTAACTGGGTGCTTTGCTTCCGCGTCTCTTATGAAGCTACAGCCAAGGATTTGACCAGGGCTGTAATATCATTTGCAAGCTCAACTGGAGAGTGATCTGCTTCAATGTTCATGTGGGTATTAGTAAGATACTATGTCCTATGATAAGAACCCTTTGTTTACATTGGGCTCAGACAGATAACCCAAGATAATTCTGCAAGATAACCTCTACAATGTCCCTTTTGCCATACAATGTAATGTATTCACTGGAGATTCGAATATGAATATCTTTGGGCACTCTCATTCTACTTATCTATGTATGCCTCCATATCTGTATATATTATATATATACAGATATATAGATATATGATATCTATATATCTGTGTGTCTGTATGAATTTGTGTGCATACATAGGGAATATAATTGTTAGGGTAAAATTATAGGATCAAATAAATAGAATTTTACTCATATTTCATAATTTGGTTTTACTTGAATTTTGATCACTAATAAAATTTTGTAAGGGTCTCACAAACAATTTCAGTCAATTCAGGGTTGTGTCAGAGTATATAAAATGTCAAACCATAGGGTCTGAGTGAGTGTTAGAGAACTATCTATGAAGGTCCTAGCCCATCAGTTTTGCCACTGAATTGTCCCTCATTCCTATCGACATATATTAGTAGGCAACAAGAGGTCATCTAATTTCTATTTTACAAATACTCATGCATTCATTCATTCAATAAATATTTGTTGAAATACAAAACATGAATAAGAAATCATTTCTTATCTGAAGGTAACACTGTCTAATATTCATAAATATATAACTTCAATATGGCCTAATTGGTACAATGGCAGAAATGTGTACTAGGTATTATGTGAGTACTGAATATAGGGATCTAATCCAATTTGGGTGTGGTGAAAATTTGGTTAGCTGACAGGAGAACTGAGACAAAAACAAGTGAGTTAACTAGGAGTACATATGTATTGCTAGAGCCAAACTTCAAAGTTCCTTCAGGACTGGAGATATATCTTCAGTTTAACTCAACAAAATAATTATTGAGCTGTGATGCATGCTAAGGAGAAGTGCAGAGTCCTATGAGAACATTTAATACCTATACTTCCCCTTGTCAAGAGGATTAGGGAAAGCTTCTCTGAGGAAGTTACAGACATTAAACAATTAATTACAAGTGTGATGAGTGCTATGGAGCGATGCTACGGTAATGCAGGGAAAATAATTTAACCTAGTCAAGAGGGTCAGGGACTGCCACACTAATAAAGTCATGATTGAGTTGAGACCCAAGGGAAAGTAGGATTTAACAAAGGAAGGGAGAAGGGAAGAGTGGAGTAGTGAAATATCCAGTATAACAGGACTGCAAAGAGGGAGAAAGAAAGGCTGGAGAGAGGGATTTACTAGGCCTTATGAACTGCTTAGGATTTTTTAAACTGTATTATAGATTTGCTGGTGACTTTGCTAAATTTTAAGTTTGGAGATAGCATGATCAGATTCGTAGTCTTAAAAGATCCTCTGGACATAGGATTTGGTCAGATTAGATTAGAGTCAGGTATTAGATAAAGAATTAGGAAGACGTTGCAGTATCCCAATAGACCCCACTTTTTAAATTTTATTTGTTCTTCTTTAGTTATATATGGCAGAATGTATTTTGACATACTGTACATACATGGAGTATACCTTCCCATTATTGTGGTTGTACATGATGTAGAGTTACACTGGTTGTGTATTCATATATGAACATAGGAAAATTATATCTGATTCATTCTGTCTTTCCCACTCCCTGGCCCCTCTTCCTTCCCTTCATTCCCCTTTGTCTAACAGAAGTTCATTGGACTAGGCTTTTTTTTTATGAACTTATTAATAATAGATTCTTTGTCAGTTTTTTCTGAAAGTGTAATATAGTGGGAATCACACAGAGACAATTTATGTATTCAATACACATTTTCCTGTATATATTGTTCACTTCTCTGAGCATCAGAAAAACAGCTACTAAATAGTTGTTTATTTTGTATGAATGACTTTCAAACTCTTTGTTGATATTGGTCAAGTTACAATGAAAATTGCACAGGAACTCTTCCCGCAGTATTGTTATTCTTATATGGTCACCACCCATGAGAAATTACATTCTGGGTAAAAATAAAGAGAGATGAAACATGAACTCCAGAGACCAACAAATAATTACAAAATAATTTCCAAATCCCAGACACGGGGCCATGAAATACAACTCATATCCTTTGAGGTTTCTAGAGCTTTACTGGCCATTACTGAATGTGTTTTGTCACATGTCTTGTAACACATCAGACTTCAAATTCACAATTGTTGTCTTTAATTTTGAAGAGCTGTTCAATTTCATAATAATAGGTTGTCAATATTCACATCTAGAAAGAACTGCAAACAGAGGACTCAATGAAAAAGAAATAGCCTTTAGAGGAAGTAGTTCATATTTTTGTTTTACCCTCCATTCCCTCCAAATACCATATATATAAACTATTTATAATATATATGTTAAATATATCTATTTAGCTCTATTTTGCCCTTGCTATAACTTTTGCAAAGCTTGAGTCACTGTTCCTCTCACATACTTGGTTGACTTCAGTTCTGTATTTGACTTAAAATTTATAGAATAAATTAGAATTTTGGAAAAGACTTGAAATTTTAAAAATATAATTGTTTATCCTAAATAGATAGAATTATGAACAATTTTTACATTGATTTTTTGTTTTTAATACAAAGAGAGGAAAAACATTTTTGGCCTGTCAACTTTACCAGCCAAGCTAATTGCTCTGCTTGACCTTTGGTCCCTGAAGTCTAATTATACTACCCTCTGCATTCGGTTAAACAATAGCACAAAGCCCCATACGGCTCAGGAAAAGTTTGAATGTCGTTGATTTGCTCTCTTTAACACAGGATTTAAAGGTAATATTTAAGAAATCATTATGCTAAACAGAAGTCATTTGCTCCAGTAAACTACTGGGAATATTTTGCTTCCAAGCAGAGCTTTAAAAGCTAACTTTCTTGATCAAGGCAGATATGAAAAAAAGTAGTCTGGCTTATTATCCAGTAATGATTTTTTTTTTTTTTTTTAAATGGGAGCCATAGGTTAAAGTCCCTTTCTTTTAGAATTAAAAACTTCAGGCCATCCATTGTTAAGGTTTGTCATGTGTAAGAATAGAATTAGGTCCTTGGATTTGATAGAACATTTTTTTTTTCTATTTTTCCATACAGCTCCAAAAGTTAAAGTATTTGCAATGTGCCAATTGTTTCAGGAGACATTGTTCCCAAGTGACAGGGTTTTGACATTTTCTTTGTAAGGAAAATGGCCCATTTTATCATTTCAGGTGTGAAAGTTGACTCAAGCTTCTAAAATACTGAGTTGAGGTTCTATCTCCCTCCTTGCTCCTTATTAACAAGAAATTGGCTACTCCTACCCCAAGGCACACTGACTGCCAGCAGTCAGCCCTGATTATTATCATTTTATGAGAAAAGAAAGACAAAAAGAATAGAAATTTCTTTACTTATGGAGGGGCCACATATTCAAGGCAGTCACTCATGTTATATTGGTGAATCTGATGTGGATGCTATGGCAAATAAAGCTTATGTAGCCACTGAAGTTAATATTCTGGCAGGAGCATCCTTCTACTGAAATCTTGGTGTAGTGTACTCCAAAGGAAAGAATAATGCCTCCTTTTTGGTATTAATTGCAGGTATTGTCTCTGCCTGCATAGACGGGTTCCAAATGTTCACTTTTAAAATTGGAGTTGCTCATAAACACATCAACTTTCTGTGGTTAAAATCTTCAGTCCAGAGGTCTGAGTTGCTCTATGCACCATAGAGCCAGACAGATAACCCCCTGTAACTAAGCATCTAGAAACAGGGGCTATCACTCTTGCCCAAGTCTTTTTTGATTCTCACAGGGATTGTTTCATAGGAATCTGTTGCCCTTCACTTTTCTTGTTGCTTCTTTACCACTACGTCTTGTTCAAGGTCTTCTCTATCCATTCCAAATTGCATAAAAGCTCATATTGAGTTTCTATCTCTTCCTTTCCAGAAGACCTGGGAATCCTGTTCAAATCTGAGCATCCCTTCCACAATAACTGTCAAGCTATAATTAATCCTTTCTTTGAAAGCATGAAGATTTCTCTTATCAGGCATACTGCTATAATTTTGTAGGCATCAAATTCTTGGAAAATCCTCTACTAGGATCTGTGTCTATACTTTATCTGTGTCCCTAATCTATCCCTACCTCTATTTTTATCTCTCTCTTGAGACTTTTTCTATCTCCATATTTTCTCCTTTACAATTTTATGTATCTCAACATATTCATCTTTTCTTTACTTAGCTCTAATTATTACATTTTACTAGCAATATTTCATCAATGGATAAATAAATCAATGTGCCAGGACTTCAGTGGTGATTCAATTTTGAATTCATATGAGGATTAAAAAGAAATATGGAAAAGAAATGAAAGCAGCATGAGGACAACTGTGGGGCCTGATTAACAGTAGTTTGAGGTGTTGAGAAAAGGCAACATCAGAAATGTCTCCCTGTATAACCATCTGATTGATTTAAAGAGGAGTAGTGGAATCAGTTATTGGGGGAGTCAAAAGGTATGAGTGATTTTGTAGGGAAAAGCATAAATTTAGTTTTGCATTTATTGGATTGAAAGTACATTTAGATATCTAGGTGGAATGGTCTTCACACTGATAGAATTTTCACAATCAAATGACTAGTGCACTTTAATGTGGTGCCAACATATGTTCATGTCATCGTATGGTAGAATCAGTCTTTGATTCCCTCTTAAAAGTGAAAGAATTGTAATCAAAGTTTTGCCCCCTATTAAAGTGAATATTAAATTAATATTAAAATGAATATTAAAATAATATCAAGTAGTTTCTTACATGTTTACATAAAAAAACAAAAAGTGCTTACTGAGCTTTAGTGTTCTTCTGTGGTTTCATTGCTCAGAAGATTCTGACTCCAAAAATCGGTCATGTAAAGGAAATCCCAGACACATTAATCAGGTCATGGGCATGCCTTATCAAACTTGAAAATCTAAACCTGCTCTAAAATTATGCTGGAAATAACATTTACCAAACAATTTCAAAATCTTGGCTCAACTCTAACCCTAAAAAATGGGAGAAAAAGGAAAGCATAACCAAGGCTGTTACAAAGAAAAACCTTAGTGTGCCCTCCATCAACCTCCATTTACCTTTGAATGGCTTTTACCTTTTAAGATTTGTCTCCTATCACATGCTTATATTTTCATAGCCAGGATAGGAAATTACAGAAAGAAATGGGGATGGATGGGTAGTACAGGAAGAGTCTTATGTATAGACTTGTTTCATGAATTTTAAGAGCCAAACAGAATTTTGGAAGAAATACCTGAGGAATGCACACAAAATACCTGAGGAATGTACATAACCCTTTTTGGTTCAGTGATAAATAAGAATCTCGTCCACTCCTTTAGCCTTGAGAGGCTTATGATAAAGCTTCACTAGTCCCTTGGTACTACTTTAAAGAGACTTAGGAACAGAACCTTCTATACACTGTACAAAACTTGGCTACAAGAGACAACATAAAGCAGTCATTATGACCTACATACAGCCTCTAGTGTTCAGCTTGATATTTCACTTATGTTTCTTTCAGCAGTGTTGATGTGGGTGAACTGATAAGATCATATTTTAGGTTGTTTATAGAGTTATTTTTTTTAAATCCACTTCAGATAAAAAAGACAAAATTTTAGTTCAAAAATGATAAGACTATGAGACAATATTGCTATTAGTTCTAAAATGTCAGTATCTATTTTCTATAAACATGAAATTTAAATTTAGAACAATTTTTTCATAACTGAATTGTGCACTACAATTAACCTGTTCACAAACTTTCATTTTGCAGAAAACAATCATAGGCCAAAGATGTTCAATGACTTATCCACAAGCACCCAACTAATTGGCACTGAATCAAAGATTCCTGAGTACTAGGGTGGTGCTTTTTAGAATGAATCAAATAAAAGCTGAAGAAAATACATTATTGCCAAATTAATGCAGACCCTTCTTTCTTTATATCATGCTTTTTATAAAGAAGAAGCAAAAGTAATGGTAAGGTATTGCATTTCCATGGGCTTTATGTATTGTCTTCTTTAAAAGTTACCATCAGATCACTAAACCAAAGTGAACTTGCATTGTTTTTAGAGGTTCACACAAGTTCATTATGTTGACCAGAAATCACATGACTACTATTTCAAATTTTGGCAGAAATTACTACAGAAAAGTCCCTCAATAGTTAGAAATGACCCTTCTCCACTCCATCAGAACTTTAAATAGTGGAAATATCAGAGAATTAACATTTGGCTTAGTATTCATATGACTTCTCCAGACTGGCCTTCACCACTAGGTACCGTGTTTATTAAAAGTTAGCTCTTTTAAGATTTTCTAGTCCAGTGGGTCAGGAACATTCAGATCACTTTTGGCTAAGTACCCATGTACATTACTTTCTTCCCTCATATTTTATGGACTGGAAATCCCCTTGATTTTTCTTTTATGGATTTTTAAAAAGTCATATTTTTAGATTAAAAAATATTACTCAGCATGCTAATGGCATACTCTGCAAGTTTATCAATAAAGAACACTAAGGTTGATAATAGCAGTCGAATAATAAGATATAGTTACTTCATATTGAGCTTTGCTCCTTTTTTTCTACTTTTATATGCTGTTTTCTATAGAAATGAGAACAAGGTACTTCTTTCCCTTAAATTCTTCATTAATGAATAATGTCGTTATGTATTAAACTATTAAAATGGTAATTATAATCTGCATTTATGGAAACCTTCTCATGCTGCTTTAGAAAATTTCAAGAAATGGAAAATTAGGGCTAATATATCTACATATCTCTATCTATATCTCAAAGCTCCAAATAGCAAAATCAGACTAATGAGTCTGGAACTTACTCATCTGCTTGTATTAACTGACTCAACATTGGATCCTCTATTATTGGATGAGTGTATGACTTCTGGAGAGGGCCTGTTGCTCCGATTAGTGGAGTTGCTAATACAGCAAAACTGTAACATGAGTCCTCTGACAGTTTAGTGCAATGGTTAGAGTATGGTAACCATGAACTCAGCATTGTGATCATTCTCTGCTTTTCAAAGAGAAAAACTGCTTTATAGCCATAAACTTTCTCCAACATGAATGCCTGCTGCTCTTCATTAATAGTGATAGAAAGTGGTAAAATGCAAACCTAGCATTTCTATCACAGCATAAACTTAAAGCTCAGAGATCAAAGGTATATCATGTAGCCTAGTGATCAAGTGTATGAGCTTGAGGTTTCATCAGCCTGAATTAAAATCACAGCTTAGCTTCTTATTATCTGCATAACCTCGTGAAAGCTATTTGACTATGTGAAGAGGTCAAATAGGATATTTAACTCATCAGCTTGTTGTGAGATTTAATGTGCCTGGCAAATAAGATTCAAGAAACAGTTAGCTATCTTTATTAATTTATTTCATTTTCGTATACACATGGATAGTTTCATGTCTCCTATTCCAGTAAAGTGGTTAACATTTATTCCTCTATTTCGATCATTCTTAAAGCACTTCAGCTGTCGACCTGTACATACAATTTGCATTATTCATTGCACTGCAAAATCATTTTTCAAAGTGTTTTTCATTTATCTGTTCTCTCTACAGTACTTAATAGAATTGATTTTATCAGTATAAATTCTCTTCATATAGATTGACTATAAATGCTAAACAAATGACAAACACCCTTTAAAATAACCTTTATTTTGAAAGAATTTTAGACTTACAGAAATATTGCAAATTGTACAGTGTTTTTATATACCCACAATGTTAACAGATTACAGGCCAGTTGTGCCAGGGAAGTTGGGTAGTTTTTAGAAAGGCCAAAAAAATGACTAGAGGTAGTATGGGAGACATGATTTATTGGGGAAAGCTTACAACAGATCAATGACTGCTCCAGGAAGAATTTAGTGGTGACAGGCTGACAGCATCACTGTCCCTCGAGGTGTTTTGCCAAGTACTACTTCCTCTTCCTCTTAGTATTTTGTTCAGTGTTAGCCAGCTGGATGGGTGACATGTATCCTTCCCACTGTGCCTTCAGTTCTATTACCACCTCCACTTAGAGGGGGCGCTTTATGTTAGACTGCAGAAGCAGTGGTATCATCAGAAGTAACTTTCTTAGTTTTCTTGTTTGTTTGTGTTTCCAGCATCCTAAGGAGCAACTGACCTGGCATATATGCAAGAAATTAGCTTTCTACAGATAACACTAACTTTTCCTAGTTCCCAGTGTGCACAAGAGAAGGTCAGTGTCCTTCAAGACAGTATGTATCTGAACTTTCTGGCCCAGCTTACTCTCCTTGTTTCCTTGACTTGACTAGGTTCCTTGGAATATTAAGGGGACATTCAGAAACATGGTGTTTTACTGTTCCCCTTCTCTTTAGGGATGATACAATAACCATGATACAATTAAAGAAATTGAAGACATTAACATTGATATGACATTTTAAAACTATATATATATATATATATTAGAATTTCACTAAAGTTTTTTTAATATAATTTTTCCATTCCAGAACTTAACCTAATATCCTACATTGCATTTAGTTGGGATATCTCCCTAGTTTTTTCCATGTCTGTGACAGTTTTCCATCCTATCCTTTCTCTTGTAGACTCTTGCAGCTGGGGAAGACCAGAATCATTAAAGGAATAGGTGAAATATCTCCAATGATTCAATTTCATGGTCACCAGATTATCAGATGGAACTTGAGTAGTAGGTGACATATTCCTCTTCTTTTTTTTTTCTTCTCCTCTTTGTTATCTTCTCTCTTTTCCCTTTTCTCTACAGATGTGGATCCAGCTCTTCTGCTGGAAGAATGGCCAAGGAGACTGAATACAAAGGTTTTGAGCTGGATCTGCTTCTGCTTTTTAAACTTTTTATATACTTCCTAAAATCCAGGGGAAAAAGCTATTACCTTCCTTTATCTGTCCTGGTCGTCACCTTGTCTGCCTAAGTTGCACAGGGTGATACATTTGTTCATGAGAGAGTTTGGTTATTTTTTCCCAAGTCAAAAACCATTTTAAGTGTGTGTGGGAGAAAGAGGAAACGGACTTGGGTTAGAAAATTAGGTGATATGCCCCTCTATCTAGCTCTCTGGTTCTGGAACCCTACCTAACCTCTCAAGGTCAGATACGGGGTAGGAGGAGTAGAGGTGGGTACGTGCTTTCTTTCCTCTACATATTATTTGCAAGCTTCCCAGGATCCTTCTCTAGTACTCCTGTGAAAAAATTCTTGCCTTACTGACCCCTCAGAATCTTTTGAAGTTTCTACATTTTTTCCCTCCCTATTGCATTTGTGCACTTCTTAGAGGGAGAACAATCTGCTTAGTAGCATTAATTTCCCACTCAAGCAGGATATCTATTCCCATATATGAAGAGATTGAATGATAAAATATGGTGGTGGAACCCACTTCTAGGCATTCATTCTTTCTTACATTTGCTCTAAATTACATTACAAAGCATTGACTTGATAAGGATCTGGGAACAAGAAGCATCCCACAAAAACAATTTCTTGCTAATGTGGGAAGATAAGAGTTATAAAATTTGTTAGGTAGTTTCAGTTTATCAAACATTTCCCATTTGTTTTCTCTTAAAACTTTCAGACAGGAACTACTCTCATAGAAAATAGCACATGTGGATTTGGGATTGATATTTCAAATTTTTTGATTCATCATTTTTATAAGTGTCCTATTTTTAAGCAAAATCTGAAGTATATGGATAGTTGTTTAGAAGTAATTATATACATGTAGTGGTAATATATTTATATTTTAAAACTCTCATAAAAATACAAGCTTAAAGAAGGTGAAATAAATATCAATTTCATTTTTTTATCAATAATTCAAAAACCGCTTTACTAGCATAATTAATGTATTAATATATTTAGTGAGAACAACATGACTGAATATATCTTTTATTTTGAAATTTCAAGTCTGATTTCTCAATTTAGTTTAATATTTGGTTTTAATTGTTGTCTTAACCTAATGTAATATATGAATGTAGAAAATTTTAGAAAAATGATTTATGAAAAATAATTCTCGATTTTTAATCTCATTCAAATTGCATACATTTCTTTCAATGAAATTAAGCAATTTAACTTCACTGTCCCTGATATCAATCCATGTTTTTGAAGAGTAATTAAAAGTTGTTGAATTTTTATATTTTTTAAACTTAGGTTTAAAACCATTTTTTAACCAGGAACAACACAAATATGTTCACTCTTACTGCTTTTGTTCAATATAGTTCTCAAAACTCTAGCCAGAGCAATCAGGCAAGAGAAGGAAATTAGAGGGATACAAAAAGGAAAAGAATTCAAGCTATCTCTATTTGCTAATGACAAGATCCCATATCTAGAAGACCCAAAAAACTTTTACCAGAATTATTTTCAAGCTAATAAATGAATTCAACAAAGTAGCAGGATACAAGATCAACACTCAATAACTTTCCTATGCTCCAACAGTGATTTTGCTGAAAATAAATTAGGAAAAAACTCCCATTCATAATAACCCCACAAAATAAAAACAAAGACAAAACAAAACCTTGGGAATTAATCTAACTGAGGAGGTAAAAGATTTCTATAATGAAAATTATAGAACACTGAAAAAAGAAATTGAAGACTTTAGAATATTGAAAGACCTACCATGTTCTTGAATAGGCAGAAATAATATGCCAAAATGATCATACCACCAAGAGCAATCTACATATTCAATGCAAAGCCCATCAAAATACCATTGCCAATCTTCATAGAACTAGAAAAAAAGTCCTTAAATTCGTTTGGAAAAATAAGAGAACTATAATAATCAAACTATTCTTGAGTGACAAGAGCAATACAGGAGACATCAAAACACCCAATCTTAAATTACACTGTAATTTTGTAGAAACAAAAATTGTATGGTATTGGCATCAAAATAGACGTGAAGGCCAATGGTACAAAATAGAAGACACAGAGATAAACCCATATACTTAAAGCCATCTGGTACTTGACAAAGGTGCCAAAAATATATATCATAGAAAAATTAACCTCTTTCAAAATGGTGCTGGAATATCCGTATGTAGAAGAATAAAGCTGAACCCTTATCTCATATCCTGCACAAAAGTCAAATAAAAATGGATCAAAGACTTAGGAATTAGACCAGAAATTTTGGAAGCACTAGAAGAAAACATAGGATCAATACTCCATCATATTTGTTAACAAGACCAAATTCCTTAACAAGACACTTAAAGCTCTACAAATAAAACCAAGAATCAATAAGTAGGATGCAGTCAGATTAAAACACTTCTGCATAGCAAAAGAAATGATTGAGAATATGAAGAGAGCCTACAAAATGGGGGGAAAATTTTTGCTAGCTGCTCCTCTGAAAGGAGATTAATATCCAGAATACATAAAGAACTCAACAAACTTAACATCAAAAGAACAAATAATCTAATCAATAACGGGGCAAAAGAACTAAACAGATTTCTCAAAAGAAGAAACACAAATGACCAATGAATATATGAAAAAATGTTTAGTATCACTAGCAATCAGATCAGGGAAATGCAAATCAAAATTACCCTAAGATTTTATCTCACTTCTGTCAGAATGGCAATTATTAAGAATACAACAAATAGTAAATGCTGCCGGGGATGTGGGGAAAAGGTACACTCATACATTATTAGTGGGACTGCAAATTAGTAAAACCACTCTGGAAAGCAGCATAGAAATTTCTCAAAAGACTAGAAATGGAACCACCATATGATCCATCTATCCCACTTCTTGGTATTTATCTAAAAGATCTAAAATAAGTATACTAGAGTGATGTAGCCATTTCAATGTTTATAGCAGCACAATTCACAATAGCCAAATTATGGAATCAGCTCAGATTCCTATTAATAGATGAATGGATTGAGAAAATGAGGTATATTACACAGCCATACAGAGGAATGGAAAGGCTTTTGCTAGTAAATGGATGGAAATGGAGGACATCTTGCTAAATGAAACAAAATCAGACTCAGAAAATCAAGGGTCAAATATTTTCTCTCGTACGTGGAAGCTAGAGAAAAATAAGGGAAAGAAGGTGAAAGGGATATGATGTCATAAAGATATAGGGAAGGTTAGTGGAGTGGAGGAAGGAGGTTGAAAGGGAAGGAGGATGGATGGGAAAGGGGAGGAAATACTGAATCAATTTAATAAAATCACATTATGTGCATATACCACAGGGAATTTAACCTTTATGTGTAAAGCGAAAAATAAATAATAAATTAGTGAAAGGAAGATCAGAGGAGTAGAAGTAGAAGAGGGATAGGGAGGAGGGGAGGGAAAGTGGGGGTGGGAAATGGGGCAAACAGATGACGGAATCAATCAGATTCCATGCATGTATGATTATGTCAATAAACCCAACTTCCATGTATAACTATATTTCTCTAATAAAAATCACATTTTTTATTATAGAATAGCAGTTAGGAAGCATAATTTGGGGTCTAGGTGTTGTGATATAACAAAAAAGAATTTCTTCACACATTTCAAAATGAATATGCAATGTGCCTTAACTAAGAAATGTTTGTAAATGTTAATATTTTGGCCCAATTTCTGCAGTATTGACAATATTCTGAAATTTGTTTCTATAAAATCCCCAACACACTTTCTATATGCCTTCCAACAACATGTAGAATGCATTTTAGTTTTATGTTGTGTCTATGAGCAGTTCTAGCTATTTTACTGTAGGAGGAAGAACATGTATCCTTAAATCTGGTAAGAATATAATAAGATAGAGAATGACCAGTATAGTGAAAAACAGATTTCTACACCAATGTTAACTCTGATCAAATAGTGACAGTAGAGATTTCTTTATTGAAGACAATATGGAAGTCACATCCAGGATTGGTATAATTGTACTCCTTAGGCATGGTGTAATTTCAAGGAATTTAATTAAAAATCAATCATTTAGTAATTAGTGTTTTAATAAAAAGTCAGCATGATGATTCAGTTTTTATCAATTTCTCGTTATAGACTCATCCCTATTGTTGTGGTTTGGATGTGAGTTTTCCCCCAAAAGTGCATGTGAGACAATGCAAGAGGTTCCAGAAGTGCATGTGATACAATGCAAGAAGTTTCAGAAGAAATGATTGGGTTATAAGAACCTTAACCCATCAGTAAATCAATCACCTGATGGGATTAATTGAGTGGTAACTGAAGGCAGGTGTGGCGTGGCTCTAGGAGGTGGGCATTGGGAGTGTGGCTTTGGGATTCGTATTTGTATATATTTGTATCTGGTGAGTGGAGTCTCTGCTTCTGGATCACCATGTGAGCTGCTTTCCTCTGCCACACTCTTCCACCAGGATGTTCTGCCTCACCTTGAGCCCTGAGGAATGGAGCCAGCCTTCTGTGGACTAAGTCCTCTAAAACCGTGAGCCCTCAAATAAACTTCCTCCTCTACAATTTTGCTGGTCAGGTCTTTTAATCACAATGGTGAAAAAGCTGACTAAAACATGTATTTTCATCATTTTGTCTCAACAAGGCAATGTCTCTTTTGCAACAGATACTGGTCAATTTGGGGTGCGAGTGTGAGTGATGGTAGAAATCATTACTGTTGATTAGAATGAAGTTTGGGAAGCGCAGAGAGAAATTACCATAGGTGTGCATCATCATGAAATATTAAATCCCAACTCCTGTTTTTTTCATTCTTTTTCTTTCTTGGTATATCTCAAAGGTATTCAAAAGGGCTGGCAAAATGGGTCACAAGGAGACCCATGAGAAATGTGTGTGACAAATATATGTGCCTTTTTACTTATTCATTTGGTAGGTGTTAATGGGAGCTTGATCTGTGTCAACTACCATCTGGCATTATGAGCCATATTAGTGAGCAAAATCAACATGATTTCATGGAGCCAACACACCTTCTACAAAAATGTAAGGAAAAGAAAGGTAAATAGGACATGTGTTTAAAAGACATAAAACTTCATATGTGTAATCAGTGATTTAACACTTGGGCTTTATATTTCATGAGTGTATTGTGTGCACTTCACATGAGTGATAGATGTTTCTTAAATTCTCAATGGTATTTAATTTATATAACTGAGAAGAAGGTTCTAGAACAGTGTTCTAGTGACTCTCTGATGAATATAGTCTGAATAAAGATATATAATTAGCTTTGAAGTCATGATTGTATTAAATTACTTTTTTAAATGTTTATTTCATTTATGTGGTTGGGATAGTTAATTCTGAAGCAATATTACCTGTTGTCAAATTATGTTTTAATTGGTTCAAAATATTTGTAAATTTTCAAGTACAAATATAATACATACAAAGTAATTAAAACACTGAGAAGGGCTAAATTATTTTTTGGGTGGGTAAAGTGTTGATGCTAGGTTGTAAAAATTAAGTATTCCTCATGTGAAATACTTGGAATCAGATTTTGAATTTTGTGGATGTTTTTTGGATTTTGGAATGTTTACATATATATGATGAGATATTTTATGGATGGAGCCCAAGTTTAACACTACATTTATTTGTGTTTCATTTACATCTTATATTCACATAACTTGAAGATAATTTTATGTAATATTTCTAGTGTGCCTACAGTTTGACTGAGACCAATCACATGAGGTCAAGTGTGGAATTTTCCACTTTGGGCATCATGGTGATGCTTAAAAAGTTTTGGATTTCACAGGTTCTTGGATTTTCAGACTAGGGATGTTCAATTTGTACTTTGATAGTTTTTACTTTCTAGGAATAATGAAGTAAATTAGTTTACATTTGATGATTTTTCAAAATAAAATGAATCTATTCAAACTCAATTTATCTGAAATTAACACAGTGTCAATTAGCTATAGCTATTGAGATTTTAGAAAAATTTGATTAGTTGTATAGTCAATGAATTCTCTCACTAATGCCATCTTTGGGAAATTTATATCAGCTATCTTAGTTAAAATAAAAAATAAATAATTATTTTTTTATACAATTGCCACTCCCCCCTTTACTTATTTTTGTCCTTTAGCTGTGATACAGCATATCCAAAATGATGGAATATGTGAAGATACTAAGTGTGTTGGAAAATAAAATTGTCAGATTTAAAAAGAATATAGATTATTGCAGACAGAAGAATATAGATTACTATAGATAGTGCAATGGTAACTGGGAAACATAAAATAGACCTTCCAAACAGGAGATTTAGATCAATAAACCATTTTAAAAGCTTCCAAAGCTTTAGCTCTTGGAAGCTTTTAAGATGCTGTGAATCTGAAATTGTATGTTTTACAATGACTCAAGAGCATTGGGGCAGATTTAGGAGAATAATTCTTAAAGATGGATGATGTCTTAAAATTGTGTGACAATATTGTATGAGCACATCCTTATACATTTTTAAAGTCACTGATATAAAATATTGGGTTGTCTTGGTGAGCTGTTTTAAATAACAAAGCACAACAGACAGCTTTGCACTAAGCCTAAGAGTTTGGCTGATTCTGAGATGGATAAAAACAACTAATTTCTAAGCAGAAATCCAGTTTAAATAAATGAAGCCCTTGATAGCTTCTTGACATGAGTAAAAAAAAGAAGCTATAAAAATGACCTTAAATTGGCATTTATAGTTGGACAGCTGAATGTATGAAATCTTATTTGAAATTTCCACTACCAGTGTGATTGTTTGAGGTTGGAGATAAAACAGATTATTTTATGTACCCCAAATTTCAAGATGTTCTAAGCAGAAATAATCAAAATGTTATGTATTTTCAGTACATTTGAATTACAATTCAGTACTTCAAGGGATTAGAACTATACAGAATATGAAAGTCTCAAATTTCATGCAGTATATTGGAGATTGACAGAAGTCACAAACTTTTTCTTTTGCCTTTTCTTAAACCTCATTGTCTAATAATTCCAGTTCAGAGCTCCCAGTTTGGTCCCTTCATCACCAGTGTTTCCTGATTCACAGGTTCCATGTCAGCTCTTGACTGACTCTCATGACTTTGTGCTCCTGTGTGTCGTGTTTCAAGGAACTGGTTAGAGTTAGTTATGATTTTTGCCCTGGATCCTTCCTTATTTACCCATCTGAACTGGCTTTCCTTGTTTTCAGTCTTCGAAAATTTTTGTTACTCTTTGAATATTTTGTCTCCTTGCACTTCCCCTTTGGTCATTGTCAACTTGTCATTCTCTTAGAGTACTTTTCTGTGCTAACCGTGGACACTCACAGGATTTATATTCTCCCTCTAGTTCCCCACACTTTCTGATGGAGTTCAGAGATTAGTTCACCATCTTATCTTCCCTCTATTGTTTTACATTAGATCTTCATCTTGGAACTTGGTGATACCATAACAATTTGGTAAATTTCTGACACTGGGCCATTTACAAATTGTAAACTCTGAAACTTAAACGTTGTTCTTTTTTGGCAGTTATGTTACCAGATTTTTTTTTTTTTTTGTACTTACTCCATTGTGTTAACCTACATCATGAAAAAAATCTGAAGAAAGACAAGGCTGAACTAATAACAATTGTTGGGATACATTTTTTTTTCTTTGTTCTTCCCCGAAGAGGTTATATTGGTCATCTTATTTGGTGAATTCTCCAAAATCCATTTTTTTCTGACTCTTAGGCATGCAAGTTTTTAGCATATTAGAGGGAATCCAGTTTTCAAAAGCACTGATGTCAAAATGTGAGAAGGCAAATGTTTCACTTGAGAAACAGTAATGCTGGGAATGGTGATTCTCATGTCATCTGACTCATTCATAATTTTTCAACTGACTAAAACCAAATCCTGATCAAAAGTTTGCTTTGTGAGAACAAGGAGAGGGAATTATATGAAAATTCTTTTAGTGAACAAGGTTAAGACAGCTTCATTCAGTCATTTCCACAGAGATTCCTTGAGCTATGTTATCTCCAATGTTTGTATCAGTCATTGTTCCAATATAAGCAGGAAAATAATTTATTGAAAGACTTTTGGTTGATTTGCGGAGATCATAGATGGTTGGGGAGCCAGAACCTGAAAGTACGCAGGAGTAAAGTAAGACTGTGCCAAAGCCATGCTAGGAAACCCAGTAGGCAGCGATACCACTGTCTGTAGCTATACTTGGCATAGGTCACTGTAGTCACTAGTCCACCTTCCATATGGTAGTACCTTAAAACTCAATGTGCTATAGCAGTTTTATGATTTCTGCTCTATTGCACCCCAGTTCTGGATTCTAGGCCTAGTGGCTTTTGCAGATTAGATGGATTTCTACCAAGACACATATTAAGTGGATATCCTACTCTTAGAAACTAAGGAGTTTATTAGAATGCCTCTGGCAATGTTTTCTTCTTCAAATAGGGATTGGCCAGGAACTGTTGACATTTCCTTCTGGGATGCCAATAGTACATATACCTGTGTCAGAAAGACCTGATCTCAAGTTTCAACTCTACCACGCTCTCAGAGTGTCAGGAAAAAACACCAAAGAGTGCTTAGTACATTACTTGGCATGGTTAAGTGCCCCATAAACACAGTTAGTCTTGTAGTTTCTAGGTCTGCCCAGCCCTCTTCTAATTCTCGTGTCCTCTCTTTGGTTTATTCCTAGATATCAGGTAAATGATTGTAAGTAGTTCTGCTCTCAGACTTCACATACTGGTTTTCTACTTTATATATCAAGGGCAGTAAGGTTTTCCTTACTTCTTTTTTTGGCGGGGGAGGTGGGTACCAGGGATTGAATTCAGGGGCACTTGACCACTGAGCCACATCTCCAACCCTATTTTGCACTTTAGTTAGAGACAGGGTCTCACTGAGTTGCTTATTACCTCACTTTTGCTGAGGCTGGCTTTGAACTCATGATCTTCATGCCTCAGCCTCTGGAGCAGCTGGGATTATAGGTGTGTGCCATCAAGCTCAGCTGGCTTTCCTTACTTCTAAGAAAACTCGACTTAGTCCCCAGTGACAACATTTATAAGGGTTGTTATATAAAGAATAAATAAGATTACATATGAGAACATGACTGGCATATTATGTAACATATATTAAAAATTCAATAGGTATTCACTTTTATTTCCTGTCTTGGAATTTGTAGTTAGGATAAACTAACTAGTCATCTTTACACATTTAATATTATCAGCACTAGGCCAATTTCTTTAAATGGTCATTTGTCGGGGTCTTAAGCCCCCTGCTCTTCTCGACCAGCGACAAGGGAAGGGGACACTCCCCAACAAGGTCAGACTGGGATAGGTAGGGCCGACTGACCGCCCACTCCCAGCCCTCCAGGTGGAGGACAATCAGACGCATCAGGGAGACCAGTCACAGCAGGAACTCCTTTATTGAGGAAATCGCACAGCTTTTATGTAGGGTGGGGGCTAGGTGGGAACCAATCGGCTTAAAGGTCAGCAAGGCAGGGGTGTTCACACAGGCGAGAGTCCCATTGGACTATATGGCAAGCACGAGCTGATCACATTTGCAGAATTGTTGTTAACCAATCCCTGACAGTGGTCCAGTTTATCATCATGAACCTTTGAAACCGCCTTTGAACCTTGATTTTGCTCACTCGCCAGGGAGTAAGGAGTCAGCCTGAGTTAGTTAACATGTCATTAGTCCCAACAGTCATTTCCTTAATCCTCAGGAAAGATAAATGAGGTAGGTAGTATAAATTTACTTGCTTCACAGATGAAGAATCATTCTTACAGAGGGAGAGGTAGCAACTGGACACTTAGTGTGTTCAAGATGGAGCCTGTGTCTCATCTTGATAGTTCCTTAACATCTTAAATATCTGTGTGTATGTATCACCTTGGTAGTACCAAGTAAATGCTTCTTAGAGTAACAAAGAAATTTTGAATCTATAAGTTTATTTCAGTTGAAAGTTTTGTAAGAGGTGGGGAAGTTGTGGAAAAACCTAGTAAAAATAGAAATTTTACTTTTAAAGTCCCCAAATTTAATGATAAAGAAGACTACATAAACATTTCTCCTAAATGATTATAACAGAGTAGAAGCAATATCTTTTTCCTTTAGGAGACAGAGACATGCTTTATTAGAAATCATGGTGTATTAAAAGCAGACCTATAAGGGCTTGAATCATAGATTCACTACTCACTGCTCTTAGGAGTTCAAGAAAATTAATCACTTAGCTTCAGCCTTATTTATTGTAAGATGGGAAAAATAATGAAATCACTTGATGTATGTGTGTGAACACAAATGTGCATACTTTTCCTGTTTTAGTGGAGAAGCTCTTCTGAAAGAAGGAAGTTGAAGAGATGAAATCTGTGCCATGACTTGCCATGCCATCTCTCTTGAACAGAGTGCTAAAAATGCCTGTGGACAAGCCTGGTTTTCTGACTACTGTGCTGACAGTGGGGAGACCAGGTCATTTTTAATGTTAAAAAGGCACCCCAAATATGTGAAGACATAGCATTGATTATGACCGTGGATGTCTCAGTACACATAGATCTGTTGTGATAAAGACATGTGAGGCAATATGTGTTTGCAGCAGAGAGGCCAATAAAATACTTAAAAACCAATAATTTTTAGTAGACTGTACAGAAAATGCTAATCTGAGAAACCTAGTAATGAGCTTTCACAGATTGGGGATATAAAAAATGTTGACTTAGCTAGACTTAAAAGGGAAAAAGAAATATTAGGATCATTTACAAAAGAGATAATAAAGCAAACAGAAAAAGTCAAAAGACTGCAGACCAATAAATTTCTTTACTAGCTGTATTAGTTTTTGTTTACTTCTTATTTCTAATCAATATTACAGAATGCAATAGAAGCACAAAATGTAACAAAAAAGAAATAAAGAAAATTAACTTGAGAGGAACAAAGAAAAATGATTTATCATAATATTTAGGACTCTAGGGAAAGATCCAGATAAATGGCAGTTTAGATTATTTAAGAAGAAGAAAAAATGGTGGAGAGTTCTTAGCAGATTTGTGAGATCTGGATAAATAATATTTAGAGTATCAAATTTGTATGAGGTAAAAGTATTTTCCTAATCCGAGACACTTTACAGAAGACATTAAGTTATTACCAAAAAACCATATATAAGAAAAAGAAATTTTAATCTTTTCTTGGCAGATACTAGACCTGAGTTTTAATTAATATTCAGAATCTTTATCTTAAAATAAGTATAAAATGAAAATAATTAATTGATGTTGTAATATACTATATGAAAAGGACATCAACTGGTAAACACTGAGAAATAAATCTTGGGTTTCTCATGTAACAGAATGGAGTGTTTAATCTGAGAAATCCTCTGAAAACCAAAATAATTTAACTGACATTCTCATTAATCTTTACTCTCAGAAGAATGCAGTGTTTTTTAAGAACAGACTTACGAAAAATTAAACTTGTATATACAATGAAGAGACTTGTGGATAAGTAGTTATTAAAAATGAGGGACAAAGACAGCAAGTAAGTTCTCAGATTGATGCTGCTAACTGCAATGCAGGTATAGTGACATTTGGCAAGATTTTTGACACTATGAATTTAAAATTTTTATTCCATTTATCATTCATTGAATAGATAATGGATTCTTTTACCCATGGAAAGTATTTTAAACACAGAAAGTTGCTTTGAATGATGGAGTATTTTTTCCTCAAAAGTAGTGGAAGTCTTCCTTATCACTTTTAAAGGCCTAAGCAATAGAACTGATTTCATGTGTGGTTGTAAAATTTTCAGTTACTACATCTGTTTGTTTTTCAAAAAAATTGCAGATTTAGATGAACCAAATTGACAACAGCATGTTAAGTTTTATGGTCACTTTTCTTATGTTAGTGATGTCTGATAGTAAAATTCTATTCTAACATATTTTCCTATTGGAAAGAATAGAAGAAATTTGGATGCAATATTAGACTAAATAGGATCATTGAATCTTAGGGATTTGTAGCTTTTTGTTATGTTTTTCTAATTAAAATTTGCATATCAAAAGTAATGAATTCAGACTACAATGTTGTTTAGACCTCAATATTAAGAAAAAATAAATAAATTTAAGTATATATGGATTAGGATTAGGGTGAAACGTTAACAAGGATGTTAAACAAAATTTGATGAGAGATTTAAAGATAACTTTAACCATTTATAACAAGCTAGCAATCTATGGACCAAACACCACTCACTAATTGTTTTGGTAAATAATTTTTGTTTGGAACTCAGCCATACTCATTTGCTTACATGTCTATGGATGCTTTCATTTTACAATGGCAGATTTAATTAGCTGTAGCATAGACTGTATAATTTTTAAAGCTCAAAATATTTGCTCTATCTTATTTATATTTACTGACTATGATGTAAATGATGTTTGGAAACAATTTTTGTCCTATAACAATTCTTAAGCCATGAAGGCCTTGAAACCCAAGATTAGGGCAAATCATATCCTTTTGTCCAGAGCCTTATTATTATTTTTTTTATTTCAATTTTTAGGTTATATGGAAAATATGTATTATTTTCCTCTAAAATATCTCTTGAATGATTCCAAAGTTATAAATTCTGTGAAAAATTTAAGATGAGAAAGAACTAGCAGATTGTTTAAGGACTCTTAATATATATAACCTTCAAAGAGTCCAACACCTGTTTAAATAGGCACAATTTTATCAGTTTGTATGTATGAGCATCATTTTTATGTAAAGGCCAATAGTTTTATGACATTATGATAAAGGCTCAAATAATTTTCTTAATAGTTGTGTCTCAGAAAATGTAAGAATAACTGATCTATACAAATCATAATCTTTAAAGATAAGAATTTTGAGGCCAAGAAGGTTAAGATGAAAATTTTCCAAAGTTGTGTAACTAGAAGTAAAGGCCAGACTTCTTGCTCTTGCTTAAGAGGTCTTTCTTCATATTGCTTATCAGTTTTCCAAAACAAAATTATGACATAAAAATCAGAAAAGCTAAATATATGTGAAATTAAATGTGATATGCAGTTAGGCTTTATAATCTCACTTAGAATGTTTATTATTTCATCACTTTGAAGGTGAAGGAGGTGAGGAACATGCTAGACTTGGAATCTCTTTAGGTTCTTCAGGGTGTTTGTGTGACATTATCTGAGAATGGTACATACAGTTTTATGTGAAGTCAAGCAGGTTTAGTTTTTTTTTTTTTGACTTAAAGCTATTTCACCAATTATAACATTCAAAGGGATGACCAGAAAACTCAGTTGACCCTAGTACTACAGCCATCAGAAAACTAGAGATGTTATGGTTTGAATTTTGCTCATTTTTTCTATTCTTAGTGTATATTAGCTCCTCTCGTGTCTTTGAGTAGAGAAAAATGGGAAACCCAACCCTAATTTAAATGCTTTAAGCTGTCATTTTCTTGTTGGTTGATTGTTGCTGCTTTGTATAACTTGAACATGGACATCATGTTGAGCATGGTGCTAATGAAAGGTTCACTGTTGTGCAGCTTCCCTAGATGTTGGTGTTTTGATGTGAGAATTGCTTACCACTTGTACTTAACCTGCTGATGACATTCATGAGCATCCTTCTTCTGAGATTGCCTCTCTTTATTCCCATGATAGTTAATATTATGTTTTATCTTGACTTAGATAATAACTCAGAGCCCAGATATTTGGCCAAACATTATTCTGGGTGTTACCATAAGCATGTTTTTGGTGTAGGTTAATATATGAGTTGATAGCTCTTCCTAATATGGGTAGAACTTATGCCGTCAGTTGAATGTTTGAATAGAGCCAAAAGTTGAATCTTCTGAGAGAGAATTCCTCTCACCTGACTACCTTTGAACTGGAACATCAGATTTTTCCTACCTTCAGACTTGAACTGTAACATTGGTTCCTCCTGGATCTTAAGCCTACTGGTCTTTAGACTGGAATTGCACTATCAGCCCTCCTAGGCTGACAAGTTGCTGATTCACTCTCTAGATTGTCACCACAATCATGTGAGCCAATTCCTTATAATAAATCCCTTCCCCCTTACTTTCTCATTCCCATACCTGTATTGATTCTGTTTCTCTCAAAAACCCTGAGTCCTATACTTCCCATGTTGTGGAAGTCCTGTCACACTAACTCCCAATCTCATTTGCACTCCATGGACAGCTCCAGGTATCTGTGAATGTGCATGCATCTTACACATCTTCCAGAAGCCAGGGGACAGATTTTCTGCCTTTGCTTTGACATCTTCATGTATCTACTAGAGATATCCCTAGAATGGGATGGAGGGTAAGGAAAGCCACATTTGAAGTGGCTTTTGGGCAGTTTCTGACCCTTTTCCAGAAGCTCTAGAATTGATTGAATTCACTTCTTTAGAGTTCCTTTATAATTTTGTGTATTTAGAATATTTTGTCATGAACATTGGGCCTTTGCCATAATTGTGGAACATACTAGTTCATATAAATTCACAATATGTGTTCTCATTTTACTGTGTCATTATTATATGGGTAGTAATATTGGGTCCAGTTTTTTCTTCTATTGCAAATATACTATAATGAGCATCCAGGTTCATACCTTTGGTTGCTGATATTATTTCCCCCCTAAGGTAAATAGTGGAGCATTGAAAATATATTGACCAATTATTCTCAAAAGCGACTACTCTCATTTATTTCCCCAACCTCAAACACATAATATGCTCAAATATACTTATAATAGCAATATGCAATCAAAGGAACAATGGTATATTTTTAATATCAATTTTGTTAACGATGTGAACTTTTATACACTGCTGATGGGAAGAAAGAGGAAAGAATTAAAGCAGTATTCATATCTGCTACTTTTTCTTATATATTAGAAATATAGAAAAAATTGAAATATAACAGATACAGGAAAACCTCTTGACAAAATTCCATACTTGATTTATAAAATCCTGAAGAAACTAGGGATAAAAGGAACTTATTTTCAATATCAGAAAGTTTACAATATGACAGACCCAAAGCCAAAATTATAATGAATAAGGAAAAGTGATAAAAAGCTTTCTTGTAAATTAGGGCACAAGACAAGACTATCCACTCTCATCACTCATATTCAACATAGTACTTGAATTTTAGCCACAGCAATTAGGCAAAAGAAAGAAATAAAAAGTATACAGATAGGAAAAGAAGCCAAATTATCCCTACTTACAGATAATATTATCCTATTTTTAGAAGACCCTAAAGGTTTCACCCTAAAGATTTCTAGAGCAGATAAATTCAGCAAAGTAACAGGATAAAAAAATCAACATACAAAAATCGATAGCTTTTCTATACACCAATAATGAATCCACCAAGGAAAAAATCAGACCAAAAAAACTACATTATCAATAGGTTCAAAAATTGTTAAAATCTAACAAAGGGTGTGAAAGACCTCTCAAAGGAAAATTACAAAATGCTGAAAAAGGAAGAAGACATGAGAAGATGGAAAGATCTTTCATGTTCATGGATAGGCCAAAGTAATATTGTTGAAATGGCCATATTAACAAAAGCAATCTACAGATTCAATGCAATCCCCATTAAAATACATAATCACATTCTTCACAGAAGTAGAAAAACAGAACAAAAAGATCCAGAATACCCAAAGTAATACTGAGCAAAAGGAGTGATGTTGGAGGCATCAAATTACAATACAGAAGGTCATAGTAACAAAAATATCATGGCACTGGCATAAAACTAGATACTAAACCAAGGGAACAGAAGACACAGAGACAAAGTCATACATGTATAGTCCCTTGATCCTTGACAAAGACGTCAAAAGCATACATTGGAGAAAAGACAGTTTCTTTAAAAAGTGGTGCTCAGAAAATTGGATATTCATGTGTAGAAGAATGAAACTGAATCCCTATCTCTAACTTGGTACAAAAATCAACTCAAAATGACCAAAGACATAGGAATTAGACAAGAAATTGCAACTGGTTTTTGCACAATGGTGGAGATTCTGCCCCAGTAAGAGATAAGTGAGAGAGGGAGACCTTAAGGGAAAACAATGTCTGTAATTCTAGGCTTAGGGGACAGGCATTATTTTGGAACAGTGCTTGGAAATTTTGGTTTAAGAAGGATGTTAATCAAAAGCAATGGAGATTTTGGTGAGCAGCAATTAAGGAGAGCACCCGTAGCTCTAATATATAACACAGAAGTTTAAGAGACAGAAGCAGGATACAAAATTCTGAAAAAGTTCCCATTGGGATCACCAATACTCTTGGGGTAATAAAGATTGTGCTAAAGTGGTTGACTATACTCACTGAGGAGCAATTAGAAAGATATGGAATAGACTTGAATATATCCCAGGCCATACCCAGACCAATCAGCAAAGGGCTGACTCTGCATTGGCACTAAAGATTTAAGCATAACTTCTGACAAATGAAGTATTGAAAGATAAAGTACTCTATCAGGGTAAACTCCTAGGAAGCCAGGCTTAGAAACAAGAATTACATGTGTCCCTGGCAGTCTGGAACACTATGTATATGATCAATGATGTGACTTTTCAAAAGTAACTAGAACAGAAAAACACACTACAGGTCTCTGGTTGATGAACTGTCACAGCAGCTTCTAAGGTACCATACTAACTAGTCAGGAGAATTTAAGTACAATCTTTAATAAGTAATTAGCTTATGTTGATCTAACAGTAACACCTAGGTAGCCAAGCTAAAAGGTTAAAAGTAAGAAAAAAAATCTCAGTAGGTGCATCAGAGTCTGAATATTTAGAAGAAATAGAAATAGTCACTGATCAAATAAATTTTCAAGGAAACAATAACAACATTGAATGTTTATGGTGGGAGAATTAATAACCACAGATACTATAACATGTTATCTAAAATATTTCATTTCAACAAATTATTATCAGATATGCAAAGAAATAGGAAGCATGGCCCACAAAACCTATGGGGAGGGACGTACCAGAAAATAAAAAATGATTTTTAAGGACCCATGGCATTGAACTTAGCAATAAACTCTTCAAGCAGCCATCATAAGTATACGTATTCTCAGAGGACTAAGAAGACTAGATCTGAAAAGACTAGGTCTAAGCCTGGTTTCCTAAAGGAAGATATGATGACAATGTCTCATCAATAGAGAATATAGTAGAGACATTAATCATAAAAAATGATGGAGTTCAAATGTATAATCAATTAAATTGGTAGAAGTAAAAAGTGAACATGAAAATGGGTTAATTTTGCATTTTAAAAACAGAAAAAACACCAATAAAAAGTAAACATACCAATGTGCACACCATTAAGTGTACAAATATATTCATATTGAGAAAATGTTTGAAGAAATCATGGCTGTAATATTTCAAATTTGATGAAAATCATCAATGTATATGTGTAAAAATCTCAGTGAACTCCAAATTAAAAACACAAAGACCAAAACACATTATAATCGAAACACCAAAACACATTATAATCGAATGCTGATATTAAGACAAAAGGAAAAAATTTCAAAATCTGCAAAAAAGACTTATCACTTTCAAGGGAATTCCAATAAAGGCAAGAGTTGATTTTGCATAAGAAACAACTGAAGACAGAAGGCAGTTGTATAACATACTTATAGGACTGAAAATAAAACTTTTAACCAAGGATACCTATGGTTGGCAATGGTGTCCTTCAAAAATGAAGGCTGTCAGGAACGCTCACCTCTGAGGGCCCATGGAGGCAGGCACGCCCTGGCCTGATCTTCAAGATGGCACCTGGCTGCGTGCCAGAAAAAGCTTGAAGCTGTTAACAAGTTTCAGGAAGTACTCCTGATTGGCTGATGTACCTTGTGCTTGGCTTGTGTGCAGTACATGTTTTAGGCGTTTACGGATATGTCTATGCATTCACTGCAGGGACAACTTTCTGATTGGTCCCTGTATTCTTTATAACCTGGAGTAGTTCCGCATTGGAGCCTTTTGTCCAGATTAAAGAGAAGAAGCTTCACTGCACCAAAAAAGGCTTACTTGTTATCATTTCCTCCGCTGGCGGAGGGAAGTGATAGAAGGCAAAAGACATTCTTAGAAAAAGATAAACCAGAGAATTTGTTGCTCTCTTCCCTCCTTTACAAGTATAGATTTGATTATTTATGTGTAATGTATTAAGGAAAATAAATAATTTATGCGTTACACTACTTCCCTTCTCACCTTGCTAAAGAGACACCAACCTCTGAGAGTAAGGATTCCATAGTGCTGAGATGGTGAGGTTGTGAACCTTTGTGCATGGATTTAGAAGTAATTTTAACTAGAAGGAGGGTATGTAGGGGAATTCCTGAAGTTAGAAAGCACAGGATTTGTAGTTTTCAAATTGTGGATACAGCACCTCATTTTTTCTAGTGCCCTGAGAAGGAGGAAGGTTCTCCTACAGGAATGAAGAGACTGAACACCATGACCTATGCCCAAGGGACACAGTTCTACCCTCTGAAAAATTCTTGTGACCAGAACTGTCCTAAAAGCAGTAGTGCTACTGATTTTACCTTACTGAATTACACGATCATCATTTCAGTTATCAACAGACATTGTAATCTTAAAGGGCTGTTCCTGACATGTTTCAGACTATATAAAATTCTAGAGTCATTTTTATGGTCTTCGGGTTGGATATGTTACTTATTCTACTCCTTTAATCCCTGTTCTACATTCACAACTGAGATTGAATTTTTGATGGTTAGGTAGGTAGAGTTCAAAGAAAGTCCATCTGATTAATATGAATAATGAAATGGGGAGATGTGATTATTTTTTAACTCTGAATATTAAATAATATGTTCACTTTTCCTTCAGGTAGACATCTGATTGATTTTCTGGCTATGATTTAAGATGATGTCCAGTGAAACATAAAGTATAAAAATATATAACTTAAAAGGTTGAAAAGGAATAGTAAATTATAGAGTTTATTTCAAGAAGATAGAAGAAAATAATACTAATCTAATCCATTTGCATTGTTAGTTATGGATGAAATTATTAGACATTTTTCTGCATTTCTTTTTTGCCACTGTTTCAACTATCGTTCCCAGGATGTTATAGAGTGTATACCTTAAGTTTTACCTAACTCACAATGCTCTGGAGAACAATTCCTTTGTGTTTTTGCCAAGCAAAACTAACCTCTAGAAATGTGCCTTCCCTGAATCAGTTGCACATGGTCATTGTTTCAGGTTAAAATGGAGAGTTTGATTCATTTACAGATGGAAAGGGGCTTTAGGAGGGGAGGCTAGAGTGACTCTGCATCTTATAAAGTTAAAAAGGAGAGTGGACTGATTTAACTCTGTTTTGAGGTAGTACTCTGTAAGTCAGGCATTCCCAAATGTCAGCATCACAGGGTAAAATCTTGCTTTCCAGGCATGACAAGAACAGAGCAAGGGCCTGGGGTTGTGGCTCAGTGGTAAAACACTTGCTGAGCACACAAGGCCCTGGTTTCGATCGTCAGCACCACCTACAAATAAAAAAATAAAGGTATTGTGTCACCTACAACTAAAATATATTAAAAAAAGAAAAAAAGGAACAGAGCCAACTGTGTTTTGAATGCCCTCTCTTTTACTTGTTTGCTATATGTCCATCTCTTATGAAGACCATTGTTCTGATAATAATTTGATATTATTTTAGTTCTTTATTGCTTATGAAATATCTTTGAGTATAGTAACTCCATTTAATTCTACAAAATAACTGAAGACAGATATGCACTACTGTGTTACTTTTATAAATGAAGAAATTTCACTCTAATAGTTCTTACAACAAACCAATTGTAGTGATGAACTAGAGTGCAAGTGTAGTTCTCTAAACACATGGTCTGCAAACTCTCAAGCCACTCGAGGTAAACATAGGGAGCTTATTCAAATGAAGATATCTTGGCTATACTCCATTTCTCCAGAATCAGAATCTTTGTGGACATTCCAGGGTGAGCATCTGAGGGTGAGCTCACCTGAGGGCAAACACAATACAGATACATAGAAGACTGTGTTTCAAAAAACACACTGACCATGGGAATGAATTTTGAATTTTTAATACAAATAATTAGTCAAATTGTGTATGCATTTAAGTAAGTATAACTTTTTGGGATGAATTATTACTCAAGTTCTCACATTAAATTTTTTGGTTTTTCCTCCCAATGTTTGATAGGCATCCATGACAAACATACTCTATTTTTATTACCTCAATCCCCAAAATTAAGTGTACATAAAATAACAAGGGAGATTTTGAAAAAAAAAATGCAGTACTGGAGGTTACATCATAGAAAAGCTTATTCTCTTGCTTTAGGCTTAAGTTCTCACAAACAGTTATATGCTCTCACACTTATGCAAAAAAGAGCTTAGAAACGAGAATCTTTTATGTAATGGACAGAAGAAAAGAGCAGTGGGCATGGGACTCTGTGGATGAGAGTGGAAGGCCTAGAGACAAAGCTTCCTTTGCATGAATATTATCCATCACTTTTACCAGAGAGCATTAGAGGCTGAGACAGTACTGCAATATGGTTCATTTCATTGTTATCACTTGAAAGCCACTTGTTGACAATAATTAGTTCATTCATATTTCAAGACTGATACTCCAGTCTTCTGTATCCAGCAAGTCTTTATCCAGAGGTCTTTTTCATACATTCTACGTCAAAATATTTTAAAGATTCAGGATGTCAAATATCTTGTCTCCTATTTAATGGTAAGAGACTTAGGGTGAGATGGTGGGGGAAGGGAAAGTCTCAGTCCTGAAGGAGGTATGACCAAGTGAAATAAATTTAAAATTGCTGCTTGAATTGAGACATCTTCAGAGAATACTACTTAGGTAATAAAATCTCTCAGCATCCACCTTTAGATTCCACCTTCAGCTTTTAATTTAAAATAAGCTTTTAATTTACTGCACATTCATTCTACACTAACTTTATTTTGATGCTAACTTTTCCAGTCTCATTCCTTACTCACCCAGGTAGGCACTTAACCTCATGGAATGCTTCTCTGTCATCCAGGATCACTCTTTTTACTTGGTTATCTGGCATTCCCCATAACTTTATGCAACTCAGCAGTTTGGTTGTGCCTTATACTAAAAAGCTTCCCTTTTACAACATACACAAGAATCTGTGAATCTGATGGATTCACTTCTAAAAAAGCTAGATATTAGGTTTTCATCTCCAAATGTTTACTCAAATCTGGTCTTCCTTTTTCCACACAAAGTCACTGGTCATTTCTTACTAGAAGTGGAATTTCACTCTGTAAACAATAGAATTAGTCTAAAATTGGACAGATTAGTTATTATCCTGTTCTCCCTTGTGTAGCTCAAAATTAAAAGCATGAATTATAAATAAAATTTACTTACTGTTTAACATGTCTACTTTGTTGTAAACCATTGTTCAGTTACCTTTACTGTGATAACAACGCAATTGGCAAATATATTTATCCAATATAAACACAAAAATTCTACAGTATCATAAATTGGCTAAAATATTACCTCAGTCTACATTTTAAAAAGTTCAAAATCTTAGTAATTCAAATATGCTATGTAATATATTTTAATTTTCTTATTCCCAAGCAAATAATATCAATTAATTTTCAAATATAATATAATTTTTCTATGATACATTTAAAATTTTAAAATCCTGGAAAAAGAAGAAATGCTTGGTAAAACTTATTAATAATAAACTCAATAAAGGTATTCATCTTAATAATGACAAAATACCTATCTATAGAAACCTATGTGTCATCACCAAGCACATGTATGAACTTTAATGTAGTATTCTGAACACAGAAGAAAAGAGTCTTCTAGAGAGTAAACATTCAGTAAATATTAATTTCAGTTAATTGCAGATGTGAATTTTAAAAATGAATTGGTAATGTTTGTCAGGAAGGTAAAGTTGGCAGCTAACTCACAAGCAAGGAATCCTTTTTTAGCAGAAGTATAAATCATAAATTTGAGTTTGTCAATAAAAAATTTTCATTTTAAAATTTGACTTAATTGTTAAAAAAAAGAGAACTATTCATTTTTATTTTCATGTCCTTCTCATGCATATGTATATCCAAGTTGAATCCAGGTAACATGTTTGAGTAGTATGCAGGAGCCACCTTTTCATATACATGTTGCTGTTAGAAATTGCAATATGCACAGTGCTTGTTACAATAAAGTCTGATTAATTAACTTTTATTTTTTTATGATTCATATGTCATAGAATTCAAGTGAATCAGAAAATTACTTTTAGTAAAATTTTTCTACCAGATAATAAAATGAAGTCATTAGGCATCGACAAGACAGATTCTGAAGAACAATTAAGAACTCAATTTTCTGTGCTGAGTTGGACTTAAATAAATTCTTCACTTAATCTTTGGAAGAGTAGCTCTTTGTTATTAATTAAATCCAGGATTTTTGTTGTTGAAATCACTACACTAGTTTAGGTTTTATTTTTGCAAGGGTATGAGAAATGTTATTGCTGCTTCAACACATATAGTACATAGCACATAAAAATGTATCTCATGCTTTGTGAACAGAAACAAAAATTCTCAAGCATTAATAATTATATTTGTGGGAGTTTTTGCATCAAATTATGCTTGGAGAAGGAAGAAATGCAAGCTGTAAACATGAAAAATATTTCTCTTAAGACAGTTAAATGTTAACGAGGTGCATTTATCAAATTGTGATGTAATGCTCTGCAAAGTCAGCTATAAAAAGTGTTTTTCATTACTTTTCTACTTTCACATTAATTTTTTTGCAGTAAAAACTAACTGCCATATATAGGAAAAGGAAAGCACCTAAGTTGATGTGTAATTTCCTTTTGAAGCAAAGAACCTATAAAATTTGCAGAAGAAAAATTAATTGCAACTTTACCTTTTATGGCAGAAAATCTTAGCACTTTGGATACTGCCTGCCTGTTCTTTTTGAGGGCAAAGTGTTTTTTATTTCCTTTATTTTTCTTTTTGCTAATTCTTAGTGACAAATTTAGTGCCTGGAATATTTTCACAAATCATTGTCACAGGGTAGAAAGGAAAGTAAGAAGGGAAGAAGAGTTTGGGGAAGCGGAAGCAAAAGAGGGAGGGGGAAGGAAGGAATGAGTTTGTGTCATACAGTATAACTTAGCAAGCTCTAGAGTTATATGCATGCTCTTGACATGCATATTTTTGGAAAGTCTCAAGGAAGTGTATTTTATTATTGTTATTATTATTATTATTTTTACTGGGAATTGAATTCAGGGATGCTTAATCATTAAGTCACATCCTCATCCCTTTTTATATTTTATTTCAAGACAGGATATTGAAAGTCCCTAACAGGATATCAATAGTCCCTAAAAAAGTTATTTAGGGCCTTGCTAAGTTGCTGAGACTTGACTTTGAACTCATGATCTTCCTGCTTCAGACTCCTGAGCTGCTGGAATTACAGGTGTTCATCACTGTGCCCAGAATGGAAAAGAGTTTTAAAGTCATAATATTAAAAAATTAGGAAAGGCAAATGATCTGATGAATATACATTACCTTGCCTTTTTTTGTTGTTGTTGTTTTTAATTGATCAGTGAATTTTTTTTTTAATCATAGAAATCATTTCTGGTTTTCAAATCGGGGCAAATTACAACCTTTGTTGGTTTAAATTTCCTAATCTGAACAACAATGAAATAATCTTTAAATATGAATCTCACTCACATTTTAAATATATTGTAGAAGAGAAGATCAGATTCAAGGGTGAAATGCAGATTGTCTTCTCTATGTTATTGTCCTTCATGTTTTCATACTTCATTAAATATTACATATAAATGAGCTTCTGACACTCTCTTCCTCCTGATTCCTCCCCAGTCAGTGACTATGGTAGTGGTAATAGGAATGAAGGAAAGATAGCTATTGGGCTGTGGATAAATTCAGTGTGTCACATCTAGAGAGGGTCCTGTAGTGGGGCTTCCACCTGAAGCATTTATAAGCTCATTTGTTCTTTTAAAGCTCAGAATGTTCAGTATTTAATTACCGAAGTTTCTTTTCTTTTAATGAAAACACATGAATATTTGGGGGAAGGGATTACATTCCTTGTTTCGTGAAAAAAATTTTAAAAGTATTTGTATTTCATAGACCTAGTGAAAAATCAAGTGTATGCATACTGATATAGGACAATTACTTTTGGTCAGGAGGTATTTCTAGGTAGGAAAGAGTGAAGTCCCATTTTATAGTAGTTTAGTTTTAGTTTGCAATATACCAGGAGTCAAATGATGTAGAGCCAAAACAGTTCAGGAATCGGGAATTTATTTCATCTTTCATGATGAATTTCTTTCATCATGTGAGAGGGTATATGGGAAAAGATTTCTGAGTTAATTCTCTTGAAGGCAGGGTCATATACATTGGAACTTCCCATATGCCTACTAGCTCAACATTGAGCTCAGAAATGCTAAGATTTTTTTGTTTCATTTTATGGAAATTTTGATAAATCTGTAGTTATTGTTGTTGATACAAAATGCCCTAAAAACTTTTAAGCCAAAATTAATACTTCACCTGGCATTTAGCAGTATTTGAATATCTTTGAAGTTTTTTTTGTGATCAAGAATCCTTTATTTCAGCTTTCTTGTAGACAAGCTTCTTTTTTTATTACTTTTTAAATTTTTACAGACTGCATTTTGATTCATTGTACACAAATGGGGTACATCTCTTTATTTCTATGGTTGTGCACAATGTAGATTCATACCATTCATGTAATCATACATGTATATAGGGTAATGATGTCTGTCTCATTTCACCATTTTTCATACCCCCCTCCTCCCTCTCATTTCCCTTTATGTAATCTAAAGTTCCTCCATTCTTCTCTTACCCCTTCCCTCCCAACCCCATTATATATCATCATCCACTTATCAGGGAAAACATTGGGCCTTTGGGTTTTTGGGATTGGCTTATTTCACTTAGCATGATCTTCTCTAATTCTATCCATTTATCTGCAAATTCCATAATATTCTTCTTTGTAAAGTTCTTTTTTTGAGAAAATATTTTAAATTACTTTCAGACAGTTTGTGGTCACCCTCATATGAAAGTGATATAGCTCCCCACACCAATAATTTGTCAAGTGCCAAAATCTAAACCATGAATATAATTCTGTCTTTAAATAACCTGATATTTGAAGCATATGGGTTTCATGTCAGAGTATTTATTTCTTTTAAAGTTTTTTTAAAGTTTCAAAATTTTAAAAAAATTTTTAAAGTTTCTCATCTCTTTTTTTAAATACCTTTATTTAATTAATTAATTGATTAATTTTTATATGGTGCTTAGGATAAAACCCAGTTCCTCACACATGCCAGGTGAGCGCTCTACCACTGAGCCACAACCCCAGACCTCATGTCAGAATATTTAAATCTGAGTTGAATATGAACTGAAAGTTCTTGAAATTCTATCTGAGACACATAATATTGGAAAGAAATCATCTAGGATTTTTCATCTATTTCCCTAGGTTTTCTAATCTTTATCATCAGAAAGCAATGTACCTAAAACATTTTCCCAAATCTTATAGATAAGTATAAACTATCTTAAGTCAGCCATGATGCAAAAATTAGCTAAAAGTATTATAAAAATTTTGTCTTATGGAATATTTTTATTCTTGTATAATTTCCTCAGTCCTTTGTTTTACTTTTCACAGATCTAAGCAAAAAAGATAAGTGAGCTATCCTTTAAAATTATTCATGTTATAATCAGTCAAGCCCAAGCAAAAGATAAGGTTGAAGAGAGGATAAACTTTCAATGATGGTCCTGGCTATATCCTTTATTACTTGATTAAACAAATCATTTTGCTGTACCTAATGGCATCAGACTTGGTACTAGTCACTGCCTAAATGTTGGTGAATAAGAGAACGCTGAGGTTAACAGCATAAGATTGTTCCTTGAACTGTGGATGACCATTGTTCAGTGAAGGATTGGGCCCTACAGTCTGGCCAGTGACATCTAATGTAACCAGAATTAAATGCTGTTCCGATTAGTGATAAAGATAATATCTTTCTTAACTGGGATTCCTGATTTACAGTACATATCATTAAAAATAAGTCAAGTTACTATTTTCTTAACTTTCCAAAGAATGGTACTTAACTGGTAACATTCTAGGTGTATAGGAGAGAAGTTAAGTTATTGTTTTTAATGATGGTCTTCAGCCACTAAGGTTTAATTTTCTCATGAAACTTCAGTTGAGGAAGAAATTTAAAAATGAGTTGAATAAGAAAATTAAAAATCACCCAAAAGGTAATTGGAAAGTGATCATCAAAACAAGAATTAAGGCCTGCTGACTCTGAGCCATGTAGAGAAGGAGGAGAATGACAACCACTCCTGCCAGCTGCTGCTGCTGAGCCGTACAGAGGAGAAGGACTGCCCAACCTGCTATGGCTCCCCAGGCCCAACTCCATCTTGGGACACTGCAGCTGCAGCTATAGCCCCCCAACCACAGGGTAGTCTCCACCTTAGGAAAACAGACAGGACCTGGAGGCAACTGCCCACCACAATACCAAGCACCACAGCACTGCATATCCAAAAAGGTCACCCAAAACCACCACATGGCCCACCTATGCTGCCCATCTCTGAAAATGGTTGCCTCCATTCTGGGATACCACCGCCACCATCTTGGATTACATCCACTACTGTCACTGCCATCTTTAGTGGGGGCAGCTTTCATAATGGGAAACCGAACAGGACCTGGAAACCGAACATAAAAAGGTACCTTCAGGTTTGACACTGCCACTGCAGCCAACTAGGAAAGTGGTCTCTTCCATCTAGAGACAACAGCCAGGACCTAGAGGTTCATTACCAGAGGTCCTGCAAGCTTGGTTACACTTGAGAGTCCCTTTCTTCTCTCCTGCTAATAGCCAACTTCTATTCATTCCTTGTTCAATCTTCCTATAATCTAATACCTTTATATTCTCACCTCCTTCATAAACATCCCATCCCATCCCCGATTCTCTTTGTCCACCATTAGAAACTATAGACACTATTGCAAACCTACTGTTTATATTGTAGAAAATAAGTGAAAACATCATTTCTGTTTATTGTGACAAAACTGTAAATATCTTAATAGGGGCTATTTGGTACAAAGTTGCATATGGTTTGCAGTGGGTGCTTTTAATATTGATCTCCCCCCTTAAAGATGAGGTATTGGAAAACTGCAGGGACACTATAAATCTGTGATAGAAACTGTAATACCTTGGATACACACTACTAGAGGGAAGACATGCAAACTACATGAAAAAACAAGGGAAGAAAGTGCCCCAAACAGAGATGCTATAATAGAATCCATTGACAGCACAATAGAGGAAATGTCAAAGAAGGAGTTCAGAGTGTTCATAATTAAAATGACCTGAAAGTAAAGGCATGATAAAAAGAGCAAATGCAGGCAACAGGAGAGCACTTCAATAAAGAGGTGAGACCAAATGTAGATAGCAAAAGATTACTTTAAATAATAAAGAGCTAGAGATTTTGGGAAACAAACAAACAAATTCTTGAAATGAAGGAAACAATAAACCAAATTAAAAACTCAATAGACAGCATCACCAACAGACTAGATCACTTGGAAGACAGAACCTCAAGCAATGAAGACAAAATATATGATCTAGAAAATGAAGGTGACCACATAATAAAGATGGTAAGGAACCAGGAACAGAACCTCCAAGAATTATGGGATAACATGAAAAGACCAAATTTAAGAATTATTGGGACAGAGGAAGGCACAAAGGCACAAACCAAAGGAATGCAAAATCTTCTCAATGAAGTAATATCAGAAAATTTCCCAAACCTGCAAAATGAAAATGGAAAATCAAATACAAGAGGTTTACTAGACACCAAATGTACAAATCAAAACAGAGCTACACCAAGGTACAGTATAATGAAAATGCCTATCATACAAAGTAAGTATAGAATTTTAAAGGCCTCAAGAGAAAAGTATCAGATTACATATAGGGGGAGACCAATTTGGATCTCAGCAGATTTCTCAACCCAGACCCTCAAAGCTAGGAGTTCCTGGAACAAATATACCAAACTCTGAAAGAAAATGGATGCCAACCAAGAATCTTATATGCAGCAAAATTAAACTTCAGATTCAATGACAAAATAAAAAACTTTTATGACAAACAAAAGTTAAAAGAATTTACAACAAGAAAGCCTTTACTACAGAACATTCTCAGCAAAATATTCCATGAGGAGGAAATGAAAAACAACAATAAAAAATAGCAAAGAAAAACCAATCAAAGGAGAAACCAAATCAAGTTCAACACCAGAAATAAACCAAAATGACTGGTAATACAAGTCATATCTCAATAGTAACTCTGAATGTTAATGGCCTAAACATTAATCAAAAGACATAGACTGGCAGATTGCAGTAGAAAAAGACCCAAAAATATGCTGCCTTCAACAATATGATGCTTCATCTCATAGGAAAAGACATCCACAGACTGAAAGTAAAAGAATGGGAAAAGATATCACTCTCATGGAATGCATAAAAAAGCAGGGGTTTCCATCCTCATTATCAGATAAAGTGAACTTCAAACCAAAGTTAGTCAGAATGGATAAATAAGTACATTTCTTACTGCTTAAGGGAACTGTACATCAACATAACAGTCATAAATATTTATGCCCCAAACCATCAAGCATCCACATACATCACACAAACCCTTCTCAGTTTCAGGAATCAAATAGACTACAATACAATAATACTGGGTGACTTTAACATACCTTTCTCACCAATGGATAGATCTTCCAAACAAAAACTAAACAAAGAAACCATAGAACTCAACAATATAATTAATAACTTAGACTTAACAGACATATATAGAATAATCCATCTATCAATGAGTGAATACACTTCTTTTCAGCAGCACATAAATCCTTCTCTAAATTAGACTATATGTTATGCCACAAAGCAACTGTTAGCAAACTACAAAAAAAGAGAGCTAATACCTTGCATTCTATCAGATCATAATGGAACAAAATTAGAAATCAATGATAAAATAAAAATAGAAGCTGCTCTAAATTAAAAATAGAAGCTGCTCCAACACCTGGAGACCGAATAGTACACTATTGAATGACACATGGATAATAGAAGATATCAGGAAGGAGTTTAAAAAATTCTTAGAAGTAAAGTAGAATACAAATACAACATATCAAACTCTCTGGGACAGTATGTAGGCAGTGCTAAAAGGAAAGTTCATTGCATTGAGCTCATTCATTAAAAGAATAAAAATTCAACAAATAAAGGACCTAACATTACATTACAAAACCCTGGGAAAAGAAGAAAAAAATCAACACATAAAGAAGTAGAAGACAGGAAATAATTAAAATCAAAAGTGAAGTCAATGAAATTTAAGCAAAACAAACAATTGAAAAAATTGACAAAACAAAAAGTTGGTTCTTTGAAAAAATAAACAAAATTGATAAACCCTTAACCACACTAACAAAGGAGAAAGAAAACTCAAATTACTAAAATTCATGATGAAAAAGGAACTATCATGATAGACAGTATTGAAATACAAAACAGAATTAGAAGCTATTTTGAAAATCTGAGTTCCACACAAAATAGAAAATCTGAAAGACATTGACAAATTTCTAGAGGCATATGATTTACCCAAACTGAACCAGGAGGACATACACAATTTAAATAGAACAATTTCAAGCAATGAATTAGAAGACGCCATCAAAACCTACCAACCAAAAAAGCCTGGGACTCAGCGGATTCTCTGCTGAGTTCTACAAGACCTTCAAAGAAGAACTAATACTAATACTCCTCAAAGCATTCCATGAAATAGAAAAAAGAGGGAGCCCTTCCAAACTCATTCTATGAAGCTAGTTTCACTCTAGTATCAAAACCAGAAAAGACACATCAAGGAAAGAAAACATCTGACCAATATCCCTGATGAACATAGATGCAAAAATTCTTAACAAAATTCTGGCAAATCACATAAAAAGCATATTAAAAAGATATTGCACCACAATCAAGTGGGGTTCATTCGAGGGATGCAAGGTTGGTTCAACATCCAGAAATCAACAAATATAATTTACCACATCAACAGACTTTAAGAATCATATGATTATTTCAATAGATGCAGAAAAAGCATTTGATAAAATACAGCACCTCTTCATGTTCAAAACACTAGAAAGAATAGGGATAGTAGGAAAATACCTCAACATTGTAAAGGCTATCTATGCTAAGCTCAAGGCCAACATAATTCTAAATGGAGAAAATCTGAAAACATTCCCTATAAAAACTGGAACAAGGCAGGAATACCCTCTTTCACTATCTCTATTCAATATCATCCTTGAAAGTCTAGCCAGAGCAAATAGACCAAAGAAATTAAAGGGATATGAATAGGAAACTAAGAACTCAAACTATCACTATTTGCTGGTGACATGATTCTACATTCAGAGGATCCAAAAATTCCACCAGAAAACTTCTAGAACTAATAAATGAATTCAGCAAGGTAGTAGGATATAAAACAAACACTCATAAATCTAATGCATTTCTATTCATAAGTGATGAATCCTCTGAAAGAGAAATCAGGAAAAATACGCCATTCATAATAGCCTCAAAAGAACCAAATTGCTTGGGAATCAATCTAACAAAGAGGTGAAAGTCCTCTACAATGAAAAATACATAATACTAAGGAACGAAATTAAAGAAAACCGTAGAAGATGGAAAGATCTCCCATGTTCTTGGATAGGCAGAATTAAGATTGTCAAAATGGTCATACTACCAAAAGTGCTATATAAATTCAATACAATTCCAATTAAAGTCCCAATGTCTTTCCTCATAGAAATAGAGAAAGCAATTATGAAAGTCATTTGGAAAAAATAAGAGACATAGAATAGCCAAAGCAGTCCTTCACAAGAAAAGTGCAACAGATGGCATCGCAATACCAAATGTATAGTAACAAAAATGGCAAGGTATTGGCACCAAAATAAACAGGTAGACCAATGGTACAGAATAGAAGACACAGAGACAAACCCACATAAATACAGTTATCTCATTCTGGACAAAGGCGCCAAAAATTTACATGGGAGAAAAGATAGCCTCTTCAACAAATGTTGTTGAGAAATCTGGATATCCATATATATCGAAGTGAAATTAAACCCCTATCTCTCACCCTGAACAAACTCAACTCAAAATGGATCCAGGACCTAGGAATCAGACCACAGACCCTGCACCAAATAGAAGAAAACGTAGGTCCAAATCTTCATCATGTCAGTTTAGGATCAGACTTTCTTAACAAGACTCCCAAAGCACAAGAAATAAAAGCAAGAATCAATAAACAGAATGGATTCAAACTAAAAAGCTTTTTCTCAGCAGAGGAAATAATCAATAATGTGAAGATAGAGCCTTCGGAGTGGGAGAAAATCTTTAGCATACACATCAGATAGAGCCCTAATCTCCAGGATATATAAAGAACTCAAAAAATTTAACACTAAAAAAACAAATAACCCAGTCAATAAATGGGTTAAGGAACTGAGCAGACACTTTACAGAAGAGGATATACAATTGATCAACAAATAGATGAAAAAGTGTTCAACATCACTAGTAATTAGAAAAATGTAAATCAAAACTACACTGAGCTTTCATCTCACTCCAGTCAGAATGGTAATTTTCAAGAATATAAGCAACAATAAGTGTTGGCAAGGACGTGGGGAAAAAGGTACAGTCATATATGGCTGGTGGGACTGCAAATTGGTGCAACCACACTGGAAAGCAGTATGGAGATTCCTCAGAAATCTAGGAATGGAACCACCATTTTATCTAGCTAACCTACTCCTTGGTCTATACCCAAAGGACTTAAAATCAGCATACTACAATGATGCAGTCTTATCAATGTTTTTCGCCACTCAATTCACAATAGCTAGATTATGAAACCAACCTAGATACCCTCTAATAGACGAATGAATAAAGAAACTGTGGTATATATACACAATGGTATATTACTCAGTCATAAAGAAGAATAATATTATGGCATTTGCAGGTAAATGACAGGAGTTGGAGAATATTATGCTAAGCAAAATAAGCCAATCCCCCCAAACCAAAGGCCAAGTGTTTTTTCTGATATGTAGATACTGATTTGCAATGGGGTTGGGTGGGGCAAGGAAGAATGGAGGAACTTTAGATTGGGTAGAGGGGAGGGAGAGGAGGGGAGGGGCTATGGGGATGGGAAAGATGTTGGAATGAGACAGACATTATTATCCTATACATGTATGATTACACAAATGGAGTGACTCTTCATTGTGTATAACCAGAGAAATGAAAGTTGTGCTCCATTCATGTACAATGAATTGAAATGCATTCTGCTGTCATTATAACTAATTAGAACAAATTTTAAAAAAAATTTTTTTTAAATTTAAAAAAATAAGAATTAAAACAGAAATAGCACTACATGTCAGGCACTGTTCTAAATTATATACATATATACATAAAAATGTTATATAATTATATATATAAAATACTATATGATAATTGATATAATATATAGATTACTTATATCATATATTAAATGAGTTTACATACCTAGAATAAACTTATTTAATCTTATGATATAGTCCTATTATCACCCTAATTATTGATGGAGAAACTGAGGCACACAGTGATTTTTAGAACCTTGCTTGACATCACCGCTAATAAGTGCTGACAGTGGAATTCATACCCAGGCAGTGTGAATTCAGAGCCTAAGTAGGACCTGAAGAATAGCTCAGCTGTGTTTCCATTAAGACTGGGCCTCCATCACAGTGTTGGGAGAGGCACTCTTTCATTTAACCTGAATTTCTCTGAATGCGCTCCTTGAGTATGCAAGGAATACAAGGTCTTCAGTACTTTCTTTTCTGACTATCTCTTAGGGTTGTAGTTGTAGTGAGTAACTTTGAGGAATGATGAAATGTCTCCCCCCAGACGTAGTAGCAGACTTGCTCTTCTTACTATAATAGCTTAATATCCTGAGTTCAGTATTCCTGTTATGGAATGCAGCTCACTGAGTTGCAGGCATCCATGATGAACCCTAGGCATTTTCCCTGTAGAACTTGCTGGTGAGAGGACCAACACAGACTGACCCGTAGCTCTGATTTATGAGTTACTGGGAGTAATAAAGTCTTTGATTACAGGCCCAGGAATCTCATGTTTTCTATTAGAATTTATGAAATAATAATAGAATGACTTGTTAACAGAAGGGTAAAATCCCAGACCATGCCCAGTTTCTAACAGACAGTATAATTGCAAAGCAAGTGGATGATGGGGTCTTTGAGTTCTCCTACCTTATCCACTGTTCATTAGTTGGAGTGAACATGATCACATTGTTTTGGATTATTGGCAGAGAGAGATACAAGAAGTACAGAAGGTATGCAAGAAGACAACGCATACAAGTAAGCTATTCTAATGTGGCTTTTGTGTTTGTGAGCAAAGGACAACAGGACATAGGAAGTTTGTGTGTGTCTGACTTTTTGGAAAAAGTCAGATTCATCTTGATAATTTTCTTTTTATTTCCTATTTTCATTAATTCCTTATCTATACCTTATTTTTGTCAGAAAATTGATGACAATATAATACTTAGTTTTCCTTTTGTTTTATAGGATCGTGCTGAAACTTTGATAACCTGGAATAAAGTTAGATTTTCTAGATAAATTTCTCCTCTAATGTCAGTATTTTAGTAAGCCATCTAGGCTTTAGAGGGTATTAACATTTTGTTAATCCTGTTATACTTCAAATGCTATGACATTTTTAATTTATGTACAATGTAATATGCACAAACAGCACACAATCAATTTAAGTAACTTCATAATTCTTCCATTAGATCCCTACTGTGAGCAATGCATGAAGTAGCTTCTTGTTCTTCTTTTGAAGCTTCTTTGATTTTTAAAGCTAATTGGAAGTGATTTCAAATGCTTTTGGACTTTCCTCAAGTCACCAAGACTGGCAAATGTCAGCATTTTTTTCTTATAAAATAATTCATAAACACTTGAGAAAATTTGATAAGCCTTCCAGGAAATGGCACTTTGAGGTTGGACACAAATATGGGGCTGTATTTTTTTTTTTTTTGTAAATTTTCCATTAAGGAAGTAAATATTGAAGTTAATTTGGTCCATAAGTCATTGTAGTACATAATGCTGTTAATACAAGTTGAGATTATTCAATGTGTAAACCCTTATTTCTGAAAGGAATTGCACCAGTGCAACTGGAACTGGACCTCTGTCATTTATATAGTACTTCATGTTGTTGTCCTTTACACTTTATCCTCTTAAATAACTTAAGAAATATAATCTCAGGCAAATTTAATTTCATCCTACTTACCCTACCTCTATATGTCAGATGGCACATTTAAATCAAAGTAGCTTTATATTGATATGTTTCCCAATAAATGGACCTAGAGTCATGAATATCACCCAGGTTGGGTGATTGTCAAAACCTAATATTCTGTAGTAAGTACATGTTAAATATTATATTCTAAATTCCAGCTGGGTGTGGTGGTACACACTTGTAATCTCAGTGGCTCAGGAGGCTGAGGCAGGAGGATCAGGAGTTCAAAGGCAGTCTCAGCAAAAGTCAGGCACTAAACAACTCAGTGAGACCCTGTCTCTCAATAAAATAAAAAATAGGGCTGGGGATGTGACTCAATGGGGATGTGATCCGCACCACAAACAAACAAACAAAAAACAAACAAAAAATTCCAAGTTATTTGACATTAATAAAATTTTAAACTCAATATAATTTCTGTAGTAAGTACATGTTAAAAGCTCTGTTCTAAATTCCAAGTTATTCAACTCTTAATGAAATTTTGAGATCAATATAGCTTCAGAGGATTGCTGATCAGATATGTGTTTTATCCTTTTCTGTCCAATATGAAAATGTATCTTTAAATTAGCAGATCAGACTATTGTGTTTGAATGGTCTCCATTTACACCCCAACCTAAGCTGCACTTCAATTTGAAACTATTCTTTGGTTTTAAAAAATGAAGTCCTCACTTCTTTCATTTGTACCCATATATCCACCCAATAATTCATTGAAGTGTTTATTAAACCAGAAATAGTACTGCCAATGGCCAAAGTAAGTGTGAAAACTAGTCAAGGAACCCAGTCTCCTGGAGCAAAGAGTGCAGAGACAAACATTACTCAAGAGATCACAACAATGAAAATAGAGTTATGAACTGAAATAACTGTTCTGGAACAAAGGTATCTGATTCTCTGAGGGCTCATAAGAAAGAAATATGACTTCAATTAGGAGTCAATTCAGATGCAGTTTGGAGAGGTATTCATGGCTAGCACACCTAGGGCCTTCTATGTAATCATAAGGATTTTGGTCTTTATTTCAAAAGCAGTGGAAAACCACTTAAAGAATGTGTGCATCAGGGTAACATCAATAGACTTTAGTTTTAGAATGATGGTATCGTGTGAAGAATAAGAGAAGAAACTGGAATGAGCCCTGGTAGAGAGAAACTAGTTCTTCAGTTATTAAATGCAATCCCTATGGGGATATTGTTAGGAAAATTGTTTATTACATTATGTAGTATCCTGAGAGGACTTAAGGGAAAATGGTCCCTCCTGACTCAATACTAGGAATGGATGGCCTAACCCAAGTTACTGTTTGTTTTTATTTTATAAACACTAGAAATAATGAAACTGATTATAGTCATATTTTCTTTGGATTCCAGAAGAACTAAAGCCAAGTTTGTGGCCTTCCTCATACCTTTCAGAGCATTGGACTCTAGGGTATTGCATTTCATGCCTCCCTCATTCTTAGTTTAGTGTTCGAATTCATTTTCCTATCCTAATTCTTTTTCTTCATAATATCATCCTGTACCCTTGGAATGAAAAGCTATAAAAATTATTATATAAATCCATGAATACTATTATATTGAAATATTAATATAATAATGTATAATTAAGTGTATTGAAACATTTGGAAAATGTCTGAAAAACAGAAAAATATGTTGGTAATTTACCCAATATATACAAAAACTAAATACTAAGAAATGAATGGGGGAATGTATGAAAACAGCATTCCTCTGTACACTGAATTGCCACTTGAAGATTGTGACAGCCAATCTCTATGTTGTTATGAACCATATTGCTTCAAGATGTGTAAAACTGGCAGGACCTGAAATTCCAGACAACATTACCACTTGGCTTTGGAGCATGCTCAGGATATCTGTCATTGTGCAATATTCTTTGGAATTCATGGAAGAATTTGATTACTTCAAATTTGAGATATGGAGAAAAAAGAATCTTATCTTATTTAGCACAGTGATAATGCAGTGTTTTAAATGTATCCCAGATTCTTTGAAATAGTACTTTTTTTGGTGGTCTATCATGCCTTAGACATTGTAATTTGAGATAATACAAAGTCAATGAGAAATATTTGGAAAATATGTAAGGTCTAAATTGGAAAGTTACAGTTTTGCCATCCTTTCTCAATAGGAGGATATTTTACATTTATATCAGTTATCTTTTAAGGTCTAGAATATAGTAATAATTGTTTTAGAGAACTTTAAAGTTAAAGGTAAGATAAGAGTGTATTAGTCAGGGTTCTCTAGAGGAACAGAATCAACTGGAAGTATGATTATAAAAAAGGGTATTTATTAGATTGGCTTACATGACCAGAAGCTGGGTAGTCCCCAGTGACCATCTGCAGCTGGAGAGCTGGAAGGATCAGCAGTTGCGCAGCCCAAGACACAGATACTCAGAAGAAGAAAGATTTGCAGTGCTACCATAGTTTGAGACCAAGACTTCTGGAAACAACCTGGAGCATCACTTGCAGAGTCCACTTTGGAAGAGTGAAGAAGCTAGGGTCCAATATCCTTAGATGATCAAAGCAGCAATCAAGAACCGTTCAAGAGCATCTGAACTTCCATCTGCATCTGCTTCCGTGTTCTTCCAACTTTTATTCCATCCTATTGGGCAGTGCCACCCACGCTTAGGGAGGGGCTCCACTTTAGTTCACTATCCCACATTCCAGTCATTCCTAGACACGCCCTCATTGAAACACCCAGGAGCCTCAATCATCGGCATCTCTTAATCCAATCAAGTTGACAATTCAAATTACCCATTACTTAAGAGCAAATAAGATATTACCTATGTAATCGATAGAGTCTTAGAACTCTAAAAGACTGAAGTAAAACTGCCTAGCTAATTTTTCCAATGAGTTCTCAAGCTTATATAGGGTAGTCACTCAGGTGGGAGGGGATATAAGTGAAGGTTCATCGAAGAAAATATTCTCTTATAACATACAGTCTTGACTGATTATAATGGAAGCTAATTACCGCCTCTTTTTTTTTTTTTTTTTTTGCCGGTGCTGGGAATTGAACCCAGGGCCTTGTGCTTGCAAGGTAAGCACTCTACCAACTGAGCTGTCTCTCCAGTCCCCATTTTTTTTTTTTTTTAAACTGTCTTTTTTTCTGGTTTATTCTTAGTTCAATATTTTAGCATCATCAAATACTACTTTAACACCAATCATAGACCACAGATGATATTCTCTATCTAAGAGAGACATCCAAGATAATTGAAGATTTACATGAGTTCTAAGTACCATTTACTTAACCTATTTTTTGTTCTTTTTAGGTATACATGGCAATAAAATCCATTATGACATAATTATACAAGCATGGAATGTGTCTTATTCTAATTAGGACCCCATTCTTGTGGATGTACATGATGGTGAGATTCACTGTGGTGTATTCATATTTGTACATAAGAAAATTAAGTCAGATTCATTCCATTGTCTTTCCTTTTCCATCTCCCCTCATCTCCCTTCATTCCCCTTTGTCTAATCTATAGAACTTCTATTCTTCCCCTTCCCTGACTTATTGTGGATTAGCTTCCACATATCAATGAAAACATTTAACCTTTGATTTTGGGGGATTGGCTTATTTCACTTAGCATAATTTTCTCCAGATTCCTCCATTTACTGGCAAATATCACAGAGTGATTCTTCTTAATGACTGAGTAATACACCATCATGTGTACATACCACATTTTCTTTATCCATTTATCTGTTGAAGTGCAACTAGGTTGTCTCCATAACTTAGCTATTGTGAATTGTGCTGCTACAAATATCGATGTGGATTTGGTTGCATCATCATAGTAGCTGATTTTAAATACCTTGAGAAGTGGGATAGCTGGGTCAAATAGTGGTTTCATTCCTAGGTTTTTGAGTTAAGTCTCTTGAACACAGGTTGTATACATTGGAACTATTTATTTGAGGAATCACCATACTGCTTTCCAGAGTGGTTGCACCATTTTGCAGTCCCACAAACAATGTGTGAATGTAACTTTTCCCCAAATCCTTGACAACATTGCTTGTTACTTGTATTCTTGAAAATTGCCATTCTGACTGGAGTGATATGAAATCTCAGTGTAGTTTTAATTTATATTTTTCCAATTGCTAGAGATATTGGACATTTTAATATATATGTTGATCATTCATATTTCCTCTTTGAGAAAATCTGTTCAGTTCCTTTGCCCATCTATTCTATTGATTGGGTTTGTGTGTGTGTGTGTGTGTGTGTGTGTGTGTGTGTGTGTGTGTGTGTTAACTTTTTTAAGTTCTTTGTATATCCTGGAAGTAATGCCCTATCTGAGGTGGCAGGTGGCAAATATTTTTCTGCCATTTTTTTTTTTGTTTTGGTTGTTCTTTTAGTTATACTGTTGTGGGGTGCAACTTAAGAACAGACTAGTCACCACTGAGAAGTTCAAATTTGACGAATCTTTATTTGCCAGCCAGCTGACTGTCTCACACAATGCCCCCAAAAGGCTATTGTGAGAGCAATCCCCGATCATAGGGTCATAGGGGTTTTTATACCATCAGTCAGTACATCAATCATAAGGGTCTGTTGCTGTGATTTAAAATTACAAACTAACATCATGAGATGTGAAATCGTTAGTAGAGGGGGAAGCAGGTCAAAATGACCTTACTGAGATACAAACTAAAGAATGGTCACTAACATTTAAACAATCACTGTTGACATCACTGTTACATAGTACTTTGTTTAGAATCAAAAAGAGAATAATTTTTCATTATATAAGAATTGTCATTTTGTCATTTGTTATTGCCAAACATCATGCTAAGTAGCTGATAATGGGCACAGAGGTGGGGCGTTCCCATGGGAGAAGTATTTCCTACATAACATGGAGTCTCAGGGTAAAATGGAGTCTGTTTAGTCATTGCCCATATTGCCTCCCATATTTCCATGGAGTCCAGTATGTCAGCTCATAACAATACATGACAGTAGAATGTATTTTGACCTATCATACATACATGGAGTATAACTTCCCATGTTTGTGGTTGTACATGATGTGGAGTTACACTGGTCATGTATTCACATATTAACATAGGAAAGTTACATCTGATTCCTTCTACTATCTTTCCCTTTCCCATCCCTCTTCCTTCCCACCACTCCTCCCCACCCAATCCAGTGGGAACCTCTCCTCCGACATTGTGAGTCAGCATCCACATGTCAGAGAGAACATTTGACCTTTGATTTTTGGGATTGGTTTATTTCACTCAGCATGATAGTCTCCAATTCCATCATTTACCTGAAAATGCCATAATTTCATTCATCTTTATGGCTGAGTAATATTCCATTGTGTATATGTACCACATTTTCTTTATACATTCATCTGTTGAAGGGCACCTAGATTGGTTCCATAGTTTAGCTATTGTGAATTGTGCTGCTATAAACATTGATGTGGCTGCATCACTGTAGTATGCTGATTTTTAAGTCCTTTGGGTATATTCCTAGGAGTGGGATATTTGGGTCAAATGGTGGTTCCATTCTAAGTTAGTTTCTGAGGAATCTCCATACTGCTTTCAAGAGTGATTGCACCAAATTACAGTCCCACCAGCAATGTATGAGTTTACCTTTTTTCCGCACATCTTCGCCAATGTTTATTGTTACTTGTATTCTTGACGATTGCTATTCTTCCATTCTTTAGGCTCTGTCTTCATGCTCTTGATTGTTCCTTTGCTGTGAAGAAATTCTTTGTTTGATAGCATCTCTTTTATTGATCTTTTTATTTTACTTCTTGTGCTTTAGAAGTCTTATAAAGGAAGTCAGTTCTTGAGCGGATATGTTGAAGTGTTGGGCCTACATTTTCTTCTAGTATGTGCAGGGTTTCTGGTCTAATTCCTAGGTCTTTGATCCACTTTGAGTTTTGTGCAGGTGAGAGGTAGAGGTTAAATTTCATTTTACTACATATGGATTTACAGTTTTCCCAGCACCATTTGTTGAAGAGGTTATATCTTCTCTAATGTCTGTTTATGGTGCCTTTGTCTAGTATGAGGTAACTGTATTGATTTTGTTTTGTTTCTATCTTCTGTTCTACAGGTTTTACCTGTTTTGGTGCCAATAAGGCCTCTGGTCTTCATCTGGCCCACATTTGTCAATTTTTAGCCAGTTACCCATAAAGGGTATTGTAAACTATGGCAAATTGAATTGCTGTTTCATTGTACAGAGTTCTTTTACACACCAGTTTCCTGAACTGAATATTCCTCAATCTCTTTCCAAAACTGCATTAAATTCTGAGGTAGAAACCTTAGAATTATGTATCTGAACTCATGAACTGTTCTTCCTGTGACTTTTCCCTTGTGTGTGGCCTTTTCATAGCTATACACCTTCCTTGTGTTTCTGAATGTGTTCATTGCTGATTTTGGACATCTAAAATCCCCTTGTCAAATACTTGGGCTTGGTATATTCATGATTCATTTTCTCTGCTATTGGTTTTACTCTCTAAGAACTCAGGATAGCTATATTCCTTCAAAAACTGCTAAAATGCCAAATCCTGCTTCTTCACTTTGTCCCAGCTGGTCTATGCAGGCCCAAGGAAAATAATCACCAAACAGGACCCTGAATGTGAGAATTGAAGAAACTGACTTTACATATTCTCTGGATTAAGAATCTAAAATATAATAGTCATAATTATTCATATTATATTTCATTTGATAGCTGTGCTAAAAATATCCAGCCCATTGTTCATTACCTGCAAAATTGTGAGACTTAGGCAATCTTGCAAATCCTTGCAGACCAATTTGGGACAAAAATACATAAAATATAGGAAGGTCTCAAAAATGAAACTAAGTAAATTTAAACAGTGGATCTATTTTTCCTCCATCACTTGCTTACTAATGCCTATCTCCCCATAAATGCAGTTAGTGAATTATCTTATTAATATCTATTTCTTAACCTAACATTTGCATCCGTGTCATCAATTTGCTTATGAAAGAAATTGAGAAGTCAGGTCTATTTATATATCTAATTTATCACCCAATTGTTCCATCTAATTTAAAAAAATACTTTATAACCACCTCATTATTTCCTTCTCAGTAGTCACCACCCAGGTCACACCTGTATGTCACACTCACTGGTACTAATTTTCCACTTCTACTTGTGTTTTTCTCCCAAGTAATTGCATATACAATAGGCAAATGACACTGTGAATTATGAATTCCCATCATATTGTTATTGCATTTTACTTTATTCAGAGTCTTCTCTTTGTATCCAGGATAAATTCAAAAGCCTCTCATGGCCAAAAAAGCCTGGCATGATCTAGTTCATACTGACGTATTTAGCCTTATCTCTTATTATTCTTCTATCCATTAGTGATGCTCAAACAATTCTGATCACTTTCAAATCTTTTTCCATTTAGAAGATTTGCACATGTATTTACTATATTCTTCAGCATTTCAGTTGCTATTTGGCTTCAGTTTCCATCTGGTATGTTACTTCTTTAATAAGGTCTTCCAGTTTAAGGTAGTTTTCCTCCATTATATTTATGGTGTATCATTAATCTTCCCTCTCAGCACATGTCTCCATTTTCAGTTAGGTATTTGTGTGAATATATCCGTAGTGACTTTCTTCCCAATAGGTTTAAGCTGCATAAGATCATATATCTTTGCTTCCTTCTGCATTGTAATGGCTAGTTCATGAACCTGCAATGAGTAGGCATCCAATATATCGTTGAATGAATGAGCAGAGATATCATATCTCATGTTTGTGTGTTCATTTCCTCACTAAGATATATATCTTGTTTAAGTCACTGTTCTCAGCCAATTGGGCATGCCAGAGACTAAAAGAAACTAAAATTCCTGATCTTGTGGAACTTACCTTTAGTGTAGGGAGACCACTAATACACAACAAATGTAATTAATTAGTAAATTGCATAATATTTTAGAAGGAGGTATTTGAAAAAGGAAAAATGGATCAGGGTATTAGAAAGGAGGTGTGCCAGGGGAATGTGATTTGCAGTTTTAGTAATTAATCACCTTAGGCTTCATTGAATATGACTCCATTTGGTGAGAGACTTAAAGCCAGTGAAAGTCCTACCTACTTAGATAACTAGAGAAAGAATTTCCAGGCAAAAAATATAACTAGTGCAAAAGTTGAAAATGGGGCATATTCTGGAGTGTTTGAAAATAGACAAGGATGAAGCTATGTGGTCAAGCAGGGGAGATGTAGAAGAGTGGTCAAAGAGATAAGGAAGTCCCAGACAGATAAGGTAGGCCTTGTGGACCACTGTTCTTTGACTTTTACAGTGACTGAGTGAGCCATTGAGTGCTTTCAGTAAAATAGCTGGCAAGTAAGACCAATCTTACTTTTGCTTTAAGTGAATGAAGATGACTGTTCTGATGAATTAAATTGTTGTAGTAGGTCATGGGGTATAAATAGGAAGATCAGATAGAATGTTACTGAAGTTTTCAAGCAATAGAAGATGATGGCTTTGAATCAGAATATACAGAGGAAGGCAATGAAAAAATATTTGGATTCTGAATACATTGTGAAAGTAAGGCCAAAATGTTGTGCTGATGCATCAGGGTGGGAATTTGCAAGAAAGTAGGATTTAAAGATGATCTGCTGATTGCCATCCAGATAGGATGGGGAATAATGCGATGAATATGTTTGAGTGGAGTCGTGAAAACCACGTTTAGTTGGAGATCTAAGTGAAAGGTTAAATGAACGGTTGGATATAGTAGAGAGGGATGCATGACAAGAATGATGATTAACAGGAATCATCAGTTCTTGGATGGTACTTAAAACTATGAGAATGTATTAATGGGTAGAGATAGAGATGAGAAAAAGGCTAAGGTCTAAGCCACTAGGCAATGTCAAATGTCTGAGAAAATAATTTTCTTCATAACCAATGCCGAATCCAAATATAGGGAATCAGTTTATAAGATGGACATTTTTTCATTTGAATAATAGCCAGAATATTTGAAGGAAGAATCAAAATCACCTTAGGACTCCCCATTGGAATCTAAAATGTCTGAATAACCACCAAGTTTTATTATGCTCATAATGGGTATTTGTATGATAACAGAGGCTATATTACTTTTCCCTCAAAATAATAATATTTAAATTTATCACAGACAATAGATGTCCTTCATGGAATATGACTTTATCCTTAAATAGAACTAACATTATTTTCTGTGGGATAATCTTAGAATTAGCAAGCTTTTGCATTAGAATATGGCAATGGAATTGGGAGAAAAAGAGTTACACATTTCTTAGTGTTTTGAGTGAGTAACCATACTGTATTAGAAGTTAGAAAAAAATAGCAAGGTTGTGTTTAATTTTAGATTCAGATTAGTTGCAAATAACATCAAAGGTCAAACTTGTTCTAGGTAATTGACTGAACTGAAAGAATTTAAGGAAGTTCTGGTGGTGTCCGTGGTTAACAAAGGAGTCTAGGATTTGGGATTTAGTTCAGTTCATGCGCCTACAGAGCTCTAACAAGGAACTCTGACACTGTTGGAGTTGAGCTACTGAGGCAGTTCAACTTTCACTTCAGGTTCATAATGGTTCAGATCGATGCCTTGAAACCAACTGAGCATCTGTGGCATGGAAAACATGCCAACCACATATATTCTACCTCCCTGTGGGCTACATTAATGGGCTATTTGGTAAATCACTTTCCTTTGGAACTCTAGGTCTGGAGTTTGTACTACAACACTTCTTTGTACTGTGTATTTCTATTTGTTTTTGTCAGCTGAGACAGAGCAAATGTTTAGCAAAGGATTCCAAACTCTTAGCATACTTAAGGCAATGCTAAAAGTATGTGGAATGTAATCTCAGTTTCTCAATTGCGCACTGTTATTTCTAAACTTCTAAGATTTTTTTTTTTGGATGATTCTATTCTCATTTCTTAACAGATATAATGAAAATTGTAGTAAAATGTAACAGTAGATTAGAATCACACATGGCTAAAATCAGGACCTAGCTTTTTCATTTAGTGGAGTGTAATAAAATGCTAGTTGTCTAGGAATGTAAACTCTCTAGGTATTATTTTCCTTGCCTATAAAGTGGGATTTATCTCAATACCTCCTGGATCAATTTAAAAGCATAAAGTAATAGCTTCAAGTTAGCAGAGTGCCTTATACCTAGTCAATACTCAATAAATTGTAATTGTTTTTGTTTGTTACTAATAATTATTCTTAGTCTCTAGGTCTTATTTTAACTTAAAACAATTTATTGTTTCATAAGTCTTAAAGTCTGATATTGTGCATTACGGTTTTTAAAATCAAATTTATTGAGATATAATTTTCATACCATAAAAATGTACCTATTTTAAGTGTAAATTTCAGTGTCTTAGTTTAGGCTGTTATAATAAAATGCCACAGGCTGGGTAGATTTATAAACAAAAAAAAATTACTTCTCACAGATCTGGAGGCTAAACATGTGAGGTCAGTGCCAGTGTGGTCTGATGAAGGCTGATTTTTATTTGCCGACTGCTGACTTCTTGTCATGGTGGGGGAAAAGAGTGAGAGAACTTTTCAGGTCTGGAACATTAATCTCATCGTCATGACTTAATTTCTTAATATCTACCTTCTAATACTGATACCTCGGGAATCTGGATTTCAATGTACAAATTTGGGGGAGTTGGTGGATATAAATATTCAGTTCATAATATCAAGTTTTAAAAAAAATTTCATTCCTGGTAACAAATACATTGATCAAGATGTAAAGCATTTCCAGCACTCCAATCACCTTCTCTAAGACTTTTCCAAATAATTTTTCCATGTTAACCCTTCTCAGTCCCATTTTGACTTTTAGATTACCTGGTTGGTGACCACATATCTGAACCTCTATTTTCCCTCACAGTTTCTGATTTCAGGCTCTTCCACATTTATTCAAGGTCCAATTTTATAATTATCCCTCTCCTATATCTAATTGGAGGGTCAGCTTCTGTAATTTAATTCTAATACTTAGTTTTAAAAAGCCAATATTTTATTTAAAAATATACTCTATATTTAAACAAAATTTGTTTGATTTTTGTTGGAAATATGAAAAATTCTCTAATACATAAAATAGATAATTTTGATACATTTGTCACAGGTAAGGCATGTAGTTACCTTCTACATTTTTGATCCAAATTTTTGTTTATATTATTGAAGGAGTCATTATCATAAATATTCTTTTGAAAATCTCTTATAATTAAACAAAATACAGTTTAAAAATGTTTATCTTTGTGTATTTTATGAGATTATGTGCTCTTATCTTCAAAATAACACATTTTAAAGCAATGCAGCATTATATTTCTCTAGGGATATGGTTTGCGTACCTTAGAAATTTTTACTTAATCTTGCCCTTACCAAAAGCGAGCACTATCATAGTTTTTTTTAAATCTTAAAGGATTTTTTAATGCTTGACTTTCCTTCTATTTGTTGATGTTGACAACTTGGGAAATGAAGTAATCATAATCAAGTTTTTCTTTAAAAATACTATCTAGACCACTGACAATGATACTTTTAAAAATCCTACTATATAGGCCCCATTCAAGGCATTCCTTGGCTTGGTGAATGTCTTTTTCAGGTTGCTATAACAAAATATCACAAACTGGGTGTAGATGTGCCAGTGTATCACTCAGTGTAGATATACTGGTTTATGAAAATGTTTCCACATTAAGAGAATGCAGCCTATCACAGAATGACAACCAGATAAGGAACAAACCTATCATTTAAAATTGTCATTAAAATAATTAGCATACTTTTTATGCATATTAACCAACTGTTGAGTACAGAGGTTTAAACAGCTTTTCTTTCATCATGAAGTATAACAAAGCATTAGTCAATCTTTACTTCCTTATCTACGAGCACTTTTATTTTTAAACTCTAGGACCATTCTCAATGTCCTAGGACTCACAGATGGCATATTTTATAGCCAAAAGACATGTGGGTATCCCAAATCATTGTGCATAGCTGGTCCTGACTAAGCAAGAAAGTAGGCTGCCCCCAAATATGGGCTGTCAAGAATACTCAGCTGAGGTCATGCCTAGGTCTGTTAGACTGTCAGGACACTGTGGTTGTTTTCCTGTAACGTTCAGAAGGTGAAGCTGAGGGTGTCATTACCACCTGCACTAGATATAACAAATTCTTATCTGACTTGGTTTTGTTCTCATGTCCTGGTATTTTATTAACTTATTCCATAAGCCTTTAAATAACATCTCAACTGTTAGATCTGAGCATTCAAAGTTGAATAAGACATCATCTTGCTCTAAAGTTCATAGTTCAGTATACGTGTTTAAGTAGAAATATCCCAGAGATAGGCATTTAAACAGAACAGAAAAATAAAACAAACTGAAAGCAATTATGTACCGTTACAGTGTTATTAGAAAACGAATAGTAATTTCCTCTTTCTGAGAGACTGAAACGCTTAAAACAAAAGGTATCGCTTGATCTACAGATGTTTTATGTGTGTCTGTGTTTTGAGTGTGGATCATGGTGATGAGAAGTTTGAGTGCAGAAACTATTCCCAACAGAAGGATATGGAAATGCTTTGATCACACAGAAATTCCACTTTTTTCTTTTATACTTTTCTTTAAATTTTTTTATTGCTTTCATTTTGAAATTCCACTTTTAATATATAAAGGGATGTGAGGTAACTTTAAAGTAGATATATTTTCATTATTTTACAAATAGTTATTGGACTCCTAATGTATTTTAGGTATTGTTGGGGACACTCTTTTCATCTGTTCACATCAATCAACAGAACAAAGCTCTTATCTTGTAACTTATTTTCTACCTGGAGATAAATAACAAGCATCAAAACCAATAATAATAAATTATGCACTCTTTTGAAAGTGATGGTGTTATAGAAAGTAGAAAAATTAGGGTAGGGTAATAGATCATTTGGGTAGCCAGGATTGGAGAGGATCAAAATATGGCAATCTTATATCGGATGGCTCATGTATTAACATAATCTGGTCAAAGACTTGAAGGAGGTGAGAGTATGAAAGTATAGAGGGATAGAATGTTCCAGGCAGAAGGAAGATTGAGGCAGCAGATGTGCTGGGTACAGAATGAGCTATGAGGAGGATAGCATGAGAACAAAGCAGAGGTCATGTGAGAGGCTAGCTGTGGGGTACACACAGATTACAAAGGGCCTTGTAGAGATCTATAGGCCATAAGGAGGACTTCAGTTTGTAAGTTAGGTTAAGTATGACTGCTGGGATTTTGAGTAAGCAGTCACACTGCAGACAGGTTTTGAAAGGATTGTTCAACTGCTGTGTTGTGTGAATAGGCTGCATAGAGGCAAAGTTGAAAGTAGGGAGGACTGTGAGGAAGTTGCTAAAGTTAATCCATGTAGAGAGGAATGTCTCTTGAACTTGAGTCCCAGCTGTGAAGATGTGGGAGAGTGGTCAAGTTCTGGGTTTAATTTGAAGTTAGATCTGGCATAAGTTTCTGATGGGTTAGGTGAAGTTGTGAGAGAAGGAGAGAAGTCAAGTATCACTCCAAGGTTTTTGTTTTTTTGAGAAAGTGAAAGTTGCTATCAACATAAGTAAGCATACCTGTGATGAATCCTATTATTGGAACCTTGGTTGTGAATATCTTAGGTATGACATGGCTTTTAATTTCCAGTTAAAATGTTGAGTATGCAGTTGCTGTGTTGCAGATGTTCAGACAATAGATCTATCTGATGTAGAGTTATAGTTATGTGCTGCATAATGAAGTTTCAGTCCATGAGACACTGCATATGCAATTGTGGTCTCATAATTTTAAAATGGAGCTGAAAAATTCCAATTGAATATACTTTTACTGTACTTTTTCTATGTTTAGATATGTTTAAACACAAATACCATTGTGTTATAGTTGCCTATGATATTTGGTGTAGTAATGTGCTATACACGTTTAGTCTACGAGTAAAAGGCTGTAGTGTATTGCTTAAGTGTGTAGTAGGCTATACCACCTAGGTTTGTGTAAGTACATTCTCTGTTGTTCACATAAAGACAAACCCACCTAATGATGGATTTCACAGACCATATCTTTCTCCTTAAACAATGCCGATTGTACATTTGGAAGTCAGCACAGAAATGGTATTTAAAGCCCAAGACTGGGTGAAATCTCTGAGAGTGTGTATAAAGGAAGAAGAAAAAAGATTCAAGCATTGAACACTGAGATGCTCCAATATACATGCATGTATACCTGTGATTACATGTTTATACACTGAACATATACAAACCATATATATCATAAGATATATATATAGATAGATACAAAATAGAAAAACATATATGTATATATATATATAGTGATTATTATTTATGAGAACAAATGGTGAGAGGTAGCATAAGATATTATGAAAAAGAAAATCAGTGCTTTGAAGTTGGGTACCTTGGCACATACCTGTATTCCCAGTGGTTTGGGAGGCTGAGGCAGGAGGATTTTGAATTCAAAATCAGCCTCAGCAATAAGAAACTCGGTGAGACCCTTTCTTCAAGTAAAATATAAACAAACAAGGACTGGGGGTGTGGCTTCGTGGTTAAGCACCCCTAGTACAAAAAAAAAAAAAAAACAAAAAAAAAAAAAGGAAAAAAGGAAAAAAAAAGATTAAAAAAAAGAAAATCAGTGCTTTGAAATGCATGTTCTGGTATGTGATAAGTTGGACCATAAAATGAGTTTGGAAACTCTGAACTTTCCAGTGGCTGCATTTGTTGGAGCAACAAGTGAATAAGTAGAATCAGCTGAGCACAAGCCAAAGCAGAGGCAGAGGTCTTATATTCAGGGCTTATATAAAACTGTTTGAATGCATATCCTTATCCTACACTGGCTATACTGAGACAGCATCTATTCTAAATGAACTTGGTCTCAGCTGGTGGTTGTGTGGCCCATTTGTAGTGTTGATAAATTGAATATCACTATGCTTATGGAGATTCTGAATTCCATAACTTTGCCTTTTAGACTTAAGAGACTTAAAGGGTTTGAACAGTAACTTGAATAGCTCTGTTCCCTTAAACTTTTGTTTACTTATTTTTTATTTAAAAATTTTGGTGCAGAAGGGGATAGCACAGATTGTGTGGACTTCTTCAAACATCGTTAGAAGACATGGTTAGTTGTAGTGATGTAGGCTTGACTTCAGGCTGTGTAGTGGAAATGGAGGCCACAGAATTAGATTGGAGAAGGATTTAGGAAACATAAAAAAACCCGACTGGAAATTCATTAATGGGGTTGAAATTCCTAGATATGTGACAGATGCCGATGGAAGTGTTATTAACAATAACAGAAAATATTGTCAGAAGAAGAGTTTGAGAGTAATGTGTAAGTTTTGTATATGTTGTACTTGAAAGACCTGAAAGATAAATAATCATTTCTACTTTCATTTATGCACCTTGGGTGAGAGTAAAAAGATTAGAAATAAAGATTGGGAATGTTCGGAATATACATAGGCAATAGTGGATAACAGGGGGAATTCAGAAAATTCTTCCAGTGATCTATTTTCAAACATTCTATCAAATTAAAATTTCCTAAAACACTGCTTTGATCTTTGGATTTCTTTCCTGATCTTTGGTGACTATCCATTGCTGTGGTGACAAAATGGTCTTGTGTATCATAAAAATCCCTTCACAATTTGAGCAAACACTTAGTTTTCAGCTTTATCTCCCATTACATGCTTAGTCTGTTCTGAAATTTGTGACTTTCCATATTCCCTGTGATTTCTGTATACTGTTCTATTTGCTTAGAAATTTTTATGTCTGCATAAAAATCCTTATTTTTTTATTTTTTTATTTTTTGATTAGATGTTTGTGTCTCCACAAAATTCATGTTGAAGTCCTAACTCCCAACATGATGGTATTTGGAGATAGGGTCTTTGGGAGATAATTAGGTTAAATGAGGTCCTGAGGATGAAGACCCCATTGTGGAATGTGTCCTTTAAAGAAAAGGAAGAGGGACCAGTCTCCTTTCATCCCTGCCTTTCCATGCAAGAAGGCAGCCATCCAAAATTCGAGAACACTTAATGAAGAGTTAATTGGCTGGTACCTTAGACCTTCCCAGGCTCCAAAATTGTAAGAAATAATTTCCATGAAATGAATTTGGAAGTTATGAACTTTCCAGTGGGTTGCTTAAGCCATTCAGTCTATAGTATTTTATTGTAACATCCTTTGCTGACTAAGATAATTATATATTTCCTTTGTTTGAATTTGTTCCGCATTTGATATTAACATGTTTTACTTAAGTCAAATTGTACTTTGAAAACAATTCATTTCTAAGAAAGTTCTAAAAAACATAATTAAAATAATTTAAATAAAAAATAGGCTATTTTGTCTTTTCAAAAGGAGATTTTAAAAAGTTTCCTTATTAGAATATAGTGAAAACACAAACCATACTAGATTATAGCATTAATACACATTTTCATATAAATCTAAGTAGATTGTTAGGTATAATTAACTCTCTTCTATTACAGCTATCCTTTATAAATTGGTGTCTCTTTAGGCAGAAAACATATGTCATGTGATTAATATGTCTGAGAAAATGTAAGTGATGGTTTATTAATTGTAGCTTGGTGGATACTAAGCAAAACTTACCCAAGCAAAGAAAAGTCAATACAATTTGATATGGGCAAGCCAGAAATAGTCATCTGTTTTCAATTAATTTATAAATTTGATCAGTCAAGCAAGTTATTGGAGAAAATGAGTACATTTCCTATATCAGGCAGTAATAAAAATTCTGATTGAGATGCTTTTTAAAAAGGGAGTCCTTTTACATTTACATTTAAATTAGTGTGTTAGATTTAGAACCAAACTCAGTGACTATCTTAGGTAGCCTGTTTTCTGATAGCTTGCCTCATAAGCAGAGAAACTAAGTGATCAGTCCAAGCTCAAACCACTATTTCTGCAACCTAGAGAGATTAAGAATTTGCCCAGTTCAGCAGCTGCATAGTGGTGAATATAGGATTTTCAATTACTTCTTTCCACTATTCAAAATGTTTGTGTTTTTAAATGTCATACTCTTCTGAATTCTATTAGGTGTTAATTGCATATAAATGTTTATGAATGTAATGCATACATATGACCATGTTCACACTATAGACCTGAGATGCAAACATTGCTCAATACAAGTTAATTATCAAATGCTATATTTTGTGCACATTAATGAGGTACACACAAAGAACAGTTAAACTATTTGGAAAATATTGATCAGAAGTTATATTATTTACTAGTTCATAAACTATTTTAAAATTGATTCTCTTCCATATACTCCTCTAAGTGTTTGGAGTTTGGCTTGTATTCTAAACCAATTATTGATGATAAATGAAACTATAATCCTTCATGGAGTTGCCTATCTCACTTTTGGCCAGTCTGCTTTTATAATGGAATATTAATAGCATAAATACTTCTCCCTCAAGCTTTTGGTTATTTTTTTTTATATTAAAAATGTTGGTGCTGCAGAATGTAGAAATGGGTTAAGGGTGGAGATCTAAAATACATTATCATGTGATTACACTTGTATAACCACTACTCCAAATAGACTTAGAAAATGATAAGCATCACAAAAACTTCCCTTATGCCCTTGCCTGTCATTACTCACCCTCCCCAAAATAATTGCTGTTTTGTTATCGTCACCTTAGAGTATTTAAGCTAGGTTTGGCATTCATTAAAGTGGCTGTTATAAATAAAACTACAATGAGTATATGTACATTTATTTTGAGTACCTTAGTAAAAGCAAAATTGCTGTATCATACTTTAGAATAAGTCAGAAACTAACACTGATTTCCCAAGACAGTTCACCAATTTTGGTTCCCAATGACAATGCACAAGTTGTTCAACTATAAATCCTCACTTATGTTTGTTATCGTCATTTGTGCATGTGTACATGTATATGTATATGTGTTCATATTAGTGTTCTCGTTAGTATATATTAATTTTCATTGTAGGTTTAATTTTCATTTCCTTAAGAGTTAATGACATTGAGTACATTGATCATCTAATATATTCCTTGTTATGCCCTCTGCATCATGTCTTATTTATTGTCCAGTACTGTCTTCGTAGAAGCATCTAATATATATATGTGTGTGTGTGTGTATATACACTAATATATGTAATATATATATGTGTGTGTGTGTGTATACACTAATATATGTAAATATGTATAAATGCCTGTACATTTATTTTTTTATGCTTTTTCACTTTCTTCATAGTTTTTTTGATAAACCTAGAAGATTGTAATTTTAATAAAGCCCAATAATTCATTTTTATTCTTCATGGTTACTAGATGTTTTTCAGTTTAAAAAATCTTTATAAGTTGCAAAGTCATAAAGATATTGTTGTTTTCTTCTACAACTTTAGTATTTTAGCTTATACATGTAAAATAAATTTCACCTGAAATTGTTTTTTTGGTATACGATATAAAATGAGTGTTAAGGTTATTACTTTTTCCCCTTGTGAATATCCAACTTTTCTAGCAACATTTATTGACAAAAAAAATCCATTCTTTCCCTACTGCCCTGTAGTCCTACATAGATTATAAGTCAGGTGGCCATGTATGTGTGGATTTGTTTCTGAATGTGCTGTTCTGATCCAGAAATATATTTTTCTCAAACTTTGCCTAATAACCCACTGGCTTATTACTGTATATTTATGACTTAATATTAGGTAAGAAAATCCTCCAACTTCATTTTTCTACAAAAAATGCAAATCAAAAATACAATGAGAGTTCATTTCACCCAGTTAGAATGGCTATCACTAAAAACACAAAAATAAACAATGATGGCAAAGTTGTGGAGAAAAAGAAATGCTTACACACTGTTGTGGAAATATAAATTAAAACAAACACCAAAAATAGGACTACCATATGATCAGCTATCTCACTCCTGGATATGTATCTGAAGAAAATGAAGTTAACTTACAAAAGAGAGACCTGCATACCCATGTTTATTGCCACACTATTCACAATAGCCAAAGATATGAAATTAGCCTAGATGCCTGTTAACAAATGTATGGATAAAGAAAATATTATGCACATATACAATGGAGTATTATTTAGCCACAAAGAAGAATGAAATACTTTAATTTTCAGGAAAATTAATGGAACTGGAAGACATCAAGTTGAGGGAAATAAACCAGACACAGAAAAGAAATATCTGGTATTTTTCTCATATGTGGAAACTAAGAAAAAAAAAAAAAAAAGAAAAAGGAAAAGGCAAGAGAGACTATTAGAGACTAGAGACAGGGAAGAGTTCTAGAGGAAAGGAGAGGGAATAGTGGGAGAGGATGGAAAAGGGAAGGTGGGTATAGCCAAAGCATGATAAATGAATGAGTGGAAATGTCACAGCAAAACCTGTTAACTTGTACAATTAGTATGTGTTGATAATTACAGCAATAAAAAGAAAGAGGAGTGGTAGTCATTCTTGGCTCTTTGACTTTCCATGAAAAATTTTAAATCTGCTAATCATAGAACACATATCAGGATTGTGATTTGAAATACACAGAATATAAAAATTAGGAAAAAGTTGTTATAAAAATATTGAATCATTTAAATGATTGACTGATTTAGTTCTCTTGTGTTTTTCTTTTCTTTCCTTGTCACTGAGCTATATCCCATCCCTGTCCTCAAGTATTTGTATTTTAAAAATTTCACTCAGAAATTTTGTAGTTGTCTGTATAGGGGTCTTCCATATATTTTTTGGATTGACTTTGCTGTATTTGATTTTTAATGCTATTGTAAATGGCATGTTTTGTTTTCCTACATGTTGCTAGTATATAGAAATAATTGATATTTTTATGTATCTTGTGATAAGCAAACATGCTAAACTTAATTCTGAACATTGACTTGTAGATTTATTTATATTTACTATGTACACAATCATGGCATCTGTCGATAATGACAGTTTTACTTGTTCCATTGTTAATTCTTGTGCTTTTTCATCTGTTTTTGCTTTATTACATTTGGTGGGCTCTTTAAGACAATGCTAAAAAAAAGGAACAGATAGTATCATTCTTATCATAAGCCTTGATCTTAGCAAGAAAGATCTCAATTTTGTCCCATGAGGAATTATGTTAACTAGGACAATTTTTAACAGATACTCTATCATAAGACTAAAAAAAAAAAATTCCTCTATTTATGGGATTCTAGGAATTTTATTACAAATGAGTATAGAATGTTATTAAATTCTTTTCTGCATCTATTAAAATAAGTTTTATTTTCTTATTCTGATAAAGTGATGAATTATATTGACATCCTTTTTATGTGAAACAAAACTTGCAATTTTTGAATTAATTGAATTTTTTCATGATGGTTTATCCTTTGTATATATTATGGAGAGTATAAAAAGCAATTTATCTTTTTTGTATGTTTGATCATAAGTTATAGTGACCTTCAATTTTCTTTATTGTAATTGTCAGGTTAGAGTAAAGATTAGGTTCTCAAAATTAATTGGTAGAGTTGTCTATTTTTTCCTATTTTATGGAAGAGGTTTTGTAGATGAGTTTTGTTCTTTCCCTTTGTGAAGACTGATGTTATTTTTTCTTTTGTTGAAGCCATTTGTGCCTGGCTTATTGTTTGATCATAATTTCAATTACTGTAAGATTTTTTTTGTTTTTAATTAATAAAATGTAATTTTTTATTCCCACTTTTGGTAAAATCTTTTCAATAAATAAGACTCACCTAAATTGTCATGATTCCTTCTCCTTATATTTTTAAAATAGACTTTAGTTTTTTAGAGGAGTTTTAAGTTCACAGCAAAATTGAAAAGGAAATAGTTTCCTTATAGCCTCTTCCCACACAAATACACAATTTCACCCATTATCACAGCGGTACATTTATTAAAATTGATAAACCTATAATAGTACATCCTTATCATTCAAAGTCCAAAGTTTACATTAGGTGTGTTCTATGCTATACATTAATTATATAGATTTTGATAAATGTATAATGACCTGTAACCATCATGGAATGTCATACAAAATAGTTTCACTGCCCTAAAAATCCTAGGTACTCTGCTAGTTTATCCCTTTCTGTCCCCAGTTCCTGGAAACCACTTTCTCCATAGTTTTGCCCTTTCTAGAATGTCATATGATTGGAGTAATATAGTGTGTAACCATTTAGATTTGGCTTTTTCGACTCAATCATACGCATTCAAAGTTCCTCCAGGTCTTTATGGTGAAATAGCTTATTGCTTTTTAGTACTTCTATTACCTGAATGCAACACAATTTATCGCTCCATTCACTTGTTCAGAAATATCTTATTTGCTTTCAAGTTTGGGCAACTGTGAATAAAGCTGTTCATAAATACCTGTGTGTAGGTTTTTGTGTGGACATCCTTATATTTTTAATATCCCTAAGATCTATAATGATGTCCTTTTTTCTGTTTTTTGATGTTAATAATTTCTGTTTTATATCTTTTTTCTATCATTTTACTAGGAATTTGCAAATTTTATTAGTCTTTTCAAGGGATCAACTATTGACTTTGTCTCTATTGTACATCTACATTCTAGTTCATCCTTTTATTTTTAATATCTCCTTTCTTAGATTTTTTTTTTTTAGTTCAGCTTGCAATATTTTTCTAACTTCCTTAAAAAGGAGCTTAATTTTCATTCATAGCTTTTCTTACTTATTTTGGTAAAATGCACATAGTATTAAACGTATTATCTTAACAATTTTAAACAGATTTCAGTGGTGTTAATGTTCACATTTTTGTGCAACAGGTAACTAGCTCGTACTTTTTCATCTTATAATTGGAACGCTAAATGCTAATGCTAATTTCCCCTTCCTCATTTCTCAGGCTTTGGTACTTTTCTACTTTCTGTTTTTATGATTTTGACTACCTTATGTACTTCACGGAAATGGGATCATACAGTATTTATCTTTTTGTGACTGGTCAATTTCACTCAGCATAAAGTTCATCCATGTTATAACATATGATATGATTTCCTCTTTTTTAAAGTTGATGATTTCCTATTCAATGTACGTACCACATTTTCTTTATTCCTTCATCAACCAATAGACACATGGCATGCTTCTACCTCTTGTATATTATTAATAGTCCGCTTTGAGCATAGGGACACAGATATTTCTTCAAGATTCTTGATTTGTATTCTTTTGGAAAAATACCCAGAAGTGGGATCACTGGATCATATGGTAATCCTATTTTTAATTTTTTAAGAACATATATTTTGTTTTCTATAATGGATATAGCCTCTTACAATATCACTGACAATGTACAAGGGTTCCAATTTCTTTGTAATTTTGCCAATAATTATTAACTTTTTGTTTTGATTCATATTTTTATTCATATTTGTCCTCCATTCTCTTCATTTGTCTAAATAGCTCTCTTTATATTAGTTTTACATTGTTTTGATTACTGTTGCTTTATAGTGTGTTTGCAAGACAGGAAATACAAGTCTTCCAACTTTGATTTTGTTTTCAAAATCCTTTAAAAATTTGAAGCCCTTTAAGATTTCATTTTCACATTGGGATTTTTAAAATATACCTGCTTTTCTGTTCCTTGGAGGAATTTGAGAAATAATGTTCTTTTTAAAACGATTGGTAGTATCTCTACTGAAGCTACTAGATCCTGGTGTTTTCTTCATTGCAGGTATTTCCAGACTTATTTTTTACTACTTAGTAGTTCAGTTTTCCATAGGTTGTACGTTTCTAGGAATGTATCCATTTCTTTCTAGATCATTCAATATGTTGGGTTGGTATTTAATTATTCATATAACACCTTCTAATATCTTATATTTTTGTGGCAAAAGGGTATAATATCTCTTCTTTCATTTCTGAGTCTTCTTTATCTTTCAGTTAAGAGTTTATTAATCTGATCTATTATAAAACCCCAAGTCTTGGGTTTCATTGATTTTTTTTCCTACTGTTTTTCTTCTCTATTTTATTTATATCTTTTCTAACCTTTATTATACCCTTTATTCAGCTCATGTTTGGTTAAGCATATCCAACTTTTTCCAAGTCCTTCGGTTTTAAAGTTAGGTTTTGAATGTGAGATTTTTCTTTTTTTTAAATGTGTTTACTGCTACGTCCCTCTTAGTACTGCTTTCACTGCATCTCATTAGTTTTGGTATGTGTTTTTGTTTTCATTTGTCTCCAGATAGCTTCTAAATTCTCTTGTGATTTTTTTTTCTTTGACTTGTTTGTATAAGAGTGCAATGTTTAATTTTTACATTTTTGTGGATTTTCCTGCTTTTCTTCTGTTGATTTCTAGTGTCATTCCATTGTGGTCAGAGACCATACTTTGTATGATTTAAATCTTAAATTTGCTAAAAATTGATTTGTGGTTAATCTGTGGTGTATCTTGGAGAATGTTCCATGTGTACTTGAGAAGAATGTGTGTTCTGCTGTTTTAGGGTAGAGTATTTTGCTTATGTGTGTTAGATCCAATTGGTATACAATGTTTTATGCTGTATTTCTCTATTGATCACCTGTCTAGATGTTTTATCAATAACTGAAAGTATGTATTGAAGTTGCCTACTATTATTGTGTTGTTGTCTCTCCTTTAAGTTTTGTAAATGTTTCTTACTTGGGAGTTGTGATTTTGGGTATGTGTATTTTTATAATTGATATGTCTTCCTTATTAATTAATCCCTTATCATTATATAATGTCTTCCTTTGTCTCTTGTGATAATTTTTCATGAAGTTTTATGTTATTTATATTTAACATATAATAATTATACAGTTTGGAGGGTTTGATATAGGTGTGCATTGTGTTATGATCAAATCAGGGAAATTCATGTATCCATCTCTTCCATCATTTATCATTTCTTTGTGGTGAGAGCATTCAAAATTTTCTAGCTATTTTGAAATATATAATACATTATTATTAACTGTAGAGTACTAGAACTTAATCTTTCTTCTTTTAGGGGGGTACTGGGAATTGAACTCAGGGGCACTCAACCACTGTGAGTCACATCCTCAACACTTTTTTGTATTTTATTTAGAGACAGGGTCTCACTGAGTTGCTCAGTGCCTTGCTGTGACTGAGGCAGGCTTGAACTTGAGATCCTCCTGCCTCAGCCACTTAAGATGACCTTGCCCATCTAGAACTTAATCTTTCTACCTATATCTTTGTGCTTACTGAGTAACCTCTTCCCATCCTCCCTAGCCTTGGTGACCACTGTTTTACTCTCTATGAGATCAACCTTTTAGACTTCACATATGAATGAGATCATGAAGTATTTGTCACTTGGGGTCTGGCTTATTTCACATGTCATAATGTCCTTCAGATTCATATGTATTGTTGCAAATAACAGAATTTCATTCTTTTTATAACTGGATAATATTTTATTGTGTGTATGTACCATATTTTTTAACATGGTCATCAGTTGGTGGACTGCAAGGTTGATTCCATGTCTTGACCATTGTGAATAGAGTGCAGGTAAGACTTCAACACACTAGTATCATTTCATATAGCCAGTAGTGGAATTGTGGGAACATGTGATAGTGCTATTTTAAATGTCTTGAGGAGACACCATAATGTTTTCCATAATGCCTATATTAATTTACATGCCCAATGATAGTGTACAAGTGTTTCCTTTTCTCCATATTGTCACCATCACATGCTATCTTTTGTCTTTTTTGATAATACCATTCTAATTGAAATAAAGTGATATCTCATTGTAGTTTGGTTTGCATTTCCCTGATGTTTAGTGTTGTTGAACATATACTTGTTATCCATTTGTATGTCTTCCTTTGAGAAATGTTTATTCAGGTCTTTTGCCTTTTGGTGCGGTGTGGTATTAGGGATTGAACCCAGGAGCTCTTAACCACTGAGTCACATCTTTAGCCCTTTTTATATTTTATTTTGAGACAGGATCTCACTAAGTTGCTTAAGGCCTCACTCAATTGCTGAGGCTGGCCTCAAACTATAATCCTTCTGCCTTGGCTACCATAGCCACTAGGCTTATAAGTGTGCATCACAGCTCCCGACTTTGCCCATTTTTAATGTTTTTTTTTTTTTTTTTTTTAAGATTTGAATTTCTTCTATGTATATTGGATATTAACCCCTCATCAGATGTCTATTTTGCAAGTATTTTTTCATATTCTATAGGTTGCTATTCACGCTGTGATTGTTTTCTTTGCTGTGCAGGAACGTCTTAGTTTGATGTGACCCCATTGTCTTTCTGTTTTTTTTTCTTGTGCTTTTTACGTCTTATGCAAAAATCCCTTGCCCCTACCAATGTCATGAAGTGTTTCTCCAATTTTCTTTAGTAGTTTTATAATTTGAGGGTCTTACATTTAAGTCACTAATCCATCGTGAGTTGTTTTTATATATAATTACAGTTAAGGGTCTAGTTGCTTATTTTTGCATGTGAATATTCCATGGGCAATTTCTACTCAGGCATTCCCCCTGGTGTTTGTCTGAGACACATGCAGGCTTTCTGTGAATCACAGCACTGTTCCTCCACCTAGGACCTACTTTTGGTACTGCAGACTCAGGCACTGGATTATCTTTGTTCTTAGTGGCTGTGGTCTGGTAACATACTCATTTCTCTTAGTACAGATGGTTCCTGACTTACATGATTTGATTTACTATGTTTTTTGAATTTATGATGCTGTGACAGCTACATATATTCAGCAGAAAACATAGTTCTAATTTTAAATTTTTGTCTTTTCCTGGGCTTGTGATATAGATTAAGACATGTCTTGGGATGCTGGGCAGCAGCAGCAAGCCATAGCTCTAAGTCAGTCACATTACTATAAAAGTAAACAATCAATATTCGATGGTGTATGTGTTTTTAATCTATGATGTTTGATAGTTTGGGTTCATTAAATGCATTTTTAGCATGTTATGTTCAATATAAATGGGTTATTGGGACATATCCCTTTTAAGTTCAAGAGTATCTGTAATAGGATTCAGGAAATACAGAAAACAATTCTTCAGAAATCCCCCTCCCTAAATCAGAACATTGGATGTCTATTCTAATCATTTTCCTCCCCAGGGATAAATCTGTAATTTCCTCCCAATCCTGCCCTGGGTGTTGTGGAGAGAGTGCTGGGAATTTTCTCTCTGGGTTTTGATAAACTTTTTTTTCACTTGGTGTGCAAGAACCTCTTATTAGGTTTGTGAATTTCCCACAGAGGCAACTGGTCCATTCATTGTTGAAATCTGTATCTCTGTGGGGAAGGAGGGTCTGGGGCTTCCTATTCTTTAATCTTACTGATGTGGCTCTACATTTTATTATTTCTTAACTGATGCATTTAAGCTATACATCTTTCTGAAGGTGGAGCTTATGTTTCATCACATAATCTTTTATACTGTATTTTCATTATCATTAATTTCAAATTATTTTCTGATTACTATTGTGAGCTTTTTCTGTGACCCATAGTTAATTTCTTTGTGTTTTTTTAGTTTAGTTTTGGGTACTGAAGATTGAACTTAGTACCATGTTTTATCAAGGACTAGTAGATTGAAGGTTTGCTTCCTTTTCACTTCTGAGAAAGTGTAGCCTTGGGAATGCGTGCAGTCTTGCTGACTGCTAGAGATATATGTGATTTTATATTCAAGCCTGGATACCTGAGAGTTACCCCTGAGTCAGAATGCTTATTTCTCAGTCATCGTTTCCTCAGAGGTTGTGTTCTTAGTGCCCACGAAGTGTCCAACCTTTGTTGATGAATCATATACAGCCTTGCCAGTGTTTCAAAACTTTCTCCATGTCCTGTTCTGATGCTCCTGATTGCATGCAGACCAGGACATGCTATAGCCTTCCTCATCCCCAGGGAAGACAGTGATCCCATACAACTCTTCTTTGTAGTTTCTATTTCAGATTTTACTGTCAAACTTCTGGATGCTCTCACAGTAATTAATATCACCAAGCTGTGAGTTTACATACTTTTATTTGAAATGTTCAAAATAGGCAAGTCCATTAAGATAGATTTTTGATTGGGGTATAACTTTTAATGAATACAGAGTTTCTTTTGGGGAGCATTAATATGTTCAAAACAGATTTGGGTGATGGTTACAAAACTGGCTAATACTGAAACCCACTGACTTGCACATTACATTTTCAATGGTCAAATTTTATGGTATATAAATTACATCAGTAAAGATGGTACAATTTTCAAGTAGGCAAAATTAGACTTTTCTAATCATATAAGAATTCACATATTTTTATCTAGGTTTCTGAGAGAACAGAATGAAAATCTACTACTAAAATTATGGAATTATCCTAAATGTCCTATTCCATTATATCCTTTAATAATTGTAACTGTGTATGCAGGTATGATTATTAAATTCTCCTTTTTATCTGGTAATATTTTGTTTGGAAGTCTATTTTATCTTATCTTAAAATTGCCACTCCAGTTCTTTTTCTTTCATGTACATTTTTTCTCACTTCACTTGAAATACACATAGTCTTATACATAAAATTTGTCTCTTTTAAGCAGCATTATGTTAAGGTCTTCCTATTTTTTTTTTAATCTACTTTAATCTGTCTTGTATCTTAGTCCATTTGTGCTGCTACAACGAAGTATTACAGACTGGATAATTTACAAAGAACAGAAATTTATTCCTAACAGTTCTGGAGGCTAGGAGTCCAACATCAAGATACTGACTGGTTCAATGTTTGCTAAGGGCCCATCTCCTTTTTCAAGATGGTACCATATAGTTGCATCCTTCTAAGAGGAGGAATGCTCTGTCTTCACATGTTTAGAGGGATGGAACTGGGCAAAGAAGAGGGTGCTCTCCTTCTATTGAACCCTTTTAAAAGGGCACTTACTCCCATTCATGAAGTCAGAACTCAATTTGACTTATCCACTTACTAAAGGCCAAATCTCTTAATGCCATAGCATTGGGGATTGAGTTTCAACATGAATTTTGAGGGTGATAAAAACATTCATATCATATTCAATATCTGCTTTTTAATTACAGTGTTTGCTAATATTTAATGTAATTTTTGGTGTGCATGGATTTAGGTCCATTATCTAATTCTTTGTTTTATTTTTCTTATTCTGTTTTTGTTCTTCTGTCTTCCCTTTCCTGTCTTATTTTGATTGATTGATTACTTACTAATTTATTTATTTTTAATATTTTTTTTTAATTTGTGCATTGGCCATATCTCTTTGGATTTCCCCCCTGAATTCTGTAGAAACTGTAGTATGCTTCTCTACCTTTTCACAGTTTAAAATTAATTCTGCTGTTTTGTACCATCTCCTGGGGTGGGGAGTGAAAGAAGAATGAGGAACTTTAGACTATGTAGAAGGAAATGAGAGGGAGGGGTGTGAAAAATCATGGAATGAGACAGACATCATTACCCTATGTATATTTATGATCACATGAATGGTATGAATCTACATCATGTACAACCATAGATATGAAATGATGTACCCCATTTGTGTACAATGAATCAAAATGAAGTCTGTAAAAAAGTAAATAAATGAATAAATAATAAAAAAATAAATGTTTAATTGATAAAAAGTAGAATTCCTGCAATCAATTATATAGGTTGTTTTATAGCACCCGCTCCTACTGAGTTTTATATAATAGTGAACGTTTGCATTGTACAGATATGTTTTAAACTCCTACCAGCCACTGTCATGTTTTAGTCTCAACCATCATGCTTATTATTGAAGATTTAAGAGGAAATCAGTTTATTATGTTTACCCTAATATTTATTAGTTCTGTTACTCTTATTTTATCCTTAAGGTTTCATATTTCATTCTTCTCTTGTTGCTTTCCTGCTTGAAGAATTTTGTTTTCACATTTCTGGTAAAGCAGATATTCTGGTAACCAATTCTCTTAGTTATTCTTTGAGAGAATCTTTATTTCACTTTTATTCCTGAAGGAATGAATTCTACAGCAGGTGTAGAATTCTTAGTGGACAGTTCTTTTCCTTCATAGTTTAAAGGAATGTCAGCCTTTGGCTGACAGGGCTAGTGATGAGAAGTCCATATTTAATGTGTTGTTTTTCTCTTTGTTTTCAAAATAATTTTCTTTGTATTTGTTTTTCAGTATTTTGATTATAGTAAACTTGAAGGTGGTTTTCTTTGAGGTTTTTATTTGATGATGGTTGATTATCCTAGATAGTAAATTTTTTAAACATTTTTTTGGGGGTTTCTACAATTATTTTTTCAAATATTTTTCTGCCAATATTCTCTCCTTATTTTTGGAGGACTACAGTGACACATGTATATGACTTTTTTTTTTTTTTTGCATTGCTGGGAATTGAATCCAGGGTCTACCAACTGAGCTATAACCCAGTCCCATATATGGCTTTTTAATGTTGTCCTACAGCTATCTAAAGCTCTATTCTTTATTTTCTAATAGTTTTTTTCTTTCTTTTCATTAAATTGGAAAATTTCTTTATATAATCAAGTTCACTGACTCTTTCCTTTGTCATCTCCAGTTTTGCTATGAGTTCCATTTGGTGAATTTTAAATTTTTAAATACTGAATTTTTTTGGTTCTAAAATTTTATTAGGTTCTTTTACATTTTTTTTCTATTTCAGAGAACTTCTATCTCCCAGTATTTTATTTTATTTTGGGGGGCATTTTTTAAAATTGTTTGTTCTGTTTAGTTATACATGACATCAGAATGCATTTTGACGCATTGTACACAAATGGAGTACAACTTTTCATTTTTCTTTTTATATACCATGTAGAGTCATACCATTTGTGTAATCATACATGAAGATAGGGTAATGATGTTCATCCCTTTCTACTATCTTTCCTTTCCCTCTTCCACTTTCCTCTTTTGATTTCCATCTACACAATCCAATGATCCTCTATTTTTCCCTTACCTCCTCGCTCCCACCCCCATTATGTATCAGTATCTACTTATCAGAGAAAACATTTGGCCTTTGATTTTTTGGGATTGGCTTATTTCACTTAACATGATATTCTCCAACTCCAGCCATTTACATGCAAATGTCATAATTTCATTCTTCTTTAAGGCTAAGTAACACTCCACTGTGTATATTTACCATATTTTCTTTATCCATTTATCTATTGAAGGGCATCTAAGTTGGTTCCACAGTCTAAGCTATTTTGAATTGAGCTGCTATAAACACTGACGTGGTTGTGTCACTGTAGTATGTAGATTTTAAGTCTTTTGTGTATAAACCGAGGAGTGGGATAGCTGGGTCAAATGGTGGGTCCTTTCCAAGTTTTCTGAGGAATCTCCATACAACTTTCCAGAGTGGCTGCACCAATTTGCAATTTCACCAGCAATGTATGAGTGTATCTTTTCCCCCACATCCTCGAAAACCCCTGTCATAGATTGTATTCTTGATAATAGCCATTCTAATTGGAGTGAGATGAAATCTTAGGGTGGTTTTGATTTGCATTTCTCTTATTACTAGAGATGTTGGACAGTTTTTCATATGTTTGTTGACTGCTTGTATATTTTCTTCTGTGAAGTGTCTGTTCAGTTACTTAGCCCATTTATTGATTGGGTTCTTTATATTTTTGGTGTTGTTTCTGAGTTCTTTATATATCCTAGAGATTAGTCCTGTATCTGAAGTACATGTGGTAAAGATTTTCTCCTACTCTGTAGACTCTCTTTTCCCATTATTGATTGTTTCCTTTGCTGAGAAAAAGCTTTTTAGTTTGTATCTATCCCATGTATTGATTCTTACTTTTATTTCTTGTGCTTTGGGAGTCTTGTTAAAGAAGTCTGATCTTGAGCTGTCATGATGAAGATCGGAGCCTACTTTTTCTTTCTAGGCCTTGATCCACTTTGAGTTGACTCTTGTACAGGGTGAGAAATAGGGGTTTAATTTCATTTTGCTGCATATGGATTTGCATTTTTCCCCGCACCATTTGTTGAAAAGGCTATCTTTCCTCTATTGTAAGTTTTTGGCACCTCTGTATTGTATGAGATAACAGTATTTAAGTGTATTTGTCTGTGTCTTCTAATCTATACCATTGGTCTACCTGTCTATTTTGGTGTCAATACCACGCTGTTTATGTTCCTATTTTTCTGTAGTGTAGTTGAAGGTCTGGTATTGTGATACCTCCTTCTTCACTCTTCCTGCTAAGGATATCGTTGGCTATTCTGGGTCTCTTTTTCTTCCAAATGAATTTCATGATTGCTTTCTCTATTTCTATGAGGTACTTTATTGGAATTTTAATTGGAATTGCACTGAATCTGTATAGCACTTTTGGTAGTATGGCCATTTTGACTATATTAATTCTGCCTATCCAAGAACATGGGAGATCTGTCTATCTTCTAAGGTTTTCTTTAATTTCTTTCTTTAGTGTTCTGTGGTTTCATTTAGAGGTCTTTCACTTCTTTTGTTAGATTAATTCCCAAGTATTTTATTTTATTTTTTTTGAGGTTATTGCGAATGGGGTAGTTTTCCTAATTTCTCTTTGAGAGGATTCATCACTTATGAATACAGATGCATTAGATTTATGAGAGTTGATTTTAAATTGAACATAGTTGCATATTTTCAGGTAGAGCACTGCTATAACTTCTGCCTTATAGTATTTGTCTGATAATTCCAATCTCTGAGTCATCTTGACTTTGAAATCAGTTAAATTTCTTTCACTTGAGAAGTGATCACATTTTTCTGGGTTTTGTTTGTCAACTAACTTTGGATTGTAAACTGGACATTTTGAATGATACATCGAGTGGACTTTGGTTTCTGTTATACTCAAGAATATTGATAGTTTAAAAATGTTATAACTATAGTTATTTTGTACAGTAAACTCATTTTGTTCTGACTACAAATTCCATCTCACCATTTGTGCATGGTTACTAAGCTATCAGTTCAGTTCCCAAAACCTTTACTTTTCTCATCCATATTGCACAGGTGTAGCTCAGTTGTGAGCCTGAGACCTCAGTGGTTCAGATGCAGCATTATGGAATCCTCTTCTCTGATCATTCTGCTTAAGGATTCCACCCTTACATTCTTCTACTCACATGTGATCCTTTTCCAGAGCACAGAGTAAAGCATTTTTATTTAAAGGGAGAGGATTAGATGTCAGGAACTCCACTGATGTTCCATGACTGTATCTTACCATGGGGAAAAGTAGGAAAAGGGGACAGATGCAAAACTCACTCTATGCATATGCTTATCAAAAATGTGGTTCTCTTTTATGATCTACTTATTTTGTTTTTTTGCATTTTGTGTAGAGTTTTGCTTGTATGCAACAAAGGAATGTGCTGCCGTGAGTGGACACTGTGAAATATTTTTTATATATATATATATATATGTGTATATATATATATATACACATATATATACACATATATATGTATTATTAAATGACCATTTATATGCCATTGCTATTTTGATGCTCATATCATCTTTTCATGGTTTTAAGAAGAAAACATTGATATTGGTCTGTAGTTTTCTTTCTTTGATATGTCTTTGTCTGGTTTTGGTATCAAGGTGATATTGGTTTCATAGAATGAGTTTGAAAGGGCCCTCTTTTTCTGTTTCATGGAATAATTTGAGGGGGATTGGTGTTGTTCTTCTCTGAAGGTCTTGTAGAACTCAGCTGAGAATTGGTATGTTCCTGGGCTTTTCTTGGTTGGTTGATAGGCTTTTGATGGTGTCTTCTAATTTATTGCTTGAAATTGATCTGTTTAAATTGTGTATGTCCACCTGATTCAGTTTGGGTACAGCATATCCCACTAGAAATTTATTGATGTCTTTGAGATTTTCTATTTTGTTGGAGCACAGATTTTCAAATAGTTTCTAGTTATCTTCTGTATTTTGTCTGTTGTGATATTTCATTTTTCATCATGAATTGTAGTAATTTGAGTTTTCTCTCTCCTCTTCGTTAGAGTGGCTAGGGATTTATCTATTTTGTTTATTTTTTCACAGATCAACTTTTTTTTGTCAATTTTTTCTTTTGTTTCAATTTCATTGATTTCAGCTCTGATTTTAATTATTTCCTGAATTCTACTTCTTTGGGTGCTGATTTTTTCTTCTTTTCCCAGGACTTTGAGATGTAATGTTAGGTCATTTATTTGTTAACTTTATTCTTTCAATAAATGAGCTCAATGCAATGTACTTTCCTCTTAGCACTGCCTTCATAATGTCCCAGAGATTTTGATATGTTGCACCTGTATTCTCATTTACTGTAAGAATTTTTTAATCTCCTTTCTGTTATCCATGTGTCATTCAATAGTGTATTATGTGGTCTCCAGATGTTGGAGTAGCTTCTATTTTTTTATTTTATCAATGATTTCTAATCTTATTTCATTATGATTTGATAGGATGCAAGGATGCAAGGTATTATTTCTATTTTTTTGCATTTGCTAAGAGTTGCTTTGTGGCCTAAGATATGGTCTATTTTAGAGAAGGATTCATTTGTTGATGAGAAGAAAGTGTATTCAGTCATTGATGGATGAAATATTATATATATGTCTGTTAAGTCTAAATTTTTAATTGTATTTTTTAGTTCTATCAATTCTTTATTTATTAGTTTTTATTTGGAGTGAGAAGTGATGTGAGAAGTGTATTAAAGTCACCCAGTATTATTGTGTTTTGATCTATTTGCTTTTTGAAATCGAGAAAGGTTTGTTTGATGTACATAGATGCTCAATTGTTTGGGGATGTTATGTATTGTTGAGGCATAATTCCCTTAAGCAGTATGAAATGTCCTTGTTTATCCCTTCTAATTAATGTTGGCTAGTCTAAGTCCACTTTATCTGATATGAGTATAGAAACCCCTGCTTGTTTATGAGATCCTTGTGAATGGTGAGTTTTTCCCATCCTTTTACTTCAGTCTGTGAACATAGATGCAAAAATTCTTACTAAAATACTGGCGTACTGGCAAAATGCATACAAAAACATATTAAAAAATTGTGCACCAAGATCAAGTGAGATTCATTCCAGAGATGCAAGGTTGGTTCAACATACATAAATCAATCAATATAATTCACCATATCAATAGACTTAAAGACAGGAATTATTATTTCAAGAGATGCAGAAAAAAACATTTCACAAATTTAGCATCCATTCATGCTGAAAACACTAGAAAAACTAGGGAGAGTAGGAACATATTTCGACATTTTAAAAACTATATATGCTAAATCCAAGGCCAACATCATTCTACATGAAGAAAACTTGAAAGCATTTCTTCTAAAACCTGGAACAAGACAGGCATGCCCTCTTTAACCACCCCTATTCAACCTAGTTCTTGAGACTCTAGCCAAAGCAAAGAGACAAAAGAAAGAAATTAAAGGGATATGAATAGGAAATGAAAAGCTCAAACTATCCTTATATCCAGTAGCATGATCCTGTATTTAGAAGACCCCAAAAAACTACCAAAAATTTCTAGAACTTTTAAATTAATTCAGCAAAGTAGCAGGATACAAAATCAACACCAAGAAATCAATTTGCATTTGTATATACCAACAATGCATCAGCTGAAACAGAAATCAGGAAAATTATCCCCTTCACAATAGCCTCAACAAAATAAAATACTTAGGAATCAATCTAATAGATGAGACAAAAGACCTCTAGAATAAAAACTACAGAACATTAAAGAAAGGAATTGAAGAACACTTCAGAAAATGGAAAAATCTTCCATGTTTTTGGATAGACAGGATTAATATTGTAAAAATGGTCATACTAATAAAAGCACTATACAGATTTCATGCAATTCCTATTAAAATTCCAATGACATTCTTCATATAGAAATGGAAAAAGCAGTCATGAAATTCATTTGGAAAAATAAGAGGCCCAGAATAGCCAAAGCAATCCTTAGGGAGAAAAGTGATGCAGGAGGCATCACAATACCAGACCTTAAAGTATATTACAGAGCTCTAATAACCAAAGTGACATGGTGTTGACACCAAAACAGACATGTAGACTAATGGTACAGAATAGAAGACACAGAGCAAACCCACATAAATACAGTTATTTCATACTAGACAAAGGCACCAGAATATACATTGGAGAACAGATACCCTCTTCAACAAATGGGGCTTGGGATACTGGAAATCCATATGCAGTAAATGAAACTGAACCCCTATCTCTCATTCTGGACAAACTCAACTCAAAGTGGATCAAAGACCTAGGCATTAGACCACAGACCCTGTGCTTACTAGAAGAAAAAGTCCGCACAAAAACCTCTGTCATGACAGGTGGGGAACTAACTTCCTCAGTAAGACTCCTAAAGCACAAGAGATAAAATCAAGAATCAATAAATGGGATGGCATCAAACCAAAAAACTTCTTCAAACCAAAAAACTGCAAAGGAAACAATTAAGAACATGAACAGAGAGTCTATAGAATGGGAGAAAATGTTTACCACCTGCACCTCAAACAGGTCATTAAACTTCAGGTTATACAAAGAACTCAACAATTTAACACCAAAAAAAAAAAAAAAAAAAAAAAGCGAATCCTATCAATAAATGGGATAAGGAATTGAACAAGCACTTCATAGAAGAAGAAATACAAATGTGTTTTCAAAACACATATGAAAAAATGTTCAACAGCTCTAGCAATTAGAGAAATGCCAATTAAAGCTTCACTGAGATTCTGTCTCACTCCAGTCAGAATGGCAATTATCAAGAACACAAGTAACAACAAATGCGGGCAAGTATATGTGTAAAAGGGTACATTCATACATTGTTGGTGGGACTGCAAAATGGTGCAACCACTCTGGAAAGCAGTATGGAGAATTCTTAGAAAACTTGAAATGGAACCGCCATTTGATCCAGTTATCCCACTCCTTCATCTGTACCCAAAGGACTTAAAATCAGCATACTACAGAGTTGCAGCCTCATCAATGTTTATAGCATTTCTTTTCACACTAACCAAGCTATGGAACCAATCTAGTGCCCTTCAACCGTTGAATGGTTGAAGAAAATGTGGTATATATACAGAATGGAATATTACTCAGTCATAAAGAAGAAGGAATTATGGTATTAGCTGGTAAATGGATGGAACAGTAGAATATCACGCTAAGTGAAATAAGTCAGTCACACAAAGGCTGAATGTTCTCTCCAATATGTAGATGCTGTCCCACAAGGAGGGAAGGTGGGTAGGGGAAGAATAGAAGTTCACTGGATTAGAAAAAAGGAAATGAAGTGAAGGGGGGGTGGGATTAGGAAAGACAGTAGAATTAACTGAACGTAACTTTCCTAGCCTTGTATTTGAATATGTGACCAAGATTACTCCACATCATGTACAACCACAAGAACAGGATCCTAATTAGAATAAGTTATATTCCATGTATGTATAATATGCCAAAATAATTCTATTGCCATGCATATCTAAAAAGAACAAAAACAAAAAGAAGCCATTGAATAGCCAGCTTTATGTTTATTTCCAAGTCAGCCACCATCTCCTTAACACCACACTATTTTTAAAAGTGAACTTTTTCCTCCTTTTGTCTAAAGCATTTTTACATAATGTCTTATACATATTTTTATTATTATTCATTAAATTTTGATCTAGAAATGATTTCATTAGCTGAGGTTGTAAGAGGAGACAGTATACATTGTTCTTTGAATTGCTAAGTCTTGTTGAAATCTTTTCTTAGAAATACAGAGGAAGAGCAATGTGTATGGACAGTTTAAAGTAAATTTCTCCTAGATACACTCATCTAATGATTATGAGGTGGGGTCTTCGTTTATCTATCTCTTTTTGTCACTCAGAGTAAAAGGCATACATGAAAAAGTAAGTCTCTAGAATTCTTTGTGTATTAAACTCTGCCTTCACCGTTTGTCTCATGAGGTCTATGTTCCTCAACATGTATTTTGTGATCAACATTTTTTTTCCCTACACCCTAACTTTCAGCTCTTTGGCTTTCTCAAAACCAAGTGCCAATGTGATAAATATGTCTTTCCAGATTTCTGGATAACATAGATGGTGGAAAGTAGATTGGTATTACATAGGAGCCTCTAGCCAAACCCCAATTTTAAACAAAATATAAAGGAATTCCTTTTATAAGGAACATGAATTTCAAGAACTGGACACTAGATTTGTTGATATAAAAATATGGAAATGCTGATATTTTACAACTCATAGAACTCATGAAGGGACACATTTTCCAAGTTAGCATCAAAATTGGAGAGAATAGTAAACAGGGGAGTCATTGGAGACATTTTACGTTGTATACTTTAAAATGGTTTTGTTCGTATTTTGCTCGTATATTCAATAAACTTAACAACTAAAGTCAAAGTAGCCAGACAGTACTAAGATGGGTTTAAGATACATTTACCAATGCATGCCAGTAATTTCTGCCAAAAAACTTCTATTTTTGACTAGTATGCAACATTACTTTTGCCATCTTTTGAGATGAAAAGACATTTAACCTAGTGCAAAACATGCAATTAACTTCAGGAAGTTTATTCTGAGAAAAGGTGAATAAACAAACCTTCATTCTTTTAAATTAATTGCAGTTATTACAACTCAGTGACCTATTGTCTGTAGACAAAAGGTCAAGGGAGGTACCTTGTGGTGGGCAATGGGGCAATAAGGCCGAGGTGATTCTAATGTTACTATGTATGCCACCATAATTAGGGGCTAGCTGGCCATCTCTTACACTATACTCAAAACAGTGAAGGGCAGGCCATTTGCATTAAAAATATTAATGAAGAAGATTTGGAGGTGTTCTCTATCTCCTGTTATGTAGTGGTCCAAATTTAGGAATTAGAATGGCATTTAAGTTGGAAACTTAGAAAAGAGAACCATATATATTTTAATATAATAAAACATACATTTTTAGCAAACACATATGGTTTCAGTAAGTATTGTTTAATTTAGAAAATATGGCTAGAAGTCTAGAAAGCAAACAAGCAGAAATGAAAACTACGTAACTCTTTTCTTTATCTTGAGCAAAGAATCAAATGGTCTTGTGACTGCAGTGTTGACAACTGGTATTACATCATACAGCACATACTGTGAAGTACTTCATTTGGATCCATCTCAGTCTCCATAGAGCCTAGGAATTTGATTCTCTTCCCTTCTAATCAAGGCTTCCTTTCTTCCTTGACTGTTAGACTTATTCTGCTTTCCACATAGATCTTCTGAGGTCATTCAAAAGCTTCACTGAAAAAATTCACTATTAAATGTGGTCCTTTTGAAACATTTGCTCTCAAAATAATGTTGTCAAAGAGACACAATCACTTGTCTGAATATTAACCAAATAAATGAGGTTTTAGTAGCAATGATTATTATAAAAATAATCATTTAAATTATTTTTTAGAACACTATTTACTAAACATTTACCATTAGAAGGGCATGATGTTTAATAATTCATGTATGTTTAGCTTCTCATCGCTGTGTTTCTATTAATTGATCTTGGACAAGAGTCTCCAAGTCTCAATTTTCTCATGGATGAAATGACTATAATACAAGAAGTACCTACTTTATACTCTTGAGATGATTCATAAGGATAATGAATTTCATGTATATTCCAGAGTGCCTTGGATATAGTATGTACTTAAAATTAGTTAATAATTAATAAATAAAAATTATGTACTAAAGATAGTTACTTCATTTTAAGAATATTTCAAATATTGAAGATAACCTTCTAGAATTTTAAAAAACTAACATACATAGACAAAATACAATAGAAGTAAACAAGTGTCTTTTTATGTACAGTATCCTATCACTGGGTATTAGAATTGAAAATATTTTTGCTAAGATCTAAAATAACACTTTGAGAATGAATTCTCTCCAGTAAAAAGCATACTGTGTATTGAAACAGCAGAATAATTCAGAAACTGTTAGAATTCTCAACCTACATTTCATATACTTTGTGTTTTAAGTCTATATTCTTTAGGCAATAACACAGAGAAAATGCAACTTTGTCTTTGCTATTTTATATTTATTTCAGGATAAAGTAATTGTAGATAAGTAACAATCATAAAAATATAAGAAGTATAATGATATAACATTTCATACATTTTTATTTTGAAACTTTGTGCTCTAAGATATTCCAATTATTTTTAATGTTTTGCACAATATAAAATGAAAGAAAAATTATGAACATTTCATGGTATGACATTGAATATTTTGTTATTTTGAAATTTTGTTATTTAAACATTTAGCTATTTGACCAGTATTTCTTGAGGACCCAGGGAATCTCCTATAATAATTAAACATGGTGACAAATGATTTTGAACATCTTTTCATGTACTTATTGGAAATTTGTGTATCTTTTGTGAAGTATCTTTTAAAATCTTTTGTCCATTTAAAAAATTGGTCCATTTTTACTTTCTACCTGATGAGTTTTAAAAGTAATATACATATTCTGGGTGTACCTTTTTTTAGGTGATTTGAAATTATCTTCTAGATTATGGCATGTGTTGCTCTGAAATCAAACTTGTTTGATATTAATATAGCTGCTACAGCTGTTTTGGGGGGGACTGGTGGCTAGTGTTTGCATGGTTTATCCTTTTCAATCCTTTTGCTTTTAATCTGCCTATATAATTACATTTAGAACAGATTTCTTTTAGGCATCAGATTGTTTTTACTTTTAAGATTTAATGCAACATGAGAATCTCTAAGTGTTACTTGCTGTTTTCAGACCACTTTCAGTGAATGTAATTATTGATATTGGCATTTGTCTAAATTACTTATTTTCTGTTTGTCTTATCTATTTGATTTCTCTATTTCTCCTTTCTCTTTCCTTTTTGATACTCCCAAAAGTATGTTGTTATTTGTATAACTATGAAAAAATCAATATGAAAACAAAATGTACTTAATACTTTTGTTAAGATGTAGATTTCATTAAAATAAGCACTTAAAATGAAAAACAATATTATCATTTATGTAATTTCTAGTCATGTATTCAAATTTAATTGACATTAATAAATCACGCAATGCATATGTTACATGAGATATAATTTCTAAAGACACAGGAGATATTTCTATTTTAAACATTTAAAAATTTCATTTTTTATAAGCTTCAAATTTTAAAACATAATACTTAGATCCTAAAGTTCATAAGTAGGAAGAATTAGATTGATATTTTACAAAAGGACCACAATCTCAAAGTTCAACTGAGATGTTGTGAATGCATGTCTTCTTTTGGCTAATTTTATATAATATTTTCAAATAGGATTGTCTAGAGACTATGAGAGTTTGGGTACTAATTTTGAGCACTCTTCTTAGAAAATCTTACTGAACCATACAGAATTATGTCTGAGAAAAATCTTAAAAGATATGACTGGGTTTAAGGTAAATTTATTATGGAAAACTCAGTATCAATAAGATATGCTCTTCAGCTGAGAAATTTCTGGAATGCTGCATCCTCATTTGCCACCCACTTTGCCCAAGCTCTGCTTCCCATGGACCAGAGGTTTCCTTTCTCTGACAGAAAGGACCAAAAGACCATGGTTTCTCAGAGGCTTAGAGGCAGTTGACCTTCTTAGACGTTTGCCATCTGTTGGTCCCTCTTGCTGCAAGTCCTGCGTGGGTGAGGGAAAGGGTTCCTGTCAGAGGGATGGGCTGGCTTTGAAATAAAAGCTATGAAATTTATTTATCAGAAATAAAAATAAGACAAAACTATCTCAAGAGCAGGGGGTGACTGATTGAGCTGTCCCCACGAGTCCGGCTCTAACAAAGGAAGGAGCCTGCAGTCACTTATAGTGGTACAGATCAAAAGGGAACAGTAGGAGCTTCTTCCCCACAAAACAGGATGGGGGTTGGAGGTAAGTAAGCCATTTGACTCTAGCAGATCAATCCTATATCTGATGCCTGTATTTGAATTTGAGCAGTGAGATAATGCAGGATAACCACATGACTCGGGTTCTCGAACAGTTATTGTTGAACTGTTATTTCTGAGGCCAGATATTCCTGGTTAATGGCTCAAACTAAGCTTAGTTCCCATATGAGCCATGAATGACTTCCCACAGGTCCCAAATCCCAACTGCATACCAACACGCAATATTTGATTAAATTAATTTTCATTTTTAATTCATTTTATTTTTGTTGAAGTGTTCTTATTCAATAGATTAGACATAGGGGAATGAAGGGAAGGCAATGGGGATAGGAAGAGGAAAAACAATGGGATGAATATGACATAATTTTCCCATGCATATATATGAACACACCACAGTGAATTCCACCATTGTGTATATCCATAAGAATGGGTCTTAATTAGAATAAGATATATTCCGTACTTTCATAATTATATCAAAATGGATTTTACTGTCATAACTGAAAAGTACCAATAAAAATTCAGAATAACTTTTGGAAGGAGTATGTCTATCACCAAGGGTGAGCCTTAACCCTAACCCTAACCTCTCAGTGTTTCTCATTGTCATGATTCTTCTGATCTCATATTATCACGAAAATCAATTTCTCCTCAAAATTTCCTCCCAGGAAACTTAGTTCATGGATTTTAAAAATACATCTCTTTGCAGGCAAATGGATGAAATTGGAGAATATCATGCTAAGCGAGATAAGCCAATCTCAAAAAGCCAGAGGACAAATGATATCGCTAATAAGTGGAGGATGACACATAATGGGGGGGAGGGAAGGGTTAGTGTTAGGGTTAGAGTTAGGGTTAGGGAGGGGGGCAAGTATGGAGGAAGAAAGTACTGTATAGAGGGTAAAGAGGGGTGGGAGGGGTTGGGGGAAGGGAAAAAATAACAGAATGAATCAAACAACATTACTCTATGTAAATTTATGATTACACAAATGGTATGCCTTTGCGACAGTACAAACAGAGAAGCAACATGTATCCCATTTGTTTACAATAAAAAAAAATACATCTCAATTTATTATGATTGATTTCATTCAAATCTATTTCTTAGTCATGAATTGGTGATCCCTTTAGGTCACAGATTTTTATGCAGATTTTTATGTGTTGTACTTAGTCGTAGTCAACTGGTGGTTTTTTAAAAGGTATTTTAGGATTAGAACAAAGGGAAATAAATGCAGTGAGATCAATTAGTTTAGGGAGACTTAAGTGAATGTGAAGAATTTTGTAAACTAATAGGATTGGAGATCATGGTAGTATTTTGTACTATTTAATATATAACAGATGTAAAGTTATTAGAACTTGGCAACAGATGTGGACTCTGAGACAAAGGAGTAAAACCTGTCTGATGTCTTGGCTGTAGTAGAACCAAATGAAAGGTCTAGATCATTGTTTATCTGGGACAAAGTATATCAAGAGTTTTGTAATCGGTTGTGGAAGTAAGTAGAAAAGGCACACTGAATTAAATCATTCATTTTATCAGCATATTTTATTAGAATCTTTTCAGATTTTGAGGAATAGAATAAAATTTAGGATGGCTTCGATTGTATGATTTTATTTTAATGATGTGATAGGAATCAAGGAAAGTTGTCTGTAGGGCCACATGGAGACCCAGTCTCTTTCTCTCAACAGAAAGTCTTTGGTCTTCCCTTTAATGCTATTACACTTCTGTGATGACTCCATTATTTTCTGCCATTGCTTACACTGCTCTTGCCATTACTGAGTACCTTTCTCTTCTTTTGTTCATTGTTTCTGTGTAATTTCACAGTTTATGAATGCTTGTGGTTTTTGCTATTGATTCTACAATCTCAGGGCACCTTCTTATGGCCTGAACTCTGGTGAGTCTTTAGAGTTAGCTATTGTCCCAACTATTGACTTATTCTTTGATTCATTCAACAACAACTTTCTAGCTTCCTTTTATTCTACAGCTATTAAAGCACAGTCATTTTTGTTGAATTTTATAAAAACACTGTTCTTCATGAATAAACATTTATGTTTCAGAAACACCTTTAATTATATAGGAAAATATGATTTTTGAAGTTTCCAATTTTCTACTTAAATTTGTCTTGTTGCCTAAAATGGTTTTATTGAGGTGGGGTGTGGGATGGGAATCTTCCTTTTTAAAAACTATCTATTGAAAGCCTGCTAGGTGCCAACCTATAAAAACTGAGACACAGGAAGAAGAAAATGTGAATATACAATTGGTTAGGCAAGTCAGAAATGTAAGTAATTATACTACAGTAATGAAAATGCTAAAATCAATGTACAAACTAACATCTCAGAAAGTACAAAAGAAAGAGTGATTATGTGCATAGAGGGAAAAGGCAGCAATTACAAAAGTGGTGATATTTGAGCTTCTGCTAGTGAATAGAGGGAAGGAGGGACATTAGCAGCAAAGGCAACATCTGTTCCTGTAGGTTCTTTGCAATTGCTTTTGTTATTGCTTTTGCTGATATAAATTGTTACTTCTTTATGGGACCAATTATCCTTTCACATGTTAAAAAAAAAGAAAGCTGTTTTAAAGATAAATAATATGAAAATGACAGATAAATGTCATAACCTTTCATGTCACGATTTAAAATATTCATTACATTCTGAAGAAGTCGTAGTTATTATAGGTGGCAAAACTACACACTGCCTCCAGATGGAAATATCAATTAAGTATATCATTTTAACATCCACAGAAGCAGCTGATAATTTAAGTTTCTTGACCATTTCCTAGTATTGCACCAGTAAATATGAAAGAGAAATAATTGTTTCATAGATGTTGCATAGATGTTGCTGTTCTTGGGGGTAAATTTATAAATTTTAGAAGAATATTTGTACATTTGAAACCATTCTGTGGCTCCAGTTGAACCAGATTATAAATGTATTATTTTTGGAGTCTACTATTTCCAAAGTCTACTTTTATAAAATTGAGGACTTGTCAGTCAGTTATTTGTCTTGTTAAAATTTATTAAAATGGGGAAAAATATAGAGGTCTTCTTTACATAGTGGGTTTATTATTAGAATCTTAAATAATAGTTGAGCATCAGTAAACCATTGCCTACTAAAAACCAAATCTGATTCAAGAAGGAATTTTACAAGGAACATGGAATCTTTTAAAAGTTTCATGACAGTAAAGTGAAGACCTTCTCAATTCCCTGAGAGTGTCCTGTTTCTGCTCTTCTGAGATAGGTTTTCAAATAATCCAGCTGTTCTCCCTCCTATCACAAAAATGTCAGCTAAGTTTTAGAAATGAGAGGAGGCCTATTAGAAACATTTACTGAAGCCTTTGCCATATGTGATCTTGTATTGCAAGGAAAAATGTCTTTTATATCTTCTGGGATCCTAGACTTCCATCTGGATTCTGCATGTTTAACTGTGCTAGAATTTTAGTGTCTAGAAAAATAAATCTTCCCATTTAACATAGTAAGAACCCACTATGAATGAGAGGCCTGTATTATTAAAAGTAAAACTAACTTCCAAAACACATGAACCACAAATTTTGAGTAATTTAAAATGAGAAGTATGCTTCAGTATACACAACCTCCAAGTGAATGCATGATGGCTGGCAGCTCTCCCTTCACAGTAATTCTAGGACCCAGACTTCCTTAATCTTTTGGCACCACCATATTCAACATATAGTTTCTTGGGTTACCATGCTTGTTACCTCAAGCAAGTGAAGGGGAGAGACAAGGGAGACTCAGACAAGGACTTTTTGAAGGGTTAGTTCTAGAAGTAATGCACATCATTGTCTCCCACGTTCTGTTGACTGAAATTCAGTAACATGACTACACAAAACAGAAAGAAGCTGGGGAAAATACCATGAAACTATGTATTCTGAATGAGGAAATGGATTTGGTGATCAGTTTTCCAGTATTTTCCAGTGTCCCATTAGGTTCTTTCCTATTTAAAGATTTTTACTAATGTACAACCAAAAAATAATTAGGAAAAATTTTTTTATTTTCCTGCACTTTATATTGACTTTTAAAGGTTTTAAGAATATTCTTTCCTTAGTTGGTTTTTTGAAAACAATGAGTTGGAACAACTTAAGTTTCAAAGGATATACTTCCCCTGGAGAGTTATTCACCTGCTCAACCCATATGATTATTTTGAGTAAGATTCATGATATGTGAGAGACTCACTCATTTATTAATTAATTAGTTCATTGTTTCAGCAAATATTTATTGAATGGTAACTTTGCACCATGAGTTAGTTTGGAATATTGAGACATATTAATGAATACAGGTGATAAAGACCAATTCCTCATGGAACTTGCATTAAGCTGGAAGAGAGGGAGAATTAAAAGAAAAAAAAAAGAACAGATTTAATGAATGAGATAGGTATAAGTTGTAGAGGAGAATACATGAAATAGAAAAAGAAAAAAAATAGAGAAAGAGGGAGTTCAAGAATGTACTTTTAGGGGGAGAATAGTTATAGTTTTAAAGACCCATAAATTTTATGGAACAATTACTTAAAGGAGATACTTCTTGGGGAAGAGAGCTCCAAGAAGAGAGGACAGTTTATGGAAAGACCCTGAAGTGTGATCCAGTCTGGAATGTTTGACAAATGACAACAAGGCAATGTGGTTGGAGAAGAGTAGAAAATAGAGGTAATAAGTAAAGGAGGTCAGAGAATAAATGGTGGAGAGTTCTCACACAAAAATGTTTGGAAAGAGATTGAGAAACCAAAATTCAAATTATTTATTTAAAACTAGGTCTTTCAAAATGAAATAATTACATCATAGAGATTGTTATGATTTCAATAGGATGTATTCTCCAAAATCTCCCTTATTAATGGAGGAATGTTTGGAGGTGAAATGACTGCATTGTGAATGATTGTATCCTGATCAGACATCCCAGTTTGAATGGGTGGTAACCCCAGACAAGTGTGGCATGGCTGGAGGAGGTGGATCCCTGGGGGCATGATCAGGAAGGGTGCATCTTTCCTATGGTTCCTGACCCTTCCCCTGAACTCTACTTCCACCAAGAGCTGAGCAGTTTTCTTCTTCTGGACACTTCGTGAATGATGTGCTACCTCACTTTGGGCCCAGAGCATTGGAGTCAACTATTCATGAACTGAGAACTCTGAAACCATGAGCCCCAAATAAACATTCCTCCTTCAAGTTGTTCTTGTCAGGTATTTTAGTCACAGCTATGAGAAAGCTTAATCAGAGATAGCTGTACTCCCATGCTTGTTGTAAGACTATTCACAAGAGCCAAGATATAAAATCGGCAGAGATGTGCATCAACAGATATAAATAAGAAGAAAATATGGGATATATACATAATGGCACACTGATTAGTCATACAAAGAGTGACATCCTTTCATCTGTAGCATCATGAATGGACCTGGAGATCTCAGTGTTAAGTGAAATAAACCAGGTACTGGAAGACAACTACTATATGATTTGATTCATACATGAAATTTTAAAAAACTGAGCTCATAGAAGTAGAGAACAGAATAGTGGTTACCAGAAGTTGAGGATGGTAGGAAGGATGGGGTGTCAGGAGAGATTGCTTAAAGTCAATAAAGTCAAAGCCAGATGGGAGAAGGAAGTACTGATGTCCTATTACTCCAAGGGAGATCATAGTTAAAAACATTACATTATATAATTCAAGACACAAAAGTGAGGATTTTGAAAGTTCTCATCAGAAAGATAAATGTTTGAGATGATAAATAACCTAAGTTTTCTGAGTTAATCAATGCACAATGTACAAGTATAAGTTTGAGGGGGGGAAACCCCCTACCTTTCATAGTAGTTGAATATGCATCATAGAGATAATTTGAATAAAATTGAATACGGCCTTTAATTGTACCATCTCTATATTCAGCATGTGAAATGAATAAATGTTTTAGTGCTTAGTCACCTTCTTTTGATAGGTGTATTTCATTGTCAGAGAAAGTGTCTAGTGTTTATGATCTTTGAATGTTCTATAAAGAAATAATGAACAGAGAGTCTGGAAGTTGGTCTCAGTTCTCATGTCCTAATCTAGATTTCAACAGGTCCCCTGTGTCTGTAGTTTCAAGGAGATCAGGGAAGGGTATCTGTTCTTCTGATCCTCTGCTAGTGATGGATACACTCTGGAACTTTATATGAATCTAAGTGTGGAGTTTACTGATAAAAGTGAACCTAGGAGGAGTTTAACATCTTTTTACTCTTGCTTATAAATTTGAAGGAAGAATCCTCAGAAATTCTCCTCCTTGATTCAAGTCTATTTCCATGCTGTCCCCCTGACTACTTACCATCAATCTTCCTTTCAACAAATGGAGAAAGAAAAGGAGGAGGAGGGGGAGGAGGAGAAGGGAAGGGGAAGGGGAACAAGAGGAAGGGGAAAGGGAAGAATGATGATTCAAAATGATCACTCTCACTTTTCTCATGTGTCCTATGCTCAGAGCAAAGAAATGAGTATACAGATGTTCTTACAATACCCTGAACAGACTAGTGAAAACCAGATAAAACATGGTATGGCTCAAACTGGAAAATTCCCAATTTAGGCACTTTTTATAAATGACAAGTTTAGTTTGGCATATAGAACCAAAATAGAATTCCTTACAGATGTATTTTGAACTTTAGAACATTTTCCACATGGATAAATAAAATTTTAACAAGGCTGCAAGATACATGGAAAAGAAGTGAACTTGTGATTTGGTCACTGAGTTCAATATATAGAGAGAGTATTAATTTGGGCAGTTTAGGTGCTTTAAAGGTTAGACAAGTTGTACTGGATCTTTAATAATATGTTTTTCCTTTCATATTTATCAGGTAACTAGGAATTTGATCAGTTAAATGCAGTAATAGATTCTCACTCATTTTTGTATCTCTAATATTTGTCCTGACTCTGTCATACTGTATGTGAATTTAAACTTCCAGTTAACATTGTGCTATTTAGATTCCAGCCTACTGTATTTTCTTTTGATTTGAAATAGAAAGTTTTAGCATGATTTTTATTCTTTGAAACACTATTTTTAACATGTTGCACAGATGATTTTACTGTGCTTAATTCACCCCCTCCTCCTAAAAGATATCCATTTTAATAGTGATGATAGCAAATACATTCCATGAAATATTGTGTGTCAATCTGTCCTCATTTCTTTTTATGAGAATGGGTTTTGTTTTCCATTCTTCTGCATTTTCCTTCATAACCGTATCTGCTTTCATAATTTCATTAACTTTATTTTCATTGTTGAAAGACTTGTACTCATTCAGGTAAGATATATTTTCAAGGCCTTTTTTATATTGAATTAAATATTTCAGATTAGTAAAATTACCTCCAAGTGAATCAATATTAGGGGCAAAGAGATTTCCAAAATAGCCCTAGAGACAATATATCACTCCAAAAATTTAAAATTAATGCCATTTATCTTTACTGACAGAGCAGTCATGGGAAAACCTAAAAGGGTAATAATATTTTGAGATGACTTTATTAGAAATCCTTTGTCATTACTAAAGCTGTAGACATTATGACTAATGTACAAATTCCTGTTAAGTACACCTGGGATCATCCTGAGGAAAGGTAACATTTCCAGTGAAATTCTGACAATTTAAAAAATTATGCTCTATGAGAAAAGTTAAGGGGACTTCAGAGTTTTAATTTTTAGGGAATTGGACTTCATCTTTGGCAGAGAGTTAAATATAGAACCAATTGTAGAGTTAATTTTCTTGTAATAAAGTTTTGATGTTAGGGTTATAAAAAATAACTTATTTTCTTTCTTCAACCACTAGACACTTAAGTATGTCTTGAATGATGACATACTGTCAGTGCGAGCCTTTAAAATAAGGTAAAAGTTTGATTGGCATAATTATTCTAAAGTCATTTTTGCAGGCTGGGGAGATAGCTCATTTGGTAGAGTGCTTTTCTTGCAAGCACAAGGCCCTGGGTTCAATCCCCAGCATCGCAAAAAAAAAAAAAAAAAAAAAAAAAAGACATTTTTGCTTTATATTTCCTCAGTGTTAATTAACCATATTTTCTCTACAGAATACTTTAATTTGCATTAATTTGTATATGTATACTTATTTGCATATATGCATATAAACATGTGTGCATACATTTTTATTTGTTAATTTACATTTACATAGAAATATAAATGATAAAAAATTTATTGTCAAGATCTTTTTGCTATTCTATTCAAATCTATTGAAAAGATATAGTACCATTTAGTTTTATTGAAACAAGTTTGAAAAGGAACTAGTGGCTAAATAGTTTCCAGAAACCATTCTATATTAATGCACACACTGAGGGAAGCACCAAACAAATACATTCTATAAGTGTAGATACAAATGAGCATAATGTTTATGTCCTAGAAAAGCTAAATGTTAGAGAAAAACAAAACTTATTACAGATGTAGATGTTATGCAACAAAAAGGAAGGTAAATTGTGTAGAGAAACTCTCCAGGGAGAAATGGAATCCTTGTGAAAGAAACTGAAGCATGAAACAAAGTCAATAGCTGACTAAAAAGGGTGAATATTTATGAATTGCTACTCTGAGATAAAGTTGAATAGGAAGAAGTTACCACAGTGATTCCTTTTTTTATTGTTCCATCAAATTTTTATTTTGAAATAGTTACAGATTCAAGACTGGTCTAGAGAGGTCTCTGGTTGCTCTTCAACCAGTTTCTCTCAATGGTTATATCTTACATAAATGTAGTGCAACATAAAACCTAGGATATTGATACTGGCACCTTGTATGCATGCAGTTTTATCTCATTTTATCATATGTAAATTTGGGTATACACCATCTCAGTAAAGATATGCAACTATTCCATTACAAAATTTTCCTTGTGAAACCTCTCACAGTCACACTTAGCTCCTTCCCCTCTCCCATCAACATGCCTTCCCCGCAACTACTATTTTATTTTCTATCTGTATAATTTTGTCATTGAGACTGTTATACAAGTTGAATCATACAGTATGTAATGTTTGAGATTCACCTTTTTTCCTACATTCAGAATTATGTCATTGCCATTCAAATTGTTGCATATATCAATACTTTTCTTTTTAACTGTTGCATAGCATTCCACAGTGTACATGCACCACAGTATGCCATTCACCTATAGTAGGGCATTTTTGATGGTTCCACTTTTGAATATTACAAATAAAGCTTCTATGAACATTTGTGTGCAGGTTTTTATGGGAATATAAATTTTCATTTCTCTAGAATAAATACCTCCCTAATTTCATTTCTCTGGAGTAACAACTTCCCTGTAGATCCTTTTGCCTTCTCTCATTTTTAGTATAAATGTCTTAAATACTTCCTATACATTATTGAGACCCACACCAGCCAGTGTTATATATTTTCTTTATTCAAAAAAAAGAGGTTAAAACTAAAAATGAAAGTAGAGAAAAGAGTAGTGGCCCTTAGAGCCTAGGAAAGGTTGGGGCAGGAGTGTGGGTGGGAAAGACGCAGCTAGGCACAGGGACACCGCTGGGTGTGAGCAACGGCCTCGGCTGTTCTGTGCACAGTGGGATGACCTGTGCTTGACAGCAGCTAATCACGTATTTCAAAATGGCGACAAGAAAGGGTTTTGAACGTTTCCCACACAAAGAGATGACAAGTGAGTTTCCTCAATCCAATGATGACACTTTGTACATGTATTGAAATACCACACTGACCCATAAATATGCACAGATACTATATGTCAATTAAAAATATGTTTTAAAACAGGCAAAGCCATTGTATTTGACTATAGCTTTACCCTTTCTGTTGTTCTTTATTGCTGATATTCTGTGATTTCTTTCTTATTGTTAACTTTCTGCTGCAAGAAATTCCTTAGCCAATCTTTAAGGATAGGTCTCCTGGAGACACATAATTGTTAGTTTTTCTTCTTCTGAGAATGTCCTGATTTTTCCTTAATTTCTGAAGGATAATTTTGCTGGATATGGAATTCTGGATGGACATTTCCTTTTCTTCAAGCATGTCATGCACTTCCTTCCAGCATCCATGGTTTCTGAGGAGAAATCTGCTATCATTTGAATTTTTGTCTCAATTGTTTGAATTCAGGTATTTTTTAGGTGGGGATAAGGAGAAAGTATCACAGAAAAAAGTAGTTGTGGCCTGGGAAGAATGAAATATAGAGGGAGGGAAAAGCCAATTCCAGGATATATGTTTTTAGTTTAACCCCTGTGGGTAAATGGAATTCAGAATTATCCTTCTGAGGAGTTGTATAGAATATCATCTTGAGGAATGAAAGATGGATTCTTCATCCACTGAATTTTGTCTCTAATTGGCCAAGAATTGCCCTAGCCATTCTTAAGTGTCTTATACTTTCAGATTAAACTTGCATGAGTACCAAGATGTTTCATGCACAGGGTAGGTAGCAAGATATACCCAAAACGACCACTGTGAAGTACAAGAAGCTGTTTTCTACAGTGAAAATTGGAGTAAAGTACAGACTTCCCTTCATTCACATATAGGAACCTATGGCTGCCAATTCCTTCATAGTAACTTGACTGCTGGGAATTCTTCCAATGACTGTAATGCATTTCTTCCTCAGTTTTCGTAGAGGATTTGTGTCAGGACCACTCCTCCTGACCCCCACAGATACCAAAATACAAGTATGTGCAAGTCCCTTCTACAAAATGTTTTGGTATTTGTATACAGTAGATGAACATCCTCTTCTATGCTTTAAGTCATCTCCAGATTCCTTCTAATACCTAAATAATGTAAATTCTATGCAAATTGTTATGTTATATTATTTAGGGAATAATCACAAAAAAAAATTTATACATGTTCAGTTCAGAAGTAATAGGCCTTACTACATTTTCCACTACATTTTCTGGGATTGGCTCTATCCAGAGATGAAGAACCACAGACATAGAGGCTGATGGTACTATGGTGATCATTCCTCAAATCAGGTCATCCTTTCTGTTCCTTCCTTTCAAAGAGTTTTCATATTGTAATCATGCCCTGTAAGAGGGCAGTTTAGTTCAAATATCCTTGGATCTTGACACCTTCATCTGGTTCACGCTGTGGTGATTTACCTCCTTTCTGGGATCAGGCTGCTTCCACTTATTCACAAAGCAAAGATCTCATTCCACTCTCTTCCTGTACAGTTTCAGCTTCTTTCTTGTTAAGATTCTGAAAGACTTAGAAATCACTTTTGTATTCATACGAGTCTTATAAAGTAGTAAGACTAAATTCCAAATTAATAACTCAATGTATTTGGACAGTTGCTCACGAATAATTTTTTCTCCAGGAAAGTTGAGTTTTAATAAGTTTTAATTCTGAGGCAATAATACTTCTCTTTTTAATGTGTGGAATTCATGTTGTAGGAATTATACTTGTGACTATTCATTTATCAAGGATTTGGTCCTTCCACAGCTGGAAAGATCCAAATAATCTATTGGCAAGTGATTTTTCTCTTGAGGCCATTTTCAGGATTGAACAACTGGCTGAGATTTATGATAGATGAAATTATTAGATCATAGCTAGGGTGAACATCATAATGTGCTATTTTTAGAAATAACATCATTAAAATGGAACTATGATTGAATTCTTTTTTTGGCCATCATATTTTTCTTTTTATAGATTCGTTTAGCCAAGAAAACATCTCTCAATATTCCTTTCAGTACATAAAGGTGACTGTGTCATCTGATTTGTCGAAGATTGTCTTGGTTTATTCTGGTCTCTAATAATTAATAGGTTTTCCTTTTACACTTAAAACTGTCTTGAAAAGTCAATAAATTACATGGTCATCCAAATCATCATTCCTGATGATCGAATCCAAATCTTTGTCCTATTGGAATTTTAAGTGTTTTGTATATGTGCGTAAAAGGTTTAAGTTGTTTATAAAACAATGTTTGAATGCAAGATGTCTTTGAGAGTTTTTCCGAGTTTTATTTGCCAGGATTTTTCTGGCTTCCTAAAAGTCTTTATCAAACCAGCAGCCCAGATGGTCAGTTCTTTGGTTGCACAGAGACAGGGAGTCAAGGCTTGTTTCTGCATGACTACAATCTGTCAAAACTTAACTAGAACAGGAAGTTTCCCAAAAGATTGCACGAACAGAATGTTACCAATTCTTAAATTCTCCAAAGGTTACACATGAGCTCCCAGAGAATTCTGTTCGTTTAAATCTAGTTTTCCCTATAATATCACCATTCTAGTTATGCATACATAATACTGGTGAGAAAACTTAAAAAGGAAATGATCATTTTCATCTTAGTTCTCAAAGATAAGAGTATATTGATTGGTATCTAATAAGGAAAGTTGACTCCATATGTAGAGACACAGTTGGAATTTTCCTTGGATAGTACTCAAGATTATTACCTATAAGTATATATATTTTTATGATGAAACTTGTGTAGGTTATACAAAAAGGTTAAATAGGGAATTTGGTAAATGTCATCACAAAAGGAGTAGGAAGAAATGAACTAAATTTATTTGCTTCGAACTAAATTCATTATTTTCTAAGAAATATATTTTTGAAGTATTCAATGAATATCCTCATAAGAATTTGAATCCAAGAAATACTTACATTAAAGTTCTGAAGTCAGGTAAGATGAAAACATTTTGTGGTCAATATTTAAGTGTTTTGTATTTCAGTCAGGACTGAATTGCAAAGGGCATTTTGAAATGTGAGTATTTCACACAAATACAAACTCTCTATTCTGGAAAGTGACCAAATCCAAACTACTTTAAGTTTAGTTTTCTTGATGAGGAAAATACACTTTTTACTATTGCACTCGATTTGAAGCTCTATATTTATAGAAAGTGTATCACTTAAATTTTACTTAGCAAACTGAAGTGTCTACTATTTATACCTAGAACAATTTATCTATAAAATGAAACACAATTTAAATTGAGAATTAAGTATACAGGATTATCACAAAGGAGACCATTATAACAAATTCCTTCTCTCTATAGAACAGATTTGTTCATTCTTTCCTTTTTTAAGACTTATCTCATATTAGAACATACATTATGTTGGATACATTGAATTTTAACTTGGGAATGTATTAGATAGGGAATTCAGTGAACCCAGTAAAAGAAAACAATATGTTTGCCCTGAATGTCTCTCACAGTACTTTGGAGACTTGGAGAACTGCCAATTTGGGAGAAATTCTAACATTTAGTTTCTGGAGCAGTGATTGTATTTTGGACCATCAATTGCCACAGGGAGTATGACTGGAAAGAATGCATTGTTTTAGAATAGCCAGGGGATAATGGATGGGTTGAGGAAGAGAAAAGGGACAGCTAGCCTCTGGTGCTGTCATTACTCTGCTCCATAATGAAGTCCTCCTTGCTGAGCATCACTGTCATTTCAAATACCCTGCCAGGCATTAGAATCTCTCTTGTCACTCTACCGACACAGCAGTTCATTGTCATTGTCTAGAGGCTTCCTTGTGCCAATCTTTATAATGGTGCAAAGTAAAATTAAGATGACTCTGTAGGGATGGAGAATTACTTTTTTCTCCTTGCCTGTAACATAGAGCGATTTTATTTGTGCCCTCCTTGCTTTAAAGATTTTAGAAAAAAAATTATTCTTAATTTAACATTTTTATTCATCTATCCTTTTCTTCCTTCTTCTGTCCCTGTCTGTCCCTCTACCTCCGTGATAATACTTGCATCCATCCAGCAGGCTGATTTTCATGGTGTTTGAGATAATAGCCATGACAGAACTACTGCTCTCCAGATTTCCTTTGTTCCAGGGCTAAACTCATAAAGTTTCACTCCTTTCTTTAGGATGATGATAATATCTATTGAATGCTTATTCTATGTCAAGATATCTTTGAATAGTTTTATGTTAATTAAACCATTTTACTGTCACATTGCTTTCAGTGAGAAACTGATATTATTCTGGTTTTACTGGTAATGAAATTGAGATAAAGGAAAATCAAACACATGCCCAAGGTCACACAGGGCGGAGCCATGATGTAATCTTCTCCAAGAACCACTCAGCTCTGCTTTGAATAGAATTCATACTATCTGTGTTGCAAATAAATGTGCCAAGATATGTTTTAAAAATCTCTGATCCCAAACTACGATTTAAAAAAAAAAACAAACAGAATTATGGATTAGGAAAAAACCTCAGGACTTTTAACACCTCACGAGGAATCTCTGATCATAGTTGTTAACATAAAGACATAAGATAGATTCTAGCAACATGAAAACTAATTGCTTTATGGAACCAAAGAATAATTACTTCATTTTTAAATTTAACTTTAATTCTGTCTCTCAGTCTGACATTTAGAGTGCAATTAATTATCTTTACTCAGAATTTTTGTTCAAATTTGTTGATGTCATCAAAATATTTCAAATACAAGAAATTACAAGGAACTTCAAGAATTTTATGTACTTATTTTAAAATCTCAAGAATGAGTCTATATGGTCATTTGATGTTTATGTGTTTCTGAAAACACCTAATAGATTTCTTGCTCTGGAAAAGAAGGATCCATCTCATTACATACCACTGTAGATTCCCTTCCCCTCCCTGAAAATGTAAGCATTTGATAATTATGTTATTTTATTATTACTGCATACTTTTTGAAAATATATTTTATTCCAGTTGATTTAGAGCATATCTATTTCTTCATTCTAGTCATACCCTTCTGAAATCCTCTCTTCTTCTAAAACCATCTTCTTGATTCTATTATTCCTTTATTCTCACAATAGCAAGCTGATAAAATTTACACTGTTTGTAGCTACCCTGTATCCATGCTTCATCTATAGATTGATCTTAAAAGTGGAAAAAATAAAGTATCATCTAAATGACTGACTTTTTAAATATTGCTTTCTTCAAAGCTAAGTAACAGAACATGTTTACTTTTCCTTTTAAGCCTGACGTCTTCACTGCTGGGCTGCCTGGATCCAGGTCAACATGGTTTTCTTATATTCATTCAAATTATCGTCATAAAATTATATTTTAATTATATTCATATTAGTACCATGATTTTCTCCTGTGGCTTTTATTTTTCTTGGAGTTTCACATGGTGCCTTTCTTATGTTTTGTCATTATATATTTCTTAGTATAAGAACTATCATCCTTTGTAGTTTCCCTTCAATACCTTTTTTTTTTTTTTTTAATTCTACTTCCCTGGAATTGCTATTTTCAAACTTGGAAAATAAAATTTTTGCTGGTAAATGATATGAATGCTATCCTGGAGCTTTCTACCACTGCTCTTCTTTCCTTCATATTATGTCCTTTTTCATCTTTGGTTTTCTCATCATTTTTGCTGGAGTATATTTTAATTTATTTATAGTGGAAATTAAATCTCCACTGTTGTTGTGTGTTTGAAATGTGTGATTGTTGTGTGTTTGAAATGCCTGTGTTTTGCTTTCATATTTGGTTAGAATTCTGGCAGGGCATAGGATAGATGCTCAATTAAAATTCAGTTACCCATGGAACTTCAAAGGGAATTGCCTACTCTTGCTGATGACAAGGATTTTTTTTTTTGACATTTATTTTTATTAATTTTTAAATTTGCTATAATTAGTTATACATGGCAATAGAGTGCATTTATGTATTATGATAAATCACACATAAAAGGAGTATAATTTCTCATTTTTCTGATTGTACATGTTGTGGGATCACACTGATCATGCAGTCATATATGTACATGGGGTAATAATGTCTATTTCACTCTACTATCCTTCCTACCCCATACTTTTTCCTCTTCCTTCATTCTCCTCTACCTAATGTAAAGTAATTCTATTCTTCCCTAGTGTCCCCACGTAGTGTGAATTAGCATCTGCATATCAGAGAAAGCATTTGGCCTTTGGTTTTTTGGGTTTGGCTTATTTCGCTTAGAATGATATTCTCCAACTCCATCCATTTAACAGCAAATGCCATAATTTATTTCTTCTTTAAAGCTGAATAATATTCCATTTTATATAAAGGTGTGTGTATATATATGGATATATATACACATACACACACACTTACACACACACATAAAGACATTCCACATTTTCTTTATCCACTTATCTGTTGAAGGACATGTAGATTGGTTCTATAGTTTAGCTATTGTGAGTTGAGCTGCTATAAACATTGATGTGGCTCTTTCACTGTAGTTTACTGATTTTGAGTCCTTTGGGTATAAACTGAGGAGTGGGATAACTGGGTCAAATGGTTGTTCCATTCCAAGTTTTCTGAGGAAACTCCATACTGTTCTCCATAATGGTTGCACCAATTGGCAGTCCCACCAGCAATGTATGAGTGTACCTTTTCACTCACATCCTCACTAACACTTATTGTTGCTTTTATTCTTGATAATTGGCATTTGATTGGAGTTAGATGAAATCTTAGGGCAGTTTTGAATTGCATTTCTAATTGCTAGCGATGTTGCATATTTTTTCATATATTTGTTGATTGATTTTATATCTTCTTCTATGAGATGTCTATTCAGTTTCTTAGCCCATTTATTGATTGGGTTATTTGGTGTGAAGTTTTTTGAGTTATTTATATATCCTAGAGATGAATTATTTATCTGAGGTGAATGTGGTAAAGATTTTCTCCCAATCTATAGACTATCTTGTCACATTATTGATTGTTTATTTTGCTGAGAAGAAACTTTTCAGTGTGAATCCATCTGATTTACTGATTCTTTTTTTTTCAGTGAGGTTGCATTTATTAGCATGGTCTTAGATATGAACATAGGTGTAGGTTGGTGAGATGATCATAAATTCCTTGGAATAAGGTTACAGAACTGAAAAGTGAGATGACAGAGAGTGGTAAAGACCCACTTTACTATTCATTCCCTCTTCCTTTTCAATAACCTTGGTATGTTGTCTTTCTGTATACAGACACATTTCTTAGCTTCCCTGGTAGCTAGATATGTGATTACATTCTTCCAGTGAGATCTAAGTGGAAATTCTATATGGAACTTCTGTTAAATCTCCTTAAAAGAAAGGGTATGTCCTTATATTTCTCCTCCCTTCTGTGTGACTGTTCATTGAATGACTGAAATCCAGCAGTCAGCTTGGACCGTGAGGTAGCTGAGAATAGTACAGCAGAAAAAAGAACTATGGAGCTGTTATATATCAGGCCTGTCTACCTCTGGACATTTTTTTTCTTTTTTTTTTTCATTCTGTTACTTTTTTTCCCTTCCCCCCCCAACCCTTCCACCCCTTTTCCCTCTATACAGTCCTTCCTTCCTCCATTCTTACCACCCTCCTTATCCCTAACCCTAAACCTAACCCTAACCCTAACACTAACCTCTCCTATCCCCATTATATGTCCTCATCCGCTTATCAGCGAGATCATTCATCCCTTAGTTTTTTGAGATTGGCTTATCTCACTTAGCATGATATTCTCCAATTTCATCCATTTGCCTGCAAATGCCATAATTTTATCATTCTTCATGGTGGAGTAATATTCCATTGTATATATATGACACAGTTTCTTTATCCATTCATCAACTGAAGGGCATCTAGGTTAGTTCCACAATCTGGCTATGGTGAATTGAGCAGCTATGAACATTGATGTGGCTGTATCTCTGTAGTATGCTGATTTTAAGTCCTTTGGGTATAGGCCAAGGAGTGGGATACTGGGTCAAATGGTGGTTCCATTCCAAGCTTTCTGAGGAATCTCCATACTGCTTTCCAGAGTGGCTGCACTAATTTGCAACCTCACCAGCAATGTATGAGTGTACCTTTTTCCCCCACATCCTCGACAACACCTATTGGTGCTTGTGTTCTTGATAATTGCCATTCTAATTGGGGTGAGATAAAATCTTAGGGTAGTTTTGATTTGCATTTCTCTTATTACTAGAGATGTTGAACATTTTTTCATATATCTGTTGATTGCTTGTACATCTTCTTCGGTGAATTGGCTGCTCATTTCCTTAGCCCATTTGTTGATTGGATTATTTATATTCTTGTAGAGTTTTTTGAGTTCTTTATAGATTTTGAAAATTAGCGCTCTATCTGAAGTATGAGTGGCAAAGATATTCTCCCACTCTGTAGGCTCTCTCTTTACTTTACTGATAGTTTCCTTTGCTGAGAGAAATCTTTTTAGTTTGAATCTATCCCAGTTGTTGATTCTTGCTTTTATTTTTTGTGCTATGGGAGTCTGGTTAAGGAAGTCTGATCCTAAGCCAACAAGTTGAAGGTTTGGACCTACTATTTGTTCTACAAGATGCAGGGTCTCTGGTCTGATTCCGAGGTCCTTGATCCATATTGAGTTGAGTTTTGTGCAGGGTGAGAGATAGGGGTTTAATTTCATTCGGTTGCATATGGTTTTCCAGTTTTCCCAGCACCATTTGTTGAAGAGGTTATCTTTTCTCCATTGCATATTTTTGGCCCCTTTGTCTAGTATGAGAAAATTGTATTTATTTGGGTTTGTCTCTGTGTCCTCTATTCTGTACCATTGATCTCCCAGTCTATTTTGGTACCAATACCATGTCATTTTTGTTACTATTGCTTTATAATAGAGTTGAAGATCTGGTATTGCGATACCCCCTGCTTCACTCTTTCTACTGAGGATTGCTTTAGCTATTCTGGGTTTCTTATTCTTCCAGATGAATTATGAAATTCATTTATGAATTATGAAATTCATCTGGAAGAATAAGAAACCCAGAATAGCTAAAGCAATCATTCGATAAAATACAGCATCCCTTTATGCTCAAAACACTAGAATAAATTGGGGTAGTGGGAACATTCCTTAACATTGTAAAGGCCATCTACACTAAGCCCATGGCCAATATCATTCTAAATGGTGAAAAACTGAAAGCATTCCCCCTAAGAACTGGAACAAGGCAGGGATGCCCTCTTACACCACTTCTATTCAACATGGTTCTTGAGACTCTAGCCAGAGCAATTATACAAACCAAAGAAATTAAAGGGATATGAATTGGAAAAGAAGAACTCAAACTATCCCTGTTCGCTGATGACATGATTATATATTTAGAGGAACCTGGAAATTCCACCAGAAAACTCTTAGAACTCATAAGTGAATTCAGTAAAGTAGCAGGTTACAAGATCAATGCTCATAAATCCAATGCATTTTTATACATAAGTGATGAATCTTCAGAAAGAGAAATTAGGAAAACTACCCCATTCACAATAACATCGAAAAAAATAAAATACTTGGGAATCAATCTCACAAAAGAGGTGAAAGACCTCTACAATGAGAATTACAGAACACTAAAGAAATAAATTAAAGAAAACCTTAGAAGATGGAAAGATCTTCCATGTTCTTGGATAGGCAGAATTAATATTGTCAAAATGGCCATACTACATAAAGTGCTATACAGATTAAATGCAATTCCAATTAAAATCCCAATGGTGTACCTTACAGAAATAGAGCAAGCAATCATGAAATTCATCTGGATTTATTGATTCTTGATTTAACTTCTTGTGCTTTAGGGGTCTTGTTAAGGAAGGCAGATCCTGGGTGGACATGGTGAAGATTTGAGCCTCCTTTTTTCTGGTAATAGTCACAAGGTTTCTGGTCTAGTGCCTAAGTCTTTGATCTACTTTGAGTTTCATGCAGGGTGAGAGATAAAGTCTTAATTTCATTTTGTTAGATTTGGCTTTCCCTTGTTCCCAGTACCATTTGTTGAATAGGCTATCTTTACTCCAGTGAATGTTTTTGGTGCCTTTTTCTAGTATGAGATACCTGTATTTATGTGTTTTTGTCTCTGTCTTCTATTCTGTACCATTGGTTTATGTGTCTGTTTTGGTGCCAATACCATGCTGTTTTATTACTCTAGCTCTGTAGGAATTAAAGGTATACCAATAGGTAAAGAAGAACTCATAATATCACTGTTTGCTGATGATGTGGCTCTATATTTAGAAGATCCAAAATATTCCACCAGAAAACTTCTAGAAGTAATAAACAAATTCAGCAAAGTAACAGGATATAAAATCAATACCCCTAAATTAAACATGTTCCTATACATCAGTAATGAATCCACTGAAAGAGAAATTAGGAAAACTACTCCATTCACAGTAGCCTCAAAGAAAAAAAAATGCTTGGAAATCAATCTAACGAAAGAGGTGAAAGACCTCTATAATGAAAACTGAACACTAAGGAAAGAAATTGAAGACCCTAGAAGATGGAAAGACCTCCCATGCTCCTGGATAGGCAGAATTAATATAGTCAAAATGGTCATAATACCAAAAGTGTTAGCAAATTTTATTCAATTCCTATTAAACTCCCAATGACTTCTTCATAGAACTAGAAAACAACTATGAAATTCATTTGGAAAAATAAGAGACCAGAATAGCCAAAGCAGTCCTTACCAAGAAGAGTGAAGCAGGAGGCATCACAATACCAGACCTTAAACTGTACTACAGAGCTATAGTGATGACAAGTTTAATGGCAGTTGGCATCTTGAGTCTGCAGATGAATGGTTTTCTCTATCCATAGACTTCTGGTCTCTTTATTTAGTCTGTTCTAAAATTTCATTATGATATGTCTAGGTTTGGATCTTCTTACCCATATCTACCTTTGAATTTAAAGGATCTTTCATTTTAAAGTTTTTTTTTCTATCCCTGATAATTTTTTCTTAGTTTTTGAAGTAAATTATTCTTAATTTTTTTCTTACCCAATTGTTCATAAATCTGAATGTTTTCCCTCAAATTTATTTTTCAGCCCTCTCTCTGATCCAATTTAATTTTTAGTTTTTCAAGTCATATTTTTAATTTCTGAAAGGGCCATTGATTTTTTTATAATTTGGATATGGGCTTATATTTAATATTACCACCAACCAAATTTATCATAAATAAGAGGTTATTTTTTTACACACATTCAGTTCAGGGATGCTTGCAGCTATGTGGTCATTATCATCTGTCTTGTGGTTGTCATTTTTGACACAGGTCTTATGGTCAGGCCCTATGGTTGAAGATGACTACTTGAATTTCATACATGACTACTGTGTTCAAACTGGAAGTAACTGGAGAGGAAGAGAGAACTATTTAACCTTTCATTTAAGAAACTCTTCAGAAATTCTATTCTCAGATATGTGTCATTTCCCAAAATTAGTAAATTAGTATCATAACATTCCATTAGTTTCAGGGAAGGCTGGTAAGTGTAAGTAGTTGAGAAAAATGTGTCCAGCTAAAAATCAGATTTTTAATTTTTTAATTTTTTTTTCCAAAGAAGTGGAGGATAAACACTGAAACTTGGTTTGCTAAAGAAGTGGATGATAAACACTGAAACTTCGTTATCTATCACATTGTTTACCACATTATCTGAAGTTCTGCCTTCACAGCATCCTGTGAATTAAATGTTTTCTGTGAAGTGTTTGAAAATACTGATATGAATATTTAAAATATTTCCTGTGTTTCATGAGTTGTTATTTTTATCTTTGGGGCTAATTGGGACTTCTTACTTACATATTGGTCTTTTTCTTATAGTTGGATTTCTTAATATAAATGGTGAGAATTTTTTTACTGTAGTATTTAAGAATGAAGAACTTGTTTGATGATTATAAGACTCTGGTTTAATTTTCCTGTCAGTTTATAATGTGGATCTGTTTTACCAATAGACCTCTGCAGGGAGTGGGAGTTCACCAGTTGGGATGATAGACCCTAGCATGTCTAGGTGAACATTCTACTTATTTTCTAGCCATTACATGTCACTATTATAATTTTGGGAACCTGGATATCAGTGTCAACTCAAATTCTGTGCCAAAAATTCCTCTAAAACCTAAATATTCTACCTTCTCTAGTTCACTGATACCGAGGAAAATGACTGGAAAAAAAAAATCCCCTTTTGGTATTAGACTAGGATTTTACCACTGTGTGTACTTACATGACATTTTAGGGTCTTTCCTTATAGGAATCAAACTGTTCTTTTGGTTATAGGGTTTGAAGTCTCAGAACTAGCTTGGGAAACTGAGGAAGGGCATGAATTTTATTGGGGTGCCTGTCCATATCCTCCTGGTCATCCACTCTTTTCTTCTTTTGATTCTTTTAAATTGAACAATACTTGTTGGTTTCCATCTCTCTTGCCAATGGGGGCATTGTGTTCTATTAACTATCATTATAGCCTTCGGAGGATTGCCAGCTACTCAAGTCTCTACTCTTGTGATAATTGCATCCATCTTGCCACTGATGGTTAAGTGCTGACCCTCTATTATTCCAGTATCCTATCATCTCCATTGTCATTTAGAACCCATTTCTGTGATAGCATCTCCTCTTTTTTTTTTCATTCATAAGGAATTTGCTCTGAATTTTATTAATCATCTATCACTTTTCCTCACCTGCTTTTGCACCCTTTCTTCCCTTGTCTGTCTTGGGCTAGAGAGGACAGCCATCACAGAGCTTCTGAACAATGTTAGTAGCCTTTTCATTGTCCAACTATGGACTGAATGTCTGAAACCATGAGCCAAAATTAACTTTTCCTCCTCTAAGTTGTTCTTGTTGGGTATGTTGGTTGCAGAGACTCAAGGCTGACTAATGTATCCTGGCTGGTTTGTTTGTTCATTAAACATATCTAACATAATGCCTGCTTTGGATAAGACTATAAAGAAACAGAGAACCCTCCTGGGAACTGTTAAGATGTTCTCCTCAAACCAAATTTAATTGCACAAATCTTGCAAATTCAGTTCAGAGACAAAATATGCCTTTGTGTGAATAAGAAGGACCCTAACTAGCTATGCCTGGAAATTTCTCAGACTCTGATGCTTGTTTACATTCTTTGCCTTTATTAAAAATCTTACATGAATATGCCCCTTGGAACCTTGTGTGTCCTCTTTCAATTATCAGACCCTCTTGTAAAATTTGCAATGTTTAACATTTTCTGAATTTTCTACTCTTATGATTTACTTTCGAGCCCATTCCTCTATTCCATCTGCTCTCCATTTGCAGATCAGGGATTTGCTAAATGCTGCCAAGGAGGGCCTTTGGTTTTTAAATGTTGTCCCTAATTGGTGATTAATCATTCTGGGCCTGTCATTATTTCTCTTCACTGAATTGATGACACGCAGTTATAGCCACCCAATTTAATAATGTATTCCCTCATCCCACATATTTTTTTTTTCTTTTTGCAGTACTGGGGCTTGAGCCCAAGGTCTTACACATGCTAGCTAGGAAAGTGCCCTACACTGAGCTATATTCCCAACCCTACTCATACTTCCTAAATGCAGAAATATTGCATAAGCCAATGTACACCCTTCCATTATTATCCCATCCTGGTTAACTAATGAGAGCTTTAATAATTGCACTGTTGTAGTACGTCGTGGGCTATATGTGGGTTGTCTATATACCTCCTGTAAGAGTCCCTTGCCAGATTGCTGTTGACTGATTCATATTCAGAATGTCTTACTAGAATCAACTTCCTATGAAAGAAATTAGTGTGAATTAATCAAAAATACATATTTGCAAATGTTTGAAGGTGAATGTATTGTCTGTAAAAAATAGGAATGTGTGTTATTACCACAGTTTCATTAAATTTGTTCTTTTTTCTCACCTATTTGTACATGTTTAGTTGGTCCTGGATATATTTTCAGTAGGGAAGTAAGACAAATATATGAAGTAATTTTATCTAGAAATGGAAGTTTGTTTTTTTTTTTACCCTTCACATAATACTGTTTTGTTAGAACAAATCATTATTCTGCATTCTAATTTCTTGCACTTATCCTTAGGAAGGAATATTTCAGATAAAGTTGGCAACACCAGGATTTCATCAAATACTCTTACATTCATTCAGTTGAAATGTAACTTATGACTTGAAAACACAATTGCTAATAAATTTTTTAATTTACTACATCAATAATATGAAATTATTTGAATATAAATCAGCTTACATCAGACTTAAAGCTTTCCTGAGACCAGGATTTTTTCTTCCTTTTTGAAGCAATTAGAGAAAATATTGAGCACTTTAGACATTTTTTTCTCCCACATATTTATTGGTACATTATAGTTGTACATACTAATGGGATTTTTTCTTTTTTAAAAACTTATTTATTTTTAAATTTTTTACAGACTGCATTTTGATTCATTGTACACAAATGGGATACATTATTTCATTTCTATGTTTGTGCACCATGTAGATTCATAACATTCATGTAATCATACATGTGCATAGGGTGATGATGTCTGTCTCATTCCACCATTTTTCATACCCTCCTCCCTCTCATTTCCTTGTACATAATCTAAAGTTTCTCCATTCTTTTCTCACTCCCCACCCACCCCACGGGATTCTTTCGTGCAGACAATACAAGGTAACAACATAATTTGGTCAGTATTGCCTCCCAGCCCTTCCCCCCTCCCTTCTTCCCACCCCTTGAACTCCTTCCTCTACTGATCTCCCTTTGGTTTTCTTGAGATCCACCCTCATCTTTCTTTTCCTTTTCCCCCTCTAGCTTCAGCATATGAGAGAAAACATGGCCCTTAACCTTCTGAGTTTGACTTATTTTGCTTAACACTTTAAACATTTTAAATATTAATTTTAACTAATTATCTTGTTTATTAACGAAGCTGGAAAAAGGGGTCAAGTCCTAAAAGATGAAGACATTGAGGAAGGGTCAAAGCAGGTTAAAGGCTGTAAATAACATCCGGTCTATTTTAGTGGGGAGCTTACCTAGGCTGAGTGAAGGAATTAAAACTGACTTTTCCTATTATTTTCCCCTACAATTAGAAGGCTTGTTAGTCACCTTGGCATTGCTGTGACCAAAAGTCCTGACAAAAACAATGTAGAAGAGGAGAAGTTTATTTTGGCTCATGGTTTCAGAGGTTCAGTCCATGGTCAGCTGACTCCATAAGTCAAGACCCATGTTGAGGCAGAACAGCATAGTGGAAGGACTTGGCAGAGGAAAGCAGCTCAGGACATGACAGCCAGGACACAAAAGGAGAGCTTCACTCATCAGGGACCAAATATAAACCCCAAGTCACACTCCCCTGCCCCATGACGTATTTCCTCCAGCCACAAACTACCTGCTTACAGTTCTGCCCAGTTAATCCACATCAGTGATCAGTGGATTAGTGAGTGAACTGATTAGGGTAAGGCTCTCATAATCCACTTATTCCACCTCTGAATAGCCTTGCATTGTTTCACACATAAGCTTTGGGGGATGCTTCATTCATATCTAATCTATAAGAGAAGACAAGGAAATGACACAAACCTAAAGAAATAGTTTTCAGACTGTAGAAGACTTGAAAGTCATATCAGGGGATTTGGACTTTAACCTAGGGACTTCTTTATGAAGCAAAGGCAAGAGAATTTTATGGGAGTAAGACAGAGGTTTAAGGGAAGGATGAAAGTTTCAAAAGAAGAGAAACTATGAAATATATTAGTGTGTTCTTGTTGACTTTATGTCTAAATAGCTTTTCATTGTTAAAAGTGGAATATCAAAATCTCCTATTCATTTTGTACTTCTCTCCATTTCTACCTTCAGATATGTTAATTTGCTTTATATACTCGAGTGTTCCAATGTTGAGTGCATATGCATTTAGAATTGTTATGTACTCTTAATGAATTGACCCCTTAATCATCATACAATGACCTTCTCTGTCTCTTGTGACAGTCTTTAAGGTCAATTTTTCATATATATCTACCCTCAGTCCCCACTTTCTTTGGGTTTCCATTTGTAAGATATATTTTTTTTCTATCTTTCCATTTTCCATATATGTGTGTCCTTCAAGATGAAGTAAGCCCCTTGTAGGCATCATGTAGTTGGATCTTATATTTTGATCTACTCAGCCACTCTACATCTTTTTATTAGAGAATTTAATCTCATATTTAATGTAATTATTGATTGGTAAGAACTTATTGACATATTTGTTAATTGATTTCTGATTATTTTGTAGGTTCTTTGTTCCCTTCTCTCTTGTCTTCTTTTGCCCTGTGATGATTTTCTGTAGCCATGTACTTTTCTTTTCTCTTGATCCATTGTGTATATACTACAGATTTTGATTTGTGGCTAACTAAACATGGACTTATCCAAAATATAACAGTCTATTTTAAGATGATAAAGACTTAATTTTAATTGCACAGAAAAAGTCTGCACTTTTACTCTACATCGTGACTGAATGGATAAAAAACAAGATCAAATACTGTGCTATCTACAAGAAACCCACATTAGATGCAAGTGAAGGTCAATGACAGGCACATGGGTTCCATGATGTGAAAATGGTGGAGCCCTTAAAAGTGAAAGCTATGAAGGGGTCCATTGAGGATAAAGTGAATATTGGTTTCCTTCACTGCTGAGATACCTCTGCAGAGCAGGCCACTGATGACCATGGTGGCACCTGCCATGTGGCTGATGTGAGGAGCCTTCCCCTTTTTTTATTGCTATCTGTGTCCATAAGACTCAGTTATGTGGATCTCGTCAACAATCTGGCTGTGGTGAAGTGGAAAAAGTCCATTGGGCAGTGCCCTGAGAGTCTGGAGAAGTTCATTGCTTATTCCATTCTCCTTTTTCTCTGCAAGGGTAACTCACAAGCATCATGGTACTGAGCTATGCTGGCATGAGGAATGGGATAATATAGAGAAAATGAGAATGTTCCTCCCACCCTTGCTGTGTGGTTTTTCTCTGGCTTCTTGGTCCATTGTGTGCCATTACAGCTTCTTAACTGGACTCCTGAAGTATCCTACAGCTATTGTGGTTTGTGGATAGCTTTCTAATTGTTTTTGTGGTGGGATGAAGGTTGGGATTTTGTCTTCTGCCATCTTGCTAATGTCACTCCCAGATTTCTAAGGTCTTTCTAAATAACTTAGCCATCTATGCAAAAAACGCCAAATAATATTGTGAGGTTTTCTTCTCTTAGACAATAAAAAATGTGAAAATGTTTGACATTACCCAGACATTCAGGATATGGAATTAATTAAGAAAGGGATGAATAGCATTCGGATAAGGATTTTTGTTCTGCTCTTTAATGTCATATTTATATTTTGGTTTCATCTAGGATATGGAAGTAGTGAAGAAATATCTTAATCCAACACATACAAATAATGGGTTGAAGGCTTATGGTATGAGATATTTAAACTCTCTATAACATCATAAATGATGGGTTGAAGGTTTATAGTGTGAGATATTAAAACTCTCTAAAACAAGTAGCTTATTTTCATGCATCCCTGCAGAGTTTTAGGCTTCAGAATTTTTTTTTAAGTAATTGTGTATATGTAGAGTATTTTTGCTTTGCTTGAGGAATTTCAAGCGCAAGCAACAGTTCTTTGCAGCTAGGAGTTTGCTTTGTGCTTCATCCCTTGGTCCATTGGCTATGGTAATTACAGGTACATTTTGTTTAAGGTTAAAATCCAGCAGTCTTTCATATTCATTATGTGAGTTAGACTATGAATTAGTACCTTTAAGGATCGGGTGGCATGCATCTGGCTAGACACATACTTGCAATCTGTTTTAATCAAGGAAATAAGAACAACCAAAACAGCTTCTAGGTTAAAATCTATATCTCCTAAAATGCCATACATTATAGCCAAAATATAGGATAAGTATATAAATTTTAAAATAAAGTGTTTATAGAATTATTTTGACTATTCATTGTTATAAATTTTACATCTGAATTGGGAAGTTTAATTTCCAATGAGAAAAATGTTCCTCCCATTTGGCTTAAGTTTCTTTAGAAGACCTAAGAAAGATGAATACTAATGAAACAACTAACAAACTGATTTTTTAGCTTTTTCATCACCCTGTTTCTGATTGTGTGCTTGAAGAAAATATTAGTGGTAACTTAACGATGAAAAAAGATTCTTCTTTTATTTACCTTCATGTAAATACACTTTTGTGTAATATAAAACAACTTTCTATTTCAGTTAACAACATAAACCCATTCTTTCTCCCCCACTTTAATAAATGGTGTGTGTATATATGTGTGTATATATATATGTATATATGTATGTGTATATATATATATGTATATATAAAGAAATGACCAGAAATACTAAAAAAAAAAGGCAGTTTAGTGAATGAGGTTTTTTTCATATGTGTACATATATGCTTCTAGTGTCCTGTGGCTCAGGATCCTTTCTCAGTTATATTTCAAGTGATTTTTGAGATTCATTAATAGAAGCACTTATACTAAGTATAATGGCATTGACTTTCTATGTGAGCACATACTTAGTTACAATGCATTCCCCCTGCCCCAGATGGTTTATGCTTTACACAGTTCAATTCAAATTTTTATTTACATGAATGGCATGTATATTTATTTTGATGTCCAAGTATCACCCCAGTTTTCCCAGGTGATTGCCCCAGTAGTGAGTAGCCCACTGTACACTATGTACTCTGTTGTTCCAAAATTGAAAATGAAAACCTGACCAGTTCAACTGCTGACAGTTCAATTGTTAGTGAGAGATTGTTTATATTTCTCTGGTATCTGAATCCATTCGAGGTGTTCAGGTCTTTATTCTATATCTCTGTGTAGAATTTGGTTTTTCTTTGTACTCCATGAGAAATAGAGGTATCGAGGTTGATGACTTTTTTGTAGTTTATTTTTAAAGTAAAACAAATTAATCTAATCTATTTCATTGGCTTAAGCTTGATGAAAAGGCTATGGCTAGAAAAGGCTATGGCTGACAATATTGATTTACTTTTAAACTCCAGCAGAGTTGCTGTTTGTTCCAAAGAGATATCCTAAAGGAAAATGAACTCATCCCACTCATTCACAAAATTCTTGGGCTTGAGGTGAAATTATCTTAAAAATAAATTATAGATCCCTTCATGGATGTTATTCTTCCTGAGAGAAAAACATTGAATATTCCAGAATGATAACAAAAAACAAAGTGTTATGCCAGTGAGTTCAAGGTCATTGACTAAGTCCCATGATAGATTTAAAAAAATTTTCTATTTCATGATCATGAACTGCACCCCAGATGAACCAGCCATGTCTAAAAAATGCTTACTGCTCTGAAGTTCAGAAAAAAGACAGTTTAGATAAAGAAGTTCATGTTGAGCAAAAAATAATCACATTATTGTTTTTATTAAACATTTAAGATTATTCATGGTAGTAATGATTATGTGCTGGTGATGGGAGAAAGAAAGATGCTAAAATCACAGTGATCTATCTCATCAAAATTATAGTGAATTTATTTGGTTCTGTGTACTAGAATGTAAAAGACATACTTCTCAAATTTTTGAGTTGTAAAGAGAAAACAACTTACTTAGATATTACCTGGGGGAAGTTACACAAATGTTCAGATGGTAGGAACAGAATGGGAAGAGTTTGGGGAGAAATAAGGAATGGAGTGGTTTATAGGAAGGATGATGCACAAGGTTTTGGAAGCAGGAAAGGAGAGTATGTTGGAATTCTGACCAGAGGTGTTTTGATGTAGCTAAGAGTACACCGAGGGAAGCTGTGCTTGGGAAGGTTTGAGTTTGTTGCCTTTGCAGTTTTGAAAATTAAAATATTGTTATGAAAACTGTTATTCTGTTGAGGCTAAAGAGACAATTAAGACTTTGAAATAGGCAATTAGGTGTGTGAAACATTGTTTAGGAAATTCAAGAGTTTTCAAAATGGAATACAAAATTACCATTCATAATGTAAATCAAACCATGTAATTTCCCCACCAACACCCCTCTGATGGTTTCCCACTTCATTTAGACTCAAGTTGGAACTCGTCACTAATATATAAGTCCCTACACAGCTGGTTGTTCTGTATTTCCAAATTCATATTTTTCTCTAAATATATTTTTAACTTTTAATTGACACACTAATTGCACATATTTATGGGCCACAGTGTGATATTTTAATACATGTATTTACCATGTAATCAGATCAGGATAATTAGTATATTTATCAGTTCAGAAATTACCATTTGTGTTGGGAACATTCAAAATCTTCTCTACTCCTATTTTAAAATATACAATGAATTGCTGCCCACCATGGCTATTCTATTTTGCTATGGAACATTAGCAGTTATTCCAACTATCCAACTGCCCCCTGTACCCAATAGCCATCCTATGTATATATTATCTAATCATCTAATTTAATCTGCTCTTGATATCAGTCACACTCTGCAACATCACCCTGAGATTTTATATTGATTTATTTGTTTTGGGTCCACCTCCTCTTTCTAAGCTCCATAAGAAATGGGATTTCTATGAATCTTTATTCATGGTTTCATACCTAGTGCCTAAACAATGCCTTCAATACATGCTCAATAAATATTGGTTAAGTAAATGAATGAATTGGAATGAATTGAGTTTGGAATTCAAAATCTAAAGTTTCCCATTTTGTAGACAAAGCAGTGCCCTAATATATAATTGAAGTACTGGAAATTCACATAATCCATACTGAGAGTGTCTGCAATACTATAACAAAATTATTTGATGATCCAGACATCCACCTGACAGTTGTGCAAACAAATGAAAATAATGGATTTAGTGTGCACAGACTCCTTTGAGAGAAAATGGATATACTATGTATTTTTGGTCATGGAAGTCATTGACATGGAAACATACTTTTCTGTGAAAAATTTATTTGGTTCAAAGTGTAAAATTAATACTCTAATTATAGTTTGTGGAGAGACAGCTTGGCATGAATATGTACTTCCAGTGATTTCCTGAATCAGTTATAATTATTTATCATTATATTTTAAACTTGAACCATAGTAAAATGGGCCTATTTCATTAAAAATTTTGCAAAGATTTTGTCATATATGTGTCATCCCAAACCAATAACATTCCTGAACAATATAAATCAGAAAACAAAACAAACAAAAAATTGCTAATGCTGGCTGAAATTGCTTAAATGCAACTCCACACACTTTTACAAGCTCTCTTATTTTAACTACATTGGTCCCTAAAGGTCAGTTAAAAACCAACTGTGAACTAATAAAAGTTTAGCTTTTCAAATTTTGATGGAATTATTCATAAACTTATTTTCAAGTATTTGAAGTTAAATAAACTATCTTAAGTGTTCCCTGCTCTTTATAATCTGGGTAGCTAAAGGTTTAAAAAAATCAAAGAGTACTTTTAAGTATAATGAAGGAAAAAGTACATTTTGGAACAAATTTTATAGACTCTTAAGAGGAAATTGCAATACTTTAATTTTTTATATTCTTTTGCAGTGCCAACATATTTAATTGCATAGATAGAACCTAAATTTCTCTTCTATGTGCAATACAGTTTAGTGGAATAAGAGACTGAGACTCTATTTGCTATTATAGCTGCTTTTACCAAACTTTAGAAACAAGAATGATAACAATCTGGACTGATGGTTTTCAAAGTGTAGGACAAAATTCTTTAAGAACCCTTCAGGTAATTCAGAAACTGATCCGAACTCTAAAGTAAAGTAATTTGTGAGATTATTGTGAGAATCCCTGGCCTTAGAAGAGAAGACAAAGTGAAGGAGCATTGTTTATTTTGAGCCACAAACCTCTGGGAACTCACTAAGAATGACTTGTGGGCAGCTGCATGAACACAGACTGTTCTTTGCTGCCACAAATACCGACTTGAATAAGATGTGACATAGTTGGATCCACTAGGTCTTAGCTCTCAACTGCACAAAGAAAGGCTACCCACAAGGACAAACCAGACAGAAACAGGGAAAAGGACAAACCAAAACAAAACAGAAAAATCTTACTAAAAAAGGCCGTTTCTGGTATTCTGGCTTTGTCTTTACTTCTCATAATATCCACTAACAGTGTTCAGCTGAATGTGCACTGTTGTTTTCATACTGTAAGATTAAATGCAAAGATTGACTTTTCCAAGTTCTAAGGGTCAAATGTCATAGTTATGAAGTATGAAAACATGTGGGAGTGGTTGTGGTCATAGTTTTAGTCTTTGATGTGATACAAAAGAAAATATATGAAAAGTACTGAGTGGATTTGTATTAGTAATCTGTTATATGTGTGAGTCAGAATTCACATGATCTAAAATGAGTCTGGTACCCCCACAACCTCAACCCCATGAATGAAACTATGCCAAGTAATACTTACTTGTTTGGGGTTGCTGTTATAGGCAGCCCTATTGCTTTTACTCTGATCCTGCAAAGGATGACACGGATCAGAGCACCTCCTGTGTTCACTAGAAGGCTAGTAAGATTAGGAGGAGATGAACTCAAAGAACCCTCAGTGTCCCACATTGTGGCCCATCTGCTGGACTGAGGTTTTTGTGGTGGATCGGGTTTTATCATTAGTTCTGTGACAGTCAACTCTGGAGGGAAAAGTCTTAGAACTCTCCGCAGTTTATTTCAGCAATTTATTTTTAAAGTAATTCTGAAAGGGAGAAATTGATCTACAGAAGTAGGAAATATCAGCAAGCATTGACCATGTTTTATCTTTTTCCTAGGCACTGTCAGCACAATTTTCCTCATGATGTTTTATCATGTTGTTACTGCTGCCTGAAGTGTTGGCACATCTCATGTGGTACAACTGACTCTGAAATAGTCTGAAATTAAAAACAAAAAAGTAAAGTAATTCCATAAGGTACACTCAGGGAGAAACTTTATTATATAGGTCAGCGAAGACCTCAACATCCTTCAATGCTCTGATAACAAAATATATATAACTCAGAATTTCATTTAAGTCTATGTCTTAATTGATACTATGTTAAATATTCCAGTAACCTCAAGAAAGAAGGGAAAGAAGGAAAATATTAATATTCTGTTATATCTCAACATTTTCACTGTATGTGACTACTAGCCCAATTTTGTCATAAAATTCCATAAGTGTAAATAAAATATACTAAAATATCTGGGGGAGTGATGACCAATTTTTTACCAGTCTCTCAGTGTCACCCAAAGTTGCTACTAGGTGTCATGAAATAATAACTGCCCAGTAGCTCATTAGTTCAATACCAATTACATTGAAATTTAAATTAGAGCATGAAGAGTAAGTGAATATGCTTATGAGAAAAGTTTTACTGAACTGATGTACAAACCTATGTGTATTGTACCCTGCACAAGAACCTTGGGCTGAAGAGTCTTGCTTCTTTGATCAGTTCATGTCTCTTGGAAGGGGGTGCATTCAAAAAAGATAAGATGGTTTGTTCCAATATATTCAGTACTTTTGGCCAGTGGTGGTCCTGCATTGTGGTATTAGAATCATTTCTAAGAAGAAGCATTCTGGAAGATATAGTACAAAAAATTTTAAAAATCTTTAAGTTAGTCATAAGGATGATTTAATTTGTCAGATAATTATAATGATTTTGAAAATTTCTCCTTAGTTTATGAAAATAACTCCTTCCAAAGGATACTGGATTTTTTAAAAATAATATCAGACATTTTTCACTTTTTATTCTATTAGCTCTTATAATAGTAGTCCATAAGGTATGTCAAAGTTTACTTTGTGATTTGCAAATTTCTAATGTCTACCTCAATCTATAAGTATAAAAGATAATGCATTGTTTTATTCTTAAAATAGATGAAACTTTTGTTTTCAGATTTGAGATAAATGAACAATGAATACTTTCGATTTATCATTGGAAGTGCTTCATTCATAGTTTGTTAGATATATAATGATATATGCTATGTAAATGTATATGTATTTTTGAAATGGAAAAAAATTATTTCTATTTTACCTTGATATTACAGAAATTTTACATGAAGTTATATGTATATATAGTTATAGTTATAAACTTTTATAGTTTTATTCCTTATATTTATTTCAAAATTATTGAGTGTATTTGTATACTTGTAATGAATGTTTTTGGTATAGCATAATATAAGGTAAAAAATACAAAATGTGACAGACCTTTGGAATGCATTTAACAAATCTTTAAATATGTCTTTGAGCTTGGACTTGCAAAGAAAGGCTGTACAAACATGTAGATATGCATAAATTCATGTATCTGTAAATCATTATAATTTTATATAATTTTAATTGAAATTAATTTTCGAGTAGGAGAGTTGAATATTTAAAAACTTCCTGATTTCCAAAGCAATTTGAAAAATATTTTCAAGTTTCATGTAGGCATCTTGTGTAGAAGAAAAATTCTAAAAATCATCAATAAATTTAAAAAAAATATGTAGAAGATATTTTTGTATGAAAGAAAAATCATTTCATAAAATTTAACAGCCAGACAAGCTTTGGCAGGGTCTACTGTAGAATGGCACTGTGGGGAAATTGAACTGACACCACAAATATGTTTGTAGGGTATTATTTTGTTCCAGTGTTATGTAAATTCTGCAAATCTAAAACAGAAAGTTTATGTAACTGATGCCAAGTCAATTGCTATGTGCTGCATTCCTGTTACTTGGGAAATGATGTACTTTCTGCCTAATGATGCTGAAAATCACTCCAAGGACACAAAGCCAAATATGCAAGAGACCAGTTGCTTGGTGTAATTTGGAAAGCATTAGTTACTTCTGATGTGTGGCATGAACTTTGTTTAAAGGGCTAGTAACCAAGTATGACTTATGGAGCATAATCTTAAAAGATTTTAGTACAAGACTACAGCTCTCATTGGTGATTTGGAACATAGTCAGCTTTTAAACAAACTTTAATTGGTATGGTTGGTGAAATAAGCACTACTTAACTAAGTCCTATAACAAGCCTTTGACAGATACAACAGGTGACTTATGCCAATAAACAAGCCAGTGTTAATTTTAATCTATGTAATGGAGAATTTGTTTTTCAGTTTAGAACATACTAAAAGAACCAGTTTTAAACCAATAAACACAGTAATAACTTAGAGTGTTTCTTTAAAATTTAATATATAGCCTTCACTTCACAAGTCTTAATGTAATCCTTACATTGTATCTTAGGAGTGTCTTAGAATAGAAAAGCTGATTTAGAGATTTTACCATCTTGCTAATCAATATGCATACTGTGTCACAAATCATCCAGATCATCAGTCTGAAATTTAGGCAGATTTTCTAAGGGAATGGTTTGTTCTTTTTCTTTCTGGAAAGATGCAAAACTAAAAATTACCCAAGAGTCCTTTTAGCAATCTAGCAACTTCTTAATGGTTTAGCCATTACTGAATATTACAGGCATTTACTGAAGAATTTATACAATTAAATTTATTGGTTATGCTGCTAACTGACTTGGTATCAGCATAATTATCCTGTCATTAGCTCTCTCTAAAAAGGAGGGAAATAGCCTATTTTGTTAATCTTAACAATATTGGGTTTAATTTTTATGAAGTTTTTCACTTCTATAATGATAACAGGAAATTTGACTACCTGTTATTATAAATATGGATATCCGTCTTTGGAGGTAATGGGAGAATGAAAACACATGTATTAGATGTGTCAAATGTAGACATTTTGAAGCAAAAGGGTTGATTTTTTTCTTTAGAATAATAAGAAATTGATGGAGAATGTATGTAGATATTTAGATCTTATAGTTTAGTTTTCTATTAATTACTTCCATAAGGTAGTATATTTATGCCTTTCTTGTTTCTATTTTTCACATTTTGTATAGGAAGGCCTATCCATATTTACCAATTATAATGTTGGAATAATCCCAGACCATTTTCTGAGGGTAACTTATGTGCATATACTTACTTTAATATATTCTGTAGAAAATTAAAAAGTGATCTGTACAGATGCAATTTATCTTCTTAATTAAAAAGTAAACTCATGTCCTTTTAGATCTTATCACCCTTCACATTCAACCTCAAGGACAGTAAATCCCTACTTAATTAAAACCATAAAAAATTTATGCTGCTGAAGAAATCTTAACAAAAGTTCGACAATACCTATGGAGTATTGCTTGCAAGATACAAAAATATCCTACAGGATATTTCAAAAACATTAAATTTTATCCTTGAATTACACTTGTTTGCCAGAGAACCAGAGAATCAAGCTCTTAAACTACTACTTTGGCTTCTCATTGAGAAAGTTTTTTTTTTTTAATACAAAATTCCAAATTGGTATCATACTATATAAAATTCTTAAATTTTGTTGTTAAGACTTACAGAGATGCTGGAAGACCAATTAGAAAAGTTGGCAGAGTCCAATATAAAAAAGAAATCTCTTGACTGGTATAACAGAAATGATTCAAAATCCCCCAATAAAATATTACTGAATCCATATGAGAAATTAATAATAATGCTGTAAGATTTGGATGATGACACATAATGGGGGGTGCAAGAATGGAGGAAGTAGGGACTGTATAGAGGGAAAAGAGGGGTGGGAGGTGTGGGAGGGTAGGGAGAAAAATAACAGAATGAATCAAACACCATTACCCTATGTAAATGTACAATTACACAAATGGTATGCCTTTACTCCATGTACAAACAGAGAATCAACATGTATCCCATTTGTTTACAATAAAAAATAAATATAAAAAAGTGTAATTTCAGGGTGCCTAATAATTGAGTACTAAATGTAGTGCATCAAAGGAATAAAATTAAAAAAAGCATTACAACTAGTTTCAAGAGACCATATAATAATTCACTAATTTTTCTCTCATAAAAACACAAAGTAAACCTGAATGAATTTAAAAATGAAAGGTAGTTTCTTAACATGAATAAAATTTCAGCCTAAAAGGTCAATAATATTATATTTAATATAGGTAATAGTTATAATTAATAGCAAACATTAAGGTTATACTCAAGGTAAAATATTTTAGAGAAGCTAATAACTACAAAATGATTTTTTAAAGATATAAAAGGAAAGGATACACATTATTAAAGATATTAGAAAAAAGAAGATAGGTCTAAGAATTAACAAGATGTTTAGTAAACAGGCTAGAAGCAAAATTTATATACCTAAATAAGCAGTTATTTTGAATTCCAGAAAATGATGAAAAATTTATATTCTCACTACAAAAATATAAAATACATGAAAATTAAATCTCTTCAATTTTAATATAAACACTAGCATTCTAGTTTATTGACTACATAGAATACTATAGTTCTTCATGAGAAAATTAAATATTCCAAAGATATAGACCCATAAGCTTACTGATTTTATATTATGAAACCGTTAAGTTAATCTGCATTAACATAAATAAAGACATATAATTCTGCTTTCTGGCAACACTACTTTCTCAAATGAAAAGGGCTTAATATTTTTTTTTTCCATTGAGGCTTCCTTTGATTGCCAACTGATCTTAGACTTAAGAGTTATGCTTACATTTTCCTGGATACATTGTGAAGGTTTAATGTCATAGTCTTCTATTATCATTGCACTTTCATCCCATTTTCTACAGAACTAATTTTAATCCTATAACATTTAAATATTACCTATCTTGGGGAAAATCTGTTATAACTTAACCTTATAAGAAAATGTAAAGTCCAATTTTTCCATCTATTTTTAATATATCTTCAAAGGAGGAATATGTAAGTGTATATATGAGTATGGGTGTGGGTAACCAATATTGTATTAGATTCTTTGTTTTGACTTCAATAAGACTTCCCAAAATTTCCTCTTCCTTTAGCTACTAATGTAATTCACTTAAAAAAAAAAAAAAAAAAAAAAATCAATGTAGAAGTAGCTGTCTCAAATTCTTCTACTTCCTGATATAAACCTTTTACTGACCTTCTGAGGTAAAGATATGCACAAACAGGATATAATAATGAATCTGTGGGGCAAGGATTTTTTTCCACCAATTTTATCAATTAATATTTACTCATTATGGTTGATATGTGATTTTCAGAACAAATGATGGCATAAGACCTCTATTTAATAACAAAATAAAGGGCTGGGGAGATAGCTCAGATGGTAGTGTGCTTGCCTTTTACGTCATAGTGTAAAGGAAAATTTAAGGATAGACACTGAAGAATAACTAACTGTGCTAATGTGATCCCTACAGTCATTTGTAATATTTGCATAAACAGTAAACACTTGAGTTTAGCTTTTAGTTTTTGTGATTTTCCAGCTATGATGGACTTTGCCTCTGAAACATACCCCTGGACTCTAATGTTGAAGCATAGGTTTGGTAAAAACTACAATATTTCAGTCTATAGTTATACTCCAAGAAGGGTTTTTCAATTACATGATTAAGAGATATACATAATTGACTATTTAAATATTTTGTTTTTAATTTCATCCAAATAACTTCATTCTGGATAACCACAATGTTTATATCACACCTATTTATCATTAATTTTTAAATCTTATTTAACATTCATTTCAGTTTCCCTTCTTGTCACTATGTCTCTTTCTGATTCAGGTTCTTATCTCGTATGACATTATCTTTTCTTTTATCTCCTTAATCTGTCTCACACCTTTTTTATTTTATTTATCTACTGACTTTTTTTAAGTGCAAATTTTCTTACATATAGTGTCCCATGTTCTTCATATTTAAACAGAAATATTTTTATTATCTATAGTTGGGAAATGAATATTCATAGTTTTACTGTACTTTGATCAGGAAATATAGTTTGTATTCCTACTTCAGGTAATAATCGAGGTTTCTTTGGGACTTAGTAATTGTTAAAATTTCATGAATGTTCTCTGCATGAATACAGGGTATTCTTCATGACTTAATTTAATTTCAATCTATATCACATCCCACCCCCAACATGCCTTTTCCCTAGGGGGATCACTATACACAGCTTATATATGTTTCCTTCCACATCTTTATTTATTATTTAGTGATGTTAAATGTGCTGGCAGAAAGTTATATAACTAATCAGTATGCAGACCGTAAGTTACTTTACTAATGTTTTCATAGAACTTTATCATATAGTACTTTATATACTGTAAGTTTAAACCCTGTAGTAACAGTAATAAATAGTTCATTATACTTTTCTATTTTTAGAAAACTTATTGGAAGAAGTTATAAATTTCACATAAAGAATGACCCAAAACTTGTATATTAGTAACTCTAATAAATTATTAAATGGACAATAACCTTCATAATTGTTTTTAGATACATCAAAATAATTGTAGAATTCAATTTTTGTCTTTGAAATGTGTTTAGTTAGAATGATCTACATTATCAGAAAGTTATATTGGTTGTTTTTTTCTTTAAGTTTCATTAGTATTTTAGAAAAAAAAAGAAACTGACATTTTAGGAGGAAAATATAGCCAAATCAATTTACTTATGTATTAGTCATTTAACCTAAGTTATTGCTTATTTGAGTAATCATACCAATTTTGCTAATTTCTAAATTTAACTAAATTGCCAGATTTGACATTCAACACAAGTTTGTATTATTTCTTCTTGGTTTTTGAAACATCATTTATGCTTTCCAACTTTTGTTAATTCAGCAAATTTTTATTGTGTGCTAAGTCTGGCACCGTTCTACCCTGAGGTTCAACAAGACAGACAAGGCCCATATGCTCAGATTCCATATTTCAATGAGGAGGAGAAAGTATAGATAATAAAAGAGTGAAAAAGAAACAGACAATATAATTTCAAATAATATTAAGAGCTGTAATGAAAATTAGAGAATGTCTGATGTTGGGGTTCCTTCACACTGGAGGTCTGGGAAAACCTCTCTGAAGAAGTGACATTTAAGCAGAAACATAAATGGAGAGAATGCCAAATGGAGATCTGATAACAGAATATTCCAGAGAAGAGTAACAAAAATGAAGGTGATTAAATAATAAGGAATAAAAGAAAGTCATAGTGGCTGGAGTGTGGTCAAAAAAGTAGAGGTGTGGGAAATAAGAGCAAGAGTTAAGGGCTTGACAGACCCTGATTAGGTTTCTTTACCTCATCATGTGGCGATCACTGAGTCACACAGTCATTTACATTTATAACCACATCACAGAAGTGACAGCTACAGCTCCTGTGTTAATGAATCAGATGATGGAACTGATGTAAAGTGGGAAATACTTGGTAATGTGAGATAATATTATCTGTTTTCAGCCTTTGAATTTTAAAGACATTGTGAATTCACTTTTTTGACTCTGTGCTTTATGCTCTGACTGCCTAGATGGCATTGGCTTTCCTTGTTTCTTTTTCATCTTTGCATGGCCAAGCATTTCTCTAGGCTTAGTGTTTTCACTCATGCCAAAAATTAATACTAAAGTGTATGTTAAGTGTAGCTTTCAATCTTCACCCATAACATTATAATTAAGATTATTTTCCTGGGATATTCATTAAAGAAATATTCAACTATGTTAGTTAAGCAAATATTCTAAAATTCTGCATAATGCATGAAGTTGGTCTGTAAACTCTGCAGTGTATAATATGGGATCATGCTATTGTGGAGTTAAATAAAATATTTTCAGTTAGTCTGGATAATGATCAAAAACAAAAGTAAACACTCAAATGTGCTCAAATCATAAGAAATAAGTAATATGTAAGTTAGAGTTGCAAAAAAAAAAAAAATCCAAGGACTTTAGTCAACTCTTTTATTACGGTGATCAAAAGAACTGACAAGAATAATTTTAGAGGAGGAAAAGTTTATTTTGGTGCTCATGGTTTCAGAGTTTCTCAGTCCATAGATGGCTGGTTCCATTCCTCAGGGTCTGAGGTGAGGAAGAACTTTATGGTGGAAGAGTGTGGTGGAAGAAAGCAGGTTGGCATATGGCCACCAAGAAGCAGAGAAAGAGAGAGAGAGAGAGAGAGAGAGAGAGAGAGAGAGAGAGAGAGAGAGAGAGAGAGAGAGAGAGAGAGAGGAACAAAACGTATACCCTAAAGGCCCACTTCCAGGGACCCACCTTCTTAGCCATACCCCTCTGCCTACAGTTACCACCCAGTTAATCCTTATTAGAGGATTTACACACTGATAGGTTAAGACTTTCATAGCCAAATCATTTCAACACCAAGCAAGCTTTCTTGCATTTTCTCACACATTACTTTTGGGTGGCCACACATAGCTAAACCATAACAAACTTCAGTGATTATAACCAATTGTTTTATCACACCATGATGTCATATCATATCTCAGTCTTGATTGTTTTCTTATACTTGTTTTGCCCAATTATACTCCTAACCAATGAATATAATGAACTTAGAGGTATAATATGAACTTTTTATAAGTAATAATTTCTGAAATAACCTAATTAAAATATTTTGAAAATGATATGTGAAACCTTAAACAAAAAGTATATTATCATCTTATGCATATAAGAATGTACATAAATAAGGAAGATTTCTTGAAGTTCAGAAAACTTGACAAGAATGTTGGGACAGATTCCAAATCTTTAACTCCTTCCCCAATATATTATATATCCAAAATTTGTCCTATATATCCTATATATATCCTAAATATCATATATATATATACACACACACACATATATATGTATATGCAAACATACACACACATGCAAACATACACATACAATTCATCTATGACTATGGGAAACTTACTGTGAATTATCTCTTATTAGAAAATGGTATTTTGAGATTTTTCAGTTTTATAGGACACAGAACAAATCAGAAAATAGCATGTTTTTCTTATCATGTAAATGTAGTATTAGTGCCATACATATTTTGAGTACCATTTGAATTAAAAACAAGTTTGGCAGACTTTCACAATTTGGGAATGTCACTCATTTGATATCTTGACAATTTTTTTCCTTACTCCATAAATAAGAATCTAAGATAAGATTGTTATTTTAATGTATAAATCATAGCATAAAATATAGGAAGCATGAAGAAAATGTCTGTGGAATTATTTTTTTTTAAATTTTTTACAGACCGCATTTTGATTCATTGTACACAAATGGGGTACATCATTTCATTTCTATGGTTGTGCACAATGTAGATTCATACCATTCGTGTAATCATACATGCACATAGGGTAATGATATCTGTCTCATTCCACAATTTTTCATACCCTTCTCCCTTTCATTCCTTCTACATAATATGAAGTTCCTCCATTCTTCTCTCATCCCCCACACCCCCAACCCCATTATATATCATCCTCCACTTATCAGGGAAAACATTTGCCCTTTGGTTTTTTGAGATTGGCTTATTTCACTTAGCACGATATTTTCCAGTTCCATCCATTTATTTGCAACTGCCATAATATTATTCTTCTTTATGACTTATTGTGTATATATACCACAGTTTCTTAGCAATTAGACAGACCAAAGAAATTAAGGGACACAAATAGGAAAAGAATTCAAGCTGTCACTATATGTCGATGACATGATTCTATATTTAGAGGATCCAAAAAACTCCACTAGAAAACTTCTAGAACTAATGAATTCAGCAAAGTAGCAGGATATGAAATCAATATGCATAAATTGAATGAATTTCTATTCATAAGTGATGAATTCTCTGAAAGAAAAATTAGGAAAACCACTCCATCATGATAGCCTCAAAAAAAAAAAAAAAACTTGGGAATCAATCTAACAAAAGAGGTGAAAGACCTCTACAATGAAAACTACAGAACACTAAAGAAAGAAATTGAAGAAAACCCCAGAAGATGGAAAGAGCTCCCATGTTCTTGAATAGGCAGAATTAATATTGTCAAAATGGCCTTTCTACCAAAGATGCTATACAGATTCAATGCAATTCCAATTAAAATCCTAATGACATTCCTCATAGAAATAGAGAAAGCAGAGAGCCTTTCTGCACAGAACCAAGCTTCAGTTCCCTGAACCAGGGCAGTGAGTTCCTGCCCACAGGTTGCTTCAGGGACAAGGACAGGGCAGCCAGGGACTTCCCCAAGCAGCCCGCAGCCCAGCCCCCTCCGGAGGGAAGTGCCTTTCCAGGCTAGCTTCTCCGACCAGACTGCCCAGTGAGAGCCTTTCCACACAGAGCTAGGCACAAGTCCCCAAGCCAGTGGTGACCTCTGGCCCGCAAGCAGCCTCTGGGACCAAGGCAAGGTAGCCAGAGACCTCTCCAGGCGGACCTGCCCCCTGGTCCCCCAGTTGCAGGCTTTTTCCACGGAGTGATTCAAGATGGCAGACTAGGGGGTGACTGCATCTCCAGTTGCTCCAGAACCCAGGATTCAAGAAGGGGAGGCATTGAGAGACTCGGACTAAAATAGAGCCTCGGGATGAGTCTCCCCCACCCGGTGAAGCGGGGAAGCGCTGCCTGGGCGACAGGCCCGGATTTGGGTGACTTATTAGAGTAAAGCAGAGCAGCAAGAGTCCTCCCTAGGCAGCCCTGCCCACTCCGGCGATGGGCTCCGCCCACAGGGCCAGATTATCCAGCATCTCGGAGCAGGCCCCCCAGTGAGAGCCTTTCTGCACAGAACCAAGCTTCAAGTCCCTGAACCAGGGCAGTGAGTTCCTGCCCACAGGTTGCTTCAGGGACAAGGACAGGGCAGCCAGGGACTTCCCCAAGCAGCCCGCAGCCCAGCCCCCTCCGGAGGGAAGTGCCTTTCCAGGCTAGCTTCTCTGAGCAGACCCCGCAGTGAGAGCCTTTCCACACAAAGCCAGCTCCAAGTCCTGGAACCAGTAGAGGACTAGGGGCAGCTTTCCTTGGAAGCACTGCATTATCAAGTTACTCCAAGATTTCAGGCTACTGAAGGCAGGAAAGTGATACACTGGAAATCTACAGGGACACTATAAGCCAATAGAAGAATTCTGCAATATTACAAAGTCCCACTAACATCTGACCAATATGAGAAAACAAGGGAAGAAAATGTCCCAAACAAACCTAGATACTATATCAATAAAACCCAATGACAGCACAGCAGAAGAAATGTCAGAAAGGGAGTTCAGAATGTACATAATTAAAACAATCAGGGAAGCAAACAAGGAGATGAAAGAGCAAATGCAGGCATTAAATGATCACACCAATCAACAGTTAAAGGAGCAAATACGGGAAGCAGGAGATCATTTCAATAAAGAGTTAGAGATACTGAAAAAAAAAAAAAAAACAAATCCTTGAAATGAAGGAAACAATAAACCAAGTTAAAAACTCCATAGAAAGCATAACCAATAGGATAGAACACCTGGAAGACAGAACTTCAGATATTGAAGACAAAATATTTAATATTCAAAACAAAGTTGAACAAACAGAAAAGATGGTAAGAAATCATGAACAGAATCTACAAGAATTATGGTATATCATGAAAAGGCCAAATTTAAGAATTATTGGGATTGAGGAAGGCCTAGAGAAACAAACCAAAGGAATGAACAATCTATTCAATGAAATAATATCAGAAAATTTCCCAAATCTGAAGAATGAAATGGAAAACCAAGTACAAGAGGCTTATAGGACTCCAAATATACAAAATTACAACAGACCCACACCAAGGCACATTATAATGAAAATACCTAACATACAAAATAAAGACAGAATTTTAAAGGCCACGAGAGAAAAGAATCAAATTACATTCAGGGGGAAACCAATAAGAATACCAGCAGATTTTTTAACCCAGACCCTAAAAACTAGAAGGGCCTGGAACAACATTGACCAGACTCTGAAAGAAAATGGATGCCAACCAAGAATCTTATACCCAGCAAAATATACTTTCAGATTTGACGATGAAATAAGATCCTTCCATGATAAACAAAAGCTAAAGGAATTTACAAAAAGAAAGCCGGCATTGCAGAACATTCTCAGCAAAATATTCCATGAGGAAGAGATGAAAAACAATGATGCAAATCAGCAACGGGAGGAACTAGCCTAAAGGAATAGCCAAATAAAGGGGAAAGAAAATCATGTCAAAAGACAAAAATGAGTCAAATGACTGGGAATAAAATCATATCACAATAATGACCCTGAATGTTAATGGCCTGAACTCATCAATCAAAAGACATAGCAGAATGGATTAAAAAGAAAAATCCAACAATTTCCTGCCTGCAAGAGACTCATCTCATAGAAAGAGATACCAATAGACTAAAGGTGAAAGAATGGGAGAAAACATACCATGCACACGGACACAGCAAAAAAGCTGTAGTATCCATCCTCATTTCTGATAATGTGGACTTCAAGCCAAAACTAGTCAGAAGGGATGAAGAAGGACATTACATACTGCCTAAGGGAAGCATAAATCAGCAAGACATAATAATCATAAACATCTATGCCCAAAACATTGGCTCATCCATGTATGTCAAACAAATCCTTCTCAATTCCAGAAATCAAATAGGCCACAACACAATAATACTAGGCAATTTTAACACACCTCTCTCACCACTGGATAGATCATCCAAACAAAAATTGAATAAAGAAACCATAGATCTCAATAACACAATCAACAATTTAGACTTAACTGACTTATATAGAATATACCATCCAACAAAGAACGAATACACCTTCTTCTCAGCATCACATGGATCCTTCTCTAAAATAGAACATTTCTTATGCCACAAAGCTATTTTTAGCAAATACAAGAAGATAGAGATACTACCTTGTACTCTATCAGATCATAATGGATTGAAATTAGAAATAAATGACAGAATAAAAAACAGAAACTTCTCCAATATCTGGAGATTAAATAATACACTATTATATGATGAATGGATAACAGAAGACACCAGGAGGGAAATCAAAAAATTCTTAGAGGTAAACGAGAACAAAGACACATCATATCAAAATCTCTGGGACACTATGAAAGCAGTACTTAGAGGAAGATTTATTTCATGGGGCGCATTCAACAAAAGAAGTAGAAATCAACAAATAAACGACAACACTACAGCTCAAAGCCCTAGAAAAAGAAGAGCAGACCAACACCAAAAGTAGTAGAAGACAGGAAATAGTTAAAATAAGAGCCCAAATCAACGAAATTGAAACAAAAGAAACAATCGGAAAAATTAACAAAATAAATAGTTGGTTCTTTGAAAAAATAAACAAAATTGAAAGACCCTTAGCCACTCTAACAAAGAGAAAGAGGGAGAAAACTCAAATTATAAAATTTGGAATGAACAAGGAAATATCACAACAGACACGAGCGAAATACAAAACATAATTAGAAGCTATTTTGAAAATCTATACTCTAACAAAACAGAAAACCGCAAAGACATCAACAAGTTTCTAGAGACATATGAATTACCTAAACTGAACCAGGAGGACATACACAACTTAAGTAAATCAATTTCAAGCAATGAAATACAAGAGGTCATCAAAAGCCTACCAACAAAGAAAAGTCTGAGACCAGATGGGTTCTCAGCCGAGTTCTACAAAACCTTTAAAGAAGAGCTCATTCCAGTACTTCTCAAGTATTCCATAAAATAGAAGAGGAGGAACCCTCCCAAACTCATTCTATGAAGCCAATATCACACTAATACGTAAACCAGACAGAGACACATCAAGGAAAGAAAATTTCAGACCAATATCCTTAATGAACGTCTATGCAAAAATTCTCAACAAAATTTTAGCAAATCGCATACAAAAATATATTAAAAAGATTGTGCACCATGATCAAGTGGGTTTTATGCCAGGGATGCAAGGTTGGTTCAATATCTGGAAATCAAAAAATGTTATTCACCATATCAACAGACTAAAAGTTAAGAATCACATGATTATTTCAATAGATGCAGAAAAAGCATTCAATAAAATACACCATCCCTTCATGCTCAAAACACTAGAGAAAATTGGGGTAGTGGGAACATTCCTTAACATTGTAAAGGCCATCTACGCTAAGCCCATGGCCAATATCATTCTAAATGGTGAAAAACTGAAAGCATTCCCCCTAAAAACTGGAACAAGGCAGGGATGCCCTCTTTCACTTCTATTCAATATCGTTCTTGAGACTGTAGCCAGAGCAATTAGACAAACCAAAGAAATTAAAGGGATACGAATTGGAAAAGAGGAACTCAAACTATCCCTGTTCGCTGATGACATGATTATATATTTAGAGGAACCTGGAAATTCCACCAGAAAACTCTTGGATCTCATAAGTGAATTCAGTAAAGTAGCAGGTTACAGGATCAATGCTCATAAATCCAATGCATTTTTATACATAAGTGATGAATCTTCAGAAAGAGAAATTAGGAAAACTACCCCATTCACAATAGCATCGAAAAAAATAAAATACTTGGGAATCAATCTCACAAAAGAGGTGAAAGATCTCTACAAAGAACTACAGAACACTAAAGAAAGAAATTAAAGAAAACCTTAGAAGATGGAAAGATCTTCCATGTTCTTGGATAGGCAGAATTAATATTGTCAAAATGGCCATACTACCAAAAGTGCTATACAGATTCAAAGCAATTCCACTTAAAATCCCAATGGTGTACCTTACAGAAATAGAGCAAGCAATTATGAAATTCATCTGGAAGAATAAGAAACCCAGAATAGCTAAAGCTATCCTCAGTAGAAAGAGCGAAGCAGGGGGTATCGCGATACCAGATCTTCCACTCATTACAAAGCAATAGTAACAAAAACAGCATGGTGTTGGTACCAAAATAGACAGGTAGATCAATGGTACAGAGTAGAGGACATGGACACAAACCCAAATAAATACAATTTTCTCATACTAGACAAAGGGGCCAAAAATATGCAATGGAGAAAAGATAGCCTCTTCAACAAATAGTGCTGGGAAAACTGGAAATCCATATGCAACAGAATGAAACTAAATCCCTATCTCTCACCCTGCACAAATCTCAACTCAAAATGGATCAAGGACCTCAGAATCAGACCAGAGACCCTGCATCTTGTAGAAGAAAAAGTAGGTCCAAACCTTTTACTTGTTGGCTTTGGATCAGACTTCCTTAACCGGACTCCCATAGCACAAGAAATAAAAGCTAGAATCAACCACTGGGATAGATTCAAACTAAAAAGATTTCTCTCAGCAAAGGAAACTATCAGTAATGTGAAGAAAGAGCCTACAGAGTGGGACAATATCTTTGCCACTCATACTTCAGATAGAGCACTAATTTCCAGAATCTATAAAGAACTCAAAAAACTCTACACCAAGAATACAAATAATCCAATCAACAAATGGGCTAAGGAAATGAACAGACACTTCACCGAAGAAGATGTACAAGCAATCAACAGATATATGAAAAAATGTTCAACATCTCTAGTAATAAGAGAAATGCAAATCAAAACTACCCTAAGATTTTATCTCACCCCAATTAGAATGGCAATTATCAAGAACACAAGCACAAATAGGTGTCGTCGAAGATGTGGGGGAAAAAGGTACACTCATACATTGCTGGTGAGGTTGCAAATTAGTGCAGCCACTCTGGAAAGCAGTGTGGAGATTCCTCAGAAAGCTTGGAATGGAACCACCATTTGACCCAGTATCCCACTCCTTGGCCTATACCCAAAGGACTTAAAATCAGCATACTACAGAGATACAGCCACATCAATGTTCATAGCTGCTCAATTCATCATAGCCAGATTGTGGAACCAACCTAGATGCCCTTCAGTTGATGAATGGATAAAGAAACTGTGTCATATATATACAATGGAATATTACTCCACCATGAAGAATGATAAAATTATGGCATTTGCAGGCAAATGGATGAAATTGGAGGATATCATGCTAAGTGAGATAAGCCAATCTCAAAAACCTAAAGGACGAATGATCTCGCTGATAAGCGGATGAGGACATATAAGGGGGTGTAGGAGGGGTTAGTGTTAGGGTTAGGGTTAGGTTTAGGGTTAGGGATAAGGAGGGTGGCAAGAATGGAGGAAGTAAGGACTGTATAGAGGGAAAAGAGGGATGGGTGGGGTGGGGGGGAAGGGGAAAATAATAACAGAATGAATCAAACAACATTGCCCTATGTAAATTCATGATTTTTAATTAAAATAAAAAAAAAGAAATAGAGAATGCAATCATGAACTTCATTTGGAAGAATAAGAGACTTCGAATAGCCTAAACAATCCTAAGCAGATAAAGTGAAGCAGGAGGTATCGCATTACCAGAACTTAAAACTATACTACAGAGCAATAGTAACAAAAATGGCATGATATTGGCACCAAAATAGACAGGCAGACCAATGGTACAGAATAGAAGACACAGAGACGAACCCACATAAATACAGTTACCTCATAGTGGACAAAGGAGCCAAAAACATACAATGGAGAAAAGATAGCCTGTTCAATAAATGGTGTTAACAAAACTGGAAATCCATATGCAGTAAAATGAAACCTCTATCTCTCACCCTGCACAAAATTTAACTCCAAATGGAATGATTTTAGAAGATCTAGTAATAAAAGATATTTTTAATCTTTTGGTCAAATGATTTTATTTTTATTAAGTGAGAAAGCCAAAATACAGATTGAATGCATAAATTAAATAAACAAGTTATTTAAATAAATACAAATAGTACATTAAAAAGTCACTTGTCATAACCTTGATATATAACTATGTGATAATACCTTTAGATTCCTTGCGAATATTCTGAGATAATTCAATCAAAGTAGTATTTGTTACACACTTGATAATTACCAGGCACAATGACAGGGCTACCATAATAAGAGCCAGTTTCCATTCAAAGAAAAGCTCACATTCTAACTTTATAATGCATTGCACTGTTATTTATAATTTCAGCAGTGTTTTTAACTTTCCTGTTAGAGCATCTCCTTGGATACCTCAATTTTAAGAAATCATAAAATCAAATTTCATTGTGTGTACTCAATGCTAACAGTTAATACTTGCTAAGTGGATATTTTTATATTTTGCACAATAGTTAATTGTAAGGTCATTAAGCAGCAATTAGGCACCACTGGCAGTTTTTATAGAAAGTTTATATGGGGCTTGAAGGCAGCATTGATGTTTTCAAGAAATATTTAAAGTTTTGGTTCCTGAGATTATTCATACCTAGAGTACATTTCTGCGTGGGTGACTGAAGTTGTTGACCTTGAGCATTTAGCCCAGGGTGTACCATTTCATGAGCATTGGTTGACCAAATGCACAGCGTATTATTACATTCAATTCAGATCTTAACTATCTAAGTACTGAAATAGATATTTGCCTGACGCACACTTGTCCCTGTTAACAGCATGCCAAAACAAATCCAAATAATCCCAGATAAAGAATAACTTGAAATTTCTGTATTTGGGGCATCCATTGGTGATTCATGAATTATTTTGAAGATTTAAATTATGTGCATGCTATTTTTTTGTTGTTCTTCATTAGCTGTAGAGTTTGAGTCTTCCTACAAAAACATAGGAAATAGTGCATTGTGTGCTCAAATACACACTTGGAACATTATTTAGTTATTTATTTATTCATATGTACCAGGGATTGAACCCAGGAGTGCTTACCCAATAAGCCACATTCTCATTCCTTTTTTTTTTTTTTTTTTTTTTAATTTTGGGACAAGGTCTTACTAAGTTGCTTAGGACCTTGCTAAATTGCAGGGACTGGTTTTGAGCTTGCAATCCTTTTGCCTCAGCCCTCTGAGCCTCTAAGACTACAGGTGTGTGCTACCACTCCTGGATTGGTACTTTATTTTAATGCTCTTTGTTTTCTTGAATTAGGATCAGCTTGTTATTCATGACACAAAAATCAAAAGTGTATTGGCCCATTTTATATTAAAATAATTGTTACTGGTACATAACCCATTGTATAGTACAGAGAATAGATCATATTTAATCCTAGCATTGTAATTGTTGTGAAATATATAGAGAGTTTCAAATGAGTAGAAGTCAAATAATATAGTTACTTAAAATAGGGATTTCTCATTCTTTTTTTGCCAAAGTTTTGAAAATGATCAGTGAATTTTTTTTTTTTCATTGCTGGGAATTTGAACCCAGGGCCTTGTGCTTGTGAGGCAAGCACTCTACCAACTGAGCTATATCCCCAATCCCATGATCAGTGAATTCTAATATTGAATTACTTTTCATCTTCTCCTTCAGGAATTTATTTAAGATGGTATTATTAATATGATATGTATCTAAGATTCAAAAATTGAAAAATGCCAGCAATCAATCTATTAGGCAATTTCACAGTACACGCTAGACAAGTACTCTTCCACTGAGCTATATCCATAGCCCCTTATCTGTGTTATTTATAGGTAATAGTATCCATCTTGATTTATCCTAACTTTTAAGATTATCCCTATTACACACATTGAGTCCATGCTCAAATGTGTGACTTGGTCACAAATCATGCATTATTGTACACTTGACAAATAACTAGGACCAATGAGACAAAGAGGGTGATAAGCCGAAAAATTCCTCTACATTTTTTTCTTTTACTTGTTCTTCTTTAATATCTTCATATTTTAGACCTTTCTTTTACATCTTAAACATCAGGATATTGTGGCACCATGTGTGCTAGGAAGACATTTAGAAATCAGACTCTATACCTAATACCAAACTTCTCACCTAATTTGAAAAATGTTCTTATAATAACATAATTTTTATACCTGTGGGGAATTGAGAAATCAAATTAAATACTCAAAGTAATAAGTGTGCAATTTGTTGATTTCACCTCGCACAGTATCAGCACTGGTGAGCAAAAACCCATTTTCTGTTCTTAAGAGAAAATATCTAGATTTGTGGTCCAAAAGTATCAGTTCATGAATTAATTTATGCATAAGCTTTCTCTTTCACTAAAGTGTTTAATACAGTGGAAGGAATGAATGATAATTGTTTTTCTGTTCAGTGACTTGTTGAATGATAACCAGATGTGTTTTTCTTTCTGTACATAAGCATAGTTGTCAACCGGATAACTATACTAATATTGTCATTTTATCCTGTAACTGACAGCTACTAACTGATTTGAAGCAACTCTTTAAAAATTTAAATCCCCAAGTTTAACCATCAGTTATCAAAACTCAAATTTAAATCATGAAACTTTTAAAAATAAAAGAATTCTGAAAGTACATATTAAAGAATATTATATACTCTATTCTGATTCTGAATCGATATTGAAATTTTTAAACATTCAACATGTTTGTTAACACTCATGAAAATAATGGTTAATGTAAATAAAAATGAACCTTGTAAAAAAAAATTTAATTACAAAAACAGAAGATGTGAAGTCAACTTAGTAAAAAGACCTTGGCCTTCTTCCTTTCAACTTATGACCTTTAATATATACCAGTACCCTGACTACTGACCAGAATCACAGATCCAGCCATCAGAATTAACAGGATTATCAATGAAAAAAATTCAATTGCATTTACTGAAATGGATGTGGAGAGTCAGACAAAGCAATGACTAGTACTGGTCCAATAGGTTAAGAGAAACGTTAGCATTTCCTGAATCAAAAATGTAGTTCATTCATTCCAGCATTAACTGTGTTTCCAAAAGTTAAGTTTAATGCTTAGGTAGAAAGCATTAATTTTGGGGGAAACTTTAAATTGATATATAACATACATATAGCAAAATGCATGACTCACAACTACAAAGCAATGATAAATTTAACCAATAAGCACCCAGATTAAAAAAACAAAACACTACCATTACTCTAGAAGGTATCTGTATGCCTTCTTACTGTGCTCCATCCCCAAAGAGTAACAATAATCCTGAGTTCTAAGACCATATGTTAATTAGTTTTGTGCATGTATTATTTACAAAATCAACAGGATTTGGTGGGAAGTTCATTTTATTTAAAGTTGGCCTGTGATAGCTAATTTCTCCTCAACAATAGTGATGACTGAAGGATTTGATGGATATGCTAATTCTTCCATAAATTATGGGTTTTAGAAAACTATTTTAAACAAAATTTATGATTCCACTGAAGTGCAGCATATATTAAAAGAAAATTATAGGAACATAATTGGAAAAAAGAAAAGCTGTATCCTGGATGTTTGTGCTGTATGAGTTGAGTTGACTGAGAACTAGTGCTATAAAGTCACACATGCCTTCAATTATTGACTCACATTGTAGATGATTAATTTTGAACAAATAAATCTCTGTCTTACACTATTATAATAATGATAAGAGAACCTAACTGATGTTTTAAAAAAGGTGACAGTACAAAGTTAACTCAGTTCTCAATAAATTATATTTATAATCCATACCCTTTGATTGGAGTGTTTCCTTTTTAGTAAGTCATTTCATAAATATAAAGTGTAAGCCTACATAAGAAAATAAAAAAGATCCCAAATAAAACTCATGATGCATCTCAAGGCCCTTGAAAATGAAGAGCAAACCAATTCCAAAACCAGTAGAAGCAAGGAAATAATTAATATTTGGAGATCAGAGCTGAAATCAATGAAATTGAGAATCAATAATACAAAGGATCCATGGAACAAAGAGTTTGTTTTGTTTTTGTACTGGAGATTGAACCCAGAGTTGCTTAACCACTGAGCCATATCCCAAACCATCTTTTAATATTTTATCTAGAGACAGGATCTTGCTTAGTTATTCAGTACCTAACTAAGTTGCTGAAGCTGACTTTGAACTTGCAATCTTTCTGCCTCAGCCTCCCAAGCCATTAATTGTAGGCATGTGCCACCACCCCAGCAACAGTTGGTTCTTTGAAAAGATAAATGATTGATAAGCCCCTAGCCAAAAGAACCAAAAGAAAAAGAAAAACTAACAAAATCAGAGTTGAAAAATGACAAATCATCACAGACATCACAGAAATCTAATGGATCATTAAGCACTATTTTGAAAATTTATACTACAATAAATTGGAAAACATGGAAGAAATGAATATATTTCTAGACAAATTTGATCAGCCAAAACTGAATCAAGAGAACATTGAGGAGGAGTTTCAAGATGACGGCCTAGAGGGTGGCTGCATTTCATGTTGCTCCAGGACTCAGGATTCAAAAGAGGAAATATTGAGAGACTTGGGACCAACTCAAAGCAGCCGGGTGAGTCTCTCCCATTGGGGAGGCATCCCGGATGGGGTGGTAGTCCCGGAACGCAGGGAACTTTGTGAAGTAGAACTGCTGGTGAGACGCCCCTGCCCCTGCTGGAGCAGTGAACTCGGACAACTGGGAGCGTCAGAGAGGAGGCCGCTCAGCACAGCGCTGGGACTCGGAGCAACCACTGGGGCTCCGGTGGCTGCCCAGGGGTGGAGCGGCGAGGAGAGCTGTGTGGACTCAGGACACCGGGGCCTGCCCTGAGGAGGAGGAGGAGGAGGAGTGTGGCCACTTGGATTCGGAGTGGCTATACCGGAGCTGCAGGCAGTTGCCAGAGGAGAAGCCACGCTGTGAGCTGTTTGGAATCAGAGCGACGCTTCTGAACCCCCGGGCCTGCCCTGAAGACGAAGAGGAGGAGGAACGCGGCCGCTTGGATTCAGAGTGGCTATACCAGAGCTACAGGTGGTTGCCAGAGGAGGGGCTGCGTGGCGAGCTGTTTGGACTCAGACCACTTCTGAACACCGGGGCCTGCCCTGAGGAGTAGGAGGAGGAGGAGGAGGAGCGCGGCGGGTCGTTTGGACTCGCAGTGACTGCATTAGCGCTCCAGGCGGCTGCTCAGAGGAGAAGGCGAGTGGTGAGTTGTTTGGACTTAAAGCGACCGCTCCTGAACACAGGGGGGCTGCCTGGAGGAGGAGCGCGGTGGGTCGCTTGGTCTCGAGCGGCCGCACCAGAGCTCCGGGCGGTTGCCCAGAGGAGGTGTGCAGCGGGTCACGTGGATTCAGAGCCACTCAGAGTGACCGCTCCTGAACACCCGGGGGGTTACCTGGAGGAGGAGGAGGAACACGGAGGGTCATTTCGACTCGGAGTGATCGATTGCCCCGGGCTACGGGTGGATGGTGGGAGGAGGAGGCACACAGTGAGTTGCTTGGACTCCTAGTGACCGCAACGGAATACTGGGCAGCTGTCTGGAGGAAGAAGCATGTAGCGAGTCTCTGGGACTCAGAGCGATTGTACGGGGCCCCAGGTGGCTGCTCAGAGGAGGGGCCGCATAGCCAGGCGATTAGGTGCAGAGCAGGGTACCAGGATCTAGGAGGGTTCTTGGTGGAAGAGCCCCATAGAGACACGCTTAGGGGCGGAGCAAAGGTTCAAGGACTGCAGGCAGATTCTCTGAGGAGGGGCAGCTAAGGAGATTCATCTGCGAAGGGTGAGGCTCCCAGGCCCAGGAGGTAGGGCCGGGCCCCTGGAAACTTTGCAGAGGAAGGCAGCCCAGCCCAGGCGGTAGCTGTAAATTGAGGGGAACCTCTAGGAGGGAACTGACCAGCGAGACCTCCCCACCGGGTGAGACTTCCCTGCCGGGTGAGGTTTCCCCACAAGGACGGTAAAACCAGAGACACAGGCCCAAACAGGCCTTGCCTCAGCCCGCAGCCTAGTTCCCCTTTGGATGACCATTGGTCAACAAGTGGAGGCGCCTCTGCCCACTAGCAGGGAATATACCCCACCTGAAGGCCACCACTCCTAGAGAGGCAGATTCCTTGTGGAGCACCGCATTATCAACTTCCTCCAAGACTTCAGCCTACTGAAGGCTAAGAGGGGATATATATATAGAAATCTTCAGGGACATTATAAGTCAATAGAGGAAATCTGCAATATCTCAGTGGTCCACTGATACCTGAACAATATGAGAAAACAAGGAAAGAAAATGCCGCAAACAAATCTAGATGTTACATCAATAAAACCCAATGACAGCATGGCAGAAGAAATGACAGAAAAGGAGTTCAGATTGTACATAATTAAAATGATCAGGGAAGCAAACGATGAGATGAAAGAGGAAATGCAGGCATTGAATGATTGCACCAATCGACAATTAAAAGAGCAAATACAGGAAGCAAAAGATCATTTCAATAAAGAGAGATATTGAAAAAAAACCAAACAGAAATCCTTGACATGAAGGAAACAATAAACCAAATTAAGAACTCCATAGAAAGCATATCCAGTAGGATAGAACACCTAGAAGACAGAACCTCAGACATTGAAGACAAAATATTTAACCTTGAAAACAAAGTTGAACAAACAGAGAAGATGGTAAGAAATCATGAACAGAATCTACAAGAACTATAGGATATCATGAAAAGGCCAAATTTAAGAATTATTGGGATTGAGGAAGGCTTAGAGAAACAAACTAAAGGAATGAACAATCTATTCAATGAAATACTATCAGAAAATTTCCCAAATCTGAAGAATGAAATGGAAAATCAAGTTCAAGAGGCTTATAGGACTCCAAATACACAAAATTACAACAGACCCACACCAAGGCACATTATAATGAAAATACCTAACATACAAAATAAAGACAGAATTTTAAAGGCTGTGAGAGAAAAGAACCAAATTACATTCAGGGGGAAACCAATACAGATATCAGCAGATTTTTCAATCCAGACCCTAAAAGCTAGAAGGGCCTGGAACAACATTTTTCAAGCCCTGAAAGAAAATGGATGCCAACCAAGAAACTTATACCCAGCAAAACTTACCTTCAAATTTGACGATGAAATAAAATCCTTCCATGATAAACAAAAGCTAAAAGAATTTACAAAAAGAAAGCTGGCATTACAGAACATTCTCAGCAAAATATTCCATGAGGAAGAGATGAAAAACAAAGAAGCAAATCAGCAAAGGGAGGAATTATCCTAAAGGAATTGTCAAATAAAGGAGTAGCCAAGTTGTGTCAAACAAATAAGCAAAATTTAAAAAATGAACCAAATGACTGGGAAACCAAATCATATCTCAATAATAACCCTGAATGTTAATGGCCTGAATTCATCAATCAAAAGACATAGACTGGCAGATTGGATTAAAAAGAAAGATCCAACAATATGTTGCCTACAAGAGACTCACCTCATAGAAAAAGATACCCATAGACTAAAGGTGAAAGGATGGGGAAAAACATACCATGCACATGGACTCAGCAAAAAAGCTGGAGTATCCATCCTCATTTCAGATAATGTGGACTTCAAGCCAAAGTTAGTCAGAAGGGATAAAGAAGGACATTACATACTGCTTAAGGGAAGGATAAATCAGCAAGACATAACAATCGTAAACATCTATGCCCCAAATAGTGGCTCATCCATGTATGTCAAACAAATCCTTCTCAATTTCAGCCACCAAATAGACCACAACACAATAATACTAGGTGATTTTAACACGCTGCTCTCACCACTGGACAGATCTTCCAGACAAAAATTGAACAAAGAAACCATAGATCTCAATAACACAATCAATAATTTAGACTTAATGGACATTTATAGAATATACCATCCATCCAAGAGTGAATACACTTTCTTCTCAGCAGCACATGGATCCTTCTCTAAAATAGACCATATATTATGCCACAAAGCTACTGTTAGCAAATACAAGAAGATAGAGACACTAGAATGTATTCTATCAGATCATAATGGATTGAAGTTAGAAATAAATGAAAGAGTAAAACACAGAAACTATTCCAACATCTGGAGATTAAACAATATGCTATTATATGATGAATGGATAACAGAGGATATTAGGAAGGAAATTTAAAAATTCTTAGAGGTAAATGAGAACAAAGAAACATCATATCAAAATCTCTGGGACACTATGAAAGCAGTACTTAGAGGGAAATTTATTTCATGGAGCGCATTTAATAAAAGAAGTAAAACTCAACAAATAAACGACCTAACACTACAGCTCAAAGCCGTAGAAAAAGAAGAACAGACCAGCACCAAAAGTAGTAAAAGACAGGAAATAGTTAAACTCAGAGCTGAAATCAATGAAATTGAAACAAAAGAAACAATACAAAAAATTGACAAAATAAATAGTTGGTTCTTCGAAAAAATAAACAAAATTGATAAACCTTTAGCCACACTAACAAAGAGAAGACGAGACAAAACCCAAATCACTAAAATTCGGAATGAACAAGGAAATATCACAACAGACAGGATTGAAATACAAAACATAATTAGAAGCTATTTTGAAAATCTATACTCCAACAAAACAGAAAACCTTGAAGACATCAACAGGTTTCTAGAGACATATGAATTGCCTAAACTGAACGAGGAGGACATACACAATTTAAACAGACCAATTTCAAGTACTGAAATAGAAGAAGTCATCAAAAGCCTACCAACAAAGAAAATTCCGGGACCAGATGGGTTCTCAGCCGAGTTCTACAAAACCTTTAAAGCAGAGCTCATTCCAATACTTCTCAAAGTATTCCATAAAATAGAAGAGGAGGGAACCCTCCCAAACTCATTCTATGAAGCCAATATCACACTGATACCTAAACCAGACAGAGACTCATCAAGGAAAGAAAATTTCAGACCAATATCCTTAATGAACATCGACGCAAAAATTCTCAACAAAATTTTAGCAAATCACATACAAAAACATATTAAAAAGATAGTGCACCATGATCAAGTGGATTTCATCCCAGGGATGCAAGGTTGGTTCAACATCAGGAAATCAATAAACGTAATTCACCATATTAATAGACTTAAAGTCAAGAATCACATGATTATTTCAATAGATGCCGAAAAAGCATTTGATAAAATACAGCACCCCTTCATGCTCAAAACACTAGAAAAAATAGGGATAGTGGGAACATTCCTTAACATTGTAAAGGCCATTTATGCTAAGCCCATGGCCAATATCATTCTAAATGGTGAAAAACTGAAAGCATTCCCCCTAAAAACTGGAACAAGGCAGGGATGCCCTCTTTCACCACTTCTATTCAACATCGTTCTTGAGACTCTAGCCAGAGCAATTAGACAAACCAAAGAAATTAAAGGGATACGAATTGGCAAAGAAGAACTCAAACTATCCCCGTTTGCTGATGACATGATTATATATTTAGAGGAACCTGGAAATTCCGCCAGTAAACTCTTGGAACTCATAAGTGAATTCAGTAAAGTAGCAAGATCAATGCTCATAAATCCAATGCATTTTTATACATAAGTGATGAATCTTCAGAAAGAGAAATTAAGAAAACTACCCCATTCACAATAGCCTCGAAAAAAATAAAATACTTGGGAATCAATCTCACAAAAGAGGTGAAAGACCTCTACAATGAGAACTATACAACACTAATGAAAGAAATTAAAGAACACCTTAGAAGATGGAAATATCTTCCATGGTCTTGGATAGGAAGAATTAATATTGTCAAAATGGCCATACTACCTAAAGTGCTATACAAATTCAATACAATTCCAATTAAAATCCCAATGACGTACCTTACAGAAAGAGAGCAAGCCATTATGAAATTCATCTGGAAGAATAACAAACCCAGAATAGCTAAAGCAATCCTTAGCAGGAAGAGTGAAACAGGGGGTATAGCAATACCAGATCTTCAACTCTACTACAAAGCAATAGTAACAAAAACAGCATGGTATTGGTACCAAAATAGAAAGGTAGATCAATGGTACAGAATAGAGGACACAGACACAAACCCAAATAAATACAATTTTCTCATACTAGATAAAGAGGCCAAAAATATGCAATGGAGAAAAGATAGCCTCTTCAACAAATGATGCAAGGAGAATTGGAAATCCATATGCAACAGAATGAAACTAAACCCATATCTCTCACCATGCACCAAACTAAACTTAATCCTTAAATGGATTAAGGACCTCGGAATCAGACCAGAGACCCTGCAGATTATAGAAGAAAAAGTAGGTCCAGATCTTCAACATGTCGGCTTAGGACCAGACTTCCTTAACAGGACTCCCAAAGCACAAGAAATAAAAGCAAGAATCAATAACTGGGATCGATTCAAACTAAAAAGCTTTCTCTCAGTAAAAGAAACTATCAGCAATGTGAAGAAAGAGCCTACAGAGTGGGAGAATATCTCTGCCAATCATACTTCAGATAGAGCACTAATCTCCAGAATCTATAAAGAACTCAAAATACTCTACTCCAAGAATTCAAATAATCCCGTTGACAAATGGGCTAAGGAAATGAATAGACACTTCACAGAAGAAGATCTACAAGCAATCAACAAACATATGGAAAAATGTTCAACATCTCGAGTAATAAGAGAAATGCAAATCAAAACCACCCTAAGATTCCATCTCACCCCAATTAGAATGGCGATTATCAAGAATACGAGCAACAACAGGTGTTGTCGAGGATGTGGGGAAAAAGGTACACTCATACATTGCTGGTGGGGTTGCAAATTAGTGCAGCCACTCTGGAAAGCAGTGTGGAGATTCCTTAGAAAACTTGGAATGGACCCTCATTTGACCCAGCTATCCCACTCCTTGGCCTATACCCAAAGGACTTAAAATCAGCATACTACAGAGATACAGCCACATCAATGTTCATAGCTGCTGAATTCACAATAGCCAGACTGTGGAACCAACCTAGATGCCCTTCAATTCATGAGTGGATAAAGAAGCTGTGGCATATATATACAATGGAATATTACTCAGCTATAAAGAATGATAAAATTATGGCATTTGCAGGCAAATGGATGAAATTGGAGAATATCATGCTAAGTGAGATAAGTCAATCTCAAAATGCCAAAGGAAGAATGATATCACTAATAAGTGGATGATGACACATAATGGGGGGAGGGAAGGGTTAGTGTTAGGGTTAGAGTTAGGGTTAGGGAGGGGGGCAAGTATGAAGGAAGGAAGCTCTGTATAGAAGGAAAAGAGGGGTGGGAGGGGTGGGGGGATGGGAAAAAATAACAGAATGAATCAAACAACATTACTCTATGTAAATTTATGATTACACAAATGGTATGCCTTTATGCCATGTACAGAGAAACAACATGTATCCCATTTGTTTACAATAAAATTTAAAAAAACATGATAAAAAAAGAGAACATTGAAATCCTTAACAGACCGATAACTAGCAATGAGATGGAAGTTGTTATAAAAAAATTCCTTTTAGCAAAGAAAAGCCCAGGACCAGATGGAGTCTCAGCTGAATTCTACCAATTTTTCAAAGAAGAACTAAAGCCAATACTCCTCAAATTATTCCATGAAACAGACAGGTACCAAACATTTATGAATTCCTAGTATGAAGCTCATATCATACTTACATCAAAACCAAATAAGGACACATCAAGGAAAGAAAACTACAGACTAACAACTCTGAAGAATTTAGTTGCAAAAATACTTAATAAAATATTAGCAAATCATATTCACCCACATATGTCGAAGATTATATACCCTGACCAAGTTGGCTTTATTCCAGAGATGTAAGTATAATTTAATATACACAAATCAATAAATGTAATTCATCACATAAATAAAATTAAGGCAAAAGAATCACTAGGTCATCTCAATAGGTACAGAGAAGGCCTTTGACACAATTCAGCACCCATTCATGATAAAAACACTGAATAAACTAGAGACAGAAGGAATCTACCTCAACATCATAAAGGCTATATGTAAAAAACCCAAAGGTATATGTAAAAAACCTCAGAATAAATGGGAAAATAACTTAAAACATTTTCTTCAAAATCTGGGACAAGACCAAAATGTTCACTCTCACCACTTCTGTTTAATATAGTGGAAGAAATTCTAGCCAGGGCAATCAGGCAACAGATGTACATAAAAGGGAAAAAAATGGAAAGGATGAAGTCCAATTATCACAGTTTGCAGATGATATGATCCTATATCTAGAATATTCAAAGGACTCCATCCAAAGACTGTTAGAGCTAATAAACAAATTTAGCAAAGTAGCAGGTTACAAAATCAATATGCATCTTGCTTAACAAACTTTCTACCATTAAACCTACATTTTCCCATTGCCCTATACCTACTCTCTGTTCCTACCTATTCTGCTTTTTGTCAGATTTTACTTATCAGTAAGATCAGGCTGTATTTTTCTTTTTCTTTTTAATTTATTGGTTCTTTTTAGTTACACATGTAGAATTTATTTTGATGTAATTATACAAGTATGGAATTTATCTTTTTTAATTTAGGACCCCATTCTTATGGATGTACATGATAGTGGGATTAATTGTATATTTTTATGTATGTACATGGAAAAATAATGTCAGAGTCGTTACACTGTCTTTCCTTTTCCTATCATCCTTTCCTTCCCTCTGTTCCCCATTGTCTAATTTACTGAACTTCTATTCTTCCCCTTACCTCCTCACCTTATTTTGGGTTAGCTTCCACATATCAGAGAAAACACTCAACCTTTGGCTTTGGGAACTGACTTATTTCACTTAGCATGATAGTCTTCATTTCCATCCATTTGCTGGCAAATGCCATGAAGTCATTCTTCTTTAAGGCTGAATAATAGTCTATTGTGTATATATATATCATATTTTCTTTATCCATTCATCTGTTGAAGGAAAGGATTTAGGTTGGTTCCATAGTTTAGCTATTGTGAACTGAGCTTCTGTAAAATTGATATTGTGGCATCATTGTAGTATGTTGATTTTAAACCCTTTGTATTTATGCTGAGGAGTGGGATAACTGGGTCAATGGTGATTCCATTCTAAGTTTTCTGAGGCATTTCCATACTGTTTTCCAGAACGTTTGCACCAGTTTGCAGTCCCACCAGCAGTGTGTGTGTGTTTACCTTTTCCCCACATCCTTACCGACATTTATTGTTAATTGTATTATGGATAATTGCTATTCTGACTAGATTGAGATGGAATTTGAGATTAGGTTTGATTTGCATTTCTCTAAATGCTAGAGATGTTGAACATTTTTTATATATTTGTTGACCATTTGTACTTCTTCTTCTGTTATGTATCTGTTCAGTTTCTTTGGTCATGTATTGATTGGGTTTGTTTGTTTGTTTGGGTGTTAAGTTTTTTGAGTTCTTTATATATCCTGGAAATTAATGCTCTATCTGAGGTGCATGTGACAGATTTTCTCCCATTCTCTAGGCTCTGTCTTCATGCTCTTGGTGGTTTCCTTTGCTGTGAATAAACTTTATAGTGTGATGTCATCCCATTTATTGATTTGTTATTTTACTTCTTGTACTTTAGAAGTCTTGTTAAGGAGATAATTTCCTGCATCCATATGTTGGAGTTGTTGGACCTACATTTTCTTCTAGTATGTGCAGGTTTCTGGTCTAATACCTAGGTCTTTGATCCACTTTGTTTTACTCAGCTTTTTTGCTACTGTAACTAAAAGAACTGACACGAAAAATTTTGGAGGAGGAAAAGTTTACTTGGGGGCTCACAGTTTCTGAGGTTTCAGTCCATACACAGCAGGCTCCATTCCTCGGGGTTCAAGGTGAGGCAGAACATCATGACAGAAGACTGGTGAAGAGACGTAGCTAACATGATAATCAGTCATGAGAGAGAGAGAGAGAGAGAGAGATCCACTTGCCAGATACAAAAATATATCTCAAAGCCATGACCCTAATGCCCCACCTCTTCCAGCCTCTCTACCTGCCTTCAGTTATCACTTAATTCATTCCATCATTGATTGTTTAAGGCTCTCATAACCCAATAATTTCTCCTCCAAATCTTCTTGTAATGTCTCACACATGAGCTTTTGGGGGGACACCTCACATCCAAACTATGACACACTTTAAGTTGAGTTTTGTGCAGGGTGAGAAATTGGGGTTAAATTTCATTCTACTACATATGACTTTCAGTTTTCCCAGCACCATTTGTTGAAGAGGCTATTTTCTCCAATGTATATTTTTGCCACCTTTGTGTAGTATGAGGTAACTGCATTTTTCTGGGTTTGTCTCTGTGGCCACTGGTCTTCTTGCCTGTTTTGATGCCAATACTATGCTGTTTTTGTTACCATGGCTCTATAGTTTTATTTTAGGTTTGGTGTCATTATGTCTCCTGCTTTGCTGTTCTCTCAAGGAATTGTTTGGCTATTCTGGAGAAGTTTTAGATGCTCTTACTTTCTCCTCTGAAAGAAAAGCAGCTATGTGAAAATGTGGATTTGTTAATTTGTTTGACTGTTATAAAGGGCAAGTTGAACGCCTTAAATATATACAATAAAAACAATACTTAAGAAAATACATTTCAACAAATAAATTGTTTATAAAAAAGAAATTATAATTATTCATAAATACCATATTTCCTTTAAAATATCAACATACAAATAGCTTTCCTATATAACAACAATGAATCTGCTTAGAAAGAAAGCAGGAAAATAATTCCACTCACAATTGCCTCAAAAGAAAAACACAGTAGCAAAAACAACGGCAAAAGCAACAACAACAAAGCCCATAAATAAATCTAACCAAGAAGATGAAAGATCTCTACAACAAAAGCTTTAGGATATTTAAGGAAAGAAATTGAAGAAGACCTCAGAAGATGGAAAGACTGCCAATGTTCATGGATAGGCAGACTTAGTATTTTTAAAATGGCCATACTATCTATAGCAATGTATAGACACAATAAGAAATTCCCACCAAAATACCAATGACATTCTTGACAGAACTACAAAAAACAGTCCTAAAATTCATTTGGGAGAATAATGGACCCAAAATAACCAAAGCAATTCTAAGCCAAAAAACCAAGGCTAGAGGTATCCCAATACCTGACTTCAAATTATAGTACAGTACTATAATAACAAAAAATTTAATGGTACTGGCATAAAAACAGACAGATAAATGGTACAGAATAGAAGATGCAGTAACAAATCTACATAGGCACAGACATCTGACCTTGACAAAGTTGTCAAAAACATACATTGGATAAAAGACAGCCTTTTTAATAAATAATGCAGTGAAAACTGGTTATCCCTGTGTAGAAGAATAAAACTAGACCTTTACCTTTTACCCTGAGCAAAATTAAACTCAAAATGAATAAAATACATAGGAATTAGATCAGAAATTATGCAACTTCTAGAAGAAAACATAGGGTCAACACCCCAGCATATATGCACAGGCAACACCTTTCTCAATAGGACAGGAAATGTTGCCAAGGATTAATAAATGGGATGGCAGCAAATTAAAAAGCTTTTGCACAGTAAAGAAAACAATTAGAAAGAAGAGAAAACCTATAAAATGGGAGAAAACCTTTGCCAGCTACTTTTCTGATGAAGGATTAATATCTATAATATATAAAGAGCTCAAGAGGAGTGGGAGGGGTGGGTGGAAGGGAAAAAAATAACAGAATGAATCAAACAACATTACCCTATGTAAATGTATGATTACACAAATGGTATGCCTTTGCTCCATGTAGAAACAGAGAAACAACATGTATCCTATTTGTTTACAATAAAATAAATAAATAAATAAATAAATAAATAAAGAGCTCAAAAAACTTTACACCAAAAAAATCAAATAACCCAATTAATAAATGGGCAAACAAATTAAAAAGACAATAATCAAAAAAAAAAAAAAAGAAATACAAATAGCCAACAAATATATGAAAAAAAATTTCAGCATCATTAGCAATTAGGGAAATGCCAATCAAAACTACACTGAAATTTCATCTCACACCAATTAGAATGGCAATCATTAAGAATACAAATAATAATAAAGCTGAAGAGGACATTGAGAAAAAGGAACACTTTTACACTGTTTGTGGGATTGTAAATTAGTACCACCACTATGGAAATAAGTTTGGAGGTTCTTCAAGAGACCAGGTATAGGACAACCATATGACCCAGCTATACTACTCCTTGCTATTTATCCTGAAGAATTGAAGTCATTATAGTACAGGGATAACTGCATACACGTATAGCAGCACAATTCACAATATTCAAACTATGGAACCAGCCTACCAGCCTACATAAATGGATGACTGAATAAAGAAAATGTGGTATATAAATACAATGAAGTTGTTTTTTATATTTTAATTTATTTTTATTGTACACAAATGGGATACATAGTTTCTCTGTTTGTACATGAAGTAAAGGCATACCATTTGTGTAATCATACTTTTACGTAGGATAATAGTGTTTGATTCACTCTGCCATTCTTTCCTCCTCCCCACCCCTCTCACCCCTCCCTTCCCTCTACACAATTCCTCTTTCCTCCATTCTTACCTCCTTCCCACCCCCCACCCCCCACTGTGTGTCATCATCCACTGATCAGGGAGATCATTTGTCCTTTGGAGTTTTGAGATTGGCTTATCTCACTTAGCATGATACTCTCTAATTTCACCCATTTGCCTGCAAATGCCATAATTTTATTATTCTTTATGGCTGAGCAATATTCCATTGTGTGTGTGTGTATATGTATGTATGTATATATATATATATATATATATATATATATATATATATCACAGTTTCTTTATCCATTCATCAATTGAAGGACATCTAGGTTGGTTCCACAATCTGGCTATGGTGAATTGAGCAGCTATGAACATTGATGTGGCTGTATCTCTGTAGTATGCTGATTTTAAGTCCTTTGGGTATAGGCCAAGGAGTGGGATAGCTGGGTCAAGTGGTGGTTCCATTCCAAGTTTTCTGAGGAATCTCCACACTGCTTTCCAGAGTGGCTGCACTAACTTGCAGCCCCACCAGCAATGTATGAGTGTACCTTTTTCCCCACATCCTCGCCAACACCTGTTGTTACTTGTATTCTTGATAATTGCCATTCTAATTGGGGTGAGATAGAATCTTAGGGTGGTTTTGATTTGCATTTCTCTTATTACTACAGATGTTGAACATTTTTTCATATGTCTGTTGATTTTTTGTAGATCTTCTTCTGTGAAGTGTCTATTCATTTCCTTAGCCCATTTGTGAATTGGGATATTTGTGTTCTTGGTGTAGAGTTTTTTGAGTTCTTTATAGATTCTGGAGATTAGTGCTCTATCTGAAGTATGATTGGCAAAGATTTTCTCCCACTCTGTAGGCTCTTTCTTCACATTGCTGATAGTTTCCTTTGCTGAGAGAAAGCTTTTTAGTTTGAATCTATCCCAGTTATTGATTCTTGCTTTTATTTCTTGTGCTATGGGAGTCCTGTTGAGGAAGTCTAATCCTAAGCTGACATGTTGAAGATCTGGACCTACTTTTTCTTCTATAATCTGCAGGGTCTCTGGTCTGATTCCGAGGTCCTTAATCCATTTTGATTTGAGTTTTGTGCACGGTGAGAGATATGGGTTTAGTTTCATTCTGTTGCATATGGATTTCCAATTTTCCCAGCACCATTTGTTGAAGAGGCTATCTTTTCTCCATTGCATATTTTTGGCACTTTGTCTAGTATGAGAAAATTGTATTTATTTGGGTTTGTGTCCGTGTCCTCTATTCTGTACCATTGATCTACCTGTCTATTTTGGTGCCAGTACCATGCTGTTTTTGTTAGTATTGCTTTGTTGTATAGTTGAAGTTCTGGTATTGCGATACCCCCAGTTTCATTTTTCCTGCAAAGAATTGCTTTAGCTCTTCTGTTTTTTTTTTTCTTTTTTAATTATTCCAGATGAATTTCATGATTGCTTGCTCTATTTCTGTAAGGTACATCATTGGGATTTTAATTGGAATTGCATTGAATCTGTATAGCACTTTTGGTAGTATGGCCATTTTGACAATATTAATTCTGCCTATCCAAGAACATGGGAGATCTTTCCATCTTTTAAGGTTTTCTTTATTTTCTTTCTTAGTGTTCTGTAATTCTCATTGTAGAGGTCTTTCACCTCTTTTGTTAGATTGATTCCCAAGTATTTTATTTTTTTCATGCTATTGTGAATGGAGTAGTTTTCCTAATTTTTCTTTCCAAAGATTCATCACTTATGTAAAAAAGAAAAATATGGAACGCTTCATGAATTTGTGTGTCATCCTTGCACAGGGGCCTTGCTACTCTTCTCTGTATCATTCCAATTTTAGTATATGTGCTGCTGAAGTGAGCACTACAATGAAGTTTTATTAGCCATAAAACAAAATGAAATTATGGCATTTTCTGATAAATGGATGGAACTAGAGGCTATCATGCTAGTGAAATAAGCCAATCTCCAAAAGCCAAAGGCCAAATGCTCTCTCCAATATGCTGATGCTGATTCACAATAGGCTGGTGGTAGTTGGGGGACAGAGGAGTTGAGATTCCCTGGATTGGACAGGAAGAGGGGTGAAGAAGCAGATGAGAATGGGAAATACAGTAGAATGAATTGGACATGATGTTCCTATGTTCACATGTGAATAAACCACCAATGTAACTCCACTCCATATACAACCACAAGAATGGGAAGTTATACTCCCTATATGTATGATACATCAAAATACATCCTACTGTCATGTATAACTAGAAAGAACAAATAAAAAAGAAAAAAAGAAAAATGAAATTTGCAGGAAAATTGATGGAATTAGAAACCATCATGTTATGCAAAAATAAGTCAAACTCAGAAGGTGAGGGGTCATACATTTTCTCTCATATGCTGAAGCTAGAGAGGAAAAAGGAAAAGAAAGATGGGGGACAAGCTCCTAAAATCAAAGGGAGATCAGTAGAGGAAAGGGACCAAAGGATGGGAGGTTAGGAAGGAGGGGGAAAGTGCTGAGGAGTGATTTTGACCAAATTATATTATTATATTATGTATAGTGTGCATGCAGAAATATGTAACAACAAATCATCAATATGTGCAACTATAATGCACCAAGAAAAATGTGGGGAATATATAAAATATAAGACATTTATGCATAAAACTTTGTTATTTGTAATAAAATTAATACATCACACAGGTTTATTCAAGATGGGAAACAAAATGGACTAGAGCTGGACCCAAAAGTTGTAAAATATCTAATGAAAATATTGATAGATAAAAATAGTTTGAGTAGAATTTTTTTTCCCTAATGTATGGTAACATTGAATAAACAATGGAGGATGTGTTGTTTCCTGATTAGCACTGATAATCATCCTGATTTTTTTAATTACTTACTGTTTTAAAATGTATTTGGAAGTAAATAAGTCAGTATCATTTAAAAATAATTTTGACTTTGCTAAAGTTGAATAAAATGTGGACTATTACAAATGTTAATTTCATCTTAATCATGATGAATAGTTACTGAATGTTCAGCTCTTGTACATCAGTCTCATAAATATGAAGAGTTTAAGAACTAAAAGGTAATTTTGTTTTAAATGAAAATAACTTTAGTTAATATCTTTAGGTTTTAAGAACTTTATCAACATTGCCTACTTTCCTCCTGCAGTTCAAAATAGTAATACACACACACACACACACACACACACACACACACACACACGAAGTGGAATGCAAAGGAAGTTTAAATATGATGTGTTTTTTTCCCTTAAATTTTTGTAGTTAAAAAATTACAACATTATATATTGCAGTTACTCTGTGACATGTTCAGTTCAAATATATTGTTGCTTTTATTCTACAAGAGAAGGGGTAAGGGAAGGGGTAGAAGAAAAATTTCAGTTGCAATAAAGAGAAAAGAACATTTCAAGTTTTTATAAGTAAGGATTGATTAGACAATACCTATTCTTACCAAGACACTTATGTTTTATTTTAGGAAATGAAATGAAGGGTGAAGAACCATAAAGGAATATATCAAAAATTCTTCACACACATAGAAAACGTGAGCTGACTAAAAGTTTGTGTTCTGTTAGTTTACAAAAATGAGCATAAAGTTAAAAATCAACATCAAAGTCTCTAAAGGTCAACTCAGAATATCTTGTGGAAATACTTTATTTCATATTAATTTCAGTGTATTGCTATCACATATACTTTTTACAGTGCATAATTTCCTCTTGCTTACCCCCAAATCCTTGAAACTAAAGTATGTTCTTAGAAAAATGTATTTATATAATTTTTTTAAAAAATTAACTGATGCATAAATTATATATATTTGAGGTACCATGTGTATCTTGATATATGTACATACTGTCTGTTTAAATAAGATCAAACATATCTATCTCTTCATTTATAATTTCCTCATGCTCAAAATACTTGAAGTCCTTTCTCCGAGTTTTATGAAATATACAGGATATAATCATTATCTATAGTCACTCCTCTGTGCAATAGAACACCAGAGCTTCTTATTTGTATCTAACTGTAACTTAGTATCATTGATACCAGATCATGTTTGCATTTATTTCATTTATTTATTTTTAATTAGTTTTAATTAGTTATATATGACAATGCATTTTGACACATCATAGAAATGAAGCACAACTTCTCATTCCTCTGGCTGTACATGGCACAGAGTCACACCAGTAGTGTAATTATACATGTATATAGGGTAATAATGTCCGTCTCATTTCATTGTTCTTCCCATCCCCATGGCCCCTCCCCTCCTCTCACTCCCCTTTGCCCAATCTAAAGTTCCTCCATTCTTCTCTACCCCCTCCTCCCATTATGGATCATCATCCACTTATCAGAGAAAACATTTGACCTTTGGTTTTTTGGGATTAGCTTATCTCACATAGTGTGATATTCTCCAACTTCATCCATTTACCAGCAAATGCCATAATTGCAGCCTTTTTTAAGGCTGAGTAATATTCCATTGTGTATATATACCATTCCATTGTGTATATATACCACATTTTCTTTATCCATTCATCTCTTGAAGGGCACCTAGGTCGGTTCCATAGTTTAGCTATTGTGAGTTAAACTTCTATAAACATTGACATGCCTGGGTCAATGTAATATGCTGATTTTAAGTCCTTTGGATATAAACCAAGGAGTGGTATAGGTATGGTAGTTCCAGTCCAAGTTTTCTAAAGTCTCCATTCTACTTTCATCATGGTTGAAACAATCTGCAGTTCCATCAGCAATGTTTGAGTGTACCTTTCCCCCCACATCCTCACCAACACTCATTGTTGCTTGTGTTCTTGATAATTGCCATTCTGTTTGGAGTGAGATGAAATCTTAGAGTAGTTTTGGTTTGCATTCCTCTAATTCCTAGAGATGTTGAACATTTTTTTGTATATTTGCTGATCAATTGTATTTCTTTTTCTGTGAAGTGTCTGTTCAGTTCCTCAGCCCCATTTATTGATTGGGTTTTTTGTTTTTTGTTTTTGTTTTTGTTTTTGGTGTTAAGGCTTTTGAATTCTTTATATATCCTAGAGATTAATGCTCTATCTGAGGTACATGTGTTAAATATTTTCTCCCACTCTCTCGGCTCTCTCTTTACATTATTGATTATTTTCTTTGCTGAGAAGAAGCTTTTAAGTTTGAATCCATCCCATTTATTGATTCTTGATTTTACTTCTTGCACTTTAGGGGTCTTGTTAAGGAAGTCAGATCCTAGACCGACATGGTGAAGATTTGGGCCTACAGTTTTTTTTCTGTTAGGCACAGGGTCTCTGTTCTAGTGCCTAAGCTTTTGATCCACTTTGAGTTGAGTTTTGTGCAGGGCGAGAGATAGAGATTTAATTTCATTTTGTTAGGTGTAGCTTTCCATTTTACCAGCACCATTTGTTGAATAGGCTGTCTTTTCTCCAGTGAATGTTTTTGGTGCCTTTTTCTAGTATGAAGTAGCTGTATTTATGTGGATTTGTCTCTGTGTCTTCTATTCTGTACCATTGGTCTATGTGTCTATTTTGGTGTCAATACCATACCATTTCTTTCTACTATGGCTCCACAGTATAGTTTAAGGTCTGGTATTGTGATGAGTCCTGTTTCACTCTTCTTCCTAAGGATTGCTTTGGTTATTTTGGACATTTTATATTTCCAAATGAATTTCATGATTGCTTTTATTAGTTCTGTGAAGAATGTCATTGGGATTTTAGTAGGAAGTGCATTAAATCTGTATAATGCTTTTGGTAGTATGGCCATTTTGACTATATTAATTCTGCCTATCCAGGAGCATGAGAGGTCTTTCCATTTTCTGAAATCTTCTTCAGTTACTTTCTTTAGTGTTCTGTAGTTTTTATTCTAGAGTTCTTCTGCCTCTTCTGTTATTTTGATTCCCAAGTATTTTTTTTCCAGGCTATTGTGAATAGGGTAGTTTTCCTAAATTCTTTTGCAGTTGATTCATCACTGATGTATAGGAACACATTTGATTTAAGGGTGTCGATTTGATATACTGCCAATTTGCCAAAGGCATTTATTAGTTCTGTAAGTTTTCTGGTCAAATTTTTGGGATCTTCTAAATATAGAATCATGTCATAGCAAATAGGGATAGAGTTCTTCTTTTCCTATTTGTATTCCTTTAATTTCTTTCATCTGTCTAATTGCTCTGGCTAGAGTTTCAAGGACTATGTTGAATAGAAGTGATGAGAAAGGGCATCCCTGTATTGTTTGTTTTTAGAGGGAATGCTTTCAATTTTTCTCCATTTAGAATGATGCTGGTCTTTTGGTTAGCACAGATAGCTCTTACAATGTTGAGGCATGTTCCTCCTGTCTCCATTTTTTCTAGTGTTTTGAACACGAAGGGGTGCTGTATTTTATCAACTGCATCTATTGAGATGATCATGTGATTCTTGTCTTTAAGTCTATTGATGTGATGAATTATGTTTATTGATTTTGATATGTTGAACCAACCTTGCATCCTGGGATGGACTCCAGTTGATTGTGGTGTATTATCTTTTTGATGTGTTTTCATATGTGATTTGCCCGAATTTTATTGGTAATTTTTTGCATCTGTGTTCATCAGGGATATTGGACTGATGTTTCCTTTCCTTGATTTGTCTTTGGTTTTGGTATCAGGGTCAAATTAGCCTCATAGAATGAGTGTGGAAGTTTTCCCTCCTTTTCTATTTCATGGAGTACTTTGAGGAGTATTAATGTTAATTCTTCTTTGAAGGTCTTATAGAACTTCACTGAGAATAGGTCTATCCTGGAATTTTCTTTACTGGTAGACTTTTGATGGCATTTTCAATTTCTTTACTTGAAAATGGTCTGTTTAAATAGTGTGCAGATTATTTTTTTAAACAAAAGAAAGGAAATAGTGTTCTGTGGTAGTTTGATAATTACATTCACATGTTTCAAAGTATGTTATTAATCATGTAAATTGTTACTAATGTGATATCTAAACACTCTCTATTCTTTAACAACATCAAGTATTTTAAATTGTCGTGTATTAATAGGCACTTCAAAAGAGAATGTGACTGGAAAGGAAATAGAAGAACTGAGACTTAGGATAATCCATTAATTAAGTTGACTATATAAATTCTTAGGTTTTCCCCAAAACTGATATTCTGTGTATCTGAATCATTCAAAGCAAATGCACATAAACACATACACATTAAATTTATAAACCTCATAAAACTCAAATGATGAAAATATCCCAACTCTTTTGAAGACTTAGAATCCTAAACAGGGAAAAGAAACATGTCAAATGCCAAAGTAAGTCTTTATATAATTTGTGAGAAGTGGCAATTATATTGTGTCACTTTAAAAAAAAAAATTCTATGGCAATTGTGCATGTCACTAACAGTTGGGATTGTAATAATTTTTACATGCATCAAGTAAAAAATTTTATCAGATATTTTAATTTTTGCTGAGGTAGATATATCAAGATTTTTATGGCAGTTAACCTTATGCAGCTTTTAGGAAAGGCTGGTATCTATGCATGCAAACTGTAATATGTAGTTAGGAACCGAATATGGAGAAAGAGAAGACCATGGAAGCATTCCACATTTTATTTATGATGTAGAGCAACAGGAAACATATTTTATGACAAGATGGAGCCTGGGATATAAAAAGTACATAATATTCATTTTTAAATAAAATAAGTATTTTGCTCAAAAACTTCAAAAAAAATTCTACATTGAGGTTAAACCTGACAAGTAAATAGATGAAGGCAAATTTTGTGTGGATAATCCAGTTTGTGTATATAAATAAATACACAGTTAAACTTAACATTTGCAAAAGTTAACTTCCTAATGTACATCTGTATCTTATTCTCTCTTTCCTAAGATATGGAATGATTACTTTTCTTAGTCAATTGTTCAGGTGGGTAGAGTCATTAATTCTGAGCAATGGCTCATGAATTTAAGTAAATTGTATTATATCAAAACTGTAGTATTTAACTACTTCATACCTCATTCCCTGTCACTATAATCAGCAAAACATATCAAGATAATCCCCCTGTCATCTTATATTAGTAAGTGACCAAGACAAACCATACCCCTCTAATGACCCATATGAGACATATATCACGAGAAATAAAAATAAGACTGTTAATTTAATTTAACAAGATTTGGGAGTTTCTTCTTAGCATAGCAAACCCTGTCTTGTACTCCCTGATCTAGAAAACTAAATTATGTACATTAGCATTAATTCTAAATTGGCAATGTAAATACTTCTAGGAAAGAATATAAAAATTCTTATCCTTTAGGAATATTTTGAATGATTTTGATTGATCAAAAGTAGGCAAATGTTAATAGATACCTAAATGCCTAAAATTAGATATTTATGAGTTATTACTGTTAGTAATATAATGTTACATATTTCCTTATTGATAAGACTATAAATATAGTCTATAATGTATTTATAGTAATATAAATATTACTTCCTTTTTTGCTTCTGTGTGATAGCAATGACATTTATTAATGGATAATTAAAATGGATTATTTTGGAGAACTAGATGGAACTATTTATACTTACCAACCTTTAGAGGACAGGATGTTAAGAATTATCTCAGAAATAACCTTACTAACTACAGAAGAAATAACAACTGAAGAAAGTAAGACAAGCAACTTAATAACTTATTATTAAAGCTCATGAAATAGAAAATCATATAGAATTAATAATTTTCAGATTTTATTATATTTTCATATTAAACTTGTTTTAATTTTCAAATATGAATTAATTTATATGGTTTTATTAAAACAAAGAAACAAACTACTATGCTAATTTGGGAACTATATGCTACATGTATCAAAGGTTGTGGATTTAAGTGAGAATGTTTATTTAAAAATAAATATTCTTTTTTATTTGGGTTGAAATGTGAAATGATTATAATTATCTTTAAAAACCAACAAAGTCTAAGAGAATTGACTCAGCATGTAGTTTCTCTCATTTCATACTTTCTATGCTTTAAACTCTTACTGGTTATTTTCCGATAGCCCATTAGTATCCTAGAGAACATTTTATAAATGGATTTTATAATTTAGATCTGTATTTCAGAAACAGACTATTTAAGGGAAAAATGAAGTATTTAAGACTATTACATGAACTATGAGCTGTTTGTCATCCAGATTACTGAATATTAAAAGTTTTTGGTTAGAGGTAGACTCTGGTATTCACAGCAAGGCATTCTTTCTGTTTGAGTATTAAATTATACAGCTCCATTCAGATGAAAAGATAAGCCAGAAAAGTTGGTTGGATTTGTTTCTTTTATTCCTTGTCTTTTATGTCACACAGAACTAACTAATCCATTCAGTGGCAAGTTCACTCATACTTTGTTATATTTTTTCAATAAGCAACTATCACCTGACTGAGTAGTAAATAACAGATGATATCCCAGATGCAAATGCTACTGAAAAAATAATGAAGTTCTCGTCCTGAAGGAACTTTCTCTCTGGGAAGACTGTAAATAAACAGTAAATGTCAATGTGGACAAGAGCCGGGACTCTGTGGTCATATGGACAAGTCATGTTTAAATTCTTCTTTGATTAATGAACTACCAGTTATATGACTTTAGGGGAAATATATTCCTAGTCAATAAGATGTAGATACACCGTAGTCTGTTGTTTGTATTAATTTAGGTAATAATGAAAAGTTTACAGAGTGTTGAGGACTTGAATTGGATATATAGTAAGTTATTATATTATAGCTGTATTTTTAAAACCAGAATTGTTACAAAAAGGGGCTGATGAGGGACAATTGATTTAGCCCGAAGGTAGGGGTTACATATACCAGGTGCAGACAAAAACCAACAGTTGGGTCAAAGCTTGAAGCACAAGGAAAATTAAGAGAGCTAATCTGTGAAGAGGAGGCGGAAGAAATGGCATGTGCAAAGGTAAAGAAAAGAAAGTCTGTGGGAGTTTAATGAACTAAAAAAAGTGCTTGCTATGTTCAGTTGAGTGTTCTTGGGAAACTGGTGGGAAATGATCCTGGAGAAATGATAAGCAGTTTGGATTTTATTGTGAATTCATTGAATTCCATGTGATTTATTATTTATTCTGAGGGTGAGAGCCATTCAACTAATATAAGGAAGTAATTCAATCTTTGCTTCATACCGCTAGAAGGATTGAACCCTCTTGGTAGACCACAGGTGTTGCAATAATTTAGATTCAATTTAAATGGTACTTCAGTATTATGCAATGTGTTCCCACATGGAGAACCTGTATTAATATATGCATATTTAAGAATATACTCTTCACTCTAGGAAAAAATAGGAGAGTTTGTAATACAGGTTAAAATATATAATATTTATTCAGTCAATATTTATTAAAGGCTTGTTACGTAGCCGGTGTTAGTCTATTTCTTTAAAAAAAACTTAGAGTCTTAGGGGTGAAACAGAAGAATGTAATAAATGTTTCATGTTAGGCCTGTTTTAATAGAAGTTTATAAAAAAGAAATTATAGCTTAGGAAAAAGAGTTACTAAAATCTATCAGACAAGAATAGTAACAAGAAGACTAATGTTATGGTTTGAACACACAATGTGCCCCGAAGACTGATATACTGAAGATTTTATCCCCAGTGCAGCAATGTTCAGAGGTTGAGGTTTGGGGAAGTGATGGATCATGGGGGCTTGAAATCTATTAGTGGATTCATCCACTGACAGCTAAACGGACTATGGGGAGACCATGAAAACTGTAGGAGTGGGACCAGGTTGAGGAAAGTAGATTTCTAAGAGCATGCCCTGAAAATGAATTTCTTGTTCTTGGCCCCTTTCTGTCTTTCTGTTTCCCATCTGCCCAACAACTTTGCTCTGCTATGCTCTTTTTTTCCCAACAACTTTGCTCTGCTATGCCCTTTTCATGATGTTCTGCCTCCCCTCAGGCCAAAGGCAATGGAGCCAGTCGAATATGGACTGAAACCTCTGAAACTGTGAACCAAAATAAATCTTCCCTCCTTTAATCTGTTCATGTTAGGTATTTTGGTTATATCCATGGAAAGCTGACAATACAATCAGCAAGGAGATAATTACAACAATTGGGCTGAGAATTAGGACAGTTTGAACCATAACAATGGCAATGTACATGTGGATAAGGTACAGATACAAGATAAATCAAGGTGGACCCAGTAACTTGTAGCATGTGAGAGTAGAAGGAGGACTCCAGAATTAGTCATAGGATTTCACAATGGACAAATGGAAATATGTATTTAAAAACAGAGACCAAAAGACTCATTTAATACTCCAAATGACAGGCACTTCATGTCATATCCACCTTAGACCCCTCTTTTTGCATCATTCTAAACTAATATAGCTGGATTCACTTTGAAACCTGTTGTACATATGAGAGGTTTTCACCACAGTGTCTGCATTATCCTTGGTTTGAGAAATCTTGTAGTCCGAAGCCCACAATTCCCACAAGGATTAATAATATGTTAGGTGATTTAAGTATTCGTTCCCAAACTTTTCTTTGTCATCTATATTTAATCACTATGAAACTCAATAAAATATTAAATTTAGCCACCAATTTAGTGAGGGCCTAAGTAACAAAATATAAATAAAGTAAATAAAATATCAGATTTATCTATAAAAATGGTTTCACATGCACACGCAGGCATACGCACACGCAGGCATGTGGGCGCGTTCGCGCGCACACACACACACACACACACACACACACACACACACACAACTATTAGAAAGGACTAAAAGTGCTTTGATAGTTGAAGGGTCTAGGACCAGAGATCTAAGATTACTTTCTCTTACAAATGTGGGAAGTGCCTTCAAGTGGCTGTTCTCCACTAGAGATTTTGTTGGCTCTGCCTGCCATCAGAGTTACCAGTGTTGCTGTGGGTCACTTCATATGGTGATTTCTTTTTTTAATGTGGAAAGTTTATCCTACTCAAAGATGAATGGGCAATGACATCTCTTCCCAACTGGAAGAATATAAGCTCAGTGTGAACAGCTGTTGGAAAAATTGTGGGTGAAATTGTTGCTCTATAGAAAACAACCTTGATGAACATACATGGTCACATTGCTTTCAGGACTAATGCCCATCTGTTGGACTGGCTGAGTGCCTGGTTGGTCAGACTTTAGGACATATAATGCCTCAGTCACAAGTTCCAGTTTCTTTCCCATGACAGCACTGCCCCCTGGATGTTCAATGTTCCTTTACTACAGATAAGCTGCAAGTGACTGCATGAGATTTAAATACTGTATTTCATAGACTCATCCAGAAAAATTCAAAATTTTATGGAAGTTGTATATGAAAGTTGGAGTATATTAAGCCTGTTATTGGTTTACATATTTCTGTTTATTTTATTATATCCATAGATGAGAGCGGGTCAGCATAGCAAATCATGGTCACTGGCATGAATTGCTGTGTGTTGATGTATATTTGGTTTACAGAAAGAATACTTTTATTTCAGTTTCCCTTTCTGCACAAAGAAAATCAAGTAAAATGCACTATGAGTGTGAAAAAAATCCTTATTTTAATTTCTTTTATTTTTTTAATTTCTGTTTTCTTCTTCATTTCTCCTTTTCCTCAGTCTTTCTTGGCTTTCTGACTGACTTTTTCATTATATTATTTTAGTTTACTTTTTCCCATACACGATACTGAATTTGGTCATTCTTTGTAGGCCCTTGACCTTTTTCAATTTGCCCTCAATTCTGAAATCTTTCCAAATAATGTATTCATCTATTTATTTCCTTCTTTCTTAGTTTAGCCTTCCAGTTTGCCCTGTCACTGATCCCCATTCATCTTCCAGACTTTGAATGCTTCACATTCTTTGCCCTTTTGAAAGAAGTCTCTTTGTAGTTGATCACTTTCTACTAACTCTGAGGAACCATGGTATATTATCCTCTAATTCTTTCTTCTACTCTTCCAAAGAGCAGATTTCCATTGAATCCTTGGAATAGAGTGGGGCTCAAAGGAAACACACTATAAAGCAGGTAAATTCCTTTAAAAGACATAGAAACCCATCAAAATCCTATCCATAAACCTGTGTAGCTGAGAGGCTAGTTTATGTCAGTCACTGTCATCCAAGGACTCTGAACCATTATAGCAACCTCCAGGCCAGAGAAGCTCCTGCTCAAAAGATAATGTAACATGCATGACAAAGCGTGACTGCTGGGTGGGCTCTCTTCCTCCCCTTCTCTCTGTTCTTTTTACCCTTGTAGCTCATAACCAGGGCAATTATATCAAGAGAGAGGGAGTGTCCAGGGGACAGAGTATGAAAATATGGACCAAAATATATTACCTCCCCACTTTGTCCAAGCAGTAAGTTTCAATCATTCTGACTCCATGGTAGTTTATGTAGGATGTATGATTCTTTATTTTTGTGTTCGTGTTTTATTTTGTTTTAATCAAAGAGATAAGTATTAAATACTTAATTTAATGTATTTTTTGTTTTAATTAATATTTATTGGGTGGGTATACTTGTGACAGGTAATGTTCTCACCATTGGGAAAATATGAATAAAATTAGAGTACAGGTAACAGAAAATGTGACTTAAGTTATATCCCTATTTAACCAATATATTGGATTTCATAAAACCCATAATCCCTAAGTAGCTTAAATGTTATTATATTCAGAAATAATCAAAGTCTATTAAAAGTAAGGATATTTAATATTTTTGAGGATTATTGGCAAGGCTCTGTGTTAAATGATCTAAAAATTAATCTGAGAATAGCACAATGAATAGGCTACTATTCAGTTTTCAGAAAGCAAGCAAGGTCCAGTATCTCTTTATGTGATTATTGGTCAGTTACATTTCCTCTTCATGTCTATATTTCTATTAAGATTTTTTCCCTTGTTTCTGGGAGCTCTTTGTTATAGTTTGGATATGAGGTATCCCCCAAAAGCTCACATGTGACACAGTGCAAGAAAGTTCAGAGAAGAAATGATTGGGTTGTGAGAGTCTTAATCCAAACAGTGAATTAATCCCCTGACAGGAATTAACTGAGTGGTAACCAAAATGGTAGGGTGTGGTTGGAGGAGGTGGGAATTGGGGCATGGCTTTGGGTATATATTTGTGTCTGGTCAGTCGAGTCTTTTTCTGCTTCCTGATCACAGAGATGTGAGCTGCTTCCCTTCACCACCCTCTCCTGCCATGATGTCCGGCCTCACCTCAAGCCCTAAGGAATGGAGCCAGCCTTCTATGGACTAAGACCTCTGAAACTGTGAGCCCTCAGATAAACTTTTCCTCCTTTAAAATTGTTCTGGTCAGATCTTTAAGTCACAGCAGCAAAAATGCTGACTAAAACACTCTCTATGAACCCTGAATATTAACCCTATGTCTTTAATAAATAAACATCAAAAAAATAGGCTGCTATTTAAAAATGCAATTTTGAAGGAAGCTAAATCTCAGGAATGTGAAATGGCTTACTCAAAGCTAGGAAGTGACAGAGTTTAGTTGAGAAATCAGTCTTGATATTGAGGCCACATAAACACTTATACTTTTGTTTTGATAATAAGGAGATCATTTAGACTTTGTCAAACCAAGTACAGAAAAATACTAGTTCTTGCAATGTGAATATATTATGAAAAGTTCGGTTTAAATCACATTAGGACTTGAGAGTGTGATTCAATACTAGAACATTTGCCTAGTATGCATGAGGCCCTGGGTTTAATCCCAGTACTGTAAAAGAAAAAAAAAAAAAAAGGAAATAAATCATTGTTATTTTAATGTAGAATGGTCTTTTGATTACACTCTTCAAAATGATAACTTATTTAATCCTTAACTTGGGAATTATTGCAGAGGTCTTTTTTCTCATTGGAAGTGCTCTTTCTGAAAAGAAAACAAAACCTTACGATCTCTCTCATCAGTATTCCGTGATCATTTATTTTATGGAAAAGTCAGAAGCATTTTTTTTACTTGCTTTTTAATTTAATTTAATTTAATTTAATTTAATTTAAGCTAATTTTGTAGTGCTAGGGATGGAACCCAAGGCTTTGTGCATGTTAGGCAAGTTGTCTACCACTAAGCTATACTCCCAGCCCATCAGAATAATTTAAAACAATTTCTCCAAGAAGTTCTCAACTGAGAAATGAATTCCTACTAACTCATAAAGATTTAAAATTCTACCTAGAACCTGTCAGCATAGAGCTGAACCCTGTGATAATTCTTGTAAAATTGCATTAAGTTCTGTATCTGAGAATTTTTTTCTAGAATCTACTTCCTAAGTGTCTTCTTATATTGTCCCATGTCTAGCCTAATGAACTAATAGCTTTTTATTGATTTAAAGTTGTCCATAACTATATATTACCAAAGCAAATACTTGCTTATAATCCCCAAGATTTATGCTTTATTGATGAGAATTAAAACAAGTTAGTCAAATTTGTTATTAAATATCAACATTTTGCCATTATCTTAGTTTATTTTATTGACAATGAGCACGCCAAGTTGATCAAAGTCAAAAAAATATTAAATAGTATCATTACTTTGAATCACATAATACAAAACATTTTGCCCTTCATTCACACTTAAGAGAATTTATAGAATTTCATTCATTCAAGAGCATTATTTAGCCCATCTTGAAATTAATTTTAATTTAGTATTTGACTTTTATTTATTTTCATAAAATCTTGATGTATAAAATACTTGGAGATATAGTCCATTCATGTGATAATCATCACACATACTAAATGTTATTAAATATATTAAAGAGGGAATTATTTCAAGGACAGTGGATTCTGTTTAGAATCAAAGAATTTGGTAAGAGGCCTATTGTGGAGGTTATAAGAGAGATAACTTTGATCTACAAGGCTAAATCTGCCTATAACATGTCACTGATTATTAATAATGAGTCATATAACTTTTTCATCAACTATTTTATAGAACATGGTAAAACATAAATATATGTTTATTAATTTACATAGATTGACATAAAAGTCCAAACTTCATATTTTTTAAAGTTAGTGTCAGAGAACTTAGGTCTAAATATTTTTACATATTAAGAAAATAACACATTACCTGAAATGCATTGTACAACTCTTTATATAAAGTGTACTCAATTATAATGTAAAATAATATTATTCTGCTTCTATTATTAGTATCTCAAAAACATATATAATAATTTAATTTTTATTGATGGAAACCTAATAATTTCCTTTATTATAATTACATAAATTTTAATATATGTGCATATGTGTGTAATCACAACATATAATAATGTGTACACATAATGTCTGTATAATAAGTATGAAATTATGTTATTTTCATTCTGTGTCTTAATATTGACGTGAATTCACTGGTCTTTGGTAATTTTTTAAATTTTTTTTTGATTCATTGTACATGAATGAAATACATCATTTCATTTCTATGGTTGTACATGTTGTAGATTCATACCATTCATGCAATTGACATATACATAGGGTAATGATGTCTGTCTTGTTCCATCATATTCCATACCTCCCTCCCTCTCATGTCCCTCTAGGTCTTTGGTAATCCCAAAAGTTACAATAATTGGAAAAATTGTTTTCATTGTATTAATACTTGTAAAATGGTATAAAATTTGATGTATGTTCGTTTACTATTCCCTGAGATCTAATGACTTAAAATACATCTCTTCAGTCTTCTAGTAAAGTCAAAATTTTGAAAAAATATTTTTTTTACCTCATGAACCCCATCCCTTCAAACTTAAAATGTTTACATGGTGTTTTCTGTATTTTTGATAAATCACAAGTTAGTTGGTGTGCTTTAACATATACCACCCAAAATCAGACTAACTCCATGGATACAGGTTATAAGTTTCTTGGACAGTAGCTTATAAAAAGAACAAAATTGGTTTGAAAGGAGGGATCACATAGAGAATGTGAGATCATTAGAAAGCCCCTCTGAAAAGGTGAATGATGGGTTATATTGCTTCTATGTAGGTGACGACTGTTGGAGGTTGACAATGTGAAGGTGAGAAGTAGGATCAAGGCAAGAGGTTACGTGGTTTATTTGGAATGTAAAATTGGAAGCTGTATATAAATGCCTGATAGATAAATCAACATGAAAGGTTTCTTTCCAAAAATATAAAAGTTGGAGCAAGGAACTTTATGAGAGGAAATGCCAGTGGTTCTTCAGCTAATAAAACCTGTTAAATTTCTCTCCACTTAGTTTAGTCTAATTACAGAATTTAGGGATACAAGATACACTTTCATTCTGAGTTACTTCTGCAAACAGATCTATGAAAGTGTTCTTAAAAAAACTATGAAGTATAAGTTGATTTAAGAATTTCATAGTCTTCTATTAAACTTGATATTAAAGAAATTCGCAATACAGCAGATCATGCTATTATTAAAAATTATTAAAAAGCATTATATCTGTGTTCAGCATACTTTAAATCAGCTTAAGAGGTAGTAAGCAAAGTAAATTCCAACTTTCTTATGTATTTTTTATGACTAAAGCTTGATTTTGAAGAACTTACCTATCATCTTATATCTGAGGTTTCTAAAGGTATATTTTTAAAAATATCAAAAAATTTTTAATGAAAATAGGTAGATTATTAAGGTATTTGATGTTTAAAAATATTTAGGTAAACATCAACCTGATTTTTTTCTTTTTTCTTTTACTTTCAAGAGCTCAAACCAAAAACTAAAACAATAATCTAGAGAAATAATCCTCCATTATCTCTATGAGAGAGTAGGATGCATCTAACTTGTTGTGTAAAACAACACAACAAAGATTAGAGGTGAAATGATTGGGTCATAAACCCTAACATAATCAGTGCATTAATCCCCTCCCAGGAGTTGAAAGAGTGATGACTGTAGGCAGGTAGGGTGTGGATGGAGGAGGAGGGTCAATGGGGCTTGTGTTGGGATTTATGTTTTGTACATGAAGGGTTCTCTCTCTCTCTCTCTCTCTCTCTCTCTCTCTCTCTCTCTCTCTCTACACCCCATTCCCCATACCCTGTTCCTGGATGCTTTCCTCCACCACCATGATGTTTTGCCTCACCTCAAGCCCCAAGGAATGGAATTGACTGACTGTAGACTGAGACCTCTGAAACCTCGAGCCCCCAAAATAAACTTTTCCTCCTCTGATTGTTCATGTCAGTTCTTTTGGTCACAATAGGAAAAAAAAAAAAAAAAAAAAGCTGACTAAAACACCTGCACATAAGCTCAGTAGGTTACAAAGTTAGTTTGTCAAATGTTTCAACATCTGTGTTAATACTTTGGAGATTACCTTACCCTGCCCTTAACCATGTGTTTCAAATGTGTGAAACACTCAGAGGAGCTTTTGTGATGTCCATGGAATTTTGAGTGTTTATGATAAAATTCAGCTTTGGGGGCATAATGAATATCTCACGTATGTGCCTTACCAATTGTTTTAATAACAAGATATTTCCCTCTAAAATCTTTATCTGAGGTTTTGTTTATTTGTTTTTTAAGCAAGAATAGGTTGCCTGAAATCCATAAAACACTCTGTAAATAAATCAAATTAAACTATCCATGTTGTTTCTCCCACACTGCTTCCATAGCAGTACAGCATTATGAAAAGTGCATGGACTTTGCTTTGGATTTAGCAAATTCTTAGTCTGAAAGTACACAAATTAATGGTTATGAGCTTCAATGTTTTCAATAAAATGGGTATATAAGTACTTTCTTCATGGTTTGTTTTAAATGAATTAAATGAGATAACATGCATAGTCCTTAGCATACCAAATGTGCTTGAAAATTAGTAATGAACACTATTACTTTTTAAGCCTGTATCATTCAAGATAAAGCAGAGCTTGATTTTTGGTTATACATCTCTGCCTGTCTTTGTAATCCTGGAGTCTAAGCATTTTTGTAAAATATTAACTATCCCCAAAACCTAAGCTATAAAATTTGGGTTTATTTTATGTAGGAGTCTTTTATGTACTCAAGCATGAAAGTGAAAAGTGCTTTGATGGTCTTTTCCCATTTAATGCCTTAGCTGTAGAAAACCAAAAAGATTCACAACTGTATTATGTTAATGATCATAGTTTCAAAATGCCCTAGACCCACGATAAATAACCTGTGATGTCCATAACCATTTTGTGATTCATTATTCATAATCAAAGGACTTCCCTGACATTTATGTACTCTGTTAAACCACCCACGTCTGTGCCAAAATATTAAAAAAAAAATTTTTTACAGGCATTCACAGGTATGCTTTAAACCAATCAGAGCAAGGCCTTTCAAACTTGTGACCCAAAGCATGTCAGAAAACTCAGTTCTCAACACAGGCTGTTATTCGGTAATGTAAAAACTAACCCCTTATGGCACATTAATTAAGTGCAAAATTATGAACCATCTCTTCCCATATATCTGTATCTTGACAATGCAAAGTAATATTAGTTGAAGAATTATTTTTATCTGTTTAACAGCTCAATATATTTAAGCATGGTGTAAATGTCTCAATACTGTCTTTTATTCTGATGGATATTATCATGTAACTACATGCATCAGTTGATGAACTGTAATCAACTGTTGCTGTAACCTGAAAAGGATTGCATTGTAAGAATCCATGAAGTGAAACATACCTTACCTTAGATTACTGGGGAGGCAAGAGAGTTCATGTCCTCCATCAAGGCCTTCTTTTAAGGAGAGAGAAGAGGTAGATGTGCACAAGAGTCTTGGAAGGAAGCACAATTGCATCCCCAAGGAGACATTTTTAGGATGTTAGTTAGCCTTTTAGTTCTTGAAGTTCTTTGACTTCAAGATCCTTTGAGTTCATTATTAAAATACAGATAACACCAGAAGGCTAGCACCTTAATCCATTGCCTGACCACAGATGGATATGACACTAAAGCAGCAAGCTAATCAGAAGTCTACATTGCTGAACAGTAAGAGTAAGACAAATATATTCCTAATTGACTTCTCAGATTTGTTATTGGTTCAATTTTGTGCCAACTCTACCCCTGGTAGAAAGAAGAAAAGAAAAAAATTCAATCGATACATGATGACTGTATAGCAGTCCCACCACTAAAGTCGATTGAAAATAGTGTTGACATTGTGATATCATCAGAACTATGATTAATGAGGAGATTTTTAGGAAAACATGCTTCCTTGCCCTGAAAACAGAATTGCCATGGCTTTAAACCAGTATACATACAATTTGTAAGATTAAAATCTGTGACTTCTGTTAACATCAGGGTCATAACAGAACTTCAATATGCTTAAGTTTACCAGCATTTGGCATGTTTCATATATACATTTACACCTTGAAATTTTGCTCTACTTATATCTCTGAGATATGCAGAAATTAGAAACTTTGTACCACAGTTCTACAAGAGTTCTAGTTCCCAAATAGTAAGATAAACTAGGTACCTGTAAACACTCATCTACAGAGTTTGTTAATGAAACATGCTTATTTTCCAGTTCAAAGAAAGGACTCACTAATCTGTTTCCTAGGAGTTCTGATGCACACAGGTTATGGGACTAAACTGGTCTTTTCAGAACTGACTGGCCAGAATCAGCTTTAGGGGCAGTTAGTTCTCCACCGTTTTCTGGCTGGTATGCCCAATTTGGCAGGTGAGTCTTGCCATCCTTTGAGGCTGTGTATTGAAATGCAGAAATGACTCCAGAAATACCAGTGACCACCCCCAATTTTTCCCATTGACCCTACGTTTAGAAACTTATGGTTTGGATATGAGGTATACCCCAAAAGCTCCTGTGTTTACATTCAGAGGTGAAATTATTAAATTATTAGAGCTGTAATGTAATCAAAGAATTAATCCATTTAACAGATTAATAATTTGAAAGGACTACTGCCGTAGGTGGTAACTGTAGGCAGGTGTGGCAGGTTGGATGTGGAGGTGGGTCTCTGGGTATGCCCTTGGAAATTATACTTTGTCTCCTGGCTTTCTCTCTCTCTCTCTCTCTCTTTCTCTTTCTCTATCTCTCCACTTCCTGCACTTCCTGGCAACCATGAGGTGAGCAGCTTTCTACTAAAGCCACCCTTGTGTCATGATGTTCTGCATCATCTTGGGCCCAGAACAATGGAGTTGGCTGGCCACAGATTGAAACTTCTGAAACCATGAGCCCCAAATAAACTTTTCCTCCTCAAGGTTGTACTTGTCAGGTGTTTAAGTCACAGTGGTGGAAAGCTGACTAGCACAGAAATGCAGAAAACTTCACCCTGATACAATGTCTTTCATTTCCTGGTAGCTAAAAGATAGGAAAATGAAGTCCGTGTTTGCTTGCTTTGTTTAGTTTGTTCACTTAGTTGTAGGTTCTTTGATCCTACTTATAGTTGTGTAATATTAACTGCTTGTAAATATGAAGGAAAAAAAAAAAATCAAAGAGAATTATTTTCAAAGGTGCTCCAGGGTTTAGTCAGAGTATAATGATTATGGATAAAAGAAGAACGTACAACTCTTCATTCTTAGTAATAAAATATGATACATTGATGATGGCCTTTATTTTCTGTACTTTTTAAGAGGCTGAAGAAGTTCAAGTGTAAGATATTCAGTCTGCATATTGTATTAATGTTGATAACTTTTAAATAGCTGATCTAAAAAGCATGCATGTAAAAATTGACTATGTGTATTCCCTCATAGAATTGCTGAATCCAGACTTTATTCATGCCGTCCTTTAAAGTAAGCATTTTAGTATCTTAAAAATAAAAGACTTTTTAGAAACATACTGATCGATGTCAATGTGACCAGGGTATAAAGGTTAAGTCAAAATTTTGAGATTAAGAGTAATACAAGTGAAATTATTAAAGGAGCTGACATTTGAAATAAGGAAAGATTGTACCTTCCAGTATCTTCAATAGGAAAAGAAAAGGTGAGAATTTAAAAAGAGTGAAAAATTATGTGGCAAACAGAAATAACAGATTTTCTCAAGTCTAGTAATCATTCCTTTTGAGTCAATAAATCTGAGAATGGGGGCTTAAAGAAACAATGATTTATTTCTCTTTCATACCACATTTTCATTCTGGGTGTGGTGAGGCTCCCTTCAGACTGTCCTTACTCAGACTAATAGAACATTTAATTCTAGGGAGCATTGCTGGTGATCGTGGCAGAGTGAAAGAGAGGTAAAGACAACTCATGCATTGATAAGTGGTTTTTCATAAAGCTATTTATCCAGAAATGGGACAGAATTCAGCTTGTATTTCAATAATCAAAGTATCTTTAAGAAGGTGTAATCTGATCTATGTGCCCCAAAGGGAGGGATACTGTATATTTGATGACTAGCACTAATGATGTCAGTCTGCCCTTCTGATTACCAAGTATTTGAGCCCCTCTCCCTCCCATAAGGACACCACCAACAATAAAAACCACATGAGAGCTTCAATCTCCATGCTATCCATGCTATCCAAGTGCTGCCATGTGTCTGTTCATCTAAACATGTCTTGGTTTGGAGATCTGCATACAAGACAGATGATCACCCAGACCCAACCCAACAGGCAACAGCAGAACACGGATGTGTAATCAGCATCAGGAAAGTGGACAAATGGGAAACACTGAGCAGTAAATGGCCTTTAAAAGTTCTAACATCATTCCAGACAATTAAGGAATCTTTATGCTGGGAAAGTGGAGAATGATTCTTGTTCAGGCAGAAATTCTAGTTCCTCAAAAGTTTTCCCCTTCTAACTTTTCTTCATGGCCTTAAGATACTCCTGATGGTTTAGTACTAGATTTTAAAAAATCATCCTCCTTAGCCACATCTGCATTAAAATTGAGACTGTGATGCCATGTCCTTACTGGAGGCAAAGCAGCCTTTTTAGCCTGCTCCTAGCCTCCTGAAGTCAGGTTCCAAGGGTCATTTTAATTTTTGAGTAGGTGTTTATGTTTTTGGTCCATGCCAGTAACTCTTTCACCAGTAAACTCTCTTAAAAGCTTAGCAAATTTTAAAATGTCCATCTTAGTCACATCTGCCAATAGCCACGTCTAGTATTATTCCTACAAATATTTCTTAAATTTACAAATGTTTCCTTCTTCCTGCATCATGATTTCTCTCTCAATATAATTATAGGTCTGAGGACAATCAGGCTGAGGTGAGAGGTCCACACCATTAATCCCTTTTCCATGAGCCGTTTTATCCAATTGAAAGAATTTGCTATTTGCTATCTTTATCTATTCAAAGGTTTTAATATTGTGGATAAATAGCATAGGCCTTGATTTGATGCTTGCCTCTGAGCTAAGTTTTCTTAAAACTTAAAATAGTTTTTCTTCCAATCCCATAAGGCCTTCTCAAAAGTATTTCTCTATTTTGTTCATCACAACTTTCTACTGACTTTTTAAAAATATATACTTCATTTTATTTTAAGTGAAATGGGTAGTAGAATTTTAAAAATTCAATAGGGTAATTTTGAAAGTTCCTTTTTTATTTCTTCTTTTTAGTTATACATGACAGTAGAGTCTATTTTGACATATTTATAAAAACATGGAGTATATCTTATTCTAATTAGGATCCCAGTCTTATGTATGTACATGATATTGAGACTCACTGTGATATATTCATATATAGGAAAGTTATGTTGGATTCATTCCACTGTCATTTCTATTCCTGTTTTCCCCTCCCTATCCTTCATTCCCCTTTGTCTAATCCACTGAACTTCTTTCCTTTCACTCCCCTTGTATGTTAGCATCCATATATCAGAGAGACCATTAGACCTTTTGTTTTTTGGAATTGACTTGTTTCACTTAGCATGATAGTCTTTAGACCTTCCATTTACCAAAAAATGTCAAGAAGTCATTCTTCTTTATGACTGAGTAATATTCCATTGTGTGTATACAGAGCATTTTCTTTATCCATTTGTCTGTTGAAAGGCACTTAGGTTTCCACTGACTTTTAAGGATCATTGTAATGTTAGAAGTTATATCAAAATACACACTGGTTTCCAAATATAAAACTCCTTCTCCACATGGTATAGTTGTAACCAGATTCTGTCCCTTTGTTCAGTGGCAAGAAGAGTTGAAAATCACCAAGGACAATTATTCACTTCTATGGTAATAGAAGTTTATGTTCTTATGGAAGATTTTATTCCTTAGGACTAATGCCCTTAAAACTTCCAGATCTAAGGTCATGGATCAGGAAACATAAACACATCTTTTGTAAACTTCTGCATCAGAATTATCTTGCATGGAATACCACAATGGATAATAAGGCATTTTCTAAAGGGATTGTGATGCTAGAAGAAGCTATATAGATAAGGAAAGCAAATATGTTTCTGTGATTTGTGTCTGGTCCTGGAAAGACCAAGTTTTAGTCCTCCCTAATGGAAGAAAGGCAAAGTAATCAACTTGCCAAGAGGTGGCTGGATAATAATCTCTCGCAATTACCACAGGAATAGGAAGATAGGGCATTCATCATCAGTCGTCTCTATGTCCAAGTCAGTCACAAAGAGGGAAGTTTTATGCTATTGGCGCTATTTATGATCACTGAGCATCACTGAAGTGACTAGAAAGAAGTAATTGAACATCTAGAGGATTAGTTTCCCTTGTTCATCTGATTATTGAGAGCATCCTTTGCAGTGAATACACCTATTTAACACAACTATGGACAAGCTATATGCTATTAGATGCAACCAATTCCTTCCAAAACCCATCTTATTCTTTTCAACTTTACCAGTCTTGTTGTTTTCACCTGGTCATTTATTTTAATATTCATTATTCAGTTTAAATCAATTTCTCAAATTATGTTTTCTATAAAACAAGATAGATAACCGAACATATGCTCAAAATTATGACCATCAGGAAAATTTAATTTCACAGCAATGTATCAAGGCTTTTTTGCATGGAGCTATGGAATATTATATCTACCTTTTTCCAGCAATGTAACATGCAGATCCATGGGATGAAAAGTAAATTATATGTGTGTGTTTGTTTTATCTTTGGGGTACCTAGTCATACTGGTCATAAGGAATTTCCAACTAAGTTCCAGTGCAAGTTAAGAAAAAGACCAAAAAGCAGCAAGAGTAGGTCCAGGAAGTCTGCTTTTTCAGGTATATTGCGAACTTTCTTGGGATCTGTCTCATACCATCCATTAAGTAATGGAATGCTGATGCTTCTGTTCAGCCTTATGACTTAGAAGTCAAATAATACTCAGGAGGCATCCTAGTAGGTAATGCTTGATCTAAATTATTGGGTAACATATAGGATAGTAGACAGAATCCCACCAGGATCACCACAATAGTAATTCATAGCCTTATACTTAGTTCCTAAAATTGACATACTTCAGACTCAGAGTTCCAAGTTTTCAATTCTGCAAATATTTCAATGAAATTGAAGGTATATTAAAATAGACTGGAAATCATACAGCTATGTATTTTGTTACATTCTTGTTATATTCTTATTATAATATAATTATATACTATATATAAGTTTTTATAGGTGTTCCACATCTGGGATGATGGGACAAAATGTGTTGAGGGAGACACTCTCCCTTCCAGAAATGATCCCACAACACATTTCAAGTATCTGCTCTCAATTTTTTTCAGTGCCCTCACTGGAAGGACATTAGATATTTATTAAAATAACTATAAACAGAGGGTTAGCAATTGCCCCCATCTTCTAGGAGTTTCATAACATTGACTTTGGGTTTATGTTAGCTTCTGGTGACTCAACACATCACCATGATTCATTGGTGGTGAGGGGGCAAAGGGACTGATGACTCCAGAATTCAGTGGCAGGCTTGAGGCCGAGACCATATGCATCATACAGGTCTATGGAAACATTGAGTGGTTATTTTCTTAATTTCTGAATGAAGAGTTGAAATAGTTGGCATCAAGCTGAATTCCCACATTTATTCTTTATTTTGTAGAGTAAAGTCTATGTTTGAAAGAAGAAACAATGGAATCCTTTATGATCCAAAGACTAAAGAGAGAAATGGAGGAATTAGTTTTCTCAAAACCCAATGAAAGCTGGAGCCAAGTTGTGGAGACCAGAGATAGGGAGAGAACAAAGTAGAAAGGGAAAAGAGAAAAATACACAGACGTTCCCCTATATCCACACTCTGGTTGCCTGTTTTTGAGTCTCCAATTGTGTATGCCAACAGAAGTAACCAGAAATATAGGCTGGTTTCATGTTGTCTGTGAGGTTTAGCTCCTGGGCACAGAAATGAAGCAAGATGGAAAATGGGTGGGGTTTGGTAAAAAGGAAAATAACAAGTAAAACTGAACTATGACAGATATTTGATCCCTGTCACTGAAGAAAAAGGCTAAGTAAAAAATTACTTTTTAAAGAAATATTTTATTGGAGAACAAAAGGCTCACTAAATATGTATTGTTAATGTTGGCCATTGATGTGGTAAGAAATCTGAGAGAGGAAAAAATGGTTTATTTTTTAAACAAAATCAACATGAATTAAAAATAACCAAGTCTGTACTATGTTATAGATTTTGCAGTTTGACCTTAGACTACATGAAAGTATTCTTGGATCATATATTATTAAAATATAGATTGTAGTTGAGCACAGAGGTTTTTGTTTTTGTTTTTTGGTACTGGGGATTGGACTCAGGGACACTGGACCACTAAGCCACATCCCCAGTCCTATTTTGTATTTTACTGAAAGACAGGGTCTCACTGAGTTGCTTAGCACCTTACTTTTGCTAAGGCTCGCTTTGAACTCTCGATCTTCCTTCCTCAGCCTCTCAAGATGCTGGGATTACAGGTGTGGGCCACGGTGCTTGGCTTTGTTTTTTTTTTTTTTTTTTTTTTTTTTTTTTTAAATATTATGAATATATTGAGCAAGGTAAAAGTTGCAGTACAATTGATGTATATGTATTTGTGTATAGCATATTGTCATTTAAAATAAGTTTACCTGTTCATTGGTCCAGTAGATAGTGTGGATTGCATATGTGTGAGTGTGCATTCTTGAGAGTTTTTTTTTTTTTCTTCCCAAGTGATACAATTATTCTGAATTTTAAACTATGATTTTAGGACTAATTTTTTAATGTCCTCTATCTATGGTTTGTGTTGCAAAGTTTTAAAACAATTATTTATTTTGGAGAGCTGATAGAAGAGAAGTTTTCTAAAAGTACATTTTGGTCCATTTTGTTGTCGTTTGGTTTTGTTTTGGTGCTGGGGATTGAACCACAGCCCTTAGACATGCTAAACACATGCTGTACAACTGAGCTATACCTCCAGTCCCATGACCAACATTTTGATTTGCAAAATCTGGTGATCTAATGTAAGTTTATGCTCGAGTATGATTTCTTTCTCTTCTTCGTTAGATTTAGCCAGTAACTTTTTAATTAAATTTTTCTTAAGTATTCTCCTATAGAAAAGAAAAAGTATAGCAAAAGCAATACCCCAGGAATGATTTTTTTTTGTCAAACTGTCAAACTCCTTATTTAATTTGATTATTTTTTATTATAGCTGAATATCCCTTTCCTCTTAAATATTTCCTTTTTTCCTATTTCAGCTATTTAAGAATAAGCTTGAGGTCACAGAATTCTTAAAGAATATTTTTATTAATATTCCCTAACCACATGCTATAGTTTTCAGAGATATTGAAGTCTAAAAGAGCTGGGAAGTGTGCTTTCTAAAAAGATAAAGTATAGAACAGAATTGTTAACAAATAGTCCTGTATCTGTGAAAGTACTCCAAATAATTTATTTTAACATTAAATCATGTAGCATAATCTTTACATTTTTGTGATTTATAAGGCAGGAAAAAGAGGATTATGATGCTGTTTTGGTCAAAGGCAATCTTTGGGATTCTATATCAAACTAAAAATAAATGTGTTTCTAGCCAAGAAACCTCTTAAATTTATTCTATCATGGGACTCCTCATTCAAGAGATATCTTGAACAAAGATTGATTGGAATTACAGCAACAGTTTTACTTGGGTCAAAGTGTGAGTCCCATGATTCCCAAACAATAAACCTGATAATGTCTACAGAGCACTCTGAAGAAGTCAGGTGGTTTACTATGAAGAACAGAGAAAACATTCCAGAGTTTTCCCTTGAGTTTGACTAAAGCTTCCTGGGGCATTAAGAGAACTCAGCATGCCTTTATTTCTTAGTGAAAAACACATGGGGTAAGAATTTTGAGAAAAGCTTCTGGTGACAGATTATGTAGCAAAGTGAGAATTGGATTTGAAATCAGAAGATTCAAGTGAAAGTGAGGTTTTGCCTGTACCAGCTGTTACTAAGTCTATAAGACTTATTCCTCTGTGTGTCCTGTGGAAAACGACACGACAATTTGCTTATCTTTGGTAATGATTAAAAATAATAATGCATTTTAAGAGTACATTATAATCTAAATACTACATACACATGTTACATATTTTTGTTTGTAAACTTTCAGAAGTAACAAAGGGTCAGATTTTAGTTGGGCAAAGCATAGTATTTACAGATGAATAAACAGATTTGTGATGTTAAATAAAATTGTTTAGTGATACAGAGATGTAAAGAAAATTCTAAAGTTCTCTGCATATCAGATTTTAAAACTTTGGGAGCTAGAGAGAGGATTGTAGATCAGTGATTTTCAAAACATGGTCTGTGGAAGACCTGATTCAGACTATGTGGCTATTTGTTTAAAATGCAAATTCCTGGGCTTCACCCAAGTAACTAAGTCAGAGTCACTGGGAAAGGGCCCATATTTTTTTAACAAATTCCCAAGTGATTCATGTGCACTCTAAAAATCATGAGTTGCTTTTTTATAGGGAATGTTAAAGTGAATGAGTCAGACCATCTGGCCCTGATGATTGAATATTTGTATGTCTTTGGATGTTGCATTGACATCTAAGATCTCATATCTTTAAAGGAAGTGTAAAGGTTTCTGCCATTTACCAATCTGTGATATTACACAGGAAAAATGTGGAAATAAAGTACGCAAACCAGAACAAAAATAGCTTCTCTGATAAAAACTTTGCATTGTGAGCAGTGCATTTATGCACACTGTTCAGCAGAGGGCAGTGTGCATCCCTCTTGCTGCTCCTGCTTAAACAAGGGCACAAAAATATCCTGGATTGAATTCCCTGGTAATAGAGATATGCACATTTGTCGTGCAGCACTTATTATTGTATAAAAGAAATACTGTGCTTTTAAAATATTATTTTATTTACTTTCCAAGAAAAATGTACAGCTCTTTCAGGTCTTCTAATAATAATGGTTGACACTTGTAAACGTGCTTGTGACTTGGTGTCAATTCCATGAATTCTGTTGCAGCCTTATATTGTATTTTTTTATATATATATATATATATAAATATATATATATATATATATATATATATATATATATATATATCTTACCCATTATGCTACTGTACACAACCCAAACTTAATGCAGTTGTCTCTTTGCCAATCTAAATGTTCTGTAAAATATGGTGAAAGGAAGAGTAAAAAGTGGAAATAAAACACAAATAGTAGTCTGGTGACATCATTTTGGCATTGCTGGTAATCAAGGCTCAATTCCTAACAAAGATTTACTGGCTGTGTGGTCTTGAGAATCTACTTAATATTCCTGAGTGTCAGTTTGCATAGTAGTAAAATCTGAGATGACATCAAATACTTCACTGGGTTAGAGTAAAATTGAAATAAGATAATTTGTATAAATTTGCTTAGCACAATGCAATTGATAAATGAATGTTTCCTTTCTTGTCTTTGCTGAAGACAGTCATCCTTTTATGCTCTTCACTGCATCCCTCTTATTAGCTTAACTTAAATGTAACCAATACTTTATGGGAACCTACTATAAACAAGCATACATGCACCAATGTCCAATTTCTCAGTTCTCCAATGACAACCAAAGAATTTCACCTGGGTTTCACTGTCAAATTAGTAATGACAACAGCTCTAATTCAATGAGACTCTGTTAGGCATCTTGCAATACTGTTAGCAATATGATGCTCCAAAAAATAAATTATGATCTTCTACTTAAAAGTGGTATCATGGCTCAGGCCACAAATATGCTATATGCAGAGCTGGGATTTGAACTCAATTCCATCTTCTTTCAAAGCATGTTTTCACTAGGCCACAACAATGCCTAGTATAAAGACTAATTAAAAATATTTCTTTCTAGAGCCAGGCACGGTGACTCATGCCTGTAATCCCAGCAGCTCGGGAACCTGAGGCAAAAGGATCGTGACTTCAAAGCCAGCCTCAGCAAAATTGAGGTGCTGAGCAACTCAACAAGATCCTGTCTCTAAATAAAATACAAAATAGGGCTATGAGATGTGGCTCAGTGGTTGAATGTGCCCCCGAGTTCAATTCCTGTCACAACTCCCCCATTTCTTTCTTGAACCTATTTTTTTCTCTATTTCCTATTTTGGAGAAATAAATCACAATTCACTTAAATCACCCATGAAGGACATTTGGAAACTGTCCTTGGAACTGCCTTCTTATCTCTCTTCTTTAGTCACTAAGTTTTTGCGGACTTTTTTGGTCCTGGGACTTGAACTCAGGGGCATCTAACCACTTAGCCACATACCCAATCCTTTTTTGTACTTTTATTTAGAGACAGGGTCTCAGAGTTGCTTAGCGCCTCCCTAAGTTGCTGAGGCTGGCTTCGAACTCGAAATCCTCCTGTCTCAGTCTCCTGAACCACTGGGATTACAGTCGTGTGTCATGGTACCCAGCTGTTAAGATTTGTTTTATTTATGTTCTTTGTATTTTTAAAAATTTGCTCTCTTATTCTCAAATACACAACTTCTACCTTAGGAAATTAGGTGTTGTGTTATAAACTTACTTGGCAAAAATAAATCATTTTTCTAAGTACAGTAAATATATCTCATGATTGTATCCATGCTAATGATTCCAGAATGATCTTTCTAAGGCCCAGGCTTATATTTGATTTTGTCACTGTTTCCAATATGACCACGGTTCCTTATGCCTGCCTGAAATTCTTCTTTGTAGTTTTTTTTTTAAACTTTATATATCATATTTAATTTCCTGCATATGTCATTGCCTTGATGATCTTACTTGCCTTGCCTAACATGAATACTTCCCTTGTTCCCCTGGCAAATGTCGGTAGTGACTCAAGACTTGCTCAAGTGCTCTCTCCTGTACAGACATGTTGCTACCTATCAGAGCTATGCCCCACTGTCCTGTGGAGGCCTGAATCACAGCACCAGGATTGTGACTGTTGTTTGTTAAGTGCCCCTCATCCTGGCCTGTTGCCTCTTCCTTGAATTCAGGGATGGGAATTTTGTCTGTCTTTGATTTCTAACTGCCAGAACAATATTAACAATTAGTAGAAGCACTCTGTAAGTGTTTATTGAAAGAATAAATAAGAAAGCTTATCACTTTGTACTGGGATAAGATAAGTGAGGGGTCAAGGCTTCAGGAAAGGTTAGTAACACCAGGAGGATAGGACAAAGTCTGTGATAGAGATGGCCTGTTGAGATAATGAACAACATCAAGTTTAATTGATGAACTAAGTCTTATCTTCCTTTCTTCTTTACTGTTATTTTGTGGAAATCAGAGTCCATTTCTGAATCAGTCAAATTACTTTGATTCTCTCTTTGTGGCTGTGAAAATTGTAAGTGGCCAGAAAGGGAATCAGACATTCCTACGAATTCATTTGGAAATACATTATCTCCTCTTTGTAGAAGACATCGAGGGTGTAAGCCTGAATGTTTATCCCACAAATCTCTGCCTAAAAAAGCCAGCTTGGAACATTGAGGTGGATAACTTTTTGTTGTTGTTGTTCCTTTAAAGAACACTCATTTTACTACATCAATTAAAAAGAAAGAAAGAAAGAAAGAAAGAAAGAAAGAAAGAAAGAAAGAAAGAAAGAAAGAAAGAAAGAAAGAAGGAAAAAGAAAAAGAAAAAAGAAAGGCAAATAAAAAGAAATACCAGAGGGCTCTGTTAAATGGCAAAGAAAAAGGCTTGTTCAGTTGTGATCACTTTCAGCTGAACTTAAAGGAAATGAATTGCTGGGGCTTAATAAATAAAGGCTTATTTTTCCCACACAATGGGAACTTTGGAGGAAGGCAGACTAGGGTTAGTGGGGCAGTTCCATCAGTTTTCTGTGACTTGCTTTCCTTTTACTTCCTTTTGCACCAGCCTTAAGACTTGGTTTCCTTTTGCTTCCTTTTGCATCAGCCTTAGCATCGTGTTTTGTTTGTTTGTTCCCAGTCATAGGCAGCTGCTCTACCTTTAGGTAACTGTCTACCATCACAGGCAAGAAGAAGGGATAAGAGCAGAGGAAACGTACCATGTGGCAGTTAAATCTGTCTCTTTTAACTTTTTTTTTAGCTTTATTAGTAGAGTTCACCTCTCATTGGCCACAGTGAGTGCAGGACATGTGCTAGAAACAGCTTTATAGGCACATGCCTCCACGAAAACATTATCTTTCTTTCAGGGAGGAAGAAGGGATAAAGGAGACGGATCACCACAGATCTGTGTTCTAGCTGAGCAACTTATAAGATGAAAGCATGACTTTGCTATAATCCAGTGACATGATTTCCTGTGTCAGATGATCCAAAGTAGGGATGCTGAAAGAAATGTATAAGGCTCTTTAGAAAGGTATTTACAGAGTCTCTGACCTAAATTCATGCACTATGCTTTACCTCCACTGGAGTCTCATTTCAGCTTCTACAGATTTTAGCTTGAGTTAATGTCTACAAATTAGTCTATACTTTGTTTCCTCCTGCTTTTCCTCATTCCAATCTCTTTTCTAATTTATTTTAAGAGTCAGCCTTTGTAAATACATATTATGTCACTACCCTCCTTGAATCTCTTCTATGAAGTCAATACAATTAACTTGGCTTGTGAAACTCATCATTTTCTTTTTTATTTGTGTCTAGCTTCCCTTAACGGCCTGATTTCTTATGATTGTTAACTTTACACTTTAGCTCTATGCATACTGATAACTTCAGACCCACTAATCTTCCTGGATCTATCTCTGGTCCATGGGTCTTTGGGAGTACAGTTCCATTTTCTCAGGCCATCCTTCAACCCTGCTCCACCTTCTTCACCTAAATATTTGTAGCAAGTTGTACCTTCTATAGGAAAGTTCCTCAACTTCTTGGATTATGTGGTCTTAGGTCTTCTTCACAAATGCAATCTCATTTGCCCAGCACTGACTGGCACAATAATTACTCAGCAAACATTTATTTCATGAACAAGTAAATCCAATGTTTTCATTCTCCTTTTAATTTTCTATTGGGAAAAAAGTTGAGGAGAGTTGTGATACGTGGGCACTGGGAAAAGAGGTAACTCCATCCCACTATTCATGCAATAATCCCCAAATCCCTTTTTATTTTATTGGACAAAGTAGATGTATGGATACTTTTTGCATACCACTTACATCATTGTGGTTTCCTTTCTGTGATTTTGCTTTTGTTGTTATTGTTGTTCGTCATGTCTGCCTTTGATATTTATTTAAATCAATTTAACTTGTAAACCAAGTTTTTTGGTGAAAATATAAGAATGTTAGTTCACACATCCCTCATGTGGATAAAGTGCTTCTCACTTATGACCCACCTCATGCTGAACAATACATCACTGCTCAGAGATGATCTCTGGGAAACACTGATATTTTTGTGATCATTTGTGATAGTTTCATATACAGAAAGATAAGGATTTAGCTAATTTGAATATATGTTATTGGAAGACTTGTATATGCAAAATATTTGTGCAAAACTCGTTTGAAATGCAATCGCCATTGTGGTGTTTGAGCAGTAACTTCATCTTCTAGGCATGTGCGCAAAATGTTAAGCCACTTGAAAAAGTATTTCTTTCACTTAAGACATTTACAATCTAAGTGAAACTTATTCTTTTTAAAAAGAATATACTATAATTTTATACTTATAAAATTTTCTAGTGCTTATGAAAGAAGAAAAGGGATCTAACTTGAGTCAACACACTCTCCTAGAAACAAAATTTGCATTGTAGTTTTGGAATTTTAATTAAAATAAGGGAATATTAAGATTCAGATCTCTTTTTGCTAGACTTGACATAAGGATATAACCTGGATATCTTTATTTCCAAATAGACACAGTCTGTCTGAGTAAAACCATCATATCAAAGAAAAATCAGAGCTATGAAGATGCCCTTGTTTGAGCTCCTAGATCTCTCAAAACCTGAAACTAACAATACTCCTTCTTGATTCAGTGAGTCAAACTTAAATAAATGCCCCACTTTCCTCACTGCCACTTTTTTCCCACTTATTCCAGTTTGAGTTAGTTTTATGTTAGTCATGATTAGTCTGGATGAAATGATGGCAAAATATGAATTTCTTTCATGTATTTCAGAAAGGATTGAATATTGGTAGATCATTTTAAAAGGTCAATTTAGTAATAACTACCAAGAGCTTTCACTGTGTTCTTATACTTACTTTTTCAAATTTAGATATCCATCCAAAGTTATCATCCTGGATATGGAAAATTCTATGTGACAAAGAAGACAGTAAACACCTTGGAATCAATCATTATTTCTTATCTGTCATTGTATATGCAGCACTTAACACATTGTTTAGCATAAATTATTTCTAGATCAAGCAACCAGTTAAATAAAATCCACCAAAAAAGGTTTAAGTCATAACTTATGAAACCTAAATGTACATAACATTAGGTTAAATGGTTAAGTAAATTTTCACCTTTATATACTTAATGTATTTTATATGGTCAATATGATATTAAAGATTCATGGCTGGGGATATAGCTCAGTTGGCAGAGTGCTTGCCTCACATACACAAGGCCGTGGGTTCAATCCCCAGTACCACAAAAAATAAATAAATAAATAAGATTTATAATATCAGGAAAAACTAAGTATGACATAACATTAAGGAAATAAGTTTAGAAGTTTATGCATAAATCACAGGCATATCTATGAAGTTTATATATGAAGTGTGTGCATATCTATTTTATTAAAGACATATTCCAGAGTTTTACTCCAAAATGATAGTGGAAGATGGTAGTTTTTTTCTTTGTTCCACTTTTCTGATTATCAAAATGTACTAGCAAACTAATGTGTGACTATTTGAATATTGTGAAATAAAGACACCTAAAAATACCTGAGTTCAACTGTTTGCTCATGGTCTTTACAATTCTATCATCTTATGATTCAAAGAACCACTAAAATATGGTTTCCATGAATTTCACTGGTTTTGCAGATAGTGAAAATTTATACCAAAATTCAAGGAAAGAGGAGAAAAAATTAAGTTATAGTCACAAGGTACTTGCACTTCAGTTTGTTGTTTTGAATTGTTTTAATTGTTGGATCTTTCCTGCACTTGGGAAAGCAAACAAACAGAAATTGCCACAGAGGCCAGGAAGAGTATAATGTGGTTTTTTTGGATGGGATGCTTTTACTTTACTCAAATTATCAGGAATGATGCCCATCATTTTCCTGTTTTCTGGTCTAACTAGTCTCATAATGCTGACTGGGAATTTCTTCTTTGTTTCCCTGGTTGTTTCCTCTCTTCTTCTTTGTAATATCTACTTCTTTTCTACACTTTCTTGCAGAAGCTTTTGTGTGTGCGTGGACATATGTGTATACACTCATGTGTGGTGCTAGGTATCAAATTCAGGGTCTCATGCATGCACTCTACTACTGTGCTACTTCCCTAGCTGCTTGTCCAGCTTTATTGAGCTTAGTCAATGCCCTCCATATTGCTCCTTTGCTCCCTGACCTCAGGCCAAATACTTGCTCTATAACATTTTCACACTGAGTTTCTTTCTGCACTCTTGCTTTTAGTAGTCTGTTCTTTCTCTATCCATATTTACCCAGTTCATTATTGAATTTTCTAGGAAGACATTGCTTTCACCAAAAAAAAAAAAAAAAAAGGAGGGCTTTCTTTCTTAGGCACTTTCCCCATAAGAATGTCAGCTTTGTGATCTCAGACATTATATCTGTGTTATATTTCATTGCATAGTCTTTGCCACAACATGAACCTATACTCACAAGTAGCCCATTACTCATGAGTATTCCATACATTTTTAAAAGCTTCACATAATGGTCTCACCCTACTTTTTTTGGAAAAAAAATGTGTCATAAAATCTGTGATAATTATGCAGCGAAACATGACAGTCTATCTAGCATGTTGTTACAGCAATCATTAATTATAGCATTTATAAAAATTAGAAGACATGGATGATTATCACATAACTTGTTTAATATCACAAGTTATTGGAAGACTGATCATCTAGTGTCTGAACTCACAGGTCAGTTCCATTCACTATGACACTCTAAACTTCCTAATTCCTTATGTGGACTTTCTCTTTTTAACTACTCAAACAGGATGATAGTGTTATGTAATTGTATTTCTACCAAAACCTACTGGAAGAGGTTTTCATTTGTTTCTATAAGTGGAAAATAAGAGGGAGGGAAACAAAAGGATAAATGAAAAACAGAGGAAAACAATATGCACAAAGAGATCAGATCTTTAGAAAATCGGCATTTAATAGTTAATTATGCCTGATCAGTAGCAGAAGACTATGGAAAAAATATTCCTTAAGTTTATAAAAGTCTATAATAAACAGATAAACTTATTAATGGCTTAAAATTCCAAGATCAGAAGTTCCAGACAGGAATTTATAAAAATATTCTTTTAAAATCATTTTTTGTAGTGATGCTGGTAAACTTTGACCACTTTTGAACTTTTATGAAGAACTCAATATTTAGAAAGAGAAAATAAACAAACACAAAAGCATCAGTATAACTAAAACCTGGAACTCATTCATGCTTATCCATTTCATGCCCCTCAGATACCAGGATGATGAGAGCTAGATTGAGAAGTCAACTGTCTTGAAAATTAACCAGGGATTCATGAAAAACAGCGGAAAACAGATGATATTCAAAACCTCTATAATGAGCCAGAATTGTAGTATAACAGATGCTAACTCCCCATGAAATTATAGACTAAAAATAGGAAAGACCAAATAACCTTGGAAGGGTTTTTAAAAAAAAAAAATTCAGATTAGGTATTCTCTAAAAAAAAATGTACACATCAATCCAATGAGAGCTTATTTACATGAAATTCAGTTACCATAATACATGCATTAAGACTTTGTATGAGACATTTTGGCTAGGTGTATGGAATAGTGCTTGCATTCTAAGGCAAAGAAAAATATATACCTTGTAAGATGTGGTGAAGTTATTTAACATTTCTTTTTCAAGTAACTTTTTAAAATTATGATAAATTTTAAATTAGGAATTTCTGATGAGCAGTTAGTTATGAGGTTGAACTGAAACAAATGGTTTGAAACTGGTTAAGACTCTATATGTTCTTGCTTCACTGGCAGAAGTCAAACCTTGAGATCATTATTTATGCATAGAGAAAATTCCCTACATATTTTTTGTGAGAGTTAATTTGACCACACAATGCATTTTTCCTATTTTGTAGTCCTAAATGGAAAATGTATTTTAAAGAATACATTTTAATTCTAGATAATTTTAAAGAAACAGATCAAGTTAAAAAGTCACTATCTTAAATGACTTTTGTTGTACATTTTACATAGAATATCTACTGTCAATAAATGAGTACTTCAAAGTCTGCTCATCAAAAAAATTCAACAAGGGCTGGGGAGATAGCTCAGTTGGTAGAGTGCTTGCCTAGTAAGTACAAGGCCCTGGGTTCAATCCCCAGCACCACAAAAAAAAAAAAAAAAAAAAAAAAAAAAAAAAAAAAATTCAACAAGGCAGTGCGACAAGTCCTTGAGGAAGTTATTTGAAGATAGTGTCTATAAAGAAGCAGGTCACCTGATAAAACTGGCCAGGGATCTATATATTTTGATATATTTTGAAATAATCAGATATAAACCACTATTTGACAAAAAAAAGATTGTTTTCAAAATTATTTTTAGATGAATTCATAACATCTAAAAACAGACTACATTAAAAACCAAACTTATCTAGTCATGTCAGACACCTTGATGAATTAGTTAACAAATATTCACAAGGCATTAATACATCTTAGGCAATATGCTAGGAATCCGTGAGACATAGCCTCTGTCTTCAAGGAATGTAAACTTGAATTGGGCAAAAAAAAGAAACACATGAACAATGTGTTTAGTATTAATGTAAGCAATTGTGACAGTTGTGACTTTTTCTCCAATACATAACCTAAAACTGAATTTAGTATAAACAATAAACTTATTAATTAGATCACATAATGGAAGGTAATAAAGCTTCCCAGCTATAAAGATTTAATAATAGAACCAAAGACATTATCTCCTCCCTTCCTGATATTCTACCTTTATGGTGTGAGTTTCACCCTAAGGTAGGTAGTCTTACCTATGTCTTACTGCATAGCACTGACTTCTACTGGCTCTGCCAGGAAAGGAAGGAACCTTCTTGTCAGAAGATACCGGTATGAATTAGGTCAAGTTATTTCTGAGCAAATCACTTTACCCAGAAAAATATTATACCATCAACTTAGTTGTGGATTTCCTCAATTCATAACTCTGATAAAAGAGTTTGAATCAACCTACAACTAGATAGGCTAAAATGGTCAGGGTATCTGAAAACAGATTCAATGTTTATAGTCATGGAAATTTTCTGGGAAAGGAACAGAATCCCAGTGTAGAAAGGGTTTGGACATTTAGTCTGATGAGGCTGGGGAACCTGCGTAGGATGCTCAGTGCTCCAGATAGGACTAAACTTCTAATTTCCCGAAGTACCATGAAATAGGAGAGCACCACCCAGTACCAGACAGACAATGAGGAGGTCAGGAAGCTTTTGCTTGCATGGATGTTCAGATGAAACCCTGAATTGAAGGAAAGAAAAGAGAAGAGAAGAGAGAAAAGAGAAAAAAGAAAAGAAAAGCTCTTTGGGAGTGGGAAGGAGGGACAATTTTTTAATATTTTGGAAGGGTAGGGAGGGACAATGTGACTGAGAGTAAGTTTCTAACTCTTCACTTTAAGATTAAATCTGGGTGTGAACAAGTTGAATTTTCTTAAAGTTGAGATTGTGGACTGAGATCTTTACCTGTTCCAAAACCGATGTGAGAAAAAGATTAGAGATGAAAATCAGTGTGTTCAGCAGATATCAAATAAACCAACTTGGCTGGACTTGAGTAATTATGTTGACAAATAGGAAATTATGCTAGAAAGACAGGCTCTGATAAAGTTGCTTCTAACTGCTTCTTGAGAAACAGACTGGAATAGAGAATTGGAGAAGATATATACTCAACTAAGAGATTAGTAACCGTGTCCACGAAGAATAGATGAGCACTGGAGAATGAAACATCATTGTCAGGTCAAGCCTCTAATTTGTCAATTTTACAAATTTGCCATTTGCCATGAGAAAAGGTAGTTTCTCACTTATTCTTCAAGACACATTTTTGCAATAGATATAACCCTTATTCTACTAGAGTTAAGCAAATTACAGCTCAGAGGAACTTAATCCAGGATCACACAGTGGGTGTCGAGAGTAACTGGAAGTTGAAACCCTAATTTTAGATTCCAGCTTAAAAATTCTTTCCACATAAGTATTAGCATATCTGAACCAACATCCTTCTAACCTCAAGGTCAGTTTGAGGCAAATCAATAGCAGTTGTCTTCTGATTTTTGAATCCCTATATTTCCTCTAAAGGACATTTGTGTGAGTAGCATTTCCCTGTCCTGTGCTTTGGTTTCTCATATTTAGGTTGCTGACTCCGGTCAGATTTGTCTGTGATTGCTTTTATTTGAACATCTACAATGTCTTGTTACCTAGGGCCAAGTTTATTATTTTTCTCCTGTTCTAAGGTAGGGTTGATGGTATGTACATTTCTTATCTTTAAAATATGAAAAAAAAAAAAAAGATGCAGTGAAACACTAAGGAAACAACATGACTTTTACTTGAGATGGATGGATTTGAATCCCTTGTCTACTACTTAGCAGCTGTCTTAAAAACAACTTATTCAAATTCTGAAAGTCTTCTTCCAGAGAGGTCCTTGCCTTATTTCATCACCACCCGAGGCTGTTGTTATATCTAACCCATCATCCCTTTTTTGAAACAATCCATTTAGACCATGACTTTTGAGTAAAAGAAACACTGAAGACAGCTAATTATACCATGATGGTCAAGATATTAAGATATTCAAGATAACTTTTTCTTTTTTCAAAACAAATGTGTAAGCTCCTGTGATTACCTGTGTTTTCCTGTCTGTACTGTAATAAGTTTTCCCTTGACACAAGCCTCCTCCACTGCTTTCATACTCAGCCTTTCACTCTGGCTGCTGAAACTCCAAGGTAATCCAATGAAAAAAGGAAAAAAATCCCCCCAACAGTGTCTATCTCACAGTTGAAAATACCACTCAGTGGTACAAGTAAAACCAGGATGACTATAAGGATAGAGTTTCCCCTGTAGTCCTTATAGATATTGGCTGCTCTTTCCTCCATATATCACAAAGATCAGGACCAGGAGGTGACAACCATCAGTGTGTTTAACATTCTCCTCTCTCCCCAGTACAGTTTTTTTTTTAATATTAGCAGTCCATTTGGGGGATTAAGAAAAGCACATACAGCTTTCTGTACCTACCCCCAAAATCTGCTCTTTTGCAATCCTCCTTTGTGTCTGTAACATCTTTTCCCTCATTTTATAATGTCCATCCACTGAATTTTCCAAAATTCTGTTCAGTTGCTAAAAACTTGGGGCCCTGAGTAATAACCGCAACCTCTCGGTGACTTTATTTGGATTCCAGTTGTCTTCATAGCAGCTCTGTCAGCAGTCCTGCCTGTGGCAATGCCCTGAACCTTGTCATCACCAAGAGCAACCGTACTCTTGAAATGTAAAGTTCCAACTTATTCTTTCATCACAATTTTTATTTAGTTCGTTCCCCATGCTTGTTGAGATTTCCATTCTCTTGACCTTTCTACTCTCCCTGTTCCCTACTATCTTTGCTTTCTCCTCTCTTTATTCTACAACCCCATGAGCATTGCTTCCAATATTGTTAGAATCTCAACTCCTGCACAGCTCTGTGTTTTGTCCTGGCTGCCTTGGCTACACCTCTATTTCTCATAGCATAACTTGCTCAAGGCAGAAAACTAGGAGCTACTTTTCTACTTTCTTCCTTGACCTAAGACCTAATTGATTCAAAAACCAATAGGACCCATTACTTTGATACTTCCGATATATCCACTTCTAATTCAACTTCCACAAGGGTTCAGAACATTTTGTCACCCACCTGTCTTACTATAAAAAATTTCTAGCCAGCTAATTCACTCTGGTCTTGCCTTGGGTATATTTCTTTCACATCTTAATGTGAGTTAACCTCCTAAAATACAAATTTCATTATCTCTGCTTAAAGCACTCTAACTTCCCAGGTTTTGAAAAATAAAGACTCAGCTCTTCTCTGTAAGATACAAAGTACTTAGTGAAATGATCTTTGCCAGAATTTTAATCTTAGATCAGAGGCAAACCTAATACCATGGTCACACTGGCTTTTTATTTCCCCCTGTTGATGTGCTCTGCTGTAATTTTGCATGTATTGGGTTAGAGAGAGAAGGATAAATATTGGTTCTGTTTGAATAATTTGGGATTGATTACTACCACATAGTAACATGAACCTCTTGAATATAAAGAAATAAGTAAGAGAATGCCCTAAACCTATCCACAAGGATAAATGTTGACAAAGGAAATATAAATGGAATAAAAGTATAAATGAAAAATAAAAAAATAAGTTGTAAATACTGAAAAGAATGAAAAAGAAGATATAAATGAAATATAAGTGAAAGGTGAATATTGTTTTAAAAACCTAACATTTTGTGCTAGAACATTCCATGGTTTCTTTCATAGTTTAGCCTTCTTCTTGACATCAATACTATAACAAATTTCAATACAAGAAGTGAGCTCTCTCTCAGGAAACATATAAATAAAAGGAAATAATCTAATGTAACTGTTGTTCAAAATTTAGAAAGATACAGATTGCTCTTATGCAGCTATAATATTATCCTATTTAGGGAAGTTCTGCATATGATGACATACAAGACCAATCTCCTAGTGAGCCCTACAGAAATTATAAATATTTAATGCAGGGATTCTAAGCACTCTAGCACACAGAGTTGGATTCCACTCATCTCAAGCATGAACAGACATGGAAATAATGAAATTGCATAAGTCCTACCTATCAAGGAAGGAAATAATGAAAGCAAAACTTCATATAAAAGGGCTTTAAGTTATTATAGGGTGATATACTAGAAGATGAACAGGAGTTGAGTCCCTAATCCTGGTGAACAATAAAACACAGATGAGAACCAAGAAAGGCATGACTCCAGTCTCCTACATGCTAATCAGGGTGTGTTCACCTCAATTCTGCTTAACAATCTTTTATAAAAATTTCCTTGCACATATCAATGATTTATTTAAATTGATTTAATTTAGCATAAGATCTGTCACATAGTATCCAGTGTGTATTATCTACTATGGGTATTGCTGTTGGTATCAGTAATAGGATATTTATTTTCAGTTAAGTAGAAAAAATGACCTTCAAAAAATATTATCCAAAGTAGACATGAGAAATAATGTAAAAAATCCCAGGGAAAACATACTGTGGGGATGAGAACAAGTAGGAAGATGAGGTAACTTGCAAGTTAGGCTGGGTAAATATGAGATTTAGGTTTTGATTCTTGCACTGGATTGTAATTCATCGGCAACCCAGCTTTTTTCAAAGGTTAAGGGTAGAGTGAATGCTTAGTTCTATAGGTCAACATCAATTATGAAAGATTCAGGAGACTGAGACTAGAAATAGAAATGAATCTTTTGAAAATATATAACCATCAACTGTACAAAGAGTGCAACATGCAAAGCAGTATAACATATTTCTGCTGTACCTACTTTATTATAACAGCAACTGGATCTATTGCTGACATTGCATTTTAAGGAGAACATTTACAAACTGAAATAATTAGAAATAAAAAAGAAATTATTAGAATTCTGGAAGAAGTTAATGAAGAGAAATCATAGGAATGGTATACCAAATATCTTCAAAAATTGAAATATTATAATATCAAAAAATAATTTATTTTATTAGGGTTATTTCTGAGGGTAGAAATAGGACTAATGAGGGATTGGGGAAGGTAAGAGTCAAGATAAAATTTAAACCCATCACAAGAAACATTTAGATTGTTAGTCTTCCCAATATGAAATGGTACACTTCTTTAAGGTTTAGTCTATCTCACACTGATAGGTGTTGAATAAACTTCTGTCCAGGCTGTAGTGGAGATACTTAACCCTTGGAAAAGAGGCTGCAATAAATAATCTTGAAGTTATTTTCTAACTCATTTATTGAATATTTAGTGCATACTGTATGTCATGTCTTATTTTATATAAAATATAAAGTTAGTAAAGTATCGTACTTATCTAAATTTAAGGAAAATTTATATATGGAAACTATTATTTAGTACTATTTGTACTATGGGAACAAGAAAATGATTAATTCTGTCTGACAGGTCATGGTTCATAAAGTCCATGATATTTTGAGTTTGGTCTTTGGGGATGAGAGGGGATTTTTAGAGTTGGCAGGAAGAAAGGAATTACATGAAAGAGGAGACAAAGTATGTGAATTCCAAATTGTGAAAATATATGTATCTTTAAGGGAAACTGTGAGATGATTACTTTGGCTACAGTATTGGAGAAGGGAAGAGCAAGATGAGGATGATGAAGTTAAAGTTATCCTGGGAACATGTCATGGTTGAACTTACAAATACTATGGCAATTTGACTTATTTTATAGAGAATTTTTTAAAAAGGAGATTATATGATCATATGTGTACAACAGTAAACTAATGACACTTTCAGTGTTGATAAGGGACTAGAAATGTCAAGGGACAGTAGAAATATCTAAGAATATTATAATAGGCCAAACTTGACAAATGAGTATTGAAGCTAAGTATCAATTGTAGGAGATCAAGACTATTAAACTGAAGCAAGTTTTGAAGTACATTACAGGACATAGTTAACCAGCAAAAGTAAGTAACACAGCCACATTGATGTTTATAGCAGCTCAGTTCACAACAGCTAGATTGTGGAACCAACCTAGATGCCCTTTAACAGATGAATGGATAGAGAAACGGTGGTATATATACACAATGGAATATTATTCAGCCATAAAGAAGAATAATATTATGGCATTTGTGAATAAATGGATGGAATTGGAGAATATCAAGCTAAGTGAAATAAGCCAATTCCAAAAAAACCAAAGGCCGAATGTTTTCCCTGGTAAGAGGAGAATGATATATAATGGGGGTGGAGGGTGGAGGGAGTGAGAGAAGAATGGAGAAACTTTAGATTATGTAGAAGGAAATGAGAGGGGGGTATGAAAAATGGTGAAATGAGACAGACATCATTACCCTATGTACATGTATGATTACACAAATGGTATGAATCTACATCATGTACAACCATAGAAACGAAATGACGTAACCCATTTGTGTACAATGAATCAAAATGCAGTCTGTAAAAAATTTAAAAATAAATAATAATTAAATTTTTAAAAAGTAAGTATGATAGAAAAGGAGAAGTCACAGAGCTCTCCCTCTTCCATAGCAATCCCAAGTTCAGGCCAGGAAAATTTCAATGACTTTCAATGTTTTTTCAAGAGAGAATAATAAGAAGCAATGAGTTCAGTTTTGGACCTGTTTACTTTGAAATCCTCAAAGACATTATTCTATAAGGGGAATTCACATGAAAATTATTCTGCTAAAAGGTATGAGGGAGAAGATGGAGCATGAGGTACAGGTCTCAAGCAGTGAACATAAAGGTGATATTTAAATTTACTGGAATAAATGAACCACTTAGTGAAAGCATGTAGTGTGAGAAAAGAGGCTGGAACCTTGAGGAAAGCTCATCTTTAAGGGACTAAGTGTGAGAAGAAGAAGCATTATCTTTTTTGTAGTTTATGGGGGGAAATTCCATAATAACCTTAGAGTTGCGTGAACCTTCTCCTAAAAAGGAGACTTCTTTTATTACTCTAAAACAAGCTTAGATTAATAGGTATATTAAAAAATAAAGTTAGATTTGTGTGACAAAACCTGAACGTTAGATAAAATGGAGAAATTTTCCAAATTGACAGAGTTATAACTGTCTATTTAAGGCAAAAGTTGTGCCTAGTTCACTGGTTGAGATATAAGGAAAATTCTTCTCAAAGCACCTGTCCATAATAAAATCCCAAGGCCCGTGTGTTCAAATATCTCAGCAAAGTCTCTGATGTGACCTGACCACAATCCTACCCCTTAAGACTGACTGCCTATCTGTAATGATTTGAGGGAATCTTGCCTCCAATTTGTTGGCCTTTGCTGTGTGAGAAATGTTCTCATTGTCTGAATCTCTCAGACTAGTTTGAGGATATCATATATCATGAAGATTGATATCTTCTGAAATTCTCTTGCCATCTTCTTTATCTTATTTCCAAGATTTCCTGGTAAGAATGTCTTAGTATGAACTCCTTTGGATAATCTCTCCCCTTTCTCTTTCTGGAATGGTGGGAGATAGCAATAATGATTATAACTGGCTTCAATAAAACCCCGTTTCACTGTATTATACCCACATAACTATTGAGCTCATTCAGGAGCTAAGCTTTTTTTTTTTTTGTTAATTCTTATTTATTTATGTATTCTTTTAGCTTTTAATTTTTTACAGACTGCATTTTGATTCATTGTACACAAGTGGGGTACATAATTTCATTTCTATGGTTGTACACAATGCAGATTCATACCATTTGTGTAATCATACATGTACATAGGGCAATGATGTCTCATTCCACCATTTTTCATACCCCCCTCCCTCTCATTTTCTTCTATACTATATATTCTAAAGTTCCTCCATTATTCTCTCATTCCCCACCCCCACCCTAATTATATATCATCCTCCACTTATCAGGGAATACATTCGGCCTTTGGTTTTTTGGGCTTGACTTATTTCACTTAGCATGATATTCTCCAATTCCATCCATTTATTTGCAAATGCCATAATATTATTCTTCTTTATGGCTGAATAGTATACCATTTAGAATGTCACAGAGCAGTTAAAGACAGAGGAAGTTAACCTTGAGAGAGTAGAGAATATCATGGAATTCAACAACTACCAGAGCCAAAAATATATTTTATTTCAGATATAAGGGTAAATAATGACATCATAATGGTTGGTATGTAGATTAAATACAGCTACAGATTCTTCACTACTCTTTCCATTAAGAGAGGGAGATCTATTCCCATTTTTTGAAATCCAGGCTGGTTTTAATCACTGGTTTGTACAATAAAACACAGTAGATGTGAGACTAGGTTGTAAGCAGCTTTGTGGTTTCCCCAGTCCTTGAAATACTCATTTCTCAAATCTAACATGCCACACTATTAGAAAAATGGTAGAGGAACTTCATGGGAAGGAAATGATGTCTCTATCAGCAGTCTTAGCTCAAGACCCAGCCAACAGCTAGCACCATGTGACTAAGAAGACCTTGTATCTGAAACATGTTAGACACAGATCCTTCAGCTTTTGTCCAGCCTCTCCAAGTGATGGAGTTACCTATGAGCACTGCCCAAAATATGTATTCATGGACAAAGTAAATTATTTTTTGATCTATCCAATTTTAGAGTGATTTGTTATACAGCAGAATATAATGAAAATGCTTGGTCATAATATTCCTTATTGTATAACCATTCCTCTAAATTATTAAATACTAGCAGTTGGAATTAAAACTCTCTCAAAGACTAGAATAATATAGCTAAGATGGCAATGTGAACTCTTACTGAAAATGTAAGATACTAAATTCTTCTGCTTTTCCTTCCATATAACTTTTGAGTTATTTTTCCTATGTATACCTATTTGTGGAATGGGTGAGGAAAGTGCTAGGGACCAACTGGTCTTTGATCCTCTTATAAGAAAGATCAGTGCAAAGAGGGATGATTGAGAAGAAAGGACAATTGTTAAATGACCAAAGTAATGGTGGATACAGCTAATCCAAATATCTGTAGGTAACATGAAATTTCATAACTGAATTTTTTCAAGCTTATTTGCATATATTAATAAAGGGAAATATTTTATCTTAAATACCAACTCAATGTCACAGGTATTCCTAAGTCAATTTGAAAAAAAAATTCCTTTTTTTTCCTATATAGCCAAAATAAAAATATTTTCAGGCTATAAATGAGATGAAAACATATCGATAATGCAGTTAATAGATAGTTGGAAGGATTTTCTTATCCTGGAAAAATTTCTCAATATGTTTCTGGTTCTTGACATCATTGAAGTTCTCTATTTACTATGTTGTGTTTGAAATTAAATAACTAAAACCTTGTCTTTGAAACAAATAATAGAAAAAAAAACTAATATTTTAATTTGTGGCACATGAAAGCATATAAACATAGTTTAGGGTCAAATTTAAGAGTTTGTCATATGAAAAAATAATTCTTAATTTAAGGCATATCCTTATAATAATCAGAACTTAAGGAACTGAAAAGCATAAAACTGCCTTTATTTTCACCTTTTTTTTTTGATGAAGAGCCACTCCTAAAACAATGTAGCCCACAGAACCTGAAGCTTGGTGAAGATACAGGATGCACAGCAGAGCAGGGGTATTTGCAATATGTTTCCATACAAAGCCAGGCATCCTGTGAGCATTTGGTAAATATTAATAGATTGAAATATTTGCTTCTGATGCTGACATAGGCAGTTTCTTATCCAGTTAAATGCTTGAGAGACTTCACAGAGTAGAGCCCTCAGAAAATTCCCATAGCATTAAGAAGATAAGAATGCATGTATTTATGATCTAGGATTGGAGAAGAAAATAATATGTCTAACCATGTCATGGCAGCACTATTTTGAGCATGAATCAGGATTAAAAAGTGTGTGATGTGAAATACATCTTATTTCAGGTTTGAACATGTGAGATATATGATATTTTCAGAGAAGTCATAAAAGTAAATTTTAAGGTATGATACTCTGTGATGCAGTCACAATCAACAAGTGTACTCTCAACTCATATAAACACTTTCTACAGCTCTTGTCTTTGTATTAGCTTTACCCATATTTTCATCTTTATAAAATTATTTATTTAGTTTTTGTTTTTTACAGGCTGCATTTTGATTCATTGTACACAAATGGGGTACATCATTTTGTTTCTATGGTTGTACACAATGTAGATTCATACCATTCGTGTAATCATACATGTACATAGGGTAATGATGTCTGTCTCATTCCACAATTTTTCATATCCCCCTCCTCCCTCTCATTTCTTTCTACACGATCTAAATTTCCTCCACATTTGTCTCACTCCCCACCCCACTCCATTATATATCATCCTCCACTTATCAGGGAGAACATTTGGCCTTCTTTCTGATGCCTATCTTATTCTCTTTAACTTAGTCTGAGCATCAGTTATCTCTCTGAACATATACATCTATCTAGACTTGTAAAAGAACCCAAATGTTTGGTCATAATGTTTCTTATTACATTCCAAACCATGTAAGTTACTGAATCCTAACAGTTAAAATTAAAACTCTCCCAAAGATTAGAAAAAATGTATCTAAAACTACAATGAGAACTCTTATTGAAAATGTAAGATATGAAATTCCCCTACCTCCTTTCGAATAACTTTTGGGTTATTTTCTTTCTGTATACCTATTAATTGGCTTGTTGGGGGTGGGGGAAATGCTAAGAAACCAACTGTTCTTTCATCCTCTTATAAGAAAGATCAGTTAAGCTCTTAAGTATGTAAGATGTACTTAAGTTCTTAAGTATGTAAGGAAAGTCAGTGTGCCTCATCAAGCCTGGTAATTCATGATATAATGAGATGCAGAATTTATCTGAGATTTTCCATTTCTGATTTCCTTGATGCCTACTCTGCCTGGGGTCTTTGGCTCCTATTAATTCTTCTGAAGTCCTGACCATATGGTTGTTTGTTAATGTAGCTGATGTAATTTACATCCTGTTCAAAAATGACAAAATTCTAAACTTTCTGCCTGTTAATTCCAAACAATTTTAAAACTATTGAAATTTTATCATGCCATTTGCAGCCATCCAAACATTTTCTGGTCATTACAAATCATAATAAAACAAAATTTTGAGATTGTCTTTGATTTTTATGTTCCTTCTGGAAAGCTATTTTCACAAATGTTCTTGGTTACTATGACACACAATTAAGGGACAGTTCACATCAGAGAACAGGAACACTAAACTCTGAGCTGAGGGCTAGAATTAAAAGGCTCCATTTATCAAAAGAACAGAAGGTGTGCTTCAGTGAGGGAGATGGATAAGAAAACACACACACACACACACACACACACATACACATACACACAAACAAAACAAAACAAAGCAAAACTGAAACTTCAATAAGAAAAAAAGCGAGTAAGAGAGAATTAGAGGTTCCAGACATCAAAAGATAGATATGGATTAAATGTAGAAATGAGAAACTTTGTTAGGAAAGATATTTATTGAATTACTTCTGGAATAATGAAGTAAAGAAAGGAAACCACCTTTTCCAAGTGTCTTCAGGTGCTTTTGGTGTTAGATTAGATGCTTTAAGTAGATTACTCCATTTACCCTAAGATCTTAAAAACCTTGCATGGTGGAATACATTGCATACATTTTAAAATATTCATCTATTATTAATTTCTAAGATATATGTGTATTTCCCAGCATTTGTTTTAAATTTTACTGTATGATAGACATTTTGAATACATGCCCTATTCAAACAACATATGCTAAAGGGAAAATATATTAAGAAAAATGAGCTTTCCAAATATGTTGCTTCTTATAATCTTTGATATAAAATAATCGTAGGTCAGAATTTATCTCTTGATAAAAATAAAGTTGGAATTCTATGACCAATGAAAGTGAGTTGAATGAAAAATGAATTTATATATTCATCAGACATTTATGACATTGTTTCCTTATGTTTTCAGTGTTTATTTGTCTCTCCTTCTGTGCTATACTTAATGGAAAGTTGAGTGTATGTGTGTACAATATGCTTGTATATGTCTTAAAAAATAAATCATGTTAACAAAATATATAAAGCCATGGTTTTATTTCCCATAAAAAATGAAGAAGTGAGAGAACTTTAGTATACTTAAACAAGTTATAGAATTAATTATAATTCTTGGCTAATACGGAGTTGATTTAGTCTCATTCTTTCCAGTGGTAAAACAGTATTGTTCAATAGAAACACAATGCAGCCACAAATTCAAGCCACATATGAAATTTTAAACTTTAGACACATTTAAAAAAGTATAAAGAACTAGGTATAATAAATTTTAATAATATATCCTGTTATAACCCATATATCCAAAATATGGTCATTTCAACATGTAATCAATATATATTATTGAGGTATTCTGTATATTTTTTTCATCTTCAAAATCTGGTGGTTATCTTACACTTATCACATATTTTAAGTCAAACTATTCCCATTTCAAGTACTCACAGACTCTTGTGCCTAGTGGCTACCAGCATAGGTCTGTCTAAAATTGCAGCCTTTGTGAAAACCCGAGAACTGGGAGACAAGTACTTCCTGTTGTGTCAAAGATTGAGCACTATTGGGGTCTTTGGCCCCCTTGCTCTTCTTGACCAGCGACAAGGGAAGGGAGCACTCCCCAACAAGGCCAGACCAGGAAAGATAGGGCCGACTGACCACCCCTCCCAGCCCTCCAGGTGGAGAACAATCAGAGGAGTCAGGGAGACCAGTCACAGCAGGAACTCCTTTATTGAGGAAGTCACACTGCTTTTATGTAGAGTGAAGGCTAGGCAGGAACCAATCAGCTTAAAGGTCAGCAAGGCACAGGGGTGCAGGCGAGAGTCCCATAGGACTATATGGCAAGCACGAGCTAATCATGTTCACGAAACTGTTGTTGACCAATCCCTGACAGTAGTTAGATTTATCCTCATTAACTTTTTTTTTTTCAATCTCAACTATGGGTGTGGATCCTGAAATGAATTTAACTCAATGTCAGCTTCTTTCAACTGCATTCTGAAGGTAGTTGTGCCTGCCCAAGAATTCACCAGGAGATGCATCTAACTATGCCCCTATGAGTGAGCCAGCTGATATCATTAACATAGTGGATCCTAAAATGGCCCTGTAATTCAGCTCCAGACCTTCTCAGTTGTGGATTGATAGTAGTCCTGCCTTCAGAGAGACTCACTGAGAGATACCAGCAGGTGTGCCGAACTTGGTCGTACTGTGGATCTTGAAACAGTCCTGTATTTCAGTTCTAACCCCTTGTCTATGGTCTGAAAGCAGTCCTGTCTACTGAGGTATAAGAAAGGAGTCATGGAATTCATGAATCCATGGATTAGGGACAGGACTGCAGACCTTGGTCTTAGCTTTCTACCTTGAAGTTGCCCAGTGACTTGCTTCTGGGACTCTTCAGTTAAGTCTGGGCAAATACCACCAGCACAGAGGCCCACCCAGTGACCCATTGCAACCCTCCTAAGAACATAGAAGTAACCATTCCTGTCTGTGCACTTGGTAACAGGCTCTGTCTGTGAACTCTGAAGAAGACCTTCATCTCAGTGCCATGTCTACTGATTAAGGTGCTAGAGGCAATTTAGTCCACTTAAGGACCAGACAGGATCTGTATTGGCTCATGCTTCTGGTAACAGGCCTATCAGGTCACCCTGGGGACTGAGCTGCAGACACATGACCTGGTTATCTCCTTCCCAGTTGTGATCCCAGAGACAGTCCTATAAGCTTGGAACCCAACAGGAAAATGTCTTTGTCTAGTCCAGTCTGTAAAGACTAGAAGAAGTGCTTTCTCCTTTAAATGCACAGATATTAGTGCAAAACTACAAGAACAATGAAGAATCAGAAACACATTGACACCACTAAAGGAAACTGATAAAGCTGTAGTAACTAACTCCAAATAAATGAATATTTATGAGTTACCCAAAAAAGAATATAATCACATCAAATCAACTCAGTAATATGCAAGAAAATAGAGATATACAATCAAATCAAATTAGGAAGAGAATGCATGAAAAAAGAAAAGTTTTAAAGAAAAAATAGAAACCATAAAAAGAACCAAACAGAAATTCTAGAACTGAAGAATGCAGTGATAGAGCTGGAAAATTCAGTTGAGAACTACAAAAACTAACTTAAACATGTGAAGAAAGATTTGGAAAATACAAGGACAAGCCATTTGAAGTGATCAGTTAAAAGAAAAAAATAAAGAAGAATTAAAATCAGCGAAGAAAGCAAGGAACCTACAGAACACAATCAAGTGTCTGAATATAGAAATTATGAGAGACCTAGACCTAGAAGGAGAAGAAAGAAGAAAGCAGAAAAATTATTAACAGAAATACTATTTGAAAACTTCTCCTGTCTTGAGAGGAATTTGTATATTTGAATTCATGAAACTTGACTGATCCTAAGCAAGATAATATCAAAGACTAATTCTCAAAGACACACTAAAGTCAACTTGTCAAATGCTGAACAGAGTATCTAGAAGCAAGGGAAAAATACTTTTGACATACAAGGAAAACTTCGCTAGGCTATGAGCAACATTGTTCTAACTCAGGAATGAATTGGATGGTATATTCAAAATGTTGAAAGAGGGGAAAAAAAGGAAGACAAGAAATTCACAAAAAACTACCAAGAGTACTCTACCGAACAAATTTGACTTTCAGAAGTGAAGAACGGATCAAGATAATCCCAGAAAACAAAAGTTGAGGGAATTCATCACAATATCTATGCCTTATAAGAAGTGCTAAATGTAGTTCCTCAACTTGAAGAGCACTAAGTAGCCACATGAAAATATATGAAAATATAAAACTCACTGGTACACAAATTCCAAATTCTATAATAATGTATTGGTGGTGTGCAAATTATTTTATGTATGAAGGATAAAAAGTGTGAGGATTGTGGCTCAGTGGTAGAGCACTATCCTGCATGGTAAAGGTAGTGGGATCAATCCTCAGCATGACATAAAAATAAAATAGAGGTATTGTGTCTACCTACAACTAAAAAACACATGTTTTTTAAAAAAGTGTTCAAAACAACTATAGCTACAATAATTTAAAAATAGATACACGACATAAAAAGATAGAAAGCATCACACTAGCAGCTTAAAATATGGAGGTCAAGAGAAGAAAAAATAGTTTTTTTATGTGGAATTAAATTATCAACTTAAAACAATGATGTATTTTATATAAGCATTATGGTAACCACAAGACTAAAACCTCTAGTATATAAACAAAGGATAGATAGAAACATTAACACCACTTGTAGTATTATATAAATAAAATTGTCAAAATTTGGAAGACCTACATAATTCATTGAAATAAGTGACTCAATAACCAGTGCATGGTATAAAAGTATTTATGGGTTAAAATTCATCAAAGTCAAAGAAGGATCAGAGGAATTTGAAATAGCAAAGCATGCTAAGTTTATTAACATATTTTCAGAGATCATGTTACATTAATCTATAAAATACCACTAATTATAAATTTGTGCAGTATCCAAGAATAATATTTGTAATTATCTGAAAATGATATTGTAATATCTTTATTTTCCTTCTGTATATTTATGTGAGCTCATATTTTCATGTATTTCTATGAAAACAACACTTTGCAAAAGATTAAATACAGAAGTACATTTCAGAGTACATCTGTCTTCTATAAAGCTGCACATTAAAGAGATTCACAAAAACACAGTAATACCATTCTTCTCACTTTCTTGTTGTTTTAGAAAACCCAAAATATTTTATTTTTTTATTATTATTATTATTATTATTATTTATTTTTTTTTTTTTTGCGGTGCTGAGGATCCAACCCAGGGCCTTGTGCTTGCAAGGCAAGCACTCTACTGACTGAGCTTTCTCCCCAGCCCTTATTTATGTTAACATGCTGAAGGGATAATCTTCTATTTTAAAATGATTTAATTCATGTAAAATACCTTATAATTGTCTCCTTTTAACTCTTAATATATTAAATATTGATAGTTATATGCTATATGACCAAACCTCTTTGAACTTCTCAATAACTTTTTTAAAAGTTCAATGGTGACCTGAGTCTTAAGACTTCTGGTCTAGTGGAGTGAGCACATAGGTTTTAGAATCACAGAGACATAGGTTTATATCTTAGCTTAGGATATTTACTAGATCAGTAACCTTGGTCAATTACTAGACTAGTAATGTAGGTTAAGTTATTGATAAGGAATTATGTGTAAAAATGGTCCAATACATTCCTAATACATAGAAGAACACTGATAAATGTTGGCAATTATTAAAATTACATCATATCTCTGATCAGATCATCTCCCTACCACTATTATGTCCTCTGACTACAAGTATATGTAATTACCTATGAATTAATTGTAACTTCCCATCATGGCAATTATTAATTTTACTCTTAAATTGCAATGGTCTGCGATTCTGGTCCTCTGGACTGAGAGTCTACAAACTTGTTGCTCATTATGTTGCTCCATAAGTACATAAATACTGATACCTCCTCACTCTGTAGACATGTTTACACTGGTGAATTGGACAAACTGACATTAGGATACAAAGCAGGGGTTGTACCCTTAAAAAATCCTCTGAGGTATTTCGAGTCTAGAGTCTTGGAGGTGGACAACTAACCATGGGTGTGAGAAAAGGAAGAGCTTTTGGGTCTTGTCATCTGTTTATCACATACCACGTGAAAGTGGGAATTAATTCGGCACAAGCTGGGGAAGTGAAGAGAAACGGGAGAAGGAGGGTTTTACTGTACGTGAAATTTGGGAAGGAAAGAAGTCTTTTCAATGTGTATAAGAGCTTGACTGCGGATAGCTTTGGAGGATGACTGCCGATGCCTGGAAATGGGCCACTCTATTTATTCTACACTGAATTGCTTTCCAATTTGGAAGGATACTGAAAACCAGGGTGGTTAGGGGCGTACCATACTTCTTTTATTGGGATTTAATTGAAATAATTTCTCATATTTCCTTCATATAATTATTCCCGTATTACATGGGTGAGTTAGAAATTCTGTGTGGATAAAAGCCTATCCACAATCCCAAAGTTGCAAAACTAATTAGAAATGTATCACAGATTCTCCTTATATCTTGTTTATGTTAAACCAAGAAGCTAGTAAATCTCTTCCTACAATAAATAGAAAGGTGAATTTAGACTTCACCTTGTATTAAGTCCTTGTTTATAGTAAAACACTGAGTGGAAAACACATTAATAATAAATAACAAAGGATATTTAATGGTTTTCCCTCCCTTAGTACCTTTCTTAGTAAACTGAAATGTACTATGTATTCACCAGAATGAAATCTCTGGTGTACATATTATAAATATAACTCAGTAGTAGATAATATGAAGTTAAAATAAAAGAAATAGAGAGTAAGTCATTGAAAATAATTTAATTCATTGAGTGATTTTTTTTGTACAATTAGAAATATTCCAAAAAGTATGTGGATTGTAGCATATTTAAAAATTTTCTGGAACAGAGTAATGGAAAAAAGATCGTGTTTTAATTTGGAAGTTGCTAATATTTCTGTGAGTTCTTAGTAGAATTTAATCAATTTTCATAAATATGCAGTGATGAAACTATAAATCACTTCAGACCCTTTTGTAGGGATGTGAAAACAAGACAACAAGATTCCATTTTTCAACTTGCAACCTACGCAAGAGATAGTAACTTGGACTTGATTATCCAGCTGTTTGCAATTCTAAAAATGAATCTCCTTAGTTACTTCCCCTTAAGTACAAAGAAAAATGTAAGTATTTAGTAACTATTATCAATCATATTTTTCAAGCATGAAGAGGTGTGGAAAACATTTATTTCTTGATAAAAATTTTGCATTTGTAAAGTAAAATTTTATTCCAAAGCTATGAAAGATAACACTGTTTACCCAATTTTATAAAAAATAAATGTGATAATGACTCAATATTGTATTTGGTATACCATTTTAACTCATGCCACACTTTTAGACTGGATGTAATTTTGTTTACCATAGTTTGGAGCGTCCTCTCTATAGAAGCTATACTTTTTCACCTATATGAATCGTCTCCTGTTTCACTATTAGAATTGCCTCACTCTCTATCCTTTTATATTTTACAAAAATCATCCCTGCCTGTTCATGGAGAAACTCTTAAGGATTAATTACTTACATTCTTTGCTTAGAAGCTATCCATGAACTGTGAATAGACAATATAGGAAATTATCATATGATGAGTATATTAAGGTATTTAGGCTGTGGCCTCTTATCTTCTTAAGACTTCATTTTACCTAGTAGTGAGTATCTCTGTTTGCCCTAAGAGGTTAAGTAATGCTACATTATCAGTTTTTAAATTACTAGTATACATCTGCAGTTAGATTCACATATTATTGAGATATTATTTTTTGTTTCTAGCTCTGTTGTTGATTTCTCTGCCATCAACCTATACTAAGCCTTAGATCTACACTAAGCTCTGTTCATTGTACCTTTCATAATTTTGCAATTTAAAAAATTTTTCCTTCATTTTCCATACCATCCTATAAACTTAGTTATATCTACTTTTGAATCTCTTTTATCACCAGTTTTAGAAAAAAATATGTTCTCTCCCCCAGGGAAGTGTTTATCTGCCTATGTGCTTACCTTTGTCTATCTAGCCATGAACCTTTTCATTGGTCAAGCATTTATTCATTAAACATATTTTCAGTACATATTGCAAGCTAGATATTGAAATATGAAAATGAAATCCATTTATCTGTGTAATAGATAACAATTACTTATATTTTGGTAACTTCCATAGATGAAAGTTATAGCTAAATTCTTTTTTGGTGACACCATTATTCAATAAATGCAGATTGCCTTAAATATTTAAGAAAATATGTATCTTATTTGAACAGGATATGGGACTCTGGTAAATTTTGTAGTCTATAATCATGTCAAGGTAACTCAAGGCATGATTGCCAAATGGTTTTGCATCCTGATATTTTGTGCAAAATGAAATTGTATCACTTACAAAGAGAACTTGTACCTCATCAGAGATTACAGAACATGTTATATGAACTGTTTTCACATATTGATGAAATTTAATACATATGTATGCATGGCAGAAGTGATCAGAGACTTGCTTTCATTATGACCTTTTATCTTTCAATTCCATGTGGCTGTTTGCTGATTCTTATCCATACCAAATTTTTGGTTGTAACCATTACTTTCATCATAAACAACTTAGGTCAATTTACCACAACTACTCATGGCTTTCTCTGAGAAAATTCTTGTCTTTTAATTGTATATTCTACGGGACCCTGACTTGATGGACTCCAAGAGGCAGAGGGGAGTAGAGGAATTTGTGTACAGTTTCCATTAAGTGTGCTCATTTATTCATGATTCAGCAAATAAACCACATTTTTCTTTGTCTATTGTTCTTTTGACATGGTCATTAGGATTGAATAGTCCCTAGGATTGTTATTTCAAATCCTGGTCATAAGATTCAGATGTAGCATTATATAGTTTGTAGATGTACATTGTTAGCAGTTTTATGATTTTGATAAGATAAACAAGATGTAGCTGACTTACTGAGGTTTATGTTTCTAGGCTGCAGGGTGTGGATCATACAACAGTTGTAGACGCCTGTATCTCTGGTGCTAGAATCGCTTCCCCTTCCAGGAAGGGAAGACTCATGGGAAAAGGAGAAAGTAAATATGTAGTGGTAAATATGTAAATAAGAAGCCTGATAGGGATAGGTATGCACTTTCAGAGAGCTGCAAATGACTGTTATAATAGGCAGAATTCTCTAATGGCTCCCAAAATTGCGCACCCCTTGAGTACATTTTCTTCCAGTTATTTGTTCACTAATCTAGCTGTTCCTGTGAAGAGATTTTATAGGTGCAATTAAGGTTCAAAACTGATGACCTTAAAATAGATTCTCTGGGACAATCTATTCAAAAATTATGCTTGGAGATCATAAATTAGCTGTCTTTTAGATCGACATACTGACATCAAAGGTCTTCTGATGGTAAAAACTACCAAGAGATTTGGAAATTATCCTGGCATTAAACACTAGTTTAATCATAACAAATTTTTTTAACTTACTGATCCAACATATTTGATGTTTACAACCAAATAAAAGTTAGTCATAAGTGCAATAAATTTACAAAGAAATGTGTGATCTTACTTTTACCAGTGGCACAGTTACAAAAGGAAGTTCCATTAGCTAATGATATGATTTAAAGAGGGTAAAATGTATCAGGAAAACCTAATGTCATATTTAATGCAATTGTGAGTTACCTATGCAATTATTTTCAAGATTAGCCTCCTCCCAATTCTTGGGAGAACATTTTCCATGAGATGTTCATGTTCACAAACATTTTACAAGCAAGGCAATAACTGCCTTTTTGTTCCAGGCTATCTTTACAAAGATGTCTTGAAAAATATGGTGTCTACATATGCAGCATAAGCATTTGCTTACCATTCATTACCATAAAGATGATTTATTCTCACAGAATAAAGGACAGGTATACTTTTGTCCTTTATAAAAGATGTAGGTTTTGTGTACATTCTCAGTTCTGATCCCAAACTCTGCATTTCTGGCCTGGCATGGATGAGTCTGCATCACCTCCATGTGACTTGGGGAGCAAAGGAACAACTACAAATATGCTATACTCATGTTGCTTTTTCTGATGTGAATAATATTTCTAACTCAGGGTTTTATGTCTTTTGCTAGCATTGATGAAAAAGTTTCAGAATAACTGGTTAGCTGTAATATCTGGAATCCTTCAGTGTTCTTAGCAGTAATTAACTTATAAAGATAATTAATTTATGATGCATCCTAGGTGTTTCCTAGTTTATAAAATGGAAACTTTTGTTAAGAGGTAACCAATTTATTTTCCTCATTGATTTTTATAAAGTAAGTGATAATATTAATATTCTATATCAACTTCTGGAGGATGTATTTAAAAATGAAAACAGACATTTAACTTTCAAACCTTTAACAAAATATTATCTTCTTATTGTTACTTGGGGAATCTGACTTCAACCACTTTTTCCACCTCCATCAACAAAAAGAATAATAATTAAGGAATGTTCTTTGCTCATTTATTTATAGTTGCCAAAGTTTTGGTGTGGAAACACAAATATCTTTTCAAACTTACCTTAGTGGTTAATTATAGAAACAAATGTTCTCATTAATTCTCCTTTCTAAATGCTCTCCCAAATTCTTTGCTAAGATACTATTTATTTTCTTCCACACTTACTGTAGCAAAGTTATTTCAGAGCATTAATGAAAGTGAGATAAACATGACACCAACTGTGACTTTAAGCCCTTTATTTAGGGCTTCAATTCAATTAGTTCAGTTTTGAACTGATCTTTGTAAATGTCAATACTTTTTTACCTTTAAATAATAATTAAAATTCCTATGTGAGAAAGAGAATGTGGTAAAGTTGATGACTCTGTACACATAATCACTTGGGACCGGTTTTCCAAATAAAGTGTATAATAGAGTGTTCTGTTGGTTGTGTATACATATACAGTCCTCTGGAAACAACTAACACCATTGAAAAGTTGAAAAGTGCTTTAACTGTCTGCTTTGCAGTAAGGATGAGGTTGTTAGATAATGAATTCAAAGTTTTGATTTGGTTTGCCTTGTTTTGCCTTCAGAGTTGTTTAATGCTGATGCCTCTGACCTTTCTAAAATATAGTGGTTTAGGGAGTTTTTAATGACAAGAAAATTTAAAAACCTTTTCAATATTCCAATTAATTTGGAAAATATCCTAATGGTTCAGTATAGGTTAAATATCATCCACAGCCTGTGAAGTTGCACAAGATTTGTTTAGTTTTGAGAATTATTTTAGGCGATATTGTTCTCAAAGAAAGCAAGGAGACAGGCAGAGAGACACAGTGAGAAAGAAAGAGAAATTAACTTTCTGGAAAGTAAGCACTATCATCTTCTACATTCATGATAAGAACCTTTTACCCTTTAGCAGGTTCTTGGCCATTTTTACATATGCTTTCTTTACTTGCTGGGGAAGATTGATTGTGTCACCAGAAATATGGGGCCTGTGACCTTGCCTTTGCAGATGCACATTGCTTGTGCATTAGTATTTCATTTGTCAGTCATAGAGTAAATTGTTACCACTTAAGAAACTTGTAATTAAATTGTACTTTCCCTTTGCATTTTTAATAATCCATTGAAGACCCTGGATCATGGAGGACTGTTCAAGTATGGAATGAAATATTGAATTGTCTTGAAATTCTCTAGAATCTTATGAACAGTCCATTCTTCCACATACTTAAAAGAATGGAGATTGTAAGCCATAAATCTGTAAGGAAAACGGTACTCTTTCTGGTAGATCATTTGAAGAAAGAGGAGGTACATCATCAGTAAAGATGTCAAAGCTTTTTAAAATTTATTTTCCCCCATCTTGAGGAAGCCATGATTTAAATGAACTATCAGCACTAATGGCTGATCATTGTATTTGTAACATCACTGAGCAGTCTGTCCCTTTATCACTTGCATTATTTCACCTTTTTTTAAATCACTACAGCAAAGAGGAAAAGGGAGTTTTTGGAAGAAGCTCCCAGAGTATTAATACTCCAAACCTAGAATCTCAATCTATCAGCTGAAATAAATCCACATAGTTTTGAGTGAGTTGATCTTCAACAAGGATTCCATGGAAGGAATAATCTCTTCAATAACTTGTACTGGGAAAACTGCTTATCTACATGCAGAAGAATAAAACTTGGCCTCTGTCTCACATGGTATATATAAAAGAAAAAAGTCAAAATAGATTAAAGATGTAAGTGTAAGACCTGAAGCCCTAAAACTACTCAAAATATAAAGAAAATGAGTTTTTGGATATAACATCAAAAGTGCAAGCAATAAAAGTAAAAATAGATATATGGAATGATATGTAACTAAAATCTGCACAATAAAGAAAACAATCAATGGCAAATAAACAATGACAATCTGCAGAATGGGAGATAATATTTACAAACCAGTGAAGTATGTTTAAGTAAGAAAGAAATTTACTTCTATTTATTTAGGTTACTATATATGTAGGTCTACATGTACTTCATATGGTGGGGACAGGACATGAAAGAACAGGGAAAGACGTTTTAACTTTAATCATATTAAATTATCTGAAATTTATCCTGAGTTTATGCAGAAATTATGAGTGTTGCATTCTTCACAAGACCATCCATGCCCCCACCCTATCATTTGATATTTCGTATAAATTAAACAAGGCATAATGTTAAATAATAACTTGGGAGAAATTTAAAGTCAATCAATTCTAATATGTTGTTCAGGAATAACAAAGCTGAAAGGTCTAAATGTGTTTTCAAACAAATAGACATTTAAAAAATTCTCATTACTCTGAAATGATTAATAAAGGCATCTCTTCAAAAATAATGGTCCAACAAATAAGGCCATGTGGGGGAATCTATTGTCTTTATTTTATCAGAGATATTAATCTGTTTTACCTATTATTTTGTCAAAGAGGAGATATTTGCTCTTTATCATAGAAATTGTTGAATTGTCAAATCACTTAGCAATACTCAATTATATTTATAAACTTCTGGAAACAAAGTCTTAACCACTAGTGTATTTACACTAATTAGGAATCTACTGTGTCATTTTGGTCTGCCCAAGATTTAGAACCAGAAAAGTTCCTGTTTAGTTTTTAGTCATATTTTGGCAAAACAAAGATACTAACATGGCTGCCAAATTGGGACAGATGGAAAAGTTGATCTGATGGTGCTGCAGTTCCAGTGCCTTCAAGTGTTTTGCTGTCCTTCCTTATGACCCAACTTGCCCATTTCCTGCACACAGTTACATCAGAATGCGGGTCTCTCAGCACCAAGGACCCTCAAACTGGTAAGGATATGATTTCCACATGGTAGAAGAACTTTGTTGTTGACCATCCTCATATAAATACATTTGTGAAACAGGAAAACAAAAAATGGACCATTTAGACTGGTAGAAATAAAGAAATACTAAAAACAAATTTTGGTAAAGTTTTACCTTCTCATTCATTACTGTCATTTGACAGACGCAACTCCAGTACCTAAAAAGCTTAAATATTCATAAATTTGTGTCATTAAAACAAATTCTTTGGGATATATAACGAATTTTAGTGCCAATAAACATTGAAGTCAAAGAATCTCAGCTGAGTACTACCATTAAATCACATGAACATATCTGTAGAAATTTGCCAAAATTCCTTAGAAAATGGATTGAATAATACTTATTACTGTTTTTATTAAAACAAACTCAAAGAAAGATAATTTTCCAATAGCAAAAATTTCCTTCCCTCTGAAATCTTGGAAAGTTTTTAAATGTAACTATTCACAGGCACACTTTAAAGACACATCTCTAAAAATCCATTTTTTATAGATAATTCTCCATAAGCTGAATTGACTTAAAAGAATTTCTGATTGCTTGCTTTGAAAATGTGTGTCATTGCAGTCGAAATAAATTTAAAAGTTAAGAGAAGCTTGGAATCTTCGGCTATGTTAATTTAATAAAATTTCTATTTAACCTTTCCAGTTAAGAGGCATGACTTCACATATTTCTTTTTCTATTTTTGTTGTTAGTAACAATACTAAACTGGTGACAGCCAGATTTCTTTTTCCTCTTGTCATCAAAGCCTTAAGTCTTCATCTAAAACTGGCACTACTTCAGATTCATTTGTAGTTACTTGGTGAGCAAAGTATTTAAGATAAGACCAAACTTCCTTTTAGAAACAGTCTTCTTCAATCTTAGGATCTTTCTCCTGTGTACTCATGATAGAGTAAGGAGATCGCTGACTGTAATTCCTTAAAAAATAGAGTGCATTCAGGGTCAGTCAAATATTGCCTGGTTTCTGTCATTCCTCCCATATCCAGTCTATCTAAATGTCAGTGGTTAATGTAGTACACCTGACTCACAGGTGACATTTTAATAACTAATTCTTAGGTTATGGTAAAAGTTTCCTTTCAAAGGTTCCTTTGTCCTTGTGTTTATTTTTACCTTTCTTTGCTATTTCTTTAGGATCAATTAAAATCATAACTCTTAAAGGAATGAAGAGTAGGAGACACTATGTAAGATAGAAAGACATACTAAACTCGACTTTAGCTGAGAGATTGTAAAAATGTTTTCTCTCTTTTCTTATTTACCTCTGTGCTGGGGAGTGAACCCAGGTTGTCTTGCATGCTAGGCAGGTGCTCTGCACTGAGTTGCACCCCCATAACTGGTCAGAATGTTCTTAAACATGCAACATAAGAAGTGGTGTGGTACTAAATGTTTCAGTCTAAGTAATCAGGGGAAATTTGTGAGTGAAAGATTTCAAGTTCAATTTGTAAAACAGGGAATGAAATATTTAAAATTATTGGATAAGCACTGAGGATAGAACTCAGTGGTGGAGCTATTACCTAGCAATCAAGGCCCTTGATTTGATCCCCAGCACCACACACATATATGCATACACACACACACAATAAATAAAAATAAATTATCAGAAGCATAACTATGACCTATCTGCATACAACAGATATAAAAGATCTTGTGCTTCTTGTTGAAACTACGATCTCTCTCTGTAAATCCACAATCTCTATTTTACATCTACAAATTGACAAGGCATGATAACCTATTCTTTCTTTTGGATGTCAATATTCACCTATACTAGTTTATCTTTCACTTCACTTGCTCAAATCTAAAGCTGAGCTCAAGTTTTCCTTTTACAGCTCACGAACTGTTCCATTCTACATTATTTTTTTCTTTTCTGTTACCCAACTAACTTACTTATTCCTACATAACCATAGGATAGAATGCAGTCTTGTTTACATTAAGTTATTTTAATTCCTGTGAGGCTAGGGGCTATGTACCAGCAGTTATTGTAGCGCAAACTTGGCCCTCATTATATGAATAAATTTGGAAAATTGTTACAATTTAAGTTTCTTAAGTTGATGGAGATTGGGATTTCTCTTTGGAAAAGAATAGATCCATTGTTGAGTAAAACACACTAGTAACAGTTTTTGAGCATAAAACATTTTATTCTCCCTATTTATCCTCTTCCAAGCTTCTTTGGATAGGAGAAAGAAGGATTAAGGAAAAAATAATGCTGCACATGAATAATTACGAATCATATCCATTTGGCTCAAGGAAGCTCAGAGATACTGAGAGGAGAAGCAGATAGAGAAGAGTTCTAAAAAGCAACCTCCACCTGGAGACAGTAGGCTGGAGTTCCTATGTGTGTACTCGAAATGGCTAATCAGTTAATGGCTTCTTCTCTGTCTCAGTGCATTCAGGCTGCTACAACCAACTACAGCCGACTGGGTAACTTTTAAGCAACAGAAATTTATATTCCACAGGTCTGGAAGCTGGAAAGGCCAAGATCAAGCTGCTTGCAGATTTGGTGTCTGGTGAGGCCCTACATTCCTTCTGGTTCAGAAATGGCAACTTCTACCTGTGTTCTCACGTGGCAGAAAGAGCTAACTAACTCTCTGGGGCCTCCTTTCTGAAGTACTGATTCTAATAACCTCCCATAAGTCCCAACTCCCAATGCCATCATGTTGGAGGTCAGGATTTCAACATGTGAATTTGGGGGTAACACAATCATTCTGGATATGACATTCTGTCTCAGCCCCCAAAATTCATGGCTTCTATTAAGATGGCTGACTAATCTCTCCACTGTCTTGATGAATGTCACCCTGATTTTCATCAACTTGACTGATCCCTACAAATCTCTTTATCAAAAGTTTGCTTGGTCACACCCTCATTCTTTCCCAAAGAGACTTTCTCATTTTTTCCAATACAGATAGGCTGAGAATTTTCCAAATTTTTAGATTCTACTTCTCTTTTGATGAAAATTTCTGTCATTAAATGATTTCATTCTTCTGGTATTCTAAAATAAGCATTGAGGAGGAGCCAGGTCACTCCTTCAAAACTTTCATTTCTCATAAGTTCTATTTTCCACAAAACACTAGGACACAAACATAATACAACCAAGTTCCTTGCAACTTTATAACAAGAATAGCTTGTCCTCCAGTTTCCAATAACACATTGCTCATTTCTGTCTGAAACATAAGAATACTATCCATATTTCTACCATCATTCTCTTGATGACCACTTAGGTATGTCCTAAAAAGACATAGCCATTCTCTCCAGCTCTCCTTCACTCCTGCATTTGCTCCAGAATTGCACTTTATGATCCACTTATAGCATTGCAGGCATTTTTTTAGCGTGCTTACACCTCAAAACTTTTCCAGTCTGTATTCATTACCCAGTAACAAAGCCATTTTTAACCTCTTTTGGTATTTGTTACATATTTCTCCCCTTTACAGTACTAATGTCTGTGTAAATCATTAGAGTTGCTATAACAAATCATATACTTTTAGTTACTGAGACTTGCATATTTCTCACTAAATCTGTAATTGCATAATCATGATCCTACAACTATGTTTTCTTCACTGCTTTTTATGTACTAGCCAGTTAGCATCACTTAGGAACCCATTACTCTGAAGATATGATATTGAAACTAGAGGAAATTTGTCATATAGACCTTGTTTTTTTAAGAAAAACAGAATCCTTTGGTTGCCAGAAGATAGCCCTGAATGGGCATGAAAACAACTAATCATTGAATTCATTTTTCCTTCATTTTAGTTAGAATTTTCATGTTATGGAGACACATGCTTAGTAAAAAATATGTTTATCAATTTTATCCATTCAACAAGTATTTCATGAGTGTGTATTCTGATAAGCCCAGGAAATAATTTTTTATTGATTGATTGATTTTTTTCTTGGCTATTTCCAAAAGATATTTGAGTTGACTTTCTCAAGATGACTCTTCAACCTACTACAATTCATCAGGGCTTTATAGAATTCATATGATCATCTTTTTCAAAGAACTTTGGTCGCTAGGAATATAGTAGTCAGTGATTATTCTGATTAATAAATTAAGTAAACAATCTTGCTTTCAAATCAACCAACATTTGTTGAAAACTTTAATTTTTTAAACTAAATTTTCTATTATATACTGAAAATAAGTGACTAAAGAATAGAAGATGTTGTTCTGCTTCTATTATTGCTTCTTTCCAGAAGATTCACAAACAAGCAGAGAACAAATTCTTGCCCTTGGGGACATTACATTCTCAGGCAATAAGACAGCTGTGGAAAACAACTAAAAAGCAATGTGAGACTAGCAGTACAATGCTTCTCAGATTTTGATGTTCATAGAATAACTATGAAATCTTGTTAAAATGCAGATTCAGGTTCAGTAAAACTGGGGAAGGGGATCTAAGTTCCCAGGTATGGATGCTGCTCTCAGCTGCTCCACAAGGAGTAGTCAGGAGACCACAAGTCTAAAGGAGGCCCTTCCACCAGCAAGTTGAACTAATCACTCCTTCTTCCTGGCTTGTATTTATTAAATGTGGAAGAACAAAATAAACAAGTCTCTACTGCTGCCTATAATTCTACTGATCCTATTTGAGTATATACTGGTGTATTTTTCTCTTTCAACATCTGTTTCCTCATTCAAGGTTTATGAAAGTCAATACTGGTTGAATTTTGTAATAGTGGAAAAGGCAGATGAGTTAACCATTCTGCTTTCTAAATTAGTGACTCCCCTACTTACCTAATTTATTCCATCACTAAACAATTATAAGATTTTTGCATAAAATTTTTCCACTTTAAATAATTCATGTATTTTGTATCATCTTTTGCATTTTCTTCTTTTATACTCTCATTTTGTCTAAAAGAATGTTTTCATCTACCACAGAATCTCTAATATTTTATTATTTTAAAATAGGAACTAATATCTCGTAAAGTGCCAAATAAACAAAATCCTGCAGTTTTGAATTCATTTAATATTTCACTAGAAAGAGTTGTTCACATTATAAATCTTGTGTTAAGAATTCTTGGCCATGAAGATAGGAATGCATCATTCAATAAATGGGTTCTAAGTTATAATTAGAAGTAAGAATTTTGTGTGCTTTAATGAATGATGGGAGACTATAGATAATATAGTATGTATTTGTCTGTATTTCAAAAAGCTAGAAGAAATGATTTTGAATGTTTTCGCCATAAGGAAATGATGTCTGCTTGAAGAAATAGATAGGTTTAACGGAATTTAAACATACAATTTGTACGTGTATGAAAATATCACATGGTATCCCAGAAATATTTATAATTTTTCTAGATTTATATACCAGTTAAAAACAAATTTAAATTTCAAAAGAGAAGCTCATGAAAATTTTCCCTTCAGTGTTCTCTTCCCCAGTCCTTCTTCTCAGGCCCATTCTGATTGTCATCCCATTGATCCACTATGGATTGTGATGTATTGAGAATATTTTGAGCAAAGGAAAGTTTTGCCATTGTAGGTTTTACACACCAAGCAACAGTTACAAATGTCTTAACAAAGGTCAGTTGTAATTGTGAAATTATTTTTTCCATTTGTTTATAAAAAAGCTGGTGTTGAAAATTTTAAGATTGCCTAATAAGAAGATAAGAGTTAATCTTCCTAAAATATTAACAGATATGTCATTTAAGACTTTAAAAGTTTTACATCTTTTTTTTGTTCCCTAAAATGTTAGAAAGAACATTTAATATTTATAAGAGACGTACTTTCATTGGTACCAGAAAATGCCCTTGCATTTTCTATCAGAAAAGTAAATGTACTTATCTTTCTAATAATATATGTAGAAAGTAGCACTCTTTAAGATAAAAAAAGACTAACCACATAAAGAAATTCAGATAAATGTATTGTAAACTATTTCACAGAAAAGACCAAGTAGCTATCAGTTAAAACACCTAACTTACGGAATTCACTGCTCTCCTGGCCCATATCTTCAATATTTTAAGATCAAATATATAAATCTCAATACTCCCTTGGTAGATTTGCCTTTCTAGAGGAGAAGTCAGTTTTCAAAGCTTACAGGAGCTCAAGAATATAATTGTCAACAAAACAAAACAGTGAAATACTTGCTCAGAAATAACTAGTATACTTTCTCCCCCAAGGAAGTCTTTGGGAAAAGCTCATTATGATGAGAGGTTACTGAGTGGGCAAGGAATCAGAGCAAGGTGAGGTAAGAAACTATTTAAAACTTCATTGTCTTTTCTGTGATATCTTGAAGGATCTATCATCATATTCTAGAGGGACCAACAAGGGTAATAGAAACCACTCTGAATGTTTGAATAGATATAATTAATGCATGGTTACACAGGTAATGGAAAGACTGACAAATCAGCACACAATATTAGCAATAGTAGGAAGTTATTACTTTCCCTAGGCTAGGAGAGACCAAAGGAGAATGCAAATTTATACAGCCTACTTGGTCAGTTAGCAGAAATTGGAGCCACAGTGAATCTAACCAGTGGAAGCAGGAGCCATGAAGAGCAATCGTTGCCCAAAATAAGATTCCAGGAGAAAAGGGGAGGGAATAAGAACATGCCCTCTCTCTTCACCTTACAATCTGCTCACAATATGTCTTATTAACACACCCACAAGTTAGTGTTTTCTTTGATTCTTGTTATATTTTTTCTTTACTATTTGGAAGGTATTCATTTCCATTAATTTAGTGGTTTCTCTAGTCTCTTGGTGGCTATACATTTTAATATACACACTTAATTTATCAAAATAAATTAGTTAACATTTTTGCCCTCCTCCCAAACAACGCAATTATGTTTAACCTCTCCTGGCTATAATGCTATTGCTTTTATACAATTGAAGATCTTTTAAACCTCATACACCGTTGTTATTACTTTTTTTTACAGTAGTAATGATAATCATAAACACACAATATACTCCAGGTAATTTTCCAAGTACTTTCCCATATTCTTTCATATCATATCCATGATGATCCTTTAAGGAGAATAACATTAACATCACCAGTTTACAAAAGATGAAAACAAGAGCAAACTGAGGTTAATTAATTTGCAGGTAGTCAGATCAACTAAATGACAATCAGGTCTTCAGTGCAGTTGTTGATTCCAGAGTGCTAACTCACAATTACCTTGTAGGGGTTCTGCCCATGAATGTTTTCTAGGTTTCCCCACATATTGGCAAATTTCTTAGCCTTCTAACATCTAATATTGCATCCCAACTACCTAAATACAATTTTTCTATATAAAATTTAATGGGGATTTTCTAAGAGCAACCTGTTTTGATTTTTTAAATTTATTTTTTCCCTTATCCTTGTAAAAGACAATTTTTATTGGCCATATAATTCTAGACTGTTACCTTCTTTCACCATATCAGAGATATTCCACTATGTCAAAGCTTACATTGTTTTTGTGAGGAAGTCAGCTTTCAATCTAATTATAGTTATTTTGTCATTTATCAGAATTTCTCTTTTACTGTCTTAAATATTTTGTCTTTGGTATATTGTAATTTTACTATTTTGTACTTAATTGTAGATTTCTTTGTTTTTTCAAGTTTTATTTTTATATTATATTTATTCTTATTTAAAAATTATTGGACTTCTTGAATCTGAATTTGGTGTCTTTCCAGTTCTGGGAATTTCTCACCTTTATACTTTTAGCTAAAATCCTGAGACCAAGCCTTTAACATATGAGCCTTTGGGCCATTTAACATCCAAAGGATAACACATTTTTTGCCTGCACATCTGGGCTGGAATAGAAGAAATCCACAGATATCAAAAATTATGAGAAAGTATAATCCATAAAAGAAACTATACCTAAAGCCAACAGTTGCTCTAATAATATCTGTCCATGCTTTGTAGCTTGGAGGTTTTGAATTTAATGGTACCTGCACACAATGGTAAAAATGAACTGAAAACAAAACCTAGGGCTAATACAAGTTTGGAAGTCTTATTAAACTCTAAATACAGCCAGAATCCTGAAAGGCAGCATTCAGTAAAAGGATGAAGTAGGAAAAAACTCTCCTACCCAGTGCCACTGGAAAATAGTGACAGATTACAATATACTAAAGATTGCAAAAACCCTACTTCCATTTGCTTTCCAGTGGAACTGAAGTTCAGAGATTGCTGTTTGGAATGCTGCTGTATACTTGCTAGGGTTGCAGTTCACTAAAACTTTGAACAACTTTCCTAAATTCTTCGTGCCACAATTTTTCATTTGTACAATGAATACAAAAATAATACTTACTGGATGGTTGTGAGACTAAATCTGCTACTATAGATGTGAAATTTAAAATTTCTTCTAGCATATGGTATTTAAGTAAGTGATGGGTTGGTGTTATTATGCTCTTCCAAATATTATAAACTATTTGCTAAGATCATAGGGTACACGTTCTAATGACCACAATTACTTTATTCAGTCATAAGCACATGCCTAAGCTGATGAGGCTGAGTCCTTCTTTGCATCATGGGACTGGAGACAATCCTATCACGGTTGTAAGGTTATGCTCTGAGGATAATAGCTGGTGGGAGTCATGTTTCTTGTCATTTTCTGGAAGCTGTTGTAGTAAAGAACAAAGACAATATGATAAAGGAAGAATTTTTTTTCTTTTTTCCCACAGTTCCTGAGATTTAGCTGTAAATTAGTCCTCTCTTCACTATGTAAATGGTCTTCTCCTTCAACCAGTTCCTTCTTTTTACATAAAGTATTTCAAATTACTAGGCTGCCAACTATACTATTTACTGTTGCATATGACTGTCACAAGCAACCATTTTTCACAGTATTGAAATTATTTGTGACACAGAAGGGAGTAACAAATTATCTTTCAATTTTTAGTTACCAATTATATCATTCTCGTAAGTACAGAGTTAACAGCTGACATTTGCGGACAATGTGCTAAGATAGCACTTCCTGATTACTTCACAGGTCTCTGGCTTATCTGAATCTGAAGATATTTTGACCATTAATAAAGTTCAGAGATAAAACTGAAACAGAGTTACTACAGGCTTGCATAGTTAGGATTCCTTTCTTCAAGACATTCAGTCTATTTTAATTTAAAGTTAGGATAGTGGTTACCATGTGACTTTGAGTTAGAAAAAGGCAAGAACAGGTAATTGACAGCTGAGTATATTATACTGGCAAAAATTAATTATATAAAAATATATAAATATGGAAAATAACATAAATCACAGTATATGGTGAGCTCCTTGAGAAAAGGAATAAATAGCATAGAATCTATTCAGAAAATGTGTAGTGAACAAAACTTATCCTCCCTAGATGTATGCACCTCCAAGTTAGTTCTTTAACATCCTCCTTGGTAACAGTATTTTCCTAGAATGTAACAGATGTTCAATTTGCTGAGCCTAAAATATGACCATCTTCCTCTGTTAACTGGAATCTGCTTTAGTTTCAATGTTGGCATTTCTCTTGGATGGGAAGGCCACTTATCAAATAGAGAAGAGTTTAGAAAACTCCTGGAGTAAATTCTGCTACCCCTTGATGTAACAATATAGGTCAATGTTTCAAAAATTAAAATGATTTAGGCAATTTAAGCAAAATCAAAGTAATTTAAAGCATGTTTATAATTAAAATAGTGTTAACATTTTATCATGCTTTGCTATATGACTAAACACAATTAAACTAAATTTTCTGCTCTGTTTTTCAAGTTGCATTTGATATTAAAAAAATTGGGTTTGTCAAAGATGAAGTTCAGCGTGGGAGTATATATATATATATATACATATGAACTCTGACTTGTGGAACACAAACTATTCAGGCAAAAATAAAAAAGAGAAAAAGCAAGTAGTTTATAAGGGATGATGTGGAAAAAAATGGGGAGGCAGAGGTTAGGCTCTGGGGACATGCAAATCTAAATTTCAGTGCTATCACTTACTAGCTGAATGATTCAGTAATTATTTAATCTTGAAAGTCTCATTTCTCACAACTCTGTGATATGTAATAGTACCTTGCCATAGGATTTTTATACAGATAAAGGAAATAATATTTTTAAGTGCTTAACATAATGAGTAAAGTATGGTAAGGTCTCAATAAACATTAGTAAAATCCTGAAGAGACCAAAACAAACCAAGAAACAACCAAAAAGAGAACGATTAATAAAAAAAAAAAAAAAAAATGTGAGAGAAAATAAGACCAAAGCACCAGAGACACAGTTAGTTACAGAAATGAATATATAAAACTATTTTTAATATACTTCATTGATACAATATCATGAATTAAGAAAAATCATAATGGGAAATTTACTGCCCACAACATGTTGGTGATTATTCTATTATTTAAGAAACTTGACGCCATATCAGAGACCTAGTGATTTCATTTGCAACATGTAATATATTCTTCCATTGGGGATATTCATCCAAATTCTCCTAGTAAAATACTATTTCTTTGCTGCCTGAAAATAATTATAGAATGCAGACAGTGCTTATAGAAATTGCATTTCTTGATGTTCCTTCACACTACAATGTAGTCCTAGGTTTGTCTTTTTTAGATTTCTTTTATTGTGGGGTTTTCTATCAGCTAATCTTTTGGGTTAAACATCCTGCCTGAGCTACAGACCTCTGTGGTTGATTATATGGATCTAGGTTCCATTTAAGAATCTTGCCCAGATGTCTGGTGAGTTAATCTCTCCTGATAATAGCATAAAAGCTACACAGCCCATCATGATACCATAACTAGGAATAAGCATTGGGAATTTTATTCATAAATTTGATTCAGTTTCTACAACATACTGAAAGAAGAAATCTACCTAAGATGTTGCAGAGCTAATACATTTAAGAAACACTTTAAGTTAACTCAAAATGTAGGCTTCAACCCCACCTTTTCTTTTATGTTGTACTTTACAGAATGGAAGCCATAGCAATAATGAGTTAGGGGGGTGGAGATTAAATGAGAACAGTAAGAGCAAACTACAGTTATCTGCACGTTTTATTAAACCTTCATAAACTAGAGTGAGATAGGATTTTCAAATGTTTGTAGCTGTGTTTGCCAAAAGCTAATTAACAAGATTAAGCTACGTAGTTTCTTTTTTTCCCACTGGGCAAACTAAAACAACTGTTAGAAAGATACCGCATATCTAATCTTAAATTAGTCTTATGTTACCATGTTTATGTCTAAACTTTAAAGTGGATTTAAAATACATCAACAGAGTGAAAGCTCTGACATTCCCCTAAATAACTATTCCAAATTGATAACAAAATAATGAAAAAGGCAAATAGATACATTGAGAATAACGGAATTAAACAGAGGATATTTTGGAAGGTTTGGATTGTCCTAAGAATATTTTTTTTTTAATTTACAATGTGAAATATGCCCGAATTTAACCAGTATAGCTGGTTAAATTATCTTCATAAAATTATTTACCATATTGACCCTGTGAAATGCATGTTAATGATATAATTTTTAAAATTATAGAAAACATCCTAATACTGCATAGTGAATTGTAATTATTATTCTATTTTTATGCTGTAATTTTTCTAACACATACCTCTACATATCAGTAATATGTGCTAAGAAAACTGTTGAGGGAGTGAGAAGAAATACTTAATATTAAAATTACCATTGTTTTAGTATATTATCACCTTCCTAAATTGCTACAAAATGCAATTAAATATTTATACTAATAAAAATGTTAATTGGAAACATTTTTAGAAGTTATTTCAAGGTTCTTTGGGAATTATTGTAAGTATGTTATTTGGAATAAACAAGCCTATTTTGTGGGTAGACATTTTTTTGTGGGTAGGTAGCTTAAATTATAAACTCTCACTTTATTCTGATACTAACCAAAAAAACTAACTTGATATAAATTGTGTTTTTATATATTTAAAATGGATTTTGTCTATATTTAGTCATTTTTATTTATTTCTTTACCATCCAATTAAGAAGTAAATACATAATTGTTTATACCAAGGATTCTCAGCATGCATTATTGACATCTGGATAATTCTCTTTTATAGGGGACTGTGCTATGCATTGTAAAAATTTAGCAACTCTTTGGTCACTACCCATTAGAAGCCAGTGGCACCTTCCTGGATATTTTTGACAATCAAAACTGTTTCAAGACATTATCAAATGTCTCCTAAAAGAGAAAAGGGAAAAATAACCCTCCATTCCTGATTGAGAACCACTAATTTATGTGTATGCCTGAGTGTATAAAAATGATGGAAAATTCCAGTGCACCAAGTCATACACAATTTAAATCTGCCAAAATTTATGTAAAATTACATAATGCATAAGAGTAGAAATACTAAAAATTAAGTATAGGAAATTTTTATTGAATGCTAATATTTTCCTTTTGAAATTTAATATAGCATAGAAAATACCAATTACAAGATTACTTACATGAAAAAAATTTTAGTAATACATTTTGTTTAAAACAATATTTTTAGAATTATGATTTCAATAGAAAAATTCTTAGATAATTTACATCTTATAGTTCGTCTAAGTCTTCAGAGTGATATGCATTTTACACTTAAAGCACATCTCAATTCAGGTGTTAAATTTTAGTTGAAACTACTTGATCTGTAGTTAAATTTCCTTAATTTCACAGTTGAAAAATGGATTCACATATCCAACACATTCAAACACATGAAAAAGTAACCTAATTGATTTTAATAATTTTTCTAATAGTTTGGATTATCCTACTTGCTTAGTTTCTCCAATAATTGAATTAAGTGCAAAAATCATTTTCCTTTAATAATATCCTTCACGTTGATAAAATGGTTAGTCTCTTTTAGAAAAATTGGTTTGTCTAAAGCAAGAACACATCGTTTTCAAAACGAAGCCTATCCAAGAGAATTAAATAATTTTGTGTCAACTCAGTATTATTAACAAAGGATTCAAAGGAGAATTGTGTGAATTTAAAACCACCTGCAAACATATTAATATTAAAGATTACTTCAAATGTTTCTTATATTTATCAATATACCAAACACTATCAATGACAATTAAAATTCTCTATATATTGATTCATGTTAGAAAAATATATAACATAGTATTTATTGGTATTATGGAAAGTTTCAATTTCAACTGAAGTTCACAGTTGTCAAACAAAAGTAACAATAAGAGGGTTTTTTCTTTGATGTTTCAAACTTATTTGCATGCAGTGTATATATTGGTGAAAAATTTTATATCCTATTCTTATTTTTGTCTTTTTTTATTGTAAACAAATGGGATACATGTTGTTTCTCTGTTTGTACATGGCGTAAAGGCATACCATTTGTGTAATCCTAAATTTACATAGGGTAATGTTGTTTGATTCATTCTGCTATTTTTCCCTTCCCCCACCTGTCCCACCCCGCTTTTCCCTCTATACAGTCCTTCCTTCCTCCATTCTTGCCACCCTCCCTAACCCTAACTCTAACGCTACCACTAACCTCTCCCTCTCCCCATTATGTGTCCTCATCCACTTATTAGCGATATCATTCATTCTTTGGTTTTTGGAGATTTGCTTATCTCACTTAGCATGATATTCTCCAATTTCATCCATTTGCCTGCAAATGCCATAATTTTATCATTCTTTATGGCTGAGTAATATTCCATTGTATATATATACCACAGTTTCTTTATCCATTCATCAACTGAAGGACATCTAGGTTGGTTCCACAATCTGGCTATGGTGAATTGAGCAGCTATGAACATTGATGTGGCTGTATCTCTGTAGTATGCTGATTTTAAGTCCTTTGGGTATAGGCTGAGAGGTGGGAGAGCTGGGTCAAAGATTTCTAAGGAATCTCCACACTGCTTTCCAGAGTGGCTGCACTAATTTGCAGCCCCATCAGCAATGTATGAGTGTACGTTTCTCCCCACATCTTCGTCAGCACCTATTGTTGCTTGTATTCTTGATAATCGCCATTCTAATTGGGGTGAGATGGAATCTTAGGGTGGTTTTGATTTCCATTTCTCTTATTACAAGAGATGTTGAACATTTTTCCATATGTTTGTTGATTGCTTGTAGATCTTCTTCTGTGAAGTGTCTATTTCCTTAGCCCATATGTCGATTGGATTATTTGTATTCTTGGTGTAGAGTTTCTTGAGTTCTTTATAGATTCTGGAGATTAGTGCTCTATCTGAGGTATGATTGGCAAAGATTTTCTCCCACTCTGTAGGTTCTTTCTTCGCATTGCTGATAGTTTCCTTTGCTGAGAGAAAGCTTTTTAGTTTGAATCTATCCCAGTTATTGATTCTTGCTTTTATTTCTTGTGCTATGGGAGTCCTGTTGAGGAAGTCTGGTCCTAAGCCGACATGTTGAAGATCTGGACCTACTTTTTCTTCTATAATCTGCAGGGTCTCTGGTCTGATTCCGAGGTCCTTAATCCATTTTGAGTTTAGTTTCGTGTATGGTGAGAGATATGGGTATAGTTTCATACTGTTGCATATGGATTTCCAATTCTCCCAGCACCATTTGTTGAAGAGGCTATCTTTTCTGTATTGCATATTTTTGACACCTTTGTCTAGTATGAGAAAATTGTATTTATTTGGGTTTATGTCCATGTACTCTATTCTGTACCATTGATCTACCTTTCTATTTTGGTACAAATACCATGCTTTTTTTGTTACTATTGCTTTGTAGTAGAGTTGAAGTTCTGGTATTGCGATATCCCCTGTTTCACTCTTTCTGCTAAGGATTGCTTTAGCTATTCTGGGTTTCTTATTCTTCCAGATGAATTTCATAAGTGCTTGCTCTATTTCTGTAAGGTACATCATTGGGATTTTAATTGGAATTGCATTGAATCTGTATAGCACTTTTGGTAGTATGGCCATTTTGACAATATTAATTCGGCCTATCCAAGAACATGGGAGATCTTTCCATCTTCTAAGGTTTTCTTTAATTTCTTTCTTTAGTGTTCTGTAGTTCTCATTGTAGAGGTCTTTCACCTCTTTTGTGAGATTGATTCCCAAATATTTTATTTTTTCGAGGTTATTGTGTATGGGGTAGTTTTCCTAATTATTCTTTCCTAAGATTCATCACTTATGTATAAAAATGCATTAGATTTATGTGCATTGATCTTATATCCTGCTACTTTACTGAATTCACTTATGAGTTCTAAGAGTTTTCTGGTGGAATTTCCTGGTTCCTCTAAGTATATAATCATATCATCAGCAAATAGGGATAGTTTGAGTTCTTCTTTTCCTATTCGTATCCCTTTAATTTCTTTGGTTTGTCTAATTGCTCTGGCTAGAGTTTGAAGGACGATATTGAATAGAAGTGGTGAAAGAGGGCATCCCTGCCTTGCTCCAGTTTTTATGGGGAATGCTTTCAGTTTTTCACCATTTAGAATGATATTAGCCATGGGCTTAGCATAAATGGCCTTTACAATGTTAAGGAATGTTGCCACTATCCCTATTTTTTCTAGTGTTTTGAGCATGAAGGGGTGCTGTATTTTATCAAATGCTTTTTCTGCATCTATTGAAATAATCATGTGATTCTTGACTTTAAGTCTATTGATATGGTGAATTATATTTATTCATTTCCTGATGTTGAACCAACCTAGCATCCCTGGGATGAAACCCACTTGATCATGGTGCACTATCTTTTTAATATGTTTTTGTATGTTATTTGCTAAAATTTTGTTGAGAAGTTTTGTATTGATGTTCATTAAGGATATTGGTGTGAAATTTTCTTTCCTCGATGTGTCTCTGTCTGGTTTGGTATTAGTGTGATATTGGCTTCATAGAATGAGTTTGGGAGGGTTCCCTCCTCTTCTATTTTATGGAATACTTTGAGAAGTATTGGAATGAGCTCTTCTTTAAAGGTTTTGTAGAACTCGGCTGAGAATCCATCTGATCCTGGACTTTCTTTGTTGGTAGGCTTTTGATGACTTCTTCTATTTCATTACTTGAAATTGATCTATTTAAATTGTGTATGTCCTCCTCGTTCAGTTTAGGTAATTCATATGTCTCTAGAAACCTGTTGATGTCTGAAATTTTCTATTTTGTTGGAGTATAGATTTTGAAAATAGCTTCTAATTATGTTTTGTTTTCAATCATGTCTGTTGTGATATTTCCTTGTTCATTCCAAATTTTAGTGATTTGGGTTTTTTCTCATCTTCTCTTTGTTAGTGTGGCTAAAGTTTTATCAATTTTGTTTATTTTTTTGAATAACCAACTATTTATTTTGTCAATTTTTTGTATTGTTTCTTTTGTTTCAATTTCGTTGATTTGGGCTCTTATTTTAACTATTTCCTATCTTCTACTACTTTTGGTGCTGCTCTGTTCTTCTTTTTCTAGGGTTTTGAGCTGTAGTGTTAGATCGTTTATTTGTTGACTTTTACTTCTTTTATTAAATGCGCTCCATGAAAAAAATTTTCCTCTAAGTACTGCTTTCATAATGTCCCAGAAATTTTGATATGATGTTTCTTTGTTCTCATTTACCTCTAAGAATTTTTTAATTTCCATCCTAATACCTTCTGTTATCCATTCATAATATAATAGCATATTGTTTAAACTCCAGGTGTTGTAGTAGTTTCTGTTTTTTACTCTTTCATTTATTTCTAACTTCAATCCATTATGATATGATAGAATACAAGGAGTGTCTCTATCTTCTTGTATTTGCTAACATTAGCTTTGTGGCATAATATATGGTCTATTTTAGAGAAGTATGGATGTGCTGCTGAGAAGAAAGTATATTCATTCTTGGTTTCATGGTATACTCTATAAATGTCTGTTAAGTCTGAATTATTGATTGTGTTATTGAGATCTATGGTTTCTTTGTTCAATTTTTGTTTGGAAGCTCTGTCCAGTGGTGAGAGAGGCGTGTTAAAATCACCTAGTATTATTGTGTTATGGTCTATTTGGTGTCTGAAATTGAGAAGGATTTGTTTGATATACATGGATGAGCCACTGTTTGGGGCATACATGTTTATGATTGTTATATCTTGCTGGTTTGTGCTTCCCTTAAGCAGTATGAAATGTCCTTCTTTATCCCTTCTGACTAACTTTGGTTTGAAGTCCACATTATCTGAAATGAGGATGAATACTCCAGCTTTTTTGCTGAGTCCATGTGCATGGTATGTTTTTTCCCATCCTTTCACCTTTAGTCTATGGGTATCTTTTTCTATGACATCTCTTGCAGGCAACATATTGTTGGATCTTTCTTTTTAATCCAATCTGCCAGTCTATGTCTTTTGATTGATGAATTCAGGCCATTAACATTCAGGGTTATTATAGAGATATGATTCGGTTTCCCGGTCATTTGGTTCATTTTTTAAATTTTATTTATTTATTTATTTATTTGACACGACTTGGTTCCTTCTTTATTTGACAATTCCTTTAGGATAATTCCTCCCTTTGCTGATTTGCTTCTTTGTTTTTTATCTTTTCCTCATGGAATATTTTGCTGAGAATATTCTGTAATGCTGGCTTTCTTTTTGTAAATTCTTTTAGATTTTGTTTAACATGGAAGGATTTTATTTCATCTTCAAATTTGAAGGTAAGTTTTTCTGGGTGTAAGATTCTTGGTTAGCATCCGTTTTCTTTCAGGGCTTGAAAAATGTTGTTCCAGGCCCTTCTAGCTTTTATGGTCTGGATTGAAAAATCTGCTGATATCCGTATTGGTTTCTCCCTGAATGTAATTTGGTTCTTTTCTCTCACAGCCTTTAAAATTCTGTCTTTATTTTGTATGTTAGGTATTTTTATTATAATGTGCCTTGGTGTGGGTCTGTTGTAATTTTGTGTATTTGGAGTCCTATAAGCCTCTTGAACTTGATTTTCCATTTCATTCTTCAGATTTGGGAAATTTTCTGATAGTATTTCATTGGATAGTATTTCCTTTGGTTTGTTTCTCTAAGCCTTCCTCAATCCCAATAATTCTTAAATTTGGCCTTTTCATGATATCCCATAGTTCTTGTAGATTCTGTTCATGATTTCTTACCATCTTCTCTGTTTGTTCCACTTTGTTTTCAAGGTTAAATATTTTGTCTTCAATGTCTGAGGTTCTGTCTTCCAGTGTTCTATCCCATTGGATATGCTTTCTATGGAGTTCTTAATTTGGTTTATTGTTCCCTTCATTTCAAGGATTTCTGTTTGGTTTTTTTTTTCAATATCTCTGACTCTTTATTGAAATTATCTTTTGCTTCCTGTATTTGCTCTTTTAACTGTCGATTGGTGCGATCATTCGATGCCTGCATTTGCTCTTTCATCTCATCATTCAGTGCCTGCATTTGCTCTTTCAACTCATTGTTTGCTTCCCTGATCATTGTAATTATGTATATTCTGAACTCCTTTTCTGTCATCTTCTGCCATGCTGTCATTGGGTTTTATTGATGTAACATCTATATTTGTTTGGGGCATTTTCTTCCCTTGTTTTCTCATATTGTTCAGGTATCAGTAGACTGAGGAGATATTGCAGATTTCCTCTATTGACTTACAATGTCTCTGAAGATTTCTAGTATATCACCTCTTAGCCTTCAGTAGGCTGAAGTCTTGGAGGATGTTGATAGTGCGGTGCTCCACAAGGAAGCTGCCTCTCTAGTGGTGGTGGCCTTCAGGTGGGGTATATTCCCTGCTAGTGGGCAGAGTGCCTCCACTTGTTGACCAACGGTCATCCAAAGGGGAACTAGGCTGTGGGTTGAGGCAAGGCCTGTTTGGGCCTGTGTCTCTGGTTTTACCGTCCTTGTGGGAAATCCTCACACAGCAGGAAAGACTCACCTGGTGGGGAGGTCTCGCTGGTCAGTTCCCCTCCTAGAGGTTCCCCTCATTCTACAGCTACCACCTGGGCTGGGCTGCCGTCCTCTGCAACGTTCCCAGGGGCCCGGACCTACATCCTGGGCCTGGGAGCCTCACCCTTCACAGACGAGTCTCCTTTGGCTGCCTCTCCTCAGAGAATCTGCCCGCAGTCCTGGAACCTTTGCTCTAGCCCTAAGCGTGTCTCTGTGCGGCTCTTCCACCAAGAAGCCTCCTAGGTCCTGGGACCCTGCTCTGCACCTAATCGCCTGGCTATGCGGCCCCTCCCATGAGCAGCCACCTGGAGCCCCATACAATCGCTCTGAGTCCAAGCAACCCGCTGCACGCCTCTTCCTCCGGACAGCTGCCCAGTGTTCCGGTGCGGTCACTAGGGGTCCAAGCAACTCACTGTGTTCCTCCTCCTCCCCCCGCCAACTGCCCGTAGCCCTGGGCAGTCACTCCGAGTCCAAGTGACCCACCCCATTCCGCCTCCTCCTCTGGGTAGCCCCCTGGGTGTTCAGGAGTGGTCGCTTTGAGTCCAAACAACTCACCACTCACCTCCTCCTCTGAGCATCCACCTGGAGCTCTGATGCAGTCACTGCGAGTCCAAGCAACCCACCGTGCTCCTCCTCCTCCTCCTCCGGGCAGCCCCCTGGTGTCAGAAGTGGTCTCTTTGAGTCCAAACAGCTCGCTGTGCAGCTCCTCCTCTGGGCAGCCGCCTGGAGCCCCAGTGGTTGCTCCAAGTCCCAACGCTGTGCTGAGCAGCCTCCTCCACGATGCTCCCAGTTGTCGGAGTTCACTGCTTCAGCGGGGGGAGGGACGTATTGCTGGGCGGCTCTACTTCACAAAGTTCCCTGCGTTCCGGGACTACCGCCCCATCCGGGACGCCTCCCCAATGGGAGAGACTCACCCAGCTGCTTTGAGTTGGTCCCAAGTCTCTCAGTATCTCCTCTTTTGAATCCTGAGTCCTGGAGCAACATGAAATGCAGCCACCCTCTAGTCCACCATCTTGAAACCTTAAGTGAAAATTAATGATAGGTTTTTACAATTTTATCTGGATATAAAGAAAAGTATGATAAAGTTTGCTTATTTAAGTTATAAAATTTGATACTCTTTTATATATTGTACTTACCCATAAAACTACTACCACACTTTGGATGTTGAATATTTTAATTATATCAGAAAATTTCTTTATTTCCCTTTGCTATCCATCCTTTTCTAAACCCTCAACTTCAGACAATCACTAATCTGCTTTTGGTCACTATATAGAAATTTGAACTTTAATTTTTTTAAATAATTTTTTGTATATATTTTTAGTTGTCAGTGGGCCTTTATTTTACTTATTTATATGCAATGCTGAGAATCAAATCCAGTGTTTCACATATCATAGGCAAGCACTCTACCACTGAGCTACAACCCTAGGCCCACAAATTTTCATATTTTTAAGATTTTGTATTAATTTTTTTTAGTTATACATAGCAAGAGAATGTATTTTGATATATCATATGACATGGAAAACCATTTTTATGGTTTTACATGATATGTAGTTACACTGGTTCTGTATTCACATATGAACATAGGAAAGTTATATCTGATTCATTTTACTGTCTTTTCCAATTCCCATCCTTCTTGCCTTCTCCCCACTTTCCCCTGTCCAATCCAGTGAACCTGCACTCCCATCTGATCCCTGTCTATTGTGAGTCAGCATCACATATCAGGGAGGACATTCAGCCATTAGTTTTGGGGCATTGGCTTATTTTACGTAGCACGGCAATCTTTAGTTCCATCCATTTACCAGCAAATGCCTTATTTTATTCTTTAATATTTATTCTAATATTCCATTGTATATATGTACCACATTTTCTTTATCCATTCATCTGTTGAAGGGCATCTAGGTTTGTTCCACAATTGAATTGAGCTGCTATAAACATTGATGTGCATGTGTCACTGTAGTATGCTAATTTTAAGTTCTTTGGGTACAAACCCAGATGTGTGATAATTGGATCAAATGGTGGTTCCATTCCAAGTTTTCTGAGGAATCTCCATAATGTTTTCCAACTTGCACCAACTTGCAGTTCCACCAGCCATGTGTGATTGTACCTTTTCTCCCACATGTTCATGATGAGGATCAACATTTATTGTTACTTGTATTCCTGATAATTACCATTCTGCATAAAGTGAGATGAAGTCTTGGTGTAGTTTTAATTTGCATTTCTTTAACAGCTAGAGATGTTGAACACTTTTTTCTTTTTTTTAAATTAATTTTTATTGTAAACAAATGGGATACATGTTGTTTCTGTTTGTACATGGAGTAACAGCATACCATTTGCATAATCATACATTTACATAGGGTAATGATGTTTGATTCATTCTGTTATTTTTCCTCCCCCCACCCCTCCCTCCCCTCTTTGGTTAGATTGATGCCCAAGTATTGTATTTATTTATTTTTTTTTTTGAGGCTATTGCAAATGGAGTTGTTTTCCTCATTTCCCTTTCAGCTGTTTCTTTCCTTGCGTATAAAAATGCTTTAGATTTATGCATGTTGATTTTATAGCCTGCTATTTTGCTGAATTCATTGATGAGGTCTAGAAGTTTTCTGGAGGAGTTTTTTGGATCCGCTAAATATAGAATCATGTCATCAGCAAATAGTGACAGCTTAAGTTCCTCTTTTCCTATTCGTATCCCTTTAATTTCTTTAGTCTGCCTAATTGCTCTGGCTAGATTTTCGAGGACAATGTTGAATAGAAGTGGTGAAAGAGGACACACCTGTCTTGTTCCCATTTTTGAAGGGAATGGTTTCAGTTTTTCTCCATTAAGAATGATGTTGGCCATGGGCTTAGCATAAATAGCCTTTACAATGTTCAGGTATGTTCCCACTATCCCTATTTTTTCTAGTGTGTTGAGCATGAAGCGGTGTTGTATTTTGTTGAACACTTTTTCTTCATCAATTGAAATTCCATATGATTCTTATCCTTAAGTCTATTGATGTGATGGATTACATTTACTGATTTACAGATGTTAATCCATCCTTGCATTCCCAGGATGAACCCCACTTGATCATGGTACACAATTTTCTTAATATGTTTTTGGATACGGTTTGCTAATATTTTGTTAAGAATCTTTGCATCTATATTCATCAAGGATATTAGTCTAAAATTTCCTTTCCTTGTTGTGTCTTTTCCTGGTTTGGGTATGAGGGTGATATTAGCTTCACAGAATGAGTTTGGTAGGGTATCCTCCTTTTCTATTTCCTGGAATACTTTGCGAAGTATTTTCTTCTTTGAAGGTCTTGTAGAACTCAGCTGAGAATCCATCTGGTCCTGGGCTTTTCTTGGATGGTAGGTTTTTAATGGCTTCTTCTATTTCATAGCTTAATATTGATCTGTTTAAATTGTGTATGTCCTCCTGGTTCAGCTTGGGAGGAGCATATGTCTCTAGAAATTTGTCAATGTCTTTGGTAGTTTCTATTTTGTTGGAATACAGATTTTCAAAGTAGCTTCTCATTATATTATGTAACTCAGTGGTCTGTCGTGATATTTCCTTTTTCATCATGAATTTTAGTAATTTGAGTTTTCTCTCTCCTTCTCTTTGTTAGTGTGGCTAAGGGTTTGTCTATTTTGTTTACTTTCTCAAAGAACAAACTTTTTGTTTTGTCAATTTTTTGAATTGTTTCTTTTGTTTCAATTTCATTGATTTCAGCTCTGATTTTAATTATTTCCTGTCTTCTACTACTTTTTCTGTTATTCTCTTCTTCTTTTTCTAGGTCATTTAGAAATGAGCTGTAATGTTAGGTCATTTAGTTGTTGACTTTTCATTCTTTTCTGGAATGCACTCCATGCAATGAATTTTCCTCTTAGTACTGCTTTCTTAGTGTCCCAGAGATTTTGATATGTTGTATCATCGTTCTCATTGACCACTAAGAATTTTTTTTATCTCCTCTCTGATGTTTTCTGTTATCCATGTTTCATTGATTAGCATATTATTTAGTCTCCAGGTGTTGGAGTAATTTCTGTTTTTTATTTTGTCATTGATTTCTATTCTCAGTCCATTATGATCTGATAGAACACAAGGCAGTATCTCTATTTTTTTGCATTTCCTAAGGGCTGCTTTGTGGCATAACACATGGTCTATTTTTGAGAAGGTTCCATGTGCTGCTGAGAAGAAAGTGAATCTGCTCATTGATGGATGGAATATTCTATATATGTCTATTAAGTCTAGGTTATTCATTGTGTTATTGAGTTATATGGTTTCTTTGGTTGGATTTTGTTTGGAAGATCTATCTAGTGGTGACAGCGGTGTGTTAAAGTCACCCAGAATTATTGTGTTGTGGTCTATGTGATTCCTGAAATTGAGAAGGATTTTTTTGATGTACAGGGATGCACCATTGTTTGGGGCATAAATATTTACTATCATTATGTCTTCCCGATTTATGGCTCCCTTAAGCAGTGTAGAATGTCCTTCTTTATCCCTTCTGACTAACTTTGGCTTGAAGTCCACTTTATCTGATATAAGGATGGAAATCCCCTCTTTTTTACTGAGTGTGTGGTAGGTTTTTTTTTCCCATCCTTTTACCTTTAGTCTGTGGATGTCTTTTTCTATGAGATGAGTCTCTTGCAGGCAGCATATTGTTGGGTCTTTCTTTTTAATCCATTCTGCCAGTCTATGTCTTTTGATTGATGAGTTTAGGCCATTAAAGTTTAGGGTTATTATTGAGATATGATTTGTATTCCTAGTCATTTGGCTCTTTATTGGTTTTTAAGTTGGCTTGGTTTCTCCTTTGAGTGGTTTTTCTCTAAGGTAGTTCTGCCCTTTGCTGATCTACATTGCTGTTTTTCATTTCCTCCTCATGGAATATTTTGTTGAGAACATTCTGTAGCACAGGCTTTCTCTTTGTAAATTCTTTTAACTTTTGTTTATCATGGAAGGATTTTATTTCATCTTCAAATCTGAAGGCAAGTTTTGCTGGGTAAAGGATTCTTGGTTTGGCAACCATGTTCTTTCAGAGCTTGAAATACGTTGTTCCAGGCCCTTCTAGCTTTTAGAGTCTGGGTTGAGAAGACGGCTGCTATCCAAATTGGTCTCCCTCTATATGTAATCTGATGCTTTTCTCTCACAGCCTTCAAAATCCTATCTTTATTTTGAATGTTAGGCATTTTCATTATAATGTGCCTTGGTGTGAACCTGTTGTGATTTTGTGCATTTGGTGTTCTGTAAGCCTCTCGTATTTGATTTTCCATTTCATTCTTCAGGTTTGAGAAATTTTCTGATATTATTTCATTGAATAGGTTGTTCATTCCTTTGGTTTGTATCTCTGTACCTTCCTCAATCCCAATAATTCTTAAATTTGGTCTTTTTATGATGTCCCATAGTTCTTGGAGATTCTGTTCATGATTTCTTACCATCTTCTCTGTTTGGGCAACTTTATTTTCAAGATTAAATATTTTGTCTTCATTGTCTGAGGTTCTGTCTTCCAAGTGGTCTAGTCTTTTGGTGATGCTTTACATTGAGTTTTTATTTGGTTTATTGGTTCCTTCATTTCAAGGATTTCCATTTGTTTTTGTTTTTTGTTTTTTTTTTTTTTTTTTTTTTTTTTTTTGAGAAAATCTCTTTGTTGAAATGATCTTTTGCTTCCTGCAGGTGCACTTTCAGCTTATTGGTATTATCATTCATTGCCTGCATTTGCTCTCTTATCTCATCCTTTGCTTCGTGAATCATCTTAATCATGTATAATCTGAAGTCCTTTTCTGACATTTCTTCTAACATACTATCATTGGATTCTATTAATATAGAGTGTAGATTTGTTTGGATCATTTTCTTCCCTTGTTTTTTCATGTTGTTCATGTATCTTCCCCTCTAGCAGTACAGATCTGGGGTATTGTAGATTTCCCCCTGTAGGCTTATAGTGGCCCTATAGGTTTCCAAAACCCTTTCTTTAAGGGGAGATCAATATTAGCAGTGCCCAATTCAGACACTATGCAATCTTAGACCAGCCCCTATGAGGACAATAACAATATTGTCATAATAAACCAAATGAGTTCAAATATTATCTTCAGTAAAACAAACAGATTTGCAATAAGGTCTGTAGTTTCAAATGGAGGACAAAGAGGATGCAGAGGGATGTAGAATGTGGCTGTTAATGGGATAAGAAAGGAATATACAGAAGTTCTGGATAATAGAAAGGGTGAGAGTATAATCAAAAGAAATTGGATGTTAGCATGCATAAAAGGGAGAAAGAGACTCTGAGGGAACAGGTAAACAAAAGGAAAAGAGAGCAAGAAAAGTAAAGAAATAAAAACTTAAATTTTTTCAATAAGGAGAAAAGAGAAAATCTACAGTATAGCAGTCATATAGTAATGAAATCTCCCAGAGTTAAGTAGCCTGATACATGAGAGGTACCTGACAATGAGCTTCAAGTCTCCAGCAGGTGTCTCAGGATGGGTTTTGCCCCACCTAAAGATCAGAGCTACGGCTTCCAGGATTATCCATGATGGCCGCTCTAGCTTTTAAATGTGTTGGCAAATGGAGAGCTGCAGCTCAGGGTGTGGCCGTGGTCAGCAGGAGGTCCTGGAGGCAGGGTGCGGTTGGTCAGGCAGGGGTCCTGGAGGTTGGGGGTGTTTGGTGTGGTTGTGGGATCCTGGAGGCCAGTTGCAATCAGTCGGTCTGGGGTCCCGGTGATAGGGCGCAGTCAATTGGTTTGGGGGTCCTGCAGGTACTCTAGCAGGAACTTCCAGGCAACAGCAGGCAGCTGGTGCTCCACTGGCGGTCAGCGATCAGTTTGCTGACTGTTGTCGAACGATCAGGAGGTGAACCTTGTGGGTTGGGTGATGGATAGGTGTAAGGCAGGTGATGGACAGGCGAGAGGCAGGCAAATGGCAGATGATAGGTGCCTGACAGTGAGCAATCAAGAAACACATCCTCTGCTTGAAACTGGAGTTACGGAGCAACAAGGAACACAGCCTTCCTCTAGTCTGCCATCTTGGATCTCTTCTTGAACATTTTTTCATATATTTTTGATGAATCTTATTACTTCTGTGAAGTGCCTATTTGGTTCCTTTAGCCATTTATTAATTGGGTTATTTGGTTTTTTGATGTTAAGATTTTTGAGTCTTATATATCCTGGAAATTAATGCTGTATCTGAGTTGCAGGTAGCAAAGATTTTCTCCCATTATATAGGCTCTCTCTTCACATTCTTGATTATTTACTTTACTGTGAAGAAGCTTTGTAGTTTGATTGCATCCCATTTGTTGATTCTTGATTTTACTTCTTGCACTTTATGAGTCTTGTTAAGGAAGTTGGTTCCTAGGCTGACATGATGGAGATTTGGGCCTATTTTTTCTTCAGTTAGGTGCAGGGTCTCTGATCTAAAGCCTAAGTCCTTGATCTACTTTGATTTGAGTTTTGTGCAGGGTGAGGGATGGGAATGTATTTTTATTTTGTACAGATGTATTTCCACTTTTCTCAGCACCATATTTTGAAGAGGCTATCTTTTCTCCAATGAATGTTTATGGCTGTTGTCTAGTATGAGATAACTGTATGTATGTGGGCTTGTTTCTGTGTCTTCTATTCTGTACCATTGGACTATATGCCTGTTTTGGTGCCAATACCATGCCATTTTTGTTACTATATCTTTGTAGTGTAATTTAAGTTCTGGTATTGTGATGCCTCCTGCTTCACTTTTCTCACTGAGGATTGCTTTGGTTATTCTGGGCCTGTTATTTTTCCAAATGAATTTCATGACTGCTTTTTCTATGTCTATGAAGAATGCGAATTTTTTATTGAGCCTTTTGATCCATGAGTATACTGTATTTATTCAGACATTCTTTTATTTATCTCATTAATATTTGGCATTTTCTATGTAAAAAGTGTTATGTGTTTATTATTAAATTTATTAATATGGATTTTGGTGCTAATATAAATGTATTTTTATATTAACTAAGCCATCCTAAAACCATTTGTTAGTTTTACTAATTATTAAATAAATTGGATTTGATTTCCTGCCTAAACAATATCAACTGAAGTTTAAAAAGAAGGATAATTTTACTTCTTTCTTTATGATCTTTATGTATTTTCTTTCTTTTTCCTTGATTTATTGTGATGGCTATGAGGTCCAGTCAATGTCAAAGAGGAGTTTATACAGGGAAAAAACTAAAGTGTGCTATTAGATTTATCATCAGACACTGTAAGCTAGAAGAAAATGAAACAATATATTTAAAATACAAGAAAGAAAGAAAAAAACAATTTAAAATTATTTATGCAGAGTAAATACTTTCAAAACTGGAGGTAAAATACAATTTTTTTCAGAAATACAAAAACACAAGGAAGTTATCACTAGGAATTCTTTTTTTTTTTTAGTTGTAGATGGACAAAATACCTTTTTAATTGTATTTATTTATTTTTATGTGGTGCTAAGGATTGAACTCAGTGTCTCCTATGTGCAAGGCAAGTGCTCTACCACTGAGCAACATCCCTAGACCCTGTCACTAGCAAGTCTTCACAGAAGAAATGTTAGATAAAGTCCTTTATGTAGAAGAAAATGATAGAAGGTGGAAATATGGGCTTACAAAAAGGAATAAAGAGCACCAGTAGTAGTAACTTCATGGGTAAATATAATGCTCGCCAGGGCTAACATCAGCATTGAGAAAGGCCTTGAGTTCTGCTCACTAAGGGGAGGAATCATGTCCATTTTTGGTTGTTAAACAGTTCAGTGGAAAAACATCTCGGTTTTGCCAAAATATTATTGCACAAGACCCCGTTTTTGGTGGAATTTGTAAATTGAGGGCCTCATTGAGCCAGTAGCTTTATTTACTTCAGGGGGCAAAATGGGTGATAAGGTTCTCCCTAGTAGATACTTGACTTTTTAAAATGTAAAGACAAGAGGGCATAAGGATCAGGCAAACTGTAATGCTAAGTGTACCATTTCAATTTGATAAGTGTGGCTTGTGGGGTACTCCATGTTAGTCACTGAGACTAGATTTTCCTATCCCAAAACGGGAATGTCAGTCTCGAGGGTCACAACGCATCTGTAGCTCAGATATTCAATGTTGAAAGAGCCAAGAAGCATGCTAACATCTTCTTTACAAATGGAGTGTGCCTGGTAACCATTAGGAAGGTGTATCTGGAATGTCCCACAAAGGCCGACTGTTAATGACCTAGTCCCCAGCAGGGTTCTGTAATGAGGTAGTGGGACCTTTAGGAGTCAGGGCATAGTGAGAGGCCAAGGAGTCACTGGTGGTCTGCTCTTGAAGGGGATAGTACCTCATCCCCTTCCTCTTCTTCTTTTCTTCCCAGACATGAGGTGAACAGTTTTACACTGCCACTCATTCCTGCCATGATGGGCTGGCTGCCTTGCCACACACCCAAAAGCCATGGAACTAAGGGATCATGGATTAAAACTTCCACAACTGTGAGTCAAAATAAACCTTTCCTCCTTATAATTTGATTAATACAGATGACAACTTCTAAACTCTGAGATCCTGTGGTTTGGCACAGTCTGTTTTTGCCAGAGGGTCCAATAAGAAAAATCATTTGTCACAAAGATTTATAGCTCAAATAGATTACTAAAATTGTGAGACTTCAAAGGTAGAGGAAGGCTTTGGCTTACTGGATAGCTTCCAGTTTAGCTTGTTGGTTTGGGAATCACTCAAAGGTTGTTAATATGATGTTAGCCAACTTAAATAACCAAATAGAGGGTCGAAAGGAGGCATGTACTCTACCCAGTACTCTAAATTCATGAAGTGTTACACCTTCCTTATGGTAGTAAAAGTCAGAAATGATTAATTTTTTCTCTGAAACTTATAGGGAAGCCCCCCAAATTTTTATTCATAGTGAAAGTTTCTGAACTCTTTTGTGACTATTTGACAACCCAGTGAACAAAGATATAGTATCTCCAAAGCCAGGACAATTGTGACTGAGGCTTCTGACTCACCTGCTATCAGGACATCATCAATATACCTAAATTTTTTTTTTTTACAGCATTTACATTGGATCAAACTGTGTGCTAAATGTTTTACTTAGACATGTAACTCTAACAAGTTTGTGAGGTATTATATTTTTTTTCCATTTTGTTTATTAAAAATCATAAATTTACATAGGGCAATGTTGTTTGATTCATTCTGTTATTTTTTCCCTTCCCCCCACCCCTCCCATCCCTCTTTTCCCTCTATATAGTCTTTCCTTCCTCCATTCTTACCACCCTCCTCATCGCTAACCCTAAACCTAACCCTAACCCTAATGCTAACCCCTCCTACCCCCCATTATATGTCCTCATCCGCTTATCAGTGAGATCATTCGGCTTATTTTTTTGAGATTGGCTTATCTCACTTAGCATGATATTCTCCAATTTCATCCATTTGTCTGCAAATCCCATAATTTTATCATTCTCCATGGCAGAGTAATATTCCACTGTATATATATATATATATATATATATATATATATATGCCACAGTTTCTTTATCCATTAATCAACTGAAGGGCATCTAGGTTGGTTCCAAAATCTGGCTATGGTGAATTGAGCAGCTATGAACATCGATGTGGCTGTATCTCTGTAGAATGCTGATTTTAAGTCCTTTGGGTATAGGACAAGGAGTGGGAGAGCTGGATCAAATGGTGGTTCCATTCCAAGCTTTCTGAGGAATCCCCATACTGCTTTCCAAAGTGGCTGCACTAATTTGCAACCCCACCAGCAATGTATGAGTGTACCTTTCTCCCCACATCCTCGACAACACCTATTGTTGCCTGTGTTCTTGATAATGGCCATTCTGATTGGGGTGAGATGAAATCTTAGGGTAGTTTTGATTTGCATTTCTCTTATTACTAAAGATGCTGAATATTTTTTCATATATCTGTTGATTGCTTATACATCTTCTTCTGTGAAGTGTCTGTTCATTTCCTTAGCGCATTTGTTGCTTGGATTATTTGTATTCTTGGTGTAGAGTTTTTTGAGTTCTTTATAGATTCTGGAAATTAGTGCTCTATCTGAAGTATGAGTGCCAAAGATATTCTCCCACTCTGTAGGCTCTCTCTTCACATTGCTGATAGTTTCCTTTGCTTTTTAGAAAGCTTTTTAGTTTGAATCTATCCCAGTGGTTGATTCTAGCTTTTATTTCTTGTGCTATGGGAATCCTGTTAAGGAAGTCTGATCCTAAGCCAACAAGTTGAAGGTTTGGACCTACTTTTTCTTCTATAAGACGCAGGGTCTCTGGTCTGATTCCGAGGTCCTTGATCCATTTTGAGTTGATTTTTGCGCAGGGTGAGAGATAGGGGTTTAATTTCATTCTGTTGCATATGGTTCTCCAGTTTTCTCAGCACCATTTGTTGAAGAGGCTATCTTTTCTCCATTGAATATTTTTGGCACCTTTGTCTAGTATGAGGAAATTGTATTTATTTGGGTTTGTGTCCATGTCCTCTATTCTGTACCATTGATCTACCTGTCTATTTTGGTACCAATACCATGCCATTTTTGTTACTATTGCTTTGTAATAGAGTTGAAGATCTGGTATTGTGATACCCCTGCTTCGCTCTTTCTTCTGAGGATAGCTTTAGCTATTCTGGGTTTCTTATTCTTCCAGATGAATTTCATAATTGCTTGCTCTATTTCTGTAAGGTACACCATTGGGATTTTAATTGGAATTGCATTGAATCTGTATAGCACTTTTGGTAGTATGGCCATTTTGACAATATTGACTTCCTATCCGTGAACATGGGAGATCTTTCCATCTTCTAAGGTTTTCTTTATTTTCTTTCTTTAGTGTTCTGTAGTTCTCATTGTAGAGGTCTTTCACCTATTTTGTGAGATTGATTCCCAAGTATTTTATTTTTTACAAGGTTCTTGTGAATGGGGTAGTTTTCCTAATTATTCTTTCCAAAGATTCATCACTTATGTATAAAAATGCATTGGATTTATGAGCATTGATCTTGTAACCTGCTACTTTACTGAATTCACTTATGAGTTCTAAGAGTTTTCTGGTGGAATTTCCAGGTTCCTCTAAATAAATAATCATGTCGTCAGCGAACAGGGATAGTTTGAGTTCTTCTTTTCCAATTCGTATCCCTTTAATTTCTTTGGTTTGTCTAATTGCTCTGGCTAGAGTCTCAAGAATGATGTTGAATAGAAGTGGTGAAAGAGGGCATCCCTGCCTTGTTCCAGTTCTTAGGGGGAATGCTTTCAGTTTTTCACCATTTATAATGATATTGGCCATGGGCTTAGCGTAGATGGCTTTTACAATGTTAAGGAATGTTCCCACTGCCCCAATTTTTTCTAGTGTTTTGAGCATGAAGGGATACTGTATTTTATCGAATGCTTTTTCTGCATCTATCGAAATAACCATGTGATTCTTAACTTTTAGTCTGTTGATATGGTGAATAACATTTATTGATTACCTGATGTTGAACCAACCTTGCATCCCTGGCATAAAACCCACTTGATCGTGGTGCACTATCTTTTTAATATATTTTTGTATGCCATTTGCTAAAATTTTGTTGAGAATTTTTGTGTCAATGTTCATTAAGGATATTGGTCTGAAATTTCCTTTCCTCGATGTGTCTCTGTCTGGTTTAGGTATCAGGGTGATATTGGCTTCATAGAATGACTTTGGGAGGGTTCCCTTCTCTTCTATTTTATGGAATACTTTGAGAAGTATTGGAATGAGCTCTTCTTTAAAGATTTTGTAGAACTCGGCTGAGAACCCATCTGGTCCCAGACTTTTCTTTGTTGGTAGGCTTTTGATGACCTCTTCTATTTCATTGCTTGAAATTGATCTATTTAAGTTGTGTATGTCCTCCTCCTTCAGTTTAGGTCATTCATATGTCTCCAGAAACTTGTTGATGTCTTCGAGGTTTTCTGTTTTGTTGGAGTATAGATTTTCAAAATAGCTTCTAATTATGTTTTGTATTTCACTTGTGTCTGTTGTGATATTTCCTTTTTCATTCTCAATTTTAGTAATTTGAGTTTTCTCCCTCTTTCTCTTTGTTAGTGTGGCTAAGGGTTTATCAATTTTGTTTATTTTTACAAAGAACCAACTATTTATTTTGTTAATTTTTCTGATTGTTTCTTTTGTTTCAATTTCATTGATTTGGGCTCTTATTTTAACTATTTCCTGTCTTCTATTACTTTTGGTGTTGGTCTGCTCTTCTTTTTCTAGGGCTTTGAGCTGTAGTGTTAAGTCATTTATTTGTTGATTTCTACTTCTTTTGTTGAATGCGCCCCATGAAATAAATCTTCCTCTAAGTATTGCTTTCATAGCGTCCCAGAGATTTTGATATGATGTGTCTTTGTTCTCGTTTACTTCTAAGAATTTTTTTATTTCCCTCTTGTGTCTTCTGTTATCCATTCATCATATAATAGTGTATTATTTAATCTCCAAGTTTTGGATACATTTCTGTTTTTTATTCTGTCATTTATATCTAATTTCAATCCATTATTATCTGATAGAGTACAAGGTAGTATCTCTATCTTCTTGTATTTGCTAATAGTAGCTTTGTGTCATAAAACATGATCTATTTTAGAGAAGAATCCATGTGCTGCTGAGAAGAAAGTGTATTCATTCTTTGTTGGATGGCATATTCTATATAAGTTGGTTGAGTCTAAATTGTTGATTGTGTTATTGAGATCTATGGTTTCTTTATTCAATTTTTGTTTGGACGAGCTATCCAGCAGTGAGAGAGGTGTGTTAAAATCGCCTAGTATTATTGTGTTGTGGTCTATTTGATTTCTGGAATTGAGAAGGATTTGTTTGACGTACATGGATGAGCCAATGTTTGGGGCATAGATGTTTATGATTGTTATGTCTTGCTGATTTATCCTTCCCTTAAGCAGTATATAATGTCCTTCTTTATCCCTTCTGACTAATTTTGGCTTGAAGTCCACATTATCTGAAATGAGGTGGATACTGCAGCTTTTTTGCTGTGTCCGTGTGCATGGTATGTTTTTTCCCATCCTTTCACCTTTAGTCTATGGGTATCTCTTTCTATGAGATGAGTCGCTTGCAGGCAGCATATTGTTGGATTTTTCTTTTTAATCCAATCTGCCAGTCTATGTCTTTTGATTGATGAGTTCAGGCCATTAACATTCAGGGTTATTATTGTGATATGATTTGTATTCCCCGTTATTTGACTCATCTTTGTTTTTTGACATAATTTGGTTTCTCCATTATTTGGCTATTCCTTTAGGCTAGTTCCTCCCTTTGCTGATTTGCATCGTTGTTTTTCATCTCTTCCTCATGGAATATTTTCTGAGAATGTTCTGTAATGCCGGCTTTCTTTTTGTAAATTCCTTTAGCTTTTGTTTATCATGGAAGGATCTTATTTCATCATCAAATCTGAAAGTAAGTTTTGCTGGGTATAAAATTCTTGGTTGGCATCCATTTTCTTTCAGGGCTTGGTAAATGTTGTTCCAGGCCCTTCCAGCTTTTAGGGTCTGGATTGAAAAATCTGCTGATATTCTTGTTGGTTTCCCTCTGAATGTAATTTGATTCTTTTCTCTTGCGGCCTTTAAAATTCTGTCTTTATTTTGTATGTTAGGTATTTTCATTATAATGTGCCTTGGTGTGGGTCTGTTGTAATTTTGTATATTTGGAGTCCTATAAGCCTCTTGTACTTGGTTTTCCATTTCATTCTTCAGATTTGGGAAATTTTCTGATATTATTTCATTGAATAGATTGTTCATTCCTTTGGTTTGTTTCTCTAAGCCTTCCTCAATACCAATAAGTTTTAAATTTGGCCCCTTCATGATATCCCATAATTCTTGTAGATTCTGTTCATGATTTCTTACCATCTTTTCTGTTTGGTCAACCTTGTTTTCAAGATTAAATATTTTGTCTTCAATATCTGAGGTTCTGTCTTCCAGGTGTTCTATCCTATTGGTTATGCTTTCTATGGAGTTTTTAACTTGGTTTATTGTTTCCTTCATTTCAAGGATTTCTGTTTGTTTTTTTTTTTTTTTTCAGTATCTCTAACTCTTTATTGAAATGCTCTTTTGCTTCCCGTATTTGCTCTTTTAACTGGTGATTGGTGCGATCATTTAATGCCTGCATTTCCTCTTTCATCTCCTCGTTTGCTTCCCTGATTGTTTTAATTATGTACATTCTCAACTCCCTTCTGACATTTCTTCTGCTGTGCTGTCATTGGGTTTTATTGATATAGTATCTAGGTTTGTTTGGGACATTTTCTTCCCTTGTTTTCTCATATTGGTCAGATGTCAGTGGGACTTTGTAATATTGCAGATTTCCTCTATTGGCTTATAGTGTCCCTGTAGATTTCCAGTGTATCACCTCCCAGCCTTCAGTAGCCTAAAGTCTTGGAGTAACTTCATAATGCAGTGCTTCTGAAGAACGCTGCCCCTAGCTCACTACTGGTTCCAGGAGAGAGACCTGGAGAGGTCTCTGGCTGCCCTACCCTTGTCCCAGTGGCTGCTTGGGGGTCAGAGGTCTCCGCTTGCTCTGGCACTTGTAGCTGGCTCTGTGTAGAAAGGCTCTCACTGGGTGGTCTGCTCTGAGAAGCTAGCCTAGAAAGGCACTTCCTGCCGGAGGGAGCCTGGCTGCTTGGGGAAGTCCCTGGCTGCCCTGTGCTGGTCTCTGAAGCAACCTGCAGGGCGGGCTGGAGCTGGCCACGGGGCCGGCAGGAGCTGGCCGCGCGCCGGTTCTGTGCAGAAAGCCTCTCACTGCGAAGCTGGGGATTCTGGCCCTGTGGGAGGAGCTCACCACCAGAGTGCTCAGGGCTGCCTGTGGGAGACTCTATCTGCCCTGTCCTACTCTAATAATCCACCCGAATCCGGGCCTTTCACCCAGCTGAGCTTCACTGGGTGGGGGAAACTCACCCCATGGTTCTATTTTAGTTTGAGTCTCTCAATGCCTCCCCTTCTTGAATCCTGGGTACTGGAGTGCTGGAGATGCAGTCACCCTCTAGTCCGCCATCTTGGTTCGCCCCGTGGAAAAAGCCTGCAGCTGGAGGGGGGCAAGGCCACCTGGAGAGGTCTCTGGCTGCCCAACCCTGGTCCCAGAAGCTGCTTGTGGGTCGGAGGTCTCACCTGGCTTGGTGACTTGTAGCTGGCTCTGCGTAGAAAGGCTCTCACTGGGCAGTCTGCTCGAGAAGCTAGCCTAGAAAGGCGCTTCCCGCCAGAGGGATATAACTAAATATTTAAGATAAGAGGATAGAAGTTCTCCCATTGTCCAATGGGACAATCCCACTGATGGCAGACGATAATGGAATGTGTCCCCACTAACACTTCTCTACACGGCACACTTCCCGATTAGGAGAATCCCTTGGCATACATGAGACAGGGAAATATGACCATATCATACATCCATTTAAGATGTAGAAGCAACAGGACACTGCCTAGCCCAAAAGGCCTCAACCACATGTCACCTTTGCTTCCTTTCTTCCTGTGAAATATGGACCAAATTTCATCAGTTGAATTTGAGTGTCTGTTTCCCCCATGGAACCATGTAGGATTGTGTGTTGGTGCCCTGTATACAACAAATAAATAAAAGTGTTCATCCTTCCCCTGAGTTCTCCATCACACTTTAGCAGGTATCTGTGGACATGTATGCCTTGGATCCTTAGTCTTTGAACTAGAGAATTTAATTAATTTACTTTTAATATGTTCATCAATATGTTATTGTAGATATCTCCTTCCTATAATTTGTTTTTAATACCTCTTTTGCAATGAAGTATTTTACTACTCCATTTTACTCTTTTGAAGTTTGCACCACTTTCACTTGTCATTTAGGAGTATTCATAACAATTATAGCACACATCTTTGATGTATGGCAATTTAATTGTTTTTACCACTCCCCTTATTATGCTAGAAACTTTAGGAACAATTTAGTTCCTCTTACCTCCTCCCATCCCTTCTTAAAATCACTACTATACATTTTAACAATAAATGTTTTATTTAAATCAGTAAGACATTACCATTATCATTTTTTTTACAGTCGATGTTCATTTACACTTACCTGTACACTTGTTTTTTAAATGCACTTCATTCTTATTGCACTTTTATTTTTTTCCTCTAGGATACACTTCCTTTAGTGTTTCTTTTAAGGACCTCAGTATTCTTCTCTGGAAATGTGTGTATTTTTGTTCATTTTTGAAGGGTCTTTCACTGATTAATAGGTCCTGTGTTGGGAGCGATCATCTTGTGGCTTTAACTGTACCATTCCACTGTCTTATGAGCTTCATTCTTCTTCCGTAGAAGTTAGCTTTAACTCTCATTGTTGTTCCTTTCAAGATAGCATTTCTCTTCCTCAGGTTGCTTCACAGTTTTCCCATCTTTGCTTTTCTGTGATTTTATTAGGATGTGGATCTTCCCTGTATTTATTTTGTCTGAGTGTTAGAACTTCTTTCATCTTTTGCTTGATGTTTGTATCAGTTTTGCAAACTTCTTGCATTTATCTCTTAAAATATAGCCTCTACCTTATTTTTCTCTTCTCTCTCATTGAGACTCAAGTCACATGTGTATTAAACATTTATCACACAAATCTCCTACAACTCCTCTGTTTTAATACTTTTACATCAACTTTGGATTTCATATTGACCTATTAATAACATTAATCACTTTCTGCTATGTTCATTCTGCTTATATAACAATTTATGATCACTATTTTCAGTTGCAGCAAGTTGCAGAAGGCTGTTTCTTTCCTGTTATAGATGTCAATTCTCTGCCAAAATCTTCATCTTTTTATCTATTGTCTACTATTCCAGTATTCTAAACACAGTTATTTTGAAGAACATGACAATTAATTGCAGTATCTCATTCATCCATGAGTCTGTTTATTCTGTTTTATTTTGTTTTAATTTGAGTCTTCTTATTATGCCTAGTAATATTTATTAAATGTTAGTTTTTGTGTATTTCAAACAATTGTGGTATCTTCATGTGGTACTGTATTCCTGCAGACAGCATTTGCCTTTCCCTCGTTAGGCTGAAACAACAGAGGCTTGTGTAGTCTCTTCCCAGTCACGGGAACTGAGAATCGAAGGCTATTCACGTTTACTCTACTTCTGAGTCTTCCTGACTCCAACAAGAGCTCTGAGTATGGCATCTGCCAGTTTTGGATACTAAACTATAATTATCATCTTATGTGACTGTTGGTAGCACTTTTGTGCCTTCCAGAAACTTATACCTTAGCCTTTCAATTTCCTGCACCAAATTTCACTGTAACTCTGCTGGTTCCTCTGTCCTCCTGCAGTATCCTCTTTGGAGTCCAAGTTGAGATTCTGAACCTCCTGTTCCTGCCTAGAGTCATCAACTGACCCCAGGTAAAGGCAAAGACAAATTATTTTTCCTTTGAGACGTCTGACTCCAAAACCTGTATGTCATTTTCGAACCTGAGCACAGGCAATGGCAAAGACAGACGTGACTGGCAGGCATCAAGGGAAAGTCTGCCCTTTCCACACCATCCATGAGGCCACCAGTGATTTGCTGTCTCTGAAAGGAGTTGTATGTAGGCCGTTCCCATATTTACTTATATACTTAGTCTGGGCACCTTAGGTCTTTTTATCTGAGGCCTTGAACCCAGGTGCCTCCAGTTCTGACTCAGTGCACAGTACTTTTCCACATCTACTTCTTTCTTCCCCTTCCCCTCTCTCCAAGCTCATAGAACTGGGGTCCTTTTGCTTAATGCATCCTCAGTGGTGAGATGACCTGTGTTTATCCACCTGCCCCTGGACTGGAGCACATCCATGGATTTAAATGAAATTGGAGAGTCAGAATTATTTTTTCCCTGGTTGTAGTTTCTTGTTTATGCCATTTCTTTCAGTGATTAAGGCTTAACTCTTTCACTGTCAACTGTTGTTTTAATGGGGTTCACTTAACACTTCAGATTACTCTTCATAAATAATCTTTGGTTATTGTTTGGTTTTTAAAACTAGCTTCAAGTGTGTCTGAGAAATAGATAGTCCTATAACTGAGAGCAGGTCATATTAGGGTCTGTGCCATTATAAGAGGGAAATGATTTTAAGACAGGCAATTAATAGTCTCTTCCATGTATGCACATTTCTGCTCTGGTTCCATGTTACCTTTTCCACCTGCCTCTCTTCATGCTCTTGTATGTCTAACCCTGACTAAAGTGATTATGCAAGATATGTAAGCTCTTCAGGTACATAAAGCTGGTGACATGACCAAAGATGAGGCAGTTGTAAATTAGCAATACTAGTGATTTCAAGTTACTAAATACAAAGAAGTATAAGGTGAATAAATTTTGAAGATCTAATGCACAGCATGGTGATTATAGCTAGTAATACTGTATTATTATCTTGAAATTTGCTAAGAGAGCAGATTTTAAGGCAACCATGTATTGTGATGGATGTGTTGATTAATTTGTGGTCATCATTGAACAAAGTATACATATATTGAAACATCACCTTGTTCACCTTGGATATATATAATTTTATTTGTCAATTATATAAACATTCACAATTTTTAACTAGGTCTTAATAAAAAAATAAGCAAAAAATTATATAGAAATAAATATACATAACCTAAAACAATGCCTTGCAAATTAGAGGTACGCTGGACTAAGTCTATGTATATCTTCAATTTTATAAATATTATATGGCTAAAAGTCACATTTGTTAATGTGTCCTGAAATGGTCTAGCTTTGATTTTTTAAACTGATTTTTTCCTCATCATGTAGACTGCTCCAAAAGAAGACAACAAAAATTATTTAATAGTAATCTCAATTTCATATAGTTATTTTTCTGATAATTGCAGCTTAATACTTTTTTATTTATATGCCTTGCTTGCTGATAGGAAAAAAATGAACACACACACACACACACACACATAAATGACTAATGCTTTTGAGTATTCATTACCAAAATGAACATAATAATTTGTAAATCTTATAATTGCATATTTTAATGAGTTTATTTATTATAATTATATACTTTAATGAGTTTTATTTATAATAGATACATACCTAATAGAATTGATCAATGAGTGTGTTAGTAAATTCATCTTAACTACAATATTCTTTTCTTTTATAACTATTATACTTTCAAGACACACTATAAATAACTTCCAAGTCATTTGTTACTCCCTTAAAATATATAATATAGCCTGTTTGTGGACAGAGTATATGTAGTTGTTATAATATCTACTTCTCAATGAAAATATAATTTCTAACTGGGATATAGCTCAGTAGTAGAATACCTATTTAGCACACATGAAGCCCTGGGTTCTATACCCAGAAACCCACCTCCCTGAAAAGTGAAAGTTTTGTCTGTATCCAGTTAAGAGACAGAAATATACCATTTATTTTGCTAGAGATAATTTATTTTATTAAAATAAATAAATAATTGATTGATTTAATTATTAATTTTATTAAAATCAACAAGTGTATATTTATGGGGTACGATGTGATGTTTTAATACATGTATTAATTGTGGTTTTATCAAATCAGGCTAATTAGCCAATTACCTCAAGTATTTATCACTTCTTTGTTTTTCTTTCTCTTTTTACTATTTTGAAATGTTAAATGAATTATTTTAATTATAGTTACCTTGTGATGCAACAGAATATCCAAACATATTCCTCCTATTTAACTCTGACTCTGTACCCACTGACCAATGTCTCCTCTTTCCCATCCTGCTCCTGTCCCTAACCTCTGGTAACTACCACTGCGCTCTCCACTTCTATCAGTCTGGGTTTTTTAGATTCCACATATAAGTGAGGTCATATGTCTTAGCTACATATTATTTAATGAAAAAAATTATTAACCAGGTATTGGAAAACAGAAATGGCAATAAAGGAAACATTAAGGTATCATACAGGAAGTAACTTTGAATGCAACCACCAGCTACCATCCCTAAATCTGGAGAAGAAATGAAAGGAAGAGGTGGAAACATTAGAAATGTTAAAAAAGGGGTCCTGCAGACTCAAGTCTATAAGGCGACAGCATGCCAGACTGATAAGGGTCCCTCAGAAACTTAAAGAAGAAGCCGCAGAGAGCTGGGATTGAGATGGAAGAGGAGCCAGTCAACTGATGCTGGTGCTCTTCAGGAATCACATCAAAGTAAATTCTCAACATGATGAGGAAAACCATGAAATGGCCACTGCCAGGGGAAAGAGCACCCAGCAGGGTAACTCTGATGGGACAGAAAGCACACAGGAATGAACAGTTCTCTTCTTCAGCCTGCCACTCTTTTTCTCTAATCCCCTATTGGCATGACCAGAGCCATCAGGCAAGAGAGAAGCATGGTCTGCAGAGTGCCAACCCTCAGCGTAGATGGCAGGACTTGAAACTGAGAGAAATAGTTTGATAACCAGCACAAAGACTTACATATTATGCCAAATGAGCCACTGGATTGTACACTAACTTATAGATAATATCCATTCTGTAGGAGTCTATTTTAATGAAGCACAGTATTAATATAACTAAATATGGAAAAATAAAATGAATTTAAAATCATGTCCCCTAAATTTTAAGTGAGTGTGTACTCTCATTATGAAAAACTGAGATTAAAAAGAGAAAAGCCAAAATAGAAAATAGGCATAGAAAATTTACTTGTTTGTGAACACTCGTTAATACACATATGTTGGATTTTCTGAGAGGTTTTATTTTGTTGCTGCTGTTGCTGTGTTTGTTTGTTTATTTGTTTTGGTAATGCTGGGGATTGACCAGGACCTCCTGTATTCTAAACAGTTTCCACCATGAACCTATACTCCATTTCTAGACAGTCTTAATTTTAAAAATGAAACTTTTGCCTGAAAAATATTTCCTTTGTAAATATATGTCTGTTCACCAGGTGTTTGTGTGTGTGTATGTGGATAAAATATTTTTAATATATATTTTTTAAAGTAACATATCTTGATTGACATTTTGGACTGAGTAAAAATAGATTATCTTCATGGAATTCTAGCTTGAATTTTCTCTGGCCTCTAGCATAGATGCTTAAAAGTGAACTATATAGCATTTAAGGAGAGAAGTGAGGATGACATTTGGCTGATACAGGAATATATTTTGGTTACACTCCACTTCTCTGGAAGAAAAAAGAATGTTGAGCAAATAATATAAATGAACTAAAAATATAACTTCAGTTGTCATAGGCAACCTATTCCTTCCAAGGGAAAAAAAAAGGATAAGGATAAGAAACACATGGAATGAAAGATGCATGATCTGAAAGTACTCACAACAGAAATCTAAAAATAACATGAACACATATGCTATATGCAACCAATCAAGCAAATTACCAGCCAGGAACTCTCAGTGTTCCTCAATGAATTCTCATTTACTTCTAAGTGTAGTTTCTATAGAACAAGTTCCCTTCCAGCTGGCAATGGATAAGTAAATTATAAATTGTTAAGAACAAAGGATAAGAAGAGCAATTTTGAGTAATTCCAGTGAGGCATAGCAGTGTGAATCACTCCTCTTCAGTGCCACTTAAAAACTCTATCTTGTTAAAACTATTTTGTCCACTAAATCCTAGAATATATGTTAGTATTTATCATGGAAACCAATTATCATGCTCACACAATTGTTTTGTCATCTTCTGCAGAATCAGAGACTAAATTTTTATAATTATAGATTGTAAATCTAGTTCTTATGCACTTTTCAATTCCTATTGGTAGTTTTATTAATTTAATTTGTTAATTTTTATTTTTACAGAATATATTTTGATTCATTGTACACAAATGTGGTACAACTTTTCATTTTCTTTGGTTGTACACGATGTAGAGTCACACCATACATGTAATCATATATGTACATAAGGTAATGATGTTTGTCTCATTCTACCATCTTTTCTTCCCCTCCCCCCTTCCCTTCCCTCATTTCGCTCTACACAATCCAATGTTCCTCCATTCTTTCCTCCCCCACCCCCCAGTTATGTATCAGCATCCACTTATCAGAGAAAACATCAGCCTTTGGTTTTGGGGGATTGACTTATTTCACTTAACATGATATTCTTCAACTCCAGTCATTTATCAGCAAATGCCATAATTTTATTCTTCTTTATGGCTAATATTCCATTTTGTAAATATACCACAGTTTCTTTATCCATTTATCTTTTGAAGGGCATCTAGGTTGGTTCCATAGCTGAGCTATTTTGAATTGAGCTGCTATAAATATTGGTGTGGCCGTGTCACTGTGGTATGCTGATTTTAAGTCCTTTGAGTATAAACTGAGGAATGAAATAGCTGGGTCAAAGGTGGGTCCATTCCAAGTTTTCTGAGGAATCTCCACACTGCTTTCCAAAGGGGCTGCACCAACTTGCAATTCCACCAGTGATGTATGAATACCTTTTTCCCACATCCTCACCAACACCTATCATTGATTGTATTCTTGATAATAGCCATTCTGTTTAGAGTGAGATAAAATCTTAGTTTTGATTTGCATTTCTCTTATTACTAGAGATGTTGAACATTTTTTTTTCATATATTTGTTGATCACTTGTGTTTCTTCTATGAAGTGTCTGCTCAGTTCCTTGACCCATTTATTGATTGGGTTCTTTGAATTTTTGGTGTAAAATTTTGTAAGTTCTCTATAAGTTCTATCTGAAGGGTGAGTGGAAAAGATTTTCTACAACTCTGTAGACTCTCTTATCACATGTTGATTGTTTCCTTTGCTGAGAAAAAGCTTTTTAGTTTGAATCCATCCCATTTATTGATTCTTACTTTCATTCCTTGTGCTTTGGAATCTTATTAAGGAAGTTTGGTCCTAAGCCAAAATGATGAAGATTTGGGCCTACATTTTCTTCTATTTGGGGCAGGGTCTCAGATCTAATTCCTAGGTCCTTGATCCATTTTGAGTTGAGTTTTGTACAAGATGAGAGAAAGGGGTTTAATTTCATTTTACTGCACGTGGATTTCCAGTTTTCCCAGCACCATTTGTTGAACAGGCTATCTTTCCTCCATTGTATGTTTTTGGCACCTTTGTCTAGTATAAGATAAATATATTTATGTAGGTTTGTCTTTGTGTCTTCTATTCTGTACCATTGGTCTACCCATCTGTTTTGGTGCCAATACCATGCTGTTTTTGTTACTATTGTTCTGTAGTATAGTTGAAGGTCTGATATTATGATACCTCCTACATAACTCTTCCTGCTATGGATTTCTTTGGTTATTCTGGGTCTCTTATTCTTCCAAATGAGTTTCATGATTGCTTTCTCTATTTCTATGAGGAACATTATTGAGATTTTAATTGGACTTGCATTAAATCTGTATAGCACCTTTGGTAGTATGACCATTTTGACAATATTAATTCTGCCTATGCAAGAACATGGGAGATCTCTCCATCTTCTAAGGTTTTCTTCAATTTCTTTCTTTAGAGTTCTGTAGTTTTCATTGTAGAGGTCTTTCACTTCTTGTTAGACTGATTCCCAAGTATATCTTTTTTTTTTTTTTTTTATTGCAAACAAATGGGATACATGTTGTTTCTCTGTTTGTACATGGCGTAAAGGCATACCATTTGTGTAATCATAAATTTACATAGAGTAATGTTGTTTGATTCATTTTGTTATTTTTTCCCTTCCCCCCACCCCTCCCACCCCTCTTTACCCTCTATAGAGTAGTTCCTTCCTCCATACTTGCCCCCCTCCCTAACCCTAACTCTAACCCTAACACTAACCCTTCCCTCCCCCCCATTATGTGTCATCCTCCACTTATTAGTGATATCATTCGTCCTTTCGCTTTTTGAGATTGGCTTATCTCACTTAGCATGATATTCTCCAATTTCATCCATTTGCCTGCAAATGCCATAATTTTATCATTCTTTATGGCTGAGTAATATTCCATTGTATATATATACCACAGTTTCTTTATCCACTCATCAATTGAAGGGCATCTAGGTTGGTTCCACAGTCTGGCTATTGTGAATTGAGCAGCTATGAACATTGATGTGGCTGTATCTCTGTAGTATGCAGATTTTAAGTCCTTTGGGTATAGGCCAAGGAGTGGGATAGCTGGGTCAAATGGAGGGTCCATTCCAAGTTTTCTAAGGAATCTCCACACTGCTTTCCAGAGTGGCTGCACTAATTTGCAGCCCCACCAGCAGTGTATGAGTGTACCTTTCTCCCCACATCGTCGCCAACACCTGTTGTTGCTCGTATTCTTGATAATCGCCATTCTAATTGGGGTGAGATGGAATCTTAGGGTGGTTTGGATTTGCATTTCTCTTACTACTAGAGATGTTGAACATTGTTCCATATGTTTGTTGATTGCTTGTAGATCTTCTTCTGTGAAGTGTCTATTCATTTCCTTAGCCCATTTGTCGACTGGATTATTTGAATTCTTGGAGTAGAGTTTTTTGAGTTCTTTATAGATTCTGGAGATTAGTGTTCTATCTGAAGTATGATTGGCAAAGATATTCTCCCACTCTGTAGGCTCTTTCTTCGCATTGCTGATAGTTTCCTTTGCTGAGAGAAAGCTTTTTAGTTTGAATCTATCCCAGTGGTTGATTCTAGCTTTTATTTCTTGTGCTATGGGAGTCCTGTTAAGGAAGTCTGGTCCTAGACCAACAAGGTGAAGATTTGGACCTACTTTTTCTTCTATAATCTGCAGGGTCTCTGGTCTGATTCCAAGGTCCTTAATCCATTAGTTTAGTTTCGTGCATGGTGAGAGATATGGGTTTAGTTTCATTCTGTTGCATATGGATTTCCAATTCTCCCAGCAGCATTTGTTGAAGAGGCTATCTTTTCTCCATTGCATATTTTTGGCATCTTTGTCTAGTATGAGAAAATTGTATTTATTTGGGTTTGTGTCCGTGTCCTCTATTCTATACCATTGATCTACCTTTCTATTTTGGTACCAATACCATGCCGTTTTTGTTACTATTACTTTGTTGTAGAGTTGAAGATCTGGTATTGCAATACCCCCTGTTTCACTCTTCCTGCTAAGTATTGCTTTAGCTATTCTGGGTTTCTTATTCTTCCAGATGAATTTCATAATTGCTTGCTCTATTTCTGTAAGGTACATCATTGGGATTTTAATTGGAATTGCATTGAATTTGTATAGCACTTTAGGTAGTATGGCCATTTTGGCAATATTAATTCTTCCTATCCAAGAACATGGAAGATCTTTCCATCTTCTAAGGTGTTCTTTAATTTCTTTCTTTAGTGTTGTATAGTTCTCATTGTAGAGGTCTTTCACCTCTTTTGTGAGATTGATTCCCAAGTATTTTATTTTTTTCGAGGCTATTGTGAATGGGGTAGTTTTCCTAATTTCTCTTTCTGAAGATTCATCACTTATGTATAAAAATGCGTTGGATTTATGGGCATTGATCTTGTAACCTGCCACTTTACTGAATTCACTTCTGAGTTCTAAGAGTTTTCTGGTGGAATTTCCAGGTTCCTCTAAATATATAATCATGTCATCAGCGAACAGGGATAGTTTGAGTTCTTCTTTTCCAATTCGTATCCTTTTAATTTCTTTGGTTTGTCTAATTGCTCTGGCCAGAGTCTCAAGAACGATGTTGAATAGAAGTGGTGAAAGAGGGCATCCCTGCCTTGTTCCAGTTTTTAGGGGGAATGCTTTCAGTTTTTCACCATTTAGAATGATATTAGCCATGGGCTTAGCATAAATGGCCTTTACAAGGTTAAGGAATGTTCCCACTATCCCTATTTTTTCTAGTGTTTTGAGCATGAAGGGGTGCTGTATTTTATCAAATGCTTTTTCTGCATCTATTGAAATAATCATGTGATTCTTGACTTTAAGTCTATTAATATGGTGAATTACGTTTATTGATTTCCTGATGTTGAACCAACCTTGCATCCCTGGGATGAAACCCACTTGATCATGGTGCACTATCTTTTTAATATGTTTTTGTATGCAATTTGCTAAAATATTGTTGAGAATTTTTGCGTCGATGTTCATTAAGGATATTGGTCTGAAATTTTCTTTCCTTGATGAGTCTCTGTCTGGTTTAGGTATCAGTGTGATATTGGCTTCATAGAATGAGTTTGGGAGGGTTCCCTCCTCTTCTATTTTATGGAATACTTTGAGAAGTATTGGAATGAGCTCTTCTTTAAAGGTTTTGTAGAACTCGGCTGAGAACCCATCTGGTCCCAGACTTTTCTTTGTTGGTAGGCTTTTGATGACTTCTTCTATTTCAGTACTTGAAATTGGTCTATTTAAATTGTTTATGTCCTCCTCGTTCAGTTTAGGCAATTCATATGTCTCTAGAAACCTGTTGATGTCTTCGAAATTTTCTATTTTGTTGGAGTATAGATTTTCAAAATAGCTTCTAATTATGTTTTGTATTTCAATCCTGTCTGTTGTGATATTTCCTTGTTCATTCCGAATTTTAGTGATTTGGGTTTTCTCTCGTCTTCTCTTTGTTAGTGTGGCTAAAGGTTTATCAATTTTGTTTATTTTTTCGAAGAACCAACTATTTATTTTTTCAATTTTTTGTATTGTTTCTTTTGTTTCAATTTCATTGATTTCAGCTCTGAGTTTAACTATTTCCTGTCTTCTACTACTTTTGGTGCTGTTCTGTTCTTCTTTTTCTAGGGCTTTGAGCTGTACTGTTAGGTTGTTTATTTGTTGAGTTTTACTTCTTTTATTAAATGCGCTCCATGAAATAAATTTCCCTCTAAGTACTGCTTTCATAGTGTCCCAGAGATTTTGATATGATGTTTCTTTGTTCTCATTTACCTCTAAGAATTTTTTAATTTCCTTCCTAATATCTTCTGTTATCCATTCATCGTATAATAGCATATTGTTTAATCTCCAGATGTTGGAATAGTTTCTGTGTTTTACTCTTTCGTTTATTTCTAACTTCAATCCATTATGATCTGATAGAATACATGGTAGTGTCTCTCTCTTCTTGTATTTGCTAACAGTAGCTTTGTGGCATAATATATGGTCTATTTTAGAGAAGGATCCATGTGCTGCTGAGAAGAAAGTGTATTCGCTCTTGGTTGGATGGTATATTCTATAAATGTCCGTTAAGTCTAAATTATTGATTGTGTTATTGAGATCTATGGTTTCTTTGTTCAATTTTTGTCTGGAAGATCTGTCCAGTGGTGAGAGAGGTGTGTTAAAATCACCTAGTATTATTGTGTTGTGGTCTATTTGGTTTCTGAAATTGAGAAGGATTTGTTTGACATACATGGATGAGCCACTGTTTGGGGCATAGATGTTTATGATTGTTATATCTTGCTGATTTATGCTTCCCTTAAGCAGTATGAAATGACCTTCTTTATCCCTTCTGACTAACTTTGGCTTGAAGTCCACATTATCGGAAATGAGGATGGATACTCCAGCTTTTTTGCTGAGTCCATGTGCATGGTATGTTTTTCCCCATCCTTTCACCTTTAGTCTATGGGTATCTTTTTCTATGAGGTGAATCTCTTGCAGGCAACATATTGTTGGATCTTTCTTTTTAATCCAGTCTGCCAGTCTATGTCTTTTGATTGATGAATTCAGGCCATTAACATTCAGGGTTATTATAGAGAAATGATTTGGTTTCCCGGTCATTTGGTTCATTTTTAAAACTTTGTTTATTTATTTGTTTGACACAACTTGTTTCCTCCTTTATTTGACAATTCCTTTAGGATAATTCCTCCCTTTGCTGATTTGCTTCTTTGTTTTTCATCTCTTCCTCATGGAATATTTTGTTGAGAATGTTCTGTAATGCTGGCTTTCTTTTTGTAAATTCTTTTAGCTTTTGTTTATCATGGAAGGATTTTATTTCATTGTCTAATTTGAAGGTAAGTTTTGCTGGGTATAAGATTCTTGGTTGGCATCCATTTTCTTTCAGGGCTTGAAAAATGTTGTTCCAGGCCCTTCTAGCTTTTAGGGTCTGGATTGAAAAATCTGCTGATATGCGTATTGGTTTCCCCCTGAATGTAATTTGGTTCTTTTCTCTCACAGCCTTTAAAATTCTGTCTTTATTTTGTATGTTAGGTATTTTCATTATAATGTGCCTTGGTGTGGGTCTGTTGTAATTTTGTGTATTTGGAGTCCTATCAGCCTCTTGAACTTGATTTTCCATTTCATTCTTCAGATTTGGGAAATTTTCTGATATTATTTCATTGAATAAATTGTTCATTCCTTTGGCTTGTTTCTCTAGGCCTTCCTCAATCCCAATAATTCTTAAATTTGGCCTTTTCATGATATCCCATAGTTCTTGTAGATTCTGTTCATGATTTCTTACCATCTTCTCTGTTTGTTCAACTTTGTTTTCAAGGTTAAATATTTTGTCTTCAATGTCTGAGGTTCTGTCTTCCAGGTGTTCTATCCTATTGGATATGCTTTCTATGGAGTTCTTAATTTGGTTTATTGTTTCCTTCATGTCAAGGATTTCTGTTTGTTTATTTTTTTCAATATCTCTAACTCTTTATTGAAATGATCTTTTGCTTCCTGTATTTGCTCTTTTAACTGTCGATTGGTGCGATCATTCAATGCTTGCATTTGCTCTTTCATCTCATCGTTTGCTTCTCTGATCATTTTAATTATGTACATTCTGAACTCCTTTTCTGTCATTTCTTCTGCCATGCTGTCATTGGGTTTTATTGATGTAACATCTAGATTTGTTTGCAGCATTTTCTTTCCTTGTTTTCTCATATTGTTCAGGTATCAGTGGACCGCTGAGATATTGCAGATTTCCTCTATTGACTTACAATGTCCCTGAAGATTTCTATATATATCCCCCCTTAGCCTTCAGTAGGCTGAAGTCATGGAGGAAGTTGATAATGCGGTGCTCCACAAGGAAGCTGCCTCTCTAGGAGTGGTGGCCTTCAGGTGGGGTATAATCCCTGCTAGTGGGCAGATGTGCCTCCACTTGTTAACCAATGGTCATCCAAAGGGGACCTAGGCTGCGTGCTGAGGCAAGGCCTGTTTGGGCCTGAGTCTCTGGTTTTACCGTCCTTGTGGGGAAACCTCACCCAGCAGGGAAGACTCACCCGGTGGGGAGGTCTCGCTGGTCAGTTCCCTCCTAGAGGTTCCCCTCAATTTACAGCTACCGCCTGGGCTGGGCTGCCTTCCTCTGCAAAGTTCCCAGGGGCCCGGCCCTACCTCCTGGGCCTGGGAGCCTCACCCTTCGCAGATGAATCTCCTTAGGCTGCCCCTCCTCAGAGAATTTGCCCACAGTCCTGGAACCTTCGCTCCGCCCTAAGCCTGTCTCTGTGCGGCTCTTCCACCAAGAAGCCTCCTAGATCCTGGGACCCTGCTCTGCACCTAATCGCCTGGCTGTGTGGCCCCTCCTCTGAGCAGCCACCTGTGGCCCCGAACAATCGCTCTGAGTCCCAGAGACCCGCCACAGGCCTCTTCCTCCAGACAGCTGCCCAGTATTCCGGTGCGGTCACTAGGAGTCCAAGAAACTCACTTCGTGCCTCCTCCTTCCACCAACCACCCGTAGCCCGGGGCAATCAATCACTCCGAGTCGAAGTGACCCTCCCCGTTCCTCCTCCTTCTCCAGATAACCCCCCGGGTGTTCAGGAGCAGTCCCTCTGAGTGGCTCTGAATCCACGTGACCCGCTGCACGGGTCCTCTGGGCAACTGCCCGGAGCTCTGGTGCGGCCACTCAAGACCAAGAGTCCCACCACGCTTCTCCTCCAGGCAGCCCCCCTGTGTTCAGGAGCTGTCACTTTAAGACCAAACAACTCACCACTCGCCTTCTCCTCTGAGCAGCCGCCTGGAGCGCTAATGCAGTCACTGCGAGTCCAAAGGACCTGCCGCGCTCCTCCTCCTCCTCCTCCTACTCCTCCGGGCAGGCCCTGGGGTTCAGAAGTGGTCAGAGTCCAAACAGCTCGCCACGCAGCCCCTTCTCTGGCAACCGCCTGTAGCTCTGGTGTAGTCACCCGAATCCAAGCGGCCGCGCTCCTCTTCCTCCTCCTCGTCCTCAGGGCAGGCCCCGGGGTTCAGAAGCGTCGTTCTGAGTCCAAACAGCTCGCCGCACGGCTTCTCCTCTGGTAACCGCCTGTAGCTCTGGTGCAGTCACTCCGAATCCAAGTGGCCACGCTCCTCCTCCTCCTCCTCAGGGCAGGCCCCGGTGTCCTGAGTCCACACAGCTCTCCTCGCCACTCCTCCCCTGGGCAGCCGCCGGAGCCCCAGTGGTTGCTCCGAGTACCAGCGCTGTGCCGAGCGGCCTCCTTTTCGGCGCTCCCAACTGTCCGAGTTCACTGCTTCAGCGGGGGGAGGGGCGTCTCGCCGGCAGTTCTACTTCACAAAGTTTCCTGCGTTCCGGGACCACCGTCCCATCCGGGATGCCTCCCCAGGGGGTGAGAGTCACCCGGCTGCTTTGAGTTGGTCCCAAGCGTCTCAATATCTCCTCTTTTGAATCCTGAGTCCTGGAGCAACATGAAATGCAGCCACCCTCTAGGCCGCCATCTTGAAACCTCCCCAAGTATATCTTTTTTGAGGCTATTTTGAATGGAGTAATTTTCCAAATTTCTTTCAGAGGATTCATCACTTATGAATAGAAAAGCCTTAGATATATGAGTGTTGATTTCAGCAAATAAAATCAACACTCATAAATCTGTTATTAGTTTTGATTCTAAGTATACTGATGCTCTATTTATAGTATTAAATTAACAGTCCCAGATAATTCCCCTAACTTGACAAGATTTTGCCTTTTTGTTTTTTGTTTTATTTGGTTTTATGATGTTACAACTATAGAACAGCTAAACTTAGAAGTTTATGTCACATGAAAATAACATAAATGCTTATTCTACCATTTAAAATATGAAAAGCAATATGAGAAACTTTGAGTGTAAATAGTAAAATAGCAGGGCAAGCAATACACAAATGACCAAAAGATAAACAAAAAAATTATCATCATTTATGTAAAAATGTGATAGTAAAACAACAATAAAACAAAGGGAAAAAAATGAAGGCAGTTGACACTGAAGTTAGTACTGCATTTTCCTTAAATTCTAAACAGAAAAAAGCAGTTGTTTTTCTGTTTACTATTAATTTTTACTTCTTAAATAACATAGTGTACAATATTCTATTATCCATATCTTTGAGAACTCTTCATCAAGCATTGATCAATTTTTCTAAATGCTCTGAGAGTTAGAGGAGAAAAACATCTTTTTTTCTAAACATTGTTAGCTGTAAAACTCTATATACTAGGTCACTCTTGTTAATTCTTACCTTTCAGATTTTTTATTTTTCATCTGTTTTATCTGTCAGGAACTATGGAGGAAAATATATTCATTATGATTTAAAGGAATCTCCTTCTGTGGTCTGTCAACTTCAGCCTCATATTTTCAGGTTATTTTAGATACATAAAACTTAAGATTGGTACATCCTTAGTTATTAGGGTCTATTATTATCATTAGGTAATGAGCCTCCCCACCACTAATAATAATTAGTATTTGTTTATTTATCTGGCTTTAGCAGATTAGCATAGCTTTCCTTTGGTTGTAATTGATTGTTTTGTCATTCTTTTCATGTAACTTTTTAGTACCTTTATGCATTCTGAAAAAACAAGGACTTATGTCTATTCTGGCATTGGGTTGGGTTTTGTTTTACTTACATAGGAATCCAAGGTTCTTGGATAATCTTAGCCTATTGACTTTTCAATTAATTATTTTAATTCTTTCCAAGAAATTTGTTTGCTTCTTCCTGATACATTCATAAATTTAATTATATAAATTGGATTATACTGTATTCATATTTTTGTGATTTGCTTTAGTTGTTACTATATTGTAAACACATTTGTGTCATTAAATATTCCTGTCTGAAATATTTAATTTTATAGCTTCAGAGTATTCCGTTAGATGGAAAACAAAGTCAATTTCATATCAGACATTGAAATGTTTTTATGTGCTTTGGCATTATACATGCCACTGATAAAACCATTTTTTTTACACAAATTAGTGTACATTTCCATGTTGCATTGTAGACTTCATTTCCTTTAGTTTGTGTTACAGAGGTAGTAAAATGCATAAATCTTAAGTGTATGGCATAATGAATTTTTATACATATGTGCATGTATGGATTTACCATAATTATAAATTTTATCATTTATAATTTAATTATATATTATATAATTATAAATTGTATTTGAAAGTTACAAAGGATAGTAGCAATAGCATTTCCAGTTGACTCAGTTATAAATTAATGTTGCATTTTGAGAAAAATATATGATTTTATATTTTGTCTTTATTTTTCTTTGTATTTTCTTCAGCATTAGTTTCTTTTCTTAAAATCTTACACTTTTTATATACAAATTAGTAGATAATTCCTGTGTTATTATTTGTATAGAAATTCCACTTCAGTTACCACTCACCTAGCTGTTACCTGACTCTGGTGATAGCTTATGAATTAGTGTAGATGTTACAATGTTACCTAACTCTGGTGATAGCTTATAGATTTGTGTGAATATTCTTTAGGTAGATTTTGTTAGAATTAGTCCCATGAGGCTCAGTGTGTAGTGGGGAGGCACCCTAAAACTTCTAGAAGTGTCTCACCAAAAAGCCAAACTGATTTGTTGGCACCTTAAATTCTTGATTATGAAAAAAATTAATAAGCTCTCATGCTTCCTAACATAACTCTAAAAGTTTACTAATTTTTATACCGTGTAAAATGATTTGTAGCTAATAAGCTGTCAATTTTACAGCTTGCAGGAAGAATAAGTGGAAGAATATGAAGCCCAGGAAAGGGCAGCAGTGACAAGGGAAACACTTGATAATACAGAAGCCATTGCCTGAAATTCAGTACAAATATCTCTATGCACAGTATTAATTAAATTCAGGCAAGTATTAACTTAGGAAAAGTAATTTGAACGGTTGCTGGAAAACGTTGCTACAGTTGAAGAGAAGATGTACCAAAAAACCTCAACTGAGTAAACTTTTTAAAGCCCAGTTAAGTGATATTAAGAGATGGAATCAGAAATGCATATGCTTAATAGTATAAAAATCTCAAAGAGCTTATAGTAATGAAGAAGCGTAGACAATAATTCACAAAAGAATAAGTAATTAATGAAGATTTAAAAGGCAAGATGAGATGAGCATGTCTGAAAAAGTAAATCAGGGGTCTAAAGAAGTTATCCATCAAGTTCAGCCAAGATTTATAGACTTGATATTTCTCCATTCTATTTACATAAGAAAAGAAGTGACAAATGGTGACTTTGAGAAGCTGTAATATGTACCCAGGCACCTTTATCCCAATTGGTTTTGTTTGCCAGGGTGAGCAGGAAGTTGTTCTTGACTGCTTTTCCATCACATTAGTTCTGATGTCTATACAAGTTAAAAGTTACAGACAATCTCTCCACACAGGAGACCATAAACAGAGACAATTGGACAGTTCTTTTAATTACATTTAGCTTACTGAAAGCAGAGAATTCACTCTGAAACCTAGCCACTTTGGAAACTTGCTCTGACTCATTGTTAAGTGAATCTGGCTGAAGTTATTCTGAAATCGGGTTATCAGCACCTTCATTTCCACAAGAAAGAATTGTTTGTATTTTTTCATACAAAAAGCAGATTCAGTGCTATCAGCTTCCAGCCCTTTTCTCTTTTTCTAAAGGTAAGATTAAGTTTGGAAATATATTTCAAATATGTCTATAAAGAGAAGATCTTGCAACAAGTGAAGCATATTGCAAACTTCTAGAAACCTTTAGAAACATCATGAAATATTTCTTTTACTTGTTAGTCAAGTTGTAAAGTCAAGTCTGATTGTGACTATGAGCCTTAGCCCCATTAATGGTATAAACAGGTATTGGGGCTGATCCTTTCAGTGGTATCATTAACACTCTTCAGAGGAAAGCCTGCGAAGGCAAGTGGAAGGGGAGGACAGTATTTAATTGCATATTTGTCAGAACCTAAAAAAGCAGTAACATCATCTTCCACATAACTCTAACTATTTTTCCAACAGTCATCTAACTTCTTGCCTGTACTATCATCTTTTATAATTTCATGTTATTTTACAAGTATGCCACCACTGGTACAGGGCAAAATATTGATGGGATTTTACAATAATGTTGCCTTATTCAGGCCATATTTGAAATATAAGGAAAGCTCATGGTTTCAAGGCCAAGGAGAAAACATTGTCTAAGGTTGAGTCCTGAATACATAATATTAAAATTAGATATTCATTGGTGCAACACTTTTTTAGTCCAAATTTTGAAGAAATTGATGGCTAAAGCTATGATCTCTCCCTTTAAAAAAAGTGGAAACATTATAATTTGAATATTGGAGAAATCATTTTAAATCTGTTTCTAAATCCAAAGAGGAAACTATATAAACTTATTACATATAATATTTAAAATGTTATTTAAAGTATGATAAACAAATATAATTACTAAATAAGGCATATACATAAGACCTTGCTTATTTCATTTTATTCCATATTTTAAACTAAGTAACAAGATATCACAGAAGACAGGAAAGGGTAGCCTTGTATTTAGAACACCGAAATGTGAGACCTCAACTACTTCATAAGAGTAGAAAGTTGTTGATCTAAAATAAAGCATTTGCTTATTTTATTTGCTTTTTAAGAATATCCCAATTAATATATATCAATGCTGGAAACATAAGTATTCTGGTATTGAAATTCAATTATAAATATTGCAAGTATAAGGGCAGTCCTGGAATGAAGGAACTTTTCCTTATTTCTTCAACAGCAGAAAAAACAATCCTTTAATCATACAATTGACTTTCTATTGTAAATTTTCATTTGGTAAATAACAATGATTTACAAAGAAGGTTACCAGTAAACTACTCTAGAGTACATTGGTAATAAAGCAACGTGTTCACATAGCCATGAAGCAGGCTTGTCAGCAGTAGTGCTTTTTTGGGAATGGATATGATAAGACAAAAAAAAAAAAAAAAATACCATACACAACTGCATAGAAAATAGAAATGACACTTATTTTGGAAGAGATTCTGGCATGTGGTGGGTGGTACACATAGGATACAACCAGTTGCCAGAATATGAGAAAACATGATGACCCGTAGTGAAAAGGATTGTGTTTCTTTCATCCTCTCTGAGTTAAGGAAATGGCTGTGATCCAGGAAGCCCTCTTCCTAACTAAAGACACACTGGACAGAATTGCTTGTGGGTCTTGAATGGGGCAAGGATGCCAGCAAGTCAGACTTTAGAAGCGTGTCTTATTGTTATATTCTTTCTGCTTCTATTATTCTGGCTCCATCCTTGAGCAAACCTATTCCTTTAGATTTGGTATTTATTCTGTGTTCCAGAAATTTAATGTTTGGTCTCTTTGGCCTTTGTTTTTGGTGGATATTTTTTTGTTTGTCCTATCATAGTTTATTGGAGGTTTTAGTTTGTTTGATTGGTTTTGTCTTCCTAATTGTAGTAAGAACACAACATGTGCTCTACCCTCAACAGCTTAAGTGTGCAGTATAGTGTTAACATTGCGAGGCTCACGATAGCATGACAGATCTCTCGAACTTATTCTTGTAATTATACAAGAAATTTTAAGCATTTTAAGAATAATTCCTCAGGTTTCCTTCTACCCAGCCCCTGGCAGCCATCATTGTACCAAGAGTTCAACTATTTTAGACGCTTCCTCTGAGTAGAATCATGCAGTATTTGTCCCTCTGTGCCTCGCTCATTCCACTCAGCATAATGTTCTCCAAGTTCATCCATCTTGTCAGAAAGGATGGGATTTTCTTTTTTAAAAAAAAAATGCTTAACCAATACATAAAACCATGAAAGTTGTACATATTAATGCAGTGCCATGTGAATGTTTGCTATACACATTGTGTGATGTTTAAATTAGGTTAAACATGTTTTTCTCCTCAATGTTTGTTTTATCTTCGTGATGAAAACTTTAAAATCCTTTTCTTTTAGCTTTTGGACGTGCACAGCATCTTACTATTATCTGTAGTCACCCTACTGTGCCGCAGTACACCTGAGCCTCTTGCTCCTGTCTACCTGTATCTTAATACTCATGACTCGACATTTTGCCACCCTCTTTCCTACTCTCCCTGGCTCTGGTAACCACCAGTCTACTCTTTTATGTGATCAACTTTTCAACATTTTTAGATTTCACATATGAGATCGTATGGTACTTGTCTTTGTGTGCCTGACTTACTTCATTTAACACAGTGATCTCTACTTCCATCTGTGTTCTTGCAAATCTCAAGATTTTACTCTTTTTGGAGGTTCAGTAATACTTCATTGTGTATATACCACATTTTCTTTATCTATTTATCTGTTAATGGGCATTCAGATTATTTCCACACCTTAGCTATTGTTAATAATGCAGCAATGAATGTAGAAGTTCAGATATCTCACTGATATATTGATTTCAGTTCTTTTGGATATGCCCAGAAGTGGGATCACTGGATCATGTGGCCATTCTTTGGTCAAGTTATGATGATCCTCAATACTCTTTTCCATAGTGACTGCACTATTTTACATTCCAACTGATAATAAATGAGGGTTCCCATTTCTCCATAGCCTTGCCAACAATTATTTAAAAAAAAATTCTAACAAGTTGTGATAATGCATTTCCCTGATGATTAATGATGCTTAGCATCTTTTTATGTACCTACTGGCCATTAGTATGTCTTTTTTGAGAATTGCCCATTCAAGGTTTTGCCCATTTTAAATTATTATTTGATTTTTCCTATTGAGTTGTAGAATTTCTTCATATACTTGGGGTATTATCCCCTTATTGGATATATGGTTTGCAAATATTTTCTCCCACTCCCTAAGTTACCTTTACATTTTATTGATTGTTTCTTTTGTTGGGGAGAGTTTTTTAGTGTGATGAAGTCCTGTTTATTTCTTCTTTTCTTGTTCATAATTTTTCATTTTGTTTTCTCCAGTGTGGATTGCACTCTTCGATGATCTCAATATGAATTTTGAGTGTGTGTGTGTGTGTGTGTGTGTGTGTGTGTGTGGTGTGCATGTTTTCTTCTTCTTTCCTGATTTCTTTGCTATGTTGAACGTTATCTTTGCCTCTATAACTTTATTCTATGCTATTCTCTAATTAAGATACTTTGCTCTTCTATTTTAGAATATGTATAGCTGTGCATCTGTTTTGAAAGATAAGAATCAAATGTTTTCTATAACATTCCTTGACTTTTAGGACAAAGTAGCATCACTAATGAGCTTTTTAGATGCCAAGTTGTCATTTATGTGAGAAAAGCTACTGCAGTTAGATCATCAGCTAAGAGAGGTAGCTCCTCTAATTAAGACATCCGTGTTTTCCTTGTGCAGTGTAACACCTAGAATTATTCAAATCATGCTCTCCTTCTAGAACTTACTATTTCTGCTAACACTTTGTATAATAGTTTTGATTAGTTGACTGTTCATACAAGTTGCAGTATGTTTCCATCATTCTTTCTTCTTTAGTTTCATTCCTAGTACTGAGACAGAATAGAATTAGATATTTACATTCATACATACACTTATTGTTTCTTTACAAAGGGTAAGGCATCAGCTTTATTCTGTTCTTGTTCAGATCAAAGGCAACTGCTTACTTTGTTGGCATGTTCTGCCAATGTTTCTTGGAAGAAGAGGCATAGGAAGAGTGAGTTAAAAATGTGTCCCATCTTCTTGGAGGCGCTCTGTAATGTTCTACTTAAGGGAGAAGAGAATGTTATGTGGTATTCTTAAAATGTTCCTTTTAATATATCTGACTGCTCATGGCTTACAAGTGTCCTGCAAAGGCCCTGGGTTCAATCTTCAGCACTGCAGAAAAAGAAAAAAAAAAAAAAAAGACGTAGAATATATTCACACTAGCGCTCTTGTTAAACAAATTAGAAATATTCTTTTGCCCTTAGGAAGACAACTCTCAGAGATCCTTTGAGATTACTTCACAGATATGATGATTATAAGAAGACACTTAAGAAGAGACTTGTCATCTACAAAATCATCAGAGACCATCCCTGTTCATCACATTTTAGTGCAAATTCCAGTTACCATATGGTGAGATACAGAAAAGAGCAGGAGCCAAATCTCTTGATTCAAATGTACTTTTTCATTATTAAAGACAGGATTAACTCTTCATCTTTCCCAAATCTAAATTGCATTTAACTGGCAAACATCTAAGTAAGTGCCAAAATATATAATCTTATTTGACCGTTTGGTTTCATGGTGTATGTTAAAAATTTCATTAGCGGTAAGTTATGAACTTGAGGATTCTGTTTTTCTCAGTGTAAGTTTTGATAATATAAATTACACTGTAGCATTGCAGTGTATTTCAAGTTTATGTGAAATAATAATCTTATTGAGGGTAAAGGAAACAAAAATAGCCATTGTTGCCACTAAAATTGGCAAAATAAGTTATCTGAAATGTAGGCAAGGATAGAAGAGTTAATGAAATATAATCAAGAAGTGAAGGTATTGTTACTTCAAGTTTTTAACAAATATATGTTCAGATATATTGGTATTTTTAAGAGTTTTCATAATTTTATGTATTGATTTTCCTTTGCTTAATTAAAACCATACTTAAATGTTAAATTAGCATGTAAAGACTGATCAATTCAATAGTACAAAACACTTTTAATGCATCCACTCTGGAAAGTACTATGGAGGTTCCTCAAAAGAATAGAAATGGAGCCATCTTATTACCCAGCTATCCTACTCCTTGGTATATACCTAAAAGACCTAAAATCAGCATATTATAGCAATGCAGCCACATCAATGTCCATAGCAGCACAATTCATAATAGATAATCTATGGAACCAGCCTAGGTGACCATCAGCAGAAGAATGGATAAAGAAAATGTGGTATATATACACAATAGACTATTACTCTATCATAAAGAAATATGTAATAATGGCATTGGCTGGCAAATGGATGGAACTGGAGACCATCATACTAAGGAAAATAAAAAGTCAGACCCAGAAAGTCAAAGGTTGAATTTTTTCTCTGATATGTTGAAGCTAGACCAAAGTAAGGAAAAGAAAATAGAAAAAGAAAAGGTGGGGAAGGTGAAATTCCATGAAAATAGAAGAGAGATCAGTGGAGCAGAGAAGGGGATTGAGGGTGAGGGAGGAGGGACAAGAAAAGGGAAGGACGGTGGAATGAATCGGACCTAACTTTCCTATACATATACGAATATACCACAGTGAATCCCACCTTTATATACCCTCAAGGCACTTATTAAAAAAAAAACTATAAATAAATAGAAGATCAGTAGAGTTGATGGGAGGCAACAGGAGAGAGCCGAGAGGAAGGAAAGAAGTAGTACTGGGGACTGAATTAAAGCAAATTGTATTTCAGGCATGTATAACTATACATGCCTGAAAATGAATCCTTATATTATGTATAACTTAAATGACCTAATGAAAAAAATCTTTTAAAAGTTAACTGCAGGAAAAGGCTCCTAATACTGGGAATTATGATTTATTAATTATAGCTTTTAGATCAAGATTATTAGGTTACTGCATTTAATGTATTAGTTCTGATAACCAGGATGCATACTGAAAAGTCTATTGCAGGACAGAGATGAAAGGAAAGCATGAAATAAGAAAAATACAATTTGAACCCTAATGTTATTCCTGAAATCTTAATGCAATATAATATTACAGAATATGCGTATGTACTTTTTGATAAACTGTACATCATTTATTTCACAAAGTAGTTACTTTCACTTTTAGTTTTCTCTAAAACAAAAGTTTTAAAATTTATTAAGATGAAATTTTAAAGAAATACTTGAGGTAATATTAAGGACAAGTGACTACACCAGTATCATGGTCAAAGTTGGGAAAAAGTAGACCACATAGACATCCATCTTTCAAAAAACATCTTTCAAAAAATAAGGATTTGCATGTTCTGTCCTCAATATTGAAAAATGGGTGGAGAAAAAGCAGGAATTGAAATAAAATAATATATGTTGATGTTACCAATCACTTTGATGCAACCATTCTCAGTCATGTTGAAATAGTCAAATGCACCAAAGCACTATCTTTTACTAACAAAAAAATGTGTACCAAAGACTTTATTTTTCTCAGACTCCTGAATCTCCCTTCCATTTCTCTCAGTAACCAAACTTCATTTGGTCCCTCACTCCTTTCTATGCTATTGTAAAACTGAAAGATTTATAGCAATAGCAATTTACTAGAATAAAATTGGCATCAAAAACTGACTGTAAATCCACTCTTGGTTCTTCATGAGAGATTTTATTTAAGAAAGTAAACATCACTGTTAATGGTATCAGAAAAAATAAACTATATTTCAAATTTAATCCCACAAAGATTGCAAAATATTCTTCCTGTTTATTCAAGGATGGTTTTACTTTCATAATTTCTTCAATCCTTTAAATTTTCACTAAATTAACATCTCTTTTAAATTCTATAATAGCTTTTCCTCTTTTATTTACATTTAAAATTTTAATCTATATTAAATTTTACCAATAGATAACAAACTGTATTTTTTTTAGATAATCCATTCTAAATTTCATTTGCAAACAATAAAGAACTACTTCATTACACATTTCATTTCAGACATCTCTGTTTTCTTACATACTAAACAAAAAAATGTTTATAAGGATATAAGTTTGTCACTCCACATATAGTCTTCAAACTTGTTTAAATTATTTATAATTTCAGGATTGTTTTAACAAAGACATAAGAATGTGACTATTGCTTGGTATTTTAAGTGTTTTTCTATTTTCACAAGGCACAGACTCTTTTACAGTGCGTCAGGAATGGAATGATGATTCGGATTAGATCCAGGAGCAGTGATGGAGAGATTCTGGTCAGGGAATGAGTTAGTCTGGAAAGGGGAATCTGGAGCTGAAATACAGATTAACAGCCTTTATTTTGTCTTACCTACACTACTTCACAATAAGAAGCAATGAGAACCCAAAAGGGAAAACATTCTGGAGTGGGGCCCAGGCAGGGATTATACAGAGACATCAGTAGTGTACAGTTGCCAGTAATGTTAAGAAAACTGAAAAGGTTTATTTAGTTATCATGACAAATTATCTCTAGCACCAGTATGTATATCATGTATAAATGTTGTGTCATACATTGAAATTACTTTATAAAAATAGCATTTTTTGTGGTTTTAATATCATGATTAAACTTTTAATTGTTGAAAGAAATATAAAAAAAATGTTAAAGTCAGGACAGGGGTTGTCGCTCAGTGGTAGAGTGTTAGCCTAACATATAAGGTCCTAAGTTTAGTAACCAGGTCCAAAAAAATAAAAAAGTACAGTAATCAGGTAATTCTTTGGAATAAACACAAAATTAAAATGGGGAAGAAAACAATGAAGGAATTTAAGAATTTTAAAATGGATTTGAGGTATTTCTTGAGGTTCTATAGTTGAATTCTGGATCACACGCTGATGGCATAAACAGAATGATGCTTCCTCAGAATAGGTGGCTATGCCCCATCCAAGAACCTGTCGATGTGTCACAACACATGGCAAAAGGGACTTTGCAGATGTGACTGAAATCTTTACAATGGTGAGATTATCCTGGGTTATTCAAATGGGTCTAATGACATGAGTTCTTAAAAGTGAAAAAGGAAGGTGGGTAAGTGGGTCAGAGAAGGAGAGCCTAAGAAAGAATTGGTGTCCTGCTGGTGGTTCTGACTTGGAAGAGAAACATGTCTAGACTACAAAGAGGTCTGTAAGAGCTGAGGACAATCAGCTGGCAGCCTGAAAGGACACAAAGTTGACTGACACACAGTCACCTGGAACTGAATTCTGTCATCACCTGAATGAGTGAAGAAAGGGACTCTTCCTATAAGGAAGAACACAGCTCTGTACCCACTGTGGTTTGAGTCCAGTAAGGCTTTTACACTGGACTTCTCTACCAGGAACCTAAAATCATAAATGCAAGTTGTTTTAATCCACTACAATTTTCGGGGTCCTCTTTGCCACTTCCAGTGTGGAGGAGGAAAGAGTTGACTGCCAGAGGAGGATATTGGTGGTTTTTCTATCTATTACCCCAAAAATGTATCTACTCAATAAACACACAAGAGCCAATATTCTTTTTATGACAGGGGGTGTGACGGTCTGGCCATATCAAATCTGGCCTCTTTACAACAACCGAGTCGCCCAACTTTCCTTTATTTATAACATGCAGGTAAAAGGGGGCAAGGACTGGGAGGAGCTTCTTCTGTGATGGACAGGATAGGGTGAGGAAGGGGAGCCATCATCTTAGGGGGAAAATTCCAGAAGGAGGCAGGGAACCACTCCCACACAGCTCCACTTACTTCCTGGCATTCCTAGAAGCCAGAGCTCTGTGTCACATGGCTCAACCTAGTCTGATTCTGCTAAATAAGGATGGCTTCCCACAGTAATCTTTCATGGTATAAACAGAAGACAACACAGAAAGGTATTGCAAAATTGCATGCAATATTTCATGTATGACCATTTCTCTCAAGAAAGAGATGACATATTTCATTAGTCTCTATTACTACAAGTCCATGACACACATGCACAAAATCAAGAAACATTGAGCTTTATTTTCTTTTACCATGTTGTAATACTAAAAATATATTCATGCACAGATAAAGGATATTTTAAATTTCATATATTCAAATGAGGAGAGTGTTGTTTTGTGACAACCAAACAGAAGAACATTCATCTGATGTACGGTCTCTCCTCTTCTGCCTTGCCCTCTATACCTCTAAACTGGTAGTATTTGGGTTTATTTGTTATGTTTCCTATGAACTTTAAGATATTTTGCTACTTGGGATAGTCTGTGGGTTCCTAGAGGGTAGAACTTTTATTTTTTTTAACTCTCCAGCACAGTTCCTTCTAAAGAACTACTCACATGATTGAATCAAATAAATAAGTTTCTATCCTAAGATGACTGTCTGAACTACATATTTGAAATTCTTTGAGAACTATGAGTCCATATATTAATTTATTCTTCACATATATAAGGTATTATTTCTCTAGAAAAGGAGAGTTCCCTGATTTCTGTGGGGGAAATTTCAGTGACCTCGGGTTAATTTACAAGACACCTGAACATGATGAATTCATTGATACCAGAGCTCTGATATTTCCCCCTGATCACCTTGACTCTTGAGAAGTTTTCTGTTTCAGTGTGACCTAAATCTACTCAGGTGCCACTGGAGCAGGGCTTAATATCCAGCCATGAAACCAGAAGCTTCATGTATTTATTAACAAACCATCATGGACTAAGTTTTATCTGGATTAACCACAAGATACACAGAAAGAATGAAATCCTAGAGGCTAAAGGAATACATTAAAAATTTAAAAGGAAGGGGATGATAATTGAATAGTCTCATGTATCTTATTAGGTTGTTTCAGAATAATTTGAAAGTATGGAGTGGTTGAGGCAAATATCAGACCACAAGAGAGGATGATCACTGAAAATGACTCTGCCCACCATAATCCACCTAGTATTCAGTTTTGAATCATCCTCATAGGACAGCTGGAATTAATGAAGCTTTAATAAAATGTGTAGAGGTTTCTAAATAATGAGGTACACTGAGCACCCATACTGATGGAAAATTATGGGGGGAAAAGCCCAGGAAAGTTTGAAACATAAAAAAAAAAAAAATTTAAGAAAATGAGATTCAACTTGAAATAGTGTAAGAGCACATATCTGTAGAAAATAATCAGAAACAGACATTCAGTGGAAAGGAGACAATTGGAAAGCAGTCAAACCAAATCAAATGGAATGAAAAATAGATGGGACTGAAATACTGTGAAAATTCAGGGTGGGGGGACACTAAAAATCATCTTGGTGGCCACATCATGTTACCAAGCAAGAAAGTTCACCTGAACTGGAATTTCCTTTGAGATTGTGTTCTTTTCCTTTTCCTATGTTTAAGAACTCAGAGGACCTGGAAAGAGTTCAAAAAAGAACAGCAAACACAACCAAGAGTCTAAAGGGATTGATTTATATAGTGAGAGGAAAGAAATAAAATATGCAGTTCTTGGCTAAAGACTTCTAGAGTGAACATAATTGTAAAAGAGAATTTCTGTACTGAGTCAATAGAGGGTGATTTAGTTCACTATGAGGAAAGCCTGACAGAAACATAGTGAAATGAAGGTAAATGCTAATGATGAAAACAGTTTTCTAATTTTATTAATACTAAAATCTGAAGTGTTTGAAATGGTACTAGATTCAAAGGTCTGCTGGCCTATGTTTTTCCTTTTGGTGTTTTCAATCCATTTTGACACTGACATTAAGTGATCCAAGGACACAGTTTCTGGAAAATGCCTTGTACCACTGTTGTCTTTCTAACAGATTGTCATTGACCTCTGAGGTCCTATCTTCACAATATACAAATAAATACTCTAGTTTTACAAGTTTAATATCTGGCAAAATGAGCACTCTTACTTTGTTCTTCAAAAAGATTTAGCTGTGTATTTTGTATGCTTTCTGCACTTACTGATTTTAAGACTATTAATTATGGTATTAGTCTGTTTGAGTTGCCTTAAAATGCCATACACAGGTTGGCTTAAACAAAAGAATTTGCTTTCTCATAGTTCTGGAAGTTAGAAGTTTAAAAACTTCTGGCCATTTAGGTTTCTGGGGCGGGCTTCATCTTGACTTGCAGACAATCACCATCTCACCATGTTCTCAACATGACCTTTCTTGGTGAGTGCACATGTGGATATGGAGATCTCTGGGGTCTGTGGAGCAGGACACCATTCTTATGACCACATTTAACCTTAATTACTTTCTTAGAAGACCCATTTCAAATATAATCACAGTGGAGGTTTAGAGGTTCGCTTTATAAATTTAGGGAGGACAAAACAACTATTTGTTCATAATGACTATTAAGTGACTATTAAAATTTTTTTAAATTCCAGATGTCTGTCTGAGAAGCATTTTCATTTGGAGTCAACCAAATGTACTTATTTGTTTTCACTTTTATCTTCATTATATTTGTAAATTTCATACACTTAACAAATAATAATTTATGACTCATTGTATCATTTTTTCCAGTTAAGTCCAAACTCCTATTTTTCTTAGGAATACTATTTTAACGAGACTATATTTTTATTTTTCATAATACTATCCATAGGCCTTCAGAGCAAAATTCTTGAACTATAATATATTAATTCATTTTATAAATATTTGGTGGAAACTATATTAGGTATTTTGGGAGATATAGTTTCTTACACACAGAAGGTTCTCAGTTTTTTTGAATGATGAATTACTGATTGCAAGTGTGTGTCATCCTGTTGTCTTGGATTCTGTCTTCCAGGGTGCTTGTAATCCAGAGCAATATACACCTTGGAACTTCTTCCAAGCTTCTTGTTTTCTCAACTGCGGTTCCTTTATAGGAAAAACAGAGAAATAAAGACACAGAGACAGACAGGCAGACATTCACACACACACACACACACACACACACACACACACACACACACACGTTGGTCTGAATAGCATCAACCCAGGTAATATTTGTATGCTTTTGTCTTCCCTCCAATTGTCAGTCATGGGTGGAGATGATTCTTCTCACTTCTTTCCGACCTTCAATGCTGGATTTAGGTGTACCTTTCTTCATTCAGTGATGGGCAAAGAGAATATCAAACATTAATGCCCTAAGGGTTCTGAAATAGAAGACCACAAAGTTCTAGAAGTTATCAGTTTCATGATTCTCGACAAGATAAAGAAAGGAATACACAGCCATTATAAAACTTCACTTCAAAATCATACTGCACCCCTAAAATGCAACATAAACTTAAGTAGTAAAACATATGAGACAGTTAGCATTTATAATATATAAAGATAAGTATTAAGACTTGATAAAAGAGTGGAGAAAGATTGTGAATAGACAGTTCTCAGAATAAAAAGACAATTGATCATGAAACATTTGAACATAACTTTAATCTCATTGATAACATGAAAATAAGTTATAATGACAAGACAATGAGGTTGTTTTCTGCCATACATTTTGGAGGGTATAATAAATCGGTATTTTTTTTTCTGGAAATTTAGTAGTAAGAATTATTTAAAATTAAAATTTTACCCAGGAATTTTGCAATTTTACTGTAAGGAAGTTTCTAACATAAGAATCTCTCTCTCTCTCTCTCTCTCTCTTTCTCTCTCTCTCTCTCTCTCACACACACACACACACACACACACACACACACACAATATGCTAAATAATACATATAAAGGAAGGCTTATAGAAACAAACCATTTAGAAATAAATTGAAATGCCCACCACTAGTAATTTAGTAAGCAGGTTAAGGTATACTAACATGAAGGAATGTTATCCTCTTGTTAAAATGAAGGAGGTATGAAAAACAATTTTGCATAAATAAAACAAGTTGATCCCATGATAAGCATAAGAGCATAAGCATATGACTAAACTTACAAGTGACACAATCATATTAGGGTATGTTCAGAGGTCTTTGAATGGTTATTCTTAGGTACACATAATGCCTCCCTTTTCTGTCTCTAGCATCCCATTACTGAGAAATTCAACTGCTTTTAGAGTGAATACAGCTTGTCTTCTATTTCTTAAGATGCCCACTGATCTCCACAGGGTCAAACTCCTGGAAAAAGTTGAAAGTAGAGCAACTTGTTCCTATATACCACTGAATAGTCGTCGAAGTTATGAGGTACTATTAACGGTGACCTTCTTGTTGGTTCAAAGGTTCAGCACCTTTTCTAGAGCCAAGAAAAATTTGAGGGGAAATTGTAAACCATATCTCTACTCAACTTCTGACTGAAGTTAGAGGTATGAGAAAAAAATAAGGTGCATATAAAAGGAATCCAGTCTTAGAAGACATCAGAACGGGAATTTTCAGGTTCTTATTGTTTAACTTACCTATTTAACTTAGCAGTCATTTTAGTCTTCCTAATAAAGCTGTTTTCTTTAAAAACAACAATAAATACTGTTAGAATTTTACAAACAGATAATCCCATTTTGGTGAGGGGTGAGAGAAGAATGGAGGAATTTTAAATTACGTAGATGGAAATGAGAGGGAGGGTGGTTATGAAAAATGGTGGAATGAGACAGACATCATTACCCTGTGTACATGAATGATTCCCCGAATGGTGTGAATCTGCATCATGCACAACCATAAAAACGAAAATATGTACCCCATTTGTGTGCAATGATTAAAAATGCAGTCTGTAAAAAACAAAATAAAATAAAATAAGAAGAAATGAAAAATAAAAAAAAGGTATTGGATACAGACCAAAATATAAAGAGTAAGCACTGGGAAATGATTGTATCACACAACATCCAACCAGGAAAACAGAGACTTTTCAAAATATTTAAAGCAAAAGAGAATTACTGTAGTGATTTCTGAATTGATTTATACACAAGTGACAAACTCACTAAGAAGTAAAATAATATGATTTATGAAGCAACCAACTGAATAGTCACAACGTGAAGCTAGTACCACCCATATGCTGGAGAGACAGAGGGGACAGGCAGCATTACTGGAGTGTAGGTTCTGGAGTCTGTCACCTGACAGAAATGGGGCCACAGTGAACCTGTCCAACAACTATTCCAGAAAAGTCATCCAAGTCAGAAGGAAGGACACCAGTATATTGTCAGAAAATCAAATGAAGGAGGTTGAGGATTAATGTGTGGAGAAACACATTAGATAAGCTGAACTGAAGGGAGAGAAAATAAAGTACATGATGCAGACCACAGAGAGGAGCAACTGATGAGTAATAGTCTGACCACAGAGATCTCAAGTATCTCAAGTGCTCATTATATTGCTGTCAAAGCTTATTAGGATGGTTCACTTGGAGATATGTCTTGGACACTTACTTAAATCTTAAAAAATAATTATGCTCATATACATAGACAAAGAAGTTACCTATAGGAAAAAAAAGATATTTTCATCCTCAAAACCAAGAATTTCACAAAGAAATGAGTTGAAACAGTGGAAACTTAGTAATCCTAACCTAGTTAGATACATATTCATATGTGAAGGAAAGAGATATTTTCAGATATAGAAAGTCTTAGGGAAGATAGTTCTTCTTTAAACTAACCCACCCTTAAAGAGACATAGAAAATCAGATTGAAGAATCAAATATTAGAATTCATAAATAGGAAGATAAAAGAATTCAAACTATCCCTATTTGCCACTAACAATTCTATATTTAGAAGACCTGAAAAACTCTACCAGAAAACTTCTAGAGCTCATAAATGAATTCATCAAGGTATCAGGATATAAAATTAACACCCATAAGTCAGTTGTGTTCCTATACATCAGTGATGAATCAAATGAAAGAGAAATTAGGAAAACTACCCTACAGTAGCCTAAAAAAATAAAATATTTAGGAATTTCTCAAACAAAAGAGATGAATGACCTCTACAATGAAAACCACAGAACACTAAAGAATGAAATTGAAGAAGACTTAGACGATGGAAAAAATTCTCATGTTCTTGTATAGGCAAAATTAACGTTGTCAAAATGACCAAACTACTAAAAGTACTATAAAGATTTAATGTAATCCCTGTTAAAATTCCAATAACATTCTTCATAGAAGTAGAAAAAGCAGTCTTGAAATTCATTTGGAAAAATAAGAGATGCAGAATAGTCAAAGCAATCCTTAGCAAGAAAAATGAAGCAAGAGGCATCACAATACCAGAACTTAAATTATACTACAGAAATATAGTAACAAAAACAGCATGGTATTAGCACCAAAACAGGCATATAGACCAATGGTACAGAAGACACAGAGACAAACCCACATAAATAAAGTTACCTCATACTAGAGAAAGGCTCCAAAAGCATTCATTGGAGAAAAGATAGCCTCTTCAACAAATAGTGCTGAGAAAACTGGAAATACATCTGTACAAAATAAATTACAGTCCTATCCCTCACCCTGCACAAAACTCAAATCAAAGTGGATCGAGGACTTAGGCATTAGATAAGAGACCCTGCACCTAACAGAAGAAAGAATAGGCCCAAATCTCCAACATGGTGGCCCAGGAACCAATTTCCTTAACAAGACTCATAAAGTACAAGAAGTAAAAATCAAGAATCAACAAATGGGAGAGAATCAAACTGAAAAGCTTCTTCACAGCAAAGAAAACAATCAAGAATGTGAAGAGAGAGCCTATATAATGGGAGAAAATCTTTGCTACCTGCACCTCAGATAGAGCATTCATCTTCAGGTTATTAAAACTCAAAAATCTTAACACCAAAAAAACAAATAACCCAATTACTAGATGGGCAAAGGAACTGAATAGGCATCTCACAGAAGAAGAAATATGATTGGTGAAAAAATATGTGAAAAATGTTCAAAATCTCTAGCAGTTAAAGAAATGCAAATTAAAACTACACTGAGATTTCATCTCTCTCTAGGCAGAATGGCAATTATCAAGAATACAAGTAACAATAAATGTTGCATATCATTTAGACTACTAGAAAAAATAATAGGGAAATACCATAAAAATAACTACTTGAACTTACTCGTTACAGAAGTCCTTATATAATTATGGAGGATCTTGAAAGTATATTACATTCTTCAGACATTTTCAAGGAAAGAAAATTATTTTTTCACTGAGATTCCAACTATTGATGACCAGCTAACAATATTAGTCTCTGCTTCTCAGAACCACCCAGCAAAAGCTTAGGCTTACAACCTTCAGAGCAAGTCCACAGACTGGATTCCCTAGGATATAGGTGTTTGAAGACTATGTGCTTTAAGTTACAAATATTCCCATGGTCTAGCAGGTCTAGAATCAAAAGGAAAATAGATAAACGGGTGACAGAAAAGTCTTTTATGCAGGTCGTGAAGAAAATAAGTCATGAAAATGTTTCTAGCTAGAGAGCACTTGTATATTTTATGTATCATAAAGAGAGATAATTTTGATAAGTTTTGAGCCTCTAATGATTTTGCTAATCTCCTGAATTTTAAGAGTTTACTGCATAATTTTATGTACTATCATTTTAAGTTTTGTAAAAGTACTTAACTTTTTAGATTTCAGTGTTCTTTACAAGATTTTTTAATGTCTCACAGAACTTCAGTAAATTATGCCTTTTAATATTTTACATTTTTAATATGTGTATTTCATATCTATAATGCTTATTTTGATGAAATCTTACATTTAAAATATGATTCCACAAGTTATGTGCAAGGATGACCCTTCTCATTATACCCGAATGATTCTTTTTATTACCTTTAATTTCAATATGTTTTCTGATTAGTGTATATTTAAGGTTATAAATTTTCTACTTTTGCATAACTCAGAGGCTCTGAAATATAGTGTCATTTCTGTTATTTAGAAGATAATTTGCATTTGAACTCATCAAGAGTTGTTAAAGATTTTTCAAAATTTCAAAATGACTTTTTCTACATTACAATTGATTTCTTGTTTATATTCTGAGTTTAAAAGGATTGGATAATTTATAGCTACCTTAGGAAAGAAGAGCTAATACATGAATATTGAGAACAAAAGAAACAAAAAGTATTTAGATGTGTTATAGAAAAAAACTGTCTAACTTAAATGCATTGAATCTATTTATAAAAGAACACACATATCCTTTAAAACTGATATGGACAATAAAAATATACTGGTAAAATTACTACATTTTTTAAATATGAAGAAAAATACTGTTAGTAAGAAAAATTAATGAGTCACTTTTGAGGTATATTTTCAGCAATCATAATCATGCAAGAAAGCAATCTTCAAATTTCTTAAGAAAAATATTTTGACTTTTATTTTATACAGCAAGCTATATAAATAACAGATCCAAAATTATGCATTTGGACATGTAACAGAAAACTTGAATTGTCTCAAATAATGGGGTGATAAAACCAAAGTGTTCACTGATTAGAAATGATCAGTCATGAATAGTACTCTTTTTGAATAATGAATGGGTCATTAAAGATATCAGACATCAGTGTAAGGAAGGGGAGAATTGTTAAAGTCTTAGAATTAAACTAAAATGGAAACGCAACCTACCAGAATCTGTGGGATACAATGAGGGAAGTTAATAACTATCAATATCTACCTTAAAAAATTCAGAAAGATCCCAAATATAGCAAAAGATGCATCTCAGATCTTAGAAAAACAGGAATTAAACAAATCCCAAGACCAATAGCAAGAAAAATACTAAATATCAGAACTGGGGGGTGATCCAAGATGGCAGACTAGAGGGTGACTGCATCTCCAGTCGCTCCAGAACCCAGGATCCAAGAAGGGGAGGCATTGAGAGACTCAGACTAAAATAGAGCCACGGGGTGAGTCTCCCCCACCTGGTGAAGCTAGGCCCGGGCACCAGGCCCAGATTCGGGCGGCTTATTAGAGTAGGGCAGGGCAGCTAGAGTCTTCCTCAGGCAGCCCTGCACACTCCGGCGGTGAGCTCCTCCCACAGGGCCAGATTTTCCAGCTTCTCGGAACAGACCCCCCAGTGAGAGCCTTTCTGCACAGAACCAGCTCCATGTCCCTGAGCCAGCGCGTGGCAAGCTCTGAGCTCTGGCCTGCAGGTTGCTTCAGAGACCAGCACAGGGGAGCCAGGGACTTCCCCAAGCAGCCCGGCTCCCTCCGGCGGGAAGCGCCTTTCTAGGCTAGCTTCTCGGAGCAGACCAACCAGTGAGAGCCTTTCTACACAGAGCCAGCCACAAGTCCCCAAGCCAGCGGAGACCTCCGAACCCCAAGCAGCCTCTGGGACCAGGGCAGGGCAGCCAGAGACCTCTCCAGGCAGCCCTGCCCCCTCTGGCTGCAGGCATTTTCCACGGGGTGATCAGAGATGGCAGACTAGAGGGTGACTGCATCTCCAGTCGCTCCAGAACCCAGGATTCAAGAAGGGGAGGCATTGAGAGACTTGGACTTAAATAGAGCCACGGGGTGAGTCTCCCCCACCAGGTGAAGCTCGGCCCAGGCAGCAGGCCCAGATTCGGGTGGCTTATTAGAGTAGGGCAGGGCAGCTAGAGTCTTCCCCAGGCAGCCCTGAGCACTTTGGCGGTGGGCTCCTCCCACACGGCCAGCTTCTCGGAGCAGGCCCCCCAGTGAGAGTCTTTCCACACAAAGCCAGCTCCATGCCCTGGAACCAGTAGCTGGCTAGGGGCAGGTTTCTTTGGAAGCACTGCATTATCAAGTTACTCCAAGACTTCAGGCTACTGAAGGCTGGGAGGTGATACATTGTAAATCTACAGGGACACTATAAGCCAATAGAGGAAATCTGCAATATCACAGAGTCCCACTGTCATCTGACCAACACGAAAAAATAAGGGAAGAAAATGTCCCAAACAAACGTAGATACTGTATCAATAAAACCCAATGACAGCACAGCAGAAGAAATGTCAGAAAGGGAGTTAAGAATGTACATAATTAAAACAATCAGGGAAGCAAACGAGGAGATGAAAGAGCAAATGCAGGCATTGAAGGAGGAAATGAAAGAGCAAATGCAGGCATTAAATGATCGCACCAATCAACAGTTAAAAGAGCAAATACGGGAAGCAAAAGAGCATTTCAATAAAGAGTTAGAGATACTGAAAAAAAAAAAAAAAAAAAACAGAAATCCTTGAAATGAAGGAAACAATAAATCAAGTGAAAAACTCCATAGAAAGCATAACCAATAGGATAGAACACCTGGAAGACAGAACCTCAGATATTGATGACAAAATATTTAATCTTGAAAACAAAGTGGACCAAACAGAAAAGATGGTAAGAAATCATGAACAGAATCTACAAGAATTATGGGATATCATGAAGGGGCCAAAGTTAAGAATTATTGGTATTGAGGAAGGCTTAGAGAAACAAACCAAAGGAATGAACAATCTATTCAATGAAATAATCAGAAAATTTCCCAAATCTGAAGAATGAAATGGAAAACCAAGTTCAAGAGGCTTATAGGACTCCAAATATACAAAATTACAACAGACCTACAACAAGGCAAATTATTATGAAAATACCTAACATACAAAATAAAGACAGAATTTTAAAGGCCACAAGAGAAAAGTATCAAATTACATTCAGGGGGAAACCAACAAGAATATCAGCAGATTTTTCAATCCAGACGTAAAAGCTAGAAGGGCCTGTAACAACATTTACCAAGCCCTGAAAGAAAACGGAGGCCAACCAAGAATTTAATACCCAGCAAAACTTACTTTCAGATTTGACGATGAAATAAGATCCTTCCATGATAAACAAAAGCTAAAGGAATTTACAAAAAGAAAGCTGGCATTACAGAACATTCTCAGCAAAATATTCCATGAGGAAGAGATGAAAAACAACAATGCAAATCAGCAACAGGAGGAACTAGCCTAAAGGAATAGCCAAATAAAGGGGAAACCAAATCATGTCAAAAAAAAAAAAACAAAAAATGAGTCAAATAACTGGGAATACAAATCATATCACAATAATAACCCTGAATGTTAATGTCCTGAACTCATCAATCAAAAGACATAGACAGGCAGATTGGATTAAAAAGAAAAATCCAGTAATATGCTGCCTGCAAGAGACTCATCTCATAGAAAGAGATACCCACAGAATAAAGGTGAAAGGATGGGAAAAAACATACCATGCACACGGACACAGCAAAAAAGCTGGAGTATCCATCCTCATTTCAGATAATGTGGACTTCAAGCCAAAACTAGTCAGAAGGGATGAAGAAGGACATTATATACTGCATAAAGGAAGCATAAATCAGCAAGACATAACAATCATAAATATGTATGCCCCAAACATTGGCTCATCCATGTACGTCAAACAAATCCTTCTCAATTCCAGAAATCAAATAGACCACAACACAATAATACTAGGCGATTTTAACACACCTCTCTCACCAATGGATAGATCGTCCAAACAAAAATTGAATAAAGAAACCATAGATCTCAATAACACAATCAACAATTTAGACTTAACAGACTTATATAGAATATACCATCCAACAAAGAACGAATAGACTTTCTTCTCAGCAGCACATGGATCCTTCTCTAAAATAGATCATGTTTTATACCACAAAGTTACTGTTAGCAAATACAAGAAGATAGAGATACTACCTTGTACTCTATCAGATCATAATGGATTGAAATTAGAAATAAATGACAGAATAAAAAACAGAAACTTATCCAATACCTGTATTATAAACAATACACTATTATATAATGAATGGATAACAGAAGACATCAAGAGGTAAATTAAAAAATTCTTAGAAGTAAAGGAGAACAAAGAAACATCATATCAAAATCTCTGGGACACTATGAAAGCAGTAATTAGAGGAAGATTTATTTCATGGGGCGCATTCAACAAAAGAAGTAGAAATCAACAAATAAACGACTTAACACTACAGCTCATAGCCCTAGAAAAAGAAGAGCAGACCAACATCAAAAGTAGTAGAAGACAGGAAATAGTTAAAATCAGAGCCGAAATCAATGAAATTGAAACAAAAGAAACAATCGGAAAAATTAACAAAATAAATGGTTGGTTCTTTGAAAAAATAAACAAAATTGATAAACCCTAAGCCACACTAACAACGAGAAAGAGGGAGAAAACTCAAATTACTACAATTTGGAATGGACAAGGAAATATCACAACAGACACAAGTGAAATACAAAAAATAATTAGAAGCTATTTTGAAAATCTATACTCCAACAAAACAGAAAACCTCGAAGACATCAACAAGTTTCTGGAGACATATGAATTACCTAAACTGAAGGAGGAGGACATACACAACTTAAATAAATCAATTTCAAGCAATGAAATGGAAGAGGTCATCAAAAGCCTACCAACAAAGAAAAGTCCGGGACCAGATGGGTTCTCAGCCGAGTTCTACAGAACCTTTAAAGAAGAGCTCATTTCAATACTTCTCAAAGTATTCCATAAAATAGAACAGGAGGAAACCCTCCTGAACTCATTCTATGAGGCCAATATCACCCTGATACCTAAACCAGACAGAGACACTTCGAGGCAAAAATTCTCAACAAAATTTTAGCAAATCGCATCCAAAAATATATTAAAAAGATAGTGCACCACGATCAAGTGGGTTTTATCCCAGGGATGCAAGGTTGGTTCAACATCAGGAAATCAATAAATGTCACTAACCATATCAACAGACTAAAAGTTAAGAATCACATGATTATTTCAATAGATGCAGAAAAAGCATTCGATAAAATACAGCATCCCTTCATGCTCAAAACACTAGAAAAAATTGGGGCAGTGGGAACATTCCTTAACATTGTAAAGGCCATCTACGCTAAGCCCATGGCCAATATCATTCTAAATGGTGAAAAATTGAAAGTATTCCCCCTAAGAACTGGAACAAGGCAGGGATGCCCTCTTTTACCACTTCTATTCAACATCATTCTTGAGACTCTAGTCAGAGCAATTAGACAAACCAAAGAAATTAAAGGAATACAAATTGGAAAAGAAGAACTCAAACTATTCCTGTTCGCTGATGACATGATTATATATTTAGAGGAATCTGGAAATTCCACCAGAAAACTTAGAACTCATAAGTGAATTCAGTAAAGTAGCAGGTTACAAGATCAATGCTCATATATCCAATGCATTTTTATACGTAAGTGATGAATCTTCAGAAAGAGAAATTAGGAAAACTACCCCATTCACAATAGCCTTGAAAAAATAAAATACTTGGGAATCAATCTTACTAAAGAGGTGACAGACCTCTACAATAAGGACTACAGAACACTAAAGAAAGAAATTAAAGAAAACCTTAGAAGATGGAAAGATCTCCCATGTTCTTGGATAGGCAGAATTAATATTGTCAAAATGGCCATACTACCTAAAGTGCTATACAGATTCAATGCAATTCCAATTAAAATCCCAATGATGTACCATACAGAAATAGAGCAAGCAATTATGAAATTCATCTGGAAGAATAAGAAACCCAGAATAGCTAAAGCAATCCTCAGTAGAAAGAGCAAAGCAGGGGGTATTGCAATACCAGATCCTCAACTCTATTACAAAGCAGTATTAACAAAAATGGCATGGTATTGGTACCAAAATAGACAGGTAGATCAATGGTACAGAATAGAGGACACAGACACAAATCCAAATAAATACAATTTCCTCATACTAGACAAAGGGGCCAAAAATATGCAATGGAGAAAAGATAGCCTCTTCAACAAATGGTGCTGGGAAAACTGGAAAACCATATGCAACAGAATGAAATTAAACCCCTATCTCTCACCCTGCGCAAAAATCAACTCAAAATGAATTAAGGACCTCAGATTCAGACCAGAGACCCTGCATCTTATAGAAGAAACAGTAGGTCCAAACCTTCAACTTGTTGGCTTAGGATCAGACTTCCTTAACAGGACTCCCATAGCACAAGAAATAAAAGCAAGAATCAACAACTGGAATAGATTCAAACTAAAAACCTTTCTGTCAGCAAAGGAAACTATCAGTAATGCGAAGAGAGAGCCTACAGAGTGGGAGAATATCTTTGCCACTCATACTTCAGATAGAGCGCTAATTTCCAGAATCTATAAAGAACTCAAAAACTCTACACCAAGAATACAAATAACCCAGTCGACAAATGGGCTAAGGAAATGAACAGACACTTCACAGAAGAAGATCTACGAGCAATCAACAGATATATGAAAAAATCTTCAACATCTCTAGTAATAAGAGAAATGCAAATCAAATCTACCTTAAGATTTCATCTCACCCCAATTAGAATGGCGATTATCAAGAACACAAGCAACAATAGGTGTTGTCGAGGATGTGGGGAAAAAGGTACACTCATACATTGCTGGTGGGGCTGCAAATTAGTGCAGCCACTCTGGAAAGCAGTATGGAGATTCCTCAGAAAGCTTGGAATGGACCCACCATTTGACCCAGCTCTCCCACTCCTTAGCCTATACCCAAAGGACTTAAAATCAGCATACTACAGAGATACAGCCACATCAATGTTCATAGCTGCTCAATTCACCATAGTCAGATTCTGGAACCAACCTAGATGTCCTTCATTTGATGAATGGATAAAGAAACTGTGGTATATATATACAATGGAATATTACTCTGCCATGAAGAATGATAAAATTATGGCATTTGCAGGCAAATGGATGAAATTGGCGAGTATCATGCTAAGTGAGATAAGCCAGTCTCAAAAAACTAAAGGACAAATGATCTCGCTGATAAGCGGATGAGGACATACCATGGGGGGTAGGAGGGGTTAGCGTTAGGGTTAGGGTTAGGTTTAGGGTTAGGGATGAGGAGGGTGGTATGAATGGAGGAAGGAAGGACTGTATAGAGGGAAAAGAGGTGTGGGAGGGGTGGAAGGGAAGGGGAAAATATAACAGAATGAATCAAACAACATTGCCCTATGTAAATTTTGGATTTTTTATTAAAAAAAAAGAAAAAAAAAGAAAGAAAAAAATATCAAAACTGAAAATAATGATAAAATAAAAAATTACATAGGATCAATTAAACACAATTGGTTCTTGGAAAAGATGACCAAGACTGATCAACTCTTAGCCAAATTAACTAAAAGAGAGGACCCAAATTAATAAAAATGAAAGATAAAAAGAGGTTATTAAAACAAATATCAATGAAGTTCAGAGGATTATTAAGAACTATTGTGAAAACCTATATTCCACTAAATTGGAAAATCTAGAAGAAATGGTGTATTTTCTAGACACATATGACCCACCAAATCTGAACATAGAAAATAAACAGCAATAACAACGATGAGAATGAAGCAGTAATAAAACTTCTCCCAATATAGAAAAGCCCAGGGTCAGATGGATTCCCAGATAGATTTTACCAGATCTTTAAAGAAGAATTAACACCAATGATCCTTAATTTTTTACATTAAATAGAGAAGGAGGGAATAATTCCAAACTCATTTTACAAAGCCAGTATCACTTTGTTATCAAACTGGACAATACCATATCGAGAAAAGAAAATTGAGACCAATATCCTTGACAAATATAGATGCAAAGATCCATAATAAAATATTTATAAGATAAATTAACCAACACATTAAAAAGATTACATATCATAAGATAATTTCATCCCAGGGATGTCAACATGATTAACATTTGCAAATCAATGGACATAATACACCACATAAATAGAATCAAGGACAGAAATTACATGACCATCTCAATAAATCCAGAAACACGTCCTTAATAAAATTCAACACCCTTTCATGGTAAAAACGCTGAAGAAAATAGGGACTAGAAGGTACTTACCACATCAAAATAAAGGTTATATATGACACACCCAAAGGCAAAATCACACTGATGGAGGAAAAAGTGAAAGCATGTTTTCCACGATTGGGATCCAGGCTGTCCATGTCCACTACTCCTATTCAAAATAGTAGTTGGAATTTTAGCCAGAACCATTAAGCAAGAGAAAGAAAAGGAGAACAAATAGGAAAGGAAGAAATAAAGTTGACACTATTTGTGAATGTTACCATCCTATACTTAGAAGATTCTAAGTGTTCTACCAGAAGATTTCTGGAACTGATAAACAAATTCAGCAAAATATCAGGATGTAAAATCAGCACACAAAAGTCAATAGCTATTTTTATACACTAATGATGAATCCATTAAGAAAGAAATAAGGAAAACAATTCCATTGATACTAGCTTTTATAAAAAGGATCTATGAATAAACCTAGCCAAGGACGTGAAAGACCTCTGAAATGAAAATGTAGGACACTGAAGAAAGAAATTGAAGAAGGCAGTAGAAGATGGAAAAGACCTCCTTGTTCATGCATAGGCAGATTTAATGTATTTTAATGCTCATACTATCGTAAGTGATACAGATTTAATGCAAGGCCCATCAAAATATCAATTATATTCTTCATAGAACTAGAAGAAACCCTAAAATTAATATGGAAAAGCACAAGATCCAGAATAGCCAAAGGAATAGTGAACAAAAAGAACAATGCTGGAGGCATCACAATGTCTGATTTTGAATTATGCTATGGAGCTATAGCAATAAAAGCAGCATAGTACTGGTATAAAAACAGACAAGTAGAGCCATGAAGGTAGAATGGAAGACTCGGAGACAAACCCACTCAGCTAGTTATCCGCTTACTGACAAAGGTAACAAAAAAATACCTTGGAGAAAAGACAGCCTCCTTAACAAATGGTGCCTAGAAGACTGGATATTCAAATGTAGAAGAATGAAACTAGGTCACTGTCTCTCACCTTGTACAAAAGTCAACTAAAAGTTGATCAGACATAAGTGTAATACCAGAAACTTCGCAACTGTAAGAAGAACAAATATGGGAAATACTTCAACATATACATATAAGCAATGACTTCCTGAATAGAACTCCTATAACTCAGGAATTAACAGCAAAAATCCATAAAAGAGATGGCATCAAATTTGTGTTAGTCAGGTTTTCTTTGCTGTGACCAAAATAACTGACAAGGACAACTTAGAGGACAAACCCTTTTTTCCATATTTTTTATTGGTGCACTATAATTGTAAATATGGTGTGACTCATTATTACAGTTATACATACACACTACCTAACATAATTTGGCCAATATCACTCCTTTCCCTCCCTTCTGCCACCCCCTGGTCCCTTTCCCCTTCTCTAATCATTTCCCTTTGATTTTTGTGCGATCCCCACCACCACACATGCCCCTTTCTTTTCCTTTTTCCTCTCTAGCTTCCATACGTAAATGAAAACATATAATCCTTGACTTTCTGAGTTTGGCTTACTTCGCTTAATGTAATATTCTCAAGTTCCATCTATTTTCCTATAAATGTCAAAATTTTGTTCTTTATAACCAAATATAACTCCATTATACGTGTGTGTGTGTGTGTGTGTGTGTTGTGTGTGTGTGTGTGTATAGTTATGATTTGGATGTGAGGGTGATCTGGCTGTGGCATCTGTGACCCCGTGGATCACTAGGGTTGATTAGGCTGATCTGGCTGGCTAGGCAGGTGTCCCCTTTCTCCCTCACCACTCCATGGGTGTCGCGTCCCTCCCAAAGCTGCTCTCCCCCCACCTCCTTTGTGAGGATGTGAGCTGCCTCCCTCTGCCATGCTCTTCCACTATGATGTTTTTCCTCATCTTGAGCCCCAAGAAATGAAGCTAGTATTTATGGACTAAGAACTCTGAAACTGTGAGCCCTCAAATAAACCTTTCCTCCTCTATAATTGTGCTGGTAAGATCACTTAGTCACAGCAGCAGAATAGCTAAGACAGAAAATTGTTTGTTTCTTTGTTTGTTTGTTTGTTTTTGGTGCTGGGGATTGAACCCAGGGTCTTGTGCATGCGAGGCAAGCCTCTACCAACTGAGCTATCTCTCCAGCCCCTAAGACAGAAATTTGGTACTGGGAGTGGGGTCATTCCTATGACTAACCTGACCATGTTATGTTGCCCAGAAGCTTTTGGAGTTTTCCAAAATTGGTGAGAGAAATTTTCAGATGTATAGCAGTGCAATCTGGAGATGCTTTAGGTTGTTATAAGCAGAGATTAATGGCTGATTCTGGTGGGAACTTAGAAGATCAGAATGTCAATAGGAATGTGATCAATGAAGACCCAGCTCAAGAGGGTTCAGAAAAGGAGGAAGACATTGGAATTTGGAGTAGAGGCTATTCATGTTATGTTCTGGCTAAGAAGTTTTCTGAACTTTGTCTGTGTCCTGAGACATTCTTTGAGGCTGATTGTAGAAGTGATAGACTTCTTAATCTGGTGGAAGAAATGTCTAGGCAGCATAGCATTCAGGAAGTGCCATGTATTTTGCTGGAAGCTTTTAGCCAAATTTATTGTGATAATCAGGAGCAGAAAGCAGAGCAAAATGATTTTAAAAAGGTGGACTTGAAAGGACAGGAGTGATACTAGGGCTAAGGAAGTTGCAACTGTAAACGACATTACTGCCACTAAAGGAATGCTAAAGACTATGCCTAGAGACAATGAGAAAGATGGCCTGAGGGTATCTCAGGAGTTGGTAAGACCACACCCATCTCAAGCTCAAGGGAATAAAGGTGAAAATTCCCTTGAAAAGAGACCAGTGGAGCACCCTTCTTGCACAAGGCTGCCTAGGAAGTGTTTTCAACCTTCTCAGCCACGCAGATCCTCAGAGGCTGCTGTAGCAAAGACCCCTGGAGGCTAGGCTACTGTTCCAGATGATGGGGGACTTTGGTGTCAACCACGTGGTGCTGGTTCTGCAGCAAGGCAGGATGCTGGAGTTAGGGGATCATGGAGGCTTCCACCAAGATTTCAAAGGAAGGTCTTGGAGGCCAGACAAAGTGCAGTAGAGTTGGGGTCCCTGTGGGCACCCCCTGAGAAGTCAAAGTGTGGAGGTGTGAGATAGAAGCCAAAGCTGCAGTGGAAACCCCTGAGATTAAGAAATGCCAGTAATGTGGGACATCGTCCTTGGAAAACTGCAGGAAACGAGCAGAGATAAGCCTAGAGTAAGGCCACTGGGACTGCAATGAACAAGGCCACAGGTGCTGAGCTACACATGCCATTTGGAGAGAATATCAAGAGGCCATGTGCCCCCGGTTCTGGACATGGAGTTACAGGACTTGTTTGCCCAGCTGGATTTCAGTCTTGCTTTGGTCCTATCACTTCTTTCTATGCCCCTATTTTTGTAAATGGAAATGTTTACTCAGTACCTTTATATGTTGGATATTTGTAAATTGTTTTTAATTTTATAAGAGCTCACAACTCGAGATTGCCTGAGCCTCAGAGAAGACTGGACTTGAACTTTGTGCAATCTTGAAACTATTGACACTATAGGAACTCTTGAAAATGGGCTAAATATATTTTGCATTGTCAGATGAGTGTGAGCTTTTGGGGTCCAGGGGCGGAATGTTGTGGTTTGGATGTGAGGGCGATCTCGCTGTGACATCTGTCACCCCATTGATCATCAGGGTTGATTTGGCTGATCTGGCTGGCTAGGTGAGTGTTCCCTCCCTCGCTCACCGCTCCATTTACATCCCTCCCAAAGCTGCTCTCTCTCTCTCTCTCTCTCTCTCTCTCTCCCTCTCTGCTTCCTGATGATGTGAGCTGGTTCCCTCTGCCACGCTCTTCTGCTATGATGTTCTGCCTCATCTTGAGCCCCAAGGAATGGAGCCAGCCTTCTATGGACTAAGATCTCTGAAATGGTGAGCCATTGAAAAGATAAATGGTGAGCCATTGAAAAGCCATTGAAAAAATGTTCAATATCTTTAGCCATAAGGGAAATGCAAATAAAAATTACTCTGAGATTCCTCCTCACTCAACTTAGAGGAGTATAGGTAAATATATTTGAAACATTCAGAAGAAATTTGGAAAGATAACATTTGAAAAAACCTATGAGAAAAATTTCGTCAATAATTTAAACAAATTTGAATACTACTAATGTATCATTTTTGTATCTTGTACTCAATTCTGAACTGAGAAATTTTCTATTAGAGAGAAATATACATCCCTGAATTTGTTGATTTTAAAATCAGAAATTGGCAATTGACCACTACTTTAAGCCAAATTCTAATTATTGGTGATATGTGGAACACGTTTTTCCAGAACTTTTTTTTACCACTTTCCAAGAGATTTTTGTAACCTTAAAAAACCTTTTATAATATTACAAAGTTATAAAACCTAATTAGCTCATGATTCATAATATTAATTATACTAAAGTATTACAGCTAATTCTCCTTTGAAAACTTTCCAAGAGGATCTCAGTCTTCCCTTTTCAGAATATGATCCCTAGATTAAGAGAATTTAAGGGTCCTAGAGTTGAGTATCACAAATTGAACAAATGATGTTTTGATGGCAGTCAAACTAAATATTTTGTAGCTGTTTCATGAAAGAGAAACGCTGGGGATTTCCTACTAGTAAGTGAAGAATAACTAAAATGCCAAACCTGTTATTATCAAAGGTCAGAAATTATGTCTAAAGTTGTCTAAAGTTATGACTATTTCTCAGAAACACAAGATATGAATGTGGTAAGACACTCTAATGGGTTTTAAAATACTCGTGATGGTTGGACAGAAATATTTGAACATTTACTTGAAAATAAGGATAATTATCCTTCTAGTAAATTTCTAAGATATTAATTAGTTTTCCACAATCTCTAAACTCTTTGAAACTTTTTTCACTCGTGCCTTATTTAGAAATGCTATAATTTAGTATTACCTTATATCTACTTTAAGAGAAGATTACATTAATGTGGAAAAATTTCAAGGTACTATATTCAAAGTCCTGAATTCCCTAAACTATGAATCATTAAGCTATGTTTTCTAGGTGAGTTATCCTATGGAAGTCAGCAGAAAAACTTGGTTTTAAATTATTACTTCTTTATCATTCATTTGTTGTTTATTTTTTGGAAAATGACTTTATCTTTATAAACCTCAATTTTCTTACCTATAAAACAAAGGTACAAATGCCCACATTTTTATCTAATGAATTTTAATTAGTTGATAGTATTATAATCATATTTTAGTAATCATCACCATATAAAACACCATACCTTACATTCATTCTGAAACAAGATATTGGATACATTTAAAAATTAAAACCTATATATTGCTTATGTCTTCTAACTTCCTTCAGTTGTAGAGGTCTTTCTGCATCTTGAATGTACCTTAGAGTCACATGGAGAATTTTTAAAATTATTGATGCCTGGGACCTAACCCTGAATTTTTTTGTTTAGTTGTCTGGGTTATGTTGTGAACACTTAGATGATTCAAAATTGACCTAAAAGATGAAGATTAATCTGTGACTTTAATTTTATTTGAAGTTAAGTTATACTCAGGAGACATCAAACTATTGAGAATAATGTCTAAAGGAGACAAACTAAAGAGAAAAGGAAGACAGAATAACATAGAACTAGATTGAAGCAGAAACAGTGTGCTTGTCCCTTCTTTGCCCGCGCTGCCTCTGGGTGGTTCCAGCCTCTCCAACCCTTGATTACCATCTTCGTGCTAGTGCTAATCTACCCAAACATCACTCTCAATCTCCAACCTTTTGGCCAAAACTGGATTAGTCTGGTTTTCAGAATCCTTTACTCTTTCTGTAATTACTCTATCTGTTCTGGTCACTCCAAAGATATTATGTGGTTCTCCACCCAAAATCTGCTTAGATATCAAAACTGATAATGTCTCACTTGTCTCAAGTGGTCATGAAAAGATTTATTACTTATATAAGGCTTTGTGGGCAGTGCAGGGAGGCTCTAATCAGATTTAAAAATGACTTGCTTTTAATGTGATTCTTAAGGCTGGGTGAGGAACAGCTTCCCTCATGCTGATCAAGTCCTGAGGGAACACCTGGGGGTTCTTTTTAACTTTCAGATGTGGAATAGAAAGGATAGGTGGGAAATGGGGTTTTGAAAGCTGTTGGAAGCCAATCAGGATAATAAAACTTCTGATTCCACTTTTCATATGAATTTGGAAGAGGTATTTGTTCTTACTGACCACCCATACTAATATGTGGAATATAATCTTACCAACATTTTTACTGAATGCCACTGTTATTCTATATATTATGAATTAATGGGTGTCATTTCTAAGAATAAATGCAGTGTAACTGGTGAGTAAAATAAGTGGATATTTTGCATCATTTACAGACAGATAATAAATTAAATGATATAACACTATGAATTTGCATTAACCCAGAACATGTGATTTATTAGATTACAGTAGTATATTACAGTAGTATATCTGTATCTATTTTCACATTGATAAAGTAAAATAGGATGTTTTATTCAATATTTGTTGAATAAAATGCATGATGAGTTAGAGGCAAATATGTAGTGATCTTTGTAAAAATATGCATATTATTACCTTTGCCTATTTTGCCTATTTTAACTTAGATGATGTTGAATCATTCATAACTTCTTTGGACTATAAATGAAAAATACTGAAAGTGATGTGAATAAAGTTACAAAATGTGAAAAACTAAAGATAATTTTCAGGACAATTGGTCAAATTATTCATGCTATATTGTCGACCTAGTGATCTCACAATGTTTTTCCTCAGTTTAAATCTCAGAAGAAAAACTTTTTAGTGCTAAGTTTCTTAGGTAAGCTGTGTGGTTTATATTACCAGTTGGCCAGATTTCATGAGGACAATCACAGTAGTTCTTGCAATAGAAGAAATAGATGGAATTATTTATTTTCCTTTTGAACAGAAGAGAAAGGAGGAAATAAAATCTTTTGGAATTTACTAAAATGATTGCTGATAAAATTTTAAGACCGGAAAATGCTTATTGTAAAGTCTTTGCTAAATTATTTTATTATTACGAGTATTTTGATCTTAATTTCATGCAGTTTCTCTAAAAACAAATTTGACAAAAAAGAAAGTCTGTTCTTGAGAATAAAATATAGAGTGATGAAATACATTTATATATATTTGTATATCTATGTATATATATATATATTATGAGATAGTCTGGTAATTTTATGTTTGTTTTTGAAACAAAATAGTATTTTCCTAAAGTACTTGATTCTTCTAAATTGAAATAATGACTTGCATAATCTTAGAAAACACAAAAGGGGTCACCTCAGTTATATTAAAGTTATTTTCTTTGGCTAGAACTACATAGTTCTACCCCAATATAGCTATTTTAGAAATATTTAGCAGATAGTTATAAGAAATATGCAACTAAATCGATTCCATATCCAACAGGATGCCAAGCCTGACTAACCTTTAACCCTTTAACTAGAAACACCTAACAATTCCAGATAAAATGGTATATCTCTAGTTAATAGCTCTCCTAAAAGAAGGAGTGTGAAATTTATTATGAAAGAATATAGTCCTCAGCAGTTGACAACTTAAGTGATGGTAGCAGACTCTTCAAAAGTGATTTTGAACCATAGGCTCTGTTAAATCTTCTGCTCTTATTGTAAAAACTACTTTAAACATTACAACAACCCTCTGAGGTAGGCACTGTTGTTATCCCCATTTATAAATATGAAACTGAGGTGCAGAGAAATTACATAATTTGCCAAAGGTCACATACATTGTCAATGACAGACATGAAATTAAAACCTAGATAATTTGTCACTTAAATCAGTTTAATTAACTAGTGGATTAAAACTCCATGGGTGTGAGACAAAAAAGAAGTTTTAAAGGCTCTAAAACAGGATATTCAAAGGGATTTAAAGATAACTACAATGAATATATATAAAATATATTTAAATAAATATTTCATATATATTTAATGTAACATTTAATATATAGAAATATATATAGAAATTATTAGTCTATTAAAAATCCCACTAATCAATCACTAAATATTTTATTAAAGTCATTACCTTGTATTATGTATGTAATAATAAGACTTAAAGACTTAAAAGAGTCTGTAGGCCATAGATTGATCAATCGAGCTCCACTGTACGTCAGCACTAGGAAGTTTGTTACTGTTATGGTTTGGATGTGAGGTGTCCCCCAAAAGCTCAGTGTGAGACAATGCAAGAAGGTTTGGAAGAGAAATGACTGGGTTACAGCCGTAACATAAATGGGTGAATTAATCCCTGATGGGATTACCTAAGTGGTAACAGGTGGGGTGTGGCTGGAAGAAGTGTTTCTGTTGGTGGCTTGGTTATGGAGTATAGATTTTGTATCTGGAGAGTAGAGACTCTCTCTCTGCTTTCTAATCACCATGTGAGCTGCTCCCTTCTGCCACACTTCCACCATGATGTTCTGCCTCCGTGAGCTTGGAGGAATGGAGCCGGCCTTCTATGGACCAAGACCTCTGAAACCATGAGCCCTAATGAAACCTTTCCTCCTCTACAGTTGTTTTGGTTGGGTCCTTTAGTCACAGGAGCAAGAAAGCTGACTCAATCAGCTTTTCCTGGCCTAAAATATTCATTTTCATTATTAATAATCACAAACAGAAAAACAACCCTAAATTTCAATTTCTGCAGGACTAGAATGTAATTTTTTTAAAATTTGGTAAAGGGGTATGCACATATTTAGATAATTTTATGCATGAAAATTTGATCATTGAGAATGTTCAAAACAGAGTTTGATAGTAAAGCTCTCATTGAGAATGAAATCATGATTCAAATAGTATTCATGCCATATGAAGTATTTAAGAAAAACGATAAAAGAAGTACTAAAGAAAATTATTTCTGTTTTCTCATTAGGTGTTAAAAAAACCTTTGCCAAATCTGGCCGAGATGCCAGGGGGATGTTCTGACATGCTATGAGTTGAACATACTTGAGTCTTAGATCTAGATTTCATATACCAGGAGCATTGATTTCACTCAGCGTCATATAACCCCAAAGTATTCTCAACAGAATTCTAGAAAGGAAATCTTCTGGCACCTTTTTAACTTTTGAAAGTATTTATAAAAGAAAATTTATTGACTGTTCTCACCATGGATTTTTACATATACTAACATTTTTTAACTTAGAAAATAACTAATATGTGTATAATAGTCCTTATTATTATTATCTGCACAGTAGTTTTTCTTTTAATAAATTCAATATTTTTACCTTAGAAAATTTTTCTGACTTTAAAAATCTCCCTTTTCTTTTATTATAACAAAACAACCAACCCATATCTCTTCTATTAAAATGGGTCTCAACATGCATCAATTACTATTTATGCACCAGATATCACGTACTTCTTTTAAGAAGAACTCAGGTCTTAGATTCAGGAGCTTACTAAGGAGACTTCAAAGAGTGGGCCTGAGAAACCAACAGTGGTCAATGTGGATTTAAAACCCGGAGCTCTTTAGCAAGCACTAAGCCACCTTCTGAGATGGTAAAGGAAGAGGACAGAGCAAAGATGATAGGACAAGAGGAGGAAGATGTTACAGTGACGTGTGGAAGCAAGAATTTCTTCCTCTTTTGAATGCCCAGATTGGTTTACCTAATTATTTACACTCTCTTGTCTCTTCTAACAAACATTAATTTTAATTAAAATGAAATATCTACCATTATTGAACTCTTGCTTTGTCCCCAAATACTTTCTAAAGAACACTGCACACATTCATACATATAATTTGAACAATGCATTCATGAGGTTGCTTCTATTGTAATCTTCAGATTATTAGTGAAGAAGAAAAAAGGTTCAGTGACCTGCCATGATCATGCCTGGCACATTATTTCTTAAAGAAATTAAGAATAAATAAGTGACTTTGACTCTTTCAGCACTGCTTTATTAGAAGATAGGAAAGTCTAGAAAATACATTATCTGATGAATTTCATATCATACATTTTCCTAATTTTTTCAGTTTTGATAGCAATAACGTTTTTGAGGAAAAGTGGAACATTTCTTAAAGATGTTAATATGAAGTAGTGGTACTACTTGTCTTTTAACCATTTATTTCTCAACCCCTTTACTCTCATTTAATATTCTGTCTTGATTCTGTTTCATTTTAAAATCTTCCGGAATGTTTTGAGTGCTTTCTTTGTCTCCCATGATACTGTGCACTTGTCCTGCAAATTCTTGGCAGGATGAATGAAGAATAGGGAAGTAGACTGATTAGCCTGAGATGGCAAACTGAAATACTACTGACTTGTTGAGAATTAGAGTCTGAGAATCTCCTAACCCTCAATTTCCTCTCCTCTCAGGTATTAAGTTTAATTGGCTTCAAGAAAGTAAAACAATCACAAAACTTGCTAATTATTTTTTTTTCTTCCCATGATTGAGGCACTGTTATAAATAATAAGACTTCAAGGATTACAGTTTAATAGCCAAAGAAAATAAAGTAGACTAACACAGAAGATGCAAAATTGAAGATACAAAATAGCAGATATGTAGGATGAGCAAGTCCAGTGATCTGAGATACAGCATGAGGCCTATACATAATAAGATAGTACTATATTTGGGATTCATGCTAAATGAGTACATTTTAGCTGCTTTTACCACAAAAATGACAAATGCATAAATACAGATGATGGATATTAATTTGCTTGATTATAATAACTATGTATAGGCGATAGCATCGTGTTGTGTACCTTAAACATACACAATGAAGTTTATTTTTAGAAAAGAAAAGAAGTAAAAGCTTTAATGAGAAGACCAGAATTGCTAAGGGAACATTAATGGCCTATTTAGTACACCTTGGATCCTTTCCATCATATTCCAGGGAGAAATTTCTCTTCCTCTTACCCCTTTCTTCAAACATGGTATTCTTTAAATAAAAAAAATTTAAGCCAGGCATGGTGACACACACCTGTAATCCCAGTAGCTTGGGAGACTGAAGCAGGAGGCTCTCTAGTTCAAAACCCACCTCAGGAAAAGTGAGGTCCTAAGCAACTCAGTGAGACCCCGTTTCTAAATAAAATACAAAATAGGGCTGGGGATGTGGCTCAGTGGTTGAGTGCCCCTAAGTTCAATCCCCAGTAACCCCTACAAAAAAAAAAAAAATATTTAAATGTATGCTCTGGCATTTTAAAAACTATTCTAATTTGTAATTTGGTGCATTCAAATGCATGTGTTACTTAGTGAGAAGTGAGAAGCTATTTTTTAAATAAGCAATAAGTAAGGTTAAAAGACTTTTAATTTTTAAAATTTTTTCTAATTAGTTATACATGACAGTAGAATGCACTTTGATACATCATATATAATGGAATATAATTTATCATTCTTCTGGTTATATATGATGTAGAATCCCACCAGTCATATAGTTATATATATGTACATGGGGTAATAATGTCTGATTCATTCTACTATCCCCCATGCCCCCTCCCCTTCCTTCAATCCCCACTACCTAAAGTAACTCTATTCTTCCCTAGTCACTCCCTGCATTGTGACTTAGCATCCACATTTCAGAGAAAGCATTCTACTTTTGGTTTGGGAGAATGGCTTATTTCACTTAGCAGGATATGCTCCAGCTCCATCCATATACTGGCAAATGCCACAATTTCATTCTTTAAAGCTGAGTAATATTCAGTTGTATATATATATCACATTTTTTTTATCCATTTATCTGTTGAAGGACACCTAGGTTGGTTCCATAGTTTAGTTAAAAGTTTTTAACAGTGTCTAACATAAACCTCTGGCAAAAAGTAAGATGACTAAGCTAACTACTTAAAAAATGAGACAAACTAATTGGAAAGACATGCATGTACAAAATAATTAAAAAGGAAGTATAATTTCAAATGATCTGGGTGATTACTAAAGTTCGTATCTGACATTGTAGTGGGAGAATTTTAGTCTTTTAAATGTCATTATTAGGTGGTCTAGAATGCAAATCCATGTGTTCAATTATGACCCATGAATGCCATTCCAGGACCCTGGATATTTCTCAAGTTAGCTTGTAGGAAGAATTTTAAGGTGATAATGATAAATTTATTACAGAAATTTAAACTTTATTATTCAAATATAAACAAAATATACAATTCTATAACAATTTAAGAATAATTAAAATAATAATAATTTAAGAATAAATTTCTTAAGCATTTATCTTTTATAAAGCAAAATGGCTGAAATTATTGTTTCCATTTCTTACAATTAGGACACATTTACAATAAATGTGAGATGTTCTCTTCTGTGCATGATTCATTTCCCACAGTGCTGCAAACTCTTTTCAGACAGTCCTGAAGGATATGAGTCAGGTCTGTTAGCATTTTGGTCATTGTCTCCTCTTGAAATGAGATTGAGAGGTAGTGAGGGAAGGATAAAAAAATTTATCAATTGTATTAGTTTGATGGAAAAGATTAGCAGAACTTAACATAATTCATGCATTCAAAATTTCCTGCTCAGTGCTAGTTTTGTCTTGTTCCCTCTCTCTTTCTTATTTTCTTTTCTACTTCTCCTTGTCTGTGTACTTTATCTTGTCCAAGTTGAAACCAGAATTGTAGAACAAGAAACTTTCATGGAAAAGTAATACATTACTGATTTGTGCATTTTTCAGAAAATCTGTTTAAGCTAATTGTTTAAAGAGAAGGCAATACATCATTATCAGTTCATCTTTATATCTCAAATATTGTACAGATCTTTATCCCCAGTATCTTAAATACTTCCTAACTTTTTCTTCCATATCAAAATATCTTCCCTCTCCATCCTTTCCACAAATAGAAAATTGGGAAATAAAAGTTAAAGGCCTTTAATTTTCTTTCACAACAAAGCTTTTAATTATAGTGAAGAAGTAGCCAAATAATAAAATTATTAACTCTAGTTTTAAAATGTTAACAATTTGTAATAATAAAATAGATAACATAAGTATAAAATAGATAGTAATTTGTCACTTAAAGACATAAGCAGAAGGTTAATACAAAATTACAAATTTTTTTTTATTGTAAACAAATGGGATACATGTTGTTTCTCTGTTTGTATATGGCGTAAAGGCATACCATTTGTGTAATCATAGATTTACATAGGGTAATGTTGTTTGATTCATTCTGTTATTTTTTCCCTTCCCTCCACCCCTCCCACCCCTCTTTTCCCTCTATGCAGTCCTTCCTTCCTCCATTCTTGCCCCCTCCCTAACCCTAACTCTAACCTTAACACTAACCCCTCCCTCCCCCCATTGTGTCCTCATCCACTTATTAGCGATATCATTCGACCTTTAGTTTTTTGAGATTGACTTATCTCACTTAGCATGATATTCTCCAATTTCATCTATTTGCCTGCAAATGCGATAATTTTATCATTCTTTATGGCTGAGTAATATTCCATTGTATATATATGCCACAGTTTCTTTATCCATTCATCAATTGAAGGACATCTAGGTTGGTTCCACAATCTGGCTATTGTGAATTGAGCAGCTATGAACATTGATGTGGCTGTATCTCTGTAGTATGCTGATTTTAAGTCCTTTGGGTATAAGCCAAGGAGTGAGATAGCTGGGTCAAATGGTGGTTCCATTCCAAGCTTTCTGAGGAATCTCCACACTGCTTTCCAGAGTGGCTGCACTAATTTGCAGCCCCACCAGCAATGTATGAGTGTACCTTTTTCCCCACATCATCACCAACACCTGTTGTTGCTTGTATTCTTGATAATCGCCTTTCTAATTGGGGTGAGATAGAATCTTAGGGTGGTTTTAATTACAAATTTAATGTGATATGATGTTTATAATAAAAAGTTTTGATTTCTTTTTTGGATTTTTCCTTCTAAAAGATTAAATCTTAGAGTTTATAGTCTTACAGTAAAAATAGTTTATACATTAACTTTTTAGATTTAATATACAAACGTATGTACACTTTTTAAAGTATATAATCTTTTTACATAAAAGATATGAATATAACTTTTTCTCCTGCCCTATTTGTTATTATAATAATTATTATTCATAATTAAGGCTTTTAACATATGATCTACCCATTTATAAAGTTTAAAAACATGCAATGTTTTTAACTATAGGTGCTATGTTGTACAGAAAATCTCTAGGCTGAAACTTTATTTTCCCACAGTCTTCTCCAATTTATTTCTTCTTTTTCTTAAAACATATATATATATATATATGTTTTAACATATATATATAAATAAAGTCTAAATTCTTTAATTATCATTTGATAGTTTGAAAATGTATTTTTTGACCTTTGCATTTATATTTAAATATGCTTTTGTTTCACTTATCCTTTGAAAACCTATACTTCTAATCATGTCTAACATATACATTTTCTTTTATTCATTGTCCTTAAAACTCCTGTGACTTTCCTTTATGTTTTAGACTCTTGAGCACAAGATTATGTGTCCTAGCTTCTGGGGAAATACCCAGCTTAACACATGGACTGGAATTGGTTTGTAATTGTTAGATAAGGAAAGTACAAAAGGTTTATGTTTAGTATGTACATAAAACTGCATTTTAATATTATTCCTAATTATTTATTTCAGATTATATTTAATCATGTCTTCAATGTTTGTCAATTTGGTCAAATATTTTAAAAGTATTTGATAAGGAATTGACTCTTCTCAATAAAGTAACAACTATTGTACAATCCTCTGTGTCTGTATTACATTTCTAAATGCTAAGCCCTAGCATTCCTAAATTGTTAGGATAAGTCAAATCTCTTGACTTCAAGCCAAGCTTGTGATGTCATCTTGTCATCATTTTCTACTATTACAGTTCAGAATGAGGTAGAACATTTCTCACTAATTAAACACACACACACACACACACACACATTTTGACTCTCAGAGTTGCTTCCCTCATAAGACTACAGATCAGGAGCATCTGTAGCATCTGTTATAGAGTCTGGAGACTTGACTATCATTTATTTTGCTTCACATGTGCAGGTCAAGTTTGAACTATTCCTGCATCCACAAAAAGTGAACATCTTTACCTAGATATTACAAGAAGGCTGCATTAAATTGTTAGTGAATATGTGAAAGCACCATACAACTATATAGTGTCATTAATAAAGGGGTGGAAAACTATCACCTATTGTCCAGCTGCCTGTTTGTGTAAATAAAATTTTATTGACTCACAGGTGCATCTGTTGCATTTTCTGTGGTAGACTTCAGGCTTCAAAGATTGAAAAGAGTATTTGTGACAGAGACCTGTAGCTTCCAAAGTCTGAAATATTTAACTTCTGGTCCTGTAGGAAATGTGTTTATCCATCCTGCTCATAGTTTTAATACTAATAATTACTACTACTAATAAGAACAACAGTCCATTTCTACAATGATAAGGAAAAACATTTGAAATATCCACTAAGTAACAATGCACTGTTTATTTCTTCAGGAAATGTATACAATTGATTTTGCTAGCTGGTTAATAATGTCAAATAGTAAGTTTTTATTTTCATATATCAATCTCAGATTTACTTGTTTGCTTATTGATCTCTATTTGAGTTATAAATTTCATGTCTATGCCCTTAATGTTTCACACTGATTACAGAGATTAGAAGGTATGTTGATATTAGTGCGCAATCAAAAAATAAATCTTCATGAACTTATGATATTTAAATTGTGGTACAAAGAACAGATGCCACCTACATTTAATTGGCCTAAGTAAAAGACTATTTACTAACATTTCCAAGTTTTAAAAATCATAAATGAAAATTAACTAGATCACTTGATCTATTTAGAGAAATACATTTATTTTACTCGAATTGTTAGATTAGGAGCAATTTGAAACCAGCAACGGCCAAGCAAAATACGATATCAAAGATGAGCTATTAGATACAAATAGTACTGTAGAACTATTTCCTGTCAAATGAAGAACTAGAGGAAGTTTTATTTTGTGTAAAAGTTAGTTATATAACCGACAAGCACTGAAAGTGCAGTAGACTTACGTGAGGTCCCAGAGAGAGGGAAGCAATGCAGTATAGCTTATAAGTGATTTATATAGTTCTTGATGCGGTAATTGTTATTTTAAGAGATTTATTCTTTAAAGGCACTTCATTTGCAGGTATATCAGTTGTGATATATCAGAGTTCCATTTGTCTCTGATGAAATAAAATAATATTTACTTTTCTTTTGTTCCATATGACAGAAAGGTTGATTTATTAAAGACTCTAATAGTAACTACTTATAGTTACTTATAGTTAAATACTTAGAGCTCTTATTTAAAAACTTTAAAGAATAAAACAATCTAGAAAACAAATGCTCAAATGCCATAGGACTTATTACAGACAGGTTTCCTATTTTTAGAAGGTTATATATAAATCACTGTGTTTTTTTGATACAGCTCAAAGTTGTCACACCTAGAAACTGTATTCAGTGTAGAATGGATCTATTATATTTCCAGTCTGTTCTCATGAACTTGACATTGATAAGCCATCAGAAAATCTCCTCAGAAGGAAAACCCATCATTATGTTTTGAGCAGAAATTCAATTATTTGTTGCGATGTCATTCTAACCTCTAAACCTATGTCCTATAAATATAGCTTTACTTTATATATCCATTCTCTGGGATACTTCATCAAAATGTACACTCTTACTTTCTTTCCTGAGGGTACATGAGAAGCAAATCAACTGACAGAAATTTAAAGGAAGAATTTTCAGGATTTCTCATGATATTCTTGCAATATGTCAAATCTTTAGTAGATTTTGGAAGTTTTTAAACTTGACTAATATTGCAAACTTATAAGGACACGTTATAAATACACTATTTTCTAATATATAATGCATGATGGACTTCGACCAAAGAAGAAATATGAAAGTTAGTAGATGACTTAGCCCATTCCTTCTGGGTAATTTCTAAATGACACTAATCATTCTTTCACATTTCTTTTGAGGCTGGAAAGTCCATGATCGAGGGTCCAGCAGATTTTGTGTCTGGTGAGAACCTCCTCTCTGCTTCTAAGATGGCTCCTTGTGGGTGCATCCTCATGAATGGAAGGGTGGAAAACATGGGAAAAAGTTCTCTGAATTTATTTATTTACTTATTTATTTATTTATTTATTTTTTATTTATTTATGTGTGTGATTCTTTGGTGGTGCTAGGGCCTCAAGCATACTAGACAAACACCATACCATTCAACTGATCCTTGCTCTCAGAAGTTTCTTTTTTTAGGGCCTTTAATCCCATTCATTAGGGCTGAATCTTCGTGGCCCTATAAGTTTACAATGGTTCCACCTCCTAATGCTATGACCTTCAGCATTAAGTTTCAACATATGATATTTGGAAACTTAATGCTATGACCTTCAGCATTAAGTTTCAACATATGATATTTGGAAAGACACATACACTGAGAGCACAGCAGTAATCAGCTATTAAATATTATTATATAAGTTTTCCTTGTTTTCATACGTAACACAGAAGTCTATGAAGACAAATTGGAATACAACCCATCTTCCTTCCCATATTTTTGGTCAAGAAACATGAAAGCAAGAAGGGGAAAAAGGTAATAAGGATTAATTTGGAAAAAAAAAAACAGGAAAATTTAATATTGTATACTTATCAACTATAATAAGTTAATGGATATTGAAACTAATAACTACTAAAACTTTTATAATCAGCAAAAAATATGGTTCTAAAAACAAATGAGTAGAACAATATATTCTATTTCAAACCTTTTCCATTACCTTGAATTCTTCATATAAGAATCATGAAATATAATTTTAATTTATGAGTCTATGTGTAAAATGTCTCTGTATATGTTTTCCGATTTTATGTATGCACCTATATATGGACACATATAGATACAATTTTTAAGAGTGCTTTTAAAAAACAAGGTGAAGAACTATTGTCCGTAAGTTCTTAAAAAATTCAGTTTAATCCTTTTGTTTAAATGTGGTTACTTAACCAGTATACTTTATCACTGATACAGAGTATATCACAGTGTAATTTTCTTATTTAAAGCAAAGGAGTAATGGTGGAATAGAATAGCTATCTTGTACAATATCCTTATTTTCTTGATTACTTGTGTCCTTTGGAGAATGAAAATTTATAATTTGTATAAGGAGCAACTTCCTACTATGTTAAAAAAGTATACGTGAAGGGGGCTGGGGATATAGCTCAGTTGATTGAGTGCTTGCTTAGCATGCACAAGGCCCTGGGTTCAATCCCCAGCACCATCAATTAAAAAAACAAAGACAAAAACAAACAAACAAACAAACAAAAAAAAACCAGTATACATGAAGGAACTATATCAATTTAAAAATACTTATTCAACACATGTTGACTAAACACCTGTTACATGCTGTCTTCTGCACTGGGTGTCACAGAACTCTGTGTTGTTTGTGAATGTTATCATGTTTCCCCATGTATTGCTTATTCCCATCATAAATACAGACTCATTGCCTCACTCAGAGAGTATAGACAATTACTATAGAATAATTGTTATTCCTCTATTGATTACATGTGAGACTCAGAACACTGGTTATGTTGGATTCTTAAAAACAAACAAACCAAAAAAATTAAAAGTACTAAAAACTTTTTACTGAGGCTTTTCTAATGACTTGGTGTTATCAACAACTCATAAAGAAACCTTTAGACTTGTGGTTTCACTTCCTAAGTTTTGGCCATTAGTGACAGCCTATTACCATCCATTGTTCCCAGTTGTCTCCAGGGCCACAAGCTCATATATCAGGGAAATTAACATGGATCTCAAGAGGATGGGTGAAAGCTTCTGAGCATGGACAGTCTGTTCATATGAAACAGTCAATACATATTTGTATGACTTTTTATGCATGAGAAAACTAGCAAATATTTGGCTAATTCTATTAAGGAACATAGGAAATTTGGATCATTTCAAGTCCATGCATCAAAACCTGAATATCCTAGCATGATTCTTTACGTTTGGTTAAATGAACAAGACAATCTCAACATCTTTTCTTTTTGGTGTTAACATAATTCTTACCTTGAGATTATTTACAATGTTTATTTAAATGTTGAAAAATTACTCTTTGGATGACATGAGGAATAAACCTAAAGTACTATAGAATTTGTAGTTTTTCTATCAGTTTTTTATTTTATAAGATCATATTTGCCAACCTTCTTGATTGAAATTTTATTTTTTTCCGAAAAAGTGTATATTATACAGTATTAGAAATGAGAATATTTAAGCCACAGAATTCAACAGACATTGTCAGAGTGAAAATCTACTGCTTCAGCAAGCAAAGCAGTGTTCCAAAATAATGTCCTGTATGCACAGTAATTTAATATATGAAGCTCCATGAAGGTTTACAAAGGGGAACTAAAAGCACCCATGAAACCCACAGATCATTCCTATATCTCCTAGTTATAACTGATTCTGGGCATGAATAAATGACTATAACTACATATCATTTTTTCATGTCTCCTGTCACTATGCCATATATTAAAATTTAATTATTGCTTTAAATGAAGTAATTCAGATGCCTTTCTCTGTTTTATTAAAAGGGTACCTAAATTAAGATCTGAGAATTATGCAGAGAATTAGCATTAAGCTAGAGTGAATTGGTACTGCTTTATAATTGAGCCTCAGGACTACACATAAAATTTTATAGATAACTGATTATCTTAGAAATGTATCAAACATATGAAACTTTAAAATTAGTATGGGAAACAAGTTAAATTGTAATCTTCCATTTCCTAAGCTCTGCAATTGTTTCATGAAAATTAAGTCCACAATCTCCTCTTTCATTTTTCTTTTAGACATTGAGTAAGCATGATAAAGGTGTTTCTATTGTGTTTCATTTGCATGATGTGATCTTCAAAACCACAAATCCACCCAAAGAGCAATGACTTTATACCACTAATGCTAGATGTTTTCATAGACATAATCCTGGAAGTAAGGGCCACTGATGGGCATGTCAGAGCCTGAATTTAATACACAAGCATACTTTATTTAACTGTCATAGTATTTTAAAAATTGGGAAACTTTGTGAAATGTTCCTAACTTCTGAAAATAAAGAAAAATCTGCCCACAAGGATTCCACATTCCCCTATGGCAGCAAGTAGCTGGATTGAAAGCCTATCTGCTACAACCTCTACAACTGATAACTTTGTCACATTCACTGATCCTGCAGTAGAAAATATTTTCTGACTTGATCCCTTAAACCATCCTTGGTTCCTAGTACTATTAGAACTTGAAAATTCAGTGTTTCACCATATATTTTATTGCTATTTGACCATTTTCTTCTTTATGAGCTTCATATTGACTAGAATCATGCAGCATAGCATTTAATATTGAAGAGAAGTCTAAGAGTTGTAAGACTGAAATCTCATTTTGTCAGTGAGAAAAACTGAAGCTTAGCAAAAAGTTGGGTTAGTATCTACACTCTGGCCAGTTTTTCTGGAGTCTGAAACCATATGCCTGTGGGTTCAAATGACTGCACAAAGTCACGTATGTAGACCACTCCTTGGACAAACAGTGAACCAGAATATTTTTTAAATCTTAGTTGAAAGGACTGACCCCCTTTTGAGCCCCTTTGATGCCAAAAATTTAAATTGAAATATCTTCATAATAATTATAATAGATAAAAATCTCATAGTGATCATTTTAGTGGGCACTAAATTTATATTTTTAATTTTTTTAAATGTGTACATTGCTAAGACTGGAGTGTACCTGAATATGGTAAATCTCCCTATTATATGAAAATATAGTGAAAAGAAAGTATGCCTGATTTTCTTACCCCTATAACCTTAATTTACACATTGTCATCTTCTATATTTTTCTTACAATGTTTGAGATGATAATCTGAAGCTTTGTTGAAAGATAATCATTTTAATTTGGCAAAACCAAAGAACTGAATGAGTTTGATTCTTTTTTTAAATTTATTTTTATTGTAAACAAATGGGATACATGTTTTTTCTGTTTGTACATGGAGTAACAGCATATTGGCATATTCATACATTTACATAGAGTAATGATGTTTGATTCATTCCGTTATTTTTCCTTTCCCCCCACCCCTCCCACCTCTCTTTTCCCTCTATACAGTCCCTCCTTCCTCCATTCTTGCCCCCATCCCAGCCCCCATTATGTGTCATCATCCGCTTATCAGTGAGATCATTCGCCTTTTGGATTTTTCAGATTGGCTTATCTCACTTAACATGATATTCTCCAATTTCATCCATTTGCCTGCAAATGCCATAATTTTATTATTCTTATAGCTGAGTAATATTGTGTGTGGTGTATATATATATATATATATATATATATATATATATATATATACACCACAGTTTCTTTATCCATTCATCAATTGAAGGGCATTTAGGTTGGTTCCACAGTCTGGCTATTGTGAATTGAGCAGCTATGAACATTGATGTGGCTGTATCTCTGTAGTATGCTGATTTTAAGTCCTTTGGGTATAGGCCAAGGAATGGGATAGGTCCATTCCAAGTTCTCTAAGGAATCTCCACACTGCTTTCCAGAATGGCTGCACTAATTTGCAGTCCCACCAGCAATGTATCAGTGTACCTTTTCCCCCACATCCTCTCCAACACCTATTGTTGCTTGTATTTTTGATAATTGCCATTCTAATTGGGTTGAAATGGAATCTTAGTGTAGTTTTGATTTGCATTTCTCTTATTACTAAAGATGGTGAACATTTTTTCATATGTTTGTTGATTGCTTGTAGATCTTCTTCTGTGAAGTGTCTGTTCATTTCCTTAGCCCATTTGTTGATTGGGTTATTTGTATTCTTCATGTAGAGTTTTTCGAGTTCTTTATATATTCTGGAAATTAGCGCTCTATCTGAACTATGAGTGACAAAGATATTCTCCCACTCTGTAGGCTCTCTCTTTACATTGCTGATAGTTTCCTTTGCTGAGAGAAAGCTGTTTAGTTTGAATCTGTCCCAGTTACTGATTCTTGCTTTTATTTCTTGTGCTATGGGAGTCCTGTTAAGGAAATCTGATCCTAAGCCAACAAGTTGAAGATTTGGACCTACTTTTTCTTCTATAAGATGCAGGGTCCCTGGTCTGATTTCAAGGTCCTTGATCCATTGTGAGTTGATTTTTGTGAGGGGTGAGAGATAGGGGTTTAGTTTCATTCTGTTGCATATGGATTTCCAGTTTTCCCAGCACCATTTGTTGAAGAGGCTATCTTTTCTCCATTGCATATTTTTGGCACATTTGTCTTGTATGAGGAAATTGTATTTATTTGGGTTTGTGTCCATGTCCTCTATTCTGTACCATTGACCTCCCTGTCTATTTTGGTGCCAATACTATGCCATTTTTGTTACTATTGCTTTGTAGTAGAGTTGAAGTTCTGGTATTGCAATACCCCATGTTTCATTCTTCCTGCTAAGGATTGCTTTAGCTATTCTGGGTTTCTTATTCTTCCAGATGAATTTCATGATTGTTTGCTCTATTTCTGTAAGGTACATCATTGGGATTTTAATTGGAATTGCATTGAATCTGTATAGCACTTTTGGTAGTATGGCCATTTTGACAATATTAATTCTGCCTATCCAAGAACATGGGAGATCTTTCCATCTTCTAAGGTCTTCCTTAATTTCTTTCTTCAATGTTTTGTAGTTTTCATTGTAGAGATCTTTCACCTATTTGGTTAGATTGATTCCCAAGTATTTTTTTTTTTTGAGGCTATTGCAAATGGGGTTGTTTTCCTCATTTCCCTTTCAGCTGTTTCGTCTCTTTTTTTTTTTTTTTTCTGTTTTTTTTTCCTAGTATTATTTTTATTTATCTTTTAATTTTTTACAGACTGCATTTTGATTCATTGTACACAAATGGGTACATAATTTCACTTCTACGGTCATACACAATGCAGATTCATACCATTCATATAATCATAAATGTAAATAGGGCAGCGATGTCTGTGTTCCTTAGCATGCCATTCCTTTTATCATATGGCATGACTGCTAAATGCATTAAAAAAATGATCTTTGATTGGTTTTTTAGTTTATCACTTTAAGTTTCTTAGTTGAGCATAAATGGGTTTTATTTCATTTTAAAATTTCATTATTTCATTTCTGATATATCATCTACAATTCAAACATGCTGCTAGCAGCATTTCAATAATTTCCAGATGCAATTCTTCCAGAAAACCTGAAATTGCTTAAAGAATTATTGGAAATATAAATGGCTGCAAAATTCCAAATCATGCATAATGCCTCATACTAACCAAATACATACATGTGTATTTTGCATACAAACACACATGCACACACAAGTCTATCTTTCAAGAAAAGTAGTGTTAACAATTGTGTCTTCATATTCAATCTACAGATATTAAATTGTTTTTTCTTTGACATAATGATGCATCTTAGCCCTTTTTTTTCCCCCTTGAACTCAGGGGCATTTGACCACTGAGCCACATCCCCAACTCTTTTTTGTATTTTATTTAGAAACAGAGTCTCACTGAGTTGCCTAGTGCCTCCCTATTTCTTAGGATGGCTTTGAACTCAAGATCCTCCTGCCTCAGCCTCCTGAGCCACTGGGATTATAGGCATTACCACTCTGCACATGGCCATCTTAGCCAATTTTATATTCACATATGTATACATAGTCCATTCTTCATGTTTATATAGCATTTAATTGCATGATAAATATCAATTTATAAAACCACCTTTGGTAGGTGATAGGATTTGAGTTACTTTCCCCTTTTTTTGAACAAAATGTTAAGTGAATATATTTGTATATACATTTTTTCATACCTGTATGAGGTAAAATGAAGAGAATGAATTTTAGAAGTAGAATGGCTGGTTCAGACATTTGGCAAATAGATAGAACAATTTAAAATTAACCCTAAGAATAATGTGTTCCTTTTCACTCTCATATTCTCAGCATCAATAATAGAGGGACTTTGTATCTCTCTACTTTTGTGGATGCTTAGTATTATTGGATATGAAAAACTCTGGATCTTTATTGAGTCGGTTTTTTTATGTAACTTTTATTTTTTTTTTTTGACCTGAGATAAATATTTTAGTGTTTTTCTTTCTCACAATGAACCATATTGTCAAAACAACCAAATTCGAGCATCATTATTAAACACGACATCTTGAAAAATGAACAATAATCAGTAAATTACAATTGCATAATTCAACCATTCCAACCAAATCAATAAGTGATTCATTTCATAACTATTCCCCCCCCCCATCTTAGACATGATGGCTTAAATGTCCTTTGACATTTGCTTTTCTGAGTATTTGCAAGACCATTTGAATGTTCATAAAGCTTCAACTGGTGTCAAGGACCTGGAGCAATTTCTTTGTTTCCTCTGACTTACCCAAATGAATGTTTTAGTTTCTGTTTTTCAGTAACTCTCTTCTCAATCTACCACAGTAGGAGACTAAATAAACTAAGGTATCATATAAACTCAAAAAGAATATTAAAAAGTTGTAAAAATAACTATAGAAATATCAGCATATAATCCAATTTTCTAAAAGGAAATATGATTACAAATGTAAGAAATTTTAATTAAACTGATAATGAAAAGATTTATAATTTTTTAAAATACTTAGCTGAAGGAAGAGGGTAAGGGGTAGGGCAGATACAACAGGGTGAGCAGCTAAACATTTTTACCATATTGTGTTTGGTAGATTTTACTTTGGAACCTAAAAAATATTTTCACATAATTAATTATAAAACAATTTCACATAATTGTAAAACATTTTTGAATCCCAATATCAAAAAATGAAACAAAGAAAATATGTACTGAGTTGATGGAAAAATGACATTAAAATATAATAATTTGACCAAACATTGCCAATGATATGTAACTTTAAAAGAAAATGAAAGAAAAATTTTCAGCAATTAATAGTTGCTAATTATGTTAGTGATGTCATTATGAGATACTGAGTATATATTACAGATAAAAGTAGATAAGTATGTGATATACAAAGAATATTATTTCAGGTGTAATTGAAAATTTGAATTTTCAGTTTGGGAGAAAAAATAAATATGCAAAAGAGAAGGAGTTAAATTCCCATGGTTTCTGGGTTTCAGTTGAAGGAATTGATATAATTGATTATCTTAAAATTACACTTGCAATGTTAATGTAATGAAAAAGACTAGAAACAATGACCAACTCAATAATAACCAGTCCCAACATCATCCAGATTTAATATTAAGATTTAAGGATTTTTCCTACTAAAAGAAACAAACTAATTTTTAAAAAATATTTCTTCAAAACGATGGCTGATGTCACATCTTAGTCAAGGTATAGTCAAGAAAATTCTAGGCCATCTTTATGGCCAGTTATCAAGAAAAGTATAAAAGACCAGAAGGGTCTTCCAAAAGAGCTCCACAGTCATCCTGAAGAGGTTCTCATGGCCAATTTTAGGAAATTTTAATATAAATCAGCAAATTAAATGCTTATATTCAAATATCTATATTTATACTAAAAGAAGATAAAAAAAAAAACTTAGTCACCATTGGATGGTAAAGACCTGTATTATTCTTTGAATCAAACATTTATCCAACTTTTATTATGTGCTGTATCAGTGGATAACCAAATTGCAAATAATATGGAGTTTCTTTTTTTCTTCTTTTTTTTTTTTTTTTTTTTGTAGTTGTAGATAGACAACATGCCTTTATTTTATTTGTTTATTTTTATGTGGTGCTAAGGATCAAACCCAGAGTCTCACACGTACTAGGCAAGTGCTCAACCACTAAGCTCCAGGCCCAGCTGGAGTTTCTTCTTAGAGGTATTTCAGTTAATACACGAAGAAGGAATAATAGAATAAAAATAGCCCCATTCAACAACACTAATATATTGAAAGATCTTGGCATTGAACAAAAATAGCCCCATTCAACAACACTAATATATTGAAAGATCTTGGCATTGAACAAAATTTGTGATCAAAAAATAATAACATTCAGATATCATGGGTGACTTGAAATTGTCACCTATGAACGAACATTATCAAAAAGTGGGAAATGAAAATCTCAATGTGATCACACTTCTAAATCAGATGGCAGAGGAAGGTGTAACCACAGGGATACAGTCAGTAGTGTTCAGACTATACGAAGCTCTATAGAATAACTTCTTAGCTTCTTCAATAGTAAATTTCATGGGTCAGGGAAGAAGTCAGAGAAAGAGACAGAGAGAAAAAAATGCGTAGATTAAAATAGACTTATGGTAAATCAAGCCAACACAATATGTTGATCTTATCTGAATTCTATTAAAATGAATGTGAAAAAATTGTAATATTCATGAGATCAAAGGAAATTTGAATATTGACTTGACATTTAATAAGAAACTATTGTAGTTTAGGTAAATTAACTGTATTGTGATTGTATGAGAAAGTTTGTATCTTTTATGGTTTTATATGGAAATATTTATGGATGTAGTTCTTTAATCTGGGATTTGCTTTAAATAATATAGTTATAGTGAAGTAGAGAAAAAAATAAGATGAGATTGACCTTGAATCGATAATTGTTGAATCTGGAAGAAGGGTGCAGGTGGGTTCATTACCCTATTCTGTATAATTTAATATATGTTTCATTTTACATAATGAAAGTAAACATGAATAAGTAAAGTAGTTTCTCTCAGAACTTCATAATTAGCATTAGAAAGAAAAGCAAGTACATTTATCAAAAAAAGAATAAATTGACTATACATCATTGTCTTTGTAAGAAAATTTAATTTTAAAGATTTTTAACATCTGGTAACATGAGTAAAAATAGTAAACATTTAGTTATATCATTACATTTATTTTGAGACAGCGATTATAGTTATTCTTTTTAGGAACACTCTAATTCATATGATATAATCACAATATTTTTATAGTAAATTTTCAGTGTTTTTCATGTTCTTTTGGAATTAATATCCATGTATCATTGAAGCCATTCCAGATCTTTTGCAGCCTACAACTGTTGTTAATATACCTTGGCATGCAAAGAGATTTTTTGTGGCAATTCAGTAGACCCTTAAGTATCATTTCTGTTTTCTATGTATCTCATTGTCTTCTTTCTTATCAAAATTTTAACCATTATATCAAAATTAGGATAAACTATAAAATGATATCTCAACAGTAAAATGATATCCTACAGTAATTTATAATTGCTACAACCATTAATTGTACACATTATTGTCATTCACTCTAACCTGCAGCATAAAGTGACTTCATTGCAATGAACAATTCACAGCACACTTGTACCATCTATACTCCTCACTCTCCCAATTGAGACAGTCTCTGAAATGCTTTCAGTGAGTCTGCCATAATTATAATAAAGACCTGAAATCAATTTATAGGATGCTAGTCATTATTTTAAGATACTGATAGCAATTCATTATTGTTTCAGTGATATGATTGAAAACCTCTGTCTCAATAGATAATTTCGTTGAAGATGATTTGAAAAATAAAACTGAGTTCTGTATTCCAAATTTTTAATTCTCTTTCCTCATCAAGGGTTATAATTCCCAAAAGTAATTCAAAATATAAAGGGAATGATTTGTTGTTGTTGTTGTTGTTACTGGAGATTGAACAGAGTGGAGAGGATGTTTTATCTCTGAGCTACAGCCCCAGCTCTTTTCTCTTTTGGTTTTGAGACAGGGTCTCACTGAATTATTTAGGGCCTTGCTAAATTGCTGAGGATGATCTCAAACTTGTGATCCTTCTGCCTCAGCCTCCTGATTTGCTGGGATTACAGGCATGTGCCACCATGTCAGGCAGGAACACTTTTTCTGACGGTATTTAATGTTATAGTTTGAATATTTGTTGTCCCCCAAAAACTCATATGTGACACCCTGTAGATAGGTAGGATATGGCATAAGATTTAGGCCACTGTGGGTGTGCCTTTGGGGTATATATTTTGTCAGTGGTGAATGTAGCTTTCTCTCTGTTTCCTGCCATGTCCTGAGCTGCTTTCCCTTAGTCATGTCCTTCTACCATGATGTTCTGCCTCACCTGGGCTCAGAGCTATGGATTCAGCCAGCCACGGACTGAACCTCTGAAACCTCTGAAACTATGAGCCAAAATAAACCTTTCTTCCTCTACCTTGTTCTTGTTAGATATTTTGGTCACAGAAATGAAAAAGCTAATTAAAACATCTAAGATGAAAATGTATAAGTCTTTCTGATATAAAATCATTGTAGAGTCCCATGTAAATTCTTTGAAGAAAAAAATAAAATTATTGCCTTTCAAGAGTGATACTGTACACTGAGGTAGGAAACTCAAATAAAATACATTGTATTTATTTAAAGAGAATAAAAGGCAATGTATAAAGAACATGGTGATGAAATTCATCTTTGGATTCAAAGAATATGAATTCTAAATGTGCTTTAATCTTTATCATCAGAATAAGATGTCTCTTTGCCATAAAAAATTAAAGGGTCTTTAGTAGATTTTACTACTAAAAAGTGTTATAGATTCTTTTATTCATATTGCATTGAGGTGTGTTGCTGAATCTAAACACCTTTGCATTTTTCAAATCTGTCTGACTTAAGATTTTTGCCCTAACACTGATTTGCTCAATGTTGGATACTAATAAGGCCCTAGAAAAGCAGGACTTTGTCATTGTAGACTGCTGACTAATCTGACAGTCGGGCGGTTTGATTTTATTAGTGCTTCATTAATAATATGGGAGTAGTGGCAAGTGCTGAGGGAGGCAGGATCATCTGGCAACTGTTTCTGGGGAAATGCCAGATGGTTCTGCCTCCCAGTGTCCACTTTTAGGGAATTTACCTTTGTATTACAAGGCTGCTTTAAGGAGTAAAAATATATAACATGTTTTACAAAATATAGGGAAGATATGTCAGCACTTCTTTGTCATATTTCTGTGTTTGCATACACCAGCATGCCAAAATGAATATGTAAAATATATAACTCAAGTTTTCTTTGATAGACCCACAATTTTTATGAGTAACAATTAAAAAACCTTATCATATCCCAAATAGCAAAATAATTTGTTGGGTTAACTAATAATTGACTAAATGCAACTAAAAGTTGATAAAACTTAAAGCACATTATATAAAGGAGAAACCAATTTAATAGAAATAAGATATATTAAAGTCAGGTACAAATACTATGTTTAATAAAGTGTCTCAAATATTTAGCTAGTAACCTTAATTTTCTAGTTTAAAATTAATTTTGGAATGTGACTTTTTTGATCAAGTGTGAATTTAGTCTTAAGGCCCAAAACTTGCTCCTTTAAAATAGGAAGCTGTCAATCTAATTTAAAGAGGCAGATGTGCTTTTACAGCTGGGACCATATTGGGGGTCTTTAAGTCTGGGCTTTAGGGAGAAAATGATACATAAACCAGCAATCACCTTTGTGAAGTTACTTTGTAGTATAAATAGATAAAAGTTAAAATGTTGTTTTCTTAACATACTCCTAGAATTCCCTGTGGTTTTTTCCTCAACCCCAGTTAACTCTGTTGATTTTGCGAGTGATTAAGTTACTAAACTTCACAAGGAAGGAAGTATAACACAAATTGCCTATCTCATGCTATTAGAATTTTTTTTTAATTTGCTTAGTAAGTTTCTTTTAAAATTAATTATCATTATAAAAATGTTCAGTGACACCAAAATTATTCTGCAATTTTAAGATAACCTAAGAAATCTTCTACTCAGAACACTGAAATACTAACTTTATATTGCCAGAATTGTTACCTGAAGAAAATATAAATCATTGAAATTGATCATTTGTATAGATTTAATTAGGAATTTAAAGTTAAACCACTTTATAAAACTTGAGTTTAATAAATCAATTTTAGTTTCTTATAGATTTCTGTTGTTAAGTGTGGGATTTTTTTTAAAAGTCTTCAAGAATCTTTGAGTTATTTTTACATGGTGTATATATTCCCTTCCCTATGAGAGTCATTCATAGAAAGTTAAAAAGTGATAAAATGTGCTACTGTTGATCAGTGTGGGTTAGCCATGCAGTCTTCTGAGACAATACACAGATAACATCTGAAGGTTTGTTTGGAGAGGAGCTGAACTAAGGTCACTTTCTAAAACAACACACTGCTGCTCTCTATGACCCTGAAAGGTTAGAGTTTAGGAATTTTCTGGAGAGACTGTGTTTTGTCTGGCATTTCTTTTCAAATTATCAAGGGACTCAATTGGGAATAGTAGGACCTTCCTAATCAAAGATGTAAAGAGAGTGTACACCATTTAACAAAATGTTTTGAAAGTTAGAAGTAAAGGAAAAAGGAATACGGCAGTTAGGGATCATAAAAGAAAAATGCGCAATTTGACATTAAACAAAAGTCAATCTTGTTATATGGTTCTGTTTATCATACTGCTTTTTATTCATTTGCAATAATTTTTAAAAACATATAAAATATAAGCATACGTAATACTAATGCCATTAGTTAACATTTTCTTCTTGACTTAATGTAACTCAAGGGATAATTTTTGTGCTTGGTAATAATCATGCATCTCTTGTGACATATAAATAAGACAAAACTCAAGGTCAAACAATACATCATAAAACTGTAGGTATATCACAGTAAAACTTCCACTACAGGTACTTTTTTCTTTTGACTAGTTTCTATACATTGAAACAGAACTTCTAATCTTTTACTTTGTTCAATAACTAAATTCCATACAAGTAACATGTTAAAAATTTTTTATTACTAATCTCTACCCTGTATATAATTATCTTAAAGAAACCATGGGTAAAAAATACCTATTTAAAATAATTCCATGTACTTCTAGAGTTTATATTAGCAAATATCCTTTTTATTGCTCTACGTTCCAAATTTGCAGGTGATGGGTCAAAGTTATCATTTACTGAATTATTTACATAAGAGGGTCTTCATCCCAACCCAGCCTCATATTCTATGCTGTGAAATTTAAGACCATACATACTCCCAATTTTTCTTGGGGTTATGTAAGCTTTTGGGCAAGCAATACCATAATGTTCAATTAACCACTAAGTTGTACTCTGATGTTAAAGTGCATGGTGATTCAGATGCTTTAAACAGATGTTGCTCATCATGATAACAAAGGTCAAGGAATGTCGAGTGGACTAAGTAGAAGCATCATAATTATGGCTTTTGGAAGGATTCAGTTAAACTTTCTTTTTCTACATGCTTCATTTGCACAAGTGTGTTTTTCTATATAATGAACGGTTCATTATTATTATCTAACAATAATAGCCAAATAGTAAGCCAAACACTTAAACCAAGTATGATTCACAATTACATTATTCTAAACAAAATAAAATAAAAATAAAAGTAGAAAAGAAACCTCAGTGTTAAATATAAGTGCTTTTGGCAATTTATGCAATGTTTAGCATGAAGGTTAAACTAAAGATACAAGGTTACATTGCTAAATGATTTCTGCCTAATAATACTCAGTTTTATAGTGCTTTTCTTATGGATTATCACACAGGGTAAATATGCTTTCTTGAAAGGTCCTTATATCAAGACTACCATCCAGGCGCTAGGCATAAAGCCCTTCCCTGGTCCAAATCAAAGCCAGTGTGACTGTGTGTGTTGATATGATAGATTCTTATTTTGACTAAGAGAGAGATGAAATTAAGTGGTAAAGTGAGAGACTCAATGTTAGGAAATGAGAAACTGGAATGATAGATACTGGCATAAGGACACTGAAGTAAAAAAAAAAGGAACAGATGTTTGAAAACACAAATATTAATAGATTCTCTGAATGAGGTAAATAATGGGACTGAAGTTTCTGTGAAAATACTTATGAAAATGAGTATGGTTTAAGGGGAGGGTGGAGAGATTGTGGTACCATGCTTATCCCAAGTGGAACACCACTTAGGAGCTTTGGAGAGGTGTGTGGGGAAGGAGGAACATCAAGAAAACTTTCAGTTCCTCTTTCTAGAACTTTCTCCTTTTTTTCCTGTTTTCCCTCTTCAGACTTACCTTGCATATGATGAGGACTGCTAATCTTACAATAAGGAGTTTTCTCTTTATGTAACGATTAAGAAACTTGAAGCAAAATCATAGCTCTCTTCTGATAATAGGTGGTTCTTTTTTTTTTTTAACTTAAATTACCATCGCTTTCATTATTTCCCCATTTTCATTTTTCCTTTAACAAAATTTCCTACTCTTCCTAATTTCTCATAAGCTGTCTCAAGTTTCGTTTTTTAAAGGGGTGGCATATGAACAGATGAATGAAAGGGAGACAATAGGGTGTTAATAAATATATATACTCTCAGAGAGGCTATAGAATATAGTGCATTGAAAGACTGATGACTCAGGATGGGAAGAAGAGAGGTGGCAACAGGGATACTATGGTGATAAAAAGACACATCCCCTCACATCTATTTTTCTTCTTCTTCTTCCCTTTAAACTATCAAAAAGTCCAATATTACACAATGAAAAATGGAGGGTTGGAGGTGATATAACATGAATGAACTAGTAGAGAGAGAGACTCGAAGGGAAACATTAAATATTAGAAGTAAAGGTTGAGTGAGTCTTCATACATGTAAAGAATTGTATGTGTATGTACACAAATCAATTTGCCTTGATTATTTATAAATACATATTATATATTATAATAGCACATAATATGTACTGATTATATATTATGTATAACACACAAAAAAATCCATGAAGAAAACAAAAGAGTTTTATGATGCTGGAAGAGGGAAATGCAGCCAGAAAACCGCTTTGTGGCCATCTTTCATAACCTAATCTTGATTAGTTGGCATATATGTTATAAATAATTCACATCTCTCCCCAAAGCATTGGAGACTTAAATTAACTCCATGCCTTGTGGCTACGAATTAGACATATTCAATAATAATACTCTCCCTTACCTTCTAGCTCAGATTCTTGTTTGGGTGGTTAAGAGAACCTAATATAGGAAAATTAAAACTTTATGAAGCAATGAGTCTGGAAAGGACTATGGGTAGGACATATTCTATCACTGAGCAGTACTCTAAGACTTTGGTACATTATGGACAAGTGAGTCCTCCAGATTTCCATTGGAAAAATAATTAGAAATGAATTTTTTTTAAAATGCAGCTTGAATGTATATTACTATAAACATGTGAGTAAAAATAATCATGTCACAATTAAAATAATTATACTTTAACAATTTATTTGCCTCTGGAACAAATATACTATTACAAATCAATATAAAGCTTTTTGATTTTAGAGACTATTGCATTTCAATATTTATTCATTTATTTATTTGTACCATTCCCCACTCCCCACAGTAAATCATGTCATGATGAAAGAAATGAGAAACAAGGCTACTCGACATCAAGTTTCAAGATTATTTTACAACTAGTGACTACAAGATTTCAACATTGCCTTTGATTATTCTAACATTTTCCAGACTTCTTGCTAGTATTTTCAGATCTAATTTCATGCTTTTACCAATTAGTGAAATTATTAGATTGGATGATAGAGTAACTTAGATATCCTTTATTTCAGTTTTATACTAAAATTTATGGGAGAATGAAGGGAATACAAATATAGCACCTCCCTTCTTTACTGTCCATGACAATTCTTACACTTTGAATACATAAACCAATTCAGTATAAATTGAAATCAAGATAATTCAGGTTGAATAAACCCTATTGGTCAGTTTCTCTCTGATAATAATTCTGCTGTTATATATTTGGTACACACAGGAACCTCATTATTATTAGAATATCTTCAAAAATTAGAGAACTGAGGCTCTGGGTGATAATTCTATAGATTGTGAAAGGGGAAACTTCAATCTTCTTACTATTTTATTATTGCCTCTGGATTAATTTGTCATTGAGCTTAAAAAGACAAAATCAAGTCTGTTGATTTTGAGTACAAGTCAGAACTCTTCCTTTAAACAGTTTCTTCCTTCCTTCCTTCCTTCAAACCCCCCCCCCCTCCTCTCTACTACTGGGACCCAGGAGCACTCTACAACTGAGATACATCCCCAGCACATTTGTTTTGTTTTTCTTTGAGACTGGGTGGCTCTAAATTGCCAAGGTTGAACTCAAATGTGCAATCTTCCTGTCTCAGCCACCCAAGAAACTGAGATTACAGGCATGTGCCATCCATCATACCTGGCAAAACAATTTCTCTAAGGTTAATTTTTCTGTAAATGAAAAAAAAAATTCAATTGACACAGAAATATGTAAAATAATTTGCTTTTCCTTTTGTCCAGGATAAATGACAATGTTGAAAAATATTTTCTAAGATTAGTTGTGCTTCCTTTTTGTAAACTTGAAGAGCGGATAGAGATACCCAGGAGAAACTGGGTACAAGGAGAGCCTAGAATTAAAATGGGAAAAGTTTCTGACATGATTATTTTATTGAGAGCCTGGAGTGTACTTTTCAATTTTCCTTTTAAAAATAATATCTGCACATATTGAATTTATTAGTGCTCCATCACATTTAATTCTCACAGAATAACTTGTTAATACATTTCTAAATTTTGACCCAGAGTCCTATAATCACCAAGTTTTAGACATAGCCAAAGGACAGCTGAACTGTTTAACCCTTATCTCTTCTTTACTTTTTAAACATGCTTTTATTAGGGAATTATAGTTATACATAATAGCTGGGTTCATTTTGACATAATCATACATGCACAGAATTTAATTCGCTCCATTTCAGTCCCAGATGCTGCTTCTTTCCCTCCCCTTCTCCTTCCCACTATTTCTCTTCTTCTACTGGCCACCCATTTATTTATTTAATTTAGTAATTTTAGTTTTTTAAACTTGCTTTAATTAGTTATATGCAATAGTAGAATGCATTTTGAGAGGACCCAGGTCTGCCTATCCTGGGAGCTTCATTGAGGACCCAGGCCTGCCCACCTTGCCCTGGACTCAGTGCCCTTGAGCTGCAACTCCTCATCTACCAATGCATTTGGAAGCCTCTGCAGCCATCTTGGATTATCCCCTAAGCAGAAACTGCAATCTTCAGATGAGCCATTTCCCAGCCTGAGACAGCTACTGGAGACGAGAAGCTCATTGTCAGGTAACTCTCATGCATCAGGCTACTGAAGACTGGGAGGTTTGAATAGTATATGACAGTTATATTGTAGAGTTTTTTAATTTTTGAATTTTATTTATCTCACTCTCTTCTTTTTCCTCTTATTTACCTGTTTCCTTAAGTCACTTTCTGCCTTCTCTCATGCTAACAATGAACTTCTGATTCTGCTTTCATTCTTCCTATGATCTAGTACTCTATGTACTCACTACTTATCCCATTAACATTCCATTCTACATCCCTCTCCATTCTCTTTGTCCACCTTTAGAAATTGTAGATCTTATTGCAAACCTATTGGTTATACAGTAGATAATAATCAAATTCATCCTCTCTGTTTATTACAATACTTCTAACATCTTAATAGGTGCTATTTGGTTTAAGGTTTCATATTGTTTGTATTTGGAACTGCTAATATTGATCTTCCCCTTAAAGTTAAGGTATTGGAAACCTGCAGGGAGTCTATAATCCTATAGGGGGAAAACTGTAATACCTCAGACATGCATTGCTAGAGGGGAAGATACATAAACAACATGAAAAATCAAGGGAAGAAAGCACCCCAAATAAAACAAGATGCCATATTAATAGAATCCATTGACAATACAGTAGAAGAAATGTCAGAAAAGGAGTTCAGAATGTACATAATTAAAGTGACCCATGAAGTAAAGGATGATATAACAGAGCAAATGCAGGCAATGAATAATAACTTCAATAAACAGTTGGAAGAGCAAATGAGAAAACAAAAGATTTTTTAAATAAAGAGATAGAGATTCTGAAAAACAATAGAAATTCGTGAAATGAAGGAAACAATAAACCAAATTAAAAACTCAATAGAAAGCATCACCACCAGACTAGATCAGTTGAAAAACACAACCCCAGACAATAAAAAAAAAAATATTCAGTCTGGAAAATAAAGTGGGTCACACAGAAAAGATCATGAGAAATCATGAACAGAACCTCCAAGAATTATAGGATAACATGAAAAGAACAAATTTAAGAATTATTGGGATTGAAGAAGGCACAGAGATACAAACCAAAGGAATGAATAATCTATTCAATGAAATAATATCAGAAAATTTCCCGAACCTGGAGAATGAAATAAAAAAATCAAATACAAGAGACTTACAGGATAATAAATGTCCAAATTTACAACAGACCCATACCAAGGAACATTATAATGAAAATGCCCAACATTCAAAAATATAGATAGAATTTTAAAGACTATGAGAGAAAAGCATCAGATTATGTTTAGGGGGAAATAAATACTGAAACCCAGACCCTAAAAGCTAGAAGGGCCTGGAACAACATAATTCAAGGTATGAAGGAACAAAGATGCCAATCCATAATCTTATACCCTGCAAAACTAATCTTCAGATTTGATGACAAAAGGAAATCCTTTCATGCTAAACAAAAGTTAAAATAATTTACAAATACAAAGCCTGCACTACAGAACATTCTCAGCAAAATCTTCAATGAGGAGGCAATGAAAATTAACAATGTAAGTCAGCAAAGGGAGGAACTACCTTAAAGGAAAAGTCAATCAAAGGAGAAACCAAATCAAGTTATAAACCAAAAATAAACTAAAAAGACCAGGAATATCACATCTCAATAATAACCCTGAAAGTTAGTGGTCTAAACTCATTAATCAAAAGACATAGACTGACAGATTGGATTTAAAAAAAAAAAGACCCAATAATATGCTGCCTTCAAGAGACTCATAGAAAAAGGCATCCACAGACTAAAAGGTGAAAAGATGGGGAAAAACATACCATGCAGATGGACTCAGTAAAAAAGCAAGGATCATCATTCTCATATCAGATAAAGTGGACCTCAAGCCAAAGTTAGTCAGAAGGAAGTACATTCCCATAGTGCTTAAGGGAACCATAAATCAGGAAGACATAACAATTGTAAATATTAATGCCACAATGTCACATCCATGTGTGTCAAACAAATCCTTCTCAATTCCAGGAACCAAATAGACCACAACAAAATAATTCTGGGTGACTTTAACACACCTCTCTCACCATTGGATAGAACTTCCAAAAAAAAGTTGAACAAAGAAACCATAGAATAAATAACAGGATCAATAATTCAGACTTAACAGACATATATATATATATGTATATATATATATTTTATATATATATATAATATTCCATCCATCAATGAGAGAATATGCTTTCTTCTCAGCAGCACATTGATCCTTCTCTAAAATAGACAATATGTTATGCCACAAAGCTATTCTTAGCAAATACAAAAAAATAGAGATACTACCTTGTATTCTATAATGGAATGAAATTAGAAATCAATTATAAAATAGAAAACAGAAATTACTCCAACACCTTGAGACTAAATAATATACTATTGAATGATGCATGGATAACAGAAAACATCAGGGAGGAGATTAAAAAATTCTTAGAGATAAATGAGAGCAATGATACAACATATCAAAATCTCTGGGACACTAGGAAAGCAGTACTGTGAGGAAAATTCATTGCATGGAGCATATTCAATGGAAGAATAAAAAGTCAACAAATAAATGACCTAACATTACAGCTCAAAGCCCTAGAAAAAGAAGAACAGATCAATACCAAAAGTAATAGAAGACAGGAAATAATTAAAATCAGAGCTAAAATCAATGAAATTGAAACAAAAGCAACAATTAAAAAAATTGACAAAACAAAAAGTTGGTACTTTGAAAAAGTAAGCAAAATTGAAACCCCTAGCCCCATTAAAGAAGAATAGGAGAGAGAAAACTCAAATTATTAAAATTTTAATGTAAAAGGAAATATCATTGAAATACAAAACATAATTAGAAGCTATTTTGAAAATCTATACTTCACAAAATAGAAAATCTCAAAGACATTGACAAATTTCTAGAGACAAATGATCCTCCCAAACTGAATCAGGAGATTCAGTTTAAACAGATCAATTTCAAGCAATGAAATAGAAGTGTACCAATCATAAAAAGCCTAGGACCACATGGATTCTCAGCAGAGTTCTACAAGACTTTCAAAGAAGAACTAATACCTGTGGGGGGCCTTTCTGCCACATCCCGTGTGGATAAGAAAAGGGTTAACTGACAGAGAAGGATGTTGACTGTGTATCACTCAGTTACCCAAAAACGTATCACTTCAATAAACACACAAGAGCCAATACTCTTTTTTTTTTTCGCAGACCATATTTTTTTTTATTTTAATGCATTTAAGTCATAAATCAACAACAATATAACTAGAAAATGAATTTGGAAATTTTAAAATATTTCAAATAATCCGTGAGTCAAAAAAATTTCATGATGAAAATCTGAAAATACTTTGAACTGAGCAAAACAAGAGATGACACCTCAAAAATGTGTGGCTCACGTTTATAGTTTAAAAGGAAATTTGTAGTCTTACATGCACATATTAGAAAAACGAAGGATAAAAACCAACCATCTATTTCAAGAAATTGGAAAAAGAACAGCAATTTAAAATCAAGGAAAGTAAATGATAATTATATAGAACTGAAATTGATATAGAAACGAAATATGTAAGAAGTGTCAATCAAACCAGAAGTTTGTTCTTAGAAAAAACTAATAAAATTGACAAACCTTTGATGTGACTTGGAAATAAAACGAAGTATTACAAAGCAATAGTAACAAAGACGGCATGGTATTGGTACCAAAATAGACAGGTAGATCAATGGTACAGAATAGAGGACACAGGCACAAACCCAAATAAATACAACTTCCTTTTTTTTTTTTTTTTTTTTCAGTTATTGTCCACAATACCAACAGTGAGTTTGCTAAAAGGGTTTATGGTTTCAAATGATGGACAATGAAGAAACAAGTAATGTAAGATGTGATGTTTATGAGGAGAGGGAGAGAAGATAGAGGTAAAAATTTCTAGTAAGAGTGAGGGAGGAATTAATAGAGGTTGGCTGTTAGTATGAGAGAAATGAGAAAGAGAGACCAGGAAGACAAGGAGGTGAGACAAAAAAATATATACAAATCTCTTTTTAAAAAAGTAAAAATATAAGAATACACAACAAAACTGTAATATAATATTCGGACATCCCATTCCTCAATAAATTGATGAATGAAAAATATTTGAATTCAGAGATGGTAGAGGTGTGAGAGAGAGGGAGAAAAAAGAACAACTTTCTAATACTAGACAAAGGTGCCAAAAATATGCAATGGAGAAAAGATAGCCTCTTCAACAAATGGTGCTGGGAGAATTGGAAATCCAAATGCAACAGAATGAAACTAAACCCATATCTCTCACCCTGCACAAAACTCAACTCAAAATGGATTAAGGACCTTGGAATCAGACCAGAGACTCTGCAGATTATAGAAGAAAAAGTAGGTCCTGATCTTCAACATGTCGGCCTAGGACCAGACTTCCTCAACAGGACTCCCATAGCACAAGAAATAAAAGCAAGAATCAATAACTGGGATAGATTCAAACTAAAAAGCTTTCTCTCAGCAAAGGAAACTATCAGTAATGTGAAGAAAGAGCCTAAAGAGTGGGAGAATATCTTTGCCAATCATACTTCAGATAGAGCACTAATCTCCAGAATCTATAAAGAACTCAAAAAACTCTACACCAAGAATACAAATAATCCAATCAACAAATGGGCTAAGGAAATGAACAGATACTTCACAGAAGAAGATGTACAAGCAATCAACAAACATATGAAAAAATGTTCAACATCTCTTGTAATAAGAGAAATGCAAATCAAAACCACCCAAAGATTCCATCTCACCCCAATTAGAATGGTGATTATCAAAAATACAAGCAACACGTGTTGGCGAAGATGTGGGGAGAAAGGTACACTCATACATTGCTGGTGGGGCTGCAAATTAGTGCAGCCACTCTGGAAAGCAGTGTGGAGATTCCTTAGAAAACTTGGAATGGAACCACCATTTGACCCAGATATCCCACTCCTTGGTCTATACCCAAAGGATCTAAAATCAGCATACTACAGAGATACAGCCACATCAATGTTCAGAGCTGTTCAATTCACCATAGCCAGATTGTGGAACCAACCTAGATGTCCTTCAATTGATGAGTGGATAAAGAAACTGTGGTATATATATACAATGGAATATTACTCTGCCATAAAGAACGATAAAATTATGGCATTTGCAGGCAAATGAATGAAATTGGAGACCATCATGCTAAGTGAGATAAGCCAATCTCAAAAAACTAAAGGATGAATGATCTCGCTGATAAGTGGATGATGACACATAAGGGGGAGGGTGGGGGGAATTAGTGTTAGGGTTAGGGTTAGGGTTAGGGTTAGAGTTAGGGAGGGAGACAAGAATGGAGGAAGAAAGGACTGTTTAGAGGGAAAAGAAGGGTGGGAGGGGTGGGGGGAAAGGGAAAAAATAATAGAATGAATCAAACAACATTACCATATGTAAATTTATGATTATACAAATGGTATGTCTTTAACCCATGTACAAACAGACAAACAACATGTATTCCATTTGTTTACAATAAAAAAAATAATAAAATAAAAAAAATTTCAAAATCATTCATATAAAATTATCCTGAAACCTCTTTTCATCTTTTTTAATGTCTGCAGGTTCTATAGGCATGATTTTTTGTTCTTTTTTTATATTAGTTGCGTCTTGAGCCAATACTCTTTTTAAATGAGAGAAGGCATGACCCGGCTGGCCACACCAGCTCTGGCCTCTAACAACAACAATATGTAGTCACCCACTCTCTTATTTATAGACACACAGGTAAAGTGGGCAAGACTGGGAAGAGCTTCTTCTGTGATGGACAGGATAGGGTGGAGTTAGGGGAGCCATACTCTTAAGGGGAATAGTCCAGAAGGAGACGGGAACCACTCCCACACAGTGCCATATGCTTCCTGGGGATCTGGGACAGAACTCCATGGCTGTTAGTTCCTGGAAGCCAGGCCTCTGAGTCCCATGACTCAACCTAGTCTGATTCTGCTAAATAAGGATGACTTCCCACAAATACCAATACTCCTCAAAGTAATCCATGAAACAGGAAAGGAGGGAACCCTTCTAACTCAATGAAGCTAGTATCATCCTGATACCAAAACCAAAAATGATGCATCAAGGAAAGAAAATGTCAGACCAATATCCCTGATGAACATAAATGCAAAAATCCTTAATAAAATTCTGGCAAATTGCATACAAAATCACAATAAAAATGTAGTGCACCAAGGTCAAGTGGGGTTCATCTCAGGGATGGAAAGTTGGTTCAACATCCAGAAATCAATAAATGTAATTCATCACATCAATAGACTTAAAGTTAAGAATCATATGATTATTTCATAGATGCAGAAAATGCATTTGAGAAAATACAGCACCTGTTCATACTTAAAACACTAGAAAAAATAGGTATAGTAGGAACTTACCTCAACATTGTAAAGGCTATCTGTGCTAAGCCCATGACCAACATCATTCTAAATGCAGAAAAACTGGAAGCATTCCCTCTAAAAACTGGAACAAGACAGGGATGCCCTCTTTCACCACTTCTATTCAACATCATCCTTGAAACACTAGCCAAGGCAATTAGACAGACCAAAGAAATTAAGGGATATGAATGGGAAAAGAAGAACTCAAACTATCACTATTTGCTGACAACATGATTCTATTTTTAGAGGCTCCAAAAAACTTTTAGAACTAACAAATGAATTCATCAAAATAGCAGGATATAAAATCAACATGTGCAAATCTAATGCATTTCTATTCATAAGTGATGAATCCTCTGAAAGAGAAATCAGGAAAACTACTCCATTCACAAGGGCCTCAAAAATAAATAAATAAATAAATAAAACACTTGAGAATCAATCTAACAAAAGAGATGAAAAACCCCTATGATGAAAACTACAGAACACTAAAGAAAGAAATTAATAAAAACCTTAGAAGATAGAAAGATCTCCCACCTTCTTGGATAGGCAGAATTAATATTGTCAAAATTGCCATACTACCAAAAGAGCAATACAGATTCAATGCAATTCCAGTTAAAATCTCAATGACATTTCTCATAGACGTAGAGCAAGCAATCATGAAATTCATTTGGAAGAATAAGAGACCCAGAATAGTCAAAGCAATCCTTAGCAGGAAGAGTGAAGCAGGAGGTATCACACTACCAGATCAATACAGAGCAATAATAAGAAAAATGGCATGGTATTGGCACCAAAATAGACAGGTAGACCAATAGTACAGAACATAACACACAGAGACAAACCCACATAAATACAGTTATCTCATACTAGAGAAAGGTGCCAAAAACATATAATGGAGAAAAGATAGCCTCTTCACCAAAGGTGCTGGGAAAACTGGAAATCCATAAGTAGTAAAATGAAATTAAAGCTCTATCTCTCACCTTGCACAAAAACTGAAGTCAAAATGAAATGGATCAAGGACCTAGGAAGTAGACCACAGACCCTGCACCTAATAGAAGAAAAAATAGGCCTGAATCTTCATCATGTTGTCTTAGGACCAGACTTCCTTAAAGAGACCACCAAAGCACAAGAAATGAAGGCAAGAATCAATACATGGAATGGATTCAAACTAAAAAGCTTTTTCTCAGCAAAGGCTATAATCAATAATGTGAAAAGAGAGCCTACAGAGTGTGAGAAAATCTTTTCCATACACACATCACATAGAGCACTAATTGCCAGAATTTATAAAGAACTTACAAAACTTTACACCAAAACTACAAAGAACTCGTCAATAAATGGGCCAAGAAACTGAACAGACAGTTCACAGAAGATATACAAGTGATCAACAAATATTTGGAAAAGTGTTCAACATCTCTAGTAATTAGAGAAATTCAAGTAAAAGCCATCCTAAGATTTCATCTCGCTCCAATTAGAATGACTATTACCAAGAATACAGGCAATAATTGGTGTTGGTGAGGCTGTGGGGGAAAAGGCACACTCATACATGCTGGTGGAGTTGCAAATTTGTGCAGCTATTCTGGAAAGCAATATGGAGATTCCTCAGAAAACCTGAATGGACCCACCATTTGACGCAGTTATTTCACTCCTCAGTTTATATCCAAAGGATTTAAAATCAGCATACTACAGTAATGCAGTCACATCAATGTTTATAGCAGCTCAATTCACAATAACTACGTTGTTAAACCGACCTAGATGCCCTTCAATAGATTAATGGATAAAGAAACTGTGTTATATAAGCACAATGGAATATTACTCTGTCATATAGAAGAATACAACTATGGCATTTGCAGGTAAGTGGATGGAGTTGTACAATATCATGGTAAGTGAAATAATCCTTTGCTCTGCAGAAGCTTTTATTTGGTTCCATTTTGCTTAATGATTCTGAGTTTTATTTCTTGAGCTTTAGGTGTCTTGTTAAGGAATTCAGTGCCCACAACAATATGTTGGAGTGTTGACCTTATGTTTTCTTCTACCAGTGCAGTTTCTGCTGTAATTCCTAAGTCTTTCACACTTGTGCAGGGTGGGAAGTTAAGTATTTAGTTGCATTCTTCTACATATTTATACCCAGTTTTCCCAGCACCATTTGTTGAAAAGAATATCTCTTCTCCAAATATGTTTTTTGCACCTTTGTCAAGAATCAGATGACTCTAACTATGTTGGTTTTTCTCTGAAACTTCTATTCTATTTCATCAGCCTCCATGTCTGTTTTGATACTAATACTCTGGTGTTCTAATTACTATAACTCTATAGTGGAATTTGAAATCAGGTTTTGTGGTGCCTCTAGCATCATTCTTTGTGTTCCAAATTGCTTTGATTATTCTGGGTCTTTTATTCTTCCAAATGAATTTTAAGACTTTTTTTTTTCTAGGTTTGTGAAGAACGCCATTGGTATTTTGATTGGGATTCGGATTGCATTTAATCTGTGTAACACTTTTGATTTTATGACCTTTTGGCAATATTAATTCTGCCTATAGCAGAATATGGGAGGTCTTTCTGTTTTCTAAGGTCTTTTAGATTTCTTTCTTCAGTGTTCTGTAGTTTTCATTGCAGAGGTCTTTCACTTCCCAAGTACATTATCTTTTATTTTTAAGTCTATTGTAAATGGGGTAGTTTTTCTGATTTTTTTTCCCTCAGCAGAATCACTATTGGAGTACAGAAAAGCTATTGATTTGTGAAAGTTGACCATGTATCCTGCTATTATGCTAAATCTATTTATCATCTCTAGAAGTCTTCTGCTGGAGTTTTTTGAGCCTCCTAAACGTAGGATCATGTCAATAGCAAACAGAAAATTTGGCTCCTTTTTTTTCCTATATACGTCCCATTAATTTTCTTCTCTTGTTTGATTTTGCTCTGGCTAGTTTCAATAACCATATTGAATAAGAGTGGCAATAATGGACGTTGTTGCTTGTTCCTGGTTTTAGAGGAAAAACATTCAGTTTTTCTCTGTTCTGTATGATGTTGGATTGGGATTAGTCATACAGTTATTTATAATGTTGAGGTAAGTTCCTTCTCCATCATTTTTCACATAAATGGGTTCTGGTTTTTATCACAGACTTTTTCTGCATCTATTGAGATGATCATATGATTCTTGTCCTTAATTCTATTTTGTGTATACCAAATTTAATGAAACTTGCCAGAGCAAATATAAGCAGTTGGTAATATTAAGCCAAATATTTTAAAATGATCTGTACATATTTGTTGAATTTTTTACAATACAAATTTTATAATACAACTTTTAAAAATACATATTAGAAAGAAAAACTAACTAATGAAACCAATTGTTCTCTTTGAAATGGTAAGATTTCAGGCAGCATAGTGAACATTTTATTAATGAAACTCAGATAGCACTTAGGAAAAGCAAGATTTTAAAGGCCAGTTAACAGAGTTGAGACTTTTCCCCACCTAACAGTTTTTTTTTTTCCATTTATCCCCAGTTGCTTTTGCAGCTTAGCTCTATTTCTGAGTATGTCAAAAGTCAATATTAACGATGTTCTGTTTGGTTTATATGTAAAATAAGAAAAGCCAGGGGACAGGCTGTGTCCTAGTTCATTCATCATTAATCAGATAAGAAGTCATTCTACATATGATGCAAATTTGGGGTAATCATAAGAAAACCAATCTTTTTTTCACAAATTTTATGAAATTGTCCTTTCTCTTAGAAACGGAATCCAAAAAGTTCTTACTCTAATAAATTGAACTAAATAGAATAATTTGTTTTCATTATGTATTTTTCATCATGAACATCATTGAGAAATGAAATAGGGTAACCCTTATTACCCTATTGCATACTTTGTGTCAAGGCACATGGGGGTTAAGATTTTCTAAAATTCATTATTAGAAGTACTTCAAAAGACAGAATTATAGTCAATGGAATCAGAAAGCAATAAATATAATCATTTCATTATTTCCCTGTATGGATCTTACAAGATGAAGCATCTTAAATTTCAAACAAGTGCAGCTGAGAGGAAGTTCATGTCTTCCACAATCCTGAGTATCTCCAAAATGTTTATATTCTAGACCCATTCTCTGTGGAATTTTATGTAATGGGCTCATGGCTTGGTAAATAGATTTTCCCACAGTTAATGTGAGGTAAATCTCAATGCCTTTTGGTGTAAACTAAATTAAAGAGGGACAAATTTCAATTATTTAATTGGAAATTAAAGAAATAGGACTGTCTTTCCTTTTTTTTGAAACATTATGATTTTTATCTAAGTAGTTGTTGGAACCAATCTCCACTCTGCTTTTAATTTTTGATATAATATTTGATATTTGATTTTTTTAGTATTTTATTTTTTTCTTTTCTTTATATCCAAGTTTTCAGCAGAGTTTATAACCTAGAAAGTGTAAAAAAATACATTTGTTAACAAATGACCAATGAATACAATCCAACATCACCCTGTTGTACCCATTCTTTCTCTGTTTTATTTTAAGACAACTCTTAAACATTGTGGAATTGCATAATAATAGTAAAAGCTTAGACCGAGTCAAATGGTACAGTATGACTTCCCATTCGCTCTTACTTAGTCTTCCCAACAACCTTATGAAACCATTACTATCGTCACCTCACAATAAATGAAAACAGCAAAAGACTGAGAAGTGCAAGGATTTCTCCAGCTCACACATCATGTTGTAGCAAAGCTCACACTCAAACCCAGGCAAGAATTTTTGAATTAAACTGCTGCTTCTGTAGTGTACAACCTTTCTATCATCAGAAGAAAATTTATGTTTGATATGTCAGGATCAATTTTGCTACCAATCACACAACATTTGCCAGAGTGGGCAAACTGGACTATCTCTTAGAAATTCATTAACTTCACACACAAATTAATCTAATCATTTAATTATAAAATAGAACAAATTAGTTTAAAATGTCAAAAACTTCATAAATTATGAAGTAGTTTAAAAGAGACTTTGGCGTCTGGAAGACATAGGCCAGAATTATAAATCTCTGCTAAAGCTAAGGATTTAACTCATTCTGATCTGCACCTGGAACATCTAGTAAAATAGTTATCATTGTCCTTATTGTTATTTTACATATGAAATCATGTATTATAAGTAAGAGCAAACACACAATTATACATTTCATTTTAGCTAAATTACACAGCTATTTTCATGAGATATAATTGGTTTTCCATTCAGATGTATTTGAAGAATGGCTATAAAATGGGGAGTGGAGAGAAAATTTATTCAGATAGTAAAGACCTGCCTTGCAAGAAATGTCAGACTGATATCCATATCATGTAACTAAACATAGCTAAACAGATCTAAGCACCCTACCTTATTCTCCATCATATCCTAAAACACAAGGCTGCATTTGCAAATAGTGGGCATACTGGCTTAAATACTGTAGTATAGTTAAGGCTTACAAGAAGCTCCAACAGTCCCTACAGAGTTGTCAGGGGTAGTGCAGAGGATCTGAGAGTGAGATGCTGCCGCAGTGGCTGGCCATTTCTGCTGTGTCCTAGTCCCAGGGCACTAAAGAAGATCTGCATGTCATGGGAATCACTCCTTCTGACAGCAATTGAAGAGAAATAATCACCTCCCATGGAACTAAAAATAACCACTGATCTATCGCTTCAAGATGCTGTTTGTAATATGGTCAACTTGCTTTTTTCTAGGTCAATGGTCTATTTGCCTTCTAAACCATTATATTCTTTTTAAAAATGCATTACATTTTTCAGTTTAAGATTATTCTAGTTTTTATTAAACATTATAAATTCACTCATAGCAATTGCTAAAACTTCTCTTGTGGTTTTGAAACAAGGGATAGTCAACCTGGAAGAGTGGTTATTTCAAGTGATTGATGGACTTTTTAACAGATGTGGTTTTCTAATGCCATAAATCTTCATAGTTTCATGTGTGGTTAAACCTTTCCTAAATGCACTTTTGCTGGCTTGGCTTAGAAAACATTGACCTAGTAAGTCAAATCTTATCATGAGCTTTCTTCGTTTTGGATACTTTAGGGTGTCTTTTCAAATGGGATAGAACAAATTTATATGACATTGCTCAGCAGATACACTTATTTCCTGTAAATTTGTAAACTAGTTCTTACTTTATCATAAATTGTCTAACAAATGCCTTGCAAATGCCTGCCACTAAACCAGCACTGTGCTACACTCACAGTGAACTTAAAGAATGAATAAGGATTGGTTAAAATACGTATGTTTAATAAGATGAATATATGTTTAATAAAATCTAGCGTTATCTCTTGGAAGACACATTTTATTATTGAAGGAGCATACAATGAAGCATCCAAAGGAACACAAAGCCTGTTAGGAACCAAAATTTGACTGGACATACTAGAGATGAACGGCCTAAATTAGAGACTATGGACAGACAGAAGAAAAACAACAATATATTATTGCTCTATCAACCCAAACAGAATGTGTTGTCCGTTATTTTCATGTTGATTTTGGCAAGAATCACTATACTACTGAATCATCTTGAAAGATGGTAATAGGAGAGTTTGTGTTGGCATTAAGCCATATGAAAACTTAAGGATAAAATGCAGTAGCCAAAATGATGTTTACTTTTGTCTACAGGACCTTTCTAATCATAGAGAGTGACAGATAATTAGCATTGGCAAAAATGCTCCTTCTCAGTAAGTGTGGCAAAATCTGGAAAATTTTAGGGAAAGCAAGAGAACATGTGAAGTACTAACATAACTCCACACAGTGAAATTTAAAAGCAACAAATAAATCCTGTTGGACAGTTCTTTCTTCAACTTTTGGGAAGTCTAAAGTATAGACTCTTCCCAGCCTGATAAATGCCTTGGTAAGTAAAATATTTTTAAGAATGTTTTCCAAGGGAGTCAATAAACACAACTTAGTTTGTCAGTTTTCTGTTACTATAACACATACCTAAGATAATCAGCTTATAAAGAGAAAATATTTATTTTGGCTTATAATTTTGGAAGTTCCAGTCCATTGTTGGATTAGTCCTATTGATTTTGGAACTGTGGCAGGGCTGTACATCATGGCATGAGCATGTAGTAGAACAAAACCACTCACCTCATGGCTGAGAAGCAAAAAAGAAAAAAAGAAAAAAAAAAAAAAAAAAAAAGGGACCAGGGTCCCACCATCCATCCAAGAGCACAACCCTAATGATCCAAGGACCACTGCCAGACCCCATCTCTTAAAGGTTCCACCACCTCCCAATAGCACAACCCTGAAGACCAAACTTTTAATGCATTTTGGGGGCACATTTAAGATCCAAACTATTGCACAGAAATATAAGAGGAGTATTCTCTCCAAGGTGAGATTTTGCTCTCTTAGTTTTCTTCATTGTTTTCTATCCATAGACCTAAATTCAGGATTCAGGAACATTTCCTGAATGACACAGAGACCTTAATGGTAACATGTATACTAACGTATAATATTAGTATACATAATCAGACATGACAAAAAGCTTAAAAGCTATTTCAAATGGTGGCTCTAGTGACAAAAATTTGGCCTTGCAAACTTCCCAAATTAAGTGCAGGAACTAGTACGCAATGCATAAAAATACATCTTTGTAAACTGGAGGAGTTGTGCAAGTACGTTTAAGGAAATTTTAAGACGCAAGCACTGTTTATGCACATTAAAACTGTGAAATATTTTTTCCAAAAAACTGATTAAAAACTTAAAACAGCTAGTAACACTGGGGTGGGTGTGTGGAATAGGCATCCTTACCACTCTCATCAACAGAAACTGGTGCAAACATACCAAACCTGCATTTGTTAATGGTTATCAAAATTTATTTAATTCTGTATTAACTGCACACATTTCTATATGTCAGAATTTATTTCAAATAATTTTGTGGATACATCAAATGATTGAACTACTATGAAGCTTTCCTAATAGTTATTCATAGTATTAAAATTATCAGGCAATATTTCAGTTTACAGCGAGAGAACCCAGTTAAGAGCTTATACAGTCGACATGATGAAGCATGCCTGTAATCTCAGTAGCTCAGAAGCCTAAGGAAGGAGGATCGGAAGTTCAAAAATCAGCCTCAGTAACTTAGTGAGGCCCTAAGCAATGTAGACCCTCTCTCCAAATAAAGTATAAAAAAGGGCTAGTGATGTTGGTCAGTGGTTAAGACTGGGTTTAATCCCTGATACAAAAAAAAAAAGCTTGAATAGCTCCTGTAACAGAATATTATACAGAAATAATATGATACAAAAATGTGCCATAACATTGAAATATCGTTTAATGTATTGTCAAATGAAAAACATCAATGTCAAAATATTATGTGTCGAATGAACAATTACGTAGAGAGATAGCCAATTCAAACTGAAAACTTAAATGGCAAAACTAACAGCTCAGTGGTAAGATTAAATCTCATTTGGCAACATTTTTATTGAAGGTTTGGAGATTGGTGTACCCCCGATAGATATACTAAAGTCCTAACCCCAACTACCTCAGAAATGTGGCCATCTTTGGACCTAGGGTCATTATCATACTAGAGTAGGGTGGGCCTCGGAAGTGTAGCATGTGAAGACAGAGACACAAAGATAAAACATCAAGACAATAGAGACAGAAACTGGAGTGATGCAGTTGAAACCAAGGAATGTGTTATGGTTTGGATGTGAGGTGTCCCTCAAAAGCTCACATGTGAGACAATGCAGGAGGGTTCAGAGGAGAAATGATTCGGTTGTAAGAGTCTTAACCCAATCAGTAAATTAAACCCAGATGGGATTAATTGAAGTGTTAGAGTGTGGCTGGAGGAGGTGGGAACTGAGTAGTGGGTATGGGGTGTATATTTTGCATCTGGAGAGTGGAGTCTCTCTCTCTGCCTCCTGAACATGCTCTGCCATGTTCTTCTGCCATGATGTTCTGCCTCACCTCGAGCCCCGAAATGGAGCTGGCCTTCTATGGACTAAGAACTCTGAAACTATGAGCCCTCAAATAAATGTTTTCTCCTCTACAGTTGTGCTGGTCAGATCCTTTTAGTTATAGCAGCAAAAAACCTGACTAAAACAGAATGACAAGGATCAATGGTCATCACCATAAGTTAAAAGGAAGCAGGGAAGAATTCTACTTAAAGTTTCAGAACAAGAATGGTCTTGCTAATACCTTGATTTTGGATTTTGGGCTCTATAACTGTGTGAAAATAACTTTTCATTGTTTAAGCAACTCAGTTTGTGAGTACTTTGCGACAGTTGTCCCAGCAAACTAATAAGTGAGTACAGAAAGAAAAGCACAAAAACATAGATGCATTACTTTATGCATTAATGAAAAGTGGGTACCTGTTTATCTGCCCCTGAAGCTGCCTTTTTTTTTTTTCTCCCAATTTCCCAGAGCCTCCCTCTTTCCCATGGGTATTATTAGTTTTGGGGCGTTTTTTATTTTGATCTGCTTTGTTTTTGTTTTTGAGATAGGGTCTCACTAGGCTGCCTAGGCTGGCCTTGAACTTCCTGCAACCTTCCTGCCTCAGCCTCAAGTATGGTTGGGACCACAGATACATGCAGCTGTACCCTGTTCTACTATTCTTACTTCTAACACTCTAGTTTTGTCTATTATGATTTTTAAATTTTTTTTATTTGTTCTACTTAGTTATATGTGACAGTAGAATGCATTCATGCATTTTGAGAAATCATACAAAAGTGGAGTATAATTTCTCATTTTTCTGAATGTGCATGTTGGAGAATCATATCAGTCATACAGTCATATATGTACATGAGGTAATAATGTCTGTTTCACTCTACTGTACTTCCTACCCCCATATCCCTTACATGTTTTTGAAATGGGATCATATAGTAGCTATTTTTTGTGTTTGACTTCTTTCACACAGTATCATATATTCATGTATCTTTGATGGGTATCTGGGGTTGTTTGACCCTTAGTGCTATAATAAATAATGCTACTGAGAACTGTCTTGCGCTTATCTCTTGGTGCATATGTATACCCATTTCTGTTGATTATTTAACTGAGAGTGGAATTGCTGAATCAGACTATGCCTATTTACAAACTGTGTTTCAATGTAAATGGTTTTCAAAAGTAATTGTATCAACACCTACCAGCAGTGAGTGAGAATTTTTACATTTGATACTGATTGTCCTTTTGAATTTTGTAATTTCTGAGGAAGTGTAGTGGTATCTTACTCTCTTTTAATTGGAACTTCCCTGACCACTAATAAATGTTTTTTTCTTTCATGTGTGTGTGTTAATCATTTGTGGGTGCCCTTTCTTCTGATGGTAACTGCCTTTATCCTATTGTTTTGCTGGAGCTCTTTATATATTCTGAAGACTAGTTCCTTTTTCTGCTCTAGTTTGCCATATCATTGTCTTATTATAGTTATAAATTTTAAAAAAATATGATAGGAAGGGTTGTGTTCTTAATGTCCTATGAAATCTCTTTCCACTCTAAAGAACATGTTCTATTTTATTTTCGTAAAGCTTTATTGTTTAGTGTTTCACCTTCATGTTTAGGATCTCTCTGCAATTTCTCTTTGTTTAAGGGGTAAGTGTTTTCTGTTTTCTTACAGATTTGAATTCACCATCACTTCTTATTAAAAGGTTGTCTTTTACATTCTTTGCTGTAATATTATCTTTTTTTGGGGTGGGGAGGGTACTGAGGATTGAACTCAGAAGCACTGAGCCACATCCACACCCCTGTTTTATAATCTATTTGGAGACAGGTCTCACTGAGTTGCCTCACGCCTTGCTTTTCCTGAGGCTGGTTTTGAACTCTCAATCCTCCTGCCTCAGCCTCCCTAGCCTCTGGGATTATAGGCCTGTGCCACCATGCCTGGCTATAAGATTATCTTTATCATAAATAAATATATGCTACCGTTTTTAGATTCTTTGTTCTTATCCTTTGTTTTATATTTCTTTCCACTGACTACAACAATTATAGTTTAATATCAATCTTTATATCTGGTAGAGTAGGTCCTCTGACAGCTCTTCAATAGTGACTCAGCTGTTCTTTGCCATTTCCACTTATATATAAACTTGGGAACCAAGTTGTCAAATCTATTTTAAAAATATCTCTGCATGTTTGGTTGGAATTACATTAAATCTACACTGATGAATTGATTATATTCTCATGACTCTTAGGCTCATTGATGTGTCATCTGATATATATTTTGTATAGTTAAGAAACAAAATCAATTTCCTGTGCCATATTTCAAACATATCAAACATATGGTATGTTAGAGGGTTTAGAAAAAATGCTAAAGAATGTTGAATTAATGCCCAATTAAATGAAAACTCTAAGTTTAAATTCCAGATAAAATGCTGAGCAAGTTTTTCCTCAAGCCAAAATAGATTGTCACACAAATCTGGAATAGAAAGATCATGCTTAAAATGTTATTTAACACCTTAATGTACAACACTGATTAATGCTGTAGTCACATAGGGAGAGTCTTATTTCAAGCTCAAGGTCTTCGTCGAAATAAAAATTCAGTCTATATGCAAAAAATTTTAAGATGACAGGAAAGGAAATTTTATTAAGCTATTTTTGATAAAAGTTATAGGGAAATACCCAGAAAGAAATCACTTTTTAAACTAGCATTTATTATTTCTGTATAAATTTAAAAAATAAAAGTATTTCCTTGTAAAGATGCTTGTGATAGAAATGCACTTTTTAAAGTTCTCCCTGGGCCACAAATGCTAACCATCACCAGGATCAAGATTCTCATCCCCATAGGCAGACTCTGCAGACACTCTAGGACAAGCAGAAAACAAAGGCACAGGCCCGACTCTCTCTCTCTCTCTCTCTCTCTCTCTCTCTCTCTTTCTTTCTCTCTCTGTCTCTCTCTCTCTCTCTCTCTCTCTCTCACACACACACACACACACACAGACACACACACACATTTTCTCTATCTGACACCTTTCCTTGGAGATGCACTGTTACATTTCCCAGAGGTTCCCCGAGCTGCCTTTCTTTCCCTCCTTCTTCGGGGTGGCCCAACCAATGCTGCCTTCCCCCAACTTCATCTCTAACTTTCCTTCAGTCTGCTCACTCTCCTTTGGAACATCATGGAACTTCCATCTCACTAGGAACATTTTCCCTCTCTCTTGTGATTCTTGGATCTTTTGCTTCAGGATCTCCCCCATACTCTTTGCTTAGGAACAGAAGTATGGAGGTTCTGACCAAAGTCACAGCACTTCAGAACCAGTCCTTAAGAAAGAACTTTCCATATTCTTCATGGCTGCCACAGATGCTTGTCTTTCTCCCAGAAATAGAAAGGAAGTTCTGTGGATGAAGACTTGTTCAGTTAACTGGAGGTTAACATTTCATTTGCAGTCCACCAATGGTCTATTCTAAAAGGAATCAGCTTCACCTTCTTTCTGTATACAATTGCAGTTAAATGCCACATGGTCAAAAAACTCAGCAGTTAACTTAGGAAAAGGTAATGTGTTGTTTTTGTTTGAAGAAGAAGGTGCTTAACTGTTCTAAGCACTAGGCTAACCACTCCACATCACAGTGCATCACAGTGTAGTGCACCAAATCTAAAAAGCCAATAGTATCCTCATACCTATTTTTCACACAAGGAATTTGAACACTGTACTAGGTATTTTCTGAATTTATGAAAGTAGTTGTAGCAGGATTCAAATGCTCTTCCATTTGCAGAGGTCTATCTCCAGTATTTTCTAGTGCTCAAGACAAAAGAAGGTTTATATACCATACTGCTAATGACTCAACAAGTCAAGTTAATAAACTTCTGAGCAAAATGTCTCATACATGCTCAGTGTGACAAGTACTGCTTCATAAAATCCTAGAAGTCCAGGTTCCCATATAGAACTCCTGAATACTGAGTGTGCTCAGGAACAAAAAAAAAAAGGTTACCTCTTCTACCCTTCCCAGTCCTGTGTCTGTCCTGTGTCATGAGTGGCTACCTGCAAACATTTATGGATATCCCTGTCATCACATCCAAGCTCATCTTCACATGACACAAACAAAATAGCCACCCTTGGCCACCTGACAGCTTATAGCAGCTTATGTCAGTAGTACAACACATGCAGGCAGGATTTGGAGAAGAAACCTCTTTCAGGATCTATTTGAACAGAGAATTCTGAATCTAGGTTTCCAGAGTGTGGTATGGAAAAGTTGAGGTAGGAACTGATTTGGCTCCTTCCTTGGAGCTGCAGCCTCCTTGCCCTCATGGGAAGCATCTCAGCTATGAGGACGGAATTGCTACTGAAATTCTGATTGTGTTTGAGCCTTGAGCAGTAGCCCTTGTAATAAGGTCTGAGGGTGGTAATATCTGTTAGATTCTAAAGTCTAGGCTTATAGCACCACTGCTACCCTGCTGCCCAAGAACATTCAGAAGAGAAATAATATGGGAAATTTCTGAGGGCTACAAAAGAAGAGTCGAGAAAACTAAAATGGATAGCAATTTCCTGGAAAGAAGCTCAAACAATGAGGTCAAGTGAAGAGGTTTTGTTTCCTTCTCCAAAATTCCCTAGGCCCAGTTCTCTCTCTGTAGAATACATTATTCTCTCACTTTATTTAAATCATTATTTGTTGGCTTCAAGCACCAAGAAGTGAGTAGAAATACTGAAATTACTTTGCAACTTGGCTCTAGGATTTTGGAGGAAATCCTGACTTCTCTGATTGGGTTCTGGCTCTACCTCTATTGCTAAAAACTACCCTGGGTATCACTTAAACTCCCTATGCCTATTTCCTTTCATCTAGAAACCATGGTCTCAGTCCAGATCCTGCAGACCTAGAAAAATGAGATATAAATCAAATTTAAAAATACATATGAAATATCTACTTGGCGATTCATACAATGGATTTATCTAGAAATCTGTGCATAAGGAAGGTAATAAAGTTTGCTGCTAATTGTAGAAAACTACTTTTCTTCAATAAACTTTCATAATGTGAGCCTTTGCATTAGCCAAATTTGCACTAAAGAGATGAAATAACAAGATAAAGTTATAGGAAACGAGTTTACATTTGAATTAAATGCGAGCAACATAACAAAATCTCCACTATTCAAAAGTTAAGCACCACCACATTTGTGGGAGAATGCTGTAAATAACTTATCACATATACATGTGGAAATATAATTTTAAAAGTCACCATATGAAATATCATATATTACTGTTTTAACTCTGTATTTTCCTAATATGAAGGCAGAATGAAATATTTTCCCTTTTTTACATCGTTAATCTAATCAGATGGTATTTTATTTATGTTTTATATTTAAAATTATCCTTTCCTGCTTCCTTAAAATTAAACTCACGCCCCCCAAAATGAAGGAGTTTCAAAATGAAGGAGTTTCAGATCTTCAAAAGATTCACTGCAATGCTTACCTGTGTAGGATTCTTCTGATATTTATTCTAAATATTAGCATCTTATTCATGAGGTCTCATTGACCAGTAAGTCACATGTCAATGAATTTTTTACAAAGCTAGCTCATTTATTTAAAATTAAAATATGTAAACAGTTTTAAATTGGCATATTTACCACTCATTTATTGAATCATGAGTATATGATAGAGTGATTATAAATACTACATCAAATTCTTCAGAAATTTGAATCTTAAGGCTTTGCATCCCATTTTTGCTGATGCTTCAAAATCTTGTCCATACAGGATAGCACTGTCCAAGACTGAGATTTGAAGGGTGACTAGTGCAACTGAAAAAAAGAATCCAAATTTTATTAATTTTTTTAAGTAATGTATATTTTTATTTTTACAGACTACATTTTGATTCATTGTACACAAATGGGGTACAACTTTTAATTTTAATTAACTTAAATTTAGTTTAAAAACTAATGCTTGATTTGGTTATTAGACAATAAGTATGTTTGGAATAATTTGAGTATGTATTTTCAACTGTAAATATTATGTACTCTAAGTGCACATCAGGCGTTTCAGATGAAATTTTAGCATCTCTATTGAGATATTTACTTGTCTGTATAAAATGTAAACTAAATTCAAAATTCATAATATTTCATTAAGTATTTTTATAATGATCACATATTGCAATAATTTAGATATACTGGATTAAGCAAAATATATATTGATTTAAACAAAATATACATAAAAGTAATTTTGCTTATTTCATTTTACTTAATATGTCTATCAGAAAATTTAAGTGTGGCTCACACATTGCATTTATACTAGAGAGAACATTGTTACAGAATATTGGAGAGCATTGATACAGAATATAGCTTACTTTAAGGTAAAAATCTATTCTTTTTGTGTCCCACTTTAGTTATTTCCATATAGAGTATGCTGATTCTCAAGGTGTGGATCATTTGCATTAATCATTTTTCTCTGAGTTAAATGGGAATACTGAATATAGTTAAATTTTTAGTATGAACCAGGAATTTCTTTAAAGTACAGTTTTTAAGTGTCATGCTATTCTCAGTGCCACTAGGGTGATTTTATTTTTAAACATATCTTCCAAAATTGTTTTGGTTTTATGGTTCTTGCATCTATTTCTTTAAAACATGCTTTTTCTAATTATTCCCTTTTTTTCTCATACTATGAATTATCTCCCTTCCCTTCTGCCCCACTAGAGAAATACATTTCCCTAACAGATCTTTCTTCTCTAATCTTCTTATGTGTCTTTGAAAGTTATTTTCTGTGGACCAGGAAGTCAACTAAAGCCTTTTAGCATTGGGTATAAAGTAACATCCATTTTGCATCTGCAAAGCATGTCTATTATCCAGGCTATTTGTCCAGTAGATTCTCTGAGAGCAGCAGAAAGACATAAGACAATGACCTTTCAATGAATATTTCAGCTGCTTAAAAACATTTTTCTCTTTTCCTTTTGCTGCTTAGCATCCATTTTTGGCATTGTTCTAGATACTGCAGTTGGATCACTAAGAGAATCTAGGTGTTAAAGTCTCTGTTTTTAATATTTTGACTCCAAAGTAAGTACACATTAATTTGTTCCACAGATGGTACTAAAAATGGCAAAAGAAATCATAGCAATAAAATATCTGAAATATAGTATATTAAGAGTGAAAATATTCCATCTGCTAAATCATTTACTTCTGAATGGAAGTCCATTAGACAACATTGAGCAAAAAGACCTTAAATGGTTCATCTTTATATGTGATTTCAAGACACTAACTGAGGCTGGGTTCTGTTTTTCATGAATAAACAGTTATTTATTTACAAATAAACCAATATTCATATTACAAAACTAATTCTTGTTAGATTACAGAGTGTCTTCTGAGGTCCTCTTAAAGGGTCTAATTTGGTTCTAAACTTGATTTCCAACTTAAGGTGCCATTTTAATGTATGGATCATTGCTGTACATTAAAATCTTTGGAGTTCTTTGGGGTCTTTTTGTTTGTTTTCATGACAGACTATGAATTTTGACAGTTAAGAAAACATTAGAATTTCCACAGATAAATTTATTTGTGGAGTTTTGAGTTTTAAAAACCTTTAAATAGATTACAAAGAAACAAGATAAATATTGTGTGTGTGTGTGTTGCTGGAGATGTAACTAAGAGTCTCATGTATGCTAGACAAACACTGTACCACTGTAATGGTTAATTCGAATTGTCAACTTGATTGGATTAAGAGATGCCTATGATTAAGAGGCTTCTGGGTTATCGATGCAGGCATATCTAGGAATATTGGAATGTGGGATAGTGAACTGAAGTGGAGCCCCTCCCTAAGGATGGGCAGCATTGCCCTATTAAGTGGAATAAAAGTTGGAAGATCATGGAAGCAGGTACAGATGGAAGCTGGGCTCTTCTTGAATGGGTTCTTAATTGTTGCTTCGATTATCTGAGGATATCGGACTCTCACTTCTTCACTCTTCCAAAGCAGACTCTGCCAGTAATTCTCCAGGTAGTTTCCAGAAGCCTTGTTCTCGAACTAGAGTAGCACTGTTAATCTTTCTTGTTCTGGGGCTTCTGAATCTTGAATTTTGCAGCTGCTGTTTCTTCTAACTCTCCAACTGCAGATGGCTATTTTGGACTATTCAGCTTCTGGTTGCATAAACCAATCTAATTAAACCCCTTTTATAATCATACTTCCTGTTGATTCTGTTCCTCTAGAGAACCCTGACTAATACAACCCCTGAGTTATATACCTCAACCCATACAATATTAAATTTTCACAGGAATTATATAAAGCAACTTTTTAAGGTCTTAGAGAATGTCCAAAAATGTACTCAAATATATTACAACGAGCAGGTGATTTTTGTGATTCTATTTATGTGATGTATTACATTTATCCATTCAATGTTACATTATCATTGCATCCTTAGGATGAAACCAACTTGATCATGATGTTTGATTTTTTTCCCACTGTGTTGATGAATTCAGTTTGCAAGTATTTTATTAAGAAAATTTTCATTTAAAATCATCAAGGATATTGGTCTACAGTGTTCTTTCCTTGATGCATCCATATCAGGCTTTAGTATGAGGATGATACTGACTTCATAGCATAACTTTGGAAACTATCCCTTCTTTTCTATTTCATGGAACAATTTAAAGAGTATGGGTATTAGTTCCTTAAATATCTGGTAAAATTCAGTTGTAAACCTATCAGTTCCTGGGCCTTTCTTTGTTGGAAAGGTTTTTATTACTGCTTGAATCTCATTGCTTATCATCAGTCTGTTTAGGTTTTCTATATTCTCTTGATTCAATTTTGATAAGTTGTATGTGTCTAGAAATTTATCATTTTCTTCTAGTTTTCCAATTTATTGGAATATATGTTTTTGTAAAAGTTCCTAATGGTCCTCTGGACTTCAGTGGTATCTTCTGTAATATTCATTTTTCATCTCTACTTTTCATTAATTCAGGTCTTCTCTCTCTTACAATTAGTTTGACTAAGGGTTTATCAATCATGGTTATCTTTTCAATGCACCAACTAATTGTCTTATTGGTCCAGTGTATTTTTATTCTCTATTTCATTAATTTCAACTCTAATATTTTTTATTTTTTTCCTTCTGCTGGTTTGGGGATTGGTTTGCTCTTATTTTCCTAAGACTACAAGACCTTCAGTTATTTATTTGAGATTGTGGTTTTCTTAATGTAGGCACTCGTGGCTATAAATTTCCCTCTTAGAACTAACTGCCTTTGTCACATCTCATGGATGCAGCACAGATATTTTATGTTTCCATTTTTTTTAAAGTATTTTTAAATTTTCCCTCTGAGTTTTTCAATGACCCATCCACCACTCACAAATGTATTATTAAATCTCCATGTATTTGTGCAATTTCTATAATTTGTGTTTTGCTATTGATTTCTAATTTCATTCTATTACAGTCTTAAAAGTGCAGAGATTATTTCAATTTTTCTTATATTTTCTAAGAACTTATGGTCTAATAAATAAATGATCAATTTTGGAGAAAGTTCCATGAGTGACTAAGAAGAAAGTGAATTTATTTTGATGAAATATTTTGTAGGTATCTCTTAAGGACATTTGATCTATAATATAGTTTAAATGCATTGTGTATTTGTTGATTTTCTATCTGGATGACCTATCTGTTAGTGAGAGTGGAGTATTGAAATTTCCCCCTCTTATTGTATCAGGGTTTAGCTGTCCCTTTATGTTGAGAATTATTTATTTTATGAAGTTAAGTGCACCTATATTCAGGTCATATATATTTATAATAATTATTATATTATTTTTGTTAGATTGTTCACTTTACCACCATATAATTCATTATTTGCCTCTTCTAGTTATTTTGGTTTGAAATTTGCTTTATCTGGTAAGAGTGTAGTTCCTCCTGCTTGTTTTAGAATTCCATTTATAAGCAATATCATTTTCCATCCTTTCACTTTCAATCTGTGAATGTCTTTGCCTGTGTGGTGTGTCTTGTTTTTTATTTTTTAATACAATCTTCCAGTTGATGTCTTTTAATTGGACAATTAAGATCATGTACATTCAGTGTTATTATAGAGAGATAGGTGTTACTTTTTATTGTTTTGTTTTATTTCTAACATTTGAATCATTCCTAATTCTCATTTCCTTATCTATTCTTTTTGTGGGATTCTTTCCTGACTCCCTTTGTTATATTTATATTTTTGTTCTGTGTGAAGGATTCCTTTAAGTATCTTCTGCAATGCTGGCTAAGTAGTTGTGAATTCCTTTAGTTTGTGCTTGTCTTGGAAGGTTTGTATTCCCTTTAATTCTAAAGACAATTTTGCTGATAATGTAGTTTAGGATAGCAGTTATTGTCTTTCAGGACTTGAAATACATCATTCCATGCCCTCTTTGCCTTTAGAGTTTCTGATCAGAAGTCTGCTGTTATTCTGATGAGTTAGCTTTATAATTGATTTGGTGCTTCTTTCTTGAAGTTTTCAAGACCCTTTGTTCTAAATTTCAGCATTTTTAAGAATATGTCATGAAGAAGTTCTTTTCTGGAACTATTTAAAGTTCCTTTTTTATATGTGCTTGGTATTGAATTTAGAGGCACTCTACTACTGAATATATCAAAGATGCTTTTTATATTTTATAATAAGATAAGATCTCACTAAGTTACTTCAAACTTTGCTAAGTAGCTGAAGCTGTCCTCAAACTTGTGATCCTCCTACCTCAGCCTCCTAAGTCACTGGGATTATAAGCATACTGCACCATTCTCAGTCTTTTTGGACTTCTAAATGCCTCTACTATTTGTATGTACATCTCATTAGGAAAATTTTCTGCTATTATATTACTGAATAATTTTTCTTTATCATTAGTCCATATCTCCCCTCCTTCCTTAAAACCTGAGTCATATGATGGATCTTTTAATGTTGTCCCAGAAATCTTATATATTCTGTTTATAGTTTCTTATTTCTCCTCTTTGTTACTGTCTGAATATTCTAAGTCAACCACAATGTCTTTGACCTTCAATATTCTTTCTTCTTCTTGATCTAGTTCATTGGTGAGACCCTCAACTGAATTTTTTTATTTGATATATTGAGCTTTTCATTTCCAAAATTTTTGTTTGGCTCTTTTTCAGAATCTCTATTTATTGAAATGCTCTTTCATAGTCTGTATTTTCTCCTTTATTTTATTCCTTTGTTCTTCTTTTAACTCATTGATGGTTTTAACAATCAACTTTTAAATTCATCATCTGGCACTTCATCCACTTTGCTATCTGTGGACTAACCTATTGAGGAGTTATGAACTTTTAGAGACATCTTGTTGGCTTATCTTTGAAATATCTCCTTTTATTTTTTTTCGTTGTTGCTTGTTCATCTGTTGTGATGATTTCTCTTTGTCTAGTATGAGAGGAATTTTTAGTGAGCTATTACCTCTAAAATGTACCCTGATCTGGAGGTATATCTCAGTGTCAAAGCATCCAAACCTAGAGTGAGCAAAAGGCTAGGTTCAGCCACCAGTGCCATTTTGAAAAAAGAGAGTAATCACCAGTAACAGCAGTAATTTAATAGTTAAAAACTTATTAATAATGAGCCCCACAACTCTACTAACCAATGAGAAAAGTGGGCAATAATATAGAATAGGCTGAAGAATTAAGTATTAGTGATAGTCTACAAAATACTAAAGCATGTAGGGAGAAGGGGGAAAGAATATGGGGAGATGACAGAAAAAAACTGAGGAAACAAGGAAAATAAGAAGGGAAGGCAATAGAAATGAGAAAGAAGAAAACAGGAGTAAAATAAAAATACAATTAGCTGAAAAAATACATAAAATTAGAACTATGAAAAATTATGAGAGAACAACAAAATAACTTACAAAAAGAGTGAATGCAATAGTCAACATATAAAGATTGATTGCTCCTTTATGAGATTAAAAAGTGAGGAGAGAGAAGACAAACTGAAGAAATGAGTAGAGAAAGAAGAAAAATGAGAAGGAAAGGAGAATAAAAATGAAAAAAAAAAAAAGAGGTGTCAAGGAAAACCAATTTAGAAATACATAAAATTAGATCTATGAAAAAAAATAATGAGGGAAGACACAAGAGAACCTAAAAAAATGCAAATATGATCATAAAAAGATGAATATTTCTCTTTATTAAGGTATTTAAAATGGTGATGCTTCTTTCTGGGTCTTTGAATTTAGAATCTATGAGTCATGGGGAGGTTTGTGGGACACAATTGCTCGGCAGTTTGTTCTTTCTGAGCTCTGCCCAAACAGGCCGAACCTTTTAGGGGAATTTATATGCTGAGCTCTTCCCCTCCTTGTCTTACAGTAAGTACTTAGAGAATATTGACCCTTGCAGCGCAAAATTCACCTTCAGTATCCCTGTTTCTCGTGTCCACAGGAGGAGCCTCCAGCCTCTTCCCATGTACCCTGTGAACTGATAGGGATTGTACCACCACTCACACCCTGAGAGCTTCAGTTCATGTGCTGGTGGTGGAAGGTGGCAAGTGTCTAAGTCATGGCAGTAGATACTCTCCTGCCTCCCAGCATGAGGGACTATGTGACTGGGCTGCAGCGTTGTCCTAGGGTTGGGTCCTGTGTACAGCAAACTTCTCACCAGATCCGGTTGCATCTCTCCCACACTCAGTCCCACTCTGCATCCATAACCAGCTTGTTTTGCTCCTTTTCATAAAGTTTACACCACCAATTTCAAAGGGGAAACACACTGTTCTTCTGCTCAAAGATTTCAAAATGTCCCTGCCAAAGTCTCATTCTAAGACTCAGGGTGATTGCCCATCAAATCAGTGAAAATAAAGAAAACATGTCCATTAGATTTTGGAGACATTTATTCAAAAAAAAAAAAAAATGTGCAGGAGTTTCTGATCTCCCATGCAGAACATCTTCACAGTGAATCCTCTTTTAAGATGTCTCCTCTTCCTGGATCTCACAGTTAATCTCTGCACCTCCACAGCCTTGCTATATAGGATCCAAATCTAGTTTATGCTTAAACTGTTGTCTGCATTTCTTGAAATAACCTAGGTTTTTTTCAGTTCACCTTGGGGAGTTTCTTCTCCCTTACTAAGCTGCAACATGTGCCTAGTACTGGTGCAGACTACTTCTTTAATCAATTCTCTTATTATTCTAAAAACCAATATTTCTGGACTGGTTGCTGATCATTATGTTTCACTCCCAAGATTTCCCATGGCTCTTTTACCTAGGTATGCGATCCTGCCTCTGTTTATCTCAATACTGGGGAGTAGCCAAAATATGATGGGTGCCTCTGGTCTGAAATCTTTCCAACTCTAGTTTTCATTTTAAATCCATCTGTTCATTGGTATATCATAAATTATTATCTGCAGTCCCTACATCTCTTCTCAATCCACACTACTCATGTATCTGCTATATTTCTTCACTTAAATATTTAACATACACCTTGTATCTGAAATCAAATCCTATTTTCTCAATACCTCCTTCTCTCATAGTTTTCTACAATTGATTTAAAAAAGCATTTGCAGTTACTTAGGTCAAGATCCTTGATGTCTCATTACAATTCACCAGGACAAACCAATAGGGTCTATCTTCAAACATATGCAAACTCTAACCAGTTGTCCCCTCTATAGCACCAGTAACCTGCCATAACCGCTCACCCAGATTAGTGTCCTTCAAAACACTTGCTTCCTCTTGCCCCTTACTCTGCACAGAGTGACCAGAACAATGCCTTCAAATCTTAAGAAGTTTGGTGGCTTAAGATTCTCAATTAGTTTAACATAAGATCAAAAGGTATTATAGTGGCTTTCAAGAACCTACATAATGTGGCATACTAATTATTCTCTGACTCCATCTTCTGCCACTTCAACTACCATGATCTCCTGTCCACTCTGTTCCAGCTACACTGACCTCCTTCATGTTCCCTGAACACACAAAGCAATTTCACCTTGAGGCCTTTGCTCTTAATGTTGGCTCGACCTCAGATGTATGACCAATGCCTCTTTCCCTCGGGTCCTGTATAAAGTATAACCTGTATTAACTATCTTTTGAATTGCTGTGACCAAAATACCTGGCAAAAATAACTTAGAGAAGGAAAAGTTTATTTGGGGTTCACAAAGTTCTCAGTCCATATATGGCTGACTCCATTAGTCTGGGCCTAATGTGAATAAGCATATCACGGAGGAAGGGCACAATGGAAGAAAGCTGTTCAGCTCATGACAGGTCAGGAAGCAGACAGGGCCTGGTAAGGGCCCACAGGTGAGATGCACCTTTCCAGGGCAAGCCCCCAGCAACCCATCTCCTCCAACCGTACTCCACCTGTCCACAGTTACTACCCAGTCAATCTATTCAAAGTAGGATGAACTGATGAAGTTATAGCTTTCATAACCCAACCATACTATCTCTGAATATTCCTATATTAACAGGAGCTTTGGGGGGGACACCTTATATATAAACCATAACATTCTGTCCCTGGACCCTCAAAACTTATGTCTAACTCACAGTGCAAATTTTATGTAGTTCATCTCCAAGAGTCCTATGATCTTAACAATTTTAGCATTACACAAATCCAAAGCATCCTCTGAGACTTGACTCAGCTCCTGTAAAAAATCAAAAGCAAGTGACATATATCGGCTCTAGAGTGGCACAGAGTAAACATTCCTATTCCAAAAGGGAGGAATAGAGGCATAGGAAGAAGGAATGGGACAAAAGAAAGACTGAAAACCAGTCAGGGAAACAGGTACCATGGAACTCTGAATAAAGCATCTAGGACACATGAAGGGGAGATGAACTCTCCCAAGAACTTGGGCAGCCCTGCCCTTTTGCCCTTGCTAGTTTCAGTGCAAGTGGACTCTCTTTGGGCCTGGCTCTCTCTACAACAAGCAGCTTTCCTCAGCAGACCATCCATATTACAGGCATCTCTGAATTCCTAAGGGTCTTCATTTCAGTTTCTCTTTCACCTTCACAACTTCATGTATCACCTTCTCATGGGATGCCTTCAGGGTCTTGGACCCTGCTACACTTTTCTTGGCCTCCCAGATCTTCCTTTGAAATCTCATTGGAAGCCTCAATTACTTGAACATCCTGAACTCCTGCAAAGTACCACATGGATGACACCAAGGTTTTCTCCCAGCTCACCTGTGATCATAGCTATAGTGACCTCTGAGTGCCTGTACAGCTTGGCATGGCACAACAACTTCCTCAGTGTCTCCCACGCCCCAGGCAAGCAGAGTGACCCCTGATATTTTTTCAAAGAAATTTACCCTTCTATATCCTGAAGCCTGCAATCAGTATGGCCTTGTAAATTCCTGCAGTTCCCTCCAGGCAATATTCCTGTTTTCTCCCTGCAAAGTACTTAGTATTTTTTTAGTAACTATAATCTCTTTAAAAATCACATCTTTCTCGGCCTCAACTTCACACACTTTTCTGGCCAAACTACAAGTTTTCAAAATCTTCAGCTGTTTTTTGCTCCTTATTCTTACAGTAAACCTCACTAAAAGCTGTCAGCATTTCCATGCCATTGACTGAATGCTGAACTGCCTTGAAATTTGGACATGAGGGGGATACCTCATATCCAAACCATAAGTATCAGCAAATCCTTTCATTATAATCCTACATAAAATAATAGATTTCTACCTCACCCTGCACTATGTTTTTTCTCTTATTTTTAATCAGCATCTGAAAAACTAAACATCTGCATTAATTGTGTAAGTATGTGTATGTCTGTGTGTGTGTTTACTGTCTGAGTCCCCTCAAAGGATATAAATGGAAATGTACAAAAATTTTTCCATTGAGCTTGTCTTTTAGACTGCTTTCTTTCCATTGCTTAGGGTGGTGTCTAGTGCCTGGTAGATTCTCAACAAATAGTTGTTTAATGATGGAACGACTTTGAGTTTGTTGAAGAGGATTTAGTTTAGGGGAATGAGAGCACAAGAAATGTATTATAGTCATACTGGTGATAGATAATGGTGCTTGGATTATCAAAGTGTTAAGGAAGATGGAATAACTGGTCATGTTTAAGATGTACATTCAAAGTAAAGGCAACAGCATTTTCTGGTAGATGAAATTAACAAGTAAAAGAAGAAAAGCAATATCAGATGATCTACAAATTTATGATTTGAGTAAGTGTGTAGATGATGATACCATAAACTGAAATGTGTAATGATAAAGGAAGAAGAGATGGTCTGGAATTGAGGAAATCACATTCTCATTTTGGATGTTTTAGATGTCTATTAAATATTGAAGTGGCAATGTCGAATATGCAGTTTTATGTTTAAATCTCGGCTTAAGAGAGTGCAAAGGGCAGAAGATTTCATTGGATATTGTTATAATTTTGATATAAGGTGTCCCCTTTCTCCCCTTGACTAGAGAAAGCTTAATGATAGAGTGAGGATTTGTCAGTAAGTATGTGACTGAATAATTCATCTGATCTCTCTGAGCCTTGGTTTGCATATCTCTACAATATAAGGATGTAAATATTAGTGGCACACAGTAAAAGCAAAGTTTCCATGCATGTGCTCAACATTTGTTAAAGATCTTCTACATAAGTCATTGTTATTACATAAAACAAATATTTTTGTAGAGGAGACAGAAAACTAATAATTTTCTTAGTTGAAAATTTGGAAGCAATTTCAAGCAGATTTATTTCGAGAGTCTCAAGTCTTTTATGAATAAGAACAGCAAAAAAGGTATATTATTATCACCCTAATACATTTTTAGTAAGCATCTACTAAATTATAAGTTCTTTGTAAGCAAAAAAGTTATAAGAAACGAAAACACTACAAGCAAACAACTGTACATCTAAAGAAACTGCACAATAACTATAACGTTGCCTAATATTCTTTCATTATAGAAGAAGCAAACATTCCACATATCTGATAGACGAAACCCAACATTTTGACCTACAAATGAAAAGATCTCTCAACAAATTATTTTATCATCAGGCAATGAACAAATTATTCAGAATAATCCTTAAATGGATTGACCAGTTGGCAATTCAATTAAATTAATCCATTGGCAACATGAAAACAGAGCCTTGCCTAGAACATAAAAGAATTTGCCAAACCAATCTACTTAGTAAAAACAAAATGAAACAAACTATTAAAAGTTTCCAAATGAATGGGTGGAACTCCACATTTTACAACCTGTTGTTTCAGAATCATAGTCATATGCTGCACTTGTCTTTTGATATTTTGAACTGCGTCTTTCTTCCAGTTCATTAAGGTATGTTTATACAAGAAGATAAGTTTCATTTTCTGATGAATAATTTTCTTTTTTTTATGCCTTTTTATTTTATTTATTTATTTTTTTATTTTAATTAAAAATCATAAATGTACATAGGGCAATGTTGTTTAATTCATTGTTATTTTTTTCCTTCCCCCCTCTCCTCCCACCCCTCTTTTCCCTCTATACATTCCTTTCTTCCTCCATTCTTACCACCCTCCTTATCCCTAACCCTAAACCTAACCCTAACCTTAACACTAACCCCTCCTATCCCCCCCCATATGTCCTCATCCGCTTATCAGCGAGATCATTCGTCCTTTAGTTTTTTGAGATTGGCTTATCTCACTTAGCATGATATCCTCCAATTTCATCCATTTGCCTGCGAATGCCATAATTTTGTCATTCCTCATGGCGGAGTAATATTCCATTGTGTATATATGCCACAGTTTCTTTATCCATTCATCAACTGAAGGGCATCTGGGTTGGTTCCACAATCTGGCTATAGTGAATTGAGCAGCTATGAACATTGATGTGGCTGTTTTCTAATGCACTAAACAGACAAGAGGTTACAGAAGGTATAAAGATGACTGAGAAGTTGTAAAGACAGATAAAGGACTGAAGGAAATGATTGTCTCTTTTATAAAGTTTACTTAGTTGGGGGTGCAATGGGAATAGAAAGAGGAGACCAAGAGGAGAGAAGGCAATTGAATATAGAAAGAATTCTGGAGATGAGATTCTGAGGCTTACTGTGTAGGATTGACAGGGAACACAGCAGAATTCTGAAAGAGAGAGGTGGTCAGATTTTTCAGTAATATTCAGTCTACCAGACGGTAATGGATAAAATAAGCCTCATTTATATTTGGAAGTCGATTTATTTTCTTGTTTCTTATTTTACTATGTAAAAGGTGCAACTTCTACAGTGACAATTGTTTCTGATTCTTTTTTACACTGTTGAAAACAAATTTGGTTAAGCAGGATTTATTTTATTTAAAGATCTAATTATTCAAATGGAAAAATAAAAGTAGAGATGGGAAAAGAGTGTAAGAAAAACAGAACCTGAACTGATAATCAGTAATTCTAGAAAAATGCCTGAGTAGAGACTAAATAGGAGAGATTAAAAGAAATTAGATCTCCCTGTGAAAAAGGCTTTCTCTTTTAGCTAATAAAAATAGTCTTTAAAATGACCTTATTTAAAACTTGAGCTTCCAGGGCTGAGCAGTTTGCCTTTACATCATCCTACATTCATTAACTTCATAAAATCTGGGGAAAGGCATGCCAAAGAAACAATTAGTTTACACTCCACTAAACAGAAAGTGGCTGAGCTAATGCAATCTTTGTCACTAAAAGCAGTTTCTGGATTCAAGTCGTTTGTGTTTTTCCCTAGTCAACCAACTTCGATGGAAAATCATAGAAAGTAGAAATTTATTATTTATCTTACAACTACTGGCTTGACATGCCAATTAGGAAGACTGAATTTGTCTCCCTAATAAAACTAACAGTATTAGTGCTTTCACAATCTCCGGGATGAGGATCTTTCTCTAAATTACTGAATGAAGCTGCCCAGGAGGACTGCAGATACAAGCCAATTTCAGGTTATTTTTTGTTTTTGTTTTTGTTTTTTGGTCTCAGACAGGTTTCCAATGATTCTTCTATAATTACAAAGCTCTATTGATTTGATACCAGACATCAGTTTTTTTTTTTTTTTTTGACAGCCTTTGAGATTTACCAGAGGTGAGCTGGCAATTGCATCATTATATAGAATTCCTTTTGAGAACTACAGATGTGAAAACATGCATGTGTGATGCCTTAATCAAGAGGTCCACTTGTTTTTTACTAGCTCTTTTTAGTTTTATGTGACAGCAGAGTCCATTTTGACATAATTATGCAGCATGAAATATACTCTAATTGGGACCTCATTCTTGTGGATATACAGGATGGTGGGATTTGCTGTGGTATATTCACATATGTACAAAGGCAAAATATTTCATATTCATTCCACTCTCTTTCCTTTTCCTATCTTCCATCCCTTCCCTTCATTCTCTTGTGTCTAATCTACTGAATTTCTATTCTTTATTCCCTCCTTATCATGGGTTAACTTCCACATATCAAAGAAGACATTTGACCTTTGGTTTTTTGGGGGACTGACTTATTTCACTTAACTTGATAGTCTTCAGATCCATTGATTTTCTGGCAAATGTCATAAAGTCATTCTTCTTAATAGCCACTTATATACCACTTTTTCTTTATCTATTCATCTTTTAAAGGGCACCTAGTTTGGCTCCGTCATTTAGCTATTGTGAATTGAGTGAGTTGCTGTAAACATTGATGTGACTACATCACTGTCGTATGCTGATTTTAAATCCTTTGTATATATATATATATATATATATATATATATATATATATATATATATATACTGAGGAGAAAAGGTTTACTTCGTTTATATCAAAAACCCAGGGCTTCTGCATTCTATGGGTCCTAACTGGTAAAAGTGGGATCTGCTCTATACTAACCTGTCCAGGCTCATCTCTTCTCCTTTTCCCTACTAACACCTGTTGCTCTTATTTCTTGGAGTTTATCTTAGGTACCCACTTGATTCATCACTAATTGCACCTTATCTCTTTCAGAAACCCTGTGTTGAACAACAAATCGCTTCAGTGGTCCCTCCTTTTGGTACCCATCTTAACTCTAAATTTAAGGGACTCTAAGGTTCTTTATATTTGAGTTTTGGAACTTTTTAAACAACACAAACTGTTAAATATGTTCAAGATACAAGAGGATGTTCAATGTAATATAGTATCCATGATTATTTGATATCAAAGACCACAATTAGAAAAAATAGAACCTTATACACAAATCTACAACTTTGCAATGATTTCATAAACAAATAGTAAAAACTTTTCTTTCAATGTATTTCATTATTTTAAAACAATAATTTTGACAGCATTTTATTTGTTGCTCTCTTGTAAGATTCAGTAACCAATTCAAATATCATGCATGACATAAATTATCCAGCATATGATTATAGCATTGAGTGAAGAGAGGCAAAGTAAACATTCATACAAGATTAAAGTACACAGAGTCCACCACTACCCAGTGTCCCAGCCCACCTTCCCCTGACCCCAAGTAAAAATCACCGAAAGCAAGATTCTATGTATTGGAAATCATTGTCTTTTATCTCTTGCATTTTTGTGTTTTTGAGCTAAAAGAGAGAGAAGGTTAAGAAACGAAAGCTAAGATGCCATTCATCAAGAATACCAACCTCAGTCACTTTCAAAATGAGAAATTTCTAACTGAGCTCAAGTAGGATAAAATGATATAACATCATTAAATAAGGAGGTTTGAAGCCTTGGAGTCTATGCTTAATGTATTCAACTGCATTCTATTATCTCCTGCTTGAGGCTCAGACCTATGGACTTCTTTATTATACTCTTCATTAAAATCTATCACCAAGACCTTGAAAAGAAGTACCTTTGCTATGCTTTTTAATGAATACATTAAATAGGCTCAGTGACCCAAAGGAAAGTGTTCAAGAATATCTGTAATAGAAAGAGATGAATTTTTCACTTGTTTGGCACTAAAAACTCTTCAAAGTATCAGCACCCTTCAGTAGTTGTTGATTCATTGTGTATGGTTTTATAATACTAAATAAGCCAGAATTTACTAGTGTGTGCTCGGCACTGTTTGGCATGGTAAATTCTACACTAGAAACTCTCCAGATAGTGTCGTCTTTGGGGCAGGATTTAACATTCACGACATCCTCCGAGAGAATGAACGCAGGCCACTTACACTTAAGTGCTAAATAGCTAAGTTTCACGTATATTTGAAGGGCTTCTTTTACAGTTCAGAAAAGGGAAGAGCAATTCTGAGTGAAGATAGAATCAGAACATTTTAAGATTTTCATATAATCTAATTTGACTTCCTGATTTTACAGAAAGGTAAAATGAGGCTCAGGGTGGTAAAGGAAGAACAGAAAAGGAAATTGTATTTTTCTACAACCATATTTTTTTGTTATTTACTTAATCCTGGCACCACATCTATGAATTTGGAATTATGATCCACTTTAATAGAAAGTACATGAGGCTGAGAGATTAATATTTTAGTGTATAAGCTCTAAAAATTTGAGAATTTGCTCCCAGGGTTGTTTGATTCTAAATCTTCTTTTAGAATGAAAACATTTTATTGGCATATATTATGTTCAAGGGTACATTCACATATTTTATCCTAATTAATTTTAAATTAAAAGATATCTGCCACCTAAAATTTAAAACTTCCGTTGATCATCTGCATTGATTTCTGGATGGGATTATGCTAATCAAAAAAGAGCTCACACACACTAATTAGCTACATGTAATTGCAGCAACAAGCACTTTATTATTGCCCCTGTTCTAGTTGCTTTTTGTATAATATTTCATTTAATGAACCATTACAGCATTACTGTACAATGAGTATCATAACAGTAAATACCAGGTGTCAAGTTCTTTAGGATAGTCTCCATTTACCTATAGGAACTTATAATAATCCATCCTGATGTTTCAGGATGCCCTGTGGATTCTTGAAACCATAGATAGTACTGAAACCTATATATATTATGTTTATTCCTCCATATGCATACCAATAACAAAGCTTAATTCACAACTTAAGCAGAGTAATAGATTAACAATAATAGCTAACAATGACATAAAAGTTCTATAATACACTATAATAGAAGTTATGTAAATGTCGTCTCTCCCTCTCAAAATATCATAGCATGCTCACCCTTTTTGTGATGATGTGAGATGACACAGGACTTGAATGATGAGATGAAGTGAGGACAATGACATGGACACTATCCTCCAGTTTGGTCTATGTCCACCTTGGGTTAAGGAAGGGTTTCTGTTGGAGGGATGGGCCAGCTGTAAATTAATCACTAAGAAACTTATTTTTATTTTATTGTAAACAAATGGGATACATGTTGTTTCTGTTTGTACATGAAGTAAAGGCATACCATTTGTGTAATCATAAATTTTTTAGGGTAATGTTGTTTGATTCATTCTGTTATTTTTTCCCTTCCCCCCACCCCTCCCATCCCTCTTTTCCCTCTATACAGTCCTTCCTTCCTCCATTCTTGCCACCCTCCCTAACCCTAACCCTAAAACCTACCCCATGCCTAACACTAACCACTCCCACCCCCCATTATGTGTCATCATACGTTTATCAGCGAGATCATTCGTCCTTTGGTTTATTAAGATTGGCTTATCTCACTTAACATGATATTGTCCAATTTCATCCATTTGCCTGCAAATGCCATAAATTTATCATTCTTTATGGCTGAGTAATATTCCATTGTATATATATATACCACAGTTTCTTTATCCATTCATCAATTGAAGGACATCTAGGTTGGTTCCACAATCTAGCTATTGTGAATTGAGTAGCTATGAACATTGATGTGGCTGTATCTCTGTAGAATGCTGATTTTAAATCGTTTGGGTATAGGCCAAGGAGTGGGATAGCTGGGTCAAGTGGTGGTTCCATTCCAAGCTTTCTGAGGAATCTCCATACTGCTTTCCAGAGTGGCTGCACTAATTTGCAACCCCACCAGCAATGTATGAGTGGACCTTTTTCCCCACATCCTTGCAACACCTATTGTTGCTTGTGTTCTTGATAGTCGCCATTCTAATTGTGGTGAGATGGAATCTTAGGGTAGTTTTGATTTGCATTTCTCTTATTACTAGAGATGTTAAACATTTTTTCATATGTTTGTTGATTGCTTGTAGATCTTCTTCTGTGAAGTGTCTGTTCATTTCCTTAGCCCATTTGTTGATTGGATTATTTGTATTCTTGGTGTAGAGAATTTTGAGTTCTTTATGTATTCTGGAAATTAGTGCTCTATCTGAAGTATAAGTGACAAAGATATTCTCCCACTCTGTAGGCTCTCTCTTCACATTACTGATAATTTCCTTTGCTGAGAGAAAGCTTTTTAGTTTGAATCTATCCCAGTTGTTGATTCATGCTTTTATTTCTTGTGCAATGGGAGTCCTGTTAAGGAAGTCTGATCCTAAGCCAACATGTTGAAGATTTGGACCTACTTTTTCTTCTATAAGATGAAGGGTCTCTGGTCTGATTCCGAGGTCCTTGATCCATTTTGAGTTGAGTTTTGTGCAGGGTGAGAGATGGGGGTTTAATTTCATTCTGTTGCATATGGATTTCCAGTTTTCCCAGCAGCATTTGTTGAAGAGGCTATCTTTTCTCCATTGCATATTTTTGGCACCTTTGTCTAGTATGAGAAAATTGTATTTATTTGGGTTTGTGTCCATGTCCTCTATTCTGTACCATTGATCTACCTGTCTATTTTGGTACCAACACCATGGTGTTTTTGTTACTATTGCTTTGTAATAGAGTTGAAGATCTGGTATTGCAATACCCCCTGCTTCCCTCTTTCTGCTGAGGATTGCTTTAGCTATTCTGGGTTTCTTATTCTTCCAGATGAATTTCATGATTGCTTGCTCTATTTCTGTAAGGTATATCATTGGGATTTTAATTGGAATTGCATTGAATCTGTATAGCACTTTTGGTAGTATGGCCATTTTGACAATATTAACTCTGCCTATCCAAGAATATGGGAGATCTTTCTATCTTCTAAGGTTTTCTTTAATTTCTTTCTTTAGTGTTCTGTAGTTCTCATTGTAGAGGTCTTTCACTTCTTTTGTGAGATTGATTCCCAAGTATTTTTTTTTTGAGGCTATTGTGAATGGGGTAGTTCTCACAACTTCTCTTTCTGAAGATTCATCACTTATGTATAAAATTGCATTGGATTTATTAGCATTGATCTTGTAACCTGCTACTTTACTGAGTTCACTTATGAGTTCTAAAAGTTTTCTGGTGGAATTTCTGGGTTCCTCTAAATATATAATCATGTCATCAGCCAACAGGGATAGTTTGAGTACTTCTTTTCCTATTCGTATCCCTTTAATTTCTTTGGTCTGTCTAATTGCTCTGGCTAGAGTCTCAAGAATGATGTTGAATAGAAGTGGTGAAAGAGGGCATCCTTGCCTTGTTCCAGTTTTTAGGGGGAATGCTTTCAGTTTTTCACCATTTAGAATTATATTGGCCATGGGCTTAGCATAGATGGCCTTTACAATGTTAAGGAATGTTCCCACTATCCCTATTTTTTCTAGTGTTTTGAGCATGAAGGGGTGCTGTATTTTATCAAATGCTTTTTCTGCATCTATCTAAATAATCATGTGATTCTTAACTTTTAGTCTGTTGATATGGTGAATGACATTAATTGATTTCTGGATGTTGAACCAACCTTGCATCCCTGGGATGAAACCCACTTGATCGTGGTGCACTATCTTTTTAATATATTTTTGGATGCGATTTCTAAAATTTTGTTGAGAATTTTTGTATCGATGTTCATTAAGGATATTGGTGTGAAATTTTCTTTCCTTGATGTGTCTCTGTCTGGTTTAGGTATCAGGGCGATACTGGCTTCATAGAGTAAGTTTGGGAGGGTTCCCTCCTCTTCTATTTCATGGAATACTTTGAGGAGTATTGGAAAGAGCTCTTCTTTAAAGGTTTTGTAGAACTCGGCTAAGAACCCATCTGGTCCCGGACTTTTCTTTGTTGGTAGGCTTTTGATGACCTCTTCTATTTCATTGCTTGAAATTGATTTTTTTAAGTTGTGTATGTCCTCCTCGTTCAGTTTAGGTAATTCATATGTCTCTAGAAACTTATTGATGTCTTCGAGATTTTCTGTTTTGTTGAAGTATAGATTTTCAAAGTAGCTTCTAATTATGTTTTGTATTTCACTCATGTCTGTAGTGATATTTCCTTGTTTATTCTGAATTTTAGTAATTTGAGTTTTCTCTCTCTTTCTTTTTCTTAGTGTGACTAAGGGTTTATCAATTTTGTTTATTTTTTCAAAAACCAACTCTTTATTTTGTTAATTTTTTCAATTGTTTCTTTTGTTTCAATTTCGTGGATTTCAGCTCTGATTTTATCTTTTTCCTGTCTTCTACTACTTTTGGTGTTGGTCTGCTCTTCTTTTTCTAGGGCTTTGAACTGTAGTGTTAAGTGGTTTATTTGTTGATTTTTTCTTCTTTTGTTGAATGCGCCCCATGAAATAAATCTTCCTCTAAGTACTGCTTTCATAGTGTCCCAGAGATTTTGATATGACGTGTGTTTGTTTTCCTTTACTTCTAAGAATTTTTTGATTTCCCTCCTGATGTCTTCTGTTATCCATTCATCATATAATAACGTATTTTGTAATCTCCAGAGTCCCACTGATATCTGACCAATATGAGAAAACAAGGGAAGAAAATGTCCCAAACAAACCTAGATACTGTATCAATAAAACCCAATGACAGCACAGCAGAAGAAATGTCAGAAAGGGGATTCAGAATGTACACAATTAAAACAATCAGGGAAGCAAATGAGGAGATGAAAGAGCAAATGCAGGCATTAAATGATCGCATCAATCAACAGTTAAAAGAGCAAATACGGGAAGCAAGAGATCATTTCAATAGAGTTAGAGATACTGAAAAAAAATACAAACAAACAGAAATCCTTGAAGTGAAAGAAACAATAAACCAAGTTAAAAACTCCATAGAAAGCATAACCAATAGGATAGAACACGTGGAAGACAGAACCTCAGACATTGAAGACAAAATATTTAATCTTGAAACTTATTTAATAGAAGAAACACAGGAGACAATTATCTTTACAAGTAGGGTTCATGATGGATTGAGCCATGCTAAGATCTGGCTCTACGAAAAATGAAAGACTCCACCTTCCCTTTAATTATAGTCGTACAGGTGAAAGCGGAACCAGGAGGAGCTGCTTCTGTGAGGAACAAGATGGAGTAGAGTTAAGGAAGCCATTTTTCTCTAGCAGGTCATCACAGCAGGACCTGCAAATTCTGGCAGTGAGCCACTGTATGGAAGCCACATACTCCAGGCAATCTGGAACAATCTCTTGGTGATTGCCAGTTCCTGGGAACCAGATTTCCATGTCTGACAGCTTACCAAGTCTGCTTTTATTTGCTGGCCATGGATAACTTCTCACACACTATGACATAACATGAGGCTTCTATGTAAGGAATACTAGAACACAAGCACCGAGATGCCTCTACAGTAATCTGTTAACCAAGAGAGCTACGAAGTAGACCAACAGGCAGATAGCATATATAGCATGGATACTTTGGAGACAGATGTGCTGCTATAGTACCACAGAGTCTCCCAGAGTAGTTATTCTGGACAAAGATATGATTCACATCCCGTGCAGAATATAACAGGAGAGCAAGAGATTATGTTATAATACTCAGAACATTCACAATTTAAAACATATATTGTTCATTTCTTGAATTTGCCATTTAATATTTTCACATTGTGTTTTACAATGGGTAATTGAAGCCATAGAAAGTGAAACAGTGGGGAGGATATCTTAGTTCATTTTGTGTTTCTATAGCAAAATACCTGAGGCTGGGTAACTTTATAAAGAAGATGTTTATGTAGTTCACAGTTTTGGAGTTGAAAGTCCAAGGTAGGTGGCCCTTCTGGCATATAGAAAGCTGGAATAAGTAGATGATCACCTTTAACCCAAAGTCCCTCAAAATAAACCAAGATCATTTCCCTAATTTGCTTCTTAAATCAGGCTGTATTGCTCATGACAACTGGGTCTGCCAGTGTCCATTTGGTTTAGAGATCAGGACTGAGGACTTTTGTCACCTGTATCAATATAACTGTACCATATGTTCTAGGAAATAGTACATAAATAGCTCCTGTTTGCTTCAGAAAATTCTTGAAAGCCAATTTTATTTGAACTATGAAATTTATAGTTCATAGAATTATAAATGGCCCCCCGCTCACATAGTTCACTCCTCAGAGATAAAAGCATACTATCACATAACTATATATTTATCAAGGCACTTTGAGATTTCCACCTCACTATATTCACCAATCCTCAACAATAATATGATGAATCTGCCCTATCTCCATCAGATCCTTGCATTCAAAGTCCCTCCTTCAGCTACCTGCTCTCCAATATTCATATCCCATAATCATTCATCTCTGATCTCACCTTTTGAGACACAAACTGGACTCTGTAGGTGATGTTCTTTCTTACTGCAGTAGCTTTTGACTATGGTTATTCCAGTCTTTGGGGAGAGATAAAAGTCAATATTCATGAACAGAAAAACCATAATCACTTGACCACCCACACCTGACATGTGACAGAGCCCATGTGTCTTCAAGATACACTCAGACTAAGCACATTGAAGGAGGACTCCCAAATAGGGTCCCCCACTGAGTGTTTTTTTTTCTATTGTTAGCATGTGTGTGAGTGCACACATGTGCCGGCCTCACCCCAGGCTAAAGAAATTAGGAGGGAAGAGGACTTTTAAGAATTGTAAAAAAGAATATTGCTTGCAATTCTAGTTTTCTCTTCTAGGAACTTTGAAATTTAATGCTACAACTTTTAAAGAAATATTGTTTCTTCAGATCTTCATGAAAACTAAATATATTCTTCTATTGCAGATGGGCTTCTTGTCTAACTTGTGATAGGGAGGTAACAGAGAAAATTACTATTTAAATATGTAGATAAGAAATCTCCATGAAGGGAGAGGGCTTTAGCCTGAGTTAGCTGTGGCCCAGGGACAAAAGCAAAGCTTTGTCATACTTCAAATAATATTTGTCATATTAATATCTATTTCTTCATGAGAGTTGGAGACAGAGAATCGCATGCTGTATTTTTTCCAAGGGAACGTGCAATTTTTTTCCAGGGGAGATGCGATACTGAGGAGAAAATGTTTGGAATCTATTATTGCTTTCTATGAAATACAAGAGTTTTGACTATAGAGCATAGGAGTATCGTGTGTGTGTGTGTGTGTGTGTGTGTGTGTGTGTGTGTGTGTGTGTACCGGTCTTGGAATTTGTGAATTATTCCACTTAACAAAGAAGTGCAAACTTTATGTGGTAAAGAAGAAAAAGAATGTTCTCAGAGAACAAGAATTTGTGAAAGGAAGGGTGGAGAGAGTTCCTCATTGGAATTTTGACTGAGACAATTTTGAGAATATTAAATGGTAATTAATTTTGTAATCTACAAAACAAGATATGAAAGACTTTGCTAGCCCAACATAGAAGTTATGATTTTAAAAAACTACGTTGTTAGTCTGTGGTTGTAAAATAGACTTTGAACAATGCAGAAAAGGTCTACATCTCTGTACTGATGTACTAAGAAAGAAAAGAATGTGAGCCACAAAGAAAATTTCATCTTTCCTTATACATGTTAGTTTTTCCATGTAACAGTTGCACAAAATGAACTAGCAGCTTTCAAAAGTTCATGAATCTTCAACTCTGGAATGCATTTCTTTGTAATGTTTTCATAAAAATTCTGTTTTCCTACTTCTTTACAAGAATACTAACTAATGTAGACTTCTAACTTCTAATTTCTGTTCTAACACAGGAAGTTGTGATAGTTGGGTTGATGATAATGATGCAATTTCTTTTTCGTAATACCACATAGTCAGACTTTATGCCTTGTTGGAGAAAAATGCTTTTTAAGTATTTTCAGAAGCACATTTAAGATTATTGTCTCACTTAGATTGTTTATTTGTATCTTACTATCTTCCAGAGTTTAGCACTTTATACAATCACTTGGGAAGAAATTGTCAATAAATCTTGGATATATAAGTGTTCCAAAAGCACAATAAAATTGGATTTCATGAAAACAAAAATTGGATTTCCATCTATATTTCCTTTCATTATACCCCAATTAACTGCCAGTGTTTTTGTTCTTTGACTACTGTAAAGTTCTCAATAACTGTTTTGTAATAAAATTAACACTTTCACAATGAATGTTAATTATTATAGATTTCAATTTTGCAATAATATTTATATATATATACTTCACTTGAATTCCAGTGTATGAAAAACATTCCAGGTTGCATGTGCCCAAATTGGAAATTGTGCAGTCACACATTAATACTAAATCTGCATGACACAACTTATTCTTGTTCCTGAGATTCAATTTGATGGCAACCTATAGGATCTTACAATCATTCATAGAAATAAGTTCAGGTCAGATTTTTTAAAAACAAAAGAAAACCCCAACAACAATAGGCATTCATCTTATCAGTTCCAAAAGCTAAACCAAAGCCAAAGACAAAAAGAAGGTTATCACAATTACCCTGGCCAACCTAAATCTTGGTAAGAGCCTAGTAACTATATTTGCATTCTGTCATTACAGAATTCCAAAATCTATTCTAGAGTAAAAAAGCAATTTTATCCAATCAAAATTGAAACATAAGTAGTATATCTAAGTATACGTTTTGATGCATTTTGAAATATGTATATGACTAATAAATACTGATGATTTAATTTAAACAATAAAATTACATATCATTCCCAAATGCTTTCTTGTGCCTCTTAGAAGTTTCTATCTCCTTTCCCACCCCCTTTCCCTGATATTAATTTATATTATACTGTGTTATTGATAATTCTTCACCTCTTTTTTTATTTGTTCTTTTCAGATATACACAACACTAGAGTATATTTTGACATATTATCCATACATGGAGTATAACTTATTTTAATTAGGATCCCATGTTTTATAGCATAAATAATTTATTTTTTAAATAAAATTTTGTTCTTTCTAGATACACATGACAGCAGAGTATATTGTAACATATTATGCATACATAGAATAAGCATAACTTGTTCCATTTAGGATCCCATTATTGTGGTTGTATATGATGTGGAGTTACATTGGTCATGCATCCCTATATAAGGACTGGAAAGATATTCATTCTATTGTCTTTTTTATTCTCATGCCCGCTCCCTTCCTTTCATTTCCCTTCATCAAGTCCAATGAAGTTCTTATCTTCCTCTCCCTTGTTGTGGGTTAGCATCCACATGTCAGAGAGAATATTCTGCCTTTGATTTTAGGGGACTGGCTTATTTCACTTAGCATGATATTCTCCAGTTTCAACCATTTACTGGCAAATGCCATAATTTCATTCTTCTACTGTGTATATATACCACATTTTCTTCATCCATTCATCTGTTGTAAGACACCTACGTTGGTTCCAAAGCTTGGCTATTGTGAATGAGCTGCCGTATGTTGGGAAAAGTGAATGAATCATTGCTTTGAACTCCCCAGAGACAGAGGCTGACATCTCCCTTGTTAATTTCTTAGTGCAAAGTCCCCGAGAAGTCTGCCCAGTTTTCTGGTGACACCCTGTTTAAAGGGAAATTCCATGGTTGCCATGGAGTTTATCAGTTCATGACCTAAGGTTCAGTTGCCAGCCGCCCAGGGTGAAGAATTGTGGGTGCAAGTTGATGACTATAATTGGGCTGTTCAAACTTTTGATCTTAGTTCTGTTTTAAAGTAACTTTCTCAACAATCAATCCCTTTGAGGTAAAAACCCTATAAAATAAATGTGTGGAGTCTGCTCATTGTCAGTCTTCCTCAATCAGAGATTGGCTAAACCACCAGGTCTGCTTTCTGTATTTCCAAGTTCTTTGTCTTTTTTCCAATCCCCTCATCAGCCCTGTTTGGGGAAACTGAGTAAACAGTAGCTGGAAGAGAGCTATAAATATTGATGTGTCTGTGTCACTGTAGTATGCTGATTTTAAGTCCTTTGGGTATAAACTGAGGAGTGGGGGATAACTCGGTCAAATGGTGGGTCCACACTAAGTTTTCTAAGGAATCTCCATACTACTCTCCAGAGTGGTTGCACCAATTTGCAGTCCACCAGCAATGTATAAGCGGACCTTTTCCCCCATATCCTTATCAACATTGATTGTTACTTGTATTCTTGAAAATGGCCATTCTGACTGGAGTGAGATGGAATCTCAGTGTAGTTTTCATTTGCATTTCTCTAATTGCTAGAGATGTTGAACATTTTTTCATGTATTTTTTGACCATTGTATTTCTTCTTCTGTGAAGTACCTGTTCAGTTCCTTTGCCCATTTGTTAATTGGGTTACTATTGTTATTATTATCTTAGTGTTAAGTTTTTGAGCTCTTTGTATATCCTAGAGATTACTTCTCTATCTGAGGTGATGGTGGTAAAGATGTTCTCCCATTCTGTAGGCTCTCTCTTCACATTCTTGCTTGTTTCCTTTGCTGTGAAGAAACTGCTTGGTTTGATAATGTCCCATTTATTGATTCTTGATTTTACTTCTTGTGCTTTAGGAATCTTACTGAAGAAGTCGATTCCTAAGACAACATGGTGGAGAGTTGGGCCTATTTTTTCTAGTAGGTGTAGAGTCTCTGATCTGATGTCTAGATCCTTGATCCACAGTGTTGAGTTTTGTGTGGAGTGAGAGATCTGAGCTTAATTTTATTCTACTATGTATGGATTTTCAGTTTTCCCAACATCATTTGTTAAAGAGGCTATCTTTTCTCCCATGTATGTTCCTGTTTTTGTCAGTTATTTCACTGCCGTGACCAAAGAACCTGACAAGAACAATTAGAGGAGGAGAAGTTTATTTTGGGGTCACAGCTTCAGAGGTCTCAGGCCATAGATGGCCAACTCCCTTCCTCAGGGCCTGAGATGAGGCAGAACATCAGGGCAGAAATGTGTGCTGAGGAAAGCAGCTGGGGATGGAGCAACAGGAAACAGAGAGAGAGAGACAAAGAGAGAGAGAGAGAGAGAGAGAGAGAGAGAGAGAGAGAGACAGAGACAGAGACAGAGACAGAGAGACAGAGAGAGAGAGAAAACGAGCACTAGCATTGCTCAAAAGGGACAAAATATAAGCCCCAAAGGCCCCAGGGACCCACCTCTTCCGGCCACACACTATCTGCCTATAGTTATCACTCAGTTAATCCCTATCAGGGAATTACAGATTAGGTTAAGGCCATCATAATATAATCATTTCATCTCAAAACTTTCTTGCATTATTTCACATGTGAGCTTTTTGGGTACACCACATATCTAAACCATGACAGTTCTCTATGAGTTATTGACTTCATGGGTGAAGTCAATCTTAGGGCCCCTAGCTTCTAAAATGAGCTAAGCTCAGGGAGCACTTGTTATTTGGAAACTCTAATATTGGATGTTAAATGTAGTTTAACTCACTATTGGTTACTTTCTCATGAGGTCTTTAAAATTTAACCTCCATCTTTTTCAAGGCATGAAATGATGTATTCCTTATTAAAAGAGTCTCAAGCACTTTGACATAATAATGGGAAAGAGGTTGAAGGCTAAAACAGGGACATGGCATTCAAGCAACATTGTCAAAAACCAGGGATGCAGCATTTAAGCTAACTATGGTTTCAGACATTTCTCAGTCCTCAGGTCATGTCTGTCTAACACCTTAGGGAAAAAGAGAAATTGATACAGTTTATGTTATCATTTGCAAAAAGAACTTCCTTTACTTAAATAATATGCACATATATGGTAAGTTCCTATACATATGTTTAGATGGTTATAAAATTTATTAGATTAGTAGAATGTCATTTTCCCATATGTATAGAAGTTATAGTCATTTACATTTTTATTTGTAATTTTTTAACTATCTCTCCAACATGAGGTATATTCTACAAGTATCATTTTCATACTTCCCAAGATTTTGAGACCTATCACCATTTAAAATTTTCTTTTCTGCTCTTGGGAAAGAAGCTTAGTTACTTGCAATATATCATAAATGGACCACATTGAATAAATTATTTACTATTTTAAACATCTTTGCTTGTCTTGTAGAAGTCATCCTCTTCTGTTCAGTTAGTTGTGGTATCTTTGCAGTGATTTTGGTATAATCAAGTTATCTAGTTTTCATATAGTTTTCTTGAACTTTTAAAATAATGTTATCCCTTAATTTCAGATTTCCTGGACTCTGTGTACGGAACTTGTTCCCAGTCACCCTATCACTGCTATTGACTGACTATGAAACTTAGTAAACATTCTAAACTTATTTGTCTCAATCAACTCATCAATAACATTGAGATGATATTTCTTCATAGTAGCTCCTAAAATGTTTATCTGACCCACACTGAGTGGAGGAAGTCAAGAGACCCTGAAAACAGTTTTCCTTCCCACACTTCAAATGCTACATTATATTAAAGAATATTTTTCTCCAATTATTCTACCTATTCTCCCTATCTTTACTGAAAACCTCATTTTTACTCAATACTACCTAAACAAAATAACTCCCACTTTTCCCTAATAGTTTTATTTAGTATCAACAATGCAACCATTTTAAGAATTGAAAACTAGTTCTTTGCAATTAAACTAAAGTAGCTTGATACCACAATTAAGAGTAAAAATTCTAGTGATTTTTTTCATTTGGAATGTTGTATATTAATAAAAACACACTCCAAGAAACATTGAAACAGGAATTTCACTAAAATATTTCTGATATCCTTTTGTATTATAGTTTAAGTATATCAGCTTTAAGCTTCTAAGCATTATTTGAACTGATGGATTAGGCCTCCCTGGGGAGATTCTTCCCATTCTAATCACACCACAATTATATCATTTTGCCCTGTTTGTAATGCCTAGTGGCTCTTGTAAAGCTTCTATAATTTGCTGGGGAAAGTTATCTATTGTACTAAAGCCAAAGGCCTTGACAGTCCTTGGCTCAGAGAAAAGAAATGTTTTTTTTCTTTCTTTTTTTAAAGGACATATAAAAGTGACATCTTTAATGAATTTAAATAATCAAATGTTCATTGCAGTTGTATTACTATGATTTATTTTACTCCCAGTATTTTTATTTCTCTTTGAAAAGGGAGTTCTGTTAAATCTTTCTAACATTGATTACAGTATCTTTAGCTTAAGAATTGGAATCCTCTCATCAAAGGAAAATATATCTGACTAATTTTTCTAGGGTACCTGTGAATATGAGGATTAAATGACTGGGAATATCCTATTCTAATTTTGATTGAATTTACAAAAATAAATGAATGCTATGAGAATATGAAAGGAGAAAAACATCAACAGGAAATAATAAGGCAACTTTATAAATCTCTTGGATATTACACCTTAGGATAATTATTTACTAGTACCAATTTAGTCATACCACGAAAAATGTTTGCTATTGAGAAGACTTTTGAGAAGAAAAGGAATACAATTATTGCTGAATGATCCGCAATGTTGTTATGTAGTTGTTATTAGGAATTTCTCTGATGTAGATTCACACACACACACACACACACACACACACACACACACACACACTTTAAAATTATGTGTTAGAATATCTTTAAAGACATTGTAAGTGATCACTGAAGAACTTATATTGAATGTGTTCTCATTAGAACATATATGTGATGTTTTTAGCCCTTATGCATTTATGAATATTAAATAGTAATAATGTGGCACTTTTCATAGTGAAATTTAAGGCAAAGATATGACTTTTAAGTTTTAATGTGACAAATTTGAATGGAAATCTATTAAAAATGTTTTGCATCTTCAGCTGCATTTTAGCTGAATTGAAGGAAAACAATAACAGTGATTAAAACAAAGCAGGATCAGGGGGAAAAAAATCAGCACAATAGACCTTAACAGCTCTGATGCCAAAGCCTGTTAAATGAATCAAAAGTAGAACAAGAAACAAATCTATATGAGAACAAATCTGCATGCAGGAAAATCATATTAAAGTAGCAGTGTCCTAGAAGACAAAAAATAAAGGGAACTATGGTACTAGTTCAGTTTGGCTGAGCGACAGTATAGACCTGCTTGTGCTCTTGTTACAGGTGCTCCTCTGGTGATCACTAGCTTTTCTTCTTCTAATTTTAAATACAGATGCTACAGAACTAGCAAGTTATAACAGAGTAAGAAAACCAGAGTGAAATCTATCATTACTAGATGCTTCTTAGCTATGTCATCAGTCCTCCAAACAAACTTTGAGGTAAGTGTCATTACCTCTATTTTCCAGATGAGGAAACTGAGCCTGAAAGTGGCCACTGAATTCCTTCCTGGCTTACCCAGATGAAAATTGGAGTCCAATCTCAGGTCTTTGAGTTTCAAAACAGTTTTGAATTTTTTTAAAATTTTATTTGTTCTAATTAGTTGTACATGACAGTAGTATACATTTTGATAGATCATACATAAATGGTTACTTAAAACTTTTTTTCTGCTTTCATACAGAACAATGTTTATAAAGGTTGCCAGTATGTGATTTCATGATTTGTTTTATACTCTGAAAAACTGTGAAGTTAATTACTTTGTAAACTAATTGACTAATTGCATTTTTCAAAAGTGGTCTGTTTAGCTTGCTGTAAACCAGTTTTAGCAATCTTTATATTATTTGGATGCTGACCCAAGCAGTACTATATACCTACATTGACTGTCTTGATTCCTTAGCAGATGTTTGAGGGATTGAGTTTCCAATTTTTCTCTCCATTTCAAAAACATAAAAAAAGACTATGTGTAGTTGAGGAAATTTTCTGAAATATTCTAAAGACAAATTTTAATTGATAAATTAATCAATAATCTTATTCAGTGATAAATCAGAATGATCAACCCACCTAATTAACTTCTTTTCACATGGGTCTGCATTTTAGCACAAAATTAAAATTAACATTAAAAAGAGTATTGACTCTTGTGTTTTTATCAGTTAGATAAGTTTATGGGTAATTGATTGATGGATAACCAACATCATCCTCCAGCAGTTAACCCTTTTCTCATTCACACGGACTGTGGCTGAGAAACCCCCACAATTCAGGAAATTGCTATGGTTTTAGGAGCTCAGTGGTTGGGACTGGGAGCAGAGACCAGCATGTATATTTCTTATTACTGTTGCACCTTCCCTACAAATTTTAGATTTGATAGACTCCTGAGCACATAAACCAGTTCCTTGTTTTTCAGAGGAATGCTGACTGACAAAATCACTATTAATAGCTTTATTATTATATTTCATACTTAGGAAATGTAAAGACAGAAATCACAGAAGTTTTCAAACACCTGGTAGTAGAGCCATCCTTGATCTTCTATAGTTGTAGATTAATATTTTAATGTTCTGTCCTCTAACAACATGGACTATCGCAGAACCAGACAGGGAACCACTCCCACAGCACCACATATGCTCCGCCCCTGGCAATCTGGGACAGACCTCTGTATCTGCCAGTTCTGGAAAGTCAGACCTCTGGGACGTGAGACTCAACCTAGTCTGATTCTACAAGATAAGATGGCTTCCCACAGTGAGTAATAGGGTGCTAAGAGAATCTTTTTTGTTCTAATATTTGGTCTTTGACACTCGTTCCTGATATAAATCCCCTGGAATTCTTTTGGGTGAAAGCAGTGCCTTTGTTCTAATAAGATGACTCTTGGTGGGTTCATGGATGGGGCTGGTCATCAAAACAACCACACCAAAGCTGTGTTCATGAGCTTGGAGCTTTCAGCCACGCCCTACTCCTATTCCCCAAAAAACAGAGAAGGGCTGGAAATGCAGTTAATAATCGATTTTGTCTACTTGATTAAGAGTCCATAAAAAATGCTGAACTCTGGGATTTGGAGAGCTTTCCTGTCAGCAAAATCGTCAGTGTGCTGGTGTAGAGTTAGCACACCCCAACTCCATAGTGACGGAAGGTCCAGACCTTTCTCTATGAATCTCTTCATTTGCATTTGTCTGTACCCTTTCACATAACTTCAGAATTCCTCAAATTCTGTGAGACACTCTAGTTAACTAATTGATCACAAGGAGGAGGTGGTGGGAGCCCTATGTATAGCCAGTCAGTCAAAAGTATAGGTATCTTATTGCCTGTGATTGGCATCTGATGTTTTTGTGTGTCCAGCAGAGTAGGGCGCTGTGTGACTGAAGGCTACACCTGTTAGATCTGATGCTATCCCCATTTAGATAGTGCCAAGATTGAACTGAATCACAGGACACTCAGCTGGTGTCCCCTGGAAAATTACCTGGCATGTGGGAAAACATTTTTTATACATGTGTGTCAAAAGTATTGTATTGAGTGATATAGAGGATGATGAAAATTTGTTTCTTTATCCCTCTGCAAGATGGCAGTCTAGAAACAGTCAAGAATTGATCTTGCAGTTTTAAGGCAGAATTTCTTCCCTAGGAAATCTCAATTTGATTCTCAAGCCTTCAAAATAATTGAACTAGGTCCACCCAATTTATTGACAATGATTTCCTTTACTTAAAGTCAGCTGATTGTAAATGTCAACCACATTGACAAAACATAGTCATCTCTAAATATTCAAGGGGAATCACTTCCAGCACCCCACCTGGATACCAAAATCCACAGATGCTCAAAGTCCTAAAACAAAATGATATAATATTGCATATAACTCTATGCAAATTCTTCTGTATACTTTAAATCATCTCTAGATTATCCAAATTCCTAATATAATGCAAATGTTATCAAAATAGTTATACTTAGATATTATTTAGAGAAAAAGGAAAATTTTTAAAAGATCATACATGTCCAGTATAGACACTCTGTTTCCTAATATTTTCCATCTGCAATTGGTTAAATCCACAAATGCAGAAGTCCCCCTGCACCTTCCCAGCTATACCTAGATTTGATTACTTCACTGGGCACTACAGCCTAGCCAAGTTGGCCCAAGAAGCAAATCAGAACACACGATGTTTCTCAAAGTTCAAGTCAAACATTTCTACAGTAAGTAGGAAGTTTTTAAGGAGTCTGTCAGTCACCAAATCAAAGACCTGCTGGGTTATTAACAAGAACATGTTTTTTGGTAAAATCTCTTTTCAGGTAGACTCTACTTATCTCTCTGTGTTGTTTTGCTCCTATAAGCTGACATTAAAAAATATTCTGAGATGTTCCAAATTTAATTATATGGACTAAGGGATAGAAGGGGAAGAAATAAGAAAAATTAATCATTAAGCAGCAGTGAGCAAAACCAAAATACTTTTTCACATTTCTGATTATGTTAAAACCTTGACTTAACTCTCATCACAGCTGACCACCTTGCCCTATCTAGATATAAATTTTCTGGAACGTTAACATCAATTAATACAATAGCAGCAAGCACTTCTCCGTATCAACCGTCCTCCCAGCCCAAGCTTTTCCTGCTTTTCAAAATTCCCACCTGCTTATCTATAGCCAATGCAGTCTCAATATAAATACTTGTAATTTCCTTCCCTAAATTCCAAATTTTATAAAAATGCTCTTCGTTCCTTGTTGGTCAGTCATTTCCAACTGCTACCCTGGCTTTGCTGCTAGGAGGAATTGCAGAAACTTGTTTTAGGATCTGGCCTTTCTCCCTCCCCGCAACCCCCAACTGTTATGTGTAATGTCTCAATAAACTTTATTATTTCATAGATTCCTCAGTCTCAAGAGTTTTAGTCTACCAAAGCATATGGTTTTTTTTTCTCTTATTGTGCAAGGTCCAATAGCCTCATAGACAACTATCAAATTCACTCTTTTCTACTCTCTAGAAAGCTGCAGTAAGGTTTTCCTAACATAAAGAAAAAAACAGAAAGCTAGGTCATGACATCCTACCTCCATAATACAAAATCTCATTTGCCGACTTTTTGTTATATTCGAACTTGTAAATGGTCCTTTCATTGTAATTGTATTATTTGTTTTTAAATTAGTCAATGTATGAGAGAGAGAGAGAAAGGGAGCAAGAGAGTTTTTTAACATTGAAATTCAGTCTTGGTGTGTGTAGGGAACCCAGAGGCACTCTATCACTGAGATACATCCCCGGCCCTTTTTATTTTTTTATTTTGAGAAGGGGTCTTGCTAAATTGCCCAGGCTGGATTGGAACTTGCAACTTGCAATCCTCCTATCTCTGTCTCCCTTGTTATTGGGATTACAGGCACACTCCACTGGGCACATCTTGAAATCCAATCTTCAATGAAAATATTATGTGTAAAATGTAATATTCCATGTGCTCTACATAGAGGGGTAAAACTAGATGCTTCATTTCTTGACAGTAAGAAAGTTTCCGTATTTATTTTCCTGTGTTGTGTTTGAAGTGTTAATTGGTCCAATACTAACAGTACTAACACGGTTACTATAGGTTATGGCTGATCTGGAAATAAAAGGGTTTCCAGCAAATATTCTTATATGTCCTAATATATTTGGCTTTTGTCCCAGTTCTTAGCACAGCGTTCCTAAAACCTTGGAATTTCCTGAATGATAGGGACATCGTCTGTTGATCAACAAGGAATCCCTTTGATCACACCTGAGTCTACGCTAGTAAGGTGATTTATGATGGAGTCCTTGAAAACTTCAGACTGGGGCTGGGCACGGGAAAGACCAAGTGACTAGAGGATGGGAACTTTCAGCCCTTCCCCTGACTCCTAGGGAGGGAAGAGGGATTGGAGATTGAACCATGTCAACACTCTGGAGTGAAATGCATTGAGCTTAAGTAGTGAACACATCCACCAACCGGAAGATGGCACACTCCAGCTCCGTGGAAATGACCACTCTTGTGCTTGGGGACCCATAAGATCCATATCCTCAGTACTTTTTAGCTGGCTATTCACTTATATCATTTATAATAAACCAGTAAATATAGGGAAAATAACTTCTCTGTGAACCATTCTAGCAAACTATCAAGCCTTTGGGAGGGAATAGAGGAAACTTCAGTTTTAGCCAGGGAGTCAGTAGTGCCTAGGATTTGTTAATGGCACCTCAAGGCCTATGGGCAAACTCATAGGACTGAACCTTTAAGATATGGGATGTGCGCTATCTCCAGGTAGTTAGTGTCAGATTTGAATTGAATTTTTAAATACCCAGCTGGTATCCAGAAAATGAGAAAATTGATGGTTGTGATTGGAAACTACATCCGACCTTCCAACATTCTCTTTGTGCATTTTTAACCTACAACTCATAGAAAAAGCAGTAACTCATTGATGAGGTAAATATTGCAAACTCCTATTATTGCTTCATTATGTATCTTTAGATATTTGATTTGGATTTAGTGAGCAGCATTTGTAACCTTGTAGGAATAAGTTAATAGCCAAGATACACTTGAAAACTATATATCTTAAAAGCGAAACAATGAGTGGGTTCTAGCACTATCTGAAAATGGTGGATGAGGGAACTGCATGTCTTTAAGGTCATTCACTGTGGTATGTTTTCAGTGATTCCATCACTGACCTTGATTTAGATAATTTTTGAACACAAGCCCTTTAGACCATCTGTTTTTGCAGCTAAACACACAGTTGAAATATCTCGGTTTTCCTTCTAAATCATTTCCTCCATTGCCTAACTTTTTACTATTGGTTTTCAATTTTTGAATTTAGTTATTTCTAGTATTTCAGAGGCCTAGTGGTCTTCCAGTGTATGTTGGTCACAATATACTATAAGTTCCTTGAGAATCCTTTGAGGTAAGACAGTTGATCCTTTGAGGTAAGATTTATGTAAGGCTCAGTAAGTGTCTCAGAATTTAGAAGTCTTCAGGTTTAGGACCTGGGGTATCTCTCTGTGATAAACACTAATACTTCCTCACTCAAATGTGAGGGTGTCTACACAGAAGGGAATATGCAAATGTTCTAAAGAACTTCCTGTCAGGTTGAGTCAGGAAAGAATTTTGTGGACAATGGATTCAGATTAGGTCAGTTTTTTCTGTCAACTAAGAAAAAAATATTGCCTTCAGTAGTTTTGGGGTTTGGGAATTATGAATAAGAGATAATAACCTGTATTAACCCAGCTTTACAAGGGGAAATTTGGCATCTAGAGTTAAGGATACAGACATTAAACCCAGACCTGTCTTGATTCAGAGATTATTGTTGAAGCTGAACTGCATATTTGTGGAAATGTATTCATAAAGAGTAATTGGAAAATGGGGTTGTTCAGGGGGCACTGAAAATATATTCTCTCCAAGGTTATCCATTATTGAATAAATATTTTTAACACTTAGGAAAATTTTTCAATGTGATCACCCATCACAAAATCATGGGGGTAGTTATTTTTCTATGGTTTACAAAATAAATTATACTTAATAAAAGAAAGTTTATATGCTTTCTTCACTTACCTAAATTTAAGTTAAGTTGGATGGTTGTCAAGATATTGCTTTGACACTGAAAGTTTGATGGTAGATTAGATTTGTAGCACCCATGAAGTTGTTATTTTCATGGCAATTCATGTGGACTATTAATTAGTTATGGCTTATGCTCATATGTATTCTGGTCCTGCAACAATCTTGCCTTTTCAAGCCTACAAGAGAGTGTAGGCTATTATTAGGTATTAACTGGATACCATTGGCATGATGACAATGCAGTTTTGCCTGGGCAAAAAAAAAAAAAAAAAAAAAAAAAAATTACTGGCAAACATACTGCAAATACTCAGGGATGCTACTCTGCCAGAACTTTGACTGGGGTTTTTAGAAAAACATGATGTTATCCTGAATACCAGATGCTGCGTGCTAAAATTTTGGACCAAGTAATCCTTTATTGAAAGGCCAAATATCGTCCCCATGTGTTGCAATAAGCCAGAATTTTCTGCATTTACCACTCTACCCTTAGGTGAACTTCCCATGATTCTACCACAAACAAACATAGAGTCATTATAGTGGAATGCTTTAAACTGGAAATTAAGTGATGATATTGTTACTATGTTTAAATGAAGACTTACAATTCATGACATAAGTTCTAAGAAATGGGTCATTAAAAAATCACTAAAATAATTACTCTTTTGGTACTATCCATAGGTAGTGAGAACCACATTAGAAGATCGTCGACTATAACAATATTTTACACAAGTCAAATTAAAGATTTTGCAAAAAAAAATTCTATTGCATCCATATTTTGAACATAATAACTATTCATAGTTTAGTAATTATAGAAGTAATTTTAAATTGATTGTATCTGTCTTAACTAACAAATTTTGGTCACTCAAGAAATTAATCTTGTAAGAATGTAATATTATGACCAATATTCAGAAAAGTAGAATCATTATGCATTTTAAAAGATGTCAAGTGTATTGTGTTTATTTTCCCTTTTTTGATAAGAAGTTGCAATTGGAAATGAGGCAAACTAATCTAAAGTTGAATTTATTTAAGCAAGAGACTACTTAAATAAAAAGTCAGTCATTTAAAGTCTACTTTTGATCACTATTTGAGTAATTTGTAATGTGCTTATCATATTGGCCTAAAAATAAAAGCACTATATATTTAACATGAAAAATCCCACAACTGGCTTGAAATTAAAATAAGCAATCCTGTACTTACATTAAAGCTTTTAAAATCATTCTTATATCATCCCTGGGATTCAGTGAAATAGTTTTTAATATGCTGGCTAAAGCCACTTTCATCTCAAATCCTTGGATACATTTTCTTATAAACAATGTAATGGTATCTATACTATTCTTAACATAATATTCCTTTAATAATGAGAACTTATATTTCTATTTTCTTTAAATAATGCCCAATAGTCTATAAAATGTTGTCCAATATGTCTAACGTGACATTTTCATGACTATACATGGATACTTACATAAATACTTATAGTTTGTTTTCTAAGAAATAACTCTATCTATGGTACTAATTTATATTCACAAGGAAACTATTTAATTGGTTTTAGATATGAAATATCTAAACCTTAACATGGCTTATATTTATAGCTAAGACAGGAAATACATAATTAGATTACATTTTATGGTACTTAGGAATAGAAAATGAAGCAATTATCCCTGAGCACCTGTGAGTGGTTGCATGAACCCCTGTGTAAACCAAAATTGGAAGGTGCTCAAGTTCCTTATAGAAAACGGCATAGCGTTTGCATATAACCTGTGCACATCCTCCTGTATACTTTAAATTACCTCTAGATTATTTATACCTAACACAATATAAATACTCAGTACATTATTGCTTATGGAATAATGATAAGGAAAAAGTCTGTACATGTTAAATGTAGACACAACTAAAAAAAATTTTTTTTGTCCACACTTGGTTGAATTCATAAATACAAACCCATGGATGAGGAGTGCCAACAGTGCAATAAGAAAAGACATAAAAACACACAAAAAGAAACTGGAGAATGACAAGTTGTATATATATTTTTTTCTGGCTAAAGATGAAAATACAGAGAACTAATCAAAAAACAGGTTGACCATAGTGAGACCTATGGTGAGTAACTTAGCGAAACCCTGTCTCAAAATAGAAAATTAAAAAAGGACTGGGAATGTGGCTCAGTGGTTAATCCCCAGTAACAAAAACAAAACAAAACAAAACAAAACAAAAAACAGATTGATCATATTAGCATTTATTTCATTTCAATTTAGTCATGACATATAATGACTGGGTAGCTAAGAAAGAACAAAGAGATGGACACATAGTAAAATATTATCCAAAAGAGATTGGATAAAGATTTATGGTGCCACACAAATTAGAAGGACAAGAGAATATATGGAGGACTGTGGGGTGCGGGGAGCATCTGGGGTCCCAATATCTTCTTCAAAGCCCTTTCCCAGTATCCTAACTTCCTGCCATGAAGCCCACTTCTTCAAGTTTCCTTCACTCCCAAAAGTGCCACAAATCATTAACAAATGGGCCTTTGGGGGGACACTTATTCAAACCATAGCAGAATTCACATGACATGTAGAATGAAGGACCACCTCGCTTCTTTTTAATATCATGCCAGTAGTTTAGGATATGCTTATAAATGTTCTTCCTAAGTGTGTATAAATTCACAAAATGACTTTCCAGATTGTAGAGTAGATAGGTACCATGCATGAGCAGCCATTTTCCAGTGATAAGTAGAACATCAGTAAGAAGAAAAATGTGATGGAAATTTTTCTTTCTGGAACATTTATTGTTTATCATAAAGAAGATATCTAGAGAAATTTCAGCATCCTGTTTGGGACATTTATGTCTTGATAGCTAATACAGAGCCAATATCTAGCCCTTGGATTTATAGGTTGAGAAATTGACTACTTGAAGTAGTTTGGTTCAACAGGAGGTGATTAAATCCTGGAAAAACTTTTTATACTATTTACACAATCACACTCAAAAGAAATAGATATAGAAGCCAGAAAGCCAATTTATTAATTTTTCAAGGAAGATTTACAAAGATTAGGAAAAGATCTTCTTGATCAAATACACATTAGAAAAATATAGTATTGTTCCCTTAAGCAATAGTTCTCTATAGCCCTCAATATTAATTTATTCAGTTTCTCTATCATCAACTTAGGATTGAACAACACATTTTTACTTCTTTATCAATGCTTGAGACCCCTTGAAGTGAATCATTTTTGTTCAAAAGATTCACTGAACCTAAATTACTCTTTCAAGCTTGATTGACTCCATTGCCTGGGGCCAATGCTTATTCAGTAAGATGTCTGACACAATAGTCTATGTTTAATTTAAATGATATCTACCTTGGGCTTTCTCTTGCAATTTAATTCAAATAAATTAAATATATGTTTGGTACAACTCCACTGTGCAGAACAAATGAATATAATCTGTTGTGTCATTTTTAAATGTGATAGAGTGGAAAGAGCAATGAGCTTTGAATCTGAAGTATTGCATTTCTAGGCTGTTTCTGCCACTTGGTGTCTGTCAGATTCTAAATCTATTTCTTTAAGAGTGATTTGGAGGGTTCTATGTGATATTTCTTATAGATTTGTTTTAAGGATCAAATAATATGAGACAATTTTATAAAGATGTTTTTAAAATATAATTTCTATGTCCATGAAAGATATTAAAATAAAAGAACTATAGTAAAAGAACTTGTAATAAAAGAAGAAGTTGATTTGAAAGCCAATCTAAGGGACTGCGACCACCTCCCCAACCAACTTTTTCTGAATGACCTGAGCTGCCTCCTGCAAATGGAATGAGATCTGCTAATCACACAATATAAGGCAACTGTGTTGCTCAATTGGAAGTCATCCCAATGAAATGAGATGAAGGAATTAGAGGTTTCCACCTAATGAGAAACTAGGGAGAATGGAAAAATTAGTAAATAATTTCAATTTCTTAGAAGACAAATTCTAAGGATTGTATTAGCTAGCTAGGCCTGCTGCAACAAATATATCTGTCCTTGACTTAGGATGGTTCAACTTATGATCTCTTGACTTCACATTGGTATGAAAATGACATACATTCAGTGGAAACCATATTTCAATTTTTGAATTTTGATCTTTTCCCAGTTTAGCAATATGTGATATGATACTCTGAAGATGCTGGGCAGTTGCAGCCAGCCAAAGCCCCCAGTTGGTCATGCGACAATGAGAGTGGATGACCAACACTCTACAGTGTACCGTGTTCTGGTAGGTGGTTAGGTGTATTAAAGTAATGTTCGTTTATGGTGTTTCCAATTTACAATGGATTTATCTGAATATAAGCCCATTGTAAGTCAAGGAGTACAGACTTAGTGGCTTACATAACAGAAATGTATTTCCTCACACTTCTAGAAGTTGAAAGTTCAATATCAAGGTGTCAGCAGATTTAGTTTCTCCTGAGGCCTCTGTCCTAGGCCTTTGGATGGCCATCTTGCTGTGCGCTTGCATGGCCTTTTCTCTATGCGTACATTCCTGGTAATTCTTATTCTTCTTTTAAGCACAGTTGTTATATTAGAAGAGGGCCCTGTCCTTATGACCTAATATTCTACACATAACTACTATGGAATAGGGATGTTATATTACATAGTTCTTTATTACTACTGCAGTATAGAGATAGTACAGCAAATAGGTTTAATCCCAGAAAAAGCAGCATTATTGTAAATGATATTCTATCAACATTTATTGGATACCACACTCTCAGTTATTTGCCTATAAATTGTCTCCTCAAATTATAGTCATATTGGGGGTGTGGCTTCAACATAAGAATTTTGAGAAGACAGGATTCAGTATATAACAATAGCTTATAGAAATGTAGTGTCAACAAAGAGAAAAATGGTAACATTTGAAAGACATTTTTGATAAACAATTAGCAACATATTTTGATCAAACAAATGTAGGAAAATAGACCCCATGAGAAAGGAGTTAAAAAAACATCACTGGGCATTTAACATATGCTAGATATTTCACTAGTGCTTGAGATGCAAAGGTGAACATAAAAGACAGAGCCCCTAACATTCAAAGAATAGAGCCTACTTTGAAATAGAAAAATGAATTCTTATGTTCTAGAATGATCTAAATCTATTAATTTCATATTTGAGCCTCAACAGTGTACAGATTTAATGTGTTACTTTTGAAAAATGTATGCATTGAGATTTGTCAGACCTGATGTTGGGTCATGAATTTCAATTCATCAAATTTGTGATATTGGAACCTTTAATATTTTTGAAGCTCAGATTCATCTGCAACACATAACACACTATCACCTTACATTTCTGATGTAAGAATAAAATAGGTTGATGCATATAAGGAGTTTAGCAAGTAGGCAGGCCCACACAATAGACATTCAATAAATATTATTAGAAAATATATGTAGCTTCCAATACATAAAAATCATGTATTTTGTTTGTTTGCTTTTTTGTTGTTGTTGTTGTTGTTTTTCCTGTTCAGAGAGGGAAGATAGAAAGATTCTACATGGGAGTGCAATGGATGGACCAAAAGCTACAAGAAAGGTAGTGAGAAGGCAAAAGAAGCTTTGCTATCTTCACACTAATTGTCAGTCACATCGTAGTTATGACCAGTCCTTTCCTTCTCAGCTTTATTTGTGACCTAGAGCCCCCAATCATGATTTAATACAGTGATTTCCAACACTTTTTTGGTATAAAAATCCCTGTTTAATATTAAAAAGGAATCCAGATACTACGGTTGTAATTTTTTTCTTCAGTAATCATCGCTTTAAAGGTACATAATGACAAAATTTATTCTGAATCCAATAACAGTTAAAAAATAATTTGTACTTTATCATAGCAAAAAGTGTTCATAAAGATGTCATTGTGCTATTGATTCAGTGAACTGATATATATGTATATATATGAACCTTTTTGAAATAAGTCTATAGAACCCTGAAGGTCCATGGCCCATAAATTTGGATCCATTGACAATTTATAGATCGCAAATGTAGAAATTGGTAGATTTCTACCACTAACTTAGTAAACTTGATCAAATAATTTAACTACTTAGAATCTCTATTGAAATATCACTGATGTTATCTGCTGCATCTTTATGAAATTATGAATTGTAAATGAAATAAGATAAAAAAAAAACATTTTCATAATGAGAGGTTTGGTTCTTTCCTACCATTATACTGGGAGCAATAGAAGCTATAGAAGAATGAAATATTTTGAAAAATGTGATACTGTAATAGTAGTAGTGGAAGCATTCCTCCAGGGAAATGATCATGTTGTTCTCCATACTCAGTTTTTTTAAGGAATTACAACCCTACACATCATGTGCAAAATCACCAAAATTCATATATTCTTTATCTATCAAATGAAAAAAAAATCATAAAATACCGAAAAATTTTATCATGCCTATGACATTTTTTTATTAGAGGAAATAACCTAATAATATCGGTGGAATGAAGACTTGCCTATCTTCCCATAGGAAACTAAAACCCATAAATGTTTCTTGAAGGAGTATTACATGATTAATGAGGGGTCACTGACAGTACCGATCTTTCAGTAATAACAGGAAAGCAACTGAAGATTCAGTGGTTCTTTATGATGGAAAGGAATCGACAATGGAGATAAATTTACAGTATCCTTCAAGTGAATAAGGGGATGTACTTGAAATGAAAGTTCCACTTGCATTTATATATCAGTTAATGACCAATAAGTAGTTCATGTCTTTTCAAGGAGTTGACAGATATAGAGAAGAGAGATTCAAGAGATTTAGAATTAAAGAAGCCTCAGAAAAAATAAGACTTGTCACTTGTTTACCATTGGCCGTTCATTTTACTTTAAGTGAATAAGTGAAATAATTTATATTTTGGATAAAAGTATTCCCCAAGGCCAAAATCAATGCTCAGTAAGGCATAGCCTTAGAAAACTTTTCAATAATAAAGCCTATGATTTAAAAGTTAGTGACTTTTCAAACTAAAGGATCTAAAGCAGCTGCAGAAGCCATTTTAAACTGTCTACAGGAAGAGCCATAAGATTAAAAGGCTATAAACTATTAGACACCTTATAACAGAAGAAAAAAGGAAGAGACAGCTTGGCTGATCCTAAGGAGAGATAACAAGACCCAGAAAAGGATTCCCAGCAGGAGAGCAAAATTAGGGAAGGGAGTAGAGAGAAGCAAAAACACAACTTCAGGGGCTGGGGAGGGAGGAGGCAAAAGATAGTGAAAATCTCAGCATCTTTCTTTTCTTGCTGTCTCCCAAGCGCAAGTTAATTCAGCCACGCAAGTTTTACATCTAATCTGCCTTTTTTGAGTTTGATATTATAGTTTTGCTTACAACGTGTTACCAAAAGTTATCTTTCCAATCAATCTGGAGAGCTTCATTTCCTAAGGATTTGCTCAGCATTTTCTTCAGAGACACATCTCCAGACAGCCTGTTCCTCATTAGCTGGAATAAACAGGAGCGTGTTTACAGCACAGCGTCAGACTTAAAAGACTACATCTTCCTAGGGAGGCCAGTCAAGGAATTAGCAGTGTGACTTAAAGCACTGAGTTTCAGTGCCCAGCTGTGACATAAGGCAGAGTCTTGGTTCATTAATATAGACTTTAAAAAGCAAATTGCATAACTCACTGTGACACAAAGATAGAGTTTTGTTTTGAAAACAGTTTTAAGCAGTTCTAACATATAAAAATCTGTTCATGTCAAACAAAATATATTATATAGTGGTTTTAAAAGGTAACTTCAGTTCAGCAAATACTGCCTATTGTGGGCAATACAAAGAATAAAAACACATGTAAGACATTCTTAAATAGCTGACAGTCTCATGATTGGCTCAACTTATTGCAATAATAAAACACATAAAAATCACTCAAGAAGTATTTAGAAAATAATGTCAGTTAAATCAACTACAAATTTATAGGGATTTATCAGTGGAGGCCAAAAACATAAAAGAAAGTAATCAAATATTTATAAATATGCTGATATACAAGAATATTTGCACATATTTTTATCATAATAAATGCAACTCAAATATCTTGAATAGAAAAATTGATACTCAGAACCAAGTGAAAATTCATATACACTTACACAGTGACATTGTATTTATTCTTAGACCTAACTGCCCTTCATGGGAGTAATTCCACTGTTATGGTAGCCCCAGTCTACCAAGACTGTAAAGTATAGTGAGAATGAGAAATTCAGACCAAAGACAATGTAGATGATTTACAGATATATAATTGGGAATGTAGCATTTAACAAAGAGCCAGTAGAAAATTTACTGTATTTACTGCAGCATATATAGAGCTTGCTCTCCTTGAGCTTTTGTATAATTATTTACTGTGGTACCTCTAACCACAGTAATATTAAATATTAGAATTAAGTATGCAGAATACCTTATTTAAGTAAAACACATTAAGAATTTTTAAAGGAATATATTTTTATTACTGACACAGCTAATATTAAGCAAAATTCTAACCTCTAGACATTTTCAGCAGTATTCTGGGATTCTTCTACTTTGATTATTAAAAGATGATATTAAACTAGTTCCAGAAGAGAACATTTACTCTAAAAACAAATTTATTTTTAAAAGAGCCTAAGAGTATATGCTATTTCTACATGTTCATATGACACTTAAAATTATTTGTTTTACCACATTATAAATTAAATTTAAATCAGACAGGCTATTTCCATTTTCACAAAGTGAATTTTAAAGGAATCTACATTTATGCTTCATTTTTGGGGGTTTGGAATCAGTGATAAAAAGTAAGTCCAAGTTCAAAGTTTTATTAAATATAAGCTATTTCTTGATTTCTTTCTTTCTTTCTTTCTTTCTTTCTTTCTTTCTTTCTTTCTTTCTTTCTTTCTTTCTTTCTTTCTTTCTTTCTTTCTTTCTTTCTTTCTTTCTTTATGTGTGTGTGTGGGATTAAAACCCCACAGGCTTTTTGAGAAGGCTGCATGTGGGCTAAAAAAACCTACTGGGGCTGGGTGGTTAGAAGAGAAAAAGTTTTAATATCATATATAGAGTGACAAATAGTTTTCAATATGATTATCCCTATCATCATGAGGCCATAATATTGACACCTCCTCATTGACCCACCTCAAATAATGACAGTTTTTACTCAATAAGTAAAAAACAAAAATCAAAAAATAACATTCTGTGGTGTATTTGGGCGTATTAGAGGGCTCAAAGAGAATAAAGAAATTAAAGAGTAAACTGAAAGACAGAAGACTTCTTCATTCCATTAGAACAGGGCTAAAGCAGCCATCTCCTGAGCCTCCTGAGATGATCATCAGGAAGCCCAACCAGTACAAACTGCTCAGACCTCTTGCAGTGAAACTGCAGGACAGTATCTGTTGGCTAAACTCAAGTGGCCCTCTATCTGAAATGCAGCTTTGAGGACAACCACTAGAGGATGACAAGATTTCACAACATTCCTGAGGAAGGTGTTCTAGAGAAGGCACAGGCTCACTCATTTTGTGAATGTTGAGTGGAGTACTTTGATCAGAAAAAGGAAAAAAAAAAAAAAAAAAAACTTCCACCAGAAGAAAGGAAGTTACAAGTACATAAATAATTAGTCTGGCAATCTTCAAAAAGAACAGCTTAAATGGATCCAAATTTAGTGTTTTATTATTTTCCCCACATTTAACCAACAAGAAGGTCACTCTGTCACAGTAATTTATTCAGAATTATTCAAATTTTGTTCATCTGCATAATACACCTTAAATCAATTTAAAGCAAAACTCAAAACTCTCACTCCTGTAATTTTTAACTGTGATATTTGGAAAAGCAGTTTTTATCAGGTGTTATTTTTAAGAAAGTATAAAATTTTGAAAAGAGAAGATGGTGGGGGCCTTGGAGTGAGGAGGCAGATAGAATACCTGAAGCAAAGATCTTTCTTCACAGCAGGATTTTCTAAAATAAAATAAAATTCACATAACTTAAATTCACCCTGTTAAACCAGTTTAAAGTGTGTCATTCCAATGCTTGATAGTGTATTCAAAATGTACCACCATCTATTTCCATGTAACTTCTATCACTCCAAAAATAAGCCACATACCGATCAAGAAGCTACTTTTCACTTTCCCCTCTTCTCAGTCTTTGAGAGCTACTTTGGACTTAGCTATGCTCTGCATTTGCCTAACTCTGGATTTGTCTATTTTGAATATGTCACAAAAACCATATCATACAGTATGTGACCTTTGTACCTGGTTTCTTTCAGTTAGCATAATAAATAAAAGTTTTCAATGTTTATCCATTTTATAGCACATCCAATTACTTTGTTTCTTTTTATGCCTAAATAGTATCTCATTTTATAGATACACAACACTTTTAAAAAATCTATCACTTGAGTATTTGGGTTTCAGCTCTTATGAATAGGGCTACTTGGAATGTTTACATACAAGTGTACACTTGAATACCTGTTTCAATTCTCTTGCAAAAATATCTAGGAGTGAAATTGCTGGGTTATATGGTAATTCAGTATTTGACATTCTAAAGAACTGTTCAACTCATTCCCAAGTGCCTGTTCCACTGTATATTACATTCCCATCAATAAAGTATGAGGGTTTTGGTTCCTGCATCTCCTCATAACACCTACTATTTTCTTTTGTTTGATAATAGTCATCTTATGAGGTATGAAATGGTAGCTCATTATAGTATTGATTTGCATTTCTTTAATGACTAATGATGTTCAACATTTTTTACGTGCTTATTGACCCTTGGTAGAACTTCTTAGGAGAAATATCTGTTTAAGAACTTTCTTTAATCAGGTTGTATGTCTATTTTTTGTTGAGTAGTAAAATTTATTTTTATATTCTGGATACTAGACCCTTACCAGATATATAAATGACAAATATTTTCTCTCATTCTAAAGTTTGTCATTTCACTTTATTAGTGATGCCTTTTGTTAGATAAAAGTTTATAATTTTGAAAAACTCCAATCTATTTTCTCTTTCGGTTCATACGCTCTTGTTGTCATTTGTGAAATTGTTGCTTAATTCAAGGTCACTGAAACATACATCCATATGTCCTTCTCAACTTTTTATGATTTTAACTATTATGCCTAGCTCTTTGATTGATTTGGGGTTCGTTTAAGTACAAGTTGTGAGATAGGGATCCAAATTCATTCTTTGGTGGATATTCAATTATCCCAGAACAATTTGTTGGAAATACTCTTTTTTCCTCATTAAATAGTGTTGGTCTCATTGTTAAAAGCTCCTTGACTACAGGAGTATGGGTGTATTCTCAATTCTATTTCATTGATCTGTATGTCTATTTTCATGTCTTTACCTCATTGTTTCTATCAATGTTCTTTATAATATGTCTTGCAACCAGAAAGTGTAGGTTCTTCCTCTGTGTTCTTTATAAAATTATTTTGGCTATTCACAGCTACTTGAAATTCCACATAAATTTTAAGATCAGTTTGTCATATTTTTCTATAAAAATTAATGTTGGAATTTTAATAGAGACTGCATTGAATCTGAAGATTAACTTAATGGCTAATTCCATCTTAACAATATTAAGTCCTTCATCCTTGACATGAGATTTCTTTCTATTTTTGTAACACTTTAATTTCTTTCAACTATGTTTTGTAATTTCAGTACACAAATATGCAGTTTCATGTTTAAATTTATTTCTAAGTGTGTTATTATTTTTAATATCATTACAAATGGAATTGTTTTTTTAAGTTCGTTTTCAAATTGATAATTGCTAGCATACAGAAATGTATCAAATTTATGTATAGTGAGTTTGTATCTTGCAGCTTCATTGAACCTGTTTCTTAGTTCTGAGTGCATGTGTGTGTATGTATACACTTTAGGTATGTCTATATGTAAGGTCATGTTATCTAGAAGTAGAAGTAGATTAACTTCTTTCCTGACTTTTATTTCTTTTACTTACTTAAAACCTTAAGTTCAATATTGAATAGAAGTGACAAGCATGGACATTGTTGTCATGTGTCTAATCACAAGGCTAAGTTTTCAGTCTCAACATTAAATATATTGTTAGTTGCGGGCCTTTTATAGCTATCTTTTATCAGGTTGAAGAAAATGTCTCTATACTTTGTTTATTGATTGTTTTTATCATAACAGGGCACTGGATTTATCAACACTTTGTGTGCATGTCCATTGAAATGTCCATGGTTTTCCCCTTCATTCTATTAGTATGGCATATTACACTGATTTTCTTTCTCAGAATAACCCTTATATCCAGGGAGATAAAGTCCAACTGGCCATCATGTACATATAATTCTTTTAATATGCTGTTAGTTTCAGTTTGCTAGTATTTTGTTAAGAACTTTTTGCAACTCTGCTTATATTGGCTATTTTGTCATTTTCTTGTGATATCTTGTCTGACTTTGGTATCTTTCCTGGATTTAGTAATTTGCATCTTCTTTCTTTTTTCTAGGTATAGCTAAAAGTTTTTCAATTTTATTCATCATTCAAGGAACTAACTTTCGGTTTTGTTGATTTTTCTCTATTGTTTTTCTACCCTATTTATCTCTGTGTAATCTGTGTAATTCCTTCCTTCTGTTTACTTTGACATTTGTTTGTTCCACCTTTTATAGTTTCTCAAGGTAGAAGCTTAAGTTATTGATATAGAATGTTTATTCTTTTTAAGTGTAAGGGAATACATGTGCTTTTTTTCTGAGCCTGGCAAGATATGATTTGAATATGGTTCATCCTCACCAAAACTTATGTTGAGGTTTGGTTCCAAAAGTAACAATGTTGAGAGATGGTGAAACCTTTAAGAGGCATTTGGGATCACGAGAAAATCTGCCCTCATAAAGGGATTCATGCAGTTCTTCAAGACCAGTTAGATATCATGAAAATAAGAAGTAAGTTGTCATAAAGCAAGTCATATTGGTCTGTATAGTGAAGCTCAATGAATGGTAGAACAGCAACACAGGAAGAATATCTTCTCTACCTTGTGAAGTTACTCTCTATCTCAGTGTGAGACTACCTCTACAACTTTTCTTTGTGAAAAGTACACCCTTGTGCATTTAGACCAACCGTTTGTTGTTGCTATTGTTTTTGTATTTGTTTTTGTTTTAATTTCGTTTTTATAAGCAGGCAAATTTGATCCTAACTGATACAGGGATAGCAACAGTACTATTCTCCTAAGGCTGTTGTAATGATTTAACTGAGAGATACATGAGGAGCAAAAGGAATACACCTACTGTGTGGAACTTTTCTGTAAGTGTCTTCTGTTATTTTATCTAGTTCTCTCCTTAGTTTCAGAGTCTTAGAGGAAGGAAGCAAGTAAGACCTTCCTAGGAAAGAAGGTAGAAGTCAGAAGGAGGGGGTTATACTCAACTGAAATTGTTAAGATAAATAAGACAAATATTGAACCCATTTCTTCAGGAGTGCAGAGACTTTTAATTGGTTAGGATTGAATGATAAAGAACCTGACTGGTCTTTGTTCTCAGTCCTGGGAGATAGCCTTTAAATCTTTGGTATTAATTCCCAAGTGATAGGAATGTCCTTGTTATACATGGTAGGCTCCCCACATTACCCCTGATAATTTATGCTAATGAGGTAACTCATGGTAAGCCCCTAGATAATTTGTTTTAATGAAATGAATTAGGACAGATTGCCTGAAGGACCAACCATGTAATTATGGGGTGGGGTTTTGAATATATAATATTAGCCTAATCAACAAGGAGGGTGAGAAGGGGGAGATTGAAGAGCATGGTCAACCATTCAATCAGTTGTGCCTCTGTAATGGAGTCCCAACAAAAGCTATGGACACTGAAGTTCAGTGAGCTTCCCTTGTTATCAACACTCTTGAGTCCTATGACCCCTGAAGTCTCCAGAGGAGATAATACATCCAGAATTTTAAGGAGAGGTCAATGACTTTATGTTTGGGCACCTCTCCAATCTCACCATGAAGATCCCTCCCTTTGTGGGACCCTGATTTCCTTTTCACAATAAAACTGTAATCATAAGTATATCAATTTCCTAAGTTTTGGTGAGCCATTCTAGAAAATAAGCTGTGAAGGGATAGTGGGATCTCCAAAATTTTTAGCCAGATGATCAGAAACAATGGTGGCTTGGGGAACCTTGAAATTGTAGCTGGAGCCTGAAGTAAGGGCTGTCTTGCAGAAGAGTGAGTCCTCAACCTTTGAATTTTGATCCTACTCGAGGTAGTTGGTATCAGAAGTCAGTACAGGGACATAAGAAACAGAAGTGTTTTTTCTTCATTCCTTCCATGACATCAGCTGTGGGAGGCAGGGATTTTTTTTTCTTGGATTTGTCCTGCATCCATCCCAGACTGCCTAGTCATGCCCAGATCATGTTTATCTCCTCATCTATTTGGCATTATAGAGTGAAACTGAAAAAAGGAATCATAATGAATATAAGAATTCTGAATTTTGAAACCAAAGAATAAATATATCAGTAGCTTTATTTAATTTCGAATTATATTAGTTCTGTAGCAGATAAAAAGAACTCCTTATTTTAAAGAACAAACATCTAATATAGCACTGTGAACAATCTGATAAAAGGTTTAACTTCAGAATAGAAAACTGGAAATTTTAAAACAATTTATTATTATTATTATTATTATTGATTTTGCCAATGTAATTCAAAACACTCAATTTGTGAGTAAAATTTTGTTATTTTTAAACCAAATTCTCATTTAGGACTACATTACGAGAGAATAAAATTCTTGTAAAGAAGTAAGGCTCTTGTTTGTGGAGTAAATATAGCTCTGTCTTGCTAAGTCAGCACCGTTATTTTTGTGGATGATTACTTTAATTAATTATATTTTCTTTATCAATTATCCATTTTTTCCTACAGTACATTCCCATGTGAGCTTTCTGTGACCCTTAGAAAATCAAATTATTTGTGTAGTAACTTAGCAAATATTTATCAAACTGACTGCCAAAATTACTTGCCAGTGATTTTTCCAGCATACAAGCGTATTTGTGGTCTATTTCAGATATTGCTCCTATCAGCACTCCTATTTTATTTCCAAGTATTCTCAAACATAATTACCACAAAATTCATTGTTCTGACAAAGTTCTGGCTAAAGCAATATAGTTATTTATTCACAAACTCGGATTAGAGGTGTCATTAGTGATGGGAAACAGGCAAAGGGCAAGACCCAAATCCAAAGAGGAGATTCTTCTCAAATTTTACCTCTCCCCATGGGTCCCTGCAAGGAACACCCCATAGAGGGAGTGGTGTCCATGGAATACGTGATAGTGGGAGTGGGGTCCCATTCACAGGCTGAGGGACCCTTTAAATCTACATCAGCGGTGCAAGGAGTGAAGAGCTACTTGCACTGAGCTGTTGAACTACTTTGGGCTAAAGTGGTTTCAAAGATTCAAATATGGCAGCAGCCACAGAGCTATGATGGGGAGCTATCTATTCTGTTATCTCAGGCACAGAGATCTGATCAGTGGTAGCCATGCTGTTATAGTCCCTAAGACTACTTTATAAACTTTTTACTTTCTTCCCCTTACTTGGTTTTAAATGGTATTGCTTTGAGTCTTAGCCTGATTATAAATTTCTCACTGATCAGCTCATGTCTCCCAAATTGCTGACCCATCCCTGTTTGCTTCAACTCAGAACTTTGGATTAATTCACTCTGATCACTGTTCTGATTTTAACCACATCACTTCAGGTGGAATTGGGAGTAACTAGAGTCAGAGAGATTCAACTGCACTACTTGGTTGATTTATGGACATCTTGCAGTTGAATTTTTAAAATTTTTATTTATGACTTTCAAAGCTGCAAGCCAAGCAATGTATTAAGTTCTTTGTATTATCAATTCTTAACTGCCTAAGACTTATTTCTATAAAAATTATTCATTATTTATAGATGAGACAAGTGAAGCACAAAAAGGTTAAATAACATGTCTATTGTTCATCAGCTAGCAAGTGGCAGAGTTGGGATTCAAACCTCAGGTTTTTAAATTGTTTTGCTCTGCTGTCTCAACCTCGACTTCGATAATTTCAGCTTTTAAAAAACAAGGCATTGTGCTCTAAGACTTATATTGATAGAAATAACTCACCTTATATATCATTTGACAATTTTCAGAACACTATAAAACATTATTATGCTAAATAATTTTTTATTTAACATAGCATATTTAAACATTTCTATGTTAAAATTTTATAAAAGCACATTTGTTTTGTACATGACCACTGATAAACAGCTTTTTGTGTATTAATTTATCCTTAAAGGAATAAATAAGTTTGTTTTATCCTTATGGGATTCATTTGACCAAAAAATTCACAAAACTTAAAATAATGTAACTTGGGAAAAAAAGGAAATCAAAACATTAAGTTAGTGAGGAGGGATAGATTTGGCATGTACCAGCCAAATCTGCAGAGTGTGGAAGGTAGCAACCCTGCTCCCCAGGTTAATGACAACTCAAGAAAGCACTGCTTTTATTTTTTGCAATCTGCAATTTGAGAAAGGTAAGAAATACTGTTTTAAATAAATGAGATCCATACCATTAAAAAAAAAGTTCTTAAACACCACTAAAGTCAATAATCATTAATAAAACATTATGTTTCCTATTTTATTCTGTATGCATTTTTTTCACATTCCCATTTCATCTTATTGTCTTATGATAATTCCTCTAGATAAATAGTAATGGACATTCCACTAAGATGGTGTGCCTTATGAGTGTTAATGCCATGTGAAGAAAAGGCATTCAGTCAAACTGAGAAGTGAAGATGACTAGGGAAGAGAGAGTTAAGCCTAGAAAATATGATTAGCCCTCTTTACTTGCTCTTTAGTATAGAATTGAACTGAGATATTTTAGCAATGACAGTTTCAGAGAAATTCTACTTTTTCTTTGCCTTTTCTAACTCTAGGAGCAAAGACAATAGGAATTTCAGCTCTTCCCTTGTGATATGGTTGCAATAGTATGGGAAGTGACCTAAGTGAACATAACTGAGAGATCCAGTACCCCTAATACCCCTTGATCTTGGCTAAGCAGAATGGTTCAGATTCCTTCATAGAGCTGTTAGATAAAAAAATGCATCCTTATGATTAGCTGCAGTAACTTTCTATATATTTACTCTACATACAGAAATGTGAAAAGTAAAATATAATAGTAATTTAAAAGCAAATACAGCACATTTATTTATTTATTTTTATTTTTATTTATTTATTTATTTATTTTTTGTGGTGCTGGGGATCAAACCCAGGGCCTTGTGCTTGTGAGGCAAACACTCTACCGACTGAGCTATCTCCCCAGTGCCTACATTCATTTATTTTGCTGTTTGGACTGTCTTAAAGCATGGGTACTGATGGAGGGTATATAATGTTTCCAGTTACAAAGATCATTAGGGGCCAATATTAAAACTGTATCTAGGGCTGGGGATGTAGTTCAGTTGGTAGAGAGCTTGCCTCACAAGGACAAAGCCCTGGGTTCAATTCCCAGTACCACAAAAACAAACAAACAAACAAAAACTATATCTAAGTCAGGTGTGGTGTAGTCCCAGGGACTGAAGAGGCTGAGACAGGATTGCAAGTTCAAAGCAAGACTCAACAACTTAGCAAAATCCCAAACAACTTAGCAAGACCCTGTCTCAAAATAAAAAAGTAATAATAAAAAAGGGGAGAATGATGCGGCTCAGTGGGTAAGTGCCTCTGGGTTTGCTGTTACAAAAATAAATAAATTAATTAAAAAGTGCCAGCTTTAGCAATTTATTGGTTCAGTGGTTTCTCTTAAACACAAGGCATAGTGGATGCTTTGTTTAAAATACATTCCCTTTGAGATAAGACCCCCATATCATTTTATAATATTTATTAAAATAAAAAAGCAAAGCTCAAGATAAAATTGAATTCTCAGTCTTTCTGAATTGAAAAATCATGCCAGTTTATGGACCATACAGTATACACTACAGGGACAAACCAATCTCTAAGCACAGAATGGAAAATTTTTAATCAATCACATGTAAAAGAACACTGATAAATTAATTTTTAGAATTTTCTATGTCGCTTTCTAATCTTAAATAAATTTATCCTTAAGCTTGATATAGATTTTATCTTTAATTATATTTCTCAACTGAAGTTCTCAGATGGACCTAATTCATTCAGGTAAGTGAGATTGGTTACATTTCTTCAGGGTGTTCTATTGAGTTAAGTAATTTTCTCTTCTTGGATAAATCCATAATAAATAGCACAGTCCTGCACATTAATAAAAATCCATCTTATGAGAATATGTGCACAACCCTTATGTACTGATTTGTCAGTTTGGGAGATAACATTTCTTTTACTGGTGAAATGAATGTAGCTCTAACCTCCTGGGATAATTCCATTTAGTTGGGAGTATTAAGCATAGAACTCTTTGTTGTTCCTGAATTAGAGGTATTATTGGAATTCAGGAGGTCCATCTTGATGCTGGAGGACATGAGATGCTGGCTGGTTTCTTTGGAACAGGGACCACCAAACTGGGAAGTCCATGTGTATGGACCATTATCAACTGCACGGGAAAATTAGAGAGCTGTCCTGAAAATTTCACTGCCAAAGGAACTTGATGCACAGAACAGTACTGGCTCCAGTACCTCTAGGGAAAATATCTGAGCAGGAATCGCTGTTGCATGTGAAGAGTATTGCATATGGTTCCTGCTCATCACTGTGCAAGTCTGATCATCTCACTGCTTACTTAACAAGACCATTTGACAATAACCCTGGGAGAGGGGAAAGCTAAGTCAATCTCCTCGCTCTTCCTTTTCCAAAATTACACTCAGCTATCATCACTCCACACTTCAAAATACCTGGGTTCTTCCTTTTACATTAAAAAATAAATGTGCATGGCTATTAAGCACAAAGTATGCCCTTAACATTGAGGAAGTGGATTAGAGATTGGACACAGATTTCTGGCTTCAGGAAAATAAATCCAACAACTGGTCCTTCCCCATGATAATCTAGGCCATGGCATTATTCCTAGTTGCCAGCATCAACTCGCTAAAACCCCCATGAGAAAATAGTAACCTTTGCTGCTTGCTAATATCTGTTAGTATTTTCTCAAGAGAAAGAAGAAATGGGACCTTGATCTCTTTTTTCTCAGTTATTTGCTCTTTGCAAAATTTCTCAGACTTTTCCTAGCAAATCTTGTGTTGTTCTTTATTTCAGGAGTAGTGGGGTGCAGCAGTCAGCAAATTTTGTCAACCTCCAAAATTTGTTTTTTTGGCCTACCTGATTAAAGCTATTAAGGACAATGACTTTTAAATTAAGGGATTTTATTTTAAAGTTTTAAAACAAAATTTCAGGTAGAAAAATGAATATTTCTTTCAAAAAGTCTACTCCTACTCTTTTCCCATCAGTTTTGCCAAAGACATTTCAGGCGAAAACCTCTTCCCTGAATTATTCTACATTCATACTCTTAACATTTCCCTTAAAGGAAAAACATTGACCATAATTAAACTGTTGGGGAAGAGTAATTTCTTTTTAGAAAATCAGCATGAATTTGCAATGTAAATATAAACCTTTAAAATATGGGAATAACTTTACATTTGACCCAATCTTTGTAATCTTATAGAGAAAATGGTTTAAGTTTTAGCTATTTGAGGATATATACTTAGGTCTTAATTTCTTATTGGAAAAGATTTCTTATTTGGATATTTTCTTTAAAAAAATGAATTCTGCCAAGTTAAGTCCTTCAAAACTGAATGTTGTCTGCTTTCACAATCGCTGAGACCATTTTGATAGTTCAGTCCATGAAAACAAAATCAATTTATTCAGGCAAAAAGCTCAAAAGATTGTGCTGACAGATAAAATTATTTTAAGTTTTAAGAATCTCTTCTACATAAATTTAAAATAGCTGTTTATCAGAATATTTTGAAAGAATAAGCAAAACTTGAAATAATCTCAGACTATGAAGAGATAAAATAATTTTAATGTTTACTAAAAAAGAACTGAGAAAAATTTAAAGCATATCATTGCAGAAATGTGACTCACAACTTAGTTCAGAGCAGTTGGCCTGAGGAGGGGGCCTGGATTGCTTCAACATCTGCATCTCATGGATCCAGATTGCACTGTTCCTTTAGTTCCCAGCAGCCCATTTGGGAGGGAATCATAGTTTCCTTTTAAAATACAGAAGTATAGAAGACCTACAAATTTACGTTACTTTCAGGAAAAATAGGTTCATGTATCCTACACTCAACATTCCATAGCTCCATTCTTTGATACCAGGGTCCTGGCCTTTTTTCTCTTTATAAAGCAACAATGGTTATTTCTAATTGGTCAGAGACATTTTGGGCATGCTCTGTCTGAAAAATGCAGCAAAGGGACACTTTCACAAATTGAATTGCTAGTGTGACTCTTTACTACATTTGTTTTCTTTTGTTTATTGAGAGTCATTGTTAATGTCATTTATAAAATAATTCTGATCTTTAATAATGCATGGGAAAACCTTAGTATAGACAATGGATAACTGATAAAATGTTTTAAGCGTGAGGGTAAGATGATCAGCTCAATAATTTACAAAGTACGTTAAGAGCAGCTTGGCAGGTAGTGTGCAGTTGGGAACTAGGACAAACCAATACTGATGTTATTTGTAATAGCCTAAAGGTCAGAGTCTGAACTAAGGTACTGACTATGAACAAAGAGAATAAGGGAGAAATTCTAGAGAAATTTCTAAAGTAGAATTGCCAGTGTGATGAGTGATTAGATAGGTGAGGTGAAAGGATTATGCTGTTGGAAGCTAACTCCCAATTTTCTATTTTCTGAGCATGATAGTATAGATGTTAAGCAAGGAAGAAAACGTAAGAAAAGCAGGAAGAAGACAATTGCAACTGGAGAAATCAGGTCAGAGACCAGACATATGTGAGCTTAAAGAGATAGGACAGGACTGAAAATGTTGGTACTGGAGCTAGCACCATGCACATTACTTCAAATCATGGAATCTGATGAATCACCCAGGAAGGGTATCAGAGGCATTTGTGGTGATGAAGTTTGAAACTAAGTGGACCTGTTAGGTAGGAGATAGAGCATAGGGAAGGAACAGAAAATGTGGAAGGTAGGGCATTACCCTTTGGGCCCCTCAGACTGACCCAACACTCCACCTGAAACCCCTGTGAGGGGAAACTGGGCCATTTTGCAGTAAATGGGAGGAAGATAGATGATGGCAAGGGAAATTCAATATCCTACAGAGAAGGCCCCTATCTTGATCTTGAGCACCCTTAACTTGTTGCTTTTTAACATATAATTAACATTTTGGTGTGCTCCATGTCTGTGCATTTTGTGGGGAAAAAATTTATGCAGGCACAATAGAATAGAGATTATATCAAATTCAGCTGTCAATAGAGGTGTCAATCAACCCCAGATCCACCCAGGAGAGAAGGGAGAACACTAGCACAGCCCAATTAAAGCAAACTCCATTGCATAGATGGGGACTTGAGCTACTTTGCTAGCTCAACTCACTGGGTTCTCTCAGAGTATATTATCACTTTCAAACAATTCTATGCTATGGCTGCTTCTCTTATGTGCCTTCCTCAATTCTTTGTTGAAGATGCCAAGAACCTGAACCAGATACCCCATTCCTGTGCCCAGTAGCAGACCTATTCCTAGCACATAGATGTGTCTGAACACCTTTTGCATAGCATGGTGTGGGACAAGTCTGTTAAAGCTATACTACAGGAGGAAACAAAGAGAAGACTGAAAAGCACCTTATACTCGAGATAATTTTTGTTTTGCATGACTTCAGTCCTTTAGACCTTCATCAGATCTGATCATCCATGCTCAGTAAATGTGGTCAGACAGAAGAAAAGGTTTAAGGGGAGGAAATGGAGGGCTAGAGGGTCCGTGGCCTCAATGTGGATGAAGAACAAACATCGAGGATTGGCTAAATTGAAAGCATGGGAGGCTTTGATCCAGGAGAATCATACCAAAAGTATAAGACTTCAGGGTAAAATGAATTCACATAAATAGTCTATGGTATGTTCCTAAGAGAATAACTGAAGTCAAAGAGAGATGAAAATCCTTTGATCTGAAAAGATCAAGGAATTGAAAATAGGGACATGAGTTGCTTATACACATAAACATTGAAATCATGAGCTAAATCAGAATTAGGGTGAAAGATAAAACAGTGATCTGGGTATGCAAAGTTGTCAATTAAAGTGCACTGCATTAAGAAACAGTGTAGTTCACAGAGAAAAAGAAATATGGCTAGCTTGCATGGGATGCAATACCTGGGCAGGGGCAGAAGAATAGTGATCTAGAACTATAAAGTCCACTATGTTATCCACTAGCTTCACGTGGCTATGGAATACTTGACATGTATAGAGTCTGAACTGAGATGTGCTATAACTGTAAAATACACACTAGATATTAAAAAGTAGGATAATCAGAATGGCTACAAGTATCTAATTAATAGTTTTATATTGGTTTCAAGTTCAAAGCAAAATATATATGGGTATAATATATATATATATATAATGGGTAAAATGAAAGACATTATTATTATTGCTTCTATGTACTTTTCTTAAAGAAGGATATGAGAAAATTTAAAATTACCTTTATGGCCTGCAATTTGTGACTTATATATCTGTGGACAAGACTGTCAAAAAGCTTAAATGATTTCAGATAATCACTTTTTATCCTTTCTTCCTACTGAACATTGGTACATGAAAAATCCCAGGTCATATATTTTATGGTTTTGATACATAACTTGATAATATAGTAACATAAATAAAGTTATTTAAGGTAGATAAATGCTAGATAAGATAGAATATTGGGAATAAGTTTAAGCCCCACTTGTTACCATATTCTGAATTTGGTTAAAATTACAAAATTTGGTAGTACAACAACAACTGACACTATTCTATTAACCCTCATTCTGCCCTTACCTCCCCAATTAAGTTCCAACTGAGACTCTTTCTCACCTGGAAAGAGGACATTAGGCTGGACCATAAATCATGTTACAAGTGATATTACATATTATTTTAAGATAAAAATTAAAAATCTAAAATTTTAAAAATATACAGTCCCAATGTACTCTAATGTAACAGAATTGATTTAGGACACCAGCTATTTTAAGCTGCCACCTCCAACACATCTTTTCAAACAATAAACAACTCACAATGATATGTCATAGTTCATGTTCAAGAGGGATAAAATAATTCTCCCTTTTTAATGGCAGCACTTGTTTTTCCTTTTCACATTCTTTCCCACATCAAAAACAAGGCTGTATTTTCTAAAAATAATGTCATAGAATATTTTCTTTAAAGAAGTCACCCTTTTCTTTGTGATGACACTGTCTTTACAGATAAATACTGATATAATAATGCATGCTGACAACTTACAACAAAAGACAGCTTAAGTTTAAGAGCAGGCCACAGATAAAACAATAGTAGTGAAACGGTATGAGTCTAAGGAAAAGCCTGGTTAATGATACATAATTTATTTCACTGTTGCTAAAGCCAGGCCAAATATTTGGCAATGAGTTTCACAGCAGTCAGAGAAAAGAGGGAAACACATTTTGATGAAATATTCACAGTGACCATAAGATAAGACTAAACCAGTTACTTTGGCAAACTATGTCTTTTCCTAATAATGAGGCTAAAGAAAAATTCCTATTGTGGTTCTTTAAGAAAACATACTATATGATATTGTTTCTTTAGTTCAAGAGGGAATTTAAATTTTTAAAAATCTGTAATGGAATATCTACTGGCATAAAATCAGGCATAAAGACCAATGGAACAGAAAAGAGAGTCCAGAAGTAAACACAGGCATATAAGGTCAACTAATCTTTGAATGTACAACAAGAAACAGAAAGTCTGTCCAAAAAATGATGCTGGGAAGACTGGATATACAAATGCAAAAAATGAAATTGGGTCCTTGTCTTATAACACATGCAAAAGTTAATGACATGGATTGAAGATTTAAACATAAAACATGAAACTGTAAAACTTGGGAAAAGAGTGAAAAAACTCCTTGTTGTTGATCTTGGCAATGCTTTTTTGCATATGACACCAAAAATCACGGGCAAAAAAGAAAAATAGATAAGTGTGAATATATTAAACTAAAAAGGTTGTGTACAACAAAGGAAACAATCAACAAATTGAAAAGGCAAGCTACAGAATGGGAGAAAATATCTGATACAGGAGTAATACCTAAAAGACACAATTAACTCACATAGCTGAATGGTAGACTAACCAAACCATTCAATATAAAAATGGACAACAGACCCCAATAGACATTTCTCCTCTGATTTGAGAATGGCTACCTCTCCATATGAGCCAGTGGCTGAAATTGGTGTTGGTGTCTATGGGATGGTGAACAAGGACTGTGATTCCCACAGTGGGGGATCACCCACTTTGTGACTCTCAAGAGCGAGAGAGTCCACAGGAGCTAGAAGGGACTTCAGCACAGTTCATGAAGTGACCTTACTGAGGTGACTGGAGAGTTTTGAGCATCCTAGTATTGTATGACTGATGGGTGTCTCTGCCACTTCCTAGAATGACTGAGAAATGAAGATGGCCCTAGTGTTTTCTTCATGCCAGTTACATGATTCATTCAGTCCTAAAGCCAGATAACATTCTGGTGACAAGTGCTGGGCTATTTAAGTTGGCTGACTCAGACCTGGCCAGAATCTATAGCTACCAGATGACCCTCACACTTGTGACTATTACACTCCTGTACCATGCTGCCAGAGTTCTTTTGCTGTCTACATATATAACCCCTCTGGACACATGGAGTTTGGCTGTCTCTTTGCAGAGATGTTTTATGGAAGACCTGTCTTCTGTGGAAACTCTGAAAGTGACCAGTGGGGCAAAAATCTTTGACCTGATTGTGCTGCCTCTAGAGGGTGACTGGCCCTTAGGAACCTTTCCCCACAGAGGGCCTCACCTTATGCATTTGGTCATGTCCTCAATGCAGGAGTATGGGGCTCAGCCAGCTGCTGCTGGGAGTGCTGACTTTTAATTCACACAAAGGAATCTCTGACCTCTGAATCCCAAAGCACTCTTCCTGCATAAGGAAGAAAATGATCTGAATGGGCTATGGAGCGGCTGTCATAGGAAGACACTTAGAGTGGAGAGGACCCCACTGAGAAGGTACCTTCTGCTTTCCTCTTTGAGGCTATGGAGACTCTTCCAGCTTTTTCCAGAGAATGTTTTAATGTCTTAATGATATTATCCATCCCTCATATTTTGAGGCTTGTCCTTCTACTTCCCCCCTATTTCTCTGCACCTCCCTACCTTGATTTTGTGGTCCATTTCTAAACAGGAAAACAAAACAATACAAAGAAATATGGTCACAAATCATCAGCCTTTTATGATAAAATCATTCAACAAACTAAGTCTAGAAGGAAACTACCTCATTATTAATATGAAAACTATATATATGGAAAGTCCACAGTGAACATCATACTCAATGATTAAAGATTGAATGCTTTTCTTCCTTATAAGATCAGGAAAAAGGCAAGGAGGCCCATTTTTTGCCACTTCTATTCAAGCTAGTACTGGAAGTTCTATCCAGAGCAATTAGGCAAGAAAAGAAATAAAAGGCATCCAAATTGGAAAGAAAGAAGTAAAATCATCTGGGTTCAGAGATGATATGATCTTGTAGAAAACCCCTAAGATTCTACCAAAACTCTTAAAACCAATAAATGAACTCAGCAAGATTGCAGAATACAAAGTTAACACTTAAAAATAACTGAATTTCTGTGCAATAAAGAAGAACCTGAAAAAGAAATTAAGAAACCAATTCCATTTATAATACAAAAATAATAAAATATATAATGAATTGTTAATCAGGGATATGAAAGACCTGTAAACTGCAAAATACCAAACATTGTTAAAAGAATTAAGGAACACGTAAGTATATCTTAATGGATTGGAAGTCTTAATATTAAGATGTCTATACTACCCAAAGTGATCTACCGATTAAATAAATCCCTATCAAAATCCCAAGAACATAGAAAACATAGAAATAGAAAAATACATCTATAAATTCAAGTGGAACAAGGGACCCTAAATTACCAAAAGATATTGAAAAAGAGGAATAAAGTTGGAGGATCCAAACCCTGATTTTGAAACTTACTATAAAGTTACAGTAATCAAAGCAATGTGGTACTAGCATAAATATGACACATGAACAAAATAGAAAGCCCAGAAATAAACTCTTGCATGCATTGTCATGTGTATTTTGAGAAGGTTGCAAAGACATTTAATGGGAAAGACTTTTCTATTACTGGTGCTGGAAAAATTGGATATCCATACAAACAAAGCAGGAGGCTAGACCTTTACATAGTACCATATTAAAAATTAACTCTCGGTCAGGTGGGGTAGCATACATGTGTATTCCAGAGGATCTCAAGTTCAAAGCCAGCCTCAGCAACTTCGTGAGGCCCTGAGAAACTCAGTGAAACCCTGTCTCTAAATAAAATACAAAAAAGGGATGGGGATGTGGCTCTGTGGTTAAGTGCTCCTGAGTTCAATCTCTGGTAAAAATAATAATAAATAAATAAATAAATAAGTATAACTAAAAATGGATCAAAGGCCTAAAGCTATTACATTTTTAGAAAACACAGTGAAAAATTCCATGACATTGAATTTGGCAATTATTTCTTGGTAGGTACCAGAAGCACAACAATAAAAGAAAAATTAGACTTCATGAAAATTTTTAAAAATTGTGCATCAAAAGACATTATTAGTAAGGTAAGCAGGCAATTTGTAGAATGGGAGAATGTACTTTGAATCATATATTTGAGATAGTACTATATTTAGAAGAGATAGAGAATTAAAACTCAATAATTTTAAAAATGGGCAAAAGACTTGAATAGATTTTTCTTTGAAAAAGAGATACCAGTTGCCAATAAATACACATAAAGATACTCAATACCATTAATTATTAGGGAAAGGCAAATCAAAACTCTAATGAGATACCCCTTCATGTCCATTAGAATGGCTAAAATCAAAACCTAGAAAATAACAAATGTTAGCAAGGAAGCTGGAAGTATTGGAGAAGGAATATAAAATGGTACAGCAGCTATGGTTGGTCCTCTGAAAAACAAAAATAAATAAAACAATCCCCCAATTTAAAGCTGGGTCTCAATGAAATTTGCACACCTGTGTGCAAAGCAGCACTATTCACGATAGCTAAAATCTGGTAGCCACCCAAGTGTACATTAACTGATGAACTGATAAGCAAAATGGATACATATATACATATGTATATATATGTATATACATATATTATGGACCATGGAACAATACTAAACCTTAAAAATGAAGGAAATTCTGACATATACTGCACCACAGACAGATGAAACATAAAGACAATATGCTAAGGGAAATGAGCCAGTAACAAACAGGACAAATACTGAATGGTTTCACTTGCAAGAGGTAAGAATTATAGAGACAGAAAATAAAATGGTGGTTATCAAGGAAGGGAATTGGGGAGTGTTTAAGTCAGCTTTTTCACAACTATAACCAAAAGATCTGACAAGAACAATTTTAGAGGAGGAAAAGTATATTTGATGCTCACAGGTCTTAGTCCATAAACAGCAGGCTCCATTCCTCTGGACTCAAGGTGAGGCTAAATGAACATCAATGTGGAAGTGTGTGGTGGAGGGACCTGGCTGAGGATATCACACCAGGAAGCAGAGAAGAGAGGTTGGGGGAGAGAGAGAGATAGAGAGAGAGAGATAGTTCACCACTTACCAAGGACAAAATATGTACCTCAAAGGCATACCCCAATGAGCCATCTCCTCCAGCCATGCCCTACTTGCCTTTAGTTACCACATAATTAATCCCTGTCATGGGATTAATACACTCATTAGGTTAAAACTCTTATAACTCAATCATTTCACCTCTGAACTTTCCTGCATTGTCTCACACATGAGATTTGGGGGACACCTCACATTTAAACAATAACATGGTCAGAGGAAGAAAGTGGCATCATTGTTTAATAAGCACTGAGTTTCAGGTTTACCAGATGAACTGCATTATGAAGATGGATGTTTGTGCATTATGAGTGTATTTAATACCACTGAGCTGTACACTTAAAATGGTTAAGATGGTAAATTTTGTGTGATGTGTACTTGGCCATAATTTGAAAAACTGGAATAGAAGAATAAGGAGGAGGAAAATGAGAATGAGGATTATAGGGAGATTGAAGAGTTAATGGTTCATGAAGAAAAGAGCTATATGAACATAAGGAACATAAGGGTGATAAGGAACTATTTAATAGATTTAAACAAAAAAGAAATCAGACATGCATTTTAGAAAGGCCAATGGTATGAATAAAGAAATGTGCAGGGTAAAGCCTATGAGTAAGAAGAGGAGCTCCAATTCCTGCACTATTCAGGTGGGTTTGGGGAAGAGGAGAGGAAATGAGAGACAGGAGGGAGTAGTTGGGGATCAATTTAGTTATAGAGAGTAAGTAAAGATGATTTGATGATGGTGGGTTTTTTTTGTTTTTTTTTTTTTGTTTTGTTTTGTTTTTCCCTCTCTGCTGGGGATTGAGCCCAGGGCCTTGTGCTTGCAAGGCAAGCACTCCACTAACTGATCCATAACCCCAGCCCTGATGATGGTGTCGATCCCAAGTTTGATCATTAAAATATCAACTTAATCCTAAATATTTGCATCTTTTAAGCTTCACTGATATAGTTATAAACATACTAGTGTAACTCCTTGACAAATATAGCAGGAATTCCATTCATCTATTTTGGGTAGAAGATACAAAATAAATAGGAGTCAGAAATATCATTAGAACAGAAGTCCAGAATCACAGACTTCAGAAATTGTTCCTGTCATAGTGATTCTTAATCATGGATACACATAAACACCAAAGGAGTTTTTAAAAGTTAAAAAGCCCCAACTACAGAAATCCTGATATAATTGATGTGGGAGTTGAGCTCAGGCATTGGAATTTTTCAAGCTGTACTTGTCAAACATCATTCTGCATCAGAATTGTTACTCTCAGAGTTTCTAATTTGGGAGGCTGAAAGCAGGGCCTGAAAACTTTTGTTTCTAATAAGATCTCAGGTGCTGCTGCTGATTTGGGACCACATTTTGAAAACTAGTGTCCTAGAGAGAATCCGTTCCAACAGACAGTTAAAAATGAAATAATGTCACAGGCGGTAAAAGATTAGAAATGAATATTGCTTTGATTGAGATGTCAATAGAAAAAGGCAGTTTTGAATTCAGTTGGTAAAAGTTCAAGAGACAAAAAATAAAGGTTCAATAGGACAGAACATTTGACTAAATGATAAATTCAAGACAGCAAAATAAATAGAAAGTTGAATGAAATCTCTCCATTCTTAAAAAAGTAACAGCGCTTTCATCTTCTAAAGAGTATGGTTTGAGGTAAAATTTATTTTGAATGTATATGATTGGATAAGGCAAATATAAGAAGTAATTCTTTTAAAAATGGTGATTACTAAAGCTTATCTGTGTTGTTTTTGAGGCAGGATATTTACATACCTTAATTCTGGAATGGTTTTAATATAGAATTTGTGTATGTGACATCTGCATTTTCCTCTTACATTTTCTCCACTGTTGGCTCTTTTGTTGTATTTAAATGAATTCCGGAACTGAGATCATATAGGAAAAGAAGTGAGAGGCCCCTGCTAAAAAATTTTAATTCAAAATTATGGTATTCACAGAACAGTTTAAAGTCAATTAAAATCTTTATCAGCATGGTTTTTGTTCACACTTAGTTCTATGGACATTTAGAATTATTAGAGTCTTCTTAGAATATGACCATCATTTTTAAACACTACAGTGCTGTGTGAATTTCTCTGAAAAAGTTATTTTTACTAAACAATAGATTACTGTAGAAAATATAAGATAAACTGTAATTATTCATGTATGCTGTCAACTCTAAATGACCTATTCAACACAAATAACAAGTGATGTTATCTATAGTATTTTATGGTGTTCTTTCAGAAAAGAGGCATTTCCTGTTATTACTCTTGCAGCTTATCTGCATCCTAAAATATAATAAGGATGGATGAAATCATTCTAATTTTAAAACAACTATTTTGTTATAATGAAATTCCTATAAAAACCTTGTATTTTTAATTCCTGTGTCCTGTCAAGAACTTACAATTGTATTTAAAAACAATAAATGTTTGACTTCAAGAAAAAGATCATTGATAAAGTAACTCACTCAAGAATATTCAATATTTTTTTCACAAGTTTTAAATTTTTTCCTCCATGTTCATTCTTCATCTTATTTTCTTAAGCATATTTTCTTACAATTAGTTGATTCTAATTTATGCACTGTTTATATGTAGTAAATGGCCATGAATTCTTTAGGGAAAAAAGTGAGAAAAATAGGTAATAAATGGATAAGTTGGTGTCTGTTTAGATGGTGGGTTATACACAGGACAAGATGAGTTCTACAGAAAGGAAAGAACATGGAAGGGAGAGCAATGGAGGGGAAGAAAGAAGAAAGAAGGAAGAGAGAAGCAAGTGAGAAAAGAAAAGGGAAGGAATGAAGAAATTCCTATCAATATTTTGGGATAATGAAATGTTTGGATTGAGTTCTGGAAAAACCAAACACCAAAGCAAACCAAAACAATAAAAATGAGTTGGACAAGATCCACAAAGTATTCCTGTACTCCAGTATGTATCCTTTTGCTACTCCAAGTTCAACAGAGCCAAACCTTAATTTGTTTTCCCTACTTCCCTATTTTTCATCTGGTTCTTCTGTCTTCATAGTCTCCTATATAACGTGGTGAGGAGAAAAATAAGACACATACTCAGAAATGGACATATGAATTTTGAAGAATACTGTAAGCTTCAGTGAAACATTTTCACTCTGTATTCTCATCCATAGAAAAAGAAATAATAACTCTGTGCCAACCACCCCCATCAGACTATTAGGATATGCGAAGATGACAGATGTAAAAATTCTATTTCACTCAGTGGATTTTTCTTTCTCTTATCTTTAAGAAACAACCATACCTGTGTTTACCCTTATAGTCACTAGCATATAATTTTTAAGTTCAAACTTACATAATAAACCTAGTTTAGTTTCTTGCCATCTACTTCCTAAGTTGCAGAGGGAATTATTATCCTACTTCTCCACTTTCAATTCCATTTTCTCTATCTCCTAACATACCTCTTTTCTGACCTATATTATGATAAAAATACCTTCTCCAAAAATGCTTCTTGTCATGTCACTTCACCATTTAAAATGTATCGGTGTAACTCAATACACACAAGATCATAACCAAATTTACACTCAAGCTCAAGTGTCTTTAAGTTGGTTAACTTCTAATTTGGCTTTCTGCTCCCTTGAATTCTGCAATTTTATGTGTATATATGTATATATTATATATATATGTATGTTTATATATAAAGTTTACATATATAAATTATATATAAATAAATATATAATTATATAAATATATTTTAATCAGGTAAGCAGAAAAATCCAGGGATTATTCATTAGAGCTCATTTGTCCATACTGTTTGCTTGTATTTATATAAAGTTCTAGAAAATGTGAACTTACTTGTAAGACAGAAAATAGATTAGTGGTTCCCTAGAACCACTATATATATTTTTTAGGTATCAGGGATTGAACCCAGGGGTGCTTAACCATGAGCTACATCCCCAGCCCTTTTTTAGATTTTATTTAGAGACAGAGTCTCACTGAGTTTTTTAGAGTCTCACTAAATTGCTGAGGGGTTTTGAACTCACAATTCTCCTGCCTCAGTCTCTGAAGCTGATGGAATTACAGGTCTGTGCCACCATGCCTGGTGCAGAAAAATATTATTATAAATATGAAATTAGTTTGCACTAGTTGTAAAAAAAATGTGCAATACAAAAAGAACAAAGTAAAAAGTAATCCTTCACTCTACTTCCAAAAAATAAAATGCTAAAATTTTGCATTCTCTTAATCATTTTTCCTTTTCTAACATGGTTAACATATAAAAATAATATCTAGATACATACATTTGAGTGTGCTCTCATTTTATTTCTTATTTTATGCTGCATAGCTGCCCATGAAATTTCGTATTCTTTAGAAACCTAATGTAATGCACACCTAACATTTAAAGTTGAATGTATCGACATTTAATCTCAGTTCCCACTCCTGCTATCCCTTACCTCTTACCTTTCCTATCCATATTTTCCAAAAGCATTTTCTAGGATCATTTTCTCTATTTATTTTTTTCCCTTTCAACCTACTGAAAGCCAACTTTTACCTCAATGTTACAAGAAAGCATTTAATCAGATAAGCAGAAAAATCCAGGGATTATTCATTAGAGCTCATTTGTCCATACTGTATGCTTGTATTTGTATAAGTTCTAGAAACTTATAAGACAGAAAACAGATTAGTGGTTCCTTGGAGACTGGCAGGGGAACAGCAGAAGGGAGTGACACTAGGGAACTTTTGAGGATGATGGATATATTCCCAAGGATTGTGATGATTATTTCCTGGGTAGATACAAATGTCAAAATGTATCAAGTTGTATAATTAGATATGTGAAGTTTATTGTATGTCAGTGTTACATCAAAAAAGCTGATGAAATAATAAATGGATATCTTTCAAATAGCTTGCTCACTTTTAATTAAATTCAACAAACTACTGTGCTCCATGTTATTAAAAAAACTATGATGAGTGAGATATAACCTGTATATAAGCTGTTTAAAGTTAAAGGTTAAAACAAGGACCAACGCAATCAGATTGTTATTTGAAGAGAGAAAGATGGAGGGAAAGGGAGAGAAGAAACAGCTATACCTTCACTCTTCAGGCATTTACTAAGTATTAGGGTTTAGATATGGTGTGAGTGTGTCCCCCAAAACGTCATGTGTTGACACTTAATTCCCATTTTGAGGTTTAAAGGATGGAAATTTAATGTAAGGCACTTAAAGGTGCAGTCTTTGGAAAGTGATTAGGTTCACATAAGGTCATTAGGGCAGAGCCCTCATGATTGATTCTTAGTGATTTTATAAGAAAAGAATAAAGAGACCAGAAGACACCCATGTGTTCCCTCTCTCCTGTTAGGTGATGCTTTCTACCACCTTGGGACACTGTTAGCATGAAGACCATCCTTGGATGTAGCCTCTCAACTTTGGACATCCAGAATCCTGAGGCATAATAAACTTCTTTTCATTAAAAGGAATCCAGTCTGTAGTATTGTGTTACAGTGAACAGCAAATGGATGAATAAATATCTCTAACATGCAAACTGCTATTAATGTGGCTACTTCATTGTGGTATGCTGATTTTAAGTCCTTAGGATAAAAACGGAGAAGTGGGATTGCTGGGTCAAATGGTGGTTCCATTCCAAGTTTGAGGACTCTCCCTACTGCTTTCCATAATGGTTGCACCAATTTGCAGTCCCACCAGCAATATATGGGTGCATCATTTTCTCCACATCCTCACAAACAATTATTGTTCTTGTAGTCTTTTTTTTTTTTTGTATTTTTTTTTAGTTGTTGATGGACTTTTTTTTTTTTTTTAATTTTTATGAGATGCTGAGGACTGAACACAGTGCCTCACACATACTAGGCAAGCATTCTACCACTGAGCCACAACCCCAGCCTATGTTACTTGTATTCTTAATAACTGCCATTCTGACTGGAGTGAGATGACTCAGAGTAGTTTTGATTTGCATTTCTCCAATTGCTACAGATATTGAACATTTTTTCATATATTTGTTTATTGATTGTATATCTCCTTCTGTGAAGTGTCTGTTTAATTCCGTTGCTCATTTACTGATTGAGTTATTTAGTTTTTTTTTTTTTTTGGTGTTAAGTTTATTGAGTCTTCATATATCCTGGAGATTAATGCGCTAAGGTGCATGTGGTAAAGATTTTCTCCTATTCTGTACGTTCTCTCTTCACATTATTGATTATTTCCTTTGCTGAGAAGAAACTGTTTAGTTTGAATCCATTCCATGTAGAATATCATGCTAAGTGAAATAAGCCAATCCCCAAAACCCAAAAGGGAAGTGAAGGGAGGTGGTGGTGAGGGTAGGAAGGGTAGTAGAATGATCAGACATTATTACCCTATATGCATACATGACTACATGACAGATGTGATTCTACATCATGTACAAACGGAAGAATGAAAAGTTATACTCCATTTATGTATGATGTGTCAAAGTGCACTCTACTGTCACGTATAACTAATTAGGACAAAACAAAAAGGCCTAATACTCTAAAGGCAAGTAGGAAGAAAGAATTCTGATGTATTAGAAAAGAACATTTGACCTGAACTTAAAAATTGCACAAATATGTATTTCAATGAACATCAAGACTGGAAAGAACTCTTACACCCATGGAAATAGCATGAAAAATTCCCAGAAGTAAGAGAGTTTGCCTAGTGTGGTTGGAGAATAAAGTTTTCTCTTCTTGCATTGTTGGTAAATAGGATATATAGTAGAAAAGTAACAGGAAATTAAGCCAGTAAGGTGGGGTTGTGATTATATTGTGAAAGGAAAATGGATACCTTAAAAAACAGTTTGGAATGGATTCTATAAGCAAGCAGTAACAACAGTAACCTGAAAACTACTTGTTCAAACCAATTATGAGATGGGTCCCAAGTAATTTAATTATAATTATTGTACCACCCATATTTGTAAATAATATACTTTTAAACATTTGACCAAGATTTTTCTATAATAACATCAAGCTTAGTGAATCATTTCTTTTCAATATTCTTTCTTGAGTGTGAGAATTGGGTGTGAAATCACTATGGTGAGTTGGACAATTTCAATAATCTTTGGAATAATCACATGGATGATTATTTACATAAACATTATTTACGTAATGTTACATAACTCACAAAAGTGAGTTATGTAAACTATGGCAGGAAGATTATATATGTATATGTACATAGAGAAAGAGAGAAGAATCATTAATCAAAGTAATCAAAATAAGGTCAAATCAGGTGAAAAATTCTAGAATGCATTAAGTATGGAGGAACAGATAAAATCAAGAAAAGTTAACACAGAAGAAACAGTGTTAAAATGTGAATTATTTATAGATAAGATGTTCTAGGAAAATTTAATATGAAAAAGTTGTATACATTATTTGAAGATATCTCACTAATGATTCCAGAGAAATGACACACTTGCATGTGTGTCATATAATCACAATAGGTGTATAGAAGTAATATTCAATAACATCAAAAACCCAGGAAAAACTCTAAAATTTTCCTCCAAAGAAATTACAGATCAGGTAACAAAAAAGAAAATGGTCATATTAATATTCTTAAAAAAGGCAGTATAAGGAAGTAATTCATCTCCTGAATCTAGGCTCTGTGAAGCTAACTCTAGAAGATAAAGCAATACATTTAACTTCTCCACAGCTCAGTTTTCTCACTTATATAACATAGATCATAATAATTTCTATATGATAGGATTTTAGGAGGACTAATTATAGAGAATATATAAACCCCATTAAAATATGGCTAGATATAAGACAGGCACTATATGGCTAATATTATTATGCTCAGATTTTTTGGGAATGATATTTGATAGAGGAAGATAATTAAATAACATTTTTAAAGTGCTTAAGAAAAGAAAGGTGATGTTGGTATTTTATATCTACTTGAATAATCATTTAAATAGATGGGTAAAAGAATAGAAAAATATAAGAAAGAAATAAGGATTAATATATCAGAGATGACATTAATAACACAATTATATATTGATTAGTAATTATCATTAATGCCCTATCCAAAATTTATTGAAATACAAATGGATGTCAAATATTATTTTATATTCTTTACCCATATTTACTTATTTAGTATTCATGCAAGACCCATGTGGCAAGGTAGAGTTCACCAAAGGTCACCCTGGGGAGATCCTGATAGGCCATCAGTTACCTATATAGTAAGCCTTTGTAAGGTTTGTGAATGTGAGGCAGGTCCTAAATAAAAACCATCTGTTCCTTGTTCCCTTTTTTGAGTCTTTCCTTCATGAAAGTTTGTTTACAGATGTTATCTCTGAGAAAGGGTCCTTGAGAGTGGTTTCTGTGGAGGCAGAAATCATTCTTTCTAGAGAGTTTTGATTTTGGTTATTTATACTGTTGTGTCCTCTTCTACATTAAAAAGTCAGTTATGGATCCCAATTATGAGTAAAACCAAATATTTTGTAACAAATGATTGGCATTAGCTGGTTGGCAATCACAGGGAAGTGTGTGCACAACACAGAGCTTGACTATTTGTGTTGGCCAAATTTTACACATTACTCTCAGTGTTTGAGTCATACCAGGGAATGACTAAAGATACAGAAAATAATGTTAGAGACCTTGGATTTCGACTGGGTAAGAAATAATAATCACTGGCTAACTATCCAGAGCCTTGAGTCTATAATGATGAAAGAAAAGAGCTTAAGGAGAAAATCGAAGGAGAAAAAAAAAAACAAAGAGAGAGAGCATATACATTCAAGTGTGGTCATGGCGGCCCCAGTAATTTAGACTTAGATCTGTAGGTGTTGGGTGGAAGCTGTCCATGTCCTGCAGTTGCCATCTGGAAATATATTTTGTGGTGGAAGATGCCTTCCTCCAAAGGTCATGTGCTTCTGAACAATTCTCAGTAATTCCTAATTTTAAATCTCACAGAATGTCAATCCTGTTGTCAGTGGGTTAAACCTTGTTTGTTTTTAGCTGGGAAACATGAGTCCAGGTATCTATTCCCTCCAATTTAATAACTGTTCTAGTCAAAATTTCCTTCGCTTTCTTCCCAGTGTTGTTCCTAGGGATTTCTTCTATGCTGTTTTTCCAGATGACAAAGTCTTTGTTTTTCAGGTCATGTACAAGCTATTTGGGAGACTGCGAAGGAAGTGCAACTCAGACCTTTTTGTGATAACACTATGTTGCATGAATTGCTTGTAGTTCTTTGCCATGTCTACCCAAAGGATGAGACTACTGTGGTTCAGATGTGTCCCCCAGAAGTTCATGTGTTGGAAACTTAATCCACACACTCACATGTTAATGCTATTTGCAGATGAGGCCTTTGGAAAGTAATTAGGATTAAATGAGGCTATGAGCATAGAACTTCCATAACATGAGTGGCTTTATAAGAGTGAGAGACCTGGGTCAGCATACTGGCTCTGTCTGGCTATGTGATGCCCTCCCCCATGATCTGATGCACGAAGCAGGAAGGCTTCACCAGATACCAGTGTGCCAGATTCTTGGACTTCCCAGACTCCAGAATTATGAGCTTCTTTCCTTTAAAAATTAATTATCCAGTCTGTGTTATTCGGTTATAACAATAGAAAAGGGACTAAGATCCTGAAATTGGGGGAAAAATATTCAACTTCAAAGGGAAACTTGTGATATGTTCTTGTGGCCGGTCAATGGGTACTAATTTTAGTTTTAAAATCCTACTAGCTTTCTGCACTTATCTGGAGGATTAAAGGTGATAGGGTCAATAAAACTTCTGAATAAACAGTAAGGCTTTGCTAAGGTCTCTAGTAACTATTCCAGTGCTGGAAAAAAAAAGCCCCAAATCAAGTAATATTTTTATTACTGTCAGACCATACCATTCCAGGAATAAAAGGTTCACTCTACCTTGGAAATTAGCAAACACTGACTATTTGTCCAAAATCCATAGCAAGGGGAAAACTGTATGGAATCCACTGTAAGTGTCCAAAGATTTTTTGATACGTGAGCTCTTATTCACATCCTACCTTTATAGACATATGCTGTTGCAGATAGGACATGTCACCAGAGAGGTTTTCAGCAACCTTAGTAAAATTTTCCTACCAATGTTGATAAATGTACCATGATCATTTTGTCTTTGAGTTGGTAATTTCATGTAAAAACGTTTGCAAAGATTCAACTGAAGGCCTCTACTGACAGCACAGAGTCATTTTGAAAGTGACGCAGTTTATCCTCATGCCTTTTTTTTTTTTTTTTTTCAACAGATCTTCTCATACTGAAAAACAGGGACAATGCCACAAAAAATATTCCCCAGTAACAGTCTGAAAAATATTCCCCTGTAACTATTCTCCAGTCCCAGGATGAAATGAGGGGAGGATCTGGATTATGAGACATAGTTGCCATGTGAGAAGATTAACTCTGAGGAAGAGGTTGTGTGATACTCATGGGGCTTTTGGTTGGTACTACTGTGTCTGTATCAAACAAAAATATAGACGGACATTCTTCAATATTTAGACTTTCCTTGGGAGTTTACTAGTCAATGGGAAAATGAGTGCTTGATACCCAATGGAGCAGCTTCATTGTTTTCTTCCCTTCCTTTTTAATTTTGCTCGGTGAGTGCTGGAATCCTGGCAGGAGGACTACTTTTCATTCTAGTTTTCACTTGTATATTAAATCTCCTATTTCTCTGCCTTAGGTCATTCAGAGAAAGCAAGACAAGAGCTGGGGTTCCATCTGCTGCAAGATCTATACCTGAATGAGTTCTGAAGGTGTGTAGAAACATCACCCTGCAGATTACAACATAGCCATCCCTTTGTTTGTTTTGATGGAAGTCCTCCAAAAGTTTTGTGTTTTTATGGATTTTCTAAACTCTTCTGGTATTAACATGGGATTTGGAATCTCTTCCGTATTACTTAATGTATTTACACTGCCTTTTTCATTCCATTTTATTTCATATGAAGGTCCTAATCACATGTAAGTCAATCCATAGAGATGGGGGAATCCTGAATTATATGTTCCTAGAACCATGAAAATTCTCTGTAAATGTATGCCTACCCCACTTTAACTTTAAAAAGTCTTTGAAAATGACTCAGCTCAGACTACAACCAGGGTTTAAAATCCATCACAAGGGGCTTATTCTGACTTTGCTACTTTTAGTAGCCATTTGAACTTTCAGACTTTCTGGTTGGCCAGAAAAAAAGGGAAGCTAGTCAGAAAGAGTATTGGGACAATGAAGGACCTAGGATGGGAGAAGAGGAACAGTAAGATTAAAGGTTAAAGTTGTGACTTGGGCAAATCTAAAGCAGAATATGCCTTTCATATTTTTAAAGTTCTCTTGTATGGAAGAAACTCTAAGGCCATTGTAGAATTTGTATTTCTGTTGTAAGCTTTCTGAGACCAATCATAAAATACAGGTCAAACGATGTGTAGAATTTAACTCCAACTTTACTAATGACAGACAGCAGAGTGTCTGCCACAGGGTGAGAGAGAGAAAGAGAAAATGTGTGTATGTGGAGGAGAGAGAGAGTGGGGAGAGAGAGAGAGAGAGTGAGGAGAGAGAGAGAGAGAGGAGAGCGGAGAGAGAGAGAGAGAGAGAGAATGCAGATGGATGGGAGAGAGAGAGAAAGAATGGTGGTGGAGCCATTCTTAAGTAGTTGCATTTCGTGCGCTAGTAACAACCGACCAATGGCTGGCGAGGAGGTTTGTGGGCTAACAATCTGGACCAATTACTGGCTAGGACATTGGCAGACTAACAATCTGGCTTGTGAAAACTGTGTGGGGAGGGAGAATAATGGTGGAGCAAAATAGAAGATCTGATGCCAATATCTAAAGCACCTTTCAAATGAATAATTTTATTCTTATGAGAAATTCAAATAATCATTGAAAATTCTAAATTACTGTTGGTAAAATTATGCCATTAAAACACAGTCACATGTATTACAGTGTAAATATATGTAGGAAGCAGGAATTTGTCTTGGAGGAGACTTGAACTTGGTTTAGTTTGAAACAAATACATAAAAGTTTGGCAATAGTTGATCAAATGAGTTGTTTGTGCACCTCATGTGCTGGATTCCCTAACCAAATGGCTATTCAATTTCCAATGGAAAATCTGGTAAATCTGCAATTTTGGGAAGGGAGGAAGTCTAGACAACAGATCTCTTTCAAAATCAGCTTCTCAAAGACAAAACAAGACTTCAGAAAGTTTTATAAGCTTTTAGTAAAGTTTTTGACAATATTCATCCAGTGAATGTCAGTCTGATGAGACACCTTCTAAGCATCTAGCACTTGGGTTGGCTCAATGAATTCACTGAACAAACTCTATTCTTATTCTCTTTCTTACGAACTTCCTATTGTCCATTCCCTAGCATTAACAAAAAGCAATGTTGTTGATAATGTAGAAGATTTCTATTAGGGATAAATACTTTCAAATCTGATCAAATAATTGAAGGAGATCTGACAGGGAATCTTAAGGGACAAAATACACTGGTCAGTGATAGCTTAATGAAAAGAAATAGTTACTGAAATCTAATGTGGGATGTATCCTGTGATTGTAGTCCGAGAGACACCCTGAGCAGGGGCACTGAATGACATAGCTGGTTTGCATATTTCTGAATGGAGGGTCTCGGGCTTGAGCACTAAGGGAGATATGATAGAATCTCACTGGGACTTCCAGGTTGTTTTGAACTGCCCCAAATATCAGCAGGAAACATTTTAATAATGATGAAAAAGCTACATTTGACAGAATTGATCACACAAATGGAGAATATCACTTTAACAGAGTCTTAGCAGTGTCTTAGGGTAAGACAGAGGTAGAAAATTGAGGTCTTTGGGATCTGGACTCAAGTAGTTTTAAGGTAGATCTTTCAAATGGGACACTGAAAAGGACTGGGCAAAATTAATGATATAGTAGTTTAGGTTTGGTCCACATAGTTCAGCAAGGGTCTTGATAGGTAAATTGTTATTGATATGCAGGCTGTGGGTCAGAGTGAGATTTACTATTTTCTTCAATACACTGATTTGCCGGCATTTCCCAAAGCAAACAGTGCTTTTAATTACCTGTTACCCAAAAGAAACAACTAAGTCATGCTGACACAAATGGTCTATATATCTAAGTCATGTTCAGAAATGATCTTAATCCTCAAAGTCTACAATAGGGAAAAAAGCAGACTTTCAAAGCTGGAGATTATATGCTAGTAAAAGGAAAATTAGATCAAAATGAAATAGCACCAAATTTGTTTCAAAATAAGGTCAAAAAAGTACCAAATAGAAAAAGAGATTAACAATTATAATTGAAGATTTTTAAAAGTCACTCCTACAAAAGATTTTAATAAAACAAAGAATAAGCTCAAAATTAATACCCAACCAAGAAGGAACACATGGAATTAGTTGAAATGATCAACCATGTACTTGGCCACAAAGAAAGCCCTGATGCATTTCTAAAATCAAAATCATTTGCAGTATGACTAAATATAAAAAATATAAATTAGTAACAAAAACTCTGTAAACTGGAAAGAAAAAAACCCAATTACTAATGTTTTAATTTAGAGAAAAGAATCATAAAGCATTTAGGATATATTTACAACTGATTGTCAAACACAACCATATAGATCAAAATTGAAAAAAAATAGGAAAGGCAGAATGTAGAACAAAACTTTTTTTTTAAAAATACATTCATCATCCACTAAAAAGATGAAAAGCAAATGATCTGATCATTCTATAAGAAAAATTTGAATTAGAGCAACAAAGCAAACCTAAAGAAGCCAAAAAATAAGGAAATAAGGAAATAACTGATATCAGAAAATAAATGAGATGAGATGACCAAAGTGGATATTAGAGAATGTACAGTAGGCATAGTATTGTCATTCATCGTCAAACAAAGAAAGAAGAAACCCAATAAGTAAAATAGAAAGAGGTGTTACTCTGGTTGGAGCCCTCTTCCCTTACCCTCTTTCCTCAGTTTCCACTGACCGAAGACTATTTTCTGGAAAAACAACAACCACCACCACAACAAAAGCAATGCCTCCTCTCAAACAAAACAAAAGAACAAAACCCCAATACTGGTTTATAAGCACTGTTGTAAAATAGGTCTTACACTAAAGCAGACTCACAATCAGAAGAAGGCCCTTCTTAAACTTTTTTTTTTCCTAAGTAGTTTTATGTGGTGCTGAGGATCAAACTCCAGTGCTTCACATGTCCCAGGCAAACTTTCTACATTATAATTGAGTCACACCCCAGCTTCTTCCTTAAACTTTATAATATGCAGGTGGGATAAAGAATTTTCTAGGTGGTAAGAAAAATAAAAGTCCTGAGCAACTGTCCCCTTTTTACTTTTAAAACATTCTTGAAAACCTAATGCAATATTGTTTTCAGAGACTGTTTTTTCAACTCACATTCACCTTTGCAGCATTTACTTAAAAGAATAGTAGTAGGAAGGTAATATTTTTCAGAGGAAAAAAAGCATATGCTACTGCTCTATTCAACAAACTAATACATTTTGATACATTTTTAATTTGTTGATTTTGCAGTATTTACACAATGCTAAGCCCAGATGGGTGTTGGAAATGATTGAGCTTCTCAACTGTGGTTGCCTATTAGAACCCTTCTGTCCAAGTCTTACCTCAGAACAGTTTAATTTGGATTCTGGTGATGGGCTCAAGAATCTGAGTTGCTGAAATCATTGTGATTACAAAAGCAATCATCATTGAGACTCATTGGACTCCTGCAAGTTTACAAGGTAACTCCAACTTCTATTTAAATATTATCCCAGTCAATCCTTAGCTCTTCTCTTTCCATAGCTTTATCAATTTCTGAAGACAAATCTAGCAAATTGGTCAAATATGTATATAGCAAGAAGACAGAAAGAGAAGTGATAGATTTACAATGTAGCGATCCCAAAAATCTCAACAAGTTATGATGGACTTACTGTAACAGGAGTGAATTTCATAAAGACAAATAACAAAGTTCAAACTTGGGCACAGTAAAACTGACCCTGCCCATACTGGATGCAAGTTAGTGCAGATGTGAGCACAGAGCAGTATGCATGAAAATTATAGAGGAACTTGATGGAGTAGTTTTGCTACTGGAATCCTAGGGCAGAGGCCTAAGTCTGGGGATCCCAACAGACCAGATTCGGTCACCTGTGGACTGGAGAGTTCCATCAGAGAGATAAGTGGCAGTGGAGAAGGGAAGAAGTTTTTTTAATGTGACTACACTGGGAAGAAATGGAGACTAATCTCCAAAGCCATGTCTTCTTGGTACTGAAAATAGCTCCAGGAATATATAAGTGAAGAAGTAGGAACAGAGGGCAAGAGGGATGCACGATCAAGCAATCTTTGTAAAACTGTGGTCCAGCTGATCACAGGTCTGGTTATATGGAGTCTTGTTAGTGCTGGGAAAATAGTTGTTACTTGGGGAGGGAACAATTTGGTCCCTCATGAAATAATTGCTCCTGCTTGAGGGGCAGCCTCTGTTCATATGATGGGGTGATGTGTCTGCAAGTTTCGCGTTCCTGGAATTTCTGAGGAGGAGCAATATCTGAGAAGAACAGGCTAGAGGAGCAAAATGGAGTCAGGACAAGACTGGGTCCTCCTTCAAAGCCCCAATCTTTCAGTTTGAGTCAACACTCGGACTTGGCTGCCAGAAAGTAAACTTGATCCAAGGCTATATCAACAAATATGTTCTGTCTGCACAAGGAAGAGCCTTTTCTGCATGTTTATTGGAACACGTTAAGTACTGAGCCATGTTCTGAGCAGTATGCTTTATGAGAAAGTGGAGCTGTCATCTAGTGGAAAAGTATATTTAGCTGGGAGGAGAGCTAGCATAGTGAGAACATGAGTGGTATTTTGAAAATATCTGAGGAACTTATATGTGGTAGATTAGTTTTATCATGTAAAAACTCCAGAAATCAAAAGTAATAGACACAAGGAAACACTTCAACAATATTGACCTTCAACTAAGGAAATGGACAATCACACATAGCAGAGGGTTTCCTGTTGTTGAAGGTATTTAAGTCTTCAAATAAATGATGGATAAGGAGAGTTCCAAGTGTTCTAAAGATCTAAATCACATAAGGAAGTCTCTTCACCATCTAAGATTTTCGGAACCTATAAGATTAGCATATTTAATGTGGTTTGGGAACAAAAGTGAAATTTTCATGTTCTGCACGCTGTCAAAACTCCTTACCTAGATCCTCTACAACTTCCCCACCTTGCTAGGGGACTGCTAGTGCCACCAGCATCACAGGCCCTGGGTACTTTTCTGATGGGTAAATGCTGTCACTTCTCTGCAGATGTCATGGCTTTCTATAATGTTTATCAGGAGCTTCTCTTCATCATTCAGTTTCTCTTGCTAACCCATTTTGTTGCAGAAATTGACTCTGCGTCTTTTGGTTCTTCAGGAAAGTTCTGGTCTTTCTCTCTATCTGCCAGAAGTTTAGGATTTTAAAACGGCCATTAGCATCTATCCCAACAGGCTACTCTGCAGTCTGTGAAGTCCTGTTGTTCTTGCTTCACCAGGCATCTTCAAGTTACCCAGAAAAAAAAACAAAGTGTGTGTGTGGGGGGTGGGGGGGGGGATGCGTTTTCCAAGGTCCGGTTGGGTCTCCGCCATAGTGATGACTTTCTCCTGAAACTTTTAGAACTCTCTTGTAAATCTGCTAGGGTCGCTGAGGACCAGGCGTGCCTGGAATAGGACAAGAGCCTGGGGGCTGACAAGGACAAAGGGTCGGCTCTTTTCTACTCATGATACCTACTTTCTCCTCGCTCCAACTTTGCCGAGAGTGGTGAAGTGACCTCTTAGGCTGGTCCCACGAATCACCCGCCCCAAGGATGAACTTGCACCTCCGGCCGTCCGCTCCCAGGAGGGGAGGGAAGGAAAAGCCGGGGAGCGGGAAGGAGGTGGGGCCGCCCGGGAGGAGGCGAGGGAAGTGGGGAGCCGCAGGGAGAGAGCTTCCGAGGGAAAGTGAGAGGGGAGGGCAGCCCGGGCTCGGCACGCTCCCTCCCTCGGCCGCTTTCTCTCACATAAGCGCAGGCAGAGGGCGCATCAGTCATGCCCTGCCCCTGCGCCCGCCGCCGCCGCCGCCGCCGCCGCCGCCGCCGCCACTGCCGCCGCTCAGCCCCGCGCGCACTGGAGGCTCGTGCGCCGCGGCGCTCCCGGGCCTCGCCGCCGCCGCCGCCGGGCGCCCCGCCGCCCCGCTCGCGCCACCCGCACCGCCGCCGCCGCCTCTCCCGCAGCTCCCACTGTGCGGCTCGCCTCACTTCGGAGAAGGGGAGGGAGGAGAGGGAGGAAGGGGACAAGGGCTCTGGTGGCTCTGGAGGAGTTGAACATTACGGGGTGTTTGGGCTTTCCCCCCCTCTTTTGCAAAAGGCAAAAACAAAAACGCGAACCGAGGAGCCGTCCTCCCTCGCCCTCGCTTCACCTCGCCGGCTCCGAATGAGGGGAGCTCGGATGTCCGGTTTCCTGTGAGGCTTTTACCTGACACCCGTCGCCTCTCCCCGGTACCGGCTGGGAGAGCGACTTGCAAAGTTGGGAACGCAGAGCCCCGGACCCGCGCCCGCCGCCTCCGGCTCGCCCAGGGGGGTCACCGAGAGGAAATCGGGGGAAAGGGGACGAGGAGGGGACTTCAGCCTCGCAGGGGCGCCCGCGCCCCCACCCCTGGCCCCGCTAGCGGACCGGTCCTTCCACCATGCACTTGCTGGGCTTCTTCTCTCTGGCGTGTTCCCTGCTCGCCGCTGCGCTGCTCCCGGGTCCGCGCGAGGCGCCCGCCGCTGCCGCCGCCTTCGAGTCGGGACTTGGCTTCTCCGACGCGGAGCCGGACGGGGGCGAGGTCAAGGTAAGTGCGCGGATCTTGTCCCTCTGGGGCCGGGACCGGGGTACCGGTCGGCCGCGGGCCGAGTTTGCTGAGAACTTGCGCAGAAGAGCTAAGCGTGTGTGTACCCCTCTAGCCTCGTGAAGGGGGGATCCAAAGTTACTGAGCCCAGTGCACGCTCCTCGGAGAAAAGTTTTTCTTCTTTTTAAATAGAAAGTTATTACTAGATAGGAAAGCAAGTTACAGAAGCGGAGGGCCCTGCGAGGTATCTGGTAATAAGGGATCAGAGTTTCAAAGGGGTCTCCGCTGGCGCAACAAGGGGGTCTGGAACTCTGCCCAGTTTGAGTGGCTCAGGAGAGCAGTTCATTCTGGTCGGGAAATGCTCTTTCTTTCCCTGACTGATCTGTGGGGCTCCAGACAGCATCTGGGGCAAGGATGACCAGTCAACCGAGTCTGATTTTCCTGAAGTGTTCATAGTATGCGGAGCACCGGCGCCGTGCGCTATTTTGGAAAGAGTGTAAGGGAATTGAGGACCTGGGCTTGAGGGCTTGAGACTTCAGGGTTCACTTGAAGTTGGATCAAACTTGACTTTTAATCGGAGGTTAGAGTCATTTAGATCGTAATCAAACAAGATTTATATTTTCAACTTCATAAACTGCTTTTCTAAAATCTGGTCATGAGATACTAAAAATTAAGTTGTCTTTTTGTTGTTTGAGTCATTTTATTTAGTTTGCTTTTAAATAAGAGGTGTTTATTCCTTTGCCTAAAAGTGTTGCTAAGATGCTTTTGAAGGCATTCTGATATTTAGAAAGGAGTTAGGATGTTTGTATCTGCCTCTTACTGCGCTCTTCCGAAAAATATGTTTTTAACCTAAAAAGTTCATAACAACGTGTTTTATAGAGATCTTGAACTCCTGAAGTTTTGGACTCCGCATACTATGAGATGTCTTACTTTAAATACTTGCAGTACCTCTAGCTGAAACTAGACTGCAGTGGTTTATTTCCACTGATGACAAGTTAGAAGTGCCAGTGGTACGTTGCTCTCAACTTTCAATTGACTTTTTTGATGAACATATACTGAATGTGAGAAATTAAGTTGTCTTCCAGTTATATTTTGAGATACACTTTAAGACTAAGAAGACTAAGACTTAAAATTAACTATTTTGCTTTCAAATTTTGGGAAAAATTAAAATGGAATTTGTATTTTGATAATTGAAGTCAACAAAAAATTTTTTCAGTGAAATCAATATACATTAAGTTGCAAAACAGTGCATTATTTGCATTGCAATTCAACACAAATACATCACTACAACTATAGTAATGAGAATGTCTTTCTGTCTTTAAATACCACAAAAATGTAGCATTGGACCAAGTAATGCCATCTGTAATTTGAGTCCTTGAATTTTGTCACATCTATTGACTTTCTGTGTCTGCAAGCAGTCAAACCAATTTAAGTATAACTTAGCAAGGCAACACCTCTCCATTGCCTATGGTAACTTACTTTGATTTATAGTAAGAAAGTGTGATGCAGTATGTAAAATGAGAAGCACTTCCTGATAAACCAGTAGCCTATATGAGAGTCACTAACTGTGGGTCAGTCATGAATGAATGTTCTGCAGAGGTGGGTGAGGAGGGAGGGAGGGGGGCCTGTTATGTATAGGTATGGAATGGGAGGGTAAACATAATTTATTTTAATTTTCAAAATTGTCTTTATTGGTGAATTAATAAAGTTTTCCGTTCGCTGAACGTCTGTGCATTTTTGTTGGTAATTGTTGCTTTTCATATTTAACCATCTCTTATATTCTGTTTGGTGAATTAGGACTGATATTCTGTATGTGATATGGATTCTTTTCTCACACCATGAAACATAATTTTAAATCTATGAGTTCCACCTAGCAGTGTATTATCACTGCACTAAACTGTTCCCCAGTGGCGAATATAGCCTTGACAGGCTATGTGTCATTAATGCCTTCAGTAAAACTGTTATGTCCTTGTTGTGCAACTTGGATGTAACTGATCCAAAGACTGATCCAAAGACTCCATGTCTCTCCCTAGTGGTCTGTCTATATAAGCACCTCATTTAGATGAAGGCATGGTAGAACTAGGGGGAACCAATTGTTAATTTTCTATGAATAGTAAAATCTAGCATGATATTTCAGAAAGTAAATAAAAGATGCCTTATATACCAGATCACAATAGGTGCAAATTTTTGGTAATTAACACTTAACTTAGTAATTTCAAAAATATTTTACTAATATGAAGCAACTCACAAGCTATGAACCAAAGCTAGCCATCCAATCCTTTGTGTGGTCCCTAAAGCCATACAAAATGTTGCAGGCAAAATCATAAAAGGAATCAAGATCTTATTTCTTGACTTTTATTTGCATTTAGTAGGTTCCCCTTTTTTAATTATTGGTGGTTGTATGATTTAATTAAAAGTCCTAAAATGTTTCTCTGAAAGATGTTTGTATAAACTGTCAATGTCAGAAAAGTAAGTTAAAAGTAAAATTAACTGGATATGATGGGGAAAAAAGAGGAAGCGTTTGAATTTTCATCAAACTAAAGAAAACTGCAAAACCTAGAAAAAGCATTAGAATGCTAAATCTAGTGATTTGCAATAAGAGTTTAGGTAGAGTTCTCTCTGGGTGGTTGGATTGAGTTTGATTTTAAGAAAGAAGTCAGTTTATGACAAAAAAAGAAAGAATTACTTCATATGAAGTATATTTATGGAACTTTTACTCCATAAATGTAGTGGATTGTATGGGAAGTATGAATACCTAGATACCTAGATCAGGGGCAGCATTTCTCAAATTACCATCTGTGTGCCAGCTCCAGCTGCATCAGAATTCCCTAGGGTTTTTTTTTTTTTTTTTTTTTTTTTCCCCTCAACCTGATACTAAGCAAATCTCTTGGCTTGGATCTAGGAATATACATTTAAAATAGTATCCTAAGTCATTGTCATGCACAATGAAAGTATTATATGCACTTATCTATGATGTGCATCAATGACTAATTTCATTTGTTATATCATATCCATTATATAATTGTTGAGTTTGCAAAATAATCTATCAGGTGTGGGCATAGTAAAAGACTTATGCCATTTTTCCTGTCTTTGCGGCATTAATAACTCAAAATAAAATAAAGATTTGTGAACAAAAATACTGTGAAATGCATTGCCCCTTGGTTAGGGAATTGGTACCAAAGCACTGTGTGTGTTCTAGTTTGGATGAGAGACTCATCAGTGTGGTCTGGATTCTCTGGGAACCTTGACCTGAGAACAGAGCTTGAGTTGTAACTTGGATGTGAATTTCCAACAGACAGTTCATCGAAACTGGAAGTCCATTTGATCTCTTGAATGGGATTAGAAAATGAGAAGACAAGTAGAACACTTTGACTGGAGCTGAGGGTTGGATAGGCTAACAGTGAAAACTTAAGTAAGAATAACTTAAGAGACATGTTATGATTTGGATGTGAGGTGTCCCCCAAAAGCTCACATGTGAGACAATGCAAGAAGGTTCAGAGGAGAAATGATTGGGTTGTAAGAGTCTTAACCCAATTAGTGAATTAATCCCTAATGGGATTAATTGAAGTGGTAGGGTGTGGCTGGAGGAGGTGGGAATTGGGGCATGGCTATGGGGCATATATTTTGTGTCTGGAGAGTGGAGACTGTCTCTGCTTCCTGATGATGTGAGCTGCTTTCCTCTGCTGTGTTCTTCCACCATGATGTTCAGCCTCACCTGAGCCCTCAGGAATGGAGCCGTCCTTCTGTGGACTAAGACCTCTGAAACCGTGAGCCCTCAAATAAATGTTCCTCCTTTAAAATTGTTCTGGTCAGATGTTTTAGTCCCAGCAGCGAAAAAGCTAAAACAAGACATAATTAGGATCATTACTGATTTGGGCCTGAGTTAGTTTAAGCAGTCTAAACTTCATGCTATGGGTCAGAGAGGGATAATCATGAGCCAGCCGACTGAATAACATAGTAAGAAGACTCTTGAAATTATTCCTCGGATTGATTAGAGGTCATTAGAACTTTTACTGGTGGAGATGGTCCAGTTAAGAAGCAACAGAAATAGTCTAAATGGGAAGTGATGAAGAGTCTGAGCAGAGTGTTGGTAGAGGGACCAGATGATGGAGCTGTTAACAAGAAAGAAGCCATAGATCTGGTGACTGACCAACGTGAGAGTTAAGGGAGGTGGGGAATTAACCCTGGTCTCAATGTTTTAATCATAGGAACATGTTAGTTCTACTCGTAGAATTAGGGTATTTCAAAAAAGAGACTGGTATTCATGGATGGATAGTGGATGATGACAGCATTCTTCCATAAATCATGTATTTACTAGACAATAGGACATCTTTACAGAAACAAAGTAGACTTTACAAATTTACATTCCATTAAAGGGAAATAACTATCTAGGATCAACAGAACATGAACTGTATAATATACTTAAAATATTTGGGAATGTGACAGGTGATAGGAAAATTCCTATGGGAAAATTAAAAGAATGCCTGTCCTGTTATCCTACATTAAAGATGAAGAGTTAAATTTTGTTTAAGGAGAATTCCACAAATGTGCCTGTAATTTTTGGTCATTTAGTTGGAGGCCTTTCTGTGCTTTGTCTTGCAGTACTCATCCTTCTACTAGGTAGGAATCCCCCCCCCCCCCCCCCCCAGCAATCAATCTTTAGAAAGGAGGTTAAAGGAGGTTCAAGATTAAGGAAATGTGAAATGATTGTGGAAGAGGAAACCTTTAAACTGTTTTTGCTTCACTGTACAATTTATGTTAGAGGCTCAGAGTTTGACTTCCTAAAATCCCCTTTCTGAGGAGGGGAAAAGATTGTATAAGGGAAGGATTGGATCCATGTCCTTTTCCCCGGAGTATCTGATTCTTTAATAGCTGGCCTATAACTGCTGTATTTATAATTTTCCTCAAAGCGTACAGTTAAGTGTTTTTGTCAATCTCCTCTCTTAGATTTCTAATGTTAGTTCAAGTGATGCTGGCCATATGTGGATATGGACATAAAAAGCTCAGTTCTGTCACTTTGGCTTCCACTTCTTCGTATTTCTTCTCCTGAACCGGTCGCCAGTTTGTCATGAGATAGTATCAAAACTGCTTCAGGAAGCCGTTAACTACTGATCTCAGTCAAATATCTTTAAGAGCACTGGGTTGAGACTGGCCTATCTCACGTAGCATGATATTCTCCAATTTCATCCATTTGCCTGTAAATGCCATAATTTTATCATTCTTTATGGCAGAGTAATATTATACAAATGGTATGCCTTTAACCCATGTACAGACAAACAACATGTATCCCATTTGTTTACAATAAAAAAATAAAATAAAATAAAATAAAAAAAAGAGCACTGGGTTGCTCTTCTTGTCCTTCTAAATTTATTTGAGAAGAGTGCAGAGTGGCAGATTTGAGGTTCTTGAGAAGGAGCTCTTGGCTTCCTTGTTTTCACTGTGGGCCTACCTGGAGGCTTCTCTCAGCTCTTAACTGGGGGACACAGTTGCTGGTGTGAGAAGAGGGAGGGAGACCCTTTTGTACCCCCAGCACTATTCTTGCCTTCAGCAGCTCCATGAAGGTTCAGATGATCCCCCAGGTACCCTCCATTCCTCTGTATATTGAGAGTCGGAGTTTAAATAATGAGCTGCAGCATCCTAAGTAGCTGCCTGTGCTATGCACCTTGCTAGGGTCTTCCAACTTCATTTTGTTTTTCATTATACTTCCATGAGGTATAGGTTAGGTATCATTAAGAATGATGGATCTAAGACTCAGATGACTGAACAACTATCAAGGACAGTTTTTGTTTTTTTCTTTTAAAAACACTTTTGCAACATTGAGAGAACATTTTAGAGAAATGTGGTGATAGGTTTGGGCCTTTTGGGTTGGTGAAAGACTTATGATCTATTCTCCTTTCAGCTCCTCTGCAGCTCCTTCCCTGCACTTTGCAGGAATGTGCAAGAAAGCAGAGAGAAGTGTATTGCTCAACATGTAGGACTCTCCTGTGAAAGCTGCTTAGGGCCAGATTCCCTATAATGGAACAAATGACAATGAATGTGGACTTTCTTCCAGACTTTACCACATGCTACCCCTTTGACTAGAGATAGATTGTGAATGACCTGATTTATGGGAATTATTGAAAGAATAACTCCTTAGCTAGGAGCTTAACGTGAATTTCTGACAGTTATTAAGCAGTTTTTCTAAGTTGCGCTAATGTAACTTCAGTGAAAGACTGTAATTTTACCTATGCCAAATGACCTTTCACAAATAAGTGGATTTGGAAAGAAAGACTTTAGTTGGCAGAGTCATTACACCTCTGCAAACTTCTGATCATACACTGTTTCATCTTTTTCCAGTTACGATATTCCTGGCAGACATGCATACTGTAGGCACTATATTGGCCAACCATTTGTTAAACGTACATATTGGTAAGTTCACATTTGTAAATTCACATTCAGGTATCCTGGATTTTTTTCAAGTTAGAAAAAAAAATGTAAGCGGAGAATTTTGAACAACGAGGGATGCTAAAGAGTTTGATAAATAATGTAATTCTAAATTTTAACATATAAGTATGTTAAGTATGTCTGTGAGATTGTTTCTTCTGAAATTTACTTATGGAAATTGTTTGAGTTGCTCCTATCCTCAATTTATTTATTTTTTCAGAGTTTATAGTTTAAGAGCTCAGAGATTGTGTTGATTTGCTTTATTGGGCATCCATGATAGAAGGAATCCAGGAGGTATCTTAAAATACATTTGGCTAATGGTTTCCTACTGTTTCCTTATACTGATAGTATCCTTGGGGCTTCCAAGTATTGGAAGGGATCTACAACCCTTTTTCTTTTTTTTCTTTTCATAATTATGAAATCCAAAAGCTCATTTCCATAAATTATTTGGTGCTATAACACTAGCCTGACTTGACATACTACTGTTTATAATCTTCATTTATCCTATAAGTTTAAATATTTCTAAACTTTTTTGAAGAAACAGAAGCATATTTATTTATGAGATGTTGCTATAGATCCTGCTGGTTGGGGGGTGTTGAATATTAAAGTGCGCACACACTGGGTTACTTAAAAGTTCTGGCATCCGAGATTCAGGTACTCCAAGGGTTTAGGATTAGTGTTTGGATTGTAGGCCTTTTGTTTTCTGAGGCCTTTCTCAGGGACTGGATGGAAGGGGGAGAAAAAGGAAATTGAGGACCTCAAGAAGGAGGTGTTGTAGGTGCTCCTAACTCTCACACTGTGTCCATTAATACCACGTTTATGTGCTTACCAATCCATATTCTCATATTTAAGTCTCCTTCAATTCAGGGCACTGTAATTAATTCTCATTAATGGCAGCTTCAATTCAAAGCAGGAAATTATAATGTGATGAGTGATGTAAAAAAATGTGGAGTGGGTGATTCTTGTCAATAGCAAGTTTATGATCATTTTTGAGAAACACCAAATTTACTAATTAAAAATGCCATAAATGAATTGAACTCTAAATGCAGGCCATATAAAATATTTTTGTGAAAGAGTTTCATGAGTTACCATCAATTGTAGGGTAGGCTTCTGGTTGTGGCTTGGGCAGGCCTGGTAGAAGTGAGGTGATACCAGATTAAATGAAAAAAAAAAAATGAGTAGATGCTGATGACAGAAATGGGGAAGGGAGGATTGTTTTGAATATTGAAAAGTGACAACGAATTACAAAAGTAATAATGGTGTTTAGAAACCTGGGAAGGGACCCTTTCACTGAAGAGTCAAGATCTTTAAGGGAAACAGGACATTGTGGAGTGTGAGAATCCAAAGAGCAACTCTGAGTTTGGGCTAAAGCAACAGGACCATCACAGATCCTTGAATATGACACTCAAAATGGGGTCTAAGAAGTTTAATTTGAGGGCTGGGGAGATAGCTCAGTTGGTGAAGTGCTTGCCTTGTAAGCACAAGGCCCAGGGTTCAGTCCCCAGCACTGCAAAAAAAAATTTAATTTGCTCAAAAGTGTCAAAATAAACCAACTAGAAGCCATTTTAATTCTGGGTTCCATGAGTCTATCAGTGACTATCTTTCTCATGAGTTCCATGACCACCCACGTGTGGTATTTGAACTCCTCTATATGCCCCTGATTTCTGATGATTACAGTGGTGATTACTTTTGACTCATGTAAACACCAATTACTCTGTGATCTGGATACATTTATAAAAATATTAATAACAGACAACTTTGCTATCATGATTTGCATTCCAAACAGAGCAAGCAGTATAAACAGTGGTCATGCTTAGATACACACACGCAAACACACACACACACACACACACACACACACACACACACACACACACACACACCAAACATCTTTCACCTCTTAAGAGTTCTTTAAACTGGCAACCATGGGTTATGTGTTCTTTCTTGCATGGCTAAGTATTTTTTGACAATTCATTGAAACCAAACGTTAAAGAAATTTCTGAAGCGTACAAGACTGGATTCTCCACACTGAGGTATAAGTCAACTGGCAGTTAAAAACAAAGAGTTAATCCTTAAGTGTCTTAGAAATTCCTTTTTTGAAAATTTTGCTTTAAAGTTCTTTAGTCAGCTTTTGTGTTGCTATGATCAAAATATCCAACAAAAACACTTTGGAGGAGGAAAAGCTCATTTGGGGCCTACAGTTTCAGAGGTCACATTCATAGATGACTGACTCCATTGTTCTGGGCTTGAGGTAAGGCAGAATATCATGGTGGAAGGGCCCAGTGGAGGAAAGCACTCAACTTATGATGCAGTGAGGAAGCAGAGAGAGAGAAGAGAGAAGGGGCTACAGGAGGATGCACCCTTCCAGGGCATGTCCCCAGTGACTCACCTCCTCTGGCCCTGCCCCACTTGCTTATAGTTACGAGCCAGTCAGTTCATTCAAACCAGGATGGAATGATTGGGTTACAGCTCTATAATTCCATCTTTTCACCTCCAAACATTCCTGCATTAACAGGAGCTTTTGGGGGAAACCTCATATCCAAACCAAACTGAAAGTATTCCTGCTAACAGTAAAATTAGAAAGACAGGGTGGGGAATAAACATAATAAATGGCTTACTTTGTATCTATTGTTATTAAAAAATTTAATGTAGAAAAATTTACTTCAACTCTAGACATCTAGTAGAAAATAGATATACTTGGAAGAGGAAATATTCAGATGTCAACCTTATACAAGGAGCAGTACTGAAGCATTTAAAAGGCGTACTTCTCTTTGAGTTCAGCTTCAACACTTGCCTATGTTTGGGTATTTAGAGAGGAAATGAATATCTTGTAAATCAGAAAAAATGTGCTTTGTGACTTCTGTAGTTTTAGAGGATTTTTAGATCTTTATTTTGTAATTTCTTTTTACCATCTAGCTTGTCACCACTCTTCCTTTTCCGCATCGGTAAAGAATGCATTCAGTCATGAGTGGTTAAGGCTAGCCTTTTCCTGACTTCAGATCCTATGTACTTTATATTACCTATGACGGTACTTGGAAGAATAATCTTTTTTCTTTTTTTGCTTGTTTCAGTTATATAACTGTAGCTTGGTTCAGTGACATAACTGTTTAGGTAGAGATGCGGTGTGGTGCTTTAGAACACAGGCGCTGAAATACTTTCTGTTTTCACAATCTGGGTATATTCACATCCTGCCAGTGCTACTTACCACCTGTGTGACTGTGCACAAACTACTTAGCTTCTTTGTGTTTCTTTACATGTAAAATGAAGACAGTAATTAATGCCTACTTCCTAAGATTGTATGGATTATGGTGTACATTTATCTTTCTAAAAAATTTTGTTATATGAATAGGATTCATTATTAGAAAAAAAAAAATCAGCATGTTCCCTTGGTAGGTGAACTAACTGATTCTATAGTACTTTGCAAAAGTAAGTTGTTACATATTTTTATTATAAGCTTACTGATAATTTTTCTGATTTCTAGAATAAGAGGATATAGTATTAATGTTTGATTTTGAGGCAGTTGGAGGAAATATTGCATGTTTAATCATTCAGTATATGGAGGCTAGATACATATTATAGTTGTTTAGTGCATGAGTTCACCTGTGCTGGGTACCTGGGTTTGTTCTTGTCCTGGAAGGTGTTAACTCTGGCCATGGAACACCAAACCAAGCAATCTAGTATAAGGGGCATTACCTAATCACCTAAAGTGTTCATACTTCGATCATTTGCGTATCACTGATAATGCCAGATAATTACATATGAACTCATCCTGAATGCATTCAAAGCTTAAGCACTTTTCAGATTTAAAATATCTGTTGATGAAACATGCTGATGTTGCTGCTTCAATATGTAAACATTCTCCCATTCTGTTGAGTCTTCTCAACAGAAATATATACATTCTAAATTTACAATGAAATCATTGCAGAATACCTAAAATTTACAAATAGCCTTTCATTGAAGAATATTTTTTTAAAAAGAACTTTTAATGGTAGAAAGTTACATATAAGCGTTAAACCTGGGTAAATTTGTCTGAAAAATGTGATTGCATCGCCCCTTTGGTACGCTTGTTCTCAATGGCACCTAGCAAACTATATCCCCTCATGGGGGTATCTCGGAGAGGATGCTTTCCTTCTCCGAGGGCTTATCTGCTTTACTTGGATTCTCTAATTTACTTAAAGTACTGCAGTGGTCTCGTTTGATGGTTCTCTTTGTCATTTTGCCAATCAGTGCTATGAATTGCTTGGTCTCCATGTGCTCAACACTTTATGGAGCTGAGCACTGAAGGGATGTGAGTAGACAGGAAAAAGGAATTAAAAATAAGTGGTGTACACCATTCCCAGCTCTTGAACAACATATTTTTTAATTGAATAACATCTTGAAAGTGTTCACTTCCTTAGGATTCCAGTACAGATGTTAGTTGGAGTATTTTAGGAACTTTTGATCATATTTCTAAACAGAATTTTTCTCACTGTATCTGGAACAAAGGCCTGACACTCAGGCAATATGTGCACAAATAAACATTAGATAATCCTGCAGTATCCATATACATCAACGTGCAGATTGGATTGGAACTATATATAATTACATGAAATGAAACTTTATATTGAAGTGCTGTTACACTTCCCTAGTTATACAGTATTCAGATTTAAATTATTTTGTGAAGTGATTTTTTTCACAGTAATATTTCAGTCTCACACAAACTTTCTTTTCTAATAAATGTGCTGTGCTTTTGGGGGGGGGTGGAAACAGGATTAAAGTAACATTTTTCATTTAATATTATCTTGTACATACAGGAGTATTCATGAAATTCATATGTCTGGCTCCAGCTTGCTAAGATACTGGAAAAGGATGAACAGTTTATGGGGAAAAAATTTATGAGTGCCACTCAGATCAACACTTCTCCCTCCTGGGAACTGGCTAGGGGTGTGGGGAGCTGACTACTATCTGCCTTCTCAGGCTAGTAGTGGTCAGAGGTTTAGTGCCTTTTCTGAAATGGCAAACAATTACATTACTTAAAAAGATGTGTTGGTAATGGCCTTGTAAACTTTCACCAAGAAAATCCCTTTCTCTTTGTTTATGCTCAGATCAGCTCTGTTACCCCCACCCTGAGTTCCTCCCCTCACACACAAAGAGTGACTAAATTTGGCAAATTGATTAGATTGAAATCTTAAAGAAGATGGTCTTGATTTTCTTTTAACTGAAGTGACCACACAGCTGCCATGAATCCTATAATTGAATTCCTATAATCTGTAAGAGGCATGGCTATTTCCGCTCACTCTAAGTTCTTTGGAAGTAGCCAGTTAATATCAAATACCAGATGTGGGGCTGTTTTAAACCACTGTGGTTTACTTCACTCCAGTATCATTGCCTACATGAAATATTTTTAATTCTTTCTCTTTGTTTGTGTCTGTTGTGGGTATTTAGTTACTTTATCCTTTTTAAAGTCCTCTTCCAAGTTTATGTGTTGAAAAAATAGGACACTTATTTAGATTCATGTTTGCTTATGGGTCGTGACATTTATGATTTCCCCCAAAAACAAACTAATCCTTTTGTCTAAGAGCCAAATTTCAGATTTAGAGATGATAATTATTCACTGTTTGTTCTCCTTAAATTGTCCCTCTTTCTTTTAATTTTGGTGTTCATCCATGCCAAATTAGACTTTTATCAAGGCCAAAATTATTCGTGAGTCATGACCATAACACTTCAAATTGGGTAATTTGAAGCTGCTTTAGATATACAGATTAAGCAAATAATGATGTCATAGATTTTAATGCAAGATTTTGTTTTCTTCCATAATGTTGGTAGCAGTGAGGACTACCCTGTTGGAAACCTAATGTATTGTACTTTAGAAAATGCACCTTTGTGTCATAGCCACAGAGTACAGTGTGGTTATTATATCACTGTAATGTCACACATGGTGACACATAACTTAGTGAATTAAAGAGAAAATATTTAACTACTGGGGAGGTTGAGGCAGGAAGATCACAAATTTGAGGCAAGTTAGTGGGACTCTGTCTCGATATAAGATTTAAATGGACTTGGTGGTGCATATTGGTGGTGTTTGCTTCTCATTTTCAAGGCCCTACATTCAATGCCCAGTATGGCCAAAAGTTAAAACAAAATTAGAAAATTAAAACCCTCAAAGTGAGTATTACTTTTTGGTGCCACACAGTTTGACAGTTTTGGTTCTTTTATTGTTTTAAACTTGGGACAATGTTTGTTTTACTCTTTCAGGTCACACTGAAGACTCTTAATGTTTTGGATCTTAAATGTCCCTCAAAGGCCCACGTGCTAAAAGTTTGATCACTGGCCTATTTTGGTGTTAGGAGGTGGTGGAATCTTAGGAGATGGCATGTGGTAAAAGGAAGTTAAGTCATTGAAAACATGCCCTTAAAGGAGATATTGAGACTGTGGCCCTTCCTTTATATCTGTGCTTCCTGGCCATGCAGTAAGCAACTTTGCTCCACCATGAGCTTCCCACCATGATGTTCTGCCTCACCACAGACCCAAAGCAACACAGCCAAACAACTCTGGATTGAAACCTCTGGAACTGTGAGCCAGAATAAATCTTTCCTCCTTATAAGGCATTTTGTCACAGCAATGGAAAGCTGAGTAATTGCAAGGACATACTTAGAAGCCCCTCAAGTTTCCTTTAGCAGACAACATCTGAAATTCAGTGTGGGCTCTTGTGTGATATTTTTATCATTATTAAGGGTACCCTTGATGTTTATTTTACCCTCATTACACCCCTGTAAAATTTATGTAATGTTGTGGGAGGGGGACAGCATATAATGCCTGACTTACCTCAGTTAATAGCTTTATCCCTTATAGGATTGGATATAGATATTTCCTTCTCTTAGGATTGTTTGGAATAACATAAATCTATTATAAATATATAGCTATAACTTAATTTCCAGTTGAAAATTGAAGCAACAATTTATAAATTAAGATATTTATATGTTAAAATTAAATCTGATATTTCGATGAACTGTGCATTTTATACCATGTACACTGGGTATCACACATAAGTATTAAATACTTGCTTGATGACTGGAATACATGTGAATTTTGATAAATAATTTTGTAAAATACCAAGCAGTCAGTTACCTAATCTGAACTATAATGACTTCAAGTTAACAATGTTTATGTTTAAAACCTGTCCTTTATTTATTTATTTATGTTTTATTTTTACAGACTACATTATGATTCATTGTACACAAATGGGGTACAACTTTTCATTTCTATGGTTGTGCACGATGTAGATTCACACATTCATGTAATCATACATGTACATAGGGTAATAATGTCTGTCTCAGTCCAATGTCTTTCCTTTCCCCACTTCTCCTACCCCATTTCCCTCTACACAATTCAAAGTTCCTCCATTCTTCTCTTGCCCCAACCCTGCCACCCTCCCCTTGTTAGGTATCATCGTCCACTTATCAGAGAAGTGGTGGTTTTTAGGGCTTGGCTTATGTCATGTAGTATGATATTCTCCAACTCCATTCATTTACCAGCACATGCCATAATTTTATTTTTCTTTATAACTGAATAATATTCCATTGTGTATATATACCACAGTTTCTTTACGCATTCATCAGTTGAAGGGCATCTAGTTTGGTTACACAGTCTAGCTATTGTGAATTGAACAGCTATGGACATTGATGTGGCTTTACTGTAGTAGTCTCATTTTAAGTCCTTTGGGTATAAAGGAGTGGGATAGCTGGGTCAAATGGTGGTTCCATTCCAAGTTTTCTGAGGAATCTCCATACTGCTTTCCAGAGTGACTGCACCAATTTGCAACTCCTCTAGGAATGTACATACTTCTAAAGGCGCTATACAGATTCAATGCAATTCCAATTAAAATCCCAATGATGTTCCTCATAGAAATATAGAAATAGAGAAAGCAATCATGAAATTCACTGGAAGAACAAAAAGACCCAGAATATCCAAAGAAATCCTGGGCAAGAAGAATGATGCAGAAGGTATCACAATACCAGACCTTAAACTATACTTCAGAACAATAGTAACAAAAACAGCATGGTGTTGGCACCAAAATAGGCAGACTGATGGTACAGAATAGAGGACAAGGAGACATACACACATAAGTACAGTTTTCTCATACTAGACAAAGGTGCCAAAAACATCAATGGAGAAAAGATAGCCTCTTCAACAAATGGTACTGGGAAAACTAGAAATCCTATGCAGTAAAAAAAATTAAACCCCTGTCTCTCACTCTGTATAAAACTCAATGCAAAATGGATCAAGGATCTAGGAATTAGACCTGGGACCCTGCACCAAATGAAAGAAAAAGTAGGCCTAAATCTTCACGTTGTCTTAGGACCAGACTTCCTTAACAAGATCCCCAGAGTGCGAGAAATAAAAGTAAGAATCAGTAAATGGGATGGATTCAAACTAAAAAGCTTTTTCTAAGCAAAAGAAACAATCAATAATGTGAAAAGAGAGCCTACAGAGTGGGAGAAAATCTTTTCCACACGCACTTCAGACAGAGCACTAATCTCCAAAATTTATAAAGAACTGAAAAACTCTACACCCAAAATACAAAGAACCCAATTGAAAATGGGCTAAGGAACTTCACAGAAGAAGATATACAGGTGATCAACAAATATATGAAAAAGTGCTCATCATCTCTAGTAATTAGAGAAATGCAAATCAAGACCACCCTAAGATTTCATCTCACACCAATTAGAATGACTATTATCAAAAACTCAAGTAATAATTGGTGTTGGCATGGATGTGGGGAAAAAGGCACACCTTTCCTTTTTTAATAAAATGCCACTTAAATATCTTAAACATGGATTTTAATATGTGTGACTGTGAGTCTTATTCCATCTTAATGACACATCTCTTTGAAGCTGCATGTTGTCCAATAGGACATTAGAATATTTAGAATATTGTTTCCTGTCTGTTCCAGAACAGTTTATGTTTTCTAAACCTAAGATATTTTTCCTTTCTAGTTCATTAAATTCACAATTTTTTTTTCTTCCTAATCTGGGTTCTTTCTGACATTAGCTAGCTCCTTCCTATGTGTAGGAGGAAAAATATGTAATCATTCTAAATCATTCTAGGATCATGGTCTGTCTTGAAAGTTAAAAAGGGTCCTAATTTAGAACATTTTATTGCCCCTCTGAGCAAAGTATCCCAGGGGGTGATGTGACCTGGATGCTCATAGATCCAGTAACCTTCCTTTTCTAAACCAAAATATCACGTTATATAATCTTATTTATAAATTACACATTCTTTTATTCCTTTTTATATCACCTTTTACTCTAGCATACTATTTTGCAGTTAAATATTTTAATAGTGTTCGAACTACTTTTACTAATTATAAAATAACTGTATCCATCACTGCCAGGAATTACTCATTGTTTATGCCACCTTATGTTATATGCGTCATCATGCTAAGTAACTTAAAACTTTATTTAGACTATATTCTCTTCAATTTAAATGTGAACTTTGATTCTTTGGGAAAAAGACTCCACAGGCTCTGTTGTCTTTTCATCTCTAAGTATATATCTTCCCACTATTTTGATTCATAGATGATACTTTTCTATTAGGATGGCTTTAATTTTAATGTACTTTTTCATTTTATGACTTAAGGAATTTAGTACATTTGCTGCATCTATAAATACAGAAGTACGCACTAAATATATGGCATGTATAGGTATTGTAAAGAACCAGAAATTTTTAGGGGTATTTAGAGGTTATGAGGACAGAGAAATTAAGAGGGTTTAGTTTCTATGCGTGCAGATCAGAGGGTGTTTTAGATCAGAGCAAATGTTTAGCAGCAGGGGGTTGAAACATGTGATAATACATCTGGGTCATGTTTAGTTATCAAAACTTGGCTTGTATTCGATGAAACTGGCAATTAAGAGACAAGTAAGGATTAGTATCCTTCTAAGTCTTTATAGTTGTTCAACAAAGTGTCTTACTCTCAGAGTTAGTTTAGTTAACATTTTTAATTAAGTAATTTCTACTTGATTCAACATTTGATTATAATACATGTAGTAGTTCTAAGTAAGTTGGAATTTCTGGCCCTGGCTTATTGGCGAAAAAAATTCTCTTTTATTTAAGGCATGTTAAGGAATACTTCTCTTTTCTGGAAGAGTGTTCAATTTACTTCTTTTTCCCTAAGTATATTTTCTACACTTTGGGCATTGTCTTTCTTGCTTTTAATTATAATTGTGAGCAAATAAAAATAGAAATTATCTGTAACTCCTAGCACAGTTTAGCAGCAGATATCTCTACCATGTGACATTGGCTGCAACTAGACCATTAGCATGTGAAGTCACACTGTCCTCTGTTCTGCAGAGTTTATTTTTTCTTTATATCTACATTTTATTCTGATAAAATTTCAACTAATTTTGGTGACTCTAATTGTGGACAAAGTAGAAAATTATTTCATTTTGAACTACACACAGAAAAGGTATCATATATCCCTTCATAGAAGAGAGCTCTTGAGCTGGGGTCACTCTGCTGGGGGGGTCAGGATGGGAGAGCATTCTGTCCTTCCATGTTCCTCCTTTTACTTCAGCTCCCTTCTAAGTTGAGTGTGCAGCATGCTTTGGCAATAGCCGTGAAGTACCATGCAGCACTGATGAATTGCTTTTTCCCCTCAAAGAGAAACACATTCTGTGTTGTGTGTTACACTTTGGCTCTGTTGACTTAAGGTTAATTTTCTTAGTGTAAGTCAAGGTGTTGATTGGAAATTTTGAATGTAGTTGAAACCAAACTGCCCTTAAGGTCATGGTACCCAGTTTAAAAATAACTAATTTCCCATCTTCCTTTGAAGCTAGTCTTGTCATAGGATAGTTCTGACCAATAAAATATGAGAGAAAATTTAGTAGGGATTTATGGAAAAACTTTTGGTTTTCTGCCAAGGCACACTACCTTTCTTCCTATTCTCTTATTGTCTTCCCTGAAAAGTAGAAACTATTTTATAATTTTGAAAGTTTACTTTTGGCTTATTGAAAAAAACTACTTTCAGACTTATGTGGACCAAGACATTTATAACTATTAACATGAGCCCTTGATTAGGGAGTGACTTTCTAAATTTGTTCAAGTTAAAACAATTTCTAGCTTTTAACTTTAAAGTTAAGATAATCTGTATCTTTATAATTCAACATTCTTTGCTTAGTTAATGGATTCTTTTAAAATGCTATGTTTAGATCTTATACATACTTTACGAAGGCTTACTCAATTGCTGTATTTCAAATAAATAAGTTTCTGTCCATTGGTGAGATTATACCCTTTGTCTGTTGTACTGTTAAAAGTGTTACTAGCCTGGGGATTGTTTGAAAAATGGTAACTAGACAGAAGAGAGGACAGTTCTTACAGGATTTAGAGAGAAATTGGATGAGAAATCTCAGAACTGACAGGAAAAAATGTGCAAAGAAGAAAATATTTTTATGTGCTTCATTCGAGTTAATGAACAAACACCTGGACTTTTCAGAAACTGCTGGATTCTAGTCCTTTGGAAGTCTGAATTTGTCATCATAGCCATCAGGATGGAAAATTAGAAAAGAATGTTAATTTAAATTTAAAACAGCTGGAAACACAGCTTATGGCTTATCTCCTCATCTGTCAACAACTGCTTGCAGATGTCACATGAACTGTTTTTTTAACTGCAATTATAAAATTCAGTGGAATGTTTAGAGGTGATGCAAAAAATGTGATTGGCTGACACACAGAGTACTCATTCTTCAGAAATGCTCTGTCCAAAATAATTTTAAATGTATACAAGCTCTTTTACATTAAGAGTTTCAAGTTAACATTTTTTTTTTTTTTGGTGGAAGGATTAACTTCAAACAATAGATAAGAGATATAAAATATTAGTTTAATTTATTTTTCCTAATAATAATTTATTTATAAACTCAACATATTTCTCTTTCATTTAGTTTTTTTCTTAGTCATAAAACTTGGGAGCCAGAGTCCACAGGCCAAGCTGTACTATATCAGAAATGATTAAACATCTTAAACTTTACATGCCTCCCTGCAGGTGATTTGCTTCACCTTCAAGCTGTGAATTTAGTATCCTTCATTCCAGGGTGAATGTCTAAGTCACTTGTGCCGGGATTATTTCCCATTTGATGGTTTGTTAGAATATCTGAGTGAGCGATATTCACACAGGACTCTTCTCTGTGTTCCAGGTACTTTGACCAGACAGTTATTTCAGCCTGATCAGTTGTGCTGCAGCTAGTCCTATTCTGAGACTGGACCAGTTGATTTCTAGGGTATTGCTACCTGACAATCAAGAGGATACACAGAAAGACGTTTCACATTGAGGGAGTAACATTAAAGCATATGTCCCGATGCATTTCTTAAAGATGTACTCCAGAGCATGAACTGTACTTACCCTTATTGAGTTTATTTAGGGAGATCTTTTAAATTTCTTGGATTGGTTGTATTTTTCCATTTTCCAGTTTTTTGAAGTTTAAATTGTTAGTTTCATGTTCTTCTGCTTTACCTGTTTCTTCACTTTATTTATATGAAAAGATAATTGCTTGCCACAAAAATAAACAACAGACTCCATCCCCTACTGACTAATTGGCCTAACTAAACACAGTTGTTGAGTGACAGGCAGAAGAGTTTCTCTCACTCGGCATTGAAGCTGCTGAGGTTATTAATTGCATATTGCTTTCCATCCTATTTAAAAACTAACAAAGTAAATTTTCATAATTATTGCTGAGTTTAATAACTCAAACATCAATCAGAACTTTTATTTAGTATGCAATTTCATTCTAATTAACATCATATGCTAATATACGTATGAAGTGGTCCTGTGATATACATTATTTAAAAGTTGCAACTAATGACATGGTACAAATCAACTGTATGCTATGTTTTCTTGATTCTGGTTTTACTTTTTCCTTTTCCTAACAATTTGCTGGGAACAAATTGACTTCACAAGAAGAGAATACTGTCTTATAATTTATTCAACTTTCTAAAGAAATTAAATTGTTTTTATAAGTGAATGATCTGGACTCCTGAAAATTAGCATTTTTAAGTGAATAAACAAAATTTATTTTGTATTCATTAAATTATATAAAGCATAACCTCATCCCACTGACTCAAATAATATTAAAACAAAAATTATTGTTGCTTCTCATTAATGTTTGTGCTGTCATGGTTTATCCTTGTATTTACCTCAACACTTTAAAAAAACTTGCATTTATTTGTCTCTCCTTGGTCTCCTTTTTCCAAGTTTCCTTTTATACTTCTGTTCTTTGATGCCAGGAAGATTTTTTATTTTATTTTTTTTTATTTTTAATAGCTATAGCCAAACCATAAAAGAATTTTATTTCAGCCTCCAGTGATTTAACCAACTATTTTGAGAGTGTCCATTAAAATGGGATTTGGCTTGTATGTAACAAAAATCTAGCTGCAGTGGTTTAAGCAAATTGGAGTTTATTTTTCTACAATAACCAAAAGACCTCAGTGGGCAGTTAAGGGCTGGTACAAAGAAGAGCTGCATTATATCATCAGTGTCCCAGACTTCTGTCTTTTTTCACTTGATCATTTTCTTCCTTGTTCTTTTCTTTTCATGGTTTCAGCAAAACTGATTCCTCCAGAGCACTGTGTCTGATTTCAAGGAAGAAAGAATAAGGAGAGGGGAATTTGGTGCCTTAACATGAAATTGAATTTTCCCCAGAAGGGCCTTAACTGAGCCTGGCATGGTGGTGCATGCCTATAATCCCAGCAGTTCTGGAGGCAGAGGCAGAAGGACATTGCATGTTCAAAACCAGCCTCAGCAACTTAGCAAGGTCCTCAGCAATATAGTGAAAACTTGTCTCAAAATAAAATATAAAAAGGGATGGGGTGTGGCTCAGCGGTTAAGCACCCCAGGGTTCAATCCCTGGGACCAGGGGGAAAATAAAGAAGCCCCTTACCCAACAGAACTATCTTTTGGCCACCTCTAACTATAAGAGAAACTGAGAAAGTACATATAATTTCAAAACCCTATTTGAATTTTCTTCTGTAATGACCAAAAGCAGAATAGACTTTAAGTAGGCAAGTAGTGGTGTTTCTAACGTTGCCTTCCAGTAACTTCTAGTTGACTTTTGACTGTCCAGATTTAAAACCCAGTTTGGAATGAGGGTTTACTGTGAAAAATAGATAGAACATGAGAATTTAAACTTGCCAACTTTAGTGTTCAATGTAACTATGTAATAGAAAAGGGAAAATCTTGGTAAGGATTTTGAAAAAATATTTAGTAATGTAAATTTCAATCTAAAACAAATTATATTAAACTATTACATTTTTTCTTTGATATATCAGCATTGCTTTTCCTTTTACTCTGTAGTTCTTTTATAAAGTTAAAAACAGAAAAATTCCAAATTTTACTTCACTTCTTTCTGAGGGTTTCCTTTGCATTGCTTAATGTGTAAAACATAATGGTTCTCTTTAGCTAAAATGCTCATTCTTCATACTAGTGTACACGAAAAGAGGGGAACGACTATTTGCAGTGCGGATAATGGAGAATATCGTAATCCTCATTTTACTATGTTGGTTGAAAGATGATACAGCCTACGATCCTGACAAAATGCTGAGGTACCACAGGGGTGGATGATTAGCATTTCTTCATACCTTCTGTGACGCATCTGGTCTGGTACAGCACATCATCTTCACTAAGAAAACAATGGGTCCTCTTCCGAAGTGGCATGTCCACAGCATTGTTTTGAGACCCCAAAATCCTCACAGGTGTGCCACAGTGTGTCTGCCTTTCCCTCTTCCTGTGTCTTATACATTTACTCACTAAGAAGGAAAAAAAGGGAAATATAAGCTCCCAAAATCATATTTAGTCCATTTCTGATGTTAATGGAAACCTAAAACACAGTTATCTGTTACTTATCACCCTTAATATTTTTACCCAATTAATCTTAGTCAAATTTGTAATCATATATGTAAAAGAATTTTTTTTCAATTAGTAAACCATGTATCAAATTTAATAGAAGTTTGACATGGAAAGACACTTAAAAGAGAGCAGAAAATAGCTCTTCTTAGTATATATGAACTTTGAATTTTGCTCTGTTAATTTCCATAGGTCATTAACCGAATCATTAGGATTTGACCAGTTTATCTTATTTTAAAATTTCCTCTGCAATGGATTATTTGTCTTTAACATTGAGTTATTAATGTGTCTTGTGGATAACAGTTGTAAATATTGATGTTTTCAGTGGAGTCCACATTAGAATGTTTTAAAATTTCAAGCATGATTCCTGTATTCTTAAAATTTTAAGTAAATGCCCCTTGGGGAAGTAAATTTTGCATGCTTATCACTTATTTGAACCTTCATTTGGATGACAGATCAGAGTAGTCTGTATTATTCTCACAAGTGCCTCCGAGGTCAAGTCAGGTGGCTACTCTGTGGTTGATGGGAGCAGTGGAGAGGGTGCTTATCCTAGAGAAATCAAGACGAGTGTGTGACAAGCCTCAGTGTGCAGTTAATGCATGGAATGCTCGCAATTTTTGTTGAACTCTGTACCCTCATCCCTTTACACCACCTTGGGAGAATGTCAGTTGTAAAACAGGAGCTTGGTTATTTTTCAGGGACAGTGGAGCAGAGCACACTATAAAAGGAATGGATAATTTCCAAGTTGAAAATATGTTGAATACTATTTTTATTCTGTCTGAAAAGTCTGCATTGAGGCTTATTCTGTTCTGTTTTCTCAGGGAAATACCCTATTAGGTCACTGGAAATACCATGTCAGATTGTAAAAGCTACTTCATATGCAGCCAGATAAACCTGCTAAATATATTTAGAAAATCATTCTAGTGACTAATATCTTAAACTCTTTCCATAATAACAGTTTTGTTAATATTAGGATTTACTCTTTGTTTGGAAATAACTTGCCAAATTTTAAGACTTCATGCGTAGCCAAACATACTTGCTTGAGAGTGTTTTAGATAGCATTTTAATAATCAAAAGTTTTTAAAATACATGGTCTATTAATTTTAAGCAATAATATTGACTGAAATCATTAGGTAGCTGCAGAGAGAAGCTGACCTGGTTTTTGCTAGTGTAACTTTTCTAAATATTTTGAGTTCGATTGGAAAAGAAAGATGATAAGATCCAGCTGTACCAGCTGTAACTGGGAAGTTTGAATTTTTAACCTAGTTGAATTTTATTTTCTAAAATTACTGTTTTTAAGATCATGTATGATTCTCAGGTGTTTTGTAAGTTGCCTCAGGACTTCTTTCTAGTTAATAGAGATTTCTTTCAAACCTTGTAAGAATGTTTTATTTGCTTTTTTTTTTTTTTGGTATGGGTTATTAAGAAAATAATTTTAGGGAGTGCAGGGGCACAGATTTGACTCTCAGACAATTCAAGTGTACCTTCTTTAATCATTCTGTATTATTAGAAAGCATAGGATAGTTGAAAGTGCATGGACTTGGGAGTCAGAACTAGACTTGAATTTAATACCTTAGGACTTATATGCACTAACCCCTTTGAATCAGACATTCTTGACAGGGAAATAGTGTATACCTTACAACATTGGAGGACAGCTCATTTAAAGCACTGTCTCATGTTAGCTACCAATAAAACATAATTTTCTCTCCGGGGCCTGCCTAAATTGTTAACTCCATCAATGTGGATCATGTTCTTGCCTTCAGAGTTCTAAATAAGGTTTTGCGATCAAAGACCCACAGATGGAATAAAGCTCATCCAAACATCCATTTACTAATGTAATATCTGCTTGGTAAATATACATTCATTAAATATAAACCAGTTGCTCTTTTCAAGACATCCGTGACCTCCATGTTGCTAAAGACAGGATGTAAGTCTTTGAACTCTAGTTCCATGTTCTGTTATGTAATATTCAATCAGGTGAGGCTACCTAAGGAGATACAGAAAAGGCATAAGAGAATGAAGTTTGAAACACTCCCAGGTCCTATAGAGAAGTGATTACATACCACACAATGTCACATGGTGTCTTAGTCCATTCAGGCTGCTCTAACAAACTACGCTAGATTTACCCATGAACAACAGCCACTTATTGTTTACTGTTCTGGGGGCTGAAAAGTCTGTAAACAAGGTGCCCATCCTTCATAGACTCAGCTATTGCAGTGGCCTCACATGGTAGAAGAGGAGAAAGGGTAAACAGGCTTCCTCAGTTCCCCCTTATAAAGGCACTAAGCCCATTCACAAGGGCTCCACTCTTAAGACCTAGCTATCTGCCAAAGGCTCCATGTCTTTATACCAACACTTTGGAGTTTAGATTTCAATGTATGAGTTTTGGAAGGGCACATTTGGCCCTCTATAGCATGGGGAGAGTGGCAGGTTTTGAAGACAGGAGTGAGGAAGAGTTTAGGCTATAGCCTTTATTGGAAGTTTTAGGGGCCGGAGTGAGGCAAGATATGGATAACAGTTTAGGATTGGCTAGTTTGAATGATTTCAGCAGGCCCTAAACTGTACAGTTGATACCTGGTTGCTTGGTGGCTCTGGGAAAGTATGACAAAGGAAGTTTTCTTCTAGAGTGTGGGGGACACATGAAGGAGGTGTGTCTCTGAATCGGTGGTTTTGCATGTCACAGGCATGCTCCCTGCTGAGTCCCTTGCTATCTCTGAGAATTGGCTGGTCCCTGGAAGAGCAGTCTCTCCCCAGCCAGAAAGGTTTTTAAAGAAATCAAAATGTATTACACAGAGAATATAAAAGAATGGATAATACAAACTTCTACTTGACTTAATCAAGTTGATCTTGCCTTTCAACTCTGTCTTCACTGCATCAGTTACTTTACCTCACTGATTACTTTTTCTCAGTCTCCATTTTGGCTATTTTTCTTCTGCTTAAACATTTTAATATTGATGTGTCCAGTGCCTGCTGGCCTTTCTTATTCATTTATTTGATCTCTACTCACTTTCAGTCATTCAACCCAGACCCATTTTTCTAAATATTCCCAAATCTTTATCTTTAGTCAAAATCCCCTTATCTTCAGATCATAAACAACTCCCCTTTCAACTCTCTATTTGACATTTCCATTCTGACTTTTCAAGTTTAACACCTTCAAAACCAAACTTCTGGTCTCCTCCATCCCATATCAAATTATTGGCTCGACACACAGCCCTTCCTAACTCAGTCCACAGCAACAAATCAAATTGTTCAAAAAAAGTTTTACAAATTATTAGCAGTCCTGGTAGTGTTTTAACTAAAAAGGATTTCATGACTTGTCCATTTAATAGAGGGGTGGGCAGTGTTCAGAAACAGAAACCATCAGAACACAGGGCCTCTGAGGACCAGAAACAACGGCAGTCTGAACCATGATAGTCCTAAGCAAAAGGGGAGGGAACGATATTATTAGTCCTAGAAATTGCTGGGCGTACTTCCATAACTATGATGAGGGGGGAGAGAGTAAGGACAATGACTACCCCAACGCATGTTTCCTTCATCACCAACACTTGGTCTAGTCAGCCTTTTTCATTTTACCCATTCTAGTGGTTATGGAATGATATCATATTGTGGTTTTATTTTGCCTTTCCTTGGAGACTAATGAAGTTAGACCCTTTTTTTTTTTTTTCTTTAATAAAACACCTATAAGTATTTTGGTTGTTTTTCTTTTTGATTGTATATCGGTTTTCAAAAATTAATTTTTAAAGTCTATTTGTATGATTTGGATGCCAGACTTTTGTGAGATATGTAGATTATAAATATCTTCCACTTGTTTTTTTTTTTTTTTTAAGTGGCCAGAGTGTCTTAATTGTAAGGTAGAATGATTTTTCTTTTTTTTCCCTTATGGTTAATGCTTTTTATGCTTTAGTTAAGAAATCTCTGTCATGAAAATAGTATTCTAGAAGACGTTGTTTGAAGTTTCACATTTATATTTATAGTCCACCTGGAACTGATATTTGTGAAGGGCAGAGGGTAGGAACAGAGATTACATTTTCATTTGGTTATCTGTCTAATTCAGCATATTTTTTCCCTCTGTTCTCCACTGTCCCCAGTGTTACCCTTTTTATAAATGATATCTGTACAGTTTCCTTCTGGACTGTTTTATTACTGTAGTTGATTTATTTTGAGTACATATGCTGTCTTAAATTTTGTAATTTCATATTAAGTCTTATTATATGGCACACATACTTACAGTGTGTGACTCTTTAACATCATCTTGACTGTATATGTTGGAATTGCCTTGAATCTAAAAATCAATGTGAGGAAAACTGAATTTAGAAATAGCAAGTTTTCTATGTGGGCCTTTTTAAAATTTCTCTCATTATATAAAATTTCTGAAGTCTTTCTTTTGGTGTAAAAGCCTTGCACATCTTCCTTATTGTTAACTAGGTATGTGACAGTTTTGAAGCTATTGCAAATGACATTTGTGTTTGTGTTTTATTGTCTAATTTTTTTTTCTGGATGTGCCATTCTTGGTTGACATTTATGTTTTTTTTTTTAGTTTAACGGTTTTTCCCCCCCATTATCTTCTGACTTTCATGTTTTTTACTGTCAACTTTATTACTGCTCTTTTTAACAAAAAATTATTTTCACTGTTGGCTTTTAAGATATTCTTTCTCTATTTGGAATCCAGTAGCTCTATTATTTTGCTGTAGACATTAAGTTATAGACTTCTTTTGTATAAAACCTGCTTCAGTGTATAGCAATTCTTGGATTTACAACAATCCTATTTTCTTATATTGTAAAGTTCTAGATAATCATTTCTTCATACCTTCCTTCTGATCTATAGACTCTATTTTCCTGCTGAACATATGTTAAACCTTTTCACTGTCTCTTCTATGTCTGTCAGTTTTGATATTCTTTGTCAAGTATTCCTTTTATCTTCATTTCCTCTGAATCTTTTCTATAGACCTGACTTCCAGTTCACTAATTCTCTTCTTAGCTGTAATACTATGATTTAATCCGTTGACATCTATTTTCTGTTATTACAACTTATAGTTCTCAAACTTTTTTTTTTAAAAAAGATAAATCCCATTTCTCTGATCAAATTCTTCATATTACTCTCTGTTTTCATAAGCCTACTATCTCAGTGCTCTGATATTCAATATTTAGCCCATCTGCAGTTTTTTTTTATTGTCTATTTTCTTTAGGTTTTTGTTGTTATTGTTAGTCTGATTTGTATGACTGAAATTTTTTGATTGAATGAATGGTGTTGTACATGAAAAATGGTAACTCTTTGAATCATGTTCTTCTAGAGAGGGTTGAATATATTCTCTAGTAGTTAGCTCAAAAGGGAACAGAGCTCCAGTTCCACCAGAGTGACAGGAGATTGCCTGTAGCTTTGTGCAGGTAAGTGTGGCCTGGTCCATGCACATGGCATTGTGATTTCCTCTGCCATTGAGGAGACCCAGTTCAGAGCCAGCAGATTTATGAGATCTTTCTAGTTTGGGGAGTTCTGAACTCCAGTTTTGTTTTTCTGAGCATTGTGAGTGTGTTATAAACATCCTTGTGCTCTTTAGGAGATTTTTGCTTTCACTTCTTTGTACCTTGACCTGGAAAGTTTGAAAATTTAACCAATTCCTCAAGAGGAAAATCTTCAGAATCAGCAGACTTACATCTCTTAATCTACTCTCCATGATCTGAGCCTCTCATATCTGACTGCCTTTGAAGTCTCAAATGCCAAAGTTTTCTCTTTCCAACCCTATGAAAATTCTGGAAATCTCACTTTTCTACCTCTTTATTATTCTCCGCATATTCTCAACATCTTAACCATACAAGGACAATCATAGTATCCAAGGGTAAAAGTACTGCCAAGTGTCAGCTCACCTCTCTGGGTTTTTGTTTGCTTTTTTTCTGTCCAAGATCTTGGCAACTGAAACTTTGGCTGCCTCTACAGTTCTGTCTTCAAAGAGGCATTTTTTGTCTTTAATTTCATCTCATAGGTTCTTGTTGTTCTCAGTGGGAGCATTGTCTTGTCAGAAGCTATTCCATCACCTTCAGAGGTGGAAGTCATTACATAGGCCATCATAATTATTGTTATGTGGCTATTAATGAGTACTGACCAAAGTTGCAAAATATTTGAATAGAGCCTTGGCTTAAATTTCTCTTATTGTGTTTGCGATATTATTTTTCCACTTAGAACTCTATTTTATCAACTGTAATCAGAAAATAGACCGTTTTTTGTAAGACTATTGCAGGGATTAATTGGAAAGTACACAAATATAGAGTTCATGACATTATTCATCAAGTAGTAAATTTCATAAGTATGCCTCAAATGATACAGAAAGTTTATGAAACCTTTGAGGTTAAACCATAGATTTCTGAAAGTGGAAATGATATTTGATGTATTCCCAGTGAATTAATATTAAGTCATTTGAGGATATTTCGGTTAAATGCCCATTACATGTAAAAGAATACATATAACATATATTTAAGATTTATAACAATAAGACAAGTGCTATTTTACTACCATTCAAGTTATAAATAGAATATTACTATTTATTTGACTTTAGATACATGCATTCCTTATAAATATTTTGGTGAACTCACTTGCTTTCAAATTTCATGCAGTTGAATTGATGTTACTTTTATTTCTTTGCAACTTATTTTCTTCACTTAACATAAAGCTCTGTGGTTCATTCATGCTGATATTTGTAGCTATAGTTACTTCATTTTTCCTCAGTTTTAATGTATTGAGATTATCTTTAAAAATATCCCTGAAATATGTATTTCCCATGAATGGAAAAGGTATGGGCCCATACCTTTCTCCTTGTGTATTTGAGAATTAGTTGAAAATGAGTATAAATTTGTCTTTTCTTGTGCCCTGCATTTAATATTGTCCGCTTTCAAAGGTGTTTTTGGCTTGTGTCACACAGGTGGTATTATTTCACACCACAAGTTAGGATGAGAGTTTTTTTGTGATTATATTAAAGGAGGTGATTCTTCCCTCCTTTTACCCATATCAAGTGTAGTCACAGCAATTTCCTTATTTTCTCCTCCTGTGGATATGAGTTTTAATTTTTAATTTAATTTTATTTTTATTGTTATTTGCTTTTCTTTGTTCCTAGTTTAGATCTGAAATGATCCGTAAAGATCTATGTGTTAAAAAGACTTAGTCCTCAACATGATGCTGTTAGGAGTTGGTGAAAACTTTAAGAGGTAGGACTTGGTGGGAAATTTTAGGTATTAGGGTCATGCTTCAAAGGGGTTTATGGGACCCTCGTCTTTTCCTCTTTCTCTTTTTGCAGCCTGGCCATTAAGTGGAATGGTTCCTTCATCACATGTTCCCTACTATGATGTGCTGCCTCACCCCGAGCCCAAAGCAATGGGGTCAGGCAGTCATGCACTGAAACTTCCCAAACTGGTAAGCCAGTTTCTCTTTATAAGTTGATTATTTCAGTATTTTTGTTCCCATTACTATGGGAAGCTGACCAACACAAACACTGTAGTCTTTGGATATTCTAGTTTAACTGAAGGATCTTCCATTAGACTCTCCATGTTAAGAAGTTCTGAGTTCTATATTCTGTGAAATGGTCAACTTCAAAGCCTAAGTTTACCAGTCAAAACACCTGCTTCAGGGTGAATATGACTTGATAGCTTGGTTAACCTGTAAATTCCATCTTTCATTTAGTTTTTGACCTCCTAGGAACCTTAACTTTCCTATTAGATCCTCATGTGCACACATGCTCATGCACAGATGCACACATATGTGTACATAGCTATGTGTGTATATAGATGTATATTTTTGAAATACTATCTTTTATAACTGTTAGAAACACAACTATCTTAGTTTGACTCTTGGTCCTATAACAGAATACTTAAGGCTGGATAATAGATATCAAACATAGATTTATTTCTTAGAGGTCTGGAGACCAGGAAATCCAAAATCAAGATGCCAACAGGTTTGGTGTTTGAAGAGAGTCCTATCTTCACTTGTAAGATGGCTCGTTGAACATTGCATCTTCCAGAGGACTGGAACTCTGTTCATTACATGTGAGAAGAAGAAAAGAGCAGAAAATAAACTTTTTTTAAAGTTTCTGAAAGCTTTTTAAAAAGGTATTCAATCCCTCTTAAAGGTCCACTTCCTAACACCCTTATGCTCCAGTTAGATTTCAAGGTGAGTTTTGTAGGACACAAAGAAATGAAAAATCAACTTATTTATTTTTATAAGACATATTAGGATTTTCCTTAAGGCCAGGTAGTATTACGAACTCATGTTCTGACTCCATGTCTGATATCAGCGGCAGTAGTGCCAGCTGTAGAGTCATGGGCATCCTCTTCAATTATAGATATAGGGGGAAATAGAAGATTTTCTCTTCCTCCCTGGTTATAGCTGGCACAGATGCATATTATTATTATATAGTTATTAATATTAATACTAGTATTATTACCATAATAATATCAATACTACTAATAAAAGAGAGATAGCTGAGCTTACTTTTTATCACTTTCTTCCCTTTCTCATTCTCTGTCCATTTTCTTCCTGGGCTATGATGGTTTCTTCCAGCGCTGGCTGAACTCCAGTACTTTCTGCAGTTTCATTTTACACTGCATGCCTTCCTCTCCACTCTGATTCCCTTCATTGGCCTGGAAGCACTTCCCTTTCTGTGATTTTTGTGTTCCATGAGGTATAATTAACCTAAGTGCTAAGTATGTGTTTATTTTTCTAAAGTTATATAGACATGTGCATAATGTACGAAAGCTGGCTGACAGAGGCAGAAAACACTCATACACAGACATTAGTTCATTGTCCTTGGTATAGCATTCAACATTACCCATTCCTTTAATCTTAATAAAATTTTGTCATAATTTTTCTTTTCTTGTTTTAGAAAGCACCTGTAAAAACCATACCCCCTTTTTTATTCAGAAAAACTTACATGTGATATAGTCTATAAATGGTTTATATATCAGCTGATTTATATTCATTGATCATAAATTAATATTTACATTAGAAAGTTTCATGAGAACTAAATAAGTGCTCAGTGATACACTGGAATGTTGTCTTAGTGTGCTTGAGAAGAAAAGGTATAGAAAGAAGAGATAAATATTTTGATCAATTGTATTTAATTTTCTTGGAATTTTAGAACAATTCCATATAACATCAGTAATCATATGATATTTAGTTTATTTCCTTAAAAAATTTGTCCCTTGCTTTTGTGAGATCAATAGAAGAAAATACAGAACATTTACACTTCAGGGAACTAATCAGTTCAAATTCATGTATCCCTGCCCCTTGTTCACTGGGCCAGACTTGTAGTGTGCCAGACTTCTTTATATGCACTTTGTGTGATTTTGCTATGTCTAGAACAACTAGGAGTGAGCAATTATAAATGTAGAATACATCCTGAGATGGATGCCATTTGAAACTGCCTCAATATGGTGTTTGTTAGCTCTTTAAAGAAAAAAAAATTCTTTGTTTTGGAATCAGCAGATCATTAAAGAGTGGAGTATTTCTGGGGGATAAATAGGACATGCAAAACCACATTCATGGGAAAAAATTGGCCAGAGAAAGGACTAATTCTTCCCTTCCTTGTTTCACAGAGCAGTTTTAGATCGTATGCAAAAATTCTGGAATAGATTTGTGAGGGGGAGTGTTGGATGAGGAAAGGAAACAGTAAAAGCTTGTTAAGGAGTGGAATTCTTGTTGCATTTCTTACCTGTTCTTCCAAGGAACTCTGTTAGTTTGATGATAAGTATTTGTTAAAAATATGGAAACAATATAGCCTAAGAACATCTGAAGACATTTCGGCAGGGTTTGATTGAGCAGATAAATTGTCCAGTCATTAAAAGATGACTTTGTCTGGATAGGTTCTTTATTTTGGGAAAATATTTTAGGGAAAAACCTGTTTCTTTGTAACCTAATTGGAACATATGTGTAAAATTCATTTAAAAATATTTTGTTTTGAATTATTTTTCTAATTATATAAAAAATTAAGATCTTTTTGGAAAATTTTCAAAATGTTGAAATATGTTAAAGTGTATATCTACAACAGCAATATTGGAGCTTGCCATTCTTTGCTCCTTGTTTTCCAAGATAACTTCAGAGATAATAAAATCATGCTCAAAATATTATTTAATAGCCTGAATTTTAAACATAATATCCCTTACTTTTTATATCCATGACTGTTTCTCAGGAATGTGGTTTAAATGTTGCATTGCTTCAGTTCTACTTATTTGATTAATGTCCTCCTTGATGTTAACCAGTTTTATCTTTCTGTGAAATAAATATTCCTTTACAGAGATTTTCTCTGATAATTTGAAAGTTATGTCTTCTTCAGTAATAGTCATGTTTACCTTTTAAGTTTAAAAATGTTTTTAATCTATTTCATTCTAATAATTGCAATAATTAAATTTATCTCACTGACAAGTGAGAAAAAAATGCTCTATCTCTCCAAAAAACATGCCTAGTCCTAGTGAATATATTTGGAAATTGAATGATTTAGGTTATATTATTTATTATTAGTATTATTATTTTAAATTAATTTGTATATTTACTGATACATGGAAACAGAGAGCCTCCCCTCATCACAGACAAAATATATACCCCCAAAGACACAACTCCTCAAGCCACAACTTACCTGCCTACAGTTACTAACCAATTAATCCCTATCAGGATTAATGTAATGATTAGTTAAGGTTCTCATAACCAAACCCTCTCACCTCAAAGCTTTCTTGCATTGTCTCACACATGGGCTTTTGGGAGATTGGGAGACACCTGGTATCTAAACCATAATATTCTGCCCATAGCTCCCCAAATCCCATGCTCATCTCATAGTGCAGAATACATTTAGTCCATTTCCCATAGATCCTCATAATCTGAACAGTTTAAGCATTGCCCAAACGTCCAACTTCAAAGTCTACACCAAGATTCAAGACAAAGTGTCAGTGTGAGACCCTATAAAAAATCAAAGGCAACTGGAATTGTGTACAGGAATAGAGTGAACATTTCCATTCCACAAGAAAGAAAGAGGAGCACAGAAAGAATGAATGGGACCAAAACAAGACCAAGCAATCAACAAACATATGGAAAAATGTTCAACATCTCTAGTAATAAGAGAAATGCAAATCAAAACCACCCTAAGATTCCATCTCACTCCAATTAGAATGGCGATTATCAAGAATACAAGCAACAATAGGTGTTGCAGAGGATGTGGGGAAAAAGGTACACTCATACATTGCTGGTGGGGCTGCAAATTAGTGCAGCCACTCTGGAAAGCAGTGTGGAGATTCCTTAGAAAACTTGGAATGGAACCACCATTTGACCCAGCTGTCCCACTGCTTGGCCTATACCCAAAGGACTTAAAATCAGCATACTACGGAGATACAGCTACATCAATGTTCATAGCTGCTCAATTCACAATAGCCAGACTGTGGAACCAACCCAGATGCCCTTCAATTGATGAATGGATAAAGAAACTGTGGTATATATATATATATATATATATATATATATATATACAATGGAATATTGCTCAGCTATAAAGAATAATAAAATTATGGCATTTGCAGGCAAATGGATGAAATTGGAGAATATCATGCTAAGTGAGATAAACCAATCTCAAAAAACCAAAGGACGAATGATATCACTAATAAGTGGATGATGACACATAATGGGGGGTGGGAGGGGTTAGTGTTAGGGTTAGAGTGAGAGTTAGGGAGGGGGGCAAGAATGGAGGAAGGAAGACTGTATAGAGGGAAAAGAGGGGTGGGAGGGGTGGGGGAAGGGAAAAATAACAGAATGAATCAAACAACATTACCCTATATAAATTTATGATTACACAAATGGTATGTCTTTATGCCATGTACAAACAGAGAAACAACATGTATCCCATTTGTTTACAATAAAAAAAAAAGAACCAAAAAAAAAAAAAATCCAACTGGGCAAACAAATCCTGTAGCACATATCCAGCCTGTGGGGCACGTGAAATTGTGGTGTTCTCTCCAAAGGACTTGTGTAGCTCCATCCTATGAACTTACTGGTTGCAGTCCACATGGGTATTTCTGTTTGCTTGTCTTTGCTCAATTCCTGCAGCTTTTCTTGGCAGACATCCCAGAGTACTGGCATTTCTGAATCTTGAGCATCTCCACTACAGCTTTAACTTCCTTCTCACATCTTCCTGCATTGCGCTCGAGGGGGCAGCCCATTAGGTACTCTGACGCTGCTTCAGTTTGCCTGACTACCCAGTTTGCCTTTCTTTGAAATCTGAATGGAAGCTTCCATGACCTCCTCACTCCGCAATTCTGCATTCCTGCAAAACCAGTACCACATGATTCAAACCAAGTTCTGCCTCCATCTCCAGCAGTACTCAAGCCTTCAGGGACTGTAGCTGCAGCAGCCTTTGAGTACCGGGGTGACTAAGCTTGGTGAAACAACTTCCTAGATCCCCCTGTGCAAGCAGGGTGCCCCACAGGTCCCTTCCCAAGGGAATTTTTACTTTTACACCCTTGAGTCAAGATGGGTGTGTTCTTGTCAATTCTTGAGATGCGCTTAAGCTTCCTTTCCTATTTTCTCTGGGCAAAATCTGTTTTTAATTTTTCCCCACATTTTTTATTAGTGCATTATACTTGTATATATTGACAGGATTTGTTGTTACATATTTGTATATGCACACAATATAACAATATAATTCGCCATTATCCCAGCATTTCCCTTCTCCCTCCCTGCCTCCTACTCCTTAGTCCCTTTCCTTGTGGATCTTCCTGTGATGTTTAAGAGATCTACCCCTACACCTTCCTTTTTTCTCTTGAACTTCTGTATATGAGAGAAAACATATGACCTTCACTTTCTGAGTTTTGCTTATTTTGTTTACATAACAGTCTCTAGTTCCATCCATTTTCCTGCAAATGACATAAATTTATTTTTCTTTATAACTCAATAAAACTCCATTGTGTGTGTGTGTGTGTGTATGTGTGTGTGTACATACATATATATATGTATATATATATACCATGTTTTCTTTATCCATTCATCTGCTGATAGACACCTAGGATGGTTCCATAATTTGGCTTTTGTGTACCGTGCTGCTGTAGACATGGGTGTGCATGTATCACTGTAGTAAGTTGACTTTAATTATCCAGGATAAATATCAAGATTGGTATAGCTGAGTCATATCGTGGTTCCATGCCTCGTCTTTTGAGGAGCCTCCATACTGATTTCCATAGCAATGTACTAATTTGCAGCCCCATGAACAGTATTCCTTTTTGTCCACATCCTCTCCAGCATTTAATATTATTTGTATTCTTGATGACTGCCATTCTAATTGGTGTGAGATAAAATCTCAGTGTAGTTTTGATTTGCATTTTCCCCGTTTCCCAATGATGTTGAACATATTTTCATGTATTTTTTTTGCCATTTATATTTCTTCTTTAAAGATATCAGTTTAGTTCATTTTGGGCAAAGACTTTAGTATTTCTTTAGTGACTATAATGTCTTTAACAGCCACACATTCTTTAGCCCCAGTTTTACTCAGTTTTCTGGCCAAAACTGCAAGTTTTTCAAAATTTTCTTCTTTGTTCTCTGCACCTGATTATCACAATAAATTTGGTAAAAGCTGCCAGTAATACCCATACCACCCCCTGAAGGGGCAGAGTGAAATTTCCTCTACCAGATTAATTAGTTTCTCACCTTTAAATTCAATCTCACAGAAAACCTCAGGACACAAATTGTAGACAACTTCTTAACCAGAATATAACCCAAATGACCTCTATTTCAGTTACCAGTGGAGTCATCCTTCTCCTCTGAAACCTCTTGATCCCAGTCTTTACTGTCCACAGTCCTGTTGGCATTATGGTATTCTGAGCTCCCACCAGAATTGCCCATGAAGGTCCACTTACAGCATTTTAAGGATTTTCCAGCTTGCCTTTCTAAACCTTCAAAATTTCTCCCACAACTTCCAAAAAGGCTCCAAAAGCTTCTAAACACATAGTTGGGTTAGTCCCAGCTGTGGTCCCACTTCTAAGTATCAATTCTTGTTTTAGTCAGCTTTTATGCTACTGTGACCAAAAGACAAGAACAATTAGGGGAGGAAATATATTTATTTTGAGGCTCATGGTTTCAGAAGTCTCAGTCATAGATGACTGACTCCATTGTTCTGGGTCCTAGGTGAGGCAGAACATCATGGTGAAAATATATACCCCAGAGTCATGCCCCTGATGATGTACCTCCTCTAGCCACACCCTACCTGCCTACAGTTACTACCTTGTTAATTCCTAGTAGTGAATTAATGCGCTGATTAAGATAAGACTCTCATAACCTAATCCTCTCACTTCTAAACTTTCTTGCATTATATCACACATGAGTTTTTGAGGGACAACTCATATCTAAACCATAACATGGAAGAGATGTCTCACTTCAGTTTTAAAATGTATTTTCTTGATGACTTGTGGTTGAGTGTCTTTTCATATACCTATTGGCTCTTTGAATGTCTTTGGATAAATGTCTATTAAGGTCCTTTGTCCATTTATCAATTAGGTTCTTCATTTTTGCTATTGACTTGTTTGCATTCCTTATTTATTGTGGCTAGTAATGTATCATATATATGATTTGCAAATATTGCTCCCATTCTATAGATTGTTCTTTGACTTTGTTCATTGTCTCCTTTTGTAGTTTGATTCAATTTCAATTAAATTATTCTTATGGCCTGTTCGTTTGGAGTCATATTCAAAGATTCTTTGCAAAGACCAATGTCAAAAGAAATTTCTTCCCAATATATTCTTCTAGTGATTCTTATGTTAGTAGCAATAGGTCTTACATTTAAAACTTAAGAGTTCTTAATTGAATCATTATATTTTTACCTTTTTTATCCTTTTCATCAAAAATTGAATAAGGTTTTGCACCACATTGCACACATATTTTATGGGTGCATGCATTTGTAATTTGCATTGCATATGATTCACATGTAATTTTCTTGCATTTACCCAGCAACCACATTGTACATATATTTACAGCCACATTGATACATATGTATTTAGATTAAATTTTCTGTGTAATGATTTCTGAGCTTATTATCAATTATTCTATGTTGTTATTTTCATTCATTTTATATTCAGCTAAATGATGTCTTTGAAACAAATGTTTAAAAAAAGTATAGAAATATGTGGATTATATCTGTCAATTCTTACCCATGTAAATGCATTCTTTTTCCTTTATTTACCACCCTCCACCAACAATAACAACCAACTCAATAATCATTCTTTATTCTTTTGGTACTTATGGCAGTAAAGTCTGAAGATAAAATTTTATCTATATAAGTATCCTATTTTTAGGGCATTTTTGAACAGTTTTTGTTTATTTTTGTCTGTTTACAAATTATGGAAAAATCTTCTTATCCTTGAAGTTTAACTATTTCATCAGGATGTGTCAACACATTACTTAGTTTTTGTGAAATTTGACAGGTGCTCATATTGGTACTAACCCAACATTTTACCTTCACTGTTTTAATTAACTTTGAATTATTGTTAGCATTATTTATTGCCATTAATATTGGTCCTTTAAATGATATTTCTTCTACAGCTCTTTTTTTTTTTTTTTTTGGTGGGGGTATGACTTTCCTATCGTATATATTGATTCTCCTAGAATTGTATTTAATATTTTTTCTTTCTTATTATTTTTATAATTTTCAACTTGCTTTTGAAATCTGAATTTGCTAAACTTATCTTTTGTTTCACTGACATTTTTCACAACACAATTTACTAAAGTATCTTTTTAATAGTTTTGTATTAAGTAGTCTGCTGTGCATTTCAATTTCATCTAATTTATGGGCTTTTTTAAACCTTTTTTTAATACAGCATGGAATTTGTAGATAATCTCCTGTGTTTTTTAGTAATTTTGTTTCAAAGTGAGTTTTTGAACTATTGTGTTCTTTTATTATTAACATTTTTTCTCAGATCTCCATCCTTATAAATGAATGAAAATTGCCTCATAGAAATTGAGGTTGATTTTGTTGGATTTGATACATGCGTTAATGTTTTTATCTTTTAGGTTCTAAATATAGTTGAAACAATTTTGAATTCTTTTAGCTTGGTCTCCCCTTTTAAATACAATTATAATTCTGTCCTTATATGTAACTCAGAGAAAATCTTAGAGGAATGGTTAAAAGTATGCACTTGAGCTCCCACTTATATGTGTAAGATTGTAAAGCAAAAACAAAACACATGGCATTATATTCATGAACTGGTTCAGTATACTTCACTCATATTTAAATAACATTAATCAGTTTTTCCACAAGTACCCTTTTGCATTTTACCCTTTCAAATACATTCTCAACTCCCAAAATGCCAGAATTAAAAAGTCTTTCCAAAAGTAAGCCAATGAATTTAATTTCTAAATACAAATTGATTGAAATTTATCCTGACAATTCTAAATTCCAATATACAGTATAGTTTTGAATATTTACCTCAGTCAGATATTATCTTAGCTGTGTATTTATGAATTTTTACAATTCATTTGTGACTTTTTACTGGTTTTTCTTTCGGAAGGTGGATAATTCGATGACAGTTCACTTCTAGAGAGAGTGTTTTAGGTTTTCAGAAAGTCTCATTCATTTTAATAGGATATTTTCTTAGAAAATTAAAATATAATTCAGTCATGGTGGATTTTCACATAACAAATATTAGCTGGGCTTGGATAAAGTCTAGGACAGAGCTAAGCAAATACCAAATGAGGCTAAATATGTGGAAGAATCGTAGTTCTGTTTTAAGATGATGGCTTGAGTGCAGAAAAGTTTTAGAACATCGGCATCTAAAGAGAATAAGGTTTGCACTATTGATATAAATAAAATCGTATTTGAGTGCAATATAAGACACGAGACAGGCATAGTGGAAAGGTTTCAGACTCTGCATATAAACTGTGGTCACTAATAACTAGGGCTGGAAGAGGGGCCTTTTTTCTGGAAACAAGTTACCCAGACTAAGAAGAGCTTCAAGTCCAGAATAGTGTTGACTTGGGAAACTACTTATTAATGTACCTTATATCCTTCCTGACATGGATCAAGATTGATAACCACATTTAATTTAGTTTTAGTCAGTATGAAGGAGGTTTTCTGGCACCAACTGCCAAGACTAAAAAGATGTGCATGCCTTAGCCCTAGGAAGTGTCTGTTGTGATGGATGTTTGGTACTTGTTCATCTAAATATGAATTTACTACTGGGAAATAAACTAAAATTCTGGATATTCATTCAGAAGATCAGCAAGGTAACTAAAGTATGCCAAACCTCAGAATGATTAGAAATAAACCTTATTAAGAAAAATTGAGACAATTAACCATATTTGTCCTCCAGAAATGAGCCCTCATACATATGATGGCATATTATTTACTGCTCCTGCTAACCATCTCTGCTGTTAACTTGTGAATATTTTAATTTCCAACTCTAGTGGGATCATATCTAAATGATTTATTTCCCTCCAAAGGATTAAAAAAGTTCTTGCACACAGTATTATTCAATGAATGGGTGATTTACCAAAGAAAGTGCCAAAAAAGTATGATACATGATTTCAGACTTATGGAATACAGGAAATAACCAGTGAAATTATTCTTTCAGCTTTATGGACATCAAGACAAAGCAATAAAATAAGTATAACAAATGATAATGAAATGTGTGAAAAATGAATTAGAACCCAAGGAAGAAAATAAAGGAAAGTGGCATAATGTAAGAAAACAATTTTAAAATTTGACTCAAGATGATGAGTAAGCATAAGACATGTTAAATAAAGTATGTGAAATATGTATTTTGTCATAATATTTCCAGTTCTTTAACCCTGCTGAGGGATAATTTAGAACTACATTAGGGGCTGGGGAGATAGCTCAGTTGGTACAAGCACAAAGCCCTGGGTTTGATCCCCAGCACCGCAAAAAAAAAAAAAAAAAAAAAAAAAAAAAAACTTACATTAGGAAATAATTGCCTATGATTGTACCAATGTTACTGTGTTAGCAGTGTTGCTTTTTATTGTTGTCTATTTACAACAATTGTTAACAGATATTCAAACTATGCATTGTACTCAAATGCCCTGTGCATTCTTGAAGAGGTGGATGATTTTGTGCTTGTATTGATATTCTGGACTTTTATCACAGATTCAAAGATCCTTTGTCTAATAGCTTGCATAGAAATTACTACCTATTCAGTTCAATTGACACAATATGTGTTACCTTGAAGACAGGTGTCATACGTGTGGCCTTTTACATAGCCTTTACCATTCACAACTAGTTATATAAGTCTATATTATAAATGGTCTTAAGGAAAAAATATTAATAAGGAAATTATTCATTCATATTCTTGTTTTTACTACTGATTAGTATACTCTGCCCATCCCACCCCACCACCACCAACAATTTACCAGTTTACATTTGATTTCTCTTCTCCTTCCACATCTGGTTATCATTTGTTGAGTATTTGATATACGCCAGTAATTGAGCATGGTGCTTTTTGTGTAAATCATGAATCTACGAAACATCTTTGATGTTTTCATTTGACCTCTTTTGTAGACTCTTCTGCAATCTATCAGCAAAATTTCTTTTCCTCTAAAGTAGATCCCAAACCCACCTATTGCTCTGCATTTCAACCATTACTCCTCCTAGACCGATCTATCATTATCCCCTGTTCCTACAACTGTAGTACAACCTCACTGTCCTGTTATTTTTCCTCTTTACATCCTGTTAACATAATCTACTCATGGAAGCCAGAATGTGTTTCTCATGTGAGGTAACATTATTCCTAGGTCTCAATCTACCAATAGCTTCTTCCTTTCATATTTGTACTTAAAGCCAAATATCCTGCCATGGGGGGTTAAGATCTGTCTTAATCTGGCCCCTGAGACTTGGACTTCATCCCCTCCATGCTATGCCACATCCACTCTTTTCAAAGTACTGCAGCTTTTCAAAGTACTGCAGCCCTTTCTTTTTGTCTGCCTTGTAATCACATTCTTTTCATAGAGCTCAGAATGTTCCCTAAATGAGCATGACTGGCTCTTTTTTTGTTGAGGTCTCAGCTTCAATACCAGTTTCTTAGGTGACCGGCTTTCTTTATCTTTTCCAAAGTGGCCAGCTAGTTTCTATCATGATCTGCAATTTATTGTTACCACTTTATTTTCTTATTTCTTTGTTGGTTTATTTCCTAGTTCATTATTTCTCTATGAGAAACTCTAGAAGCTATGAAGTGTTTACTTATAGTTGAATGCTAAGAAAGAATAATTTCTGACTTTCAAAAAAATTCTGTAAGCATTTAATACTTTTGTTAAGAAAACATTTTCTCATATACCTTCAGAATATCAATCTAAGATTAATATCGTTATTGTTATTTAGTAGATTAAAAAAACCAAGGATTTGGGAGGTAAATACCTTGCCCAGGCTTATATATTCCTTGGTAAGAATCAGAATTTGAATTCAGCTCTTTCAAACAATATAAAATTCCTAGTTCATGTGAGCACCACCTTCAGAAGGGATTATGTAGTTCCCCCAGGAGTGGATTAGTTCTCATAAGAGTAAGTTGTTATAAAAGAGTGGCCCTAATCCCTTCCCACTCTTGCTTCCTCTCTCTTCTTGAAAGCCCTCTCCCACACACTCTTTACATGTGTGTGCCATCTGCCTCATTGAGGCATAGTCAGAAGACCCTCACCAAAGGCCAATCAGTGCTTCCTGACCTTGGACATTCAGCCTTCAAAACAATAAGCTAAATAAATCTGTTCTTTATACATCACCTAATGTCAGATATTTTGTTATAGTGACGCAAAAAAGAACTAAAACATGAATATAAATGCGTGTGTATCAAAAGGATCATTCATGTATTATAGTTTAGCACTTGCATAGCATGTCAATAGGCAACGAGGATTATCTTTATGTATTTCTGACTGTCTTAATTAACTTGGCTTTACCTAGAAGTGGATTTTGAGACAGATATTTAAGGTAAGGAGTTTATTTGGGAGGGAATTTGAGGATACCTGGCAGGGAAATTGTAAAATGAGACAGAATAGGAGAGTACCCCCAAATGGTATATCATCAGGCAAGCTGCTACCATGGGTTTAATTCTATAGGAATGGTTCTACATGGATTTCAATTTATGGGGTTTAAATTCCATTGGGGATTTATGAGACATAGGGTAGAACATGCACTTCAGAATTATCCCAACCCAGGGGCAAGAGAACTGAGGTATTTATGTTTATACACAAACTCTTGTTAATTTTTGGCTGAAGGTTCTTTGGAGGAGTATAATTCCCAGCATGTCCTTACTGTCATAAGTGAGCACTTGGGCTCTGGCAACAGAGTTCTGGTACTGAGACATGGAAGGTCATCTGGTCTTTACTGGAATTGGGAGAGCTAGAACAAATAGGCAGACTATTCAATGGGTCTTCTAAACCACCCATACATGTATGGTAATTTGAATGAATTTGTGAAGGATTAGTGAATGAAAAGATCTTTATGAATTGGTAGCAAAGGATGAAGAGTAGCTAAATGAAAACTGAAGTATGAGTGAATTAGGTATAATAGTAGGGATAGAACATGGAGACAATCTCCAAGTAAATGGGTTCCTATATGAATGCATATGTTCACATAGACAGTGTGTGAGTCTATACTTTAGGAATTGTAGGTAAGTTTGAGCAAGTTATGTTTTTATATAATACATAACAGTCCTCTTTGGGACTTATCAGTAGATAACCTAAGAAACTTTTTTAAATTTTCCTATTTATTTACCCTCACCCCACACTCGTATAACTAAATAGCTCTTTTTGTTGTTGTTGTGTTGTGTTGTTTTGATGGGGTTTTGCTGCATTGCCCAGGCTAGCCTTGCACTCTCAATCCTCCTCCTCAGTAGCTGGGATTACATGTGTGTGCTACCACTTCTAGCTTTAAATAGATTTTTTTTTCCATTGGTTCACATTAGTTATATATAGCATTAGGATTAATTTTGACTAATTATAAATGAAAAGAATAAAATTTGTTCCACTTCAGTCCCAGTACTTCCCCTTCCCATCCCCTCCTCTCTCCCCATTTCCTTTCCTTCAGTCTGCTGACCTCTGCCGTTTACTTACATTTGTTTGTTTGTTTGTGTCTTATAGATAAACATAATGGTGAGATTCACCATTTATTTAAGAAATTTAAATAAATTTAAATCATTTATTAAGAAATTTAGGATTTAGATCTAATTCATTCCACTGTTTTTCTTTGATCCTATTCCTCCTCCCTCCCCCTCGATCCCCTTCTACTCCCCTGATATTTTTTTTATTTTGATGTCCCCCACTGTTTCTTTCCTTTTTACTTTTTATTTTTTTATTTTTTTTATTTTGATTTTTTTTATTTTGATGTCCCCCACTGTTTCTTTCCTTTTTACTTTTTCCCTTTATTTTAGACTAGCTTACATTGTATATCAGAGAAAACTATCAACCTTTTAATTTCTCGGTCTGGCTTATTTCACTTTGTGTTTTAGTCTCCAGTTCCATCCATTTACCAGCAAATGACATAATGTCTTTCTTTTTTTTCTTTTTTTGGTACCGGGGATTGAACTCAGGGGCACTTAACCACTGAGCCACATTCCTGATCCTTTTTATATTTTATTTTTGAGACAGGGTCTTGCTGAGTTAACTAAGACCTCACTAGTTTGCTGAAGCTAACTTTGAACTCTCAATCCTCCTGCCGCAGCCTCCTGAGCTGCTGGAATTACAGGTGGGTGCCACCATGCCAGGCATATAATGTCATTCTTTTTTATGACTAATACTTCATTGTGTTTATATACCACATTTTCTTTATCAGTTCATCTGTTGAAGAGCGTTTAGGTTGGTTCCATAGCTTAGCTATTGTAAATTGTGTTACTGTAAACATTGATGATTTAACCTACCAGAATAAGCAGATTAGTGGCCTTAAAAGATGTCTATGTCCTATTCCATGGAAACTATGATTGTGTATATTACATGATAAAAGGGGTATTGCAGATCTGGTTCAGTTAAGAATCTTAAAAAGAAAAGATTATGATCCTGGATTATGTAGGTGGGACAAATATAATTACAAGGGTCCTTATAAGAGAGAGATGCTGCCACGTCAGATTCAGAGTGACATGGTCTGGAACAGTCTCATCTGGTCAGTACTGGCTCCACAGATGGAAGGAGGCCATGAGCCAAGGAATGGTGGGCAGGTTCTAAAAACCAACAAAGATGGGAAAATGGATCTTTCTATATTCTCTGCAAAGGCCCCATTGATACCCTGCTTTTTTTTTTACCCTATGAGAAACACTTTTAACATCTTACCTCCACAACTGTTAGCATATTTATGTTGTTTTAAGCAACTAAAATATGTGGTTATTTCAGCAAAAATAAGAAGCTAATATGTTGATTAATCAAACAGATGAAAGGTCATCTCAAATAAAAAAAATAAAAGATAGATTCCATATTTAAAAAAATCATAGTAACATTTCAACTATCTATTTAACTACATAATGATAAATGCTGTGGCCCATTAGAAAGAATTTGAAATTTGAGTAAGAAAAACTGGATTGGACTTCTGCCTGATTACTCTCTATTTGATCTCAGGTAACTTTAATTTGTCTTAACTTTAAGATCATCATCAGGAATATGATGACAGTAATAATTTTCTTGCTTTTCTCAGGAGTTTTTTATAAGTATCAATTTGGGTAATTCACATGAGAATACATTCTAAACTACAAGATAATAGTATACAATCTTATTTGACTTTACTACAAAATAGTAGTGCAAAAGAAGTGAGCACAAAAATCTGATACTCAGAGGCAAATTAAGCCACTTAATTCTAGTCAATTCATAGATTTCTGAGTATTTCTAAATCAAACTAAGATGTATCATACTTAAAATGAGCAAGTCATAACTGTTTAAAGTTGACTACTTACTGAGAGTAGAGAACACTATTTTTATTTTCATGCCATGCATCGTTAAATTGCATTTTTCTATGCCTCAGTGAGCACTATTTTTTAACAGTTTAATCATGTGGGAATAGAAGCATTTCCATGCACTATCAGATATTGAACTTTTGTGCATCATCCACTTTGGAGGAATCATAAATCTGTGTTCTAATTCTAGCATTTCTAAAAAATAATATCTGGAAAATAGTATTAGGTGTTTTCTTCTCCATTTTACATCTGTCTTAATACTAGCCAAGACTCATTTGGGGCACAGAAAGAACAAACGGTCTCTGATGAAAGGGTCACCTTAGTTGCCAGTGACCAAAAGAGTTGCCTGCTGAGCAACTTCGTAGCAATACCGCAGGCTTCCAGGGACTCATGGGTGAGGAATCCATGCAGCTAATGAATTCCATAAGGTGACTTGTCTCTTCTTAAGCCCTAGGCATAAGGCACTGGCGTTCAAGATTTTTATCTTGTGGACTTTATATCATTCTTTAACACCCTTGCCATTTCCTGCCCCCGCCAAATAAGCCCCAAGAAAACAATAACAAACAATCTTCTGTTTGCTTTTTAGCACTATCATCAAACAGCTCTTTAGAATGCTACAGCTGCAGCCTGTCACCCAGTGTTTCAGCAGGATTAGGCTGGAGATAGAAGGCAGAGTCAGGGAATGCCAGGATATGTAAAAACTGCATTTTAGTTAATTGCTGTCAAGGCCAATGAGGTGTTTTGGACCTGTTTCCATGCATTTATTTCTTGCCCTTCATTAATAAACTGTGACTGAATATTTATTGAACATGATAAATGCCAGATCCTATAGTTTTAATCCTTAAAATTACATCAGGACATAAGTATTATTTTTATTTTACAAACGAGCAAACTGAGACTTCTGACAGGCATCTCACTAGCAAGTAGCCTAGCCAGTGGACCTGGAAGTCTCCGTTCTTTTGGTATCTGACGGGACTTTTGGTATCTAGCCTGCCTTTTTGTTAGCCACATGGTAGAAAGTGGCATTTCTTAGTTAATGTTTGAGAAGCACCCTTGTTTGTTACATAAAATGTGCACATTTTTATCTTCTAAGGAATGGTTTTATTAGAAAATGTCCTCATCTTTGCCTATTGAACTGACTAAAGATTCATGAGAAATTTCCATTTTAATGGTGGATAGAAGGACTACTTCTCTTTGCATCTCATCCCTTTAGATCTAAATGACATCATGCTCCTCTTGAATCCTGAAGAGCTGAAGTGGGTTTTTGTTAGTACCTTTAGAGTCTACTAGTAGATCTAGTCTGTTAGGTTGAGGCCATGCGAAGTCAGGAAGTCCTTTTGAGATCCGGCAAGACGTATGTAAAAGCCATGCCACTACAGAAGAGGATTCAACCTTCAGACCTCTGTCTTCCATGTAAATTGTGCCCTGTATTTCCAGGCATCTTACTGGAGTCTGGGCAGTTAGTCTGACATTTTCCACTAGTTTAGTCCTTAACATTTCAAAAACATGTCCATTAGCTGTGTGGATGCCTCCAGTCTACCATTGAGGATAATGATGTAACCATCTCAGGAAAGATGTAGGTTAAACATTTTAACAGTCTAATGAATATATTTTAAAAATTATATTATTATATTTCAGTAATAATTTTAGATTGAACTTCACAGAGTATAAGTTAAATAGGGCTTATCCTGTTAGTCATATTTTATAGAAAGAGCAAGACATAACATGAAATGTGAAGTTTATCCATCTAAATGTTTTTTTTCTGTTGTTACATATTCTGAACATACCCAAAAACCTCATGCACCCATGGTTGAGCTCAAATTCCTTACATTTTTCTTATGTTTCCAGAAATTCTTTTTAAGAAAAAAATTACAGATAAAAGTTGAAGATTGATAGTAGGTCTGTGTGAATCTCATCCTTCTTCCATATACCAGATTTAACCAGTATTCCAGATTTGATGTTTGGGGTATTGTACTCTTACCACATATTCTTGATCTTTCTATACGACTTTTTGTAAGTTGTGTCACACTTAATATGCATTCTTCAACATGTTATTTACTTTTTTGATTAATATTTTGGAAATTGAACACTGTTGAGCTTTAGTACACACATAAAAATCTATTATGTAATATGTGACTAACTGCTGTGGTCAGTGGATATTCAGTTTGATTCAAACATTTTGCTGTTACATCTATTGCTGTAGTAGACATTTTGATGTTTCCTACATGAAACTTAGAAGGTTTGCATGTTCGCTTTTTTGTTTTCAGAGATTCTTTAATTATTCTGTATTATACTATTCTTTTGCCAATTATGAAGTTGAATGTCTTCAGTTTTACTCATTTAAATTTTCTGAAGGCATTCATTTTATGTTCTCAAATTAACTCGTATGCTCTTTGCTACCCAGTTTACATATGACTACTTCTATCTTAATCTTTAAAGTCTGTCTTTGTGATTTTTCTCCTTCTTTCTTGTTTAGTCTTATTAGAATACTGTCCGCTCTGTAGTCCATTCAGAGAACACTATTTGGTTCCCCGCTCTTTACTTCTGTGTTTATTTCATTAATGTTGTTGTTTGATATATCTTTCCTCTTTGAGTATGCTCTTATCATTTTCCTAACTTCATGAGTTGAGGTAAACTTGAATTTATTACTTCCAGTCTTATGGCTTTTATGCTTTGTCTTACTTCTTCCCACAAGTTTGACAGAGTGGCCCTTCCATTGTAAAGTTCTGGTTTTCATTTTTTCCCCATTCCTATTGAGATTTTTCTGTTTTTTAAACAAATATAGATTTTTTTACAGTAATTTTCAATTAGCAATTTCTACTTCGTTTACTGCTGCCAAAATACTTGTTCGGTAAAATTTTTTTTTAAAATTGCTTGACATCTTTTCAGACCTTGTAATGGTGAATTTTTATAGATAGTTTATATGTATCTGAAAAAGTTATCATTTTTTTATTTGCAGGCAGAAATATTTCTGTATGAGAAGAAATTTGTTAATTCTCTGTTGAATATTCTCTGTTGTTATTAGACTTGCTTCTCACTGAGGTTTTAGACTTGTAATTCCTTTAAGTTTGAGGCAATAATGTTAGGTTTATAATCAAAATGGCCTCTTAGAAACTATGTGCTAAATACTATGTTGTGATCATCTTAATACATATTCCCTAATTTTTTCTTACTGACATTAATATTGCTGCATAAACATTTTTATAGTTATTATCCATATATTTTTTCTTTTCAATATCTCCAATTTAAACTTTAAAGACAAATATAATTTTGTTTTAGGTGTGATCCTTGTAACCACCATAAAGTTTTTGTTTTTAAATTAAATGTTATCATCTCTGTCTTGAATGCATATTTGATAAATTCATGGTAGAGTTACTGATATATTGGAACGTAATAAGGGCTGTGGACCTCATTTATCTGAGCAAACTATATAAACTTAGTTTCAGAGGTTAGATTAATATACATACCCAGTGTGATAGTGACTTCCTGTAAGGATTATTTTTTATATAAAATCCTTTTTTAATTGTTTCTTTTGAGATATGTATATAACATTAGGACTCATTTTGACATAATTTTAAAAGCAAATTTGCTCTAATTCAGTTCCCAGTACTTCCCCTTTCCTTTCCCTCCTCCCTCTTCCTATTCCCATCCCTCTTCTCTACTGATATTTCTGCTATTTTCTTTTAGTTTTTGTGTGAGGATCAATTTTAAAGTATTCAATCTTTATTTTACTTTTGATTTTTTCAAAACTGAATATTTAATTTCAGAAATCAGAATCTGTTTTTTTTTTCAAATTCCCCATTAATTATGCCTTATTTGGTGATCTAGTTTCTTTTAATATTACATTTTGCCATACATTTTCATAAATATTTATACCATGATTTTTTAATAATTAAATGTGAGGCTAAAAGTAATCTTTTTAAAAAGTTGAACTCTTTAAACTTGTTTTTGAAAGATAAGTAATATGTGCATTATGGATACATGGAGGGTCAGTTAGATAAGAATTCTAGAGTTTATTTTTACTTGAGCTACTATTTTATCATTTTAGTATAGGGGAAAAATCACCCAAGAGACTGATCCAAATGTATTTTTAAAAATTAACAGTTCGGTTATTCTTCTTTTTGACTTTGACTTCCATGTTTTCAAGCTTTTAATTGTCAATGTGGGGAGTGGAGCAGAGTATTTTCCAGGTTTCCATTGCATCCATTCGCCTATATTTTTCTTTAGTGTCAGACCAAATTGACTTAGCATCTTTATGTCTTCCCTTTTTAAGACCATGTCTGCTGTCAGCTTTTCATGTCTCCTTTCATCTACCCGAAGTCATTTCCATCATCCACAATTTCAGGTTAGGAACAGTACATTGTTGCTTTGCCTCATAACCTCTTTTTTTAAGAAGAATATGCCCTTTTGTTTTCTTACATGACGAAATACCGTCCAATTATTTAGATTAATTTTTACTTTTGTTATTTTCTTGATCAGAGTCTATTTTTTTTTCCAACACGATTCTTCCTGTCTTCTGTTTCTCAAATTTTAAACTCTCATTCAGTTGTCCTTCAACTAGTTTTTAAAATAATTTCTATAAAGTATATGAGCATCATATTTTCTGGTAGAATATGTCAACAAATATGTAAGTATGTTCGGGAATTTATATGTAAGGTTCTTATCACTTAAGTGTGCTAAAGATTTTTAGCAAAGGTTTGTGATTAACATACATGAGTAGTGCTCACAGAGCATCTCTGTCTGCTTTTGTATTTAGGGATTTGTTGCGGCCAGTTATTTTCCTGGAAGATTTACTTTAAAATGAGTGCAGTTTTATGCCCGTTATATTCCTTGATGAATGCTGAATCATTCGTCCAACCTTCCTTCCTTGCTCTGTATTTATGCCATTTGCCAAGTACCAAAAATACCCATACGCTAATTGCTTTTTTATGTTTTCTTCACAAACTGCCCAGTGATATGGATATTATTGTTTTCATTTCATGGTTGAAGAAACTGAGACTTAATGAGGTTAAATAATAGCTGCAAGTGTAGTAGATTTTATTGCATATGACCCTGCAAACCTCAGATTTGGATTCAGATCTTCATTCCCGAGCCAAGCTCTTTGTCATTCTCTGTTGGTTTGCTTTGCTCTTTGTTATGGTCATTGTTCTTCATCTCATCAGTTATCTATGAGTAGTTTCTACATCACGGGAAATGTTTCTCTTATTTTAAATCAGATTTTAATTTTAATTATGTTATCACATAATAATAGGTCAGTTTGGGGTCCATACAGTGGAATCATGTGCAGTCTTGGTATAGTTCAAGTTTTCCAGGTGTTTTGATAAACACTTTAAATGCCTCAGTACATATTTTAGTTTTTGACAATTCTAAATAAATTATTTTAATATATTAAAACATTAAGCTTTATATGTTTTAATATATAAATTTTAAATAATCTTAAAAATATTAGTTTAAACTCAAGGTTTATCTAAGCGAAGTAATTATTGCTTAACCCTAGCTTTTTCCTTGCTCCTGACTCTTTATTTCATCCTCCCTCCGTACAAGATGCTTAATGAAGCACAACATGAATTAAGTACATGGTGTACTTAAAGAGTGCAGTCTTTCTTCTGCCCAGGGTTTGCAATCAAATTTGTTACAGATTTTGAATGCAGTCTGATTGTGATATTTCTTTAAAAAAAAAAAAAAAGAATTCATTTTTACATAATTTATTTCTGCCTTTATCTTTACTGTAGTAATTATTCATCATAACATTGGCATCATCATTTATGTATAAATAATTCAAATGAATTTATTGTAACACATAACCCTACTAAAGAAGAACACTTTGCATTTGGAGTGTTAATTTTTATCCATCTTGATTAGTTGTAAAGTGCATCTCCTTTCTCTGTGCTTCTATTTTCAATGCTTACATAACCACACTGTTTAATCTTATGGATGGCGTCAGAGGACACGATCCCCTGATATATTTTTATTATGTCAATGCTTTGAATTATGTAAGTGGGAAACAGAAAGCAGAAGCATACCACTAATTCAGTATGGATTGTCACAGTACTGTGCACAGGGAAGTGAAGCTATTTATCTCCATATCTGCATATTCTTAAAGTGTGTATCACTTTGGCATCTAGGCACTCAAGCACTAAGTCAATTTGTGCATCTGGTTAATCAATTCAGCAAGTACATGTTATCAACATCTGGCATCTGCCTTACTTTAGTGGCTTTATATGAACAACTGATGCGTGATGACCTTTGATGATTTTTGTGATTGCTTAGAATTTTAGTGGTGGTTTAGTGTTGTTTAGGTGCTATTGTGAATTTTAATATGGTAATCAACTTCCTCATGGCTGCTCTACCCATGCTGGAAATCACAGCATCAACCAAAAAAAAAGGCTGTATGGTTTTCACTTTTATCAAATATATCCTAACTTTTTATGGCTTTCCAAAACACAGTCACCAAGGGAGAAAATAAGTCAGTGTAAAAATGATAAGGAGGAATGAGAAGTTTTCAAAAGTATGTTATAAGGGATTGTTTTCCCTTAAAAATTGACATGGTTACAGTGCAGACAATGACATAAAACTCCATAGCCACAGATCTGGCAAGTTCCTGGCTGACCCTGGACCTTAGCAGTAAAAAATTCCCTCTCTCTCGCTCTCGCTTGCATGCTCTCTCTCTCTCTCTCTCTCTCTCTCTCTCTCTCTCTCTCTCTCTCTCTCTCTCTCTCTCGTATATTTGTATTCAGGTTTAGTTTAGTTCCAGATCTGTGATTCTCTTTAAAAATTCAGAATTTCTGTGACAGTGGTTATTACTGGACTAGCCTGGGTCAGTTTCCTCTACCCCTGGATCAATCGAATGGGGACAGAGAATACTAGGGTAGCACAGATTGAGTTGGGGTAGGGGTAAGACATTTTTGTGAGCCAAAGGGACACCCTACTTGCCTTATTTATAAAAATAGTGAAAACTACTGGTTATTAATAAATAGTAAGTGCCTTATGGTACCATCTTTGGTTCTTAATGTTTTCTTCCCAGGTGACATTTTCCTTATCATCTCCCATATGTTACCTGGATTCTGTTTGATATTGACTTCATATCTCTACATTACATTATTGGGAAGCCCTAGATCTTAGAAAACTGTTTCTTACAATGATCCAAAATTTTGCCTTTGTGCACTGGTTCTGGCTCTGCCCCCGAAGGAACTGACAGCGTGTCTGACACAGGTCAACACACAATACACTAGTTTTGGCTGTGCCCTGTAAAGAACTGAAAGTATGTTTCACACAAGTCAACACACAATATCTGTTCATAAAAACGGTACTTTTTTCCCATGCTGTGTGTCTTTAGTGCTGTTAACAATGTTTTATACAGCCTTTCAGTGTTCATATAGTTCCTGTTATCCTCATCTGCAGCATTCCTTTTTGTCTGCAAAAGTGGCAGTTGCAATTGGACACAGTTCCACATCTGTCCTCTGCCCATGGCAGACCCAAGCAGGCTGCAGTATATCACAGTTTTGACTTAGGATGAACTCATAAATACCCCCAGGATTTGTAAGTGCCCCATGAACTCTTGGTAAGCCTGGACATTTGCCATTTGGGGACATAATCTAACATGATCATTCCTGGAACTGGATAGGCAGGCAGTGGAGCAGCAGATAAACCCACAGTTTTGGCAGGTTCAGGCAGAACACACTGTACGTGGAATGCTGTTCAATAAGTGGTCCAGAGATGCAGCCTACACGGAATATGTGGTTGTCAAATGACCAAGAACTAATAAACCACATCTATAGGAAATGGTGAGAATTTACGTATTTCTTTAACAACTCTGTGTGTGTGTGTGTGTGTGTGTGTGTGTGTGTTTACACTGAAAGTTTTAGCTACACTGGTAGAGTGAGGATGAGGTAGTTGAAGTTCAAGTCATTGGCAACTGGATGACTCCTAACAGAAATGATAAAATTTCCTAAGGGATTCAATGAAGTGGTGACATTAGAAATCCCTAAGGATAAGTGGCTGGTGTTAGATTCAGGACTCTCCATTATTACAACCTTGGTCAGCATTACTAGCACTTTAATCTATCTGTTTATATGGATCAGTGGAAAGCTAATTTTTAGAAGTTGCTAATTCAGGAAGAAAGAGTAAAGCTGGCACCCAGTTATCTAGGCTGCACTACAGCTAGGAATTATAATATGATAAAAGTTAGGACTTTTGAGGATTAGTATAGAAATAGTGCAATATGGTACAAATAACACAGGCTCTGAAATCAAGTGCAAAGGTCATAGGAACATGAGTTTAAATCTTCCTTGCTGATTAGATGCCTACCCTTTTTAATTTATTTAACCTCTCTCTAAGCCTCAGTTTCCTCTTCCATAAAAAAGGTTAATATTATCTAACTTAAAGTACTGTAGTAGAAGCAATAATGTATTTTAAAAAATAACAGATTCTGATCAAGAACAATAAATATTAAGAACTATTAGAAAACACATATTTGTTGGTATTCTCTGCTACATCAATGACTTTATTATCGTTATATTAACATTACTAAAGTACTAGACTAGAGATGCTGAAATCTCTGCTGCTAATCACCATATTAGATCTTAAGGACCTAAAGGAAGAGACATTATCTTTCTGAACATTGTCCCTTTAGGGCACACTGGGATCCCGAGTTGTAAAGAGTTATTTTTCTCATTCAGAAAAGAGCCTTGATATTTCATAAAGACATGTTAGCACTGGAAACTTCAGGGTTTCTAAGAATATAGAGTATTTCTTCTTAAATTTTGCACATGCTATCCTGTATTCTCTAGATGTTCTGAGCATTCCATATATTCTAATTCAAAATTTCTTTTTTTTGAAGATGCAAGCAATCTCTTTACTACTAAAAGTTTGTTAGAGAAACTGTGCTACATATAATCCAGCTGTATATTCTTGATAATTAAGGAAAACAAATGCTCTTTGCAAACTCATTATAGATTTAAAGTTCTTTTAGTTTTCATCAGGTTTCCACAGAAACAAAGAGTTTGAGACAATAGTCAAGAATGCACAAACCATCAAATAAGTAGATTTTAATTGTTCCCATCTAGAAAATTATTCAGGTAGACATCCACATCAAAGACTGTTAAACTTTTAATTGCTCAAGTAGAAAGATGGAGAATGTCATCATTATTCAAAATTTCAATACAGGTTCCATTTACAATAAATTGTTTTACAGTAGAAGCTGGTATTGTACAATTGAGTTTGTTAAAATGATTATATAACCTGTAACTTCACAACCCGACAGAATGAATAGACTCACAGGAATGAGTGCTTAGGATTCATCCCTCTCAAACATTTACAACACAAAGTGACATTTCATTCTTTCAATGGGATTTGTATTAAATTCAAATTTGACTAATGTGTTAAGCTTGAAAAGTTTTGATCAGGTAATGAATTTGAGAATAGGTAACTAATCTTCAAATACAATGATAAGCAAGGTATATAGCTTAGTGATGGAGCATGTGCTTAGCATGCACAGGCCTTGGATAGATGCCTTGTACCAAAAGTTCAAACAACAACAACAACTGCAGAACAAAAGATTTCTTGAAACTGTGGCTATATTTTCTTTTCTGAATGGTAACCAGAAATTTTGGAAATCAAAATGTTGGTAAATTTGTGTGAACTTGAGTATAGCTAAAATTAAATATAAATTAGAGATTGGGGGTCATAAATCAGAAATTGTATTTGCTCTACGTTTACATTGCTGGGGTATTATGAAGAGTTTATAAAAGTGAAATTTATTTGGCACGCAGAATAAACATTTTAAAAATCACTGAATGGTATATATTATTAAAGGCCTACACACATTCAACATTCATATGAATAAAAGCATAAAAATATAAACCATTTGGATGTTGCTAGAGAGATTTAAGCCAAATATTTACAATGTGGAGCATCAGATATATATATAGAAATCTATATTATTTTAATATATAGTACATAATTCATATTTATATGGTATGTTTTAAAAAGATTATAATTTACATTATTTAATGTTATGTATTATTTATATGTATAACGACTACATAATTGTTCACAGTATATCCAGTCTTTTAATCTATTGTCATTACAAGACTTTTAATCATTTACCCTTATTATATGATTCCATATTATGATTTTCATTAGACATTTCAATATTTATTTATCAAGACATATAAAACATATACACACTTTATTAAATATTTCCTTGACCCACATATTTTCATCATTTTTATTTTAATAATATAAAAATGCATATTCTGAAAACAAGTTTCTATTATCTGCTGTGTCCTAGCTTTTGAATGAAGTGGCTTTCCCAGACATACCAAGAGTTTGGAAATGTATGGAGAAAATTGCAGCAGTAATCAGCAGGGGTGTTGCCTGTGTCTACTTTGGACTTTTGTCTGTTTTTCAGCTCCTCACTTCCCTGGGTGACCACTATTTTTTTGAGTATATCTAACTTTCAGTATCTGCTTCTTTTTGACCTATTGATCCCAAATTCATATGAACATGAGCTCCCTTTGTAGTTAGCTGACCGCAGTTGCTTGTCATTGAAGTATTTCCTTAATATGCACATCACTACTGTATCAGTTTAGGGCACGTAATCTCCCTGCTCTCTCCAGCACCTGGCTCAATTCTTGCCAAATAATTATTTGTTGGAATAAACTTAATGTTTGGTATTTCACATCATTATAGGCAAGACTCATGCTGCCAGTCATGGAGGAATTTGAACAGAATTGATCAAGACTAGAGTTGATATTTAAAATTTTATAGCTTAAAACTTAGTGCTAATGAAAGATGGTAATATTCCACCATGAAACATATTGAGCACTTTAATCTTCAAAATAGCCCTAAAGATTCCTATTATGAGTCATTTAGATATAATAAAGCTGCAACTCAGTGTTTATTAATAATTATTTGAAGGTAAATAAAAAAGCAGAATGAGGGTTTGAATCAAGATTTAGGTAATACCAAACTCATGATTTTCCTCCTAAATTATGCATCGATGTCAGCTTATATTAGAGAAGAATCAATTAAATAAGAGAATTAATTTAATACGGTATTATTTATAGTTTTTCTTCCTAAAGATGGTAACTGCCAAAACATTGTATAATGTGGGTCTCTCTAATTCACATTTCCTTTCCCTTATGTAAATCTTGGTTGCAGTCCAGATTTTTTTTTTTCCTAATGAACAATACAATTAGTAACAGTTGCAGGAAACATTTCAATTTACAATTTATATGAAGTGATTTTTCAAGTGAAGGTTACCCTTTATCTTTTTTTATTACCCACAGCATAGTATATTTTAGATTATATTGGACACTATATAATCTATTAGTTTACCATTAGAAGTAGAGGTCTTAAGGCATCACATACACAGCATAATTCAGTAGCTGTTTGGCAGTTTTCCAATTGCTGTGATACTAAAGATAACCACAGCAAATAAATCAAGCCCCAAAGTGGAAGCTCTAGGCCAGATTTCTCAAGTTTTAATGTGCCTTTGGAGTGTCCCAATCCAATCTTCATCAATGTTGATTGTCCAACTGGCACTGCCCTGGGCACTAAAGTGATTTATATAAACCAAGTCATTATTCCAACAATTAAATCAACTGGAATTAGCACAAGCATTTTTTTTTCTTGTTGCAATGTTAGGATTTATGTAAAACAAACCACTTTCCCTTTGTTGTATAACTTTCCAGTTTATTAGAAGATAATGATTTTACAGAAAGATAAACAATCAAAATGGAGCTCTTGGCTTAAAACTAAGTACCTGTACTATTCTATGTGGCAAAAATGACATAAAACATTGGACAATGACATTGATAAACTAAGAATATAAACCTAAATATTCTTTATTTTTTCTCTCTCAAATTTGGAGAGTTCTTATCAACTTCATTAATTAATGGATTAATAACTTCATACAGCCAGGTTTTGTTGGGTACTTGTTATTCATTCCTTGATCATTGAATTATTCATTTCAATCAATAAGTGTTCAGTGAGGTCCTACAGTGTATAAATAGCTATTTAAAATGCGGTGAAAAAAATACCTGAGTTTGGGGCCAATAGATTTGTCTTTGCTTAATACAATTTTGGAGTATTTACTTTTAAAAATGTTTCATGATCTGTGTCAGTTTTTCCTTCTGAAAAATCTAAGTGATGCCAAGTACATAAATGACCAGTCATTTGGAGCCAAGGGTAATAAATTAGTGTTCCAGTTATTAGGGAAGGCTAGTTTTGATCAGAGTACCTATATAACTATAAAATAATGAGATTTTTTTTTCTTTTGTGTTGTGAAACAATTACAAACTTCTGATTTGAGAATGTTCTCAGACTTTCTTCACAGACTCTTGTTACAAAACTCCCAAATGGCTTAGCAGAGAAACACTAGGGCTCACTTACATTTCCCTGCTCTAAATTAAGTAGGCTGAAGGCTGCTTTCTTCCAGGACTTGCCTTACCATCATCAAACCATAAACAAATAGTTTAGTGCCTTAAACCAGTTTGGAAACTGCACGTCACCACTTAATTTACATGTGGTATGGTTTGTTTAAAAGGTAATCCACAAAGTGACTTTACATTCTTGTGAGTTTAATTTTAGCTACTTGCTTGAAGCTCTTAGGCTCAAGCAGACCGTGCAAAATTTCTCCAGGGCTACTTGTCCATTGCAAATTTTTCAAATTACAAAACAAAACCACATGTTAACCTGACATTATAGGCATCAACCCATTACTATTTTGTCTTATTTCTTAAAAGATTTCAAACCTTCCATTCGTAATTTCAAGCCATTTTTAATTTCTGTATTTTGCCCATGATAGCATCTCATTCCTTTAAGTGGACATCAAGTAGAATTTGTACAATTTATTATTGTCATCATCATGACCAATAAATTGTTATTCATCCAGGAAGGAATATGGCGCAGTATCTCTCTAACTTTGAGTTCTCAAAACAAAACTGGGTGCAGTGTCTAATCCCAGCTACTCTGGAGGCTGCGGCCAGAGGATCCCAAATTAGAGGTAACTTAGCTGAGACCATGTAACTTAGCTGAGACCATGTTTTAACATAAAAGGGACTGGAGTCGTAGCAGTGGTAGAGCAGGAGGCCCTGGTTAAATCCCCAGTGCCAATAAATAAATAAGGTAGAAAAAAAAATTTTTGCTCATCTGTTTTCTGCTGTTGCAACCTCTAAGGTATGTGAATGTATATTAAAACAAATGTTATAGACATAAAATGTGAATTGAAGTCATTAATGATTTATAAATAGTCAAGAAGGAATGAAATATATTAACAAATTACAAAGAATGAAAGATTTTATTTGGGAAAAAAGTTACCATATGAAAGTTATATGATGATTCTTTTCAAAACCTGAGTTTATATTGTTATGTGGGACTTTTTTTAATCAAATGAAGAAAGGTATTTTTCCTGTTCAAGTAATTTTTGGTCATGAATATCACATGATAAGCAATAAACATATAAAATATTTTTTGAACTATTGAATAAATTCTAGATTAATCTCTTCTTGATATGGGAAACATCTCAGATTTCACATTTCTCTCTTAAATTAGAAGGCATAGAATATTTTTCACAATATTTTCAAACAAATTTCTTTTATACCCTTCTGCTTCAGTTAACCCTTGGTCATTGTAGTTTACATTTCTTTTTCAGTGTTGGTTTACATTTGTCTTTAGAATGTATTTTAGTTCATGTGGCAAATTGGGTGGTCTTTTATTTAATGTTACCACTCAGGTTTACAAATAGTACAGGTTTTGTATAACTATTTAAAATTCATGCACTTATGCATTAGATATCTTGCTTAAGAATACTTAAAAATTGTTATCATTTGTTGAACTAGAAAAATAATTATTTTAAAATGTATTCCTAAAAACAAAAATGAGTTATGTTTCACTGTGCAGCTAGCTTATTAATAAATATTTAGTTTATAGTTTTTGTCTATCTCTGTGTTTAGCTAAGAATGGTTTTTTATTTTGGTGAGCAGTACATTATTTAGGAATATGAAAAACATTGAGGCAATTATGAAATATTTAGCAATTTTACAAAAGAACAAACTCTTTTAAAAATTACCTTAAGAGATACACGCCTTAAGATGAGTGTTTATATCTAAGAGTTTCATTCCTCATGTGTACCAATCCCAAATTGAAATACATAATTCTCTTGGCACTTTAGGGAACATGGCTTAATACTTCATTATGTGAACTAAGCATTATACTGAATTCCACAAAAAAACATCATCTCTTTTAATCATCCTAAGAAATCATGAACTAGGTGCATATTTTATATTTTCTTTAAAATAGAACAAATGGAGCAGAGACTTAATAATATACTCAAGTCCCACTGCTGAGATTAATGCAGGTGAACAGAATTCTTAGACTAGGCCTAAAATCTAGTCTCTTGACTTATTATATTTGGGTGCATAGATTGATAGTTACTTAAAGTTGAGAGAAAACACTGCAAAAATTAACCAGAGATATTTATACAAAAACAGTCACTTTGGCATTATGAAAGCTTGCCTGAAAAATGGGTAAACTTTAACAAATTCAAAGCTCTTATTGTCCAAAGCCATGCATACTTTTAATTTGGGGTTAATGATTTGAGTGCACATTATTTCCACTCTTCTTTTTATTCAGGGAACACTTTTTAGGCCCAATGTCCTTACGAAATTCTCTGCTTAGAGAATAGAGCAAGTGATTCCATACTCCATGGTGAAGATAGCACTTTTTCATAACAGTTACTTTTAGCTCAATTAAGATAAATTAATTTTCAAAGTCTTTGCTGTTTTAGATATTCTGGAAGGCTATGTATGTGACAGTTTACATGAAATTCAAAAGATTATAAAAATAATTTTGCATACCTCATTCAAATAGTTTCACAATTTTTTCAAAGAATAATTTTGAACTTGACCTCAGACATCTCTTTCAAGCAGTAGGCATAATGTATATCTTGGCCTAGTTTTCACTTACACTTGCAGTCCTGGCATAGACCTTGTAGTGTTCTGGTCAAAATGCCCACGTTCAGAAGCTTGCATTTGTGAACTATTAAATTTTGTGTCTCACTGCTTCCTGCTACACTGAACTCTTCCTATGCATCCAAATAGGACAAAGTAGACATTTCATTTCTGGGAAGAGTTCCTCTAAAAGCCTCTGTCCAAAACACCCGGTGCTGAAACAAGAAAAGATAGTAGTGGCATATGTCTGTGGATTTCTTGCTTCTTTTTCTTTTCTTTCCTGTTTTATATGTGAAAAGAATAGAACTGTTTCAAAGACCTGTGAGTCATCAGGCTGTCTTTTTACAGCCAAGTAAAACTAATTAGCCCTCTACCTCTACTGAATAATGAATTAATACTTTCAATCTTTTATTTATTGCATTTTTGCATGTGTGTACATAAATTGTTTTTTTATTTGTTTATTTAGTGGTGCTGGGATGAAATTCGGGCCTTGAGCGAGCACTCTACCCCTGAAATATATTCCTAGTGACACGGTTACTCACCTTGCCTTGGTAAAACAAGAAGCAAAGTAGTCTTCTATTTGACCCTAATGGTGTTGATAAAAGTACCATATGAAAGAGCTGGGTAAAAGAGAATTAATGCTTAAAAAATATCTGAAGTCATATAGTTACCTGAAGATAGGTTTTCATTTATACCTGAAAGATGACTTTTGGGGAATTATAATAGAACCTGGAGATTTTAAAATTGTATTTAGATCATTTTACAGTTAGGAAGTGATATAAAAAAGAGCTTGAAGAGAGAAGAGTATATAGCAAGGGAAAGGGGTTTCCAAAAAATGAACAGTGAAATTCTGTGAGAGGAATCCACTCAGAATAGATGCCTTCTGAAATAAGAAGGAGGAGAGGAGGAGGAAGAGAAGGAGGAGGAGGAGGAGGAGGAGGAGGAGGAGGAGGAGGAGGAGGAGAAGAAAGTGAAGGGGGAGGGGAAAAGGAAGAAGAAGGAGAAGGAGAAGAGGGGAGGAAGGGAAGTAGGAGGAAGAGGAAGAGGGAAAAATAAAGAAGGAAAGACTAAATGAAAATATACCAGTATTGAACTGGGGATATAGCTCAGTTTATAGAGTACTTGCCTGTCAAGCATAAGGCCCTGGGTTCAATCCTCAGCACTGGAAAAAAAAATATAAAAATGATAAAATATATTAGAAATTTAAATTTAAGTGGGTAAAATCAGATTTACAAATTTTGTTAACCTTATAAACTCAATAAAAATAAAAAGTTGAAAATCAGAGAAATAACTAAAGAAAGACAAGAAATAGATATTAAAGTAAGAATGGGCTCCTTCAACAGCTATAGATGACTTCTTCAGCAAAATCATAAATACTCTCTTTGCCAGTCGTTTAAACTAAAATAAATAAATAAATAAAGTAACAACAAAAACCCACAAACATAAAACTTTTTTTAGATCACACATTAAATTTCTATTTTCATACAAAGTCATAAAGTTACAATGGTGTTCAAATTTGTTCTTAAAATTATTTATTGTAAAGCCACCTGCCTAGAAGTTGGGTGATCCTTTCTCCACAGCCTTTTCATGAATTAAATCCTAATCTCTGGGTATAATTGTGTGACATGCAATGAATATGTAAGTAAACATAAATGAACACACATACTTGTTCTAAACATTTTCTTTTCAGATAACTTTTAAACTCCTTTAATTTCCTCTCACTTAACTTTTTCTAATTGTAGCATTTTCTTAATGTCTACAAATTTCTTTCACTCATTAAAAAGAAAAAAAAAAAGTCAATGCTGAGCTCATATTTGGCTTGAATAGTCCATAAAAGTTAACTTTGGGTTATAATATATAAGCATTATTTATTTTAGAAATTCTTGTCTATTTTTCTTATCTGACTACATTTGCATTGTGTAGCATTAAAAAAATGCTTTAGTGCCTCATAGTGAACAAAATTCAGTGCTAACTGCTAGTTTTTTGTAACTAATTTATTTATTTAAATAACCATTGAATGTACATTTATTTATCATATTTGCTAAAATTACAAATAATTCTATAGCAGACCACCATGTAGATTCTTTGAAACTTGAAGTAGTTGTGTGACTTTCTTATTCAATCTTATATTAATTATACTTTGCATACATCTATAAAAAACAATAGAACAGCTATTTTAAATAGATATTAAAATCATCTTATTAATGGAGAAACTGAGACCCAGAAAATTTTAGTAACTGTCCAAACTTGCTTAGCTAGTAATTAAAAGCAAAGCCAAATTTGACCCCAGGTTTCTGATTTTCAATCCTTAAACATAATACAATATTGCTTCCAACTCAGAGACCAATGCATAAGATAAGATCTTAGCATTTGAAAAGAGGAAAGAGAGAAATTTCATAAACTCTTGTGTACCAAGCAATTTATTTTTAGGAAAAAAGGTAGATCATTCTTTCCTCTAAGTTCTATATATTGCAGAAAAAATTGATAACGTGAAGGTTATGTTTCACCTTTAAATTTTCCTCCTAGATTGTATTGGTTTAAATTTTTAGATGAAATTTTAACTTCCATTTAACTCTCAGTTTATATGTATTTCAATTTAGTTAGAGTCAGGGTCCATTTTTTTTCTAATTGAGGCATAATTACATATGGTGAAATTTATCCTTTACAGTGATTTTTGACAAATGTGCATAATTGTATAACCACCATCACAATAAACAGTTCAATCACTGCCCTTTCCCCTGAAAAATAAAAATCCTCTTGTTCTACTTGTCTTTTTCTCCACCTCCAACATGTAGCAACCACTTCTGTTATTCTCCCTATAGAATTGCCTATTGCAAAAGGTGTATAAAGAAAACCATATAGCATTTTATTGCTGAATAGTATTACATTGTATCAATGTACCTATGTATTTTATCCATTTGCCCAATTACATGTTTTTTTTCTTTCATTATTATAAATAAAGTTTCTATAAATGCATTTATGTGAATTCTTTGTGTGAACATAAGTGGTCATTTTACTTGAATAAATACCTGGAATGAGACTGTTGGTAAACATATGTTTAACTTTATAGGAAGCTACCCAAGTGCTTTTGCAAAAAGTAGCTATAAATGTTTATATTGTCACAGCTATGTAAAACATGGGAATTCTGATCACTGCATATACTTGCTAGCACTTAGTATTGTATCTTTCATTTTATCCATTCAGTGGTATGAAGTGGTATCTTGCTAAGGTTTTAATAAATGTTTCCCTACTAACCAATCACATTTCTTATTTATTTATTTGCATCTGTTTATCTCCTTTGATGAGGTATCAGATCAGATCATTAATATTGAATATCTTTTAGTGTGCCTATTAGCCATTTTGATATCATTTTTGGTGAAATAGCCATTCAAATATTTTGTGCTTTTTTTCAAAACTTGGGTTTGTCATCTTATTGATTTGGAAAAGTTCTTTATACATTCTAGATATAAGTTCTTTATCACATATACAATTTGCAAACATTTTATCTACATTTTTGGGGGGATTGTCTTTTAATTTTCTCAGTTGGTTTCTTTGAAGAACAAAACTTCAAATTTAATGAATTCCAACTTTTAATGTGCTTTTAATGTCATAGCTAAAAAAATTTTCACCTAGCCCAAGGTTATAAAGATGAAATTTTGTTTTGTTCCAATTTTATAGACTTAACTCTTGCCTTTAAGTATGTGATCTGTCTTGGTTAATTTCTGAGTATAGTGAGAAGTAAAGGTGTGTTTTTGTTGTCTTGCTTGTTTTTGCTTTTGCATGTGATTGACCAGTTGTTCTAGAATCATCCGTTGAATAAATTATCCATTGCCTGGCTGTTTGCCGTGATACCTGTCTTAGCTTTTTTGTTGCTGTGACTAAAGGATCTGACCAACACAATTGTAGAGGAGGGAAAGATTATTTGAGGACTCATGGTTTCAGAGGTCTTAGTCCCTGGAAGACCGGCTCCATTTCTGGGGGCTCAAGGTAAGGCAGAATATCATGGCAGAAGAATGTGGCAGAGGGAAGTAGCTTGCATCATCAGGAAGCAGAGAGAGAGAGAGAGAGACTCCACTCTCCAGATAAAAAAATATATATCCCATAGCCACGCCCCCAATGAACCACTCCTTCCAGCCACACCCCATCTTCCTCCAGTTACCACTCAGTTAATCCCATCAGGGATTAAGACACTGATTAGGTTAAGACTCTCACAACCCAGTCATTTCTTCTCTGAAACTTCTCGCATTGTCTCATGTGAGCTTTTGGGGGGCATCTCACATCCAAGCCATAACAATACTTTAGACCAAACTCTTTCAACCATAAATATAAGGTTTGACTGGGGATAAGGGATTGTTCTACATTCTCTAAGTCTGTTCTTGTATGTCTGTCCTTAAGCCAATTTCACTGATTTCTATAGCTTTAGAGAAAGTTTGAGGCCAGATATGAGTCCTCCAACTTTGCTCTTTTTCAAAATTAATTCAGCTATTTTGGATTCTTTGCACATATTTCAGAACCAGCTTGAAATTTCTACAAATTCTTATTGATATTTTGATAGAGACTGAATTTAATTCATAGATCATTTTGGGGAAACATGTCAACTTAGTTATATTGAGTGTTCCTATCCCTGAACAGATCTATTCATTTATTTAGATCTTTAATTTCCCTTAATTAATTTTTGTAGTTTTCATTGCATAGATCTAGTATGTCTTTAGATGTATTGATTCCAAAGTCTTTTACCATTTTGTACATTGCTATTAATAGTTTTCTTTTTTAACTCTAATAATATTATAATATAAAAATATACAGACAATATCATTATACAAATGATCTTCAACTTAGAGAGTTGGGGTTATTGAGTGATAACCCCATCCTAAGTTAAAAATAGCATAAGTCAAAGATCACAAATGGAAAATGAACTTAATACACCTAAACTACTGAACATCATAGCTTAGCCTCACCTACCTTATAGGTGCTCAAAATGCATTAGTTTACAACTGGGCAAGATCATCTTAACACAAAGCTTATTTTACAATGTAGTGTTGAGTGTTGAATATCTCCTGTACACATATCGATGGGCATTTTTTTATTTTTACAGACTGCATTTTGATTCATTGTACACAAATGGGGTGCATCATTTCGTTTCTATGGTTGCACACAATATAGATTCATATGAGTTGTTTTCTTGATTACATTTTGTGATTGTTCATTGCTGGTATATGGAAAAGTAATTGGTATTTGTATATTGGTCTCATACCTTCTGACTTTGCTAAACTCATTAGTTCTAGAAAATAATCTTTTTTGTAAATTTCTTAAAAATTTCTATTTACAAGATCATGTAGTCCATGGATAACAGTTTTACCGATTTCTTTCTCTGAGCACCACTAATTTACTCATTTGCATAGTCACTTTGGCCATAGTCTCCATGTTGGATCTAAACCATCCAAGCACATCTCTGTGCCTTGTTTCATACCACAGGAGAAAGCATTGTCTCCCATCAAATATGATATTAACTGTGGGTGTTTCATAACTGTTAAGGTTGAAGGTGTTCCATTATATTTCTAGTTTACTGGGCATCTTTTATGAAGACTGAATATTGGATTTTGTTAAATAGTTCATGTGATATTTTTCTTAATTCTGTTAATATGGTTTATTTTTTAGAATTATTTTCAGATGTTAAAATAACCTTGTATTCCTGGGCTAAACCCCACTTTTTTGTAGTTTATAATCCATATTTATGTGTTCTAGATTAATTTTGCTGCTTTGCTAGCCAAATTTTTGCTTCTCTGTTTCTAAAAACATATGCCTCTAGTTTTTTTTTTTTTCCTCCATGTGTTTCTCTAATTGCTGTCAGGTTAATAATGACCTCATCAAGTAAGATTAGATGAGTTTTTAATCCCATTCATTTTGTTGGAAAATGTCTGTGTAGGATTGGTATTATTTATCCATTAAATATTTTTACCAGTCAAGTCCATCTGTGTTTGGTTTTTCCTTTTTAGGAAAATTTTACTTACCAATTCAGCTTATTTGTTCTTTAGATCTAATAAATAGGTGAGTGGGTAGAGTTATAGTTGTTTGGATGGGGTTGGTAGATGAAGGGTCTGAACGCCAAATTAGGCTCTGTGTAAACTTTAATCAAACTCCCCATTTTTATCTTCTTCTTCACCTACATTTTGCATAGTACCTGGAGAGTCAATGAATCTGTGGATCGGGGCTTAAATTGACTTGCCCCTTACGCAATCCCCATCTGTAGACACATGGTATTCAGCTTTTGCTCCTTGAGTACCATCAGTGATTTTTCCTCTACCAATCTATACACTTTCTTTCATATGCCTTTGTCTCCTTACTTTTTGTCTCTGGTTATAATGTATTACTCTTACTCAGTAGAGTTTTGGACAGAAGAAGAACCTGCCTCCAATCTTCCAAGCTAAACTAGGAATTGAAAGATTAATTTTTCATGTACAATTGGCTTGGTTTTAGCTCTGAGGTCAGCATTTATTAACAAGCTTAAAGACTATGTGTAGAAACATTAGCTGTCTGACAAAGAAAACTAACTAAAAAGATTTAACATTATGTATTTGTCATGACCGATGACTGTATTGCTCATGGACTGATATGAGAATCAACACCTTATAAGGAGGTTACGTCAGTGGTTTTGCCATCACAAGGTGAGGCTATACAAACTCTTCATGGATGCTGAATTCGTGTTTCTACCCCCAGATAGATTTTTTGATTATTGGTTTTGCTTCTTTATTTTGGTACATTTTTGCTTTAGGTCTTTTCCAATCACCTACTTATATCCTTTTCACCTTTATTTTCTGGTATATTCAGATTTTCATTCGGATGAAATGGCAGTAGTCACAAACTACTCCCATTTTATTTAGCTAATAAGAAGTTTGGACCGCTTAGGTAAGTGACAATCTAATAAACCTCTGCGTATTAGAGGTACAGAGGTAGTGCAAAAGAAGGTAGTTCTTTAATATCCTGGGCTTTGTTTGAGAATGAATCATGGCAGCTTTATAGAGCTATGTGATGAATTTGATAACCTTATGTTTTATGGGGTGGGAGATAAAAGGAACTAGGTGTGTCACATTTCAGTGCAATATAATTCTATCTTTCCTTTATTCATTCCCCAGACTCTTGGTTTTTAGAATACATGTCCGAGACCATCTGTTAATTTTATTCACTTTGTATTGCACAGAGGAAGAAATTATATTGAAAAGTTACATGTAGAAAATATAAAATGATGGGAAATTTTCATGAATATGACTTTCATAAATTAGTATTCACATTAATAAAATATTTGTTACTTTTTGTGAAGCATTTTTAAATCAAACTTTCATGTACTTCTTCCTTCTATCCATCTGTTTATTTTCTTTTTTATTGCATTCTATTTAATTATGGTACTTTAAAACTTCTAATATTCAACTATTATATTTTATTTTGAGTTTGAAAATAAAGAAAAATCAGATTAAAGGCATATAAATTTTCTATATTTTCCTAATTTTGACTTAAAATTGTAAAAGAGTTTTAATATTATTATGATGGAAAAATTAGCTAACATGCAAATATTCTACCATTTCTCAGTGTTTTTACTGAAAAGTAAACAATATTTAGTTTTTATTTCTCAATTCAGACCAAATAGGGAACATTCTAAAATGAAAACTTAGATACTTTAAGAAAATAAATATGTCATTATATGTAGTTACTTTTTCAGAAATTTCAATTTGAGTTAAATTATCTTTAAATATTTTTCTCTTTTACTTTGGCTTTTAGGAAAGTATTATCTGTAGTTACTTGATAACGTAAAAAATGAAAGGAAGTTGCTTGTACCTACCCTTCTTTCATTTATTCCTTCTGTGAATACCATTTGGTAACTGTGCTACAAGGGAGTGAGTCTGTAGTAGGCAGCAAAACAGCCACATAGAGGAGTTGTTAATAGGAAATAAGTCAAAAAATAAATGAGTTAGTATTTACAACATCTGAAATGATATGAAGGAAACAAGAAGGTGAATCAGGACTTTTGGTTATAGTGGGTGAAATGTTATGGTGATAATTTGGCATTTAAGTTGAAATCTTAAGGAAGGCACCAGCCAGGCACAGTGCCAGAACAATATAATAACAAGGAAGGAAGCAGATTTGGATAAGGTTTTAATCTTGGGCTTGGAGTTTTTGAGACACAGTTCAGTGAATGAGGGTGAGAATATTGTGAGATGAAACTGGAGAGACCTGGATATTGATCAGGGGCCAGATCATTCACAGCCTGTGGTGGTAACCCACCAGCTCAGATTAAACTGCTGAGTGACATCATTCAATTAGTGCCCATCAGGGATCCTCTGATTTCTTGTGCAGAGAGAGAATTGGAAGAATCCATAGAGCAAGTGAATCAGGCCACAGCTGATGGGAGCTTTGCCATAGTTTAGAAGTAACATTATTGAGATTTGCTGATACAGTATATTTAGAAGTAAGGGAAAAGAAGATAGTAGGTGTCATTTCCAGGCTCTCGAATAATTGGTTATTAAGATTTAAGTAGATGGGAAAAACTAGATATAAATGGACTTAGGAAACTAATGAATGCTATTTTTAGATGTTAGGAATGAGATCTTAAAATGGCTTAAAATGGCTGGATATACACATTTCAGTCTTCAGATCATTTTTGTAGGGTCAGAACTAAATAGTTCCTCTATTTTACTATTCACAAATAGTAAATAGAACTATTTCTGAACCCTTAAAACTCAAATTTGGGATAATGAATAGGAAAAGTCAACATAGATTGCGGATAATAATAGACATCAAGGGGGAGGGAGTGACAGAAGGACATGCTCTTAGGGAGGAAAGAGCACCTATTTTTAATAGAATAATGACGCACAGTGGCCCATGGAATAGAGGTACAGTGGAGTGGTTCAAAGAAGACTTCAGATGGAAGTTTTTGGGACCTAGTTTCAGTGGAGTAGTGGGGACAGGGGCTGACAAGGGGCTGGGAAATGGAGACTAGTGTAAGTATTGACCATCCTTTCAAAAAAATTTAAGCTCTGAAGGAGAGCTGAAAAAAATGGCAGTAGTTTAATAAGGATATGGACTAACACAGTTTTCCTTCTGGTGGCCCGTATTTTCTTTTCATATGCTGGTATTTGTTTCTTAAATGTGTGAGAAGAGCAAGTCTGCATGCCAGCAGGAATACTGTAGTTGAATGAGAGAAGAGGAGGAGAGAATGTGGAAGAGAGGGTAATAATAGGAGGAGTCAAGTGTTGCCACAGCAAGAACAGACATGCTCCCAGCGCCTGTGCAGTTAATGGAGTTGGAGAGGTTGAGGAGAAGCATTGAATTATTTGTTCTGAAAGGAGGAAGAGCAATTGGGAGGTTGGGTATGTATAAGGGAGTTGTTATTTAATCCCCTGTTTTCTTAGTCAAGCTTGTGTGGGAGATCAAGTGGAGATGGTGTGGAATTAGGATGGGCATAAACTGGCAAGCAATACATGAACTGATGGTGAGCAGTGTTAAAAAAAATTCTGACACTTGTTAAAATGGCAAGGAAGAATTTATTCAGGACTACTATATTGTGTGTCAGAAGTATTGCTACAAGGGAAAGAGAGCAGGCTCAGCTCTGAATACAATAAGAGCAAGTGAGAATTTATAGTCAAGAAGCAGTTTGGATATGGATGAAAATTACTAAGAGGAGATATCAAGAGTAGGAAAACTCTTAATAGGCCCACTTAACTAGATTCTTGCTGAAGGCAGGTCAGCAGGATCATACATCTCCTGGGGACGGTGAGGAATTGTGGCAATTTGAGCAGATATCCAGGGTGGTCAAATATCAAGGATGGGAAGATTCTCTATAAATTGAATTAGAATTCATGCTGAAACTGATGTATTATGTTTTCATTACTATAACAAAAAGCCTGAGGTAGTTAGCATTTAAAGAAAAAAGGTTTATTTTGGGTCATAGTTTTAGAGGTTCCCAGTTTATGACCAAATAGCTCCATTGCTTTTGGGCCTGTGGTGAGGCAGCACATCATGGCAGAATCTCTTTGCAGAGCAAAACTACTTACCTCATCATGAATCAGGGAACAAAACAGCATGAAGAGGGATCAGGGTCCCAATCCCCTTTAAGGACACACTCCAAATGACCTCATGACCTCCTGCTAGACCTTCTCTTAAAGGCCCACTCCTTCCCAAGAGCACCACTAGGGACCAGACCTTTAACACATGGAACTTTAGGGAACATTCAGTATCCAAACTATAGCACCTGGATTCTTCATGGATGGACACAGAAGTCCAAAGAATAGGCCTAGTGAAGCAAAGGACTCAGGGGAGCCTACCTACAGTTTGTCCCAGAGAAGAGCTATTATCAGCATGAAACTAATTAAAATAAAGTTTTCTAAAGTTTTTATATACCCATTTTGAAATATCAAAAAATTATATGTTTTCAGAGCAATTGAAAGTAATGGCATGGCATTTATATGAAAATGACTTTGTTTGGTGTGTGTACCTCTGCTTCTTACCTGTATACAGCTGTTCTCTGTTGTATTAGTGAATAAATATGATTGGCTTGCTTTTCCACGGACCCTCCACCGACCCCCCCCCCAATCTCTCTCTCTTTTCAATGAAGTTAACTAGAGCCCTTGATTTTTTTTTTTTTTTTTGAGAATATTTTGTTTTTGAGGGAGGGGAAAAGTAAAGAACATTATGATGCATTCCATGTATCATAAAATGAAATCCAGTTTGGTTAAGTGTCCTTACCATACAGAAATGTTCCTGACAAACATTAGTAATAACATTGAATGTAACTACCTGAATTAGATTAACTAAGCTAGCTAATGCTGCAGTCCTACTTTAGGGTCCTAAAGCTAATTACATGCAGAAATAGAAGAGAGTCAAATGTTTAAAGTTTTTGAATCCTTTAAATGGATTGTTTCCTGTAGTGAAACTTTAAAGAAGAGTTCTACTTATTGATACACAGCATTGTAGAATGCAAATATTTAACTCTCTTACCTCCAGAAGTTATATTTTAAACTTGGAATAAAATTAGGCCTACAATTGCATTATCCATAAACTGAAATATAAATTTCAGGTTATGAAGACTGAGTGAATGTTTCATTAATATGAATGGACATACTTCTCAGAAGAAGTAGGTGAGGTATGCCTGTGTTTAAAAGGTGAACTGAGTCTTCAAACCAGTACTTATATATCTAAATTATGATTTGTTAGTACCAGGATATTTGCTTGTTACCAGAGTCCATCAGCAAGTTTTTAAATGTTGCATCCTTTAATAAGGAATATTTCTTCCTTAATGCTCCCCCTACCTACACTGTTATTTGCAGGGATATACCAGCTGGAAATATAAAAGGTAAATTGCATAGAGGAAGTCATTATGAACTTAAATGTCATTGCAAACTTAGATGTTATTGTTAGAAGTATTGTTAACTTAGAAGTAGCACAAAATCAAGAAATGCATTGTGGCACGGCGTTTTCATAAAGCAACCTTGACACTGAACAGAGGGTTGAATGAAGCTGTTCCCAAAGTAAGAAGGTAAGGATTTAGGAGAACCTGGCTTGAGGAGGGAGTGTCTCTGGTTTCCCAAAGTAGGTGCTTTACCCAAAGCTGCCTGAATGATACTGGTAGGGCGGGGTTAGGGCAAAACAAACAAAAACCTAAACCAGGCATGGTGGCACACTCTGTATTCCCAGTGCCTATCATCCCAGATTTGGGATTAAAGCAAGGGAGATTGCAAGTTCAAGACCAGCCTCAGCAACTTAGCAAGAATCTCAGCAACTTAGCAATATCCTATCTAAAAAGAAAACTAATTAAAAAAACTATAAATTAGAGAAAGGTAGATTAGAGAGAAGGGAGAGGGAGGAAGTGAAGAAGTACTGGGGACTGAATTAGAGCAAATTGTATTCCATGCCTTTGTGATTATGTCAAAGTGTATCCTAATGTTATATATAACTAAAAAGAATTTTTAAAAAATACACTTACCACAGGGGTAAACAAAGGTCTGGGGATGTAGTTCAGTGCTAAAGGGCCCCACTACCCCAAACAACAACAAAACCTAAAACAAAAGAAAAAACTTTCAAAATGCTTAATGATGAACTAAATACAGTGGCAATCTTCAATTTTTTCAGCTTGCTTATTTACTAAATATATAACTTCAACATACTCCAGCTGCCTGCCACTGCACATTACACACACACACACACACACACGCACACACACACCACACATGCAATACACCCCTTTCAGAACCAGAGTATAATTGTGGTCCAGAACCAGCATTATAGACTATAAGTCGATTAAGTAAATGAATTTATGGAGAAAATCATATGTAGAATTTATACTTTTGTTACTTCAAAAAAAAATTACTAAATGGATTTTAATTACAGAGAAATGTCATAGCTCAAGGATTAGTAGAAAGCAAAAAGGAACTTTTATGTTTTTAGGCAAAGTACTTCTGGTTAAATAATTCAACTTTGTTTTACTCAACACTGTTTCATAGCAACAAGTTCCCCTCCCTGCCACTTTAGTAACTAATTTGGAATCCTTTAGACATAGAAGCACATAAGCAGCAAGAAATTCATCTGTAATTAATTGCAACATACAAAACAGGTATGCCTTAATTTGCAAATTCCTTGGAAAGAATGAATTCAAGGAGCTGATAATTTTTGGGGTTTTTAAAATAAACATATAATGCCTAGTTTATAAACTCCAAGAAAGAAGAGGCTTTGTTTCCAAATAACATGGCTAGAACATTCCTTGGCACATGGCAGTCATTCAGTAAAAGTCATAAAATCATAATATTTCCCTTCTTCGGCATTTAATTAGAATATTTTATTAGAGGGAGGTGACTGCCTATTGTACTTCCTTCTGGTTTTTTTTGGTACCAGGGATTGAACTCAGGGGCACTTGCTCACTGAGCCACATCCCCAGCCCTATTTTATTTATAGACAGGGTCTCACTGAGTTTCTCAGTGCCTCGATTTTGCTGAGGCTGACTTTGAACTCACAATCCTTTCTCAGCCTCCCAAACCACCGGGATTACGCCACTACACCCGGTTGCCTTCTTTTGTGCTTTACAAATATCATTGTAAACATTTTAACAACAGCTCCTCAAGGCACATTTCATTATCTACATTTTATTAATGGGAAACTTAAGCTTGGGGTTATTGTTATCATCATCATCATCTACCCTTCTATAAAACCAGGGCTGGGATTGTGGCTCAGTGATAGAGTGCTTGCCTGGCATGTGTGAGGCACTGGGTTCGTTTTCCCAGCCCTACTTAGAAACAAATAAAGGTACATTGACAACTAAAAAAAAAAAAAAAAAAAAAAAAAAAAAATTAAAAAAACCCAAAAAACCAAAATGTATATGGACTTTATTCATTAGTTAATGAGATACCAAGAGCGACTTTAGAGGAATTAAGGAAGCAATTAGAGCTGTGCTTCAAGAACAGTGACATAGGATGCGTTGGAAATGAGAATAGACAAAATAGGTTTATCACCATAAAGTCCTACAAGGTAATTAAAGCATGAACTTCAGGGTTGGGTGGGCACCTAATCTCATTCACCATCACCCTTTATGTTAAGTTTTGTGACAGCTCTTATTTTGATCTTAACTACCATTGAAGGTACTCTCAGTAAACCCTTGAGAACTCCTGAGCAGGCTCTTGCTTTTTGGCTAAAATGCATTCATATTTATTGTATTTAAATGTATGGGACGGTATTTGTTGTTGTTTTTATTAAAAAAAAAAAAAAGTATGTTCATGACACTAAGCCCTCAGGACTATAGGGCGCTTAAAGAATGTCTCAATTCTGGGTCCAAGTGATTCTTTACCAAAATGCTACAGGTGCAGGGATGGTGGAAGCTGTTGAATTTTTGTATCAGTTTAGCACTTTGCACAGAGTGACCACATAGCATCTACTTTAGAAATCACTAAAATCAGGAACTCCAATTCCAGCTTCTGAAGCTTTCTTTTGATTGTGTCCATTTATTCTCTTGAGAAGTCATGCTGTTCTTCTGGCATATTTCCTCTGTTTGTCTTTTTCTTTCTATTCTTTCTGCTATATCCTCATAGATATAATGATCCCTGATTACCCAGGTCTCTAGATCACACAAAGAGGACTCTTTAGGGAAAAATAAGGAGCCCAATGATTTATTGAAATTACCTTAATGAACACATTATACCTGTTTGAGAAAAAACTCAAATGTTTGGCATATTACTTGTCTTCTGTATGAATTTTGCAACAAGTAGAAACAGATATTTCTAGCTTCTGTGTATAAAGGGACATAATTAAATAATAGAAGACAAATGAAATTTTTTTTCTTATAAAGAGAAACAGGAGAAAATATCATCTATATAAAATGATTTGATTTAATAAATTCAGCTCAACCATAACCACAAAGAAAAAAAGGAAAAGGAAAAGGAAAAACTAATAAAATAGAAATAAATGTGGAAAGAACTTTAAAAATAGACTTACCATAAATAAGCATTGGGCTATTCCTATACCTTATTTAATAGTAGCTCATTTAATTGTTACAGCTTTCCTCATATTTCAGGTGAAATGAAACTCAAAATTCACACACACATGGAAAAGCTAAAATTCAAATGCAGGTGTATCTAAGCCCAAAACACATCTCTTAGTATTATATTATCCATTATAATACTAATTATAATACTAATTATATTATCCATACTGGTTTATTCCTTCAAAACCTGATCTCTACTAGAAAACTCAGAATTCAGTCAGACATTCTGTTAGAAATGTATTTTGGAATATGCAGGATGTAATTTTAAGGAACATATATACATGATTGAGAAAATTGAAATTTCACAAGGAGTACAGATTTTAAAGAATTGAACTTGTTATTAATATTCTTTAATATAATTATTAAAGTTAAGTAAATGTCCCTTAATGTAAATTTTGTCCATGTATTTACTCTTACTTCTACTATTACTATATTAACAAACTATAGTGTAACTATTCTCCACCACCCATCATATATACAAGGTGCTAGGATTTTTATTTGACTTATATTATTTAGTGCCAACAAGTGTCTCAATTTTTTTTTGGGGGGGGTGGTTTGTTTTGGTTTGTTTTTCCCAGAAGCCATAACTGAGATTCGTCATAGAAGAGAAAAGAAATAAAATTGAAAAATTTTGTATATCAGTTCTTGTATATCAGTATTAAGATTTGAGGCACCACAGGTATAAAACAAATAATATATTAATATATTTAATATCAAGGTTAATTATAAAGCTATTGTAGTGTGGCACTGGCATAAGGGTAGACAAAAAGATAAATGAAAGAAATTTAAAAGTCCAGAAAGATTCAGCATGTGTTTCACAATAAAGGGACTAGTTCAATGCTGTGGCAAAAGGGTGGGATTTTCATCAAATGATGGTGAACCAGTTTGATATGATAAAAAGATCTTTACCTCTGCCTCACACTATACTAGGAAAATCAGTTCAAAGTTCATAGTAGGCCCAATATAAAAAGTAAAATTATAAAGCTCCTAGAAGATAACTTAGGATAATATTTACCTTGGTATAAATATCCCATTACCTTGGGATAGTTAAAGATTTTTAAAAGAATATACCAAAAGCATTAACCATAAAGTAAATATTCAAACATCATTAATATTAAGAACTTTTGGTCATCGAAACCCCAAAAACATGTACTGGAGAAAAGACAGCATCTTCAACAAATGGTGCTGGGAAAATTGGAAATCCACATGTAACAAAATGAAATTGGACCCCTATCTCTCACCCTGCACAAAACTCAAATCAAAGTTGATCAAGGACTTAGGCAATAGAACCTGTGCCTAATAGAAGAACAAGTAGGCCCAAATCTTCATCATAGGATTAGGATCTGACTTCCTTAACATAACTTCTAAAGCACAAGAAATAAAATCAAGAAACAATATATGGGATGAATTCAAACTGAAAAGCTTCTTCTCAGTAAAGGAAACAATCAATAATGTGAAGAGAGAGCCTACAGAATGGGAGAAAATCTTTACCACATCAGATAGAACACTAATCTCCAGGATAAAGAACTCAAAATACATAACACCAAAAAACCAAATAACCCAATCAATAAATTGTCTGAGGAACTGTACAGACACTTCACAGAAGGAATACAATCGATCATCAAATATATGAAAAAATGTTCAACATCACTAGCAATTAGAGAAATGCAAATCAAAACTACATTGAGATTTCATCTCACTCCAGTCAGAATGGCAATTTTCAAGAATACAAGCAACAATAAGTGTTGGCAAGAATGTGGGGAAAAAGGTACACTCAAACATTGCTGGTGGGACTACAAATCGGTGCAGTCACTCTGGAAAGCAGTATGGAGATTCCTCAGAAAACTTGGAGTGGGACCACCATTTAACCCAGCTATCCCACTCCTCAGCATATACCCAAAGGACTTAAAATCAGCATGCTACAGTGACATAGTCACATCAGTGTTTAATATTGCTCAATGCACAATAACTGAACTATGGAACCAACCTAGGTGCCCTTTGACAGATGAATGGATAAAGAAAATGTGGTATATATACACAATGGAATATTAATCAGCCATAAAGAGAAATGAGACTAATGGCATTTGCAGGTAAATGGATGGAATTAGAGAATATCATGCTAAGTGAAATAAACTAATCCCCCCAAACCAAAGGCTAAATGTTTTCTCTGATATGTGGGTGCTGATCTTTAATGTGGGGGGTGGAGAGCTAGGTAGGGAAGAATGGAAGAACTTTGGACTGAGCAGAGGGGAGTGAGGGGAGCAGGGGTGTGTGGGGATGGGAAGGATGGTGGAATGAGACAGACATCATTGCACTGTGTACATGTATGATTACTCAAATGGTGTGACTGCATCTGTACAGCCAGAGAAATGAGAAGTTGTGCTCCATTTGTGTACAATGAGTTGAAATGCATTCTGCTGTCATGTATAACTAATTGGAACAAATTAATAAAAAAAAAAACACTATTGAGTGAGTGAAGATATGAGTTAAACAGTAGAGGAAGGTGCTTTCAACATACATACCCATGTTTGACGAAAACGTAAATCTAGAATATATTAAGAACCCTTAACAAATCGATAACAGAATAACCAACAGAAATGAAAGAATGAAAAGCCTTTTGTTGGCACTTCTTAAAAGACACAAACCTAGTATCCAAATAACAGATGAAAAAGTGTTCAATATAGGTCATGCAGCAGCTATGTATTAAAACCACTACCATGATTATCACAATGTACCCATTGAAGTGAATGAAAATTAAAAATAGTAGCACATGCTGTAGGCAAAGATAGGGAGCAAGGGGATTCTTCTGTAACACTCAGCAGTATAAATTGGCACCATTACTTCGAAAAATGGTTTGGCTATATCTGTAAAGCTAAGAATATGTTTATTTCATGAGCCATCAATTCCATTTATAATAATTATACCCTAAAATGCATGATACTTTCACTAAAAGACACATGATGCATAGACTGGATCAAGTGCAGTAGTTCATATAATGGAAAACCAGAGAACAGTGAAACTAACTGCTTCAATAAGGATCCATTTCACAAATAAAAGGTTGAGAAAAGGAGCCTAAGACTAGATTACATATTGTAAGATTTCATTTATGTGACTTGGAAAAGAAGCTTAAAAAACAAAGACATACATTAGAAGAAATCATAAAATGTTGTTTTTTGTTTGTTTGTTTGTTGGTTGGTTGGTTTGGTTTGGCTGTTGTTTTGGTGGGGGTGGGCAGTTAGAAGAGACAGGAAATAAAGAAAGCTTCTAGGATATAGTCAGTATTCAATAACCTGACCTGGATCTGATTTCAAGAGTTCAATTTGTAAAAATTCATAAACTGGATACATATGATTTATTCATTTTTTAACTAATTTTCATTAATTAAATTTTAAAAGATCACATTATTGATATTACTTTCAGTACTAAATAGCCTTAGCTTCAATTAGCTTTTAAAATGTCAACGAAGAAAATAAATTTTACTAAAAATAAATATTTTAACTATCCATTACATGTTTTAATTTCAAAATAATTTTCTGAATATATATTTTTTAAAAGATGTAAAACTTGTTTTGAAATAATAAGCCATGGAATGAAAATAATTGAGAAACACATTGATTTTACTTAACTAGGAATATTACATGTGAAGTATCACATTCTCTTCTCATGAAACAATGAAACATTGTTGAGAAATGCCTATGTAAAAAACTGTTATCCTGACCAATATGTAAATCTCACTAAGAATGTTACAGTTACTAAGTTCAGCTGATAGTGATACTTTAGATTCATTCATACATTCATTCTAATGTCTGTAAGGAATTTTACAGAGTGAAATTGTTGCAAATTTTCAACCTTCTGGCCTGTTATTCAGAGGCTAATAAATGACATATGTAGTTAAATTATCCTGACAAAACTCACTCTTACTCAACTGCAGGGTTTCCCAACAGTAGCACCATTACACATTAGCCTGGATAGTTCCTTTTCTGTAGGAGACTGTCCTGTGTTACAGAATGTTTAACAGCATGCCTGGCCCCTGTTCAGTAGTGCCAGTAGCATCATCCTCACAGTTCTGAAAACAGAATATGTCCTTAGACATTACCAAACATCCCCACCCCTGGGGAGTGGGAATGGTTTGCAGGGGAGTCATCCCTGTGTGGAACAATTGCTTTTGTTAATTTTGGCCTCAACTTTTTAGTGCCATTTTTGCAATCATGTCTGAAAAAAGGTTAAAATATTGAACCTCACCATTCTAGAAAACATTAATGATGATAAAGACTCAGAAGTGCATTAAGAAGGAACTTGAAAGATTTTGATATGTCCCTAGTCAGAACTCTTTCTGTATTAATGGAACCTTTGCAAATTCTCAAAAGTAAAATATGAAGTGAATGTGTCCTGGCTTGCTGATACTGTCTGTTTATCCCTAAATAGCTCTAGCTCTGTTCACTGGGATGGATGTTCACTGAAGAGCCATATGACTTAGCTGACAATGCTCAATTCCTAGATGACTAATCATTTGAAAATGCAGAAAACAGATCTAAAGAAATCCTGCACCTGAACGTATGAAGTACTTAGTTTACAAAGGCATGAACATTTCAGCTATCCAAAAAACAACCTCTGTACCATGCTGTTATTTTCTAAGGATGTTATACTGGCAAGTAATTCCATCTCTGATTGCAAAAGGTACATTATACTTCTTTTCTTGCGGGGGGAGGGTGGCAGGCGTTGATCATTTGTGTACTATGAACATTAGCTGCTTTTTATTTTACTGAATTAATAATACCTTATTGCATTTCCTACAATAGTCTAGGAAAGTACATCTTTCTCCACATTTCCAAAAAACCTGTCTCCACATTCCTGTCTGTTATCACTCTTAATTTTTGCCAACCTAGAAAGTAGTAAATTTTTTTTCATTTTTTTGTTTCTAAATTATTAATTTTTACAATTGATTCTTTATACATACAAGTGAGATTCATGTGTGATTCATCCATGCACATGACATAATTGTTTGGTTAATTTCCTTCATTTTTTCCTCCCCTTTTCCATCTCTTCTCCCTCCCCCTCACTCCCCTTTCTCTACTCTACTGTTCTCCCATGCATTTTCACGAGAATCTCCCACCCCTTTTTAATGCCATATTGCTCTCTGGATTCCACATTTAAGAGAAAACTTTTGACCCTTGACTTTGTGAGTCTGGCTTATTTCACTCAGCATGCTCTTCCCCAGTTCCATACCTTTACCAGCAAATTACTTGATTCCATTTTGCTTTATGACCAAGTAAAACTTCATTCTGTATATATACCACATTTTCTTAATCCATTAGTCTATCGAGGGACACCTCGGGTGGTTCCACATCTTGGTTATTGTGAATTGGGCTGCTCTAAACAGTGGTATGAATGTATCACTATAGTATGTTGATTTTAGTTCTTCAACTCAAAGTGGATCAAACACCTAGGAATCAGCCCAGAAATGCTGCAACTGCTAGAAGACGACAAAGGGTCAACTCCCCATCATGCTGGTGCAGGCACTGACTTCCTTATTAAGACTCCTAAAGCTCAAGAAATAAAACCAAGCATCAGTAAGTGGGATGACTTCAAATTAAAAAGCATCTGCACAGCAAACAAAACAAAAGCATGAAGAGAGAGCCTACAGAATGGAAGAAAATCTACCAGCTACTCTTTTTTGCTTAACACACACACACAAATTCAATAAATGGGCAAATGAACCAAACACACATTTCACAAAGGAAGAAATGCAAATGGCCAACAAATACATAAAAAATGTTCAACATCGGGCTGGGGATATAGCTCAGTTGGTAGAGTGCTTGCCTTGCAAGCACAAGGCCTTGGGTTCAATCCCCAGCACCGCCAAAAAAAAAAAAAAAAAAAAAAAATGTTCAACATCCTTAGCAATCAGGGAAATGCAAATCCAAAACTACACTGAGATTTCATCTCATGCCAGTTAGAGTGGCAGCCATCAAGAATACAAGTAGCAATAAATGCTGGAAAGGTTGTGGGAGAAAGGTGTATTTATACATTGTTAATGGAGCTGCAAATAAGAACTACCACTATTGAAAGCAATATAGGGATTCCTCAAAAGACTAAGAATGGACCTACTATATGATCCAGCCATCTCACTCCTTGGTATTTTTCCAAAAGAACTAAAATCAGCATACATTATACTTCTATATCAAATTTCTATTTGAATCATTGCAAAAACTCTATGAAGGAAATACCATTATCCCCATTTCACAGAATAAATTAGGTTTGAAGAGATGAAATCTAATGCTACCCAGTTAAATATGATCTTATCCATGATAGAAATCTGGGTCTCTTGGTACTAAAACTTGTTTTTCTTCCACATAAATATAATACAGTAATTAATTATCATCAAGTTCAAAAGAATTAATGAATTACTTAGTCTTCAAGACTTTTTTTATTCAATCTATGATAGCCTCTGCTTTTGCCAGTATTATAAATTAAATAATATATCAAAGGCATGCTCTATGCAAATATAAGATATATATATACATATACATATATATATATATGAGAAAGGGTGACATGAGATCTAATCCCATGCCCTGCAGTAAGTATGCTTAGAGATGATTACTGTGAACATTTTGTTATGATTATAAAGTTATATTTAAAATTAAAATGCAGAAGTACATGAAGAAGACCATAATTTCCTTTGTCCTAGAATTCAAAGAAGAGAACTTTTGCTGAACAGCTTTTACTTTCAAGACAATGTACACACATGCATGTAATCTATCTGTATTATAAATTTTGTTTTGGGAAAAGATTATACAAAGCTCATATTATGGGTCTCATCTGTGTTCGTGTGTGTGATTTATAAGTTGTGTTTCCTACTTTTTCAAAGAAGGTATTGTGAACCACTTTTCATGGCTAAACTATACAACTGTTATTAACATTTTATAGTGTTAGATCAATTTCTCTGCTAAATTATATTTTTCCATAAATTATTTAATCACTTTTTATTGTTTTTGTGTTTTAATAATCATTATTATATATACAACCTCACAATGAATTTGTACATATATCTGAAATAATTGCATCACTTCTCGTGGATAGGAAATTTAATTCCAAAATGAGTTTTCTATCTAAAAGGGGCATATTTAAAGTCTTCTTAAGTTGCAATACAGTATTTTTCTTGAATAACTATACTAACTTATACTCCCACCAGAATTGAAAAGAATTATAGTTTCCTTCACTTTTGCTGTTAACCAATATATGTTAAAACTATTTTTTCTTCATGGTTATTCTGTTCAAGTTCTTTGCTCATTTTTCTATTAAAATACCAGTTAATTTTCACATTTCCATGTTTTTGCAATATATTAAGAACTTAAGTCCTTTCCATCTGTTATATATGTATAGCAAAGTTTTCTCATTTCCTTGTCTTTGATTTTGTCTACAATGTTTTCCACCATACATATATTTTACATTTTTTATAACCATCTTTAACAAGACCTCTTTTGAGCCCAAGAATATAGATAGCTAATGTCTATCTTCTACTTATTTTGTTTCATTTGTAAAGTTATAATAGTCTCTCTTGTGAATTTTATGCTTACATTTTTCTCCTGTTGATCGAGGGAGCTTAATATTTTCTCTTATAGATATAAATATTGTAGTGGTGTTTTCCATTTCTAAATTTTTAAGTATGAGAGTAATTTCTGTCTCAAAACTTCTAGAAATACTCAACTGAAAATCCCTTCATCCCCATTCCATTTCTTGATGTTCCATGTGATCTTTCTCTGAGTTGTGTACAGCAACTCCTCTTGGTGGAGGGAGCACTCAGCCCTACTCTGGAAATTGGTGTGATCATCTTAAGTCACAGCCTGACTTTAATCTTAACTGAGTAGTAAGGGCAAGAACTCCAGTGACCATCCTCTCAAACACAGTACCTGTTTACTCCTTGTGTTTGGGGGGGGGGGGGCTGTTAAATAAGCAGAGGCTAACAAAACCCAGCCATGATATTTTAACAGCAGGTTGCAGTGACCACAGGTATAGCTGCCCGCCCCTTGGTTTTATTGAGGTATGATTGACAAATAAAAATTGTTTGCCTTAAGTTTAAGGTTTAAGGTGTGATTTGTACCTTAAAAATGTATGCCTTAAGTATAAGGGGTACAATATGATGTTAATATATGTACATATATTATAAAGTGATCACCACAGCTAGTCAACAAGTTCATCACCTCACATGGTGTGTTATTTTTATAAACTTGTACTTTTTAAATCTTTCTCTGAAATAGTCATCCTTTTCGATTCTGAAACGCTTTTGGTTCTTGAGTTTTGTGTAATATGTAAAATTTTCCTCCAGCAAGTATTCCATAATTTAATTGAGAAAGTGATAAGATATTGTCACTTTAATTGAAACTAAGTTCTCCTCTCCATTATTTTAAGTAGGATTCTATCTTGTAGAATTATATGGTGTATTAAGAGCCCTCCTACATATTAGAGAAAGTAATGGATTAATGTCAGCACTTTTATAATACAGACCTAAAAGAAATTAAATGACATTCTCAAATCACACAGTAAATGGTAGAGAAAGTAGAAACCCAATATTGATAGCCAACTTTGTTCTCCAATAGGAGGGAATACTTTTCATAATCTGTTGCCACATTTTAGAAGACTTTGTAATTATGTAAGAAAATGTAATACAAAATTCACCTGTATCAGGATAATTTGAATTTTTAAAATGTGCTGTGACTTTCAATTAAATAATATTTCAGTTTTAAGAAAAATACATTAATTTTGTGCTTCAAAAATTAGAAATGAAGAACTATAACTTGTTGAAATCAATTTAGAGTCTTGATCTCCACCCAATAATCCATTGGGAGGTGAAAGTAGTTAACTGCAATTTTAACAATTCGGCAGTGGATTCCTGTGTATGCTAAAAAAAACGATAGACTGATCATGGCAATATAAAATAAATGATTGCTGTTGAATTTTACTTCAAAGACAGATGAAGCAAAAAAAAAAAAGTTCCACTTTTCCTAATTTTAAAGCATAATTTAGAATTTTTTAGATATGGTAACTAATTAAATGTAATGAATTTTCTACCTAATTGGATATACTTATAATAAATAACAATTTATAAGCAGATTTAGTCTTCTTTGAACTATCTTACATCTTTTTCATAGTAAAATTAATCTTGCTTATCAAAGTTTTTGAAATATTGGAAGGTTTTACCAAAATACAAGTTTTATTATGACACAACTGTTGAAATCTTATTTTCATGTCATTATTTATTCTTAGACAGCTTCCATGAAAGTAAGATCCCTAATTTTTAGCATCCTGCTTAATTATATTTTATCAGTACTTATAATTATAAAGGAAAAAATGGATTTCAGTATAATTTTATTTATGTATGTGGTCAGTACAAACGTGAATAAATTTTCAAGCTTATAAATTTGTCAATTATGTAAATGAATTATAAATAAAACAAATAAGCCACTTTGAAAATCATTATTAAAATCACATATCAAAATTCTTTTCTTTAAAACAAAATATTTATTGATAATTGCAATTCAGACTAATTAAAATATGGATATAATTTTACCAAGAAATTAGTTGAGGAGTCATTAACAATATTTTTATTAGCAAATATACATTACATTAAGTCTAAAGGTTTTTTTTTAATATATCTGTTTCCATATCCTGAGTCTGATAAGTAATTGATCTTGCATTTTTCCTTGACAGGCATATGCAGGCAAAGACCTGGAGGAGCAGTTGCGGTCCGTGTCCAGTGTAGATGAGCTCATGACTGTACTCTACCCAGAATACTGGAAAATGTACAAGTGTCAGTTAAGGAAAGGAGGCTGGCAGCACAGTAAAGAACAACCCAACCCCAACACAAGGACCGAAGAGACACTAAAATTTGCTGCAGCACATTATAATGCAGAGATTCTGAAAAGTAAGTGTAAGAAAGAAAATGTATGTTGAGCCTCATATGTCAAATTATTTAAGACTTCCAGCATCGTCCTTTAATTTCAGCATTTGTACATGATGGCATGAATGTCAAGAAAATTAGAAAATAAAAAAGTACTTTAAAAATTCACCATTCTTTAATTTCACTTTGAGTGTTAAGAATATTTCTTGAAATTGAAAGCTAGAAAGGCACATGTGAATCGACACATTTGTTTTTAATTGGGGTCATATGCCATTGTCAAATTTTAAAAACATACAGATATATTTTACACACTAGGCCAGTTTAATCATTTAAGCATCATGTAGCTTACAAAATAACTCTACCTAAATTTTCTTTCCAAATTGAATTTAGAAATGCTTTATTTCTCTGCAAACAAACCCCAATCACCTTTTTAAATGCTACTTCTTGTCTCACCACCTTGTAGATGACTAACTCAGCGCTGGACTTTGTGAGGCTGATGGGATATCTAGCATACACTTCACAAAACATTGTAATGTTGCCTAAAAGGGCATGATATCAATTGATGGGCTAATTTAAAAAAAAAAAATGACTCCCTTTAGTTGTTAGATACTACTTGAAAGGTTTGATATTGCAAAGTATTTTGAGAGCAAAAGTAAACAAAAATGGCTTCATAACCAATAGTCTATGTCCTTTTTTTCTTTTCAAAAATTTTATTTTAGGGAAAATATGAGTGAAATAAGTTAGAACACTTGGGAAGTATATCATTTGTAATACAGTAAGAGTCAAAAGCATTATAGGAAGCCACAAAAAAAAAAAAAAAAATTCCAAGAGAAAGCATGAAAGGGATAGGAACTTTGATTTCCCTGGAAAAACAAAAACAAAATGTTTGTTTAGATACAAAGACTGATGGGTGGAAATTAGGCTTGCATTTCACATAGCTACTGCTATGATTTTACCCCAAATTGTCAAATAACCTGCCCGAAAATGATTTTTGAGTTGAATCCAAGACCATAGCCAGCCAATTTCACATTTACATTTCAGTTTAAAAAGAAAATAAAATCATGTTGTTTACATCTGATTCAAGACCACAAAAAGCAGTACATAACACAGCAAATGACTCTATTTCTGCAATCTTATGAGCATCCATATATTAAATTCCTGTTCTTTTAAATAAGGAAAATCAAACATAAGTGCTGTGGGATAGTGATGTAGTGTATTTTAAATTAAAAGTGTAGTCCTAACTTAGCTCGCTACATGGCTATAGAAATAAGTTTTTTTAAAGAAAATATTCATCGCTGATGTTAGCTATATCATATTCCCATTTACAGGGCAATTGTGGACACTGGCAGATACTTCCGTAAATTTATTTATTATACTTAAAGCATTAAATCTGAAATCAAATGTGAGTAGCTTCCAACTGCTGTGGGCTTTTTCCCCCTTGGTGGCTTCTGTATAACTTACAGACTTCCCTGTGACTCGACAGGTATTGATAATGAGTGGAGAAAGACTCAATGCATGCCACGTGAGGTGTGTATAGATGTGGGGAAGGAGTTTGGAGCAGCAACAAACACCTTCTTTAAACCTCCATGTGTGTCCGCCTACAGATGTGGGGGCTGCTGCAACAGTGAGGGGCTACAGTGCATGAACACCAGCACAGGCTACCTCAGCAAGACGGTAGGTATTTCCTATTTCAGCTCCAAGAGTCCTCTCAGGGAGAGCTTTTGACTCTGGGAACGTGGGATTCTGGTCCTGTGGAAGTAGTTTTGTTCAAGTCAGAGTTTCTAAGCTTTAATATTTTGTGTTTTGGGATGATACAGTATCATGAAGAAAGTAATTGATGCTGTATGAACTTGGTTCATATAGTGGAATCAAAACCTAGTGAAGAAAATGATAATAGCAATGTATATGCACGGGTGTACAATATATGTATATGTGTGTACATGATATGTGTGTGTGGATATATGTACAATATATGTATATATGTGTACAATGTATGTATATGTGTGTGCGCATGTGCATACAATGTATGGATATATGTGTATGTGCATGTGTTGATCTTCAAGAATAACCATTTTCATTTGGAAACAAAATTCTTTTAAATCATTATAGTTTCTGGTTGTATATAACACAAATTGCATATTCAAAATGTATAATTATATCCATGTGTTCTGTGAAACAGTGGCATAGTGTTGAAATAAGCCATCACATAAAACGAATTTATTGTGTTCCTTTCAAAAACAAAGGAGATAGTTCTGATGCTAAATCTCAAATATTTTGAATAACCCATAAAGTTCATCCAATAAGATGTTAACATGTTGGTTGAAGTCATGTGTGCACTGACTTCCTGCACAGAGGCAGTACTGTGGGCTGGCCTGATGCAGGCATCTTCCAGAAAGACAAAACTGGAATTGCTTTAAAGACTTTTCCATACTTACGATAAATGAACCAGCATCAAGTAATCTGACTACATTCAAAACTATGTTTTGATTATTAAAATGAAAAATGGAACTTTTAAAAAATGTGATGTTAAATTTGATTTGTATGATGTGAAATGACAGCAAATTAACATTTGAATTTCATGTACACCTTAGCTGATCTACATGGCCAGTTAAACCTACTCTAATTTTAATATAATGTTAATGGAAATGAAAGTTAAGTTACTACCTCAGTTCCTTTGACTGCATTTTTCCATGTAGTTGCAGTTAGTCTTTAAGACAAACTTATTGGTGTATGCAAAGGCACTGGGACAGAGAAAACATAGTGGTTCCCAAGAATTGAAGAAAGCTCAGAGTCCTGGAAGTATAAAAAGTGAGGTCAAGGGCTAGGTACATTAGATGATTCTGAAGAGGAAGGAACAGGCCAGCTATTCAGGGCTGGGATAGATGTTTTGTAGAGACTGACTACTCAGATTTGTTACAATATCATGCTGGGGTCAGCTTTGAGGACAGATTTGGAGGAGGGGAAACGGAGGTAAGGAGAATAGAGAGGATGCTATTTCATCAGTTGGAAGAAGCATCAGAGGCATCTTAGAGTTCTGTTAGTGTGGTGTTGGATATCCAAGATGCTAGGTGTGGAAATTAACATTTTTCCCAGGACACCTCTCATCCAATTCTGCACACTCACCTTATATGTCTTCATCTACTCATTTTGCTCTTCATGTTGGAGATTCCCAAATCTTATCTTTAGTATGCTGCTCTCCAGCTAACTATATTACCTGCTCAAATTTGTGATTTGGCTTTTGCCTAAATAGTTCAATGATAATCTGTCTCACACTGGAGTTACATCCAAGTCCTCTTTCCTCAAACAAGCAAACAAGCAAATGAACCTCATTTTTTCCAGCAGTCTCTGTCTGAAAATGACAACATCATTCATCCATTTAGTTAAACCAAGTTGACCTTCTCTAAAAAAGTCTTCCAAACTTCTCTAGGATGCATCCGGCGTCTTCATTCTGCTGATCTTACTGTGATGTAGGCCACGTTTATCCCTCATCTAGACCTGGACCAGCCTAATAACTGGTCCCCTACTTTCATTCTTATTCCTATCCAATCTGTTGGCCACATTTTAGTCACGAATTTTTTTCTAAAACTTTCCATACCATTGCTTACTTGGAACTGAGCTAGCACATAGCCAGTGTACCGATTACCTGATGTTTGCTACTTGGATTGCTCAGGCAGTCTGTTCCGATGGGTGCAAACACACTAGGGTGTGTTAAACATTTTGAATGTTTCTGTAAGACAAAATTTCTTCACATGATTTATTGGGTGGTTCATGATCTAGCTGCTCCCTAAATTTCAGTCTCATTTGTTAACTGCTCTTCTCTTTGAAAGCTACTTTTTGTCAGTACCCAAATTCTTAGTTCTTAGATTGTATCAGTACCGCTCGCCTTTCTTACAAAGCTGTGCTCTGTGGAGATGACCCCCAGATCTTCATTATCCAATTAATTTCTCCTCATCCTTAGACCAAGACATAAACGTCATCTCCATGATATTGTTCATGCTCACATGGTATCTTTTATTTCGCACATTTTAGCATTATTACATCATCTGTCTGTCAGATGGCTTTATTCCCGAGACTCTAAAGTCCATGAAAGGAAACTCTGTGTTTGGTTATTAATGTGAGGAACAGTGCAATAGTGGGGCACATAGTGGAGATTTGGAATTGTATAGAACAAAGGCTTGAGTGAGTGGAAAGTAATTCAACCTCAAAAGTAGAGTATTGAATATGCTGATTTTGAGAATCCAAATGCGATTTAGGTGTAGAGCCCAGAAGAATGTTGATCATATAACTATAGAATTTAGCTAAGTGAATGGGTCTCTCAGTTTTAATTTAGGAGAAAGCATCATATGGAGAAAGGTTATTTGAAGCCCTATGTGCCTGTTAATAGAGACTACATTTATCAGAAGAGCAAAAACTAATGCCAAGGGGAAGACAATATTCATGAGTCAATGTCCCATCCATTTCTTCCTTTGGCTTTTGTAATATCATGCTTTCTGCTCAATCAACTCAGATGTTTTTGTTTATAGTAGAAGAATAATTATAATTTGAATTTGAGTAAGCAAGTAGAGTTGCACACTGTGTTTTACAGTAGGTGCACAGTAATGTATATATCCTGCCCTAATGGAGTTCGCAAATCATCCAAGAAAATAAACATTAATAAAGTAATTAAAAGTAGTCTAAGTGTTGTAAAAGAGAGATAAAAGGGTTTATGGAACTGCATTCAAAGAGATTTATAAAGCAAGGTAGGAAATTCTCAAAGGCAATGTTCATTCATGTTTCCATTTTTACTCATTCGGCAACTCATAAAAGTTCATGCTTAAGTGACACCTTTTCTTAAGTTCATTCAAATTATTATATTGTCAATATAGTATAAATGGAAGGATGTGGAGATTTCTTTCAAATTCAAAAGGAAGTTTCTTACTATTGAATTTTCAGAAGTAAAAACAAAAACGTTTGTGTGTTGTTTGAAGTTCCATACATATTTTTAACCAACAATGTCACCGATGTGGAATCAAATAAATTGTAAGGACAACATACTTTAAAGTAGTGATAAACTCAAATTTTTGTTTTTTTATAGAAGCTTCATAGAAATGCTTTTTATGAGGCTCAATGAAGGGCAGGTTATCATACTGTGTGAGGAAGCCAGCCATTATTTGAAAAGTAAAACCATATGCACTAAGCATTCCTGAGTGAAGTAATCGATAACAACCGCTTCAAAGTCTCCTACAACTAATACATGAGTGACTTTGAAATTGCTGTCTTCTTGACCTCTTCCATAAACATACTCTTTAACTGTATTTCCTTATGAGAACTTGTATATGTAGGAGATAAAAACCAAAAAATAGTGAATTTTGTAGAAAATAAATTATATAGTGATTAATGTAGAAGCAAAAGAAAGTCATCTGTGTTCCAGCCCCATATTTGGATTAAAACATTCTCTGAATGCTATTATTTACCTTCTATATTGTGTTGAAGATAGGAATGGATAAAGGGAAACTAACTTTATGGGGTCTCATTGGGTCCAGGGGTTAGTGCTCAAAAACTGGAGCCTTCTTGGAATGGTCATTAGTGCTGCACTGAAGAAGCCCGCAGAGTCCTCACAAGCTCACTCTATATACAGAAATAGCAGTATTTAACATTCTCTTTCAAATACTAAAAGCTATTTCTTTTTTTCTTTTCTTTTCTTTTCTTTTCTTTTCTTTTTTTTTTTGTTTTTTGTAATGGGGATTGAACTCCAAGGCACTCAACCACTGAGCCGCATCCCCAGCACTATTTTGTATTTTATTTAAAGTCAGGATCTCACTGAGTTGCTTAGCACCTCCCTTTTGCTGAGGCTGGCTTTGAACTTGCAGTCCTCCTGCCTCAGCCTCCTGAGTCACGTTTCGTTAATTTTTAAAGAAATAATAGAAGCACATATGGTACCAAAGGTATTTCAGATTATGTTGGACTTAAAATGAATGTTTCATAAAATTTTACGGAAAAGTATATTTAAACCTCAGTAAAATGCATTACCATGTACTCAAACTAGGAGATATTATTTTGCACTATAGTCAGAGCTATTCCATTAATTAGATAGAATGTTGTGGCAGTCTGAAACTTTAATTTATTCTATTCACATGTAGTCAGCAAGTAGAACATGGTATGTATTGTATCTTTAGCAAATTAATATTTGGCAAGCACAGTAGTTGGAAATCAGGTTTTATCCTGATGTGGAAAAAGAACTCTATGGCAATAACAGTCATCAGAAGTTTCTTTAGGAGTAACATTTGCCTTAGGAAAATAATTTAGGCCTCTGTGAAGAATACTACTTTTGTCCACCTGAAGGTATGATGATGTTCCCACATTTTATTCAGAATCTTTAAACTCCTGAATTGGAGTTTTAACTGTAGTTATAGTACTGTGTATGCATTTTATGCACAACAGTGTTAAAATCAATACAGTGCTAGATGTAAATTTGTCACACTATCTGCAACTGGTGTTCATTTCCAGGCCCAATCTGAATTCCATAGAACCTCGATGGCTGTCCATGTGCTGTCCAGTGGAAATACTACAAGAACCCTCAGTTTTTACCTTTTCCCATTTTTAGGGATTATTTCTTTAAATGTTTTATAATCTTTTTATCAAATTATGCACCTGTGGGTCATACCCCACAAGGGCTATGTATTTTTATATTTATTGGACTCAAAGTTGGGTTATTTATTTTTTATTTTCATTTTTATTGTTTTTCATGGTTTCAGATCCTGGAAATGGGATAGGATATTCAATTTAATTTTAAACTAATTTAAAATTATTTAATTTAAAATTAAATAGCATAGAAGATACACTGATTGTATTTTAGGTATAAAGGTGTTTTAAGGGAAAGAATTTGGGGGTCATATTTGTCTCCACACAAACATTTGAATTTAGTAGTTATACTGTTTCCTAGAATATTCAGTAAGAGAATATTCTCCACCTTTTTTCTTGAATAGACTAAAAATAAAATAAGTAGAAACAGGAATTGTTGTTTTACAGCTGTTGCTGTGTTGGGGTAAACAACCTATTGTTTCATAATGATTTTATTTAAAGTCCATTTTTGTTGATGAAAACTGACTATTAAATATTCTTATTAAAAAGTGCCAGTAGGTAACAACTGGAAAACTACTGTTGGAAATACTTCCTATTTCCTCTTCTTTATTATAGTTTTATTATAGTTTAACAGAGAAAACAATCAAAAAGCCTTATTGAAAGTGATTATTTGTTTGTTTGTTTGTTTGCTTTTAGTGCCAAGAATTGAACTCAGGGGCACTTAACTACTGAGCTAACTCCCCAGACCTTTTTTTAGTTTTATTTTGAGACAGGAGCTCACTAAGTTACATAGGATCTAGCTGAGTTGCTGAGGCTGCCTCACTCTCCCAAGTCACTAGAACTAGAGGCATGTGCCAATGCACTCAACTGAAAGTACCTTCTTTACATAAATCTTTTTGATCTGCTCCCAAAGCAATAACTCTTTTAATAGATGTATACTCTTAAAAATATGTACTATTAAAAAAAATATGTACTATTAATCTCCGTGATAAATTATATTATTATTACTTAAATCCTAAATTAGATACAAGTTAATATCATGTATTGGTTAAGAAACTATCCACTTTATAGCAAAAAAAAATTTGGAAAATATTTCAAAATATCAAATTATGATTGATTATATTATCTAGTAAATTATGACTAGTATTTACTGAATAACCATATGTATATATGAAATTATTAGTTAATGCTGAAAATAAAATATGATTTATGTACTCTGTAAACTTAAGTATAGAATAGAAAATACTGTAGTGCATACATTAAAGCAAAAGATAGTCTGACAATAGCATAATGATTCATATTTTATTAAAATATAAAAGAATCTACTTATTGTTTCAAATACCAACATACTTGAATAGATCTTAACTCTTTTGAGAGAAAATTAGTTCTTGTTTTGGTTCAGATTTTCATATAATGGCAGGAACACATTTCATATGAAAGTTAAATTGCAGAGTCTTACTTACTAAACAGCATTTATGATAAACCATCTGGTATTTTAAAAGTTCTAACATTGTATCCAGCTATGTGTGTGTGCTTGCATGTGTGTATGCATGCATGTCTAATTCACCCTCGCTCTCCTTGTCATTCTTATAAACTATGAGCTGTGCAAGAGCAAGAATTCTTGATAATTATTATTCCAAGATTCTAGCAAGGAGCTTGGCATCTTATAAGTTTTCTGTAAATAATCATTGAAAAGCTAAACAAGGAAAGATTTTAAACAAATTTAAAACCTCAGAATTCCTTTAACAAAGATTTGACTTCATCTTGGCCTAGATGATGGTGCTGTGATAAAGATGAGAAGAAGAGGTAGGAGAGGAGGAATCCCAACATCAACACTTTGAAATCACCACCATGATTATGCCAGTTTTATAGATGATGAGACTGATGCTTAAAGAAGTTAGATAAATTGCTGATTCAGAACTCTAATGTTATCTGTTCTTGAGACTGTTTTTATTATGTAGTAGAGAATAACCAAGTAGAGAAGTTGACCGTTACTTGAAAAGCATGTCTTTATTTTTGAAAGGGGGACACTTCTAACTATTATTTTATGGATCTTTAAAAAGTTTATATTTCCTAATTGTACATTATCTGTCTCTGGACACATTCTTAGTAACATTAGTATTTAATTATAGCTATACAAAATTCACAAATTGGTCTTTTAACAAGAAAATGGAATTTATTATGCATATTAAAAAAGAGTAGAAATTGTATTTATGAAAAATTTAACAGAAAAAAATAAGTCAATTGATTATACAACTGAGACCAGGGAAGAAAAAAATTAGAAAATTAAGTGACTCCTTGAGTATCCAAGAGCTAGCATAGGGAGAGTTATGTCTTAATGCACTCACATATGGTGCACTATAAGTTCACATTTTTACAATCTTTTGAATAGATGAATAAAACTCAGTTATCAGGAATATTTTCACTTTTCATGCTAGTCAAAGGCATCTTTCTGTAGATCCTTGAATTCTTTTCCACACTGACATAATCAAATAGAACTGCCTGAAAAACTCAAGTCAAACTTGAGGATAGGGGATGTTTCAAGACAAAAAAAAAGAAAGGTTTTTTACTTTAATTTTGCAGCCTGTTTATCCCTTTGGATCAAATCAACTGAATTGGACAATTGTCTACTTAGACCCAAGTAAGAGAAGTGAGACATCACCAATTAAGACTCTTTTCCCTAATTTTAATTGGCCTACAAGTAAATTTTTCTCCCAAACTAATCTATAGTTTTAATGCTTGTAAAACCCCTTCAACTTAAACTCTGAACAGTGATTTCTTTTGAATGCCTCTGTATCTTTCTCTGTACCCTTTTTGTTAGGATATTGACCAACATCATCTCTTCCAACCTTTGGAAAGCAAAGGCCGACCTTAATTTTCCACTGTTTTCCATCTCTCCAGAACATTCTTCAAAGCCCTCGTTCCTACGTACGTACTTGATACTTGTGGGCAGATCCTGGTTGTAGACATTCTCCACACTATAATGGATGATGTTCATCCATGATCACTGATACTACTCATCGCGACCTCTTTCCCCTTTAGAAAACGGGCCAGAGTGGAAGTGGGAATGGGAGCCATCCCTGGGAGCAGGAGTGGTGCTTCCAGGCTTAGGGATAGGAAAACATCAACTCTTCTGTAGCGGCTGTTATCTCAAATGATGCCTTGGGACCTCCTTCCTTATCCCTCCTTTCCCACCACCTCAGCCCAGTCACAACCCTCAGAGCCACTTCTGGGGTCCTTCTCCTTTCAGGGTCAGGCAGCTGACCCTGTGACACTTTTTTGATGCTCTCATCTCTCTCTTTTGTTTCCCCTATCTTAACAACACCCACCCTGCTCTTCCATGTTCGTGTTATACTTCCATCCAGACATGTTTACCAGTTCATTGGCCTCTTCTCAATCCTTAAATGTTCCTCTGCCCCAGGTTTCTATTCATCCCAAAGACTCACTAAGTAGTTTCGGCAATGTCCAAGACTTCAGTTACAACTTAAGTATCTGTGACATTTACACGACTCTCCTATAGCTCTAGACACATATCTAACTGCTGTTGGACAAATTCTTGGGATTCTGTTTGCTGACCTGCACACCTTCCTACCATTTACACTGTTTCAAAGCATATATAACTCAAATCATAAATTATGTGAATATAAAAGCTAAGGGCAAGGAATGAGGCTTAGTAGTAGAATGCTTGCCTAGCATGCACAAGGTCCTGAACTCAATTCTTAGCCCTGCAAAAAAATTAAGTAATTTATAAGTGTATTAGAAATTTCTTGTAAGTTGCTTTATATATCTACTGTAGTACTAGTTCTTAATGTAGGGTCCACAGATGTCCTAAGACATGAAAAAGTTGCAGCTTATATAGTTCCTGCAGTTCTTTCTCATAAAATAGTTATTTATGGTGCAAAAGATTTCTGCCATTGCATCATTTCATCAACAAAAGTTTCATCCAAACCACATGAACAAATACTATTTTATAGAAAAACTGATCAAAATCATAATTCTGGCATGGGGGCATTCATACATTGAGATTATCTGTGCAAAATAAATAGTATTCTGGAAAATACATAGAATCCTTGAGAATTTATGTTAATAACAACAACTTACATCCCTGTCACAAACAATATATGCATTGCATTCATATACATTAGGTTATACAATGTTTGTAACAATCCCATGAAGTAATGCATCAGATTGTTATTCTTAGTTGACTGATTATTAAAGAAATATACAGCACAAAGAAGTTGAATTACTTTTCAAAATTCATAAATTTATAAGTAGGGGAGCTAATAAAACTACCCTGCCTATATAAAACCCTGTGCCCATTTCTCCTGAAACCTTTTGTCCTTATGCTAATAAAATCCTTGAATTTTTAAATGAATATGTGATGAATACAATTCAAGAGAATTAAAAATGTGGTGCTTCTTATAATTTAGATATTTCCTTTTATTAAACTTATTTTAAAATGTTATATAAAAACACAAAAGTTGCATGTATGAATGCTGTACCATGTTATGTTTTAATACAGGTATACATTGTGTAATGAGGTTAAACATATGTATCTCCTCAAACATTTTTCATTTCTTTATGGCAAAAACATTCAAAACTCCCTTTATAGCTTTTTGAGATCTATAATACACAGTTACTATCTATAGTCACTTTACTATGCAATGGCACACCATAACCTCTTGCTCCTATCTAATTATAACTTAATCCCATTTGATGGTCTCTCCCTATTCCTCCCTATACCCTGTCCTCCCCAGTCTCTGGTAATCAATAACATGAGCTATTTTATATTTCATAGACATGTGAGATCATGTGGTACTTGTCCTTCTGTGCATACCTTATTTCAATTAACATGGTCTCCATTCCATTCATGTTGTAGCAAATGACAGTCTTTTTCCTTGTTTTAAGTTCTTTTAAAAAGTCTCCCTACTGGTGTGGACAAAATTGGCAACCAGTTCCATCTCTTCAGTGTTTCCATTGATCCTCAACTGATGGCATGAAATTATAGCAAGGCGCCAAGTTCAAGTCCCCTTCAATATGTCACCCCTATAGCCCTGCTCAGATTGCCATTGTGGTACCAAAACATACCTGGTTCACCTTTCCTTATATTACTACAAATTGATCTCATCAAGCAGTTAATGGACACAATGAACACGATTTCCCTTTTACCATTTTTTATTGACAATAATTTAGAGTTTCAGAATCTTAGAAATTTAAGACCACTAGTTTTACTTAATAATAAGGGTGTTCAATTTGAAACTTTGGGGGTTTTGGTTGTCTTTGTTGTTATTTTTCTTTGCTTTCTTTTCTGGAGGACAATTGACATTCTCTTTAAACAAGACTAAACTTTAAGACTCTAATCTGAATCAAGTAAATTCCTTGCCTTATTGTAAGTTCTTTTTCATAAGACCTGTGTCAAGTTTTCAGAAACACAGCTTTATTTAATAACAAATGTGGTTGTTTTTCTTTTAAACATAATAAATTGAATAAGAGATCTGAGCCACATAAATCAACTTTGAGGGCAAAAATTTAATATGGAATGAAAATTAACTTTATATCTATGTAGTTTATGTCTGTGTATTCAGTTTACATAAAATAGGACTTAGGCATTTCTAGGTAATGTGGCCAATAACTTGCTCTTAAATCACAAAGATATTTAGTAAAGATGATTTGTGCCACTTTTTAAATCCCTGGAATATTTGAACTTTGATATTGAGTAATCTTGGATTCCAAAACAAACCTTTTCCTTGAGCACATTCATTGGTCTGTTACATCTCTGCTTTATAATCATTAGTTGGTTATCATAATTCAAATATGCTTCATAACTAGTAGTAACATGAAATAAACCTATAAACTATTTATCATTCTGATAAAGGATACTGGTTAGGAGCAAAACAGTTTGTATTGTAATCATAAAAAACAGTGGTGTCCTCCATGTTATGCAGCATCACCTAATCCTACAGAGCTAATCTCACTCTTTTTTTGGACACCAACATTTACCATAAAAGTGCTTTATAGCAATCTATATAATTTTTTCTTCTTTTTGTCCCTTCTTTGTAGTTGTTTGAAATTACAGTGCCTCTCTCTCAAGGCCCCAAACCAGTAACAATCAGTTTTGCCAATCACACTTCCTGCCGATGCATGTCTAAACTGGATGTTTACAGACAAGTTCATTCAATTATTAGACGTTCCCTGCCAGCAACATTACCACAGTGAGTATGAATTAAATCTATTTTTTTTGCATCCTCTACTAATATAAAATTATTTTTAAGTGAACACAAGTTTCTTAAAAGAAGTTTCGTGAAATTTGCTATACTCTGCATCAAATACAAAACAAAATTTTTTCTAATATATTCTGAAAATAAAATTAAACTGAAACAGGGACGCTCATTTTATAGGCAAAATCGTTCACAATATAAAAGAAATAGTTCCATGGACTAACATGCATCCCACAACTGTTCATACTATGAGTAAGGTAGCTAAACAGACTTAATGTTTAGGAAATCAGATGCACTAATTCACAAATGATGTTAAAGTTCAAATCATTTAATCCCTGATAAGATTTAATTCCAAAGCAAAGAATAATTATAAAAAATAATTGTACATCTATTAGCATTCAATTCTTATAATTTTTATATATAGTTATAATTTAATTGAAATATATAATCCCAATTTCTTATTCCAATAAAGATTGACTGAACTAGTACTGAATTAACTGAAAGAATTTTTTCATCATATTATTCAAATTAACATTCAGACTATCATTTATTATTCAAGTTACCTTCCATCTTATTTTTAAATTTGGCAAATAGCTGTATTTCTACATACAGAAGGAGCTGGATAGAGCATCACTCCTGACCCTGTGAATAGTTTATATAAATCAATGTGCACTGCTATTTGAAACCTAGGAACGCTCCACCCCAAAATAGAGATGTGGCTCTTTGTTCTTCAGGATTTCTGGTGCATGTGGAACATGCATATGAATAATACTTACATATTTCTGACTCTGGTAGCAAAAGTATAAATAAACTGATGGACAAACATGTATTACAAATAATCTCACAAAACCTTATACCTCAGGAGACTCAACAGTAATCATAATATATTGATAAGGGTCTTCCCCTGAATCTCTTTTTACTACTTTCCTTAGTATGCCAGATAAGAGGCCCTGTCCAGGGACACTTCAGGGAAAACTCAAGGATAGCCTCATTTAATTGACAGATATTTATCCTCCTTGACATGAAGAAGTAAAGATCTTAGAGATATTTGTGAAAAATTTCATGTTGATACAAGCAGGGACAACTACCACCTGAACTAAAGCAGATGTCATATGTGTGATTTCATCCACGCAGTCCTAAGACTTCTGTTTAACTGTCTTGGCCATATTTCCCTTGGCAGCTTACTCATTCTAAGAGCTTGGCTTTCATCTCTGTGCTCAAGAGATGATTACCTAAGTTGCATTTGAAGGTCTGGTCATATTCTTGACTCCTACAATTTTATCTAAACTTACCTTGTATTGCTATATAGTTATATGAGCTATAAGTACAAAATTAAAGATTTTTTCAATCCCTTTTATTTCTGTGTTATTCATAGTAGTGTTCTCTCATATTCCTTGAGGCCTTGAAATACACTCTTGTCATTAGTTATTTCTTTTATCTTTCCCAAACATGATTGGGTATTTTTGAGGAAACATATATCATTTTTATCACTTTCATCCTTCATCCGCTTTCTTCTGTGTGTATTTCTAATGTAATGCAGCAGTATTGTTACCAGCTTTTAGTACCAAGACTTTCTCCCATTCCTGTATAATACCATAAGTGAGCTTTTAAAGGCATCATTTCATTCATCTGACCAGAAACAGTGACTGTCCACTACTCAAACAACTGAACACAAATTCCTCACCATTCTTTTCTGCTGACAACCCTTCCTCCTGATTTTGTCTTCCATTATTCACCAAGTCTGTGTTTCACAAAGTCTGATTCCCTGAGCGCCAAGCTCATTTCCTGCTCTGTATCTTGTTTCTGGCTTGACATAAGTCCCTTTCTTTTCTGCCTTTCCAAAGCCCGATCTGTTTCCCAGAGTTCAGGTAAAGGTCTTTCTCCTGCATTTGTCTCGTCAAAATACCACAGCCACCTTTGCTTCTTGAATACCCATAGCAATTACTGGATTTACTTTGTCCTTGCATGACTTTATCAGGGTCTATGAACGTTGCATGGAAAACTGGATTGTGAGAACCTTTCAGGTAGGTTTGTATTCTGCTAATAACCAGCTAATAACACTCAAGAATAACTGAGTCATAGTAGTGTTCTCAGTCCTTTACATATATGATCTCACAAAAATCATCTGTGAAGTCAGTAGTGTCATCTTAGTTGACAGATGAAACAGGCAGCATGCTCCAAAGCTGTGAGATTAAGAGTGTCCTACACTGACCAATAAATGCTTGTTAACTGAAAACACTTATTTATCTGTATCCATTTCAAGCATTGAGCATGTGTTGCTCATGCTTTCATCATCATTTGTTCATATAACTATTATGCTAGGCACTGTTGAGGTCAAGAAGAGACAGAAAGTTATAGTAAAAAGACTCTAGAGTAAGCCAGATATGAATCAGAAATCAGGTCTGCCACTAATTAGGTTTTGATGACCGGTAGGTTTTTCATGTCTCTGAACTTCAGATTGCTGGTATAAAAATGTAGGGAGGATTGAGTGAAATCCTGAATCCTTAGGCAGTGCTTAGCTTAGTGTCTGGCATCCAAATGGCAGTCATAAAGAGCAGATTTATGGTAATAATTATGATTCAGGTCTGATTTATCTCCTGGTTCCTGTGTTTTCTTGTATGTGTGTGTATGAGTAAGTGTGTGTGTGTTTAGCACCATCTACAGTAAGAAATACATGTTATATTACAATCATGTGTGTGATAAATACGTATTTATGTGTGCATATGCACATATACAAACATGTAGTATATATGTATTAACATATAAAGTTTTAAAATAGATAATTATGTAATTGTACATGTAGTCATAAAAACATAAAAAAATATTTCATATTTTCCTTATTGTGATATTGTTCAACCTTTTTCATTATTGGCCCCTAAGGACTCTTTTTTGAATTTTTAAAATTCTTTTGTATCTCTCCCTAATGGCTCTGACCATTAAATTTTCATACCACAGAAATACTATATATCTCTTTATGTACTATATGATATCTGTGTTTTATACATAAGAAGGAAGTATAAAACTTACCTTTGATTCTGCATAAAGTTAAAATGACAAAGAAAAAGTCTTCAGGTAAAAGTTAAACTAAAATTTTCAAATCTAGTAACAGTTTGCATAACTTCATAACTAGTTTACTAAGAAACATTAAGATTATATTACATGTGCAAAATAGCAACTAATATGTATGTTATAACACAAATATAATTTTTAAATTATTTAAAATCTTTAATTTTCTAGCAAAAGTAAAATAATTTTAAAACTATCTTTTAAAAAGCATTCTAGTAAACTTAAATTTTAATTTTGCTTGATCTAAGAAAACAACTAACATCGCTGGTTGACATTAACTTAGATATTGTCAACCTTTGTCTTCTCAGCATTTCATGTAATGATAGTTTGAATAACTTTGTAGAATTAATAATAAAATGTGAGCTGTTTTGACTTTCAAATTTGAGGCACACTTGAAGGCACCAAGGACCAAGCACAAGCACTACCCACAAGTCAGCCAATGGCAATCAGTGGCACACATTGGTACTTCTCACTATATGACTTTGGGATTGTGTAGTTGGTCAAGAGAAAGCTCTCCAATCACAAACATCTATTCACCATCCTTTGAAGCTTTCTCCCCATACACGTGAGTATCTATCTTGCAGTGCCAACACTATTTATATAATAGCCAACGAAATCCAGTGTAAATTAAATACCGAGGAATAGATTTCCATTACCCTCCATGCCTGATTTTTATCCCCAGGGATGATATCACTCTCATTTTGTGTGCATGCTTTATTACCAGTGATTTATCCAAATATTTTTCTGTTGTTTCACTTTTTTAGAACTGTTACCTTCATCCAATTTTGAAATGTAGCCCACAATTTAATTTTCAAAAAGTACCATAATAATGTATTCACAATGAGTATATAATAGTTATGCTATAAAATCCTAACCTTGGTTAGGGGTTAAGAAGAAAAGCCATCATAGCAGCTAAGATGAAAAAGACTGATGACAAAAACAAGTCAATGGAGAGACTGTAGTACAACTGGAAGTCCCATATAATCACTGATGGGAGCATAATGTGGTTCAACCACTGTGCAAAACAGTTTGGTAAAAACTTATGGGATTAATGTGTGTATGCATAATGCAATATGATCCATAAATTCTCCTCCTAAGTATTACCAGAAAATCATACTTCCACACAATAAATTGTACACAGATGTTTATTTGCCAGTTACACAGAGTAACACAAATGTCCATGAAAAATGAATGGATGAACCAATTACAGTATATCCATACACTAGAATATTGCTAAGCAATAAAAAAGAATGAACTGTTGATATGAATGTACCTCAAAAATATTAAGCTTAGTGGAATAAGGTAGGCTAAAAGGAGTACATGCTGTGTGATTTGAATTACATGAAACCCTAGAAAAGACAAATATAATCTAGTTTGACAGAAAGCATTCAGTAAGTGCATAAGGATATGGATAGTGGGTATTAACTGGAAGGGGCAAAGGAACATTGGGGGTGATAGAAGTGTTCTATATTTTGATTGTGACCATGGTTATATGACTACATGAATTTGAGTTAAAACTGGAGCATTTTAATGTGCACAAATTATTTATCAAAAATAAATTTGATTTTTAAAAAGTCAAGAGAAACCACCCTCCTCTTCTTTTATTGGTACCAGGATTGAACCCAGGGTCACTTAACCACTAAGCCACATCCACAGCCCTTTTTATGTTTTGTTTTGAGACAGGATCTCATTAAGTTGGTTAGGGCGATGCTAAGTTGCTGAGACTGGCTTTGAACTTGTAGTCCTCCTGCCTCAGTCTCCCTCGTTGCTGGGATCACAGGCATACACCACTGCACCCAGCAAAAGTCCCATTTTATTAACTATGATTTTGAAATTAATTTAGGTTTAAATTATAGATTTTATAAAATCTTTATATCAAAAAGATTTAAGACCTATGTCAAATCTTTAAGACTCTTGTGATATTCCTTTGGTGTGTATAGGGTTTCCCAGAACTCCCTTCTAATAGTGTTTGAAATTCATGCTGAATAGACAGAGTCCTAGCTCTGCAGCATCCTTGCTCTTACCAGTCATTGTCCAGAGGAAGACAAAATGTGCCTTTTAAAATGTATGGAATATTATCTGCATTATTTTGAAATTAAATAAGTAGCAGACCATTTGTTTTGCATTATTTATGAAGTAAAATTCTGTAAAGAATCATTCATAAATTAGTTTCCATAGATATTTGTAGAGTCACTGAAATAGACAAAGATACTAGCTACTATGAAAAGACAAAGATGTATTGGGCTGCCTCTTAACTTCAGAGCACTCCCTGTCAAAGGGGATGATAAATACTATAACTGTTGTATTTTGCTAAATATTGCGAAGCACCAAGCTTCTTCCACATATGGTCTCATGTTCATATGAGTCCTGCCAATGTATAACATTATACAGTGTAGTCTGATTTAATCCTCACAATCAAAAATCCATGCTGTTGGTACCGAGCGTGACATACAGTTAGCATCCGATAATGATACTTGCTATAGTTATTAACATTTTGCAAATGAGAAATTTAAATCTCAGATGTGTTACTTAAAATGCATAATGCTAACCAGTTAAAATATTGCCAAAAAATTTTAAAAATTCCAGTCATTCTACCTCTGAAGCCCATATTTCTCCCCCAATATCTTAAAGCATTTTTGTTATTAACAGTTAAACTTTCAAATCTCCATATCAGTAGCACCAAAATGTATTATGAATTTCAGGGTAGTGAAGATTATGAAGATTATCTCTAATAGAGCAGTTAGATAGTCAGTAATCACATGGAGATTCTAACAGATAATTATCTTTCCAATTCTTTCCTCATGTTTTTCTTTGAATAGGACTCTATATGTATTTCCATGCCCCCTTCTGTACAGACTCTCTTTTTACAAGGGAGCCATTTGTGATTAAGCAGTCATACCCTGGATTTTTCAACTTGATAGAAGTAATGTTTATTTGTTCATCAGATATTTATTTGAGCCTTCCATCCACATAATACTGCACTAGTCTGGAGTCTTGAAAGATGAGTAATGTAATTCATTACTAAAGGAACTCATGTACCAGAGTAGAAACAAACATAGATACTTCTGGCATAAGCAGTATATAAAACACTATGTTGTGTTTCATTCACTCATTCAACAAACAGTGCTTGTGAACCTCCTGGGAACTAATAGTGTGCTAGACTGTAGAGATGGAAAACAGAAAGATAGAATGGTCACTCAAAAGGAAATCCCACACACAACTCGGTCATGTAAACATATAACTGAAATGAGTGAGGTAAAGGAAGCATGCTGTTTGAGACGACATCTGAGTGTGAAGAAGTCATCAGGATTACATACACTGCACCAAGAGTGTGCCTTTTCTTTAAGTCATGTGAAAACTGCTAACAAATACATGTCAGAGTCGGGTATTTGCACTTTCCTATTTGAGAAAGAACAATCTGGTAGCAGTGTAATATGTGAATTACAGGGAACTAAACTAAGCTTTTGCAATAATCCAAGAGAGAAGTAATAAAGACATGGGCCTAGGCAATCAGATTGGGGATGAAAAGAGATTTCAAATGTAAGAAAACTGCATGTGAGGGATAATAAGAGGGCATAAGCTGAGGATAAAGCCATATGGGTGATATTCAAAATAACTAGGAAGAATAGCTACATCCCAATTTGAAATTTAGCAAATATTTTATCATATTTATTTAACATATAGGCCAAAGCCCAAGTTATCATTCTTTAGCCTTCATTCTCAGAGATAACCAGGACACTGAAATTATATTACACTCTTTCCTGCTTTTCTGTTTTTATGACAAAGGGATGTATTATCTTACCGCAAGAGATTATATGATAGGGATTTGCATATTCAAAATTATGTGCTAAACTATCTCCATTGCTTTCCTTCTGTTGACATTATGTTTTGGAGATGTAATCATATTGCTATTTGTAGAACTAGTTTGTTCATTCAGTGACTATTAAATTTCCATCAAATAAATAAATAAATAAGTTTTCTTGCTTTTTGCTATGAGAACATACTCTTGGGAAATCTGTGTGCTACAGATTAAGAGTGCAGTCACAGGAGAGAGAGCAACAGATAGACAGACATATCACAAAGGAGTAGGAGACAAGTGCCTTGAAGCTAATGGTGGTAAATTTATTGATGGGTTAATTGGTTAGCATGAGCAGTATCACTAAATACAAGAAAATAACACATTCTGAGGACAGTTGACAGCCTAATCTAATTGGGTTTTACTCTGTAAAATCAAAAGGGTGCTAAATTTTAAAAGTCTGAGACTATGCTTCTGAAGCTTTGAGTACCAGCCTGGGGAATTTCACTTTTTTTACAGAGGAATTTGGTAGCCTAGGAAGTTTTGTGGGTAGAGGAGAGACAAGACAAGGTCCAGCACAGCTCCAGTGCCTTGGATTGTTTTTAATGTAAATTGAAACAGAAAACATGTGTTACTTCAACTTGATAAAGAGGTAGGTCAGTATCAGTATTGGTGAGAAAGAGAAAATGAGGGGGTGGAGAAAGATGAGGAAAAGGGGTAAATCTGGCCTGAAGGCTAATTTGTGTTTTCATTTGTTTATTAATTTTTATTTTCTTATAAAAATGTGCATACTATTTACTAAAATTCTAAGTAAAATCTATCTGCTTGCAAGAAGTTATGCAGACTGGGGTTTAAGGAAACCATTGTTCTTATAAGGATGTGTCTCTTTTCCCAGGAGGAGAGTGGATTCATAGCACAGCCAGCCTTAGGTTTGGAGCTGAGTGCTCAGTGTCTGTCAGTCTGTAATGCGCTTTCAGTCCAAAGGCTTAGAAGCTTTCATATCCATGATTTTTTGTTTTCCCATTTCATTTTTCCATTCTTTTAATTTGAACTTGATATACAGTGTTGTTTGTCTTAAAGTAGAAATGAACAAAATAGCTTGATAAAATTAATTTACTGAGCAATATCGGAACACAAATGTAGAGAGAGCAGAGCTGTCATAAATTAATAAGGACATGGTCCTATTCCAATTGGTCAGAAATGATTTCACTTCCAGCACTTTGTAATATCCTTTTCATTCTCATACCCTCATTGCAAATTTAAAATCCTTAAGTTCATGTGCAGTTATTTTTGAAATCTTCATTTGTGTGCCTCTTCCTCTTCTTTTACCCAGCCCTTTTTTTTTCAATAAATATTGTTTAACACTTATCAACCTACTGATAGAGATTTACCAGTGGAACTCATGCAAGAGATTTCAGACCCTGAAGCATTACATTGTTCTATAATTGCAATATAGTGTGCCTACCTTTGGATTGTCTGGTTTCGACCTTCTAAAGATGATCATTAAGAGCTCAACATTCATATGGCTTGCTGATAGACTGGAGGAAAAACAGCAAAATGTCTATGGCTGAGGAGATCCCATCAGTACATTTCCTTGGCATTGATACTGTGTCTGTAATGATTCCCAGAGGTAGACTCTTTTAGATCAAAGATCCTTGTTAAGGATTATGTCCAACCAAAACACATTAGCAGTTATTTTTAATATATTATTAGACCAATTCTATCAGTCATTTTCTAAATATTTTAGTAGATGTTATTTTTTGAGCAGTTTTAGGCTAATAGAAAACTTAAGTAGAAAATACAGAGAATTCCTGTGCACATCATAGACTCCCTGCTCCTAGTTTCCCCTATTATTGACATCTTGCCTTAGTTTAATACATTTTTACTATTGATAAGTCAGTACAGATATGATATTGTTAACTAAAATCCATAGTTTACACTACACTAAATTTCCTTTTTTTGTTGTGCATTCTATTCTATAAATTTTTGACAAATGTATAATGACATGTATCTGCCCTTGGAATATCATACAGAATCATTTTACTACTGTAAAAATCCTGCATTCACCTCTTCATACTCCTCTGCCTGTATTCCTGACATCAGCCAGTTATTTCAATGTCAGGTCAATGCTTCATGATGCCCTCTAATGTTTTTTTGTTGTTTCAGTTTTGTTTTTCTGTTAATGAAATGTGGTTCTGACCAAGAAAACTGTGCTGTTCTAAAACTGTTAGTTTGAATTAAAATGCAGAAGTAAATTCTAACAAGCTGATAATACAGTAATTACTAGATTTATCTGTTTCAACTGAATAACACTTCTCTCAACCTTGTATATCTAAGTGAATTTAAAAAAAAAATAAAATAAAAATAAAATAAACAGAAAAATACAGGGTTTGATATTTGTCCTGCTCTCCTGTTCTCCCCTGCCCCAGATTTGGTGGCCATCCAGATCAAAAATCAAGCAGTCCTGTACTTAACAAATCGGTGACCCCACAATGACTCATGTTTTGTATTGAAGTCTCAAACAGTGGGTGATCTTCTCTGTGGTAGGTTACTGCTTTAAAAGTCATTTAGAATCATACAAAAAGAAAAATATTGGCTGTCAATCTACTTTTTAAAACTACTGTAATTGTTTCATCACACTTGTTAGTATTAGGTCTAGTGAAATTGCTAAAAAACAGGATTTTCATAATTAGTCTTACCTACCATCCCTTCCTTTTAATCCTAACAAACCCACCTCTGTCCACCATTTTTCCTGTCAGTAGACAAATGAAACATGGCTAACGGTAGCATAAACAAACATCTAAGCACAAACGTGTGAAATTAATAAAATTCAATGCAAGGGAAGATAAGTATATGTATTTTATTTTGGTAAATTTCTGTTTAAACATGTACCTTTTTATTTTAAACTAGTATCTTTTTGTTTTAAACTATTTATATAGAATTTCAAAATTAATGTTTTTCTGATTTCTATGCATAGTACCAAAAAGTGTTTGTTGTTGTTCTTTGGCTTGGTTTCATTTGGTTTGGTTTGGTTTGGTGCTGGGGATTGAACCCAGGACCTCAAACATGCTAAGCACATGCTCTACCACTGAGCTACCCAACCTAAAACCCTTAAACTGAAGGCAACTCTTACTTAACTGTTTTCTATTCCCTGATAACTAATGTTGCAAAAATAGAAATAAATCAATATGTATTCAAGGGTCATGCATAACAAACTCAAAATGTATGAAATAATGCAAAGACATTTTGAAAAAAGCTGTTGTTCCCTATATTTGTTTTCCTGAGGGAGTACAGAGCATCTTTTTATATATCCTATTAAATTGATGTGATGATGCTCTGAAGGAGAGTGTCAGAGTTCAGAGTAGTAGCTGCTTTCAAACATGGGTTTCACTAGTGTTAATGGCTCATGCCCCACATTTCATAAGATTTAGGGTAGTGTAACTACATGAGGATCAAAACTGTGGATTATGGGTGATACACAGTCAGTAAAATTTTAATCCATTGTTATGAAAATACATTATTAAAAGAACTGCCATTGAAAGTACTTGATTAATAACACAGTTCCTATCCAGAGAAATTGTTTTCTTTTTGAAGTTGTTAAGTGTTGCAGGTTAAATTCATATTAAATTAATGTTACCATTCACTTTGATGATCTATGAAGTATGTTAAGGAGAGATTTAGTAACATAAATCGATAAGTAGTTTAAAATAAATCAACTTGCAGTTAATTTTTAAAATTAGAATTATTAAAAGGATTCTGCCACATCCTATTAATGCTGTTAAATAATATAATGCTGTGTGAATAAGCCAACACAGAAAGACCAATATTGCATGATATCGTTTGTATATGAATTTAAAAGAGTAAAGCTCATTTTTCAGAGAACAGAGAATAAAAGAATAGTTACCAGGGTTCAGGGAATGGGGGAAATGGGAAGATTTGATCAGAAGGTTCAACCCTGCAATTAGTTATGAGTAAGCTTCAGAGGCCAATTGTCACCCAATATGATAGTTCCAGGTAATAATAATGTATTGACAGAAAAATTTGCTAAAGGAGTAGATCTCATCATTCTCATCCCCAAAATAAAAAGGCAAAGATGTGAGGTGGTAGGAATATTAATGAGCTTGTTTGTGGTCATGATTTCACACTGTAAATATACATCAAGCCATCACTTCAGTATATACAGGTCATCAATCATACTTCAGCAAAGTTGGAAAAATCATATTAATTTTGAAAGGAAATGTATTGCAAAAATTATAGTTCTCTGGAAAAGAGTAACATTTCAGCTCAGTTTTTACCAGTGCCAATCAAAATGTGGTAGTGTGTGTGTTTGTTCCTTCAATGTAGAGTTTGGGGAGCCAGAGAATCTCCAAGTATCTAAAAACCCCAGTGCCAAAAGTAGAGACTATGAAAGAGTCATAAAAATAGCATGCATAAAATAGCCTACTACAAGGTTCAAAGGATAAGTGCTAGTCATTATTATCCAACATTTAGAAAATAATCTAACAACATATTTGGAGCACATTTATCTTTTTAAAAATTCAAAAGAGATAAATGGCAAAATAAGATTGACTTTATCATTGAATGCATTGTTCTTCATGTTGGTAACTACAAAAACCCTTAAGTTATTGTCCACTGATTTTAATCAGCAAAATCAGTAGCTACAAAACCAAAGTTGAATGAAGTTTTAAGATAATTACTGAGATAAATCTTCTACTAGTAACTTTATCCATCATAAAAATCACAGTATCACTGTTATGTTTCAGGAGGAGGAAATAAGAACGTTTTTTTGTTAACATGATTTTCTGCATAGATCTACCTTGCAAATAGTTGTGCAACCCTTTCCTTTGCAAACAAAAACTTGTCATTGAGTCAGTATGCTTTATAAATATGGTATACAAAGCAAATTATTTATTAAAATTTTGATGTGTATAAACACATTAATAATTTCTCCTGAATAGAAATTTCAATAGCATGAAAATGCTTTGGAGATTAAAGCACACAAGCGATAAGCACATTGTGCTAAACCTTTTACCCACCATGACAACATTTCCTTTCATTCTAAAATAGTAATATTTTAGAAATTTTGTCTCTCTTTTTTTTTTAACATGAGAAGCTTAAATGCTAAGAACTTGCTACTCTTGAAACAGAGAACTTCATTTGGAAATTATGAAAATGTATTCTACACAAATACATGTTTCTTTAATTCAGTAGAATCCAGCAGGATTTCCAGTTTCAACATTAAAATGTGTTAATATTGATGAGCAATAGTTTCCTATTTTTGGCAAAGCCTCCAGAGTCACACTTTTCTAGAAATTCAAATTAAGTTTTAAGACTATTAGTGACTAAAATATTTATTTGCCTTTGAGCAAACCATAATTAGGTGGTAATGTAAAGTTTGTGTTGCCAAAAACATTTGAGTTATAATTGAAAGTATTGCTCTGAGGTCTGTATTTCTATTCAACATGAACATGCAAAAGCAAAAGAGCTAGTATAACCCCATTTGTGAAATCATTATCTAATACCATAAAACTAGACCTCTTGCTGTTTAGTATAACATTTCCAGAAATAGATTCCTACATTTGTTTCTGCACACAAAGTCCCTGCTTTTGAATTTATATTGGTGAAGATGTTGAAATTTGGTATTTGTTCCTGTTTATGAGACAGGAAATTGTTTTGTTTTCAATATTCAGGAAAGAAAATTGTATATGCATATTTAAACTCAGACATTAACAAATATTCAAGTAGAGAATCTCATTATTCACTGGTATCACATAGGCTAGCAACTGAGATGATTCTCATCACATTTTTTAGTCACATAAATAACTTAGATCTGTGTTTTCTCAGTTTTTCAGACTACAACTGAAAAATAAATGGATTTTGATATTTTGGCCAAATACACACCTACAACATGTGGAAGACAGGAAGGGTGTGTGTATGTGGGTTTACAATGCATATTTGTGTGTGTTTGTGTATAATTGAAAAAAATTGCAGAGAAAGTCTTTACCACATAAAGTCTAGTGGCGTGTGTTTTATTATATGCTATTCAGTTACGTTAGAAATGTATTTCCCAACTCATGTAATTGATTTCATGATCCACTAATGGGTTACAACCAACAACTGGAAAAACACTGCCTCAGGTAATGGTAATAAAATTAAGCATTGGCAAAATGAATAATATCTTGCTACTGCCACCCAGTACTCTGTCACCTAAAGCCAATGTGGCAGTGTGTCATTTAAACCATGTAGAGGTCAACACAGAGGCAACGTGGCCAAAATTGTTTTACCACCATTTATAGAGGAATGATAAGACTTTTTTGCCACCAGAATTCATTGAATTACTATTATATAACTAATCGTAAGTTGCTTCATATTTGATGGGAAGATGACAAAGAATATACATTTTAAACTGTTGACATTGTGTTGGAAAAGTGATAAGTACTTGTAAATTTATCTGAAACAATATATGTTTACAATTAACCCAGAAAATAAAGGCCAAACTTTATAATGAGTAGATACTCACCTTTGGGATTACCTGAAGTTTTTAAAAGGGTATAATATTTTCCAGGAAATGTTAAGTGAAAAAATGAAGTTAAAACAACTGATACAGAATATCATCTTTTGTGTAACAAAAGGACAAAAATATACTTATGTCCATATTATATTTTCTTTTACAAAAAGAAATACTGAAAACAAAGGAACACCTGCTTGAGATATGAATCAAAATGAACTTCTCTCACTTAGTATATATTCTCTCACAGTCTTAATTCTGATAATCACAGAAATATCTTATAGTTTCAAAATTGAAATTAAAAACAAAAAGGCAAATAGTACACACATGACATGAAAAACACATGTTTATGTGAAGATTGTCAGAAATCAGAATTTTAATGGAACTTATCAGTATGAAGTCAAAGGAGGACAGTTAAAATCCTGGTAATCTTAAATTATTTGGAAATAACAAACTGAGCTCTTTCTCCCTCCCCTGCAAAATATGAACAAGACTCTCTTGCTTAACATCAATCATCTATTCCCAAAAACATGCATTACAAGTACATCTATTATCATTTTAAATGGGAAAATTATAATAAATTGTAGGTAAACCCCAAACAGAGCTGATTCTCTATTAAGTAACAAAAGCAATGATATCTATGAAAAAGTAACAAACTATTACGATAGGATCTAAAATATTTAAAAGTAATTTCCTAGTCACCCAGCAGTTATTACTGTTATTAAAACACAGTTGCTTTGTAGGTAGTTACATAGGTTGTTCGGATGCCCTATGAGAAGCTACTTATGATGTAGTGTGGCAGAGAACACACAGCAATAAAATTAATTCAAGGAAACAGCCTCTTCTAGACTTTACCAAACCAAAGGAGACATGACTCTTGAGGAAGGTCAAGAAGTAGGCAGTGAGGATTAAAGCAGCCAGTGCTGTTAGCTGTAGGTGACTGTGCAGTAAGGACAAGGAGACAGTTTTAGACAAATGGAAATTGAGAGGAATGATTGGAGAGTCTGTGTGTCTTAGAGCTGTAGTAGAGACTGTTGGACAGGAAAACTTTGATAAGCCCTCAGAGGTGGCATTCACAACAGAAGGAAGACAAGGTAACAACATGCAGAGTTGCAGAGAGTTCCATCAAAAATTCCCTCATACTGTGCTCTAAGAGATCTCCGGCTATTTTTGAAAGGCATATCATCACATTGAGTCTGACTCTGGAACTTTTCCTAACAACATCCCAAGCATGTAGTCTGCTTGTTTATACCCTGTGCACTTTTTAAGAGGTCTACGTGTCATCTTCTGTTCTGTCAACTTGCAGTGCAACTCAATATTCTTCAACCACATAATGTTGTTCATGACATTGTATTGAGACGAAAGATGTGAAAGTGTAAATAAATGTTTCCGTTTGATATCTACATGAATGTTCATGACAAAGTAGTAGCGGAAAGTTTGCATATGATATGAAGTGAGAATATTAAAAGCCAAGAATCCTTCTAATGCATAAACATTAACTCAGGAAACATTCCATGGAATATACTGCATTTTCCATCTCTGCCTCCCTGAAAAGATCTAAAAGTAATGTAATCTGATGGCACTGGACACACCCAATCACAATTATAGCCTCTAAATGTCATTTTCCAAAGAAAAAGAGTAAGGAATCCTTGAAGGAATGGGTTGATTACAGGTGTGGAAGAGAGAATGAGCAAGATGAGGTGAGCACATAGTGTCTGTTCAACCCAGAGAGCAGAGCTGGGGAACTAAAGGGCTCACGTCCTACATGCACCTACCTACAAGGGTCCCAATTAGCCAACAGTGGGACAGTTGGAGCATCAAAGGAGTGATTGTTATACTTGATCGAAGCCCACGTGTTCATAATTTTATTAAAACAAAGAAAGAAGATAAGAGGGAATGAAGTAAGATAGAAGAAGGAAAGGAAGAAAGGCAGGCAGGCAAGCAGGAGGGTGGAAGGGTAGTACAAAAGGAGGACAGAAGGAAGCAGAGGACCACCACAACAACAAAACAAAACATGACTTCAATACCTTTTTGTTGGGATGCAGAGTGGAAGTTATGCCTTTAGAAAATTTTACAGCTATGGAGATCTGTGCTTCAGAAGTAAATCAGTAAGCATGTATGATATGAATATTACCATGCCTGCACCATTGAGATTGCCCCAAACTGTAAATAACTTAAATAGCTATCCTAAGAGATTAATGAAACAAATAATGGGACAGCCCGTAGGAATAGTATGTAGCCACTAAAAATAATCGAGAAGACTTTATGAAATGACATAAATATGCCTATTTCATATTGTTTAGTGGGAAAAATGGGAAAATTCACAATGATATAAATTTATCACAAGCCAAAGCACTATGTGATTACACAAATAAATGTATCTGCCTTAAAAAGATAAAGGTTTGGAAGCATTTAAGATCACGTGACTAACAAGGATCATTTCTGGGATTAGAATTTGACAGCAGATGTCATTAGGGATAGTTTAAGAGGAAATATTTAAATTTTATTTTATATATTGTATGTCATTTAAAGATTTTTTACAAGCATGTATTGAGTGATTGATTTGCAATACATATTTGAGAAAGATACAATCCCTTCTATGTGCTGGTTAGATAATTGCTTAACCCTACCTGTTTCTTCCAAAGGTGTCAGGCAACCAACAAGACTTGCCCCACAAATTACATATGGAATGATCACATCTGTAGATGCCTGGCTGAGCAAGATTTTATTTTTTCCTCAAATGCTGGAGATGGTAAGTAGAATCTTATTTTGGACTATATATGGTCTGTGTTTTGATTGACACACTTTAGTATTAAAACCTCATGTACAATATTCAGATCATCATTCTTTGAAATAAGGAGACTATGAAATAGGACACTTCCTACTTCATATTAGTATTATTTTTAACTTCTTTGCAAAGGAGCATGCCCATGTTTGTGCACATTCCTTTAATGAAAACCGTAAGAAGGAATATGCTTTTAAATGCACTTGTTTCACATCACAACCAGAACCAAGTAAGGTACAGTAAAGATGTCCTGACTGTGTTTGTCTAGACTCAGCAGATGGATTCCATGACATCTGTGGGCCCAACAAGGAGCTGGATGAAGAGACTTGTCAGTGTGTCTGCAAAGGGGGGCTTCGGCCTGCCAGCTGTGGACCCCACAAAGAACTAGACAGAAACTCCTGCCAGTGCGTCTGTAAAAACAAACTTTTCCCCAACTCATGTGGGGCCAACAGAGAATTCGATGAAAACACATGCCAGTGTGTATGTAAAAGAACCTGCCCGAGAAATCAACCCCTAAATCCTGGAAAATGTGCCTGTGAATGTACAGAAACTCCCCAGAAATGCCTCTTAAGAGGAAAGAAGTTCCAACATCAGACCTGCAGGTGAGAGATTTTCATAAATAGCATGAATTCCTCTTACTAGAAATATGTTCTCAATCAGAAGCACCTTTCCTAACCAAACTAGCAATTGCTTATAAGAATGAAGCCAATAAGTTCTGGAAGACAAATGGTATTTTTTAACCCATGCTAAACTTTCACAAGACTGAGTGTGCATCCACAAAAGCAAGACAGTTATGTTGGAGTCCTAAAGCAGATCCAATCTCAGAATACACTAAATCCTTGTCCCAGAGGCGAAGGTAGTGTTGCTTAACGTGAGTGAGAGGACTTGTGTATTATTTTCAAAATGTATTTGGGCAGTCCATGCCTACCCCCACCAGAAATTATGAAATCTTAAGATGTAATTTAGAATAAAGTGTTCTAGGTGCAGTCAGTTTTGATGTAAATTATGTTGTGCGCATGTATGAGAATGTAATTATGAAGCCTACTAATGTGTATAAGTATAATGCACCAATAAAGACATCTTTTTAAAAAAGATATGTCACTTCCCAAAAATTAAAAATTAAAAAAGAAAGAAAAACAACTTACAAATAAAGAATATGATAGTACCATTTACAGTAGAATTTTATCTGGAAGTGAAAATATTTACACTATTTAATGAATTTGAGAAATAAATTAATATGTTATTAAAGTTTATTTAAGACTCATTTTTTAAGCCTTGGTTTTGTTTCTTTCTTCATCAAGAAATAAATGAGCTTATTGCAGTCAAGGATTTACAGTGTTAATCTCTGAATCTATTCTTCTTTAATCTCAGAGAATATGGTGAAATGCTGTTTAAGCCAGGTCTGCGACTTGACAGTCCTTCAGCCACTGCTGTTAGTCATGCCTTCTTGCTTCCATAATGTTAATATCTTCAACTCTATCTTCCTTTTCCCTCCTTTGTGAAATGTCTGTAGCTCCTTCTGTTTTACCAGCATCTTACAGCCATGCTGAGCATGCCTCAGGGCTTCTCAGAAGCTAAGCATGTGGCATTGGCTTTCACCACCCTCATATCCCATTGATTCAGTCTGGTTAATGCCCTCTGTGTTCAGGTTGTATGTAAGCCATCGGTAGCCACTTAGTTGCCAGATCCAGTGGATAATTTTGTCTCTGTAGTCTGGCCTTTCTGTTAGTCTCTCTTAAGCTCATCTCTTTGTCTGACATGAGGTTGCACTTTCCTGGTTGTTCACTAAATTTTCAGACCATTTGTTCTTGATTACTTTCACTGCATTTTTCTATTCATTCCTAAAATATGGGTTGATAATGGCCTTTTCAACAGATAAGAGTTTTGTGCTCTCATTTTAATTTACATTTCTGAAGATCTGTCTACACCAGCATTTTAGTTACTGCAATTAGAGGCTTCAAAGAATATGTGTATCTCACTGATCATATTTTTCCTTTTCTTATTGTTGCAGAGTGCCTCATAGAGACTTTATAAGGCACTTTAGAATATCTTAAGCAATAATAATTATATTCCAATTTTACTTGCATATTTCTACTGTAATTACCAGAAGGATATTTTGAAATTGCAGTACCATACTAGAAGACTATAGATACTAAGCCTTTTTTAACCTTATTAAACAATATTTTATTTTGAATCCTTCTTGAGTGGGTCTAATACATATTGAAAAAATCTGAAATTTTTATGTCTATAAAACCAGCAATCATATTTTTATGCAGATTTCTTATATTAATTTTGTAGAAAATATTTCTATCATCCTATTTCTCTAAATAAGATAAATGCTTTCTGAAGACTTTCTATTTACTGCAACTATTCCTACACTCACTTTTCTTTCTAAGTGTACAATTCCAGATTTTGTGATAGCAAATGGAGCATATTTATTCCAAAAGTGTGGAGGGCGGAGCATATATTCTTTAGTCCACTGCCTTAATCAGCAGCATTCACTGGTCATTGAGAATTTTTTCACTTTTTAGTAAAAGAGTACCAGTGATCTTATAATTATGAATTTGGATTTTAGAAGTGTTTTAAAATGTTAACTAGATACGCTTTCTTTTCTACAACAAAAGAAGTGTGTAGGTATTCTTATAGTGCACTTTTGATTTCCACCTCAAGTCGTCTTGCATTTTTTCCTGTATGCCCATTCCACAGGTTAGGCGTACTTGTATTCCAAAAAGTTCTTCAAAGACAATGCAGTTCATTTGAGCAACAGGACTGCCAAGAGATTGACCAATTGGTAATTTGTCCATTCACTGCCACTAGAATTTGGAAATCTAGGATGGAAATAGAGGGACCCCCAGTGGTCAGTATTACCCCTCTTCATCCTTTGCCTCAGGCTGATCTGTTTCACAGGGACCCCAGGTGGAGAAGGAGTGTTAACCACCATCATGCAGCCAGCTGCCAAGTGGAAACACAGAGTGAGGGTGGGCTGCTCACTGAGGACCACAGTTCTGCCAAGATAGCTGGGTTTAATTGCCTGGAAGTCTGGGTTCCATACACGTCCCGGGCTTTAGTGAATTCTGCCATGCTTACATGATCACAGTAAATCAGCAGACCTTAAATATTCACTTTCAAAATTTCTGTTTCATGTTACTTTCATCCACAAAGCAGAAAGCACTTCAAAAGAACTAATGCTTACAATATCCCATCCTTCCATTTGTTACATCAGCAGGCAAGACATGTTTTTAAAGGCTTTTCCACTCCTCTAAAATTTTCTAATTCTAAGTACAAACTTAAACATTTGTACACCTATGAATGATTTTATGAAAAAAAAATTGTCAGCTTTTTTTTCTTGTTTAAATTTGGAAAAATATAAAAATGCATTACTAGCATAATGAACTCATTGCCTAGGTCTCTGATGAATGTTTTCCTCTTTGTTTTCCTAGTTGTTACAGACGGCCATGCAATCGACTGAAGCACTGTGAGCAGGGACTCTCATTTAGTGAAGAAGTCTGTCGCTGTGTTCCTTCATATTGGAAAAGACCACATATGAACTAAGACAGTCCTGTTTTCCAGTTCATCATTTTTCTATCATGACAAACTGTTACCCCATTAGAACTGTCTATGAACAGAGAGACCCTATGGGGCCAGGATAACAAAGACAGAAGTCTGTGTTCCTGAATCATGTGGATAACTTCACGGAAATAGACTGGAGCTCACCTGTAAAATGCCTCTTTCAAAGACTGGTTTTCTGCCAATGACCAAACAGCTGAGGTTCTTCTCTTGTGATTTTAAAAAAAGAAAAAAATAATGACTATATAATTTATTTCCACTAAAAATATTGTTTCTGCATTCATTTTTATAGCAATAACAATTGGTAAAGCTCACTGTGATCAATATTTTTATAACATGCAAAAATATGTTTAAAATAAAATGAAAATTGTATTATAAGTTGGTGAATTCAGTTCATTACTCTCATGCATTAAAAGCACAAACGAATATGAGAACACTGGTCTTCTGCTATGCTTCTCCTTCTGTAACCAGATGTCAAATTTTGATTGCTATGAAAAAGTATAAAAATTTCAGAGAGAACACTAATATGCTATTACATTCTGTTTAAATTCATCTAAATATATTTAATAATTATAAACCTTTTAGCACATGAAACTTGAATTCATATGACTAAATGAATCAACTCAACATCTCCTAAGTCTACTTAGCATGTTCATGAGATTGAAAGTTATTTAGTTCAGTGAGAGCATTCAGACTCTTAATTTGGTATAAAATCTTTCATACATATTAAAATTACCATAAAATCAAAAGGAATTTTTTCTTCTTGATATCCAGCTAAAAATTGTTTTGTAAGCTAAAGTGATCCTACTCAACATATTTTAAAAAAACTAGAAATAATCTTTAAATACTCACATAGGTCAAAAAGGAAACATTTCAGCCACACAGGCTGCATGTTTCCATTTCCAAAAGGGCATCAATCACACTAAAGTACTTTTTTACTGGGAACAAATATTTCACCTGCATAAATACATCCAAATAGGTAGTCTGTTTGTTGACAGAGAATTAACTACTAGTATGAGATAGCTGCTGTATATATAAAAAATTAGTCCTAAAAGGAGAAACTAAGTCATATAAACTAAACTAAGTTATATAAAGAACTTAATCTTAAAAAATTAATCTACCAAAACATTGTTAATTAATACAAAATATTAGTGTGTGTTTAAAAAATAAAGTGTTTTTTTCCAAGATATGTAAATATGAGGTCAATGCCTAAAAATAATCATGAGCATTTTCAATACTGACTTTTTAAGACTGATTTAACAAGTGGCATTTGCAGAATTCCAATAATGCGTTACATACAACATTCAGTTCATGAAGTCAGAATTTTTCAAGTGTTAGAAAAATAAAAAATCAGTCTTCCAAAATCCTCTCATTATACATTTATGGACTATTCCAAGTTTTTAGTAAAGATTACTCTGAATCTTCTAAGCAGAAAACCTAAGTATTATATACTTGATAAGGTCTGGATAGTTTTCAAACTTGAGAAAAAAAGGAAAGGAGAGGGAAGGAAAAAGTGTAACCTTGACAACAGAGTTCTTAAAAAAAAAAAATTCAAGGGGAATTACAGAAGGAAAATTGGGATCAAAATAAATAACCTTCTCTCAGGATGAAATACAAAATGATCACCCTTGAAATTCAGCTACTCCTCCATGCAATTGTTTTTCACTAGTTTGAGTAAAACAAAAAAAAAGAAAGAAAGAAAGCAATCATTGTAATCTTTACTGTCAGTCCAGTCAATCATTTTTAGATACAATGCATTTGAAATATAATTTATCTGATTTACAAAAAAAAAAAAAAATTTACGTTTCAGTAAACCTTCTGTGACCATGCAATGAATATTAGAATCTGAATAACTGTTCTACGTTGGAACAAAAAATAATCCAAACTCTGTGTTTGAGAACATATAAGCAAACCAAAAAAAATTTTTTTAAAAGTCAGTGGGCCAAAAATTAAATCCAGAAGCATGCCAGAAAAATTACATTTAAATTTGTCCCTAGAGAAGTAATAATTTTTTTATTCAAATGAAAGAGTAGCATAAACAAGAATAATACATTGCCAGATACTTGCAAACGACTTTAGGTGAACCATAAAAATCCCACTTCAACACATTATAATGAATGAGATTTTTGTGTATCCAGTTAAGATGGAATAGAGATAAAGCTAAACACTTGGTTTATAATATCAGCAAATGTGATTCAGCAAAAAAGCTAAAAATACAGTACGAACGTGCATAAGTTCTGCAAAAGAGTCCCCAGATACCAATTCAGTCTATCCAAAGGATAAAGTTGAGAAAACACTGGAAGCCCAGAGCAACAGTTAATATATCCACAACTTGGAAAGTTTATAAACAGAACTTTATGTTCAGAAACCTAATACTCTATATTCAGTTGAGGGGGGGAGTATGTTTTGGTGTTTGTATAAGAGTTAGCTTCCAATTTTTTTTTTTTTTTTTTGGAAGGAGATTTTGACATTTACTAACTGCTTGGGTGAAACAGATTCTGTTATTAGAACGTCTAAAAATAACCTTTGTCCTCCATATCAGCACTTCTGAGAACAAAAGTCTGAGTGGTGTGAATGTAAGACTAAGGGAAGGGGGAAGGGTCATGAACTTAAAACACATGGCCTCTGGGCTCTTTCCAAGGGACACCATGCTCCTGCAGGAATCTCATCCAACGGAAGAGGGAGAAGAAATGGACATGTCAGGAGAGTTTGGTGACTGTGTTAACACAGCACCAAAGCTTGTGAACCCCCAACTTAATCATTTCCCATGTTCATGAGTCTGTGCTAGTGCAAAAGTGAACAGAGGTCTCTGGGCTCACACTTTATTATTCAGTTCCCAGGGTCAGAGTTTTCATTAAATTCTTCAAAGGATACTTTTTGAGGGGTCTGATTTTTGTACATTAGATGAATTCTAGAAAGTTCTGAATAAATCCATTATTTTCATTATTTTATCCTAAAAATGCATGTAGTAGACCCAAAGAGCTATTTAAGTCAGTGAAATGCAAAGTAATAATTGCTTATAAAGTAATTACTAGTTTATTTGTCTATGTGTTTGAAGATTTGCTATCTTAGACATGTTTAAAGTAGGGAGTAACTATGTTAATTCCTTGAAGTTTAAACGAAGGTTTCTATGACTTTTTCAAGTTCTATAGCCACCAACTCATTGCTTGAAGAAGCATTCTGCAGCGAAAGGATCTAATCCACCTGAATGCTGAACTGGAAATCGTAAGCCAAATTTTTAATCCTGACTTTTCTGTTGCATCCCTGAGCAAATCACCAAACCCTCTGCGTTTCAGCATGCTAACTTGTGAAAGGAAAGAAATGGCTTAAAACTGTGTGTAAAATCCCATTTTTGAAGTTCCAAAATTTGTTCTGAGTTACATACAAAGGGAAATCAAAACCAGAAAGAACATTTTAAAGAACTTCAGGGAAGCACGATTGTTGAGATTGGTGACTCTATTAAGAGGAACTATTTATCTTTTAAAAATGTTTCATGTAAGAAATTATCAATGGAAAATCTGTCTCCCTTATGCTTTTCATTCTAATTCTACTTAAATCCTAACAAATGTAGAGAGCTTAAAGCATCATTCTTCCTGATTTCTTCATATCAAAGGTGGTCACCTATGGAGATGGAAAAATTTCCTTATTAAACATCTTGGGGGAAAAAAGCATGCAGCTTTAAAAAAGCAAAAATTAAGATTCCTTGTTCATCCCTTCAAAACTTCAGTCAGAAATACACATATTCTGTATTTAATCCAGGAAAGGACTTTGAAGAAGAAATTGCTTCAAAAGTTGTTACCATCTGGCATTGTGATGATAGAATTTGATTAGGTGTTGGGCCTCCATCACCAGGATCTGGTTCCAGAAATTTGTAAGTATAGTTCTCAAAATCTTTGGATGTTGTCATGGGCTCAACACCAACCACATTGATTATATAGCCACCCTTCAGATGTGACGGTCCTCACAGCCAGCCATTGCTGTTCTGATTTTATAAAAATGACTGTGAGACCACCCTTTAAAACTTCTTTAAAATCTACTAAATAATGCATGACTGCCTTAAAAAGTATTCCAAATGGTCTCAAACAGAAATATTTAATTTTCAAGATATAATTTACCAATACCTTTTGTTATGGTTTGGATGTGAGTGAGGAATCTCCCCAAAGCTCACATGTGAGACAATGCAGGAAGTTTCAGAGGAGAAACGACTGGATTGTAAGAGTCTTAACCCAATCAGTGAGTTAATCCCTGATGGGATTAATTGAAGTGGTAGGGTGTGGCTGGAGGAAGTGGGAATTGGGGTGTGACTATGGGGTATATATTTTGTATCTGGAGAGTAGAGTCTCTTTCTGCCTCCTCATGAGGTAAGCTGCTCGCCTCTGCCACACTCTTCTGCCATGATGTTCTGCCTAACCTGGAGCTCCAAGTAATGAAGCCAGCCTTCTGTGGGCTGAGACCTCTGAAACTGTGAGCCCTCAAATAAACCTTTCCTCCTCTATAATTGTGCTGGTCAGCTCATTTAGTCACAGTAGTGGAATAGCTGACTAAAACACCTTTAAACAGAGAAAGATGTTTTCAGCAGACACTGTGACTTTATAGCCACAAGTTAAGTGTGTTGTTACAATCTTGTGGAATTACTTTTCTGATCATTTCAAGGAAGCTGCATATCTTTCATTTATTGAAAATTCTTCTTTATATTTGAATGTACATATGTGGATTCAGTAGACTTTATTTTTACTAGGAATATTATTACACCTATGAAAATGTAATGATGTTCATTCAATTTATGAAGATTGTCTTTTCTTTGGAACAAGTGTCCTGTCATTAACTATCTGCCACAGAGATGGCAGAGCTCTCTCTCCATTGTAACAAGAGAACTCTTTAGGACCCTTCACTCTTCACACTTCATATTTTCTTTTTATTACAGTTTTTTCTCAAAGCGCTGCATTTTTCTATTATCTACTCATCTTAAGCAACAATCTTTAGCTCCTGCTTATTTCTTTACACTCATGCTCTGAGGTTTCTGCTCCATAATAGCTTTGGCAAGCTGAGAGGTGATATGCTATCATAGGCAGGAGAAGCAACACCAGGAATCATTTGGGATTTTGGTACATAGGATCAAACATTCCTAGCTTTCTCCAATTCTATCCTAGGCTTTGGACTGAGACTGATATCCATTTTATTCTTAATTTTGATGATACTTTTGAAGCTCATGCTTCTCATAGAGCACACAGTAAATAAAGGATCATAGACTTGCATCAGGATTTGTGAATGGAAGGGAGGGATGAAGGGAGGAAGGAAATAAAGAGAAGGAGCAGGGAAGAAAGGAGATGAGTAAATGAGAAATGGTGAGAAAGGAAAAATAGGAGAGAAAAAGCAGGAACAGTAAACTTTTAGGAAAAAATGAAGATGTCTCATAACCTCTTTGGGACAGGGATAGGCAACACGTGGAAACTTCTTGGAATGCATAGAAACATTTCTGCAGTTTGCAAACAAGAATGACAAAGGCAAACACATTCTCCACTGAGCAGTTTTGGAACTGGATTATGGGACTGCCGTAGTGAATGAGATAAATACCATCATGGTTTCTGTGAAGAATTCCACAGTAAAAGCCTGAAAAAGAGCACAGAAAATTATCTGGAAAAAATAGCTTCAGTCTTTTACTTGCTCTCATGGTTCCTCGGAATGCCACTTCTTTCATCATCAAATAACAGGCCATTACTTTTGAGAAGGTCACAGGGAAATAAAAAATTTCCTCATCTCTGGATTTAAAACAGATGTTTTTACATGAAATTTCAGATCATGTGAGAATGTCATTGTGATTTTTTTTCTTAAGGAGTTATGTAACTGTTTGCCCTCCGTGTGAGATTCCAAGCCCTCTTGTTCCCATCACATTGTGTGTGCAACCAGGTTCACCCTTCACCTTACAGGGCATGTAAGAAAGAAGTCTTCATCTGAAACACGGGGGGACTTGTGCTTCCCTGTGCTGTGTGAATTTAGAGCTTCAATATACGGAAAAGATATTGGAGGCGGCTAAGTTCACTTGAAAACTCCAGTCTCATCTCTGCTTCTGAGGTTACTCCAGAGATTTGGATTAGCAAGAAGGGGTTTCTAGAAATGTAGAGGTCGATCTTTCATCTTTATGAATAAAGTATCTATAGCCCTGAACTCTTAAAGGTTCCTCCTAGAACCATGTGGGCTTTTTTAAAAACTCCTTTGCTGATGGTTTTTTTTTTTTTCCCCCAAATACTACTCTAGAACATTTGCCTTATTGAACAACTTTGATAACCATTTGTTCTCTGGCAAAGCCAACATCTCCCTGTAATTGAGTCAAAATCTGGTTGCCCTGAAGCCCCTCCTCTGCAGGTTACCCACAGGTGGCTGACACCAAGCAGGACCCCTATGCTGTCACCAAGAGAAGAAAAGAGCTTGGCAAAATGCACAGACATGCTCCTTAGTACAGAGAATATGTGGGAAACCTCTGTAGGTTAAGTCAGGTTTTTAAAGAACTTTATCTCCTTTGACCAAAAGACAAATAACTCAATAAGATCTGGGCTAGAATATCCTCTGATTGACCAGACTTAATAATTATCCCCTCCCTGTCACCAAGAGACATTATTCTTAGATCCAATTTATATGCCTTAATTCTCTCTTCTCTTGTGAAGAGTTGTTTTATCAAGGATTTTGAGACGATATGCAAATAGCTGTTCCCACATTTAGCTATTCTTAGATTTGTCAGAAGACTTGCATGAACTCAGTTCATTTTCTTTCCTTTTTATTTGTTCTTTTTAGATTTTATGACAGAATGTATTTTGATATATATTACACATACATGGAGTATAACTTATTCTAATTAGGATCCCGTTCTTGTTGTCATACATGACGTGGAGTTACACTGGTAATGTGTTCATATATAAAGATAGGAAATGTTCAATTCATTCTACTGTCTTTCCTATTGCCATCCCCCTCCCTTCCTTTCGTTCAATCTGATGAATTTCTATTCTCCTCTCCCTTTATCGTATATTAGCATCCCCATATTAGAGAGAACATTCAACCTTTGGTTTTCTTTGGGGATTGGCTCATTTCACTTAGCATGATAGTCTCCAGCACCACCCATTTACTGGAAAAAGTCATAAAGTCATTCTTTTTTATGACTGAGTAATATTCCATTATATATATATATAATATATATATATATATATATATATATATATATCACATTTTCTTTATTCATTCATCTATTGAAAGGCACCTAGTTTGTTTGGTTCCAAAGCTTAACTGTTGTGAATTCAGCTGCCATAAACATGGATGTAGCTCCATCACTGTAGGATGCTGATTTTAAGTCCTTTGGGTATATATGGAGGAATGGTATAAATGGATCAAATGGTGGTGCCATTCCAAGCTTTCTGAGGAACCTCCACACTGCTTTTCAGAATTGTTGCACCACTTTGCAGTCCCAACAATGTATGAGTGTACCTTTTCCCCCACATGCTTGTCAACATTTAGTGTTAATTTTATCCTTGATAATTGGTATTCTGACGAGTGAGATGAAATCTCGTTGTAGATTTAATTTGCATTTCTCTAATTGCTAGAGATGTTGAACCTTTTTTCATATATTTGCTGATGGTTCATATTTCTTCTTCTGTGATGCATCTATTCAGTTCCTTTGCCCATTTATTGATTGGGTTATTTGTTTTTTTGGTGTTTAGTTTTTTTCCATTCTTTAAATACCCTGGGGATTAATGCTCTATCTGAGCTGCAGGTGGCAAAGATTTTCTCCCATTCTGCAGGCTCTCTCCCTCACATTCTTGATTGTTTCCTTTGCTGTTAAGAAATTTTTTAGTTTGATTCCATCCCATTTATTGACTCTTGATTTTACTTTTTGTGCTTTAGGAGACTTATTGAGGAAGTCAGTTCCTAAGCTGACATGATGGAAAGTGGGGACCACATTTTATTCTAGTGGGTGCAGTGTCTGGTCTAATGCCTAGGTCCCTGATCAAAATTAAATTGCATTTTGTTAAGGGTGCTCAGCTCATTTTCCAACATACTTTGCTCCTTTTTCAGTCTGGTTGAATTGCAATAACAGAACACCACATAAACAGAAATTTATTTTCTCACATTTCTGGAGGCTAAAAGTCCAAGATCAAGTTGTGACCAGGGTACCAGGGTTGGAATCTAGTGAGACCTCTGTTCCTGACTTGGAGATGGTCACCTCTTTATTATGTGCCCATGCAGCCTTTCTTTTGTAGACAGATCTCATGTGTGTGTGTTTTTTTTTTTCCATAAAAGAACACCAGTCCTATTGGTTAAATAACTCATTGAATCATAATTGCCACCCTAAAGGGAACAGATGGATTTGAGGGGTATCCAATTAAGTCCCTAGAAACTCATCTTTCTATGCAAATTTTGATTGGCAAGAGAGTGTCAAATATGAAACAAACATTTTTAAACCAAAGAAAATATTCCAAAGCTGCTGCAGTATCTGAACTGTATTGGATCCTACAATAAAAGAAAAGTAAACAAGAATTTCATCATTTGGGGTGCTGCAGAAAAAAAGAATTAATTCAAAAACTTTTATGTCATACTGGAACCTCCACCAGAGTGAGTTTGTTGGAAAACAGTTACTGATTTGAAAGTAAAAACAATGTAATATGCATGTGGTTCAGCTGGATTTTGCATTCAACTTGGATTAAAATTGCTTGTGTGGTTTGTACACCAAGACACTTCATATTCTAATGAGCTTATCTTGAACTCAGAACAATTAGTTAAGGATTTTATTCATTGCCAATAGAATTATTAAATTAGTGAAAGGAATTCTGGTAATGGCTGTGGCAATCTGTGAATGACGTTTCAAGCAAAAGATACAAGTTGATGATCCCATCCTGCCTTGACTGGGATTCTACAGGTGATCAAGGATCAAAGCTATGGTTGAGTTCAAAGAGTAATCCCTTAATTCCTTGGTTGCTGGTTACAAAATCAGCAAATATGCTGAAGTTTAAAACTGTGCCTTATTCATAATAAGACCACAATAAGTAATTTCCATAGTCTCTGGCAGTTTCTTTTTTTTTTTTTTTTTTTTTTTTTTTATTGTAAACAAATGGGATACATGTTGTTTCTCTGTTTGTACATGGCGTAAAGGCATACCATTTGTGTAATCATAAATTTACATAGAGCAATGTTGTTTGATTCATTCTGTTATTTTTTTCCCTTCCCCCCACCCCTCCCACCCCTCTTTACCCTCTATACAGTAGTTCCTTCCTCTATACTTGCCCCCCTCCCTAACCCTAACTCTAACCCTTCCCTCCCCCCCATTATGTGTCAACCTCCACTTATTAGCGATATCATTCGTCCTTTGGCTTTTTGAGATTGGCTTATCTCACTTAGCATGATATTCTCCAATTTCATCCATTTGCCTGCAAATGTCATAATTTTATCATTCTTTATGGCTGAGTAATATTCCATAGTATATATATACCACAGTTTCTTTATCCACTCATCAATTGAAGGGCATCTAGGTTGGTTCCACAGTCTGGCTATTGTGAATTGAGCAGCTATGAACATTGATGTGGCTGTATTTCTGTAGTATGCAGATTTTAAGTCCTTTGGGTATAGGCCAAGGAGTGGGATAGCTGGGTCAAATGGTGGTTCCATTCCAAGTTTTCTAAGGAATCTCCACACTGCTTTCCATAGCGGCTGCACTAATTTGCAGCCCCACCAGCAGTGTATGAGTGTACCTTTCTCCCCACATCCTCGCCAACACCTGTTGTTGCTCGTATTCTTGATAATCGCCATTCTAATTGGGGTGAGATGGAACCTTAGGGTGGTTTTGATTTGCATTTCTCTTATTACTAGAGATGTTGAACATTTTTCCATATGTTTGTTGATTGCTTGTAGATCTTCTTCTGTGAAGTGTCTATTCATTTCCTTAGCCCATTTGTTGACTGGACTGTTTGAATTCTTGGAGTAGAGTTTTTTGAGTTCTTTATAGATTCTGGAGATTAGTGCTCTATCTGAAGTATGATTGGCAAAGATATTCTCCCACTCTGTAGGCTCTTTCTTCGCATTGCTGATAGTTTCCTTTGCTGAGAGAAAGCTTTTTAGTTTGAATCTATCCCAGTGGTTGATTCTAGCTTTTATTTCTTGTGCTATGGGAGTCCTGTTAAGGAAGTCTGGTCCTAGACCAACAAGATGAAGATTTGGACCTACTTTTTCTTCTATAATCTGCAGGGTCTCTGGTCTGATTCCGAGGTCCTTAATCCATTTTGAGTTTAGTTTCGTGCATGGTGAGAGATATGGGTTTAGTTTCATTCTGTTGCATATGGATTTCCAATTCTCCCAGCACCATTTGTTGAAGAGGCTATCTTTTCTCCATTGCATATTTTTGGCCCCTTTGTCTAGTATGAGAAAATTGTATTTATTTGGGTTTGTGTCCGTGTCCTCTATTCTGTACCATTGATCTACCTTTCTATTTTGGTACCAATACCATGCCGTTTTTGTTACTATAGCTTTGTAGTAGAGTTGAAGATCTGGTATTGCAATACCCCCTGTTTCACTCTTCCTGCTAAGGATTGCTTTAGCTATTCTGGGTTTCTTATTCTTCCAGATGAATTTCATAATTGCTTGCTCTATTTCTGTAAGGTACGTCATTGGGATTTTAATTGGAATTGCATTGAATTTGTATAGCACTTTAGGTAGTATGGCCATTTTGACAATATTAATTCTTCCTATCCAAGAACATGGAAGATCTTTCCATCTTCTAAGGTGTTCTTTAATTTCTTTCTTTAGTGTTGTATAGTTCTCATTGTAGAGGTCTTTCACCTCTTTTGTGAGATTGATTCCCAAGTATTTTATTTTTTTCGAGGCTATTGTGAATGGGGTAGTTTTCCTAATTTCTCTTTCTGAAGATTCATCACTTATGTATAAAAATGCGTTGGATTTATGGGCATTGATCTTGTAACCTGCTACTTTACTGAAATCACTTATGAGTTCTAAGAGTTTTCTGGTGGAATTTCCAGGTTCCTCTAAATATATAATCATGTCATCAGCGAACAGGGATAGTTTGAGTTCTTCTTTTCCAATTCGTATCCCTTTAATTTCTTTGGTTTGTCTAATTGCTCTGGCCAGAGTCTCAAGAACGATGTTGAATAGAAGTGGTGAAAGAGGGCATCCCTGCCTTGTTCCAGTTTTTAGGGGGAATGCTTTCAGCTTTTCACCATTTAGAATGATATTAGCCATGGGCTTAGCATAAATGGCCTTTACAATATTAAGGAATGTTCCCACTATCCCTATTTGTTCTAGTGTTTTGAGCATGAAGGGGTGCTGTATTTTATCAAATGCTTTTTCTGCGTCTATTGAAATAATCATGTGATTCTTGACTTTAAGTCTATTAATATGGTGAATTACGTTTATTGATTTCCTGATGTTGAACCAACCTTGCATCCCTGGGATGAAACCCACTTGATCATGGTGCACTATCTTTTTAATATGTTTTTGTATGCGATTTGCTAAAATTTTGTTGAGAATTTTTGCGTCGATGTTCATTAAGGATATTGGTCTGAAATTTTCTTTCCTTGATGAGTCTCTGTCTGGTTTAGGTATCAGTGTGATATTGGCTTCATAGAATGAGTTTGGGAGGGTTCCCTCCTCTTCTATTTTATGGAATACTTTGAGAAGTATTGGAATGAGCTCTTCCTTAAAGGTTTTGTAGAACTCGGCTGAGAACCCATCTGGTCCCGGACTTTTCTTTGTTGGTAGGCTTTTGATGACTTCTTCTATTTCAGTACTTGAAATTGGTCTATTTAAATTGTTTATGTCCTCCTCATTCAGTTTAGGCAATTCATATGTCTCTAGAAACCTGTTGATGTCTTCGAAATTTTCTATTTTGTTGGAGTATAGATTTTCAAAATAGCTTCTAATTATGTTTTGTATTTCCATCCTGTCTGTAGTGATATTTCCTTGTTCATTCCGAATTTTAGTGATTTGGGTTTTCTCTCGTCTTCTCTTTGTTAGTGTGGCTAAAGGTTTATCAATTTTGTTTATCTTTTCGAAGAACCAACTATTTATTTTGTCAATTTTTTGTATTGTTTCTTTTGTTTCAATTTCATTGATTTCAGCTCTGAGTTTAACAATTTCCTGTCTTCTACTACTTTTGGTGCTGTTCTGTTCTTCTTTTTCTAAGGCTTTGAGCTGTAGTGTTAGGTTGTTTATTTGTTGAGTTTTACTTCTTTTATTAAATGCGCTCCATGAAATAAATTTCCCTCTAAGTACTGCTTTCATAGTGTCCCAGAGGTTTTGATATGATGTTTCTTTGTTCTCATTTACCTCTAAGAATTTTTTAATTTCCTTCTTAATATCTTCTGTTATCCATTCATCATATAATAGCATATTGTTTAACCTCCAGATGTTGGAATAGTTTCTGTGTTTTACTCTTTCATTTATTTCTAACTTCAATCCATTATGATCTGATAGAATACATGCTAGTGTCTCTATCTTCTTGTATTTGCTAACATTAGCTTTGTGGCATAATATATGGTCTATTTTAGAGAAGGATCCATGTGCTGCTGAGAAGAAAGTGTATTCACTCTTGGTTGGATGGAATATTCTATAAATGTCCGTTAAGTCTAAATTATTGATTGTGTTGTTGAGATCTATGGTTTCTTTGCTCAATTTTTGTCTGGAAGATCTGTCCAGTGGTGAGAGCGGCGTGTTAAAATCACCTAGTATTATTGTGTTGTGGTCTATTTGGTTTCTGAAATTGAGAAGGATTTGTTTGACATACATAGATGAGCCACTGTTTGGGGCATAGATGTTTATGATTGTTATATCTTGCTGATTTATGCTTCCCTTAAGCAGTATGAAATAACCTTCTTTATCCCTTCTGACTAACTTTGGCTTGAAGTCCACATTATCGGAAATGAGGATGGATACTCCAGCTTTTTTGCTGAGTCCATGTGCATGGTATGTTTTTCCCCATCCTTTCACCTTTAATCTATGGGTATCTCTTTCTATGAGGTGAGTCTCTTGCAGGCAACATATTGTTGGATCTTTCTTTTTAATCCAGTCTGCCAGTCTATGTCTTTTGATTGATGAATTCAGGCCATTAACGTTCAGGGTTATTATAGAGAAATGATTTGGTTTCCCGGTCATTTGGTTCATTTTTAAAATTTTGTTTATTTATTTGTTTGACACAACTTGTTTCCTCCTTTATTTGACAATTCCTTTAGGATAATTCCTCCCTTTGCTGATTTGCTTCTTTGTTTTTCATCTCTTCCTCATGGAATATTTTGTTGAGAATGTTCTGTAATGCTGGCTTTCTTTTTGTAAATTCTTTTAGCTTTTGTTTATCATGGAAGGATTTTATTTCATCGTCAAGTTTGAAGGTAAGTTTTGCTGGGTATAAGATTCTTGGTTGGCATCCATTTTCTTTCAGGGCTTGAAAAATGTTGTTCCAGGACCTTCTAGCTTTTAGGGTCTGGATTGAAAAATCTGCTGATATGCGTATTGGTTTCCCCCTGAATGTAATTTGGTTCTTTTCTCTCACAGCCTTTAAAATTCTGTCTTTATTTTGTATGTTAGGTATTTTCATTATAATGTGCCTTGGTGTGGGTCTGTTGTAATTTTGTGTATTTGGAGTCCTGTAAGCCTCTTGAACTTGATTTTCCATTTCATTCTTCAGATTTGGGAAATTTTCTGATATTATTTCATTGAATAGGTTGTTCATTCCTTTGGCTTGTTTCTCTAGGCCTTCCTCAATCCCAATAATTCTTAAATTTGGCCTTTTCATGATATCCCATAGTTCTTGTAGATTCTGTTCATGATTTCTTACCATCTTCTCTGTTTGTTCAGCTTTGTTTTCAAGGTTAAATATTTTGTCTTCAATGTCTGAGGTTCTGTCTTCCAGGTGTTCTATCCTATTGGATATGCTTTCTATGGAGTTCTTAATTTGGTTTATTGTTTCCTTCATGTCAAGGATTTCTGTTTGGTTTTTTTTCAATATCTCTAACTCTTTATTGAAATGATCTTTTGCTTCCTGTATTTGCTCTTTTAACTGTCGATTGGTGCGATCAATCAATGCTTGCATTTGCTCTTTCATCTCATCATTCAATGCTTGCATTTGCTCTTTCATCTCCTCGTTTGCTTCTCTGATCATTTTAATTATGTACATTCTGAACTCCTTTTCTGTCATTTCTTCTGCCATGCTGTCATTGGGTTTTATTGATGTAACATCTAGATTTGTTTGCAGCATTTTCTTTCCTTGTTTTCTCATGTTGTTCAGATATCAGTGGACCGCTGAGATATTGCAGATTTCCTCTGTTGATTTACAATGACCCTGAAGATTTCTATATATATCCCCTCTTAGCCTTCAGTAGGCTGAAGTCTTGGAGGAGGTTGATAATGCGGTGCTCCACAAGGAAGCTGCCTCTCTAGGAGTGGTGGCCTTCAGGTGGGGTATATTCCCTGCTAGTGGGCAGAGGTGCCTCCACTTGTTGACCAATGGTCATCCAAAGGGGACCTAGGCTGTGGGCTGAGGCAAGGCCTGTTTGGGCCTGAGCCTCTGGTTTTACCGTCCTTGTGGGAAACCTCACCCAGCAGGGAAGACTCACCCGGTGGGGAGGTCTCGCTGGTCAGTTTCCTCCTAGAGGTTCCCCTCAATTTACATCTACTGCCTGGGCTGGGCTGCCTTCCTCTGCAAAGTTTCCAGGGGCCCGGCCCTACCTCCTGGGCCTGGGAGCCTCACCCTTCGCAGATGAATCTCCTTAGGCTGCCCCTCCTCAGAGAATTTGCCCATAGGCCTGGAACCTTCGCTCCGCCCTAAGCCTGTCTCTGTGCGGCTCTTCCACCAAGAAGCCTCCTAGATCCTGGGACCCTGTTCTGCACCTAATCGCCTGGCTGCGTGGCCCCTCCTCTGAGCAGCCACCTGTGGCCCCGAACAATCGCTCTGAGTCCCAGAGACCCGCCACAGGCCTCTTCCTCCAGACAGCTGCCCAGTATGCCGGTGCGGTCACTAGGAGTCCAAGAAACTCACTTCGTGCCTCCTCCTCCCACCAACCACCCGTAGCCCGGGGCAATCAATCACTCCGAGTCGAAGTGACCCTGCCCGTTCCTCCTCCTTCTCCAGATAACCCCCCGGGTGTTCAGGAGCAGTCCCTCTGAGTGGCTCTGAATCCACGTGACCCGCTGCACGGGTCCTCTGGGCCACCGCCCGGAGCTCTGGTGTGGTCCCTCAAGACCAAGCGTCCCACCACGCTTCTCCTCCAGGCAGCCCCCCTGTGTTCAGGAGCTGTCACTTTAAGACCAAATAACTCACCACTCGCCTTCTCCTCTGAGCAGCCGCCTGGAGCGCTAATGCAGTCACTGCGAGTCCAAAGGACCCGCCGCGCTCCTTCTCCTCCTTCTCCTACTCCTCCGGGCAGGCCCCGGGGTTCAGAAGTGGTCAGGGTCCAAACAGCTCGCCACGCAGCCCCTTCTCTGGCAACCGCCTGTAGTTCCCGTATAGTCGCCCGAATCCAAGCGGCTGCTCCTCTTCCTCCTCGTCCTCAGGGCAGGCCCCGGGGTTCAGAAGCGTCGTTCTGATTCCAAACAGCTCGCCGCGCGGCTTCTCCTCTGGCAACCGCCTGCAGCTCTGGCGCAGTCTCTCCGAATCCAAGTGGCCACGCTCCTCTCCTCCTCCTCAGGGCAGGCCCCGGTGTCCTGAGTCCACACAGTTCTCCCCGCCTCTCCTCCCCCGGGCAGCCGCCGGAGCCCCAGTGGCTGTTCCGAGTCCCAGCGCTGTGCCGCCGGCCTCCTCTATGGCGCTCCAGCGGGGGGAGGGGCGTCTCGCCGGCAGTTCTACTTCACAAAGTTTCCTGCGTTCCGGGACCCCCGTCCCATCCGGGATGCCCCCCCAGGGGGTGAGAGTCACCCGGCTACTTTGAGTTGGTCCCAAGCGTCTCAATATCTCCTCTCTTGAATCCTGAGTTCTGGAGCAACACGTAATGCAGCCACCCTCTAGGCCGCCATCTTGAAAACCGTCTCTGGCAGTTTCAAACATCAACTCCTCTTCCTACCCAGAATTAAAGCACCTAGAAATTCAGCCTTATTTGCAAATTGCAACAGAAAATTCTGAGGGAGGGGGGAAACTTGAGAAAATTTTAGATTTAGCCAAATATCACATTTGAGAATTTAATTGCTGAATTCATCACCACAGTGATATATAAAACAATATAATAATACATTTTGGAATTCAATCATACCTTTAGGTCATGAAACTTTCTACTTTAAGTGTTTCAATCCCACCTTTTTGCTTCTTAATAGGTGAAAAGGAACACAGAAACTGAAAGATAGCTATGAAAGACCAAGATAAATATTTCAAGAATGGGATCAGTTTGACTTAATAAAAAAATTTTAAAGAAAAAGGAGGCATGAAAAATTTTAAAGCATCTGAATATTAATGATATTAAGATGGAAATAAACTTTGTTTTCAAGTTTCTACTTGATTAAGAAGACATTTCCTTCATTTTAATAAAATATACTCTGTTCATTACCCTTACAGAATCAGTTTAAATTAGAACATTTCAAACATTGACTATGGAAGAAATCTAAAGGCAACAGGATCTGAAAAGTGTCACTGAGCAATTCCTAGTATTCCCACAACAGGCAATGCAGTGTCCTTAGTAGATAAACTGCTCATAAGGTTAGGTGTTGCTATTATCCCACGGTTAGGAAAAAATACTACAGCTCAGGAATAGCTATGCTGGGAATTCTCATTCATTTCTAGCATATTCGAACTTAACTTTTTGTTCTTTCCCACCTGGAAAGATACATTTGTAGAGATCTACTAAAATCTAGAAGATGAACAACAGAAGCCTCAATCAATGTCATTCAAAGCAGAGTTTGTTGAAAAGGGTTAAAGGTTCATAGTGTAGAATTGTGAGAGCTTGGCAGATGGGAGGTGATAATTTAAAAATAAAACTATAAAATTCTCCAGACCAAAGAGCATGGGCAGATATAATTGAATCTCAAACATAGGGTGGGAGGAGGATTTTAAAAAGGAGAGAGGTGGCACTGTCTGAGTGACAGTGATAACAGAATCTCAACCGATGTTTTGTGTTGAACTACACACACTCATACCCCTTGGCATCCTTTCAGCAATAAGTAATGGAATGGGTAGGTTGCTTAATTTTTATTGTCCAAATTTTAAGACTCAAATAAACACTTTTATTTTTATTTGATTTTTTTCATTTTTTAAAACTTTTATTTTTATTTATTTTATTTTTACAGACTGCATTTTGATTCATTGTACACAAATGGGGTACATCTTTTTGTTTCTATGGTTGTGCACCATGTAGTTTCATACCATTTGTGTAATCATACATGTACATAGGATAATGACATCTGTCTCATTCCACCATTTTTCATTTCCCCTCCCTCTTATTTCCCTCTATGTAATCTAAAGTTCCTTAGATTCTCTTAAGCTCTGTGTGGCTCCAAAGACTGATTTTTTTTTTTTTTTTTAACAGAAGGGTCCCATCATAAGTAATCAGAATTTAAAGTAAGGATCATTAAGCAAGATAAAATCTTGCTTTAAACATGATTTTATTTTCTATACACATTTACACTGATTCACTATAAGCAAGACCTTCTCTTTGAATTGGGTATTAACGTTCATGCAATACAAGACTAATAGTTCTTTGTCTATTTTTAAGTTTTTATCTCACTAAAGTGGATTAAAAAGTTAAAACCAATTGCATAAAAAAAAATTGGAAAAAAGTCTTCTATTATATTTCCTCCAAAAATTGATAGCTGGCTTGTCCAGACTTAATTAGAAAATCATTTTTTTTCTTATTCTTATTTACTAAGATTTCCCAAAGTAATTTTCCCATATAATTCTTTTCCACAGAGTCACTGCTTACGAAGAGAACATTGAGTAAATATGCATTCATTTATTTTGCATAGAAACATAATATTGAGATTACCAAGTTTATATAATTTCACAGGTTTGAAAAGAAAAGTAATTTTTTTGGTAACTACAATAGATTGATGTATTATTAATAGGGTTCAAAAGAGCATGTGAGCTATGATGATTCAAAAAGTCACGTTTTCACTTTTGAAGAAGACAGCCCTAAGGCTATAAAAGCAAACAAAAAGATCAAGTCAAATGTTTGCAAAAAAAAAAAAAAAAAAAAAGAACATGAAACTGATAGTGTAAGTTTTAAAGTGCTAGTGGTCATTCTGTATTTTCTCATTATATTTCCTTTCTATGACTTTGCAATTCTACAGATATGCTCAAGATGAACATACTTACTTTCCCTGAAACTTTTAATTTGCTTGTCTTTTTCCTTTTCCTGCACCTGGACTCACCAAACTCACCCTCTAAGTGACAGGTCTAGGAAGTTTCAAAATAATAAATTTGTTTAGATTCTGAGGGTGTGTGTGTGTGAACATGCTTGTATGCATGGAGGCCAGGGTGGATGCTTGCCTCCCTGCCCTGGGTTCAGCCTTAGCACCACTAAAAAAAGAAAAACAAAATACTCAGGCTACTCAGGATAATAAAGGAACAAGAATGGAACATCTGACATCTTCAAACCATGCAATGGCTTTTCAGTTTACAATACCATCAACATTTTTCAAACAGAAGCCAAATAAGTTTTAAGTACCAGAGTCAATTTAAATCATTACACCTGACAGCCTTCCATGTAATTCCATAAACAACAGTCATATTTAAAAAGAAGAACCATGGCAGAAATACTCTGAAATATTTTTCTTTCTTACCCTGTGGCCCTCCTCTTTTCATATTTTACTGTTGTGTTTTTCGATTTTGTGTCACTATAATAAAGTGACTGAGAGTTCTACCTTGGCTCACAGTTTTAGATTCCAGTTCATGATTGGTTGGTCCTATTGATTAGGGTCTATGGAGAGTCAACGCACCAGGTGCTCTTGAGTGAACAAAATCACTCATCTCATCTCCAGGAAACAAAGCAGGAAGAGGTAAGGGCCAGGATTCCACAGTCCCTCAAGGGAACACCCCAACTGATCTCAGGTGGGGCATAAGGCACTACCTCTCCAAGGTTGCAGCAGTTCCCAGTAGCACTAGCCTGGAGACCAAGACCTTAACTCATGGTCCTCGTCCAACATTCAGACTGTAACAAACCTTCTGAGAAAACTTCTGATATTTGCCCTGCGTTTGAAGCCAGTAGCTCTGGAGCCTTGTATGTGAAGTAGTCATAAGCTATCTAAGCTTGATTTTAAGGTAAAAATCCTAATAAATCTCTAACCAATATTTCATTTGTGTGTCCCTTAGACCAACTACAATATTTGAAGCTTAATTTATCTATTCAGTTTAAAGATACTTCATGTTGTCCACTAATTTTTATTCTTACTGAAGCCAGAATTGGGAACAGGTAGTTAGGGTAGAAATAGGGGATCGGGTCAAATCGAGGAAATGGAGGCCATAAAATCATCTGCCTCTGGAAGTTGGAGACTGCCCCTGGAAGAATGAATGTCAAGGATCTCCAGAGCCCATTGATTACCAAATTTACCTGCCTTTATCAAGGACTGCAAGCCAGGAGCTGCTAATTAATGCCCCCTGGGCCCTTGCCTGCCTGAATCACCCTGGCCCTCCCCCTGCCCATGGTTTCTCACTTAATGCAAAACCAGGCCTAGTCACCTAGGCAGGAAGGAGAGATAAGGGGGGAGAGAGAACTGGAGAACAAAAGAGACTTTAACCTATAAAAGATGTAGGGTGCGCTCACTTCTTGGGACTTTTGAACATCAGCCATGGCCCCCTTCTCCCTGCCGGGAGAAGTCTGTATTATTAGCTTTAAATAAAACCTGCTTAATATGCTTGCCTTGGCGTGCTTCTCTAGTGTTCAATCTTCAACATTAGAAGGAGCAGAACTCGTCACCAGTAAACGGCGGTATCAGATTTGGAGGTCCCACCGAGATTTACGCCGAGGTAAGTAAGCTTCTCTCTCCACGCACCCCACATCTGTTTGGGGTGCATCTTTCTGTCTCTTTATTTTTGGAGGGCAAAATGGGCACCCGTCGGCTACTTAAATGCAGTTAGTGCAGCCGCCATTCTTAAGACTCGGGTGAAAGGTTTCCCGGCCCAGGCAAGTTTCCAATCACCTGCTCTGTAGGCATGTTGGACTCTGCTGAAGCCGTTTCCTACTTTTCTGTTCTGGCCCGGAGCGCAATTGCCGCCAGTACACAGTGTCCCTAGTCCTGATCTGCCCAGGATGCGTGGAGGTGGAGGAAGGGTTGGAACAACTGCGGGGTTCTCGGCCCGGGCTACTCTCGGGTGGACCCCAAAGGTTCCTTCTCCGGACTCCACCTCCCGACAGCCCTGAGGGGTATCCAGAGTGATCAGTAGACGAATGGCACTGAGGGAAAGCGCCAATTACCTTTGCCTCCGTATGGGCCGCACAGTGCACAACACTCCCGCACATCCACTCCCTCTGGATGTTCCCCTTCCCTTGCCGGTCAGATATTAGGAATTCAAGCTGTAGGATTAAGGCCTGGGATGATTAGTGTGAAAATGCCCAGGTTCCCTTTGTTCCCATAGTTAGCCTTCACTAGTGTAGACACTAGAGTGTCCCCATTACTGTTCCTGTGCTTAAATGTGCTCTCGGTGTTCTCTTTAAGCTGCAAGAGGGAGGCATTTAAAAACCCCTCCCGTGAGACCCTCCAAGCAAAGGGCGTTATACGCCTAAAGACCAATAGATGTCCCCCCACCCTCCGGAGATTCCTTTAGTCTGCGGGGCAAAAAGATAGGCAAAAGGCACACTTTTTACTTTTGTCATCGTTTTTCACAATTAGGAGTTTATAGTGGCAGGAGGAAAGCAGTAATGCCCTTAAGTCTGAATCCTCCCAGGGTCCCTAGCACAGGGCAAACTAGGACCCTAGCACTTTGCCGAAGAAGGCCAGAAATAACTTTGGCAAAGCCAGGTAGTGAGAGACGGGTTTTCTGGACCGTAAGGAAGCTCAAAGTTAGGGAGACGTCCCTAATATTTCTAACTCAGAAGGGAGCTTCTCTCTCAACAGTATTGCCAGGTTCACCACTAGCCTGCATACTGCTAAATTGCAAATGATCAAGAAAAGTGCCTTTCATATGTTACCATGCTTGACATCAATAATCTCTACCATGAGAGGAGAAAGCCTTGAGGAATCGCCCACTAAGGGAGGAAAATGGAGGGGACCCTCCCAACTTAAGACAGACAAAAATAAATTTAAGGAGGCTTTTGGAGGATCCTAATAAATATTGAGATGTTTCAAAACTTATGCCAGGTATGACTTCACCTGGAAAATTATGCTATTAACCATCTAGAGAACAGGCAGTTCCCAGAAACCATCCTAACTGGGATTCAAATAGTGAGTAGGATGCCTAAAAAACTATTATGCAGCCTTCAGGAAAGTCCTGCTATTTCATAGAGAGACTTAGGAAAGCAATAAGAAAACACACCACTCTGAATCCTGAATCCATAAAGGGCCACCTACTTTTAAAGTATAAATTTACCATTTAGTCAGCCCCAAATATTTAGAGGAAATTACAAAAATTGGCACATGGTCCTGATCAATCCTCAGATGATCTTCTCCAGCTTGCATCTTCCGTTTTTTTTAATAGACATCAAAAGGAAAAAAGGGAACATATAGGCAAGGAAAAGGACTTATTAAAGATCATTCAAACTGATAGAAACTTTTAATGCCTTGCAATAGTCCATGCAATTTGCCCATTTTAGGAGTTAAAAAGCAAACTGCCTAGTCCAAAACCTTAGAATAATGAAGCAGTAATTTCCCCCACCCTGTAGTTCTTAATCCATATACTTTTATCTTGTATTCCAACTGCTGCTTGGTTTACTAAGTTAGATTTAAAAGATGACTTTTCCTGTTTATGCTAGACTCTGAATGGCAATTTCTGTTTGCCTTTGATGAACCAGATACTGTATCTCAACTAACCTAGACAGTGTTGCCTCAGGATTTAGATGGCCCTCACCTGTTCCGGACAAACCTTAGCTAAGGACTTAACAAAATTCAGAGATAAAACATCTGTGATTGTTCTCCAGTAAGTAAATGACATCCTTTATGTGCCTCCACCCAGGAGGAATATCAAAAGGCCATTTTAGAGCTCCTAAACTTCTTAGCTAATAGAAATTAAAAGATCTCAAAAATAAAGCTTAATTATGTCATCATTAGGTTCAATACTGCAGAACATAGCCACTATAGGACAATATTCTGCCCCAGGAATATCAAGAAGGGGCCTTACTTCAAGCTCCTGTCCTCCGCTTACCTATGAAGCAAGATTTAACTTGTTAGTCACAAAAGGGAAAATAAATCCTGGATAAGCAGCCATAGGCAGCTCAATAACCAATGGCATATCTCAGTGAAGAACTTAGCAAAGTAGCTTCATTCTCAAAAGTAATGGAAAATAAGGTCTCATAATTTTCTTTGACATCCAACCTGTCCTGATGAGATGGCTAAAATGTCCTAGGCACAAAGTTTCTGTTAAAATCTGTTAGATCCTTCCAGATTTCAGTCAAGGCTCACATTAAAAAAGCCTAAAGGCTCAGTAGGAGACCGGTCTCGAACCCAAGGGAAAAAAAAGGTAAAGAGAGCCTTATCTAAACTCCAGAAAAAGTAAATTTTATGGTACTTCACTAAAGTAATTAACGGCCGTATCATTTTTCCAGGACTCTTGTTTTTTTAATTATATGTTTTTTTTCGAGCTCATGATTTTTTTTGATCAGTTCTATTTTTTATTCAACTAGAGTTTTTGAACATCTGTTACATTGCAATGGAGATTCACCTATAAAGTTACAAGGCCTTTAATTTTGTGTTATTTGTATGTTGTGCTGTCTGATGTCATGTTTTGTCTGTATCAAAACTGAGCGCTCCTAAAATTAAAATTTAAAAAATGGATCCAGATACTCTCAATTCACGTGATTTAAAAAGGTTCAAATTGGGTAAAATAATAAAAGTAAAATGTCTTTGAAAATAACTCACAAGTCTCTAGGTGGTCAGGCTAATAAAATATTGATGTTAATAAAGTGTCTAATATCAATTGCTTCTAGGACTTTTCTTCAACAGGGAAGAGACAGCAAATACTCTTCAGGACACTTGTCTGATATCTTGGTTTTTACAGAATAAGTGAATTAGAGTTAACCTGTATGGGATTACTCAAATATGTTTGTAGAGACATCTGATTAATTTACAAAGTTAAAATGCTAATTGTTAAATAACATCGAGTACTTTTAACTCCTTAAATTCCATGGGGTATCATACTTAAACATTATTGGTGTTTTCATAGGTTGGTAAATAAAAGGGTTTAAACTTGCTTTGTGTCATCACTAAACTAAAAACAAGGTTACTAAGTTATGTCCTAACAAGTGCAATTCTATATACAAAGGGTCCCAAAAGTTTCAACTGTGTTTCAATTAGAGTACTATAAACAACAGAATATTTAATTTTATTAAAATAGAGTAATTTATCTAAATTCAGAAATTTCATAAGAGTTGTTTCAGAATGTGAACAAAAAGGGGTCTACAAATAGGAAAGAGAAAATAAAAGGTTCTGGGTATGGAAATATATTTAGTAAAAGGGAAAAGGAAATGTTTCTGGGTAAGAAAGTGCTTGTGTGATGAAATACATGAGGGTCTAAGTAAGGGCTAAGAAAGTCTGTGTAAGTAAAGGGCAAGTCTAAACAAGATTGTGGTAACTAAGTTGGTTGTATGTGTGTGAGACACCTAAAGCTATGTAAGTTTTTTCCTAAGGTAAAATACTAATGTTCTGATATAAACCAAAGCTTAATCTATATGGTAAAATGACAAGGATTTCTTAGAAACACTAATTTACTCTTAACTTTGTGTCTATTAAGTTTTATTCTTTAGAACAATTAGTCTTGAAAATTGGAGTGTATACAATTATGGTTAAACAACTGTTATAGAGTATTGTACTATGTTACAGAGTCTACATTTTTCTTTAAAAACTAAATTTGGTAAGATAAAAATGTCAAGGTAATTGTGAAATGGTCACTAGTTGTATATTAAATGTGTTCATATTTTTCATGTACACAAGTTTTTAAAGCAGGGAATTTTATAAAGCTGCTATTCTCCAGATTAAACTTGTCTGTAATGGTAATTTTAAACTTATAAAGAGTAAATTTTATTGGGAATTAATTTCTATCATTTAATGTTCTATTATAGGACCTGATATCAATAGGGTATGTGTAAAATTTGTTACTTTTTACACTGAGATAAAGAATTTCAAATGTAAATGTATTTCTAAACATTAGAGTCTGACTTGTTTAAAGGTTAATATTGTGAAACATGAAAACATTTTGCCACTTATTCACACAAAAGGAAAGTTAAAAGCTCTCTCAGGCTTTCTTTAATTCATGTTTTAGATATAATGTTAAATTGTTTTAACTAGTGTTCATATAGACTCAGGAAACAATATGTGTAAACTTCTTAAAATGACATTTAAGAAAGAAGCAAAGATCAACATCTGAATTAGAACACTTAAGATCTGTAAAGAGCCACGCCTTACCTGAGATAAGGCTCTGCCTCCCACCACACTGTGTGTAGGATAGCTCCAAAATAAGCCAGACTTCAGCTTATTTAAAGTTATAGTCAAAAGATTGGTTTTTGTTGTAAAAGTACTGTGATCTCAAATAGGGGATATAATGTGGTCCTCAGTCAAAACTCAAGATAGCTATTATACAAACAAGATATATTTTTACTCTTGCTAATTTCATTTAGTAAAACTGTTACCTGTTGATGTTTTGCAGAAGTAGCTGCTTCAGGAACACACAACCTAGGTAACTTGTGATAATAAGCCATCACCTATAGAACAGATAGTGGTAACTTCTAGTACTAATACAGACTCCAGTTAGATAAAAGGGTCAATAACTGTAAAGTTATAGACACTGAAGTTGAAGCCCAGTACTCTTACTTTATGACTGGTGAGACTGGCTTGCTGGATAATTAAGATCAAACTTAGAAATTGGAGTTAAATACAGAGGTCAAGAAAAGTCCATATTTGGGTCTTGCCCTCAACGTCAGCCTGAACCCAGGGAATAAGAGAACTTCTCTAAGGAGCGTTGCAACTCTGGGTCACACAACCTCCTGATCAAGGAGATTGTTGAGACTAGAGGATGAAAAATCACCCAGTGCATCTGCTGCAGAGGAGGGTCATAGAAAAGGGGAAACATCCCTTAATGCTTCTAAAGGAAGTCACCTCATCAAGAGACCCTGCCTAACCGAAGTCACTGGTGGAACCAGGAAGCCGCTCTTAAGTTCTGTATGAGTGACCCCTGTGGGAACTCAGCTGACTCTTCAACAAGACAGGAACCAGGTCAATTTGACCAGCTTGATCTTAGATACCCAGCAAAACAGTTAAAACCAAAATATAGCCATTCTTGGGCATTTAAAGGAAATAATAGTTAAATGTAACTTAAGATGTACACTTGTACTAGCCCACTAGAATAAAGACTGGAAGCTACAAATGAAAGATTCTTCAGCAAATGTGCCTGATAACCATCAAAAGAAACCGCCAGAGTCAGAAGTTTTAGTCAGTTTAAGACCTTCCTAAGCTACACAGGTATGATTATCTAGCCCTAAGTAACAGAAGTATAGAGATCTCTACTAAACACAGGTTATACCAATAAAGGGATATTTTACAAAATCAGGTGACATTAAGAAGGTTAACTATATTTTCTGGGGACATAAATGACATTAAGAGTTAAATGTTGTGTTTACATTCCTGATAATCTGGACAATGTTAAAGTCCCCAAGTAAAGGCCTTGTCCTCTCCAGCCTTTGCTAGGCCTAGTTATGGGAACAATTTCTCAGTTCTTCCACCTCCTGGTGAGAGATTGACTTCTGTCATTTTCATGATACTCAGTGGCATGTTTCAGATGCTGCAACATTTACTTTGTACTAATCTCATTTCAGTACTCATGTCTTTTTGTTCTTCTATCATAGAAGCACCCACCCCCAGATGACTTTACAACCTGCTCTTCCCCAACCAGGCTTCTTCCTGGGACCCCTCGATTGACCCGATTTTTAGAAAAGGAACTCCAAGCTGCTTGCCCCACGCCACCCACTTCCAGCTCGAAGAGGTCAGAGCGGTCATCGACCTCCTTCCCCAGCAGCATGGAGTTCCTAAGATTAGAGGGGGGAATGAAGCCAGAATTGGGAACAGGTAGTTAGTGTAGAAATAGGGGATCGGGTCAAATCGAGGAAATGGAGGCCATAAAATCATCTGCCTCTGGAAGTTGGAGACTGCCCCTGGAAGAATGAATGTCAAGGATCTCCAGAGCCCATTGATTACCAAATTTACCTGCCTTTATCAAGGACTGCAAGCCAGGAGCTGCTAATTAATGCCCCCTGGGCCCTTGCCTGCCTGAATCACCCTGGCCCTCCCCCTGCCCATGGTTTCTCACTTAATGCAAAACCAGGCCTAGTCACCTAGGCAGGAAGGAGAGATAAGGGGGGAGAGAGAACTGGAGAACAAAAGAGACTTTAACCTATAAAAGATGTAGGGTGTGCTCACTTCTTGGGACTTTTGAACATCAGCCATGGCCCCCTTCTCCCTGCCGGGAGAAATCTGTATTATTAGCTTTAAATAAAACCTGCTTAATATGCTTGCCTTGGCATGCTTCTCTAGTGTTCAATCTTCAACATTAGAAGGAGCAGAACTCGTCACCAGTAAACGGCGGTATCATTACTATCAAGGAAATCTGATGACTTTCGTGCCCCCAAGCTTACTAACGATGAAAAAGAATTTCAGTACTTTAGACAGCACCTTTCTCATCTTGAGTCCTATGGAGCCCCGCAAGGTCATTTTAAACCTCATATTTCCTGCTCGACTTTATTCTTTCATATGTGCAGCCTGTTGACCTCACTTGTTTTCAAAAACAAGATAACTTTAAATATCTCAGAGCCTCAAGAGGTTCCATGTTTCATAACTCTATTTATGTTAAACCAGACATTTCCATGTAATTTCATATTCTCTGAAACATTCTCTTCATCAAGTAACTCAGCAAGCTAACTTTGTTGATAATATCTAAAAGGAAATTTTAGCTGCCTCATACAAAAGGAATGGGTCTTATTTAAATGTTTCCTGTTTTTGATACATTGCCTGATAGAACTACATGTGTAACACAATGTCTGACTCAACTAGAAATTAAATGGTCACAATTGAATTTCAGCTCAAGCTACAGAAAAAGCATGAGAATGTTGAACATGTAGAAGGAGAAGGTTAATATTATTCTTATTTGGAAGGTTCCAGTTTCATATTGATTTATGGGACCTTTGTCATTGGATTGATGAGTTAATTTAAGACAGAGTTCAAAGGGAAAATGCTTGGAAAATGAAAAAAATTGTTTTAGTTTTACAATTTAGTGCATCACACAAATTGAAATAATTGATCATGGATAATTATCTATTTTTATATTGGAAATATTATAGCCAAAGGCATTGGCCAGGGTGAAAAACTCAGCACCAGAATATAAGAATGTTGAGGATCAGAATATTTCCAAAAAGGACACAATTTGAGCAGAAGCATCTAGTTCTATTTTGTGTATAACCAGCATACAATGCTAATTCCTCTAACTTCAACAACTTTATTAATTATAAACAATATATTTTTGCCTATTAGAGTGATGTACTTTATGAACAACTTGGAATTAAAATGTTTTATACAATTCCATTCAGTTTTTAAATTTTATGGACTGACATTTTCTGATGTTAATTCCTCTGCTCTTTCAATTTCGTTTGTAATTCCCTCTTTATTTTCAATCATTCTTTATCTGTTTCTTTAAAAAAAATCCTTGAAAATGACATATAAGTTTTGTCTTCTAATAATAGAGATTGAGTTCTGTTTTAGTGCTTTAAGTCCTTGGTTCACTTTGAGTTGAGTTTCATGCAGGGTGAGAGGTAAAGGTTTAATTTCATTTTGTTACATGTGGATTTCCATTTTTTCCAGCACCATTTGTTGAATAGGCTAGCTTTTCTCCAGTGAATGTTTTTGGCACCTTTGTCTAGCATGAGATAACTGTATTTATGTGGGTTTGCTCTGTGTCTTCTATTCTGTACCATTGGTCAATGTGTCTATTTTGGTGCCAATACCATTCTGTTTTTATTGCTATAACTCTGTAGTATAGTTTGAGGTCTGGTATTATGAAACCTCTGGCTTCGTTTTTCTTACTAAAGATTGCTTTGGCTATTCTGGGTCTCTTATTTTTCCTAATGAATTTCTTGATTGCTTTTTCTAGTTCTATGAGGAATGTCATTGGGATTTTAATAGGATTTGCATTAAATGTGTACAACACTTTTGGTAGTATGGCCATTTTGACGATATTCATTCTGCCTCTCCAGGAGCATGGCAGGTCTTTCCATCTTCTAAAGTCTTCTTCAATTTCTTTCTTTAGTGTTCTGTAGTTTTCATTGTAGAGGTCTTTCACCTCTTTTGTTAGATTGATTCCCAAGTACTTTATTTTTATTTGAGTCTACTGTGAATGGAGTAGTCTTCTTTATTTCTCTTTCAATGGATTCATTAATGATGTGTAGGAATGTGTTTGATTTGTGGGTATCAATTTTCTATCCTGCTACTTTGCTGAATTCTTTTATTAGTTCTAGAACTTTTTTTAGCCTAAGATCTGATTTCCTTAATGATACCCCTACAGCACAAGAAGTTAAATCAAGAATCAATTCATGGGATTGAATCAAACTAAAAAGCTTCTCAGCAAAAGAATCATAATATGAAGAGAGAGCCTACAGATTGGGAGAAAATCATTACCACATGTACCTCAGATAAAGCATTTAATCTCTAGGATATATAAAGAACTCAAAAAACTTAACACCAAAAAAACACAAATAACCCAACCAATAAATGGGTTAAGGGACTGAACAGACATTTCACAGAAGAAAATATACAATCAATCAACAAATACATGAAAAAATGTTCAACATCTCTAGCAATTAGAGAAATGCAAATCAAAACTACAATGAGATTCCACCTCCCTCCAATCAGAATGGCAATTATCAAGTATTCAAGCAACAATAAATGTTGGCAAGGATGTGAGGAAAAAGGTACACTCATACATTGCTGGTGGGAATGCAAAATGGTGCAACCATTATGGAAAGCAATATGGAGATTGTTCAGAACACTTCGAATGGAACCACCATTTGACTCAGTTTTCCTACCTTCTCAGTTTATACACAAAGGACTTAAAATCAGTATACCACAGCCACATCAATGTTTATAGTAGCCCAATTCACAATAGCTAAACTATGGAACCAACGTAGGTGCCCTTCAACAGATGAATGGATAAAGATAAAGTGGTCTATATGATGGAATATTATTCAACTTTAAAGAAGAATGAAATTATGGCATTTACTGGTAAATAAACGGAGTTGGAGAATATCATGCTAAGCAAAATAAGCCAAACCCCCCAAACCATAGGCCAAATGTTCTCTCCAATATGTGGATGCTAATTCACAATAAGTGGTGGGTAGGGAAGAATAGAGTTACTTTATATTAAGTAGAGGGGAGTGAAGGGAGGGAAAGGGGTATGGGATAGAAATGATAGTAGAATGAAACACACCTTATTACCTCATGTACATATGTGACTGAATGACCAATATGATCCTACAATACATATAATTAGAAAAATGAGATATTACACTCCATTTATGTATGATCTATCAAAATGTATAAATGCATTCGTACTATCATGTACAACTAATTAGAACAAATAAAAAAATTAAAAAATAGAGTTTGAGTTGATCCTATTTGTTTCAGTGCCTTGTAAAATGGATTTTATTTACCACCTGATTTTAAATTTTATTTTATATTATTTCTTATTTTCTTATTTTTTTGGTATGGTTAACAAAATTCATTTCAAATGTCCAAACTCCTTAGTGATAATTTCATTTTCTGTTCTCTAATATAAATTCTACTATTACATAAAACAACATAAAAATTGTTTTCTTTAGGAAGACCCACAATCCTCCTGCCTACCTCAATTATGCAACAAGTTTACACTAAATCTGCTTCTATTCTCTCTTATCCTTTTAAAGTCTTATCTTATTTTCAGTTGCTATGGAATACCTGAACATATTTACAGCAGGGTGTTTTTAATATGTCACGTAATGATCAAATCAATCAGGGTATTTGGCTTACACCACCTCAAATGTTTATCCTTTCTTTGTGGTGAGAACATGTGAAATTCTCTTTTCTAGTTATCTTGAAATATACAACATGTTATTGTTAAGAATGATCCAGAATGCTAGCCAGAATTTCTTCCCATCTAACAATGATGTTTCCCCATTGACTGACACCTCCTTGACTTCCCTTCCCAGGACCCTTCTAACCACCATCTGCTCTGTACTTCTAAGAGCTCAGCTTTGTCAGATTCCACAAGTGAGTGAAATCATGTGGCATTTGTCTTTCTGAGCCTGGCTTATTCCACTTAACATAATGTTCTCCAGATTTACTCACCAGGGCACGAGTGACAGGATTTTATGAGTTACTTTTTCCTTTCCCCACGATAGCAGTGAACTTTCTTTATGTCATCTACTATTTCTTACCACTGCGTTTGCTGAGATTATTTCACAGCACCATAGATAGCCTTTGATCTTGCCAAAATGAAGTTCTTTATTTTCTGTCTTTCACTTCCTAGCTCCCAGGCACTCAGGGGAGGTCTTGGCCAATGGCCTGGAAATAGAAGTCTTGCGGGGTGACTTCTGGGCTGAGGTAGTGGTAAAAAGCCTTCCTGCAATTTTACAACTGCTCTCTTCCTCTCCCAGAAAGATCTCTTAGAAGTTCTTGTCTTAAGATGGCAAAGTCACAAAATTTAAGTGGCTTACAGTCTGAGCGGCATATGGAAGTCAATTGTCTGGTAGAGTCGCCCAGAGGAAAGAGGATTAGTATGAACAAGTGAGAAGTAAGGTTTTCTTTTGTAGAAAGCCACAAAACTTTGAGAGTTGTTACCTACCAAAATATAGCCTAGCTATCCTTCCCTTTTAAGAGAACATTTTACCATTTGTGTTGTATGTTCTCATGAATATATCTATCTATCTATCTATCTATCTATATATATATATATATACACACACACATACACACACTCTGATGCTGTGTCTATTTCTTATCTTTCCCTATCTTGAACTCTCTATCTCATAAGATTTGGTGGTTGGTTAATGTCTTTTATCAATTATTTTTGTCATGAAGTAGATGCATGATGCACACTCTACACTCTTGCTTATATTTTTAGGTATGTGTGATTGGCTTGATCTAGAATTCCTGAATTTCCATCCTTCTGTTTCATTAGTCTGTAGATACTGTTCCACTGTCTTCCAGCTCATGTTCTTGCAAACATAAGTCTCATGCCAGTTTGATATTTTCCCCTTCATGGTAACAAGTGAGTTTAAAGCTGATTTGGTTTTCACCTAATATTAGGTGTTCAAGATAATTATATAGAATCAGTGCACATATTTTCTTATTGCTCTAGCCTAGAATTGAGACCTTTGAAAGTTCAGGTTCACATTATTCAATTCCATAGGTACAACTTCTTAAGATTTGTGACAGGAAGCTTCTCAGTTGGATTCCAACAATCCCCACCTCCTGATATTTCTTGTGAAATCCCTCAAACATTGTTCTAAGTTTGGACTGTTGCCCCTTGAACACTATTCCAAGTTTGGACTGTTGCAGCATGAAGCAGAAGTGATTGTATGTCATTCCTAAGATTAGGTTGTGAGACTTTGGCTTCTGTCTTGGGGACTCTTGCACTCACTTTCTTTTTTTCTCTCTTAGGTCACTTGTTCTGGGGAAAGCCATGCTGTGAGGTATTCTATGGAGAAGGCATATAAGAAACTGAGTGAACTTGAAAGTGGATACTTCAGCAATGGTCAAGTTCAGAGACTACAGCCTGGGTCAACAGTTTGATTTCAATCTCTGACCTTGAGTCAGAACCAGGATTCCTGACCCTGAAAAACTATGAGATAATGGAAGTATAGTGTAATCAAAGTATATTGTCACCTCTTAGTTTGGGATAATTTGTAACACAACAATAGCTATTTAATACAATCTTATTTGTATACTTATTGTGTTTTGATTTTATTTCTTCTAGAATTCCTATTAATCAGATATTTGGTTTCTATCCTCCCAAATGTGTTTTTCTTTTCCCTCATGATTCTCAATTTTTTTTACACCTTTCCTCTGGGTTTTTAACTAATTTTTCTCTTGATCTTCAGTCAAATAACTCAGGCTTCCAAGGTGATTGACCTCTCATGCAAATTATCTCCAAATTCTTTAATTGGGAAATCATGTTTCTGTTTAAGCCCTATGACTCATTTTAGATAGGTAGGAAGTTGTCTATTCCTGCGGAAATAACTGAAGGAATCCTACTTTCCCTAAATTCAAGATAGTGAACTTCAGCCTGTGCACCTTGCCCCCTCTCCTGGCCTTTAAGAATCAGATCAAGAACCTGAGGCTGCCATAGGTCTTCCTACAGGTCTCCACAGATCTCAAAAAGCCAAGGCACTCTCAAGATACCCTGCTTTTCAGTGTTTGTCTAAGATGCTGCTGTACAGTTTCTTGACTGGTCAACAGGTGATAAACCCCCAACACTTCGAAAAACAAAGGCGTCAAAGCCTTCTTTCCTCTCTCTTCTGTGTACACTGCAATGCTCTTTAGCCAAATGGAGACAAAAAGCTTGAAGCTAAAATTTGGCAGAACAGAAGTGACTCAATTATTATTTTCACAGCCAAATTCTAGACAAAAAATATATTCGTATACTAAACCTTCTGTGTTGAAAATAGAAAGTCATAATATATATAAGCCATTGTTCAATAAAAGGCACTGGCCTTTTGGTATCATGCAATCACTACATAGAGAATGACAAACCATCGCTTGTTGAAAGGAACTCTGGATTAGGACTAGAGCCTGAATTTTGCTGGCTTTTCAAAACCTAATATGTAAGGTGGTAAATTTAGTCCTAAATATCAAATGACATGGAACCATGTCATCTGGAGAGATTTTCATCTCAATAAGGCTGTTTCTAGCTTTTTATTTTTTTAAACGAAGCATTTCTGATATTATAGGCATTATATTAGTCCTTCATACCAATTTCTTTTAATTCTCCAAGATGCTAACAATTTTGCTATAATTGTTTCTATTTAGAGATTTAGAGAATAATGGTTAATCCTCCTTTGTGACTTTTTTTATTTTATCAGTTAGTTGGAGATACCAATTGCACCCATCTCTAGTTTGGGGCTGTCATTCAAAGTAGAGGACAAAGAAATCAAAATGTTGCCTGAAATAAGAATATTGGTAGAGGACACAAAATATTTTATAGCCCTCCCAAAGAAGGTAAATTTTGAAGTAGAGAATAAACATGAACTTATTTTTAGTGGTTAGGAGAAGCATGATGAGGAGAGGTTAGGATTGGGGTTAGAGTTAGGGTTTGTGTCAAACAGGAAGTCTAATGCTCTTTGGGACATTCTCCTTCAAAAACTTCAGATGAATAGAAGTAGTGACAACATTGCTATATTCACATACATAATTTATCTGCCCTGAATGCAAACATACTCTAAAATCAGGATAATGAAGCATTCTATAACTCAAAAAGGCCTTTCTTACTTCTAATCCCTTAAAATTCTGCTCAAGAATCTGCCAAATCCTGAATAGTTATGTGAGAGATCCAATCTTCCTCCCATGTCATAGTATAAATCACAAAAAAACAACAATGTTCAGTTTCAACCCGACAGAGATTTGATGGCAAAATACACAAAGAGCATTTCAAGGGTCACAAACTACTAGATAAAATTATGGCTCTAATGGCGTTCATACACGTCAACAAAGGAAAATAAAACCACAGTGCTTGTAGCAAGATATCCTAGATATTAAGAACGCATGCAGGTGAGTGCAAAAGCCACCACAGCTGAAATAAAGGCACCCAGAACCTATGTGGCCACAGAACTCCTGCCATCCACTACCAGAAAGGATTAATAAGTTTCAAAGTTGCCTCTAGCCACATGCACCTCAACTATTTCACTTTGAGAGTGGCAGTCATACCTTTCTCAGAGAGACAAGGTGGCCAGTTGTTCCTCATGGGGAAACTGGAAGACTTATAAACAGCAAAATGTTCACACATTAGAGTCAGTGGCAGAGGAGAACTCAGGAAGGGAAGGATATTCTTCCCTGAAAGGACATTGATGACATCACTATTCCATTTTGGAAGTGCTGGAGTCTAAGTGAAGTGAGGTTGATGCAGTTCAAAAATATTGAGAAAACCCAAAATTATTTATCCCAGGGTTGACACTCTAAAACCACACCTAGAAAAGTTTGCAGCCAATTTCCTATAAGGCAAAAATTTAACCTAATTATCTGAAGAGTCAGTTTTTGCATTTACATTTTTAAATTCCAGGATTTACCATTTCCAATATTTCCCAACCTGCACTCTTTCCTTCATCAATAAAATTATATTCCTGTATCATCATAGTTTTCACTCCTCACTTTCAAAATGGTTCTATTTCCTTCAAATGGTTTGTTAGGGTTTGGATATGTGGTGTTCCCCAAAAGCTCATGTGTGAGACAATACGAGAAAGTTCAGAGGTGAAGTTATTGGGTTATGAGAACCTTGGCCTCCTCAGTGTATTAATCCACTGATTTGAATGAATTAGGTGGTAACTGTGGGGCAGGTGGAGTGTGATTGGAGGAGGGTCACTTTGGGGTTTGTATTTTTTGTCCCTGGTGCACAGAGATCTCTCTGTTTTCTGACTGTCATGTACTGAGTACATGAGTACCCTTCCACCATGATGTACCACCTCACCTTGGGCCCAGAGCAATGGAGTTGGCTGTCTAGGGACTGAGACCTCCTGAAACTGTGAGAAACTTTTCCTTCTCTGAAATTATTCTTGTGAGGCCTTTTGGTCACAGAGGCAAACATTCTGTCAAGAAAACATGGCTGTGGTTTTGGTCCATAAAAGGAAAATAATGCCTTCAAATTTGCCATGTAAAACAGTAAGCCAAATAATTATCTATTTATGAGAGAACCCCTCTTCTCTCTACTGTAAACTCAGCATATTTTCCACAGGCACAAACTGAGGAATAACTATATAGCACACTATTCAGACCCTCTTTAAGTATTTCATTTAAAAACATGCAGCTGATGTTTTAAGGACATCATTTAAGGGCATGATTCTGAGGAAGAAATGGAGGGAAAATTCTTCCAGGCATCTTGAGAAGTTATTTACATCTTCCAAAGCAATCAACTTTTACAGAATTAAAAAAAAATTAAGGCATCAAAGGATGATGACATTCAGGTATTATTAAAACATTTCTTTTTATCTCAGTGACTTTTAAATTTTGTGCCAAATAATATTTTGAAGAACTATCAGCCATCAACACTCAGAACAGTACCAAGTTTTTCTTTAGTCATTTATTTCACAGGACAGTGATTCAAGGTTTCATATATTTAGTGTGTGTGCCTGGGGTGTCTCTGTGTGGTTCTATTCTCAGTTATTTAGTAGGAAAGATAAGTTGAAAAATGGAGTTGTTATATAAACTCTTTGCTGTCTATTGATATTTCATGAGATGGTTTTGTGTGTTTTACATATAGCTATTAATTTAATCTCTTTTACATGTAATGTTTGTCATGTCCCATTCTAAAAATAAGGAAACTAAGGCACAGAAAGTTAAATAATATTCCCTAAATTATGTATATAATAAATAATATTATTCAACTGGAATTCAACTCAGGGTAGCTGGCTTCAGAGTTTACTGTTTTACCTATCTGACTCTTGAGTGTAGATCATAAACAGCATGTTCTTATGTATTCCTTAAAGGGAGAATCAAGTTGATAACCCAGAGGTTGTTTACACATTATTTAGGTTTCTAGATTTACTCATCACATGGAGGTGACTTCACAGTCCTTTTTCCTAAAAAGAGAAGATGTATTTAAAATAAAGGCTTAGAAACAGAAAACAAAACAACAAAAGCAAAATTTTTAAAAATGCCCTAAACTCAGCACATAATAGAAACACAATCAAAAACTTAGAAAGGAAGTTGAACAGGTATGTTTTTTGAAGATACTATTGTTTGCCTCACATACTGCAGTAATGAGTACATGATTTGTAATTGCCCAACCAAAATCCCATCTTCACCATGGGGCTGGGTGGTGCTTTGACTGCTCCAGTCAAGGAAGTGCAGTGGACTTGGTGCAATCCAAGCACTCCCTGAGGATGCTTGGTTTTATGATCTGCTTCCATGGGTGACAGGCCTAGCCAACATGGAGAAGTCACATGTGGATGCTCTGGTTGACATTCTCCCCTGAGCCCAGCCTTCATGTCACCCCAGCCCAGGTGCTAGACATGCAGGAAGAAGCCTCTACTTCCCTGATACCAAACCACTTACTCCTCAAATCAACCCAGCCTATCATGGACCAAAGACAAGCCATCTTGCTGTACCTGAACCACATCAACTATGAGGAAAATAAACTAACTCTTTTTTTTTTTTTTTTTAATGAACAAAGTCTGGGGTGCTTTCTTTGTGCAATAATGAAGATAAGTAGAATTGAATACCCATTGATGAAACACCGCCAAAACAATACCCAAAACAGGTGGAATTTGTTTTTAGGATTATGTGTCAAGTAAATGTTCAAAAGATCTCATGGTAGGGTAAAAAAGTTTAAATCGGGTATTTTGTGATAGGGGCATTATCCAAACAAGCTATTAATGCTATCCCAAATGTCTTTAAAAGAGAAAGGTATAGGGAGATGAGGAGAAAGTGATATGAAAACAGAGGCAAAGGTTGGAACAGTGTAGTAACCAGAAACTGGAAGAGGCTGTTTTGGTTAGCTTTTTTACTGCAGTGACCAAAAGACATGACAAGGACAATCAGAGGGAAAATAGTTTATTTGGGGGCTCATGGTCTCAGAGGTCTCAGTCCATAGATGGCCAACTTCATCACTCTGGGCCTGAAGTAAGGCAGAATATCATGGCAGAAGGACTGGGTAGAGGAAAACAGCTCAGGACACTGAACCAGAAAGGAAAGAGGGAGAGAGAGAGAGAGAGAGAGAGAGAGAGAGAGAGAGAGAGAGAGAGAGAGAGAGAGAGAGAGAGAGGAGAGAGCATTCTGCTAAACAAGGACAAAATATATGCCCCACCTCCTTGCGCCACACCCTACCTGCCTATAGTTACCACCCAGTTAATCCAGATCATGGATTAATGCGCAGATTAGGCTCTCATAACCCAATCAATTCACCTCAAAAAAGTGTTGTCTCACACATCTCATATCTAATTGATAACAGAGTCTAAGAATGAATTCTCTACTAAGGAGTTTTTAGAGGGAACATCTTGATTTTGCCCAGTGAAACTGATTGTAGACTTGCCTTCCAGAACTATTAGAGAATATATTTGTTTCTTAAAACTCCCTTGCCTGTGGTAATTTGTTATTGTAACTGTAGGAAAGTAAGCAAAAGTCTTAATGAGACTAGGGTGATTGCTATTGGAAGCTGGAGGACAGGAACTTGCATAGGTAATGGTGGAATAGATGGACAACACAGCTATCACAGTGATGTGGAAAGCAAGAGATGTACTGATGGACTCAGCAATCTAGGTAAGGGCGTCTAAGAAGAGGAAATGAGGTGCATGTGGTTTGCTCTAACTGGCTCTGGTAGAATATAAGGACAGAGGGGGATAAACAACAAGCTATTCATTTTGAAGAACAACTATTGAGAGTTCAGGCATGTCTTCCTATATAGAGAAGACTCTGAAATATTAAATGCAGAGTGCTAGCAGGAAAACATTGATCTAGAGCCAAGGTGAAAGTTAGGTGTAACTACAACACCTATTACAGAGACCTCAGAAAGATTTGTGCCTGTGCCCTGTGGACACAATCAAAGAAACAAAAAGCTTTTCAACAATCTTCATGATATGCCTCTGTTAAGACAAACGTATTAGGGTTTCTGAAGAGTTTAAGAATGATATTCCACAGAAGTTCAGAAGAGACCCAAAGTAGAAATAGGCTTATCTCTAAGAGTTTTGTCAGTGCTGGTTTTGTCTAAATGCATAGGTTTATTAATTGATGTACTATGCATCTACGAAGAGTTTTGAAGAAATTGTATCAGCTGGGACTGAAAAGAGACAGTACCAAATGAAAGGAGGCCTCTTTCCCCTTTCTACAGACAAGATACAGAATAAAAAAAATAATAAAGACATAAACAAATATAAATCTTCTCAATTGCAGACACTGGTTACTGCTTATAAAAAGGAAGACTGAGTAGGAAGTAGAAGAAAGAACCCAGAATGATCCCAAAGCCACAGAGAGCATCTCCTGGGTTATAGATTTATATCTTTGACAATGAACTGGTAGCATGTTCTCTGCTGGATTTCAGAATTGCTATGAAACAATGATTCCATTTTTTAATGGGAATTTGTTATAATATGTTTCATGTTTGGGAGATAGATAACCTCATTTTTACATTCAGATTGAAAGAACTCATGTTTGAGGAAATATACATGGGGTGTCTCTTCTTTTTTTAATTTTTAAAATTTGTTCTAATTAGTTATACATGGCAGTAGAATGCATTTATACACTTTTATATATCATACATAAATGTGGTATAATTTCTCATTTCTGATTGTACATGTAGAATCACATTGATCATGCAGTCATATATGCACATAGGTAATAATGTCTGTTTCATTCTACAATTCTTTCTATTCCCACATTCCCTCCCCTCCTTTCACTTCCCTCCCTTCACTCCCCTCTACCTAATCTAAAGTAACTCTATTCTTCCCTAGAGCCCCCTCCCCTTATTGTGAATTAGCATCTGCATACAGAGAAAACATTCATCCTTTGGCTTTTGGGGATTGGCTTATTTCGCTTAGCATGATATTCTCCAACTCCATCCATTTACAGGCAAATGCCATAATTTCATTCTTCTTTAAAGCTAAGTAATATTCCATCAATATCACCCAATTTAGATGACAGAATTATGAATCTTGAGCATGAGATTAAGGTCAAAAAGGAATGAGAATTGGAAGCTTTGGGAGAGGGTGGTATGATATTAATTGTTGTGGCCTGAGGACAAATTGTGATATACTGTGTCTTTGAAAGACAGTCACTAAAAATATTCCATCCAAGATACTTTTCCAAAATGTTTGTGCCTTGCTATTCTCCCATAAGGAAGGGTACTCTATGTCCCCTTCTGTTAAATAGGAGTAGACTTTTGGTTGTTTCAACCAATAAAGTACATTATGAGTACTGCTATGTGATTTTTATACTAGTCATAAATACCACACTGCTCTTATGGCCAGTCATTTGAAGTACTCACCCTGGACTTTGACCCTTGGCACATTCCCCCACAGGGTCTAGCCACTCTGCTGTGAGTGTCCTCAGTCACATGACAGGTCATGGGTAGGTGCTCTAATAAATAGTCCCAGCTGAGTCTGGTCTTTGAGTCATGCCAATTCAGATACCAGAAATGCATGTGAAGACGCCTCCAGATGATTTCAGCTCCCAAATATTCAAATCCACTGCAGACGTCACGGGGCAAACATAAGCCATCCCTATCCAAACCCCTGACTCACAGAATCAGTGGATATGATACAGTTATTGTAGTTTTACAGTACTAAGTTCAGGATATTTTCTTAACATAGCACTAGTAACCAAGACAAGAATAAAGAGTACAAAAGGGAAGGAAGAAGTGACTAAAGAAACATTGAAGAAGTAACTAGACACCAATACTACAAATGCTATTGTTTATAAGCCTAGAGCATTTCGGCAATTAGGTTTTTCATGGGACATAAAGCTACTGGAAGAGGATAATGAGATCAGTTACTGCTATATGCATTGTAAACAGCTCCTGAGGATTTAAGGGCAAAATCAAATACATGCACAACAGTAACCCAGAGGAAGCACGGCCATCGACCCGTCTTGTGTGATTGTTAGACAGATGCTGGAGAAAACGTAAGCAAGTAATTTGTTTTCTAAGTTTGCCTGATTTGCCAAAATACCAGTGATGTTTTGAGCATGGGGGTTGGAATCAGGAAAGAGGAGGGAGAGCGGAAAGGAATTTTAAATTATCAAAGAAAGGTTCAGCCCAAACCATTTTAATGAAAACAAGATTTTATAATAAAGTTGCCAGATATTCCAGTGGATTCAAAACATTTTTAATTCTTAACTATGCACCAGACACTTCTGCAATAACTTCTTGTTTTCACAAACACAGACACTTTAAACACAACATTTATTAGAAGGTAAGTCTTTGTATCTGTTATTAAAAATATGATCTATTATTTGTGCATATAGGAAATCTTATGTTTTATACCAAATTCTATCCTTTTTTAAAAGTAATAATGTTTTAAAATCTAAAAGGTGACAATCAATTCATCATTCCGATTGAAAATAAGTTGACCTGCTCGAATAAAGGAGAACAAGATTTCCGGTGAAGAAATCTTCTAAAAAAATGTAATAACAAATGGATCCAGTTATTCAAGTTGACAGCCAAGTTCGTGATTAAGAATTGTGTCAAGATCAATAGCATGTGTAACTATGTGCGATCTTCCATTGACCACTATAACTCAATGAGCTAATTCTCTATTGTCGAATAACCAATTACAGAAATTGTGCAGCTTGAAACAACACTCATGGATTAGTTTACATTCCTACCGGTCAGAAGTTCAGAAGGTTTATTTCATTACTCAAAATCTTACAAGACTGAATTCATGATATTGGCTGAGCTGGGCTCCTTCCTGGGAGTGCTAGGGAAGAATCAACTTCCAACTCCATCCATTGTTGGCAGACTTCAGTTCCTTGCTGTCTAGAACTGGGTACCCATTTTCTTGAAGGCAGTTGGTCAGGGGATGCTTGTAAGCAACTAGAAGCTACTCTCAGGTCTTGCCCCATGGACCCTCTGTCTCATCAGTGGTTAACTTCTCTCATACAGGCTTCTCAGTTTTAGTTCTTCTGAAGGAAATTTGGAAAGGCTCAAGTGATGAGCTTAGACCCACCTAAATAATCTTCTGTCTCATACATAATCACAGAGGAAGACCAGTGAAAGCAGGTTACAGGATCAGCTTAGAATTCTGCCTACCATACTCATTATCATCCATGGAACCACATCGTTAAAACTTCAAACAAAATCTATCAATTAACTTTTATTCTTTCCAATTTAGAGAGCCAATTTCAGCTCTTAAGGAATTAAAAGTGGTCTATGCACTGAGTGGGAGTTTTAGAGTCAGGAAGAGAATTTCAAGTGCAGTTCTGCTTCTTACCACATCTGTGATTGAAGACATGACCATTAATCATGTGGAACCTTGACTTCTACATCTGGAAAAATAGGAGGAAGTAAAACATTCCATAGGATTCTGTGAGAATTAATTGAACAAATAAATATGAAAGTGTTTAGTGCTGTGCTTTGCATCCACTGGACCCTCTAACTACCTTTCTGCAAAACTGCAGGTGGGCTTTAAGCACAGGTTTACTTCAACCACTATTATATCTAAGGTACTCAGCATGTTTTTGGTTGTAAGTACCCTTTTATGAAGTTTTCACTGCATTTCTACCTTTGTTTCCACAGTGCCTAAATAAAGACAGAACAATAGACCACTAATAGATGAATATTTAAAATTAATACTGGATGTATCAGTAGTTACAAAGTTGGGCTATACTAGCTTACATCAGTGTACATGTAGTAGAAGAATGTGATATAGAAAGGAGAAAAATTTATTAAAAGATCTGGAAAATTTGATTTCACATGCAGTACCAATGAGTTCTGGAAATGTCCTATTGATTGTATTATAATCTCATTTTTTTAGGACAGTGGATTCTAGTGTAAGTCACATTTTTATTAATTAGTACAGTACATTACTAACATCTTTATTTGTCAAGGTTCAGAAAATTCCAATAATATAGATACATGCATGTACTCTCATTTTGTTGATGATATTTGAGACCTATTTTGATATCTTCTTCATGATTTTAAATAAGTTAGTGGCAGGACCATGAATATGTTAGAAAAACTGCCTTTTACTGGACACCCAAACCTCAATAGACTCTTGGGGTCTTAATGCTACCTTCAATATCATTAATGAATCTTTCAAGTTTTCCACTACCAGAAGAATAGAGATCTTGATCCTTGAGGAAATGAGGTAAGTACAACCCAGACTGAAAGAGAAAGTTAACTCAGGTCATAGTTCCATTTGTTACAAGCTAATTGCCTGTCATAGTACAAGTCATACAGGTTCAGAAATATCATATTCCCAAGTTTGTGTCTGTTCTTTAGAGTGCATCCTAGAAAAATCACCCATTTTACAATCAGTTCTTGGTAATAACTGAGGAATGGACATGGAAAATCATAGAGACTTGAAGGAAAACAGATGTTACTGGTTCTTTGCTCTGAGAATGAAAAAAAAAAAAAACTTAGAAAAACATGCCTTGCTTGATCTCATTTTCTCCATAAAAACAAAAGAGAAAAACTTCGTTTCTCCTATAAATGGATTCAAAAGCATCAAATATCAAAAGTTACTACAAAAATAATGACAGTAGACCAAACCAGAAAGTTGGCATTTATACTGACTCATCTGCAACTATTCCAGAAATTTGGAAGCACAGAGCTGGTTTCTATCATTGAAGTTTGGAAAGGAAAAAATGAAAAAAGCTGAAAGGATTTTGGAAATATAACACAGAGAACTGTATAGTTTTATTCCCCAATTAAGGAAAAGTTTCCTAAACTCTTAGAAATATTCTTTTAGAAATGTAGGTGAATTTGAAGATTAGATTTATGATTTTATGTAGTAAATGACCAATTGATTGAAGAATCACACTTATTAAGACAAAGTTTAAAACTAGTTTTCAGAGATAAATAAAATTATTTTCCTATTTAAATATTTTCTCCAAATTCTTTTTGATTTGTTGTTCATTCCTTTCAATTGCCCAGTGTATTTCCAGTAAAAGAACTCAGGCTACCTAACACTTCTGTTGGACTGGGAGCTATATTTCCATTGCCAAATGAGCTGGTAATCCAAAGTGCCACTCACAAAAGTAGCTTTTCAATTAAAAAGTTAATAAGTAAATTTTAATAGTTTTTATAACTAGTTTATATGGTAAAGCTATTAAGTAAGGAAAATGTAGTATGTAGAGACTAACTCCTTTGTAAACAAGATTATTTCTATAGGATCTACAGAGGAATGTGGTTCTTTGCCCAGGACACATACAGTAAGGCTAGGCTTACTTTTAAGATTTTTATCTTGTCCCTCAGTAAAATTGGCCAGACTCACATTATCAAGTGTCTCCCCCTAACCCCAGGAAGCAAGCAGCAAACAACTATGCATTATTGTTGGGGGTTCTCCACGGACCGCCTGGATGAGAGAAAGGATTTCTGTCAGAGGATGGTGCGGGCTATGGATTAACTACCAAGAAACTTATGTAATCAAACAAACACAAGAGCCAATAATCTTTTCAAATGGAAGTGGGTGTGACAGACAAGGCCCTGCCAAGATCTGGCCTCCAACAAGATTGAGGAGACCACCTTCACCTTTATTTATAGTCCCACAAGTAAAGGGGCCCAGATGAGAAGGGATTCTTCCTTGAGGAACAGGATGGGGGTGGAGTTAGGGAAACCATTTGCTTAGAGAATTAGCATTTCCTCAGAAATGAGCCAACTCTGTACAGGGCCACCTACCCCTGGCTATCTGAAACAGTCTCTCATGACTGCTAGTTCCTGGGAGTCAGACATCTGCTCTGTACTCCATGGCTCAACCAAGCCTGATTCTGCTAAACATGGATGCTTCCCACACATTACTGGTTCTTCTCTCCTCCATTTTTCACTCTTTCTTCAAGTAAGCACTAAGAATACAATAATCTTAAAAAAAAAATCCCACTACTTTGATTATGTTAACTAAATATTTACAATGTTTCCTTCAAAATCATAGAAGAACCCTCCCCTCAACCTTCAAAGCATGCCAAAAAATCTCCATTGGACTGGACTCTCCATACTCCCTAAATAGTCCTTCTCTTTTCTCAATTCTATACTTTCTTAGTTCTGTTTCCCTTTGAGAATAGCTATTTATTGATAACCTATGCCACATTTTCTCTATAATTATTTTTATTTCAAGTTGAGTTGTAGACAAGTCCCCAAGCCAGCGGAGACCTCTGACACGCAAGCAGCTTCTGGGACCAGGGCTGGGCAGCCAGAGACCTCTCCAGGCAGGCTTGTCCCCCTCCAGCTGCAGGTTTTTTCCACAGGGCGACCCAAGATGGCAAACTAGAGGGTGACTGCATCTCCAGTTGCTCCAGAACCCAGGATTCAAGAAGGGGAGGCATTGAGAGACTCGGACTAAAATAGAACCATGGGGTGAGTCTCCCCCACCCAGCGAAGCTCAGCTGGGCGGCAGGCCCAGATTTGAGTGGCTTATTACAGTAGGACAGGGCAGATAGAGTCTCCCCCAGGCAGCTCTGTGCAGTCTGGCAGTGGGCTCCTCCCACAGGGACAGATCCTCCAGCCTCGAGGAGCAGGCCCCCCAGTGAGAGCCCTTCTGCACAGAAGCAGCACGGCCAACTCCGGCCCGCCCTGCTGTCAGCTCCAGCCCGTCCACAGGTTGCTTCAGTGACCAGCACAGGGTGCCAGGGACTTCCCAAAGCAGCCCAGCCCCCTCGGCGGGAAGCGCCTCTCTAGGCTAGCTTCCCGGAGCAAACCGCCCAGTGAGAGCCTGTCTACACAGAGCCAGCCACAAGTCCCCAAGCCAGTGGAGAACTTCGACCTGCAACCAGCCTCTGGGACCAGGGCTGGGCAGCAAGAGACCTCGCCAGGTCTCTCTCACTGGAACCAGCAGTGGGCTAGGGGCAGCGTTCTTCGGAAGCACTGCATTATCAAATTAATCCAAGACTTCTGGCTACTGAAGGCTGGTAGGTGATACACTGGAAATCTACAGGGACACTATAAGCCAATAGAGGAAATCTACAATATCACAGAGTCCCACTGACATCTGACCAATATGAGAAAACAAGGGAAGAATAGGTCCGAAACACACCTAGATACTATATCAATAAAACCCAATGACAGCACAGCAGAAGAAATGTCCGAAAGGGAGTTCAGAATGTACATAATTAAAACAATCAGGGAAGCGAACGAGGAGATGAAAGAGCAAATGCAGGCATTAAATGAATGCACCAATCAACAGTTAAAAGAGCAAATAAGGGAAGCAAAAGAACATTTCAATAAAGAGTTAGAGATACTGAAAATAAACCAAACAGAAATCCTTGAAATGAAGGAAACAATAAACCAAGTTAAAAATGCCATAGAAAGCATAACCAATAGGATAGATCACCTGGAAGACAGAACCTCAGATATTGAAGACAAAATATTTAATCTTGAAAACAAGGTTGACCAAACAGAAAAGATGGTAAGAAATCATGAACAGAATCTACAAGAATTATGGGATATCATGAAGAGGCCAAATTTAAGAATTATTGGGATTGAGGAAGGCTTAGAGAAACAAACACAAGGAATGAACCATCTACTCAATGAAATGATATCAGAAAATTTTCCAAATCTGAAGAATGAAATGGAAAACCAAGTACAAGAGGCTTATAGGACTCCAAATATGCAAAAATACAACAGACCTACACCAAGGCACATTATTATGAAAATACCTAACATTCAAAATAAAGACAGAATTTTAAAGGCCGCGAGACAAAAGAATCAGATTACATTCAGGGAGAAACCAATAAGAATATCAGCAGAGTTTTCAACCCAGACCCTAAAAGCTAGAAGGGCCTGGAACAACATTTTTCAAGCCCTGAAAGAAAATGGATGCCAACCAAGAATCTTATACCCAGCAAAACTTACTTTCAGATTTGACAATGAGATAAGATCCTTCTGTGATAAACAAAAGCTAAAGGAATTTACAAAAAGAAAGCCAGCATTACAGAACATTCTCAGCAAAATATTCCATGAGGAAAAGATGAAAAACAATGATGTAAATCAGCAACAGGAGGAACTAGCCTAAAGGAATAGCCAAATAAAGGAGAAACCAAATCATGTCAAAAAACAAAAATGAGTCCAATGACTAGGAATACAAATCATATCACAATATAACCCTGAATGTTAATGGCCTGAACTCATCAATCAGAAGACATAGACTGGCAGATTGGATTAAAAAGAAAAATCCAACAATATGCTGCCTGCAAGAGACCCATCTCATAGAAAGAGATACCCATAGACTAAAGGTGAAAGGATGGGAAAAAACATACCATGCACATGGACACAGCAAAAAAGCTGGAGTATCCATCCTCATTTCAGATAATGTGGACTTCAAGCCAAAACTAGTCAGAAGGGATAAAGAAGGGCATTACATACTGCTTAAGGGAAGCATAAATCAGCAAGACATAACAATCATAAATATCTATGCCCCGAACATTGGCTCATCCATGTACATCAAACAAATCCTTCTCAATTTCAGAAATCAAATAGACCACAACACAATAATACTTGGCAATTTTAACACACCTCTCTCACCGCTGGATAGATCGTCCTAACAAAAATTGAATAAAGAAACCATAGATCTCAATAACACAATCAACAATTTAGACATAACCAACTTATATAGAATATACCATCCAACAAAGAATGAATATGCTTTCTTCTCAGCAGCACATGGATCCTTCTCTAAAATAGACCATGTTTTATGCCACAAAGCTACTATTAGCAAATACAAGAAGATAGAGATACTACCTTGTACTCTATCAGATCATAATGGACTGAAATTAGAAATAAATGACTGAATAAAAAACAGAAACTTCTCCAATACTTGGAGATTAAATAATACACTATTATATGATGAATAGATAACAGAAGACATCAGGAGGGAAATTAAAAAATTCTTAGAAGTAAATGAGAACAAAACACATCATATCAAAATCTCTGGGACACTATGAAAGCAGTACTTAGAGGAAGATTTATTTCACGGGGCGCATTCAACAAAAGAAATAGAAATCAACAAATAAACGACTTAACACTACAGCTCAAAGCCCTAGAAAAAGAAGAGCAGACCAACACCAAAACTAGTAGAAGACAGGAAATAGTTAAAATCAGAGCCGAAATCCATGAAATTGAAACAAAAGAAACAATCGGAAAAATTAACAAAAAAAAGAGTTGGTTCTTTGAAAAAATAAACAAAATTGATAAACCCTTAGCCACGCTAACAAAGAGAAAGAGGGAGAAAACTCAAATTACTAAAATTCAGAATGAACAAGGAAATATCACAACAGACACAAGTGAAATACAAAACATAATTAGAAGCTATTTTGAAAAAAATCTATACTCCAACAAAACAGAAAACCTCGAAGACATCAACAAGTTTCTAGAGACATATGAATTACCTAAACTGAATGAGGAGGACATACACAACTTAAAAAAATCAATTTCAAGCAATGAAATAGAAGAGATCATCAAAAGCCTACCAACAAAGAAAAGTCCAGGACCAGATGGGTTCTCAGCCGAGTTCTACAAAACCTTTAAAGAAGAGCTCATTCCAATACTTCTCAAAGTATTCCATAAAATAGAAGAGGAGGGAACCCTCCCAAACTCATTCTATGAAGCCAATATCACCCTGATACCTAAACCAGACAGAGATACATCGAGGAAAGAAAATTTCAGACCAATATCCTTAATGAACATCGACGCAAAAATTCTCAACAAAATTTTAGAAAATCACATCCAAAAATATATTAAAAAGATAGTGCACCACGATCAAGTGGGTTTTATCCCAGGGATGCAAGGTTGGTTCAACATCCAGAAATCAATAAATGTAATTCACCATATCAACAGACTTAAAGTTAAGAATCACATGATTATTTCAATAGATGCAGAAAAAGCATTCGATAAAATACAGCATCCCTTCATGCTCAAAACACTAGAAAAAACTGGGGTTGGGATCATTCGTTAACATTGTGAAGGCCATCTACGCTAAGCCCATGGCCAGTATCATTCTAAATGGTGCAAAACTGAAAGCATTCCCCCTAAAAACTGGAACTAGGCAGGGATGCCCTCTTTCACCACTTCTATTCAACATCATTCTTGAGACTCTGGCCAGAGCAATTAGACAAACCAAAGAAATTAAAGGGATATGAATTGGAAAAGAGGAACTCAAACTATCTCTGTTCGCTGATGACATGATTGTATATTTAGAGGAACCTGGAAATTCCACCAGAAAACTCTTAGAACTCATAAGTGAATTCAGTAAAGTAGCAGGTTACAAGATCAATGTTCATAAATCCAATGCATTTTTATATGTAAGTGATGAATCTTCAGAAAGAGAAATTAGGAAAACTATCCCATTCACAATTGCATCAAAAAAAAATAAAATACTTGGGAATCAATCTCACAAAAGAGGTGAAAGACCTCTACAATGAGAACTACAGAACGCTAAAGAAAGAAATTAAAGAAAACCTTAGAAGATGGAAAGATCTCCCATGTTCTTGGATAGGAAGAATTAATATTGTCAAAATGACCATACTACCAAAAGTGCTATACAGATTCAATGCAATTCCATTTAAAATCCCAATGATGTACCTTACAGAAATAGAGCAAGCAATCATGAAATTCATTTGGAAGAATAAGAAACCCAGAATAGCTACAGCAATCCTTCGCAGGAAAAATGAAGCAGGGGGTATCGCAATACCCGAACTTCAACTTTATTACAAAGCAATAGAAACAAAGACGGCATGGTATTGGTACCAAAATAGACAGGTAGGTCAATGGTACAGAATAGAGGACACAGACACAAACCCAAATAAATACAACTTTCTAATACTAGACAAAGGTGCCAAAAATATGCAATGGAGAAAAGATAGCCTCTTCAACAAATGGTGCTGGGAGAATTGGAAATCCATATGCAACAGAATGAAATTAAACCCCTATCTCTCACTCTGCACAAAACTCAACTCACAATGGATCAAGGACCTCGGAATCAGACCAGAGACCCTGCACCTTATAGAAGAAAAAGTAGGTCCAAAACTTCAACTTGTTGTCTTAGGAGCAGACTTCCTTAACAGGACTCCCATAGCACAAGAAATAAAAGCAAGAATCAACAACTGGGATAGATTCAAACTAAAAAGCTTTCTCTCAGCAAAGGAAACTATCAGTAATGTGAAGAGAGAGCCTACAGAGTGGGAGAATATCTTTGCCAATCATACTTCAGATAGAGCGCTAATTTCCAGAATGTATAAAGAACTCAAAAAACTCTACACCAAGAATACAAATAATCCAATCAACAAATGGGCTAAGGAAATGAACAGACACTTCACAGAAGAAGATGTGCAAGCAATCAACAGATATATGAAAAAATGTTCAACATCTCTAGTAATAAGAGAAATAGAAATCAAAACTACTGTAAGATTTCATCTCACCCCAATTAGAATGGTGATTATCAAGAACATAAGCAACAGTAAGTGTTGGCGAGGATGTGGGGGAAAAGGTACACTCATACATTGCTGGTGGGGCTGCAAATTAGTGCAGCCCCTCTGGAAAGCAGTAGGGAGATTCCTCAGAAAGCTTGGAATGGAACCACCATTTGACCCAGCTCTCCCACTCCTTGGCCTATACCCAAAGGACTTAAAATCAGCATACTTCAGAGATATAGCCACATCAATGTTCATAGCTGCTCAATTCACAATAGCCAGACTGTGGAACCAACCTAGATGCCCTTCAGTTGATGAATGGATAAAGAAACTGTGGCATATATATACAATGGAATATTACACCGCCATGAGGAATGACAAAATTATGGCATTTGCAGGCAAATGGATGAAATTGGAGGATATCATGCTAAGTGAGATAAGCCAATCTCAAAAAACTGAAGGATGAATGATCTCGCTGATAAGCAGATGAGGACATATAAGGGGGGGTAGGAGGGGTTAGTGTTAGGGTTAGGGATAAGGAGGGTGGTAAGAATGGAGGAAGAAAGGAATGTATAGAGGGAAAAGAGGGGTGGGAGGGGAGGGGGGAAGGGAAAAAAATAACAGAATGAATCAAACAACATTGCCCTATGTAAATTTATGATTTTTAATTAAAAGGAAAAAAAAGAATTCAAATGAAAAAAAAAAAAGTTGGGTTGTAAAGAGAATATGACATCCTTATAAGATATTCAGAAGATAAATGAGCATAAGGATAAAATTGAATGTCCACTTTAATTTTATTATCAAGAGATAATCACTATTGTAAACATTTTGATATAATATTCTTGCAGACTTTTTAAAAAGGTATCACATACAACATAACATCTCATAAGATACATTTTATTATCTATTAAATTATAAGCATGGAAGTAAATACTTTTTCATACCTCATTCCTTGGTGAGTTCTCTGAAACTGTGTGTTACTCACCTTTGTGGACTTTGCAGCAACAACACCGAGCTTGAGATGTGGCACAGTAATGTGTAATCAGCAATATATTGTGTTTTTGCACCTTTTGTCTATTTACCACTGTCAGAATAAAAACAAGTTCACTCATGCTTAATGAATTTTAGTAAAATTTTAATATGCTATTGTTTCATATAAGAAAAACAAATGAGTAAACTTGTCATATAAATAACCAAGCATACTTTGAATAACATATATTTATACTATCATATAAATAAATATACAAATGTTTGTTTTTCAGAAAAGATTCTAGAAAGGAAGATGATCCTAAAGAGAGAAAAGTTTCTCTAAAACAAATCTTGATCATATCTTTTAAATGATCAATATGACAGAAGGGTGCAGGGTGGTAAGAGATATCAAAGGCATGATTTTGACTAATGGGAAAATCTCTACATGATCTATGAGCATGTCTCAAACTGTAGTAATGAGAGTCCCCTGTCAAGGAAGGGTATAGAGATCTTTGTCCAAGGAACTATATCCATGGATTCATAGACTCTGTCTCCCGGTTTAAGAAAGTTTTAAATGGGTATGTACAAGGAATGAACCAATCAGAGGCGTCTCGTGTGTTGACACAAACTTCTTAAGAAGAACATTTAGGCACGTTCATGATTAAAATGTTTCATATGTCAGATATCCAGCTCAGCTGAGGAATAAAAATGGCTTTCCCATTGCAAAGGAAATAATATAGGTGATAAGTTAAGTGATTGTTGGCCAGAATGGTTCCAGGGGATACCATAATTGAAATTGGCAATATTTGTGTGCATAGATAGCAGTTGTGTTCACCATCATTAAAGAACATACTCTTCCTTTATTTGCCAGTTTCCTCAATCAAACCCTCTCCCCAGACTCATATCCTAGCACTTTCTATTTCAGTCACACAAAAGTCATTATATTAGAAGGAGTGGTGGAGAATGTAGGTCTATTCAAGAAATCTTAGCAATTATGACAGGTCTGCAGACTTCAATTCACACTTTATGCCTTATTTATGTTTCTGCATTAGCATTGCTAGATAATATAAAATACAAATAATTTAAGAAAAATAACCACAGGTATAGCAAAGGTAATAAAATTATTCCAACCTTGTGTGGTATAATAATTAATACAATCTAATAACTGAAAGTAAATCAAATGTTTCAAATTTTCTCAGTCACCATGAAATTATTCTCAGTAGAACTGACAAAAATCTATTTTATGTAATGCATTTTAAGGAGAATCGATTTCTTGTCCAATGTGACTAGTATCCTTATAAAAAGATGATGTGAAGATACACTAGGAGATAGCACCATGTGACATGAGGGTAGGAACTGGAGTTATGCCATTGCAAATCAAGGGCCATTGGTCACTCTGGAACCTTAGAAAAGACATGGAACTGACACTTCCCTAGAGCCTAGAGAGACAATGGCTCTGCCAACAACTTGATTTTAAATTCTAGCCTCCAGAACTCTGAGAAAATATGTTTTTGTTGTTATAAACCACCTGATCAAAGGTGTTTTTTTATAGCAGGGCTAGTAAGTTAATACATCCTTCAACGTTAATTATTTAAGAGGCTTTTAGTTGAGGTGGAGGGGCCAGAAAGAAGAAAGAAGTGTGTCTGACTGACCTGACTCACAGTGGATTTAGAAATAAAATTGTATTAAGTGACTGAGATTTGAAAAAGGTTTATTCTTGTAACATAGGCCAAGTCTATCTTGACTAATAACTGCAGTCTTATACACTTATATTCATTTCCAGAAATTAATTTGACTTTCACCATTTCATAGTGGTGAAACTTATTTGTAATTTACAACCAAGTTGTAACATGGGTGAGGGTACTTAAGTATTTGGAAATTTAAAAATGTGTAAAAATACACACTTAAAGATGGTAGCAATGAATTATAGAGTATTTTTAAGACACTGTATAGTGGGGAGAATGGGGAAAAGGATGTTGAAGTAGTTAAAATCTGTTGTTTTCAAAAATGCTTCTGTGTTTATTTATAATTATAGAGATCCATAAAGAATAAAATAATACTCAGTTACACCATATTGCACAAGATTTCTAGATAATGAATCCTATATGTATTTCAACCTGTTATATATATATATAGTTTAATCTTCCATTTCATGTCCTAAAATCAAAAGTTAAGTAAATCTTGTTATTGTAGCAAAATACACATTGCAAAAAATTTATCATCTTAATCACTTTTGAGAGTATAGTCAGTGGTATTAAATATACTCATGTTGGCAACTAAACTCCAGAACTTTTTCATCTTGCAAAACTGAAATTGTATACAGTAACTCCCTATTTCCTCTTTCTCCCAATTCCTGGCAATTACCATTCTATTTTGTCTTTATGAATTCGACTACCCTAGATACATCATGTAAGTGGAATCATAAATTGTGTTTTTATGAGTGGCTTATTTCACTTACCATGGTCCTAGAGGTTGGTTCATATTGTAGCATGTGTCTGAATTTCCTTCTTTTTTTTTACGTTGAATAATATTCATTGTCTGTGTATTCTGCATATTGTTTATCTGCTCACCATTGATGAACATTTGGGTTGCTTCCATCTATTAGCTATTATGAATAATGCTGCTCTAAACATTGGTGTTCAAATATCTCTGAGGCTCTGCTTTCAATTCCTTTGGGTATGTATCTGGAAGCAACATGGCTAGACCCTGTGGTAAATCTACTTTTAATTTTTGAGGAATGTACACACTGTTCTCCATGGTGGCTGCACCATGTTGCACCCCCACCAGCAGTGCCCTGGGATTCCAGTTTCTCCACATCTTCAACATGGTGCCTCTGCAGAGACACTCACTGTGCCCTTCTTCCCTCTTTAGTTTGTCTTCCTCTTCCCAGCCAGTAGAATTTTAACTAGGAGCTAAGTGGTTTGGGAGAAAGCCCAACTCTTACTTTATATTCTCTGGTTTTTGGTGGAGCACAGGAAACTTGGCTTTGTTTTTCAAAAGAGACACAACGAACTCAACAAAAGCATTTTCTCAATGGCATGGACTCCACCATAAGGTTGAAACTTCTATTTTAAAACAACAACAGCAACAGCAAAAAGCTCATCAGATTCCTTGCTTTGCTTGTGTGAGAACTCTAGCCTGAGGACTACAAGCATAGCCTGTTCTGACCCCTGCTGTTCCCTGAATGGGGGAAGTAGATGGGAAAAGCAGAGAGGGGGCTGTAAATGCTGGAAGTGAAAAAGATATTGTGTGTATCATTTTATTCTGCCATGCCTGTAAAGTACTCAGAAAAATGCCAACTAGATAATAAGCACTGATTTATTTTAATTCTGTGGGAGATTACCAAAGCATATATTATCATGCTTTTACAAGATAGGGAAATTGAATCACAAAGATTTACTTAATGGCTAACAGTCTCAGCCAAGTGGGAGAGGAACAATGAAAATAGGTTCCTTGAAACTTTTCTGTTTTCTTTGAAGAATATTGTGCAGCCTCAGGCACTTGCTTACAAATAACAGATACTAATGTGTCCTTCATGAGTGCCAAGGCAGCAGTTCATATTTCTTTCTTTTACATGCAAATTCAACAGGTCTAAATAAATTTAGTGCTTTTGAGATCTTTCCTAGGTTATAAACCTTTCTCTAATATTACATCTCTTTAAAAATTGGTATTTCTGCTGTATGTCCATGTTAATAGACATTCCATGAATGCATAAGAGCATAAATGCTTTTGATATTTAAGCAGGATATGGAAGAACAAGATTTGAGGAATGTTTGTACACATTTTGTGCATATTTCTATATAAATCCATATGGCTAAGAAAATAGGGTTTGGAAGGACTCTCGCATTGGTGATTAAAAAAGAGGAAATTTATGCTAATGAATGACCTGTAAATTTCCAAGATGAAAAATATATTAATGAAAGAAACAGTGTGATATTAGGTTTTTAATAAATAAAGTTGAGAGGACGAATTTTAGATATTTTGTTTGCTCAGTGAAATTTCCTTTTATCATTTTTAAAGGACCCAAGAAAACAAAAATAAGTGAAGAAAGTTGATTTTTGTACTGGTTCACATTTTTTTTTTTCACCGAAAATAGAATATTCGATTGAATTTAGGTAAAGTAGAATTTCAAGTTTTCAATTTTCCAGAAACTTGGTCAGTATATAAAATACACAATTATAATTCACTTTTTTTTGTCTTCTAAAAATAATTTATTTCATTAGCATGAGTGTGAGCTGGAATTTGCCTGTAGATACAAGAACACAGGGCCTTCTTAAGTAAAATAGCTTCTAATAATGCTTTTATTAACTCATTTTAGTTTTTATATTATTATTTTTTAATTATTATTTTTTCTTACAGACTGCATTTTGATTCATTGTACACAAGGAAGGTCAAAAATGTCAATGATAAAAAAGGTAGAGAATTAATTTAATAATGAACTTTCTCCAAAATAATCCATCTCATTTCCTTTCTTTTGTTCCTGTTCCTTTTTCACTAGAATGTGTCCTTATTCTGTGAAACAAACAAAAAACATTTTGGGGAGAAATCAAATAATTTCTTCTACAACATACTCAGTGTAACTAACATCACTGATTAATACAAATCTATAGATAAACAAATGAAAAATAATCATTTTATTTGTGATTACAGTAAAGCAAAACTGTCCAATAATTACAAACTTGATGAAGTTGATTTATAGTCAGCAAAATGGGAAACTCTTGTCTTGAATCTTGAAAAAATTAGGTCTCATATTATGTCAGATGGTCCATGACAGGCTTTGAAGCCACAAAATTAAATTTCATACTTGATGATTTTTTTTAAAGACCCATGTCAAATAAGCTTCAGAAACATGCTGATGATTCAGGAGGAAATGAGTTTGGGGACACCTCAATGGATTTGCCAAATGTAGGAGATGTCCTTTTGTTTTTTCTCATCTTGGGGGGCTTTTACCCAATATAGTTCCTTTGTGAGTATTGAGATTTCACTTTATTCTGTTTGGGATATAGTTAATATGACATTTTTAAATGATTCTTTAAATTTTTCCAAATATAGTCAGCTCTCCTTATGTACAAGTCCTTCATCCACAGAATCAACCACGCAGAAATGGAACATATTTGAAAAACAAATGCATCTTCACTGAACATGAACAGACTTTTTCCTTGCTATTATTCCTTCAATAATACATTTCAACAACAATTAACATAACACTTACATTGTATTACACATTGTATGTAAGCTAGAGATTATTTAAAGTATACAGGAGGATATAAAAAGGTTATGCAAATAAATATATCATTTTATATAAGGAAATTTAACATCTATGGAATATATAAGCATCTGTAGGGGGCCCTGTAACCCTTTCTTGATACCAAATGGCAAGTGTTTAGTCTACTCTTAATGCAAAGTTTTGAGAAAGGTGTATACAGTTGTTTCTCTTGCTCTCTTGAGGAAGGAGGAGCCTGCTTCAGTAAGTAATTAAGTAGTTTACAAGAGTGATGGGACTTGAAATCCATGTTTAAATTCACTCTCCAGTATTCTGATGACCCAGAATGGCTATATGAGTAGACATCTGCCATTACTATTACCAAATTTCAAATACATTTAGTTGCTCTCAAGTGAACTGCACCTTCTTTTGCTACCACCTTCAAATGTGCCAATGCCACATTTGTATCAGAAACTTAGCTCTACCATCAGTACCATCCCTGATCATGAGCAAAATGTTACATCTATCCCAGTCCCCGACCTCATTCCAAACAAAAGAAGAGAAAAGAAAAAAGAATGGATTGTATGGAAACCTTTCAAGTTACATCGTTTCCACTTAAAGTCTCATGCAGGTATCTAATGCCTGTGATTTAGCTCAAATGTTTGAGAAAGTAAGTTTCCTGTCTCCTATCTGGGAAGATGAGATTAATAAGGTAAGAAATTAGCAAAAGGTACTCAAATGGAGCTGGGAAGCCAGAATTATGATGAAGATCAAATGCAATGACAAGTTATGGTTTCATTTTTAATTAATCTTTTAAATTTTAAGATACTTGGATAAATTCATATGCAATTATAGGATAGTACAAGGGAATTCTATGAACTCTTATTCCGTTTCCCCCCAAAGTATAGTACATTATCATTACCGGGATGTTGATGTTGAAACAAGCAAGATACAGAACATTCCCATCAGTGTCTCATGTCACCCTTTAGAGCTACATTTACTTCCCTTTGACTTCCCTCATACATCTCCATCTGCATCCAGAACACCTGGCAAATACTTATTCATTCTCCATTTCTGTGATTTTGTCATCGTAAGTATATTTTATGAATAGATGTTGCTCAGTATAACTCTCTGCAGACTATCCAGATTTGGGTGCATAAATAGTTAATTCTTTTTTATTGTTGAGTAGCATTCCACAGTTTGTTCAACATTCACATAATGAAGGACATCTTGGTTGTTTTCAGTTTTGGACAACTCTGAATGAACCAGCAAAGAACATTGGTGTACAGAGTTTGGGTGAGAATACACGTTCTCATTTCCCAGGGATAAGTGCTGTTGAGTCCTGTTGCTGTGTTGTACTCTACTAGTAGGATTTATTTTTCTAAAAAGATATCAAATTCTTTTCCAGAGTGGCTGTACCATTTCACATTCTCACCAGCAGTGTATGAGTGATCTAGTTTCTCTGTACCCTGCCAGTATTTCTGCTGTCACAATTATTTAAAAATATAAGCCATTTAGATAGGTGTGTAGTAATATCTGATTGCTTTAATTTGCATTTCCCTAATGACAAAAGATGTTGAATATTTTCCAGGTGCTTATTTGCCATCTGTATCTCATCATCAGTCTCTGTTTTTGCTCATTTTCTAATAGGATTATTTGTTTGTGGTTTGTGCTGTTGAATGTTGAGAATCCTTTATATAGTCTAGGTATTAATTTTTTTGCCTATATGTGGTTGGCAAATGTTTTATCCTCATCTACAGCTTATGGTTCAGTCCTCTTCATATGAGCATTCCTAGTGCAATTTCAACGAAGGACTTATCAAATTCATGGTGTTTGGGGAAAATATAGGAATTGATTGCCTACTCTTGGATCTCAAAAATTTCTCACTTTTTTCTCAAACTTTTATAGTTTTATGTTTTATTAGTCTTTGATTCCCATTGATTTCATTTTTATATAGAGTGTAAGGTTTAGAGAAATTTTTTTATTGTAAACAAATGAGATACATGTTGTTTCTCTGTTTGTACATGGCATAAAGGCATACCATTTGTGTAATCATAAATTTACATAGGGTAATGTTGTTTGATTCATTCTGTTATTTTTTCCTTTCCCCCCACCCCTCCTACCCACCCACCCCTCTTTTCCCTCTATTCAGTCCTTCCTTCCTCCATTCTTGACCCCCTCCCTAACCCTAACTCTAACCCTAACACTAACCCCTCCCACCCTCCACTATGTGTCATCATCCACTTATTAGCGGTATCATTCGTCCTTTGGTTTTTTGAGATTGGCTTATCTCACTTAGCATGATATTCTCCAATTTCATCCATTTGCCTGCAAATCCCATCATTTTATTATTCTTTATGGCTGAGTAATATTCCATTGTATATATATATACACCACAGTTTCTTTAACCATTCATCAATTGAAGGACATCTAGGTTGGTTCCACAATCTGGCTATTGTGAATTGAGCAGCTATAAACATTGATGTGGCTGTATCTCTGTAGTATGCTGATTTTAAGTCCTTTGGGTGTAGGCCAAGGAGTGGGACAGCTGGGTCAAATGGTGGTTCCATTCCAAGTTTTCTAAGGAATCTCCACACTGCTTTACAGAGTGACTGCACTAATTTGCAGCCCCACCAGCAATGTATGAGTGTACCTTTCTCGCCACATCCTTGCCAACACCTATTATTGCTTGTATTCTTGATAATCACCATTCTAACTGGGGTGAGATGGAATCTTAGGGTGGTTTTGATTTGCATTTCTCTTATTACTAGAGATGTTGAACATTTTTCCATATGTTTGTTGATTGCTTATAGATCTTCTTCTGTGAAGTGTCTATTCATTTCCTTAGCCCATTTGTCAATTGGATTATTTGAATTCTTGGTGTAGAGTTTTTTGAGTTCTTTATTCTGAAGATTAGTGCTCTATTTGAAGTATGATTGACAAAGATTTTCTCCCACTCTGTAGGCTCTCTCTTCGCATTGCTCATAGTTTCCTTTGCTGAGAGAAAGCTTTTTAGTTTGAATCTGTCCCAGTTATTGATTCTTGCTTTTATTTCTTGTGCTATGGGAGTCCTGTTGAGGAAGTCTGGTCCTAAGCTGACATGTTGAAGATCTGGACCTACTTTTTCTTCTATAAGATGCAGGGTCTCTGGGTCTGATTCCCAGGTCCTTAATCCATTTTGAGTTTAGTTTCATGCATGCTGAGAGATATGGGTTTAGTTTCATTCTGTTGCATATGGATTTCCAATTCTCCCAGCACCATTTGTTGAAGAGGCTATCTTTTCTCCATTGCATATTTTTGGCCCCTTTGCCTAGTATGAGAAAATTGTATTTATTTGGGTTTGTGTCCATGTCCTCTATTCTGTACCACTGACCTACCTCTCTATTTTGGAACCAATACCATGCCGTTTTTGTTACTATTGCTTTGTAGTAGAGTTGAAGATCTGGTATTGCGATACCCCCTGCTTCACTCTTTCTACTGAGGATTGCTTTAGCTATTCTGGGTTTCTTATTCTTCCAGATGAATTTCATAATTGCTTGCTCTATTTCTGTAAGGCACATCATTGGGGTTTTAATTGGAATTGCATTGAATCTGTATAGTACTTTTGGTAGTATGGCCATTTTGACAATGTTAATTCTTCCTATCCAAGAACATGGGAGATCTTTCCATCTTCTAAGGTTTTCTTTAAATTCTTTCCTTAGTGTTCTGTAATTCTCATTGTAGAGATCTTTCACCTCTTTTGTGAGATTGATTCCCAAGTATTTTATTTTTTTCGAGGCTATTGTGAATGGGGTAGTTTTCCTAATTTCTCTTTCTGAAGATTCATCACTTATGTATAAAAATGCGTTGGATTTATGGGCATTGATCTTGTAACCTGCTATATTACTGAATTCACTTATGAGTTCTAAGAGTTTTCTGGTGGAATTTCCAGGTTCCTCTAAATATATAATCATGTCATCAGCGAACAGGAATAGTTTGAGTTCTTCTTTTCCAATTCGTATCCCTTTAATTTCTTTGGTTTGTCTAATTGCTCTGGCCAGAGTCTCAAGAACAATGTTGAATACAAGTGGTGAAAGAGGGCATCCCTGCCTTGTTCCAGTTTTTAGGGGGAATGCTTTCAGTTTTTCACCATTTAGAATGATATTAGGAATGGGCTTAGCATAAATGGCCTTTACAATGTTAAGGAATGTTCCCACTACCCCAATTTTCTCTAGTGTTTTGAGCATGAAGGGATGCTGTATTTTATTGAATGCTTTTTCTGCATTGATTGAAATAATCATGTGATTCTTAACTTTTAGTCTGTTGATATGGTGAATGACATTTATTGATTTCCAGATGTTGAACCAACCTTGCATCCCTGGGATAAAACCCACTTGATCGTGGTGCACTATCTTTTTAATATGTTTTGTATGCGATTTGCTAAAATTTTGTTGAGAATTTTTGCGTCAATGTTCATTAAGGATATTGGTCTGAATTTTTTCTTTCCTTGATGTGTCTCTGTTTGGTTTAGGTATCAGGGTGATATTGGCTTCATAGAATGAGTTTGGGAGGGTTCCCTCCTCTTCTATTTTATGGAATACTTTGAGAAGTATTGGAATGAGCTCTTCTTTAAAGGTTTTGTAGAATTCGGCTGAGAACCCATCTGGTCCTGGACTTTTCTTTGTTGGTAGGCTTTTGATGATCTCTTCTATTTCATTGCTTGAAATTAATTTATTTAAGTTGTGTATGTCCTCCTCGTTCAGTTTAGGTAATTCCTATGTCTCTAGAAACTTGTTGATGTCTTCGAGGTTTTCTGTTTTGTTGGAGTATAGATTTTCAAAATAGCTTCTAATTATGTTTTGTATTTCAATCCTGTCTGTTGTGATATTTCCTTGTTCATTCCAAATTTTAATAATTTGAGTTTTCTCCCTCTTTCTCTTTGTTAGTGTGGCTAAGGGTAATGAATTTTCTTTATTTTTTCAAAGAACCAACTATTTATTTTGTTAATTTTTCTCATTGTTTCTTTTGTTTCAATTTCATTGATTTCGGCTCTGATTTTAACTATTTCCTGTCTTCTACTACTTTTGGTGTTGGTCTGCTCTTCTTTTTCTAGGGCTTTGAGCTGTAGTGTTAAGTCGTTTATTTGTTGATTTCTACTTCTTTTGTTGAATGCGCCCCATGAAATAAATCTTCCTCTAAGTACTGTTTTCATAGTGTCCCAGAGGTTTTGATATGATGTGTCTTTGTTCTTGTTTACTTCTAAGAATTTTTTTATTTCCCTCCTGATGTCTTCTGTTATCCATTCATCATATAATAGTGTATTATTTAATCTCCAAGTATTGGAGAAGTTTCTGTTTTTTATTCCATCATTTATTTCTAATTTCAATCCATTATGATCTGATAGAGTACAAGGTTGTGTCTCTATCTTCTTGTATTTGCTAACATTAGCTTTGTGGCATAATATATGGTCTATTTTAGAGAAGGAGCCATGTGCTGCTGAGAAGAAAGTGTATTCGTTCTTTGTTGGATGGTATATGGTATATTCTATAAATGTCCATTAAGTCTAAATTATTGCTTGTGTTATTGAGATGTATGGTTTCTTTGTTCAATTTTTTTTTTTTTTTTTTTTATTTTTTGAAGATCTGTCCAGTGGTGAGAGAGTCATGTTAAAATCACCTAGTATTATTGTGTTGTGGTCTATTTGGTTTCTGAAATTGAGAAGGATTTGTTTGACATACATGGATGAGCCACTGTTTGGGGCCTAGAAGTTTATGATTGTTATGTCTTGCTGATTTATGCTCCCCTTAAGCAGTATGTAATGTCTTTCTTTATCCCTTCTGACTAACTTTGGCTTGAAGTCCACATTATCTGAAATGAGGATGGATACTCCAGCTTTTTTGCTGTGTCGTGTGCATGGTATGTTTTTCCCATCCTTTCACCTTTAGTCTATGGGTATCTTTTTCTATGAGGTAAGGCTCTTGCAGGCAACATATTGTTGGATCTTTCTTTTTAATCCAATCTGCCAGTCTATGTCTTTTGATTGATGAATTCAGGCCATTAACATTCAGGGTTATTACTGAGATATGATTTGTATTCCCAATTATTTGGTTCATTTTTAAAATTTTATTTATTTATTTATTTTTTTTGACGTGACTTGGTTCCTCCTTTATTGGCTATTCCTTTAGGATAATTCCTTCCTTTGCTGATTTGCTTCTTTGTTTTTTATCTCTTCCTCATGGAATATTTTGCTGAGAATGTTCTGTAATTCAGGCTTTCTTTTTGTAAATTCTTTTAGCTTTTGTTTATCATGGAAGGATTTTATTTCATCGTCAAATTTGAAGGTAAGTTTTGCTGGGTATAAGATTCTTGGTTGGCATCTGTTTTCTTTCAGGGCTTGAAAAATGTTGTTCCAGGCCCTTCTAGCATCTAGGGTCTGGATTGAAAAGTCTGCTGATATCCGTATTGGTTTCCCCCTGAATTAGAGAGATGTTTTTTCCCCACTAAATGCCCAATGACTCTAGCACCTTTGGGGTTTTTAAGACTATCTTTCCTCTAATTAATTGCTGTCATATTTTTGTCAGAAATCAGTTGGGCATAATCTTTCAGTTTATTTCTGGGTCTGTTTCATTGGATCTCTCTATCTGTTCCTCTACCAATAGCACAAATCTTTATTACTGTAGCTATAGGTTATTAAATTAGGTGAAATAAAACCATCCAATTTACTCTTTGCATTTTTTGGTATATTTAAAATGTTTTCAGCCATAATTTCTTCAAATACTTTTTTTTTTTTTTTTTTTCTGGTACTTGGATTGAACTCAGGGGCATTTAACCATTGAGCCACATCCCCACATCCCCAGCCATTTTTTATATTTTCTTTAGAGACGGGATCTCGCTTAGTTGCTTTGGGCCTTGCTAAGTTGCTGAGGTGACTTTGAACTCACAATCCTCCTACCTCAGCCTCCCAAACTGCTGGGATTACAGGCATGCACCACCATGCCTGACTCCTCTTCAAATATTTTTTCAGCACCCTATTTTCTTCCTATCCTTCCATGACTTTGATAACACAATATTCAATCTTTTGTTAAAATTCCTCAGATCCCTTAGGCTCTGTTTACTTTTTCCAGTCTCTTTTCATCATTTTTCTGAATGAGTAGTTGCTATTGTCTGTCTTCCAGTTGGCTGACTCTTCTGTCTCCTCCATTCTGCTGTTGGGAACATATACTGAACTTTTTACTTTGTTTTTTGTATTAAGTCCTAAAATTTCCATTTGGCTCTTCACAGCTTCTATTATTTGCTGATACTTTCCTGTTTGTAATGAAGTTTTCTATTTCTTTACTTTCATTTCAAGCATATTCATAATTACTTTTTGAAACATTTTTATGGTATCTGCTTTGAAATCATTGTCTGGTCATTTTAATATCTCTGCCATCTTAGTGTTTGTGTTGCTAATTGTCTTTTAAAATTCAAACTGTGTTTTTGCTGTATTTTCGTATGAAAAGTGGTTTTCAGTCAAAAACTGATCACATGGGGCATTATGTTATGAGACTCTGGACCTTATTTAAATGTTTTCTTTTAGCTTGTATCCTCTGACACCTTTTCAACAGGGGAAATCGGGAGTGCCATCTTATTATTGAAAGGCAGTGGTAGGCAGGTGCGGTTGTACAACACCTATAATCCCAGTGGCTCAGGAGGCTGAGACAGGCAGCAGGATTTTGAGTTCCAAGCCAGCCTCAGCAATAGCAAAGTGCTCAGCAACTCAGTAAGACCCTGTCTCTAAATAAAAATACAAAATAAAACAAAATGTGACTCAGTGGTCCATTGCCCCTGAATTCAATCCCTAGTACCAAAAAAAAAAAAAAAAAAAAAAAAAAAAAAATGGGGCAATGGTAGAAAATCCAAGTCCCCCACTTGAGACTACTTGGGTCTCTTGGGAGAGAAGTGAGTTTCTTTCTTCCTCTAGTCTTCCTCTGAAATTACCCTGACTGAGACGGGTAAGAATTTCTTTACTCTTTTCCATTTATCCTCCATTGACACCATGGACTGGTGTCTCATTGTCTCTGGGTTGTAGTAAAGTCCCTCCAGGAGACATCTGCTGACATCATCCCATTGGGAAAGGCAAAGGTACCTCAAGACTGACAGATGCAGTTGGAAGTCCTAGATCACCATGACATCTCCACTGACCATGGATGGAGGAGGGGTGCTTAGTTATTACTCAGCAAGGATGAAATTCCCAAATCCCTACTCTGTCCCCTCTGTGGCCACCCTGGTGGGGGGCTGGGGTACCTCACAACTGCCTGATGAGGAAGTCATGCTAGGCTCACCACTTAGCCTTCTTGGCATCAAAAGAGTCACTGTGTTTACTCTGGAGCTTTGCAAGAGTAGAGGGTTATTATCTGAAAGTTTTCATGCTAGGTTGCACTTTTTCTGGTCCTTTGGCTAGAGAGAGCAAGCTTCTATTGGAGTTTTGTTCCTGTATCTGCAACAGCTGGTGGATCTGGGTTACTGGCTTCTTTATCTCCAAGTTTGTGATATATTGAGTTAACAGAAACTTCCAGTACTGAAGTCTCCAGTCATTCTTTTCTCCAGCTTTCAGAGTTTGTTTTATATATAAGAGTTGTTGTTTTTAATTGTTCTTAGAGGAAGAAATGGGGGAAATGTGTCTACTCCTTCCTAGAATTGAAGTTCTATGGTGTGAGTTTTCACTGATATTGTATTTAAGGTATGAGTGGAAAAATGCCCTCTATTAATTATTCTATAGCATAGTATTAGCCACAGAAATTGCTATTGGAGAAACTTCATGTAAAATTAATTTTGGAAAACTGTGTGTGGAAAATACTGTTAATATTCTTATGATTAAAGGTTAAGTTAACATATACAATAACCCCACATGTTCATGTATTTCTAATTTCCTAGAATTTATTTACAGAATAATGTTGGCAGACTACTCCAAAATGATCATTCTCTCTCATCATTGTTATGGGAAAGAAGAAAACCATACGATATGAAGAATTCCTGTGCATCATCCACTCGAACTACTTGACTTTTCCCACAGTTTGTTCAGGGTGTGATTATTGTTATTGTCTGATGATGTCAATCAAGTTCTCAAGGTAATAATCATCCAGAGAGCTGTCCCAGGGGAAGAAAGATACAGAGCAGTGTACTGAGACTCACAGGAAGTCCAAACTTGTGCCATATCATTGTATCTCTTAATTATATGCACACCAGATGAGAAGATAATTTTATTTCATGCCATTCTCTCTCAGAAAGTTATGTCATAAAGAAAATAGATGTTTACAAATAAACAATAACAAATCCCAAGTATAAAAATTTTGTGAGTGGGGAGGAACCACTGTACACATTCTGTTGTTAAGAGTCAGAAATCTGAAAAGTCATAATTCGTTTAAAGGTCATATTTTGTACTACATTTACTTGAAGCCAAGATGTTGAATGAAAAAATATCTGAACAATCAATCATGTGGTTGTTTCTGATTATCTCAGTTGGACTTTATATAAGCAATGCCTTGAGTTTAACATCAATTTTGATTTGCAAAAAATAAAAATGCACTGACATTAAAGAGGAAACTAAAAATGGAAATGGGAAAAGTAATGTTAAAAGAGTTCAAATATTTTCTAAAAATATGACTTAGACTTTAGGTGAAGATTGCATATGCTTTGGAATATTTATCTGCAACCATGAACAGAGTTGTTCTCATGCTTTTCCACCATCTGTTTGCAGTCACAAATCTAATGGCGAGAAAAATTCCACTCTTATGACATTTTCACATTAATTGATTTGTGTCTTTTTTTTTCCTGCAGTAGTTTGACATTTCAGGGTCACCAAAAGGGGTAATTTAAGCAAGATGTAGGACTTTTCATTTGAGATATAAAGAGATAGCTGTGATTTTTAAATTTTTTTTGATAACATTCATATCCTACAAATTTAAACCCAAACAAAAGTCCTCAGTTTACATAACAACTCATTTGGAAGCTGTCCCACCTGATGATTCAGTTAGTTCAACAAACAGCAATACCGAGTATCTTGTAATAATTGCTCACTGTGACTCCATTCCCAAAATTTCAATTGCCTAGAAAATCCTTAATAATATTAAAACTTACTTCTTGTCTGAAGTCCTTTCTAATATAGGCAAATGAGTGCCCTGTTCTGTCTCCTGTACTGCCTGGATGTCTTACATGTGCAGACGGACCTCAACTTAGGATTTTTCAACATTATTTTGGTGCACTGCGATAACACATTCAGTAGGAACCATGCTTTAAATTTTTAATTTTGATCTTATCTTGGGCTAGGAAGATGCCCTAAGATACTTCCCCATGGTGCTGGGCATCAAGTACAGCTTTCACTTGGCCACAGAGTCAGGAAGGTAAGCAACTGATACTCTACAGTGAATTGTGTTACCAGCCATTTTGGATATTATGTTTTGTATTTTTACAACCCATTTTATCTACAAAATACGCATTTGTTCCTTCTATACCATCCCAAAATTCCAATTTTCCCATTCAGTATAGTAATCAATAAATGAAACTGTCAACATTTTGTTATTTAAAAAAAAAAAAAAAGACTTTGTGTTAAATAGTTTTGCTCAATGGTAGTCTTTATGGTAGGCTAGGGTAAGCTTTAATGTCCTATAGGTTAGAGATATTAAAAAAAAATTTAACTCAATGGTGTTTGCCACGAGTTTCTTGGGATGTAACCCCATTGTAGGTTGAGGAGCATCCACCTCTACATAAATGGTTCTAAACTAGAGATGACTTTTTCCCTCAGGAACAAATGTCCAGAAACATTTTTGGTTATCATAATTCATGGTGGTGATGGGGACGGTGCTACTAGAAACAAACTGGTAGAGGTCAGAGGTGCTCCCGAGTCATCTACAATTCACAGGAGAGCCCTCGCCATGGTTATTCAGCAAATTTTTTCCAGCATCCTTTGGCTAACCAATGCAAGTACATAAAGATAAGCTTCCCAGTTTCAATTCTGGACCACTCTGTAGGGCCAACCAACTCTGAACTCATCATGAGATTGTCTGAGACCCTTTTTAAGACTACATTATGTTTTAACTCCTTCAATCTTGTTTCCTTTTCTCACTAACCAGTGTTGTTTTCAAGAACCCAATAAACTTCCTACAGACAAATTTCCATCTTAGAGTTCATTTCCCAGAAATATCACCAAGACAGTTAATGCCAGAAGTGGATCAAAGGGGAAACCAGTGGCATGCTGGTAAATGTTTTACAACTAACTCACTAGAGATCCAATAATTCCTACTTTGTTGAATTTGGCAATGTCCAAGGTGTTGATACTCCCACCTTGGAAGAGGTATTTGTGTGCACATGAATAGTAAGTAGAAACTTGGGTTTAGCCAGGGTTGGAGTTTTGGGGAAGAAAGAATGATCAGAAAAAGGGATGGATTGTAATTAATAACTATGAAATTTAAATTACATCAGAGGAACACAATGTAATGAAGAGGTGGTTGACAATTACAAGTAACTTTCAAATAAACTAAAAATTGTGTAATTAGAGCGAATAATCTGGAAAGATCTCAGAGAAGCATGCATGCATTTGAGAATATGCAGAAGTCACAGATATTGATAATCACAAGGCCTAGAACACGGTGTGGGAGTGAGAGGATGAGATAGGGCAGAGAATGAAATCTATCATTTATTTATCAATTAAATATTATAGGAAATAAGATCAAGAAGCTTAGAGAACAGAGTATTACATGATTTATATGACTTTTGGGGTTGGAATACAGGGTTGAAAAGAGGAAGAATCATACAAGTAATAACATTGGTATTAAGAGTTCAGTAGATGACAGCCATGAAAGGAAAGTTCATGGAGCATGTGGTGATATATAGTTGGAAATTGGGGGCATTGAGTGTAGGAGAAGAAAAGATCTCCTGAGGAGGAAGATCCCTCCTGGTCTGGAAGCACCAGGGATATGGAAAAGAAAACAGTTACCTCTTGAGAGAACTGCTAAGAAAGCCTTGCTTTTAGGAGAAAGAGTCAAGTTTAAAATACAGGGGATTTTTCTTATTACAGTGGAAAAGCATTTTAGGTGTGAAGGAAGAAAGGAAAGGGGGTCAGGAATGGCAATCTAGATTAGAGTCTGGGGCAGTTCAGACAAGGAAGTCCTGGAATTATTGTGGAGAGAAAGATAAAGGGCATGATTAAATGATTTCTCATGGTTTTAGGACACGGAAATGATGGTGAGGCCTGGATTTTTAGGTGGAAGAAGAGGGGTGGTCTGTTCAGGAGAGTGTGGAGTTCTGCAATGCCCTCTTTTCTCTTGATAGTGATGATGTGGAAGCCAGGGAGTGTTTTCAAATACAGAGAAACTGAACGCTGGAGACTCGTCTGGACTCTCCTGACGTGGTCTGGAGGAACATGGGGAGTCAGCAAATAGTGGAGAACAGACCAGGAGTTTTCATAAAGCCACAGCCTCATCAGTGGAAAATACAGGGCCAGGGGTAGGTAGCCTTCAAAGTGACTTACTTTCTTTTTTATAAGATTCTCTAGGAATTCTGTGGTTATATACTTTGATGTTTATTTAACATGGAAATTTCTAAAAAATATGGTTTTCAAATGGTTTGGATTAATTCCTAGTTCTATCAACTATGAATGTCCATTTCTTGTACTTTCACCAACACCTGGGTGCTACTAATATTTGCAAATATGATAGGTGAAAAATTAACTGGCACTTTTTTATTACTGAATGAAGCTGAGCATGCTGCATATACTTAGACTGTTGGATTTATAAAATGTGAATTGTGTTATCACATTATTTTCCCTATTATTCATTATAAATAGTTTCCTTATTTATTTGAAAGAACTTTTAAAATATATTAAGATACTAATCTTTTTTCAGTCATAAATATTGATAATCTTTCCCCTTTGCTTTATTTATTTATTATTTGCTATAGGAAAGTTCTTTTACTACATATGTAATAAGGAGCATTCAATATATTTTGTTACAGGTTCTTGTTATACCTAAAAAGATATGTATTTCTTTTGAGCAACAGTTACAGTGAAAATTATGCAGGGGATTTTCAATAAATACTATCAGTTGACTGATATGTGAAAAAACAATTTAAGAAACAAAAGCATGCTTATGTAAGTGAAATTAGGCTGAATCTAAACTGTCATGGAAAGCAAAGATTTTTTAAAAGCATGAAACCCTTTGTCCTCAAAATATCTGATAGTTATTCATATTAAAGATTATAAGTTTGAGAGCATTCTGGCTTGCTAATTAATTTTTAAGTATTAGCCATTTCATTATAATTAGCTAGTATATATTCACTTAAAATTTTTATTATAATTAATAGATTACTAAGTAGAAATGAATGTATGAATCCTGTACTGCATTATTGATTCTTTAAACTTGATGTGACATCAAGCACTTCAGAATATTCTTCTTTCCATTATTGTCATCTATTGACTTGTCTCATTTCAATATAAACTCATCGAGGAAAGGAATTAGCCATTTTCCAGTTGTTTAAACACTGAGGTGTTTAAGTGTCTTGCTACACATTACTATTATTATCACTGTCAATACAGTGAATATTTGTCAAATTCTAACTATGAGCTAAGCAGTATCCTAAGTGCTTCTAGTTGCTAATTCACATAATCTTCACAGTGACCCTATGGAGTAGGTGTACTGTAATCCACACTTGGTCAGATTTAAAAAGTGAGGCATGGAAAAGTAAAGTAATTTGCCAGAGGACAGACAGCTGTGACTGAGGAAACCAAATGTTTGACCCAGCCAGTTTCACTCCTGTGTATGCATTCAGAATAAATCAAATGATTCATGGTAATCTCACCTCAAATGCACTTTTTGGTCTAAGGGAGTGCCACTGCTATACTGCAATGGATATCTGTGGAATTTAATGCTCTGGACTAGGGTTTATTTTCATAGAATTTGAAGTTCAACCGTATTGGATTGGAACCTCAGGATATTTTGCTTTTTTTATTTTAATCTTTCCCTATTTTCTAAGAAAGCTAGAATATCCTTGAACAATGGGGATGAGAAAAAAAGGAATAAAATAACATTTGATTTGACAGGAGAAAGTATAACACTCACAAATGATAAATCTTAAACAACCAGATCAACTAAAGCTTTGGACAAGAAAGGAATATAAAAAGACTTTTTCCCCTCTAGTTCTTTTCTTTTGTTATTTCTTTCCCTAGATGAAAAGAGCACATTGATTTGGAGCACTTAGGAAAGTAAGTGTTTTATCAACTCACTTTAATGATTAATCCAATAATGTTGCCATTTTACATAGACTCACTGAACCTCAGGAGAATTTATATTTAATTTTTTGGGTTTTACCTTGATCACTTCTTAATTATGACTAAATCCTTGAAATTTGGGTGTTAGGAAAGTTTAGGAAATTAGCAGAGCCAATGATTTAGGGTTCATTTACAAAATGAGCAATTCATTATTATTGAAACAAATATCAATTTAAGTGACTGTCAAATTATAGTTCCTTATTTCAGGACTGGAGCAATTGAGTTATGATCATCCCACGCTTCTGAGGAATTTTCTTTTGCATAATCATTCAATCATTTTGAGTGGGCTGCAGTACAGCTTTAGTACCTCTGCTTGTTTCTTTTTCATATACACTCGAACCTAATTGCAATGCAAGCACTGAAGAGAAGTAATCATCTTTCAGAAACATCCATTATCTTTGCAAGCCTTATCTGATTAATAGTTCTTGCCTTGTCTTCAACAGAACTATCTGCACTTTGTGTTGAAAGTCACATTGTTCTCATTCTTTTCAGAAGTAGCCAAACCTTTTTATTCTTCTGCCGATGTTACTACACCCGCCAAAGTATTCTGCAAGAATATTTCAACAGGCTCAAACTTCCACCATTTTCTGTGATAATTCCATTTGGTAGTTTCAGAAATTCTATTGTAGACAGTCCCAGCCTCCATGCTGATACTGTAAATGACCTTCCTCAAGTTTTCAATATGACTGGTGTGCATAGGGGAATCATCCAATGTCATTTCAGTCATTTAGAGAGAGCTTGTAATATCCCTGGGGAGATGTCAAAACAATCAGCCCCTCCTTCAGGAAATGAGAGGAAGTGCCAACCCAATGGAAATTTGTTTAGTCCATGTTTGAAGACTGCTGAAATAATAAAACATCTTAACAGGCAAAAACCTACCTTATACAAAGAAACAGAATATTCTCATGGTGGGACAGTGAATGTCATCTTGGCCAGTGCTAAGGAGTAGTTCATTAAGGGCACTCCCCTAAAAAGAAAATAGGCAATGTGGTAATATAAAACAAATTATGCAGCAGTGAAAAACTTTCCTTGACCCAGTTCCTTGCAGGAAATCTGCTCCAAGTGAGCCTTGGCGCCAACCAGGTCAACAACTGCGTCAGAGCAAATCCTCTCTCACGGTGGTATTGTGCTGGGAAATCCCTATTCTCAGACTCAGAGTTAAAAGAAGATATGCTGCAGGACAGCACCTACTCCAATCATTTCTTGGCTGACAGGGAATCTAAAGATTGAAAATCTTAATCATTTTCTCTTCCCAAGACAGAGTTCTGCAGTCTATAAATATTTCTTTTCTTTTTTAATTTTTTTTTTCTTTTTACAGACTGCATTTTGATTCATTGTACACAAATGGGGTACAAATTTTCGTTTCTATGGTTGTGCATGATGTAGATTCATACCATTCACGTAATCATACATGTACACAGGGTAATGATGTCTGTCTGATTCCACCATCTTTCATACCCTCGCCCCCTCCTCCCTCTCATTTCCCTCTATGTAATCTAAAGTTCCTTCGTTCTTCTCTCACCCTTCCATCCCCCCAACCCCATTATATATCATCTTCCACTTATCAGGGAAAACATTTGGCCTTTGGTTTTTTGGAATTGGCTTATTTCACTTAGCATGATATTTTCCAATTCCATCCATTTATCTGCAAATATCATAATATTGTTATGCATTATACCTGAATAATATTCCATTGTGTATATATACCACATTTCTTATGCTGGTCCTGGAGTGGGGTACAAGGTTATCTCTCACCTAAGCTGTGCTTCCAGTTGGGTCAAGTGAAAGCATTTGTCTCTGTTGCTCTCTGAGTCTATTTGGATGCCACCTCTGAATTGTGAATCTTTGTCAATTCCTAAAAAGATATTTTTTCATGTGCATATTATTTATTTCTTCATTTTCCTCTTCCTCTTTTCCCTCCCCTATCCTTTTTTCCCCTTCCTCCTCCTCCTTTTTCTTTCTTTCTTCCCTTCTTTCTTCCTTCCTTCCTTTTTTTTTCTGAAGTGCTAGGGATTAAACCCAGGGCCTTGTGTACGCTTGGCAAGTACTCCACCACTGAGCTACAACCTAAGCCCCTTGGTCTTCTTTAGAAAGTCCTCCTCATTTTAGTATATTTGAAATAAAATTATATATGAAAAAATAGAAAGAATTCTTCCTCAAAATTTTAACTCGGAGATCATGCCTGAATCTTCTCTTGGCTGACCTGCTTTATAGATTTCAGTCTCAAAACCACAACTTCAATTCCTACCTCATTTTCCAGCTTGCTGATCCACCCTGTGGATTTTCTATCTGCCAGTCACTACAATCATCACTGGCTACACACAGTTGGTTAAATGGTTCCCCATAAATATATGAGCATAGGCTGTAGGTTCTGGAAGACCCTCCGAGCATCTCCACTGGTCCAGACACATTCACTTGTCCATGTTCCAGCAACTTCTAGCTTGTAACATGACTGAAGAGGACACTGCATTTGTGAACAGCCCCCGAGCAACCCACAGAGACATGTGCTGAAGACGCCAGCGCCACATAAGGCAAGGAGTCTGGGCCACACACAGAGGAGAGTCGCCCCCATCCTTGAAACTTGGATTAAATGAGGACAAATTGGCTCCCCAGAAAATTCACGAAATTTTAAGACCTTGACAGTTTAAATTAACTTCACCTGAGTTCTTCTGATTGCACTTGAGGTGTCTTAGTGGATACCATTGGTGAGACCCTTCAGTTCTCTCTGCTGCCTGCCTGCACTGACCAAATACAAAGCTGAGTGGGAGCCTCGGGAGGAGAGCCTGTGCATGTGTAGTGGAATCGCTCTTCTGCTGCAGGAGCGACTTGAAGTCAAAAGCATTGGCCTCACCGGGGGACTTAGGCACGTGAGCCCCTGCTACGTGTGCCCCACTGCTGTGCCATTATGCCTTTGCACAGAAGTGGGTATCCCATGGCACTCTGCTTTCCTCCTCTGAGTTTGCTGCAGCCCCAGGTGGGGTATAGGACACCCAAGCTCCAGGCTGGTCTCTGGCTATAATCATCCCTTTCTACTTTATCCAATGACTGTGTGAGTAAAAGCACTTTCCATATGTACAGTGAATAGAGAAAATTGGGAAGTACTATTTTGTCGAATATGACTGCTACCCTGCCGAATAAACCAACTGATGTTCAGTTGTGCTTGCCAGGCACTTGTTTCTATTAAAGAACATTCTACAGGGTTCCATCTAGTCAGTCACGGCCCACAGCATACTGACAGTCAGAGGTAGAGCAATGGTATCCTTTGGAGGCACAGGGGACCTGCTCTTTGGCTCAAAAATATCTTCCTACTTCTTTAAAGCTGAGTAATATTCCATTGTGTATACTAATTCACAATAAAGGGAGGCTAGGGAAGAATAGAGGTACTTTGGGAGTGAAGAGAGGGGAAGGGGAATAGGGTAGGAAGGATAGTAGAATGAAGGACATTGTTACCCCTATGTGCTTATATGATTACATGACCAGTGTAATTCTACATCATGTACAACCAGAAGAATGAGAAGTTATATTATATTACATTTATGTATGATGTGCCAAAATGCATTCTACTGTCATGTGTAACTAATTAGAACGAATTAGGAAAGCAATATAGGAATGACCAATCATAAAAAAGAAAAAACAAATCTTCCTAGCTGATCCTGGAGAAGTTGTGGGATACTTGACAGATGTTGTCCTGATACTTGAGAGAAGTTCCAAGTCTCATTAGCTTTCCCTAGGATAGCCTAGTGTGTTCTGCTATGGTTGTTTTTTTTAAAATTTATTTTTATTGTAAATAAATGGGATACATCTTGTTTCTCTGTACATGAAGTAGAGGCATACCATTTGTGTAATCATACATTTACATAGGATAATAGTTTTTGATTCATTCTGATATTTTTTCCTTCTCCCCACCCCTCCCACCCCTCTTTTCCCTCTGTACAGATGGTTCTTCCCCCATTCTTACCCCCGTCCCACCCCCCCCCCGTTATATGTCATCATCCACTTATCAGCGAGATCATTTGTCCTTTAGTTTTTTGAGATTGGTTTATCTCGCTTAGCCAATATTCTCCGATTTCATCCATTTGCCTGCAAATGCCATAATTTTATTATTCTTTATGGCTGAGTAAAATTCCATTGTATATATATATATATAACCACAATTGCTTTATCCATTCATCCATTGAAGGGCATCTAGGTTGGTTCTACAATCTGGCAATTGTGAATTCAGCAGCTATGAACATTGATGTGGCTGTATCTCTGTAGTACGCTGATTTTAAGTCCTCTGGGTATAGGGCGAGGAGTGGGACAGCTGGGTCAAATGGTGGTTCCATTCCGAGTTTTCTAAGTTATCTCTACACTGCTTTCCAGAGTGGCTGCACGAATTTGCAACCCCACCAGCAACGTCTGAGGCTATGGTTGTTTTAGTTATTAAGAATCAATATGCTTTGCTCAGGGGATGTTAGCCAAATGATTTTTCCTACATTGTAGAATTTCACAGTTATTGAAAAGATGGACTAATTGCAGAAACCTATGAAGTCCCTTAAGCTGTCTGTGGTGGGGACGGTCTTCTAAAATTAGAAACTCTGTGTTTGGAAGAACTCAATAAAACTCCAAATGGCTTCACTTGAGGGTACAGCAGATTGCCATGAGAAAGGACAGAAAAGCCAGGCCCCCTAAATGGTCATTTCATGTTGGGCTGCTTGGAGTTCACTTCCAACAACAGATGCGTTAACTCAGAGAGGCATCAAGATCTACCCTGTCTCAAGAGATAGATGCACAACAGATCTCGAAATCACATCCACAGAATGTAGAATAACTTCAGGAGAAAATAAGGCAAAATTTGAATGAAAACTGACATCTTCAGGAAAGCCTGAAGCTGCTTGCTCAAGAAACTCAGAGTGTTTAAGGAGCAGAACAATCACCAGAAAACTCAAGAACCTGAATGCAGCAGTTTGGGAATGCTAAAGAGCACCAGTAGGCATCTCTGAGTGAAACTGTGATTAAGATGTTAAATGTGCCTAAGAGACCTCCAGTGCAATCATAAGCACTAGGTGAGGTTGATTTAAACTGTCTAGGTCTTAAAACCTCAGAGGTTTTCTGGGGAACTATTTTGTTCTCATCCAGCCCAAGTGTTCTTAGATGGGGTGACCCTCCTCTGGGTGTGACCCAGGCTCCTTGCCTTATGTGTGGCAGGCATCTCCAGCACATGCCTTCCTGCAATTCTCTAGGGCTCTTCTCCAATCACTGTGTCCTCTTCAGAAGTAGAGTGCCTTTGTGGAGAGATCGGGTCTTCTTTTAGCTAAATTTGACACATTTTATTTCTGTGATGCATTTAGAGATTACATGGATGATGGAAATGTGGAACTAGAGAAAAAGAGTAAGTTATAAAATAGAGACTAGGGGCTGGGAGTGTAGCATGGCACTTGCCTAGCAGAGCACTTGCCTAGCATCTGAAGCCCTAGGTGCAATCCCCAGCACTGCAAAAAGGAGGGAGGAAGTCAGGTAGGTAGGCCCCATCTACCAAAACTTGGTTTGAAGAAACTTACTGGTGCTGTTTTGTAGATGTTTACTTTAAAGAACTTGAAGGAGAAGAACAAGAAATGTATTTTTAAGATCACCATCATTAACCTAGGTACTTATAAGACTGTACTATGCTATGGACTCTACATCATGTACAACCAGAGAAATAAATAATTGTGCTCCATTCATATACAACGAATCAAAATACATTCTACTGTCATGTAAAACTAATTAGAACAAATAAAAATTAAAATGAAAAGAATAAAAATTACTTGCAGAAAATCAAACTAATTAATAATGTACAGGACCAATAAAAAGTATCCAAACCGAGCAAGTATGTTTGCAACCTGAAAAATCCCAGCTTGCAACAAGTTCAGATCCTTCCTAAAGGACGTCAAGAACATGTAATGCAACCTTGGATGGAATTAGAGGAGAAGGAAATGTGCCACTCAGAAACAGAGAATGAGTTTCCCACGGCATTCGGAAACATGAACTACACAATTAATAAGTTCATCCTCTGAAGGAAGATGGCCAAAGTCATAAACCAAGAATTGGGAAGAATTGCTTTCTTCTCTCAGAGCCAGATTCTCCTCTATAAAAAAGGCCTTAAGAGAGTTGAATGGTAACATAGTCAATCAACAGAAAACCCAATAGATGAAGAAAATAACCACAACAGATGAATATGGGCAAAAACAGTTTGAGTTCAGGTATTCCCAATGACCCTTTTCCTCCTTCCATTCCACCTGTAGTCCACAGAGGCCTAAAAGCAGCAGGATCCCCTGAATCATCAGGTCCCCAAAGAAGGAAGAGGTGTAAGCTAGGAGGATTCTGGGAATCAGAGTCACATGAAGGCTTGAATCAACACACATAACCACAGCAGGACACCTGTCTTGTTTCCTCTCTCTCTCTCTCTTTTTTTTTTAAGTTGTGAATGGACACAATACCTTTATTTTATTTATTTGTATGGTGCTGAGGATCGAACCCAGTGCCCCACACGTGTGAGGCAAGGGCTCTACCACTGAGCCACAACCTCAGCCCTTGTTACCTCTCTTTTAAAGTAAACTTAATCTATCTCCTTTCAGTTTAACTGCTGCAACTTAATTGCTGCTACAATTGATCCTTTTGAAGTTTAATAGCAATATCATGTTTCAGATAGTTATTTTTCAAATATAGATTTGCTTAATGCAATTCTTATGAATATATTATTTCCATTTCATTGAATTCTCTAGAATTAAATGATAGCGATTTAACCAATCTTTGAAGTTTGACAAGGGTAGAGATGTTAAAAATAGGAGAGACTTTCTGTATGCTAAGAAGTTAAAATATTGTGGCTATTTCATACAAAATTTACTTGTAGTTTTGACACATCCCATTTTCTTTCTACCTTAAAAATATCCTGGCTTCTACGATTGTAAACCATAGCACTTAACTAAATTTTGCTTTAAGAAAAGGAGAAATATTATCAGAATTCTTTGCTGAGAGAAATATAAGTTTTGTTTTTTATTTTTATATCAGGGATTAAACCTGGGTGCTTAACCACTGAGGTGCATCCTCAGCCCTTTTAATATTTTACTTTGAAACAGGCTTTCACTAAGTAGCTTAGGTCCTTACTAAGTTGCTGAGGCTGGCCTCAAATTTGTGATCCTCCTGCCTCAGTCTTCCCAGTCACTGGGATTATCAGCATGAGCCACCATGCCCTACAAAAAATATGAGCATAAAGAAGTAATCAAAGGTAGGATATTTTTATTCTCAAGGCAAGTTCTCCAATTTAGTCATCATTTTTAACCTATTTGTACCATGAACACTGATAGAGCATTGATTGACCATCAGACCCTGAACTAGGAGTGGTAGTCTCACACCCTTAATCCAAGTTTGCTGAGAGAGCTCAGGGGGCAGAGAGAAACCAGGAGGCCAGGCTGTGGGGGATGTCAGAATCCAAATCATCCTAAAATGAATAGGAATAGTGAGGGGAGAGCTGAGAGTAATCAGGGATACAGTGAGAACATAAGTGAAAGAAAAGAAGAGAACAAAATGCAGGAACGAGAGCAATCTTGTCCTTCAGGTAGGTCAAGCCACTTACTGTCCATGTGGAGGAGTAGCAGGAATGAAAGAACCAGACTGTGTGAGGTCCGGGTTGCCGGTCCAGGCTGTTTGACTTTGTCTTGCACTTTCATGAAAGGGCTTAAAGCAGGACTTAGTGCAGAAATTTAAATTGGAAAGAAAATTATTCATGAGCTTTGGAACACAAGCCTAGCAACAGAAACCAGAAGCAAAGCCGTTGCTTCATGGCCCAAGACATGAAGACTTATGGTCGACTTGAGAGACTTGTAGACTGTAGAGTGGACAGGATGCAGCATGGATAGAGGTGAGGGAGACGGAGTGACAGATCATTTAAATTAAAAACAAGATTTTTCCTTAAGAGTGGACCTTTAACTCTGCTAGGAATAATAGGGTGGGTCAGGAAAAACACCCCAGACAATCCTAGAAAGAGATCTTTGTCTAAAGTTCCAAGAAAGACTTTTGGATCAACTGTTTTATGTGGTCTCTCCCTCTCTCTCTCTGTCTCTCTCTCTCCCTCTCTCTATCTCTCTTTCTTTCCTCACCCTCCCTCCTCTGTCTCTGTACATTTTTTACCTAGATGCACAAAATGCGATTCATCATTTTTGTGACCTATTCTCAAAATCAATGTATGCAAAGACCTTCTCCCTCCCTGCCTACTTTCTCTGTCCCTCCCTCCCTCTCTCTTTTCTTCCTCTCTTCCTTCCTAATAATGTAATTATCATTTATACCTACAAATCCCTCCTCTGCAAATCTACAGCTAAGGGGAGTCGATGGTCTATCTCTAATCTCGTGGTTCCCCAGACTCCATTCTGTCTTTCTGCCCCTACCCAACCTGAGGCAGTCATCATCCTGAGTCTCTTACTCTCATTTTTATGTAACTTTATGATAGATGTGGATTCTGAAAATGAGCATATACAAATGTCACCCATCTTTAACTTTTTACTTTCTGATTCATTAAGTTTCATCCCTAATGTCACACCCCACCACAGCACCTTACTTTTCTGTGCTATAATAATTCTGTGCATATAATTCTTTTATATGACCTTTATCCATCCTCCTGTTGGAGCACTTTGGGTCCTTTCCAGTTTTGAGTTTTGAGTTTTTGTGTATCATATTGCACATGTCTCTTCTGCTCTAAGAGGCTGCCATGCTGCTAACAGGTTGAGATTTCTGTTTTTCTTAGAAAGGCACGATTGCATGATTGGCTTTTACCCATTTTCTTCTCACCGAGTCTTTTCAAACACTTATTTCAATCCCGGTGAGCTATCTTTTCATATTGATCACTCCTAATTCTAAAACTGTCTGTGTTTACACAATACAAAAACAATAAGTTGTTTCACCTAAGTCAAATTACTGATTATGTTGGTGTAAAATAAATCATTCCTACAAGTTATTTGGGTGAGCCAGTCAAAGGAGTTCAAACAGTGCATACAGAAGCCCTGTAAATCCTCACCAACAGTCGGTAGACTTGCTTTTTTTTTTTTTTCCTCCTAACTCATAGATAAGAAGTTGATGGCTAAGTGTACTCTTAATCCTTAAGACTCCCTGCTCTTAATTGAAATGGAGACTAGTCTGCAGCCTGACAGTCAGCAAAACCTAAATCAAGGAAGCACAGCTGCTACAAAAAGAAAAAAAAAAAATGTGGTTTGCATGAGCCACAGACTTGTCATTGCTTTTCTATGGGGATTTTTTCTCCAACCTTCCCCCTCAACTTTTAGGCAGTAGACCCGCGCTGACGCTTCCCTGACCTGGCCTGGCTGGGTGTATCCCATGTAACTGGACAGAGCTGCCCATTGCTGGTGTGAGGGGATTACAGGGAGAGGGAAATGAGGTCTTAAGTGCTTTCAACAAGCTACTGCCTTCTGATCTTGCAGACTTGAGTAACATTCCACAAGTGGATCAAAGCCAGCTCCCTAGGGAGGCATCTGCAGTGTGCTTGCTCACTGCACCAGGGTTGGGGAGGGGTGCTTCAGGGATCAGAATGAGCTCTATTGATTCCAGCTGACCTTATTGACCTTATGTTTCTAGAATTTCTGTCTCAATGAACTTTGAATAACCAATTCAAAGGGTTCCTTCCTCTCCAAACATTTCGTTTCCTATCACCTCTTTGGAAATTGACACCTTTATCTCTTTCCTAGCAGATTATCCAGCACTTATTTTATTCCCTCTTTCAACAAATAACCTACTGAATTAGAATTAGGTGCCAGGTTCTCTGCTTGATCTCAGACACAATCTGGAGCAAAATAGACTAAGCCCTTGCCCTAAGGATCATAACTCACCACACTGTGGTGTTAAGATTTTAATAAAGAGGAGGAGGTGGTCCCTGATCTATTCTGGGTAGAGTTTGACCGAGAAATTCTTAAGGCAGCAAGATTGGATTACAGAGCCACCTGAATGAGGCCTGGAAGCTATCGAGGGAACGTGCATTTCCTGTTGCTCCTCTTCCTTCCATCTCTCCAGCCACCATTCTTATGCAGGAAACAATATGCCCCTCTCTGACTACCACACTGCCCAGACAGGAGAATGGTCTTCTCACTTCCAAACTGCCCAACCCAATCAATTCCTTTCTCAATTACCAGAATGTTTTGTTGTTGTTTTTTCAAACCAGAATTGGGTCATGTCATTCCATTGTACAAAATCCTTCCATGGATTCACTTTTATCTTTAATAAAACTAATTCTCCTTTTTTTAATTTTTATTTTTACAGACTGCATTTTGATTCATTGTACACAAATGGGGTACAACTTTTCATTTCTATTGTTGTACACAATGCAGAGTCACACCTTTTGATGGTCCACAGAAGTCTACCAATCTCCCTTCTATCCGCATTTCAGGCTTTTCCTGCTGTCCACGATGGTCCAGCCTGAGTTCTTGTTTTTGATTTTTTGTTTGTTTGTTTGTTTTGCATGTCAACATCCCCACCTGAGCTTTCATGCAGTCTCTCTTACTTGGAATTCTCTTCCTCTTGTTGCTTGCATGACTGAAATTTTCTCATTTCTCAGGTTTAAGTTTGAAGGATCTCCTCATAGATTTTCGCCCTCTTACTGTTTCATAGAAGATCTAAAATTTCAGTTATATTTTGTTTGTTTACTCCTACATTGTTTCTGTTCCTTACTACACTATAATTTCCACTAGGGTAAGAACCAATTTTTTTTTTTTTTTTTTCACTTATATACCAAGGGTTAACCTGATGCCCTTATGTAGTAGATCTCAAATGCATTTGTGCATTCCTGCATAGTGAATAAATGGTTTTAGATATACATACCTTTGTCAAATGATTGTTAGGTTAATTCCAATGGGAAAAGAGAAAAAAAATAAGTAATTTTAAACAAAACTCTCTTAACTTCCCTCTGTCCTCACATGTGTGCTTTCTCTGCATCTTGTTGATCTTTGAGGTGTACAGTTAAGCTCAGAAATATGGTGCAGGGTCCACAATATACTGCATGGAATTTCAAGATGGAGAACTAGTGACTCTTGCCTACTGCTAGTTCAGTTTGTCCATCCTGGATTAAGATACATAAGGCTTAATTATAATAAGTGCATTAGATTTCTGTCAATATAACGAAAACCTGAGATAAGTCTGGGTGCAGGCTCTGGAGGGAGGCTGAGGCAGGAGGATTGCAAGTTCAAAGTCAGCCTCAGCAACTTAACCAGACCCTAAGCAATTTAGCAAGACTCTGCCTCTAAATAAAACATAACAAAGGAATGGGAATGTGATTCAGTGGTTAAGTACCCCAGGGTTCAATCCCTGGTATCAAAAATAAATAAATCCTGAGATAATTAAATTATGAAGAGAAAAAGATTATTTTGGCTCATAGTTTTGGAGGTTTCAGTCCATGGTCAGCTGGCCTCATTGCTTGGAGTCTCTAGGGGCACATCATGGTGAAAGCACATAGTGGAGCAAGCCACCAAGGTAGGGAAAAGAAAAAGAGGAAGAGAAAGGGAGTAGGGTCCCTCCATCCCCTTGAAGACCTCCTACCAGGTCCCATCTCCTACACGTTCCACCACCTCCCAATAGCACTATCCTTGGGACCAAGCCTTTAACACATGGACTTTTGGAGGACACTCATCCAAGCCATAGCAATAAGTATTTGTCATTATTTTAAAATAGGCAGTGTTTGTCCCTTAAACAGTATCTTTCCACTATTCCTCAGCTATCTACATGTGTGGATTGAATCCAAGTCAGGTAGTCCATCTTCAAAGCAAAGTTCCCAATGAAAGAGGAAGCAATCTCAGACTTAGAGTATAATCAGAATTATAGCATTTTAGTCAGGCATATTTTTCTATGCAAATTGCCTGTATGCAACAAATTGGATTAATGACTTTTATGCAAAGGTAGTTTTACATTTTTTGTCTTCCTCTGCTTTCATTATTTTTGAGGATAAAAATTCATCAGTTGAATTGCCTAATGCTAACCATTTATTTACAGTTCAGGTCACATACACCATGATTTGATGAATATAAAATATGTTTAAGTCAATGACTAAGGATACTAAACAGTAAAAGAAGAGGATTCTAGCTACCGATTATGGAGAATGTAAGCCTCCATAAGTAAAGTCTGAGGGATTACCTGGGATAGTTTAACAAATCTTGTTATTAGTGAAAGCTTGTCTTGATCTTCTCCATGTTACTAGAATTTTCCTTTTGTGAACAGAGTCATTTTATGAACTTGGGTAAGCAATCAGAAACTATGAGTCTACTCATAAATATCTTTAAGAACAATTGAATAGGGAAAAGCATACCCTGTGGGGCACATTGTCTTGAGGATTTTGAGATCATGGGGCTAAGCCAGATACAGCTGATTTACCTGTGTTTAGCAAAATGAAGCAGGTGCCCATTCCCTGTTCTCCCAAGCCTCATGCTCAAGCAGGACACCTCCAATCACTGTGCCTTCTCACCTTGCTCTATCATTTTCACTGTGTACAATTTCTTCAAGAATTAACTCATGTTCTGTAGGTTGCTTTAATAATAATTTTAAGTATTTCAACCCACTGTTCAAGAGTGTACAGATATACATTCATTTGGTTGTTTTACCATAATTCCTAGGGTTGAATGTTTACTCCAAAAAAATATTTTGGAACTGGACAGACACTTTACAGAAGAAGATATATAAGTGATTAACAAATATGTGAAAAAGTGTTCAACATCTCTAGTAATTAGAGAAATGCAAATTAAAACAACTCTAAGATTTCATCTTACTCCAATTAGAATGGCTATTATCAAGAACATAAACAACAGTAGATGTTGGCATGGATGTGGGGAAAAAAGCACACTTTTACATTGCTGGTGGAGTTGCAAATTGGTTCAGTCACTCTGGAAAGCAGTGTGGAGATTCCTCAGAAAACTTGGAATGGACCCACCTTTTGACCCAGTTATCCCACTCCTCATTTTATACCCAAAGGACTTAAAATTAGCATACTACAGTAATGCAGTCACATCAATGTTTATAGCAGCTCAATTCACAATAGCTAGATTGTGGAACCAACCTAGATGCCTTTCAACAGATGAATGGATAAAGAAACTGTGGTATATATACACAATGGAATATAATTTAGCCATAAAGAAGAATAATATTACAGCATTTGCAGATAAATGGATGGAGTTGGAGAATATCATGTTAAGTGAAATAAGCCAATCCCAAAAAACCAAAGGCCAAATGTTTTCCCTGATAAGTGGATGATGATACATAATAGGTTTGGGAGGGTGGAGGCCAGAGAAGAATGGAGGAATTTTAGATTACGTGGGAGGAAATGAAAGGGGGGTTATGAAGAATGGTGGAATGAGACAGACATCATTATCCTATTACTTGTATGATCACATGAATGGTATGAATTGATATCGTGCACAACCATAGAAACGAAAAGTTGTGCCCCATTTGTATACAATAAATCAAAATGCAGTCTGTAAAAATAAAAAAGTAATTTAAAAATATTTCTCTCAGATCATCATATATAATTAAGATGGCAATCTTGTGTTTGCTCTGTCTGTACGATATAATATCCAATTCATCAGAAGGGACATTACAAATAATCCACATTATGTAAATGGGCAGCTGGGAAGTGTGTTTCTCAGCAGATATTTTTTTAAGAGACTTGATTCCCATTTGCTTGTCACAGTTGCCTAGAAGCTTCCTGGATGCCTAGAAGCATTACCAGAATAAATAGCTTTTTATAAAAAGCATTATTTCCCACTTTAAGGAAAAGTAAATGGTCTGCTGGATCAACAGATATTTTCCCAGAGCTTTCTGCTTTCTTGGGCAAAGTCTTAGGAAGCTATGAGAATGAAAGACACTGCTGGTTTCCTAACTGTGGGTTTTCACTTAAAAACCTTAGGTAAGTTGAGGATTGATTGACAAATGATTCAGGTTATATCCCTGGAGATTTTCTGTTCTGCCTGATGATGACACAGATACTTAAACCTCCTATGACACATTCATAAGCAATGAGCCCACATCCACAGATGAGCCGCAGAGTTTGATGGTAGCATAATAAAAATGCACATTGGAAACCTGAGGGGCAGGTCCTGATGGCTGACTGAGGCTACAGTCTGCTGGCTGCCAAGAGAGAAGGTCAAGTAGTAGTATTTATATTGCATCGTGCAATGTACTGCCGTGTTTGTCTGGGGCAAATCCCCCAAATCTTCTACTCTCTCATGTTATTAACTGATCAGATAGAAGCCTTTCTACCAAGATTTGCACTTGATTTTCAGTCCTGTCATCTCTTAGTGGCTCTGTAAAAGATATAAAGCACTATGTGTCAAGGAATATAATTCAATATTATATATAAAGAGTTTGCTCTACTTCCTCATGGCATATCCTGCAAATCCTTCTCTCTTTTAAGAAACTAATGGAGTCGTACCTGACAAGAGCAGGCTGCTAAGCTTGGAATTTCGCCACGTTGTGCTAGCAAGACCTTGACTTTGACTTTGTTATCTTAGTTTGAAATATTTCAACTCTGCCATAAAATGGGACAAAGCAGCCAAAGGAGTTGCAAGAGGAGTGCGTATATGTGTTGGAAGTGGAAGACCAAGTCTTATCATCTGTAATGTGTTGCCACTAAGATTTTTAACTTAAAGTACAAAGTTCAAGTTCACAGCAGAAGTTGCTTCTTAAACTTATGACTTATTGAGATATAGAAAATGCAGACAGCTTTTAGAAACAAAATAGGCACCCCTCCATTTCATGGGTCTTGCGATTAGAAACATCATGTTTCCAAATTTTATAATCACATGTATTATTAAACCATTCCCATTCCCCTTTACACATCTCTAAAAGAGTTAGGTTTCAGAAATTAAAGTCAGTTCCCTTCTTATATGATAAAGGCATCTTTTGTTTATTTTCTCAACTTAATTCTATATGCAAGAGTGGGATTGTTTAGGTATGTATAAAACACACTCCTTATCTCAAATGACTTTTGAAGGAAGTGCCTTCCATTCCTGCACCACAATAGGTGCCTGTTGTCTGAGAGCCACTTGGGGGTTTTTCCAAATAAGCAGTGTTCTTGACTGCATCTTAACACATTGTAACTGACAGAATGTTCTTAGCCAAGAACATTCTGGAGCTAAGACAGAGGAAGCTGAAAGTTTACGAAGTAATACTTACTTGAAATTCTTTAAAACCAATCAATATTTGAGAGGCTAACAGGAACCACCAACGTTAAAAAATAACAGTAGTATTAAAGCATTAAAATAGGTAGTTCAGACAAGTTCTGCAGGAAGTTTAGCCCTGGACCAATCAAGTCAAGGGGGGTATGATAAATAACTAGTACCTCAAGGCAGCACCTTGAAAAATATTTTCAATGTCAGTTATTTTATTTTCAAATTTATTTTAAAACTTGGTTTTTAAAGTGGCAAGTAAATCTGTGAACTTGCTTTGCAGCACATTGAATTTTGAAACTATTTATAGTTATATTTGAGTGATTTCCTGTTGCCATCTGATTTATCTGAAATAGATTTGGAGTCCACACAGTATCTATATTTTGGATTGGTTTTTCACCCAGTAATATATGGACTTCCCAGACATACTATGATATACCTGAATTATATAATATGACAGTGAAATATATTGATACTGCATATGTTTATTATCCTCTTAAAATATAAAATACACATTCAAATAAATTCCTGCTATTATGTTACCTTCAAGTGTTGAGGTCTTGTGAAATCAACATGACCATTTAAAAAGCATCATTCACAATTTTATTTTTCAGCTTCCAACTTACTGTTTCTAAGCTGGGGACCTAGTTTGGAAAAACATCTGCCCCCAATTCTTTTGAATTAAGTCTCAAAAAATAGCTTTCTCATCATGCTTCTTCACATGGAATAGGAAACTTAGTACAAAGACACAGAGTTCTTAATCTTCAAAACAGTCAGGCACCGTCAGACATTATCTTCCCTGAATCTCAGTGGCGACTCTAGGGCCATAGAGGTTGGATGGTGCTTTTCAAAGCATCTGGCAAAGGCTGCAGGAAAGGGTGGCAGATTGGGCACTGCCCTGAGGAGGGGGAGATCAAGGTTGCCATCAGAGGAAAGGACAGGGCATGCAGGAGTTCTGAAGTGTCAGCCATCAAACCCTAAACCCCTAAAGAGGTAAGAAGGCAAGAAGGCTAAGCAAGGTAAGATCAGGGAAACTAACTGAGAATGAACAAATACCTGGCTGGATTTGAGCAGAGTTGACTTAATATTGAAACGAGCGCTTCACTACCCTGACGCTTCCCATATTCTCCCGCCATGTTTCTTCCCACATCTTCCCCCATCTTTATGTAAAACTCCTAGAGTCAACACAAGATGTGAGTTACCAAAACAAGACTTGATCACTCCAATAAACTAGTCATCTCTGAAACTCTCCAGGATTGTGGAAACAGGTATGAACTGACAGTCATTTACCATTTTCTGGGCTACAAGAACAGTTTTATTCATCCTTCACAACAACCCAGTGAGACAGATCCCAGTATATTATTTGTCCAATAATGAAATAGGTGATGAGACCCAGGTCATTCATTCCCCCAATAGTTGACCCCAAACCTCAGTCTTTCTTTCCTATTTTCCATTGTGTAATATCCAGCCCAGTGGAGCTTGATTTCACCTGAATTTGTCTGTCTTCACAGGTAGTAAACTGGAAGCTTTCAGATCTATTTAGAACACAGAACTTTGTGTGAACTGTATAGTATTTGCAAATACTAGAATCAGTTGCAAATCATTATTGCAGGTGAGCTAAGCCCATCAAAATATTAATTTGGAGCTTCCCTTGAAAAATTTTTAAACCTGTTCGTGGATTATTATAAATTCAGCCCCTATTGGAAGTCCACAAATTCAAGATTAAATTCCATCCAATACCAGCTGTGAATAGCACCTCAATATGCAAACCCAGACTTTTTAAATTTTTTTCAATTAAAAAAGTAGCTACCTGGAAGGAAAAAAATTATACAATCTGAACAAATGCTCACAAATATCCTTGCCTCTTACTGCTTCTCTCCCCATTCTTGGGAGAAAGTGTTGGTTATAAAACTGAGAGAGAGGACAGAGCTGATAGTTAAGTGGGAGCCAAGCACGAAAATGGCTTAGGATGCACTCAATCTTCCCCTGACAGACACATTCTGAAGTGTTAGGCATTGCTAAGCAGTCATCACTGAAGTCTGGTCTTCTGAGTCTCTGTGTAATAGTGTTCATTACTTCTTCTGTCCTGGCAGAAAAATCTACCTGAGAGTCTCAAAGGCCTTTTCCATCCAAGATCTATGATCCAAGATCTATGCTTCTTACTGAGACAGAATAGCCATTGAGCATTCCAGTACTCAGCAGAAGCTTTAAAATATAATTCCCTGGTTCCATAAATGTCCAAATGCTAGAACTGTCTGATGATTAAGAAGCCTGTGTCTGTGTCAAAGGGTAGTCTATTTCCCATAAGTAAACTCTGAGTGGGCAGCAGGGTATCATTTTTAATCCTGTATTTAAACACGTAATACTCAATAGATGTTGTAGGAATTTCTATTGAATTAAAGATAAAGATGTGTCCTTTAATCTGATACGTGTTGTGAGTTATCTTTAAATCCAGACCTCTGATCCCACCCTGTTTTCCGTTGTTTATTTCCATCTCTTATTTTTCATATCCTGAACCTCTGTCTTTCCTCAAGATTTCATCCGATTTTATTTCACGCTCCTCTGATAGTAGAGTACCCTCTGTCGTTCCTACAATCTTCATTTCTTCTTTTGAATTTGACTACCAGAGGTAGCACAATGTCATGTTTAAAAACAGAGCTAGGATTATTTACTTTCAACTGAGTGAATATGGATCCATATGTTCCAAAATATTTGATTTCTGAATCTGTAAAATGGGAAAACCTCAGATTTTCTTGTGAAAACCAAATGAGAGAACATATTATAAAACACCATGCTGTCTGGCAACCGGTGCTCAGCGAATATTCTTTTAGAACTATAGACATAAAATGGATATTTCTCTGATTCAAGTTGATATGGAAAATTAAAATTATAAACTGAAAGGTTATAAAATTGCTACTTCTCTTACAGCAAAAACATTCTGATATCCCATCTCTTCCATCTATACACAAAAATGTGAAAACATAAATCAAGAAAAAATAAAAAATTTGAAACATTATTTTTATCTGTCTTTTATTCCCAACTCCAAAATGACATTGAAACTGAGTCTTGCTTGAAGACTCTTTAAGAATCCAAATTAAAGTTCCTCCATTGTTTTCTGGTGTGAATCTATATCATGTACAACCACAAAAACAAAAGTTCTACCCCATTTGTGTACAATGAATCAAAATGTAGTCTGTAAAAAATTTTTAAAATAAAATCCAAATTCAATAAAATATTTTGTGGATTAATGTGTTTACTTTAATGAATTCTCAGCACCCCTGCTACCCGCCCCCTCAACTTGACAACAAAGCTTTCAGTGAAAGAATCTAATATGTATTTGAAAAAGTATCTGGAAGAAAGAAAAAAGAGCATTACATACTGTTTGCACCGAGTGAATAAATGAACCAAATGAAAAAAAAAATTACTCACCAACACTGGAAGAATCATAATTTACAGAGGTAAAAAGTAAGGGTTAAGAGGTAACGTAACTTGCCTCAGACTTTACAATTAGTAGTCTGTCAAAGTAAGCAGTTGAGGCAGTTTAGAATACAGTTCTGTCTTGCTCTGAAGTTAGTGTTCTTTCCACCCTATCATATCATTTCAGTGATTTCCCATTGGATGTTAAAGTCCTTATTTTTCAAAATAATAAAGCTGAAATCTGAAGCAAACAAATCAACAAACAAAAAAACAAACAAAAAACCAACCTGTATTTACTCTTAGTTTGTAACATACTACAAGTATTTTGGCAAATCTTTAGTTTTCAATATCAATACTCTAGGGCAGTGGTTCTCAACTCAAAATGATTTGGACCCCAGAGACTATTTGGCAATGTATGGAGACATCTTCAATTACCATGGTGAGTAGTAGATACATTACTGGCCTCTAGCTTAGTTGGTAGAAGCTAGGGAAATTGATGCCTGTCTATAATGCACAATCCAGAGCCTTCCAACAAAAATATCAGTGGTGCTAAGAATAAAAATACCTGAGCTAACACCTGCTTTATGGCAAGAGAGATAATTTAAAAGAAACTTCTCATTGGGGGCCAATTTTGTAGGAGATATATATATTAATATTTTAAAGGCAACTGAAAAGATAGAAAAGAATTATCAGTTCAAAATTTGAATAAAGGCAATACTCTAGAGATGTAAGCCTTCTACATAAAACATCTTTGCTTTAAAAGTTTGCTTATCAGAACAACTATTAAGTTAAGATCTGGTTCTGGTAGCCTTTCTGAAAGAATGGAAAAAATCTCAGAGACCACTTACTATGGAGAATCAGTTTATATCCTCCTCTATTATAAGCTGAGAGCCACAGGCTTAGACACAGAATTGCTCTGAACTAGAAGTTAATGAGCTCTGGTGATCGAGATGATCTAGAGAACCTCAAGTTTTCTTTTTTTTTTTTTTTATTGTAAACAAATGGGATACATGTTGTTTCTCTGTTTGTACATGGCATAAAGGCATACCATTTGTGTAATCATAAATTTACATAGAGTAATGTTGTTTGATTCATTCTGTTATTTTTTCCCTTCCCCCCACCCCTCCCACCCCTCTTTACCCTCTATACAGTACTTCCTTCCTCCATACTTTCCCCCCTCCCTAACCCTAACTCTAACCCTAACACTAACCCTTCCCTCCCCCCATTATGTGTCATCCTCCACTTATTAGCGATATCATTCGTCCTTTGGCTTTTTGAGATTGGCTTATCTCACTTAGCATGATATTCTCCAATTTCATCCATTTGCCTGCAAATGCCATAATTTTATCATTCTTTCTGGCTGAGTAATATTCCATTGTATATATATACCACAGTTTCTTTATCCACTCATCAATTGAAGGGAATCTAGATTGGTTCCACAGTCTGGCTATTGTGAATTGAGCAGCTATGAACATTGATGTGGCTGTATCTCTGTAGTATGCTGATTTTAAGTCCTTTGGGTATAGGCCAAGGAGTGGGATAGCTGGGTCAAATGGAGGGTCCATTCCAAGTTTTCTAAGGAATCTCCACACTGCTTTCCAGAGTGGCTGCACTAATTTGCAGTCCCACCAGCAATGTATGAGTTTACCTTTCTCCCCACATCCTCGCCAACACCTGTTGTTGCTCGTATTCTTGATAATCGCCATTCTAATTGGGGTGAGATGGAATCTTAGGGTGGTTTTGATTTGCATTTCTCTTATTACTAGAGATGTTGAACATTTTTCCATATGTTTGTTGATTGCTTGTAGATCTTCTTCTGTGAAGTGTCTATTCATTTCCTTAGCCCATTTGTCAACTGGATTATTTGACTTCTTGGAGTAGAGTTTTTTGAGTTCTTTATAGATTCTGGAGATTAGTGCTCTATCTGAAGTATGATTGGCAAAGATATTCTCCCACTCTGTAGGCTCTTTCTTCGCATTGCTGATAGTTTCCTTTGCTGAGAGAAAGCTTTTTAGTTTGAATCTATCCCAGTGGTTGATTCTAGCTTTTATTTCTTGTGCTATGGGAGTCCTGTTAAGGAAGTCTGATCATAGACCAACAAGATGAAGATTTGGACCTACTTTTTCTTCTATAATCTGCAGGGTCTCTGGTCTGATTCCGAGGTCCTTAATCCATTTTGAGTTTAGTTTCGTGCATGGTGAGAGATATGGGTTTAGTTTCATTCTGTTGCATATGGATTTCCAATTCTCCCAGCACCATTTGTTGAAGAGGCTATCTTTTCTCCATTGCATATTTTTGGCACCTTTGTCTAGTATGAGAAAATTGTATTTATTTGGGTTAGTGTCCGTGTCCTCTATTCTGTACCATTGATCTACCTTTCTATTTTGGTACCAATACCATGCCGTTTTTGTTACTATTGCTTTGTAGTAGAGTTGAAGATCTGGTATTGCAATACCCCCTGTTTCACTCTTCCTGCTAAGGATTGCTTTAGCTATTCTGGGTTTCTTATTCTTCCAGATGAATTTCATAATTGCTGGCTCTATTTCTGTAAGGTACGTCATTGGAATTTTAATTGGAATTGCATTGAATTTGCATAGCACTTTAGGTAGTATGGCCATTTTGACAATATTAATTCTTCCTATCCAAGAACATGGAAGCTCTTTCCATCTTCCAAGGTGTTCTTTAATTTCTTTCTTTAGTGTTGTATAGTTCTCATTGTAGAGGTCTTTCACCTCTTTTGTGAGATTGATTCCCAAGTATTTTATTTTTTTTCGAGGCTATTTTGAATGGGGTAGTTTTCCTAATTTCTCTTTCTGAAGATTCATCACTTATGTATAAAAATGCGTTGGATTTATGGGCATTGATCTTGTAACCTGCTACTTTACTGAATTCACTTATGAGTTCTAAGAGTTTTCTGGTGGAATTTCCAGGTTCCTCTAAATATATAATCATGTCATCAGCGAACAGGGATAGTTTGAGTTCTTCTTTTCCAATTCGTATCCCTTTAATTTCTTTGGTTTGTCTAATTGCTCTGGCCAGAGTCTCAAGAACGATGTTGAATAGAAGTGGTGAAAGAGGGCATCCCTGCCTTGTTCCAGTTTTTAGGGGGAATGCTTTCAGTTTTTCACCATTTAGAATGATATTAGCCATGGGCTTAGCATAAATGGCCTTTACAATGTTAAGGAATGTTCCCACTATCCCTATTTTTTTCTAGTGTTTTGAGCATGAAGGGGTGCTGTATTTTATTGAATGCTTTTTCTGCATCGATTGAAATAATCATGTGATTCTTGACTTTAAGTCTATTAATATGGTGAATTACGTTTATTGGATTCCTGATGTTGAACCAACCTTGCATACCTGGGATGAAGCCCACTTGATCATGGTGCACTATCTTTTTAATATGTTTTTGTATGCGATTTGCTAAAATTTTGTTGAGAATTTTTGCGTCGATGTTCATTAAGGATATTGGTCTGAAATTTTCTTTCCTTGATGAGTCTCTGTCTGGTTTAGGTATCAGTGTGATATTGGCTTCATAGAATGAGTTTGGGAGGGTTCCCTTCTCTTCTATTTTATGGAATACTTTGAGAAGTATTGGAATGAGCTCTTCTTTAAAGGTTTTGTAGAACTCGGCTGAGAACCCATCTGGTCCCGGAATTTTCTTTGTTGGTAGGCTTTTGATGATCTCTTCTATTTCATTGCTTGAAATTGATTTTTTTAAGTTGTGTATGTCCTCCTCGTTCAGTTTAGGCAATTCATATGTCTCTAGAAACCTGTTGATGTCTTCGAAATTTTCTATTTTGTTGGAGTATAGATTTTCAAAATAGATTCTAATTATGTTTTGTATTTCAATCCTGTCTGTTGTGATTTTCCTTGTTCATTCCGAATTTTAGTGATTTGGGTTTTCTCTCGTCTTCTCTTTGTTAGTGTGGCTAAAGATTTATCAATTTTGTTTATTTTTTCGAAGAACCAACTATTTATTTTGTCAATTTTTTGTATTGTTTCTTTTGTTTCAATTTCATTGATTTCAGCTCTGAGTTTAACTATTCCCTGTCTTCTACTACTTTTGGTGCTGTTCTGTTCTTCTTTTTCTAGGGCTTTGAGCTGTAGTGTTAGGTCGTTTGTTTGTTGAGTTTTACTTCTTTTATTAAATGCGCACCATGAAATAAATTTCCCTCTAAGTACTGCTTTCATAGTGTCCCAGAGATTTTGATATGATGTTTCTTTGTTCTCATTTACCTCTAAGAATTTTTTAATTTCCTTCCTAATATCTTCTGTTATCCATTCATCATATAATAGCATATTGTTTAATCTCCAGATGTTGGAATAGTTTCTGTGTTTTACTCTTTCATTGATTTCTAACTTCAATCCATTATGATCTGATAGAATACATGCTAGTGTCTCTATCTTCTTGTATTTGCTAACATTAGCTTTGTGGCATAATATATGGTCTATTTTAGAGAAGGATCCATGTGCTGCTGAGAAGAAAGTGTATTCGCTCTTGGTTGGATGGTATATTCTATAAATGTCCGTTAAGTCTAAATTATTGATTGTGTTATTGAGATCTATGGTTTCTTTGTTCAATTTTTGTCTGGAAGATCTGTCCAGTGGTGAGAGAGGCGTGTTAAAATCACCTAGTATTATTGTGTTATGGTCTATTTCGTTTCTGAAATTGAGAAGGATTTGTTTGACATACATGGATGTTTGACATACATGGATACACTGTTTGGGGCATAGATGTTTATGATTGTTATATCTTGCTGATTTATGCTTCCCTTAAGCAGTATGAAATGACCTTCTTTATCCCTTCTGACTAACTTTGGCTTGAAGTCCACATTATCGGAAATGAGGATGGATACTCCAGCTTTTTTGCTGAGTCCATGTGCATGGGATGTTTTTCCCCATCCTTTCACCTTTAGTCTATGGGTATCTTTTTCTATGAGGTGAGTCTCTTGCAGGCAACATATTGTTGGATCTTTCTTTTTAATCCAGTCTGCTAGTCTATGTCTTTTGATTGATGAATTCAGGCCATTAACATTCAGGGTTATAATAGAGAAATGATTTGGTTTCCCGGTCATTTGGTTCATTTTTTAAATTCTGTTTATTTATTTGTTTGACACAACTTGTTTCCTCCTTTATTTGACAATTCCTTTAGGATAATTCCTCCCTTTGCTGATTTGCTTCTTTGTTTTTCATCTCTTCCTCATGGAATATTTTGCTGAGAATGTTCTGTAATGCTGGCTTTCTTTTTGTAAATTCTTTTAGCTTTTGTTTATCATGGAAGGATTTTATTTCATCGTCAAATTTGAAGGTAAGTTTTGCTGGGTATAAGATTCTTGGTTGGCATCCATTTTCTTTCAGGGCTTGAAAAATGTTGTTCCAGGCCCTTCTAGCTTTCAGGGTCTGGATTGAAAAATCTGCTGATATCCGTATTGGTTTCCCCCTGAATGTAATTTGGTTCTTTTCTCTCACAGCCTTTAAAATTCTGTCTTTATTTTGTATGTTAGGTATTTTCATTATAATGTGCCTTGGTGTGGGTCTGTTGTAATTTTGTGTATTTGGAGTCCTATAAGCCTCTTGAACTTGATTTTCCATTTCATTCTTCAGATTTGGGAAATTTTCTGATATTATTTCATTGAATAAATTGTTCATTCCTTTGGCTTGTTTCTCTAGGCCTTCCTCAATCCCAATAATTCTTAAATTTGGCCTTTTCATGATATCCCATAGTTCTTGTAGATTCTGTTCATGATTTCTTACCATCTTCTCTGTTTGTTCAACTTTGTTTTCAAGGTTAAATATTTTGTCTTCAATGTCTGAGGTTCTGTCTTCCAGGTGTTCTATCCTATTGGATATGCTTTCTATGGAGTTCTTAATTTGGTTTATTGTTTCCTTCATGTCAAGGATTTCTGTTTGTTTTTTTTTTTCAATATCTCTAACTCTTTATTGAAATGATCTTTTGCTTCCTGTATTTGCTCTTTTAACTGTCGATTGGTGCGATCATTCAATGCTTGCATTTGCTCTTTCATCTCATCGTTTGCTTCTCTGATCATTTTAATTATGTACATTCTGAACTCCTTTTCTGTCATTTCTTCTGCCATGCTGTCATTGGGTTTTATTGATGTAACATCTAGATTTGTTTGCAGCATTTTCTTTCCTTGTTTTCTCATACTGTTCAGGTATCAGTGGACCGCTGAGATATTGCAGATTTCCTCTATTGACTTACAATGTCCCTGAAGATTTCTATATATATCCCCCCTTAGCCTTCAGTAGGCTGAAGTCTTGGAGGAAGTTGATAATGCGGTGCTCCACAAGGAAGCTGCCTCTCTAGGAGTGGTGGCCTTCAGGTGGGGTATAATCCCTGCTAGTGGGCAGAGGTGCCTCCACTTGTTGACCAATGGTCATCCAAAGGGGACCTAGGCTGTGGGCTGAGGCAAGGCCTGTTTGGGCCTGAGTCTCTGGTTTTACCGTCCTTGTGGGGAAACCTCCCCCAGCAGGGAAGACTCACCCGGTGGGGAGGTCTCGCTGGTCAGTTCCCTCCTAGAGGTTCCCCTCAATTTACAGCTACCGCCTGGGCTGGGCTGCCTTCCTCTGCAAAGTTCCCAGGGGCCCGGCCCTACCTCCTGGGCCTGGGAGCCTCACCCTTTGCAGATGAATCTCCTTAGGCTGCCCCTCCTCAGAGAATCTGCCCGCAGGCCTGGAACCTTCGCTCCGCCCTAAGCCTGTCTCTGTGCGGCTCTTCCACCCAGAAGCCTCCTAGATCCTGGGACCCTGCTCTGCACCTAATCGCCTGGTTATGCGGCCCCTCCCCTGAGCAGCCACCTGGGGCCCCGAACAATCGCTCTGAGTCCCAGAGACCCGCCACAGGCCTCTTCCTCCAGACAGCCGCCCAGTATTCCGGTGCGGTCACTAGGAGTCCAAGAAACTCACTTCGTGCCTCCTCCCACCAACCACCCGTAGCCCTGGGCAATCAATCACTCCGAGTCGAAGTGACCGTCCCCGTTCCTCCTCCTTCTCCAGATAACCCCCCGGGTGTTCAGGAGCGGTCGCTCTGAGTGGCTCTGAATCCACGTGACCCGCTGCACGCGTCCTCTGGTCAACCACCCGGAACTCTGGTGCGGCCACTCAAGACCAAGCGTCCCACCACGCTTCTCCTCCAGGCAGCCCCCCTGTGTTCAGGAGCTGTCCCTTTAAGTCCAAACAACTCACCACTTGCCTTCTCCTCTGAGCGGCCGCCTGGAGCGCTAATGCAGTCACTGCGAGTCCAAAGGACCCGCCGCGCTCCTCCTCCTCCTCCTCCTCCTCCTCCGGGCAGGCCCCGGTGTTCAGAAGTGGTCTGAGTCCAAACAGCTCGCCACGCAGCCCCTTCTCTGGCAACCGCCTGTAGCTCTGGTGTAGTCACCCCGAATCCAAGTGGCCGCGCTCCTCTTCCTCCTCCTCGTCCTCAGGGCAGGCCCCGGTGTTCAGAAGCAGTCGTTCTGAGTCCAAATAGCTCGCCGCGGAGCTTTTCCTCTGGCAACCGCCTGTAGCTCTGGTGCAGTCACTCCGAATCCAAGTGGCCACGTTCCTCCTCCTCCTCAGGGCAGGCCCCGGTGTCCTCAGTCCACACAGCTCTCCTCGCCACTTCTCCCCTGGGCAGCCGCCGGAGCCCCAGTGGCTGTGCCGAGCGGCCTCCTTTACGGCGCTCCCAGTTGTCCGACTTCACTGCTCCAACGGGGGGAGGGGCGTCTCGCCGGCAGCTCTACTTCACAAAGTTCCCTACGTTCTGGGACCACTGTCCCATCCGGGATGCCTTCCCAACGGGTGAGAGTCACCCGGCTGCTTTGAGTTGGTCCCAAGTGTCTCAATATCTCCTCTTTTGAATCCTGAGTCCTGGAGCAACATGAAATGCAGCCACCCTCTAGGCCGCCATCTTGAAAAAACCAAGTTTTCATTTTTATTAAGATGGTAGCAGCCAAGTTGCTCCACAGAAGCTAATGAACATTTGCTCTTCAAAATGATGAAATTACATTAAGTAATTAAGTATTTAAGATTTTTAGAAATAATTTCTCAACTACAATGACTACCAAACCATCAAAAATAATTTGACTTCTAAATAAACATATTCCATAATAAGATGCTCTAGAAAAAACAGCAACAGAACTGTAGCCAGACAAACTCTGTATGTTAATATTACTAGATACAAAATACAAGCTACCTGTTTCTGCTATGCACCCCCAGAAATGTTGTTCCAGGCTCAATTCTACTTCATCCTAAAAATTACTGTGGTAATCTGAAATAATTGAACTTTTGCATTAACATGCAGCAAACTGTTAACTCAGTCAGAAAGCATAATAACTTTATGGGTAGGAGGAACTCTTGCTCTCAAATTGCCAGGATCTTTAAATCCCAGAAGGTCACTCTCAGCCTCAAACCAGTGGGTCTTGAAGCACTCAACTCATCTGCCTCACTGGCTTTCCAAACAGACCAGTATAGATCCCAAATGTCAGTGACTAGTGTCAGGCATCAATTTGTTGTGCTTTTTTTCTTTTTTTCAAAATTGATATTTGTTTCTTATATCCTCAATCTTGGAATCTATAATTCCTTGATGGTAGAAGCTATTCCCATTCAGGTCATTTATCTTTAATTCTTGGCATTGTGTTTAGCACATAGTATTCAATATATACTAGGGATGAAGATGGTAGATGAGTATGCAAACCCCAAAGAGGTTATTATATAATGTTTCAAGAATAATAATCCAAACTTTTCAGTGAATATTTGTAAGGTACTACCTTATATTTAAAACCAAAAGAAAATTTTAAGACCTAAATATTTTTGTCTGTGGTGATTAAGGAAAGTGGATCTCATATTCAATACCAGAAAAATTTGGTCTTTGCTATGTTGTGGAAGATCTTTGCCACTAAGTGCATTATTTGGATCATAATGATTTTAAAAGCTACTTCTAATCTAGATCTGGCTAAGATCTCTATGGAAAAGAACATTCTATAATCAGAGCTGAAAATGTTCTTTGTATGACCAGGTTTGTGCAAATTCATACAACTTGTTCTGTGTACTGTGAAGAAACATATAACAATTTAGGACAAGAAACAATTGTTGTCTCTTGTAATATTGTAACCATGAGTATTCCTTTGAGAAAAGTAGTTTATTGATGAATTTTTATTTTTGAAATATAAATTATTTCATTCATATATTTGTGTATCAGAATTCTTTAATATGAGTTCTTTTTCTCCCATCTAACGGGGATTTATTGTGCAATTTAATGTGATGAATGTATTATATGAGGTTTCATTCATCTTAAATCATAGAAGACCACTATGCTTGGGTAATTAATACTGCATAGAAATTATTAGGAAACTACCTTATATAGTATGCAATTAATGTCTAAAAACACAGGCATTGCTAAATATGTGAAATATGACTCCCATTTCTTTCTCAGCCAAGGAAATGCTTTGTCATTTGTAGAAGGGAAATCTATCTTTCAGAGTATGCACTGGAATTAAGCACTGATATACACCTAGCTCCAGGGACAGTGCTGGGGATTGAACCCAGGGCCCTGTGCTTGTAAGGCAAGCACTTTACCAACTGAGCTATCTCCCCAGTCCCCTAGTTTTCCATTTTAATATAAATTCATCTAAAACTCTCCTGCATTAGTTTCCTATGGCTGCTGTAATAAGACTATAAATTGAGTGGCTTAAAATAATTAAAACTGTATTGTCCTACAGTCCAACAGGCTAGAAGCCTGAAATCCAGGTAATGGTTGGGCCATGCTGTCTTCAAATTCTCTACAGAACTGTCTTTTTGTTGTTGTTGTTGTTGTTGTTGTTGTTGTTGTTGTTGTGTATTGAACTCAGGAACACTAGACTGCTGACCACATTCCCAGCACTATTTTGTATTTTATTTAGAGACAGGGTCTCACTGTGTTGCTTAGTGCCTTGCCATTGCTGAGGCTGGCTTTGAAGTCAAGATCTTCCTGCCTCAAAGGCCCAAGCTGCTGGAAGGGAACTGTCCTTAATCACTTCTTCAAAACTTTGAAGTCCCAGGTGTTTAGTGGTTTGTGGAAGCACGACTCCAACCAAAACCTCTGTCTTCACAAGGAGTTTTCTCTGCATCTGTGTCCAAATTTCCCTCTTCTTATGAGTGAGGGCAGTCATGCTGGGTTAAGGGCTTGTCCTACTTCAGTATGATCTCATCTAATTAAATCTGAAGAAACCCCATTCCAAATAAGGTCACATTCAAAGGTACCGTGAGTTAGAATTTCAGCTGGTCTTTCAGGGAGACAACTTCTTAACAATGACAATAACAACTCCTTAGTAGTAGCAAAGCAGAATCAGGCTGAATCATCTTTGTTCTTTAAATTGTCTGAACATCAAGGGATTCTTTTCTGATTTCCTCATAGAAACATGCCTGGCTGCAACTGGAGAAAGAGCTACAATTTTGTAGGGCACTGAAGCAAACAGGAAAACACATCTCTGTCTACTTTCAACTTGAGTGAACAAAAGTTCTCTGCAGAAGGCAGATACCCCCAAACACCAGAGAATAGAATTTCAGAGGTATTGTGGCTCTAATCTTGAGGCTGAATTCTAACATGTGAGAAAAATCAGTCCCCAGCTCAGCCTAGCTCTTCCTCGAAAGTACAGACCCATGCAATTGTTCACTTTCCCTGTTTCCCATCATCCATTTCCTCACATTTAGTGGTTTTTTTTGTGTGTGTGTGTGTGTGTGTGGGGGGGTTTCATAGCTAGAAATTCAATAGTAATAAGGTTGTCTGAGCATAAGAGTGTAATAAAGTTGTAAAGAGGCAGTAAAAATAGTCAAGTAAATATCAAAGGAGTTAGGAGAGGAAATGCCATTCACTGAGATGGTTCACAGGTTACATCACTTAATCCTCACAATAAGGAAGTTTGTTCTGGGATTATGCCATTTGAGGAAGCGGAATGGCTGTCCTCATATTGCAGACCATGTCAGGAATTACTGTCCTGCTACTGTGGCCACTCATGCCTGTGTTAAAGTATGGGGGAGGGCGTGTGGGATTGAAGGAATGATTCATTCAATAAACACGCTTCATTAAAGAGGACATAGGAAACTGTGGTTCTGGAGACTTCCCAGGGTTGACATGAAAACCCGTTGCTACAAGGGCCAGGTACCATACAACATGTGCAGTTTCTTTCAGTGTTCACACCAATGATTTGCACCCTTTTATGGCTCTTTTGAAGGCGATTGTTTTATTGTTTACATTCTCATCTGTGATTATTCTGCACTTCATCTCCATATCTTGCTTTATTGGAAATGTTGTTTCTTTTCCTTTGTTGGAGGGTCCTTACAGATTCCCCCACTCCTCCACTTCAGTTTTGGACAAGTTACATGGAAACTTCCTCCTCAGAAGAGATACAATGTGTGTTTGTATTATTCAAGTTCTGAAGAGAAAATGTATCCATGTCTTTTTTTAGAGCGGAAAAAGAATAACTAGGGAAAAAAAGGTGCAGGTGCAGTACAATGTATTTTAACTTATCATAAATGAGAAATGTTGCAAATATTATTAAGTTTAAAAGCATAGAATGAATGCATTGCTTGCCAGGTCACATTTAAACAGTTCATACCTAGAGGACTGTCCAAGCTATCACTGACCTTGGCAATGAGACAAGAGTAACATTTTTAAAAGGATAAAGTGTTCTTGAAAAATATCCCAGAGGAATTGGATGTGGCCTCATCGTTTCCATCACTTTCCATATTCCTTTGCCTATTTCTCTTCTTCTGCCAAATTATAGGGAATCTTTGAAAATAAATGTAGGGAAAATGTCATTTCTAATTCCATGTTTTGGTTATTGCTGTTACTTGATAGAGTCACCATGGAAATAATTTTTTGAGGATGTGCATGCCTTTTATGTCTCTTGAAGTCAGGTGATAGAAAAGACCATATATTAAGAACAAAGAAAACCACAAAACTCTGACCTGAATCTGGAGATCAGATCCTAGAAGCAATTTTTCTTTGTGTTTGTTTGCTTACTATGTCAATGATCTGGCAAGCTTGTTCTTGTTCACACACAAAAAAGTATTTCAAGCAATTAAACAAAAGAATGAATGAGTGAACTAATGAATAAATGTATAAAGAATATAAAATGTATTTAATGTTATGGTTTTCTCTTCTTTGTAGATTATATACTCCATTTTAGGGCTTGAAACGTAATGTGTTCAATGAAATCATGGCAATATTAGATAGTAATATTCTGAAATATTATTTCCTAGAAAAATTAAAATTGAGAAATTTCTAGGTCCCTGTAGTGGTTTTTTTTTTTTTGTTTATTTGTTTGTTTTTGTTTTTGTTTTTGTTTGTTTGTTTTTTAAACTGGCACTTTATATGTGAAGTTCAGAGGTCACATGATACTCACTGGTGAGTTGACTGCTCTGGACCTTTGAAGTAGCCACTTCCATTCTAAAATTCTTTGCTTGGGCAAGAAATTTCGTAGCTGATTACAAAACAGCCTGGCAATTGCTTTGCAACATTGAGAGCCACTCAGCTATTCTGATGAATAACTATAAAATGACACTTATTTCATTGAACTAAACCACCCGATGACCCTTGGAGGAAAAGACAACAAATGACATGGAGATATGCTAGTTCAGTCATGTGGATTGTTGTGATTACTATAATATCTAAATAAATTGAGTGAATTCACCTCATTATTGCCATAGTAGAAGGACAAATATAAGAGAGTCAAGCATGTGAAAAAGAACTTTGAGATTTTTTTTTTTTTCAATGAGGAGAAATTCTTCAGATTAAATGCATCCTCCAAGTCTTCCATGGAATAAATCCACCCCCAAATTGTATTTGGATAGTATATATTGAGTTCCTGTTATGGGCAGGCAGCATAGTGCCAAGGGGCTTTAAATCATAATAAACAAGACAAACTCCTGATTTTACAGAGTTTATTTTCCAGTGACATGCCTCCCTGTGAATCAAGTACAAAGCAAAGATCCTAAAAGATGTCCACAAAGGAAGAAAGAAAGATTATTTATGAAAGTAATAATGTCGTCGATTTTCCAGATTCTTAAGTACCTGACAATATTATTAGAAATGCTTTCAAAATTCTGAGGGAACATTATTTTGAACTGAGAGTTCTATTACTAGTTAAGAGAGCCACCAAAGGATAAGTCTCATTTGGAAACACAAGGGACACACTGTTTATTCTTCCTTTCTGCAGTCTTTCACACTCCAGTTGAAGGATTTTCTGTGCTAGTCCTTAGAACATTTCAGAAAGATTTTATAGGCTTTTATTCTCTTTTATGTATTAAAGAGCAGTCTCTCATTGTTCAGGTATTAAGGCTGCCAGTCTCATGGTAGTGTATGCAACCTAGAAACTTCTGTTCTTCCCATCCTCCTCCTACCCCACCAACACACACACACACACACACACACACACACACACACACACACACACTTCAACTATTCAGGTCTCAGAGGTATGGAGCTAGGAAACAGGAAGTAGGAAGGGGAACAATGTTTTCTCTCTCTCCTTCATCCTACCTCTTCCCCAAATATTTCTTCTCCATCTGAAAACTCCAAAATGGACAAAGGTAGCCCAAGTGGAAGGAGCAATAGATGTTGCCTGAATGCCCGTAGCCTTTCTCTGTTTACATTAGTTATGAAACAGCACGGGGAAGGGCTCAGAGAACTCACTTTGTTTGGTGAGCCCAACTAGTTTATCCCCACAACATAACATAACCACAGATTCTGATGTTGGATACTACAGTTTAAAAGGACCTTCACCTTTGCCCTGTCATCTGAACCTCACATTTTTTTTTTTTTTTTTCGTGAAATGGGCAGGTCAAATATTTTTATTCCTATGCTATGCAGTAGACAATGGAGCTTCAGCCACCTCTGTGACCAGCCCTGGGCACAGGTAAAGAGCAGAGCAGAAATTTATCTTGCATTTTGGACTGCAAACCCTTCTTTTCGTATATTCTCTGTCTTTTCATTTCCTAAACTGAAAATCATTATGAGGATTTTCCTTAATGCAAGGTCATGGGGAATCTCTACACAGGCTTACAGATTGCATTCAAATCCAAAAGTAGAGAAAGCACTCAACTCTGGCATCTTCCTTTATTCCTGGTTCTAAGACATGCCTGACAACTAAGGGCATGTGTACAGGAGTGTGACATGTTCATCTAGGCATACAATATGCTTTCCATGTCACATATGGAAAGTCCTAGAATGTCCTAGTTCTCCACCTGCATAGCTTGCTGTTTTTGCTTTTTTATTGGATGTGTATTTGAGTAACATTTATTAGTGTGTCCAAAGCAAAAGTTTAAGAACTTCACATGAGGAACTCATTTAATCTTCCCAATGCAAAACTGTATGAAGCTTTACTAATGTTCTCCTCTTACAGATAAGAGAACCGAGGTATACGGCAGATAAGTCACTTTCCCACAGTCACTTAGCTACAAGATAGAAACAACCATATAGTCTGAACTGGTTCCATATAGTCAGTGCTCAGCTTGTGCCTTGTGAAGTCTATACCTTTATGTTAAATTAGAAATAAGTTATAATAAACCAGTTATGAAAATCATCTCACAAATTCATCTGACTTGCTGATGGGTTATTAAGGAAACTTGTGAAACCATAAAATAAAGGTTGTCTTTTGAATTGCCTTACATCACCAGACTCCTTACATCCTGTTTCCTCCTTGCAATTAATGCCAGAAATTCACAGAAACAGAGTCTGTGTGTCAAAAGGAATTTGAGACATTATCCAGTCTAGCATCATTCCACCGTGGAACTCTTTATTGAAACTTTCCTATCATATCTGACTGCTGCTCTAAGATTTGGACAGGACAGAGATCTCTCATTGTAGAAGTAGATCATTTTCATAACTAGGCTGTGCTAATTATTGAAAAATGTCTTTACATAATGTTGCAATTTTCTTCACTGGAATTTCTACCTAGTTCTATTTTTGGAAGAACAAAAACAATTCTATTTTTCTTCTTTCAACATAACAACCCCCAAAATGGAAGCTTACACTGGACTGGTCATTTACCTTCAAAAACTCCCAATATGATCCTTAAAGTCTGAAATGTCCAGTTATCACAGTTCTTCAAATGAGATGAATGAGATCCATTTTGTGCAAAGTAAGGTCAGACTGGTATCTACTTAATTTTAGGTATTGGTCCTCAATTAAAATAATTAAATAAATTGATTTTGGTGGCCACAATCCTCCACTGATTCACATTCATCTCAGAGGTGATTTTAAAAAGGAAATGATTTAACAACTCCTAAAGGATTAGCCTCATGCCTAACAAATAATAAGTGCTCAATAACTAATAGTGAATTTTATTATCACCTAAATTTCATAATTTGGAATTTGGCCTTTTATTTCATGCTGACCTTTCAACTTATTAATTCTCTCTGAGGTTTTGTCATTCTCAAAATTTTTAAGTATGTCTTAAAGTATGGCTTCATCAAAGGTGAAAATTAAAGCATAAAATTGCCAGAGCCAGTAGCTAAGCACCAAGGTCTAATTTTGGGATGACTCTCATGCACCCTGTCTATTTTTTGAAAGCATTACAGGATATTTGTCCTTCCTTACATGTTTTTGCATGTCTAATCTTTACATGAGTCTGTGTCTGTTCCTCTTCTCTCTTTTATAAGGATGCTTGTCAATTAGATTTAAGACATCCAGATAATGCAGGATGTCCTCACCTTGATATCCTTAATTGTATATCCAAAGAGGCTTGTTTTTGAAACAATCATTTGCAGGTTCAAGCGTTAGCATCTGCCCCTTTGCAATAAAAGACCATCATCCTGTGACCCCACCCCCCCGTGACCTCAACTCTCTCTCCACCCCACATCATTTAAGCTCTTTCAGACATCCTTGCTAGATTCTTAAACTATTTTATTTTAAAAGTTAATAAAGGAAACTATAACATTTTTGATCAGATATGCCAAAAAATTCTTAGCAGTTACATTGTTCCTTTGTTTAATTTAAATGCTTAAAGTTTTTAATTAGACCTTTTCCAGTTGAAAAGTCTTTACTGGTTTGTGGAAGAATCAAAGAAAGATCTTTCTTCATGTAAGTGGATGTCTAAGACACAAATCACTTTTTTTTTTGGTACCAAGTATTGAACCCAGGGGTGCTTAACCACTGAGCAACAACCCCCAGCCCTTTAATTTTTTTCTCTTTTTCTTTTCTTTTTTTTTATTTAGAGACAGGGACTCACTAAGTTGCTTAGAGTTTTGCTAATTTGATGAGGTTGGCTGGCTGGCTTTGAACTTTTGATCCTCCTGCCTCAGCCTCATGAGACACTGCGATTGCAAGCATGTGCCAACAGGTCATTATGAAAATTCCTTATAACATCTCTATAAAAGGAAAGATAAATGCATCCTGTCAGAATTTTTCTTTTTTTTTTTAATTTACTTTTGCTTACTTAAAATTGTTATAGTAATTACTCTGAACTCTTTAAGGGATCTCCACAAACCTCTGCATTACAAAATAATGTAACTTCTGGAGTAGAATTTCCTAAGTTTAAATTCTGCCAACTCTGCTTAGTCTATGACTTCCACAGTTTAGATCTGGAATGTCCCCTTAAAGCTCCACATGTAAAGGCTTGGACTTCAACTTGGTGCTCTCAGGAGGTGGTGGAGATTTTAAGAAGTGAGGCCCAGTAGGAGGTTCCAGGTCATTAGAGATGAGCCCTCAAATATATGCTGGGACTGCAGTATCTTCTGCTCCTTTCCACTTTCCAGCCAGGAAGTCAGCCGCTTTGCTTAGCCCCACAGTTCCTAATGATCAGCTGTCTTACCACAGGCCTGAAGCACCAGGCTTAACTAACTGATCACAGACTGAAACCTCCCAAACTCTGAACCAAAATAAACCTTTCCTTTTAAGTTGATTGTCTCAGGTATTTGTTTCAGTAAAAGAAAGCTGACTAATGGTGACCTTGGGAAAACCATGTGATCTTACAAACTCAGTTTTCTCATCTGTAAAACAGAGTAAATATAATTCTTACTTATAAAATGTTATGAGGACTAAAGGGGATCATGTGCATAACATACTTAGCACAGTATCTGGCACACTGTAAATGCTTAAATAATTCAGGTCCTTGTTTTGGTTATTATTGAACTCAAAAATGAATGCACTACCATTTGTACAATAAGTGTTATTCTGTGCCCAAACTTGATGCTTAGTTAAAGGTTATTACGTTTCACACTACTAATATTTCCTGATTACAGCCCAACCCTCTCCTTCCCACCTTTCCCTTCTGCCTAACTGCTAAGTTCCATCATTGATTCATGACTTGCTTATTATCCCAATATGACACCTTGACTCCAATTGTCCCATTCTTTAATTGTAAAAAAAAAATCTTTGTCTATTCCTTCTAGTTTCCCCTGTCAGAGAATTTGGGTCGGGCATCTAGTGCTTAGGAAAATGAACTTTCCTTGGTAAGCCTGAAATCAAGTTTATTTATTCTCTTATACATCCATCCCATGTGTGCTAACATTACTTTATAATATGTTGGAAATAGTTTGGTCAGAGCAGTAAAAGCAATGCACTAGCGGATTTGTCTAGGCATGTGAACTTAATTTTTAAACATCTTTCTGAGACCAGCCTGGTTTTAATAATATTCTCTGGAAGCATGTGGAGCTGAAGGGAACTAAATATTTCATTCTGCTTAGGAATTGGCAATCACTTTTATTCATCAAAAAAATATGCTTTATAAAATTAGGGAAACTTCCAGTGATGAACAAGTTCAGGAATTGAAATGAGACATGCCCCCCAACCTTAGAGCTGAACTGAAGAGGTGTCGCACAAGTCAGAGGGAAGCTAAAATAACACCTAAGTTACACAAAAACAGTAAGGAGCTCTGGGAGACGTAGTTAGCGGATGGATCCTTGCAAGAAACAGAAACAGCATCCCATAAAAAGAGCCCACCAGGACCGGTGCCATGGTGTAGGGCTCAGCTTGTGGATGCCATTCCAGAGGTGTCTTACTCTTTTTTGTGTTGTTCTGTTCCTAATCTAACATCACTAATGATGGACTGCATAGCAACAGTGTGTACAGGGGCTTGCAGGGTGGCTGGGGATTCACCCTAGCAGCAGAACCAGCTGTGCAAGGGGCTGATATAATGTGTGTAAACAGGTCAGTCCCTCAGTATTTTCTAACTCCCACTTTCTGGGCCAGATGATTGCAGCTGACATTAACATCTCTTTTAAAAGAGAGGAGGATGGAACAGAGGAAACCATAGGTTTCCTGTGGAGTCTAACATTACCTGCAATGGGGTGAGATGAAAAAAGTTGAGGTTTGGCTCAAAGCCAAGGCTCTCTGCCCTGAGGCATACCTCTAAGCTCTGCTCCTGAATTCATGAGATGACAACAAACTAGGGTTTAGGTGTTTTCCCCTCCTCCAGGACTAGGGTCATGAAAGAAACATAGCAAATTGAACCATTTTTTATAGAAGAAGTATTCATAGCCTTGAAAAATGAGAAATTTAAACAAGAATAAGAAATATTTCAATATGTATGAGAAAGTATTAGAAACATTGAGCAAAAAGTTTTTAAAAATCAGTGGAAGATATTAGGTATGACGGTGCAACTGCTAAAATACAATTAATTGTATGGATTGGAAATCGGACTATGCATACATTACAAATAAATCAGTGGGCTGGGAGATTTAACTGATGATCTCTTCCAACAGGCAAAGGAAGACACAAAAGATGGAAAAAATGAGATGGAAAAGAGGAGTGCAAATGTTAGCGCCCAGAGCAGTTCAAGAGGAATTGAAATTAAAAAACAAAAAATTGCAAGATCACATGATTAAGAATTTTTCATAATGAAAAATTAAAAAAAGATGGAAATCCTCAGAATGAAATAGCTTATTAACGTTCTTTTTAAAAATGCAGAGACCTGGTAAGATGTTGGCAAGTTGCAGTTTATTTATCAAGAAATCAGAATGGTTTTAACATCAGATTTCTTGAGCCCGGCATGAGAGAAGGTGGTAAGATAATATTTTCAAAGTGTTGGAAGAAAATGATTTTGAATCTAGCATTTTATATTCTGTAAAAACTGACATTTAAATATCAAGGTGATACAAAAATATTTTAGCAGATGGGTGACTGTAACATTTTAGCATAGGAAAACTTTCTTTACTATTACTCTCCATACCAACCATGGAAGGAATGATCCAGGAAGGAGACACAAGGTAAATGAAGTAGGTAAAAGAATTAACTAAGTGAAACTTATCATCCTCTAAATAACAATTTCCCTTGCAGCAAACCCATGAAAATCCCAAAGTACTATGCCCCAAGGGAAGGTGTTGGTGGGAACAGAGAGAACATTAAGTTACTTACTTGGCTTGGAGAAAACAGGTATTACAAGACCTAAATGAATGTTAATATGGATAATCATTAGATGAATAAAGATAATAGTCATAATGTTTGAAACTCCACTAACAGAAACTGATCTCCCAAGAGAAGGCAGGGAAGGAGGAAAAAAAAAAAAAAAAAAAAGGCTTGATTAATAAAAAACATGAAATAAAATGGCAGAACAAAGACTGAATGGAACAATAGTTTCTGCAAGAGTCTAAACTCATGAATGAAAAAAAAAGACTCTCATCGGGTTTTTAAAATAACTTTAAGGCATATGTGACTTATAAAAGACACTTTAAATAAAAGAATCTATAAAGTATATAAATGAAGAGATGGAAAAAAATATATACCAGGTAAATACAAAGAATACCATCTTGAAAAGTACATAGGAATTTTAATATTAGTTCAAGTTAAAACACATTAAAATAAATAGGGAAAAATTATATGCTGATGAAAAAACTCTAAAGGAGGTAGATATAATTAAAATAAGTATATATGCCACTTTTAAATATAAAATATATTTAAAAATTGCAATGTTCATTAGAAAATTTAAAAATTATGATTAGAGATTTGAGGTATTCTAAAATTTATAGATTAAAATGTAAAAACAGGGGGCTGGGCTCCATGGCAGAGCACTCGCCTAGCATGTGTAAGGCACTGGGTTCAATCCTCAGCACCACATAAAAATAAACAAGTAAAAGAAAAAGGTATTGTGTCCACCTACAACTAAAAAAAATAAAAAAAAATGTAAAGTTAGAGTTCTGGTAAATCTGAATACTACAATCAATAAACTTGTGAATATATATATTACATTTAACAAAGACAGAGATGCATTGTTTTGAGTCATAAAAGGCAGACTTATACTAGGTCACAAAGGAAGCTTCTATAAATTCCAGAGAATCAACATCATGCAAACTATGATGCAAACCATAATGCTACAAAGTTAGAAATCAATAACAAAAGATAGCTAAAATAGTCCCATATGTTTGCAAAGTAAAAAACAGACTACTAAATTACCCTTGGGTTAAAAAAGCAGTTGCAATGTAAATTATAAGCAATATAAAGCTGAATGACAATGAGATCACCACATTTAAAATTTATGTTGAAAAACCTAAAGCAATACTTAGAGAAAAATTTGAAGTTTTGATTGTGTGTGTGTGTGTGTGTGTGTGTGTGTGTGTGTGAATATGTGTGCGTGTGTGTGTGTGTGTGTGCTCCTTTGTGCCTCTTTTGATTATTTCTCTTTTTCCTCCAAGACTTCCTAATGGTAGAGCACTTTGCGCTTAATTTCTGTTTCTTTCCTTTGTATACATTCTGGAAATTTCATATACTCTCATGGTTTGAAATGCTGCCATATGTTTCCAAATTTATATCTCCATTCTCAAAGACTAGATTTGTATATCCAACTACCAAGTCTGCATTTCCCTTTGATGTTTACGAGACACCCAAACCTAAAATATTCCTAACATAAATCCTGGGTTTCTTCCCTAAACCTAGTTCACCAGCAATCATCCACATCTTGGCTTAATAGCAACTGCCTCCTTGAAGTTGCTCAAGTAAAAATCCTTGAATCATCATCTCCTTCTCTTTCTCTCACATCCTACATCCAATAAGTCTATACATCTTATTATCTCAATCTTTAAAACATATTCATGACCTGATCATTTTGAACCGTCTCCACCACTCTTACCCTAGGCCAGATAATATAAGATGTCCCACACAGCCTCTGCTCTTATCCCTTTATATCTATTCTCAGCACTCTAGCAGAGTTATAGATTGTAGGCCAGATACTGTCACTCAGTTCTCTGCTCAAACCTTGGGCACATCTTCACTTTCACTCAGAATAAATGCTAAAGTCCTTAAAAGGATCCTTATAAGATCACACATTCTCTGCATCTCCAACTCCTCTTCTCTAAAATTTCTCCTTCTGTTCCTTCCCCTCATACACTCCATCCTACCACAATGGCCTTCCTGCTGTTCTTTGTGCATATGCCAGCACTGGGGTTTTTCCATAAGCTTTTTCCCTCTACCTCAAATTCTCTTTTTCTCCTAAATACTTCATTGTGATTTGGACATGAGGCATCAACCTCCAAATCTCATGTGACGGTGCAGGAATGTTCAGAGGTGCAAAGATTGGATCATGTCACCTGTACCAATCAGTGGATTAATCCATTAGATGGATGAATAATTTGAACGGATCTCTGGGTGGTAACTGTAGGTAGGTATAGCATGGCTGGAGGAAGTAGCCCTGTGGGGGGTGTGCCCTTTGTGGTTGTGTACCTTGTCCCTTGCTTGTCACACTCTCTCTGCTTCCCAGCTGCCATAAGCTGAGGTGCTTTCCTCTACCATGCCCTTCTAGCATGATGCTTGGCCTTATCCCAGGTCCAGAGCAATGGAGTCGTCCAACCATGGACCAAAACCTTTGAAACTATGAGCTAAAATGAACATTTTCTCCACTAAGTTGTTCTTGTCAGGTATTTTGGTCACAGTGATGAAAAACTAATACACACCTGTTTGAACAACTCTCCACCTTCAAGTCTTTGTTCAAATCTGACTACTTCATGGAGCTTTATCATGACCATCCTATTTAATTCTGCAAATTACCCCCTCACAGTATGCTTAATTCCCCTTACCCCCTTACTATAGTCTAGTTTTTCTCCTGTCCATAAAAATGATCACTCTATGAGTTAAAATTTCTATAAAAATTCCAGCAGGAATTTTGAAAGGAAATATATAATATATACATACATTTATATATAATTTACTTTGATTTTATATTATAAAAATTTCTTTGGTTTTCAAATGTTCTAAAAATGTTCAGAATATAAGCATGAATTAAGTAAATGAGAAAGGCTTAAATTTATATATCTTTACCTATAAATGATAGGTCACAATTTTCCACTGACTGTATAGCAAAACCTCAATATCAAATAACGTGATTACAAAGTTAGGGAAACCATAGCTGGTACAGCTATTCTAGTAGTAATTAGATAGTTTAAGCTAATGAATATGCTTAGACTCTTTTATCAACTTTCTCTTTCTGAGTTTATAAAAAAAAAATCCCATACAGGTCTAAAAGAGATCAGGTGAAGGGCATGTCATAGCATTCTTCATGATACAAGGAACTGGAGAGAACCTAAGTGTGTAGTAGTACAAGAACTATTGCAAATCAATTGCTCTTCACCAATACACAATTTCCCTCCTTACTACAGAAACAAGAGTTAACAGGAAATCTGGAGTACAAAGCTAAGAAATAGAGGGAAAAATAACAGGATCGTGGGTTGATTCCTACTGGGTCGTATCATAAGATCAGTTTCATTAAGATACTACCACTGGCCCCCCACCCTGGGCGTTAGACCCTACCACCACTGGACTCATGTTTTCACTGCTGCCACTAGGCTTGTGAGAGAGAAAGGACAAAGGTCCTACTGTGCTCTCTTCAAAGTGCAAGGTGGATGGTGTTTTCACCAAGTCTCCCAGTCAGGAGGGGAAGGAAGTTCCTTACGACAGGGAGAAAGTACTGGCATGGGACAAAATGAAAAAGATGAATGTCTAATGGCCCTTTCTTTTGGAAGCTCTTTGTCCACATATAAAATCTATCCCCTATTCAGAAATTGCAAAATGGTCCCTGACTGAGATACCAAACATCATGGACTCCCAGAGAAAGAGTTTCAAAATTATCAATCATAAGCTACTACATCTGGCTCAGATCTGAACAACAGAGTAAGGTCAATCCCTTGCTTTCTTCTTTTGATAGTCTGCCAGTTACAGACAAAATTGTGTCCCTTACACAACACTGAGGAAATTTCAATGAATAAAAAAGAAAATATTTAAAATCTGTAAATAAATATATATCACAACAAGGTACAATAAGACTAGAGTCCTCATTTGTACAATGATCACAAACCCATTTTATAATAATTTGAATTTCCTCTTGCCTGTGTCCAAAGCCTGAATTTATTGGGGATTATCTGATTGGTAGTTTTACCCAAAAAGTCTCTTGATGGATCTAAGCTCCTTTTTGTTCTATCTTTATGGATTTGACTTAGGTTTCTACTAATTTACTTATTTATTTATTTATTATATTTATTGTAAACAAATGGGATACATGTTGTTTCTCTATTTGTACATGGAGTCAAGGCATACCATTTGTATAATGATAAATTTACATAGGGTAATGTTGTTTGATTCTGTTATTTTTTCCCTTCCCCCCACCCCTCCCACCCCTTTTTTCCCTCTATACAGTCCTTCCTTCCTCCATTCTTATCACCCTCCTTATCCCTAACCCTAAACCTAACCCTAACCCTAATGCTAACCCCTCCCACTCCCCCATTATATGTCCTCATCCGCTTATCAGCGAGATCATTCGTCCTTTAGTTTTTTGAGATTGGCTTATCTCACTTAGGATGATATTCTCCAATTTCATCCATTTGCCTGCAAATGCCATAATTTTATCATTCTTCATGGCAGAGTAATATTCCATTGCATATATATGCCACAGTTTCTTTATCCATTCATCAACTGAAGGGAATCTAGATTGGTTCCACAATCTGGCTATGGTGAATTGAGCAGCAAGGAACATTGATGTGGCTGTATCTCTGAAGTATGCTGATTTTAAGTCCTTTGGGTATAGGCCAAGGAGTGTGATAGCTGGGTCAAATGGAGGGTCCATTCCAAGCTTTCTGAGGAATCTCCATACTGCTTTCCAGAGTGGCTGCACTAATTTGCAATGTATGAGTGTAGCTTTTTCCCCACATCCTCGCCAACACCTATTGTTGCTTGTGTTCTTGATAATCGCCATTCTAATTTGGGGTGAGATGAAATCTTAGGGTAGTTTTGATTTGCATTTCTCTTATTACTAGAGATGTTGAACATTTTTTCGTGTATCTGTTGATTGCTTGTACATCTTCTTAGAGAGTGTCTGCTCATTTCCTTAGCCCATTTGTCAATTGGATTATTTGTATTCTTGGTGTAGAGTTTTTTGAGTTCTTTATAGATTCTGGAAATTAGTGCTCTATCTGAAGTACGAGTGGATTGAAAGTGGAACCATGGTAAGAAATGCTGGGAGATGACCTGGATTATTTTCATAAGCTTCCTTTTTCAAATATGTTGCAGTAGCCCTATTTGCCCTTGATGATAAGAATTAATCATTTCAGCTAATTGTGGACTCAAGTTACTTATTACCGAGTAATAAGGGCTGAGACCCAATGCTTGCATTACCGCCTGGACAAGCTAGGGAGCCATCTCTTGCTCTGAACCCAACCAAGCCTGACCATCCAAAGCATTCCATTCAAATGGGACCTACATTCCTTCTCTCATGCAGAAAGGTCCTTAAATATTGTGAGAATAAAACATAAAGAAAAAATTCCCGGTTGCTTGGTGGGTGTGTGTATTCTGTGTTAAGTCTTGTTGGATGACCATTGCATTTGAATAGGTAGTTTTAGGTCCCCTTTCATAGCATTCATTATTCTTACCAAGGTATCCAGAGTTCCCATTATTTATTGCTCCTTGGAGTCTATCACATGATGTCATAAATGTAGTGGAGCAGACTGATAACCCTTGAGTTAATGAGATCATCAAAGTCCTTGAAAACAAAATAAAACTCAGAGAGAGAAAATACCCCTAAGTTAAGATGGTGAAAGTCTTATAGCTGTCCTTGTCATTCAGAAAGAAACTATTTCTGGTATTCTTTGCTTGCTGACATAGTTCAAGGAGCTAGGTTACTTTGCTCCTGTATTGCATTCATATGTTTTATAGGAAGTGCATGCATCAATGGGTTCATATATGTTTTTTACATCTTCCCAAGATGTAATCACTGATTTTTAATTAATTCTTGTGGTTGGGAGAGAGTTGCTTATTCAAAAAGTGTGTGTGTGTGTATAGAAATAGATATAGAAATTAAAATTATATGCACACACACACACACACACACACACACACACACACACCTGTAAGTGTATTTATTCTGAATATTTACTCAGGTTTGTAGAAATAAGCATGGTGTAGGTTCTTTGTCCTGATGGACGTACAGTACAACTTAGACCCAAATCCATTTATAATTTTACCTTGATATCATTTTATATTGATATCTTCACTCTGATCAGTGAACTGAAAAGTCATTCTGGGTCCCCATAAGTTATTTAAATTCAAAGTTACCATTCACTGAGGTACTTGGGTAGTAATTTTCCAGTGCAGAGTTTGATGGATAAAGAGATGGGTGTTCCTTTGGAAAAGTCTAGGAGGAACATTCATTATATTTTTCTATGATTTTAATATAGGCCCACTTCTACATATTAAGGTTTTCATCCTGACTTTGCATCACTGGTGCACATAGAAAATACAGCATATCTGAGACAACAGAGAAATCAGCAGAGTTGGATGTGCTTGTCCCCGATGTTCATATGACACGTACGAAGCCCTGTTGATTCCTTTAAAGATGAGTGGAACAGTGCCTTAACACCTTTGCAAGGCACACCAATGTGTTATGCTCACCAAGTAGGAAATTCTGCTCCAAAATACCTGATCTCCCCTCCATTCAACTCTGGATCTGTGAACCAGCTCAAATATGGAAGTTATGTGTACAAGTCAAGTTCATGATGACTTATGCTGGGCTTCTACTCAGTAACATTTTTAGGCTAAAAAAAAAAAAATATGTCACAGTACCTGAATGCTCATTTATTTAAGAAATGAGGATTTGATGCAAATTAACCTCAGTGAAAAGGTTTCTAGGCCAGGCATGGTGACACATACCTGTAATGCCAGCCACTTGGGAGGCTGAGGCAAGAGGATTACATGTGCATAAACAGCCTCAGCAACTCAGTGAGACCCAGTCTCAAAATAAAAAATAAAAAGGGCTGGTGATGTACCTCAGTGGTAAACATGCCCCTGGTTTCAATCATCAGTACCAAAAACAAACAAACAGACACAAACAAAATAAATAAGTAAATAAAAAGTTTCTTCAGGCCGATTCATTCTGATTAACCCACCAGCCTGGCTGTTGGTTTAGGTGGCCACATTTACTTTTGGTCGCCATGTTGAAATTCCTTTACTTTGTTAGGATGTTTCAAGATCTTCTTGTACTAGATTTTTATGGACACCATGAACTGGGTGACTTAAGAAGTAGACATTTATTTGTTACATATATGAAGTCTGAGATCAGAGTGCAGGCCAACTGGGTTTCCAGAGAAGGCTCCCATCCTGGCTTGCAGAGGGCCACCGACCCACTATATCCTCAGATGATGGCATGAGAGAGAGAGAGAGGATACAATGAAGAGACAGAGAGAGGCAGTATGATAGTTGTTTGGTTCTCTTAGTGTCTCTCGAGGGCACTAATCCCATCACAAGAATCCCACCTTCAAAAATCTACTTTAAACCTAATTATCTCCCAAGGATTCCTCCTCCAAAAATCATTACATTGGGGTTAGAGTTTCAATATATGAATTTTGGAGAACACAGTTCTGTCCATGCCACATCCTGTGATTCTTGAAATTAGGGATCTCGTTCCTGCTGGGAGATTTCCAACCAGTCTTTGAAGAAGAGTTGCCATAAAGAACTTATCAAAGATTCTCTGACCCTCTCCTTACTGGCATATTTCTCAAAACCTTAATAAGAAAAATATTTTGTGCCATTTGAGGGGACATATTTGGGGAAAAGGTTTGTATATATGGAACTCACTTTTAACATTCATATCTCCCAAAATATTTGGATTGTTTCCTTACATTAACAAGGTAATTCTGGTATATCAACTTTGTTTAAAGTGGATGAGCATTGAATCCAGACTTCTGTCAGGCAGTTGAGTAAACAACTGAAACAAGATCCAGTTGCTTAAGCCAGCTCAAGAATCCAGAATCTCTAATGAGTTCACATATATTGATAAATTTAGCCTGATCCTTTGTTCTTGAGTAAATATAGTAAGGATTCATACCCACATAAAGTTTCCATATTTATGTTAATACAAATGAACAAAATCCTCTAATTATTTTGTACATAAAACTTAACTTTCTATGGGTATGTTGTGATCTCTCTCTAACCATAAATCTGGAAACAATGAGGGTTTTGTGGGGCTGGGGAGCACTAACAGAATAGATTTTCTTTTCTTATTTGGTCTTTTTAGATATTCATGACAGTAGGATGCGTTTTGACATATTACACATTCACGGAGTATAACTTCTCATTCTTGTGGTTGTACATAATGTGGAGTTTCATATATGAACATAGGAAAGTTATGTCCGATTCAGAGAACAGCTTATCTATAACAAAGAGTTTGGAAGGCTTCTGAAAAGAGAAACAACTCCACCAGAAGACAAAAGAGGGACTCTCCAGATGGCAATGGGAATTCAGGTGGGATTGAGGGGTGGGGAATTCTGATCCTTCCACATCTTAGCTTAAGTCCCTGAACTATTTTTGTCTCCTGTTATCCCTTCCCCTCAGCACAAATGACATTCCTGGTGAGAAATCTGGAATGGCTATGAATCCAGTGATAATTTGGTGATCAACAGGCTCAAACCTATGTTTTGATTTTGATGGTATTGGCCTTATGGCACCATTTGTCAGGATTATTAACTTGATTTTAGCAGATTCCCTAGAGCTTAATGTCTCTTGAGTTGAGAACTTAGCGATTTGAGCTACACATTCTTCTTTAAGCTGTCCTGTGCCATTGCCAGCAGTGGCCTTACCCAAGCTTTAGAATTCTTCGTGTCTTTCATATTCTTCCAAGATACTAACAATAGCTTCCCTGGAAAACTTACTTGAAACAAGAACCTCACTCTGGGGGCTAAGGTAATATGGTGGGTTTGTCTCAGTGCTACAACATTCCCTGTCATGACTAACAATGTTTTTATTATTCTTCAAACTCACTACAGCCCCCAAATTCCCAAGCCCCATTACTCACTTCCCGTCACTCTGCAATGTTGCTTACAACCCCACTTCTGCTACAAGTCTGTATTAGGCAGAGTTCTTATTTCAAGAAAAATAAAATAATTCTGATAAATATAAGCCAAATATTAACTACTGGCATGCTGTCAGACAGGTATGGAAAACTGGAAAATCAACTTTAGAAAATTGACATGGACCAAGAGAGGACACAAAGCCAAGATTACAGCACATGGACAGTTTGGTTAGAAGATCTTGTTGTACAGTAGATGGCATATCTCTGATTTTATTCTTATTCACAGGATGTCTTTATCTTTCCTAGTGCTTTCGTCATCAAAGAAAAAGGAAGAGCCTACTATCTCTACCTCAGTTTCTAAAGAGGATCAGTTGATGGGCCCTGCCTCCTAGCAGGAGCCATACACATCTCCAAACAGCAGGGATTGAATGGCAAAGAACCACTATGCCCTTATATCTCATTCAGAATTGAACTGTACCAAAGCATCTCTGCAATGTATTTGCATAAACACATTTTCAGCTTTTCTACCCCTTTCTTGGGACATTTCATTTATATCTTCTAGTTTCTTAGAGGCTTGTCATGATAGGTTTCTAGCTGAAGCAGACAAGTGAAAGAAAATAAAAGAGTAAACCAATTTACCAAGGAAAAAGCTGAAGAACTGATGAGAGAAGGAAAGTGAGGAGAGAAGAGAGAGGAGAGTCTGAATTAACTGATGTCTTTTTTTATTTGGGAGGAAAGGGAGAGAGAGAGAAAGAGAGAGAAAAAAAATATTTGGTGAGAGAAAAATTGAAGAGAGGCAGCTACCTGGTAAGGAATCTTTGGACTGTCAATGAGGAAATAATCAACCCTTTTTGGGAGACTGAATAAATCCAAGTTTTTAAATCATGTATCTGGTTCATTGTTTTTTTAGAATTGTAGTTTTGTATTTTCTTTTTAATAAAATACCAATTGATACAGCTTTATTAAGGTTAAAATCTGAATGATTGCCTTATCTTAATCACTATTACTATTTAATTGCTTTGAAGTTTATTTTGATATCTGATATTTTATACTTACAGAAGACAAGCCTTATAAGCTGTTGATGGTTCCACACTTTTCTGGCTGATGTGTTTTTTGCAGAAGGATGTCATTACTCTGGACTTTCCACATCTATTACAATAAAATATTTTTTATTGCTTGGGTGTTTTGTTTCACCTTGTTCAGTCTCAAAAGAAAGGAAATCTGTTCACACCATGGACAAAGGAAACATTCTACAACTGCTATCTGGTTCGATGACACTACGAACTGACAGAAGTTCTGAGAAAGTATAGCCTGGCTCCATATTGCTACCATCAGCCTCACTGAACTTTTCCCTCACACAGACCGTAGGTCTCCAATGCAGTAAATGGAACCCCACTGACCTTTTCTTCTGCTGTATATTGGCAGTTGAATTTGCCAAACATTTTTATAAAGAGAGATGCATAGTAATGTGGGGAAGGGCATTTGTTTCTCTGATAAGAGACAAATATTTGAAGTGTTCTAACTGGTATAGATTTTAGTGTTTGGGCAGTAACTGATCAATAAAATTCATCTTTATAAATCTTTTCAAGTTAGAAATTTCACTGTATTTCAAGTTTTAAGGCACTACAGACCATTCATCATGCTGATCAAGCTGACTTTCATGATTTTGTAGTTAAATGAAAATTCTTGAAGATTCTTACACTAGTTTTATTGTGATTCTTAGTTTTTTATACTATTACTTCTCAGTGTCTTTATAAGTAATTCACTCTTAGGAAGAGACTGTATTGGGTCACTGAGACAGGCATCATGCTAAATGGCCTCAGCAGTGATCTATTTACGAATATGTCTCTTTCCCTAAGCAGAAAGTTGACCTGCTGTGTTCCAGTAGCATGTCTTTTTGTGTTATCATGTTTCTAGCACCCATAATATCATATAGCATATCAAATATGTTCAATACATTTTTTGTGTGTACACCAAATGTGTTCAAACACCAATTTCTTTCTTTTTTTTTTTTAAAGATTTTTTTAGTTGTTGATGGACCTTTATTTTACTTATTTATGTGTGGTGCTGATAATCGAGTGCAGTGCCTCACACATGCCAGGCAAGTGCTCTACAACTGAGCCCAGCCCCAGCCCCATCATTCACAATTCCTCAACAGAACTTTTCATTCTTTATTTGCCCCATTGCCCAGTGGATCTTACCTCTCTTCCCGATGTAAACTGCATAACGCTGAAAGCATATCAATGCCATCTTCAAGCCAAACCTGTGCCCCCTTTTCACTATTCCCCACTGAAAGTTGCTGTGATAACTGAATTTGATGACTATCCTCTCCTCCTTCAAGGGACCCTCCTTTGGTTTCTGACATTGCTTCTCCTTGGTTCTCTTACCTTCTTCCCCTCCCACCTTGATATCACCTCTTCTCAATTGCTTCATGATAGGATATCTCAGGACTTCCTGCTTAGCTCTTAGAGCCTTCTGCTCAGGGCTCTTAGCCCAGTGTTTTCTTCCTATCCCTGTACCTCACCAAGGAGAGATCCAAATGGATCCTAATCATCTTTGAAAACTTTATATGCAAGTTCTGCCTCTATCCTTGAATCTAGATGTATATTGTTCACTCTTCAAACTTGTATGCATCATTGAAACTGTCCAGATGATATGATCAAAACCAAATATTTCACTCTTTCTTATCAGCCAAGTTTCCAGGAGCTGATTTGCCTCAGATGGTTTAAAATCAATGAATGACATTTCTGCATCTCCACACATTTCTGATCTGGAAATTGAGTTTATCTTTATTTCTTCTTCTTTCTCCCTCCACTACTATTCCTGTATTTAGTTTTTTGTTTCTTTGTTTGTTTTGGGGTTTTCTATGGTGTTGGGAATTGAACCCAGGGCCTTGTGCATGTGAGGCAAGCACTATACCAACTCAGCTATATCCAGAACCCTCTTTTTCAATATTCTCAGGTATGCTATTTTCTTCTCAAATGTGCTCCCTCTGTTCTGTCCTGATGTCTACTGCTTGCATTCAAATCCCATCTCCCTTTTGAGTATTTTTTTTTCTCTCTTAATTATATCTACTTTACATGCCACAAAAATCCTAATTCTACTCATAATATATTTTCTTACAGCAGATGGCCCCAAACTTTTGGTGTGACATTTAACTCTTCATTATATCCTACAAAGTGTCTTCTTAACTGCCCCACACACCCCTCATCCAGTTGATCTCTAGCCTTTCCCTTCTCTGATACTTCTGTGGTCTTTCACTTCTCCTTGGTTTGACTAATACAGTTTTTTCTACCTAAACTGACATGTCTTTGCCCTTTGTTCTCCTCTACCAACTGGCGTACCCATCTGAAATTATTCTACAACCTTGTTCTTGACCTCCCTCAGAATTCATGATTTAAGCACATCTCACTATCTTTTTAAAGGTTATCAACTAAGATTTCAACATGAGTGTGTGTTTCTAACCCCGCATTGCAACATTCCTATCCTGCGTCTATCCCTGAAATATTGTGGGTGCAGAAATAGTGAAGGAAGCATTCTCAAGAGTTCAAAATAGTTGAATGTTTATAGCAACATTTCATTTTGAAAAGAAGCTAAAAATACAGTGCTTTCTCTAGATTTTTTAGTCCAATAACTCTTAGAGTGAAGAATGAAATCCGTTAGCAACTTTGGATACTAGACCTAGCTCTCTCTTCAATGGGATTAAGAGTCTTATCCAATGAAAAAATGTTAATATCTTTTACTTGCCACCACATGATATTTTTTGATAAAATGTTTATCTTAAATATCAAATAATTTAATGTACATGTAGGTATTGTAATTAAAGCATATATAAAGAGAGTTATATTTAATACTTGTGTCTGAAAAATCAAAATCACAGACTCATGGGTTTTTAAGAAACTATTAAACAAATTCCCATACCTCACCTAAATCAATCATAAAGATATCTATGTCATTATTATCACTGAAAACTTCTAAGAGGTAATTATATATACCTTCAATCTGTAATTTCAAAAAAACTCTAAGTGAAACTAACCTGGAAAAAAAATGTATTAATTTCATGTTAATTTATAAATGGCTGGTCTTGGATCCCTCCAGAGAACAGGTTTGAAGGGCAGAGAGTTGGAAAGGGTCAGGATCTTTGTTTAAGGTGAGTTGAAGTGAAGATAGAGGATATCATATGGGAGGGAAAACAGGACAGTGATCTTTTTATTCAAAAAAAAACGTCTGCTGTTTACTTAAGGACAGCTTAGAGCCAGGGTTTTTGCCTAGAGTCACATAAGCTCTAGGTAAGTGCATGGAAAAGTTTCTGGTGCGTTCCAGACCTTGACTATACCACTACCGTATAATAATTTGAGACTGTTAGTAGTTATCTTCTTCCTTTCAGAGACACATTGTATTTACCACTCTTATCCTCATCTGCTAATGTCACTCTGAAACTCAGCTATTGCATGAATGTCCACAATACTAGTGCCACCAAACTGGATTCAAACTGGGCAAGCATTATCTTAGATAAAAGTTCTTCTTTTTAGAAGTGGGGGGGAAACTCGGTCTTTTAAGTGTTTCATCATATTATGGAATATTCACCATAAATTATATTTTTATTCTCCTATAACTCAGTTTCTCCAGACATCAAGAATACATTGATTCTCTTTTTTAATTTTGCACAAACTCAAAGCTTCAGTGTTCATGTTCCTGATCACTAAGCTTCCCAAAGTTCCCTCTTTCCCAAAGGAGGACACTTCTAAAATTAAAATATAGTGCTTATATGATAACTGGTAATCCACAAGGAAACTTGAATTCTATCACCTTAGGATTTAATTGAATACTAAAATACTGTGGAGAGCTAAAATAGAGGTCTCATGGTTGAACACGGTTCACTCTATTCGTGCAGTTATTTTCTTGACACTTATTCTGGAAGTCCTAAAACAATTTGCAAATCAGAGAACATCAAACTATTAAGCTGGCTAGGATTTCAAGCAGGTCAATGTTTTATTTACCAGGCGTCTCTTGGTGGAATCTATGCTCAAAAAATATTTTTAAAAAATTTTATCTTATGACCTTGCATGAAATAAAGAGAGCAAAGAAGATCTAAATTGAATAAAATCTTCCTGAAAATTCTACCATGTGAGGATTACTTAATCTATACTTAATTTAAATATTAATAGTAATATTTCATGTCTGGCGAGGGCAAACTCTATGCAGGTGATTTTTTTATCCCATGTATCTGTACATGCTGGCTGGAAGGGCCAATGTCCTTGTTCAGGGTTTGGTGGCATTTGAATCATTCCTTACTCACCTTATACTTTGATACAATTGGCTTTTAACTGGCATTTCATAGTTTCAAGGACCACTGTTGCAACTTGTCAATCACATACAAGCTTTTAAATGATTAATTCATTCCTCTTTTTGGCATAGTTCTCAAAACCACATGGTTCATTTATTTTTCTAAACTTTAAAAATATTTCCAAAGATCTATACTCCAGTATCTATCTGTTAGTTAATATTAATATTTCCCAAGTTAGAGAAAATGCAATGTAAATTGATAAAATAGCTTTGAAATAAAAACTATACAAGCACAAATAATCCACAGAATCTTCTCTTTTTTCCTTAGTTTTCATACTAGGACAAAGGAAAATGATTTTTATCAAATGAAATCAACATTTAAGTTTTGTAAAATAAACAAACAAACAAAAACCCTGAAAACATACAACTGAAAATTAGTTCATGGATTATGTCAAATATCTGGCTATCTTCTGGGCACATTATCTGTACTTTTTCCTGTGTCCTAACACATGATCCTCAAACTTCAATTCCAGGTTCACACAATCTCCACTATTACCTCCCCAATAACCCAAAGTGGTCATAGTCCTCTACCTGAAGTTGCAGTATAAAATGAAAATAAGGCACTTTGATTACTACTGAGCAGTCATTGTCTCTGAACATTTTTTCTTCCCACTGAGCCATCTGTGGTACCCTTTCACTTCATAACAAGAATGGTCAAAGGAACATTTTCTTGAAATTACTGGCTCATCTGCAGTGTAGTCAATGACTATTTAATAGAAAGAACTCATTGCTCCATAGGAAGCTCATGAGGCATTATCATAACCATACTAAACAGAGAAACATGAGTTCGGGGCTCATGAGTTCTATTACTAACTATCTGAATGATCTCTGATAAATCACCTACATTCTTTAGACCTCATCATGAAAGGAGGACTTTAACCTAACCAATGGCTCTTTGTCATCAGGTGTATTATTCATGCAGCTTTCCAGAACGCATATATCCATAAATAAAAAAGCATATCAATAGGAAAAATAAAGAATATATGAACAGATCCAAATAGTTGCATAAATCATTTTATGGAAAAAGTAGCATTGCTTAAAAGTGGGGAAAAATGGTATTTGATAAATTATGTTTGTGCAACATGTGCCCTCTGGGAAAAAAACTAAATCGCATCCCTAGCTTACTTCCTATGCCAAAATAAATTTCCAAATGGACCACAAATGTAAATATATATATATATATATATATATATATATAAAGAAAGCCATAAAATTCTAGGAGAAAACATAAGTAAAATAGTTTTTTCATGTCTATATGAGAAAATACTTTCATAGGAAGTCACAAAACCCCTAGGGTTTCATAGAAAGACACATTGATATATGTAATACATAACAATTTAAAAATTCCTGAATAAAATTACAAAGTCAAAAGACAAAATAGAGAGAAAACTGGAAAAAAAAAAAAAAAAACCTCAATACTTGTCAGATAGGGTTGATTTGCTTAATATGTAAAGAGATCTGATACATGTATTTTTTTGAAAGATTTTATTGAATAAGCTCTAGGTCAAAATCCCACTGAACTCCCCTGCTGGATGGTGAATACCTGTGATCCCAGGGGCTCAGGAGGCTGAGAAAGGAGGATCAGGAGTTCAAGCCAGCCTCAGCAGAGAAACTCAGTGAGACCGTCTCTAAATAAAATACAAAATAGGGCTGGGGATGTGGCTCAGTTGCTGAGTGCCCCTGAGTTCAATTCCTAGTACAAAAAAAAAAAAAAAAAAAAAAAAATTCCCACTGAACTCAATGTTACCTAGGTTCCACTAATCTCTAAAGTCATCTGAGATGAACTTGTCTACTTGTCTTGACAGCATTTTATTATGCCACCCTCCTAACCATTTGTGGGGAATCCTATGACACATACAATGCCATACTCTCTATAAATGCCTAACACCATAGCAACAATATAAGCAGCCCTCTTCAGCTCTTTAACCAAGAGGCTGGTCATGGCTCGGGGGAAAAACATATGTCTATTGGAATTGGAACTATTTCAAATTCAGGCTTTCCATATTGGGTCTTCAATTAGATTCTTCAAGACTTTTCTGCAAAATGGCCTTTCCCACTTATGAGTTCAGCCCTCTTGTCCTCTGTGATTTCCCCTTCCTCGGTCCTCCTCATCTTGCTGCTTGTTCATTTTTATCAGATGACCTCATCTGCCTAACCCACAAAGGAAAAGAAGTCATCCTTCTTTTTCTGACCATGTTTTCAGCCCCAAATGCAAATTTTCTAGCCTCCCTTTGCTTTTTATCCTCTCTATTTCAGTGTTTGAGAAAGATTAAGCCTCGTGCACAAAGGAAAGAGCCTTTTCTGTGTTCTGAGTCCTTTCATCTTCTACTGCCTGAGTGGATTCTACATGATGTTTTTCCCTTTTCTCTTTCGTGTATCTTCCAAATCTTCCATGGCTTTCTTCTCCTAGCCCATTGGCTCTCACCCAGGAACAATTTTGCCTCTCTATTCCCCAGGGAATATTTGGCAATATCTGTAGGCATTTTTGATTTTTACAAGTGAAAAGCTGCTGGATCCTGTGGGTAGAAGCCATGAATCTTGATAAACATCGCACGTTGCACAAGACCCTCTCCCACCCTACACTCACATAATAAACTACTATCTTGCCTAGAATGTCGTGTCAAGGCCCAGAGACACGGTAGCCTATATGTAGGTTCACTTGTTTCCTTCCTTCCTTCCCTCCCTCCCTCCCTCCCTTTCTTCTTCAATTTCTCACTTCCTTCCTCTCTATCCCAGCACAACTAAAATAATTACATTAAAAATGCATTTACTTAACACTTTAACCCTTCTAGGTAATCTTATCTTTCTTTTTCTCACCTAAAAAATAAGAAAACACCAAGACCCATTGTTTTCACCTGCTTATATCTGAACCACTGAGGACAATCTGGCTTGGCTTCCCCCGTGCCACTGAAAGCATCTAGCAAAGTCACAAGTGACTTGATCTTATCTGGGAACACTTCTCTGTGGCTTTTTTTTTTTTTTTTTTGACAACTTTCTCCTTAATATTCTCTTATTCTGTCTTTCACATCTTATATCCTAGATCTGCATCTTAGAATGAGGTATTTCTTATTCTTTTTTTTTTTTTTTTTTTTTAAGATAGAATTCTGGGGCTGGGGTTGTGGCTCAGTGGTAGAGTGCTTGCCTGGCATATGTGAGACCCTGGGCTCAATCCTCAGCACTACATATAAATAAATAAATAAATAAATAAACAAATAATCCATTGACAACTAAAAAATACACACGTAAAAAAGAATTCTGTATCTTTGTATGTAGTACAGTAATATTCTATTTCTTACAGGCTTCTCTTTAAATTTGAATAGATCCCCTATTTCAAGCATATTGTATCAACCACCCTAAAACCAAGGGCATACAAGTATACAGCTTTCATCAGAATAATTCTGTGAAAATAATTCAAGGGAAATAGGATTTCATTTTATGTATCTCCAAATCACTTCAAAATCTGTATGTTAAAAATAAACTTACATTTTACACTTCAAAATAATGTCCATTCTTCTGTTTCCTATCCTGTTACAAAAAGAGTAATCCTGCCAATCCCAAGTCAGAAGCCACAACCCTGGGAGCCACAACCCGATGGTTCTTGGCATGCCCTAACAGTCCATATAGTCAATTAGCAGTCTGCATTATCAAATTGACATTATTAGTATCTTAAATATGTCCTGAGCCTTCTAAATAGATCACCACTAGTGCCATGAAGTAGGCTTCCATCATCTATCACTTGGATAATCTACCAATTTATTTCACTACCTCTAGCCTTTCTGTACTGCTCCAAAGGTCAGCTTTGAAGGCTATGCTTTATCATGGTCTTCTTTCTAAAATCCTTTCATAGTTCTTCACTGCCTGAGTTAGACTCTGAGCTTTTTTACAAAGCACAGAAAGATTTAAAATGTGACCCTAGTCAAACTTCTAAACTTTATACCTTTCTTATTTGCGCCTTCTGCTTTATGTTCCAATAATATGGAATTTCTTATATATTCCCACCCTCAGCAAATTGTTTCATAACTCCTTGACTTTGAAATGTCTAATCTTGGTGCTAGAATCAACCAACTTTTTCCATCTAGCAAACTTCTATTCTGTTTTCAAAATTCAAGTAGGTGCTTCTCTGGAAAACATTTGACTTTCTTTGACATTGATTTCTTTCCTGCTCATTGCCTTTTTGCTTTGTACTTGTTTTAAATATTACACTTATCACATTATTGCAATTTTAAGATACATATTTCTTTCTATTATTTAATCAAGGTTTGTTTAGGAAGAGTTTGTATTTAAGTAGTCAATGATGTAGCACTGCAGAATCTGGCCTTCAGTGAATATTTGCTGAAGAAAGGAAGAAAAGAATTAAGGAATAAGGTAGGCTTATATGTTAGTGAGCTTTCTGTGACTGTAACAAAAAACCTGAGAAAATCAACTTAAAGGAGAAAAAATTCATTTCGGCTTACAGCTTCAGAGATTTAAATTCATGGTTCTTTTGTCCTGTCACTTTGGGCCTTTGTAAAGCAGAACATGATGGAAAGCATGTGGCAGAGCAGAGCTGCTCAACTTATGGTGGCTGGCAGATAAAGATAAAGAAAAGGGGTTGTGGACAAGATACACCACTCAAGGACCTACCCCCATGACCTATTTTCTTCCACTAGACCCCATTGCTAAAGTTTCCACCCCCCTCAGTAGCAACACCAACTGAAGAATAAGCCTTCAAAACATGAACTTTTGGGGGATCTTCCAGATTTAAACTGTAACATGTTAAAATCTTCACTAACCAGCTGCAAACCATATTCTAGAAAGTTTTAACTCAGCATTTAGAGCATTTATTAAATGTCTATATGCCCTCAATAATGCACTGAGTATTGTACAAAGCAAATTAAGTTAACTGGTGAAATATTGTATTAGTTTTTTCTTTGTTAATAACACAATAGGACTGGCAGGATACATTTACTTTTTATTGAAAAGAGGTCTATTTTAGCGAACTGTTCTAGAAATTCAAAGTCAAGGGACCACATCTGGTGATGGCCGTCTTTTTGGCAGAGTCCCTGGGAGGGCAGGGCACCACTTGTCAAGAGGCAGTGAGCGTGCATGTATATGTATCTCTTCTGGCCTCTCTCCCTCTTCTTATTCAATCCTCGGAGCTCTACGCTAGTGACTGTCTAATCCTAATTACCATCCAAAGGCCCCATCTTTAAACACAGATGTTGGATTAAGTTTCCACTCAATACCCCACAATGAGGATTAAATTTTAACACACAAAAAACTTGAGAGACACACTCAGACCATATTCAAAACATAGCAAATATGTTTTAAAGTAAACATGAAATTAGAAACTAATCCTTAATACTATTCCATATGTTGTCATTCTACCATCATGGAAGTACATATCAGTGATTTACCCTACCATGATTTGTTTCAGTGAATATTTACTTTCCTCATTAATTTCAAATCCTTAAAAGCAAGAACAAAATTTTCGGCATTTGTTCCCAGTACTCTAGTCTTGTAAATCTGCAAACATAAAGGGTCCTGTGATCAATCATGTTGTCCAAATATGTCATACCTAGATGAGAGAATATTACATATTAAAATCTCTGATAAAGTTTTATAGTGAGGCAGTTGATTTTATTGGCTTCATTTCCAGAAGCCCAAGGAAACTCCCCATTTATTCAAAATAGTTTCACCTAAGTTTGTTTAAACTTCAAATTGTCCCTTACTTAAAGAGAATCTGATATCACTTTTCTGTAGTATATTATAGAAACACTGATATTGTTATTTTGATAAAAGAATTAGGGGGCAGAAAGGGATGCAATTATTAAAGATTTTTTGTCAAAAGAACTATCTGAAAATAAAGTAAATAAAATGCTCAAAGATCCCATTTATAATTGAGGGATATGACATCCAACTTTTCTATTTCTTCAAGAATGTGTACCATAGCTACAATGAATCATAGAACTGAAAGAGATTTAGCGATCACTTAACTTAGTGGTTTGCCAGTGAGGACACTGAAATGCAAAGAAGATAAGTAATTACCATTTCAGTAACTAATATTACATATTATCTGAACTTGCATTAAAAACATAGGATTTGTAATTTTCATTTCACATTTCCCCCATACTTCATTTTCTGCTAATGAATTTAAGTCCAAGAATAGTGTTCAGGTTTGGAATCAAATAAAATGTATATTGCTCCTGACCTGATACATATTCATTTCCACATTGCTTAGAAAATGCACTCATATTCTTTACTGCATTTGACAGTCAAATCAACCTTGCAAGGTAGATCGGGCCAGGCTGGCCTCCTTCATCACCAAGATTTATAACTCAACCTTAAGTGAAAAGTTCCTATCCCTGTGAGTTGAAGCCATGTTAAAATGTAGAATAACTCAGTTATGCTTTCCAGAGATAAGTCCAGGAATAGCTTAAATAGACCAAAGATGAAGTTGATGTACTTTAGTGGAAATTATGGTTCTGAGATGATTATGGCTAACCATAATCAGAGGTTGTACTGAACTCTATTTTTATTTTCTGTTGAACAGTGCAGAATTCCAAACTCTTAATCATTAAAAATACTCATTCTCAGATATCTGAAATGTTTAATTTGAATATACTCTAATTTAAAAGACAAACAGCCTGGTAAATGTGAGGAGTTCTTCTAGAATTATTCTTCAGAAGAAGAAAGAAGACAATGTTGGTACTAAAGTAGAGCCATTCTTAAATAGCTCCCTTCAACTGGAGCTGAGACCCCACTAAATGCAAAGGGGTTGGAGCATTAGAAACATCAGGGAAGATTAGAAAACATTCAACTGAAACAGGACTTGCAGACACAGAGAATCCAGGTCACTACTATATAAACACTTTGCACCACTTTGTAAACAGATAAAAATATCCAGTCAATTTGGTATAAACAGACCAACAGCCTGGAGAAGCCAGCACCCCTCTCTGAGGAACTCTGAATAAGCAGAGACACATTATTAACTAATTTAAAATTTCATTTGACTGGCCTCTATTAAGTGATTACTTTTTTTTTTTTTTTTCCTGAAGTCTGGTCCAGTGTTTGAGATGCTAATTGCAGGATAATAATAAATTCAGGATGACCTACAGCAGGCTCTAAAAATTAGTCCATAACATCTAGGTCTGCCCATACTACTTCAGAAAGGTGCAATTATTTTATGTTATAATTTAAAATAGGAGTTCAACAACATGGAAATTAAAATAACAAGTGACTGAGAGGTCACAGACGGATGTTGGAGAGAATGAGACAAGAAAACTAGGGGAGAACAACAAAGCCTGAACATGAGTTAATACCGCACATCAGGGTCAAGATACGTGATTTACAAAGTATCAGGTATACTTTGGGCAAATATTTAATTTTCCCCCACTCTACCACAATACCCCACCCCACCTATTCCAGCAACCATTTCTCCTCCTTTCCGCCCTCACATTCAGTAGAAGAAAAAAGAAAGTAGAGAGTGAACAGAGGAGGGTTCAGTCACTCAGACCCTTATGATATTGAAAGGAACAAGCCAACTGGATTGCTTCAGCTTTAATTGTCTTTAAGACCTTTCCCATGTACACTGTTACTTAATATTTATTGAGTTCCTTTTATTGCCTGTTTTCTACTGTGTACATGGTAATGAAATAAGTAAATCATGGTTTCTGCTCCCGAAGAGCACCTTTGATATATTTAAATACTTTTTAAAATTAAGGAGCATTTAAGAACATGTGGCCATTTATAACTCCTTCACCCTATAATGGCAAGTAGTAAAAGAAAGGCAAATGAAATACATGTTAAATATAAAACAACACTCACTTACATGCACTTACCAATATGTGACCCATATGAAAACATTTTGGCAGTTTTTAAGAACCATGGGACTGATGCCTCGGGTGTCCTGTGGCAAGTCCTCTTGGCCTCAGGTTCAGCTATAGCTGTGATGAAGAGTTCTGTGCAGGCTGCCATCACCTTTGCATGGGATGACCTGGAAGTGCCTCATCTCAGCAACTTCCAACCTCTCTCTAGTTTCTTTCTTTCTTTCTTTCTTCTTTTCTTTCTTTCTTTCTTTCTTTCTTTCTTTCTTTCTTTCTTTCTTTCTTTCTTTCTTTCTTTCTTTTTCAGTACTGGATGGTACAGGAGATCCACATGAACCACTGGCACTCACAAATGGACAACCCATAAATGTAAATGAAGTAGTGTACTGTGGGGTAATCCTTGAAAACAGAGGTGTTTCTAAGACCTTGAAAACTGAGAGAAAAGGGTTTTACTCTTTCATCCTTCAGATCAACAATTCTGAGATGCATTCCACAAAGATGCTCAGAAAGTCATGGTGAAATCAAGCACCTACCAAATGCACATGCAGAGGTGATCAATTCCATAACAACTTTTGTTATTGATATTCTCTCTTTTCTGGTTTCACTCCAACCATCCCTCACTTCTGCTTCCTGGGAGCATATTCTATATAAACTCCATGTCTACAAACTTTACCTCAGGTCTGCTTTTGGGTAGACCATAAAGCAATTTGAATGAGCTTTTGATGCCTGAATTACTTAAGGATATTCAATCTAACTGAATTTATTTTGCATTTCCTTTGGTGATTCTTTCCTTAGACATATAACTTTACAAGTCTAGCAATATTTCACCCAAAGATAAATCACTATCTTTTTCAAAATTTCTCCTTTAATTGAAATTTTTTTTAACTTACATGGAGCCATATCTAAGTTTTAGGAAGAAGGAAGGAAGGAAGGAAGGAAGGGAGGGAGGGAGGGAGGGAGGGAGGGAGGGAGGAAGAAAGGAAAGAAGAAAGAAAGGAAGAAATCAAAACAGATTTGTTAAATCCTTAACAGAATCTGAGAATCTATGACATTCATGAGAAAGCATTTCTTATGGTTAAGCTTTGCAAAGATAAAGAATTCTATGATGCTACCTGTAACTAGCTTTCATTTGTTTCATTTACCCTTTTGTTGTCTCTTTTTACAACTTCGAGTTTCTTCCTCTGACCAATTGAATGGTGAGAAATGGAACAGAGAATCAGGGCGGGTACATGGGGAGGGGAAGGGATCAGAGTCATTCAGTCTGGGAGATGACCCCCGTATAAACGGAAATGCAATGGGCACAGAAGACTATGCTAGAAAGAGACCCTAGGAAGAAAATAAGACTTTGTTTTGTTTGTTTAGAAAAACTCATAAATGGAATAAACAGTATAAATCCTGCAAATTCAATTTTTACTTGCCATTCATGAAATCTTTATAGATCTACTTTCTTCTCTTAAAAAGCAGCATAAATATTCCACTAGATAAATGCACTATATTTCACTTGGTCATTCCCCCTACTGAAGGATGCTTCAGCTTATTTGAATACACATCAAACTGACAGTAGTTATTTCTGGGAAAGAGACTAGGATTGACTTAGTAATCAAAGGGGGATTAACCTGCATCTATAAATTTTAATGTCTTATAAGAAGGAAATATTCATGGATTATTGAAGAAACTTACATTTTAGAAAAGTTGTAATGTCTCAGTTTATATAAAAAGCCAGGCCAATAGACTACACAGGAAAATGTCATTGCTATGTTTAGATACTCCACATATCACGGGGCTGTAGGTTTGTGACAATCTTCCCTTTTATGTACCTCTTGGTACCCAACATTTACATCTTACTTTTGATATTATTTATAATCTGATCTCATGTGTGTGAGTGTTGACCAGGCAAAGCATCATTGCCTCCACCGTTGCTTATTCCCTGCTTTTCCTAGTTTTCATATCTGCCCCACTATCAATTGCTTTGAATTTCTGGGATTGCTGGTCTGCAAAATTCATTTCCATACTCCCTTCCCCACTGGCTTCCAAATTTCTGTTATTTGAAAGCATTGTCAGGAAATCTGAAAGCAGGATAAACTGAGAAATTCCCTGGCTGTGGGTGGTTGCTTCAGGGGGAGCAGGGGATGAGCTGCCTGCAGGCCCAGCAATCCTGGGCAGCCCAGTGGCCTTGCCTGGGTTCACACTCCTTTCTTTCGGCTCCCTTGGTACCCCTTTCCTCCTTTTGCTTATACAGGCCTTGTAAGTTCTTTCTCCCCTTCATCTTCTGCTTGAAGTATTTAACATGGTTTTATATTCCTGGCTAACACACTGACTGATTCATTTCTTTTAGCTCTAACAATGTCTGAAGTAATTTTGGGCACAGAGGTATTTACCCAAATGTTATGCCACGGGTATGAGGTGTCTCCCAAAAACTCATGTGAGAGACAATGCAAGAAGGTTCAGAGGATATGAGAGTCTCCACCTAATCAGTGAATTGATCCCTAATGGGATTAACTGAGTGGTAACTGAAGTGGTATGGTGTGGTTGGAGGAGAAAGGAATTGTGCTTGGTTTTGGGATATATATTCTGTATCTAGAGAGTGGAAACACACTCTCTCTCTCTCTCTCTCTCTCTCTCTCTCTCTCTCTCTCTCTCTCTCTCTCTCTGCTTCCTGCTCACAATGTGAGTTGTTTCCCTCTGCCACACTCTTCCACCATGATGTTCAGCCTCTTCTTAAACCTGGAGGAATGGAGCCAGCCTTCTAGGGACTAAGACCTATGAAACTGTGAGCCCTCAAATAAATTTTCCTCCTCTGTTCTGGTCAGATCTTTTAGTCACAGCAGCGAAACAGTTGACTAAAACACCAAACTACTTACTTTGTCTTTTACCCCACTTCAAGCCTTGTTGTAGGTAAGGAGCAATACACTCTCATTTCTCTCAACCATGCATAAAAGTGTATGGTGAGCATATCAATATAATGCAAAATTCCTTAGGATGTCAAGTGCAAGTTTAGATCCATCATCTAGATATTTTATATCAGTGATGCCAAGCAGCTGAACATTTGCAAACACCTAGATGATTGACTTCAACCTTCCAGGTAGCTTGACATTGTGTAGCCGCACTTTGGGAAGTTTCTCAGACAGTTACCACAGTGTTTAGCAGTTGTGCTTTTAGCATATCAAATCCAAGTGCCTAAAATGCAGTATCATTCTCCTATCATGTGGATCTCCGTGGCACTGGGCCCATCATGATGCTTTTAAGGAGGACACTGACAAGTCCTCTGTGGTTTCAGAGATGAGAGGTCAGCAGCGAGTCCTGTCAGAATCACATGGCACCAAGGGGAGACAAATAAAGAATGTGAAGAGTACATGTATTAATATGCCACAGTTAATATTTCTGCACAGTTTGTTTTCTCAGCAGTATTTTGCTATCTAGGGACCAAAAAAAATGTGTTTTGCTTTACAAGTGTGACATGATTGATGCTTTACTAGAAGAGACTTTTCATAACAGAACAGATGTCTCCTGACAAGAAAGTTATTGGTACAAGCAAACTACATTATTGCAATAATGTTAAGGTTCAGACTTAAGCAAAAGAGAGTAAGAGAGTATGGGGGAGGGCAGTGGGAAGACAGAGAGAAGAAGTATAAGTAAGAGCGTGAGACACACTTTGGTGTGAGTCTTTATCCCTAACTTACCACTTGGACTTATTCTGTGATGTAGCAAGACAGCACTGAACTCTCAGAAGACTAGCATGCAAACTTGAGAAAAACAATCTCTGCACATATTCATTTGTCAACATTGCAGCTGTAAGCACTCCTAGTTTCCCCAAATCTCTTAACTTTAGTATATAAAAATGTCATTACATACAAATTAAAGGTGATACTTTCTTTGTTGCATCATGGTAGGCTCATAGATCATACGCTATTATGGTATATTGAATCACTTGGAATTTTGTCCTACGGTTAATTTAGCTATCATTTTTTTCATTATTATCAATGTGAGTAGTACATAAAAGTTTGGTAGAAGAAGAGATTTTAGAACTAGCAGGCCTACTGGAGAAAGATGCAAAAGGAGACTATAGCTATGTGTCTTCTTAGGAAAGAAAAGTCTTCTACTTAGAAACAAAATAAAACAAAAAATATTTCAGGATGTAAGCTGAAGTAGCAGATCCAAGTGGAATTCATCTCATAAACCTGATTTAAGTTTCATAAAAATTTGCTTTTATTCAACTCACCAAATACAATTGTTAAGATCCTTAATATCTAGCAATAAATCTTAATTCAATGGTGTCTTGAATCACATACACAGTAATTTATTTCAGAGGCTGTAAACTGCTCTTAGGATATTTTTTGATAACCTGGTATGGTTTGAAGGTTTCTTATACTCGTGGTCTGAATAGATTCACATGAAATCATCTGTCTCTGGTTCCTCGAGGTTTGTTATTATGTGCTATTGTTCTTAGTTATTCACTCCTATTCAGTATTTATGAGGTTGTATTTTAAGGAAACTTAAAATTATTTCTCCATATTGTTTTTGCAACTTTATACTTCCCATTGCAGAGCCTTGGAATAACCTGCTGTCAGTCTTCTGCAGGTGTTCTGTCAGGTCAAGAAACATTTGACGAGGACGACTTCAGTGATATTTGTGTGGTCTTGTCTTGTAATGAAATATTACTTGATAATTGTTCTTATCAAACAAATAAAAACATTCCCAGTCATGGTTTGATCAGGTTATTTTTTCCAGTTGAAACTATGCAGTCACTTAGTAGCTTAGGCATCCTCAGTATTAACAAATATTCAGTCATCTGGGAAATAGATGCCAAAATCGCAAGCCCAAAATTCATGATGTCTGGCTCCCTCTGGATTACTGGAAGATTTTATACAGGTTTGCTGAGGAATTTGGGTCTAGTTTCTCTTGTGACAATTGAATAAATATTTTTTAAAAATTTGTATTATTTTATTGGACATGAACTATTAATATATTGCAGGAATTTTGAAATCAAGGAACTTTTATAATTGTCATACTGTACTACGTTGAGTCTTAAGCGGTTTTTCACCAGAGGAATGTAAATGTGCAATGCAGTGAAATGTAGACAGGGCAAAGAACAAAAGATGAAGTTTGTCGGAGATGTCCTCCTGTGGATGTGTGGTTGGAAGTTGCCTGTGAATGTAAAACAAATACACAAAAGGAAACAAATGAAATATCTGCACATTTAAAGCCCGGAAGTGCAGACAAAGTGTACTGAGTTAATTAGGTTTCACAGTCAATCAGGATTTTTGTAATTAGCTCAAATTATAATGGTAACCCTCACGGTAGTGAGAAAAAAAATGCAATGGAAAAAATAAAATAAAAATAAATACAGGGATTCCCCTGAACCATTGCTACCAGAAGAGATGCTAAAGAGAGTAAAAGATAAGACATCTTAATATGGTTGAATTTAGTCATTCTAAATTGTACTTTGAGCCAGGGAAGGAACTCTTCCCATGAGAAAATTCAGAATATAGCCTTTCTCTTTGCTTCAGTAAGGCAAGCAGCCCAGGGAGAGCTGAGACTAAAATTCATGGAGGCAGAGACCTTGGAATACCGCCATTCCCATGATAACATTCCCATTTTGGCAACCAGCACTCTCCAGAGCACTTTAAATTTGTATAAAAAGACATTAATAATGCTTTACCATTTCAGACAAATTTTGAACAATTATATCAGCAGAGATGCTGAATCTGAAAATAGCTATAAGGATGCTGGTTACTAGAAAGTAATGTACCCATGTGGCACATGGGCAAGTATCAGTGGAATATGCAAGAAGGCACCTAGACCTGGGCAGGGTCACTGTCTCCATTCTGATGAAAAAGTGTTAGCACAAGTTCCCAAGAAGAAATAGAAAACAAAATTCTTTGTCAAAATAATACAGTATATTCATTTGTTTCTTTTTCTTGAATGTAGGGATAGTCTTTCTCAATATATCCTTTTAAATATTTTACTGTGTTTGAACCCTTTGATTTAGGAACCTAAAAATACCTTCCCAGATAGAGTCTACATGTCACTGAGTATCCTTTATGTCCTCAATAGTGTCTTCAGTAGATAAGATATTTTAGTATGATTTCTAAAGTTAATATTTGATTTTTTGAAATAAAATATTTAAAAAGTCCTAAATCCTTGGACTTTAATTAATGAGTTCCTTTATTTATTCATTAACCTGGTAATTTGTGTGTTTTTTTTTTTTTTTTTTTTTTTTTTTTTTTTTTTTTTTTTTTTTTGTGGTGCTTGGGAATAAATCTAGGACCCAGCCCATGCTAGTCAAGTACTCTACCACTGAGCTATACCCCCAGGTTGGCAAATTTTGACAAGTGTCAAGAAAGACACTTTTAGTAAATACACTTCATTGCATCTATTACTCTACAATACTTACTTTCTTTTGAAATATTTCAAGTGCCTCCTACAAACAAATCTAAGTATATAAAATTCTTATAAATCTAATAAATTCAATTTACAAAAGAGTGACTCATAAATTATCCTAAAATTCTAAAATAGTTTACTAACGATATAATTTTCTTTTACTTAAAATCAATTCAATTTTCAATTAAGTAAAATATAAGTAAAACTCAAGTCAAATATTTCATACTCTGAAATGACAAATTTATTACAAATATTTAAATATCATACGTGATGGTTTGACATATTTGACTCCATGGAAATGTTATAGGCCAGGTTATATGGGTAATGACTAAACAGACTTCATTATACCCTGAGACTCCATGTTATGTAGGAAATGCTTCTCCCATAGGAACACCCTGCCTCTGTACACATCATCAGTTGCTTAGCATGACCTGTTTGGCAACACAAAATGACAATTCTTGTAAAATGAAAAATTGTTCTCTTTTTTATTCCTATTTTCCTAAACAATATACCATGTCAATAGTCATGTCAAGAGTGATTGTCTAGATGTTAGTAACCATTCTTTAATTTGCACCTAAGTAAGGTCATTTTGTCCCACTTCACACTTCTGCTAATGATTTTAGATCTCATGATGTTAGCAAAAGACACTTAAGATTGATGTACTGACTGATGGTACAAAAACCTCTTCAGTCCTATGGTCGGGGCTCTTCTACCAATAGCCATTTTGGGGGCATCATGTAAGACAGTCAGCCGGTTAGCTGCTAAAGACTCTCAAATTTGAACTTCTCAGTGGTGATTGGACTGTTCTTAAGTTGTGCCCCATAACAACACATATTAAGATAATTTCAAGTAACAAAAAAATCATTAATGCTTTTGAATATATTTCCCTGACTAGGTTTTTTTGTTTGTTTGTTTTGTTTTGTTTTGTTTTTCAAATTTCTGTGCCGTAAATATTCACCCATGGGCCACTTCAAACAACCATAGACTTATATAACTGACTTTTAAAATTCCTGATTACTCAATGATTGGTTCTTGACCTGCAATCCCAGCAAACTGGGAGGCTGAGGCAGAAGGATAGCAGGTTCAAGGTCAGGCTGGGCAACTTACTGAGACCCTGTCTCAAAATGAAAAAAAAAATTTTTTTTAAACAGGCTGGGGACATGACACAATTCAGTGGTAAAGTCTCCTGGGTTCAATCCCCAGTACCTCAACAATTGGTTCTCATAAGCCAGTTTATGCAGGTTTCTACATACTACTGGTCCCTCTCCATACTGTATTAGTTATTAAATATTTTGAATATTTAACTTCTTCTGGGTAGAAGTTCAGCTGCAGTAAAAAAGGAACCTGAAAACACATTTGTTATATATATATTACCGATGCTAATATAAAATGCCATAGCCACTTTGGAAAATACTTCAGCAATTCCTCAAAATGTTAAATATAGAGTTATCATTTACTACAGCAATTTCACCCTGAGGTATATATCATCCCAAAATGAAAACACATGTCCACACAAAAATCTTGTACTCTAACACATGTGGTTCATAATAGCCCAAAAGTGGAAATAAACACACGTTTACCAACCAGTGTATGAATTAGCAATTGTGATAAATCCACACAACAGAATACAATTTGGCAAAATGTATTGAACTCAAAATGGGTTGAACTCAAAATACACTATGGTGAATTTAAAAAGCCAGTTATTAAAGGCTACATGTTGTATACTATCGTTTATATGCATGTCCAATAAAGGCAAGTCTACACAGGCACAAGTGGGTTAGTAGTGGTCTAGGGCTAGAATAGTGCTGCTGAGGGCTTGGGAGGTAAGGACTAACTGCTAGAGGATGCAAGTTTTCTTTAGGGGGTGTTGAAAATGTTCTAAAGTTAAATTATGATATTGGTCCTACAACTCAGTAAACATTAAAAACGTCACACAAGTAAACTTTATGGCATATGAATAGTTTTATTTCTCATATAAGAGTTTAGAGGTGAGTTGTAGCGTGTTTCCTCTATTTGGAGTTGACTGGATTTATTTTTCCGTCCCCTAAATGGGGCTTCTACTTTTAAATCCAAGACAGTTGCTCCCACGTGTGCCATCTCCCATCCAGTCAAAAGCAGGAACAATAGTATGCACTGAAAATATCCTAACGGGAAGACTAGGAAGGAGAAAAGTTCACTTTTATTCAGAGTTTACACATGGCTGCAACTGTAAGGGAAACTGAGAAAGCTCCTCTCTAGATGGGCTGCCGCCCACCCACATAAATCTCAGTAAATTCACATCTGAAAAGAAAAAGAAAGGGACATTTGATTCACCAGGAGAATCTTCAATACCCAATAAGGAACTTTCTTCCCTTACAAGGTAATGTGTGATAATTTTCCCAAGAAAATAGTTTATCTTCTCCAGTAATGAGATTTTTATGATTACTAGGAGGATTTTTTTCTTTTTCTGGGTTAAGAAATTTGAAAGCATGAGCTAGAGGAGGTGGGGCACACCATTAATCCCAGCAACTGGAGAGGCTGAGGCAGGAGCATAGCAAGTTTGAAGCCAGCTTGGAAAACTTGGTGAGACTCTATGTCAAAAAGATAAAAAAGGGCTGGGAATGTAGCTCAATGGTGGAATGCCCCTGGGTTTGATTCCTAGTAGTGCTACCTGTCCCCAGAGAAAAAAAGGGAAAGAAAGAGAAAAGAAATTTAAAAGTGTGTGTGTGTATATATATATATATGTGTGTGTGTGTGTGTGTGTGTGTGTGTGTGTGTATATACGTGTGTGTATATATCTAGAACAATGTTTTCAGTGTTTTCTTTGCTCTTAAATAATGAATTGAATGTCTATGGTCAGCTGCAATAGCAATGGTCACTCAAAGTTCAAATTTTCTAAATGGGTGCTCTTGAGGACTTTGTCTTTGAATTCTAGTAGTACATTTTTCTCCTCCTTTTGTGGTGCTGGGGATTGAACCCAGGGCCTTGTGCATGTGAGGCAAATACTCTACCAACTGAGCTACATCCCCAGCCCTGGATCCTAGTAGTACATTGCCCAATTTACAAATAGGATTTGGATCTGCAACTGTCTGACGTATATAACTCTACAATTAAGTGAACCTATTTTTAAGTTTTATTTCCAATTCCTTGAATATCCATCTTATCTGAGTGTGCTTCAACTTTTGTTTAGATATTTAAATAGCTTTCAGTTGTATTTAACATATCCCTAGCATGTGCATTTTGGCTCTTTGGTTGCAGGTGTGAAGATCACTCATTAACAGCAAATACTACAGTCAAGATTTCACCTCCCAAGTGTGCAAAACCATGTTGTTAGCAAGATTTAGTAAGTGAAAGCTTAAAGCTTGTATTGTCCTCAGTAGAACAGAGTAAAGATCAGCTTCATTTCCAGTAAGGACAAAACAGTCTAATTAACAAAAATCAAAATTAGTAATTGCTATATAATATTCTCAGGCAGTACCTTCTTACTTTATCCTTGTTGCCAGGAAAATGAGATAGCTGTGATATGTGTCTCTAGTTTCTTCAAGAATTAATCACATTAATATCAATAGTTATAAAAGGGAAGCACATGTGTTACTGATAATCCCATTCTTTTATTCTATGAATTATACATGTATATACACGTGTGTGTGTGTGTGTGTGTGTGTGTAGTTGTTAGATAGACATTTATATTATTGGTTCACTGTTTATCTTCCAGTTCTCCTTCAGTGAAAATGGTTTAATGAAAGTAGAAGATAATTAGAGCATTTTTCTTGTTTCTCCTTCACTGGAAGTAACTTCAGGCCTCTAAGCAGGGTATGACTGTTGGCCCTCTGTGTTCAAGTGTGCATGGTTGTTGGCTGGATTTGGTGCACTATTAGCAGAAAGCATGTGCTTTTTGACTCACCCTTGTAAGTAACATCTCTTCTAGGGAGATAAGCTGCAGGTCAAATGGAATATCCTCTTGTAACTTGTGTTGAAAATAGTCACTGTTCTTCACTTATCACACGTGTTGATGTTGACCAGGGTAGACTCATCAGCAAGACAAATGGTTTGCTTCATGAAAATCTTAGGTCTAGAAATCACTATAAGAAAAATGGTCTTAAGATAAATATATATGAATTTGGAAATATCTATCAACCACTCATCCATTTTTCTGTCTATATTCATGAATGTGAAAGACTCTTAAAGTCACAGCATATAAATGTGTGCATGTATATATGTTTATATATACAAGTAAGTGTATGTATATATTTGATACCTGGTTTATATATGGAGGCAAAATTATGAAGAAACTTCAAACAATTTTAAAGATAATAAAATATAATTTCAGTCTCTATATTTTAGATGTCTCCAATGTTGTTTTTATTTTTCTCTGTAGATTTTATATTGTATTCTCATATTTATACATTAATTCTGTGTAGTCCATCTTTTTCTTGATACCCAAAGAGTAAAGACATCAAACTAGTCTTTCAGGCTGATGGAATATTTGAACATGAACTAAAATTTTATTTTGATCAAAATTTTATTTATGTCAAATAAAATTTGACATAAATTTTTAAATAAATTAAAAAAGTATCTCCCCCAAAATTACTTTGTCTCCCCAGTGTCAGATCTATGATTTGGTCAGCCAAAAAATGGGTCAGATTCATATGAATTGGAATTCTGAGTGCTACTATGGATGTGATTGTGAGAAATACAAAATCATAGGCTGTGTGCTGTCCTTCCAGTTTCTGAGGCCCATGTTAGGAAATTGGTCAGTAATGACTGCAAGGCATCTACCAGTTGCAAGAACGTGGTGACGGAGTGGAGAAAACAGCACACCATTATGTGGTATGTTGATATACGTTATGGTTTGAATGTGAGGTGTCCCCCCAAACTCCTGTGTTAATGCTGGAATATTCCATAATGAGAGCTGTAACTAATCAGTCTGTCCTGGTTTGAATGGAATAACTGGGTGGTAATTAGGCAGGCTGGAGGTGATGAGTAACTGGGGCCACAATCTGGAAAAGTTCATCTTCTTTATAACCCCTTCCCCTTTGACTCTCTGCTTCCTGGCTGCTATAAAGTGAGCAGCTTCTCTCAGGTACACCTTCTGCCATGTTGTCCTGCCTCACCTCAGGCCCAGAGCAATGGATCCACCAATCTTGGACTGAACCTTCCAAACTATGAATCTAAAAGTTTTCCTCCTCTAAGTTGTTCTTTTCAGGTATTTTGGTTACAAAGACTAAAGCTAACTAACACAACATACTCCGTAGTTTGAAGGAAATTGAGAAAAGCACACAAATAGAAAAGTCTCTCTGATTTCCTAGTCTCTGACTTTCCCCAACCTTTCTACCCTAAGGCCATTAAGGTTTGTATGTTAGCCTATATTTTCCTGATATGCTAATTTTCATTCATCAACCAAAAAAGAAAAGCACAGCTGGAAAAAAAAATAATATATCTGAAGACTAACTTGGGTAGCATCAGCAAGGTAGAACTAGCCTTGTACTTGAAGTCTGGATACCTGGCTTTAGATAGGATTGCCCAATAAATGACTGTGTAACTGACAAAGAGAAGAAAAGCAATATGTACAGAGCACGTTTTGTCAGCCCTGAGCAGATGTTACGATGGTGCCATTTAATCATCATAAAACCTAAGAGAGTTAGATAAATTATTGCCATTTTATAGCTGAAAAAGTGAAGCACAGAAGGTTCTCATGGCTCTTGTCTGCATTGGAAAAGAATCAATGAACAGATTTCTCGACCATTATAAATCTTTTCCTTATTTTTTTGTGAGCATAAAAATCATTTCATTTGAATCTTATTACATAATGAAGTGTTTAATATTGGCATTTCAGGATAATTTTGAATAGTTTGATGCCTATCTTGATCAGTTATTCACTGAAAGCTCAAGAAGTCAAATGCATTTGATTTTCTTGTTAAAGCTTAAATTTAAGTTGAGACTCCTAGGTCAGTTATAGAATGGTTTGAAACCCAGAGTTTTATATGTCAATGATTCTGTGTTAGCAGAAAAAATAATTGGTGGAATGTTTTAAAATGAGATAATGTGTAGATGGCACATAGACTACGCCCAGGGAAGATGTCATTAATATTATTTCAGATAATTCCTTTTCCAGGTGATTAATAACTTTCTTAAGTATTTAAGATGGTTATTTTGAACCAGTCAGAGTCAGAGTTGGTATGTGTGCCGGATTTGACTGTCTTCTGACTCAAAGGTAAAGGTAAAATCAAATCTCAGTTATATAAATAATCCTTTAAAATCTTGACCCTAATCACATTACTGGAAAGAATTATTTCTTGAAAGAACCAATTTATTTTTGCAATTAATAGTCTTTCGTGGATCATAGTTTGTATGTGGTCATAGTTTACAAGTCAAGAGGGATGATTTCAGAGATTTTAATAAACGGACAAAGTTAACGTAAGCAACAAGGGATAGTGAAGTATCCAGAGCTACCATTCCTTGACTTGAAGGGGCAAAAGATTGGAGCTATTTTTTCTGTGGTTTTATGGGGAGGAATGCAACCATAACCAACCCATGGCTTGGTTCAGGAGATGAGGCAATTAATACCTTTACCCTCCTCTTCTCCTACCTTCATATTTCTTGAAGTCCTTCCTATTGACCTTGCCACCTGGAGGCCAGAGGGCAAAAACAGCTGATACAATTCACAGGAATCTGCTTCTCAGGATCCAGAGCAACGTGGTAAAAACTTGGAGAGCAAATAGGGGTATACAGAAAAAATTAGAAAATTCATCTTATTAGTAATTTATTGGATCACTCTTTTATTCCTTCATTGCATTTGTAAGCATCAGTTATATTCAAGAAGCAGTGCTTCATGTAAAGGCTTTTAAAGTAAGAAGAAGGCAGAGAAATGGTCTAAGAAATTGTTCATGTTCTTACAGTATAAGAAGAATACTATGCAAATAATGCCAGACAGAATATAATATTCAAAAGAGAAGTAACAAAGACATGTTATGGAAATTAAGAGTAAAGAAGAATGATTGAAGCAATCAGGAAGGACTTCACAAGGGGCATAGTGTTTGAGATTGGTCTTATGGGACAGGCAGGATATTACAAAGTATAGTGACAAAACACCAGTTGGAGGAAAAATGTGGAAGACAAGTAAGTGGACAGGAAGATGTAAGCTCTGTCCAGAAATTCTGATTGGCATGTAGTGCTCTTTTAAAAAAGCAATGGGAGATAAAGTCAGAGAGAAATTAGATAAAAGCAGGATGCCTACTCCACCACACACAAACACATGTATTCATGTACTCACTTGCACACGTTTATTAAAACAATGCAGTTCTAGTGCAGAACTTCAGCGAGTCATCTCTGAGTAAAATATAAGCTCTGTGACAATGAACTTTGTAATCTGATATTAGCATATCCTCTAGTGTAAGGCAAAATCAAACCTGCACTCTGGGCATGATTCCCTTTACTCTCCCTCTGTGATACACAGGCTCTGTTTCCAGAGCACTATCGCTGTTGGGATAACAGCACCATCTAGTGTGTTCTGGTCTCATGTTAAGTTCAAGAACTTCTTATCTGTTTCAAATACTATCAGATTCAATAAGCATAAAGGTACAGGAACACTCATACATGGATGTGCACTTGCACATGCGCGAGACACACACACACACACACGATCCGCACATTCATTTTGACTTTAAAATTTGTAGTTTAACAGATTGAACTTCTTTGGAATTTATGACCTATCTAAAGAATCCCCTTGAGAGAAAGTTGTCTGTGTCATCAGTAACCAGGTGAGGACAGTGCAAAGGTAATTTATCTTCCAGTTCACCAAATTTGGAATCTAAAATGTTAAAAAGAAGAAGAAGAAAAATAATTTAAAAAAATGTTATGGAGGACAAGTGATCATTTCCTTGCTAATTACATTCTTAACATGCAGATTACATAATGCACATCACCACACATTAAACATCAATGATTACCTTTTAATTGTGTAATTCAAAGTTTAACATAAAAGCTATAGAAATATTTTACTTTAATAATTAGAATACAAAGATGAAACTTTCAACTGTATATAATAAAACAATACTGGGAAAATAATTCAGATCACAAAACTGAAAAACTGACACCCCAGAGAACCCCAGTCTCATTTGTCCTACCTGCCGTTGCCTGCATTAACAGAAGGCAAAGAGAAGGATGGGAAAAGAAGGGTGACTGAGTCACAGCCTGAAGAAAGCAGAGAAGAGGGACAGAGAGGGGCAGTGGGAATTCAGGAAGCACAGAATGGAAGCCCTTGTATCTCATTTCTTATCCTTTAGAATTTTACATTTCAATATCACAGTTGCAATCCCCACACATTGTTGAACCAAGGCAATAATCTCCTTACTTATCATCATTAAAAATACAACAAAATAGCCAAAAACAAAAACAAACAAACAAACAAAAACCTAACCAAATGCTATTGGACAGGGGCAACGACCACACCTCTCCTAAGCATTCTGCTGTGTGCCGGGACAGAAATCAGAAAGAGCAGGCAACTTGCTCTGCAGTACCACAGCAATGAGGCCATTCCTCCATTTAACTTTTTATCTGTTGATAAATTTGAAAAGAGTTGATACAAGCTCAAATAAAAGCAAATGCATCATTTCCTGATTGGAATATTTCATGTGGAAAATACATAGGTGGAATACTAACAGAGAGCAAGAATACTGGGACTGCTGCCCCTTGTTTATAGGTCTGTACTTCCAGAACTGCTGCTCTGGACTGGACGGTCCCCTTCAATCACTGTAACCTGGTATCCCAAGGTCAATGAGTGACTTGGCTATGGCCTTGGATGGCTATGTGTTCTTGTTGCTGAATTAACTGGGAGAAAATTTCCACTTTATCAAACATTCTTGAAGTACAGAAATATGCTTTAAAGTCCACAAAAACCAGTATTAAACACATTTTCACTACAAGAGGACTTGATCCTCAAGCTTCTGTGGAAATTCTGATCAACTGGGGGGTTTATTAGCAATGTTGATTCCAGAGTCTTACCCTCAGACCTGCTGAATCAAAATCCCTTTAGACAAGGACAAGGATTTATTTAGTATTTAAACAAGCACACCAGGTGATTTTGAGATAAATCATTGAAAATATGCTTTTATGAAAGCAACATGAATCCCCATATTTTTTCCTGACCAACAGAAGACTTTTCTCTGCATAATTCTCAAACCATTGTATTTCTCAAAAGGTCACATCTATTGGTAGATTTACACTGCATATTTTTAGCAACTGAGACTCTTCTAGTTTCTGATATACTTATGCTGAGAGCTCAGAGTTTCAAACCTAGGATCTGTTGTTCAAAATTCTGAAAGCTTGTTTACTAAAAATTAATGGTTTTAACTAAAGCAAGACAGTTTATCCAGGGTTCACTGTACACGTCTGCAAATGTGTTCTTTCATTTCCTTCCTTACCTGGTGATCTAGTGATTTCATCTCCATCCCTGTCTTCCCTTCCAACTACAGTTCAATTACTAGCAATAACTCTTTACCTGATTTCCACGTCTTATTTCATTCCTCTGTTTCACTGTTTCTGTTTCTGACTCTGTTGGAAAGATTTCTTTTCTTCTCACGTTCATCTGCTTAGGAAACTTCAGCACATCTTTCAAGTTACAGATCAAATGTCACCTGTGTAGTGAATGTTTTCCTGAACCCCCTAGGAAGAGCTGGCCACTTCTGTCCCTATGTGTTCCACTGTGCTCTGCATCCATCATAGCATACATGTCATTGAAGTGCACCTGTTGGCTTACATGTGTATCAACCAGGCAGTAAGCCCTCAGAGAAGACAGCTTATTTACTGTATAGTCCAGTATGTGGCCCAGAATAGAAGAAATCAGTAAGTATTTATAAATATGTTACCTGATCCATGCACCTATTCATCTGGAAATATGGATTGGATGAAAGTATTCTAAAGTAATAGTTTGAAGAAAAGAAACAGTTTGATATTCATTTCAATAGTGAAATACCAATTTCCTGATCTGGTCTTAACTTCTGTTATTTGAGAACAGTTCTTTATTTCTTAATCTACTCTTAATTAAAAAAAAAAGGATTATATTTGACATAAATAAAAATGTGTGTGGATTGGTACAGAAAATAGAGGCAGCAGCTATAAATCTCTTCAGATTAGTATACATAGTCATCTGAGATTCTTCAAGATGCTTTATCTTGTTTTCCATCATAGCTAGATAACAAGTGTGGGCAGAGTAGTTGCTATTTGGGAATAAGAAAATCTACCAAACATGATGCATTATTTCCCAGTCAGTTAAAGGAAGCTGCAGAATTCTTCAGTGTTTCTTAGGAGAAGAAATGACTCTGAAATAAGGGGCTATCTCTCAAGGTTATGATAGACCCCAAAGTAAGAAGCCCAGCAGGGCACCTTCCATATCATCACTTCTCAGGATGGTCGTGAAATAAAACTAAAGTGTTGTGACATTGAAGACAAAATTGTTATGAATTAGCACAAAGTAAAACGTTCTACATAAATCTATATTTCAAAGTACCATGAAAACCCTGACTAGGAAAAATCACTAATAAACACTAACATTGTCAAACACTAACCATATAAGAAAATGATATCCAATAGCTGTTTACACTAGCCAGATACTGCACAAGGTATTTGGTTTAGTATGGGAATCCTAGTATTAAAGAAGAGAAAAAATTTTAAAATACACATCTATTCCACTTCCTCTCTTAACATGGGAAATTCAAATCAGCAGAAAAGAAAAATATAGCTGTTTGCACCTTATATTTTGCCAAGGATAAAATTATTACCACCTTCTTAATTTCAAAATTGGATTTACTACAGCAAAAACATATGGAGTTGATATTTTTATTTTCTAAAGATACACTTTCACCCTATAACCATAAAATAAAACCATACATCTGAAATAAAGATATGTTTTCCATATAATTTTTTAGTAGTACAAAAAATCATGCTATCACCACCAGTGGAATTTGCAAGTATCTACACTGAACAATTATCGTGGAACTTAATTTTACCAATGTTAATCAACTTGAAGCAAGAAAAGGTAAAGTTAGTACTCATGATGAATAAGAGTAGTATTTTCACATTTTTATTATCCTTCTGATATCATTAAAGGAAACCATAGAGAAAATGTTAGCATTAAGAATATGAATCCTATAAAAGTAGCTAGGATAAAAGATTTTTAGTGTATTTTGGGGGCTCTCTGATTGTACTCACATCAGAAAAATATCTGATATATGAAAGAGGATTTAAAAAGGTTAGTTCCTTGAATACAAAGTGCACCAGTAATAGAGTTGAAAAAAAGAGTCACAATTCAATTGTTGAAAAACAACTAAAGAATATAAGACCAAGGATTTAAAAGACATATTGGTATCTTTTAAACATGTAGACTATTGTGGGCCTTCCTTTGGCCTCACCACACACCAAAATTCAATATTCCCATGAAGTTTTCACTTGCTTTTACAAAAAGCACATGCTACTTGAAATTCCACTTGTATTCAAGGTTACACAGCATTTATTTGTTCATGTGATTCGAATGGCCTATAAGTTTCTAATATCTGATGTGCCAGTGTTATCTGCTGTCAAGCTAAGTATGCAGGTTAGCACTGGGTAAAAATGTGCCACACATTTTTCTACATGAGCTCTCAACACAGTGAACACCTCATTCCCCTTCACAAGACCCATTCTGACAATCAACTGGATTCCAATGGTTACATTGTTTTAGTAACTCCAAGAAATCTTAAAAACATAAACAATGTTTGAAAGTGTTGCCTTTTAAAAAGTTTTAATAATACTTGATATGGAGTTCTCAAAAGCTCTGGATTCAGACTGACTTTCAAATGGGTTGCCTCTATTAGGGATTTTCAAATGGGTTGCCTCTATTATTATTATTACTGTTTTTTTTATTTAAATATAAAGGAGGAAGGAAAACAGAAGAAAGAACAAGTGAGAACAGTTCAGGATAGATAAATCAGTGATGTTATGCTGGTAAGCTCCTGAGTTCTTATTTGATGGATAAAGGACCTTAATCAAATCATGATTTATTGCTTTACTAATGACATTTTATAATCTATTCTTATAGACCAATTAGCAGTATAGTAATATAGTATATACATAAGAAATATAGTATAGGTATTTGAGCTCTGTAGAGAATTATTTATATAGAATAAAGTTATAGTAATTAATGATATATTAGAAATATTTTTTCTATTTTTATTAAAATGTTTTTAGCACAAAATAGCCTCTATTACTAAACTTCTCTAGAGTAGTATCATTATTCATTTATTTTAAATCACAAATATAAATATCTGTCAAAAAGGATGAAAAGCAACAAGACACTCAAATTAGGTTGAGGCAAAAGATTCCCAAACAACTTCATAAGCAAACTAAATGTGCATTTGTTGTTATCCAGGATAAACCATATGCAGGCACATTATGAGCTCCAAGATTGTGTTTCCAAGAAAAGAAAGAAGAGTTAAACTTTGAAACAAAGTTTTACAATAAGATACACTTAAAATTAACAGTGATCTGTGATGCTCCAGGGTGAAAAAAAAAAAAGTATATTCTTTAAGGAAACGCGCCTTCCTATTTATATGTCAGCAATTTTAGGCTCAGATTCAAAATCTGTCTACAGCTCCTGATTCCAGAGTGTTTGGCAATACACAAGCTTATAGTGCACAGTTTCCAAGTGCACTATATCATGATGGTATGTTTTCGCTTAATTTGAACCAAAAAGTTTCTCATGTAAACTTAAATTTCTCTTGTTTGTCCTGATCACATATTTTAGAGACCAATTATCTTTGAGCAGAAATTAATATGTCCAGTTAAAAAGGGCATTGAAGTACGATAAAATTTAGTCTTTCACAAACAATTACATTGTTTAACATATCTCTCTGACAGAAAACTATCCTTTTCCCTATCTCACATGATGCAATTTGGAACCAATTTCCAAATAATATGTGGGTTAAAGGAAGGATAGTCAACAGCCAATAAACTTGAGAATTTAGAAAAACACCAATCTACTTAAGATCTTGGCCATTACTTAATGAAAATGAGAATCTTTAACTTAGTAAATGAGGCTTTCAGTTTAGAGATGAATAAGGACATCTTCAAATATGAGAGATAATTATTTGCTCTTTCAATTGAAATTTTCTGAAAAATAACATAATAAAATTCGGTAAAAATGTATCAAGTTGACCACCATGCTAGGGCTAGTGGTATAGCAAAATAAATAAAACAAGACCTCTCTCAAATTTCCTTCATTCAATACATTTTTTTTTAATCTTTTGAATCATGACCCTTCCAACAGTTCACACATTTTTTGATGCCATTTAAAATTTCAAAAGAAATCACATTTTGTAAATTTAATACAAATCTACAACACATAAAATAATTTTAAAATATTTAAAAATAAATCTTATTGAAGTATAAATTATATACAGTAAAATCCACAAGCAACTAAATAGTACAATTTGGTAAATTTTGACCATATAACTACTGCTCCTTTCAAGATATAGAACACTTTTGGTAATATAAAACATTACCAAAAGTTTTCTGATTCTGCTTTGGAATCAATATACAACATCCTCAGACTTAGGAAACCTCTAATTATAGATCAGTTTTGCCTGTTCCAGCACATCAGAAAAATGTAATCATAGAATATGTTCACTTTTTATCCTGGCTCCTTTGCTCAACATAATGTTTTTAAAAAACAATCATATTGTGTTCCTTCTTTTTTATTGCTGAGTAGTATTCCATTATATGTCTATCCAACAATTTTTTATCCATTCATCTGTTGGTGGATAACTGAGTTGTTTCTAATTTGGGACTACTATGAACTATGACTCTTATCAGTGTCCCTACATAAGTGATTTAAATTACTGTTTATGCTTATAATTTTAATATTTATTTCTCATTGCCCTTTATGTTTGGGTACTTTTCCACTCTTGAATTATGACATATTTATACATATTGTTTTGTCTACAGGCTTCTTGGCTACATCTACTGTTTTTTAGTTGTTATTTGAGAACTAACAGTATGTACCATTTCAATTCTTGCTCTAAAATTAACAATACTTACTTTGTCTGTCTACTTAAAGTTAATATTATGTCTTTTCACAATTCACACTTTGAACTTTTCAGTTCCTGATTCTTCATTGTCCTTTATAATAGCATAGACTCCCCACTTCCTGTTTCCAGCTTCTACTTCCCACTTCCTGCTTCACACATCACAGATGTAATCGTCTTACAACAGTATAATTCTATTTGCTGCCTGCACCGTCTATTCAACTCTGTTTAACTGTCTTTACCTTTTGCATTTTATGTGCTTTTAATCTGAATTTCAGTGTTATTTTTAATATAAAGTAAATTATGCAAAGCAAATATAGTCATCTATGTTTGCCAATGAATTTGTCGTTTTCAGTTCTCTTTAATGCTCTTTATAGACTTGAGTTTTCTAGTTTCCTTTCATGTACATCTTTTAACATGTTTTGTAGTTCAGGTCTGTTGGTCCTGAAGCCTATTCATTTTTGTCTGAGGATGATTTTGTTTTATTCTTATTTTTAGAATGTTTTCATCAGATATAACATTTAGAGTGACTCTCTTTTATAAATCATTTTAAACACTCCATTTCATTGTCTTTTAGCTAACGTTGTTTCTAATGAGAAATCCACAATTTTTATTATCCCAATTCCTTCGTACATACTTTCTCTTTTTCTGTGGCTGCTCTCCAGAATTTGTGTTTCTGTCAGGCACAGGGGTTTCTGCCTGTGATTTCAGTGACTTAGGTGGCTGAGGCAAGAAGATTGAAATTTCTAGGTCAAAGGCCCGAAGAAATTTGGCAAGACCCTGTCTAAACATAATAAAACAAAACAAAAAAAAAAAAAAATTAAAAGGGCTGGGGATGTAGCTCAGTGGTAAAACTCCCTGGGTTCATTCCCTACTAAAAAGGGCAAGGGTTGGAGGGGGCAGAGAGAGAAAGAAAGAAAGAATTTGTCTTTCTCTGGATTTTCAGCAGACTGACTATGATGTGCTTTGTTATGATTATTTGACATCTATCCTGCTTGAGTTTTGCTGAGCTTTTTGTATTTGCAAGTTGGTATTCTTCTCAAGTTTGACAAGTTCTTAGAAGTTAGTTCTTCTAATATATTTTTCTTTCATTTTTTCATTTTCTTCTCCTCCTCTGGAATTTAACCCAAATATCAATTACACTAGTATATACTGTCCCTTACACCCATAATGCTTATATTTTTCTTCAATGTTTTTCTGTTACTGAAATCGAATATTTTTTGCCTGTTACCAAGTTTTTTAACATTTTTTTTTCTATCTTGAATCATCTCGAGTTCACTTTTAGTAAAATTTTCATTTCTGTTATTGTACTTTTCCATTCCAACATTTCCAGTTGATTCTATTTTTGTAGCTACCACTTTTATGTAGAGACTCCCCATCTTCTCACTCATAGAGTCTACATTTGCCTGTTTTTTGGATTTCAATTTATTTTTGTTTTTATTTTTACAGACTGCATTTTGATTCATTGTACACAAATGGGGTACAACCTTTCATTTCTATGGTTGTGCACAATGTAGATTCACACCATTCTTGTAATCATACATGTACATAGGGTAATGATGTCTGTCTCATTCCACCATTTTTCATACCCCCTCTCTCTCAATTCCTTCTACATGATCTAAAGTTCCTCCATTCTTCTCTCACCCCCCACTTCCCCACCCCCATTATATATCATCATCCATTTATCAGGAAAATATTTGGCCTTTGTGTTTTTGGGACTGACTTATTTCACTTAGCATGATATTCTCCAATTCCTTCCATTTACCTGCAAATACCATAATTTTATTCTTCTTTATGGCTGAATAATATTCATTTATGTATATATACCACAGTTTCTTTATTCATTCATCTGTTGAAGGGATTCTAGACTGGTTCCACAATGTAGCTATTGTGAATTGAGCTGCTATAAACATTGATGTGGCCGCGTTGTTGTAGTATGCTGATGTTAAGTCCTTTATGTATAAACCAAGGAGTGGGATAACTGGGTCAAAAGGAGGGTCCATTCCAAGATTTCTGAGAAATCTCCATACTGCTTTCCAGAGTAGCTGCACCAATTTGAAACTCTACCAGCAATGTACAAGTGTGCCTTTTCCCCCACATCCACGCCAACACCTATTACTGCTTGTGTTCTTAATAAAAGACATTCTAATTGGAGTTAGATGAAATCTTAGAGTGGTTTTAATTTGCATTTCTTTAATTACTAGAGATGTTGAATGCTTTTTTATATATTTGTTGATCACCTGCATATCTTCTTCTGTAAAGTGTCCATTTCCTTGGCCCATTTATTCATTGGGTTCTTTGTATTTTTGGAGTAAAGTTTTGCAAGTTCTTTACAAATATTGGAGATTAGTACATTTGCCTTTTTTAAAAAGCAATTTATATTAGTTGTTTAAGGTCTTTCTTAAATTCAACAATTGAGCCATCTCAAAGTTGGTTCATATTGCTCACTCTATCCTTGACTATGGATCAGATTGTCCTGTTTCCTTCAATGTTTTGTGGTTTTTAAAAATAAAATACTGAACTTTTAAAATAATACATTGTTTAACAACTCTGGATTTTTAAACATCTTCTGAGGAGTGTTCATCCTTGCTTTAGAGGTAGTTCAATTCCACACTGATTATGCTGACGTTTGTGGATGAGATTTTGCTTTGTTATTGTGACTGTGCATGAATCTCAGAGGTCCTTGAATCTCTGTAATTTCGCAGGACTCAATTCCAAACTTTTTTTTTTTTTCTTCTTCACATTTTTCTAGGGCTTGATTTTAGGGTTTGTAAGGGTAGGATGAGAGTGAATATTATTGAGGCATTTGTCCTTGAACTTAGCATGTATTTTTTGTGGTGTTGAGCTGGTTCCAGGCTTTTGGTTTTTGGTGTTTGTTTGTTTGTTTGCTTGTTGTTGTTCTGGCTGAATGCCACAAGTATTAAGAGGTAGATAGATTATTCCAGAGGATCTCCAGGGCTGCATTTCTCCAGTGCTGTCCATTTTAGAGTACCTCTGTAGCTCTGTTAATCTCATAGTAAGCCGCACGTGGTCTTTCCCTGTATGTGCACAGCCCCAGCCTTAGCCATAGCTGATGGCATTGCTCTGCACAGTCTTTTGGGATCCCCTCCCTGCACATCCTCCTTAACGCTCAAGCCTTCATCCGTAGATCTAAGCTTCTTAACCTGACTTGAGCTCTGATCTCTGTCTTCTTAGTTGTTCTAAACACCATCATTCTCCATTCACTTTGGCTCTTTGCCAAAGTCAGTAATTTGCTCCCAGTCAGAGAACCAGGCATTCATGGAAGCAGGATGAGAAACTCCCTCCTGTTGCTGCGTGGTCTCACGCTACAGTTGGCCACTGTGAGGAAAACGTTGGCTTCCTGTGTTTCCCAGTTTTAGAGTTCATTATGGCAGATGACTGATATGACACCTGTCACTCCATCCAATACAAATTATTTTTATACATTCACATTTAGATAGTGCATTTGTATGACCCATATAATTTTTTCTTGGTGTATTGATGCTAAATAACTCTATTGAAACAGAACAAAAACAAAAAAAAAAATCTTTTAAGAGCTTTACAAAGGTTTTCATAAACAAAACCTAAGAACCAATATTCATAAAGTTCTGATTTTAAAAATAGAATAATTTAACAATTTTCAAAAGTATTTTTCCTTAACATTGTGTTCTTGCTAGAGATATCAATTTCTTTCAAGTTTTATTGAACACCTACATTGAAAAAGTCTATGAATTGGAAGCAGATAAAAATTCTTCTTTTGTAGAAATACTAGGTAGATAGAGATTTACCTAAAGTACCAGGATACAATGTAGAAAGTAATAGGCACTGAGATAATAGATAAAATATTAGGAATATATGGAAAGGTAGAAGCATATTTCAGGATGCAAAGAACTTATGCGGGGGAAAGACACTAACAGAGGTTAGTCATATTTGTTTATGGAAAAATGATTAAGGAATGGCAATCTCCACATTCAAGACACAAGGATTAAAAAAAACCCCAGCAAGGTTGGAAAACTTAGGTTGTTTACAGGAAGCAAGGAACTCATCGATATATTACAAATTTCTCTAAGAGCACGCCTACCAGGAATGCAAATAATAAAATCTTGGCACTGAGGACTTGTTCAGCACCTTCTGGCTTTATTGGAGTATTGATAGGTCAACACTGTAGCCCTTCCTGCAAATATGAGTGTAGCAACCACAGTTTTCAATTCCATGTTTTTTCCTAGAATGCCTATCTCCACCAATGGCAGGAAGAAGAAATTAAAACAGAAGTCCATGACTAAGCCTCCAATTCGGGGATTTATAGAGTTTTGAGTTTAGAAGACTAAGGAATTTCTAAAATTAATTGCTTCTGTAAAAGCCATGTTATTCTTCTCCTCTCTCCACTCCACCCCACACTCTACACACAAAGGGAACAATGGTGAGCTATTTATGTACCAGATAAGCAATGTTTAAAGACATTTGAGCCATACAGTCCTATATTCAAAATTATTAAACTGAATCAATTTTGTATGAAGAAGATTGTTATAAAAATTATAGGCAACTCAAGAAAAAGAAATAGCAAAATCATTTTTTATTTCCCAATAAAATGCAAGAAACACTTACAAATGAGAATTCCCACTTTTCGTAAGAGACTCCTGATCTCTGCTATGGAAATCTAATCTGATACAAGATTTTAGGAAAACAATTTAGTGATGCTTTTTAAGAGACAAAAATATTCTTATCTTTGATGCAATAATTCTTCTGGGGAGATCTAATTTTTTTATTATAGTAAAAAGTGCATTTTATCAGGATTTTTAAGTGTATAGTACAGTATTGTCAATGTTAAGTACAATGTTATCCAGATGTATAGACTACTTTTCATCTTGCATGACAAATCATATATCCATTGAATGTCAACTCCCTATTTCTACTTCCTCCCATCTCCTAGCAACCACATTTTGTTTTTATCCATTCAACTATAAATAGGCATGTAGGTCATTTCCACCTCTTGGCATTTGTAAATGATGCTGCAATGATCATAGAAATGAACTATTTCTTTGAGATACTGATTTTAATTTTGGGGGAGGGGTTAAATATTCAGAAGGTGAATTGCTGTACCATATGACAGTTCTATTCTTAATTGTTTAAAGAACCTCCACATTGCTTTCTACAATTTTAAATTCCCACCAATAGTTCACAAGTGTTCTGATTTCTCCACATCATTGCCAACACTACTTGTTTCCTGTTTTGTTTTATAATGGTCATCCCAACAGTTATGAGGTGGTATGTCCGTTTTTATTTATACTTATTTAATGATTAATGGTTTAGAGAATCTTTTCTTATACTTGATTATTTGTATGTCATCTTTGGAGAAATGTCTATTCAAATCTTCAGCAGATTTTGAGATTGAGTTATTCCTTTTGTTTGCTGTTGAGTTGTATGAGCTCCTTTATATTTTGACTGTTATCTCCTTATCAGATATCTGGTTTACGAAAGCTTTTCTCTTATTCCTTAGGCTGTGTTTCACTCTGTTGTTTACCTTTTCACTCCTTTGTTATGTAAAAGCTTTCTAGCTTGACATAGTCATATTTGTCTCTTTTTGCTTTTGTTGCCTATGCTTTTGATATCATATCTAAAAAATCATTGCCAAGTCCAATGTCATGAAGACGTTCCTTTATATTTTTTTCTAATAGTTTCACAGTTTCAGGTCTTATGTTTAAGCCTATTACATATATATGTGTGTGTATATATATATATATATATGTATGTGTGTGTGTATATATATACACATATAGTTTGTATTGGATTGATTCTTTATATTATCCTACCTTTCCCTCCCTGCTTTCCTTGATTTTATTCTAGCCTCCACATATGAGAAAAAATATTTGATCTTTGAGCTTTGGAGCTTGGTTAAATTCACTTAGCATGGTATCTCCCTTTCCATCCATTTACCAGCAAATCCCATAATTTTATTCTTCTTTATGACTTAGTAGATATATATATCACAAAGGAATCATATATATATATAAAATTAATACAATAAAATATTACAACTTCTTAATGCATTCATCTATTGGCGGGTTTCTGGATTGATTCTGTGATTTAGCTATTGTGAATTGTGCTGCTATAAACAGTGATGTGGCTGTGTCACTGTAGCATGCCAATTTTAGATCTTTTGGGAAAATACCAAGGAGTGGGATAGCTGGGTCTTATGGTGGTTCTATCCTTAAATTTTTGAGGAATTTCCATTCTGCTTCCCAGAGTGGTTGTATTAGTCTGAAGTTCCACCAATAATGTAGTAGTGTACCTTTCTGTATTTCTAAATTTTTTATTTTCTAAGAAAAAATGTAACAAGAGAATTAAGTAAACAATTTTGTTTGAAACAACAAAATAATAAAATCCCTAGGAATAAGTTTAAGTAGGGAAATGAAATAATTACACAATAAGAACTACAAAACATAAGTAAAAGAAATTAAACACAATAAGTGGAAAGATAGTCCATGTTCACAGATTGCACTTTGGTCGGTTTTTTATTGCTACAGTGAATTACTTGAAGCTGGATACTGTATAATTAAAAAGCTTATTTAATTCACAGTTAAGAAGTTTCAGAAACATGGCACCAGCATTAGTTTGAGAGGAACTCTTGGTGGATGAAATCATAATGGTAGGAAAGTACATGAGAAGGAGAAATCTCAGGACAAGACAGGAAAACAGAACATTAATAATAATAATTTTATTTATTCCTTTCCAATATAGAAATTTTCTTTTCATTGACTAATGGCTCTAACTAGAACTTCTAGTACTATTTTGAATCAAAGTGGCAAAAGCAACCATCCATGTCTTTTTCCTTATCTTATAGCAAAATGCTTCCATTTTTCACCATTGATTGGTCACAATTTTAATTGTGAACTGTTCATAAATTGCCTTTATTATGTTTAGATAATTTCTCTCTACTCTTGGTTCAACAAGTGTTTCTATCATGAAAGTGTGTTGTATTTTGTCAAATGTTTGTTTCTGCATATATTTAAATGATCTTGTGATTTTTATCTTTCATTCTGTCAGTGTAGTATGACATTGGTTTTAATATGCTAAACCATTCTTGCACTTCAGAAATAAATACTGGTCACTTGGTTCTGGTCTATAATCTTTTTAATGTAGTGTTGGATTTTGTTTGCTATTATTCTTAAAGACATTTGAATAAATATTTTATTCAAATATTGGGATATTTGGACTATAGTTTCATTTTCTCATTTCCTTATAAAAGTTATTTTAAATTCTTTGTCAGGTAATTCACATGGCTTAGTTTCTTTAGGTTAAGTTTTAAAGAATTTTGTTTATTTGATTGGGTCATGTTTCCTATTTCTTTGTGTTTCTTGTAACTTAGCATTGGTATCTCTATATTTGATGTACATCCTTGTGTTGTGACAGAAGGAGGGCATGAAGGAGTCCTGAAGTTTTCCACCAGCTTTATTGAAACTAGATTCCTGCACTCTAGTTTTTCCTGGATTTTTTGCAGAGGATTGGTCTGTGTATTATTGTCTTCATGAGAAGGAGAGTCTGGGGTTTAATATTCAGCAGTCTTGTGCACATCCCAAAGAAGACTCATTTTTATTAGAATTACTTCAGGCTTATAATTTTATTCACATTGAAACTAGCCTAAGCTAAAAATAATTGAATAACTACTTAAATAGTTGAAAATAGCTGAAAAGTAGTGGTTTAGGGCATATTTCAAGTAAGGCAAAAATTAAATGAGGTATCCAAAACTCCATCTTTTTCTCTATCATTTGAAGCAGATTCCCTCAGTGAACAAAGTTACTTACTACCTTAGCAGCCTGAATGAAAATTCCAGACAAAAATTTGTGGAAAAGGCTGTTTTATCCTGGGTGATATGATTGTCTCTGAACCAAGGACAGTTTCCACAAAAATGAAGTGGTGTTCTTAAGGCCATGCCTGTGTGCACTCAACTGCATGGAGGGTATCAATTTCAACAAGGTAATAAAGTGAATTCCTCTTAGGAAAAAGGTTTCTGTTTGTATGAAGTGGGAGGGCCTATAGATAGAAAAAATTACAGATTTTTTTCTCTCTCTGTTTTATTCATGAAGAAAAGTTTCATGACACATTTTATTATTTATTGCATCATTATTATAATGGCTAAAATCTTAAGAGGTTCCCAGATACTCGACCACAGGGACTGTTCAGTAAATGATGATGTAGTCATATGATGAACTATTTCGAAACTGTTAAATTTTATTAACATAAAAATGTTTAAAATGTTAGATAACTAAATGACATGATTCTATAAGATTCTATTGATTTATCAACTTATAACTAAAGGTTGTAAAGTGCATAACACCTAGAAATATTATAATATAGAGAGTAGATGCATTTATATAGTAAAATCAGGTTTTCTTCTCTTTTTTGTATTTTCCTGTTTTTATATAAGCATGGACTTGTGGACTCCTTCTCCTGGAAGGAGGCCTACGTGGCATTCTGTCGAGAGATAGACAGGCCTTTCAGGCTACTCGGGGACTAGGGCTCTGGAAGGAGGCCTATCTGGCTTGCACCACTCACGGACTGGGGCCTCATACCCCCTTTCCTGTGCACTGTGAACAGCATGTTCCTCTGCAGTTGGTAAAATAGCTCTTCTGTGGCTTGTGAGCTTGTCACCTCCTGGGTTCGCAGAATTGCTTGTTACTTTCTATTACCAACTGATAATCTGCCAAATAGCGTAGTAACTGCTTTAAGACGTATGGCAAGCTTAACTGCAAGCATATAAAAGACAGTGTTATATTTAGTAAAGACAGAAGCCGCTTCCTATGTGACAAGTGCTCCATCTCTCCCAAATAAAGCTCTTCTCAGATCTTGGTGCACAAAGTCTTGAGTTTTCCTTTTCCAATGGTATGTTGGTGTTGCAAACTAGGATAGTGTAACACGGGGGTGCTCCCTCCATTGTTGCAGGCTAGGACAGTGCAATATGGACTTTATATTTTGAAAATAATTATAATCTTACTTAAATTCGAGTCAAAAGTTTCTTTTGTTTATTGGATTTACATTTTATGCAGGTCTTATAATTAGGACATCAGAAGCACAGGAGAAATTATGGATGCATTAGCCACTCAGGAGCAGAGAATTAAATGGACAAATTGTGCTTCAATCCAGTGAATGAAGATTTCATTTATTTTGAAAATGAAAATATTACTTTATCAGGCCTTGAGGAACTTGGAACAGTTTCAATATATCACACTGAGATGCCTTTCTTAATTCTCCCTATGAATAATGCAGAGCATATTGGCACCTAGCTTAAGAATCCGAGGTGTGTTCACTGTGAAATAGCCGATAGTCAAGTTTCAGCAGTGCTAGCAAAGGATGCTTTTGTTCATTAACTCAACAGGGCTCACGTTTGGCCTAGAACTTCAATAAAACCAAGAAATAAATGAGACTGTGAAATAAAACTGCATGAACACAGAAAAGAGATCTATTGATTAAGTGATACTAAGTAGTTTCTCTAAACCATATCTGTTTCTAAGTAAAGTTAGAACTGATGATTCTCAGGATGTGAGAAGCCTACAATAATTTCTGAAAACTATGTCCATCTGGATCCCTGCTATAACTGTTCTTGGTATTTTAATTAAAAATTTTATGTGTGTTTGTGTACTTATTATAACTAGCGGTTATACCTCGGATTTAATTTTTTACATTTTAATGATGGCACTGTAAAGAGCTGGCCTCCCACTCTTCCTCTGTGCTGATGTGGCAGGCTGCTGGTAACAGGCCACGTGTTGCTCACTCAGTATCATTGAAGAATTAAAGAAGAAAACAGTGGTCAAAAACATGAACTGTTCAGTGGAGTAAAACACATAATTTTAAAATCCTAGCTCAGAATGTTTATAAGAGGTATAAATTCATTTCTGTGAGTGTCATCTGATCACCTGGTTGGGCCATGTGAGATAGGGTGACTGAGTTCAAAGAATAGATGTAGTCCCTGCTCTTAAGGAACTCAGTGAGGTTACAGAAATGAACATATGAACCACCACCATGAGGTTAAAAACAATTATGAAGACAATAAGAAAAAAAAATTGCTAATTAAGCAGAAGGGAAAGGAATTTTAGCCCATATTTGAAGCACGAAAGTTTAGAGAATTGCAGGCTGAGAGATCATTCTTTTAAAGAAAAAAAAAAAAATGCCATGGGTTTATGAAAGTGAACTCAGGAGCAGAGACAAGACCAGTGTACCTCTGGCTTGCAGGTGTGAGGAGGGAAGCAGGTTGTGAGCAGATTACTGGGTGCTTAGGTGCCCTGCTAGGGACTGAACACTGTTTTCTAGACTAAGGGAGCCACTGGGGCATTGAAGTAGCAGAGAGGGCAGGATCATCCTGGGTTTTGGTAAGGTAAAGCTTGTGACAGTCTGAATGATGGATTTAAAGTGTGAGAAACTAGTCTCCTATAAACAAGGGGATCAGTCAGATGCAGTAATGCACATGAAAAAAGGAAATAGCAAAGACAGTGGCAGCCGACATAAAAGAAGGGCAAACAATCAAAACACAATTCAGAGTTAGATGAACAAGTAGCTAAACATGTGAGACCTTACACCTCTGTCCATCACTGTATTAAGAACTCCATGCACGTTTATTTCATTAAATTTCATAACATTCCCTTTGTGCCACCTTCTATTCACTATGCCTGTTTTACAGATGAGGAAATTGGCGATTAGAAAAAGTTTAAATTGCTTGCTGAAGATCACATAGCTAGTAATTATAGAGCTGGGACTGAACCAGGTCTAACTAATTCCAGAGTATGAGAAATCCCTAAGATAAACAGTCTCCACCTTGCCCAGATGATCATGGGAAATAAGGAAAGTAAAGATGACCATGTTGTTTTGGGCCTGAGCGACATGAAGAGTGAGGATCTGATCCATCAAGGTAAGGACTACAGGAAGGAAAGCAGATAAGCATGTTCCAATGAAAAGAGAGGCAGGGGGCTAGTGGAGAAAAGAAAGAAAAAGATTTACTTTGAATATTGAAAGTATATGTATGTTGTATGTTCAGTAGGAAGTTGAGAGTTCAGTTTGGGACTAAAAATGTAGCACGCCTCTCAGGGAAACTGTCGTAGAAACCACGTAGTAGAGCCCACTGCCCAGGTAGACAGTGTATGGGCAGAAGACAACGGAGATGGGGGCAGACACCTAAGGATGTCCCTGAGCAGGAGAAAGGGAAGGAGCATGAAGAGACATGGCCAAAGGACCTGGAGAATGCGGGGTTAAGGAAGCTAAGGCAGAAGAGAGTCTTACAAAAGAAATACTGGGGGAAATGAAAAGACCATTTCAACAAGCGAAGTTTCAAATATCAAAGAGAGATCATGTTGGAAAAGAACTGAGAAGTGTTTGTTGGATTTGGCTTTCAGGAGACTGTTGCTGACCTTTAAGGAAGATGGTTCAGGAAAAGGAAGGGGGTTTGAAACCAGATCACTATGCTGTGCAGCATAAAGGGCAGGTGAGGAAGAAGATTACCTTTCTCTAACAAAATTGATTCTTTCCTGGCTGATGTGTTCATCTCCTCCCCAAATCCCACAGTGGAAATGTTACAGTGACAACAACCACACTTTCACAACAATGCTCAACATTCACAGAATCCTAGGATAAAAGATTTTTGACTCCTTTAAATCTCTATTAGGTCTAACAGAACTTCTCAATCGGAGAGTGAAAGAGAGAGATTTCTCTTCACTGTGGGTATTTTCTTTCTGGGGCTATTCAATCAGTGTCATCCCCTTCTAGCTGATTTTTGCCCATTTGCTAACTCACACACAACCTAAGTAAGTCTTATCTAGGTGGTAAATTTGGGAAGATGAGCTGGACATGCTCACCTTGGTTAATTCCATTTATTTCTTTGGGAAATAGTCTTTTGGCAGAAAGAATGCAATCACACTTGTTTTTCTCTAGTCAGGCATCACATCATTTTGAGGGATTCTGCCATTTGGGGGATAACTTTAAAGATACCAACACTTGTGTTTGTTGGAATTATTGAGAAAGTAGAAAAACTGGAAAGAAAAATATCACACACATAGAGTAACTAGGATGAAGTCATGTGGTTTTGTAGCAGAGTATGTTGAGGTCTGTAATGGCTTATATCCAATCAGTTCTTAACTGATGTGGCAGAAGCTAGCACCTTTAAGACTTAGGACATGTGACATTTTAATCTGAGTGTACAAATGCAAATTATAATGTATTGCTCTATAGGAAAGCAAGTTTATTATGGAGGTAAGTCCCAAGGGGCCTCAACAAACATGCTTGAGGCAGTGAAAGCCTTCAGTGGGCTTAGGCAGACCAAAGCTTGCTGCTTGTTGACTTAGAAACACTCTTGCATAGGAAATGGGAAGAGTGAAAACCACCACAGAGGGGCTAGTGGCTGCAGAGGTCTTAGTGCTCAAGAGCAGCTGAGACAACAATTAAATTTTAGAAAGAACCTGGAGTTTCTCAGTAAATCTGTAGACCTTGGTATAATTGCTTTTAAATTGCAAGGCAGCTATGTTTCATGTGTGCTACAGAGTGTTTCTGACATTCTGTCTTTAAATTGTTAGCACCTGACATTGGTAGGCAGCAAAAGATCAATAATTAGCTGCCTCAAACTATTCTGTTCAGGGCCAAGAAAAGGATAGTGGCCTTATAAAGCTTGTCCTTGGGCTTATGTGTAAACTATGCGAAGAAATACTTGATGAGTTTCAAGGTGATGTTATTATTGTAGAGGACTTTTGATGCTTTCCTATATTATGAGGGAAACTAAATTTACGAATTCCCCAAGTGGAAGAGAGACAGTGCCTTAAGGAGCACATGGAAGAAATCCTGGACCTCACCACAGCTCTGGGGACACAGGCTTCAGAGGCTTCCACACCAGTTTTGTCTCAAGAGCACTTTGCAAATGTTTTTTGGGTTGAAACAAATATGAAGGCAAAATAAAAACCATAGCTAAAAAGCAGACTTCTTAGACCTAATCAATTCTTTGACATGGCACTAGCCACAATGGTACAGGTTTAAAAATGTCTTTCTACAAGATAACTGGATAACTTTCTGCATGGTAACTAGATGATTAAATAGAGCTCATGGTCTACACAGCGCTGAAGTGTCAAGAACCCAGAATTCACAGAACAAATGCAAATGAAGAAGCTATGCATGGGAAGCTTCTGCTCCCAGAGATGGTAGGTGGATTGTATGAAACCTTTTGCTGAAGATGTCCCTCTATTAAATTTAAGTTAACAAATTATAGATTCTGATTTATTTGTGCTAAGCTGTGGCATCCTGGTAAGGATAAAAAATTCAGAAACTTTCCCCCAATCATCATTTTTGGAAGCCAGTCTCCAAGATGGCCCCCAATGAACCCTGCCTTGGTATTTAGAGCCTTGTGTAATACTGTCCATTGCAAATATTACTGGACCCAGTGACTCATTCATAACAAATGGAATAAGGCAGGAGAGATGGTGTGTGACTCAGAAATCAGGACATAGTGACGACGTGAGGTCACTCTCAGAGCCTACCCTGAGAAAAGTCATCTGCCATGTCATGAGGACATTCATGTAGCCTGTAGAAAAGTCTTTGGCCAACAGCAAAACTTAAGTAAGTAAATAAATAGAAAAATAAATAAAAATCAACAAAAAATCAGCAGCATACTACATGAGTAAAGTTTGGAAATGAATCTTCTAGGCTTCAGATCACTACAGCCCTGGGGGACAGCTGGACTGCCACTGCATGAGAGACCCTGAGTGAGGCAGAACTCTCCAGAAAAAAAGAGCTCCCAGATTCCTAAAACAGAAACCGCGAGTTGTTTTTATTTTATTTTATTTTATTTTATTTTTGTTTGTTTGTTTTAAGCTACAAAACTTCAGGGTTATCTGTCTCAGAGCAACAGACAATTAACATTGCCTTTGTCACTTAGAAATAACTGAGACTTTAGTATAGTTTTAGCTGATGTTGAATACTGAGCTCAAAAATATTCACCTGGGAAAATTGGTTAAAATCTGAGAATTTCCAACTTTTTTGAAAAGTCAGTATATGTGGGGGACAGTGTGATTATAATCTAGGTTGTCCTGTTAACTTTTTGGATTCTGAAAGAAAAGACATAACAGATATCTTGTGTTACAATATTAGGATGTATGAGGTACCAGAGAAACACCATACCTATTCTCATGAGTTCAAATAATTGTATAAAAAAAAAATTTCGCATAGATTGAGAATAATAAAAAAGGAAGGAGAGCTTCTTTTAATTTCTAATATTGCACATATATTGTCAAAAATATTAGAATTTTAAATTGATTATTTTGTCGCTTGATAGGTGTAGCTTTTAACTTCTTGTGAATTTGAAAGAAAAGGAGGATTTCTACTGAAGTTTTCTGGAATTTGTTATGGTAGCATTTATATATGTTATTATATTTCTTAATAATATCATTAAATTTCCCTACAGAACCAGTGGTAGGTTGCATTCAAAATAAGGTAGCGGGGAAACAACGTTGGACATATTTGGGGGTCGGGGAGAGAACAGAGTACATTTTCAACCTCAAACAGTAGCTATGAAGTAGATTGAAGCGATGCAGTAGATTGGCAGAATGGACTCTCATTTCAGAGCTTTCTCAAGGCAGAATGTATCTTTACCATGAATGGTCCCAAGAGGATTCTAAGGGAGCAGTGATTCTTCGAGAGAGACCAGGAAGGAATCATCTTGGAAACTGGTGCTCAGGTCATTCTAGGCTGCTGATTTCCTGGTGAGGGAGAGCTAAGGTCAGTTTTAGAAGCTCTGCCCGGTGAAGTAGGAGAGAATGATAGAGAGGAGTGCTGGAATATTCTTCTTCTGAAGACAGTATTATTACTGCAAGACCTATCCTTCCTCTGCCCCTTTACTCTGCTTTCAGAGAGTGTAGTGATTTATCTAATGAACAAATTTCAAAAGAAAGAACTCGGTACCATTTTTCCTCTTGAGAACTCTTAGCTCCCAGTACAGATTTTCACTCTTTCCCCTGGGGGCAAGCTCTTCCCCTTAACAGTTGCCCATAATAGCTTGACTGGGTAGGTGTCCTGAATACCGCTGGGTTCCTTTATCAAGACCATTTAGTCTTTAAACTTAGTGTTCCTCAGTTAAAATAAAATGATAAAAAAAGAAAGCAACACTTCGATTTTTCACTACCTTACTTTCCATCTTATTTCTCACTTTGTTTTGAGCCCCACCCCCAAAAGAATGGTGTTTTATCCCCCCCCCCCCCCCGGAAAATCCACACTTGTATCAAAATTCAAGTAACCCAAAGGATTTGGTTTGAAATGTTTAAAGGTCATGATACAAAATTTGCGTTTTTAATTCTATGTTTTTATCATGATCAATTTGATAAGTGATTCCAGTGTTAATAGGATGCCTCCCCAAATATACATTTTCCTTGTTTATGTAATAACAAAATACATGGGAAGAGAGAGAATTAATACAAAGTATCTACCCTGTGCTCAAAAATTGAGCTTTGGAGTCAGACAGATACAGCTTCTAATATCAGTTTTGGCAAATCATTCAACCTCGTTGAAGCCTATTTCTTCAATTGTTTCTCCATTTTATCTGCATAATGAGGAGTGGCAGGTACACTGAAGGATTAACCTGTGGATACATGATTCACGCAAGCAATGTCAAGCATGGTGCTTAACATCAGTGGACGCCCTATTTATATGGCATATTACCATCAGATCCTAACGTCTATTTTGTCTTACTGTATTCATTAGGTACAAACTCTTATGCCATTTTTTTACCCAGAGGATTTTTATCATAAATTTCTTGAAGCTATCATTTCATTAGATATGTTTACTCTCATGAACAATTTTTCTATTTAGTGTATAATTAGTGAGTATGGTACTCCAGACCAGTGTCAGGTCATCCTCTCTACTTTAAATTCAGCCATCTTCTTTAAATTCATAAGGTGCCATTTTAAGCTAATTCAAACTTTGTCAGCTTTCACCGCTTAATTTGTATGGATTTTAGATCTAGGAGCAAAATGAGGTCAAGGAATAAAAGTCCCTGTGGATATTGCTATAAAAAAAAATCTTTTAATACTTTTAATATTAGATTTGCTTGTAGAATGTCCACGGTGCAATTTAATAAATTCCGGGTTTGTTGCCTTAGAAAAAAGTTTCCTGTATCAGTCCTTAAGGAAGTTTTTGAGATAGTCTTTCTTGGTTAAGTTATCCTATTAACTGAACTGTCCACCATGGAGAGGCCTGATTTTGAAAGCAAAACTTTAATAAATTTAAGTGTTTAAAATTGATCTATCTCTTTCCCAGCATTTAGATATACGGCTGCCAAACTATAAAGAATCCTTACTCCATATCTTGTGCCCAAGGGAATTTCTGTGGGCTCAACTTTTCACACTGGCTCACAGTTGCTCTGTAAGAAACTTTGCTTGGGCTCCTGTGTTTGTATTATCTGATGTTATACACTCAAATTTTTAGATATTTCCCAGCTTCCAGCCTAGTCTCCTTCCCTTAGATCTCCATCTCTTTTGTTCTGGGCCCTAGTCTTCAGGCAACACAAATAACTCCCAAGACTACTTCTTTTTACACAGTTCCCTAGGACCACAGTCCATGCAGACAAAGGATTACTTGTAAAAACCACATAATCAATTTACTAAAAGAAAATTTTATCTTTATCAATAATTTTAGTATAATACCATTCAAAAAGGGCATACAATAAGAAATTTATTTGTGTTTGTATTTTTTTTTATTTCAAAAGTCATTGTTATATGGAATATGTCAATAACTTTAAAGTTCAGGAAATGAACATTCTTGCTTTAAAGAGGGAAAATCAAACAAAAGATTTGATTTTTTTTCATTAAACCTTGAACAGAATAGATAAAAGGAAGTCCACCTGCATATGATAATCCATTAAACTCTTATCACGGAACAGATTTTGTTTCTCTAGCTAAAGAAGTAAATTCCTTTCAAACACTAAAAACAAGTGATAAACTTACTTGTTGGAAAGAACTGCCTTTGCAAGAGCAAGGTTATGTCAAATGTTTAAGGGAAGATTAAAAACAAAACATAACAAAAAAGGAGAGAAGAATACTGGTGAATTACTCAGTTTTCCATTGCTGTGAAGAAACACCTGAGAAAAACAATTTTAAAAGAAGAAATAATTGTTTTGAATTGTGGCTTCAGGAATTTCACGTTATGGTGACTTATCCCTGTCACTTTAGGTCTTTGGTGAGAAAGAACATGGTGGGTGATGACAGAGCTACTCATTTCATGGAAGCCTGGAAGCAAAGAGAGAAAAAGAGAGACTGGGGACAAAATATAGTTCCCAGAGACCTGTTTCCTTCAACTAGGTATCACCTCCTAGAGTTGGTACCTCCTAGGTATCAGCATCTCCTAATAGTCCATTCAACTATGGATCCACCAAGGGATTAATCCATTGATGAGGTTAAAATCCTCATGACCAAATCACTTTCCAAAAGCCCCACCCCTGAACATTGCTTCATTGAGTACCAAACCCTGAATACATGAACTTTTGGGAGATATTTGATATCCAAACCTTAGCAACTGGCACTTTAGTTTTAATTTCATTTAATAGCCAGAATAAGATATAGTCACTCTCCTGTTTATAGCATCATCAAGAGATGGACAAACCTAAGCGTTTATCAGCTGAGAAGTAGATAATGAAAACATGGAACATATATATACACAATGGAATACTATTCTGTTATATAAAAGGATGAAATCTTGTCATTTGTGACAATGTGGCAGGAACTGAATATCACTTATGTGAAATAAGCCAGACACAGAAAGACAAGTAGCACATAATTTCACTCATATGTGAAATATAAAAATAATGTTGATCTCATAGAAATTAGTAGTAGACTAGTGGTTACCAGAGAGGCTGGGGAGAATTCAAGAGAGAGAGAGGGATGGGGGAAAGATTGATCAATGAGTACTAAGTTACAGTTAGGTAGGAGTAAAAAGTGTGCACAGTAGGGTGAATATAGCTAGAAATTGTGTACGTGTGTCTCACAAGCTAAAGGAAGAATTTGGAATGTTTTAGCCACAAGGAAGTGGTAAATATTTGAAATGTTTGATTACATAATGTAGACATTTCATGAACCATCACATGGTGCATCATCGATATGGATAGTTTTTGTGTTTTATGTATCAGTTAAAAAGAATTTTAATTAATAAAAAATAAAGAGAGTCAAGAATACTAATATCAAGGATATGCCAATCTTCCAAGTTCTGTTTTGTTTTTCTTTCGGACTTACTTAGTGTTCCAAATATCAGGACTAGTCGAATGTTCATGGAGCAAGGGTTAGAAAGAGAAAGAATGCTTGTTCTGGTCTTACCTTTCATAATACTAACTGTGTGACCAGCAGTGAACTGCAACTTCTCAGATTTTCCCAGTCATTTCTGCCTCACTGGGTGACTGAAAAATTAAATGAGAAAATGTGTAGGGTCACTAGCAAAGTAGCTGGAATATGGTAACTGCTCAATAAACAGGAGCTCATCACTGGGGAAAGGAAGTGCATATTCCTGTGGTCAGAGTTTCTTATGTGGACACCCAATGAGAGGTTTTATAAATTGTCTAATTCAGTCCATGCATTGGCTGTATTAAAACAAATTTTTCTCCATTTAATTATCATTCAACATAGCTATTCTACAAGCTCAAACATGTACATTGAATTCTTCCTCACATTTCATTTACTATTACATTCCTTGGGCTACACAGCAGGTTTTTAATCTCAGACAGATTTTCATGCCTCAATCATCTTAAAATATTAGCCAAGATCAGTATTAAAGAAACTAATGTAGCAATACTAACATGCTTTGGATCCAGATTGTCATTCCACACAGCATGAGGAAAGTTGTGTTGATCAGACCATTTTCAACCTAAGGTAAATTTGGAAGCTTATTGATTTATTTGGGAGCTTTCTGAACAGCTTTCCTGATAACAAATTCAAGCTGTGTTCACTTTTAAAGTTAATCAGAGGCACTATCATGTTTTCTCCTAGAACTTTTAAAAATTATCTGTTCTTATTTTCACTGTTCAATATCTTGGGTCCTCTAGGAATTTCTTTTTTTCTTTTCTTTTCTTTTCTTTTTTTCTGCTTTTATTTCATCCAACTATTCCCCTGTGTACTTGGCATTGTCTTTTAATTTCAGTATTTCCCTTGTCTTCATGCAGGATCATTTAACTTCATAGAGGAATTCCTTTTTATGTACTTTCCTTTTAATTGTTAAATACTGAAAATCCAGCCCTCTTGTCTCCGCTCCCCAAAGATTCATTTGCCTGTCTTTTCTCTCATTTCCAAATAAATATGAGAAATATTGTCATTGTGGTTTTAATCTTTTACCACTGTAGAAATGGATCTTTTCCTTTTAGATGTTCCCCAATGCTCTTTTTCAATCTCCCCGTGGAAAATAATTGCCATCCCTGTATATTTTTGAGTATACTTGATTTAAATATCCAATTATGCTTCTAATACATATGACCTGGAATTATAGTTGATTGGATTCCAGTTTGCTTGCCCATCAGATTATCATCCCCTGAGGCTTATGGGCATTCCTAGAATTGTTCCATTCCTCATACCTCCTAGGACATAGTTCAGTCATAATAAGCACTAATTTAATGTTAGTTGAAATGAATACTAGCAATCCAGACACTTACATTTCTTATCTGCCTGCCCTGTGCCAACTACTCTGCCACATTGGTATTGCTATATTGCTGGTGCCCTAACTGGGCAGGTACACAAATAAACAAAACCAACATAATTAGTTATGCACCTCACAGCAGTTAGTGAGCTTCCACCCTGTATCCCTCTTTTGCCTAAAATATTATTGCAAATTAGTAATTGCATTTAACTAAATAAAATGAATGATATCAAGGACTGCACAAAATCTAATTTGCTTTGACCATAAATGTTCCCTCTATTTCCTGGTCTCCTCTGTGGCTAGGATGGATGATAATGCAGTTCTAGCAAACAGACAGATGTTGAAAAATGCGAAAGGGAAATTGGAAAATTTTTTTCATAAAAGGGGCAGACCTCAATGACACCATCCCTTTCAGCACATCAGTAACCTAGAACAAAGATGGGACACCTAGAGTTGTGGCGGGTATCTTGCAGTGGTAAGGAAAGGAGCCAAACTCTCAGGCCAGACAGACTTTCATGCCTCACTGGAGTGCTAAGATGTTGCTCATGATTATACAACTCCTGACTTCCAGTTTTGTTAGAAAACGAAACTCTTAAATGTTTATGCTACTCTTTCTTGAATTATGTTCCCATTACTCAGAAAAAACATCCTATCCTCTTTTATAAACAAAAGAGAAAGTGACTCAGAGACACTAATGTGCCCAAGGTCATGTGTTGGTTTTGTGGCCTAGTGCTGCGTCTATTTCCTGCCACTCCGATACTTGATACTTGACACGGCTCTGTTGGAGTAGAGGATCCGACACTTGACATGGTCTGTTGGAATAGAGGACTCAACATTTGACGTGGTTCTGTTGATTGTCCTCCCTCTTGGGCATAGGCGTGGCATGTCTCCATGCGTAGTTACTTTTTAATATTAATAATCAATATATCATTAGAAACTTATTGGAAAAAAAAAATCGGGAAGGTTTTACTGTATTGGGACACAAAATAGTGCACAATAAAAATTTACCAGTAATACATAGATAAAATATATGAAAATAAACAATTGTAGCTATGCTGGAGTTTAAAGGAGCCTGTGATTGCTTTAGTATAATAATAGATGGATAAAGAGACATTCCTCTGAGCTTGGATGCAGTGTTTAGCCTTTGTTGCTTTCCTAGTTTTATTGGTTGATTCTAGAGATACTTTACATAGTAAAAACATTTAGGTTAGTCATAAATATAGTTTGTGTTTTTCCTATGTTTAGCCTAATTCTTTGAGAATCAGAATAAGATTGTAGTCTGCCATTATATGAAATTAGAATAGACTAAATATTAATTATAAGTTGATTTCTTTGCCCTTTAAAAATAGTAAAAGTTTTTCACTGTTAAACACTCGAGTTCATTGTGGGGGTGATTTCTCAGAAAATCAGGTAACATGTTTGTTCTGAATGTTGAAGGCTGGCAGATCATGGTGCCCTCAGTTTAGCTGGGAGACATGGTTGTTTTAATCTAGCTGAGAAATAAAGTTGTTTTGGTCTGAGCTGTCATACAGAGAGAATGTGTACTTTGAGAAGAAGCATAGATTGTACTTTCGAAGGTTTTTCTTGTTTTAAACTAACAAAAAATGATATAATCATTACTAAAGAAAAATATCTATAAAAAGGCTGGCAGAAAAAATAGAGATTCAGCCTCAGAACACTTGGTGTCTGTGTGCTGTTTCTCCACTACGCTGAGACCTCCCGCCCACCTAGGACCCCCGACTGTGCTAGGGCTGGACCCCGGCAGATTGGCGCCCAACGTGGGGCCTGAAGAGTGGTAAGTAAAGTCGCATTTCGGGGAGGCTAGGATCTTGTCTAGGGTGCTGCAAACCCCTTGGTAGAGAAAATGCTGAGTGAGGAAGGACAGGTAATCACAGAACCTTGAGAAGTTAGGACCCTGGCAGCCTAGTGGCAAAGCTGCACCACAAATGCAGTTTGACTTTTGTACAAACTTCTAGTTCTGGTTTTCTAGATGATACCTTTGACAACAGGAACACTACGTATACATTTTTACCAGTTGTAATATTTTGTAGGCAATGGGCCTCAAAGTCACTGTTATTCCTCCATCTTAACTTTGAATCTTTTACGTGTGGTCATATTTTATTTATTTCTTATAAATTTTTTGAATATTGTGGTTAAGCAAGGGGCATTAGAAGTGAATGTGTTTCACTTTATATATTGGTTCATTTATTATTATTATTATTATTATTTGCACTGGGGATTGAACTCAGGGGCACTCGACCACTGAGCCACATCCCCAGCCCTATTTTATTTAGAGACAGGGTCTCACTGAGTTGCTTAGCATCTCACCACTGCTGAGGCTGGCTTTGAATTCATGATCCTCCTGCTTCAGCCTCCTGAGATGATGGGATTACAGGAATGTGCCACTGTGCCCGGTGATGTATATTGTTAATTCTAGTTAAAATAAAGGCAGGGTGGTAACCTGACTCACTAATGGAAAATCATATGCTTGTTCTGGAGTCTTTAAACAAAGGGTGAACATACCTCCCATAGGTAAGGTCCTACTATACAATTTACTAGAGCCAAAATGTTGGTTTTCCCTCTTGAAAATACTGTCCCCATTCCAGTCCTCTGAGAAACAATTAGCCAGTCAATTTTAAGGCTTTGCGTTCATAATTTGGACTGTATCCTGTCATTGATATTTATTTTAATCTTCTATTGATTTCGGTGGGAATTCTTCATGTAGAATGAAGGCAGGATATAGCCCTAAAGGAATTTCTGCAAAGAAGGTTCCCACTTTCATCTCTTTGTGTTTGATTTTTATTATGTTTAGGTCATGACGCTGTACATCTAAAAATAGCTCTACAGGCTACAGCTATGATAAGGTCTTCTATTTTTGCATTCAGACTCAAAGGTCAATGAGAATGCTAAAGTCTCACAGGGAAGAACTACATTATAAATGATTTTTAACCCCATGTGTTTGGTCCCTTTACAAAGAAAGGAAAAGCATTTGTACTATTAAAAAATGTCAGTTTTACTTTATATATTCCCAAGTGCCTACCATGAAATTCATTTAATAACTGTCCAAATGAACCATGAATAAAACATTGGGTATAATATAATATAGTCATCTAAATTTATAGTAATGATGACTGTGGAATTATGGACCTTAGACTTTCCTTGGAATGGTTTTAAGTTTGTTAAAAGGCAAGGTAGAAAACTGTATATTCAAATATTTTTCTATTGGAGAAGAAATGAACCTTTCCATTATTACAAATGGCAGGTCTTCCTCAACACCATATGTAACTAACTGAATTTGTTGTGAAAATGGTGTCGTAGAAGTGGAACTCAATCTCTCAGATCTTTTTTTTTAATGGTTTTATTAGAGCTTCATACTCATCTATAGTAGGAGAGTTCATTTTGACATATTCATATATGCATGGAATATAATTCGCTCCATTTCAATCCACAGTACTTCTCTTTTCCCTCCCTCTCCTTCCTCCTCATTTTCCTTTCTCTACCTATCATCCTTCTATTTATTATTTTTTTAACTGAAGCTTTATAGATATATAGAGAGGTGGAATTCACTGTAGTATATGCATTTATGTGCAAAGCACAATTTGTTCAATTTCATTCCTTAGTTCCTCCCTTTCCCCTCCTTCATTCCCCTTCCTCTACTCCACTGACCTCCCTTCTATTTTCATGGATCTCCCCTCCATCCTCCCCCACTCTCTTTTTCACTCTAAATTTTGTATATGAGAAAGAAAACCCTTTTGGCTTTCTGAGTCTGGCTTACCTCACTTAGCATGATGTTCTCCAGGTCCATCCATTTTCCAGAAAATGTTATAAATTCTTTCTGTTTTATGACTGAGTAAAACTCCATTGTGTATATAAACCACATTTTCATTATCCATTCACCAGCTGACAGACACCTGGACTGCTTCCATATTTTGGCTATTGTGAATTGTGCTGCTATAAACATTGATATGCCCTTATCACTAGAGTATGCTGATTTTAGTTCTTTTGGAGGAATACCAAAGGATAGCTGGGTCTTGTGGTGGTTCCATTTTTAGTCTTTTGAGGAATCTTCATACTGCTTTCAAAAGTGGTTGTATTAATTTGCAGTCCCACCAACAATGAGCGAGTGTACCTTTTTCCCCACATCCTTGTCAACATTAATTGTTACTTGCATTCTTGATGATTGCCATTCTGACTGGAGTGAGATGAAACCTCAGTTTAGTTTTGATTTGCATTTCCCTGCTTTCCAAGGATATTGAACACTTTTTCATGAATTTGTTGTTCATCTGCATTTCTTCTTTGGAGAAATATCTGTTTATAGCTATTTTGATCATTTATTAATTGAACTACTTGGTGGGGTTTCTGTGTGTGTTAAGTTTTTCTTAAGTTCTTGATATATTTTGGATATTAATCCCCTTTCAGAGGAGTAGTTGGCAAAGGTTTCATCCTGTTCTTTCGGCCGTATTTTCATGTTTTAAATAATTTCCTTTGCTGTACAGAAATTTTTAAGTTTTATTTCATCACATGTATCGATTCTTGGCTTGATTTCTTGAACTTTAGCGGTCTTGTTAATTAAGTCTGCGCCTGCTCCAGTATGTTGGAGTGTTGACCCTGTGTCTTATTCGGGCAATGGTAATGTTCTGGTCCAATTCCTAGTTCTTTGATCCACTTTGATTGGACTTTTGTGCAGGATGAGAAGTAGAGATCTAGTTTCATTCTTCTCCCTATTGATATCCAGTTTTCCCAAAATCATTTGTTAAAAAGGTTTCCCTTTTGTTTTTGGCACATTAGTCAAGTATCAGATTAGTGTATCTATGTGGGTTTTTGTTTTGTTTCTTCTATCCTAGTTCATTGAGATTTATGTCTGCTTTGACGCCAATACCATTCTGTTTTTGTTACTATCACTCTGTAGTATAATTTGAGATCAGATATTGTGATGCCTCCAGCATCATTCCTTTTGCTCATTATTCTCAGATCCTTTTTGATAAAGGATTCAATTTGAGGAGCTTGGTTATCTGAAAGCTTCTGAGCCAAGGTCATGTTCTTGTCAGAGTAATCTCAGATGATGACTGAACAAAACTGATATCCAAAGTCTTCACCAGTTACTTATGTTTTAAGCAGTTTGTGTTGCTGAAACCAAAAGATCTGACAAGTACAACTTAGGGGAGGAAATATTTATGTGGTTCCTGAAGTTCAGTCCTTGGTCAGCCATTGCTCTGCGTCTGACGTAAGGGAAAACATAAAGGGCACAGAATAGGAAAGCAGCTCAGGACATGACAGACAGGAAGCACAGAGAGAGCTCCACTCACCAGGGACAAAATATCAACCTCAAATGCATGTCCTCAGTAACCTATTTCTTCCAGCCACACCCTACCTACCCACAATTACCACCCAGTTAATCCATATCAATGGATTAATCCACTGATTAGATTACAAATCTCATTATCTAATAATTTCACTTCTTAATATTCTTGCATTGTCTTTCACATGAATTTTTGGTGGAGAACCATATATAAACTGTAATGTCCCATCCCTGGCCCCCAAAAGCTCATGCCACCTCCCAATGAAAAACACACCTAATCCATTTCCAAAAATCCCATAATCAAAAGTTTCAGCATTGCCCAAAAGTGAATCCAAGTCCAAAGTGTCCTTTGAGACTCAAGGCAAATTCTTGGACATTTTCCCCTGCAAAACTCAAAAGCAAGTTACATAAATATACAAAAACACAGAGTAAAGATTTCCATTCCAAAAGGAAGAATTAGGGACAGAGAAAGAAAAAATGGGACCAAAACAAAACCAAATCCAGTGAGTCAAACAAGTTTTGAATCATAATGTTGTCTCCAAAGGGCTTGTATGGCTCAACTACTATGATCTTTGGATTACAGCCCACATGACTACTCTCTTGGCTTATTTTTGCTTAATTTCTGTAACTTTCCTCAGCAGATACTCCATGTTATGCGAATCTGTTAGTCTCAGGGTTCTCCTCTGAAACTTGGGCTTCCTTCACACATCTTCACACATTGTCCTCTCGGGGGATGATTACAAGATTTCCAACCCTGGTACACTTCATCTGGCCTCTCAGACTTCCCTTTGAAATCTTGTTGGCCTCCAAGACCTCCTAAAATGAAGTTTCTTCCACATGCAGCATGGGTGAGGAAAAGGGTTTCTGTCAGAGGGATGGGCTGGCTGTATATTAATCACTAAGAAACTTATTTAATAGAAGAACCACAGGAGACAATTATCCTTTGAAGCAGGTGCATGACCCGGAGAGCCATACCAATCAGGCTCTAATAATAATGGAGGAGTCCACCTTCCCTTTATTTATAGTTATATAGGTCAAGGGGGAACCAGGAGGAGCTTCTTCTGTGAGGAACAGGATGGGGTAGAGTTAAGGAAGCCATTTGCTCTAGCAGGTCATCACAGAAGGTCCAGAAAATTTCGGGCAGTGAGTCACCCTGCATGGAAGTCACATACTTTAGGTGATCTGGAACATTTTCTCAATGATTGCCAATTCCTGAAAGTCAGACCTCCATGTCCAATGGCTCAACCAAGTCTGATCTTGCTACTCACAGATGGCTCCCCACATCCTAACTTGAGCCTGCAGCATTTCTGCAGAACCAGAACCAGTGGATGAGGCCAAGGACTGTTGCATTCTTGAGCAGACCTCCTGGGACCATGGCTGCAATAGCTCCTGAGTGCCTGGGTAGCTCAGCATGGTGAAAAAACTTCCTGGGTTCCCCTGTGCAAGAAGGGTGAATCGTGGTCTCTTTTTAAAGGAATTTTTACTTTTAACTCTTGAATTTGCATTGGGTATAGTCTTGCCAATTCCTGGGATGACTTCTTGACATTTTTCTATTATTTCTGGGTAAAATACTTAGCATCACTTTAATGGTTTGAATCTTTTCAACAACCACAACTTCATTGGTCCCAGTTTTACATGCACTTTTGTGGTCAAATTTTTCAGTTTGGCCAAATTATTCTACTCTTCCCAGTCTTATTTCTGTTACTTATTTCCACAGTAAACTTAGTTAAAAGTCATCAGTAATATCCATGCCACTAACCAAATGCTGTGCTGCCTTGAAATTAGTCCATCACTTTTAACTTCAGTAGTCTCAGGACATGGACAAAATGTAGACAACTTTTTCCCCAAATGTAACATATATGTCCTCTGGTCCAATTTGCAGTAGAGTCCTTCTTCCCCTGTGAAACTTCATGAACCCAGCCTTTACTTTTTACAATTCTATCAGTATGCTGGTCTTATGAGATCCCACAGAACTACCATTAAACTGTACTTAAACCATCTAAGGCTTCTCCAACCTGCATTTCCAAACTTTTCTAAACTCCCCATAAATCAGTTCCAAATGCTTCCAAACCTCAGGGTCAAGTTAGTCACAGCACACACCTCATTGTCAGTACCAATTTTCCTATTAGTCAGCTTTGCATTGCTGTAAACAAAAGACCTGACAAGAACAACTTCGAGGGAAGAAAAGTTAATTTTGGTTCCTGGTTTCAGGAGTTCAGTCTTTGGTTGTCAAACTACATTGCTCTGGTCCCAGTGTGAGGGTAAACGTTATGACAGAAAACTATGGCAGAAGAAAGTAGCTGAGAATATGACAGTATGACAGCCAGAAAGCAGAGAGAGGGAGAGGAAGAGGGAGAATGAGAGAGAGAGAGAGAGAGAGAGAGAGAGAGAGAGAGAGAGAGAGAGAGAGAGAGAGAGTACTCAACTCACTAGGGACAAAATATAAACCCCAAAGTCATGTACCTAATAACTGATTCCTCCAGTCACACCCTACCTGCCTATAACCACTACGAAGTTAATCCATCATGGATTAATCCCCTGATTATGTTACAGCTCTCATAGTCCAATTGTTTCACATCTGAACAGTTCCGCCTTGTCTCATGCATGAGCTTGTGGTGGATGGTTCATATCTTTTCTGGACATTTTTAATAGGTAGAGCTTACTTCCCATTGCACTAATAGAGATTATGTTAGATCAGCATCATGGCCTGTTGGCTACTTCTGCATGGTTCTGCATCCTTCCCTTTTTGTTTTCTCTACAAAAATTGCATTCAGTCTTATCTCCAGTCCAGTGTCTGCTTCCTAGAGGACCCGGTTGATACAAAGAGTAGTTCAATAAGTGAAGCAGGAAAAATGTAGCTTCAGAACTCTATCACTTACCACCCATATAGTATGAGGGCACCATTCTGGGTGGTATGGGAACCATGAATAGTCCTTGGCACAAGAAGGCAGTCCATTTGCTGATCATTCACTGGTGGTGATTTGGGAAGTGAAAAAAAAGACAGTGGAAAGAGACTGCTGTCATTAAGTGATACCAATGACCTTCTTATTGAAAATTCAGTGGTATTAAACAAAAATTGAAACTCAGAATGCTTCCTTGGCAAGTCTCCTTTCTTCTCCTGGGAAGTGCAGATAAATTTCAATTAGAATTATATTAACTAATCTTCAAAGACTATTGGAAGCTCAGATGAAGCAGGTCTATTTTACTAAGTTGTGGTCCCTATTTGAAAACCCTGAGACTCTTCTATGTGAGATGAAGATATTTGGGTGGATTCCCCTTAAGATTCTGATTTCCTAAACTCTTTGAAAAATAAAAAATAAACTACAATTTTAGAGCAATTTTAGAGTCACAGCAAATTGAGCTGTAAGTACAAAGTTATCATGCTTCTCCTTTCTCCCTCCACACAACCTTCTCTACCATCAAGAGAAGTAGAGCCACATACTACCTGCCTATATTTACCTCCAAGTTAATCCATACCAATGGATTAATCGACTAATTAGGTTAAAGCTCTCATAATCTCATTATTTCACCAATGAACATTCTTGTATTGTCTCACATACGAGCTTTTGGGGATATCTCATATCTAAACCATAAAGCTAGCTAAAAGTGGGACTGATGGTTTGGTTGTCACATCCAGTTGTCTTTTCCAAAGTTCCCAAATGTATAACAATAACTGACTTGAAATTTGAAGTGCTGTGGTTTGACTGTAGTTTATCCTCCATGTATTGGGAACTTGGTCTTCAGTGTGAGGATGTTGTACAAGTAGAACATTAAGAGGCAGAGACTACTAGGCAGTCTTTAGATCGTTGAGTATGTGCCCTTAAAAGGTATTAAGGTAGCTCTAACACAGTCTCTTGGTAGTTCTCATGAGAGGCTTATAAATGCCTGAGGTTGGCCCTGCCACCCAGATACTCTGACTTTCTATATCAAGAGGTGATTGTCCACTTCCATGTGTGCACTTGTCATTATCATCTGCCATGACATGACTTGGCTAAGAGAGCCTTACCACAACTGAGTCAATGCCAGGTGTGACATGCCCTTGAACCTCCTGTGAACTAAATAAACCTCCTTTCTTCATAAGTATCCCGCCTTCAGTATTTTGCTATAGTGATGAAAAGTTGAGCAACTTGGAACTCCATTCACAATGGGTTCTTGACCTATTTGGTAATTGTCTTCTTTAAGTTTGGAAAGTAAATGGAAAATATTTCATGGCAAAAGGATGATGAAGATTGATGGCAACCAAATAAATAAAAAAAAAAAAAAAGAGGGAGGTGGTGTCTACCACAGCTGTTATATGTCTATTACTGCTCCACTATATCTGTCACTCTGGCCCCTTCAAGAAAAGCATGGGTATTGGAGGGTTATTATGGACTACTTCAAGAAATAGTTTGATCAGCTTCCATGATGCAAGTGGGATCATTGCTAGAAAGGTCATACATGGCCTCAGGTACATGGCATACCACAGTGTTACATCACTTCTTAGTGTATATTTTTCTTTCCCAATTGAAAAAATATGATCAGAAATCATTAACTTTCACTTGGAAAGAAAATCAATACACATTCAGTTTTTCTCCAGAGCTTTCTTAAGTATCTCACTCTATAAGAGAATCTAAAGAGATCTGTTCTGTCTGGGCATGCCACAAAACATCATTCTGATCTACTCTCTTAAAGACAACATGTTAATTTGTCAGGATGAGCAAGACCTTTTCTAGGTACGGTGCTCCAGAGAATAGGAGCTAAATTATGGGAAGAATCAGAATCCTGCCACTTTAGTAAAGATTTTACAGCCAAGAAGTCAAGGACATGCTGGCACATTCCCTTCACAGTGATGGCATAGAGTTTATTGCATCTTGAATTCCCGCTCCTCACAGAGGGAAGCATAAATCTCAGCAGTTCTCTTAGGATTCTGGAGACCATATATTCCATACCTAGGAACACTGCTCTGGCCCATCTATAGGATGAATGACCTCAGTCAGGAAGGTTCTGGATTAAATAATTGCAGGCACAGATAAAGCACCAGTTCAAGACCACACTCTGAGTTTGGATCCCCTCGACCATGAGGCAATGTGTACAGTGAGTTAGGAAACTTTATACGATGCTGTGGCCCCCAGTATAAAGAATACATGGGCCTTGTGCTGTAGAAACAGAAGTAAATCACCAGTATTCCTAATGATCCACTGGAGCATTTTGTTTCCTCACCTTGCACCTTTGACATCTACAAGATATGGCAATTATTCCTGAAAGAAGAACAATAACCCTAACAGCTAGACACTATTGTAAGTACTGTGCATATGTTAATCCATTTAACATTATCATTAACCTCCAGTTAATGTGGAAACCAAAACATAGAGAGGAAAATTATCCAAATCCACATATTTATTTAGTGAAAACCTCAACCACTACAGGAACAAAAATTTATAACATAATGAATCAGATAATATTCAGTTGATATCCTGGCCATGAGATCTTTTATGCAGCCCAATTGCAAGTCAAGAGCTACTGAGCTTTGAAACGAAGACCTGATTGCCCTTTAAAATCATCAGGGCCTCATCTGTTTCTCTCAGCACAGGATCTTCTCAGCATCCACAGGATCTCCTGAACCATGAGGCCCATTGTTTCCATTGCAGTCTCCAGAGGAGGAGAGCACTCATTTTCTTTGTGTCAAACTCACAATTTCTATGAGGCAGTACAGCTCACACATAATGATATGTTTATTTCAAAACCAACAAGGCTCTTTTCTTTCTTTTTCTTTCTTTCTTTCTTTCTCTTTCTTTCTTTCTTTCTTTCTTTCTTTCTTTCTTTCTTTCTTTCTTTCTTTCTTTCTTTCTCTTCCCTTCCTTCCTTCCTTCCTTCCTTCCTTCCTTCCTTCCTTCCTTCCTTCCTTCCTTCCTTCCTTCCTTTCTTCCTTCCTTCGTTTTTAATTTTGAAAGGGAGATACCTTTGACATAAAACCCTGGTAAACTTCAAGAAAGTGTCAGGTCCCTACACTTTGGGGACTTTTATTTCCAAGGCTGTGCTACTCACGTATCTTGTCAAGGTAATCACAATTCTGTTGTTACCTAGTGCCATCAGTGTGACGTCCTGAGTGTTCATGAGGTAGCTGTTACTCCCTACAGAATGACATGGGACTCAGAATTGAAGAGTTGATATGACTTTGCGGAAGACAGTGAAGGTATACTATTGACTCTCTTACGTGACAGATAAACTTCTGCTACTTCCAGCTTTGGAGGATAGAGAAAAAAACATTTTTTTCAAATTAGTGGATGCTTACCAAAGGTTTATATTGATTTCTTCCAATGAAGAGATTACATCTTATACAAAATTGTAATTTGAATTCCCTCTTGATTAGACTTCTGATCATCTATTTTCATTCTTCACCATCAGTTTCTTTTTCATTAGCCAAACTAGACACTTAACTGTACAAGGGATGTAAATCTCCACTTCATATTCAAGCCTTTAAAGATGTTACAAATATTTCAATTTCACCAGGTATGTGGTATTGTTTTTCAGAAGGTTCCACTTAGCCACTCCTAACAATAACAATAATAGCACAAATTTATATGGTTTTTATACTAGACACTACTTTGAGCACAAATACGGTATTAACGCCCCTAACCTTACAAGATTCCTATAAGATAGATAGTATTATCAGGCAGCTTAACATCATTAAAGTGCCAATAAAGAGATTCTCAGACCTCCAGTCAGAATAACAACAACCAAGAACACAAGCAACAATAAATGTCGACGGGGACGTGGGGAAAAGGACACTCTCATACATTGCTGGTGGAACTGCAAATTAGTGCAACCACTCTGGAAAGTCATATAGAGATTCTTCAAAAAACCATGAATGGAACCATCATTTGACCCAGTTATACCACTCCTAAGTATATATTCAAAAGAGTTAAAATCAGCATACAACAGTAATACAGCCACATCAATGTTTATAGCAGTTCAACTCAGAGTAGCTAAGCTATGGAACAAACCTAGGTGTCCTTCAACAGATGAATGGATAAAGGAAATTTGGTATATATAAAAAATGTCATATTACTCAGCCATAAAAGAGAATGATTTTATGACTTTTGCAGGTGCATGGATAGAACCAGAGACTGTCATGCTAAGTGAAATAAGCCAATCCCACAAAACCAAAGGTCAAATGTTCTACTGACATACAAAAAGGGGAAGAATAGAAGTTCAGTGGATTAGACAGATGGGAATAAAGGGAAGGGAGGAGAATAGGAATGGGAAAGATAGTGAAATGAAGTAGACATAACTTTCCTATATTCATATATGAATACACCAAAGTGAATCTCCACATTGCATACAACCACAAGAATGGGATCCTAATTAGAATAAGCTACTCTCTATTTATGTATAATTTCAAAATTTACTCTACTCTCATATATATCTAAAAAGAAAAAAAAAAATTAAGAAGAGATTCTCTGACCTACCTGTATCTGATGGTAGTTTATAAGGCCCTCCTCATTCCAAAGGGGTTCTGACCCATACCTGAGAGTAAATAAAGCTGTACAGAGAAGTCAAGAAAACATGAATAGACAGGCTTTGTGAGGTTTTTCCATTTGTTCTATTAGCAATCATGCGTATGCAATGAAGTTTCCATAGAGTCTCAAAAAGACAGGATTTTGCACATAGTTACAGTTACTTGACTAAGGTGCCAAAATATATGTTGGTGAAAAGACAGCCTTTTTTAGCAAATGGTTCTGGGGAAATAGGATATCTGTATGTAAAAGAATGAAATCATATCTATACTTCTCACCTCATGCAAAAGTCAAATAAATGGGAATCAAAGACTTAGAAATGAAACCAGAAACTTTGTAACTGCTAGAAGAAAATATAATGTCAACATTCCAACACATTGGCACAAAAACTGACTTCCTTAACAAGACCCCTAAAGCTCAAGAAAAAAAAAAAATCAAGAATCAATAAGTGGAATGGCACCAAATTAAAAAGCTTCTGCACAGCAAAGGAAGTGATTAAAAGCATGAAAAGAGAGCCTAAAGAATGGGACAAAATCTTTGCCAACTCCTCCTCTGATGGGATTAATATCCAGAATATATAAAGAACACACAAAAAAATTTAATACCAGAAAAACATATAACCCAATCAATTCATGGGCAAACAGCTATAAACAGACATTTCTCAAAAGAAGGAGTACAAATGACCAACAAATATATGAAAAAATATTCATCTTTGGAAATCAGGGAAATGCAAATGAAAACTACACTGAACTTTCATCTCATTCCAGTCAGAATGGCAATCATCAAGAAAACGAGTAACAATAAATGTTGGTGCGTGTAGAGGTGCCAGGTTAGCTCAGACGCGGGGTAAGGATGTGGAGTCAAGACCCCCAGACTTCAGGAGTTGGGTGAAAGCAGGCTTGTGGTGAGCAGCCTGCAAACTCGTTTATTGCGGGAACAGGTACACATTTTATAGGTTTCTTGCCCAATCACAATGTGCCATGGGGGATCAGACCACCAGGCTCCTATACAATTTCCCTTGGTAACACTGAGTCAATTTGGGGCAGTTGTTTACTTTCCTAGGTGGCCAGAGCAAAATGCTCCAAAATTTACACAGGTTTTCCTGCCAGGCGTGAATGTGCAAAGGTTTTCCTTTACACACTTGAGACATTCACTGCTGCTAGCCAAGAACTAGGATTTCTCCCAACAGGTGAGGATGTAAGAAAAAGGTACACTCATGCATTGTTGGGCTTGCAAATTAGTGTGACCACTTTGGAAAGCAGTATGGAGATTTCTTAAAAGATTAAGAATGTAACCACCGTATGATTCAGCTATCTCACCGTTTGGCATTTATTTCAAAGAACTAAAATCAGCCTACTATAGTAATACTGGCACATTTATGTTTATAGCAGCACAATTCACAATAGCCAAGATATGAATCAGCCCAGATGCCCATCAATAGATGAATGAATTTTTAAAAATGTGGTATATATACACAATGTAGTTTTATTCAATCATAAAGAAGAAATTGACATTTGCTAGTAAATGGATGGAACTAGAGAACGTGCTAAGTGAAATCAGCCAAATTCAGAAAAATCAAGGGTCAAATGTTTCCTCTCATAAGTGGAAGCCAGAGCAAAATGGAGGGGTGGGAATCTCAGGAAGACAAAGAGAGGAGCAGTGGAGGAGGGGAAGAAGGTTGACGGGAGGGAGAAGGGATGTAAAAAGCAAGGTAGTGCAGAATGAATTGACAAAATTCTGCTCTATACATGTATAAATACACCTCAGTGAATTTCACCTTTATGTTTATCTATAAAGCACCAATTAACAGAACAATAAATAAATAGAAAGAAGACCAGCAGAGTAGAAAATGGGAAATAAAGGGAGGCAGGAGAGAAGGGAAAGAGGAGACAGTGGGGACTGGGATGAAGCAAATTAAATCCCGTGCATGTGTGATTATGTCAAAATGAGCCCAACTATTAAGTATAGCTATAATTTGCTAATACAAGTATTTGAAAAGGACAGGGTTTGGACAGCTTGCAGATAACTAATCATGTTGAGGTTCCATGATGGTGATATACCAGAAAGGCATGGAATCTCCACACCCATTCTGTTATGCGTCTCTCCTCTGTATCCTTTGTATTATACCAGTAAACATAAGTATTTCCCTGAGTTCTTTGAGCTGCTGGAGCAAATTAATTGAACCCAAGGAGTTGGGTATGGAGACACCAATGTTACAGGTAGTCAGAAGCAGAGATAAAACAACCTGGGACTTGAGGCAGATACCTAAAAGCGGTGAGGGAAGCAGTCTTATAGACTGAGATTTCAACCTATGAGATCCGATGCTACCCGTGGGTAGATACTGTCAGAGCTGAATTGGATTAGGAAACATCAAGCTGATGATCACTGCACAGTTACTTGCTTGCAATGTAAGTGTGATCTGTGCTGTGAATGTGTAGTTGAAGAAACCAAGTGTGAGTTGGAGGCCTGTTTGGTGTCTTGGACACTTAGAGGTGAGGCAAGGAGGCAAACCATCTCTGTTTTAATCAGCTTTTTCACTGCTGTGACAAAAAGATCAGACAAGGACAATTACAGGAGCAACAGTTTGCTTTGAGGCTCATGGTTTCAGAGGTCTCAATCCACAGATGGCTGACTCCATTGCTCTGGGCCCAAGGTGAGGCAGAACATCATGGAAGAAATGTGTGGAGGAGGAAAGTGATTTAGGAAGCACAGGGGGCCAGCTCCCCTCACCATGGACAAAATATGAACCCCAAAGGCACACCTCCCTGGCCCCATTTCCTCCAGCTACATTGTACCATGATTACCATCCAGTTAATCCCTTTCAGGGGATTAATGCACTGATTAGGCTAAGGCTCTCATCACCCAATCATTTCACCCCTAAACTTTCTTGCATTGTCTCACACATGAGCTTTTGGGGGACACCTCACATCCAAACTATAAAATTCTCTGTTTACTCTTGGCTGGAAACATGTTGCAATGGGTAGTTAAATTACCTGTGATTGTAAAAGTTCATGAATGGCTGTAAAAATACCACCAGTATGAATTTTAATATTAGAAATAAATTATAGCAAGCAGGAGAGTTTGTAAATATGAATATGCCCATAAGGGGGACCAACGATATTTTAAAATTTTGCATTTGGCAACTGTGGAAATAAGCATAAATTGGGTTGTGACCTTTGCTCAAAATTCTATCATCACCTGACCCTCAATGACCTCCCTTTTGGTAGATGTATAGTCACTGAGATTATATGCCTCAGGAACTAGTTAAGAGCATGTATTTGATAATACCATTGTCAAAAAATAAGGGAGAAGAATCTACCAGCATACACACTTGGTCTTCTAAGACAGCATTTATTAGAAATCTCACAAGGATAATAGCCAGGGATCCTCTGTGGACCTTTGAATTCTGGATAGCACAAATGGATCTAGTAAGACCCAACATCTGACCTTGAAAGATTTAACCCAGCTTTTGGGTTGTAGGACCTTGAAAGTGCAAGATTAGAGAAGTGTCAGTCCCTCCTCTGGCATGATCAAAGGCTGGAGCTTAAGTCCTATAGTTACCATAGTATGACAAACCAGAATCCTGGTCTCCAAGTTCTTCCCTGGTGTCATCAAGCTGGAGTCTAGAAACTGGGACTGAGTTCACTGCCTTTACACTGAACCAGCTTTGATTGTGACAAATGTGTGGCCATAGTTATTTCCATAGAGGTTTGCAGTAGACTAGCCTTCCAGGAAGTCTGGATATGTTAAAACTACTCTTGACCATAACAACCTGTGTGTCTCTCTTCCTACAGTTAATCTTAAAAATAACCACAGGGTCTTTGAGGGTTGCTAATTGGAAGACTCATAGAATGTTATTGGGTTTTGATGCTATTTGTTTTCTAATTCTTGCAAGTTCCTTCTCTCAAGAGGCCCAGAGAACTGAATGAGGGAGACAGTGTTATTGTGTCCAAGGCAGACTTTATTCACCTGACCTGTATTTTCTCAGATACACAAATCAAGGAGGACATTAATAGTCTTGCCATCTGTTTTTACCCTAGGAATTCCAAGCTATGTAGCCACTGATGATCTTACAGACAAGACCACTTTGATTACCACACAGTGCATGAGGCCAACTATAGGAATCACATCCATCTTGCTTTTGGTGACTGACTGTGACCACTTGGTTTCTGTCACCCCCGGAACTTCCCCTATCCCTTGAAATCAGAGAGCCATTTCAATAGCAACATCTTCCTTCAGTAGCTCTAGCCCCAATTAACCAGGAAAGATCTGACATGGTGATTCTGCTCTCAGCAGCACAGGAATTGAGGCATTGATGAATATTCTATCTTCATAGTCATCCTGGGTCAAAGTGAGGTGGGGGGAAGTCAGGCACACATGATAAATTTACTCCAACATAATTTACCTCCCAGTATCATTAGGTTCCTTGCCTGATATGATTTTAAAAGAAGTTTCTTTCTTCTCAATTTTATTTAGCAAGAGTCATCTGAGACCATATTTTAGCCACTGAACCAAACAATTACCAGTATTTCCATCTGTTGAAGTCATATTGAATCCAGAATAACAATAATCATAGATAAATTTTGCCCAGTCCGAAATTATATTTTTCCCTCTTTACTTTAGCAAGCCCACATAAATTTCCCAGCTCTTGTGAATATGAATTAGAAAAACATGCTTCAGGTGGGTAAGTCATATTTTTTCAGTCTTGATTTTGTAATGTGTCCCACCCTATCCTTACTTACAGGTGTATCAGGATCTAGTTTAGCAGCAGATCTGAATATAATACAATGTGATGGGGTTAACTGCACCCCCGTGAAATGTAATCCCATTCAGTCAGTGTCATTCTGAGATTTTAAGCAAAGCACAAGAACCTCTTAAACGTGGAAAGTTCAACTGGTATTGGAAGTTCATTGGAGAGAGAGACCTGGCTTACTTTTAGTCCTAGATAACTCCAATTCAATTCTAGCTAGAAGTTCCATTATTACCAACCATTGCCCTAACTTTCCCATAAAACTTTTACTAAAGTCATAATGTCAATGGATGTGGAAATCTACAACCAGCAGAAAATAAAGTATTTTTGCTTTTCAGCTATTTCAGTTTTGCAGCTGTAAAAACGAGATTCATTTAGAAGTCATGGGAAACTCCAGGGATTCAGTCTATACTTTGAGTGAAGAATTTTTAAAATTGAGCTCATTGCTTTCTTCCTTTAATTCATTCAGTGACAATAGAGTAGCTGCTCATCCCAGGACCTTCACGTATTCCTTGGCAAAGGCAACTTAATCTCTCAAACTCACCTTTGATGGATACTTCAAATAATTTCATTTATTTGCTCACCACCACATGTCCTAGACAACCACAGTCCCATGTGATGATACTATTTGGATGCCACCTGCCTTCAATCCCATATGATCAAATAACCTCTCATATGCCTTATAGTTCCCTGGGCTTTTGATTGCAACTACTCCTAATATTAGTTTATAGTTCATTAAAATATGTGCATTTGGAAGGAACAGGAATCCCTAGAACATAGTTTTAATTTTATACAAAAGGAATTCCTGGAAAATATAGGCTTATGGATCATTTAATCCCATAAAGCAGGAATGCCAACCAAGTCTCAGATTATTTCTGTTTCTTCTTTCCAGTTTGCATAGCAGTAGATTTTTCAAAGGTTTATTTCACCTCAATACTCTAGGAAGGATACCAGTTGCAATAAATGCTAGGAAGAACTTGTGCAGAAGCCTATAGCAGACTCTCCTGCTGTATTAAATACTTAAATGTGCATTAAATGTGTTAAATACTTTGATTCACATTCACAATTGTGGATCCTACTTTGAAAGTGTCTTTTGTATTTGAACCAGCACTCTGTGGAAGGAATTTCTGTATTTTCTCTCTAGACTACTATCATGCAGCTAGGTTTGCATAAACTCCATTAGTAACTTGGCTTCACAATTTTCTTCACTGTATTTCCTAGTGTTGCCTGGTACTCAATAAATGTGGGTGGAAAGAATGAAAAAGACTACTACTTGAAAAACCTTCCCTGTAGAAACCAGAAAGCAATGTATAGGGAGGGACTATCCTAGGACACCTGCTATTCTCTTGATTTTAGAATATAAAATACTCTTGGTATAGTAGCCAATATAATTATCCCTTGATATAATTTTTGTTAGGTTTACTTTTCTTTCTTTTTCTTTTCTTTTCTATTTTTTTTTTTTTTTTTTTTTTTTTTTTTTGCCTGCTCTTAGTGGCCAAATTTTGGATGTGGATACAAAAGAAGTAAATAAACTTACTTTTAGGCTATATACCCTTACTCTGACTAGTCTATAAAAATGAAGTTACCCTGGCTCCCACATTTTCAGCAAATGAGAAGTTGATTATATACAGGAAACCTATTAAGGCAGAACTATATGAATACCCAAATTCCCTGATTCCTGATTCCTGCCTTGACCAGACCCACTTCCTTCTCCAAGGCCCTTGACACATGCACACTTGGGCAGGGTAGGAAATTTAATACTTCTTACTTGCTGCATTTTATGCCAGAACTCAAGTGGGTTAGGTTGACTCACGTGGAAGTCTTTTATTTTTCCTACAATGGTTAGGTCTAAATTTGAATCAAGGGAGCTATAATGCCTGATCTTCTTCCAAAGTACAAAGACAGAATCTCAGAACTCACCTAACAATGAATTGCAAAGATCAGAAATGAAGAGAGAGAATGTCTACTTCACAGATGAGTCTCCACCTTTAGCAAAAGCAGCTTCCATAGTGCCTTAGAACCTGAACAATTCAAAATCTTAACTGTTCTCCTTAGGAAAAAGAGGGAAGAGAAAAGGACAAGTTTTCCTCTCCTAGAAGCCGGCACCATTCAGCTAAGCACCAACTCTCCACTCTGAGGATTTGAGGCCAAAGACTTTAGATAATTAACATGACTTTTTATAGTGTCTCTCTTCTATATCAGTATGCACCTAGAACAACAGCAGGCGAATGAAGGAGAATTCAGGGTCTTGGGATTCCAGTCACACATCTACTTTCTTTCTTCTTGAAGATAAATCTAATAGGATACATAAAGTCCCATTAAAATGCATGTAAAAACATGTTGTCATACATTTGGAAATAGAAAGGCATAGCTTAATATAAAATAGAAATGTCATATAGTTTATATCTCTGCTTCTGAGAAAATGATCCTTAAATTTTTTAAAAGCATCATTATGTATAATTTTTTTTGGAGGAGAATGTCTTAGTTTGGAGGTTCTACTAGAAACAGATACTGAGATGAGGGTCAAAGGATAAGTTGTTGATTTTGGTGGGTGAAGGAATGGTAAGGGTTGGACAGGTGGAACGGGAAAGACAAAGATGCTGATATGGGGTGTGTTATGAGCAGGTCACAGCTTGGGATTTGGGGGAGACAGGAGAGAAATGCACTGAAGTGCTTCTGCCCCAAAGGTGAGGAAGCTGGGTCTTCTACCCCCAACTCCTGTTCACCATTGCCTGGCATCTGTTCCAGGACCCTCTACCCCAGGGGCTTCTCAGACCTAGGCATGCCAGGAAAAGCCCTTGGGCAGAGATTCTCCTGAGCCTAGTAGGAAGTCTGCAGTCTGCTCAGGGAAGGTGAATGCCCACAGGTGGGTAGGAGCGCCAACACTACCTGCTGTATAAGCTCCTCCCTCTTGCTAAAGTTATATTAGATCGACACCCCTTACCAGAGCACATCTCCCTAAAATCTAACTTGTCCTTTTTGATATCTTCTGTGAGTTTTGATAGTTTTATGAGACTATAAACTCAGAGTTATATTTTCAATCTTCATCAATAGAAATAGTAACATTTCTTTATATATAATTCTTGCAGAATATTATAAATCTGTCCTCACCCTTTCTTGAAATGTATTTAAAAATACATAAAAGGCATAAAAGGAACATGTTTGTCTTGCATCTATAGTATATTTTATAATTTTTGGCAAAGTGCCACATTACTGTTCCCTTTCCTAGAGAAGTTTTAAATAATACTTATTGAAAGTTTATCATGTCCCAGGCATTTTTTAAGTGCATAGATAATTGAAATCATTAATTCTGACAATAATCCCCTGCCAAACAGGCACTATAATTATAGAATAGTTTACAGATGAGGAAAACATGAAATTGAGGTGCTAGTGCACTTGAGCAATCATAGACTCTTTCCAGGCAGGTTGGCCTCAGAGCCCACAGCTTTAGCCTCTGGCTATTCTGCCAACAGAAGCACAGTGCTACACAGTCCACTACAATGGCTACTTCTTTGGATCATTATTACTGTTACTATGATTATTTTGAGCCCAAGTGCTACAATTCAGCCTTTCTCTGAGTTTGGGGCACAGAGACCTGTCCTTTCCTGTCACTGTTTGTATTTGTGCCACTTGGTGCACAGCGAGTGACACCTGCTTGGTCCTTTTGATCTCCATTCTGTTTATATGTGCTAAGGTTGTCAACATCTAATCTCTTTTAGCTGACCTTGTATGTGTGTGTGTGTGTGTATGTGAGAGAGAGAGAGAGAGAGAGAGAGAGAGAGAGAGAGAGAGAGAGAGAGAGCATGTGCGTGTGTGTGTGTCTGTTTTAACCATGTTACCATGTTAGGTCTTTCTGTTCAGCAATAATAAAAAATTAACAAAGGATTAAAGTGTTCTCTCACACTGTATTAAGTACTCTAAAAATGCATACTGCTGATATTTTAGCTCATTTCATTTAGATGATAAGAGGGATAGAATATTTACCAAATTGCTATTTAGTTCTTATGGATAAATCCCCAGGATTATAACTGGTTTAGGAGGTTCAGGAAAAGTGATAAGATTATAAATCCCCACATCCAAAAGATGATAATTTATATAAGAAGTAATAATGTGATGTAAAAATTTTTTGAACTATTGCTCATTAAAAAAAAAAAAAACAGCTATCATCAATAACGTACATGGGGTCACCTGTACTATATTAAAAAACAAAGTTGGATATTTGGGAAATCAAGTTTAAATGTACAAGATCATACCCACTAATCTGCTTCTACATTCTGATAATAAAATGTACAAACATTTTGGGAGATTCCACATATTTTCAAACTTCAAAATATTTTTATAGAGATGCTTTGGAAATATTTTGAAATAATACATACTGTCAGTATCCTTTTGGTTCCAAATATTTTTTATGTATTCCCACTTTTAGATCAAAGAAACTTATTCAAATCAGCAATTCTTTTACTATTGACTTTCTAAAAAACAAAATAAGAAAATTTTATGAATTTCCTTGGTCCTGGAAAGGAGCAGTGGAACAGTATTTTACCTTTTGTGGCTATTTTCTAAGTATAACTAGAATCAAAGTCCTTTCACTAAGAAGAAGATAAATGCTGATAACAATTGCAATTTACCTAGGGAAGAAATCAAATCAAAATTTTACGGCAAAAGCTGCATTTTCATAATGAAAAATTCACTTTCCAGTCAATTTCATTCAGAAATCTTCCAAGAAATTTTGTATTGTTTATTTTAAATTTGTTGAAAGCAGTACAAGAAAGCTGGGTTTGTATACAGAGGTGATTGATTCTCCAAGTTGCAACCTACTGGCAGATCAATTTACATACCAGGTTTGTTTTTTGACACAACTGTCTTCAGAGTAATTAAACTTTTCTAAATTACCAGCAGTTCCTCAGGTGTTTATCAATTATTCTCCATAAATTATCATTTGTGATATAGTAATTGCCCTTTGTTCTGCTTCTAGTAAATATTTTGACTCTTCTCCATTTTTATTTTGTCACTCAGTGGAACAATTTGTAGTATATAAAAGGATAAAACCTTTTTAAAGTGTTAGACCTAACATTTACCTTTTTTTTAATATTTTGTTTTAGTTGTAGGTGGCACAATAGCTAGGCAAGTGTTCTACCACTGAGCCATAACCCCAGCCCCTAACAATTATTTTTATAAGGTATGTAAAGTCTGGAAGAAAATTTTGGGCCATCAGGACTAACTCTTCAAATCCCAAGAAGATCAGCAAGCCAAGCAATATTTATCACAACATCTGGAAGTGAGCAGGAACCTCCACCTACTAGTGTTTGACAGCCATGGATGAATGTATGGGCCATCAGACAAAGGGAAACTTGCCGGGGTCATCCTTGTTATAAACCCACGAAATCTGATAACATGACAGATTTTATAACCTGACAAGCAAGGAACTTGAGAAGTCAGTCGAGGGAAGTCGACTGGGAACAAGGATCATTCCCTCCTCTACTTTGATCATTCTGTAAATATTTTGGTCTGTTTCATATGCAGTTTAGCTTTTCTTATACCCAGAGGACACAAAGACATTTGCAATATTAGATCATGTTCATGGCAAATATCAAAAGCTCAGTAATTGATTTAAAATCTAATGACATATAGAGAAAAGGCTAACTTTTTTTCTCCTTGATAATACTTCCCAATAAAAATAAATTGACTCATCTATCTAACTGTCTGCACTGGTTAGCACTTTATTGCCATATTATTATTCAGATTTGTTTCCAATCAGCTAACATTTATTTTAGTTAGTTTTAGATTTTCTTGGGGTGGAAGATATATTTGTTTATTTTTCTTTTCTTTTTGGTTTTATTATTTGTAAGATAATGCATAGCTCCAAAGTCAAATAATAAAAATGTTCAGAGAACATTTCATGGGCTGCCAGCCCTGCCTCTTTCTCCTTTTTCCTCTCCATACAAGTGTTTTTATTAGCTTCTGTTGTTTCTTTCTGACAAGATAAACAAGTACACACACTCACACACAAGTGTGTGTATATGTAGACATGGACAACTCAGTTGTATTGTAAACACTTCTGACTCTAGCATTTTTCACTTAATGCATCCTGCAATTATATATAGCAATATATAAAGGTACTCTTTATTTTATAACTAGATAGTGCACTACTATTTGGATACATCATAGCTCATTCAACAAGTCTCATAAAAGAGATATTTGAGTTGTCATATTTTGCTATCGCAAAAATGCTATAATAAATACCCTGTGCATCAATCATATTTGTTAATTATCTGCCAGTTTTAATCAATGTATTCTAACGGGTACACCACAATGCACATATAGCCCCTGCAATTTGAAATTTGTCTATGAGAATGATCTTCATAAAACTAGGGGGAATATTTCAGGATACCACCAGTTATTTCATGTCAAGCCTCAGGGTAGAGGGTCTACCCTGAATAAGAAAGCATAAACAGTAAACCAAGTGCAGAAAACTAACCAAGATTCTGCAGGATATCCCATACTGGATTTAAAAAAAATTTAAAAACCTACAAAAAATGTGTCATTGATAGCAGACTGAATGCTCTGGAGATCTAATAAGCATCAAATAATAATTATGACCACACAAATGCTGAAAAACTGTTCACCTTATGACAACCATTGGAGACTCAAGCTGAGATTTCTTGGATGCAATGAAAACTAGACTGTAGGAACGTTGCTAGGGAAGGCTCTAGAAATTTTCAGGATAGATTTTGAGTTGGTCCAGTTCATTATCTTATTTCACTTTCATTCACCACGACATAAAGAGTATCTCAAGGAAAATAACCCAAGCATGGGTGTTTCCATGTTGCTGCTCTGTTAGGAAAAAACTTATTTCCTTTTAGTCCTCATGTATATTAAAGGGACAGAGATTAAATAATGTTTAACAAATCTAATGATTTTGTTTTAAAAATATCTAGGAAGCACGGTAAATTGTTCTCACTACTCCATTTCCCTACTTCCTTTACTTTTAATATCATATACTTGTCATTCAAGAGGACTACACTCTTGTTAAAATGGCAACATACTATAGAAGTTGAGGACCTATGAAGAAAACATGACAATTAAATTTTAAAAACATGATAATTAAATATAATTTGCAGGTGAGCCAATCTGCCCATAATTTCCTTTTTTTTTTTTTTTTTTTTTTTTTTTTTTGGTACCGGGGATTATACCCAGGGGTGCTTAATCATCAAGTCACATCCCCAGCCCTTTTTTATTTATTTTTTTTTATTTTGGCACAGCATTTCACTAAGTTGCTTAGGAACTCCCAAAGTGGCTGAGGTTGGCCTTGAACTTGCAATTCTCTGAACTCACTCCTGAGCCACTGGGGTTACAGGCATGTGTCACCACATCTGACTGCCCATAATTTCTCTGAAGCCATAGAGTAGAAAAGTTATGAGTGTGGACTGTGGCTCAACAGTGACTGAGGTTACAAGATAAAAACTGTAATCACAATTCTGTGACCTTGAGAAATCTTAACATCTTGGTACCTCACTCTCCTCATCAATAGAGTGAAATAATAGTAGTGACTACCACATGATTATTGGGGCAATTAAATGGGCAAGTATTTAAAGATTTGTTCTTGGCATAGTTGGTGTCTAAATTATTTTATGCATAGATCTATAGAGAACGGAAGTTGGTAGGTTCAACTGTAAACTTTATAACTCCCCAACTTTTAGCATAACACGGTGGGAACAAGAGTCTTCTATATTACAGTGGACACGTGAATGCCTGCAGATAAAGTAAAAAATATCCTCAGGAAATAGTACCAAAACACATCAATGAATTGAAAAAAAGTTTTACAAAATCTACTAAATTCTCCAATACACAAGATGGCCAAAATTATTCTGAGCAACAAAATTATAAAAACAACCATTTTAAGTACCAGAGAATTCAGATAAGACTGTTATAATAAATTAACCAAAAATGTCAAAATTAAATATCCTGTGATAAAATATTTTTTATCTTCCTACACACTGCCTTCCATAAAAGTAATCTGAATTTTACTATTACATATTTTGGCATCAATGCATTTATTTTATTTATTCTATTTATAACAATGCTCTGGTGGTATCTTTTTATTCCTGATTTTTCTGCTCTGAATTACAATATCAGTGAGGATGAATATATTTATTTTCTTCTGATTTCTTCACCCCTGTTATTAAGGGCCATTGTAAAACAAATGACTTGATATCAACCAATTAAATTTCGGAGAATGAGAAAAAAGGTGATTGAAGTTGTAAAATAATTAATATTGAAATAGTTTTCTTGAAATTAGTTAGATAGTGTGAGAAATTTTATTTTGTGACCTGTCTGGATTTGTAGTGATAAAATCATAGCATCAGAATAATGCACAATGTATTTTCTGTTTTCTGTGGCAAGAACATTCATGAAGAAAAGTATAAGGTTCCTAAAAATTAGTATGCTTATAAAATAGAGGAAACAGAAAATGCCTCTATTTTTTTCATTAGATCTCTTGACAGAGCATTAAGGAAATTCCTCTTATCGACCATCATTCTTACAGTGATATTAAAATATGGAATTCATGCTGAGTTCATATGGTTGATATATTATGCAGCCTGAAAAGTAAAAGGAGTAATCATAGAAAAGTCAAAATAAGCTCTAAGTATTCTTTGGCAGATAAACAGGATTATGTATAATTCTATAATAACCAGTTTCTGCACAAAATCATAGTTTAAAACTGTTGAATAATGTGGCTATTCCTGAAGTATGTCAGCTTTTAACTGAAATATCAGGCTGAGAGAGCAAGGTCTCTGAAATATTGATGCTCAAGGAATTGAACAAGACTTCATTTCTTAGAATTATAGCTGAAGATAACAAGTGTCAAGTGCATGCATAGTCTTTTAAAGAACCTCCCAGGAGATGGAGATATGGAACCCAGATGATGGAGAAGAGAAGCCTGAGTCCAAGGGCAAAGTCAGGGAAAAGAGAATGTGCTTGAGATTTGGAAGATAGAATCGGATTTCCCATCCTCACACAGCAGAGGAGGAAGTAAGAGAGAAAAGCTTGGCAATCCCCATGTGAAACCAGCAAGAGAAAGAAGCAACCACAAATTCAGACTTAAGGTGTCAGGTCCAGAAAGCCTGGCATGCATCTTAAACTGGAGAGTGAATCTGAGCAGAGTCACTGGAGATGCCAAGAGATGTGCAGAAAACCTAAAGAAGGATAAGGACACACTATGCACCAAGAAAATAAGAAGCAAAAGTCGTTGGGACAGTGAGGATATTTACCAAAGAAATTTAACAGGGAAAATATATAATAAAGTTAGTTTAGTCATAAATTTTTAGTATAATTTTCAATACCAGTATTAAAGTGAACTCTGCAAATAACGATATGGGTGTGTTTATGGGAAGAAAGCTCAGAATTTTGGGCTCTGGATTGTCTTTAGAACCCTGCATGGGGTCCACCAGGGGCATTGCTGGCCAGTACCTGGGTCATAACAATTTATGTCCGGGGCAGGTGGGCAAAGCATGCTTCTCCTGTGTTGCAGAATTAAGCCCCACTTCCTGGAAAAAAAAGAAAGAGTGTCAGAGTATTAGACATTTACAACATTTTCTTTAAAAAAGCACACAATGTTACATAATATATAATCTACCTTTGGGGTAGGTACTATTAATTAATTTTACAATTATATATTTGAGTACTGTTTTCAATAATTTGGGGTACATACTTAAGAGTGGATTATTTTCTAGGTCATATGGTAGGTCTGTTTAATTTTTTGAGTAGCTACTACAGGGTTTTCCCAAAGTGACTGTACAATTTCACATTCCCACCAGCAATGTAGGAGAGTTCTAATTTCTCTACATCTTAACCAATACTTGCCATTATCTGAATTTCAATTGCTAGCCATCCTAGTGGGTATACAGTGGTATCTAATTTTGATTTGCATTCTCCTGAAAACTAATTGATGTTGATGTGCCAAAAGTCTGTTCAGGTTCTTTGAAAAAATCTCTTCTGGTGTTTTAACTGAGTTTTCTTTTTACTATTGAGTGGTAAGGGTCTTTCATATATTCAGGATTTAAGTCCTTTGATAGATATATGGCTTGTAAATACTTTGTTCTAATCTATATTTGCCTTTAAACTTTTTTGATAGTGTTCTTTGAATTACAAAGTTTTTAATGTTGAAAAAATTCAACTATCTAATTTTTATTTGTTACTTGTATTTTTGGTGTCATATCTAAGAATCCACTTCCAAATCAAAGGTCAGGACGATTCACCTCTGTTTTCTTACTATTTTGTTCTTACATTTAGGTATTGGATACATTTTGTAATTATTTTGTACACATCATGAGGTAAGGGTCCAACTTACTCTTTGGCATGTGGCTATCTAGTTGTCCTGTCATGGAGTGAATACCTGAGTAAACTTGAACTTTATATTCCTTAGAGTTTGGTAATGGAGTATGTTCCTGGTTGCCATTTGGAAAACTCTCTGAAGACAATTGTATGACATCAAGAACTGTGAAGTACCTGAAGTTTTACTCAACCTAGACTGTTAAAGCTTCATGGATTTTTGCAGAAGACCAGAAACTCCTGGGTTGGAGCAAGAACTCTATTACGTATGGAACAGAATGCACAGCATAACCTTAATGCTGGCACTAGTTCCTTATACCCATAAATCCCATGGGGGCAAATGACTGTTCCAAAATTCTGAGTTTAGCAAATCCAATCTTTTAGAATAGGGTGCAGGAAAATATACCCATCTTCTGCCCTGCAGGAAGATTCTATCTGTACTGTACTGGTCAGCATAGAAATCTCTCTGTTCTGGAGGGAGATGCCATCTTGATTTTCCAAGACTGTTTAGCATACAAATAACTGGGAATGAAAGTCCAAAACCAAAAGCCATCAGTGCCTCTTCTCACAAGATATGCAGAAACACAAGAGAGCCAGGGACAATTTTCTCCTAACAGCTGAAGAAGTTGTCCTTTATGGCAAGGAAGGTGCCCCAAACCAGAGAGACAAAAACATTTAATCTTGATTACCAGCAACAAGACAAAGCAGGTACTGAGTACGTATGGTATGATAACGTTTTCCCTAAGAAGTGACAGTTGTATCTTTCCTAAGTCCTATATTAAAGATGCACAGTGACCTGAAAATGGCCTGTTTTCAGCTTTCAAAAGGAGAAATAAGAAAATGGCCAATTAAGGCAACTTATTTTCAAACAAATGTGAAGAGTCCCTTTTTACTGATAAAATTTCCCCTGAACCAATGTAAAGCTCAGTTCTACAAGATTCAAAGATCAACAAGAAACTCTTCTTATCAAGTTTGAGGGGTGTCAGGTGTATCTCTCTTAACTTATTAAAGACAAAAGGGAAATCTTTTTATAGGAGGGATAATAAGATAGAATCAATGCAGAACTATAGAACAATTCAAAAGGACAACCACCGGGGGACTATACCGGCGGTGAACACTAAAGGGCCAGAAGACAAGAAGGTATAGACATCCACTGCAAAACAGGAAAGAAGTTTCCCACTTTGCTTCATTTTGGTCTTTCTTTCATTTTTCCAAATATTATAATGCCCATTCATGGACAGGTACTGTTTTATTTTTAGTTCTTTATGAGGAAGATGAAAATGGTGTTCATACAAGTTTTGTGCTATTAGCCCTTTATACCTATAAGGGATCTTGCTGGTCATGCTAAACTAGCTATCTATGAATCTGAAGGAGAAAGTTTATCACTGGAATTTCTGGAAGACTCCCTGGAATTAACTGGGTGTCAAAGAAGACCTCTACTTGAGGCTAATTTAGAATATACACAAGTACACACACACACACACACACACACACACACTGGAAGATACTGTTCAACCTTTAGTCTTCATGATAGAACAGGTTTAACTTACTGCAGTTTGGTTATACTATTAGGATAATCCTGCTTTCCATCATTTTTCTGTATCTTTTATCGAGGAAAAGTGCTCAAAAAGTGTTCATGTAGTCTTGGGTCTCTAACTCCGATAGATAGGAGGAATAAAATAAGCAGGATGCAGGATAGAATTCTACAAATACTGTCTGCTATTCTCAAAAAGAGACGGTAGTGACCAGGTAAATAGAAGGAAGGTTAATGAAAATATATGATTTTTTTAAATGAGTAAAGGAGAAAACTATGTTAATGACCAAAGGGAATTGGCTAGTGATTAATCTAAGGATTTTATTTAACGTTTTATGCTTGTAGGTAGAATTCATAATAGTTGCTATCTGAGAGTTCATTAAGAGGTAATTCGATTGATGCACTCAGAGAGTTCCTCATCTAGTTGAGAGCCAAGCTTTAGATAAAAACAATTCCCAGAGATATACTCAAACCATGCAAAATCAAGTTCATGAGCATTATTGAAAACAAAACAGTCAGAAAGCTTTCATCCCAGAAATATTTTTGGAAAATGTAAACTTCATAAGTCTTCAGAAAGGAATGATAGAAATGAATTTTATCTTCTCTAAAATTAATTCAGAATTGAATTCTGAATTGTACTCAGTTCAAGGCCAGCCTTGGGCAACTCAGGTAGACCCTGTTTCAAGATGAAAAACATAAGGACTGGGTATATAGAGTGCCCCTGGGTTCAATCCCCAATACCATAAAAGCAAACAAAAAAGAAAGATACAATCTCAGGTGGCAACAAATTTGTAAGCATAGAAAATTCCTGATATAAGTGTACCCCTGGACTTCCACCATCCCTTTCTTCCCTCTAGTCTCTCTCTAAACACCTGTGCTTACCTGAACAAAATCACCTGATTGTGCAGGGATCCACAGATCACAAGTAGGTGCAACCATCCCCTCTTTTCTTCTCTGAAAAAATTATGACTCAGAACTGTAGGTAATCTTTGCTTCATGTGTACTATGTCTAATTTCTATGTCTGCTAGTTGCCTTATCTTCTCAGGATGATATCTTAGTTGATTAGGTACATCTAATGTAGAACTTCAGCACGGAGTAGGGCTGATGGGAAGCATGTCAGGAGGCAAGATGGAATATACCTCACCTCTTCTGCCTGTGTCTGATGGATCTGTGAGCTTATGCTTGCATAAGGAATCAGGCAATTAAAACAACATGCTCTTAATGAGAACCAAAGCCAGCAATTAAATAAATGTTAACATGAAAATTAACAAATCATTCTACAAAAAGTAGAGAAAACAAAGTAAAAATTCAGCTTATTTTGACTCTCTTCCAACATGTTAGAAAAAAAAAATCTTGTTGAAATAGTGTAGTTAGTTATGATAGTCATGAATATTATATAATAATGACTAGTTCTCTGGGGATACTTAGAGAAGCCCTTTGCTATCACACTCATGTTAATAAAAGAATAATTTTAACTTCCATCATGATGAGAACACAAAGTTAAGACGACCCCAGCTCCCAGTGCAATAATATGCCTTTGCAATTAATTTAATAATCAACTCACATAAATTTAATGCTGCAGAGAACTAAGTCTTCTGGCTATTACAATTCCATTCTGTCTGTTTTGGTCTTCATTTCAGTTGTGTCTATATTTTGACATTTTATCCTCAAAATTTTCTTACAGAAATTGTTCTGCAGGAATCATATCTTAACATACTGTTATGTCATATAGCAATATGTTGACAGATATAATTCATCATTAGATGAAGGATGTTTAAACTCAAGTACTGTCAAAGAGGAGAGTTCCCATGTCATATCCTTGGTAGCAGATAAGAGATGACTAAATATGTAGTGGAAAATACAAAATTTGGACCTCTCTCCTGATATAACCTCACTGGTTAAACTTATTTCACATTAAGATGGTATGCATCACAGTACTCAATGGCTAAATTTTTTGAGTGTCAGATATTCATTACAATTCAGTGTGAACTTTGAAAAAAAAATCTAATTTATGTTTTCGTAATGTCCATACCTATGAGGTTGTTGTGATGTTTGTTTGTTTGTTTTTATACTGGAGATTAAACCTGGGGGTATTTAATCACTGAGCCACTTCCCCAGCCCTTTTTATTTTTATTTTGAGACAGGGTCTCACTAAGTTGCTGAGGGTCTCACAAGTTGCCGAGGTTGGCTTTGAACTTCCCATCCTACCACAGCCTACTGAGAGACTGAGATTGCAGGCAAGTGCCACTATGCCCAACTTATTTCACTTCTTAATGTGGAAGACAGAATCATGGATGTGATGTTAGAGCTTAATTCTTTTCCCTTTAAAACTGTACATTTCCTTTTAAACACTATTTTAGCGGAATCCCTCAAATTTTGTCATAGGTATCTTTATGTTGATTCACTTCACAGTATTTGCTAATTTCCATTGTTATTACTTGAGTCTGTGGTTATATAAGAATATGTTGCTTAATTTTCAAAGATTTGAGAATTTCACAGACACATGTTATTAATTTCTAATTCAATTTTGCTGTGGTCAGAGAGCATATTCTATGATGTTTAAAGTTAATAACTATGAATACTTGGTGAATTTCACATGTACATCTAAAAAGAAGATGTATTCTGCTGTTGTTGAGGGAAATGTTCTACAAATATCACATTTTGAATTATTTGATGTTATTGTTTGTCTTTTATATACTTCTTGGTTTTCTTGTCTACTTATTTTCTTTTCATGAAAGAGGATTATTGAAACCCACTCAATCATGAAGGACTATCTTTTTAATGTGTTTGTATATAATTTCCCAGTATTTTATTAAGAATTTTTGCATCTATGTTCATCAGGGATATTGGCCTGAAGTTTTGTTTCCTTGATATGTTATTGTCTGATTTTGGTATCAGGGTGATACTAGCTTTATAGAATGAGTTTGGAAGAATTCCCTCCTTTTTCATTTTGTGGAATAATTTGAGGAAAATTGGTGCTAGTTCTTCTTTTAAGGTGTGGTAGAATTCAGCTGAGAATCCATCCAGTCCTGGACTTTTCATTGTTGGTAAGCTTTTGGTGGTGTCTTTAATTTCATTGCTTGAAATTGATCTGTTTAAATTTTCTATATCCTACTGGTTTAACTTGGATAGGCCATATATCTCTAGAAACCTAGAGATATATGTCTTCAAGGTTTTCTAATTTACTGCAATATAAATTTTCAAAATAGTTTCTGATTATTGTCTATATGTCAGTAGTATCTGTGTTGATATTTCCTTTTTCATCATGAATTTTAATAATTTGAGTTTTTCCCTTATTATTTCGGTTAGCTTGGCTAAGGGTTTATCAATTTTGTTTATTTTTTCAAAGAAATGAGTTTTTGTTCTGTTGTTTTTTTTATTTAATTATTTCCTGTCTTCTACTGATTTCGTTGTTGATTTGTTCTTCTTTTTCTAGGGCCTTGAGATGTAATGTTACATATTTATTTGTTGTCTTTCTAGTCTTTTAATTTATAAGCTCAATTCTATGAACTGTCTTAGAACTGTCTTCATACTGTCCCAGAGATCTTGACATGTTATATCACTATTCTCATTTATTTCTAAGTATTTTTTATTCCATCCCTGATTTCTTCTGCTATCTATTCATCATTTGCTAGCATATAATTTAACCTCCAAGTATTAGAGCAGTTTCTATTTTTTATTTTATCATTAATTTCTTGTTCCATTCCTTTATGATCTGATAGAATGAAGGTATCTCTAATTTTTGTATTTGCTAAGCTTTGTGACCTAAGATATGGTGTATCTTAGAAAATTGTCTATGTGCTTCTGAAAAAGAAAAATGTATTCAGTTATTGATGAATGAAGTAGTCTACACATGGGTTTCATTCCAAGGATGAAAGTTTGGTTCAACATACAGAAATCAATAAATGTAATTCACCACATAAATAGGTTTAAAGACAAGAATCACATGATTATCTCAAAAGATGCAGAAAAAGCATTTAACAAAATACAGCATGTCTTCATGTTTAAAACATTAGAAAAACTAGGGCTAGTAGGAACATAACTCAACATTGTAAAAGCTACATATAACAAACCCAAGGCCAACGTCACTCTAAACGGAGAAAAACTGAAAGCATTTACTCTAAAAACTGGAACAAGATAAGAATGACCTCTTTCATCACTTCTATCCAATATAGTACTTGAAACTCTAGGCAGAGCAATTTAGCAAAAGAAGGAAATTAAAGGGATACAAATAGGAAAAGAAGAACTCAAACCATCTGTCTGCCAATGATACGATCCTATATTCAGAAAACCCAAAAAACTCAACTAGAAAATTTCTATAACTCATAAATGAATTCAGCAAAATAGCAGGATACAAAATTAACACCTATAAATCAATTGCGTTCCTATATACCAATGATGAATCAGCTGAACGAGAAATTAGGAAAACTATCCCATTCACAATAGCCTCAAAGAAAAAAAAATACTTGGGAATCAATCTAAAAAGAGAGGTGAAAGACCTCTACAATAAAAGAAATTAAAGAACACTAAAGAAAGAAAATGAAGAAGACCTTAGAAGATGGAAATATTTCCCATGTTCTTGTATAAACATAATTAATATTGACAAAAATGGACATTCTACCAAAAGTACTATACAAATTTAATCCAATTTCTATTAAAATTCTAGTGACATTCTTCATAGAAATAGAAAAGCAATCATGATACGTTTGGAAAAATAAGAGACCTCGAATAGTGAAAGCAATCCTTAGTGAGAAAAGCAAAGCAGGAGGTATTACAATGCCAGTCCTTAAATTATACTACAGAGCTATAATAACAAAACAGCATGGTATTGGCACCAAAACAGGCATTAAGACCAATGGAATAGAAGATCCAGAGACAAATCCATCTACATACAGTCATCTTATACCACACAAAGGTGCCAAAAAATACACACTGGAGAAAAGAGAACCTCTTCAACAAATAGTGTGAGAAAACTGGAAATCCATATGTAGTAGAATGAAATTAATCTCTATCTCTCACCCTGCACAAGACTCAACTCCAAGTGGATCAAAGAGTTAGGCAATAAACAAGAAACTTTCTACCTACTAAAAGAAAATGTAGGCTCAACACACTCCATCATGTCAGCTTAGGAAATGACTTCCTCAACAAGACTCCTAAAGCCAAGAAATAAAATGGAGAATCAATAAATGAGATGGTATAAAACTAAAAACCTCTTTACAGCAAAGGAAACAAACAAGAACATGAAGAAAGAGCCTACAGAATGGAGAAAATCTTTTACACCTGCAGTCTCAATTACAGCATTAGTCTCCAGGACACATAAAGAACTCAGAAAACAACATGGAAAAAAAAAATCAAATAACTTAATCAATAAATGGACAAAGGATCTGAATAGGCACTTCACACAAAAAGAAATACAAATAAATGGTCAACAAATATATGAAAAAATGTTCACCATCTCTAGCAATTAAAGAAATGCAAATTAAAACTACACTGATATTTCATCTCATTTTGGTCAGAATGACAATCATCAAGAATACAAGTAACAAATGTTGGCGAGGATGTGGAGAAAATGGTACATTCATACATTGCTGGTTGAACTGCAAATTGGTGCAACCACTCTGGAAAGCAGTATGGAGATTCCTCAGAAAATTTGGAGTGTAACCAGCATTTGATCCACTTATACCTCCTCGATATATACCCCCAAAATTTAAATTAGCATACTATAGTGAGGCAGCCACATTGATGTTTATAGCACCTCAATTCACAATAGCTAAGCTATGGAACCAACCTAAATGCCCATCAACAGATGAAAGGATAAATAAATTGTGACACACACACACACACACACACACAGAGGAATATTACTCAACCATAAAGAATGATTTTATGATATTTTCCAGTAAATGGATGGATCTGGAGACTATTATGCTAGGTGAAATAAGCCAATTCCAAAAATCAAAGGCCAAATGGTCTCTCTGATATGTGGGTACTAACCCACAACAAGGGGTGGGAGAGTAAGGATAGAAATTCAGTGGATTAGACAAAGTGGAATGAAAGGAAGCAGGGGTAGGAATAGGAAAAACAGTGGAATGAATCTGACATAACTTTCCTCTGTACATATATGAATACACCACAGTGAATCTCAACATCATGTAGGTCCACAAGACTGAGATCCTAATTAGAATAAGATATATTCCATACTTATATAAATGTACCAAAGTAGATTCTACTGTCATGTATAGCTAAAAAGAATAAATATTTTTTTTAAAGAGAGAATTATTGAAATCTCTGGTAATGCTAATTTTTAATTCTTTCAGTTTATATATTTTAAAGTTCTGTTATTAGGCACCTACTCATTTAGAAGTATTACTTTTTATTAATGAATTACTTTTTTGATTTTATTTTTTAAATTTTACTTTTTTGAAAGTATTACTTTTAATTAATGAATTACTTTTTATTAATGAATAATTATAAAATGTCTTTCATTTTCCCTGGCAATGTTCCTCATCCTGAAATTTCATTTTTCTGATACCAGTAGGTCCACTCCTCCTTCATGGGTTGAATTTGGTTCATGGACTCTAGTTTGCTGAATCCTTCTGACCTTCCATGTCAGAATATTCATACGGGGACCTGTCTCCTCCATCCCTGCACATCTGCTACACTCTTCCACTTCTCCCTGCTATTCTGACTTTCCTCCCTGTCATTGTGGTGGTGTTGACACAGGTGGTTGGTTCCTTTTTTTTTAAATTATGTATTACAGCTGTTTTAAAGTCCTTATCTTCTTTTTCCATGTCTGAATCTTTGGGTCTATTTGTTTTGATTGATATTTCTACTGGCTATGGTCCATATATTCTTCTTTGATGGTTAGGATTTTTGATCACATTGTAGACATTATTAATAAGACGTCAAGGAGTGTCTGAATTTTTTGATCTTCCTCTGAAGTGTGTTGAATATATTTTTTGCAGGTAGATAAAATATGTTCAGCAGAAAACAAGAGGAGTTATAGGACTTACCTCACCTCATTTCTTCTTTTCTCAGGAATCACAGACATTTAGTGTGTGTTTTTCAACACCTAAAAACTTTGTAAAATATGTTTTTTAAGTTTTCCAGTTGCTTACGGTGTGAGTAAATCCTGAACTAGTTACTCTACCATGCTTGGAATCAAGTCCTAAATTAATTATTGAGTTATGGTTTGACTAAATAAAAAAAAAATCTAGTAATCTGGCTTAGTATTATATAAACTCTGAAATTTTGAGATACTGTTCCGTAACATTTGCATCTGTGTTACCATGAAAATTTAAAGTTCCACCTGTGTTTTGTTGTGAGTCTTCATTTAATTAGCTATATGGCAACTATGATAAGCACATTCCTTTGGAGTCAGAACAATTTGATGAAAGACTAAGTTTTAGGCATTTATTATCTATGTTCCCTTGTGAGATTATTTCTCTGTACCTAGTTTTCCATATAACTTAAGATAATCATGGTAAATATTTCAAGAATTTTTTGTATGTTACCAAATGATATGAAGATGAGTGTCTGTATATACATGCTTATTAAAGTTAACCATACCAAGTACTGGTTTCCCATCCTCAAAATGTGACAATCATTTTACATACATTGTAGGGATTCCTGGATTAAATTTTACTTCTTAAAAATACATTTTTGGCAGTTTGAGTTCTTTTAATTTGATAATTTCTTTTTCTTCACTAATGAATAAATTTCTCTCCCTTCTCTTCTTGTGTCCCTAATAATTAGATATTACAACTATTGGGAATGTTTTTAAATCTCATTGACCTCTTTTTTCCTACTTTCTGTCTCATTTCTCTTTATTTTCATGTACATATTTTTCTAAAAATTTAGGCTTAATTTTCTAGCTTATTAACTCACTCCTCAGTGACATCCATTCTACTTTTCAAACTCTTTGGGTTTTGTTTTTGTGGGGTTTTTTTGTTTGTTTTTGTATCCTTTGATTCCCTCCTCCCACATTTCTAATCTATAATATGGAGAAGTAATGATGTTCAACATTTAGATAGAGAATCAACTTTTCAGAAGGTTTTGGAGAACTGAGGATGTGACTTAGTGGATGTGACAGCACTGGCCTGGCATGTGTGTGGCCCTGGGTCTGATCCCCTGCATCAACATAAAAATTTAAAATTTCCAGAAAGTAAGAAATAATGAGTGTGTTGCTGTGAACCTGTAGACCCAGTTATTCAGGAGACTAAGGTAGGAGCATGGTTTGAGGCCAGCCTAGGCAAAACAACAAGGCCCCATTTCTAAGGGAAAGAAAGAAAGAAGATAACAAAGGTCCAGACTGACAGTCTTTTGCATTCTGCACATTATTTTTTTTTTATAATGTATTCCCTTATATCCATTCTGTATCACCAAACTAATGTTACATAGCAACTAATTATAAGCCCTCAGTGAGTGTATTAGTCAGGGTTCTCTGTAGGAACAGAACCAATGGTATATGTATATACATGGTTATAAAATAGGACTTATTCGATTGACTACATGATCAGAACTGGATAGTCCCACAATGGCCAGTTGCACACTGCAGAGCTGGTGGAACCAGTAGCTGCTCAGTTCAAGATGCTGGAGCCTCAGAATAAGAGGAAGAAATGAAGCAGCCCCCATTCCAGGCTGACGGTCTAGAAGCGTCCTGGAGGAACACTAGTGAGAATTCACAGGGGAAGAGTGAAGAAGCTGTAATCCAAGGTCCTTGGCAGCCCCGGATCCCAGCGTATTGGACAGTGCTGCCAACTTTTAGCGTGAGTCTCCCCACCTTCAGTGTGCTGCCCCACATGCCAATCATCTCTGGAAACAGTCTCATCATTATCCCAGAAGTCTCTTAATCCTAGATCTCGCTCAATCCGATCAATCCAATCCTGATTCACCACCACAGTGGGATACAATATAAACATTAGTGTTCACCTTTTCCTGAAGTTTCTTTCTTGTCTGGAAATCCGCTGGTTGTCAGATGAAAGCGCTAAGGTGACTTGGCTCTGTTTTTCGTGTGTCTCATCTCCAAGTAGCTCATCCCAGCCATGTTCTCACATCAGCAGCAGAGATACAAGAGAGGATACTTGAGGACTTTGTGTTTCTCTTTCACTGTGATGTCTGCTAATACTCTGTAGATTAAACAAGTCACGTGACTGGGTCATGGGAGAAGGAGAGCATATCACATTTGGGAATACACTGTATAGCTGCATGGTGGAGGGCATAAATACATAAAGAGTGAAGAATTACAACCATCATCCCTATCAATCTACCATAGCCCTGAGACCAAGATCAAACAGTTGAAGGAAAGGGGAAAACTTTGAAGTGACTGTTTATCTACAATTGAATATAATTCTGCCAACAAGGAAAAATAAATACTCAAAAGACAAGAAATAGGACCACCATATATGATTCAGCTATCCCACTCTGCGGTATTATATGGAAGATCTAAAATCCGTATACTATAGGAATGAAGCCACATCAATATTTAGAGCATCAAAATCCTCAAGAGCCAATCTATGGAACCAACCGAGGTGTTCTTCAACAGATGAATGTATAAAGAAAAAGTGGTATATATACACAATGGAGAATGAAGAAGAATGGTATTATGAAGAAGAATGAAGAAGAATGGTATTATGGCATTTGCTGGTAAAGGGATGGAACTTGAGATCATCATGTTAAATGAAATAAGCAGACTCAGGGAGTCACATTTTTGCTTCATTTGCAGAAGCTAGTCCAAAATAAAGGTTAAAAAAGAGAGAGAAAGAGAAAGGGGAAAGGCAGGGGAGATTCCATGCAATTAGAAGAAAGATTGGTGGATTAGATGAAGGGGGCTGAGGGGCGGGGGAGAAGGCACAGGAAAAGAGAATAAGAGCAGAATGAATCTAACCTAACTTACCTGTGCACATATATGAACACAGCACTGTGACTCTCACCATCATGCACATCCACAAGACACTACTATTAAAATGTAATCTATAATAGCAGAAATATCTAATAAATAAATAGTAAAGGAGAGGGAAGGGAGGAAGAAAGGAAAGGAGAAATACAAGGGACTGAATTTGAGTAAATTGTATTTCATGCTTTTATAATTATGTCAAAATGAATCAAAATGTTATGTATAACTAAAAAGAACCAAAAAGAAAAAAAAGGAAAAAGAAACACAAGTAATAAATTCCATTCAGTTATAGGAAAGTAAGTTAAACTAATTTCTTGGACACGTTAATATTAAGAAAGGCATACCTGTCCCTAATAAATAATTTTAGCTCTTGTCTATAGAGTATGTAAACCAAGAGCGTTCTATAAGATCAGAACACCTAGTTCTGTGTGACATGGAGAACCTAAAGAATTTAGTGTCTTAAGTTATATTTCTAGCTATATAATGTGGATAATTTAGTAGTTACATCAATGAACAATAATGGTAATTAATCACAATAATGTTTATACATTGTATACTTCCATGCATATGATGTCATTGAAAGCTATGGTTTAGCCAACTTTTTACGTGAAATACAGGTAGTGAATATTTCAGATTTTGCTCACTCACAATCTCTGTTGCCACTATTAAACCTTGTCATTGTGGTGGGAAAGCAGCACAGACAATATGAGAATAAATGAACTTAGCTGTGTTCCCATAAAACATTGTTTACAGAAGGAGACAGTGAGCCAGATTTGGTTCATGGGCTACAATTTGCCAACCTATTATTAACCATCATTAGCATTATCTATCATTCTACTTCCATTTTAAATTCCCAGAGTTCAAATGCCATATCTTCATTTTCTTTATATTCTTGTCTCTCAAGTGCCTGGCATACATTAGGTGCTTACTAAGTGATTACTTGATAATCACTTACACCAGAGCCTTACACATGCTAGACAAGCACTCTACCACTGAGCTATACTCCGAGGCCTCTACCAGGTGATTTTTAGAAAGCAGCTCTCTATTGAACTCTTACCAAGCACCAAAGCTCTAGTAAAATGCCTGCTCATATTTTGAGATCACTGCTGCCTACTCTTGCTTTTCTGCTCAAGGAATCAGAAGGAAATACTACTTTAAGAGTTAGAGAAGAATGAGCCTATTCTGATGGAAACAATTCTGCTACTAAGTGATGTTTTCTTCCAGTGTTTGGGTCATTTATGTTTCCTTTGCACCTTGCAGAAGTACTTTGACCTATTCACAATGCCACCAGGCCGTTTTTTCATCCTCATTATCTGGCCACATTCTCTAGACAGGACATTACAAGTTTCCTTGTATGATCACTTTACTTTGAACCCAATAGAAGGGTGGGTTCAGTTTATGGTCCTGTAAGAGTTTGAGCCAGGACATTTTGTGTGACTCTGCTACATTAATAATGAGGAAAGCAATGTATAATGTTTGATGAAGAGGATATCCTGCCCTGCCCTATCCCCAGCCGGCCTTACACACCCATCACGCAACCACTTACCTCGATAAATACACCCCAGTAAAATTTACGTTCCTGAGGTTCATCCTTTGCCATAAGGTTCCATTGACTTCTTTACAGAACAGTTTGGGGGCATAGCAGAAAATTATTTCTACCTTTCACTCTCTTTCTACATAAAATAATTGCAATGTTGCAAAATTGCCATTTTTATTCAAGTCAAAAAGAAAGAGAAAGTCAATGTAAAACACTAAATTGCTTCCTTGCTGTCCTGGACAATAAAACAAAGATTTTCAATCACATAGAATTATGTTGTACATTTCTATGGAGGAAACGTAGATGGGCTACATCACAAACACTAAATGCTCATTTTCTGTGAGTATGGGTCTATCTGCTTGTGCTTGAGGGAGGGTGAGGGTTCTAATATAAACACATTGAAAAACCACTACATCTGAATTGAGTTGGAGTTGGCACCATTTAACTGATGGGGCCATGTGCTAAGAATTACTGCCTGCCTTGTTTAAAATCTGAGCTTCCTATGTTGGCCACAGATGCAGATTTCACCTAAAGAAGCACAAACAATGACCTGAGAGCTGAGACATTAGGGATGGGTGTTGATGAAAAGATTTCCTCGTATTATTTTCATTAGATTTCCTGCTTGCCTCATCAATGCTTGAGAGTCTTGGGTGCCAAAAAAGTAGAGATTACTTTTATGGAGAATCTTGTAGATTCGTTTCCTCTAAAACTTGATGATATTTTATCTCGGTAATAAAACAGAGCACGATCCTCACTGTAATCAGTGACAAATGGGCCCGGATGTGCGTAATCACAGAACCCCCCAGGGAAACTAGTGAGGCTAGCTGAGATAAGCTGCCCCTCCATCTGTGGTCATTGTCTCCCAAGTTCACACAAGATGCCACCCATCGCTGTGTTAATATTCTCGTTATCAGTGTTCCTGAAGACAGTAGACTTTGTTCTAGTATGAAAATAGGACGTACTATTTCTATTTTATATGGTGGACCCTGTCTGGTTTACTTGGGTTTTTCTCCCTCAGTCTCATCCTAAAATCTGACCATCTTCACTTGTTATATACTTGGGCTTCTCAACCCCAGAACTGCTGACATTTTGAGTCAATAATTCTTGGCTAGGAGTAGCATTTGCTGTGGGAAGTTCAGCAACATCCCTGGCCTTTACCAACTAGAGGCCAGTAGCACCCCCACTCAGAGTTGTGTCAATCAAAAATGTCCCCGGGCACTACTTAAAAGTTCTGTGGCAGGAGTGGTAGTGGTACCCCAAATCACCTCTACTTACTTGAGACCTCACTTCCATATAACAAGTTGATTTTTCCACCAACGGTGTCTATAATCGAATCAATTCTGCTCTGTTTTAGAATTTATTAAGCCCTTCAGTAAGCATTGCTTTCAATACATGGTTTTCCAGAAAAGGGAATGGAGGTACAAGATGAATTCAATTAACCAAGTTGACGTCACTGATGCCAAAGCTAAGGATAAACATTATCTCTTCACTAGCCTCTGTTCACCAGTCCTTGCTCCCACTTATTCTACCGCAGAGTGTCAGTAAAAAGCTGCTTCATTATCCACTCTGGGCTACACAAGAAATCCATCACTAAGTATCTAAGTAATTTGGTTCTCCATTCATTCATGCACTCAACAAATAGTTGAATGTCTTCTTTATAACGGACACCATCGTCGATTCAGAAGCGATAGGAATGGACACTCCATGCTAAATCTCTGCCATCCTCAAAGACATGTAAACTAGGTGATGATCAGTGCTGCAGAGAAATTCTAATCTGCAAAAGCAGATTAGGAAACACAAAGGGATTACAACTCTGCCAATGGCCAGGGAAGGCTTCTCTCTTGATGTGATATTTGAGCAGAAATATCAAAAGACAATCCATCTGGCTATCGGGAGAAGATTACAGGCATAGGGAACAGCAAGGGCAAAGGCCCTGAGATGCAGGCAGCAGAAAAATTCAGCAAGGAGACCATTATGGTTGGAACACAGTGATCCAGGAAGGCAGTGGTAGATAATGGGGTTAAAAAGGATCAGACAGCAGGTCATATAGAGCCACAGAGATAGATGATGTTGATTTACTCTAAAATCTCCTCTGAAGTGGAAAGACAGCATAAGGTTCAAATCACAGCCCTGCCAGTTCCAGTTGTCTAGGTCTGGGAAGTTATATTAAGTAGCTCTCTGTGCCTCCATTTCCTCATATGTAACACAAGGATAGTGAGTAGTACTACTTGAAAGGATTGTGTCAACATATTCAAAGAATCTAGAAGAGTTCTGGTGAGTACTACACAAAATTATGTCATCTTTTTGATTCAAGATAATCATTTTTACTGCTGAATGTCGAATAGATCATAGAAAGGGGCAGGTGGGTGCAATTGCAGAAACAGGGAAAACAGAGAAGTGTTTGTTTGTTTGTTTGTTTGTTTTTAATAATAAAAGATTTTGGACCAGAATATTATTAAAGAGGTTCAGAGAATTTGGTATATGTTTCGAAGGTAACACCAATCACAGATGGTCTGTATGTGGGGTTTAAGAGAAAATTGATAAGGCATAAAAGGCACCACCGTTCTTTTAACCAATGAAGAAGAATGGAGCTGCCAATTACTGCGACAATAAACAGCTGGGGAAGTGACCCATTCAAGACAGAGAAGAAGCTCATTCTGAGACATATTAAGTATAAATGTTAATTTGACATCTAAATAAAGATTTTGAATTGCCAATTTGGTCTGTAAATCAGCACATAGCAGCTCTTTGAAGCCATAAAGCAGGGTTGAACACCTTCAAGAGTCAGGCGCATGCCTGTAATCCCAGCAGTTGGGGAGGCTGAGACAGGAAGATCACAGGTTCAAAGCCAGCCTTAGCAACTTAGCAAGACCCTGTGTCTAAATAAAAGGTAAAGGTCTGCAGATGTGGCTCAGTGGTTAAGACCCCCTGGGATCAACCCTCCCACACACAAAAAGGAAGTGAGTACAATAGAGAAGATGGATGAGGACTGACCTTGGACCCCTTCAGCATTCTTAAGCTAGAAAGACATGGAGAATCAGGGAGAGAGAGGACAGGTAAGAGTGAGGTAAGAACCTTAAAAAAGTAAAAGTGCTGCGCTCTAGAATCCAATAGAAGAAAGTCCCTCAAGGGCTTCCCATTCCAGAGGTGGCAGATGAAATGTATAAATTAGACCAACCTCAACCCTGAGGAAAGCTCTCAAAGTCAGACAAAAACTAAAAACTCATCTTGAAGACATCAGAGAGCACTAAAAAGAAAAGCATAACAGTTTAATCTGGATCCATATTCAGAGCCTAGTTGTAGTCTTGTTTTTAACTCTCAGGGTTTAAATCTTAAAAAAAAAAAAAAAAAAAAAAAAGAGCCATAATTCTGGAAGAGACAAAAATCCCAAAGGACCTGAGACTTGGTTTACCCCAGGAGTAGGTGCTGATTCTAAGGAAGCTGACCGAGAGGTGGGAAAGCTCAATAAAATAATTCTTGGAATTTTTATGTAAAATACACACTGGAGTTCAGTGCCCTACAAAGGAGAATGGAAGTGTTGGAAGTGGCTCTGTACTTACTTCAGCAGCCCTAATGAGGTACCTTCTGACAGTTATGTGAAACTCCACAAGGAATCTTTTCAATTTCTAGGACGACTCTCGATTTATTGCTATAATGTTTCATAACATAGTTCATACAAATAAAAAATAACCTGACTCCTGAGTAGACAACTTTTCTTAAAGGACTGTAATTAAATGACAGTATTAACAGACTCATGGGGTTTATGGCACCAAACTAAAAACAATCCTATTTCTTATGTTCTAGCAAATAAAAGACAAAATTAAGGAAGCAATAGGTGGAGTTAGTAGAAGATTAGTCAAAGCTAGAATTGGGGAACCAAAGCACAGTTCAGATGAACCCTCCAGAAGGAAACACACAGAAGAAAAGGGAGCAATGTAAGGGAAAATTATGTGGTAAGTAACCAAATACTGCTGTATAAAATAATAATTGTAACATATTGTAAGGTTTTGCAACATTGATCATTAAAACACCTTTTTTAAAAAGTGCAAAATTTGGAAGGAGTGAAGTGAAATCAAAGACACCAAAGGTCCTTACCTTATCCATACAAGTGGTAAAAAGAGAAGTAAAATTTCTCTTTGATTAGAGAAGAGTCTATCTTGTCTTTAGGTAACTTTAAAAGAAATAAACTCTCCATAATGATAAAATTTTTTAACTAACTAAAATATTTTTTAAAAAATGATTGCCCTCAATTCCCCAGTGTTATATCCCCTCCCCAGTTCACACCCAGACCCCCCACTAATGAAAGTATTTCAAGAAAGAAGGTGTGATGAATTCTTCCAAATAAAACACCTGGCATGAGTGGATAAGGGTGAAAAAATGACCATTGGATAGTATAATTTGGAGATCACGGACAAGAGCTATTTCAATGCCATCGGGGGTGATAAAAGTTTAATTGGAATATTTCCTAGAGAGAATGGGAGGAGAGCAATAAGACATGGCAAATACAGACCCTTTTGGAGGGGGCTGAATTTTCAGTAAAGCAGAACAAAATATGGAAAAATAGCTAGAGTTGAATGCAAGATCAACAAATTTTTTTTTTTTTTTTTTTTTTTTTTTTTTTTTTAACGTGAAGGATAGTGTGAGATGTTTGTGTGCTGAAGGAAATGATCCTGCAGGGAGAAAACTTAATTAGGTAGAGAGGGTGGGGAAATTTTTCTTGGGCAATGATTTTGATTACGAACAAAATGATGGAATGAAGTGAACAAGAAAAGGGATTGGTCCCAGATAGGAAGAGATAACTCGCCCATCAAAACAGGAGTGAAGGCTGGCAGGGGGCTGCCCAGGCAAGCTGGTGGGGAGATGTGGAAGGACCATGGAGGTTCTTTTCTGGTTGCTTTTATTTTTTCAGTAGAGTAGGAAGGAAGTAAAGTAGAATGGCCAGCTGGCCTCAAAGAATCATTGACATAAAGTTGCATATTTTTCTTCAACAGCTGGGATGGAAGAGAGGTGGACTTAAGCGGGTTTGGAATCACTTCAAATGGAACATTGGGGAAGGAACAGCTGGATCATGTTATAAACACCAGGCGAGGAGAGAATTGAGAGCATCTGAGTGGGGAAGGATGTGAAAAATGTGTTTAATCAATAGATTTAGATCCTCATGAAATAAAATGAAATCATTAGGGTTCAGGTACTTAAAATGATGACCTAGAAACGTATGTGTTGACTCTGGCAGAGACAATCCCTGATGAGGCTTGTGGAGACTCAGTTAACCATAATGCCAGAGAATGCTCCAGGGAATCAGTAAGTGGTCTGATCAATCAATTCATATTAGAATTAATCAACTAATATTCATTTAACAGGTCTTCAAATCACTCTAAAATTCAAAATGGAGCCTGCCATTATTGAAAAGTCTTTAACAATTACTACTTTTCTCAATTTCTACACTATATAAGGACAAAACTCAATCACAAAAGGAAGACATGAAAATCCTATTATTATTTCATTTCTCATTGCTTCTCCAAATATCAGAAACAACTTCCTCACCTACAACCCTCCTTAGACTTTGATTATTAATGCCTATCAAAATGCCTCTCTCAGATACTATTTTTTTTCAATGATATAGACCTAAGAACACCATCACACTAGATTTACACATAAGATTTGAGTTTAAACACTTGGGTCCTACAATGTACTTATGCTGCATTTTCACTGTTTAATGACTTCTCACAAATTTGAATCTCTTTAAGGTCATGAAATTTACTAGTCTGCACTTCCTCTTTCCCAATATCACTTTGATACATTTATGGATGGATTAATTTAGTTAATGAATGAGTAAATAAATTAATTAATAAATGTACATCCTACTTGAGGCAGAAGCCAAGCTAAGAATTTCGCCTTGAGACTAAACAGAGACAGAAGTAACTGGTGAAAAAGAGTATGGGGGAGAAAATAAAAGTCGTAAGATGAAAATATATTTTCTAGGTATCCTATTTCTTCTTCTTTTGTAGTTTATTTATTTTATTATTTTATTTATTTTTTATTTATCTTTTAATTGTTTTACAGACTGCATTTTGATTCATTGTACTCAAATGGGGTACATCATATAACATAGTAAATAACATGTTAGTAACCCAAGTCCAGTGGATACAACTGCAAATTTATGGATTAATAACAAAAAGTGAAATATCCTTCTGGTTAAAGAAGAACTTTAGATGATGGTTTGGGGAGGGACATTCTGAAAAAATGCCAATCACCTGTGATCACTGTGTTTTTTCATTTGACATTTCTGTTAATTTTCCCCCAATCTTCAAAGGGCTGTATCTCGGTTGTTTATATAAAAGAGGTAATTAATACTTGGCAAGAAACTAGAAAGAATGACTTTCAATTGAACCTTTATTTTAAGTTCTGTTAAACATCTTTGGTTTCTATGTTCAGCTGTTTATTGGTATCTAGGTAGTTATTTAATTAGCTACTTGTATAATGAAGTCATTTCTTACTGCCAAGGTAGTCATAATCAAGGCCATAATATAAATAAAGTATGAAAAAGATCAAAATTAATTCATCAGCCAAATATGAACTCCTGTACAATGGAGACATTTAATTGTTTCAGGTCTGGTATTGAGATTAGCCTGATTGACTTTCTGGCTTTGATTCAATAATCTATTATCTCATTTTGAAATAAATGAATCTGCTGAGAAATAGTCATTGTATCATTTGTCTTGCTGACATGATCAAAGAAAAGTTTCTTTATTTACCTACCACAACACCTGGCAAAACAGATTACTGAAGCGAGATAGAAAGTATGATTGTTTTCACTCTTCTCATATGCTATATTCTGCTCTAAATTTCTGTGTTGTTCCGGGTTTTAGAAAGACAAAAGTTTTAGGTTGTCATTTATTTAGACAGACAGTGGTTTATATAATGGCAAACCTCAATAAATCATGATGTTTTGGTTTGAAAAATGCTTTCTTATAAGTTGCAAGAGAAAAGGATTTACTCTTTGCTTGATTTTTCAAAAAAAGATACAAAGGGAGAAATATAGACTAAAAAAGAGTTTAAATGTTCCATAGTTTTATAAGTGTTCTAGAAAACCAAAACTGACACATCAAACATATGGCCATAATGTATACATTTAAATAATGTACACTTTACCAAATAATTTTAAAGTTAATGCAGTTACTTCTACTTCTCTTTGGCTCCCAATTACCTACAAGATAAAGTCTGACCTTTTTACCATGGCATATATGACCTTTTTTTCACTGATAGTTCTTAATATTTTCATCCCTTCCAGGCAAACAAAATACTTCAGACCCCCCACACTGCATCAGGTTCTTCCATTGTGGGACTGATTTTGCCCCCACTCAAAAATTGAGTGGATTTTACTAAGGAGAAAATGTCTTTCCTAAGAAAGGAAAGAGTAAGAGTGAACAGTCATAAATAAGAATTAAATCATGGCATTTGCCTATAAATGAATGGAACTGGAGACTATCATGCTAAGTTATATAAACCAAACCCCAAAATCCAAAGGCCGAATGTTCTCTCTAATATATGGAATGCTGACTCACAATACAGGGGAAGGGGAAATGGGGAGTAGGATTGGAATAGAAAAGACAGTAGAATGAATGAACTGAACATACCTTTCCTTTGTTGATGTATATACACACCCAGTGTAACTCCACATCATGTACAACCACAAAAATGGGAAGTTTCACTCCATGTATGTGTAATATGTCAAAATACACTCTACTGTCAGGTATAACTAAAAATAACAAATAAAATATGTTGTTTAATATATATATATATATATATATATATATATATATATAAAGAGTAAGAATGGAAGTGTAAGTAATGAAGAAATAAAAATATGTGGTGTAGAAGTGTTGGCATACACCTAAATTGGAAACCAAACTATTTGGATATTAGGTGTCTCCCAAAAGCTCATGTGTAAGACAAAACGAGAAGGTCTAAAGGAGAAATGATTGGGTTACAAGATCCTTAACCTAATCAGTGAATTAACTCCCTGGTGAGGGTTAACTGAATGTTAACTGAAGGTGGGTAGGGTATGGCTGAAGGAGGTGGGTCATTGGGAGCATGCCTTTGGAATATATATTTTGAATCTGGTGAGTGGACTCTCTCTCTCTCTCTGCTTCCTGATCATTATGTGAGCGACTTCCCTCCACTACACTTTTCTGCCATGATGTTCAGCTTCACCTCAAGTCCCAAGCAAGGAAGCCCGACATCTATGGACTGTGACCTCTGAATCCATGAACGCCCAAATAAACTTTTCTTCCTCTAAAGTTGTTCTTGTCAGGTCTTTCAGTCACAGAGGTGAAAAAGCTGACTTAAACAACAATGCTCAATTTTATTTGATTTTAACAAATTTTATTTCATGTGGTTTCAGTTAATACGAATTTGGTACCTGGAGATATTGTGTTATATAAACCAAATTATATAGCATAATCTAAGCCTCTTTGAAGGTAAAGTGATTTTTTTCTCATATGCTAAATTTTAGTCATTTTATCAACCAGAAAAGTAGGTGGACAAGTAAATGTTTACACCATAATATCACTAAACCAGTTACATAATACCATTCAGAAGATGGTTAGGCTTTCCTGGTAGGAACGTTCTGTAAACTGTTAGTCTGAAGTACCAAGAAATCAAATGATTGGATTGACAGTGTTTAATCTATGGTGTTTATCTTCTGGTAATGGTCTTAGACATGAAGAATATTGCCCATTTTCTATTGAGAAAATGCTGTGGCAGATTGATAATTTCACATGGCATATTTTTATAAGCATAATCATTTACCTAACTTAACTGCTATAAAAGCAAGGCGTCTCACCATAATATATCTTTCTAGTCCATTTAAACTATTTTCAAAATTCACATAACAGGATTTCATTTGAAATATGCAATCTGCTACCCAAAAGAACTCATTGTTTTATTCAGCTATAGTGTTGTAGTACAACTTAGTAGTTGAGGATGGGCAAACTTCCTTAGTCCTTAAAAAGTATTGAGCAAAACAGGAAAACTAATCCACTGTTTTGACTCTATGAACATGTTTAAAGAGTTTGAGGCAAGGGGACTTTTTAAAGAGAAAAATGAAAGGATTACATCAGGTATTTTGAAACCATATTACTAGGCTACAATGACTAATAATGAGAGGGAGGTCAGTCTAAGGTTGAACAGGCGGTTGCTGGGCAAATGTCCTTGTAGATTAGTTGCTCAGTAAAAGTCCTTGTAGAATATCCTTATACTATTTGTGTAAGATTGCAGTGGCTCCTGTGTAACCTTGTGGTTCTGAATAAGTCTTTCATGACAGTTACTACCCAACAACTATACATACAATCCTTTCTTCCTAACTTCCTGGCTTTACTTATTTTATTTTTGCATAGGTAAGACACAAGCAATTTCATTTAGATCCTGATAATCTTCACATTTTCTTCACATACATTATCCATAAATAACTCTCTGAGATAAGTCCTATAATGATACCCCTACACAGTGAGGAAGACAAGACCAGGAGAAAATACAGGAAGTGCCCCAAATCACATAGCTGGTAAGTGGTAGAGTTGGGATTTAAATGTTGGCAGTCTGGCTCCAGAGTATGTGCTTGTGTTGGATAGATTTTCATTGCCATAACCAACATACTTGAGAGGAATAACTTAGATGAGGAAAAGTTTATTTGGGTTCATGGTTTCAGAGTCCTTGGTGGTGGTCCCATTCCATGGCTCTGGGACTGAACATCATGGTGTAAGACTGAGGCTGAGGAAAACTTCGCTGCTCAAGATGACTGCTAAACAGAGAGGGAGAGGAGCCGTGGTGACAAGAGATAATCCCTAGGGGCATGCCCTCAGACACTTTCCTCTAGCCACACATTACCTGTCTACAGTTACCATCCAATACAACAGTCCTTTTTCTAATTATTTTTATTTTTATGTGGTGCTGAGGATTGAACTCAGTGCCTCACGTGTGCTAGGCAAGTGATCTACCACTGAGCAACAACATCAACCCCCAAACAATAGTCCTTTTAAATTATTGACCCATTAAATGAATCAATCCACTGAATATATTGCAGTTCCCATAATGTAATATTATCTCTGAACATTCGCACAGGAGCTATTGAGGACACCTCCTATCCAAACAATAATAGTGCTTTTAACAAGACTATTCTCTCTCTCTACATAGAAAACTGTCTCTGATAAATTATTATTCCCATTAGTTTGTAATATTTCTCTTATTTTCCTTACCTGAAATATGCCTCCCACCCCTTTTTATCACTAGTCAATATCTAGACATTTTTTAGATATCAGGTCAAGATTCATTCCTGGAAACCTTAGACTAAGTTTTATCCCTGAGAACATGTATCAGTTGTATTAAGTCATGTGATAACTGATTATTTATTTTAAGTCTTTCTGTACCATAAGATTGCATGATTCATTAATGTAAAACCTGCCAATGTAACTGTTACATAGTAAAAATTCCAAAGTATTTTTTATTAAACTAATGGAGGAATGAATAAATAACAAAATTAATTAATAAATACAGTAATTTAGCATATTTAAGTTCTCCCAGCTTTGAAAAGTTTTACAACTTCACCAGGAAGCCCCCTGTGGTTTCCTCAGTTGGAATTGGTCATTTGGTCTCTTTCCCATTAACTTAATTGCTCTTGTATCTATATTTGTATTGTTTTCAGGGTCTACTTTCTATTACCTTTAGTTTATTCATATCCACCTCCTTCACTATAACATAAATCTCTGGAAGTCATCAATGGTGTCTTAGTTGCCTTTCAAGTTTTCACAGTGTCTAGATGTATTATTAAATACCAAAGGTACTGAGATTTTTACTGGACTGGGTTAGATAAGGTGATGGTAATCTTCATGTTAATCTATCCTTTTTCAGGCCTCAAACTTGGAAGGAACCTCAAGAAAACTGCATGCTTTTGTGAAAACTAATTCAAAACAATGAAGTTCTGCATGTACCTTGCCTGCACATGCTGTTCTACCATGTCAAATGTCCCACAACAGGGGAAATATCTGGGGAAAAAATGCTCAAATATGCAGACTGTCTTATGTCCTTAAAACACAAACCACATGCTTTTTATGTTCTAACAGACTCTGGACTCCATCAGCAGAATACTGTGAACTTACAGTACCCCCAGTTTTGGAATTTCAAATGCATTATTTGTTCCTACACATGTCTTGACCCATACTAGGAATTCTGACTGCTTTTACAGGAGTGATGATGGAGTTTCATAATTAGTCCACACTTTCTCACCTCTTCCCTTGTGGGCCAAAGCATCTGGAAGGTAACCATTCATCTGGGCCTATATAGCCTGGGGTTATGGAACAATAAATGCCTTCTATTGCCAGTTTGGAGGTAAAGGCCAAACCCACCAACTGAGTCTTATTAGCACCATGTCCTTACCAACTAGGCCAAACCACCCATACTTAATTCATTCTGCTATTCATGAGAAACAATATATTAGAAAATTAACTCATCAAAAATCCCAAATTCTACTTTAAAACTAGAACTTCAAATTATGGAATTAAGATAGCCAATGCTATATACCATGTGCTATTAGAAGTAATGTTTTCAAAAGATGACTTCTCTATGGCATTACTATCTAATCATATAATATCAAAACAGAAGAAACTTGGTCATTGAATGCCTGCTGTCCCAGGAGCAAGGGACCAGAGTGTTATCAGTTCACTTTAGTCTTCACAAAGATGTTGGCTGTCTCACAGCCTCTGGCACTAATGGACTGTTCCTCGCCTCTCATTCATTGGGACCTGTGTTCCTTTATTTTTATCTCCATCCAGAGATCTAAAAGATGGGAGTCTACTAAACAAGGGTATGGGATTTCTAATCTACCCTTTCACCCTAATGTAACTCCCCTTCTCCCAACCTGTACCCAGAGGTCCCCATGAACTAACACTTTGTAAGAGGCCCTCCTGAATTAAAGACCATAGCTTTGCTTGCTCTTTATGATGGGTGGGCAGTATGATTTTCAAATTCCAAGAATGGAACATTCCCATCTGTTTCTACTCCACAAATAAACATATGTCTAGTTTTTCTGACATCTCAAAAACTAATATATAAAGACCCTGTTATAATTCTAATGGGTGTTATATGAGATTCAGATGATGATAAAGTAGCATAGGCATTTTAGAAAGGAGGGAGGAATCAGACACCAGCCTGTCTGATCACTTCATTTTACAGATTAAAGAATCGAGGCCTAGAAAGTAAGTCCAACTTGCCACAGCTAGTTGTGGAACATGGAGTAAAGTCCATATGGGGAGATTACCCACAGGCCCATTCCTTTTCCTTAGCTCTATACTTTTATGTTATTTAACTGCCTCTGGAGGCATGTAGTGGATTTAATCAAATGGCAGAACCAAGTGCATCATTTTTGTTCATAGAAATAAGGTCTCATGAAATGGGAAAAGAGAAACTGAACGTTCAAGTGACTCATGCAAAGCAGAAAGATAATTTGAACCATAGCTAGGACTAGAATCCACTCTGTTAGGTCTTTCTACCTTTATAATGTGCTGACTTAAAGAGACTCTCCTGGTATACCTACAGGGAGATATTGTGTCCCAATCTAAAAGTTTGATCAAAATTCTAATGGACAGTTACTGAGATAAGCAGCAATCCTTACAAAATAAGGTTTAAAAAATATTTATTTCTGTGTGGCATGATATGATGATGTGCCAAGTCCTTTTATTTCAAACAGTTAGAACCTATGGTCTGACTCCTACAGAAATATCCTTCCAATGTGCTGAACAGTGTATTATGCAGTTCATCTATAGATGGCAATGAAAGTATTTAGCATTGCTTTGCACCTCATATTGTGAGTCCTTCCTAACAATCTAATACAGTTGAAGGATGAAAGAAATTGTATAATGTTTTTATAATAAGTGAGAAATAACAGTATCTGGAGAATCATCTCTTTCCAACCAAATATCAGAACCCTGTTTTTCAACATTAATAATATTCTAAAACCCAAATTGCATTTAGTTGCTTCATTTTCTGGTCCTCTGAGAACTGATGAAGATAACTGACTATATTACGGTGTGATTTATCTATATTTGGTGCCATAAACAAATTTTCTCCAGGAAAAAAAAAGAATAATTGTGCATAATGGCAATATCTCTCATGTTACAAATGCTTGATTTATGATAAATATTCTATGAGCAATTGCAGAGAATATTGGCTGGAAAACAAAGAAAGTAAAAAATTAAAAGGGTTCTTCATATTTCCTACTTTGGCAGACAGTGAAAAATATTTTGAGTTTTAAAAAAGTTCTTCAAAATTGTGACAGTAGAGGTGAATACTTGAAATTCTTTTATTTCTGCAAAGTGTATAATGATGTAAAGGAAATATCATGTAACAATACTCTGTGGTATAAAGATAACTATTTTATTTTAAATTTATAAATTTTCATGTGAATGTTCATGACCCTGAAAAACATTTTCCCAATAGTTTTATTATAGTTAATCCAAAATCAGGCACATCATTTTCATCTGTCCACCAGCAAAATGTTGAGTTTCAAAAGAACTAGATGCAGCTGAGTTGCAGGGAGTTACTTATATAATTTTGGAAAATAACTCCTTATCAGATAAAATGGTTTGCAAATATGTTCCCCCATCCCATAGGCTGACTTTTCATTCTGTTTGTTATACAAAAGTTTTTTAGTTTGAAATAATTGTACTTATCTATTTTTGTTTTCATTGCCTGTGTTTAGTGTCATATCCAAGAAATCATTGTCAAGGTCAATGTCAAGAAGCATTTCCCTTACTTTTTCTTCCAGAAGTTTTACAGTTTCAGGTTTTACATTTAAGTTTTTATTGTACTTTCAGTTGATCTTTGTGTATGGTAAAGGACTTGAACAAATATTTCCCCAAAAAAGTTGTACAAAGGGCTAAAAATTATATAAAAATTGTTCAACATCCTTAATTGTTAGGGAAATGCATATCAAAACTATAGGGATGTTTGATCATTTCATGCCTGTTAGGATGAATATTATTAAAAAAAATTAAAGGTAAGTGTTGGTGAGGATCTGGAAAAAAATTGAAGCCTTTGTACCTTATTATAGGAATGTAAAATGGTGCAACAGCTCTGGAAATCAGTATGGAGATTCCTCAAAAATTTAAAAATAAAACTACCACATGATCCAGCAATCCCACTTCTGAGTATACATCCAAAATCATTGAAATTGGTATCTCAAAAATATATCTGCGCTCCAATGTTCATTGCAGCATTATTCATAATAGCTAAAGTATGCAAACAACCTAAATGTGGATGAATGAATGAAGAAAATATTGTACATATGTCCAATGGAATATTAGTTGTCCTTACAAAAAAAGGAAATCTTAACCATTTTGTAACAACATGGATGAAGTTGTAGAACATTAAGCTAACTGAAGTAAGCCAGTTACGGATGGACAAACACTGCGTGGTTCCACTTACGTGAGGTATCAAACTCATAGAAACAGAGAATATGCTAATGAGTACCAGGGACTGATAGTAGGGAAAATAGGGTTATTCAATGGGTGTAAAGTTGCAGTTAAACTAGATGAATCAGTTCTACAGATGTGCTGAACAACACATTGTCTATAGTGAACAATGCAATATTGTGCACTTCAAATCTGGTTAAGAGGGTAATCTCATGGGGTGTTATCACACACATGCAAAAAAGAGGGAGACAGGAAACTTTTGAACGTGTTGGATATGTCTACTACCTCAGTTTTTCTGATGGTATCATGAGTTTTGCATGTGCTCAAACTTATCAATTTGCACACATTAAGTATGTGAAGGTCTGTGTATTTTAATATACATCAAAAAAGCAATTATTAAAATAAAACTACTAATATAATCAATTTTATTGAAAATGTTAGTTTTAGTTTTAAAGATTTCAGTGTTATTGACTCCAACTGAATTGGATACTTTTCTACTACTTGCAGAAGGGAAAAAAACATTTAACAAATATATCTACTTCTAAATTTTAAAAATATTGATGTTTGAATAATTGTATTTTATGTTACATTAGTTATATTGATATTAGTTGCAATATAGCATTACCATCTATAAGTTCTGGCTCTGTAAACACAAAGGATTTACCTAATTCTACCTTATACCAAAGGAATGGCTCAGAACTCAGATTTTCTCATTTCTCATTTCCCCATTAAAACTGTGCTGCCTTTGATGCAGTGTTACATAAATAACTATCTAGCACAAATGGTATGCCTTTACGCCATGTACAAACAGAGAAACAACATGTATCCCATTTGTTTACAATAAAAAAAATAAATAAAAAAAATCTAGTTACAAAAAAAAAAAATAACTATCTAGCAAACAAAAATTAATTGAACTTCTGACCTTTTACCAATAAAACGAAAATACACTGTTTTCAGCAGGCGTTATCATTGGGGAAAAAACAAGTTCCAAGAGTCATGTTACTTTGTTACCAAGTGTGACATTCTTAACTCTGTAGAGAAAAAAAAAATCAAAAGCAAAAAAACACAGCAAAGAATTTTCCAAAAAAAATTTGAAAACTGAAAATTAGTAATTTAGAAAATCCTTTTTAAGGACTGTGTTCTTTGTTTCTCTGTCTTCCACATTTCTGAGGTGCACATCCTTTTAAGTTCTCTCCCTTTTTTGTGTATATTCATGAAGTAAGAAAACAAAAGAAAAGGAAAAAAATTCAATGAGGAGCCAATAGAACATATTACTCAATTTGTATGTGCCCATTTTCTTTACCAATCAAGTGCAGGAGGAATTCTGTGTTTTGCACAATATTAACCTAAGTTGTTGAAAGTGAATATTTCAATTATGCCATTACTATAACACAAATAAATGATCTGGATATTATTTTTAATTTAACCCGTGAGATTTGCTTGTGTTCTCTTTATATTTCTCTGTACATATACATAATAGGTTGTCATTACTTTAAAATCTTGAGTTCCTTCTTTTATTCTGTTATTATTTCTGGGATTTACTTTATCTCTATTTGGCTCCATAAATTCTCTTTCTTTCTGTTTTAAATTCTTCCTCCCAAATATAATCCTATTTATAAAAATAGAGGGCTGGAGTTGTGGCTCAGTGGTAGAGCGCTTGTTTAGCATGTGCGAGGCACTGGGTTTGAGTCTCAGCACTACATATAAATAAATGAATAAAATAAAGGTCTGTCAACATCTAAAAAATTTTAAAAGAATAAGTAAATAAATAAAAGTAAATAGAATTACTTCTATTTGAAAAGTTTTGCTGAGACCAAATCAAGTAAAAATATATATCTCTTTGTGAATATGTCCATATTTAATGTCTTCTATGAACTGTGGTGAAAAGCAATCATGCCACTCAGAAGGAACTATTAGGTATTATCACTTTGACATAAATAGTTGTCATCCAACTGAAAAATTGCTTCCTTGTGTCTCCTTAACCTATTAATTCTCTTCAATATAAGAACACATCCTGCTTAAAAAAAAAAATTCAACAACTGAACAAATTTTTTTCCTTCAAGTCTGGAGAAAGATAAAAGTAAACAAATTGCTTTGAGTTTCATAAATGAGAAAGCCATGTCAGTAAATTCAGAGGTTAGTGAAAGCAATTAGTCACAAATTTTACCTCTGTAATGGGGCATGAAGATGAGACCTGAAATGGCCTTTCTGAACACCCCATGGACACATTGCTGAGTACTTTTCAAGCTTTGCTGGTCACATTGCTATTTAAAATAAATTTGCCTTTAACACTGACCAAAAACCACTGGTCTAAAACAAAAAGAAAAGGAAAACAGACACACATGATTCTTCATAACATCAAATCATCACTTATTTTTAAAACAAAATTTGCTATTATAATTTCTCCTTAAGCAATGACAGTAGAGATAATGTTGGAAATCTGTTGCAAAGAAATGAGATTTCCTCTCATTGTGAAGATGAAAACACTCCCTCTTAGTCACAGTGCATGGAGGAAAAAGTAAGTCATTTGATTGTTTCTTGGTTTTAGGTGTGCCTTCTAAACTGAATGACATTCACAGACACTCAGGATATAAGACAAGAATGTTTCCTAAACAATTCCCAAATATTAAAATAATATAGCTCTCAGAATGCACATTTGGTCCTACTTAGTTGAAAAAAAATTATGCTGAAGAATAAGTAGCATTTAAAATGGCTCCTGATTGCTCATAACAAAAATTTATTTAATAAACTGGTCTCAAAGAACCAAGCTGAATTTTAGTATTCGAAACAAGAGGGATGTTATCATTAAACCAGAATTTTGCTTTTAAAATCAGACAAATGGTAACTTTGCAGTAGAAAAGAATTTGCTTTCATAATGCAAATAAGTGCGCTAGTGGTAGTGAAAAAAATCAATTTTAAAGAATAAATGATGCACGTATCATTTTCTAAAAATAAAATGACATAGTTTTGCTTCTCTGAAGAATCACAAAATATTCCTTCAATGTATTTAATCGTAGACACCTGTTCATTTGATGAAAAGTTAAAATGAAATGGTAAAAGGAGATGATTCTACTTCAAACTCCAGAAAAGCAAAAATAAAAAAAAACACCTAGAAAATTAGAGAAAGTTCAAATACATATTTTGTTTTTCTAAAATAGCAATAACTTTTTTGCCACCTGACAAAATTGAAGAGAGTCAACTTGTTAAGAATGGTACCTATGGGGCTGGGGATGTAGCTCAGCGGTAGAGCATTTGCCTAACATATGCAAGGCTGGGGTTAAAAAGGAAAAAAGAAAAATGTGCCTAATTATAAACAGTAGCATAACTTTTTAGTGATCAACAATATGCGGTATAACCATACAATGGAAAGTTACTCATTCATTAAAAAGAATAATTAGTACTGACACATGCTCCAATTGATTTATTTGGTCTGGTAGTCAGTTTTAAATCAAGAAGTGTAATCCCCCCAGCTTCGTGTTTCCTTTTTCAAATTGCTTTAGCTATTATAGATGCATTCTGATATAGAGTTTAGAAACACTTTGTCAATTTATGCATTGAAGGCAGCTGGAATCTTGACATGGATTACCCTGAATATGAAATCAATGTGGAGAATGTAACTCTTAACGATATTAAATCTTGGGATCAGTGAACACAGAATGTCTCCCATTTATTTAGGTCTTTAATTTCTTTCAAGGAGGCTTTCTATATTTCAGGGTACAAATCTTGCACTTCTTTTGCTACATTTTTTTCCTATTTTACTTTTTGGTAGTATCACAAAAAGAAAAGTTTGGTTGATTTTATTTTTGGATTATTCAATGCTAGTGAACAGAAATACAAGTTATTTTTTAGATTGCTCATGTATCCTGCAACCTTGCTGAACACTCATATATTTCACAGATTTTATGTGAATTCCTCAGGACTGCACAAGATACTGTCATCTGAAATAGAGAAAACTTTACCTATTTTATTTCCAATCTGAAAACATTTTTCAGATGTTCTTTTCCTTGCTAAGTTTCCTGGACAGGACCTCCAGCATAATGTTGAATATGTGATCAGAATGGACATCTTTGTCATATCCCTGGTCTTAGAAGGAAAGCATTTTGTCCTTTACCATTAAGTGTGATGTTACCTATAGATTTCTTACAGATATCCTTTATCCCTTTATCCGTTTTTAGTGTGAGGGATTGCCTTTTATTTCTAGTTTGTTGAGTATTTTTAGCATGAAAAGTGTTAACTTTTGTCAGATAATTGTTCTCTATCGAGATTATCATGTGCTTTTTGTCCTTCAGTCTACAGATAAGTCATGTGTTACGTTGATTGATTCCCATACAATGATCCAACATTGCATTCCTGGGCTAAAAGCCACTTGGTCATGGTCTATAACTTCCTGTTGTTTTGGGAATCAGGTTGATAGTGTTTTGAGAAGGATGATTATCTTTATATTCACAAGGGGTACCAGTCCATACCTTCTTTTGTATCATAGAAATAATTGGTTTCATGGAAAGAATTGGGAAGCCTTTTCTTCTGTTTTAGTTTTTGGAAGTGTTTGTGATGGGTTGGGGCTAATCCTTAAGCACATGGTAGAATTCACACTGAAATCTTCTCATTGGAGGATTTTCTTTGGAGGATTTTTTCATCTACAGATACAATCTTATAACTTGTTTTATAACTATTTTGATTTTCTATTTGTTCTTGAGTCGGTTTTGGTAGTTTGTATATTTCTAAAGAATTTATTTATGTCATTTGGATTATCTAAACTTTGGGCATGCAATTGCTCATAATAATTCCTTATAATCTGTTTTGTTTCTGTAAAATCAGTAATAAGGACCCCTTCCTGATTCCAGATTATAATAATACAGCTAGCTAATGACTATATGCAGCTATTTACACATATTAATGTTCCTCCAAACACTGCTTTAGCTGAGTTCCATAAGTTTTGATATTTTGTGTTTCTGGTTTTTCATACGAAAACATTTTCTAATTAGCATTGCAACATGTTCTTTGACACCTCTAATTATCTAAGAGAGAATTAATTTCCACAATTTTTGAATTTCCTAAATTTCTTTCTCTTAAAGATTTCAAACTTCATTCCACTGTAATCAGAATATCCCAGAGATGCAAGGTTGGTTCAAGATTCAGAAATCAATAAATGTAATTCACCATATCGACAGACTTAAAGTCAAGAATCACATGATTATGTTGATAGATGCAGAAAAAGTATTTGATAAATTACAGCACCCCTTCATGCTCAAAACATTAGAAAAAATAGGGATAGTGGGAACATTTCTTAACACTGTAAAGGTTATCTATGCTAAGCCCATGGCCAATATCGTTCTAAATGATGAAAAACTGAAAGTATTCCCCCTAAAAACTGGAACAAGGAAGGGATGCCCTCTTTCACTACTTTTATTCAACATTGTCCTTGAAACTCTAGTCAGAGCAATTAGACAAACCAAAGAAATTAAAGGGATATGAATAGGAAAAGAAAATCTCAAACTATCCCTGTTCGCTGATGACATGATTATATATTTAAAGGAACCTGGAAATTCCACCAGAAAACTTTTAGAACTCATAAGTGAATTCAGTAAAGTAGCAGGATATAAGATTAATGCTCATAAATCTAATGCATTTTTATACATAACTGATGAATCTTCAGAAAGGGAAGTTAGGAAATCTACCCCATTCACAATAGCCTCAAAAAAAAAAAAAAAAACTTGGGAATCAATGTAACAAAAGAGTGAAAGACCTCTACAATAAGAACTACAGAACACTAAAGAAAGAAATTGAAAAAAAACCTTAGAAGATGGAAAGATCTCCCATGTTCTTGGATAGACAGAATTAATATTGTCAAAATGGCCATACTACCAAAAGGGATATACAGATTCAATGCAATTCCGATTAAAATCCCAATAATGAACCTTACAGAAATAGAGCAAGCAATCATGAAATTCATCTGGAAGAATAAGAAACCCAGAATAGCTAAAGCAATCCTTAGCAGGAAGAGTGAAGCAGGAGGTATCCCAATACCAGAACTTCAACTATACTACAAAGCAATAGTACCAAATATGGCATGGTATTGACACCAAAATAGACAGGTAGATCAATGGTACAGAATAGAGGACATGGACACAAACCCAAATAAATACAATTTTTGCATACTAGACAAAGGTGCCAAAATCATGCAATGGAGAAATAGCCTCTTCAACAATAGAGGATAGCCTCTTCAACAAATGGTGCTGGGAAAACTGGAAATACATATGCAGCAGAATGAAACTAAACCTCTATCTCTCACCCTGCACAAAAATCAACTCCAAATGGATCAAAGACCTCAGAATCAGACCCTGCATCAGAATCAGAGCCCCTGCATCTTATAGAAGAAAAAGTAGGTCTAAATCTTCAACATGTCAGCTTAGGATCAGACTTCCTTAACAGGACTCCCAGAGCACAAGAAATAAAAACAACAATCAATAACTGAGATAGATTCAAACTTTCTCTCAGCAAAGGAAACCATTAGTAATGTGAAGAGAGAACCTACAGAGTGGGAGAAAATCTTTGCCATCATACTCCAGATAGAGAACTAATTTCCAGAGTATATAAAAAACTCAAAAAACTTTACACCAAGAATACAAATAACCCAATCAACAAATGGGCTAAGGAAATGAACAGACACTTCACAGAAGAAGATCTACAAGCAATCAACAGATATATGAAAAAATGTTCAACATCTCTAGTAATAAGAGAAATGCAAATCAAAACTACCCTAAGATTCCATCTCACCCCAATTAGAATGGTGATTATCAAGAATACAAGCAACAATAGATGTTGGTGATGATGTGGGAAAAAGGTACACTCATACATTGCTGGTGGGGTTGCAAATTAGTGCAGCCACTCTGGAAAGCAGTATGGAGATTCCTTAGAAAACTTGGAATGGAACCACCATTTGACTCAGCTATTCCACTCCTTGGCCTATACCCAAGGGACTTAAAATCAGCATACTATAGTGATGCAGCCACATCAGTGTTCATAACTGCTCAATTCACAATAGCCAGATTGTGGAACCAACCTAGATGCCCTTCAATTGATGAATGGATAAAGAAACTGTGGTATATATATACAATGGAATATTACTCAGTCCCTCCAGCCGTCTACTGTGGCAAACTGACTGACAACAAGCTTTGCCAACACGAACTTAAGCACCCAAGGCAAGAGCCCTTGTTCAAAGATCGAGAGATTATGGTGCTACCATGAGTAAACCATAGTTCTCAAACAAGTAGAAGCAATGATGCAGTAACAGGAAGAAATTCAAGAACTTAAGTCCCAAGTCATCCGGTACAGCCCACAGTAGTTATGAGAATTCAGCAAGAAAACAGACAAATCAGAGAATTGCAACAAAAGAACCAAGAATTGCATACATCCCTGAAAGAACAACAGACTGTGTTGGAACTTACAATGGGTTAACAGATAGCTGCGTACCACGGATCTTCAGCTTTATTGAAGGTTTAGATTGCTCATGGCTAGCCAAAATAAGATGATTTGGGTATAACAATGAAGTTTAAAGAGTAACACTCCAAGACTGACATGCACATCATAATAAAGCCTAAGAATTCTTCCTTGATGCATTTCAATACATCCTTGAAGCACCTTAACTGGACTGGAGGGGAGGCACTTGGAAGCAAATAGGAATGTGTTAGAAGCACAAACTGACCAGATCACTGAAATGGCAGCAGAAATGAGGAAAGCCATTGAAATTGGCAAGCTACAGGGCTACAGGGAACATGAACAAATATTGCAACTTGAACAAGAAAACAAAGGACTGAGAAAGATCCTCAAAATAACTTGAATCCTTTATAAATCTTAGGATGGTGTTTCGAGAAAGTTCATCTTTCATCTTTGCCAGCATTAGTGACCAATATTGACTTAAGTCTAAGGAAGAGCTCAAGGGCTTCCAAGTCTGGGACCTTCATGCATGGCTCCAAAAGGTCACCAGGACTGGTCAATTAGTGAAGAATGAACAGAAAACTCAATTTCAGTCAACCTTTTTTTTCCCCTCTATTATATGTACAGTTCACTGGCTAAGTGTTAACAAGGACAACAAAAAGTTTATGGTTAATGGTCATAAACTCTATTCCAAAACATAATTGAAAAGTAGTAACTGGGCCATTGTTAACTTGTGAACAAATGAAAGGTTTTCACAGTGACTGCTTAACATATCAAGAGCTTTCAGCAGTGCTGTTGGCTTTCTGGATATACTTAAACTTGAACATTACCTGTAAATGTTTGGGAATTCATAGAATTATATCAGTTTAGAAATTTAAGATTTTACATGGTTTTATGAATGGAAGATCCTCATTCTAAATTTTATCCTGCTGTTTGGTGTCAGAGTTAACAAATAGCTATGTACCATAGGACTTCATCTTCATTGATTGCCTCCTTTCCCCTTAATTGAAATTTTTTTTTGTCAAAAAATAAATCAGGTTTAAATGTTGTAGAATGTTGTGCATGCATCATGAATAAAAGATGCAATTTAATTTTATAGCTAACTTACCATAACTGATACTTAGCTAACAATTGTCCATTACTTGCCAAAGTGTGTGACATATCATTCAGCAATGAAACGGAAGGAATATTACTGTCAAAGGAAGAAAATCTTATAATAAACATATTTAGTAGGTTAAACTACTCCTCTGAAAAAATAGGTTTTGGTTTTCAATCAATAATGAAAACAAGTTTTGTTTTTTTTTTCTTTTCTGGTTGATACTGAAGGATATTGTATAATTCATTTAGCTGACATAGTTGAAATGTTTGATGTAGTAAGATAGATATGGTAATTTCAAAGTAAATTCAGAATTTTTCCAGCTTATGCAGCCCTTTTTAAATAATTACTCTTGAGATATAGAAAAGTAGATTCAAATTTCAAAGAAAAAATTCTGTACCTATGTTAAAACTCCACCTGGTCCTCATAATCTGTGACATTCTTCTTATAACCTTCTATTTATAAAAGGGTTTGGAAATCTATGGATTTACAAGTATTTGGTTTTTAAAAAAATCAAACAGTATATAAATTTTTAAAAAGCCACCAAATATAGAAATTTGTTTTAATACCAATTAAAAATTATTTTTTCTTATTTTGTAGTGATTATAAAATAAAATAATAGTATCAAATATGACTAACTATATAATATCCATTTATATTTAAGTACATATTAAAATTAGCACAAGTAGAAACTTCTTTAAGATTTTACCATGATTTTATGAATGGAAGATCCTCATTCTAAATTTTGTCCTTGTTGTTTTGTGTCAGAGTTAAAGATCTTTACATGAAGTAGTCTTTATGCCTAATTTCATATATTGTTAAAATTCAAAACTACTTTTTTTTTTTTTTTTTTTTTTTTTTTTTGGTACTGGGGATCGAACTCAGGGCCTTGTGCTTGCGAGGCAAGCACTCTACCAGCTGAGCTATCTCCCCAGCCCTTTCAAAACTACTTTTCACTTCAGAAATTTTCTATCTTAAGTTAGGGGTGAGAGGGATGGAAGGGGCTTATTTATTAGAAAAGAACTAATGGCCCGAAACATCAAATAGATTTCTTTTTTTATTCAGAGGTTTTAATTGATATTTTATGAGTAAATGGCAATTTTTAAATTTTAAACCTTTCTGTTGGTTTTTAGGAAAGAGCCCTTAATTCAATGGTGCTTGTATTCATTCAAATAGTTTTTATCCCAAGGAAGAATTAAGGGAAGAAAATAAGCTGCACAACTGAAATTATATCTGAAGCTTTTCATTAGGTAGTCTAATTGTTGAATATTACTTGATAAATATTTTTGTAAACACATTAGCTGAGTTAATTTTTCTTGTTCTCATTGCTTAGATATGATTTTAAGGTGTTAGGTGTTGAAAATTTACTTTGTTATAATGAGTTTTTATTCTACTATTTTTAAGAACCTTAAATTTATGTCTGAGAGCATATAATGCATTTTAGCCTATTTTATCAATAAAGATGAGTCATTTAAATTGAAAAAATATATTAGTTACTTGTGAAAGCGAAAAATTAAAATAATCATAATGTAACAATTGACAATATTGTTTATGAAGACCTCACAAAAATATGCAAAGAACTAGACAATAATATATCTGTAAAATACAATGAAGAAGATAATGAATTAAAAAATACACTCACAAATAATGCATAACGACGAAGTAGAGTCTGTTGTGAGAATGTAAAGTTGCCTTACCATTAGAAATACTCTCAATATAAGACATAATATTAGAGATTAACCATATTACTATGATAGAATATTTCAATATTCTTAAGTATTTTCTTCTGGTTAACTTACTTTGTGATTTAGTATACGTATGAAAAGTGAATTGCTTCATTATTTCCCTCTCTTTGGGACCTAAATCAATGCTTGTGAGGAATGGTCCAACCTCTTCTTATGTGTGCTCATACTTCCTCCTCTTGCAGAAAACCTTGACAAATAACAAAATCATACAATAAACCTGAAGGTTGTGGTGCATAAAGTGCATTTGATGTGTCTCTCTAAGCATTTATAATTTTTAAAAAACTAACAAATTAGGAATAATAAAGAACTTGCTTATAGGGATAATTCTAGACTTGTAGCAGATATGTATAGTCAATTGACTCTGTTAGCACTCATTCACATTCATGCTACTAGAATTCTTAAATTCTACCCTCTTAGGGTCCCAGAGGTAAAAGCTACATCTCCTACATTGGAAGGATTCTGTGTGGAACTTGACTTCTGCATACAGACGTACTTCTATGAAACTTGCAGTAGAATAGTTGGGAGTCTGGCTTGTGGTAGTAAAGATCTGGTTCTTCTAGGGAAGCTGGAGCAGATGTTGGAGCATGTGGTCCCTAAATATATGGGTGCAGAGTGGTAGGCAGCCCCACAGTGGTGTTCCACAAGACAGAGCTGCAGTATGATTAGATGTTTCCTGTTGCCGACTTATTCCTGATTACACAACATCCAAGCTGCATGTTATACTGCACTGTCTGTTTACATTAGCTAGCCTCAAGTCTATTGTCTGCCACAAAGAATGACAAATGATGCAATAATAAACCCCAAACTTCACTAAGCATCCTAATTCATATAGGAAAATCGCCTCACACAGGCACAACCTGATGATGCTTACTGTCGTATCCTTTAAACACACACCTCTCAACTCCTTAACACATAGCTATACAAAATGGCACAAAATCCAAGCAAGGGTTTACCACCACAAGAGATAAGCCTTTGACCAGTGGGAAATACAGGCTAGCAGATCCATTCTTTCTTTTCTCCTTGGAATGGAATGTCCTGAGAAATAATAAGATATATTTCCTACAAGTTCAAATAGTCAGGCTTCCTTGAGACCTCATACCGACTCTTCCTCCTCCTCTGTCTCATATTCCTTTTTTCCTTACTTCTGTTCCCTGAGATTGCATGCCCTAAGGACATTTTCATGAAAATACTTTTTCCTCAGGCCCTGTTTTTTGGGGGGAAACCTGACAAAGACAGGTAGACATGCAAAGGAGATTTGTGAAGGTCAATGCTCACATGTGTCTTGACATGAGAAACAAGATTAATTCCTTCTACTGAGGTTCAAGAAAGAAGGAAATGAAGGGGAGAAGAGGAAGGAGAGACAGCAATAAGGAATGAAATTGAAAAAGCCTAAAAATATTGCAAAATAAAGAGCTTGATCTTTAAAAGTATTAAGAAGTTAAATAAATGTCTAGCAAGACAATTAAACAAAACAAGGGGGGAATGTGAAATATAATGAAATAATTACTAACATAGGATAGTCTTTTTAGAACTTTAGAAAGTTATTATGCATAACCAAACACCAGTAAATTTTAAAGTCCAGATAATGTGAATGTATTTGTGAAAAGATTTTTTAAATGTTCCAGAATTGAAAGGAGAAATAGAAAATTTGAACTCAAAGCAAGTAGTAAGAGATAGAAATGGAAATGAAAAAGAAAAACTATACATTTCCCCCCAAAAAATGCTAAGCCCAGATTATATTTGATTAATTGATGAGCTATGACAACTTTAGAGAACAAACCTTAAAAGAAACAGATGAGAGGAAAAGAGAGTTCCCTATATCAGCCTGTGAAACTAGCATAACTTTGGTAGACAATTGGGTATAAACAGTAAGGACACATTCAAAATACACCATAGTGTTTATCCTATACATATGGAATCAAAGTCCTAAATAAATTTGTAGTCATGTGACTCAAATAATAAATTAACATAAATATATTAATTTGGAAATAAAGATGATTTAGATACAGAATGTGCTTCAGTGTTGTAAGCACAAACAACCAAAAATGGGAGCAGACCTCAAAAGGATCAGCAAGTCATCTTTATTACGCAGTGGTGGAATGGCACATTTTCAGGGGAGAAAAAGGCAACTGATTACAAGAGGGATCTGTTTTTTGTAGGTTTTAATGAGAATCAATCATAGCAGAAAGTTTAGTGTGACTTAATCAGAGACTTGGGCTGGGCAGTCAGGAAACCAGTTGTGCAGGTTAAAAATCTAACTCAGGAAAACACTGTGAAAACCTAAAACTCATTCTAACTTAGGGAAACAGTTGTAAACATCCAAAACTGATTCTAACTCAGAGAAACAGTTGTAAATGCTTGAAACTCATTGTTACTGGGATAAAAATCCAGAGCCCAGAACCCATTTGCTTGCCTTCCCCTCCAGCCTCAGTGTTAGTGGGAAAGGATGAAAGACTAGAGCCCAGGACCCACTGTTCACTTTCCCCTCCTCCTCCCAGATCACACTGTCATACCTTTCTCCATGGGGGCTGTCTTTTCCCTTTTCTTGAGGGATATTATTTTCCATATCCTTCAAGTGTGATTCACCAACCAAATGGCTAAATGGGAACAGCTATGTTACTACTTAAATAATATGATAAAAATTCGAAACACACTTATAAGAACCCTAACAAAAATTTAAAAAGAAGGCAACTTTCTTTACCTAACATAAACTATTTGCACAATAAATTATAAAATATCACCATATTTAATGGAAAATTTTTTAGATTATTTTTTCTTGGGATCAAAGTCAGAAAATACCAGTTATCATTGTTACTCTTCAATACATTACTAGATATCTTGAATAGTAATTGAGGATTAGGAAACAAACAGAAATGTGGTTTGAAATGGAAAAAAAAGAAATCAACTTTTCCTTATTTCAAAGAACATTGTTATTACCAAAGGAATTCCACCAAACTCATCTGAGGTTTTCAGCAAACTTTTAGATTTAGTATTATAATAAAGAAACTAACTCCATATTTTGGTATGCTGAAACTATTTTTAAATGACAAATAACAATTGTATATATATCTATGGGCTACAATGTGAGGTTTTGATAAATGTTTATAATGTGGAATGATTAAATCAGGCTAATTAACAAATCTATTACCTGATATATTTAGCATTTTATCTAACCCTCCCTCTTCCCTTTGTGCCACACTTTTGGACAAGCTGAGAAGAAAGTCCTGTGTTACCACTTTGAGTCAGAGTAGAAGATTCAAAATCATTAAGCCCCTGCCTACACAGATGAGGCTTCATTCAAGTACTAACCCCTAAGCACAATTTTTAAAACCCAGTCTCCTCTGTTCACTTCCTCAGACCGGATTGGATTTGCTAACGAGGCCTGTACTACCCTCCCCAGAGACCTCAATTCCACACATGATGGTGTGTATGTAGTATTATCAGTCTTGATATTTGAACTGTATTTGAAATATGGGGTCCATCCTGCATCTTTAGAGTGTATCCAACACTAAGTGAGGTTAATATAAAATCCTTATATAAAATTAATAGTGTTCCTTTGTATCAGCAACTGCAAATAACAAAACAAAATAAGATTAACAAGAACAAAAAAATTATGAATTTAAAAGAATGCTTACAATTTTTTAAGGAAATGTTAAAATTCTTTTCAGCAATACAAAAGGTCATAGTAAACAGAGAAGTGTTTTGTGTTTGGTACTATTCTGTTACTAATTCTAGCAGGTACCACTTCTATCAAAAGAAGTGTGAATGTTGATCCCTGGAGTTGTTACGTGGGAGTACTAATCCTGTTCATAGATCAGATTAAAGATGTTAAATATCACTGTCACTAAATCTATACATTAAATGTAACTTTGTGTGTGTGTGTGTGTGTGTGTGTGTGTGTGTGTGTGGTGATGGACTTGAACCCAGGGCTTTGTGCATGCAAGGTAAATGTAACTTAAATAAATGTCCTTGAAGGGTATTGTAAAGGAATATCATGGAATGATTCCAAATTTAATATGGAAAAATAAAAATGCAAATAAAAGTCTATATAACACAAGACATCACCATTATCACTAAAATATGTAAGAATTCTTCCACTTCAGGTCAAGATGGAGTAACAGAGATCAAGTTTAACTTCTTTCCTAACATGAGATTTTTAAAAAGTCAACATATATGAAATAATATTTCTTACATTGTTGGGACATCAGGCATCAGCTAAGAGTGATCTCTGAGTTGGGAACATATTAGGTGAATACTTGCAAACTTTCCAGCTTAGTATTGGGAACCCAGACTGAGTCCTGCATTATCTGAGATTTGAGGAGATAGAAGGGGTGCACAGAAAGCCAAGGCAGCTAGCTTTTAGAGAAGAATTCTAAAAAGGAGAAGGCATACAGAGACAGCTTGAGTTCCGCAAAGGGTCTCCTTTAACAGGTACTGCGAAAGACAAAACTACTTAAATCTCAGAAAACCCCTCAACAAGTTGAGAGGAAACAAAACCCAGGACTCACATGGAGTTGAAAATAGGGCCTATTCTCTCCAGTTGGAGCAGAAATTTCCTAATTCACGGGGAAGTAGAGTACTCAGAAGTCTCAGAAGTCTTGCCTTGTAATAGGAAATATTTAGCCCTGAACACTACTCCACTCCCACCTAAAATATAAAATCGAGAACTGAAAAGATCAGTTTGAAGTAACTTAACTATATTCCATTTTAAAAGGTAAACAAATAAATAAATATTATTTATTTATTTTAAGAGGGTTTCATCACACTAAACCACAGAATTAGATTTATTGCATTAGTTCACAGCAAGTCAGGACCCCTGCAGACTCCTCAGGCATTCACAAGAACTTTTCCACAAGCTAGAGCAGGTCCTTAAACTTTAGTCTGCCTGAGAATCACCCAAAGTTTCTTAAAGTTAGAGTCCCCAACTGCAAATAGTCCAGTTCAGAATGTTTTTGAATATGCTCCCAAGTTTGCTTTAGTTTTTATTGGTTTTTATGGTAAGGGGGATCAAACCCAGGACTCTCTACCACTGAGTTACATCCCCAACCCTTTTAATTAATTAATTTATTTATTTTGATTCAAGTCTCACTAAGTTGCCCAGGGTGGCCTTGAACTTGCAATCCTTCTACTTCAGCTTCCTAAGTGAATAGAATTACAGGTGTGTGCCACTGTGTGATCCAAATTTGGATATTTATCAGGCATGGGACATGCCGGTGCTACTTTCACCAAAGTACTCTGAGTAGCACTGAGCATTTTCTTTAAATTAGCAGCTGTGGTTCTAACAGGAAGGCAGGTGATGCCCAGCACTGCCTATGTGTATTTTTTCCTACCAAACTCTTCTATCGTGTGTGAGAGAAGCTATTGGGTACAGGCAGAAAGGCTAGAAATGCTTTGCTAAAGAGTTCCTTCTCTGTGAAAGATGTTGGCGTGGATGTGGGGGAAAAGGTGCACTTGTATTAACCTTTCTCCCTGCACAACATCCATCAGGACTATCCTCCCCTACCTGCAAGTGGCCTTCAACAGCGTGCCTGGTCTTTTGGCTCTCCTCCAGAAGCATGTGACAGAAAGTATGCATTTTACTCTGTTTCTGGAACGGATTAGTAAATTCTGTCTGTTAAACTTACTTCAACTCCAGTCTATTACCAATGCCAAAAGTCCACTCCCTCTTCTATGCCCTGACATTTTCCAACATAGACTATCAGCCAGGGTAAAGCCATCATCCTAGTTCACTGGGGACTGAGGTTTTCTGAAATGTGGAACTTTCCATTTTAAAACCAGGAAAGCCCCAGGTAAACCAGGATCATCAGCAATAAAATGAAATGACGACCGTAATGTGGGTCTGCCTCAAAAGAGAATATAAAGCCCCTTCAGATGATTAAATTGTGAGGAAGAAATTTAAGCCAACACATGAAATTACTTTCCAAAACATGCAGGGACACGATAAAAAAAAAAAAAAAAAAAAAATTAAAGCCTCAAATCAAAAAGAGTTGACCTCATTAGTTAAAGTTGAAAAAAATTAAAATCTCAAACTCACCCCTCCCCATATTTCATCCTGCTCCTTCTGTGCAGAGCGATTCTTTGTCTTCACCAAATACAGCCCCAACAGGCTGTCCCTGGAATGAATGGTCTTCCTTTAGAGCTTCGGAAGCTGTAGTGTTAGTGTCCTTTCAAGACTTTCCCGAGGCCCACTTGTAAAGAATCCAGAGTTGATCAGGATTCACACGATTATCCATAAGATTGTTGTAACCAACAACTCAAATCCATAGAGTTTAGGAAATCAACCTCAAACAAAAAAAAAATAATTATCCAAAGAAAAATCATCTTCCCAGAACCCAGAAAATTGTGTTGGTATCACAACAGTATCCGGTACTTAGTCCAGGCCAGAGTTGTGGCCAAGACTTCTCTTTGGGACCTGCCTAGAGGAAAGTGAATGGAGAAAAATCTCAGTTTTAGTTTTTCCAGGAGGCCAATCCTTCAAAGCCAGCTGCCCAGAATCCATGATGAATGAACTTCAATTTTATTAGGAGGACTCTGAGCAAGAGGCATTTTTTTTTTTTTTAACTATTTCCCAGGTGAAAATCTGCATCAACTTCCTCTCTTCCCTCTCAGAGAGAAGGAAGGCATTATTGCCATGTGGAAAAGTTTAGAAGTTCCCAAAGGAGGCAGTCCAGTCACGAGTTCTTATCTGTGGTGCTTTGCTTTCCTATCCATAACACTAAACATGGCTTAATTTCTATTTCCTTCTGAGTCCAATGTTCCAGGCACCCCAATGGCATTAGCAACTACACTCTTGTTGCAAAGTTTTCCAGATACACACTACAGCTCTGCCTTCACTGCCTCTTGTTATTATTGCTCAGGTCTAAGAAAGCTGTCCTAGGGATGATTGCTCCCTAAAATGCAGTTCACCCTCTATATTTAACTTGAGAGCACACGGTGAAGCCTGACTCTACAGCTATCGTGCAGCTACGTGAGGCTGATGTTTCCTTCTTCACAGCCCCCTCGTTGACCCTGCATGCACAATGGAGCCTGTTACAGCTTATCTGGCACCGCTTACCTATGCCTGGCACTAGTTATTGAAAACTAAAACCTCACTTAGCTTCTGATCTCTGATGGCTTGGTTCCTGTAGTCCTGTCTGCAAAAACAGCCACTCTCTTATGGACAAAGATGTCATAAGCTATGTCACTTGCCAAGATCAGAATCTTACATGGCTTCAGAATTAAAAGCATCCTATCGGGTCTCAGTATGCATAAGGAACCACCACAGGACAGCAGATACAAAGTGGTACTGCAGTAGAATGCACTTCAGTAAAGAGTCAGAGTGAAAGCACAGGAGCCACGTGGTCCAGACCAATGCCCAGGGCAACTTTGCTCCCCATATCTCCTCCCATCTCTTTCTTGAGGTCCTGCCCCAAACGCAGGAATTCTGAGCAGTTTCCTGAATTGAATATGCTGCAAGCTTACCCAGTGTCTATTGCTGTGAAACTTACAGCTTAGAGAAGCAGAGAAGAATGTAGAAAGAAAGGATGCAAACATATCTTTGTCACCTCATGTGGGAAAACATGTCTTGAAAATGTTCCAGGTTGCTGCTTGAGGGAAGTGAGAAGAGAACTTAAGGACAGAAGAAAAAAATAATAATAAAGAGACTAACTCTTTTCCCCCGAACTTTATTGAAGTATAATTGACAGGTAAAAATTGGCATATAACTGGGCTCAGTGGCACACGCCTATAATCCCAGCAACTCCAGAGGCTGAGACAGGAGGATTGAAAGTCAGAGTCCAGCCTCTGCAACTTAGTGAGACCCTCAGCAACTTAGTGAGATCCTGTCTCAAAATAAAAAGTTTTAAAGGACTGGGGATGTAGCTTTGTGGTAAAGTACTTAGCATAATCCCCAGTACCCACCCCCCAAAATTAGTATACAATTTGGTTTCAATATTTGTATATATTATAAAATGATTGACATGATCAAGCTAATTAACCTACCTAACACCTGTTATAACAGGTGTTAATAATAATCAACTGTATGAAAACTTAAGACCTACCCTCAGCAAAGTTAAAGTATGTAATATTATTAACTAGTCACATTGTTGAACATTGAATCTCCAGAGCTTATTATCTAGCATTACTAAAATTTTCTGCTTCTTGGCTAATATTTCCCCATAGCACCTTCCTACCAGACCTTAATAACTACAATTCTACTCTTTTTCTATGAGTTTGACATTTTCATATTTTACATCTGAGACCATGGTAGTACATATCTCTCTATGTCTGGCTTATTTCATTTAGTATAACACCCTCTAGTTTCATCCAATGCTATCTCAAATAATAAGATTTCCTTCTTTTTTATGGTTGAATATTATTTCTTAGAATATATTATGGCATAATGCCATAATTTCTGCATTTATCTGTCTGTCGACATACATTTAGATTGTCCCCGTATTTTGTATTATAAATAGTGCTGAAATGAACATAGGAATATCTTTTTGAACATCAGATATCTTTTTGAGATACTGATTTCTTTTCATATATATATACATATATATGTATATATATACACCCAGAAGTAAGTGGATTATGTGTATTTCTTTTAGTTCTATTTTGAGGAAATACCTTTTAGTTTATTACTTTCCATAATGGCTGGATGAGTTTAAATTTTTACCAATGTAAAATACAGGGTTCCTTTTTCTCCACATCCTTGACCACACTTGTTATCTTTTGTCTTTCTGGCAATAAACATTCTAACAGGTGTGTGCGTATCTCACTCTGGTATTGATTTTCATTTCACCAATGAGTAGTGAAGTTGAGGAACTTTTCATATATCTGTTGACCATTTGTATATCTTCTTTGAGAAATGTCTATTCAGGATTTCTGCCCATTGTTAAGTTGGGATATTTGTTTTTACTACAGAGTTGCATTAATTGCTTGCATACTTTACACATTATCCCCTTATTAGATGTGTAGTTTGCAAAGATTTTTTACCCTCCATTGGATGCCTTTTAATTCTCTTGCTTCTTTTGCTGTGCAAAAGTTCTTTAGTTTGGTGCAATTCTATTTGTCTGTTTTTGCCTTTGTTATATCCAAAAGTTTTCCATTTTTTCTCATTGAATAGTATGTTAACTATAGGTTTATCATGTATGGTCTTCAATATATTGAGGTATATTCCTTCTATATCTATCTTGGGAAGTGTTTTAATAATGGATGGATGTTGACACTTTTTCTGCATCTATTGAGATTGCATGTAGTTTTCTTCTCTTTATATATTTTGTTAAGACCACAGTAAAGTTGTTAATGTTTTGAGAAGAACAGACTTACATTACACCTACTTTGGGGAAGAGATAATTAAAACATTTAAGTATTTTCAGTTTATTGATCAAATGATTAAAACATAGAAGAATGGACACATCTATTTAATGGTGATTGGAAATGAGAATCTGAGTTCAGTTGAGCAGAGTTCAATTGGCTTTATATGTGCTTTAATAACTGGAAAATGAGAAAATAATTCAGATGAGAAAAACTGATTTGAGCTCTATCATTTCTCCAAGAAGATAAAACACAAGGGTCATCAGGGTATTGATTGACCAGAAGTAGATGCAGCAGATAGTAATTTACAAATCATTGAGAGAGAAAAAGCCTAAAATAGAATAAAGAGTACTGGCACTTTTAGAATTTGGAAAAATAAAGATAACTGCATTGCATCATTTCACAATTGAGCAAATTCCTGAGCTAAGATAGATAATTTTTTCCCTTAACTAATTTATATATTTTTTTTGTTTTTAATGCATTCTAGTTATGCCTAGTAGTGGAGTTAATTTTGACTTATTCATAAATGCAGGCAATCTCATTTTCTCCATTTCAATCCTCATTACTTCCTCTTTCCCTCCCCTGCTTCTTCTGATCCCCTTTCTCCACTCTGTCTTCCTTCTGTTTATTGATTTGTTGATTCATGCATTCTATTTACTTGTAAAAGTAGAATGAATTGTGAAATAGACACAGAAACACAGAAACCCATTGTTATGACAATGTGAAAACTCATTTTTACAAATCAAATTGGCTAAATCTCCTAGAATACTATTGAGTGAAAACATGAAAGCATACAAAATGAAATGCAGAGTAATATCTTTTATTTAAATTTTTTAAATCTACAAATATTCTTGCTTAAGGATATAAGTTATTAACAATACTAACGTGTAAGTACAAAGAATATTAAATACAAAATAGTAATTTCTAATGAGGAAAGAGATGAAAATGTAATTAAAGAGGGGAGCAAAGAAAGTTTTATCTACCTAAGGTGCTACCTAAGAATTATTTTTGAAAGATTTAAAACAAGCAAGAGACTCATAATTGCTGTAAATGAGTGGTTACTTGTATTTGTTTATTATTTTTGTGTATTTTTCAGTTCTCCTACTGAAAAAAGAGGGGATGTTGAATTTTTAACAATTCAATTGTGCTTTAAACTTAATGGAATAAAGCAGGATGTTCAGTGTGTTGTGTGATCTCAACAGTGGAAAACAGCAACGGTAAACTGGTAGCCCACAGCCTGACAAGGACTCCAGCTTATTTAGTGTGACTACAGTGAAAACTGAGCATGCAAAGTATTTTTTAATGGGAAGGATTTTACAACATTTAAAAAGTGGGAGACATTTCAAAAAAAAGTTCTGATTTCTGGTTTCTCTTGCAAAATCAGGAGATCTGGCAACTTGGGGTCACAGTCCCATACAGCAGGATGGGTAGAATTGAGTCCATGTGGCTCTTTGAATGGACAAGTGGAGAAGCACTGCCCCATAGGAAGGATATCAGAATATATGTGCCCTCTTCTCTTATAACAAAGAAAAAGGCTAGGCACTTCACTTGGCCTATTCCACCCATGTTTGTAATCTGTCTGTTTCTTCTAGACATCTAAATTTGTAATCCCCGATTTTTGAAAAAATCACTGAAGAAAAATTGGAAGAAAATAAAATATTTTCTACAACCGGCTCTGGGTCAGTCCTCAAAAGTTAAAAAGCACTGTGATAAACTTGGAAAAGAGTTGAATTCAGAAGATTCTGCATATTTCCTCTTCACATGATAGTCCAGCACTCAGCTAGCCTTCCAAGATTATTTTCTGCCCCAGCCTTTGATCATTTCTGCTCTTATTACAGAAAAGTTCCTATCATAGTTCCTGAGCACATCAAATCTTTTAAGATTGAGTCCCTCTCTTTCTCAGGCCATTCATGGAAAATTAAAAGTAAAATTTTAAAAATCCTTCTTTCCATTTCTACACTTTAAGCAGCTACCCAACACACTCAGAAGCTCACAATGTAAGTTCACTCTGAGTTTGTCCTGATTTCCTCTGATTATGTTGTCTTTGCCTCCACATCTAGCAGTTCTTTCTGTCTCCTACAGCACTTACCAGTGGGCATGTACATCATCTGTCTGTGTCACTACACCACAGGGAGGACAGATTCCCCTGGCCCCTTCATTGTCAGCTTAGAAGGGAAGTGTCTAAAAAATTGTTGACACTCAAAAATATTAAATGACATATAAAACATTGAAAATCATTATTACAAGCTATATGTAGGAAAAATAGGCAAGTAAGTTTAATCTGTTTCATATGATGCATTACGGAAGTAAACAGTAGCATGCTACTTTTCTTTCACCTGTATAATGGTTAATTTCAATTGTCATCTTGACTGAATTAAGAGACGCTAATGATTAAGAGGCCTCTGGGTGTGTCACTGAGGGTGTGTCTAGGAATAGTGAACTGAAGTGGAGCCCCTCCAATAGTGTGGTGGCACCGCCCAATAGGATGGAATAAAAGTTGGAAGAATAAGGGAGCAGATGCAGATACCAGCTTGGCTCTTCTTGATTGCTGCTTTGATCCTCTGAGGACATGGTGGAGATTTGAGCCTACTTTTTCTTCTATATGTTGCAGGGTCTCTGGTCTAATTCCTAAGTCTTTGATCCATTTTGAGTTGAGTTTTGTGCACAGTGAGAGATAGGGGTTTATTTTTATTTTGCTGCATCTGGATTTCCAGTTTTCCCATTTGTGAAGAGTATATCTTTTGTCCATTATATGTTTTTGGCACCTTTGTCTACTATGAGGTAACTGTATTTTTGTGGGTTTGTCTCTGTGTCTTCTATTCTGTACCATTGGTCTACCTGTCTATTTTGGTGCCAATACCATGCCGTTTTTGTTACTATTGCTTTGTAGTATAGTTGAAGGTCTGGTATTGTGATACCCCCTGCTTCACTCTTCCTGCTAAGGATTGCTTTGGCTATTCTGGGCCTCTTGTTCTTCCAAATGAATTTCATGACTGCTTTCTGTGTTTCTATGAAGTATGTCATTGAGATTTTAATTGGAATTGTGTTGAATCTTGTATAGCACTTCTGATAGTATGGCCATTTTGACAATATTAATTCTGCCTATCCTAGGACATGGGGAGATCTTTTCATCTTCTAAGATTTTCTTTAATTTTTTTCTTCAGTGTTCTGTAGTTCCATTCTAGAGGTCCTTTGCCTCTTTTGTTAGATAAGCAGTCAACAAATATATGAAAAAGTGTTCAATATCTCTGGTAATCAGAGAAATGCAAATCAGAACTACCCTAAGATTTCATCTCACTCCAATCAGAATGTCAATTATCAAGCATACAAGCAAGAATAAATGTAGATGAGGATGTGGGGAAAAAGGTACCCTCATACATAGCAGGTGGGATTGCAAGTTGGTGCAACCACTCTGGAAAGCAGTATGGAGATTCCTCAAAAAACTTGGAATGGACCCATCATTTGACCCAAATATTACACTCCTTGGTCTATTCCCAAAGGACTTAAAATCAGCATACTACAGAGATACAGCCACATCAATGTTTATAGCAGCTCAATTCACAATAGCTAGATTGTGGAACCAACCTAGATGCCCTTCAATAGATGAATGGATAAAGAAACTGGTATATATATACAATGTAATATTATTCAGTCATAAAAAAGAATAATATTATGACATTTTCAGGTAAATGGATGAAGTTGGAGAATATCATGCTAAGTGAAATAAGCCAATTCCAAAAAACAAAAGGCTGAGTGTTTCCTCTGATAAGTGGATGAAGATACATAATGGGGGGAGAGGGTAAGGGAAGAATGGAGGAAGGATGGATTGTGTACAGGGAATTGAGGAGTGGGGAGGGGGCAAGGGGAAGGAAATATAATGGAATGAGACAAACATCACTACCCTATGTACATGTATGATTGCACAAATGATGTGACTCTACATCATGTACAACCAGAGAAACAACAGTAGTACCCCATTTGTGTACAATGAATCAAAAAAATTTTTTTAATCTGCTCTCATCAAATTTTGAATGAACAATAGAGAATTATTAACTGCAATGATGATCATGTTGTGAGTGTATCTGACTTGTTTATCAGGTAATTGAAAGTAAAATTACTTTTAAAAATGTACTCTTAATTGCTTTGCAAAATAGGGGTGTTGTTAATTAATAACACTATAGATTATCTTAACTACCTAAAAGTTACAGTAAATACCATATAGATGGGATACACAATGGCAGAGTTTTCTCATATTTTCTATTTAATTTACTTGGAAAGAATCATCTAGTTAACATGTATACAAGTAATACAAACCACAAGATTTATTTAAAAACCAAGAGGATATGTTCCTGGAATATTCAGATCATGCAGGGATATGAGTCATTATTAACAGCAAAGTTCTAGAATCCCTTTCTCTGTTCTGACTTCTGGCTCTGATGCATCTGGACTATTTCAAGAAGAGTTTTGTGTTTTAGTTTTGTCATCTAAAAAGCAATAAAACTCCCAAAAGTTTATCGAGGAAAGATGCCATAACATTGAAATGAACAAATATTTAATCGAATTCTTATAAAAATAATATACTAAAATCATTTACTTTTAAGTGAAAAAATTATTATATAGTTCAAATTTAAAAACCCACTTGGGACTTAGATTGTTCTCATATAATAAATTTTATGTCCATGATAATTTGTAATAAATAATCATAAATATTCTCAAAAATCTTAGTTATACATACTTAAAATTTTATCATTAGATAATGTCATAAGCAACTTTTAAAATTATTCAACTGTAAAAATTACCTCACTTCCAGATGGGACTTTTGGTAGACAGTGCCATTCACTGGAAACGGAGAAGACTGAGATGACACAAGAGCTTTCAGTTTGAGGTAAGTTTAGTCTGAAGTTTGTGAAATACCAAAGGGAAGACCAAGTGGGTGTCAAATATGCTAATCTAGTACCCAGAAGTGGGACCTGAACTTGACTTGGAGATCAATTGTGTAAGACATAATATAAAATTATCAAGTAAGTAAAATCACCCAGGAGAGAAGAAAGGAAGAAAGCAGGTGGATTATACCTTGACTAAAGTTAAACATGGGACTAAAGAGGAGTTGCTGGGAAAACAAGCTAAGGAGTAGCCAATATAGTATATAGTACTACCAAAAGGAAGTGGGGAAATTTTTACTGTTGATAAAGACAAGTAAAATAAAAGCAGATTAAGTTCAGAGTGGAAAATATGACCATTATTTTTGCCCTTTGACAAAGGTGATTTTGGCAGAGTGATGGGATTAAAAGTAAGAGTGATGAAATTTGATGAATAATAATAATGACTGTCAACATCTGTAGACAGTTCTTCACAGTATGAATACAAGAGGGAACAGAGAAAAGAGGAAGTGAACAGAAGGCAATTAGAAATCTTGAGAAGTAATTTTTGTTTTAAATTTTGTTTGTCTATTAAGTAATAGTAATTTTGTTTGTCTATTAATAATAATAGATGTTGGCATGGATGTGGGGGAAAAGGTGCACTTGTACATTGCTAGTAGAGTTGCAAATTGGTACAGCCACTCTGGAAAGCAGTATGGAGAATCCTCAGAAAACTTGGAATGGACCTGCCTTTTGACCCAATTATTCCACTCCTCAGTTTATACCCAAAGGACTTAAAATCAGCACACTACAGTAATACAGCCACATCTATGTTTATAGCAGCTCAATTTACAATAGCTAGATTGTGGAACCAACCTAGATGCCTTTTGACAGATGAATGGATAAAGAAACTGTGGTATATATACACAATGGAATATTTTTCAGCCATAAAGAATAATAATATTATGCATTTGTAGATAAATGGATTGAATTGGAGAATATCATGCTAAGTGAAATAAGCCAATTCCAAAAACACCAAAGACTGAATGTTTTCGCTGATAAGTGGATGATGATATGTAATAGGGGTGGGGGAGAGTGAGAGAAGAATGGAAGAACTTTAGATTATGTAGAGGGAAATGAGAGGGAGGGGGATATGAAAAATGGTGGAATGAGACAGACTTCATTACCCTATGTACATGTGTGATTACACAAATGGTATGAATCTACATTGTGTACAACCATAGAAACGAAATGAGGTACCCCACTTGTGTACAATGAATCAAAATGCAGTCTGTAAAAATAAAAATAAATTTTAAAAGATGAGAAGTACTAAGGTGTTTCTGTATTCTAATATATTTAAGCAAATTCCACTAATAAATCACAGTTGTTATGTCTTCTGATAAGATATGGAAACTAAAACCACGTTACCCAGTTCCTTCGCGGCTACTCAGTTTTAAGACTTTGAACTTAGGGCAGAAACTTTTACTTTGACTTCCTTGGCCCCCTCAATTTAGTACATATTTCTAGTTTCCTTTTTCTTTCTTTTATTTATTTTTTTTTTATTTCACAGTCAGAATCACTATCTGATAAAAGGAATTTGAAGAAATAGTTTCCTGATTTAAGCATTTCTCCACTCCGCAAACAGCCTCTGCTCCTTCAGTTGCAACTAACAGAAATCCAGAAGTGACCTAGTACAGTTTTAGGAATTAGGCAAATGCTCAACTAATGAGATCTTGTTTGAACAAGTATTATAAACATCACACAGTCATATTTATTCATATTTATGAAGAGCAAAGCATTAACCTACAAAGCTCCCATATCTAATTTTCATGAACCCTCTAGGATGTGAAAGAATTATTGAGAACTCCAAAAAGAAATAATTGCTTGTAGAGAGAAGCACTTTACCATTGAAATTTTAATTAACTAAATTCACACTTCCTTAGCTTTTTACCTAATGTCGTTTTTCTGTTAAATGAGCTCATGCAGGAAACCACCACAACATTTAGTTGTTATTATGTCTTAGACAACTGAGCTGTGCCAGTTTCCTGCTTTTGCTTCTTTCTGATGACCTTGAGAGTTTTGAGGAGTACTGGTAAGGTACTTTGTGGAACGCTCCTCTACTGGGATTTGTTTCTTGTGATTAGGCAGGGTTATGAGTTTTAGGGAGGAAGACCCTAAAACCAAGGTACCATTTTCAGTGGCTCATGTCAATGGTACATCCTATCAACATGACTTACCCTTTCAGTGTGGAACAAGATCCCTTGACTGTGGCAGCATTTGTCAGTTTTCTCCCCTCTATATAGTTACTCTTTTTCCCCCATTTCTACACTGTAATGGAAGTCACTATTTTCAACCCGAACATAAGTGTGTGAAGTTATATTCCACTTTTCAGATGGTTGGGTGACTACAAAAATTATTTAGAATTCCTCTGCAAAAGAGATTTGTCTATTCTCTACCATTTATGCGTTTTTCTAATCATTTTGTAACAGTATGGATTCATGGATATTTATTTTATATTGGTTTATAGTTCAATACTAATTTATTTATTTGGTTATTCCTCTTTGCCATTAGGAGGTCTTACCCCTTTGGCCTCCCAATATACCTACATCTTTGTGGAGTTTTTATTTTTTGTGTGTTTTAATTTTGTCCTTACTTTCCAGTACTACAAGATGCTCCAGGCTCATCCTATCTACTTCCTGCCCCAGTTCTAGGTGTTAGAAATCGAAATCTAGGTATTAGATCTATTGATGTTCTTGTACTACTACAGTTATCATGGTTTCTAGACCCTATCAATTTAAAAAGCAAATAAATATGTGTGTATACTAATTTGTATGCTTACATAGCTAAATAATATTTCTATATTTAAATTTCTGAATCTATATTAAGCAAAAAATGAGTTCCTGCTGATTTCTACAATGCTGTATTACTCAGGGTTCTCTACAGGAACACAATAATTTATTTATTTATAAAAGGAGATTTATTAGATTGACTGACAGGATCAGAAATTGGATGGTCCCACAATGGCTATCTGCACACTGGAGAACCAGAGGAGCTAGTAGCTGCTCAGTCCAATAAGCTGGAGCCTAAAAACAGTAGGTATCATTGATGCAGCCCTAGTCTAAGGCTGAAGATCTGAAAGCACTCTGGAGAGTTGTTTGGTACAAGTCCACATGAAGACAAAAGTACCTGGAGTCTGATGTCCACAGGTAATGGCAGCAACAACAGACATACCTGCTCGAGAAGAACTGAGCTTGCACTTACTGGGCAGGACTCCTCCTTCTGCTTTTATTCTACCTGGTACCTCAACCTATATTAAATGGTGCCACCCACATTCTGGGAGGGTGTCCCCCCATCAGTTTTTGGTGTCACAGGCTGATCATCTCTGGAAACACCCTCTCAGTCATACCCAGGGTGTACTTTACTAATTTCCTAGACATCTCTCAATCCAATCAAGTTGTCAATCAAGATTAATCATCACAAATACTAACCCATTCACAGGTGGATCATTTAGGCTGCTTCCTTGCTTATCTACAACTTTCTGCTCCAAAAGTGGAAATCTGTTTTCTATCATTCTCTATCATTTTACATAATTGTTCAATCCCAGTCTACTTGTGTCAGAATTATGATCCTATCCCATGGGAAACAACTTTATCAAGTAGAATAAAGTGCTTATATGAAGTTACTTTGCCTTTCATTTTATAGACCCTACTCATTTCCAAAGTTGCATAGGTCAGCACTTCAACCCCCATCACTTCAGTAAGGGTGTTTCACACATCTGTAATACTGTCAGATTGTTTTATCATACTCTGCATTTCATTCTGAAATTTCCCCCACTTCAAGATTTTTTTTAAAAATTTGTGTACACTAAGGTTCACTCTATGTACTGCAAAGTTCTTTGAGTTCTGAAAAATACCTAGTGTCATGAACCCACAATTAAAATATCAGACTTATACCATCTTAAAAGGAAAGAGCAACCCTGTGCTTCAACCACTCAACCCTAATCCCCTCCCCATGAACCTCTAGCAACTTCTGATATGTTTTAACATCTCTGTGGTTTTGCCCTTTGCATAATGTCAAATAATTAGTCATATAATCTGTAATATTTTTAAAAAATGGTTTCTTCCACTTATCAATATGCATTTTAGACTTACCTATGTCTTTTCATAGGTAAATAGTTCAATTATTTTTATTAATGATTAATATTCTTTTACATGAGTGTGCCAAAATTTGCCTGTTCACTTTTTAAGGGATATGCTGGTTCCCAGATTTAAGCAATTATGAATTAAGTTGTTATGAACACCAGCATGCAGGTTTTTTGTAAGATGATACATTTCACATCAGTTGGATAAATACCTAGGAACATGATCTTTGGATATATAGTAAGACTATGTTTACCTTCATCAGAAACTGCCAAACTAGCTTCCAAAAACTTTGCACCACTTTACATTTCTACCCTACAATCTTACCAGCAGTTTTATTGTTTTATTGTTTGTTTGTTTTAAATTTCAGTCCTACTAATGGTGTGTGGTATCTCGTTTCCATTTGCAATTCTCTAATGAGCAATGATGTTTAGCATCTTTTCAGATACTTATTTTCCATCTATAGTTTTTGATGGGGTGTCTTTTCAGATGCTTTGCCCATTATTTAATTGGGTTGTTTATTTTCTTTTTGTTCGGTTTTAAGAGTTCTTTGTATATTTTGGAGGAAAGTCTTTCATCAAATATGTGTTTTTCAAATATTTTTTCCCAACCTCTGGCTTGTCTTTTTATCCTTTTAACAGTTTCTTTCACAGAGAAATAGTTTTTTACTTTGTTTTTAATTTTGATGAAGCTCAACACAACAATTTTTTTCTTTCTTGTATCATGTGTTTGGTGCTATGTCTAAACTTTGTCACCAGAGTCAAGGTCATATAAAATTTCTCCTATGGTTTATTAACGGAATTTTATAGTCTTGTGTTTTACATTAAGAGCTATAATATATTTTCAGAAAATTTGTAGGACTTACAACTAGGTTCATTTTTTGTTCAACATCCAATTTTTTCAGCACAATTTGTTGAAAATTTATTCTCCGTTGAATTGCCTTTGCCTATTTGTCAGAGATCATTGTTTCTGTTCTATTGTTCAGTTGTCTATTATTTCACTACTATACTTTCTTGATTACTTTTACTTTATATTAGGTCTTGGAATTTTGTAATGTTAGTCTTCCAACTTTGTTTTATCTTCAGAATTGTGTCAGGTATTCTAAGCCTGTGACTTGTTATATAAAATTTACAATCAGTTTGTCAATACCTATAAAATCATTTGCTGGGATTGCATTGAATATCTTCTTTAATTTCAGAAGACCTGAACGCTAACAATTTGACCCTAAATGTATGAAGATGGATTTCTATTTATTTAGGTATTCTTTGATTTCTTTTATCAGTGTTTTTGTTTTCCAATGTAGACGCCACATAGACTTTGTCAGATTTATTTCCAAGTCCTTCAGGTTGGTGGGTGCTATTTTAAATTGTTTTTTTTTTTAAATAACAACTAAAATTTTTAAATTTTTGAATACCAATTTTAATTTTAAATGCCAATTGTTCACTATTGGTATATAGGAAAACAGTTGATTTTTATGTTTTTTTTTATGTTTTCTCAATTCTTTAGGATTTCCTACAAAGAAAATTATATCATATGTGAAGAAAAACAGCTTCATTCCTTCCTTTCAAATCTACACAAATTTCCTTTCCTTATCTTATTGGATTAGCTGGAATACCAATATGATATTAAACAGAACTAGTGAGAAAAACAGTGTTACCTCATTTCTAATCTTATGGAGAGTACCTAATTTTCAACATAAGTAGTTGTAGATGTTTTATAGATTTTGATAAAGTTCTCTATTTCTAGGTTCCAGAGAGATTTTAAATGAATGGATGTTGGAATTTTTTAAATGTTTTTTTCTACTTTGAGAGATGTAATCATACACTTCTTCTTTAATCTGTTGGTATGGTAGATTATATGATTGATCTCAAATTTTGAACCAGTCTGACATATCTGCAATAAATACCACTTGGTTGTAGTATATAATTATTATTATGCATCAATAGATTTGATTTACTAATATTTTGTTGAGGAGTTTGCATCTGCGTTCAAAAAATATATGTCTTTAATTTTCCTTTATCCTATTTCTTTATCTGTTTTTTTGATGTTAAGGAAATGCTAGTCACATAGCAGCTGAGGGCAGCTCTATCCTCACTAATTTTCTCCCTTGATGAATTAATTACTGAAAAAAGAGTATTGAAGTCTTCAAAGACAGCCACAGATTTTTCTTTTATTTCTATCAGTTGTTTTTCTTATGTTTTGACACTCTATTGTTATGTGAATACACTTTAAGTATTGATGGTCTTTAGGGAAACCTCTCTATCATTGTATGATGCTCCTCTTTATCCCTTGATAATATTTCCTCTTCTGAAGTCCATTTTGTCTGAACTTAATGTAACTATTATATTTTTCTTTACATTGATGTTAGCATGGTATATATTCTTTTATCTCACCTTTTAACCTCAGTCATTGTATATTAAGTGGGTTTTTGGTAGACAAAAAATACTTGGGTCTTGTTTTTGTTTTGTTTTGCTTTGGATTACCTCTGCTAACCTCTGTCTTTTAATAGGTATATTTGGATCATTCACATTGAAAGTGATAATTAAAATGTTGTTTTAATATTTTCCATGTTTTTAACTATTTCTTATTCCTTGCATTTTCTTTGTTCCTTTTCCCCTTTTTTTCTGCTTTCTGAGGTTTTAATGGAGCATTCAATAATATTTCATTTTATATTATCTCTAGCCTTATCAATTATACTTCTTTTATTAAATAATTTCAGTCGTTACTGTGCTGTTTCCAATATATTTTTGAAACAATTTGTATCACCCTTCACATAAATAACACTGTACTGCTTCAATTGTATGTGCTGGTCACATAACAAAATATTTCCAATTCTTTCACCCTCTGCCTTATTACATTCCTGTCATTTATTTGGTTTGTGCATAATTCACAACCATGCAATATATTACTTTACATTACCATTTATATTTCCATTATTGCTTTACATTCACATTTCCTTTTAGATCAATTAAGGATTAAGAGCAATAAAATATTTTACTCTATCTTCATTTTTACTTCTGTAACGCTCTTCCGTTTTTCATGTAGGTCTGGGCTTCTGACATATCCTTTTTCTGAAGAGATTCTTTAAACATTTCTTTCAGGGTGAGTCTGCTGGTGAAGTTTCCTGAGTTTTTTCTAAGAAGTCTTTCTTCTCCTTTATTTCTGAAGGACAGTTTCACTAGAAACTGAATTCTTGGTTAGTGAATTTATTCTTTCAACACTTTTCTCTCCACTCTCCTCTTCCTTGCATGGTTTCTGACAAGAATTCTCCTGTGAACATTATATTTATTCCTAAAGAGATAAGGTGATGTTTGTTCTCTCTCTCTTTCTCTCTCTCTCTCTCTTCTCTTCTATTTTATATTTTTTGGATATGATATGACTAGGTGTAGTTCATTTCTTTTTGTTTTTTTATCCTGCTTTGTGTAGTTTCCTGGATCCTTGTTTGATATCTTTCATTAATTTTGGAAAATTTTTAGCCATCATTATTTCAAATATTTCTGCCGCTATTTTTTTTTCCTCTTCCAGTATTCTAGTTATACCTCTAGTACAAGATTTTTTAGTTGTCTCAGAGTTCTCTTGCATTTTCTTTTAATTATTGTTTCAGTTTATTTCAGTTTTGAGTGTTTCTGTTGATCTGTTATCTATTGATTCTGCTAATTCTTTCCTCTGCTGTGTCTAATCTACCAATTAACCTACTGAAGATATTCTCTAATTCTGTTAGTGATATTTTTATTTCTAGTATTTCCTTCACTTCTTTCTTAGTTTTCATCTCTTCTTACATTATCTAGCAGCTCTTGACTATTACATATTTTTTCCATTAAAGTTCTTCACTTATTAACTATAATTATATAAAATTTCTTGCCTAATAATTCTAACACTTGGGTTCTTTCTGAGCCTGGTTTCTTGGCTTCTTCAGAGTGTATCTATATTTCTTTCCTTTACTGTTCTAATACTTGGATATAATGGGTGATAGTAACAAAGGTCAGCAGTCCTTTATTGGGAGGATTTGTTGTAATCTGGTTAGAAGTTGTTTTTAATGATTGCTGGAGTCGTAGGAGCCAGAGGTACAGCTATTGTCTCTCTTCTTGGTCTTCTGCTGCTGTAACAACTCTTCCTCAGAGATAACCTGTGTCTTTCAATTCTTTTAGCTGTAGTTCACTGCTATTTTTCACTGTTATTACATTATGTTGTGGTAGTGGTCAGGTGTGGGAGGTAAGAGTCCCAGAATCTTATGACCAAGTCTCAGTGTTTTAATCTGCCTGTGTACCTTTGAGTTGTGACCTTCACAAGTGTTTTCCCAGTTGCACACCTCTTTTTCCCACATTAGATGTAACAAGAAGTTCATGGGGTAGGGGCATCCTTCCCCAACTGGGAGATGAGTCTTACGGAATACAAAACGGGTCTTTGTTATACAAAACACTCCAAGGGTATGCACAATAATTACTACTCCCCTCTTTTGCCAAAACAACGAAAAAAACATTATTTGGATCTTTAACATGAGAATCTGATGAAGTTTCTAGACGTAAACCTTTGAAAGTTTGGGACTTTCCTAAGACTGTGGCCCCAGAAGATTCTCACTCTCAAGCCAGCCTCTTCTCAGCCTCTGGCAAGTCATTAGTACCATTTTAGTATCCCTAACCACTCCATTCCAGGTAAGTAGATCTCTCCTCTGACTCTAGATACACCTGTCTGTCTGGATTTCAGAGTGGCAGTTTGCCCTGCAAACTCGGTTCACTAAGAGGTCTGAAAAAGGACATTAATTTTCATTTTATTCACCTTGTTTTCATTGCAAGTTTGGAAGTGATGGCCCTCTTCAAATGTCAAGACTGAAACCAGAAGTCTCCTTTGAATTTAAAAGGAATTTTTAAATATCAATTTGACCAACATCTTTTTAACCTGTGATTCATAACCAACCAAAAATATATGTGTATTTGGGCAGCCTATGTATCTGTGTTTTTGACAGGTGTCTAGAGCTTTTGTTAGAATCACAAAGGTTTTCATGCCTTGAGAAACTAAGAACTACATGATAGAAAAATTTCTGTATGTAAAAAGACAATTGAAATCCTCAAGACAGGAGTAAGAAGAAGACATAAAATACATCCCATTCCCTTTCATTTGAATATTTTTGAATGATAAATATAAATTATAAGGCAGGATCTGCCCTACATGTTTAGTTTGGGAAAATTTACCTTGCTGTAATAATTCATCAAGATATTTTAACAATCCAATTTGCAATTTGGCATTAAATAAATTCATCTAAATCCAAGACAAAATTTGTTGTTTTATGGTAGTAATTGAAGAGCAGACTTGTCTAGATGTAGGACTAAGGTAAGATTCTAACAAGAACACATTCAGGGATTGTTTTAACTTTCCCAAGAGATAAGGACTTAGCTTCATCTGTTCATGTAACAGAGTAAGCTAACTAACCCCAACTGTGATGTTGGTGGTGTCTCTCATGTTATATGTTATATGAATACTATTAACAATAAAGCATCAAGATAAAAGATTACTTTTCAGATTTGTAATACCATGTAAACCCTTGCACTCATTTTCAAGACTGATCAGATGGTATTGGTAAGAGAGGGTGAAAAGAAACCTATGTGCGAGCATGAAATTAATGAAATTATTTTATTAAGAGAGCATTACAGTGGCATTATAAAATCCCCACCTATTTCCTGTCATCTTTAACAGATAAAAAGGAAAAGAAGCCCTACTGTTTACAGGGAGAAGATCCTGTGGCTAGTCTCATCACTATTTTGCTGTTGCTCAGTATTTTACATTATCATCAGACTTCCTAACAGTAGTCTCTGAAAGATGAAAGTGGACTCTCACTGAGAATTCCACACAAATGGATTAATTTGTGTCGCCATTTTTGGCACGTTGCCATGGATACAGCCATCTGAAGGCCTCAGTGCAGCTGTGAGTTGATTGACGGTCCATTCATAGCACAGGGCTTTACAAAACCAGTAACATAAAAGAACGCTCATTAGTGGACAAAGCTCTTACATACACATTTGGGTGAGGCTTCAAAGGCTGGATGTTACCTCTCAGTAAATCTGACCTTCATGTTAATATCACTAATGAAAGTAAGAAATACACTGTGAAAGAAAATACTAAAAAAAGGTAGAGTTAACATATTTTTGAGACCTAGCTCATTTTGCTTTCATGCAAATCTAGCTAAAAGACAATAGATTGAATACATTAACAGAAAAGGGTTTGTGTTATACATGCTATACTTTCTTTTAAAAAATCAGAGTACAAAAATCATTTTTCATTATAAACTTACAGCCTGTTATATAATTAATAATGGGAATAATTTCCACCATTTACAATGGAATTAAAAAAGTACAGGTTGCATACTTCTGTCTTCTGTATAGAATAGCACACTGTGAAGTACAACATAGTTTACAATGTCACATACCAAAGTGTGCAAAAATGCACTTTTATTTCTTTATACTTAAACTTAGCCCATTAATATTTTATCAGTGCTTGGTAATGAAATACTCTGCTCTTACATATTCAGAGTAATTCAATCAACTCTGATTTGACACTCCAGGGTGTCGATTCTGTCAATTCAGGATGCTTCCCACATCATATTTTTAATTCTCATCTCCTTGAGTGTAATCTAGGTTGCTGGGGTGGTTTAGATATGGCCTTGTTATCAAAGAATAGCAAATGGTCTTGTATGCTCACCATTGGCCTTGCCTGCCCCTGCAGATCTATCACTCTGGCCTTGAGCACTGGCCCCTATCTTACTACATCTTCTACTGATATTGACTTCCTTAAGTTGTTAAGTCCTGTGTCAGCCCTCCTGTCTGCCTCCTCAGACATTTCCATGCACTTCTTTGGGTGTTCAGGAATGGTCTTCCCCACAGGAAAGATCGTGAGCTGCTTGCAGACCTGACTCTATAGACATCGAAGTACCTGAGACGTAGAGAAAAGAGGCTTTTAGCTAATTGGGCAGAGAGAAACTTTGTCAAACTCCACTGCATCTTTACTAGTATTAACTCCTCATGTTGTGTCTCATCAGATGGGTAATGTGTACATGAAGTTGCTTTTGACACTTTGATCTTCTTTAGTTATGAATCTCGTTTTACTTCCATCAAAAGGGCCAAAAATAACTTCTTTAGATTTTCAGCACTCAAGATTCCTGCTGTTTGCCTTGAATTAGAATCAAAAGACATCATTTGGCACATAACCCATGTATAACATAAGCTAATCCATCAATGTGACAGCAGAAATGAAACCAAGACCCCACTGTCCTTTCCATTGCTGATGGATTCAGTAGGATTTACTATTTCGTCCCATCTATTTCAGTTAAATTGGGCAGAAAAAAACAAATCGAAATTAACATTTTGGAACTGATTACTTAGAAATACTTCATGTGAATTAAAATTTTAGCACCTAAATGAATCAAAACACTAATGAACTGTGGAATGCAGGAAGATTTGCTCACATTTGTACAGGTGCATCCTAAATGGAAATAGTCTTTGTAATAAAGTATATGATTGATCTATTCTAAAGCAGTAGAGTTCAGTAAAAATAATGTGACTCATGTATGGGAATAAGTCATGCAGGTAAAATAGGAGACTGGATGAGAGTGTTATAAAATAAATCATCACATAAAAGATTCACATTTTATGTATTTTTTCTATGTTGTTATTTATACATTATCCAAATTCATTATTGTGTAGTACAGAAAGGCACAGGGATAAAGAGAGGGAAGCAGCTGAAGAATCTAAGTCATATTGTGAAGAGGAAGGAAAATGAATTAAGAAAAAAAATTCTTAGAGAGCCTCATGTGGTAAAATAAACAGTAGAAGGTACATTGCCAAAAGAGTAATTACTAGGCAGAATAGAGAATATAGAACGTAAGTTTTAATTATGCTGCTTTGTAAAGTCCTCTTTAGTTTTCTACTTCCTTTTGGGCAATGGTAGTTAATTCTAAGATGATGCTTTGATCAGGAAATAATAAAGGAGTCTATGTATTCATAGACTCTATCCCAAACCTTTGAAAATGAAAAGTGCCAGAGAAAGGTCAAATTTCCCAGACCTCAAAAGTATTAAATCACACTAAGAAAAGAATGAACAGATAGGCATTTAGAAAGATACTTTATGTATAAGATCATTACTATAGATGGACAGGTAGGCAATGCAGGGTATTTCTTGGGCCTGATTTAGGAAATAAATGCAACGAGGGAGCAAATAAGCAAATTGTTTTTAGAAGGGAATTAAGCATAGTCTTTCATCTTCATACACCCAAAGTTTGTTAATCTTTTCATATATGTTTAAAAACCTTAGTTTATTTCTATAGGTAACACTTGTTATATTTCAGAAGTATTTAAAGCAAAATAATTTTTTTTTATTTCAATAAAAATTGAAAAACAAAAAGTTGCAAGTTGAGCTGGTTTATAGCTCAGTTGGTAGAGTGCTTGCCTCCCAAGCACAAGGCCCTGGGTTCAATCCCCAGCACTGACAAAAAGAGAAAAAAAAAAAAAAAAAAAAAAAAAAAACGAGAGAATTACAATTTAAATATGGAAATACATTAGTCTGGATTTTTGTAAGCATGTAGGTAAATACCTACCCACATTTGGTGATTTTACTTCTAGAAATTTTTGATGGTTTTTTGTCTTTTAGTAAGGTGAGATTTTAGGATTTTAAGTCTAATTTCCAAGTGATAGTTATGAAATCTTTTTTTCTAAAATCTTGCATGTCATTTATCAAAATAAAATATGCTATTTGGCTGTAATATCCATCTTGACCCACTGTAGTCAACAATGAATATTAAAACTGAGCATGACCATATTGCTGGCTATAATTATAACTTATAAAGGAAATATTAGCATTGGTGGTAGCAATACAATCAGAAGTTAGTAGTCATTCTAACTAAAAATTTGTGTCAAAAATGCAATAAAACATGGATTAATGATACAAATTGATATTGAAATTTTATGAAATTTCCTTTAAAAATTAAAAATAGAGATAATTTTTGCAGGTATTAAAGATTTATGGACAAGGATGTCCACTTACAACTTCAGAAATAGTAATGGTGAAGAAAATGAGTAATTTAGATTGTGAAGGTTCTAGCATCAACTTTATCAGTTAAGGTTAAGTGCAGAAATTAACAATTCGAACTGTTAATTGCAACTGTGTCATTAGTGTGCTTAACTTTCATTAACTTTAAAAATTTAAAACAAAATCTTATCAGAAATGCCAAATTCATTTATAACTGCCCAGTTAATCTGTATCCATGGATTAATCCACGATTAGGTTAAGGTTCTCATAACCTGATTGTTTTACCTCTGAAAATTCTTGCACTGTCTCACACATGAGCTTCAGGGACATCTCATATCTAAACCACAACAAAGATTTTAAAAATGACATTGAAGTGAATAGTTTAATGCTAATTTACAGAATGAATTGTTTGCAAAACAATCCCCATAAAAGTAATATGTTAGTCCATGAATTGCTATAAGAAAATACCTTCCGATACTTTAAAAACACCAAAAAAAAAATTTTTTTTTTTTTTTTTAGTAGTTCTAGAGGCTGGGAAATTCAAGTTCAAGTTTCCTGCAGATCCAGTATTGGTAGGTGCTCTGTTCTTCATGTATGGCACCTTCCATGGAAGGTGTAAGGGGCATATAAGCAACTTAAACCTCTTTTACAAGGGCACTAATCCCATTCATAAGTCTCTGCACTCATGATCATATTTATGAATGAAAATACTCAGTAGTTTGAAATGTCCATTCTTCCTCTCCCCATGATTCTGGAATTGTCATTCAATGTCAGTTAAACATCAACCTGAAAAGGTTTGGTTTTGGGTTTTTTTTTTTGTGGGGGGTATTAATAATGATTTAATAACTTAAATCATTTGATAATTCATATGGAAGACATAATCAAACATATCTATGTGAACTATGTTGGAAGATACTGGGAATAAAATGAACAGAAACTATACAGTCCAAACTCTTAAGGAGTTTCATTTGTAGTTGAAAAGGCAAAAAGTTTCAAAATACAAAAACTTAAAATTACATGTGATGCATAATCAGGTAACTATATAACAGACCAGATCCAATTAAAGGGTGAAAGGCTGAGAAGTAACCTTTAAGCTATAGCAAAGAACATCCAAAGACAAAAGCATATGTTGAAAGACTGAAAATCTACATGCCATTATATTGAGAATGGTGGAAGTTACGGATCTTTTCTTCTTTACATGTACTGCTTAAAATTTCTATGATATAAATTCTAAGGGAAAAAACAGTAAATTAGCTTTCAAAGCAACTTGAAATTAAAAACAATAGCTTAAACATTTGTGAGTTTTTCTAGATTGCCTTTCAACCATTAGTCTACATTCCTATGTTTCCTATTTAAAAATTGATTTATTCCATGAATGGATATAGATAAAAACATTGGAAATGTACTTTCTCATTTGCTATGATTTTCTTTGTTCTTCATTCACAAACATGCTCTGAGTACTTTGAGAACTCAAATATCTACAACTTTTCTTTCAGCAATTTATATAATCATATTCTGTATATAAATATGATGAAAAATGCAGAACAGTTTTTATCCTTAGAATTTATATCATAGAAATTTTAAACAATACATGTAAAGAAGAAAAGATCAGTACCTTCCACCATTCTCAACATAATGGCATGTAGATTTTTAGTCTTTCGACATATGCTTTTGTCTTTGTATGTATTCAAGTATTTAAGTTTTAGAAAATGTTGTACAGAATTACTTGGTGTTACTCCAAAAAAATATATCTGATTCAGTTTAATCCTGGAAGAATTTAGTCAGATTGATCTCTCATAATTGGTATTTTTAATTTTTATGAATGTTTATTGAATAGCATTGCTAGTTATGAGGCCAAGAAAATACAGAAAAACTTTAAAATTTATTTCCTTGAGATTTTGGGAAGATATAGGCAGTGGAACTAACCTTTAAAAATCAGTATCAACTGAAAATTAGCATTTCTAATATCTTTTGGCAATGAAAACCCATTTGTCTATTTTTCTCCTTCAAAATGTGGCTAATTGAACATATTACTATACAAGATATGAAGATAATTATCATTTAGGGTTTTGATACCTACATAAACTGCTCTACTTTAACGCTTTTCACTGATTAATCTTCAATTCAGTATAAATGTCAACATATATATTTTGTAATTCATTTAAGACAGTTATGCATTCTAAAACTGAAAAATATACTTTGTATTAATATTGCATTCTAATGCCTGTCAAAGGCACAGTGAAATGATGATTTTTTTAAATATGAATTACTTAGATTTTCATGTAATGCTAGTAGCTTTTCAAACACAATTGACCATTAAACAGTCTATGTTTCCAAATAACTCAATGAGTAAACTCCATGATACCCCAGAGTTTTAGCCAATTTCAGCATTGAAAATGCATAAACCCATCTAAGTGCTGCTTCAGGAACTCTTCTTGAGAGCCGTTGGCAAGTGTTATGAAATAGCCAATTAGAAGTTTCCATGAGCAACTGGAGCCAAAGCATTGTGGGCTTGGCTGAAAGGCGCTCCAGGGGAATGTCCATTCCAATCCATCATAAGCAGAGTCACTTCGTTTTACACGACACTTGTATGCTTCATCAAGGGAAGTGTTAATCAACATGCAATAGCTTTTATTTCAAAATTTAAGACTTAAGGATAAGTCATTGGTAGTTCTTCCAAATGATCTCCAGGACAGGAAAAGAGAAGCCAGAATAAGCAATAGAAACCTCTTGTCCCACCAGTGACCTTTATCTTGAGCTAGAGTTACTTCCTGATGTAGATGTTGGAGACATTTCAGTTTGTATGTGACTTTAATCCAAACCAGCTCCTTAAAATGAGGTAAAAATAAAACTCTAGGTACCAAAGAACCAAAAGGGGTAAGATATAATGTATGCTACTGCTAAACATGATTCACCAGTACCTCTGGCAGGATATTAATTTTCTCCTCTTATTTGATATAGGCTCTTCTTCCAGAAGTAAAGTACAGGAAAAGACTATGTGCCACTTATACTTAAATTCAAATATCTTCCATTCACATTTGCAGTAAAATAGCTGAACAATGAACAACTATTTCAACAGACCAAGAGAGTTCTATAATGAGAGACTTACTGCCAGCAGTTATCCTTTAAGTTCTGGAACAAAATGAATCTTTAAAAATCCTTTCATTCAAGAGGATAGAGGGAAAGAGCTGACAAAACGAGGTCATCAGCACAGAACTTGCTGGGTGTGTGTTATTAAACTTATTAAAACCTTAGCTTAAACTTATGATACAGAAGTCACCTAGCCTATACTCTGATGATCCTCACCTCTAGTTTGTACCACATCTACCTCAAGATTTGCATAAAATCAGGAAATTCAACATAAAGCCCTCAACCACAAAAAACAGGGTGTTAACATAAGAGTCAAAATTCAGTAAATTTAGACACAAGGCAACCTCATTCTATTTTTTACTTCCTTAATAATTTGATGGAAAAATGAATGGGAATAGGGAAAAAAACTATAGAACTATTATTCATTTTAATGGAGAAAAAGGGAAAAATTATAAATGTATCTCAATATGATTTTTTTCGGAAAAGGCTTATCAGAGTTGATTTATGAAGTGTCATATTGAATGAAGCTGAGAGAAGTCACAATTTCTCTTCCCATGATACATCATAGAAAATTACCTGTGAAGGACAATGAAGGGAGAAAGAGACTTTGCAAATATGGTGAATAAGATTTTGTAAGCCTGAGAGAAAACTTAAATATAGGAGGAGGATGCTTTCAAAAAGGATCTAATGAATCAATTTTGATGGAGGAGGGACACACAAGATACAGACGAGAATAGTAATATGGTACAGAGAGCTTAAAGAAGATTAAGAAATCATGGGCTCTTTGGAAAGTAATAAAATAAAAGGCAATAGTAGAGTTGTCAGGAATTTAAGCAATAAATATATTCTCTTATAAACATATATTCTCTTATAAACAATGGAGAATTAGAACTAAACTAATATTGGTTGATTACTTTCCATACACCAGCAGATCTGCAAGCTATATCCATCCCACAACACGAGGAGCAATTTTCATAAGCTTATCATGACATACTAATTTGTATCCCAATTTCTTAAGTGGGGAAACCAATATTCAGGGTCAGTATGTTGTTAAAAGTCACACTGTTATGAAAGACTAGATTCACAGCAATGGAGGTAATGACCAATTAAAAACGCATGGGTCCTGAGGGTTGATGACTAAGAAAGTTGAAGCAGTAGAAGCAATGGAAGAATTTAAATTAAATTAAGGAACTTGGGTCCAACTCATTTCACACTGATACTTTCCTTCTCAGGAAAGCAATGTACTCTCTGGCCTCTGGACTCTTCCTCAGGATTATTCACTCTGCCTGAGGAAACCTCCTTCACCGTGGCACTTTCTCTCCAGCCCTTTACCTGTTAATCCACAGTCCTCACCTCCTTTGGAAGGCCTAGGCCGTGGCTCCCCAGGTAATGCAGTCTATCACCACACTCATTGTTCAGGGGCTTCTTGTCTCTTACTATGACTATGTACTCCTCTTGATGATGAGCTTCTCAAAAGCAATGATTGTGTCTTTTTTACCCTTTTAGCCATGGAACCTAATTCAGTGCCTGGGACAGAGTATGAGTTTCACACACAGTATTCCTGAGAAAAGGTGGTGGTATTAAAAATGAATAAGAAGCATACTCAAACGATGTGATTGAGGTAAAGGTAGAACAGGCTGGAAAGAAGATTAAGGAGACACATTCCTCAAAGATTCTAGGTAGCAGGACAGCTTTGTCCTTAGAAGAGACAAGCATCAAAGACTCCAAGGTTCAGAAGAGCTGTACTGAGTACAGTCGGTGACACAGTGAGGTGAGGTAAAGGAGTATTTGAAAGACTAGCTGATTGTGGCCCTTAGTTCTTCACTCATCCTGAAGAGACTTTCTGTTACACATGGAAAAAATGTCCAGATTCTTACCATCTCTACTGAGCCCTAGGTGATCTCACCCCTCCCATTTTTCCATGTTTCCAACCCCAAGTCCTTCTTGTTATTTCTGGAACATGCCAAACTCATTTCTAACTTAGGCCTTTACAGGGCCAGCTCCATGTTAGCATTCAGGTTAGTTTTTCCAGGAATGACAAGGTGAAATGTCACCTGCCTCACTTCCAAGCAGGTGAAATGTTACCTGCCCCACTCCCAAACATGTCCATGCTGTTTTGCTGCTCATGGGTCTTTGAAAAAACAGCATTTATTGTTTGTTTGATGATTTACTTGTTTGGTTTTTTTAACTTAGTCTGGAATTTTCAGGTCCATGAAGGCAGACACTTGACCTTTATAGTTTTGAATTTCCAGCACATCCTAAGTGCTTAATAAATAATTGTGAATAAATGAATGAATTGATAAACTACCCTGTGATTTTTTTCTTGTAACATTATCTGGGGAATGGATAGACGTGAAAATAAGAGCTAATATGTTGGTTTAAATGTATTATTAGTTTACTGTGGGCACTGTTCTAACTGCTACAATTGTTAATATATTTAATCTTCAGAAAAACGTATCATTATTCCAAATTGCAGAAGGAAAATAAGAAAGACACTGGGAACTTATGGTGAATAGTATAGCAACAACAACAGAGGTACAATGCCATGTTAAGACATCTAAAATGAAAGCTTCCAGTTTTCTATCATCTAGCACATGGAACAATTTCTAAAATGCATTGCTTCCCCTTCCTTTGACCCTCTATCTTTGCAGAAACTCACACACCTCCTTCAGGATTTGGTGCATGTATTGCAACCACTGCATAGTTTATGTACAGTATCACCTGTGTCGTTAGATGTGCCAACCTCTTTATTCCCACAGAAACTTCTACATAACTGTATTAAAGCTCAGAGTGGGATGGGGTTGTGGCTCAGTGGTAGAGTGCTTGCTTGCTTAGCACGTGTGAGGCACCAGTTCAATCCTTAGCACCATATAGAAATAAGTAATAAAAATAAAGGTATTGTGTCCATCTACAACTATTAAAAAAAAAAAAAAAAAAACTCAGAGCACATTTAAATTGAAAATGTGTGTTTCCCTAGTTTAATTAGAACTCTCGGAACAATTCTTTTTATTTCACTGTTATCAATATTTTCCATCACACCCCATATAGAATTTTCAGAAAGTGTTTATTAAATTAATTGTCACCATTGTTCAGATGCTAAGAAAATTTTAAAATGGTGTTCCTCTCAAACTTAAGAACCCACATTTTTATCAGTAAAATCAGTTTTAAAAAACCTGATTGAAAAAAATTAATCTTGAAATGACTAGAGTTTTGAGCTTTAAAATGTTTTTATGTTTAATATTATGGTGTGTTGGTTAATTCCAACCCACATTTCATATTTCAATCATGCTAGAGGCAGGCATCCTGCAAAATACCTACTGACTTGAAAAATATACATAAGCTTGACTTTTCCTTAGACATGCTATTAACAGCATTACCATGGGGTTTTGGATTCCCTTCATATTTAAGTAGTAGCTCATTAAGCTATTCCTTCAGGTCATTCTGTAACATGTGCTTATTCATTCTAGATAAGAAAACCTCTAGCAGTTCAGCACTGGGATTTGGCTAAGCAGATAATCTAAAACAGTGGATATTTTCTTAAGTCTTATCTGAATAATCCAAACCTTTGGAGTTTACTATATTAAGTTAGAAATCTTAAAAGGAGAGGTGTTTTCATAATATTTTTCAACACAATTTGGTTCTCGTTTTAGCCAAAAATAATGTAAAAGAGATCTGTAGACACATTAAGGCCCAAATTTAGATTTAAAAAAAAAAAAAGAAAAAGAAAAAGAAAAAGATTTGGATAAAAAAACACAAGTGTTTTGAAAATTCAGAAAGTTCCATTCTAGTGTGCAGTTAAAACAGCAATAGCAAAACCACAACAAAAGTGGCAAGCATACTGGACATCTTATCCTTTATTTTAATAGATTATGATGTGGTTCCCATTCAAACATGAACAGACTCCATTCAGTGTTCCCTGCCTCTGGCAAAGTCACCTCGACTAAAAGGACTGAAAAGATGATGAAAAGATAAGAGTTCTAAGGAGGGCAGCCTATAATAAGAAACACAATAACAGGAAATAGGTGGTGCTCACACAAGCATTAAGATGTGCCTTAAGTGTGAACTCTGAAAAAAAAAAGTGAAAAAAAAAAAAAAAAAAGTAATGACCGAGGCCAAGAAGCAACAGAGCACTTCTTTTGCTGGAGAGGAAATCTTCACCTACATGTTTAAAATATGCTGGTTCTTTCACTGTCAAGTAACTTTAATTGAATACATGTTCGAGCAGAGACTCAAAAAAAAAAAAAAAAAAAAAAAAAAAAACTAAGTGACCACCTGGGATTCAATTTATTAAAATCCCGTTTGCCACCTGAAGATAATTTAACATTTCTGAAAGTATTTTAAATGTTTAATTTGTTAATGCAGGAGCTTTTATGTTTTTAGCATTCTGCAAAGGAAAAAACACAATTTAATGATCTCAATGGCATGTGATATAATTAAGCACTTATTTGGAATGGATTGAAATTCCAGGAAGCTTGAGAGACCCGGCACAAGCTGCAATATTCAGGCACCTGATTCCAGGAAAACTAGAGCATAAATAAGAACACATTACATAGAACCCGAATGGAAGAGAAAAAGCATGCCAATCTAGAGTAATCTTTTAAAAGAGTCATTTTGTGAGGTTATAGCATTAACCAACAGAGGCTGAAATGTAAAATTCATATGGAAAAAATCTTTTCCATTTCCCTTTATTTTTTAAACTGAATTGATATCACCTGTCATATACCATCTGTTTTATTCAATGGCTTTTTCTGTCCTGTGGGCAGGTCTTTAAATTTCAAGTCCACCCTCCAAGAACAAACTTCTATCACCACCAAAAATATTAAAGAATATAAAATTGATTTTTTAAAATGGATTTCAAACCCACCCAAATAGAGTAAAATGCACAATATTCCAAGGCAGAGAGGGAGAGTTAAATAACTCTAAGATGTTGTAGTCATGGTGTTTTTATTTATTTTTCTCAATCCTCCATATTTATATGATAATTATAAGATTGTATTTACCAACTCCCACCCAGATTACTAAGTAATTCTTTTACATAGTTCCTAAAAACATGTCAAATAAAGTTACAAATATACATCTGTACCACTAACCGGCCCATTTGTGAAATATGGTGCTCATTACTGATAATGGAATTGGTGGGGAATTTGAAACCCATTTAGAAATGTTAGGAATTATCTCAGGAGGAGTAAGAACCTTATTTGGACTGAATCTGTCTACAAAAATATGAAAAGAAAGACTCACAAGCGAGGCTGCTATTTGTGCATCTTAATGCACTCCAGTCACAGCACAGTTGGGTGGAGAAGGCTCATTCTCTTCTCACTGAGGGGAACAAGGGAAAGTTAATTGAGAACAGCACAGAAATGTTCTACCAGCTGCCTTCTTTCTTTACCAGGAGCAACAGAGAAGGTTAAAAAAAAAAAAAAATCTGTTTGTGATTGAAAGATTTCCTCCTATTCACATTGCACATGTAGTTAGAGATTCCAAAAAAGTTGGTTGCCATTTTCTTTTTTTGAATTCTTTTGAATTCTAAGAGAGTTGGAAACAAGAATGGAAGACAAAGCTATTGCATTGAAGAAAGTAAGGGGTTCCAGAAGGAAGGTGCCGCATGGAGCGCCTGTCAAAGTGTCCACGTCCCTTATTTAAACAACAATAACAACTGGGATTTGGGGGCTCCCTGCAAGTCCAGGCTACCATCAGGCCAAACCCACAGACAATAATGATTCTGTGTTGAATTTAATCTGGGCCACACATAGGAACAAATCAAGCCAGATTATATTGGCAGTATGTCCAAACCACACTGGGATATGAGGCATCCACTACTTCCTGATTCTAACAGTTTGGGGATTCCCAGATAAATATGTCATTACAGTCTTGTGGTGTAGACAGAGGTCTAGAGTGACATGACTAATCCAAAATAATCTTTGGACTTTCCCATTGCTGGACCTGAAGCCCTTTGGTAATCCTCACGAAGGATAGCTATTACTCCCATCTCTGGATTCACTGCCTCCACCCCGCCAACCCCAGGGATACACTGGTAGGCAAAATCAAGCAAGGACCCTGCTCCAAAGAGATGTAAGAGAGAAAATGAAAGAAAATAAGATGAAGGCAAGATAGTAAACAAAAAATCCAATCAATTGCTCTCATTACAATCACAATAAAAGCTCTAAAGTAGAAAGAAGTACAAGATACCAGGAAAGCAAAGTTTCTATAGTCTCAGTCATGCATTCAACATTTAGCATTCAATGCTTGAGGACTTTTAAGGACACTATATTTTCCTGATTCTGTCAGGACCCCCTAACCTTTCTGGGTACACTGTAAACTCAAGATAGGCAGGAAGATGACCTGAGAGAACACTTATTCAGCACAGATCCTTATCAATAACCACTTAGAAATACATGATGGTTTATTTTTGATTAACTGAATCACATTCAGAATACACTTATGTACCAAGGAGATATTGATTGAAGCACCCAGTAGCTGCTGGTTGGGTTTGGTGGGGTTGCTGAAGAGGTGAACATCCTAAGCATCTATATTTCTCTCAGCTACTATCTGAAAAGTGGGAAAGGGGACTGGAAAGACTGAATCTTCAATTCCTTTCTCCTCCTTATCTCTAAAATATGGGACCAACCACTGACGTGAATTTTTGCATAGATCATTTGTGGGTCTTCAGATAATAAAGGTAGCAACAGAACCAAGCTAAGTGGAAAGCTAAAATTTTCTGCAAAATAAAGTGAGGAGAATAAGCCTGGGCGAAGGAATATTGAAGATGTAGAGATCAACGACTTAGCACCCCTCAATTCTTTGTGCTATATACTGGATGTAAATGATGCATTGGAAGAAAATCAAGGAAAACAGGATGTGTCTGGTATCTGGGGAGTTTTCATAAGAAACACTCCAATGGCAAGATGCTTTTGTACACTCATTACTTTAGTGGAAGCAGGAACTGAGTCAATGCTGAATCCACCCTACTGTCATGCACTGGGTCATCCCATGTGGCCTATGGTTAACTCCATTGGATCTTTCCACTTACTCTGCATCCTGCCCATCCCTGTTTTCTCAACCCAAACTGCCCTCTGCAAGTGTCATTTGTTCAGGTTCCTACTTTCTGCAGATGTAGGTAACCTGAATATTGCTAAGGTAGCAGTGGCTAATATGCCTTCCAGAAAACCTATTTTTGTTTCAACAGGAGCATGGAAGATCTTATCTCTGAGGAAAGATTGTAATGTGACAGGCACTGGAAGTGAGGCATTTGACTATAAAGGTCTTGTTACCCTTTCTCAATCACATCAAACAGGTCAATACCTCCTTTTTCCAACTGCAGAGTACTCGCTGACTACCTCATTCACAAACCCTCTGCAGCAGTTTAGCCATGTTCACGCCAAGCATATTGGCAAAGCCTTAACGTAGCTTAAATCCCCCAAGCTAACTTTCCAGCTGCTTGAAATAATGCTTCTCTTCTCCTACAGCATAAAGAAGACTCAGCTCAGGAATCACTGTCAGTGAATATTCAAACTTCATGCAAATCAGGCAAATTTATTCTGCACTCGGCTCCTTCATCAAAAAACATGACAACAACCACAAGAATTTTCCATAATTTTGCCTACAAAGCTCTCCAGAAATAGAGTATCTATTAAGTTGGCTTTCAGAATGTAATATTAGAAAGATCAAGTCTTTTTAAAACCACAAAGAGAATAAAGTTGCAGAGTTTGGTATTGTCGGGCAGAGCTCTAGACTCCCTGCAGGGCTGAGCCCTGTAGTAATAGTTATTCTCCTTTTCCAACTTGGCTCAAAACTGCAAGACCTTTGCTGCACACATAATGTTTATCGTTTTTCTCCCCCACTGTTATTCATGATTGAAACTGCTCTGGAAGGCAGGTGTGGGAAATGAAATATTATTGAAATATAAGGTGATGATAACCATTAGATTCAAGCTAAATTTTCTAACCAGGATTTAAATCATTTAAACTTCATATAATTTCAGAGACTATCTTTTTTCTTAAAAGAGAAAGAAAACACCTGGTACATTATTTGGCGAATTCAAATACAAGGAACCAGAGGAAATTTTCTTTGGCAGTGAAGATTAGTGGTTATATAATTTAACTGTACATCCTAAGTATTCCTTGTAAAATCCTGAATGGCAACTGCTCTTCTCTCTGTATCTTCCTCTGAATTCTCTGTGTCTCTCTCACACTTTTCATGCCTAGATGAATTAGAATATATTTCAGTTCTGCCTTAACATGTTCAGATATAAATAGATTGTACAATGTTTATTTGACCTAATAGCATTACTTATTAAATAAAATTAGAACAAATTGTGCAAAATAAAAGATCTTGGGGCATCAGTTGTCCTCCCTAGTGGGATAAAAATGAACCTGAACATAGAGAAGAAAAATTGAAAACAAGACAAAGACCTCACAAGTAAAGAATGTGATGCAGTTGCTTATTTCTTCTTACAGTACCAACTAAAAAGCAAATAAACATCTGTGTAATAGAATGATATTGTGCACCAAGAACCTGACCATTGACAATTCTGGCTACATTTGGGATGGCAGCTACAATGGCTACTCATGTCATGCCCCCTCTTTATTTGTGAAACCATGGATTATAAGAAAGATAAGGGAGATCTCAGTGACTTTCAAACTGTATTCTCCTAAAACTCTGTTTCAGAGTATAGTCCAAAAGGACAGGATTCCTGTTCCTCAATCACATCATCATCCTCTTCAATGTATTTCATGTGTCATACACCAGCGCCTTGAACAGTGCCCAGCACAGAGAAGGTAATCAATAAATATTCATTGAATGATGAAATAAATCATGTTTGTTAAAAACCTAGATTGTGCTTAAAATTGCATAAAGAATCACTGCTAAAAAAAAAAAAAAAAGGAAAAAATTAAAAGTTTGAAACACTCTGATCAAATTCAACACCCCAAAGGGTGAAATTCTTACCCCAGATGTACATGAAGTTACTATCTATGCCCAGACAATCCCCTGTCTCCTGATGCTTAGTGTTTCACAGCAGTCAGCCATCCTTCATCTTCTTTCCACAGATCTATAGTCAAGATGCTATGTCATCTTTGTTCTGCTAAAGAATCTCCAGATTGGGCTGGGGTGGTAGTTTAGTGGTAGAGCGCTTGCCTAGCATGTATGAGGTTCTGGGTTCGATTCTCAGCACCACATATAAATAAATGAATAAAGTAAAGGTCTATCAACATCTAAAAATATTTTTTTAAAAAAGAAAGAATCTCTAGATCTGACTTTATCTTCAAAAACTTGACTCAAGCACTTTATAATGGAATTATTGTCAGTGATGTGTTAAATTAGTAGGCAATGAAAGTATCTAAATATAGTTTTTTAAATATATGATTAGCTGAGGACCATAATCTATAAGTCTTTAGCTTAAATGAAACAAGAAGTTCTGAAAAGTCAAATGGCTCGACTGCTTTCCCCATTTCTGTTTCTTTTGCCTCTTGGTTCTCTAATTTGTAAAAGTAAAGAGCTAACTCTCCTGAAGTAGAGCCTGTTAGGGATACTTCCATTTGACTCACACATGAAGACCACAAGAGAGCTGGCCCTTGAGACATTTCCAGCGTAGGTTGCATACTCCTTAGATTGAGAAGTGTTGGATAATACTCAGAAGAAAAATAATATTAATTATTGACTTTTACACAAATGAAGAACTTTTAAAGTAGTCTGTTTCTAATATTCAGATTTCAGTTAAAAACTCTTTGCTGCCAACTCTGTATCTTTCATTCTTCTATCTCATTTTTCCTTAAACATATACATGCCTTGGTTAGAAATTAGTTCTTGTTAAATAATTGTAAAGTAATTGCCATTTTACCAATGTAATATTACTCATCAATTTACCTAAATTGATGGTAGTATAATCAATAACCTTCATTGGACTGTTTTTCCTTGGTTATATCCCACAAACTTATCACAATGCCAATGCAATGATTAGCAAACAATTTAATGACTTTCAGAGAATCTCTAAGTGTTAAAAATGAAAAATTGGCATGGTTTCCTAAAAACTAGAAATTTAGAGTATTTTTTGAACAGTGGAAGTTTTAAATGCACCACTATCTCCTCCCAAAAGCAATTAAAAAAAAAAGAAAAAAGTTTATTCATGCAAGAAATACTGGTTTACAGTGGTGCTTCCCACCTTTATTAATAGTCTACAATAAAGTAAATCAGCCTTGCCTGCAATTTAAATTACATGAAAATAATATAAAATAAAAATGGTAGTAAATACAAATAGGAACTTAAAGTAAGTAAACTTTGGCATTTTAGGAAAGGGGAAAACAAGTTATTGTCCAGGTATGCTCTTCACCAGTGTTCTCACCAAAGTACTCTAGTTCATGAATTGTATATCTTGGCTAGCCAACTTTTGAGAAAAGGAAACTCCAATTTACCTCTGGATCCAATTTTCCAGTATAATGCGCAAGTACAAAGTATACCAATGTTGACCTCACTGAGTGCCAAGAAGTTAAAATTACACTATTAAGGTTACAGCAGAAACATTTGAAATTGCTTAGCAGAGGATTCACTTGTTTCTCTTTTTTTCTCAGCAGGGAGGAATACTGCTTTTTGCAAGCTGTTCTCTGTTTTATTAAATATCAACAGAAGTGCAACAATATGAGACAGACTTCAAACATAATCACCGCTGTTAGTTGGAATAACAGGAACAACCCAGGAGCAAGACAACGCTTCCTGTGCCAGGTCCTCAAGTAATCTTGCTACACAGCAGACGGCATGAAAATTAGGACACTTATCTACTGAAAATTAATGTTCATTACATGTTCAACCACCACCCCCTACAAACACATACACTTTGCTTGGTTTGCATGGGATTATATGAATATTATAAATCCATCTGTAATGATAAGCTTCTACTGTTGATTATACAGTCATCAGTCTTCCTGCTAAGTGCTGTGGTTCTAATAGTGAACAAGGTAGAATTCAGCCGTCAAACAACCTAGAGTTTACTATGTGTGGATGAAGTGAGACCCTGAGGAGGGGAATATAGACTTTATTGAATGAATAATTCCAATAAAAGAAACAGTTACCCAGTTCATGTTCAAAGGAAACCAGTGGATACGTGGGAGCAGGGAACAGAGCATTCTATGGGAAAGCAATGCATAAGATAAGTATAAAGGCTAAGACAGAACAGAGTTAAAAGTAGTTTGACATAACTACAGGTAGACTTGTGTGTGTTTGTACTTAATAAAATTTATTTGATAAAATGCAACATCCCATCGTGATAAAAATTCTAAACAAATCAGGTATAGAAAGAACATACTTCAACATAATAAGGGCTATATGGAATAAGCCAGTATCTAATACTATACTAAATGGAGAAAAGTTGAAAGCTTTTTTAAGATTTGGGACAAGGATTCCCACTTTTCACCACTTTTATTCAACTTAGTATTAAGTCCTAGCCAGAATCATTAGTCAAGAGAAAGAAATGAAGGGCACTGAAATTGAAAAAGAAAGTCCAATTATTACTATTTGTAGATGACATGATCTTAAAACTAGAAAAGCCCCAAAGACTCCACCAAAATACTATTAGAATTAATAAATAAGTTTAACAGAGCCGTAGGAGACAAAAATCAACATGCAATATCAGTAGAGTAGTCATTTGCCAATAGTAAATTATCTGCAATAGAAATCAAGAAAACAATCCCATTCATAATAGCTACAAAAAGAAACAAAGACAAAATCCCTACAGATAGATTTAAGAAACTGGTGAAAAATTTCTACAACACAAAAGTTTCTATAAAACACTGATGGTAAAAATTGAAGAACATGCACACACACACACACACACACACACACACACACACAGAGAGAGAGAGAGAGAGAGAGAGAGAGAGAGAGAGAGAGAGAGACAGACAGAGAGAGAGAGAGAGAGAGAGAGAGGAAAGATATCTCATGTTCATGGATTAGAAAAACTCATACTGTTTCAATGTTCATATTACCCAAAACAACCTAAAGATTCAATGCAATTCTAATCAAAATAGCAATGAAAATCCTCACAGAACTGGAAACATATTCCTAAAGTTTTTATGGAACCTAAACAACAGCAACAAAATGCATAAACCAAAATTCAAAGAGCCAAACTCAAAGACCAAAAATAAAAAAGCAAGAGACATTATACTACCTGACTTCAAAACATACTACAAAGCTAGAGTACTCAAAATAGCATGGTATTGGAATAAAAACAGATACATAGACCAATGGAACAGACTAGAGAGAGTAGAAATAAACTCACATCTACAAAATACTATTTTTTCAACTGAGATGCTAAGAACATGAATTGGAGAATAGACAGTCTTTTAAATAAACAGTGTTGGGAAAATTAGGAGTCCACATGCAGAAGATTAAAACTAGATCCCTGTCACATATTATAAAAATCAACTCAGAATGGATTAAACATTTAAATATAATGTTGAAACAGTCATCAGAGTAAAGAGACAACCTATAGAATGGGAAGAAATATTTGCAAACAACAAATCTGACAAGGGATTAATATCCAGAGTAACTCCAAAAACTAAATAACAAGGAACCAAGTAACCAAAAAATCTAAATATGGAAAATAGACCTAAATAGACTTTTCTCCAAAGAAGACCAACAGGTACATGAAAAAAATTCTTAAGGGAAATGCGAATTGAAACCACAGTGAGACCCTCACTCCACTAAGACTGGCTACCATGAAAAAGACTTAAGATAAAAAGTGTTGGTAAGGATATGGAGAAGAGGGATCTCTCAAACACTGTTGGTAGGAAGGTCAATGAATGTAACTATTTGGAAACAGTATGAATATTTTCAATATAATAAAAGTAGAACTACTACACCATCCAGCAATCTCACTGGTATACTTCCAAAGGAAATTAAATTCATATTTTGAATAGACATCTGCAATCCCAAGTTTATTGCAGAATTATTCACAATGTCAAAAAATGGAAATGACATGTGTCCATCAACAAATGAATGGATAAAGAAAATATGACACATACACACTATTCAGCTATAAAAAGAATTAAATTCTGCCATTTGCAGTAGCACGGTTGGAACTGAAGATCATTATGTTAAGTGAAATAAACCAGGCACAAAAAAACAAGTACCACAGGATATGTTTATATTTAGAATATAAACACATAGATCTCATAGAAGTGGGGAGTAGAAAGTTGTTACCAGAGGCTGGGGAGAGTAGAGTGGAGGGAGCAAAGGTTAAAGGTTGATAAATGGGTACTAAATTAACAGTTATTTAGGAGCAAGAAGTGCTGATGTGTTATTGTACAGAAGGGTGACTGTAGATAATAATTTGTGCTATTGTATTTCAAAAAGCCAGAAGAAATGGTTTTGAATGTTTCACCAAAAAAAATGTTCAATGTTTGAGGAGATAGATATATTTAACCTTATTTAAGCCTTACACAATCTATACATGTATTGGAAAGTCAGACGGTACCCCACTGATGTGTATAATTTTTATGTTTTGTGTATCAAGTAAAAATTAATTTAAATTTAAAAAGAGGTTGTAGAACTAAAAGTAGTTTGATATGAATATAGATGGAGTACTGTATGTGTGTATGTACTTTGGGGAGACAGAATCAGGGGCAAGGGTGATAAAAAATACTGTAGTGGGATTATGAGAGCCACATCAATCAGAGTCTTGAATGTTATGTCGTGTGTACTAGTTCATTCCTGACGTAATGATATACCTGAGGCAGACTATTTTATAAGGAAAAGATGCTTATTTTAGATCATGAATCTCATGAAATACCTGAGGCAGACTATTTTATAAGGAAAAGATGGTTATTTTAGATCATGAATCTCATGAAATACCTGAGGCAGACTATTTTATAAGGAAAAGATGCTTATTTTATCATGATTCTGGAGGTGCAAGTTCTACAGACTTCACCTGGACGGCCTTCTTGCTGGTAGAGTCCTGAGGCACACAGAACAGCATTTGACAAGAGACAGGAAGCACTCAGGTGTATGTAAGTCTCTTCTGATCTCTCTCCCTCTTCCTATAAAGCCGCCAGTATTCAAACATGGGGACTTTAGCCTGATGAATTTATCTACCTAATCATTTCCCATAGGTCCCCCCTCTGAATACCACAATGAGAATAAATTTCCACCCTCTCCATATATCAGGAAAAGGATTAAATTTCAGCATACTGAGTTTTAGGGAACACTCAAACCATGTCCAAAGCATAGCATAGATAAGGTACAGATTCTTGTCTTTGGGACAATGAGGTCATTGAAAGAATTTAAATATGAAATAAGGATGGCCGCAGCTACATTTGGAAAGATAATTCTAGAAGAAGTATTTGTAATGGTTTGACATAGCCATGAGGCCGGTTAGAAAACAAAGAAGAGGTAATCAATACTTTGCCTAAAATAAAGTAGCAATACAGGGATTATATTAGTTCAATTTTGGAACTATGACGAAATACCTGATTTATAAAGGAAGGTTTACTTTGGCTCACAGTTCTAGCTCAAGGTTGAAGACCCACACCTGGTGATGACTTTCTTGTTGGTGGAGTCCTAAGACTGTGCAGGGCATCATATGGCAAGAAACGGAGTGCAGGCATGTGTATCTTCTGGTCTCTCTTGTTTTTCTTGTAATACCATGGTATCCAGTCATGGGGACTCCACCCTGATGACCTTATCTAATGCCAATTACCTCCCTCAAGCCCCACCTCTAAACACTCTGGGTAGATAAGTTTCTACCCTTTTATTTAATACCTCACAATAGGTATTAAATTTCAACATATGAATCCTTGGGGAACTGAGTCAAACCTTATCCAAAAATCATAGCAGAGGGTTGGGGAGATAACTCAGTCAGTAGAGTGCTTGCCTTGCAAGCCCAAGGCCCTGGGTTCCATCCCCAGCACTGAAAAAAAAAAAAAAAAAAAAAAAAAAAAAAAAAAAAAGGAATCATAGCAGAGCTATTTTTTAAATGAGCCAATTTAAGGTAGAATAAATATGCATATCATTACTCTCTCACAGAGAAGAATTGCCAGCATCTAAACTGCCAGCATCACTACTCCTATGCTTTGGGAACACAGACACAGAGATAACTGTGACAGTTGATCTGACAACTTAAATGGTTACTAAGTGACTAAAGGGCAGGTAGTAGCCACGACATAGACATGTTGGACAGAGGGAAGATTTCTGACCGATTGGGTGAAATGGCACAAAATTTCATCACATCATTCAGAACAGTGGGCAATTTAAAACTTATGAACTGTTTATCCATGGAATTCTCATTTAATATTTTCAAAACAAGATAGGCCACAGATATGTGAAACTGGAAAGCCAAATCATGGAGAAGGGAAGATTACTGTATGTGAAAATATAAATAATGCAAGTTAGAAAGAAGCTTTTTCAGTACCTACAAGTCATATGGTGATATGTAATACACATCTCATGGAATCAGAGAGAAAGGAGTTCTCTTTATACAGGAGAGTTTCTTCCCGCTTGCCACCACACTAACAAATTTCAAAATATATATAAAGAATGTATTCCATTTAAAGAGTAAACATGCACAGAGAATTTATACTGGAACAGGAGATTCCTCCAGGGAATGAGACAAAGAAGAGCAATGATTTCTACCACCATTACATATTCATTTTAGCAGATAATAACAGGCACCAAAATGCAGTGTGCAATCTCATGTAAAAGTAGTTCAGAAGTAGCCTTGCCAAAACTGTCAGAGGATGCAAAATAATCATCCACAGCCCAGGCTCTGTGTCACCCCTCCCAGCCCCAAAGTCACTGATTTTCCGCTGAAGTTAAGACCATAACATGAGTTCTGCACAGAAACAAGGGGACAAGTGTCAAATGTGGCACTTCACATAGCTAAGTTTTCTTCTGAGAGCTTCACTTTCTCCCAAGAGTTTACATCTCACTGGCTATTCCAATCTGCACGAGCCATGAGGACAAACACACAGTGAAATGACCATTTCGAAAGTCTGAACAAATAGAAGTGTCAGTCTGGAATCCTAAAATTAAGAAAAATATCCTTTAGATAGTCTCAGATGAAGGAACACTAAGAGATTGCCACCAACAGAACTACTGTCAAAGAAATGGTAAAGGAGGTTTTCCAAACAAACAGAAATGATAGCAAAGGAAAACTCAGATTTCCCAAATTATCTGTGTGTTTGGGTTGTTATCACAAAATATCATAGACTGCCTGGCTTATAAAAAACAAAAATTTCTGTCTCACAGTTCTTGAGGCTGGGAAGTCCAGGGTCAAGATGCTGACATTTTCAGCAGCAGAGAAAGGCTCAATTTCTGGTCCACAGGTGTCTTCTCGCTGTAACCTGACTAGAAAAAGGAGCAGGGCAGCTCTCTGGGGACTCTAAAACCATTCATGAGGGTTCCAACCTCACGAGCTTGTGACCTCTTAAAGAACTCCTAATACTAAAACATTTGTGATTGGGTTTTAATAGAAAAATTTTAGGGAGACGAAAACATGCAGACTATTGGCAGGAATGGAGAGAGAGCCACAGAACCGGTAAATATCTGCATCCATGTAAGACCAGTTTCTTTTTTTAAGTTCCTTAAACTGTATAGGATGATTGAAAGCAAAACCTGTAACATTATCTGATTGATTTTTCAATGAATGTAAATATAATACATTTGATAACTTCAACATAAAGGAGGAAAGGTAAAGAAACCTACAGATAGAGCAGTCAGATTTCTATACTCCAAGTGCTAAAATATTCTAAATAGATTGTAAATATATATTAAATATATATAATCTCAATAGTAGCCACTTAGAGTGTAAAGACAAAAAACCTCAATAAATACAGTGAAAACCTAAAAAGTAGAGCTAAGAGTAAATCACATTAACTTAAAGAAGATATGCCACAAAACATTTTTCTGAAAATAGAAACTATTTCTCAAAAGCCACATCTACATGAAATAAATTACCCCAGCTCCTTGCTGCTATCAACCCCCACCCCCACGCTTGAAGGACACACAGGCAAGAAGGAGATCCTTCTGTGGGCTGTTAGAGAGGAAAAGGTTGGTCAAATTAGATTTGAGCCAATGCTTTCTTCAAGGCCAGTGCTTGTCAGTTTTACTTACTGTGCGTACCCCAGGGGATCTTGTCATTGTATAGATTCTGATCAGGGAGGTCCTGGGTGAGGCCTTGGACTCCACATTGTGGGAAGATCCTATATGATGCAGATGCTGCTGGTCTGTGGAACACGTTTTGAAAGCAAGGTTCTAGGTGGAAGGAAGGTGAAACTCCTCCTCAGTAAATCTGAAACTTCACAATAACCTGAACACAGAAAAACTTTTGAAAAGGAGGATTGCACTGACTTCAGAGTGGTCCCCAAAGGGAAAAGAGATGTTTGTTGTTTGTTTTAAAGAACAAAGTACACTCATTGAGATTAAAATAAAAGGATAGTCAACCTTTTCAGTGGTCTACCTAGCAAAAGAAAGAAAGAAGAAAGGAAGAAAGGAAGGAAGGAAGGAGTGAGAGAGGGAGGGAGGGAGGGAAGGAAGGAAGAAAGGGAGGGAGGGAGGAAGGGAAAGAAAAGAAAGAAGCTACTGAATCTTTCAGTAGGAAAAACAAGATGGCACCTCAGGTTTAGACTTAATTCTCTAAGATTTCCAGAGACCATTATAGAGAAATACTTTAAAGGAAGTTCATGCCTGAGCCTACTTGCACCCACTTCCCTACATGTCTTTTATAACCCTTTATAATCATCTGAATTTGTGCCGACTAATTTTTAAACTCTCTGCAAAGGGAATTTTTCTGTTGTATGACATGCCAGATTTTACTAAGGCATGGAGCATGCCAAGATGATACATAGTTATAACTAAACAAGCTCTGAAGAGCTATTTCCAAGTGAATGAATATCAGAAATATTTGATTCACACTTTTCCTCCTCAGTGGTATCTTCTGACTGTTGCCATTTGAAATATGAAAGTAATATTCATCAGGATATATTATTCTTTTTTGGGGGGAGGAGTGTGCCAGAGATTGAACTCAGGGGCATTCAACCACTGAGCCCAGCCTTACTTTGCATTTCATTTAGAGACAGAATCCACTGAGTTGGTTAGCACCTTGCTTTGCTGAGGCTGGCTTTGAACTCTTGATCCTCCTGCCTTGGCCTCCTGAGCCACTGGGATTTCAGGCCTATGCCACCTCACCCAGCAGGATACATTATTCTTTAAATGTATTTTTAAAATCAATTGTATGTGCAGGTATTGGGTTAGTGAAAACAAAGCAGCTATACAGTAAAACAGTAAGGTAAATACTTTAATTTAGGGTTAACAAAATGAGTGCATGTCTTCAAACAAGATAAATGTTTGATGCTCTATTAACACTTAATACTTTTTATTTTTAAATAATTGTGACAAAAATAAATTGGATATAATGTAAAAAGAAATTTCAGATTTAAACAATGCTCATAAATTTTATGAGAAAAAGTTCTACTACCCTATCAAGTTTATATTTTTAACAGGGGAAAATGATAAATATCTCTGTACGGTGGTCTTTCCAATTTACATGCACAATATTAAAAATTTAGAAGAATACCTGGAAAGTTTTGGAGATACTGGAAATACTAGAAAATAGATTTAACATTTGGTATCCAGGAACCCAGACACACTTGGTAATCACTCCTATGTACCTGAAATCTGAACAAGCGTTAGGAATCTATTACGCTAGAAACTTTAGAAATGGGGCATTGAGAATTGGTTTTCCTGCAAAGTGTTTTAGAAGGCAGGTAGTTAACAGCTGCTGATTAAAATAACCCATAATGAAAAATTATCCCTTTATCCAGAGAGCAGCATTCTCAAAGAAACTCTAGAAGCAACAAAAGGAAAGAATGCTATCTGATAGCATTCTTGAGACTTTTAACTTGAGAAATGAATCTGACAGACTTATAGTCAACAACTTTGAAAAGCACTTGCAACCCCATAAAACAATAGTGATTATGATAAAATAAACGTCAAAACTTCATAACCATGGCCAGGTGTGGTGGCGCACACCCATAATCCCAGCAGCTCAGGAGGCTGAGGTAGGAGGATGGCAAGTTCAAAGCCAGCCTCAGCAACTTAGTGAGGCTGTAAACAACTTAGAGAGATCTTGTCTCTAAATAAAAAATAAAAGACTGGCTAAGGATGTGGTTCAGTGTTTGAACAATCCTGGATTTAATCCCTGGTACAAAAAAAAAAAAAATCTTTATAACCACAAATTCAAAAGAAACAAATATTTTATATTCAACAGTATTCAAACAAATTGAAGTGGATCCAAAATTATTAGAGTTTCCCTTTTTCTTTCTTCTATCTCAGCACAGTTGCTGTTCCCATTATAGACAGAGGATCTAGTTGTGCCTATTCATATTTTGAGGTTGGGGGAATATCTTTTTACCTAGTTCTGTTGAAAATATTGTCCTCTGAGAGTTATTTTTTCTATTTCATATTTATAAGGAAATCTTGATATTCTCTGTTCCTACCATGCTTTATTAATTTGGCAGTCTTCAAATATGGCTATAAACCAAGAAGTACATTTCTCAGGAATTCTTATGATGCATTTATTTTTAGCTGAAGTTAACTATGTTCATTTGAACTACTACTCCAAGTTGCTCATTTTACAACTCTTAAAAGCATGCTGCTTATCTATTCATTTGCTTACTGGGCTTGATCCTCCTGTAATCTTTCAGCTTGTCTTCACATGTGGCAAAAACAAGGAAAAGCTGCTGGACAGTGAGTTTGGCAATGATTTTTTGGATATCACACCAAAAGTTTAGACCACAAAAACATAAATAAAAGCAAAGACAAAAATAAAAGTAAAAGCAAAAATAAACAAACAGGACTACATTAAATTAAAAATTTTCTGTGCAGCGAAGTGAATAATCAACAAAATCAAAATGCAGTCTATGGATTGGGAAAAATATTTACAAACCATATGTAAATATAAGTGGTTAATATCATATATATTATATATATATATGTCATATATATATAAACACAATAGAAAAAAATAACCTGATTTTAAAATGAATAAAGAACCAAATAAATTTTTCTTCAAAGAAGTCATACAACGAGCCAATAGGTAATGAAAACCTTCAACATCATGAATCTCGGGCGGGGAATGGCAAATCAAAACCACAATGAGATACCAGCTCTCACCTGTTGGGTTGGCTATTATGAAAAAGACAAAAGATCATAAGTATTGAGGAGGGTTATGAAAAACATATGAAGATGCACATATTTTAATGTTAAAATATATAATTCACAAGAATAATATGAGTTTTAAAATGTGAGAATAAAACAAGAAAAAAATTTTGGAATTCAGGAACTCAGGTATTAAAGCCAGAAGAGTAAAAAAGATGGTGTTGAGATATATAGAGTCCCAGGATGATGAAGATGCACAGACCTAAAAGGTAATGAAATGGAGTAAGAGGGAATAAAATATGAGTCTGATATCTCCCTGAATATATATGATCATGTTTGGAATAAATGTATAACTTAAATTATTTGTGGAAGATTTGAGATACATATTTTCAAATGTTGACAAAAAAGTAGGTAATTAATTATAGGAGAAAAAATATTTATATACTAGACTGAAAATATAATCATGGTACTTTGGAGGTCTCTGCTATGAATAATATTTATAGATTCACAATAATGTAAAAGAGGGATATTATTAAACATAAATACTTTCATTACTAAAATGAGAATATGGTAGGCATAAAATGTTTTTAATCAAAGTGGAGAAAAAAGGCCTAAGAGATTATAACATGCTCCAATGTAGAAAATCAGCAAAAGTTCTAAAACTGATTTTAAAAAGAAATAGTAGCTTAGGCTTATTATTCACAAACTCAACCAAGTACAATTTTACAAATATTTCTTTGTATTTACTTGTTCTAGGAATAAGAGGAAAAGTCCAAGCTCCCACATAATTAACTTTCATGTGGGAAGAGACATGTAAATATTAAATGTACAGTGTAACAGTTGGCTTTATGTGCCTACTTTGCTAGCCTATAGTCCCCCAGTTATTAACTTAAACATTAATTCTAAGTCAAAGTATTTCATTGACTGAGTGAGGGAATGTCATCCTGAATAAACTGTATGGAACCAATTCAATAATTCCAAAGGCCTAAAGAGCAGAACTGAGTCTTCTTCAAGAATGAAGAAATCCCACTTGTAGACTGGAGCCTTAGCTCCTGAGAGTTTCAGTCTATCCTTTCTGGTGGCCTGTCCTGTGGAGTTCTAACTTGCTGAGCAGCCCTCCACCATCATGTAAATCTTTGTAGTACACATCTCCTAAAGACACTGTTTCTCAGATTAAACCAAAACTGATCAATACAGGATGCCAGACAGATAAAAATCAAAGTCAGAAGAGAGTGATCCAAGATGGCAGAATAGAGGAGGTCAAGTTCCTGGCTGCTCCTTGGAGTAAAACCAAGAAAGCAGACAAGTAGCTTTTCTACAAGGTGGGTGAACAAAAAAATGGGGGGAGGGCTTTACTGGAACCTAAAACTGGATATTTAAAGCAGATGGGGGACAGAGGAGGTTGAATATAGTAAAATAAGGAAAAAATCCCCAGTGGCATAGCCACTGCCACAGAGGGCTGAAAGCTCCAGCCAGAGGTGCCTCCACGAGCATAGTAGAGGGATAAAGGAATTAAAGGAACCCGCATCTGGGGAAGGCCTGAGGTGTGTCTGAGTACAGAGTGTTTCGGACGTTGCCAACAAACCTGAAGTACAAGTTGCACAATATCCATGTGTGAGGAGAGAAGCCACCATCTCTCCACACTGTGTGTGGAGGGCAAAGGAAAGAACCGTTTTGCAGTTGCTGTGAGGTCGCCAGCAACAGAGGAAGTTGACTCCTGGCAAACCTGAGTGTGGCCCAAAATACAGCCCAATAAACACATACCACATGACATATGGTGTGCTTAAGAGACCAGAAGAAAATCAAACAAGGAGAGAAGTTACACCAGGGACAACTGGTCACAGAAGCCCACCCAACTCTTCCCCCCTCCACCCTGCCATCCAATCTGATAGCTTGCAGAACCAGATGGGAGAGATGCATCTGGTTGGGAACTCAGAAGGTTGGGGGTGGGAGAAACTGTTTGGAGACTGAACCCCAGACTAGGAAATGTGGGGTCTGCAGGTGACATAGGGACTAAGAATTGGCTCTACCACCACATATGTGGATCCCAGGGGAGCCCTGGGGTAAAGTCCTCCAACATGGACCAGCAAGTACTGGGCCCTAGAGGTGTGCTGATTTAAAATCTCCAGACAAATTAGCATTCAGCAAAAACCTGGAGCCCACCTAAGCCTAAACCCTGCCTCCAGGATTTCTGCCTACAGGATTATCTCTCTCACTCCAGCAATCCAAAGGGTGGAGCATCAACATTCCAGAAGACCCACCTAAAACTGCTGAGAAGAGAAGCTGAGAATATTCTGAACACCAACACAAACAATTCTTTCACTTCTCATCAAGATATTTTTTTAAATTTCTTTTTCACTGTTAATTATGACCTTAATAGTACATGGATATTTATTCACTCTTCTATTGTTTGTTTTTTTCATATCTAGTATTTTTGAAGCCAGTTATTTTACATGGATTAGTTTTTGTGACATAGGATGTTTGATTAGCATAATGCAGTTTTGTTTGTATTCTTTTATTTTTTTAATTTTAAAAAATTTTGCTTTATATATATTTTTTCTCCTACCTGTTTCCCTTGATTCTCTCTTTTCTGCTGCTAACAGCCAACCCAGACCCTCAAAGCTAGGAGGTCCTGGAATAGCATATACCACACTCTGAAAAAAAAAAATGGATGCCAACCAAGAATCCTCTATCCAGCAAAATTGAGCTTCAGATTTGAAGATGAAATCAAAACCTTCCACAATAAATAAAAATTAAAATAATTTGCAACCAGAAATACTGCACTTCAGAATATCCTCAACAAAATATTTCATAAAGATAAAATGAAAAAAACCAGTGAAAGGGAAGTGAAAACCAGTGAAGGGAGAAACAACGCTAAAGGAATTATCAAAGGAGAAACTGATTCAGATTAAAAATTAGAAATAAACCAAAATGACCAAGAACACAAATCATATCTCAATAATAACCTTGAACATTAATTATCTAAACTCATCAATCAAAAGACAAAGACTGGTCAAATGGACTAAAAAACAAGATTCAACAATATGCTGTCTCCAAGAGACTCACCTCAAAGGCAAAAACATTCACAGAAAAAGGAGAAAGGATGGGAAAAAACAAATCACTCACATGGATTGCATAAACAAGCAGGGGTTTCTATTCTCATATCAGATAAAGTGAACTTCAAGTCAAAGTTAATCAGAAGAGACAAAGAAAGACATTTCATAATGTTTAAGGGAATTATACATCAACAAGATGTAACAATCATAAATATTTATGCCCCAAACAATACAGCATCTACGTACATCAAACAAATCCTTCTCAATTTCAAGAATCAAATTAACTACAACAAAATAGTACTGGGTGACTTGAACACACCTCTCTTACTACTGGATAAATCTTCCAAACAAAAACTAAACACATAAATTATAAAATAATACAATCAATATTTTAGACTTAACAGACATATATAGAATATTTCACCCATCAATGAACGAATACACTTTCTTCTCAGCAGCACGTGGATCCTTCTCTAAAATAAACCATATTTTATGCCCTAAAGAAACTCTTAGCAAATACAAAAAAATAGACATAATACCTTGCATCCTATCAGATCATAATGGAATGAAATTAGAAATCAATGATAGAATAAAAAATAGAAGCTACTCTAACACCTGGAGATTAAATAATATGCTATTGAATGACAAATGGGTAACAGAAATCAGGGATAAAATAAAAAATACTTAAAGGAAAATGAGAATAAATATATAAAAATCTCTGGGACACCATGAAGGCAGTGCTAAGAGCAAAGTTCATTGCATTGAGCTCATTCATTCAAAGAATAAAAGAAATAATATTACATCTCAATGCCCTAGAAAAAGAAGAACAAATCAACACCAAAACCAGAAAACCAGAAATAATTAAACTCAGAAAAAAATTTGACAAGACAAAAAGTTGGTTTTCTGAAAAAATAAAAAAATAAACAAAATTAATAAACCTTTAGCCACACTAACAAAGAGGGAGAGAAAACTCAAGTTAATAAATGACGAACACTAGTGAAATACAGAATATAATTAGAAACTATTTTGAAAACTTATACTCCAGAAAACATAAAATTTTGAAGACATCAACAAATTTCTGGAGACATATAACCTACCAAACTGAACCAGTGGGACATACACAATTTGAATAGATCAATCTCAAGTAATGAAATAGAAGATGCCATCAAAAAGTCTACCAACTAAGAAAATACCAGGAACAGATGGGTTCTCAGCCAAGTTCTAAAAGACCTTCAAGGAAAAATTAACACCAATACTTCTCAAGTTATATCAAAGAAAATAAGGGCTCTAGTATCACTCTGATATTAAAACCAAACAAAGACACATCAAGGAAAGAAAACTTCAGATCAATATCCCTGATGAACATAGATGCAAAAATTCTCAGTAAAATTCTGGCAAAGATGAACAATAATTGTTGCTTTGCTCGGGTTCCAGCAGTAGAGGTGGTAAGAAGCATTCAGATTCTGTATGTAGGGTTAGTATGTAGGATTCTGTAGGTAGGATTCTAGAAGGATGGGATATGAAAGAAAGAGAAAAGTAAAGGATAAATCCAAGGCTTTGGTCTTGAACAACTGAAGAATGGAGTTGTCATTTACTGGGTAGAAGAAAAATGTGGGAGAAGCAGGAATGGGTATAGAAATCAGGAGTTGAGTTTTGAATGTGTTAATTTTGAAATGATATTAGGTACACATGTGGAGATGTTAGTGCTGTGATGTTAAGGCTCTTTTGAAGTTTGTGTTTACTAATGCAAACGATTTCCATAGAATCACATCTGCCCGGGCACTGTATCAATCAGGACTTACTGTGGATGCCATCAGGGACTCACACAATTAATGTGAGGAGCAGGAGAGTCAGTTGACATACAGGGAGCTCCCTGGGAGAACTGGACTACTTTGAAGAGGTATGAGAAAAAGGTGTCTGCAGGTTTCTCAAGTTGAAATTGAGGTAGAGAGAAAATTTTTACTGTTTTACTATTGAAACCCTGTCATACTCCACAGGCTAGGATGACTTGAGAAAGTTATCATATTTGATATTTAACAGCATGAAGAATATAACTATTGGTATCATTCCCAATATGCACTGGTGGGAAGGAGCAAATTATACAAATTTACATGTTTTAACATGACATGGAACAAAGAGAGGTCATTGTGAAAACATAACTAAGCTAAGAGGGAGAGAGGCTAAAGGAAGATAAGAATTATATTTAAAAGATGTGTTTACACAGAATTCCCTCAGCTCTAACTCCCTTTCCTCCTGGGGTAGGGAGGGATGCTTCCCACGGGAGGCTTTGTCTCCTATTTGTAGAAAGAAAAGGGGAGATTTTCATGCTATTCTTGCTTTTCTTTTGCAAATGCCTTTGGCTAAAAATAATCTTTCTGTGAAAGGGGCATATTTGGGGTGGAATATTGAACTACCCTTCCAAGTTTTGAGTTGGTTCGGTTTGGTTTAACTGTGACATATTGCCTTAATTTTAATATGGTTATTTTAAGTGGATTGTTGTTTTAACTTTTGTTGTTCCTATTAACCATCAATTTGAATGCTTACCATCTTTACTAAAGAAAAGCTAATCCATAGCAGCAGTTTCAGATACATCACTAAGTATAATTTGGGAAATTCTATTTCCCCAATAAGAAATGGAGAGTTACCTTATTCAGTTTTATCCACTTAGAAGAGAAAATCCTTTTAAAGAAAAAAATACATATTTTTTTAAATCATTATTTTTTCCAAGTCTGAATTTTAAAAAGCTTTCTTAACTAGGCAATTTCCCCTCCTGGCTCTGACTTCAATTAAATTGTGCCAATTTCCATACTAAGGATAATCTATTTAAAGTGTTATCCTTGAAAACATTGACATATTCCAGGAGACTGAGTTTTTATCAGTATGTAAATATTTAAGTTTTACATGACATGGGAGTCGTCCTATGAAAGTTAAGACCCAAAGAAGTGACAAAACCCAAAAGCCCTGATGGGTCATTACAGGAAGATATTAAGACTGGAAACCCAGAGCTTGCTTTGAATAATATTTATCTGTTGAAAAAGAAGTTTTGATAGGACACTCACATCAAGTACTTTTCAACTGTGGTGATTAGATGCTGGTTCCATCCATGCTACTGGTGCTACTGACAGACCACACAGCCACTCACTCTTTCCCTGAACTCTTCCTCTACAGCTGGGAAGTGTTCAGGAAGTGTTGGATTCCCTCAGGAATTGCCCATCAGCAGAAACAGTCATTAAATCTGGTTGTTAATTTGCCTGTCACTTATCCTTGAAGATATTTTAACTTCCTCATTTTTTCAAACCAACAGAAAAATGGATAATGACTATTCGTGAGGTCCTAGAGAAAATTTATTTTGGAGGAAAGAGAAAGCAACTTCTAATGTCAGAAATGAGCAGCACAAATTTCACCTTCAGGTGGACACCAACAGTAGAACTTTTACTCTGGAAACCCAGAATTCGATCTTGAAATCCAAAATGAGTAAGCAGCTCAACTTTCTATCTTTAGTTTTGAGTTTAAATTTTACCAAAAGCCAATCATTTAAAATGTCTTGGAAAATTATTTATGTCTAGTTAAATAAATCATTTCTAGGAAAAAAATGTTTAAGGTTTTAGAGAGCAAGTCCTTTGCAGTATCCTCACAGGTCTCGTAGCCAAAAATATTTAATTACATTCTCTTCAAATTTACCAATAATCAAAGTGCTTTCAAATTGCTAGAAAATCCTTATAAATCTTTACACATACTGGGAAAAAACTTTTCTGTTATTAATATCCAATTATTCAATCTAGGAAGTTTATCTGCCATCTAGAACATAAACTCTCTGCATGTTTGATTGAATCTAGTTTGATTTTTTTTATGAAAATCATGTAAAACAACTATGTGTATATGAGACAGTGTTTATCAAACTCTTTAAATTGCTAAACCCACAGAAATAATTTCAAAATGAGGCAGTTTGATTAAGTATGTATTTCTTTTTTTTATTTTTTCTAATTAGTTGTACATGACAGTAGAATGCATTTATACATTTTTATAAATCATACGTAAATGGAGCGTAATTTCTCATTTTTCTGATTGTACAAATTATAGGATCACATCAGTCATGCAGTCATATATGTACATGTGGTAATAGTGTATAGGGGTAGGAAGGACAGTAGAGTGAAAGTATGTATTTAATTACTCTGAGATATTCTGGTGTGTTTCTATAATAACAAAATTTGAGAAAAGAGACCTCACATTTGAAACAATTTAATGAATAAAAATTAATTGCATAATGTTCTTAGGTTCCAAACTCTATTATTTTATTTCAGGAAAAACAAGGGAGAAAACTAAAGAATTAATTTTGGTAAGAGTGAGTATGGGAGAGGGCTACATATTTGACAGCAGTATGACTACATAGTGGCCTTCATTAGCAGTCTATAATCCCTGTGGTTCTGGATACTGTGGCAGGAGGATGGAGAAAGTTCAAGGCCAAACTCAGAAACTTAGTAAGACCTAAAACAACTTAGCAAGACCCTTTCTCAAAATTAAAGATAAAAAAGAGTGGGAATATAGCCCAGTGGTAAAGCACCACTGGGTTCAATCCCTGGTACAAAAACAAGTAAGAATACCAGTTATATTCAATTCTAATAATCTGACATCAGGAAGCACCCATGGTGTTAGTGGTATGCATTTCCTTATTTCAACCCATTAAGATATTTAAGAACATAGATTTTCACAGATAAAACTTTGTCAGAATCTCTGTGATGTTATGATTTAGGTACTGGTATGAAGTTGGAAACAATTTATGGCAAATAGTGTCTTAATATTAACCATGTAGCTATCATCCCCATAGTATTAATAATTTCAATGAGCTAAATTGTTTACATCATTACTTAATATAATTCCATGAAAAAATGCCATTTGCATTTTTTCAAAGTATTTTTGAAAGTAATTATAAAATATCTGCCTTCAGTGATGACACATTAAAATGACTAATTTCTAAAAAAAGTATTTCAGAAACTAGCATTTTCTAGTAACGTCATCTCAAAATCTGATGTCTGTCCCTTTCTTTTCCTTTGAAATTAAAGAATAATTCTACGTATTTTGGTAATTTTTTTATTTTTTATTTATTTATTTTTAAGCACAGATTGGACTAGACACATTGTAGCAGCAAATAAGACTAAGGCTGATTTGTGTGTGTGTGTGTGTGTGTGTGTGTGTGTGTGTGTGTGTTTGTATGTATGTGTATATACATGTAGAAACAAACATGGTGAAGCAAATGAGCAAGAAAGAAACAAATATATCATAAATAAACATGTCATGAATTATATTTAGTTTTGTTTTCATTCTAACAAAATAATTTAAGCATGTTTTGTCAATTAAATAGATTTAATTGTTACCATTCATTTCAAAAGACTGATACAAGACTTAAAAAGTATGTGTTATCCTCTTAGTTTTTTGAATTTGAAATTAACAGGGTTGTGATTCTGAGTGGTCATAGTAGTACCAAAGTAAAGACTCAGTGGTACACTGTAGGGGTCAGCAAACTGCTTCCATAAAGGGACTCAGAGCAAATATTTTAGACTTCTAGGACATGTTGTCTCTTTCATGACTACTCAACTCTGCCATTGAAAGACATAGGCCACACACAATGAGCACAGCGGTGTTCTAATAAAACTTTATAGGCACGGAAATTTGAATTTTAAACATTTTCATATATCTTGAAATCTTATTCTTTTTTTCCCCACTTTAAAAATTGAAAACTATTCATAGCAACAGATAATACAGAAACAAGCTGTAAGAGAGCTGTAGTGTGAAGAACATGAAGTAACCAAGCTTTCCAGTCAGCTGCAACAGGAGGTTATCTCTTCGGGCCTCTGCTTTCTCATCTATGAAATGAGGAAGTTGAAAAGCCCCTATGGGTTATATATCTAGTAATTTTAATGAGATCACCATCCCACAGCTGATACTTGAATAACGTTTTGTCATTGGCATAGTACACGTGTATATAACCTCATTCATGCTTAGGTTTTGCCATGAGATGGTATAATTTTGCCAGCTTTGTGGATAGAAGATTGAAAATCTCTGGTTTAAGAAATATTCTTAAGGTCATACAACTAGCAACAGCAACCTCTCAATGCTCACCAGACTACATTAAGTTCTCATCACATTTCTAATGCTTTTATAAAATTATGCTTTAAAAACTCTTTAAAATATTTAACAATCATGTTCTCAATATTTCCATCACCTTGGGAAACGAACAGCAAAGCTTTCAATGGAAATGACTACACTTGTCTTATCCCTCCCAAGACACAGACTATAATTCTGAGGAGCAGCTAATGATGTCTAAGGAAAGAAAAGAGAAATTAGCTGGAGTAGGTAATAGAACATCTGCGTCTCTTCCACATATCTTGTAAAATTGAGAAACTGGTAGCTGACACTTACATTTCAAGGTAATAAGCATTACATTTAATTTTATGCCCTCATAAATGCAATGCCTATTTTCAATTTGCCTACCAACATAATAGGCTATATTCTTTATGTAAAGATACTATCACCACTAAAGAGAAATATCAAATCTCAAAGAATGTTTGACTGAGTTGACCGAAGAAAATCCTGATTTCAGACCTTTTCCTTATCCCTGATCCATTCTTCAACTTTTAATAAGTTACAAATAACTCTGTGGGCTTTAGCCTCCAAGTTCTAAATAGAAAATAAATTTATAAAGAAATTATTTTAATAATGGGAATGAGAATGTAGGATGAATTGAAGGAAAATAAACCCAATAGTATCTTAATTTCCTGAATATATAAAGAGTGGGCCAATCTCACTTTTACAGAATTGTGAGCATTCATTCAGAAATTATTGTGACTATCATGTGTCATGTACTTTGCTAGGCCTTGGGGACACAATGATTCAAAATGAAACTTCCTCCTTGTGAAACTTGTTAGGGGAGTCAGATAAATAAACAAATAAACATATGATTTTTTTTAGGTGTTAATAAGGAATGTAGAGTGAACGAAATAGAACAAGAGGGAAAGGGATGAACAGGGAATGCTGATCAGAGAGGACAGGCAGAGAGAAGAGCACCTGTAAAGGCCCAGAGGCAGTCTGTGCTTAGCAGGTCCAAGGTGCAGAAAACAAGTCCTTAGGGCTGGAGCAGAGAGAGCAATGAGAGTAATCTGAAAGGAGGTCAGGCAGGTTTTGCTCTGCTTGAGAGGCAGAGCCTTGGAGTCTTTTTTGCAGAATTATGTCTTACTTATATTTCAAAAGAATCTTTCTGGTTCTGTGTGAAGAATATACCAAAGGAACAAGGTCAGATGCAATGATAAGAAGAAACAAGGCAAAAGTCCAAATGAGAATTTATAGTGAGCTGGGAAAGGTTATAGTAGAGGAAGAAATAAATGGTAGTCAGACTCTTCTAGATATATGTCAGAAGAAGAGCTGTCAGACTGGTAGTTTGGCAGTGAGGAGTGAGGAGTGAGGGCGTCAAGGATAGCTCTGAGAATTTGGGCCTGAGAAACTGAAAGAGGGCAATTATATCCCATTGGTGGCTGAGTGCATGAAATAATAGTTTGATTGTGGAACTCTAGTTTGATTGGGGACACTTATCAAATACCCAGATGAATGTCCATTAGGATGTGTGACATCTGAGTTCAACAGGGCTGAAGGTGTAAATTTGGTCTGTAAAGGATGAGTTCACCTAGGGAGTAGAGACAGCTAGAGAAAAAATAAAACATTCAACTCCTGTGGACACCCCAAATGTTGGAAAGGTGAGGAGATGGGCAAAAGGGACTGAAAGGAAAAGGTGAAGAGGCAGGAGGATTGAGAGAAAGCACTGTTCTGCAAGCCAAGGGAAAGAAAATTCAGGAAAAGCATGAGTTGGGTCATATAGGCTGAACAAAATGAGAACAACAACAAAACACTGACCACAGAGTTGGCAACACAGACATCTCTGACAGCCTTAATATGAGTTTTTTCAATGTAGTGACAGAGACAAGAACTTCACTGGATTTGGAATTGGTTCAAGAGAAAAAAGGAGTAAAGAAGTAGAGATCCTGAGGATAAGACTTAAGATAATTTGATGCTAACAGAACAGAAAATTAGGATATTAGATGAAAAGCATTGTGGCATCAAGAAAGTGATCTTTAAAGATAAAAATTATTATGATGTGGTTGTTGCTACAAGGGGAAGAGATTCCAAAAGAATGATCCTAGTGCAGATGACAGAGGATGGGATACAATGCCTAGGAAGAGTTGCCTTCACCAAGGTGACAGACAGTTCAGGCACAGTGATAAAGAAAGCACCAACAGAGAGAGGCTGGTAGATGTGGTGGTGAGAATTGTACAGGATCTTTTCTGATGGCTTCGGTTTCCTCAGGGAAATAGGGAGCAACATCAGTCATAGAGAATAATTGGAGAAGAGGTTTGGGAATCTGGGGGGGATAATGGCCTAATATAATGGGATCAAAATAGGGAAAGGTGATGTATTTCCTGTCAACACTCAGTCTGCTTGAGATTCATGGTCATTAACATATTTTTCAAAATACTTACAATAGTATGCATCCCTCCAGCAATGGTCAGCCTTCCAAGAAAAGGATATTCAAAGAGTAAAATTTAAGGAAGGTTTGAAAGGCTTCTAGGGGGCACTGTGGAGGTGATAGGGTCAATAAATTAGAGATGCCTGATGGGATCAAAAAGCTGTTGGTATCTTAGACTTTTAGGGAAAATGAATGGGAAAGATAAGATGTAGTCTTCAAAGAAGGAGATGCTTAAAGCTGAGATTACGGAGTATGACAGAAATGGAAGTAATAACAAGCTCTAGGGTCTGACCATGAGAGGAGGCAACTGAAGATGGGTAGAGAAAGAGGTTGCTGGAGATAAAGGAACTGAGAAATGAGAGATCATTTTTCTTCGGTTATCTAGAGGGTAGTTTCAGAGCTGCAAATAGCAGCAGCAGAAAGAGGAAACTGTGGGAACCTTTGACTGTCCAGTTAACTGTATGAAAAGCTACAGAAAGTTGGGCATGATGGCCCTCCCTTGTAATTCCAGCAATTGGGAGACTGAGGCAGGAGGATTGATCACAAGTTCAAGACCGGCCTTAGCAACTTAGTGACCTCCTGTCTCAAAATTTAAAAAAATTTTTAAAAAGGACTAGGAATATAACTCAGTGGTAGAGCACTCCTAGCTTCAATCCCCAATACTAGGGCTGGGGGAATCAGATCATTTTGGAGTGTCTTTCATATACTTCTGTATTTACTTAACACTATGCCATAAGTTGTTTTGCCAAGGTTTAATATGTCACAAATATATGATTTTTAGCTATTATAGAATGTAATTATTTAGACATAATAAAAACAGACATTGATTCTTTTATCTGGAGTGTTTGTTTATATTTTCGTAATTATAAATGACATTGAAGAGTGAAATGCTTTTACATAAGCCTGTAACTGCACCTTTCATAACTTCCTTTGGAAAATTTCTGGAATTGAAATGTTACCTTTCTTTTTTTTCATAGTGACAGCAATCAAACCCAGAGCCTTGTGCATACTAAGCAAGCACTCTACCAACTGAGTTATATCCCCAGCATATTAACCATTTTAATGGGTTCTGTCTCTCTTCCTCTCACTTTCACATATATAGATACATATATGTATATGAAATGTGTGCATATATATTTAGTCAAATTTACTCTCCAATTAGATTATAGAATTAATCAAAATCTCATCACAATTTTGTTATATACACTTAGCACTATTTCAAGAAAGACAAAAGAGAAATAGACATCTTGAGTGGGAAGCTAGTTATGTAATAAAAGTTATGGGAGAAAGCAAAATATGAGAGTTCATGTGGATAAAACTAAAAGAAAGAAGAATCATACAATAAAACTGACCCAGGATTGATATATAGTGGCGATGACAAACATCATCCATTCAAAGAGTTGACAAAGACTCATTAGCTCAAAGTAGAACACCTGTTAAGGTTTGATGTTGCTGATATTTTCATTGATTTAAAGTCAGAAGCTGGAGACTGTCACACTAGAATCAATATCATTGAATAGGGAGGAATACATTGGCAATGGAAAAAATTATCATGAGAAAGAAATAGATAAGTCATATCAGAGGTATAGAGAAAGAAGCATCCTTTGTGAAATACTTTGAGGCAGCCAGTAAACACAAAGGGAAGGATTTGATTCCATGTTCTGGATCTCTCTTAAGAAAGATGGATTAAGAGAGTTTGAAAGCCCTAAAAATGTAATTATCTAGGCACTAACTAATTGTTCCAATGAGGTAAAAAAATGAGGAGTAAATGGAGAAATAAATGCATTCTGTAGAGTGCTCTCAGTGAATGAAGATGTGTACAACAGCAGGAAGAATGATCCCCTGGCTGAGGAGAGATATAAGGTGCTGGCTTGGATAAATCATGAAGGTGAAATCCTTAACTTAGCTGAAAGCTTATACAAATAAATACTAAAAAAAAAAAAAAAAAAAAAAAAAAAAAAAAAAAACTAACCAATAAATCAACACTTCTTGAAACATATTTGAATGTTAACAGAAAATGCAAAGATAAAAACACTTTCTAAAGGGCTGGGTGTGTAGCACAGTAATGGAGTACTTGCCTAGCATGTATGAGGCATTGGGTTTGATCCTCATCACCACATAAAAATAAATGAAATAAAGGATTGTATCCATCTACAACTAAAAAAAATTTTAAGAAAAACGCTTTCTAGGTTTCTATTTTCTTTGCTGTTCTCTCACTTAGAAAATGACCAGATATACCCCAAATTTGGGATATTCTACCAAAAAACGTGTCCTGATATTCTCCCACATCAATGAAATAAATGAATTTAAAAGAGTCTAGGAGCATTCTAGATTAAAAGAGACATAACAACAAAAACTAATACATAAACAAAATGGATACTGGTTCAAAAACTATCTAAGATGCAGAATGGGACAATCACTCCTTCTAGTGAAGCAACCATTCAACCAGAAAAACAGCTGAGTATTTATTAGTTTGGTTATCTGCAATCGACTTGAACACTTATAACAGCCAAGGGAATGCTTGATAAGGAGATTGCTGACTTTTCCTAAATGAATTGTATGTGCAAACCATCTGCCCCTGCAAACTCTGCCGCCATTGCTCTGCCACACGGCAGCTATGGGGACAGCAGCCTATGTTCCTGGAACAGGTTTCCAAGATGTCTTGCAGGTGCCAGAATGGGCACTGAGAACCTTATTCTCTAAAAATGTTATGCCACGTGTTTCTCAGTGCCCTGAGATACCAGCTTACTTTCCTGTCTTGGTTTCAGTCCTCTCAGTCACAGGGGCTTACATTGGAAGATTAAAAAGAGACAGAACACTTTTTCTCTCTTTTTGAAGCCAAATATTTAAGGAAATCTTTGTCAGTCCTCTGGCACTTACAGCTCCAGAAAGATTTGAATAGTTGACCTGTAGATGAGAAGGTGGAGCTGTGGACGATGAATCTTTACAAGTAGACCATTACTGTCCCTGAAGGGTACTGTGTAACACTATCAAGTTGGGTTTTATGCAATAGGCCAAACGTTACAAGGAGCAGAGTGATGTGATGTTATTATCTCACGTAATGCTTTCTTATAGATAATAGCAAATATAATTTTGTGACACAAAGTTGGAACTCTGGGGTGAGACCAACTTATGTACAAATTATAGCCCTTAGGACTCAAGTAATTTCAAGCAAGCCACTTAACTTTGAGGAAGCAGATTCCTTTTCTTAAAAATGTCGATAATTGGGGCCAGGGTTGTAGCTCAGTGGTAGAGCTCTTGCCTTGCATGCGTGAGGAACTCGGTTTGATCCTCAGCATCACATAAATAAATAAAATAAAGGTATTGTGTCCATCTACAACTAAACTTTTTTTTGGTATAGATAAGGAAGTTTCTTGAGAAGATTCAATAAAGTAGTGAATTCAAAGATCTTAGCCTAATGTCAAACATACAGTGTTTCTTCAATGTTAGCTGTTTTTATTGGTATGAGACCTCAAGTCAGGAAAGGCTAATGTGTTGTGAGTCTGTTCAGCAAGATTTCTCCCAACTGAAATTATGGACAGGTTGATTCTTTACAAAGCTCGTTCACCATGATGACTCCAGTCCTCCAGGTTACCTCTCATCACTGTCTTTTCCCTTATTCTGGAGTAATGAGTCAATCACCAACCAAGAGAAAATTAACTATAGCTTTCATCAAAAGCTAGTTCAATTCTTGCTTGAGCTTTCCCTACCTAAGGCACCTTATTTTTTAGCCACTTCCACCCTGTCCTCCTTACATCTAATATACTACCAAGGAAAATCCTTTAATATTTAATCTTTTATTTATTAAAGGACCTGTCCTTCACCAATTCATTTGCCTGAAACTCAATCTTTCCCTATTGACCCTACTTTCCTTTTAAAACTCCCTCAAGAGGGAAATGACAAATTTACCCAGAGCCTCCAAAATCTGAGAGATCTTCCTTATACTCCAGGCAATTTTCTGACCTGTATTTCAGAAACGCGGCTCCCTTAATTGAAGCTCTACTAGATTTCTCATGGGTCATGACTCTTGGTTTGTGATTTTCCTTTCTTATGAGCCTTGGGGGTGATCTCCACAGCCATGTGGATGACACATGTGGACATCACTATCTCCCTTCCTTAACTTGCTCTGTGTTGGTTCCCACTGTGTCCTTGGTCCACAGGCATCACATAGTATGCCAGGTCATCTTCTGCAGTACCTCTACTGAGAGTGCCATATTCTGAAATTATACTATTAAAAAATAACCTCTTCTTGTAATTCTTGCTCCCTCTTGTTCTCACTGAAGTTACTCTGGTCTTTGCTCCATTCTTTATTCAGCTTAGAAACCATAGCCCATATTTCAGATATGCACACAAGTAAATCTTAAATAAGCCATAATCTTTTGATATGATCACATAAGTATTTTACCTGACAGATAACATTTATCTTTTAAATGTAATCAACTCAAGGATTATTTGACTGTAGCAATATTTTTAAAAGCTGAGTACTAACTAAATTTTGACTGGTGAACCACATATTTCAGAAGAAAAGGTTATTATGCCAAAGTATAAACACCATGTTAGGAAATCTTTTTTTTTTATTGTAAACAAATGGGATACATGTTGTTTCTCTGTTTGTACATTGAGTAAAGGCATACCATTTGTGTAATCATAAATTTACATAGGGTAATGTTGTTTGATTCATTCTGTTATTTTTTCCCTTCCCCCCACCCCTCCCACTCCTCTTTTCCCTCTATACAGTCCTTCCTTCCTCCATTCTTGCCTCCAACCCCCCTATTATCGGTCATCATCCGCTTATCAGTGAGATCATTCGCCCTTGGTTTTTTGAGATCATACTAGACAAAGGAGCCAAAAATATGCAATGGAGAAAAGATAGCCTCTTCGACAAATGCTGCTGGGAAAACTGGAAATCCATATGCAACAGAATGAAATTAAACCCCTATCTCTCACCCTGCACAAAACTCAACTCAATATGGATCAAGGACCTCGGAATCAGACCAGAGACCCTTCATCTTATAGAAGAAAAAGAAGGTCCAAATCTTCAACATGTCGACTTAGGATCAGACTTCCTTAACAGGACTCCCATAGCACAAGAAATAAAAGCAAGAATCAACAACTGGGATAGATTCAAACTAAAAAGCTTTCTCTCAGCAAAGGAAACTGTTCAGCAATGTGAAGAGAGAACCTACAGAGTGGGAGAAAATCTTTGCCACTCATACTTCAGATAGAGCACTAATTTCCAGAATATATAAAGAACTCAGAAAACACTACACCAAGAATACAAATAATCCAATCAACAAATGGGCTAAGAAAATGAACAGACACTTCACAGAAGATCTACAAGCAATCAACAGATATAAGATAAATTTTATGTCGCCATTTGGCTCATTTTCCTGTTTAACTCTGTTGAGAATTTCTCAGGGATAAAGTAAAATATTTAACTGTATATATAGACTAGAGATATTTCTTTTATATGAAGAAAAAGTTAATCTGAATAATCACAGCTTTAAAATCAGAGATTTTTTTAGAACATGATAAGAAACAACCTTGATGGTTGGATAGATTAATCTGGAATATTAAATTAACACCTGGCTAGAGATGTAGCCTCAGTAATAGAGCATGTGCCTAGCATGCTTGCAGACCTGGACTCAATCCCCAGCATGAAAATAAATAAATAAATAAATAATTCTAAATGGACACCTTTTTTTAAAAAACATTTTTAAAATTAGAGCCTGATAGTTTTACATAGTAACTGAGCTCATTCTGACAAACTCATGCATGTATGGAATTTGATTTCAGTTCATGATCCCCCAATTTTCCCTTCTGTCTTCCCTCCATGGTCTCTTCTCCTCCCTTTACTAGATTTCCTTTTGCTCATCTATTTATTCATATTTGATTGGTTCTTTTTACTTATGCATAAAGATGAAATTCCCTGTGGTATATTTACATATGCATATAACATAATTCTTTAAATAATTCATTCTGCTTTGTCTCCTCTAACTCATCCACTCTGCCTCTCAATCTTCTTCTTCACAGATCTTCCCTTTATCTTCAGATTATCCTATCATCCCTTCCCCCCTTTTCTTTAGTCTGCTCTTTCTTCTGTATGTGAGAGAAACCATTCAACCATTGAGTTACTGAGTTTGGCTTATTTCACTTAGCATGATATTCTCCATTTCCATCCATTTATCAGCAAATACCATAATTTCATTCTTTTTATTTTTATTTTTTTTAGCTGAGTAGTACTCCATTGTGTGTATATATACCACTATTTCTTAATCCATTTATCTATGGATGGATATCTAGGTTGTTCCCACAATTTAGCTATTGTGATTCTGCTGCTGTAAACATGGATGTAACTGTGTCTCCATAGTATGCCAATTTTAGATCTTTGGGGAAAATGCCAAAGAGTTGGATAGCCTGGTCATATGGTGGTTCCATCCTATCATATGGGATGATTTTTTTTGAGGAATCTTCATACTGCTTTCCATGGCTATACTAATTTGCAGTTCCACCAACAGTGTACAAGTGTACCTTTCCCCCACAACCTTGCCAGCATTTATTATTGTTTGTGTTCTTAGTTATTGCCATTCTGACTGGAGTAAGATGAAAGATTAGTATAGTTTTTATTTGCATCTCCCTGATTGCTACAGATGTTGAACATATTTTCATATATTTATTAGTCATTTATGTTTCTTCTTTTGAGAACTTTCTATTTATGTTTAATTATTTTGTTCATTTATTGACTGGATTGTTTGCTGTTATTGGTTTTTTTGGGCTTGTGTGTGTTGTTTTTTGAGTTCTTTATATATTCTGGTTATTAATCCCCTATCAGAGGAATAACTGGCCAAGGTTTTTTCACATTCTGTAGGTTCACTCTTCATGCTCTTTATCATTTCTTTTGCTGGGCAGAACCTTTTTAGTTTGATGGCATCCTACTTATTGATTCTTGGTTTTATTTCTTGTACTTTGGGGGTTTGTTGAGAAAGTGAGAGCCAGCACCTACATGATAGAGATGTTTTTCCTTCTAGCAGTTGCGTAGTTTCTGGTCTAATTCCTAAATATTTGATATATTTTGATTTGAGTTTTGTGCAGGGTGAGAGAGAAGGGTCTAGTTTCATTTTTCTACATATAGTTATCCAGTGTCCTCAGCACCATTTGTTATAAAGGTTGTCTTTTCTCCAAAATATACTTTTGCACCTTTGTCAAGTATCAGATGGCTATGTAGGTGGGTGGATTTGTCTCTGGTGTCCTCTTTTCTGTTCTATTGGTCTTCATGTCTATTTTGATACCAATAAATGGACACCATTTTAAAACAAAAGTATCAGCTTTTATTAATGTTTATTGGACATGCCCTTAGTTTGAGTATAGCAAACAAATCTTAATCTTGGCATATTCTCAGGCTATACCCTATTCTTCATATGAATTTATGGCATTTATGTTTTTTGAAAGTCAATAAAAATATATATGACTATGACTTGTTTCAGGGAGAAATGATCACACTGGAAATGAAAATAAAGGATTGAAATTTTCTCTTTGAATTGAAGGTATCTATAAATTATATCTTATGTACAGAGTATTGGGTCATATGAGTAAGCCTAATTTGAAGATTATCAAAAATTAATAAGACTCTGCTTTTGTTAGGTGCATAGAAACACTGAAACATATTCTGCTAAAAGGATTTGATCAGTTAATTAAGGGATTATGAAACCTCAGACTTCCTAAATTTCACGAACAGCTTGAAATAAAATTAACCTTTAAAGTCTCAGCAATGACAGTTTTCAGCCTGATTTTGACCAAAGATATGACTTTTTCTTAAATTAAATAATCAAAATTAAGAAGTGACTCCCTGCGAGTTCTGCATTGCCTTTTATGTATACCTAATAGACTCTGCATTTGATCTTTGGGTTTTATATAATGTTTCAACATCCCAATGTGAAAACTTGGGTTATTTTGTTCTGCAGAAATAATGTAAATTAGATATTTATTAATAATAAATTTGCCAACCTATGAACATATAACCTAGTGACGATAGGTCCTATAGCATGTGAGCATCTCTCAGGGGGATTCAGTGGACATCAGTCAAGCTAATTAACTTCTCTGTGTAGCTTCCTCATATGTAAAAACCATACATGGATCATAAGTTTGGCAGATTTAACAAATAAATACATTGTAGTATTCCGATCAGTGTCTATCACATAAAAAGTGCTCTATAAATATTATTTAAATATTATGTAAATACTGTGTAAGAGAAATGTAAATATTATGTAAAAGAAATAAGGCCAAATACATCAGGTCATATGATGGGATTTCAGCTTCATGGATAGGAACTATTGCTCTTCATTAAAAGATTCCACCTTCAAATGCTGAGTCTGCCATTCACTGGCTATGTGACTGAGCATGATATTTCATCTAAGTCTCCGTTTTCTTATTTGTAGAAAGGAATGACCATGGTACTTACTTCATAGGATTGTGGTGGTGAGTAAATGAAATAATGCTTGTGCAGTACCTTGTATGTCAACTGAAATGTAGAAAGTTCTCAATAAACAACAGTAGTGCTATCACCATTAATGGCACAGTAGTGCTATCACCATTATCACCAAAGTATCAGATGAATTTAGCAGCATATTGATTGCCAGCACTAGAACAGCTAACGATATTTATAAGCTCTAAACTTGTTAAGTCTTCCTTAAATTTCATGTAAGTCATACAGTCTTTGTGAGTTACATAAAACTGTAAGACTTAGTTAACAGTACCTGGAAAAAAAAAATCCTAGAAAAATGATTTTGCTGGAAGAGAGGATACGGTTAGTAAGAGGATCATTAAGACATTATTGTATGTCCTAACTGTATTTGGGTCACAGCTGTAGCACTTACAAGGAAAGAGATGCCCGGAAATCTGTCAGGTGAAAGGGAAATTGTAGAGGTGCACTAATCACAGGATTCTTATAATTGGACTTACATTATCTCTCCTTTAAACATCAAGCATAAAAACATACTGAGGTTTATTCACACTACAATAAATAACCAATTAAATTAATTCAGACAAAGAAATAATAGACTTTGTGAAGAATAATCAGTCAACCCAATCACTTAATAAACCAGTTCAATCAACATTGCTGAACCCATTTTTCCACCTCAATGCTGTCATAGTCACGGTGTAAAAGCAAGGTGTACATATGTAGGAGAGTTGCATGTGTTTAATATTTTATGTACATGAACTTATATTTTTGTTATATTTTCAGTGAGGGCTCTAACAAGTCAAGTTTTTTAAATCTATGACATATTGAAAGTTTTAAACTATTAGAGTCTAAAAATGAAAACATGGTCTTTAAAACCAGTAGCACTATACCAACTCTGCCAAAAAGTTCATGTTGTGATATATATCCTTAGGGAAATAGTTGAATCCAGCTTTACACAGTTATACTAATCCATGGAATCCAGTCACAATTGTTAAATAAACAGTTTAGCTTTACATTAGACATGGGAGATGGAGGAGGTAATAGATACTTGGAAAGACTGCAAAGTGATTTTTCAGGATTATCACTAGAAGGAGACTGAACTAAGCAGAAGATATAGATGTGTACAAAGAACTCAATTGAATTAAAAAGTTTGTATAATTACACAAAATGGTTAATTAACTTAGCCTTTTATCTTTATATCTTTTCCCCTTCCACAAAACTTAGTACACTAACTTGTACTTATGGTACTTCCAAAAATATTTGAGGAAAATTGTACATAAAGAATTGCTTCTTGTGGACTTAGAGCAAAGCCACTTTAGGAATTATTATGGAATTTAATTAACCATGGAGGCACACGCCTGTGATACCAGCTACTCAGGAGACTGAGGCAGAAGAATCATAAGTTCAATGTTGGTCTGGGAAATAAATATCTCAAAATAAAATAAAAAGGGGTGAGGTTGTATCTCAGTGGTAGAGGGCTTGTCTAGCGTGTGTGTATTTGGGGTTCAATCCCAGTACCGAAAAAAAAAAAGAGTTCAAAATAATTATATGGATTTTATTTTTAATGTATTTCAATATGGGAAAAGATAAGAATCCAAAGAGACACAACACAAAAATTCATCATTGGGATACCATCTGAATTTGGGGATTCCTGTGAAAAGAAACTGCATTAAGGCAGCAAAGCCAGGGCACATTTTCTTTATAGCTACTGGATCAAAGGAAATGCAACTTCCATATCATCTGAAGTCTTTCCCTGTTTTCCTGCTAGTCGAGGACTAGTTTCTACACAGCAACCACTCAAATTTTAGAATTAAGTGATTCCCATATAAATGAGTGGCAGATCATTATCTTCCATTATTGATGACATTATCACATTAATAGGAATTCACTTGATATCATTTCCCAGTTTAAACTCTGTGAATCTACCCCACCCTCCATCTCCTGTACAATGAAGCTCAAATTCCTTAGTTTGGTGTATACGATGCTCTACATTTTGTTCCCCATTTCTCATGGCTTCCTAACATTCACTCTAGTCCCAGTCTCCTTTCAGTATCATCTGTCCTTTCTCTAATCCTTTTTCCTGGAATTACTCAGTCTACCCATAACTCCTTCAAGTTCAGCTTCTTCATCTCTGCTCCTGTGAAACTTTCCGTACCCTCCTGCCTCCCCTTTATGGAGGTATAGTCACTAATGGTAATTATAACGATGGGGTTCCAAGCTCTCACTACATGTCAGAAAATGTACTTTTCCATTCAAGGAAGTATAAGATGCAGGTTAAAATTAGAAATGCTGGCATCAAAATACTTGGGTTGTCATCTTGGCTTCATTTTCACTACCAACATGATGTTTGGTACCTTAAGTGACCCCTCTATGCTTCCATTTTTTTTCCTTTGTATAAAAGACTTAATAATAATTCCTCACAAGTTTGTTGTAATATATACAAAGTGCTTACCACATAATAAGAATTACATTTATGTAGGTTTTCTCATTACAATCCATCTCAGAGAAAAATATTAAGGCTTATATTTAAGTTAATTGTAGAATTAAGAATTAAAGGAATCTCTAAGCTTGAAGACCAACTACTTCGCATTGCATTATCCCGACTCTAGGAATTTTTTAAATCCCTTCAGATACCGCTCACCATGTGCCGTCATAATTATCTTCTCTAATACTGAACCCTTTGCAAGTAGGATGTATGTTTTATCTGTCTCTATGAAATTAGTTACACAGGAATTGCCCAGCACTCAGCACAATGTCTAGCACAATACAGATGCTCAATAATTGTGTTGAAAATGACTTAATTGCTATTAAGGATAAAGATACAATATCTAAAATGATTATTTTATTTGTATACCAGTCTCAAAAATAGAAATAGATTGAAAGTTGAATATGTCATTCAGACAGGGTTGGTACTTGGCACAGGATGTTGTGCTTCTCAACAACATTGTGTGAATAGCCATATATTTTTATCTATTCAAATAAGATTCCCAAATTAAAAATAAGTTTATGAAGTACCTTATGGTATTGCTTTGTTATTATATATTCCTAACTATTCTCAATACAGAATTTCATAAAATCTGCATATCCATGATTCAAGTAATCAGTACTATTTCCTGGACACCCTGTGTTTCCCTGGATGTGTCCTCAAAATAACTGAGGATTACATGCAACCAAGGGGCCATTACCCCTTTCACCATTGAGCCTATACTAACCTTTCAAGACCATCTTTCATATACTCTAGTCCTAAGAACCTCAAGCCTGTTTCCAGGATTTATTTTTGTGGTGGGGACATTTTCCCCACAAGGACTTATATGCCATTGGTGTCTATACTTTTAGGTCCTGCAGGTGATCACGGTGCAACTGTTTGTTAGATGGGGAAGGTATGAATGGAGCTTAGGAATGCAGTTGGGTTGAAGTATCCACAGTTAGGCATCTGAGACCTTTCATAGTAGGCAGGCAAAAGGACAAGGCAGAAGCCAAAAGTCAGCTCTCACCCGCTACCATCACTTCCCCACTCAGAATTTGAGATGGTTCAAGAAGTTTAAATCCAAATCAACACTTTCAAGTGATAAGTCAAATTTTTAAGGAAAATGGTACATATTTTTACTTAATTTGCTATTAGCTTAGTTTAAAATTACTAGGTATTTAGCCAAATTTTAAAGCATCTTACATCTGTTCTTTGATTGGGATTCTGCTAATGTTAGTGGTAGGCTTGCAAGCAATATAGTGGAAACTAGGGTTGTTTCTCTCATTTACTAAAAAGAATTAAAATTAAGAAAGTGGGGACATATTAATGGAAAAACAGTTGGGCACATCTATATATTGATGGTAGATTTAACCAACATACATAGGTAGTTTTGCTTGTAAGTCTTTGTAATCACTAAGAAATGACTAACACGAGATTTTTCTTTTAAACTCTATTCTTTAGCCTGGCAGTTACCATATTTATTAGAAAATAAATGTCTCCAAAGCTGTACTTTCTCCTAACAAGATCCATATGCAGAAAGGAGCGAAGGTTAGCCACTGAGAAAGGAAATCTATTTGTCAAGATCCAGGTTCCCAAGAAGAAAATCTGTTTCCTTTTATAGTCGAGGGAAGTTTCTACTTTATCATCAGTAGAAATGCTTGTTAACTAGATCACAACTTCAGAGATGTGATGTTGAGAACCTGGTAAACAGAGGGTACAGCTGTGTTTCCACATCAATAAGGAAAAGCCACTTGCCAGTGTAAACTCGGCTACATTGTTTTAAACCAGTAGCTGCCTCTCTTATCAGAAATGTGCACGTCCCAAAAGAAAGCAGGGAGGTCTCCAAAGCCCACCTCTGTTCAGCAAAGCAGATGCCATATCAGATTGGTTCCTGTGGTGAGGATGGACATTACGATTTATAATAAATCTGAGGGGCACTTTTGCTCTTTAAAGAAAGGAAAAGGAACTGTGGGACCACGTAGGAAAGGAAACTGCCAGTGAATCCAATCTACAGAGAAATCAATTTCACACGGCCATAATTCAAGGAAATGGGGTAGTATGTAATGACGTGGACATTCATTTTGCTTTTTAAAATTTGAACTTTCTTCTTGGCTACTACAATATTTTTGAAAGCAGTGTTTTTTTTTTTTTGTTTTTTTTTTTTTTTTTTTTTTATTAACCTCTGTGAGCATTTTTGCTAAACATGGGAATCTCTGAAACACAGACTCACACTGTGACTCATTACTATTGTTTCCTTTAACTGTTCTCACCATCTCATCCTGCATCATTTCCCTTTTCTCAAGACTAAAGAACAGTAATGGAAAAAAAAATCAATGTTTTAAAACATATACTGAACATATAGTGAGAAATATATCTTACTAAAGGTTCATTAATTTTGCTTTGACTTTCCACAAGTGCATACTTTGAAGTTCACACACAAATCAGGTTCAATTACAATTACAGAACTGTATTATTCACATTAAAACGCCGTTAGTAAATTTCCTTTCTTTTCTCCTCTTGTCGGATTAGGGAAAGAGCACTATATATTTGTTCTTTTATCTACTTCAACTGAATGTGTGTCCTTGAGAATTTTCCTATGATATCTGCTATGAAGATAATGTTTTAACACATATTAAGTAGAAATGACAATAGCAATATCAATGTATTAAAAAATGTCCATGATCTGAAGAAATTTACAAAACCCTCAAATTTGTTTATTTGACTCCAGAAATTACAGAAGCCATGACCTTAAGAATGATACTAAATCAACAATGATCTTAGGTTAAATGTTTACATAAAAACACTAATACACCTTTTAAGAGAAATTCAGGTAAAGATGTGACACTTTAAGCCATGATGGAAAATTTTTAAAGAGTATCATATTCTAATTCTCAGATGGCAACTTGTCCCACAGAAGGATAATATCATAATAGGACATAGAGATATATAGAGGCTATATTGGAGAAGGAGGATTTAAGTACCTTTTTAAAATAGAACAAATCCAGAGTTCAGTAAAAATAAATACTATAGAATTTCAAACCTCAAGTGGACTTCAGAAATCATCTGAGAAATGAGAAAAACAAGGCCAAGAATTTTAGCAACTTAACCAATGCCACAAAAAATGGACACAGCTTGGATGAAACATGGAGACATGGAGGACAAACCCAAGGCCTGTGACTCTGTGACACTGCCATGTTAATAATACTAAGCATCAATTTTTTAAACAATAAAACCTTAGAAAGAACTTTATCAACCAATAAATAGACATACTGTTTCTCAAGGTAGAGAAAATATAAATGTAAATTAGCATCACTTCTCCATTTATTATGTCACTATTGTGCTTCCAGTTCAAGGGCAGCATCTTGGAGAAGAAAAATCATGGACATTGGAGCAAGAAAGAACTTCTCACTACTCTAGTGGTCTTTTGCATGTGACGAAACTACCTAAACTTTCTGAGATTCAGTTTTATCTTGTATAAAAACATGATAAAAAAAATCACCTGACTTGTGAAACTTTGTGAAGATTGAATCAGATGACATAAATGAAAGTACCAAACACTGTGCCTGCCACCATGGAGACACAGATATACTGCCCAAGAATGGGGATGTAACACCTGAAATTTAGGTGGAACTATAGCATCTTAAAAAAAATAAGCAACTAGGGAATAATTTGAAGCTGTTTGATAAATAAATGTCTCTATTTCAGTAACCTGGTGGAAAAACATGAAGCAAACAGGGGCTGAAGAATTCATGGAGCAGCAGCAAAAGCAAAGAGAATCAAGGTGAGGGGCAGAGCAATGACCTCATGGAGAAGTCTTGCCCAGTTTAAAAAAAAAAAAAAATAGAGGGGCAGGGGATGTAGCTCAGTGGTAGAGTGCTCATGTAGCAGGTACGAGATCCTGGGTTTCATCCCCAACACCACAGGAAACAAACAAACAAGAACAAAAGCTAAAAGAAATAAAGTTGACTGGTTGAGCTGCTAGGCATGATGGTCTAAGAATGATAGACGAGAACTGAGAAGGAACAGTCCTGAGTAAAAGATAAAGAACATCTTAGGTCTAGGAAAGTCCGAAGAGCAAATACAGAATTGGATAAACAGAAGCCAGTCAGAGGCCTTGAATGCTAGCTAGAGTGATTTGGATTTGATATAACAATAACATGTACTCAATTCCAAAATAAAGGAATGAGATAGTGTCACTGGTGATTTAGAAGCAAACAGTATGGCAATGAATGGTATGGATCATGTTAAGAAAGAAAACAATCTTTAGGCAATCACACAGGTAAAGGCAATTCCAATAATTTGCAAATGAGGTAATGTGATCTAAAATTAAAAGGTGGTAAGGAGTGTAGCACCTGGCCCAAATCCTAGCTATGTCTGATCTTTCAAGCTCAACCATGAACAAACCACCAAGGCTTTTCCTGGGAGAACTTCAGGAATAACTGCTCTCCCCACAGTGGACCTAGTGCAAAGCTAGGGCACTGAATAGACTTAGAGTTCAGGACTAAGAACCTCCCATTCCCTATCTCACCCCACCAGCCATGCTTTTGGGCATATCTAGCCTGGTTGCCTCCATTTGGAAGACTTCATCCAGGGCTCCCTGTTGAGGTCTCCTTAGTCAAGTGGAAATTTCCACTCTAACTCAGTACTCATACTTTCCTACATATAGTCCTTTCCTCTCCTGCTGACCCTCACCCCCAACCCCTGTCAAAAAAAAAAAAAAAAAAGGAGAGTTTTCATATGGTAGTGGGACAATTCCCTCCAGTGGTGCCCCAGTACACCTGACCATTACCCAGTGTGTCCTTCTAGGAGGAAAAATGGAACATTATAGAGTTGGAACTTTTCACTCTTGCTTTGCTCTTTCTGTACTACCTCAGAAAGCCATTCCAGGCTGATCTGTTGCTTTCATTTTGCTGTGTTGTCTCAATTGACTACTCCAATGACTGACAGCTCAACTTTCTCCAGCTCAGCTCAAGTTCTTGAAAGGTGGCACAGAGAAATAGTAAACACATGTTGAACCCGGAAGAGACTCGAGTTCTGATGGTCATTCTTGGTTTAAGCAAACCTACAGTCTCAGTCCTCAGAAATATAAACTATATTCGTAAAACATTTACAAGAAAAAACTTATTAGAATTTAAAAACTGGCTTTAAATTCTTTAAATAAAGATCATGGCAGGGTTTCAATTTCAAATTTATATACAACATACTACAAGTCCATATTTCATGGTGTAGACTAATTTAACAAAACTTTCATAACACCAGCATTTGTAATGTAAATCCAAGAGTCAAGAGATCTCTAAATTATTGTATTTCAAAAACACTGCTGAAATAATAAACTATGGGGACTTAGTGTTTCATACAACCATGACAATGATTGAATACCTGACAACTCTTTAGAAGTGGGGATATGGGAAAATAGAAAGGAGAGATTTACTTACTTCCATTGTACTCATCTCTAAACCAAATGTTCAAGTTCATGCAAAAAGCAGTGTTTATTTTACTGTGCACTGATATCATGATAACAGTTGTGACTTCTTATGGGAATATGACTGTGTAGCACTTGTTGGCGAAACTCATCAATCAGTGTTTCTCAAATGCAAGCAGCTCATTAGCACAACCTCCACCCAGGGAACATATAACAGCTCCCTACTCTGCTTCATCCTGCAATTTTCCTCATGTCCCTGGACCATACTACTGTCTGGGCAGTTCTCTTGTCCTTTCCTTTCTGTTATATCTTCTCACTTTCCCACATGCCCTGAAAATTGGAAAAACTAAGTACTTGGTCACTTAGATAACTGAGTAATCAATCACTTCTAAAGTGGACCATGGGTGAATAACAATACCTCTCTCTTCTTTTACCTTATAAATTCTGATGTACTCCTTGATTATGTAACAAATATTGCTAATTTCATGAGGAAAAGGTCTAGTGTTAAAAAGTGTAAAAATATATTCTAGACATTGCTGTCATGTTGTAAAAGTCTTCACATGTAACTTTTTTAGAATTTAAAAATAGCGTATTTTCCTATTCAACTATGTACCATACTTTTTTTTATAAAGTTATTAACAGGTGTTTGGTATACAACTGTGTTTTTTCTTTTCCTAATTTTCCCTAGTTTGGCATATTTTTTCACTGATTATTTGTTTCCTAGGGAATAATTACTGTTTAACCCATACTTCCTATAATTGACTTTTTTATTTAAAAGTCATATAAATTATTTTGGATTTAAGCACTATGTAATTATAAACAATTGTCAACAAATAAATAAAAATATGGTAATTTTTAATTTTCCTGGTTGCAATGGCTGGTGAACAATGAGAATCTTCGAAGCAGGTAAAAATGAGATATCTTCTATGTGAGATCTCGAAGAGTTCAGCTCAACGTGATATAAGCATGAATGTCTGTATTGAAATATATTATTTAGCCAAACTGACTCTATAAACTAATTTGAAGTACAAGAACCAAAAAAGCTTGAAGAGAAATTATCAGTTTTCCCAGAATGAATTCAGGTCTTGCAAAAAAAAAAAAGATGACTATACATATTGCTCCATTTTAATGAACATACTCCTTGAGGATACACTACTCTAATCCCCAAAAAAAAAGGGAAAGTAGGCTTAAAACCAAAGATATTTTGAGAAACATTTAAGAATACATTGACTTTTGCACTTAATGTATTTTCTTTTAAAGAGGTACTTCTTCACTTTTAGAAACTGAACAAATTATTTTAGCACAAATGCACATTTAAATTCCCTGCATGTCTTCATTATTTTTCTCATTTATTTCCTAGTTACACATTTTGGAAACTGAGATGAAGATTTTTTTTGGAAAATTAAATGACTCAATAAAAATTCATCATTGTTTGAATGCAAAATTCCTTGAGTCTCTGACAGGTTAATGGGCAGCATTATTATTGTTACAGATCAACAAAATTGTCACTTTAACCTAACTAAAGGTGATTTCTCTTCAACTGATCATAGATGGGTGGGAATAAATGTTGACTATCTAAAGAGAATGACTGACATCTGCTGGACTATGAGAGAAATGAAAAGAAAAAATTCAAGTATATAAATGCTCACAGTTTTAGAATATTTCCATGTCTAGAATCTGTGACCAAATGTTACTATTAATCCTTAGGAACAGAAAAGTAATGGAGTGTAATGAAAAAAGAGTGCAATGTGCAATCCTGCCTTGTTGCATTGTGCTAAGTTCAGTCCTAGAACAGTTACACAACCTCTGTAAATAGTGCATTTCTATTGTCTGTGACTTTTCTATATCTCTTTGTTGATTTCTGTAGTCTGTGGGTTTGTATTAGCTTGATCTGGCCAGGCCTGTGCAATCAATCAAATAGGCTTTGCCAAAATCTAGAGCCAAAGAATTAATCAGGATTAATCATTAGAAGGGTCAGAACTCAACCTAACTGCCACATGGACAGACTCATGTCATTAAATATTGCTGATCCTTGTCTTAAGTTAAGCTTTAAAAGATATTTCCCCTTTAAAAAAAGTGATTTCATGAGGTAAAGGAGTAACTATTGAGAGTCCAGTATGTTGTTTCATTTAGGCTGCAGAACAAGTCCACAAGATAAGGATTTTAAATCCATTTTATAGTATGCTTATTTATTTTAATTTGTTTATTTAGACGGGGTCTCACAATATTGACCAAGCTAGTCATAAACTCCTGGGCTGGGCCCAAGCTATCCTTGTGCCTCAACCTTCCAAGTAGCTGCAATTACAGATGCAGTCATAGCATCTGGCAGCTCCATTCCATTGTACAAATGAGAAGTCTGGGCGCCAGGGAAGTACAGAAAGAAACCTACCCAAGTTCACACAGGTTGTAAGCAAAAGAGCTGTCATTCAATACTGGTTCTACCTGACAGCAAGGTCTTCGACTTTTACTATATAAACTAATTCAAGGGGCATAGTGTTTTTTGTATTTGTCCATGCTAATGTCATTCATGTTACTTTTTAACCGTATGAATTGTATTGAGGATAATAGAGATTGTCCACAAACACTGAAGACCCTGATTCTTTACTCATAATATGGTCCTGCTTCTGGACACTCTGTAATCAAGTATTGTGTAAAAGGTGGCAGAATGTAAGAGAGTACTCAGCAAAGACTCAAAATCTTTCTTATAGTTTAAAATGTGGTCCAGGTCCTGAGTTTCTTCCGTAGTAGAAGGATGAATAGGATTACATAACTCCTAGGATCCCTTCCAGTTGTACATCTAGTTAGGAAAGCCCCAAATAAAAATAAAGAGTACTGTTTGTTCTTTATTATTTTGCAATAACATACTCACAGAATCAGAGAAATCAATTATATACCTTATGTTCATTATTCACTAACTGAAAGATGAAAGAAGTATTACTTACAATTTAGAATTTTTTATAGTGTTTCCTGGAAATTGACACAAAAATTTGAACCCACAGATAGTCTATTTTCACATATAAACACCTCCACTCAAAATGTTATCTTGCCTGACACAACATTTGAAAAACTAGCTTCCTGTTGTTTTATACTCTTTGAATAGTCTGAAAATAAAAATCTACATTTTACCTAAAAAAGGAAAATAGCTGTAATGAAAACTTAAAACACATGAAAAATGACCAGAAAAACCTGGTTTTTTTGCAAAAGATTGGTTATATGATGTATGATAAAAATATCAGATATCATGCCAAATCCTTAAGAACCTTAAGTGTTTTCAAATTTCCAGATTTGAAAATAATCAAATAGATTTTGATTATTTTACCTCCAAAATCAAAAAGAGTAATGTATTTTTTGAAATGTTAATACAGAAGGGGAAAGTGACACAATATGAACATTTTCTATCATTCCTCAAATTCCTGCATGAAAATAAGTAGCAGGTCGAATCTTGAACTCAATAGTACCATCTAGTGGAAATCAACTAAAAATGTCACAGGCTCACTTTCCACATCGAATACTTTGTGCTAGCTTTCATATACAAGTATAATTGCTCTTCTTCCCTCTGGTGCCTCACAAAAACTAATTAAGTGGTCAAAGGGCTGATGGGAATAACCCTTAAAATAAGCATTTCTTTGCCACAAAAATTTTATTTGCTTGAAATAACCTGAACATACTGTACAATCTGATTATAAAAATATGAAGTATCATGATCTTATTGGCAACCAATCTCTCATAATTCAAGACCTTGATAAATTTTCTTTAGCTAAGATGAAATGGCCTGCATGAAATAATACTTCTCATTGAAAATTAGAAAAACCATGGCCCACAGAATCAAACTGACCTGGATTAGCATAGTAGCACCATCATTTATCAACCAACCGTCACTGGCTGTCATTTCACTCATCTGAAGAATACAAAGTACTTAATTTGAGGGAGTCAAATTTCATATGTGTGTGTCACCCATTCACTCATTTTTTAGCAACTATTCTTATTCCTGTAATTTTTAATTTTTTCTTCTCTGGGGCTATATATTTGTCCTCAGTAGTCTTGCTCAGACCCGGACAGTCTGTTTAATACTGTGCTGACCCACACTACACTAAACTTCAGAGTTACACCAACTTTCCCTTTCTTGCCATTTCTGTTACTGGTTTTCCCTAAATTATTCTGACTACCTGGTTTCTGTTGGACTCACTTCTATGTATAGATTCATTCATTCTTGCTATTAAAAAGAGGTCTCATGTTGTGCAGAATAGTTCTGAAATTCTTCTCTCATTCTTCTTTAATTCTGGAGAGTAGTAAAGACCAAGTGAGTGAAGGTAAATAACTGGCTTTTTGACAAAGTGCCACCAAAAGAACAGTCCTTCCAAGAACAGACAGACTTGTTATTTAACTCTGATTTGCAACTAGATAAGAAAAAAAAAAAAAGAGAATAGAAGCCTTGGGGGATTCAGAAGTGAAAGCTGGTAACTGTGGTATACTCTTGTTATTGTATAGATTGCAAATAATCCTCCTTTTCAAAGATGTTATGAAAGACCGACATTGCCTGCTTCACTCTCTCCACCCTCTTCTTCCCCCACCCACCCCATTTTTCTTCTTCTTCTCTTTCCTTGCCTCAGAAATCCTGGAAGTTAATGCTGAGACTGAGTTTCCAGTTACCAAGTTCACAGACTGGATTACAAAGATCAGAACCCTTCTAATCTCTTTAATATGTATTATGAATAAAAAATAGATATTTGTTATTTTTTTTTATTGTAAACAAATGGGATACATGTTGTTTCTCTGTTTGTACATGGCGTAAAGGCATACCATTTGTGTAATCATAAATTTACATAGAGCAATGTTGTTTGATTCATTCTGTTATTTTTTCCCTTCCCCCCACCCCTCCCACCCCTCTTTACCCTCTATACAGTAGTTCCTTCCTCCATACTTGCCCCCCTCCCTAACCCTAACTCTAACCCTTCCCTCCCCCCCATTATGTGTCATCCTCCACTTATTAGCGATATCATTCGTCCTTTGGCTTTTTGAGATCGGCCTATCTCACTTAGCATGATATTCTCCAATTTCATCCATTTGCCTGCAAATGTCATAATTTTATCATTCTTTATGGCTGAGTAATATTCCATTGTATATATATACCACAGTTTCTTTATCCACTCATCAATTGAAGGGCATCTAGGTTGGTTCCACAGTCTGGCTATTGTGAATTGAGCAGCTATGAACATTGATGTGGCTGTATATCTGTAGTATGCAGATTTTAAGTCCTTTGGGTATAGGCCAAGGAGTGGGATAGCTGGGTCAAATGGTGGTTCCATTCCAAGTTTTCTAAGGAATCTCCACACTGCTTTCCATAGTGGCTGCACTAATTTGCAGCCCCACCAGCAGTGTATGAGTGTACCTTTCTCCCCACATCCTCGCCAACACCTGTTGTTGCTCGTATTCTTGATAATCGCCATTCTAATTGGGGTGAGATGGAATCTTAGGGTGGTTTTGATTTGCATTTCTCTTATTACTAGAGATGTTGAACATTTTTCCATATGTTTGTTGATTGCTTGTAGATCTTCTTCTGTGAAGTGTCTATTCATTTCCTTAGCCCATTTGTTGACTGGACTATTTGAATTCTTGGAGTAGAGTTTTTTTGAGTTCTTTATAGATTCTGGAGATTAGTGCTCTATCTGAAGTATGATTGGCAAAGATATTCTCCCACTCTATAGGCTCTTTCTTCGCATTGCTGATAGTTTCCTTTGCTGAGAGAAAGCTTTTTAGTTTGAATCTATCCCAGTGGTTGATTCTAGCTTTTATTTCTTGTGCTATGGGAGTCCTGTTAAGGAAGTCTGGTCCTAGACCAACAAGGTGAAGATTTGGACCTACTTTTTCTTCTATAATCTGCAGGGTCTCTGGTCTGATTCCGAGGTCCTTAATCCATTTTGAGTTTAGTTTCGTGCATGGTGAGAGATATGGGTTTAGTTTCATTCTGTTGCATATGGATTTCCAATTCTCCCAGCACCATTTGTTGAAGAGGCTATCTTTTCTCCATTGCATATTTTTGGTCCCTTTGTCTAGTATGAGAAAATTGTATTTATTTGGGTTTGTGTCCGTGTCCTCTATTCTGTACCATTGATCTACCTTTCTATTTTGGTACCAATACCATGCCGTTTTTGTTACTATTGCTTTGTAGTAGAGTTGAAGATCTGGTATTGCAATACCCCCTGTTTCACTCTTCCTGCTAAGGATTGCTTTAGCTATTCTGGGTTTCTTATTCTTCCAGATAAATTTCATAATTGCTTGCTCTATTTCTGTAAGGTACACAATTGGGATTTTAATTGGAATTGCATTGAATTTGTATAGCACCTTAGGTAGTATGGCCATTTTGACAATATTAATTCTTCCTATCCAAGAACATGGAAGATCTTTCCATCTTCTAAGGTGTTCTTTAATTTCTTTCTTTAGTGTTGTATAGTTCTCATTGTAGAGGTCTTTCACCTCTTTTGTGAGATTGATTCCCAAGTATTTTATTTTTTTCGAGGCTATTGTGAATGGGGTAGTTTTCCTAATTTCTCTTTCTGAAGATTCATCACTTATGTATAAAAATGCGTTGGATTTATGGGCATTGATCTTGTAACCTGCTACTTTACTGAAATCACTTATGAGTTCTAAGAGTTTTCTGGTGGAATTTCCTGGTTCCTCTAAATATATAATCATGTCATCAGCGAACAGGGATAGTTTGAGTTCTTCTTTTCCAATTCGTATCCCTTTAATTTCTTTGGTTTGTCTGATTGCTCTGGCCAGAGTCTCAAGAACGATGTTGAATAGAAGTGGTGAAAGAGGGCATCCCTGCCTTGTTCCAGTTTTTAGGGGGAATGCTTTCAGTTTTTCACCATTTAGAATGATATTAGCCATGGGCTTAGCATAAATGGCCTTTACAATGTTAAGGAATGTTCCCACTATCCCTATTTTTTCTAGTGTTTTGAGCATGAAGGGGTGCTGTATTTTATCAAATGCTTTTTCTGCATCTATTGAAATAATCATGTGATTCTTGACTTTAAGTCTATTAATATGGTGAATTACGTTTATTGATTTCCTGATGTTGAACCAACCTTGCATCCCTGGGATGAAACCCACTTGATCATGGTGCACTATCTTTTTAATATGTTTTTGTATGCGATTTGCTAAAATTTTGTTGAGAATTTTTGCGTCGATGTTCATTAAGGATATTGGTCTGAAATTTTCTTTCCTTGATGAGTCTCTGTCTGGTTTAGGTATCAGTGTGATATTGGCTTCATAGAATGAGTTTGGAAGGGTTCCCTCCTCTTCTATTTTATGGAATACTTTGAGAAGTATTGGAATGAGCTCTTCTTTAAAGGTTTTGTAGAACTCGGCTGAGAACCCATCTGGTCCCGGACTTTTCTTTGTTGGTAGGCTTTTGATGACTTCTTCTATTTCAGTACTTGAAATTGGTCTATTTAAATTGTTTATGTCCTCCTCGTTCAGCTTAGGCAATTCATATGTCTCTAGAAACCTGTTGATGTCTTCGAAATTTTCTATTTTGTTGGAGTATAGATTTTCAAAATAGCTTCTAATTATGTTTTGTATTTCAATCCTGTCTGTTGTGATATTTCCTTGTTCATTCCGAATTTTAGTGATTTGGGTTTTCTCTCGTCTTCTCTTTGTTAGTGTGGCTAAAGGTTTATCAATTTTGTTTATTTTTTCGAAGAACCAACTATTTATTTTGTCAATTTTTTGTATTGTTTCTTTTGTTTCAATTTCATTGATTTCAGCTCTGAGTTTAACTATTTCCTGTCTTCTACTACTTTTGGTGCTATTCTGTTCTTCTTTTTCTAGGGCTTTGAGCTGTAGTGTTAGGTTGTTTATTTGTTGAGTTTTACTTCTTTTATTAAATGCGCTCCATGAAATAAATTTCCCTCTAAGTACTGCTTTCATAGTGTCCCAGAGATTTTGATATGATGTTTCTTTGCTCTCGTTTACCTCTAAGAATTTTTTAATTTCCTTCCTAATATCTTCTATTATCCATTCATCATATAATAGCATATTGTTTAATCTCCAGATGTTGGAATAGTTTCTGTGTTTTACTCTTTCATTTATTTCTAACTTCAATCCATTATGATCTGATAGAATACATGGTAGTGTCTCTATCTTCTTGTATTTGCTAACATTAGCTTTGTGGCATAATATATGGTCTATTTTAGAGAAGGATCCATGTGCTGCTGAGAAGAAAGTGTATTCACTCTTGGTTGGATGGTATATTCTATAAATGTCCGTTAAGTCTAAATTATTGATTGTGTTGTTGAGATCTATGGTTTCTTTGCTCAATTTTTGTCTGGAAGATCTGTCCAGTGCTGAGAGCGGCGTATTAAAATCACCTAGTATTATTGTGTTGTGGTCTATTTGGTTTCTGAAATTGAGAAGGATTTGTTTGACATACATAGATGAGCCACTGTTTGGGGCATAGATGTTTATGATTGTTATATCTTGCTGATTTATGCTTCCCTTAAGCAGTATGAAATGACCTTCTTTATCCCTTCTGACTAACTTTGGCTTGAAGTCCACATTATCTGAAATGAGGATGGATACTCCAGCTTTTTTGCTGAGTCCATGTGCATGGTATGTTTTTCCCCATCGTTTCACCTTTAATCTATGGGTATCTTTTTCTATGAGGTGAGTCTCTTGCAGGCAACATATTGTTGGATCTTTCTTTTTAATCCAGTCTGCCAGTCTATGTCTTTTGATTGATGAATTCAGGCCATTAACATTCAGGGTTATTATAGAGAAATGATTTGGTTTCCCGGTCATTTGGTTCATTTTTAAAATTTTGTTTATTTATTTGTTTGACACAACTTGTTTCCTCCTTTATTTGACAATTCCTTTAGGATAATTCCTCCCTTTACTGATTTGCGTCTTTGTTTTTCATCTCTTCCTCATGGAATATTTTGTTGAGAATGTTCTGTAATGCTGGCTTTCTTTTTGTAAATTCTTTTAGCTTTTGTTTATCATGGAAGGATTTTATTTCATCGTCAAATTTGAAGGTAAGTTTTGCTGGGTATAAGATTCTTGGTTGGCATCCATTTTCTTTCAGGGCTTGAAAAATGTTGTTCCAGGACCTTCTAGCTTTTAGGGTCTGGATTGAAAAATCTGCTGATATGCGTATTGGTTTCCCCCTGAATGTAATTTGGTTCTTTTCTCTCACAGCCTTTAAAATTCTGTCTTTATTTTGTATGTTAGGTATTTTCATTATAATGTGCCTTGGTGTGGGTCTGTTGTAATTTTGTGTATTTGGAGTCCTGTAAGCCTCTTGAACTTGATTTTCCATTTCATTCTTCAGATTTGGGAAATTTTCTGATATTATTTCGTTGAATAGGTTGTTCATTCCTTTGGCTTGTTTCTCTAAGCCTTCCTCAATCCCAATAATTCTTAAATTTGGCCTTTTCATGATATCCCATAGTTCTTGTAGATTCTGTTCATGATTTCTTACCATCTTCTCTGTTTGTTCAACTTTGTTTTCAAGGTTAAATATTTTGTCTTCAATGTCTGAGGTTCTGTCTTCCAGGTGTTCTATCCTATTGGATATGCTTTCTATGGAGTTCTTAATTTGGTTTATTGTTTCCTTCATGTCAAGGATTTCTGTTTCGTTTTTTTTTCAATATCTCTAACTCTTTATTGAAATGATCTTTTGCTTCCTGTATTTGCTCTTTTAACTGTCGATTGGTGCGATCATTCAATGCTTGCATTTGCTCTTTCATCTCATCGTTTGCTTCTCTGATCATTTTAATTATGTACATTCTGAACTCCTTTTCTGTCATTTCTTCTGCCATGCTGTCATTGGGTTTTATTGATGTAACATCTAGATTTGTTTGCAGCATTTTCTTTCCTTGTTTTCTCATATTGTTCAGATATCAGTGGACCGCTGAGATATTGCAGATTTCCTCTGTTGATTTACAATGTCCCTGAAGATTTCTATATATATCCTCTCTTAGCCTTCAGTAGGCTGAAGTCTTGGAGGAAGTTGATAATGCGGTGCTCCACAAGGAAGCTGCCTCTCTAGGAGTGGTGGCCTTCAGGTGGGGTATATTCCCTGCTAGTGGAATTCCTTGCCTCCACTTGTTGACCAATGGTCATCCAAAGGGGACCTAGGCTGTGGGCTGAGGCAAGGCCTGTTTGGGCCTGTGTCTCTGGTTTTACCGTCCTTGTGGGGAAACCTCACCAGGCAGGGAAGACTCACCCAGTGGGGAGGTCTCGCTGGTCAGTTTCCTCCTAGAGGTTCCCCTCAATTTACAGCTACTGCCTGGGCTGGGCTGCCTTCCTCTGCAAAGTTTCCAGGGGCCCGGCCCTACCTCCTGGGCCTGGGAGCCTCACCCTTCGCAGATGAATCTCCTTAGGCTGCCCCTCCTCAGAGAATTTGCCCATAGGCCTGGAACCTTCGCTCCGCCCTAAGCCTATCTCTGTGCGGCTCTTCCACCCAGAAGCCTCCTAGATCCTGGGACCCTGTTCTGCACCTAATCACCTGGCTGCGTGGCCCCTCCTCTGAGCAGCCACCTGTGGCCCCGAACAATCGCTCTGAGTCCCAGAGACCCGCCACAGGCCTCTTCCTCCAGACAGCCGCCCAGTATTCCGGTGCGGTCACTAGGAGTCCAAGAAACTCACTTCGTGCCTCCTCCTCCCACCAACCACCCGTAGCCCGGGGCAATCAATCACTCCGAGTCGAAGTGACCCTCCCCGTTCCTCCTCCTTCTCCAGATAACCCCCCGGGTGTTCAGGAGCAGTCCCTCTGAGTGGCTCTGAATCCACGTGACCCGCTGCACGGGTCCTCTGGGCACCGCCCGGAGCTCAAGTGCGGCCACTCAAGACCAAGCGTCCCACCACGCTTCTCCTCCAGGCAGCCCCCCTGTGTTCAGGAGCTGTCACTTTAAGACCAAACAATTCACCACTCGCCTTCTCCTCTGAGCAGCCACCTGGAGCGCTAATGCAGTCACTGCAAATCCAAAGGACCCGCCGCGCTCCTTCTCCTCCTTCTCCTACTCCTCCGGGCAGGCCCCGGGGTTCAGAAGTGGTCAGAGTCCAAACAGCTCGCCACGCAGCCCCTGCTCTGGCAACCGCCTGTAGCTCTAGTGTAGTCACCCCGACCAAGCGGCCGTGCTCCTCTTCTTTCTCCTCGTCCTCAGGGCAGGCCCCGGTGTTCAGAAGCGTCGTTCTGATTCCAAACAGCTCGCCGCGCAGCTTCTCCTCTGGCAACCGCCTGTAGCTCTGGTGCAGTCTCTCCGAATCCAAGTGGACACGCTCCTCTCCTCCTCCTCAGGGCAGGCCCCGGTGTCCTGAGTCCACACAGTTCTCCTCGCCACTCTTCCCCTGGGCAGCCGCCGGAGCCCCAGTGGCTGCTCCGAGTCCCAGCGCTGTGGCGAGCGGCCTCCTTTACGGCGCTCCCAGCTATCCGAGTTCACTGCTCCAGCGGGGGGAGGGGCGTCTCGCTGGCAGTTCTACTTCACAGAGTTTCCTGCGTTCTGGGACCCCCGTCCCATCCGGGATGCCCCCCCAGGGGGTGAGAGTCACCCGGCTGCTTTGAGTTGGTCCCAAGCGTCTCAATATCTCCTCTTTTGAATCCTGAGTCCTGGAGCAACATGAAATGCAGCCACCCTCTAGGCCGCCATCTTGAAAACCCTCGATATGTGTTATTAAGCTACTGAAATTTTGGGACTGTTCATATTTTTAGCATAACCCCGGCAAACTGGATAGAAAACGAATAGCTAGTTACATGTAAAATACATAGCACAACTCATAAATGAATTTAACTGGGTAAACAGAAATACAGTCTCTCTGGGTAAACAGTCTCTCTGTGTTGCGCAATTCTTACATCCCCTGAGGACACTGTATGGTTTATGTGACACGGTGACTAAACAAAGGTCATAGAGTCAGTAGACATTTAACCTCTCTGACCACAACTGGCAAGTGAAAGGACATTGTTTGGATACTTTTGGGACCTTGTTTCCATAAGAGAAAAAAAAAGGTCATTTCATACTGCTTAAAGGAATCATACAACATTTATAATGACTATAAATATTTACACCTCAAACAACAGAGCATCTACGTACATCAAACAAACCCTTCTAAATATGAAGAATCAAATTGACGCAATGCAATAATACTGGGTGACTATAACATGCCTCTCTCACCACTACATAGATCGTTCAAATAAAAACTAAGTAAAGATTCTACAGAAGTAAAAATACCGTTAATAACATGAACCCGTTATGGATATGAGGTGTCCCCCGGAAGTTCACGCGTGAGACAATGAAAGAAGGTTTAGAGGAGAAATGATTGGGTTGAGAACCTTAACCCAATCAGTGAATTAATCACCTGATGGGATTAACTGACTGGTAATTGAAGACAGGTAGGATGTGACTGGAGGAGGTGAGCATTGGAGGTGTGCCTTTGGAGTACATATTTTATATCTGGCCAGGGGAGTCTCTCGCTGCTTCATGATCATCATGTGAGCTTCTTCCTTCTACCACACTCTTTTACCATGATGTTCTGCCTCACTTTGAGCCCCAGGAATGGAACCAGGCTTCTATGGACTAAGACCTCTAAAACTATGAGCCCTCAAATAAATTTTTCCTCCTCCACAAGTGTTCTGGCTGGGTCTTTTAGTCACAGCAGCACAAAAACTGATTAAAACTGAACATAACAGACATCTGTAGAATATTCATCCATCAATGACTGGATTCACTTTCTTATCAGTGACACATGGAACATTTTCTAAAAGTTTTAGGTCACAAGTAAATCTTAGCAAATACATAAAAAAAAAGAGTTAATACCTTGCATTTCTATGCTAGCATATTAGAAATAATAAGAGAAAAAATTCTAACACCTGGAGATTAAATAATACATTTTTGAATGATGAATGAATAGCAAAAGAAATAAGGGGAGAAATAAAAAAATTCTTAGAAGTAAATGAGAATAGTGATACAACATATCAAAATCTCTGGGACAGAACCAAGGTAGTTTATTTTTTTAAAAAACAGGGTTTGAACCTAGGAATGCTTAACCACTGAGCTACATCTCCAGTCCTTTACATTTTTTACTTTGAGACAGGGTCTAAGTTTCTTAGTACCACACTAAGTTGCTGAACCTGGCCTTGCACTTGCAATCCTCCTACCTCAGCCTCCTGAGTCACTGGAATTACAGGCATGTCCCACCAAGCCTGGCATGAAGGCAGTTCAAAGAGGAAAGTTCATAGCATTCAGCTCATATGAGAAGAATGGAAAGATAGCAAGTAAATAATCTAACATTATATCTCAAGGCCTTAGAAAAAGAAGAATAAACCAACACCAAAATCAGTAGAAGACAGGATATAATTAAAATCAGACCCAAAATCAATTTTAATAAATGCAAAAGATTAAAAACAATGCAAAAGATCAACAAAACAAAGAGTTGTTTTTTAGAAAGGATAAACAAAATCGATAAACTCTTATCCAAACTAACTAAAAGAAAGAGGGAAAAACTCAAATTATCAAAATCCAAGATAAAAAAGGAAATATCACCATGGACAATATTGAAATCCAAATGATCATCAGAATCTATTCTAAAAATTTATACTCCAATAAACTACAAAATATTGAGGGTATTAACAAATTCCAAGAGACACAGAGCCTACCCAAATTGAACCAGGAGGATATAGAAAACTTACACAGATCAGTTTCAAGTAATGAAACTTAAAAGCTATCAAAAGCCTTGCGGCAAAGGAAAGCCCAGGACTAGATGGATTTTCAGCTGAGTTCTACAAGACCTTTAAAGAAGAACTAATACCAACCCTCCTCAAATTATTCCATGAAAGAGAAAAGGAGGGAACACTGCCAACTCATTCTCTGAAGCCAATATCACCCCGATACCAAAACCAAAGATACACAAAGGAAAGAAAACTTCAGACCAATATCCCTGATGAACATAGATGCAAAAATTCTCAATAAAATTCTGGTAAGTCACATTCAAAAACAAGTTTAAAAGATAGTGCACCATGATCAAGTGGGTTTCATCCCAGGGTTACAAGTTTGGTTTGACATACAGAAAACAATAAATATAATTCACCACATAGATTTAAGAAAAATAAGCACATGATTATCTCAATAGATGCAGAAAAAAACATTTGACAAAGTATAGCACTCATTCATGTTTAAAACACTAGAGAAAAACAAGTAATAGAAAGAACTTACCTCAACATCATAAGAACTATATATGACAAATCCAAGGCAAATATCATTCTGAATGGAGAAAAACTGAAAGTTTTTCCTCTAAAAACAGAAATGAGATAAGGATGCGCACTTTCACCCCTCCTGTTCAACATAATTCTGAAACTCTAATCAGAATAATCAGGCAAAAATAGAAATTAGAGGGATATGAATAAGAAAAGAAGGGCTCAAAATATCTCTCTTTGCTGATGATATGATCTTATAGTTAGAGGATTCAAAAAACACCAGAAAACTCCTAGAGCTCATAAATTAATTCAGCAATGTAGCAGGATACAAGATCGACACTTGGAAATCAGTCATGTTCCTTACTCCAGTGATGAAATTAGAAAAACTATCCCATTCACAGTAACCTAAAAGAATTTTTTAAATAATTTTAAAAACCTTGGGAATCAACCTAACAATAGAGATGAAAGACCTCTATGATGAAAACTATAGCACACCAAAGAAAGAAATTGAAGCAGACCTTAGAAGATGGAAAGATCTTTCATGTTCTTGGATAGAAGAATTAATATTGCCAAAATGGCCATACCACCATACCATTCAATGGCCATGCCATTCAATGCAATCCCTCCCAAATTCCAATGACATTCTTCATTGAACTAAAAGAACACAATTGTGAAATTCATTTGGAAAAATAAGAAACCCAGAACAGCCAAAGCAATCCTTAGTGAGAAAAATGACACAAGAGTCATCCCACTACTGGACCTTGAATTATACTAGAGTTACAGTAATAAAAACAGCATGGTTCTGGCACCAAAGCAGGCATGAAGACCAATGGAATAGAATAAAAGACACAAAGACAAATCCACCTAAACACAGTTATCTGAAAGTAGAAAAAGGTGCCAAAAACACATTGGAGAAGATAGCCCTTTTAACAAATGGTGCTAGGAAAACTGGAAATCCACATGTAATAGAATGAATTTTAACCCCTGTCTCTCACCCTGCATAAAAGTCAACTCAAAATGAAAGAAATTAGGCCCAGAAACCCTGAAAACACTAGACAAAAATGTAGGCCCAACACTCCAACCTGTGAGCTCAAGAACTGACTTCCTTAACAAGACTTCTAGTATGCAACATGTGAAATAAAAAAATCAACAAATGGGATTTCTTTACAGCAAAGGAAACAATTAAAAGCATGAAGAGACAGCCACCAGAATGAGGTAAAATCTTTGCCAACTGCTCCTCAGATAGGGCGTTAATATCCAGGATATACAAAGAACTCAAAAAACTTAACACCAAAAAATAAATCATCAGTGAATGGGCAAAGGAACTAAACAGACACTTCTTAAAAGAAGGAATATGAATGGTCAAAAAATATATGAAAAAATGTTCTCTAGCAATTAGAGAAATGCAAATTAAAACTACATTGAGAGTTCATCTCACTCCAGTCAGAATGGCAATTATGAAGAATACAAGTAACGATAAATGTTGGTGAGGATGTGGGGGAAAAGTACATTCATACATTGTTCTTGGGACTGCAAACTAGTGCAACCACTCTGGAAGGCAGTGTAGAGATTCCTCGAAAAACTAGGAATGGAACCACCGTATGAACCAGCTGTCCCACTCCTAGGTATATATCCAAAAGATTTAAAATCAGCATACTGCAGCGACACAGACACATGAATGTTTATGGAAGCAAAATTCACAACAGCCAAGCTATAGAACCAACTAGGTACCTTTAAACAGATGAATGGATAAATAAAATGTACACAATGGAGTATTAACCATAAGGAAGAATGACTTCATGGCATTTGCCAGTAAATAAAGTAGATGGTACTGGAAACAATTATGCTAAGTGAAATAAGCATAGTCCCCAAAAGTCAAAGGTTGAATGTTTTCTCTGATATGCAGAAGCTAATCCAAAAGGTGGGGAGCAGTTGTTTAAAAAAAAAAAAAAAAAAAAGAATAGAGAAAAGATCAGTGGAGGAGTAAATAAAGGGGAATGAAGGGAAGGGAGGAGGGATAGGATAGGGAATGACAGTGGAATGATTCTGACCTAACTTTCCTCTGTACATATATGAATATAACACAGTGAATTTCACCATAATGTGCATCCACAAGACACTAATTAAAAAACAACAACAACAAAAAACTCTAACCAAATAGCAGAAAGATCAGTAGAGCAGAGGGAAGGGAAGAGGGGGAGCAAGGAGGGGAGGGAAAGGTGAAATACTGGGAACTGAATTAGAACAAATTAAATTCCATGCTTTTATCATCATATCAAAATGAATCCTATTGTTATGTATAACTAAAAAGAACCAATAAAAAAAATTAAGGAAACCAAGACATACTAATTACTACACAAGTAGTAAGTGCAAAAGCTCATATTTTCTACTCTATGACAGAAGAAGAAACAACTATTTTTAATTCTAAAAATGTTGCAAAATCATAGGAAAATATTAGCAAAGGGCATTGTCCATTTTGCTACTGTAACAAAATAACCGAGTGGGTAACTTACATGGAACAGAAATTTAATTTTCATAGGTCTGGAGGGTAGGAGTCCAAGATGAAGAGCCCACTCTGCTTCCAAAATGGTGGCTGGTTGCTGCCTCCCTCAGAGGAGAGGAACGCTATGTTCTCATCTGCAAAAAAGGATGGAAGCAGCAATAAAGTACCGAATTCCTCCATCGCACCTTTTATAATGGAGTCAATCCATTCATGAAGGCAAAGCACTCATGATCTAAACCCCTCCACCGAAAGCCCCACTTCCCAACACTGTTCCCCTGGGGATTAAGTCTCCACATGAATTTGGAAAATGAATTCAAACCATAGCATTCATGATGAAGCAATATAACTAAGAAAAACAAACACATCATGTTATTTCAATTTCACAATAATCAAATATAATTTTAAAATTTGGATTTTTTTTTCACCCATAAATTGACAATTTTCTAAAACTAATAAAATCTGTGAAGAAAGGTGCAAAAAGAGAGAATCCTGGGGTTGTGGCTTAGTGGTAGAGCACTTGCCTGGCATGCATGAGGCACTGGGTTCGATTCTCAGCACCACATATAGATAAATAAATAAAAGAAAGATTAAAAAAAAAAGAGAGAGAGAATCCCTATAAATTATCAGGTATTTTTAAAATGGCCACAACCTCTCTGAAAGGCAATTTTAATTAATATATAAAAATATGTAATAATTTAAAATATTTTTTAAAATCCAAAATATTTTAAATCTCCCAGTCCAGCAATTTTCTGTATAAGGATTTATCCTAGAGAAATAATTATGATACATGTAAACATATACAAATACTTAAAAACTAAGAAACTTATGAAGTGTTTTTAAGTTTCAAAAATACTAGATGTCAAATGATTGATTTGGTTAACATTGGTAATACATACAAATTGATGTTGCAGAAGAATATTTAATAAAATATTAAAATTTTCATCATATCATAAATGAAATATGAGTTTTTTTAAGAGTTAGTATAAAATATCTCATTTTTGTAAGTATATCAGGTTTATAATATATATTCACATAAAATTTTTAATTTCCATTTTGTGTGTAAACAAGAACATAATGTGTATTATAAAATACATGTGGGCATGTATATGTGTGTGCCCTACTCAAGGTTAACCCCTTGACTATTGCATCTCCACCCTATGTGGGGGTTTTACCACTTCTTTTATTTCTAGCCATATCCTGGAACTCAAGAGATATGGTTAATTTTAAAATAAGGTTCTTAAGTATATGAAATAGTATTTTTTATCTCTGGAAATAGTAGCAATTATGCTTATGCACCTAGCTCCTTAGGTGGAGCCACGATTGATGGATAGTCAGCTTTTGCCAAAAAGACCCTCAACAAGGTTCCTGGCATGAATACTATAGACCAAGGGATGGCAGCTCTGAAGCTGGGTAGTACAGAAGTTGCAAGCAGTGTTCCAAAAGTTGTAGGTTCTGCTGTTAGTAGTGGATCCATTACTGGTAACATGGTGGCTTCCAACAGTTTGCCTCCAGCTACCATTGCTCCTCCAAAACCAGCATCTTGGGCTGATACTGCTAGCAAACCTGCAAAACGACAAGCCAATCTGAAACCAAGAATGGCATTGCAGGGTCAAGTCTTCCACCACCCCAATAAAGCATAACATGAATACTGGAACTTGGGATAATAAGGGTCCTGGGGCCAAAACCCCTTCACAGGCTTTGGTTCAGAAAATAGGTCAGCCAACCCAGGGGTCTCCCCAACCTGTAGGTCAGAAGGCTAATAATAGCCCACCAGTGGCACAGGCATCAGTAGGACACAGTCACAACCATTGCCTTCACCTCCACCACAGCCTGCCCAAATCTCAGTCCAGCAACAGGCAGCTCAGCCAACCCACTGGGTAGCACCTGGGAACCGTGGCACAGGGTTTGGTCATAACAGGGTAATGGAGTAGGACAGTCTCATGCTGGTTTAGAGCTCACTCTCTCAGTCCCTCTAATATTGGATAAAGTATCTGTCAACATGGGGGTGCACTTACATATACAATATTGGCTAGCGTTTTTAATTTCAAACAATACAATCTGCTATGATCTAGACAGAAAGGAATTATTAAAGGCTAATAGAACTGGTAGAAGGAACAGCGTTTAAACTAAGCTTGCAGAAATAATTTCCCAAATGACACCATAAAAACTGGGCAGAGTGTAAAGTTTCTGTCACTGCCATAGTCAGAATGCCACTGCTTTCACAGTTATCTCAGAAATACAACTTAATTTACTAAAGTAATTTGTGTCAGCAAAATGGATGTTATACATTCTGCCTCTCTCCTCCTGTGATCCAGTTCTAAGTCAGTCTCCTCTGAGTGCATCTTTTTGGTAGAACCTAAACCACTAGCTGCCGTGCTAGCAGCCAGCAAGTCCGAGAATGTGATGTTACTTCTGCAGCCTCTGCCTGCTCCAAAATGGTAAGGACGGGTGTTGACACAGGCAATCCAGTTTCTGTGGCAGCCCATCTCTTTGATAACACAACTGACAGCATGACATGCGTACACATCATTCTTCCAATATTTACATTTAAAAAAATTCCTAACAGTAAGAGTATCCCTCATGCAAACAAAAATATGCTCACGCTGTCCCTGACAAGACAGACCCAAAGCCTCATCAGTAATTGCATTCATTGTTCATTTTCCAATTCAATTACACCCCATTTTAATATTCTCTAAATATTTTACTAGAAGAGTAAATTAACCAAAAGCCGTGCAAATAGGCGAGGAAAATTAAGTAAATATGTGTATGATCATGCAAGGAAAAAATAATGGTATGAAGACTTAGTTCGAATTTACAATTTCTTTCCTCTACTACCCATTTTCTACCTCAGCTGGTTGAGGTTTCTTTGCTGGTACAGTGACCAGGGCTTCTTCATTCCTTAAGGTCTCAGCTACTTCTTCCTCTATGGGGTTTTTATATTCTTTTGTTATATTTTACCACAAGTACTTGGAGGCACTTCAGTCTCCTCCTTCCCTTGCTTCACTATGTATCTGTAACCATATTTATACTACATAATTAAGACAAATACCCTCAGTGAAAAGGGCCCACATGAAGATGAGGGGCTGGCAAGTGGGGAGACCTGGAACTCTGATGTTAAGTTATAGTTCTTGAAAAGCTATGAGTTTTCAGGTCAGAACAAAAAACTGGGCCAAGACAGAAACACATGCAAATGGTCCTTTAAGGAGACTCACCAATTTAGGTGCAAAGCATTTTTAGAAAGTCCTACCAGATATGGGATCACATTTTTTTTAATCACCAATACACAAGAAACAAATTATCGAATGAGATTCAGTAGGAAACAAATCTTGAAATATAAGAATTTTCAGACACAACATAAAAAAATGTACAAAATGTTCAAATATAAATTATGGCTATTACATACATGAAAAAGGGTGAGGAGATTCAAAGAAAAAAAGATCATGGAAATTTTAAAAGAACAAAGTAAAATTTTAAAAAGTTAAATAATAAAATAATCATAATTCCAAGAGTGAGTTAAATAGCTGATTAGATACATCTGAAAATAGAAGTAGTGGCCTGGAAACTGGATTTGAAGATAATAATTCAGAATGAACCAAGAGAAAAATTTGTATACATATACAAATACACATACACACACACACACACACACACACACACACATACGTATATGAAGGAGAGAAAAGTTAGGTTCATGGAAAATGGAGTAAGGTATAACATATCTAATCAGAATCTTACAAAGAAAGAAAAGAGAGTGGCAACATTTGAAAAGTGAGAATTTTGTGGAATACACCAAAGAAATTAATGTATGCACTTAAAAAATACAACTTGTATCAAAAAGGAAAGAAAAGAGTAATAAGAAGCCATGGGAATTCTGCAAAATAAGATAAATGATTGGACTGACAGATTTATTCTTAGAAGCTAAAACATAAGGCAGAAAATAGAGAAATAATATCTTTAAAGAAAGAAAATAATAGTCCATCTTATATCCAGTACCCAGCAAAACTTTTCAAAACTCTAGACAACAACATTTCTTGATAAAAAATTAAGAGCATTACCACCATCAATCCTTAACCAAAGGAACATCTAACAGTGAACTTCAAAAAATATATGAAAAAACATCTCTAGCAATTAGAGAAATGTAAATCAAATCTACACTAAGATTTCATCTCACTCCAATCAGAATGGCAATTATCCAGAATATAATCAACAATAAATATTGGCGAGGATGTGGGAAAAAGGTACACTCATACATTGCTAGAGGGACTGTAATTCGGTGCAACTGTTATGGAAAGCAGTATGGAGATTCTTCAGAAAACTTGAAATGGAACCACCATTTGACCCAGTCATTCCACTCCTCAGTTTATACCCAAAGGACTTAAAATCAGCATACTACAGTGATGCAGCCACATCAATGTTTATAGCAGCTCAATTCACAATAGCTAAACTGTGGAACCAAACTTCAACAGACAAATGGATAAAAAAAAAAAATGTGATATATACATATGTGTGTGTGTATATGTTATATATATGTATTTGTGTGTGTGTGTATATATATATGATGGAATATTACTCAGCTTTAAAGAATAATGAAATTATGGCATTTGCTGGTAAATGGATGGAGTTGGAGAATATCATACTAAACAAAATAAGCCAAACCCCAAAAAACAAAGGCCGAATGTTTTCTGTGACACAAGAATGCTAATTCACAATGCAGGGGATGCAGGTGGTTAGGGAAGAATAGAGGTGCTTCACATTAGATAGAGGGGAATGAAGGGAGGGGAAGGGGTCTGGGCTAGGAAAGATAGTAGAATGAAAGACATTATTATCTCATGTACATATATGACTGCATGACTGATGTGATCCTACCATATGTACAATCATAAAAATGAGAAATTACACTCCATTTATGTATGATTTATCAAAATGTACAAATGCATTCTATTGTCATGTACACTAATTAGAACAAATTAAAAGAATCTTTAAAAAAGAGGATACAAAAGGGCTGGGGCTTTAGTTCAGTGTCAGAGCACTTGGGTTCCATCCTTAGCACTGCATAAAAATAAAAAAATAAAGGCATTCTTTCCGTACATAACTACAAAAAAATTTTTTTAAGGTATAAAAAGCAAGAAGTAATGGTGAGTAGATGAAATGATAAATACCGAAGAAAATCTGAAAGTAGTGATGATAGAGAAAATGATGTTGTCAAATTTGTGTTAAAGTTTTTTAAAAAAAAGCACTAAAATAATAAATTTTAGCAGAATGTGGGTCATGAGGAGATGAAGATGGTTAAAATGTTCTTAAGGCCTGGAACTTTCTTAGGAGCTGGTAATACAACAGTGGACAAAGAAAAACAATACCCCAGCCCATGGAACTTACATTCTTAAGTATTATTTAAGAATCATTAACTCAAGAATTTATTACATATTTATGATAATATTTCAAGGTTAACACTGATTTTTTTAAGTCAAAAAAATAAAAAGTTCAATTAATCCAAAATAAAACAAAGAGGAAAAAGTAAGCATTGAAATACATTGTGCATGAAATACAAAGAGGAGAGAAATAAGTCCAAATGTGTTGGTGATCACTATTACCACCAATTGAAAGAATTTATCAACCTCCTTTCAAAAACCTGCTCCATGCTACTGAGATAATTAAAAAATGATGTGCAACTGTATATCATAGGACCATATTATCTATATTTGTCAACCTATTGATACTTCAGGTTACCCAGAAAAATATCGTTCTCTCCTACTGTGGGTGTGTTTTGTTTTTAATCTGATTTTCAATGGTTTTAAAATTTACTTGCATTGTTTCAGTTTGAGAGGATTTATTGAGAGTGTGCACACTGAAGTGATAATCTAATGAATTTTTGTTAGTCTCAAAGATTTATGAATTTTTCCTATGGGATTTTTTTCCTTTTAAATGATTTTATCAGTACATAACAGTGGGATTTATTGTGGTATGTTTGTACATGCACACGGCATGATTTGGCCTGTGTCATTCCCCACACATCCCCTTCCCCTCCCCTCTGCCCTCTCACGTCACCTTTCTTTACTGACCTTATTTCTATTTTCACGAAATTCCTTTTCTTTCTGTTTATTTTTTGTTTGTTTGCTTGTTTTTCTCTCTAGTTTGCTCGTATGAGAGAAAGCTTTTAGAGTCTGGTTTATCTCATTTAACATGATGTTCTCTAGTTCCATTTATTTTCCTATGAATGCCATCACTTTGTTCTTTACTGCTAAGCAAAACTCTACTGTGCATATAGACCACTTTTTATTTAACCATTCATCCGCTGATGGACACCTAGGCTGGTTCCATAATTTGGCTATTGTCTATGACACTAGTTTTTGAGCCTAGTCTCAGCTTATGGAGTTAAACATTGCTTTCTTTTGTTTTAACACTCTCAAAGATTTTAATTTTTATGAAGGCAGCATGAAATGAATTGACAAGTTCACTCTCATTCTTGTGGATAATGTTTCTTTGTTTTTCAGTATTGCAAACTTTAAATGGCAATATGAGAAAGAAAATGTGTAAATACAATTACTTGTTTTCACCAACTAATCACCAGAGGGCACCAAAGGACCACTTATCAGCAAAAAAAAAAAAAAAAAAAAAAAGTATTTCAGAAAAACACCATAATGATGGTGCACTGAATTTTCCAAACCTTTTCACAAGAACACAGCAGGCCAGCATGAATTTCCGCATCATGAAAGTAAACTGAAATGCTCAAGGTATACTTTCTGGATACATTTTTTAATGTAAATAAATCTTAAAACCAAGAAACATGAAAAATTGTATTGCTGAAAATTGCTTCTTGCTCTGGTGACTTTACAATGAATGAAAAATATTTCTTTTACAAAGAAAATGATTCTTCTACGCTATCTCGCCAGTCATCTAAGTGCATTGGATGTACTTGCCTCTTTGTAAAGCTCGTGGAGGCTCAGTGTCTTTCTTCTATTGACAAGTTCCTTCATTGTGTGACTTATACTCAGAACTACTTGAATTGTTTATTGGAAAATGTCAGGTGACCACCAAATTTTTAGAGTAAAAAGTGAGACGATGATACATAGTAGGTTTAGATATGAGGTGTCCCCAAAAAAGCTCACATGTGAGACAACACAAGAACGTTTAGAGGTAAAAATGACTGGGTTACAAGAGGTTCAACCTAATCAGTGCATTGATCCCCTGATAGGGATTAACCGAGTGGTGGGGTGTGGCTGGAGGAGGCAGGTTCCTGAAGGTATGCTTTGGGGTATATATTCTGTCCTTGTTGAAGGAGTGCACTCAAGTGCCCATTTTCTCTCTTCTCTCTTCTCTCTTTTCTCTTCTCTCTCTCTCTCTCTCTCTCTCTCTCTCTCTCTCTCTCTCTCTCTTTCCCTCTTTCCCTCTCTCTCTCTCTCTCTCTCTCTTTCCCTCTTTCCCTCTCTCTCTCTCTCTCTTTCCCTTCCAGCCCTTCCTGGTTTGATGTCTTGAGCTGCTTCCTTCCACCCCACTCTTCAGTCATGATGTTCTGCCATACTTTGGGCCCAGTGGAATCAGCCATCTATGGACTTAGACCTTTGAAACCACGAGCCCCCAAATTAACTTTTCCTCCTCTAATTGTCCTTATCAGGTCTTTTGGTCACAGCAGGAAAAAAAAAAAAAAAAAAAAGACTAAAACAGTAGGTGAATACTAACTAGTACATGCCATTACTTATAGTGAAGAATTTCCTGACTCTAGAGCTAGCTGGACCAGTGCTCAGAACACATTACATTACGGTCTCACCTTTAACTAAATTTCCCAAACTCGTTGTTTTTTTTTTTTCACTTCATCACACTTGTAACTTACCCCTTGAACACTTTGAGAACTCTCTTGCTTCAGGGTCTGACTCTTGCTGTGACCTCCGCTGGGATTTCCCTTTTGTCTGATATGCATGTGGTTTCTTTTCTCATCTCTTTCAGGGATCATCTTAGGAAAGAATAGGAAAGAAGTTTCTCCCCACCCCCTCATTTAAACTAGCACCCCAACACTCCTTACTGCTTTCTCAGATTACTTTCTCCATAGTACTTATGACATAAAATGTATTTTACTTTGTGTTTGCTAGAGATTTCTCTTCTCTAACCTGTAAGCTCCATGAGAGCAGGAACTTTTCTGCTATGGTCACTTCTTTGTCTCTAGTAACTCGAATAATTTCAGGGAAATAGAAGCTCAATATATTTGTTGAATGATGAATCCCAAGAATATTGTGACAGATCATGTTTCTACAATCACCTACCACATACTAAGTAGCTGATAAATTACAGTTGTTATTATGAATTTTTTTTTGCTCCAAATTTCTCCTTTCTTATTACTGTCTGAAATAGACTTTTTTTTCCTTTCTTTCTTTCTTTCTTTTTTTTTTTTTTTCTTTGAACAAGGAGTCTTGAAATTAATTTACTAGGAAATGATCACTATTCAACTCTAGGCCTACAAAGTTCCCAGACTACTGTTTTCTGATCCCAAAGAAACAATGTGGAGGACTCAACAGAGAGCTTTTGAACACTTTATTACTCACACACTCCTTAGTGGAGGCAGGTGGGGGTACCATGGAGGGCTGCACTGTGCCTACAAGCAAGGGAGATACATGGGATTCGTTGCACCTCCATTGTGCAGATGGATTTCTTCAGGGGTTTAGCACCAAGGTCTCTGTTTTGATCTCAACCTGAAGACAGGGCACAAGAGAAGTGACCAACTTCCTCTTCCACTTCATTATCACATTCTTTAAAGTCCTTCTTACCTTGCTGCCAGGAACAACAAGCTTTCCTAAACATTGCCTAGTAGTAACTTCAACAATCACCAGTTTTTTAAAAGAAACAGAAGAATAAGTAGCATATCTCCATCCAAGTATTATTTTGTGAAACTTCAATGCCTTTTTGTGTGGTATGAGTGTGTTACGAAAGAAAAATGATGGACAGAGATCTACCATCTTCATAGGTTCTTTGAGAAAGTTTTTGGGTCCTCTCTGTTGGGAGGGAAGTGACCAATTCAGGAGGACTTAGATAGTCTCTCTGGCCTTGATTAGCAATACAAACCAAGTAATGCAGCTCACCTGTCTCATTTTATATGAACTTTGCTGATATCATCCAAGACTTGGTACTTAATGAAGCTCAAAATGTATTTCATAGGAAGAAATAGGTATGCTCATCTGTTGTAATAACACTGTGGACAGTTTTTATGTTTCCCCTCAGAGTCAGGCTTACCAGTTCGTGAGTCATGAGATGCTTAACAGCATTCCACTACAACCAGTTACCCTAAACTCAAACACAGCAATGAAGCTCCTTAGTGTTTTCATCAACTGCAAGAATTCTCAGCCACTTAGGAGCCCAAACTTTCTTGCCCACTGCACCCACTGGAGAATCTTGGCTAAGGACTTCAATGTGACAAGTGACAATGTTTTCACTCTACCTCCCCCCACTCTAAGATGTTTATTCTGTGATTAACAATCCTTGCAATTGCAATACGTTATTTTCAACTCTACGACAACTGGGGAAATTTTAAAAGCAGGGCTGAGAACACCTCAGTTCACTGTAAAACAAAACAGAACTCCAAAGGAAGTGTTTTAAACAATTGTCTGTATTACCATAACTTATCCCAATTTATAATTAAAATACTGCAAACCAATAAGATAACATAAAATTTATAGGCTTGAAGAGCCACTTTATTTAAAAAAAAATATTCAGAAATACAATAAACACATGAAAAAAGCTAACATTTTAGCAATCAGGGAAATGAAAATTATAACCAAAATAAGATACCACTGGACATTCATTTGCTTGCCATAAACTGAAGTTGGCAAACCAAAATGTAAGCAAAGTCTAAGCAAAGAGAGTTCATACCTAGAAAAACCACTTCAAGAAAGTCTGGCAATATAAAGATGGTGGTATTGAAATCCTCAAACCTCAGAAATTTCCAATCTCCGCTATATATGGAGAGCACTGATCTTTAAATAAGAGAAGCAGGAAACTTTGTACATGGGAATAGACTGCTTTATGGAAATCAGCTCTGCTCTCTCCTATATTCTTTTTCTAAACTAATCTGGCTGACGGTGCCCAGGCATGATGTCCTCTTCCATCTTCCCTTCTCAATCACCCTTCTTGGGAGAAAGACACACCTCATCCAGAATCTTTCTACGTGCATTGCTACAAGGGAATAAATCTAGGGACAAACAGATAAGTTGACAATTCCATTAATAAAAAACACCATAAATTATCCCATCTTGATTCCATCTCATCAAGAGTTGCATTTAACAATTAATAAAACTTCCACTACAATTACTGATCAGTTGTATTGATAATTACAGAAATAACTTAGTCCAGAATAATTCCTAAACACTTCAAATGTTTGGGTACCAGGAAATGAAAAGTTCAAGTCCAATTTCGGTATGTAATTTTGTTGCCGAGAACTGTGGTAGAGTTATCAATAAGACTTAAAAGTACTTTCTATACTATTACCCATTAGAATTAGATTTTGTTGGGGCGATCCAAGATGGCAGACTAGAGGGTGACCACATCTCCAGTCACTCCAGAACCCAGGATTCAAGAAGGGGAGGCATTGAGAGACTCGGACTAAAATAGAGCCACGGGGTGAGTCTCCCCCACCCGGTGAAGCTTGGCCCAGGTGGCAGGCCTGGATACGGGGGGCTTATTAGAGGAGGGCAGGGCAGCTAGAGTCTTCCCCAGGCAGCCCTGCACACTCCGGCAGTGGGCTCCTCCCACAGGGCCAGATTCTCCAGCTTCTTGGAGCAGGCCCCACAGTGAGAGCCTTGCTGCACAGAACCAGCTCCAAGTCTCTAAGCCATCGTGGTGAGTTCCAGCCTGCAGGTTGCTTCAAGGACCAGGACAGGGCAACCACGGACTTCCCCAAGCAGCCCGGCTCCCTCCGGCAGAAAGCGCCCTTCTAGGCTAGCTTCTTGGAGCAGACTGCCCAGGGAGAGCCTTTCTACACAGAGCCAGCCACAGTCCCCAAGCCAGTGGAGACCTCCGACCCACAAGCAGCCTCTGGGACCAGGGCAGGGCAGCCAGAGACCTCTCCAGGCGGACCTGCCCCCCGGGCCCCACGGCTGCAGGCTTTTTCCACGGGGCGATCCAAGATGGCGGACTAGAGGGTGGCTGCATCTCCAGTTGCTCCAGAACCCAGGATTCAAGAAAGGGAGGCATTGAGAGACTCAGACTAAAATAGAGCCACGGGGTGAGTCTCCCCCACCCGGTGAAGCTCTGCCCAGGTGGCAGGCCTGGATTCGGGCGGCTTATTAGAGTAGGGCACGGCAGCTAGAGTCTTCCCCAGGCAGCCCTGTGCACTCCGGCGGTGGGCTCCTACCACACAGCCAGCTTCTCAGAGCAGGCCCCCCAGTGAGAGCCTTTCCACACAGAGCCAGCTCCAAGCCCTGGAACCAGTAGCGGGCTAGGGGCAGCTTTCTTCAGAAGCACTGCATTATCAAGTTACTCCAAGACTTCAGGCTACTGAAGGCTGGGAGGTGATACACTGGAAATCTACAGGGACACTATAAGCAAGTAGAGGAAATCTGCAATATCACAGAGTCCCACTGACATCTAACCAGTATGAGAAAACAAGGGAAGAAAATGTCCCAAACTAACCTACATACTATATCAATAAAACCCAATGACAGCACGGCAGAAGAAATGTCAGAAAGGGAGTTCAGAATGTACATAATTAAAACAATCAGGGGAGCAAACGAGGAGATGAAAGTGCAAATGCAGGCATTAAATGATCGCACCAATGAACAGTTAAAAGAGCAAATACGGGAAGCAAGAGATCATTTCAATAAAGAGTTAGAGATACTGAAAAAAAAAACCAAACAGAAATCCTTGAAATGAAGGAAACAATAAACCAAGTTAAAAACTCCATAGAAAGCATAACCAATAGGACAGAACACCTGGAAGACAGAACCTCAGACATTGAAGACAAAATATTTAATCTGGAAAACAAAGTTGACCAAACAGAAAAGATGGTAAGAAATCATGAACAGAATCTACAAGAATTATGGGATATCATGAAAAGGCCAAATTTAAGAATTATTGGGATTGAGGAAGGCTTAGAGAAACAAACCAAAGGAATGAACAATTTATTCAATGAAATAATATCAGGGAATTTCCCAAATCTGAAGAATAAAATGGGAAACCAGCTACAAGAGGCTTATAGGACTCCAAATATACAAAATTACAACAGACCCACACCAAGGCACATTATTATGAAAATACCTAACATACAAAATAAAGACAGAATTTTAAAGGCCGCGAGAGAAAAGAATCAAGTTACATTCAGGGGCAAACCAATAAGATTATTATCAGCAGATTTTTCATCCAGACCCTAAAAGCTAGAAGGACCTGGAACAACATTTTTCAAGCCCTGAAAGAAAATGAATGCCAACCAAGAATCTTATACCCAGCAAAACTTACTTTCAGATTTGATGATGAAACAAGATCCTTCGATGATAAACAAAAGCTAAAGGAATTTACAAAAAGAAAGCCGGCACTACAGAACATTCTCAGCAAAATGTTCCATGAGGAAGAGATGAAAAACAACGATGCAAATCAGCAACAGGAGGAACTGGCCTAAAGGAATAGCCAAATAAAGGAGAAACCAAATCATGTCAAAAAACAAAAATGAGTCAAATGACTGGGAATACAAATCATATCACAATAATAACCCTGAATGTTAATGGCCTGAACTCATCAATCAAAAGACATAGACTGGCAGATTGGATTAAAAAGAAAAATCCAACAATATGCTGCCTGCAAGAGACTCACCTCATAGAAAGAGATATCCATAGACTTAAGGTGAAAGGATGGGAAAAAACATATCATGCATACGGACACAGCAAAAAAGCTGAAATTTCCAACCTCCTTTCAGATAATGTGGACTTCAAGCCAAAACTAGTCAGAAGGAATAAAGGAGGACATTACATACTGCTTAAGGGAAGCATAAATCAGCAAGACATAACAATCATAAATATCTATGCCCTGAACATTGGCTCATCCATGTACGTCAAACAAATCCTTCTCAATTCCAGAAATCAAATAGACCACAACACAAAAATACTAGATGATTTTAACACACCTCTCTCACCGCTAGATAGATCACAAACAAACAAAAATTGAATAAAGAAACCATAGATCTCAATAACACAATCAACAATTTAGACTTAACCGACTTATATAGAATATACCATCCAACAAAGAAAGAATACACTTTCTTCTCAGCAGCACATGGATCCTTATCTAAAATAGACCATGTTTTATGCCACAAAGCTACTGTTAGCAAATACAAGAAGATAGAGATACTACCTTGTATTTTATCAGATCATAATGGATTGAAATTAGAAATAAATGACAGAATAAAAAACAGAAACTTCTCCAATAACTAGAGATTAAATAATACACTATTATATGATGAATGGATTATAGAAGACATCAGGAGGGAAATAAAAAAACTCTTAGAAGTAAACGAGAACAAAGACACATCATATCAAAATCTCTGGGACACTATGAAAGCAATAGTTAGAGGAAGATTTATTTCATGGGGCGCATTCAACAAAAGAAGTAGAAATCAACCAATGAACAACTTAACACTACAGCTCCAAGCCCTAGAAAAAGAAGAGCAGACCAACACCAAAAGTAGTAGAAGACAGGAAATAGTTAAAATCAGAGCCGAAATCAATGAAATTAAAACAAAAGAAACAATCAGAAAAATTAACAAAATAAGTAGTTGGTTCTTTGAAAAAATAAACAAAATTGAGAAACCCTTGGCCACACTAACGAAGAGAAAGAGGGAGAAAACTCGAATTATTAAAATTTGGAATGAACAAGGAAATATCACAACAGACACGAGTGAAATACAAAACATAATTAGAAGCTATTTTGAAAATCTATACTACAACAGAACAGAAAACCTTGAAGACATCAGCAAGTTTCTAGAGACATATGAATTACCTAAACTGAATGAAGAGGACATACAAAATTTAAATAAATCAATTTCAAGCCATGAAATAGAAGAGGTCATCAAAAGCCTACCAACAAAGAAAAGTCCGGGACCAGATGGGTTCTCAGCCGAGTTCTACAAAACCTTTAAAGAAGAGCTCAATCCAGTACTTCTCAAAGTATTCCATAAAATAGAAGAGGAGGGAACCCTCCCAAACTCATTCTATGAAACCAATATCACTCTGATACCTAAACCAGACGGAGACACATCGAGGAAAGAAAATTTCAGACAATATCCTTAATGAACATCGATGCAAAAATTCTCAACAGAATTTCAGCAAATCCATACAAAAAATATATTAAAAAGATAGTGCACCACGATCAAGAGGGTTTTATCCCAGGGATGCAGGTTGGTAAAACATCCGGAAATCAATAAATGTCATTCACCATATCAATAGACTAAAAGTTAAGAATCACATGATTATTTCAATAGATGCAGAAAAAGCATTCGATAAAATGCAGCATCCATTCATGCTCAAAACACTAGAAAAAATTGGGGCAGTGGGAACATTCCTTAATATTGTAAAGGCCATCTACACTAAGCCCATGGCCAATATCATTCTAAATGGTGAAAAACTGAAACCATTCCCCCTAAAAACTGGAACAAGGCAGGGATGCCCTCTTTCACCACTTCTATTCAACATCGTTCTTGAGGCTCTAGACAGAGCAATTAGACAAATCAAAGAAATTGAAGAGATACGAATTGAAAAAGAGGAACTCAAACTATCCCTGTTCGCTGATGACATGATTATATATTTAGAGGAACCTGGAATTTCCACCAGAAAACTCTTAGAACTCATAAGTGAATTCAGTAAAGTAGCAGGTTACAAAATCAATGCTCATAAATCCAATGCATTTTTATACATAAGTGATGAATCTTCAGAAAGAGAAATTAGGAAAACTACCCCATTCACAATAGCCTCGAAAAAAAAAAAATACTTGGGAATCAATCTCACAAAAGAGGTGAAAGACCTCTCAATGATAACTACAGAACACTAAAGAAAGAAATTAAAGAAAACCTTAGTAGATGGAAAGACCTTACAGAAATAGAGCAAGCAATTATGAAATTCATCTGGAAGAATAAGAAACCCAGAATAGCTAAAGCAATCCTCAGTAGAAAGAGCAAAGCAGGGGTATCGCAATACCAGATCTTCAACTCTATTACAAAGCAATAGTAACAAAAACGGCATGGTATTGGTACCAAAATAGACAGGTAGATCAATGGTACAGAATAGAGGACATGAACACAAACGCAAATAAATACAATTTTCTCATACTAGACAAAGGTGCCAAAAATATGCAATGGAGAAAAGATAGCCTCTTCAACAAATGCTGCTGGGAAAACTGGAAATCCATATGCAACAGAATGAAATTAAACCCCTATCTCTCACCCTGCACAAAACTCAACTCAAAATGGATCGAGGACCTCGAAATCAGACCAGAGACCCTGCATCTTATAGAAGAAAAAGTAGGTCCAAACCTTCAACTTGTTGGCTTAGGATCAGACTTCCTTAAAAGGACTCCCGTAGCACAAGAAATAAAAGCTAGAATCAACCACTGGGATAGATTCAAACTAAAAAGCTTTCTCTCAGCAAAGGAAACTATCAGTAATGTGAAGAGAGTGCCTACAGAGTGGGAGAAAATCTTTGCCACTCATACTTAAGATAGAGTGCTAATTTCCAGAATCTATAAAGAACTCAAAAAACTCTACACCAAGAATACAAATAATCCAATCAACAAATGGGCTAAGGAAATAAACAGCCACTTCACAGAAGAAGATGTACAAGCAATCAACAGATATATGAAAAAATGTTCAACATCTCTAGTAATAAGAGAAATGCAAATCAAAACTACACTAAGATTTCATCTCACCCCAATTAGAATGGCGATTATCAAGAACACAAGCAACAATAGGTGTTGGCGAGGATGTGGGGAAAAAGGTACACTCATACATTGCTGGTGGGGTTGCAAATTAGGGCAGCCACTCTGGAAAGCAGTATGGAGATTCCTCAGAAAGCTTGGAATGGAACCACCATTTGACCCAGCTATCCCACTCCTTGGCCTATACCCAAAGGACTTAAAATCAGCATATTACAGAGATACAGCCTCATCAATGTTCATAGCTGCTCAATTCACCATAGCCAGATTGTGGAACTAACCTAGATGCCCTTCAGTTGATGAATGGATAAAGAAACTGTGGCATATATATACAATGGAATATTACTCTGCCATGAAGAATGATAAAATCATGGCACTTGCAGGCAAATGGATGAAATTGGAGAATATCGTGCTAAGTGAGATAAGCCAATCTCAAAAAGTAAGGGATGAATGATCTCGCTGATAAGCAGATGAGGACATATAATGGGGGGTAGGAGGGGTTAGTGTTAGGGTTAGGGTTAGGTTTAGGGTTAGGGATAAGGAGAGTGGTAAGAATGGAGGAAGGAAGGACTGTATAGAGGGAAAAGTGTGGTTGGAGGGGTGGGGGGAGGGAAAAAAGAAACAATGAATCAAACAACATTGCCCTATGAAAATTTATGATTTTTAATTTAAAAAAAGAATTAGTTTTTGTTGGAGAAGAGAAATGTACTTATGATTTGAAAGAGAAAGGGATATAATAAAATTTTTAAGCATTAGGAGAGAATTTGTTCTTTAGAAAATGAACTTTTTTGAGTATCAAAATATTATGGTATTTAAATTCCTCTAGATACATTTCATATATTGCTAAAAGTAATGCAAAAAAGGGTGACAGTTTGTATTTTAAAATGTAGATATTTATAACAATGCCAAAATTGATTATTTTAATATGATGAAAAATTTCTGATGCTCAATAATATTTGTATTTTTTCAAAAAATGTATTGTATTCGCCAAAAAAGTTGAAGATTCATTTCTTAGAGAAACAAACACATATACCAGGCTACCTAAACAAGAATATTCACAGTAAATGTTCATCAGTAAGAAAACAAGTAAATCAATTATGCCTTCTATAGATTGCTACAAATGACAATATAACAAGGGATCTTTTGCTTGACAGTGAAAATGAACAAACTACAGTTTTATACAAAGACATAAAAGAATCATTTAAATTCAATGCTCAGCAAAGGTAGCAGGACACAAAAAAAAAATTCCTATAATAACAAAACTAAACTACATAGCTTAGAAATGTGACTCTTGAAGGTTCCAGCAGTTTCCATGAATCCTACTGCTCTTCAGTGTCTCAAAATGAACAATGCTTCCAATCTGAATTCTGGAATGCATTCTGTAGACTTAAGGAGTATATCTTAATCCAATCATTAGCCCTCATTTTTCTAACTTATTTTGTTTTGATTCATTGTACACAAATGGGGTACAAATTTCATTTCTGATTGCACATGAAGTAGAGTCATGCCATTTGTGTAATCATACATGTACATAGGGTAATGATGTTTGTCTCATTCCATTATCTATCCTTCCCCCTGCCCTCTCCCCACCCCTCGTTTCCCTCTACACAATCCATCCTTCCTCCATTCTTCCCTTACTCCCTCTGCCCCCGATTATGTATCAGCATATCAGAGAAAACATTTGGCTTTTGGCTTTTGGAATTGGCATATTTCACTTAGCATGATATTCTCCAAGTCCATCCATTTACTTGCAAATGCCATAATTTTATTCTTCTTTATGACTGAGTAATATTCCATTGTGTATATATACCACAGTTTCTTTATCCATTCATCTATTGAAGGGCATCTAGGTTGGTTCCACAATCTGGCTATTGTGAATTGAGATGCTATGAACATTGATGTGACTGTGTCACTGTATTATGCTAATTTTAAGTCCTTTGGGTATAGACCAAGGAGTGAGATAGCCAGGTCAAATGATGATTCCATTCCAAGTTTTCTAAGGAAACTCCATACTGCTTTCCAGAGTGGTTGTACCACCTTCTGATTTCACCACCAATTGTATGAGTGTACCTTTTTCCTCACATCCTCGCCAACACCTATTGTCACTTGTATTCTTGATAATCGCAATTCTAATTGGGGGTTCAGATGAAATCTTGGGATAGTTTTGATTTGCATTTCTCTTATTACTAGAGATGTTGAACATTTTTTCATATATCTGTTGATCACTTGTATATCTTCTGTGAAGTGTTTGCTCTGTTCGTTAGCCCATTTATTGATTGGGATATTTGTATTTTGGATGTAAAGTTCAAAGATGAACCAATTCCAATACTTCTCAAAGTATTACATGCAACAGAAAAGGAGGAAACTCTTCCAAACTCATTCTATGAAGCTAGTATCACCCTAATTCCCAACCAGACAAAGATATATCAAGGAAAGAAAACTAGACCAATATCCCTGATGAACATAGATGCCCAAATTCTTAAAAAATTCTGGCAAATCACATATAAAAACATAGTAAAAAGATAGTGTAGCATGATCAAGTGGGTTTCATCCCAGGGATGCAAGGTTGGTTCAACATCTAGAAATCAATAAATGTAATTCACCACATCAACAAACAAAGTTAAGAATCATAATTATTTCAATAGATGCAGAAAAAGCATTTGATAAAATATAGTATCCCTTCATGCTAAAAACAGAAAAAAATAGAGATAGTAGGAACATACCTCAACATTGTAAAGGCTATCGATGCTAAGCCCATGACCAACATCATTCTAAATGGAGAAAAAACTTAAAGCATTCCCTCTAAAAACTGAAACAAGACAGGGATGCCCTCTTTCACTACTTCTATTCAACATTATCCTTGAAATCTAGCCAGAGCAATTAGACAGACCAAAGAAATAAAAGGAATATGAAAATAACTCAAATTATCACTATTTGATTATGATGTGATTCTATATTTAAAGGATTCAAAAAATTCCACCAGAAACTTCTAGAACTAGTAAATGAATTCAGCAAAGTATCAGGATACAAAATAAATCTAAAACATTTCTATTCATAAATGATGAACCCTCTGAAAGAGAAATCAAAACAGCCTCAAAAAAATGCTTGACAATCAATCTAACAAAAGAGGTGAAAGACCTCTACAATGAAAACTACAGAACACTGAAAAAGAAATTAAAGAAAACCTTAGAAGATTGAAAGATCTCCCATGTTCTTGGATAGGCAGAATTAATATTGTCAAAATGGCCATACTACCAAAATTGCTATACAGAGTCAGTGCAATTCCAATTAAAATCCCAATGACATACCTCATAGAAATAGAGAAAGCAATCATAAAATTCATTTGGAAAAATAAGAGACCCAGAATAGCTAAAGCAATCCTTAGGAGGAAGAGTGAAGCAGGAGGTATCGCAATACCAGAACTTCAACTATACTACAGAGCAATGGTAACAAAAACAGCATGGTATTGGCACCAAAATAGACAGGTAGATCAATGGTACAGAATAGAGGACAAGGAAACAAATCCACATAAATACAGTTATCTCATAGCAGACAAAGGTGCCAAAAACACACAATGGAGAAAGATAGCCTCTTCAACAAATGGTGCTGGGAAAACTGGAAATCCATATGCAGCAGAATGATACTAAACCCCTATCTCTCACCCTGCACAAAACTCAACTCAAAATGGATCAAGGACCACGGAATCGGACCAGAGACCCTGCACCTAATAGAAGAAAAAGTAGGCCCAATTCTTCATCATGTCAGCTTAGGACCAGACTTCCTTAGCAAGACTCCCAAAGCACAAGAAATAAAAGCAAGAATCAATAAATGGAATGGATTCAAACTAAAAAGCTATTTCTCAGCAAAGGAAACAATCAACAATGTGAAGAGAGAGCCTACAGAGTGGGAGAAAATGTTTACCACACACACTTCAGATAGAACACTGTTCTCCAGAATTTATAAAGAACTCAAAACATTAGCCCTCATTGATGCAAGAAATGGACTTGTTTTTATAAACCATTAAGACGTTCCTACTGTTCATCATGGCAGCAAAACTAAAAAATATGATACAGCATAGGTGGCAAAGCTTTCGAGTAAAGCAAGAAAATAATTCATACAAAAGTGAAGACAGTGAAGCAGAGGTCCTGTTCCAGAAGCATGGGGTGGGAGGGTTGGGGTAGTAGTGCTAATCTAATCATTGGAGTAGTACTTACAGAGGCACATGCTTATAATTATTCATTAAACTCTATAAAAATATCTCATGCACTTTTCTGTATTTCTTTTTTACTCATTAAAAGGGTAAAAAAGATGTAAAAGACATAAGCTCATAAAGATTTGATTATCCTTTTCCTAATCCATTTCAAATATATAATTATTCTGTATCCCTCTCCTTCCATTATTTAACATTAAGCATTTATCACCAAGAGATACCACTACAACATTTTTACAGGAAATGAATTAATAAACGAATTCATTTATTCTTGGAAAATTTGTTAAGCAATGTTCTGAAATGCCTATCTTATATCAGACAAAACACCTGTGTAAACCAATATATAGTCAGCCCTTCATATCTGCAGGTTCTGCATCTGTAGATCCAACTGACTGCATTTCAAAAAATTTGAAAAAATAGTCTCCTTGTTGTTGACCTGTACTATGCAGCTGGATCTACAATGACTGTCTACTGAAAAAAACGTACAGACATTTTACCTATTATTGAACAGCTCCTTACATAGCATGTACATTGTATTAGATATCATAGGTGATCTTCAGATGATTTAAAGTGTAAAGTAGGATGCACATAGGTCATACATAAATACTATGATATTTTCCATAAGGGACTTGAATATCTTCAAATTTCTGCAGGAGTTCCTTAGTAATCAATCTCCCAAGGACATTTAGGGTCGACTGCACATAAAATTTATTGACCACACTCTCATTTTCTTGCCTTTTATTAATTCAATTCACTCAGCAAATATGTATTGTGTTCTAAAATAAAACAGAAAAAAAAAACTCCCTATCATGAAACTAACAATCAATTAAAGTGTGTGAGTATGTGTGTTGTGTGTGTGTGTGTGAGTGTGTGTGTGTGTGTGTATAAAATCAGTCTCAGGTGGCAATAAGAGCAATAAAGAATGACACTGGCAAAGTAAAAATAATAATAATAATAATAATAATATCCCATAAAAAAGAAATCAGGGCAAACCCTGCAGCAGGAATTTTCTTGGCAAGTTTGAGGATAGAAAGGAAGTTAGCAGTGACTGCAGCATGTGCATATGGTGGTGTGATTTCAGTGAAACAAACTTTGTTTATGTTTCTTTTATCAAACCTATGGTGGTCCCAGCAGTTTTGACAAGTCCCAAATGTTTAAAATTACCTACACATAACTGAGTCACACTCCAGGTATCCCTTCCAAGTCCCAACATGGGCAACTGTGGATTAACGCTAACACTGAGCAGAATTTAGAAAGAGATCCTTTGCATATCTGAATTGAATCAGGTGATTTAAATAGCATCAATAGCCTGGGGAGGAGGGATAGGGAAAATCTAAACTAGTTGTTTTAGTCAATTTTGTGTCCTGACATTGTGATCAAAAACCTGGCAAGAATAATTTTAGAGAAGGAAAAGTTTATTTGGCATTCATAGTTTCAGGAATCTCAGTCCATAGACAGCCTACTCCATTGTTCTGGGCCTGAGATGAGGCAGAACGTCATGGCAGAAGAATGTGGAGGAAAGCAGTTCAGGACATGACAATCAGGAAGTGAGTTCTGCTCTCTCCAGGGACAAAACAGAAAGCCCCCAAAGCATGCCCGCAGTGACCTATCTCCTCCAGCCACACTCTACCTGCCTACAGTTACCATCCAGTTAATCCACATCAGTAAATCAATCCACTAATTAAACCACACCTCATAATCTAATCTTTTCACCTCTGAATGTTCTTGCATTGTTTCACACATGAGCTTCTGAGGGACACCATATACCCCATATACACCAAATATAACACTGCACAAGAAAAAAATAAGTTCTGGATAGAACAGAAAGATTGGCTGTATATGCCCAATACAAGTTAGACCCTTAACCCATAAAATCTATTATGTATATCTTCAGAAAAACCTAAATGCTTACACACTACAGACAAGATACAGAAAAATATTTAAAAATTCTCACAATCAGTTCATTATTCCCTACTGAGCTATTACAGGATGGTCAATTTAAGCTGGTAAACATAAGCAAAAAATAGAATAAAGCAAAGCAAGATTTATGCTTCCTGCCTAACATATGGTTGTTTCTGAGAAGTGATTATTCTATAGACTGTGATTCCAGTATGCCCCTCATATCTGTGCAAGGCTGTGCAATTCATTCTCACCCCTGGAATACGTTTGTGGTGTGATACTACTGGGTCAAGCCAACCAATCAGGTGAGCCTTCTCTACTCTTATCTTCCAACCCAGATCAGATAGCTTGAAGTGAAAAATTGTAAACCCTGGGGTCATAGACACAGATGGAAGGCACCTGGCCCTATAGCACACCACATCAAAGCTGTCTGAACAACTACACTTGTTCCTTGAATCAGCATAAATAAACCCTTGTTTTCTTAAGTCCCTGAGATTTTTATGTTGTCTATTATGGCCCTTGATTTATTTTAACTGAGTGTTTATTATGTCCTCAAATGTTGAGCTGAGAGTAACTATCAGTAGCAATTTTTTTCTTCTAAACTGGCATTTGCAAACTTTTAATAAAAGGTATGATTCCAACAAGATTATTAATAGGTCTGAGTTGTCTGTGCATATACAGCATTAACAGCACTAAGGGAATTCTTAGAGCAGCAGCAGAGGCTGCACAATGGGACAAGCCCCAGACTTCTAAAATAAACCTGAGAGATGCCCACACGACTTTGAGAAGACTCTCAGGATCCAATTCCCTTAAATAACTTTGTTTTGGATCCCTCAGTGCATCTCAGAACATTCCTCCTCCTCACCCACAGCCAGTAGATTCCCTCCCACTCTGTACTAATTCATTTACCAGGGAGGCTACAACCATTTCAAGTCCCTAAAAAAATTCCCTAAAAGGGAATGAGGCTTAGAAACACAGAAACAGTAGCCTTTATAAGAGCAGAGGCTCTTTTGTATTAAATAGATACTTCTATAGTCAGCCCTTCTACTTTTCAATTCCCAGATGCCTAATTCCAACTACACTCACAGATGAACAAATAGGATTATTGCAGGGCAGACGCTGCCCTAAAACTGAGGTAGCTCAGAGGTCTCCCCATCTTACCAGTTCTGACTCTTGCAGTTATGCCAACATTTCAAAGGATAGGAAAAGAGAATCCTCTCAAGGGACAGAATGAGTCATCTCAGGAGGACCAGATACTCCTGCTGCCTTTCAGCTTTGTTGGAGGTCCCAAGGAAGTTTCCAGGGTCGCACCCCTATGTACACTTGACTTTTGACTGACTGCAGGATGACATCAGGCTTTCAAGTTTCCACTGTGCATGCCAACTCCAGGTCTCTTTGGTCCATGCTAATTCATTATAAATGGAACCTGTTCTTACAGATTTTATGGTTGGGAGAACTAATTCTTATCTGAGTTCTGCGATCTAATCTGTCACAAAAGTCCCCCACTTAAGGATAACTTGGTTTCTTATGGGTATTCGAGCCTGCAGTTCTCCTGCAGATAACAGGTAGTCTGCTAAGGAACATAACTTGTCAACTTTACCGTTCAGCTTTTTAACTTGATGGCATCCCATTTATTAAGTTTTGGCTTTCTTTCTTGTTCTTTAGGGGTCTTGTTAAGGAAGATGGTTCCTGTGCCAACATGTTGGTGTGTTGGACCTACATTCCCTTCTAGCAGTTAGCTTCTGGTCTAATTCCTAGACCAGATTCCAGATCGAGTTGACTTTTGTGCATGGTGACAGGGAGGGGTCAAATGCCATTCTTCTACATATGGATACCCAGTTCTCCCAGCACCATTTGTTAAAAGACTATTTTTTCTCTCCAATGTATATTTTTGGTAGCTTTGTTTAGTATTGGATAACCATAGTTGTGGGTTTGTCTCTTCTGTTTTAGTGGTCTTTATGTCTGTTTTGGTGCCAGTACCATGCTGTTTTTGTTACTACAGCTCTGTAGTATCATTTGAAGTCCAGTATTATGATGCCAACATAGCTATTTTTCTCTCAGAACTGTTTTGGCTATTCTGGGTCTCTTATTTTTCCAAATCAATTTTAGTACTGTTTTTTTTTCTAGTTCTGTGAAGAATGTCATTGGTATTTTGATGGTGATTGCTTTGAATCTTTATAACACTTTTGGTAGTATAGCTATTTTGACAATATTAATTCTGGCTATCCAAGAACATGGAAGGTCTTTCCATCTTCTAAGGTCTTCAATTTCTTTCTTTAGTGTTCTATAGTTTTCATTGCAGAAGTCTTTCACCTCCTTTGTTAGATTAATTCCCAAGGTATGTGTGCTTAAGGATATTGTAAATGGTATAGTTTTCCTAATAATGGGCAAAAAAAAAACAGACACTTCTCAAAAGAAATGCAAATGGACAACAAGTATATGAGAAAATGGAAATGCAAATCAAAACACTGAGATATCATCTCACTGCAATCAGAATAGCAGTTGTCAAGAATACAAATAATATTGGCGAGGATGTGGAGAAAAAGTATGAAAAGTACTATGGAGATTGCTCAAAAAACTAGGAATGGAATCAGCATATGACCTAGTTATCCCACTCCTCGGTATATACCCAGATCTAAAGTCAGCATACTATAGGGATACAGCCACTTCAATGTTTATAGCACCACAATTCACAAAAGCCAAGCTATGGAACCAACCTAGATGCCCTTCAACAGGTGAATAAAGAAAATGTGGTACATATACACAATGGAGTATCACTCAGCCATAAAGAATGTCTTTATGGCATTTGTTGGTAAAGGATGAACTGGAGACTATAATGCTAAGTGAAATAAGCCTGTCCTAGGAAGTAAGATCAAATGTTTTGTCTGATTTAAGTGGAAGCTAGTCTAAAGTAAGGAAGAGAGTGAAAAAATGGGGAGGGGATTCCATCACAATCATGATCAGTGGAGTAGAAACAGGGGATTGAGGGGGAGGATGGACAGGATATAGGAGAAGTGTGGAATGAACCTGACCTAAATCCCCTACGTACATATATGAATAGACTATAGTTGCTCTCACCATTATATATATCCACAAGACACTAATTAAAAAAAAAAAAAGAAAAGAAAAGAAAAAGAAAAAAGAGCCTGTAAGCAAACAGGAGAAAGATCCATAAAAGGACCAGGGGAGGTAAGAAGGGGAGGGTAAACAGAAGTACTAGGTACTGAATTAGAGCAAATTACATCCCATGCATTTATATCAAAATGAATTTTAATGTGTAATACAAAGCAATAAAAAATAACCAGGTTCAGTGGTGGGTGCCTGTAATCCCAGTAGTTCAGGAGGCTGAGGCAGGAGGATCTTAAGTCCAAAGTCAGCCCTGGCACTTTACGAGCCCTGAGCAACTTATCAAGTCTCTAAATATAAAATTAAAAAGCGGTAGAGTTGTAGCCCAGTGGTTAAAATTCAAGCCCTGGTACCAGAAAAAAAAAAAAAAAAGGAATTATTTATAATTATATTAATGTAATTTTAAATTTTATAATTAATATAATTTTTTATTAAAATGCAGTGAATTATTATAGAATTATCCCCATAACCTCATGTTCCCATGGCTCATATCTGTCTGTTCCCTATTAGGATGTGTATAAATTACATGCACGAAAACATCCTTCGAGCTTAAGGTTTCTTTGGATATACTAAAGTATACTGATTGAAATGTTCTTTCTACACCAATATTTCATTCATCTCTACTGAAATCAGAATTATTTTAATACTTCACCTGGGGAGAGGCAAGAGAAAGTATCCTAAGGACTGACAAGAAACAACCAAAATGAAAAGCTAGCTGACCTCTTACATCCCTGACATATAAACTTAAAAAAAAAAAAAAAATTTACTCTAAATGCATAATTTTACCATTTTTATGGCATTTTGTCATTTCTTTTTTCTGCAAAATAGAATTTTTACAACTCAGTGGGTTAAGTGCAGTCAGATAATACATGTGTGGTAGCAGTTAAGCTAAATAAGTCAATAAGCCCAAGGATAGAAGCTAAATAAACACATCTGGCTTTCAGTCAGCTGTACGCTTTAACCCATTTCTTCCAGAGACATAAACAGGCATGTTTGTCTTCAAGTCAGGTTTGCTGGGATTTTAAAGTATTAAAGTAAAAAATTTACATATCAATCTTATCACCAGCCACCATCAATTTGCTTTCTTATTACCCAGGCCTTGAGCCCAGTGTAGTAATAATTAAAGTACAAGGTGGAGAAACACAGGCAGTGGATAAGCTAATATCAGCCAAAGAATAGTGCACTAGTTGCTTGGAATTCCATTATTTTTCCAACAGATTGTGGTGTATTGGGGGAGCTAACTTTGGACACAGCACACTCATTGAGGTGGCAAATATGAAGACTCTTAAATTTAACTGTGTTTACTCCTAACAAACACAGGTTCACTGTTGTGGGGAAGGGGGATAATCTCATGATATAAATGAACTGAGAGCATTTGAAGCTTGGCTTAAAATAGCATATTGCCATGGAGGGCAGTGGCACATACCTGTAATCCCAGCAGCTCAGGAGGTTGAGGCAGGAGGACCACAAGTTCAAAGCCAGCATTAGTAACTCAGTGAAGCCCTATGCAAATCAGCAAGACCCTGTCTCAAAAAGGGTTAGGGATGTGGCTCCATGGTTAAGCACCCCTGGGTTCAGTCCCTGGTAACAAAAATATATAAATAAAAATAATAATAAATAAAATCTATCTTCTGATGAAAGGCCTGGGACAACATAGGTCATCCCACTTGGAGCAAGAGCACTGGACTTGAGCTTAAAAGGAAGGAGGAAGGACAGTTCCATCTAACATCAGGAGGAGCTCAAGAATGAAAAAAAAGTAGCAGTTTCAAAGGAGAAAAAGTGTTCATTACAAGCAGTCCCCATGATTTGGCCATATCAGAAACACAATAGCTTCATTATCAGCATTTATTGGGTGCCTATCATGTACAAGGCACTATGCTAGGTACTGGGGAAAGTACAAAGATAAATCCGACAGCTTGCCCTCAAAGGGCTTACAGTCTAGTATAGGAGCATACAGTCTCTGAAGATAATTTAGGTATAATTAACTGCCTCCCCTCTACCCTGCCCCCAAAACTTACTAGACTTGGTTTTTTCCTTTTACGTTTCGTTCAGCAGCTTCACATAAAAAGCATAAATCTGAAAGTTTTTTTAAAATGCATACTTTTACTCATAAACAAAATTCATTTTCATTAGAAAAAATGCTGAGTATTTATTGCAATTATGAAAATCCTCAAACGTATGCTTTTTGGATTTTTTTCTTGTGAATCTGTATTTTTGAAGTAAACAATTTTCTAAATTGCATCAAAACATGCAACGACTTTTTGAAATAAACCCTTTAAACCACTGGCAGTTTCATGTAATGTACACAGCTCTCTGCTAAAGCAAGGAAAGCTTTTGAAATGGATAGATGTTGTGTTTATAATCAAAGTTCACAGCTTACGGGTTTTTTCCCCATAAATCCATTGTAAGTCAATTCAAAGTATTATAAAATAACAACTGTTAATTTATACAACCCAACTCCAAAGCTTTCAATTGGCTGGCCAGATCCACCAAAGAACTACAAAATAATTCTAGGAAAGGAAATTCGAAATGATCCATTTCCTCTCAGACCCTTAGGAATTTCTGAACTTTTTGTTATTTTCCTTTTGGCATAAACTAAATGAAATCAAATAAGTAAATAAAAAACACTGATTTAACCAGTTTGCCTAGGTTAAACTGCTAAAGGATGAGTGCTACATTTTAAAATTAAATTCATTCCTAACTAATTACTTTAAATAAGTATCCAGTAATTATCTTGTTTGCTCAAAATAATCTCCGAGCTCAGACATTTCTGGTCATACTTGGGTTGTTTTAATTCTGAAGCCTTGTGTCTTTGTAGAGACTTGATGAGACCTCTTTAATACACTGAGACCAAGAATATGGTTATCAAACTGAACACAAATCAAATTTTTAAAAAGTAGAATCATGATAAACTAATAAAGCTGTGCACACCCAAAAATTGAGTTCCTGAGACACAGGTTCCTTATTCCCATGTTGAAGCATTCTTAATCCTGAGCAGTTTCCCTTAGTTGAGTAAAAATGAAAAACTTTATCCACATTGTGCTGGTAGGGTCTATTTCTCTCTCCACCAAACTCCCCAAAAGGGGGCATATCAAATAAACAAACTGTAACTCAATTTCAATATTAACCTCTGCTAGAGTAATAGATCCACTCACCATAAAGGTATAATGCTATTAAACCAGAATATATGTCTGGTTAATATTTCAGGCTTACTGTGCAAGCCTTAATCACAACATTCCCAGTTTTTATAAGCTTTGACTTCTGCAGATTTTATGTTTACATGTCTAGTATTTGTACAAAATAAGTTAAATTCTGTAGATGTAAAATGTAACAGCAATAGTCAGATCAGTATGACTTATGTGCTAACCTTTCAATCACCTTCCCATCTTCACATTACTAAGATGCTTTTCTGTTCAATCTCTTGGCTGAACAGATAAAACAAATTTTATATACTTGTGTGAAGAATCACCATTTAACTAGTCCAATTCTTGTCATTTTACAGATACAGAAACCGAGACCCTGAAAAGTTTAATGAAAAAGCTGGAAGTCAAACCCCGTCTAGTATTCCTATTATAATTCTGACCTTTCTGCTGGTTTGAAAACTCATATGCACATGCTTTTACATGAACTGTACGACCACATATGATAGCTGTCAAAATGAATGTAACTAAACAGTGATGTATTTCATGAGGTAAACAAAACAATATTATTTAATTTAAACTATTCTTAGAAAATATTAGCCCTTTTTGGTTGCTGCTGATAGTGTAACTACAGTGTTTGGTCTTGCTTTTAAGAGTAATTTGCAGTTGCTACCTTTGAGGATGTTTATTTCCCCTCTACAGAAAACACAAATCATCTTAAATATGATCATATGCTCAATCATGTATTATGTATTTAATCTCTACATTATTTTCTCACACGTTTAGATTTTCTTATACCTTTAATACCAATAAAATGAATTTATGTGGAGAACGAGATATTACAACCATGTTAAGTTGTTGGCAACTTGAAAATTAGTTGCTTCCATACACGATGGGAATCCTCTTCTAGGAGTGATAGAAAAGGGTGTCCAGGATAATAAAATACATAATGACAATTATAAGTCAAATTTGATTAGTTTATAAACTGAGGTATAAGAGAAAGGATAAGCTTAAGAGTATCACAAGATTTGAGTTCAAGTTTAAACTTCATTCCTTGCTATTTGACTTTGGAGCAATTCAATAAACTTCTGGGTTTCAGTTTCTTGATCTGCAAAGAACTAACACTTGCACTACTTACTTCCTTGGTTATTGAGGCTAACATAAAACATAAGAGAGTGCTTTGTAAATGGAAAAGCACATTGCCAAATATTATTACTACTCCACTAATTATTAAAATGTGAGCCTATGGAAAACTGCAAATAATTACCACTTAGTAGCACTTGGCATGCTCACAAGAACAAACTTAACTCAAAGGATAAACCATGCAAAGATTTTCAACTTTCAATGGCAATGCTAAAGAAGTATACAAAGATACACAAAGGAACATTTTTAGAGATAGCACTAAAAGACACACATTTGGTTGACTTGAGACTTAAAAATGAGTTTGAATGATTTACAACATAGAAGAGGTATTTTAGTCTTTAAGTGGAGAAAGCTGCTATTCATCTAAGAAAAACACACATTATGGGTATCCTAAGACAAATGTAATAAAATTCTATCACTTTTGGCGTTTTTGTAAACCAGGCTTCTAACAAATAACTATATTAATTTTTCCAGTAATCTAACATACACTAAAAGAGATAAAAGAGAATGTCTACATCTAAGTCACAAACAATGTGAACTTGCATGAATGCCAAGCATAAAATTCAGAGTTCTTATGACTCTACAGGCACCTGAAAGTTTTAACAACCCTTCATGCTCATTTTATATTCCATAAATAATAATGGAAATACAGGGAATACTTCAAATATATAACAAGTTCTTATTATGTAGTTGCCTTTTTCTTATAAAACTCTGTTCTGAGGGCCTTCTTTCTGTTTTTAATGTTAAGTGTGAGTATTCTATTAATCTTTCCCTTCAAATATGCCTTTTGATGTTACTTCTTATACAAAAAAAAAAAAAAAAAAAAAACACCAAACAAAAAACCCACAAAGTAACAACCCAAAACAAATGAAGGTGCAAGGGAAGAGATAAATGAGATATAATTCATTAAGTATAAAAATATGTTGTTTCAAATTCAGAATAATTTAATAACTCTTCGTTATTTCATATGTATCTGGAAATGGGACAGATACATGTCCTGATCCTGTCACAAGAGGTAGAATTCCAGCATTTGGTACAACGTTCCAAGATAGGGTCAAAGTGACATTCCTGTTTCCCCTATAAAAAGATATAACAAACAGACATCAGTGAAAACACTGGTAGTCAATAAAAGCATTTTAAATCAAGCACTGAGGTGTCAAATGTTTTATAACTAGTTATTTCTAACAGGAATTCTAATCTGTAAACAGAATTATTTTCTTTTCTCATTTGAATTCCAAGGATAATGCTGAAAGACACTAGAATGACATTTGCAGGTATCCCTTAAAAACCAATCTAAACTTATTTACAGCTGCAGTTAATAACAACTACAAAGCTTACATGAGAAAGACACAGTGAATAAAAAATGAGACTTATATGATTTGAAGCCCAATTCTGTCATTATCTAGTTGTACAAACTGGAGCAAATCAAAATCTTTTATGGTCTGAAATTCTTATTTGTAAATATGGAGGTCTGGTTTGGTCAAAATAGCTCTTTTAAAATTCTTTCTGATAATACCTCAGAGTAAAACAGGTAAAAGGTAAAAATGATCTGGGAAGTCAATCACTAATTGCCTCATTCTGTATGAGAGCAAAAGTGAAGTTTAGAAAAGCCAAGAGAACCAATATTAGAAGCCTGAGTATCAATTCCTAGACCTAAGACACTGCTTTCTCATTAAGGTTTCTCTGACTCATGTTCAGAAAGCAGACCTTTAACTTGACAATCAGCACTACCATATATAAGTAAGTCTATGCTCCCTGTGCACTTAAGAGTAGAAGCTGTATGCCTTATTAGTTTGACTCTTACATTTTACACACTGCAAGAGAACAAATTACTTATTTTAGAACCCAATTTATATTTCTTCATACTTCAGATCTACATAAATACCTCTCTCCCAATTTTCCTTTTTATCCTCTAATATTTTTCTTTAAAATGAAAACACATTATATCTTTCTGTTTCACATCTTACTACAAGTAAAAAATAAAAAAGAAGTGCTCACTTGAGACCATTTCCATCGTCAAAGAAAAAATACTTTGTTTTCATATCTTTCAACAGCAGCTTCGGATTATCACCTCTCAAAACAATCTTGTCCCAGAGGACAACTTGGTTCAGAGCCTACATTAAAACGAAAATTAATTAGGTAACTCATCAGAAACAGCATCTTATCATTTAAAAGTATTAGTAATTAAATAATTTGACATACAAAGGAACCCAACTTGGATGGACCTGTTAAAATCTTGATTCATACAAAATGAGTACAAGTAAATATATAAAGAAGGGGGAGCAAGCTTTCCTTGGAGAGAAAATTTATTTCCCTAAAGATATCATTCCTTTTGCTAAGTTGACTCTATTATATAGGGCCCTCACATCTTACTACAAAGTTTAAAATATATATGTTCCACAAAAAGCAAAGTTCTTAGAATCCCTGGATAGGAGATATTCTTTTAAATCTCTTTTCCCTGTAAAATTTCTGATACTCTCCATCTCAGAGTGGACCCTGGATGATACTGGGAAAAGAGAGTGAGCTAATTCCAGTTAATATGAGTTTACTACTGTCAGATGATGTCAGGTAAACGGATGAATCTTCAAAAATTTAAAACTGTCAAGGAAACATCAAAGAAATGAAAGCTTAACATCTTTCCCCCCTTTACAATAAAAAGTGCACCACTGTTTTAATGTGGCAGAATTCTAGAAGTCAGTCGATTCTTTAAAGCCACTTTATTTCAACATATTACAACCAAGTTCCATTTAAAAATTAGGAACATAAAATGGAAGGAAAAAATGTGTCACTCCTATTAAACATCAAGGAACTTGTTCTCAGGAAGTGATTATCCATCAGCCCATGAGGCTGAATGCTCAGTATATTGTGACTACATTAACTGATAAGAAATGTGGAGAAGTTATTTCTAAAAAAGGGTTTAAACCAACATCTTTAAGCCTCTTTCTAATATTAAACAGAATCATGAAGACTGAAGAAATAGTTGGGCATGATGGCACATGGCCTGTAATCCCAGCAACCTGGGAGGCTGCAGTGGGATAATAACAACTTCAAGATCAGCTTTGGCAACTTAGCCAGAACTTGTCTCAAAATAAAAAATAAAAAGGGCTCCAGGATGCTGGGGAAGTAGACCAGTAGCAGAGTGACCCCAGGTTCAATCCCCAGTACCACAAAAATAAACAATCATATAAAAACCAAAGACAGGCTGAAATTAAATGACTTTTGTGTATACCGATTATTTGCCAAAGCAATAATCTGTCAAATTCCAAATTAGCATTATCCTACTAGTTATGCTAGGAGTAAGTCAGGATTATAAATATAACTTAGGTACATTAATCATAAAGGTAACAGCTACTTCAACAATTTGTTGAAATCTGTAAAGTGTTCATGTACAGTTGTTATTCTTCATCAGGAATAGTTTTTTCTGTTGAACATTTTGTTGTTTTTGAAGAACAAAAATCAAAACATTTTCATCCCAAAGTCCCACTGCCTAACGATTACCTGTTATCATTTTCAAAATAAGTGTATAATTAATTAAATGCCAAAAATTCTGATAAAATTGATTAACAAACATGTATTTTCCTTGAAAACAAATACGGTTCAAATAAAATGCAGATCTACCTTTAATTACAAGCTATCTCTGGCCTACACTGATGAAAACCTGCAAAAATAACTACAAGACAGGAACTGTCGAACGTGCCTGTAACCTCAGCAACTCAAAGGATTGTGAGGCAGGAGGACAGCAAGTTCCAGGTCAGCCTAAACAACGGAGGGAGGCCCTAAGTAACTTAGTAAGATATCTCAAAATATAAAAAAGGGCTGGGAATGTAGCTTAGTGTTAAATCATCTGAGTTCAATCCCTAGTATAAAAAAAAAAAAAAGAAAAAGAAAAAGAAAAAGAAACTCAACAACATATAAGCAACACTTTAATTCTCATGTTCACTTATATATTTTAAGTCTACTACTTTATACCTCTTTATACCTTCATTATCAGTACTAAAAATAGAACCTAAGAAGATTTAACAAGATTCTATGTAAATATCCCAACAACTACTCTAACCTGCAACAAAAGCTCTAGGTCAGACTAAATCATTTTAATGTTTTGATCTAACAGTACGATATTTTTAATCATAAAAATTATTGTAAAGACTATTAAGTACTGATTATAAAGACTATTAAGACTTTTTACATTATAAAGACTATTAAGTACTCAGATTGATGAATTTCATACAATTCCAAAATAAAGGAAGACAGTTTTCAATAAGCAGATATTAACTGAAGATATATGATTTAATAACACTAGCAGAGCAGTTCATTATCATAGATTTTTTAAAAAGGAAAAATAAATATTTGGTACTCAGATGCATTTTTAAATCATCTCAGGTGATTCAAAAATTTTAATAATCTTCACAGCTTTTGATTACCTATTTTCATAATGAAAGTTTTAATCAGACCTCAGATTCTGTTGATTTATTTATGTTGCCAAGTAGCTTTCTAATCTCCACTGTGGAAAAAGAACATTTGGCTTAAAGAAAATATAGCTGAGCAGCAAGAGTACTTCCTCATTTCATACGTAATTCAGAGTTCAGCAACATCATTTCTCATCTTACCACTAGAAAGTCTACAAGAGCTTTTAATCACAAATTACTTTGAGCACAAACTTCTAAGCTATGTCCTTTATTTATTATGTATATAATACACATGTACTATTTATCATTGACAGTGAATGCAAATTTACATTTCAAATAATCTTAATTAATGGAATTTTCTCCTCCATCTTTTTATTAGATTATTTAGGGTTTTTGTTTGTTTTTAATCCTTTAACATGATTTAGCAACAAGAATAAGAACAGATATATGGGCTCTACCTTTTTTTTATTGTTTATGTAGTGGAACATCAGCATTATCTTCAATCTTTCTTTTCTTTGCAGGACTTTTTTAAAGCTATTTTTCCATTTAACAGCAATTATTTACAACTAGATAATACAATCTGCTATGTACTGCAATGTTTTTGCAAAATGCTGAAAGTGAATAAATGAATATGTTAGGTAGTATGGTCAACCTCTTGGCATTGAGAATTCTTTCTCTTCCTCCAGAATATTTCCATATAGTAGGCATATGATCATCCAACTTATGGACTGAATAAGTATTAATGTCAATTCACAAAGCAACTATTAGTAGAGCTTAAATTCTTTCCCTTTAACTTTAATTGAGAAATATAAAGTAGAAATTCTAAATTGTTTCCCTTATATATCCATCAATTACTTTGTGTGCACACCATTATGAAAGCCACAATGCTAAGGAGTTACAGTATACACAGAAAAAAAAACGAGAGAGGCTACCAGAGAGGAGATAAAATTTTCTTAATAGTCACCTCTTGTGAGATTTTACTGAGCTTTGCAGGTCAGATATTTTGAATATATGAACATCCTTATTTGTTGTTCATAAAGAATAAGATTTTAAGTAACGATTAAAATATGCTTACATAAAGATATATATATACTTACATTATTTTTTGTTGAATATTCTGCTGACAAATAAAGAAACAACTGCTTAACATTCCAATCAAATATATTCTCTAAATGTAAATAAATTAAGGAATATGTAAGACATAAGACAGCACACAACTTTTAAAAGATCTTTGTTATTCTTTAATTATCCACAGTAATACTAATACTAAAATAGAAAAAAAGGAGAGGTAGTTCAAAACATACTGAATCACTAATTTAATAAAAATATACAGAAGATAAATATTTTATAAAATCCAGTCCATTCCAAAGTCAAAATAGAGTGTAAGGTCAGCATCCATCACTACTCCTGCAAGTATTACTAGCTAAGATACTTTGATTAACAGGAAAATAACAAAGATACCCAAATTTTTTTCTATTTTTGATCTCTGCTGCAATGTAAACACAAGCAACTAATACATTTTATTAACCTGAGCTTAGTTCATGTTTGCATATTGTTAAATTTAAATAGTGCTGATTTGGTTATACTTTAGAGCTCCAGTGGAATTGAATGTGCATGAAATACTCCTTTTTCTAACATTAACCCACTAGGAATTAGTATTTCATGCACATTCAATTTCACTGGAGCTCTAAAGTATAACCAAATCACCAGTATTATTTAAATTTAGCAATATGCAAACATGAACTAAACTTAAGTAATTAACCAAGTTAATAAGATGTATTAGTTCCTTCTGTTTACATGTCCACAGAGATCAAAATGTCTGCATGAGATGCTTTGGTAAGAAGCAAATAAACACTAACTTGGCACCATTCAACCTGGGGGAAAGAAGTACACTTAATAGAATTAACTACATGCTGGTGCCACCACAAACAAATGAGCAGTTTTATATCTGGATTTAATTAAATATCATATGTAAACTGTCATTATATTATGTGTATTTATATATTTATAGTGACAGGTCTATTACATTCCACTTTTAATTATGTGGAGCCATGAAGAATCACTTGTTGAGAGTTGAGAAGACTAGGACAGTTCTTTACAATAACAAGTACAATTTCAAGTATTTGTAGTAGCATTACGAAAATCCGAATATAACTAATGAGATTGGTAACACATAAATATAATAATCAAGATATCAGGAGATTTCGCTGTTATGCTCTAGATACACAGAAGGACTACTTTCATACTAGATCCAAACTCCTTGAGTAGATTTTTTTAAATGATGTCAAGATTTAAAAGCACACACACAAAGTTTAGCATAAGACTTGCTGGTAGCACACTCTACTTCCTAAAAAGGTGCCTTTAGAACTAATTCTTAGTCTACTTATAAATTCGATAATTTCTGAAAAATTAAAAGGAATTCCATGGTAGTAGGAACTGAAAGTAAACTCCCCAGGGAAATCAATCTGCCCCAAATGTTCAGACGGTTGCTTTACACAAGTTCAGACTATCCAATCTCCACAATCATAAATCATGGGGCCTTAGATCAGGACAGAAATGGCAAAGAACAACACTGCCAAGATATTTATATATAACTCTAAATAAAATAAAAGTGGCCAAAATGACCAGAGTTGTTAAGACAGAAATTAAGGATAAGGAGAAAATAGTTAAATCATCCCATTAAAGTCACTCTTTTCATTAAGATTTCTCTGACTCTTCTACAAGTTCTTATAAAAAGAACTATCATAACGAGATGTTATCATGGTTTAATGATATCCATTTCGACAACAGCTGTTTGAACCATTACAAATGTAATTCACTTTTTAAACATGTTTCTCTCCACTATCATAAGATATGGATTCTTTGAGACCGTACATGAAATATTTCTAGGCAGACTGAGCTCTTGTAACATTTTTCCTTCTTTAATCCAAATCACCTAATTTTATTTTATTTTCCACAAATTCAAACTTTCTTACATAGAATTCAATCAATTTAAGGAAGAACTTAAAGTTACATATACATAACTCATGAAACTACCATTTTCTCTAAGTGTGAGCAAGTATTAAAACTATTTAGCTGAGAAAGCATATGTAACAGGATTTTCCAAGGTTTGGTTGATTCAACTGGGAAGTCATACTCGCTGTACCCCCATCTCTAAACAGCATGCATCTCATTACAAAACTACAGAAAAAGAAATATTTCTTTAAAGGATATCAGCAGTTATATCAAATGTAATGAATCCTAGATCACTTCTTTCTCTTGGTCCAGTGAAGTCTTCTACATTTTTTCTAGAAGTAAAGATAAAAGTTTTACCATCCTTCATACATAATAACTTCATACACTATTTTCATAATACTTTAAAGTGGAAGAAAGGACCTAGTTGGTACGCAGAAGAGCAATTCCACAAAGAAACAAGTAAAAAACAAGAGAAAACTTCAGTGTGAAAATAGGGTAAACATTACAATTTAATATTTAAAAAAAGGTCTTCAGTTATTTTCATATACCTTAAGAGAATCTAACAAAACTCAAGGAAAACTATAAAAACTGCTAAAAAGATCCTCTAAATACCCATGTGAAACAAGATGAGTAGAATAAGGTTACATATGACAAGGGGGTGTGGAAAACTAAAATAACAGCTGCTATTTATTGAGAGCTTATCACATGTCAAATCCACTTTGTATTTTTCACAATTACCTCAAATAATTTTCATAAGCCTACAATTAGGCATTACTTTCATTTTAAATAAAAGGAAACTAAGGTTCAGAAGAGTAAGAAATTGTCTCAAGGTAACATCTACTTACTTATTCAGTGTTTAACACATAGTCTAAGCCCTCAACTTAAGAGCAGGGCTGGTTTCCACCTCAGGTCTATGTGAATTTCGAACAGTATCTAACAAAAATAAGGAAGGAGGATTAAGGAAAAAAAAAAAAAAAAAAAGGAGAGAAGTCACCAAGCCAGATAGATGACTGACTAGCTTGTTAGCGATTCTGACAATGCAATTAAAGTAAGGCTGCAGGGACACAGATATTGTTGTTAGATGCAACAGAGTAACTGGATATGGAGATCAAAAATGGTACAAATCAAACACGAAAGTGGTGGGGAATTTAAAAGCAAAAATGAAAGAAAAAAATAGGCAATAGCGAAATGCAACTGTGATTCCAAAATCCTATTTTTGACGTCTTCATAGATTTATTCCAGCAAAGTTTTGCTAAAAAATACAAATAAGTTAGAAAAGCAAGAACAGGTTGAATCAGAAGGCTAAGATGTTCAAAATTCTCTGAGTGCATCTTAACAACCCTCCATCCTAAGTTCAAAGCAGCTGCCAGTATTTACTGCGTTCTGAAGGTGGAAAGACAAAAACTGTAAACGGAATGTCAAACAGGACAAACTCTGGTTATAGATGGCACAAAGCCACCCTGCAAGTTGCTTTAGCCCCTAGCGTAACGGAGCTACCCGGCAAGGCCGGATCCGACCCGCGCCGGGCGGCAGCACTTCAGGGCGCGTGCAGACCCACCGGCCCCGGGACGCGCGGGAGGCGCCGGCCCGGGCGGCGGCGCGGGTTTGCTGTTGTGTTGCTCCCTCATTGGCCAGGCGTGGGTGAGGGAAGTGAGGAACAGGAAGGAAGCGGAGGCACCGACCCGAGCAACTCTAAATTAAAATTTAAGAGCAAGCCCGGGAATTTACGACGGAGGGGGGCAGTTTCGAGGGGAAGCCGAGAGAGCCAGCAAGTCCGCCCAGGACGTCTGCCTTCGGGGTGAAGGGCCGCTCCGGAGGGGACCCTGGGGACGGCGCGGGCGTCCTGCCGGCGTCCCCAGCGCATCGGCCCGGCTTCGGCCCCCGCCAGGCCCGGGCCAGGTGCCCTGTCCCATTAGCCCCGGCCTCGACCGCACTCACAGCATGATCCGCGAGACGTGCAGCCGCACCGGGACGCTCCTGTCTTTGAAGGCGGTGGTGATGAAGCAGCCGAAGGTGAGCGCCGCCATCACGCTCAGCGAGAAGGCGAACAAGGAGTTCGCCCGCGACAGCACCGTGTTCATCGCGACCTTCTCTCACGAGCCCTGTTTCCACGCAGGCACCCGGGGTCCGGTTCGGGCAGCGGACCGGCTCCCTGCGATCCGCGCCGCCTGCGGTGCGCACGTTCCGGGAGCGCGCACAGCCGCGGCCCCGCCTCCTTTCCGGTCCTCCGACGTGAGCGCGCGCGCACCCACCCACCGCGACACACCCACCGCGCCAGAGGGATCGCGCTGTAAGGAGCGACTAGTCCGTGAACCCGCCCCTCCGTCCGAGGCCAAAAGCTGCCGCCAATCAGCGATGTGAAGGGAATGGGCGGGGTCCCAAGGCCGACCCGCCCTCTCCAGTTCTCGGTTCCCTCCCTGAGTTCAGTGAAGGAAATAGCCCACCCTCTTTTCTAGATTCTTGGGTCAGGTGGTTTGGGACTGCGGTTTCTTGTTTGCCTCGGTGCCATTCATTTTAAGTTAAAAACAGCAGCAAGCAGTGATGGTTTGGAGTCTGTTCTTGTGTGTCGTGTTTGGAAGCAGCTCTGTACAGAACGCGTGGTCCTCTCCCCGCTTTATCAAAGCTGGTCGAAGTTAGGACTAAGCCTCTTGGGAGGATCTGGAGAGAGGGCAGAAATGAGGCCGTCCAGGTCCCTAAAAGCAGTCACAAGTACACAAGCTTGCTCGCCTTTACTTTCCACCTTCAGGCTTGGTTCAGTTCTTGTTGGTGCTTTGTTTCTACAGATAGCTAAAGCTGTTATAGAAGCTAAGTGTTCGTGATACCAATTTTAAATATTTGCATTTTAACAGGAATTTCTCGTTACCGAAAGGCAACCTGTCTAGGTTCTTGGACTCAAAAGACATAATAGCTATGGAACTGCTCTGCAGCATAATAAAAACATGAAATTAATAAGCATTAAGTAATGGAATTAATTTTTCACATTTCTACTGCTCTGAAGGGGTTTAGGATTCATATCGGGCCAATTTCTAACCTTGAATATACTATCTACCAATACTTTTGTTCCTTTCACAGCTAGGGATTTTTGCAATTATAAAAACGGGATTCAGAGGGTACAATAATTCACTGTAATTAATTTTTTTAATTTGTGCCCATAAACTATAAATATTTTAAGAACATCTATTATAGAATATGATATGTGTAAACCAAAAACATGATCTAAACCTAATCCTGGCTTATGTTGTTGAGCCTTTGCTTCTTTGCTTCATTCATTACCACTTAATTTTCCTACAACTATACAAGTAGAATTGTTAGTAATTGCCTAGCATGTGCCAGGAACAGTTCCAGCCCTTGAGAATACAGCGCTAATAAGGCAAAGAATCCTTAGCAGAGCTTCAAACATTTTTATCTTTCAGGCAGCCACACTTTATTCAATATAGCAAGTATCTATCGAATGGCTACTGTGGTGCTAGTGATAAAGAGAGAGATGTATTAATAATTTTTTACCCTCACATAGCTTAAATAATAAATAAAATAATATAAAATAAAGCACTTTAGCACTGAGCTACATCCCCAGTCCTTTTTATTCTTTGTTTTGAGATAGGGTCTCCTTAAGTTGCTGATGCAACTTGAACTCCATCCTCCTGCCTCAACCTCCTGAGTTACTGGGGTTACAGGCGTGCATCACTGTACCTGGTGAGAGTGCTGTAGACTTCACAGAAGGGAGAAACCACATCTGCAGATAGAGAACAGAACAACATACACGAAACATTTAACATAGTGTCTAAACATTAACACACATAATTCTTAAAGAGTAAATTAGAGAAAGGATGCTTGTTAGAAATGGTAATGCCAAGAATGAACATTTCAAAATATACTGAGTTGCAAGTACAGGCATATAAGAAACACCCAATAGTCTGGTTCAGCTAAACAATGAACAATTAAAAGATTAGACAGGAGTACATCTGGAATCCTAAATTAAGGGCCCATTGTAGAAAAACAGGTCATGCATGCAGTTGGGACTTTGTATCAAGGAATTTACATATAAACAAGAGTAGCATCTCCATGCAAGCAGGCAGTCAGCCATTGATAAGACAGATGAGAAGGGTGAACAACTGAGAACATTGGCAGTGGGACAGAAAAAAGGATGATTGATAGAATGGATATTTCAAAGACGAAATATACATGACTTAGCAACTGCTTAGATAAGAGTTCTCTGCAAAATACAAAATGAAAGTAGATTGTGAAAACACAAGTGGAATTAATATTATTGTTATGACACCACAGTTTTGAACTTTAATAACTGAGAGTGTTACAGAGTGACTCTCATACCACCTGTGGAAGAAGAGGGTAGGACACACACACACACACACACACACACACACACACAAAGCTTAACTGTTCCAAGATATACTCAGAGTCAAATTGGTAGGAAAACAGGTTTTATTCAAACTGAGCTTTGAAGAAAGAAGAAAACTGTTTCAAAATATTTCATCTTCAAAATCTATGAACTTGAGAACTTTTAAGGAAGAGGCACGGAAACAAGACAAAGGCAAGAAATGTCTATATGCCTATTGATAACAGTGTTAGACAGGATTCCTAAGGGTGCAGTCTCCACTCTGTACTTTTTTGGTACCTGTCAAAGTGGGGGTTGTACCTCTTTTGCTTCCTTCACTCAACTGAAGGAAGTGTCTCAGTTCAGAGCCTACCCCTGCCCCACCTCATTTTTAGTCTCTGACAGGAAAGCCAAAAATATACAGAAGTCAACAGAAGGAGGAGGAACAGGATGGGATAGGAAATTCTCTTATTCTGTTGTATTTTCCCAAATGTTTCTCTTGATTTTCTGAATATTTAATCATATCTTCTACATCAGATATCATTTTGCCCTTTTCTTTCCAATTATTAAACTTCTAGTTGTTTTGTTAATTTCAGTGGTTAATGTTTCCAACACACTACTTAATAATAATGGAGACAACTGATATCTTTGTCTTGTTCTTAATTTGAGAGGGGAAGTTTTGTTTCTTCAATAGGTAAAACTGGTTCTGAGATGGAAATGTGTGTACACATATATCATTGTGTAATATGGAACACACGTTGATATTAAGGAACTATTCACTAATTCCTATTTTATTGGGAGGGTTTTAAAGACATGAACAAGTGCTGAATTATTTTCAAATGCATTTTCTGTATCTCTGGAGGCAATCACATAATTTTTCTCTTCTAATATGACAGGTTATATGAATAGATTTCATATATTGAACCATTAAGCATTCCTGAGATAATTCCACTTGAATTAGTTTGTAATATTGTTACAGAGCTGGGGCCTTCTGGGAAACCCAGGCACCCTGAAGACCCACCCTTCAAACCCCCATTCTCCTATTAAGTCAGAAAGATTGCAGACTTGTTTCTCAGAGTAACAGGGATGAGTTTATTGATGGGATAGGGAAAGGGTAAAAGCAAATGAAAGAGAAAGAAAAAGAAATGAAGACAGACCTCAACAGATCAGCGATGCTTTCTTAAACAGTGGAGGGGCACATTTTCAGGAGGAAAATGGCAACTGGTTACAATAGGGGCCTGAGTTTTATAGGGTTGGGTGAGACTGAGTCATAGCAGAATGTGCCGGTTGGGCAGTCAGGGGAATAGTTGTAGATCCAGGAAATTGTGAAAGTCCAGAGCCCATTTTTTTACCTTTTCTCCCTGGGACCCATTGTTCTCTGTGGGAAGCTGTCCTTATTTAGCAGAATCAGACTAGGTTGAGCCATGTGACTCAGAGAACTGTCTTGTAGGAACTTCTGGGAAGTATGTGGTGCTGCGTGGGAGTGGTCCCCTGTCCCCTTCTGGAATTTTCCCCCTAAGAGGATGGCTCGCTTAACTCCGCCCTACTCTGTCCATCAGAGAAGAAGCTCCTCCTGGCCCTTGCCCCTTTTATCTGACTATAAATAAAAGAGAGTTGGGTGACTCTTTGTTGTAAAGAGGCCAGAGTTGGTATGACCCAGACCGGTCACACCGCCTCTCATAAAAAGAGTATTGGCTCTTGAGTGTTTATTGAGTAAATACATTTTTTTGGTAACAGAAAAACAGCCAACATCCTCCTCCAGCAGACAACCCTTCCCTCCTTCATGCAAGACATGGCAGAGAGGGCCCCAAAAGTTCTCTTTTCTCCCTGGAGGTTGTTACTTTCCATATCCTTCAAAGGGGACACTCAAGGGAGAGAGTTGGTTCTCTCGGAGAGGAGAGGGACAATGTGCCTTGCCTGCACTCCAGTTTTATTGGGGATCCCAGAGACGTTTCCAGAGTCTTGCCCAGGTACATCTCAAGACTTTTGACTGATAGCAAGATGACATAGACGTAAATACTCACTGCTAGGGCAACTTTATTTCACTTTGGCCCATGTGGACCAGTTCTAATTGGGTTCTTAACCATGTATTCTTACAGATTTTATGGTTAGGAGGAGTTATTCTTATCTCCCTGAGTTTCCGATTCTGGTCACCAAAGTCTCTGGGTTCTTGTTATTCACATTAGTTTGGGCCTGCATTTCTTCTGCAGGTAACAGGCAGTTTATTAATGTGACATTTGCTGTCTACTTAGGTCAGGCAGAGCTGCAGGTAAATTGCTTTGTGGCAAAGAAAGTGTGTAGGGGTCAGCACAGTGGGCCCATCTTGTAGGATTATTCTCTTCACGTTCCCACCATCCTTATCTGTCAGTCCCCTAACAATGTGCTCTGGAGCACTTTTTGCTAATTTTTTTCTTTTAAAAATTTTGTAATCCATATTCATAGCAGAATTGATAATGTGTTTTTCATTTTTTCATAGTGATATATGCAAATTAGAAAATGAATTTTTAAGTTTTCCTTATGTTTCTATGTCCTAAAATATTTTAAGTAGCCTTTGGATTATCTGATCTTTAAAATATTGATAGAAATTCCCACAAGATGCTATTCTTTTGTTTTGATGACTGTTAACTGTAATTCTCATTGTGTATTTGCACTTTCTACCTTTTATTATTTATTATTTGAATTGCATTTAATTTTTTCCCCCATAGATGACAGTTTAGAAAATCTTAAAGAATATACAAAATGTCTCCTGGAACTAATAAGACATTATAACAAGGTTTCAGCAGACAAGGTTAATAAACATCTATCTTTTTTTATATACAATGAACAAGCAATGAACAAGTTGAAAATTGAAATTCAAAACACATTACCATTTACATTAGCACCCCACCAATAAAGAAATACTTAAGGTTAAGTCTAACAAAATATATTCAAAATCTACATGAGGAAAACTAAAATTTCAATGAAAGAAATCAAAACTAAATAAATTGGGAGAAACATTCCACATTCTCCACATTCGTGGATAGATAGATAATACTGTCAAGTTGCCAAAAAATTGTTTTTCTAAACTAAATTTTGTATTTACTAATTAACTCTGTGGTTCTTTGTTTTCTAACTGATTGTTTTGTATTTAACTATCAATTTTTCCTTAGTTCTCTAGCATTGAGAATGAGATATTTAGTTAATGTGTTTTCTTTATTTTTACTGCTTTGATGACTGCATTAGCTGTATCCTAAAACTTCTGATATATTGAGCTTAAACTTTGTATTTCTCCTTTGACCAAAGAGTTTTTAATTGGGGAGGGGGGCAGAGGGGGGAAGAGTTTCCAGGAGGCAGGCTCTTGTTTCCTTTGATTGTTTTAAAATAACATGTGATTTTGTTTCACATAGGCAGAGAAAGCTGTTTGTAGTATTTCTGTTCTTTGAATTATCAAGGTCTTCTTTGTGCCCTATAAAAGTCCCTTTTGTGACTATAGTTGTTCCCCGTTTTGTCCTTGGAGGATATAGTCCAAGACCTCTGAGTGGATGGCCAAAACCACAGATAGTAGCAGACTCCATATATACTTTGTGTTTTTCTGTACAGACTTACCTATGGTTAAGTTGAATTTACAAATTAGGTACAGTAAGGGATTAACAACAATAACTAATAATAAAATAGAACAATAATAACATTTTTGCAGTAAAGTTATATGAATGTAGTCTTTCTCAAGATATCTTCTTTTACTTGTCCTTTTTACTTAAAGCAGGCACTTACAGCTGCTCTTTGGCATGTCTGAATTGTCAGCACCACTACTTTTGTACTTTAGGATCCTTATTAAGTAAAACAAGGGTTACTTGAACACCAGCACTACCCTACCATGACAGTTGGTCTGATTACTAGATGGCTACTAAGTGACTAACTAGGTGAAAGATGGTTCATGTCTTGGGCAATATGGAAGGGAATAGCCCAAGATTTCATCTCATGCTACACAGAATGGTGTGCAATTTAAAAACTTAATTGTTTATTCCTGAAATTTTTCATTTACTATTTTTGGATCTTGGTTAACAACAGGTAACTGAAACCATGAAAAGAGAAACCCTGAGTAAGAGCATTCAATTACTGTATTCAATGTATATTTGGAAAGCAATGCATTTTCTGTTAATAGAATACACAATTTGATATATGTATAAATACACAAATATATATGAGATCTGCCTTATTCGTTGTTATTTATGTCATTCTTATACTTAGTATTTAATAATCTCAATTTTCTTTGATTGAGATGAATGTTAAAATCTCCAATGCTAATGTGTTTTGTCTATTTCTCCTCTTTGCATCTCCTACGGTTTCTGCTTTATAAAAGTTATTAAATATTTGGTAAGCAAATATTAGGAACTGTTACATGTTTATTATGAATGCTAATCTTAAGCATTATAAAATATCCATCTTCTAGTGTTTCAAATTCTCACTTGTCAGACACCAAGATTGCACAGATGGAAATCAAGGCTGTGACTTATGTAAAATAATACCACAGACCTCTAATTAAAATTTAGGACTTTTAAACTAAATATCCTTGTACACTTTGATAGTTTATAATCAGAACCTCGTGGCAATAAGAAGAGGAGCAATTGGTATGCTTTGCAACACTCAAATAAGTAGGGCGTGGTCAAGTGGGGAAGACATTGCTAACTGTATTTCTGAAGAATAGGAAGAAACATAGGATAAAGGTAAAGTTTTGATCTTTTTTGCAAATAATTTTTCTTCTGTAACATGCAGCTAAGAATAGGGAAGAAGAATAAATCATTTTTATGAGGAAATACTTTAAATAAATCTGTGTGCAAATGGTTAAAAGTTAAGCTGTTTAAAAAGGGGATAAACCTAAAAAGCTCGCATTCCAATCAAATATGTTGTTGCTAAGAATATCTGAAGAGTCCACGAAGCACTAAGCTATGTAAGGAAGTTCTTGCAATGGAGCATGTTTTAGGTCTGGCACATTAAGGACTCAAATTTAAGATGGCTTTCAGATAGGATTATAAATCATACTGTCCACATGGAGAGTCAGAATCATGTCTTGTACATTTTCTAACCTCTTTCAATACTCAGGACACTGAACTTTGCACATTGTAGATGCTCAAAAAATAAAGAGCATTAAAGAATCTTTTTTGAATTGAGATAGCCTGAATCCATAGACCATGATATTTTTGAAGTTAACGAATGCATGTTATGCACAGGTAACAAACATTTAACGAGTAAATTGATAAAATGCCAAAGGATAAAGCTAAATTGGATATGTAAGCCAAGGACAAATTGTAGAAGAGTCAAATGCCATGCTAGTTAGTAAATGTGAACATCATTCAGGAGACAAGAAACCTTTGAGGATTTTAGATTAGCTGTATCATGACAACAGAGGCTCTAGGTAGGTAAGTCATTTCACAGCAAGAAATGAGACCTCCTAACAGACCAGATGAGCAGGAGGTTTTGTTGGTGTTGGTGGTCAAAGTGATGGTGGTTGTTTTGACGATATTTGTTTAGTTAATTGAATTAGTTATCACTCAAGACTGGTAAATAAACTATGCCACCGCAATAATTCTAGGAGTCCTATGTTTGTGAATCTCTTGAAAGAAAACCAGGAAACAAACGGACACACATATACTGATTTAAACAGAAAGGAGAACCATTTTCTGCCAAGCACATATCAAAACTCCAAACTCCCAGAAAGAAAACAGGTGTTGCACATAAAACATCCTTCTACAATTTAGGCACAGTGGGCTACTCTTATCACTTAGGGAAAATTCAGGGAACTGTTGACCAGTCAAATTCCCAGATGCCCCCAGGGCAAGCTGTTCTAACAATAGAAGTCTTGGGCCTGTTAGAATAGTTTAAAAACTTATTGCTTTCAGGTCATTTTATTTCTTTAAAAAGTTTTTCCAAGAATGAGTCCTATGGTCCATATGACACTCTAAGAATATACTTTATAATTTTTGTTACAGTGTATTTCCTTCATATATTTTCCTTTACCCTAAAATTGTCCATTTGGCCCAAAACCTTTCAAATAAAGCTAATTTATTCACTCCATAGACTAGAGAGCTTATAAAAGCCCATTGGCAGCCAAGAGTCTCTATAATGTTTCTCCAAGTGATTTCTAGTTCATATTTTCATCCTCCTAGTATGTCACTTTTTTGCATCTTAGCTTTGAATTCTAGTTCCTCACTCCCATCCCAGCCCCCCCCCCCCCACCTTTTTCTTTTATTTATTTTTTTCTTTTGAGGGAGAGGTACTGGGTGATTTAACTCAGGGGTGCTTTACCACTGAGATACCTCCCCAGCCCTTTTTAATCTTATTTTGAGGCAGGATCTTGCTAAGCTGCTTAGTGCCTCACTGAGGCTAGCCTCAAACTTGGAATCTTCCTGCCTCAGCCTCTGAGTTGCTAGGATTAAAGGCATGTGCCATGACACCCAGTTCAGACTTCATTTTTGAACCTGGCCATCTAACCCACAATCGCTGCCCTACATGTACTTCATTATTAGCATGCTTGACAAATTATCTCAGGTATTCATGGCTGCCTACCCCATATATTTGTGCCAACTAGTGTGCTAAACATCCTTAGAAGAAGAATCAGAAACTCTATCAGAAGCCATTGGTTTCTGAAGATCGATACCTTCCTCTCCCAAGGAAAATGGACAAGAAGCCCTTCCATTTCTCTAGTCAAAGACATCCAAAAATTACTGAGATTCTTTGAAGAGTTTAAGCAGTTAATATTCAGCTTCTCTGCTCATATCATCTGGACAACCATCCTTTTTGAAAAAGAGAGGGCTTGCCTGGCTCCTGGTGAAGACTGTGGGATTCTCTTAGTTGAAGAAACTTGTCAACTTTTCTCTCTCCCTGGCCTCTTATGATTAACCCAGAAACTCATTGTGGAAACTATAGCTCAGTTTCTAATTTGTATCACTGCATATACATTCCAAAGAAACTAGTCCCAGGATGTAGCTTCGCTTGTATGGGGCTAGTAGCTTCCCTTGTGCGGGGCTAGCTCATACGTGGGGTAAGGGCGTGGATTCAAGACCCAGACTCCAGGAGTTGGGTGAAAGCAGGCTTGTGGTGAGCAGCCTGCAAAACCATTTATTGTGGGAACAGCTATACATTTTATAGGTTTCTTGCCCAATCACAACGTGCCATGGGGGATCCGACCACCAGGTTCCCATACGGGTTACCTTGGTAACATTGAGTCAATTTGGGGCAGTTGTTTACTTTCCTAGGTGGCCAAAGCAGAATGCTCCTCCCCGCAAGTTTTCCTTACACACTTGAGATGTTCACTGCTGCCAGCCAAGAACTAGGATTTCTCCCAATATTAGGTCAAGTAAATGGATCTGTGAAAGAGTTCTTAGCATCAAGTTTGGATTTAAGATGTTACTACATGGAGTTGAGCCAGTCCTCATCCAAAGCTCTAGAACAAGGAAGATCCAGAAATTCAGATTTTGCCTGGTTACTATCTTTAATTTATTTGAGCACTCTTTATTGTACAAAAGCTTCTGGATGCCCATTGCAAACAAAGCCCCCCATATGTGGACATGAAATAAAAGGAGAAGATGATTATGCAAACTGGGAGAACAAGTTAACATAATAGGCCTGAGACTCCTATCCTGAGGAATCCTGCTTTCAAGGTTGGCCCTTGCCTGGCATCTGGGAACTTGACTAGTAAATAGTTCCCTGTGCTGATGACATAAAAAGTTCTATAAATGAGAAGAGAGACTGCCATACACTTGCTTTCCTTCTGGGCATCTGGAATTTTGGTTTGTGCTAGGCAGACCACCTCCAGTAAAACTCCTGGGCACTGGGTCTCTACTAAGCTTCCCTGGTTGGCAAAAGTTACTGGAGGAATTAAGTGTTCCTTATGTGATCCTCAGGGAAGGGACTTCTGGGGACACATGCTGGTTTCCTCCACACTTCTTCCCAGACACCCTCTTCTCCTTTTGCTGATGTTGCTTTGTTCCTTTCTCTATGCTAACCTTAACTGTATGTATGACCATGTACCAAGTCCTTCTAATCCTGCTAATGGGGTGGTTTTGGGCACTCCTGACACAAAGACTATTTCAAATCTCAAAAACTTTCATATTCCAAATATCTTAAGGATTTCTATGAAAGCTAGGGAAACTTAGCCTAATCTTACTCTGTAAGGGAAGGAGTCCTTTTTTTTTTTTTTTTTTTTTTTAATTGTTTTGTTTGTTTCTTTTAATCCCAATTTCTATTCATATAAACTCAATCTTTTGTTCAGATTGCTACCCTGCTCACACATTTGACCTGTGGTTCAGACTGATTGTGCCCAATGCTCAGATTCCTTGCCTGCTTTTCTCAGTTCCCAGTGACCATCTTGGGCCCCACTTTTCATGTGAACTCATATGGATATATTTTCCTAAGTTCTTGATGAGTTACCTGCTGAGTTTTGATGTTCATCTTCTGTTTTGACACCCATCCTCAGCATTGGATGGAAGTGCTTTCATTGCTCATTCTTAACAATTGAGCTAATCAGTGGCTTCATCAGCCCATCAGACTTCTGTGAAGGAAAAAAAAAAAATAAGGCAAAAATCTACTATTATAGGTATATTCTTTGGATCCATTGCCATTTTTTTATGCCCCCTTATTTATGGATGTAAAGCTAAAAAGAAGTTAAAAATCAATATTAAACAGAGAAGATTAGGAAATATTGTATATACTTTTTTTTTTATTACTGAGAACACCTACAAAGGTAAACAGTCCACATGAAATTCTTATTTATTTCACTTGGTAACCTTTAAAAATGTATAACAAAATATCCAAATTCTCCATATCTTTCTTACATGGAAAAATCTACTCTGGAAAAAAAAAAAAGTATTTTAAATTAATTTGTTAAATTTTTAGCTTCTGGTTGCTGGAATATATTAAAAAATATTTTGTGATATTAAACTTCTGTGAATCACTACTCCATGTCTGCAAATCCTTCTATTGGAAGAAAATATAAAGTACTATTGGAATGATGTGAATATACTACTAAAACTGAAATTATTAAAGCACAAACTCTGCTTTGGTGGTTTAATCATGTGTCATATTGTGGGAGTCAGTCATAAGGTATATGATATAGGAGTGAGTGGAGAAGAAAAGAACTTGTAGCCTGGAATGATATCTGTTAATAGTTCCCAAGAAAATGGATCTTGCCGCGTGTACTGATTTTACCAAGTATAACAGGCAGGCAAGACCCAGTGCCCAAGAGTCATGTAAGAACAGCTGCAATTTAGGAACAATCACAAATGAGGACTGAATTACACATGAACTCTGTGGATGCCTATCTATATTGTTCAATTCTATGAGACACATTTCATGTAAATTATCAGACAGTAAATTATGCGGAGCTTTTTCTAGTACAGAGTTCAAGTGATTCTTGACATGATCTTCAAGAATCATGAATTTCTTCTCTATTTTCTCAAGTATATAAAAAAAAAAAGAATAACCTTTAGTCAACCCTAAAAGTACACTTCTTCAGTTTCATTGAGCCTTTGGATATAAGCATAGATAAAGAGAGCAATATAGATGACACTTGCACTTTCCTCTGGTTTGACAGTTTAGAGAGAACAATTCTCCTGTGAAGCCTAGAATTCACATTTTTAAGAATTATTTCTTATGTTTATAACAGGTTTTAAAAGTCATTCAAGAGCTTGAAGAGACAGTTGCTATAATACAACTTATAGATAATGGAGATCCAAGAATATATCTTGACCATTTATATTAATTCATACAAAAGTAATTCTTGGTGAATCTTTGAAGTTATGTTTCACAGGCATTAATTGGGATTAATTTTCTGAATATTAGAGAAGAACCCAGGATTGAGAAACTTACAATAGAGGCAATATTTAGGTATTAGGGTGGTGAATGGTGGTAATTAAGTAAGATATGTCCATGCAGACCATGAGATATCAGTGGGTAATCAGGGCAAGACTCTCAGGGTACTCATTAAATAATCTGGTTAAATTCTGAAGGACCATGGAAGACTCTCAGTCCTTTGTAAGATAGGAATGACAGGAATGGGATGGGAAAATTATACTTTGTGAGCATACATGCTACTCACTTAAGAGGCTCAAGGAGCAAAGTTGTAATATTTGGCCTCCCAGATCTTTAATTAACTCTGCTGAGCTCCAGGGTGTGAGGGTAATATGTTCCTTGCTATGGACGGGATTGACTATAGCTATAGCATTGAACATATAGGTTAGAGGGTAAAGGGGATGGTCATGAATTATTGCCCTAAAAAGCTAGGAAATGTGGGACCAGAGAGAGAAGGTATGGGGGTGAGAAGGCTGGTATTGTATATTTTTATCTTCATTTCGAAACAAAATATCCATGATTAGATAAAATGAATGAATTAAATCTCCAAACCCCCTTTTTTCCCCTCTGTAGTATGCTGATTTTATTTATTTATTTTTTATTGTAAACAAATGGGATAAATGTTGTTTCTCTGTACATGGAGTAAAGACATACCATTTGTGTAATCATAAATTTACATAGGGTAATGTTGTTTGATTCATTCTGTTATTTTTTCCCTTCCCCCCACCACTCCCACCCCTCTTTTCCCTCTATACAGTCCTTCTTTCCTCCATTCTTGCCCCCCTCCCTAACCCTAACTCTAACCCTAATACTAACCCCTCCCACCCCCCATTATGTGTCATCATCCGCTTATCAGCGAGATCATTTGTCCTTTGGTTTTTTGAGATTGGCTTATCTCACTTAGCATGATATTCTCCAATTTCATCCATTTGCCTGCAAATGCCATAATTTTTTCATTCTTTATGGCTGAGTAATATTCCATTGTATATATATACCACAGTTTCTTTATCCATTCATCAATTGAAGGGCATCTAGGTTGATTCCACAGTCTGGCTATTGTGAATTGAGCAACTATGAACATTGATGTGGCTGTATCTCTGTAGTATGCTGATTTTAAGTCCTCCAAACCCCTTTTTAATAGAAAGATATTTACAAATCTAAAATATACTCTTGTACAGTTTTGTTTTTTTTTTTTTAAAGGAGTTACATTTAACTCCTAGACTTGACTAGGATTGCCACCTGCAGGGTAGTCAAGGTCCCCAGTGTTTGAGAAGATACTGCTTCCACATTGTAATGTGCGAGAACAGACTGTTAGAACTATTTCTGTTGATGCACTCCCTGTGCCCGTGAAGCCCAAGTGACATCAACAGCACAGCCATCAGGCTGCTGTTGCGACTGTCCTCTGTGTTCTTCTCTTTGCTGTCGCTCCTTCTCAAGCCACAGCTGTCAGGACCCCAATATTCAAATGCAAGGTCTCACCAAGCTAGAATACAGATGTATGATGTAGTCAAAATAGTAAATAATACATGACGAGAACCTAAAAATAAAGGAGAGAATGACCCCCAAAGCTATTCTTGTGGAGGACTTTGTGTGGTTTTAGTTCTACCTTTAAGGAGGAGTCATCTCTGTGAATGAAGCTTATTATTCAACACCACTTTTATGATAGTTACTATAGACTTACAAGCCTGGGGTGTGTTCGCCATTTCATACCATTTCACTAGTTGTACAATAACAAGACAAAACAGTCAGAGTTCTAAAGTTCATGACTGGTGAAGGAGCTAGATTTTAAATAAGTAATAGATAAATGATTCAAACTTGTAAGGACTTGCTCTTACTTCCCAGAGCCATATCCTGTCATAATTGTAGAAATGCAATCTTTGTTCCAGGTGGTTCTGTGCTCCACTAAAAATTGAGGATAATAATGGATCTTGGAGGACAACTAGCAGCCTTTCTGCCACAGTGGCCCAATTAGACTGAAGGGAAGGACTTGTTCTATTACCTTATTTCTCTGTCCTTTTCCTGCAGGATGGAACAAAAGTGCAAGTAATCCTAGTCATAACTGTCTCTCAGTGAGAGAGGTATAAATTTCTAACCTTATATTACAAAATCGTAATAAGTGCTGTGAAGGCAAAGAAGAGGTTACGAAGATCAACTCTAATAGAGATTGAGGGTTCCGGGAGATTTACAGGGAGTTCATTTAAAATACTTTCAGGTACAAGAAGAAGAAACTCTGAACCTAGGTGGCTTATACAATAAAGAAACTGCTTCTCAGGCTGGGGGTTTGGCTGAGTGGTAAATCTCTTGCCAGCTGGTGGTAGACTTTGTGTTCTATTCCCAACATCACCACAAAAAAAGAAAAGAAGGAAGTAAGTAACGAAGGAAGGAAGGAAGGAAGGAAAGGAGGGAGGGAAAGAAAAATTGCTTCATCTTAGGACATAGGACATGTTAAGGTAGGGCGGCTTTCCTGGCTGTTGGATTTAGTGGCTTATTTAACTACATCTTCATGGTTTTGGGTTCTACTTTTGGCTCTGTTGTCCATAATATCAGTTTCCTTTTAAAATTTGATCTTTTTGTGGTTTTGTCTCCAAAAATTTATAAGTTTTTTCTCTCACACTTGAATATTGTTGCAGCTAGTTGATATCCACCAGGGGAGAGAAAACTAAATAGGCTTGTAGACTGAGTCCATCCTGTCAGTCTAGTTGCGCACATAGCCATCTGGAATAAAGATGACATTTTCAGCATACCTAATAACTAAGTGTGGCCTTGTGACTGTTTTATCAATGGGATATAAGTGGAAGAAATTTGTGTAATTTGAGGGATATAGATTTCCAGAGAGGGAGCATGCCCGTCCTTCCTGTTCCTGGAATGTGAGCATGATGGCTGAGATCTGGAGGCATGTATTGAACACGGCAAAGCAATGTGGGAGCTGAGTGCCTGACAGATGTAGCCCTTGATGACCATTCCCCTTCTCCCTTCTCAGTGATGAGGGACAAATAAATTTCTGTTTTGTTCAAGCCACTAACAGGGAGTTGTTTTTCTGCCATATGCAACTGCAAACTAGCACCTCCTCCTTAAGTCATTGCCCAGAGAGACAATTGCCCAGTTGGTTGACTTACTTCAGATGGTATGCCTCACTGGATCACGGATGTGACTGCAGAGTTCCCAGGGTTACAGGTTTGTGAGGGAGGACCAGACAATCAAGGTACAATGAAGAGGGAATTGGAAGGTAACAGTGCTGAGTAACTGCCCTGCAGAGGTTATAAGTTACCTAAGTGAAAAGAGAAGTTTGGTTTTGATGGACTGTAAGTATGTGCTGTGTTTCTGAACAAGAATGAGGAAGAAAATGATATAAGACATGGGTCAGATGATTCGGGACCTTATCCTTAAGGTAACTTTGTAGAAATGTGTGCTTAGACTGTCCTAGTTTAGCCATATTTTCCTAGAAAAAATTTTTAAAAGTACTGTCACTTTGAAAAACGTTCTGATTTGAATAATAAATCCTGGCATTATACTCCAAATGTAGCCCATGTTAAGGAATTTGGCCTTTACCCTAAATATGATGTTCAGCAGACTTTTTCTTCTTTTTGATTAGTATGAACAGCAGGCTTTTACGGTTGACTCCATCTTTATCTCCTAGCTACCCCCTTGTTTGTTTTTCTGGGTCAACCTAAAAAATTCTTGATGAATTGGCTCCAAAGGTTATCCAGTCTCAAAAAAATAGATAAAATTCCATTTCTTTCTTTTCTGAGTGACCTGCTATTTTCTATAAGATTGTTTCTCTCTGCCCAGATTTCTCTTTCAGCAATAATAATCACAGTATAAGCAATCTTGCTTTGTTGTTATAAATTGTATCTGTGTTTTAACTATTCTTGCTTATAGCACCTCATATCTTTCTAGATTATTTTGACTGATCCTGTAGCCATCCAGTCTGCTAAAAATTAATATACTGTGTGCTTTGTGACCTTGAGCAGTTTACTAAACATTTCCTAGGCCTTTTTCCTTATTTGTAAAATGAAACTGTTAGTGGGCTGGAGCTACAGCTCAGTTGGTAGAGTGCTTGCCTTGCAAGCACAAGGCCCTGGGTTCAATCCCCAACACCACAAAAAAAAAAAAAAAAAAAGAAACTGTTAATCTTGTTACCTCATTCATAGGGCTTATATTTGTTGGCTAGAGATGCCATAACAAAACTTTATGGACTGATTGCTTTAAGCAACAGAAGTCTACTTGTCACAATTCTAGTAGTCCAAGATCAAGGCACCATCAAGACTGGTTTCTAGTGAGGCCACCCTTCCTGGATTATACATGGTCACCTTCTCACTGTGTCCTCACATGTCCTTTTCCCTGTATGCATGCAGATAGGGAAAGCTCTCTCATGTTTCTTCCTCCACTTATAAGGACAGTAGTCCTATTGGATCAAGAGTCACTCTTATGATAACACTTAACCTTAATTCCCTTTTTATAGGCCATATCTTCAAATACCTTCAAATGGGGTAGCTTCAGTATGTGAATTTTCAGGGGACACAATTCAGTCAATAACAGGGATATAATCAGAAAAAAGTGAGCTACCGTATGAATAGCATATAAAATAGGGCTTTATACTCTGTATGTCTACATATAACATTTTATGGAGAACTAAAATAGCATTTAACTGCATTACAAATGCAGTTAGTATTGGTGAATGAAATTAATATAGTTAATGATAAAACAGCAAAGTTGCATGATCATAATCATCTACGAGAAAATAAAAACTTGCAATATAAGTTAGTTGCTTTATTGTGTTATAGGGCAGCATTATTTTATACAAAATGAACTGGGAAGAAAACATTATGTTTGGCAAAAGTCATCCTAAGTATTGTCTGAAAGAATAATCCAATACAAACAACAGGGTGTGATTAGTACCTGTCAATTCAGAAAAGAAAAAAGCTTAATTTTTACTTCCAACAAAGCAGATGAGTGATAATATATGCAGTCTGTGTGTTTTATTACCAATCATGTTCATCTTCTTTATCATCTCTAGGTTGTAAATAGTAACTGCACATAAGAGACAGCTCTTGAACTAAAGCTCACAGATACCATCAGGTATGGATTGGTAATGCCCCACCATATTATGTTTTTACTCCTGATTTTATCAAAACCCAGGAATTTCAATGGCTACAACCTGAATCTGGCCCATAATTGTGGTTTGTAGACAGTAGGGAAGAAGGCTGCAGAAGATGTTGATGAAAGTTATAATGCAGTCATATGCTGCATAATGACATTTTGGTCAATAACAGATATAAGGTGGTGGTCTCAAAAGATTATAATTGATCTGAAAAATTCCTGTCATCTAGTAACAATGCACCTGCTCTAAATTTGTGTGCAACACAGTTCTCACATGTTTGTGGTGATGCTGGTGTGAACAAACCTACTGCACTGTAAAAATAAAGCAATAAAATTAGATATAGCATGTGATACTGGATGATGACAATAAATGGCTATGCTACCAATTTATGCAGTTACTGTGCTTTTAATGGTTACTTTAGGTGTACTCCTGCTACTTACAAGAAAAATGTTTATTGTAAAGTAATTTGCCATGTTATACCAGCAACAGTCTTGTGCATCTCACATTCACCAAATCTCTAGATTGCATCAGGAGGTCATGTCAAGTGATTGCCCTGCACTATCTAGGTCTGTGTGAGTACACTCTGTAGACACTGGTCTCAAAAGTTCTTCTGGTCATTAAGTGACACCTGCCCATGTAGCAAGGGTGAACCAAAAATGTGATGGGGAGAAAATATCACTTTTAAAAAAGAAGTAGTGAATGGGAGACACTACCACCTCTTCACACCCTAATTTCTGAGGTAGGAGAAAGATATGTGGATGGAAAGTCTTTAAAAAAAAATCTTCCTGACTCAGTGGTTGCTCCTGTAGTTCCAGCTACCCTGGAGGCTGAGACAGGAGGATCACTTGAGTTCAGGAGTTCTGGACCAGTCGTGGCAATGCAGTGAGACACCATCTCTGCAGAAGAAGAAAAAGGAGGAGGAGTGGGGGAAGAAGAGGGAGGAGATGGAGGTGAGGAAGGGGAACCACAGAAAAAAAAGAAACCACACCGCCAAAACTTCTATCACTAGGGACTTAAGCAACTCTACTTTTGAAATGGGACACTGTTCCCTGTCTCCCTGACCCCCAGGAGGGAAATAAAATGTCCCTGGTTTTTCAGTACTCCTATAAAACACCCTATGGAACTAAGGTTTGGAAATAAAACTTATATACAGGTAAGAAATGTTGCTTTGACTTTCCCAAAAACATTGTACCTTTCACATACCAGGAGATTATTTCTCCATCTGTCTGGCATAGTCAATTCCTCTGATTGAGAAGATATCACATTCTTCCTGTCTCTGGAGAGGACCAAAAGATTTCTACCAGACAAGGTCACACCCCCAGGTACCAGGATGACTAGAGCACTTTCCCTTAGGCAGTTAAATTGAAAAAAAAAAAAAAATGAAGCTCAAACCTAGGAGACTTCTTTGAATTGCAAACACCTGGACCTGGGATTTCTAGAAAGATGTATTTTCTTTCCTGAAGAAAAGTGAGAAACCAGCATCCTTTCCACTCCATTCGAAGGAAGAACAATTTATTGTTTTTCTCTTCTTCTCTTTGGGTAAGGAGTGGGCAGATTTTTTCATCTCTTTCCAGCATATAAAAGGACAAATTTTGTTATTCTCTGTCCCTCACTTAGGGAGTGTCTGGCAACTTGTGAAGATGTTTCCTTCTGCTTTTATCCCTTTGCCCCAGGGATAAGTTTTAGGGAAAGGGATCCAATGCATGTATTATTTGCTTTAGTTAACAATAAAGTTTCTCTGATTTAGGCCACCCTACACGTGCCTTCATGGTGAATGGATAAAAATAAATATTAAGCTGGGCTTAGGGGTGCACACCTGTAATTCTAGCAACTTGGAAGACTGAGGCAGAAGGATCACAAATTTAAAGCCAGCCTCAGCAACTTAGTGAAGCCCTAAGCAACTCAGCAAGAACCTGTCTCTAAATAAATAAATAAACTAAAATAAATAAAATAAGGGTTAGGATGTAGCTCAGTAGTAAAGTGTCTCTGGGTTCAATCCCTGATATTAAAAAAAAAAAAAAGGATTTAAAAATTAATGTGTCCCCACCCTGCCTTGTCAAGAATGATGTTTAAGAACTAAAAAGTATTTTTTTATTTAATGGTGATAGTAGTGAAAACAGATGACTCAGATCTAGGGGCAGATGGGACCAGGGCTTAGGGGGCAGGGGAAGGTATAGAGAAAGATGCCAAAAGAGTACCAGAAGCAAGGGGGTATCCATACCATTCTGTAACTGATCTGAACCATAGGTAGAGAATACAGCATTATCCCTTATACATTATTATTAGAATACAGGTTTATGTGTTAGTAATAATAGTAGGGTATCCCACACCAGTTCTGGCATAGTAAAATGAGCTGATGGAGCTTCCATAGAATTGCTGATAGTCTAAATACTTGGGGATATCTAGAAGGGTGAGAGAAAGGGGCCCAATAAAAAGCTGAGGCTCTTCATTATGCAGAAAGAACCATTGTTGGGAACTCTCTCTTACAGGTAATAAACACACCTGTCACCCAGGTGCTGGTGATATCTACGAACCTTCTTGCTATTCACTTCTACCTGAAAAACTATATTTATACCAAGAATATGAAGAAAGAAAAACAGATGGATGGTGAACAGAGCTTTCAGAGCCAAACTGTAGTCTTCAAAGAAAGGGTCAAAAGGGGAAGCTGACCTAAGGCAGCAAACAAAATAATCTGTTTTTTTTTTTTTTTTTTTTTTAAATACCTAGAACTGGACAAATACCCTCAGCTGAAGTCCTGTTTATGCATTATAGCTATTAAACATTAATAGCTTTGTGGCACAGTGAAAAATAGTAGGCTTTCAACAGTGTAAAAGTACAGAATATCTGTGTGAAATATTTATTTGGTACTCAGGAAAGTGTTCTGAAGAAAGAATAGGAAGAGATGCTTATTTTCTAATTTGTCATATGCTATTGTCGATCTTTTAAAGCTTCTTTTTAACATTTAACATTTTTGAGTCATTTTGCTCAACATTTTCATTATGTATTTTTAGATGTTGATTAAACTACTATTATTTTAAGTACAGCTTTTTGGTAGAGACCTCAAAATAAGAAATATCTGTTAGGGCCTGTCTTCATTGCCTACATAACACCAAAAATAATTTAATGATTTCAAATGATTGAAAGCAACTTTTTAGATAATGTAGCATAAGATTAAACTGCCATTTTTATTTGTGTTCTACATTCAACCCACACAGTGCTTTTGTTCAGTTTAATGTGTTCTAAGAATTAAATAAGATAATGTACTTTAAAAATAAGTTCTGGAAACTATCCAAATATGTATAATATATGTAGTTTATATATCTACATATATGTAAGCTAATATAATTGTTTCTTCCATAATTATAATTGTATATTATTAGATGGGGCAAACCAAAACAACAAGTCTTTTTAGTTGGGTCAGCCATGTGAAAGGAGTCTGTTTTATAGGCCACGAAACAGGGGTGTAATGTTTCCATTTTGTTTCTTTTTTATATCTAATTTAGGGTCATTATACCAGAGGGGTTTTGTCTCCGCAGAACATTGCTTTGATAAAGACGTGTTCATCCTCCGCTTAATTGCTGTCCAACATTGTGATTTTGGGTAACAAAGAAGAGAATCTGTTGAAAAGGAATTTGAACAATGGCAGGCCAATGCTCTATTACTAAGGGTTGGATTCAAATAGATCCTTCTACTCCTACTGGAAACTAGTGTAGACTCTATTCAAAAAGCTCCTTTAGACAAAGAGACTGAAAGAACTGATGTCAGCCATCCCTTTCTGAAAATTCATTTGCTAGGAGAAAAATCAATTGTGTAAGCAAAGAAAATAGAACCCTGCTCTCCAACACACTGTGTGTGCTGAGCTCACTGACTAGACGGAGCCCAGTGGTGTCCCATGAACAGCTATCTCACTGTGTCTTGGAGTAAGTTATTTGAAGACCTTGTGAAATTATGAAAGAAGTATTCCATTACTATTATCAGGCATTTTTAGATCTAACACCTTGTAAATAACTCTTACAAAGCAAACCTATATAGTGTGTGCAAATAATCTATTATAGCTTTCTTAAAAATCTTTTTAATTCCTGATTTTGTCAAAAAGGAAGTTAACAGCTGACCCACTGCTGAAGATGTAAGGCAGATTCTCAAATAATTGTTATTTATAAAAAAAATCCTAAATTACACATATAATTATTTTTGTTGTTGTCTGTTTCTTCCATGTATGTTATTCCATGAAAAACTGCATATATTGATATTTTCAATAGAGCTTAACCATGAGGGAAGATTTCAGAATGTTAATCATGGTCAACATCTCTCATTTATACCTGTCACTCATGAAAAAGTGCTAATTTCTCAAGCAGCATCCCAGGCAACTCCTCCTTCACTCATGCTTCAGGCATGTTGGCCTTCTGCCAGCTCCCAGGAAACCCAAATCCCTCACACTTTTTTCCAGTGCCTGGAATATTCTTTCCAAGCTCTTCACCTGACTGGTTCTCTTGGTCTTTGGGTCTATGTGTAAATCACTTTTTCCAAAAGTCATCCCCTCACTTCCCTAACTATGGGGCACCACTGATATGCTTCATCACAATCCCACTTTTTATCGCCTACATTACACTCATCACAGTCTATTTATCTTTTTAATTATTATTATTTGACTTTTCCACAAGAAAATAAGCTCCATGACAAAAGAGACATCAATCCAATCTGCTCCAACTTATTTTGCCAGCATCTAACACAGTGCTGGTACATGATAGACATATGATCAATTTTTATTGAATGAATGAATATAAATCTTCACCACATATTTTTGCATTATGAAAGCTTCATGATTGTCCAGTCTGGACTGATCAAATTGATTTTGTGTTTTATCAGTCAGAGAGTAGCAATGATTAACACTAATAACATATCGAAAAACTTTCATGTGATTATTAAAAGTATAATTATTACAGCAATGCTCATCCTAGAAAAGCACAATACTGTTACCATTAATTACAATAACAATAAGCAAATGAAAACTGAACTATCCTTACTAAGGGGCTATTCAGAAATAAGATTGAAATGACAAAAGGAATGCGTTTAAAAGACAACCTGCTCTCTAGGTGTGCAGTTACTGGAAAACCTATGTGGTCGAACAAAACTTAAACGGTAATCACCTTACAGGATCACCTATAACAATTACACAAGGTCTATACCATAAACTCAACTAGTAAACTTACTAGACAATTATTGATGAAATATAACACCACTTCATTAAGACTAAATGTTATCTTGACCCATTTGGACATTAATTGATAAAGTGGCTTATCATAAAATAAATCTGAGAAAGTAAAAAGCCTTAAGACTTAAAATAGAAAAAAATGAAATATCATGGGATAATTAATTCAATTAAATCACCATTGAACAAAGCTGCCTCCTGTTTCACTAATACTTGATTATGGTAATTCTCTGCTGTTTGATTATGAGGATGTATCTTTTAAATATCTACACATAGTATGAGAGACAAGAATATGTTGGCAATTAATAATATTTATGACCAATAAATATTACTTTTTTGCTAGTCATAATAATTCCAAGAATTCAAAGGCTACTCTATCTTTTAAATGTTTTTCATCAATAATATTTGAGGGTTTTGTTTATCACTAAGGAACTGAAGATCAACATTTGGGTATAATTTCCTTTTAGCATTTGAGTCTTTTGAGTTTCTTTGTTTTAGGATACAAGAATGTAAGTTCCCACACAGATACAGTCATCTGATTCTTGACAAAGGTGCCAAAAACAATCACTGGAGAAAAGAGAACCTTTTTAACAAAGAACGCTGGAAAAAACTGATTATCTTTATGTAGAAAACTGAAACTAGACCCTTATCTCTCACCCTGCACAAAAAACAACTCAGAATGGATCAAAAACCTAGGAATTAGATCAGAAACTATGCAACTCCTAGAATAAAACATAGGGTCAACACTCCAGCTTTTAGGCACAGGACACATGAAGCTCATGAAATAATGTCAAGAGGGATGGCATCAGATTAAAAAGCTTCTGCACAGCAAAGGAAACAATTAGGAATGTGGAGAGAGAACCCACAGGATGGGAGAAAATCTTTGCTAGCTACTCTTCTGACCAACAGTTAATATCTAGAATAGATCAAGAGCTCAAAAAAAAAAAAAAAAAATTGCACCAGAAAATCAAATAACCCAATCGATAAATGGGCAAATGAACTAAACAGACATTTCTCAAAAAGAAATACATATGGCCAACAAATAAATGAAAAAATGTTCAACATCATTATCAATTAGGGAAATGCAAATCAAAACCACAGTGAGTTTTCATCTCACACCAGTCAGAATGCAGTCACCAAGAATAGAAATAATAACAAATGCCAGAGAAGATGTGGAGAACAAGGAACACTTACACTGTTGGTGGGACTGTAAATTAGTATAACCACTGTGGAAATCAGTATGAAGTCTCCTCAAAAAGACTAGGCATGGAACCACCACATGACCCAGCTACATCCCTTCTTAGTATTTATTCCCCAAAATTAAAGTGATCTTACTACAGGGATACATGCATAGCCATTTTTATAGCAGCACAATTCACAACAGCCAAACTATGGAAACAGCCTAGGTGTCCATTAACAGATGCATGGATAAAGAAATTTTGGTGTGTGTATATATACACACACACACAAAATGAAGTTTTACTCAGCCATAAAGAAAAATGAAATTATGTCATTTGCAGGAAAATGGATGGAAATAGAGACTATCATGTTAAGTGAAATAAGGCAAACTCATATGTGGAAGATAGAGAGGAAAAATGAAAAAAAGATGGAGGTGTATCTCCTAAAAATCAAAAGGAGATCAATAGAGGAAAAGGACAAAGGCACGGGAGGTATGGAAGGAAGGGATAAGTACTGGGAGTGATATTCGCCAAATTATACTTTCATATTGCATGCATGTACGAATATGTAACAACAGATCCCATCAATATGTACAACTATAATGCACCAATTAAAAAATATGGGGATTAAAAAAAAAGAATATAAGTCCTATGCGGACAAAGGCTGTCTTTTTGAAGAATTACTGTATTCCTAAAGAATAGAAGACAATGAATTTTTTTAATGAATAATGAACATCACAGGGATTTGAGAATGCAGTTAGGCTAGAATCCTTCCATAACAATAAAGGTTAATCTTATTCATGACAGTTCTACTTTGTTTATATTTAGTACTACACAACCTAGCAATAGGAACTCAAGTACAAAGAATCATGTTTGTACTCTTTATATATTGTTAATTTGACTATTAAGAATTAATGACTATTCTTCAATCATGCATTGAAAAATGCTTCAAATGTTTTTAACCCCTTCTCTTCCAATGGACAGGATCATAACCATTTTATTTGGTTTTGGGTACCGGGAATTGAATCCAGGGACACTTAACCACTGAGTCACATCCCTAGAATTCTCTCCCTTTCATTTTAATTTAGAACAGGGTCTAGCTAAATTGCTTAGGGGCTCACTAATTTGCTGAGCCTGGCTTTGAACTTGTGATCCTCCTGCCTCAGCCTCCCCAGCTGTTGTGATTATAGGTGTGTTCCACCAAGCCTAACTCATAATTATTTTAATAAGCAGCATTAATTTGTTGATTATATGACATAAACTTAATCACATTCCTCCATTCTTCTGCTTATAAAATATTCTTCAAAACTCAAAATAATATTGAGCATAATTCCTTTCCTACCCTTCCAATCCCTCTAAAGCTCCTAAACATTCTTAACATCTCATAGACTTTTTTGAGGGGATCATGTCCTCTAAATTTGTTTTTTTTTTTTTTTTTTTTTCCCTGTGTATAGAGACTCTAGGGTATATCTATCCAGTTTTTGGTTGGCTTTCCTTCTTTCCTTCCACAGGCATAAAGTGACTTATCTAATTTATAAATGTTGGGGGGATGGAAATCTGGACCCACTCACCTTTGCTTTCCCATTCCATGTCCTGCCTCCCAGGAGCTTGCTTCTCACCAGGAGGAGGCGTTCTCTGCTGTTGCTGCACAAGCAAGCTCTTGTCTGACTCACGAAACAGTCTGCTTCAGTTCAGCATTGCCTGTAATGGGGTGGATACATTTTTCCACCTCTTACAATAAATGTAAGAGTCAATGGATGCTTCCTTTCCATCTGGTCTCTATTGGTAATAGAGGCAATATTTTGACCCTCATTTTCCTATTTGTCTTCTTTCTGAGAGGACTAAAGATGTCATCTGCTGGACTCCCTCAACACTTCACATTTTGTTACATTGGCCAAGATCACTAAGAAATATGTTGTAATAAACTAAACCCAGAATGAACTGGTCAATACCTAGGTCTGGGGCTTAGATTTCCTTGTATTGAGGGCATGTGGAACTGGTGTCAGGACTACTAACCTGTAGTCACAGTACGCACAGTGCCTAAGGCCCATGATACATTTAGGGACTCACAGAAACATTTTCATTTTTTTTAAATTTTGAAGAAAAGAAATATATTTATAATTGAACCTGGGTTGTCTTCATACTAATACAGTCATAAAATGAAATTTTAAATATTTTAATAGTTTTTAATTTTTTTTTAATTGAAGAAGTTTCTAATGGCAGAAGTACCCAGGGCCCACAAAAGATTTAATGCAACTCTGCTGTATAGTCTGTAACGTGTTTTGTTAGGATGATCAGTCATTTACAGTGGCTCAGTTGACATTAATTGCTTTGACCTCTGTTAACTTGTTCCTGTGGATGTTGATCCTCATGGTTCATGCAAGTAATGGTCACCCTGTTCTGTCCACAGGTGAGAGGCTGCTCCTAATGAATGTAGAATTAAGCAAACAGCACTTGAGCAGCATCTTTCTGAAGCAGAGGGACAAGGTCATCAGCCAGAGTGCAATCTCAGGGCACAGGTTGCTACAGCTTGCCCTAGAGGTACATTTGGCATATATTTTTGGACCAAGGGATCTCAACAGATGCAACTATGCAAAAAGCTGGAACAAGGATTCATTATAGGGAAATGTCTTTCTGTCTACAAATCTTTTAGATAATAGGAAGCAGAATATTTCTGTTAACTTACAATGCAGAGTGGCTGATTGCTTCATTCCTACCAAACACTACTAAAGTTCTCAAATTCAACCTGTAGGTGCAGTTCACACTCTGGAATAATAAACTTGAATTCATGTGACTTCTCCACAAAATCAAATATAAAAGTACTGGAATCAACAGATAAACATACAAGTGACATAATAACCACTAAGGCTAGAACCAAGCCGCTGTTCAAACTTGCTCCATCCGGATTGAGAGAATATTCTTGAGAAGATTTCAGAATTCAAAGTCCTGTAAAGATAGTATCTTCACAAATTTAGGTAGGCCTCCATGGGTCTCTTGGAGAACAGGCATTAAAACTCCCCTGCTTCAGTTCAGGAGTTCACTGAGGGTGATTTTCCAGTTAGAACAAATGTGGGGAATTTAGTGTATATTTTCTCAAATATATTAGTTTCTTAAACCTAAGCAATTTCACAAGAAAAGGCAGTGGCAGCAGCCTCTTTGGCACAAAACTAAAAATGACGGCTTACAGGATGCTCTGGAGGTCCTTTTGGCTTATTGAGCTCACTCACAAATGTGTCAGAAAATGAGGCTCAAAAGAAATGGAAATTGAGATGTTTTACTGGATGAAAAGAAAAGTACCTCAAACAAGACCAGAGAGAAACATCTTCATTGCTTTAGAAGATTTGCCATAAGACTTCCATCACAAATGTCACTCTCTGAGAGGAAATAGTATGTAGGGGTGGGTTTTCCTTTCCACATATAGTAAATTTGTAGTACTGAAATTAAACTCTTACTGAGAAATTTCTTCACTTTAAGTTCACAGTTGCAGACACTATACCATTGGCATCTTTTGATAGACAATCTGGTGAAGATAAAAGCCAATTTTTTTTTTTTTTTTTTTTTTTTATCCATCCGCCTACACTCAGACTATTGAGTTTCTGCTATAGCTTTTGGCAATACTAATACTGTGTTGTAGAAATGTAATTTTTCCTGGGATAATTGCCAGCAAAAGGGTATTGGCTTGTTTTCTGCATTTGTTGGGTATGGAGCCAAGGCTGTTGGTAATCTCATATGTCCTACGATCTCTTTGAACTTTTTGACAAGTGAGGAACACCAAGCACCTGGAAGTGAGAAGTGACTTTTGAAGACCCAAGTATCTTACAGTTTTTCCAATGAGAACCTCGGCTGGGGCTGTTGCAGTTATTTCAACTCTACCCCATTCCTGAGAATCCTTCTGACAGAAGTTAAGCAAAGTAAGAAATTTAAAAAATTGTGTTTGGATTTTAATTTAATTTTGCTTAAGTTTTTTTTTTTTTAACTTTGACTCACAGAAGCAAGTGAACTTGGTTTTGGACTCAACTCCTTTAAACTGAGTTCCTTAGTTAACGTACCAGGGAATGTATTCATTTTTAAAAATGAATATATTAAAAATGCACAAAACGAATGTATGTCTTAACAAATTCTTATAGAGAGATCACCCAGGTTCAAGAAATAGGGCCTTGTGCCCCCAAAATAACTACTATCCTAAATGATAAATTCTATTGCTTTTATCACCTATATGTCCTAAGCCACAGAAGTTCATTTTACCTTTATATAAGCTACTTTATATATGAAATGACATAGTACCTATCTTTTTGTTTCTATTTGGCATATGGAATCTTTTCTTCAACATGATGTTTGTGAAAGTCATACATGTGTAGCTGTGCTTGATTTTATAACCAAGGAAGTGCCTGGGCCTGGTTCACTGATGGTTTGGCTAAGTTGAAACCAGATGGTAACCATTGGGGCTGCTGAGACTGTTTAACCTTGGTGCCAACAATGCAGAATTAAAAATGGATATGTTTGCTCCACTCACTGGGTAGAATTTAATTCCACTTTCAGACTTCTGGCCAATAGTCACCTTGATGAACCTTGTTATAGTTTATTGATTCCTGGACTGTGGCCAATAGCCTAGCTGTTTGGTCTGCCACTTGGCAAACCGTACTCTGGCATATTCAAGGTACTTCTCTTAGGGGCACAAAGTCTGGAAACAAATCACAACTACTAAGTGAACCATCTGGGTCACTCATGTCAATGCCCATGGTAGGGGGCCAGTTCTGATGAGAGGAGCTGAGACTGAGTCAAGCTGCTGAGTCTGTGTCACTCAGTCTGCAAACATTGCAGACTGGTCATCACTCTGAACGTGTGGCATGTTCACCATGATACCCGGGAACAAAGGACTTTTTATTTTTGATGAAGAGCTACCACTGCCTCAGACATGTGGATCCTGTCAGCAGTTGACTTGTTTGTCATCCAGGGAATAAGGCTTCCTGTCATGGGATGTGTTCCTGCTCGCTTCTGGCAGACCTTTGACCCTCCCCTGGTGCAGTCTGTGGAGCCTGTTAGCATGTTTTTCTGCTTATGATATTGTTTTTCTGATCCGATTTAGTCTGCTTTTGCTGCTGTGATAGAATACCACAGATTAATTATTAATAAACAGAAATTTATCTTGTCTAATTCTGAAAACTAGGAAGTCCAAGTTCAAGGGGCTGGCAGGTTGGTGATTGTTAGGGGCCCAGTCTGCTTTCAAGATAGTGTCTTGATTACTGCGTCCTCCAGAGAGGAGAAACTCTGTTCTACACCCCTTTTATTAAGGCATTGAACCCACAAGGGTAAAGATCTCATGACCTAATCTCTTCTTAAAGGCCCCCAACTGCCTATACCATAACATTGGCAATTATACTTCAACATGAGTTTTTGCAGAGGGTGGGGCATTCAGACCATAGTACAAGCAAGTCAGCTAACTACTGTGGCCCTTGAAAGTAATGTGTGTAATGCGCTCATCTTTTGGGAGCATTTATAGCCTGACAATGTGGGCTTTTTATTACAGAAGCTATTCAACAGTGGGTAGATAATGAAGGTGTTTGATAGACCTCCATATTCCTTACTAAAGAAAGCTGATACTAAAGAACTTTGAAAGAGCTACCTCAACAATCAACTAAAAAAAGACTTCTGACTTTACCTCCTTCCTCTCCTCCTGATCCATATCAGCAGATTGTTGGCTGAATGTGTCTGTCTCCAGAAAAGGAGCATCTCTCTCCTCTGCTTCTTGAGTAATAGCTAGAGTGAATGGGGTGAAGAGTTATATGGATCATGAAATATGGGGTTTCTGCCCTGAGCTTTGCTGGAAATGATGCACCTTTCTTTCCTCCAATAACAATCTAGGCCAGCCCAGAAACTAACACTCCTGGTAACAGCCCAGCCCAAAGGGGCTCATAAGTACTGATACTTAAGCCACTTTATTTAATTAATTCATTGGTATTGGAGGGGCCTAGACTATGAACTGGGAACATGAAGAGGAAATACTTTCGACCCTGGGAGGTTTAGGAAGGAAGAGACATTAATGATCCTTACTTTTCTTTTTCTTTTTTTTTTTTTCTTATTTCATTTTGGACCTAGAGACTGTGTATAAGCACATGCCATATTACTGAGCTACACCTGTAGTCCCTGCATCTTTTGACCCACTCCTCACAGAGAAACATGGCCTTCTGGAGACTTTTCAAATGGTTGCAGGGAGAATTCAGGTGGTAAAGATGGCATATTCAGCCAAATGATTCTAACTACCGTTCTCTTTCCTTGTAGTGGGAAATCTATAGGAAGTAGCAGGGCACAGCTTCATTTCCTGTGCCTCAGTCAATGCATCGAGAAGTCTTCTGCATTCACATCACTGTTTCATCACTCAGCTTTCCCAGAGGGTGGGTGAATGCCAGCTACCGTAATGTGAACAAATTGGACAGGTTGCACTGACTGGCCGCAGTCAGTCCCATAAAAATTAAGAACCAGACTCAATTACCAAACCAACTGGGAAATCCTAAGATTCATCAGCAAGCCATTTTGTAAGAGGCACTGTCAGTCTGTGTCCTCCTGACCCCACATAATGTAGGTAGCATTAGGAAAGGCCCAATAATTATAAACAATATTTTCTTTCCAGAGACGTCATGATTATGCTTGGTTCGCACATCTTGAATGAAAACCAGATAGTAACTTTTCTCCATCCTGAAAACAAAGTGGATTACATCTAAGAAATGATGTAGAAAATACCATTAATAGATGATGAGTCCTGTTGACTATAAAGATCTCTCCAAAATAAGATTGCCTTGGTTTCTTGGAATGGCTCCCTAGAGCAACTTATGCATATTCTGACAGTAATTATCCCTACAGTAAGAATACTCCTTACAGAAAAGGTGTTGCAAAATTTGTCTCTAACTTATCAGGTGATCAATGAAACCAACTTAGCACTGAAAAGTAGATGCTGAGTTTATGGCAATTGTTTAATGGCTTGGGTTCAGGTCTCTGAGGGGAGGGGTTGAAATTAAAACTGCAGAATGTCCTCATCCTGTTTAAATAGTAGCTTTACTACATTCTGTATGAGACAAATTCAAAGAATTTGGTTTTAGCTTCTGTTGACCAGACTAATAATGGTAGCTGAAAGATTGATAGACTCAATGGAAAAGATGGTCACAAGGCAAGATGATGTAAAAAGGATGATCGGATATCATTTACAGATAACTCTGTATGGACTTTTTGTGACTGTGTTCTTCTTGTGAACCCAAGCACTTGAGCCTTTTTTTCTAGATTATCTTTTCAGGATATTTGTATAGCAAATAACTTGGGTGATACAAATAGTCTCTTTGGATCAAAGGGAGGTTTTGTTTATTATACACTACAATGAAGAGTAAAGTAAAGGTAAGCTTACTGCCCTTTATAAAAGGTCTAGGTTCCTAAAGCCTGGAGTTCCTCAGTCATGACACAAACCTCATGCATGTGTAGCATATACCTGAACCCTTTCGTGTTGTCCCTGAGAGACAGAGAAACTGATATAAACACTAAATTATTGCTGCTTGCTGTACCATGAATATAATATTCTTTCATTTGAAATTAAGTCTTTGACTTAGGATGTTCCTATGTTCTATTAGCAGTCATGAAACCATGATTGGTTAACCTTTTCCACCTAAAGTAGTATAAAATTTTAGATCCTTCCTGCTGGACAGGAAGGATTTTGGGGTTTACATTCATTTTGTTTTGTTTTTTAAGATTTTTTTTTAAAGCCTGCTTGGGAGTTACTGGGCTTCTTAAACTTTTGGATGGATGTCTTTTATTTGTTTTGGAAAATTCTCGGTAATTATCTATCCAAATTTTGCTTTTATCCAATCTTTCTTTTCTACCTAAGACTTCAATTAAATGTTAGTTTTCTAATTAGATCGTCTAGTCCTCTTGTCCTTTCTTTTGTCTCTGTCAGCATGAATAGTTTCTTCTGACTTATCTTTAGCAATAACTAACCTTTCATTACATTTAATCTGGTGATATACCCAGTGGTTGAGTTACTAATTTTAGACACCATTTTTCAGTTCTAGGATTTCTTTTGCTTTCAGATCTGTAAAGTCCTTTTTAAAGATTCTGGCTTTCTACTGAGATATTAAAGTTTGACTTCTATCTCTATAAGCTTAGTAAAATAGCTGATGCATATATTATTGTTCTGAAAATTTCACCATTTGGCATGTTTATAGCTCTGTTTCTGTTGTTCATTGTTTGCTCTAGTACTCATTCACATTGACACATATTTTTGTGTTTCCTTATTTTTGAATAGTTGCTAGACACTTTTGAAAAATATGTATAGAAATAATCTGAGGCCTAGAATATGCATTATTTCTTTCCTTCAGGTGGCCATGCATGCTATCAATCTTGAGTCACCTTAATTCAACCTGAAGGATTAAAGCTTTCTAGACCACATAGATTGCAGTCATTTAAGGGCTGTTTTATTTCTGGTTTATTCTTATTAAGATAATTAGCTCTTATGGATATCAAGTCTAAACACATGCTTTTTTATATGCTATGTTTTTGAAGTTCATCTATTTTCTTCACATATCAATAGCTTATTCTTTTTATTGTTCAAATATAGTATGTTACTAATTATACCATAGTATTTATTTTTCCATTTATTTGACCATGGTCCTAATCTTGGTTGACCTTGTACTTCAACTTTTATTTCCCCTTTCCCTACAAGACTGTTGGAAGGATTGCTTAATCTCTCTGCCATATGTTCCTCATAGGAAACTGTTCTAGGGCACATGTGGTCCTAAGTTCCATACCCTCTCTCTGAATTTTCCTCTGCTCCAGGATTCTTGGTCCAGTCATTTCTCACTTTCTTCATCATTTGTTGATGCTCTTAAGAAAATGATTTTGTACTCCACTCAGAAATTGTGGTTGTCTTCAAAGGGAGGCTTCAAACTAGCCTGCCTTTTCAGAAACCACCAGGATGTATTTATTCTTTCTGTGTTGCTTTTATTTTATTAAGGTTTAATTTACATAGAATAAAATGCACCCATCCTAAAAAGACAATTGAGATTTTATTGTGTTTTATTGTTCCCCAATGTGTTACTGAGTTCCTATCACTCAAATAAAGATAGCATTCCCATCTTCCTGGAAAGTCACATCATCCACCTTTCCATTGAGCTCTCCTGCTTCACCCCACCCCCAACAATCAGTTGTCTAATTTCTTTCATTATATATTTATATTATGGACTTTCAACTTCATATAAAAGAAATTATATAATACATACTTTTGCTCAACATGTTAAGGTTCATCCATTTTTCACACATATCAATAACTTATTCCTTTTATTATTCAGCTATACTATGTTATTAAATATATCACAGTTTATTTATCCAATCCTGCTGATGAACATTTGTGCTGTTTCCAGGTTTGGTTCATATGGATGTACCTTTTATGACCATTCTTAGGACTGATCCTTTGAATTTAATTTATCATGGGAAAAGAGAGGGCAGTCATATTTAAACCTAAGGCATATCTATATTATTGGATTTTCCTACACCATCTCTATCTCCCATCTTAATCTTCATTAGTTGCTGTCATTTTTTATTTTAAAATTTATTTATTTAACAAATTCTTACAAGGCCCTTAGTGTGTGCTAGACACTGCACTAAATACTTTAAAATATTAACTTATTACCATTCACATTTCATGGATGGAGAAACAGGTACAGAGAGGCTAATTAAGTTTCTGAAGTCACAGTACTAGAGGCAATGCTATCTTTCTGGAACATTCATGTTTAAGCAGGGTGTTTCCCCAAAGTGCCCTCATATAACCTTCAGTATATAACCACGTCCACTAAACATGCTGCAGATATTCATTACAGTATAGTACTGTACAAAAATTGAGAAAACATGTTTTTTTTTTTTGAGTGGCAATGTCAAAGAAAAGAGACCCACTGAAAGTCAAGGATTGATCCAAGAAGCAATTTAAATACCTGTGAACCCCAGTCAAGTCTGCAGTAAGTTCGCTCATTTATCAGAGAGCCATCTTTCATTTTCTCTATGATTTTTCCAAATCCATATGACAAATACAAGGGAGATCTCAGGGTACCCTCATCTATCCTCAGTACTCTTGTGGAGATGGCTTTCCCTTATCATTTTCAAGCATAATCTTGGTTTCACAGACCTCCCTGTAATGCATATTTATCTTTGCAAAATGTTTTAAGGCTCACTAATGCCTTTGGTGATATTACAGACTAAGACCAGGTGGGGGAGCTCTCCATAGAAAATTTGACCCCGACCAATCTGGGAGATAGTTGCCATGAAAAAGCAAAACCAAACTCTTAAGTGAAGGGGGGGGGGGGGGGGGACTTGAGAATTATTCAAGCACCAAATGAGAAAGATAAATAAAAAATATAAATGCTAAACTAATGCTGAGGTTGGTGGTCACATGAAATCTCTTGTTTTTTTTTTTTTTTTTTTTTTTTTTTTTGTTGTTGTTGATTTGGCATTCTAGGCAGCAAATAAAGAAAAAAGCAAAACAAATTGGAAAATTGAGAGAAAAATCAATTGTTAAAAAAATAAATATTTTATTTGTTTCAAGTCCAGACTAAGTGAGCTGATGTCAGGTTTAACGTCATCAAAGCACCTGCCTGTTCACAGTTGTGTCCTCAGTACCCAACGGTGCCTGGCACATGGAAAGCACTCATGAAACCTGTATAAAAAGAAGGGGCCACATCTTGACTTGCCAAAATCAGAGAAGCAGGTTGCACTTTTTTAGTAGCAGTAAGAGTCTGAGTTATTGCTGGGTGGGGGAGGGCAATCAAATCAGGGGTTCACAAGTTGAGGAGTTGCCTTTAAGAGGAAATTAAACAAAACAACAAGGCAAATTTTCGTATACTCCTACAAGTCTGTGAGACTGCACTTATTCTGTTTCTATAAATGATGAGAAAACAGGGTCAGAGAAATTAAAAAGCCTGCCCAAGTTAACATATTCTAAAGTGATATTCCTAAGGACCTTGTCATAGCACCTTTGCCAACTTACCCTGATTACCTGGGACATACCTAATAGTGGTTGCTAGATGCTCATGGGAGCAAATGATCTGGCTTTAAGATGGCCATGCAGGTACCCTTGTCTTCAGTCTCCTACCGGTATAATTTCAATTAATTCATGGGCCAGATTAGAGTCACGATAACATATAACAAAATACATGTAGCTGATACCATTTTTATTATCATGGCCAGTGCCACATCTTCAGGTACGGCTTTGCAAGCCTTAAACACACAATTTCTTAAACCAGAAGCCAGGAATGCCAGTGTGAGATCAGCTTCATCTCTCAACTTTATATCTTTTGTCTTCATGGTGTATCCCAAACTGTTGAGTATCTTTGTCCTGAGGCCTGGGAAAGTTAAAAAAAAAAAAAAAAAAAATCACTGGGGAAAGGTGAACTACATACTAATATTGCTTTTTTATTTTTACAAGAAGAGTATTAGATTTGTGTGATTATTAAATTCCCTGAAAGTTATAACCATCTTTCACATCATTAAAGCAAATGATCTATCATTTGTTTTGTATATAACATTGTTTATTAATTTGGTTGTAAAACGGACATACTGTCTAACACCAGGAAGTCTAGTATATTTCTTTTCTGTGACTACATGTCTACAATAAGCAGTGAGTACAGTATTACTGCAAGTAGGATATTTCATTGAACAAATCACACAGCAAAATTTTAGTGCCTAGTATACAAAGGTCTAATTTAAATAATCTGAGTAACAAAGTAATGAAATCATTACAGTATAGTTAATATTTTTCTGAGCTTGTACCTGTGGCAGTGCTTAATATGAATTATTGCATTTAAACCTCACAACATGCGAGGTAGACCTTTTAATTGTGAGGTTTTTAATTTTTTTTTTTTTTTTTTTTTTTTGTGATGCTGGGGATTGAACCCAGGGCCTTGTGCTTATGAGGCAAGCACTCTATCAACTAAGCTATATCCCCAGCCCCTTTAATTTTTAATTTTATTTTAATTTTCAGCATTGAACCAGAGGAGATATACCACTGAACTATATCCCCACTTCTATTTGTTTACTTAATTTTGAGACAAGGTCTCTCTAAGTTGCCAAGGATCTTGCTGATTTGCTAAGAATGGCCTTGAACTTGCCACCCTCCTGCCTCGACTTCCCCAGTGGCTGGGATTATAGGCTTATGGAGCTTCTCAAACAAATGAGGAAATGGAGGCACAAGAATATTACTGATTCATTTAAGATCACTCAATCTTGGTCAAGTTAGTACTTGCACTTAAGTTATATTCTACTGTCCTGGGTAAGTTATCTCATATTAGAGGAAAATTGGATATTTAATGTCCTTTTCACATATGATTTCTTCTTAGAAACTAAACAGGGAAAAGATGAAACCAGCTCATTTTCTCTTCCATTAACAGGTGGACCAATTAATTTTGCCTCCTTGTCACCTGGATGCAAGGGATTAGGAAGGTGAATCAGCCAGATACTGCCTACCCCAGGAAGCTGGCATGCTCCCACATCCAGGTTTATATTACTGCCTACAAATATGAAGATGGTTAGAAGGCACACTATGAATATTACCAGCTAAGACATAAATATTACTTGCCTTGCTTTTCCAAGTCGGAAGCACCAGAGATGAGCAGGGAACAGACAGAAGCTGGATGTTGGACCACTGGCAGATGACCACCATGGCCTCTATACATGTTTGGAGGCTAATTTTCTATGGGACTGAAGGCTGCAGGGAACTGGAAATATGAAGAATACAAAGCTGACTATATAAATCACTGGGGAAAGGTGAACTACATACTAATATTGCTTTTTTAATTTTACAAGAAGAGTATTAGATTTTTAAGTCTAGTGAGAATATACTTAAAATACAATTTTTCTCTGAAATTCATAGTTGAAATTATAAATAGATTTGAACAAAGAGCACACAAGGTAGTACCTATGATAAAGAAACTCTAATCTTTAGATCCTAAATGGGGTCATTCGTAGACTCCTATTTTAGTAGACAACTTGCCAATTTCTGGGCTAAATGGTATATTTTATCACTTAGTGGAAATTATAATTATTAATTTCTAAAAGAGTCTAAAATACTTATCAAATTTCTTTGCTGCAATTTCTTGAAGGATCATTGTGACATCATTCCTCTGTTAATATGGTCCCATGCTTTGATCTTCATCATGTGGCACACAGAAAGGTTTTCCTTTATATTGTCTTTTAAATATGTTGCTAGTTAAAATAAGATGATTAGAACAAATTCTTAGTCACAAAAGACATAAGTGGAGTCTATTAGCTTCAGCCCAATGAAATACACAAACATTTAGCCAAAAGCTATTTATAAGCCACACATGGCACAATTGTGAGCTGTGAATCACAGGGTGTGGTAGAACAGGACCGTGGTAAACCAGACAACATGAATCTTTCAGCTCTAATGTTTGAAAAATAACCTGAGAAGAATGACAGTGAGAAAATATCTGGGTGGAAATCCTCATACATCCACTTCAAGACGTATAATCTCTTTACGAATCACTTGCTTTCTTCAGTGCCTGTTTTCTCACCTGTTAGAAAGGATAATAATATCTACTTCATGATTTCTTTATAATGACTCCAGAAAATATGAATATATCAAGATGTTTTCTATTCAAGTGAAAAATCCCTGAATTTAAATTGGGTTGACAACAATGAAAAAGGGATTCATTATTTTACATTACTATCAAAGTCCTACTAGTGTCAGATCCAGCTGTTTCAGGTTCAACTAAATCCAGGAGCTCAAATGAAATCACCATGATCGTGCCTTTCCACATCTTGACTGCACTTTCCTTTGTATTGGCTTAATTCCTCAGCAAGCTATTTCTTTACTATCAGAGACAGCTCCTAACATCTTTTAATTTAGGACTTGCATCTTCTCCTTCCCTGTAGACTCAGAGGACCTTTTCTAAAACTCCATCAGAAATATCTTTCATTGGCCTCATTTGGTCAAGCGTCCCTCCCAGAATGCAGGAGATGAAGTACATGGACTGAGGTATAAAGAAATGCTGGGCTGGGATAGGTGGCACAAAACTGTAATCTCAGCTACTCCAGAGGCTGAGGCAGAAGGATTGCAAGTTCGAGTTCTGCCTCAGCAATTTAGCAAGAACCTGTCTCAAAAATAAAAAATAAAAGAACTTGGGATGTAGATGAGTGGTAGAGTAACCCTGGGTTCAATCTCCAGTACCAACCCCCACTCCAAAGAAAGGAAGAAAAGAAAAGAAATACTGGGGTTTCAAAAAACCGAAAACCTAAAAACTCTATTGTAATAGGCGAAATGTCTAGAATAGTGTGTGACACATAATATTTAATAAATGTATATTAAATAATAAAAAAAGAGAATCTAGCTTTTAAACCTTTAAATATGAAGAGCTACCAGCTTTCAGTCAAGTTTTCCTGGACTACACATAGAGGACTAAAGCACGTTTAACCTTGGTCAACATCTACTTAGGGCAGATCACAATGTGTGATATTTTATAGGACTCCATTTTTAAGATAGAGTCTGTTTTGTCACTTGGAGAAAGTCTGAGATTCCCCAGAGAACCTGAATGCAATGGAAAGTTATTAATGACAACTTTGTGGATAGATATTTTTTAAGAATGCTAGCAGAAATTATTATTTTGTTCCATTATATGAAAACTATGGTCATTGGCTAAACACAAGCATTCACCCACAAGAGGTATAGTCAAGCAAAGTAGAGTAGTTCTTAACCATACTCTTCCCACAAGCAACATAAGTAATAATTATTATGATATTTACAATCTCTATGACAGTGTGTCCATCAATAATTAAGGATAACTAATAGGAACCCAAGGCTTTGGTGCCTACGCTTGTGCTGTGGTATTGTTTATGACAGAAGCATGATGTCATAATGTCTAAATCTGTACCAGAAATTATGATAATGTGCTTTGCAAGCTTTATGAAGTGAGATATTTCCATGAGCACAGGTTTTGGGTAAGTTAAGATGGTATATTCTTATACCATATGCAGATAAGACTAAATTCCAGTTATTATTTTGCTTTAAGAAACTCAACTTGAAGTGTTTTTATTTCAAATTCCTGCATGTCCTAAACACCTAAGGCTCCAGTGTATTTTAAACACCTGAGGGTCTCATTTGCTTTTATTTTTCTCTCAGAGATTTCATGAAACAACCAAAAAAGGTTGGTTTTTCCTTCCCAATGGTGATTTAAGACTAATAGTGACCTATTTTGTTGCCAATAACAACTTGGGTGATTTTTCCCTTTTGTGCTATCAGCTATCATTGACTTTCCAAATTTATGGGTAAATGACTTCTCTCAGTTTGCATTCACTGTGAATATGTCATCCTCAGCAACCCTGTTCTGAGTCTGGGAAGATCCCTGCCGTGGTGCTGAACATTATCAACCTTGTTGTTTGAAGTGTGTCCCTATGTTTTTTGGCAGTGGTGGATAGCAAGTTTTAAAAATTGAATCAGAGACTTTGCATTTCTACCAGAGAGTAAGTGATCACATTTCTTTAAAAAGAAAAGTTTTGCTTATGCTATGACTTATCAATCATAAGACACTAGCAACCAGCAATTGTTATTATTTCCCATTGACCTTTTCAAGCTAATAACTTGAATCATTACTCAAGGAAGTCAAGGAAGCTGCACAATCTCAGGTGATATTTTTTTTTTTAAAGAATTTAAAGGATAATCTGGTCACATTTGAAAGATGTTATCCTATTCAACTTGTGAAGGACATGAAACTAAGTTCCTCACATAAATTTTTTGAAAATGGCCAATTTTGGTAATACCCTGGGATGCTAAAGGAGAAGAGTGACAAGAGACCTGAAAGAATGGTTGATCTTATAGTGACTTCTCTGATACCTGTATATGATGTTGAGAAACAGACTAGAAAGGGCAGACCAGGAGGAAGCCAAGGAGCCTTTTTTTTTTTTTTTTTTTCCTTCTTCTTCTTTTGGAAATTGCTTTAGAGGCTCACCCTCTTGACACTGATGTCCTGATTCCCACTCTATTATCTATCAGAATACTGAGTTAAATGTCATCCCTGAACTCCTGGCCAGACCTAATATCCTTTTCTTTAGTCTTATCCTCTGAGCTCCTGCTTTGTCATTTGACCCTACTTCAAACACTATATGTTTAATGTACTGACATTTGACTGCCTTTTGGTTTCCTGTCTGTTGTTTAAATGGGGGCCACACACTGACTCTTAGCTTTGAATGGTCCAAAAATATTACCCACATCACGAAACATTCCCATTTGTTGTATACATACAAGGTTCTGTCTTTTTTAATCACCATAGCATGTATATAGCCTACCTCAATAATTTAGGTGCCTAATTAAATAAAATGTAATGTGTGCATGTACACACTTGTGTGAGAATCTATGCGACTATCTCAGTCTGTAGAAGTGTGAATTGTACTTGCTCAGTCAGATTATAAGTGCTTAAACATGGAAAGTGTTAAATGCAACTTGAGCATCTGATTAAAGATAAAACTATGTTCAAATAGTGTTGTGGCCTATAGTTATCGTTTGTAAGTCACTAAGTTCTATAAGCTTAACTTTTCCATCTTTAAAACAGCAAGACCTCCCCCCAAGACACAATAAAATAGAATGTATGTGTACATATACATACATATATATACACACATATGTGACCCCCAAGAGATGATTTTTTCCTATATTTTAAATTTCTCCCATGTCATTCATTCTAGTAGCACCATGTTGTGCTCAATTTCTACATTTTAGTTTGATTGAATAAAACTGAACTACTAGGAAAGTTGGGAGGTACAGTGCGAATCAATAAAAATCCCTCTACCCCATCCTCTCAAAAAGGTAAATTATAAGAGCACTTATAATTACTTAAATTACTAATATTTATTTTATTTTTAAAGAAAATATTAACGTCAGACCAAGTGATAGCACACATTTGTCTATAATCCCAATGACTGGATGAGGGTTCTGGGACGAGGGGGGTTGCATTGAGGCAGGAAGAACTGAAGTTCAAAACCAGCCTCAGCAACTTATCAAGGTCCTAAGCAACTTAGTGAGGCCCTGTCTCAAAAGAAAATATCAGAAGAGCTGGGGATGCTGTTTAGTCAGTGTACCCTTGGTTCAATCCCTGGTACAAAGAAAGAAAAACAAAAATGGCTTATGTCAGGAAAATAGATGCACAATACTTTTTGTGTGTCTTTTTAAGTATTAACAGAGTTTTTGTATGTATTATTATTTGGAAATTTCTTTAATACAAAAAGAGTATCTGATTTGCAGTTGATGAGTTTACTCACTGTGAGTTATTTGATTTGGACTTACATTTAATTAACAGACTTAGAGATGGTAAAATTTGCTGAAGGAGAGTGCCACCATAGAAAAATTGAAGTGGAAATTAAGGAATTCATGCAAATAAAACCTGACCTGTTGATATGAAATCCTGAAGATCATGTAGTAGTATTTTTTCTGCTAACAAAACTGTAAAGATGTATACTTAATGCACAAATGACAACAGCTTTAGTGAAATAGAAGTGTTTCTTAGCCTCAAAGAATCCAGGCTCCTGATTAACTGATGTGGACATGATTATTTATAATAGCACTTACTGGTAAAGAGAAAAGAGTGAAACCTTAGCCAGGCACTTAGATGTGTGACTAAGGCGGGTTTATTTCTGATTCTAAAGCACTGGAGTGGAAGTCACGCGGTGACTCAGAGCATTGTGATGACCCAGCTGTCCACAAGAATGCCTCTCCAGTGTGTGGTCAGGCATTATCCTGCCAGAGGGAACACTCACGGCAGTGTAGTCTTCTGTATTCATCTACCCAACACGGTGTCAACCCTGTGACACTGAGAACATGGAACATGCAGAGAAAGGAACATGCAGTTCATTTATCTCCAATACTTTGAAGATAGTTTTCACTGATTTCCAAAGTACATGTGAAATGGCACAATGGATCCAATTATGGACTGTTCAGCTAAAATTCTGCATTCGAAAACAACACCAAGGGCCATTTTCATTAAGAGATGGAAGATTTTCTTCTACTATGTTAGTCTGATTTATTTTACTGGGACCCACTCATTCATTGGGGGAAAAAAGTAGCCTGCTTCATTTGATGAATTTAGTTATCAGCTCTTTATCCCTGGTCATAGGAATATTTCATGTAAATCAGTCTAATCAGAAAAGTCTCATAGGATCAAAGTATACACCAAGGCAGATAAGCACACAGCTCTTCCCAGTGTGATCCATCAAGATGTACTTCTTTTTCCAAGAAGAGCCACTCTTGTTTTCTTATGTCTTTGTTATCTGTTACTTTGAAATTTCTCAGAATTGAGTATACAACAGGTAATAGGCTCCAAACCTGCTCATATAAATAAATTAGTAAAATCCCCATATAACATATTTTATGCTTTGACATTATTTTTACTTAAGTAAAAATATTGTCACTCTACATTTTTATTCATATTTTCTATTTTTTGTTTTAGACTCTAGCTCATTTAAGGATACCTTTACATACAATTACATTTCATTCATGAATAAATCAATGGAGGTTATCAAAGTTTATAGGCCTAAAAGATACAATGTTTTGTTGGTTTTAGCCGTTCTTAATGACACACCTGTTCATGTGATAATTCCTCTGCGTGTTCCACTTCCCCAGGAAGCCTTTTTTGCTTTTTATTTTTTTAATTGGGGTTAGGTTCTTCCTCTTTTTGCTCACAAAACACCCTGTCCATACCTATATTGCGTTTTTCAGATTTCTTGTCTGTTTCCTCCTACAGATTATGAGATCCTTGAGGCAGGAACTGTTAAATTCATCTTTATCGCCCCAAAACATCTATAAAAATACTTGATATGGGGCTGGGGTTGTGGCTCAGTAATAGAGCATTTGCCTTGCACATGTGAAGCACTGGGTTCAATCCTCAGCACTGTATTTAAATAAATTAATTAAATAAAGGTGTTCATCTACAACTAAAAATGTTTTTTAAAAAAAAATGCTTGATATTTAAAAGATACTTTAAAAGCATTCCCTGGGTAAATGCACAGTGTAAAGTTCTTAGCCTATGATCCAGTTTAACTATTTTTAAGAAAAATTCTTTTTTCCAACCAACAATGAAAATAATACTGTTGACTAGTGTGATGAGCAGTCATTAAGATCCAAGTTATGGCCTATTTGCTGATTTAGCTCATGGTCCACAAATAGTACCATTTTAAAGCCTTGAATTGAAGGACTTTTCAATATTGTGATATTATTTACATGAACCATGGGGACCCCCAGATACAACATGTTTAAATTGTTCTTGATAACTAGATAGCAAAAAAGGAAACAATAGGCATGATTATATTTCAATATCTGGATCTTGAAATTCAGAGCAGAGAGGTGGTGTATCATTTTATATTGAGAACGGAAAGTCAGGAGTCTTGTGAAACGTGATGCAGTTGCTTCCATGGAATATTGTCAGACCAATAGGAGATTGCGAAGAACTTTTATGGACAGTATAAATATTTTGAGCTGTAGGCATCATTACCAGCTGATATTTTCTTCCCTCAGGACCAGCTGTTCAGGAGCATCCCGGATCAGAGCCAGGCACAGTTGAGACTTGGATCTAACTAAAGACCGCCGCAGATTCTTCTGCAGCAATGTCGGTGTTAGAAGAAAGTCGACCATTTGCTCAACAGTTATCCAATGTCTACTTTACAATACTTTCACTTTTCTGCTTTAAACTTTTTGTGAAAATCAGTCTTGCCATCCTCAGTCATTTCTACATTGTGAAAGGGAATCGCAAGGAAGCGGCAAGGATAGCAGCTGAGTTTTATGGAGTAACCCAAGGACAAGGTACGTTGATGATATGCTCTCCCATTTCAAGTTGAATTTAACTATCATTTGATCTGTAATCCAAGAGAACATCACATGCTTTCTTTATCGACAGCTTCAAAGTAAATATTTTGTAAACTTCTGTTAAGAAAAATACTTGTCACTCATTTCATAGTATCATGATAAAGAAAATTACTTTTCTGTGTGAATGTATGAGTTAAAATCAAGGTACCCTTGCAAAATTGGTTAATAGGAATACACTATTATTCATATATATATATATATCCTTCTATTAATAAGCATCTAAAAATTTCAAACATTTCATTTACCAAGTTATAGTTTTAGAGGCTACTGATTGCATTTCAAATGTGCTTTGACCTGAATCTGCATTACAATATTTTAAATCAAATATTTAGTACTATATAAAATAATTTTTATTCAAAAGAGATTTCAAGATTTCATTTCACACAGTTTTATAATTCAATTCTAAAATAAAACACAAAAAAGGAAGACTTATGGCATGTGTTTTCCTAAAGGGATTGTTATTGCTTTGCTCAGTTTGTGAAAAATTGATTATAAAAGGAGAGGAACATGATTTAGCAAATTTTCTATGGGTGCAGCCAAGCGCATTCATGTTTCTTAGAAGAAATTGAAATGTGTGGTGAAATGAAAAACAGCAATATTAATCATGTGCTTTAAAAGTTGTAAAACCATTTACATTCTATTGGACCATTATTTCTATACAGTAAAAATGATTCAGATGGTGGGCTTAAAAATGACATTTTAATTTCTTATAGTCTTTCAGCACATTTCTGATTTGAAGTGAATCAAGGCATGCATGAACATTTTACAGTCTAAATACCTCTAAAGCAATTTAAATTTTCACAATCAAAATTTAGTGTCACATAATTAGAAAATACAGAATTCAAAAAAAAAAAAAAAAAGAAGCACTTAGAGTAGAAAGTTTGGCTTCTTAAACTCTTTGTCAATTTGGTCCATAATTCATCTTAAAGTCTAGCTTACTCTATCAGTACATGGAAACTTGAGTGGAAAATCTTTTGTGATATGTGAAGTAGACAGAGTATATGTTTTCTGAGGAAGATTGCTTTTGTGCAAAGTGACGACTTTATATACTCGCTCAAAGTGAGGAAAATCTTAATGCCAATATGAAACTCTAATAGGGAACATGAAATCCAGAGGAAATAGGCAAATTCAATCCTTACCTAACAACTCTGCTTCAAAACAGGCATAAATATTTAAATATGACATCTTTACTATGTCATCCAACCAAAAATAACAAGTTCAGTTGGCAAGTAGGATACTTTTGTGAGCAAAACAGCAAACAGAAAATTAGATTTTAAATGATACAGTTTTAAGGTGATAAAATTTACTCCTTTAGACAGCCTATAGGTCATTACTTCATAGTCAAATATTATATATGCAGTATGAGTATTACCTTACATACAACACTGAAATACTGGCTAAAAAGATGAAACTTTTTAAAGTGTATTGGCAAGCGTTTTACAGGAGGCTTTGGATACTCCTTTTTGTTCATATTTACAAATAAAAAGAGACAGTTCTAGTTGGAGTTGTAGTACAGTGGTAGAGTATGTGCCTAGCACAAGCAAAACCGTTGAGTTCAATTTCCAGCAACATCAGAGAGGAGAGACAGAGAAACAGAGACAGAAAGAAAGAGAAGCATCTCCCTTTAGAATGATCTTATGAGGCTTATGCAGGAAATGGCTCCCATATTCCCATCAATTCTTCTGATTCCGTCTTAGGATATATTAGACCTCTAGGATTTTGTCCCAAAACAGAGTCAAGAAGGAAATCAATACTCACTAATAGAAAACACTTTTCCTGGAAATCTAAAATGGGAATGAAGTTATAAAAAGCTTTGTGTTGTTTTTAATGTTAGACCTAAACAACAAAACTCTACTTTCTAATCTCGTACATTAATCTATATATTTAACAACAGAAAATGTAATTTTTAGTCAGTGCAAGCATAATTAGTGTACAATTTTATTTTAATATTAGAAGAATAAATCAAGTACCTTACAAAAACTCTTAGTCTCTTACTGCTCAGGAAATTTCTTTTTCCATTTAGCTTAATTTTTTCTCCCCTGCCTCTTTTTTTTTTTTAAACTACAAGTAAGCTATTTTTATTTTGTTTGTATCTTTAGGTTGACTAATCAGGTTCAGTTATCTTTGTTTAATCCTGCAATTTCCTCCTTCCTTGGAAAGATTATCACCTTCATTCCACTTTGAATTAGGTATCTCATTCCTACTCTCAAGGCTTAACCAGATTGCTCCCCAAAATATCTGTGTGTGGAGTTGCCAAATTCCATGGAGTAAAATACGATGTACATGTTTTCATGTCTTTCATAATCAAAGACCTTGTTGACATTCTAGATGTCCTCCCCCTGAGCAGAAGTACTTTGGTTTGAAATAAAAGTGGCTGTTGGTTTTTCTCAGTAGTAACGCAATACAGTTCACTGTAGCAGACAAATATAGGGTAGTTTTAAAAAAAACTTTCCAACCAGCTGAGACCTAGGTATGATTACATACCAGAAGGCTGAAAAGCTATGTGGTAGTTAAGATAGCTTAAAACATTTCCTTCTTGATCCCTTTGTGACTCCAATAAACTTTACAAACCTATTTTTTTTAACCTCTGAAGATTTATCAACCCCATCATCATATTAAAGGGACCTACCTATTCTTCGCTATTCTTTTCTTTTTAACCATCTCTTGTATCATTTCTTGCTGTTAAATATCTCTGTATATCAGAGGTCAAGTCTATTTCTAAAGCTAGCACTATACTTTGAGAATAACAGTGGGATTTAAAAGAATTGAGAGGTGTTTTCAATGTAATATTAAACAGTGCAGAGGACAAATATAGATGTTGAGGAGGACATTCATTTGGTGAAATCATTCTAAAGGCATAGAACTACTCCAAAGGCATGAACTACAAATACCCAAGGATGTTAAGAGGCAGTTCTTTTGTTAAGGGCAATACTTTCCAAACTCTACCTTAGTCTCTGAAAGGGTTCAGCAGTTTTACCTTCAAGAAGACAGGGCCAGTTCTTAGCATCTGTTCCTTCAGCACCCTTGAGACCAAGATAATGAATAAACAGGATATAAAAAAGGCAAAATGTATTGTTATCATCCTTAAGTAGTTTATATCTTAATTGAGGAGGTGGGACATCCATGTATTATACTCACTTTCAGACCTACCAAATGTCAAACAAATTAAAAAATTAAAGGGTAAATTTTAGATGTGGACTTTTAGGGATATCTTCATGGAGGAGGCTGATTTGAGTTGACCCCAGAAATGAGTGAAAGCATGGATTTGGGTGTGTTCATGGGAAAGAGGGGATTTGGCTAGAACTGAGAGTTCATATAGTAGAAAAAAGTAATAATAATTCAGACCCAGAAATGAAAGAATTTGAATTGCAAACTATGCAATTTGGACTTGACTAAAGGCAGTTGAAGTCACTGAAAATTTTTGGTAGGAATGAATTTCAGAAGATAAGACATGTAGGAAACCATAATGTAAGGTAGAGTAATATACTAGTCATCTTTGGGATTAGACAATGGAACAGATTTGAGTAAGTGGGCCAGTTAGTATCTTGCCACAAGATGAGGATATAAACGTGATTTGGTGGTACTGGTGTGAATAGAAAATCAAGAATAACCACACACAAAAAAGAAAGAAATAAGGAAAGAAGAATGAATCTGATGATGAATCTGATGATGCCTTTAAATAGCATTGGCAGAGAGAGCATCATTACTGTAGGTAACTAAGGGTCTTCAGAAGGAGATGTTAACACATCAGAAGGATTGATCAGCCACCCAGGCCAGTGTACAGTTCTCAGCCCAGGCCACCTGGGGGAGGTGAACCTTCAGCTGCTAGGCGTGTGTCACCTACCTATCTTCATTGTGACGAATCAAGGTAATAAGGAAGTAGTAGAACTGGAATCTGAATTCTAGTCTTGCATTTGATTTATTTAATGTATTTCCTTTGCTCCACTTTTCTGTTCCCAGGTAGCCTCCTGATTATGATTTGACTTCCCACTAAAAATGAATGTGCTGGCCTGCCCTCCAGAGAGTTCTAGTCTTTCTGAGACTTTTAGTGTTTATTGTAAATTAGTATATTAGCATCTTGATATCAATCTTTAGTATCCTGTGCTCTTTGAGCTATAAATCTATCTCTGAGATATGAATTTTCTCCAGCTGTGCTAATAGATCAGGTTTCAGAGTTCCCAAGGCCCCGAGCCAAACTTTGGATTGTGGAAAATTCCGCAAGGTAATGTGTCTCTATTGGCTGCTTGAGAAGCATTCTGGTGACACTCAACCTTACAGGCACTCTCCTGTTATTGTTGAGACCACTCTGTGGAATATAGAATATATGCAGGACATTCCGATAGAATACTTCTGTTTGTGATTTTGTAAATTGGGTTTTAAGTTTGACATTGAGCACACAATTATTTTTGTTCCAACTGCGATTGACACCTGGAAATAGGATACAGTGTCAACATGCCACCTCAAGTCAAATAGTAAAAGAACTTTTCGTTTTGAAGAGTAGTGTGACCTGGGTTGGAAAAGCATCTATAACTTTATGTGATAAAATATCTTCTTTTTTTTTTTTTTCCCTTCTATCACTAAAGTCCATCCTAGGATTAAAATCAACTTTAGGAATTTGACTTTACAGTCACTGCCCACAATGGCAGGAGTTTCTGAAGAGGAATATGCTCATGTGATTTTTAGTATCACCATATTTATTGTGCGTAAGATTAATTATGGTAGAAACATTTCTTAAAATCTCAGCAATGACAAATTTCAGGAGTCAAATCTGCAGAATGACTTCTTTACTGGTATTCATTATATGAATGTACAAAAATAGCCTGGACATATTTTCTGTACTTCAGGGAAACAATTCCACATAAGAATAACTAAAACCAATAGAACTGCTTTTGTCTGACAAAAGACATCACATTGTATTCAAAAGTGCTGCTAATTTTTAAAAAGGTTTTACTTTTGTCCAAACTCTATTATTTTTTGGAAATGCCAGAGTACTTTTTAAAAAATATTTTTATTAGTTGTTGATGAAATTTTATTTATTTGTATGCAGTGCTGAGAATCAAATCCAATACCTCACACATGCTAGGCAAGCACTCTACCACTGAGCCACAATCCCAGACTAAGAGCACTTTTTTAATGGAAAAGACCAATGTAATCTAGCAAACTAAGAATTAAACATGGGAACAAAGTTCTGAGTTCAGAAACGACTTTCTCCAGTTTTAATGTAGTTATACCTTTCTTCTTCCCTTATCTTTGGAAAACCGGATAGAGTTGGTGGTAGCTTAGGAAGATGCTGTTTCTCTAGAAATATTCTTCTTATACATTTTTGTTCCTCTTTTTCTTCTTTCAGTTGTTCAATTACTTGCTAATTTATTACTTGCAGCACTGCCCTATGTATGAAGAATAAAATATACCAAAACTCATATCCCTGTCCTTAAAATGTATATAGTCTAGTGGGAGAGAAATTATGACCAAGTAATTAGAAAGCATGGTAAACACTAATTATAGGGTTAAAGAAGGTGCTGAAAGAGTACAGAGAAAAGAGTATAGAGCTAAAAATAGTTCTGCCTAGGATATGTCAGCTAAATAAAGGCTGTTCTAACAATATACATGTTCTCTCCCTCAATTGTGCATGTATTCTTGTTCATAATGCTCAAAAACTTTCCAGTTCCCCACTTTCAGTCCTCATTAACTTACTTTTTACTTGTTATTTCTAAGTTAATACCTCTTGCCTAAAGCTTTACCTAAGGTTCAGAGTCTTGTTAAAAAAAATTAGTTTTAGGAAAGGGACAAGTATGCTCATTGCTTATCAACAAATGTTTTTGAAAAATTACAAATACTTTGGTGAAAATTTTCAGAATTTGCTAGGTGATTTGGACATAGTCAAGTCTTTTTTTTTTTCTTTTTTTGGTGGTGCTGGGGATTAAACCCAGGGCCTTGTGCATGTTAGGCAAGCACTCTACCAACTGAGCTATATCCCCAGCCCCATAGTTAAGTCTTTAAAAAATTGTATAATAAGGATGGAGAAGAAACGAAAACTAGGTCTTAACTTTTGGTTTCCCATGTTACTATCTCTTTTAGAAAATGGTAAATTATTTTAAAAAGCTATTTTTCTTGTTCATTGACATAACCCATATAGTTCTGAATTTAACTCTGTCCACCAAATACTTTTATATCTGCTTTACTCCTGACAGGTATATGCTACATGTACATATACTAATACATATGAATATAATATATGTATACAACATATAATTTCTAGGTATGTAATAAATTACAAATATTTATATTTACTGCACATAGTATATGACTTGCTTTTTGAGTAAAAAGGAGAAGAGTTGGATGAGGGGAGTCAAACCTTGCACATGTAAAACAACCAAACAGCAAAGTAGAAAATCATGGGTGCTAAATTAAAAGCAGTGAAGTTTTTCAACAGTTGTTCTCTTAGAGTCAGGAGGGGAAGACACTGAGTTCAGCTGAGATATAAGACACGTCACAGAGAAGGCAGAACTTAGGGCAGAAATTCAAAGGCAGAGCACACGTGGTTATGCAAGAAGTGGAGATGAAATAAAATTGGATACTAAGAATGAAAAAAAGAAAAAGTTTAGAATGTGGAATAAAAGAAGTCCTGGTTCATCTAGAGCAAAGGTTGAAGCATGCTTGTTAAAAATGAAGATACACAGTTGAGTGGTCTGTGCTAATGGACACATCTTTTCAAATCACTCATCCAAAAATTCATAGTTAAGAACTCTCTAATGCTTTTCCTGAATTCAGCATAGGAAAGAGTTGTGAGCTAACGATGGAAATAATTACTGCCATAATATTTTATAAAACCCTTGATGTAATGATTTAATATGTCATTATATGCATTTCATGAACTACATGTCAGAGAAGATGGAATACCTCACAGACACTGGCTCAGTGGTGCACATCCTAGGTGGCTCCATGGCAGTTCCAGGGATCTCTGTGAGAATTTCAGCACACTTTCTAAACTGGAAAAAGATTATTCTCAGTAACAGACAAACTGAGTCATTAAAATCAGGTGGAGTATTTAGAATGCTTCTTCCTCAGTTACCCTCAAATAGTTGAAGAGAAATGAAAGGAAGGAAGAAAAAGGAAAAGGAAAGAAGCAAAGGAGAAAGAGAAAAGGAAGGAAGGACGGAAGGAAGGAAGGAAGGAAGGAAGGAAGGAAGGAAGGAAGAATGATGGATGGAAGGAAAGATGGAGGAAAGAAGAAAGGAGGAAGAAAGCAGAGAAGAAGGAAAGGAGGAAGGAACAGAGGGGGTTACTTGCCTCTTATAGATGTAGAACTTTTGGCATTTCCTCTTTACCAGTTGTATGGGGAACAATAGTTCATTTCTTCCAGCCTTCCCTCTGAAATGCTCCAAAGCAGACCATTGGCTTTTTAAAATGGAAATACTCAAGTAATATCACGTCAGAGAGGGAGGTGCTGAAGGGGTTTCATAATTGTCAAATTGTTCGTTCTGAAAAAAACTTCCCTGTGGTCTGTGAGTAAACAAGTCCACTCTGTGGAATTCAGATTAAGGGCAGACATTTTAGAATAATTAGTAATTTTTTCAGTCTTACAAAGCCCCATTGGTTTCTGTGAAACAGGATTTTGAAAATCTGTCTTCTAAATAGAATTAAGAGTTTTCTAGAAGAGCCTTGGGGACAGACAGGCTTGAGTGGTGTGAGGGGTAAAATTCTCATGTCCTCTTTCTCCTCTTTATATAGATTAACTCTACTTTCATGAATCTCTATAAATTGGGTGTTAGGAGGAATTTTCTTCAAAGGAAGAGCTAAAATAATGTTTAAAACCAAACTGTCCCAGTTTATTTAAAATATTATTTAAGTTATGTGCATCGAGTTACAGACCTTCACTCTATGAGTCATAACTGAACATCTTTTTGACATTCTTTCCTAGGGATTAGAAGAACAGTTAACATTTTGGGCCTGTCAGGAATGTGCATAACTATGTGAAATGGCACAAGGGCATCCTCTCTCCATTAGGGCAGCTAAAATTTCCATGTCACCATTACCTACTGAGTAAAATAGAAACCTTCAGAAATACGTATGCTCTTTCCAGAAGGCTTATAGTCTTAAACTATGGGCACAGTACAAGTAAACTGAAATTTAATACCAAAATGCCACTCATGTTCTTAAATAGAAACACTGGATCACCTCAGCTGTCAAGTGTGCAGTTTGATTTAAATGAAAACTGACAATGATAAAATTAAAGTTAAGGTTCATCCATTGAAAATCCACTCTTCACTATCATAATGCTGTGAAGTCCCTTGTTATTAGAGCGAATCAGGTGAGGTTACCAAAGTGGGAGAGAGAGTCATCCTTCTCCAAAAGGGTTTCAACACACTCCAGTAGCAGTTAAATAATAACCACAGAAACAGTAAGGACTCTATCTCAGCTCCTCAGTGATAACCAAACCCAGCCTTTGATGACCACTCAGAAGACTCTTGAACACTCCTTTTTTCCAAATTCTACCTCATTCACTAAGAAACCATCATTTCTATCATCCATTAAGTAAATGTAGAAAGTGATTTTTAGAACGAAGTGTTGCACCAACTGTATTCCTGAATTTGGAAGTTAGACGTCTTCTTTCTCACTTGAACTGTGATCCAGAGGGCAAATTTGGAAAAGGAAAAAATGCTGGTCCTTTTGAATTCAGATACACAGAATCACATATCTATTGTCTGGGAAAAACTGAGTACTTCCTTGTAGTGACTCTCCAAGAACTGAAAGGAGTGGAGCTGAGTTGGACACAGTCCTAGGAACTTGGGGTACTGAGGCAAGAGGATTGAAAGTATGAAAGTAGCCTCAGCAAATAGAGAGGCCTGAAGCAACTTAGCAAGACCCTGGCTCAAAAGAAAAAATAAAACAGAAAGGGGGGCTGGGAATGTGGCTCAGTGATTAAGTGCCCCTGGGTTCAATCTCCAGTACCAAAAAAAATTTAAAAACTAAAAAATTAAAGAAGATAAATGATAATTGAGCAATCTTTCTTTCTCTCTCCCACTCCCTGTAGTTATTATGAAATTACTTATCTAGTAAAAGTAGGGTAGGAACAAAATTTTGTTCAAATAAGCCAACGAAGCAAGGCTGGTTTGTATGGAGAGGAAATCGGTATAGTGAATGTTAAGTCCTAAATAATACTTGCATTACATAATTGAGATGATATTTTAAGAATGTGTAAGAGGAGAAATATGTTTAAGTAAGCACAATATTTAGGATTAACTGGCAATGATGATATTATATTAAATGTATTTATTAAATGTGTATTTAAAAAGTTTGCTTATGAAGATTAATTGGATTTATAGAGACTTTTATAATCTTTAAAGTTCACTTTAGGAAGTACACACATATGATCACAGATCTGATTCTACAGCACTATAATTAATGTTTTTATTATTAGATTAATTTGAAAGACAAAGTGGTTAAGTAAAAGGGGGGAGTAGTTTGTAATTAACTTAAAGCTCAAGAAGCAAATGCAATTCTTGCTAAATACTTAAATGGAGACTGAGTTGTAACAGTATGAGAAGTAAAGCTGATCTTTTAAAGCTGCTGTCATTCTGAAGCAGGAAATTACAGTTTACTAGAATAAAGTCACTTGGGCCTTGAAATAATTGTCTGTGGTATACAGGAAAAATAAGGCTTTGAATATTGAAGAAAATCAGCAAATATTTGTAGTATGAAAAAAACAAAAACAAAAACAAAAAACTTAACTAGGAAAAAAATGGAGGTTAAGATCACATTGCATGTAATCTAATGACACATTGTTCAACTACGTTCTGGCACATTTTAGCTGTGTGATCCTAGGAAAGTGGCATGACATCTGTAGGCCTCAATTTCATTAGCAGCAAAATGGAGATATGAGTACTAAAGAGGATTAATGTCAGTCTTACATGAGATAAAATTTATCACCTCAGCCACTTCTCACAGTGTCTAGCATATAGCTCACACTCCCTAAATGTTATTAGCTTTCTATAAAACAAAAATAGAACTGGCCAGAATTTAGTAACACAGAAAATCATCAATAAGAAAAGATAGTGAAATTGTGATAATTAACTGTTTGCCAAGGAGTTGCTACGAACATGCAATAATACCAGGATGAATCTGCTAAGCATGTGCTGGGTTCTAGTACCATGGCCATTCATTAGGTAGATAGCTTCAGAACTTAAGCAGTTGGTTTCATTTATATGTCCACTGAGTAATAAACAATTAGAGCTCTGGAAGGTTTAGGAAGTTATTGTCTTTTTAAATAAGTAATCAATAAGTAATCGGAAGGAACAGAATTTCTAACCAGCCCCTGCTGGGGCTGAGCTTTTTGCTCTTGGTCAGTGACCTCTCTCACTCCACAGTTTTTCACACTGAGAAACCAAGGGTGAGTGGCCAAATCAAGTTCATCTGGTCTGTCCCATCCACATACTTTGTGTACTGGATTTTTCCATAGCAGAGAATTTTAACTATTTAAAATGTTTATTAAAGACAACCAAAATAACCCATACATTTTATGCCTTAAAACTAAGTTATTAGTGTTTTTTCAGATATTCTCTTTGATACACTTCATGAAACAAAGCAAGGCATTCTGAGTCATTATAGAATTGGAGCAAAGTCATGCTCCTTAACTCCTGTGGCCAAGAACCTAGGCAGAATGTTATGGTGGGAAACCTAGTTCAGAAGTTGGGAGATGGAAAATTACTTAGAGATATTTTTTTTAAACCATCTTACTATATCAAAGAAACTTGTCTTTGTAGAAATTCTTTGATAAATTTGTAGCAGCCTGTCACAATGACACATAATGGCAAATTTCTGGCTGCTTTCTTACAGTCAACGTCATAGACTTGGAGCCTGCTTAACCTCCAACATACCAAAGCACCGGATATGAACATCCTCTGCCAAGCCATGCTTCTTAAAAGTCTCTTGCTCTTTTATTTTCTTTTCTCTTAATTCCTGGCAGCTGAAAAGGGAAGACAAAAAATAATGACAACATTAACAGTGAAAAGCTGAATCAGCCAGTTCAGTGATTTAGTTTTTTCCTTTATTTTCTCTGCTCTTTTCTGCCAGCCTGCCTCTCCAGGAAGTGACCAAAACATTGTTTGTTCATTAGGTTTTACAAAAGTTTTTTTTTTTTTTTTTTCTTTTGAGAAAGAAGAAAATAATTTTAGAAAATAAACATTATATATGAATACAGAATTGTCTCATGTAATCATCGATAAACCTCATACTCTGGTCCATATTTTAAATTACCTGGGGCTCTATGCACAGGTTTGGAAAGTATCCACTGCTGCTTTATCAGGACACTGAAAAGTCTATGGAGAAGTGATTAAGCCTCTTTCCAGAAAATTATTTTAAAAATAATTTTTATCTTCAATCTTCAGTTTGAGACCATTAAACTATAAATATTACAACTGGGGAAAAGTGATAAAACTATAAATATTATAATTGGGGAAAAGTGACAAACTAATAGGAAAATTAAAGTTGTGAGTTGTAAAATCTGAGAAGCTACCATACGGTATGTATAGATAAGTGTGAATCTCAAATTAGAGAAAAAAACTGAGGTTTTACTATTGAAAGTTTTGCAGGAATATGATGAAGGACAAGGAACTTTCTCAAAGAAGAATGTATTATGGTGACTTCCCAAATTTAAGAGTAGCATTTCAGAGTAACATCAGTCTGTGACAACCTCTAAAATTTTCAGGATGTGGCTCAGTTAATCTTGTTTCTGATCTTGTTTTGTTTTGGCAGTGCTGGGGATTGAACTTGGAACTTTATACATGACAGGGAAGCATTCTACCACTGAGCCACATCCCCAGCCCTTTGGTAGACTCTTAAGGAAAATATTGATGTTGGTATTGATCATGTGTTCATTGAGGTGATAGAAATCCAGTTCCATGTGATGATATTAGAACAGTAGTATTTTAACAGAATTGCTATTTTTCAGAATAGTTAAATCCTAGATGCTTTAAAAATCTATGTTTAAAACTTGCTAAAATACCAAATATGCATACCAGAATATGTGAATAGTTGTCCTTAAGATGTTGTATATAAAGCAACTTAAATAACTGAATTTTTGTTATACTATGTAAACTTTTATTTAAAGGAGTCCCATTGAAAATAAACAACTTCTTCATTTAGTGTTAAAAAAAAAAAAAAAAAAAAAACTTCCCATGTCCTACATTTTCTTTAATTGAGGTAATTCCACATGTTGCCTTTCTAGTAACCACTATGTGGCTAATATGTTAGACAGAGGAGAAAATGAGACATGGAAAGAAGTAAACATCCTCTTCAGCACAGAGTGAATCCCTTATTTTAAATTCCCTATAATTAGACTTAATAGAGTGATTATCCTGGCTCTTGATATTACCTAAACCTAGGCTTTGACTGGCATGCCCCACCTCACGTTTCCTATTGATAAAACATTAGATTTATATTGTAATTCATAAAGTTTTGCACATATATTATCCATTTTCATCCTTATTACTGTCCTCTAAATAAGTCAATGGTATTGACGAAAACAGAAGCTTAAAAATGTAGAGGAGCTTGCTCAAGGTTATTGATCTACTTAGAGGAAAGTGAAAATGTGAGCCTTGGGTCTTCTGAGGTTGCTTCTGACATCACTCCTGACTTACCTCTGTGGGGTTTTGCTGCTTTGTTTTGTATCATGATAGCCTAAACAAATTCAACCTACTATATACTGTCAAGTCAGTATACTTAAGAGCTTCTAAGTCTCACCAATATGAGGACTCATTTCATCCTTAGAAAAGTACCTAGCAAACAGAAAGTACTTAATAAATATTCAAGGTTGGAAGTAATACAGGAAGAAGGAAACGAGGAACGGAGAAAGTGAGGGGATTCAACTTAAGTAAATCAATGTTATTACTACATTCAATTTTAATTCAGGGTGGTGCTTAGTCTAATTGTGTCTGGTAGTGTTGTACACCCATCTACATTCAAATAATTGTTAACAGATAGTGATTCTGGGAATCTCCAAGAACAGATAAAGATAGAGTCAATACTGTCCAGAAATTGAATCTATAGGTAATGCCTTTCATCCTTTTTCTTGATCAGTGTTATTATCACTTTTCCCAACACCTTTTATCCTCATCATTAGTCCCCTCCACAAATAAAAGGAATCCTTTATGTATTTCTTTTTAACTGGGATCAGTTAATGGCTGTTAATGCATTTAAATATTTTCTTCATCTCCTTTTCACTCCAAGATTTCTTTCCTTTCGTGAAAAACATTACTTGTTCACCCTTTGATATTCCATCTTAAGTGAATATACTTTAATTCTTAAGATTTTATACTTTCTGAGCCAATACTTCAAATATCATTAAATGTTCTTTGTTCATTTGAACTTAAACACTCAACATGTTCACTTTAAAGTGTGCACAGCAAACAGAAAATACCACAAGCACCAGAAACCATAATAATTGGAAAGAGGTTGCTCTCTTTTTTCCCTAAAGCAGATCATAACATTGTCAAGTGTTAGCAAGGATTACAAGAAGGGGTATGGATGATAGAAAACTGAGAATCAGTAGAAAACTGAGAATCAGTACAAGCTGAAAACAAGACCTCTGAACTTTAAATCTTGACCCTTGGTTTCACTCTGTATTTTATACCTGAACCTCAAATCCTATAGTATGTGTTTTATTTAGCAAAGTGATAAAAATGATTAAACAAGCAAAATTAAAAAGTCTTGACTTTCCCACGCACACGGCCAGCTAATTAATTCATCCACAGATTTCTACAGGACCACACTGAGAGAAACACTGTGTGTCCAGTGTCAAGAACAATTTTTCTATGGTTGATATAACAACGAGCAAGGAGAAGGTAGCATCCCCCATCTGTGGATGTACCCCAGATGGCATGTAACACTGAAGTTGAGGTGGCACCTCTGGGACCCCCAACTTCCTTTGCTACGTTTACAAATACACTTAATTTTCATGAAAAATAGCAGCATAACACATTTTAACTGCTCTCAGTGTGTAAACCTTCCATAAACACATGGCTAGCGGTGATAAAGCTATTTGCAGCTAGAACTATAGAGAGGAAAAAGATTATGTGTAAAACTGTTCTTACATTGAACCCTTCTCCGTGGTGCATATCAGATTTTCTCTCCAGCAGCTGTTGTCCTAAAACTAGAGAACAAGGGTTGCAGATTTTATTTCCTGTATGAATCTTTTTAAGATTTCAAGCAGACAGTTGGTAGAGATAGAACAGTATATGGAAAAGTGAAAGAAATACATAAAGAGCAAAAAAGTGCATATTATGAGACTAGATAGGAAACAACTTGTTCTTACACATGTGCCAGGGGCTTTTATAAAATGCGCCATTGAAAACTCATTTGATCTTGTCAAATATCTTGCTGTGTAGGTGCTATTGATCATTAGATTTGTTTTGCCTTCCTTATTTTATATCCACTGGTTTAGATTTATTTGCATGTGGTATTGGGTAGCAAAACAGTATATTGAAAAGAACACAAGGTAAAAGCAGGCAATCTCTGTCTCAGGGTTGCTTTGCCCTTAATTCCATGGGTGACTTTGAGGATACAGTCTGCCTCGCTCAACCTCAGTTTCTGTCTCTGCAAAAGAAAGAAGTTAGATAGGATCAGGGGTTTTGAAATCTCTCTTTAAAGTCACTGACCCTTTCTTTTGCAATGATTTGAAAGCTCAATTTGTAAGCTGATGGAGTAGAAACTGCACTGTTTGAAACAGCCCCACACTTTGCCAGTACCCTCTGCGGTGGCTCTATTGAACTAATAAGGCTCTCTGAAGCCATTTGTAAATCACTAAAGTAGATGATATCTATGTCCACTTTTAGTTCTGAAACACTGATTCTTTCATGCTATTTTGATTTCTGGTGAATCATTTTTTGTACCAGAGAAGCTTTTAGCACAGAGAACCCAAGTTACCTTTTGTGACTTTTATTGGACCCATGACCTCAGCCACCTCATTCCAGAACTTGAAGAATGCACTAAACAGAAATGCCCAGAACAACTGCCTCAAGTCACAAAATTACATGCAATGACAATTATTTTAAAGCACTCACTCCCTGTGTCCTTGTAAATGGTATTTCATTTATTCACTTCCTTTCCAAGGTCACCCAAGGTCATTTGGAGTACACTGTGGGCAATTTTGCTCCCCAGTCACTCTGGAGTACTCTTCCATCTGCAGAGGTTCTTGTCCTCTCTACTGTGCACATTTCCAGTATTAGGAAAGTTCCAAGGTCATGCTGAGTGCTTTGTTTGTTCCATAAAGATGAACAATTACTTTTCAGCACAAATGGGAGAAATAAAGTCTCTTACTGCTCTCAGTGGTAGAACAGATAGAAACTCTGCATTTGAGCAATTAGGGAGAGCAGGGGGTCCCAATATCACTGTAGCATGGAATAGAAAACATCAAGGCAAGAGGAGTCGCATGCTTCTCTTCTGTTGGGTGTTATTTTTCTGTTAACCTCTTCTTCTATTTTAAAATCTTTTTGGTTAGGCAATTTTTGTGGATTAGCCACCTGTGATGGCTTTGTGCTAGTCAACTCAGTTATGCCTGAACTGCTTCCCTTTCCTGTGTTGTTCTGGGTGGAATTGACCAGAAGAAAAGTTAGTATAAGGTTTGGATGGCAGTGTGAAGGAGCTGCCAGTCATACATGCTAAAGCACCAGGTGCTGTGGTTGGTCACATGTCATCTTGCAACACCCAGCTCCATGGCTACTTCTGCTCTACCTGATCTCCCTTTTTGTCTGTCTGAGTCCCAGGCCAGGTACAAGTGCAGTTCTGTGATGAAGAACAATAGCTTGTCCTCTAATCATTGGCATCATTGAGAATGGAGATGTTGACAGACATCAGCTTTATCCTCCTCTACTTGGCATCAGCTCTCCTTGCTGGCTGCCAGTCCGGCAGCCTACAGTGACTTCAAAGCCCAACACCAGGGGCAGAGACTTAATCAGCCCCTGAAATGATAGAAGGTATAATTGGTCTAATAAATCCCTTATTCAGAATATTCAGTGATCAAACCTTAACTGATGGGACTGGGGTTGGAATTCAATGGTAGAGTGCTTGCCTAGCCATGTGTGAGGCCTGGGTTCAATCCTCAGCACCATATAAAAAATAAATAAATAAATAAAATATCTAAACCAAACAACAAACTACACCCAAACTGATACATTACTAACCCCTGACTGAGCCAGTCACCATCAGCAAATTTAGACCAATCACCAAAAAATAAGCTACGAAAAATAAGTATCAGCAAACCAAATCTAGCATGAGAAATCAGTTTTCTAAGAAATATATCATGATAAGGTTTCCTGTTTTACATAGCACCCTGACCTATAAATTGAGGAGGAGTGAGTAAGTACTGTATTAGGAGATACAATCTCACTTTTGCAGAATACAATTAAACCTGCAAAAGTTACCTGCAGGTTATTTTGAAGAAAATCCCAAACATTTTGTTTAATCAATAAAAAGAAAATGGATCATATGATGGCCAGAATGATGTCGGGAGAACTGTCAGCAACTATGAGAGTATTTCTAATAGCTTAGTTCAGGCCTTTGACTGAAAGAATATGAACATCATCAAGGGAAATCTGAGAGTGGAGAATTGACATTGATGGGATTGGATCATGCATACTTCCATCTCAACAGTTGAAAGTCCTGGAGTAATGACAATTAAATTTATTAATAAACTTTCAGTGGAACATATGATAGTGCATTATTAAATATTTAAGAACTATCATCTGTTCTTTGTTCATGACTCTGGAATTTTACCTAGGGAAAAACTTAGACAAAAGTATTCATTTCAGCTCAGTAAACCTGCAGGTGGAGATTGTTCAGATCTGACAGTTTTATTACCATCGACAAGACCCTACAGAAACCAGGACTGTCAATAAATGTATTTTGGAGATTTCTGTGCTTCAAAAGTATGACTGCTTCAATAGCTGGGCACAGTGGTACACACTTGAATCCAAGTGAATTGGGAGTCTGAAGCAGGAGGATCACAAGTTCAAGGCCACCCTGGGCAAATTAGCAAGATCCTGTCTCATAAAAATGAAAAGGGCTTAGTGGTAGAGAGAGTCCCTGGGTTAAATTCCCAGGGCAAAAGAGAAAAGAGTATTACTGCTTTGAATTGCTTCAAACTCTGTGGCTTTTTCCTGATCCTTTAGTTAAAAAAAAAAAAAAAAAAAAAAAAAAAATTGGTTCTTTTTAGTTATACATGCCAGTAGAATCCATTTTGACATGATTATAAAAGTATGGAATATATCTTGTTCTAATTCAGTCCCCACCTCCCCTCCCCCACCCTCTGTTCCCTTCCCTCTATTGTGGATCCTTTAGTTTTAATTTCCTTATTTCTAATATTTTAAGTACTTTTTAAAATTTTTTTATTTATTTTTACATAATAATGACTGGACTATCATATATTGTATCTACCAAGATTTATTTCTTTGCAACAAATAGACTCACCAATGATATAAGTTTCATACATTTTTGAGTCCATGGCTCTGTTAGTCAGCTTTTTTGTTACTTCCTTTGCATGGACTGTTTTTGTTTGTTTGCTTCTGTTTGTAGTTTTTCTTTTGTTAGGTTTGGTTTCACTTAACAAAAAGGAAAACTTATAGTCTGCCAAAAACTGTCACAAAGTTATCAAGTAAGTAATGAACCATAAATATCTGAGGTTACCAATAACTGGAGTGCTTGAGTTGCAGTTTTTACATTTGCCTTTTAACTTTATCCCTTGGTAAGAAGGTAAGAGTCAATGAAGAAAGTGTGGATGGTGAATTGTATATTAGTGTGAATAATGCCATGACAAGCAACAAGCTAACATTAATATGAGCTAGCTGTGTACTGGGCACTGGTCCAATTTATGTCTTGTTTGTGAAATTATTTAGTAATTCAGACATACTGGGAAGTAGGTGCTATTGTCATCCCATTTTCTAGATAAGGAAATTAAGGGACAAAGTAGTGAATCAGCTTTACCAAGATAGCAAAATAGTATTTGAATGAACTGGACTACAGACCTCGCTTTGGTGGTTTGATTAGAGAGCTGAGACTCCTAACTACTATGTTCCTTGAGCATCTTTACTGAGATCCTGCATTTAAATGTAGGTAAACTCCTAACATAGTAGCATTTATAAAAAATGATCATACCAATGTAAGTTTAAAATCTTTTATTTCTATGTATTGAGGTTAAAAAAATAAAACTAGTATATATGTATATATACATATATTTTTTTTTAAAGTAGTATTTTTTTTTCTCAATATATTCAGCAAAGTCTAAAGACATCAAGTTCTATTTTTGGTTAGATATTCCTTGTTTTTTTTGTTTTGTTTTGTTTTGTTTTACAACGCTATCTTTCTGTTTGATGTCTTTCTACTGTTAATTTCACAGATTATATGCCAGCCAAATTCTTTTAAGGATATGCTAAAAATAACAGAAAGAACTGGGGCTATAGCTCAGCAGCTTGCCTAGCCTATACAGCATCCTGGGTTCCATTCCCAGAACTAGGAAAAAAAAAGAATAACAACAATGCAAAAGTAGTATCGGCCTTACTCTTCCACAAATTATTTTGTTTTTATAAAAGTTTTAGTAATGGAAATATACTATCTACGATAATTCCATAATGCCATGCCCTCTATATTAAGAATCACTGATTTAGAGCCCTACTTAAAATTTTACATAACTTCAGTAAAAACCATGAGGAAATTAGATACATTATTAGTCCAGTACTGCAACCTAGCTAATAGCATTTCTGAGTTTTTGTGATTCTTAGATTCTTTGATTCTCCAACTAAGGTTGCTTATTACGACTGAATTTCATTCTGTTCTGCAATGCCTCTTGAATCCCTCACTGGAGTTTGGAGTTGAAGTGGGCAGCAATTGTCTTTTCATATTTGTGTCCTGAGGACAAAACACCTGGTAGGCACACAATAAACACAGCATGAGTGGATGAGTGAATAAATATTTCACTACCTTGTTCATTCATTACCAACTGAAAATTAATATACTTAGTAGACAGAGCTTATGGTAGTCTTTCATGTTTTGGGCATTTAGGCACTGGGGTTAAAACTGTAATGTTATTTTATTTCTGCGTGTGACATTATTTGTGTCATGTTTTGAGAAGTTTTTAGCTCTCAATATTAACAAATATTTGAATATGGTAGAAATCATCTTGAACAGCTAAAGGGAAATTATTCTTCATTGTATCAAAGTCGGTAAAGTTGAAAAGCCTTTTTACGTCTCTTCTCAAACCCCTGCACACAGGGTTCAGGCCCTGATGTCTTTTTATGTGCAGCTTTCTAGGTATCCCAACCATCTTTACTCTCATTGTGATGTTTTCAGATTCTTATGGCTTTCGCTAATCATTCAATGCCAACTAAAAGAGGAAATACCAGGGACCACAAGACTGACATCTGTAGGTTTCCCAGCAACCTTTATATGAGAAGTGAATGGCCCTTGAAACAAAGGTTAACTGTGGGTTAACAATCACTCTATTTTTCCCAGGATACTGGTATCAGGCTTGCCCTCAGAACTCATGTACCTTCATCCCCTATCACTAGGCCAATACATGTAGGCATTCGTGCTGAAATAAAAGAGAATAAAAAATACATTGGAGCAATAATGGGGCTCAGCGATGACTCCTTAGATTTATTTGAATGCAACTGATAAAGAAACCCAAGCAACACAGCCTCTGAGAATTGAATAATGGCCTATTCCAGATGCATCTCTACAAGGATGGAAATTTTACACTAAGAGGTAAAAGAGAATCTTAGATATTTTTGTGATGACTGAAAGTGGAGACACTATCTTATGCTTAGGTGAACCCTTAGTAATTTGGAGAAAACAAATATTTTTTAATTAATAATGAGAATGTCACATTTTAAAAAAGATATTCAGAAAATAGAGAAATCACAATTTTACCCTACAGTAAAGGATTTGAAGATTATAATGATTCAGATTTCATTTATAGAAGGAAGTATATGAACAGAGTTGCTCCTTAGAAAATAAAAATTACCCACCTGTATTTGTTGATATTTTGAAATTACTGTTTTTGCATGAGTATGATATTGCAGTTATGATTACAATGAATCCTTATCCTTTAGAGAGACATACTAAAATATTTATGGGTAAAATGATATACTGCAATTTGCTTCAAAATCATCCTAAAATTGTTTGTGGGAGTATGGACAGGTTATAGATGAAACAAGATTAGCTGTGGGTTAATAATTGCTGAAAATGGATGATGAACATGAGGAAATGTTCAAAATATTCTGTAGTCAAATTTGCAGGAGAAAGTGTGGACCCAGATCTAAGCAGGAATATAATTATGTTGATCTTTTTCTGTCAATAAGGGATAGCCGCTCATCATCTAAGTCCTATAATTCAGAAGTATATGCTCAAAAATCTTTATCTGTGGATCACTCATTCATTAATTTATCTAAATACTACATCTTGGAAGCAATGTGGCCTCTTAGTTTGTGACTGATTGTGTCAACTAAAAAAAGAGTTTACGTTGGTTCCTCAAATTTAGCTTTTAAAATTGTCAGAAGGGGATCCTGTTTTCTAGTTTCTCGTTACTTCCAACCGTGACTTTCATGATTATAGAGATTTCAGTCATAATGCCTCATAGAATTCAACTGTCCACTTTGACATATTTAAAAGTAAAGATTTCTCAGAAAGGCACATGGCGGACCTCTGTAATCAGAGAACTGAGGAGGAGGAGGCAGGAGGATTACAAGTTGAGGCCAGCCTCAACAACTAAGACCCTAAGTAATTTGGTGAGACCCTGTCTCAAAATTAAAAAGTACTAGGGATGTAGCTTCCTGGTAAATCACCCTTGGGTCTACTCCCTAGTTAAGGGGATTGGTTAAAACGGGAATAGAATAGCTTTTGGGAGTAGAATCACCCCATTTTATATACCATATCCTTCCTACAAGGCTTAACATTTAAAAAAATTTTTTTTTGTAGTTGTAGGTGGACAGTATGCCTTTATTTTATTTATTTACTTTTATGTGGTGCTGAGGATCAAACCCAAGGCCTCACAGAAGCTAGGCAAGCATTCTGCCACTGAGCTACAGCCACAGCCCCTACAAGGCTTAACATTTTATTTTATCCTTTGTAAGTAGTAATAATGGTCCAGCTCCAATTTATGGTACATCTTTGATGATTTTCCACAACATAATAATATTTCCTATAACATTTAACTTTTATTATTTTCCCTAATGTATGTGATATTGGTTCTTTTTAAAACTTCTGCCCCACTCACAAGAGGACCTAATAATACCCTGTAATTTATCCAATTTGCTTTGTTTTTACACTAGGGGAGATGTCACATTCCACATGTCTAGAGATTCCACAGTACACAGTACACAGATACCCAACATTTAAAGGATTCTGCCCCAAACATGTTCACTTCACTGTGTATTTATTTTTTTTATAAAATCATACGGTTGAGCATATTCAACTTATCCAATATTTGTTCCTTTTTTTTTTTTTTTTCCTGTTGAATTAACCATAACATTTTCCTTCCATTTCATGGATCACTTTTAAGAGTTACTTTTGCTTTTGATCTATTTGAAATTTTTGAGTGAATAAAACTTACTGCTGCTTCTTGGTCAGCCCACATGCTAGTATGCATCTCGGTTAACTTTGTAGTCATGGTCAAAGCCAATGGTCTCTTTTCTTTTTTCTTTTCCCACTGCACTGGAAATTAATTTGTCATCACCAAAAACTATGAAAAGCCTTCTTGAAACATTCTCAAGTTCCATACTTGAATTACTCTTTAAACTGGTACCTTTTTGAATGCCCACTATCTAAGAGTTAGGCTATGAAACAACAGAGAAACAGGATTTAGTCCCTGTAATCAGACTGCACAGTCTATTAGGAGAGACAGATACAGAAATAGAACATCATAATACATGATATCTAAAATGTTTTGTTTTGAAAACAAGCAAAAATCATTCCCAATACTTACAGTAAAGGTTCCTGTATTTATTTTAGCATAACAAAAGCGTAAAGCTGAAAAATCATATAAGCTTAAAATTGAATTTTCTTTAGATTTAATTCATTTTAAACAAAATATAATTTACATTTATTGTATAGCTGGTATCGATTATTATATTCCCTTAGTAAGTACAACCTAGGGAACAATGAGCTAGTGATTAGTGACAATTGGTTCAAGTAAATGCACTGGACCTAAACAGACCCCTCTGTCTCTTTTTTTTGGTACTTGAGGATTGAACCCAGGACTGCTTTACCACTGCGCTACATTTCCAGCCTATTTATTTATTTATTTATTTATTTATTTGGAGACTGCCTCATTAAGTTGCCGAGGCAGCCCTGGAACTTGTGATCTTCTTGCCTACCCTTCCTCCATCTTTTTAATGACTTGGGAATATGCCATCTAAGCAAATTGCCAGGCTGAGCTGGCTCTAAATATTTGGGATTATAATATGCTTAAAATGCATATAGTAAATTGCCTTTTGTGTGTTAGTGATAAAATTTGAACCAAAGGATGTTAGAACCAGAAAATGATTATATCCAAGCTCTTCATTTTATGGAAGAGGAAACTGAATTATTGTGAAGGTAGTTTCCCTGGGCACACAAACAATGGAACTTAATTCAAGATGAGGAAAACATATTCTTGGTGTTCATTAGTGATGTCTTTGAGGTCAACAGCAGCATCGTATGTTAATAGGGAGCTTGTAGGAAATCATTTTGCTGGTGGAATGCTCTTCTCTATTACTCAACTTCCTACTCCCCAGTTTTGTTCCCTGTACATACCAACAGAAGCTAGAGTCTTAAAAATGGTGATTAAAAAGTAAAGACAGACAACAGAATCTGTAACCATATTTCACCCAGACAGATCTCAATATGTTAATACCCGTAACCTGATCACCAGCTCAGTTAATCCTTGGAGCCCAGCACAGATCAGTCACTGTTCCTGACTCCATCATGGACCGTGTGTCTCATTCAGCTTTACATGCCAGCAAAAAATAACAAGCACATGTTTGGTTTTTCCTCTCATCTGTCCAGCTACCCTTTCCTCTCTGCCTTTTAGGGTGAAAAAATCTCAGCTGCCCTTAAATTGCTTGCTGACGTCTTTTGGTTTAGAAACGACCTCCAAAAAAAAAAAAAAAAAAAAAATCACAATTGTGAGCTGTACCTATATAAATAAGGGCCGTGATTTTGTACTAAAGCCAAATCTAAACTTAGATCCTTACAAAATTAAAACACGAGCTAGCTACTGGCTGACCCTAATGCACACACAGTATTTATTCCTGAGGATGAAGGAAAAAGGCTACTTTATCACTGATCACTACTGGACTTTCTGACTACGATATTCTGCCTACAGCCACTATCAATGGGCAATTTCACATTTGAATGATTCTTGGATTATTTAAATAGTCCTTCATATTTTAAAGACAGAGCTCATCTCTATTCAGTTTCAACCAGGAAAAACAGTGTTACCCATGTTGTGTTTTCTATATCACACAAATAGTTAAAGGCTTCAGGCAGCAGGGAGTCTCCACTTTAAAAATAGAAAATGCTACAGCATTTCTGGCCCATCCCCCACACTACATCCATCAGCCCTGCTCCAAAGGTTTCTGAATAGAGTTCAATGTGAAGCCATTCTCCAGTCAGCACACAGGCACCTTTGAGAAAGTCTGAACGGAAGGGAAAAGTAGGTAGAAATCCAGATGCTAATGTTTCTTCTGGCTAGAGCACTTGCATTCATGATACCTGCTTCTCACAGGCAGAGACGCCAACCAAATCATGTCCGCCGATATTGCTGTTGAAGGGAACTGCATTAAGCAGATCCTCACGAAAAGAAGGCTAGCCAGTATAGAGGAATGTTCTTCTAAACGAAAAGCTAGCTGGGGTATTCTGACCAGTCAAGGTTAGTACAGCAGCCTTTGCAAATCTGTTGGTGACATGAAATGAAATATATTGATCTGTTTTTGCAAATACTAACTTTAAATTGTGGGTGCTTTCCAGAGTGTGGATTCTGAAATGTAGGTAGGTGTATGGCATGTCACATGATGGCACTGTTTTCACCTTTTGGTGTGTGGAAAAGGCAGCAGCTGTCTCATTTTCCTGACTGGATATTAAAGATAGTGGTAAACTTACAGATTTTTGTGTTCACTTTTCTGTTTCAGCAGGTGTTTCTAAATTGGTATGGAAACAGAAACAGGATATTAATTGGGGAAAAGATTACTTACAGGCAATGTGGAAATTTTAAATCATGCAAATTAAACCATCAGCTAAAAGGATGATTTAGGCAAGAAAATGAATAGGACAAACTTCCTTAAAATGCTCTGACACAAAGGTATTAACTTTAATAATAGAAAATTGTAAGAGGAGAAAAATGAGCACAGTACCAAAGAGACCTACATAAGGAAATTATTTTTAAAGGGAAAAGTACAGTAAATTGTAGTACAGCATTGTACGGGCCAAGGAAGACTTAAATGTTGGAAATGAAGACTCAGAGAAAATGAATGATCTCCCTTTCAAAAACCAGAGCAATTAAATTTGCTATTGGATAGTTGCAGTTTGAAGAATATTATTTATAAATGATTATAAATTTTAAAAACAAAGCATTGGTTTAAATAGGATCAAATATTAGCATTTCTTTACAAGATCAAAAAAGCAACTGGATTCTTTCTTCAGAACCCAAACGCAGTTCCTTTTTATTGTCTTTATTTCTTTTAAACAATAATTGAGAGCACACTAGCATGAATTAAAAGAAGTTGACTACAAAGAAAACAAATTAACAATTCAACAAATGCTTATTGCGGTTTGCTGTGTGCTAGGCACTGTGCTAGATGTTGGGAAGCCATAATAAATAGGCTCATCACCTCATGGCCCTTAATATCCTGGAGGAATACAGGCAATTATTGTAGAAATAAAGAGAATCTTGTCATTTTTCAAATGAAGAGTAAATTGCCTAATTATGCAGTAGACCACAGATATTAGGAAGGATGTGGGACTTGGCAAAAAATTTAAGAAAAGAAAAGTAAATGAATTTGCCTGGGTGATTCTCAGGTATTTGCAACACAGCTGGAGACAGTAGGTGCTGAAAATAAGCTACAAAATAATGTTCAAAGGCTAATTTTGTGTAAAGACAATTCATTTTTATATAACTTTCTTTGACATACTTTATTATTGAAAATGTACTAAAGGAAAAATGATTCATGCTCTGGTTTAAAAAAAAATAAAAAAGGACAAGACTTAGCAAACTTTTATTCAATTTACTTTCAGATTTTACAAGCAGTGTTAATGTGAATATAAATATACCCAGTCCTGCTAGAGGTAATTTGATAACATGCATAAAAACTTTAGGTATTTATTCTAAGCAGATAATTAGACATATTCACAAAAATAAGTAATTACATTGATTTCTTAAAACCAAAAGTCACTTAAACATTTGATAGGTGATCAACTAAATAAATAATGGTCCAACTATACAATGAAATGTATATTATAAAGTAATCATTTTAAATGTTGTAGAATTACATTTTGCAACATGGAACAATGACTATGAGATATCATTAAATAAATACAAATAGATTAAAAAGCAATATGAATAGTGTGGCTGCAACTTGATTAAGAAATGTGTGTGTTTATAAGAAAGTCGGGCGGAAGATACACCAAAATGTTTAAAATGGTTATATTGGGAATATGTATTATGATTTTTTGTGTAGTCACCACTTTTTAATCTGATGTATAAAACCACGCCTAAAATTACCAAGACAATCAGACATTGTTTCTGCATTGTACTATTTTACTACTCTTTCAGATATGCATTCTACTATACGAAAATGTAGAAAAAAAATTTCGCAGGTCTTTTCATTTTTAACAGGTAATCTGTTTCATTGGTTTAGTTCATCACTTAGTTATATTCATTATGGACCTTTATGGGTTAACAGTTCACTAAGTACATTATGAGTTCTTGGGTTAAAGAGAATATTGTATCATGAAACTTCACTGGGCATTCAAAAGAACTAAGTTTGCTTTCTGGCTTTGTCATTTCTGGATTATAACTTGAAGCAATTCATTTATTCTCTTGGGAGGTTAGTACAATGGAAATAATAATGACTTTATTAAGGATATGCTTTGTGTTAGACACTTCACACCTGAGCCCATATAACCCCTACAACAATAGAAAATATGGGTGGTATTGACTCCATTTAGAGATGTAAAAAACAGAGATTTAGCAATTTAGAAAAACATACTGAGTTGCAACAGTCAATATGTGATGGAGTTCAACCCAAATATGTCTTCCTCCACACCCCTTGTTTTTTGGTGTCATCAGGTGTTAGAAAACAGAAAAAGCTCACTGTGCAACTGAGGTGATTATGACTCTGATTTTAAACAATCCAAGAGTTTGCAGACTCTATACTTGCAGCACAGGAAGGACCCATTCTGTAAGTACTTACGTATATAGGACCTGAGGATTATAGAAGGGAGCACTTTATTGACCTATCAGAAGGTTTCTTGGAGGAGAAAGCTTTTGAGATGACCTTCGCAATACGGGCAGGTTGGAGACCCAAGAGAAACCATTGCATTTTGGTGGGAAAGAATATTACTCAAGATGATATGGTTAAAATATGACAGGTCCATTAAGTATCTAATATCTAATTTTTTTTTTTTTTAAAGTTCTGGGAGTATATCAATCCCAGAGCCTTGTGCATGCTAGGTGAGTGCTCTCACTGAGCCAACAGACCTTGCCCCTAGTATCCAATTTAAATAGGACCTCTGCTCTCATTCCACTAGGCTGATTGGGAAAATCATCTTTTCAATAATGTCTTCTCTCATCTCCCATAGAGCTTGTGCAAAGGTTAGAGTGAAGGTTGATATATTTAGGTAGCACAACTGGTCTTCTTTCTACAAGATTCCTGCTGATAAACAAACTGGATATATTGATTTTATCCTTAGGGAAAAAGTCCAACAAATTTGTTGCCTCCATTCCAATCTTAAGGCATATGACTCTGTCCTGAATATGTGGACACAAGAGCCTAAGCCCTGTCTTGTTCCTTGAGGTCTTATTAACTCTCAGGGGCATGACCTAGCATAGACCTATATTCTTTCTATTACTCAGGACCAATATGAAAAGCCTATCTGTATTGCTCTCCCTCTTTCTGCACTTTATCCATCCTATCTCACACTTTTCATCCTACCTCTTTATTCTTCATTTCCTTCTCTCTCTCCTTCTCTCCCTACTATTGTAGTTTCTTCCTAACTAGAACCTCTTAACATAATCTTGAAGCTTCTTCAGCTGTTTAGACTTCATAATCTCCTGTAAACCAAGTAGGAAAAACAGAAAATACATATACACCTCAATAAATTACTGTGCAACATGAGAAAAAGAATTGAGTGGGGAAAGATAATATGAAACTAGAAAGAAAAAAGTTGTTTGAGGGAGCATGCAAATCTGTGGAGAATACCATTAGTAAAGTAAAGAAAAGAAAAAAAAAAAAAAAAAAAAAAAGACCTAACTCATATAATAGATAATCTCCAATTACAGGGCAAGAATGTTAGACCACAGTCAGGAGCCATTAACAAATTTGAGCTTGAAAATGGAAAGGTCCTAGTAGTGATTTCAGGCAGCCATAAACTATTGTGCAGGCTGGGATGTGTGCCCAGTGTTGGGCATGTAAAATGAAAGGGATGCCTTTCCCTGGTTTTCCAGGTAGTATCATATGGACTACCTGGGACTCTAGGTGCTTGTTGAAGTTTAATTCAGAAGCAGTATACAGACAAGAAAGGTGGGTAGACACTGGTGTTAGGAAATCATTCAGGAGGTTGTGGTCCAACCTAAGGTGAAAAAGAAGCAGGCCACTCAGAGGATCTTTGGATGATACTGTGGATGAGAATAGAAGCCATTGGAGTTTATCTGACTAAAAGTAGATTCTCTAACTTCTGTGTTTGGTACTGACTAATGGAAAGGCACAGCTGGAAATACACTGACCAGTTAATGGAGGCTTTTAGAAATAGTCAGGTGAGAAGAATGGTGGTGTGGAATAGGGTAGTAGCAGTGGAGGCTGAGATGCAATAAAGAATTTGGATTACATTTGAATGGTAGAGGAAAACGGGTTTATTGGTGTTGGCCTGTGGGATGAGAGAAAATACAGATTATATGAAGGATTTTTAACCCTGATGAGTAGAGTTGCCATTGAATAGAAAGGAGACAAGGAGATTTGGGGAGTATCAAATTAAAAGGTCAACCTTTGCACTGTTTGTGGGAATGTAAATTAGTAAAACCACTGTGAAAATCAATAAGGAGTTTCCTCAAAAGACTAGAAATGGAACCACCATATGACCAGCTATATCATTCCTCAGTATTTATCCTAAAGAATTAGAGTTATCATACTATAGCAATAGATGCGTACCCATGTTTATAGCAGCACAATTCACAATAGTCAAACTATGGAACAAGCCTAGGTATCTGTCGATGGATGAATGGATAAAGAAAATATGGTATATATACACAATGGAGTTTTATTCAGTCATAAAGAAGAAAATTTGTCATTTTCATTAAAATGAATGAAGCTTCAGAGTATGTGTTAAATGAAAAAAGCCAAACTCAGAAAGTTAAGGGTTGTATGTTTTCTCTCACACATGGAAGCTAGAGAGGAGAAAGGAAAAGAAGAGGGGTCAGATCTCATGAAAATGGAAGGGAGACTATCAAAATAGAAGAAAGGGACCAAGAGAAGAAGAGAGGGGAGGGAAAGGGGAAGTAGTAGGAAACAGTATTGACCGAAATGTATTATAGTATCATGTGCATGTATGAATATGTAACAATGAACTCCACTATTATGTATAGTTGTAATGCACCAGTAAAATATGGGAAAAAAATTACAAAAGAGAATTATACCTACTAAAAACAAAAGAAAAATTTAAAGGTTCAGTTTGGGACACGTTAGGTCTACTTGTCAAGTGGAAAAGTTGAACAGTCAGATGGAACTGAAAGTCTCAAGTTCAGAGATGACTTGTCTGGAGAAATAAAATTGGAGTAATCAATATGTAGATAATATTTGTATAAATAGGAGTAGAAGAAGCTTCCTCAAGAGTGAATGTAGATAGATGTGGGGACTGAGGATCCAAAGGGGAAAAGAAGGTGAGCAAGAAACAGCTAGGCCAATAATAACTGCCTACTTTTATACACAAACCAGTCAATGTATATAAAATTTTCTTAAAAATTATTGTGTTTAAGTGTAAAACCAAATTATTACTGCTAGGTGATAGAGGGAATGATAATACTGTTAGAACCAATGGAGAAGCTAAAAAGAAAAGCTGATGAGTTTGCTTTTAGAAATGTGTTGAGAATTCAGCAAAATATGTAGACAAATGCTAAGGAGTAAATTTAAAATGGGGGAACTGAAATTTAGGGGCAAAATCAGAATTTTTTGTTGTTCATTTGATCTGGGTATCAAACCCAGGGCCTCATGCATGCTAGGCAAGCACTCTACCACTGAACTACATCCCTACCCCAGGGAGATTTCAGGGTAAAAGCTCCTCATTGTATGGTTATCAATATGGATGTGATAATTGTCCCCAAATTTTGACCATTTCCTACCTATTTCTATCTTCTACAGACCATAGGCAAGAGGAAAAGATAAGGTAAAATTTCACAATTCTAAATAAGTTATTCGTTCTTCTGTTTATAAGATGTAGTTAAAAGCTCATGGGGGGAAGACATGAAAATAATTGTTTAAAATGGAATTTGGGTTGTACTTGTAATATTTCAAGTGGGTTTGATATGATGTTAAGTACTTTATTTACATTGACCACAACCTTTTGAAGTAGAATTTTCTTTATCTTTACTGTTAAAAATTTGAGTTCCGAAATGTTGACTGTAAAGGGTCACATAACTGGTAAACATCTACCCTAGGATGGGAACGCAGATCTATCTTTCACCCAAGTTCAGTACATTCTGCTCACAGCACCAATGATCAATAATGGATAATTGGAATGACAGAATGATCTCCAACAGTGGCCCTACTTTCTGAAAAGGATCTTAAAACTCTGTTTTACTGAATTTTGGATATTCATGGGGGAAACTACTATCTTTGCTTGTTGAAAATTTAGTTTTTTCTTGAGATAAACTATAGCAGTGCATTATCTTTTTTCTTTTTTTTTTTTTTTTTTTTTCCTGTCTGAAGGGCTCATAAGCAATGAGTGATAAGAAATCAATTGGAGTAAGTTGCAAGTCAGTTTAAGTTTGTGGATCTTCCTGTAGCAACTAAGGACAGCTCAGTCTGGTGGTTTCACACATGGACTACCATTTTTCTGAGGAGCACTCAGAGAGCCTGGTGAGAATGGAAAGACAAGGACAATCACTGGCATTTAAAACACATTACTTTCCCCTTACTAATCATGTTCCTTATGGATTTCTGTAGCTCTGCTAATCTGATTGTCCAAATGCTTACAATACCAATCAATAAATGCCTGGTGACTTATTTGTAAACTTGGGAGTAAGGATAGGCCAAATGTTGCTGGGCCTGAAGCTTATGTGCTATACATTTGGGGGACAGCTGTAAAAAAAAAAGAAAATATGAAATTACCCACTGTCTTAAGAAAGATCCATGCAAGTTAGGGGTCTTGAACTTTAAGTCCTTTTGCTTCACAGTAAATCTGTCTCCACTGTGAAGAAGATACGATTTAATATTTTACAGCTAAAAGAGCTATAAATGTACTAAAATTTTTCACTGAAAATGTTATATGAAAATGTCACTGTTTCCTACCACCTTTAATTCCTTGTTTGAAATAGGCGTCCTGTGTTTCCTGTTTTGAGAACACTAAGGAAAACTGGATGTAACAAAACTCTGAAATACCTCTGATCAGTGCTGTTAGTTGCTGAATGTGTACACATCTTATTTCCATTGATGGTGCTAAGCTTCAGAACAAGTAAAGACTTTCTTAATAATTAAATGGTTTCACCATAACCACGGACCAGATTGAATTGAAATGCTTTTATTTCCTTGCAAGTATTATATAGTAAGGAGGGAAAATAAATTGGACCAGTAATTTATCATATAAAGAAGAACTGTCAATTAGAAAAGTGTTGCTTCAATTTGGAAAATAAGTCAGATATTCAAAAGCTGTTTTTCTGTTTTGGAGGTGAACGGTCATATTACAAGGAGCTTAGGGCTTCTTAAGATGGCCGTAGCAGACTAGCAAATGACAAGTGATTTTATTTTTCATGCTGATATAAAAAGATATGAGTCGGATCTACTTCAACAGTGGCTGGCTTGAAGTGCCATGGGGAGATGGTGATTTAGGTATGGTATAGACCTTTACAAAACTATTCATATTTTAAACCATGAATGTTTTTTCTAGAGCAATGTGATATTTACAAAACAGGGCAGGCTTTCACCCTGTAAATTATGTACCAGATGTCTGGGAACTAGTGTTGTTTCTAAATATAGGCAGAGTCACCCTCCTGTGTAGCTACAGAGCCGTAACAGTAGGCACTTGATTAACATGATGAAAGTTGCAGATATTTTGTAAAACAATTTCATACTGAATAATTTATCCTAAAGAGTTAAATTGAACATTTTTTTAAGTAGGGGTTTTGTTTTTTTTATCCTAGGTACTCTATTAAAGTCTAACACCGTTGTAAATCTACTAGACAGTTATACATGGAGAGATTTATATTTTGTTTGATCTTGAGAGAGCTTATTAAATCTGATATAAAGCCATATCCCTATTGAAAGGTAAAATATTTATTATTGCATGTATTTGAATACAAACCTGTGGTTGCTAAATTTCAGATATTGAAGGGGAAAACCAGGATAGGATGAAGACTTACTTCAAAAGAGAACTTGGAAAATGATCCTAGTGCCCTTTGATTCTTGTGTTACCAGATTACAGAAGTTTTCTGAAGGAATTACAAAGAAGCAAAATGAGGTGGAGTTGCTTGGGAGTTCAGCAAGCAAAATTCAAAGCAAAAGGCTTTCTTCTTTGGGGGCAGACATGCTCTATAAATTATTCCTTTCATAGGTTGATATGGCTTTATTTCTTATTACTTAGGAAAGAAAAGATGTATTTTGGCCTTTGTGTGACCGTTTTTGAAATGATCATTTTCCTTTTCTTTCTCTCTGTTTCTCTGAAACACCAGCAAGTAATGCAAAAATTGTTCAGAAGGCTAATGCAATCGTTTTGAAGAACAAACACATTAGAATGCAAAGACAGAGAGTGGGCTGGGAGGAATATCAAGTAGCCCTCAGCTGGAAATATTGTTAGCTTTGTTGCCCCATAAAGGTCTTCATAATATACTAGAAATAGGTCCAAAATGAATTGAAAAGGCCATTTCCTCCAGGTTTCTGCCAATCCTTGATTCTAGTTAATTGTCATGTTAGCTAGTGACAGTGGAATAACAGCAGCAATAATAACTCAGCATCATATAATTTAGCATATTTTCTTGGGGGGATACTGGGGATTGAACCCAAGACCTTATGCATGTGAGGCAAGCACTCTACCAACTGAGCTATACCCCAAGCCCTCTTGGCATGTGGTTTTCAGAGGTAAAGGTAGTAAAGTTATTAAGTCATTATGCAGGAAGGGAAAATCTGATCATTACAAATATTGCAAGTTAATTTAAAACATATATTTAAGCACTGATTATTTAAAATTTTATTAATAACTTAACCTAGTGGTTTCTCATATGCAATCTATTTGGAAAATTAATGTTATAATTTTCATATTTTCTTGTTTAAATATTCACAATGAAAATTGATATATGTTCTAAAGTTCTTTTAGAGTTTCACTCTGTAATCAATGTTGTTAATGATAAAACAAACGAATGCATGTGACTTATAAACATCAGGTTTCGTCTTAGAAGCTGGAACTCAAAATGTGATCATTCCCCCAACAAACATTGTTTATGATGATGAATTTTGCATTTTACTTAGTGAGGACATAATGTTCCAATTTTTTATAAATTATTAATTTGCAACCAAATTTTGTCCGGTCAACTAATATTTAATGATGTGCATTATTACAGTTCTGCTTTGAATTCAAGATAGCACTGTTGTACACTGCAAATAAATAATACACAAAACCTAATACTAGTAATTCCTGTTGCAACTGAAAACTCAATTCATTGTCTGGCTTACTATTTTTTCTAGATAAGCAAGGAATAATGTTAGGAAACTTTAAAATATATACCTAACTATAAATAGAAAAAATATAATTTAGTCTTCCTTTGAGACTTAGAGTGTGTTAAATTTTACAACTCAATAGTCATTGCTCTGGAACTCAAGATAAACAGGTGCATGAAACTCAGTGGGACTGGTACCTTTTCTAGGGCATACTTAGGAATTTGCTTTTTATTTTCTTTTATAAAGACTTGATATGACTTAATCTTCATTGATTTTTTTTTTTAATCCTGAAATTGGAGTGTGGAAAAAAATATAGTGAAAAGGAGTATGGTGAAACAGGCTGTATTTAAAAGTTTTAAGAGATGATTAATAAAAACTGAGAACATAATTAAAGCTTTCTGAATATCTAAGAAACATATCCAATATGAGAAAAATACCTTTAATTTGAATCCACAGAACTAATGAGTTTTTTGTTTTGTTTCTTTTGCAAAAATATAGAAACTTTCCTATACTGCTCAGTAAACCTTATCTTGTCACAGCAATGGCATACTTTTACTAAGAATAAAATAAAATTGTTGTTTAGATTAGAGGGGTGTTGGAAGGAAAAATAGACCAATGAAATAGAGCCAATAAATTTCCAAAGAGATTTATAGTAGTATCATTTACTAAAATACTTAGCATACTGTATATTGTGTGCATGTGTGTGTTGAGAGGCAGGATTACACAGAATTTAAAATATTATCTCTAGGGGCTGGGGTTGTGGCTCAGTGGCAGAGTGCTTACCTGGCATGTGTGAGGAACTAGGTTTGATTCTTGGCACCGCATATATAAATAAAATAAAGGTCCATGGACAAATAAAAAAATATTTTAAAAAATATTATCTTCGGAGCTGAGGTTACAGTTTGAATTTGACGTTCATAACTAGAAGCTATGTGACCTTGGGTGAGTTACTTAACTTCCCCATGTCTTAGTTTCCTCACCTTTAAAATGGGGAAAATAGTTGTGCCTATCTCTAAAGATCCATGGGAGCATTAACAAGAAAACTTGTGACCAGCAATTTGGGCAGTTCCTGACACATGGTCAGGACTGAATTAAGTGTTTGTTTTAGTCAGCTTTTTTACTGCTGTGACTAAAAGACTTGACAAGAACAATTTTAGAGGAGGAAGAGTTTATTTGGGGGCTGACAGTTTCAGAGGTCTCAGTCCATAGACAGTAGGCTCCATTTCTCAGGGCTTGAGGGAAGGCAGAACATCATGACAGGAGAGTGTGGCGGAGGGAAGCGGCTCACATGGTGATTAGGCAACAGAAAGAGAGAGCTCCACTTGCTTCAATCAAGACTGAAGTCTCCAGCTGATAATAGCTGTAGTTTCAGTATATTTTGAAAGAGAAAATACATCACAACCAGAAACCTATCACAGGTATTAATTTCATTAATCTCAGATACAAAATGTATACCCCAAAGACCCACCTCCTCTAGCCACACCCTACCTGCCTTCAGTTACCACTTAGTTAATCCCATCAGGTGATTAATTCTCTGAGTTAAGCCTCTCATAACCCATTTCTCCTCCAAATCTTCTTGCATTGTCTCACACATGAGCTCTTGTGTTACACCTCACATCCAAACTATAACAGTGTTCTTTTGTTTTTATTTAGTCAGGTTATCAATGAGGAAACTAGCTTTTCTCAGCTCAGGCAGTTGCTGCCAAGGTTGCCAACAATGCTCAGAACTTTAAGGCAATTCCAGAACGTTTTCACTCATTGCAGGAGGACCCTTTCCAATCAAGACTGAAGTCTCCAGCTGATAATAGCTGTAGTTTCAGTATATTTTGAAAGAGAAAATACATCACAACCAGAAACCTGTCACAGGTATTAATTTCATTAATCTCATACTTTTGAAAACTATAATCCAGAAGGGTGCGGTGATGTGCTACTGTAGTCCTAGCTATTTGGGAGCCTGAATAGGGAAATTGATAGCCCCCAGGAGTTCAAGTTCAGCCTGGACAACACAACCAGATACTGTTTCAAAAATGAAGGAAAGGAAGGAAAGGAAGGAAGGAAGGAAGGAAGGAAGGAAGGAAGGAAGGAAGGAAGGAAGGAAGGAAGGAAGGAAGGAAGGAAGGAAGGAAGGAAGGAAGGAAGGAAGGAAGGAAGGAAGGAAGGAAGGAAGGAAGGAAGGAAGGAAGGAAGGAAGGAAGGAAGGAAGGAAGGAAGGAAGGAAGGAAGGAAGGAAGGAAGGAAGGAAGGAAATAGAAATAGTAATAATCCAAATATATTCAGGACAACTTCAAGTCTGTCAGGGAAGGCAGGTGGTATTATGCTTGTGCCTAATTCTCAGGGTCTCTCTCTGAACCATGTATAACCATGGGATAAAGATAAGCCTAATGGCTCCAGACAGTTTTCTTATATGAACTGCAGAATTTTCGGAATGATAAGAAAACTAAGGTTATTTTTAAAATAAGCTTTAAAGTATTTGACCTGAAAGGAAGAATTCAATATAGTCTTGACACTGTAAAATAATCACTCCGGAGAGCAAGAAGAACTTGGAGAGGAGATGCTCCATAACCCAGATTCTTAGATATATGTGATAAGACTGAAAAGTATTCAGCTAAGTTTCTGCTCAGGGAATCAACAGATTTTTGAAGCTCTTTTTCATTCCTACAGAGTATGTTTTACACATTGTAAATTATACTTAATGAATACAATGCATACTAGTTTTCTGGCATTTGCAGGACCCTGAGAATTGAGTCCTACTGCTTCTAGTCCCAAATTCCTGGGAGGTAACTCTCACCAAGTTATTGACTGAGCATTCTGTTGCTGGCTTCCATAAAATAGGTATCATTATTGTTTCAGGAAGACCTTGAAGGCAACTAATTACTTTTTCTACAGTAAATCACTCTGAATGAGCCCACAGAAAAAACAAAGGCCCAGATCACTGGACAGGGCTATGACTAGAATTATCAGTCGTGAGCTTAGATAGAATATGTGGACCTCTACATTACTTCATTTTTCCTAGATTTTATTTCCTCAACTTTAAGACAGAAATAGTAATTGCATGTACCTCATATCATTGTGAGAACTAACTGGAATACTATACGTAGTGATTTTACTATGTATAGCACTGTGTGCAGGGGCTAGACGATGCACTTAGTGCTACTCAACATTAGCTGTTATGATCATTACTGGTAAATCAACAGTAAGAAGACATACTCTATCTCCTCTCCCTTAGGATTTGTATTTCCAATAAAATCCTGTAGTATCATTAGACATAAAAAGATGGGTGATTGGCAATTAACTTCTGCTCTCTGCACCAAGCTCACTGGATTGCTTCATTTACCTTGTGTCATGTGCCCTGAATTTTCTTTAATGGAATTAATTTGAATATCACCTACAGTGTGGTGGTAAAGCTCTGTGGTAAGACTATATTATAGAATAATAGGAGGAATCATGTATAGATTTTTTCAAAGCACAGAAAGTTGGGGATAGGAGATGGTTTCTAAAGTACCTTATTCTACTGCAGCTGTGTTTCCAATAATTTTCTTAGCCTATTTAAACAAACTTTAGAAGTGCTTTTCATAAACTTGTATTTCTGATTACCAATTAAGTAAGTTTATTTATTGTGCTAGAATCAAATTTAAAAGTATTTTAATCTATTGTATCCCCTGGATTTAGAAAGTGGGAGAAAAGAGGTAGTAGACAGGAAGACAGATATTAGCAACCATAATCATCTTCTGCTGGGAAGTTTTTTCTCTCTCGCTAGTGTTGCTTTATGAGCCAGCGGTAACCTTCAAATGAAATTTTTTTTCTGGTGTGCATAATCTATTCATTTAATCACATCAAAACCTCTAATATTACCTCTCATGTCTAGTAAATTGAACCAACAGTGTTGGTCCTGTTTAAATTACAGGAAAATCACTGTGCACCAACCTGGTATATTTTAAAAACCACCTAGGTGACCACAGGGTGAGGAAAATGGGAGTGGAGGCTGGGCCTCTGAGTGGTGGCTGGGTACCAACAAGTACTGGGGTAAAGGAAAGGTAGATTTCTCATGTGAAGAGACCAAAAGGTGCAGAAGACATAGAAGAAGAAAACTTGGGGGCTTATGACAGGTCAGCGCAATATCGCCAGAGCATGGGGTGTAGGGGGAGGGTCATCCACACCTGTCACATGGACAGTCAGCACCAATTCAAATGCAGCTGGCCCTGTGCCCCTCCAAACCTAGAAATTCCCTTTTTAGGTCCTACCTAGACCATTCCATATTTCAGACTTGGGTTCCTTGGCAACATATAGTACCTCTCAGGGACAGGGCAGGCTGAGAGTGTGGAGAGGTGAGTATTCTGGCTGCTGTCACTTCTAAAAAATAAAAAATAAAAAATTCTGGTTCTGTCTGAAAAATTGTGAAATAAAGGTTATTTTTTTGGTGACCTATCTGGTGACCTAATCTTTATCCTCTTTGGAGAACAACTCGATAGCTATGGTTGAGTCTGAGGTAAATCAATTGCAGAACAAACAAAACTACTTATTTGGGTCCTTCTGATAAAAATCAAATTTCCTACCAGGTAGGAAAAGTGTGTCTGGGTCACCCTGTGGAATATGCTGAGTGCAAATCATTTATATGACATGGGAATTGATTGAGCTTATTAGGGTTTGCTTTGACTCACTAATTTTGGTTTTCTTTCTCTTTTGACAGGTTCCTGGGCAGATCGATCACCGCTACATGAAGCTGCAAGTCAAGGTCGTCTCCTTGCTCTGAGAACATTATTATCACAGGTAAAATATTACATATAGTTTAGACATGCCCCCTTCCTATCAGCATAGGACATCGTCAAAACAAATCAATTAAAAAATACTAAAATTGCTTAAATTTTACTACTGCCCTTTTAACTTGTGCCAGGCAAGTCAGTAGTTTCTCATTGATCTTTGAAATTACTTTATAAATATTTTGTTATAATCCTATGTCTTAGTATTTTAAATTTCTCATATGGTATATTGGTTCATTGATAGAAATTTAAGTAATTAGTAATTGGATGGATTATTTATTAATCGTTCAAAATATGCTTAACTCTGTCTATTGCGCATAGCTAATCGGAGACTTAATCACATAACAACCACAAAGGGTGATTAGACTAGATTCTGAAACAATCTTTTTGTGACATGGTAATCTGTAATGTGGGGAATTGTCTATGAAGGCAATAGAATGTTCATTTCTACACCTGCCTGCTCATCAGACTCACCAGAGGAAAAGTGGAAAGAGATTGCTTCTTGAAACAGGGTACCTGACACTGGCCTGTGCATTTTATTTTTTTAAGATTCCATTCTGATTTAAATATACACCCAGTTCTAGGAGTCACTGTACTAGTGTTTCCCAGTATCAAAGGACAACGAAGAGTCCCGTGGCCCAGTTTAAATGTCACTGCCTAGGGCTCAGGAGACCTGGATTCTGGGCTGGCACTAGGGCTGACCCACTGTCTATCCCAGCTCCATTTTCTCATCTGCAAAATGAAGATGTGCATGAGACGCTGTCTTGGGGCCAACCAGTTCTGTGACAACCATGTGACTATTTTGTTTTGCTCATCCCTTGATGAGGGGGAAATATGCCCTATAAAAAGGTCAGTAATTTCAAATGGTAATCCCTCAGAGTGTCACGCAGGTCTTTGAGAAGAGGGCGGTCCTAAGGTATTTCTCAATGTGTATCTCCTATCCCCGGGCAGGCCAGCCAAGAAGAGTGTGAAGCTGCCCCAGGGCGCCATGTGGAAGGGAACCTCGACCTTCTCACATGCTTGTGTCACCCGGCCACTCTGCAGCAGTCTGGGGCAGCTCTCCAAATCTACTGGCTAGCAACTTGAAATCTTTGCAGGGATAATTAGAGGATCTTAAAAATTTCCACTTGCTAATGACAAAGATTTGGTGTTATTCTCTATTTGTACCTTCATTTTCTGATTCTTCATGTCCATTCTGGGTAACTACAGATTACTAATCTGTAATATGTTAGGAGGATTTGGCCTGAAATTCTTCCTTAAATAATAGTGCTTAGTATGTTTGTTGATAGACAATGAACTACTAGTGACAGCAAAAAGGCAAAGAATGTCATGCCCTAGTATTTAACTATTTTAGTCTTACAGGGTCAGTTTAATGGAAATACAGTTAAAAAGTATTTACTTAGTATTGACTGAAAAAGAAAACAAAACCTAATATTTCCTATACACTGGGCTGGGTGCTATAATGATAATTGCTTTACAGGTTTCACTTCATTTAATCCTCATGATAACCCTAAACTTCAAAAGATAAGGTATTTGTCCAAATCACAAAGGTTACTGCATAATGGAGCTAGGCTTTTAACTCTCTGACTCTATAGTCAGAGTTCTTAATCCTGGTCTATAATTTAGTCATATTCTTTCTAGTGATAGAAATTTACAAAGCAGTTTATTAAATTCTATAGTATTTACCCCCCCCGTCTAGACTGACTTGTAATTTTGTAGCCCTAATCAAAACAAGTGATCCAGCCTATAAATAGTCTATAATTTCACCCAAAAAAATCCAAACAAAATAAAGACACCTCCCCCCAAAAAACAACAACAGAAAAAAAAAACATTTAAGAAAGCATAATTAGGCTAGGTGCGGTGGTACATGCCTGTAATCTCAGCAGCTCAGGAGGCTGAATTAGAAGGATCATGAGTTCAAAGCCAGCCTTAGTAAAGTGAGGTACTAAGCAACTCAGTGAGAGTCTGTCTCTATGTAAAATTCAAAATAGGGCTTGGGATTTGACTCAGTGGTCTAGTCCCCCTGAGTTCAATCACTGGTACCAAAAAACAAAAGAAAGCAAAATTTTAAAAAATACCAGAACCTGTTGAACAAAATACTTAAAATATTATTATTTCACAGCACAATGGTACTACAACATTGGGGCTAAGAAGATTTTTTTAAAAAAATTTAATTTTACATATTTATGGGCTATACTGTGATAATTCGATACATGTATATAGTGTGTAATAAGCAAATCAAGGTAGTGTTTTCATTTCCTTAAATATTTTAAACAATTTCTGAATAACAATAATTCTGCCTATTTATGGAGTACAGTGTGATATTTCAATTTGTGCATATACTGTATACCAATCAAATCAGGAGCAATTAATATTTCCATCTCTTTATCATTACTTTATATTTGGAAACTTCCTGCTCCAAAGGAAATGATCAGCATATCCAAGAAATACCTTTACTCTTATGTTGATTGCAACACTGTTCACAATTGCAAAGATACAGAATCGACCTAGATGCCCATTAATGGATGAATGGATAACGAAAATGTGGTACCTTGGAATATTGTTGGATTATCAAAAAGAAAGATATCCTATCAGTTGTAATACATGGAGGAACTGGAGGATATTCAGAGAAATAAGTCAGACACATAAAGACAAATACAGCATGCAAAAAAAGCTAAAACCATCGATCTAAATGTAGAATAGTGATTACTAGAAGCAGAAAAGGGTGGGGTGAGGGAGGGTAGAGGGAGGTGGTATAACAGGCACCAGAACGTAGGTAAGTTCTAGTATTCTAGGTCACAGTGGGCTGATTTAGTTATGATATGTGTAATACACATTGTGAATAACTAGAGGAGAGGAGCTAAGGAGTTTTGGCAACTGACTGACTCTATGGCATTCAAACTGGCCAATCCTACTGAACCAGAAACTGATTTGCCTGAGATTCTTTGATCTTTAAATGTATCATTCTCTAATGACATTTAGGGAGATGATTTCATACAACTCTTTGCTCACCTTTCAAAATGGTTTGTCATGCTTAGGGTTATAATGTGAATGCCGTCACCATAGACCATGTCACCCCATTGCACGAAGCCTGCCTGGGAGATCATGTGGCCTGTGCCAGAGCTCTTCTGCAAGCCGGAGCTAACGTAAGCATTTTTCTTTTCTGTCCTTCTTTCTCAGTAGTTTTCAAAAATAACAGAATAAAAATAAAGCCCTTGAATTGCCTTTGCCTTCTCGTTACAATCTGAAAAGAACTTCTAACAATCATATGAATGGGTGACATGGCATAATAATATAGAATATTCTTTAGGTTATTGTTTGTTTTCATAACTCTGAAGGAATACCTTCAGGCCTATAATATTGGCTCATTTTTTTTCAATGATTTTCCTCAGATAAATTCTCAGAAATAGAATGACCAATTTTACCAATTTAAACAACCACAGTAAAGAGGCTTCAGCACAACTTTTGTCAATATTATGTTTTTTTCATTTGTTTTCCTCACTGAAATTTATCTAATCATTAAATTCATTTTTGTTCAATAATTGAATTTTTTTTTCATGCTCTCCAGTGGTTGTATGCCTATTTCTGTGAACTATCTGCCATATTGTATTTCTATTTATTTACCTCTTGAAGTTTTAAAACTTTTTTATTGATCTGTAAGAACTAAATACACTTTGTCATATTTATAGCACACAGTTTCCCAGTTACTTTGGTTGGCAATTGCATATCTTGAAAATATATAACTAAGTTAGTCGCGTGTGATTCATAAATCTTATTCTTAGGGTTTTGGGTTTGATTTAGGTAAATGCAATCACAATAGATGGCGTGACTCCGTTATTCAATGCATGCTCACAAGGCAGTGCCAGCTGTACAGAACTTCTTTTGGAATATGGTGCCAAGGTCCAGCTGGAATCCTGTCTTCCATCTCCCACACATGAGGCTGCCAGTAAAGGTAATTTAGAGAGGGGATTAAGTGAAAAGGGAAGAGAGATCCTTGACATTCAGTGTTCCATTTACCCTTTAGTAAATTACATTTTAGTGGGAAGCATGGGTTGAGGTGCTTGTGTGTTGGGGGGTAGTGAAAGCAAAAGTGAACTCATCTCATTTGTGTTGGCAGGTCACCATGAATGTCTCGACATACTGATATCCTGGGGCATAGATGTTGACCAAGACGTTCCTCATTTGGGAACTCCTCTCTATGTAGCTTGCATGTCACAGCAATTCCATTGCATTTGGAAACTTCTTTATGCAGGTACTTGTCTTTAAAACATTTTCCATTCCGTTCCTTACATAAGCAGTTACACATTTCTCTAAGTACCTTTAAAAGTTATATCTCATTGCTAGTAATGTTTTCATTGAAAATATTTTCCCTTATAAATCCTGTATGAATATATAACCAATAAAAAAGAATCTCATTCTTTATGAAAATACTTCAAACCTGACAGATTAATATACAATCTATATTTTGCACACACAGCATTAGCAGACATTTGGATATAAAGGAGCCTGAAAGCCCTCCTTATGAAAGATCATAAAATTAAGATCCTCAAGGTTGAATATAATGTTGCTAAATATGTATATATCTGTAAATAAATCTATGAAAAGAAAATTTAGGGGTAGTGACTGCTTGGATGGCCTTATAGTCTACCAACCATAAAAACTCACGTTTTTAATGAGTCTTTATGTTTTGTTCTGTTTACTCGAAAAGAATTAATACTCTTTCCCACTTACATGAAATGACTCAAGATTCAGCTTTAACCCCCTGAGAAACATTCCTAGAATGTTGAGACCATAGGGGTCTCTACCACCAAAGGACTAGGAGCTCCTTTAGGATGTGGATTATGCCCCCTTCCCACATCATCCCTCTAGCACAGTCCCTCCCTCTCATGGGTAGATGCTTAGAATATACAAAAAGAGAGAGAGAGAGAAAGAGAGAGAGAGAGAAAGGGGGGGGGAGAAAATGGATATATTTCTATGCTACTTATTGTTTAGTTATTGTTTAGTTATTGATAGTTGATCCCCTAATACATTCAAACATATTTTAATAATAACCCTTTTATATATTACTTACATTATCTTGTTTATAAACTTCTTACAAGTAGAGTCAGCGTCTATTATTTTATTCTCATATCTAGGGTCTTAAACATGAATCCTGTTATTGAGTTGGCAGAATGTTATTTTCTAGCCATGCTCTCCCATAAATTTGGAAAAAACATTGGACTTATGCTTTAATATCCCTGATTTTTTTTTAACAGAAACATTTTATAATGGGCTTAAAAATATTGAGAAAGTGCTGTTAGTAATGGCTGATTGATTATTATGTTCATGCCCCATTCTCTCATAAAATAACTAATAGAGTCTATGCTTTCTTTATGAAAATTTTGCTGTGGAATATAATTTTCCCACTAAACATTTTATATATATTTTAAAAATATTGAAAACTATTATACTTATGGAAATTTGAAAATAGCAGAAGGGACATAAAGAAACACTTAAAATTTACTGCTTCTCATATAGTTCATTAAGTTTTCAAACAGCTTCAGCAAACAGAGTTGAAAAGAACTTACACATTTTTACTGATAGACATTTCTTGGTGTTGTAACCATTTATGTACCAGAAAATGGGATTATAATCTTACAATTTTAAATATCATTTTTTTCATCGTACATGCATTAAATGATCACCATGTAAGGATACAATAATTATGCAATAGGGAAGTTTACATTGTAGGGTTGTGAGCATTTTTAAAATGTTTACTTTGCACACAGATATCATTGATGTACTTTTGCACTTGAGAGGCTCAGTGTCTATATATTTATTGATGGAATCTACACAAGTGAAAAGTGGCAGGAAAATCTGTATACATTTTACCTAAATGGATCACATGTCTAGATTCATGACTTTTCTAAGAAATTAAAGACCTCTATTATCTTAAAATAAGTGAAAAGAAAAAAAGTGATAAGCTCTTGAATAATCCTAAGAGCTGTCATCTGTCATGAAAATAGATATGTGTGAACTTAATCATGCCCTGTTTATATTAGTTAATACAATTACTTTTGGAAACATTTAAAATCTCTTTATTATGAGATCTTTCAAGAATACAATAAAGTATTTGAGAAGACTATACCATGTGTGTGTACCTCCCCATCTGAAGGTACCATGCTTAAGATTTTGATACATGTAATATGTGTATATGAGAAATATACATGATATACGTTAATATATATGCCCATATAAAGATATATGTGTATATATAAAGATATAAGAAGATATAAGATATATGTGTGTGTGTGTGTGTGTGTGTGTGTGTGTGTGTGTGTGTGTGTGTGTGTATAAAGAAATAAGTCATTACAAAGTAGAGGTACCTTTTGTCCCGCTTCTTCAAGGACCTTCCCTTTCTTCCCCACATAGGAACTGACTCATCTAATAATATTTTGTGTGTGTTTGTCATTACTCCTTATTCACGTGTAGGTGCTGATGTGCAGAAAGGCAAATATTGGGATACTCCGTTACATGCTGCTGCTCAACAATCCAGTACAGAAATTGTAAACTTACTACTAGAATTTGGAGCAGATATCAATGCCAAAAATACAGAGCTTCTGCGACCTATAGATGTATCTATATCTAACAGTATGGTAGAGAGAATACTGCTTCAACATGAAGGTAAGAAAGACATATGTGAACAAAAGAATATTTGCCCCAAACAGATGAAACTGAAAGACTTTTTGTTGCCATGTAAAATAATAATGGCTTATAATTTGGAATATTTTTCGTGGAAGTGGAAATACTTCCAACTTATCTACAAAGAAGATAGCATGATAATTTTAATTTCCTTTTTTCATCATATCCAAATGTTCACATTTCTCTGTTTAAATATATTAAGCTTGTTTTGACAATGCATAATATGTAGTTCTGATATAATATCTGTTAATTTATATTTGGAAACATGCCCCATTTTATAAGGGCATGTGCCTTCTGTAATACATTGAAGAAACATAATAAGGAATGATTTTAACACTTAAGACTCTTGTTCTAAAACAGAATTTGTTAAGCCTGGTTCAGAGACTATAATAAAAGTTTTCTTTAGCTTAAATGTTAAACTTAAGGGAAAATGCATAATTTTTAAATTTCTCCTTGTAATACATAAAGCTTTTGGTTTTTTTTTTTTATTTATATCTCCTTCAAAAAGCACAATTTCTTTCTGAGGCTTTTAATGCAATGATTCTTTCATAAGATTGAAGATGATAATGTTTTAATGAACATGCATGGCATATATCTCAATTATAAGATCTCATAAGTAAAAGTAACATGAATGCTTATATAAAGTTTCCCAGTATACTGGTCATACTATACTCACTTCCTAATAAGCCTTGTAGGGTCTTATGATTTCATTTCATATATCTTGCCACATATAAAAACTCATTTGGATTTTAATTAACAGAAATGTTCATGTCTTTTTGTAGCTACCCCAAGCTCTCTTTGCCAACTCTGTCGACTCTGTATCCGAAATTGCATAGGAAGACCAAGATTGCATCTTATTCCACAGCTCCAGTTGCCAACGTTATTGCAGAATTTCTTGCAGTATCGATAAAGCAGTAAAATAGCTCTAAATTCTTTGAAAATCAAAAATTTCTATTTAATTTGCATAATGAGTATTTCACATTAAAAGTTGCTAAAGCCAGGGTAAAAGTGATTATGAGATCACCCAGGGAAGCAGTAAAATATCACTTTTCATTTTTAGTGTACTACTTAGTACGATCATTTTTAAGATTTTTACTGTTTGAATTATGATACATTTAAAGTATCCATACATTTATAGCTATCCCAATATATTCATTGTTGATTTAAAAATATGAGAAAGTCTCCATTTTATCCTTTTTTTCCAGAGTGGAAAAGAACAAATGTGAACTTTTACTGAAATTGTAATTATAAATTTAATATGTTTGTATTATATTCAAAAGATCTATGCTCTCCAAATAATGAATTAACTTTAATTTTGGCTATGGTAATTTATTATCTGTGTGTTTTTGATATTGACACAAAACATGAATATAATTTATAAAGAGTAAACGTGCTTTTTGGAATAAAGATGATTCTCATTGAGAAAATCCACTAGGCTGAATGTGTACATGTTGTTAGAGTGATTAATTCATAAAGTAAATTGCATTCCTCCCTGCTAAGAACTCACAAGTCATTTCTCCAGAGTAAATGGACCTGTATAAAAACTAGCAAACTGAAAGTTACCACTGCCCTCTCACCCTGATATCTTTAGATCACGCTCCTGTTAACCCTTTCTGAAGACCTTTTCCAGAGTTGCTTCTTAAGGTCTCTCTTCAATGCTTTCATATGACTTCAGTACTTCTTCCCTATCAAAAGTTGTCAATACCCATGGTACCTGGACTGGAGTAAATGCACTTCATAGTCAATTGATAAAGAGGACCTGGATTATATTCTAGGGATCATCATATCAGACCAAGGATAAAAAACCTCAAGTTATGGAGTTTTTAAAGAAAATTAAAAGGGGTGTCAACATACCTAGAGACTGTAAAAAACATTTACCCTCATCCCCTTCCTTGTACTTTTTGTAACTCTAGTTTTTAGTGTAGACCTTAATAGCAGCATCTCAGAGTCATTTCACACAAATAAGGATTCAGTACACCGTACTTGCAAATGATAACAAAAGAGAGTGTTGTATAAAATAATTACTAAACTAATCCCCTGCAAGGGGAGTACTGTTTTTATTCTCTTTCATTTTAATGATACTTGAGTGCAAAAGGAAAAAATAAAATGTTGTACAAACTTTGTAATTCACATTAGATTTGGAATTATTATAGAGTTAGAAATAAGATAATCAAAATACTTATAACTGTGTAAAGAAAGGGAAAATATCTTGATAAGTTTCATAGATGTATCAAATTTTAATAAAGTGTTTTGGCTACTGTTTTATTAACCAAGGGTCCATTTTTCTCTCTCCTCTTAGTTCCTTAAAGATTATGGGAAAATAAGTTCATATTGTATAACCTCAGAGTCACTAAGTTTGCATTTTGAGAAAATATCAGCTGTTATTAAAAACATTTGTTAAGCTTTTCAAAAATATAACTGCAGCTTTTTTTGTTGAACAGTATCTCCTATGTGGCTAGGGACCTTTAAATGTCTGTTTTACAGAAATCTCAGTCTAATATATTTGTAATGTCCTCATGAATAATATGCCTTAAATGGATTTTTATTAAAAAATAACTTCATTAAACATAAGTAGATATTAAAGCTGTTTTTTGATAAACACAAGTTTTTACTAGATTTTCCCTGAACTAGTGGTAAAGTTTTAAATTGTAAAAGTAATATAATATGTCCCTCTTCATTAGTCTTGTGTCAATAAGAGAAATAAATATAGGAAATTAAAATGATACTTAAAATTTTTCATTATATTTGTGTCTTGTATCTTAGCTTCAGTTGATTGTTTTATAAAAGAAATGCTCTAATTTAAATGTATCATATATCTGTTAACATCAAGTGTGAATATTAGCTCTTGGAATAAATGACTTTTCTGTTCTAAATAGTATTTTACTTTACAAGGGAAGGTAATAGAGGATATGGTTCCATTGCAATAATCTTTTTCAAATCATTATATCAGGTAGAGTAGTGCAGAGAAAAAGTCAGTATCTCAGAAGTCTTCTAATCCAAACATATTTCCCTCTTTCTATCTCCCCCCCCCCCCACACACACACATATCCAGGGGTAAAACTCCTCAAAGGCAAAGAACAAAATAATTTACTATTTAGCATAAGACTAAAGAAATACAGTGAAATAATTACTATAGCTAGGCATTGGGAAAACATTTACTTTTAAGGAGAAAGAATTGAGCTTCTATTATTTTTATAACCACAGCATATATTTGATGTTTTTGAGAAAGTAAAGAGAAACATAGGCCTGATCAGAGATGAAGTTTTAAATATATCTACTGATTTCTTGATTTTCCATAATGGCACTGAACCCAGCTGACTGTAGTTCTCTGTCCACAAAATGACTAAAAACTTATCCCCTTCCTTACATATTACACTCTTTGTAACTAATTTATTTTTCTTCTTCTTTTTCTTGTCACTTACAATTTACCTTCTCTTAAGGCTTACATTCTCTCTTAAAAACAGAAGTAAACATTCCAAGCTTTCAGGATTGATGGAAGGAAGTTTATTCAGAAGATTATTAGTTCCCCATCTGCTCTCTGACTTAAAAAGTCACATCAGTGTCTGGGTCAGTGACTGGGTCTCAGTTTTTCCAGTTTTTTAAATGATGGATTTTCTTTCCATTTTAATTCTACATTTAAATTCAACGAGTCTTTTGACAAGTAACTTTGGGGATTCAAATATGTTTTAAAATAATATTTAGTCTATGAAAACCATGTATCATGAGTACAAATCTTATGAATCACATGCTCATGTTTGCAAAAAGTCTATCTCAAACACAACTTAGTTTTTATCTCGAGCTTGCCTCTCACCAAGTGCACTCTGGCCATTTCTGTGTGTAAACTCCTTCAATCCGGTGCTTTTAAATTTCCTCTGGGAGACATTCCAGTTGAACTCAGCCATTCCTCCTTTCTTCCTGGGATTGTATCTAAGTTCTGGAATAGTTTTGTGAAATTCATTTTCACAGGGAATGCACATCTGCCAGCATCTTTTCCCTGAAAGACTCAGTGTGTTGTGAGAGTGAGTATTTGGCAGATAGTAGAGGGGCATGGATTTGGTCAGATCTCAAAGGGTCTTTATATAGATTTAAGAGAGTTCAAAGTATGAAAAACACAAAACAGACTCTCAGAACTAATATGCCTCCTCATCTTTGCAAATATTGTTCTCTCTGCCTGGAACCTCCCCTACCTAGATCTTATAACTACTACATTTCCACCAACAGTTAGCTAAAAAAAAAAAACCCAACCCTTTCAAGAAGTAATTCAAATCCCCCAATTTGGTGGTGTGTCCATCTGCTTTCTTTGGGACCCTGTGCAGACCTCTATCCACACTCTTAAAAATATAGAATGAATTTTTTATTGCTTGTCTGCCTTCTCTATAGACTGTGAGTTCACTGCAGGCTGCACTGTGTCATATTTGCACCTTCCTCCTCCTCAGAGACTCCTCTACATCTCCTTCCCCTTAAGGATTATAGTACGCCTCTTCAATTAGCAAAGACAAAAACTGCTTCCTCCCTGCCCACTTGGGATGCACGGAAAGATATAGCATCCTTTCTCTTAGCGTTAGAACCAGAGAAAGGTGATGCTAAACTAATTCAACTGCTTTCTTAATCATGCTCTTCATTTTAAAGATTGAAGGAAGGCACTTCATTAACAAAGACTGCAATGCAGTCATTTGGAATGGAGCATCAGAACAGTTAGGGATCCCTGACACCAGGTCCTTCAGATCAGTTACTGTTGAGCTCTCCCTGACTCCCTGCTCTCTTCTCTGCATTTGATGTTAGATGGCCATCCCTCCCATATTGCAGGAACTTGGGACTTAGAATATAACCTAAATTCTGGGGAGTGATACATAATCAATACATAATAACATAATAATACATAATAACATAATACATAATAATACATAATAACCTGAATGACCTTCCCAGGGATGCTCTTAAATAGTAAATCCATCACAGAGCTATTCATCTTCATTGAACAACGTAACATATGCCTTGAAAATGTGTCAGTCCTATAGCCACTACCAAGTTCAGCACATACAACGTGAATCATATGCAGTCTCCTTCTCCAGATGACTCGGCATTTTCCCCAAGTGCACACAATAGGCAGGAGGATGATTTGTGGTGCCGATTGAATGGTGAGCTGAGCCAGTGAGATTCTCTGATCTAATATGCTGGAAAAAAAGATATGCCCAGGAAGGGGGGCGGTTCTGAAAGCCACAAATTTACACTGATGCTGTGCTTCTACATGGAAAAAAAATTGACCCTGAGAGCAGACTTTTCATGGACTTACCTACCTGTTCTATTATTCTGAAGCAACACTACCTGGGGTCAATAGCCACAGCAGCAATAAAAAGATCTCAGAACTCACAGAGTTCGCAGGAAGACAGAATATCTGAGCACTAAACACAAATTCCTCACTCAGCATTTCAAATATCACCCTATTCTGTTCAATTACTAGAAATAATGTTAGTGATTCATTCTCTCTTGAGACAAAATAGATAACTAAAGCATGCCATCAGAATGAATAGATAAGATTCAAACCTCCACATCCCCTCACAAAAGAAGAAAATTCTGCATGGATACATCTGCTTAACTGGTCTTAAGTCAGTAAAAGGTTATCAATAGATAAAATTGAAAGTCTCTTGGTCTCCATACATTGATCATAGTACCCTTCAGACTAAAAAAGAATGCCAAAGAATAGAATGGTGGTAAATGGTCGTTTTTAGTGTGTCCAAAATATCCATACTACATGTAGGAGAAAGTAGGGATAAATATATGAGGCGATCCATTGTGGAAATCTTTGTATTAGGAAGGCTATCAATTTTCTTTTCCTGTGATAATTCCATGTGATCTTTCTTATGAAAACAATTCATAAGTATCTAAAAGAATAGCCCAGAGGGAAACCATCATTCCATTGTTCTCAAGCTTTAGTTTGGGATCCATTAGCCTGCTGAATTAGTTCTGGCATTGATGTCTTTGTCATGGGTTATACAAAGCAATTAACATTAAGCAATTAAAATATTTAAATCTTTAAAGCAATTTCCTAAGACTAAGCAGTCAGAATGTGCCTTATTGTGAATTTCACCCTTTTGCAAGAGAGCTAAGCAGTAATCTTTCTGCAGTTGATAATGATAATGATGACCCAGCAAATCATACTGCCAACAGTCATTATCTTTAATAGTTCCAGAGATAAGGCAATTAAAATGTTGAATTTGTTCAGGATAGAGCTCTAAAATACCTGACTTTTGCAGGTCAATAATAATAGTTTTTGAAGCTGACACATCAAGATCTTTACCTTTGACAGCCTCCCAAAATAATGACCCAAGAGAGGACTTTTCACAGTCAAAAGGAGCACTCCAGGAAAAATAAATTATTTAAATATATATATATATATATATATTTGCTAAAATTGCTATTCTAACTGGATTCGTTCACTCTACATCATACAAATGACACTGATTTGATCCAGTTCCTAGAAATATGAAATGTTAGTGTTTTTGTGCCAGCAGCAGATTCACCACACAATTACAATTCCCCAAAACTCAAGAAGAAGAGGATTGGAATCAAAGGGCATGCGACTTCATATCAATCAGGAAAGGATTTAAGAAGGGATCACCTATTCATTCAAGCAGAAGTCGTCAGTAAGGATAGTCAATATCAGGATAGGTCCCATCAAGGACCTCTTGCAGGGATGCTGTAAAACATCCCATGTGGTGAGGACTGTAGAGAGAGAAAATACGAAATGTGAAGATTGAGGAATAGCATTTCCTCCCGGTAGGAGTAGCCCAGGCTGTATTGCATAGTAGGAAAGTCTTTCAAACATCCTTTGTCATGGTGTGATCATGTCAGAATTAGAACAAAGGAATAAAGAACATAGAGGACACATTGTTCCCCCTCTTTTCTTGCCCATATAAAGATGGAATTAACACTCTATCCTTAGGGTTTCTTTTTTTAATTGTGTGTGTGTGTGTGTGTGTGTGTGTGTATGTGTGTGTTGCTGGGGTTTGATCTCAGGGCCTCAATAATGCTAGGCAAGTGCTTCACCACTGAGCCACAAACCCTGCCCTTGTCCTTGGTTTGTAAAAAGAAATGTTTGGGTTTTATGAAGGTATGGGAGATAACATGGATGAAGAAGCAAGCAGGGACTCCTCTTCATGTCTTGTTCTTGTGCTCAGACAAGATTCTTACAGTTCATTCCCACTCACTTTGAACATGACTTGCCACATTTTGGGTCCCTAACTTGAGCTGCGTATTCAAGAGGGGTTTGGGAAGTGACAACAGAACACCTTACCAGTTCCATTTATGGCAGGAAGTTTATCTTATACTTACCTCTCATTCTGCCCCGTTCCCCTCCATTCTCATTAGAAGGGAAAGCTTGATGATCATCTGTCTCTTTCCCCAGAGGCAGCGAGGGAGGGACTGCACACTGATTGTGTTCTCACGGTGGACAGCAAGGTGTCCTCCTCCCATTCCTGCTGTGCCACCTCCACAGCACTCCCAAGAGAGATCCTTCCTTACCCAGTCCCTATCCTGCCCCACTGCCACCTGCATACCTACCTCATAAAAGAAGGGGCACCTGATTGGGATTGGTGTTTCAGCTTTTTCTCTGCTATGAACAAAAGTCCTGATGAAAACAATTTTAAGGAGGAAAAATGTATTTGGGGGCTCACAGTTTCAGGTTTCAGAGGTCTCAGTCCATGGACAGCTGGCTCCATTCTTTGGGAGATCATCATAGTGGAAGAGTATAAAGGAGGAAAGCAGATAGCAGGATGATTGGAAAGCAGAGAGATTCCACTCACCAGCTACAAAATATATACCCCAAAGGCATGCCATCATATACAGCTACAAAATATATGCCCCAAAGGACCCACCTCCTCCATCCATACCCCACCTGCCTCTAGTTACCACAGTTAATCCCTATCAAGGGACTAATGCACTGATTAGGTTAAGACTCTCATAACACAATTCATCTTTAAACTTGCTTGCATTGTCTCACACATGAGATTTTGGGGGACACTTAATATTTAAACCGTAACAATTGATAAAATTGGAAGGAGAACTTAGCATGGATAGCCCCTTTCTCTTCCTCTCTGAATTATATCACCCACAGGGAATGAACACAGCTTTGCTTCTCTATACCACATAATGTAGAGCAGTTGCTCCAACTTTTGTCCAAGTGCACACACCTGTGACTGGCAGACCCTTCATTCTTTCTCCAGAGTGCAGTGTTAGAAAGACCCCTGTCCACAGATATAAACCATATTCTCATATGATTATTTCATCAGTGTAACCTGTAGTTATATTTTTTTTCTAGTTGTCTCATCCATTTTTCTTCTGTCAGAACTGTTTCAGAACTCAGGAGGGAAAAGAGTGTTTTTTGAGGATGTTTATAGCTCAATAGAGTGACTTACTCCTAAGGCCCAGTTATTATAAGCATGAGCTGATTTTTTTTTTTTTTTTTTTTTTTTTTTTGTACTGGGAATTGAGCCCAGGGATACTATGCCACTGAGCTACATCCCCAGTTCTTTTTCTTTTGAGACAGAGTCTCACACGAAGTTGCTGAGGAACCTGCTAAGTTGCTGAAGCTGATCTCAGACTTGCCATCTTCCTGCCTCAGCCTTCCAAGTTGCTGGGATTGCAGGCAAGTACCGCTATGCCTGACTGGAGCTGACTTTTAATTAAATACTTTACTTGATGCAACAGTATTTAGTAACACTAGAAAGTTAAATATTCATAAGATCTGGAAAGACAGGTGCACAATTATAACCTTTGCTTCTTCTCATGATTCCCAGTATGAGTGTGTGTGCTGGTGTGTGTACACGTTTGCTCCTTTCTTCATCTCCCAAGGTAGATAAGTTTGTAGAGCATAGTTCTAACACTATCAGCACCAAACCACACCTTCTGTCCTCAGGTTTGTGAAGGCGGCCCCTTTCTTTCATGTACTTTTCAGGGAACCACACTATCTACACACCACTTTCCTCAGAATATATGCCTGACTCTTGCAGGATGAGGTCAACTAGAACAGAGTTTCTCAGCCTCAATACTGTGGGCATTGGGATTACACAATTCTTCTTTTGAGAGTCTACCTGTTTCGTGCATTGTAGGACATGCAGAACTGCCCCTAAGCCCTGTCCACTAGACACCAGAACCCTGACTCCCCTCCCCCCCCCACACACAATGTTGTGATAATGAAAAGGTCTCTAGACATTCATTGCCGAATGTCCCCTGGGAAAAAATTGCCTAAGAACCACTGCTGAAGAATAATCTCTCAGTGACATCATTAGAACTCATGAAATTTTCTCTAATATGTAAGCACCTGAAGACATATGGAACAGGCGTGAAGAAAGTTGAATTTGTAGTACTACAGCAGAATAGAAATGGCTGTGTAATTGGTCCCAAACTTGAAGTCCATTGAGGTACTGAAGCCTCATGATTGCACACCTGTGAAGCCTGCCCCATTAGGTACTCAAAAGCTGGTCTGGCTCTGTGATTTTTCTTCCAGGCTTTTGAATTACCTCTATTGCCCAGAAGGTGACTGTTAAACACGCCTCCCCAACTTCTACATTACAGAAGGACAAACATTAATTATCAGGGAGAGTACAATCCAAATATACAAGGAGGAAAAAAGATTTTCCCTAACTACCTCATAATTTTTGTGATATCTTTCACAAAGCAAAGTCAGCACTTCACATTGTTATGTTTCAAATTATTATGCAGAATCTTACCGACTGGATACATAATGACACATTGCCTTAGATAAGACATTCCTTCTCATGAGGAAGAACTCAATTTAATTCTCAGCCAAATAATCTCAGTCTGAGGGAATAGAAGGCAGTAATTTTATCTTTTCAGTTATATTCTCTTTGAAAAATAGTTGAAAGTATTGGAGTCTCATAAACTTTCTCATAAACTACGAACTTGAGTTGTGCATGAACATGTAGGAAAACCTACATAGTCCACATACGCACACAGGTATGTACACACAATTCCTCTTTGAAAATACTGAGCTAGACTCTGCTACATGCCCCACACCTAGAGACCCCCTCTGCTTGCTTTAATGATCTTCTATTATCACTTTGAAGACATTAATTTTTGAACAATGAGCCCTACATTTTTATTTTTATTGTGTTCCACAAATTATGTAACCGGTTCTGTTGTGCAGCTGTTCATGCACCGTTGAACAGCATCCATATGGAGGAACATCTTCCTCTTTGCTTAAACTAGAGGAAAGTTTTTCAGATAATTCCTTTTCCCTAGGCTTGGACTTAACAAACAAGGGAGAGACAGTGACACAAGACAAAACACAGCATTGACTTTTCTCCTTGGGAGTTTAACTTCTCCCAGTTCTCTTAAATCCTTTGTGGGAAAGTTACCTGTGCCAAGACAAATTATATTTGCTTATGAGGGGCAAAGGTGAACTGCAGTAGATTGCAAAAGCCCATAAGAATTCCTCCCATTCCTGTGCGCACATCTTTCCCTCTCCACCCATCAAGGGGTGGATTTCATTATCCTGTCTTGGATTTGGACTGGTCCTGTTTCTTTCTGTGATTAAGAAACGTGGTATAAGTGATATTGGGTTAATTTTGAACTGAGGCCTCAAGAGATCTTGCAGCTTCTGTTATCAATGCAAGCCTGAACCCCCCATGAGAAAAAGCCTGGGCCACCCTCCTTTAAGATGAAAAAATACATAGAAGAGTCAGGCAACAGCCAGTGTTCACTGCCAAGAATGTGAGTGACACCATCTTGGATCAGGGAGTCCGGATCCAGCAGTCAGAGGACTGAAGCCATATGAGTGACACTAAGCAAGACCAGCAGAACTACCTGAGCTGGCCCAGTGCTGCTCCATGTCATTATGAGGGGGGAACAAAGCATTTAAATAATCCAAGCTATTAAGTTTTAGATGGTTCAATTATACAACAGATATCAATAAGAAATAGATATTTTATATCAAGGGGTTGATAAGTATTTCTATCCTGTTTAGTCTCAGTTCCTGCTTTTTCTTATTTTATAAGGAATTGAGAGGGACTCCTACAATTCTGTGTGGGATACATCAAGTCTGCCATTGGTAATGTTAGCTGAAAGTAGGAGTGTTGTCTTCTCACTAGCAAGAAATGTTTCTAATTTAACAACTTTATTCTTCCAGTTACATAAGGTCAAAATTCTGGATTAATGAACCAGGAGACAAAAAGGGAAAGGTATCAAGAAATAGTTACTGAAAGATAAAATCTTTGAGACCATTTCCTACCTAGAATCCCCTAAGTTGAATCTATCACTGAATTTTCTTGGACAAGCTTTTTGGAAATCTTTCTTTTCTCATCTCCATAAACTCTGCATATAAAACATATATTATATATATGTCATATATTACATGGGCTCCTTTCCTTTCCTAGGACTCTCACACAGGTAGGAAGAGATCATGCAATGGACATGTGTGGAAGTGACAGATGTCACAGTGTGCAACTTCCATCTCTTTGCCACGGCAACATCAGAGGCCACATATTTAGGGGATTCATCTGCACCAGGTTAGATCCCTGCATGCAAAAACTGCCACTTATTCCACTGACCCAAAGTATACAGAAAATGTCAGCAAAGAAGTAAATCTGATGTGTTCAGCCACCAAGATTTTTGAGTTTGTGTGCTGTGGTTAGGATTCCTTGCCTTGATTAATATATTAATTTCCTTATACTTTAATTTTCGGTGATCAAATTACAAGATCTTTTTTTCTGTCACATTGTAGCTCCTGACTCATCCCTCTATGTTTTAGTCAGCTTTTTTTGCTGCTGTGACTAAAGGACCTGACCAGAACAAGTGTAGAGGAGGAAAAGTTTATTTGAAGGCTCATGGTTTCAGAGGACTCAATCTATAGATAGCAGGCTCCATTCCTTGGGACTTGAGATGAGGCTGAACATCATGGTGGCAGAGTGGCAGAGGGAAGCAGTTCACATGGTGATCAGGAAACAAGAGAGACAGGTCTCAACTTGCCAGATACAAATATATATCCAAAACCAGGCTCCCAATTCCCGCCTCCTCCAACCACACCCTACCACTTCAGTTACCACTCAGATGATCCCTATCAGGGGATTAATTCACTGATTGGGTTAAGACTTTCAGGACCCAATAATTTCTCCTCTTGCACTGCCTCACAGGTGAGCTTTTGGGGGACACCTCACATCCAAACCATAACACTATACAAATTTACAATGTAACCTGGAAGATTTAATTTTCTTTTTGAATCTGTGAATTACAAAAAATATCTGTTCCTATTGGGGTTTTCATTTGTAAAGTTCTAGTTATAGCTCATCACAGTTATTATCAATTGTAATTGACTTGCCTATTAGCTGTAATTACAATTATATTAGTGAACATTATCCATAGTTTCATCTGTACATGAAATTGCCAAATATATTTTTAATCTGCTACTGAGGAAAATGCCTCTAATGTGCATCTAGACTAAATATGATACAGTAACTCACACTAGGAGGAGATGAAAAATGAAGACTCTCCACTACTTAGCTTTAAAATTAATCACAGCTAAATTTAGCATCTGAGATATCAAAATGCTCAAGTAAATGATTAAACCTTAATTACTCTTAAGAAGTTGATTCCACTATTGGAATATACAACATATAAATAAATAGTAGTGTGTGCATTCCTATTTAATTTATAGTTGTGTTCATTTAAATGTAAACACTTCCAATTTGTGCCTTTAGTTTATTGCATTCTCATGGCTATGCCTTTCAATCTTAAAAAAATTATTAGGAGGTAGAGAAGTGTTAAAATTAATGTATGTTGCTTTCTTTATCCAGTGAAGTTCTTCCATCCCACTCAATAAAATCATTGTGACCCTTATGACAATGACACATATGCTTTTGTATTTTGAAATAGCTAAAATAGGTTAAGGGCAAATTCTACCAACCAACCACCACTACTTTCAAATGTCTTTGGGTCCTCATGGTTCTATACAACTAGGCCAGAACACGTCCAAAGTCCTCTACTTCTCTGTAATAACCAATTAACTACTAAGCTCCATATACATTCAAAGTAATGTGCCATATATTTTGCATGATTATTCATTAAAAATAGCTTTCTCATGATTGAAAATCTATCTTCAGCAAAGTGATGAAACTAGCAGATCTTAATGAATTTTAAGTTGTGATTATATTCAGTATAAAATATCTATTTTGTAAGCAATGACAGAAATCTCAATTTTTTTAAAAATTCCAATTTATAAACTAGTGACAGCACAGATAGAGATAAAATATTTATGTTAAAATTCAACGAGTAAATATTTACAATTTATTTAAAAATGCTTTATTCTGGTATTTAAAATAAGTATTGAAAGAAGTCATCAGGATTCATGACTACTATCAGGCTTATGTATTAAAAGAAACATGCATACTTTATTGTGCATTTTCTTCTGTTTTCAGTATTCTTTTCTGTCTTTAAAAATACTAGGATCTTGGAGGGACCCAGGAACTGTGCCCTTTCTTCCTGACCAAATTCTGATTAAATTGAAAAATAAAATAAAGATATATGGATCAAAACCAGATTATCACCTCAATATGGATACAGTCCAAATTAGAGGAGATAGCTCAGTATGAGGGCCCATAGGTAAAACTAGGCCTGGCGAGTCTCTCTGAGAGGCACAGTTGCCTCTGGTGGATGTGATCACAGTGAAAGCCTACTCTCCACATCCAGTCAACTCCAAAGTGGAATAAAGTTGGAGCTAAGGTGATAGGCCAGCAACTGTCACTGGCTTTGACAGCTATTTGGCTTATGCAGAAGTTGGATGGAACTTAGGGAATGATTATCTACTATTGTAAACTTGATCAGGAGGATCCTCCAATTACAGCTGCTTTTCCATTTGAAGTGTCTTCACTGGAGTCAATCAACATGGTCTCTATCAACTGTCTTGCTGCTATTGATCTGGAAAGTACTTCTTCACCTTTATAAGAATCTGCAAGAACCACCAAAGGCAATTTTTTTATTTTATTTGCTGGGTTGCTGGGATCAGTAGTTACACATTCATGATTTTGTCTCAGGTCAAATTAATTTTCTTGCTCTGTGCCCCAAGATCAGCTGAGATTTTTGAGCATCTTAACATCTCACAGAACATCTCACTAGTCTCTGTATTGATGCTTGTATGCTGACTTGACCTGAACAGGAAGAAACTATTTCTTCAGACCCTTAGTAAGATGTAGGTACACCAGTGGTGGAGGACCTTACTCCAGGTATCCTTCAGCATCCTGTTAGGGAAAGAGAAATCACTCCAGGTATGAGACATAAACAACTTCATGTAAGGAAGTGGTTAAACAGATGTTGATGGTCTGAAAACTAAAATGGGTCCATCAAATTAACCCAGAAATAGATGCTTCCAGAAGCAACTGTCAACCCTATGGAGGATGCTGAGGATATAAGAACCCAGGACTTGGGTCTATAAAGCCCTGTAGTCTCAGGCTCCTAAGGAGAGGGAGACTATCAACTGGTGCTGAACTTTAGGGGCTCAGAGGAGCTGGTCCAGAGTAAAATCCTGGTCTCACACTTTTAAGGAGGGCAGCTGCTTAGTGATTGCTAAAATCTCTGAGGGTGTATGATGAAACCTGTCAGGGGTGCTAAAAAAAAGTTGGCAAATGGAACCAACTGCCAGTGCCAGGTGAAGTTTTGTTGCTGTGGAGACACGGAAATGAACTGCAAGCAAATTGGAAACAGCAAAGCCCTTTTCCCTTACTCTGCTCTCCTGCTCTTTATAGTCCAATATATAGTATTGGCAGAATTTACCAAATGTCTAGCAATGGAGAAATCACTTTGCAGAGTTCCAGCTTCAGCATCAGACAGCATTGAAGAGTTGTAACAAAAATATATTTAACAATTACATTGACAGCACGAGAAAGTTCTAACTGCATAGCAAGACTGTTCACAACTCCAATCTATAGCCCTACTCTGCCTTTCTAGTAAACTAGTCAGATCTCTGGTTAGTCTTCATGAACATGCTTATTCACTTTCTCTAAGTCTAGTGGGTGAGATACCCACAAAAACTTTTACATCTCTATGCAATTGCCCCCTCCCATTTTATCCAACAGATTTCCATGATCATCTTAGAAACAATAATTTATACTCAGTGAGCACAGGGTGCTGCATATTGTTTCAGGCCCTTTATGTATTCAACTTATTTAATCTTCCTAACAACCCTACAAGATTTATCCTACTTATTTCCATATTTTACAAATAAAAATGGTTGTCCAAAGACACGTAGTTAATAAAAATAGAACCAGCCCTCCAAAGCCTGTGACTTAACCACAAAATACTGCCTTATGAGGTCCTCTTTTCAAAGGAGACCTCCTCTAAAAGACCTCCTAAGCTCCCCCAGGCCAAATAATTTGCTTCATTCTTGCCCCTAACACATTTTTAATATGATAGAGCTTTACAATGATCTTTTCATTGGGATTTATATCTCTTTATCTCTTACAAATATTCTAGTGTAAAGCTGTCCAATACAACTTCCTGCAGGAAAAGGGCTGTATCTGTATATCTAGTACGAGAGCCACTAGTCACATATCACTCTTCAGCAGTTAAAATGTAACCAGTACTACTGAAATTACTGTATTTAAAGTGATAAAATTAAGTTCAAATAGCCACATGTGGCTAGTGACTACCATATTGAATAGTGAAGGTTTAGTACATAGTTCAGGTTATTTCCTGAAAAAAAAGTTCATTGAATGAATGAATCGTTTATGATAAATTTCACTGGACAAAGGAAAACACTTGGCGAGTATCATTTAAGTTTTTATTTTTTAACCATATACAAACTCATATTGTTTATTAATAAACATGAATATGAATAAACAGTCAATAAAATATTGTATAGTACCACCACCAAGATCTATTCTGTTTTTTGTATCCACATTCCACCTAAAATCTATTTTCACCATAAAAATTCATAAAGGAAATTTAATAACTTTGCTTGTATAAGTATTTAATTTATACTTGCCTATGCTCATTCTGCTCTTTTGCCCCCGTATATGTTCACTGAAAAATTCCAGTGACAAAAGCAGTTCCCAGCCATAGTAGAGAATCAATACTTGTTGAATTAAGGAACGAATCAGGCATACGAGGGCATCACGATGAAGTGTGAAAATCTAATCTTCAAATTGTTTTCAAAGACTATGTAATTTTTTTGAATGCTGGATGTGATGATTAAGAAAACAGGCAGACTGAATTTTGAATTTTTTTTCCTTGAGATTTTGAAACACAACTATTGCTTCCGACTTCCAAACAGAAACTATTCATGTCCTCTGGAACTTTCTCACATAACTTTTCAAAATGCTTGATTGAAAATAGGCCTGTGATTGGGCAGAAACCATAATATATACAAAATGTAGAAGCAGGAAATAAAAGAAAAAAAAAATAAAGCTTTTAAATTGCCAGTGAAACCAACTAAACCGAGATAGATACCTTTGCCCAGGGATAAACTTGCCAGGACTCCCCAAGACCCGTGGGACCAGGGATTTCACACCCCGAACTAGCGCTCTGCACCCTTGAACTCCAGAAATCAAAAGGTCTGGGGTGGGTGGGGCCGGTCGCGGTTCCAGCTTGGGCGCCGAGGCCCCGCCCCTTTGGACCTAAGACCCCACCCCGCCGCGGTGGTTGCCATGGAAACCCAGAAAGCGCCATGGCTGCCGCCGGCCAGGAAGAAAAGCATTTGACAATGCCGGCGGCAGCCCTAGCCAAGTCGCTGTCACTTTCGCCACAGCCAGCAGCTCCCCACCGAGGGAGCCCCAAGAAGTGTCTGGTCTATCCGCATCCCCCGAGGAGCTCCCGCCTGTCTCCTTCCATTCTGCGTTGGCTCCAGGGCCTGAATCTCAGCTTCTTCCCCAGGAACATCCTCAGGTGCTGGAGCAAATCAGGCACTGGCCGGCTAAGTGGGCGCGTCCTGCCTCAAAGGCCCAGGGATCCCAGGCCCTCTTTTTTGGTCTTTTGGGCTTCAGCACAGGACGCCCTGCGCCCCAGGATGGTTTACCCTGGCCTGATTTATGTTTTGGTTCAAGACTCCCCTCTCACTACCAGGCCCATTCCGCACCCACGCATGCACAGGAAAACTAGGCTTACGGAAAACATGATGAAGCATTTCCTCCGTTTGTTTATCCAACCAATCATTAGATTGTCGATTTAAGCTAACATGGAATTTGCATTAGTACTATGAAAATACTAAAGTAGTCAAGACTTTTTCAAGGGCAATAAGCATTCATGCTAGCGAGGTTAAATTTTCCCTACTTTAGAGATGACTTTTAGTGTCAAGGTTATCAGGGATTTTAAAACGTTGGTGCTTAACTGTCACCTCCCTGAATATAACTGGCAGTTGCTTTGGTAATGCAAACTAAATTGCATAAAATTAAGACCCTGAATCTTATGGAGGAAGATTACTTATTTTCGGTATTCAGTATTCCTTACAAGATGCATCTGAAACTTCGAATGTGCATATGAATCACCCGGGGATCTTGTTAAAATGAAGATTCAATACAAATTAATAATTAGGGTTCATTAAAAGAACATCAAAGTCTTTGATGTGTACATAATCCTAGCAAAATGCTATTGCGTAGTAGGTCTCCTCAGAGCAGTGATGGAAGAAGACAGATTTTACAACATATTTTCTGTCTGTAATATTAAATTGGTATTGATCATAAAATAATACAAATTATTATTAATGAGACTTCATTTCCTTATTGCTATGGATCAGAGATTTTTCAAATGGCTTCCTGATTGCAGAAATATTATGTATATATTACCCCTGGGACCTTAAATTATCATCGTTTGAAAATGGAACCTCATTAAAAGTCAAGTTGGATAACTGGGCACAGATAGAGAAGGTAAATTAGCAATCATTTATAGTTAAGAAGTTTATTTTTAAAGGTGCACTCCCAATGTCATAGATGTCTGTGTGTGTGTGTGTGTGCATGTGTGTGTGTGTGACTGTGCTATGATCCTGTGCTGCTAAGTTGGCTATTTATTCCATGTATCAAAAAGTTGACTAAACTTCAGTCATTTATGTCATGAGTCACCTGTGAAATTGAGCATGCTCACTCCAATGAGTGGGAATATGGTTGTTTTTCTTGCTGAACAATAATGTTATCTTTTGATAATTAAAATGCTGTACATCAGAAAATCAGTTGAGAGACCAAAGGAATTAAAATGAATTCATAGAAGTTGATGATTTTTGAAGCATTTTTTATGACTAAAATATTTTCTTTCTATTATTAAAGTTTCTGGCAAAAAAAAATTTTAAATTACCCAAAGAATTAATCCACGGAACAATCCATTGTAAATCTGGAGTACCTGAAATATTGATACAAGAGGTTTACACTTTACTAACACATCGACAGTAAGTTATTTAAAAATTTTCTAGTAGTACAATCAATGTGAATTTTTGGTGATATAAATCTCATTACTAACATGTGACTTGTCAACAATATTTTCTTATTTCAGAATTAAAAGTATCCAGGAGGACTTCGTGAATTTCACAGACTATGGTTACCAGATGAATTTACCCCTGGTTCCCAGGTCTACAGCTTCAAGGTCTATTAAGGATAACATTAGGTTATCAGAATTAAAAAGCAATCCCAACCTTCTCAACAATGAACTTAAAGTAGAGTTCCTCTTCCTTTTACACATGTTGCAAAGAAAATTAAGCAGAAAATTGAATCCAAGTAAGTGTTCCTTGGAAATAGTCAACTGAGTACTTCCAAACTCAATGAGGCTATTCTTGAGTACAGATGAAAGAAAAGCCTACCATGGCCCCATTTCTGCTTACTTCCTGTCACTAGTTAAATGACTTCACTTAGGTTAGCAGTAGAATGATTTATCATTGGAGTGACCTATAATTATTCTTTCTGATAAAAGTATAGTTTAACATAGGGTTCCTTTTTTAGAAAAAATATTTGCCAATCTACTCATGTAAGCTTTTATGGGAAAAAAGTTCACTTATCAACTCAAAGAAGATGGGAATGTTTAACAGTTAATCAGGATGTACCTCCTTTGGGGAAAACCTGGGTTACCACCATTCACTCAAATGCAGTCTAGAGTGTGGGCTGTGCTGGATGGTGGGGCAGATCAGTGTGACTCATGACCACTTTCCAGAGATATCACTGAAATAATTTTCAAAACTTCCAAAGCACTTGCCATCGGAGGCGTTCCAGGCAGGTGGCAAACAAAGTGAGTGAACTTGCAATATCATTCTCCTTTTCTATGTTTATTTTTCTTTTCTAGCATTTATTTAGGACACCACTCATATTGATTCCAAACACTTTAGAAGTTAATCTTTTCCATGGCACTGGAACCATTCAGGAAATGGGGCAGATCATTAGAATTTCTTTCCCCTTTTTGAACTCCAGTTTCTGAAGGAAAGAACACTTTATCTCTGGTCTCTGGAAGGAAAGGAAAACTTTAACTCCTCTTTCCCCAAATTGTGAGAGTATTTTGCGTTTTGTTTTCCTCCCTTACTCTGTTCAATTTTCAATCTCCTATATTTCTGGTTTCTCTTCCTCGATTTGTTCTGATCTCTAGCTTTACTTATGAATTTGTGAATAATGAAAGAATTCAGATTATTAATCTTTTTGTACAATTTCATATTCGAAAATTTCCCTTTTTAAACAAAACTTTGCTGTGAAATATATCACACATCCATATATGTAATGTATATAAACAATTTCTAAAAAGACTAATAACAATGACTAAATATTTATTTGTTAATGGTTTGGATATAAGGTGTCCCCCCAAAGCTCCTGTGTTAATGAAGAAACATTCAAAGGTGAAGTGACTACATTTTGAAAGCTGAAATCCAATCAGTCCATCCTGGTTTGAATGAACTAACTGGGTGGTAATTGTAGGCAGGTGGGATGAAGCTGGAGGAGGTGAGTGACTGGAAATTCCTGGAAGGGTTTATCTTGTCTGCTCCCTCTTGCTCACTTTGCTGGCTTCCACGAGCTGAGTTTCTTTCTCTACCACACCCTTCTGCCATGATGCTTGGCCCCACCTTGGCCCACAGCAATGGAGTCAGCCATTTGTGGACTGAGACCTCTGAACTGTGAATCAAAATAAACTATTCCTCTTTGAAGTTGTTCTTGTCAGGTATTTTGGTTGCAGTGATGAAAAGCTGACTAACACAGTAAACCTTATACAGTTTAAGAAATGGAATATCACCAATACCTGTACATTCCTCTGCATGTCCTCTAAATGCACTCATCCCACTCCCTTCCAAGGGTAACTTCTTTCCTGTGGCCTTTTTATAATTTCCTTGATTAAAAACAAGCTTTATCTACGTATCATATATATGTTATGTCTGTGCATTATATACATATATGTCTGTGCATTTTAAATATACATATATATGCTGCTATTATTGTCATTCATATATATTTAAGAAATTGATTCTATCAAAGTTTGTAGTAGGTAAATTGGGTCACCATGTTGTCCAGCCCCTAATCCCTGAAATTTGCCAATATGTTATGTTGTAAAAAAGCCTTCACAGATGTAAATAATTAAAGTATGGCTCTTAAGAACTGTGTGCTAGATTATTCAGATGCCCAAACTAATCACATGGGTCTTTACAAGCAGAGATCTTTCTCCAACTGGAATTAGAAAGATGCAGCCAAAGAGAGATTTGAAGTATGATAGGATCTCAATCTGCCATTGCTGCAAGGGTGATGTGGAAGGCATGAGAGGATATGCCCAGCTCCTAGGAGCAAAAAACTATCTTGACAGCCAGCCAGCAAAGAAGTAGGATGGCAGGCCTACAAATGCAAAGAAGTATATTCTGCCAACAACCTGAATAAGCTTGCCAGCAGATTCATCCCCAAAGATTTTAGAAAGAAATGCAGCCCTGCCAATACTTTGATTTCAGCCTTGTGAGAATTTAAACAGAGGACTCAGACTTCAGTACTGAGATTAAAATGGTTCCTGTTGTAAATCACAAGATTTATGGTAATTTGTTATGGCAAAAATGGAAAATGAATACAAACTTTATAGTTAATACTTTTTTTGCCGTGACATTATGTTTTCTTGTATTTAAACTGATAAAGTGGAGCCTTTTACTTTTTAAGCTCTTAATTCATCTGCAATTCATATGAAGACCTAATTGTTTAGTGCCACTTTTTGAATAGTCTATTCTTCCCCTGCTGGTTTGTATGCTGTCTCATGTTTCAAGTTTCTGTGTATGAGTCTGTTTCTTAGCCCTCTATTCAACTCTGTCTACACAGTGCCACTTTAACACCCATATTGTCTTAATTATTATTACTTTATAATTAAGTGTCTACACTTCATAAAATCCCCAAGTTTGTTCTTCAATGAAGTATCCTTTAGAATGAGCCTTTTTCATTTAGAGCAACTCTTACTGTTCTGAATTCATTAATACTATTGTTATATTTTGCATTCATATGCAAATATAACATGGCATATTATTTTAAGGTTTTTTTTAATTCTCTTTGTTTCTTGTTTTTGTCTCATCTGTTTCCCCCGCTTTGGACTGAATGTTTTTCCAAAGACATTCCCACTGCCAATTTTCAAAATTCTCTTTTTTGTACTACCCTAGAAATTTTAACATGCCCATTTATCTTTAAATTAGTGAAATTAACATTTTTACTGTCTTCCTCAAACTATAAGAACCTTAGATGTGATTAATTTGTCCACTTCTTGCTACACTTCTCTTCTTTCGTTGCCCATCATTTTAGTTCTGTCAGGTTATTTTTAACACCATAAATTAATTCTTGTTATGGTCTGGATATGAAGTGTCCCCCAAAAGCTCACATGTGAGACAATGCAGGAATGTTCAGTGATGAAGTGGTTAGATTATGAGAGCCGTAACCTGATCAATGGATTAATCCATTTGTTAGATTAATAATTAGAAAGGACTACTGTACTGTGATAACTGTAGGCAGGTGGGGTGTACTGGAGGTAGAAGGTCACTGGGGGCTTACCCTTGAACTACAATTTGTCTCTGGATTCTTGCTCTTTCTCTCTCCCTGCTTCCTGGCTGCCACAAGCTGAGCAGATTTCCTGTGCCATGCTCTTTTGCCATAAAGGTCTGCTTCACCTTAGGCCCAAAGCAATGGAGTTGGACCAGGAGCTGAAAATGACCTTTTCTTCCTCATAGTTGCTCTTGTCAGATATTTTGGCCACAGTGATGAACAGGTGACTAACGCAGAACTCATTACTTATTTTATTCTTATTTTTAAAAGTCTGTTTTTGAGTAGATCTAACAATCTCTGTTGTCTTCTTTTGAATTTACCTCTTTATGCACTATCACCTCAATCCTTCAATTCTTGAATAATGTTCTATCTCCAGTCTTGTTTCTTGGGACTGCTGATTGTAAAAGTTTCTCCTCTGTTGCCAAAGTATTTAATGTTAATAATTATAGTTAGGAATGTTAGTGATCAGGTTTTTTTTCAGCCCCCACAGAGCATGACCAATGAGTAGAAAGACCTTAGATACCTCTTACAGTCTCAGTGAAGGATGAACTGCTGAACAGCAAATGACCAAGTGACCTTTTGAAGCAAGGAAAATTGCCCAAGTACTGCTTTTTATAGGATCAGTTAAAAAGAAATATGGGATATGCGAAAATGATTTTGTCACATTTTTATAGTATAAACATGTTTACAAAATGAAATAGGTACTGAATGATTTCATTTAGTAAGATATAAATTTGGAAAAACTAAATTATGATGATAGCAGTTGGACAGCATTTTTCTTTCAGGATTCTATCTGGGAGAGACAACAGAGTTTCGGGGTACTGTTAATTTATTATTTTTTGATTTGTAGTATGGTACCCCAGTTGTATTGGTTCCAAAACTTCATTGGAATGAATTACACTTATGATTTGTTCACTGTTTTGTATATAGGCTATTGAAAAAGTATCAAAAATAGGAACATAAAGATATTACCTATAAAGTAACTTTTTTAAAGTAACTATTTTGTGCATTAAAGACTGAACAATGTAGGGAGAAGGGTTATTAACCTATGTATTCACAGTAGTTTTAGGATTATGATAAAACAGATGTTCAAATAATTTGGTTAACTTTTAAATTATGGTGTCTTAGTTTGACAATGGGCATTTTGACTTTTAAAAAATATAACTTTTATGTTTATCTTTTACAGCATGGTTTGATGTCAAACCAACAGTGGGAGAAATTACTCTTGATCATCTTCCTTCCCAAGGCTCTGGACACAGATACAATTCAAAGATTTCAAGGCAAAGAATTGCTCCTTTACGTAAGTTTCTGTCCTAACATTTTGTCTGTTAAAATGGATATTTTTTGTTTTAATTTCTTTAATATAGTTTTAAAATAGTTAAAGTATTGGTCTAGGCCAACATTCAGTCTAAAACTATGCATTAAATTGTTATGCTGTTTGCTTTTTGTAGGGAGAGGGGCCATGTTGTCCCTCACAACTCCTGCTACTGTGAGATTGGAGTTTTTATCCTTAGGGAGATGAGTCTGAAAAAAGTGAAGCTTGTTGGCAGAGCTCAAAACTTAGTTCGTCCCCAGATGGAGATAAGTCAGTCCTAAGGCATATACAGATACTTGCTGATCAGTGGTATTTAAGCAAAAAGTCGCTTGCTTAAACCCTATTAATTTAGAAAGTATTTATATTATAACAACCCATTGCCCATGAGTCAAATTCAGCCCATGACCTCTTTGTATAGCCCAGAAGAATCGTTTTGACATTTTTAATTATTAAAAATATATATTGAAACAATATTTCCTATACATGACAAAGATATTGTTATGGTTTGGATGTGAGGTAGTCCCATGTGAGACAATGCAAGAAGGTTCGCAGGAGAAATTATTGGGTTACAGCCTTAGCCTAATCAGTAAATTAATCCCTAATGGATTCACTGAGTGGTAACTGGAGGCAAGTGGGTGTGGCTGGAGAAAGTGGTTTGTTGGGGGCGTGGCTATGGGGTACATATTTGTGTCTGGCAAGTGGAGACCTGTCTCTCTGCTTCTTGATCACTGTGTGAGCTACTCCCCTCTGCCACACTCTTCCACCATGATGTTCTGCCTCGCCTGGAGGTCCAAGGAATGGAGCTGGCCCTCTATGAATTAAGACCTCAGAAATGGTGAGCCCTCAAATAAACTCTTCCTCCTCTACAATTGCGCTAGTTGGGTCTTTTAGTCACAGCAGCGAAAAAGCTGACTAAAACAGAAATGAAGTTCAAGTTTCTGTGTTCACAAATAGCACAGGACATCACCATGCATGCTGATTTTGCCTTATCTCTGGCAACATTTACCCTACAGCAGCAAGGCTGGGTAGTTACCAATGAGATTGTGTGATTCACAAAGTAGTCTTGCCAGATTTACCAAATAAAAACAGAAAAACACAACAAAATAATTTGGAGGACATATTTAGGACACATTTTACTAAAAATTATCATTTATCTGAAATCACTTTAACTGGGTGTTCTGTATTTTATCTGTCAAACTATCTACAAAGTTTAAAATATTCACTCCTGGGTCCTTTATAGAAACTGCGTACCTCTGCCAAAGGGCATGTTTCCTTAAGCGTTAAGAGGAATTTCACTGGGGTGACCGTTAATGCTTCTTGTTTTATAGTGGGTCTGTTTGAGCAATGTCAAGAGATTTTATTTTGGACATGATTTCTTAGAGCCTTGTATATTTTAATATACATTGTAAATATTAAAGAATGAAGTGCTTTTCAAACTTTGCTATCACACATTACTGTTATAGGTTTGCTTTGTTTAATGGCCTTATAGAATGGGTGTTCTTCAGAGCCCACTTTTTAATAACCAGATGTGAAGCCAGTCCATCAACACCTTTTATCTCATCATGTACCTGATGCATATAGTACTTATAATAGAATTCAAGAGAAGTGAATAGCAACTTTTCTATGGAAAAACATACCCGTAGTTTCACTTTAAGATTCTGGGAAGGCATACTTTCTTTCAATTTGCCTCAACTTTCTGTTAGTGATATTTGCCATAAAAGCTCCAGGAGGGTGTGAGCAGAAGGCAGGGCAGTAGGGGAAGCATGGAGGAAGAGAGGTCATGATGGGAAGAGAGGCATGGGAAGGAGACTGTAGGGAGAATTCTGATTTTGTGTTTTTTTACTTTCTTGCCAATTTCCCTTATGGCTAATTGAATCTGACTAGGGACAGAAAGGGATTTGGGACCTGCAGTGAAAAGGTGGGAAGCTTCAAGTGGTAATGAGTCACTCTTTCCTCTGGGAAATGGATGTACTATGCAAAAAAACATGTCTACCACTATTTGAATTGCTAAAGTATATTTTTCATTTCTGTTTTCTTTTTGGAAAGTTTTCAAAGCTCTCAAGTGTTCAGGAAATCTGTATGCTACCATTACTTCAGGACTCGATGCGGAATGGATTTTTGCTTTTACAATTTTAATAATGTATCAACTGCTATAAACAGCTCCTCTCCCATTTTTTCCCTCAATGTTCTCTTTTATGATTCTCTGGATGCTCTTTTATGATTCTCACTCCAGTGGTCTTTTCCTCTCCATTTAAAATGGTTGATAGCTTTATGGAAGGAAGCCTTCACTGGACAAGGCAGATCAGGGTGGAACTGTGAACATACTTTTATTTTACTTCTCTCAATCCTGTTCCATATACATGGCGCCTCTTAGTTGGCACATCTGGAATTAATGAATGGTGTGAATTCAACTTTGGCAATTGTATGAGTGAGAATAATTTTGTTAAGTGTTGAATTTTTTTTTTCCCCTAAATCTGTTAAAGGGATTCCATTTCAATTGTTTCTGGCCTGATTTGTTCAGGCCAGCTACCATAATTTGAAAGTTAACGGAAGGAAGAGAGGCAAAAAGCTAGACTATAGGAATTTAGTTTTACCATTTAAGATTGCATGTAATGGCACTGAAACCACAGGTGTTCATTTGAAAATATTCTAATAATCAAATAGAGTGGCCAAAATTAATTGTAATGTAGGCTATTACCATTTTTAAAAATATATTTTTTAACTCAGGGTTTCCTCTAGTTGTTTACCTAAATTTGCTGTCTAGCAAAATTGTGGGCCAACAGGAGGTAAATTTCTTAGTTGCTGCTCACATTAGAACTAAGTGACCAGTGACCTAGAGTCTGGGTGGCCAGTGTAATCAGGTCCAAAAACTGTATTATGAATCATGTATATTTGCCAAATCTAAATACAAAATCGTGCCACTGTTGCCTCAGCTGCTTTCTGAAACAATATCTAAAAATAGTTGATTCATATTCGGTATCAGATGCACCAAAATAAGATCTGGATATTTTTAGGCACTGTTGATGACTTTAGGAGGTGGGTGACATTCAGATGTTTTTTATCCATGACTACTATAATACATGATTTAAATATTTTGTTTGCCAGGCATTTAAATTAACCTGTGCTTAGTCTAATACCAATCATTCTGCATTTATTTACTGTATACACACACACACACACAAACACACACACACACAAACATGTATATACATATTAACTGTAAAATTTTAATAAATGTGAATTGATTTTAATTGTTTATTTTAATATCTCAGCAAAGACATGTAATGGCAATCCACATAAAGACATTCATGTAAAGCAAGCTGAAAAAGATGATTCCTCTGTAATGAAACCTATCAAGAACATGGAAAAGAAAACTTGAAGGGCACTTGTCAAAAGGGCGTTGAAGAAGTGATGCCACCATCTCTTTCCATCCTATAGGGAAATAATCACCTGGTCTTGGATATATTTCAATAATAAATAACTCAAAGTGGTGTCCCATCTATAATTGGGGTAAAGAACATTTCTTTTCAATTCAACAACCACTTATTAAACACCTCTGTCAGATACTGTTGAAAATACAAAAATAAATAAGTGTAGAATGAGCAAAAATATTTTTGATGAGTTATTTCTTATAGATTTTATAGGAATAATGAGTCTACTTTGTAATATTTTATTCATTAGATATTATTAAACTTCTATTTTGTCAGATATTATATATTTACTCATCACATTAATAAAAAGTTATTCTGAATGATTTTTATATATTGGCCCATAGAAAATTTTGCTTATCTCCATTTTAAATAATAGGCTCCCCTGACCCCCAGTTAATAATGAGTTGTGGGGAAGGAAAATCATGCTTTTTTTGGAATGTGGCTCTAGTATTTAGCATTTGATTTAGTTAAATTTAAAAAAAAATTACTGTATGCTGCCATGCCTCATATTTTTATTGAAGGGGAATAAAAGCAGATCGATATCCTGAAAGGCTAATTATCTTTCATACATTCTCAGTAATTTTATATTCATATGTGCAAAATTTTCTCCAACTGGAATTATTCATGTTCTAATGCTATCTCATTAGCAGCCTTATTTGATTTTCAAGATGAATATTACTAACACTGAATCCCACAATATGCATGTCTGTTTTTAGCCACACTTATCCATTTTTCTGCTTTTTTGAAGGTTCAGATGTTTTATTAGCATTTCTACCTCCAGAGACTTTCTTGTTAAATTTTAAATTGTTGGAAAGATAATACTTAGGAAGAGAAGAGAGCCTTGGTAATAGGTAACTTCTTTGAGAATGTGTTCAGAATCCAGTTTTATCTGAGTTAAGTGATCTAATTCAAATGGTATCTTAAACAGATGTAATTTACCTGTTGCCTTGCATTATAATCAGATGATATAATCTTATAAGACTCATATTTTTAACTGATAAAATATAGTTCCTCAGGAAAGGGTTTTCAAAAACTCTGGTAATTGTGGGAGAGAGGCATAAAATAAAAGGATTAAGTTTGGATAAACAGTAATAAGTTTCTTGTCTTAGTTTTGTGTTCAGTCTTCTCAAAGAACTAATTACTCATGACCTGACTATGGTAAGTTCCCAAGGCTCCTGTAAAACTTAAGGAGATTGCGGGAAATAAATAGTTGGGAACGAATGAATGAATGAATGAATGAATGAATGCAATGAGAATGTTCAAAGTGGGTAACCTTAAGCATTTCTTGGATGATCTGTGTCAACAGAAGCCAACAGCACAGGCATTTTGAGGAAGACTACTTCATATAGGATCTTTGACAGAAGGAAGTAATGCACTTTTCTAGGAGCTACTACAAACCCTGCAGCAACAGAACCTTCTCAATCCTTTGGCAAAATGGTTATCACAGGAATAGAAGTTATTGTGATAAGTTGTTTGTATTAAGCACTTTCCTCCTTTTAGAGTAGTTTTAGAATTTGTTATAATCAGTGCTTCTTACAAGGGAAGAATCACTCTTTGGGAAAACCCAATGAAGTGATTTTCCCAGTTTTCTGAGTAGGATAACAAGTCAGACAGCTTAGTCCTTCAAACTTCTGATGACTCTGACTCAGCATTTATGGAGAAACAATGCTCTCAACAATGGTTTTAGGGACAAAAATTTATTCATCTTAGAAGTTAAATATGTCATTTCAGGCTAAAATGGCAACATTTATTAAAATTTAAGGGACCTGAAATACACACACACACACACACACACACACACATATATATATATATATATATATATATATATATATATATATATATATATATAAATACAGATGTGACATGCAGTATTATACCTCAGTTATACAGCATTTGAATACAGCATGAAAACACATATTTCAATTATTTAGGTACAAATGTCTCAAAGATTTGGTACAATAAGCATTTATTTAAAGTTGACTATAAAGATGTTCTCTCAATAACTGGTTCAACAATATGAAGCACTAAATTTTACAAGTAATTTTTGAGTCTTTTCCTATATTCAGAATGCCTTTTGACTTAAAACCAAAAAAGTGTAAATTTTCTTTTTATATGAACAAGGGTTGGGGTTGTAGCTCAGTGGTAGAGTGCTTACCTAGCATGTGTGAGGTACTGGGTTCGATTCTCAGCACCACATATAAATAAAACAAAGGTTCATCAACAACTAAAAATTAATAACAATAAAAAAACAAAACCAAAATAACATCATTGCTCCAATGCAATCATGTTCCTGAACACATCTGGGCAATTTCATGGAAAAAAAATGTCACTAAACTTTGATTGGCATAAAATTATATTTGTTTTATGAGATGTAATTCATTTTGATGTTGTAAATTTTGTTAATCACCTTGCAACTTTTATAGTCAAAATATTTTTCTAGTGTTTTAAAAATCATTGTCCAAAGAGACTCTTCACAAAGGCATATTTAAAGCTATAAAATAATTTTTCCACATTCTTGGTAATATGGACATATTCAAATAGTAATATAACTTCATATTATTTGGGTTTTCATTCATATGAAATCTAAAAATGAAAAAATTTTATAAATTAAAATGTTTTCGTTTTCAATAGTAAGGCACAATATATACAGACTGAAAGGTGGTCAAATGACAAAATTCTGTGAAGAATTAATAATCATAAAGTAAAGAACATTGTATAAGTCAAATAATAGAATAGTAGCTGAATCAAGTGAATTTAGATTTGAGATAGAAATTGTGTTACTCTATTGATGTATTAAAGAACTGTATGATGTTTTTCTTCATTTTGTACATAAAATACTATTTTCCTAAATTCATTAAACATATAGAAGTTAATGTTTTCTATGTATAATTTAAGCTCAATAATATCCTTTGAAGTATCTAAAAGAAGATAGACTCAATTTATTTTAAAACAAACTTTAAAGAATGACAGTTGGATTTAGAGTACCATTTTTATGTGAGGGATTTTAGTATATAAGTATCAATTAATAATTCTCCTCACCTTAGAAAAAATTGAGTTACAGATAACACCAAGAGTTAAAAAGTCTTCTCAGGTATACTTTATCCATTGCCTCACTAAGTTACATATATTTTATTCTATAAAATTTATTAGTTTATTTTGCAAAATGGAATTTCAGCCTGTATTTTTATTTTTGAGGAATTAGAAGTATTTAATGTAATAAACATAATACATAGATACATAATATATATTGTCTTTAGTTTTAAGAAGCATGTTTAATAAGATTTAAAAAATATTTTAAATGTTCAAGTTTGAAGATAATAAAAGCCTGGTTATATAGGTACACTCTTCAGTCAGACAGAAACATCTATAATACTGTGAGTACATCAACTTGAATATCAAAGTCTATTTCCATTCTTAGTATGCATTAATAAATTTCAAATTCAGGATTCTAGACCAAGTGAAATTATGCATAGTCATGTAACAGTTGTCTCCATAGCTTTAGTTTTAATAAATATTTTAAAATTAAATTTACATAATATGTTCAAAATTTCAACTAGTATCCTATTTGCAGAAATTTATTTAAAAGTGATTTTCATCAAATTATGTTTCAAAGAAAATTAACAATTCAGTTTCTTATATAAATATTGTTTTAAGTGAATTAATAAAAAACTAATATCCATGTATACTAAATAACTTCTAAAATAATCAGTTATCATCTAAAGCAAATCTTCACATTCATGATTATATTTTAAGTTTATAACCCCCATTTTTATAACTTACAGCTTTATCTTTGGATAGTTGAATTTTGGATTAAAAACCCAGTAATGCTTTCTTCAAAAAATAAAAAAATAAAACTCAGGCTGGGTACAGCTATTTAGGAGACTGAGACAGGAGGATCACAAGTCTGAGCCCAGCCTGGTCAACTAGGTAAGACCCTGTCTCAAAAACTAAAAAGGCTGGGGATGTAGCTCAGTGGTATAGTGCTCCTGGGTTTAATCCAAAATTCCATGATAAATAAGTAAATAAGTAAATAAATAAAAATTTTTGATTGGTATCCATTTGTTGACATTTACAAAACTTAAAAAAGAAAATTTATGAAATGTAAGCTAGAATTGATGTTTTTCTATACATTTTATAAAGGACAATATGGGTGTTTGTAGCTTGAAGTCTGGTTGTGCATACTTTACATTTTGATCTTTCAAGATATTCAGTCATTCCAATATTCAGATATTGATTAAGCACTTCTTGTATGCCAAGAGCTATTCTAGGTGATGCACTATTTTATGTTTCAATGATGTAGTATTTTGGTACCTTTTATGCTGTGTGAAATGTATATGCTTTTTTAGATTGTCCAGTCCTTTATAATTTAAATATTACCTTCATCCTAAACGTGGCTATTAAAGTTTATAAAGGAGACACACCTATTTTTCCTTTAAATTACATAAATATTTTATTTTTTGAAGTTAATGAATCAAAGTAAATATTATTTCCCACTGTTCCCAACCCCCACTCCTCCTCCCAACCTTTGTCTCTTGGACCATCAAGATTAAGGTAATAATACTAATCTATAAAAGTTCTTCTTTAAAAAAAATTAAGCAAGAACAAAAATCTTCTATCAAAATGGATTGAGCCGTAGTCCAGTTCCTAAAGGTGAGAATGGATTCACTTTTGCCCACATCAAAGCATCATTCAATGAAATAGCAGATTTCCCATCTTCAAGGAAAAATACAGGGCCCTGCACACAGAGAAAGTTGAGAAAAGATTAGGTTAGAAATTCATAACAAGCTTCCAGAAACAGAATCACTGCAATAAGAACACTGGTGATATTCAGGCATTGCAAATAGGAAATGGAAAAATATGAGAAAAATTTGGCTTTTTTGAACTGCCAAATAAGAAAACATTTTCAAATATCTCAGTATTATTATTTCTTGATGACTGTGAAACTAGAATTTCATTTTATAATTTTAATTCTTTATATACAGTAGTGTTACCAAGAATAATAGTTATTATTAACCTATTGATTGCTACAAAGTTAACTTATTTTCTAGAGATATATAGCCTAGAAAAAGACTTAAATATACTCCACTATTTTACCATGCAGCCTATGTCAAAATAGCTGGGGAAATTATTATAACTGGGAATTTCAATCCTGCTTTACAGAAGGTGAAGAATAAATACATTGCTCTATATATGCATATATAATTTAAAATTACATTTACTCATGCCACTAAGGGCATATTTATACTTTATTTGCAACAGTTATTATGTATGCCCAGGATAGTTATTGGGAAAAAAAAAAAAACTTTCAATCTGTATTTCCTAGGAAATCTGTATTTCCTGTTTTGAAAGAAAAAGGAACATGTAAAAAACAAAAAAATACAGTAAAAATTTTACTTTCTTTAAATTGTTTTAAAGCTATCAGTCTTTTGGTTATTGTTTTAAATGATCTATTTGTTGTTACAGAATAATTTCTAGATATTATAAGTTGGTAGGTAGATTCATATTAGTACTTGAAATTTCAAAATAATAGCGCAAGCACATTAATTTTCTTTCCAAATAGAAATTTCCTGGGAGGGAAATTATGTATATTAGTCAGGTGCGCCTTAGTGTATTTGAGCTAATAAGCAAATCCCTTCCTGAACGTAGATTTAATTACAGAGAGGTTTGATGGTATTTATCAGGTCATTTACTATCCTGAATGGAGAAAATGAGGCCTAAGAGAGGGAGAGAAAGGAACCTGAAAGTAGCAAGTTCTATAATGGTACATAATGGGCAGTGAGTGGTGCTGAAATAGACTCCAAAAACTTCACAATGTTTTACTCTTAATTTTAAGTTATTGAATTGACCTCACTACTGGTGTAGACAATAATGTACCCTGTGCTTTAGAACATTTCTTTCAGTGTGTCCTGGTTTACAGTGGCAAGCTAAGTTTTAGGTAGTGTCTGCATTAGTATCCAGCTATTTCATTCATTTCAAGTGTCTCAAGAAATAACCTTCTTATCTGGCTGGCATGTCAACGTTGAAATATAAGTTTTAACATTACATTAAAAATATAAGCATTTTACTATTTAAAATGTGTGTGTAACTGGGAGGTGAAACTCTTTTAGTCAATTAGCATTTCATGGAATTCAGCTCCGTTTCCTTCAGGAGGAGTCTTCCAACTAGCCCTGGCTCCAAGAAGGTGAAGACTTCTCTAGCTCTTCATGATAATGACACCACTGGGTTACACTGAGAGGCTCTAGCATCTTTCCTCATTGTTAATTTGTACATGAGGGGAAATTCTTTGGGAATGAGTCATCCCTTGTGGTAGATTCCAATGATTTTTAATTTCTGAAAAGTTGAGTAAACCAATGTAGGATATAATATCCTAATAACCTAACACAAATAGTAATAATACACATTCATCAGTTTTTAATGCTTTGTGTTTATACCACACAGATGGAAATTAGAAGGTTAAATTTAATCTGTTGTGATAAAATCATTTGTAACTGTTGACTGTTGCTTGGGCTCTCTTATTAAACTTCCCTCAGGAAATGACCTGTATATATTTTAAAACATATTTGTTACTAAGCATACATATCATTTGTTACTGAGTGTATAATATGAATTGCTTTTATGATGATCTTGTAATGACTGTCTCTGAATTAATTTTAGGGAGAAAAGAGTCCATTTATACTATTGTAGAAGCATCATGGCAATGTTTTCTTATGAGGCCTCATGACTTATTATAGTTATTTTAAAATAACATTTCAAAAATAAATATATAAAAATGTTGAAATGCACATTTTATGTATGGCATTAATCTGTACCTGGATTTTTAATCCCGTAAGACAAGATATGTGAATATCAGAATGACTTGGAAGATTTGATCCAGTCACATAGTCTGGTCCAATAATTCCTTTGAGTGGTTCTTCCTTTAGTTTCTTTAATAAAGTTGCATAAACCATTCTTTGTGAATCAGAAGGGGGTGTATATGGAGGTTCCTCTGATGATCTATATTTTCAACAAATATTAAATTTTCATTTTTATAAAATCACAGAATTATTGAAGTTTAGATTAAAATAGTCTCTGATGATTATTTAGCTCCCCTTCATAGATGGAGGAAATCAATGTTAGATTTAAGTTAATGGAAAACAAAAAAACTTTAAAAAGGCAGGAAAAAAATACCATTATAAATTACTAGTGAATATATGCTAAATAAATCAAGATTCATTCACTCTGCAAAAACTGATGAGACCATGTACATTTTCCAACAATTTTGTCTACCACATCAACTTCCTTCAGCATTTCAATATTTATATTATATCCACTCACTGGTTGGTGGGATGTGTGTAAGCTCTCCATGCATCCAGTTCCTCAGAAAGATGTTCAATTTTTAAGGGAACTGATACCTTTCGACGTTTTAATAGCTGGCTGAAACATGAAAAATGTTAATATCTGGCATAAAAAATTGGATATCAGAAAAAGCAAATGTACTTTAAATAACTGCAATTTTAGATTTAATAATTATTGTTCAAAAATCTCTGTACATATCACTATATGTAGTTATATACAAATATGTACACACATATACACTTGTATGCTTATATTTAAATCCCTGGCAAGTGTACATATATGTGTGTGTGTGTATGTGTATATATATATATATATATATATACACATTTATATATACATATATATGTGTGTGTGTGTGTGTGTATATATATATGTACATTTAGCATTTAAATCCCTGGAAAGTCCAAGATGCTCCAGAAACACTGGTTGCATAAATAACTATCAGTAGATAAATAAATGAACTTCAAAATGTATGGAGAATGGTTAGACTAGCTGAGCAATGTTGAATAACATCCAGCATGAAAGAACACAACACCCTGATTATTTAATCCTAGACAACAGAAATATAATGGCAGCATTAAAGAACATAAGAGAATGAATAGATTTGAGAAGAAAGATTATTTTAATTCTAAGCATATTAAGTTTGAGACTGGAGCTTAACAGGCTGCTGTAATACACCCATAGGAGCTTGTGGAGCAAGATAACCTGGTATAATAATGAGTCATTTTCATAGAGGTGATAAATGAAGCTAAAAAACAGTGAGATTTCTGGAGGACAGTGTGTGGAAAGGAGAGGGGAGAGAAGAGGAACAGAGATGTGGGAGGAAAGTGGGATGGGGGGGCAGAAAAGAAAGGAAAGAAAAGCAGGAGATGAAAGAGAATAAAACTTTTGGGAATTGCATACTTAGTGGATTAGGGAAACAAGGATACATAGCAGACAAGATAACAAAGATGGGCTTGTCAAAGAGAATTTCTTTAAAATTGAGTTCTTGAAGTTCTTAAGCTAACATGTTTCCTTTAACTTAGACATATTCTCTCAAGTGTATCCTGCCTTACAAACAAAAATCCTTTGTATTCTTAAGTTAAGCAATTATTTCTGGTCTCTTCACTTTCATTATTACTGAGACCACATTAGCTGAATATATTTCATTAAACATTAATTCCATGATACATCTATTGTGTCTATAGTATCTTTTAATATTATTAAAACTGAATTTTGGCTATCACTGCCTGTGTAGAAATAGATGTTTCCTTGAGTATCCCAATAGTATTAGTTCCATGTTATTGTCTAGGTTGCACTAGGTAGCAGTTTCTTCATCTACACCAGAGGGTGAAATAATAGTAGTAAGTAATAGTAATAAGAAAGATATTTCTCTCAGGAACCTCTACCTCATCTAAAGGGTACTCAGAAAAATTGCTTATCCCAGGGCTCTCAGCATCCAGAATTACAAAGGTCACCTACTGTGCCATTTAGCAAACTAATAGATTTTGAAATGTATTTTTATGGAAGGGACCATGAATTTTATTATCATAAGGTTTAAGTATAATGGCTGAAGTTCAGGAAGTTGCTAGTTTTGACTGATAGGTAGATTATAATTGAATATAAAATGATAGGTTACCTGCTACTCACAAATTCCATTTACTCTGCATTTTTCTATGACAGAGATTGGAAAGTGAATATACCCAGTCTCCTAGCTTATTTTAAAAGTAGAGTCACACAATTAAGGCCAGTGAAATGTAGGCATGAAGTCCTAGGAGGACTTTCCTTCCTGCATAAAATTGCCTTGCTTGAAGAAAGCCCTTAGAAGTCTTTTACCCTTAACCTCTCTTTCTTACTTGAGTAAAGACATAATATATGAGGGCTAGTAGCTATCATGTAACCATGAAAAACCTATACAAGGAAAAAGAAGACAAGAATATTAGAGTTGAAGGAAGGAAAGAATCCAGGTCCTGATGGAATCAATGCACAATTATGACAGTCTTGGAATGCCTATGTAAAGTGTCTTGACATGTAAGACCAATAAACCCTATTGCTTAAGTTCCACAAGTTCTCCATCATTTATAGCCTAATGCATTTTAAAACATCCATTTAATTGCTGTTTTATTAAAAAGCATGTGCTGAGTAAATAAACGAATGCCTTCTGATCCACTTGAGACTATTTTAGCAAAAAGAATTTTTCTAATTTCATGATAGAAGAAGAATTTTTTCCTTTACCTTGTGTACTCATAAAGTGCTGGAACAATGCTTTGGTACTGTCTCCTGATAGCCAATAATGCACCAATATAACCACATAATATAAGCAACTCATTTCGAGCTCTAAAAGAGAATATATATATATATATATATATGTATATTTCAAATTCTACAATTAAGGCATAGTACATTACTTTTATATATAGTTCTTGGATATATTTTCTGTATATATATTCTCTTCTTGTATATATATTCTGATGGGTAACATTTGTAACAAAATATGTTTATAAAATTTTCTGAACTTGAAGGAGATAATTTATTCATAAATTAATAATTCTTATTCAGGGCAAAGAATATCTACTGCATTTCCTGCTGGGGAACCTGCCAGCATCCCAGGCTGCAGAGTCATCTTTCATGGGTATTATAACAAAAGGACCCCAAAGTCTCTCTTACAAATTACACCCAAGTCTCTGAAGACTAGTTATATGATAATAATGTTTTAAAATGGTACTTGAATTTAGGAATGATGCCTATTATTTACTTTTTAGCACTTTTATTTCTTTCCCCAGATGTTTTACACACAATGGATATTTAATAAACATTAGTTTCTTGAGGACTTGAGGTCCAAAACTTCAGGATGCTTTGAATTAGCCTGTTTTGAGGTAGGCATGTATGTGTGTGTGTGTGTATGGCTGTGGATATACACATAAATAAATATATATACACACACTAGATATTGCTAAATGAGATAGTTAATATCTAATATTTAATTCAAGTTAATGTCTGATTTTAAAAAGAATATAACAAAAGTATAATTTTCTACAAGTACAGCTGTCTGTCCAAGAGGATCCTATTTATTGATAGAAACACCAAAAAGAATAGAACCATTTAAAAACATTGCATCGATTCTCTTGTGTTTTAAAGAGAAAGTACTCACTCAGTACATGTATGCAAGACTAAATTTTCAGTACGAATATAACTCAATAGGTCAAGAATGGGGTAAATGGTATCCAATGTCCAATTTGAACTACTGAGGTGTTCTGGAAGAATAAAATCAAATACAAGACTCTAAATAATAATAATATCAAAATTTGTTAATCTAATTTTTAACTTATATAATTAATTTTCTAATGGTTAATCCTATCTATCTATCTATCTATCTATCTATCTATCTATCTATCTTATTTTCTAGATCAGAAGTATTTTTCTAGTCACTATCACTCAGGTCTCCATATCATATTTCTTATTTTAAAATTCAGGATGGTCAGTGCTTGATTTTAAGACTGTCAAGATGAATGAACAGATCAGATAAATTGAGCAGATTTTAAATTTACATTACCAATGATAAACTTACCTTTGACAAAGTCAATACCAATAGGAAGGGCTTTTTCAGGTTCTTGACTTAATAAGTAATACTTTATAGTTTCAAATACATTGCCATCTGCATGGGCTGTCTCAGCTAATTGCATACACTCTTCTACTGTGGGGAGTTTGCACTAGGAAATAATTGATTTAATGAAAATGTTACTAAGATTTCTAGAAACAGCAATGGTATAAATACCAAATATTTACATATACCTGTTTTGCTTATTAAAGTTGCCAAAATATATGAAAGTAAAATTATTTTAATAAGAGCATGTGTTTATAGAAATATATTTAATGTATTTAAAATAATTTTTAAGATATAAAGACAATAGATCTATCTTTACTATCTAAAAATAAGCTCAGTCGGGCTGGGGATATAGCTCAGTTGGCTGAGTGCTTGCCTTGCAAGCACAAGGCCCTGGGTTCAATCCCCAGCAAGGCAAAAAAAAAAAAAAAAAAAGAAAAAGGAAAAAAATTGTGCTACCTCTACAAAAAAAAAAAAAAGACGCTGTACAGTTTAAAAATAAGCTCAGTCAACAGTTTTTTACCAAATAAACCTAATAAAGAGGTAGAATTGAATTGGTCGGATTGTAGTAACTAAAAATGCAATTTAGCAAAAAATACTGAAATCAGTTTTTTAGTAATAAATATACTGTCCATTGTCAAAAATTACATTAAGTATAGCAAAACATCACAGATACATCATTATATGTTTTCTATATTATTATTTTGATTAGTCGTTGAACCAAGAGATCTTATTTCAAAGAGGCTAAAAATGTACAAGTTCTAAAATCTGACATTTTGAAATGCCCATAGAGTTGAGGTTTTGGCTCATGAACTTTTATTATTACAAAATGAAACACTACATTCCCTTTTTTTTTTTTTTTTTTTTTTTCCCTGCTAAAACCAGTCTGGTCCTCCTTCAATTAAGTTGTTTTGCATCCATAATGTGAATAGAGATTGTTACCTTTTATATCAAGTTTCAACACTTTTATGATTTTTTAAAGCTTAAGAATGCTAAAGTCTATTTTTAAGCAACATTGAAATGTTTTTTCTATTTATTTATTTAGTTAGTTATGCATTTATTAATGCATTTATTCAATAGTTACTTGTTTCCCATTGTTTAAAAACCAGGTAGACTGAACATTTTAGATCTTTCAGTATCTAAGAAAAAAACTGAATTAAGGGGACCATCATATATATAGTTTACATATTCCTTCCCCATCCTTATTCATGAACTGTCAGTAATTTACTGAGCACCTAATATGGGCTAGGTACTGTGCCCAGCTATAATATAAAAATATTTTTGTCCTATCTTAAAATTTCTAAAGTTATATAAGTTTACATCAAGTTTGAATATAGTTTTTAGTGTTACTTGTGAAACTATTCAGAGTAATTACTGCCTTTACAAATACTCACTAGTCTTTCTAAAGAGTTACTAATAGAGTCTGGTTACATCCTTTCAGAATGTGGTATAAAGGTGAGGTAAATACCACTCTTGTCCCTATTATCGAGGTAAATGGCACAAGTTACAGTTAGATAAGATAAATAAGTTCTGGTGTTCTATTGCACAACAGGATGACCATAGCTAATAGCAATATATTGTAAATTTCAAATATAACTAAAAAAAAGGATATTAGATGTTCTTACCACAAAGAAAAGATAAATATTTGAGGTGATATGCTAATTATTTTGATCTGATTATTCTACATGAATTGAAATGTCACTTTGTACCAATAAACATATATAACTTATTTGTCAATTGAAATAAAACCATATCTACATAAACTTAGATAAGTCATTGAATCTCTGGAAGCATTGATATTAATCACTTGCCCCAGAGGATATCTGTTGGCATACATTCAAATAATATACAACAAATGTAAGATATGTTAAAAAAAAAACCCTCTTGCCTCCTTCCACATGCATTTTAATTTCAACATAAAATAGCTTTTAGTTGTCATGTTAACAAAAGTAAAACAGCTTATTTTAAAAAATAATTCAAAGAATATAAAGTGTATTAACAAGTTAAAATGTCCCATAACATCACAACCTACTGGTAATTCTGGACATTTACTCTTTCACCAATGATTTCCCTGATATCATACATGCACACACAAATACACATACACATTCACTCACACACACTTTTGGTCTGTCTGTATTAACAATACTCAGTAAGTGTATATTGTTGAATGAATGGGACCATTCACTCACAGGGGGAAAAAACTTAGAGTAGGTGAAAAAAACTTAGTTATTTTGAAAGTTAAGGCTGAGAAAATATTGTAATTATATTTTTTTCTTAAAAGAAACAAATTTTCTAAAGTATGCTATAAATAATACATATACATGGTTATTTCAAAAATGAAATCATATAACATGTTGATAGTTTTGTGATATTTCTCTTTAACTGTGTTTTAAAGCCATCTTCTTATATTAACAACAATAGGGACTCATGGTGTTTTAATGGATTAACAGCACTGAAACAGAAATTTACTGTGACTCATATAAACATTTTTGCTTTTAACCATTTTGTTGTTTTATATATAACATCAGTATATAGATTCTTATGTTCTGCAAATAAGCATTTTTAAGCACTTTTTCATCATATTTTGTTAATTTTTAAAAGGTCTTGAATTGTCTATTTAAAAAAATATACACATACCTTCAGATGCAAAGTAACACAGTGGAGAGGCTTGAGATTTGGAGTTGAACTTGCTGAAGTTGAAATTCTCACTATACTTTTAACTATGAGGCTGAGTTTATTTATAATAAGTAACTGAGTTTATTTATTTATTTTTTTGTAAAATAGGATAATATTCCCAGTCTTTCATGGTTTCATAAGACTTTTGTAATATACAAATGCATGTGAAAATTTAGAACAGTAACAGGTATGCAGTAGATCAATAAATATTATTTCTTATTGTTATAATTTTTGTGAAGTTTTAGGTATCCCAAAGGGATATGTGTTTTTCTTCATGTATCTCTATTTGCTTGAACCTGAAATTTATTAAATTTATCACACTGCATTACACACTAGAATCATCACCGTACCTTCTCATGAATATCATTTATTTCTTCCATAGAGCCTGGGTAGAAAGCACAGAGTTTTACTAAATGGAGTTCATTGTCAGGAATCATCAGGAGAAGATCGGCTGCCAAATTCCTGTTCACATAACAAAAGGGATGAAGTGATTGAGAAAATGATCTAAAAATATTTATAATGATTTTAATAGTAGGAGACTCAGATAAAGTACCTTCCTTGCTTTTCTATTTATACAAACTACTAATTTCCCAGTTGATCATAAAACTCCTATAAATGTAGGTTACAGAAAACAACAAGTGGAAAGAATAAATTTATTATCAAGTTACTAAGTTATTAAAAAAAACTGTACTTTACATACAAAAGTCCTTACATATTTATAATTAATATTATTATCACAGAATAATTTTCTAATGAAATTAAGTAGTCTTGAATATGTTCTTTGGAGTAAAATATAAAGCAAATTTTCTGAAAGCTAACCATCAAGTTTGGTTATCCTTCCAACAATGGAAAATTCTATTAACAGTTCATGGAAATCTATAGAATGCTTAGCTATTATAAGTTTAGATATTCTGGGATAATGCATATTTCTTAAACTTTAGGTAGAAATTGAAGACAGAAACGTAGTTTTTGTTAAAAGATTTAATCAACTGAATAAATCACTTAAGGGTTTTAAAAATGTAAAATGCTAGAAACTTAACAATCTTACAAAGAAAATATTTCCTATAAAATCATTTTTGCAAAATCACTAGGTGAGGAGTTTTGGTCTGCATTAATCATAATTGATAGAACATCTAATTTTCACTGATTCAAGATGTTCACATATAAAAAATTTAATATATATTCTGTATGACTTAGAATAGGGTATACTTCAAATGAGAATTTATAAAGTTATGTACCAAGGACTTTAAGAGTAAAATTCTTCTTCGTCTTGTTTGTGAAGACTTCAGTAAAATATATAGTAATCGTTTATTGCCTAATCAAGAATACAGAGTATAGAATAGAAATAGACATTTTTGATGCCAAATACAAAAGTTAATTAAAGATATACATACACATACACACCACAAACTATTAGAACAATAACAATTTCAATTAGGCATACTCTAAAATTTTTAGAATAAAAAACTTTAGTGGAAATTAAAAAAAAAACTTTAATGGGATATCATAAAATTCTATATAAAATATTTTCATAATTCAAAATTCCACAAATAAGTAACTTTCTATATCATGTCAATGGAGAATTGGTAAAAGATTGCAATGTTTTCACATATTTTACAGTTGTTTCCCCTACCCACTTTAAACGTGTTTCCCAAACTGCCAATATTTCTATTACCATTGGTCAGATAAATCTTTGAATGTTTTTGTAAGTTATAAAAGTTTACCTGATATTGCTAGAGTATGAATGACTTTATGTATTTTTTGATACCAAACTTTAATAGCATTTTTAAATAGTGTCCATGATCATACTTTAACTCTCTATAAAATATTGTATGAAAACTATATTTAAACTTTTGCAAACTTTAGACAAATCTGAATTTCTTGCAATAGAATTACATACCAATATAGAGAAATTTATAGCAAGGCCAGCTAATTTTCTTCATTCTTTAATACACTAATTTTTGAAAATTGAGTACACTGAAGGGGGTAGGGAGTGTGTGTGTTCATATGCATGTACATATATAAGTATAAAATGACACAGAACAATCAAATTATCTAAACTCTTAAATAGTTAAATCTCACTATGAGAACAAAATTTTTTAGCTAAATTAGCTACTTGTTATTATAGAAAGGCATGATTTATTTACTATACGTATTTTAAGTATGAAGTCATGAATGATTTTGTTCCTAGGTTACAGGAGCTGTTCTTTATTAACTTGGTAGTTAAATTTTATATAAATTATATACATGAAAAGGCATACTATAAAACAAAATGAAAATAGTAAGCATTCCTTGATATAAGAGATGGTACTTAAATATGAAAAACAGTATAAGGATTTTTTTAAACATCCTTAAAAAAACTAATACCTGTATCCAACAGATGGAAAGCTAAAAAGAAAATATAGAATATGAATATTATAAATGTGAATATCAAGGAGAAAATTTATACAGGTAAATGTAAAAATATGGGGTGTTTTTGGTTTATAAAATTATGAACACTGTCTTTAAATCATGCAGCTATTTTTATTTGTTTTTAATCTGTAGAACTCATTAAAAGCCATGAAGATCACAGATTTCTTCTGGAAATTAACCTAATCAGCACCACATACTTCAGAATGCTTCTAAAACATATCTATGGCTATATAAAGGAAGAACTCTTGGTGGGCGGGGGAGTTACAAGGCAACAGGAGTTTATTTTTTAATTAAAAATATAGCTATGAATATTGATGTGGCTGCATCTTTGTAGTATTTTGCTTTTAAGTCCTTTGGGTATAGGCCAAGGAGTGGGATAGCGGGTCAAATGGTGGTTCCATTCCAAGCTTTCTGAGGAATCTCCACACTGCTTTCCAGATTGGCTGCACTACTTTGCAACACCACCAGCAATGTAAGAGTGTACCATTTTCCCCACATCCTCGCCAACACCTATCATTGCTTGTATTCTTGATAATCGCCATTCTAATTGGGGTGAGATGGAATCTTAGGGTAGTTTTGATTTGCATTTCTCTTATTACTAGAGAAGTTGAACATTTTTTCATATGTCTGTTGATTGCTTGTAGATCTTCTGTGAAGTGTCTTTTCATTTCCTTAGCCCATTTGTTGACTGTGGAACCAACCTAGATGCCCTTCAATGGATGAATGGATAAAGAAACTGTGGTATATTTATACAATGGAATATTACTCAGCCATAAAGAATAATAAAATTATGGCATTTGCAGGCAAATGGATGAAATTGGAGAATATCATGTTAAGTGAGATAAGCCAATCTCAAAAAAACAAAGGAAGAATGATCTCGCTGATAAGCAGATGATGACACATAATGGGGGGGAGGGGGCAATAATGGAAGAAGGAGGGACTATATAGAGGGAAAAGAGGGGTGGGAGGGGTAGTGGGGTAGGGAAAAACTAACAGAATGAATCAAACAACATTACCGTATGTAAATGTATGATTACACAAATGGTATGCCTTTACTCCATGTACAGAGAATCAACATGCATCCCATTTGTTTACAATAAAAATAAATTTTAAAAATATAGCTAGTTGAAAGATTTTAAGTATCTTTTTACCATAATATGAATTTTCTGTTTTACCTTCACTTTAAAAAAATTAATTCCATTTCATTATATTTCATTATGTCTTTTGGCATGGAGTCAGCCATCTTTGTAATGAAATAATTTGAGTTAGCTTATGCTTTGGGATGGATCTAAGTCATCATAATAACTATGTAATTGACTATTATAGTTCTTGACAGAAAGACAATTTAATCCTCTCGGGTGATAGTCAGTATTAAATACACTTAAGTGTGAAGCTGATGGTGGGGTACTACCACAGGGGGAAGAGGGCTCTTACATCACTGTAAGATATGCATAAAAATTAGAATAACCCTGGGATTCCTGGTTTGCTATGAAACTCTTAAATCCTGACTAAAAAGGATAATGGAAAGTGTGCTTCTCCCCCGCCCCCAGGTTAGCCACAGATTAAGGAGATGGTATACCATGGTAGCTAAGAGCACACATTTTGGAGCCATTAATGTAGTTTTAGATCTCAGCTCTAACCACTATACTGAGATCTCAGACAAATCAATACCTACCTCACAGGACCTAGTGATTATTACACAAAAAGTGCTTAACATAGTGTGTGGCACCTAGTGAGCTGTATAACATGTTAATTAGCTGTCTCTATTATTATGATTACCTATAGAGTTCAAAAGTTAAAATTATCTATGTTGCTCTTTCTTATGGATGTATGTATGCATGGAGTGTATAATAAGGAGAAGTCAAAGAACTGATAAGTAAGTTTATTCAGAACCTTCTTGAGGTACTAAGTAAAGTGAAAGAGAAGATAAAGTTCTAAAATCATCTTTATTCAACAAACATGTGCTGAATGACAGATAAATCCCATCTGTCCTAAAGGTACCTTTCTAATGATGAATTGTCTCAACTAAGAGCAAAGCTCTGCAGATCTGAATAAGAACTGCTGTGATCTAGATTTCCATGTTGGAGTTCCCTGAGTCTGTCTCTTAAGACTTTGGGCAGAGGGCCTGTTCAATGTCTTCATCAAAATTATATTTTTTATCATTTTCCCTTAGAAAAGTGTTTTTATTTTCCATGCCTTAAACTAGGACAGAAGATCTGACAAGAATAAGTATAAATATGCAAAGTTTTTAAGATGTGGGAATGTGTGGTCTTGATGAACTTAAGAAGTGCACATTTGTTGTCTCCTAATTCTTGAGGTGCTTGAAACATTATGGAACTACATGTGACTACTTCCAGAAGGGGTCACGGTAGATTTCATTATATAACATGGTAGTTCTTACCTATCCCATCATCATATAGTGTCCTAACACATATTTTTATCAAAGATAATTTATAGTATTTAAAAAATGCATAAAATCACTATAAAATTATTCATTCAATTTAGAAATTCTTACCACATTGGAATCATCATGCATTTTCTTGCCAGTAATTCTAGGGCATAGTGGGTTGCTGGTGCTGCAAGTTCTCCTAGTACCATGCCCACACAGACTGCCAACTCCAGTTCATTTCCACGAATCAGGTATGCCATAGCAAGCTTGCTCAAGAAGAAAATAATTTCTTCAGTTGCATGCTGGGTAGGATCATCATTCCCCTCCAAGCTCATAGAGTAGATAAAGAAGTATTAACCTATAAATCAATTATTCTTATAAAGTATTGTAATATTCCTAAATAGTACCTACATAAGATTAATTGCAATTTTCAAATGAAAAAGCTAGTTATGAGGCATATGAGAAATTTATGAGGTCAGAATTAAAGATTTTAGAACTCTTGCTCCTATTTTTGCAATTACTAATACTCTGCTATGTCCTCAGTGTATCCTTCAGCCTTTCAGAAAAAAAAGTACAAATTCTTAAAAGGTTCTGCAAGATTGTACAACAATGTTAAATTATTCCTTAAGCCAATAATATATGGAAGGATAAATTCAAAATAGAAACTATGTATTTTCCTTTCTACATGAATGGGTCAAGTGAAATATTCCTTAAAAACATAATTTGTGAAGAACATATGAAAGTATATTTAAAAACAAGTGCTTCAGTTTGTAACAGTTCTCATAATCCTAACAACTACAAGTGAAATATGTAAGGTAGTTATTCACTTTTTCATTTTAGCACTGAGGACATCTAAGATTCTGAGGGATTAAATAATATACCCAAAATCACTATGTGACAGAAATAGAATTAAGATCTTTAAATTCCACATGTAGTGATTTTTTTTCCTTCATCAGACTATCAATTCTCACCTATGATGAATTATTTAAAGCAAGGTTGTTAAAATGCATACCATGTTTTAAAAATTAATCAAGTAAGAGATCTTAAAGTCTATAGCATTTGTGTGAGCTAATTTGGCAAGTAATTACTCAGGTTTGGAAGCATGCAAAACCAGATTTTACATAGAAGTCACCTTATCTTTCTCCTCAAACACCATGACACATCTAATGAAGTTTCTCAAGCACAAGTACCAATTTGAAATGTTGTACCTCAATGTTATCTACAGCTAGATGGCAACATGCAGCTAGTACTGCTCGACCATCCTGAAAATACCATTCTGCCAGTTCTTCACTGACTTTGTGGAGGAGTCTGGAACGAAAGAGAAAGAAGAATAAAATATTTTTTTATTAACTCAAGAATTCCATCACAAGTGTGAACTAATGTCCTTTTTAAAGGGCAATTAAAGAATTAAACAGGATTTAATTTGACATCCTTGATTTAGGTCTAAGCCTTATTTAGGAAAAAATGTCAAGAAAGCAATCTCTCCAAATAAATGCTCTGATAGTTCCCTCCAGCTTCAGCACCCACAACTCAAGGTGAAAAGCCTGATTTTTAAAACGTTACCATTCTCTAATGGATAAATTATGACTCACATATAAGAATAGTTAACCTTAGAAGAATCACAGGTTGAAATGAAATTTTTCAAAATTAGGTTATGCCCAAGATATGACTTGCGTTATATTAGGTCTTAAAATTGCAAAGTTTAAAAACTGGCAGAGAATAGGAGCAAAGATCCAGGAATGACTACATGAGTCCAGCACATTACTACTCATTAACATTTCATGATCCTTCTGCAGTTTATGAGTGTCTGAAAAGTTTAAGTATCTTATTGTCTAGGCCCATAATAGGTGCCAATACAGGGGGTGGGGAAGATAGACCAAGGGTGAAAAATCTAATTCCTTCTTCTTTTTAAAAATAATGAACTATATGGACATTTTCCTCCAAAGAGGATTAAGTGTTATTCTATTCTACACACTGATACTGGCATCTTGGATTATAGACATTATGGGATATTACATATATTCTCATTTTACAGTGAATCATTAACAAAGAGAACAACTTATTTTCATCATCTTGCCCTCCCCAACAGGTTTGATCAGTTTTAAGTATTTAGGTGCTTTAATTGCTCTCTCTCTACTGAAATGCATGCTACTTTTCCAGAAGCTACATAAAATGCATATAGATTGTGTCTACATTTTCTTATTTATCCAGGGGTGAAGGCTGTCATAGAACTCCATGTTGAAATGCAGTTGAGCATAAGGCAGCAAGTCCTCAGAGAAGGATGTGCTACATAACCTCAAAAACTCCTAAAGAAAACCAACCATAAAGAATATACAAAACAAAGAATAAATCACTTACTCATTAAAGTCTTCCTTGTAGATATCATCAGAATATGAAGCACCTTTAGGTGTAGAAACATGCAAATCTTGCACATTCCCTTCACATGCAGCCTAGAATTTAATTAAACCTTTAATTAATCTTTAGATAATCATTGATAACTGACCAATTGAAGAATTTAAGAATGTTGTTTGCAGCAAATTACATTGAAATCATGTTTGAAGTTTATATGATTTGGAAAACACCTTAGGATTTCAAAATAAATAAAATGTAACTCCATTGTGAATACCAACTTTTAAAGCTTCAAGTAAATGATTACTAAAGAAAAGTTATTAGGGCTGGGGTTGTAGCACAGTGGTAGAGCACTCTCCTAGCATGTGTGAGGCACTGGGTTTGATTCTTAGCACCACATATAAATACATAAAAAATAAACGTTAAAAAAAAGTTGTTCAAATGCGTTCACAGTGAACAGCATGTGAAAAGTTTTGAGTTCTAAGATGCCTATATGTTTAAAAATCTAAAATAAGTTCAGTATAATTAGAACAAAGATAGTATAATGAAAATGTTAAAGCAGAAGGCTGGGGAGGTGGCAGAAACCAAGTCATCTATGACTGTCAATCACATGCCCATGAAAACAATAGTCTCTATTCCTCATCTTCACCCACTAAAGTATGTGGCTGTATATTTATGTGGTTTTACCTGTGCAACAAGAAGAGCTTCTTCAAGCTGACCTCTTGACATAAAAAAATTTACTAGCTTTTTTACATCACCAATGGCTATGCAGTAAGGAATGACATCATCCTTATCTTCCTGGATTAATTGGTCAGCTCTCCTAATAAAATAAGAACATTTTTATTATACTATATTAAATTAAATTTAAATATTAATTTCAGGGTTTTCAATTGGACTGACATTTTCTGAATGCATATCCAAACTTTGTAGCAAATTTCATAAAGCTCTTTGGGACATTATTTAAACAAATACTGATTTTATAATGAATTCACATATAGAAGACATAAAAGTTATATAAGAAAATAAATATTAGATATATGTTTCCCATATATCACTATATTATAATTATATTTATTTATTAAAACTAACAATATATTTATCTGAAAATAAGTTGTAAAACTGAAATATGTGATTGTATATTTATTCTCAATTGGATGAATCAAATATGTGGGCAGCTATATTGTTAGACAGAATCTTATGTGTTTCAGTAAGAATAACAATGAAGACAGCCTCTAAGTTGAAGCAGTTTAAAAATAATTAAAAATGATAATATAAGAACATAAATATTGATAATAAAATGTAAAATACCATAAGTGCCCCAAGCAAGGAATGTTAAAGAAAAATTAATATTCCAGACATATAAGGGGAGAAAAGGGATCATGACCTTGGATACTGTAAAGGATATACATGTATCTGTTTCTTAGCTTATTGTTGGGACAGCAGGTGCTGAGGGGTGGTCTATTTTCCCACAGCAATATGTAAATCCTTCTGGATTTCATGCTTAGCCTTTGACTGGTTTTAAGTTGAATACATGAATAACAACAGAATTTGTTTTCCTAAAGCATGTCCTATGAAAGAAAAAAATATCAAATTTCTCTTTTTTAATGCCATGAACAAGGTAATTATTCATTAAATAGTACTTTATAGGCATAGTGCAGTGATTGACACAGAGTGGGCACTATAAATAAATGATATTGCACAAATAGAATAGTTCGGAATAGGGAATGGATGTATGTTTTTAGTCCTGTAAAAGTTATGTTGAGGTCTTAATGCAGAATACCTGTGAATGTAACCTTATATGGAAATAAGGGTTTTTACCTATGTAATTTACTAAGTTAATATGGAATCATATTAGACTGGGGTGGAGTAGGCCCTTAATTCAGTATGATTGCTGTCCTAAAAAAAACAGCAAATTTGGGCACAGCGACACACAGGTGATAATAGCCATGTGAGGAAGAGACAGACTAGAGTGGTGCAGCTATAAATCACCAGAAACTGAAGATTTCTGGTAGCTACCAGAAGCTGGGAGAGAAGCAAAGAACTGAGTCTTCCTCAGAGCCTCCAGTAGGAACCAATTTTGCCAACAAAATTATTTTGGACTTTTACCTTCAGAACCATGAAGGGCAAATTTCTACTGTTTTATGCCACCCAGTTTGTAGCAACTTATTACAGCAACCTTAGGAAACAGATATGTCTGAGAAAAAACCTTGATGGTTTATTGAATTCTAAAACAAGGACATTTGGTTAAGTTTTCTCAGTGGTCAATCCATTCTTTATAATCAGTACCTCCCTCATATCCAAGAGGAAATGGCAGAATTAAGTGTCTCCAGAGATAATATTTACGAATGCAGCACAGTACTCTACAAATACTTGATAACCCTAATAAAATCTTTCCACTTATATTTCAATAGTGACATTAATCAGTAAGCATGCTTTATGGTTTGTCTTTGCCTTCATTGATATGGGGAAATTTGCCTTGTAATGTCTTCATCAGAGGAAAGAACAAATATAAGAATATCAGAATGAATTGTAACCAACTTATTTAATCTATTCTATTAGTAGATAGAAAAATTCACATATTAAACATGACAACATAAGAATAAGAAATCTCAAGAGCCACTACCACATTTACATATTGCTTCTACTTTAGCATATGATTTTAAAACATGTATTTGGATGCAGAAACTTGATCTTACCTCTGCATTAACTTCTTCCAGTATTTCACAGAGACCCCTGGTGCAATTGACAGGGCTTTGTCCCACTAGGATCATAGGTGAGAAGAGTAAAAACATACCTATTTTGATTATACTGTGTAATTCTTAATAGATTTTTAAATGAATTAATATTTATAATAGAGAATTTTTAGGGCTCTTAAATTTTCAGGAGTATTTTGCATTCTATTTAATTTATTACACACAGACTAAGTATTACCATGTTGCAAAATAAAACCTGTAAAAATCTAATATTTACCAGGGAAAATCCGATCCCAAACCTAGAGAGAGAGAAAGAGGAAGAGAGAAGGAAAGCTAGAAGAAGCAAAAGAGGGAGAGATAAGAAGGGGATGGAAAGACAGTAACTAAGGTGTATAGTTTGAAAATATTGTAACTCATATTCTAACACAACATACCAAAGTAATTTGTTCTGTGGTGTTTATGTTCACATAATTAATACTGAAAGTTTTAATTTTACTGTTATTTGTATTGAACAAGTACACCACTTCTATTTTTATTCTTTTCATACTCATTTTAATAAAATTTATTTGTTCTCATTCCTATCTTTATAATTAAAAATGTTCATCATATTTTAAAAACCAGACTGCTATTGAGGAATTCATTATTCAATTAAGGACAATTATGGCTGTTATTTGAAAACATGAATTTGCTGAATTCAAGTCTAGAAAGGAGATGAAAAGAAAATATTCTGAAATATCATTACATGAATCAAAACTTTTATTTTAATTAAGGTTTTCCAAAACACTAGGGTTATACTGCAATTAAGCCTCAAAAATTGGTAATTAATTTAAAAATAACATTAACTTTTAAATAGTTCATTTTGAACATACATATTTAAAATCACATTACCTGAAAGATACCCTACAATAAGTTTTTCGGAGAAATACGTCTTTATTATAGTAGGAGAAAATGGAAGAAAAAATTGAAATATAGATTATTAACTTTGAATCCACCAAGCTCTTTCAATAAAAATATCAATTCTCTCTGATATGTGGTGCTAACACATAATTCGGGGAAGGGGAAGAATAGAAGTTCAGTGGATTCAACAAAGTGGAATGAAGGGAGGAGTGGGGGACTGGAGTAGGAAAGACAATGGAATGAATCTTACTTAACTTTCCTATGCACCTGTATGAACACACCACAGTAAATCTCCACATCATGTACAACCAAAAGATTGGGATCCTAATTAGAGTAAGATAAACTCCATGTTTGTATAATTATGTCAAAATATACTCTACTATCATGTATAACTAGAAAGAACAGTAACTAAAAAAACATATAAGTGAAAGGATGAAATGTTTTCCTAACCCATAGTTTTAAGCTTATATTTTGAAATAGAAATTACTCTTAAGGAGTTGTAAACAGTTACAAGCACACCCATATCTCTAAAAAACTATAAACACAGTTCTATGAATCATTAAGTCCATCAATGAATCTGTATAACAATAAAATTATTAAGCTTCTTAAAGAGATTCCTAATTGAGAAAGGTTTTGAGTTAAGATAGTGTAAAATGTATATATTTATATATATCTAAATATAAAACTTGGAAAGATAAAGAATTATACTGTTCTACCAAAATTGATTCATTTCTTTCTCCTTGACTTTTGATAGATTTTCTTCTTAGTAAGGTACTTTTTTAAAAAGTAACTTTGAAGTCAAATCTTTTGTGATAAATAAAATTTTTACATTGCTCTAAATTAGACACATTAAATTTACAAAGCCTTATCAAAAACATTTAAAAATTTTTTATTTCTTCTAATCTGTTGTACATGACAGTAGAATGCATTTATACATTTTGATAGATCATACATAAATGGAGTATAATCTCTTATTTTTCTGATTATACATATTGAAGGATCACGTGGGTCATGTAGGCATATATGTACATGAGGTAATAATGTCTGTTTCATTCTACCATCATTCCTACCCCCATACCCTTTCTCTGTCCTTCACTCCCTGCTACCTAATATAAAATAACTCTATTCTTCCCTATTCCCTGCTCCCCTTATTGTGAATTAGCATTCACATTTCAGAGAAAACATTCGGCCTTTGGTTTTTTGGGTTTGGCTTATTTCTCTAACTCCATCCACTCACCAGCAAATGCCATAATTTCATTCTTCTTTAAAGCTGTCACATAGACCAATGGTATAGAATGTAAGACAGAGACAAACCTACATAAATACAGGTATCTCATACTAGACAAATGTGCCAAAAATATTCACTGGAGAAAAGATAGCCTATTGAACAAATGGTGCTGGGAAAAATGGAAAACCACATCTAACAAAATCAAATTAAAACTTTATCTCTCACCCTGCACAAAACTCAATTCACAGTGGATCAAAGACTTAGACACTAGAACACAGACCCTGTGACTACTAGAAGAAAAAGTAGGTCCAAACCTTCACCATGTCGGTGTAGGATTTGACTTCCCTAACAAGACCCCTAACACACAAGAAGTTAAATCAAGAATCAATAACTGGGATGGACTCAAACTAAAAAGCTGCTTCTCAGCAAAAGAAACAATCAAAGCAAAGAGAGAGCCTAGACTGGGAGAAAATCATTACCACATGCACCTCAGATAAAGCATTAATCTTTAGGATATATAAAGAATGCAAAAAACTTAACACCAACAGAAAACAAAAAACTCAATCAATAAATGGGCTAAGGAACTGAACAGACACTTCACAGAAGAAGATATAAAATTGATCAACAAATATATGAAAAAATGTTCAACATCTCTAGCAATTAGAGAAATGCAAGTCAAAACTACTCTAAGATTTCATCTCACTCTAGTCAGAATGGCAATTATCAAGAATACAAGCAACAATAACTGTTGGCAAGGATGTGGGGAAAAAGGTATATTCATACATTGCTGGTAGGGTTGCAAAATGGTGCAACCATTATGGAAAGAAGTATGGAAATTCCTCAGAAAACTTGGAATGGAACCACCATTTGACCCAGTTATCTCATTCCTTGGTTTATACCCAAAGGACTTAAAATCGACATACTACATTGATACAGTTACATCGATGTTTATAGCAGCTCAATTTATCATAGCTAAAATATGGAACCAACCTAGATGCCCTTCAACAGATGAATGGATAAAGAAAATGCATATATATATATGATGGAATACTACTCAGCTTTGAAGAAGAATGAAATTATGGCTTTTAAGTGGCATATTTTATTATTTTATGTCAAGTAGTAATTCATCGCCTTTAATATGTGAAAAGTAAAAATGTGAGTTAAATTTAATTTCAATATATTTTAATGTAATTGCATTGTTTAGTTTTACTACCATTATGTCCAAGTATTCTTCAAATCACACTTCGTAATTACAAAATTAACTAACTTAGAGGATGTAAAAGTGATAATTGTGTGCATGCCATTCTAAATCTTTGTTTCAGCATACTAGGTGGGTGGAGAATTTTTGTTGAACTAAAATATATTTGCAGAAAATGGAAAAGTTCAATGAATTTTTACAAAGTGTATCTACTATATAACTTGCACCCATGATCAAAGAAACAAGCACCACAACCTGCATTCCATTCTAATCGCTACCCACCTACTAAAGGTAACTGTTATCCTGAATTTTAATAGCACAGAAACAGTCAAACATTTTTTTGAAATACTTGTTCTATTGAAATAGTCCTCTATATAAATCAGGATATGCTTTCCTTCACCAGATGATCCTCAATGAAAACCCCTCTTCTGGTCAGTGTGGAATTTAGTCATGACAGAATTATTAGCAAGAGAATTTTACTGCATGCAAATTAGCCAAATGTAGTTTTATGGCAGTGGTTCTCAAACCTCAGCACACATAAGAACAACCAGGAGGGCTTACAAAATCAGAGTGTTAGGCTCCATCCCCCGAGTTTACAATTCTGCAGGCCTGGGGTAGGACATGCATGCTCCCAAGTGATGCAAAGGCTGCTAGCCTGGAGACCTCACTGTGTTAACTACTGTCCTAGGGTATATAGCTGATATCAGACTGCCAGGAAATCAGATCTGAAAAAAACAAGCTTCATATTTGAATACTTAGTATTAAGTATATTCTTAATATTTAGAATACTGGTTAAACTCAATAATTTTGTTTTAACAGCACATTACCTCTCCAAGTTCAACCATAAGTTCACAATATCTCTGAATCTGTCCTAATCTCAAGTGTATTTCAGCAGCTTCCTTCAGTCTTTCCTCTTTAGTAGGTGCACCAATACCACCACCAAACTTAGACATCTTGACTGTCGTTAGTTCTTGGGCTTCAGACTGGTTTAAAAGAAAATTTAAAAATTTAGATTTTGTTATATAGAGGCTGATACTTTAAAAGCACATAGCACTGGAAATTACATATTAAAAATGCTATGTTCTCCATGAAATATGATACTTTTAAAACATAATATTTTGGTGTATGCATGGGGGTGTGGGCTGGAAGAGAAGCTGAGTCCTGTTAATACTTTCCAGGTATTGTGGGTAAGTGAAAATCCAGAGGCTAAAGGTAGTGAAAAGTGACATACAACTGATAAAGATCTCAAATAAAAATAAAACTGATCTTGAATAAAAATAAAAATTACTGGCTCTCTTTGGCCCCTGTATTGTCAATAAATTTTTTAGCTTCAGTCATTAGGTGTTTAGTTTGTGATTGAAGAAAGTGCTTCCTCTTTATGAAAAAAAATTTTTCCTTCTGACCATCAAGTCCATTCTGGACATGATTCTCTCCATACTGTAATAGCTAATTGCTGGTATTTCCTTAAAAATAATATAAAATATCTCTTCTTTCCTGCCCCTGTATGGATTTTGTTGTTGATATTAGATATTGCCTTAGTTATTTTTTTAGATATTACTCTAGTCATGAGGTAACTAATAATTCTGTACTAAAATTCATTAAAAGTTATAATATGATCAGTTTTAATAAAACATATCCCAACATACAGTCTCTTAGATTCTCTGAGACTAAAAATCATAGTACTCCGTATGTTACAATAATCTTGTAATTGCAGAAAGATAAGGCATTTCAAGGAGTTTCAAGTGACCTTTAAAGAATGTCATGAGATTCAACCTATGAAAACTATGGGTGCCTTGGTCTGTTCTCAAATAATCCATACTTTCATGATTGGTTTTACAGAAGTTTTATCTCCTCAGTGTTCATTTATTTTAGTTTACCAATCTAATCATATAAATATGGATATAATTTATATGATTAGAGTAATCATATAACAATAATGCAATTAATTACACATTAATGTATTTAGTTAGGTTAATCATAATACATAATGTAATTAATCACATTAATGACATATTAATGTAATTTTCCTATATCAATAGTGAAAAAGAAAAACTGCTTGAGTATATTATACTTGCATATTTTACTTACTGTTCTAAATTTAATCAGATGCTTCAAATGCATTATTCCTTTGCAGTAGCTCTGAGGAAGTAAACTATCATCTTGTCCTTTTATCACAGCAACCAAGTTCCATAAATTGTCACTGCCACCTGGAGGCTAAAATGTTGATATAGAATAACCAAAGATAAAAAGGTGAACAAAAATTCTCTTGGCAGTTTGCATCTTCAAAAATATTATAATGCAGATCATCTATATTGAAAAATTAACAAAATAAGTATATACTATCTCATTTATTGTTTCTGATTTTATATTTGCTTTCTTATAGTGTAGAGATTTTATTAAAAGGGACTCTGAATTGGGATGGTGAATTGAAATACGTGACAACTTACTGGCAATAGTTGTAGTGAATTATTTTGTCTAAAGGGTCATATTTAATTCCTGTAATACTTACTGATAAACATTCTGAAAACCATCTTAATTTTTTCACTCGAGGATTACCAGTTAGTTTTTCTATTTCCTGTTTAATATCTCTTGACACTTTACCACACAACAGAGGAGGAGTGCCTTGTTCTATGGCATAATCTGAAAAAAGAAAAGGTCTCCTATATAATATTATCTAAAAATAAATATATCATTTAAAAATAAAATTGAGTGCATGAATATGTTCAATACCAGTATTCCCAATAATTTCTTCCCAAGATCTGTCCACCAGAATATTTATTTGTAGAGGTGCGATTAAAGGTGTTAATGACCAGAGTCTCACTGTAGAATCACGGGAGCAAGAAGCCATAGTGAAGGGGCGACTTGGATGGCATGTTAAACCTGATGGAAAAAATAAACCTATTTTAACTAAAGTAAACATTGAAAAAATCTTATTTATATGTGATTCTTAAATAGAATAGGAGTTATGAAGCAGTGTGAAAAACTAAAAGATTATCAGAGTCAACCTTTTTACTTGTTTTAAATTAGTATTATGGCTGACAATAGTAGAAGAATCAATAAATTATTTAGCATATTCTGTAACAAAAATATAAAACTGAATAATTATAAGAAAGCAAGTAGTTCTATGTGAAAATGTTGAAATTATATTTCATTTGGATAAGCAGCAAGTATACAGTAATACCAGTAGGGCATATAATATCTCTGAATTAATGGAAGGATAGATGAAAAACAGAATTGGAGACATTTCAGTTGAGAATATCAAAAATAGGATTCTCTCTTACACACAATCCTATACTGCCTCAACTAAAAGGCCATTGAGTTAAAGCATGTAGATCTGAGTAACTGGATTTGGGATTCTTTCTCTAAGGAATTTCTTCTGAATTCTTATTTACCTACTTAACTCCCATGGAGTTTTGTGAATCAAAATAAACAAATACAACTACGGGTAAAGTGATTCACAAAAAAATAAGTATTCTGATTTTCTATACCTAGCTCAGTTGTACTAAAAAACTTGGTATTTACAATTTTTAAAAATTTCCCTTAGTATCCAAAAATAGAGGAATGACTAAGTTTTATCTATGTTATTATTAATTTCCTTTTCTGCAACTTAACTCTGAAATGATGGGAAGGGAAGAGAGAAAATTTGACCGAGACATGTTTATATGTGCATGGGTATATGTGTGCATTGTGTGTGCATGTGCGTGTGTGTGCACAGAAACATATACCTTCAGAGAGAGAAAAACAGTGCTAACAATAGTCATTGTCTGATCATTTATGATGACTTTTGTGATTATCTTTCAAATAGTCTGATATTTCAATAATAAACACATAGATTTTCTAATGAGAATTTTTTCAAAATGAAATGCTGTAAAAATTCTTTAAAAGATTATACAGTTCAGAAATTATAAGCCTATCAAAACAACAATTATAAGTATATCAAAACAACAAATACATGAAAAACACTTTACCATATACATCTGCACCATGATCATATATAGTATCCAAACAAGTTCCTTCCCGTGTGTCCCACACTTTTATAGTATAGTCCCAGCTGCCAGATATTAGCAGATATGGAATCTCAGTATTCCACATTAATCCCCTCACAGGTGCAGTGTGTCCACTAAGAATATTTATGCAAGCATCTTGAGTATAATCCCAAATTCGAACAGAACTGAAAATAGAATATTATGTATGTAATTCATATTATAACTTATCAAAAGATTAATTTTCTTAATTAATCATAATGATTATTTATTAGCACATTTGAAATGCATTTTATGCCTTAAGATATATCAATTCTCTTTGTTATAATAGAAGGAAATGAATATTTAACTATGCTAGAGTTATCCTATTCCAACATTTTTTCCTTTCTTTTACTGGTCATTTATTATTGATAATAAATATATTGCTTTAAAATTTATACATGAAAAAGTTGCTCTCTCAAAATTGAAATATCCAGAACAGATATAATTGAAGAGAAGCTATGACTGATAACAGAAATATAACATGAAAATTATTTATATACCATGAAAATACATGTATGATGATAGATATTATTTGAAAAATTATTCTAAACTTATGCTTTTAGGTAAGCAAAAACATACTTTTATAAACATTTTATAAACATGTATAGTAAAATATTCCTTCACAGCTTTGGTCAGTAAAATAACATACTTGATCAATGTGGATTAAATCTCAGACAAGTAAAAATTTAAATATAAGTAGGTTCATATTACTTGGATCTACTGATTGTACAAAGTACAAATGTTACTGAAATCAAAATTTAAACTCAAAATCAATTTAAGACTTCCAAAGGCTAATTTTACTTAGACAAGTCACTGTAAGTTCTTAGTGACAAACTTATACCAACCTGACAATATCAAAATATTGGTATGTCAAAGGTTATATTGCTCTGTTAGGGAGATACAATATGTGCTTTTATTTCTTTAAGACATATCTCTTTCTGCTTTGTATAAAAAGGTTCCCTTCATTCTCCCATTTTCCTAGCACAAGATAATAAAATCAGCCTTCCATATACAAGAGTTCTGCATCCACAGATTCAATCAAATATGGGGAGAAAATATTTTTAAAACTGCATTTGTTTGGAACAGACTTTTTATTGTCATTATTCCCTAAACAATACAGTTCAACAACTATTCACATAGTATTTATAGTGAATTGAATATTATAAGCAATCCAGACATGACTTAAAGTATAGTTGGAATATAAGTTATAAGGGACTTCAACATTCAGAGTTTGGTGTGCACGTGGTATCCTGGAACAATCTCCTATGAATACTCAGGGATGAATGTATATTCAAATATAATGAAAAATTTTTGGTGCTAGTTTCTTATATGTGTAAACATTTAAATATTTCCAGTTTGCTATTATGCTTTCATAGATAAGAATATGCTAAACTTATTTACATCAAAATAATCAAATGCTATTGTAGGGAGTCACTAGAATGGGGGGGTCCTTCCTTTCATGACAGTGTTAGTTAGGTTTTGAAGTCATATATATGTTTTCTGGACAAACACTAACCCTATACATAAGAATTGTCTAGGATTCCCAGGTTGAGGTATAGTATTTGTGAGCTATGCTGAGTACATTAGTAATTAATGGTTTCCTTATATTTTTTGCCTTTATTTAAAAGTGCTACATAAATTTAGTGAGGAATAACAATTATATATATTAACAGTGACTACTAAAGGAATAATCTTAGTAAAGCCTTTCAATTTTCATTACCTTAAATAAGTAAAATGCTTACTGTTGTCTTCCTGAAACTATTCCTTAGATAATGACTAAAGATTATACCTTTTTCTGTATTGAACAGAATTTAGACATTTAAGTCCATGTTGAGAGACTGGAATAATCTCAAATAAAATAACATTCACTTTCACATGAAAACCATATTTGAAATAATTTTTTAAGTAATAAACCACAAAAACCTCATAATTGCTTCTTCTATTAAATTTGGATTTATGCCAAAAATTCAAGATGAAAATGCTTAATTATTCAATTTTAAATCCATGGTTACTATGCACTCTAACAAGTACTGGTCAAGAGTAAGATTTTCCTTACCTAAATTTATTCTATCTTCAAATAAAGATTAAACATACTGTACTGTATAAATGTCTCTTTTTTGACTATAAAATATGGACAAAATGTTAGAAACTGCCACAAATACAGAAAAATGTTAAATCTCATTTCTAAAATGTTCTTTTCATGCTAAAATTTATGATCAACTTTTATATCATTCTTGATGAAACAGTACAGCTGGTTTTCATAATCAACATAAGAACATTATTAAAAACTCTTCTTCATATTTTATAGTTTTTTGTCAGATCTTCCCTTTCTCTATGCATCATTTTAAAATTTGTTTCTGTTAATTTTCTTGCTAGTAAGCTAGAAATAAGCATTCATAGAAAGCAAAATATATAAGAAAATAAAAGTCATGACTATAATGATAATATAAGCATGGCAGAATTCAACTTAGTTTTTGCTGAATTTAGTTTCAGTTGTTAGCTGCCCACTTTTTAAGCACAAATTTAAAATATATTCACATATAATGTGATCATATAAATACATGCATCTCTGGGAAAATATGTTTATGATTTTAAGGTCTACAAAATTAGAATCCAAATATACATACCCATCATCAGATCCACTGCAAAGAATTCCTTCTCTCAGGGGAGACCATTTAACATGAAACACTTTTGCTGTATGTCCACTAAAGACTTTCAATGGTTGATCTGAGCTGGTGGCTACATAATAGACACGGACATTTTTGTCTTCACAGCCAGTGGCAATCATGTCTCTGAAATGTCATCCATGCAGTATTAAAATATGATAACTTTGATATTATTCACTACTAACAATTTTTAAAATGTACATCATTTCTAATTTCTAAAGAAATCATTGTTTGCTTCTTTAATGAAGTTAGATTAACAACTTACATATATAAAAGCATTATATATAATTATGCTAACTTCTCATTTGCAGCAACTGTCCCAGTATGGAAAAAATTCCTTTCTCAGTGTTTCTTAACCAACTAATTATATTGCATTAAAATCTAAATTTTATTTCAACTGCCCAAATGCTTAAAAGAGAGAAGAATTCTAATGAACTGTTGCATTATTCAGATATAATGTAATTCTATTCATACTTAACAAATATTTATTGAACATTTATCTCTTCAAAGGACAATGAGGCTTTGCAATACAGTGTTTTGTTAATAATAATCTGCTAAACACAGACAACATAGTTATCTCATGGGGGTTACATTTTAGAGGGTGAGACAGTGAATATGCTACCAATTATGCAATTCAAAATTCAATTTTATTATAATAAGTATTTCAAAGTTGCAGTATCAAGGTAGGGGGAGAATTTTTTGTAAAAATAGTTTTGGTGGGCTGAGGAGATAGCTCAGTTGGTAGAGTGCTTGCCTTGCAAGTACAACGTCCTGAGTTCAGTCCCCAGCACCACAAAAAAAAAAAAAAAAAAAATAGTTTTGGAGCTCAAAGCTGAAGGACAGGTGGCAGTTTTCTTTGTCCAGCCCAGGTGGGGTGTGTGGTGGGAAGTAGAATCTGAGCTAAAGGGCAAAGCTTGAGTGAAAGCCTGGAGGTGAAAATCACCTGGAGAGTATAAAGACCTGAAAGCAGATGCAGGAAGCTGGAGGAGCAAGGTTTGGATGAGATTAATGACACAGAAACCAGTTTACAGAACATCCTTACAGGACCTAAGTGTTTGCATTTTACCCTGTAACCATTGGGAAACTATTGAAGGACTTAAATAGTAGAATGGAATGCTTAGATCTGTATTTTAAACGTTTGCTATATCAGCAACACAGAGAAGGTGGGTGGGGAGAGAGAAAGGGGTAATAAAAAATATAAACTCTGGAATTGATTTAGAAGACTTCTGAAGGAATCCAAAAGTAAAGAAAAATACAAATATTATTCGTTTAGTGGCAGGGGTGTGTTTGGAAAGACTATGACAGGCATTGATGTCTTCTGGAAATTGAGAGGTTATAAGGTATAAATGAAAAAGTTAAGCATTCTGGCTTTAGCTGTTTTTGTTGTTAGCAAATATCAGTCCTTAAGATAGGAAACAGTGGGGAATGGGCTGGTCACCAGCTTATTTTGTGTATAGCCTAACAAAGGGCTAACAAATTTCTCTATATTTACTGAAACAAATACATAGTGCAATTATTTTGTATAATATTGAGATTTGATTCAGAACACAATCATAATAAGGTTTTAGTTATTTTTTACCTAGGGATTGAACCCAGGGGCGCTTAACCCCTGAGTCACATCCCCAGCCCTTTTTATTTTGAAACAAAGTCTCACTGAGTTGCATAGGGTCTTGCTAAATTGCTGAGGCTGGCTTTGTACTTGTAATCCTCCTGCTTCAGCCTTTCAAACAGCTAGGATTACAGGTATGTGCCACTGCACCCAGCTATTATTTATCTATATACTTCCCACATGTAACATGAAAAAAAGTAAGATAATTCATGTTGTTTTCACAAATGTCTAAACGTTTGGATTTTTAAATATAATTCACATTGTATCAAAGAGTGATCTGAAACACAAAATTCTTGAAGTGTATTAAAGGTCTGGTTTTAGTAAAATTTTACTTGATTTAATTTTAAGTCTTAGGTCATTTTAACATGATATATACTCAGCTCTCAAGCAATGGTGCCTTTTCAAAACCATCCACTTAAGTTCTGCATCTTGGGAAATTATTCAATTTAGAGGCCTGAGGTGAGGACCAATAGGAAGCCGTGATGGAACAATACCATTACATAGATACCTAAAAGAAATTAGAGAAAGGACCACATTTCTATGGTAGAAGCCACACAGAGAGTGGACTTATTTCCATTTTCCTTAGTTAGAACTATGCTTTTTTCCAAAGTATCAGAAAGTTGTCTTGAGAGCAGTAAATCAGAATTTCCATGTAAAAACTTCATGAAATAAAAACAGCTAAAATAAATTAGCAATTACAAAGCTCTTTTTCATTTGCTAAGCAGGGAAATATTTATATCTATCTATTATCTATGGAAATAAAACTAAATTTCATGGTTATTTAAAATCTGTGATATAAAATTATTACTTATTTCAGGAAAAAAACACTTACTTGTTGTTTTGGCTCCAATCACAACCAAATACTGCAGCTGGATGTTTGTATTTGTGTAGTACTTTACCATCAATTGTTCGAATAATACTGAAATTCATTATAATATGTTAATAGGAAATGGACATTCTAAATACATTGTTCAAGGGAACAAAGTCAAAATTGCAAGTTTCCAAGATGGAATTGTAGGATAGAGACTTTTAGACTTTTTTTGCAAATCAAAAGGAACATTTAAAAGTACTCTGTAAATAGTATTGCCAATTATGAGTACATTTGCATCATATAATATTAATTATGGTAATTAATTTAAATTGAATTAAGGGTAATAAATTTTGCTTTGGGAACTACTTTCTTACAGAATTTTATTTAGTTGAGGAAAAATATAATTTAATGCGTTTTAAAGTATAATGATACAACTAACATAGGCATTAGACTTTTAGTTTCATAATTAAGTGGTTTGAAATTTATAGTATTTATTCATTTATAAAGATGGTTATATATACCATTACACCAAGACCTGTAAGTTACAATATTTTCATGATATATTCTCAGTTACATAATGAGATATTTAGAGAACACCCCCAATTTCCATCATCTGTAAAGGAGTCTACATCATTTAATTATATGTATAAAAGCTCTAGTACCCTATTCTATTATTGCCACAATGCAAGGGATATCAATTCCACTAGGAAAAAAATAAAGCTTTGTATAAATTAAAGTATTACAAGTTTCAAAGGGAAAAGACACTCTTAAATGTCATTAGATGCACCAAAATTTTGGGCGTTCCTGGTGAGTCAGATGAATACGATTTCTTACAAATGTTTAGTCACTGAATATAGCATTTATCAAATAAATAATGCCTTGAAAATACATGATGAACTTAACAGGACAGTACTTAATAAACTTAACCATCACTTATGTATATCTTTTGCAGTTTGGTATCTACCAATTTGCAAATAGTTCCTTTAAAAAAATCAACTAATGCTATTTCTAAAAATTTTAACTTCTTGATAAAGAATCTTTGGTTTCTGCATGTTTTGTCTTTTCTATTAAAATTCAAGACTGAGGATAGAAAAATTGGATTTAGTGTAGAAAAATCCAACAAGACAAATTTCCATATTCTTAGCAACCATAAATGTCTATAACCTGTCAAAGATTACTACACTAATAGCCAATGGGTAGCATAATATGATTTTCAAAAAGGTTTAAAACCAAGGCAATTCTTATGTTGTTTTTTTTTATCACATAATAAATTCACTTTTTCCTGGTATTTAATAGAATTAAGAAAACAAATTTTCTGAAAAACACGGTCAGTGAGGTTAGCTCCTTAAAAAACAATAAAATAAAGAAGGCAATTTTCACTTGCATCATCAGGTTCCTCCTGACAAAGATGTTTTAAAATTTAATAAATAATAAAATCCACAAAACTGTGAAAAAGTTTCTAGAACACTTGATGTCTCCTGAACTACTTCTCCCAAAATGTGATTAGTCCTTCAAGTTTCCTTGAGACAATTCACAGTCTTTTAGCTATAATTCATGTAATGTCTTCATTTACAGGGCAAATGACTGGTTCATTTTGTACTTTTTAAACACCTTTTGATTGTTATTTGTTAATGATATATCACAGCAATATAGCAGGTGCCTATACTGACATGTAAATAATATTTATGATAGTTGGTATAGCTGTACAAATAAGATCTCATTGATACACAACTGGAATGATCAACTGAGTCTTTTATAAACAGGATAATTTCATAATACCATACACAGTACTTACCAGAAACCATCACCACTGCAGGTTGCTATTCTTTTGGAATCTTTGTGACTCCAGGCAATGCAGAATATTCCATTTTTTCCATGCTTCAAAAAATGCAAAATTCCTATCAATAAGAAATAATTCACCCCTTTTTTCTCTTATTTATTTACTTCTTCTAGGTATTGCTTTTCTATTAGGAACTTATTGTAGGTGATACTAAAAGACATTCTTATCAATAGTAGAAACCTGAATACATACTTTAAGAAAGTATAAAAGTGTCACATCCATTGTTTTAAGGCACACATTGTGTGGCTCTATTTCTTTTTGCTGAATACAGCCTAAGAGTCAAAATCTGCTTCTTCAGCTATCCATAGAACTAGGCTGTGCTTAATGCCTTTCCTGTGAATGCCAGCCTGGAGATAAAGATAGATATCTATCTGCTTTAAAAATCAGGCTATTAGAATTACAGTATAAGAAACAGTGCAAGTAATTGTTACTACTAGGTCATCCTTCTAAGTCACAAAGGTTTATTTTAATTACAAAAATCACAAAATGAGACTTAAGGTTACGCCTATAATAAATAAGTCTATATTTACATGTTCCTTTGCATTCTGGGACTGGGAAATAATCAAGGGGTGTAGTTAGAGGGTGTGAGGAGAATTTGTAAAACACAAATATACATAGGAATGTCATCCATTAACTGTGTGATGAATGAATAAAGGCTGCAGTAAACCCATTTCTAAATATTACTTTAAAACATTTCTATTTTATATGTATGTAATATTTAAATTGTGACAGCCATTAAGGGGAAAGCTAGAAGTGGTGTTTTATTTTGCTTTTTTGTACAGGGGAATAAACCCAGGGGCACATAACCATGGAGCCACATCCCAAGCCCCTTTTTCTTTTTTTTAAATTTAGAGACAGGGTCTCACTGAGTTGCTTAGGGCCTTGCTAAGTTTCTGAGGCTGGTTTTGAACTCAGCCTCCCAAGCTGCAGAATTATAGGCAAGCAACTCTGCACCCAGCTAAAATGGCTTTTTATTCCTCATCTTAAACTTGCTTTAAAAATATACAGATTCAACTTCTTCAGGTAATGTCCAGTTTGTTTTTACTTCTTTGGAGATCAAGGAAGGTAGATTTATACAAGTAGATACAAAAATACAGTCTATATATTTATTCGGTTTGAGGGGTGGAGGGACCTTCCCATAAAAAGTATGTTTACGGCTAATTCCTTGCATTTCTTTTGTGGGGACCTATACAGCTTAGTTAATTAAAACTGGTTTTAAATTTCCTCATATTTATACCACAGGATTGAGGTAATTTTGATATTGGTCTTAACTGTGATTGAATGCTGGGAAAATATTGAATGAACCTAAGAAATGTGCTTGATTCTATGAAGCTGAGTTGCTAGAATCAGGTTGGAACTTCTTAAGTGCTAAGGGGTAGATATTTTAGGTCAAAGATGCCAATATGCAATTAGAAGAAATCAACAAATATGCTCAGCCAGGATACCATTTTAAAATCTTTCTTCCTGCTCATTTCTTTTTATATCTCATTCTTTGCTACGGGCTAGGTTGTTCTGGTGATGTGAGAGCTGAGGCCAGGTTGGGGCATTGCTAAACTAAAAGAATATTGTTTTATTATATTTAGAGAAAGGGAAGGACATAATTCTTGTCATCTTTGTGAAAGTTTCTCTGTTTAAGTGTAAAATTTCTTACTGGTGGTTAGAAAAGTTTCTAGTAACTGCATTTGCTTCATTACTACAATCCTCTGGGAGATCTAGGCTATGAGATGGCATTCTTAACTGGTTTTTGAGTCTTTTGTATAAATGATTTTAAAGTCTCAAATAAATAAATAATTTCCAAAGGCATTATATATTTAATAAGCTTCAACAGAAATTGCTTAAATAAATGAAATTTCAAGATATTGAGACAATCCTAGATCATATTCCTATTGTCTCAATCATATATAACATTACAATTAGATCATTATAAATTTTTCAAGAGTTAATGGAACTCAGTAAAATACAGAAGGATAATTTAAGCCTAAGGATAAACACAATCTGTGGCATTACATACAGGAAGAGGGGCAGTTTTAGGGCATGTCATACAATAATAGAATTTGAGGACTGAGGAAATTGAAGAAATTATGGAATAAAACTTTATCATTTTATAGTTAAAGAAACAGGTTTAAGACAATAAAGCCGAATCAGGACTATGATTTGGGACTTCCGAGTCTAGTTTTCCTCTCATTACTTAGTATTTGCCTAGCTTTAGTGGAGGATGCCTTAAAATTCTTTTGAGTCTATAATGAGACTTCAGGTGAATTTTTATATCTTTGACTCAGCTACAATTGGCAGAGTTAATTTTAGCATGTGAATACCTCCTTGGATTTTCCTCTAATTGAGAGAATCATTCACCCCCAGGTTATTATCTGTTGATTAAGAGAGAAAACATTTACAAAATATAAGATACCATGCTATTCAGTAGTGGTAGATATATCTTACCTCATTAAATCGCTGTATCATTTTGCCCTTTTGAACATCCCAGATAAAAGCACCATTTTGGGAAGTTGCTCCAGCAATACAATTTAAGCCACCTTAGGAAACAATATGTTAGACATTATATATTAAATATGTGCCACAAATGTAAGTTCTCTCAAATATGTAATTTTTTAAAATGTAAGACTTGAGATTTGCAGTGCAGTTCTTTATTTTTTGTAATGGAAATTCTCATAATTGTATATATGCAACAAATTTGGAAAGAATAATACAATGAATATATCTACTATATAACTTCAATAATTATCAAAATATGGTCAATCCTGTTTTATCTATCCTCTACTACACATCTTTGGAACACCTCTGATATCATATTACTTGGTCAATAAATAAACATGTTTAAAAGACATGGATGGTTTTATTATCAAGAACAAATTAACATAATTAAACCACAAATATTATCAATAGTTCCTCAATATTATCATATATTTAGTGACTATTCATTCTTCCCTATCTAGTAATATTTTAGTGATTAGGAGAATACTTTGTAAGCAAAACACATAAAATTACTTCTCTATCAAAAGCATAAGCAATACTTTCTGTTTTTAAAAAATAAAAATATTTGTGAAAATAAAACTACTGTTCAGTTAGCAGATGGTCAAGAACCTAAGTACTATTTTGCAAGACAATAAAAGAAGAGGTTTTTTTTTTTACTAGAAGAAAGGAACAGCTGTCATTTACTGTCTGGAAGTATGAATATGCAGGAATACTCTGCAATAAATGACTATAAACATTAAAAGTCATTATGTTTATAGTATTTTTATTCTGTTGAGATTGGCAATGTAGTTCTTTATTTTTGTCCCCTTTGGGTTCTCAAATCACTTCCAGACTTTTTTTTTTTTGCAGTTTTTTCTTTTCCTGGGGTATCCAGTCTAGAATTTGGAAGAAATTATGTAATAATCAATATCCTATTCTATTTCCATTCCTGTCAACATTCATTGATCTTTTTTCATCCATTTACTTAAAAATCATGATTCATAAGTAATTACACAGTAAAAGATGACAGAATTTCCATTTGCTAACACTTTTACTTTTTTGATGCAAATTATCAACGTAGAGAGTGAAAGTCTGCTTTTAGTAAGACCAGGCCTGTGTAATAACTTGAAACAATGATTCTTATATTCAAAATTTTTATTTAATTTTTAAGTTTGAGACATATACTTTTTATATGTTCAGCTGATAGCATCACTTTATTGGCAGGTCCAATTCCTATACTGCTGGCCAGGGAAACCTGCCACACAGATGTGATGATTAAGAACACAGGCTTAGGTACATTCTATTTAAAGGAACAAACATCTATCATCATTGAGAGTTATAAGTAAAATATATTTCCTAGACGTCTCATTGTAGATGAGAGATACAGAAAGCAGTTCTCCTTAACCTTTTCTGTGTCATGAATCTCTCTGGAAATCTGATTACTATTACATTCTTTGACAGATAGATATAGGTACACACACACACACACACAAATTATTCATAAAATCCCAAGAGATTTTCAAATTCCTTGAAGACATCTAAACACCTTGGAGGCATAGAAATTCAGGGTTTTAGAATCCTCATGTATAAAGAAAAAAACTAAAAAATAAGGGTAAGCTATATACTGGTTATATATGGTAATTAAGTTAATATATTATTATTATGACAAATAAGTCAGCATGATACATACTGCATAAAGTGAAAAATCCAACTAGAGCTGAAAAACTATTTGCTATGGAAAAATAATGTCTTTGGAAGTGTCAGAGGTTATGTAGGACATATTTCCTTTATAAATAGGAAGGTATGGCTAGACATGGTGGTGAGTGCCAGTAACCCCAGCCACTCAGGAGGCTGAGACAAGAGAATGGCAAGTTTGACCAGTCTCAGCAACTTAGAAAGACCCTAAGCAACTTAGTGAGACCCTGTCTCAAAATAAAAAAAGGGCTGGGAATGTGTCTCAGTAGAAAAGCACCCCTGAGTTCAATCTTCAATAACTAAATAATAAATAAGAAGGTCTAAAATAGCATCTTTCTGATATTAAAGAATCACATTATGACATAAAAATTCTTCAATATTACAAAAGTAGAATTTATATAGAATTAAATTGTCACAATTAAATAGTTACTTGATATATAATCATTCATACTTATAAAACAGATATAACAGAGGCAGCAGTCTTTTATAATTTTTAGAAAATAAATTTTTGACCCGGGAATGTTGGTGCATACCTGTAATCACAACAGCCAGGAGGCTGAGGACTACAAATTCAAGGACAACCTCAGCAACTTAGCAAGACCCTAAGCAACTTAGTGAGACCCCATCTCAAAAGAAATAAAAAGGGAAGTGGCTCAAAGGTTAAGTACTCCTGGGTTCAATTCCCAGTACCAAAAAAAAAATAAATTTTTGTTTTTATTTTCACAAATTTGGTTCACATGAAAATTTCAGGAAATATTTTTTTCATGTAAAACATCATACCTTTAAAAACATAGCCATACAAATATCACAAAAGTCAAGCTCATTCGTATTTACTGTGGCTTTTCTGTATGACTATATCATTTTAAAGGGCTCAGGAATCAAAATGTCTCCGAAGGTAGTCATTTTAAAACCTCACATGAACTAAAGTAACCAAATGTTGATACTAATTTGCCTCTATGATCATTTTGGAACAAAATGACATCTAGAGGAAGAAGATAATTCAAGTGAAAAAAAATTTAGGAAAGTCACATAATTGCATTTCTGATTTTAATAAAATGTTTCTTACCTGGAGCCCATGAAAGGGAATAAATAACCCCTTCATTACCAGGGGATGTATACATTGCTGTTAATGTGTTTATATCCCAAACTTTTATAGTGCCATCAAATGAAGCTGTTGCTAAAAGATTCGGATCATCAGGTTTAAATTTGCAGTCAAAGATAGTTTCCACATGTCCCTAGGAATGCAGTATAAAAAAGTCACAATTACTGAGGAAAATCTACATAATTAATGAAGAATCCATAATGTATAATCAAAGTATATGACATATAATATGGTTTTCCAAATATTAATATATTATTATATAATATAAATATATATATTTATATATATATGTATAAATGTAAACATATATAGACAAGCAAAAAATATAAAAATGTGGAATCACTGCTATGGTTTAATGTTCTTTTTTATGTTGTTTTCCAGGTTGCAACTCCCTTAATAAAAATGCTTGGACCAGAAGTATGGATTTCAGATTTTTTCAGATTTTGAAATATTTCCACATATATATAGAGATAACTCCAGATACAACTCAAGTCTAAGTATAAAATTCATTTATGTTTCATAAACACTTTATATGCTTAGGCTGAAGATAATTCTATAGAATGTTTCTAGCACATGACTTTTTACTGTGACCTTACAAATCACAAATGACTTGTCAGCTGTGGGATTTTCCACTTGTGGCATTATTTTATTAACATTCATATAGTTTCAGATTTCAGATTTTGCAATTAGGGATGTTCAACCCATCTTTTATACAGACCTGGATTTTACTCAACTGCAGTTCTTCAATTCAGCAACTAAATTCAAAGACGTTCAAAGTTTTCATTCTTCAATTTAACTCAATACAAAACATTCTTCTGATTTTTTAATATACAGAATACTAAGCTAAACATTTATAAAGCAATTAACTTTTTTTCCCCTGAACTAGAGATTTAACCCAAGAGTGCTTAACCACTAAGTCACGTCCCCAGCCCTTTTTATTTTTTTGTTTTGACACAGGGTCTTACTAAGTTGCTTAGGACCTTGCTGAATTACTGAGGCTGGCCTCAAACTTGCCATTCTTCTGCCTCAGCCTTGCAAGTCCCTGGGATTACAGGTGAATGCCATTGCACCTGGCCTAATGCAATGAACTCTTAATAGTTATTATACATCATTCTTGCAGTAGTACAGAAGACAACAATGATGTTTAAGCTATAAGTCCATTAGTGAAAATATTCCTTTTTTATACCAATGACGTACTCCAAAAGCACCTTTGAATTTTGTCAGAAATAGAATCAGACATGGCCCCAATTTTTAATGGAACTTTTCCCAAAAATCTCTAGAAAGTCTACTCTTTGGGACTTGGAATAATTGTTACTGTTACAAGGTGATTAAAATTCCAAACACCCACATGAGTGTAAAGTGGTATATATAACAGATACATGTAAACATATACCTGGAAAGTGACAATTAATCACTATGTGCCTATCAGACATCTTTTAAAACCCAACTTAAATGGCCAGAATTAGATTCTGTCTTCTTCCAATTAGGGAATGGGAATTGAAATTCCTGCTTCAAGCAGCAGATACTACAATATGTTGGGATCTAGGCAGGGCGTTAAAACACAAGGACAAGGCTTTCTATTCTTCAACAAGGTTGGAAAGGTAGAGAAGGAAGTCCTTTCTCCTCCATGTATTTCTGTTAACACCAGAAATCACAACCTTAGGAAATTGCAGAAGTACTATAAGATCTCCCATTTAGGTGAAGGTGTTGGCAAGAAAAATCCCAAAGGCTAGAAAACCCACTGGTTCACCTGGCTGGAGTTGTTCTAGCTGGTCATTTCTCATGATAAGAATAGCAGTAATAGTAGTTATCTGCATGTGCACTTTGTATTTTTTTTTTTTTTTTTGGTACTGGGGCACTGAACTCAGTGCCACTCAACCACTGAGCCACATCCCCAGCCCTATTTTGTATTTTATTTAGAGACAGGGTCTTACTGAGTTGCTTAGTGTCTCACTTTTGCTGAGGCTGGCTTCGAATTCTGGATCCTCCTGCCTCAGACTCCCCAGCCTCTGGGATTGCAGGCATGTTTCACCATGCCTGGTGCATGTGCACTTTTAAATGTTATTATATTGCTACACATTCAAATACTACTTTTGGAATTCTAGAAATTCACCTAGAAGGGATTAAATTGTAATATTTCTTCTGTGTTTTCTTCTTACCAAGAGGAAAGGAGGAATGAAGAGGAAAACAGCTTTTTTTCTTCGTTTTAAACAGATAAATGGTATTATGGGAATCTGTCTTTTAGAATGTATAATAGGATTATGTAAACTGGGATCTTCAGAGGAAATGTTTCTTCTGGTACTATTTCCAGTAATTTCAAATTTGTAGCAGTATTAAAAGAATGTACGAGGGGGAAAATGACAGCCTCTTTTGACTGTCAGATATTTTTAAAAGGAGAAAAACCACTGAAATAATTTGTAAAAATACAAAATTTTAGTATTTATTAGATTTTCAAATTTAAAATAGGTTTTCAAATAAAATATTTAAACATGAATCTATATGCTTAATAGAAAATCTATTAAATTCAAATGGCATGATTCCTCTTCTACTAAAACATTTTATAGATTTAAATGTATTATATTTTTCTCTTTTCTCTGTCATAAATTTGTTTGAAAATAAATGGTAATTTAAAGTACAGAAGAAGTTTACCACATTAGGAAAGAGTTTACATGAAAAAAAATTTAAGAGGAAATAAAATTAAATCATTTTCAAATAAACTCTAAAAAGAAATATTTTAAAATAGTTAAGCTACATATTGCTTCAGAAATATTTGCTATAGTTCAATTTTTAAATTTGAGAACAAAATTAAATGAGCAGTCTTAAAATGATCCAATCTTATTTCTTATTGACTTTTTTTTCAAAGCTCAATTTTAAGTCTAGAGTTCGTTCCTATGTGAAATCACAGGAAGGTTATTAGCAACAAAGTTTGTTAAGTGTCTAGATTAATCTAATTTAAACCTGTGGAAAGACAGGAGTATTTTTATAATGAAGGGAGATGAAGGAGAATGACTCTTAACAAAGGAATTATAACATAAACTACATTAGTGCATGTTTTCATTCATTTAGTCAATAAAACTTTTAATAAAGTCTTACTATGTGCTAGGCACTATACTGGGTAGTGGGGATACACCACTAATGAGGTGAAAGGGTGAAAACACAGAGACTGTATTGTATCTTATATCAGGGCTTAAATGATAATAAAAACAGAATTCACAGAATTAACTATTATTCTGATTCACAGAGATAAGTTTTAGAAAATGCCTAATTCAACTCAGTTCACAGAGGAAATGAAAATAAAGTTTGGAATAACTGAAAGGGATTGATTTGTCTTTCCTTCTGAAAGAATATTCTATTTCTCATTTTGCTTCCAACAATATACTGCTATGTCCTTTATTTATTTATTTTTTCTTGTTGTTCTGGAACTGGAACCTAGAGACTCACTTATGCTAAGCAAACACTCTACCACTGAGCTACATTCCAAGCTCCTGCCTCTGTATTTTTCCATTACATAAAACACATGATAAGCAGACATTAATATTTTTAAGTTTATTAACATTTAAATAATTTTAATAGTTCTGCCATTTTTCTATGCATTTTTAAATGTTTCAACCAACTAAGAAAAAGCCTTAAAAAATCATTACTTACAAAAATAATTTTTAAAAACACTAACACACAGGCAAAAGTACACATGATAGATGTATGCAAAGTAAGTGTTTCGTGTAATAGAAGGAATGACCACAGACATACCAAGTCCCTAAGAAAATCCCACTTCTTGGCTCCCATATCATAAAGACCAACTCCACCATCCAAGAAACAGCACACTGCGTGACCAGGAGGAAGAGAAAATGCTTGATTCTGTGTCAAACTGGGAGGTGGAACTGCTTCACTTGTTGAGGATGTATAATGATTTTTGTTTGAAGACTGGATTGAAACTAAAAACGAAGCAGAATAAAAAAAAAGCATTTATGTCAATAGCTTCCCAGTATAACGAAACCACAGGTCTTAATTTATAAAAATGTTTCATTGCTTTGTTTTGTCTTAAAATCCAGAGTCTATATCAATGATTACAATTTCTGCTACAAGAGCACTTTGACAGCATTGCCAGAAAATGTGGAAATATAAGCACAGAACTGGATTTTACTTTGAAAAGGTATATAGAAGAGCAGATGGACCAAAATGGATGAAAGTTAATGTGCAAGGAATCACAATCTGTTGTGAATATCTGGTTTCTTATCTTCCCATAAATTAATGCACAGCATGATTATTTTTGAATATTATCTCCCTTTAAAACACTGACATAGCATTTTAGTAAGTATTCCCCTTTCCACACGTCTACATGTATGTAATTTTTTTCCTCCTAAAGTTAATAATTCATTGCCGCTAATTTCCAAGTCAATAAAAACAAGTATTTTTAAGATTATTTATAATTCACTTCAATTCAGCACTCAAAATAAGAATTACAACAGAGTCTGACATACATTTGCATCTCAATTATTTCTTCTTCCTCAGATTTTTTATTATTTTTCAGACTTTTGTTTCTTTTATTTTCAATTATATAAATACCTCCTTGTTCAGTTATTTTTTGTATTTTATCCCATATTTTATCTTTGTAGATTTTCCTTAAGAGCGTGAATATTTTCTTACAAACATAATTCAAAATAATGATGCCAATGTAAGTTATCAGACCAATACATAATTAATTACATATTGAAATATGGACAAATATTTTCCAGTACTTTCTTTCTTGATTAAAGTTCAACAAAGTTTTTCTTATCATATTCATTATAGGTAATCCTCATTTCTCTGAACCTGAGAGTGACAGGAAGTCCAAACTAGAATGATCAATGAATAATAGAAGAGACATTTGGTAGCAATAGTTTTGATAAAATATTTCTGAGAGTTTGGTTAAAAGTTAATATGATCCATGACTATTTTTCTGATATTTTTATTAGTTGATATTATGAGTGGTCTTGACAACCTTTATGCATCAATTTATAATTCATTATTTTTAGAATTCAGTGAGTGTGTCTGCATTTTAAAATTTCATTTTCATAACTGTCTAACAATAGGTCATCCAAAAGGAATTACACAAAAATAACAACATTGGCTTCATTTTATACTCTGATTTTTCTCTGAGGGATACAAACTTCTCTTTGAATATGAAAAAAAATATATCAGTGAAAAAGATCTGAGCTGTCTCAATTATTCCATGTATAGAAATTCACATCCACTGAGCAAAGTAACTAGACCTGACATAAAAATGTATGAAATATAAATGTTATGCCAGCTTTTGGTATGTTACCACATCAGTCCTGATATTTCTAGACCCTCAAATCTCCAGGCTAGAAATATTAGGACTCCATGAAAAAGCTGAAATTTGAGGAAAGTCCAAGGATTCAAATAGAGAGATTTCCCATTATTTATCACTGTCAACTAAATTAGATACCAAAATAATATTAGTCACTGCTAATTATTTAGTATATTATAAAGATAAAAAGGCTTGAGTAAGGAGGAATCAATAACTCTAGATTTTCCAATCACTAAATTCCTCCCTCCACGTTTTTTATGATCCATGCAAAATGGAAACAGTACCATTTGCACAGTTTAATCATGTTAGACTTAACAGGAAGTCAATTTATTTTCTCTTACCTTTATAAAAATTCCAATTCTGAACTTCCTCCAAGTTCCCTATCTTTTCATTTATAATGTGACTGTGCTTTATTATTTTTCTTAATTATAGAAGCAATGAATGAAAATCAGAAAAAATACGCAAAAATAAATGGAGTATACAGAATGCCCAGAATTTTAAATACTAATCCAGTGAAAAATGGTATTCAAACATGCAATATATTTTCTAGATTCTATAATTTGAACATATAGGTTATTTTAACTTTGTTATAAACTATACAGATTGTAAATGAGCCATGTTTGAAACAAATTCTCCTAGTCAAACCAATTTTGTTTCATTTCATCACTCTTGATATTTCTTTTTTCACCAATATCATTATTTCATCCTCCTCACAGAAATAATTTAAGATTATATGAATACAATTAAGAGCACTCTGCCTCTAAATATTGTCAACTTAGTTATATTAGTTATTTTGTGGATTTGGTAGTCCTTTAGTTTCTTTGCTGCATAAATATATATATATATATATACACACACACATATGTATATATCTGTAGAGAATATATAGATATATCTGTAGAGAATATTTCTAAGAAATTGTTTCTCAGTTGCATTTATTATCTGATACATTTATATCACTACTTGTCACTTGAACAGAAAATATATTTTAAAATATTAACATTTTGATAGTATTTTTACTTACACTTTTTTCTTGGAGGAGAATTAAGCACATGTAAGCAGTGAAATCCTGTTTTCTTTAATTTAAAATTATCAATAGGTGTTGTTCTTGAAACATTCCAAATGCGTAAAACACCCACTTGAGAATCTAGTCACATGATAAAAAACCAAGCGTTAACAAATTTTGTTTAAAACTAAAAATGTCCAGATGTAAAAATAAAAACAAAAACTTTCATTTGCAAAATTTTAGTACTAATTATTGACATGCCAAAGCATGTCAATAATGTGGTATGGTATTATAATCAAAGAAATGTTATTCAATTTTTAAATTTTGTGATTGTTTTTCCTCTGCTACAAACCCTTTCGTAGGGTTAGAAACTGCCTACCTTTGCAGCTTCCCCTCATCAAGAGCATTATAACAGTTTTGTTACAAAACCATTCCACTGGAATACAGTTATTCTAGGAAACTGTCAGCTACAGAAAACTATTTACTTGTAACCGACAAACAACCCTTCCTGTTTGGAAATGTTTGTAAACTACTCCATTGTCCATATTCATCTCAATAAAGATTTTCAAATATATCGGAAGACCAACAGAAACTCTTCTAAAAATCCTACCTTAATAGATACTTTGGAGAACTCTGACATTTCCTCAAACTTTCAAACAGCATTACCATATGATCCAGCAATGCCACTCATAGACATATACTCAATAGAATTATAAGCATATGTCTACACAAAAACTTGTATATAAATGTTTATGACAACATTTTCCATAATAGCATAAAAGTAGAAATACTGTAAGTGTATATGAATGATAAAATCTGGCAAATCTACATAATGGAATATTATTGAACCATAAAAAGGAATGAAGTACAGATACATGCCACAAAATGCATAAAACTTGAAATATTTATGTTGAGTAAAAGAAACATGACAAAAGGCCACTTATTGAATGATTTCATTTATATTAAATGTCCAGAGTAAGCATCCACAGAGATAGAAAGTGGATGATCAGTTTATATCTGCCCATGGGTATGCCAAGGGCAGTTGTGGAGTAATAGCACATGGCTATTAAGGGGAACAGGGTTTGCTGGGAGTCATGAAATGTTCTGGAATTGAATAGTGGTGATGATTATACAACTTTGTGAATTCAGTAGAAACTACTGAATTGTATCCTTTAAAACTGGTAAATGTTATGACATGTGAAATATATTTCATAAATAACAATAGGCATATTTTAAAACTTTCATGCTTTTTAATTCATTAACTCCTGTGAAATGAAAGTGTATATATATATATATATATGTGTGTGTGTGTGTGTGTGTGTTTCAATGTGTGTCTATACATATATATCCATATATATTCATACATCTACCTCTCTCTACTCCCATGTGGAAATTAAGTACTAAAGAAGTAAAGAATTTCTTAAAAAATGTTAAGGTGATAAAAATATTTATTATTTTATGTACTGAGCAAATACAAGAAGCATTTACATAGTAGTTGAAACTAGCAGAGGCCTCTTTCTCTGAACCTAAATTAAGTAGTAAAAGTACAGTCACTTAATTTCTAATTACCATTCCTAAATTTCCCATCATTCCATTTTCATCATTACTTGTCTTTGCTACTTTTCTCATGATAAGAAAACCACGAGGGAGCATAATTCCAACCCATGGCAATTATTCCTACTTTCATTTTCAACTTGGGTTGAAAATATTTGGGTGTGCCTAAGCATATCTGGTCAGGGGCTAACAAAATTATTAGTGAGGCTATTGTGACTCCTATCTAGGCAAATTTTTTTTCTGGTAATCCTGCTATACCTGAAGTTAAACTTTGTCTTCGGTACTTACATAAACACATACATACATGTGTGCTCATACTTAATATATCACACAGTATTTCCATAAACCTGGAATGCTGGGTTTTAATTTCATTTTTATTTGCAATTATGTTAACGATATAACCATACAAATTAAAAGTAAATTCAGCATTTACTATAATTAATGAAAATGTCTGAGATATTAACATCTTATACAAATTAATAAAAGCCTATAATTTCTCTTATTTAATTAAAGAATGTACACATATATAAAATTTTGAGGAGTAGGGATAGGTATACCTCCAGTTACAAACATGCCAGGAGCACTGGGAACCCAGGCTAAGCACTGCACAGAAGCTGCTACACTTGGAAAATTAAATGTTGTTATGCAATAAAGTGATTCAGAATCAACTAGGCGAATTCCATAATGCAAATTAGCCACAAGAAGATAATCAGTAGAGAGTGGGTCCCATTCCAGGGCTGTAATTGGATCCTCTTCATCTGTTCCTTCAAGAGATTCAGGTCTCAGAACATGTTTCTGATTTTTATTACCTATTAAAATATAAAGAAAATCATTTCTCAAAGAGTCAGAAGGTCAATAATTTAAGTCATGTTGATTTTCTCCTTGTGTACCACCAGTCTCTGGAAGTCCTGAGAATGCAAATCTGGCATTTTTATGCAGGAGGTATAATTCATATATAAATGCAGGGGAATTAGTTTGTCCTCATGGTAAAAAGTCAGACTGAACTGCTTTGGCTTGGCAATCTCCAGTGCCTTAAATGTTTTTATTTCTTACTGAAAAGCTGTAAGAAAAAGATACAGATAATAATGTACTTGATCTTTTCAACAACAAATTTCACCTAATTAAAACTGAAAGGAATAAGGAAGTCCTTATAGAAATGAATATCGAAAAGTGACTAAAAGCACAGACCTTGAGAATGAGAGCATGATGATAATAATAATTGCTATAATAGTGATGCATATTAATATAGTTAATCACTACAAGGGAGAGAATGATTTAAGAAGACTTATTGATCAAAACTTTTCCCTTTCTTAAGTAAATTTGAGATGTTTTCTTGTGTCAGTTAATATTTACGATTTATTAACAATATTCTAGTATATAAAACAATCAAATGACCGCATGACAAAATGGGCGAATTTGCTGCTTAACCCTATAATTTCTAAATTATGTTGCTTCAAAGTCCTATGCTTATAGTCAAAATCATAGTGAATTATATTCCCTATTTTACTTTCTATCTGGTAGGCTGGTATTTTATTATAAAACAGAAAAATAAATGTATAAAATTTTGCAGTCATGGGAACAGCAGGTAATATTTTTATTTATATATGTTATCATGTTATTTCTCTATTTTAATATGCAAAAAAAGGTAACCTGTGTTGTTAGATAAGGACAGAAACATATGACATAAATAAATCAAGAAGATAAATTTGGCAATTTCTACATAAAAAATTAAAATGAAAGCAAGGAAAAATTGGGATTGAAAGATAAGAATAACAGTCACATAGCTGTCAAAATTTTGATTTTGAGATTAGGTGGCTAAAGCAAAGAGGAAATTATTATGAAAAGGTTGCACAATTCACAATGTTTATAGGATAAAAACAAAATTAAAAGAATAAACAAAAAATATCTTGAGAAGCACAAGTTTTTCCTAGAATTGGGATCAGAAATAAATACCTTCTATGTGCTTTAAAAAGGTAGATACAGTGTCACACAGGGATAATGTCATCAACAACATTTCTAAAGTTTAAAAATGTAAATCTTATTAATGCATATTCATGAAATAGCAAATGAATGACCAACATTGATTCAATTAGACACTGTAGTGAATGTTAAAAAAGAAAGTTCTTTGATGAACCTGGTCTAAGAACAAAATTTGAATTATTATAGCAGTCTGTAACTTTTTCTGCCCTGCAATAATATTCTTTAGAGAACTTTTACATGAAAATATAATATATAGATGGCAATATGTTTCTCTTGCCGTGTGTGACCACCATAAATGTATCTGGATATTTGCAAATTCTCAGGTTGAAAATCACTTTTGCAGTATAAAAGGGGGACAGGTCTGCTATTCAAGGTATCCAAAGGGTGACACATGAAGCTTACACAGAATGTATTAAGCATTTTATTAAAGGAAGAAATAAATGCACACACACACACACAAAGAAAATACAATATATAAATCAGAATAAAATGGTGCTTTCTAGATGAAAAGGGAGCAGAGGCTTAAGAGTCCAGCTGGATTTCCTAACAAGCCCTCTTAACCCCCAGTACACAGACATAAATATACAAACATACAAAACACACTTTAGAAGTGACATATTTAAAATGATAGATAAGTGTATTCTATAGTGAGCAGTATTCCATGAATATCTATTTATTTTTCTAATAGAAAGAAATTTCAGACAACAGAGAGCTTGAGATCGTCATAGCTTCCTAAAATAACCCAGAGGATAGAAATCCTGTATCATAAAATAGGGATAGAATCATCTGTGATGCCAAAAAGTCATTAAGAAGGTATGGTTGATCGTGCCTCATAAGAGTAAGAAGCCTAACAAAATCTAACAACTGCTAATGCTAACAGTTCCGAAGTTTACAATCCAGAATTCAATGACAAATCAAAAGGCAGAGCTTCCTCAGGATCTGTTAATTCATGTCTATACAACAGAAAAATACCTAGAAGAATTGTATCTTTTGTAATATTTTATGTATTTTCATTGCTAAATAAATCCTACTGAATAAATGAAATTAAGAGGTTTGTGTTGATTTTTATGGTTCAAATTGTTACTCCTTCCTCTCAAATGAGGTTGTTGAAATCCTAACCTCCAGTACCTATAAATGTCATATTATCTGAAAATAGGTTTTGAAGTTAAGATGAGATCCTTAGGGTGATTGCATTCTTGTACAAAAAAGAAAATCTAGACACAAATACACGTTAGCAAATGGTGGAGGATTCCATGTGAATATGGGAGTCAGGCTGCCAAATAGTCAAGGAACTTCCAGAAGTTAGGCTGAGAGAGGCCTAGAACAGATCCTCCTTTTTATCATCAGGGAAAGGATGGCCCTATCACACCTCATTTTCATACTTCAGGAATGAAGACATGTGAGACATGAAGTTTCTCTTGTTCTAAGCCATCCAATTTGGGTTCTTTTTTTTATATCAGCCCTAGTGCACTAACATATGGGTAGATCAAGAAAAACAACCCTGATGACTTAGGTACAGATGTACAAATTGGAAAACAGTAGCCTCTTCAAGAAGCCACATAGCTCAGACTGCTCAAATATTGTACTTTCTATCCTGTATAAACCTAGGGCAGAGAAAAGCAAGGGATATCTTTATTCTTCTTTCATTTTATGTGAAAATAAGCCTACAATGTCTCAATACTTTATGTCTCTGATATGAAAAATAATGTCTCAATATCTATGATTTCATACCTTCAAATATATCTAATAATAATAATAATAATAATAACAAAGCAGCAAGAAAAAAATAAAGTCCTAGTCAATGAAAAAGGAGATACGCATAATGACAAATCACAAAATATAAAAAAAGAGAGAATGCATTTTAGATTAAAATAAAAACATACTCCTCATAAATCTCTTCAGATCCTGAGGCAGCACTGAGATGCCTTGAGAAGAAAGAAATCAGTCACCATACTGATGAAATCTCTGGGTTAAAGACAACCAGAGGCTAAGCTGGGCAATATCCCTAATAAAATCTGGTTAAATAATGTACAGAGCAGAGCGGTCAGAAGAGAAATCACACAGCTACTATTATTGTTCATATATTATCTCCTGAAACTCCCAGAGATGAAAAAGAGTACAGGAGAGAAACTTGATCTTCACATCATCAAAACAGAGAAAGCATGTGAGTTTTGTTGCTTAATTTAACTGTGAACCTTAATGACCAACTCTTCGATAGAATCTGCTCCCAATGTAGAGGACATAATAGAGAAGTACGGTGGTAGAACCTGTCAAGTGCAGGTATTTGAGACAAAATTTTAAACGAAGCAACAGCCATTGATCTCTCCTTAACTTAATCTTCACTTTGGATGAAATGGTCCCATGCTCATTAGTTTAAACTAGAGAAACAGAAGACATATACAAAGAACAGAGGGGGAAAGTGGTAAAGAAGAGTATTTGTATCTATTTTAGATTCCATTTAAAATGTATTTAAGATATAATGAGCTCAGTGTATCAATATTTTATATAACCCCCCCCCCCCTTTTTTTTGTAGTGCTGGGGATTGAACCCCAGGCCTTGTGCATGCAAGGCAAGCACTCTACCAACTGAGCTACATCCCCAGTCCCACTTTCTCAAATTAAGAAAGATTATTTACTAAAAAAAAATATTTATTTAAAATTTCACAATTTCTTCCGTTCAATTTTAATTTATTTTTCTTCTATTAATTTCAGTTAATTTGAAATGTAATGTTTTACAGAAGTAATTATCCCTTCCTAAAAAAGCTCTTTTATCTATCTTTCTAGACATCCAATAGTCACATTAAAGACATTTTTAAGGAACCATGGCATCAAAATATCATCTTTATCAGCAGGTGAGAAAATATTTTAGAGGGCTTTACTAAGTCATCATATCTTCCAGCAACATGTCCTTGTTCATTTAGGTCAGTTTCTTAGTCAATGTGCAAAAAAAAACTTGACTTAAACATTACAATTAAGGGGGGTTTAACTGATTTGGGTAAATTCAAAGCAAGATCTGTACAACTGAGTGAAATTACAATGCCTACAAATAAAATTTACTTCAATGAATATATGAAGTCAGCCCAATTCTAGATAATATTTTCACAACTATTATTTTAAAATTAAAATTTTGATACTGTTGACTCTATATATTGCTACAGTTTGGATCTGGAATGTTCCCCAAAGTTCCCCACGTGTTAAAGGTTTGGTCCCCAGCCCCTGGCACTATGAGGAGGTAATGGAACCTTTAGAACCAGGGGCACTGTGGGAAGTTAAAAAGTCACTGAGGGCATACTCCTAAAGGTAATTGTGGGATGCCACCCCTCCCTCTTTTTGTTTCAGATGCTCCCACTACGATATACTATGTCACCAAGCAGTGGAGCCATTTGGTCATAAACTAAAACCTCCCAAATTATGAGCCAAAATAAACCTTCCTTCTTTTTAAGTTCATTTGTCTCAGATACTTGTTTGAATAATGGGAAGCAAACTAAAACATGTATGTAAATAAGAAAGCACATCTGCTATAAAATATATAATTTAAAAAGCAAGACTAATTAAATTCTTACCTGGCTGGAAAACTGATAGACTTCCATCAATATGACCAAACACAACTTTCCCCTTTTTTTGGGTATGCCATCTGAAAATACAAATATCAGACGAGAAGCTATGGGCTTCCTTGTGTACAGTCACTCCACTATCTGGTCCTGATATGGTCCAAATGAACAGTGGGCCTCTGTGGGAGACAAATGCCACAGCATCATCTGCATTCCAGCACCAGCTAAGAGAGGCAGGTATTCCTGGAATAAATTAAACACAGATACTTAATAGAAAGATGGAGCACAAAATTGTACCATTAAATATTCTTTGTACTGTACATTTTTAAAACTAAAACAAAAATATGTTCATTATTTTGAAAATATTTTACTTACTTCAGAAGAGAATTTATAACATAATCCCACAGACAACAGAGAATTTATGTAGGAACTTTCAGAATGAAAGGAAAAATACCTACTTAGGTTCAAATACTAATAAAATGGTCGAATGTTTCATGGAGCCAAAGAAGTTTTTAGGGTTTTTTAATTTAGTAAACTATATATTAAAGAAACAAATACTTATTATTTGTATAGGAGACCTCTAAACATTCTAGATATACAGTGTAGTAAGAAATAAAATGAGGGTTCTGAAAATATAAATTGAGGAGAATGAGATAAATGCATGAAGAAATGAATGCTACTATAAAGATTTAATAACAACAAACAATACTACAATCTATGTCTTTCAGGAATTTAGATTCAAATTCTAGTTTTGCCTCCAATGAGTTAAAGAAATTACTTTCTCTAAACCTCTGTTGCCTTATCTATTAAATGGAAATAATAATAAAAATAGCTGGCTACCTATTTCACATGAATGTTAAGAAAATATAATAATGTATGTAAAATTACTGTATAAATCATAAGATGAAATACAAAAATTAATTGTCAATGTTCTTGCTATTGTTGTGATCAAATGAACTGTATATAACATAGGTATTTGGGAAATGTATGACTCAATGGAGAAATTATGTAATCTCCCAACACAGATAGATTGACTATATTAGAATCATAAAATTGAATACAATATATCAGGTCATGTAGAGTTAGGACCTAGGAATCTATTTTTATCAAGCTGCTCCAAGTGATTTTGATATGCAGAAAACTTGAGAATCACTGGACTACTGTCATTAAAAGAATCTGGATTTGAATTATTCCTTCAAATAGAGCTCAAGTTTAAATATATCAGAGTGAGCAATATTTCTTAGGAAGAGAACATGATATGAATAAAGACACAGTATTGAAAGTTGTTGGTTTATAGTAATTCAGTTTGTGTCAACAGTCTGTGTACTCCAAGAGGAAAAAAGTAGAAGCCTAAAGCCTGGTTCAGGGCCTGACACATATTGAGAACACCATAAATATTTGCTAAATGAATGAAAGAATGAGTACATGGTCAAGGCCAATAAAAAAGCTGATGTGGCTTTTGGATGTATTAACAGAAGCAGAATTTCCCCAACAAGGGGCAAGTTACTTTGGACCAAATCACTATAGCATAATTAAAGAAGGACAATAGAAGGCTGGCTCTCTAAACGTATATCAAAAACAGCAAGGGAAGTGAAGAAACCACAAACAATGTCATGTAATAATAATAATAATAACAGAAAATACTTATGTAGTGGTTTACTATGTACAAATACTTTCAAGAGCTTTGCAAATATCAACTCATTTAATTATCCCAATCATATTCTGAGATAGGTAAAAAGTATTATTTTCCTTTGGCACTCAGTGTGACATTTTAAAACGTGATGACCATTTTAACATTTTACAATTGGACAAACTAATACTCATTTTTCTTTAAAACTACTGTTTATTAGGAAAAAGAAAAATAAAGTGAAAACTACTGAGGAAAGATCAAAGTTTAGTATTATACATAGAGGTTAAAAAGTTTACTTAATGTAAATTGTTACTTTGCTTAACCTGGATTCTAAAAAATATTGGCATCTTAAGACATTCAAAAGGGGATATTTAAAATGAAAATGACTAAAAATGTTCATATTTTTCCAAATACAATATTGAAGTTTTCTAAATATAGAAAACTGAATATAGAAAACTTACCCTACCATATTTTACAAAACCATAATCAACTGGGTTATATACTTGGTGCTCAGAGTACATTATTATGACATTTATTATTATGACAATTATCATCATTATGAGTTAAAATTGAATAAGAGTTCCCAATGCTAAGTAGAAAAAGTATGACATTATCCAAATTCACAAAGACCTATTTGTGTGAACTGGCATTTTCTACCTTGACCAAACTACACATAAAGGCATGAAAACAGCTGAACAACACATTAAATACATGCAGAATATTGTCCTTGTATCTTAGAGTAGAATACAATAAGGAGTAGAAAACACTAATGAATAGGCAAGGTTTTTTACTTGTCTTATTAAATCTATCTTTTAAAATGATTTTTTTATTAATTTTGAAAAGTTTATATTATACTTAAAAATTAATGAAATTATTTGGTACTATGTTTTTAGTTGATCTTGTTTTCAAAGTACAATTACTTCATGAAATTTTGTTTCAGTTTTGTACACATACATGAGTCATGATGTGAAATATATTCCTTGTGTCCTTATGTCCGTTACTATTAAGAACTTTTACAACACAACTGTAAAACCTAAAATAATAAAACTAATTGTGGTTGTTGAAATACAAAATTTTAACCAATAAAATAAATCTCAGTGACAAATGTACCTTTTGTATTGTCAAGTTTAGCAATGACTTTTTGTTCTGCAACATTCCAAATGATCACTAAATTATCAGTACTGCCACTTGCAAACAGATCAGGATTATGTGGACACCAAGAGATTGCTGTAATTGTTTTTTTATGTTCAGACATAATTGCACGAAGTTTGAATTCATTATAACGGTGATCCAACTAAAACAAAATAAATAAACAAAACATTTTAGTGCTCCTTTTAAATAATACGCTATCCATTAATAATCATGTCATATAAATAAAAGCCACATACATGAAAATTAGTTCACTGAGTAATAAAGATATGAACAAATTTCAATCCTTGGTCTATGTTCAAGTGTATTTAAGTATATTTGATCAGCAGAAAAAAGCCATATGGGAACAAATAAGAGAACTGAAATAAAACATCAATTAAAATTAATAAAAATAAATGTTTCACAAATATGCATAATAATTCAGAACTTTCTTACATTTTCCATAGCTAATTTAAAAACCTTTGGTTTTGGAATTTCTTTCTGCCATTTGTACTTTTATTTACATTTAAAAATAAAATTATGGTGTACAAAAAATTAGAATTTTAAATAAACCAAATACTTATTCTTATATTATTAAGATGTCTAACTCTTCCAGAGAAATGTATCATTGACCCTTTTTATGTCATTTTTTTAAATTAGGTTGTATTTTTATATGTAAGTGAATAAAATGAATAGCCTATATTTTCCTGTTTCATTTGTAATTATGCCTGAGTTAATTAGTGGATTAAGTACTTTCTCCAACATTGTTACCATGTTTTGAATTGTACTGATTATGTCATGTTGTAGTGAACTCTTCAGGGTTACTGAAAATTATAAAAAATCATTATATTAAATGTTACCCCAACATTTCTTTAACCATATACTTGCAGTAAAATCCTAACTGCTGACAGAACCTTCAGTACTCTGCATCATCAAACCTCTGCTATCTTGCCAAACTAATCTGATATAAAATTCCACCTAGTAAAATCATTTCCATTTTACAGCCTGATACTCTCTGTTCCCTTGGCCTTTAATACTCTCCCCATTGATTTGCTATGGTTATTCATTCACCTGTTCAGGTCTGATTTCAAAAGTACCACTTTAGAGAGATGTTTTCAGACCATGCCATCTAAATTAATAACTCTACTCAAAACCTATCCCATTATCTTATTGTCTGTTTTGTAGTCTTCATGGAACACATTTCTTCCTGAAACATTTACTTAATTATTTGTTTACTGACTTTATGACCTCTCCGGTTCTCTGTCCCACAACATTTTGCCTGGTTTGTGCACAGTTGCATTTCTAGTGTCATGTAATGCTTGGTCAATAGAAGAGGGTAAGTTGATACCGAAGATCAAACCTGGTTTTGCACTTCAGTAACTTCTGCTTTTTGCTATACAATAATGGTGTAGTAAACATCTATGTGTATGTAAAGTTTTTACTAATGTCCTAATTATTTCCTAAGGCTCTGACTCCTATAAATTCTTTTTATAGTTTCAACTATTCTTAGACAACTTTGATGAAGCGTTATTAAAGATAACCCAGTACCACTGATTTTTTTCATCTGATTAGCACTACAGCAAGAATAATTTGAAGGAAACTATTTAAATACATAATTGTATCTTTTTATATTTATAAATAAATAGGTTTTTAAGTTTTAAATTATTCAGAAATTTAAGTTAGCTATGGTAGATATTGTGAATATATAAGATGTAACAGAAAACTCTGGTATATACATATTAGAAATTTAATCAAAGATTCTATAAATACAATAAATATTAAAAAATTAAGACATTTATCAATGAGCTTCTTTGACTTTATCATACAAATTATCTAATAGTATCTGTAAGCACACTAGAGAATATTGAACTATTTGTAGGGATTAAATTATTCATGAATTCCTATTATATTTACAATTCAGTGTTGTAAGACGGTACTATTATATTGAGATGGAGCATAAATTACTGTTAGAGTGCTTTAATACAATATAATGATGCATTTTAAATAACAATTTAAAAGCCATTTACAAATATTATTTTATAGTTCACAAAAATCTGATAATACATCATCGTCATTATCTAGAATTTTACATATTTTTGGACTTTGACTATACAGTCTATGTTTGCAAATTACTTAATAAACATTTATCCTGAAAATAATTATAACAACTTCTATCTATGTAGCAGAATTTTCAAATCACTTTAATTTAGATGATCACATATAAAACAATATAAATGTATTAATATATACATTTATATACATGATTATATAAATTCTATGTCACATATGAAAGTAAATATGAATTATGTATAATGTATAATATAAAATATGAATTTATATATTACTATCAATTTAATGTCAATGTCACCATTTAGTGATGCAACTTTTTATCGGCATATTTTGAAACACATTGCTATAGTATATACTGTAAAGAACCATCACCTAAATTTATTTAATTTGCAAATGACCATAATTTTGAGTTCATTTCATAAGTCTTACATGTTCATAATTTTGACTTAACTGCATAAATATTTGTCATAAAATGCTATCATAAAATTTCAGACACAAAAACTTGAAAAAAATTAAGCCTTACCAACATCTGCTCAGTTTCTTACCATCCTTAACCTGTGGGAGGAACAGTTTGCTTTGCTTGACATATTTCTTTTCTTTAGAAGGAAATAAAAGACAAGAAGACAGGGAGTGGAGACTAAGCAAGAAATTTTATAGAAGGAATTTGGGAGTGAGACGCATGGGAGACATGCAGGGTATAAAGAACATAGCTGGGAAGAAAAAAAGAGAGCTTTCTGCTGCCTCATGTAGGGACAGGCTGGGAAGTGAAAGATTGTGAGTGATATTAAAATCACATCTTCATTGCTACACATTTCCAGTCTTGATAAATGGAGTACACACAATCTTATTCTCTACTGTGGAAAATAAATTATTTTTATGGATTAATGCTACCATTTCTTAAATATTCCATAAACTATAGCATGATTAGTAATAAACTAATGTAGTAATAAAAAGAATTCTTCAGCATAAAGCATTATTTTTTACTCAACTGAAATAGTTGATGTTCGAAGATTAAAAGAAAGCAAACTCATGCATCCAAGACATTTAATGAATTGTGTACAAAGTGCTGGAGAGTGCACACAAATTTAAGAATGCAAAGGTAAGAAAGCCTCATTTCTAATAAATGGAAAAATAGAAAGAGTCCATTTTATGAAATCTCTCACTAGTAAGGAAGGGGGAAAGCCAGCATAAGAAAAAGAATGTACATTTCAGGTGAGATTTGAAAGATGAGAAAATGTTCCCCACACAGGCAATGTAGGCAAACTGAAAAATTAATGAAAACAAAGGAAACATGAGTTTGAGATGTTTTATAAAATGCAATTGGTTTGGTATGTCTGTAACACAGAGTGAAAGAAAAAGGAGGTAGGATGATCACGAGTTCTTAAAAGTCATGTGATCCCAGTAAAGGGAGGCTGAGGCAGGAGGATGACAGTTCAAAAGCAACTCATCAAGACCCTGTCTCTAAATAAAATATGAAAAAGGGCTGGGAATGTGACTTGGTGGTTAAGCATCCCTGGGTTCAATTCCTGATACCAGGGGGAAAAAAAAAAAAGTCATAATATGAAGTTTGGATGTACTATTATGGTATGAGTAGCAATTAAAGATTTTAAAATTGAGATTTACATAAATTATAGGAAAAACAAATTAAAGGAAGAGAGACTATTAAGAGAATATTATATAGTTCAGGTAAGAAGGAAATAAAGAAGATACTGAAAAATGCAATATACCACAATCAGTCTTGGTTACTGAGGGCAAAGGATGTGAGTAGAAGCGAGTCAAAGATGACTCATATTTCTGAAATATGAAAAGTAAGCCCCTTGACTGAGAATCTGACTGTGGGTTTAAGGAAAAAAGCTGAACTTGGATTTAAGAGGTTAATGGCTCCTCTATCTAGAGAAATTTATGAAGACACTGGCACTGTAAATTGGAAACTGATGAGTGATGACTGTAGTTAGAAAAAAAAGGTAGTTATGAAGATTTTTCTCTCAAGAATATTTCAAAATATATCTGCACTAATTTTAATGGACTATCCACATCCTTCAATGAATAGAATTTTCTCATTTCAAATTTACTAATAATATGATATAAACTTTTTCTAAACATTTTAAAGCCCAATACAGAACAAAAAAGAGAAAATAGAAACAGCAATTAAATTACAGCATTATACTTTTCTTGTGCCCAGGACTTAAAATAAGTAATAATTTTAACTGTTACAATTAAAAATTGAAAAGAATTAGTATTATTTTACCTGATAAATATAGATAGCCAGAGTAGCACAATATGCAAACCTGTCTCCACTGGCAGCACATACATCTTTGTTCCATGGCTGACATCCAGCAGCCAGCAATCCCACTTGCCTTACCTGGGACATGCTTGCCTTGGAAAACAAATGTGAAGAAAATGTCAGTAATTCTCATTATTGGACAAACTTCATCATTTTCATGTCTTCCCCAATCCACACCTTTGTGCCCTGAAAAAATGTTACTACTACTGATCTCACCTTACATTTTCAGAGAAAAGGAGGTGAAATTCCCAAATGCACACAGACCTCAAGGCAAGTACTTTACAGGAGCAAGAGATCACAAAATGATGAATGACATATGATACTTTGCCAAAGGCTGGGAAGCCTATAAGGAGTTATGGGAACTATAGTGAAAGATAAGGCACACATCCCATCTAAACAATTTTAATTCCATTGGAGATGGCCATCCCATGCTGCCAGACAAACAGAACTTCTGAGATAAACTGAAATATCCATATTTTTCTGTGATATGTATCAATTTTTAAAAACTTGCAGTTCATTCAAGGCAGAAATTCAAATTTAAAACACTATGGGCCAATGTTGATGGGATTGTGACCTCTGTCATAGAATTCCATGGTTTTTACATTAACTCTTTATACGCACAAAAACTATTTTAAGTATGTAAGACAGTTATAGGGAAACTGGATTAACAACATTGTTCACTATTACCAGAGGGGACAGAAAAAAATTGGAAATTAGTATATATTTTGATAAAAAATGATTATGTCAGAAGACAGAAGATGTTTAAGTAACCAACCCCAGAAATGCAGACTATGAAGCATGGTAGAAGCAGCCCAGGGTCAAGCCTAAATAAATAAGAAATGAGACCCAGCTTTGCACCAAGCACAGAATACAAGGCTTTGCACCAACCACAGAATACAAGTTGGAGTCAGCCATTTAACCTTAGGTATCTCTTGATATAAAATATACTTTTGAACTGCATTTTCTACAAGAGTTCTCTCAGTTCAAAAAATTCTATTAATCTAAGTATAAACTCAAAATTCTTCTAACATATGGGAGAGAAGAAGCATCATGGGTGTTTTATACTTATAGAAATGAGACTGATTGCAAGTTTAGGATCATATTGATAATTCATCAAACTGGAAAATCATTCTAAGGCTAAAAACTTACCTAGGCAGAGTACTACCCTATATAGTTATCTAATGAATGACATTCACAAATAAATTACTGATGAAAAAAAAACCTTTTGAAATTAAAATTCAGACCACCATTATATGTTTAATAGCCAATATCTAATCAATATTTAGTTTATGATGCTCAAAAGCTTTATATAAAGAGCATAATGTTAATATCAAAATCACAATATGTAAAATTATTACACATACAAAATATATGCACATAAGATGTACAGTACAAGTGTCTAGGTGCTTATTCAGTGTATTCCCTGGAACCCTACAACTTAATAATAGCCATGGTCTTCTCTTTCTACTCTGCTACCCAGAAGTTTAAAGCAAGCTATCCCAAATCAATGATACCTCATACAGTTATGGAAAGAATAACTTGGTGTCTCTTTATTATCTGCTTTATGATGTCCCTAATATCTTATTCACTGTGTTTATGTGTGTGTGTACCTGTGTTGCTGAGGACAGAACCCAGAGTTTCACGCATGCCAGGAAAGCACTCTACCACTGAGTACATTCCCAACCCTCTTCCTCCTTCACGTTCAGACATTAGCAAGTCAATCAGTTATGTCTTCTACAATGTACAATTAACATATTAATTTATAACACTACTTTCTTCCTTTTATCTTTACTTTCAGGCTTTTGCAACTGGAAAACATCTACTTTCTTCTCTTTCTTCTCCAATTCTTTGTTCTTGTCCCACAAAACCCCTTATCTGGATAGAACTAGTGAAAAGTTTACCAGAACTCAGTCAACTATATGAAGTGAAAAATTGTCATGATAAAGAAATAGTACTATCAGTCTTTGGGTGCTTACAAATATCCCAAAGCTTCTACAGAAAAATCCTTTCTTCCTCCTCTAATGAGACTACATTACTTCAGGGGCTAGCATTCAGGATAAATAAAAAAAAGATATATAGTGTTTTTTTTTTTCTAAGTGGTAATTTTACAATAATATTATTCTTCACTGAAAATATGTCATTTCAGTCTCAATGTGAAATAGGCTTTTGTAGAATATGCTAGAGATTTGTGATTGCTATTTATAGCATTTCTATATAAGTAAAAAAACCTGCTGATTTGTTTAATAAAATATTGAGTTTATTTTGTAAAGGAAGTATAGAGCTCTTTAAACACAAATGTAAAATGGAATCATTTAAAAATTTTAACTTTCTGCTAAATTTGTACATTTTTAAAAGTTAATAAACTAATTTTAAAATAGTTTTAGGTTCATAGCAAAATTGTGCAGTTAAGTACAAATCATTCCCAAATACCCTTTGTAGCCTTCCTCTACCTTATAACACAAGCTCCCCAACTATCAACATCCAGTACCAGATGGTACTTTTGTTACAACTGATGAAGCTATGCCAAAATATCATTATCAAAGTCCATAGTCTTCATTAGGGTTCTCTCTTGGTACTCTACTATTGGTTCTGAAAAATGTACAATAACACTGTAGTGGACTGTATAGAGTGATTTCACTGCCCTAAAATGTCTTCTGAGCTTTGCCTATTCATTCCTGTCCCTCCCAATCTGGAAACAACTAATCTTTTTACTTCCTCCATAGTTTTGCTTTTCTAGCATGTCATACAGTTGGAATGATACAGTACCTAGCCTTTTCAAATTAGCTTCTTTCAGTTACCAACATACATTTAAGTTTCCTTTGTTTTTTCATGGTTTAATAACATTTCTTTTTTTTTTTTTTCAATCTTTAATCTTTTTTAGCATGGTAAAATAAATATAACTTAAAATTTACTCTTACTGATTTTAAGTGTACATCCCAGTAATATTAAATATTTTCTTATTATGCAATCATCATTGCCATTCATCTCCAGAAATCTTTTCATTTTGTAAAACTGAAACTCAATAGCCATAAACAATTATCCCTTTTTCTCCCCTTCTTCAGCCCTTTACAACCACTATTCTACAGCTATCCCTATGGTTTTGACTACTTTAAGTAACTTATATAAGTGAAATAATAAATATTCCTCTTTTTGTTAGTGATTTATTATCCTTAATATATATCCTTAGATTGTTGCCAAATCCATATTGTATCTCAGAATTTCCATTTATTTTATTTTATAGCTTTTTTTGAATGCCCGTTTTTAAAGGCTGAATAATATTGCAATGTGTGTATATATGATATTTTGCTTATCCATTCATCTGCCAATGGATGGCTGAATTGCTTCCACATGTCAGCTATTGCAAATATGTTACTATGAATATGGTGTGGGGAGAGAGAGAGAGAGAGAGAAAGAGAGAAAGAGAATCTTTAAGATCCTGCTTTTAATTTGTTGGGGTATATGCCCCAAAGTAGAGTATCTGTATTATATGGTAACTATTTTTAATATTTTGATGCATTTTCACATTGTTTTCCACATCGGCTCCTCCATTTTACATTCTCACCAGAAGTGTTCTGATTGCTTTATATTCTTATAAACTCTTGATATTTCCTGTCATTTAATAGTAACCACTCTAATGGATATGAGGTGGTATCTGTTACTTTGATTCACATTTACCTAATGATTAGTGACATTGACCACCTTTTCATATGCTTATTGGCCATTTGCATATCTATTCCTTTGGAAAAATGTCTATTCAAGTACTTTGCCAATTTTTTAATCCAGTTAGTCTTGTGTTTTTCACTGTTGAGCTTTGGAAGTGCTCTATGTATTTGGGATATTAGCCCCTTATCAAACTTACTTTCTCATTTGCGGATTGCCTTTTTGATCTGTTGGTAGTTTTTCTTGAAGAACAACTTTTTAATATTTATAAAAACCCAACTTATTATTTCTTTGAATATCTATACTTTTGGTATCATATCCAAGAAATTATTGTCAAATCCAATGTTGTAAAGCTTTTACCCTATGATTTCTTCTAAGAGATTTATAGTTTGGGGTCTTACATTCAGGTTTTGAGCCATTTTAATTTTTGTACATTCCTTTACTGCTCATTTGTTGAAAAGACTGTCCTTTACCCCATTGAATGAATGGTCAGAGCACCTGTGTTAAATAATTGGTGACCATATGATGCAAGGATATATATATAATATATATGAAAAGTCTACTTTATTATATATAAAGTCTACTTTAATATATATATATATATATGAAAAGTCTACTGTATTTTAAAGGGGTATATATACCTATCTTTATGCCAGCATGACACTTTGATTATTACAGCACCATAGTAACTTTTGTAGTCAAAAAATGTACTAATACTTGATGAGGATATTTGTAGCAATGTTCATAGGGACATTAGTTGTACTTTTCTTGTATCTGGCTTTGGAATCAAGATGATGCTAGCCTGATAAATAAAGAAGTATTCCTTCCTCTTCAATTACTTTTATTTTTTCTTTTTTTAGGAAAAATTTGAGAAGGATCAGTGTTCTTCATAAACATTTAGGGGAATTCACCCTCAGGTCCATGACTTTTCTTAGTTGGTAGAATTTTTATTATTTAATTCAGTCTCCTTACTAATTATAGGACTATTCAAATTTTCAATTTCTTTATGGTATAGTCTCGATTGATTGTGTTTGGGGTAATGAATTCTCCAACTCTTATTATAGAACTATTTCTTCCTTCATTTCAGTCAGTTATTGTTTAATATTTTGATGGTCTTTTATTAGGTATATAAATGTTATATAATTGTTATGTCTTTCTTATATATTCAGTTTATTTATAATGTTCTTCTTTGTCTCTTCTAGCCTTTTTTGACCTACAGTCAATTTTATCTGGTATTAATACAGCTATCCTACTTTCTTTTGTTATTTTTTATGGAAAATCTTTTTCTATCTTTTTACTTTATTTTGTATCTTCAGATTTAAAGTGGATTAATTGTAGCCGTGCATGGTGGCACACACCTGTAATCCCAGCAGCTCTGGAGGCTAAGGCAGGAGGATCATGAGTTCAAAGCCATCCTCAGCAAAAGTGAGGCACTAAGCAACTCAGTGACACCCTGTCTCTAAATAAAATACAAAATAGGGCTGGGGATGTATGTTTCACTGAGTTCAATCCCTGGTACTCCCCGCACCAAATTAAATAGATTAATTGTAGACAGCATATAATTTAATCATTTTAATCCATTCTGAAAATCTGTCTTTGCTTAGAAAGTTTAAATCCATTTACATTTGAAGTACAGCTGTCCCTCTGTATCCATGGATCTCAAATCTATAAATTCAATCACATATTGAATATTTAAAACATTTTCTTTAAAAAGTTTGCTTTTATTAAACATTAAAGACTTTCTTGTCATTATGTCCTAAACATTATGGTAAAATAACTATTTATAAAGTATTTACATCATTTTAGGTTGTATAAATAATCTACAGATGATTTTCACTGTACAGGAGTGAATGGGGTTGAAGCTCAGTGATAGAGCACTTTGCTAACAGGTGTGAGACCCTGGGTTCAATCCCCAGTACCACAAAAATAAATAAACAAAAGTAAAAAATGAAGTATATGGAAGCATGTGTGTATGTTATATGCAAATACTATGACATTTTATATGAAAGACTTGAGCATCAATGGATTATGTTATTTCTGGAGGGTCCTGGAAATAATCCCCCATGAATACTGAGGGATGGCTATAAATACTTATAAGGAAAGACTTACCTTTTTCATTTTTTTATTTGTCTTCAATATGTCTTAAAGTTTTTCTTTTTCTTTTTCTTTTTTTGGTCTCTCATTTCCTGCATTACTGTTACCTTTTGTATTTAATTTTTGAAGGGATACTCTGAATTCCTTTCTCATTTCCTTTTGGTTATATTATACATCTATTTTCTTTGTGGCTACCATGAGGATTACATTTTAAGTTCTAAATATATAAGGTACTAATTTGATTTTTTACCAGTTTAACTTCAAAAAAATACATAATTTGGGTTCTTTGCTACTCTATCTTTATGCCTTTCAGTTGTAGATGCCTATGTGCCACAAATCATAAATAATGTTTTAAATGTATTAGTCTTTCAAATTAATATGAAATGAAATGTTGAATCACAAATGAAAGTTTCAACAATACAACTTGTAGACTAGTATCTTTTTAAATTTTATGTTCATAAATCATGGGGAACTCAATAAGTAGCGTTATAAATCTTTGTTTCAAAATAATAGCTTTTGTGATTACCCATATGTCTACCTTTATTGAGATTTTTGGGGTTTTTTTCATAGGGCTTTTGAGTTACTGTCTAGTGTATTTCATTTCACCTAAGTGGATTCCTTGAGCATATCTACTCCAAGGAATATTTACTGGTAATGAATTCTCTTAGTTTTTGTTTGTTTGGGTATATTCTAATTTTTCCCTTACTTTTCTCCTTCACTTCTGATAGGAAGTTTGGTTAGATATGGAATTTTGTTGACAATTTTTTTTTCTTTTCTCACTTTGAATACATCAGCCTACTATGTCCTGGTCTCCAGAGTGTTTGGTAAGAAATCTGCTGATTATCTTCTTGAGGATAACTTTTATGTGATGTGTTGCTTCTTACTGATTTTAAGATCCTCCCTTTGTCTTTGGTTTTAAATTATAATTACATAATTATAATGTCTCAATGTGGACTTATTGGAGTTCACTAAAATTCTTGGAAGTTTATATTTATGCCGTTTAGTTTTCTAGCCATTATTTCTTTAAATATTCTTTCTTTCCAAATTCTCCATTTAGAACTCACATATGAAAATGTTAGTCTACTTGATGATGTCCCTTAGGTCACTCTTCTTCTTTGATATTTTTTCTTTCTATTCTTCAGACTCAGTAATATCCACTGTTCTATCTTCAAATTTGCAGATACTTTTCTTGTGCCTGCTCAAATATGCCTTTGAATTCTTCTAATTAATTTTAAAATTTCAGTTATTATGTTTCAATCCTAGAATTTCAGTTTCATATAGTTTTCTCTTTATTAATATTTTCATTTTGTTCATATACTTTTTCTTGATTTTCTTCACATCTTCCTTTAGTTCCTCAAACAGCTTTAAAATGGTTATTTTTAATATCTTTGTGTAATAGATTTGCCATAAGAACTTACTCAGGAAAATTTTCTCTTGATTTATTTATTTTTTCCATTAAAAGGACTATACTTTCCTGTTTCTCTGTAGGACTTTGATTATTTTGTTGTTGAAAACTGGATAATTAAATCTAATAATGTGGTAACTCTAGAAATCAGATATTCCATCTTCTCCTGGGTTTGCTTATTTTTTTTTTGTTATTATTTTATTTATTGCTTTTGGTTTTGCTCTTTGTCAAGGATTAGTCTCAGAGTAACTTTCTCTGCATATGTGGTTGCTTTTCTATTTTCCAGTCAGCAATGACTGGCTCCCAAAATGGTAGAAGGAGAAAAAAAACAAAAACAAAAAAACACTTAACAGTTAAAAGGCAGGGGGCACCATTCCTTAATAGTCTCTTTAACCAGGTGGTGAGGCACAGGCCTATAATCCCAATGATTTGGTAAGCTGAGGCAGGAGGATGGCAAGTTTAAAATCAGCCTCAGCAATTCAGTGGGGCCCAAAGCTACTTAGCATGACACTGTCTAAAAAAAAAAAAAAAAAAATTAAAAGGGCTGGCGATGTAGCTCAGTGGTAAAGCACCCCTGGATTTAATCTTCATGCCAAAAAAAAAAAAAAAAAAAATCCTATTGATCACTTTAGGTTGAGGGAGGGGCTTGCAACAATGGGGGAAGGTTGCAACAGTGCCTGCTTGTGTCTATTTCTATAATCAGAAGCAACAGTTAGTGATCAGAAGTTATCCCTGATATCTAAAGGACAGGGTGCTTTTGTTCATGCAAGCTACTTTTAGAACATATGCACAGTTTCCTACTATAGGGCTTGAGATAGAGAACAAGTAGCTGCTACTATGTTAAGAGTTGAAACTGACTGAAATTTAACATCCAAGTCTTTCTCTGGAATTTGCAGAAACTTTGGTAGTCCAAAATAATTCCAAAATAATTATATCGGACAGATAGATTCTGTTAGTGCAATTGTTGTCTAGGCAGGGAGATTCCGAGTGGTTTCATGGCATGATGGCTCATTGCATTTTAGTACAGAATAATATTCTTTTGTTTGCATGAAGTTTATTTAGCTGCCCATCTATCGAAGAACATATTGACTGCTTTCCAGTTTGGGCAATTATGTATAAAGCTACTATAAACATCCATGTACAGGTTTTTCTGTGAATGTAAGTTTTCAATTCATTTAAGTAAATACCAAGGAGTGAAACTGCTGGTTTGTATGATATGAACATGTTTCCTTTTGTAAGAAACTGCCAAAATGTATTCCACAGTGTCTGTACCCATTTTGTATTTCCATCAGAAGTGAATGAGAGTGTCTATTGTTCCATGTCCTTGCCAACATTTGGTATTTAGATTTTGAGCATTCTAATAGGTATGCAGTCATTCATCATTATTCAATTTGCAATAAACTAATGACAGATGATTCAGAACATCTTCTCATATGTTCATTTGCCATTCGCATATCTTCTCTGATGAGGTACTTGCTCAGGTGTTTTGCTCATTTTCAATCAGGTTCTTCATTTGCTTATTGCTGAGTTTTATGAGTTCTATGTATATTTTGCATAAAAGCCCTTTATTAGATATGTCTTTTGCAACATTTTCCCCAGTGTGTAGCTTGTCTTACTATCCAGATCTCACCTTTTACAAAGCTGAAGTTTTTCACTTTAAAGAAGTTCAGCTTATTCATCATTTCTTTCACAGAATGCACCTCTGGTGTCTAAACAATCACAGCTAAATCCATAAGCATTTAGGTTTTCTGGTATGTTATCTTCTGGAATTTTTAGAGTTTCGTGTTTTAAAGGTAGTTCTATGATCCATTTTGAGTTAGTTTTTATAGAAGGTGTGAGGCCTGTGTCTAGATTGATTTTTTATGTATGTATATTCAGTTGTTCTGTCACCATTAGTTGAGAAGACTGCTTTTCTGCACAACAATATTACCTTTGTTCTTTGGGCAAAGCTCAGTTGAGTATATTTATGTGTGTGTGTTTCTATGCTTCTTATTCTTTTTCTGTTTGTGTATACTTTTGTAAATACCACAATTTCTTTATAATAAGTCTTAAAGTTAGGTGGTGTTAATACTGAAATTCTGTTCTCCTTAAATATCAAGTTAGCTATTCTGGATATCTAACCAGAATATTTATCCACTTATTGATATCCACAAAACAGCTAGTTGGATTTTGATTGGGACTTTATTAGACCAAGTTGGGAAGAAATGGTATCTTAACAATATTGCATCTTCTTATCCATGAACATTGAGTGTCCATTTATGTAGCTCTTCTTTGACTTCATTCCTCACAGTTTTATGGTTTTCCTTAACTAGCTATTATACATAAACTTACACCTAAGTAATTCATTTTGGGGAGGAATAATAACTGGTTCTGATGCTTGTCCCTTCAAATTGCATTTTGCCTCTGAGTATGTTTTGCAGCTTTTTGTGAAGGGACATGATGTATCATATGAGAGCAAATGCTTTAAACAAGCTCTTAGCAATCCAGTGTTAAAGTGTGGAGGTTGGGGATGCACTCTCTAGTTCTGTTATTGGGTCTCAGTCTTTTGATGAATCCATGTCTCTGACCAGTTCTTTTCAGTTCTTCACACTACATTCCTCAGGTGGAACAGGACGGCTGGAGGCAGCAAGAGTTGAGTGTTCCCCTTTGCTCAATGTGAAAAGCTAAAGCAGACTGGTGTTGAGTTTTTTTCCCCCACACAGATAAGACACTGGTAAGATGTTTCTCCTGAGGGCAGGTAAGTCTTGTTAAGAAGAACAGAATGCCCTGGTATAATCCAAATAGTTCCTTTTCCCCTGCCAGAAGCAAGAGAGAAATTTTCTCCCATATTCACTGTGAACACTTGGCAGAGCTCCTGAAAATGGAGCTCACAAAAGCGTGGGGACAGTCTATCACTGGTTTTCCAGAATTTTTAACTCTCAGACTTGTCCACACTGTGCCTTTAGCAATTCATCAATTATACTTCAGGTTTTCCTTCCATGGCAATAGTTCCAGGGAGGCCTCTGCTCTAGGGTTTCTCCTTCAAAAAGTCATGATTATCTGTCTGCCTGCCTGTCTGTCTAATTCTAAGGGCAATGGTTTTCCCTGTGATCCCACTTCTCTAAAGGACCTAGAAGTTGTTGATTTTTCAATTTGTTCATCTTTTTACTCCTGGTTAGGATGGAGTGGTGATTTCTATGCTTCTTACATACTGGATTGGATTCTCAAAGTCCCTCTGCTAAATTATTATTTATCATAAGTAAATAAAGTATTTGGAAATATATATGCCTATACATTCTTACTTAAACTATCAGTACATCCTGATCTAATATTTTCACATTTTCTAAATTAGTGTATAAGAACCTCCATGCTGGCACAAAATATGGGATGCTTTTGTTCTTAAAAAGTTTTTATAGGTCTTACAGTTCAAGAACTTAAATCCTTCTAAAGTTCAGAGTTGACTAACTTGTCTAAACCAGTCATTAAAATAATAAATAGGACAAAACCTTACTTTTAAAAATTCTAGATTTTGAATGAAATATAAAAACATATCATGCATCATTAAATATATAAATTCCACCGCATTTAAAAATCTGCATTATGTATTCAACAACTGCTGGAATTTGAAGCTTCTAGAATATTTTCTCAATGATTATAAAATATATAGTTATATAGCTTTTATTAGGTGATTATCTACAGTTGCCAAAGAGATGAAATGCCCAGAAATTTTCTTTGACTACCTTTGTTATCAGCATGAATGATTACACAATTAATGATTCACCATTACTGGAAATAGAAAATATTCAATGGAAGATATATTTTGAAATACATAGTTGTAATTTTTAAATATAAATCTAAAGATCAAATTCATACTTTTATGTGATTTTCAAAATATGTCACATATAAGGGTAAACATTTAATTATGACAAGTAACATATTTCATATGAATTATAAACATTTTATTATGCTCACTTCAGAATGTTTCATTTTTATGTGAACAACTAAAGAATTTTCATGTCCATTTAAACATTTATTACTTCAGGAATTAAACTTTTTGGCCCAGAAATAACACATGTACTTTACTGATGAACTGATAAACATTGCAGTTTACTGAATAATGCAGATTTGGAATGGATTCATGAAGAAAGTATGAACATTGTGTCATCCCACAGGTAACTGATAGTGTCAGTAACCCGGCAACTCCACTCTTTGCAAGTGTACTTTTTAAATTTTTTTAACCTAAATTTTAATTTTGGTTTCAATTTCATGCCATATGAGACACACACACACACACACATACACACGCACACACACAAATTCTACTGTCATTCTTAGGTTTGATAGAGAACATATAGTGAATATGTTTTGCATGGTAAGTGAATAAAAAGGAAAAAAACAGGTGAATGGAGAACATCTTCATAAGTTTTGTATAGTTAAAAAAGCTGACTTTTAAACAGGCAAGGTTATTATGATATGAAATGATTATAATAAAATTTTAAATATAGATAATGGAGAGTCACAATACTGCCTAAACCAAACTTCAGAAGTATATTAAAATCAAGTTCATTTAATATTTCAACTTATATTATTAAATAATGTCATGAATATTAATACTGTTAGAATACAAATGTGGACTTGGTATTCTAAGGATTAAATTCATACTTGTATGTGATTTTTGAACACTGTATTGCTAATTTATAATTTTTAATTAAAAAATCCAATTTGTATCTTCTTGTGAACATTTTATTTATTTTTATTTGTTCTTTTTCATTATATGTGACAGTAGAATCCATTTTGAAATAATCATAAAAGCATGAAATATATCTTGTTCTAATTAAGACCCCAGTACATCTCCTTCACCTTCCCTCTCACCAACCCCAAACTCCCTTTCCTCTATTGATCTTTCTGCCATTTACTCAGCTTTAATTTCTTAATTAATTTTCTGTGAATATACAAGATCATGAGATTCACTGTGGTGTACTGATGGAATGAATCTTGAGAACATTTTAAAAACACTCAAAACATCTCCTATGCTGAATGATTATACAGTAGATATACATATGTATAAATGTATAAACATATAACCTAAAAATAATAATCTGAATTTTTATATGAAAAGAAGACAATATTCTTGTGCCAATTTTCTTCATTTACAATAGGACCTTCATTCTCATCTATGTGTATGTCAGAATTTATCAAAACTTGGCAAGAGGATCAAACTCACAAAGACCATATGAAATTTAGGACTACTTATTTAAGAATAACTCCTCTTTTAATATGTCTCAAAACCAAGAATTCCTTTAGAGAAGCCCATAGTAATAGTAAAGGGCAAGGAAAGAGATTCTGAATCCTCATAATCTCCATGAGCTGCTCCAAAGGCGCTTGGAAACACACATTTTAGTAGGAAGCATTTTTACTAAAATTAGTCACCCTTGCTTCCCAAATTAGACTATCATCACTATGTGCTCTATGGAGAAACATATGGACTATACTTGAGAACAAAGCAAAACCAAGCCAAAATATACCTCCTGATGTTTTGATGTTTCAAAATATCAAAAATGCACTTGCTATTACATTTAAAATGTGCTCATATATTACAAATGATACCAAGCACTATAGTGTGTGTGTGTGTGTGTGTGTGTGTGTGTGTGTGTGTGCTTGTGTGTGTCAGTCAGAGGGGCTTAGAACACTACTGTTAAACTCATAAGATGAAATATTTCCATCAATCATGGATGTGACTGAAATTCAGAATAAAAGCTACTCACTAATTACCAATCTCTTTTCTGAAGAATGTTTCAGAATTCACAGTTTGAGTTTCATTCTTCAGAGGCAGATATCTACTGGCTCCAGAGATGTCTACCAGCTTGTTCCACAGTTAAAAGAAAAAAATGAAGAAGAGGAAAAGCAAAAGTATCTACAAAAATATAAAACAAAGAGCCTGTGCCCTACTAAGGATTTATAATTAAAAACAAACTAAGGAGAAAATAACTTCATGTGATTAATATGATTAGAGTGGAAATGTGAAAAGGGAGGAAAAAAATAAAGTACTGCACATCTTTAACAGCATATGCTTTGGAACAACAATAAGGAAAAATGTGGTCAAACAGTATAAAGATATTCTGGCTTTTTAGTTGACAATTAAATGAAGAGAAAAATCCACATAGTCTTCATTTAAATAACACTAAATTTCCCATTAAGATGATGAAAAAAATAAAGGACAAATCATATTTTTCTAAATTAAATACATTTTGACACGGTATTTTTTAAATAGCTTTTCTTTTTTACTATTGCAACAAGAGATAAGAATACTATTTTCAAATTACTATGCAAAAGTTGCCATGGTAACAATGCAGTTCCTTTTGAAACAAAATTAATTGCCTAAAAATTTTTCAGGTGTAATATAACATACTTTCTCAAAAACTTTTTGCACATCCTTTTATAATTTTATTTTAATATGTGGTACTAGCATACACTTAACTTCTATTTTATTAAATCTTTTTCTTCATATGAAATGACTGTCTTCAAGTTATTGCTATTTTAACACATTAATCTCATTATACAAAATGCTATTTTATATTTTAAGACAGAAGACAATCTGAAAACATGATTAAGAATTCATCTGAAATCAGGATAGGAAAAAAATGCCTTTTCTTCAGTATTTAACTATCTTTATAAATCATATTCTTCTGTTTTAAAACTATCAAATTACTGTCTTATTCACCCTCAGATTTCTGGAATACAAAAATGTCCAAAATATTATTGAAACAATATCACTACATGAGAAGAAAAGCAGAAAAATATCACAGAAAATCAAAATCACAACATAAATATATCTTACTCTTTGTAGTCCTTCATACCAATCATCTTGCTCAAACCAATGTGAAATGTAAGTCATCCAAGCCATAGTATGTGTCTACTTTAATCAAGGCAATTGGAAACTCGGCATCAGAATAATCAGCACCTAAAGTAACAATAATGTGTTTCAACCAAACAAGCTTTACCATAATCTCCCTTGTGGAGAGGCTAATATTGCAAAAAAATTTCAGCCCAAACAGTTCTAATAGTTTACCATAATAATATCTGTGAAAAGAATACTAAGTCAGAAAATATAAGGCTATATTAAAATAAGAAAAAATCAAATAATTTTGTTACATAGTTCCAGAGAATGCCATTCTAAAAAACATCTTAGATTTAGCTTTTGCAAGAAATAAGCAAATGATTTCTAGAACTTAGTTTAAAAAAAAGAAAAGAAAAATCATAAAACAGGAAGCAAAAGATTAGTTCTAATTTCAACCTCAGGAGTTGCACATAAAATTGGATATATAAAGCTTCTACGTTAAAAGGTATACAGGAGAATATTTGGAATATCTATAAGGTTTAGATGCTTCACCCAACACAACAGGTTCCAGGTGATCTTTTCCTGACCACTCTTCAAACCTTTGAAATGTGTAGAGGTCAAAGAAGAAAGTAGGGAGGGTGAAAAGGAGGAAGAGAGGAAGGAATTCAGGCAGGAAAAGAGAAAGAATGAAAAAAAAAGAGGAAGAAAAAATGGGAAGAAGGGAGGGACAGAGGAGAAACATAAAGAAAATGAGAAAGAAAAATTTGAGTGTTTCCCCTTCACATCAAAAAAGCAAGGCCGCTTTTGTTCTGGCATAGAAAGATACACTTGTATGAAATATACTTATCACTGTAGTTAGTTGAAAACAGTCTTATCTGTACTGAATTCCTTATATTCTAGAAGTATTTTCAATATCTGTTTGAAGCCTCAGGTCAAAATGCTTGGGAATTGGCTCTTGCTCTTGGCAGTCTTTTGCTTAATTTCCTTTCATTTTGATTTCTTCCTGGAATATGGACCATATTTTCCCTGTCCTCCTAGTTTTTGCAGAGTCCTTTGTTCCTGCCTATCTGCTCAGTTTGAGTCTTCTGTCTTACCTTATCTTCTGGAATCATCAGTCCTCTTCAATGTCGCCTCTAGTCTCTTGCTCATAGTATTCTGACTTGCAGTTCTTGAACTAAGTTCTGCCACATGTTTTTATTACCTAGATATAAGAGAACCCTGGACCAAACACTCTAAACACCTTGCCATTGCCTCTCTGGTTTCAGATTCTCTCCTAATACAACCTAACCTACTTGTACTCAACCCAAACTCCAAAACTCTAGTTAAAGCTACCTCCTAAACCTAGTTCCCTCAGACTTCCACTTGTTCACATACATATTAACATGCTTAAAACCTAACACCTTTCCAAGGGAGATTTCCCTTTCTACCACCGCCATTCTTTATCTTGCACACCCCATTTCAATGACTGCTATACTCTAAACAGTAACCTGAGATGAAAACATCAAGCTGTCTTTGATTCTTTCATTAATGTCACCTCTCCTTCCTATTACATCTGATCTTGAAGTCTTATCAAGCTACCTTTAAAATATCTTTTTGAAAGGCCTATCTCCATCCATAATACCAGTGCTTTTAATGAAACCTTTCATCATGTTTTATTCAGACTACTGAATGGGTTACTTATTGATTCCCAGCTTTTATTGCCGTTCCCAAACATGTATTGTTCTATACTTTTAGAATCATGCCTTGAGCCTTTGAAATGCTCTTGCCTGGGCTGTACTTCCTTTCCACCCTGTTTTCTGTGAAGAATGTGTTTTTTCCCTCTTTTTCAAGATCCAGCTTAAATATCCTTTCTTGAAGTCTTTTTCAAATCCTCCTAGTCCTCATTTGTCTTACTATCATATTTGTAAGCAATAGATAATGATTATTTGTGTAGCTATAAATGTAAAGAATCATGCTTTATTCATCTTTGCATAAAAGATACCAAATGATGAGTGAATTGACACAATGCTAGGAATGTTTGCCATCCAGTGGTATGTCACATGAATTTAAGGCACATGTTATTAAAACTTGGAAGGGATCCAAAGAAATGTATCCAAATGAAATGGGTTGGTAATTCCATGGTAATTACTCTGCACTTCCTTCTAGGAAGGAAATCATTTAGGAATTTTTTTTAAGGTCAAAATACAAACTTAATTAGTAACCATATTTTGTACTGATGTTAAGCACTAATTGTGCATTTATTATACTAACATAAATCCAGTGAAATCAAAATTAATACCTGTTTATAGGGCACCCAATATTTATTGCTTGATATCTTTCATGAATACTATTCACTATATTTCCAAGAAATAAGAAAAAGAAAAATATCTCACATGATGTTATCCAAGATTAAATGTTAACCTTGCTTTTAAAAAATTATTTCTTTGTTGTACTCGAGGTATTTGAGAGTGGATGGGATCTGATCATTTTAGTGTAATAACTGTAAATAGGTTTCAACTCTCATGCCTCCCTGGGGTGGAGAGCTGAAACCTTTAATTGACCTCAGAGGGGAAGTATGTCATGATTACTTAGCAGTAACTGAGACTAGGAGGAAAGAGTTATGATGGCACTTTTTCCACATCTCTGCATCTCTGTATCTATGTCCTTGCATCTAATTAATTTTTTATTAAAACCATAAATTTAGCTTAATCTGTAATAAAACTTATTACCTATTAAAATTAGTGATGGAAGGAAATGACAAAAATCAAATGCTAAATGCCACCATGTAAAATAAAGATAATGAAATAAAGGATTCTGCAATGTTAAAAACTTACTGCTGGCATTAAATATCCAAACATACAAGTAACATGCATGGTCTGGTTACTGATGCTTATTTTCTTATATCCCTCTTTGCATCTGTACCTTTGCCATAATTTCATAGTGAGTAGATTATGTATTTTTGCTTATTGTCTTTGGTCTTTCCATGTAGGTTATTTTGCCAGAGGATATGTGGGCAGAAGTCAGAAGGCTTCAATTCTAGGGCCTGATTGAAAGGGTGTTTCCATTTATACCTTTGTACTTCTGATATCAAGAAACAACATTCCACAGCTACCCATTGGTCCAAAAATGATGAGAGACTAAACAGCGATTAAAATTTCTAAGTAAAATAACATTTTTGCCTATTCTCTAAGGCTTATTCTGAGCCATTTATACTTTGATTCTACATTTAAATTTTTTCTATCTGGTTTTATCTAATATCTCACATCATGATATTGGCCTAATCCTCTGAAATTTTGATATTTGCAAGTTACCCTTTTTGTCTACTAGTCTACTAAATTCCTCCCTGCCAAGTTCTAACCTATTGCATTATCTACAGTTCATAGACTTAGCTTTGTTTCCTGTAATTTATTAGACAGCAATGATACTTATTTAAAACTTCCTAACAAACTAGGTGAACATATAAAATAAGCATAGGCCATCACCTTTTCAACAAACCAGAGTAGGAGTCTAATCTAAAATACATGACATCATTTTAAACCATTTCTTTCATATTTTTTCTATGTGTTCTGTCTCAAATCATGTTAAATGAGTTGAGGGAGAGGTGGGGAGCTTATGAAAGAGACTCAGGAAGTGTAAATATTCCTTATGCCAAAGATATTACTTGCACAAGTTGATAAAGATCCCAGATCACCTATTAGTCTAATCTTAATATAAAAAGATGTTCCTTTTGAGGAATCAGAAGTAATAGAAGCTAGATGTCAAGAGCAATTTATCACCGCAGTTCTGTGGAGTTCTCTATCTTAACTAGACTCAAAACCCACATAAAAATATCAGAAGGGAAGTCTGAGTTAGAGAGTAGACATATAGTTTATTCAGTGTACTCTGAAGTCAGAATGATTCTGAGTTTTGAAGAATTAGAAAATCATTACTTTATAAGAACTTGGCTTCTGAAGCAGAAGATGTGTGTGTATGAGCACAAAGTCCTCTCACTGAGGACAACTAGAAAAGCTGGAAAAAAGTATGTAAAATCTCAGACCAAGATCTCAGAGACAAGGGAAGGCCAGAGTTAAGTTAGAAACTGTGTATGTGTGTATGTGTGTGTGTGCGTGTGTAGGGACACACACTCACGTGCATGCACGCACATGTATCCTACTTTTCCCCTAGGAGAATTTGCCTATATAAAAGTAGTGAATGAAATCCTGAGAAGCTAAGAATAGCTTCTGGTAATTTCATGGTGCTAGAGGGACAATAATTAGAACTCAGATGCTGCTGAGGAAAAGGTGACCTCAAATGATATCCTCCAGTAAGGACAATCTATACAATAAGAATAAGAAAGAAATGGACATATACCACCCCTCAAAAGAGTGAAATTCAGCTTCAAAGAAATTCATTCAATGACTAGATTATGGTAATCTGTCCTATTTTAGTACCTTCTGAAAGCAAAAGGATATCTCTTTGGAGGAAGATAACATTAAATTATTGGCATTCAACAAAATAATGACCAGGTAGGCAAAAATACAAAAACTAAAAATTATACTTCCACTTATAATGTAAGGAGCCATAAACATCACTCCTATACTACAATAAGAAAAAAAAAAAAGAGAGCAAGAGAGAGAGATCTTAAAAGCAGAATTTTTCTTCAACTAATTGAGTTGAGGTTGCAAAAAAAATCAAGGAATCTAAAGAAAGGTGAGTCCCTCTGAAAAAAGGGCATATTTACCTCTTTACATTTGACAAAGCATGGGGAAAAAAGTGACTGCCATAAAATATGGTAGGGAAAAGCCAGATAGAAATGCAGCTAATTCCTAAAAAACAAGTGTGAGGTAGAATATTAGTTAAGAATAATTGGAAGTTCCAGATACAAACTGAATTTGCATTCACTTGTAAAATCTTTTCCCATAGGCTTCAATTGGGTGCTTAGGAGAAACACTGGGGGAGAATCAGAGATTATCCCCTTCAGGGACCTGGACATACAGAAGACAACCAGATGGTTGATAGGCTTGAAACACTACACATCTCAAATGAAGAAAAATCCTTAAATTGTAGATAACAGAGAAACAAACAACCTCACTCTCAGGGAAAATGAGGAAGGAATGAAAGCAAACCTCTTTGCTTTGGGGGAGGTAATGGAAATCCTCCTGGCTAATCTCAGGAATCAAAGATAATGCTTCTGGGACAAGGGAAAAAGTGAAAGCTGTCAGCCTCTGGAGCTGGGACAGAAAACATCTCAGATCCCCATCCTGCACCAAAACAAAGCACAGGTCTGCCACTGCTCCAGGAAATACAAGACATTTCTCCCAGTCCTTGCCAATCATGAATCCAAAGCTGAGTCTGGCTGCCATGAAAGGGGGTTAAGGTGTGCGAAAAACATACCCAGATCTCCTGAGTACTAGACCCTCTCAATCAGTGAGATAAATTGCAATGTAACCCTGCTTTGGGATACAACTAAATGAACTATTTTGCTAAAAACAAGGTAAAAGCAGATGAACTGATATTAAAGAAAATAATTTTAAAGACAAGGATGTATACTACTAAATGCCATATTTGCACAAAAATCTGACAATAAATAGCATCAGGACATATGGTTTGCATTAAGAGAAAGGGTGTACCATTTTTCAGCTCACCCTTTTTCTGCCACCTGCTAATAATTCACTGCCAATAATGAATTTGCTTGATATTGGTTGCATAAAAACATTATAATTCTGCCTTCAGTTTCTGAAGAATATTTTTACTGAATGTGTAGTTACCTTTTTCTCAGCAGTTTAAAAATATTATCCCATTCTCATTTAAAACTGAATCACCATCTCCTGATATTTTAAATGACAGTCTTAAGCAGAATTTCTAAATTGTTCTAATTTACAAATAAGGAAAAACAAATGACTTGTGTTAGGGCAATTTAACAAATCTAAAATGTCTAGTCATATTATGGTGCACCATAAATTAAACATTCTAGTTTTTAGACTATAAAATGGGGTTTCAAGTTAACTACTATTTAATATAATTGGATTTTTCAAGGAAATCTATTTTAAGTAATTTCTAAATACACTATATTTCTAAGAAATATAATTGGAGTCTCTAACAAAATTCAAAGAAAACAATTTCACATTTTTATGAAAGTGGTTTGATGCAGCAGAGAAATTATAAGTTGCCAAAATATATATTCATTTTTAATTTTTTATGATTACTTTTCTAAAATTCATCTTCCCCTTTGCTAGTTTCATAAAATCAAGAGAAAATTCAAAATGTCCTCTGAGAAACATTTTGTAAAATGCAAACTAATATTAAAGAAAATAACTTGAAGGAATAAGAAAGCATATTACTAAATACTATATTTGCACAAAAATCTGACAACAAATAGCATTAGGACATGTCACTCACATTAAGAGAAAGGGTGTACCATTTCCCAGCTCATCCTTTTTCTGCCACCTGCAACTCTGCCTTAATGTTATCTGCTGGGCTCTAGAAAATATCCTGAATCACAAGGATGAGGGTTACACCCAAAGGGTGGCAGAACTATGAATGAGAAATCTGAATGCCTGAAAACTTCCTACAGCAATCCCCCCTCCATTTTTTTTAAATACAAGAGAGAAATCAATTTCTAATTTTTTAAACCACTATTATTTTGCATTTTCCTGTTATGTTCTACCAAACCTCAGGTAGAATCCTAGAATGAATACTTTCAAATCATTTGTGAAAGTGGAAGTCAATAATGTCAATTAACTATAGCCTTCTTAATTGTCTTTAAATATAATTATCATGTTTTATCACCCCAAGGATATGCTATTACAAACATTATATCATTATTGTCTACAGTAATAGGATAAGTCAGGGTTGGCGTTAACTACTTTGGCTAACCAAATATAGTATTTGCCCCATTAATAATATATATTATTTAGTAAAAAAAAACAATTAATCCATGAGATGTGCTATATCATTTCATTTCATTGTTTCACCAGATAGTGTGCATATATCATTGGTAGGCACTAATGCTAGTTCCTAAAGATACAAAGAAACAAGAAGATAGGCCCAATTAGACACATGGCAAATACTATGCTATCTAATGCATAACTATTCTCAACTGTCTCTTTTCCTGCTTATAGGCATACAAGCCATAGCCTTGTGTCTTGCTCATCTCTATCAAGTACTTTTTCTCTTTCTTTCTTTTCTTCATGGTCTCTCCCTATATCTACTCAGTGACTAGAGCTTAAAAAAAAATTAGGAGAAAGATAAGATATTATCCTGTACCCTAGGGAAGTAGAACTCTTCAGCAATATATTGTAGATGAAGGCATAAAGGAAGCAGGATTTTTATTTTTCATGTATTTTCTCTATCAATTTGTTCAAGGTGAATAGAAGAAAATTCTACATCAGCAGAAGACTGAGGCAGGAGGACTGCAAGTTCAAAGCCAGCCTCAGCAACTTAGTGAGACCCTATCTCCCAATCAAAACTAAAAAGGGTTGGGAATGTGGATCAGTGGTAAAGTGCCCCTGGGTTCAATACCTAGTACTGGGAAAAACCAAACAAAAACAAAACAAAAACAAACACACAAACAAACAAAAAACACCAGAAAGAAAAAAATTGTACATTACTACTACAGCATCATACCAGATAATAAAAAGTCTTAGACAATGACATTAGGACATGGAGTAAAATTTCTATCTACATTGATACAAAATATGCTATGGATTCTTCTGTCTCTCCTCCTCACTTTCTCTATCCTCCCGGCTTTCACACCCTCTCTACCACGCGCCCTTTCTCACTCTCTTTCTTTTCCTCTCATTTTCTCTCTTACCCTGGGAGACACTCTATTTGCTTAATAAATTGCCTTATGTGATTTCTCGTGTTCGGCGTGGTTTCGTGGGAATTTCTCACATTAGTGCCATGACTTGGGATGGGATCTTCCACTGTCTCTTAAGCGAGTGGAACCCCATCTGAGCCCCAGTGCCCCCCCCACACACACAGCCCCACCTTCCATTCTCCCGGATGCTCTGCTCTGCATTCATCACCGGACTTCAAATTGGTGAGTCCTCTAGGCCGGTTCCCCTAGGCCGATTTATACCCTCGAGGCAGCTGAGGGGCGGGGGTACCCCCAGCCACAACTTTTATAGTTATGGCAGGCCCCTATAGTCAGTCTTATCTGCCGGGTGGATCCTGATTTTATGGTGGAGATTCTCTCAGGGTTGAGGCTCACCTCGCGCTTGCGCACTTGCACTCGAAAAACCCTGATATCAGGTCCTCAACTCTTCTTGGCTTTTCCCCGGCACACACCTTGGTGCTTGTGTGACGACACAATCAATGTGCTGCCCCTCATCTCCAGTCCAGTACTCTGGCCTCAGGGCGTCCCAGCCACAGACTTGGCTGTATCAGTCCCCACCATGGAATCTGGGTCTTCCAATCTGGCAGATTCCACCCTGGGAACCTTCGCCTAACCCAGGTACTTAAAGCCATCAAAATCTGTTTGTGTAATGGCACACAGCTTCCTTGAGCGAGCGGGCAGATGGAAAGGGATTTCTTATCTTCAAGTCTCTTCTTTCTTGCTTCTTAGCTCTTCCTGCAGACTCAAGTGCCTCTAGACCCTGCTTCTCCGTCTTCCCCTGCTTCCCCATGTAATATAAGCAGCCCCATTCCCCACAAGTAGTGGGAGATAATTGTTTGACAATTTTCTGCCTCCAAACCTAAATTAATTACTAACCAGGAAAAGGGTTAAAAGGACCTAAGCATCAAGTCTCTGCTAGAACATTTTAGCCCCTTTCAGATTCAGATCTCAGTCAAGGCTTACATTGAAATGTAAATGGAGGAAGGCTCAGTGGGAGACCAGTCTCAAACCCAAGGAAAAAAAAAAGTGTCCATTTTAAATTTCTCCTGGGCTACAACTCAGAATACTTTTCTCCCTTTCACCTTTTCTCTCCTTCTCATTTTCTCATGCTTTAATTAATGACCATTATCATTTTCTTCTAGGACTTTTGTTTTTCTTAAATGCTATATTTTTGAGCTCACAATTTTGATCCTACATACCTAGGTTAATGATTTTTGAGCAGTTCTTTTTATCCAACACTAGAATTATTTTTGAACATCTGTTACACTGCAATGGAGATAAATTACAAGGCCTTTGCTTTTGTGTTAAATATAAGCACGCATAAAAATTAAAATTTTAAAAAAATGGATCCAAATATTTTTAATTCACGTGATTTAAAAAGGTTCAATTTAAATTGGGTAAACTAATAGAAGTAAAATGTCCTTAAAATTAACTCACAAGTCTCTAGGTGGTCAAACTAATAAAATGTTGATGTTTATAAAATGTCTAACATCAATTTTTCTAGGACTTTACTTCAACAGGTGAGAGACGGCAAATAGTGTTTACACTTGTCTGACATCTTGTTTTTTTACACTTGTCTGATATCTTGGGTTTCTACAATAAGATGAGTGAATTAGAGTTGACACGCATGGGATTACTCAAACGTGTTTGTTAGAGACATCCGATTAATTTACAAAGTTATTGCATGGGGTAACATACTTAAACATTATTCTTTGTATATTAAATGTGTTCATATTTTCCAGGTATACAAGCTTTAAAGCAGAAAATTTATCAAGCTCCTATTCTCCAAATTAAACTTGTCTGTAATGGTAAACCTATCATTTAATGTTATATTATAGGACCTGTCATCAATTGGGTATATGTAAAATTTGTTAAATATATTTCTAAAAGTTATTGAGAGCCTAATTTGTTTAAAGGTTAAACATGAAAGCATTTTACCACTTCGCCACACAAAAGGAAACTTATAGCTCTCTGAGCCTTTCTTTAATTCATGTTTTACATATACTGTTAAATTGTGTTACCTAATTTTCATATAGACTCAGGAGTCAATATATGTAAACTCCTTAGAATGACATTTAAGAAGGAGTGTAATGCGCAGTAGCAAAAATGGGACAACAGTGACTGAGATTGGGGTCTCTGACCTCATGGCTGTGGCACGCCTGGGGCCTGGGAGTGCTCCTGTGCAGGGGCACAAGATGCCTAACTGCTGTGGCAGTACATTGATCTCAGGCACACAGCTCTTGGGCAGGAAGGAATTCTTTTGCTAGATAACCACTGTTTCATCAGCTCCCTTCTCTGGTTCCTGCCCACCTTACAGTAACTCTGGAACCTAACATTGCACATATATACAGATTGCTGACATAACTCTTTAGATCTGCATTTCCATCAGAGAACAGAGCTCCATCTGATCTCAGCTTAATCTTCAAAATCTGTGTTTATAATCCTTTATTTTCTAATACTCCTTTGCCCCTCACTGAAAAGCCCCATGTTACCTGAGATAAGGCTCTGCCTCACCCTGCTGCATGTTAGAATGGCTCCAAAGTAAGCCAGACTTTAACTCATTTAAAGTTGTGTTCAAAAGTTTGATGTTTGTTGTAAAGATTACTGTAATCTCATATGGGAACTCGGCCAAAATTCAAGGTAGCTATTGCACAAACTGAATGTTTTACTGTTGGTGAATCCATTTTGTATTTTCCTTGTAAACTCTAATTGTTGCCTGATCAACATTTTGCAGAAGTACTGCTTCAAGAGCTAACACTGTAAATTAACCTGGAATAGTAAGCCATCAGCTATAGGACAGATACTGTAAACACCAATTAGATAAAAAGGGTAAATAACTGTAAAGTCATAGACATTGAAATTAAAGCCCAGTACTCTTGCTTTGTAACTGGTGAGACTGACTTGCTTGATGCTTAAGATCAAAATTAGAGATTGAGATTAAATACAGAGGTCAAGAAAAGTCCATATTTGGGTCTTGCCCTCAAAGTCAGCCTGAACCCAGGGAACAAGAGGTTTGCAACTCTGGGTCACACAACCTTCTGATCAAGGAGATTTATGAGGCCACTAGAAGAAAAGCCACTCAGCACACCTGCTGCAGAGGAGGGTCAATGTAAAAGGGAGACATCCCTGGTGCTTTCAAGGGAAGCCAGCTCATCGAGGAGACCCTGACTAATGGATGGTACTAATGGAGCTAAGAAGCTGCTCTTAAGTTCTCTATGAGTGACCCCTGTGGGAACTCAGCTAACTCTTTTAACAGACAGGAACAGGTCACTTTGACCAACTTGATCTTAAACACCTAGCAAAACAGTTAAAACGAAAATATAGCCATACTTGGGCATTTAAAAGAAATAATACTTAAATGTAACTTAAGATGTACACTTGTGTTAGCCCACTAGAATAAAGACTAAAAGCTACAAAAGAGATTCTTAGGCAAATGTGCCTCATAACTATCAAGAGAAACTGCCAGAGTCAGAAGTTTTAGTCAGTTTAAAGGCTACAGAAACAGGTAGGCTTAATCTATGTTTGCTAGTAACAGAAGTATAGAGATCTCTACTAAATGTTGTGTTTACATTCCTGATAACCTGGACAATGATAAAGATCCCAAATAAAGGCCTTGTCCCTTCCAGACTTTGCTAGGCCTTGTTATGGGAACAACTTCTCAGTTCTTCCACACCCTGGTGAGGAATTATTGACTTCTGTCATCTTTATGATATGCATTGGCATGTTTCATATTCTCCAACATTTATATTGTATCAATCTCATTTCAGTACTCATGTCTTTTTGTTCTTCTCTCATAGACATACCCATCCCCAAATGCCTTTACAACCTTTCTCTTCCCCAACCAGACTTCTACCTTGGACCCCTCAATTGACCCGATTTCTAAAAAGGGAACTCCAAACTGCTTGCCCCACGCTGCCCCCTTTCCAGCTCAAAGAAGCCAGAGTGGTCATCACCCCCCTTTCCCTACAGCAAAGGAGTTCCTAAAATTAGAGGGGTGAATGAAGCCAGAATTGGGGACAGGCAGTTAATGTAGAAATAAGGGATCAGTCAAATCGAGGAAATGAAGTCCATGAAAACCATCTGCCTTTGGAAGTCTAGAAGGAGAATGGACTTTTTACATCTCACCTGCAAAACCAGCCCCAGTCACTTAGGCAGGAAGGGGAGAGAAGTCTTCAGAAAGAACTGGAGAACAAAAGATTTTCTTATAAAAACAGAAAAGGGGGAATATAATACAAAGCTGCTCTTTCCAGTGCAGCCATTTTTACCACCTCCCAACCACTTGTCAATCTGTGAACATCCTAGCTAGCTATTGGCTCATCAGTCAGCTTGCAAGTATCCTTCTCCGATATTGGTCCCTTGTTAGCCTGGTAGAATTCAACTGTTTACTGTAGCTACCCTGCCATCTTTTCTCATTCTTCTGTCTCTCCTCCTCACTTTCTCTATCATCCTGGCTTTCACACTTTCTCTAGCGCGTGCCCTTTCTCTTTCTCTTTCTTTTCCTCTCATTTTCTCTCTCACCCTGCAGGGAGACACTCTGTTTGCTTAATAAATTCCCTTATGTGAAAAAAAAAAAAATTGCTATGACCAAATGGTGATATAATTAATCTAGTGCCCCCAAAAAATAATTTGGAATCTTCAGATATCTGCAGATTCTCTCTTTTGGTAATGAATAGCCTATGTGAACCTCCTCTCATTCAAGAACAAGAATCAGTGTTTTACAGTGGCTGGATAAATAGACTACAGAATGAGATGGCTGAAATAATGATCATGAAGAAAATAAAAGGCAATAGCAGAACAAAAATCCACATGAAAGAGCAATAAAGGGCAGAACTGAAATTGCAAAAACAAAAAATCAATGCAAACATATCAATGATTCAGAGAACAAAATTAAACTCTTCCAAAACACAGTGGGGAAACAGATTTGTTTTGATTAGGGAAAAATTGAAAGAAATGTTATACAAGGGATGAAAACTGAAACAAAATATATTAAAAACATTTTCAGGGAAAGTTAAAGTACAAATAAAATAACTGAAACAAAGCAACAGTCCAAGATATAGCATCAAAATATTACTTGGGTTGAAAAAAAGATGCTAATGAGGTGGGTCAAAACAGATCAACAGTGCTTGTTTTGTTTCAAGCAAAAAGAAAAGATTATATATATAATATACACATATATAAAAGATTATATATATATATAATACACACAATTTACTTATTTGTTTTGCTCATTTTCTGATTACCTGTTGCAAAAATAAAATCTCTGGGAAAATAGGACTTTTATCTGTTTGTTGAGTGCTTCTTCTTCAGTACTTGTCTAGAACATAGTTATAGATCAATAAATATTTGTTGAACAAAACAAGAATTGTTAAAATTATTAAAAATATAAAAAAGTCAAGGAAATATTTTCATATTTACCTATATCTTATCATCCATGTTACACACACACATACACACATATAAGAGCATAAATAAATGTAGGGCAAATTCAGAAGCTAATATTTTATGATCCTTTGAGCAAGTAGAAAAATTTTAAGATGTTATATACTAATGAAGAAAAGTTAGATTCCCATCACCTTCACCACTACACTAAATTAAGAAATAAGTGACATAATAACTACATTAAACTGAAGAAATTCTGTGCTCTCACTATTCTGTAAATAAGTCCATTCTATGTGAGGAAAAAACAGAGAAATTCTCATAAATGTAAGGATTCAGAAGACAATTTACCCTCTTTCTAAAAAATTACTTGAAGAAAAATATTACATTCTTCTGAAAAATTAATCAAAGCAAAGAACTCAAATATAGAAGGTAATTTACTTTTTAAAATATATTAAGTAAAGAAACCTGAGCATGATTTTGAAAATGCAAATGACAAAATAATTTTTGGAAAAGACAGGTAACATAAAATGTTAGTTAAAAAAAAAAAAAAACTAAGTCTCAGATTGTTTTTCAGATAATGGGATTTAGACAAAGAAGAGGAGAAAAAGACAAAAACTTTTCCATTTTCCATTTACAGATGTAACCAAAAGATGCAATTTGCTTCTTGATATTTATGGAGAAACATTAGGGAGAAATTGACTCAAAGACAATTTTTTTTGAAGGAACCATGTCTTTATTTTATCACATTAGGTGGCCGCCTAGTGGCAGAAACGTGCCTCGGTCTGTGGGGAAGAGGGAAGGCAAAGCGGCCCCACAGGATCGGTAGGACTTAGACGCTTAGGATGTGCTTCAGGAAGGCCTCACAGTTGATGCAGCCATTACTGTCCTCATGTCCTGCCAGAACAGTCTCCACCTCCTCCTCAGTCATCTTCTCTCCCAGGGTGGTGAGGACATGTCTGAGCTCTGCACCCATGACCTTGCCATTCCCCTCCTTGTCAAACACCCGAAGGCCCTCCAAGTAGTCCTCATAAGTGCCTTGGTCCCGGTTCTTGGCCACCGCCTGGAGCATGGGCAGGAACGTCTCAAAGTCCACTCGCCTGGTCTTCAGCTCATCACCCTTGGGGTTCCCCAGGACCTTGAGCACCTCGGCGTTGGTCGGGTTCTGACCCAGGGCCCTCATTACATCCCCACACTGGCTGTACAGGATCTTGCCGTCGCCTACTCCGTCGAACAGCTCAAAGGCCTCCTTGAACTCCTCCAGCTGGTCCTTGTTAAACTCGATCACCACTTTGGAGGGATCCACAGGGGGCTCCTGGGTTTTCACAGGCGCCTGGGGAACAGTAGGCTCAGCTTTGCTCTTGGCTGGAGGGACCCCTGCTGCTGGTTTGGCAGCAGGCTCAGAGACAGAGGGCCCTGCTGGTTTCTTCATGGGAACTTCCTTCTTGGGAGGCATGATGTCCGGTCACCAAAGGACAGAGTGCCTGTGGGGTCTGGGTAAGGGCGAGGACCGAACGCAGAGTGGCTCCCGGACCTGAAGGGTTAATTCCCTCAAAGACATTTTTATAACTTAAAATCATTAAATAATATGCAAATCATGAAACAATTTTTAATTATTTAAAAATTTACTATAAGCAATGCTGATATGAAAATTTATATCAAATATCAATATACAAGGAATGAAAAGTCAATGATTTGACAAACTATGCAGTTAAACGACATGTTAATTTTGTATCTGTATTTTAAAATTCACATATATCCACATACAAAAACATGCTTCTTTAAAAATTAAATATAAGGTAAATAGTTGACTGTTTCTGAATGGTAAGATTTAGGTAAACATGGAAATATAATATTCCTTTAACCTAATTTATATATTTTATATTTTAATAATTACTTTTTTCATTTATCAAACAAATATCTATAGACCCATAACTGTTCCAGACAGGCACTGAAGAAGCACTCAACAAAATGATGATGTCATGTCCTCCCAGAGATTTTATTTTTACACCTGGTAATCAGGAAATGAACAAAACAAATAATGATATATGTTATAAGAATTTTTAATGGATAGAAAAATGGTGCTGGAAAAGGATAAACAGTTCTGGAAAAAGAGCTCACAGAGCAATCTTTTAAAAGATAGTCTGGGAATGCCTCACTGAAATTAAACGAACATTTGAGGTAGATAAGAGCAAAAAAATAAAAGAAAAGTGATGGGAAATCTTGTGAAATGGAGGAAGTAATAAAAGCAAAGACTCTTGAGACATGTTTCCCAGGTTTAAGAAATAGTAAGTAAAATCAATACAAGTGCCTAAAAAGTGTATTAAAAAGACCAGAGATAAACTAAGTTGCAGAGATTCAAGAAAGTTTTGTTAAACTCACCTTTACACTCTTCTGAATTTTGAAAATTTTCTGTAACAGAAATATATTACCTTTTTTATTAAAAAATAAGTAAAATCTTCAAACATCTTGTTTAAAAGTGTTTAAAATTTGAATATACTGTATACTAAGAGTTAACACAAAATATTTTTGTAATTGTATAACCAATATTTGGTTATTGTTTGGTAAAAAATTGGAAAAACTTTTTTCAGGAAATTAGAAGAACTTTTATTCCCCCCTCACATCAGCCATTGGCTCACTTGAAATCTTCCTGTTTCTAGTATTAGTAATTCTACATAATCACTATTCTGATTGTGATAGGTAGAGTCACAGGTTATTAAGCATAAAAAGGATTTTTTAAATCTCTAAATCAGTTCATTTAAATATGTTTTTCAGGTATTTTACAACATAATAACTTAGAAACTTGCTACAAATGCAGATTTGTAGAGCAGATCCTAAATCTAATAAATCAGAATCTTGGCGTGGCACTTGTCAACATTACCCCCAGATGATTTACAGGCACAGTAAAGCTGGAGAATTATTGACCTAGTTAAACAACAACAAAGATAATTTAGCAGAAAAATTACTTATAGTATCATCTATTAAAGATTAATCTCTTAAATTTACGTTATTCCTGAGGTTATCTTTTTTTCAGTCTTAGCAGGGCAATATTATCTAAGCATTCCCAGTATATGTCAAATCATGTTCTTAAAAGCTTAGATGATAAAATAGGTCACAACAAGTACAGCATTAACCTACATTAAAATCCTGGATTAGGTAGCATGTAGGAAAGAACAAGGTGACAATTTCAGCTAGGGCTCACAAAATGACCACTTATGCCTGTATACATTCCAATTTGGTCACCAAAACCCAGGAGACATATGTTAAACCAAATACGTACTGAGTATCAAAAAAGCAAGATCCCAATTCAAAGAGGTGGAAAAGTGAATTTAGTAATCTTTGCCATACATCTACATAAGTTTAGTTTTATATATTCCTACATTTTAACAATCAAAATTAAAAGTATGTGCATTTGAACTATGGAATTAGATTTGCCCAGGTCCTTAGAGGATTACAGACTCTTTGAGCTGTAATGTGGAAATGATTTTTGATTTGACTGAAGAAGTAATCCTCTTTTACTTAACCAGGCTCATTCATAATACCTTCAGTGTGACTATACTGAGAAAATCAGTCAAAGAAAACTAGAGGAGAGGGAAATCATATATTTTCATTCATAAACTAAGAAAGCTAGAAGCAAATATGCTCTTGAGAAAATACTTTGAAAGTAAATAAGTAAATATTTGTCATTAAAACATATAGGATTATTTCTTTAAAAGGGTGTAACAAAAAGTGTATAGGCTTATTTTATAAATAGAATCATTTTTCATGAAGGAAGACTCAAGAGCTATGCCATAAATTGTTCTGAAAACCTAAGGAACCCTGCATGCCCTTCTAATCGATCCTGATTGTGAACAGGGTTAGGTACATGAATTTTTAAAGCAGAGTAAACATTTGAAGGTATCTGTGAACATCTATACTCATATTTGGCAGAAAGTCACTTATGCTGACATTTTCATATTCTAAGCAAAGGGTGTTAAATCTCATTTCCCAAATCATTTTGGAAAAACCAGAAAAGGAAATCAAATGGGAGCCTGGAAGCTCAAAAATGAATAGAAAGAGCTTACCTAAAATAACTAAACTCAGAAAGTTCTTTAATATACGTATCCAATATACTGACAGGGAGGCCTAAAATAGGTCCTAAAATTTGCTAATTAAAGGACTGTATCCCCTAGTGTGGGGGCTATGGGTAGATTAGATAGGTAGTTAATCTAATTGATAATTTGTCAAAAATTGGTTTTGGCCAACATAAATTTCTCCTTAATCATGAGTTAATGTGATTAATTACAAAGGTAAAGTATTATGTCTAAAATGTTACTATGATATATAAACCCTAATGTAATATATCCACTGTTTCATTTTTAGCAAGGAGTTGATTTATTTAGTAGTTTAGGGTATACCCAAGTAAATCTTCAAAAGTGGAATGATACATGGACATTAAGAGCTTGACCACCACCTCTAATGGTTACTACACCTTTGATCAGTACTTCTCAAACTGTATTCTGCATAAGAATCACGTGAGGATTATTAAAACAGACTGCTGAGCCCTTCCTCAGAAGGGGTCTGTAGGGGTTTGGCCTGATATGCATGTCTAACAAGCTGCCAGGAGATGCTGATGCTGCTGGTGTAAGGTAATGTTGAGTAGCAGAGCTAAAGATGGCATCTAGGCCAAAGTGGGAGAAAGCCTAGAAAATAAATGTACCCAAACTTAAAACTTTACCTAAAGGTATCCACAATCTAGGCTTCAGATATACTTCTTAAAGCATCTTAATCCCAATATTCTTAACATCTAATTGTAGTTGTGATGGCTACGTACACCGCAGAATGCATTGGGATAAAGAATTTCTAAAGTAACCAGATCTCAAATTACAAGACTTTGCAGCAAAACTTAAATTGCCTTAATGAGCAAATCAATAAATTAAATTATATAAATTTTGGCAAGGTGATTTTAACTAATATTTTAAGTAAACATTATAATGATGAGACAAAACACATGTATGTTACTTATTACATACAATTATTATTTAAACAATACAAAAGTGATTTAACTTTAATTATTAAATTTTTCAGATTAGTCACTTAAAAGAATCACAATGTATCTTAAACGATGTTGGTGATCTACTTTAACTCTTGAAAAGGGCAGCACCATGCTAAATGTCAGAGCCTGAGGTTCTAGTTCAACTTTTCTATTCCTAATTTTGAGAAACATGATCTTTTTGTGTTTGGTGTCCACATTAATTGGTCTCTAAGGGTCTTTCCAGTTTAAGTTCTGAAATGGCTCCTTCAAACCTGCAGTTATATTTACCTTTAAGAAAAATGCTTCATGGCTCTTTTCGTTAAAAGTCATTCAAAATGTATCTTTAAAAAATTAACTATTAGCTGTTTTCTATTAAGCAACTATTCAGCTTTCAAGACTCCATGTGGAGCTGTCTGCATTAGGAAATGAAGGTTATTTTATAGCACATTAAACTTGAGTGCTCTAAGTAATGAGGATTATTTTCTATTTCCCAAGTTGAAAGAAAAGTTTTTTGTATGAGTGACATGAAATTGAACTTATTACACATAATTATAAATGAAATACCTGGTCACGATTTAAAGTTTTGACTTTGGAAAAAGAAAACAACACACCTAAGCATAAAGCAAAATATTTAAAGAACTCCATTGTGAGTATTTGAATCTAAAGGAAGTACTGAATGTTATAACATTCTAACCAACAATGGGAATTTATTCAGTGTATCTTTTGCCAGGACTTTCTTAAACATGACAATTATCAAAAATCGTCATAATAGAAAATAACACCAATGAATTATATCATATATTATTTTACTATAGAATATTTGTATTTCTGTTTCTATGCTATATTTCATAAATTAAAATGAAGAATTCCAGAGTGCAGAATCCCAGAACATCAGGAGATAATTAGCCTATAAAACTGTACTTTGTAAATATATCTAAAGTAAGAAGACATTTATCATTATACAAAAAAAATTATTCCACTTAAGTAACTGGTAATATGACATCTAGAAAGAAAAATGCCAGATGTGGTTCCAAGTTCAGGTTGTTTTTTGTTTTGTTCTGCAAAGTCTAGCCTATTTGAAATGTTTTAAGTTCTTTTAAATACATTTGTCTATTCACTAAAATCAGGTGAAAACCTCTAAACTCTACCTTTTTTCGTGACAGCCCATATTTTGCCATGTGAACTTTTACATCTTTTTAGCCAATCATCGTAGGATTTTTTCTTTCCATATATATTTTTCTTTCAATATATAAAGGCATAGGTCAAACTTGGTCATTTTATACTAGTTCCCTACCAATTTTTGTGACCAAAATTAGAAGTCCTTAAGTAAACTCAAATAAGCAAAAAGTTTTCCTCCAGATTTTGTTTCTCTACAGAGTAGATTCTTTGGGGAATTTCTAAAATTCTTTTTAGGTTTCCATATCTTATTTCTTGCTCACAACTCTCCAAGGGATAGTCCCTTTCACAGTGAGAGAATCATCACCATATTATTATCATAGAATAAAGCATGGTCTTACATGTTGAAAAATGCTAACCAATCTTATTTCAATATGTTTCTATTACAAAAGAAGGAGCCTGAGTTAATAAGAAATTCTTCCTAATCTCTTAACATGATTTCTATGAACTGAAATACTCTCAATATTATCTCTGTTCCTGAAGACACACTTAGTTATATGACTTTAATAGTTTGATCTGTTAAATTGGACATATATACAAAATATAAAAAAGAAATAACTCAAAAGTTGTAGAATACATTAATGCTTGCATATAATTTGTATCAAAACCATGAAAGACTGGTTAAACTGGTTATCCAGTAATCTGACAAAACAGTTACTGTTCTTGCATATCTTTCAAATAAATTCTGGACTATAGGAAAACACGAATCTTCCAAATTTTTGGAAATTTCATTTTAGTCTTCATTACAATGCTTAGGAAGATTCATATTGGGGAATTTCTACATATTTTATTAATTGTGACAACCTAATCATTCATGAAGTTGGACTTCTACTATCTCTCAGGGCAAAACAAACATACATGCAAACATAAATAGTTCTTACTCTTTTTTCAATAACTTAAACACTGTCATGGGCCCCTTTTTGCTCAGGGTAAGGGTTATAAGGTAGAATCTACAGAAAACAGCAACAACAAAAATATTCTAGTCCTAGGAGCACAGAAATTTTAAAACTTGCTTTTCTAAGCAAATTAATGTGGGGCTTTCTAATATATGACATTATTATGTGACTAGAGGATAACTTAAAAATTTTAATACAGCAATACTTCGGTATCAAAATAAAAAGAATAAAGAATTTTAAATCTTTCAACTATAGATATTTAATATTTTATTCAGAGAAGGCCTCAATTCATTAAACAGTTCTATTAATATCGACATAGGCGAAAGATCAACACAAATAAAAAAATTTCAATCCATCTTTTTACATAATGTAAGTTCATGGAGCTCATTTAAGAAATCTATGATTTTTCTTTCCATGCATGCCCTTTGAAATAGGTCATGGCTTTATTCCAATTTAGAAAACTTCTCTGGAACTCCTAATTCATGACATAAAGCTATCATTTGTAAAATTAATCTCTAAATAATCCACTAAAGCATGGTTTCCCAAATTTGATTGGATTTTTCAAAATCATGTAATTATTACATTGAATTTTAGATCATAAAACAGGAAAGATTGTCATTCAGCTTGTTTCAGACTTCTGCTTTCAAATGGATAAGGTATAACTATACCCATCTCCTTGCACATTTAGGCCAGTGAGGCAAAATTTCAAAGGATGTAGGAGAATGCTTTTTCCCTATAGGTTATAATCAGCAACATCCCAGCATCAACTTCCTTCATGCAGGGTAATAAGACAATTCATAAATCTAAAAATGCACAGAATGTTTAAACCTCTGTTGAGTTCAATTTTATACTCATAAATTCATTTATATCTATTTTCTGATTACTACACAAAAATACTATTAGAGTGCGAAAAATAGCAATTATACTCTCAAGTTATTGAGTTTTAAATTATCTCTATTTTGTGCCTATTAAATAATGAACTTTTTTTTTTTTTTTTTTTTGGATAGTTTTCTTGGAAGGATATTTCTGAAAGATCTAGGAATGTAGTATTTCTCGTCCAAAACAAGTCTGATTTATTTCTAATACATGATCAAACTTTTCACTAAATTTCACTACAATCATTTTCAATTAGTACAGTATAAAAGATTCACTCAAAATTTTGTTCCTTTTAATATTTGCACGCAAAATCTGAGTGTTCGGAGAATGGAACAAGAACGACTGTATTTTTTATGATTTATTTAATACATAAGATACTGTCTTTTTTTCTGGAACACATTCCCTTATTAATAGAAGCTTTCTTGGTACAATGCTCATATTAAAACTATCTTCAAAGGGATAAGTAATCTGTGCAGGAGTGTCTGGCTGGCACACGGGTGAGAATAACAATCTAGGCTCTGAAACATATATATGCTTAACAACGTTAAAAGAAATGTCCCCCGAAATGGGCATAGTTTACATTCCAGTGATAGTTCACATATATAAATGTTGGTTTCTAGTGAGCCTTGTAACAATCAGTTGTGTGACTCCGAAACTCAGGGGATTAGCCCATTAGGCACCGTCGTGTGCAAAGCCCGTAGGACGCACGGAACCCCAGCCTGCGACCGCAGGGCCGTCAAAGGCGTCCCCACACGACGCCACAGCAATTCAAGAATCACCCCCTTCAGCCCTGCGCTAGCCCAGGTCTCACACCCAAAGGCCTCACCGGCTCCTTACCTGCAGGAGGAGGTGGCTGCAGCTGCGGACAGCGGAAGGTGCTGAAGCAGGCGGCGGGAGTGCGAGCGCCGCCCGCGCCTGGTCCCGCCCCGCCCTCCCTGCCTCTGGCTAGGAGCTCCCGGGGGCGGGGCGGCCCGGCACGCGAGTTCCGAGGGGCGGGGAGGTGGCCTCCGCACACCCCACTGTGGCGCCGGGTTGGAGAGGGCCGCTCTCCAGGGCCCGCCCCGGAGATCCACGTGACAACCCTGCAGGTCGCTGATTGGAGCTTCTGGGAGAGAGAGGCGGAAGCGACTCCTGATCTCTGGAGACTTGGCTGAGGGTGAGGCGGTTACCTGGCAACGCCTCGGCTGTGCGGAAGACGTGGTTCCCTGGCATCAGGACTAGGCTTCAGACCGAGGGTCTTCAGTGACGTTAAAAGTGGATGAAAACTATGAATCACCAGCGATCTCACTACCTAATATTCCATACCGAGTCTGTATTTTCTAGGAAAATTCTACTATACAATGGACAAATCATCCTTTCTCCTTTCTGGGGATCCTGGAGGAGGCAGTTGAGCCTCCTTCGGAGGCGAGGCTGAACTCGTATTGAACCATCACTGCCTGGAATGCGAGTGCAGGATGCTGTCCCTCGGGGGCTTCTTATTGTCTGTCCTACTGGGCTCAAGGAGGTCTGTGGGGAACCTCTGTGGATGAGATCGTTTCTGTTATTCAGGGTGTTTGTAGTTAATATCTGTTCACAGCGTGCAAGACTGACATTTCCCCTGTGCAATGTGGTTGAATGGAAATACTTGATACTGTCATTGATGCTGGATTCTTTATATCTGAAATCTCACTACCAACCGACTTTATCTAACACAGCAGAGAAAATAGGCGTTCATACACAGGGAATACAGTGTACTTAATAACATTTATCTAGTTTTAATTGTATGCCAGGTTTTATGTAATTTTAAATTAATGGTCTTCCTTAACCAAGGAAATGTCCTGGACATGATCCTACCTTCCTCTGCAGTCTGTGGAGGATTTTTCTCATTTTTTCCCAAGTGTATTCTCTGTGGAGACTATTCCCTGTACCAGCACTTATCCTCGTTTGTACATTAAAATTTACTTAAAAGTTGACTGCACACAAACAATAAACTTGTTAAAACGTACCATCAGCACTTATAATTCTGTGCCCAGCATTTCAACAGTCTAAGAAATAACAAGACTTCAATAAATGTTTGATGGGTGAATAAGTAAATATATCAGCACAAAGTCTACCAGAGAAAGTTCAAGGACAAGTATAATCCAATGTGTTAAATTCTAAAATAGTATAATATGAAAAAAAAGTACTATGAGATAAGCAGGTGAGGGAGGGAGGAATAAATTTTTCCTCCTTGGATATTCAGGGAAACTTTCATTCACAGTGGTATCTGAACAGTGATATAATAAATAAATAGGATTTCACTTGATAGAAAAGGAAAAAGAACACACTATGCAGCAAGAACAGCCTTGCCAAAAGCACAAAGAGGGGAAATACATAAGTGATTTGATTGATTCTGACTTGATTTCTGTGGAGGAGGTGAGGGTGAGTATCCAAAAATAGGAAGGGGGATAGAAACTGATGAAAGATTAAACTAGAAAAATAAGAAAACCAATTTGGGGAAGACACAGAATTCTATATTTAGGTCAAACTTCAACCTCTAACAAAGGGGAGCCATTGAAGTAAGTAAAATCAGGACTTTCACTTGAGGAAAGATATCGTGGATATGGAGGCACATCAGGGTGCAGAGAGATGAAAGGCATGACCAGTTAGGAGAAAAGTTAAAGTTCTTGGACAAAAGATGCTTTCAGTCTGAATTAAGACAAGGAAAATAAGAATGATCTAAAAGGAAGATTAAGAAACATCTCTGTGGAAATACACCACAACCTTCATTTACAATTGATATTTTCTAATTACAGAGTTGAGTAGTCCGTTATATGGACCTAAAGAGAAAAACTCCAGTTAAGAACATACAACCAAATGAGACATTTGAAACAATCTAGTTGTGCGCTCACAAAGTAAAGATGAAGAAGGTCTTGAGGCCCAGAAAATTGTATAATTTTGTGTGTGTATCGGGTTGTATTTGTAGCAGAATTGGTATCACAATCCCGGTCTTTCAGTACTTTTATTCCCTTACCAGGATTTATTTTATTAGCTTTAAACACAATATTTTGACAATTGCAACTACAGTTAGCTCAAGAAAAATGATATGACCTAATTTCTAAAGAAAAGACTTCTTCACTCTGATTTTCATCATTTTATTCAACAAATATTTAATGTGAAGTTTTCATATCACAAGGAACAAAGTGTCAGTCATCCAAGCCAATAGTTTTCGGACAATCATTAGTTCTTAACACTTCAAGTACAAGGAGTTCTTCATGATTAAATTGAAAAGCAGAGTGATTAGAGGAACCAAATGGTGTTAGTCAATTCATCTTCAAGACTAGGCTTGTTCTGTAAGAGCAGTGACTTCACAAATGTGTTTGATGTAATTTAACATGACAAATACCTTTTTAGTGACTATTTTAAATAACAAAACAAACCAGGGAAAACTTAAGATTACGTTTAGGAAAACTTAACCAAAAGAACTTTAGATCACCTAACTGAAATCTCCCCCTTTCACTATTTCTAATGTAAAGCAATATGACAAAAACATCCAATTGATGTACACTAACTATATAGAATTCTAAATACTTTAAAATTTACAGTATATAAAAACACTTTTAAAACTGAATTGTGTTCAATAGATATATAATCTATATCCATAATATTGACTACTAAGTTTAAATACATTAAATATATAAAAATTAACATTTCTCTTATTAGGAAATATATTAAATTTTATTACTCTTTGGCCTTTTCTTGAGGTGCCAAAAAGGCTTAAATTAACCAATAGTTTCAGAGTATTTGAGGTTTTTATCCCTGGAACACTATTGATTTCTTTATTTCTTTAAGTTATGAAATATTTAAATAGAAAAGCACACAGTATTGCAATGAACAATTTCCAATGAACAATTGTATTTAGCAAATTTAATTCTTCTGCCATGTTTTTTTTAATTTAAAAAAAATTATAGAATGAACTAGTTCTTATTTTCTCTTGACAATCTATTGCCCTCTCATTTTATCCAAATGTAACTAATCTAAAACATATCATATTCTAAAATTTGCATATTTCCTTTTGTTAGTTTTAAAATTTTATACATGTTTGTATATGTAGATATAATTTATTCATTTTAAATGATATATATCTCATATTAGAAATATAATATATATCATCACAGGTATATATTTACCTATTGATGAAAATTTAGTTGGGTAGACTTTTCCAAATTACAAAATGTAGCTAGCCTCCTTGTATGTACCGTGTCTATGAGTTTTTCGGATTATAAAGTGAAATTCATGGTTAATTATACATCTGCATCTGTAAGTATAATCACTATTACCAAATTGCTCTTCATTTATATTGCAACCAGTAATGCATGAGTGTTTTTCAATATTTTCACCAACACCGTATTTTCAGTTTTTCCAATCTAATGGATGGACAAGACTTCTCCATGTGTTCTAAATTTGTATTTCCCGAATTTGTTGAAACAGAACACCTTTTCATGTTTATAAATTGATGTTTGTTTTCTTTATTTTTTTCAAAATTTCCTTATTGATTTGTAGTTTGTAACTTATTCAGGTGTTAATCCTTGTTAGATATATCCATTGCAAACCTCTTCAAATCTTCAGTTGTGAAAGTTCAATCATTATTCATTTGAATATTTATTCTATTTTCCATTTCTAAAATTTAAAATGGACCTCCAATAGAATTGCTAAATCTATTATCATGTCATCACTTTTCTTTAATTTCTTTGTCCTTTCGTGTTGAATTCTGTATGAACTCTATGATTCCCTCAGCACTATATTCCAATTTATTAAATTGTTTGAGTGGTTCAAAGCACTGATCCTGCTCAAGGATCATTTCTCTGCATGTGCTATCATCTCCCTTGCCTTCTGCAGATCGGAATCCAACAGATTTATAGTTTTAGCCCTAACTCATCAAGTCTGAGTGAAACTAAAAAATTTGTATATAATTTCTCAAAATTATGATTCCCTAACATACCTGAAATGTTGATTTAGGCCTAGGAGAATGTTTGTATATGTTCACATAAAAATTCCATATGAATTGAGAGGGTTCACTCTCTGAAAACTCATCAAGGATACAGTGACCCTAATTTACAACTTCCAACTGTATTGGCCCATTTCTGTGACACTTCTCCGCACAACTAACAATGCCTACCCTTTGACAAAATATCCATTTTCCCGAACACACTCTTTTCTCTTTGACTCACTTTAGCTCCTTATTGCCTTTTTCTTTTCCTGTTCAATTTACTTTATGTATATAGTAGTAAAGAATGTAAGCAAAAAATAATCAACAGTTTCAGCACTACTATTAAAACACCAATAACCAGGACAGAAGCAGATCTCAAACAGATCAGCAAGCTTTCCTTTATTCTGCCACTAAATCAATCAGGCAGTGAAAGGGCTCACTTTCTGTGTATGAAAATGGCCCCCACATTACCAAAGAAGTCTGAGTTTTATAGTTCACGATGAGGGTGAATTAATCATTGGAAACTGCGGATGTGCCAATTGGACAGTTGGGGAACTAGATTTGCAGGTTAAAATTTTAACTCAGGAAGGCAGTTGTAAGAAGTTCAAAACTCATTGTTACTGAGAGAGAGATAGGAGCTCAGATCCAGAGGGATGAATATTCAATTCCTGCCCATTGCCTTTCTTCTTCTTCTGGGATCCATTGTTTTCCAGAGCTTCACTATTTGCTTTTCTTCTTCCAGGACTCATGGGCAATGGGAAAGGGTAAAATTTTGGGACCCAGCATTTCAGTATCCACCTCCTATCTTCAAGGCTCATCGTTCCTGGAAAAGGAATTACTAGGTTTAATGCTTGGCTAATTTCTCTCCTTCCTTCCTCTGAGCTACATGGTCTTTCCGTTTTTCCTGGGGGCTGTCTTGTAAGAATATTATTTTCCATAACCCTTGAAAGAGTGTGGTGTTTTCTCTAAATAGTCTTTTGAAACTGTACCAACTTGAGAAAGACAATTTTTCAGGATTGTCGAAATAATTGTTAAACATAACCATCATTAAGGAAAATGTGGTATATATACATAATCAAATATTAGCCATAAGAATGAAATTATGGTATTTGCCAGTAAATGGATGGAACTGGAGATTATTATGTTAAGTGAAATAATCCAGTCCCAAAAAACCAAAGACTGAATGTTCTCTGTGATGTGTGTATGCTAACACACAAGGGTGAGGGGGTTGAGAGGGAAGAATAGAAGTTCATTGGATTAGACAAAGGGGAATGAAGGGAAGGGAGAGGAGACAGGAATAGGAACAGCAGTAGAATGAATCAAACTTAACTTTCCTGTGTTCACATATGAATGCATGACCAGCGTAACTCTACATCATGTACAACCACAAGAATGGGAAGTTATACTTCATATATGTGTAACATATCTAAATATAGCCTACTTTCATGTATAACTCAAAAGAATAAATAAAAAATTTTTAAAAATAGCCATCACTAAAATTAAATTATATAGACATAATTAAATCAGATGAAAACAAAATACTCAAAACTTAACAATTCTTTTTTGTTTTATAAAAATGTTTATATTAATGTATTTTAGTTATACATAATAATGGTGCTCATTTTGACATAATTACACATGCATGGGATATATTTTGCTCCACTTCATTCCCGATACTTCCTTTTCCCTTGCCTCCCCCCTCCACCTGTTCCCCTTCCTCTAAACCACTGGTCCCTTGTTCAGTGATGTCATATTTGTACTTGAAAATGGTGATAGTGAGTTTATTTACACCTTGAAATTTAGCAAATTCTACAAATGAGGACATAATTTAGCTACTAGCAATAATTAAAATGAAACAGAGCTGGGCGTGGCAGCACATGCTGGAAATCCCAGTGGCTCTGATGATCCAGGCAGGAGAATATAAGTTTGAGGCCAGCCTTCACAACCTAGAGAGACCCTGTCTCAAAATGAAAAGATTTTAGAAAGGGCTGGGGATGTAGCTCAGCATTAGAGCATCCCAGGGTTCAATTCCCAGTACCAGGACTTGTGGGAGGCAGGGGACAGAAAAAAAAAAAAAAAAAAAAAAAAAAAAAAAAAAAAATAAAAAATCCAGTTCCCCAGTCACAGTAGTTATTTCAAGTATTCAGTAATCATCTGTGGCTAAGCAGTTACTGTATTAAATAACAGATAATAAACATTTTCATTATTGCTAAAGTTTTACTGGTAAGTTCTGGTTAGTTCAGAAGTCAGAAAACTTTCTCTCCAAAGAGGTAGATAGTAGATATTCTAGGTTTTGCAAACCATTCCATCTCTATCACAACTACTCAATTCTGTTGCGACAAGAACTGTATCTAGTGTGAAAGCTAGACAACACATAAATGAATGAATGTGGCTGTGTCCCCCAAAAAAATCTTCTTAAAAAAATAAGAGGCAAACTGTATTTGACTTAAGGTCTGTAGTTTGCCAGTGACTTGTCTAAATTTAAGAAAATGATGGAGAAAAGAGTAATGCAATTTAGAAGTGTGTTACACTGTGAAAGCACAAAAAATTGAGGAACTATGCTTCTAACATCCCCAAACTATCATCTAATTCTGCAAAGTATTTGCTAAGTGAACAAGTGAAATTTCTATACATGCCTTCATTATTTCAGTTTCTTACTCATTAACATAAACAAAAATATCAATCAACATCCATTTCAGTATTATATTCATTTTCACCTACAACCATAAGTTGTCTACAAGTAAAGAGTTTTTTAAGCAAAAATTAATGAAAACATTCTTTGAAAATTAATAAGCTATAAGGAATATAAAACAAAAAGCATGCATACTGTATTTTCATATATAAAGTGTGCACACTTTATATATAAAAATAATACCTTGTGGACTTACATGCATGATATTTTTTCAGAGAGCTGACTGGTAAATATTTACCAGCACTTTATTATGAAGTAATTAAATACAACAAAGGAATGCATTATAAATCTTGGTGTTTCTAAAACCAATTGTGGATCCATCTACTAATCATTTATCTGCAAATCTGTCTGTCTGCCTGTCATGGCCTTGAAAATTGCCACTTTTCTGCAGTTGTGAGGAGCGTAAAAAACAGCCTTAGCTGCTGTGCTCAGAATACACTACCATGATGTTTGTGACAAAATGACAGCATAAATTTCATCTTGATAATTTTTTTGACTTTGGAGAACTATTAATTTTTCATAGTTAATATTCAAAAATCCCAAGGCCATATAATAAAATTAAAAGTTATGGGAATACATTTCTCTGAAAAAACTTGGAAAATCATATTTGAACATATATTTATATTGAATATTGAAATTTAATAGAAACAATGGCAAAATTAATTCTTATTTACATGGACAGCCACCTGAGCTTATGCTCTTAATTTGACTCTGTTCATCATAATAATATGGTTTCAGTTTATCATATCCCAAGTATTTATACATGTATTTGATTGTTTATATGGGGGGTATAAGGTAGAGGCAAATTTTATCTGAGATAGATATTATAACTTCTTAGATCTCAAACTCTCTAATATGGGCATTCATTCTCTCCCTGTGTGTATGTGTGTGTGTGTAATGAGGTACTTAAAATGTATTAAACTCATAAACTATATTCAATACACTGAGACAGCAGCACATTAAGCCCAGGTAACAGCAAAGTTCAGATTTCTGGTTCTAGAAAATATGCCTTAGGCCACCTTGCTGTGAAAACAAAGGTAAGATGTTGCTATGAATGGGAGTCTCATGTGGAGCAATCTGTTGAAAACATTTCAGAAGACTTTGAGTCCCTAAAATAAGGCTTTTTGTTTTGTTTTGCTTCAACTTTGACTCTTGGCACTTATTTTTATTTCCAAGTTTAAATCTTTTGTTAATAGCAGGTTGAATAGCAGTTAATTGCTCACTTGCTTTTAAAAGCCTTTGGTCATAAACAATTTTAAGTAACAATTACAAGTAAAATCCTTGCCTTCATAAAATCTTGCTCAGAGCATGGCCAAATTCCCTTTGGCTATGCTTCTTGAGAGCAGTTATAAAACTAAACCTCAGAGGGTTTCCTCTGTGTACGGTATTCCCAACTCATAGAAATCTTGCCAAAAAAGGAAAAGTAAAAAGAAAAGAAAAACACTTCAGTATATATTGTTACAAAAATTATGAAAGCAGTGCAGCTTACTGTGTTTTTCTACTGACAAAATGATAGATGGATTTTATAACCTTGAAATTTTCAAGGAGTTCTACAGTTTAAATTAATAAACTACAAAATGTCTTTGTTTTTTTGTATATTGTTTGTCCACACCAGCTAGTTCTAGTTGCAATGTTACCATAACTTCACTATTTTTTATTCATCATGGTTGTTTTTGTTGTTTGTCTTTCAGTATGAATGAGAAATAAGCACTTGATCCAAATTATTTTCTGAAGAAGTTAAAATTAAAATTGAATATTTTTTTTTCTCAAAAGGAGGAATAAGTAAATAACTATATAAGCAAGGAATTCAGTAAATATCTAATTTTGACCACTCATATAAGTTTCTTTCTTAAATGAATGTTAAAAATTTTAACTTTGCATTTGATAAATTAATAAGATGGCTATATTTAGCTTTTAAAGACTTCGAATTGAATAATATTTTATTTTTAAATTGAAGCTTAGAGGGTGATCATGAGACAAGATCCTTAGGGATTGATTTATATGTCCAACTCTTTAATTGCTAGAGCATTTTAGTGTAATTGTTTTTGTTGTGCAAAGGTACTTTTCCCAATAGTTCATGAAAACAATGGATAAATTTTGATTTCTTGTTCAACTGATATACCATTTCCCAAGTTATAAGTCTTTTATGCCTACATGAGGGAATCCAGCAAATGTTATAAGCAGATCAAGGGGAAAAAAAACCTCATAAATCCATATGGTATTTGAGGAAATATTAAGATGAATTTTAAATGGTGGCAAAACTGTCTTTTGGGAAGAGGGGAAGAAGTCAATTAAATCTTTACCATATAAGACAGAATTTACATATCCATCACTTACCTAAGACTGAGAAATAAAATTGATCAAATTATGTTTTGTGCATGAATTAATATATCACAATGAATCCCACTATTATGTATAATTATAATACAGCAATTTAATTAACTATTAATAAATAATAATAATTACAATAACGTGCAAGGTGAAGAACTGCTCACAGACAACGGACAAGCTAGAATCAGCCAGTCAGAACAGTGCACTTCAGTCGCCTAGAAATCCACTCTTTCTCCAACAGTTTGAGGTGGTATTTGAGGAGCTAGCTTTGGTCACAGCACAGTCATTGAGGTGGCAAATATGTAAACTCTAAATTTAATTGAATGTGTGTACTCCTAATCAACCTGAGTTCACTGGAGGTAAAAGATAATCTCAGGATATAAATGGACTGAAACAGCATTTGAAGCTTAGCTTAAAATAGCATATTGCCATGATTGTGAACTAGAATCATCTAATAACTATCAAGATTATTAAGAGGATTTTAGTCTGTTTGCCACTACTATTTCAAAATTTTTGTTGTCCAACTTAAAGTGGTTCCTAGCTAAGATTTTTTTTGGAAGGAGAAAGTGAACAGGGAAGAAAGTATTATGATTACTGTCTAAGGAGAAAAGCATGAAACACTTAATGATAAAAAATTGTGGCTCTGTTTGGTTAAGGTGTGGAGTTTAAAAAACAAGAATTCTGATATGATCGAAATAATGTATGGATCATTTTAGCAGGACAATCCTAACTTTCCAACTGCATCTTAAGTGAGCAACAATTTTGAGTTGCCACTAGATGACACTCTTGCTTCCTTAGTAGAGTTAATGTAGCAGTTGATTTTTCTTCTGTTTGGTGGATTTGAAGGAATTGCAAGTTCTGTCGGAACAGGCTTGATTTCAAACACCTTCACTTAATCCTGTTTGCTTGTTCATGAAGTTTTACTCAGATCACCAATCAATTAAAACTTGTTGCTTTTGCAGCCCTGAAATGATATGGCAACATCATTGCTGTGATTCTACTTTGTTACTTGGAGCAAAATCAATGAAACATATGCATTAGCCTTGTTCTCCTCAAGAGTGTCTTGCTACATCTGCAAAGCAGCAGTGATACCTGTCACTGTTAGGGCTTACCTGTCAGTTTTCCTCCCATTGCTTGCCACTCAGATGTGGTCACTGCCTGATATGCACAGACATGGTGCCCCTGATGGGATGCTGCTCCATTTCTGGAAGCAACAGCAAGAGGGTGAACACAGAGCAGCCACGGTTTATTTGATCTTTCTGTCCCTTCCTACTCCTCCAGCGCTACCTAATGCTGAAGTGTACATCAAACTTTCTCAAGGGCTGGTAGAAAGAGGTAATTATAATGTAGAGACAAGCAACTTCAAGTTGCATATCAAATATGTCTTTCATTAGAAGGCAAAACACCAGAGAACTTAAAATTTTGCAGTTTTAGGGCTTTGCTTCAAGAGTACACTGAAGTTCCTAATCTTGATACTCTTTCCTTACTAATCCCTACTCCATACAATTACTTCCTTCTTTCATATTCTTTGGTTAGACTCTCTATCCAGTATCTAGGGAGTCCACCCCTTATCCACAGTCTTCTAGTACTGAGCATGTTGGCATGATACTTTCTTTAGATAGCCTAAGGGGTCACAGAGAAAACAAACACAGGTGCACAACATGCATACTTGGAAGATTCATGAACATCTTTGAAGACAAATAACAATTAGCAGACGCAGCAAAGTGTAAGAAGACTGAAAATTGCTCGGATCATTTCTGGCCAATGTAGATATTATGTTTAGCTTCCAAGTTTACATGATTTGTTTTAAAACAAGGCAACATGTAAAAACCAGATTATTTCACCATAGAACTTCATGATTCCTGCTTTTCTACACAAATCAGAACTATGGGCAATTATGGGCCCTTATTCTAATAGCATCAATCAGCTGGAGCTATGTAGTCATTGACCCTTAAGATGAAGCAAATCACCCTCTTGACAGCCACTATTCCATCTTGTCTTTTTATGCCCCACTACCTTAACCTGTTTACAACATTTGCTTTACTCTAAGCATTTAGGTTTGCAAACTCTAACCTAGTCATATGACTATCTCCAATAGATTTTTGCTTTAAAGCAAAAGTATAAGCCCACTGCTCAGCAACAACTTTCAAAAGGTTCTTCTCTTAGCTTTATGAACAACCTATTGATGTTGCAGCAGAAGCAAAAAAATTTTACCTTATGGTTACATAGCCATAAGTTTTGTGTGATCTTGGATAATTTACTGTTCTTTTGAATGATCACTATTCTCATCTACTAATTGGTATGTCATAGTTTTATTTACCTTTGATTTGGAAATAAATAAAAAATCTTTAAGATTTTAATAAATCTTAAAATGGACTTTAAGAAACAGTCCACTGCATAAAGGACTTCTTGGAAAACATTCTAAATAAGGAAAATTGAAGTTCATGGCCTTGGCCTAATAGTGTCCAGTGTCAATAAGAAGGGATTGCTGCAATTATGAAATTTTAAGTAATTTGAGTATCTTTTGCATTCATGGAAAGAGAATTTATGGAAACCTAAGATATCACTAATTAGTAATGCTGTTTAAACTTGTGGGCTTCACAGTATACATACCACAAAGGCTAAAGCAATATGCCCATTTCAGACTAAATCTCGGTACAACAATCCAAGAAAAGGATGTCAACACATTGATAGAATCAGCCTTTGGCTCAGCACCACTATTTTTGAATGAAGAGGCAGATTAATATCAGCATGGCCATGGCACATTGTGGCTTTATCTTAGGTGCTACCAAGGAGAGCAATTTCAGTGACATATCTTATTGTAACTTTGCTAGTAATTGTAGCAGCAAACACCATTATAGAAAGATGAAGCCAAAGGATGAGAAAAGGAGTATACTAAAAACTCAAGTAATAGTTAAGATGACTACATTCAGTGTTTACAATGAGATGTAATGTAGGCATGCTCTGTCTTGGCATCTCCCGGTAAAGTCATTTCTTCCTGCCAAGCGTTTGAAGTTGTAGGCGGGTTGTATTGAGTATAGTATATTGTTGAGTAGAAAAGCAAAAAACAAAAGTAAAACTTAGTAATCTGCTCTTCTCCTTATCTGATATCCTCACCAACAACTTGTTGGCTATGCTAGTGAGTATGCAGTTTTCTTTGGTTTGAACACCATCCCAGTCTTAGTAATTTTATGACTCTTCATGCAACTTTAAGACTGATATACCTTTGACTTTGTGTGGTATTAAGGATTATAGCTACTGCCATTTGACATGCCTTTCAATATTTGAGAATTCTCTGTGTGGCAAAGCATAGTCTTACCTCCCATTTAACAGAACAAAAAGATTGGTAAGGTTGTTAGACTTCAAGAAATTTGGAATGAATAGTAATATTTAGAACTTGTTAATCTTTTCTTCTTTCATGGGGGTATTGAAGTCAGACACTATAGAAATATTTCTTCTACAGAATGGACAACAGAAACATCTATCCTCATTGGTTAGCAAAGTAGGGGCAAAATCGGGAGGACATTAAGTAGGTGTTTTAAGGGGCAGCAAATGGAAAATGCTGCAGTTTTCTGCGATATGCTTGGAAATGATTGGTTAACGGATTGGCATTGCAAAAATTGCAGCTGTTGTCAGGAGTGACTGTTCCCTTAGTCACCTTTTGAATCATCTTTTAGTCATCTTTTTGTATTAAACCAAAAGGAATAGAATAAAATGTATTTCTCATATTGATTTTCCTGAGACCATCTCTGGAGTTCATTTAGGAATATATTCAGGTTTTCCCACTAATAATTGGTAGAGATTCTAAAATAAAAGTGCTGGAAGACCTAGCTTTGTAAAATTATAATAAATCATAATAAACATAGAGTGGTAAAAACTACATAGAATAACTGCTTGTTTATTTAGAAGAGGTAAAACAAAGTGTGCTGGTTTTAATCAGAGCTGATGTCATGATATCATGTTCATTTACTCATTCTTTTCTTCAAAACCCTTTTGACTAGTGACTATGGTATGGGTCTGTGCTTGGTTCTAAGATAACAAACTCAGGACGACTAATTTCCTGGGCTTAAGAATGTCACAACCTAATGGAAACCCTGAAAAACAGCTCTAACACAATACAGTAAGCATTTTAATAAAATCAGTATGTGGAGTTTAGAAATGAGGAGGGTTGGGGGAGTCAGGGATATCTTCATAGAGAAAATCACTGTCATGTTGAAATTTCATGATTTTCTAAATGTGTTAATGAGATACAAAGACATCTAAGAATAAGGGAAGTGCAAAACAATTTGGTTTCATCTCTGGTTTTTACACAAGCAGAAATGCAAGTCTAATTTCATATCATTAAAATATGAGTCTTATTTCATATAATTTGCTTCATATCATTAGAAAAGTGGTCACGTGGACCCCACAGGTAGCACCCTTACACTAGCCACACCTCTGTGGGTCTTCCTTTCCTAACTCATTTTTTTCCTTCCCTCTCCCCATTCTCATACTGAGAATCTTAGTACTGTAGAAACAAAGATGAATATATTGGTATCCCTAACCTTCTGGAGCGCACATTCTCTCAAAGGAGAAAATGATGTGAACAAAAATGACAGCTTTTTGGAAGCTTTGCCCTTAATTAATATGGCAATCTGGCTTTCATTTGTCAGTTTTCCTGCTTCTTATGTCACTGAAGAGCTACTGGCACAAGGTCTTCTTTTCTATCCCTGCTCTGTAATCAGTGATGCCACTGTTCTATGAATGACCTGCAGTCAGGCCTACCAGTTCATCATCTTCATGTCCATATTTTTCTCTACCACACTCGGCTTCACTCCATGAGGCTTTGGGTTGTCAGTGTTAAAATTGGAACTGTGAAGAGTTTAAGATGTCACCCTACCTGCAAGCTGAAAAATTACCTTGCCACATACACACAGATACAGACTTGAGTATATAGTTCTCTGTGTGTAAATGTGTGTGCCCATGTGAACCATGAAACCATGGTTTCATGGTGCCATGAAACCTCTGGATCTGAGAACACTCCTTTTGTTTACTCACAGAACATCTGTTCTTCATGGCCCAGGTCCCCACAGGAAGATGTGGCAAGAGTCAGATGTACCTGCAGGGGTGAGTAACATAAGAAGGGAACTGAGAACTTGCATTAGAACAGCTGGGGATGGGGCAGAGGAAAAGAAAATGACTTGGATTTTTATTCTAGAATGTAAACAAATCCTCTCTTGGAGGAAAATGGAAAGCCTTTACTCTGGAATGTAAACAACTGTCTCTAAGGAAGATAAGAAAGCCGTCCTTAGATTTAGTGAGCCATAAAATATGAGCAATTGTCTCTGGGGAATAGGACACAGTCTCTAACTTTGTAGTATGTCATTATTTAGAAAGTCCTGACAAAAGAGGAACCTGCAGAAATCCAGGAAAGACTACCTTGCCAAATCAATTCCTGTATAACCTCTAAAATCTATTCTGAGCATCCCATTTTCCAATCAGCTGCTCCAGTTTTCTAGCTCACTTTTTCTAGTACCCAGACTCCAAACATTCTTGTCTTCTTCAAGATGTCTAATTCACTGTGGTGTTTGTTTGTTTTGTTTTTATTCTAGGATTTAAAAAATACGATTGAACCCAACATCTTCTTCATTTCTCTTTTATTTCAGCCTAAATATAATGTCTTGTCATTAACATTGGTCACTTAGAAATATCTTTAATTTATTGTTCTTCTCTCCATCCTAGTAACACCTCAACGACCTTTTCTTTGCACCCAAGTGTTTGAATTTTGTTGGAAAAAAATAAAATCACACAATTGAAATAACTGCTTTCACTTTAATTCCTGACTATAATCCTTACCTAAAAATAAATGTAGCATTTTGCCACAAGACTATAAGCTCCCCTGGTATATAAACCCACTATATTGGTAATTTTTTCTGAGAACTTGATAGCTCCCAACCCACCTACAGTGAGACCATAGTTACCCAGGTGTGATAGTTAATTTTAGGTGCCTACTTGACTGGATTAAGGGATACATAAATAATTGGTGAAGCATTATTTCAGTGTTTCCAGAGAAGACTGATGTGGGTGTCTGACAACTGAGTGGGGAAGATCTATTCTTGATGTTGGTAAGCACCAGCCAATCAGCTGGGGGACTTGGGTAGAAAAGGAAAGAAGATGAAAGTGAGTTTTCTCTTCCTCCTGGAACTGGAACCCCCTTCTTCTGCCCTTGGACACCAGAACTCCAGCTTCTATAGCCTTTCTTAGCATGTACCATTGCCCCCACCACCCCTCTGGTTTCTGAGGCCTTTGGACTCAGACTGGGATTTATACTATTAGCTTCCCTGGTTCTGAGGCCCTGGGACTTGGAATGAACCATGTTACTGGACTCCTCAGTTCCCCAGCTTGCAGACTAAGCTATCATGGGACTTAGCCTCTCTGTGAGTCAAGTCCTTTTTGTCTGTCTGCCTGTCTGCCTTCCTATCTATCTATATATCTCCTATGGGTTGTTTCTCTGGGGAACTCTGACTAATAAACCATAACAAGGCTCCTGAATCTAGACTCTTCCATTTTCAGGCCAATTGCAGTTTGATTTTTTCTACCAGCTCAATCTATTCTTGGTTGCACTAATGCTATTTTATTTCTGGCTGTTTTTAAGGCATCAATACTGTATTTGACTATAAATTTAATTCTTCTTCTTTTTTTTTTTTTTTATCACATAAGGTAGTTTATTAAGCAAACAAAGTGTCTCCCTGCAAGGTAAGAGAGAAAAAGAGAGGAAAAGAGAAAGGGCGCATACTAGAGAGAGTGGAAAAGCAAGCAGGAGAGAGAAAGAAAGTGAGTAGGAGAGAAAAGCATGAGAAAAAGATGGCGGGGAAGCTATCCTTAAGCAGTTGAATTCTGCCGGGCTAACAGGGGACCAATAATGGAGAAGGATACTTGCAAGCTGACTGATGAACCAATAGCTAGCCAGATGTTCACAGATTGACAAGTAGTTGGGAGGTGGGGAAATGGTGGCAGCAGAAAGGGTGGGGAGAGCAGCTTTCAGACTGACAAGCTAGGTTGTGATGCAATGTAAAGGGCAAGGGAGCAGCTTTGTACTACATTCTCCCATTTCTGTTTTTATAAGAAAATATTTTGTTCTTTAGTTCTTTCCTGCCTTCTCTCTCCTTTCTGCCTAAGTGACTAGGGCTGGTTTTGCAGGTGAGATGTAAAAAGTCCATTCTCCCAGGGGCAGTCTTCAATTTCCAGACTTCCAGAGGCAGATGGCTTTCATGGACTTCATTTCCTCGATTTGACTGATCCCCTATTTCTACACTAACTGCCTATCTCCAGTTCTGGCTTCATTCACCCCTCTAATTTTAGGAACTCCTTTACTGCTGTAGGGAAAGGGGGGTGATGACCACTCTGGCTTCTTTGAGCTGGAGAGGGCAGCGTGGGGCAAGCAGTTTGGAGTTTCCTTTTTAGAAATCAGGTTAATCGAGGCGTCCATGGTAGAAGTCTGGTTGGGGAAGAGCAGGTTGTAAAGGCATCTGGGGATGGGTGCTTCTGTGAGAGAAGAACAAAAATACATGAGTACTGAAATGAGATTAATACAATATAAATGTTGCACAATCTGGAACATGCCAATGAATATCATAAAGATGACGGAAGTCAATAATTCCTCACCAGGGCGTGGAAGAACTGAGAAGTTGTTCCCATAACAAGGCCTAGCAAAGGCTGGAGAGGACAAGGTCTTTATTTGGGAACTTTAACATTGTCCAGGTTATCAGGAATGTAAACACAACATGTAGTAGAGATTTCTATATTTCTGTTACTAGCAAACATAGATTAAGCCTACCTGTGTCTGTAGGTCTTAAACTGACTAAAACTTCTGACTCTGGCAGTTTCTCTTGAAACTGAACTTGAGTTATCAGGCATATTTGCATAAGAATCTCTCTTTTGTAGCTTTTAGTCTTTATTCTAGTGGGCTAACACAAGTGGACATCTTAAGTTACATTTAACTATTATTTCCTTTAAATGCCCAAGAATGGCTATATTTTGGTTTTAATTATTTTGCTAGGTCTCTAAGATCAAGCTGGTCAAAGTGACCTGTTCCTGTCTGTTAAAGAGTCAGCTGAGTTCCCACAGGGGTCACTCATAGAGAACTTAAGGGCAGCTTCTTAACTTTAGTGTCATCCATTAGGCAGGGTCTCCTCCATGAGGTGGCTTTCCTTGAAAGCACCAGGGATGTCTCCCTTTTTCCTTGACCCTTCTCTGCAGTAGGTGCACTGATTGGCTTTTCGTCCTCTAGTGGCCTCATCAATCTCCCTGATCAGGAGGTTGTGTGACCCAGAGTTTCAAAGCTCTTTAGAAAAGTCCTCTTGTTCCCTGGATTCAGGCTGACTGAGGGCAAGACCCAAATAGTGGCTTTTCTTGGCCACTGTATTTAATCTCAATGTCTAATTTTGATCTTAACCATCCAGCAAGCCAGTCTCACCAGTCATAAAGTAAGAGTGCTGGCTTTAATTTCAATGTCTATGACTTTACAGTTATTTACCCCTTTTATCTAATTGGGGTCTACATTATCTGTCCTATAGGTGATGGCTTACTATTTATTTCAAGTTAATTTATGGTGTTTGCTCTTGAAGCAATACTTCTACAAAATATTAATGAGGCAACAGTTAGAGTTTACAAGGACAATAAAAAATGGAGTCACCAAGAGTAAAACATTCAATTTGTGCAATAGCTATCTTGAATTTTGACTGAGTTATTCATTATATCCCCTGTTTAAGATCACAGTAATCTTTACAACAAACATCAAACTTTTGAACACAACTTTAAATGCATTAAAGTCTGGCTTACTTTGGAGCCATTCTAACATGCAGCAGGGTGAGGCAGAGCCTTATCTCGGGTAAGGCAGGGCTCTTCACAAATCTTAGGTAAAACGTTCTAATCCTGAAGCTATTTTTTTCCTCTTTTGCCATGACCAGCATGACTAAATTCTCAAGTTCAGTGAGGGGCAAAGGAGTATTAGAAAATGAAGGTTTATAAACTCAGATTTTGAAGATTAAGTTGAGTTCAGATGGAGCTCTGTTCTCTGATGGAAATACAGTTCTAAATGTTTATGTCAGCAATATTTATATATGTCTTATTATTATGTTAAGGACTATGTAAGCATTATTCTTTGTTTTCAGGAAAGTTCTACGTAACTTTTTTCACAGCTGCAAAGTGCAATGCTAGGAGATCTAGGTAGCTCTCAAAGAAGTCTACTGTCCAAATTTACTGTAAGGTGGGTAGGAACCAGAGAAGGGACCTGATGAAACACTGGTTAGCAAAAGAATTCCTTCCTGCCAAGAGCTCTGTGCCTGATATCAATGTCAGAGCTGATAGGACTCCTGTATAGAGCCTCCCCAGGGAGGGTACTGCCACAGCAGTTAAGTATCTTGTGCCCCTGCACAGGAACATTCCCAGGCACCAGGCATGCCACAGTCATGAGGTCAGAGACCCCAATTTCAGTCACCATTGTCCCATTTTTGCTACTGCGCATTACACTCTTTCTTAAATGTCCTTCTAAGGAGTTTACATATATTGACTCCTGAGTCTATATGAAAATTAGTTAACACAATTTAACAGTGTATGTAAAACATGAATTAAAGAAAGGCTGAGAGAGCTTTTAACTTTCCTTTTGTGTGTCAAAGTGGCAAAATGCTTTCATGTTTCATGATATTAACCTTTAACTTTTAGAAATACATTTACATTTAAACTTTTTTATACATATACCTTATTGATGATGGGTCCTATAAAAGAACATTAAATGATTCTGAAGAACAGAACTTAACAGACATACTATTTAGAGTAAATTTTACCAACCTATGAAAACATTAATAATGTTTAAGTATGTTACTCCATGTAATAACTTTGTAAATTAATCAGATGTCTCTAACAAACACATTTGAGTAATCCCATACATGTCAACTCTAATTCTTATTGTTAAGAAAAACCAAGATATGGGCTGGGGAGATAGCTCAGCTGGTAGAGTGCTTGCCTTGCAAGCACAAGGCCCTGAGTTTGATCCAAAAAAAAAAAAAAAAAAAAACAAGATATCAGACAAGTGTATAAAAAACCAAGATATCAGACAAATGTATCAAGAGTATTTGCCATCTCTTTCCTGTTGAGGAAAAGTCCTAGAAAAATTGCTCTTAAACATTTTATAAACATCAACATTTTATTAGTTTGACCACATAGAGACTTGTGAGTAATTTTAAAGACATTTTACTTCTATTAGTTTACCCAATTTAAATTGAACCTTTTTAAATCATGTGAATTAAAAGTATTTGGGTCCATTTTTATAAATTTTAAATTTTATGCGTGCTTATATTTAACACAAAAGTAAAGGCCTTGTAATGTTTATCTCCATTGCAATGTAACAGATGTTCAAAAATAACTGTAGGGTTGGATAAAAAGAACTGATCTAAAATCATTAACCTAGGTATGTAGGATCAATATTGTGAGCTTAAAAATATAGCATTTAAGAAAAACAAAAGTCCTAGAAGAAAAATGATAATGACCATTAATTATAGCATGAGAGAATGAGAAGGAGAATGGCAGAGAGAAGAGGTAAAAGGGAGAGATAAAGTGTTCTGTGTGGCAGCCCAGGAGAAATTTAAAATGGACATTGTTTTTCTTGGGTTTGAGACTGGTCTCCCACTGAGCCTTCTGGCTTTATCCATTTACATTTCAATGTAAGTCTTGACTGAGATTTGAAAGGAGCTAACAGGTTCTAGCAGAAAGGTGATGCCTAGGGCATTTTAACCCTTTTCAGGTTTGGATGCAGAAAATTGTGAAACATTATCTCCCACTACTTTTGAGGAATGGGGTTGCTATATCATACTTCTTATTGGGACATGCCACTGACTGTTGGGCTGCTTACTCCCTCCACACTGGTGTATGTGAGACCTCTTGGCAGGAGGACTAGGTGGGTTGGGCAGGGGAATGGAAGCAGAAACAGAACTGAGTCAAAGTCAGAGGAGGAGGAGGGATTAAGAGGGGGAGAAGAAGCCAAAAGGAAGTGTTCAAGTTTGCAGGAAGAGCCAAGAAGCAAGAAAGAAGAGACTTGAAGATAAGGAATCCCTTTCCATCTGCCCACTCGCTCACAGAAACTGTGTGCCATTACACGGCCATTTTGGATTGATTATCTAAAGGGTACACAAACAAATTTTGATGGTTTTAAGTCAGGGGTCAGGTGAAGGGTTCCCAGGGTTTAATCTGCTGGAATGGAGGACCCAGAACCCATGGTGGAGACTGATACAGCCGAGTCTGTGGCCAGGGCATCCCAAGGCCAGAGTAGTCGGCTGGAGATAAGGAGGCAGCACATTGATTGTGTCGTCACAGCAGCACCAATGTGTGCCAGGCAAAAGCCGAGGAGAGTTGAGGACCTGGTATCGAGTGCAAGTGTGAGCATGAAGACGGACGAGCCTCAACCCTGAGAATCTCCACTATAAAATCAGGAACCCACCCAGCAGATGAGACTGACTAAGGGTGCCAGCGGTAACTATAAAAGTCATGGCTGGGGTTAAATTGGCCTAGGGGAGCCCACCTAGGAGACTCACCAATCTGAAGTCTGGTGATGAATGCAGAGCAGAGCAGAGCGTCTGGGCAGAATGGAAGGTGAGGCTGTGTCTGGGGGGCACTGGGGCATCAGATGGGGTTCCACTTGCTTAAGAGATAGTGGAAGAGCCCATCCGAGTCACAGCACCAATGTAAGAAACCCACAAAAACCACGCCTGACACAGGAAATCACATAAGGGAGTTTATTAAGCATACAAGTGTCTCCCTGCAGGGTAAGGAGAAAATGAGAGGAAAAGAGAAAGGGTGCACGCTAGAGAGAGTGGAAAAGCCAGGAGGAGCTAAATTTAATTCTTAATTCTGTTTTTTTCCCCTCTTTATTTCTTTTCAGGTAATCTTTGCTCTAATGATCTACAGTAGTAGTTCTCATGGTTTTAGTCTTATAGTCTTTTATATGCTTAAATTTATTGAGGAATCAAAGAGACTGTATTTATGTAGGCTGTGTTTATTGAAATTTAAGCTGTTGGAAATTAAAACTGAAAGTTGAAATTTTTATTTATCTATTTATTTTAAAACACTAATAAACTCATCACACACAAAAATAGATAACATATTTTCTATTAAAATAGCTATCTTTGCCAAAATGAAGTGAGACTAGCATACATATTTAGCATTTTTTAAATCTCCCAAATGAACATTTTAATAGAACATACTGTTAGATTCCAATATCTGCTTTGCATTTAATCTACTGTGATGTCATACATCATAAGCCTCTGGAACACAGTATGAAAAAAATGACAGGAAGTTTACTTTTTGTGTGTGGAAAATTTGATGTTATGGAAATGATCTTAGGAACCTGAGAGGTTCCTGGTTCACAGTTTGCATAGTTTTGGTCTACTGTGTAGATGCTGAACCCAACTCTTCTATTTGAGCCCCAGACTGGTTCATCAAATTCCTGCCAACTCCAAATTGAAAGTTTTAAACATTTGACATTCCATGAACTGAATAAATTAGCAGTGAATCACTTAATAACAAAAGCTGGTTTTCATAGAGGGTGAGGGGTGCCAGAGACCACACCCCACTCTTGAGCCAGGCTTACTGGGAGAACTACAGGAAGAATAGGAAGGAAAGCACAGTGTACTGTGAGGGAAAAAGAAAATAAATACAGGTAACAGACCTATACTTCCCAAATGCCAGTAGACTTCAAAATGAAAGACCTGTTTGTGCTCATGTACAACTATGTAACAACAAATTCCCATATTATGTATACTTATAAAACAACAGGAAAAAAATTCAAAAGGAAGACCTGAAGGAGAGGGTGCAAAGTATACCTCCTTTAACTCTTCTCTGAGAGTGTGAAGAAGTTTCTCAATGTAGCTACAAAGGTTAGTTGTATGGTTATAACAGACAAAACATCATATCTCTAGACTTCTATCTCAAGGAGAATCTATACCCAATATACTATGTAGCACGTGGTGGCTCTCCTAGCCACAGTATAATTGGACAAGATAAAGGTAAATTGTCAAATCCAAGAATGAATGTGTAATAGTTATCAGGATTGTCATCTTGAATTGAGAGACACCTAGGATTAAGAGACTTCTGGGTGTATCTCTAAGCAGTAGTTCCAGACACAACTGACATATGGGACAGCAAACGGAGGGAGGAAACCTGCTTTAATGTGGACAGCAACATCCAATAGGGTGGGGCTTGGATGAAAGGAAAGCAGGGGAAGGAGGAAGCAGAAGCAGATGCAAGATAAATTTTTTTCTTTGTTTGGTGCTAGGGATTAAACCCAGGGGTGCTTTACCATCAAACTACATCTCAAGTCCTTTTATTTTTTAATTTTGAGACAGGGTCTTGTTAAATTGTTGAGGCTAGCCTGGAATGTGTATCCTCCTGCCTCAGCCTCCCAAATCTCTGGGATTAGAGGTCTACGCCACCACCAAGTTAGACTTTTGGGCGGGCACATCTATTGCTGCTGTCATTGCTCCTGGACATCAAACTTCAGGTCCTTCACTCTTTCCTGGAGCAACTCTCCAAGGAGTTTCCAGGTCTTCAGTCTCTAACTGGGACTGCTTCACTCGTCTCTCCTGTTCTGAGGCTCCAGATTCTCAAACTGGTTAGCTACTGGCTCCTCCAGTTCTATACTGTGTAGATAGCCTTTATGGGACTACCCAATTTCTGATAGTGTAAGTCAATCTTGTAAATCCACTTTACATATATATATATATATACACACACACACACACATATATATATATATACACCCATACCCATACACACACACACATATATATATATATATATTGTGGGTATATATATACATATATATATATGTATATATATACCCATCCAGTTGCTTCTGTTCCTCCAAAGAATCCTAATGCAGTAATGCAGAGTGGAATGGAGTCTTAATTTAGTGGATAGACTGCAGATTAAAGTCAAATACAGAAAGTTTAACAGCAAAATAAAATGTGGGGTACAAGGAGTATTATGATCTAAAAAAATAAATTGTAAGATATCATGGGTGGAGTGGGCAACTGGAAAGGACTGAATCCAGGCAGGAGTCCACTGTTATTTCTTTCTCCCTTTAGACTAACTTCTTGGTGACAATGAGGAGCTTTAACCAATGGGTCATGCCTAACTGGGCAATAATGTATATGATGACCCATCCTTGGTTTAGGTTTAACTCAGCATAATCTTAGATCCAACTTTTCTTTTTAAACCTAATGATGAGATCATTTATACCTCAAGGCTGAAATTCAAAGATGACAGCACTTGGGCTTGGTCAATGGAGACAAGTACATTTGAGAGTTTAGATTTAGACTTTTGCCCAGAGATATAGAATCTGTGTCTGACTAATTATTTCTTATGGGAAAATATTTTAGAGATTTACTTTGTAAGTAATAAATACAGCTTCTTTAACTTCTCCACCAGTGCCTGGAGAGACAGTGATGCATATTACAATTAGTCTGGAGATAAAATGGTTTTAGGAAAAAAAGGAAAAAAAAAAAAAGGATTCTTTAGTCACAGGCCTATGCTAAGTTCCAAGTTGCTACTTTTATTTAGTGTGGTATAAGAAACATACATATCTTCTTTGAACTATAATATTATAATATGTAAATAATGAAAAATGGTACTATACTACATTACACAGTTATTTTAAGGATTAAATGAGAAAGAACTAAAAAGTAGCTAACAGAGTTACTACATAGTAAGTAGGCAATCAATAAATAATCACTATATAATAATTTAGATAGCAATGTTATCTTTATATTACTTATTTTCATTTCTAAAGAAACCAAAACACTAACCTTTATAAGAAATCAATTTAGTAAAGGATAAATAATTTTTTGTTACCAAGTAAAATCAATTTTTTAGGGTGTGATAAAACAAGGTCATTGTAATATATGATTCTGTTCAATTACTGTTTGCAGTCTTAAGCTAATATCACATACCCTTTTTAGGGAGAAATTAAATACAAAATCCTAAACTACGGCGTAAGGTCCACTTATATCCAAATTATCAAGATGCTTTAAAAATTTTTACCTTGTGAATCACTACTCTGTGTTGCCCAGATGTCTAAGTGAATTTTTTAAAAAATCCTTGCCAAACTCAAAAGTTTAAGAGTCATTGCAATAAGGTGAACAGCTCCCCCTGGTTTATCCAGGACTTTCATGGTTTTAATACTGCAATGCCCATGATCTTGGTCCTTGGAGGTCTCTAGAGTGGATAATCACCCTACAAATAGCATACACTGTGAAGATTTAGCTACTATAACAATACCACACAATGTTTGCAAGGCCTTAGCTTTTCAATTAAGCATTGATAAATAAGAAAGAAAAATAAGAGATAAAAGTTGTAATTTCACTAATACTGTATTTTCTAAAGAATCTTTGCTTTGAATATTAACAATCTATTCCTGTGGTTAGGCTGACCTCTGGTGGGAATGTGCTTTCAACTACAATTATTTGAAAGCATATACTATACATAAGTTGGATCTGATCATTTTTAAAGTTTTTAGTTATTTAAATTTTTCTGTCAGGAATTAATATTTTTCATATAAAGTGTCTCCTCTGATATTAAACTTATGGAGAAAGCTCTGCAGTTATTCTACCAATGTATATTATCATGCTATGGGCCTATATTATGTATTAATAATGGGAAAAAGATTACTCATTGGTGTCATTAATACCCAATGTTCTTAGTTATTAGTAGGGAGGGTCTTATTTAATGTGAAGTCCATAACAAGATTAGTAATGTAAAATTGTAAGCACTGATCTTCTCATCTGACATACATTTGACTTTTCTCCAAGATTTACAAGTATGTTTCTCTTTTGCTTCCTTCATATCTTTGATCAAATGTTACCTTGTCAAAGACTCCTTCCTGATCATACTGCATTTAATAGCAAATATTCCCTGGTCCTCACCTTCATTTTCACACCTCTTTAATCCTCTTTGGACCACTTATCAACACCTGTTATTCATTTGTCTGTCTGTCTGTCTGTCTGTCTATCTATCTATGTATCTTTCTGTCTTTATATCAATCTATCTTGATATCTGTCAATTTCTCACTATTCCCACTAGAATATAAAGTCAGGGACTTCGTATTATCTACTTTTATCCAAAGTATCTAGGACAGCACATCTACTTAGGTACCAGTAGGTGTACATATATATATTGAATGAATGAATGAATGAATGAATGTCAACTTTTAATTAGCATTATATCAACTCTTACATATATTGCGTGAGTCCTTGCAAACAAAGTTTTAGTTAAAAGAAATCACATTGCAGACTGTCCTTTCATAAGTAAATGACTTATTTACCTAATTTCATAAAGTAACTAGAGTGTTAATGATAACATGTGTCACTCAAGCAAACCCAGCATCATGCTGACTGTGAAGATTGTATAAGGCCCCCAATGTAAGGCTGACTTTTCAAATATTTCTCTTGAGTGACCACAGACTGCATGTAAGTAATAAGTAGGACCAGAGATCAGGAGATCAGAGCTAGACAAGCTAAATTGTTTCAAGTTGACTGGATGAACCAAATCAATAAATAGGAAAAGAGGAAGGAAAGAGAGTGGCAACACAATTAGTGCAGGCTCCATATTGATTTGAACAAATCATAGAAGCATTTCTGTGTGAGTGTTCTAAGGAACTAACCGGTTATGTAAATGTGACCAGGTTTCTTATTACTTCATAATAATTCTTCATAAATGATATAATCTGTTATAAAGACACATTTGTCACATTGTAAACACGTAGTGTTAGCTGTGCTGTTTTCTTTTTAAGTTGCTGTCGTTGCATACAAACAGTCTAGGCACATTAAAATATCAACCATGACTGGGGTAATTCATGGCATCAGAAATTTGATTGAATACAAATCCATTCTATATGTGCCTCACTCCACCTTCAACATGAAATCTTCACTTTAAACATTCCAAATTCTGGCTTAGTCATTCCCATTCATTTCTGATATCTCTATATCCCACTAACTTTATCCAACAGCTCACAGTTGGCCAGATGACCAAAGACCAGCATGCAAAGGATGATCATACCACAACTATAGGGCACAAGATTCTTAGAGTCTTCATTTATTAGTTGTAGACAATAGCAGATATGCTTTGAAATACATGATGTTATCATTTTATACCTCCTATTGAACTTCTTTTAAATGAGTAAGGAATCCATGTGTATGCTTTTTCAGTTATTCAAAATCAAATCACCATAATAAAATTAAATATGTTTTTCCTACTTTATAATACACAGGTACTTTTTTTTCACTATTTGATTTAAAGTCCCTTTATAGAAATATTCTTTAGAGACCTCACCATCAATTGTGATAATTATTTAGTCTCATACAAAGAAAACTGCTTTATGGTTGGTCAACATTTTATTATTTTTATGTTGTGCTAACTATAGTAAATGAGAACTTATTTATAGCTAAGATGTTATAAATGTTTTTGTGTCACCTAAGCAATAAGAATAACACAATTTTATTTTGAATCAAAAGACTACAGATCAACTTTGGAGAATGCTGAATGGGCATCATCAGCAACTCTAACCATCATTTTAACTATAAACCTTCAGCTCATTTGAATCACTTAGAAATGAGGAAACCTGAAAGAATAAGTTGTACATGACAAAGTAAGAAAGATCCAAGGGACGAAGCTTCCTATGTTATTTCAGATAACAAGAAATAAGAATCATGGTTGACTGGAAAGTTGGTATTTTGGAGTTATTTTAAGCAAAAATTATTAAACTTATTTTGATGGACCAATTATTGATCTCCTTGACTATCAGTTTAAATAGCAAATCTTGTATTCCAATACAGGGATCCAAATGAGACAGCATTTATTTTCTTAGTATTTATTAATAGTTTATATATAAATATGGGGCAAGAAGATGTGACAGCTTTCCTCCCACTAAGAGTCAAGGCAAAGCTTCTTTACCAAAGACAGGTTAAGAGGAGAAAAACAAAGCATTTATTTTATCAAAGTGCTCAGTGACTTGGGAAACTTCAGAAATGAAGATCCAAAGACTCAGGGTCCATTTTTATGTTTAGAATCAGTGAAGAATGGACATCTGTCTGGAAATGTAGTTGGACAAAAATGGTATGAGCTCATGATAATGGACATAAAAGGGGAAACTCAAGAAGGCCTATCTGTTGCAATTCTTCTTCACTTATCTATGTAGCATCCCTCCTCCTGACTTAGATCTACTACCAGACAAGGTAGGTCAGAGAATTTCTTTATGGGCAGATCTGACAAAGAAAAGCAGGGGACATTTAGAGCAATATTTCTAGAATTATGACTGGCTTTGGGGAAAGTGGTCCTAGTTTCTACGGCTTGCCTTAGGGACGAGAAATTTTTAGTTTCTGTGGACTGCTTTGGAGATGAAAGGGGAAGAGGAGAAAGAAGGACAGGAGAAGATCCAAGAGAGACTACATTTCTAAAATCCTTCCAATGTTCTTCAGTTCAAAGTACTCAGCATGCCAATGCCCCATTCTTTGGGGTATCCTTTTCTGAGCCACAACATTAATTTGCATCTTTATTGTTAAGTCTCATAAATACATGTTACCTCAATCAGTTGGAAAGTTCGTTAAGTGCAGTGACGAAAACTCTTCCTTTTGTTCATGTTAATACCAGGACTCCGTATGCATTATTGTTTACTAAAGATTGTAATCATTGTGTTCACTTTTGTCATTTCTATTTTTGTTTTATAAATCATGTCAAACAATATTTTCAGAGCAGTAAAGGATTCTTCTTTCATTTATCTGAATACACCGACTTTATGTTAAAACTTTTTAGTAGCCTAGAGTATTATTAGGCATATATATTTTGCAATTCAACTGTTTACCTCATATAGAGTAATAATATCACTGTTTTATATCTAACATTTGTTATTACCCATTTCAAAAAACACCTGGTGAAAACATAAAAACATGCAAACAAACATGCTTTTAATATTGGAGAGGGAGTAATTATTTTCCTTGTTAATATCCTTTGATTAAACAGGACTTACCTATGAAATTTTGGATTTTTAACTAAAAATGTGCCTGAGATGATCAAAACAATTGATAATGCTTGAAACGGGTAAAAATACAGTACTTAAGTTTTTTTTCAAGTTTTTACTTTGACAGTTTTAGACCGATGAGAAAGCTTCAGGAATATCTACAGAACTTCTATATTCCTTCAGTCCAGATTTATCCATGTTAACATTTGCTGCATTTGTTTTGTTTTATTGCTCTTTCTTTTTCATATATTTCTTTCTCCCTTCCTCCCCTCACACACATACACGCATACACAAATAATGTTCTCTTTATATTATTTTTCCCTCTGTTGAATCAAATGGCAGACCTGGTGTTTTTTTTAAATATTTCCATGAGTAGTTCCTAATTGCAAAGGCATTACCTTATATGAGCAAATTACAATAATCCAAATCAGGAAATTAACTTTAATATTTTTACCTAATTTGCAGATTCAAGACATTCAACTTTTGCCAGTTTCCCAATAATGTTCATTATAGAAAACAAAATTCCTGAATTATATGTTGCTCTCAGTTGTCTGTCTGTTTGGTCTGCTGTAGTATGGAACATTATCTGGGGTTCTTAATTTATTTTTATAACCTTAGTAATTTTAAAAAATATAACTCTGCTATTTTGGAGAATCTTAAACTTGTGCATATAGGACACTTCTGCAGCACTAAATTCAGTTCATGCCTTTGTGCAGGAATACCACAGACGTACTTAGTGTTCCTCATCCATTTTATCAGGAAGTGTATGATGTCAGTTAGTCTGATAACTAGTAATATTAATTTTGAACATCTCAAAATTTGAGTGTCTGCCATTGACATTTTTTCCCCTTTATAACTAACAAGTATATTATAGAAGCTAATTTGAAACTTAGATCTATAAATATCCTGTTACTCATCTGACTTTCCTCCACTGGTTTTAGCATCTGCTAATGATTCTTTTGGAATCAATTATTGCTACAATGGCTGACAAATGGTGATTATCTTATTTCATGATATTTCTGCTTTAATCAGAAAAAAGATATATTCTATAATTGTTTTGTCCTTTAATAGCTTAATTATTTTCTTAATGATTTTTATATCCCCATTTCTTTTCCTCTGCTAGTTTTATGTAAAAGTTCTCTAAGATTTGCATAGGTCATTTGGTAAAAAGCTACTGATTTTATAGTTCATTTCCTTCTTATACAATAAGTAGTTATTTGCATTAACCATATTATTTTAATAATATTAAAGTAATGATGCTTAATATCTTAAGAATGTGATTCTTTTATATGGAACAGAATGTTCTTAAGACAGTTAAATGTTTTCATTCTTTGACTTAGGGTTAGATTTCTTCATAAAGTTTAATTCACCAAGTCTGGGTCAGATTTTTTTTTAATAGTATTATATTATTAGTAATGAAGAGCAGAAACCATAAAAAGATTTTTAAAATCACAAAAGATGTTCGGTTTAGGCAAGTGAGCCACTGAGCTACATCCCCAGCACAAATTTATTTTTATATTGTTATCAGTGATTGAACCCAGGACCCTTAATCACTGAGTCACATCTTTAGCCATTTTTTATCCCCCCCTTTTCTTTGCTTTGTTTCTTCTTTCTTTCTTTTTTTTTTTTTAATTGTAAACAAATGGGATACATGTTGTTTCTCTCTTTGTACATGGCGTAAAGGCATACCATTTGTGTAATCATAAATTTACATAGAGCAATGTTGTTTGATTCATTCTGTTATTTTTTCCCTTCCCCCCACCCCTCCCACCCCTCTTTTCCCTCTATACAGTAGTTCCTTCCTCCATACTTGCCCCCCTCCCTAACCCTAACTCTAACCCTTCCCTCCCCCCCATTATGTGTCATCCTCCACTTATCAGCGATATCATTCGTCCTTTGGCTTTTTGAGATCGGCCTATCTCACTTAGCATGATATTCTCCAATTTCATCCATTTGCCTGCAAATGCCATAATTTTATCATTCTTTATGGCTGAGTAATATTCCATTGTATATATATATACCACTGTTTCTTTATCCACTCATCAATTGAAGGGCATCTAGGTTGGTTCCACAGTCTGGCTATTGTGAATTGAGCAGCTATGAACATTGATGTGGCTGTATCTCTGTAGTATGCAGATTTTAAGTCCTTTGGGTATAGGCCAAGGAGTGGGATAGCTGGGTCAAATGGTGGTTCCATTCCAAGTTTTCTAAGGAATCTCCACACTGCTTTCCATAGTGGCTGCACTAATTTGCAGCCCCACCAGCAGTGTATGAGTGTACCTTTCTCCCCACATCCTCGCCAACACCTGTTGTTGCTCGTATTCTTGATAATCGCCATTCTAATTGGGGTGAGATGGAATCTTAGGGTGGTTTTGATTTGCATTTCTCTTATTACTAGAGATGTTGAACATTTTTCCATATGTTTGTTGATTGCTTGTAGATCTTCTTCTGTGAAGTGTCTATTCATTTCCTTAGCCCATTTGTTGACTGGATTATTTGAATTCTTGGAGTAGAGTTTTTTGAGTTCTTTATAGATTCTGGAGATTAGTGCTCTATCTGAAGTATGATTGGCAAAGATATTCTCCCACTCTGTAGGCTCTTTCTTCGCATTGCTGATAGTTTCCTTTGCTGAGAGAAAGCTTTTTAGTTTGAATCTATCCCAGTGGTTGATTCTAGCTTTTATTTCTTGTGCTATGGGAGTCCTGTTAAGGAAGTCTGGTCCTAGACCAACAAGGTGAAGATTTGGACCTACTTTTTCTTCTATAATCTGCAGGGTCTCTGGTCTGATTCCGAGGTCCTTAATCCATTTTGAGTTTAGTTTCGTGCATGGTGAGAGATATGGGTTTAGTTTCATTCTGTTGCATATGGATTTCCAATTCTCCCAGCACCATTTGTTGAAGAGGCTATCTTTTCTCCATTGCATATTTTTGGCCCCTTTGTCTAGTATGAGAAAATTGTATTTATTTGGGTTTGTGTCCGTGTCCTCTATTCTGTACCATTGATCTACCTTTCTATTTTGGTACCAATACCATGCCGTTTTTGTTACTATTGCTTTGTAGTAGAGTTGAAGATCTGGTATTGCAATACCCCCTGTTTCACTCTTCCTGCTAAGGATTGCTTTAGCTATTCTGGGTTTCTTATTCTTCCAGATGAATTTCATAATTGCTTGCTCTATTTCTGTAAGGTACATCATTGGGATTTTAATTGGAATTGCATTGAATTTGTATAGCACTTTAGGTAGTATGGCCATTTTGACAATATTAATTCTTCCTATCCAAGAACATGGAAGATCTTTCCATCTTCTAAGGTGTTCTTTAATTTCTTTCTTTAGTGTTGTATAGTTCTCATTGTAGAGGTCTTTCACCTCTTTTGTGAGATTGATTCCCAAGTATTTTATTTTTTTCGAGGCTATTGTGAATGGGGTAGTTTTCCTAATTTCTCTTTCTGAAGATTCATCACTTATGTATAAAAATGCGTTGGATTTATGGGCATTGATCTTGTAACCTGCTACTTTACTGAAATCACTTATGAGTTCTAAGAGTTTTCTGGTGGAATTTCCAGGTTCCTCTAAATATATAATCATGTCATCAGCGAACAGGGATAGTTTGAGTTCTTCTTTTCCAATTCGTATCCCTTTAATTTCTTTGGTTGGTCTAATTGCTCTGGCCAGAGTCTCAAGAACGATGTTGAATAGAAGTGGTGAAAGAGGGCATCCCTGCCTTGTTCCAGTTTTTAGGGGGAATGCTTTCAGTTTTTCACCATTTAGAATGATATTAGCCATGGGCTTAGCATAAATGGCCTTTACAATGTTAAGGAATGTTCCCACTATCCCTATTTTTTCTAGTGTTTTGAGCATGAAGGGGTGCTGTATTTTATCAAATGCTTTTTCTGCATCTATTGAAATAATCATGTGATTCTTGACTTTAAGTCTATTAATATGGTGAATTACGTTTATTGATTTCCTGATGTTGAACCAACCTTGCATCCCTGGGATGAAACCCACTTGATCGTGGTGCACTATCTTTTTAATATGTTTTTGTATGCGATTTGCTAAAATTTTGTTGAGAATTTTTGCGTCGATGTTCATTAAGGATATTGGTCTGAAATTTTCTTTCCTTGATGAGTCTCTGTCTGGTTTAGGTATCAGTGTGATATTGGCTTCATAGAATGAGTTTGGGAGGGTTCCCTCCTCTTCTATTTTATGGAATACTTTGAGAAGTATTGGAATGAGCTCTTCCTTAAAGGTTTTGTAGAACTCGGCTGAGAACCCATCTGGTCCCGGACTTTTCTTTGTTGGTAGGCTTTTGATGACTTCTTCTATTTCAGTACTTGAAATTGGTCTATTTAAATTGTTTATGTCCTCCTCATTCAGTTTAGGCAATTCATATGTCTCTAGAAACCTGTTGATGTCTTCGAAATTTTCTATTTTGTTGGAGTATAGATTTTCAAAATAGCTTCTAATTATGTTTTGTATTTCCATCCTGTCTGTTGTGATATTTCCTTGTTCATTCCGAATTTTAGTGATTTGGGTTTTCTCTCGTCTTCTCTTTGTTAGTGTGGCTAAAGGTTTATCGATTTTGTTTACTTTTTCGAAGAACCAACTATTTATTTTGTCAATTTTTTGTATTGTTTCTTTTGTTTCAATTTCATTGATTTCAGCTCTGAGTTTAACTATTTCCTGTCTTCTACTACTTTTGGTGCTGTTCTGTTCTTCTTTTTCTAGGGCTTTGAGCTGTAGTGTTAGGTTGTTTATTTGTTGAGTTTTACTTCTTTTATTAAATGCGCTCCATGAAATAAATTTCCCTCTAAGTACTGCTTTCATAGTGTCCCAGAGGTTTTGATATGATGTTTCTTTGTTCTCATTTACCTCTAAGAATTTTTTAATTTCCTTCCTAATATCTTCTGTTATCCATTCATCATATAATAGCATATTGTTTAATCTCCAGATGTTGGAATAGTTTCTGTGTTTTACTCTTTCATTTATTTCTAACTTCAATCCATTATGATCTGATAGAATACATGCTAGTGTCTCTATCTTCTTGTATTTGCTAGCATTAGCTTTGTGGCATAATATATGGTCTATTTTAGAGAAGGATCCATGTGCTGCTGAGAAGAAAGTGTATTCACTCTTGGTTGGATGGAATATTCTATAAATGTCCGTTAAGTCTAAATTATTGATTGTGTTGTTGAGATCTATGGTTTCTTTGTTCAATTTTTGTCTGGAAGATCTGTCCAGTGGTGAGAGCGGCGTGTTAAAATCACCTAGTATTATTGTGTTGTGGTCTATTTGGTTTCTGAAATTGAGAAGGATTTGTTTGACATACATAGATGAGCCACTGTTTGGGGCATAGATGTTTATGATTGTTATATCTTGCTGATTTATGCTTCCCTTAAGCAGTATGAAATGACCTTCTTTATCCCTTCTGACTAACTTTGGCTTGAAGTCCACATTATCGGAAATGAGGATGGATACTCCAGCTTTTTTGCTGAGTCCATGTGCATGGTATGTTTTTCCCCATCCTTTCACCTTTAATCTATGGGTATCTTTTTCTATGAGGTGAGTCTCTTGCAGGCAACATATTGTTGGATCTTTCTTTTTAATCCAGTCTGCCAGTCTATATCTTTTGATTGATGAATTTAGGCCATTAACATTCAGGGTTATTATAGAGAAATGATTTGGTTTCCCGGTCATTTGGTTCATTTTAAAAATTTTGTTTATTTATTTGTTTGACACAACTTGTTTCCTCCTTTATTTGACAATTCCTTTAGGATAATTCCTCCCTTTGCTGATTTGCTTCTTTGTTTTTCATCTCTTCCTCATGGAATATTTTGTTGAGAATGTTCTGTAATGCTGGCTTTCTTTTTGTAAATTCTTTTAGCTTTTGTTTATCATGGAAGGATTTTATTTCATCGTCAAATTTGAAGGTAAGTTTTGCTGGGTATAAGATTCTTGGTTGGCATCCATTTTCTTTCAGGGCTTGAAAAATGTTGTTCCAGGACCTTCTAGCTTTTAGGGTCTGGATTGAAAAATCTGCTGATATGCGTATTGGTTTCCCCCTGAATGTAATTTGGTTCTTTTCTCTCATAGCCTTTAAAATTCTGTCTTTATTTTGTATGTTAGGTATTTTCATTATAATGTGCCTTGGTGTGGGTCTGTTGTAATTTTGTGTATTTGGAGTCCTATAAGCCTCTTGAACTTGATTTTCCATTTCATTCTTCAGATTTGGGAAATTTTCTGATATTATTTCGTTGAATAGGTTGTTCATTCCTTTGGCTTGTTTCTCTAGACCTTCCTCAATCCCAATAATTCTTAAATTTGGCCTTTTCATGATATCCCATAGTTCTTGTAGATTCTGTTCATGATTTCTTACCATCTTCTCTGTTTGTTCAACTTTGTTTTCAAGGTTAAATATTTTGTCTTCAATGTCTGAGGTTCTGTCTTCCAGGTGTTCTATCCTATTGGATATGCTTTCTATGGAGTTCTTAATTTGGTTTATTGTTTCCTTCATGTCAAGGATTTCTGTTTGGTTTTTTTTCAATATCTCTAACTCTTTATTGAAATGCTCTTTTGCTTCCTGTATTTGCTCTTTTAACTGTCGATTGGTGCGATCATTCAATGCTTGCATTTGCTCTTTCATCTCATCGTGTGCTTCTCTGATCATTTTAATTATGTACATTCTGAACTCCTTTTCTGTCATTTCTTCTGCCATGCTGTCATTGGGTTTTATTGATGTAACATCTAGATTTGTTTGCAGCATTTTCTTTCCTTGTTTTCTCATATTGTTCAGATATCAGTGGACCGCTGAGATATTGCAGATTTCCTCTGTTGATTTACAATGTCCCTGAAGATTTCTATATATATCCCCTCTTAGCCTTCAGTAGGCTGAAGTCTTGGAGGAAGTTGATAATGCAGTGCTCCACAAGGAAGCTGCCTCTCTAGGAGTGGTGGCCTTCAGGTGGGGTATATTCCCTGCTAGTGGGCAGAGGTGCCTCCACTTGTTGACCAATGGTCATCCAAAGGGGACCTAGGCTGTGGGCTGAGGCAAGGCCTGTTTGGGCCTGTGTCTCTGGTTTTACCGTCCTTGTGGGGAAACCTCACCAGGCAGGGAAGACTCACCCAGTGGGGAGGTCTCGCTGGTCAGTTTCCTCCTAGAGGTTCCCCTCAATTTACAGCTACTGCCTGGGCTGGGCTGCCTTCCTCTGCAAAGTTTCCAGGGGCCCGGCCCTACCTCCTGGGCCTGGGAGCCTCACCCTTCGCAGATGAATCTCCTTAGGCTGCCCCTCCTCAGAGAATTTGCCCACAGGCCTGGAACGTTCGCTCCGCCCTAAGCCTGTCTCTGTGTGGCTCTTCCACCCAGAAGCCTCCTAGATCCTGGGACCCTGTTCTGCACCTAATTGCCTGGCTGCGTGGCCCCTCCTCTGAGCAGCCACCTGTGGCCCCGGACAATCGCTCTGAGTCCCAGAGACCCGCCACAGGCCTCTTCCTCCAGACAGCCGCCCAGTATGCCGGTGCGGTCACTAGGAGTCCAAGAAACTCACTTCGTGCCTCCTCCTCCCACCAACCACCCGTAGCCCGGGGCAATCAATCACTCCGAGTCGAAGTGACCCTCCCCGTTCCTCCTCCTTCTCCAGATAACCCCCCGGGTGTTCAGGAGCAGTCCCTCTGAGTGGCTCTGAATCCACGTGACCCGCTGCACGGGTCCTCTGGGCACCGCCCGGAGCTCAGGTGCGGCCACTCAAGACCAAGCGTCCCACCACGCTTCTCCTCCAGGCAGCCCCCCTGTGTTCAGGAGCTGTCACTTTAAGACCAAACAACTCACCACTCGCCTTCTCCTCTGAGCAGCCGCCTGGAGCGCTAATGCAGTCACTGCGAGTCCAAACGACCCGCCGCGCTCCTTCTCCTCCTTCTCCTACTCCTCCGGGCAGGCCCCGGGGTTCAGAAGTGGTCAGAGTCCAAACAGCTCGCCACGCAGCCCCTTCTCTGGCAACCGCCTGTAGCTCTGGTGTAGTCACCCGAATCCAAGTGGCCGCTCCTCTTCCTCCTCGTCCTCAGGGCAGGCCCCGGTGTTCAGAAGCGTCGTTCTGATTCCAAACAGCTCGCCGCGTAGCTTCTCCTCTGGCAACCGCCTGTAGCTCTGGTGCAGTCTCTCCGAATCCAAGTGGCCACGCTCCTCTCCTCCTCCTCAGGGCAGGCCCCGGTGTCCTGAGTCCACACAGTTCTCCTCGCCACTCTTCCCCTGGGCAGCCGCCGGAGCCCCAGTGGCTGCTCCGAGTCCCAGCGCTGTGCCGAGCGGCCTCCTTTACGGCGCTCCCAGCTGTCCGAGTTCACTGCTCCAGCGGGGGGAGGGGCGTTTCGCTGGCAGTTCTACTTCACAAAGTTTCCTGCATTCCGGGACCCCCGTCCCATCCGGGATGCCCCCCCAGGGGGTGAGAGTCACCCGGCTGCTTTGAGTTCGTCCCAAGCGTCTCAATATCTCCTCTTTTGAATCCTGAGTCCTGGAGCAACATGAAATGCAGCCACCCTCTAGGCCGCCATCTTGAAAAACCCCTTGAGACAAGGTCTTGCTAAGTTGTTGAGGTCGGTCTTGAATTTGCAGTCCTCCTGCCTCAGTCTCCCAAGTTGCTGGGATTACAGGTGTGAGCCACAGTGCCTGACTGTTCAGTTTAATATCTCTCTTTTTTTTTTTTTAACTACATATCACCATGTGGTTAGTATTGCATGGTACAACCAAGCGTTTACTTTTATATTATAAATCATAGTTTAAGAAAATGTCACTTAAGTAACAATACCACTGGGCAAAATTCTTTTGAAAATATCATTGAATACACACAACAATGGCAGCATTTAAATTTACCAACGAATGCTAGACTCTCCTGGTTTTCTAGGGATTTTTCTCTTCATTTGCATACAGTATGGAGATATGAAGGGTAAAGATAATGTCGAGCAATACACAAACATTACCTCTAAATTTATACACTTTACCTATAGTTTTTAAAATGTTATAATTGGGTCTGGGGCTGTAGATTAGGGACAGCACTTGCCTAGCATGTGTGAGGTACTGGATTTGATTCTTAGTACTGCATAAAATAAATAATTAAGTAAAGACATGCTGTCCATCTACAAGTACAAAAAATTTTTTTTAAATGTTATCATTGCTAAAATTTAGTGACCCAGTTGAAAGGATGGAATAAGTCTTCATCTTTAAGATGAGATATAATTTTGTACAAAGAAAATTAGAAAATTGTTTTGTGATAAAATGAGAAAAAAATTCACCATGGAACTCTGGAGTAATATTTATTGATGATTTACTGATAATCAAATATAATATCCATTTTGTTATTAAGTCATCAAGCAATGCCCAGATGAATATTTGATTATGACTTTCAGATCTATACTTTTTGGATAACTTATTCTACTTTTGAATCTCTACTATATTGTCACCATAAATGTATCCATATTTGCCCAGTGGGATAATGATTTAAAGTATAGTATCATATATACATTTCATGGTTTTTCATAATTCAGATTTACTCTTTTTGTTTGTTTCTTCTTTCTTTGCTTGGCAAAGTTTGAGGAAATACATTTACCAAAAAGATGTTAGCATTCATTTTTGTCCAAAATGAAATTGGATGACATTCTGATGAAGAAATAAAATTTTTGGCAAAGAGAATAAATCATAATTTTGTGAGAATGACAATCATGTATATGTTGTCTTTCCTCCCTTTATATCTTTATCTTTATAAAGACCTTTATAATTAACCCTGTCCCATATCATCCCTGCTCCATATCCACTCCATTTCCATCCCTTTTCTCAATCTCTAACCATTCCTGATCTCCTTTTCTTATACCTGAACTACAACTAGATTTTTCCTCCTTTTTTATTGCGGTAAAATAGAAATAACATAAAATGTATCTTCTTAATCATTTTTGGGTGTACAGGTATTAAACACATTTATAGTATTATAGAACCATGACCACCATCCATTTTCACAACCCTTTTCATCATGTAAAATTGAACTATACCTGTCAGATGATAACTCACCATTATCCTCACCACTGCCCCTGGAAATCACCATTCTGTTTTCTGCCTAATGGTTTTGCCTATGATAAGTATGTCTTATAAGTGGAATTCAGAGTTTTTGTCTTTTTATGAGTGGCTTATTTCACTTAGCACAATAGCTTCAAATTGTATCCATGTTGTAGCTTATGTCAGAATGTCCTTCCTTTTTCAGTCTAAATAGCATTTGCTCTTGGATGTTTATCACATTTTGCTTATCCTCTCTTCTCTCAGTATCCCTGGGCTATTTGATGGGTTAGCTATTGCTAATATTGCTGCTATAAACATGGATTCACATGTATCTCTTCTACACTCTGCTTTCAATTCTTTGGAATATATGCCCCAAAGTGGAATTACTATATCTTATAGTCATTATAGTTTTAATTTTTTGGGGGACATCACCATAGTGTTTTTCTCAGTAGCTGTATTATTTTACATTCTGACTAACAGTGCACAAGGATTCCAATGGTTTTACATCCTAATACTTGTTATTTTCTGTTCTTTTTTAAAAAATAATAACCATCCTAATAAGTGTGAGATGTACCCCATTTCAGTTTCCATTTGTTTACACTAATAGTGATGTTGAGCATCTTTTCATGTGCTTATTGACTATTTGTGTATTTTCTTTCAAAAAATGTCTGCTCAAGTCCTTTGCCCATTTTGAGTCAGGTTTCTTTGTCTTTTGGTGTCCAGCTTAGGAGTTCTCTATATTCTGGGTATTAATCCCTATTAGATATATGTTTTGCAAGTATTTTCCCCCATCCTGTGCATTGCCTTTTCACTCTGTTAGTTGACTAGAATGTTATATTTTCAGAGATATTTGAAGTATGAAATTTTTCACAGATTGAATATATTTATGGAACAGAATATGGAATCTTTATTGCAATCATCAAGAAATTTTTCAAAGTTGATAAAAAACCTTAAATATATTTAAGTGCAAGTGTTTAAAATATTCTATTTTTAATATCACATTTTGCGAATTCTAAACAATCTTATTCTTAAAGTATATTATTGGCCCTGAAATAACAGTCTTTTATATACGCAAAATGATATAATAAATTAAATGTTATTTCTCAATGTAATTTTTAACATGACTATAGCCAACAGGTAAGACATCTCTTATTGTGAGTAAATGATTTATTAGTAGATCTTGAGGCTACTTTCATACACTTTCAGAGATCAATGGAGCAAAAGAAACAACATCATAATAATGACAGGTCTCTATAGTGTCACAGCTCTCTTTTGATCTTATTTATTTGCTCTAAGTAGACAAACCAGTATATAATTTTATCAGTTTGCTCTGGTCTGTTCAAAATATCAAGTTTGTTTTATAATCTTTGTCAAACTGTCAAGTTTTTTTCTTGAAAGATCCTATTAGCTCCCCCAATTGATTTTTTATTTCAGAATGTAAATTGCTCATTCACCTTTTTTCCAATCTAGATCACATGTAGCAGCTGTATATGCTTGTCGCAGTGAGCCAATTAGGAAACAGAAGTCACTGTGATTCCAGGAAAGATGGGTTGCTAAGGACACTAGACATGTTGGTTTTCTCCCTCTGCTTTTCCTTTTAGCAGGTGACAGGATCTGTGCTTACTTTTCTAAGTGGAATATTTTTTCAAGGAGTAAAGAAATAGATTAGTTGTCCTTCTTAAACATTTTTATTAGTTGTTGATGAACCTTTATTTATTTATTTGTATATAGTGCTGAGGATCAAACCCAGTGCCTCACACATGCTAGGCAACTCTACCACTGAGCCACAATCCTAACCAGATTAGTTACCTTTTGATATATAGCCAACCCACCTCAAAATTTGGTAGCTCAACAATGATTACTACTTCTCACGATTGATCAGCTGAGTGGTTCTTCTTTCTGTATGGGGATGGCTTGGGTTTTTAATACCACTGAACTTCACTGATAACTATATGGGCTGGGATGTCTCAGGGCCTTAGTGCTTTCTGTTGTCTGAGGCATCTCATTCTCCATGTAGTGTCTAATTCTACCTGGGTCCTTTTTCCATCAGGATGCTCTGGACATTTTAACTCAAGGATTTAGGGAGCAAAGCAGGTTTCTGGACCTGGCAGAGTGCTACTTCTACTATACTTTTTAGGGCATAAGACTTCAAGATCAGTCTGATTCAAAAGACAGGGGAAGAAGAGTCCATTTCTAGATAGGACAAACATAGTACATGAACATGGGAAGGGAGAAATTATTGGCAGCTACTTTCTTAAACTCTCTAAAAGAAAACAATTATTTTATTATGCTACTCAGGTTAATTTTTCTTGTTTTTTTCAGCAAATATCATTTACCATCAGAAAATAATTCTTTCTGCTCTCAGTGTATGTGCTTTGGGTAAAGTACTGTCCCTGGCTCAAGTATAAAGTATGGAATCTGAATTTAAGGTGCTCAGGGTACAACTTGTTGCCTGGGTCACTGAGTTCAGGAATAAAAACATGGTCTAGTGAAAATCGAGCAGGTGGAATAAAATTTATTTTTCTGGTCATTTTGGGAGGGACTCTCATTCTCTTAATGGAATTAAAGCTAAGGTGGTTCTGCTATCCAGAGATGATAAATAGAAAATAAGTCAGAGGGTAAAAAGAATGAGATAAAGTAGAACCAAAAGCTGAATGAAGGAAAAACCAGACCTTTATGACATAATGTGAGCCTTGAATGGGAAACAGGGTCATACCTTAGTTTTCCTTATTGTGATCCATTCCTTTGTCTGCATGAGGCTGCATGAGTTGGGCTGTGCTCACTTGCAGTCATACTGGTTTTAACTAATAATAGCAGAAAGCTAAAATAGTCTGCCATTCCATTCTCTCCCTGTCTTTTGTGGACCAAAGTCCAAGGGTCTTGAAGTGAATGGAATGAGTGGAAAGAATCCCCCCTGTGAGAAACCTGAAGAAAGAATGAAAGATTTCTATAATACTAAAATGGCATTTCTCAGACTTTAAATTGAAAGAGGGTGGATAAAAGATCAGTAGGGATCTGATATTGTTCTAACGAGGTGCCCCGAGGAGGTGGCTGTGCCTCAAAAGAGATGACAGAGTGGTGCTTTATGAGAAATAGGACCCTGAATTCCAAAGAGAACTCAGCCAAGCATGTTGTGGAAGATGCGGAGGTGACTGGACTGGAGGACTTGTGGAGAATGAGATACCAAAGCCTGAGAGCATGACTTAAATGACACTGTTAGGACTCCAGAGACCACACTATCCCTGAGAGGGGAGGAGCCCTGGCACTCCCAAGGTTGAGGGCTCAGCCACCCCAGGGAAGCCACCTGGATTGAAGTTGATATTAAAGTTAACTTTCAGAAAATAAAAGTGATGTTTTTGCACAACAGTGTTTATAGACTGAGATTTATAATCACTAAGTTCTATCTAATAAAATATATGAGTTCAAGAGAATTATTTGGGTTTCAAGCTAACAGTTTTCTTTTATACACAAGTTAGAAGATGAGTGATCATGAAAATGAGGGATTTTGTCTCTGATACCTCCAGTCATTAGAGACATTGGAGACATAGATGCCACCCATTGTTCTCATTCACAGAGTTGATAGATCTTCTGAGTAACTTCAGGATTTGAAACTCAGCTATATAAAAACTCCTCTGGATAAGCCTCTCTTTCACACTTCTGTGCCACCCCCCCACATACATATATACACCCATTTCAGGGTTGTTGGGAGATTTTATTATGTTCATGCAAAGGACCTGGCACATTGAAGGTATTATGATAAAACATATTTGTTATTTTCAACCTATCTGATCTTTCATTCAGTTCCTTCCTCACTCATGATTTGAGTGTTCTTATGTAAAAGTAACCATTCCCTTAATTGCCTAAACAAATAACTCACCATATTTAGGTCTATCAGCATAAAAGAGAATGAAAACTCAAATACTGCAGTAAAAATATACTATCTGGCAACTCCAAAGATGCAAAGGAATACAGAAACTTGAAAGTGCTTTGCTTTATTAAAGAAATGTATGAGGTGTGACTTAAGTAATGCGACTTAAATGGTGCTTTGAATTTTGGCTTTACAGCCACACACACAAAATTAATCTTGTCATTTTATAGTCCACAGAAAAGATAAAGGATTTCCTGTTCTTCTACATTAAGTGTAGATCTCATTTGAATTGTATTTTCACAGTTGTATTTCTGGTGTCCTTGAAATAATTTACTATAGCATAAATACATTTGATTTGTGAAACTCTTCAAAAAATTTTCAGGAATTATCCTTATGGTATCTAAAGTAAAATGAACAACACTTAAAACTGCTTTATTGGCAGAAAAAAATTATGTCTCATTTGCTTTTGGTAATTGGGCCATATTTTACAATAAATTTAAAGTGAAGTTTCTTAACTTTCCTCTGTATCCTTTGGTGCATACAGAATGGCATATTGTTAAAAAGCCTTTTTTATATGCAGAACCTATAATTCTTCTTGCATAAATCATTCTAACTTCTGTCTTTCACACTTCTACATTTGTTATCTGGAGGATCTGTGTAATTTCTTAAACATTTTAATGTGACTTTGAAAACTGTTTGCTGTGCTTATTTATTTAGGGGTATACATGAACATTTATAATGCATAATGTGACCTAACACTTGTGTACAAAATTATAGATCATGGTCATATTTCCTAATTTTTCTTATACGTCAGTGCCAAACACTCAAAAAATATTTAAATATGTTTCCTGCATGTCTGGGATAAAAGACATTAAATTTAAAAGTTTTATTCATTGAAATTACTAATGTATAGCCATATACTTTTTTCTTTTAAAACGTGCTGTGTCTCTTAATCCATTTCATCTTGATTAGACTGTTGAATATAAAATTATATGCTACCATTTCCTCCATTGTTCATGGATGGTACATATGCCATTCAGATTGAGCATAAATAAAGTCTTGTAAAAGACTCTGTGTAAATCTCAGATATGGTTGACAATCTGACTTTGAATTTCAAGTCAAATACTTAACTACCAAGTTGTGTACTTACTCAGTATGAGCTATGGAATCAAACTTTCTGAGTTTCTCTGTGGACTTTTATAGTTACTTAAATTTCTTTGTCTCAGTTTTCTCATTTGCAACAAAAGAATAGTGTGGTTATTTTTGGAAAAAAAAAAGGTAAGTAATCTAGGCAAAGTACTTAGAAAATAAAATGGTATATATTAATACATGGCAAAGAGAGAATTATAATCAGATACAATATGTGTAGTATATTAGAATAGCACTTTAGTTAGATCTTCATTCAATGTACATGACAGTTTCAGTAGCCTTGCTCTAGACTAAGTGAATTCTTAGAGAGCTTGTATTCTGATGTCTTATTGCAAATATTATGAGGAACATTTAGTGGCAGTTGTTGGTGCTTGGTAAAACTATAGATATTGTTATGGTGAGAGGATATTAGTTTAAAATTTTTATCCCCCAAAGTGTGGTGGGGATGGAGCAAATGAAGTTAGAAAATAATTTTTAGTTTTAAGGTGTGAACAATACATGAAATACAAAGAAGACTGAAATTTATACTAAGAGATTGTGTTAATCAGCTTTCTATTACTATATCAAATACTTGAGACAAATAACTTTATGAAGAGAAAAAGATTTATCCATGACCAGTTGGATCCATTGCTTTTGGGCCTATAACAAAGAAGCAAATCCTGGTGGGAGGCATGGTGAAGCTAACCTGCTTGCTTCATGTTGGAAAGAAAAGAAAAGAAAGAGGAAGGGCCCAGGGTCCCACTATCACGTTCAAGGACAATTCTCACGTTCAAGTTTCCAATCACTGGAAACTCTTCCAAGAAGAACCAACTCTTACAGGTTTATCACCTTCCACTCCCAATACCACCAAGCTGGGAACCAACCTATAACACATGGGCTTTTCTGGGACAGGGTTTTTTGTTTGTTTGTTTTAAAGTTATACAAATAAGACTAATTTGAAAGAGAATCTAAAATGATAAGGACAAGGCAAGAAATATAGTACATTCTTTACATATGCATGAATGCAAACTAGGTCTGCTATTTCAAGACCCTTAAGAGTATCAGCTCTGACTACTGGAGGGTTGCAAAATGACTGGATGCAGATCAGTTACTAATGGGGGAACATTTCAGTAGCTAGAGCTCGGAACAGAGGAATAATGGGAACAAGCACAAAAGAGGAATGAAATCACCATTGAGAGATTTGAATTAGATTAGGGTCAGCATTGTTCAGTGGAAGGAATGATGATTTCTGTGCCAGTACTTAATCTGAAATTTAGTAGCTGCATAATGTTGGGGAAACACTTGACATATTTGAATCTCAGTTTTTTCATCTGCGGTATGAATTATGCTAATACCTTACTTACTGTTTTGTTGTAAGGTTTTCAGAATGAAAAATGTAAAGAGGCTAAGGGAGTATGTTCGATAACACTCACTGACTAAACATTACCAGCATGTAATTCTGAAAGTGATGCTCATGAAACCAAATATCAACTTTCGAACCTTTAAAGCAGGGTGGCTTAACCAATACCAGCCAGGTGAGATAGTTTAGCACAGTGACTCTCAACCTGGTTGCACTAGAAACCTTTCAAAAAACAAACAAACAAACAAACTAACAAAAAACACTCACAAGCCTGGTGCAGTGGCACATACCTGTAATCCCAGTGACTTGGGAGGCTGAGGCAGGAGGATCGTGAGTTCAAAGTCAACCTTAACAATTTAGTGTGACCCTAAGCAACTTAGCAAGATCCTGTTTCTAAATACTTATTTTAAAAAAGGGCTGGGATAGTGCACAGTGGTTAAACACCCCTAAGTTCCATTCCCAGTACCAAACAAACAAATACTCATGGTCTGAAACTCTAATACATTTAAGTTGTGGTGAGTTTCAGGTATAATTTTAAAAGTTTTGAGGTGAGTGAGGTCAGGGTTGAGAACCACTGGTATAGCCAAAGGTGTAAGAGGAGGGTTTGCTCTAGAGTGGTTTTATATGAAAGTAAAAATCCTCAGACTTAGAAAATAGGCCAGATTTTAAAAAGTGCCTGCCAACACACTTATTGTTAGTTACAATATTTATTTTATAAGTATATATCAGTGCACAAAGTAGTGGTTAGTAATTTCTAGGGCACAATGCATGAAAGAACAGTGGTAGCAAGAAAGGAATATCAGAAATGCTAACTAAATTGTGAACTAGTCATTCTGAAACTATGTATCATTTTCATTAGCCTTTACAAATGCTTTTATTTCTTTTCTAATTAGAAGTCTGCTTCGTAGACTACATATAGGAGGAGTGAAGGAAGATAAAAATTTGATTTTAAAAACAATTGTGGAAAATTCAAGGAAAAATTAATATCATTATTAAAAACCATAAGAATTCCATTAACTTATTAGGAGTGAGTTTATTAACACTGTTCAAAGGAGAAGGCTACAAATCCCTCTGCACGTAGAACATATGACAGATCCAGTGCAAGTACTGACATGCTTTTACATCTGTCGGAAAATGTCTTTATAAGCAGATGTTGGAAAACTCCCTTTCCCAGTTGGATATATGAATTCTGTTATTAATGTGGATAAAGAGGAGCCAATGTTCTCGGGTAAAAAAATAAAGCATTGCCTACAACTCTACTGGGACTTGTTTTTGATCATTGGACACATATCTAATTTTTAAATCAATTAATTCAATACAAAGGTACTGGTAGAGTTATCTTAAAGTCTGAATACTTGGCACATTTGTATTTTGACAATGTTTAAGATAACATACCAAAATATTTTGCCAAGGTGCAGAAACTGTAAATCTGGAAGTCTTTTGGTCTCTTGCATACACCTTTACAAATTAATGAGATTCACATACTACTAAAGGGACCAGCCAATACACATTTTCACTCTTGCAGAAACTCAAGCGACAGTTGTTTCCAGCAAAACAATACTCACTATGCAGCTTTTATGTGGTAGTTTAAATGTGTAATCATATTTAATTATTAAAGTATGCTGAATATTCATAAGCATTAAAGTGTGATTCTTAAGGCACAGAGTGGGAGAAAATATTTGTAGAAATATGTCTGATAATGGACTGTTATCCAAAATATACAAAGAACTTATATAACTAAATAAAACACAAACAACCTGGTTAAAAATGGATAATGGGCTGGGGATATAGCTCAGTTGGTAGAGTGCTTGCCTTGTAAGCATTGTAAGCACAAGGCCCTGGGTTCAATTTCCAGTACTGCCCCCCCCCCCAAAAAAAAAAAAAAAAAAAAGACAAAAGATCCAGATACCTCACCAAGATGATATAATAATGTGTAAAATAAACATATGGAAAGAAGCTCTACATTGTACGTCCATAATTAATCGCTATAATTAACCAGAGTAGAGCAATCAAACAGCACATGGTGGGCAGCAGAAGCAGGCAAGGCAGTGACAGAATCAACAACCAATATCAGGAGGTTAAGCTGCACTCTTGCAATTTATATAGCGCATGAGGATTGTGAGTGTCATGGAACCCACTGTGATGGTATGGGAGATCAGCCAGGTGCAGGATGCAAACAGCTGTAAGTGAAGTTGAGCAAGAAGTACAAGCTGCTGTGTACGTAGAGTCCAACAGATAGACAGGGCTTTGTGCAGTAGAGGATGAAGGTGTCCAGACTTCCTGGGAGGCATCCTCTCTACAGGGTTCAAATTAATATAATATCCAGTACCCTCAAGGTCTTCAAAAGCATTGTCTCCAATCAATTCTAAGGTTAAGAGACTGCTAAGAGCCATTTAGAGGGTCATGGAACACACTTCTGGCTATACCTGTAGGCCTGGTTTTTGGCCCCCAGCTGGGTGAAACTTCAGACACTGGACTATTCTTGGGGACACTTTCCCCTTCCTAACTCTTCTTTGTCTTTTTTTTCTTTCTTTTCTTTTCTTTTCTTTTTTTTTTTTTTTTCTTGTTTATGAGGGAGAGGAGATGGTTCTGTAGAAATTAAAAAAAAAATTAAACATGCTGTGTTTAAATACGTCAAGGAAAGATATTTAAAAAATCCCTATTTATTGCTACAGCTCTCATAAGATACTTAACTATATCTTTTTGAAGAAGAGACCCTGAATCTTTCAAAATTCTCTCTAACCCAATTGAAAAAAAAAGTTAAAAAGCAAAACACTTCCTTCAAGGGAAACCATCCTATGAGTGGAACAAATGTCAATGGATTATAATGGTAATGGTATCTGGGAGCTGAGGTATTGGTTTTTCTTTCTGGGTAACAAGGCCTGGTGGGGTGGTCACATACATATGATAAATAATGCTGTGAAACTACCTGTTGTAGCTTGGATCTGGAGTATCCCTCAAAGTCTCATGTGTTATAGGTTTGATTGCCTGGCTGTGGCACTACTGGGAGGTGTTGGGACCTTCAGGAGGTGGGGCCTAGTGGAAGGAAGCTAGGTAATTGGGGTTGTGCTCTTGAAGGAGATATTCAGACCTCAGTCCCTTTGCTCTCTCTGTTTGTTTCCTGACTGCCATGGTGTGAGCAATTTTGTTCTACTATATGCTCACTGCCATGATGTCCTTCCTCACCAGGGACCCAAAAACCAATGTATAAATGATCATGTGTCGAACTTTCTGAAACTGAGCCAAAATAGATTTTTCCTCCTATAAGTTATTAGCTCAAATATTTTGTCACATCATGGAAGCTAACATATAAGCACTATGATATTTATAAGACAAAAACAACTGAAAAAAAGTAAAACAAAACAAAACCCGCCAACAACAAAATCACATGTCTTAAGGATGGAAACTTCATTTTCTGGAAAACCAGCTTGATCTCTACAATATCCCTTTTATCATTTGTTACCCTACTTAAGGATCCATGATTTCCTCTTGATTTTTTATTCATATGTGAATTATGACAACTCCTTATTCAATTTTATGGCCATCCATGGAGTGTTTCCATTTATTCTCTCAAGTAATATTTATAATTGTGATTAACATGTATTACTCTTTTATATTTCAATCTTTAAATGCATTAGATTACTTAACTTGCCCTTATACTGTTTTTTCTTTTTTACCATTTCCTACAATCATGGTAGTATACTTAGTATCCTTGTTGATGACACTTCCAATACTTGTTTCCAAAGACTTGCCTCAGTATCAAGGACTGTCACCTTCATCAAGCTTTATAGATCTCCTCCTTTGGTCTTAACTCTGGGTTTCACTTTTATTCAATCTCTGTAACTTAAATGCTAATATGGCAATAATGGCCTATCAAATTCTACCCATCCTCTTCTTTCATGTTTTATTTCCACTGAATTTGCTCTTAAACTTCATTTATACTCTCAGTATTTTTACCCTTTTTTTATCCTAGTCAACTAATTTCTAAAAACATCATTTCTATATTCATTAGTATGTTAAACTTTTTTTTAAGTTTTATAAAATAAATAAACATCCTTTACCCCACATACCTTCTGGGCACTGCCCTACCACTTCCCTGATGAGTTGTGAATATGCTGTCTACACTCTTCCTACCCTCCTCTTCCTCATTACTCATTCTCTTTTGAATTTCTCTCTTCCTTCTCTTTTGACAATACTCTTGCTAATGTTTTACCAGTGACCTCTGAATTGCCAATCAAAAGGCAATTTGTTAGTCCTCATCTTAATTTGCTCATTCTGAAGTATTTAATTTCATTGATTACTTCTTTTTTCTTGAATTTTTCCTCAGATGACTTTCTCTGGGTTCTTTCCATAGCCCATAATTATTTTTTATACCGATCTTTATGAGCTCCTCTTGCCCACAGTTATTCAATGTTTGTGTGCTCTGATTTCTCATCTTTTGATGTTCTTTTCTTCTCATTTGACATTCTCCCTCCATGAATCAAACCATTAGTAATGTTGACATTTTATCTGACTGGGTCATAAAATACTTAATGAACCCATCATCACTGTATGTCAAGATTAAATCCCTTTAACTGTAATTTGGCCATGCAATAAAAAATTTCCATTCATTTCAGAAGTTTAGAATTTTAACTAAAGCCTCAATTTTGAGTACATAGTTGTTAAGAACTTCATATTCTAAAAAAGAAATATTCATCATATCTCCGTAGGACTTGCCAGAAAGTGGTCTAGGCAATGGGACTGGAGATTAAAGCTATGTGTGGAATCATTTTGGAGCCTGAACCTTCAGATTTAATGGAGAATTGGTTGAAAAGAATGAAAAGCAGAAATACTGAAGAGTTGGAGTCATGAAAAGAACATATACTCACTGAGACAATGAATTAATTGACATGTCTACTAAATTTCAGTGTAAAATTATATAATTTGTAAAATGTCAAGTGAGATGATGGCTTACCACTTATATGGTCATCAAGACAGATTACTTAAACATCAAAATTTTCATAATATTCCCTTGCAATAATTCAAAAGAGAAATAACATCATGATTTTGTTATTAGATGCAGGATAAGATTTAGAACTTTATTGAATTTTGAAATTCTTATAATTTATTGAGAATTTTTAAAGTATTTATGAATTATGTTAAAGGATACCACAGTCTTTTTTCCAAGTAGGTGGCATTCCACCTGGAGACTATAAGACAGTGTGTTGAATTGATTAGGGTCATGGATTCTGGAGCATTTCTATTTGGGTATAACGCTCACCTTCCTATTACCTTTATGAATTGGGACAAATGCTTAATATTCTGGTGCCTTAGAATCTTCATCTGTAAAGTGGAAATAATAGTATTTCCCTTTTGTTGTGAAAAGTATATGATGTAGTACAAAATTCTTAGAATATTGCCTGACAAAACCAACTGTACTTAGTTTGGTATTATTATTATTATTATTGTTATTTTGTATTTCAGAATCATGATAGAATTCCACTGGAAAAGGCTTGAATGGTTCTAATTTTCAGAATTACAATATTAACTTGGAATAAGCACTTAAGAAATAGGTGGAAAATTGAGGTGATTCTAAATCTGAGTTTATAAATTAATCTTTATTGAATCAACGTATAAGTGTTGTACTTCGCTGCAGTTCTAGTTCATGTTTGACAGTTTCCAGAATGGTGATGCATTTCTGAATGACATGTTGAACACTTTTAACTCATATCGACTACTTCCTTTCCCCTCCCAGAAGAAAGACTTTATGTTTCCATTTTACTGAAATGCATTTGCAAGGCCCCTGCCAGGAGTGTACCTCTTCCATTATGTGATAAGTAGTTGTGCAAATGTTTCTGTGCCATTTTAATGAATATGATCTGCATTTATCCATGTAGTCTACTAAAGATATTCTTATTTTTCCTATCATGTCTTCTCCATGAGTCAGCAATATTCCTCAAGTTTAGTAATCATGACCACTTTATTTTATTCATCCAATTCCTCATGGCATAGATCTGTATACTTTTGGGTGTGTTTTGTATGAAAAAAAGCTTAAGACACCTTGGGGACTCATTTACTGAAATAACTTCTCCAGGAGGAATCCTGAAAGAACTAGGTCAAAAACCCATAGAATTATATAATTTTTTTTTTTTTTTTTTAGCTTGAAGGGACCTTAGAGATCACTTTTTCTATATCCTTCATTTTACAAATTAGGAAACTGAGTCCCAGCATACCAGCGGCAGATCCAGAATCACAACTCCGTCCTGGCAACAGACAAACCCCAGTTCTCATTCAGCAGCATCCATCCACTTTGGGATTAGGTCTTTTATTTTCCAAGTGATTTCTGCATATTATGGTGTGTGTGTATGTGTGTGTGTATGTGTGTGTGTGTGTGTGTGTGTGTTAAGACTTCACAACCCTATCCGATTACAAAAACAAACTTAACACACAAGAAAGAAGAAATGATAAAGTATAAATCAAAGGGAGATTTTTCTTTCCATGTGTCTTTATTAACATTATTATTAAGAAGAACTGTGCTGAAGACAAGAGAAAATTTTAGGGAATAAAAAACATCATATCAAACCTGTCTTTTTTTCTGGAATAATCAGAAGATTTGAGACCCTTCACCTTAGGGATCATCATCTTGGAGAAAGGGTCATTCATGGGGTACCGTGATAACGTGTCACGGAATGTGTATTTAATGTGTAGAGGAGGGAGACGTTTGTACGAAGCTAATCTGAAAGTGAAAGGGGGCAGGGAGGGATGCGCCTGAGAAGAGGGAAATAGGTTTGAACCAGCGCAGGCAGGTGGAAAGAGGGAGGGGTCTGCATGCGCGCAGAGTTTCTAGGCGCCATGTGAGCTGTCTCCGCTGGGAGGGGCGAGGCTGTCACTCGCTGGGGCGTTAGAAGCCCGAGAGCCGCTTGGAGAACTTGGCCCTCTGCAGAGTCTGGTCACTCGCACTCCTCTGGGGACCTCAGAAGAAGGAGGACCTTTGGCCATGGGTGAGTGTGCGAGCCGATGCGGACACGTAGCCTAAAGGCTCGGCGTGGGGACGAATGTTATAGAAAGTGAATGTTTGGGGTCCTCGGATTGCACCCAACACCAGTCCCCGTGACCTCCACCCGCAACCAAGAGCCGGTCTCTGGGCTTTCCCTAGGGGCGAGGAGGGGATGAGGTGGGAGCCAGAGGCGAGGGCAGGTGCTGACCATTTAAAAGGGCGAGGGAGGTGCTTTCGACTGCAGCCTGGGGGTTCGGAATACGGTGCCCAGGACAGTGTCTGAGGAATACAGAAAGGACTAGAAATAGCGGACGGATCCAGGAAGATCGTTGTTCTCACTTGTTCTTGTGGGGTTTGGGGAGCAAGCTGAGACGGGGCACTAGAGATGGAAACTTCACAAAACTTCCAGCTCTCACAGGTTCGAGTAGAGGGAGGCGCCTGGACAAGGAGAGACTGGGGACAAGTTCCAGTCCCAGAGTCAACCGAGTGCTCATTTGCATAAAGCGCTTGGAGGCTGAAGGCAGATTCATCCCCAGCTAGACCTGGATAAGTAAGCATTAAGGTTAAAGGACGTCCAGAGTGGCCCAGGTCACTGGACAGTAAAGGTACGCGCCGTTTAGCTTCGCTCGAGTTTGCAGGAGTCCGCGTCTTTGCAGTTCAGCGGCGCAGTTTGGAACAGTCCCAGGAATGTTGGGGGGGTGGGCTGGAGGGCGGAGAACTGGGTGTCGGTCGATCCCAACCCTGCACGAGGAGGTGGTGAGAAAAGTTCGGGGAAGAGCCAGGGAGAGGTCAGTGGGGGAAAAAAAATCACCCACCCCTGAGGACTTGGTTTGGTTTGTGCAGCGTATCAGTAAAAGTACCCGGGCAATACTGCATTTCCACGGTTACTTATTAGCTATCCACCAGCGGTCGGGGTTTACTATTCAAAAGCCAGAATACTCACTTCTTCCGGTCCAAGTCCATTGCCCACCCCTCCCCCTCATCCCCCTTGTCCTTTGTTGTGAGGGATTTCTTCAAGAGTAAAGGAGGCCTTTGGGACTGACGTGCTCCTGTTGAAATTCCTAAATTCCCACAGGCTCAAGGGTTAGGGGATGCTTTGACTACTAATCGGTGGAGTTTATAGACACTGGCCAACTTGGAAGAAAGGAAAAAAGAGAAGGCTGAGGACATTTTTGCCTATGAATGTTAGCTCTGATCAAGACATTCATAGTCTCTTCTTGCTTGACCCTGGAAAAGCCTTAGAAAGAACCATTTTTAGGACCTTTGAATAAAACAGTGTTGGAAATGATCTCCAGAATACACTGTTTTAAAATGTTTTCTGAATAGGAAATAATATTTTCAGGGTATAGGAGATAAACACTCTCAAGTGGAACAGAACTATAGTTAGGCTCTTTTTAAATTTTAACTCAGCATATAAACTTGTTAGAGTAACACGGGGGGATTCTTATAAATGGAAAGTCAAAATAATTAACTCAATGTAATCTATTACTTGATTACTAAATGCATCAAGATGCTGTTTTGATCCAACGTAATGAAGTAACTACAAAGAATGACATGATTTACTCTTACAAACTTGAATATGAGGGGACTGGTTACCAGAGGGTAAGTTGCTCACAATTTTATAGTTAATGATATCCCTAACATGCTTTTCCAAATTATAATGGAAGCAATTGGTCCTGCATTTTACCTCAGTCTTCAGGATAAATTGTCCATCCCAAATTACAGATAAGTATGAACTGAAGGGGGTGGAGTTAACAACTGAATTGTTATAATAATCTGGAACTTGACTATAACTCTTAGAAAATATCTATAATCCCACAGATATCCAAAATTTGTTTATTGTTTTTTTCTGCCAGAAATGAATTATATTTTTCTTCTTATTCTTGAAATGACCTAAAACTCATGTGGATGTCAAGGACTTAGTGGGAGAAAAGTAGCAGGGAGAATAAGTGAGAAATTAGAGGTCAGGAAAGTAGAATAGGTACTTAACTATAACTAGTGAGAGCATGAAGCCAGGACTCAGGGTAGAGACTCAGAAAAGCAGTGCAAAATAAATTAGGAAAAGCCAGCCAGTAGATGAGGTTTAAATGAGAGAAAGAAGGAAGGAAATATCTCCAAAACTAGAGAAACATTTGATCATTAGGGTCATATTTCTCTTCTCTTATTTGCCTGTGAAAAACAGAACTTAGTTACTTTGTACCATTTTTATTTAGTGGAAGAAGGGATGGTAGGGGTTCCAAATTGGAGTCTAGATTGCTAGGAAAAGAGGGAATAACTGAAGGAGAATGCTGAACTATACCAGCAAGCTGGATCCATCTTTTTCCTGTGATGCTGACTGAAATTTGTCATTTACAGAAAGAAAGATGGTGCTATGGGGTGAATCATGGTTCTTATTTGTCTAAGAAGAGGAAATCCCTCCTCTAGCATTGTGGAAGAATGAGAGTAATCGGTTAATCACACATTATGAATAATTTATGGTCATCATATCTATAATGCACAAGGCTAATTCTCAACAGAAGTTATTTGCAAAGTAGGCATATTGAGATTTTGGCATCTCTTACTTTTTCTTTTTGTTCTCTTTTCTTTCCTTAGTGATGCTCTTGGCTTGTGTAGGTATGCAGGAGGGTTTTCCTTTGCTCCAAAATTCTGCTTTCCTCAAAGGATACAACAAAATGTATCATACTAAAAATGCAGAGCTAACCATTTGCAAAGAGTATTTGCAGTTCAGCTGCAAGACTGACTTTAACCATCAAGGTCCTTAATGTGAAATTTCAAACTCTAGTGGAAAGATATAGAAAGATAGAATCAGGGATATTTTTAATTTCTTTCCTAACCATGCCACTCACTGCCCTACTTGACCATGTTTATGTCATTCATGTTTACTGTGACACCATTAATCTTTGTCTTGTTTGTAAAATGATATTGAATATTATTTAGTTTGGCAGATATTACAGGAAGTTTCATGAAAGAAGTGGTATGGAACTTGATTTGGAGGAATGAGAAAGATTTGGGAAGGGAAGAGATAGAAGTAAGGCATGGAACTGGATCAACATGGTGAAACTTGAAGTTGGAGAGTTTTCAAAAGCAATCAGAAGAATTGAGAAGATACACAATAGGAAACAGGGATTCATAGAAGTTTCTTATGATGAAGTTAGCATTTAAGTAACATAAATTGTGTTTTTAAAGACAAAGAATAAGTTGGTTAGGATAGACCAATTGTTCAAGTAATCCTGGAATAATACAGTTTATGTGTAGGCCAATGTGGTAATAGTGGAAAAGGAGAACATAAGATGGATTAAAGATATGTTTTATGAAAAAATTCTATAAAAGCAGGCAACTAAGCAATATGGAGGAGAATGAATAGAATATATTCTCTGGAGATTTGAAACCTTGGAGATTGGGGGAATAATGGGTTTCTTTTTTCATAGAATACTGAAAGGATAAACCAGATGGTTTATTTTCTCTGTGTTTTGGGCAATTAATTAATTTCATTTTTGAAATATTAATTGAGAGGTGATTGCTTGCTCTCTGAATACAAATGTTTGGTAGGTTGGAAATACGTAATGAAGATTTAAATTTAATAAGGCAGAAGAATAAGAAAGTAAAATTACAATTTGAGGGTTACCATCCCTTTAGTGAGAGCTAAAGCCACATTTTGAATTATCTGTGACAGTATAGGAAATACTGGTTAAGAAAGGATAAACCCTGTTTGGAGGAAGAACACCAGCTACTTAAATGTTCTCATTGCTCCCAAATTAGAACAAATGAAATGTGACATGATCGACATTAGATCCAAAAGTCTGTATATTTTGATAAGAGAAAAAAAAAAAAAAACAAGATGGAAATAGTTTGTGGTGGTTCAACTTCAGGAAAAACGGATTTGGTTAAGGATCTATAAAATTGTTTACAAATTTAGGTAAAAAATAATGAGATACAGTATTGTCCTGAATTTATGCTCTTTTTTCGGGAACAATATGACACTATAAAAGCAGTCATGAATAAGGTACAAAGTGCTAAGGTTTGAAATAGGAGAGGCAGAGGATAATCCCATGTATTTTGGGGTGGACCCCAAATCTCTGAAATCTTGTTTTTTTTTTTTTTTTACCTCTCTCTCTTTTGATGAAGGGAGAGGGTGGGGAAGATTTCATAAACTTTTGTAGATCAAATCTTGATTCAGTAATAATTAGAGAAGACAACAGGGAGGAAAGATAAGATTTTTCATTAAGAAAAATCAAACCATTTTTATAATTCTAGACTACTAGGTAATACTTAAAGGATCATTTGATCTCTAGTATATTACTTTCCTGAGATGATTTTAATGATCTGATAATATTCTGAATGAGAGAAAGATAAACTAATGTAGGCAGCTATTGCTGCCTAATAACTGTCCCCCAAACAAGTGGATTATCATTTCTCTCTTGGTTCTTGTGAACAATTCTTCTGCTGAACAATTTTCATTTGAAGTCTTGTGCTGTTGCTGTCTGACGTTGGCTGGGGATTCAGCCATCTGAAGATTTGATTGAACTGGTCATTTAAGAGCTCACACAAGCCAGGGGCCTTGGCACATGCCTGTAATCCCAGAAACTCAGGAGGTTGAGACAGGAGGATCACCAAGATCAAGGGCAGCATCAGCAATTTAGTGAGGCCTTAAGCAACTTAGTGAGACCCTGTCTCAAAAGAAAAAAAAAAAAAAAAAAAAAAAAAAAAAAAAAAACGGCTGGGGAATGTGGGTCAGTGATAGTCTTTCTGGGTTCAATCCCAAGTCCTGAAAAAAAAAAAAAAAAAAAAAAAAGATTGCTTACCCATACAGCTAGCAGTTGATGCTGCCTGTGTTGGCAGTTTATCTGGGTATATCTTTGGGTTTTCCATGAAATGATGACAGGGTTCCATGAAGAATCTCAAGAATGAGTGTCCCAAGAAACTCAAGCAGAAGCTAACAGGATTTTTACAACTTAGCATCAGGGAAATGTTAGAATATCACTTCTGCTGCATTCCATTGGCCATAAAAATCATCAAAAAGCAGTAAGATTCAAGGGTAGGGAGATTAGGCTTGTCCTCTTAATAATACCAAGAGTAGCATGCTTACAGGAGGAAAGAAGCAATTAACTAATTAATCACCTAATTGATCTCATTCCCCAAAGTGATGTCTCATAAGTGTGCTTCACATTACATTTACAACTAAAATCTCAGAGTAAGTTCTGTGACACACATATGATAAATGAGTGAATCTTTAATTAGAAATATGAAGAAATGTAGTCACATTAAAATCTCACATCAAAACATTTGAGTGTGGAAATTCAAGCCTGCATGGCAGTGTGTTGGTAGAATACTGGGATACACTGTACTGAAAATAGTTTCAAATAAAAGTAGTTAATCTTTCTGTGTTCATTTAAATCTGAAGTTTCTAAAATCATTGTAAATTATTGTTCATTTTAGTTGTAATTGAGTTTGTGTTATAAATTGGAGTATAGATCAATTATCAAACATTTTGTATTAACTATTTTTTTGTTACAATAAATAGAAGCTTTGTAATGATTTGCTTAGGAGTGGCTCTATTTTTCAAGAATGTGTTAGTTTTACATAATACATTATTTGAGTAGGTATGGTGTCCTTAGAGACTTAATATACTTATTTTTGGAAAAGACATAGTTAATTATGTCAAGATTGAACTTCATAAAACTTGTCATGTAAATCTTTTTGTTATTTTTAATTTGCAATGTTTAAAGCTGTCATTGTGATTAGAAAAAAATATAGGTCCTTTCTGAGACAATTGAAAAACAAAACAAAACAAAAAATTAGGGTAAGTGAGATAGGTTTAAATCCAAGGACAGAATTAGTTTCAACCTAGAAACTTACAGGCCTTAAAAAAAAAAAAATGGATTCTTAACTGTGTTTCAACACGTTTGACTTGAGGTCATTCTATTTTCAACTGTTTGAAAAGAGGTGAGGAAATGAGGATAGATGATGGGAAGCCATATACTCATGACTCACTGCCCATAATATAACAAGCCCCAAACCCCAAATCTCAGCAAGAAAAGAAGGCTAGTTGTATAAACACTGTGACTGGAATAATACATGAGGAATCCAGGAGGAAATATGACAAGACGTTAAGACAAATTCATCTATAATTTGTTAAGATATTCATTCACTGTTCATAAGAGATCTGTCCCTGGTAAATAAGTACTTTTGCTATTTCTATAAACTCTTATTTTTCAAGAACCTCTTAATTTTACTGTGAATTGAAAAAGCTTACAGAATATATTAAGCATTGATTCTTGGGTCCTGACTCTTAAGCTCCAGATCCAGAAGGCTGGGGCTTCAGAGCTGGCTCTATAGTGTTAGTGCGCAGTCCAGCTGATTTCCAGGCAGGAAGTCTGGGGTGTGCTTTGCGATAGGAACTCTAGAATGCTTCTCTCCCTCATCAAGCTAAACTGAGCTGTCCCTTACAAACGTTGTTCCTTTACTTGTAACTCTAATATATTTTTTAAAATTCATAATTTGCTCATGACTCAAAAAAATAATTAAAAGCTCCATTTTCATTTCTGTTTAATTTCACTATAAATTTACTAGGTCTCTACAGTTGCTGTCACTTTTTCCCTACCTGTCATTCATCAGCTTTATAGAGTGATGTTCTCTGGAGTTGACTGAAATGCCTTCCCTGAAAATCACTAAAGACTTCTTGCTTAGAGTATTATTTATGTTTATATAACTTCCAGATGTGTTCTTCTGTGCTTAGCTGTCAACTATCTTCACATAGTTGTCCTCCTAGTTCTTCAATATCAGTGTGTTCAACATTGAAATCATCCTTCCAAGATCTGACTAACTGTCTCCATTGTCTATCCTCACTCCTTCCTCTACGATGCCTTTTGTACAGGGATACTAGCAGAAAAAAGAAGGGGCACTGGAACAGTGATCTGAATGTGATAAAGGCTCAAGAAGTTATAACGTTTTTACACATTGGTAGAATAATATGGTCAAGCCATGAATTCAGAGCACAAACACCTGGGGTTTAGTGAACATTGCATCTAGTAAAAGTCTGCCTTTTATGCATGCTCTCAATGTCTTGCCTCTGTGTTTATGATGGCAGCTGTTCTCCCTGTGTTGTAGTTATTTGTTAATATGTATTTTAATCTTTCATTATTTGAGGTCACATCCAGACTCTGAAGGCAGCCACTTCCAGACAGTTGGCAAAGAAATCATCCAACACCCATATTGTTATGCTATTTGTCCAAGGTTGACTGTTGTGCTAACTAAGAAAGTTAGAAAAACACAGAATATTAAGTCATTTTACAGAATAGCGCATTTAGCCTTAGTAATGGCAGGAAAAAAAGGCAAGATTGTGGAATGAGTATACCTGTCCAGAACAGGGTTAGGGATACTATTGTGAGAAGGACTCGACCCTAGACCAGAGGTCTTTATGAAATAAGAAACATTAAGGCAAGAAGGACTTGGAAAAATCAACTGAGATGTGGATCTGAGAGAGTCAGTGCAATTTCAGGAGAGTCACAGAAGGAAAGGGTTTTGTTCTAAGTGACCTACGGAGTTCAGTACAATAGGAAGAACAGAGAAGAGTAAAACTTATTTTGCTTTAAGGGATTTTTAAAATTGATGTAAGACTACTAAAATTAAAGACACTTTATTAAAGGGGTGAACATATAGGTTTGCTCTCTTAGAACAGATTTTAAAAATCAGAAAGGAAAGAAGGAGAGAAAGAAGGGAAGGAGGGAACGAAGGAAGGAAGGGAGAGAGGGAGGGGTGTGGATGGATCCAGGTCAAGTGAAGACTTGTTGAGTAGGAAAGAATTGCTAGAATTGTTCCATGTTTTAACTACCAGGGGAAATGTCCTGTGGGAGAAGCATAGATTGAAAATGCCATGGAATGACAGAATGTCTGAACAATTTACTACAAAATTATCTAATAATATCAACAGTTTGTATTATTTAAATATAGTTTTAAAAGTTAAAACATCCATAAAAGTGTTTGATGATATTTGAGGTCTTCTAAAAGGTGAAATAAATATGGTTTTTGATTGTTTTACATTGTTATAATTGCCCAATAAGGATGTATCGTGTTCATTTTGATAACTGCATCATTTTTATTATTCTTTTTTTAATAGAGCATAATTGTATCTTGAATAGCAGGAACATGTAGATCAATACATGATCTATGTTCAAATGATTTAATCAGTCAAAAGAGATGAAGCATATTGTGGTTAAACATTCTCTAGACCAGGAGTCAGAAAATGATCATTTGTATCTCAGTAACTTGGCTATTATTGATTGGTGCTATGTTTTCCCACAGGTATAAATGAAGACTTGAATTAAGTGCCCAGCATGAGTTCAGTCAGCTCTAACTGCCTGTAAACTAATATCTAACTGACTAAACGTTTTTAAAAGATTATATTCGGCCCCATATCCTTGTCAGATCATGAGGAGATACATCCCTAGCTTGTATCTCAAAAACTACCCACAGATTTTTATTTGTTAGTAATTCTCTGTGGTTTCAACCCTGACTTTCTGTCATAGGCAACTCCTATGGTTCAACCATAAGATTTGGTATTTTTCTTTTTTCTTTTTTTCTTTTTTTTGTATCCATAGATTTCTTTTTTTTGTATCCATAGATTTTTAAAAAAAATTCTTATCAAATGAGGATTAAAAAAATCAACTGAAATTAAAAAAATCAAACATGCAGTATTTCCAGGAGTTATCTGAGGCTTCATTAGTCCATATACACATTGCTCACTTTAAATTCATTGTGTATTATTTTGTCTAAATGATTAATATGTACTAATAATTTATTTTTAATACATGAGAGAACAAATTGACATATTTTAACAAGTATGTTTCTATTTCTTATGCTGGTAACTAGCACCCTAAACTTTTAATATATATTGACACTTGTTTGTGTATGTGGGAGAGAGGTTCTTGTTTATCCATTTTGTTTTATTTTTTATTTTGTTTTTACTTTTTTATGTGAGTCTAAGATAGTGTCCTGTGAAGTCAATATAATGCAAGAGGTATCATTTTACAAGTCCTAGAAATGTTGTTTTTAATGACTTTCTCCGTTCTTTGATGGTAAAAATTACCACTATGGTTAAACCCTAGACTCTAAATCCCAGACAAATATATTGCTTCCATTTTAAATATCAAGGCATAGAGAAGGGGTTGATATCTGATAAAATGTAACTCACTGCTACCCTTTTGGATATAATATTTTGTTTGTTGTTTCCTTTATTAAAGAAAAAATAAATATTCAAAAGAAAAGTGCGGAAATGGTGCTGAGCTTTCCAAAATTCTGAACACTGTATAATATTTAGTGAGTATTTTCTATTAAGGTAGGTCAACTATCTACTTTAGTCAATATTCGAAGTACAGATTATGAACACTGCCTACTTATGGAACTTTCTGCATTCTTATTTTAATTTTTCTATTAAATAGTACATAAAGGGTAAGAATTTACATACTAGACATATGAAATGGTGACAGAGATTATCTGTTATTGTCATTATTCCATGTACTCCCTTCTTTTTTTTTTTTTTTTTTTTGGTACTGGGGATCAAACCCGGGGAGTGGTCTTAACCACTGAGGCACATCCTAGCCCCATTGTTTTTTTTTTTTTTTTTTTGGTGGGGACAGGGTTTCACTGAGTTGCTTAGGGCCTCACTGTTGCTGAGGCTGGCTTTGAACTCCAGATCCTCCTGCCTCAGCCTCCTGAGCCACTGAGATTACAGGATGGGCCACTGTGCTGAACACATATGCCCTTCTTTTTTTTTTTAAAAAAAAAAAAAAGAAGAATACAATTTTATTTTTTAAATTATATGTCAGAAAGCAAACTCAGGATGATATTTCCAGAGAGAAAAGTGTCAGAGTAGCTATTGATGAGAGTGCACAATTTATATTTTTAGTATACAAATGACATAGAAATCACTAGAAAAATTAGTTTTAATTAATTTTATTCATTTTGTAGCAATTACCTTAATGGTGTCTCTTTAACTAACGTGATAAATACATTGTGGTTTAAATAAGTCAATATACTCAACTCAAAAAATTAAAAATTTAAGAATACTAGTAATAATTCACGAATCTGATTGCAGTGTCTTAAAACTTTGTTGTTACAGAATTTTTTGTATGTAGGGCCACCAAGTAGTCCATGGTAGAAGAGTACTCCTCCCAGAAAAAGCAGCCTCTTGAATTTATTTTAGAGTTGATTTGATTGGACAGATCTTTCTAAGCCTCATGCTCACTCTGGATCTGCACAAAATGATATAATGATACAGAGTAAGGATAATTTCTGATTCCAAAGCACTTTATGCTTGTTTGGAAATATGAAACTTGGCACACCGAACACTTATATGAGAATTCTGCAAGATTAGGCCAAGAAATCTAGATCAAAGACAATAATTGCTAAAACCATTGTTAGGGAATAGAAGGTATCTGTGGAGGCTTCAATCGTAGAGTTTTTGTGAATGAGAAATTGGAGGGCTGGTGACTTTGTTAGGAAATAGAGGTGTGGGAGTAGCCCCAGAAGAGCAGGGAAAAAGCTGTGGAGATGGGATGAGCATGGTCTTCAGATCCCATCAGAATCGGCTTCCCCTCCAGCTCTTCTTCAAAGGCTACTAATTTTTCCATCTTCTGGAAGCGGTTTTAGGGTCAGAGTCTTACAGAAATTGTAGAAACCATGCAAATAGTGCCCTGGTGGGACGCAAAGGAGAGGTTCTGCAAACCCCAGCACCTTATCCTTCCTGTTTTCTCACCCTGTTACTCCAGCTCTAAACCTTCTTGTTTTCCTCACAGAGCACCTAGAGACTTGCCCCATTGGCTCTCTGTCTGCTCAGACCATCATGACTTTCTTTCTATTCAATCTAGACCTTAGTCAATGGTCCAACTCTTCTTACTCAAGTATTTTTCCCTCTCTGGTTCTTTGTTCCAAAACATCTGGATTATCATAGCATCCTGTGGAGGAAGGCTTGATATAGGATTAAGAAAATCATCCTATTACATGGTTGCCCATTTCCAATTTTGAGTGATACCATCTGAACTGATTTGGTTAGAGATGTTAACAGTAAAGAAGGAAATACTAGAAATAATGAGAGAAATAATGACAAGAAAAGGCAAAACCAGAAGATAGGGTATTCACATGGCGGAGAGGAAGGAGTCACCAAGAACAAGAAGAACAAGGCAGGAGAATTGAAAGTTCAAGGCCAGCCTGGCAAGACACTGACTCAAAATAAAATAAAAAGAGCTGGGATGTAGCTCAGAGGTTAAGTACCCTATGCTCAATTGCTAGTACCACAGAAAAAGTATTAAAAATAAAAATTATAAACTTTAGTTATCAGAAAATGTGATAGAATACAATACAGTAATGAATAATAAGATATCAACAGTTATTTCATTATTTAGCATTATGAAAATCTTTTCCTTATTTCATCTTTTTAAACACTATAATACTTGCATGATTTAATTGAGTTGGAAGGGCAAAGAAGACAGATCCCTTTCTCTTAGAAACTTAAATTTCACCTTCTTACCTTTAGGTCTCTTGCATTTTCTTTGTTTGCTACCCTGCCCCACCCCCACTTTCTTGCCTTTTGATGGCTTTTAAAATTCAGATGATAAATGTTTAAAGAAGACTATTATCTTGGGATTGAAAGACTCATTCAGTTCTTTCCTATCTTCTGTGTTAAGGACTGATCCCAAATAGCATAATTAAAATAAAACATTCTGAACAGGTAATTGAAAAAATATCTAATTAGATATTCATAATTACACCTATTAAATTAATATGTAGTGCTATATGCAGATGAATTTTGTGATGCAAATGTACACAGGTGGTATGTCCCTATTGGTAAACAGAACTTTAATATGGTCTTCCAATTCCTGCAAGGCCTTCAGAATTGAGGTACAAGTAGCTGTTTGCTCTCCTCAAGTTGAGTTCTGTTTTCTTTGTCACTGGCTTTCTTCCTTGGTCCCAGTGGCTGTAGCTCACTGTTTATTTATTGGCTGTTTAGTATGGAAAAACATCTAGTCTTTTAACTTTGACAACAAATCAGAGTAATGAGCTTGCCCATCACGCTACATTGGGTATAATCTTTGCCTGTTAGGCTCTTGGCTGGTTTTGCTGTACTTCACTATCCTGAAAGTTTGAGAAATCTGACTGCTTTGTTGGTTGTTGTTTTCCCATTCTTATTAACACTTGCCAAACCTTTTGTCATGCATCTTTAGACTCATGACAGCTTCTAGGTCAAATTTCAGTTTTGATCATTGCATCCTTAGAAGTAAAACTCAGGACAGAAATAGCCAGTTCCTTTTCAGTGGTTGCAATGGATGCTGATTAGCTGCATGCTGGTTGTTGAAGTCATAGCAACAGGTCCTACTTACTATCTTTTAGGCATCTCAATTAAGTTTCTTTAGTCTTTGAATATATAACTACAAAAAAGTTTCATCTCCTGGGGAAAATGAATATGTTCTTTCATTGGAGAACAACTTCATAGAGTTCATTAGTAATTCTTTCCTAGTGTTCATTTCTGAACAAGTAAGCTAGAAATTATTTGTATTTCTTCCTTTCCTTTTTCCTTCCAGTTTTCATAATTAGATGTTCAATGGATGTAATTTTTAAATTTTTAAAGTGATTACTTGCCAAATGGTTGGGGACCAATCCTTAGGTTACCAAGCTAAACATACTCATCAATAACAAGAGAAAATATATTAAGGTTGACTACAGAGAAAACAGAGAAGATAGCTATGGTTACTTCATTTTTCTAGAGAAAGGTAGATGTAGGAAGAAAACCTGTATTTTGTATTAAATTCTACTACTATATAAAATATGAATAAAATTGGATTTTTTCTCTTTTCACAAGTCACAAATAATTGTAATTTCTTCCTATATAAAATCTTTGTGGCATAGAATTATAAGGTTTAGACTTTTCTAAACTATTTTTTCAATCAATTCATTTATTTCTAAGAACACCTAAACAAATTAGCCTTCCTTGACAAATTCATAACTATTATATTTTTTGATTAAGAAAAATTTGTTTTCAATTTCTAGATCCACTAATTTGCAAAATCAATCTAGCTTCTCTAAGCTTCAAGGAGCTTTATTTTATTTGTAGCCACAATAATAACAATAATATTATTACCCCACATAGTTGTTGAGATGAATAAATAGGGGAATGTATGTAAAAAGTTTAACAAGTGTCTGACCAAGAGAAAGAATTCAGTAAATATAAACACACACGCACAATTGACTATAAAAGTAAGTTTGTCATAGCAATGTTTTAACTCTTCATTTTTTAAAAAATTGATTCTATAGGAAACTCTATATCCAGCTTCAATTAAATTGTTATTTATTTTTGAAAACCAATACATGTACTGGGAATATAGCTCAGTTGGTGGAGTGCTTGCCTCACATGCACAAGGCTTTGGATTCAATCCACAGCACCACAACAAACAAAGAAACAAAAACCCCAATACATACTGTAATCGTGTATTTTCTTTGGAATAAACTGATCTGTGGCATTTGTAGAGAGGAAATATTATAAGAAATACACAAGAATTAAGAGATAGACATTATTCAGAATGCATTTAGGGATGGTTGCTAAGCCTAACTGCATAACCCATTCATCAAACGATTTTTAAACTTGCTACTTGCTGGACAGAACACTTAGTGCTAGGTACTGCCAATACAAAGCCAAAATATGATACCTGGTGTAGTAATAAAACATTAGGAGTTACCTGGTATAACACATGCTGAGGTAGAAATTTATATGTTGTATATGAGCAGAAGACACTAGTTACATTTCCTCCTAAAATGTCAGTTAGGGATGTCTAGAGATATGTTAGAGATGACCTATAAAACTTGAAAATGGTTGGCCGGGCATATGGATCAGAGTTAAAGCATTCCAGACAGAGAAGAAAAGTAGTCCTCCCTTACCTGTGGTTTTGTTCTCTGTGGTTTCAGCTATCAGAAGGTCAGAAGTGGGCTAGCACCGTATTATGATGCCTATGTCATTCACCTCACTTCATCTCATCATGTAGGCATCCTATCAGCTTACATCATAGGAGGCAGAAGGGTGAGCACAGTAAAATAAGAAAGTTTGAGAGATCAAGAGACCACATCATATAACCATTACAGTATATTGTTAAAATTGTTCTATTTTATCATCATTGTTATCTTTTGATGTGTCTTATTTGTAAATTAAACTTTATCATAGATATGTATGTGTAGGAGAAACCATAGTATGTATAGGGTTCAGTCTGTCCTTGGTTGTAGAAATCCACTGGGTGTCTTTGAGTGTATGTCCCATGAATAAGAGGGGACTATTGTAGTACAAATTAAGTATTGAAACAAGAAAAGGAAGTGTTCAATGAACTGTAAGCTGAATACAGTTAACTGAAGTATAGAAATGGCGGGGGGGGGGGATGTGCACTGGTTTTAAGAAGACTGAAGAGGTATACAAGAGATGGGGAGTTAAGGAGTCTGAAATGACATACTAACTGGTTGGCCTTTATTGCAATAAGACTGGGGAGGCACTGCTGGGTATTTGAGGGATGGATAAGATAAATTAGATTTTTAATGAAGAAAGACAATTTTAGCAACAATGGACCTGAAAAATATGATAAGTAGGATATTGAAAACAACAAAAAGTATAAGAAAGAGTATTTTTAAGAATAGACTTTAAAATATCAAACAAAATCCTAAAAAACTAAACTAAAAGTGTCTTTAAATTATTATTTTCAAATAACACTTACTGGAATGGAGGGATAGTTAAAGGTATGAAATTTCATTTTCAGTTTAAAGAAGAAACACCAAATAATTATCTCAGCAGATACAGAAAAATTATTTAATAAAATTTTATAAAAATGTATGGTAAAAACTACAGGCAAATTAAAAAAAGAATAGATATTTATAAATTGATCTAAGGTATCCTATATAAATCAATAAGTAACATTGTATTTAACATCAAAACACAAGAAGCATAAAAAAAAAATGTTAAGAACAGGATAAACATGTTCACTCTCACCATTACTACTTATCACTGACCACTGACCTAACCAGTGGAATCAGAAAAGGAAAAAAACAATTATGAATGGAAAAATTGGAAAGAAATAGGCCATTTTTCCATTAATCAAGATGATATGCTTGTTTACATAGTGGCTTAAAGAGAATGTAAACAACTAGAAATGATAAGAGACCAGAGAGAGCGTTTGGCTTAGATCAACATATCTACGTATGAGCATTCTTGTATGTTAACAATGCCAAAAATTAATTAAAAATCTTATTTTTTATAGCAAAAGCTCTTTTAAGAATCCTAGCAATGAATGTACCAAAAATATTTGAGAGTTTAATAACAGAAAGTGAAGGTGAACACTTGATATATTTTATCTGGTTAGTAATTATGAAATCTCATTATCTGAAATATTCCCATTCCTTTTCAAATGTGTGTGTGTGTGTGTGTGTGTATACATGTACACTTTTCCAGTTGAATTTCAATAACATTTCCAATGGAGTTTTTATGGAATTAACTAACTGATTGTACCTATGTATATACAAAATGACATTTTACATATTGACCTAATTCTGAAAAAGGATCAAGAAATAGAGGGAGACTTAGGCCTAACACATATGCAAATTTATTCTGAAACAGTAGTAGTTACAACTATAGTGGAAGCACTAAATAAATACATAAATAGACCTCAGTGAAGGTGCCCAAATATATTCAGATACCTGTGTATCTTTGATATGTGGTAGGGGAAATTACTAATTATTGTAGGACTATTCAAGAAAAGATCTTCAAAATTATTTATTTATATGAGTAAATAATTTTACTGTTCCACTTTTATCCCTTATGTAAAAATAAATTATTGCTCGATCTACTAAGTATCTAATTTGAACCACAATCTTACAATTACAAAGAAAATATGAAAGAGTACATTTTTAACAGACTTTTCTAACTCCAGTAATGAAAATACACAGATGTACATTCACTTGGAAAAATTATTTGTCTAATTTTTATAAAATTAAAAATATACTTAAAACGATTGAGATACCCAAGAGAAATTAAATTTTTTTTGTGTGTGTTAGTCAGATTTTTGTTGCTGTTACCACAATATCTGACAAGAACAACTTAGAGGAGGAAAGATTTATTTTGGCTCAGTTTCAGAAATTCAGCCCGTCATTGGCAGGCTCCAAGATGGAAACATGGCAGAAAAATGTAGCACATGAAAACTGCTCAGCTCAGGGTAATTGGGAAGGAGAAAGAGAGAGAGAGAGAGAGAGAGAGAGAGAGAGAGAGAGAGAGAGATACAGAAGATATAATCCCCAAGGGGACAAGCCCAGTGACCTACTTCCTCCAATGATGCCCCACTTGCCTATAGTTACCACCTAGCAGTCCATTCAAATTATTAAACCATTAAATGGATGAGGTTACAGCTCTCATAATCCTCTCTTTTCACTTCTACACATTGCTTCATTGCCTAACACATGAGTGTTTTCTGGTCACATTTCTAGATCTACAACATTTCACTCAAGAATCTGTAGATGAATGTTTATAATAGTTTTATTTGTAGCCATTTACGATGGGAAAAAGCCCCAGTATCCTTCAACTGGTAAATGCATAAGCACACTCTGGTTTTGCAATATAGTGGAATTATAATCAACAATAAAAAGGAAGAAACTACTGATCATAGAACATCAATAATGCATGCTAAGTGAAAGAAGTCAGACTCTAAAAGTTAACAGTCCCATTTCCTTGAGAGGGTAGATAAAGCAACTTTTTAAAGATAAAAGACATATCAGTAATTAACAGGGGCTGAAAGTAGGGTGAGTGGTTGAGCACAAAGAAATGATAATTTTGTGGAAAATTGTTCTGTATCTTGCTTGTGGTGGGGGTTATGTGACTGTGTACATTTTCCCAAAGTGTTAGAACTGTAATATAAAAGCAGTGGGATTTACTATATAGCAAATTAATATCCCACTTAAAAACAGATCAAATCAGAAGCAGATGTGATTAGATATTAACCGTGGTTGATTTTGAGTGGCAGGTCATTTTTGCTATATTACTTTATCCTTTTGTTTTCAGAATAACAATAAAAAATAAAAATTTTTTTGCTCAGTTTTTAGTATATTAAGAATTCCCTCTAGAAAATATTTCCCCCTTTGCTCCAAACCCTGTATTTCTACCTCTCTATTATTTCTTTTTCTCTCCATTTCCTTTACTTTCACACAATTTACAGTCTTTTAGACATAATAGAAGTGAGAATTTCTGTAAACTATATTCAATTAAAATCTTTCAATTTATTCAGTCATTAGTAAATAATACAGTCCATTTTAGTATGTATTAAAATTGTTTAAATGCCATTTTAGTTTAAGTGGCAAAATGCTAATAAAATCAAATCCTTTTCCCAGGGAGCTGTTGTACTTATGGAGGTAGAACCTTGGGATCCTTAGCTCCTGAGAGCCCATGTGTACATAAGTCTTTTCAGAGGTTAAATCACTACTTTAATTGCCAACACAAATATTTTAGATTTTTTTCAAATTTGAAAACATGTATTTTTCAAAATTAAAAACGTTTTCAGAAATATGTCTCAATTTTTACCCTGTAATATGTGAAAACATAATTATTACTGTATCTTATCAACCAATTCAATGTCCATTGGAAGAACTTGAAATTATTTTTGATGAACATTCACATATTTACTAGAATAGTCCTGTTAGTAGAAATTTATCTTAAACATATGGAAGATGATAATAAGGCCTCTCTCAGCAAGCTAAATATTCGTGGTTCTGGGGTTCAAATCCTGCTTTGCTTTAGTAGATTTTCAAAATTAGGTGTTATAAATTTTGGGGGTGGGTAAAATATTACATTTACAAAATGGTAAATCAGCCAATATACTCAACCTCATAGGAGCATACAAAACTCACAGAGCAAGAAGCCAATGGCTCTGTTTGTAATACTACTGCTACTCCTAGCTATTACTATTATTATTTACTTTTAATTAGCATAGTACAAATAGAATGAAGCTATTACCTATTAGTTGTTGAAGAATAAGTCGTATTTTCAGCAGAATGTGGTATATAAGATTCATTTTTTCCCTCTCTCTCTCTCTCTCTGTGAACTGCTGTGGTTCCAGATCTATGAGATTGACTTTAAAATCTCAGGAGCTGTAGAAATAAAGGTTTAATAAGATTGATATTTGCTTTTGATCATAGTTTTGAATTAGAATGCTGAACTTAAGAATAGAACAATTGACTCAATGATGTGATAATTTTTGCTTATCTCATACCATCTGGAAAAGTTGTGTTTAAATAACCTCTTAGGCAGTGTTGTGATTAAATATTCAGCAGTATAGGTTAGTGCTTGCTTGAAAAATAAACCGTTAATATATGGCATTGAGGAGTCTATAATATTTGTAAATTTATATCTCATGGAACTATAGCCAGTCTTTAAATTATTGTGGCAGTTGTTTTTTAGTCAAAATTCTATTTTTCTTCAAATAATGGATCCTGATCCAATGACTGTATATTTTAATTAAGGAAAGGCCAACATTTACCTGAAATTAAAGGACAAATTTATTGGGAGTGATTGTAAAATATTCATTGAAATTTTTCCTGAAAAGGTTCTATGTTTCAGTATGTAAAAATTTTGCCTTAAACTGAGGCTTTTCTTGGGCCATGATGAAATAGATAATACACTGGATTAAGTCACCGTCTTTACTATGATTGATTGTAAATATAGCTGTGTGGTTAGCAATTCTCAATCAGAATTGTTTGGAGACCTTTTAAGGAGTTGAGATATTTGGCCCACTCATAGAGATACAATTTCAGTTGATCCAGATTAATGCCCAAACATTGGTATTTTTTTAAGAGCTCAGTACTTGAATCCAAAATGCAGCAGCCAAGACTGAGAACACCTGAATTAGACACTTAGGTCTTTTGTTGCTTTGTTGTTCATTAGCTCAGGATAGACTCATTGCTTCAAAAAATAATGCCTGCATACCAGTGGGTCACACAATAAAGATTTCTTTCTCCCGTAAACCACAGTCTGGTGTGGGTGTGGGGGAGGGTATGTGGAAGAAAATGCACAGACACTGACCACTTTTATCTAAAAGTGACACCACTCCCTAAAGAACTCAAAATTTTCCACCTGGTAAATTAGAGAAGAGAGAAAAAGGAGGAATCAATGGGATAGTTTTGTGTTCAACCCTGAATTGACATATATAACACCCACAATTCATTAGTCAAATTTAATCAGAAGGCTTTGTTTAAATTCAAGGAAGTCTGGGATTCTAGCCTCATATATGACTTTGAGAAAAGAAAACGGGGTTTCATGAATAGAGAACAACCCCTGCTACAGTCTCTTAATCTGATATTGAAGACAGATTTTGATTAAAATAGGTACAAAGATATTCTAACATAATTAGTGAGTGATTGTATCTCAAGGTTTGCTTTAGTTTTTTAACATTTGTACAGCATCTTGAAAAATAACATGTAATTATTTTAGATGTTCATAAAATCTGGATAAAAAACTTTTAAAGATGATAGCAATGATGTGAGGAACATACAGCTGTGATATAGAGGGTTATGTGGTGTGCATCAGAAGGGGAAAGATTAATCTGAAGAGTTTAGGAATTTAAGAATGTTCAGTTAAGAGTCACTCTGTCCACCTTTCATTATAAAATATCACCTCTTAAGAAAAACCAGAAGTCCCTACTTTTATTTAGGTATTAATGTTAGTGTATCAAATAGATATTTGATATGATTTATACACTTTACACCTTATAATCTGTACTTCATAGCCTTAACTACTCATGCTAGAAAGAGAAAGTTATTGACCTTGCTTTTAATTTTTGTATCAATATTATATTGTGTAAATGTACTTTTCTAATCACAAGGCTCTTTTGGACAATGACTCTTTTTAAGTAGGGTTCATATATATTGCCATTGTCAGACATTGAGAAGAATAATGTTTCCACTTACTAGTAATGTCTAGGTTTTTTTTTTCTAAAACTCTTATTTCAAAATATTATAACACCTTTGTATTTATCAAAAAGATCTTAAAATCAGCATACTGTAGTGATACATGCATGCCAATGTTTATAGCAGTGCAATTCACAATGATTGAGATTTGACATCAGCCTAGGTGTCCCTCACCAGATGAGTGGGTAAATAAAATGTGGTATATATACACAGTGGCGTTCTCAATGATAAAAAAAGAATGAAATTATGGCATTGCAGGTAAGTGAGTGGAAGTGGAGAACATTATACTAGGTGAAATAAGCCAGATTCACAAAGTCAAAGGACTAATATTTTCTGACATGTGAGAACTAGAGAGAGAGAAACAGAAAAAAAAATAATAAAAAGGAAAAGGAGGCAATCATGAAATATGAAGAAAGAACAATAGAGTAGAAGAAGGGATCTAAAAGGGAGGGACAGAGGAGAGGAAGGCATGGGGAAACACTGGGGAATGCAATCGACCAAATTATGCTATATCTATGTTTGAATATAGTATAATGAATCCCATGTGTGTGCATAAAATTATAATGTGCTAATTAAAACAACAAAAACAGTGGGAGAAGGGTGATCAGTATAGCAAGCAATCTAGGTGGTAAGGAATGGGATGGAAAGAGAAGGTACTAGAAATGAGATTGATCAAATTTTATGCATGTACAAATATGGCATAATGATTCCCACTATTATCTACAATCATAATGTGCCAATAAAAAAGATATTATTATAGAGCAGTGAGACTTTTATTTTCCTTTGTTATAAACACATGAAATTGAAATAGTTGCTTATTTAATAATATTTGCAATCTCAAAAGACAGTGCTAAGTAAAATACTATTATAACTTTGGTTTTTATATAGGAATATTAAAGATATGAACTTTGATTTTCAGTTCATGATAGAAACTTCATTTATTGGGACATCGAAAACCAGTCTGGCTTTAGGAGAATCAGGTCAGATTCTAAAGTCTAACTTTAGAATTAGTTTCTAAAGTCTTCTGTCTCAGACATGATTTCTTTTAAAGACCAATTCTTCAAACTGTCTTAAAATTTATTTCTGCTTTTTTACTAATCATTTATTCAAAAAATAAAATATTACTTTAGTATTTCAACACATTTAATAGCATATTAACTTGCAGAATATTTATACAAATTTAGAGAACCAGGTGGTTTTCGTGATTTAGTTAGGTAAAGCACCTCTACTTATTAGGGAATGAAGGATTTCATATTTGCTTTGTTTTTTTCTAGATTTATTCAATTGTGTATTGTTTCTGTTTAAATTGAGGCACTTCTTCTACTTATTGCTGATGCAACTTCTGTGATTTACCTGAATTCTGAGTTGCAGCTTCTCTATGTGGTTTTCCTTGATGGTAGGACTTGCAGTGTTAGTCAGAAGTAGTGGACTTCGTGTGCCTGCCTTGCTCCTGATGCATGATGGGATGGAATCAAGGAGCTCACTTTCACATGACTGTTCTTCTATGTATCCCTTCCCAGGAGGCCAAGCCACCATGCACTTAGCTCTCTGTTGTAAGCTTCCTTTCGTGATACTTATCATTGGTTCTGAATTGGTGTAATTCTACAATGTTTTGTTTACCTAACAGTTGTCTGCAGTAGCAAGGTGGTCAGGTTTATCAATAAGAAACTCATTTGAGAGGCAGCACATTTAAACCATGAAGGAGTTAAAATTGTGAAGTAATTAGATGTGAAAAATCAGTGTAAAACATCATATGATGACTTATTAAAATGGGATAAGTCAAATTTGAATTAGAGAAAAGCCTATTTATGTTTTCAAACAGAAAGAGCAAATTTTTAATGCCTAGCATAAAATAAGGCTTTAAAACAATTCTTCCTATAGTTTTGGAAAGAACATTCTTGTATTTCTAATTCAATAAGTAGATAAGAATCATTTAAAATTACTTCAGTGCTTTGTATGTAGACATTAATTAGGTATTATTTAAGTATGGTTTATTTTCCAGAAAAATAAGAAATTAATTTGGCATTATTTAAGCATTGTTCATTTTCCAGAATAATAACTAACAAAGAACTAATACTTTTAAAACCAGTCTATTATCTAATATTTGATTAATACTTTCGTTGAATGAGGTAAATTTAAACCTATGATAGATTAAATAATCAAATACTAAATTAGTGGAATAAGAATTAGTTAATGTTTTAGGTGGGACTAGTTTAGTGCAAGGTCCTGGATTTGATTTCCTGTACCAGAAGAAAAAAATCAGAATTAGTAATGTTTTAATATGTAGTGTAAATGTTTAAATATTTCTAAAGTTAACTAGGAACTGCTGAGAAATGAAATTCTAGAGGCCTTACTGTCATGCTGAGAAGTTTGGTTTTTTTTTTTGTTATCTGCCCTTTTATTTATTTACAAAATGATTGCCGTCGAATACCTGTCATGTACCTACTATGTTTCAGGCACTGTGCTAGGTGTTGAAACTATAATGGTGGTCAAAATAAACATGATTAGTGATACTAAAAATGGGGGAGAAATACAAGTAGATAATTGCAACTCAGATACTGGTATTTAACAAGACAAATCGTTAGTAATCTGATTACCCAAATTTGGATTGAAGACAAATGCTTTGGCAGATGGAGCTCAAAATGTTAGTTCTTTTAACTGATAAAGAGTTTTGGAGAACAGGACTTTAGTCTGTACAAGTTAACTCAGAGTGGGGAAGACTCATCCGTCCACAGGCAAAGTGCACCAGTGGTTGCCTCTCAGAGCCTGTCCAAATGACTTAACTGGCAGAGAAGAGGAGAACATGCAGGCAGAAACTGGTGTATGACGGTCAGGGGAAAGGCCTGTATAAAGGCTGAAAGTGGAGTTTGAGTTGACAGACTCATGGAAGTCTAGGCAGTTCATATTGGCTGGTGTATAAAGGACAGGGTTGGGCAAGAGGTCTGGAGGATGAGTGGGTAGGTATGTCCATGGAATTGTGGACATATTCAGATGTTTCTCTTTTATGTTACTAACATCACTGAGTCACTGGTTTCACAGAGATAGTTGAAAAGCTTTAGTGCTTTTAAAATATCATTTGGGGAACTTTGGGCAGAGTGAAACTGAAAAGGAACAAAATGGAAAAAAGGATCTACTTAATAGGCTGTTTTAATAAAGAAATTACTATTAAAGCACGAAAGATGAGTTAAAATTGTGAAGTAGTAAAAAACAGTAGAAAAAATAAAACAGTGTAAAGTGTCATAGGATTATTTATTAAAATCAGATAAGGTTAGCTACAGGTGTGAGCAGGAGGAATCATGATTTGGGTAAATAGGTTGGAAGACATTTGATATTTCATCTTTCTGGCCCCTTCTTAGTCATGTCACTGCTCATTAGCACTTCCACTCAGAGGGTGGACAGGGAAGCTGAATCAAACCTTTGTAATGTTCTTTCAGAACAGCCGTTCTGAAGAACAGTTAGTAATTTTTTTTTTAATTGCAATTAATAGTCACAGTGTGGTCTGGGCTTCACTGAAGATTTCATTTATTCATCCTGTCCCAAGATCTCATTAGCATATACGATTGAGTCAAAATGATTTTAATTATTTAGTTGACCCTTTTAATTACCTCATTTTGCCTTTGATAGTTTGTAATCTTCCTACAAATTTTTAATTTGATCACATCAAAGGAATCACATCTTCAGTAAGAGGGTCTTACAGAAACCATAGCAATATAAGCAGCAAAATCATATTCTTAAACTTTGTGAAGTTCACTTTGGGATTAGATGAAAAACTAATTTCTCACATCATTTTATATATATATATATTTATATATATGTATGTATATACACATAATGACATACATACATTATGATATATATACATATAAGCATAAATATGTGTATATGTATTAAGAATAAATATTACCCTGTTGTATAAAATCATGCAAGTGGATTGCTTTTGGACTCAGAATGGACACTTACTGCTTCAAACCTTGCTGTGCCTTGACTTTAGAAGCTATTGATCTATAAAGTTGTCTTCATACTGCTGTCATATCTACTTCTTCAACCACTTGGTTCATGTTTTGCCATCTTTTGAAATGGGCGTTCACTGTTATGCACACATTTTGTTTTCCTGGACATAACATGAAAATAGTCCTATTCAGAGATGAGAGTCCTGTGATCATCCATTTATTTCCAGTAATACCCAGTGAGCACTCAGGGTGCACCCAGCATCGTTTACTGCCCAGTGGATTCAAAGACATAAAGATGATAGCTATAATGGCTCAAGGTAAATATTAACAAAGATATCTGTTAGCACAGTACAGAAAAAGAAGAAATTACTTTTCCCTTTATATTTAAGGGAGGAAACTTTGGATAAGAATGGAAAGTGGTGGTCAAACCACCAAAAGGAAGATTATGTAACTTAGAGGTATTACCATATACAAAAAGCCCAGACACAAACACAAAGAAAATGCCTTATATTTATTTTTCTTTATGTCAACAAGAAATACGCTCTCCTAATTTTACATTATAGGCTGTATCTGTTGATCACAGTGATGTAAACTGTCTTTGGTGACCTTAGTACAAAGTCTTTTATTTTACAGTGAGGAACCTGAGCCCAGGGAAGTGAAGTGACTTGGCCAAGTTTGAATGACTGAAGTGGGACAGAGTGATGTGGACCTGTGATCAGTTGGCTGCTCTGACACTGTCTGACGTCCCTGATGAGAACCTTCTTTTGCTATTATCTTTGATAATTTATGTTCTTTTTCTTGTTTGTAAGTCCTTAAGAAAAGTTCAGAAATGTCAACTTAAACTCTTGTGAGAACAGAAATATTATTGGGGCAGCCACGGTTTTGTTTGAGATGTTCAGTGGCATCCTTGATCCCAGTGTCCATGCTCTGCCATGTATTTGCAGATGAAGATACCTTGGATGGAGGCTTATGTCTAAAGTTTCCAGAGAAATGTTTATGGACAACTAAAGATGGTTTCGGACCATAGCTCCAGATAAAAGTTCTCTTTAGAAGAGTAGTGATTTTCTTCCTACTTTCTTTCAGCATGGACAAAAACATATTAGGAAGGAAATAAAATTACATTGTGAGAGAGGTTTTGAGTCTGCAGTTCAGTCCCGGGAGATTTCTAATGAATAAGCAAATCTGTGAAGAAACATTTGCCCTTATCTTTTGGAGGAGAAAGGGAACACCAGAGGAATTTGTTCTACTCAAGAGGCTTATGTTCACGGCCAGGAGTTCAGCAGTCGAAGGGTACGGGGATTACATTAAGTCTCTACAGGGCAGCTGCCACGTTTCTTAGTAGATCTAAACATATGCCAAGTCTGCTATCTTAAATTATGGGGAGATATAGAGAGGTTTTTTTTTTTTTTTTCATTTACTTTTATCTGCCCAGGCAGCAGATATTACAAATTCATTTTCAACAAATCTCCTGTCATTTAAAAAATATGTAAACTCATAGTTTTCAATAACAAAGATTTCCAAGAAAATTTAAAGGGGTTATTGCTAAGGTAATACTGTTTTCAAGTGATCATATTTGAGTCAAATCAATTTTAAAACACCATTGTACTGTTTTTTTGTTGTTTTTGTTTATCTCTATGAGTCCTGTTAGAAATAATTATTGGCATGAATTTAATAAGCATCAGTGAATTTGTATTTTAATACAAGTAAAATAATTTTAAGCAAAATGCCCACAAGTTATTTTTTTTAAGAGACACTGGAATATTGTATGATTCTTAAGCACATTTAAAGCAAAAGAAAATTTAAACAAAAGTTGTGGTGCTTTTAGTAGTTGAGTCAGTTACAAATCTAAAAACATTTTGTTGTTTTATAAATCTCAGAGCAAATCTAGGGTTCTTAGAATTGATGAATAATAAAATATATATGAGGAGTCATAATGTGAAGGGGAAGAGAGACCAAACAGTAGCACTGTGGAAGAATTTAGGTCAAATACACTGCTCGTGACTGTCTTCTGACTTGGAATATTTTTCAAGTAGACAGCAGAGAACAATGAACTCAGCTGCATGCCGTAGCACTGTGGCCACGTGCGTCATGCCAAGGAAATAACTGTTTCCCTTCCCAGAAGCAAGAGAATCCATAACTGACTTGTACAAGGATTGATATTTGCCTCTATTGACGTCTGTTTGAAAAACGAAAGGGCTAAAATTATGCAGACTGTAGCTTTCCATTTTGTTGATTTCAGCAGCATCGCTACTCTGCTTTCATTTTTCTAGAAAAATGCATTACTTCAAAGGCTTCTTTCAGTAGAGAAAGACAAAATCAACCAGAGACTTCTAGACCACTGTATTCCCCCTGCCTTCTCTCTGATCCTTTGTGTGACTTCTTCTCTTCCTGTTTGGTTCTCTTGGTGTCTCAGTTAGACCCCTGATGCCTCCTCTTTCTGTTCTTTCTTTCCCAAGAGTGGGATATAATAAAGTTGGAAAGAACTCTAAAGGAGAAGGAGGGGACACATTGAGAAGAGGTAAGGGATGTCATTCTTTAGAAATGTGTTTGGTTCTCATTTTGACATGAAAAAGGATGAAGTTTTTCAAAGAAAATGGTGTTCACATAATATTTTAGGCATATTAAGCACTTCCTTCACTTGAGTTCAGCTTTGAAAATCAGTATGACTTCTGACATAGGCATATGTAGGTTTCGTTGAGGAGAAACTGAAAGTAAATACAGCTTCCTTTAAATGACCTTGCATTTTGTTTGTTTGTTTTTACAGAAGAAAAAAGACAAGCACATCTCATGACAGGTTTCAGAGGGACTTGGCAATAGTGACAAACCTTGCAGTCTACAATTTTGACCCAAGTCACTAAAATATTTAGGGCTAATACAAAACTTCAGCACCCTATGTGTTAGACTATAGGGCATGAAAATGAAAATGAAAAAAATTCTGCAGGTAGTTGATGTTACAGACAAGCAGGAATTCTGGGAATTCAAGCCTTCCTAGGATCTGTATCTGTCCGTTTCCTAACTGAGGCTGTATTGTACTTGCAACATTTACTGAATTCTCCAGGACAGCACAGAGCTGTCCTTGGTGGGATCTGACTTCAGGCCCTTGTACTGCAGTCTGTTTTCTTCAATGGGATGAACAAGCTATGGGTATCAGGTGATGCCCACCCTTGGCGGGCACAGGGCGCCTAACAATCAGAAGATTCCTTCTTCCAACAGCTTCCTAATTTGAATGAAAGTGGTGACAAAAGAAAATAAAATCTCATTTTTGTTAGTTGCTGTTTCAGCCTTTGAATGTGATCTTTTATTTCAGCACAGTAAGTTTCTTGTGACTTTGAAGGTAAAGCTTCTTCCAGTGCCTTCTCCCTTTTCCTTTTCTCACTTCTGATTCTGTTAAGATTCACAACCTAAATATGACCCTTGAAGTCTAATTTGAATAAAGAAAGGAATAGGCTTTGAAAGAATTTCTTTGTCTTTCAAGAACTTTGCCAACTTCTTTTTGTGTATTCCTTATGACTCACTATTTCATAAACATTTGTTACTACTTACACTCACAAACCATGGGTATGGAGGAACCAAGAACCATATTTTGTAGTCTAATTGTAATTGTTTGCCAGTAATTTTCTTCATTTCTTTATAATTTTTTAAACTGGAATTTATCTTATTGTGTTTGAGAGTGATCCATGTGTTTACTGCAACAAGAGTGTGACCTTTAGCCCTCCATTTCCTTCTCTGTTGTAAAGCACAAGTCTGGTATATTTTAGTAAATGCCAAAAAAGCAGATTTCCGGTGAAAACAAACTTGTTTATTGAGAGGTGGCAAAGTACATGGGCACATTATTTTATTTCCAGAAAATTTGCCAAATATTTTTTTGGAAGGAAGAGTTTTCTTTAATGAAAGAGAATGTGTGCGGGCATGAGAGAGAGAGAGAGAGAGAGAGAGAGAGAGAGAGAGAAACAGAGGAGAAACAGTGGAATATTTCAATCTCATTTTAATGAACAATATTATCTGAATGCCAACGTCAAATTGGCCTTGAGAGCAAAATAGTTTTATTTTTCATGTTTAATGATTACTTGTCTTCCGAAATTTATTTTTCTTCTGTTCTGTGGTATTTTAAAAAAGATTAACAAACCTTATGCTTTAGAACAGTTTTTGATTCACACACACAAAAAAACAGGGCAGAATGTACATAAAATTCCTGTTTACTCCTTTACTCCTCACGCATAAATTTTCTAGTACTATTAGTATTTTGCATTGGTGTGGTACTTCTGTTAAAAATGATAAGTTGATATTGATACACTATTATTAAATAAAATCCATAATTTACATTAGAGTTCACTCTTGGTGTTGCATTTTCTGTGGGTTTTACAAGGATATAAGGACACTTGACACATATCTACCTTCATAGTAACATCTGGGATAGTTTTCCTGTTCTAAAAACTCCCTGTATTTCATGTGTTCATCTCTTCTTCTCTTGCACTGGTCTCTGACCCCCAGTAAACTTTTTACTGTCTGTAGCTTTGTCTTTTCCAGAATGTGATAGAGTTGGGAACACATAGTATGTAGCCTTTCGTGATTGAGGTCTTTCATTTAATTATATGCTTTTAAGGTTCCTTCATGTCTTTTCATGATTTCTATTACTTTTTATTGTTATAAAATATTGCATTGTATAATATACCCGTTGTACATCCATTCACCATTTGAAGGCCATCTTGGTTGCTTCCAGGTTTTTGCAATTGTGAATGATACTAATATAAATATCCTTTTATAGGTTTTCATGTGAACACAAGTTTTCAGTTCATGTTGGTAAATATTGGTGATTTTTGGATCATTTGTTAAGAGTGTGTTTAGTTTTATAGGATCTGCCAAACTCTGTTCCAAAGTGGCCATACCATTTTACTTTCCTTCAGCCCAACAACTAGTGAATATTTCTGTTTCTCTATATCCTTGTCAGCATTTGGTATTATCTGTGTTTGGATTTTGCCATTCTCCTAGTTGTGTACATGTATCTTTCTGGTGTTATAATTTGTGTGTTTCAAATGACACATGGTGTGGAGCATTTTTTCATATGTTTACGTGACATTTGTCTTCCTTGATGAGGTGTATGTTCAGATCTATTGTGTTTATTTTAATTGGGCTGTTTTATTATTGTGACTGTCTAAGAAATCTTTGTGTATTTTGAATATCATACCTTCATCAAATATTTGTTTTGCGGAGATTTTCTCCTGACCTGTGACTTTTCATTCTCTTTACATCATCTTTCGCAGAGCTGAAATTTTTTATTTTAATGAAGTCCATCTTAATATTTTCCTTTATGGATCATACTTTTGGTTTTCTATTTAAAAATTCTCCAATAAAACTAAAATCACCCACATTTATTTCCTATGTTATCTTCTAGGAGTTTTATAGTTTTATATTTTACATTTAGGTCTGCAATACACTTTGAGTTAATTTAAGTAAAAAATGTAATAACTCTGTTTATATTCACTTTTTAAAATGTAGATATTCATCATCTTTAGTTGAAAAGACTGAAAAAGACTATTCTTTGCTCCATGAATTGTCTTTGCTTCTTTGTTTTTTTTTTTTTGGTACTGGGGATTGAACCCAGGGTACTTAACCACTGAGCAACATCCCCAACCCTTTTTTATATTTTCTTTAGAGACAGGGTCTTACTGAGTTGCTCAGATACTTGCTAAGTTATTGAGACTGGTTTTGAATTTGCGATTCTCCTGCCTCAGCCTCCTGAGCTGCTAGGATTACAGGCATGTGCCACCAAAGCCCTTGCTTCTTTGTCAGAAATCAGTTGACGGTATTTATGTAGTTCTGTTACTGGGCTCTCTATTCTGTTCCATTAATTTAGTTGCTTTTTCCCCCACATTTTTACTGGTGCATTATAGTTGTACACGCTGATGGGATTTGTTGTCACCTATTTGGACATGCACACAATATAACAATAAAATTTGGTCACTCCCCAGTTTTTCCCCATCCCTCCTTACTTCCCACCCCTTGGTCCCTTTCCTCTTCCTTTGACTTTCATGAGATCTGTCGCCACCTTTCTTTTCCCTTTTCCTTTCTAGCTTCTGCATATGAAAGAAAACACATCCTTACCCTTCTGAGTTTATTTATTTTGCTTAACACAATGATCTCTAGTTCCATTCATTTTCTTGCAAATGACATAATTTCATTTTTCATTGTGGCTGAATAAAACTCCATTCTGTATATGTACCACATTTTCTTATGCTTTCATCTGTTGATGGATACCTAGGCTGGTTCCATAGTTTGGCTATTGTGAATTGTGTTGCTATAAACATGGGCATACATATATCACTGTAGTAAGATGACTTTATTTCTTCAGGATAAAGTATAGTTGGGTCATATGGTAGTTACATGCCTAGCCCTTTGAGGAACCTCCATACTGATTTCCATAGTGGTTGTACTAATTTACAGTCCCACTGACAGAGTAAAATTGTTCCATTTTTTCCACATCCTCTCCAGTGTTTATTATTATTTGTATTCTTGATGACTCCTATTCTTACTGGGGTGAGATGAAATCTCAGTATAGTTTTGATTTACATTTCCCTATTCATTAATGATGTTGAAGATTTTTTCATATATTTGTTGGACACTTCTATTTCTTGAAAAGTGTCCTTAATTCATTTGCCCATTAATTGGATTATTTTATTTTTTAGTGTAAAGTTTTTTAGTTCTTTATATATTATAGATATTAATTCTCTTAGCAAAGATTTTCTCTCATTTTGTAGATTCTCTCTTCACATTTTTAATTGTTTGCTTTGTAGAAACTTTTCAATTTGATGCAATCCCATTTATTAACTCTTGGCATTACTTCCTGAGCTTTAGGGGTTCTTTTGAGAAAGTCATTGCCCATGCCTGTATGTTGGAGTGTTGACCCTCCATTTTCTTCTAGGAATTTCACATTTTCTAATTCCTAGTTCTTTTATCTGTTTTGAGTTGATTTTTGTACAGGGTGAGAGATGAAGGTCTAGTTTCATTCTTTTACATGTGGATAACCAGTTTTCCCAGCACCATTTGTTGCAAAGGTTGTCTTTTCTCCAATATTTGTTTTTGGCACCTTGGTCAAGGATCAGATGTCAGGAGATGTGTGAGTTTGTCTCTGTATCATCTATTCTGTACCATTGGCTTATGTGTCTGCTATTATGCCAATATTATACAGTTTTTGTTACTATAGTTCTGTAGTATGATTTGAAACCATTTTGTCTTGGCTACTATCATTTCGTAGTAAGTCTTGAAATCACGTCTCCAACTTTGTTCTTCTTCAGTATTACTGATTGTTCTATTTGTGGGATTCTTTTGCTTCTTTTGCCTTTTCATAATTAGGTTTTTGACATTGACAAAATAGGTTGCTGGGATTTTGATTGGCAATACATTTGAATATATAGATCAAGTGGGAAGAAATGACATCTTGCTATCCATGTACATGGAATAAATCTCTCCATTATTTAGATCTTTGATTTATCAGAGTTTTGTAGTATTTTTATATAGAATTATGCATATATTGTTATATTTATACCTGTTTCATTTTACTGATACAAATGTAAATAGTATTTTGTTCTCAATTTTGAATTCCAAATGTCATTGCTGATATGTTAGAAAATTACTATTGTTTATTAATTTTGTATCCTGAAATGTTGGGGTCTTAAGCCCCCTTGCTCTTCTCGACCAGCGGCAAGGGAAGGGGACACTCCCCAACAAGGTCAGACCTGGATAGGTAGGGCCGACTGACCACCCAAACCCAGCCCTCCAGGCAGAGGACAATCAGACGCGTCAGGGAGACCCCACAGCAGGAACTCATTTATTGAGGAAATCACACAGCTTTTATGTAGGGTGGGGGCTAGGCGGGAACCAATCAGCTTAAAGGTCAGCAAGGCACGGGGGGGGGGGGGGGGGGGGGGGGGGGGGGGGGGTTTCAGGCAGGCGTGAGTCCCATTGGACTATAGGGCAAGCACGAGCTGATCACATTCTGGGAACTATTGTTAACCAATCCCTGACGGTGGTCCGATTCATCGTCATTAACTATTGAAACTGCCTTTGAGGCCTTGATCCTGCTCACTCGCCAGGGAGTAAGGAGTCAGCCTGAGTTAGTTAACGTGTCATTAGTCCCAACACTGAAACTTTACTATAATCACTTATTAGTTTCAATAGTTTCTTTATTCTCTAGAATTTTCTCCATAGAAAACCATGTCATCTGCATAAATCTTCTTTCCTAATCTTTATACCTTTTACTTCCTTTGCTGACTTTAGTAGTCTTAATGTATTGGCTAAATTTCCTTTACAGTGTTGTAAAGGCATGGTGAGGGGGGGGCTGTCTTTCCCTTTGCCCAGAAAAATGTTGGTTTCTTACCATTAAATATGATGTTATCTGTAGGGTTTTGGGAGGTATTCTTATGAAGTTGAGAAAGTTTACCTCTATTCCTAGTTTGCTGAGAGTTTTTATCATGAGGGGGTGTTAGGTTTGTGAAATGCTTTTTCTTCATCTGTTGATATGATTATGTGGTTTTTATTCTTTGCCTACTGATGTGATAAATTAGCTTCATTAATTTTCGAATGTTGAATCAGCTTTGAATACATGGAATAAATCATTCTTGGTTATGGTATGTAATTCTTTCTATACATTGTTGAATTCGGTTTGCTAATATTTTATTGAGGATTTCTGCATCTATTTTTATGAGAGATACTGTTCTGCAGTTTTCCTCTTTCATGTTATGATGGTGTGATTCTGTTATTAAGGTTAAACTATTGTCATGGAATGACTTAAGAGTTATTACCACTGGTTGTAGATATTTGATATAATTTCTTTTTTAAAATTTTAAATTTTATTTTTTCTAATTAGTTGTACATGATGGTAGAATGCTTTATACATTTTGTTGCAGGATCATATCAGTCTTTCAGTCATACATGTACATGAGGTAATAATGTCTGTTTGGCATAGGTCAGTGGCACAATATTTGCTTAGCATGTGCAAAGCTCTTGGTTTGATCTACAGGATTGTAGAAAAGAAAAAAAAAAAAGTTTGTTAGAAGCCAGCAGTTACCCTTTCTGGGTCTAATGCTTTCTGTTTGGGAAGGTCGTTGATTAGTTTGTTTTCGTAGATATGGATTGTCTTAGTTTCAGTGGCTCTAACAAATTATCAGACTGGGAATAAAAAGAAACATTTAATTTTCCAAACTTTGATGTATGGAAATCTAAGATCAGGGTCTGGCATGGTCAGCTTCTTGGTGTCTTCCACCTGGTTTACAGAGGGTGGTCTTCTTGTTTGTTCTCACATGAGTGAGCTAGACAGCTCTCTGGTCTCTTCTTCTAAGGGTATTTTATTCATTAGGTTTCTACCCTCATGGCATAGCCCCCCCAAAAAAGAACCCCACCTCCAAATATCATTGCGTGATTACAATTTGAACCTACGAATCTTAGTAACACATAAACATTGAGTCCAGTCACACAGTTTGCCTTGTGTGAGTTTTAACAGTGCCTTTAGGGAAATGTTCATTGCTTATTTTGTTTAACAGATTTGTGGGTATAGAGTTTTTTTGTGTGTTATATTCCTTTCTCCTTTTATTGTCTATGAGATCAGTAGTGATAGGCCCACTTTCATTTCTTGATATTTTGATTTGTTTCTTTTCTCTTCTTTTCTTAGATAACCTGTTTAGAGCTTTGCCAATTTTATTGTTTTTTTCCAAAGAACAATTCTATGATATCATTGATTTTGTCCATTGATTTCCTGTTTTCAATGTCATTTATTCTACTTTAATTTTTACTATATCTTTTTTTCTCCCTTACTTTAGATTTAATTTCTAATTTTCTAGTTTCCGTGGGTGGAAGCTTAGATAATTGATTTTAGGTATTTCTTCTTTTCTAATATGAATTCATGATTGAAATTTCTTTTTAATTACCAGTGATTTCTCTGTTATTGATTCATAGCTTTTTCTTCGTTTTTGATTTCTAGTAAAATTCCTTTACGGTCTGGGAGCACATTTTGTATGATTTCTATTCTTTTGCATTATTTAAGGTATGTTTTTGGACACAGATTTTTGTCTCTACTGGTGCTGTATTTTGAATGTCTGCACAAAAAGTCATGCTGAAATTTAATCTCCATTGTAAGATACTTAGGGAGTGAAAACTCACCTCCAACTATGGTATTCAGAACTAATACTTTGGGGATGAAATTAAAGTTGAATGAGACAATAGGGATGGGGCCCTAATCCCATAAGATTGTGGCTTTATAAAAGGAGGAGGTGAAACTTGATCTAAGATGTTCAGTTCTTTCCACCATGTAATGCCCTAAGCTGTTTTGGGATTCTGCGTAGATTTCCCCACCAGGAAGAAGGACCTCACTAGATATAGCCACAAAATCTTGAACTCCCCAGCTTTAAGAACTATGAGCCAAATAAATGTGTGTTCTTTATAAAGTATTCAACCTGTGGCATTCTGTTGCAGCAATAGAAAACAAACAAAGAAGATTGATGAATATTCTGTATGAACCTGAGAAGAATGTATATTCTGCTATTGTGAAGTGTCCCAAACATGCCAAGTAGATTCAGTTGTTTGTGTTGTTTAGTTCACTGCTTATCTGCCTTCTGTCAACCACTCATAATTCTCCAAATGTAATAGGGGAATTTTCCTTTTATCTTTGCAGTTCTATTAGTTTTTGCCTCATATTGACAATCTGTTGTTAGGTGCATACATATTAAGGATTATTATGTCTTCTGGAGAATTGACCCCTTTTTTGTCATGTAATGCCCTTTTTTACTCCTGATAACTTTCCTTGCCCTTAAAGTCTGTTGTCTGAAATTAATACAACTACTATTGCCTTCTTTTGATTTGTGGTGGTAGTATTGTGGACTGAATTGTGTGCCTCAAAATTCAGAAATGTGCTTGTATTTGGAGATAAGGTCTTTAAAAAGGTAATTAAGTTAAAATGAGGTTATTAGGGTGGCACTAATCGAATATGAATGTAGTTCTTATAACAAGAGGAAACTGGGACATAGGAACACAAAGAGGAAAACCACGTGAAAGCAAAGGCAGGTGATTATGGCCATCTACAGGCTAAGGAGAGAGGCCTTAGGACAAGCCAACACTGCTGACCTTTTCATCTTGGACTTCTAGCTTCCAGAACTGTGGGAAAATAAACTTCTGTTGTTTTAGTCACACAGTCTATGGTAGCTCTAATAAATTAATAATAGGATCCCATATCTTTTGCCTGAACTTCTAGTTTCATCTATCTGTCTTTATATTTAAAGTGGGATTTTTGTGGACAGCATAGAGTTGGGTGCAGTTTTTTTTTTTATATATATATTTGAAAATATCTCTCTCTTTTAAAATTGTGTATTTAAACCTTTGACATTTAATGTGGTTATTGATATAATTGGATTGTTTTCTACAATGTTTGTTTCTGTTACTGTTTTATATTTGCTGCTATTGTTCCTGGTTGGTTTGTTTTTTGTCTTTAGTTGCTTTTCTTCCTTTTAAGGGGTTAATTGAAAATTTAATATGATTCCATTTTTTTCTACTTTCTTAGTATATCAGTTACACATTCTGAAAACACTTTTTAGTGGTTCCTGTTGAGTTTGTAGTATAGCTTTACAACTAATCCTAACTACTTTCAAAGAATACTACACTGCTTAACACCACTTAACATTTAATGCTATAACACATCCACAGGTAGTACACTTGCCTTTTAATAAATCATTCCAAATTCTTTCCTGTTATCCATGTAACATTGATGCCATTCATTTCACTTATCCATAAATATGATTACTCAATAATTGTTGCTGTTATTATTTTGAACAAACTTGTATCTAGTAGATAAATTTAAAACAAGAAAATTAAAATATTTCATTTTACCTGTATTCCTTCTTTAATGCTCTTCCTTTCTCAATGTAGAGCTGAATTTCTGACATGTAATTTTCCTTCTTTCTGAAGAACTTCTTTTAACATTTCTTGCAAGACAAATCTACTGGTGACTATTCCCTCAATGTTTAGTTTTGTAATAAAGATTCCACTTTTGAATAATAATCTTTCTTTGTTGGAATTTTACCATTCAACTTTAAATGTTTTATTCTTAAAAATATTTATTTTCTTCTAGTTTGCATAGTTTTGGAGAGAAATAACATAATTTTTATCTTTACTAGTCCTTAGGTTAAGTTCCTCAGTTTCTTTCAATATTTTCTCTCTTTTTGATTTTCTGCAATTTGAATATGATGTTCATTTTTGCTTTGTTTGTTATCTTGCTTGATGTTCTCTCAGTGTCCTAGATCTGTAATTTGGTGTCTGTCATTAATTTAAGAAACTACCAATTGCTTCAAATATTTCTTTTGTTCCTTTCATTTTTTCCCCTGGTATTACCATTATGCATATTTATACCTTTTGTAATTGTCCTGCAGATCTATTTTTTTTTTCATCTCTTTTTACCCTTTGCATTTCAGTATTTTTTTTTTGAGGGGGTGCTGGGGCTCGAACCCAGGGTCTTATGCTTGCAAGGCAAGCACTCTACTGACTGAGCTATCTCCCCAGCCCCTGCGTTTCAGTACTTTAAATTTCTTTTGAAAAATTTTAATCTCACCAATAATTGACTATATCAATGCATTGATTAATATATCAAAGGTGGTCTTACTTTCTGTTATTGTGTCTGTGTGTGTTTTTTAAAAATTTCTAGTACTTTTTAGATTCTTGGTCTCCATCTTTCTGTTTACATTGCCTCACAGTTTTTGCATGCTATTTACTATATCTGTTAGAGTCCCTAGTCTATTGACACAGTTGTTTTAAATTTATAGTCTGATGATCCCAACATATCTGCCATATTTGAATTTGGTTCTGAAGCTTGCTATACTCTGTGTGTGTGTCTTTTAGCACACCTTGTATTTTTTATTAAAAGGAGACCATTATGTATTGATAAAAATAAATGAGGTGAATAAGGTTTAAGTGTGAGGTTTATGTTTATGTGGTTAGGAATTAGCACATGTTTCTATTGCTTTAGCTACATTGTCAGACTAAAAATTTTCTCTGGAGTCCTTGTTTTTATTTCCCTTTTGTCTTTATGCTTCCCTGGAAATTTCATAAGTTAGGGGTGAAATGTGTAGTTTTTAAGTGGCACTTCCCTGTCATACAAGACTCCTGTTGATACGATGGTAAGATTGGGGTTAGGAGGAACATCCTCCCATCTTATGATTAGACTTTGGTCTTCTAGTAGCTATGCCTTTGGGCTGTAACTTTCACAAGTGTCTTTTAGTTTCTGTCCCCACTCTTCTTCCCTCCTTAAGGGAGATGGGAAGACTGAAATGGGCTGGAGTTGGAACTTTCCCTTCTTCTAGGTGAGTTAGGATCTGGTAGAATATTTCCCCTTGAGTTCTGGTCTTTAAGAACAGATGCTTGGGTATATTTCAGAATGCCTAGGTTCCTCTCTCCATACATGCACATGCTGGAAGCATGAAAGGATTTTCTCTGATCTTCTCTGTAAGAATCTAGTAAGGTCTCTGGAGATAAAACTCACAGAAGTATGGACCCTTGGAGAGTTATCAACTCTTAAATTTGTCCATACTGAGCCTCCAGGAGTTCAACAAATTTAGATTTTAACCCAACCTCTAGTTCCCACAGAGATTTCTGAACCTGGAAGCTATGAGATTTGTATATCTTTTTGTATATCTGCATATCCATTTCCAAGTTGTGTGGCATCCTTTTGTCCTGGAACCCCAATTCTTTTATAGATCTAGGAAGAGTTGTTGATTTTTAATTTGTTCAGATTTTTACTTGTTATAGTGGAGTGGTGACTTCTGAACTCATTAAATATTGGAACAGATACTGAAAGTTTGTTTCATGGTGTTTTGACTTTTGCTGAATGAGCATTCTTCCTTAAGAGTAATCTGATGGTGATTTTGTGCAAACATTTTAAAAATTCTTATAATTCAAAATGATGATAAGATCCAATAAAGGGTTTTATATGAAACTGATGAGATGATAATGTTAACCAGATGATAATGTCTGAAATTATGGTTCATCACTCAAAAAATGTTTTGTAATTTCACCTACATTGTAAGAAAGTTTGATTAATGAAGTTTCAGAAATTAGTATACTGTGTTGCCAAAGCTTTAGAATACCCAGACCAGTGTTATTATTGTATAAGGTACATATTTTTGTATAGCCATTCATATATGTATCAAATTGTATTATTTACTCTTGCCCCTTAATTGTTAATGAAAAAATAGCTATAACTTTCAATTAGCTATCATTTTATTCATAATTAAAACATTTGTAGCTAAAAATAACATATTATTGTACATTTTAACGTAACAGAGTTCTGGGATTAGTCATGATATCATAGAATGCTAGAATTTGATGAATATTTGAAATTATTCAGTTTTATTTTTATATTTTATAGATCAAGCTTATGAAAGTTAATTGTGTCATCTAGGGTCAAAAAGCTAATATGTGACTCTATTACATTGTGGTATTTTAAAATGTGACTTTTAATCTTGGTCCTAAAACAAATTTATACCATCTTTATTATTTACTTTTGATCAGGGGATTTCCACACAGTGGAGTTAATAATGAGGATTCTGAAATCCTGAAGTACTCAAAGCAACGTCTGACTCATCACAAAATTGTATGCCTGGATTTCTAGTTTTTCTATTCTAATTCTTAAAAATTGTTACTTTATTATATTCAAATTATTTTAGACACCTAATCTGAATTTTTTAACTTCATTAAAAAGAAAAAGGTTTGGTTAGAACATGTTGGTCCCAATCTGTATAAGAACTTGTTAAAGAAAGTAAGTCAGGACATTTGTGAATTCTGAAATAGAACATTTGGCAATGATTTTGTTATTTGATAAGGTTATTGCTTAGTGATTGGGTAACTTTGGTCCAGTTTTGCAACCTTTTTGTACTCTAGTTTTCTGTAAGGGTGTGGACAATAGTTTTCAATTCACAATGCTTTTGTAAGGATTAAATACATTAAACATATAAGTTGCTTAGAACAATGCCTGACAGTAATTTCCTAAATTAATGTCAGTCATTATAATTAAAGCCTCCTATGGCCATCTTGGAGATACAATCAGTCATTTTTTCTATTAACTTTAAAATGTTTCTTTTCATTCTTCTAATTTTGCATGGATTTGTATGTATGTGTAGGGGGAATGGGTAGTGGTGGTGAGGCAGGAATATGTCCAATTTTCAAGCACTGGCTTCTATCATACAGAATGACAAAGCCTGGTTCTTAAACTCATTGTATATTTCCGTACATCTGAGTTGAGTGAACAGTGCTATCCCCAAATTCCTAGTTTTTTTTTTTTTTTAAAGTTTGTTGCTTTGATCACCTTTTTTGTTATCTTCTTTTAAGATAATTTTTAGTAAAACTCTGTAATTGCAGAAATCCTTGCATTGCATGCATGTGCTTTATGTGTGGGTGCTTGTGTATGTAGAGAAATATTTTTATGTGAATGACAGGTTATTTTATGGTATGTATGTCATGGCAATTTGCAATATCTCAAATAATGTAAAGTTGATTATATTGTGAGTACTTATCATGTATAGAATATTAAACTTATATATTAAACTATTTAAATGAAATATTAAACTGTGCTTTCATTTATAAAAGTAGGGACATTACAGGTTATGAAATGTAAATCAAGAGAATTCGCCATAATTTCCTGGTCTCCTCCACCCAGCAATTTATTTGTTGACAGATAATAATTATGCATCTTTATGGGATGCAGTATGACATTTATATATCATACATTAATCAATTCATTAATTTATCTATTGTCTCAAAAATTTATGCTTTCTTTGTGATGCAAACATTCAAAATCCTTTCTTCTTACTATTTTGAATTATATGTTTCAATACTTTTTTACTATAATCACCTTTCCATATAGCAGACTGATATTTCATTTCACCTCAGTTAGAATGCTAATAAAATCAAATTTAAAAATGACAAATGCTGGCAATGATATGGAGAAAGGGAAACTCTCACACACTATTGGTGGAATGTAAATAAGTACAGATATTATGGAAAACATAAAATTAAAAATAATATAAGCATATTATTAAAAAATAAAAATAGAACTACCATATGATCTAGCAATCCCACTACTGGGTATATATCCAAAGGAAATATGTCCAAGAAATACCAGTAATTTTGCAAGCAGTTACTAATATAATTGTCTTATGTTTCTACATCTTGTAGACTCTATTTTCTGTTTGAAAAACTTTATTTTTATGCGACCCACAATACATATTGGTAGATAGCATGTGATGTTTTGATATAGGTATATATTGTGTAATGATCAAATCAGAGTTAAGCATATGTCTATTAAAATATTTGTCATTACCTGTGGTAAAGGTGTTCAGTCTTTTTTCCCCACTTTTTTGTCAGTTAATGTTTCTTGAATTGATTTCGTTGCATAATTTGATCTTTCTTCCATCCACCCTGCATTTCAACTGTATGGTGGTTTTGACAGTAGATTAAATGGAAGTGCTAAACATACACACACACACCACCCCTGAGATTCCAGGGGAGTTTATTACGTATTCAGACACTAATTATGTTCTTCATTGATTTATCCCATTTGCAGGCATGCAAAATTGAGCCTTCTTACGAAGACAAGAAATTGTTTCTTTTTATTGGGGAGAGAAATGAATTAGAATAACTTTTTAAGGGTAACAGCAAAAGAGTAAACTATGACTTCTTAGAATGAAACAAAAAGTTTCCCTTAGTGTAAAACGTGCCTCCTTTGGAAACCCTAGTGCTGTAAACAAAGTAAATAAGATGGATGTTGGCCGATAATGCTATAGTTCATTTCAAGCTTAATGGGCTGCTAATATAGTCTCAAAGTGACCAGAGGCAGATATTCTCCAGGGACCTGCAAAAAAGACCTGTGGAAACTCGTGTTTCTTGTCAAGGGAAGAGGGAAGAAAATCATTATCTTTTAGAATACAGTTTTGGCCATTTCTACGTATCATCCAGCAATAGAATTTATAAATAAGATTTTGAAAGCTGCTTTACAGTTCTCAATGATGGAGTCTTTGAAAATACACTTGAAATATAATTTCAGTTTGTAGATCTGTAACCTAATGCTGCATAGAACAGTAGACTTGCCTCTGAATGAACAATGGTTTCCTAAAGTTTGTGGAGCTTTTATCTTTATTTGGCTACCATTCAAGTACTCTTCAGGTGAATGGTACCATTCAGGTATTTTATTTGTGCCAAACAGCTTTGTACAGGAAATCAAAAAATAAACAATGCTCTAGCATACCTACTTATTCTGGAAAACACTGAAATATTGGACACATGCTGAGACCAAAAGTTGCATAAATGTTAGAAAGGTAGGAGCAAAAAGACATTATTATTATTTCTTTTAAGTACTGATCAACACAAGGCAGATAAATTACTTTGGCTTTTCAGAGAATTAACAAACACATTTTAAGTCATTGATTTCACTTTCATGAATCTGGAAAATTTATTTAACATTATGTAAAATTTTTCTTTTTAATATTGGTTTCTACATCTTAAAGGGGGCACGGTCTTATGTTGACTTTGGTTTTCTTGGAGCAGTGAGGGAAAAGGCACTCTCACACTTGGAATTTGCTTGGAATAGTTATAGTTATTATGACTGATGAGTTTTTGGTATCCCAAAACTTAACTCAAAAAAGTCTTCTGTATTTTTAAAGTTCTCTTCAATATTTTGATTGACAATATTTTTCTAACTTAGACTATGCTATAGAAACTCTTCATAAAAATTTTATTTCTCCTTGTTGATTTCTTGTATTATTTTATGATATTCAGTAACATTTCTTTTTTCATAAAAATTATTATAGAGCACACTTGTTAAACTGCATTCTACTTTGATTTGAAAACTTACACAGTAGTTTATGTCACATCTTATTTGTCCTTGCAGAAGCCTTTAGCACTCTTTAAGAAGTTTTCTACTTCTTTACTAATGCATTTTTATCAATAAATTTTCTGCTAAACGTATTTTAGTGACAGTTTTCATATTTGTGTCTCTGAGATTGTAGGCTCTTCTTACGGTGCCCAGTGCTGGGTCTGGCACATAAGTCTGGGCCTTATTGGATGAGTTCAGTGACGTGTTCCATGCTTTATTTCATGATGCTGTTTTGTATGTGCACTTCCAAAATATAGTGATATGCATTCATAATTTTCCAGGGAACTGTTTTCATAGCTTTACACTTATTATATTTCCTGGCTAATTTTTAAAGGTGTAGAAAATAAATAACTTAGTGCTTTTGATATTTATACCACTATCCATGAAATTCACAGAAGGAAAGCTGCAGTTCTTCTTGGCCCATAATCATATCTTTCTTTAGAAATCTGGCCCTGGAGTGGCTTTGCGACAGCCAAGATACTGAAACTCCCCTCTCAAGGGAGAAGCATGCAGGGCTCTAGTTGTTGAGTCTTAATTTCTTCTGCATAAGTTACACTTATCTCCACTCCTTTTCACCAGCCCTTGGTCATGCAATTTATAGCACACAGAGTCATTCTACTTCTGAAACAATAAAACTGGTGATTTTAACTTGCAAATTAATCTTTAACTTGCAAATCTTATCATCTCTGCCTTTTCATTGACACAGCTATAATTTATGCTTTTATTTTGTGCCTGGATTATTAAAACATCTTCCTTTGCACCAGACCTATCTTCTTTCTGTGCTATTCTATGAATGTCAAACTAATGAGCCTTCCCACCAGGCTAAACCCTCCTGTGACTCTTTATTAACTTTTTGATCTCTAGTACGCCAAGAGGCCTTCGTAGTCTTTCCTTCGTTTCTTTCTTTTTCTTATTCATCCTATATACAACATGCACATATACACACATTTTGCCAAGAGTCTTTGGATTTTTGAATCCTGCAGAACGCTGCAAAAGATGTGTCCCTCTCTACTTTTTCTCCCTCTTCCTGTGGATCTTTACGTATACAGCAAATATTTAACTCAGACTATGATGCCTAATACAAAATAGATGATTAGAGTTGCTTTAACATTTTGATCATTAGCATTATGACCCACTTCCTTCTACTCTCTGTCAGTTTGCTTGATTGTCTTGTTCAACCTTCATGTTTCTACTTCTCAAATAGTTTTCACATTGCGTTATCAGAATCCTTTCATTTGTGTTTTCATCCAGGCTTTGGTTGTTTATGAGCAGGGACTGCAGTATTTCCTCTGATTCAATATCTCATAGAATGCCTGGTTTGCAGATATAAAGTAGAAACTTAATTGTGAATTTGTTCAGTTACAATGGAAATTAGTGAACACAGTTCCTTGAGAGGAGGTATCCCTGTTATATATTTCTTTGATATCTTCCTTAACATTTGGTGTAAAGTGAAAAGTTTTTGATCAGTAAGTTTTGTAGGTGGGGGATATAGGGTGGAGGAGAATGGATGGAAATCCAGTGAGGGATCCAGGGCTCTCATACTGGGTAAAATATGTCCATCATGTTTGCATTTCATTTCTCATTCTCCTTTAAAACCGAGCATTCAGTTGTAGACATTTCAAAACTACACATTCATAATAACTAGTTATTTTGCAAGCTTTTCTGGAGAAAAATTTTCCCACCATTTCTTTTTTGCATACATTTATTTGAACAATTATTAAAAACACAGATGGTCCCTGACTTAAAATGTTTCAACCTATGATTTTTCAGCTTTGGGATGGCGTGAAAGCAGCACACATTCAGTAGAAACAATACTTTGGATTTTGAATTTTGCTCTTCTCCCATCCAAGCTGCAGTCTGCCACCACTGCTCTGCTGTGTACTATCCTGTTGCTAAGTTAGGATACCTGGTAGCTTAGGTGTATTATACGCATTTAGGATCTTTTCAACTTATGATGGGTTTATCAAGACTTAATACCATTGCAAGTTGAGGGGTATCTGTATTTTAGTGTTTGTTTTTTTCCTTTGCTACTGGGGTGAACCCAGGGATGGTTCTTACCACTGAGTTGAATCCCCAGTGCTTTTCATTTTTTATTTTGAGACAGGGTTTCTCTAAATCGCTGAGACTGGCCTTAAATTTGCAATCCTCCTACCTCAGCCTCCAGAGTTACTGAGATTATAGGTGCATGCCACTGTGCCCAGCCAGCATCTGTATTCTGATAGACTTATTTCAGTAGAAAGCATGTAATTTCTGATATTTCCCCCACTAAAGAATTGTGAAGAAATCACTGTGTACACTACAATAAGAGGTTTATTTGATTCTCATGTTTGTGTTACAGAGTAATAAATACCTTTATATTATTCTTTCTACAAAATGGTCCTCATTTTCCCTCTCTGCCTCTAATAAAAAGGCATTTTACTTTCTTCAAATAGATTGGGATTAAAATTATATTGCACTGTTTAGGAATATAGTATTCAGTTAGAAAGAATGCTTGAAAGTTTAAAAATAAGGGTCAGAGGATGGATTGATCAACTTCCTTTTGTACTTTTCAGTTAAGCTGAATCAGTTGAATACTGCTTAGTACAGTTTAACTGGTGGGTTATTTCTTTTGCATTGAATCTGTGCCTAAGTAATTTTTGAAAATCTTATTTGAACAAGAAGTAGAATTTGACTGAGTGAAATTAAGCAGATTATTTATTTTAATTATTATAAATATTTTAATATCTTATCAATACATAAATTCCTAGATATAAGAAAACAAACCCAAGTTTAAGAGTTAAGAAATTATGACAAGAATTAAGGTAAAGGACCAGGCATGGCGGCACATGCCTGTAATTCCAGTGACTCAACAGGCTGAGGTAGGAGAATTGGAAGTTCAAAACTAGCCTTAGGGAGGCCCTAAGCAGCTTAGAGAGACTTTGTCTCAGAGTAAAACATTAAAAAAGGGATGCCTGTGTAGCTCCATGGTTAAGCACCACTGGGTTCAATCTGTGGTACTAAAAAAAGAAACAAACAAACAAACAAACAAAAAAAGAATTAGGGCATTAGGGCAAAGGGAATTTAATGAAGTAAAGAAAAATGAGAAAAATAAGGTGAGGTTTTGGTGGGATTGTGAAGCAGAATATACATCATTAAATTCTATTTTAATTTATAAATAGATAAATAAAACAGAATCTCAAAATAAAATCTGCCTGAACAGATATTTCTTTACATCTGTACTGACCAGAATATACCAGAGCTAACATTATATTTGAGCATATGTAATCCAGACACTGTTCCTAATGGTTTAAATGTATTAGCTTATTTTGGTCTTACCAAAATCTCAAGGGTTGACTATTATTATTATTATTACACTTTTTCTGCAGGGGCAGAGCTAGGGTCAGAGCTAGGGTCAGAGCTAGGGTCAGAGCTAGTAAGTTGTTCAGTTGGGATTTGAACTTGGGGCACTTGATTTCATAAGTCTGTCATTTTCTGATTTTTTCAGAATATGTTTTCCATTATGGAATATTTCTTGAGATATCAAGGAATATGAGACAATGAAATCAGCTATTTCTCCAATGAACTAACTAGACTTTGCTTTTTCCTGTGGACCCCAGGAAGAGGCGTGGTATTATCCTGTTGATACAAGTGGAAAAGCTGTCCCCAGTGATTCCTTTCCAGCACAAGACTGAAAAGTGAAGTGTAGGCTTTGTGTAGTCATGGAAAATCTGTGTGGCCTCAACTTCCAGGCATTGTGTGTTGGAGAGTAGAGATATTTCTACATCTCAGGATCCTTCTTAAGGAAAAATGTGGAAAATATATTAGATTCTCAAATAGACATCAGGTGTCTAATGTTTTTAGTAATATTAGTTTGTCCCCTTGACTTAAATAGTATGAGGCCTGCCTAGCTCCTGAACTGCTTTCTCAGAACTATTGATAATTGATATAGTCTTTGATTAGCTCTTCTGCCCAACTGATAGCTCTTTGCCACCAAACAATCATAGAAGGTGTTCCTGTTTTCCTAGTTAAATAGAAACTGTGTTAGGTTAGGTTCAGATCATTTTTAAGACTCAAAGACATAGTGAGATATGAAGCCCTCTGAGTAACAGAGACAAGGATATAGTTGTACTAGAAGGAGAACTTTATAATCATAGATACCTAATAGTCTTATTTTTTTAAACCATGTTTCAGAAATAAAAGCATACCACTCTGTCTTCAGTGTTTGAAGCAGAGAAGAGAAATGATGACTTCTTTTTCCAGAGATGACCGACTTATCTCAGATCCACTAATCCTGGACTCTCCAAGGACTTTCCTTGACTTTTAAAGTGCAAAAATAATATAGCACTCAGTGTGTAGTGTTTATTGTTTTCTAGTTATTGTTCTAAGTACTCTATATACATATTAATTACAATTCTATTTGTTTTATTGACTTTGTTTCACATATGAGGAACTTGGCACAGAGAGTTGAAGAAACTTGCTTAAGATAATATTGCTCTTAAGAGTTCGAGATGGGGTTTGCATGGAAGTTTCCTTGTGGTGGGGACTACACACATAACCACTGAATCAATGCTGTCCAGTGGAACTTTGAGATGATGAAAATGTTCTCTGAATTGTCCAATACCACAACCTCAGTCACAGTGGCTATTGAACACTTGAAATGTAGATAGTGCACCTGAGCAAATGCATTTTATGTCTCCTTTAATTTTGAATAATTTAAACTTAAACAGCTACATGTAACTAGTGTCTTCCATACTAGTCAACACAGTCTAGACTGCACTGACTCTTTAGGAGAAGTCAAAGTATATACTGGGTCAGGAAAGGACTAAAAATATTTAATTGGACAAGTTTGTTTCACCCAGAGACTTATTATGATGGCAAAAATGATGTTGTTTAAAATAACTAGGTTAATATCCTAACTCCAATTCTACAGTCACCATGGCAGGTTTTCTGATATTTTGTTCTCTTCTCCCCTGGTACTCAGAACTGAACCCAAGAGCACTTTACCACTGAGCTACCTCCTCAGTCTTTTAAAATTCCATCATATTTTGAGATATACTCTCCTTAAGTTGCTGAGGCTGCCCTCAAACTTGCAATCTTCTCGCCTCAGACTCCAGGGTAACTGGGATCACAGGCACGCGCCAGTGCACCTGGCTTCATGGCAGTTTTAATATGCTGTGTAAGTCTGCCCTGTGTCCTGCAAGCTTCAGAGTTATACGGTGTGCCATAATAAAATAATTAAAATGATAATAACTGAGAATACTGGTAATTAAGGGAAGCATCAAGTAAATTTCTGCCATATATTGCTATACAGGTAATTGGCTGCTTTTGTTGTGGCTAAAAAGTTCATTCTTCTCAAAGCTTTGTGTTACATATCTTAAAAGAGAAATAATTTCAGTGTCTGAAAATGCTGTTTCCTGAGCCATTTTCACACCTATTTCACAAATGATTACTCCCTTAGAATACTTCCCTGTGGAAAATTGTCATGATATAGCAGAGGTTCCAATGGAGTGTATTTATAGGTTTTCAGCTGCAAAAACTGCACAATTCTGGGAACTTCTTTGATGTAGAATAAAATTCCCCTGCCCTTTGATACCCTTTATTATTTTATAAAATTTAGGATTGCAGTTATTTAGAATACGTATTCTATTCTTGAATCAAAGCAGAACCTTCCCATTATTTAACTCTTCTGGCAAGGAGATTTCTGTTTTCTTTGGCCATTGTACTATAGCAGAACTGGACTTCTTAGCTGACAGGATGACTCATTATTTTATTGTATGACTTAATGGGTTCTGGGAAGGCACTTATACAAATATTTGCACCAAAAATATCTGTGGAATGGGTGAATGGATTAATGCTTTCTAATATTCCTTATTACATGTTTCTTAGATGGAGGAATTTTAAAATTTCTGTTAGAACAGTCCTTACCCAAGAAGGTAGTGTGACTATGGCCTCAGTTCCTTCTCACAGTGAGTAACTGGGATGATACCTTAACCCAATTCTTTGGGGATACCCATTTTGTGATCACTGCCATATGCCAGAATCCATGATGGAAATCCATTCTGCGGTTGAGAAAGTGGTTCTAGGATTCCTGGGCATCTAACTTCATAGTGCTGTGGACACAGAACTAAATCTCTTGAAGCCCCCTTGAGAAATATGTTTCTTTCATCCTAAATTTTTGTTTCTATTATATATGTGCAATATTTCCAATATAAGAGAAAGTTAGAAAATTGAACAGATTTTTAGGCTCTTGAAAAGGAGTGTTTTAGTCACTTGTCTCAGGTAATAGTTGGCTTACCTGGGCACTTTTAAATGTATTAGTCATGCTCTCCAAAGAAACAAAGTGGATAGTGTATGTGTGTGTTAAGGAATTGACTCACTTGATTATGGAATCCAGTGAGTCCACAACCTTCAGTGTGACCTGGCTAGCTGGAGACCAGGAGAAAGAGTAGTACAGATACACCCATGTCTTGGAGGGCAATTTATTTATTCAGAGTTCACAAATTAAAGTCTTAATTTCATTCAAAAACACACCATGATGAGGAATACAACTACCTCAGCAATATAAATGTGAAGAAACCTTGATGTGTTTTCTAGATTTTATTTTTTATTTATTATAGGTGCACATGACAGTAGAGTACATTTTGATATATTATACCTACATAGAGTATAACTTCCCATTCTTGTGTTGTACACTATGTGGAGTTACACTGGTCCTGTATTCATATATGAACATAGGGAAGTTATGTCCAATTCATTCTACTGTCTTTCCCATTCTCATCCCCACACCCTTCCCTTCATTTCCCTTTGTCTAATACAGTGAAATTTTATCCCTAACCTCTATTGTGTGTTAGCATCCACATATCAGAGGGAACATTCAGCTTTTGGTTTTTTGGGATTGGTTTATTTAACTTAGCATGATAATCTATAGTTCCATTCATTTACCAGCAAATGCCATAATTTCATTCTTCTTTATGGCTGAGTAATATAGCATTGTATATGTGTACCACATTTTCTTTATCCATTCATCTGTTCAAGGACACCTAGGTTGATTCCATAGATTTATTATTATAAATTGAGCTGCTATAAACATTGATATGGCCATGTCACTATAATATGTTGATTTTAAGATCTCTGGGTGGTGGGATAACTGGGTCAAATAGTGGTTCCAATCCAAGTTTTCTAAGGAATCTCCATACTGCTTTCTAGAGTGGTTGCACCAATTTGCATTCCCATCAGCAATGTATGAGAGTAAATTTCCCCCCCATATCCTCACCAATATTTATTGTTACTTGTATTCTTTATAATTGCCATTCTGAATGGAGTGAGATGAAATTTCAGTGTAGTTTGAATTTGTATTTCGCTAATTGCTAGAGATGTTGAATATTTTTTCATGTATTTTTTAATCATTTGTATTTCTTCTTCTGTGAAGTACCTGTTCAGTTCCTTTGTCCATTTATTGATTGGTTAAGTTTTTTGAGTTCTTTATATATTCTGAAGATTAATGCTCTATCTGAGGAGCAGGTGGCAAAGATTTTCTGCCATTCTGTGGGCTCTCTGTTACCATCCTTGATTATTTCCTTTGCTGTAAAGAAGCTGTTAAGTTTGATACCATCCCATTTATTAATTCTTGATTTTACTTCTTGTGCTTTAGGAGTCTTGTTGAGGAATTTGGTGCCTAAGTCAACATGATGGAGAGTTTGGCCTACATTTTCTTCTAGTAGGCACAGGGCCTCTTGTCTAATGTTTAGGTCCTTGATGCACTTTGAGTTTCATGCAGGGTGACAGATGGGGGTTTAATTTCATTTTACTACATATGGATTTACCAGCACCATTTGTTGAAGAGGCTATCTTTTCTCCAAAGTATGTTTATGGCACCTTTGTCTAGTATAAGATAATTGTATTTATATGCATTTATCTCAGTGTCTTCTGCACCATGGTCTTCATGTGTGTTTTGGTGCAAATGTCATGCTGTTTTTATTACTCTACCTTTTTAGCATAATTTGAGGTCTGATATTATGATGCCTCCTGCTTTACTTTTCTTGCTAAGGATTGTTTTGAGTATTCTGTGCCTCTTATTTTTCCAAATGAATTTTATCACTGCTTTTTCTATGAAGAATGTCATTGGGATTTTAATAGGAATTGCATTAATTCCATATGACACTTGATGGTGAACCATTTTGACAATGTTAATGCTGCCTATCAAGAACATGGGAGATCTTTCCATCTTCTAAGGTCTTCTTCAATTTCTTTCTTTAGTGTTCTGTAGTTTTCATTATAGAGGTCTTTCATGTCTTTTGTTGGATTGATTCCCAAATACAGTATTTTTTCCAAGGCTATTGGTAAATGGGATAGTTTTCTTAATGTCTCTTTTAATTGATTCATCACTGATGTATAGGAACACAATTGATTTATGGGTGTTATTTTTATATCCTGCTGCTTTGCTGAATTCACTTATGAGTTCTAGAAGTTTTAAGGTGGAATTTTTTGGGTCTTCTAAATATAGAATTATGTTGTTGAAGAAGCCTTGATTTATATAAAGGTATATAATTCTGGGATTGGCATTAGGCTTGCTTTTTTCTTTTCAGAAAGTTGTTGCAATCTATTCATACTCATAATCAGTTACTTCTTATTATCTGTGCATATTTCAAGTCACTTATGTGCCTAATGCCTTATTGTTCAAATAGTCTTCCAATGAACATGGTGTTCTACCCAGTGGTAGTCAGGGACACTGATGTTTAAGAGGTCATCTGGTATCTGGTCCGTTGCTGGAAGAGTGAGGATTTGATCCAGAAATGCCTGGCTCCAAGGCCAGTGCTCTTTCCACTCTGCCTGCTGCATCAATTTCTCTGTCTGTTCAGGTGGTATGGAAATCCTGAGTATCAATACCTATTTTTAATGTTCAACTCCATCTTCAGTTCTTTATCCATTGACCAAATAATTCACAATATATGTTTCTTTCATTCAGTTTTTCCACTGAAAACTCCAGGCAAAATTTTGTAAAGAAAAATAGCATATTTCAAGGTTCCTTTGGTAGATGGTCATCAAGAGACAGCATTATTTTGCACCCATGGGAAGTTTGGTAAGCAGGATGAGAGATCAAGTTTTCTAAATATTTATCAATGTATTACATTGAAGAGTAATAAATTCTAGGTTAATGAAAGGAAACTTCCTTTTCTAGGAGCCATTTGGAATGGTGCTATTCATTGTAACAGAAATCTGAAACAACCAAAGAGCCTTTCTAAATATTATAGGGAAAATATGCCTTATAAATACCATGTTTTAAAATTAAATATCCTTCAGTCCCTTTCCATTCTGAGAAATCTGCTTCAAGATATATCTAAATATTTTTGACACTTTACAAATTAATGTTGAATTTATAGTTGGAAGTTTTAGCAGAAATAGTAAGATTTTTGCTAGTAATCATTTAAGATGACAGTAAAAACCAAGGCATTTTAAAAAAGTATCGTGTGCCAATTTAAAATATTTTATTACAATAAGATATTTTTTTCTAAAATGAGGACTTTGTCTTTTCATCCCCCACCCCCCAAAACACACTTAGGCATAGCAAAGAATAGTACCACCCAATTGATTGTAGCAAATTGTTCTAGGTTTTTCAGAGAGTAAAGACATATCTGAAAACTCTCCAGATTTTATTTTCATTTTTGAAACATATTTCAATAATCAGAAATGATTTTGCAATTCCTTTCTTTGAAACTTGTGGTTGAACTGGAATATTTACATTTTGTTCAGTCAGGAATAATATACAAGTATTGTATTTTTATTTTCATATTTTAAAATTACCTCTATAGTTGTATAGGAAATATTGCTATGTGCATGCAGTTTTCTATTTTAACAGTCAGTGGAACTTGGAATTATTATAAATTTTTATAAAGTCACTAAAATAATTTGAGTAAAATTTGAATAAAAATAAATGTTTGTTAAAAGCTCACTAGTACTCTGAGTCACAGCTAATATGATCTTATTTATTTTTTTATTTATTTAGGGAGGATCCCAGGGATTTAACCCAGAGGTGTTTAACCACTGAGCCACATCCCCAGCCCTTTTTATTTTGAAACAGGATCTTGCTAAGTTGCTGAGGCTGGTCTCAAACTTGCAATCTTCCTGCCTCAGCCTCCAGAGACCCCAAGACACAGGGATTATGGTGTGTGCCACTAAGTCATAGCTTATTTATTTATTTTTTAATGATATTATTCGGTGTCATTTGGGTGAGTGCACCTTCTCTTAAAATATCACAGTGCTGTAGAAATCAAATACATTCACTTTGTGAAAGTGTGTTGAATTTTCTCCCTGGTATTCATTATCAAGTGAATTGCTTTTCTTAATAGTGAACTTTGTGTTCACTGTTGTGTGAACATAAGTATGGGCTTTTAAGTATGGGATTTTCTGATGGAGTTCTTTTTTCTTTATGAAGTCATTTGTCATTCAGTGGTGCTTATGTATTGCCTGGCTTCTAAGTAAGAATTTTATCTTTTTCCCTCATGTGTCTGTGAAATTCATTGGAAATATGGTTTGAGAACTCACCAAGTTACCAGTGCTTCTATTTGAGTTCATGGATTATCATCCAAACAACTTAATGCAGATAATCAGATAATGTTTAAACAAGCTGTTTGTAATACATCTACTTGAGGAATGTACTAAATGTGAAGAATGAACAGATAGTATAAAGACTATCAGTTCAACTTTATCTTCTTCGTGCATTTAAAATCAAACTGCTGAAGGACTGCAAGAGAACCAGCCAGAAAATACGCCCTCATTTTTTTGTTGGTTCCAAGGAATTTGTTCTGAGATCAGCTCTTGATAAAAAGAAACCAGGAGTGCTAGGTATGATTCAGTCTAACTGCTCCTGATTACTTTTCTTAATTAAAAAAACAAATTTTTTACACACAATATATGACAAACATACCTTTGAGATATAAAATTTATATTACTTAGCTTTTAATAAGAAAAAATTCCTTTCCCCTTATTAAACATTTTTATTATAGACAAATAAATTATAGAAAAGCATAAAAAAAGAACATTGAAATGATTCTTAATAATATAGCCTATTAGTAACTACTTTTAATATTTCCGACCATTTCTTTTGAAAACATTTTATAATATGTTGGGGTTATGTGGATGTTTGAATGAGCTGTTTATTTTAGGAGCTATTTCTTCATTCCTTAGTTGTATGAAGGGAGTTTTGTTGTGGGAGAAGATATGTCCAGATCCCTCTCCCCATCACCCCCACACAGACACCAAATGCAGCCTTATTGGTAGAATAGGAAAAGGACATTAATGTTCTTAGGAAATAATCCTCTGCAAGGATCTGAAGTTGATTCAACAACTGCCCTTTACTCACCCTAGTAACATTTATTGATGGTAATTATTCTTAGAATTAGTTTTATTATTTTATAGGAAGTCAATAGGTCCATGGCAGAACTTTGGGCCAACAACTGCTTCCAGATTCTTGTGAAAGGAAAGGGTAGAATCACAATTATAGTTCTTTTCTTTTATTATTGATTATTTCTGACCTCCTATGTGGTTGTATTAATCTATATGATATATATATATTTGTATTTTTTCATTTTTATTAAAAAAGATATTTGTATTTTTTCATTTTTATAATGCATTGTAAAAGATTTGGTGGCATAATTGGGGTTTCAGAGTTTAGGTTTTCTAAAGTCAGACAGTATAAAGGAGATGGAATAGGATGTGGTGTCTTCATTTAGGCTGCTGTAGTAGAATACCATAGTCTGGTGGTTTAAACAAATGTTTATTTTGCACAGTTCTAGAGTCTGGGAGTCTGAGATCAAGCTGCCAGTGCGGTCAGGTTCTTGGTGAGGGTCTTTGTCCTGTTCCACAGATGGTCATCTTCTCATTGTATCCTCCCATGGCAAGAAGAAAATCATGTCTCTTCTTACAGGGGAGCTATCCCCGTGCATGAGAGGCTACACCTTCATGTCTTAAATACCTCCCAATGGCCTCCCCACTATATCATCACAGTGGTAGATGAGGATTTCAACATATGGATTTCAGGGGACACATTTATTCCACAACATGAGGATACCGTGATACTGGAGAAAAGATCACAAAGGCCTATCCATCATAGGGCTTATTAAGCTGCAAGTAATATTCTAAGATGTCCTCTTCAGTTACTAATTTTGACATGGGATGTGATTGGAAAGTCAGTAAGTATCATTTTGCAGGGTGCTATGTTGACAATAGTGTTTTAGATAAAAAGCAGAATTTCATTTACTCACCCCACTTTTCATTCACATATTGATGTAGCCATGCATTCCATAATGATCTATGTGTTCAAGGTATTTTGATAAAAACCTAGAGTACCATGAGAAACCTGCAACTATAGAGTTTTTTCCTTATTATTTTTCCCTGGAGAGAAAATATAATGTACTTGGAAAAAAAGTCAGACCTCAGTTCTCTTATTGACTGTGAAATCTAAATGTTGGATGCCTTTGATTAAATTATGTTTTTATACAGATATGTATGATCATTATTACTATGAAATAATAATGTCTGTTCTAGCCATTTATTTGGAGAAACAAATAAGATAATGAATGTAGAAGGATTTGTAGAAAACATTGCACCAGTAATAATTATTAACAGGAAAAATTAAAAAATGCGTATTGGATTTATGAAATGCTTTTTGTAATAATAATAATAATTGACCCTGAACACATCATTGTTCTTGAATTCTTGAAACATGATACAAATACTTTTTTTTTAACTTTAGTAGAAGTTTTCCCTCTAGTGGTTGCTGTGGAAATCACATAAAGATTTTCTAATGCTAAATGTTCAAGTGGAAAATACACTAAAAAGAATTGAAAAATGAATAACCTGAAATATTGAGGAACTATTAGCTGTTTTTTTTAAAAAAACAATCCAGCTAGATTTTAAAATTACACAATGGCACACAGGTTTTGAAAATTAGAAAGAAATTCTCTGCTCCATTTATTGTATCTAGTGGATTTTAATGGACATGATTGTTAAGACAGGCAAGACTTGGGAGAAGCAATAATAAAACTGAACACTCTCCATTTTGTCACACACGTGAAGTACTTTTCAAAAACAGGCTCTTATTTGATTTTACTCTCTTTCCTGAGCTGGCTTCCAGTACAGCAGTATTCTCTGATCTTGGTTTCCTCACCGGAAGCCAAGCAGAAGTTCTGCATGAGTAAGCATATTTGATCTTTCTTAAAGGTATCTTCTTAGAAACCATTCCAAAAGGCAAAGACACTTTAATTTATTGGGAAGATAGACACACTTAAACAATTTAACCCCTGGCACAGCTATCAGGCCCCTTCTTATCTGTCATCTACCTTTTCTGCTGCCTTTCCTTATCCTGCTCAGAGTGCTGTGAGCTGCCATCTTTACTACTCAGACTTTCCACTTTGCTCTTGGTCTTCCCTGTCTTGACATGCTCTGTTTGGCTCCTAGGGGCTATCTCCCTCCAGACCTCACCTACCTTAGAAAGGTCTTACCTGACCAACCTAGCAAAGTCAATCTTCATCACATTACCCATTTATTTACTCCAGAACTCTAATCTCAATCTAAGTTACTATGTAATTTATTTTTAATTAATTCACTGTATGTGTCCCTCAGAAGAATACAAGCTTTATGAGATACATTTAATACCTCTTGTTCATGCATGCATCACCAAACCTAGGTAGTGCTTCACACATGACTGATGCTCAGTGTAGGTTGGCACAGTGACCAAATGAATGGAAGGTGATAAGAACATTAACCAATGGACATTGATTAACAGTCTTACTAAAACATTGAGGAGTTTTTCTGCTGCCCTATTTTTCCTTGAGATTCGTTTTTCCTTCAGTTTCAAATAAACTTCGTTGTCAACTTCACATTCAGATAAAGCTTGCAGAAATTCTGGAATTTTTTATATAGAAGCTCTGTTACAGAGTCATTAAATTTATAGATGGGAGTGTGTTTAGTGGGTTCTTGTTTGTACTAAATAAGAACGTGATACTTTTGTCTTATTTAATTAATTAAGTTAGATTCTATAGCTTATTTGGTGATGTGTTCAATTTCTTTTATCTGTCCAAGAGGATATTCCATAAATTAAAGGCTGTTTTGTCTGAAATTTATGTTCTTCCAGTTTGTCTCTGTGGAGAAAATTGCTGTTCACGTGCACATGCTGGCTTCATCGTAGTCCTTTCTAGTCTCAATAATGATTAAAAAATCAACCTCTTCCCAAAAGGCTTACCTTTTAAGACCTTTAATTAGTTTTGATTGATGTTCTCCTCTGAAACTGCTTTGATTATTTCTCATATTACTTCATGGTTTTGAGACCAAAATGTGTACATGAAGCCTAAGGATTCAAGGTATCTGAAGTGGAGGTTTCTAAATTTACATCCCTGCAAGACTGCCATGGATGATCTGTAAAACACGTTATTAGGACATGGGTTGTGGTTGGTTGCTTTTCTACTAGTGTTTGTTGCCTGTTAATGTGAACTTGTTTCTCCATGCTAATAAGACAGGTGGATTTGCCAAAATGTGTGATGAAAAGGCTAAGTAAGACTCCAAATACTGTGAATTTCCCTGAATTTTCTACTCTGTCATTTTCTTCTTCCCCTGTGATAACAGGGGAGATGTGCATATATTGTGACAGTGTTCCCCTGATAATATTTTTTAAAGAGCTGTATGCTCTCTAAATGTGATAACAATCCAAGTCTTGTCTAACTGATACTGCGTGTGTGTGTGTGTGCGTGTGTTTAAGGAATATATTTTAAATTCATTATACATGAAAGATAGAAATTGGAATAAAAGTGATATGCATTTTATAGATAGTTCTGTTTATAATGACGATTTAAAGATAAATAGATGGAAAACAGCTTATCATTGACTTATTCAGACTCTCCTTTTGCACTCATCCTTTCCTGCTTGCGTTTCCATAGTTACTGGCTTAATCATGATGCACAGAACCATTTCTAATTACAGTATATGCCAGCACAAAAATTAATTCTTTGCATATCTTAGGCCACAAACAGCTTGTAACTTGTTTTTTGGCACTTTATTGCCACACAGTCTGAAAAAGACATTTGTACATGATTCTAAATCTGTTATTATCTGCTATTTGTTATTAAAATGAAAATAAGTCTCTAAAGTGAATTCATGTTAAAATAATGGATACACAAAATTTTAAGACATGAAAGTTGGATACAAATTAGGCACCATTAGTATAATCCTGAACATATTAATAGCAATTATATGCATTTAATGATCTTTTCTTATCAGAAAGCAATACTAATTGGATGTTCATCATTTAGAAACTGAAATTACTAGATTGTAGTGAGTAAAAATTTGAACCGGAAATCACTCTTTGAGCATTCATATTTTCCAAACTATGGACTACTTTTATGAAAATTCCCTTTATTGAATTTTTTAAAGATCTTGTAGATCACTTAGTAAACCCAGAATTTCTTAATATACTTTAAACTCTTACTGGGGACATTAGATAATATCTCCCAATGTCATACAATGAGATGGAACAGTAGACCAATTTAAATTTAGCTTCTTAGCTCTGTATCAATACTATTTTGATCTAGTTAAAGCAGATATTGGAAAAAATATCATAGGTATGCATATTCATTTCCAATATTATTTTTTGTCTGCGCAGCTGTTAGGAAATATAAATAATTATCAACACTAGAGATTTTGGAACATGGTTATTTGTATGTGCATTTTATTATTACTGTGAAAATGCTATATGATTCTTAATTAGAATATATTATATTTTATTTCTGCCTTTGTAGAATGATAATAAACCAAAACATTATTTGTTCCTCACAGAATTACTGTATATTTTTCCTAAGCCTAGAGGCATAGGTTCTGTTAGATTGTTCAAGATATTTATTTATTTATTAGCTTTATTTTTTTGTGGTGCTGGGACTTGAACCCAAAACCTTGCTCATGATAAGCAAGCCTTCTGCTACCTAGTTACATCCCCAGCCCCCAAGGTAATTTTTTCTACAGGTTGTGAGGTTGCTTCTGAATATACCTGAATCATACTGATACAGGAAAGACATGGGAAGGTCCACACATTTTCAAAAGCAATTAATACATGGTTCTTTTGTGACGTCACTGATTCTAAAATCTCTTATGTATTTTACATGTGCTAGTGGATAAGGCATTTCAAATTTCACTGATAAAACTGTTCACAATCACAAAAGTTTATTTCTTTGTAGAATAATGAGTGAACCACCATTGATCTGACCCTATAACTGTATTCCTACCCAGCCTGGCACATGATCTTCATGGCATGTGTGCATTTTCACAGAAATAATACATGCGGGCCTGAGGTTCCATTTGTGCTGTGTGAAAACCCAGTATTGTCAAATTACATGTGTTCTTCTGCCTGTTATGGAGATAAATGTAAAATAAAACCAAGAAAAAAATTCCTGCTGCAAAACAAAACTCGTTTTCTTTTTTGCTCCTCTTTAAAATCATCATACTTTAGTTCTAGGCCTAAGATAAGTACCAACTCATATGTAGTTTTTTACAAAATAAATTTTGTCTTCCAAATGAATTTTATTCTTTTTCCATCTGGTGGACTTACTATTGCTGTTAATGGACATACACAACAAGTGTATTATGTTATTAAACAGACTTAAAATTAGTGGACTATTTAATTACCATTTAAATTGATGAAGAGTGGCCTCTCTTTGCTTGGGGAATACATTGGCTTTTTCATTTGGTATTTTTAACTTGTCTGGCTGAAAATGTAAATCAACCAGGAAAGCATAATTCTATTAAATATAATTGTACCTATTTGAGACACAAAGATTCCTTAATTTGGGTAACAGATTTTACATCAAACAGAACACAGATTAATAAGTCATTCACAGTTCTAAATACTCTAGAAGTAAAATTGTTGACAGGAACATTGCTCCATGCTTTGTTTATCCCCCCCAGGGTTCTTTGGCACTGCAGCAACTGAGTAGTAGTAATTTGATGCAAAAACATTGGGTCTTCCTCATTGTTCTTTTGAATTCTAACTCCAATGCAGAGGTGTGACAGATGTAATTTAGAATTTCAGGCAGATCCCTTCCATTTAAGCAGATGGCGATTGCCAGGTAGATACAGATTTTAAACAATTTTATTAATTTAGTAAATCATTAAAATTATGTCCATAAAAAAACATAAAGGATTAGCATAACATAGAAAGACAAAACTCAAACTCTATGTTGTTCATTCACCTGAGGTCATGTCTATAGAAGTGATTGGCTACTTTAAAATTGAACGGGTTGATTGATTGTCATCTTATTGGCCAAACTAACTACCATTATTTGATTTTAACTTTTGCTCTAGGGGCATTTGTCAATTCGGGTACAGTTTTTCATTGTTAAATAGGGCTATTCATTTAACTTCTCTTTCAGCTTGGTGCCTTCATTAACATTGTCTTAATAGCCATTCTCTTTCTTTAACTGTTAATTTAAATTAGTTTTAAAAATTCATTATTTCAAATGCAACTTGTTAAAGAATTCAAAGAGATATATAAACTAAACCTTGATAGTCTGCTTCATATCTCCCAACATTTCCCCCCCTTCATTTAAAACCCTAATCAATAGGTAATCATTATTATCAACGTACTGGATACTTGCAAGTTTCTAATTATTAATTGACCAGTTCCTTCCTTAATTAAATATTTTAAGTGATAACTGTCATGAAGAGTATCAGGTCCATTAGCATGTATCAGGCATATTTCCATATAGTCATGATATGAATTGAGTCACACTATAAAAGTTTTATAAATTGTTTTTTTTTAATTTAAAATTTTCTATAGAGGTACATATATTTTGAAATCATTTTCATTAAAGACTGAATATATAGCATACATAGCATAATATGTACATGAAGTAATGTATTTAATTGAGCATTTGAGCTAATTCTTTTTTATTATTTACAAAGAAAGCTATAAAAAGTTTGTTCTTGAGTACAGGTAGAGTTCAAATTCATCAACTGAATTTCTGTAGAGTTCAAATTCACCAAGTGAAATAACAGTCAAGGAACAAACACATTCATAATTTTGATTTTTTGATAAATTGCCTTCCCCCAAAACTATTTCCATTTTTTATTACACTAAAAGTGGTTGGTGGTTTCTGTTTTTTCTGCCTGTGGCAATTTTGAAAATCATGAATCTTAATTATAGGTGTATAGTGAAAAGTTAAGTTTTGATTTAAATTTCTTGGATTCTGAGTGAGATTGTCCATCTTTTCACATATTTCTTAGACATTTGTATTTATTTTCTGTGATATTTATTTGTAGCCTTTATTTACTTGTCTTTTATCACTTATTTTTAGGAATTCTATGTATATTTTGAATATTAATCCTTTTCTAATACAATTTAGCAAGTAGTTTCTTAGCAATATATTTATCTTTAAACTTGATGGCATATTTGCTCTATAGATGTTTTAAATTTGTTTCTTTCCTCAATCTTTTCCTATACGTTTTGTTTTTATATTTTGGCAAACTACCATTTTATATTCCAAAATTTCAATATTTTGAAATATTTTAATTTCTTAGGTCTCTTTTTTGGTTTGTTTTAATTTATTAATTCATAAAATACTCATGGAGTGCCTACTGACTGCTTAGATTTGTGTCAGATGCTACAATGCAAAATGGAATAAATACAACATGGGCCCAGCTCCAATGGACTAAAACCTATAAAATTGTAAAATTTTTATTGGGATCATATTGAGTTGATAGATTAACTGAGGAATAATATTTTTATATTAATGAGTTATTGAATTCAGGAATATGATCATCTTAAAAATTTATTCATCATATTTTATTACTTATATTAAATATATTTATTTCTTTCTAATGAGTTTTACATATACATGTATTTCTTTTTATTGTACTGGTATTGAAAACTTAAATTTCTAAAATTTTTATTTCTCTGAGTATTTCTTTTGTTCTAGCAGTGGTTTTAATGACATTCTCTACCATTTGAGGGTAAATTCTATGTGTATTGAGGGTCTATGCCTTTTTTTTTTTTTTTTTTTTGCAATGTTACCTTGAGCAGTGTCCTGCTTCTCTTTTGAAATAGCCACTCAAATGAGAAATTCATGAGTCCTATGATAAACAACCCACATTCAATAGATCTAAGGGACCTGCCTGTGGAGGAGACCTGAGGTGAGGGGGGAAGGTGAACTATAGGCTTGTATGTAGCAGTAGCCATGGTAATTCAAGGATGGTGAGTTAACATCATGCTGTCTAAACAGCAGATTGTGCTATTTGGACCTCAGGAAGTATACTACTGTATCCTGAGGTATGAATTTTTTAATTAAGACATTAATTGCCTACCACTGAGGGAATTTTAGTAATGATATTTTCCTTATTAAGGTAGTCAAGAAATGGGCATGGTGACTCATGCCTATAATCCCAGTGACTTTGGAGGCTGAGGTAGGATGTTCTCCAAGTTCAAGGCCTACCTGAGCAATTTAGCAAGGTCGTAAGCAACTTAGTGAGACCCTGTCTCAAAATAAAAAAAAATAAAAAGGGCTGGGGATTTGGTTCAGTGGTAAAGGAACCTGGGTCTCATGTCCAGTACCAAAATAAATAAATAAATAAATAAATAAATAAATAAATAAATAAATAGATAATTAAAAATAAAAAAAAATCCAAGTAGTTATCCAAGTAGAAATGCATGTGTAATTTAATGGGATAGAGATTATCATTCCTTTTAAAGAACAGTTTTTAGCATTCTTTTTGGAATTTTATGTTTGTCTGTGACCTTTGAACATGAGATGGGAATTTGAGCAATAATTTAATATTAGTATTATTATTTTTAAGGATCTATAGAGAGGGTTAACTAGTTTAAGGTAACAATTTCAAAAGTGAAACTTATACTTTAAGTCTAATGTAGACTAAAGCAGTTTAATTGTTAAGATAATTTGTTATTGTGTCTGAAGACATAAGTGTTAGCTTTAGGATGATAAATCCAAGGAAAATAAGTTAAATGGAATGGTTTTGATTCTGCTGCTAGGTTAAAGCATATCTGAAAGCATTTATAGAAAGTTAATTTTTATATTTACTTATATTGAGCTAGTTAATTTCAAAACTCACATAAATTTTAAAACCAAAAACAAAATATTGCTGTGTACCCTTGAAAAATGTACATTTTAGTGTTTGAACAGTATCTTTTGAAAATTATGTTGCTGAAATTTATTGAAATCATATGGTTTATGTAATTTCTCCTGTGTTTTCAGATTTAGGTGATATGTTACAGTGTTCACTACAACTTCCAATTAGCAGCTTAATTAGATGATTAATTTTTAAATTAAGACATATACCATCTATTTATCTAATGTATAGTCCTAGATTCATTCCTAGAGTTCTAGATTCATGGATATAACCCCTTTCCTTTTAGGTAATAATTTATAAAAACATGGAAGTCACTGGTTTACAAAAGAGGAAGTGCTGTAAAATTAGCACATATGATAATTGTGTTAGTTTTGTATTCCCATGGCCAACATACCTGACACAATCAACTGAAGGAGGAAAGATTTATTTTGTCATGACTTCAGACATTTCGGTCCATGGTTGGTTGCCTCCTGCTTTGGACCTAGGATGAGACTGAACATCATGGCAGAAGGGATTGGTGGAGGGAAGCTGCTGAACTAATGGCAGCCAGGAAGAAGAGAGGAAGAGTACAAGGACAAGATATAGTCCCCAAAGACATGCCCCCAGTGACATACTTTCTCCAAAGTGCCTGCCTGCAGTTTCCTTCACATCCCAGTAGCCCATTCAGCTATCAGTGGATTAATCCACAGATGAGGTCAGTGTCCTCATGATCCAGTTGATTCCCAAAAGCCCCACCTCTGGACATTGCTGCATTGGAGACCAAGTCTTCAATACATGAGCTTTTCATGGATACTACTTCAAACCAGAATAGTCAAATTTATGGAGGAAAAATTTACCTGCAATTAAATTCCACCTATTTTAAGTATAGAGATTCATGAAATTCAACAAATGTGAAATCTCAGTAACCATTATCATTCTTCTGAAAGATTCCTTGTGCCCTTTGCCAGTCACACAGCCCTAGGCTACCCCCACCATCACTAATCTGCTTTTCCACTGTAGATTGGATTTGCTTACTAAAGAATTTTATATAACTAGTTGAAGATTTTGTGTCTTGCTGTGAGATTCATACATGTTATTCTATGTTGTATTAGCCGTTTCTTTTAAATGTTCCACAGTATCCCAATATATGGGTTTACAGTTTGTCTATGGACATTTTGGTTATTTTTGTTTGGGGCAACTATGTATAAAACTTCTGAGAACATTGTATACAAGTCTTTGTGCAGACATACTTTCATTTCTTTTCCCATTAAATACCTAAAAGTGTAATTGCTGGATTATGTGGTAAGAGTGTGTTTATTATGTTTTTCTTTGTAAGAAACTGCAACATTGTTTTCAAAATTATAACACTTTACATTCCTACCAGCAGTGTATGAGACTTAGTGTTATTCCATGTGTTCTCTAATTATAATTTTTAAATTTTAATCCTTCAGAGGGTTATGCAGTGGTAACTTCATTGTGATTTTAATTTGCATTTCTCTGAAGATTGGAGAGGTTGAGTATCTTTTCATAAGAATAGTGTGTATGTGTGTGTGATATTATACATATATATACACATATATATATGTATGTATATATATATATATTTGAAGTGTCCCATCCTTTGATCATTTTTAATGAACTTGCTGATTTTGTGATTAGTGTTTTTTGATTTTTTTGTGTTGTTATTGTTTCATGATGCTATAAAAGAATACCACAGATTGGGGAATTTATAAGGAGGAAAATTTACTTTATCACAGTTTTGGAGCCTGGGAAGATCAGAAATCAAGCTACCAGTCACTCAGGGTCTAGTGAGTGTTGCTTTCAAGTAATTTCAAGATGGTACCTTGATACTGTTTCACTGGAACTGTACCTCATAAGGTATAAGACTGAAGGACAAGAGGGTCAAAGGCTATTGAAGCCTCTTTTATAAGGACCTTAATCTCATTCATGAAAGAAGAACCTTATGATCTCATCATCTCAAAAGGACTCCACATTTTAATACTATCACATTGGCAACACAATTTTAGAGGGGGCACATTCAAACAACAGCATATATACTTATATATTTATAATTTCTAATACTCTTCATTCCTTGTGTAAATGTGAGATTTAATATCATTTTATTTTCATTGAAGATTTCCATTTAATTATATTTTTATAGTGCAGGTCTGCTAGGAATGGATTTTTTAAGCTTTTGCTTACTTGAAAAAATCTTTATTTCACCTTCATTCTTGAAAAAATATATAATATACATATATACATATTTATATAAGTAGATATAGAATTTGAGGTTAATATTTTTTTCTCCTCATCACTTCGAAAAAATGTTCCATTATCTCCTATATTCAACTAATAATAACATATACAGAAATAAGAATAATTCATTAAGTTTCCCATCTATCATATATATAGAATTCAAACCACTTGTTTATTCCCTTCTATGTTCCAAAATAGATATTGTCAAAGGTTTCTAAAAAATTCTTTGTGAATATAAAAATGTTAGGCCACATCTGGGAATTTGAGTCTATAGGATTCAATTTCTATAGCTTAGACTTCAATAGTGTTTTAAATACATATTTCTTGGATATTCCTCTCAGCCTGAGTTTTCTCTTATGTAAAATGGGTGTGATAATAATAATAATTACTTTCTAAAATGACAGTAAAGATTGAGATAGAAGAAATAAATTCTTAGAACTATGCCTGTCTCAGTGTAAGTTTCAGTAAATTTTCACTATGATGCAGATTTGTGGTTGCTTATTCCAAGAATCTGACATTTTAGCTAGGAAGAACTAAATACCTTCATAGTATTAAATAGGTACATCTGTATCATGTCCTGTGTAATACTTATGAATTACATTACATATAATTGATAAATGCATCAATTTATCAATTATTTGATAACATTGTATAAAATTATGCAAAGTTAACTGAAAAGAAAAAAAAAAAAACTCTATGTTTAGGAAACTTTTATCGCCTTCACTGTTTGGAATGTGGGAAGAAAGGAATGCCCTTTTTATCTGCAGGAAAAGTGCCAGGATTCTTGATAGAAGTCTTCAAATTATTTGAATAGCTTTTATTCTTAAGAATTCAAAGGGATTAAAATGAGGTTCAGCTTTTGAGACTCATAAATGGTTTATATATTTCTTTCCCTTACTAAACTAAAGCATCAGTTCTTTTGAGGTTTTCAAAAGAATCTCACCATAAAAAAAAAAAAAAGATTCTTGTAAAACTTAAATTCAGAGTTGAGTATAATTATCTAAATTTAGTTGTGAACTGCATAAAGTAAGCTGTATAATATCCAAAATGCTCTTTAGAAAGATGAGTTCATCTTGAAACTCTTTTTCAAAAATAACAAGAAAAGTTTATAAAGATTTTTAAGTTTAGGCTTATATTATGTGTTTTGTCATTGCTCTGTTCTGGGCTTAAAACAACTTTATTAAAAAGAAGGATATTTACATGGTAGTAATCTTCACTATGAACTGAACTCCCCTGGCATTTTGTTTTAAAACTTTCAATGCTCTTTTCAAGCTGTGGCAAGAAGGCACAATTTTTACAGAATGTTTTTATTAACAAAAAAAAGAGTGCCTCAACTGAGAGAGATTTGACATTGCCTGTGCTTCATGACTCTGAATTATTCATCTTTCCATCTCACATAGCATATTCAATAAAATAAAAGAAATGGTGACGAAAATACACAGAACCAGGGAAAAGGAAGGTAAGATTAAATGGTTTTTAAGTTAACCTTCTACCATAGGGTATTGCTTCCTTGGGGATAGAGATGAGACAGGAATAACTTTTTGTTTCAACATACAGTTTGGTACCAATCATTCCAAGATAGGGTGCAAGAGCATGATATATCTCTATCTTTCTATCTATTATCTACAAACCTCTATATTCAAATTATCTATATATCTCTATCTATACACATATATTACATATACAGGTAGAGAGAGATAGCTCCATATTCCTTCTACCATTGTTTAATGTATCTATTACACTCCTTACTCTGTGTGTTTCTATCTCTCAAGTATTTAGATATTTTTCTTTGTAATTTAATGGATAATTTAATTTAATTTGTAATTTAATTTGTAATTTAATTTAAATGTAATTTAATTTCCCTCCCTTACTAAACTGCATCATCATCATAATAAATGTACTTTTTGTTTATATTCACAGTATTGCAGTAACCAGTATAATGGCTTACAGCTCTGTAGACATTGTATGTATGTGTGTGTGTGTGGGGGGGTGGTGAAATTAATGCATCATGACAACATAATCTTACTCTCTTCCAAAGAAAAGTTTGAAGAGTGAAGAAGAGCATCATCATAGATTTAAGAAGGAATTCTATTAGAATTGACAAGTTGTATACATGACTCATACAATCCATGTGTCTCAGGACAATTTTACAAGTACAGAATGGTATTAATTTGCATTTTATTTATTGAATCTGTCCTTCTTGAACCCATCATCCCACCAATGGGGATATACTTTTCAGAGAATAGCTACAGAGCATGAGTTCTATTAGACCTGACTCAATGCTTCCAAAGCATTGCTAGCTTATTGAAGCATGAGCTTCATTATAAGATTAAACTTTCAAAATATTTTGACTGAGATAGGTGGTTTTAGGAATATAAAGATGTTTCTTTTTGTTTATGAAAGTGTCTTAAATACAGAAAAAAATAATTAGTGTTCTAAAATTGAAGCTTGCTGTTTTGTTCCAAGTCGAAGTGCTGTCATCTTCAATTTCTTTGGTATTTCTGGGAAGACTGTAGCTTTTTAAGTTTTGATTATTTCATTTACTTAAGACAGCTCAGAAACTATTGAAAGTTAATGTATGTTTGTTTATTCTACATAAGCCTTAGATTCCCAGCATGAAGTGGCCTCATTCATGTCTACTTTCTGCATTGACCACATAATTAAGGCAATGTTCCTGGGAGATGGATAGAGTAGAAATGTGTAGAAAGTGTTTTCTCAGAAAACAGTATCCATGTGAATTCCCAAGGATATAACCAATTAATAATTTTTGCTTTTCTGTTAAACCTCCTTTATCATAGAGAGTTGAGTATGAAATAGAAACTCCTGTGATAAGCCTGCATTCTTTGGCCAAACTGCACTATAAAAACAAGCATATTAAAATGTGATAAATCAGAGTTCACTGCTTATTTATTTTATATCTCTTTTGCACATGATAATTCAAATAGGAAAACAAAATATCTAATGTTTTTATGGATGCATTTCTTGGTGTATTTTCAGTTCTCTGCACTGCCCACCACATGCCAGCCAGGCCCACTGCAGCTCCCACTCACTGGGGCAGTAAATATTTTCTTTCTGCAATGACTCTGAAATAGACCCCTCCTTTGTGCCAAGCTCTTCTAAAAATATTAAAAAATTTAATGTTTAGATTTTTGGATAGAGGAAATGGAAGTGGGAGTGGGGAGTAATGCCCCACCCTTTTCAACTTGTAACTCCCAGATACCACATAAGGGCACACAAGATAAAGAGAAAAAAGTGGGATAACTTTTCTAATTATGGGTTTACGCCACCAGAGCAGGGTTTCACTAACATTTTAGATTAATACTCCGAATTATTTTACTCTAACCATTTTACCCCAAGTCCTAATGGATTACTGAGCAAGTTTATATCAATAACTAGTTTAAAGACAGTTTATCAACTTGTTGCATGCATCCCTTTTCCCAAGTCTTAAGAAAATAAGAATATGCTCAATTCAGGACACTTGTTTTATAAAGTATAAATATGTGAAAAAGTAAGAAACATTTCTGTCTTCTGAATTTATGGCATTTTCCCATGTTCCTTAAAAAAGCAAGTACAATAATTTATTAAAGAGTGATGAATCTCCTATCTCCTTTTAACATAATGCCGAGAATTTTTAACATTAAGGAACAAGTCCAGCAGAAAGGAGATTTATTATCATAACATGAGTCATACCTTTATTCTTAATCAGTACTCTCCTACGTATAAGCCAGCTTTGAACAAACCATCCAGCACAGTGAAGGGAAGAGGAGTTAGGTGACCTGGGTCTAGTATAGCCATTGACTGACATTAAGTGCATCTATGGGCGTCAGTTCTCCCAGAGACTGAAACATCTCTGCTTTCCAGAAACCAGTCTATACTCAACATGCACTGGCTACTCTTGGGCTTCTCTTTATAGTGAAAGCCCAGCTGCCATCATCTGTAAATATCTGTATTTCATCTATGACCAGCGAATTGGGCAGTGTTTCAGAAATGATTGAACATTTCTTAATAGAGTGAATCATTCCCTCCCAGTCATGTTCTTCTATTCCAATAGGCTGTCTCAGAAGAGAAGCTATACATTTCTTTTTTTACTAAAATCTTTTTTATTTTTTCAGACTGCATATTGATTCATTGTACACAAATGGAGTACAACATTTCGTTTCTATGGTTGGGCATGATGTAGATTCACACCATTCATGTAATCATATATATACAAAGGGTAATACTGTCTGTTTCATACATTTCTTATATTGGTCTCCAAACATTATTTTTATGCATCCTAAAAATAAAAACATCTTCTACGTGCATATGCAATAGGTGTACATTTATTATAAATCTATACAAATTATATGTGAGTTTAAAAATAACAAAAATAGAAATTATAGAAGCATGAGATAAATAGTTGAAATATTTCATTAGCAGCATGGATATCTGTTTGGTCTAAAATGTTTTAAATAATGTTGTTATTGCAAACCCTGTGACAAAATATGCTCCAATATGTACCTATCAATATGGGTTAAGGCAGGCATTCAAAGAACTGATTCTTATGGTTTATTTTTATTATATGGCTATTAAATTTAAAATTAATACTCCTTCAATTGACATTTCTCTGTAGATATTAATATTTTGAATTGTCAATATCCTCTCTCTGAAATGCTAAGTTCTCATAGCTCAAGAGAAAATTTTGCTAATTGGAAGATATTCTTCTAATATTATTATACTGTAAAATAATAAATATTTCAGTCAGATACAGTGGCACTTGCCTGTAATTTCAGCTACTTGGGAGACTGAGGCAGGAGGATTCTAAGTTCTGAGCAACTTAGCAAGACCCTGTTTCAAAATAAAATTTAAAAGGGGAGGGACATGGGGTATAGCTCAGAAGTAGAACCCTTCTGGGTTCAGTCCCCAGTGTAAGTGTAACAATTTCAGCTTACATACATGATCACAAATACTGTGTTTGTGCTTTGTTTCAGAGTAACTTTCTTGGATAAGTTATTTTATAAAATAAAAATTCTAAAGTTGGTGTAATCCTTTAGAATGTTTACCAAATTTCAATTGTAGGACATCTCAATTTTACTTGAAACTCATATAAAGTGTAAAATTATCTAATGAAAATTAAGAGCTCAATTAAATATTTTTTCTATTAATCAAAGCCAAACTAGTCTTAGACAACAAAAATATTGATGAAAAAGTTTTTAAATAATTAAAAATTAATTTATAAAAATGTAATAATTAATTCTTGAAGTGTTTTTGTTCTCTCTCCTTAATTAATTTATCAGTTATTTCCTTGCTCTTCTTTGTTTTTCTATTCCAGCTTATTCTCAGTAATTGTAGTTGTTCCAAATCTTCAAGTCAATACTTTATGACACTCCACTTATTGAGAACTTTGAATAAACATCTTAAAATGATTTTAAACAATGTACATTACCAATCTAGAGAACTTGTTTATAAATAAATATACAGATACACATATATATGTATACTTATAAATATGCATATAAATTTTGACAACTGCATCTAATTCTGATGAGAACAATATTGAGACTAACAAGTAGCTTGGATGCAATTACGAACTATAATTTACTTCAGTCACTTTCAAATTCATTTATTAAGAACTTTTTTTATTTCCAAGGCTGTTCTTACAGTAAAAATTAAATTCACATTATCATTATAAAGATAAGTAATTTTTATCAATAAGGATATTTCAACTGTATATACAATAGTATTCACTATAATTTTATCCAATTACATTTCAACAGAGTGAGCTTCTAAAAACTGTTTTGACTATATAGATTAGATTTTAAAATTGAAATTATTTAGGGAATTAAGGTAAACTGATTTTCTATTTTCATTTCTATGTTTCTATTGATTAAATAGGATTATTTATTTGTGAAGATCATTTGCTAAATAGAGGCAATATATTAATAACTTTTCCTATGTACATAAGAAAACTGTAATAAAATAATGAGCAAAGTGAATCTGGAAGTCAGGCATTTGATATAAATGCAAATTCATACTTCACAGAGTGATTTATAAATATCCATTTTGTAGTTTCACATCTTAAATCATCATGTTCAGGTACAAGTCTCTTAAGCTTATAGTTAACTTTTAAGAAGTTTCTGATTCTTATCCCAGTGACTTGGGATGCTGAGGCAGGAGGATAGTGAGTTCAAAGCCAGCCTCAGCAAAAGTGAGGTGCTAAACAACTCAGTGAGACCCAGTCTCTAAATAAAATACAAAATAGGGCTGGGGATGTGGCTCAGTGGTCAAGTGCCCGTGAGTTCAATCTCCAATACCCCTCCCTACAAAAAAGAATTTTCTGATTCTTCCTCAGCAGATTTGTGTTGTCTACTTTTTCACATGACCAGACATATTACTATGATTCCTCCATCAAGAAACATATTGAAAAGTTACCTGTTCATTAGCACCTTTTTTGAGAAATGGGAATTTAGTACTTAATATTTTTATTAAACACAAACTTGAGAGATAATTGCTGGCAAAACTGTTCTTTGCAAAATAACAGACTTTAAGAGATAAATTATATAAGTAATTGTAGAGTTGCTCTGTACAATAAATGACCAAATTACCGTAGGACTGGTGTTGACTTCTCTTGATTTGTTCTCAGGTAGAACAGCTCAGCTTCCTTTTTCCTCATAGGTTTCACATTCTCTAACCTGTCATTTCCTATATTTCTCACTGATCCCTCTGGCTAGCGACCTGATAGCTGTGGGCTCACAATCTTTGGCGATGGAACAGCACATCTGGCTGGTGTAACATGTTGCCAGAGCAGTTGCAGCATCAAATAGCTCTCCACTGTCCTGCAGTCTGTCCCTAGCTACTGCTGTCCAGTATGCTTTCTTTTACCTTTGATCACATTTTTGTAAGAAGGTTTTCATAGCATTTCATTTGGAAAGGGTCACAAATACAGACAGGTCATTGCTAGGTTTTGTTTGTTCTTTGTTTTAAAATTAAAATGTGTTAAAATGAGAGCTCTGTTTGTTGCACAAATTACATGCTGCTAGATAAGGACATGCAAGAAGCAGAAAATAGAATGTGGAGAACCATCAAACCCACCTTAGCTAATTTGAGTGCAGTTATTAATAATATGTATTATTTGAGAAAGAACAACTCTGATCAAATACTTAAGTACCTCAGGAAGTATCCATGAAATCATTATTTTTGTGGTACCCTAGATAAATAATAAGTGTGAATTGTATTTTAATTCACCAACACTGAGACAAAGATGAGATGAAAAATGTACTGTTTAAATAATATGGCAATATTATTTTGGTGATCAATAATGTGCTTCCATTTATAACTGCTAATATAAAATCTCTTCATTGGTTAAAGAAATGGAGAAAAGATAGCAAAAGCAAGTTTAAGGAACTTTTCATATTCAATTAGATTTTATGTTTAGATAGAATTAAAATTACCAGTAACTATACATTTTTGCTTTAGAGTTTATAAGTTACATACTATAAATATTATTGTAAACCCCAAATGAACTGTCACTGGTATGATTCCAGGGGAAGGGAAATCAACTGAGCTAGTTTCATCCAGACAGAGATATTAAAATCGGTTTTCCTGAATTGTCACTTCCTTTATTTCATGATGCCACCTTGGAAATGTTTTCATGGCACCAATATTAAATTTCTTTCTTTTGGTCTGGGCCTTAGAGCTGAGATAAGCCTTTGAGAATCACTGTAGCTTCACTTAAGCATAAGAACAAGGCAACCCCTTGCCAACACCTTAGGATCTTTAGGAGTTCCCAGGTCTTCAAGGAGCTGGACTGATACCTTGCCAGGGAGTCCAAAAGGACCTTTTAGCTTAAATATTTGAGAGAGGTAAAAATATGTCACTGTAGATTCATCTCTGATGTTGGGATACTTAAGAAAACTGTTGTGGAACATTCAGGACATTTGGGTATCATCATATACTGAATTACTGGAAATTCCTCAAGTTCTGATTTCGACCTGGGAAGGAAATTGGTATTGTTTATTTTGTGTCAGGTTTTCATGTGCCTTGTCTCATGCAATCTTCATGCTAACCCTGGAAGATAACATATGTCCACATACATACTACATGCTTGAACCCATGTTATGTGGATGTTAGGTAGGCAAGAAGGGTTTGAACTCATCTTGGCCTTTAGGGCTGGTGTTCAGTACTGCTTGTCATAGTCAGAACTTGAACATAGAGTTTACATTCTCCCCATTCAAATGCTGGGCTCCTGCATTATTGCCCCCATAAGAAATCAAGCAACAGAGAAGGAGAACCAACCTGGAATGATTTCTTGAACCACTTGTATGTGGCCAGTATAATTTGGGTTACATTTCCTGACTATTTTGAAAAATATAACTGTTTGGAAAAGCAAGCAAATGTAAAATCCCATTCCCAAAAACAAAGGTAAGAATTCTGCAAAGATCTTGTACAAGTTAGATCATAGTCAGACCTTGAATGTTTTCTATAATGTAAAAACCCATCCCTGTCTGTTCTCCCACAGGACAGTGGGCTTTTAAAAAATATGTTACACTTACTACATAACAAAATTGAGTCCTTTTCCAATTTTTTTTTTTTTTTTTAGGAATTCCTTGATACTTTGGCTATTTCATATTATTTAACAGGTTATGGAATATTTCTTCTTGTTTATACTTATTTTTAATTGAAACAATGGTCTTTGATTTTTGGTAAGATGGGGCATGGACTTATTTGGAGAATCTGATTAAAATATTTTGGTTTTTCTCTCCACATATGAAAAACATGTTTTTTTCACAAGCTCAGACAGTTCCCAGGTTTTGAAGGGCATACATGAAGCCGTGATCTCAGGTCCCTATTGTATTGCCTGACTAATATACCAAATTGGTTTATCATCTGTCTGAGAACATTCTTCTTTGTATTTTGTCAAAGGAAAGAATTAGTCATGGTTGTATAAGTGTTCTTTTAAAAAATGGGTTTAATTTAATTATGTAAATTGATATAAAAGGTAATTGGTGAAATCTGTGTCTGCATATCTTGGATGTTTTGTGTTTTTTGTTTAATCTCAAGAGTTTTTAAATATATAGTTTTGCTACCTATTTACCTTTTCAGATAAGATAAATTCTTATCTTTTATAACTCTGACATGTAATACTGAAGAATCATTTTTCACATAAGCCAACTAAATATTCTCAGCTGGGAAAGAGATCCCCCTCTCAGAGTGAAACATGATTACCACTTTATCCCTGCTCTGATCACCAGATTCTCCCATGGTACTAGGTAGCCCTTAAAAAGAATTTTCCTTAGAATGTTTGTGGATAGCATAATGATTTTTGCTATAGTGTTTGGGAAATACTTTTAGCCATTTTGTATTTTACTACAGAAGTGTGATAAATGATCATAATATGTTAATGCAGTGCAGCTTAAAGTTATACTTTAATTAAACATGAATTACTTTGAAGAACCACAGAAAGGAAGATCAATCTGCCAGAAAGGCCCATTGGCAAAGCATTAAAGGAACTTACTAGAATGATTCATCATGCATCTGTTTTATTCAAATAATGTGGTTTGAATTTCATCATTGCAACTGCTACCAAAGACCATAATACCCAAAAAACAAACCCTTGAAGGAGACACTTTTTTAAATCTTTTATACTTTGATTCTTTTCCTTTGGAACTAGTATCTGATATAAAGCTTTGCTGTTTATCTTATCAATAACTGATAAAAACCAACCTGTTACAATGACCCCTTCTGGAAATAATGACTATTTCTACTGTGACAGTAATTTAAAATAGTTTATTTGGGTTAACAAAATAATGGGATTTTACCACCTTGTCTAATACAAGACTGCCTTCTTAAATGCTCCAATGAATTGAAAAAAATGGATACTGACTTTGCAGGAAGCAAAGCCAAACCTTGACATCTATAGTAAATTTGAGATTAGATGATTGAGGTGGGTTGTGATTTTTTTGAGATTAGGTAATTGAAGACTTACCTAATATGACTCTTTTTTAGTAGATAAAGTTGAAATTGATAAGTAAAAGAAAAAAAATTACTCTGATTTCTTTGTTACTAAAAGCTATTATGTAACATTAAGATAATTCCACAAAGATTTCACTTTCTGTTAAATTCCAGGACCTGTTAAGAATCACATTAAGCTTAGCACATACATTAAAATGTGTAAGTAAATTGGTTTTATGTATGACAATTCTTCTAATTTTCTTCATGGTAGAAATGATTTTCTTATTTAATAAATTGTACTAGAGTTACAGTTATAGTTCCCCAAGTACTATGTAAGTATATTCTTTGATGATGTTCTGATGAAAGAAAATATTTATAATCAGTCACATGTCATTAGTGCAATATATTTAAGAATAACAGTATTCCAGAGATCTTTGACATATATTCAAAGCATAATTCCTACAAATAGTAGTTTAGCTCTTATTTCTATAAAATTTGTTTGAACCCAATAAATGACTAAACTACTAAATGGAAATCATTATGCAAATTAACTACAACAAAAATGTTAATAACATTTATTGAGTGCTTTCTCTGAGGAGGGAATAGTTCTAATTTCTTTATTTATGTGTCATTTGATACTCAATAATTTTAAGACTTAATTAACCTCTTTATTCTGGTAAGGGAACTAAATCACAGACAGATTAAGTGACTTCTGTGTTAATACCAACTAGTAGGTAACAGGTGGGAACAATGAAATACTGTCTTACTGAAGTGCCAGACATTATTGTTTGTATCTTAAATGTCCCCCAAAGTCCCATGTCAAAGGTTTGGTCTATTGGAGGTGGTGGATTCTTTAAGAGGTAGTACATAGTGGAAGGAAGTTAACTCATTCAGGGTGTGCTCTTGAAGGGAATATTGGAATCCCCACCTCTTCCTGTCTCTTTCTGGGTTTCACGGCTGCCATGAAGTGAACAGGTGTCCTCCACCATGTGCTTCTGTCATGATGTTCTGCCTTGCTACAAACCTCAAAGCAACAAGGCCAGGCAGCCATGGACTGAAATCTCCAAAACTGTGAGAGAAAATGGATCTTTTCTCATTATAAGTTGATTTTCTCAGGTATTTTGTTACAGTAACAGAAGGCTGACTGACACACCAGACAAGAAGCATCCCAGTGGCTAATATTAGTAATAATTAATGTTGCTGATTCCATCATATATTGCTTTCTTGAGAATGGTATCTTCTCCTTCTGGTCACAAGCATAGCAACACATGCCCAGACAACAGCATGCATAAACACATTGTTGGCATAAACCAGACTCTGTCACCTTTTAAGGCTACTTTCCTATGACTCAGTAACATTCCATAGTGTATATATAACATATTTTAAAAATTTATTCATCCATCATCAAATATTTTGGTTGATTTCATGGCTTGGCTATTCACTGTATTGTGAATATTACTGCAGTAAACACAGGCATGCAGACATCTCTTTCAAATCATAATTTCAATTCCTTTGTACATTTACCCAGAGGTGGGACTGCTGGATCCTGTGGTAGTTTTATTGTTATTTTATTGAGGCATCTCTGCGCTGTTCTCCATAACAGTTATACTAATTTATATTCCCATGAACAGTATATAAAAATTCCTCTTTCTTGGCATCCTCTTCAGCATTTGTTATTTTTTATGCATTTCAGAATAACTAGAGGGAAAGAGCTTAATGCTTCCCAATAGAGAGAAATGATAATATTTGAGAAAAATAGAAATTCTAATTACCCTGATTGGTTATTGCACATTTCATTTATCTATCGAATTATAATACTGTACCCACTAAATAAGGACAAATAATGTTGATTAAAATATAAAAATTAAAAAAAATGTTTTCACCATACAAAAAACATGTTGGTGAGGTGAAGGACGTTAATTAGTCATGTCATAATGTAGACATACCTCAGAGCATCGTTGCACCCAACAAATTACAATTATTTGTCAATTAAAGTTAAGTATTTTAAAGTAAAAAATAAAAAGCTACTTTTCTTTTAATGAGACTTTTACTCATGACCAAAGGTGGCTAAATGGGACAAGACAATCTGTTGGTTATGTTGCTAGAGGTCTAGGCAAAGGACAGTGATCTGACAGATGGACTACACTCTGCACAGCTGGCACTCCTTCACTTCAAACACGTAAAGACACTTCTGGAGCCCAGTAACTATCCGTTATAGGGAAGTCCTAAGGTGGCAGTCAGATTTCAGGCTGAATTGGATTCTTGCTCAGTTATACATACAGTTCACTGTCTCTATGGTGGTGAATAATCATCCCCATAGGTCAAGAAATGTTGCCTTTTCACGATGTGCCAGTTCTAAATGGGCATTTTCTTAATTTTGAGGAAAGGAGAAAATGAATGCTTGGAAGGGAATTAGCAGCCCTGGACTATTGATTACCTCTCTATCAAAAGCGAAAGCTTTGACCTAATTCTTTTTGATTCACCCTTGCATACTATTGTGTAGAAGCCCACTCAAAAATCTCAGATAGTGCATTAAGGGTGAATTTTGTTGAAGATGAAAAAATTACAAAGATCCTCTGTTTTTAAGTTATAAATGTTTATGGAAAAATGCCAATTGCTCTTTAAACTTATTTGGACCCATTGATCTTTTTGGTCTGTGGATCTTACTAATTAAAGAGGTGAGATCCTAGGTTTAAGGAGGTTATAAGAGAGCGAGACTCACTTATGTAAGTCACATTTCAGGATACACTTAATTTTAGTAACTCAAAAGAAAGTCATGACCTTTGTTTCTGGATGTGGCTTAGTGGGTAGAGCACCCCCGGGCCAGGGAGAAAAGAAAAAGAGAAAGAAAGTGATTACCTTTGATTAGCCTGCCAAAAACTTCACTTTCACAAGGAAGATCATAAGAAGAGTTGAATTAAAAGAAAAAAAAAAAAAAGTGGCAAACAACTGTCCTCAACAAACAGATATTTCAATTAATTATACAGTTATTTTTAAATGCACCGAAAATATACACCTCATTCTATCCTAACTACAAAAGGTAATTTTTCTACTTTCCCATTTTATGTCAATTAATTAGTGTGCTCAATTTTGTTTTAAAATATAAGGCTTTAAAATCAACAACTGTGAAGAAAGGTCTTTGTACTTATTATGCAAAGATATGTTACGAAATAAGATAAATAAAAATAGTTCACAAAAAAGTGAAGAAAGGATATAAATAAATGAGAAAGGAATGGAGGCATAAACAGGAAAATAGTTCCTTCCTTTTAATCAAATACATATCAGGTATAGAAAGAATGATGTTATTGTTTAACATTGCTAAAAATTAAAAAGGCACATTTCTATATTTCAAATATTCCACTTGAAACCATTTTTTTTGATCAAACATATTAAGAAACATGATAGGCAGCTTTCTCACTTAACAACAGAAAACCAAGTTAAGAGACTTTAAGTCAAAAATCCTAGGTAAAGAAAATGTTTTTTTGTTGTTGTTGTGGATTATTTGTTTGGTTTTACTGGGAGTTGAATTCTGGGTACTTTATCACTGAGCTATATCCCCATTTTTTTTATTAATTTTTTTTTTTTATTTGAGACAGAATCTTGCTAATTTTAGGAGGCTGGTCTTGACTTTGCAATCCTCCTGTCTCAGCCTCCTGAGTCTCTAAAATAATAGGCATGCACCACCACACCTGACTGAGGAATTACTATTTTGTACTTGCAAACATTTTATTAAATCTTGCTAAACTTTCTTCCATATGGAAATTTAAACCATTTTCCAGAATTTACTTGTCAAATTTCATCTTCTTTGTTAAGAATAGAAGTCATATCAGAACCTTATTAGATATATAAATTTTTCTTCAGAAAATGTTGCAATATTATTTTGAGTGCCTCTTTCTTTTCTCTAAAGGTTTTACTTTTCAGATTCCTTACTTTTTCTAAAACTTTTTCCACATGTAGCTCAATAGTTATGGCCTCCTTTATCAACTGTATTACCTAAGCAAAGCTTTGTGTTTCCTTAAAATCCAATAGAGCCCAGCTTATATCTTTGTAGTTTCTCTAATGTTTTTAAAGAAAACGCATAGCCTGTGCATGTTATCATCACTATTGTTAGAAGTATTCTTTTATGATAAAGTTTCCCTTTTTTTTTTCTTTCATTCTGCTGTTTGTGCTCAATTTCACGTTTTTAAAATCATATTTGCAAAATGTGCCCCTATAGAAATGTTTATGTAGGGATAAGAGCTACAGACTAGGTTAGGAAAAGAATTATGATAAAATACAGTTTTTATTTTCATGGAATTTATCACAAAAACAGTTATTTTAGTTAAAGCTCAAAATGAGGTAGCTTGTTTAAAGAATTATTGAATGGAAAATGAGGGAAAAGTCTCCAATTATTTAAAATTTTTATAGTAGTGTGATTCTTTATGGAGTACCTGAGGACAGTTACCAGGGCGCTGAACTCGGTTGTCTCTGCGGTGTGCATGTTCTTTAGAAAACTTTCTTCTCCTAGGGTTGGGATTTCTTGCACTATTAGATATACATTTTTCACTGCCTTCTTATTTGCGTTTTTTGGTACTAACTCTTTCTTAACACAAATGGAATCTCACAGTCTTTAACATGTCCATGTCGGATTAGTTGGATGCCCTCTCCCTATTTTTTAGGTTTTGTTCCAGGGAGTATGACTGAAAAGAGATCTTCTGTTAGGTGGACTTTTTTTTTTTAGACTTTTTTCTTTCTTTAAAATTATTTTTAAAATTATTTTAAAAAATAATTTAATATTTTTAAAATAAAAAATAATATTTTAAAAATTTTTTTCTTTCTTTAAAATTATTTTTTTATTTTTACCGACTGTGTTTTGATTCATTGTACACAAATGGGGTACATCATTTTGTTTCTATGGTTGTACACGATGTAGATTCATACCATTCGTGTAATCATACACGTACATAGGGCAATGATGTCTCATTCCACTATTTTTTATACCCCCTCCCTCCTCCCTCTCATTTACCTCTACATAATCTAAAGTTTCTCCATTCTTCTCTCATCCTCCACCCCGCCACCCCCATTATATATCATCATCCACTTATCAGGGAAAACATTTGGCCTTTGGTTTTGGGGGATTGGCTTACTTCACTTAGCATGATATTCTCCAATTCCATCTATGTACCTGCAAATGCCATAATATTATTCTTCTTTATGGCTGAATAATATTCCATTGTGTATATATACCACAGTTTCCTTATCCATTCATCTGTTGAAGGGTGTCTAGGTTGGTTCCACAATCTAGCTATTGTGAATTGAGCTGCTATAAACTTTGTTAGGTGGACTTTTAATAATTTATTGGGCTATGATTATGATATAAGGGGACAGAAATTAAATCCAGGTGGCCTTGTTGATTCTTCATTCTTTTTAGAATTATGTCTTTCTTTGATAGGAATTCGTTTGCTATCTCAAGCTCTCGCGTCTCCTTGTTTTATTTATTTGTTGCTAATATTTCATTTCTGGCAACAGTGCATCACTGTGTCCTCCATACTGGCTTCACAATATTGGCCAGGTACAGTGCTAAAGGAAGATTACTCTTTCAGAAAATGTTAAAATGGGGGGTGCATCTTAAAATTTAGTCCTGTAAAGACAAAGAAATGTGGCTGTGTGTGGGGAGGAAGTTGTGAAGCTGCCAGTGAGTCAATTATTTGCTTTGCTGGGGGTTAACACCTCGACACCTTGGCTGGGGGAGGCAGAGGAGACTGGTGACCCAGTCTAATGTCCTTGTTAAGAACATTCCTAGAGATGAACGACATTCCTTGGGAGAAGTAGGCTTTGTGTCTTCAACAGAATGATTTTAGCAGAGTATTCTTGGGTAAGGAATTGCTGACAGTAAATAAACCCTGGGTGTATGTATTTATGAGTCAGGATTTTAGCCACAAAACACTTTAAGGGTTTAAAATGAAGATGTTTCATTACTTCAAAACTCTCTTCTGTGTTAGTAAGAACCTGTGAAACCTCACTCTTGGGCCTCAGCTATTATTCTGGATAAGGGACCCCTTGTACAAAGCAGAAGAGGGACCTGGGAGGATCCTGTGAGATGTCCCAGACCTCTTTATTTGAATAGAGCTCTTCATCACTGACTTTGAAAATATTAGTAAAACTTGATGTAATCTAAAAGCTTTGATTTATGGCTTATGATTTTAAATCTGAAAATTGTGGGTTAGTTCAGATAATTACCTTTCTGCTCTCTTTAAGTTGTAACCTTCTGGGTTATTTCCTCTTTGCAGATGCCCCTGGTAAAGAAAAAGTGTGATAAAGAATGAGATGTGATAATGAAGGAGAGAAAATATAAAATCAGCACTAGATTCAAGAAATTCATGCTCAAGGACCCATTTAATATGGTCTATGGTTAAGAGGTTTTTTAGTTTTTTTTTTTTTTAACAGCCTCTCTTAATGTCCCTTTGAAATTGTAGGTACAAAAAAAAAGACAATTCTGAAGTCTTTCCAAAGCAGGACGTACAAGTTGGAGAAATATGGGATAATTTTGATTTACTTCCAAAGCTGAAGGAATTGGTTAGCTAGTACATGTTCAATCTTTTGATCTACCCTCATGACTTAGTCTGAAAATATAGTAAAGAGAAAAGTAAGCTTTTGTAATTGTATAAAACTAATGATATTCTTTCACCCCAATTCCCCACTGTATCTTAACAACCCAGAAGACAAACAGGGAGGAAGTGGCATGTGGGAAAAGGTGAGGGGAGATGTGGTCAGGAAGAACTTTGTGGCCTGAGTAGTAGGGGATTCTGGAGTGTTGTGTTATGTTGATCTGTCTTACATGGCCAGACTCAGAACCTGGCAGTGGTAGTAGAAAATGGTATGTGTCAGCCCAAGAACAGCAGGCTGGATGGCAACCCAAGAGATTGCTGTGGGTGCCTGAACCACTCTTCCCTTCCTCCTCAGCTCTGTGAAGGGGATGTGTGGGTGATGGCGGCTACATCAGTAGGAAGGGTGGAGGGAAGGAAAGGTAAGGCAAGGTCCGAATGGCACCATGGCATTTGGAGATGAACAAACGAGGAAGCAGTCAATGAACAACAAGCTAACACCTGAAGAACCAAAGAAATGAAGTAGAACTTTACAAAAAGGTCAACGCACTGTCTAGGCAGTGTTGTCTGTTTTAGTTTCTTCCCACACTCTCGGTGTTTCCATTGTGGTAGAAGAAAATAGTACTGTTTTATTTTCTGTGCATTTATCTCACTGTGATTGACCCTTTATACTTTTGTTATCATTTATATTGCTTCGTCTGTGAAATGACTCTTTTTTTATTTTGCCAAATTTTCTGTGTGGTTGTTGGTCTTTTTTCTTACAGAAAATCATTTTTAATTAAGAAAGAATAGCCTCCTCTTCGACACACATATTATAAATACTTTTTCACTGTTAATCATTGTCTCTTGGTTTCAGATAGATATTTTATATTACAATATGATTAAATTTGTTAATGATTTTTTTCTTTATGACATTTGATTTTCATGTCTTGCATTGAAAGCTTTCATCACTAAGTACTCTTATGGTCTTATTTTGCATATTTGTCTTTCTGTTTGGGAAGGAAATGTTGCAAAAATGTGGATGGCAATTCTTTAACATCTTTTAACATTCCAAGTAAGTATTAATTAAAATGTATTAAAAATATTGGGACCACCAAATTTCTAGGTTCTTGGGAATATATTAGTCATGTTGTGCCACATTAAATTTATGATGTAATGAAAATATATGTTTTATCAACAATTTTTTTCTACTGTGTTACAAGATGATAGATAAGACTCTGGAGAAAGAAATTTGAGCAGTGCACATTGGGTCAAGAATTCTGTGCCACAGGGGTAGGTTTACAATTTTAAAGATGGTGGCAAGAGTCAGCCTCTTTGAGAAAGTGACATTTTGTCAAAGACTTGAAGAGAGAAGAGAATCACAGTGAGATAAATGCACAGAAAATAAAACAGTACTATTTTCTTCTACCACAATGGAAACATCGAGAGTGTGGGAAGAAACTAAAACAGACAACACTGCCTAGACAGTGCGTTGACCTTTTTGTAAAGTTCTACTTCATTTCTTTGGTTCTTCAGGTGTTAGCTTGTTGTTCATTGACTGCTTCCTTGTTTGTTCATCTCCAAATGCTGTGGTGCCATTCGGACCTTGCCTTACCTTTCCTTTCCTCCACCCTTCCACCTTGGGTCATGGAAAGTGCCTCTAGTAAATGTAGCAGGCAGTGCAAGCATCTTGAGGCAGGCTTGTTCCTGGACAGTGCTAGGAGTAGCAAGGAGCCTGGTGTGGCAAAATGAAGTGATCAAAAGACTGAGCATTGGGGATGGGGCCAGTGATGGGGAGGGCCTCAGATCATAAATAGTGCTGTGGGCTAGTGCAAGAACTATGACATTTATGCTGAACAAAATAGGAATCTCTGCAGGGTTGTGAACAAAGATAGACCAATTTGGTTTGCATTTTAAAAGGGCTACTCTTTACTGTTTTGGGTAGAGACCATAAGGGGAAGGGAAGCAAGATTCTGAACAGAAGTGTAATATGATCTCATGTGTTTAACAAAGCATTTGAGTACAGATACATTCTTTTTCTCCATATGTAAGCAGTACGACACATGAATATATATGCATAGAAAAAATCTTGAAGGATAGAAGTAAATGACTCTTTTAGTTGGAAGCCATCTTTTTGTTAAACATGTTTTTCTGTGGAGCAGACACTTGTTTAGGAAATTGAGATTACTATTACTACAAAATGTAGAGTCAACTTGAAATGATATCAGAGCAATGCATAAAAGGAAATTGTGATATTTTCCACTTATTTACAATGATATATGCTCTCTAGTCTTAATCATGCACAAGAGCTAGTGAATTTTCTAGAGAAACTTCTAGCAATATGTTTCCATTACAATCATTTTGCTATAAATTTTATAGTTGCCATATAAGTGGATCATTTTGCCATATATGTATGTGCATCATATGTTAAGTTGTATTTAGGAAAAAGATAAAGGCACACAAACATACCAACAACATACACAAACAAGCAATCAACAAACTATTATATTCCATTAGAGAAACAAAAGTGTAATTGTTCTCATTTTGTTTTTTATAATAATCATAATGACATCTAATATTTATTCATTTACAACATGGCTTTTGGCTCTATTTGTATTATGTCACTTAATTCTCATGATCACTCTTAGGATATAGGTGCAGGCCAGGCATGATGGTGCATGAACATGATCCCAATAACCGGGGAGGCTGAGGCAGGAGGCTTACAAGTTCCAGACCAGCCTGGAAAAATTAGTAAGACCCTGTCTCAAAATAGGAAAAGGCTACTGGTGTAGCTTAGTGGTAGAGTCACTTGGTTAAATCCCGTGTCAAAAAAATAAAATTAAAAATAAAAGGATGTAGGTGTGTAGGTGCACTTGTGAAAATGAGGATATGAGTTTTAGAGAGGTGATCTGAACCACCAATTGAATGGCACTGTTTTCTGAAAGTAGGCTGACTGAATCCTAAGTGCTTAAGCCTGACTTCACACTCAGTTATTATATATAAATCAATAGTTCATGTGAAAAATGCCTCATTTTTCATTGTATATCAAATATATAAATATTACAAAAATTGACTTAAAATTTTGTCTTTGTCAAATTAAATAATTTACTTCTTCCTAAGGTATCCTGCATTGAGTTAATAAAAATAACCTCAATTTGTTTGCTTTTATTTTTATTTCCTCCTCCTGCCTCTGCCTGGGAGCATTTCCAAAAGTATACTTCTCTTTTTGGTTCTCTTTTTGGTCTTCTGTTTCTGCTTAATATCATCTTCTTGTTTGGTTTTCAAAAACTCATTGGCATAGCCACATCTAAGCATTAGTTACTTCGTCTTTTGCTGCCTCTTTGACAGTCTCAGTTTGTGCATTAAAATCACCTTGAACTATGCCTGTTCTAGAGAGAATTAATCATTTCCATCATTATTCTATTTTCTCCTCTTCTTGATTTGCTTATTTCTCTGTCATTTTTTATGATTTTTAAACATGAAAGGAAAAATTATTCACTCTTTTTTCATTTCCTGCAATTAGTCATCTTCAGATTTTTGCTCTCTTTTACATATTCCTTTTTGGGTTACCACTTTCATGCATATAATTCTAGTTTGGGTTGTTGCATTTTCTGTAAGAACCTACTAATTGATTTTCCTGCTGTCAGAAAATCTCCTGATTTTTCAATACATCCAACTCATTACCACGTTTTTTTTTTTTTTTTTAAAGAGTAATTTTCTTGTGTTACCCATCACCCCACACTCTAAATACTTCATTGCTACTCACTGAATATAGTTAAAATCTCTTTGCTTGGGATATTTGACCTATTATGATTTATGCCTGTACTCCTAATTAAACTTTTATAATTGCTAAAATGGAAGTTTGGGCTTTAATGTAAGTGATAATAGTTAACATATCTCAAGACAGTACTGAACCTTAAGTAACATTTAGGACAGATATAAAAAGTATTAGGACTTGTTAAAGGACAGAGGAGTTTTGAGGATTTTATAAAAAGTGTACCTTCTATATTTTGAGGGTCCTTCTTCTTACCCACCTCCCTCTAAAACTTGTATTAAACTTTCCATTTGTGTACAAAAACTAGGGTTCTTAGGAAGAATGTTGTATCCCTGATGTTTGGTGGATCAAGTAGGCCAGTATCCAAGACATCTAAGAACATCTAAGAACTTGGGCCAGAACTCTTGGGAAGAGTCTGACCCAAGCAGCTCATGGCTTGGGAGTTATTTCACCCTCCTGGTTTTTCAAGGCATAGGATATGTTAGTGTCTGCTATGGTCTGTATGTGAGAGTGAGCCAGCAAGATTCCAATTCTTGTTATCCAAGGCTGTCTGAAGCAGGAGTAGGCAAGCTAGGCCCTCAGGCCAAATCTTATTGCCTCTTTTTGTAAATATTGGAACATAGTCATGCTCATTCATTTATGTATTGTATATAGTTGCTTTGGGCTGCGGTGGTGAATTGAGTAGTTGCTTCAGAGACCATCTGGCCCCCAAAGCCTAAAATATTTATCATCTGGCCTTTTACAGGAAAAGATGGTTGAACCCTGGTTTAGGGAGGTGAGCAGATTTAAGCAGAAAAAGGCAATAATTATAGTTTGATTCCTCAGGCTAGACGGGGAGGCAAATGACTAGAATAGGGAGGCAATCACCATAGTTATGAAAGGTCTGAGAGACACAAAAAACAGAAATTTCACAAATCCAGTTGATGTGGAAGAAGTCGCCCTGCTTTATACATCTTCCATGTCCTGTGACTGTAGCACCAATTTGTTGGAGTCTCATTCAAGATAATGCGTGCTGCCCTCCTTTCTTCTTTTCCATTCACCAGCCCAAGAGGGCTGAGAAAATGGGATTCTCATCAGATGAGAAAAAGGAGTAACACCGGGAGGGAAAAGGGAGATAATCTCACCCAGCAGCATCAGCAACTGCACAGCTCTATCTAAATCAGGTCTAAAGCTTTTATTATTATATAGGTTTCATCACTTTAATTATGCAAAGGAAGCTGTATTTTGCAACTTGAAGACACTATGCAATATTTATGACCTAAGAGCAACCAGGGAAGACATATAATAAACCCAAATTTTCATAAAGGGCAAGGTGAAGTGAGTGGCCCAGCTAGACAGGCTTCTTTCCTTAAGGGAGCTGGTTGTTAAGTATTCAGGAACAATTGAGCTTATGTTAAAACAACAGGAGCTTGAAATTGGCCACAGTGGCAGTATTCACACTACAGAAGTTAGTAGAAGTTATAGATCAGGACTTCCTGGAAAGTCAGTTTACTAGCATACCACTGGATTGCAGCAAGTCCGGCTGACTACCTTGAAAGTGCAACAAAAATTAATTTCTTTTTTTTTTTTACTATACCCTATGAGTTATTCATGTTTAATTTAATGGTTATACTTGATTCTTTTTCCTTTGATTAAAACTCATGTCATTCTCACTATACCCTAAACCAGCTGTGGTTATTTCTTGTTTATCATGCTATTTTATCTATTTTGTTTTCTGCTTGTCCTATCCAATAAGTCTTACTAATTTTTAAGATTAACCTTCTTTCCTAAATCTTTTCTAAATTATTACTCCAACTTATATTGAGTGTCTCTTTATTGCTCTTTCTTTAGTATTTATGTTTCATTTCATAAACACACGATGTAATCTGCTGCCTGGATTTTAAATTTTTTGTCCTCTAATTTCTTCTTCACTTACGCTGTATGCTGATGGAACTAAGAATCATAGTTTTTTTTTTTATTCTTGTGTCATGCCATTTCCATAGTCATAGTTACCATTATGTAATTTATTTATAAGTAAATATATCAATAAAATTATACTTATGAATAACTATATTAAAACATATTCTGCTATTAATTACTTTCACTATTGTTTTTTTGTCAAAGTTCTAAAGGTCTTAGAAATTTAACCAGCAGATGTATGTGTTAAACGTCATAATTAGAAGATCTATATTCAATTCGAGTTTAGCCACTTCCCTCCCTTGTTGACTTAAACAGTTATTCTTTTTTTCTGAGCATCTTTTGTTAAAATTCTATTAACTGAAGTTAATAACATCTACCTTCTTAGATAATTGTTGGGGTTAAATCAAATAATTCATATGAAATGTTTTGTAAAGTATGATTGTTCATCCAAATGCACTAAGAAGAATATGAAAAGATTCAGACAACCTCAGAAAATCCTGATATGTATTGGACTAAAAGCTAAATTTGCCTTTTTGGGGTGAATTGGCTCCTCCCCACACTTACAATCATCAATGATTACTAGCTAACTGGTAATATTTTGTGGCTTAAATTTCCTGATAAAAGCTGGTATTAACAGCATTTTATCTTTCACTAACTATTTGTGAGTTGTAGCAAGACCTGATTAAGTTGCCTAGGAGAGATTTTATCCCTCTTTTTTTGTTGTCTACTTCTACTGGCAAAAGAGTTATCTTTTGAGATAACACAGAGCACCCTGGTTCTAGAATCCTTCGCAAACACAAAGTTACTGTGTGCTCATGTGGATACAGTAAATAAAGGAACAAAACCAATAAAGCTGACTCAATCTTATTTTTTAATAATTTCCTTTGCAGAAACAAACAAAACCTAATATAAGAGAAGCAATCTCTCATTATGTGAATCATAATGAATTTATTTGTATTGTTTTCACATAGTCTATTTCTAGTTGATATGAAACAAAGTCCCAGTGGTAATTCTATATTAAAATAGTCCTTTGTTTCTCATCAAGAGAGTCTCCTAATTTGGACTTTGTTGTTTCTTTGCTGGAACCAACTGCGTCAGTTTTCCTATACAAACTGATTTGTGTGATACAAAACCCTTCTTAAAGTTTGTCCCTAAATCAGGTATCTTCTCTTTTAAATTATTGCTGGTTCTTTTTTTTTTTTTTTCCTTTTTGGAAAACTCAAGGGTTTTGACTCTGGCAATTTTAGTTTATGTGTTCAAAGTAAAGCTACTGGAACAAGTAAAACTAGCCTTTAGAAATCAGTAGTATCTGGGCAGTCACTGAATCCATTTAATGTGGATATGAAAATATAGGAGACATAGAGATCTGTAGAAAGGGCATGTTCATGGTCAGACAAGTTAGAAGTGGATGGTCCCACTGAATACATGGCATCATTAGTATGCTGGTGTATGTGTGAGATAATGAGGTGTCTGCTGTGGACAAATTATTTAGATTCTCCAGTTTAATTAAAATTGATTTTTTTTGTAATCAAATGAGATACATGTTGTTTCTCTGTACATGGAGTAAAGGCATACCCTTTGTGTAATCATAAATCATAAATTTACATAGGGTAATGTTTGATTCATTGTGTTATTTTTCCTTTCCCCCCACCCCTCCCACCCCTCTTTTCCCTCTATACAGTCCTTCCTTCCTCCATTCTTGCCCCCCTCCCTAACCCTAACCCTAACCCTAACACTGACCCCTCCCACCCTCCATTATGTGTCATTGTCCGCTTATCAGCGAGATCATTTGTCCTTTGGTTTTTCGAGATTGGCTTATCTCACTTAGCATGATATTCTCCATTTTCATCTATTTGCCTGCAAATGCCATAGTTGTATCATTCTTTATGGTGGAGTAATATTCCATTGTGTGTGTGTGTATATATACATATATACATGCAAACTTTTATATATATATATCACATGTTTATATATATATAAATGTATATATATGTTTATATATATATATATAAATCACAGTTTCTTTAGCCATTCATCAATTGAAGGACATCTAGGTTGCTTCCACAATCTGGCTATTGTGAATTGAGCAGCTATGAACATTGATGTGGCTGTATCTCTGTAGTATGCTGATTTTAAGTCCTTTGGGTATAGGCCAAGGAGTGGGATAGCTGGGTCAAATGGTGGTTCCATTCCAAGCTTTCTGAGGAATCTCCATACTGCTTTCCAGAGTGACTGCACTAATTTGCAACCCCACCAGCAATGTATGACTATACCTTTTCCCCCACATCCTCACCAACACCTATTGTTGCTTGTGTTCTTGATAATTGCCATTCTAATTGGGGTGAGTTGGAATCTTAGGGTAGTTTTGATTTGCATTTCTCTTATTACTAGAGATGGTGAACATTAGATTTAAAATTATTACTAAAAGAATAGAGTCTTATGATTTTACAAATTACATAGTACTAACATTCAAATAATAACTAATAGCCAAATAGGTGAATACATTATTTTTAACATTTATTCATTTTTCTATTCTTGCATTCACTTTTTATATTCAATTCTTTCCTGCTTCCTGTTGACCTCATTGAGATTTTACCATTCAACAGTGTAGGATATTAAAATTGTTTTCTTACCTATTCTAGGTTCATGGCTTTGGTTTGTATTAAAAGAGCAGATAAATAGATTAACTGGAAGCAAGCATGCAAACGTATTTAATGTAATTTTTATGTAACAGGGGAACCTTCATAAGGAAATGAAAACCCAAAGAAATGAGTAAACCTATTTATGCTGTTTGATCAGGAAATGAATAGCCGTAGGACATAATGATTGAATACAAAAGAAAGATCTAATAGTAATAAACTGGGGAAAACATGGATATCTAGTTTATTCAGATTCTTCTCTGTGTGTCCTGTGTCTAGTGTTATAAGGATCTTCCTTTCCTGAGAGTAGAGTCCTATGACCTGCTTTACAGAAGCAGCTCAGGGGATCAGAGAGATCTTCCTGCTTTTGCTGTTTTCTCAAATCCCAAGGTGCCATATTTTGGGGTGGTGTGTCCTGAACCTCATTAACAGTTTTGACTTTTGATGTTGAGGATAGAACTGACTGCATGAATACCACATCGATTTACCACACATGGAAGATCAGATCACATGCACATACTGCATGCTTATTTGTGTTACACCCAAAATATTCGGCTACTTCAAACAGACACTAGGCAATTTAATGAAAATTAAAAGGGAAGAAAAAAAAAATAAAGGAGTTTTAGTCAGGATTGAGATTGGAAAAAAGCAAATATCAAATTAGAGAATTCTTATGGGGAGTGGATATGCAGTCCTCTCAGGTGTATTCCTGTGTGAATATGATTGGAGGTGGAAGAGTCAAATGTAGGAGAGGAAAACCTGAGATTTGAGGCAGCAGAGGCTTTGTAAGACTGAGCAGAAAGAGGTAGCATGACCAGGAGGCCATTACAGGAAGTCAGTCGTGAGGTACCCACTGAGCCTGTCAGCTGCCCTTGATTGTCAGTTGCCCTTAAGAGGTTGATGGAGAACTGCTACCCACTTAAATGTAATAGCCACAGGTCATGGGTTCTTGTGGCAAATGGTGGTTCTCTATGATGCTGAAGGTAAGTTTTTCATATTGGAAGAACCTGAAAGACATTTACTTTTGAAAAATGCCATAATTGCTCTTCGCTTTGAGGGATTTCAACAGCTGATAACATTTGTGACTGAGTTTTCCCAACTTTGGTTTCTCATCAGGGTGGATTTCTATGGAAGCCCACTGCAGCATCTGCGTCTATAGTTCTGAGAAGGAAAAGATGTCTTGATGGTCCCCTAAGTCAGCAGCATCAAATTAACTTTATTAGAACAACAACAAATTAAATAGGGCAAGGTCAGACTACATTTCAAGGGGAGCTTGTGTGTGACTGCTGTGGGGGAGATGGCAATATGTAGGTATGCAAGCTCAGAAGCTGTGCAAGGAACAGTGCTGTGTTTCTGAATATCACCATGGTTACAGTCTACAAAAATAATGAGGAGAGAAAAATAAGAGCACTGGAGTTTGAAGACTTTCTTTTCCCCTAAGACTGGTTTTTATCTCTTTGATAAAATGAAAAGATCCCTTGGTTTTGTATTATCTTGTCTAAATATAAAAAAATCCCAAAAACAAATTATAAATTTCTCCTTAAATGCTCACTGCTAAGCATTCAAGAATGTTTGTGCTCTCTTTTCCCCCTCTAGATATGCATCTTATGTTTAAGGCATCATTGCAAAATATCGAGTCATCTTTAATCTGACTGCTGAGCTACAATCAAAATTCAGTGATGACTTTATATCTTTCAACCACTCACTGCTTCTTAGACTCATTATCACTGATGCAGTGACATAGTTGAATTTCAATGCTTCTTGCATCCAGCTGTGGCCATTGATTCCCTCATTGAATTTGATGGTGTTAAGCACAATAAGAAAGATGACTTAATGGGTCTTAAATGTTTACCGTCGTTGAAACTATTCTGCAATTTTCATTACCAGGAGAAGTCCCTGCTGAAACGTTATTCTTTCTGCTCCCAAATGCTCTGGTAAGCAAAGTTAGAAGGAAATGTGGTCCACACCAGCTGTTTCAATCTAATTGAGAAACTAAGTGCTCCTATTCAGTAGAACTCCACTAAAATGCTCTTCTTCTCTTAATGATAAAAGGACAAAGGGTACTGCACTTCCACAATTTAATGAAAACATGAAGTTTGGCATTTTCCCAACATTAATATTGCTATACATCATGAGACCAGCACTTTTACACCAATTCCTTAATATTAATATGTATCAAAGGGGATCTGTGTATGCTATTCCAAAGTATGCAATTTTGACATAGGATTCTTTGAACTGAAGGCAATAGAGAAACAGCAATACAGAAAAGTCTTCTACTCTCCCTCAATTTGCCTAAAATCTCAGGACAAATATCACTGTGAAAATTATAAATCTGTCTCTCTCTCTCTCTTTTTTTTTTTTTTTTTTTTGGTAGCAGGGATTGAACCCAGGGTCATTTAACCACTGAGCCACATTCCATTATATATCTTACTTTGAGACAGGGTCTTGCTAAGTTGCTTAGGGCCTTGCTAAGTTGCTGAGGCTGGCTTTGAACTTGCGATCCTCCTAGATTAGAGATGAGTACCACCTCTCTGGGCTATTTCTACCTTTTTAGGATTTGTAGGATATTGTAGGAGAAAACAAGCAAGCAAGCAAACAAATAATTATTTAATATTCTTTCAACTAGCAGAAAATAAATTCTGAGCTATGGAGGAATGAGGGAGAAGAAAATAATTCTGCTGAGGTTGTTGAACACATACGTTCTGACCATGGCCTCAAAGGTGATCAGGACTATGCCAAGCAAAGGAAACAATAACATATGCAAGGAAAGAAAGGTGTGAGAGAGCATCGGATGTCAGTTCAGTGAGCTATTTATTATTAGGATTTTAGTACCTCAAGTAGTGCCTGACAAACTATAAGGTGTCTGATAAATATATTCTGAACAACCAATAATTGAATCCTGATCATCTGTGCAAGCAAGGATGCCATCAGCAATGGTACTGCAGAAAAATGACACGGCCTTATTTGTTTATTTTGAAGGTTACCTTTGGTGGCTGTTATAGATAGTGGTAGAAAGAAGCAAGTTTGTAATATTTTGGTGGCATTTAGTCATTCATTTAGCATATGTTTAAGAAGGGTCATTGCATGCCTCATATAATTTGCGGGTTTGCGAAGGATAAAATGATTGAATCTTGCTCTCAAGGGGCTCCCAGTGTGGCAGATGAGGCAGAAACTGAACAGACAGTTGATCGCAATGTGATGACTGTTTTCCTAGAGAGTGTGTGCTTGAGAGACTGTCTGTGGGAACTAGGATCCCTTTAAGTTGAGTTGAATCTGCCTGGTTATCCACCAGGAGAGGTAAATTGGACAAATATTTTTACAAAGATATGGAATGAAAGAAGACATTCCCTGAGCCTTAGCACTGGGTGCTCATGTAGTGAAGAAGAAGCAGTTTGAATTCACAGAGGTGTGAAATCAACACAGGGGAAGGTGAGAGACAGTTGTGTGCCAGACCTTGGAGAACTTGAAATTATTGATGGGAAAATTTGAGTTTTATCTACCAGTTGGTAAGGACGACTGCAGTGATACCTCGCATGGTCAGAGTTATGTGCTATAATGAGTACCTTTAAATTTATGTGCAAATGAGTTGAAAGAAGATAGGAGTGGTGTGCGCTAATTAGTTGCATTAATTGAGGGAGAAATAATTAAGAAAGCTAGAAAATTTTCACTCAGATTAGTAGCTCTGGTTTATCCAAATTAATGGTAACCTGGTATGATTCTGATTTAATGTAGTGTTATTTTTGCCTGTCTCCAGTTATTCACAAGCCAAAATTGAAAGGGGATGCTTAAAATTGTGTTTCTTGCTAACTCCAATAAAATATAATGGACATCATTGATATTGTCAAGAGGAAAGGGATTCTAATTTAAATACAGTCATTTAATAGACTCAGTCATTTATAGATAGGACTTGATTGGGCAGCTCTGAAATCTAGACTGATTTTATTCTTTGATCACAGCCATCCAGGTGGCTCAGTGGACAGTGACTTTCCAGATACACTTCAGATATTATGGAAGGGCTTTTAGAAAAGGTATGCAGAGCCTAGTATTAAACCCTCTTGAATCCTCAATTGTATGCCTCCTTAATCTTAAAGATCTTATACTTCGAAGAACAGTTCTATCATATTTTTCCAGTTTAGGCAAGAAGTAAACTCACTAAAGGATTCCATTGGTAGCTAGAAATCCTGTGCTATATGTGGGTCTAATTCTGTTCTGTGTTATAATGAGAATTGCTAAAACAGGCCAGTCTCTGGACTATTTTACTCCAACTTCCTGCCCTCACCTGTCCCTGGCTTAGTGTACAGGAGATCCTGACCCCTCCAAGCTGTATTTCACAGACTTCCAGTCAGTTAACTTCCTTCCAACTGGATTTGACCAATGGGAAACGTGGAGGCGGGGAAGTGGGAGATAGGAAGCAACCTGGGTATTTGCTGTTCTCTATGTCTGACTCCAGAGCATCTCCCACAACAGTAGCTTTTTATCAACCTCCAGCTGCCACCATTTAAGCCCATTGGTGGATCAGCTGGACTCCACCACCTTCTTCCTTCCTGCCTCTGCACAAAACCTGCTTCTTACTCTTACTCAACCCTAGGATGTTTCACTATCTTCTGTTTGGCTTCTCAGCACTTCCATTGCCTGTACAACCTGTTTCCTGTATTGGCTTCTCCAATTTAAATGTTCAGTGCGTTTTTGTTTTCTGTTTTGGTCCTGACTGATTCGTGAGGCAAGTGAGCTTTCTAAGGGCTTGAGTTAATCAACTCAAACATTTTCAGTAAATATAATTATGATCCTTGAAGCGCTATTCAAATGAAAGGTGCCACTCCACAAAAGAGGATTTGGGGATGATTAAAAACATACAAGAAAGGAACCAAAAATCCTGATCAAACTTCAATAGCTTTTCATTCACAAATATAGAAATTTAGACTTGAGTAATAAATACAATGGCAAGTGGCTTTACCAAAATGTTGTTTTGTATCTCTTCCTAGATTCCATCCTGCCTCCCCGCCCCCCACACCCTACAAGGAGTTTGGATTTTAGATACTCCATGTTTTTTATTACATTTTCTAAGGAGTTTATTAAGGAAACAATTTTAGACTTTGTCTAAATTTTAGCAGTCTTTTCATGAAAAGAAGAAATGCTGATCATTGAATTTTTGGACTTCTTAACTTTATTATTTTTTTCCTATGGCATCCCACAATAGGATTATTTTTTTCATATTCCAAGTTCCCTTGGAGTCATCAATAAAGTGCAAATTTTTCTTGGTAACATTCTGCAATAGTTTAAGAAACTGAACAATAACTCACATGTTCACTAGAGTGATCAGGCAGTTGATGTTTCAGAGAACCTAGGAAACAGGCCCTTGAGTCTACCATCACTATCCACAGCATCATCTCTTCCATGGGGGTTGGCCAGTATGTAGTGAAAAAGCAAAAAAAAAAAAAAAAAAAAAAAAAAAAAACTTTTGCCAAGAAGAGTAAAGATGGAAGAACATGGACTTAAGCAGTGCTTTCAGGCAAAGGGAGCAGAGCACCCATCTGAAGACTAGCTCAGTGTCTAGTCTTAAGGACTCCAAAGAAGGCAGATGGCAGCAAGGTGCCTGGCATGTTGCTGACTCAGGCCGAGCACTAGAATATTCAGTCATGATCTTAGTCTTGGCATTGAAGCTGTGGAAGAAAATTACCCAGAACACCATCAGTAAAAGCTTTATTAAAAAAAAAAAAAAAAATGCCCAGCATAGGAGCTCAGGAGGAAGATGGAACTTATGGGTTCAGTAAGAGGATTATCTTGAAGTTCACCTAGATTCAGAAATAATTGATCCAGATTGGGTCTTTCCCATTCACTACCATTGTTTGGGTCATTAGGATAAAGGTCCCGTATGAGGAGAGTTGGGCTCCACATAGTGGCATGGACCTGTAATCCTAAGTACTCAGGAGATTGAGGCAAAAGGATTTCAAGTTTGAGGCCAGCCTGAGTAATTAAGCAAGACCCTGTTTCAAGGGAATAAAAAGGGCTGGGGATGTAGCTCAGTGGCAAAAGCACTCACCTGGCATGTAAGTACTTCACTTTCCAGCACTGAAAAAAATAAATAAATAAAAAGGGGGATAGGGAAGAAGGGAACAGGCACAGGGATCTCTTGAGGATTAGTATCTCTTACAACATGATTAAAATATTATTTACTGAGTAAATGAATAAACAAGAATCAACAAGAGAATTTTTTTTAAAGAGAGTGCAACGAAGTTTCTCAAGTTACCCATTACTTACAGTAAGATTGTTCAAGAATGCTTCATGAAATAATTGGCACATGAATTACTAACCAAAGGAGAGAGTTTGTGACATGTGAGAAGAAGGAAGGACATTCAGTAGAGAAAAAAGAGCCAAAATAATGACTAAAAGTGAGAAAATAAGTACTTATTTTATCACATTTTTCTCAATCATGCTTTTTTAGGGTTAATAAAGTAAGTTGGAAGGGAATAAGAGAGTACATTTAGTTCTTAGGTAAAGATTTTAATTACCTAAATTTAAATGCCTCTGACATCTTTTAAGTGGATTCAGATAATAAGATGACATGATGTTTATTGCATTTTTGAGAATGTGTGTTGTAATTTGCTTCAGTTAGCAAAAGGCCGCAAAGTTATGTGCTTGCTCCTCATTTTAAACCAAACAAGTCCTCTGATTTCCTTCAGTCTGTGTCGACATACATGCAACATAGAATGTAACAACAGGCCCAAGCCACAGTGAAGCTGTCAGTACTGTGTGTTGATCTCTCTTCTTGGCAATATTACAGCATCGCAGCTTGCAATATTGTGAATCATAGCCTTGCCTTTTCATTTTATTCTTTATTTAGTACTATAATTATCTAAATGAGCTTTGAAATTATGAGTTGAAGCTTCAAACTAGACTCTGAATCTGCTATTCCAAGTACAAATTTGGTTCAATACTTTATACATCTAAAAAGAAAAGAGCAAAAATGTGATTTTGAAGATACAGTTCAGGTTCTCACCCCCACCCTTCTGCCTTCACCTTTCCAAGGAATAACCACTGTCCCGAAACCAGAGTGATTTTTTTTTCTAAATATGTGTCTGTGTTAATTATTTTTACTTGTCAATGTTCTCTGAACAACAACTACCAGCAAAACTCCTGTGGAGTCATCCCTCCGCATCTGTGGGGAATTGGTTCCAGGAAGCCCTGAGGATACCTGAATCTGCAGATGCTCAAATCCCTAACACAAAATGGTGTAATGCTTGCACAGAACTTAGGCACATCCTTCCACATACTTTAGATGATCACTAGATTTCTAGCAATGCTTAATAACATATAAATGCTATGTAACTAGTCATTACACTTTATTGTTTAGGGAATGATGAAAAGAAAACAGTCTATACACATTTAGTACAGTCTCAATTTTTTAAAAAATTTCGATCCACAGTTAGTTGAATACAAGGACTTGGAGCACATGGATATGGAGGGCCAACTGATTGGACTAAGTGTAGTATATTTCAATGATGGTCAGTGCACTTCAGAGGAAAGCGTGGAGCATCTCAGTAAGAGGGGCTTAAAGAGGGATTTATTATAGATTTGTAGTTATGTGAAGTTATTCTAATATTGAATATCAATCATCTTACTTAAAAGGAGGGAATAGGACAAGACTAACCTATAATTGGTAAATAAGCAAGTCACTCCTTAACTAGGAAAATTGATGTCTGGCCATACTTGTGGTTTGGGCAATATTCCTAGATCCTTTGTTTAACAGAATTCACTGTTACATTTTATTGTGATCCTACTGGTCACAAGGTGGTCTTTTCAGATGTTGATGTTCTGTGAAATGATTTATGTTCAATAGAAGAACATAAATAATCTTACAATCCTTATAAATCTTGTGAAGGAGAGTTTCAGACCAGCCCCCTGTTTCACTCCTATGTGAAGGATTGCCTTTTTTCCTGTATTTCTGTATGTAGATATATGTGTGTGTGTGTGTGTGTGTGTGTGTCTATAAAATTTGTACTGTTTAATTTTGATTCTTTTGTGTTTAGATTTATATAATTGGCATCATTCTATATGCATGGTCGTTAATAATTTGGTACTGAAAATGTTCATTGTCCATACTTCTGGTTTATTCCTTTGAACAGTATGCAAGATATTCCATTGTACAAATAAATCACACTGAATCATGTACAGATGGACAATCAATTTAATTATGCTATTTTGCTATTGAGGTAGTGCTTCCAAAATATAATTAGAAATAGCTTTTTATATACAAGCATATGGGCTTCTCTACAGTGTTTATTCTAAAACAAAATTGCCAGATTCCATAGGATGGGCATTTCAACTTTACTAGGTATTGCAAGATTCCTAGTAAAGTTCTCCAAAATTTAATTGTATGTATTTTTATTCTGAATTGCATTGTTGGAGATTTTGCTTTCCTATGTATTTCAACTGCAATTATTATCAAATTTAAATTTTTCCAGCTTTCTGGATATCTGGATATGAAGCAGAATCTTCTAATTATTTAAATGTGATTTTCTGTAATTATTAGAGAACCTGCATTTTTATGAGTTTTTTTAAATCCATTTGGCATTCCCAATTTTGTGCATGATTGACTTATGCTAGTTGGTCATCTTACATTTAATTATGAGTCTTTTGCTTATTGATTTGTAGTAGGTTTATACTACATGCCCACGTCTTGGGTACTAGACATATGTAAAGTCTGTGATTTATCTCTTCCCTTTTTTATGGTATTTTCTCATTGAGGAATTTTAAATTTTATTGTGATCAAATGTATCACTCTCTTGCTTTATTGTGTGTATTATTTGTGCCTTTAAAAATCTTCTACCCTATCCTGATGACATAAAGTTGTTCTCTTTAATTTTCTTCTAAGGTTCTTGAAGTTTTATTTCTTATATGTAGACTTTAGTTTGCCTGATTGTGTGTGTGTGTGTGTGTGTGTGTGTGTGCATGTATATGTGTGTGTACTCTGAGTGTAGGAGTTTGTTTTTCTTTTGTTTTTTAGTACTTTTTTCCTTTTCATTTGTAATGTTACTTATTTCTGAGTCTATTTTCATATATGCCTGAATCTATTTCCAAGGTGTGTATTTTCTTACATTCTTCAGTTTGTTTTACCCTATAGCAATATCACAATGTTTCAATGACACTTCCCCTATTTCTTCTTGAAAGATGATTTAGTTATTGGTGATTCTTTATATTTCTTTGTTACTTTATATTGGAATCCCTTTGAAAATTCAATAACAAATGCATTTTGTTGATACAATTATGGGGAATATATCTACCTTAAAATATTGGGACTTTTTATTAGTAAATATGGTATATTATATCTAGCTATTTAGGCCATTTATGTTCTTTAATGATTATTAAATTTTTGTAGTAAAGTTCTATAGATATTTTAAGACTTAACCAAGAAAGTACAGAATGGATTGTTGTTATTGAATGTTATATATGACTTATTTTTTTTTGTCGATACTGTATTCAGTAACCTTGCAGAAATCTCGTGTTTGCTAACATACAATATATATTTTCTGATTTTCTATAAAAGATTAATCATCTTTGTAATAACAGCTTTGTTCTTTCCTAACTTTCATATAACAAATATCTATTTTTTGTCTAATTTTTAGAAGCAGACATGCTAGCATGTTCCTGAATTTAAAGGAAATGCTTCTTATTATTCACTATGTGGTATGCTACTTTCTATAAACTCTTAGTAGATAATATTTAACAGGCTAGGAAAATTTTCCTCTATTTCTCTTTTGTTTAAACATTTTAAAATAAATGTGTACTGAACTTTATCAAGTTATTTTTATTGCATGAATGCATAGAAATCTGTTAGTATGGTATGTTACAATATGATTTTCTAATGTTGAATTATCTCTTCAGATATTAAACCATCTTTGAATTCTTCTTCATTATTATATATTATTTTTCATTTTAAATTAGATTTCTGAATTTCTATTTATAAGTAAAATCAACTTTAAAATATTTTTTCTGGTGATATCCTTATCTGTCATGGGTATCAATATTTATATAGTATCACTACACTGAATTGAAAAATATAGAGAATATCATGCAAAGTGAAATAAGCCAAACTCAGAAACTCAAAGGGTGAATGTGTATCATATGCAGAAGCTAGAGTAAAATAAAGGGAAGAGCATGGAAAGCATAAAGATAAAGGGAAGATCAGTAATGTAGAAGGAGATCAAGAGGCAGATTGGAGGGATGGTTAAGGGAGGCAATGCAGAATGAATTCTAAAAAAATCATGTCATGTGCATGTATGAATATACCACAGGGAACTTTACATTTATGTAGAGGTAGGAAGAACAAATAAATATGAATTAATAGAAAGGGAATCTAGTAGAGTAGAGGTAGTAGAATGGGAAATGGTAGGGAGGATGGGAAGGAAAAAGGGGAATCGTGAAGTGAATAGAATTCCATTCACGTATCAGTTTGTCAGGATGAACCCAATTACTGTGTATAACTATAAAGCTCTAGTAAAAAAAAAAAAAAAATTAAGAATTATCTTTCTTTAAAGTTTTCAGAAGGGTCTCATTTAATACTGTGTAGAACTTGCCTATTCACTGGGTAAATTTTCAACTACTGACTCATTATTTACATTCTTATTATGCAATTTAGAATTTCTGTTTATTTTGAAACACCTAAAACGAGCATCTGATCAACACTTTAAACTTATGAAGTTGTTCTTAGTGTTTTCATTTTCAAAACTTTCATCGTAATTGTGTATTTAGGCCTGTAATAAAGTCTTTGCCTTTTCTCTTCTTTTTGATAGAACTTGCTAATGGTTTACCTAATGTATTAGAATTTTCAAAACACTGAGTTTTAAAGTATTGTTTCTTGTACTCTTTGGTTTTTTTAAAAAAGTTTTTTAGTTGCTCTTATCTTTATTATTTCTTGAGTTCTATGTTATTTAATCTCATTTTTGTTCTCCTTAATTTTGAATATTTTTGTTCTAAAACGTGCTTACAAGGCTCTACATTTTCCTGTACTGTTTAATCTACATTTTGATGGATACTTTTTTCTAGTGAATACTAGTTGTAAATATATTATCAAGTTGATTGTTAGATTTTCTTTAATTCACAAATGATTTAGTAGTTTTTAGCTGTAATGATTTTTAAAATCTTTTCATTACTAACATTTAAATTTTATTGTATTTTAATCATATAACACAATTGGTGGTATATAATTTTTGGCATTTGTGAGACTTGCTTTATTGCTTAGTACTTGGTCAGTGTTTATAAATGTTTTGTGTATATTTGAAAAAGAATGTGTTTGCTCTATGAGTACTAGTTTTCATATATTTCTGTTGGATTAGTTTATTGCACTGTTTTTGTTTTCTATAATAAAGACTTTTATCTGGAAATATTTTATTGTGATATTATTTAAGATTGATAATATTGAATTAGCTATCAGCTTTTCTTTTGATTAGCATTTACCTGGCATGTACATTTTTTCCTTTCATTTAGCTTCATTCATTTTCATTTTCCCATTTCATTGACTCATAGGATTATATCTTATAAATTGATACAGAAGGATTTTCAGAATTCAATTATAGGCAAGTTTAATGTTTATTTTGATTTCTGATCATTTGCCTTTATTTCTGTTGTGTTATTGTTTCCTTTCTAAGTTTTGCCTTTGTCCTTTTCCTCCCTATAGTATTTTATTGATCTTTTTTTTTTTTTTTTTTACTGTCTTTTTTGCTCTTTATTTATATGGAAGTTTTTGTACCTTTTCATCTTTAACATGCAATTTTCTTTGTGGAGTCTTAATTTAATCAATGTGTCCATTTAGTCCTCAACCACATAGAACCTTTTGGTCCAGGGTCCTTATACCTATTGAACATACTTGTGAAGTTCTTTCAGTGAAGTTCTGTGAATTATAAATTCCTTCAGAAGGCTTGATTAGTCTCTAAATATTTATTTCCCACTGATTCCTGAAAGGCATGTTAGTTGACTCTAAGATTCTAGTGTCTCTCAATGCTTTAAAGATAGTATTTCACTTTCTGTTGGCTTAAGATGCTGCTTTGAAAGGCTTCTTTCAGTTTAATGTGCATGTTGTGAAAATTTTTCCAGCTGCTTTGGGAGTGTTTATTTTTTTTTAATCCCAAGTCTTTTTTACTTAGTTATATTTTTAATTTTGAGTCAGGGTCTCACAAGTTGCTTTGGGCCTCCCTAAACTATTGAAGCTATCCTCAAACTTGAGATTCTCCGGCTTTAGCCTCTTAAGTCACTAGAATTTTGTAAGTACCACCACTCCAAGCATCAAAGTGTTCTTTTTTAATTGATATTCAGTAATTTCCTATTAATGAGTGCAGGTGGAAACAGCTTTATTCACTCTGTTGGAGATATATTGTGTCTCTTGAATCTTAGCCTTTGTGTCTTTATTAGTTGTGTGTGCATGGTACATATTGATAAAATGTGTACTGGGTTTCCTTAAGCAGGATATATGATAAAACAATGATTATATTTGTTAAGGCTGTTAAGAATATATGTGTGAATGATATGAATCATAACTGGCGTGTGAAAATGTTGAAAGAAATAAAAGACAATGAATCTTGTGTTCTTTGCAAATGCTTATTGGTTGAATCATGGAAGAGTTTTACAAAGATTTGCAGTTCTGTTAATTCTGATTCAAAATTTCTTTAAACAAAAGTAATGCTTGCCAAATATTCAATAATCAGAGATAAAAATGGCAATGTGATTTATGTTTTGCCATCAAAATCATACTGCACCCTATATGAATAAGCTAAATTTGAAGCTGCAAGGAAAGGAAAAGCTTATTTTTAATCTAGTAAGATAGATATGAGAATATATTTTGAAATTGAAACTTTTCATAATACAATTCAGCATACTGACTTTACACATTTTTTTCTGTATAAATTTCAATGTGTAGAAAATTTTAATCATAATCAACAGTATTATGTAAATTGGCTGAAAAAGCTACAAGGAAAATTTAAGCAGCAACTTTTACCATTGATAAATATAGAATGGCTTTTCAATTTGTGCAAAACCCTTGTGAATTTTGTCACTGCAGAGGGCCCAAGAAGGTCCTAAGAGAGGGGGACATCAACTTGGAAATATCCAATTTCTTGACATTTGTCAGAGATAATTGCAGGATGGGCCAGTAAGCAAGGTACAGATAAATATCCCATGTTCCTGGATAGCCAGAATTAATATTATCAAAATGGCCATACTATCAAAAGCATTATATAGACTCAATGCCATCCCTATCAAATTACCAATGACATTCTTCACAGAATTAGAAAAAGTAGTTCTAAAATTCATTTGGAAAAATAAGACCCTGAACAGCCAAAGCAATCCTAAGCAGAAAGAGCGATGCTGGAGACATAACAATACCAAACCTCAAATTATACTACAGAGCTTAATAATCAAAACAGCATGGTACTGGCACCAAAACAGACATGAAGATCAATGGAATAGACTAGAAGACACAGAAACAAACCCACATGAATACAGTGATCTGAGACTAAATAAAGGTGCCAAAAACGTATGTTGAAGAAAAGATAGCCTTTCCCACAAATGGTGCTAGGAAAACTGGGTATCCATATGTAGAAGAATGAAACTTGAGTGCTCCCCCTACAGAAGTGTTAAATCAATGTGGATCCAAGTCCTAGAAGTTAGACCAGAAACTCAGCAAATTGTAGAAGAATATGTAGGCTCAGCACTTCCTGTGTCAGCACAGTTTCCAACTACTTTAAAAAGAAGCCTTAAGTACAGGCACTAAAACCAAAAATTAAGTGGGATAGTGTCAAATTAAAAACTTCTGCACAGCAAAGGAAACAAGGGTGTGAAGAAAGTGCCAAGAGAATGGGAGAAGATCTTTGCCACCTGCTCCTTCGATAGAGGATTAATATCTAGAATATATAAATAACTCAAAAAAATTTAACACCAGAAAAAACCCAATTAATAAATGGGCAAAAGAACTAAATGGATACTGCTCTCTAAGAAGCAATACAGATGCCCAACAAATACATGAAAAAGTGTTCAACATCTCTAACAATTCAAGAAATGCAAATCAAAACTATGTTCCAGTTGGAGTGGCAATTCTTAAGAATACAAATAATAATCAGTGTTGGTGAGGATATGGGGAAAGGTACATTCATACATTGCTGGTGGGACTGTAAATTAGTGCAGGGTTTTTTGTTTTTTTTTTAAATGATAATTCATCATTCTTTCAAGTACATTTGGAATAACTTAGGAACATGACTGATATTCTTACTGTAAATTCTATAAAGTATAAAGGCAGATGATGGGTTTCTGATGAAACTTAGCATCCAAATTGAGAAAGGCAACAAGTGTAAAATATATACCAGATTATGAACACTAGAGCAAAAAGTAATGTGAAATATTTTAATTAAAAATATTGATTAGATGTTACTTTGGTAATATTTGGTTATGTATGTTTGGTTAAAAATTTGTCAGCAAAATTAATTTCCTCTGTTATTTTCAGTTTTTAATATGACTAATTAAAATTTTAAAATTACACATTTCAGTGTGTATTTCTATTGTAAAGCAATAATCGCTAATAATGTCTTAGATATGAATGTGTTCAGAATAAGACATCTCAAACAAATAAATTACAAAGCAAATTGGATTAGATTGGTTCCCTATGTTTCAATTCAATAGTTTCCCATTAACTTTAAGAAGGAAAACAAATACCTTAGGATTATATAGATTGCATGATTAGACCTATATTCCTCTTCCAGGATTGTGACCTGTTTTTTGCCCATTACACTTCAGTGTGTGTAAAAAAAACCCAGACTTTTAATATTTTTGCATATATTGTTCTATTCTACAGTTTTTTAAAAGTTGCACAGTTTGTTTCAGCTATTTAAAATGTCTATTCTCTTGACTTCTTGGTGAATTCCTTTTGTTTCCAAGACCCCATTTATTTTTCCTGCTTGATGTATTGCCTGAATTTCCAAGTGGGAGGGAGGTTAATCACTATCTTATCTTTAAAAACTCTGTGTTTTCCACACACCTCTCTTTATTTCCTTTTAGCATGATATTCTTGTTTTATGAATTTGTTTCCTTTCCAGTCTGCAACTTCTTTTTGGCCTTGTACTTCACATTTCCTTCATGTCTGGTAAAGCACCTGGCTCATAATGTGTTTATGAATATTTTTTAAATGTATGAAAGAGGAAAAGTTAAAGTAGTATAACACATTTGATTTTAAAGATAGAATGAAATAAAAGGAAAATTTTTTTAAAATTCCAAGTTCGTAAAAATGGTAGTCTGGACCTATCTGGCAATCCTAACATTGAAGGAAGAATAACTTTTTTATTAAAAGTTTTTTTTATTTGTACAGACTGCACTTTGATTTATTGTATACAAATGAGGAACAACTTTTCATCTCTATGGTTGTACACAATGTATATTCACACCATTCATGTAATTATAAATATATACATGGTAATACTGTCTCTTTCATTCTACTATCTTTCCATTCCCATCCCCTTCCACCCATTTTCCTCTATACCATCTAAAGTTCTTTCATTCTTCACCCCCTCTCCAGATGCCAACCCCCCCTCGTTATGTATCATCATCCACTTATCAGAGAAAACATTCAGCCTTTGGGTTTTTGGGATTGGCCTAATTCACTTTGCATGATATTTTCCAACTTCATCCATGTACCAGCAAATGCCATAATTTTATTCTTCTTTATGGCTGAGTAATATTCCATTGTGTATATATACCACAGTTTCTTTATCCATTCATCGATTGAAGGGCATTTTGGTTGGTTCCACAATCTAGCTATTGTGAATTGAGCTTCTGTAACCATTAATGTGACTGCATCACTGTAGTAGGCTGATTTCAAGTCCTTTGGTTATAAACCGAGGAGTGGGATAGCTGGGTCAAATGGTGGGTCCGTTCCAAATTTTCTGAGGAATCTGCTTTCCAGAATGGCTGCACCAATTTGCAACTCCACCAGCAATGTATGAGTGTACCATTTTCCCCACATCCACGCCAACACTTATTATCGCTTGTATTCTTGATAATAGCCATTCTAATTGGAGTTAGATGAAATCTTAGGGTGGTTTTAATTTTCATTTCTCTAATTACTAGGGATGATGAGCACTTTTTCATATATTTGTTGATTACCTGTATATCATCTTATGTGAAGTGTATGCCCATTTCCTTAGCCCATTTATTAATTGAATTCTTTATATTTTTGGTGTAAAGTTTTTTAAATTCTTTATTAACTTCAGAGATTAGTGCTGTGTCTGAAGTGTGTGTGGAAAAGATTTTCTCCCACTCTGTAGGCTCTCTTTTCACATTAGTGATTGAAGAAAGAATAATTTTAAGTATTTGTCAAAAACTTTCAGTAAATAGTATGAAAAAGATGAATTTTTCATTGTTTAATATGAAATAAGGTATTCTACTATTATTGAATCATTGTTTTTCTTCACTGTCAGTTTTATTAAGCATCCAATAGAATAAAATAATTTCACTGCTTACATATGCATCAAATTACCAGTGATGTCAGCTTTGTCAAATATTTTGATAAGTACAAAGAAGAGCTGATGGAAAATATTTAAGAAAACTTATGTGACTAATATGATAAAAGACATTACTAAAGAGCATACTACTTTAGTCACAATGGAAAACATCTATTTCTCTCATTAATTTAGGTTGATTAAAATGACAATAAGTTGTGGATAAATAAATGTATCACAAATTATTAACAGAAAATTAGATGTAAATTATTCTAATCAATTTATCTTCTAAGTATTTGTTTAACATTCTTTGACTTCAAATTGCATGTTGATTGTTGCTTAACATAGTGGGTGTTTAGAAAAGACTTAAACATTTTTATTTTACTATTATTGTAGTTATTTTCTCAAACATTCAGTAATGGCATAACCTTATTGTTCAACCAAATAAAAATTTTAAAACACTCACTGTTATTTAAAAAATCTGTGTGTCACGCTTAATTAGGCATGGAAGAAAGCCATTTTCATCACTATTTTGATGTTGTCATAAAAAGGTGCTCAAGTGGACCTTTTTTAAAGATAAAAACTGTAGCTAGATTGTTCTTGAACACCTAGAATTATTTTATTCTGATTATCACATAAAAATGACTGTACTTAACTGTCCCACCTTCTTCACCTGTACAACTTCATCCTGGAATCTGTGCCCTGGCCTCTACCAGCCCACGCCCACCATTGAGTCCATGGGCTGCTTTCTCTTCAGGGAAAATGTCACTTCCTGCTGTTGGACAGTCAGTCACTTTCATTTCCTTGGTGGCCGGGAATCACTGAGGCATACTCCTAGTAGTACTTCCAGAGCCTCCAAAACTGGAGGACTGGTTTCTGTCACGAGGAGGGACACCTATCCACTTTGACCTGGAGTCAGAGATTGTGCAGAATCCTGTCCAGCAAGTATCCCCAGTCTTTGTTACCCTTCTTACCCTTTAACAAGAATCTTGTCATTTCTGGCCTTTGTCTTTTCTAACCATGGACTCCAACTCCAATGCAGAGGACTAGGTAAGGAGCAAACACCAGACTATGATTCAAGGTGAGAATAGGCAGCAGAGGAAAAGAAGCTTAGGATTCTTCAGAGCAGTGGTAGAAGTTTCTGGATTGTTTGAGTCCTGTTTTTCCTCCTCATTCTTGGCATTTCATTTTAGTTAACACTAAGAAATTTTTTCACTTTCATGTTAAAGCATACCCTTTCAGGTCTGTTTAGTGTTATCTTCTTAGTTGGCATTTTCAAATGTCTTAAATTGCGCATCCCACAGGACAGACTTGACTGGAAGGATGCGGTTACCATGGTACTCAAAAGACAGCTTCCAGAAAGAAGTGTATCTCCTCCACATACAGAAATAAAAACTGAAAATAGATAGAGTGGCATATTTTTCCTCCAGAAATTGAGGACAAAAAGTACAGTATATCTTAGTAAAATGGAAAGTCTAATTTTAGTTTTTAAAACTCATTATTTTAAATCTAATCTATTTAATGAATCTCAGTTATGACTTTAGCAATTGCATGAGTCCTTACTCCTATAGCCCCGTCTGGTAAGAAAGTCAATATTCTTGCATTCTAATATAAACTACTTCATGAAGCTGCTCATCTGAAACTCATGGGACCGTCACCACACTCCCCCTAGGTCTCTTCCCACATTAATATTATTTTTAGATCTGAGCACCATATGGGAATCAAAATACTTAGAGGAATCACAGTGCAGACTTCAGAAGGTTTGAACTGGATAAAAATTTGTCTAAACTTCTCAATTTATAGATGAAGAAAGTTAAAGCCAAAAAAGGTTATCTGAGTTGTCCAGTAAAGAAGTTGATTAGGAATAAAACCAGCACTTGCATTTAAATCTCTTATGATTTTTCTCATAGCTGCTTCTGTATTTCTCACTGCTTACTTGATCTACTAAGGCAAGTTTTATACTGAGGACTCTTCTACCAATGGGAAGTCATAGTTCTCAGAGATAGGTGTTCCCCAAAATGTCTGTATCCTTGAAAACCAAAACAATAGTTTTGCTTTCAGAGCATCTGTTTTTAAAAAGGCTTAAGGGATCTCGGAATGATCTTGAGTGATCATTCTATTTTTCTACAGGTTGCTGAGTCTGGAACAATTCCGTTATAAATAATTTTGCTCTGTCTGGATGTCTCTGCATCTTTGGTTGACAAATGTGATAGTGACTATGGGAATGTGGTTTACCAGTAACCAGCGTCTCAACCATCTTTAGGGAAACATCGAATAATTTGCTATAAAAAATGTAAGGTGTGGAAAATAGTCATTGTGTAAATCATTACACGTAGACATATATAAGTTTGTGTTATTTCATTTTAACTAGGTTATCAGTACTCCTGGTGATTTTTGACACCTCTTATTGACTCAAGTATTTATCTCATGATTACTACTAATAATTTCTTTTCTTCGATCTTCAAACCCTGTGTGTAAGTGTTAGAGGTGGGTAGAAAATAAAGTGAAAGAAATAAAACTACTTATGTCCAACTTAAGTAAAAGGAAATTTACTGGCTTAATAGCAAAATCTCATGGCATTGCAGGAGAGGACAAGACCAGGTAGCTTTGGATGCCCCAAAGCGGGAGCTTTGGGTATGGTTACTTGGCAAGACCTGTCAGGGCAGAGCTGCTAGGGAGCCTATGCTCTCAACCTTCTCTATTGAATCAACATTCAGTGTCTTATGAGCAAATCTTCTGGCTGAGCTCAGATGCACGTCTGCTGTCTGGCTCTTTTGGGCTTCAGTTGTAAGCGAACATCAGCATATTGACTTTATATTGTGTTGCATACACACACCTGGGAGCCAAGATAATTCCATGGAAGAAAATCAAAGTATATTAAGAAGTAGAAATCGAGGTATATTAAGAAGTGGAAAACTGCAATTGTTCAGTAATCTTTCATATTTACCATCTAATTATTTGCAGACGGATGTGTCCCTGATTAATTGAAAAGATTATTTCCAATTGAAGTAATGTATGAATTTTCCCCTTCTTCCACTTCCTCCCTCCCTCCCTCCTGCCCTCCCTTCCTTCCTTCCTTCCTTCCTTCCTTCCTGCTTTTCTTTTTTGTACCAGATGTTGCACCCAGGGATGCTCGACCACTGAGCCACATTCTCAGCCCTTTTTGTTTTTTATTTTGAGACAGGGTCTCACTAAATTGCTTTGGGACTGGCTACATTGCTGAGGCTGACTGTGAACTTGCAATCTTCCTGCCGCAGCCTCTGGAGCCATTGGAATTACAGGTGTTATGCCACCACACCAGGCTTCCCATGTATAGTAAAAGAAGGATCCCTTGTTCACAATCTTATCTACCTTCACTGGAAATTTTCATATCACATACATCTCTTTCCATCTTCAATCTCATTACTACTCTTTCCTTATCATTTTTAAGATATTTATCTTCTTGTTAAACACACACACACACACACACACACACACACACACAACATAGCTTTATTCTTTTTTTCTTTTGAGTGTGTTCTGGGGATTGGCTACGCAGGTTACTTACCACTGAGCTCCAGCCCCAGCCTCAAGCTTGCCACCTTCTTGCCTTAAGGTACCATGACATCTCTTCAATTCCTTTATGCAAGTTTCGAAAATGTAGGCTACACCTAGTAGCTTTGATTTTCCCCCTCTACTCCTTTCTTTCCCTTCTATGCCACAGTTCTGAACCTGTTTTCTCATGTCACCAGAGCATTGTCCCAGTGCCACATGTCTTTCCTGAAAATACTCTCCTCCTTTGGCTTTGCAGTGCTGCATTCTGTTTTTAGAATGCCTTTGACCTCTTTTGTTTTCTCTCCCTCTCTGGAACATTTTGCTTCTCTAATGAATGAATTTTACCTGGGTATTCATCAGTGAGGCATCCTGGGATTTGTCATCACTTCTGTTTGTTTCTGCCACATCCTTACTGATCTGTGTCACAGTGGGGCACTGCCCAGATTCCCTCTGCTGTAAGGAGCACGGTGCTCCATTTCTTCCTTGTGCTCCCTATAGTATCTTTCACGAAAAATTCCTAGTCCTAATTTTTAGATTAGCTCTTCATGTATTTTAATTTTCTCTTGATTGTAATTTTCCAGAGTTTATAAGACTCTTTTTCATTATTTTATTTGCTATGGAATAGGCGCTCCATTAGTAATTGATAAATTAATGAAATAATTTAATATACTAGAAAATAGATATCATAATAAAAGTTTGTAGGAAAATGGAGCACAGGAGGAATGAATGTGAAATTATTAAATATAACTTTATGGTTTACTAAGGTTTCATGAATGGAACCACAAATTCTTACTGAGCTTCTAAAATTACTAGTTTTGGGATTTGTTTCCATAATGAGATTCTGTCATAGAGAAAAGATGAAGAATCAAATGTCAGATTTTATTAACTCTTCAAATATTAGGGATTCATTTAAAAATTGTATACCCTGGAAACAATGGGAGAACATCATATTTTTTTTAACAGAATTACATAGTTTTTTTAGGAAAAATTAAATTAATATATCAACAATTTTTATTCAACTGTGAGAAAAAACAGAGCTGATCCTTTAAATCTTTAAATTAAAATTTGATCATTATTTTATAAAATATTTCTTACTGATTTTCTGAAAAAATATATAACAATAGCAAATAAGTCAGTAATTACATATATTTTAAAATGTGAACATTTATTACAGCAGAAAATGTAACTATGTTCTGCGATTATAATTTCAGGACTATTTCATACAAAATGAGTATGGTGATCATTTTTATCTTTCTTTTATTAGGCAGTGGTTTTTCAGATCTGTTGATAAATTTTAAGGAGGAATTAAAAATTATATAGATTTAATTTAATAAAGGATTACCTTAATGTGACAATTAAATATGAGTACTTGGTAAATGATTGTCAGTTTTTTAAGAGATCTGATGTTAGCTCATTAAGTTGAGTAAAGCATACCTAATTTTCCTCATTATTTGTCTGAAAATTAACATGTCTTTCTACCTAATCAATGAAACACTGCTACAAGACATACACATAATAGAAACAACAGAAATTCAAAAATTCACGTTAATATTTTAATCTTGCTTCTTCCCCAGTATACCCTAAATAAAGTCAGTAGGCATCTATTTGTGTAGTAAATAATTTCACTTCCTTTTTGTCCTCTTCCTCTATGACAGTTAATTAGGATTCTTTCTAAACCTCAGGGGCTATAATTTAATCAATCCTAATAAGACTTGTTAGAGAGAGCTCTGATAATCACATTTGGTTTCACAGAAGTGTAAATTTTAGAATCTTATTTTCACAGGAAGGTTATACCATCTGTCTACATGTTAATTTATTGCTTCAAATGCATTAACTTTCTTGCACCTTTTATTTGTCACATAAAGTTTGGCATTGTTTACATATTAACCCTTGTGTTCCTAAAAAAACACTGATGAACTCTTACTCCACTCCAGATAATAATGGAAGTTTAAAGACAAGAGAATAAATGTTGCATTCATTATGGTAGAAGAGATTTATAATGCTTCTCCTAATTCTCAAAGAAAACTAAATAGAATTCCATTCTGTGACCTGTGGAAATGTTTTAATCTTTCTCTTTACTTCAGTTTTACATACTTTAATGGCATGATAATTCACCATGGCTAATTTGTAGTAATATTTTAAGCTTTCTGGGCAAAAGTAAAGATGGCTGATGCTTCAGAAAGAAAGAAAAAATAATAGAAGTTCTGGGTACAGTTTTAGGAAGTGCATGGATACAGAGGACAAAGGTGTGAGTCTGAAATAGACTAGTGATAGGGGAAGTAGAAACCTGAATGGACCATAGTACACTATGGTATAGAGGACCCAGGTTTATGGCAGAGGTGTGTAGAATCAGAAATGTGGGAATATTTGGAAGGGAAAAAAAGAAATAAATTTCTTAACTGTTCCCCAGTACCACAGAGGGAAAAAAAGTCTTATTTGATAAGCAAATCAGTTATTCTCATATAATATGGTCACTCTGGGTTGTATTAATTTAAGGTTAGAGATATAATACTATAAATTTTGCATAAAGACCCTAAACATGCAGTGTTTCTGTAGAGAAGGAACCAAGTCCATACCTGACAAATGTGCACATTTGTAACTTGTGCAAAAATGAAAGAAGATTTTTTGTTAAAAAGTTACTTTCCGTATTGATTTAACATGCTAGTTTACCTAATTAACCAGGAGAAAAAGGAAAAGCCAATAGAGGTAAAAGAACAAACATGTGAAATCTCTGAGGTTAAGAGAACAGAATAAAAAAAGACATGAAAAGAACGTATATCATAAGCTATAATTGCAGCTTTCCAGTGGAATGAGTCAGACATTTTCTCTGGAATGCATATGTCAGGAACAAAAACCAAATGTGTTAGTTAAGCTTTAGTAATGAAATGATCTCTGGTCTCTTTGAGAACATCTGTAAGACAAAAAAAAAAGGGGGGCAGTGGATACAATTTTATATCTGTTTCTGCAGCAAATTTTTTTGAGATCACACATATTCTTGTACAAAATGGTCACTCCATGTTGTATTTGTCAGTTAAGATGTGAATCTGTGGATTATGCACAAAGACCATGAATATGCAATGTTCCTATAGAGGAGGAATATTAGGGCATATCCTGGGAAAAGGAGGTCAGAATAAGCCCCCCCAAAACCACTATCTTACTGGGCAGGTATAGGGGATGGTGTCATTACCTGATAACACAGGTAATGAAGAGAGGAGAAATAAAGCTATTTTGACCAGGGTGAAAGAGGAGGTTGAGAAACATTCAGAAATCAGGGGGCACAGGCAGCTACTCTTTTTGTAAGACTGGGTTCTTTTAAATATTCCAATAATTTGGTTAAACCATTTGTTCAAGGTGAAGGTGAGGAAAGTAAGATATATAACAAGTCTGGGGAAAGTGCACAAATAAAAACTGGAAGTATGAAGCAAGGAAGATGACTGGTTTTAAAGAAGACCTAAAATAGGATATTAAGATAATAATAGAAATACATTTACTGAGCATTTCTTATTTGTTTGCCACAAGTGTTTTAACTCATGGGTGTATCTATTTTGTCCTCACAATGTCTCTTTAGAATAAGGATTCTTTTTACACCATTTTAAATGGAGAATTATGAGACTTTGAAAGACAAAATCTAGGATTCAAGAGCTGGTAGCAGAAATGGCATCACATCTTGGCTGTCTAACCAGAGGAGAACCATAGCAACTGGACTCTAGACAGAAAAAGGAGAGAGAATCTACTCAAAGAGCAAATTTTTGTATTAAGAAAAGGCTTGGGCATAAGAATAGAGAGGAAAAGAGAAGTAACATAGTGGAAATGGAACTAGTGCATATTAGAAGAGGAAATTTGAGGGACTGAGATAGCTGTTTGGAGGGAGAATTATGAGATTCAGAGTGTAAAGTAATAACAAGAAAATTTCCAATTGTAGAAATAAAATTTTTATGTACATTGTTTTTATCTTTGTAGCCTTGGTATTCAGCATATAAATGCCTCATAAAATTTTGTTGAGTGACTAAAGAGATGGAAGAAAACCTCACAGTTGTTCAATGGCCAATGAGATAGCATAAGAACCAAAATTAAAAAAAAATTAGAATAGTTTGTTTTCACAGGTACTTTTCTAAAGTACTGCTCTTTGAAATGTGAAAAGGTGAATTAGTTCACTGAAAATTTTCAGAGCTCATTAACTTGGTTTAAGAAAAGAAAACATATTTTAACAGGAAGTTGAGATACTATATTCTGCTTAACATGAAAACACTAATAAAGTTTTAAGAACAAACATAAAAATGTTGTATGTTCTTTTGAATAACAGAATTCGTCATGCTAGCTATCCTCGTCAGAATGTAATTTGTTTGTTAATCAATATTTGAGTGGAAAAAAAAAAGATGAGAGGCTTGTCATATACATCAGTGATTTGGAACACAGTCTAGCATAAGTTCAAATGCCAGTGCTACAAATTGTTAGCTGTGTGACCTGTGTAAACTTTTAATGTCTCTGTGTTATTTTTGAACTTGTATAATAGGAATACTAATTGTATTTACATCATAAATTTAGTCAGGAGGATTAAACAAACTAGAATTCATGAAATGCTTAGATAAATATTTGGCACAGATATTAAGTTTATGTTGGTATTTATTAAAAATAAATTCATATATTTATAAGTGATCACAGGAATCTATCTGGGTAGGTATGCCATCTTGTTCTTTTTTTGTTTTTCCTATACACAAAACTTGCACATTTTTATAAAGAAGAGACTAATAGGCCAAATATAATATTCGAGGAAAATGCAAGATACACTTTGCTTTACTTAATTTTTATAAACTCTGATTACAACTGTGTAAGAATGCACAGAACAACAAATTAAATGGAAGTACAATAAACATTGACATTGATCAGGTTTTTGAGTATTGAAATTGTTACAGATTAAGAGTGGCTTTGAAATTCTGTAAGGTATAGTCGTTTGTGATTCTCTTAGACTTGGTTGTACTTTGAAGTAAATTGCTGTGACTAAATCAAGTCAAATGCCTGGAATTAGCATTTAGAATGTTATGTGCTTATTTAAATGCAGTCATAAGATGGGAATTAGGAAGGGATTTAGAATCTGATGTAGACTGATCCACGTTCTGGACAGTACAGGTTATGGAGGCTTCACTGCACTGTGTGTATACTTCCTGAGTCTCACATCTAATGAGGACAGAGGAGGATAAGAATGTCATCCATTCATTTACCAAGTCAGGATTTAACCTAAAAGATTGTCACTGAGTAATAACTAGATGTACCAAGTAGGCCATATTCTGGGCCATAAAATAAGTCTCCATGAATTTGAAATGACTAAAATCATACATAGCTTGTCTCTGTACACAAAAAACAAAATTAAATCACCAATCCTCATGTATTTGGAATCTGTTCAACACATGTCTATAGAACACATAAGGAAATATTACAGAATTTAGAAAATATTTGCAAGTGAATAAAGAGCAAAACATGCAAAACTTGTGGGAAAGAACTAAAGCTCAACTTAGAAGGCACTTCAGGGCATTAAGTGTGTACATTGAGGAAAAGGAATGAATCGAAAGAAGAAGAAAAAATGTCTCAAATCAGTGACTTATGTTTCACCTTAAGAAATAAGGAAAAAATCAATCTAGCCCCAAAATAAGTAGAGAAAATGCAATACTTATGATAATAGAAGTTAGTAATGCTATAGAAAACATGAAAATTAGCAGACAAAAAAATCAAAGAAGTAACAAGCTAGGTGAAGTTCACAAACCTTTAGCCAGACTGTTAGGAAAAAAAGACAAATTACTGTTTAGAGAGAAATAAATTATCAATATCAGGGTATATCACAAGGGGTATATCACTACAGATACTACAGACATTAAAATAGCAATGCCAATCAGTTTTTAGTTCTCCATGTAAGGAGCTTGGATGTCTCCATTGTATCATAACAAGTAAAAGACTGAACAGAAAAGAAAATCAACAACTCCTCTCTGAAAGACAGGGTAGGTTACAGGGCAAACTGCTGCCTAACACTGCAGAGACAGACAGGGGAATTCAAGGAATCAGGCTTACCAGTGTATGGACTTCTGTGTGGAAACAACTTCTGGAACCAGAGCCAGAAGAGCAGCCTGTCTGTAGTAGACAAATTCCTGGAGGCTCAGTATGCACAATTCTAAGGTTTAAAACTCCAGGGAAACTGAATCATGGTGGGAAGTCATGGAGATTTACCTACAGGAGTTCATCTAGGTCAGCCTAGTTCCCATAGTCCATATCAGAGAACAAGTCCCTTGGGCTGCTGGCAGAGGCAGGGGAAAATTTCTGACTCCAGCTTTAGCCTTTTACATTGGACAAGGGGCATAGCAACCTCAGTGGCTCACATGACATCAAAGAACAGAGTGGGAAGACTGACGCACCCTGACTTCAACATGTACATAAAGTAGCAGTAATGAAGATGGTATGATACTGGTAAAAGAACAGGTGAATATATTTAGGGAAATAGAAAGAGACTAATGGAAATAAAAATAGATCAATGGAACTGAAGAGTAAGCCTAAGAACAGACCCACATAAATATGGTTAAATGATCCTTGACAGTAGAGCAAATGCAGTACAATGGAGCAAAGATAGTTTTTGTCAAGTACAGGTAGTGAAACTACTATGCAACCACGTGTGAAACAGTGGATGTAGACAAAGATTTTGCACCCTTCACAAACGTTAACTCAAAAGGGTTCATAGACAATGGGAGAAAACCCAAATGATTTTTGAATATTATGATGACTGTTTAGATACAACACCAAGACATAATCCTAGTGAGAAATAACTGATAAACTGCACTTCATTAGAATTAAAAACTAGTTCTGCAGAAGACGATGTCAAGACAATGAGAAAATAAACCACAAACTTTGAGAAAATATTTGCAAAACATGTATTGGATAATGACTGATAAAAATACACCAACAACTCTTAAAATTCAATAATAAGAAATACAAATACCCTTGATTTCAAAATGGGCCAAAGACCTTAACAGATATTTCATCAAAGAAGATAAACAGATAGCAATGAGCATATTAAGAGACATGATCCCATCATATATCACTAAGGAAATATGTATTAAGCAACAATGGGATGCCAGTACATACCTATTAGAATAACCAAAATCTGAAACACTGGCAACATCAAATGCTGGCTAGGTATGAAACAAGAGAACTCTCATTCATTACTGGTGGGAATGCAAAATGGTAGAACCGCATGGGAAGACAGTTTTGTGATTTCTTAGAGAGTAAATATATTATCCAATAATCTAGCAATCTTACTGTTCAATGTCTATCCCAATACACATTGCAAAGTATAAGAAGCCAATCTGAAAAGGCAACATTCTCTTTGATTCCAACAATATTACATTCTGGGAAAGAGAAAATTATGGGGACAGTAAAAATATCAGTGGTTGCCAAAGAAGTATGGAGGATTTTTAGGGCAGTTAAAATAATTCATATGATATACCAATGATGTATGCATGCAATTACGTTTTTCAAATCTATATCAAATATCACACACCAAGAACAAACCTTAATGTGGACCATGGACTTTGATCCATTATGGTGTGTGAAAGTAGATTTATCAATTTTAACAAATGTACAGTCAGTGAGGACATTGATAATGGGGGAGATTATATAAGTGTGTGAGGAGGGGAGTTTATTAAAATCTCTGTACTTCCCATTTGAACTTAAAAGTACTCTAAAAATAAAATTTTATATTGGTTTATCAAGTGCATGAATGAATATGCAACAATAAATCTTAACTATTATGTATAATTATAATGCATCAATAAAAATATGAAAAAGAAAAGGTCTTCAAAGATAAGTACATAGGGTGGCTATTGTGACAATGAATTCACAAACTTGGATAAAATTTGAAATTCCATGGAAGATTCAAACTATCAAAATTCATTGATGAAAACATAGGGATCTTAATAGTCTTTATGACTATTAAGGAAATAGAGTTTTTAATTAAAACATTTCTACAAAGCAGCTCCAGGTTTAAATGGCTTCAATGATGAATTCTGCCAAATATTTAAGGAAGAAATAATGTCAATTCTACATAAACTCTTTCAGAAAATAGCAGAGAAGGACCTACTTCTTTGTTAATGTTCTCAAACCACTATTCCCTTGATACCAAAATCAGAAAAAGATGATTCAAGAAAATAAAACTGCAGGAATATTTCTCATCAGGATAGACCAAAACATTCTTAACTAAATATTGGTAATTACTGCACAAGATATGTAATAAATGTGATACTTTGTGGTCAATTGCATTTTATCCCAATAATTTAAGCTCATTTTGATATTTTCTAAATTGAGTACTGTAATTCACTGTATTATAGAAGATAAAAAAATCAAATGATAATATCAAGAGATACAGAAAATGCATTCAACGAAATTCATTATTCATTTTATGATGTAAACAACAACAAATGCAATTATCTCAGTAGTGAAATGACATCTTTTTAACAAGCTGTGCTAAAAGGATACCCACATACAAAAAGTTCTCTTCCAGTGAATTCAATATGGAACCCAGACTTAGGAATTAGACCAGAAACTGTGAACTCCTTAAAGAAAATGTAAGTTAACTATGTTGGACAGAAACAACAACTTTCTCAATAGAATCCCTAAAGCTTAGGAAATAATGGAAAGAAATAAGAAATGGAATGACATTAAATTACAAAGCTTCTGCATAGAAAATAAATCAATTAAGAATATGAAAAGAGAACCTATTCTTCCATCAGAGGATTAATATCCAGGATAAATACTCAAAGTACATCAAAAAAGTTAAAAAAAAAAAAAATAAGTGGGTAAAAGAACTAAGCAGACATTTCTCAAAAGAAAAAATACAAACAAGCCAACAAATGTATGAAAAAATATTCAACATCTTTATTAATTAAGAAATTCAAATCAAATTATGCTGAGATTTCATCTCTGTTCAGTTAAAATGGCAGTCATCAAGAATACAAACAATAATAAATTCTGGAAAGGATGTGAAGGAAAAGGAATAGTTTCACACTATTGATGGTAGAGTGAGTTGGTACAATGACTGTGTAAATCAGTGTGGAGGTTTCTTCAAAGACTTGGAATGGTCATCATATGACCCAGATGTATAACTCCCTGGTATTTATCCTGAAGAATGAAACTCATCATACTATAGAGATACATGCATACCTGCATTGATAGCAGTGCAATTCACAATAGCCAAACTGTGGAACCAGTCCAGCTTGTTATCAATGGATGATTGAATAAAGAAATGTGGTATACACACAAAGGAGGTTTTTTTTTTTTTTTTTTTTTTTTTTTTCCAGCCAAAAAGAAGGATGTCATTTGCAAGAAATCGGATGAACTTGAGAACATTATGTTAAGCAAAATAAACCAAACTTGAAAAGTCTAGGGTCCTATATTTTCTATCATATGGGAAAACTAGAAAGGATAAGGGAAAAGAAAGGAGGAACTGATCTTATGAAATTTCTAATGGAGATCAGTAGAGGAAAGGGACCAGGGGGAGGGAAAAGGGAAGGGACAGGGAAATATTGGGGAATGATATTGACCAAATTATATTGTTATACTGTGTGCGTATACAAATGTATAGGAAAGAATCTTACCATTATGTACAATTATAATATATTGCTAAAATATGGAAAAAAGTGTTTTCCAATATTATTTCACAACATATGAAAAAAAAAAAAACTCAAAATGTATTACAGATATAAAAAAGAACTCCCAATAGAAAACTTCTAGAAGAAAACAGAAAGTCTCAGTGATCTTAAATTAGACAAAACCCACTATATTAACATACACAAAAATAAAACAATATCATAAATTGAATTTAATCAAAATTTAAAAATGTTTATTCTTCAAAGGATAGTTAAATATTTAAAAGACTAGCCACAGGAAAAAATATTTGTAAATCATATCAAGTGAAAAATTGCATTTAGGATATAGTAAGAAAATTATTATTCAACAATTAGAAGAAAAACAAAACTATTTAAAACTGGCAAAATATTTTAAAAAAAGATATCACCAAAGAATATATTTATATGTAAATAGACACATGAAAAGATGTTCAATTTCATTGTATGAGGCAAATACAAGCTTAAACTTCAATAAGATATCATTACACACCTACTAGAATGGCGAAATATAAAAAGTCTGACCGCATCAACTGTTGGCAATGATGTAGAGTAAATGGAACTGTTGTACATTGCTGGTAAGAATATAAAATTGTGCACTTTTCGAAAATAATTAAGAAATTACTTATGAAATTAAAAATACACTTGTCACATGAAAAAGTAATCTTACTTCTGGATATTGATCCATGAAAGCTTGTATTTGTGCAAAGACTTATACACAAATGCTCTTTATCATAGCAACCCAAATCTGGAAGCAAAGTCCATCAACAAAATAATAAATAAACCAGTTGTGGTATATCAGTACAACATACAACTACTCAATAAAAGGAATGAATTATTGATATTGTAGTGCTATGAATTAATTTCAAAATAATGCTGAATGAAAAATCCTCAGAACCAGGGGTATATACTACACAATTTCATTTATCTACAATTCTAGATGATGCAAAATATAGTCATATGATCTGTGACTGTCTGAGTATGGAGCTACAGATCACAAAGAGGCAAGAGGACACATAGGAAGGTGATGGACATGTTTATATTGTGTTGATGGTTTAATGTGTGTATGAACTTTTATAAACTCATCAAAGTGTACACTTTGAATCTATCTAGTTTATTAAATGTTGATTATTTCTTTAATGCAGCTATTAAAAGTGTCTGCTTAGTATATTCACCAGAAAGAGTAATGGAAAGAAAGAAAGACAGGAGAGAGAAAGGCAGGTCAGGGAAGGGGGCGGGTGGGGGTGGTGGAGATAGAAAGGTAATAAACATAAAAAAAGTATTTGGAGAAACAGAAATACTCAAACTCCTGGTGGAAGTTTAACTGGGGCATTTCCGAAGTTTAACTTTGGAAAATGCAAACTTGAGATGACCCTATATCCAACATTAACCAGAACTTCAAAATCAACATCAAATATATCCACAAGACACTAATTTATGGAAAAAAAAAAACTATAAATAAATTGCAGAAAGATCAGTAGAGTAGAGGGAGAGGAGCAGGAAAAGGGAGGAGGGGGATGTTCTGGGGACTGAATTAGATCAAATTATATTCCATGCTTTTGTAATATTTTAAAATGCATGCTAATGTTATATATCACTAAATAGAATCAATAAAATCTTAAAAAATAAAGTAAATAAAATAAAAGGATTTAGTGACTTTGAGGTAAAAAAAATAATTGCCAGATTTAAAAAATTATTTTAGTAGTCTATAACATTTATATAAAATATTCACTGAATACACTTGCCAGAATTGCTTAAAGTAACCTATCACTACACCCGCCCCCATCAAAAGAAAAAAGACAAAACAAAACAAATTAAAAAACCAGCTGTGCTTGGGGCAAATGGAATGTTAAATAACACTGTTGGAGATTAAATTGGTTACTAAAGCAGAAGATAGGCATGCTCCAGAAAACTGTGCACTGTTTACTAAAGGACCTGTAGAAGAGGGTCCAAAGTGCACTATTTTTAGTAAACACCGCCCAGAGTATATAGGTGTTCTTAACAGTAGATTGGATTAATAAATTGTCCATCCTAATACTGTAGGGATATTAAGTAGTACTTAAAATACTGTCCAACAGGAATGGATCTCACAAGCATAATGTCGATCAAATACAAATTCAGACGCATTCATGTTGTATGATTTTTCTGGACAGCTCAAAAGCAGGCAATCCTCATCTGTTCTGTTAGAACTCAGGAAGGATTATCTTTGATGCAGGGTAGTGACTGTGAGTTGTCGGGAGGGATTCTTCCGGAACCACAGCAATCTACTATTATCTGGGATATCCAGTTTGTGGAAATCCACTGTGATTAATTCTTTCAATGTGCACCCTTTTCTGTATATCTAATATGACCAAATAAAACCTTTTCAAAGAACCTAAAACCTCTACCAAAATAAAAATCTATTGAGGCCATAAATAAGACATAAATATAAAATGATGGTTTGGATAGTATAACTTAAAAATGCAAAACTGTGACTTCTGATTAGCAGAATAATTAAAACTACATCTGAAAGAATAAATGACTATTTATATTAATGAAAACTTTTTGATAGAAAACTGTATGATGTGCTGCTTTCATATTATTTACTCTTCATTCACTTTATTTCATTCCTATAATGCAAAATGAAATGAATTTTAAACTTGAAAAATAAATGAACATTAGGTATAGTAAACAGAAATGGAAGTGTTTTTAATCTCATCTCCAGCAAGTTGATGCATGTGTAAATCTTCATATAGTTGGTGACGTGTGAAGTTTTGAATGGAGGCTATAAGGGAAGTTTTCATATTCTATTCTACACTCTTTACAACTGAAAGGTGACTATTTTCTATTTTCTAATGTTTTAGTTTTGAACTGTGGCAGCAAATTGCAATATTTAATAAGAACCTTTCTTATTAGGGACTGAATCATGGATCTTTCTAGCAACCTATAGAAGGTATGATTATCAGAATGGTGAGAGAAATCATAACTCACACATGGTTTGAATTAAGCCTACTTTAAGGAGTTTTCTCTACCAAAGTTGATAAGAAATTTAGTTTTCCATAATGATTTATTATTATCTAATAAATGTGCTCATTGTGAAAATTAGAAGAAAATATTTGAGTGAAATTTAGAAATACCATAAACTATTAAAACATGAAAAATGTGTGTGATAGTCCTTATCCTTTAGGAATATTTTCTTTTGTTTCAAATTTTAAAAAGTATGTGGTTTAAAGGATGTCATGGTCGTAGGAATCAAGCAGTGAAATACACATGAAGACTTCTCTCTCTCAAACAGAACTCTGTTCAAGCACAATCTTGCCATAGATTCCACAAGAGCATATAAGAACAAGGTAGACTTAGGATATTGTTTGGTTTCATAGAGCTTCATATTTATATCTTATTAAGAAGTGAAAATGTATGTGTTTGCAGTTTTAGGGAAAACTTTTTTGACGTCATAGGATTTCTTGGATAATAGCTGTCTGGAGTAGACTGTATAAAGTAACTATAGGCCGGAAACAAGTTACACTTTTTAAAGTCGGATAAGCATGGATAATGTAGGTCAGGTATATATAGCAGAAAACATTCTATCTGTTTAATATTCCATAAATATTTAAAGCATATAAACTGCATGGAACAGGATAAATTATTTAGTAGAATATATTGAAATAAGATTAAGAACTTGGATATTAGGAAACTGAAAACTTAGATATGTCAGGACTCTCTTTGATTAGATTTCAGAATAACTGAATAGGACCCAGTCCTATGTCTAGTCTTTTATAACCAATTTGGGAATAACAGTCTTAGTGAGACATTTGGAATAATGTGAGGCCTAGTTTGCCTATGATCCATAATAGTAATAATAACACCAGAGTTATGAATGTCACCCAACAAGTCAAGCTCCACCTCCCCATCTTGTTTCAATTTCTTACATGTGTACACAGTTAGTTAATGAAGTAATAAACAAATAGATATTCAGTTTTCAAATTTGGCTTCTTAAAGATATAATCATTTGGTGCTATGCTTCCATTTCTTCTTCCTTGGCTTTGGAAGGTTTTGAATTATGAATTTAATTTCTTTTATGAATATACAGTTATTTAGATTTTCCTTATATTCTTGTGTGGATTTTGCTAATTTTTCTCTTTCATGGAATAGGTTCATTTCATCTAAGTTATTAAATTTGTGGGCATAGAGTTGTTTGTAGTATCCTTTTTAAATAATATGCTTTCTTTTTTTTTTTTTTCCGGTGCTGGGGATCGAACCCAGGGCCTTGTGCTTGCAAGGCAAGCACTCTACCGGCTGAGCTATCTCCCCAGCCCAAAAAAATATACTTTTAAAAATACTATTCTTTGTTGTAGATGGACAAATACCTTTAATTTATTTATTTTTTAATGTAGTGCTGAGGATTGAACCCAGTGCTTCACACATAGTAGGCAAGTGCTCTACCACTGAGCTATGATCCCAGCCCTAAAAATATACTTTTAATGTTCATGGGATCAATAATGATTATTCCTCTTTCATTTCTGACATCACCAATCTGTTTCTTCTTTCTTTTTTATTCTTCATAAGACTAGGAGAAGATTTATGAATTTTATTCATTTTTTCAAAGAACAACTTTTGGTTTCATTGATTTTTCTTTGTTTTCTACTTTTCAATGCCATTAATTTCAACTCTTTTCTACTTGCTTTCAAAATAATTTGTTCTTTCCCTACAGTAAGACAAAGCTTAGGTTTTTAAGATTTTCAATTTTACTTCACTTTATTATTTAAATTTAAAGTTATAAATGTGCTTCTAAGTGTTTCTTTCTTGATATCCCGCAAATTTGAAAAACCTCTATTATAATTTTCATTTGTCAAAATAGTTTAAAGTCTCTTTTGAAATGTCTTCTTTAATTTATGTATTATTTAGAAGTGCATAGCTTAATTTTGAAATATCTGATATTTTTCAGCTATCTTTATGCTGTCTACTTTTTACATTAAATTCCTTAACAAAGGTGCCAAAAACATACATTGGAGGAAAGATAGCCTCTTCAACAAATGGTGCTGGAAAAACTGGAAATCCATATGCAGCAAAATGAAATGAAATCCCTATCTCTCACCCTGCACAAAACTCAACTCAAAATGGATTAAGGACCTAGGAGTTATATCAGAGACCCTGCACCAAATCTTTATCATGTCTTTACCAAATCTTTACCAGACTTCCTTAACAAGACTCCAAAAGCACAAGAAATAAAAGCAGGAGTCAATAAATGGGATGGATTCAAACTAAAAAGCTTTTTCTCAGCAAAGGAAACAATCAACAATGTGAAGAAAGAGGCTACAGAGTGGGAGAAAATCTTTACCACACGCCCTTCAGATAGAGCACTAATCTCCAGAATATATAAAGAACTCAAAAAACTCTACACCAGAGATGTATTAACCCAATCAATAAATGGGCTAAGGAACTGAGCAGACACTTCACAGAAGAAGATATACAAGTGGTCAACAGATATACGAAAAATGTTCAACATCTCTAGTAATAAGAGAAATGCAAATCAAAACTACCGTAAGATTTTATCTCACCCCATTAAGAATGACTGTTATCAAGAATACAAGCAACAATAGGTTTGTTGGTGAGGATGTGACGAAAAAGGTACACTCATACATTTGCTGTTGGTGTTGCAAATTGGTGCAGCCACTCTGGAAAGCAGTATGGAGATTCCTCAGAACACTTGGAATGGGCCCACCATTTGACCCAGCTATCCCACTCTTTGGCCTATACTCAAAGGACTTGAAATCAGCATACTACAGTGATTCAATCACATCAATGGTTACAGCAACTCAATTCACAATAGCTAGATTGTGGAATGAACCTAGGTGCCCTTCAATAGATGAATGGATAAAGAAACTGTGGTTTATATACACAATGGAAAATTACTCAGCCATAAAGAAGAATTAAATTATGGCATTTGCAGGTAAATGGATGAAGTTGGAGAATATCATGCTAAGTGAGATAAGCCAATCCCAAAATACCAAAGGCTGAATGTTTTCTCTCATAAGTGGATGATAAAACATAATGGGGGGAAGGGGGAAAAGGGAGAATGAAGGAACAATGGATTGTGTAGAGGGAAATGACGGTTGGGGAGCATATTGGGGGAAAGAAAGATAATGGAATGAGACAAACATCATTACCCTATGTACATGTATGCTTACACAAATATTGTGACTTTACATCATGTATACCCAGAGAAATGAAAAGTTACACCTCATTTGTGTACAGTGAATTAAAAAAAAATAAAATGTGCTGGTGATATAGCCCATTACGTAGAGTGCCTGCCTCCCATGCTCGAGGCCCGGGTTCGAATCCCAGCACTGTGGGATTGCAGAAATAAAAAAAATTAAATTAAAAAAATTTCTTAACATATTGCTTATGGTTATTTTAAACACACAGAGATACAGCTCAGGTGGTTTTGTTTCTGAACTTCAAATTCCAAGATATTTGATGTTTCATGATATAGAGTATCAAAGAAAACCCTAGAATACCACATCTAGTTTCTTGTCATCTCTGTCATGGTAGCAGGAATGCAACAAGGACGTGTAATCATGTGAATGAGGAGTGGGGAGAGAATTTTGTCTGATTCTCTTTGTCTGGGTTCATTTGTATCTTCCTTCTGTGGTACATTCAGTTTCTGTGTACCTACATCATTCAGAACACCAGAAGTTCAATGAAAGATATTGATATATTTTCTCTACTGGAAGTCAATTTCCTGGAACACATTATATTAATTAAAAGTGAATAACAGCCAGGAGTAGTGGTGCACACCTGGAATTCCAGACATTTGGAGGCTAAGGCAGGAGGATAATAAGTTTGAGGTCAGCTTCAGCAACTTAGTGAGGCCCTAAGTAACTTGGCAAGAACTTGTCTTAAAATAAATAAATAAATGAATAAATAAATAAATAAATAAATAAATAAATAAAAAGACTGGGGATGTGGTTCAGTGATTAAGTGCCCCTGGATTGAATCCCTGGTATCAAAAAGAAAAAAAAAAAAAAAACCCACAAAAAAACCCCACATACTTGATTTTATGTTCCTTGATTATTTTAATATTAAAAGTTAAATTGTTCCTATCTTTTGTTCTTTGTCACATAATGTACAGATACTTCATTTATTCCCAAACTTCGAGACTCTGGTCCCTAAAATTTTTGCAGGTTTAATTTAGATCTTTGGATTTCTTTTTCACTTTTGTACTACTTTCTTTTTAATCAGACTCTTAATAGTTTTATGGAAATATAATTGATACATGAGAGCTATACATATTAAATGCATATGATTTAATTGTTAGGCTTCAACATGTTTAGGTATCTATGAAATTAAAACTAGAGTCAATATATGGAATATATTTACCTCCTCCTCAGTTGGTTCTAGACCACTTTTGTCAGATTAGCCACTAAGTATTTCATGGTTTGATATTTAAACCACTGTTAAATATTTAATATTTCAATAGCCTTTATGATGCTGTTTAAATGGCATTTTTAAAGTTTCAATTTCTAATTTTCATTGACAAAAGACAGGTTTCTTTTTTTCTTTCACTTGCTGAGTAGACCCTCCTGAATATTGATGAATAAAAGTGGCATCTGGAAACATTCCGATTTTTGTCTTGACCTTATGTGGAAAGCATTCAGAATTTCATCATTCTGATGTTAGTTTTATTTGTGAACACTCTTTATCAAATCTAGTGTTCTTTTTTTTGTTCCCAGATTATAGTAAGAATGCAATATCAAGAATATCATGAATGAATGCTGCATTCACTCAGAATTTTTTTTATAAACATTACAAAATTTAGAGCATTTACCTTTAATGTAGCTACCTATAGATATAGGTCTATCATTTTACTTATTATTGACAATTTATAGCTTATTTCTTCATCCCATTTTCCTTTCTTTTTTATTTTATAATTTTTATGATTTTATTTCCTAACTTTCCTGTGTTTACTATCATACTTTATTTTGCTATTTTAGAGACTGTTCTAGTATTTATAATATGTATTTTAACTTAAAACTACTTTAAAGTGATTTTGTGTTACTTCATGAAGACAGAAGAAACCTGCAATTTTGTGTTTCATTTCTCTTTGCTCACATTTTATACTGAGGTATATTACAGTGACATGTATTGTTTTCATGCATTTTATCTTTTACATGTCTGTAATTTACATGATATATTGGTAGTTTTATTAAACTAATATGTTTCTAAGAACTTTTTAACTTTTAGAATAGTTTTTTGTTTTTGTTTCTAGCAACTGAACTCACGGCCTTGCACATGTTAAATACTCCTATCATCAAGCTTCATACCTACGACAGTAATAGACTTACAGAGGAATTTGCATTAAAAAAATTGAGACAATAGTAAAAAGAAGTCTTGTGCACCAAACACATACTTTCCTTTCTTATTAACTTCTTACATCAGTATGATATATTTGTTACAAGTCCATATGTTTTTCAGATTTCCTCAATCTTTACCTAGTGGCTTTCTGTTACAGGAAACCACACACACTACCAGTGTTTTATCAATGTTTATCAATGTTTATCAATGTTGTCTTGTCTTTTGAGCATTTCCTTATTTTCTATCACTATTAGATGATCCAGGCTCATCTTGTATACTTTTTGCCTCTATTCAGCCCTATATTCAACCATTTTTTCTATGACTCCTGTTCATTTTTTGTTTGTTTGTGAATGGTAGCAAAAACCAAGAGCTGAGTGGTGCTAGGTTATTGCTTCTAGGTCCTCTCAGTTGAAACTAATGTGTGAAGATTAATCTGCATAATATACATATTTATAAATATTTCTATATGTAAATATCTGTGTCTATATTAACATGCATTCTCACTGATGTCTTCAATCTAATCCATAACCACATGAATCATTCTAGCCTCCTTCTCTTGGTAACCTTTAAATTTCCACTCCAAGTAAAAGGAAACTTGTGTTCTCTGTGTTCAGTTCCAGTGCACTTATACAGTGGCATCAGAATTATTGTCCTATAACTGAGAAGAAAATAACTTTATTGACTAGAGGACAGGGCTGTGTGAATGCACTTTTGACTTTTGTCTTACAATCTCCATTTATTTCCAGTTATTTTGGTTAGCACCTTATTCTCACCTCTTGAGTGAGGTTGTTTCAAACAATTGTAATTCAGTTAAATTTGTTCAGATAGTCTATTTTTTCCAGAAATCTTCTGTCTTAATAAATTATTTTTAAAAACTTGCATATATTTTGGCACAATGTTTGTGTTTTAAAGTTATACAGTTTTGCATATTCAGTTAATTTTTTTTAATATTTGAAATTATAATAATGGCTTTAATGTCCCTGCTTGCAAACTCTAATATTTATTTAGATCTTACTCTGTTTAGGTAATTTAATTTCTTCCTTTTATAGAGCACTTTTTCCTTCTTTGTATTTGTGGTAATTTTTGATTGCTTCCTAAACAATTAAAAATTTTTTGTAGATTTTCTTTTCTTTCCTTCCTTCCTCTTTTCTATTTTTCACATTCTTGAGCTGTTCCAGGATATATTTAATTACTTGGAAACAGCTTAATCCCTTCAGGGCTTCCTTTTAAGCCTTCTTAGTTGAGACCAGTGTTTTGTTAAATTATTTTAACTACTGAGGTAACCCTCTCAGTAGTTTACCTCTGTTCTGAGAATTATGAGATTTTCTGTTCTGAAGGAAACAGGCACTGTTTCCAGCCCTGTGTGAGTAACAGGTGATTTTCCTTCTAATCCTGCCCTGGGGTTCATTCCTGTAGTCTTCTCACATGCATGTGTTGATCAACAACCTGCTGAATGCTCAAGGAAGACCCTCTCTGGGTCTCCAAAGTTCTGGGTTTGCAGCTCTCTTCTCTCTGCTTCTCCATTCCTTGAACATCTGATGGCTAGGTCTTCTCGTACTGTAAATTCAGTGTCTTCAACTGAAGAGAATCCAGCAGACTCGCCTGGATTTTCCTTTTATGCCCCACTGCCAAGAAATTCTTTCATGGTGATAAATGGGCAATTATAGGTCTCGCTTTGTGTGTCCTCTCTGTCTCAGGGATCTCTGTCTTTTGTTGTATGAGTCCTTTGTCCTAAAGACAACTGCTTCACATATTTTGTTCAATCTGTGTTATTTCAAGTGTTAAGGGTAAATCCAGTCCCAGTTACTCAATCCTGAAGTCACAGTCCTGGAGCCAAAGTTTACCTGCTAGTCATTAACCAGGACTTTTTCCTTCTCAAGTCCTGAAATTGTTATATACCTAAACTTTCATTAGTATCAGGTGAAAATAGTCGATTATGAAGCTTGAATTCTGACATTAGTCATCTTTAAGTTCAAAAGGCTTCATGGAATTTCTGGATCACATCTCTACCCTGTGTTTGTATCTTTCTTACTTACTTTTTATTTCCTTTATTTTTGTTCCTTTTTTCATCTTTTTCTAAGACCTTGATGATCCCAGTGTCTTCACCCTAGATATGTTTATCTTCTGGTATCTTATGGAGACATAATTATATTTCCAAAATATTTGCTTCTTCTATGATCAAAATTAGCTTCCCAGAATTTTTGATTCACCTGATATTTGAGAAATAAGTTGTTCTGATGTTTCATTTGATTTCTTCTATCATGGCAGTTTAGTCCCTTTGTTTTCAAATTTATTGAGAGATTTAAGTCCATTTGGCAGTTTGCATTTAATTTCAAGATAAGATAGATACATCTACAACTCAAACTAACCTGGACCAGTTATAAAATACATGGTAGAAATCATCTTTGACAGTGAAATAGTTAAGAGATTTTGACTAGCAATAATAGTTTGAACTTGCTAAGAAGGATTAAAGTTTTTATTTTTGGTAACTGAGTGATATTAATATCATAATGTCTTCACACAAAAGTACTGCTTAGAAATAAAGCTGAGAGGGTCATGTGAGTTCTCAAGTTGCCACAACTCATATTTGTTGGGTATTTTCCTTTTTTTTTTTAATTCCTTAGAACATAACCCCTTACATAAAGGTGTAGAATGACTCTACTATTAATCTCATTAATTCTTTGTAAATAGAAAGAAAGATTTCCTGATTTTTCTTACTTGATTTCATTGTTTGTTTGGCTTTGCCTAGCTAAAACAAACCAAAAGAAAAAAAGAACTTGATTAATTCTCAATTATTGTCTGATTTGTGCTGCACTATTATTTAATACTTTCTTAATATTATAATAAGCTTCAACTTCAAGTTTTTAGTTAAGATCCAGTAAGACAGAATAAAAGAAGACTTCTTTTGTTTTTCCTTTCTTATAAACTTAGCTTAGAAATTTTTTATTGTTATCTTTTTTGATGTTACATCAAAAAGCCTCATTTCAATGGTTGTGAGTAGAATTAAAATAACCACTCTAAATAAGTATTAGTTAGGGTTAGAACATTATTCTTGAAGTATTTTAACCTTGTGAATGAAAGTAGCTTGAAAATTTCCTTTAAATGATAAACAATAGTGAAAACGAAGGCAATTCACTAACACTCGTTTGTCTGCTGTGGTTCTCTGTAACTGGGTCTTACAGAATTTATAAACACTAAAATATGATGTTATACCTGAGAAAAAATATGCCAGCAATTACTGGATGGTCCATTTGGGATACAATGTTAATAAAAGGAAAAAAAATCTGTACAGACTAAGCATTAATCCAGACACTTCACTAGATCTTACTTAATCTATCCAAAACTTTGAACATAACGAAATCTGTTTTCTGATTCTTGTGTTGCTCTAAGAATATGAAATGTTTCATTTGATTAGCATTTCCACATTTTCATTAAAACTTCAGGATTTTTTTTTTCAGAGAATAACAAAGACAACAAAAGAGTTCTTTTTGATGTTTGGGAGGCAGTAGAATATTAAACAGATAGGAAAGAAACTTAAAGTCTCTCTCATTAGGAGCTCTGAAATTATTTTGCAGACTCCATTCATTTGACTTTTTACAAGTAATCCTACATGCATTTTCAAGTTTTGTTGTAGCAACCCTTAAGAATAATATGAACTCCAAGGGATTTCAGACAGAAAGGACTTGTAATGAAGATGTAACCTAAGACAAGTAAGGCTGTTTCGCTTTTTCTTTGTCATCTCTAATAAAGTGGAAATTAGAGCAAGAATATGGATGGCTCTGAGCCCTGAAGAAAGCTTAAATTTTTAAAAACTGATCTTTATTTGGTCTCATTGCATCTGTCCTCCGTATCAAAGTCCTTCCCTGGCGATTCATCTACCTCTGAAACTATCCCTTGCTTCTTATCAGTTTCTTTTCTTATCACTATCTTTTAAAAATGTGTATCTTCCAGAAGTGTCATTTTTCCAATCTTGTTTCTCTGGGTAATCTCTACTTCAGGTTTTCATCCATTTCCACCTCTTCACGTATTGATTCCAAATTGTTTGATTATTATGTCCCAGAAAAAATGCCAAGTGCTAGGAATATAGATTTAACATTCTGGTTCATCCCTTTATTTAATGCTTAATAAGATGCCTAATGCTCCCATTCCAAATATCATGGGGAGTCCAGCAGTCTGCCTTGGGCGCTTCTTTACTTGTGTTTGTCTTACTTGCAGTCCTGCTTCAACTGACCTTTTAATGTCCAGTTCCTTCCTTCAGCTAATGTTTCCTTTCCATGTGGCTTCACCCTGTGCTTGGCTGCTGCCCTCCTTTTTGGTTTGCTCAGGCACCTTTGACAACATGTCCGATGCATGAGACAGCTTTTTATGGAAAACGAAAAGATAAATGAGAAAGACTAGAGTCCCATATGGATTGGGAAATTATTTAAGATTCTTATTAAATTGAAAACTTAACGAAATGGTGAAAGGTAAATGAAATTTCCACAGTATACAAACTGAACTTGCAAATCAAAATTGCTTTGAATCTTTTGTTCCCTGTAGGTACAGCAAATTGTGTGGGTCTGACAGAAAGTGGGGTGACATGCTTTCCCCTCCTTACTCTGAAGCTTCAGTAGCCATGATCCCTGGTTGCCACCAACTAGAGAATTAGGCGCCTCTCCCTCTTCAATGTAACCTGAACATTATTCCTCTAATTGCACCCTAGGAGTATCTGTGAATTCATTTGGAGACTATAGCCTCCACAAAGCAAAGCGGTAGGAACTAAGAGAGAACTAGTTGCAGTTATATGCACTATATCCTAAAAGAAATATTGTTAGTTAGAAAAAGTGTTCAAAGTAGAAGACGGAGAAGAACACCTACATGGGTCAATTTATAATATGTAATGTATATTAAAAGTAATATCCCCATAATACAGATGCCTTTCTCATATGCATATTATATATAATAGTAGTATATACAGTTTTTATATGTAAATATTTCTTGCAGTGTATTAAAAAAACAGATGCTGGAATGCAAGAGGATTTCACCTCAGATCATTTGAAGTCAAATAGTTCAGACTATTATTGCAGTCAAGTGTGCATCTCCCACACTATTACTCTACCCGAGTTCCAGACCTGCCTTCATTTTCTTCTGGAATCATGTGTTAGTAGAGCAAAGGCAACATATCCAGAATTGAGTTGCCTCAGCCCCAATCTGTTATGTTCTTGTAGTTCTTATTTTTGATATTTTTACTAATGACATCCTTTAGCCATTTGGATCTGTATGCCCTTCCTCCCCATTGCCTTCATATCCAGAATTTTCCCTTCCTGAACCTTTTAAATCTGTATTCATAAAAATGTTCCAATTCATACTCTCTCTGGCATTCCAACTGTTACACCCTTGCCATACTAATTCTGTTTCTTGTTATAGCCCATGGAGGCTATTAATAAACTTGTAACTATTTGGCATGTCTCTAATCCCTTCCTTTAAGAATTTAAGATTCTAAGGGAAAGTTAAGAATCATGCTCTTCTCTTGAATAAAATTCTTCAAGATTTTCTTCTCTCACTCTGAGTAAGGTTTTCATTTCTCTCTTCATATCTTTACTGATGCCACTCTTGAACTTACTTTTATTTTTTATACAACTACATGAGGGTGGATGGCAACCTTTTTGCTGATTTATTAATTAACATATTTCTTTGCTACTAGACTCAACCAATCAATTCCCTATTCATGATTTTGCTCATCCAGCCTCTTCTGGAATTCTACTCCCTATTCTACTCATCTACACATGTTCAAATACATGTAATTCTTCAAATCTTAAATCACATAACACCTCTTCCGAGAAATCTACCAGGACTCATCTTTCTTTTCTAGAATTCATTTAAAATTTTTATCTATACTTATTCTCTATTTTATGATAAATATTTGTCATTTCATTCTTCCCCTGACTCTGAGCAGGAAAAGTGCATACATATAATCATTTCCAATATATATTTGTTAAATGAAAGAAACATTACAAAAGTGACAAATACTAAAGATAGGGAAATGATCAGGTGGGTAATTCTTAATGTAGTACAATTATTATTTTCATGGTTTTGTCATTGAAAGCATTTCTTTATTAATCAGGGCAGTCTAGATTATGCAGCAGTAACAAATTGTCCTAAATCTTACTGGTTTAACCTATCAAAGGATTATATTTTGCTGGTATCACATATGGGGTATCAAGGGAATCTGTACCACATTGCTATTTAGGGCACTGGGTCATTGGAGGCTCGATATCTGATTACATTCACAAAAAAATAATGTAGAAAAATACTCATTACTTTTCATTCCTGTTATCCATGATTCTGCTCAGAAGTGACATACATACGTTCTGCTCATAGTCCATTGACCAGAATTACATACAAAGCACCCCCCACCAAGAGGTGACCGGGAGAATTAGGAAGCACTTGAACCACCCTGTCAGATTAATTAGCACTTACTTTTGGATGGAAAACATGCCTTGTGTTTCCAGATAGAAAATATTTATTACACTATTAAACCTAAAAATGTTTATAAAATGAATTACATATTTTGAAAGTAATAAATTTTTTATACATAGAAATAATTATGCAGTAACATTTCAGACAGTTCAATAGTATCTCCTTGTTAAAGAATCTGAACAACAAAACATACAAAATTAAAATTGAATGATTTCTCAGTTTTCCATCAGTTTGAACTGTGTCTTCTCATTATTTTCTTAGTTTTCCTTTTATTTTAACACAGATATTACTTTTATTTATACCCACAGATAAATGAAACTCTAAGATTGTAATATTTCCTTTGTTTAATAATAACAATATTTATTAAATGTTTGTGAATTAATAAGTAGGAATTCATTATTGTACCCTAGAAACGTGCTTTATGTATATAATAATCTCTTAATATTTCAGAATATTCCTCTTTGGTAGGTAAATTATTAATATTATTTTATATGTAAGAGAATTGAAGCTAGAATGGGTTGATAATTTTCCAAAATTATTACAGTGCAAGTTAAAACTAGAAGTTGATTCTCATTATTTAGGACTCTGGTCTCTAAACTATACTGAGGTTTTAAGTAAAATTCCTCTAAAGGTACCAACTAAAGGTCCTTAGTGTGGTTCTTAACTTCCAGAATTTTATGTAGCATATTTGATTTTAAAGACCATCAGTGGTTGCTTAGTTTCAGAACTTAAGTATAAAATGAGAAGGAAGATCTAAGGGCCTTCCATTTAAGAACTCATTCATTTGATGAGTCCCAAAAGTAATTGAAAAGTTTTAATTTATCGACTTTCAGAAGTGACTGGGGATGTATTCATGTGGGAAAGGCCTTATGAGGAGCTCCTCCCAACGACCTGATATTAAACACTTCACATTACTGCAAATGTTTCAGACAACACTATTCTAGCACTCAGCTTTTGGTTTCTCTAGATGATATTTGGTGTTTTGACAGTTGTCCAAGAAAGAGAACTATGAGCTTCTTAACAACTAACAATGGGAAAAAGGTGGCAATGGGATGAGGACAGAGAAAAAAATGATGTGAACTTGAGAGAGAATTAAAGAATTTAGTATTGCATTTGTGGAATATTTTTCTTGATTAGAAAACTACTTTTAGCGTTTTAAGAAGAGGAGACACATACCTGTAGAGACTTTGTTTCTTGATTGAAAGAATGGAGGGCCATCTATTATGTAGTATTAAAGAAAAATCTGTATTTCAGTGAAGTATTCTTGGGTTCATTTTGCGTTAAATGGTGTATTCAATTTATTTTTCTCTATTTAACCAAACTTCTTTCTGCTTTTACCCTGAGTAACTATTTTGGCTTAGAAGCTATCTGTATTATGCCTTTTTCTGTATGTTTTAGGATGCTTAAAGTTAAAGAAAGAAATTCATTGATTGCTGGCGCTTATCTAAACGGCGCATATTGGCAACACAGATATTCCAAAAATACTGTTTGTTTTGAGCTCAGAATGAGGCCATGTAAGACAAGTAGTTTGAACAGCTTTATTCTTTCATCTTTAGACTGAGTCATATTGAGTCATATCTCATAGTTGAAGGAGACTGAATAAACAGAGCCTTTGTATGTTTGTATTAAAGTACTTAATATGATTGCTACATGTGTGTGATTATTGGAATTTAATATTCTGTACCTCAGTTTTTTGATGCTCTGAGTAACTTCATACTATAATGCTCTTATATAAATTGGTAGAATCAGTTAAACAGAGGCAGATCTTGGGCTTCAATATAAACACCTCTTAACAACTAAGAAAAAAATAAGATTTTTGAAATATTAAACAAAAATGTATTAATCAGGTTTCTAAGATATGATAATTTCATTTTGAAATGGATTTACTTGGCATCTAATCCAGGAAATATCCCAGGTAACAGACCTTACAACATATGCAAAGGGCATGTTGGCTCAAAGTCGCAGTGATTATTTAGCCACAATGACTCCAGGGCTATAAACTTCTTAAGGGAAGAATTAATGATTTAATTTTCTTTTCAACATTTCAGGTTTTTTTTTTTTTAAACCAGAGATTGAACCCAGGGATGCATAACCACTAAGCCATATCCCTAACTCTTTTTATTTTTTTATTTTGAGACAGGGCCTCTCAGTGAGTTGCAGAAGCTGGCTTTGAACTTGCAATCCTATCTCAGCATTCCAAGCCACTGGCATTCCAGGGATTTTAAAGAGGAAGTTTTAGGACCTTAAAGTATGATTTCATGTTGGGCTTCATGAAATAGCAAAACTATACACACAATTTGGTAGGTTTTCAAATATTCAGTTGTAAGGGACAGGATGAAGTTTCAAAGCTTTTATCAGATTATCAAAAGGGCCTATTTGCACACAAATTTGAGAGTCACTGAAATAATGGTTTTTTTCTTTTGTTGCCAAATATAAGATAAACTGGAATAAATGACCTAAAAGTCAAATTGAGACACAAGGTCATGGCACACTATGTTTGGAAAAGACAACCTCAAGGACTATTTAATATAGGTAATGCTATGAATTTAAGGTCGACTAATATTTGGACAAATGAAATGGAGAAAGGGCAGACTGGATTGAAAGAAGTGTATGGATACATACAGGGTATGTTTGGGGGACAATGAATTTTTTGTTTGTACATTAAGTATGAGAAAGAATAGAGAGCTATGTACATTGGACAAAAGTTTAGATTCAGTTTCTTTTTTCGTTAAAGTCACTAATTCACATTCTTATAAAAAATATAACTAAATTTAACTATGGTGCCAATTCTTGGTCTTTCAAACTACGTAGGGAATATATCATCATAGATTAGGAAAAAATCTGAATAGAAATAAGGAGAATCACATTTATTCTTTTTATGACTACTTAGCATGTAATGTTTGTGAGCATCAAATAACTCACCTGTGAACCAAGGTTGATAACAGTATCGCTGTTTCCACATTACCCTGGGTTACTGTGGAGATCAAACTCAATTACATAATAGCACCTTTAAAATTTGTAATGTGATTTATGAGACTTTAAATAGCATATTCAAATTTATTTTACACAGTTTAATGCTACATTTGCTTTTGGAGAATTTTTTACATTTAGGAAGACTTAGTAGCATAGTCCCCCAAAGAATTCTGTACAAAACATTGCTGATATCTCAGAGAAGAAAAGCTATTTTCCCCAAATATTCTTACGTGTTTTATGTATGTGGCACTAAAAATATCCCTAAATTTTAACTGCAAGAATTGTGTATGAATGTAGACCTACCTTACATCATAAAGTGATATTGATTTATTTAAAATTAAAAATTATTATGACCACACATATACTCGTAAACTATAATGCTATCATTAAACAACATGGTTAATGGGCAGTTTTTAAAATGATGAATCACAGACATGGAAACTATGAAACTCATTTTTGTATTGAATTTCAGTTTATATCTTATATTTTGTTTCTTCATTTTCCAGAAATAATAGAAAGGCTTTTGAATGTGTTTATGATTATTAAACACATCAGCTCCCCCCTTTATAAACAGGGCCAACCCGTTTCATGTTCATATGTAGTGATCGGTTAGCATGTATATGAAAGCCTGTTCTTGAAAATGTTTTGGATGATTGAATGTGTCCACAGCATGTTGCAGAAGTGTGCTGGCCCTTTAATTCTCTGTTTCTGTTGTCATGGAAATAAGATTTTCAAGTAGGTTTGTCTGCTGTGCTTTGCTTTTTATAGACTCATTTCAAGTTGGTTTTGGACAAGCATCCTTATCCTTCAAATAAAAGCACTGATCTTTGCTTTACCTTCTTCTTCAGTGTTTTCCCAGTAGGATTTCTTAAAATCCTGGGGAGGACGGCAGTGTTAGAATTTTGAGGCACGTACATTGTATTACATACATAAATACACACACACACACACACACACACACACACACACACACACACTGCTACTGAGTCTAAAAGATTTTAAAAATTATTTTAATACAGGCTCCAATTCCAATTTCGAACCTTTCAAATTAATTATATTATCACGGTTGCAATTATATAAGAAAACATTTTGAAATATAAACAGAATCATTAACTACTGATGTTGTTTTCCTAAACTTGGTGTACGTTTTTCTTTGCGAATTAGCCATTACTTATGTCTACAATGCAGTTCTACAGAGAGATTAGTTGAATTAGACTCTGTTCCTAATTAGTTTGGATCTGAAACGTCCCCCAAAGCACATGTGTTAAAGTGCTACTGGGAGGTGGTGACGCCCTGAGAAGTGGGGCCTCCTGGGAAATCTTAGGTCACGGAGGTGATTATGGGATGGTGGTCTTTTCCTTTCTCTCTCTGCTTCTGGCCTCCATGAGATGAAGCGCCTGATCCACCCTGAGCTCCCAGCCATGCTGGGCTGCCTCAGTGGGCCCAAAGGTGATGGGGTTCAAATGTTTTCCCTGATAAGTGGATGATGATACATAATAGGTGTGAAGGGTGGGGGGTAAGAGAAGAATGGAGGAATTTTAGATTACATAAAGGGAAATGAGGGGAGGGAGGGCACAGGGGGAAGGAAAGATGATGGAATGAGACCAACATCATTACTCTTTGTACATGTATGATTACACCAATGGTGTGACTCTACATCGTGTGCGACCAGAGAAATGAAAAGTTGTACTCCATTTGTGTACAATGAATCAAAATGCATTCTTCTGTCATGTATAACTAAATAGAATAAACAATTAAAAAAAAAAAAAAAGACTATGGACTGTAGCCTCTGCAATTGTGAACCAAAGAAAAACTTTCACTCTAATAATATGGTTATCCTGGGTATTTGTTACAGTGGGGAAAGCTAACTAACAGAAATAATTCCTAGATTCCCAAATCAAGTACTTTCCTGAGAGTTAGAAATTATTTAGGTTTGGCTTATTGTTAGGTATGAGAAATTCTTTTTCTATCTATAATGAGTTGTAGCTATAAATATCTGCCAGTATCTAGCACCAAAGCTAACAAATTATTTTTCTTCCTGTTTTGTTGGAAATATATTTCTTCTTGATGAATTAGCCTGAAGAATCTCATTACTCAGGAATCCATTGTGATGTCTCTTACTTAAACATCAGTTACCTTTTCTTTCTCTTTAGGAGTTATCATTTTAATTGATAAAATTTTAATTTTACTTATGTCTTAAAAGATATTGCGGTAGACTAATATTAGCATTCTCCATTGAGTCTTCAGAAAAATATATGTATCTGTGGATGTAAATAAACATGAAGAAACTTTTTGGAATTACAAGAACAAGCTAAATGGGAATCAATGATGATTTTCAAGTGTTTTACTAAAAACCTGGTGTTCAATGCTAGTCTTCTCACCCATGTTTTTGATGATGTATCTAATTCTGTTCAACTTCTTTCCCAATTTTTAAAAAATGTTGTGTTTGTTTTCTTACTTGGGAATTGAAAGAATTCCCTGTATATTCAGAATACAACCTCATTATCAAATAATGCAAGCATTGTTCTCAGTCTATCAGTGTCTTGATTTCAGGTTTGTTTAACAAAGTCTTTCAAAAGGGAATGTTTTTGTCTTTGATTAAGTCAAAACTGTTTTCTCCTGGTTTGTCATTTACATTTTATTTTACTTATTCCTTATGTAAATGATTTTAAAATATTAGTAGAGAATAATATCTTCGTATTCTTTTCTTGCATGTGGATTATTAGTTAGTTAGAAATGCTTCTCTCATTCAGGCAACAAAGGAATTTATCTTTGTTTTAGTTCAGTACCCATTTAATTCTAATCATTTGTTTTCCTCTTATTTATCCAAAGACCATTCCAGTGTATAATGTGAAATTAATCTTTTTCAAAATGGCTGACTTGCACCAGTACCATCTATTTAGAAGTCTAGCTTGTTAAAAGAGGCTTTCCATATTTACTTGATCTTGAATAAACCTAAGTGAAAAATACTAGCATGAAGATCAAATTAAGATCACATATTAAGATAATGTTAACATCAAGTAAGATCAAATATTAAGATCAAGGTTAAGACTGAATTAAGATCAAATATTAAGATCAACATTAAGCTAGTGGAAAATGGCTTCTCAGATAACTGCTTCTTTTTATTGTTCCTGAAACCAGACCTATTGTCATATATAGATGCACATCTTTACTCATTGAAGCAACATATCCATTACTCACATAAAGTTTTCCTAAATATTCAAGAAGTGATAGGTTAAATGTGAAAGGGGAAGTAGTAACAAAGTTTAATTTTATTTTTCCATAATTGGTTTGCTTCATTAGAGTTGATTGCTGATTCTGTTGCGGGGAACTAGCATTTAGTGCAGTCTACTTTCCTTGTTTAAGGCAATGATTGTGATTTTATCTCTAATTTTATTTTTCCAAGGTAAATGGAAATATGAATTTTCATTTCCAAAGATAAAAAGCATTAGGAAAGGAGGAGATTTCTTCTGAATGGATTTTAGAGTGGGGGGAGCAGAGTGAAGGGGTCAGTTTTGAAAATGTTGATGTGAAACACGTATAGAAGGTTAATAGAGCTCTCTGATAGAAGTCTGGTGTTCAAGGACATTATTTCTTCAAATGCTAAGGACAACAAGTGTGGTAGCTCATAAAAGTCATTGCACTAGGCTACAAATTAATGTGTATCTGTGATTTCAAGGCCAAACAACCTTACTCTCTGAAGAAGCTGATGATGATGGTATGATGTTCTTTTCTATGTTTTTGTGGAGGAAATGGAATAATTTCACATTGAATTGTAGGTTAAAAACTGGGTTTTTGTTTTGTTTTGTATTGTTCCCTCAATCCCTTTTCTTGAAAAACACAAACAGAACATGATGTAAGTCATTTCTGGAAGTCTGTGTATGGTTTAGCAAACCATACACTAAACCAAGCACTTATTGAGTGCTACTCTTTTACTAGAGGTTTTGCAGAGTGCTTTGTACAATCAAAACACACAAGACTGGCATTTCATCTTGGACTGGTGTTCAAGAGTAGGTTTTATCTAGCAGCTGTACTGTTACTATGTGTTGGTTATAAGTTGATTAGCTACTCTTTTTACTCTTGCATACTTTTGTACTTTAGAAAAGTTCTTAAATTGAAAATGCATGGTAGAGATTTCTGAGTTTTTAATGTAGCCCAAAATGCAGATACAATCACAAATGATTATCTAATACATGCTAAATAAAATAATTGAGTGTTAACTGGGTACAGTGGCAGCAGCTGTCCCAGCTGTGTAGGAGGCTGAGGCAGAGATTATTTGAGCCTTGGGGCTCAAGACCAGCCTGGGCAACATGATGAAACTTTGCCTAAGAAAAGAAACAAACAAACAAACAAAAAACCAAAAACAAAACAAAATTAAATAAATTAAGTGCTATGTGTGGTAGAGAAAAGCTTATTCTTATTTCTTCAGACAAGCTCTTCTCTTGTCTCTGTTTCTTTTGATTGTAGCTCATTTTCAGTGATCAGGCTGAAAGCCACGATGTCATTCTTACTTCTCTTTCTCATACACCTCACAGGCCAGCTCTTAAAAATTCTGTCAGTGTGACTGCTAGAATTTTAATGTGATTTGTCCCCAAAATGTTCACATGCTGAAAACATGGTTCCCAATTTGACAGTATTAAGAGATCATGGAACCTTTAAGACATGGAGCCTAGTGAGAGGGCATTAGTTTATTACCATTCCCCTTGGGAGGATTAACACATGTCTCTTGGAGTGAGTCCTCTTGACACTATTTTGTTATAAAAAAGAAGAAGGCTGGCCCCTGGAGGTTTTTGGCTTCCTGTCTCACCATGCCAGTTCTCCTACTCACACTTGCTCCCATCATTAGGCCTTCTGCCTTGTTTTGATATAGGCCGAAGTTTCTCATTGAAACTAGCAGATATAGCTGCCATGTTCCTGGACCTCCCAAACTGTGAGTTCTATGAACCTCTTTTCTTTATAAAGTACCCACTCTCAAGTATTTTGTTATAGTAACAGAAAAGAGACAAATATAATAACCTTTAAGATATTACCAGAATTTGACTCTCTCACTAACCACACACTCTTTTGGTTTGTTCCATTATCATATCTCTTCTGGTTATCATAGTAGGTCTCTAATATTTCTCCCCCATTTTGCTTTTGTTTCTTGCAGTCTACTCTCAACATAGTAGCTTGGTTTATTAGTTTCCTATTGTGGTTGTAACAAATTACCACCAATTTGCTAGGTTAAAAAAATGCAAATTTATTATAGTTATGGTGGCCAGAAGTCTGCAATGGGTATATCACTGGGCTAAAATCAAGGTATAGACGTATTGACAGGATGTTTCCATCTGGAGGCTCTAGGAAAGAATCTGTTGCCTTACTTTTTCAGCTTTCTAAAGTTTACTTGTATTCCTGGTTTATGGGTCCCTCATTAATCTTTAAAGCTAACTGTTTAATCACACCCCTGCCACCATCCATCTTTCTTACCTCTACCTCTATTGTCATACGTCCATTTCTGACCCCTATTCCCCTGTCTTCTTGTACTTTGGACTTACCTTGATGATCAAGGTAATTTTTCCATCAAGGTAATTTTTCCCCATTAACTGGGGGCTGGGGTTGTGACTCAGAGGTAGAGTGCTTGCCTAGCAGGTGTGAGGCACTGGGTTCAATTCTCAGTATAAATAATGAGTAAAATAAAGGTCTAACAACATCTAAACAATATTTTTAAAAAAGATACTTTAATTGAATTATGTCTGGAAAATCTCTTTAGCTATGTGAATGAATATATTCACAAATTCTGGAGATTGGGACATGGACATCTTGGAGGAGCTGTTATTATTTCTACTATGCCTGGGGATCTTGTTTGAAGTAGCTAAGATAACATATCTCCTCATGTTAAAATTCTTTAGTACTTCTAATCTTATTTTCAATAAGAGCCAAAAGCCATATGTGATATGCTTCACAATTTCATATCTTACTCATGTACTTATGAGTATACTTATGAAGCTACGCTGATGTCCATGTGATTTCAAGGGTATGCTCCAGCACATTCCTGCCTTGAGAACTTTGCAAACCTCACATCCTCCTTTTCCACGTTTCGACATGGCTACCACCAGTACCTTCACCAAGTCTTTACTTAAACTCATGTTTTCAGCTCTCCCTTCTTTGGCCAGCCTGACTAAAGATGCGACACTTTCTCTTTTAAATTACATATTTCTCTTCTCTCCCTGCCTTTCTCCCTCTCTTTCTTGTATTTATCTCCTTAGAATTTACTACTGTGTATTCACCAATATGGTTTATTCGTTAGACCTTTTTCTTATGGGTGGTTTGAATGTAAGATCCAAGAAGGTAAAAATTTTGTCTTTTTTGTTTATTCTTCTTATTCTATTACCTAGAATTCTCTCGAGTCACAGACTTCAAAAGATGTTAGCTGAGTGGAAAAAATGAATAAAGAAAGGTGTCTAGGGAGCAAAGGAAAGTGAAACTGAGGCAGAAGGACAATGACGCTTGGTATATGTGAGACCTGGTTCCATGGTGAGGACAAGCACAGAGGGCGGGGGTGTTCAGGGAATATCAGTTATAGAGCATCTCATGGCCGAAAAAATCAGCTCTTCACCCAAGTGTCATATCCACTCACATAATATGGAGCTTCTGCAGGAAAGTGGCTGCCTATAGGAACCACGTCCCCAGACCCCAACAGTGAGGAGTCTAGCCAAGATTCTGTCCATGGACTCACAGACATCCCTGCGGGCCTGCCCTAGAAAACACTTCGTGTGTTCTTCCCCTTGTTGCTCTTTTCCTTTTTCTACTTTTTGAAGAGGATAACGAAAGAAATCACATGTTGAACATGGCAGAGTTAACTAGCCTGGATGCTGTGGCCCATGCGCACCCTTCCCAGTGATTCTGGAAGGCTAACGCAAGAAGATCACAAGTTCAAGGTCAGTCTCAGCAACTTAGGGAGACCTTACCTCAAAATAAAAAATAAGAAGGGGCTGGGGATGTAGGTTAGTGATGTGTCACTCCTGGGTTTAACTCCCAGCACTGCAAAAGTAAATAAATAATTTAATTAATTAACATTAATAATAATAATAGACAAAAAAAGGATGACAGTGCAAACATCAGTCTAAATTTCTGAATAACTACTAATAGAAAGGTGGTCCTGCCAAATATTCAACTTTGCTAATTCTGTAACAAAAGCAAGAGATCAGCTTCTATGATGTTTGATCCATTTTATATTTTTATGTTTTAGGATCTTTTTGTTGTAACAATTAGTTTATCCAAACTGATAAACATATTATGTAGGAATGGTACTCTACTGATACACAAATTTGTAAAATTAGTTGTAACTAAGCAATTTTGGAAAGTTAGTAAGATTAGGATGATTTCATATAACAAAATCAATAATCATAGAAAATTAAAAGGCACAGATAATCAGAAAGAAGATAGATTCCTAATCCTACCTTACATGTCCAGTTTCTTTTAATATCTGTGATATCTATTTGTATATGCATTACTCGTTCTTTTCTATAGTTCTTTGCTACAGTGCAGTTTTATTTGTAATATTTTTGGATCTTAATGCTTTGCTACTTTGTAAAACTGCAGCCTCTATTTTTCAAACATGACCAAATAAAACACACACACACACACACACACACACACACACACACACACACACACGCACTCTCTTAGGTACTTATATGTACTTATATGAGTGTACTAACTATAAGGAGTTGGAATACACATACCAGCATTAACATTGGTCTTTTTGTTAGGATAGCGGGGATGCAAATGCAGAGGGATAGAAAAGATTATTCATTGCAAATATATTTTTGTATCTTATCCCTCAGATTTTCTTATTCAGTCACTTCTGGGGTTACTGATTTTCTTGAAATCTTCCCAGATGATTCAGATATAAAGCAAGGGTTTATTAGATGATCTCTGATTTCTCAAGACAACCATATTCTTGAAGGGAGTAAGCTATTATGGAGAAAGTTAGTATACTGAAGCTAACAAGAATAAGCAAGTAAATTTCCACCATGTGATAAAATTAATGTTTCCTAATCGTTTAAATGGGTCCTGGTGAATGATATTCTCTCACGTTGTTTATATAATGGTGTGTTCCCAGGGAGAAACGCTATAGCTGTGGTTTACCAGAGTAAACAGACCTGGCAAGTTTTAACAAGTACCCAAGAAACTTAGATCTAATTCTGCAGCTCTTTCTTAACAATGCAGGGGAACAGGATGGGACCCCAGGGTGAGCTCAGCAGGAGGACCTGGAGGGACAGATAATGGAAGGAGGAGTAAGGGCAGAGTAGTTAGTGCCAGGAAAGGAGAATGGGTGCCATGTGGCTTACTCATGGGCTTGTGACCCTGTCTGATGTATAAAGGGATGAAAAGAAACACTTTGACAAGCAATCCACTTTTATGCTTCTTTATTCTCTCTTTGGGAGAGAGACATGATGTAAGATTCATGAGAGCTTCACCAAAAGGAAGAAGGGATGTGTTTAATAGTAGTCATGGTAATGATAATTCTAAAATGTATTATAATTCTTATTTTTATGATTCAGGTTCTCTCAGCTCTTGACAGTGCCAAGTTATAAACAGATTTTTTTTTCTTTTAAATTCTTGTTAAGGGAAAAGTTCACAGGTGAGAGAATGCTGATAGTTTAATCCATTCCATTCCGGATTACAAATATAATAGAGACATTGTGTACATACTGGGGCGAAGCGAGTTTACAGTACACTTTCAATACAAAAGGAGTAAAGAAGGAAAAGGCAATCTGTGAAGGTCAGAGCCACACACTGATTGTAAATATGCTAGCAGACTGCATGCTTGAGTAGGAGTACTGAGATTTCTGCACCCTTTCTCACTTTTTTTAAGATTTTGTAATTGCCCAAGCAAACAACACAAGCCAAGAATAGAAAAAAAAAAAAAAAAGAAAGAAAAGAAAGAAAGAAAGAAAAGAGAAACACTAAAAAAAAAAAAAAAAAAAAAAAAAAAAAAACAGCTGAACAATCCTAAGGCATGGTAGAGTCTTTTGTCCTTTGGCCTAAGCATAAACTAGCCCTTCCCCCTGTACTGGGCTGGATGCCAGAATTGAGGCATGGGGACATTCTATAGCAGATTTTCTTGTTGCTTTGTGAGGCCAGGCCATCATTTTCAGATTAAAGTCCTGACAAATAAAGAGTTGTAGTAAATCTTAACACATCTCTCTCGGTTGAGTAGTCAACAGCCTTTTGGCAGCACCGTCTCGGTTTTCCCCTGAGGTCGGTGAAGGTACTGGTTTCACAGGTACCTGGCAGGGTGACTACACAAAGATCAGTAGGTCTAGCTCTTTTTCTGAAATGTGATTGCTCTAAGATTCTGCATTGCAGCCTTTCTCTTGAAGGACCTTGGGGCCTTCTAGCTCAGTTTTCTCAATTATAATTCAAGAAATGGTGGTCTAAATCTTCCTGGCTGAAGTCAGGGCATATACAACTAATTGTCTTTCTGTTCTTTCTTTTCTCAGACCTGGCAACTGATTCTTGGTTTAATGTACTGGGTGCAGCTGATTTGAGAGGCCTCCAAGGGACCAACAATCACTTGGGACTGGTGTTTGGGGGGAAAGTTCAGATGCCCGTAGTAAATCATGGTTTTGGCTGTGAGTCATCTATGATCAAGCATACTGCTTAATTTTTTGGTCCCTTAGTTTCCTTATTTGTTAATTGGGAAAATGATACATCTTAATTTCTCTGTCGAGAACAATGGCAATTTGAATTAGACTTGACTAAAAATGATTATCTATCTGTATGTTTATATCTTGTCTCATTTCTAGAGATATCTATTGGCTGCATACAAAAGCATAAAGGATGAAAAGTTGCTTTATGGCTGGATTAAGGATGTGGTAAAAGGATTTCAAATCATATCAAACAAACGAACCAGCATTATATTGAGTCTGCATGTTTATACAGAGTTCTGCAGGTGCTTATATTCAGAGGCTGGGAAGAGGGGCTGTCCCTGCAACTGCTTGATGTCCTGTCATCTTTTATTTGCTATCAATTTTGGAACTGTCTCTGTACCTCTATTTTGGTTCCTGTTCTTCATTATTTCATTTGCTTTCTTTAATTCCACCCCCCTCATACCACCACAGGAGTCTTTATCTCTACTAATAGTTTTAACCAGAATTTTTTACAGCTTTTTTTTCTTTTTTGCTTTTTATTAAAAGTCTATTCAGAGTAGCCTTTTATCATTCTATTTAGGGAAAGCAGTTTTCTCATCTTTGGGGGGAAATGATCTTCCCAGCCAGTACTTGTACCAGTAATCAATAGGAATGATTCTTCTTCCTGGTGCTGTTCTGAGTTATGAATATTGGCAGCTAGCAGTTGTTGACAGTCATATGCTCCATCTGATGGAAAACTCTGGAGTCTAAATGATGATTCCATAATACAGAAATAGTAGTGGTTGAAAACCATCCTTCTCATCTTTAGGGGAAGGTATTCTTGTGACCCAGATAGTCCTGTCATGACTTACCATTTTTGTGGATATACACTGAGAAATTCCTAATTTGCTTTATACTAGCTGGGCTTCAAAATAGCCTTGAACAACACACTATACTGAACAACACACACACATATATTTAGTGTATAATTAAACTCTTCAAAATTACCTGTTTTTTGGAAGTTGTAAAATAAAAATCAAAACATAAAAGAGTCTAGTCTCTGTCAGGTATGTTAAAATTTTGTAGGAAAATAAAAAAAAATGCTGATATTAATGTTTTTTTTCCTCTTGTTCAAGTTACCACTGCTTCCTTTTGCTTAAACCAAAGCAAGCTAAGTTCTTAGAGGGCAGAAAGTTTTATTCATTTCTATGTTGTTATTACCTAGCACAATTTCTGATACTTAATAAGAGCTATATTTGTAATTTTGAATAGAAACAAACATTCTGTTGCCTGAAAAAACAATCTTTGGCATATGCAGTTATGTCACATTACGTACCATACCATACTCCTTTCTTTTCTACTCCTTGTCTTTATAAAGACTTTTCCCTTTACTATCTGATAATTTATCTAAAAGGAGAAAATTACTATCTTATTTAGGTGGGGTTGAGGTTTAAATCTCAAATACTTATGAAAGTATTTAAAATACTTTTAAAAGATTAAAAAATAATTTTAGAGTCAGTTGATCTAAGATTAATAGTTTCTTATCTATTTGTTTCTTAAATAATTGCTGAGTTGTTTGAGAAAGAGATGAGACAATGTGAATTTATGGAGAAGAGAGGAGTTGGCAATCAGAGGAAAACCAATGGGGCTGTCATCTAGACGTGAGAATACCAGTGACGGTATTTTCAGTGTTGAGAAGTCAAATAGAATTAAGATGATGAATTGGCTCTGAAAAAGGGCAAAAGTGAATGGAAATCGAATTATAGGGAACTTTCTAGTGGGTGGAGAGGGATGGAAGAAGCTGTCAACTAATCTAAGTAACAGAATTTGTTTTGCAAAACATAGAAAATATGTCACTTCTCTGCCTTCAGGTCCATCAAATAGGTATGTTAAGTTTCCTCTTGAGGAATTTGTCTTTGATTCATTGGGCATTGGTCTGTTCAAAACACATGACTTTCTATGGTCAGGCATAAACTAATTTAGACTTTGGAACTACGAACCCAGTGTTAAAGGCTTTTGTTTTTAAAAAATGTGTCAAAGGAGCTAACCTTGTTGTGAACATAGCACAGGCACACAGAAACGCCTTTAGTTCTGACAAGTAGTCTTTAGACAACCTATTAGTTATCTGATCTTGGTAGAATCACTTAAATCCTTTGTGTCTCACTTGTAGTATATTAAAAATGGGAATGATAATTGTATCTACCTAATAGAGTTGTGAAAATTAGTTGTAATGATATGTCACATTTTTAGAACAGTTCTTGTCACATAAAAAGGGCTGATATAAGCATTAGCTACTATTATCAACATTATTTTTATATAAACCACAGGCTATGTAGTTGTAATACATAAAGTTATGAACAGTATTTCTATGTGTAACAAATGTGATGTGATAAACATGCCTAAATCTAACATTCATCTCGGATCAGACTGTGGTGAACACCACCTCACTAATGTTTATTTAATGCTCAGTAAAAATAAAAGAGTGCTTTTCATTGTTGTTGCTAACTCATCAGTGCTGAATACACTTGGGAAGCTCAATTATCAATGCTCGAGTGTAGATCTTTCTTGGTTCTTCTGCTTCTACCTCTCTGCATCCATATGCACCCGCCTCCCTACCCCTGGTGTTCCTGGCCCTCCTCTCCCTGCCTCCAGCCAATAGCAGGCTGTTTATTAGCCTCTGGAAATGGACATCCACTTCATGCAGGGACAAGCACATTCCTGGACTCTGGGCTTAGTTAGGTTTCCTTTGTCCAGATCAGGATAATGATGAGAAGGTGACCATTTATATTTAATGTCAAGACTCATGTGTTTTAAGCAAAGTGATGTAAGGTATTATTCCAGTCTAGTTTAAGTCTACCTCGTTTGAGGTGGATTTGGATTTAGTTTCATAGCAACTTTCCATGTTCTCCAAGAACAGTGATAGGTTATTACATAAGGGACTATGCTAGTAGTTTGTGCATAATAAAGTTAGTAAAGTCTCCGTATGCAAAAACTAAAAACTGCTAATAAACCCTCAATTATCATCTCTCCAGGTAAAACAGTAATTAAAAACACATTTTCATTTAGAATCCAGCTCTACCACTGACTTTACTCTTTCATTCACTTCAATGTTTAACTTTTTATATTGTACTTACCCCAATGTGGAGTACAATTTATTTTCACCATACTTTGTTCTAAAATTAATCTATTAAATAATCTTTCAACTTGAAACATTCCCCCCTCTTTGATATGATGCTTTATTACTCAAATACATCAAATTCATTTTCCATTTATTTTATATGTATAAAAAGTTTAACATTCTTTACAAGTTTAAAAAATAGTTTTTAATGCTGGTATTAAGCAAGAAATACTGTTTTACATTCATTCTACTTACACAAACCACACACTGCATCATTAAAATATAAAATTTAATATACCAATGGTCCCTGACTTAGGATCTTTTCATTTATGACTTTTTGACTACATGATGATGTAAAAATGATACACATTCAGTAGAAAGCACATTTTGAACTTTTTTGGGGGGAGGTGAATAGGGTGGATCAAACCCAGGGGTGCTTAACCACTGAGCCACAACCCCAGCCCTTTTTATTTTTTATTTTGAGACGGGGTCTCACTAAGTTGCTTAGGGTCTTGCTAAATTGTTGAGGCTGGCTTTGAATTTGTAATCCTCCTGCCTCAGCCTTTGGGATTATAGGCATGAACCACCATGCCTAGCTTTTGAATTTAAAATTTTGATCTTTAGGCAGGCCAACAATATGTGGCAAAATATTCTCAGGGTGATGGGCATCCGCCACTCTGTCAGTCATATGATCTGGAGGGGAAACAATGATATGCTACCATTTACTATGTTGCTAAGCTGTGATATTCAGTAGGATCAATGTATTAATAGAGTTTTTTGATTACTGTGTTTTCAAATTACAGTGAGTCCATTTGGACATTACCCCATTGTAAGTTGAGGAGTATCTGTGTTGAAATTTACCTTACAAATACTGATTACTCACGAACACTTAAAAGTACTTTCTTAAAATCCCGATTCATGTTGATAGTTCATAAGGTTTATGAGTTCTGAAGTTCTTTTTATATTACCATTTTTGTTATTGCTTTTAGCTTAGTGGATTTCAAAGACTCATGATCAAATATGGGATCTGGAAATGTAACAGGGTCATAAAAAAGTACAAAATTTTGGTAGCAAATAAGTTCATTTTGTTAACTCTAATTAAAAAAATTCTTATCATGGGGGATTAAAGAGCCTTTGTAATATGAAAAACTCCCTTAAAACAGATAATTTACTTTGTTCATAAACAGCACAACCATTCTTCAAAGAATAACAATTGTCTTGAAACAGCACAGTGAGATTTTTGTCTGCCTAGTTTTTTTTTTTTTTTTCTTCAGTAACAATTAAACTGAAGTTTTAAAATGAGGTCACAGAAGCTTCCCAAGTTCAAACACATGACATGTCCAAAATATGCCCTCTTACTAAGACTTGGGCACAATTTACTATAGGAGAAGCTCAGGTACTCTAGATATTTCAATGTGATTTATTTGCAGGCTGTAAATACCATTCTTTCTATCCTGCCTCATAACAGTTACAAGACATTTCTTCTTTGTGATCAAATTTGTCTGGGGAGATCTATGACATAAATGAGTATAGAACTGACCCAGGAATTACTAAAGCAGATCATTCTACCAGTCTATTGAATCCAATGTACTGACCACTGAGAAAATCTGTATACACTGTTTTAGGGAGAAAAAAAGTCCCATTTACAAAACAGAATATACATATATACAAAAAAAATATACAAAACCAGAATGCTTTATGAATTGGGAAACTATATCATTGATTTGAAATCTAACATTTTGTGACCTGAGGTCTTTTAAGAAAAAGGTCTTTTCCTAAATAGCTTATGGGAGAGTAAATTATTTGAACTGACACCAGAGTCGAGGCCAGAGAAAGGAGACTAATATTTACCAAGTGCCAACCTGGTCTGTGCCAAGATTTGTCCTGAATGTACTCATTCTCACTAAATCCCTGTTTCGTGTGTATTCTTTTTCTTCCTTTATAACTGATAAACAGTACCATAAAGAGGTCATGGAGGATGCGTAGGACTGGCAAAGCTCTCATTTGAAATCTGATTGCTGGCCCAAAGCTCCTTCCAGCACCTCATGCTAGCCCAGTAGCACCTTAGAAAATGACTGAAAGACTTCTATGTGAGGAAAAATAATTCATCCATTTTTTCTCCAAACTTATTGAATAATGGTTAATTTGTTTGTTTCCTTTTTACTGTATCTCACAGAGGTAGTTTAGTGTGATCATTAATAGTTCAAGCTTAAAAAACAGACCACCTGGCTTCTAATCCCAGCTCTGCCATTTAGTAGCTGTTAGATGGGGCAAGTTAGCTAGTACTTGTGTCCCTATGTTTCCATGTGGGTAAAATGGGGATAATAATCCTGTGTTCCTTATGTGGCATTTGAAAGAGTAGTGAGTGAAAGTATGAACAAAAATGCTACGAACTGTAACTGGCATAAAATAAGCCCTGATCGTTTTGTGTTATTGCTCTGAATTGTGTCACATGGGCTAAAAAGCTACCATCAGTTAGTATTTTAGTATTTTCTAGCGGTACTATAGTTGATGATGTTCTTCATACACATGATCCCTTCTTATTTAATAATGGTTATAATTACATCATATTTGTATACCAGGTTACATTTTCAAATAACTTTTTCATCTTCTGTCATCTGGAAAATTTGCTCTTCTGAAGCTCCTTCATCTGTAAAATGGCACTAATTGATGCTTAACTCATAAGGACATTGGAGTGATAAGATGAGATAGAGTCTACAAAACAGCACAGTATTTGGCATTTGGGAAATCAGCCGGCAAATATTAATAAATTCAATTTTATTTGAGGAAATGGAGAAGGATCATTTTTGTCTAAAGTAATACAGTGAGTTAAAATGCATCTTAATACATAGCAGAATACCTGAAAGATTGCTGGTTGATGAAAAATAAATCAACATTAAAACTCATTGTTTTCAAAAGTCTAGTGATGACTTCCTTTTATTGTTTAACCTGATATTATCTATGTGGACATGGTTGTAACATGAGTTTATTAATAAGTGACTCAGCAAGCTCTGTTTTTTGAGCCATGAGCAACTTTTTTGCTGACTTTTAAAAGTCATTTTGAATTTCACTGAACAAATTGTATATTTTTTATTGTCATTTTGTTAATTCTCCAAGAAATCTAGTTATTACCACCCACCTTTACCACCCAGTATTGTGTACTGTCTGGTTTTATATATATGTCAATATTTATCTCCTTTAGTACAAGGAAAATCAAAAGTCAACATAATGTTGATACTACTATGTTAACAACTCAGAAATGCTGACTGACCATCTGACAAATATATTTAAGAAGTAGTATGTTATAATGGAATGTGACCACTTTGGAGTCACACAGACCTGTGACCCAGGTATGTGGGACTTACCCTAATATGGAATTCACACACACACTTGCTTGTGCACGCACAAAGAAAGAGGGAGAGGGAGAGGTGAATTTCTGCATTGAGTAGTATTGTGCGGTCTTCTAAGCCTCAGGATACAGGTTGGAGGCAAATGATTTTTGAAACTGCATGCAATAAGCCATGCTTTTTATTTTTTAAGTAAAACTTTGAGGATCTTGTCAACTTGACTTAGAAATGTTCAGCTTGGCAAATTTTAGATTGCACAACATATCAAAACAATGACAAAAGATCACATCTGAACAGAAAACACACATTTGACCACTGCTGATTGCTCTCATTATTCATTCATTGTCTTCCTTTCTTTCTCACCAATGTTTTACAGATATTTTTATAATAAAATTCTATTGATGAAGATTTTGTAGTAGAGTTCGTTAGATATACTTTTTGGTCTAATGGGTAACATTAAAGAACCTCAAGCTCCCACCCACTCTTTAGTGTATCGTCTTGATTTATTTTTAGTATTACACATATCAGAACCTCAAATGGTCTTTTTAAATATTTATTTATTGGGCCTCTTATGTCCCAGTTTTAGAACATAAATGTTATGAGAGCTAGTTATTTATTTTTCTATGAATTGCCACAGAAGTTAGATTTGTATCTAGAGGATGATAGACACTCAATATGTAGCTGATGAATAAATAAATAAAAGACTATCCTTCCACAGAATTTTCTTGGAAATCTTGCATTTCCTTTTACATGAATGATTATGGGTTCTACTTGCTACTTTGACTCTCATGGAATATACTTTCTGATAAATATATTTCTTTAGTCCAAGGAAACCTAGTATACTTATGCATGAAACCCTACTTATATGATTCTAACCTTCATCCTTTCTCCAAGAAAATGACTTTTTAAATTTAAAAGGTATAAAGAGATGCCTAAAATGTACTTAGAAATTTGTACTGGTATCATGTTCATTTAGCTACAAGTGTTCAGAATGTTAAATAAAGTAACTTTTTTTTTTTTTTTTTTTTTTTTTTCCGGAGCTGGAAATTTAACCCAGGGGCACTTTACCATTAAGGTTTATCTTCAGCCCTTTTAAATTTTTTATTTTGAGACAGGTTGCTTAGGGCCTTGTTAAGTTGCTGAGGCTGGCCTCAAACTTGTGATCCTCCTGTCTTAGCCTCCTGAGCCACTTGAGTATTTATTTGCATCACTAATTTGCAGAACTTAAACTGATTATTTAACTCCTTGTTTACATTGTTTATTAAGTCATTTAATGTATTGGAAACAAAAAAGTTTTGAGAGATTTTATATTCAAATTTTGTTTTTTCATAGTCAAGGAGCTTGGAAAATCATTTTTTTAAAAACAATCTCACTGTTATCACCTAGAGAATAGAAATAGCGGTCATAGGATTGTAAATAATCCATAAGACAAAATATGGCCCTAGCATTGGAATATGGGTGCCACAGATATTTGTTAACTATTATTGCATAAAAAGGGCTAAACATGGAAGCTGGGCATTTCACAGTAAGTCTATCTTCAGTCTCGATTCTTGAACTGCGAGGGAGAAACAAGAGCAGCTCATGGTTTGCTGCTCTCGATGACAGGCAGGGGAGATGAATAGCATACATACTGAAATATTAAAAATGAAAAAATGTATGAAACCTGGCACGTATGAACTGTAGACAAATGCTATTGAAATTCAAGCTGTGGATGGAGGGAGGAATAAATCACATCTATCTCAATATTTGCAATATTAAATGCTAAAAACAGCCTTGCATTTTATCTAGGACAACTGCAGTGGGATGTTTATTGGTGACTTGAGCATACTGCTAGAACCAGAAAGGACTGATGTAGGTTGATGGATTGCACGGCTGCTGTACCACCACAGTGGAGTTGAGTGGTATTCTGCAGGGTTGATTTGAAATTATCATTGCGCACATGAGGGAAAAAAAAAAAAACAACCTTTTAGGATGTAAAAATTATTATGTAAATTATTTGTGCTGTTTGAAGTATTGAGTGTTATGTTCTCCCTGGAGCTATAGTCTGTCCAAATATCTATCCAAATAGACTGTTGTGTCAATTTTTTGTTGCTGGTGACCCAAATACTTGACAAGAACAACTTAGAGGAGGGAAAGTTTCTTATTGGCTCATGGTTTTAGAGATCTTAGTCCATGGTTGACTCCCACCATTGCTTTAGGTCCAAAGTGAGGCAGAACATCATGGTGGAAGGGCATGGCAGAGGGAAGCTGCTCAGCTCATGGCCACCAGGATGTGGGATGGAGGGGCAGGGACAAGACATAGATCATAAGTTCATGCCCTGGTGACCTAGTTCCTCAAGCTGTACCCCATTTGCCTCCAGTTACCACCCAGTAGTCCATTCATATTATTAATCTAAATGGATTATTGCACTGATGAGGTTACTACTTTTGTGATCCAATCACTATACTTCTGAACATAACCTAATGCATAAGCTTTTGGGGGGATATTTTGGATCCAAACCATAGCAACTACATTTCATTGCCAATAAAATTTGCTTGAGAAAATGTAGAAAATTTTTTCTGAATGTTTCCAGTATACTCAGGACTTGGATCTACTTTCCCCTACTTACTGGTTATTAGATCATAATCAAAGGCTTCTGGCTCAAAATTAACAAATCTCCCAATCTTCAGATATTATATAGTTTGCACATGATTTGTCTCTCTAAAATTCATGCTCTGGAAGCATGGTCCTCAATGTAATGATATGAAGAGGTGGTGGGGACATTTAAGAGAGAGATGAGGCCTAATGAAATAATTAATTCAAGGAGCTACCAATCTTAGAAGGGATTATGTATTGTGATAGTGAGTTGAGTCTCGGAGGACCCAATTAGTTAACAACAAAGCAAAATTTTAGAAAGTGAGGTTACTCCATGCATTTGGTCTCATTCACTGTTTGCAGCTACTACTCTGGTACCCATTATGTGATGCCATCTTCCTTATAACACAGCATGAAGATCTCAGTAGACATTGCCTTCAGACCTTAGATTTTCAGGCTTCAAAACTGAGAACCAAAATTAACCTTATTTCATTATAAAGTCCCCAACCTCAGGTATTTTGTTAGAGCAATAGAAAACAGAAAAAGACATCTCATTCACACACACAAAAAAAAAATGAAAAAAAAGTGCATAAAATCACATATTCTTTTCAGAAGAAAGAAGCAAGAAGTCCCTTGCTCTCCATTTCTTCAGTCATTAATTCAGATGTGTTACTAGAGAGCAATTTGAAGAATGAGAAAAATTATCAGTCTGTCAGTATTCTTTTTGGAGATAAGAATTTTTAGGTTACCTAAGATGATCTCTGGAAAAATAAGAATATACATTAATTTTTTTCATCCACAAAAGGACTTGCAGACTAATGTATAAGCAGAAAGGCTAAAATACTTATGGTAAAGCTGAGAAGACTTGAATTTTATTTTTCCTCATCAGTTCTCTATGCACCATGTAGTGCAATCAGCTTTTTCAGAGAATATCTCTCACCATCTGCATCTGCAGCAAGAGGCACGGAAGAAATTTAAAATCACTACTTGAAAACTCAGAACTTATGACAAGCTACTATCTTTTCTTATCATTGTGTCTGCCCACTTCCTGTCTTGGTCTCTCTCTCTCTCTTTCTCTCTCTCTCTCACTCTCTCTCTCTCTCTCACCCTCTCTCTCTCCCCCTCTCTCCGTCTTTCTCTATTTCTTCCTCTCACTTATTTATACTAGCCTGTTATTTCTAATATGCAATATGATATGTAAGGTTAGGCTTACCAGAGATTTCTAAATTGTTAAACTTTGATTCAATTGAATGAAACAAAACCCAAAGTCATTCATCCTTCAAATAAGTTGTATCCTATGTCAGTTTTCATTAACATCATACTTACTCCCCTCAACAACAGAGAATTGCTTGCATGAAGTGTCTTATAACTGTGTTATTTAAGTACTGCATACCCTTATTTTTTGTGTGATAAATTTAATATTAGAATGACCAAAATTCAAATTTGAATCCCTTTATTCACTGGCTGTGTAGCCTTAAGAATCTGCTTAACTTAATTAGAGAGTTTTTAATTAAAAGAATTTTCAAACATTAAATGCAAAATTAAACTAATTCAATACCACAACCAAGTTGATTTTATAGCAGGAATGTAAACATTTTAACATTAGAAAACCTACAAATATAATTCTCTAACATGTTAATGGAGATAATATATGCCATCATCTTATTTTATGTAGAAATATTTGCAACACACTTTAAAGATAAGTGGTTCTGCACAATATGGAATAGAATTTACTTAAATAGATAAAATACATCTATCGAAAAAAAAATAACTTTCTCTATTTCCACTACCTATAGTGATTTTAATCTGAAACCAACTTTCTTTGTTGAGTTATTGATGTTTAAAATTAGTATATTTATTTTCAACTTCAATTGTACATTCTTTAAGTATGAAAATCATTTCTTCAGCTTTTGTGTCCCTTACAGCAACTGGCAGTATGCTAGACACACTGCTTTGTTGTTGTTGTTGTGGTTGTTCAATGAATACAAATATTTATGTTGAAATAGGACTTGATGACAGGGACTTCAGTCCATATTAAATGCCCTTGGTTCTGTTACTTGTAAGTGTAAGATAGAGGAAGTTCAAAGAATGGAATTTTGAGTTAGAAAATCTCAGTTTGAATCTTAGCCTCATTTGTACAAAGAATTTATCCTTTCTACTTCTATTTCCTCATGTATAAAACTGGGGATGATAGTAGCTATCAATTGTTTCTTCTCTCCCCTCCACTCCTCTCCCCTCCCCTCCCCTCCTCTCCTTCTCTCCCCTGCTTTGCTCTTAGCTCTGCAACAGGGAACCACATCTTCCTGTCCACTTTGCCCAGTTTCTCATAGTCTACAGTCATTCATTGAATGAATACAAGCAAGTTGAATGAGTGAGTTACATGGTTTAATTTTTGAAGAGCTCAATTTAGCATTTTTGAGACCACAAAGAAGCATCTTGGGCCATTCTATATTATGTCTTTCTGAATTAATATTACTGTTTGAAGTTTGAGTAAAAGACAAGCTACTGCCGCTTACCCATTGCATCTTGGAAGCATAGTTTTCACTTCTTGTGGTTTCTGTACCATTTTATGGAAAACATAATTACCCAAAAGGAATTTTGTTTTCTCTTATTATCTGGAATTTTGGAGAGAGACATATTAGACAATCTTTAGAAGTTTTAACATTTGCGTCAACTCTTAGCTTATATGAAGATATGAATACTTATGACTGATTCTTCCTGTTTTAAAAGGCTAACTTTGGTCTCAGGAGTGTCATCCTTGAATTTTTCTGTCTCTCCTTTCTTTAGTCTGTGCTTATGACAATAAGGCTTCCCTTAGAATAGGAAACATGGAAAATATTTCCAGTGTTCCCTTTTTGTTTCACTGTTTGCTCTTTGAAATACCATTTTGTCATTCTGTTGTCAACTCTAAAGGCATGGCATTTGTTATATATGAACATGACATATTCTTCTGGAATTGCTCTAAGTTATGTTCATACTTCAAAATGTTTTGTGGAAGCTGCTAAACATAAGAGAAGGTGTATTTTAAGCCACCAAATTAATTCATTTGTTTATTATCTATCATTCATTCATTCATTCATTCATTCATTCATTCATGCATTCAACAAATACTTATTGAAACCTTATTGTGTCCTTGGTTTGTGGGAGATGGAGGAATAGATCTAATGGGGCCTGCAGGCTGGAGGGTTATGGAGAAGAAATATATGAAATGTAAACTTGGGAATATAACACTGTAATGACATATGCTCTGCATACCAAAGGAGGCCTCTTCTGTGGGATATGGAAGTTTCACCTGAGGATAATGTTCCAGCTGAGATCTAAGGAATGACTCAATCTAGAAATCTGAGGCTACAGGGAAAAGTGTTTTAGGCAGAAGGAACAACATTTACAAATTGAAACTTTTGAGAAATTAGATTAGTGAGGGAAGAAGAACAATAACAGCTTATGCTGTAAAGATGGGCTTCTGCCAGGTCATATCCCATCTGTCCATCCAATTTAGGAGGTTGAACTTCATCCTAAGAACACTGGGAAACAAGAGACCAGGTGTAAACAAGCTACCACATTGTCATGACAGGATGCCTGACCAACTGTGAAAATGTGGTACTAACAGATTGGAGAGAAAAGGTATTGGTATGAAATGCTTGAGGGACCAAGTATAAAATAAGCACAGGATGCTACATGGGACCAAGGTAATTTCTTGGGACTACACACTAATGGGTTTCCCACGGTCTCCCCTTTAGACTCCAGTCTTGTAGGATGCAAGCTAAATCTCAGGAGTATCTTTCTCTTCCTTTAGTAACTCCAGGACATTTTAGGACCACAATTTGACTTAGAATTGGATTTTCCAGCATAAGACTACCAAAAACCTTGGGGACAGGATATCTAATAAACAGTAAAAGTGGGCTTACCCTTGTCACCAGGCATTGGTCATCACATGTAATAAGAATTTCTCTCCTTTGTGTGTTCAGTTTCAGCAGTCTAGGATAACTTTCCTTTCTCCCCTATGCTCCCTCAGCTTCTTTCCTGGCTATTTTTATCTCTCTTAGGTGAGAGGTCTTCTGCTTTGATTAGGTCAGATCAAACTGTACCTTGTAGAAGATGAGAAAACTTTCAAAACATCCTGTGCCTGTATGATACTTATTAGGTAGCGCTTGTCATTTGGCACTGTGATTTGGGGACTATCTTGTGCTACTAGGCTCTCTGCATAATTAGGTCAGAGATTAGACTCTTTTTACCTAGTCAAGTTCCTTTTTATGTGGGAATGCTTGATAAAATATTTGTTCAATTAAGAATGAAAGGAGGGCTGGATTTGGTGGTGCATGCCTCTAATCCCAGCAGCTCTGGAGGCTGAGGCAGGAGGATCCTAGGTTGGAAGCCAGCCTTAGCAATTTAGTGAGACCCTAAACAAGCTAGCCAGACTCTGTCTCAAAATAAGAGATAAAAAACAAGGTGGGGAGGCTGGAGATGTGGTTCAGTGGTTAAGTGCCTCTAGGTTCAATTTCGGCACCAAAAAAAAAAAAAAAAAAAAAAAAAAAACCCAAAAAACAACAAAAAGGAAGAGGTTAATGAAATGTAAGTATAACAAGAATTGTGAATCCCATGACCATTCTGTGAATTGACTGCTTTAAATAATTTCATAACTCTGAAGAATGTCATTTTAATTTTATTCTGTATATATTTTACACACACACACACATACATATATATGTATATATATTATACTTCCTACCCCTGATGGTGCTTTTGGTTTTAAAAAATAAATTATGGAAGTCAGTTTTTGACATAGAGCTTAAATCAGCAGTTGGGGCCTTTTTCTTTGTCAAAATGTGGAAAAAAACCAACCAAGATGTTTCAGTCTTCAGTCTCGTGATGATACTGCATCTGTCTCTGTCTCAGTTTCTGTGTCTCTCTTTTAGCAAAAAAGCAGTTTCTAAGCTGTGTTTATATCTGTCAGTTCTTGATTCACATAATCATGTTTTCCACATGTCCTCTTTGTTCTCTGAGTCAAAAACCATGAACATTTTTTTTTTCATTTTTTTGCTGTTGATGCTGCATTTGGAGTGACCAATTTCTTATTTCATCTGTAACTCTGTTTACCTGACTATGTTTTGAATATTGCATCACAAATATAACCACTCTATATAACAGAGGAATGTGTAGATTTTTTCTCAGTTCACATAGTATGTTTATCCATAAGATGATGAGACATTAAATAGTTATCTCTAAATTAAATTTTAAAAAGTGAGAGGAACTTGAATGATTAATAATGTCTTTTAACTCACACAGAAAAAAATGATACATATTATATATATTGCTTAGATGGTGAAGGGGAAATCTCATTTGAGATTTGTGATCACAGCTTTTAACTACCTATTGAACTCATAATTGTGTATTTTGAATATGTGCCTGTGAATAGAGTGCAACGAGTGTAATGTATATAATGAAAAGAATATTAGTTAAGACGCTGTGGTCTTCTCAACTTGTTGTGGGTCTTAATGGAGATACAGAGAAAACATCTCTGCCAACTCTTAAGGTTCATACAGTATATTTAGAATTCACAAAGTTAGTGTACCCTGTGTTCAACCATTTTTCTTCTAGTTCATTTTCACAAACTTGGATATTCTCAATATTTCTACTTCAAATGGGAACAGATCTTTAGAAAACAATTCTAAAGTCAACAAACAATCAACCATAACATCTCAACTGCTGTCCTTCCAGAGAAAAGGAAAATGGGGAGCTGTTTAGTGGATACAGAATCTCTTTGGAGAGATGAGAAAGTTCTGGAAGAGGATGGTGGAGATGATTGCAGAACAATGTGCATGTACTTATTAACAGTTGACTTAAATAATTAAAATGATAAATTTTTATGTATATTTTACCATTGTAAGACAAAAGATGAATCTTTGCTTACCAAGAGTTGAGTGGTTCTAGAAAGCTATGCGTGCCTGTGTTTCTCTTCATTCCATTTGGCAGGAGTCCATTAGCCTGGAGTGGAGGTGGATTTTTGTATATTTAAAAAGTTGACATAAGTTCCTCTTGTCTTTTTTTTTTTTTAAAAGAAACAATTGTGTGAAAAAAAAAATGTCTCTTCTAGACGAAAAAGTTGATGATTACAGGAATTTATTGTCTTGTTGCATTTTCCAAAAGGAAAAAAAAAGTGCTTTCATCTTATCCAGAAAATATTTTTAATATTTTATTTCTTCTCTTTATTTTCCCTCTTTTGCTTTATTTATACAGTGAAAAAGAAAGCAAAGAACTGAGGATGATTTTTGAAGAACACTGAAGGCACTCACAGTCATTTACTAGCTCCATTCCTGGGTGTCCTTAAGTGTCAATTTTCCCCTAATATACAATTTGGGGGGGAAAATTGCCTTACAAATGGGAGAATGCATGTGAATATATTTTGTAGATTATGAAATGCTGTAAACCTTTCAGGTGATATTATTATTTCCATAGTATTATTATTAATCATTTGTTTCACCAATGATTTCTGTGATGTAGTGTGAATAAAGACTATAAATGAGAAGTAATGCTCCTTCTGTTTTGACTGTATGCCAGGTTATGTCAGCCTAGGGATGAATTGAAGCAGAGAGACTGCTATGATTTGGCTTTTTTGATTTCCCTTATGGTTTCTCTCTCTCTCAATCTGTGCCCTAAGCAAGCAATTCTCTCAAAACCTCTTGAATACAAACATACATATATACATATATATATATATATATATATATATATATATACACATATATTCAGAGAGATAGGTTTTGAGCTATTGGAATCATCATTACCTTCAGGTTAAATTCATTTTAAAAAAGCAATAGCAAGTAATAATAGAAACAAGATAACTGAACATTCATTTAGGATAGAGTGGAATGCACAATTGTCTGTCCTCTAAATGCTTGCTTTTGAAATGATTTAGAGGGTGGTGTGTAACATGCTAATGACGTAGTTTACAGAATGCATGTGAACTATTTTTTATCATGCAAGAAACTTATGCTCTTGATCACGAGGATGTGAATTACTTTTAACTAATTATTATTTTTCACAGTTGTGTGTGTGTGTGTGCGTGTGTGTGTGTTTGAGCCTTTCCTGTATGCTTGCTTATTTGAGACAGGAATAGGCAATCTTCCTTCCTTTATACCCTAGTAAAGGTTTATGCTGCCTTGAAAGAGATATGTTTATTTTCTTGCTGTATCTCTTGTGAAGTATTGAAACTCTGATTGTGTCTTGTCACTCAATGGGTTGAAGTACAAATGCTAATTTATTGCCAGACTGCAGCATTGTGATTTGCATTCCAAATCAGACTGCAGATTGCCATTATAAATTGCTACCCTGTTTTTCCTTATCTAGAATTCCTTTCTCCCTTTTATCACTCTACTCATTCCCCAATAATGACCCTTTAAAAATTCTCTTTCAAGAGATTCCCATTTGAAATCAGCAGGTTAGTGGGATAAAAATCATAACAATAAATTACAAAGACATCAATAGATTCCTTTTCCCCCCAGTGGTTTTCCTCCTTTCATGTAAGAGTCCTATAGCACTAAGTAAAATACTTGCTCAAAAACATGTATCTCTCAGGCTTAAAGGTTTATACTTATTCCTTTGAAAACCTTGCTTCTGTTTCTTTTCAAATCTGAAAGATGTGAGCTTACAGGTCCTCTCTTAATAATAACCTTTTAGAAATAAACCCTGAGATAGTATAATTGCATCCCTTCTTGGCACCTTTAAATCAAATTAACTAGATACTTAGAGAGGAGAGAGAACAGGAAAACACATTTTTGCAACGCATCTGACTGGGTGAGAGGCAATGCTGCAGCATAAAGAACCGACGGGAATCTGGGCTTTCCCACTCTGGTAGCAAAGGGGGGTGGATTATGGGTTGGTGGTCTGCTTCATGTTAGGAGGACACCCCTCCATCTGTTCACAGCTTAGCCTGTTTCCAATTTAAAGCCCAGATTTCAATACAAACCTCAATTTCTTTTCCCCATTTTAAATGCAAAGCAAGGCTTATGAATCATAGTGTCTCTGCTCCTGGAATTCAGACCACATTTCCCCCCAAAATTCTCAGGCTGTTTGTTTGAATACCTGCTTACTGTGGTACACAATGGGCAGCTTTGAGAAGAAAAATTGATAATCTTCACGGAAGAGTAATTTGAATGAAATTACACTTGACAGCCAGTCTCCAAGCAAACAAGAGGAGCGAGGGAGCCTTAGCTAAGCTCTAAGGACTTGCCCAAGCCACTGCTGTTGGAGCTTCCCAGGGAAAAAAAAAGTCACCAGTTTTTTCAACATCTAATTGAGCTTTTGATTAATTCCGTGTACCAGATTCTACTGAAGAAAGGTAGCCATGGAAGAGAATATGGAAGAGGGACAGACACAAAAAGGTACTGTGCTAAAAAGGGTTTATTTGTAACTAAGTAATTATTTTGCAGTTTCCTTGTTTGCTTTAGACACTTGCCAGTAAGGCTAATGAATGTTTCGCTCTTGGAAGGCGTTTTTTTCCCTCTCCTTTAGTCTGTTCCTCACTTGCAGTAATGTCTGGCATGAATGTTGTCATTATTTGCAAGTCTTTCAGATACAAGTATCCAAACACAGAATCAAGCATTAGTGATAAGAGCATTGCGGTATTGTTGTGAACTGTTCCTTAGACCAGTCTTTGTTAACCTTCATTTATTTTATGTTTTCACGGTTGTCGAGCTGGGTCAAGGGATTCGTGGTGTGAGCCACAAACACAATATTTGGAGCAAGTTGCAATTGAATCTGATGATGTAACCATTATCGATACCTTTGCATGGCCATCTAATAGAACAAAGACCAAGACCATTTATTATATTTTGGGGTGCACCTTTTTAAATAATCCTTTCCTTTTTCTTTGTATGAATGCAGTATAGCTTTAGTGTAGATGGGGGGAAAGTTCATGGATTTTTCAGGGCATATATATTTAATGACGTTTAGGTTTTCCTTTCTATATGGTAGACTGCAATCAACTTCTGGGTGATAAATGTTAAGGAAATTTTCTGATGCATCTGTAAAGCTAACATAGGTATGTCTGGCTATATGACATAAAGGGTAATTGTCATTTTTATAGGTTAATACTTGTCTAAGAATGGTATTTCACATGACTCAAATTCTTCTATTTTTTATATGTCAGTGGTAGCTTTAGAGGGAACTGGCTTTCACCCCAGCATAGGCTATGTTTTCTCTCCTATCTGCTCAGGCTTATGTAATGTGACAGAAAATGCTCTTGTTTTCTTAGGATTGAAACAGTAACACAGGTAATGCTACATAAAGGTAATATTGAAGAGTAGTATTGAAAAAGATTTAACTGTCAATAAAGTTGATTTTAAAGGTATATAAATCCTTAAAAAAACAACAAAAACTGCATTTTATATATAAAATAGCTAGTTTGGAAGTCCAGTGTAGTTTTTCGTATTTTGAGATATTGAGATATGCTGAATCTTGTCACTTAATACATACACACATTGAGATATATATGGTGTACACACATATGTAATCTGAGAATTGATAATAAGTGTATAAAGGGTTTACAAAACATAGAAAATATAAAATAGTAGATAAACTGATCTCCAAGTTTTAGTCTTTACTACCCTTATTAATGGTACTCTGTAATAGAAATGCAATAACTTACGTAAATGTAATGTGATCTATTTTTTTAAATTAAAAACTTCAACTATGTTTATTATATGCACTAGTAACCTAGGTGTTCATTGGTGATTTTAAATGGAAAAAAATTTTTGCTAATTTCTGTCCTTACAAAGCCTCTCAATAGACTATATCATTTTGTGAATAACATAGCTTAGTTTAATGTCTTTATTTTCTGGCACATAATGATATTGCTTTTTGGCCATTCAGTTTGTTTAAGGAAAGATATAAGCTGATTATTTCACATGGAGAAAAGATATTCATTACACTAAATAAAACCTTGAGTTAAATCATGGATTGTGGTAACAGGTTGGATGTGTCTGAGCAAGCCTGAGTAGATGCAGGAACAAGAAAATGATGTAATTAGTTATGATGTTGTTTTCTCACATAACATTGAAAACCTTGCTCTCCTGGGGGTGGGGCAGTACAGCTGAGGGGGTAAAGTGCCTCTCAAGGTGGGTTTCTCATGTTTAAGGTGTTTGTAGAAATCAGGATCAGTGGTGGAAAACAATTTCAAATCAGAAAAATTGTATATAATGATCTGTAAGCACATAGACATATATAAGTGAAATATCTGTGATTCAACTTATTTTTCTTTTAAATGAGTAAAAGAAGATTTAGTCCCCTTCATTTCTAATCTGTTTTTATCAACTATGCCTGTAATGCCTTTTCTATGTAAATATGTTGTTAGAAAGTTACATTTGAATATAAAATAATCTCTCCATATGTGTGGGGAAAGGGAAAGGATGTGAAAATGTGATGGGATTTAAGTTGGAGGAGCTACTTTCTCAACAAGCAGATAAAATCATGAGAAATTTTCAAGAGTCTGGATGGACAGATATGATCCCTCTCCTCTAAAGTGTAGCACTTTGTGTTTTCACCCTATTTTTCTTGATCTACATGGAATTTTCACTAAGAATTCAGATACCAAGAGTTCTTCTCCATTTGGAAGATGCTTTCCGGCCCCTTCTTAGAATTTAATCTCCTTTTTATAGTGTATAACAATGTTGTTTCTTGACTAGTTTGCTTAAGGAAAGATAAACTGAATATTTTAAACAGCAAATGATATTCATTATATTAAAAAAAAAAAAAAACATCAGTTAAATCAGTTAAATCAGGGGTAATAGGTTGGATGTGTCTGAGCAAGTCTTAGAAGATTCCGGAACAAATAAAATGATGTAATTAGTTGTCATATTTATTTTTCTCAAGTAACTAAAAATCTTTCTGTCATGGGAGCAGAGGTAGCAGCTATATTTTTCCTGTTTCAACTCAGAAGGACAAAAAATTATGTCAGTGTTTACCCATGTTGCCTTCCAAATTCAACTGGACTGTACAAAGGAAGTCAGTGGATTTATTAACCATATTTGAAAACATGTACATGGTCAATGCTTAAAAATGTAAAAAGAGCCAACATAACAATATGTATTTGATATATATAAAATACTCCCCCACCACACATACACACTTAGTCTGTAAAAGGCAATTCAGAGCAGTCCTAACTTTCATCTAGATTTAACTCTATATGTTCAGCCCAGGAGGGAGGATGATTTAAAAGTTTGGGTGACTTCAATCTGGTTCTGTTCAATCAGCTCCATGCTTTGATGTAAAACTGAAATGAGGTCATTAATCTGTTGTTCCATCCATTTCTGCAGCCCTTGCCAAAGGTGAGTATTTCAGTGTGGTGATGGAATTCTAGTGTTTTAAAATCATGTAGTTCTTGTGAAGCATGCCCTCTAAATGAAAACCAATTACTGTTGCTTGCATTCAACCAAAGCAATAGTGTTCTAGTGCTTAAAAATATAAGAAACATAAAAATAGACTGTTCTGAACTTGGCTCACAGGTATGGCCATAATAAACCTAACATCATTGTCATCAAATGTCAAGATATATGGTGGCCAAGCCATGGCAACAAGGGCTCCAAATACTGTAGCGAGGTTAACCAAAGTTCATGAAAAGATTTTTTATGAAGATTAAAAAGATATAGTAATCCCTCTTATCCAGTTTTGTTTTCTGAAGTTTCAGTTACCCTTAATCAAATGCAGTGTGAAAATATTAAGTGGAATATTCTAGAAATAAACAATTTATAAATTTTAAATTTCATGCTGTTCTGAGTAAAGTGATACAATCTCATGCCATCCTGCTTCATCCTACCTAGTAAGTGATTCTGTCTTTGTGCAATGTATCCAAGCTGTATATGCTACCCACCCACCAGTCTCTTAATAGCTGTCTTCTTTAGAAGATCAAATAGCAACTAAGGACTGTTAACTCTCACAGTTATCACAGTTCTTGTGTTCAAGTAACCCATATTTTACTTAATAATGACTCCAAAGCACAAGAGTAGTAATGCTGGCAATTCAGATAAGCCAAAGAGGATCTACAAAAAGCTTCCTTTAAGAAAAAAGATGAAAAATTATGAATATATTAAAGAAAGGAAAAAGAATGAATCTTTCACACATGAAATCATAAAGAAGAAAAAAAGAAATTTGTGCTAGTTTTACTTTCATAACTCAAACCACAAAAGCTATAGCTATAGTACGTGATAAGTTCTTAGCTCTTCCCCCCCACTTCATCTCATTATCATGAAAAGGAGAAGAGTAATTATAAAATTAAGATATTTTGGGGGGGGTAGGGGCCATATTTGCAGAACTTCTACTCTTATGTTATATTGTTATAATTGTTCTACTTTATTAGTGTTTTTGTTAATCTCTTACTCTGCCTAATTTATAAATTTAACTCTATCAAGGTGTAAACATATAAGAAAACTACAGTATATATAAGGTTTGACACTATACATGATTTCAAGCATTCACTGGGGGTCTTGGAACATATTTCCTATGGATAAAGGGGGACTGCTGTTTACATTTATGACTCGTAACTGTGCAACTGTGTCCAAAACATTTTACTAAATCTTGTGGGGAAAGATGTGAATTTAGGAATTTTGATAATGAATTAGTGAATGAATGTTTAGGTAGCCAGACAAGTGGGTGACCATTTATTTTTAGATAACTTGGAGGAATGCATTACATATTAGAAGAGATTTTCAGAAGAAGTCTGATGAATCAATGAGTATAGGAATTGTGGAGCACACAGCGTAACAGCCACACTATGTATGATAATCCAGCAGCCTATACACCTAAGCTGTTAAACTTCTTAAGCAGAAGCAAAGTCAACCATGGACTTCTTCTCCAACTCTGATGCCTGGATATTTACCCTTAAATAGCACAAGCCCTTGGTGACCTCCAAGGAACAGTTCACTATTAGAAGCAGAACATCAGGCTCCATGGATACAGAGGCAGTTTCAGCAATTCACCTCCATCACTTGGCTGTTTAATGTCATTATTCATCCTTAGCCCAAAACCACTAAAATGTCAGCATAGACTTAACTTCTTAAAACAGCAAGAGTATCTAGAGGAAATAGCAATGTACAGGCTTATTTATCTATTTAACTTCGTATGTTAATATCTGTCTCATAATTAAAAATACCATACATAGTTATACTTGACATGTGAACTAATAATTATATTTTACATTATACGTTATGCTTGTATACTACGATAAAGGAGTCTCTGCTTAAAAACATATATATCATAAATAGGCTGACCTAAAGACTTTTTAACATTTTTCCACTAGGATTAATTTTGCCTTGAAAATTATAGGACCCTGTATTTCCTTAAGCAGACATCATTACTGAAGAAGAGACTCCCCTAAAATAAATAAAAAGAGAAGCAAGTTCGTCTTTATGATGCTAGAGTACATTGGCCAATGATTTTAGTACCAGACACTGGTAGAGGAATTAACATAAATTAACTCATTGACTCTTCACAATAACCTTAAGTGGTACTGATATTGAGGGAACTAAAAATCAAATAGGTTAATTAACTAAGAAAGAGTCACACACTAGAGGAGTAAGTTGGAGAGCTGGGTTCAATACAGAAATTCAGAGTCTAGGATCTGCAGGTCCGATCTCACTCCACCCTGCACTAGGATCAGTAATAGCCTGCCTGGCACATACCCTTCTCAGCAATTCTGTTTTAGTCACCTGCTTCCACTCTACTAGTCAGCCATGTCCTGTCATTTATAACCACATTCTTTACCACCCACTCTGGATTTTTAGCAAGATGTGAAGCTTTCCCAAGGGCAATTCATTCTAGGTACATCAATAATCTACTAACTGTGAATCGTCCATTTTACTTCACATAGATGAGCTAGATCAATCTATTCCACTCTGGAGAACTGGGAAAAGCTAATTCTTGATATATCTCTGTTTCTCCAAATATATTTATAAAACAATGTTGTTCATCTCCCATCTAATCTGAGCCAATCTCTATTTATTGTCATCAGAAAACCTCTAAATAAAAGAAATGCCCAGGTGATTTTAGGAGTCTTATGTGAAAGAGGCATACTGTTAAGAAATTTGCCCAGTTTAACCTGGTGAGTGGTTGCTGAACTAAATGTATACCTAATGTGTACTTATATTTAAATTGGACACATCTTTGATTATTCTGAATTGTTTTCCTCACTGATTTTTTGTTTTTACAAGTTGAATACAAAATTCACTCTAGACCAGTGCCTACTAATAAGTATTGGTAATACAATACTTTGAGAACTATTGCAAAGAAATTTAAGACCCAGAATGGATTAAAGTGTCTGCTTTGTTAATAGAGTTAGATTCTTTAATGCTGTGTCACAAAAACCTGTGAACTTGTGGCTAGGAAAATAACAAAACAACATCAATACCCTTTGAGAAATGACTGAAATGTAAGAATTAATTAGCATGCTTTGGCTTCTTAGATATTGTCTACTTGCAGATCTTGAGAAAAGAACTGGTTTTGTCCACCTAAAGGACAAACTTCATCTCAGTGAATACGGTCACAAGTCTTCTCTTCAGCTGCATCTCAGAACATGAATAAGAAAGATAGAAAAGCCATAGATGTTCACATCTTATAGAGATTATCTTATGAATTATCAGCTATACTTTTTCTATTATTTAATGTGCTTTTCCTGGAGTGGGTTTCTCCACCTAAGAAATTACTTTTACCCCTTCCTGAAATCAAAGGTAGTTCCAAGATGCCTATTAAGGGAGAAAATTAGGTGTATTTTTAATTTAGTAGATATCCTTCCCTACTTATTATGACTGCTTTGGTTTAGATAAAATGTTTTTGAATTTTATCATTTTACATTTTTATTTTACCAGTTGCTGATTATATTTTTTACATCAATGGCATTATTTATCCTAGAGATCCAAAATACCCAATAACATGTTTTTAACATCTTGTGAGGAAAAGGGTATGTGCAGAATTTTTATCATCATTAATATAAGTGTGAATTCAATTTTTAAAATGAAAGTGCTTAATATAGTTACTTCATTAATTCCTTGAATTGAAAATTTATCTTAAATATTTAAAGAGTCTAAATGAGATGCTGAGTGTGGTAGAATGAGATATGGAGAGTGTCACCTGCTGACAGGACTTAGAAATCAATTCTTCTTTAATTAGTCAGAAGACATAGGATCAGGAGGGATTCATAGGATAGAGGAGAAAACTTCCAGGGTATCAATTTTGAACTCTGTCCTCCCCACCATATATCCCCACCCTCATCCAAAATGCTTGGCAGTTTTCTTCCTCGTACATAGAAGGCAGACTGCCTGGCTTATTTTCAGATGTCATTTTGGATAGCATCCATACTAACAGGTGGCACTGCTTGTGGATTAGCTGACATTATGAAAATAATTCATGTTCCCCCATGTGCTCTCCACTCAAGTTGTGACTGCTGTCTTGGATATTCTTCATCTGAAAGAAAGATTACATTTCTTCTTCTGTGAAAATAAAGAACAACAGAAGATAACTGATGTGTTTTCTCTAATTGTGATCATAAATTTAACTTTGGTCACAAATGAAAATCAGCCATTTATTGAAATCTGTTTATAGAGTTCCTGGATGATTAAGTTATAATATGAGCAAATCTGAGGACAGGAGAAAGGGAAGATGACTTTTGGTTTTTAAATAATCCGTGATCTGAAAGTATTAAGAAATGTCTGTATTTTGGAATATTAGCTACCCGTGTAACCAAATTCATTTCCAAAATAAAGAGAGACATCTTGGCACATTTTTCAAGTTGATTAATTTTATGGAATTACATTTTCATCATCCAAGAAATGATGAACTTTGAGTATCTCTGCCTCCACAAAGAGAGGAATATGGGGAAATCTATCTCTAAGAATGATACTGGGAACGTAAACCCTATTGCTCAGGTTGCCTCCCATTTTGGAGTAGGCATGCTTCTCCTAGGTTCTCAAGTAGAAGTAAGGCAATTGAAAATCTTTGCTAATTCTCATTTTCCCTTGATTTATAGTAGAAATTTTAATGTTTGGACAAATATTTTCTACTTTTTTAAAAAATAAAGTTTATTTTCTCCATGAGAATTGTTCTTTGTTGAATTAGCTATCCATTCTTATTAGAAAGAAAATATACAAGAAGAACTTTAGTGAAGTTGTACTCCCTAGGCAGCTAGAAGACAACCTTAAACATAGCCAGAGGAGAAAACAGAATTCTAGCTTAAGGATGAACTAGTCTTCCATCTAATTCTGAGAAAGATTGTAAAGTAAGCCTAAGTGAGAAAAAGCCAAACGAGCTCCTGAATTTATCTAATTAGCAAATTATTGTTCTAGTAATAATAACATTCAAATTCAAAATTTGGAACTGGAAAGTAGAAATTTCCTTTCAGCAGTAGTAAAGAATTGCATTTATTTTTATTAAGGTACCATTAAATAGTTTCCAACAAAATTAGTTTTGAAAATAAAGACTAAAACATTGAGTACTACAACTCTTGACATGACATTGAATATGATTTGGTCATTTAAAACCAACATTAAGCTCTGAAAAACTGTCTTAAATAATAGCTTATATGACTGAATTCAGATTCATTAACAGTTTATTACACTTCAGAGATTTTATTTTCCCCTCAAGTTTTTTTTAAAAGACTCATCTTTTAGAGAAAAATGATTTTTAATACTACTTATAGAATCATTGAACTTAAAACTTGTAAATCTCATTGCTCCATGACCCACAATAGAAACTTGTAATTATTTCATACAATATAGAATTCAGAAACCAGGCACTCAGATTCTCTATTTGAATTTTAAACATGTACAAAAGTCAGAAATTTTTGTAGTGACCAATTAACTTAGGGTTTCCCAGAACAGAAGTCTTTTGCTAATTCTTGGTTCTTTTCCTTTCCCTTAAATCACTTTTGCTCTAACTTACTCTGTTTTATTCAATCCTAATTTTCTCAAAGACCTTATTTTCAAAATTAGTTTTCTAACATTATTATCTTTGAGTTTCTGTGGGGTGAATGGGACTGTTTGATGCAATAGTGAACTGGTAAAAGTGCCATTGTAATATCTGGAATATGGAAGGAGGTTAATAAATGAAGACTCCTTAAACATGTCTCCTTTCCTCTCATCCTAACAGTGACCATTTGCAAAGTAACTAAGCAACTTTCCTGGACACAGAGTCAGAATAAAAAATGCTAAAGGATTAACCACTTTTTTGAGTTGTAGTTCTTAAATGTTTCTTCAACATTTAATATGAGGGCATTTCTTCTTGTTCATCATTTTATGTGTATGTGATGCTTCATCTCTCTTTGGTTTTGTTTGAATTTATACTAGAGATTGAACACAGGGGTGCTTAACCACTGAGCCACATCCCCTGTCCTTTTCACTTTTTATTTTGAGACAGGATCTCACCAAGTTGCTCAGGCCCTTGCTAAATTGCTGAGGCTGGTTTTGAATTTATGATCCTCCTGCTTCAGCTGAGTCACTGGAATTATAAGTGTGCACCACTGTGCTTGGCTTATATCCCTTGTTTTGAAAAGCACAGATCTGTTAAGAATGAGTATTTTTAAATCTTTTGTTCATGAATCCAACCTGCAAAGCGAATACAGTCACATTAAAAGAATGAGAGGAAAGAGAAGCAGATGAAGAGGAAAGAGATGAGGTCAACCATAAACCCAAAGAGCTGAAACATTTCTTCCTCCTAAATAGAGACATCTTACAAAGCAGCAAAAAGTGGCTTGGAAGAAAGGGGCCATAACTCCATTATATACTATTAAGTTTGAATTAAAAAGTTCTTTGGTTCTTTGACCTGAGATATGTTTAGTAGTTTGATAACAACTTCCATGAAAATGAACAGATTTTTCTTTCTTATTAAAGAGCCCACATATTTTTAGTATTGTTTCTAGAAATTAATTGAAAGATATTGACCTGTAGAAGTCAGCAAATGATTACTAAATCTTAGAAAGTTATGTCTTGTAACATTTTACAAGATTTTTTTTATAAAATGCTGATAAAAGTATAGCATAGTAATTTATGTATTTGCTGACAATGGACTTAGTTTGTTCATTAAGTGTTGATCAAAGAAAACAAAATTGCAGGAAAAAATACTGATTTGAAATTACTGAGAACAATTTAATAAGATAAAACCTTTAATAGACTTTCTAGTGAGTTAATTTGGAAGATAATGAATGCAAAGAATTGCATTTCAATGTGTAACAAATTTTTATTTCATCTTCTTTTTTGCTTTATTCCAGTTTTCACATTTTATCCTATATGGTCTTACACACTTGTCTGGGGTTTTTTGCTGTGAACAAGATACAGCTGAAAACAGGGCATTTAAACTCAGGTCAATGGTATGTAAGGAGTACTTCCTCAGGACTTTGAATCTTCATCTTTTTATCCCAACAGTTTTTGTTTGCTAATTTTTTGATGAACTAATCGTGAATTTGTGCTTTGGAAACTTGTGATGCCATAACTTTGTGAATTGGGGATGAAATATTCTTGAATAGACAAACTAACCTTTTTAATTTTAATGGCAGTGATAAAATCAAACCAAAAAGTGTGATCTTGGAAAAAGAAAATGTTTTTCACTTATTTATACGTGATATATTTAAACAGAGATTTGTTACAACACTATATAAAAATTTAATCATCAAAGAGGTGGCAAATCTTTATTACTGACATTGATTTCTACACCACAAAGGGTAATAGGAGCTATGAATCTAGGGTATATGTGGTTCTTTCATAATATTTTTGGTAGTGTTATCTGCATATCAAAAGAGATCATTATTTTTACAAGAATATAAAAATAATTCAGCCCATTCTTTCTGGTAATTCGGAAGGAAATTTCATGTTGTATTTATAAGAATGTCATTGTTGAAATATTTGGTCTTTCCTCTGGTACTGAAATGCTGCGGTGATACAAAAGCAAACTCATTACATTTATTGGTGCTTTGGTATTTTCAGGCTATTGGATTCTTCATATGTCCCACAAGATATGGAATAGTGTTTTTAAAAATTGAAAATATAGGATGTATTTATTCATGTAATGTGCTCTGAACAGCATCATATCCCCTGATTACTCCATTTCTTCTGTATCAGATTCTTAACCCATCCTTTCTTATTAATCATCAAAGGTATTTTTTTTTCAGGCTTTAGGTATAAATAGATTTATTTTTTAAGTATGTTCTGAATTATTTATGACTTATTTGACTATATCTTAGATATATTAGATTGCTAATATTAGATAATTCTGATATACAGAAGGTGTACCCAATATTATCCATAATATCTGTGCCCTACATTTGTGAAAATTTTTAATGTGTTTATTATTTCTTTGTAGAACACAGAAAAATATTTGTCATGACATGTGATGACAGATTTGCATATTATGTTTACCTACAATGTAATATCAAACATTTCTCCAGATTCTTTGTGAAGTCATCAATATGATGCTTTATTTTCTGTATTAGCAAAAATTGGCAAAATGAAGATTTTGTTATTTGATATATTTGAGAATCATGAACGAGCTAACATTTCTCTTATAGGTTACATGAGTTCAGTACTTTGGATGTTTGTTAAACATATTGTTAAAGTGTTTATGACTTTGTCTATCTTAGGGTAGACAGAATGTCCTTTAATCTAGAGAGCGGAAAACTATTTCGTTTTTCCTTGGGTAGAATAACACTCCCCAAACCATTTTCCATATATGTGGCATGACTCAATGGAATCTCATCTCCCACAAGCTGAGAATAGCACTCTGTTATGAGTGGTTCTTTTAGATCCTCTATGATAAGTTTATAGGACAGTTTCTAGTTCTTGAGGGACCATGAATTAGTTACCCTTTCAGTATTGAATGTAACAAAGCATTAACTTAATTGTATGACCTCTGTGATTATTTCAAAGTTTTATTGTGCAAGAAACACAAGCCTTTAATGGCTGGGTTTTATGATCTGTTTTAGAAATACAATAAAGCAATAATTAAAGTTTCTTTTCTTTTCTTTTTTGGTACTGGGAATTGAAGCCAGTTACCAGAAAAAAACCCCACTGAATCACATCCCCAGCCATATTATTTATTTATTTATTTATTTATTTATTTATTTATTTATTTATCTATTATTGAGACAGGGTCTTGCTCAGTTGCTTAGGGCCTTGCTAAGTTGCTGAGGATGGCTTTGAACTTGGAGATCCTCCTGCCTCAGCTGCTGAGTCTCTGGGATTACAGGCGTGTGCCACAGTGCCTCACAATAATTTAGGTTTCAAAGTAGACCATAATGCTGTCTAGCATTGAAGACAAAGGAAAGTCCTTCATTTTATATAGATGCATGATCTTAAGTGTCAGTTTTTGATATGAATATGTGAAAAATGTGGAAAGGATCAGAAAGAATTTGATGTGTCTTATCTCACTGTAAGTTTGATTTAGTTGTTTTAAAGCATATTTGGCCCAGAGGTTGGAGGGTCCCTTCTTTTACTTACTTTTCACTCAGTAAAATTAAAATGACATTTACATTATCTAAAATAGATTATATTAAGTAATCTATTTCTTTAGATTCTGGCATGTTATATAATTTCATTTTAAAATAAATATTCTTTTTAGTTATTTGTGGCTCCATTTTGTAAAATGTCAAGTAAGATTTCTTTTTATTTACTTTTTTATTTAGCTTTTAATTTTTTACAGACTGCATTTTGATTCATTATACATAAATGGGGTACATCATTTCATTTCTATGGTTGTACACAATGTAGATTCATACCATTCATGTAATCATACATGTACATATGGTAATGATATCTGTCTCATTCCACCATTTTTCATACCCTCTCCCTCTCATTTCCTTCTACATATTCTAAAGTTCCCCCATTGTTCTCTCATTCCCCACTCCTTACCCCCATTATATATCATTCTCCACTTATCAAGGAAAACATTCAGCCTTTGTTTTTTGGGGCTTGGCTTATTTCACTTAGCATGATATTCTCCAATTCCATCCGTTTATTTGCAAATGTCATAGTATTATTCTTCTTTATGGCTGAATAGTATTCCATTGTGTATATATACCAGAGTTTCTTTATCCATTCATCTGTTGAAGGGCATCTAGTTGGTTCCACAATCTAGCTATTGTGAACTGAGCTGCTATAAATATTGATGTGGCTGTGTTACTATAGTTTGCAGATTTCAGGTCCTTTGTGTATAAACCAAGGAGTGGGATAACTGGGTCAAAAAGTGGGTCCATTTCAGGTTTTCTTAGGATTCTCCATACTGCTTTCCAGAGTCGCTGCACCAATTTGCAACTCCACCAGCAATGTAAAAGTGTGCCTTTTTCCCCACATCCACACCAACATCTATTATTGTTTGCAAAACTGGAAATCCATATGCAGTAAAATGAAAGTAAGATTTCTTTTTAATATTTATGATAACAATCATCTATCACAAATTACAGTTACTGGAAACATTTGTTAACATCTTGACCACTTAGAAATCTATATACCGTAAAACAAAATTTGCATATTCAAAATCATAGTATTTGAAACAAAAACTTCTTTAAAATTTATTATCAAAAATCATCTGATTTGAGATGATAAAAATTTGAATAAAAACATGCCTGAAGGAGTATTTGTATAATGTCTTTATCAAAAGGATTTTATTGTGCCTGTGCCCTTTGACTGAAGGTATTTTGCTCTTTGGAAACACATTCTGTTTCTGGGGTGACAAACAGTGGTCATTCAGAGGTTCCTGTTGTACCTCTGTCTTCTCCCTAACTCTAATATTTAAGTTTCTATTTTTCTATATTAAAAAAGTGCTAATATAACCTATGTACCTCATATACTTTTACTTTCTTGCACTAATATCATCAGTTGATTTTCTGAGACTGTTCTTCAGGTCACTCTTAGATTCCTTGAAATTTCTAGCAGTTCCTAAAATGAGACTGCACATGAAATTCAGAAAGTCTGCTGTTTTGAAAGGGGTCACAGAATTCTACTGTCTCCAATTGACAGTGATTGGTAGTCAAACTTAGTCTCATTTTTTAAAGAATTTCATTTTTTAAACCAAAAAGAAATTATTTTTATGTTAGCAGAGGGTTGATGCCTCTAAGAGTCTAGTAAAGAGAACCGGCTGCCACTCATTGGACAACTTGGCTAAGAAGAATCACAGAGTGCTGCCCCATGTATCAGGGACAGGGAAAGGAGACAGTAGAGCTGTTGGGAAAGAATAGCATTGCTTCTTATTTTTCACAATGAAAAAAGTGAAAAAGGAAGGAGAAATTAGTCTTCTATATTTAATCACTTGCTGTGTATCAGGCCACTGAAATCTTTGGACTCTTTGCTTGTAACTAGCCTCTGGCAAGGATTTCCAATTGCTTGCATTTTGCTCTCATGTGAAACACAGCTGAGGACATGCCAGACAAAAACTGAATCCTTCTTTTGTGCAGTGTAAAAAATGCATGTTATATTTCCCTTGGTAAAATTTCTGTCCTGAGGAAATCCACTGTATTCTAAGGAGAAAATGGGCCACGAAAGGAAAAAAAAAAAAAACAAAAAAAAAAACCAAAAAACACAAAGAAACCTTCGTATTTCAACTGTGTGCTATATTTGCTCTGAAAAATAAAAATGGACTCAAATTGAAGAACCGAAGAGTACATACTTGAGGGGAGCTGCAAAATTCAAAACTTACTCTCTGTGAGTGATTGCTCCCATTCCACCACCAAATTATAATTTTAAATGTTTTTGTTTGTTTATATGTATTTGAAAAATGTATAATATACAGATTTTTTGTTATATGGTTAATATGACAAAAATTAACCACATTGTTCATTATTAAATCCAAGCTGTGTTCCTTAAGTTTTCTTTATTTCCTAATACAACTTTTCTATTTTGCTGTATGAATGAGTAGTAGTGCAAAGGAGAAAATTCACCTGCCCTATGTTGCTAGATTACAAATGTGAAAACAGTGTTCATGGCCTTAAATAGATGAATTGAATACTGTTAGGATATTTGGGTTTAAGAACATCTTAATCGTAAGTACATATAACTGAACTTTCTTACAATTTATTAAATGATATACCAGCAGCCTTCATGAGAGGTGAGATAATAATTTTACCTTAAATTATTAGAAGTGAATAATTTATAAAAGAAGAGTAATTGCTGACTGTACTTGGCAATGGATGTGTTATGTTTGTGATTTGGGGGATTTATTTTTCCAAATTCCTCCTGTGCACCAGCTCCATTTTTCAACGGAGTAGTCCTCAAACTTCAGTTTGCTTTAGCATTGCCTATTTTGAGGTGTGTTAGAACACAGACTGCTGCACTCTCCTTCCCACCTTGAGTTTATGATTCAGTAAGAATGATTGGGGCCCAATAATCTGCATTTCTGATACCGCCTCTGAAGATGCTGTAGTTGCTAATCCTAGAATCACACCTGGAGAACCACAGGTCTAATAGATTTTTGCCACAGGTTAACACATGGTAAACATCCCAACAGTTATTTGTAATTTATGTATCAAGATAAAGATATTATATATTTGAAATCCTAAAATTCAAGGAGAATGCATAATCAGAGATCAAAATTATTTAAAATAAGAACTTTAGTGGTGTTTTGGACAATGTCTAAAAAATTTGCTTTGAAAAAATCTAAATTATTGGAAACCTACAAATCATGCATGAATTTTTTATTACTTCAAAAACTTTTGAAATGTGCAATGATATTCAAGCTTCGATATGGATTATCCAATAGATACAGAAAAAAATAGAACCATGATACAATGAGGAATAATTGACTGAGATAGAAAACCTGCAATTATTGAACATGTTAATATATATAACAACAAAGCTGTTACCACAATTTAGTATACGTGGGAGCTGAATTATTTGGGGGGAGAATATAAACATTGACTCACATCACATCCACGAAGAGCATGAACTGCTCCTGGTTTTAGTAGCATTATCAATGCCACCAGCTAGTTAACAACATCTTTAATAAAGAAACTTTATGTTAGATATCAGGAAATATTCAGTGAAGACCAACTCTATATGTAATGGAAATAGTTATCAATATTGTGACTGAATGATATCAATAGCACCACTTATTCACAACTAAAGTTAATAAGATGAAAATAAAAAGTGTAATTACTGGGATCCTATTTATTATCATGTGTTATTGTTTTGTAGTTGGTTTTTGGCATTATTTTGTTAAAACATTTTTAAAAGAAATATACACACTGGTATGGAATATGATATCAAATTAGCTACTTTTTCTAGAGAAGAGAACACATTAATCTGAGAGAATTGATGACCTACTATGAAAACTGAGGAAGGGCCTAGGATTCAAACACACAAAATAGTTCATAACTTTGTAGAATTCATGGAATTGTTTTTGATCAGAACAACTTTCAAAGTGTGTTGTATATACACTTGGGAAGAAATTCTTATGGGAACTTGTTATGTGATCTTAGATTTCAAAACAAATAAGCAAGCAGCTTGTATCAGTGAAGGAGCAGGAAGATTTTGTGCTCCCCTCAGCTCTACCTTTAGGAATAATACATCAGTACTTCCTCCCAGAGGTAAATTTCACTCCTATATTTGTGATCTATTTGCAGTAAAGTAACATAAAAGTATTGCTAATGCAATAAAATTGGGAGAAATGCTTTATATTTAAGCTTTCACACATTCATAATGAAAAACTCTAAAATTCCTGTGAGAAGATAGTAGAAATAACCAGAATTACTTGAACATTAATTTGAATTCTGACTCTGCCACATACCAGTCATGTTTGGGGGCAGATAATTTCTAATTAAGAGATTTAATTTCTTTATCCACAAAAGAAGAAAAATAATACCTATATATTTTACTAAATTAGAGAGTATTTTAAAAATCATCTAATACAGCTATATTTCCCTCTGGAGATGTCCTGCATTCTACCTTGATGTGTATTTCTTCCTTTGCTCTAAAAGACATCTCTTCCTTGAGACAGTCCACATTCTCCATTGGATATATATCTACTTTCCTGAATAAATCTGTGTTTGAAAAGAAAAAAGAGTCCAATGCTCTCTTTGTAAGATGAGGATGATTCAAATGGATTTTTTACTGATCTTTTTGGTTATATAATTATCTTCTTTAATTGAGTTATGTTGTCTTTCTGTTCATGTTAAAAGTCATATCAAATCCACTGACTGTTTTTGCTATATGTAGCACATATATCTCTTATGATGAATAACATAAGGAGATATTTAGAATGACCATATGTCAGCCACTCTTCTTGATGTCACTGAGGCTGACAGATTAGATAATAGGGCTGTTGATGTGTAAGCAGAGGCAGACTACAATTTAAAGAATGCCCATATGCAAATAAGTAGACATATAAGAAAATATCAGATATATTTGAGAGAAGCAGATTGATATTTTAGAAACAATAGGATGCAGGCATCCTGTTGGACGTGGTTGGAGCCTCATCTAATGACTCAAGTGCGTGGAGGAAGGAAATCTGCTTGATAACTTATTAATATGATATCTTATTGGCAGGATCGGTTCCTTACCACATGAATCTTTCCACAGGGCTGCCACATAACATAACTGACCTCTTGGAACAAAGTTCTTATAAGTAGAAAACTTGTAAGATGGGAACCACCATGTTTTGTGATATAATCTTGGGAGCAACAATCCATCACTTCTGCTATATTCTATTTTTTATACGTAAGTCTATAAGTGCAGCCCTTACTCAAGTGAATCCAGAAGGGCATGAATACTACTAAGCAGACATTATAGAGTGCATCTAAGAGGTTCCTACCACAGATATCCATATGTTCCTCAAATATGTCTAAAATGGAATTATTTATTAACTGCTGAATTTGTTCTACATCCATTGTTCTTGACTTCCATCATTTCTATCACCATTTATATATGTTGTGTCCCAAGCTAGAAACTCATGGGTCATTATTAATGCCTTCCACGCTTCTCACATATATCTAGTTGGTTATCAAATGCTTTTAACTCAGACATATTTCCCAATGATGGCTTCTCATCTTTGTTCAGTTAAGACTCTTAATCTTAATTCTTGCCTTAAGCTATTGCAATTGTCTGCATTATGAATCTCTTCATCTCATTACTATTCATTTAATTAGAGTTTTTTCCCTCAAACTAAATATATTCATGAGTTCTGTTGCTTAAAGCCTTCCATTGTTTTCACTACTTGTAAGATGATATCCATTATCTTAATTTTGGAATATCAGTCCTTTGCAATGTGGTCCATAGCAAACTCTCTACTGCCACTTTCCAGTCTCATAATTCCCACAGCATAGAGATGCCCAAGATCACAGCAAGGCATGTCTTCATTCAATATATCATGGCCCTTCCTGATTTCTTTCTCTATCCTCTTTCTTATCTGCCAATAACATTCATGATTCACTCTAGGACTCGACCAGGGTGTAAGTGAGAATCTTTCCCAGATTCCCACACTCATCACAATCCATGAACTGCTGTAGGTTTCAGTACATTTCTGTGATGACACTCTGTTCATGGAGTCATCAGTTATCTTTACTCTTTTTCTTTCTAGACTTTCTCAAGTTCAAGCATTATTAATTTTGAATTAAAAGTTTTGAATAGTATACCAATTGACATTCGTTATATATCGAATGAATAAATTACTCCTCATTTAAAGCTATTGTGTATAATTGCACTGTATCTAAGTCAGGAAAACATTTGAACTATGTAAGTTCCAAAGAAGGGTGATGGGCAAGGTAAGTGTTTGATTTGGTTTCTATTAGGAACTCACCTAGGTAGATGTAATAAAAGTTATAATAATATTTAACCCTTGTTGAGATAACATGTGGCTGAGCTTTCTTTCAAGTGCTTTGCATTTACTAATTTATGTAATCCTTGATAACAACACTATTGATAAGACACTTCCATGATCTTATTTTGCAGATGACTGAACTAAATTAAGACAACTTAAATTTATTAAGGTTAAGACATAAAATCAAAACAAACAAAAAGTTCTGATTGTGATAAATGGATGGATATTATGGAGCAAGAGGATCACAGTTTACGCTATCATAAAAAACTATTTTCAAACTGTCCCCCCACTAAATACCAAGGTATTAGAACACTGGAAGAACTTTAGAAATTTAAGAGAGGTTAAGGAGGGAAAGAACTTCAAAGCATTAGGTGATCCAAGTGAAACAAGTAGTTTCTGAGATGAAGATGAATTCATGAATACCTTGTAGAATATCATAGCACACTGTAATGCTTCCAGGCAGGAATGGTGGGCATTCAGGACATCTCTGCCAACAATGTTCTGGGAATCATGGAGGAATATTTGTAGTGTATGGAGCCATGGAATGTGTTTCAGAATGGCAATTATTAGATGTTTTTTAAGGAGAATTCCTCCAAAAATGCACAGTAGTCTATAATAATAGATTTCTCTTCATTAGTTAGAAAATATATTGGCATGAATAATTTGATAAAATATAAAGTTTTTAAAAGCCCACAGAAGTACTATTTATAAGTATACATGTTACATTGTTTATGATGGCTTCTTATATTATTTTTTATGTTTAAAATATAACAGAAATTTTTTAAATAGACCATCAGTAATTGAAATGAAAATACAGCATGTACTTTTGTCCGTCATTTAAATTTTTCTGTGAAATAGGAAAACATTTTTATCAGATTCTGGAGAATCTGCAGTTAAATTGCAAGGTCAACAGTCTTACATGTATTTTAACAAGTAAAGTAATGAAACAAAATATAATTTAATATCACAAATTTTTATTAATATTAATATCAGCTGATATTCTTAAATAAATTGTATGAAAAAGTAATGCCATTTCCAATTTTATAGAGTATCTATAAGAAAAGGTATGTTTTTCAAGTTTATTAAAAATAAATGTATTACTAGAGCAGAAATGCCACGATTGACTTTCTTTTTGGTTATTTTCTTTAATTACTCTTAGTCTTCTTTAAATTTTTTTAAATGTACTTCAAACAGTGGTTAATAAATATCCAATGTAAAATACCAAAATAAAACAAAAATTGGCATGACTCACACTCTGAGCTTAGTGTTTCTTATAAGTTTTACTTTTCTTTGGCATGGTAATAAAATTATTCTATAATGAGACTCAGTTATTCAAATAGACTCAATAATTTTTATACTGTCAGAAAAATACAGTTGGTCATTGGTGGCACTGTTACCTGTCTTAATAAATTATTTTGTTTCAATGCCAGTTTTACTGATGACTACTGAAGTTGTGTGAAGATTATCAATTCTATGATTAATATCTAAATATGATCACAGAGTATCATCATATCAAAGCATCAATTTGATTAAAAAGTGGACTCCCCCAAAAGATGTTAATATGTGGAAGTGTTTCTGGGATTTTGGGAGACACTATGTCAATTTTCAAAAAAAGTAAAAATGACCACATACTTGCAAGATAATATGCTGTTTTAGAAGTGTGTGTGTATGTGTGTGTGTGTGTGTGCATGCCCTCATGTATGAATAAAACATGAATATTCTTAATTTGTGCTGAATATTTCTCCTGTGTGTTTTAGGTTAGTGGTTACATTTTAGTGTCATTATTCTATGAGTAGTCTGTACCTATTAGGTAAGAGAAACTTGAATTTTTTCTCTGCTACATAGATAAAGATGATAATCACCATCAAATTCTGAGTTTGATTTTAAATATGTTAAATTTTTATAAGATGGTTTTTCATTATACATAAGAACATTAAGAATAACATATTCAAAAGTCTTTACAAATTATTGTTAAATAATGAAGCAAGCTACTCATTCTGTGACTGACACTAGTTGACTGGGTAGCATATGGCAAGTCACTTAACCTCTATGACCTTAATTTTCTTATTTGCAATGGTAAAGAGTTGCATAAAATCTCCTTGTCTCTGCTTCTATCAATTTTAGACATGTTCTTTAATCCTGATATTTTCAGTAAAAACGCAAGAACATTGTTACATTCTTTTTACTGTACTAGAACTAAAATATCTTTTCAATTCACATATTTTGTTTCTACTTTTCAATAAGTAAGCATGCCTATCATCTGGCATTATTTATAAAATACACTTATTTGAGTATCAATTTTCTTTTACCTCATAGAGTCTGCCAATCAAATGATAATATTAAAAAATGAATCTCAAGTCCATAACACTCGGGAAAGATTTGTCAGAAAACAGGGACATTCATCTTTTACACATTTATTCTGTCTCTCTCTCTCCTTCTCTCTCTTTCTTTCACACACACGCACGCACACACACACACACACACACACCTTCAATATATGCTGATTGTTCTCTTAAATGTCCAACATTTTATGTTATACATTCAAAGCATTAGTTTAAATATTTCTTTCAGCTCAGTGCTGACATTTATGCTGGCCTGTTTACCTCCTAGAAAAAGAGATAACATATTTTATATTTAATGAATAGTTGATTTCATCCTGTTTCAAAAATCTCCAATCCACAACATGTGTTGTTCTCATTTTTGAAAAGGAGACCTTCTCAAGTAATAGCTAGTGAGATTGTACAACTTAATCCATGCCTTTAGAAAGTTTTATTTTATAATATGAAATTGAAATAATTTTAATATTCAGGCATTTCCAATTTGAAATATATGTTATCTACACACCTTATATATTCCCCATTTGCTTTTGTAGTGAAGGAGAAGCTAAAACATGTTGACTTCAAGCATTTTTGATACAAAATAGGCTCATATACAAAAATCAAGGTGAAGGATTAAAAGCTCACACTTGTGATACTTATAGAATTCTGAGTATTTAAAAAAATTGCAATCTTATTGCAAACATCTCTATAGTTCAGTCTCTGGAAATCTCATTAATGTGCTAGTCCCTTTATTTTGCTGCTGAATTTGTTGACAGATAGTAATTGGGTCACTGTATTGAAAAGCCCCATGTAAGCTCAGAATTCTCTGTGTTGGTTGGCATGACAACCATACTGGTCGATTAAACATGCTCAGAAATTGGGAATCTGGGCTTCTCAGAAGCTGGTAACTAGATGGAGAATAGAAACTGTCTAGATAATGACAAATTGGGCAGAAATTTTTGCCTCAAATGTGTTATTATATAATTATTTCTGTTGCACTAATAAGCTAAATTTATATTACATATAAAAGCTAGATGCTTAAAAATTCATTTGGGTGATTACAAAATGTAGTTTTATATTTACATGAAATTTAAGAAGTAAAGGTTGAAATTGCCTTACACTATTAAGTACCCTATTAGAAATAATGCTAACATTATTCAGAACAAATATAATTGCTATAAGTGGTAATTTCTATTTAGCTCTTTCCCTTTATAAACCATTGTGTGGAGTGCATGGCAGATGATATCTGCAGATGGCATACGGAGGCATATTGGCATACAGGCACATCTTTGCTGGCCAGTATTGCCATAGCCAAATCTAGGGACTAAGAAGATGGTGAAAGGGCAGATCATTAAAGGGAGAAACAGTCATATCAAGACTGGTGATATGGCTCACTTGCTGTCTTTTTTCTTCCATGTTTTAACTCCATATCTTTGACTTATACATAGCTATTAACATAAAGGCAAAATTTGGAGATGATAAATTAAAACAAATTATTACACAGGACCCCAGGTCTTTTTTATTCCTTCTTTTTTTTTTTTTCTTTCTTTCATTTTCTTGGATTTCCAACATCTTAGATAGCAGTCAGGATCAGAGGAGAAGGAATTGACTACTTAGCAAGTGTTGTATTTTAAATTAAACTGCTTTTATCTGGCTAATAAAATAATAATGACAAAATAAACTGGACATAAGGTATTTAGTGTTTCTGCAGTTCATTTAGAAGCCCAAGACAATCAATATGTTAGGTAAAGAGAGTATATTTAATTTTTTTCCTTCATATTCATATTCCTGTAAAAATCCAAATACAGATGTTTTGATTAAAGTAAATATTATATGGATATCAACTATAAAAATAAATATTCTAAATAGATCAAGTTCATTTCAAAATTCTATTGCTAAAATAAATTTTAAAAGTCACTATTCATTGTAGCATTTTTGTAAGGAGTAGGTTTTACTGATCATATTTCTTCAAAAGGAAACTGTGTAGGGTTAAGGAGCTAATTAGTGATAGAACCAGACCTAAACCCCTTGGGCCACATGCAAATGCAGACTCTTTTTATAGTACCAGGATTAGGTGTCTTCTAATCTCACTACCTTCCAGGATGCAGTCAAAGCATGATAATCCTGAGTCCATGAAATGTTCATTTAGTACAACTGAAAACAACACTGTTGGTAAAATGAGTTTTATTTTTTAAAGTTTTAATTTTTATTTTCCTTTTTTTTTTTTTTTTTGGTCATAGTTTCTTGTCTGGAGAGCTGTGGCTCTAAACATCTGTTTTTATTTGTGTTTAATTTTGAGATAGCCATATTAATATTTTTACTATATTTAAATATCACTTTTGACAACTTATAACTTCAGAAAGGTGGGATTAAATATTTATCTATCACTTCTTATATTTGAAAATTAACTTCTAAAAAAGTAAAATTAACTATTGGGATTACCCGGTAACACTAGAGGTACATGCTTCTGTAAGATTCATGCTTCTGCCATGCTGGATAGTTAACAGTGATTAAATCCATCTTCAGTTTGGTTTAGTTTGAGTTTTCTAGTTTAAGGGGTTAGGGTTTAGCCTGTCTTGTGTTTGCATGTGTCATGGTATTTGATTGAGTACTGGGACTCAAAACTGTTGCATTTAAAAAAAAAAATTCAGTGATCTGTACATTTCTATTTTATATTTATGCTATTTCTGTTCATGAAAATGAACTGAATATTCCTTACCAATTTAAAGATTTGTTGGTGGTGGTGGTGGTAAAACAATTACTGATTTTCCTTGATTTCAGGATTGAAAAATCTATGTATTTCTTAACCTTCCTCTTGTTTTTCTCAGGCATATCCATTAAAAAATCTTTGCCTTTTTCTGTTTTGTTTTCTTTTCAGTGTACCCTTAGGCTTCTCTCCTTTTCCTTTATGTTTATAGTCTCTTGTCTGTCTGGGTTTTTCCTTTTCAGACCTCCTCTCTCTCCCTCATCCACTTGCTTTGACTACATTAACACATGTTAATGAATATCTACAAAAGAACAAAAAGAGGGTGGAGGAGGAGGGTGAGAGGGGGAGATGTACTGGGAAAAGCAGAGCTGCAATGGAGGAGAAGAGTGTGGGGCAGGGAAGATAGGGTGAGACAATGGGAAGGAATGCTACTTATGTAACCTAAAACTTCACTTCTCCATATGTAATTATCGGGGGCATGTTTAAATTTTTTTTTTTTTGATTGGTTCATTTATTCATGACTTCGTACATGTGTAAAGAACACCCAGTGTGTGCAAGCTTTAGTCAAATTCCTGGGGACATAACAGTTAAATAAAAACTAACCAACCAAGCCAGGCTTTATGGAGCCCATGTTCTTGGGGTTAAACATTGAAATGGTATTTTGTATTGTTTGTGAACATTCTTATTTCAGCAGAGCAAAAGGAACAGCTTTTTCAAAGAAAATCATGTCTTCCATAGCATTAAATTCATTTGACTATGAAGAGTGATTTGAATCTGAATTAGAATTTCTCCACTTGTAAAGTACCAACAAGTGTGTGATAACTATGATACTGGCATTGAGAAAACCAGCCTAAAGGTGATTATAAATTGAGAACCTACTCTAAATTTAGAGATTTGCATATAATAATGTAGAAAGCAGCTAGAAATAGGAAAGAGAACTTTTCAAAAATGGGATGCTGTGTTTGAATCAAGGCAGAACAGAGGGCACAAGGGAGGGAGGAAGCAGCATCCCCTCCCTCTCATGAAGACTGGCAAGGCAAGGTCAAGGGTGACTTTGGTGAGACCAATGTCAGACCAACCTTTGAGTAAATCTGATCTGCTGTATTTGTCTGTATCTCATTTGACATTAAATACATTATTAAAGCTTTCAGCTATATTTTATTACCTAACGTTACATTCCACAGAAAAGCCTGTTTGCTATGTTTTTGTATTGTTTGATATTTGATAATGGAAGGATTTGAACATGTACTTACATCAAGGACAGAGAATCAGAATAAGAAAGATAAATGAAACAACAAAAGAAAAAAAAAAAAAAAAAAAAAGAACAGCTTTCCAAATTATAGGCTTTAAAAGGAACTGGCAAAGGGAGGTCACTTGTGGGAGGCGATGCCATCTAGAGAGTGGCAGGAAAGGTTAATCAATGCTTTTAGAGTCGACCACAGATGTTTTCTCCCCCTTTCCTAGTTAGAGAATCAAGTGTAGGTTTGTTCCTTGAACACAAAGAAAGAAAGCTCAGTTTTTGTGTGTTTGGTTTCCCATTTTCTGTTGGAGAAAGAGCAGTGGTGTCAAGTGGATAGCAAGATGAGAGGCTGAAGTGGGTGGTGGTAAGGGCCAGCCCAGCATGAAGTCAATGAAATGAAAGGACAACAATTGATTAAAGGGAACAAGGAAGGAAGAAGTGATAGGGCACATATCCCATTCTGAAGGAGAAGGGAATGTTCAGACTTAGATGCTTTCATTTGCATGAGTGATAAGAAGAGCAGATGTTGAGAGAAACCGGAATGACATAAGAAGGTGGCAGGTCGGGAGCAGAGATGTCTTGTAGCTATTTTGAGTTTGAAATGACACTAGGAAATCATGTGGTGATGACAATAGGTGACAGAAAATGAGGGACTTAAATAAGTAAAGGGGGCAAAGACCTGGGAGCACCCACCTAGAGATTTTCCCTCTGAAGCACAAATAAAAGATTCAACATTGAATCTTTGTAGATACCCATGTTTAGGTAATTGGGAGGAGAGCCAGTAAAAGAGAAGGAAACTCTGAATCAAATCCTGACTGCCAACCAGTATGCATTTTCAGAAATAAATCTTTCCTGATCTGTAAAAAATAGGGTGTTCCATATGTCTACCTGAGATTCCTAGATATTGATCTGTCTGTGTTAGTGTCTTAGTAATTTTTCTTCTTTCATGATGTCTCTAAGCCAAAAAAAAAAATTACTTAGTACTTTTAAGTTAAAAGATGTCAATGTGTTTGGGGCTGAAAATTTAGAATACCCAGCAGTATCCTGAGAGTATGCAGCAACACTGTGAGCTGCCTTGGGTGACAGGTCAGAAACCATACATTTATGCTACGCTTTCTCCTATCTTTTACATCTTTTCATATCAGGATATATATTGTATTATATAATTGCTTGTGTGATTTTCTGTCTTTCTTGATGGACCGAATCTGCAAACTACAAGAGGAAAGGACCTTTGTCCATCTTGTTCATCATTTCATCCATCATGCTCAGCAGGGTAATTGGTTTGTGGCAGGTGTTCAATAATTAGTTGCTGCATCAATCCAAATTATGAGTAGGTTAATCTAGTCATTATATACAGGTGTGATTTGTCCACATATATTTTTCAAACTCTTAATTTCTGGCATATTCCTTTGAGTGAAAGTCATCCCAATGGTCTATATGAAATCTGTTGATAACATATAAAGAGAATGAATAGAAGTGCTTAAAAATTGTTATTTAGTTATGTGTAAGAGGGGAAGGGGAGGTAAAAGAGTAATCAGTTTGGGTAATTATTATGGGAATTGTAGAGACGAGAATAATAACTATAACAAAAATTAAAATTCAGATAATGCAGGTGTTCATTTTATTTTCTCAGTAACTATAGAAGGTATGATGCAAAACAAATTACCCTTAAAGTTAATGGTTTAAAACATTATTTTTAATCTCCCAGTTATGTGGGCTTTCTGATTCATTCTTTGATTCCATGTGGCATTAGCTGGGGTATCTACAGTCATCTGGGGTCTTGATTGGGTTGGAATGTGAGGGGTCTCAGTTGATGCTGGCAGGCGACTGTGAGCTCAGCAGAGACCTTGTGCCAAAACACTTATGTGTGAACTCTGCATGGAATTTGAACTTATCACAGCATGGATGTTGAACTCGGAGAGGGAACAAATCCAGGGCAAATGTTCTTAGAGACCCAGCAACTGTCACAAAGCTTCTTAAGATTTAGCCCTGGAAATCACAGAACTTTATTTCTGCCACAGTGTCCTTGCAAAGGCAAGTCACTGTAGCTAGCCCACATAGAAGAGGAAGGGACTGGGAATTAGACTCCATTTTTTAATGTAATAGCATGAATGTGCAGGAAAGGAATGAATTGAGAGTGATTATCATTGGTTATTTAGTATATGTAGGTACTATATTTTTTTAAAATTTTAAACATTAGAATATGGATTTATGAAGAGATTGGTAACTTAGTTTTGTAGCTGTTAGTATAGAAACCAAGACTCAAACTCAGAGAATTTGTGACTAGAGACCGTGCTCTTATAACTCAGTACTGCCTCAGACTCTAGCAATACTCTGTCCACACATGCACACATATACACACACACCCACATGCTCTCTCATATTTAGAGTTCACCATGGTTATGATAATGGAATGATACTTTGCTTTTGCATAGTTTATATTAGTGTTCACATTCATTATTTCATTTACTCATGTACTGAATTTCAGTGGTTTAATTTTGAAGTAATTTCAAATTTACAAATGCACTGCAAAGGTGGTAGAGAAAATACCAGTATACACTCCACTTAGCTTCCCCTTGCATAACTATTATACATTTATCAAAACTATTAAAATTGATATAACATTCTCCAACGAACTAGACTTTGAGATTTCCTAATGATTTCCACTAATATTATTTGGTGTTTCATGATCAAATCCAAGATACTATGTTGCACTAGGTTGTATACCCTTAGCTTCCTTCCATCTGTGACAGTCTTTCCATCTTTCCTTGTTTTACATGACCTTGCCACTTTTGAAGCATATTCCTCAAGTGCTTGCTGAATTTCCCTCCTTTTGTGTTTGATATTTTGCCATGATGAGATGGAGGTTGTGGATTTGGAAGGAGAATGCTAGTGAAGTGATGTGCCTAATTCATGACTTCAAATCAGGAAGTTTGTATTGCCATCATTTCTTGCTAGGATGTTAATATTGACCACAGAGCCGAGGGCTGCCTATCATGTTGCTTCACTGTAAAGTTACTGTTTTTTCTTTTCCACACTATATTTGCTAGAAGTGAATCATTAAGTCCATTTAGGTCTACTCTATACTTAAAGAAAGGTGAATTAACCTCCACCTTCTGGAGAAAGGACTATCAAAAACTCTGTGGATCTATGTTACAACAGTAATTAATGTGTATTTCAGGGAAATGATTGAGGCTATACAAATATGATGCCTTTCATAGAATGAGTTCGAATCTCTCTAGATTTTCCTTACTTTTTTTATCTCAGATTTGAACTTTTAATTGTAAATTAACTTTTATAATTATTCAGTACATTTGCTGGTAAATGCTACGATATAATGTGTGTGTTAAAATGAGAACAATTTAATAATGTGAATTGTTCTTAATCAATCTACATAAATTCTAATATAGCCTATTTATCAGTTAAATTATAAAAAATGTACAATTCACAAAAGTATATCCATATCTAAATATTCCATTTATTACCTCTGCTTAAATGAATCAAATCAAAATATACATTCCTCTTATGTAAATATATCAAAGCATATCATTTGGCACAATGAATAATAGGTTTTAATATTGTGGAGATAACAAGAGAGTTCCTGATTAGTTAATAACTTATGTTATGTTTAAAATTGTTACCATTACAGTAAAGGAAGATAATAAAATGTTCCTTTGCAAGGAAATAACATTAATTCAAAGCAATTATTTGTTAATAAGTAAAACAAGAGTAGAAACAAATCAAATGAGCTATTTCTAAACTAGAAAATTATGAAAATAATTCAGAAGTTGTATTACTCTAAGTTTTCTTTCATTGCTTTTCATGACTTAGGACAATGCACTATTTCAAAGCACATTAGAGACCTGGATATTGCCAGTTATTCATTGATTTTAGCCAGTGTATTGACAACAAAGTAAACTGAAGTGTATATTTTAGGATGATAGTTATTTAATTATCCACTCTGTATAGACTATTATTTCAAACAATAACACTAAATTAAAAGAAGAATGAGAATAATTATTTTCACTACTAGTTTTGATATTTATTAATCAACTCTACCCTAATGTATATCTCATAAATAATGTAATTTACAAAATTTATGGAATGTAATATTTCAAATGTAGTAGGTAATACCAACCTAGGAATTACTTCCATTGTTACAAACATTCTTACATAATGAAGTGCTATTTCTTGTTTGGCTTGATCTTTTATTGTTCTATAAACTATCATTAATTTCTGTAGTCTAGAGAATATAACAGCACTTGATTTTATTAGTTTGCCACATTGTATAGCAAAGGACCATCAAAAATACAATGTTAAAACATTGCTCTCATTTCAAAAGAACCTATGACTTTGCGGGGCAGGGAGACATGGCTGAGAACTTGTGCTTATAGGACTGGATATGATTCACTGAGTTTTCATTCACTTGGGATTTCAGGGACGTCCATGTAATGGTGACTTTTGTATGTGAGAAGGGTATCTAATATTCTGAAGGGTAGAATATTACATAAAGAGAAAATAAGTCTTAACAAATTTCCAAGGTGGGTAAGGAAGAATAATTTTGTGAAACACAGAATGTCCTCTTTATCTCTCTTAGGGTATATGGAAAAATGGTCTTCAAGATAAAATTTGGGTAAGATGATTGGAAGATGTTAGCCAAACAGTTTAGACTCTAAATAGAGGAATCTGACAATAATAAAAATGATGATGATGATGATGATGATGATGATATTGATAGCTGGCACATACTGAGCCTTTCTGAGGTCTGGGCTTTCAACGATCCAATGAGATCGATTCTATTATTACTGTTGGTGTTGTTATTCGTGCTTTTGAGCAGATATAACTGAGGATTTTAGGTGTTTCAAGACTTACCCCTCTGCTCATGATCATTATGCTACCTGAACTTTGAGTCTTTATGAAAGGGGATATGTTGTAAAGCATACTATAATAAAAACAGTTCAGAAATTTATAGGGGGGAAAAGAGATTTGAAGTCAGCATGGAAATTGTTATAGTACTTTACTTATCTCTTTTAGAATTAAATTGTTACTAGAAAGATAAGGATGTGATGAGATTAGACAGTTATTGGCTTCTGCCCTAACAGGACTTCATGGCCAATTTGATGTAGAGGGAATAAAAAAGGGAAGGACACATAGTTTTGACCTCAGGCAACCAGGTGAATAGTGGGCCTATCACCATAAATTAAATGGTGAATTTTGTAAGAGTTTACAAAGGAGAGTTTTTAGATGGCCCTGCTATAGACTAAGTCCACAGTTCTAAAACTTTTGAAATGTAAAAATGAATCTTAAGTGAAAGGTCAAGACTATGAATGAAGAAATTCAACATTTAAAGGTATGGGGTGGAGATATCAGAGATAAAAAGGAAGAAATTGCTGTGAAGACAATTCAGTGACTGCTCATGTTTAGAGAGGAAAGAAATAAAAACAGCAAAGATATCAGATAATTGTATTGAAAATTATCGTTGGAAGGTAGTTCAAAAAGGAGGTGTTCTAGAAAGCTTCATATAATTGAGGTTGAGAGAGAAGTAATTTCAGATCCAGAAATGAGGATGTCATTACTTTTTGACCTGCGTTTTCTTCTCTAACTTTATCCTTCTTTTTGTCAACACACCAAAATGAGGAGCTTCCTCCTACTCCCTTCCCTGAACTAATCAAGGCATCCAAACAGATTCTTGAATTCTTCAGGCCACTTGGGTCACTCATAGAATAAGCGATTTTATTTTCTCACTGTGGTTATTACTTGGATGGTGCTATTAAAACTAAAGAAATTAATGTGATGGTCATTTTCATTTAATTTATTTTTTTTGTTACTGTGCTTGAGATTCCTTACTTCACTTTTAGGTTGCATCTGACTTATTTTGTGGTTTTTATGATGAACTTTGTATCTCTTCCAGCATTTTCCCCTTCCAATTGATTGATCATATACCTTCTAATACTTCTAAATTCTTCTTTCACAGCCTTGTTTATTTTAGACACATTTTATGATTCAACTCAATTAATATCAGTAGTTAGAATGTAGGTTTGGCTTAGTCAATAAAAAAACCTTATTACAGATGGACAATTGAAAATCCAATTATTTTGGTACTGGGGTTTGAACCTAGGAGCACTTCACCACTGAGTTACATGTCCAGCTCTTTTTTTTTTTTTTTTTTTTTTTTTGTGGTATTGGGGATTGAACTCAGGGACTTGTGCTTTCGCTTTCGAGGCAAGCACTCTTCCAGCTGAGCTATCTCCCCAGCCTGAAAATCCAATTATTTTGGAGATAGGAAACACATTGAGGAATGACTATGATATTGGTTTTCTTTTCTGAAGATATTGTGTTACTTAGAAATTATTGGCTACTTGTAGAAATCTAAATTGTCAAACTTTATACAATTGATAAATGCTAAATTAAGTAAAGACTAAAACTATTAAGACAAAATGCAAAACAAAGACAAACTGCAATCTTGACTATGCATGCATTGAAAGTGACACATCGTATGTACCCTATTGTACGCTATTGATGTGGTTTAGATATGTTCCCCACAGATTTATGTATTGAAAGCTTGGGCCCCATTGAGTGGATATTAGCAGGTGGTGGGGGATTGTCTAATAGGAGGTTGAGCAAATCTGACCACTCTGTGAACTCTTGGGCTTCCTGGCTGGCCATGTGATCTCTCCTTGCACAGGCTGCCACCATTGTGACTTGGTCTGCCGTGATGTGGTGCAGCCAGGGATGCCCTTGCCCAAGCCAGCACCACGCTGTCTGCATTTTCAGCCTCCAAAACTGTGAGCTAACTAAATCCCCTTTCTCTAAAAATTACTCAGCCATGGGTATTTCATTATAATAAAAGAAAAGCAATTAATACAGTTATAATTATTCTCACCACACCTGCATGTTAGCTAGTCATTCAACAGGTACTTGTTGGGTGCCTACTTTGAACCAAGCACCTGGAATAAAAAATAGTTATTTTTCAGTTTTTCTATGAACAGAATGAAATCTTTTATTCCCCACAAAAATTAAATAATCTCCTATATTCTTTGTCATTCAATATATTGGAAGCATTACTTAATTTAAATAACATTAAATAAAAGGTACAACGTTACTATTTAACAAATTTATTTATGCCAATTTAAAATCCTGTTAGCAATTTTATTTGATATTGTCTAGTTAAAAATTTGTCATTACTAGCTATAAAATATGGTGACTAATTCCATAACTTAGAAGTAGATATAACAAATTCACTTATGGATTCTTATAGAGAATATATCTATTGTCATATTTTCTAAGTCAATAAAGAAGGGAATATTCCATATCTTTTAATTGTATGTTATAAAAGAACCAATTGCATGTAGAAATTTATTTTAAAATCCCTCTTATTATTTGTTGATGCCTACTACAGGATAATAGATGAAATAAGATATGTAATTTTATTCACTATCTTTTTCGTGAATAGATTTTTTTTTTTTTTTTTTTTTGCAAAGACTCTCAAAGGCTGGGGACTATTTTTCATAAAGACAGTGAACAAAACCTATTATATGAATCATCTCTAGTTAATACATTAAGCTTGTTATTGGATCAGTCAAATTGCCAGAAATGGAATTCAACTCCAAATTCTTTCTCCAAAAACCATGTTTCCATAACAACTTGCCTCACTGTCTTCCATGTACCCTCCTTCCTGCTGTAAGTCTTCCCCACCCAAACATCCAGAGCTTGTGAGGATAATCAAAATTAAATGGGGAATTTATAAATTTGATATTAAAAATATATACATATACTCTGTAAGAAAAACGAGGCTCAGCTTGGTACCCAGGACAGCTTAGACCCTTAAATCCAGGGGAGCAGGCACTCTGGTTGCCTGGTGTGAGTGGGCAGCACCCAGAAAGCTACTCTGGACACGGGAATTCACACTAGAGATTTTATTAGGCACACAACTAGAGTGTCTGCTGGGGCTGGAAAGAAAGAAAGAGAAGAGATATGGCATAGTAGCTTCTCCGAGATACTGGAATCTCTCAGGCTGGCAGGAACCAATAGCGGAGAAGAATACTTGCAGGCTGACTGATGAACCAATGCTAGCTAGGATGTTTACAGACTGACAAACTAGGTTGTAAATTGGGAGATGAGGAAATGACTGCAGCTTAAAAGATGGGGGAGCAGCTTTATATTATATTTACTCTATTCCTTGGCTCTTAAAAAATAGATTTTCTTTATGTATGATCTTGGAAATTGATTTGGGTCTACAGGCCCTGACAACATGTGATTTGTAGACTTATCTCACAATTGGTTTCAGCATTTCAATGCATACATATTTATTTTCCCTTTGTTCCCAGACCTCCACTTCTTTTATATAGCTGTTACTTTGTACTTTTTAAAATACATATTTTAAAAACATGGTGGGAGTTGGATAAATAATAACCTTTAATAGGTACCTTTTAATAGGGAGAGCAAAACTTTGTTAGCAAATACAATATAATATGAAACTAAGTATTACTTAAGTAGCGATTTTTTGCCTATTCATGAAATTGATTTCCCAGGGCAGCTTCTTAGATGTTGCTAAACCTTTTTATGCTTCCAGGGTCAATGTCTGAATACATTAGAGACTGAAAAAGTTAAAAGATGCTCAGAGATCCCTTGCACACCTGACTTTTTTGGCAGCCGCTCAAGTTTTGACATCAAGAATCAGCACAGTTTGCTCTTTCAGAGTCTGAGCTTCTGGTACTCCTTCCTGATTCCCTTCCTCACATCAAGGTTGGCTAGGTCTTTGTTTGGAAGCCAAGAGGCAAGATACATTTGCTCTTATTGTCAGTTACATGAAAAAGGCACATTAACCTAATTTTCCATAGAATTTACATATAAATTGCCTTAGCACAGGGGGTAAGTCAGTTCAAAATGGGCTACTCTTAGTATAGACTCCCAGTATAATATTGAATTGAAATTTTTATCTGAGAAAGTTTTATTAAGGCTTTTGCTATAGACCTCTTTGAACAAGTCTTTTCTCATCAAAGTGTTATTTTAGTGTCCCTTTTAAAATAAACCCTCTGGTTTCAACTTCTGGTAATTTTTATGGTAATTCTCAGACCACAAATAAATAGTAATGTCAGTTATATTGTGTCCTTTGCTTTTTATAATCTGAAAGTTTCCTTGAACTTTAGTGTCAATTGATTGGTGTCTTTTGACATTTTAACTTTTTTCTCAAAGTTTCCTCTTCAGTATTCTAGTCCAATGCCAGTCTATACAAAATAAAATATAACCTCTCTTTTTGTGCTTCCATCCCACTAGGCTGATTTATAGATTTCTAACTTAGATTTCCCCAGGGTGTTGATTCACAGTGGTAGGAAAAATGGTTGTGTTTTAATAGATTTTTACTTGGCTTCTTTGAGAGAGATTTTTCTTTTTCTTTAGAGTATAGTTCAAATGTGACTTATTTTATATTACCAAAATTTTTCTTGATTGCTGTCTTTTAATGAATCTTAAATTTAATAACCCTTCAAAGAGATATGAAAATAAGACAGTTCGGAAATAGGCTGCCATTTATTTATTTTTTCTACACTGTCCAATGTGCTATTTTTTCCCATCTTGATTTTGAAACACACAATATTTGGTAGTGGATAGGAAAGGATTAAAAAGTTATTAAGAGTTGAACAACATGGGGTGAATGACAAAAAAATCAAAAGATTTTAGTGAATTCTTACACATGTATGCTAAACATCAAAATCCTCACTTTCATTTGCCAGTTATGACTTTAGAGAAACAGCATGATAGATATGTTAGTTGTTTTGCATTGACTTTTATGTAGAATCTTAAAAACAGATAAAACACATTGTCTTTTCCTGTGGGTATCCTTCAGTGGCCACAAACTCTCTGGAGTCCTCATGTGTTTTATACCTGATTGAGAGTTTTTAACTTCTTGAAATTTTGTAACATTAATATTGTTTACTTGACACAGAGATATTTCTCTTAACTGCAAACATTTTGGAGATACTACTTTTATATGGCCTTGCAGAGCTGTGGGACACCTATGCAGATTTCTAAAAGTTTCAGCCTCAATTAATATGGATGTGAACCTTCTCAACTGCAGAAGAGTTTGCATACTCATGTGCAACACAGACAATAAAAATGTTACTATATACATCTGCTAACCTTTATCCTGATTTTATTTTGTATCCACATTGACAAATATTTTAGTTTGTATTTTGGGATCATCACTTTCATTTAAAAACAAAAATTATTTTATGGATACATTCTTAAGTTAAAAATCATGAGCAAATGAACAAAGTTCAACCTGTTATGAAATGTTGAAGAATCTATTTTTTAATTTAATGTACTACCAGTTTAATGAACTCAGAGATAAAGTAGCAATTTTATATAATTTTAAGTGATTCATCAAGTATTTCATATTAAAAATGCCCTTTATTCTTCAGTCATAATTAAGTTTTTAATTGACTAATTGTGATTTAGTCAATTAGCATTAGCCTTGACATGTGTTCTTTGCTCTATTGTTCAATCCTTACAAGGCTCTTACTATTATACACAGGAGTCTTCATTATATAGAATATTTTAAAAAATTTACTCAGGAGTCAAATTTGTTACTCTGAAAAGTTAAGTGGTTGATTGTTTTCAGTTTTCCTTGGAACTTATGTATTACTGGATGCTCTCAAAATAAAATATTTTTAAAAATTAAAAATAAATGCTAATTTTGCTTTATCATTTGATTATGTGAGGATTCCATTTGTTTGAAAATATTTCAAATACTTCAGATAGTTCTTTAGTTTGGGAGATGAGAGAATCTAATGACATACTGTTTAAAGAATTTAGATTTTATACAAAGTTCTTATAACTCTTAGAATGTTTCCAAATTCTTATAAAAGTTTGTTTACATTTTAAAATAATTATCAGTGTTAGGTTTTATTTATTTAGATTCTGTGTCATTAATCCAATAGTTATTTACTGACCATTTTAGAGACCATTAGTACAGAAGAGAGAAATGAAGATAAACTCAAATTTACCTTTTCTCCTTAGATAGTTTTGTATGCATTAATGATATCCTACTTTTACTAAGTATCTGAATTGAAAATAATCATATTATCAGAACTGTGGACTACATGACATGGTTCTTCTTAATGCACATTTGACAACTTGGATTTTCAATGTTGCTCAGAAATTTCAAGCTGTGTTAGTCAACAAACTTGATAGAATTGGGTTTTCTTCATTTGATATGTGAATTAAAGAAATAATTCAGGGGATTTATTTCATTTCTGTTAATTTATCTTGAAGGGTATATTGTTAAGGTTTTCACGAAATGGTGTATCAGTTTGGTTTTGACATGTAGCATATTGAAATTTGCTCTTTCTATTTCTAAAGGGATTGTTCTTCAGTCCTTTCTTGAGGTTTTTTTAGATTCAGGTTTGTCCTTCAGATTTTTATGTACTGAAATGAAAGCTTGGGCAAGCCTTTTGTCTGGAGATAACTATAGCTTTTACACCAGCTATTGCTGTGTTGCTATGGAAACGATGTAGGACTCTGAGGCCTACAGGTTTGAGTCCAAGAATGCACAGTGATAGCCAATCAACTTCTTTCCCCTTTTAATTCTTCAATAGATAATTGTGATTTCTGTTGTTCACTTGATAATCTAAATAAAGGTCCATTAATTTTTCCCACAAATTCATTACATATGCATGGTATTTAGTATCAAATTAGTATTTATTTAGTATTATTGTTATTAATGTTATTAAAGATAATTTGATAAATGCAAAATCAACATTTACATGAAGAATTTGCTTTTCTTATTTCAGATAAAAATATTTAAGTCTGAATGTTGAGATTTTATTTATTTTCTAATTTAAACCAAACTGTGCCAAATTGTCTCTACTCCTTCCTATATTTCCTGTAAAAATTCAATATCGAATGTGGAAATAATTTCAAAGCAAAACATTTGTTCTATTTAAGATTGAGTATGAGAACATAGATTTTTTTTTTCATCACCAAATCCTGGTAAGTCATTTGCTGATCTTGTTCCTTGACAAATATAATGATGGTGGTAATAAATAAGCCACAAAGATAGGAAATCAAATTAAAACCTGATAAACTGTTCTTCAATATGTGCAATGACTGGTAAATAGTGGGCTTATAAAAGTACATGGAGAGCATCCATAGGGATGGATGGAAGCACTTCCAAATGGTCATTGGAAGGGGATTTTCATAATAAAGATTATACAAATGGAAAAGATTAGTTACTTCAATAATCATAACAAGTTTTCAATAGGCTGATTTATTGCAGTGACCCTATTCAAAACCTGAGGTGATTTATTGACCAAGAGGTTTCAGAGGAAATTCAATATGCTTTGAACAATATGCAGGTTAGTCCATGTTAGTTAGAGTTTCTCTGCTCCATTTCATTTCTGAATTCTAGATAATTATGTTTTATGATGAATTTCTCTCTCTCTCTCTCTGTCTCTCTCTCTCTCTCTCTCTCTCTCTCTCTTTGTGTCTCTCTGTCATTCTGTCTCCCATCAACCTCCTTGTTTCTGAGGGTGTAAAGGGTAGGTAGAAAAAAGTATGGAAATCCTTGGATGATTTTTATAAGTAGAAAAATAGATGGATGCTGCGTCCAAGGGAATGTAAAGTGAAACTTGAATCTGTTCTGTGTGATTTCTCTTCCCTTCATCTTTACTTTTTATATTTTTTTTCCTCCAGGAGTGGATGATGTTAGACAGTTAGGAAGACCATAGGCTCAAAATTTAACACAATGATAGGAAGGAAAGTTGGCCAGTTCAACCAGAGATGATCTGGATTGGGATAAACTGAAGTTTCTTCCTCTCTAATCTGTTTGTGACATTTTTTTGGATGAAACTCTGGTGACACAGGACAAGACCTTTGTCTTGTGGTTTTACAGCAAACATGTAACTTCTTCTCTTACTTTGCTCTTCATCTTTTAAGTCTCCTGAGACTCAATGATGCTTTTTTCTCTCTTTCCAAGTAGCTATAGCTCAGGATTTATCTCTCTCTTACTAATTAAAAACTATCATTTATTGAGAATAAGTATAGAAGCGGGGTCCTGTTTGGAATAACTGATGATAAGTTGTGATTTACAGGTACAGATAAGGGGTTTGTAGGACAGAAGGAATCTATCTACCCAACAAGAAGGTGTGGGGAAAAGCTCATAAGATGTCCTTTTCCTTCCCTTTGTGATTGACACACACATGCTCAACAGAAGAATAATGAATGAGGCAATTTCTAGTAATGCGCAGGAGAAAATAACAGAGCAAGGAAAATCTGATAAGTCTGGTGGCTTCTCACATCAAAAAAATTAATACACATTAATGATAAAGAAAATTAAGTTAAAAGTTGAACACAAAACATTTAAGGTTTTCACAGAGAATCAGCCAGTGGACCTGATTAAACTATGTCAAGGTAGAGCCATTCCATTTATTTAAAAGAACAGAGTCAGGGATCCGGTCCACCTACTTACTATGGTACACCCAATTCCTAGCTCTATTCCTGGTATATAATAGTAGTAATAAATATTTTGAAATTAATGAATTAATAAATGATTTATCTTAGTGTCTGTCATGTAATCACAGGCACTATATATTTTTCTCATTTGAATTTTATTTGTATTTTAATTTGCTTTATGTTTTCATTCTGTTGATGTTCCTAATACATAATTTAAAAGTCATAAAACTAAAAATGTAAACACTGAAAATGTTGGAAGACCTTAAGCAATAGAAGTGACAAAATTCGATTTGCATATTGAAAAGACAATGAGTATTTGTTTCATTTTTGGACATGGGCAGGAGTGGAAGAATTAGATGTAAGGAGACTTTAGCTACCATCAAGAGGATGTAGGTTAGAGTAGATCAAACATTTCATAAAATGTGCCCCCTGCTCCCACATACACAAGAGCAAGTCAAGGGGCATTACATATTGTGAAAGGTCACTTCAAAACTCCAAGATTTTTTTAAGAAGGTATTTTTCCTTTTCACCTATGAGAACATATAGCAGAAAGAAGAAAGTGTGAGACAGAGGGTGGGCAGCTAAGCAAGGGACAGATCATAATAGAATCAACTTTTTCTAAGAAACTCGAAATTCATTTTGAGGCATAGACAAACCTCTTAGGAAACATATTAATAACACGAGTGATATGTTGAAATTTTGTTTTGGAAACATCACTCTAGCTGCTGAGAGACATAATTAGGAGGTTGGATATCAAACCTGGGCAACACTGGTGGTCACAGAACTGTTGAAAGAATTTAGGTAAGTCTTTCACAATATCTAAAAATGAAAATAATAGGCCTACAGTGCTAAGATAGTTATAATATTCACCTTGCTGATTTTTCTGAATATTCTAATGGAATTTACATAGAAATAAAATCTATTTGATAAGACTACTAATCTATGTAGATTATGAGTGGTCTTAACTTGAATATAAATTTCAATATTCTCTGAACATTAATTTTTCCACTGGAATAAAAGGTGGCATACATGAAATTTAATGGAATGATCATAGTTAGCAGTCAAGATTAACATTTACTGTGAGTTTGTGGTCCATGACCAGACCTTCTGTAGACCAATGACCAATCAAGAAATTGGATGTGGGACTGTCCATTTATTTGGAATGTGTTGGGCCCTGGAGACCGTCCTGCTTCCTCTCTCAATCTAATGTTTAAAAGTTGGCCCTGGGCTTCCCAGATGTTAGTCAGCTTTTCAATCCTGTGACCAAAATACCTGACATAACAACTTAGAGGAGGAGAGATTTATTTTGGCTCATGTTTCAGCGCTTTTAGTCCCTGGTTATCTGGCTCCATTGTTCCGAGCCTGAGGTGAGGGAGAACATCAAGGCAGAAGGGCATAGTGGAGGAAAGCTACTCAGTCATGACCTTCAGGAAGCAGAAGTGGAGGAAGGGCCTGGGATAAGAAAGACCCTTCCAGGAAATGCCCCCAGTGATCTACGTTCTTCAACTAGGTCTCATGTCCTACTGTTTCTACCCCCGCACAATAGCCCATTCAAATCATTAATCCATCAGAGGGATCCATACTCTGATGAGGTTAGAGCCCTCATGGTCCCACCATTTCCTAAAACCTCTAGCCCTGAACATGGTTGAGTTGGGGACAAGCTTTCAACACATGAATCTTTGGGGGTTACTTCATATCACCCTATGAAACATAAACCATAACACCAAACCTGTCAAGATCTCTCTGAACTATTTTAATAAAAGATCACAGCATTCACTCAGGTGGCTTAGGGAGGCACTGAGGAGGAATACTGGCCATTACCAATATTCCTAACTCATTTTATCTTTTGCATAATTTGCTATTTCTAATCTAGGTAGACTATGAGTGGCCTTAACTTGAATATAAATTTCAATATTTTCTAAACATTAATTTTTCCACTGGAATCAAAGCTGGCATAGTCTCCTAATGTTGAACTCAAGATCTGAGCATGCGATTTTTTAAAAAAGACATAATATACACCCCCTATTAGTAAATTAATTTTCAATTAATATTCTTTTATTTAATTCAAAAATTTATTTTTAGATAGTAACATATTTTCTTATCCTGTACTGCACTTGTATTTCTACACGTATGTACCTTTAAATATTTATGTTCACAAGGATGTGATGTCAGATATTCAGGTTCAACTTTTGTGACTAATGATAGGTACGACATGTTGTATAGTAAATATTTTAAAATGCTTAAAATAATTGTATTGGATCACAAATTAAGTTTGCAGACAATGCATCATTGGAAAAAAAACTTTACCCTTGACATTTCTCTTTCTTTTCTGCTTCTACTTCTTCATTATTGTGGTACTGGGGCTTGAACCCAGGGCCTTGCACATCTAGGCAAGCACTCTATCACTCAGCTATATCCCAGTCTTTTCTCCTTCATATTCCTTGAGGTTAGTAACTGTACAGAACTAAAGTTTGAACTCTCTTTTCTTGTTCCTATTTGATCCAGCAATTTGTAATCCCCAAGGAATGCAATAGTCATTTGAATCTCCCCAACAAGCTCTCAGTCTTTTCTGCATTTGTAATGTATAGCATCGAAGACATCTTATACAGGAGGAGTTCCTGTGTTCTTTCAGCGGAAGAAACCTGAAAAGCACATCTGTCTAATTGGCGGCACAAATGTGATACACTTCCTTCGTAGAACACTTGTATTCTTTTATGCAACATTCACAGTCTAAAAATAGATTCCATTTTTAAACCACTTTTGAGTGTTTCATATAGTGTCCCTATCTTAATCAGGTGAAAGCTTTTTCTTTGAATTCTATTTGTCAAACTCAGCACCATCATATTAGAATTAAATACTAGTGCAAAATCATATGACAGTTAAAATATAAAATCTTTAACCTTCAAGAAAAATATGAAGCATATTGTTGCTTTTAATTGAAATTTCAAATTTTGTTGTGTTTTTATCTTAACGTTTTATAAGATTAAATTCAAAATATTGGGAATTTTGGAAAATGCTAAGCTAAATGCTCTATGTCTTAAACTCCTGAAAAAATGCAATACCCACTTAAGCTTCTTAAGCAGGAGACTTGCTTTTCCTGTACCTTGATCTGTGATATGAGGCATCGAAGATATCTTCTTTATAAAGAAATTTTAGTTTTGCGCACCAGAAGAAACCTGGAAGATTTTGTATCTTCTGGAGTGAACTATTCATTCTACATTATCATTCCAGCTCTGAATTCATGGGTGGCAAGCTTATGCCTTCTGAACACATTTAAGTAAATTCAAACTCTTAACTGTTACATGTAACACATAAAATAGGTTTCAAAAATTACAAAACTAAAATGTATAGTTGCCCAATGACTGAAGCTAAGACTAGACCCACCTACTCAATATGACATCCTGAAGTAATTAACGGAGTTGATTTTATGAAAAATCCACTTAAAACCATAAAACGTGAAAATTATGCTCTCTGAGAAAACATGCTTTCTAAAGTATGTTTATTTTCAAATTGGCAAGACTACATAATGAATTTATAAAGAATTTCTTGAGGTTTTAAGGGTGAAATAGCCCAGTCAGGGTTTCTGATTTTGGCAGAGGCTTGTTGTATGTAGCACAAGCACATTTTCTTTGGCCAGGTTACAAGCATATTCATGTATAGAGAAATCATCTTCCTGTCCCCCACAGGAGTGTTACCTCCCCACAACATATGTAGCTCTGTTCTGCCAAAAAGGGGGCAGATTCTGAATCTTGGCTTTCAAGAGAGCTGTTCCATCTGTAGCTTGTGATCTTTTCTATAAATTCTCTAACTTCTCTTAAAAGAATAGTAGCATCTTCAAGAGAAATGATGCGATTGTTGAATATTTAAATAATTCTGATAGATTTCATTTCAAGAACCTGATAGACTTGTTAATAATAGAAAAGAAAGAGTAGCAGTCTTGTCTTTTACTGTGTACCTTTTTCATCCTCTGAAAGGCTGTGGCTGAAAGCCAAGGGGATTGGCTCATTAACTACTGGGAAAGGTTCTGATTAAAGGGGAAGGCTCAGAGGTAAAGGGTGAGTGGATGCCCTGATATGCTAACACAGTGCCAGGACTCATGAGGTGCAGATAGCTTGTGTCAGTGAGAGATAGGTTCCAGCATTATAGATCTCTTTAACTTATAAATTGATATATTAAAGCAATCAGGTACAATGGAGTTTGAAAAAAACATGCAAAATTAAAACTAGTAGCCGAAACTCAAATTGCTTTACTAGGAATCCCTCATGTAATTTGGATTCACATCCTTACATTTTTTTTTTTTTTTTTTTTTTAATCATGTAGAGGCTGATTTTACTGAGCATTGTTTTCCAAACAAAATTTAACCTTCTGGTCTTTGAAAGCAGTTATCTTGGAGTTCTTACTTTTTTCATCTGTACAACTTAAAGAATAAAAACTATTTAGTGAAAACACTATCCCTTATTTCTAACATTTAAAAATTAATTAAGCACAGTATTTTAGAACTCAAAGAATAACATTGGCTTAATTATATATTACCATTTTACTTTAAGGGGAATATTTGTGTTTTTTACTGTGAACAGCCTTACTGATTTAAAAATCTGTTGTAGGAGTGCTGGATTAAACAAATAAGCAGTCAAAAACTCATAGTAACGCACTACATTAGGTGGTAAAAGGAAAATAAATTTAATACACTTCAAAGAAAGGCATTTGGACACCCTAGTTTTGATTAGGGGAGTTGATGGTGGTTTGGAGAATTCTGTGTGTGGGGAGAGATCTCAAACATGAGTAGGAAGTTGTTGAATGAAGTGTTTTTAGGTGAAGGTGGAGAATTAAAACAGTATTGGAGCAGGTTCTAGAATGGTGTGATGCAGAGACAATTCTGGAAAAAGGCCAAAATTGTTGGGGCATAATGAATGGGGAATACTAGTAAGTGTGAGAAACAAATCAGAGACTAGGTCATACAGAAACTGATAGGTTGTATTGAGATGAAGATTTTATTTTAGGAATAGTAGAAAGCTTCCATAGGATTTAAGGCAAGCAGTTGAAACAATTTATTTAAGTTTTCTTTTTGTCAAGGAAGCTTACATTTTATTAATCTCAGAGCAAGAGAATTAAACAGTATTCCTGCTGTCCAATCCAAATTAAGATTGGCAAGCTTACTGAGAAAATGCAAACCCGATGTTATTACTTATCTAGAATCCTCCCCAATAACATGGCATCTCACTAACACAGCAAGAGGAGCACTGTCTAAGGCTTAAAGCATCAGGGTGTTTTGCTTTAAGAGAGTCCTTCCAATCTTTTTGGTGGAGAATAAATCTGTGAAGATCAAGAAGGGAAGGAACAATCAAGGTAAAACGTGATGGTGAGCAAATCTAATGTAATGGCAGTGGGAATAAAGCCTAGAAGAGTCCAGGCAATTTTGCCCATAGAACACAAAGGTTTTGAAGATGAACTTTATGTGCTGTTAATGGGGAAAAGAATATACTAAGCATGGCTTTCAGGCTCTGAGATTGAATCACTGAATGAATGGAGTTAGCATTGCATAGAAAAGGTAAAAGCCAAAAAAGGATCCAGTACAGATAAGAAGATAATTCTCCCTTGGACATACTGTATTTGGGATGTATTCAATACATCAAGTAGATTCTTGGCTCTCAATCTGGGCATTTAACTATATTCCTGAAATTCAGTGAATTTTATTCTTTACTGAGGATATGGATTATAAATTTTACTGTTGGTATGTGAAGAATGAGTTCTCTATTAAAAAGATTGTGTGTGGTGTGTGTGTGTGTGTGTGTGTGTGTGTGTGTATACATACATATAATATTTTTTAAGAAAAAAACATGTTCTCAAATCTGATACTTCTTTTTCTTAATTTGTTCTGGGGAAACATATCACATAATATTTACAATTCCTATAAAAGCAAGAAAAATATGTTGTAAAATAATAGCCAAAGGATGAAAAATTCCAAACATCCACCAACAAATAAATGATAAAAAGTCTTTATATCTATCACTGGAATATGATTCAGCCATAAAGAGGAAAGAAGTACTGATACATACTACAATACAGATGAATCTTAAAGATTAGTCTAAGGGAAAAAAAACAGACATAAAAGCACACATATCCCATATTTTCTTGTATATGAAATACACAGAACGGGCAAATCCACACAGAAGTGGGCAGATGAATCATTGTCAGGTACGGTGGGGAGGCATGATGTGAGAGAGGATTGCCTAATAAGTACATAGCTTCCTTTTGGATGTTGAAAGTATTCTGGAACTAGATAGAGCTGATGGAGCACAACTAAATACATTGAACTGTATGCTTTAAGTAATTAAAATGGTGAATTTTATGTGTATTTTATCTCAGTAAAAAAGAGAAATTGATATTTTATTTTCTCTTGCTGTTTATTGACTGAACTAGCATTTCCAACATCATGTCCTTAAAAGGTTGACAGGTGCTTGAGATTAAATCTGCTGTCACTCCACAAGAATGTTGATTATATTCTATTAAAATCAACAATAATTTAGGATTTTTAAAATTAAACTTTGTACTGGAGGAATAATATAAATTCAAACTAAGTTATTTTCTTTGGATAAATAGAAGGTTTTTTTTTTTTTTTTTTTTTTTTTTAAGGGGGAAAAAACTCTGCCCATCTCCTGATAATAATAGAAAGATCTGATACTGTAAGAAATCAATGTAATTAAAGTTTATCATTGGAACATGTAGAATGTACTATTTCTGACTGTTATGTAAAGAGCCTATTATCAAATAGTTTGGGTTTATTCTGCATCATTGCATTTCATTCCCAAGAAAAAAACTACTTTTAATGAGGCAACATTATAAATATCAGAGAATTGGACACATCATTAAGTGGAAAGTGAAATTGATTTTCATTGATCATTAAGCAAGTTCAAGCTGCATTTAAAACCTCAAATTTTTAGTGAATTAGTCAAAATAACATGATTCTTATAAATAGTATATCATTAAAAGAGAAAATACTTGGAAATTACAGGAAGGAAACTGATGAGTCAATCGAGGTTTTACAGGATTACTTTTGAAAGCACATACTGGGAAAGTTATATATCTCTGAAATAAATTTCAAAAATATTACAAAATGTACTTATAGGCAGTGACTTATTGATGAACAATTCTGTCAGCACGTATTGTATAATAGATTTATTGAGATATAATTCACATATAACATTCACCCACTTCACATTTATAATTCAGTAGTTTTTAGTATGTAGGCAATATTGTGAAGCCATTACCAAAAATCTAAATCTGGAACATTTTCATTCCACAGAAAGAAGCCACCCACCCATGGACACTGACTAACCATTTACCCCCACTTTCTCTCAGTCATAGGCAACCCCTGCCCAACTTCCTCTCTCTGTACTTTGGCAACATCTACTTTAATGTGCTCATCCATTTTGTTTCTTATGTCTGGTGTTAGTATTTGAATTAAGGTCTCTCTGTGGTGCTTGTGATAAAGAGGGAGCGATCATCTGCACTTGCCCTTGAGCATATTTATTTGTGGCAAGTCTCAGGGATGCTAATATGTTCTTTCTGGTTTTCCCCAGCTGGAGTCACTTCTCCATATTTTTTTAATCTAATTTTTTATAATGTTACTCATGAATAATATTCTATCTGCCTAGAAATGTGTACTTAGGTTTGGATATATAAATCTTTATGATAATAGTAATCCTATAGTGTGGGATAATAGTTGTCCTATATTGATTTAAGTCAGTTTTCAAATAATTCCACACAGGTGTAATGACTACAGCAATAAATAAAAGAGTAGCAAATTAGCACTAAACATAACAAATGTATTCCTATGTCTTCAACAGTTTATTGACATATAGTGAATGCTACTGGTAATCTAAATATTGAGAAAAAATGAAAGTGAAATAATAAAAAAAAAAGGAGCAGAGTTCGGGAAGTCAGAATGCAAATGCACAAAAAATAGACTGTATTTATCTAGGGTAGCTCATGGAGGTGAGGGCTGAAATTCTATAGTAGCATCAAGAAAGAAATGGAATATTGAGAAGAAAATGGAGAAAAAACATCAATATTGAGTGAATTAATTCAAGAATAGACGAATGAGTGAATAAAATACAACAAAGATGACCCATGGACATTATAGCCATATGTTATTAATAGCAATCATAGATCTTTTGGCTGAATTTCTTTTGTAGTTGTTTATAATATTATGTGACATTTATGCACTATTTTAAATTCTCAGCAATCTGGCATAAAATGCATATTAGATGTCAAGTAAGCATAGGATGAATGAGGAACTTCAAAACACAGTAAGCAAATATACTTATATTTGAAAAACTCACAATCTTTTTCAGACATTAAAAACAATTTTAGTAGATGAGAAATTGCTGATATTATTTATCATGCTCATAGACTAGAATGGCAAAGTAGAACATATAATTTTTATCTTTAATTTCCTGTGGGGAGAGAAATATATTATTTGGATTAATTGTATTAGTTTTAAGAAATATTTTAAAATAACATGTAATGTGTTATTATTAATGTATAAATTTCTAAACTATGATATTATATTCCATAATGAAATCTTTTGCCTATTTTTTATGGCAAAATAGATATAAAAATTAATAGCTTCTATGGATCAATGCTTGCCTGAAATATTCATAGAATACTGTTGCACTTTAATAGAAGTACAGTATTAAATTATAGTGAAGTTAATTATCATTTCATTTAACACATATTTACTGAGATGATGTCTGCATCACTAGTGGTTAAAATTGCAGCTCCAAGCAAGGCCGCTTAAGTTTTCAACTCAGTGTACGACTCAACCATTAACTCTGAAATATCTTTTTTTCCAAACTGATACTTGAGTTACTGTATCAGTAAATTCGGATGACAATAGCACCTTCCCTAGAAGTTTGGACAATGATTAAACAAAGAATACATAAAAAGTCCTTAAGACAAGACTTGGTGTTAAATAAGCTTTCAATAATTGTTAGCTGTTGTTCTTATGTCATACTCTCTCTGGGATTAGCCAGATTTCTTTTGTTCTTCTGTCACTAAAGCTTACATTTCAGGCATGCCCAGATGGAGCATTTCTCATTTTGAAATTTCTATTTTTTCTGAGTGTTATTTTAAACCTCTAAGTAGAAAGATTATCTATCTATCTGTCTGTCTATCCATCTATCTATGTATCTATCTCCAATTTCCTGTCCATCTAGATCCTTCCTATTTATCAAACTCCTGTTTCTATATCTCTTATTTCCTTCCTACCTACCTACCTACCTACTTACCTGCATGTCTTCAGTGACTGAATAATTCGCTACCACTAGAGTCCAGTTTTATAAACATTCTGTATAATTTGCAATTCATATGAAAAGTAGTTAAGCTTTCCTATCATTTCCAGGCAATTTATAAGCTGAATTTGAAATTAACCTTCAAACTTTTAACATACTCCGTGAACCTCAGAGGCTTTGGAGTATATTTTTATGAAATAACAGGGTTGTATGATGTGAAGAAACATCATAGTTAAAAATAATCCCCAAGGCACACGTTGTCTTGCTTGCTTTGAATGTCACAGCCTGTACTACAACAATCACCCTATTGCAGGGAATCGCTTGAGAACTTCAAAAGTTTAAAAATGTGCGTGAGTCAATTTGACCTGAGGAGAAAGTGTTTTAGATTCAGGTTAAAATAGAGCATAGTTGTATTCTTTCTAAAGAATAAAATCCCTTTATTATGAAGACAAAAGTTGCTATCTTCCTTTATTAGAATATAATTTCTTTATTTTAGATATACTGATTTTTTTATTATACAATAATGTACAAGCATTGTAAAACATCAAAAACTATGGTATGCTATAAAACAAATTAATAGTCTGCATTTAGCTCTCTACAAACCTCAGGGATCATTTCTGGGATAATCATCGTTACTGTATTTTTATCTTTCTGTACATTTTCAATTCAAATATAAGATATCAGTTTAAACTTATAGTCTGTAGTACACTTGAGGTGTAAATTTAAGTTGCATAGACAGGCTGCTACGAGAATTTTGAAATTCTCTTCAAAATCCAGGAAAAGACCCTCAAAATTTCCAGGAAAAGTTAATTAGTAAGCTATCTTTAAAAGGGAGGAAAAGGATAGAGAAAGAGCATCGCGCCCTTGTTATAAAAAGATACAATTTCTTATCAGCTTGATTTGTTATATTTATTGCTACATTTTCTTGAAGAATTATGTACATATAAATTAAGTCATTATTTTGATTTCTTGTCATCTTATATTACTCTAACTTCTGCCTAGTTTGGTTTCCATTTAAAAAAAGTTACCAAAAGACACTTCCTTCTCTGTGGGAAACCATCCTCATAAAGCAGATAATCCTTATGAAAAATTCATACATCTACAACTATCAGATAACTGATCATTTTTTTCATACACTAACAGGCTGGCAAGTTGGTGGTGGCTGTTCATGGAAACCTCAGTTCCTGTCGACATTTGTTTTTCTACAAGAATTCTAGTACATCCCCATAACTTGCAGCTAGTATTTCTGAGAGTGATAGACAACAATCTACTGTATAAGCTAGCTTCAGAAGTGTCATGTTGTCACTTCTGTCCTTCTCTGTTGGTCACACAGAAAAAATGCCTTAGACCTTATGCCTTAGACCTTGAGTGAGAAGACTACACCAGTGTGTATCACCAAGAGTGCAACTGGAGGCCATTATGGAGGCCGGCTATTTCACATCCGTAGAGTGAGCCTCCTTTGTACTTTCTTAGACTTTGCAGTTGTGCCATGTTCGCCCTTCATTGCTTTGGTACTATTTCTTACAAATGAACAATATTTTTATCCCCAAAGTCATTTTCTGGGTTTATAATCCCAAATTACTTGGAGACATCGGTATATTGTCAAGGGGGTATTTTATTTTGCTTACTCATTTATTGTTCATTATTGAAGGTATTTTTCAATACCACTTCAGCAGCATGTGACTTCTAATAACTGAATGTATCATTTATTGTGTTTCTTCTACTGTTTATAGACATTTCACACAATTATGTATCTAACTCTGAAGCTTCTTCTAGACTACATGTTCCACTGCTTATTTGATAGCTATGATTTTATATCTCAGTGATGTCTTTATGTCTGCCCTTTTTTTCCCCTCTGTTGGCTCCATGTCCTATTGCATCAAACTCAGGGAATGGTTCCATCATATCTCAGTCTCACAAGCCAAATACTCAGCTCCTTGAGATTCTTTTCTCTCCCTCACATACAACACATAACTAATCACACTATTTCATGGAGTCTGTCTTCCCAATACTGACAAAGAGTACCATATCATCTCCTCTGCATTCTTATGACCATAATTCATATTTTGCCATCTCTTTATAGAGCTATACCACTAATCTGAATGTTTGCCATTATTTCCATTTCTCCATCACAAATCCAATTTTCAGATTACTTCAAAAAAGTTATTCCCCAAATGCAAAGTGAACATATTTCTCCTAAGCTTGGAATTCTTTGATGGCTTCTTGTTACCCACAACATAACCCTACACTGTTGCTTCTTTAACTCCTTAAGTCTGTCCACCACCAAGTCCAATTACTATACCTTCCAGAACATACTACATAGACCCGAACTGCCTGTATAACATGACATTTCCAACACTTCAGACCTTAGCTGCTGTGGTGATGTAATCAACCTTTAAAATGTCTCCATCCTCTCTTTCACCTAGTAAACACCTCTTCTAGCAATACTTTCCTTTAACTAACTTTATAAAGACAACCCAATCTTCAGTTTTATCTCCTTTATAGATTTCTTTCTATATCTCCTAAGCTTATGTAGTGATTAAGGCACAAAAACTATCAAGTAAAATTCTAATGGATAGAAACAGAAGTTCATTCATTTGACCTGGGTAGATGAGTTTTCAGAATATTTGAGTCATCTCTAGGAGCACTACATAATTACATACAAAACAATCAGTTGTGTGTCAACAGCATTTTCAGGACACACTGTTAAGCTTTCAAAGAAGTAAATACTACTAAAGATTGAAAAACTCCTGACTATACAATTTTGAAATAGAAGCAAATTCATACTTTCTCTACCACCAGATTGAACTTTTATGCTTAAGGAAAACTTAATATATTCTTGATTATTTAATGTTATAGTGTTAGGAAATAAGTAAACCTTTACCATTATCCTGAATCTCAGTCCTTGAAAATGATACTATTTATGTTATGGTTCCAGAGTTCATTTCAGAACCGAAAAAAATCTGTTTCTTGAAAATTGTAAGATAAATTTTATGAGTAGTCTTCCTGACTACATTTAAAACCTCAGAATTTGGATTTTGTAGCATTCATGTAATTACAGAGAAAAATATAAGGATTTAAATATGGCTAAGAATGCCATATTTATTTTTTCATTTAAAACATATTTCAGTACATTCATCACAGTGCGCCAACCAGGAATGCCACATTGTTTTCTACAGTATGATTACTCTCTTTTATTTCCCATAACTACAACAGATTATATTTCTTTGTGTCTTTATGTTAATGCAAGAGTAAAAGCATTTTTGTGAAAAAATGTTGAATGCTTTTTGTTCTTACAATATTGTGATATTCAAATTACACCAAAAATTTATTTTAAGATTTTTCTCTCTTTTTCTTGAGACACCATTGAAAAATGCTTACAGGAAAGAAAATGTGCTTGCTTGCTTGTGAGTATGTGTGTGCATGAGAGACAGACAGAGAGAGAGAGAGAGAGAGAGAGAGAGAGAGAGAGAGAGAGAGAGAGATTTATGGGGTAGAAAAAGAGGAATACAGAATCAATAAATACCTCACTTTGCTGCTGGAATGACACTGTTGGACATTAATATTTGGACTAAATAGTTGAAAAAGTGTAGAAATAATAGTTGTACAGTTTATTTTAGTTATAGGAATAATTTACAACTCTGTTTTTGCCTTTGTTACTGGATTATGTATTCTATTTGTAGACAAAGCAAATTGGAACATATTTTTAGATATTGGCCTTGCATTTAATTTCTTTCTCAGGTTGAATGTTTTTATTTTGCTTTGAAGTAAATAATCATCAACCTTGACAGAAAGTACACAGAAGCATGCAGTTACTTATGAGTCCTAAAGTTTTAACACTAAGCTATTTGGGATTTCTTACATAGGTTATAGTTTGAAATTGAACAAAATTTGTTTAAATTATGTAAATAGAAATACAAGTTTAAGATTAGCCTGTTTACATTTTCTGTTTAGAAAGTCAGAAGGTTGAGATTTTGTTTTCCTTATATGTCCCTTTATCTTTTTTTTCCTCTGCCTAGAAAATATTTTTGTAATTTTGTAATTACTATTATTAAAAGACAGAAGATAGCAAGTGCTTGTGAGGATGTGGAGAAAGGGAACCTTCTTTAGACAATGTCGGTGGCCATGTAAGTTAGTCTCACCATTATGGAAAATGGTATGGAGGTTCCCCTCCAAATTAAAATTAGAACCACCATATGATCCAGCAATCCCACTACTAGGTATATATCCAAATGAAATAAAATCATTTTATTGAAGAGACATCTGCATTACCATGTTTATGACAGCAGCAATCACAATAGCCAAGAAGTAGACTACACCTATACGTCCATCAACTGATGATAGGATAAAGAAAATCAGGTACATATATACAATGAAATACTATTCAGCCATTAAAAAAAAGTTGTGTCACTTGCAACTGCATGGATGGAATGGGAGATTATATTAAGTAAAATAAGCCAGGCACCAAATCAAATTCTGCAAATTCTCACTCATATTTGGAATTTTACAAAACTGATCACATTGAGGTTGAATGAGATCAGTTTTGTAAGTATTAGTGGTTACTAGAGGCTGAGAGAATAGGGGGAGGGAGTGACGGGAAAGGGTTGATCATCAGGTACCAAGTTACAGGTTGTTCTAATGTTCTGTTGCACAGTAGGATGATTATAAATAATGATGCTTTACTGTGTATTAAAAAAAAAAACAGACGAAAGGAGTTTTAGTGCTTTAATCACATAGAAATGATAAATGTTTAAGGAGATAGATATATTTACTCTGATTTGAACAATATATGTAAACATGTATTGAAATATCATATGATGTTTCTCCATTAATATCTATAATTTTTATGTTATTTTAAAATCTCAAAGAAGAAATAACTTTTGTGAATGAAAGGATTGTATTTTCCATGAGGCTAATGTACACAGTGATTTAATCCCTATCTCTTAAACCAAGAACCTTGCTAGTATTATTATTTTTGTCTTTTTAGCCAAATAACCTGAGCACATCAAGGAGATTTTTGATTCAGCCAGCCAGACACATCCGGAGTCAACATACATTATTTTTCAACTACAGTTCTCCTAGTGTTCTAGTTGTTTTAGCAATGGGTAGGAAAGGGATTCGAATTAAAAGAAGTCATTGAAATATCTGCTTCTTAAAATACATTGAGTTATGGTGAGTTACTTCCAAGAGGAAGATTGGAAATGTGTGGGAGGGTGGAACACAGCACAAATCCACCTATCTGGAGTTATTAGTGTTAGCAAGATACTAAGAAAATAGACATCTTTGTTGTGAAGTTTGTATCTGGCTGGTATTTTTGTATGTGATGAGGCATCACTGTGAAGGGAATGTCTCCCAGTACAACACTAATGAGCTGGCATTGATGCTCCCTGCAGAAGGAACACGAACTGGAAAAAAATAAGCCCTTGCCAAGTAGTAGATATTTTAGTTGAGTAACTTAATGAAGGGCAGGGGTTCAATAATATTTGACTTCTTTCCCAATAAAAATGGAAATACAATATTGAGAAAAAATATAACTGAAACTTTTACCCATGATGGGTTGGAAAATAAAAACCAGAATTCTAGAAGATTGTTTAGGAGGGTGTTACTTTAATATACAAAATTTGCTGCAAGATAATGAAGATTTAGGGATTCAATGTTAAATAATTACATTTCCAATTGAGTAGAATACTTGGGAATACTTATTCAAGAATAAGATACTTTGCAAAGGACTGGGGCAGTAATTTAGTGATAGAAAGCTTTCCCAGTATGGGGGGAGCCCTGGGTTCAACCCTAGGAATGCAGAAAATAAAAAGGAGTTCACAAGAGTAAAAGCAAATTATTCCAGAGTTTATTAATTCAGTTAAAACTGTCTACTAGTCAGTTATCGTTTTATAAAATCCTTTCTATTTTCATCTACAAGTCATAAATATTGGGCTGGGGATGTAACTCAAGTTCATTTCACTTTGATATTTTTCATTTGCAATCTGAAGTAAAAAAATTTCTATACTTTCTCTACTCATATATGAATTTTGGTAACCTGGTTGTGCTATTAACTTTATGACTGTTTTCAAATCATTTTAAACAGCTTTTTCATAGTAAATATAAAACATCACTGGATAATATATTTAGCCTATATAGATATATAGTTCATGTTAAAATTACCCCCTTTTTTCTTTCTAAGATTAACTTAAGGAGCTGAACATGGAGCATCAAATATTAATGATGTTGAAAATCTGCGATTGTTTGGTATAGTATCATAGAGGGACAAGATTGCAAATCTAACTCTGAAAATGATTTAATTTCTGTGGGCTTTGCATCTGTCCAATATGGGAATTGTAGACATTATGTTTTAGTTCATGGGAATGTTAGTGGAATTGATTAAATGATACTTTCTAAAACTGGAGAACATTCTGTCTCTAGTTGTCAGCACATTGTCAAGCATGATGCTCTCCTTGCTAACCATTGGACTGATGGGCGGCTCTCACTCTTCACAGATGGAGCCTTACCTAACATGGCCTCATGTAGTAAAGCTGTTTCTTTGCCTCACTGGCAGTTTAAGTCCCCAAATTCTTTTTAGGGAAGGAAGTATTATAACTGACAGATGCTGCAGAGTATGGTTTACAAAACAAGAGGTCTTTGCCTGTAGACTTTACTTTCATTTAAAAGATGCATGAGCAAATAGAGGGAGCTAGATGTAGAGGCTATTTTCCTTCATTGTAATGTGTCAGAAGTAAATATTCTTAGCAGACAAGAGCTTGAAATCAACCTTCAGACTCTCAGGAATTGTCTCCTGCCCAACCCTTTCTTTGATCCAGTACTTCCTAGTTGGAGCAGAGTTCCTGAGAGCACAAGGGCAGACTTTCCATATTCTGGTGCAATTAGTAGACTAATTCTATTTGAGTCCAATGTGGGAGAATTCCTAGTAGAGAGAACAGTATGTACATAGGGATATGCTGGTCAATAGGGAACTGTTCAGTGAGCTGCAGACTAACGAGTTGATATTCTGTCCTCAGAGGAAATGGAAGACTGGACAGGACTATAGGGAAGATCACAAAAGGCAAGATTTGATGATATTTGATAATATTTGATTTTTAAACCATTATTTTGAACTTGTTACAAGGTCAGAAGCTATGCAAGAAATGATGAGATGAATGATTCCACTAAGCAAGAAACAACCTACATAGATAGCAATGGGTTAGAGATAAAGGACATGTTAGAAAGTATGATTGGGTGGAACTGACTGAATGTGCTATGTGGCAACCTTGAAAGAAACAGGGAAAACTGGAATACTCCATGGATTTTAACAACTGGATATTTTCTGGTATCATGAAATAAGACTGGACTCTAGAATGTTTTAAATGTCAGGGAAGAGGGAGCTAATATCAATTTGATTCCTGTATTTTTTTATAATACCCTCTAAGCTCAGAGAAAAATCTGTCATGTGTTATTTCTAAGCTTAACATATTCTATAATATATTCTTACTGTTCACTGGAACCAGAATCTTGCTTTCTCGATTTTACTTTCTGCAGTACTTCTAGGTTTTCCTTTATCCTCTCCCTGATAAGATACAAGTTCATTTTTTCTGAGCTGTAAGAAATGATCATTATTGCCTCCTGTGACTGTTGGTCACCCTCTATTTATTGTCCATGATATAACCCATGTAAAACTATGTCACAGCTCATTCTTCCAAATCTATTTACCCTACACTTCACACAAAATAGAAACCACCTGTGTCCATCACTAAATGAATAGAAAAGAAATGTTCACATGCATATAGAATGCTATTCATTTTTGATAAGGAAAGAAATTCTGCAATTTTCATGGATGGAATTGGAGAACATTATGTTAAGTGAAATAAGCCAGGCACAGAAAGACTAACATGGCATGTTCTCAATTATACCTGTAATTAAAGCAATGGAACTCACAGATGTTTTGCTTTTGAGTTCTATTGTCCCGTGTGGAACTATACTATATTTGATATTTGTTATACTAATCATAGAGAAGTGTACAGTTCAAAATTGCTGAGAATAAATTTAATGTTCTCATCACAAATATGTTTAATATTTGAGGTGATGCATATGTTAACTAGCTTAATGTATATTCAACATCATATTCATGAATTATAACATGACTTTGCAACCTATTCAGTGGCAAATTGATGATTTGCAGTTAAAAAGTAAAATAAGATAAATTTTAAAATAAATTAAAAAACAAACATGGTAAAATTACTGAATGAGGGTGTATGAAGTATAGGAACACTATACATACAGTAGTACATACTCTAACTCTGAATAGATTTAAGACATATACGCTTTATATTTAGCTTTAAATCATCTAGCAAATAACTTTAAAACTTTTAGTAGCATATTCTTTAGTATCCTTTACATAATAACATATCTACTTAAAAATTTCCTTACTCTGCTCAAATTGAGCAGAGCACATTATATCTTGACTCCATAAGAGCACTGTTCTACAGGACACTATTTATGATGAACACCTATGTAAAAAGTGGTGGTTATCAAAAAATAATGTCCACTATTGGTGTTTTTTAAAATTGTATATTTAAGGAAAATGTTATGATAATCTGGGTGTGAGTTGTTCTTTTTCACATCCTTCTGAGAACTATTTTATGACCATTTCCCTACAAGTGATAGACTGGAAAGTGTTGTCAGAGATGGGAAAAACTGCTCCCACATTGGCTTTGCCTTCTGCATTTTTTGTGGTACAACTACTTTCCTCAGCCCCAACTACTTTCTTCACAACCTGTCATTTCTCCTGGTGGAGGGGCAATAGTCTGAAAGCCTTCACCATCTTATTATATACCTAAAGTCAGATTCCCTAATCACACTTCTGTTCAAAGTATCCACCAATTTTTCTCCAATGGCAAGCCTACTTCTAAACTATAGTGTGGTCCTTGTAACTCAGGAGGGTTATGACTTCTGTGAGCCCATAACTTTTCGTGTGTGCTGAAGCACTCATATCGAAAATGGGAGCCTTGAGACAAAGTCAACACAACATGCGAGAGGTTAGAAAAGTGTATTTATATTAAGAGTTCAGACTTTTTAAATTTCTGCTTCTTCTTAACTAAAGCTTTTAAAGCAGTTTGAAATAAAATCTAGAGCAAAATATCATTATGATTATAATCTTGAGGGAAATCTGTGCTTCACAAATAATGTATGTTGAATCTCAGTAATACCCATGATACATTGACTTGTAATAAATTGCAAGTGTGAGGTTCTAGATGATTCCATACCTTGCCAATTGTGACTACTGCTTCAGTGATTCTGAAAGTACAGAAATTTCTTCAACAAACAATTCAGATCTTTTGGGCAAATACCCAGAAGTGGGATTGCTGTATCACATGATAATTCTGTTTAGTTATTTTGAGGAACCTCAGCATAGTTTTCTATAGTGGCTGAACTAGTTTATATTCCCATCAACAGTGTACCATATTGTCTCTATATCCTCATCAATCCTTGTTCTTGTTTATCATGTTCTTTAATATAAAAGCCATTCTGACAGGTGTGAGGTGATTTCTTATTGTGGTGTTAATTTGCATTTTCCTAATGATTAGGAATGTTGAGCATTTTTTCACATATTTATTGGCCACTGGCATGTCTTCTTTAGAAAAATATCTATTCATGTCCTTTGCATCTAATGTTTTTTTTTCTTGATATTTAATTGAGCTCTTTTGTATTTTGAACATTAACCTATTCTTGGATGTATGACTGGCAAACATTTTCTCCCAGTTTAAAAGTCGTCTCCTCACATTATTCAACATTGTACAGAAGAATTTTGGTGATTTAATATTGAATTCAGGTTTATAGTTACTATGACAATTATGAAAAAGAACATGTTCTACATCTTTTCTTTTAAAAATATAGCTGAATACTGCTATGTCTGCCTAATAAGAGATTATTCAATTTTGCTGCAGTTTGCCAAAGTATTTGCTTGTCATCAATAAATAAGGCTGACTTCCTGATTTTCATTTCAGTTAATATATTGATAATCTTTTGAGGCAGAGTTACATCCATTGTGAAGACAACTCTCCTGATTTCTAATATTTCAGGGTTTCAAATGGTAGGCTAAATCATACTCTAACTAGGATTAAGGAAACCCTTGTCCTATTGGACCAAATCAAATTGGGCAAAGGTTTACGAATATTTTTTTAAAAGTTCCTATTCAAAAATGAGTATGTAAAATATTCATTCCCCTATTGTATTTCAGACTTACCAATTAGGATGTCTATTAGGAGCTTGAAACTAATTGTGAAAGATTGTGCATTTCAGAACTTTACCTGTAAGAACACCAAGTACCATTTTGTTTCAAATTTTTGATCTTTTAAGAGACACAGGGTTGGTTGAATATAACTGAATTCATCATATTATATAACTTAAAAACAGGTTGATATATAAGCAAATTAAGATGTACACAATGCAGTTTGCATCATAATTTTAATACTTTCATACTAAATAATTAATAAAAATCCCTAATCAAGCGTAGCTACAGAAGGATTTCTGTAATTGTCCTGTTTCAGTCCTATTCCTTATTTTTCACTATGGTTTCCCCATAAAATCCTAATTCTTTTTTACCAGCCTATAACTCATACTTTTCTGAATATGAATAAGTGCTTTTTTGGGAAAGCTGATGTTTTATGAATACATGGAAATTTTAGTCTCTGTCTAGAACTGCTCAGAATGTCCACTTTGGTTCAGCAGATGATGAGTTCATTAACTTTTCTTTATTCCTGCAGCTAGCTGCCCTGTCCTAACATGAGCTCTCGTCATCATTCATTTGGGCTATTAGAAGTGACATCTTATTATTATTGTTATTATTTTTGCCTCTGGTCTTGCCTCAGTGTAAATCCATCATTTACAACTAAAAACAGTGTGATTTCTCTAAAATGCAAGTCTGACTATGTCAGTCTCTGAATAAATAAAAATCAAACTCATTCCCATGAAGAAAACTTCCCAACTTGATCCCCATCTTCTTCAGTCTCACTTACCATCTTCTTTGCTTTGCTATGTACACTCTGGTAACATTAATGGTGGTGGCTATTTCTCATCACACACCATATTTTGTGATTCCTTTGTGACTTCACTTATTCTGCATTCCAATTTAATCTTCCTATTCTTGCAAAGTTTCTATGTATCTTCGAAATAATAATGTAAACATTGCCTCTTTAAAAGGATTTCCATGGACCACATAATTATCTCATCTTAAAAGACTGCATATTCTCTGACAAATACACTGGGTCTTTTGAGGCAGGAACCTGATCTTCTTCATCTTGGCACTTTAAGCAAGTTAGTAAGAGAAAAAATGAGGAGTCTTATTTAGAGCTGAAATGTAAATGACCCGTTAATAACTTTTTGTTGAGAACCGTTCAACACAATGATCAGATGAATAAAAACTGTGGAGTTTTGAAGATTGTGACACAGTAGAATAATTCTTCAATAACACTTACTTAGTAATTGTGTTTTTGAATACTAGTACTGAAATAAATTTAGAAGCTGGTTCATAATGCATTTATCTACCCATACTTTTGTAGAATATATTTGCTGATGACTTTCAGATGCCTGCTTTAAAAATACCTTTCATTAGTCTCTTTAGTCTTACTAAAAATGTTACTCTTTTACATTATTTTGGAAGCTTTTTACCTTTTGGCAGTTTTGATAGACATAGGAACATGAATCTCTTCTAAAAACTAAATGAAGTAAAATTCATTTTCATATAAGATGAAGCAAGAAAAAAATATTTTCTAATCTAATTACTGCTCATCTTTCTATATAGTTTTAAACATGAAGCAAAATTCACCTACCTTCAATGTTTCTTGGGTTCAAAAAATATCACTATTGAGAAATATTAATTTAAATTTATTTTTCTAATTGGAGATATTATAAGAAAACAAAATCAGAGATTGTTTTCTCCATTGAATAGAAGCACAATGACATTTACTACTCAAAACACTAGGATCCACAGAGGAATTCCTTTTAGGGGTTATTATCTAAGAATTCTGCCATTTAAATTACATCTATAATTTTCACATTATGTCAGTTCTTTACAAATTTAAATGAATACACACTATCTTTAAAATTTCTGTAATGCCAGAGAAAATTTTAAGACTTATCTCCACAGGTCCACTCATTTTTAATATAGAACTGTGATTTTGTTGTGGTTTAGATATATTAGATGTCCCCTAAAAGCTCATGTGTAAGATAATGCAAGAAAATTTATAGATGAAATGATTGGGTTCTGAGAGACTTAATCTAAGCAGTACATTAATTGGCTCATAGGGCCTAAATGGGTGGTAATATAGGCAGGTAGGATATGAGTCACTGGGGCATGCCTTTCGGGTATATATGATTTCCCCAGTGAGCTAAGCCTAGTCTCTCTCTGCTTCCTGACTGTCATGTCCTGAGCTGCTTTCCTCTGTCATGCCTTTATGCCTTGATTTTCTGCCTCATCTCAGGCACAGAGCAATGGAGTCAGCCATCAGTGGACTGAGACCATTGTAACTGTGAGCCCCAAATAAACTTTTATCTACCCTAAACTTGTTCTTGTCAGGTGTTGTAGTCACAGCAGTGAAAAAGCTGATTAAAACAGATTTTGAGACAATTTGTATTTTAAATTAAGAGAATCTGGTTTCAGAAATCATTTGTAATTTTTGAGTGTGTAATTATATCAGGTGGATCAAAATATGAATGATATGGTAACCTTAATTTATTAACCTGTTTTCCTAATTCCCTTGTAATTAACTAAGTTAACTAAAAAAAAATTAGCTGTTTCTGACACAATATATCTAAGTATTTTAACTTGATAAGCCATTGATCAAATGCTATTACTATTTTGAAAGTCATTTTGAAGTTGTTTCCTGTATATCTTGTTTTCTGGCATTTTTTTATATAATTCTTAGATTTGTCTGAAGAATATAATGATCAAGAATAAAACCCTTATTTTTATGAAACAAAAATGTGGACAATATGATAATTTTTAAAAGTTTACTTCTTTATTTAGCTGAATTAACAAGTTCCAAGGAAATTTTCAAGAAATCACTATTGCTGGGGCTGGGGTTGTGGCTCAGTGGTAGAGCACTTGTCTAGCATGTGTGAGGCACTGAGTTCAATTCTCAGCAACACATATAAATAAATGAGTAAGATAAAGGTCTATCAACATCTTTAAAAAAAAAAAAAGAAATAGCTATTGCTTAACACGCTGGGAAAAACTAAATAATTTCAGCTTCTTCTAATGGTTCACCATAATATTTTCAAAATATTCCCTTTTTATCAACCTTAAGAATTAGCAGTTTAATATTTTTGGGTTATTTACTTTAAAAAGATTGAATCATAAATGACAATAATTAATAAAAAGATTTTCATATTTTCACATAGCTCAGTCATTTTACCAACCTTTGCATTTCGTATGTAGAGAATTTTTCCAATGCATGTAGTTAGTACCTTCAATAATAACTTATTCTTAATTATAATTAGATTTCAATTTGGGAGTTGTTATATCATGCTATAGGTTTTAGTTATTTAGAGACTCAGAGAAAACACTTGTTTCTAGGAATAGACCATTTTGTTTTGTTCTCTTTATGTGCGGATATGGCAGATTTTGTGCCTGAGATTCTTTGGAAGAAACCTCCATCTATAGGTATTTTTAAAAGTTCATCTAATTTATTATTATTTATAATTGAATTTATACTTCTTAGGTAACAAAAAAAACTTGATCCCAGAAGATTAGATTAAATGATAACATGAAATTCTGATATAAGACTGAGGTAAATGGAATAACAATATACCAATTTTTAACTTCAGGCAAAGGACATGGTGAGAATAATTAGGAACTTATGCTGTCAAATGAAAATGAAAATAAAGTTTCTTCTATTCATCACCTTGTCAGACACAGCTGTAGTGTTTTTTTTTTTAATGCTTGCATTAGATTTGTGCCAAATGCTCTCTAGTTTCTTAGAACAAGATATGGCCACCTCCGCAAATTATGTTGGTTTTGTAGCTTAATGGGTGTTTTTATTTGTTTGTTTATTGGTTTGCTTTTTTTATACAAAGCAAAAGGCTATTTGGCTTCAAAAATAAGCTGAGTTTTTAAAATTAAGATTTTAAAAATCAATCTGATATCCACTTCACCTATAACTTTGTATTTCTAAAACAAATAGCAGATGGTGTGTGGGGAGGGTGGGAGTATGGAATACATCTGAAATGGATTTAGTCACATAATCTGCACATTAAATGATTTACAGTATGAGCCCGTTGCTCCTTTTATATTGAGAATTACATGTTAAAAATTTTTTTGCATTGTTTATTTATCAAAGTTTATTTGTCTAGTGTAGAAAAAAGTTTAAAATATTCTCAGAGCACAGCATATCATCTCTCAGTCCTCTATTTTCCCATTTATTTTTTCCTACATTTTGCCCTTTTTACCGTCTCTGTAACTAGCACACTCAGGAACACTTCGAAGATTACAGAAGAGCTGAATCCTTTCCTTCTGATCCTGGCTCTGGATTTAGTTTTGTTAGGATGGTTTCAAGAAAGAGTCATTAGAATATTTTCTCAAGCAAGATAGTAATACTGCCAATAGGACATAATGGCATTTTCAGAAGATCTATCTGTGATTGAGAGTAGTGATCTGTATAGAAAGGAGCTTTATTTTAAAGTTGGCAGGCTGAGGTGCTTAGTTATGGCTGTTAGTGCACAAAATTAGTGAACACCTCCTGTTTTACAACACGTTCCTTCCTTGGTGGGTGCTCCAGTGAGCTCTACCCTGGATACTACTAGCCTAGAACCCTTTAAATAGAGAAGGATGGTTTCGGAGTCTTTTAATTATTGATCCTCTTTTAAATAGGAATATATGGATAAATCTCTCTTATGTCAGTTCTCCCTGAGAGATCAACATCATCAAGTCAGATACTTATACTATTATGAGGACTTATTTATTATTTTTCAATTAGTTTTAAAATTTCACTGGCATAGAAATAATTTTCTTCCATTAAATATCTTTATTTTTGACTTCTCCATAGATTGACTTAAGACATTTTTGAAAACTGATTTGTATGTTGTATACCAAAATTTTCACAGAATGAGAAGCCTGATAAAGAAATGCATGCTACTTATTTAAAAGATTTTAAAATAAAATATTTGAAAATTTATGATTAAAATGATTGGAATAGGTACTGAGCTGCGAGTAGAGAATATTACTCCCATAGATGAAATATTTAGCCATGACTTTTTAGTGATAGTTATTAGCCTGCATAGGAAAAAAATGGCATGTACTTCTAGCATTTTTTTCTAAAGTGGAATCATTTAAATTTTAGATGTGAAATTATTTAGTACTTCCTAAGGTTTTCTTCCACCCCAGCCAAAACTGAATCAACAACAAAAAATTTAAATAACATTTATACTCATTTATTTCTTAATTTGTGTAATATCTGGAATTTGAATCTGAGTCCTATTCTTCTATATATTTAGTTTCCATAAATATATTTCATGTGCATAATAAAATAAAACACTATTTTCTATTATTTTTATTCAATTATGGATACTACAATTCTATTACCTTATCTTAAAATACTAGTGCTTTATTTCTCAGAAAGGAATAATCTTGATTTGTTTTAAAATAAAATATATGGAATTATATTTGATCTTAAATTTTTCATATTAGTTATCCATTTATCCAATATGTTAGATGAATATTACTAACTTTATATTATATAAATATTCAATGCTTATAGATATTTAAGAAAGAATAATGTTTGCCCACAGGTAGCTTAGATTTTATAATGTCAGACCAGCACGGCACTACATTGATGATTACACTACACTGTACTTAATGTCATGGTAAGATTATGAACCAAATGTTAGAAGCACAAGGCAGACTAAACTACCTGTAGAGGTGCTGCCCTAACTGGACCCACAAGATGAACTTAAGTTAGCAAAAAATAAGAGAGCTGATAAAGCTATAGAGGGTTGATGGTGGTAGAATTCTCAGCAGAGAGAATACAACTGGCTCAAGATTTTGGAGAGAAAATATAGGATGGTCATTAAAAGCAAAGACTTTAAAGCTATATTAAGGGTTATAAGCTCTGCTTTGTCACTGAATGGCTCTGAAATATTGAATAGGCTGATTAAGTTTATTGTGCAATTTTTTTTTTTTTTTTTTTTTTTTTTTTTTTTGGTACTGACGATTGAACCCAAAGGTGCTTAACCACTGAGCCATATCCCCAGTACTTTTTATTTTTTAATTTTGAGACAGGTTCTTGCTAGGTTGCTTACAACCTTGCTAAGTTGCTAAGGCTCTTTGAATTTGTGCTTCTCCTGTCTCAGCCTTCTTAGCTTCTGGAATTACAGCCATTTTGGGGTTCTAAGGAGAAGTACAGCTAAATAGCAATTCCTTGTTTACATTTGGTCTTACACAAATTTCAAGGCCATGTACATTAATAATATGAATATACAAATCATTAAAATGAATATTAATATCAAAAGAGTAGAACACATTAGCTACTGACTATTCTTTCTGACTGGTCTACCTTGTGAAAACCTTGCTCACTTTTTAGTTGACTTACAGGTTTTTATTTTTATGCAGTTTTTAATATTAAAAATACAAGTATAAAAATGGCAAGTGATAGTGTAGTAAATTTATTATAAGTTAGTAACCTTTCTATAAAAGCAGAGTTTATAAAATATATTAAAATATAGCAATGGTAATAGAAATAAGACATAACTAAGCTTATAATTTATGCTAGCATACTTTATTATCTATTAGCTAAATACATAGAATTTAGTTACTTAGTAATTAAAAATTACATGAGGAATAGGTTCAAATGTATGAAAATAATTAAAATTTTAGTTACCTGTTAGAAATGAACTTGGGGCACATGATTTTATGTCCCATTTTCTCTCATTGCTATATTTTTCAGAGGCTAATTATTCACATTGACAAACCATTCAATTAGCTGATTCCTTCAATAAATAATGAGCTTTCTTGGTTTGTATTCATTACTCTTGGTTCAAATGTCCTGCTGGCAAACACAAAGCATTGGAATATATACATTGGAATTGCAATAGGAAGTCAGAAGTTTTGCAGAGAAGTTTGGTTTTCACCAGCAGTGTTAGTCCCTTTTCTCTGCATCCTCGCCAGTATTTGTTATATTTTGTATTTTTGATTATAGTCATTCTGACTGAGGTCACAGGATATCTGATTATGGTTTTGATTTGCATTTCCCTGATGATTACGTTTTTCTTTTTTTTCAGTCCTGGGGTCAAACCCAGGTTCTCAAACATGCTAGGCAAATGTTCTCCACTGAGCTGCATTCCCAACCCTGATTAGTAATGTTGAACATTTTTTAATATACTTCTTGATCATTTGTATATTTTATTTTTAGCAATGTCTGTTCAGATCATTTGTCCATTTTTAATTGAACCTTTTTTACATTCAGTTATTAACCCTTTATTATATATATGGATAATCTGAAAATATCTTCTCTCACTATGCAGTTTGTCTCCTGACTTTCTTGATTGCTTCCTTGATGTACAGAAACTTTTGATACGATTTCATTTGTCCATTTTTCTTTTGTTGCTAGTGAACTTGGGGTCTTATCTGAAAAAACACTGGATATACCAATGTCTTCAAATATTTCCCTGCTCTAATCTAGCAGTTTCATAGTTTCAGGTTTTACATTTAGGTATTAGATGCTTTTTGAGTTGATTTTTGTATATATAGAGAAAGAGAGAGGTTCTATTGTTTTGCTTATAGACATCCAGTTTTCCCAGAATGATTTATTGAAGTAACTGTCCCTTCTCCAATGTATATTATTGGCACCTCTGTCAAAAGAACATTGACTATAGATGTGTGGATATATTTCTATATTTTCTATTCTGTTCCATTGGTTTATGTCTCTGTTTTTATGTGAGTACCACGTTGTTTGAGTTGCTATAACTTTGTAGTTTGTTTTGAGGGTAGGATTATGATGTTTCCAGCTTCTTTCTTTCTGTTCAAGGTTGCTTTGGCTGTTAGGGATCTTTTGTGATTCAGTATAAATTTTAGGATTTTTTTTCCTGTTCCTGAGAGGAATATCATTGGTATTTTGAGGAAAGAACCATTAAGAAAACAGTATGGAGATTCCTTAAAAAACTAAAAATAGAACTATCATATGATCCAGCAATCTCACTACTGGATATATATCCAAAGGAAATGAAATCATATTCCAAAAGGATATCTGTACTTTCACATTTATTGAAGAACTATTTGCAATAGTCAAAAGACGTTATGAACAGTTATTTATCTATGATGTATTTATGGATACTGAGGTATTTATCCATATCACACACACATAATAGAACATTATTGAATCACAAAAATTGAAATCCTGTCATTTGCAGTGACATGGATGAAAATTGGAGGACAATGTGTTAAGTGAAAATAAGCCCAGTCACAAGAAAGCAAATGCCATATTTTCTTACTAATATGTGGAAGCTAAGAAAGAAATGATTTCATAGAAGTAGAGAATATAATTGCAGTCACTAGATGCTAGGAAGGGAAGAAGGTAAGGGAGAGAAAGGGAGGCTGGATAGATGGGAAGAATAAGCTTCAGTGCTGTATATCACAGTAAAGTGATCATAGTTTATAATAATGTATGATAAATCTTATAAAAAAATAGAGGAAACTAGGTGCAGTGGTGCATGCCTTAATCCCAGTGGCTTAGGAGACTGAGGGAGGAGGATCGTGAGTTCAAAGCCAGCCTCAGCAAAAGCGAGGCACTAAGCAACTCAGTGAGACCCTGTCTCTAAATAAAATACAAAATAGGGCTGGGGATGAGGTTCAGTGGTCAAGTGCCCTGAATTCAATCCCCAGTACCAATAAATAAATAAACAAACTAGTGGAGAGCAGTTCAGGTATTCCTAACATAGAGAAATGATAAATGTTTAAAGAGATGGAAATGATAATTTTCTGGATTTGAGCAATACACATTATAGAAATGTAACACATTATCACAATGTAGATCATTAATGTGCACAATTATTACATTACAGTTAAAAAGAAAAAAGGAAACTTTGTTTCTGTTTTGCACACTTTTTTCAAGCTACCAATCAATAGACTTCGTTACAGTATTCCCAACTGCTATGGATTTCTATAAGCCTCATCTTAATTCTGGGAGACACAAATGATTTCAGTTACTGAATGCTTCCTATGTGTAAGGTTTAGAGATAAGGACAGTTGCTTATCAAGCATTCACTATTTAGCAGTTTTTAATTAACTAAACATTCATCATACACCCAATATTGGAAAGACCCGGTCACTTGATACAGGGCCAAAAGTGCTCAAGACCAGTCCCTTGTAGGTTATGTGGTTCTATTTCTTTCTGTTCCTCCAAGGAAGCAGAAAGAATTTCTTTATCTGAACATATGCGAGACTAAACTGTCACCAATTTCTTTGTAGTGACAAAATTTCAAACTAGTTTTTGAAGTCTGTCAAAATAGGAAGCTTAGTGTTGAATGCCCTCTTTCACTGGCTCTGGTTGAAATCCTTGGAGGTCTCCCTTGGTTGACCTCATTCTCTCCCACCCTTTCATCCATTCCTTCATGAAGACAGACAGCTCTACCTTCTGCTGTACCCAGAACCTGACCTCCACACTGTCCCCATCGACACCAGCCTGGTCTCAGGCAGCCCCAGCTACTCAGGACTGCTGGATCATTGTCGCCTTCTGCTCACTCCCTTCCCTTCTCTGCCTATTTCATGTGGAGTAAATGCCAAAGTTCCTGTAATGGCTTCAAGTCCCTCATCTCTCCTCTGGCTTCATTTTACATTCTCCTTTTTTGCACTCAACTCTGGAAGCAGTGAATATCCACTCCTTGAAAATACTACTTGAATCTCTGCTGGAGCTGCGCGGCTTGCCGTGGGTGGGCTGACTTCCCCAGGTACACACACACACAGTTAATCCTCCCACCTCTTCCAGATTCCATTTCAACTCTCACCTTCATCATGCAGCCTGCCTCCTGCCATAACCTCCTTACTTAATACTTCTTCCCACCCAACTTCTTTGCACCATTCTACTTTGGATCCCACCCTTATCCTGCTCCACTTTTTCTTTGTGTCATGACTCTTGTCATATTTTTACATACTGCTTTTACAGTTTTATTATGTGTCCTTGGTTATTCTCCATTTCCTATTTGCCACACTCCAGGATGTAAGATCCATGGAGGAGGGATCACTGTATCATTCCCTACTGTATTTCAAGTGACTAGGACAACACCACTTAACAGATACTTATGATACGATTCAAAGAATATTAGAATCATTTAATTTTTTTTTTTTTTTATTTTGGCATTTGCAACAGCTTTCTCCACTCAGACTTTTCAGAAAGTAACACTGGTGATATCTTGAGAATGTTTTTTGATGTGGTTAAAAATAGTCAATAGAAGGGTTTTCTAGGTTGCTTCAGGCAGTTTCAGAGACAGGAAAGTAGGTTGAATTCCATATTGTTTCCTCCCTAGAAGACTATCTCAGCCTTCTGCCACAGTGAGCTTCCTTGAGGCTCAGTTAAAATATTACTTGAGAAAAAGAAAGGAAGGAAATGAAGGAAGGAGAAAAAGAGAAAGAAGTAAAAAAAAAAAAAAAAAAAAAAAAAAAAACTCTCTCCTTTTTTCCAGAATCATATATTTTTCATGCTATATGATAGCAAAAAACACAAACATCCCTGCCTTATAAGGATCACTACATCTACCTTGTACTGGTAAGAGTAAGAGACAGACAAGTGAAAAGAACTAGAATATTTAAAAAAATATCATTGTAATGTTAAAAAATACTTAAGAATGGAAGATAGATAGGTTGTTACCAGGAGTCTGGGAAGTTTAAATTTTTAATTGTGGGGGTGGACAGTGCTGTTAGTGAAACTGCCATTGAGAAGATCACATTTGACTTGAGGATATAAGATAATGACCATTGTAGGGTTTGGGGTATTCCAGGTGGAAGGATGTCAACTGAAAAGGCCTAATGAAGTGGGATGGAGAATGTTGTATTGGTGGTCAGTCAGGTGGGCTGGACCTGAGTGAGTGAGGCAACAGATTGGAGATATGAGTAGCAGAAATTATTATGGCCTGTTGGGAGCATTATTTGTCTTTATCAACTGTGAACACCTTGAAAATAGGATCAATTTGAATAAAAAGCATGTACCAGGTAACAGGTGAATATTCTTTTCTAATATGTTTTAATTATTGACTTAAACATTTCCCTACTTCCTTTTTTTTGAAACTTTAGAAAGCCAAGCCATCATTTGCCATAACTAAGCATTCAGCTGGCATATATTTCACCAGCTATTCATATATTTTCCTTAAAATTCTGATTTATTTCTTTATGCATTTATAAAAAGAAAATGCAAAGGGAATAAATTTGTTTCTCTAAAAATTTGAATGGTATTGAAAATTTTATTTTTTTCAAGTCTGTTTTCAGATAATGTCATTTTAATTAAATTTGTAAACATTTTTTCATAGAACCATGCACTGGATTGTGTTTAGGAAAAAAGTATTTCATCACATGAGAATTCTTTAAAGTTAACAACAATCCCCATAAATGTCAGAACTTTCTTTTAACAGAAATAATATGTAAATTTACCTTGGAATTTATGTAATTTGCATGTTTATACTTATTTTTATTTTATGCTAAAAATCAATAGGTGAACATAAGAAAGTTATGTCTGATTCATTTTACAGTCTTTCCCACTTCAATCTCCATCCCTTTCCCCCATCTTCCCTGTCTAATCTAATGAACTTCCACTCCTCCCTCCCCACGCCTGCCTATTGTGAGTCAGCAACCACACATCAGAGAGAACATTCAGCCTTTGGTTTTTTGGGATTGGTTTATTTTACTTAGCATGATACCCTCCAGTTCCATCCATTTACCAACAAATGCCATAGTTTCTTTATTTTTTATGGCTGAGTAATATTCCATTATGTATATGTGCCATATTTTCTTTATCCATTCATTTGTTGAAGGGCATCCATAGCTTGGCTGCTGTAGACATTGATGTGGCCGTGGTGTCAATATAGTATGCTGATTTTAAGTCCTCTGGGTATATACTGAGGATCTGGGTAACTGAATCAAATGGTGGTTCCATTCCAAGTTTTCTGAGAAATGTCCATACTACTTTCTAGAGTGGTTGCACCAATTTGCAGTCCTACCAGCAATATATCAGTGTACCTTTTCTCCCTCCTTCTCGCCAACATTTATTGTTCCTTGTATTCTTGATCATTGCCATTCTGATTGGAGTGAGAATGTAGTTTTGATTTGCATTTCCATTATTGCTAATGATGCTGAGCATTTTCTCATATATTTGTTGACCATTTGTATTTCTTCTAACATGAAATGTCTGTTCAGTTCCTTTTCCCATTTAATTATTGGGTTATTTGGTTTTTGGTGTTAAGTTTTTTGAGTTCTTTGTATATCCTGGAGATTAGTGCTCTATCTGAGGTACAGGTGGCAAAGATTTTCTCCCATTCTGTAAGCTCTCTCTTCACATGCTTGACTGTTTCTTTTGCTATGAAGAAGCTTTTCAGTTTGATATAATCCCATCTATTGATTCTTGATATTACTTCTTGCACTTTTCAGAGTCTTCTTGAGGAAATTGGGTCCTTAGCTGACATGATGGAGATTTGAGCTTCCTTTTTCTTCTAGTAGGTACAGGGTCTCTGGTCTAATACCTAGATCCTTGATCCACTTAGAGTTGAATTTTGTGCAGGACGAGAGATAAGGGTCTAATTTCATTTTATTACATATGGATTTCCAATTTTCCAACAACATTTGTTGAAAAGGCTATCTTTCTCTGAAGTATGTTTATGGCACCTTTCTCTATTATGAGATAGCTGTATTTATGTGGGTTTCTCTCTGTGTCTTCTATACTGTACCATTGGTCTTCACATCTGTTTTGGTATCAATACCATGCCATTTTTGTTACCATAGCTCTGTAGTATAACTTACATTCTGGTCTTGTGATGCCTCCAGCTTCACTTTTCTTGCTGAGGATTGCTTTGGCTATTCTGAGCCTCTTATCTTTCTAAATGAATTTCTTGACTGCTTTTTCTATTTCTATGAAGAACATCATTGGAAGCTTAATAGGAATTGCATTGAATCTGTATAATGCTTTTGGTAGTATGACCCTTTCAACAATATTAATTCTGCCTATTAATGAACATGGGAGATCTTTCCATCTTCTATGGTCTTCTTCAATTTCTTTCTTTAGCGTTCTGTAGTTTTCATTGTAGAGGTCTTTCACATCTTTTGTTAGATTGAGTCCCAAATATTTTATTTTTTTTTGAGTCTATTGTGAGTGGAAGAGTTTTCCCAATTTCTCTTTCAGTTGATTCATCACTGATGTATAGGAACATAATTGACTCATGAGTGTTAATTTTATATTCTGCTACTTTGCTGAATTCATTTATGAGTTATAGAATTTTTCTGGTGAAGTTTTTTGAGTCTTCTAAATATAGAATAATGTCATCAACAAATAGGAATGGTTTGAGTTCTTATTGTATCCCTTTGATTTCTTTCTTCTGTCCAATTGTTCTGGGTAGAGTTTCCAGGACTATGTTGACTACAAGTGGTGAAAGAGGTCATCCTGGTCTTGTTCCAGGTTTTAGAAGGAATGCTTTCAGTTTTCCTCCATTTAGAATATTATGTTGGCCTTGGATTTAGCATGGATAACTTTAGCCTAGATAGCATTGTTGAGGTAAGTTCCTACTATTCCTAGTTTATCTAGTGTTTTTCTAGTGTTTTGAACATGAATGCATGCAGTGTTTTGTTAAATGCTTTTTCTGCATCTATTGAACTATTCATGTGATTCTTGTCTTTAATAAATGTGATGAATTACATTTGTTGATTTCCATATGTTGAACAAACCTTGCATCCCTGGTATGAACCCCACTTGATCATGGTGCACTATCTTTTTAATATGTTTTTGTATGCGATTTACCATACAAATCTATTACAAATTTTTGCATCTGTTTTTATCAGAGTTATTGGCCTGAAGTTTTCTTTCCTTGATGTGTCTTTGTCTAGTTTTGGTATCAGGGTGATTCTGACTTCATAGAATGAGTCTGGAAGAGTTCCCTCTTTTTCCAATTCATGGAATAATTCGAGGAGGATGGATGTTAGTTCTTTATTAAAGGTCTGGAAGAACTCAGATGAGAATCCATCTGGTCCTGGACTTTTCTTTCTTGGTAGGCTTTTGATGGCATCTTCAATTTCATTGCTTGAAACTGATCTGTTGAAATATTACAAGTCCTCCTGATTCAATTTGTGTAGGTCATATCTCTAGAAAGTTGTTGATGTTTTCAAGATTTTCTGTTTTATTAAAGTTTAAATTTTCAAATAGTTTCTGATTATCATCTGTATTTCAGTAGTGTCCATTGTGATTTTACTTTTTCATCATGAATTTTAGTAATTTGAGTTTTCTCTCTCTTTCTCTTTGTTAACTTGACTAAGGGTTTATCAATTTTATTGATTTTTCACAGAATTGACTTTTTGTTTTATCAGTTTTTTGGATTGTTTCTTTTGTTTCAATTGCAATGATTTCAGCTCTGATTTTAATCATTTCCTGTTTTCTACTGCTTTTGGTATTGATTTGTTCTTTCTTTTCTAGGACTTTCAGATGTAACATAAGGTCATTTTTTCATTGACTTTCTATTCTTTTAATGTATGAGTCCATGCAATGAACTTTCCTCTTAGCACTGCCTTCATAGTGTCGGAGAGATTTTGATATGCTGTATCGCTGTTCTCATTTACCTTCAAGTATTTTTTAAATTTCATTCCTGACTTCTTCTGCTATCCATTCATCATTCAGTTATTCTCTCTGCTTCCTGATGAAGTGAGCTACTTTCCTCTGCCACATCTTTATGTTCAGCCTTACCTCATCTTTCATCTTTATGTTCAGCCTTACCTCAAGCCCTGAGGAATAGAGCCGGCCTTCTGTGGACTAGGACTTCTGAAATCACTGGCGAAAGTGGTTGCTGGGTGTTGAAACCCAGATCCTGGAGACCAAAATCAAGGAAGCAAGAGGGCCAAGGAAAAAGCAGTCAACGTTTTGGCCCTTGCCCTCTAATGTCAGCCAATGTCAGCCAGGATGCAGAGAACGATGGGAGCCCCCTCTGGGCCCTGCATCTCTGCATGATCCCTGCCCTGTGTATGCCTTGTCCAGTCACCTACCATCTACCACTGTGGACCTCTGGACTGCTCTGATGATGAATACCCTTAATTGTCCCTGTTACACCTGATAGAGAACAAGGACTTTGGGTTACTTCCCCCAACTCACCCCCTTGCAGCAGAAAATAGCTTAGAGATGTCCTCATCCACTTTCTATAGAAATGTAAGCTGGAAATTGACAGTGGAAAAATGTAACAGGGTTTCAGTGATGCTTTGACTGTTTTCTTTGTCACGTACATGCTTTTTTTCTTTTTCCCTACTTTCTTCTTCCTGACCTTCTCTTTCCTCATCTTCTTTTCCCTAACCTTCTCCCATGATCTTCATTTCCCTGATCTTCTCCTTCCTGATCTCTCTTCCTTAATCTCATTTTCTCAGAATCACCTCTTTAAAAGCCCCCTGTTCTTGCTGATGGACAGAATCACAGCCTTTGGGATAGGAGTCCCCTGCATTTCTCCTTTGCTAGCAAAGCAATAAACCTTCTTTTTCCTTTTTCTCAAAAAAAAAAAAAAGCATATTATTTAGTCTCCAGGTGTTAGAGTAGCTTCTATTTTTTCTTTTATCATTGATTTCTAATTTCATCCCTTTATGATCTGACAGGATACAAAGTATTATCTTTATTTTTTTGTATTTTATAAACATCCTTTTCAAGATGTATGAAGACTATTTTGCTTAAATTTTCACTTGGAAATTCAGCTATTTGAGGATATTATGTAAGGTTTATTTTTGTTTCAACAACATAAAGCCAATTTTATGGAGAAAAAAATTACCCTTTATTAGAACACTACAATTGTTTTCAAAAACATTTTAAAAGACTGCAACAAAAATGTAGTATTGTTTTTACTATATTGTATACCAGAAAACCATCATTTTGGTAACAAGATGGTCAGTCTAAGGAAAAAGGTCAAATGGGTCACTACAGGTCAAAGCTCTCCCTTGGTTTATTCATATTTTTATAGACAATTTCTTCTAGGGTCCTTTACATAATAAATTGTTGTTTTAGTCTTAGGACCTTATGGGTGAAATCCATCAGATGGAGTTTCAAAGGGGTGTAACTGCCTTTATATTTTTATGTGCATCTATTTTTAACTGATGCTATGCACAGTGTGTTTATATTCTAGCTCCATTTGCATTCTCAGGTACATGAATGTTTGATGGATTATTTGTAACAGAGGCTTATAATTTGTACTCTACTTTTGACTAGTGATTTTTACTTATGGATTATCAGTGATCTAATCTATGCATTCATCACATTCATAGCTTGATTATTATATTTGACCTTCTCAGGTAGTATGAATGGAGCACTTAAAAATAATTAGGAATAAAAACTTCTTGTTTTCCAGATTAGACAGAATTTAGGACCTAATATGAACATAAATGTAATAACGTGTTCTTTCTTTATGACTTCTAAGATTTCAAACTCTTAAAACCTAGGCCCACTGGTTTCTACATTTTCTGTTTAACATCACATGCACTCCTCACTCTGAAAGATTGTAGTTTTTTTTTTTTTTTTTCATGAGAAAAAAAGTACAGCTATTAATTCTAGAATTTAGAAATCCAACTTAGGTTGAAGTAATGGAAAACTCCAGAAGGATGCACCTTGAAAACAATTTATTTTCAGCTGTACTAAATGACATTTACAAAATACAGAAAAGAAAGCAATGTTCCAAACACAGATAAATGTTATTTCATGACATTTAGAAAGCAAGTATTTGATAATTATTTATTGACTTATTGGAAAGTGTGTGGAATATGAAAAAATCTTATAAATAAATCATTCTGAAAGCTGTAATTTGGCTTCAGAAAGAAATAGTTTGGTGGTCAAAATTTGGAATTCCAAGTAGAGAAACAGAATAAGGACTAGTTTACCTAAAGTGAACATTACACCATTTTTCAAAGTGAAGGATTGACTACTTTGGAATAATTTAATATAAATTGAGAAACTTTGAAAACTAGCAAAGACATAAAATAATAATATACAAACAGAACTCCACTGCATGTTTTTATAGAGGGAATGATCCACGTAAGGAAGTGAACTATGCTAATTGATTGTTATTTAGGTCTGAATTAGGAAAAGAATTACAGTGAGAGGGAACGGGAAAGGAATATGATTCTGAGCCATGAACCCAAGTACAACCTGAAGAGTTGCAAGTTATAATGGTGGCTATGGCAGTGGCTGGGAGCTGAACTTGAAAAAAAAATTGGCAGAAAATCTGTCTTCAGATTGCAAATAGGTAATGAGAGAGTCCTCTAATCAAACAGTTTCATTTTTAGGGTTTAAGTCAATGGAGTCAATTTGAAGATGATTTATAGTTCAGTGTTAGAACCCTTGTCGATGACATAACATTATGTTGGGCATGCTGTATACAAATTTAGATGTGTGGCATGAAAATTTAAATAAAAATTCCCCAAATGTCATGATATTCACACCAACATTTTAATCTAAATAAAATTAGTCCTCAAATTGGTATAAAATGCCATTTTGGACATAATTTAAGGTTACTTTTCTAAGAAAAATATGATATGTGCCATTACTCTTAAACACAATCAAACTGAAAAACTATGCAGATATCATATTCATAGTCTTTGACCTGGATCTTTGTGTTTCATTATTTTTATAGTCTCTCAGATAGAATGAATGAGTCAGGGGCACTTGCTGATTTGTGAGAAGCATTTGCTTCATGGCTGAAAGTTATAAAGATAATCAAATCTCTGCTGAGATTTTTCCCCATGTAAGTAAAACAATAGCAGGAACAAAGGATAAATTGAGCTTATTTTTAAAAACAGTTTGAACTACTTAAATATTTTGTCTTCTTGGTTTTGTTTGTTTTACATCTTTCACAGTCAATATCTTTTTCACAAAGAAGGGATATTGTACAATAAAATGATTTCACCATGGGGTTTTAAGCCTCATGAAAGCTTTAACTCGTCAGTCTCATTCATCATTATATTGCCAGTCCCTCATGTGAGTCTGACGGTGGGTCTGGCCCATAGCTTAGTTCCACTCCTGTGCTCTGTGTGGCCTTAGGAAAAGAAATTGCTATGTCCATTGCTCAGTTACATCAGGTTGTAAAATTCAGATAATAGCACACAAATTCTTACCTAACAGTTGTCTTAATAGGTATGAGATCTCTTCAAAATCAAAACTTTCATATAAATGTAATATCTTAGTATCTTTTCATAATATTTTTCTGAGATACATGACAAGTTGATGAGAACTTTTAATTCTGGTAGGAAATATTACATGGAGACTACAATAAGCTTTCCTGGTATCTGCTACTGCAAGGTAACCTTAAATTGCAATATTAAATATTTGAAATAGTTATAGAAAGGTGATATTTTTATGTCAAAAGATTCTCTTTATTTGTATATCTTAAAAGGTAAAAGATGGAAAGTTTGTTATCTAGATTAATGTAGTTGTATTTATTGAAGCCAATGTGAACTATCCAAAATCCCTTGCTTCTACAGATTACACAGATATACTTAGTGAAAAAATATGTACATGGAGCTATATATGTTCGTATTTACAGGCACACACAAACTCATGGAGGAATACATCTTCTTTTTTAAATTATGTTTTTATTTTTACAGACTGCATTTTAATACATTGTATACAAATGTGGTACATCATTTCATTTCTATGGTTGTGCACAATGTAGATTCATACCATTCGTGTAATCATACATGTATATAGGGTAATGACATCTGTCTCATTCCACCATATTTCATACCCCCCCCATCCCTCTCATTTACTTCTACATAATCTAAAGTTCTTCTTTTAAAAGTTATGGGCATTGTAAATTTGACAATATGACTATGTGACTATATGACTAACTCAAAATTAGATAGTTTGTAGCATGTAATTTGAACCTTTTAAAGACAAATATTTGTTGAACATATGATTGATGACAGATTTTTCCAAATGCATAATTTCATTTAATTGGACTGATCATATGTCCTAATTTCTTGGGACAGTGTCAATTTATCCAGAACAATTTCAATTGTTTTTTGTTCTTCAGGCTTCATTATTATAGCACCCTCTTTTATTCTCAAAGATGTTGTTAAATTGGTAAATAAATTTTATCGTCATCATTTTATACTTTTAAAAAGCAGAGATGAATGTTATATAGAGCCAAATATAACTAAGTTTCAGAAGAACGAGTAGATGGTTTACAGCTGGTTACCTAGTAAGTGACTGATGTAGGATTCTAAACCAAGTGTATGAGTCTCTATTCCCACTCTCCTTTCACTTTTCTTATGCATTGTCCAGTCACATTAAATGATCCACAGGATATTGTATTATATCTGAAAGAAAGCTAGGGCAATTTGAGGTATCCTAGCTTTCTGATATACAAAGACTCTGAAAGTGTATCCCAATTAATAATCAGTTCTGCTTTATATGCCTTCAATACGCCCACTCTGAGGTAGTTCTCTGTGTATTTTGATGGCTCCACAAATGTGCCTATGGATTCTCACACCTGTATTTTCTCATCTTTCTGTATGCTCATCAGCTTTAGGTGTCAATGAAGTTTTAATTCCTTTTTTTCTGGAATCTTACTTTTGTTTCTTACTATTACAAAGGGCACATAAACTTTTGATTTTCTTACCAGGAGTATGACAGGCTTATAGTGACAATGAGTAAACAGAAATGTATTATTTCTCTATCTTCTCTATATATTTATCCACATGGTATTCACTAGTGAAGATGACTTAATTTAGTAAGCAAGGGAAGAAAGCTTAATCTAATAGTAATGATTTCTTATTTTGCCCACAAAGATGATATTGAGTACATGTTATGAGCCATGTGCTGACCTTGGTGCTGAGGATACAACACTGAATGAAGCATGTAAGAAGTCCTTATGGATCTTAGACTAGAGAAGCACACAAATATGGAATTTAAACAGTATACACACTAGAAGGCAATAATTACTATAAATATAAAACAAATCAGAAACTGAGGAATAAGTAATTCTGGGGTGTTCTAGACAAGGTAAAGACATGGGCACTACTATAGAAATAACACATGAGCAAAGACTGAGGCAATGGAAGAAATCCTGGAGTTATCTGAGAGAAAAGCATCATCAGTATAAAGGAACATACAGGGCAAAGATCTTGAGACAAGAGCATTCCTGTCATATTTGAGGAGCGGTAAGGCTAGTACAGCTGTATCTGAGAGAATGATCTTTACCTCACTGAGAGAGACCATCAGAGGGGCAACAAGATTAAGCACTACATCTTAGACTGTCTTTCTGATTTACTGAAGAGCCATTGGTGAATTTAAGAAGAGGGATCATGTGATCTAATTTTTAAAAAATAATCATTCATACTGGTCTTTTGAGGTCAGAAATAAGTTGATTTACTGACATTTAGCATTTCAAATGCTTTTCATATTCTTTAATTGTTCATTCAACAACTATTTATTGAGCATATGGCCTCTCCAGTCTTGCGTTGGAAGCTATACATATGACATTGAGCAGAGATCTGTGCTTTACCCTTATGAGAGCAGTGTTACTTTAAGAATTAAACACATGCTTGAGATAATAGTCTAGAGTGGTAAAATCTTGTCATTAAGCCCAGGAAAGCTGCCCTGTGAAGGAATTATTAAACAGATAAGAATTACAGAAGTTAAGCAGGTGAGAATGAAAATATACCGTGTGTGGTTGGAAATGGACTCTAGACCATGAGTGGAGGTATGCTATTTGGACAAGCTTTGTGTCAGAGAGGAAATCAAGAAATCCAATATTGACAAAGGATGATATTGCAAAGGATGTATCTCCAACTAAGTGTGATCTGAGAATGAAGAGTTTTGAAAGCCATGCAAGGGTTTGTCTTTATTCTAACATCAAGAACATTCTGAAATAAGAATATGTCATTGATGTATTCTAAGTTGGAAAAATGATAAAACATTTATATTTGAAGTATGATGATTAAGATGAGTCAGTGAAGATGCAGTAAGACTCATTAAGAATGCTGTTAGTAGTGTGAAAGAAAAGAAAGGCAGAATAGACTTCCAGAACCTTGGTATAAGAAGATAGAGATGAAGGGGTAGGTGGGAGAGGTGTCATACATCAGGGAGAAAACCAGGAGACCTGCTGACCGTTGAGGATTTTGGCCCCAATAAAAGCAGTGTTAAGAAGGAGGGAGGGGTGATGAATGGTCATTGTAAGTAAGAATAAATCATGTGTGTTGATGAATGTAGGAAATCATGGGAATAGTTGCAGTTCAGTTCAGTGATCAATCAGAAAGTCAAACTGGAGGAGTTTGCACAATGAGATGGATATACTAAAAAGATGTAAAAATGTAATCCCTATTCAGAAGCAGATTGGCTATGAAGACGAGAGGAAAGCAATTATACTTTAGAAGCTAGTGGTACATATTGGACTAGGAGCAACTTTTATTTATTTATTTTTAAAACAAAAAATAATTTAAGAATATTTGGAAACCAGTGGAATAATCCATTGAGAAGAAGTTGAGTATACATGAAAGACAGGCTAATTAAGAAGAATTCAGAAACCACCAGGAGAGGAATTGACTTAAAATAGACAGGCAGACCTATTGTCCTGTCTGTAGTAGAGGGAATCTTATTTCTGAAACAGGAGAGACTCAGAATGAGTCAAAATTGCAGTTATTGACAGAGTTTCATGCCAGTCTCCAGAAAAAGATGACATGCAATTCAGTTTCTATGTTCCTAAAAACAGGTTGACCATAATAAGTCAACCTGTTGATGAATAAGGTAGATGAAATCATGGAGATAATGTTTATAGATTTGACCATTCAACCCTATAAACTTTGAGGAATAAAAGTAGGTGCTATTGAAAATTAGTCTGGTAGTACCTAATTTTTGCAATCTGGAAATATGATCACTATTTTGAATTCTCCCAGAAAAGGACTCTGGTACAGAGATTTGAGCTTTTGGTATAATATTTGAAGAAGAAGGAAATATCAGTAGGAGAATAGGAAATTGAAGCAGCTAATAAAATTGGAGGCATAAAGGAAACCAACAAAGCATGCATTATGAAGCTAGGTAGTACTTTGAACAGTTGTGACCTCATCCAGGCAGGGAACCACTGAGAACCAATGTAGATCATGTATTTCAACACTTACCTCATCCTAGAAGAGAAAATGGGATATTTGTACTCAGTTCCTGTCAATAACAGAATGAGGATTGTTCTTATGTGGGCATCAATTACCTCGCACTTGCCTTGTTGGCAGACAAAGCATTCAGGAGACTGAGGATATCTTTAGACCAATAAATGCATAACTCTATCCTGCACTGAGTGATATGCTGGGGGAAATGGAAAGGGTACCAATAGCTGTCAGCCTAAATTTTGACCTAAATTACAGTGTGAACCAAGGTGATCTCTTGAGAATTTGGTAGATATGAAGGAAGTTGAAAGAAAACAGAGCATGGAGAAAATATAAGCAATGGTAGGAGGAAACATGATTACTTGGGGGTGCTGAGGCTGCTGTACCTAACTTCTAGTGGTGGTTGAGATAATTGCTTCTTTATCTGAATTTGACAGAAGAGGAATTACCACGAAGGCAAAGTAAATATATCAGTTTTAAAAAGCCTAGCAAACAAAACCATATGCTCTGAGTTGAGATACGCTATCATTTATCAAAATAATACCTGCCAAAGAGCTCTTCAGTTCTTCATTGAAGGCTTTTAATATGTTTTGTTTCATTTCAGATTTTTGATTAGTAATGGATCATTTTAAATTTGTTTTTAAGAGGAAAGACTCAGGGTTTCTTTTAGATTCTCACACACACACACACACGCAAATCATAATCCATTTGCATGTGTTCAAAAATTTTTTTTTAAATTTTTATTTATTTATTTTTATACCAGGGATTGAATCCAGGGGCACTCTACTACTGAACTAAATCCCCAGTTCTTTTCATTTTTTAAATATTGAGACAGAGTCTCACTAGTTGCTGAGGCTGTCCTGGAACTTGTGAACCACCTGCCTCAGTCTCCAGAGATGACAGGGGTGTCCCATTTTGCCCTGCTGTGTTCATATGTTTTATGTATAATTCTACCTATAGTATTCCAAGTGCCTACCTATAATTTAATAATATAATCTCATTTCAGCTAACAAAGAATAAATCAAATAAGTGGTGCAGTTGCTCCACTATTATCTAAAGTATTTAAAAATGAGATGATGTGAATTGATCTAGATATTTTAAAAAACTACAATGTAACAAGTTTTTATAATTGTATGGCATTATTAGAAGTGAGTGAATTGGTGACATATAGGCAGTGTATAACTGGGTAATGGGTTTCTTAATCTATTAATTATTGTGCATAATCCTTAGAAAACCAGGTCATACTAGTTAAGCATTTTCCCCATGATTAGTCAGGACTCTGATTCATGAGGCATTTAATTTAAAAAATCAGAAATTGTTTTGTGTCTTATGTTTCTCATCTATTTGTGGCTGAAAGTTAAGGATATTGAATAAATATAGAGAGGATGAATTTGTTTTTTTCCTGTTTTTACCCTGTTAAATTAATATGAATTCTCCCATGTACATATTTAGAAGATGATTAACTTATTTATTATTGTCCCACATTGCAGATGTCTCAGAATGAGTCAACTTGCATGTGAACTCACTTTTGCGTCTACTGTGCTGCTCCTTTGTAGAATTGCCTTACTTCCAGTTTTGTACATAAACAATTCTTTGAAAGTAGGTGTCACAAATTTCAAACAAAATGTCTTTCAATTATACTACTGACATAGTGTCATTTGATGCTACTTCCATTTTAGAAAAATATAGTGAGGAGTTTTTGCAATTTGACCTTTTAAAATTTCAGTATTTTTGGGGGGGATTAATAAAAATTGGGGGATGATGGGAGTTTTCTGATATAAAATTAAAGTAACATTTTTGTATTTTAATACTTAATCATCTCTCTCATCTACATTGTGAATTAAAAATTCTAACGTCAACCCTAGAAAACAGGTCACCAACATAGAGTAAGCAATAAGATACATAAAACTCCAAATAGCTACCTTAGTAAATAATATCTTTATATGTAACATGCTTTTTAAAATCTCAGTTCATAAACACAAACATATTAATTAGGATATATTTGTGTTATATTTGTGCCATATTGAATCTGCACTTCTGAGAAAATAGTTCTAAGAGTATTTGTCTTTAAACAGAACTCTTATGTAGATATGGATAGATAAAAAGATTTGACTACATATACTCTATTGCTTTGAAAAATCAACTCTAGTTGCATTAGAGAAAATACAAGATATTTGGAAATCATGATATAATACAGAAAAATAAATTTAGTATTATTTCTGTGAACTATTTTTCAATAAAAGGTAATTGCTCTTAATTATGTTTTTCATGTTGAAAAACTGAATTATGATTTGGAGGCTTATATCTAGTCTAATGAATTGTAAGAATTCATTTTATTTAAATAATGAATATCAAAAATGGCATATCAATTTATTTTGTGTATTGATTCAATACATTGTACTATTCTCTAAGACAACATACAAATTGAGCTTTTTATTCATACTAATTAACAGTGATTTATTGTTTTTTAGTTGTAAACAGTATGACTTAATTTTGAAAAAGTCAAAGTGATGGGGAACAAAAATATACTAATATAATACTCTTCATTTGAGAAATAAAAGTATGCATAACAAATTAAAAGCAATATATCAGCAGTGTTTTCCCCAGTAATAATAAAAGTAACATATTTATTAAGCTTTGTTATGTGCCAGATTCTTTTGCAAATACTATGCATGTTTATCACTAAAGGTTAAATTAAAACTAAGACAAAAACTTCCAGTTTTAAAATAGTCCCCTTCCCAAACAAAACCTTTTAAAGTACAATAAACTGGATTGCAAAATGACATTGAATATATAGCAGATTATGCAATTTATTTATAAATCACCCTGTTTCATTCTTCATAACAATTCCATTATGTATCATAGATCTGCTCTATAAATGGAGCACTATTTGAAGAGTATACAGAGCAGGATGTTATGTTATTAATGCTAATTTTAATTACTTCATTTTAATGTTTGCATTTCCCCTCACACCTTCAGATTTTCTCAAAGCTTTCATGAATCAAAATCCCTTAGACTAAAATTGCTGGCTACATTAACTTCTGGCACAACTGGGGTGACAAGATCTGCAGTGCTGAAGTCTAGGCAGATAGGGAACAGGCCTGCCCTGCGTCCCACTTTATAATTAAGAACAATGCGTTGGTTTGAGCCAAACCAAACACCTTGATGAGCCAAGTCTCATTCAAATTTAAATCCAGAAGTTCAGTTTTTAAATTCTCTATATGAAGGATGCATTATTAATTTAAGGGAAAGATAGCTATAATGTAAGATTCACAGTGATTGAAGCTCAGTATCATATTAATCAGCCATTTCTCCTTTTTAAATTTTGCCATTTTTACTACCATTTCCCCCACAATTGAAATCTGGGAGACAATTCCTATTCCTTCATTTCTCAGGCTGACATTATGTCCTCTCATTTTTCTTTCATTGTTCCCCCTAAGCATGCTTCATCATTTCTTCTTCTATTGTTACATATTTAGAATAAGCCTTCATTACTCAGAAGTATCTATTTCACAGTGCACACATTTAGTAATGATAAAATGCTGTTATCTTTACTTCAACTCTTTTTCTCCTCCAGTACATTTTGCACTAACCAACTCAATCAACAGCCTCATTTATTATGCCCATTCAGTAGTCTGTAATGTCTCCACATGACCATTAAAAAAATGAGGAAACAGCATGGCACAAGACAGTCATTACCCACCTCCAAGTCTCTCTTCCCTTACCTGTGTTAGCAGATACATGCCTCACAGTCTACTGATGTTCCTAATGACCTGGTCGAAGTTTCCGACCAGTACCTTCTGTTTGCATTTGCTAATAGTCTTAGGATATCTTATTAGGATATTCGTGCAGAATATCCTGTAGTTATTTTCTTTCTTTACCCAAACCCTGTCCATGCCACAAATCCATGTTTAGTTCTAACTCTTAATCTTAAATTTTCCAGTATTTGCATATCATAAATTGGAACATATCTTCCAATTATTCCACAGGTGCTTGGAAGTAAGGTATGTTATTTCCTTCTTAGGCTATGTGTGTGTGTTGTATCTTTCATTATGTTTAAATCTTCTGTACAATTATGTATTTCTTTGAAAGAGAGAGACAGATTACAACTTCCTACTATTAATATCTTTTTTCTATGTCATTTTCTATTCCCTGCAACTTTGACTTCATGAATGCTATTGCTATTCCTTTTGAAGCATACAGTATTTATAACTGTTATACTTTTATTATGGACATCTGCTGTAGCATCATAAAATATACTTTTTCCAGTCACACGTAATAGTTTCTTTTTCCTTTTCTTCTGAATTCAATCATGACAATCGCGTCCCTTCACCTAGGAAAATGAGAATTCTTCCAGAGAACCTACCAGAGAGCTATACCAGTCATTTTATGAGACAGAATTCACTTGAGTCCAACTAGATTCAAAATATACATTACAGGCAAATGCTATTGTAGATATGTAGAATGATTATTCTATGTGGAATTATTAGGGAAATGTGTTTTGTATTCATAATTTTTAAAATTCCTGTCAGTTTCAGAAATTGAGGAAAAAGGCAGGCAGGCCTTCAAAGATACAGATGAGGACAAATAACAAACTGCCTCTAAGTCAGGAATGCAAGTGATCTCCAGCTTCAAAAATCTGTTAGTGCTTTCTAACCTTACTCATACTTTAAAATAATTTCCATATTACAATTACAAAGAAAATGAATGAAGCCATGATTCAGCTAGTTAATGAAATACTTAATAACTCTTGGACAAAAATTAAAGTTTTTGCTCATGCATTAGAAAATTCTTTTCAATCTGCATATATATCAAAAGATATTAATTAATATCAAAATTATTATTTATGACTACAATCTAAGTAAAACCTCAAAAAATGGCAGAATATGTAAAACTACAATTTTGAAATATTAGGTGTCTGTAAAATCTTCATTATAGTTTATTATTCTATTACAAAAGAATGTTACATTTCTAATACATTTAAAGGAAATGCTATACTAAATTATCCCTTATACTTTTCATGTAGATTTTCAAATCCCACTCTTTGGAAGACTTCTAACATTCCAAATGTTGCACACTATTAAAATGATACCACTTCCTAAACCAAATCTGGTAAATGAGCAAATGGCAAAAACGGACCAGGATAGTCTCATCCTCATCCTCCCAGAAATATCTTAGGGAGAGTGACTCAAGGAACCATGAATGCATTTTGAAAAGAGGTCATGGATAGACTTGAAGGGAGGGCTAAATAGAGAAAGTGTGCTGCCCAATACACATGAACACAGGATATTAGATATAAACTCAGCATAGTTCAAGCAACTTCTTTTTTCTCTTTTCCTTGTTGACTGTGAACTCCAGGTTTTTATTTGACAATAAGAAAGATAGGATTTTCTGTGCGTGAAAGATAATCCTTAGTCAACAAATATTAATTGAGCAACAATGATGTGTGAGTCCCTTTTCTAATTTTCTAGGAACATAAGATATAGCAATGAAGATAACAGGAAAAAAAATGCCCTGATAACTGAAACTTAGTTACTGAGAAAAGAAGAAATAAAACACAGTTCTACTGTCTGAAAAATCTTTTCAACACTATTCTCCTGGATTCAGAGAGTTTATGCTCCAATGGGGGAAACAGAAAATAGATAATACAGATGAGTTGATGTGGTGTTAGAACTTGCCTGTATGATATGGAATTTGGACAATTTGGATAAGATAGTCAAAGTAAAATCTGTGCAAAATCTTGTAGGAAGTGAAGAAGTTAGTTCAGCAGATAGCTGAAGAATGAACCAGTGCACAGCCAATAGGAATGTCCACAATGTGCAGAGTGTGAGTTACAAAGCAAGGAGGAGAAAGGCCAGTCTCGGGGAGGAGCAAGAGGAAGATGAGGCTAGGGAGGTGAGGAGGGAGAACATACTACACGGTCTCTGAAGACCATTTTAAGACTTTTGACTATGTAAAATAAGGACCTAGTTCAAGTTTTTAAGCAAAGTACCCACTCTTAAGTCCTTTTTTTCTCCCTACCCTTCTTTCCTTCCTTCCTGATCCCCTTTTTTCTCTTCCTTTTTTCTTTCCCCTTTGCTGGGCATTGGACCTAGAGTTGCATTGCCACTGAGCTATATTCCCAGCACTTCAATTTTTTTTTTTTTTTTTTAAGTAATTTCGAGACAGGGTCTCTCTAAGTTGCTTGGATGGGCTTCAAATTTGCCCTTCTTCTCCTGCATCTGGAGGAGTAAGATTATAGGTGTACACCACTGCTTCTGGCAAGGCCTGGCCTATTTCTGATCTCATTTGACTCTCACTTTATCTCAAATTTATTGCTCTGAACATTTGTTATCCACAAATAACACATATAATGCACAGTACTCTTTTTCAATATTAGAATTCCAAATGTATTGAGGTTAATGTCTGTACTCACACTGATATTCTGCTTATCTGGTATTGGATTCAACATTTAGTATAACTTAATATATCTTTATAAGTAACAAGGCAACTTTCTCTTACTATTCCTCCTTTTCAAAAGTAACCAGGCTATTAGATGGACATTCCATATTTCTTTCAATTTGGTTAATAAATGATTAAAATATAACAAGTTCAAATTCAGAAACTTGTTAGTAAAATACAGCATTTAGCTAAACTCCCCAGTAATATCATTTTTATCTGCCCTTTAACATGTCTACATCTGTTAAAGTTTCAAACAAATATATCTACTGATTAGTGAGCTATGCCTAGATAGTTTACTGAATGGATAATTGAGATCAATTATGATAATACTAAGAAAGGAGGTAGAAAACTCTGACAGTGTCTTTTATTATCGTTTGTCAGAGATGAAACACTGATAAACTTCACATTCTTCAGGATTTCTGCTTTCCATTCATGAAATGGTCAAGACTGCTTCTGTGGTATATTTACCTGAATTTTCTTCATTCTGTTCTGGTTGTGAACTCCTTCAGGTCTTTAGCCTCTTGAGTGGAGGGGAAATAATCATTCATATATATATATATATATATATATATATATATATGTCTGTATATTATCTTTGTGTAATTGAACAGCAACAAGGAGAGGTTTCATTTAGAATCTCATTATTACAGTAAACCATTAGTCACCATAAACCTCCCAGAATGTTATATACAGTGATAGGATTTTTAAAATATTGCTATATATAGTAGCAGAGAAAGATTTTTACACATCATTCTTTGTGCATTGTGCAGTTTCATAAATTACTGCATATAATGCTGTTATGTTTAAGAATTAAAAAAAACCAGTAAAATTATCAGACCATTGGAATATATTTTCACTGTCAAAAATGTCCTTCACTTCAGTTACTTTCTTTCACTTTAAGTTCAGTCTTAACAGGAACATTGTTAGATGTGCTTGATAAAAAGAATCCATTTAATTATTTAAATATCTAAATTAGATCCTACATGCTTATGGAAGACACATTATGTCAACAGCTTTTCATTTAGAAAATAGAAGTGTATGTCCCATGTTTTAATTCTAAATAATATTATTTGTTTTGTAAGCAGCCTCTTTAAGAATTATAATTCATTAGTCATTTATAATTAAGAGATTAAGACTAAAGATTTACAACATGCTAATGAGTTTGCACAGCAGCTGTAAGAATAATAGAACTAGTCCTACACCACTAACAACCTCCAAATGATGTTTTTAAATTAGACTTTTCTGTTTTACAAATAGCAATAGGAAATGCTAGAAAAGCTTAGACAACCCCTGGGTATTGAGAAAAGCAGAAATACAACACACCTTGGCCATTATTTTCTGCAGGATCTTTTTCATCTTCAGCATGCCAAATGCAGAAATCACCACCTTTCTTTATACCGTAAAATAGACTTTTAAGGTTTGCTTGGGTTAGGCTTCATGTTTTGATTCTATTATTATGAGTCTAATATATTTTTCCCAATGTTATTTGAGTTGACAACATGCTGAAACTGAAGGATGAACATTTTGATGGATAAAGATGTTTTATCCTTCCTGTGCATAAGATAACCAAAACAACAATAACAAAAAAATCCATGCAAAACATTATTCAGTGCTTCCTGTGTTCATGAGACAAACTCTGTGTGAAATACAGAGTACATAAAGATGTGTAAAACATCATCCCTGATCTCAGGAACTAATTATGATCACATATAAACCACAACACAGCAGTGCTTTACCCAAGTATAGATTATATTTTAGATATTATAAAGATTAACTTTCATTTAATATTTCTGATTTTTCACATATACCACAGACATTTTTCTGTGACATTTTCAGCAATTCTTGTTTTTATTTCACTGCCACCAGAGGTGAATGGCAGGAACTGAAAATGAGCTTTGTGTGTATTCATGAAATTCTGGGGATTAGTAACGTGAAATAAAAAGATTTATGTGAAGTGCAGGTTTTCATACATAGGCTGAGCTCTTAAGGATATGCCCTGTGGTGAACAGAATACAGAAAGAGCTAACAGGCGAACTCTGTTGTAACATGTCCGTAGGCTGCTTTGTAGGCCTCTTATCTCTCCCTAAACCTTGATTTTTTTAGCCCCCATCATCCAAGGGTCATATGAGAGATGATCAAAAGAAACAAAGGACATCAAGTATTTGGGGTATGGGACACATTAGTTGGGGGTGAAAATTTCTGTAATAAAACCCAGTATTTCTGAATTTTGCAATCATGGTGTTCATTTGGACTATAATAGAAGCAACCAAATGACGGGCTTATGCTTGGCTCGAATAAAATCAACATACCCTCTAGAACATTTAAAAGGATAACGTACCAGGGACTCAACCAATATTTCCCTGGCCTCTAGGGAACAAAGCACAGAAGCACAGCACAACAGCTCCTCTAATGAGAAAGAGGGAGGGAAGGGTGGGGGGAAAGAAATATTTTTCTGTTGATTTAAAACACGGTTTAGCTGTTTAGAGTCTCTGGTGCCTGAGAAAAGATAGTGCTTGCAGCAGTGATATTTTTGCTTTGAAATGCTGCCATTTTGCTGTTATTTTGCCTGTTTCCAGACTTGCATTAGACAATTCAGGCTCTCAAGCAGCCCTTCAGAACGGTGAAGAGTTTTCCTCTTAACGAATGGTGGCAATTCCTTTCTAATTGTGACCAACTAATTGTTGCACATCCATTTTGAATGTCCCACTAATGTTTATGATAAAATAACTATTTGTTATCATGAGACTCTTTGTTTTGTTCTCTATTTCATACATATGTATTCTCTATCTATTGATGGTGTTTCCAATTAAGATACACACACACACACACACACACACACACACACACACAAACACACACTTTTTTTTTTTTTTAATTTTATTTGGTGGTAGGGTCTTGCTAAGTTCCTTAGGACCTTGCTAAATTTCTGAGTCTGGCTTCAATCTTGCAATTCTCCTGCCTCAGCCTCCGGAGCTGCTGGTATTACAGGCATGCGCCACCATATCCAACAGAATAATTCAAATTGTGGATTTAAAGTTTAGCCTATACTCAATTTCAGTTTGTTGTAGTAACTCTGTAGTAACTCTGAAGAAGAATTTAGCTATCCACTTTAAATAAAAATGATATTTTAAATTTTGAATAAATGTATAAGTTCAAAAACGCCAGATTGCATTAAAAACCCATTATTATATTTAAGTAAAATAATAGTATCTACAAATGTCATAGTGAATTTCCATGAATTAAATTAAAGAAACAAGCTTTCTGTAAGTAATTAATGCTATCGTTTTAAAGATAATCCACATTTTAAAATATTTCTTTCATACTTTAATTCATAATCAGGAAATATTTTATACTATTTAAATGTTGAGGTTTTAAAATTTATATTTTTAAGAACGACTTCAAATTCCTCAATTGTATTTTAAATATGCTTCAGTTCTATTAAAATGATTTATATTTGATCATCTACTGGAATGTGCTAATCTATGATCCTCTCTTTGCCTTATAAAATACTGTAATTTCAAAAAAACTGTGATCCATACATTTAGGGTTTTTTTCTTGGTGTGTGTGTGTGTGTGTGTGTGAGAGAGAGAGAGAGAGAGAGAGAGAGAGAGAGAGAGAGAGAGAGAGGAGAGAGAGAGAGAGAGAGAGAGAGAGAGAGAGAGAGAGAGAGAGAAAGAGAGTTTTTAAACCATGACCAATATATATGATTGACCAATTTAGTTTTAATAATGAAAATTTCTTGTTCTAAGATCTGTTTTTAAAATTCTGTTTCTTTTTTTATTTTTTTAAAAGTAACAATATGATAAAATATGTATTAAGATAATGTTTGTTGATATGTTCAAATTTTGTAAGGACTTCATAGATGATACAGATACAGATGTCTTCTTTAAGAGCCTGATGAATTCATTTAATTATAGGAGCCAAAGTTTTATTGTATACAAACACTAATTTTAGAAAAAGAAATTCACTCAGTGTCTAGCACAATGACAGAAACCACTGCAGTTACACAGTTGTTATTTTTTTAGATTTTAAAAATATTAAAATTGCCTTGGTCATAAGTTTTAAATATAACACCAGATCAGAAATTCAAACCGCTATACTTGGTGAAATTTTATGAAGTTTTATATGCTGGTTATAGTTACAAAAGTAACTTCATACACCATATTTGTTTTTTATTCTATAACATAGAATGTTAATTTAACAACACAGAGGGCCTTACTACACTGAAAATTCTTGGCAATTATAGCTGTCCTTTCATGATGTACAAAAGATGGTTGTAGATCTTTTTTTTTTTTTTTTAAAGATAATACATGCTTCATCCTATTAATCAAGAAGTGTGAAGTATTTGTATTTAAAGCAATATATCCCACATTTTCCGAGAGGATCAATTTCATCAACAGAGTCCCTCTTCTTTCCAGTTGCCTTGAAAAGGTTGTGTGTCTCAGAAAAATCTTAAGTGATGATTAATTATTTTTATTTTATTACTCATTTATATACACATAAGTGGAAACGGAATTTAACACCACAGCTACCATACATTATCAAATCCCAACTAAAGCAATATTTTTGCCGTCTGTGGAGTCTCACTATTAGTGACTAGATTATTCAGACAAATGCATAATTAAAAATTGACTTCAATAAGTAATGAGCTTTTCGACATGTTAGGATAATCTTATTATTGATGAACACAAGATTTTCGCTGGACATTTTTTGAAATAGGAGCCTCTTTTTTGAACAATAAAGGGGATTCTCTCTAAGGAAGAGGCATTTGAAGTTCAAGGAGAATGCAGCCTAGCATGGGAAGGAGCTGAGGAGAAGGGAAGATCAGGAGTACAAAGCTTGGATCCGGGTATCAAAGGTGGCCAGCTTAGCCGGGGGCAGTGAGGGGAGTGGGCTATGGTGGTAACACGACAGCCTTCCAGCCTTCTGGTGTGTAAGGAGGGCAGGGAAAGTGTAATAGTTAGTGTGATGGAAAGGCCAGGAGAGATTTTAAGTCACAGGCTGACGTATTCCCTTTCACATTTTGAAATAAGTCTTCTTTCAGCGGTTGAATTGCTGAGATGTGAGGTAAGGTAAAAAGTAGACATGTCCAGACAGGCACATCTATGCCGAGAGAGACAGAACCCAGGCACCACATTGTTTTGAAGCAAATGATTTTCAGAACCATGTAAATTTTTTATTGAACACTAGTAAATAACTTACGATAATCAGTTTCATTCAGAGAAACACTCTGCATTTCTTGTTAGCTTTCCTATGGGAGGTCAATGATTTTTTTAACTTTTATTGTCAATATCTTGCTGTGATTCTTAAGTTCTTATGTTCCTTTTGGACTCTGTATGGTTTTTGGTGTGAAGTGTGTGTGTGTGTGTGTGTGTGTGTGTGTGTGTGTGTGTGTTTATTTTGAGTTTAGTGGAGTGTCATATTAATATTCTTCAGTATTGTGTAATTATCAAAGAAGAATTTTAGAGATGAATGTATCCAAATATTGCCAGTTACTGACTTGTCTTATATTGTATGATAAAAGACCTAATCGCAGCTCCTTCTTCTATAAATGTGAAATAATACTATATTACAGGATGGCTTGAATTATCTCACTGACTCATCTGCATAAACACTCTTTGCTAGTTGTTCTGAAAGAAAATAGGTATTTTTGAAAGCGTTTTAAGAGAAAAACTAAGGAGAAACAGCGTTTTAACCAATAACTGTTCCCATAAGTTTTTCATCTTTGGTCCCAAAATAGAAAAATGTCATGATTCTGAACTTTGTCTTCAGGGTGGAATTTTGGTAGAATGTTTGAGACTTACGACCTCTATTGGGACTGTCCTCATTATCTGTTGAGACAAATTTTCCATTTGATTAATTTATTCAACACATATTAGTTAATACCTACCCCGTTTTAGATACTGTTCTAGGAACTCAGCATAGAGAAATTAAAACATTCTTGACCTCATGGTTTTTACCAATACACATACAAAATTAACAAGTAAGATAAACAATATACTGAATGAGTGTCATGGAGATAGAGAAAGCAGTTCAGAGGTCAAATTTAAACTGAATAGATTTGTCATGCTTTAAAGATGGTGTGAATTCTACCTTTCCTCCCATTCAGAGTAGGAGTCAACTCAAGCTCCCAAGCCCCGCTCTGGACTCCCTGTGTTTCCTTCAACAATAGAGTGTGGCAGAATTATGCCCTGCCACTCCTGGACTTAGACTTTAAAAATACTGGCAACGTTTGCTTTCTCCCTCTTGGGGCTCCTGCTCTGATGGAATCCATCCATTATGTCTCACCACACTGAGAGAGCTCAAACCAGCCACTTGGAAAGGCCACATGAAGTGAGGTATTACCACGAAGTCCTCAGATGGTTCAGACAGGCTAGCTGAGGATCTGACATGCAGTGAACACCCTGTCTTGGGTGTCCAGCTTCATCTCCAGCATTCAGGTGATCCCTGGACATTTACTTTCTGACTGACATTGCATGAATGATCCTAAGAGAAAACTGCCCTGTAGAACTCAGTAAATCCCCCCAAAATGTGAAAAATTGTAATACATTTTTATTTTGAGCTAATAAGATTGTGGGTAGTTTGTTAGGTAGCAGGGGGAAACTCTACAAACAAAGGAACTTACAAACACATGAACAAAGAAATGAGAAATGAATGAGGAATATTTTGAACTGACTCCTAAAGGCTGTGAGGGCAGCAACCATTAGGTGTCTAGGGATTTATGCCACTGGGTACTAATGACAGGGGAGAGCAGAACTTTAACTGGAGCTCCCAATTTGAACAAGCATGGTGTGGTCTTAGAAAGCCTTACCAGCATTTGGAATTCAGACCAGTTATGGTGTTCCATGTTTTTTCCCTTCTAAGAATTGCTTTTGTATACCAGAAACGTGTCTCCACCTGCTTGCTCCTTTACCCTCGGGGCTTATTTATCACAGTCAGAAGAGTATGGTTCTAATCATTATTGAAGCAATTAAATTTTCTGCCTTAGGGAAACAAGTTTAATTAATCAGGCCATTCTTGCTAAGTCATGTTGACCAGTACAGAGTACTTTGTAATTAGTGACACAATTCTAAAATAGATTTTCTTAAATAGCAATAAGCATTTCTATGATAAAAGCATACTTAAAAGGAGAAAAAATCATTTTCCTGAAAAATTCACAGTAAATAGACTTCCACATACTTTTCATTATCCACTCTCCATAATCATTTGAGAGATTGTCTGTACCTAATTATAACTCGCTCAGAGGGAGCTGTAGAGATCATACCAGTCAATGCATTAAGAGTCTTGGCATTGTTCCTGAAACACGTGAAGCGTTCAGAAAATTCATAGTGTCATCATTTAGTTATAAGCTATATATTCCATTTAACAACTTGTTCCAATTTCTTAGAGTAATACCTTCTTCATCCCTGTATAACATGTATATCCCAGTTTATAAACTGGTTTCAAAACATCTTAGGCATTTAATACAATTTTATATGCTATTGTATACATATAATACAATATATCTGCTGTTACATCTGCTGTTACATCTGTATCTCAGAATCAGCTGAAGCACTTGATGAAAGAAGATAGGGTTCTCCGTAGAGCGCATCCGGAATCTCTATTTTTGACACAATTCCTGGTGATTTTGATAGGTAGCCAAAAAATTAGGAGCATATAAAAAATGGCTCCATAGTCTGCAAATTCTTTCTCATTTGAAAGATATTTCTTTTAAAATTAGAAATTGGTTGGTTTAAGCACTATATTTTAGCAATGATGAAAATATTTAAGATAAAAACCTTTCATTCAAGTTTGTTATCTTGGTAATGGCACTTTGTGTTGAATTGTTCAAGTGTTTATCTTAATTTTATATTTTGTTTAGTCCATAAAAGTTTTAAATAAAGTGTTAATGAGAACCTAATATTATTTAATCATTATTTGAGCTATATTCTAAAATTATTTAGAAACATATTATAAACATTAATTAAAGAGTTAGGTATTACAAAGTGTGTTTGCTAAGCACTTTGCCATGTAAAGCATCGTTCATAGGTACAAGTTTGAACTGTTGTTATTCATATTTGTGATGTGCTATGCTGTACAAAAGGGGCTTTTAAATCTATTATTTGGATAATTCTTAAACACCAAGCCCACTGTCACTAATTTTGATTTGCTGAGAGACACAGGGGACACATGGATACTAGCTATTCTAATTGGATCCTCAGTTTGCCACAATAATGTTTTCTTAGGTTGTTTTTAGAAAATTTTCTGGAAAGGTACTAGACATTTCTTTTTTTAAAATTTTTTATTATTACAAACTGCATTTTGATTCATTTACACAGATAGGGTACAACTTTTCATTTCTATGGTTGTACACAATGTAAATTCATACCATTCATGTAATCATACTTGTGGGTGTATGGGTAATGATGTCTGTCTCATTCCATCATCTTTCATAGCCCCACTCCCTTCCCCCTCTCATTTTTCTCTGTGTAATCTAAAGTTCCTCCATTCTTCTCTTACCCCCTGTCCTCCAACTCCTATTACGTGTCATCATCCACTTATCAGGGAAAACATTTGGCCTTTGGTTCTGGGCTTGGCTTATTTCACTTAGTATGATATTCTCCAATTCCACCCATTTACCTACATATGCTATAATTTTCTTCTTTATGACTGAATAATATTCCATTGTGCATATATATATACCACAGTTTCTTTATCCATTCATCTGTTGAATGGCATCTACGTTGGTTCCACAATCTAGCTATTGTGAACTGAGCTGCTGTAAACATTGATGTGACTGTATCACTGTAGTATGCTAATTTTAAGTCCTTTGGGTATAAACCGAGGTGTGGAATAACTGGGTCAAAAGCTGGGTCCATTCCAAGTTTTCTGAGGAATCTCCATACTACTTTCCAGAGTGGTTGCAACAATTTGCAACTCCACCAGCAATGTACAAGTGTGCCTTTTTCTCCACATCCACACCACCACCAATTATTATTTATGTTCTTGATAGTAGTCTTTCTAATTAGAGTAAGATGGAACCTTAGAGTTGTTTTAATTTTTTTTAATTATCACTCCTTCTGTTTAATTACTTTTTGCAGTCCACAAAGTTGCTTTGCATAAATAATCTTATTAGGGCTGTATCCTTTTTATAATTTTTTTTGACAGACTGCATTTTGATTCATTGTACACAAATGGGGCACATCTTTTCGTTTCTATGGTTGTGCGCCATGTAGATTCATGCCATTCATGTAATCATACATGTACATAGGGTAATGATGTGTGCCTCATTTTTCATACCCCCCTCTCATTTCCCTCTTAGTAATCTAAAGTTCTTCCTTTCTTCTCTCACCCCCTGCCCTCCCCCATTCCAAGTGAGTTGTTTTAATTTGCATTTCTCTAATTGCTAGAGCTGTTGAACACTTTTGGATAAATTTGTTAATCGCCTGTATATCTTCTATAAAGTGCGTGCCCAGTTCCTTGGCCCATTTATTGATTGGGTTATTTGTTATTTACGGTACTAGACATTTATAATTTTGTCTTTCAATATTATGTAGGCTTAAGTAGTATGGGATTCCTATTTTTTCATCGCCTCTGTGTATAGTCCATAGAATTAATAGGTGCTCAACAAACACTGCCTGAACATTGATCTAACAATTTAGTAACCACAATGTCAGAACAGCATAGGAAAAAGGAGTGAGCATATAAAATAAACTTAAAACAGTCAGGCGATTAAATTGTTTTTTTTAGTTCATCCAACGGTCATGTTTTTCTGCATAAGAGAATAAGAGAAAATCAAGTTGGCGCTATTCCATTGAAATTTCCATAGGCACTTAAGAACCTAAGGTTAACTTTGAATTGTTACAAATTTCAGAAATAGTCCTCTGGAAACAACTGACTTTAATTTTAGCTGGTAACTTCTCGTTTCGCTTGTCTGAAGATGATGTTGACACTTGTCCATGACCCCATTTGCTGGTGTCTTCCTTTCTTACTTGGAGAACTCCTATGACAATGTAGCCAGCTTCAGCCACTGGCCTTCTGAGGGGCTGGCTTGACTGCAGGGCAGCAGTAGGTGGGAGACACTGTAATTCCAAGTGGGACTCGCTGGTAAGTCCCACTGATTGGAGATAGTAGTCCTCAATTCTAGGAATCTGTTTTTATGTTAATTATTTGATGATTTGCTGATCTTCATTTTCATCATTTTTAGTAATTATGTCGAGCTGCAGATGTTCTTTTGATCTGATGATCATTAAATGCTCACTGTTTCCTGCTTTGCTTCAACTTCCTCTTTTGTCTTCTTGTTCTACCTTATCATAGGTTTTCTTCGTTTTTAGCCTTCCATTAAAAAGTAAATTTCGACTATTTTACTTTTGTTTCATAAATCTTGGATGGCTCTTTACCACCTTGAGAGTTGTTATAAATGTCATCTCAGTTATTCCTTCCTTGACCTTCTATCTAAGCCTGACACGCTATCTCATCATTCCCTATCCTCCTTCTCAGTATAGCTTTTCTTCTTGTCACTTTTCATGATCTCACATATACTACTTCAGCCTCTTGCTTTACCCTGCCTCCTACCTTTGGAGGATTTTCGTTGATTTTGTTTGTTTCTACAGCTCTAGCAATTAGCATAGTGCCTCATAAACCTGTGAGTTGATAATTATATGTTGACTACATTTATAAATGTAAAATGTAAATGTAACAAAATGTTAGCATGACAAATTCAGCAATTGAGAAATATAGCACAACTCCTGTGTTTTAGGAATGCAAACCTAACTTAGAAAAATTTATTGCAATGACAGGGAATAATGGAGAAAAATAAAATTATTTCACCAGATGATGCAAAAGTATGTTAGAGAACCTAACACAAGACATCTTCGTCAAACAACAAACCAACAAGAAGTTAATGGTAAAACAGGTCAAGCATTTTCTTTAATATCAGAAACACAAGCTGATGCCTTTTCTTATCACTTCTCACTGCATTTTTATCTAACAGAGAAAGACTTTACATACTTATGAAAGCAAAGATTTTGAAAAGATAGAAATAAAGCTCAAAATTTTCACATTGATATGGCTACCTATTGATCACCTATTGATATATATTGATACCTATTGATATCTATTGATTATCTATTGATGAATGCTAAATACTTGAAAACTCAAAATAATTGATCTAATCAAATAAAAATGTAAGTTTACAGATAAAAATTCAATGTAAGAATACCAATCAAAATTCACAAATTCATTTGTGTAACAAGATGTTTGTTTCTAAAATTTATGTGCTCTTGGCAATGAATAGCCATGACGCTCAGGAGGAAATGAAGTCAGAGGATTTTCTTTACTGTAAAGCAAGAGAGGGACATGATATGGTATATGTGATATGATTTGATATGCTGTAATGGGAGCTGATATAGACACAGGAATAGACAAATAGATTAATGGGACAGAATAGATGGTCCACAAAGAAGTGCATACCCCTCGTTTCTCTGGATACCTGATAATGCCAAAGGTGACATTTGTCAGTGGAGAAAGAGTTGATTTGCTGGAAAACGTACCAAGGAACATTTACCAATGAATAAATCGTTAGTGTCTTTTCAGTCTCACTTGGAAATTTCTTGATTTCACAATTGTGTTGGTCACTCTTCTCTGTTGTCTGTCTTCCTTTTTCCCCCCCTTGTTGGGTTAAGATCTTTTCCTTGTTTTTATTTTGGTGTGGTTTGAGAGGTGAGTAAGAGCAGTGGCAAAGGATGTATTTACTTCACACTATTTAGATAGAGGCAAATTAATCATATTTTTCATGTAAAGATGATCATTATTGCAAAAGATACTGTGTCTCAAGAGCTTCTACTTTTTGAAATGTTTATATAAGTACAAGTCAGGCTCTAAATTTACTAAATATTGGGCTAAGGCCCAATACTCAGAGTATGTTGAAAAAATGACTCATACTTCTTTTAATATTTGTTTTCATCTGAAAGCTGAAGGCATAGTGTTATTCCTTTGGGGACACTGTAACTGGAAACTGGATACAAGAAATGCTGCTTTGCATACATGTGGATATGAAGGATATACAAATTTTGTGCCAATATTTGAAGCTCAGCTTTATTTGGAGATTAATAGGCTCATTTTTTATAACATCTACTATCGAAATGTCTCCTGTGCAAAGTAATCTGTATTGTTTTGATACAGATTTTCTCAAGAAAGTTATTTTCTCCAGTACCACGCTCACTTACTATGCCTTCATTAATATTCATTTAATAGAATGTTTTTTCACTTTGGTTCAGTAGAAACATGGTGATGGGGGCAACAGAATGCTCAGCTGTGAAGGGTGATTGTCGAGAGTGTATCCTGGCCCAGGGGCATGGTTGCCATGGTTTCTCTGCTGCTCTGCCAAGGCTGTTTCTCACTGTGGGTGGAAAGTAGCTCCCCTGCCAGCAACTACGTGGGATTCTGGCAGCTGGGAGAATTCTGAAATGATGCGCTGCTTCACCATATGGGAGTTCTGAGAGTCTTCTTTTAAATCCAATAGGCAACTGAACTCAGACTCATAGGAGGAACAAGGTGATTAGGATGCAGTCCATTACGAGTGCAATACGTGCCCCATGAGACCCTTAGAGTTTCTTCTTTGAATACAAGTTTTGAGGAGGATCTGCTCTTAAATTGAAATATTTTAGCCTAACCTTACAGTAATGGCTGTTCTCAGGAATCTGTATTTATCAATAAAGATAACATAATTCTGAGGGATTTAAATGTCGGCATTTAAATAAGAGTAAAAGAAAGGGTTCCATTTCACTTGGAGACCTTAAACTCATTTGAAAATGAGAATTAACTCAGGGTTGTCAATTTGAGTTTGCCCGACTATTGCGATTTATCTCACACTTTTCAAACTTGGAAAGCTACTGCTTATATAATTAATGCTCCGGAGTGATGACTTCATGATCCCACTAGCAGATCTAGAGCCTGGCGTAGAGGCTAATATAGGTCATCTAAAACACAGTGGAAAGATAAGTGAAATAAGTACATACTGACTCTGAATGAGTAATCAAATTAACCAGCAGTCCTTAGGGGCAATTTGGGTGACCATTGGTGGGATAGCCATTTTATCTGCCCCTCCCCTGATTTCATTCTTGCCCAGTTCTCAACTTTAGGCTCTAGAGGACAACAACAAAGGTAATTCCTACTTATACATTTGGTGTTTAGATATTTTTCTTTGTATTTGAACTTCTATTTTGAGTGTTTTGTTGAACATGATCATCTGATTTTAATACCTAAGGTTGTCTGCAGTAGAAATCTCCTACACTGTATGAAATGTTTTGAGATGAGTAAAGAAAGAAGTAAGAGAGGAATGGGATTTTGAAATGGTGGGGCTATTAGTTGTACTTGCCAAAATTAGAGGGAGCACTTCTTTGAATTGCTACCAGTTTTATTTCTCATTTTCCTTTATTTTAAAATAGTGAGACATGGATTTCAGAAAATGGAAGGTGAATAGTCTGAAGATTTTTTGCTACTGTTAATGTCCACCCCAAACTGTGTCCAGTGATTTCAGATGCTGACACACTGATTTCAGCCACTTATTGATGAAATTTCTTCTACTCTGTGAAGTTTCTAGTTCTTCTGACCTTTTCCACCTCCTCATATTATGTCTGAATGTGCATATGTGGGTCCAGGGATGAATATTCAGGAAATATTCACCTAATGGGTCACAGTCAAAACACTGGCATACCAAAAATATTGTACAAAATTGCTTTCAGGCTATGTATATAAAGTGTATATGAAACATAAATGACTCATGTTTAGATGTGGGTCTTATCCTCCTGATATGGCTTTATATATATTCCAAAACTCAAAAACTTCTCAAATCCAAAACACTTCTGTTTCCAAGGATTTTGAATAAGCCGTAGTTTGTATATATGCCTTTTAGATAAATGCACAAAGATCTTCCTTTGACTGACTTAAGTATAATCATCATGATCCATTTTTAAATCTCATTTTTTATTTATTTCTGTAGAAAAAGCAAAAGTCATTAGTTATATGGGAGGCTTTAATGTTCCAAATGAGATTTAATAAAAAATGTTCAGAATGAGACAAAGCTGGAGGAAATGAGGATGAGCCTGTGGGAGGGGAGGTGCAGAGGTGGGTGCATATAAAACAGATCGTCTGCGGAGATATGCCTAACCTGTCAAACCCCTCACCTAGATTTTCCTTTATCCACAGTGACTAGAACATAGTATCTCTCCAGTGTTTCCTACTGCAAAACATATGTACTTAATTAATGTCTTAGAAGACATCCAGCAGTAACCTAGAAAATTTTGACACTTAGTTTGAACATTAACAACCCTGGCTTTCTGTTGTCTCAAGCCAGCTGCTGAATGCTGTCTTTCAATAAAGATTTAAGTGAAGAACATCAAAAAGCAAAAGTGACTGCTATGGTCAAAGAATTTTTGACAACCGTATGACAGCATAATAATAATTAAGATTAATAATAGCTCAAAATAGGTCTAATAATGACAGTTAACCTCTCATTACCCTACATTAGGCACTAATTTAAGTACTAATTCAACAGGAGCCATATGAAGAAAATTCTCTTATTTATACCCTTTTATAAATGATAAAATCAAAAGAATAAATTTACTAAAAATCACGGAAATGAGATTAAGATTCTATCCTGCCTACTCTCTTTTCTGCTCTGCCAGTGTCTTTCTCATTTTCTGAAAGATATGAGCCATAGAAACAAATAGATTATGCATGATGAGTCACTATACTAAGAATATATATTAATGATCTGAACTCAAAATTAATTTCCCTTACTACATGCAATGAATTTGGACACCATCTATTCTATTGTCTCCCATTTAAAAAATTTGCTGGCCAAAATTCAACAACTTGAGTTTATAATGCACTAACTGGTTTCAAGTCACTGAAAAATATTGCCGCAGAGTTCAAAAGATTAACTATCATTAAAATAAAAGTGTGAGCATATAACATTTGAGAGCAATAAATTCAAGACAGAATGTTATACATGGAGGAATGGTGAAGATTTATCAAAAGAAGTTTGAACTGGAAAGGAAGGGCTTCTGTGGACTTGGGGCATAGAAGGAGTTATCAAAACTAGTAAGTGTTTTCTGTCTCTGCAGGATGTATTATACAAAGGCATTTGATTTTTATATTGTCCAGGGCTTTCTAGGACTTGATTTATATGGTTAAACTGATATCATCTATCAATGCAAATATAATTTCCCATAATATTGAAGTTGGAATTTTTTTTTTTTACTTAAACAAAACTAATTTTCACATTTTTCCTATTTAACTCTACAGGGTGTTTTGAATGCTGTATTAAATGCCTAGGAGGTATTCCCTATGCATCTCTGATCGCCACCATACTGCTGTATGCGGGCGTGGCCCTGTTCTGTGGCTGTGGTCATGAAGCACTTTCCGGAACTGTCAACATTCTGCAAACCTACTTTGAGATGGCTAGAACTGCTGGAGACACACTGGATGTTTTTACCATGTGAGTTAATCTGGTACTGCATTTTATATGAAGTGTGTGCTGTTTACATTCCTGCGTGTTGAGTAAATGGGCATCTACAGTTAGGGAAGTGATAATATGTGTGGAAAAAATTACTATTAAGATGTACATGGTTCAGAAGAACACCTGCCTTTCCATCAGCATAAGGCTCTTGGCATAGAATCAGAGGCCAAATTAATTCAGGTTTGCTCTAGGCTTTGACTCAGGTTTTATCCAAACTTCAGTTACCATTAGCTAGAATATTTACTTTTCTCTTGCTCTTTTAATTTGAACAAAGTCTCAACAGAACAGAGAATAAAGAACAGAGTGAGATATCCACTAAACTCTGCTGCCCTGCTAATTCCAGGAAAAACAAAAACAAAAACAAAAACCTCCAAGGCACTCTTATTTTATGATATCCTCTTACTTTACCTGTCTCACAGAAAATTATGTGAATATGGTGGAAGGTTCCTATAGTTTTCTGTGAAAGGCTAAATTTCAAGAAAATACTGAGCATCTTTTTTTCTCCAAATACCAATTATGCTTTTCTCCCAAATTCGAAATTCCTGGGATTACTAAATTATGATGATATTAAAATAATAGATTTTTAGAAAGATACATAGTCTGGAAGTGAAAGATTGTTGTTCAAATTTCAGTCCTTTATTGCTTAATTTTATAGTAAACAGGAGTTTGGGAATTAATCACAGAAGAATTTATTTCCAAATACATTGTTGATTCAGTCTATTCAGTGAGTTCATAACCACCAAAAGAAAATAACTATTTATTACAAGTTGTTTTTTGTAATCCCAACCACTATTTGTCCAAGAGCCATCGATTTTTGTTGATCTTGAAACTTCTTGCATTTATTTCATGCTGCTTGATAATGTTGTGTTTGTACTGAACTTCATATCCTTTATGCTGTCATTCTAAATAAACTCAAATACTTCTAATGTATATTCACTTTTTCTGAAATAAGCTGCATCTAGACTTATAAGTCTTCATGGTTATCTGAATGGCTAGAGTAGCTTTGCTTTTTATTTCTGTAATTCCATCTCAAAAATGTTGACTACAACTCTGATTAATGCAGGGCAATTGCTGTTGTCCTGGTGTAATTTTAACCAAAAACCCTAATCTGAGACAAGAATTGGTCAACTTGGACAAGTTTCTAGGTAGAAGACAACTGTTCTCCAATTACATTATCAAAAATATATCATATTGCCAAGTTTCTTTATACTCCCATCATCTAGAAGCAAGTTGTTTTGAACAAGATATTTTTAACAATTATATTTATTATTTTGTTCATTCAGGTGAGTAATTTTCCATGAAAATGAAAAGCAAATACAGTTGCACATTAATATGAATAAAGCAAGAATTCTCCACTTTGAGATGCCAAGGGTATGTACCTCCAGACAGAATGCATACCAAAATTTATAGGAAAAGAAAAGTTATAATAATTATGTTGATCTAAAATATCTTATAAATTAAAACACTGATAAAACAAGAAATAAAATCTAAAAATACTGTGAGAATAGGGAAACTGCCAATACCCCACCTATAGTGATTAGAGGGAGGAAGGCCATTGATTAGTTAAGAAATAAAGCTATAAAAATATAGTCTGTAATTGTGGAGTATCAAGCATCACCACTGTCACTGGCAAATGACAATGAAATATTAATAGCAAGCTAAAAATTATATATTTCCCATTATTATAACTTTATTTTGCAAATTCATTCTAGAAAGTTAACATTAACTACTTAATTGAATTCTTCAAGTCTGTAGGAGTAGACAGTTTATCAATTTCCATCATATCAAATGCAAATATATACATAAAACCAAAATCCAATGGCTATCAATGACTTAGATTCAAATATGCATGAATCAATTCTTCAGTTTATAAAGATATTCATCATTTGGAATATAATTAAACCTTTTGCAAATGCACTGTGTTACTGAAAGTTAGTTTGCAGAAAGTTTTAAGAAGATGATTACATGGCTATATTTTAATGTGATAAAACTGACATTTTCTTTTTAGTTGTATCTCAGCCTACCCTGGACAAAATATGTTCTCACTGTTCATTATTTTAAGCTACCACAGATGTCCTTAAAAATCTACAGATTCTCTATACTTAGGCTACATCCAAATTGCTAAGTTTAATTATAGAGTGTGAAGCTTGTTAAGAATTATAAGCCTAATAAATGGCATGCTTATATACATCTATTAGCAACCAATTGTCAAGATAAGTTTGATATTTAGACAACAAACTTTAATATATCTCAGAGCTCAACTAAATCTCTAAAAGTGTGAGAGTTTAGAAGAGAGATTTAAGGTCATAGACTTTATTTGATACTTTTACCTTTGGTCTGTCATATGAGAAATTAAAGACCACCAATAACACATTTTTGGAATGGAAAAACATCATTTTGGTTGGGAAAAAGTAATGCCAAAATTATCTCTCTTTTCTTCATTCAAATTACCTGAATTTCTTGTACAGGTCCTGTGGAGCTGCCAAATGGATTAAGACTCTCCCTGCCAAAAAAATAGTTCATGGAAACACAGAGGGCAGATGCGTTGTATAAACTTCTCAGTGTAATCAGTGCCAACTGAAAAGGTCGAAATTTACATAAAGGTTCAGAGGAAGAAAAGATTACAGGGGTATCAGAGAATAGGAAAAGGTGAAATATAAGGTAGTGGGGAATGAGAGATGTGCTTGCAAGGGATACATCTTACTTGGTAATAAATTGTTTGAAAAAGAAAATTAAGTGAGCGATTGTGAAGAAAGGACTTCTAGCCAGTTTTAGTCATTTACTGAGATTCATATTACTTTGCTTCATAGTTTCATGTTTAATTCAACCAAGGTAAGCACGCCTACATCTTATTCTTAGAAAGGAAAAAGAAGCCTGATTACTGGATGGAGAAATTAGAAGAGACAATTTCTCGAGATTTGAGACTTCCGTGGTTCTCAGAATCTGAGAATTACTCCTTTATCTCAAGGACCACATTCTCTCTTTTCCCTTCCTCATAATCTCATCCTTCTTCTTCCTTCATTCTCCTCTTTTCTCTTCTTCTTAAATACTTACAAGTATCCCAACATGGTCATTATCTCCTGAAGGGAAATATACAAAGGCAATCATGCTGAAGCACGATCACTCTGATCCAAAATCGCCTGTCCAGCATGCAGAAAGTACTTATCACAAGTAAGTGTGCAAGTCATCTCCATTCTTACACAATGTATATTTCAGATATTTAATGCTAAATACCATTAGCCCACACCAACAGAAGGGGATCTGAAATCTGGGTCTTATATTCCCAGCTAATGTAACCCCATATTTCCTTTGATATGTGGAGACCTTCAGAGGGGGGAAAAAAGAGTGAATTTCTCCAAGATTTTGTGTTCTGTTGATGTGAGCTTTAGTATTTCTCTGTCTCTCCTCACCTTGGTTTCCCAGAGGCTTTCTATCTCTTAATCTGTCCGTTTAGTTCCTCCAATCCAGGTCACTTGTTGGCTTTCAACTTGTGATGATCAGTGTGGAACTTAACCCACTGTTCCCGTCAATCTGCCTCCATCCAGCTACAGCCACTGTGTGTTAAGCACAGTCACTTGGGCGCTTGTGACACTGGAAACGGCGCTTTGCTCGGCCACTTTCTTTTGTGATAAAGAGGAAATGTTCTAAGTTGCTGTTCAGGCTTTCTTATCTTGAGAGATTTTGGGAAGGTGTTATTGCTGAGACCCATTAGTGTCACTTGACAGTGAATCAGGAGGAGGGTAGGTATTTTACCTTGGAAAGCAGATTCATATGGGTCAATGAAATACAGACACTTGTTAGAAAATTAGCTATCAAAATGATTAAATCACTGATTTTGCTGAGTGAGTTGTCTTCTTGAATAGCTCTCCTGAGAACTGGGAAAAGAAGAGTCTTACTCACAATACACTCACACATAAATTATTTAGTATGGACTGTGTTTGGGCTTTAGCAAATTGTAATGAGTACCCAGGATCTGATATCATTGATATCTAGAGTGAATTCATTTTGTTTTCAAAATGTTATAACTGTGATTTCAGTTCAATGGATCAAAAGCTGAGTTCACTAGTCAATGAATTCTTTAATATTTCAAAGCAAAAAAAGTGCATTAAGTTTTGATAAAGCAGATTAATTGGTTTCACTCGCAGTTAACTTTATGTGTGTGTATATTTCTAACTTTGCTTTTCTAACTTTACTTGGAAATTAATGAAATAGGACATAGCTATCAGTTGCTTAATGGGTGAGGATAAGAAGGAGAAAAAAACATGGATTCAAGACAAAATGAGGTTTCATAGGCTGACAAGACCCATGGCAGTGTGCAAACTACCTGTACAGAACTAGGGTGCTGATAGTTACATCAGTCTGATGATATCTCCACTTATCAGAGTGTCTGACTATCAGGAAAATTAGTATTGATGTGAGATTATTGATTAGTCTTGAAGAGTCAAACATAACTTAAATCATAGCTGGCACTTATGCTAGAAAACCATACTGAATTCCTGACTTCTGAAATAATAATCAAATAGTGTGCATTTCATTAGCCAATAGTTTAGCCAGGCTAGTATTCCTCAAGTGAGTGTTCCAAAGTTAATTAATTGATTAATTAATTTTTAAAATGCTGATAAAAAGTAACAGCAAAAATAAAAACAAATATCTAAATGTGAAAAATGTATATAAGAAGACAACATAGTCTCTGGGTTTGTTCCAGTTTGGCTCTTTTTCATTTTAGGTATCTTAACTTGGACAAGTTACTTAACATCTCTACTTAAGTCTTTCATCAGTAAAGGGAACGAACTAATGCTGCCTACTTCCTAACACTTTGACAAATATAAAATTTGCTGATTTTTTTTTTAAATTTTATCTGTTCATAATAAGCACTATACAGCTATTTATTGTGATGGGGACAGGGATGATAATGATGATAATGATGGTTATGTTAATGATAATGCTGTATTCCTTGAAGCCCAATTTCAATTTTAATGCCCACTGCCATGCTTCCTAACACCTGGTTGTTCCTGGACATGGCCCACTTACTATAATTTTGCTATTGCTTTACTACTCCATTAGGATAGAGATTACAGCAGAAGTAAACATTTCAGCAAGGTTCAGACTGGATCTGAATTTGAAACTCTAACTTCTATTCTCTCTTCACATTCAAAAATGCAGGAATACAGTTACGATAGGAAAATATTTATAAATAAGAACAGAACAATTTTGCTTAAGGTTATCAGGTAGAAGCAAACTTTGCTGAAAAGAAAGTCATGGGCTAAGGATTCCAATTTACAGGGATGGACTGCCTTGGAATATAATGACTTGTTGGTCAGTGAAGGTGTTTAGACAGAGCCCGTAATGAACTTTCAGTCCTTAGGTATTTACAATCTGTGACTCACTTAGTATAGTACTATCTTAGTAATAGCACCCATTTCACTTGAGTTGTTGTGAATACTGAGTATGTAAACATGTTACACTCTTAGAATTCCTTTTTGTTCTACAGTACTCCTGTTTTCAAAAGTCTAGTTATCTTTTCCAGGCTAATCTTTTGTCTAATTTCTCTCTTAATGTATTCTTTCACTGAGCTATATTATGTGCCAGTCGCTGTGGTAGTCTTTAGGGATGCAGAGTATAGCCAAACAAATCCCTTGTCCTCAAGACTGAGATATCAAAGACAGGAGAGCGAAGTGCCATCCACATCAGATTGAACAGACACAAATTAGAGAATGGTGGAGTCACTACTTTAATGAGCTTTGTGATGCATCAGACTAACCAAATGGAGTGGAGAAACTACAACAGTTTCTGCTATATGGTATCTACATAGACATAGAATATTATATCAAACGAGACAGAATACAATGCTAAAAAGAGACCCAAGGATATGTACATACTGACAAGTACAAATAAGTTTATGTCTCTACCTCCTACTTTTACTTAAAAACTTTCAAATGAATTGAAAGTTAAAATTGAAGTCTAAGTTAATTTATAGAAGCTAGAATAAACTATAAATTAAAATTTTACTTATTGTGGTATAAGAAGTATACCAGCAATACAAGAAATCACTAAGGATTTGTGGATTTAACCTAACAAAAATACAAATTTTACTCTTTAAATGTCACTAAAATATTTAACTTACATAAAACCTAATAAAAATACAACTTACATGACAAGAGTTTCAAATGTTAATAAATGAAAAACTTAAGTCAACAAAAAATATTCTATTGAAACAAAGGTATAATGTACAAAATAGCAATGCCCATAAAAATATAACAGTTTAATAGCCAATGAATATATGTTCATCATCACTTAAAAAAAACTAAGAAATGGGGCTGGGGATATAACCCAGTTGGTAGAGTGCTTGCCTTGCAAGCACAAGGTCCTGGGTTCAATCCCCAGCACTTCAAAAAACAAACAAACAAACAAAAACTAAGAAATGTTATTTGAAGTGATAACATCAGAAAATTATAATATCTGGTGTTAGGAAATAAAGAGGCCCTTTTTCTCTTTATGAATAAAGTTTTATTTTAGTACAAACTTTCTGGACACCATTTTGATACCCATACCTTAATTTTTCTAGGAATTTATCCCTGGGAAACAATTTAAGCTGTGAACAAAGGCTATCAAAGCGTAACTGCCATGCTGTTTGCAATATTGATGTCCTGACTTCCCACTGCTGATGTAAAACAAATGACCACACATTTAGTGGCTGAACAGCACAAAATTTATTTTTACAGTTCTGGAGGTCAGAAGTCTGAAAGGGGTCTTACTGGGTTTACTGAGATGGGCTAAAATCATGGTATTGGCACAACTCTGTCCCATCTGGAGTCTCTAGGGGAGAATCCATATCCTTGCTTGTTCCAACTTCCCAAAACCACCTGTGTTCTTTGGCTCATTGTCCCTTTCTGTCTTCAAAGCCAGCAGTGTGGCATCTTCAGTTCCATCTCTGATTTTGACCTTGCCCCTTCTACCTCTCTTTCAAAATTGAGAACTCTTGTAATTATATGGATCATCCCAGATCATGCAGGAAAAGTTCCCCTCTTGAGATCATTACTCTCATACCCAAGTCCCTATTACCTTGTAATATGACATGTTCACAGGTTCTGGGGATTAGCCTCTAGGCATCTTTGGGGAGCATTAGTCTTCCTACCAATGACCAAAAGTAGGGAAGTGGTAAAATACCTCTTCAAATAATAGAATGTACCATACATAACCTTGAAAATGTCAAACAAGTATGTAATAGTTTAAAATATATTTACTAAAAAGGACATTTTCAAATAGTCTATAATAATCATAACTTTTTGGAATTAAATTTATATACAAAATGGGGAGGATAAACAGTGAATCATTGTCTTGATTTTTCATTCGTTTTCCCTAAAGAACATGCATTGTTTTGTGATTAGTAAATTAGTTATGTACACAAACATTGACAAATTTGAAAGTTTGCATTTAGAAAATGAGTAAAATGCTTTACAATAGGATAACATGAATTATAACTTTGAAAAGCAAAAGCAGTAGAAGGAAAGAAACACATGGTTATTTAATCCTTCTATGGACATTAATTCAGTTACTTCATATCAGAAGATTATTAATGCATTATCAATAATTTATCATTTATGGAAATTTATGTAAATAACCAGAGTTTGTTTCCTAATATGAATTTGAAGTTATTTGTTATATTAAGTTCACATGTATGATGTTAATAAAAGACCACTTTTATGATAAAGTAGAAGGAATCATGTCAATAAGATAAAGTCAGACTTATTTTAATTTAAATATTTTGATGATTCGGGATCTTGAAGTGGATTTTGGTATGTAACATTAGGAAATCTTCATCTTCAGGTTGTTTGAAGAAAAAATTTACATAAGAATATTTGAACATGCAGAAACTAACATGCAACTTAAAATATAGAGTTTGTGATAATCTGAGTAATGGCTCCTAAAGACATCCAGATTCTAATCTCTGTGACCTAAGTATACTACCTTATATGGCAAAAGTGGATTAAAGAGTGTGATTAAGGTCTGGATCTTGAGGTGGAGAGATCCTTCTGGGTTATCCAGGTGGACCCTCACTCAAAATACAAGGGTCATAAGAGGGAAGAAGAGAGATATTTGACCAGAGAAGAAGCCAGTCTGACTACTGAAATAAGGTGTTGCCTTTAGCTTTGAAGATGGAGAAGGGTCCCCTAGTCAAGGAATGCTGGGAACATAGCTCTGGAAGCTGTGAAGTTCAAGAAACATTCCTTGGCACCTCTAGAGGGAGTGAAGCTCTTACCAATGCCCTGGGTTCAGCTCAGTGAAACTAATTTCAAACTTCTGACATCCATAACTATAAGAAAGTTTATATGTTTTTCAACCTTAAGTTTGTTAGAGCAACCATAGGAAATTAATATGTAGTCAGTCATTTTATTGCTGTACTTACTATAAATTATTGCTTATTATTTTTACTTATCAATAGTACTTATTATAAATTTTACTTGATTACACAAAGTTGTGATTATTATTGCCAGATATTCTTACAGTGTTTGAGTTAAATTTCAAAAAGGCAAAACCAAAAGGTAGGTGATTGCTATTACTGTCATCAATGACTTCGTACTATACTTCTAGCAAAATGCCACACTTTGATGTACACATGCATTTTAATTAAATAAACATGACTTTGTAATAAAAGATGATGAAATAGTAAGTACCAGCACTTTTTACTAAATACTCACTTTGAAACAGGTAAGAAGAACCATGTGAAATAGCCCACATAGGCTCCTACCTCAAGCCAATGCAGTTCAGCAGTAGGCAAGAATGTCCCAACTCATGATTTTCCCTTGGGGGGAAAGAGAGAAGTGGAGCATGCATCCAGTGTTCTGACTCTTCAGAGAGCTGTCCAAGTGTGCGTTTCTGTCTCAGTTCATTCTTCCAATTGACAGAACTGGTATAGTTTGTATGACAGGGTCCTTTGAGAAAAATTCAGCAAAGCCAGGGATGACTCACAGCTAGAGAGGGAAGAAAATGTTCAGCAAACATTGACATAAGGAAATAGACATAACACCACCATAGTGGTGGACTTTAATACACCATTTCAGTAATGGATCAAACATCTAGAGAGACCAATAAATAAACAGAAACTTTTAAACAAGTTCTAGATCAGTTGGACATGAAAGACAAATATCATAGCATTCTACCTAATATCAATAGAAATATACATTTTTTTCTCAAGTGCATATGGAATATTAATCAGTATATATAACATATTAAAGCCCCAAGCAATATTTAACAAATTCAAGATGATTGAATTCATGCCAATATAATTCCATGTTCAATAGCATCCAAGAGGGGGGAACATGCTTAGGGATAAATGAACCAAGGAGGCAAAAGATTTGCACACTGAAAACTACAAAACTTTTCTGAAAGAAATCAAAGACATAAATAAATCAAAAGATATCCTATATTCATGGATTGGAAGACTTTTTATTGTTAATATGTCCATACCAATCCAAAGCAATTTACAGATCAATTCAATTCCCAACAAAACCCCAATGGCAGTTTTTACAGAAATGGAAAAATAGTTTAATCCTAAAATCCATGTGGAATCATGGAAAACTCCGGACAGAAAAAGACCCTTATTCTTAGAAAAGAATAAAGGCAGATACATGTTATTTCTTGATTTTAAAACATTACAAATCTATACTAATTAAAACCATGTAGCACTGGCATAAAGACAAACAAACCAATGGAATAAAATTTAAAGTCCGGATATGCAATTTGATTATTGTCAATAGGGTGGCAGGATTGTCTTTTCAAAAATGCAGAAAATGTAGTCTCCTCAATAAATAGTATTGGGAAAACAGGATATCCATATCCAGAAGAATGAAATTGGACCATTATACTATACCTAAAAATCTGCTTGGAATGAATTGAAGATTAAATGTAAAACCTGAATCCTTGTGCATAATTGGTAGGAATGTAAAATGGTACAGATGATGTGTAAAAGTAGTACAGAATTTCCTTAAAAATTTTTAAACATATAATTACCATAGAATCCAATAATCCTAATTTTGAATATTTATCCAAATGAATGGATATCAAGATCTTGAGGAGATACCTTCACTTTCATGTTTATTGCAGCATCTATGGCGATAGCCAAAGTATAGAAACAGACTAAATTCCTGTGGATGGATGATCCAATGCATAAAGAAAAGTATGGTTTGTGCACTTAATGGAATATTATTCTGCCATAAAAAGTGGAAATCCTGTCAGATTCTAAAACATGGATGAAAATGCAGTTCTTTAGTCTAAGTGAAATAAGGCGGTCACCAGAAGGAACATGCTACATGATTCCATATATATAAGATACATAACATACTCAAACTCACAGAAACAGAAGTGGGGGTGGCCAGGGACTGGTGAGAGAATAGAAGAGTTGTTGTTCAGTGGGTATGAAGTTTCAGTCTTGCAAGATGAAAAATTTCTATAGATCTACCACACAACATTGTGTTTATAGTTAACCATACCATAATGTGCCCTTAAAAATCTAAGAGTTTAAATCTTATACATTTTTACCACATTAAAAATAATTTAACATGAATTTTTTTTGTATCACATTCATGAACATTCAGAGCACTTTCAGAATCTCTTAAATTTCGGATGCTGTGTTCTTTTTGGAATTCTAGTAAAAAAAAAAAAACCCACGGGAACCATTAACTTCAGTATAGCTATACCCAAAACTGGAAAATCTGATCATTGATTATTCATGAATCCATTGAACAGATTAAAAATAAGCAGCCATTTTCCTGCCTTTTAAAATTAACATTTTCCAGCTCTAAGAGGAGATCTTACATACTGTAACATCTCTCTCAAATCCCTGTATTCTAACACTGATTTATAGCATGCATCATAGAGGCAGTGTCAGAAATAGTTTAAAACGACCTCCTTTTCAGACGAATCAATAAATGTCAGTTTCTTGCCACCATCATAAAGAAATCACCACAAACTCGGTAGCTTAAAACAAGAGGAATGGAGCTTGAGTACAGCTCAGAGGTGGAGCACTTGTCTGGAATGCATGAAGAAGCCCTAAGTTCAAACCCCAGCACAGCATTAGAAGAAGAAGAGGAAGAAGAAGAGGAAGAGAAAAATATGTATTTTTTTCTCATTGTAGAGAGGCCAGAAGTCTGGAAGGAAAGCATCTGCAGGGTTGGACCTTTGCAGATTGCTTCTCTGGCTCTTTAAGGAGCTTCTGGTAACAGGTCTATGGTGTGAAAGCACTTCGCATCAATCTCAGCCTCCATCTTCATTCTTTCTCTTTTTCTGCATGTCTCTGTCTAAGCTCCTTCTTCCTCTCCCCTCTAGGGATACATGTGATTGTATTGAGGACCACCTGAATACTGCAGGATCATCTTCTCTTGTCCAGATCCTTAATCTAATCATAACTTATGTAATATGAAATGGTATTCACTCATTCGCCTTACCAAGTGATAATCATAGGATTCAGGGATTATAAAGTAAATGCTGGGGGGATAGGTTTTTAGCTCACCACCATAACCAAGAGTTTTTCCTTTGCTCTTTTTACAATTTCTGCCAATAAATTTTCTTTTTGTAAAAGTGAAAACACTGGAAACTTTTAGAGATACATGAGCAAAGAAAGCATGGGTATATAGTTCCTCCTGCACTTTTAATCTCCTACTTTTGATGTGAGAAGAATCCAGGTGGATATAAAGAACAATTTGAAACTATTCGATATATAGGAAAGCTGAACAGAAAATATATTTCTAGCTTCAATGGAGGGATTAAGCCCATTTCCATAATACCAGCAAAAATGCATGCACACACATATGTACACAATCTTTTATTGATAATTTTATTTCAATTTAAAAGTTATATAAATAAAAATGTTGATTTCTAATAAACTCTTAGAAAAATAGCAATAGGGATGAATCTGGAGACTGTCATACTAAGTAAAATGACCCAGTCCTCCAAAAACAAAGGTCAAATGTTCTCTCTGATATGTGGATGCAAATCCACAACAGGGGGTCCAGAGAGAATAGAAGTTCAGCGGATTAGACAAAGGGGAATGAAGGGAAGGAAGGGGGAATAGGAAAAGGAAAGACAGTGGAATGAATTTGACGTACCTTTCCTATGTACATGTATGAACACACCACAGTGAATTTCACCATCACGTACATCCACAAGAGCAGAGTCCTAATTAGAATAAGATATAGTCCATGCTTGTATAATTATATCAAAATAGACTATACTGTCATGTATAACTAAAAAGAACCAATAAAATAAAAATAGCAATAAATACTATATATATGAACATATGTGGGTACACACACACACACACACACACACATAAACTAATGCTTATATTTATATAAACAACTCTAAACTCAGACTATTATCCAAGAAGATACTCCCACTACAATCAGGGAGAAGGAAGGTAAGAATAATCTCTACATCTGTTCGACTTCGTTGTGGATGCCTTTGCTAATTCAGTTAGATTAAACAATCAGAGACCTAAGACTTAGGAAACAAGAAGTAAAACTAGATAATATGATGATATACCTGGGACAATCTTAGAGAATCAATGAGTAAGCAATTTCAAATAGGATAATTCAGCAATGTACAGGATAAAAAAATCTACATGGGAAACTTAGTAACATTTGTAAAGACAAATAATAATTAGAAGATTTGGTAGAAAGGCAAATTTTATTTACATTGGTCAAAAAAATTAAATAATATTAAATATAATGCTTCAAAGTTACCTGAAGTAAACTGTAAATGTTCCTGACCGTTGTAAAAGTTGATGTGAACTAATGAAAAGTTATCCCTAGTTCTTGGTGAGGATCATTAAAATGTGAGTTCTCTCAAAATTAATTTACAAATTAAACAAAATCTAAAACAAACTTCAATGAGCTTTCTTAAGAACTAGGAAAGTTGCACTTTAAATTCACATGAACAGAGTTACTTTATATTTGGTGGAAGGGAGGGGAAGGGTAGAGGGGTAAGAAGGATAGTGGAGTGAAACAAACATTATTACTTCATGTACAGATATGACTGTATGACCCATGTGATCCTACAATATATATAATCAGAAAAATGAGAAATTATACTCAATTTATGTATAATTTATCAAAATGTATAAATGCAATCTACTTTCATGTACAACTAATTAGAACAAATTAAAAGAATTTTTAAAAATTCACATGAAAAGATAAAAACATGAGAAGAGCTAAGAAAATACTGAAAAGGAAGAGCTTGGCAGGGTCTGACTGTGGAAGATATCAAGATACACATAAAGCCTCTGTATTTAAAGCAATGCTGTCCTGGCACAAGCACAGAGAGACCTCTGGAATAAAATGGAAAGGGTAGCAATAGACACATGAAGATGTAGATATATATTTCAGAATAGTGGTAGAACAGAAAGCAGTGGATCAAAGGTGATCTTTTTAATAAACAGTAAGACAAGCAGGCAGTTATTTTGAAAAAATAAATAAAATTGTGTTCAATTCTTATACCACCAAAGAATAAACACTAAATTTGTTGGAAGTCTAAATATAATAACATGAAACTATACATATGGTAGAAGAAAGCATGAGTGATCTGAAATAGAGATTGAGAAATCTATTCCATTTACAATAGCTTTAAAACAAAACAAAACAAAGATAATACCCTAAGTGTTAATTTAACCAGAATTAAAAGATGTCTACAGGAATACTATAAAAACATTGGTGAAAGATACTGAAGAAGACAAATAAATAAAAAAGATATCCTGTGTTCATAAGTTATGAAGAAATATTAAAATATCTACACTACTGAAGGCAATCATACTTTTTTTTTTTTTTTTTTTTTTTTTTTGCAATGCTGGGGATTAGAACCCAGAGCCTTGTGTTTGCAAGGCAGGCACTCTACCAACTGAGCTATATCCCCAGCCCAGTGATCACAGATTTAATGCGATCCTTATGGAAACACCATGGTTGAGCTTTGCTGAATTATGGAATTATATCTTACTCACCAAATTCACTCCACTGTGTCCAAAAAATATTTAGCATCAAGGTACCTCAGTATTGGTGCTGTATCGACTTTTAGGTTAGAATGTCATGTCCTGTATCATAAACAATGCATATAGTGAATACATTCCAAATGGTTATGGATGATTTGTTTCTTAGGTTAAGTAAATGTAGAGTGTTAAACTGGTGGTGTATCACATCTACATTTCACTGGTATTCTTACAACTCTGATTACATTGAATGTAAAATGTTCACTGGTTATAATGATGTATAAAAATAAATCTTAATGGAATGTTCTTTAACTCCAAGCCACAGTAATGGTGAATGTTCCCATAGTTTTAAAAGTTATCATTTGGAGTATAAATATAGAATGAATATTTTCAAAACAAGGAAATGAAAATAGAAACTCACTTCACAAAAGCACTAATTATTCTTTTTAATCCTAGCGAATATTCATAGTTTAGTTACAAAGCTATGGAATATGAATTTATCTTTTTAATATCTATCAGTCTGTCATCTGTCTGTCTATCCATCCATCCGCCTACCTACCTCCCTACCTCCCTATCTTCATCTATCATCTATGTATCGGTTCTCTGTGTGTACTTTTTTTAAACAGTTTTAAAAACATTTATTATATAAATAATACATATTCTTTATGGAAAAATGAGAATATGCAGTTATTTAAAGAAATAATTGCTTTCAACATTTATGATTTATATATTTCTAGGCTTTTTTAAAATTTTTTTTTATTTTTACAGGCTACATTTTGATTCATTGTACACAAATGGGTTCATCATTTCGTTTCTATGGTTGTACATGTGTAGATTCATACCATTCGTGTAATCATACATGTACATAGAGTAAGGATGTCTGTCTCATTCCACCATTTTTCATACCCCCACTCTCTCTCATTTCCTTCTACATAATCTAAAGTTCCTCCATTCTTCTCTCACTCCCCACCCCCCAACACCCTGTGTGCACTTTTATATTTCCTATATAAATGGTTTATTTTAGTCATGTGAATTTTTTTCTTCTATTAGGCAATCAGTTGTGAGAAAAGGAAAAGTATCTTCCCAAACCTTTATGGAATTATGCTATGGTTTAATTCAGGTCCAATTCCATATTATTAGTGATTCTGGCTTTATCTTATAGATAAATTACAATTTATCTATAAAACTATATCCTTTTCATACAGATATTGCATTAGTAACAGCAGCAAATATTAGTGATGATTTAAGGTAAGTATAAAATAAAACAATTAAAATTGACTATTCAGAATGACAAAAATATCAAATGTCATTTTATGCAGAACTATATCATTAACCATAAAGCTTTTTTTTAAAATAATGTTTTAAAATCTCAGTGTTCTACATTTACGTGTTTACATTCATCATTTTTTTCCAAATCAGAGAAATTATCCTACTTATCAAATGAATTGAAGCAAACTCCTTTGGAAATCTAATTCACTGCTTATCCAAGACTGCATTGATATGAACCAAGGAAGCAGGGACGCTAAAAGGCAAGAAGACACACACACAAAAGCCTCAAATCCCTCAAGACAACTATTAAAAGTGGCAGAACAAAATGTATTATGTACATATTAGAAATACAAAGCAAAAATGTTTGTAAATTCAGCCTCCACCATGAATATCAACATTCCACAACTTTCCTTCCAAAAGAGCCCTGAATTGATTTCTGCAGATCAACAGCAAAAAGTTATCGAAATAAATCACTTTTCCCTTCTCCCCAGGATTGACATCTTTAAGTATGTGATCTACGGCATTGCAGCTGCGTTCTTCGTTTATGGGATCCTGCTGATGGTGGAAGGTTTCTTCACAACTGGTGCAATCAAAGATCTCTATGGGGATTTCAAAATCACCACTTGTGGAAGATGCGTGAGCGCCTGGGTATGTTATTTCTCTGCATTTAGTATTTAATGTGAGTTTATTTCAATAGCACACAGGTGTTTACATTCATCTGCTAAGAATTAAAGTATTTCTTAAACACATTAACATTCTCTGCCTTGATGGGCCATCTTAGATCTTGAAGATATTACTTCTAAATTAAGATTTTTTTCCTTGTGAAAATTTTTTTAAAATTCTCAAATTACATGCAGCACAACTTGCTTTATTTCTATACACAGCAACACTGCCTATTGATTTACAATTACTATTTACAAAGGACTTTGACATTTCCATGCAAAGTAACAGAAAAACCTATTCCTAATTTATAGGTAATACGTGTATGTGAATCCCAAATAAACACATCTCTGTATTTTACTATAAATTTGGGGGCAACTATAGCATTTTCCACTGAATTAAGAAATTATTTGAATTTTGACCTTAAATCTTTATTACTATGATATTTTGTGGTAAATCAAATATATAGTCATATTTCTAGAGTTAATACAATGTAGACTAAGTATTTATGTATCTTCTCATGCACAGGAGAGGTGAAAATTCAGAGTAATATGGTTGAAAGTACTTTTGTATATTTTATTCAGAATAAATAAATAATCTTATAATGAAATGCTGAAGTTTCTATCCTATTTTTCTGTTATATAAGAATGTGTGTTTAATTACAGCATATAAGTCATATCAAGTATGCTTTCTAATAAGGAACAATATCATTTTCTTCAATCTCATGGAAAAGTTCATTAATATGTGTTAACCAACAAACTTTTTCTCCCTAGCTTGTAACAAATTCTATGTTGCTGTTCAATGTCCTTAGTTATAGGAATCTCAGATGATAGTTTGTCTGTGTTGTGGATATTTATACATGTCTATTGAATAATTTTTTGTAAGACTCATTTATTCGTGTTTTGGGGATGATGCTTAATTATAGTACTCAAGGAAGTAAAATACATGAACGTGAATATAAGTAGACTTTAAATAATGTGACTAAGGGCTTTAAACTGCTCACATCACCTAAGTTCTTTGTAGCATTAATATCAAATTACAAATCTAGGGAAAATTAATATACATAAAAATCTTGGATTAACAAAAGAAACATGAATATTCAGTGGGCTAGTTCTCAATGATACCTAAGCAATTTCTCTAATAAAAAGACAAATTCTGATTTTAAAATCATTTCCATTTTGCCAAAATAGTGAAGTAAATTAATAATGGCTAGAACACAGCAAATTGAATTCATATTGGGCTTTTTGTTATGATTGGGATAGTATCATTGTAAAGCCATGGTGAGCCTTAGAAAGTCACTTTCCTTCTCTGGATCAGAGTTTACTCATGGACAAAATCAAGATCATCTCTAGAGTTCATTCCAGCTCAGAGTTCACAAAGCTACAGAAGTGAACTGATGAGAGATAAAGGGGCCTGTAAGCACATTTCTGCTAGCAGAGAATGCCCTGAGATCAGGACAATTGGAGTCAATTGTGTTGTTTCATTCAGAATTGTAATATAAATTCATAGTAAAATCAATCACAGAAGGCGTTGAATATCTATGTGTAACTACTTATCTGTATGCCATTCAAGCATCTTGAAGTCATCTCATGTAACTACTTTTAAAGCAAATCATGAACCACCATTTTTCTGTTAATAGTAACAATTGTGTCATCAGTCCCACCCAACAAACTAAAAGGGTGGGTAGCAGCTGCATGGGTTCACCCAGTGACTATGCAGCAGGGTGTCTGCCCACCAAAATGTGCCCCAAACTCTTTTAACACCCCCTCTGCCACTCCAGGAATGAGCAAAACTGAGGCAGAAACAGAAGCTTCATCTCCCTGCACGTTGCAGAGGCAGGAAATGAGGCCTCTGTGTCGTGCTCAGCTACCCCAACACTGCCTTGTTTTTTTTTTTTTGCGGTGCTGGGGATTGAAACCTGGGCCGTGTGCTTGCAAGAAAAGCACTCTACCAACTGAGCTATCTCCCCAGCCCCCAACACTGCCTTCTTGAAGGGAACCACTCTGGGGGCCAGGAAGTGAATAGCTGTGGCTGCAGCCAGTGCTGCGGAGCCCTGGGGTCCTTCCCGTCTACCCTCCAAGCTCACTTATCAGTGTGACTCCATGAAATCAGAGGGGAAAAAGATTTAGCCTCTGTCCTCTCTGGTACTTGTTTTCCTTTCTTTCTTATTTCCATTTTTCTCTCCATCATCCCTACCCCCACCTCCTCACCCTTTCTTCCTCCTCCTATCTGTAGGTAGATTATATCTTACAGTCTACCTTAAGTTCAGTGAGGTAACTTTTTTTTTTTTTTAACTGTATTTATTTATTTATTATTATTATTTTTTTATTGTAAACAAATGGGATACATGTTGTTTCTCTGTTTGTACATGGCGTAAAGGCATACCATTTGTGTAATCATAAATTTACATAGAGCAATGTTGTTTGATTCATTCTGTTATTTTTTTCCCTTCCCCCCACCCCTCCCACCCCTCTTTACCCTCTATACAGTAGTTCCTTCCTCCATACTTGCCCCCCTCCCTAACCCTAACTCTAACCCTTCCCTCCCCCCCATTATGTGTCAACCTCCACTTATTAGCGATATCATTCGTCCTTTGGCTTTTTGAGATTGGCTTATCTCACTTAGCTGGAGGAAGAGGCCTGTGGCGGGTCTCTGGGATTCAGTGAGGTAACTTTTTCTACCTCTCTTCCTTATTTCAAAAAATGTCTGTTTCTGAAATTTTATCAGTGCCTTTCTACTTATAATAGTGAATAATACTAAAAGGTGGCATAATATTTTTGCATCAACTCCAGAATAGCTTCCTGAAATAATACTAATAGAAATTTGTTCCTCTATTCCTATTTCTCTAGGCCAAATGAAAAGTAAAGTTACTAACTGAGAGTGCATCAGGATAAATGCAATTAATTTTAAAGCACCATTATATCACTAAACTAAGGACGCTAAGCAATATTCTTTCTTAATTAGTGCTCTTGAAAGCACACTTGATCTTCATCGTGTGCTTCCTCTCATGCAATGTCAAGGCCCATTCAAATTCATTTCAGAAATTTAGTGCCATCTTTCAAAAGTCAGAATTTGAGGCTCATAAAACACAAAATCACAATATTAAACTTTGAGAGTATAAATTATTATTACCTGCTTTATTTAAACATCTTGAGAACCTGACATAGTGGTGCATACCTGTAATCCCAGCAACTTGGGAGGCCCAGGTAGGAGGATCTCAAGCTCAGGGCCAGTATCAACAACTTAGTGAGGCCCTAAGCAACTTGGTGATACTGTCTCAATACAAAAATTAAAAAGAGTTGTGGATATACCTCAGTGGTTAAGTACCCCTGGGTTCAATCCCCAGTACCCTCCCCAAAAAATCATATGAAAAGTTATTGCAGTATTTTAACTATGAACATTTATTTGTATTAAGTATTAAATGGTATAAAGTTGAGTAACTCAGACACATATTTTGAATAAATTCAACATGAACTTATTGTTTCATAAATATATAAATATATATTTTCTTTAACTATTTTTCCTTATCAAATTATAAACTAAAAAAATAAAAACTAAAAGATTGCTCTATTGAAACTTGAAAGGCACTTGAGTGCGTGTTTTAAAATTCTGGCATATTTGTTGCACTCTTTCGCATTGCTTTATGACAAAATTAGGGACATCAGGATTTATCTACATTTGTTCTGACATTTCTGTTTTTAATCCTAATACTTCTAAAGTAATAGAGCTTTTAAATTCACCATTCTCTGTGGAAGTTTATAAATCTATTTTCCATAAATCCACTTACTCCAAGAGTCATATGAATCAATAAACCAAATTCTGCTAACTGGATGGCTTAAACAACTGAAGTTTCTTGTCTCCCAGTTCTGTAACCTTGAAGCCTGGGACCAAGGTGTTGTGCACAAATATACTTTTCTCTGAGGGCAGTGAAGAAGAATCTGCTGTTTCTATCCCAGCTTCTAGTGGCCTGTTAGTAATCCTTGACAGTCCTTGGCCTTAGAAGACCACCCTGACACTTTCTTCATGTTCACCTAGAGTTCTGGTGTGCATATCTGTGTTCAAATTTCCCCTCTGACTCCAGTCATACTGGCTTAGGGTCCACCCTATTAACCTCATTTTTTACTTGCTTACATCTGTAAAGACCTAATCTCCACATAAGGTCACTTTCTGTGATACTAAGGGTAGGATTTCATTATATGACATTGCAATGACAAAATTGAATCCATAACAATATGTCTTCTTATAACAGCAACAGTATGCCATATACAGTTTTTAAAGCAACCAAGGTAAGTTTTGCAGATAAATTTTACAGGTAAACGTTCTACTTATTTATTTTTAAATGCCTTTCTTGTTAACCTTAAATATTTGTAGATTTTGACCACAGCATGTACCTATAAAACATTAGCTTCCAATCTATTACATATTTCATAACTCATAGTTCATTTTTATAGCTCAAAGTCAGAGCTTAGTCCAGTAATAATAATATGAAACATTTAGGCGCTTACATATGCTAGTTGCTCTGAACTTTACAAACTATTTAATCCTCCAAACAACTGAATAAGTAGATAATAGTTTAACCTTTATGGATGATGAAGCTAGAGAATATGTAATCATAAATTCCTTTGCAATACAAGGATGCTGTGCAGAACATGAAAGAACTCAGTACTCTAAGATACTTTGCTGTGACTAAGATATTTTTGATAGCCATCTGTGAAGAATCTTCAGGTAAATTTGTAAGGGGAATTTTTATCAAGGAAGTTCTCATTCTAGACTGTCCCTAAAAGTTAGCATTGTAAGATTAAAACACATAAAAGACAATGTTTTTGACCAAGACTGCCAATATAGAGTTCTTAAAATAAAGTCTTGTCTCTCCACAGGATACATCAAATCTAACACAGGGATGTCAACCTGATTTTTTTCAGATTAGAACAACTACTTTAACCCTGGTTTTTCAGGAGGAAAAAATAAAATAAAAAAGAGGGAAACGCAGATGGTTTCAGGAAGAGTGGTAATATTAAAAATAATGTTTCAAAAAGTGTTGCTTTATGTAAGAAAGATCTCAAGTGTGACTCAGAACTGAACCCAGCAAATTTGAGGACAAAAAACCAATCTTGGTGTAGCTATTGTGATGTTAATTGTCCCATCCTATAAATTCTAGGAATCAATCAATCAAAATCCTCACTCTTTTTGCTTTCTAGTGGTACAATTGGACAAAAATTTTTGATTAGCCTCATATAATGGCATTGGCAGCAATGGGAAGACCTAAAAATGTAAAGAGATCTAGTGTTAGATTTTTAAATGTGAGAGATTTAGTGACAGAGACTAGAAATGCAAAACTGAGATAAAAGTCTGAATCATGTGGAAACTCCCAGCTCACCTTAAGTTTTATTTGTAATTCAATTAGAATTAAAATAATTTCTTAGAATGTTAAGCCACCTTTTTTTTTTGTTTTATGTTCTTTGTTGTTCTCTTGATTATTCAAGTCATGTTGTACAGTCTTCTGCCAAACATTTTTTAATATAAATTTTATGAATTCAGTAAAGGATTTCAAATTTCATTAGATGCATCTACATATATCATTCCATGATAGAATTTCTGATGAGAAATTTGTGATTTTTTTAATGTTTTCATAATCCTAAAGTAATTTTTTTAAGAAACAAGTGTTTTCATTTAGAGTAGTTTTAGATTTACAGAAAAATGAAGATGGAACACTTTCCATATTTATGAAACCCTATTGTTCAATTACTAATATCTTACATTAGTATGGTACTTTGTCATAATTAATGAATCAATATTGATATTTACTATTCATTGACATTCATGTTTTATTCAGATTTCCTTAGTTTGTACTAACTCTTCTTGTTTGGTGCCAGTATCCTATTAAGGATTTAGTTATTTCTCCCTAAGCAACACTGACCTGTGACATTTTCTAAGACTTGCCTTGTTTTTGATGACCTTGACAATTTTGAGGAGTTTTAGCTATGTATTTTGTAATGGTATCTCAGTATAGTTTGTATTTTGTTTTTCTCATGTTTAGTGGGGTTTGGGGTGATGAGGATGAAGACCACAAAAATATGTCTTTCTTATCACATCATTTCAGAATATATCTCTGACAAAATAAGTAACTATGGAATGAAGAAGAAAAATATTTGGGATAGGGAGAAATTCATAATGTTTACTCCACTCCATAAATATATGCAACTATAATTTTTTTCACTTTACAACTTAAAAAGTAAAGATGTATAAAAATCTTTAAATATATTTTTTCATGAGTCACTATGTTAGGAATGAAATAAAAGTCATAGATGACAAAAAGTCTTAATAGTCTTCTCTTGAGAAGTGTCTGTTGAAGTCTCACCCAGTTTTTAATTGGAGTATTTGGGGGCTTGGAGGGTTTGGGGACTATTGAGTTGAATTTCATGTATATTCTGCATATCAACCCCCTCCAGGTATGTATTTTGCAAATACATTCTCACAATCTGTAGAGTATCTCTATACTCTGTTGATTGCTTCCATTGCAGTGCAGAAGCTTATTAATTTGGTGTAATCCCATTTACCTATTTCATTTTTGTTGCCTGTTTTTGAAATTTTATCCCCAAAATTCTTCCATCATCCAATGATATAAAGCATTTTTCCAGTGTTCTCCTCTGACAGTTTTTATAAGTTTGGGTCTTCTCTTTAACTCATTAATCTATTTGGATTTGATCTTTTTTATCATGGTGAGGGTTAAGGGTCTAGTTTCATTGTTCTGTGTGTTAATGCTCAGTTTTCTCAGCACCATTTATTGACAAGACTCTCTTTACTCCCATTTGTGTTCTTGGCACCTTTGTCAAAAATCTGTTGGCTGTAAATGCATGGCTTTATTTTGAGGGTATAAATTCTGTTCTATTTGTCATTGTGTCTGCTTTCCTGTCAGCACCATACTGTTTTGGTTGCTATTCTTTTGTAGCACTCTGAAGTCAGGAAATATGGTACCTCTGGCTTTATTTTTTTCTTGTTCAGGATTGCTATGGCTGTTCAGATTTCTTGGTGGTTCCATATGAGTTTTAGATTTTTTTTTATTTCTATGAAGAAATTCATTAGTGTATTATAGGACCTATATCACGTCACTACAAATCACTTTGGGTAGTATTGGACATTTTAATGATATTACTTCTTCCAATTTACATACAGGATATATTTCTATTTGTGCATTTTTTTCAATTTTCTTCATCAAAACTTTATAGTTTTCATTGTAGAAATATTTTAATTCCTTTGTTAAATTTGCTTCTAAGTATTTTCTTCTTTTGTAGCTATTACAAATGAAGTCAATTTCTTGTTTTGTTTTTCAGACAGACTATAGAAATACTGCTGATATTTTTGAGTTGATTTTCTATCCTACTACTTTACTGAATTAATTTATTACTTATAATAGATTTTTTGGTGATCTTTAGAGTTTTCTAATGTATATGATCATGTTATCTGCACAAAGGGACAATTCGACATCATTATTCAAATTAAAAACATTTTTTTCAGTGCTGAGGATGAAACCTGGAGCCTTGCCTGAATTTGTCAAGCAGTCTAACCCTGAGCTACACCCCCCGCCCTAATTTTTTCCAATTGGTGGTCTTTCTTTCTCTTGCCTAATGTCTATGGTTAGAACTTTCAGTAGAATTCTGAACAAAAGTGGTGAAAGTAGGTGTCCTTGTCTTGTTCTAAATCTTAGAGGAAAACCATTAACTTTTCCCCTTCAGTATGATGTCATGTTTTAATTTATCAGATCGGGCCTTCTTTGTGTTGAGGTGTGTTTCATCTCTACCTAAATTTTTTATCAGAAGTTTTTATCATGAAGAGCTAATTGAATTTCATCAGCTGCTTTTCCTGCATGTATTAAAATGATCACTTTGTTTTCGTGCTTGATTTTTTTAAACGTGATGTGCTGATGTGCTATATATATTGATTTGCATATTTGAACTACCTTTGCATTCCTGGGATGGATTCCATTTGAGCAAATTAAATGGTCTTTTTCATGTGTTGTTTGCGGAAATTTTGTTGAGGACTTTTGTATCTATTTTTTATTAGGGATACTGGTCTATAGTTTTCTTTTACTTTGTATTTATGTCTAGTTTTGGTATCATGGCAGTGTTGTATTATAGAATGAGTTTGAAAGTATTTCTTTCCCTTCAAATGTTTTATAAATAGTTTGAGTAGAATTGAGAACTACATATACACATATACTATGAGGCTAGTATCACTCACTCTGATACCAAAACCAGACAAAGACTCATCAAGGAAAGAAAATTTAGACCAATATCCCTGATGAACATAGATGCAAAAATCTTTAACAAAATACTGGCAAATCGCATACAAAAATATATTAAGAGATAGTGCACCATGATCACATGGGGTTTATCCCAGGGATGCAAGGTTGGTTCAATATCCAAGAATCAATTAATGTAGTTCATCACATAAGTAGACTTAAAGTTAAGAATCATATGATTATTTCAATAGATTCTGAGAAAGTGTTTGATAAAATACAGCACCCCTTCATGCTTAAAATACTAGAAAAAATATGAATAGTAGGAACATACCTCAACATTGTAAAGGCTATCTATGTTAAGCCCACGGTCAACATCATTCTTAATGGAGAAGAACTGAAAGCATTCCCTCTAAAAACTGGAACAAGACAGGGATGCCCTCTTTCACCACTTCTATTCAACATCATCCTAGAAACACTAGCCAGAGCATTAGACAGACCAGAGAAATTAAAGGGATACAAATAGGAAAAGAAGAACTCAAGCTGTCACTATTTGCCGATGACATAATTCTATATTTAGAGGATCCAAAAAACTCCACTAGAAAACTTCTAGAATTAATAAATGAATTCAGCAAAGTAGCAGGATATAAAATCAATATGCATGAATCTAATGCATTTCTATTCATAAGTAATGAATCCTCTGAAAGAGATATTAGTAAAACCACTCCATTCACAATAGCCTCAAAAAAAAAAAAAAAAAAAACCACTTAGTAATCAATCTAATAAAAGGGTGAAAGACCTCTACAATGAAAACTACAGAGCACTAAAGAAAGAAATTGAAGAAAATCTTAGAAGATGAAAAGATCTCCCATGTTCTTGGATAGGCAGTATTAATATTGTCAAAATGGCCATTCTGCCAAAGGCACTATACAGATTCAATGCAATTCCAATTAAAATTCCAGTGACATTCTTCATAGAAATAGAGAAAGCAATCATGAACTTCATCTGGAAGAATTAGAGACCTTGACTAGCCAGATCATTTGTATTTCTGAGGTATTTGTTATAATGTCGCCTTTTAAATCTGTGATTTTACTTTAGCAATTCCAGCTAATATTAATAATTTACCTCCTCCCATGAACCATGAATGATCACATAGCATCTAGAACCTTTTCACATAGTTGTCAGTATTTTTACGTATTTTGCCCAAGTCCATTAGAGGAATCACTATCTAAGGCAGTTAAAGCCTTAGGAAACATATTTTGTAAATGAGACTTAAAATTCGAAATTACTCTTTGGTTTATGGGCTGCAGAATGGATGCTGTGTCAACAAGTATGAAAGCAACATTAATCTTTTCATCTCCATCAGAGCTCTTGAGTGACCAGTTGCACTGTCAATGAATAATAATATTATCAAACGGAATTGTTCCTATGCAGTAGGTCTCTGAAAGTGTTGTGTTCCCAAGTTCATGAGTTGGAAGCTTGTTCCACAGTTTGATGATATTTAGGGATGGTGACCTTTAACAGACAAGGTTTAGTAGGAGATTCTTATGTCAATTGGATTCTTATGATTCATAAGAATCATAAGGTTTGGCTTCAGAAGGTATAGTGGGACCCCACTATACCTTTTTAGCTTTCTCCCGTTTTGCTGTGTGATCTCTTACTGCATGTTCTTCCAACATTGAGATACCATTCTCTTGAAATTCCTCACTAGAGCAGAGTCAATGCTGGTCACATGCTCTCGACCTTCCAGAATTGGAAGCCAAGTAAAACTCTTTTTAAAATAACTTACCCAGCCCTAGGTATTTAATTAAAATAACAGAAAACGTATTAATAGAGTCTGAACAGTAGACTTAAAGTGTACAGTCATCCAGATATGCTGTCATCCAAACTTGGTCTTACAAAGAGTACAGTCAAAGTAGATTTAGTATAATTCTTAAGAGCCCAAGAATTTTTGAATAATATATGAACACTGTTTTCAACTTAAACTTACCAGATGTATTAGCTCCAAATAAGAGAGTCAGCCTGTCCTTTGATGCTTTGAAGTCAGACATTGACTTCTCCTCTCTAGCTATGAAAGTCCCAAATGATACCTTCTTCAAATAGAAAGCTGTTTCATCTACATTGAAAATTGGAGGTTTGGTGTAGCCAACTTCATCAGAGGTCTTGGCTGGGCCTTCTGGATAACTTACTGCAGACTCTGTAACAGCATTTGGTGCTTCATGTTGTCGGTTATGGAGATGGCTTCTCTCCCTGAATGTCATGAACCAACCTCTGCTTACTTAATTTTTTTCCCCTGCAGTTTCTCAGCCTTCATAGGATTGAGGAGATTAGGCTTTGACTGAAGGAAATGCTGTAGGTGGTTTGATATTTTATCCAGACTACTCAAGTTTTCTTCATATCATGCATTTGTTCACTGGAATAGGACTTCAGGGACTTTTCCTTTGCATTCATAACAGCTAACTGTGACATGTGAGGGTGAGCTTTTGGCCTATTGCAGCTTTTGACATGCTTTCCTCATTAAGTTTAATCATTTCTAGTTTTTGATTTAAAGCAAAAAATAGGGAACTCTTCCTTGCATTTGAACACTTAGAGAACATCACAGGGTTATTAACTGATCTAATTTCAATATTATTGGGTCTCAGGGAATAAGAGAGGCCTGAGGAGAAGAAAAGAGATGGAAACAATTGAGAGGTCAGTGGAATGATCACAAAACACAACATTTATTGATAAGCATAATAATTAAAATAGTAACAATATTGATCATTGATCACAGATTACCATAAGTGATATAATAATGAAAAGGTTTGAAATATTGCAAGAAGTTTCAGAGTGTAATGCAAACACATTTTTCCCCAGAGTCTTTGGGAAAATGGTGCTGGTAAATTTATTAGGTTCAGAGTTAACAAAAAACTTTGGCAGTAAATGCATTTCTTAAAGGAAGAAATACAAACGGCCAATGAATACATGAAGAAATGTTCAGCATTATTAGCAATTAGGGAAATTCAAATCAAAACTACACTGTGATTTCATCTCATAACAATCAGAATGATAGTCATCAAGAATACAAATAATATTAAATGCTGGAGAGGATATGGAGAAAAAGGAACACTTTTACACTGTTGATGGGACTGTATTTGGTACAACCACTATGATAATCAGTATGGAGCTTCCTCAAAAGACTAGGTATGGAATCACCATATGACCCAGACACACCATTCCTTGGTATTAATCCTGAAGAATTAGTTGTCATACTACACGGATACATGCATAGCCATATTTATAGCAGCACAATTCACAACAGCCAAACTATGAACCCAGTCTGGGTGTCCAGCAACAGATGAATGAATAAAGGAATTGTGTTATAAATGCACAATGGAGTTTTATTCAGCAATGAAAAAGTGAAATTATGTCATTTGAAGGAAAATGGATGCAACTTGAAATCTTCATGTTAAGCAAAATAAGCCAAACTCAGAAGGTCAAGGGTTGTATGTTTTCTCTCAAATGTGGAAAACTAGAGAGGAAAAGGGAAAAAGAAAGGCAGGGACTGATGTCATGAAAATCAAAGAGACATCAGTAGAGGAAAAGAACCTGGTGTGACAGGCGGGGAGTGAGGGGGGAAGGGATGGAGAGTGATATTGGCCACATTATATTGTTATATTGTAAGCATGTACAAATATGTAACAACAAATTCCATTTTATGTACAACCATGATGCACTAATAAAATGTGTAGAAAGATAAAAATAAATAAAAATGCAGGGTCTGTGAAGTACAGTAAAGCAAGTGAGGTGAAATAGGGTAAGCCTCAAAATCCTTTGTGCTCCACCTACTCCTCTTTTTACTTACTCCATAATTTTTCCTTTCCAGCATATTATAGCTGAAGTCACATAGGAGGCAGCCTTTTCAGATAGGCTTTTTCATATAGTGAATGCATTAATGTTCCTCACATTTTAGGCTTTGATAGCTCTTACTACTAATATTCCCACTATCATCTGAAATGTACCACACTTATAATCATTCACCAACTGAAGGACATCTTGGTAGCCTCCTGGTTTTGACAGTTATGAACAAAGGTGCTAGAAACAGAGAATCACTTATTAAACAATTTTATACTCATAACTAGTTCATTGGTAGTTTCGGGTCATAATCATGATGATGATGATGATGATGATGATTGCGTATATTCAAGTAATTTCCATAATGATGGTAATTTTCTCTGCATTAAACCATTTTCTGCATAATTTTTAGAGCCTACCATGGCCAATACGTTTAATACTTTTCCAGTTTGCATTTGGAATGATAGTGCATTCTTGTATTCATTTGCATCCCTTTAACCTGTTATTTTCATGTGTTAGTGTTGTACTTCTCAGCCAGGGACTATTTTCCTTCAGGAGATATTGAGAACTTTTGATTGCACATCTGACATCTAGTGGATAGAGGCCAGGGATGTTGGTAAGCATCCTGCAGTGTACAAGGATGGTCCTCATAACAAAATTACTTGGCCCAAAATTTCAGTAGTGCCAAGTTTGAAAAACCCTGATTCAGAAATTTGGCTCATTTCCAGTACTCTACTCATCCATACTTTGTGTCATTTTAGTGACATTTAAATGAACTTCTGGATTATTATCCCATTTTTTTAATTTCAGCAGTACTATCCTATAAAGGCTAATGATGAATATCACATCAAATATACTCATGAGATTTTTTCATTCTAATACAGCAGCAGTTCTAAACACTGGATCTCCATCAGAATCACCTGCAGTGATTTTTATAATATAGTATCAGCACAGAAAGATCTAAGTATGTCTTTCTGTCTCACATTTCTGAGATGATCCTAATTCATGGTCACAGTTGAAAACCACTGTTAGGCACTATTCTTTAGCTAATGTCTGTCCTGTGAAATTGCTTGATCAGGGATGTTTAAGTCCTGAGCTATGTCTGCCTTTAGTGAAATCTAAAGATATTTCCTTTTTTTTGTTGAAGTGCAAACATGATTGATTGATATTTTTAAAATTCATTTCAAGATGAGAGAAGATCATTAAAATATAGTATTGCAAAATAAAGATTTCTGAGCTAAGATTTTGCAAAGTACTTTTATATCCTATTCCTAGTGAGAAGGGGAACTTATGATCAATGACTTGAGTGCAATTTGTTCTTATTTTGGGGTATAAAAAGGTTTCTGCGTGTATCAATAGATCCATTTTGTTCATTTCTCCTAACTTTAAATGTTTAATTTACCTCAAACTCTTAATTTTATCATAGCATTCTATTCATTGATTTTTTTTTTAGCAATTGGGTAATTCAAACTCAGAGACTACTGAAGTCAGAGTCAGCTGAATTCTTCTCATCTGTGCTACTGACTTCTACCCTGCTGTTTTTACTTCCACTGACACCCATCTGCTAAATTTGCCACAGAAAATCTATAGATCAAGAAATTGTGATTTTCTTAGACATTAAATCAAAGTTCATAGAGGTTCATATGAAAAACCAATTATTACCTTTTTATTAGTCATTTTCAAGTTAAGCACAATGTGGTCTTTTAAAAATTTGTTCTAATTAGTTATACATGACAGTAGACTGCACTTTGACACATCATACTTAAATGGAGTATAATTTCTCATTCTTCTCTTTGTACATGATGTAGAATCACACTAGTCGTGTAGTCATATATGTACATAGGGTAATAATGTCAGATTCATTCTACTATCCTTCCTACCTCCATGCACCTCCCCTCCCTTCATGCCCCTCTACCTAATCCAAAGTTACTCTATTCTTCCCTAGCCCTCAGCTGCCCCACAATGTAGTCTTCATAGTTACATAATCAAGGAGCAAAAATACATACACTTTCCAAAGAACAAGAAAACCTTAACTCTTGCAGTTGAATTTCACCACTAACTTTCTAACAGTGATTGGAATATGCAGGTTGACATCAAAGCAACAATTACATATTGTTTTATTCAGTTACAAGTCACAGAGAAATAATTTGTAACAATTTTATTAAATTCCATGCTAACACATGGTAGGCTCTCAACAAAATTTTGAGTAAAAAGAAAAACACAGTAACTTTGATGACAAGAAGATTCTTATTTTAGCAGTCATTTATATTTTATGATGACATGATGCTAAAATGATATAATAATGGGATATGTTGGCTATAAATTATATACCTGTCACTCATCCCTAACTTTATTGCAATCTTACTATCAAAAATCAATTCATTAATTAATATAATTCAAAATAAGAAAAATTTAGTGATTTTTTTCCTTTGTGAGTATGGAGAATGTAAGCATCATTTTAATATATACTATAATATTTGAAACAAGAGAAGTCAACAAGATCATTTTATATATTTGTCTGTAACTTCTGCAAAATCCATCCTTACTTCTTGTAACTACCAGAAATGAAAACCCAGTGTCTGTTCAAAATAATAAACACCAAATGGAACATAAATCATTTCCTCTCTTGTCTGTATCTAACCTTTAAAAGTGCAAAACAATTAATTAGTGCTAAATCAAACAACCTCCTCTTTGAGTTTATTGTGGTTCAAGTTTACTGCTAAGCGACTTAATCCAGGATCTTTTCTTTTGTTTACATGGAAGCCCTGTGTGAGAGGTTTTCCAATTTTCAATTCACAAATGAGGTCAAGTGCCTGTTAGGGGTTAAGTGATAAGTCTATCTCATAAAAGAGTGACTGGCTCATCTGATGTCAGGACCAAAAATACTTTTATAATTTCTTCCAGTTATTTTATTCCCACTGTGTTCCCCAGACAAAGAGTTTAATTTCAGAAAGCATTTTATCTCAAACCAAAATGTTTTCAAAATCAGAAGTTTTTATATTCCCAAAGGTTTTTAAAATTTTTTTAAAATTTGTTTTAATTGGTTATACATTACAGTAGAATGCACTTTGATACATCCTATATAATGGAGTATAACTTCTCATTCTTCTGGTTATACATGATGTAGTCAAAGGTTTTATAACAAATATAAAATTAATTTATGAAGTTACTAATATTCAGATAATAAAATATATGACTATCACATTACTAGCAGTGCAAAGTTAGGACATTTTAAATTATGGACTATTTTATTTATTACATATAAAAGTTTTCTAACTAAGATTATGCATGATCGATTTGAACAATTTTTCAGTTTTATTGAATATCAGATTCTAAAATAAAACATTTTTTAAAGTAGAATGGTATAATTATAACTTTAACTTCTTTAAGTATTTCATGGATATGAACTATTACTCTGAAATAAATGATTTACACTAAAAATTCTAAAGAAGACATGGATTTTTCTTAAAACAGAGCTTCCTCATTAATAGTAATGAAAATATTTTTCTCACCATAATGTTTTATCTGTAGCATCCATCTTTAATAATTTGTTAAAACATTAGAGCTGGCAGAAGAAAGGAAATCTAAGTCAGCTCTTTGGCTTAAGAAATCATACTTAAATCGCCTTGTAAAGTAGTAGCACCAACAGTTCAAAGTGTTCCAATCCACTTTGAATCTAAACCTATTATTGAATCCTAAATCCTGAGTGAACAGCACTTTCTGAAGAAGCTATTGAAAAATCCCTCAGGGCAGAAAGAAAGGAAAACAAGATAGAAAGGCTGTGGCCCAAAGCATGCTAATTATTCTTCCCTGGACTTCAGAGATGCTTTTACTCATCCAAAGCCATGCCTTTCTGGATGCCATACCCTACTCATTGTTCTTCAGACTATGCATTAGCCTTGAGATCTACAGATGCAGAAACTGAATATGTTAATAAAAAAGGGTCTTTTTAAAATTTCTTTTCTTTTTCTTTCTTCTTTTTTTTTTTTTTTTTTTTTTTTTTTTTTTTTTTAACTAAAGAAGTTCTGCTAAATATTTGGGACACTTTCCAAGAATTTCTGGAGCCTTTTGTCTTGAGAGAAAGCTCACTTTAAATAACTTTGCCAGACCCAAGAGCTTCTCATTCATTTAGTTTCTCCCAACACAAAATGAGATCTAATTCCCTTTTTCTTTGTGGTCTTATTCAGACAAAGCATAGTAGTAATAATCAGAATAATATTATGAGCAATAAAAACAGCTACTACTTTGTCACAACTACTTATGTACCAGGTTCCATGCTAAATACATTCCATGATTATTTCAGTTTAGCTTTACTGGACCGTATGAGATTAATTTAGAGCTCTTTCTTTTACACAAAGGCAAAATCAGAGGCAAAAAGAACAGCCTAGACTCAGGCCGCTAGAAAACCTGCATCTTTAATGAATATGCTGTAAGATCACTTTTATCATGAAATAATTGTGACATTTTTGTTAGGAACACTATGTCCCTAACATAATACACAGTGTGTACTAAATAAACAAATAAGTAAATTTTATTTCTTACATATTGGAACCAAATGAAAAGTGACTTGTGCCATTGTATCCAGTTTATTAGTGTTAAAGGTGGAAGATATATTATTCCGTTTCTCTGGTGGAGATTGGCACAGTTTTTACCACACACAGTCAAGTGTGCTTTGAGACCTGATGTGTCTACATTGCTACATGGAATATTTCTGTTCTTTTGATCAGTAAAATAAGAACTAAGTGTTATTAATATACATGTCCCAATCTTGTCATAAATCTTTATGTATATTAACCTCCATTAAGTATTCATTAGGAAGATTAATTGATTCTAAAAGTGATATAAATTTTAATAATTCTATTTAAAGAACAAATCATTTTAAGGACATGTGCTGCCATTCACTCACTGATTTAAATAATTTCATGTTCAAGTTTTATTTCCCAGTATTTTTAGACCAGGCTTTGTTTCATTTTGAATGTACGAAATTTGAATATAATGCCAAATCACAGTTTTAAAGACATTTTGGGGACAGATATTGGCTCATCAGAGTCTCCCTACAACCATTACCACTTTGTCATAGAGAACAACTGAAAGTCAGATTTTAGATAATATAAAACCTAATTATTAGAAAGCACGTGTTTAATTACATTCTGAGTTTCTGAAGTACTGTGACATTTGGCAACTTATAGAAGGATTTGATTTCAAGTCTCATTAGCTGTACATCTTGCCTCTCTTCATGCTGGTTACATTAATTTCCTACTGTCATTAACCCCGATACTATACTAGGTTAATCACAATAAGACTTTAATATAGATGAATAAGCTCAATCATGATGCTGACACCAATTTTACTATTTTTCTAAACTGCTATCTTTAGTATATATTATGTGTTACTACATAAATTTGGCTCACTTGATGTTTTACTTAAATCATAGGGTAAAGGGATAAAGCCTGGATATAACTGATCACCAGAGGAATTAATAGAGTCGAATAAGAGATTTAGTTTCACCAAAAATATTTACTATATGTTGGTTGTGTTGCCATTTAAAAATATGATTACTTGAGGTGCTCCACTTAATCCAGAAATCACTATGCTTTTTTTGAGTTTTCTATAAAAGTATGTTTCTGAAATTCAGAAGAAATAAATACTTATAGAAACTTAACTTTTGATAACCAAGATTTAATTATAGATATTGTCATTTTTCATTCATCCACTGATCCATTCTGACATCTATCATTCTATCATCTATTACTCATCCACTAATAAATGCATCTATATACATATTTATCTAACATCTATACCTCTATATCTAGCATCTATGTTTGAAATAAAAAAATTGTTTATGCTGAAACCAAGTCTCTCATTGAATTCTATTTAGGATACAACTCCTTTAAATAAACATTTTAAACATTAAAGTATTTCCAATAAATTAAAAATCTTTATTTTCAAAGGTAAAATAATATTTTAGTGGTTTTCAATAGTAAAAGTAAAATTAACATGTGTCAATAAGATTTAAAGTTCAGAAAAATCATTACACAGAAAGTGGTGTAGTATACACCAGTGTTATTATATGATTTGAGAATTGCCATGCTTAAAATGGTAATGATAGAATGATTATGTAGTTTAGATACTTATTACATGAAGTGGTGCCAGTTTAGTTGTAATATAAATTTATCAACAATATTTTAACTCATTTGGATTTTTTTACAGCAAAATTCCCCATTTTGTAAAATCCTAACTTGACCTGCTGAAATTTTCTAAACTTAAAAACCAAATTATAATGGGAGTAGAAAGGATAGTAAAGTGAAACAGACATTATTACCTCATGTACATATATGACTGAATGACTGATGTGATCCTACAATATGTACAATCAGAAAAATGAGAAATTATACTTCATTTATTGAAAAGCAGAAATGCATTCTACTGTCATTATAGCTAATTAGAACAAATAAAAAATTTTAAAATAATAATAATAAAAACAAATTGCAGAGAGATTTTTAAAATAACTTTATAAATGAAACAGGCATTGAAATGCAGATGGATTATTCTTTGCACATCAGAATCTCTGCCAAGGTAAGATATTCTCATAGGATTATTCAGATAACTCGTTTTATTTGCCATTTCTTAACTTCTGGTGCTATAGCTCCTAGGAGCGCTGTGATAATCATCTATGCACTGTAACACCAAAAGCCTTATGTGTTGAGCTTGGAGGACTGGAAACAAAATTCTTTTCTGGTAGACTATGTATTTTCTGTCTATTTTTTTTCTCTCTTGCAGTTTATCATGTTGACATATCTTTTCATGTTGGCCTGGCTGGGAGTCACAGCATTCACCTCACTACCAGTTTATATGTACTTCAACCTGTGGACCATCTGCCGAAACACCACATTAGTGGAAGGAGCGAATCTCTGCTTGGACCTTCGTCAGTTTGGTAGGTAGTTTCAGGATCACTGACTATAAAACATCCCCTTGTATGGTTTTACTTAAAGACTGCCTTTTGACAATATTGTAAATCCTGTTGGAGTCATCATTGCTTCTACCAAAGACATGTTTATCCAACTACTCACTTCTAAGATGTTCCTTTTTAGATTAAAAAAAAAAAAAAAAAAAAAAAAAAAAAACTAGAAATTCAAGGACTAATTGTAAGGGGAAAAAATGCAGCTCAACTTGGGACCCGTGGCGGTAGCCACTGCTGCGCAATCCTGCTGAACTGCCACTCGCTCACTTGTCTCAGTTGCGGTTGGCCAATAGCTCCCAGGAAAAAATGCTCCGCAGACACGAGGTCTCATGCAAGAGACTTTATTTATGTGGACAATTGGCACGTCTGCTCAGGGTGAAAAGAAGGGGCAAAAGAGAAAGATGGCGTGTGGCTTCTCCCAGATATTGGAATCTTGCAGGCTGGAAGGAACCAATAGCGGAGGAGAATTCTTGCAAGCTGAGTGATGAACCAATAGCATATTAGGACGTAATGTGGGAAGCAGGAAAATGGCAGCAGCTTAAGCCGGAAATTCCTGTAATGTAAGAGGTGGGCAGAGTGCAGATTGACAGGTGGTGGGGAGGTCAGAAATTCCACTAACGGGAGAGGCGGGCGGCTTTATACATTACACTAATGAACATTGGTCTCACAAAATATACCATGCATGTATATTTGGATGGACTGTCAGATTGCAATTCCTAGTATGGACAGGTTAAAATTGTGGTTTCCCTTTCCTTATTTCTGTGTTCTTTTTCAACCTTAACCTGATGTCTGCATTCTACTGTCATTCATCCATGATAAACTGCACAAATTATGAAGTTTTTGTTCCCTTCTGAATTGGAAGGGGGAAGCTTAGAATTTAAAGATAAAGAAGTCAGAGAATGCTGAATAGTTCAGTCATCCTCCTTGGTCAGTTTTGTTTGGGACCCTAAACATTACTCATGTATACATGTGGTTACCACACATACAATCTATTCCAATTACTTCCTACGTGTTAAACTGTTTCAGTCTCACAAATCTATATGGTGGGAAATACTGTTACCATCTTTCATAGATGACAAAGCTGAGGCACAGTGAGGCAAAATACCTGTCAATGGTTAAATAGAGAGTAGCTGTTAGAATGAGGATTCAAATCCAAGCAGCTCATCTTCAGTGTTCTTACTCTTAAGTGAACTGCCTCTCATATTGAAAAAAATATATGAACTAGAAGTGTGGAAAGTTAGAAATCTAATCTCGGCTAATTCATTTGAGATTCTATTTCGTCATTTGTAAAAAATATATATATATATATGGAATCTATAAAGTTGACAAAAGATACGCAGATCCATATTTGCAATTGGATTTGTTTTTTCACTGAATGCGTATTAAAAGCCAATCTGTTAACATCTGGGAACACTCTAAATGTTTTTCTCTAATGAAGCTTCAGATAAATAGCAGATACATTTCAGATACTTGAATTTCAGATAAATAGCAGCGACATTTCACTAGGAAGTGTCTGTCTGAAAGCCTTGTGCTTCTATGAGTATGCTATAGACAGATGATGAGAGGACAAGAGCTCTTCTCTAGCCAGCTGTGTTCCAAAGCAGTGGCCCACAAATAATCCTGTCAGATGAAGTCCTCAGGCCCCGGTAGTTGGATCCAAATGAAAATCAGCGTAATGTACTCTACCCATGAAGTTCTTGGTGAGGAGGAGCATGGACCCTGCTTCCTTCCACTGGGACATGTTACTCTTGGGATCCAGAGCTTTATAAACATGGGAAAAGGAAACCTCGGTGATTGCCACTGGAGGTCACTGTGGACCAGCTACTTTAAAAAACTGACTCTGGCTTCATTCTCCCCTCTCCTTTGCTGTCCTTTGGTTCTGATGATCCTTACAGTTAAACTGGAAAAGATGTGATCAGCCTCTCAGCCTGTCCTGACAGATAAAGTAAGGACACAAGTTGAACCTGAATTTCAGTTTATCAAGCAACTTTTTTAAAGCACTAATATATTCCAAAATATTTTTGGAGATGTAGATATACTGAAATCCTTTGTTCTTTGAAATCTAAAGTCAGCTGAGGCACAATGAAGTTATTTTACTGTTAATCTTATTCTGAGAGCCTCAGTTTCTTTTATGAAAGTGTCACCACTGGAATGAGAAGGCTGGGTTGTTTTTCATGTGAACATCTGTATCTCAGGAATACATGATAGGTTAGCATGCTTCCAATTAGAAGCATTTCATTTCTCATGGTGTGGTAAATGAAAATAGGTGAGGTAGGTGATTATAAGCTCTTTTGTCTGATCAAACCTTATTTTAGAATGGCAATATTGGAAAACTCTAGCAAAATGATTTTGAAATGTCCTCAATTTTTTTTTTTTTTTTCTAAAGGAAAGGGAAAATAATCCTCTGGAAAAGATAAGTAGATCCTTTTTTAAATATATATCAACTAGTTTTATTTTTGTTTTCGAAACACTTCTGTTAATGTGTAATGTATTCACATGCTTATGATATCCAAATTAACTTAATATTACTTAGTATATTGAGACTTACACTTCTGTCTGTCTAACATGAAGCATAGAATAAATGTCCTAGACTCATAGATTTTTATAAATAGACTTCTTAACAATACAGTTATCTAAAAGAAATGAAGTTCTAAAAGGCGAAATCGTTTATAGTGACCTAGCATGCAATGGAAATGGATGGAACGGTGAGTGTCCTGAATCTCAGTCCAGTTGTATTCTGGACAATTTTTAGGAAAGGAGTTGTTTTCAACATAAATGTTAAGTAAACCAGTATTGTGTTCAGTAGACGGAATAATGGCTCCTCAAAGACCAAAGATGTACACATCCTATTTCCTGAAACCTATGAAAATGTGAGTTTACATATCAAAAGGTAATCAAAATTTCAAACGGAATTAATGTTGCTAGTCAGGTGACCTTAAACTGAAGAGATTATTATCCGGAGTTAGCCAGGAGGGCCTAATGTAATCACAAGGGTCCTTAAAAGTGGGGGAGAGAGTCGGAAGAGAAGAGGCAGAGAGAAATGAACCACAGGGGCAGGGGGCGGGAAGACCTGGAAAACACAGCGTTGTTGGCTTTAAAGATGGAGAGAAGGGACCAAAAACCAAGAAAAGTGAATGGCCTGTGGAAACTAGAAAAGGAAGGTAAATTGCTTCTTTAGAGCCTCTGGAAGAAATGAGGCCCTGATAAGTCCTTCATTTTAGATTTATTGTCTTCTAGGACTGTAAGAGAATAAATTCATGTGGCCTTAAGTCTCTAAATTCATGCTTATCAGTTACAGCAGTAAATTTTCCAAATTTGTTATTTTACAGTTTTCATGATCTTATGTGTTTACATTATCATGATCCAGTTCCTCTTCTGTCAAAGCTAGTGACATCACATCTCCTTGATGATCCTAGAGCCTGCATTCCCCTCCACATTGTAAGCTGATGTATTAACATGTTCTGGGGAGTAGGACGTGAACATCTTGGAGGGGGCTATTTTCTGCCTACCACAGTTCACTCTCTGGACACCAAAGATTCACCCCAAGGTCAAAAAGATCTAACATCAATTTAAAGTCAAAAAAACTATTCCAGTTTCCTCAGTTCATCTTTTTGTTTGCCTCTAAAAACAAGTGTGCCATAGTAAATGTAAAGCATAAATATATGGGTTAAAATTGTTCTTTGTAACCTACCAGTGTTTACAACATAGTTAACAAGATTTATCCAAATGTAACTTTTCTCATGTGTATGTGAAAGAAAGAGAATGCACTTTCCAGATATAATGCAGCTTTTAAAGTTTTGTATTCACCCCTTACTATAAAATCTGTCGTACAGTATTTGTTTTCCCTCCAAATATGTCACCAAAAAAGAATCTTCTGAAAGTATATATACAACTGTAATATTATCATGTGGCATCAGAAAAGAGCTCACGCTTCAGAAATTGTATTGTGACTAATACAAAACTTTCTAATATGAATCCAAAAATTAATTGAATATGTAAAAATATATTTTAAAGTAATTATCCCTGTGTTGCAAAATTGCCGTATTAGCATCAAAGATATCTTTTATCTTAGAGGAGCCCCAAAATCTTAAAGATGGGTAATGAAACCATCTAGTCCGTAGGACCAACTGCTGAGGCAGGAGAATCACCTGAGCCCAGAAACTGGAGACCAACCTAGAAAAAATATCAAGACCACACTTGAAAAAACAAACAAAAAGAAAAAGTACATAATAGGAATTTTCACTATGTAGTAACTGTTCTTCTTAATCAGTAGAGATATGCATCTCTACTATTTGCATGCATGTAATAAACATAAGAAATTCAAACAGACCTCATAAAAAGCAAAGGCATTATTTGATATAGTTTTAAAAAGTTTGAATATACTTTATTGTATTAAGATTTGCTGTATTTTGAAATGCGACATTAGATTATTTTACTTGCATTTTTTAACACTTCAACACTTCTGATTTTCATTATTCTCCAACTATAAATACTATGATTTAATTTAGTGGCTTGAATGTATTAGCTATTGATCCTAGTTTATCTCACACAATGTTAAGACTCATGCCCATAAGATCATCTAGATCTAATATTTAAAACTGTACTTCATTAAATACTGAAGATTTGATGAAACTACCTCAGCATCAGCCATAGAAAGTGATCCAAAGTAGGTGGACCTCCTTTTAGATGTTAAGCCAGTACCACCTCTTTTCTAGTGCATCTTCCCATGTTAGCCAGATAGATTGTTTCTAGTCTGATTACCCTATAGCCCTGCTCAATGAGATTTCACTTAATTATTCACGCTTTTGTCTATAGTCTTTTATGAGTAATTATTATGATTCAGCAGGCTCACTTTTGGAAGAAAAAATCTCCAAGACATAAAAGTATGGCAGATATGCAGCTATGACTTAGAAATATTACATTGCTTGTTGCAGGTATAACATAGAACAAGATGAGATTATAAATAATCAGCAGTTTTGACCTCAAGCCACTCCATTCAAAAGGATATTTTATGTCTTCATGGAAGCTTGATACATATGGTTTTAATAGGAAATCTTTTGCATGTTTACCTATGTGTCACTGCTAATTACAGTCACTTCTGCTTCATAATTCAATAATTTATTTGGTAAAATCTTGGCTATATTCTACTTATTCAGGCTATTCCTCTGTGTAATTCTCACTGTCAACTCATCTAACTCTCTCTGCAGTGAGTTCTTGCTGCACTTTGTTCCCTGCCCTTTATCCTAAAGGCTTTTTTGAAAACTGGAAATGTCAATCTGTATAGTTTAGCAAAAAAAACTTTTCTGAAGCTAGTAAATATACAGATATATACAATATGTAGAAAATTTTGTATGAATTTGAGTTAATTTACTTAATTTTTAGTTAGAACAGCTTGGTCATTCATAGATACACAAGAATCAAAATAATCAGGTTTTCAGATTTGCATTATAGCTTAATTACACATGCTCATTTGTATTGCTTCATATTATGCATAAGCTGTTCATAAATTATAATCAATTCAGAACATATATATCTGTAGTATATGGTATACATATCATGAAATCCTCTCCCCCACACAAATGCATATGGCATCAGGAGTTCTAAGTGAGAAATTGGGTAAAAATATTTAAAAGAATTCCAAAACCAAAAAACCAAAGGCCGAATGTTTTCTCTGATATGCAGAAGCTAATTCACAATAAGTGGGGAGATAGGGAAGAATAGAGTTACATTATATTAGGTAGAAAGGAGTGAAGGGAGGGGTTAGAGTATGGGGGAAGGAATGATAGTAGAGTGAAATAGATATTATTACCTCATGTACATATATGACTGCATGACTGATGTGATCCTACAATATGTATAATCAGAAAAATGAGAGATTATACTCTATTTATGTATGATCTATCAAAATGTACATATGCATTCTTCTGTTATGTACAACTAATTAGAACAAATAAAATTTAAAAATTTTTAAAAAAGAATCTCAGAAGAATACTTCATTAAGTAGTCATTTAAAGCACAGAAGGACTTAGCCATGGAGAATATTCTTACCAGAGAGATGATCTGGTAAAAAGTTTGCAAGGCAGTACTAGTACTGTGCCTGGCATCTTCAGGAAACAACAGGGAGTCCAGTGTGGCTGAAACAGAATCAGAGAACAGGGGAGAGTAGGTTGAGATGACATTCAGAGTTCATAGAACATAAAATCATGAGTGTATTACAGGACATTATAAGTTGCAACTTTTACTTTCAGGGAAGTAGAGAGTCATTGGGAGATTTTTGGCAGGAGAGGAGATAACCTGATTTACGGAAGGATCATTCTAGCTGCTGGGTGGAGAAAAACTGTAGCAAGGGCAGAAGCTTGGACGCCATTTAGCAAACTATTGTAGGATTCCCGTTACAAGATATTGGTGGCTTACATCAGGAGAGTAGTCAAGAATGTGGTGTGCAGTGATCTGATTCTGGATGAATTTGGAAGGTAGGGATGAAAGTATATCCTAATAGGTTGCATGTTGAGTTTGAGAGAAAAACAGAATTCAAGGAGGAATTCCTTTTTAGACTGTGCAATTGGGAAGATTGATTTACCAGCAGAGAGACGGAAAAGGCTTTGAAAAAGTTTGCTTGGCAATGAATGGGGCAAGCAAAGGAGAAGTTCAAGTCTGAAGGTGTCAATCGTTAGATGTTTATTAGAAATTCAAATAGAGTTGTCAAGTAAGAAATTAGATATATGAATACTGATTTCTGGGGAGAGATATGGGTTGGCTAAAACTATTTAGGAGTCGTTAGTATTCGAATCTCTTAGGCTCGATGAGATCAAAGAGGTAGAAAGATGGATAAGGATTAAACACTTCAACCTAAGAGATCATAGAGAACACAAGGAATCAAACAGGAAACTGAGAAGGAGCCAGTGAAATTAGAAAGAGAAACAGAAGACTAGATCAATAGAACCCAAATGAAGAGAGCACGAAATAAGAAGGTGATCAACTGTCTTCAATACTGAAAATTGTGAGAAAACAAGATACGAAAATTAATCATTGGGGATTGTTAGTGAACTCCAGAAAAATTGCTCTGAAAGGATGGGGCAAAATCTGACTTGAGAGGATGTAAATGGAAAGGGAAGAAAGGAAATGCTTAGGGAGCACAAGCAACACTTCCTAAGAGTTCTGTTGTGAATGTGAATGGAGAAATGAAGGCCATGTATGCATGGCATACCTATTTTGCATGAATGATGATATCTGGAATGGAACAATATGGAAATGGATAGCAGCCTTGACCAGCAAGCTTTCTAAATTATGGTGGTTCGTGATGCAAACTCATAGGGGAGTACTGTACATATTTTTTTTTTTTCTCTTAGACCTATCTCAGTATAAAGGAAAGATTGCACAGATGGATCTCTGCATTGGTTATACTGAAAGTAGAATCTTTTATTTTTTTACACTGATATAGAGTCTATAAACTATTGGCAATGCATAAATCAATAACAGCAGTTCTGAAAGAGAGACAGAGTTGATAATACACCTAAAAGCTAAGAATGTGTAAATGGATATACATACTAACACTAAATAAAGAGTAGCACATGCTTAAAGATTAGATATTAGGATTCCCAGAACTTATGGGTTATTTTTTCTTTTGAGCATTTCTGTGTTTAGCATTTCAATAGTTCTCAAAGCAAAATTAAAATCCATTGTAAGGTGAACTTGGCTACTTTTGTCTTCTAAAATGAGTTCTAGAGCTATAACAGATAGCCGCCTGTGGGTTTATTTTAAAAACACGATACTGTAGAATGAACATCCATAAATTTCCACTTAACAGCTCTGAACAGCTGTCTAGAAACACATATGTTTGTCAGTTCCTGGGTGATTCTGATGTAGTTGGTTCATGAGCCAATTCAGTAATGGTCAATATGAGTGAAATGGCAGCTTTTATTTTCTATTTGCTAATAGCAGTTTTTTCAGCATTGGAGGAAGAAACAGTACCCCTTTGGGCAATATGCCTTTAGAGACTAACAGAAGCATTTTAGCAGCTGAACAAATCTGAATTCAGGCTTCAGCACTGTCTAGGGCATAGTTACCAAAACAATTGTGTTGCCTTCACCATTACATTAATGGGTGAAACCAATGAACTAGCTATAATTGAATCTGATAATTCTGGCAGGTAGTTTCAGTTGACTTTAGATTGAAAATGTTTTAAATTGCTTGAGGATGAGACAGTTTTGCCTCTTGTATTCTATGAACAATTTTTTATCCACAATGAAAGCCCAACCCAGAAAGAATTTTTCATTATAACCTAACACAACCTGAAATGGAATTTGCTGAGATTTGATCAGCTGTAAGGTTTTCTGTCTGGGATCTTAAAAACGTTTACAATGCTAACCTGTGATTTTCTACTTGTTGCAGGGATTGTGACAATTGGAGAGGAAAAGAAAATTTGCACTGTCTCTGAGAATTTCTTAAGGATGTGTGAATCTACTGAGGTGACTGTTTTAACAATCTATTTCCATCAGAATTTTAGAATTCATTCTGGTATTTGAAGAATGGAATTAAATCTACACTGAATTTTTCATTCTGTTTTTTCAGTGATAATTTTCCTTGCACTGGTGTTATGCAGGGGGAATAGAGAATAAATATGAATGACCTGCAGTACATATTTCAGTAAAAATCACAATATTTCAGATGTTCTAGAAACTCAATTTAATAAAGGCTGAAAAAATTACAGAGATAGCATAGCTTTATATTGTTAAACATTACAGAAAACAATCATCATCAATCACCATTTCACCTTTATAATGAAATTATATTAAAGTGATGCAGTTGTAAGGACAATAATTTGCAGGACAAAAGATATTATAATAATGTTTTAGTGCTCTAGCACATGATGTACCAAAATTTCTCTTTTGTTAAGATGTACTGTACTGTTCCTAAGACAGTCGCAGTCCTGATTTCTCTTCTGTGTGTAATTCTGACTTGCTTTATGGGCTTTGTTGCAGCTGAACATGACCTTTCACTTGTTTATCGTGGCACTTGCTGGAGCTGGGGCAGCAGTTATTGCTATGGTAAGACCTCAAACCTTAATGCTTTCTTTGCAATTTAAATTACTCAGCTATCTGCTTATAGAAATGATAATTTATCTTCTATCTGATGTCCATATTAAATACAATTACTTTGTCACCCAAAAAAGAACTGGGGGCAACAATGGACAAATAAACAAGTGAAAAACAAGGCTTAATCAAAGTAAATATTTTCCTTGCCATATTAATAATATTTGATAAAAAGTATAAGGTTAAAAGGCACTCAATGTTGATAACATTAACAAAATAATTCATTAGGGTTATAAATTTTGATTACTATTTACATAAAAATCATTTTATAGCATATATGTATCAGTTTATTTTGAGTTATGTAACCAATTCCTTATCTATATTATTTTTTCCTTTTAATTAAGAATATTAAAAACAATATTGAGTCACATATGGAAAATGAATGAATTTATCTTAAGATAAGCCTCAGTAGTTTTAAGTCACATGCTCTATACTTTTCATCAGAAATATTAGCCACAAGTTCTTAAGTTCCTCTCTCAACCTATCAGGCTTTTACTGAGTTTTGGGGACCTACTATGTACCAGATCCTTATCTCTTCCTTTATAACTTATCATGATTTCCAGTGAGCTCACTGGAATGCCAAATACCACAAAGTTCAAGAACTCTGAGCATCAGTAACTGTTTTGCAGCCAAGAATTTCAGTACTTACTTTTGTATACTGGAAGGTAAACAGTACAGAACTCTTGAAGGTTGCCAATAATCTTTAAATGTATTAGGGAAAGGAATACTGTAAAAAAATATTTTCATCTCTTGTCAAAGATTTAAAGTAGAAATGATGAGACAATATTAATGAGCTAATGAGTGATACCAGATCAGTTACAAATACTTTTGAATTAAATCAAGATTTTTATTGCAAAATATTTTCCAAATATATTTTTAAACTTTCTATGATACTGCTAAGGAGAACTTTCAGATATTTTTCTAACTTAAACATCACTCAGCATTTTAAGTATAGTGTCTATAAACCTCTATACCGGAATTCTATTTCAAATGTGAGATGCTTAGTATGATCATGTTGGCTAATTGATTGGAGGAATCAAAGTAGAACAATAAGCAAAGGTTTTTATATTCTTAACTTAAACTCAATGCCAAAATATGTTCTAGAGAAGCATCAACATATTTTGGTCATTGATGTACCAAACACTCATGGTCCCATGAGGTCCCTTGTGGCCTGACTATGAGATGAAAGGAAACAGATGTAAATTGTAATTACACACACATTCCCATACAGTTGATAAATTTTAGTAACATGTGTATGTACAACCAATATTTCTACTATTACTAATATTCTTGAAAACTTAATCTGTTGGAGGCATTTAAATGTCTTATGTACATGAGTACATTCTGTAGTCATAATATCACAACTATCATTGACCTCAGGATGGTCTCATTCAGTGCTCACCATAAAGCTACAATTGTTATCTCCATAAGGTAGAGGAGAAAATTAGTTGAGTTTTACTCTATCAAAATATTTAAAGCATCATCTGTAACTTAAAGTTATAAGATTGTATTTTAAAACTAGCTAGTGATCTCCATTATTTTGTAGAGACACTAGAAATTCTTATATGCTAACAAAGTTTGTTACCTTAGCATTACTTTGGGTAATGACTGTACACCTAATGAAGGACAACAAGGCTAACAGCTTGTGTTCCCCATTAAGCCAGATGAAAGCTCTGTAAGACCAACTAGAACTCATTATTACTGGGAAAGACCCTGAATTTCTTTTCAGTATTCCACTCATTTATATTTAATAATAATTTGGGGACCATGATTTCTCAGACAATAACAGAAATATCTAAAATATATCCACTTATCTTGCAAACGTTTTTAGTACCCACTGCTTATTAAGTGCTGTCCATAACACTTGAGATTTTAACAACCAATGGACACATAAATTTGAGTATCTTATTTGATCCACATATGTGAGTATATATAGAGATGAAGCTTTCACTAATTTCATAAATGCCAAAATGTACAAGAATAACTCACAATTCCTGCTTTCAAGTGGCTTACAGTTTCCATTAAACCAAATGAGAAAATAGAGCATTCTATTTTGAGAAAATAGAACATTCTGAAAATAACTTAGAGTGGCATGATCATTTTCTATATCCTTATGTCAAAAATGTAATATCTATTGATTATCTGAATGTGCTATAATATTCACTATTTAAAATTTACTTTATGTTCTTTATGTACCTCTGTTCTTTTTCTAGAACCAGTTAGCCTCCTATCTTTCAATTTACTCTTGACTAGTTCTCAAAATATTTAGTGTTCTTTTATCTAAACACTGGATAAAAACTCTGCCTACCCTTTAAAATTCAGAGAAAAGAGATTACTGACAACCTAGCTCCTCTTCCCTATTCATCCTTCAAAATCTTTTGTGTGGAAAACTGTTTTCTCTCTCTTCTAAGAAACAGGAGGAAAAAAAAGAAAAACAAATAAGTGATCTCACTGCTGAGTCGATTCAAGTCGAATCATGAGCTTCATTATTTGAATAACTTCATTACTCAAGACAAATCAGGAGTTTTTTAACCATGATACATTTTTTTTGGTTATTGTAGATGTATATATATATATAAAATACATGTGACACAATTATTTGTCTTATAGTTTGTAATGTCATCTGAAAGAAACTGTAAAATTCATTACATAGAAAATAAACGTGGTAATTAAATTCACAGTTTATTTTTGAGTTTTCATGATCCCGGTTTGTATTACATAGTAAGGCAATATATACTCCTGTTAATTCAAGTCACTTGTATATAAAATGTACATGAGAATATTTGTTTATGGATTATGAAGCATAAGTACATGAACACGAAATGTATATATAGACTTATGTTTTGAATCAATGAGGGCAGATTGGACAGGAAACATACAGATGAAAATGAGTCTTGCATTACTTCACAGTTGAAAAAGACGAGCTTCTGAAAGAATAAGTGTTAGGAATATGGTATAGTTGGAGGAGAGAGGAATATATTTTATTTATACAGTTCCTAATACCACACGAATTTTGGTTCCATGTTATATGTGAACATTCACTATATAATTTGAATATTTCTTTCCTGATAGCATGAAGACGATGAACAGACCAGTATAAATTATTTTTGTCTTTGCCTAGGTTCACTACCTTATGGTTCTGTCTGCCAACTGGGCCTATGTGAAAGATGCTTGCCGGATGCAGAAGTATGAGGACATCAAGTCGAAGGAGGAGCAGGAGCTTCATGACATCCATTCTACTCGCTCCAAAGAGCGGCTCAATGCATACACATAAATTTTTCTGTTCTTTCTACCATTTGAATGCATTGGTGTTGAATTAAGGGCCATCCAACCATCCAACCTTTGAAAAACAAAATGATAGTGCTTCTCATCAATGATATGTAGGGTGACTTGCGAATCACCTAAATGCAATTCTTTGTTGTTTAGCACTTAATTTCCTAATTTGTTAAATTGGTAGAATCAAATCTCTTCTACAAGCTCCTATCCAGTCTTCTTTTGAAATTTCTCACTCATTTGATAATTCTGTACGATCAAAAAATACTAACATTGTCAATGCAAAGATTTGTTTTATTTTTAACCACTTCCCATGTGTTATACATAACACTTTTGCATTATTTCTTATGTTTTGAGAAGAAAATAGCTTTTTATACTTTTTAGTTTTGATTTCGGTAACTAGTTTAACTACAGGTAACCTTCAAAGGGACCATTGTACATTATGAACAATAGGCAGAGATGACATCATGATGACTCTTCTTGAAATATGGAAATCTTGTCTGGAGATCAGTGGCCACATTATTATAGGCCCTGGTTAACGTTTTCAACAATCTAAGGTGCAATTTCTAAATTTCTAAGAGTAGGTTAAAAAAAGTGCTTCTTATCTTTGTTAACATTGTAATTTTTCTTGATGTACTTCCAAGGTATTTCTCTCTGATTACTCCTATTTATGTTGTGAGCATGTAGAAACAGTGATGCTAATGCATGGCTAGTTGCCTTTTTAAGATTGTGACACCAGGCTTACCTTTTAAAGTTTAGTGTAGAGACAATTTTAATGGAAATAACTACTGTGGACTATTGGAGAATGATATCTTTGTGATTTACGCTGTGGCTGGATTGGAACTTTTAATATGCTAATGTGGAAAATTAATTACCTTTATGAAGGTGGACTATTAAAAATAAGCACACTAACCCCTCCAAACTTGTTATACCTACTTTAACAGTTTTAATGGATTGCACCTCTGTAAACTATTCCTCAAATGTGTGTGATATATTTGAAAAGGCTTCCATTAATATAATAGCTTTGCTTGCAGCCTTCCAATCTACGTTGGCTTACCTGTAGTGTTTTCTCAAGTGTGGTCAGAGGCCACTATAGAATGTATTGTTTGGAAGTGTAGTGATACATTTGTGTTTTTCTTTCAAGCAAGTCATTTTAACCGAATGTTCATTCATATTCATTTATAAGAAGTACCTGTATCAAAGGAATTTTAAAGAAAAAAGCAATCAGTATTACTGGACCAAATTTGGTGTTTGTTTTAACCTTGACTCTCTTCTTTTGATTATTTCTAATGCTACAAGAATGCTGTAAAGTGTCTTTTAAAATGATGTAGCCTGACAAGACATTTTTGTCAGTGTATAAAACTAGGTAGTATTGTGCACTGATTTGACCATTGTGAAATCCTTTCTCAGTGTAAGTGCATTTCTAATAAAATTTATTGAGTGAAACGATCTTTGTACAACTACTAGTCATGCATCATCAGTAATTTTACAAGTTCTTGTAGTAGGTAGGGGGGTATTACTAGGGTTATCTGTGGCATGATTAAGCATTCTGTAGAATTAATTAATTTGGGGTTCGTTTTGCTTTTTTTTACACTTAGCTTATCTTACTGGTTCAACATTTTTCTGATATATGCAGTATTAAAGATATTCAGCAAAAGTATTAATGGGCTTCTTTAAATTCTATATTATAGTGTTTCAGTTCTGTGTCTTTACAGTTTGTGATGATTTTAAAAACTGTCCTTTAAATTTATGTAACGATGTTGACACTTTTGGCTTTTATTTCTGGTATTAGAGTTTGTATTTTCACAGAGTGCTTTGTAGCAGGCATTACAATTAATCTGTTTTGTACATAAATGTGCCAACAGCTTGATGGTGGCGTTTTTGAAATGTAGAACAAAGTGCTTGCAAAATGTAATAAATACACTTGTGTACTTTGTGTACTTATTCTTAGTTTCTGCAGTGTTCTTTTTGTTTTGTTTTGTTGATCCCTCCTTATGTGTGTGCATTCCTTTCAAATGCAATAGAGATCATCTCTTTAAGATTCTTATTTTGTTTGAAGGGGATGTAATATTTCAAAATTCAGTGAAAATTCTGTGTGTGGACATTTATGCAGGAATTTGAGCAAGTCAGGGAGAGGGTGAAGGAATAAAGACTTTGGGGGTCATTTCATTTAAAAAATAGTATTTCCCAATGTGTTAAATTTTCTTGCCTGATTTCTATTGTTCTCTGCTTTTTTTAGTGCTTCACAATCTCAGATAAAAAAAAAGGCTAATGCAATTCAGAAAGAAAAATTATTTCTTGGTTCGCTTCAAAATATCAAGGTGAGAGGAAAGAGATGAAAAATGTATTTTCTAGGCATTTTGTTTTTTGGGCTAAATTTTTTTCTAGCCAAAAACTAGAAATAATGGCAATTTAAAAATAGTTATCAATAAAATATTTTTATAAGTTTGCAAGGAATTGTATTAGTCTTTAGTTACAGCTTGCTGTGAATGGCAGCATGAAAATTTCATGGACTTCTATTAGAATCTCTGCAATAATTAAAAGTATTTCTGGATAAAATATGTCAATTATGTTTTAAAAATCACTTTTATAGTAAGAAAATTGTTCCCTAGCTAAACAGTAGTTAGATGATTCTTCTTATTCCTTCCAGTGTCTTTATATTTTTTTAGCATGGCAACAAGGTAAGAAAGAATTATACGCTGAAGGATATCAACATGAACAAGTATTTATGAATACAGTAGAATTTCTGAATACATTGCCTTATCCAAAGAAAATGTGTTTCAAGATTCCCAGTGGAAGTCTGAAATTTCAGATAATACTAAACTAAATATAAATTATGATTTTCTTATGCATGCATACCCATGATATTTAATTTGTGAGTTAGGAACAATAAAAGATTAGCAATAATAACTATTCATAGCAATATACTATATAAGCTATGTGAAAATCTCTTCCTCTCTCTCTCTCTCTCTCTCTTTCTGTCAACTATCATGGTGTGGTTAAGACCTATAGTGTGGACAAAGGTTGATTGAAGTCCCAGGAGGAACAGAGCAGAAAGGCACGAGATTGTCACACAACTTAGAAGAGCACTTTAAAAACTATTTCTGGAATTTTCCATTAATATTTTTGGATCACAGTTGACTATGAGTAATTAAAATTATGCAAAGTAAAACCATAGAAAAGGAGAGATTGCTATATATGCTTTTTTTAAAAATCTGATGATTAATATACTATTGTAATTTTTGGAAACTGGAAAGTCCATTTGTCTATGTCAAACATATCTTAAAGCAAACAATTACCATATGGGAATTACAAAGTTAATACTAAGGGAATTACTAACGTTGAGAATAAATTGTATGTAGGCCACTCTAACTTCAGGGTATGATCAATTTATTTCTTCATGTCAAAACTTATAATTAGCAGATTTTCTCAAAGAACAAGTGAATCAGACTTGTTATTTGTTTTCTTTTTGCCCAAGAAAAACCAGAAAGATACAATTTTAAAGTATGTTTCATTTAGGTAACCAGATCATTGAAATGTGCTGACTAATATGAAATTTGAATTAATCTATAATGCCTCTAAAAAGCACTCCTAAGTTTGCTTCAAGTCATTCAGAAAACACATCATTTAAAGTCAGTGGAGGTAGGTCTGTGTGAAGTTCTCCTAACTCATATGCAAACATCAGTGGAGTGAGAAAGAAAAGAACAGTGTTATTGTAAGATGTACTTTATTGGGGGTATGGATTTTTTTAAAAAGTAACAGTACAAAAAAAAAAAAAAAGAAAAACAGATTAGACTAAGAAATAATAGCAAATTAAATAATAAGTAGGCAAAAAACAATTGAAACCTTCTATTTACCATACTTAAGCAAATGCTCAGTGTCCAGGTCTGGATAAAAAGAACATCCTTTAGTCTCCTAGAGACTGAGGACAGAACAACAGCATACCAGCCTGTTTAACCACCCCACAGTGCTGCTCTGCTCAGAAAATGGGAACTTTCATTTTTACCTTTAGAGAAGTGGTGTAGGGTTAGCTTTTTTGCTTGTTTTAACAAATACTTTTGTCTCTTGAGGGCCATCCTTATGGGAATGTGGTACTCAAGATAAATCCAATTATGTATGTCAACCTCTGAACCATTTTTAAAAGGAGCAGTAATGGAAGGAATGCACTGAAAGATGGACCAGAGGCACATTTTGGGATACTGATTCAGAGTATGTGAGCATACATATTTCTTTTCTTCTCTTTTTCCTTTTTCTTCTTTACTCTCCCTTCTCTTCCTTTCTTTGTTATGTTTTTTGTGTGATATGTCCATGAAGTACTTGTGCTTTTTTCTTGGAAAATTTTATATGAATTATTGTATGTAAGTTAATATTCCCACTGGGACTGATTTACTCATTGGCATCCCTGTGCAGGCTCACACATATTATCCCCTAAAACCACATGAGGTACTTCTGTGCTTTCTACTAAATGAGCATTGGGAATTGAAAATTTTCTTTTTTTTTTTTTTTTCTTTTTTGGTCTTTTAAAAACAATTTAAAGGTTGACATTTATTAATCTTTATAAAAATGTGTTCATCTATTCATATATGTGATACATATGTATATATTATCAGTTATACTGAGAAAGAGAACAATCTAGCTTTTCAGTATATAAAGGGAGCCCAGAGTGGTGGCTTACACCTGCAACCTCAGCTAATCACAACAGTAGAAAATAGGCATCTCTCTATATCTGAGGGGTTTTGGGTCCAGGACTCCTTGTTAACACCAAAATTCACATATGCTCGTGTTCCATATATAAAATGGTTTAGTGACTGCATAAAACCTATGTGCATCCTCTCATATTTTAAATTATCTCTGGATTACTTGTAATACCTACTACAATATAAATAGTATGTAAGTAGTTGTCATTCTGTATCACTTAAGTAATGATCACAAGAAAAGGAGTCTATACATGTTCAGTAAAAAATAATTATTTTCTTAATATTTTTAAATATAGAATATAAGGTATTTTGAGGAGAAAAATGTTATGACAATAATTGATAAAGTAAGATACTGAGACTGTTGGAACTTAGGGCTGTTAATGAGAACTTTCAGAGGAAATCTTACTGACAAAGAAGCAATTAGTACTTCAAAGAATTGAGGGAGTAAGAAAATTTATTATCTAGGGAAAGAACATTCTGAGCAAATGGAACAGTAAGAAAAAAGTTTCTATCAGAAACAGCAATTGAAACAGTGTGGATGAGAAATGGAAAAGTAATTGAATGCAGTAAAGAGAAAAAAGTAATTAGTCTCTCATTTCTGTTCTTAGGGTTTTTTGTTATTTTGTTCTGTTCTTTTTTTGTTGTTCTATTATTTTTGGTATTGGGGATTGAACCCAGGGGCAATTTACCACTAGCTACATCCCAGCTCTTTTTAAAAATATTTTATTTTAAGACAGTGTCTCACTAAGTTGCACAGGGCCTCAGTAATTTGCTGAGGCTGGTCTCAAACTTGGAATCCTCCTGCCTCAGCCACCAGAGCCTCTGGAATTATAGATGCACACTAACACATCCAGATAGCCTCTCAATTTCTGAGTAGTAATTAATATAATTGGTGATTTCCTCCTCCTTGATACATACTCTTCTTTCACTGTTTTCCCATCAACTCTCTTTGCCATGCCTTTACAAATCTCCTTTGCTCGTTATTCCTTAGTAATGCAATGCTTTAGCTTTATAAGTCCTTCTCCTTACTCTCATAGTAAATAATCTAAACACATAGTGGTAAATACCATCTATCAACAAAAGCCTTCTCCCCTTTCAGGGTCTTTGCCCCTTGCCATTCTTTCTTCTTGGAATGTTTCTCCTCAAGCTATCTGTATGTTTTATCACTTTTCTCTGTGTTCAAAATGTTTTGTTTCTCTTTACACCTAATGTATAGCATGGCTCATACTTTATATCTTTCCTGTTTCATTATTTATTATTTTTTATTTTTGCATTATAATTATGTATAATAGTGGGTCTGTTCGTCAACATTTTGTCATTTAACCAAAATGCACAACAAAAACAGTTTAGAGGAGATAAAGTTTATTTGGACTCATGGTTCAAGAGATTTAGTCCCTGGTCAGCCAAGTCCATTGCTCTGGGTGCATGGTGTGGCAGAACATGGGGTGGAAAGGTGTGGTGGAGGAGTGTACTCCATTCATGGCATCCAAGAAGCAGACAGGGGAAGATGAACGCTTCCAGGGCATGCCCCTAGTGACCCACCTCCTCCAGCCATGCCTCACTTGCCTACATTGACCCAGCTAGTCAATTCAAACTAGGATGGACTGATTAGGTAGCAGCTCTCACAATCAAATAATTCCACCTTTGAATATTCCTGCATTAACACAGGAGCTTCTGGGTGACACTTTATGTCCAAATAATTCCTCCCTGGACACCCAAAGCTATGTCCATCTCATAATGTACTCAGTTCCTCTCCAAGTGTCCTATCATCTTGAGAGTTCCAGCATTGCCCCAATATTTAAGTCCAATCTCCTCTGAGGCTTGAGGCAAACTCTTGACTGGAATCCCCCGTGAAATTTAAAAGTGAGTTCCATATATCCAATATATAAAGGAACAGAGTAAACATTTCCATTCCAAAAGGTAGAAAAAGAAGCATAGAAAGAAAGGATGGGACCAAAATAAGACCAACATCCATCCTGGTAAACACCATATGGATGACTCCAAGGTCTGCTACCAGCTCTGCAATAGCTGGACATCTGAAATTACAGCTGCAGTGGCTTCTGAATGCTTGCAGCTGAACATGGTGAAACAAATTTCTAACCCAGTCCCAGAGCAAGCAGGGCACCCCCATGATCTGTTCTCAAAGGAATTTTCCTTTCTAAACCCTTGAACCTATGATGGGAGTGATCTTGAATATTTCTGATATGCCCTCAAGCCATCTTTCCTAATGCCTCTGTGCAAGTACATAGCATTTTTTTGTTGTTGTTGTTTAGTGTCTGTAATCTCCTTAACATATCTTCCTTGGCCCCAGTTTTACATGCATTTTTTTTCTGACCAAATTACAAACATTTTAAATCCTTAAGCACTGCTTTCTGCTCCTAATTGCCACAGTAAGCCTGGCTAAAAAGCTGCCAGCAAAATCCATGCCACTTGTTGAATGCTGTGCTGCCTTGAAATTTCCTGTGCCAGATTAATTAGTCCCTCATCTTTAAGTTCAATCTTAGATGATGTTTAAGAACATGGACAAAATGCAGACATATTTTTCCAAAATACAACATGAGTGGCCTCTAATCCAATAGAGTCCCTTTTCCCTAAGAAACCTCAAGAACATAGTCTTGGTTGTCTATATTCCTATTATCAATCTGGTTGTCTGAGCTTCTATTAGAATCACCAATTAAGCTCCACTTATAATAGTCTAAAACTTCTCCTGCCTGCATCTCCAAACTTTTCCGAACTCCTCCCACAAATCAGCTCCGAAGGGTGGACTTGCATAATCTAATCAACTTTGAGCCACATAGGTGAGTCCCAGCAATGACCCCTCTTCTTGGTACCAATTTCTGTGTTAGCCAGCATTTCTTCACTGTGACCAAGAACAATTCAAGGGAGGAAAATTTTATTTTGGTTCATGGTTCTAGAGATTTAGTCTCTTGTCAGCCAAGTCTATTGCTGTAGGCCCATGGTGTGGCAGAACATCATGGTGGAAAGATGTGGTGGAGAAGTGATTTTCCATTCATGGCAGCCAAGAAGCAGAGGGAGATAAAGGAAGGGGCCTCAGGGAATATGAACCTTTCAGGGGCCTGACCCTGGTGATCCACCTCCTGCAGCCATACCCCACTTACCTGAAGTTAACACCCAATCAATTAAAGTAGGTTGGACTGATTAGGTTCCAGCTTGCATAATCTAATCATTTCATCTGTGAACATTACTGCATTAACACAGGAACTTTTAGTTGTTACATATTCATACATGAACCCAATATAAGAATGTAATTTGATCAATTTCATATCCTAGTACTTTCCCCCTCCCTTGCTTCTTCCCTTCCCTTGTTTCTCTTCCTCTACTCTGTTGGTATCCCTTCTATTTTCATGAGATCCTCTCCACAATTTTTTTCTTCGTTTTTCTCTAATTTCCACATGTGAAAGTGAACATTCAACCCTTGACTTTCTGAGATTGGTTTATTTCTCTTAAGAAGATGATCTCAAATTCTATCCACTTCCTGCAAATTACATAATTTCATTCTTCTTTATGACAGAATACATTTTATTATTTATATATGCACATTTTCTCTATTTATTCGTCCACTATTGGACACTTAGGCTGACTTCATAGTTTGGCTATTATGAATTGTGCTGCTATAAATATTGGTATAGTGGCTAGGAATTAAACCACATATGATTCTTCTTTATGTTATTTTATTTTTTAAATTTGTTCTAATTAGTTATACATGACAGTAGAATGCATTTTGACACATCATCCATAAATGGAGTATAACCTCTCAATCTTCTCATTGTCCATGATGTAGATTACGTGGGTTGTGTGATTATATATGCACATAGGGTAATAATGTCTAATTCATTCTCTTATCCCTCCTACCCCCATAACTCCCCTTCTTTCACTCCCACTGTCTAATCCAAACTACCTCTCTTCTTGCCTAGTCCCACTCCTTATTTCCACTTTTTCCAGCACCATTTGTTGAAAAGGCTGTCTTTTCTTCAATGTATGTTTATGATACCTTTGTCTAGTATGAGATAACTGTATTTATGTGGACTTGTCTCTGTGTCTTTATTCTATACCATTAATTTACTTGTTTGTTTTGGTGTCAATACCGTGCTGTTTTTGTTACTATGATTCTGTAGTATGGTTTAAAGTCTGATATTGCGATGCCTCCTGCTTCATTTTTCTTGCTAAGAATTGCTTTGGCTATTCTGAGTCTCTTATTTTCCAAATGAATTTTATTTCGCCACTATTATTCAAGATCATCCTTGAAACTCTAGCCAGAGCAATTAGACAGAAGAAAGAAATTGAAGGGATACGACTAGAAAAAAAAAAAGAACTCAAACTATCCCTATTGCCAACCACATGATTCTATATTTAGGAGATTCAAAAAATTCCACCAGAAAACTTCTAGAACTAATAAATGAATTCAGCAAAGTAACAGGATATAAAATTAACACCCGTAAATCTGATATGTTCCTGTATACCCATGATGAATTCACTGAAAGAGAAATTAGGAAAACTACCCCATTCCCAATAGCCTCAAAAAAAAAATTTAGGAATCAATTTAACAAAAGAGATGAAAGACCTCTACAATGAAAACTATAAAACACTAAAGAAAGTCATTGAAGGAGACCTTATAAGCTAGATCCCCAGTGCTCTTGGATAGGCAGAATTAACATTGTCAAAAGGGATATACCACCAAAAGAGTTATATGGATTTATTAAAATCCTGCTTTATTTTTTACATAGCACTTTCTAGCATTTGACCTGCTACCTATATGGACTAATTTATTTTTCATTGTCTAGTGTCCCTCAATTAAGTCAATGAGTATTTTTAAACATGGAGATATTCCCAGGGATACTCACTCTGGGCTCTTTGCTCAGTTTGCACTCATTTCATGGCCTCCCACTGGACTCTGGCCACCCAATCTCCCTCTCTGTTCTTCCCCCTTAAAGTCTCCATTCACACTCTCTCAGATCTCTCAGTGTTAATGTATGAGTCATTAACAGGCCTCAAAGGCCTCCGTGTATCTTCTTTATTTAGCTGTCAGATATAAAGGAGAGACTCAGTAATGGTGATGCTTTCAATGAAAGATGTTGAGAGAAAAGTTTGAGGCCCATATTGCTTACTTCACTGACAAATGATGATCCCTGCTTCTTTACAACATCAGCAACATGTGATTGATCCTGTTGCTCCTTTACTCAAACTACTCTGTGGCTTGACTTTGTTCTTAGGAGAAAGATAAACTTTAATAACATACCTTATGAGTCTCTGCATGATTTTGCCCTACTAGGACTCCAGCCTGATTATCTGCTGATGATTGAAACTTTAGATGTGCTGAGATATTTTGTTCTTCAAATTCATCATTCTTTTCTAACCTTTTGACACAGATATATTTTATCTGTGATTGGATGTTCCTCTTCTCTTCTTTGTTTTCTGTGTATCTTTCAGGCAGCAGTTCAAACTGGGGTTACAGAAAAAAATTTAATTCTCCTCTTAAATCTGAGCTCAAAACTATCTGCAAGACTATTTTATAATCATAGTTAAATTATTTATTGGGAAATTGTGTTATATCTGTTTCCTTTTAATAGAAGGAAAGCTTAAAGAGGCACTATCATATTTTGCCTTCTATTCCCCAGCACCTTGTACCATATTGGCTGAGAGCATGTTTTCAGTAAATATTTGTAGAGAATATGAATTAATTAGAGATAGAAGAATTATATAAATAATCATGTAGATCAGTTTTTGGTATGGTAAGAGAATATTGGTCCGAACTTTGAAGTGTAAGAAAATAAATGTTTGCATAGGCTATGTTCAATTTAAGATTAAGGAACACTGAAAACTATCCCATTCACAATAACCTAAAAAAAAAAAAAAATCATACTCGGGAATCAGTCTAACAATAGAGGTGAGAGACCTCTACACTGAAAACTGCAGAACACTAAAGAAAGAAATTGAGGAAGACCTTAGAAGATGGAAAGACCTCCCATATTCTTGGATAGGCAGAAATAATATTGTCGAAATGGACTTACTACCAAAAGTGCTATACAGATTCAATGCAATTCCCATTAAATTTCTAATGATGTTCTTCATAGATATAGAAAAAGCAGTCATAAAATTATTTGGAAAAAATAAGAGGCTCAGAATAGCTAAAGAAATCCTTGATGAGAAAAGCAAAGCAGGAGGCATCACAATACCAGACCCTAAGTTATACTGCAGAGCTGTGGTAACAAAGCAGCATAATCCTGGCACCCAAACAGGCGTGAAGATCAATGGAACAGAATCTAAGACACAGAGACAAACCCACATAAATGCAATTTTCTCATATTAGACAATGTTGCTGAAAACATACATTGAAGACAAGATAGCCTCTTCAACAGATGGTGGTGGGGAAACTGGAAATCCATATGTAGTAGAATATAATTTAATCCCTATCCCTGATGCTGTACAATACTCAGGTCAAAGCAGATCAAAGACCTAAAAATTATATTAGAAAACTGCACATACTAGAAGAAAGTATATGCTCAACACTTCAATGTTTCAGCTCAGGAACAGACTTTATTAATAAGACTTCTAAAACACAAGAAGTAAAATCAAAAACATGAATAAATGGGCATGGCATCAAACTCAAAAGCGTCTTCACAGCAAAAGAAACAATAAAGAGAGTGAAGAGAGTCTACTGAATGGGAGAAAATCTTTGCCATCTGTAACTCAGGTCATTAATTTCCATAATGTACAAAGAATTTAACACCAAAGAAACAAATACACTAAACAGAGACTTCTCAAAAGAAGAAATATGATTGATCAACAAATATATAAAAAAAATGTTCAAAATCCCTACCAATTATAGGAATACAAATTAAAACTGTACTGATATTTCATCTGACTCCAGTCATAATGGCAATTATCAAGAATACAAGTAACATTACATGTTGGCAAGAATGTGGGGAAAGGATACACTCATACATTGTTGGTGGGACTGCAAATTGGTGCAACAACTCTGGAAAGCAGTCTGGCGATTCCTCAAAAAATGAGGAATGGGACCACAATTTGACCCAGTTGTCTCACTTCTCAGTATATATCCAAAGAATTTTAAATCAGCATACTACTGTGACATAGCCATATCAATGTTTATAGCAACACAATTCACAATAGCTAAGCTATGGAGCCAACCTAGGTGCTGTTAAACAGATGAATGTGTAAAGAAAATGTGGTATATATTCACAAAGGAATATTACTCAGCCATAAAGAAGAATGACCTGATGACATTTTCTTGTAAATGGATGGATCTGGAGACTGTCATGCTAAGTGAAATTAGCCAATCTGCAGAAGCCAAAGCTTGAATGTTTTCGCTGATATGTGGAAGCTAACCCAAAATATGGGGGACAGGGATAGAAGTTCAATGGGTTAGACAAAGGGAAGTGAAGGGAAAGGAGGAGGGATAGGAAAAGGAAAGAAGGTGGAATGAATCTGACACAACTTTCCTATGACAACATATGAATATTGAATATACCACAGTGAATCTATCTGTACATCCATAAGATACTAATTTAAAAAAAAAACTATAGTAAATGTTAAAAACATCAATAGAGGGAAAGGAGCAGTGGGTGGAGAAATGGAGAGGAAAGCACAGGAACTGGGGTGTGAATTAGTAAAGGATGTAGTCCATGATTGTATTATTATATCAAAATGTATTCTAGTCTCAGGTATAAGTATAAAGAACAAAAAAGGTAATTCCCTACATCTCATTAAACACAAAAGACTTGTTCATTTATTCAAATTATGTTTTATTCATAAATATAGTGTACTTGTTAGATTTATCATTGGTAAAAGAAAGTCTTTCACTGTTGCTTTTTATATAGGCAGTATGGATACAGATGATTTAATATAAAACAGCATACTGGGGAAAATTTAGTTTATTAAAAGAGTTTTGTATAGTAATGTGGGGGTTTATTTTCATATATTTGAACTTTTTTATTTAAGGTAACATATTCAATGACATACACAGGTGATAATAAATACTGTATGATTTTCTCAAACTGATTACAGGAAGAACCAAAACCATTACCAGTATCTCAGAAGCCCCTTTGCACTCCTTCCCACATTAACTCTCAAGGTGGCCAGTATCCTGAACTCTATACCATCCTTAGGCTGAAGAAATGGAATCATATTTTCTCTTTTGTCTGTCTTTATTTTTATGAGACTCTTCACACTGTTGCAAAAATTTGTGCATTATTTTCTTCATTAACATGCAGACTCCCATTGTGCAACAATTATGCTTTTTTTTTCTGAGGTTACTGATCATGTCACTTCATCCCTGTTATTGTTTGGATCTAGTAATATCCGCCCCCCCCCCCAAAGCTCGTATTTTGGAAGCATGGTCCCCAATAAAGCAAGGTGCAGAGGTGGAGCGTTGAGGCAATGATGAGATCTTTAACCCCATCAGTGAATTAATCCATTTGATAGATTAATAATTTAACTGGATTACTGAGAGGTAACTGTAGGTAGGTGGTAGATGGTTTGAGAAAGCAAGTCACTGGGGGCATGCCCTTGGGGATTATATTTTGTCCATTGTTTCTCTCTTTCTCTTTCTCTGCTTCCTAGCTGCTATGAGCTGAGAAGTTTTCCTCTCTCAGGCCCTTCCACCATGATGTCATGCCTTACCTCAGGTTCAAAGAAACAAGACCTCTGAAATTGTGAGTTTGGAATAAAGTTTTCCTGCTGTAAGTTGTTCTTGTTAGGTACCATGGTCACAGTGCTGAAAAGCTGACTAACCTAATCTACAAGATGGGAATGATAACAGTACCAACCTCGCAGGATTTTTGTGAGGAGCAAATTTTTACACACACACACACACACACACACACACACACACACACATATACATATATATATATATACACACATGTATATATAAATATATATATATATATCTATACTCACACACACACATAAAAATACATCATCTATTGATTGATCCATCTACTTAAATTAGCATTTAGGCACAGCATGTTTTAGCTGACAAACATGATTTCAAGATTTATGTTAGTTAGCATGCATGCATTCATTCATTTGGGTACCAGGGATTGAACTCAGGGGCACTTGATGACTGAGCCACATCCCCAGCCCTGTTTTGTATTTATTTAGAGACAGGGTCTCACTGAGTTGCTTAGCACCTTGCCTTTGCTGAGAATGGCTTTGATCTCATGGTCCTCCTGCCTCAGCCTCCTGAGTGGGATTATAGATGTGTGCCATCACACTCAGCTCATAAAATATTTATATAGCATTTTCTATGTATAATGTACTGTTTTAGTGACTTGGACTTATCACTATAGAAAAGAGACTAAGATTCTGTCCCTTTTTAAATTAAATTTAACCTGGACACAGGTTGATGTGCTCATTTAGGCAGGAGGTGACATGAGTTGTGATCAGTGCAATAATGATAGTCAAAATGTGAAGTGGCCACGTTTTGGATATATTGCTAAGGCAGAGCCAGGATTTCCTGAAAAATTGTAAAGAATCTGAAAGAGAAAAAGGAAGAGGCAAAGTTGATTTCAAATTCTCTTGAAATGTAAAAGAGATGTTTCTCAAATTAGGTGCTAAAATCTGCCAAAGAAATAGCTGTGGCAGGGCGGAGCTGTGGCTCAGTGGTACAGCATTTGTCTAGCATGTGAGGCACTGGGTTCAATTCTCAGCATCACATAAAAATAAATGCCTAAAATAAAGTTCTACCAATAGCTAAAAATATTTTTAAAAATAAATAGTTGTGGTAAGGAAAATTAAGATGTTAATATTGGACCTACATTTAAGATGCCTATTAAATCACTAAGTGAAATTTATTAATAGATAGTTGTATACAAAATCAGGCAAGTTTGGACTGGAGGTAAAAAAAAAATAATAATTGTTACTGATATCTGGGAAGTATTTGAAACACTGAGACTGAATGACATTCCTAGAGAAATGAGAGTAAGAAAAGTAGATCAAAGATTGAGTCTTGAGTACTTCAACATTAAAAGAGTAGGGAGAAACTCCCGCTTGAGTAAAATAGTGTAAACACACTCCGTGAAGTCCCACCTGTTAGCCAGGTGCAGTGGCGCGTGCCTGTAATCCCAGAAACTCCTGAGGCTGAGGCAGGAGAATCGCAGCCTCAGCAGCTTAGTGAGAACCTGTCTCAAAATAAAAATTAAAAGGGCGGGGGAGGTAGCTCAGTGGTAAAGTGCCCCTGGGTTCAATCCCCAGCACTATTGAATGTAGCTCTTTAAATCTGGAGGGAACTCAAGAACAACTAATGTAAATTGGAAAGAATTTGAAATGCTCCTAAAGAAACGGTGGGTTTGCCCTTCTTTTTCCATCTATCATCTGTGACCTCAACTAAGTAAAGTCCAAAATCTGTAAGTGGACGTTATCACGGAAAGGGAGAAGGCACGAGGAGAAGTCCTTTAATGCTAGCTAGCTTGACGGGGTTGAGTCTTCTGCTCCTCAGAGAGACTGGGGGAAATACCCTGTGTAGGTTTTCCTCTGTTGTCTCATGCTCGCTCCCTGGCACTCCTGTAATAACGGCGGTGGCAGTGACAGCAGTGACAAGCGCCTCATTTACTCAGAAGGCAGGAGTTGCCATCTCTATGGCATAGAAGAGGTTTCTATGGCCCCCTGCTGCTTGGCACAGGTACCAGTGCCTTGATCTTAGACTTTTCAGTTTCCATACCCATGAGAAATAAATTTATATTGTTTATAACTCTGTTATATTTTTATAGCAGCACAGGTTGACAGTTATAATTATTTAAAGATTATAGAGTCATAAACACTCTTTGTCCTCAGAGAATGTATATTAAATTAGATTATCATTTTCTTCATAAAATATTACCCTGTTAAATTACAGCCTATTTTTTTTTTTCTGATGAGTGTCTCAGGAATAATTTGCATCCAGATAACAATACATTTCATGATTAAATTCTATATTTATGGCTACTAATAAGCCAGATTTCACGTGTACTTCTTATGCCATGATGTTCCCTTATAAATTCAGTTGCCACAATTCTCAAAAGCATTTTATATATATATCTAAGGATCCAAACAGGAATAAAATAAAAATCAATTGTGAGCCAGGTTTTATATTATTACTAGGGCCTAAAATATCAGAGATGTTTTATAACATCCAGGCAACTAGATTTACATTTGACATATATGCATGTAGCTCCCTCTAAAAATAGAAAATGCACAGATTTTTATTAAGAAAGAAATTTTTAAAATAAGCCTAAAATTTATATGGTAAAGAAAGTGAACAAAACAAAATATAATTTATGCAGTTGTGCATGCTAATAGAGTCATCCCCAAATCCACGTTCTAGAGCACTAGTCATGTTTCACAGAGGCAATAGCCACTGAACTTCAAGGAGTAAAGTTAGAAGGGGATGCAATCAAGAGGACAGCCACCTCTTACCAAGAATAATACTTAAGTTCTCATCACTCACACCCTTAATGGCTGTTGAAGCTCTTATACTCCAACCACTCAATCCATTCACTTGATTTCCCTCCTGGTTTTCTCACATGTTTTCCTCTGCCTTCCTTTCATTGTCAGGAAGGGAAATGCCTGAAAAGCAAAGGAGTATGAGCTAGCATTAGCACGACAAAGGGAGAACTACAACCTCTGTAATAAATGCTGAGATTAATTCAAGAGAGAATGAAGGAAACAATCACACTTTCATAGATGTTCTAATAAACAAATCTATTCAGACATATTGATTTATTCAATATACAAGGACTGATAACTTTTTTAAAATGGAAGTAACTTCCTAAACACAATGAGAAATAGAAGTAAACAAAACCTAGTCCTGCACTAGAAAAACAAAGAATTTACTGGGGAAAATGATCTGTGTATCAGTATAGTTAAAATGTGGCAGAAAAGGTGCCAGAGAGAGTGTCACAGTTTCAGGGTTAGGGTTAGGATTAAAAGGGGAGAAATGACTTCCAACATTGAACTGAATTTAATGAGTAGAATGTAGAGTCAGGAGTCTACATAAGCAGAAGGCAAGTGTAATATAAAAGAGATATTGGGGATAGTCGGTCAGTTTTCAAAAATTGTTTTAGTTTATTATAATAGATGTCACATAATATAGTTAGACACCTAATGGGAAATAGCTCAAAGTATTTTTATGCCACATTTAGAAAATCTACTTTCAAATAGGGAAAGGGAAATCATGTACATTCTCAAATAATATCCAAAATATTAAAACAAATAAGAGGAACTACTGCTAAAATATCATTTAGAGTAAATTGAATAAAAATGGATCTGAAACCTTAATTAAATTAGAACATATTGAACTGGTTCAGGAATGAGTCACTGGAAATCTGAACCAAAGACAAATAATAAGGATGGAAAAGTAACTAATTCCAGTGTAATTCAAATGTGAAAAAAAGTACATAGAGTCTGGTGACATGTTGAATGTTACAGGGAAAAAAAGGAGAAATCAAAGATTCTTCTTTGATTTGTGTAAGGAATTCCACAGAAACCACAGGCCAGACACGGGAAATCACATAAGGGAGTTTATTAAGCAAACAGAGTGTCTCCCTGCAGAGTAAGAGAGAAAATGAGAGGAAAAGACAGAGAATGAGAAAGGGCATGTGCTAGAGAGAGTGTGAAAGCCAGGAAGATAGAGAAAGTGAGGAGGAGAGACAGAAGGATGAGAAAAGATGGCAGGGTAGCTACAGTAAAGCAGTTGAATTGCGCTGGGCTAACAGGGGACCAATAATGGGGAAGGATACTTGCAAGCTGACTGATGAACCAATAGCTAGCTAGGATGTTCACAGACTGACAGTAGTTTGGAGGCAGGGAAAATGGCCTCACTGGAATGGTTGAGGGGAGCAGCTTTGTACATTACAATTTGATTAGTGTCTGAATGTAAGGCTAAGTCTGTCGTTAAGAAAGGGAAGAGGAAAGCAGATATTTGAGGAGGAAAAAAAATGTGATTTTAAATTTAGTAATGCTCAATCAAGGTAATTCTGGAATAACCAGGTGAAAATATTTAACAAGAAATTACAAATAAGGACCCAAACCTTAGAAAATGGCACTAGAGATTTTTAGAAAACTATAAATACCCATAAAAGCTATTTATTATTAAAATCACTAATTTTAAGTGTGCATAGTGTTTGAAAGATTTGGAATGGGGCACATATTTTCATATTTATAGTGAACATGTTTTGGCCCAACTTTTGATTGGTGCTTTATTTTTAAAGAAAATTTATATTAACCAAAATATAGAATAGGAAGACCAAAAAAGTATCTCTAAAGAAATCACATACTAAAAAGAGTTCTGCTGAGCATATTTCATATATAAGACATATTTTTAAAATGTTTTTTGGGGATTTTTTTGGTATTTTTTGGTATTGGACATAAATAAGTTACCTAAGCAGCCACTTGTGTATGATCTTAGTGTGGACAGAAGGGGTTTTGAGGCTGGGCCTTTGTTACCAAAATCCATTTTCTACATCCTCCACAATATAGCTAATACAATGAAATTTAAATGTTAAATGTCAGTACCTTGCAAATCAAGTACATGATACTGATTCATGAATTTCTGATTGAGGAAGTTATAAATGTAAAATAGCACTTACTCCATTGTACAAAATAACAAATGTGTATTCATTAAGGTAAAAGAACGCTCATGTTTAAGACGTAATGAAAGAACATAAGAGCACAAGTAATGTAGGAATGTACAGAACTAAAATGTAGTGGAGATCCAGGCTTATTATAAAAGTAATTTCCCTAAAGTCATATCAAATTTTTATTCATAAAAGAAAATGCTGTTTAAGAGATGTTTGTGGCTAAATGTAGATTAGAGAGAAAGCGGAACATCATGACACCTTGAAATGTTATAAGCAAGACCTGAAGCAGTAGTCTAGACCTTTGTTGGCTTAACCTGGAAAGTGACACCACAGAAAATGGGGTGTTCTGTGGTTTAAAATCTCCAAATAAATGTAAACTCATCCATTCGTGGTTAATACTTATTGTTTTAGTCAGTTTTTTTGCTGCTGTGACTAAATGACCAACCAGCACAACTGCAATGGAAGAAAGGTTTATTTGAGGGCTCATGGTTTCCGAGGTCTCAGTCCATAGAAAGCTGGCTCCATTCCTCAGGGCTCAAGGTGAGGCAGAACATCATGGTAGGAGAGGGTGGTGGAGGGAAGCAGTGCACATCACGGTGATCAGGAAGCAGAGAGAGAGACTCCACTCTCCAGATACAAAATATATAAGCCATAGCCACACCACCAATGTACCACTTCCTCCAGCCTCACTCCACCTACCTCCAGTTACCACTCAGTTAATCCCATTTGGAATTGATTCACTGATTAGGTTAAGATTCTCACAACCCAATCATTTCTCCTCTGAACCTTCTTGCATTGTTTAACATGTGAGCTTTTTGGGGATACCTCACATCCAAGTCATAACACCTATTATGTATTGTAATAGTACAATAAAGTCAAAAGTATAACCCTGCTTTGTCAACCATCACAAAAACAAATAAACAAAACATAAAACAAACAAAAACCCAACAAAATAAAACTGAACAAAAATTTTGCTATTGAGTAAAAAATGACCAAACTTGTATTTACTAATATTCAATCAGTGGTAAATCACAAATCTGGAATTCTTGTCCAAAATCAACATTTTTCTTAAATTAGAGTTTCCTGTATTTGTTATAATAACAAGATGATTTATTTTATTAGGGAGGTAGAACTCTATAATTTTAAAAGACTATTACACAAGTAGTTAAGCCAAATCTTCCACAAAACAATATATCTAAAATTAGGGAAGGTGAGGTTTTGCTAAAGCCCATGGGCCTCAGTTTTCTTATCTGCAAAGTAGAAGAATTAGAACAGACATAAGAACCCTTACATCTATGAGTGATTTTAAATTTAGGAATATGCTAATAAAACATCCAGTTTAGAAATGATTAGTACCATCAAATCAGTTCAGAGCTTTATTTGATTTTTAATAAATACTGCTTTCTATTAAAGGTAGAAAAAAGAAATCAAAAGGCCTAAGATTTTGAGAAAAATGCTTAGTAAATGAAGTGAAAAACAGATTGAAAGCCATTTGATTGACTTTTAATATGTGGTCAAAAACTATTAAACTTCAAGATTAAACTATAGGATTAAAAAACAGATTTATTCAAATAATTTAATATGACATTCCAAAAAATAATTTCTGTGACTTAGCTGAGTTAAAATATTGGCATATACCAATGCAAGATGGGATTTAAGAATCAGAAAAGTCTCGGATGTTATGCGGCTTTTTCATTGCTGTGACCAAAGACCAGACAAGAACAACCTAAAGGAGGAAAAGGGTTTGTTAGGCTCATGTTTCAGAGGTCTCAGTCCATAGATGGCTTACTCCATTGCTGTGTGAGCAAAGGTGAGACTGAACATCATAGAGAAAGGGCTTGGTGGAGAAAGGCTGCTTAGGACATGGTAAACAGGAAGCAGAGAGAACTCTGCTCACAGGGACAAAATATAAACCCCAAAGGCATACCCCTAGTGGCCTGCTTCCTCTAGCCACAACCTCCCTGGCTACCATTACCATGAGTTAATCCATATCAGTTGATTAATACACCGATTATGCTACAACTCTCATAATCTAATCATTTACCTCTGAAAATTCTTGCATTATCCCAAACATGAGCTTTTGGGGGACACCTCATATCTAAACCATAATATGCTGCAATTTCACCAGTATCTAACCTTGTTTCAGTGGCTTGCATCCAAAGTGTCCTTGGTCACTGCATTTGAATCACTTCAAAATGATCATCTGGGTGCCAATAACTTGCAACTTAGTTCAGGACTCTCCCATGAATTCCAGTTTCCTGTATTTATTATCAAAACCATGAGTTGTAGCCAGAAGATGTTTAATAATAACATGTTTCAGTTGAACTGTTGATCCAAACTCCACCATCAGTACCCTGTCACCAACACACGTGCACACACACACACACAAACACACACACACATACACACACAATCTTCTTCTCTCTCTTTCCCCATTTTCTTGGCTGTATGGTACCTCTTTCTTTATTATTTCAAGTCTCCTAGCAGCCATAATACACCTGTTAGAAAAAAAGGAAAATTCATGACAACCCTGCTTGTGACCTATGATGTCATTTTGCTGAGAATCACCACTAACGAACCAAACATTACAATATGATATACGGCCTTGCAACATCTGGCTCCCTTTAAAACCTTGCAGAATTTGTATCTTACTAATCTCATCTCTTCTCAATCTGTGGCTGTCAAACATGCCTGACAGGCTCCTGAGGCCTTTCCACTTGCTGTTCCCATTGTCTAAAGTGATCTTTGCCCCCAGGTCTGCATCAGTTACTTCTCCATCACATTGATATCGGTGTGTCCAGGCCCTTGCTGACCATACCATCTACCATACCATTTACCAATACTCAGTATTCGATCCCCTGATTTTTCTTCATAGCACTGTCACTATCTGACATACTTAATAACTTTGCTTAGTCAGTAAACATCAGTAGGGTAGAGAATGGTGCCTTTTATTTGTTATATATTTTTTACTACTATTCCCCATGAGTAGACTAATGCCTGGGACATGGAAGGTGCTCAGCAGATGTTTACTCGGACAGAAAAATGCCCACAAAGTTGTCCACATCTTAAACCACAAACCTAAGCAAATGACAAAAGGACTTTGCAGATATGATTACTTTCATGGTTTTGAGACAGATAAGAGTACACTGCATTGTCCAGCAGGGCCCAAAGTAATCACATTGAGGGGTCATTATGGGAGAAGCAGAAGGTTCAGAGTCAGAGGAGTAAGATGCAGCTGCAGTAGCACAGAGTTTGGGAGAATTGCAAACTTGCAGGACTTTTGAAGAGGAGAAATGTGTCAAAAGCCTAAGAAAGCTAGTGGATTCTGGAGGCTGGAAAAGAAGAAGGAATAGGCTCTTCCTTAGAATTTTGAGGGACAATGTGACCTTTTATTTCAGCCCAGTGAAATTCACTTAGAACTCCTGACCTCTAAAACTGTAAAATAGCATATTTGTGCTGTATGTCACTAAATTTGTAATAATTTGTTACATAGCAATAGGAACTTAATGCAATTACATATTTTGATATTTTAACTAAGAAAGGTCTAGAAGTATACATTTTTCTGAAAATTATGGAATTTGTAGATAATTAGTTTTACATGAATTTATATGTGCACATAATCCAAATAATTGCCAGTTTTTCCTGACTCAAGTATCCATAGAAGTTTTATAAAATTTTTTGTTGTAGATATAAAAATACTAATAATTTTATCCATCTACTTAGAATTACCTGATTAAGAAGAAAATTTAGGTATTTAATTTATAGAAATTTTGAAATTTGAAGACCAAAAGAAAACATCTTTATTTTTATTTGGAAATACAACTACTCAGCTAAGCACAATAGTATGTGAATCAGAAAAGTCACTAGATTACAAAATTTTCTCACCTTCCTTTAATCATTCAATTTATTTTACTTTCATATAGTATTTAGTTGATATTTAGTATGCTGAGTTACATTATATTTTTTCCTAAACATTACCTAAGATTTTTATCTGCATTTCTGTTACAAATAAACCTGTGATATTACTAATTTTAGGATTAACTGTATTTTTGTTTCTTCATAGATTGATAACACTTCACGTAACAATTGTGTTGACTATGCTACTTAACAGCAGTTCAAAGCCGGGTAAGTCAATTGTCTCTCTGTCTTAGTTTTTTCACGTGCAGAATTGGACCACCTCTAAGAACTCTTCTGAGATCAAAACATTTTCTATAAGTGAAGTATAAAACATAACCTTATTATAAATACCTACAAATTATCAGTGATTATTATTTCTAATATTAAAGTTCATATGTTTCCATTCTTCTCTAGGTGACATTAACCTAAGAACATACCATACTTGAATCTAAAACCAAAATCAATTTTAATTTTCACATTTTATTTCATTTTCTGCATTTTTCTTCATTATTGATTCCAGAGGTATAAAACTTATTAATCATTGTCTTTACTCATTAGTGAATTCCAAGTATGGATTTTAAAAGTGGTTTTTAAATTTTAAAAATTATTTATTTTTAAAAAATTTTGTTTTAAAAAATAATAAATATTCTGCATTGGTGCATATTAATCTATTAATTTCCAAGTGTTCAATTCTGCTGGTGTTTTAGCAAAATTGAAAGATGGATTAAAATAGGCTGGAAGTAATAATCTAGAGTTTATATATTATTATGTTAATATAAATTAAAAATAAAGCAAAACTGGGCCAAACCGCATTGGGCTAGCCTAGCTATCTACTTTGCGTCCTTCTTTCCCTACTTCCACAAAGAGTTGATAACTGTATTAAGACTTTGCTACTCCAAATACAGTTACTTCTTAGGGAAGAGGAGGAAACACAAATGGAAGACAGGACAAACTGCTACTATAACTGTCTGTCATTCACAAGATAAAGGACCATTAGTAAAATGCTGACCCAGGAGCAGAACACAAAGAGGAAGAAACAAATCCCCTCCCATCACCCTCTTCCATTATCTTTTTAGCATGCCTTGGTAGCAAAAAACACTCCTACAAAGACAAGTATCATTGGCAGAGTACTGGTACTGTAACATAAAATATATAAAGGTATAGCCTTAGAGCTTGACACAATAGTTCATTCATTATACCACTGTTTTATAAAAATTAAAGCCTATATTAGAAGATTGAAATTGTGAATACCTACAATAATTTCTAATACCCCTTTATTATTACATCTAAAACTGGCATGCAATCAGTTGGACATGTAGAGAAGGATTCTTTGGGTTTTAAGGTCCAAATGAAATATAATTTGTTATTTTATTAGGAATCTAGCTAGCAAAAAGGCAAAGGAATGAATTTTTTATGATAATTCAAATGACCTACCAAAATTGATGTGTAGCTTGAAATAATCTTGAGAAAATAAATCCAGTTACCTATATGCTTAAAATTTTAATTGGACTGTTATGTCATTCTCAGAATTCATCCTCCTTCTCTTCTTTTATTTTTAATTTTTATTGCCCTTTAAAAATACCTAAGCACAATTTGAGTATTCTATTTGTTTAGTAGAGGGGACCACAGTGGTGTCTTGCCCAGGTTTCCTAATTGAGAATGGTTCAACCATTACACAGTTGACTATATTCACACTTACAAGCTGACATGATGGTAGGCTGCGTCAAGTTCTCATGGAAGGACCATTCCCTTGAGATCTCTCCTTGGGTGAAGTTGAGTAAGCATCCTATACTGTCGAATTTTGCAATCCTGTATGACATTTCTCAATGCACTGTATACCCAGACAGACTGCAGCAAATGACTGACTGGTCTAGGGGTACTTATTAGAGGTACTAATTCTTGTCTCAACATTAGAATTACTAAATGGTAAAAGGAATACTGTAGAAGGATCTGTGTGATTGAGCTCAAGCTACCTTCCAGTAAAAAACACAGATCTTACCCTTTAGCTGTCCCACTTCCTTTCTTTCATAACAATTTTTTTTTTTTCAGATTTTCATCTCAGTAAAGCACTTGAAGGACAATTCTCATCTCAAGTTCTGATTCTAGGGAGCCAGATTGATGACATTAGGGTATAAGAAATGTGATACTGTAGCATTTTCTCCAAAACCCCTATTTTGAGAAGTTATTGACAACCTATGTGGCCTGGAAGTTTCTATTACTCAATTGAGACTCTTTTTCCAGCTTAGTCAGAAGTTAAATGATTTAGAATTGGAAATGAAATAGCTTATGGAATTTACCATGAAAATTGCAATCTTAGTGTCTGTTACACTTTAAACATTTTATCCTTCTCCTGAGCCTTGTAATTATATATACCAAGACTCTCACCCTAAACTAGACATTGCCAAAACCTGATAAAATTAAAACATGGTTTAAACAAGAATTCTATCAGATCATACATAAATAAGTGTTATTAGCCAGGACTATAATAAATGAAAAGTGTTTATCATAAATAATAAGATAGAAAGTCACCAAAATAGCCAAAAATACAAAACAATTACTCCAATTTTTAAAAAAGCACATCACAGTACATATTTATCCATTTGAGATGGAAGTATTTAGCTGAGAAGATACAGAGTATTAAAAGGATGCATTGTCATTTTGTGTGTTTGGAAGAGGCCAATATCATTACATCTGAGTCAAAGGACTTCAGATATGTGAATTCAAATTCAATTGCAGTAGAAAATAAAATTATATTCGTATTTGATTATATCAGTATTTGATGTATTTTTAACTGCTATCAAACTCCTTGGTGAAATTATTCTAAAGAATGACTCAATTACACATTTTCATAATAAATAATAAGCTAGAGATCACACTGGATGAATTGTCATCTATGAGACGTGAACACACCTCAAAAACTCAAACTAAATTCCAGAAATCATCATCAAAGACTTTTGAAGAAAATTTATATGAAATCAAACACCCTGCATCTCAAATGTTGCCAATTGAAACTCATTTCATACAAATGTGTAAATTTAATATAAAAGGTTGGGAAATATTTTTCTTATTGTACTTTATTTATTTTAAGTGACAAAATTAATATACTTATGATAAAAAATATTTATCTGAAACATTATGAAACTCAAATGTAACATACATTCACCAACATCTGCTGAGTCCTTCCATTCTAACTCCTGGTAACTAGCAATATACTATCTCTTTCTACAAGCTCATCTTTTGTAGAATACAAATATAAGTTGAGATCATTTGTTGTTCTGAGCCTGGCTCCTTTAATTAAGCACGATGGCCTCCAGGTTCATCCGTACTATCCAAATGATAGAATAGTCTTTTCTTAAAACAAATGATTACTATTTCTTTGAAAGCGTGTTTATATATATTACAATTTCTTCATACTTTCTTCTGTGGATGGATGTTTAGGTACATTCCATATTATGTCTATTGTGAATTATGCTACAACAAACATGAGAGTGCAGGTATTTCTTTGACATCCTGATTTCATTTTCTTTCAGTATATGCTCAGAAAAGAGATTAACAGATTCACATGGTAGTTCTACTTTTAATTTTTTGAGGAACCTCCACTCTATTTTCCATGGCTGTCATAATTGCATTCCCTCCAACAGTGCTTTTTTCTACATCCTTACCAACAGTGATATTTTATCTTTTCAATAAATATATATTCTAACTGGTAGAGGTGATATCTCAATATGCTTTGAATTTACATTTCACAGATTTTGAGAGATACTGAACATGTTTTCATAGACCTATTGATCATTTGTATATCTATGGAAAAGCATCTACTCAGTCTCTTCCTCATTTTTAATCTCATTCTTTTCTATTGAGATTAGTTACTTAAATATTTTGGATATTAAACCCTTATCAAATGTATCCTTTGCAAATATCTTCTTCCATTCTATAGGTTTTCTATTAAATGTGTGGTTTTTTATTTCCCCCTGGGCTGGCAGAAATCTTTCCACTTAATATAATCATATTTGTCTATTTTTGCTTTTGTAGTCATATCTAAAAAATAATTTCTCAGACCGTGTTTGTCATGTTTTCTTCTAGTAGATTTACAATCTCAGATTTTATGTTTAAATCTTTAATCCATTTTGAGTTGACTAATTTTTTTCATTTGTCAGTGCTGGGAATTGAACTCAGGGCCTTGCACATGCTAAGCAAGCACTCTTATCAGTGAGTTACACATCTTTCCTCTGGGTTGATTTTTATATAATGTGGGGATTAGGGTCTAATTTCATATGGATATTGAGTTTTCCCAGCCTATTTATTAAAGGACTATACTTTCCCTATTGTGTACACCTGGCACTTTTGTTAAAAATCATTTGACTATATATGAGTGGATTTCCTTTTGGTTCTCTCTTCTGTGTTTTTTTATAAGCCAGGAGTGTGTTCTAATTCCTCTGGATAATTTATTACTTAGACTTCTCATCTTAAATTCTGATAATGTGATGCCTATAGCATTGTTCTTTACTCAAGATTGTTTGGCTATTCCAGGTTTTTTGTGGTTCAATACAAATTTTAAGGTTTTTTTCCTATTTTCATGAAAATGTCATTGTAATTTTGATATACATTGACTCTGCAGAGTGCTTGGGAAGGCATAAATATTTTAACAATATTAATTTTTCTATTCCATGAATATAGGCTATCTTCCCACTTATTTGCATCTTTTATCAATGATTTATAATTTCAATGTACAAATCTTTCAGCTTCTTGGTTAAAGTTATTCAAAAGAAGTTTTTAAATTACTTTAGCAATTATAAATGGAATTGTTTTCTTGGTCTTTCTTCAGACAGTTCATTATTAGTGTATGAAAATGCTATGAATTTTTGTACCTTGATTTTGTATCTTGGCAATTGTTTCTAAAAATAATTTATCATCCTCAGGGCATGTGTGTGTGTGTGTGTGTGTGTGTGTGTGTGTGTGTGTGTAGTCTTAGTGTTTCCTATATATAAGATTATATTATCTGCAAAGGAAGATTATTTTGCTTCATCATTTCCAATTTGGATGGAATTGATGAAATATTTCTTTTTTCTTGTCTAAAAGTGCTGACTAGAACATCTAGGTACTAGGTTTAATAAAAGTGGAGAAAGCAGGAATCTTTTTCTTTTATCTCATATCCTAGAGAAAAAGCCTTCAATTTCTTACCACTGATTTTTGACTGTTTGATTATAGTATGTCTTGATGTATTATGGTTTGAACTGAATTTTAATGGAGATCTTTGACCTACCTGTGTCTAAATATTTATCTCTCCAGAGATTGGGGAAGTTCTCAGCAATTATTTCTTTAAGCAAACTTTCTGTGCCTTTCTCTTTTTATTCTTTTACTTCTAATATGAGAAAGTTAGATCTTTTGATGCTATCCCATAGATCCTGAGGCATTCTGCATTCCTTTACATTGTTTTTGTTTGTTGTTTTAAGCCTGTATGTTATTTGAAAAAAATAATGTCTTTAAGTTCATAGATCTTTCTTCTGCTTGATCACTCCACAGTTCATATTCCCTATTATATTTTTCATTTCACTCCTAGTATTCCTCAACTGCAGAATTTTTTTTGTATGACTTCAATGTCTATTAGAATTATTACTCTGTCATTTATAGTTTTCTCAATTTTAGTTACTTCTTTCTCTGTATTCACTTGAATTTTTTGAACTTCTTTAAATGTTAATTTGAATTCTTTTTCAGGTGGTTTGTAGATCTCTAGTTCTGTGGGGTCAGATACTAGGAAATTGCAGTATTTATTTATTTATTTATTTATTTATTTATATTTATTTGTTTTGCAATGCAGCCACAGAGACAGAGGCTGAAGTGTGCGCACTTACAAAGCAGTTGAGGCTCAGGAGTCAGGCAAATGTGTGAGATTGGAGGACACACTGACTCAAAGCAATACAACAGTGTTTGGTTCTTAAGTGGGGTTATATATGCAGCCCTTCCTGTCTGGGATCTTGCAGGAATGACAAAAGATGACAAGTGGTAAAAGATGACAGGGCTCTCGGTGGAATAGGCGTTTGAAGCCAATGTTGGTTTCAACATTGCAACAACCAAGTTATTTCCAAAATGAATGTTTCCACAGCAGTAAGCTAGAGGGCATTTTAATGGAAATGGAGAAGAGGGAATACAATGAGCCATGAAAATCTGGGGGACATTTTATTCAACACATTTCAGGTTCATGCATGAATAGACATAAGTATTAGACTAATATAATCAGATAAAAGTAACAGGAAGTTACTAAATAGCAGACCATCACTTGTATTAAATATTACCTAGGATTATGCTCATTACAGAGTAGTTATTGAATAGATGATGATTAAGTACCTATCATTTAAGAATATTCATAAAACAAGTGAATAAAAATTGAAAAGAAAATGTTTGGTATTGAGTTGTTTGTTCAGAAGATTTGGGAAAGTCATCTTACCTGTCAGAGTGCAATTAATCAGGGGATAATTCACTTATCACATGTGGTGTCCTTGTGTTCATAATATATTTCATTATTACTGACCAGAAAGAGAAAATAGTTTAAATGCTATTTGTGCATGAGTATTTTTGTGAAGAAAGGAAAGAATAGCTTTACTAACATGGAAATTCAGATTAGTCTTTCATGTTTGGCACAATCACTCTGTAAAACATTATGTTACATATATGAAATGAGAAATTTTGGAAACGATGTGATTCATTCCTAAAGAATTTACATATAGAAGTTTATGTAAGTAATTAATTGAATGTTCACTGTAGGGGGAGCTCATAGTGTGACAGGAATGTAACCTAGGACCTGATTTTCTAGACTCACTACCTAATTTCCATACACAGCAGTGTTTCCCTGTGTAGCTGAGACCGTGTGAGGATTAACAGTTAGTGCACAAGTCATGCTGACACAGGGCAGAGTACAGGTCAGTGCTGTGGATGGTTCTTGCTGTTCTCACCAGTCTCAGCACCATCCTAGGTAAAACCCTGAGCATAGGAGCACAAAGCCATGGTATTAGAAGCAGAATGAGTCTACTAACATGTTTCCATCATTCCTTTTTAAAAATAATGATTTGAAGAGTTTTTGTATTTGTGTTTTTTCCCTGGTGGAGCTAGACGGTGTGGATGCAGAAAAGTTCATGGAGGGGGAAGAGCTGTGCGTGGCTTTGAGAGAACATACTTTGCAGAAGGAGTTCTCATTGACCATCCACGGAGTCCGGTGGAGGAAGCCTCTGGGTAAAGGGAGGAGCGAAGCACAAAGTAGTGGGTCGGGAGGGTAGCGGGGTGAGGGGAAGGCCAACGGCCGCTCAGAGACCAGCACTGCGCTGCCTGGGGCTGGATTCCCATGCATCCTGCCTCCTGCTCCTTCACTCCATCCAGACCAAGTAGGTAAGAACTTAGTGTTTCTAAGTAGGAAATATGAGAGGGAAAATGCCCTTATAAGCAGCTCTGTTGACTGAAGCATCGAGTTTCTGTTTCAGAGAGGAGAGAATGGAGAAAAGTTGACCAATAAAGATGATAACAGAATAATCAATAAGCCAGGTACAAGCTCCTTAGCTTTCTGATTGTTGTTAAAGCAACTGTGGCTGGGCAGGCTGAAAAGGAAGAACTTGGATACCGGTGACCTTTCTGATTTGAACCTGATTGATATTTACAACCAATCATTCTTTTCACAATGAAGGAAAGGGGAATAGAATTGATCTGGGTTCTTTTAAACGAATGCAATTGTAAGAAAGTTCAATTTGCATTTCATGTCAAATTTTGAGGGTTGTTCTAGTATGTGTTCATTTCTACATCTAGCTATAATTGGCTTGTGTTATATATTTATTCTAATATTTTTAAAAAAGTTTATAGATTTTGTATTTAATCAGAACAATTGCTTTTTTACCATTTCAATAAGCAGATCATAACTGCAATGCAGGAATCAATTCCTCTGCAAGCAGGCATAAAGAAAATACAAGATCATTTTTTTCCATTTATGTAGTTAACTCTGTACCAGAAGATCATCTGTATTTAAAAAATAAGAGTCTAGTCTTGTTTTTGTTTGTTTTCTTCATCCCTTCTCTCCTGAAACACAGAATATAAGTTATTTAAGGTCAGAAGGACAGATAGATTTTCTTTCTTTCCAGATTAGACAGGTCATTGTTTGATGAGCCAGAGATTTGACTTATGTAGTTCAAAGGAAACATCATGTCACACTATTTTATACCTTGTTTCTGGGCTCATTGTTTACACAAAACATCAGGGATTTCCCTGTAAGCAAGACAGTTTGGCTACATTAATGAAGACATTTGGGACATCATATCTTGAGAGAGATACCTGCACTACTGTCCTTTACCTACATTTTGTTAGCTTTATTTGCTTTCATTTTCTTTTCTATTTTTTCCCAGAAGGTACTCTATTTTAATAAAGTTTAATGATGCATGAAGAAAATCTAAGGTAAATCTACCTATAGGTAAAATAGAAAGTACAAGGTGTCTATCCATTGACATATATAAAATGATAACTTTTCAGATGACAATATAATAATTTTTTCGATCCTAGCAATATATGTAAACATATGTAAAATCTTTACATGTGTTATTTAATGAACATATGTTAAAAGAAACTTACTAATAGCATTCTTTGCAAGTCTGCTGATTCATATATTTAAATGTGTGACTGATCCAAGACAGATGATAATCCGTTTTTATAGCTATACTGAATACAATTTTAATTATTAAACCCTACTTATTCCAACAGGCCTCAATTTAGTCTGCAAATTTTTTTTATCATTAGTTTGGTGGCAACTGGAATATTTATTTGTTTGTTAGGGGAAACTATCTTATTTTTGCAGTGATATTTTTCCCTAACTATAAGCAGTGATTCTTTAGTTCTTACTTTTTAACTATAAATCTATTTCCAGCTATTGTCTCTTCCTACAAATTCATTTATTTATCCATCAATTTTAATTTATTTTTACTGCTAATTTCTTGTCGCTAAAGGAGTAAACATAAAAGTACATTCAGGAACTGTATGATAATACCCAAAGAGTAACTTAGGTATAGTGGAAACACTAGAGGAAACAAACAGAGAAGTGCTGTTGACCAAGAAGGAGGGAGGAAAGGGATATAAGTTTGAATCTTGGATCTATACTTAAAAAGAAAGTATGTCAAAGAAATAATTCAAAGTAAATGAAATCTTGTATTTTTCTTTTTCTTGAGTGTTAGATATTTGTTCAAAACAATAGCAACAATATAATGAGTGGTTATGGAATATGGATAAGTAAGGTAATGAAAGAAATATCATGAGATGGAAGGATATTGAACCTTGCTATAAGGCACCTATACTATATGTTAAATAGAGTGCTATTTGAAAGCATACTAACTTTATTAAACAATATATATTGCAAAACATACTTTAATGACTAAAAATCTATAAATTGAAGTTTAACCGATATACTAAATAAAATGAAATCATGAAATTCTAAATTAAGACCAGACAAGGTTGAAAAGAGATAGAAATAAGTAATTACAAATATAGTGACACCTAAGAAAGTGTTTAAGTAATAAATTAGGTGGAGTAAGAGATTAACAATAACTAATAATAAAATAGAAAAATTATAACATTGGGCTCTAAAAATATTGTGTGAATATAGTGCCACTCTTCGGTTCATGTTTCCCTTCCCCTCTCTTTCTCAAAATATCATATTAAAGCCTTATCAAAATAAGGACTAACTGAAAAAAAGCATACACTACCATAAAGTTATTCCGGTAACCAAGATGGCTATTAAAAGACTAACGTGCAGGTAGCATATACAGTGTGGTTATGCTGGACAAAGGAGAAAGATGGTGAAAGATCTCATCATGTTTCTTAGAGCAGAGAGCAATTTAAATTTATATTTATTTCTGGAATTTTCCACTTAATAATTTCAGACTGCAGTTGACCATAGGTAACTGAAACCACAGAAATTTAAATTTCTTGTAAGGGTGAACTCCTATATTAAATATATATGGTGTTAAATTAAATTTTCCCAGTACAATGACACATGCCTATAATGCCAGTAACTCAGTAGTCTGAGGCAGAAGGATCACAAGTTTGTGGTCAGCCTCAGCAACTTAGTGAGATCCTTAGCAACTTAGCAAGACCCTGTCTCAAAATAAAAACTAAAAAAGACTGAGTATATGCCTCAGTGATAAATTGTCCCTGGGTTCAATTCTTAGTACCAAAAATAAATAAATAAAGTAATAAGTCTGGACAAAAGCTGCTTCCATACTTTAAATCCCTAAGTAGCGAGACAAAACCTAAGAAACCACAACCTAAATTAACATATAAGCAATCAGCAACCTAATTTAAGAGTATATTCTTGTAACAACGGAGTCCAGGCCACTACAACAGTCAAGATCCAACAATCTCTAGCTGACAACTCTTCAGAACACATCCATGTAAGGCAAATACCTCATCACAACATGCCCAAATAAGGCAAATGCCAGCTGTAATCAATCCAGTTATTTCTGTACATCACTTTCTTTTTCTGTCTGTTCACTGTTGCTAGGTGAAGAGCTCTGAACCTCTTCTGGTTCTGAGTGGTGCTCAATATGTAAATCTTTTTTTTTTTTTCCAAATAAATTTGGCTGAATTTAATTTGTCTAAAGGTTTATTTTAAAAACAATAATAAAGTGCAGACTTAAAACAATAGCTGTTGCCAGCGTGAAAGCTGACCTAAACAGCTCTCAAAAGTTCCCTCAGGTTTCCAATGCCCATCTCACTGAACTATCTGTAGAAACTAAAAGGAGGGAATCTCAACAGAAGAAGTGGTTCATGTCTTCAGGAGTTTGAGACAGCAAATGAAAAATACACACACACACACACACACACACACACACACACACACACGATCTATGAGTTGTGCTTCTGTTAAGTACACATAACAGATTAATCCAGTTAAAAATAAACCACTAAGATTTCCTAAAATAATGTCATGAAGGAATATGTTAGGAATTACTTTTATTCCTGGGCTAGTATTTATGATCTTGAAATATAATAGATATCTGGGGTTTTCTGTCAGTGGTCTCTGACATATACCACAATATTTCTACTGAAAGAACACTAAATATCAATTCATGGGAAATTTCAGTAGGTTTTAGTTTATTTTCTGAAACTGTAAATTTTTGGTATCTGTTCTCAGATAAGGTTTCAATATTTTGCTTGTCTTTCACACTTGTTGATTTCTCCATTATGCTAGGTGTTTCTGCGAAGCTGAAGTTGTCCTTTTTATTGATGGGGAAACATTAACATTTTGTTCCTTTTTCATACGTGGAGTTTGACCCTTTTTCCAAAGTGTAGCTTCAACCTTTTGACCCCTTTTACTAGGTGTGGCTTCAACCTTTTGATTCTCTTTCTGAGGTATAGCTTCAAAAGTTTTCATTGCTTCTTCATGTTGGTAATAATGCATATGCAAAAATGAAATCAAAATAGGGGGAAACACAAGAAGACTAATTAACCCAATGACTATGAACAAAAAAATCAGCAGTTCTTCAATCTCAGGAGATTGGCCACTGTCAATGCTGCCTCCATGGCCTTCCTTCAGGCAGTTGGGTGGGGCCCAGTCATAGTCACAATGGCAGTGATGTTTATTATTGCGGACCCCTCTCATACTGCAGCTGTTAGGCAAACAAGCATCTTCCCAAAGAGGCATAGGGACACACTTCTTGTGGAGACACATGTATTCTGTACCACACACTGTACCATCTTTCACATTACCGATATCAGTCATGCTCATGCCAAAATGATAGTCTGTTCCCCAGCAGGTGACCCCATTGACTTGAGTCCAATGCACAGTAGTGTGCTCTTCCAGTAAAGGAATTGCTATCACATTCTCACACTGAACTTGCCCACACAAGATATCTGAGATATGGCATGGTACATATCTAGTGTCTTCCACACCACAGTGACCAAAACGGTCACCTCGGATGTTAATTTCCTTGTAACAAATCTGACTTGCATTTTTGGCTTCTTTGCCAAAAGTTTATTGCATCTCTTTTCATAGCAGAAGCTATTGTTCAGGCAAGGGATCCCGTCCTCCACATACACGTCATCTGGACACTTAGGTGAAGAGTCATTGTACCACTTAGGTGAAGTGCCATTGTACCACCAATGGTAAAGTGCCATTGCACACACTGTGCCTGAAGGCCTGAACTTTCAATCTTTGCCACAACACCCTGAAGCACAATCAGCCCCAGGTGTCAGAGTGCAGTTTTGCAAACAGCATGAATCATTTCTACAAGATTTCATGGAGCCACAGTCACACTGTTCTTCAACCACACTGTTCCCACGGCACTTAAATGTGATGATGTGTTCTGGATTTGGTGTATTTCTTAAGCAACTCCTTTTGATAGTGGTATTCCAAAATAGGGAATAACTGCAGTTGCTGAATACCTCTGAGGCACTTAGTGCAGCATTCATTACACATACTTTTCTCCTACATGTACAAGTTGTATTATCATTTACCATCCCTAATAAATGACCGATCTCATGTGCCAAACTTGCTCTAAAATAAAATAGATTTTCATACATTAAGCAAGCCAATGCACAATTATAATCCATCATACATACTCCAAAATAATATGTTGCAGGAGAAACTTCCAAACAAAATTGTCGTTTTTATGATAATATGTGCAGCATCATGGGGTACATGAGACTTAAAACTAGTTTTCTTCCAATTGCAAAACTTTAACACCATTGTATTCACATCATCTGCTTTAAAAGGTTTCCCTCATTCCAGATCTCAAGTCCAATGAGAACCACATCAAGATCCATTGAATTATAAAGGGAATCTACTAAAGTGACACTGATGCTTATATCCATCTGTACATTTGTGACATTACTTCCCTGAGAAATTAATCACCCATGATCTACCACAATTGCCAGTTCAAGAAACCATAGGTGGATATACCAGTCCAAATATGAACCTTGCATTAGAGTGGTAGTAACATTCTCTTGAAATTTTAATTGGAGTGCTATTTCTTCTTCTGTTAATCCACATCTGGGTAGGGATTGCGTCTCCTGGCTGTCAATCTTATATAACAAATGTTCAATTGTAGCAGAAAGTGTTTTGGGCTTGATCTCATAAGCAATGCCATTTATCCGTAGCATTCCTTGAAAGCCTCCAAAACAGGTACTAAGGGCAACCAGGGATTCTGGGTCCCCTTCCACATAGCCATGATAGTAGCAATCATTTTGGACAAAAGGCATGTCCTCAACCAGAGCACCCTGGTCAGTGTAGGTGAACACAGAGAAATCTCTGGATACCAAAACCTTCTTGGTCTTTATATGAACAATGTGTCTCTGGCTCCCAAGCACAGGCTGTAGGGGAGCCAGTCTGGAGTCCTTATGTGTCTGCCAGGGCCAGTTACTCTCAAGGTCACTTCTGGGGGATTGTGGTATTGAGAGTGCCCAATCAGGGGCCAACAAGAAAGAAACAGAGACTCGAATGGCCAGAACAGGAGGAGAGTGGTCTTCACATGCAAGGTCTCACCCACAGCCATTATGAAGAGGGGCTGAGAGCAAAGAAGGGAGGGCAGGAGTCACTGCTTGTCAATCTCCACCTTTGAGTTGATTGCACGTAGCGCTGATATTTAATGGTCTTTCTTCTGGAAGAGTCAATCCTTCAGAGCAGCAACTAAAAATAAAAACACAGAAAAGGGCAGAGACTGGGTTTAGATGTGAGCAGGCCAGAATGGAGGTGAAAGAAGAGATCACAGGTTGAACTGGATTAATATTTAGATGAAGACATGCCTCAATACAGTACATTGAATTTGCTTCCAAGTACTCATCAGGTATTGTTGGACTGTAGATGTGGAACAGACTGGCAGCTGGTCACAGATCAATAATTATTGAACCTGGATATAGGGCCACACAGATTCATTATATGGTCATTGCCATAGTAAATTTTTTAAAGTGTATTAATGGAAAGGTAAACATATATCTTGTTCTGCTGAGGGAATCTTGATTGATGCAAAATGACTTGGAAAATTATCAGTAACTCTTCCTTTCAATTTCAAAAGATCAATTACTTAGTCACAATAATCAGAAGGAATATTTGGAAACTTCCCACATATTTTTTTCTCATGATCCTTAAGATGTATTTCCATGCAGTGAATCACTACTTGTCCTATCTTCATCTAATTCTTTCAAGTGACAAAGACTATTTCTAAAATGCTTGTATTTGCTGTAAAGGATACCTTAGTTCAATAAAACAAAACACGATCGTGGAATTGGAGTAGGGATTGTTTTGAGTTGATAGATGGTATTCAAAGATGTTTGTATTTGGTTCTACTCTTGTAAGAAAGGAAACATTAGTCAAAGTCTCTGGGTAGAATAAATGAAAAGGAAATCAAACTTACTGGGCAAGGAACAGTTGGAGATGGGATAATGCCGACGGCAAAAGAAAGTGTCTTCCAAAATAAAACAGAAACCAATGAACCTCTCAAAAAGAAGGAAGAAAAGTTAGTGAACATTATATTGTTATTCCAGGGCAAAGGCATCAATCTCCAGGCATGATTAGGATTACAGACTCCTAATTCTTGAGATCAACATTCATATGTATTTATCTCATAAATAAAAAATGCATGCACATGTATGCCTATATCTCATATAAAAATGGCAAATATCAAAAACTCGATAATACAGACATGAAAATGAGAAATATGCAACTAATACAGAGTTGGTTGGCAATTCTGACTTCTTGCTATTCTCCCTAAATAGAACACTAATAAAATCATATAGTATGTAGACATTGGGCAGTCCACTGGGGAAAAAATAAGTAAATGATGCAGACCTCAGTAAATTCGTGTCTGAAGTCCACAATTAGGAACAGTGTTTGAGACAAATGTATGTCTTATAAATCTAGAAATTGCATTCAGCATTTTACATAAAATACCTAATTTTATTTAGTGAGAGTATCTACAGGCTTTATCAGATGATTAAAGTAATGAGATAATTGTATTAAGGAGATTAAGATCTGCTAGCTTAGTAAAAATGAAAATAAAAATAAACGAGAACAAAATCCACTATGATGCATCTAAAACAAGTGAATGAAATATTGCATTCCTTGGTGAATAAAATTAAAATGAAAGTTGTCAGACCAGATGACAGATGCCTGCACCTGTCATATCCTAGACCAGGATTCTTCTTGATTTTCCTTTTTTTGATTCTAAATTCTTTGACTTATTCCCTTCAGAATCATTTTGCCCTCACCAATAGAATCATCCTTTCACAGAAAGCAGCAATAATCTCTTCTCTGTCTGTCCTTCTTTATGGGGAGATTTTTATAAATGTATCATTGTGAATCCCAGCAAGGGGAAGACTTCCATTCTCAGAATCCCTAGTGCCAAATATACCAGATGTTCCATTATAATTTGCTTTGATTACCAAAGCCACTTCCAAATCACTAAACTGGCAGCCATTTTATAATAGCATTAAGTACCTTTCTTCATTATCCATAAACCAACCTCCCAAACACTTCTACACAAATTACAATTCACTGGGCACCGGGTTTACCATTTTCTCCTCTGCTGAGAATCTTATCCATGCCCTCACTGGGTTTGCTAAACATGTGGGCAACCCACACACCACCCATATTGTGCACCTTCATCTTTATGACTCATTGTCAACCATATTCTGCCACCAACCTATGTCCATGACCTGTACTGTATTTGCAGACTTGGGCTTTTGTATATTAAAAAATTAACCGCAAATTTTATTTTTGATTAGAAGTTACTCCTCAAGTTTATAGGGGACTTGACATTTTTTCTGTCTTCTCAGTTTTCAAGTTCCTATCAGTTCTACCTCTCATTCCCATATGTGCATCTAGAATCTATCAATTCAACCACTGTTGACCAAAATCCTCAACCCAGTTTTCATTAAAGATTTTGCCTGAGTTCACTCCTCATGCAACAAGCCGCCAACGCTGCTTAAAAAATACATCTATTTAGAGGAACTGCTGAAACCGAGAAGACACACCAAAATAGGATAAGATAGCTTTATACGTCAGTCTAAAGATGAAGTCATGAACCCATTTAAACACGTCTATGTTTTCAATAATCTGTGCTTTATTATCCACATTGATTCCAAGCTTTCTGATTTTATCAATTTTCTCATAACTACGTAGGTTCCTAGATTGAAAATCAACAAAATCTTTGTTTCTATTTGTGGCTATTATTATCAAATTTCAGTAATGATAGTCTGAGTTGCAAAACCAAAAATTTTGCATTTAAGGCTTGGTTAATAAAGAAGCAGTGCAATTAGTATTTGCTTTTTCTTAGGTGGCAGGGAACTCAAGTCAGACTGTTCACCATCCTCATCATTAAAGCTACAGGAACGTCTTGATTGCCTGAGTAAAATAAGCAAGAAAAATAAAGGGGAGACTTCCACTGTAAAATGCCAAGAGCACCCTGGGAGCAAGCAAGAGCACTGGAAGAAATCTTGACAACACCTCTCACTTGTGAATAAAATGCCGATATGCAGATTTACTATCTATGGCCCTCTTGGTAGTATATTTGGTAATTATTTTACCAACTGAATTTTTGTTTCGATGGGAAAAGATCATGTCTTACTGATGTAGTGATGAAAGTAAACTTAAAAATATAACTGTCAGAAATAAGCAATAGGAAAACTAATTTGAAAAAGAGTTTGAGTGAGACGCTCTTCACACTTATCACATTATTTTTTTACTGTGGCTCCAGAAACCAACACCACCTGAGAGAGTATAAATTTTCAACAATTTTGTGTAGAATGCAGTACTACCACAGAGACTTCAAAGTAGATGGTCATCCTTCATTTTTGATAAATTCTGTTTTCTTCTCTCTACGAAGAAGTTCCATGAAACTCATTAATTTCATGAAACTCATTAACTCCCTCTCACTTTTATTTATCACCTAATTTAGTGTTCTTAAATCTATGACAACATAAAATAAAACAATTTAGAAGCTATGAACAAAGTAGAAAGTACAATAGGAAGTAATAAAGACCATAGATCCTCCTAAATATCTGAATATTTGGCAAAGAATCACATGTGTGCATGTGTGTGTGTGTGTTCATGCATACATAAATGCTGGTATTTGTCTCTTGCAGAACTTAGAACTTAGCTCTTGAATGACTTACTAAGAGATGAATTGTTGGATCCCATGATCTTTCTAGATTTAATTCTATTTATGGATCATTTGTAGCACTCATCTAAATACATGTTTTTGGAGAAACTCCCCCCAACAAATAGAAAAATAAACACCCTTCTTCATTTGTTCTTACTGAAGTTCCAGAATTAGCTTCCTAGTAACAAACGTCTCTCAGTTCTACAGAATAATCTAAGTAGATATAGCCACATTCATTTCCCATTCTGGCTCCACCTTCTATACCATATTTTATTTTTAATTGATTTTCCATATGAATAGGTCTGATTTCCTTATTCCCATTAGATATACATCAGTAACTCCTTCATATGAATAAATTTGATTTCCTTAGCCTGGCTTGTATGCCCCTCTATACAGTATAATCATTTATTTCTGTACCTTTTTTCATATTGTTACCCTGGTTCCAGATTTTTTCCAGCATATTGAACCTAATGATAATTGAATTTTATCACCAAAAAGAACTTTATTTAAAACATTTTCTATGGAAACCAGATATCTGTAATCATCTGTATCTTTCTTCTTAAGATCAATGAATAATAGAGAAACATTTCAGATCTGTGCATGAATAAACTTCACAGGACTGTTATACAGAACTTTGTCAGTAATAAAAGGCAAAAATAGAAGTTAGAATAGAGAGATGAAAAGAGCAATAATTGGGGAATAAATTTCATAGATAAATTGATAAGCTGGCAATCTAAAAATACTGATCGGAAATGATATCATTAAGCAAGCTAGCAGTAGTTAAAAAGAAAAAAGAAGTCTTTATTATCCTTGGGAGTTTAGTTTTGGGGTTGTCAGCAAAAAAATCACAAATCATATCAAAATAAAAGCAAAGATAGTTTATTCAGGTGCAGATTTAATTTTCACATAGAAATATGGAAAGTTCAGTCTAGAAACTGAGAGAGTTCTTGATAAGATGAAAGGATTGAGGTTTATATATCTACAAGAGAAAGGGATAATTCATTTTTATTTAGCATTTTTGTTTTTGGAAAGTGTAGCTTAACACTCTTTGGAGATGAACAAGGATTGAGAAAGCCCAAGGACAGGAAACTGATATGAATCAGAGTGGTTACAAATTGTGAAAGTCCGTTGAAATATGCATTTCAGGGACAGATTGATCAGTCTCGAATCTTTCCAAACACAGTATTGATAAAGCACCAAAGTCTGTGTCTGTTACAGTAAGTCTCTAGCATTACAAAGCAATTTCTTCTTTCTCTTCAATTTGTCAATAGCCATTTGACTTTTGTTTTATCTGGACATAGCAAGTTGTAATATCTGCATGTTTGAAGTCTGCCATTGTCTTTCCATTGTCCCTTAATCTGAGTAAGTTCTGCACCTTTTCCCTCCCTGGTCTTTCTCATATTCTCTTCAGCTTTCATCACTACTAGTTCTTAAAGGACCAAATTTGACTATGATGGTTTCCACTTCCGTATTTGTTTGCTAGGGCTTCCATAAGAAAGAAGCCCAGGAGTGGCTTGCACGACATAAACTTATTGTCTGAAAATCCTGAAGGCTTCAAGTTCAATATCATGGCATCCTTGGAGAAATACTTTTTTCTGAAAGTACTTGGGAATGATTCATTTCACATCTCTCACCCTTTCTGGAAGTTCCTTGTTTTGTGGTGGCATAACCCTAATCTTCACCCACTGGCCTCCCTGTGCTCCAAGTTTCCCCTTTGAAAAGGGACATCTACTCATATCAAACAAATTAGACTTAATTTCAAAACTGTCACAATACTCATACAAGTTCATCCTACAATAATAGAAAAGTTTGCCAGGAAGATACATAACAATTTAAAATATATGTGTACCCAACATCAGAGCACCTAGACATATAAAACAAATATTTATAGACCTAAAGGGAGAAAGAGCAATACCTAAAGGGAGAAATAGCAGGGGACATTTGTTGGGGGCTGTGCCATGTTGACCACAACGGAAGGCAGATCGTAGAACGGAGAACTGAGATGCATCACTAGAGCACCTTAGGTAGACACACCCTTAGTTCACAGAATGCAGGACGCACCAGTAAGCAGCAGACCTTAAGTGAGGTGTAGCAAGTCTCTCTTCCTCTAAGCTCTAAGCAAAGCCTGTCCTTCTCTCAAGGTCTCTCTTAAGCAAAGTCTCTCTTTCTCTCTGATAAGCAAAGTCTCTCTCTCTCTCCTCTCAAAGCAAGTAAACCTCATTTCCTCTATCCTCTATAAACAAACAAGCAAGAAAGCAGTGCACTAAAGAGAAAGATAGAAGTGCCTCAGTTTCCACTCCCACCACCCATAAGACCCGTGCAAGTTGTTGCTGCAAGCAGTGACAATATCCATGGATTTTGTACCGCAAAGAGCCAGCAACAGACATTGATACCCAATTTTTAATAAGGGTTTTGTACATGCAGATAGGAGGTCAATACTGAATGACAAATTTGAATAGAATTATAGAACAAATGGACCTAACACACTTACAAAGCCCATGCCACCCAAAGTGGTGGGTTGCCCATTCTTCCCAGGTGAACACAGAAGAGCATTCTCCAGAACAGATTGCACTGCCCATCACAAACCAAGTATCAAACTTTAAAAAGGTTGAAAATCACATCAAGTATCTTTTCCTAATAATAAATAAGAAAAAATTACTGACAGAAGGGAAAAAATGGAAAAAATTCACACATTATGGAAATTATTTATTTAGTTATTTGTACTTTCGGGAACTGAACACAGGACCTCACACATGCTGGGACAATTGCTCTATCACTGAGCTACACAACAAGCCCTAAATAATAATCTCTTGATCAACCATGGGTCAAAGAAGAAATGAAAAGGGAAATTGAAAACAACATTTCAAAATTAAAATGAAGACAAAACAGAAAAAAGCAGTAATTAGGGTTTTTTTTTTTTTTTTTTGGCCATATACCAAACTATTCAGAGAATGCTCTCAAACTGTGAGAATTATGAAAAAGAGGGGAGAAACTAAGCCCAGAGGTAGCAAGAAAGAAGAAAATAACAAAAATTAGAGAAGAAATAAATAACAAGAACAAAATAAAATAAAAAGAACAAACAATAATGGGAAAAAATGAAAAAAAATGAAAGTGTTTGCTTTTTGCAAAGATAAATAAAATTGACAAAACTTTAGCTTGACTAAGAAAAAAACAAAGACCCAAATAAATGAAATCAGAAACAAAAGTTACTATAAATGATGCACAGAAATAAAAATGATTATAAAGGAATCATAAAGAATTATATTCCTACAAATTGGATAACCTAGAAGAAAAGGATAAATTCCTAGAAACATACAACTTTCCAAAAGTGAAAATGAAGGAAAAGATTAGACCTCTGAACATACCAACAACAAATAATCAAAATCTCACAATAAAGAAATTCCCAGGACCAGATGGCTCTGCAGATGACGTTTTACCAAACGTTTAAAGAATCAATGCCGAATCCTTCTCAAACTCAACAATTGGAAAAAAGAACACTCCCTTGTCCATTATATGAGGATAGCATTATCCTTATTCTAAAGCCCAAATGGAGACACAATGTAAGGAAAAGTAAACTCAGGAGATAAACCCTAATGAAACTAGAGGCAAAAAACTCTGAACTAAATTCAGGACCAAAATTCAATGGTATATTAAGAGGATCAAACACCCTGACCCAGTAGGAATTATTTCTGGGTTTCAAAGCATGGTTCACCATATACGAATTGATCAATCTGATACCTCAGATGAAAGATAGAAATCATATCACCTCAGTAGATATTGAAAAGCACTTGGCAGACCTCTACACCCTTTCAATGGAAAAAAATCGCTGAAAACACGTTGTAGAAAGAATTCACATCAACATAATACAAACTGTATATGAAGTCAACAGCAACATTATCTCATTGATGAAAAACTGAAGATTTTTCTCTAAGAACAGGAATAAGACAAGGATGTTCTTTGTGCTAACTCTATTGTTGTTATTGATTGTGGTGGGCGAGACCCAGGGCCCAGGGTTCCGCCACGTGCATCTAAGATGGTGACTGGCAAGAGAGCCAAAGGGTGTGCTGAATGCGCCTTGAGAAAAAACAGGAAGTGTACCATTGGCTGTCTGATAAATAGTTCAACCCGCCTAGCGTGTGGACAGATATATCTTACATGTATGCTTGAGCTCGTGCTTGCTTGACCTTTAATAGGATTGGATGGACATATCTGGTTACAATTGCTTATGCATGAGGCTGCTTATATATTGAGGGTGTTATCTGAATAAGCAGAAGCTGATTCATGAACTTCTGAAGAGTACATGTTTTTGTCCCGATGGTCGGCGGCAAGTGGCAAGTGGTGGCCGTACAGGGAATGGTGAGCGCTCAGGTAAGTAATAAAGAAAATTTTTCACTAGCACAGTCAACTAGCAGGTTTCCCTATTTGAGGAAACGGTTGCCTTAAGGTTTTAACGGAAGGTTCCCCTAGAGAGGGAATGTAATGAAAGGCTGTCCCAAGAGACAGCAAAGGACTTCCTGTAGTAAATGAATATGTGTAAGGTGTTATTTGTGCTACCTTTTCTTGTTTGTGGTTTCTGTTTGTTGTTGTTGTGGGCAATGTGGACATTAGTTTGCTTCTGTCTAACTTCCAAGAAAACAAAATTTCAAGAACAGTTAAGAGAAGGAGGAAAAGATATTAGAAACTGTAAAAGAAAATCAAGTCAAGCTTCTGAAAGAGAGTAGATGTTCAGACTTAAAACAGGGATGTAACTCTGAAGAACAGGAGCTATCTGAGACAGAGCTAGAAAAGAAGTTCCCTCAGTGGCATTTAACCCTACCGTGCCACGCCCTCCAGCGTATAATCCAGATCACCACTCTTTTCCAAGTTGTAGGGGCGCATGTACCTGCTGCACAGGGGCAGCCCCCAGACAGTGAGCTGATGTAGAATCTCAATCAGTGTTTCCAATATTCCTGGTATTTGAAGATTAAAACAATCAGAGATATCATCAAATATTAGATATAAAATTAGTAAAACAATTAAAAGAGGCAGATATGTCCTATGGAGTACAAGCAGCATTTACCATTTCTTTATTAGAGAATGTTGAAAGTAAAAATCTTACTCCGACTGATTGGGGTAATTTAGCAAAGGCATGTTTATCTGGGGGACAATATCTCATGAGGAAGGTGGCTAACCAGGAGTTATGTTCTGATACTTCCTGATGTAATGCAGTTGCAGGCAATCCTCAATGGAACTAAACATGCTGACAGACCAAGGACCATAAGAAGAACAGGTAATCAGATTAATTTCCACCCTGGTGTGTATCAACAAATTAACCCTCAACTTTTAATCTATCATTATATGGATGATATTTGCTAGCTCATAAGGAAAAACCTGTCTTAGAGCAATGTTATAATTCCTTACTAAAGTCACTTGAAAGATGGGCTTACATATTGCCATGATAAAGTACAAATGACAGACACTAAAAACTTCCTGGGATCTATCATAAATGCAACTATGGTTAAACCCATAAAAATTATCGTTCAGGTGGACAAACTTAGAACTTCAAATGATTTTCAAAAATTTTTGGTTGATATTAATTGGATTAGACCTTACCTTCATTTACCCACCTCAAGTTTGGGCCCCCTGTTTGATATTCTTAAAGTTAATTCTGACCCCCTTTCTAAGCGGGTGCTTACCCCTAAGGCTCGAACAGCTCTCAAGCTTGTTGAAAAAGCTATGGAAAAGGTTCATCTTGATTGTATTGACCTAGCTAAGACTTTATCATTCATTGTCTTGGCCACAAATAAGTTACCCACAGGAGTGTTTTGGCAAAAGGGTCCTATTCTATGGGTTCATATGAATTATGCCCCTAGCAAGGTCTTATCTTTGTTTACTGAATCTATGGCAGAATTAATCCTTAGGGTGTTAAAAGTATCCCTTTCCACCTTTGGGTCACATCCCTTGACAATCACTTCTCCGTATACTACTGATCAGATACAATATCTTATTAATAATTCAAATTCATGGGCTATAGTCTTTACTAGTACTTCTGCTGTGTTTGACAATCATTTGCCATCTGATCCTCTTCTCCAATTTTGAAGTCAACATCCTATAATTTTCCCTAAAGTCACCCGAAAAGAACCTATTATAGGAGCTACCCTTATATTTACTGATGGATCAAAAAATGGTACAGGTGCTATTACTATAGATAATGTTACAGAAACATTGCTGTTTAATACTCTATCTGCACAACAAACAGAACTATTAGTAGCTATAGAAGTATTCAAAACCCACCATGAGCCTTTTAACCTATTCTCTGATAGCAAATACGTTGTTAATGCTATTCAAAGTTTAGAATTAACTAGTCTGATTTTCCTCACCTTCACTATTACTAAATATTTACAATGCTTACAAAAACCTGGGATGGAAAAGATCCTTTTTTTATTGGGCATGTTCGGGCTCATACTGGCCTTCCAGGTCCTCTAAGTTTACACAATGATTTAACCGACATGGCCACCAGAGACCCACATATCTTTGATGCACTTGAAAATGCAAAACATTTTCATTCAAAGTTTCATGTAAATGCTTCCACTCTATGTACACGCTATAAAATTACTAAGGCAACAGCTCAGGACATAGTCAAGTCTTGTGCTAAATGCTCTACACTTATTCCGAACCCCTCATTAGGAGTAAATCCAAAAGGGCTTCAACCCAATCATATTTGGCAAATGGATGTAACTCATTATTCAGAATTTGGAAAACTACTATTCATTCATGTGTCTATTGATACCTTTTCAGGATTTATTATGGCCTCTGCTCTTACTGGAGAAAAAACCAAAGATGTAATAACACACTGTTTACACTCTTTCTCCATCCTGGGGGTTTCCAAACAAATTAAAACAGATAATGGTCCTGGATATATGTCCCAGGCCTTTAAACAATTTTGTTCCACCTTTGGTATTCAACATGTCACAGGAATTCCCTATAATCCTACTGGACAAAGCATTGTTGAGCATGCCCATTTAACACTTAAAAACATGCTTTATAAACAAAAAAGGGGAATAGGGGCATCACACAGATCCCCAAAAGACAAATTATCTGTTGCCCTATTCATTTTAAATTTTTAAAATCTCAATTCTGAGGGCCGATTGGCTGCTGACCGTCATTCAGAGCCTAATAAAAAACATCTACCTCAAGTGCTCTGGAAGGACATTCTATCGGGACAATGGAAAGGCCCAGAACCGGTATTAATCTGGACCTGAGGGTCTGTTTGTGTTTTCCCAAATCGCCAATTTGGGTGCCGGAGAGATTGATCCAGGCCTCAACAGAGACCCAAAAATAGGAAGAAGATGAGCAGGCTTCTCCTGCTGATGGTGTTGGTGATTTCTCACCAAGTTAATGGAGGATACTCACGTGAACTATGGGGGATAGTAAAGATGTGGCCCTATCCTGCACCCCTTACCAACTCTTCTATTCTATATCCTCCTATTTTTACAACAATTGGCCACATTTCTTCAGTCTGCTGTTCAATGGGGAAAAGAATGGTTTGGGTTTTTGTCTGGGGGAGGTTTATTGTGTGTTGTATCTGTTCTGTGCATATAGTGTTTATACAAAATGCGTAGACATCGGCGCAGAGAAACAGCCATTATTCGCCAAGCTCTCGTTGCAATTTGATGCTGGCTCATCCCCCCAAGGCTGGTTAAATATGCTGGACTGGTAGTCAAAGACGGGTAAGATTCATGGGGAGCTCATACCGACCTAAGACAGGAAATGAGGGCTAGAGCCTCATTGTCCGATGATGGGTAAGGATGTGGCTCCATCCTGGACAACCTAAGACAGGCACGGTCTCTTTTATAAACAGAAAGGGGGAGATGTGGCGGGCGAGACCCGGGGCCCAGGGTTATGCCACATTCATCTAAGATGGAGACTGGCAGAGAGCCAAAGGGTGTGCTGAATGCACCTTGAGAAAAATAGGAAGTGTTTACCATTGGCTGTATGATAATTAGTTCAGCCGCCTAGCGCGTGGACAGATAGATCTTACATGTATGCTTGAGCTCGTGATCGCTTGACCTTTAATAGGATTGGATGGACATATCTAGTTACAATTGCTTATGCATGAGGCTGCTTATATATTGAGGGTGTTATCTGAATAAAGCGGAAGCTGCTTCATGAACTTCTGAAGAGTACATATCGTTTGTCCCGCTGGTCGGCGGCAAGCGGCAATTGATGTCTTCAGCAGTTGGTTAGGCAAGGAAAAGAGCTAGTGTCCAAATCATAATCAAGAAAGATGATCTCTTTGAAAGTGAAATGACCATATATTTAGAAAACCCAAAGAATCAGCAACAGAACAATTTTAGAATAAGTGAATGCTATAATGTTTCAAGATACAAAATCTGCATGTAATTAACAGTGGCATTTCTATATACTAACTAAGCACACACAGAAAGGACATTAAGAAACATCTGACTTACTATGGCATTTAAATCAATAAAATGCTTAGGAATAAATTTGATTATCAAAAGGAAATTCCTGTGTACTAAGAAACTACAAAACTTAAATGACCAGGACCTCATGGTAGTACATACCTATAATCCCAGCGACTCAGGAGATGGAGGCAGGAGACTAGAAAGTTCAAGGCCCAGCAATATAGTCAAGATTATCAGCAACTTAGATCCTGTCCCAAATGAAAAATAAAAAGGACTGAGGTTGTATCTCAGAATCTCAGAGGTAAAGTGCCCCTGGGTTCAATTCCTAGTATAAAAAAAATTACATAAAAGGAATTAAAGAACACACATATATATGAAAAGATATCCTGTTCCTGTATTAGTTTTAGGAGTGCTGTAATGTCCATACTTTCAAGAACAATCCAGTGATTTGAGTGATCCCCATCAATACCACAATAGCACTTTATATAGAAATGGAAAAAAATCCCAAAATTCATGTAGAAATATTTTTAAAAAATTCCCAAAACAATCCTGAACAAGAAGAATAAAACCAGAGGTTTTACATTTCTCCTTTTCAAAGTGTATCATAAAACACCAGAAATTAATCCAAATAAACTTTCATAAAACAGACAACTAACCCATGGAATGAAATGGACAGCCCAGAATTAAGACCACACATGTGCAGCCACTTGAATTTCAGTGAAGCCACCAAGACACACAATGAGGAAAGCATAGTGTTTTCAAAACTTCCCCATTCGGGCTGGATCTTTACATGCAGAGAGATGATGAAATTGGACAAATGTCTTACACCATCTTCAAAATAGACTCCATGTGGATTAAAGATCTAAATATGAGAGCTGATACGATCAACACCTGGGGGGAAAGAGAGGAATGTTGATATCAGTTGTGGCAAGGACTTCTTGGATATGACTCAATAATCAAGCAACAAAGCAAATTAGAGAAGAGAGACTACACTACCAGCAAAGGAAAACAAATCAAGAGTTGAAAGGCAGTCTACAAAATCATAGAAAGTATTTGCAAACCATAGATATGATAAAGGATTGATATCCAAAAAATACGGTACTCACAAAACTCAATCGAAAACCACAACCCAATTGTAAAAGTACAAAGAATTTGAAGAGCCATTTCTCCAAAGATGATATACAAAAGTCTAACAGATATACACAAAGATGTTAAACCTCAGAATCATCAAGGAATTCTAAATCAAAACAGCAATAAATTATTATACCTCACATCTGTCAGGATGGCTATTATAAAATATTAAGAAAAAAGATTTGAAAAATTATCAGGAATATACAGAAATAGAATGGTTTTACAGTGTTAATATACATGTAAATGGTGCAGCAACCATGAAAAAATAGGGTGATGATTACTGAAAATGTTAAAAATTGAATTGAATTGATGATTTGAATTGATCCAAACAATCTCAATTCTAGTATTTTTTCAAAGAATTGATGTGAGGAGCTCAAAGAGATACAAACATTCAGAGTCCACTATGCATAATACTAAGATGAAGATACAATTTAAATGTCATTAATAGATGAATGAATAAATAAACATAGTACATACATGGAATGGACTATTATATTGTCATTAAAAAGGACACTTTGCAATATGAAATAACATAGATGAACCATAAGAATATTGAGGTAGGCAAAAATCAACCAGTCTCAGAACAAATACTGCACAGTTATATGAGTTATTAATTTGTACTCACAGCTTGAGGATTGGTAACTGTCTAGTTGTCAGGGGCTAGGGGAAAGCCAAAACAGAAAGTTGCTCTTCAAATATCATAAAATTTTATATATACAATATGAAAGCCTACCTGAGAATAAAGTCAAAACTTGGAAAACAAGAGATGGAGAGAGAAGGGATCTTTTTATTTTGTTTTGTTTTCAGTTAATTTCAATCTGAAGTCATCTGTATGACTGCATTTCCATGGTATGAAATCTAACAAATCTTCTTTGTGTGGAGTCAGTTTAACCAGGTCTATCACTTCCAAATCATTTGTCCTACCACCTGTGGTTTTTTCTGTAGCCTTTCTCCAAAATCCTTTCTCTGGACTCACTTGTCACATCACCCTGTCACACACACATATCCTCAGGTTTCAGGGTCATCTATCCCCCTGTGACCTTGATTTTACACCATGTCCTAGACTAATAATTGATTCATGTATTATACTTCCTAGGAGTGCAGTCCCTGCAGAGAAAAATGTGCCCTTTAACCAACAACAACAAGAGCAAAAAGTTCCAGAGATTTGCCACAAATATTGTGCAAATTAATATTATATTGTACACTTAAAAACCATTTGAAGTGGATAGAGCTAAGATTAGGTGTTCCTATGGCAATAACAAAAAAAAATAATTTAAAAATTTTCTTTGTAAATAAGAAAATAAGTTGTTTAAACTTTAAAGTGAAAAGAACCAAGCACAAAATTTGAACTAACTAAAATGTTGTTAACTCCATTAACAGTGCCAATAACATGAGGGTGAATTTTTTTTATTTAACTTTGATATTTTTTAAATTTTATTTGTTCAATTAGTTATACTTGGCAGTAGAAGACATTTTGGACACATCATACATAAATGGAATATAACTTCTCATTCTTCTGGCTGAACATGTTGGGGAGTTACCCCAGTCATGTAATCATATATACATATAGGGTAATCATGTCAGATTCATTCTACTACCATAACTCAAACTCCCTTTCCTCCCTTCACTCCTCTCTCTGTAATCCAAAGTATCTCTATTCTTCCCTAGCTCCCCAGTTCCCTTATGTGAATTAGCACCCACATATCAGAGAAACATTTTGCCTTTGGTCCTTTGGGATTGGCTTATTTCCCTTAGCATGATAATCTCCAGCTCCATCCATTTACTGGCCAATGCCATAATTTCATTCTTCTTAAAGACTGAGTAGTATATTCCATAATTTCTTTATCCATTCATCTTTTGAAGGGCATCTAGGTTGATTCCAGAGTTTAGCTATGTGGAATGAGCTGCTATAAACATTGATGTGACTGCATCACTGTAATATACTGATTTTAAGTGCTTTGAGTATAAACAAAGGACTAAGATAACTGGGTCAAATGGTGGTTCCATTCCAAATTTTCTGAGGAATCTCCATACTGTTTTCCAGAGTGGTTGCAACAATTTGTAGTCCTACAGTAACGTATGACTGCACCTTTTCCTCCATGTTCTTGCCAACATTTATTGTTACTTGTATTCTTGACAATTGCCACTCTGACTGGAGAGAGATGGAATCTTAGTTTGGATTTGCATTTCTCTAATTGCTAGAGATATTGAACATTTTTTCATATATTTGTTGATCGACTGTTGATCTTCTTTTGTGAAGTGTCTGCTCAGTTCTTGGCCCTCGTATTGATTGGGTTATTGGTTTTTTGGTGCTAAATTTTTGAGTTCTTTATATATCTGGAGATTAATGGTTTTCTGAGGTGCACGTGGTAAAGATTTTCTCCCATTCTGTAGGCTCTCTCTTCATGTTGATTATTTCCTTGCTGAAAAGATGATTTTAGTTGTGAATTCATCCCAATTATTGATTCTTGATCTTACTTCTGTTAAAGTTTCATTAAAGAAGACAGTTCCTAAACTGATGTGGTGGAGATTAGGACCTACTTTTTCTTCTGTTAGGTGTAGGGTCTCTGTTTCTGTGCCTAAGTCCTGATCCAATTTGAGTTGAGCTTTGTGCTGGTTGAGAGACAGGAGTTTAATTCAATTTACTACGTGGAATTTCCAGTTTTACTGGCACCATTTGTTGAAGAGGCTATCTTTTCTCCATGTATATTTTTGTTATCTTTGTCTAATATGAGATAACTGCATTTATGTGGGTTTGTCTCTGTGTCTTCTATTCTGTACCATTGGTCTGTGTCTGTTTAGTGCCAATACCATGGCATTTTTACTATAGCTCTGTAGTATAACTTAAGGTCTGGTATTGTGATGCCTCCTGCTTCACTTTTTCTCCTGAGGATTATTTTGGCAATTCTGGATCTCTTATTTTTTCAAATGAATTTCATGATTGTTTTTTCTATTTCTATGAAGAATGTCATTGAGATTTTAATAGTAATTATATTAAATCTGTATAGTGCTTTTGGTAGTATGGCAATTTTGAGAATGTTAATTTTGCTTATCCAAGAGCATGGGAGATCTTTCCATCTTCTACAGTCTTCTTCAATTTGTTTAGTGTTCTGTAGTTTTCATTGTAGAGGTCTTTCACCTCTTTCATTGGATAGGCAAATGTTGGATAGCCAAATATTTTATTTTATATGAGGCTATTATGAATGGGATAGTTTTCTTAATTTCTCTTTCATTTGCTTCATCACTGATGTATAAGAATGCAGTTGATTCATGGGTGTTAATTTTATATCCTGCTACTTTGCTGAATTCATTTATGAGTTCTAGAAGTTTTCTGGTAGAGTTTTTCAGGTCTTCTAAAGATAGAATCATAGCATCAGCAAATAGTAATAATTTGAATTCTTTTCCTATTCACATCCCTTTAATTTCTTTCTTCTGTCTAATTGCTCTGACTTGAGTTTCAAGGACTATATTGTATAGAAGTTGTGAAAGAGGGTATCCCTGTCTTGTTCCAATTTTTAGAGAGAATGCTTTCAATTTTTCTCCATTTAGAATGATGTTGTCCATGGGCTTAGCATAAATAGCTTTTACAATGCTGAGGTATGTTCCTACTATCCCCAGTTTTTCTAGGGTTTTGAACATGAAGAGGTGCTGTATTTTTTCAAATGCTTTTCCTGCATCTGTTGAGATGATCATATGATTCTTGTCTTTAAGTCTTTAAAACATAATGATGCATTATGTTTATTGATTTCCATATGTTGAACCAACCTTGCATTCAGGGATGAATCTCACTTGATCATGGTGCACTATCTTTTTAATATGTTTTTCTATTTGATTTGCCAGAATTTTATTGAGAATTTTTGCATGTTCATGAGGGATATTGGTCTGAAGTTTTTCTTTCTTTGATGTATCTTTGGTTTTGGTATCAGGGTGATAGAAGCCTTATAGAATGAGTTTGGAAGGGTTCCCTCCTTTTCTATTTCATGGAATAATTTGGGGAGTATTGGTGTTATTCTTCTTTGAAGGTCTTATAGAATACAGCTGAGAATCCTTCTGTCCTGGACTTTTCTTGGTTGGTAGGCTTTTGATGGCTTCTTCTATTTCATTGCTTGAAATTGATCTGTTTAAATTGTGTATGTCTTCCTACTTCCATTTGGGTAGATCGTATATATCTAGGAATTTGTCAATGTCTTCAAGATTTTCTATTTTATTTGAGTATAAATTTTCAGAATAGTTTATAATTATCTCTGTATTTCAGTAGTGTCCATCCTGATATTCCTTTTTCATCATGAATCTTAGTAATTTGAATTTTCTCTTTCAATTTGTTAGCATGACTAAGGGTTTATCAATTATTTTTCAAAGAACCAAATTTTGTTTTGTCATTTTTTTGAATTATTCCTTTTGATTCAATTTCACTGATTTCAGCTCAGCTTTTAAATATTTCCTATCTTCTGCTTCTGCTGCTTTTGGTGTAGATTTATTCTTTTTCTAGGGCTTTGAGATGTAATGTTAGGTCATTTTTTGTTGACTTTCTATTCTTTTAATGAATGAGCTCAATGCAATGAACTTTTCTTGTAGCACTGCTTTCATAGCATCCCAGAGATTATGATACACCATAGTATCAGTATTCCTAACCTCCTTAACTGTTTTTTTTTAAATTTCATCCCTGATTTCTTATGCCATCAATTCATCATTCAATAGTGTATTGTTTAGATTCCAGGAATTAGAGTCACTTCTATTTTTTATTTTATTATTGATTTCAAATTTCATTCTATTATGATCTGATAAAATGTAGGGTAGTATCTTAATTTTTGGATTAGCTAAGATGTGCTTTGTGGCATAAGATATGGTCTATTTTTGAAAAGGATCCAGGTGCTATGAGAAGATAGTGTGTTTCCTCATGATAGAAGAAAATATTCTACATATATCTGCTAAGTCTAAATTATTAATTGTATTATTTTTATAATTTCTTTATTTAATTTTTTGTTTGGAAGATATATCTATCTATTGGTGAGAGAGGTATGTTCAATTTGGCCAGCATTACTGTGTTGTGATCTATTTGATTCTTAACATGAGAAGGGTTTGTTTGATGTACATAGATGCTCCATTGTTTGGGGCAAATATTTATGATTGTTATATCTTGTTGATGTATAATTCTCCTGAGCAGTATGGAGTGTCCTTCTTTGTCCCTTCTGATTAACTTTGGCTTGAAGTCCACTTTATCTGATATTAGGATAGAAATGCTACTTGTTTACGCAATCTCTGTGAGTAATATGTATTTTCCTGTTTTTTCTCCTTTAGTCTGTGGATTTCTTTGCCTATGAGACAAGTCTCTTGCAGCATATTATTGGGTCTTATTTTTTAATCCAATTTCTAGTCTGTGTTTTTGATTGATGAGTTTAGGCCATTAACATTCAAGGTTATCGTTGAGATATAATGTGTATTTCTGGTCACTTTGATTTATTTCTAGTTATTAATTTGAATTAGTCTCTCCTTTGGTTGACTATTCCTTTAGTGTAGTTCTACCCTTTGCTGGTTTTCACTTTTTTTAATTTCATCTTTATAGAAAATTTTGTTGAGAATGTTCTGTAGTATAGGCTTTCAAGTGAATTCTGTTAACTTTTGTTTATCATGAAAATTTTTATTTCATCTTCAAATCCACAGATTAATTTTTCTGAATATAGAATTCTTGGTTGGCATCCATGTTCTTTCAGAGCAGGTATAAATTATTCCAGGACCACCTAACTTTGAGGGACTGGGTTGTGAAATCAGCAGATCTCTGAATTGGTTTCCTCTACATGTAATCTGATATTTTTCTCTTGCCGACTTTAAAATTCTATCCTTAATCTGTGTGTTAGGCATTTTCATTATAATGTGACTTGGTATGGGTCTGTTGTAATTTTAAACATTTGGGGTTCTGTAAGCCTCTTGTATTTGATTTTTCATTTCATTCTTTAGGTTTGGGAAATTTTCTGATATTATTTCATTGAAAAGCTTGTGCATTCCTTTGGTTTGTATCTCCACACCTTCATCTATCCTGATAAATCTTAAATTTGGTCTCTTCAGGTTATTCCATAATTCTTGGAAGTTCTGCTCAAGGTTTTATAATGTCTTCTCTTGTAGTGAACTCTATTTTCAAGATTATATATTTTGCATTCAGTGCCTAAGGTTCTGTATTCCAAGTGGTATAGTCTGTTGGCAATAACTTCCACTGAATCTTTAATTTGGTTTATTGCTTCCTTCATTTTGTTGATTTCTGTTTGATTTCTTTTCAGAATCTATCTCTTTATTGAAGTGATCTTTCATCTTCTGAATTTTTTGTCTGATTTCACTTCTTACATCATCCTTTCTTTTACAGATCACTATGTACATTTTAAACTCTTTCTCTGACATTTCTTCTACTGTGGTGTCAGTGGATTCTATTATCAGAGGATCTTGGTTTGTTTGGGGTGATTTTCTCCCTTGTTTTTTCATGTTGTTTGTGTATTTACTCATCAAATATTGTGGATCTGAGGCAGTACCCAATAACAACAGCACCCAATGCAAACAATATATAGACTTAAACTATTAAGACATCTACAGTTTTTTCACAATAAACAGAAATGATGAGTTCAATTATTGTCTACAGTATAAACTGTAAGTTTGCAAAAGGGTTTACAATTTCAAATGGTGGACAAAGAACAGAATTGGTGTAAGATGGGGTACTTATGTGGAAGGAGAACAGAAGATAGAAGAAAAAAATTTATAGGAAGAATGAAACAGGAATTATTAGAGGTTGGCTGTTAACAGGAGAAAAGAAAGAAAAAGAATCCATAGAAACAGATAGGTGAAAGGAAAAATATATGTAAAGTAAAAAGTTTAAAAAAATTATAAATAGAAATAGAAAAGTAAAACTAAAAGAATACTCAACAATACTCAGAGATCCTGGTCCTCAATAACTTGATGGTATCAAAAATGGTATAAATGTGAGAGAAACAAGAGAAAAAGAAAAAAGAAAAGGACCTCAATGAAAAATCAAGTAATTATTTCCGTTGGAGTTCAAAAGATTCTCAGCTTCCCTTCTCAGCAATTAGATGGGGTTGTTGCTAGCTTAGGGTGTTAGTCTTGGAGGTGGATCTCCTGGAGGTGGGGTGTAGGCTTAGGTATGCTCCGGTCTGTTCCTTGGGTGCCAATTGGTCTGGAAATTAAGACAGTGCACCTCCAAGGCCTAGTGATTGTTGGTCCATGTTGGAAAACTGCAACCCAGGAATCTCCTTGTGTGGTGTAGGAGCCTGTTTTCAGCTCATTACTTTGACTGGACCCCAATATTCATGGTCTCTAATTCAGTCTCCAAGCTTCATCTCTCCTATCCCTGCCCTTTAAAATTCCCAGTCAGGTGTTTCTCTCCCAGTCAGTCCTGCAAGCAACCAGATTGAAGGAGGAGGGGGAAGACAGGTGGGTTTCCAAGATCAATATTTCCTGTGTAAATCTCTCTCCATGTCTGATTTTCTCCTGGTCACTTAGGCACTCTCTCTGTCACACAGTGTAGGTTTGTCCAGTTTGTTTTTCAGGCCAGACTCTGGTCTTCCAGTAATTGGCTGCCCAGCTACTGGCCCCTGTGCCACAGCTGCATAATGGTTCCTTCTACTGTCCTCTATGCTGCTACACAGAGAGACGGATCTTCCCTCCAGTGCACAGATACTGTGCAGCATAGCTCACTGTCCTTTTGAGCTGTGTTTCTGGAAGTGCTTTGTACCCTGGCACACCTCAGTCTTCCCAAGAATGGTGGTTCCTTTAATTGCTTTACTGCTTTACTGCATTCACATAGGGACTGTTCTGGTTTGTGCCTCCAGGCACTGGCATGGCTGTGGGGCTGAGGATCTTACTCCCATACTTAGTTTTATGAGATCTCCTGTGTCCCTAATCTGTTTTGACCGTCTAGTGTTAAATTCCAGTAAAGTTCCCCCTAATTCTTGACCATTTGCCCACCTTGTTGAAAAGCTGCCTGTCTGCTTTTCTGAATTCCCACCACAGAACCACTGGGGAAGCAACCCCTCTATATCACCATCCAGCCAAACCAGCACTTGTGTTTTTAAAGATCCCCAGGTGAACCTGTTTTTAAAACCAAATTCTTTATCAGGTGCAATTTTTCTAGCAATAGTCTTGATTGGAAATATTGCATTATCTTTTTAACTGAAATTACTTGTGAAATAGTCAACTTTTGTATCCCCTGGAAGTAGAAAATTTCCCACTAATTCCTTTGCTTTTTATTTTATAATCCAGTAACCAAGGCTACTAATATGAGCTCTAAGCCACTTTCCCTCCATGAGATACAGGAGCAGCATATTAGAACATAATTAGAATTTTTTTTAATCAGAAAATCTTCAGTGTTTCTAAAACCTGTAGTCTTGAGTATTAGTAAATATTAGAATCTTAAATTCTAAAGTAAAAGAAAACAGTACAAATAAGAAAAAAAACCACAACTTTACTCTTCTTTGTCATTTGAAAGATAATAGATTGTCTGCCATCAAACAAAACTCAAAACAGAAGTACCATGAAATGAAAAATTGGAATTTTCTCTGTTGTCTCCAATGAAGACTATTAGTCATCAATGTGTAAATCAAAATGAGAAGCAGAAATATTCTGGATAAAAACACTTGCCACTTACAGGAGTAATTTCAAACAGTGAACCAAATGTTTAAATGTTCTGGGAGGGCCAGGGTGTACATTTGAGAACTTGTTTGGAGGTTCTAGCAGGAGAGTACAGCTACTCGTATACCCTTGCCTGAAGAATGGTCCTACTCTGTTGGGGAAGGTATTCCTCTTCCACCTAGCATGCACACAGTGTATATTTGAATATCACATTTTCTCATCATTATCTCAGTACGAATTCCAAATATATGTCAAGAATGACACAAAGACTAAGGTGAGAGTGCAGTGAGAGATCAAAGGTAGATTTTACTGGAGTGAATCTTATGGAGATGTCAGACCATCAGCCAAGGTAGGCATCCCCCATCCATGTTGACCCAAAATTCACTAAGAGGGATTCTGTTCTGTTTTAATTATTATTTTTTTTCTTTTCTAGGGGAAGGTATAAATTCCCAAGAAAATGTTATCAAGCAGAAACATTCTTCAACAAATGTCATTTCATTTTCTTTTCATAATCAGACACCATCTGCATTGATTCCCTCAGAGATATGCTACAGTTGTTCCCTTTTGGAAATTTTATGTATTAGAATAGAACTGGAAACTCCTCTCTCTCTGAATGGACAATCTGTTTGGGTTACTTATTGTTATAAAACAAGTTTCTCCAATTTAGTGCTTAAAACAAAATTCATTTTATCATTTCTAACAAATGTGTATGCCAGGAATTCAGGCAATTTTGACTAGACAACTTTTGCTTCATGTAATGTTGACCAAAGTTTATCTGGTAGCCTTCAGTGGGTGGTTTGACTTGTTTTAAGGTTTGAGATATGTTTATACACAGTCTGTCTTTCTTACATGGATTGCCAGAAAACTGGGCTTTTTCTATAGCCTATATAATAACTCTGTAGTATTCATTTCTCTGTACACTATAGTGTTCTAATAGCAAAAGTTCTAGGAAGTTAGGTGGATAACATGTCACCATACCCTAACCCTAACCCTAACCCAACCAAACATTTGTATGGTGAAATGTTATCCACCATTATAGTATCATGAAACCCTAAGAAAGAGGGTTCTCCCTCTTTCTCCCACTAACATATGTTAAACATTGTCCATTATATCATATCCATTGCTTAACCATTTTCTGATGTCATATTGTTGTTAATTCTATAATTTGTGTTCTTTTCAAATTAGGCTACTTCACTTATGCATTTAAATATCTTTTTTTGTGGTTTGATAGTCCCTTTCTTCTTAGATCGCAATAATAATCCATTTTGTGGGGAGATACCATACCTTATTTTTCCATTAAAACACTTAAAGACAAATTTCCTCCAACTTTTGACACTTATCCATTATACTAATATAACATCTTCATGCAGTTTCAGCTTGGATATTTGTTTTCAAGTCTGCTGGGTAAATATTTTTTCTATTTTTTGGTTCTTTTTAGTTTTACATGACAGTAGAATCCATTTTGATATAACTACAGAAGTATGGACTATATCATATTCTAATTAGGACCCCATTCTTATGGATGTACTTGATGGAGAGATTCACTGTGGTGTATTCCTATATGTACCTAGAAAAATTATGTCAGACTCATTGCACTGTCTTTCCTTTTTCTATCCCTTCTCCCTTCCCTTTACTCCCCTTTGGCTAATCTACTAACGTCTACTCTTCCCTTTACTTCCCTTTTTATGGGTTAGCTTCCAAATGTCAGAGAAAATATTCAACCTTTGGTTTTGGGGGATTGACTTATTTCATATAGCATGGTAGTCTCCAGATCCATCCATTTACCAGCAAATGTCATAAAGTCACTCTTCTTTGTGACTGAGTAATACTCCATTGTGTATATATGTCACATTTTCTTTATTTATTCATTTGCTGAAGGATTATCTATTGTGAATTATGCTACTATAAACATTGATGTGACTGCATCACTGTAGTATGCCAATTTAAAATCCTTTTGATACATACCCAGAAGTGGAATAGCTGGGTTAAATGATGATTCCATTCTTAGGTTTTTGAGGAATCTTCCTACTGCTTTCCAGAGTGGTTGCAACCAATTTGCAGTCCCACCAACAATGTATGAGTGTACCCTTTTCCCCATATCCTTGCTAAAATTCATGATTACTTGTATTCTTGCTAATTGCCATTCTGACTGGAGTGAGATTAAATCTCAGTGTAGTTTTAATTTGCATTTCTGTAATTGGTAGGAATGTTAACCTTTTTATCATATATTTGTTGATTTTTTTGTGACATACCACACAGCAAGGGATAAGAGGGGTGAACTAAGGGGGGAAATTCAAAGTCTGAAGAAATAGTTAGAAATAAAGATAAAAGACACACACAGAAAATAGTTTCAAAAGTAGGGGCTTAGTGGATAGATCAGACCTCTGAAAAAGGAAAAAGCCCCCAAATCTTTTATTTAAAGGGAAGCACATCAAACGGATTTTTTGTCAGGAAGGGTTCTGAAAGGTAAACAAAGTCAGCAGGAAAAGACTAATTGGGACTCATCTATTTGCATGGTACCTTCTTCCTGCTCTGGATAGCTCGTGTTGAGTGCACCCATATTTCTTTCACCCCAAGGCAGCAGGCTTCTGAATTCAAAGCTATTGAACCCATAAATCCCATGCCAGGCATGGAATCTGCCTCACTGAGAGTGGCCAAGTACCAATGGGTATGTCTTTCAGCACCACTGCACTGAGAGAAACCCAAAAGGGCATTCTAGTTGTCTAAGGCCATGGAATTCAAAGCAACAATTCATCTGCCCTGCCACCAATTGTTTATATTTCTTCTTTGGAGAAGTGTCTGTTTAGTTTCTTTGCCCATTTTTTGATTGGGTTATTTGCATTTTTTGGTGGTAAGGTTTTGGGTTTCCTTGTATATCCTGAAGATTAGTGCTCTATCTGAGGTGCAGGTGGCAAAGATTTTCTCCCATTCACTAGGCTCTCTCTTCATGCTTTTGATTATTTCCTTTGTTTTGAATACGCTTTTAATTTGAGGCCATCCCATTTATTGCATTTTGATTTTACTTCTTGCACTTTAAAAGTCTAAAAATACAATTAATGAAGCCATGATAAACTTTTTAGTTCTTTAGCTTTTGTACTTAGTTTTTGTTTGGAAGACCTATCTAGTGATGAGAGAGGTGTGTTAAAGTCACCCAGTATTATTGTGTTGTGATACATTTGATTCTTGATATAAAGAAGTCTTTGTTTGATGTATACAGATATTTCATTGTTTGGGACATAAATATTTACAATTCTTATTTCTTGTTTTTATATGATTCCCTTACACAGTATGAAATGTTCTTCTTTGTCTCTTCTGAATAACTTTGGCTTGAAGTCCACTTTGTCTGATATGAGAATAGAAACTCCTGCTTGTTTATGATATCTATGTGAATGGCATTTTTTCCCAACTTTTCATCTTCAGTCTGAAGATGTCTTTGCTCATGAGTTGAGTCTCTTGGAGACAACATGGTTGTTGTGTCTTGTTTTTTAATCCAATCTCTCAGCCTATGTCTTTTGATTAATGAGTTAGACCATTTAGATTTAATGTTATTATTGAGAAATGATTATTTCCTGTCATTATGATTTATTCCTAGTTTTTTACATTGAATTAAGTTATCTTTTGATTGTCTATTTTTACGTATAGTTCCTTTTCTGCTGGTTTTCATTTTTATTCTTATTTTCTTCTTCATGAAATAGTTTACTGAATATGTTTTATAGTGCAGGATTTCTAGTTGTGAATTCTTATATCTTTTGTTTATCATGGAAGATTTTTACTTCATTTTCAATTCTGAAACTTGATTTTCTGGATATGGGAATCTTGGTTAGCATCCATTTTTTTCAGACCTTGCTGTATATTATTCCAAGACCTTGTAGCTTTTTGTGTCTGGGTTCAGCAGTTGGCTGAGATTCAGATTGGTTTACCTCTAAATGTGACCCATCATTTTTCACTAGCAACTTTTCACACTCTATCCTTACTCTATATGTTAGGCATTTTCAAAATACTGTGCTTTGGTGTGGGTCTGTTGTAATTTTTACATATTTGGAGTCCTGTATGCCTACTGCATTTGATTTTCCATTTCAATTTTAAGGTTTAGGAAATTTTGATATTATTACATTGAAAAGATTCTGTAGCCCTTTCATTTGTGCTTGAAAGTTATCATTTATCCTGATGAATCTTAGATTTGGTCTTTTAATGATATCCCATATTTCTTGAAAATTCTGTTTATGGTCTCTTAACTTCTTTTCTGCATGATAAACTTTATTTTATCCTGGAGAAAGGCTTACTTTGTCTTCTTTGCTTGAAACTTTATCTTACAAGTGGTCTAGTCTATTGGTAATGTTTGCCTTAGAATTTTTACTTTGGTTTATTGATTCTTTCATTTCAAGGATTTTCAATCAATTCCTCCTCAGAATTTCTATGTCCTTATGGAAGTGATTTTCACATTTTGTATTTTCTCTATGATTTCACTGCTTACCTCATCTTTTACCTTGTAGATCAGTTTAACCATGTACTTTCCAAATTCCTTCTCTGACACTGCCTCCACAGTGGTGTCTATGGACTCTGGGTTGTTTGTTATGGTTTATTCTTTGCTTTTTCATATTATGCGTGTGTCCCCCATCTATTTGAATGGATCTGAAGCATGAGAGTTTCTACCCTATTAACTTATAATTTCTCTGTAGGTTTCTGGTACTTCACAGATTAGGGGGAGACAAGTAATAGCAACAGCAATGCAAACTCAATACTTGGTTTCTACTATGACATCTACAACATTAATTGGAACAATAAACAGAAATGGAAGTATCAACAATTTCCATCAATAAAAACAGTAAGTAATTATATATTATTTCTAGCACAAAATCAAACAAGTTTATCTATGTCTTCTGCAGTGTTAATATTTGCTACAGCATTAGTGGAGGGGACTGGCATTATATAAACCAATCAGTGCTAAAAGATGTTAAAACTAGACTTTATTAAGAGGAAAGAACAAGAGATAGGAGGGTAGAAAATAGTTTGCAATCTCCAAAGGTGAACAGGGAAAATGCAGAAAAGACATAGGATGTGATGGTTATGGTGGGGAGGAGAAAAAATAGAAGTGAAAATTTAAAGAAAGAGTAAAATAGAGAACAATAGAATTTGGGTGTTTGCAAAAGAAAAGAGAAAGAGAAACAAGGTAAACAGAATAGTGGGGGGAAAATACAAAAGAAAACCAAAACCAAAATATATTAATCAGTATCCCTAACTCTGAAAGAGAGAGCAAAGTAAAAAATAATTGCCTTCCAAAAATTCTAGAAATGAGAAACAAATATGTATATGTTTAAAATAAATGTCCATGAGTCATTCATATCATACTCACAAAAGAATAAAAAGAGAAATAATCTTGATGAAAAATTAAAGAATCATTTCCACTGTGTGAACAAAATAGTCAATGAAAATGTATATTCACTGTTTGTGCCCTAATGTCTTTGTTTCCATTTTTTTCTTGGGTATGCACTGAGTGCAAGAGTAGGGGCCATGGACTGTAAAGCACTTCCTTTTTTGTGTTGCTCATTGAGATGCCAGCTGGAATTGAATAATCCTCAGCTTTCCTTCTTGGTTGAGGTTGGTAGGATGGGAAGTACTGTCAACTCCACTCCTGGGGTAAAGACTGCTGGGTTCTGTGATATAAGTTCCTGTAGATGGAGCTACTGACTGCAGGGCTTAGATCTCGTGGGGCCCCAAGGGCTTCATGCTGAGGTCAGTAGTCTGGAGATATTAAATCAATGCCCTCTACATCCTGGCAGTTGCCAATCTCTGCATAGAGACTGTAACCCAGAAGTCTCTCAGGGTTCCTCTCCTGGGACAGGGAACAAATCCTTTCACACTTCTGTTACCCACAAATACCATACTTCCCAGCCTCCTGGGCTCAATCCCTGAGCACAGTAACACCAGCCTGTTCAAATTCCCAGCCTGCTTCAGCTGGTCCTATGAGACACAAGACTCAAAGGGGGAAGGGAGCCAGGCTCCCCCCTGCCTCCCCAACTTGTATTCCCCCAGGCAAAATGCTCTCCATGCCTGATTTTTTGTGGATTTACTAGGCACAGTCAAGGTCACACAGATGATATCTGTCAGAACTGTATATGGGACCCAGTCCCAATCTCCTGGCTCCTAGTTCCCAGTTCCCATTGGCACTGTCTTAGCATTGTCAACTCAAGATGGCTCCTGCTTCAGCTCTCCAGGAATAATTGTGAAACATGGAGCATCTTCCATTCACCAATTTACTGTGCCAAACACCCTCTGGATCAGTTAGGGTAGACTCCCCCTCCAATCTCAGGATTTCCCATACTAAGACTGACCATAGTATTTCCCTTTTTCCATCCATGTATGCTAATGCCATTACTTCAGTGAGCAGCTTAGCTCTAATTTTGTCCCTTTTTTTAAATTTAATGTACCCAAAATTTCTAAGTCTTTAAGGTACTCTGACCTTCCAATATTGAGTATTATCTTTCACCCATGTAGGAGAGAAGCAATATTCCCACTGCTTGGATCTGGGGTCACCAATTGATGAAAAATACAGCTTCCCTCTATTCCACCATCCTCTCCCCAAACCCTTTGGTTAAATTTTAAAGCACATAATTGCCAACCACATTGAGGAGATTGTGTTTTTGTTTTGTTTTGTTTTGAAACAGAGAACCTATAATTCAAAGTGGTCATGATATTTATGTATTTCCATTAGCAATGAATGAGATTTCCTCTTGTTCCACATTCTCACCTGTATTTGGTATCATCAATATTTTAAATTTTGACCATTTTAATGTGTGTATATAGCATCTTATCATTATTTTTATTTGCATGATATCAATGACATATTATATGGAGCATCTTCATTTGCTTATTTGCCATTTGTGTATCTTCTTCAAGTGTCTATTATCCTTTGGTCCATTTTTAATTGATTATTTTCTTATTGTTGAGTGTTAAGAACTCTTAATTTTTTTTTTAACCACAAGTATTTATTGATGGATTGAAGAACACAACTGTAATGGGACAATAAGGCACAACTGTGGATTAGAAGTTCACTATACAGCCAAAGGGGGGGGGGAAGCCATAATTTTAAGAACTTTTTTAAAAAATGCAAATCAAGGAGACTTTGAAGTACCTCTCTAGAGATCAGTATCAGACAATTCTTTTATACAATTCCTATATTATATTGCTTGATCACAAAAACTGATACTTAATAAAGAATTGCTCATTCATTTATACTTAAGCCTGGTCACTCCCCCACCTTTATCAATTCCTTTGTAGTGATATTTTTTAGCAAGTCCCTTCCTAAAGACTTGTTCACACATCTTGGATAGTCTTCTGAAGCAAGGAAACAAGCAAGCAAGCCATGAGTCAGAGAAAAATCAGCCAAGGGCAGCAAATAAATGAAGACTCACAGACATACATAGGATAGTAATGGCCAGATTCAATGAAGTCTAATAAAGCTGACTTTGGCAGAGCCATTGCTCTGGCTTACTCAGAAGTCTATAATGCCACCTTCCATTTTCTAACCAGTGCCAGACCCCTTGTTTCTAAGGGATTAGCAGTGGCTTATACAAGGAGCTAGGAAGATATTGTAACCAAGCAGCTAATGACACTATACATTCAATGTTTTGGATCTGTACTAGGGACTGACTATGGCTTCCAGCATCAACATTTGCCAAGTGTAAAATTCATAATTTTGTGTAAAACTGATACTGAGGACAGTCTAATTCTTTTGGACTCAGATAAGTTATGCACTTCCAAAACACTAGTCTCTCTACTTGGAAATGTGAAATGAAAAACATTCCAGTGCACTAACAACAAGGCTTAAACCATGCTGCAGAGTGTAAATGTGGCGGGTTTCAAAACAGCAGTCTTGTTCAAAAAGTCATGAAAAGGTCCACAAGCATGCTGTCAGAACAGTTATTCTGGTAGTGACAGTGTCCCAAAGCTAAGCAGACCTGTAGGCATTTGACTATTTTCTGAACAGTCAACACTGCACTCTCAGGAGAAACCATGTAGGTACATAAGATGAGTGTCAGAGGGCAGAGGTAGAGCAACCCAGGCAAGTCACCCAGCTCAGGTGGCTCTACACTTTTCACCAAGGCCAGCTTCCGAGAAGGATATCTCCACCTAGAAGCCCTTTTATGACAGAGTAGTACAGAGGACCAAGAGAAGGTCACATTCTTCCAAGAGAAGTGTTGGTTACCAAAAAGCTCCTGGAAAGGTAACATCCTAGGAACCCATTTAAGAGTGAAGGTAGATAAAAACTGCCAGACCACTGAAATATTCTGCCAAGTCAGAAATACATTTAACAGGCATAGTTTGGGGTAAAAGTAGAATACAGGGAATTTTGAGGCTCAATAAAAAGCAGGGAGGCTGAAACACTAAGTAAGGTAAGCTGAGTGACAGGAAAGTAAGGAGCAAAGGACGTATATGAAGGAAGCAGGGACATGCTAAAGCCTCGCTGGAGGGAAGGCAGCATGGTCAGTCTACATCCAGCGAGAGCTTTGCTGGCTGGTTCTTGGCATGATTCCATCTCTTTCTCAAACTGGATGAATGTGTGGCATTGAGCAGCAGAACAGGGGAACATGGTATTTATAAATGGAGGACCAATGGATGGACACTGAACAGAAAATAGACTGGGTGTACCATTCTGCAATGCCCTGTTTATACACCAAAGGCAGGTTTGTGTAGACAGAACATATTTGGGGTTGTCATGCAACAGCAGTAGTATTTCGGGAGAAGGGTAATGATGGGGTGGAAGTGGGGTTGGTGGACAGGAGGACTCTTAAGTTCCAGTTCTTAAATACTAGAAAGCAAGGAACAGTTTGGTCTGTCCTTTAGTGAAGAAATCGGATGCTCATTTTCTGTTCTACATCCACCTTCTCCAAAACCTTAACAAATTCTGTGAAAGATATACCACTATCCCCATCCTGGTCAGCCTCCCGGATGGTCCTGTCTGCAAGGCTGCCCAGCTGCTCATCTGAGATATTCACTCCAACCATCATGCCCAGCACCTGTACTAGCTCATCACGGGAGATCTTGTCATCTTTATCCAAATCATACAGTCGAAAAGCAAAGCGCAGTTTGTTGCTTCGGCTGTCGAGTGGTTCTGGTCCATTCACATCTTTGCTCTTTTCATTGTCCTCAATGGGTCAGAAATGAGCCAAAGTTCTCATGAATCCACGGAAGTTTACCTGGTCTTCTCCCTCTGGAAAGAAGGCATTAATGATTCCGGTCCCCCAGTGGGTTGATGGCAAGTTCTGGAATCCTCTGGAAATCTTCCCGGCTCAAATTTTCCTTTGTCCAGGCTGTGAACCCGCTGTAGAGACGAGTGATCTGACTGTGGGAAAAGCCGGTCTCCTTCTTGATCTCGAGCTCTTCGTCCCGCAGTAACGTGGAGGCCCGAGACCCCATCACTGTGCCAGGAGCTGCTCCGGGAGGGGCGGGGCCTGAAGCAAAGGCAGTGGAGGGGAGGGTGAGAGTGAAGAAAGGGCTAGGGGTCAGGAAGGGAGAGGGCAGTGTTTCTACTGCGGACCCGGGAGGGAACCCAGGGCTAGTGCCTCTTTTTAAATTTTGATTAATAATCCTCTATCAGATGTCCTTTGCAAATATTTTCTCTTGGTATTTGACTTATCTTTTGTTTATTGACAGTGTCTTTTTTAGAGCAGAATTTTTTTTATTCTAATGAAGTTCAGCTATCCATTCTATCTGCCATGAAATGTGTCCTTCATGTTGTACTAAAAAGTTACCATCAAGCCTGAGGCTACCTAGGTTTTATCTCATGTTTTCATTCAGTAGTTTTATAGTTTGTATTTTATATTTAGGTCACCATTCTTTTTGAGATAATCTTTGGTGAAGGTTGTAAGCTCTCTCTCTCTCTCTCTCTCTCTCTCTCTCTCTCTCTCTCTCTCTCTCTCTCTTTCTTTTTTACATGTTTATGTCTAGTTTTTCCAGCACCATTTATTGGAAGGTCTTACTTTTCTCCACTGTATTGCTTATGTTCCTTTGTGAAAGACAAGTAGACCATATTTATGTGAGTCTATTTCTGATCTCTCTATTCTGTTCCCCTGATTTAATTGATTACTGTAAATTTATAGTAAGTCATAGCAAAGTAATTCTAGTTTAACTTTGTTTCTCTTTAATATTCTGTTGGCTATTCTGGGTCTTAGTCTTTTTCATTTAAGCTTTGAAATTATTTTGTAGATTTACACAAAATAACTTTCTAGGATTTTGACTGAGATAGCAGTGAATCCATAAATAAATCTGGATGAACTGGTATCTTGGTGATAATGAGACTTCTATTCATAAACATGGAATATCTATATTTAGTTTGATTTCATTCATCAGAATTTTGTAGTTTTCTTCATGTAGATCTCATATAGATCTCAGACATATTTTGTTAGATGATTTATTCCTAAGAATTTTATTTCAGAGGGCAAGAATACAAATGGTATCATATTTTAAATTTCATAATCCACTTGTCCATTGTTAGTGTATAGAAAAGCAATTGACATTTTGGTATTAACCTACCCATTACTATTATAGGTTATTAGTTTCAAAAGTTTTTTTTTTCCCCTTAGGATTTTCTACATAGATAATAATATAATCTGCAAATAAAGACAGTTTCACTTTCTCCTTCCTAATCCATATATACCTTTAATTAAAAGTTTGTCTTTTTTATCTCACAAAAAAAGTTTTGCTTTTATCATCACAAATTATGATATTAGCTGTAACTTTAGGGGTAGATATTCTTTAGCGTTGCCAATGTATGAAATTCTTAAGAATTTACAAGTGAGCTTTCTTAATCAAGATTCTCCAGAAAAACTGTATCATTAGGATGTGTGTATATATAATAGGTGAAAAAATTTTCATGAGAAATTGTTTCATAGAGTTATGAATCTAGCAATTTCCAAGATCTACAGAGTTAGTCATCAAGCTAGAGAGCCAGAGTTCATGGCTTAGTTCCAACCTGAGTCTGAATGCCCTAGAACCAGGAGAGCCAATGGTATTGTACTTTGACCAAATGCCAGCAAACTCAAGACCCAGGAACAGACACTGTTTTAGTTCAAGTCTGAAGGCGGAAAAAAAGTCAAAACCCATTTTAGTCAGATTTTTCATTGCTATAGCAATATTCCAGCTGGAAGGCCTTCAGCAATAGGCAGGAAGAATTATCTCTTTATGGGGAAACGTGTCATCATTTTTGTCCTATTCAAGTCTATGTTTGTATGAGTTCATCATACATTAGGAATAATCTTACTCCATCTACTTATTTAAATGCTTGTCATCTAGAAACACCCTTACAGAAATATCTAGAAGAATATTTGATGAAATCTCTGGTTACATTTTTGACCCAGTCAAATTGGCAAATAAAATTAAATATCCCATAAGCTAATGGAATCAATATTTAGTAAGATTATAAGATACAAGGTTAATATAGAAAAAATGGATACATATATAAATCAAATACATAAACAATAAGGAATAAACAATAAGAAATTGAAGTAAAATATATGGTAGCATAAAAAACTAATAATACTAGGTATAAATTTTAAAAATGAATCAAAGTATCTACATAGAAAACTACAAAGATTGCTGAAAGATATTTTTTTAAAATGCAAATAGAGTTACATCTTCATGGTTAGGAAGATTCAATATTCTTAAATATCAACCTCCATAAACTGATTTGTAAATGAAATACAATCTTACTCAAAATCTTAACATTTTTTTCTTTGAAAGTGATATTTTGACTCTAAAATTTAAATTAATCAAATGACTTTTTGACCTTTATGAAAGTAAAAAATGAATGAAGATCTTACACTACTTGTTTTCCTGACTTATTTAGGACAGTACAGTTTCTAGGGTGTACCTAAAAGAAACAATAAAGTCATTATACACCATTATTTTTACATTAATTGATTTTGACAAAGATGTTAATGCAATTCATTGAGGAAAGAATAATCTTCTGAATTAATTTCTTATTATAATTGGCTATCCTATGCAAAAATATTAAAAAATTAAAAATTAAAAAACCTTGACTGTTACTTCACACATATCCTAAAGTTTTCCCAATTAACTAAACTTGTATTAGGCCCTACACCAGGTGTGGTGGTACACACTTGTAATCCCAGAAGCTTGAGAAACTGAGGCAGGAGGATCATGAGTTCAAAGCCTATGGCAGGTATTAGTGTGAATCAAGGTGATTGAACCAAGGTGATTGGCATTCTCCTGTGCAAAGGTACAGTGTTAATGCTATGGCAATGATGGCCTTTGGTCCCTCTGGGCAAATGTTCAGAGATATCAATTTAAACCTTGAATTACAGGCACTGACTCTCAAAGGAAGGATTCTGAACATAGCAAGATAACTACAATGTTTCACCAGTGCTGTAACTTCTAAGCCTGCCTGTTCAATAAAAATGGACAATGGGTTTCCTGGGTACAACAGGAAGCTCCTACTATTGCAACAGTGAAATGGTTACAAGAATGTTTCTAGCCCTGTGCACAAAGAACAATGCCTCTATATTTTTTAATTTCCTGATTATGAGACCGTATATAATAAAGTTGCTGAACCAGCTCTGTGTCACTGTTTCTCAGAGTGCAGTGTTCCATCTGATCCCAGCTTTCTCTCTGTAGCTGTGTGTGTGTGTGTGTGTGTGTTTGTGTGTGTTTTAATTTCCTATCACCCTTGATCTTGTTGCTCCAGCTTACATAAGTTCTTCTTTTCTACAATTTGGTGGTCAATATCTTATTGATATCACAATTATGGGAGGCTTTTCAGATAAACATATTACCTGTATTTATTCAACTGGATTCAATTATACTGGATATAGTGGTAGTCTACCTAGTTGTTGGTGCCACAGTGAAAATACTGGCTATTTAAAAGTGGTCTCAGGGGATAAGATAGAAGCAGATGGGGGAATTAAGGTAGCCACTGTAGAGTGGACTCACTTGTCTTTTAAGTTACAACTACAAAAACAGAAAGAGGAAGATTATAGAACCCCAGAAAATTGTTTGACTAATGCTCTCTTTGTTTCAAATTTTTTAAATTGTGAAGCTGAGAATCACACTACAGTTGAGTGACATATGGCTCCCATGGCAGGACAGGCCTAGTCTGGTGGAAAGACTTACAAACAGGACAATGGAATGGACCAGATCCAGTAATAAATGTGAGATAGAGGTCTTGCTTGTATCTTTCCAGAAAGTGCAGCTTATCCTATCTGGGTACTGAAGTGCACTATTCATCATCACCAGAAGCATCTCAAGCCTAAGTTCAAATGACTAAAGCTCACATGTGTTGATCCCAACATCCACCAGGAGCAAGATGTTAGGGAAGTAGAAGTGGAAGAGGACTTGACAGACTAGAATACCAAATTGCCAACATGGTACCAAATAAAGAATCTGACCTGTCAGGCTAAGCAGATGGTCAATCAGCAGTGAGGTATTAAATCTCCAGCCAACATGTTTGTGGCTATGCTGGCTTTATTAAACTATCAGGTAAGTAGCATTCATGAGGAAACTTATTGGACTTAATTCCCAGATTCACCTTTAGTACACCCAGCAGTGTGGACTTAAGAATCCATTCCAATACTTACTGATGATACACACATTATGGGAGGCTTTTCAGATAAACATATTACCTGTATTTATTCAACTAGATTCAATTATACTGGATATAATGGTAGTCTACCTAGTTGTTGGTGCCACAGTGAAAATACTGGCTATTTAAAAGTGGTCTCAGGGAATAAGATAGCAGCAGATGGGGGAATTAAGGTAGCCAAAGTTGCTGGCCCTTGAGACAAAACAAAGTATATCCAGACAGTTATAAAAACTAGGACTTGCCAATGACATAACTATGGAACATCATAATCCATACTACTATGAAATTGGGTGCCTTTTCTAAATGGGTGGAGTGGGACAACATTTGGCCCATATGGCATATTGTCTATGTTGGTAATGGATGTATTTTGGATTGGTTCACAGAGTTGATAAGGGGTTTCCGCATCAAAAATACATGACTCCTGGAGGATTTATAAGTAAGGTTCTGACCTTCAGTGCTGGTGGCATACAAAGAGATCTGTGGCATTTAATAGCCACCCTAGATTTCATTAATTTTATCAGTGGCCCCCTACCTGATCTTGTGGACAAAAGCTGTAAAGTGACTCCCTACTATAGCCTCTGGGCATGTGTAAAATCTCCCTATGTTTTGATTTTGATGATATAAAAGTAAATAGGACAGGAAAATGTATTATGTGACTTATCAAAGCTGCAATCTGACTAATCGCATGACAAGGTCTAATAGAGGACAAGGAATACTTGTGTTACACCAACCTCTTTATTATGACTCCAGCTAATATTTCAGAACCTTGGTATTCTGATACTGGAGTTCAAATCATACAATAGATTCAGGTCCAGTTAGAAAGACACCTGCTTACTATTTGTTTTATTGTATTTGAAATAGTCACTTTGATATCTGTTTTGGTCTCTGCCATGACTCCCACTGTAGCTTTGTCCAAAGCATTCAAAATGCTCACTTTCTTAATGATTTGGCTCAAAATGCTTCCAAAGTCCTACAAAACCAGGCAGATATTGATGACAAGTTAGAGGCTAAATGAAATGCCTTGGAAACTACAGACATTAACATTGGAAATGAATTTGTTGCTCTTAAATTCAGACAGAGGCTTCCCTGCCATGCTAACTACAAATATGCTTGGGTTACAAAAGCAAAGTATAACATTTCTCAATGTGATTGGGAGAACGTTAAAAATCATCTAATGGGCATTTGGTAGAGAAATAATGATTGTCTGGACCTTCTGGAGTTACATCATCACATTCAGGACATTCAAGAAAGTCAGAATGATCCTAGGGATCCTGCATGACTTCCAAAACAAATATTTGATGACTTAAATGGTTTTAATCCCTGGAATATGTTAAAACATACAGTATGGCACATTCTTTTTAAATACGTGTTTGCTACGAATTCTCTTTTGGCTGTAATGAAAGGACTCCATCTTCTGAGGAGAAATTCAACAACTACAAATACCAGCACATCATTCATGCTTAAAAATAGAAAAAGGGAAAAAGCCAGCCTAGGCAACTTAGTGAAGCCCTAAACAACTCAACAAGACTCTCTCTGTAAATAAGATACAAAAATGGGGCTGGGGATGTGGCACAGTGGTTAAGCACCCCTGGGTTTAATCCCTAGTGCAAAAACAAAACAAAATAAAACAAAACATCATGCATTTAAGTGTAGAAATTAAAACTATAAAAACTCTAGAAAAAAAACAAAATGAAAAAATTTCTACACAAATATGTTAACATGACTGCTAACACTTTTTCATTATGGCCCCAAATTGGAAATAAAAAATATGCCCATTAACTGCTGAATAGAGAAGTTACTATGGCATATTCATGCAATGGAATACTACTTTGGATTTTAAAGAACAAATTCCTAATATATGCAATAACATGGATGAATCTGAAAAACATTATATAAGTGAAAGAAGCTAATCACAAAAACTCCATACTCCATGATCCCATTCATAAGAAATTCCATAGTGACAGAATTATTATTTGTAGGACCAGAGACAGAATAGTAATTGATTATAAAGAATACCAAAATCTTTCATTCATTCCTACTTTGGTCATTGTTTACAAATTTTTATTCAGAAATATGTACAGTAAAGCCTAGTTGATGGATTGTTTATAGAATGGGTACTTAAATGTATTAGTTTCCTATGGCTGATGTAACATGTTGCTCCAAACTTTGTGGTTTAAAACAACAGAAATTTATTCTGTCATAGTTTGGGAGGCCAGAAGTCTTAATGCAAGGTATCAGTAGAGTTACTTTTGGAAACCCTGAAGGAAAATTAATTGCATTTCTCTCTGGTAGCTTCTGGTATTCCTTGGTTTGCACAAGCATTACTGAAGTCTCTGTCTCTATCTTCCATTACCAACTTCTCTGTGTCTTCTATTTTTCCTAAGAATACTTGCTACTAGACTTAGATCACAATATAATCCAGGATGATCTCTTGTTGAGATTCTTAATTGCATTTGTCAAGACTTTGTTTTAAAATAAGATCACATTCACAGATTCTGGGCAGATGTACTCTTATGATTTGGATCTGGAGTATCCCTAAAAACTCATGTGTTCAAGGCATGACCCCCAGTGTAGCAAGGTTCAGAGTTGAGAATTTTAGGCAATGATTGGATTCTGCAACTGCAACATCATTAGTGGATTAATCCATTTGATGGATCAATAATTTGAATGGACTACTGCATAGTAACTGTAGGAAGGTGAATTTGGCTGATGTAAGTAGGTCACTAGGGGTGTGCACATGGGTACTAGTCTTGTCCCTTGCTTTTCTCTCTTTCTCCTTCATGGCTTCCTTAAACTGAGTAGCTCTTCTTCACCATACCCTTCCACCAACATGTACAGTCTTACCTCAGGCCCAGAGCAGCAGAGTCAGCTTACCATGTGTTGAAACCTTTGATATCATGAGCCAATGTAAATCTGTCCTGCTCTAAGTTGCTTTTGTCACATATTTGTTCACAGTCATGAAAAACTAAAACAGAAATAGAAACTTAGATATGAGGTTATTACTGTGACTACACATGACCACGTGGTTCACAAAACTTTGGAATAGATATAAGGGAGAAGTTTCGTTCAGTTTAGAGATGCAAGATGAAAACCTTCAATGTTATCGGTAGAATTTAGTGGATGATTCTGGTGGTTAACTCAGATCGCAATGCCAAATGTGGACAGAAAAAACTGTGCTCAAGAAGTTTCAGGTGAAAATGAGAAATCTATTGGGAATTGTATTAGAGGCCATGCATGTTGCATTCTGGCAAAGAACTTATCTACATTTTGTCCATGTCTTAAAATATTCTCAGACTGAATTTAAAAGTGATGGACTAGTTGATTTCGTGGAGGAAATTTCAAGGCAGCACAACATTCAGACAGTGGCACAAATATTGCTTCCTAATTTTATACAGGTGTAATGTGAGAATTGGGAGCAAAAATCAGAGCAGAAGGATTTGAAAATAAATTGCAGTTAGACCAATAAAGTGTATATAAAATTGAGACCAAAGAAATTGTAATTACTAAATGAGATTATGCTTCCACTAAAGAGAATCTAAGTAGTTTGCACCCAGACAATAGAAGAGATGCCTTGAAGGCATATCAGGAACTGGCCAGATCCTAGACGCTGCAGGCTGAATTTTGTAAAGGTGAAATCTCCTTTAAAAGACCTTGTTTTAACAGTGAGATATAAGTAGTAATAAAAGCCTTCCAAAAAAGAAAAACCAAGAATCAGAGGGATTCTTAGGTGAATTCTACTGGACATTTAAAGAAGAACTAATGACAGTGCTCCTCAAATTATTTAACAATTGGAATAGAAGACTTCCAAATTCATTCCATGAAGCCAATATCACTCTCATACCAAAACCAGATTAGGACACATCAAGGAAAGAAACTACAAGCCACTATCAGTGATAGATGCAAAAATCCTTAATAAAATATTAGTAAATAATTTTTAACAATAAATTAAGATTATACATCATGATGAAGTCAGGTTTAGCCCATGAATTCAAGGATGACTTAATATATGAAAACTGGAATGTAATTCATCACTTAAATAGAATTAAGAACAAAAATCACATAATCATCTCAAGAGATGAAGAGAAAATCTTCAACAAAATTCAGCACTCATTCATGATAAAAAAACTGAAGAAACTAGGGAGTGAAGGACATTACCTTAATATCATAAAGGTTATACATGACAAACTCCAAACCAGCATCTCAGTAAATGGGAAAATAAAATATCTGGAAGCATTTCCTTGAAAATTTGGAACAAGACAAGTATGTCCACATTTGCCACTCCTATTCAATATAGTTGAGCAATTAGGCAGGAGAAGGAAATAAAAGAGATAAAAGTAGGGAAGGGAGAAGTCAAATTATCACTGTTTACAGATATGATCCTATACTTAGAAGTTCCAAAATCTCTATCAAAAGACTGCTAGAACTAATAAGCAAATTCAGCAAAGTAGTGGGCTACAAAATCTACAAAAATCTGTAACTTTCCTATATACCAATAACAGATCTTCTGAGAAAGAAATTGGGAAAAGAATTCAATTTGAGATAGCCTAAAAGAAATTTTGAAATAATCTTATCTAGGAGGTGAAAAACCTCTACAATGAAAACAACAGAACATTGAAGAAAGAAATTGAAGATGACACAGAAAGGTAGAAAGACCTCCCATGTACATGGATAAGCAGAATAAAAGTTAAAAATGGTCATACTACCAAAAGCAATATACAGATTCAATGCAATCCCCATCAAAATACCCAGCTATTACTGAGCTAGTGATAGACCTGTCCTGATTTTGCCAGAATGCAAATTGCTAGAGGATCAGGATCATGGATATTTCCACTGAGATTTCAAAGGAAGGCCTGGGAAGCCAGGGAATGTGTATCAGGGTTGGAATTCCTACAGGCAGGCCCTGAAGGACAATGTATGAAGAAGTAAAAAGGAAACTGAAGTCGCAATGGAGACCACAGAAATTAAGAAATACCAGGAATGTGGAACATCTGCTGAGGAAAACTGCAGGAAGCCAGCAGAGTCAGGCCAAGAGAGAGAGGCCATGTGGGCTGCAATTGGCAAGGCTGTAGGGGCAGGGCCAAAATCCCATCACCAAGTGACCTGGATGCCAGATATGGAGTTCTGAAACTTATTGTTATGGGTGGAAAAGACCTGATGGGTCTGATCCTAACAAAAGGAAAAAGCCTGTGAATGCTTCATTTATAGTGAGGCACCAGAGGAATTTACTGCGAGGAGGGCTCTTTCAAGGTAAATAAGGAGGGAGAGGCTGTGTGGAAGTTGACCTGATTGGGGACTTCTCACTTGTGCAGTAATTCTTGCTGGCGTCACAAGGCCAGTTGGAGCACACTGGTATCTCTTTCCACTTCTGGGGAGTTGCCTTTGAACCTAGGGCTGTCTGAGCCAATAAATTCCATGGTATCACAGAATTCTCTTTGAGCAGGACTTTTCCTAGGCAATGAAGTGGTCATAGATCGGTGAGATTACACAAAGTTCTCTGAGGAGCTCATCTCTGCTTAGAGATGGCTCAGACATGCCCACAGTTCATTCATGGCTTCCAACATCTGGTTTCTATCTTTCTTTGTTCCCATTCTTTCTTTATGTGCCCCTATTATTCCCTTTTGGAATGGAAATGTCTAATCTGTACTGTTGTGTATTGGAAGCGTGTAGTTTTTTAAAACAAATTTATAACCAATATTCACCTTGAGTCTCAGAGAAGGCTTGGACTTAAGCAATGCTGAAACTGTTAAGACTACGGGGAGTCTTGGAGACAGGCTGAATGCATTTTTCATCTTGAGATACAGTTTTAGTTACACTCGAGCTTTGGGGGCCCAAGGGAAAAATGTTATGATATCAATTGGGAATGTTCCCCAAAACTCATATGTGTTCAAATCTTGGTGCCAGGTGCATCAAGGTTCAGAATTGGGGCTTTTATGCAATGATTGATCATGAAGGCTGTAACCTCACGAATGGATTAATCCATTTGATGGATTAATAATTTGATTGAACTACTAGATGGTAACTACTAGACAGGTGGGCATGGCTGGAGGAATAAGGTCACTGCGGGCATGTTCTTTGGGGCTATATCTTTGTCCTGTCTCCTCTTTTCTCATTTATCTCTTCTCCCTTCTCTCTTCTTCCCCACCCCTTCTCCTTCCTGATGATGTCATGAGCTGAGTAGCTTTTTGCACCATCATTTTCTACCACACCATGGACCCAGAACACTAGAATAGGCCAACCATGGACTGGTTGGACTGAGACCTCTAAAATCTTCTCTAAGTTGTTCTTGTCAGGACTTTGGCCACAGCCACCAAAATCATATCAACACACATACATTGTGTTTATTCCAGCTGACATAATGCCACAGACTAGGTCATAGAAATTTACTTTCTCATAGTTCTGGAGACGGGAAGTTGAAATGGGTGTGTTAGCATATTGGGATTCTGGTGTGGGCTCTTTTCCTGGCTATGAAGATGGTTCCCTTCTTGTTGAATCCTCAGTGGCAGAAAGAGAGCTCAGGTGTCTCTTCCTCTTCAGATAAAGATGCCAGTGCTATAGAATTAGGGTTTCATCTTTATGACTTCATGTAACCTTAATCACCTTCTTAATGGCCTATCTCTAATATGGTCATTTGGGAGGCTAGGGCTTCAACACATAAATTTGGGGGAGATGCAGATCATTCCATAGCCACCGTTCAACACGCTCTCTTACTTTTCCTCCATTCTTCCTCATTGTCACAGTCAGAAACGAGGCAATTACCTGGCAAAAAGGAACAGAACAGCAACAACAAAGACAGGTGTGATTTCGTATTTTCCTTTGTAGATCTCATTCCTTACATTTTCCTTTAGACAAAGGACTTTGATCATTATGTGCTAATTATAAAAGCGTAATACAGCCACTTTGGAAATCATTTTTGTTTTGTTTCCTTATTTTGCTTTTTGGCAAAGCCCATCTATGATATGAACTTGTGGTAGTCACTCATTTCATTTGGTAAATTGATAGATTTATTCCTATGAATTGCTGTGCCCTACTTCTGTGGGGGCCCTATTATGAAACTGGAGGTCAGTGAGTTGAAGTAATTCTTTGAAATGTTTGTACTTTAAGAAACCATAGTATTTATACATGTCAGAGTTATTTTTCTACAGATACATCTATTTTCCTATAAATATCACTCTTTCTCATTTTCTGAGAGTTTTTGAACCACAGGGGTAAAATGAATACTGTCAGAGGCTCTTCCATCTTCAAATGAATTCCTGCTCAAAATAGTTGGTTATTTGAACTCAGTAAATTATTGGTTAGCTTGTTACTTATCTTCAAATTTATAACTGATTATTTTTCTATAAGTTTTATGCCTAAATTTTATTAATATTGGATATATAATATATATGTACACTTCCATTATATTGCCAGTCTTATCTAACATGCTTTCAATATCATGATCCAAAGTATGCAAAAATTAAAAATAAAATTAAAGCTGCAAAATTCTGTTATTTGATTTTCATGAGTAAATCCTAGAAGTCTGTGATTTTTTTTTTTCTCATGTTGCACAAAGTGCTATTGTTTGATTAGGATGAAACTTTATGAGGTAATTCAACTCAATATCCAGTTAAAGAAACTAGACATTTTTGCAAAACCATAAATACAATGTGAAGACAGATTGAGAATGAGAAGTCTGTTGAATATGTTCTCTGCACAGCTCCTCAGAGCAGTCTGTACATAGAAATATTCTCACTCCATCTGTTTCCTCTGCCTGAGTGACAGATCTGCTCCTGTCAGCATCCCATTCACCAACAAGAGGGAAAAAGACGTCCAGGTGCATATGGACACATTTGATCTCTTGCTTCATCATCTCTTTAATGTATTTACTAAAAAGTCAATAGATCAAGACACAAAGTAGCTAAAAATGGGGGAAATGTTTCAATTTAATAGATTTGAAGTAAAAGGAGAAATAAATCACACATATTCTCCTAAGATAAACTGAAATAAAGTCTTCTCCATTAACTAGTTTTGGCCCCAGAGTTATCCTGTGGCATTATCATGTTAACAGTGATGTTGAAGGAAAACATACTTATGAATTCACATTTGCTGTCATACCCATTGTTTGAAAATCATTTTCAATCAAGATTTTAAAGGAGTTAGAAAAGAATACCAGTAGCATACTAGTGAAAATAGTTATATAATCTCAGCTCACTCTATTGCCTGGAGCAAACTGTTTCTTCTAAGAATTTCAATTACTTTATCTAAAAAAAAAAAAAAAAAAAAAAAAAAAAAAAATCAGCTGGTAAGATTTGATTTCTCACAGAAGAAGATCTACAAGCAATCAACAAACATATGGAAAAATGCTCAACATCTCTAGTAATAAGAGAAATGCAAATCAAAACCACCCTAAGATTCCATCTCACCCCAATTAGAATGGCGATTATCAAGAATACGAGCAACAACAGGTGTTGGCGAGGATGTGGGGAGAAAGGTACACTCATACATTGCTGGTGGGGCTGCAAATTAGTGCAGCCACTCTGGAAAGCAGTGTGGAGATTCCTTAGAAAACTTGGAATGGACCCTCCATTTGACCCAGCTATCCCACTCCTTGGCCTATACCCAAAGGACTTAAAATCAGCATACTACAGAGATACAGCCACATCAATGTTCATAGCTGCTCAATTCACAATAGCCAGACTGTGGAACCAACCTAGGTGCCCTTCAATTGATGAGTGGATAAAGAAACTGTGGTATATACATACAATGGAATATTACTCAGCCATAAAGAATGATAAAATTATGGCATTTGCAGGCAAATGGATGAAATTGGAGAATATCATGCTAAGTGAGATAAGCCAATCTCAAAAAGCCAAAGGACGAATGATATCGCTAATAAGTGGAGGATGACACTTAATGGGGGGGAGGAAAGGGTTAGTGTTAGGGTTAGAGTTAGGGTTAGGGAGGGGGGCAAGTATGGAGGAAGGAAGTACTGTATAGAGGGTAAAGAGGGGTGGGAGGGGTGGGGGGAAGGGAAAAAATAACAGAATGAATCAAACAACATTACTCTATGTAAATTTATGATTACACAAATGGTATGCCTTTACGCCATGTACAAACAGAGAAACAACATGCATCCCATTTGTTTACAATAAAAAAAAATTAAGTGTGTATTACACTTAATACAGTGTAAGTGCTATGTAAATTGTTGGTATACAGCAATTGATGACAATTAATGACAAGAAGAAAGTCTACAGATGCAACTTCATTTTTTTTTTTTTCCACATATATTTTTCAGTCCTTGGTTGAATGTGTGGATGGTGAAACCTGTGGGTGCAGAGGGTGACAGAAATCATTCTGAAGGTTCCAATTTGCTGGCATTTGGTGCATTTAGAGTGTTGTGCAACCACTGTCTGTCTCCAGTTTCAAATCTTTTTCATCATCCCAGAAAACACCTCGTGCCCATTACAAATTGTTCCTTGCCCATACTTCCCCCCATCCTGTGGTGACCACTCCAATGCTCTGTGCCTGTGTGGATTTCCTTGTTCTGCATATTTCATATACATGGAATCTCTGTGTACTCAGCCTTCTGTCCTCACGTTTTGTCCTTGTTGCCTGTGTCAGTGCTGCAGGCCTGATTTCCTTCATGATTTTCAGGAATCGTGGTGAGTTCCTGCTAATGGTCTTCTGATTGGTCCTGGGGACAGCAGCTACCAGCTCATTTGAGGTCAAAACAGCTTTTTAATTCAGTAGTATTTGTTTTGTTCATCTGTTTGTTTCTTGATAGAACACAGGTCCTCCAGCATGCTAGGCACACACCCTACCGCTAAGCTACATACCTAGGCCCTGGTTATTGTATTTTTTTAAATTTCTAAATTATTAATTTTTAAAAAAAAGTTATTTTCTTGTTCTTTTTGAGACCTATTTTTATGAATACACTTTCTGGTTTTTGCATTGTTTTCAAGCATGTCATAATTATTTGTCATATTCTTTTGAGGGAGGCTCTAAGTTGTCTGTCATATAATTCTAACAAGTCTGTACTCTCGGTGTTAGCACGTGATAATTGACTGTTTTCATTCATATTGAGATTTCCCTGGCTTCTGGTGTGGGTGATTTTCAAATAGAACCTGGATATTTGGGTGTCTAAAAAAAAAAAAAAAAAAAAAAAGATTTGATTTCTCTGTATGTCAAATGTACCAGCAAGAATTTTTGCAATATGATTCAATGTCCTATTACTAATTGCGCTATATGGGTTTCAAATACTAATAAATTATGGAACATTAAATCTATAAAATGTTGTGATTTATTTGGATGATTCATTTTAAGCTCTTGGAAGAGGAACTGTTTTGAATACATCTTTGTATCCCCCCACAGAACCTGGCACAGTGCCTCAGAGAGTTGAGATGAATAGATTTTTGTTAAGTGAATAGATTTTACAGTCTCAGTCTGTAGTTACAATTTCCCAGAGTAATGAAGAGGCCTTATTTTAGAACTGGAATTGAAAGAATGATCTCACACTAAAGGCCTGAAAGATAAATGTACCCGAACTGTAGCCAGTTCACAACAGGAAATAATTGCATAACTAGTCTTGAGAATCTTTATGGTGACAGTCCCTGGTTTCATCTATGCCCTTTAGTCACATATAGACTGTGTATTTCGTTGTTAACTGTAGGCAGAAGGCATTGGTAGATCTCATTTAATTGTATACATCATGATTGGAATGAAGACTGAATCTCTCTCTCTCTCTCTCCCCATCAACTTCTCTCTCTCTCTCTCTCTCTCTCTCTCTCTCTCTCCAAAATCAGGTACTGAAGGAAAGTGATTGATATTAGAGCAAAGACAACTGCAATTTCTTGGTTATTACACACTAAGTATCCGTAGACTGAAGGAATGTAATGGCACAACTTTTTCAAAACTCATGACCAAACTTAAACAACAAGACTTTAAAAATTATTTCCTTATGATGAATTAATTCAGACACTAATTCATTCATAAATTTACTGATTTTAGCCTGCATACAGGATGGACAAAGAACTCTTCTAGCCCTCAAAGAAATAATAGATCTGCAGAGATCTGGAAGTCTCAAAAATATCCATACAAAAAGGTAAGAAGGATTAAATTCACAATACAGTAAAAACAGGAAAGAAAACTTCAGATGCTTTTATTCTTTTCCCTGAAGCAGCATATGAAATACTCTGCCAAAGAGGATGGAAGCACTTGTTGAGGGCTTTAGGAGGTCAAAATATGTTTTAAGCAGTTCCTTCTCACACCTTGGCAATTTGCATTGTATGTGTACATATACATGACATGTTTATGTATGCATAATACACATTGTACACACAGATATTTTTAATCATATTTCTGCTTAACATACCATTAAATCAGAATTGGAAAAATAATTATAACGAACGAATTGCTGATCCTCTTACCTGTGATACGATTATTTTCACAACATATATTTTCTCACTCTCTTTTTTAACATGCAGAGAAAATGGCTGAACAGAAAGTCTGTCGCAGGAAAAAATAAAAAGCCTTAAGTCTTTTCAAAAACTTATCCAATGCTGACATCTAGTGGCTCTCAGAAGCCATTGTTACATTAATTAATGCTTTATGCTGTGTATGCTGCATGCATCCAAATGCAAATTTACACATTTGCACAGAAAGGTATATCTTATTTATTTATTCTATTATGGTTATCTATATGTAACCCTGCTGGTATTTAGAAAAATGAAAAACTGCAGTGAAACTTTTTTTTGATCACTAGAACTATGCATTTTGCAAAAAGCTGAAAAAAAAAAAAAAAAAAAAACAAAAACCAAACTCTTCCTTTCCTCTTTTTTGTTTTTTCTTTTCCCTTCTCTTTTTGTTTATTGTGAGGGCTAATATCTTTGTAACTAGCTTTGCCACCTCCTGGACTTTAGATCTTTTGTAATCTGAAATAAGTTTCTCATGCACTAAATTCTGACATTTTAACCAGCAAAACAGAGGAAGGGAAGCAGGGGGAGGGAGGAATGGAGGGAAAGGGGAGGTACTGGGGAATGAAATTAACACATTATATTGTTATAGTCTGTGCATATATGAATACGTACAAATCTCTTTATTGTGTATAATTATAATGTGCCAGTACTATTTTTTTAAATAAATCTGACGATTTAAATTACATCCCTAAACTTCCCATCTCTGCACTGCTTTCCACTATACTTGAAGATATGCATGTAAAGTTTAACTTGGTAATAGTTCTCACTCCTGTTTTGCTCTGTTTGACATTTTCTCATTACATTATATAGTTAACATTTTTAAAGATATATCTTTTATGTTTGTATTTATTCTCTTAGATGCATTTTTTCTTGATTTCTCTTTCCTTCCTTTCCTCCCTCCTTCCTTCCCTCTTTCTTGTCTTCCTTCCTTCCCATTCCTTCTCATTATTAAAAGCAGATCATATTGAATGTTTTCTTGACCCCTCCTCCATTATGTACTCTCTCCTTGATCGCTCTCCAAAGTCATCAATTTAGTGTGTTTGCAAGAAGTTTTCTAAGCATGGACTTTCTTTCTTGTATAATTCACATTCATTTCTCCAGTAGACTGCTCAGACAATGGTTCTGTGGCAAAAGAAATGTAAAATAATCCATTTGGTGCTCTTATTCATGAGTTCTGTCAATTAAGTTGTTAGAAACCCAGAAATATGACAGGAAAAAAAAAAAAAAGCAAAAAGAAAGAATAGAGACAGGTTGCAGTTCCCAGGGGTGGTGAAGAGCTTACTCCCTGGTTTCAGCTGTGATAAGCTGTAGGATTGTTTTAGGCATGCTTGGAAATTTAAGATAGGCCTAAAGGGCCTCACAGAGTCTCTGGGGGAGGGAAGTGCAGAACTCTGCAAACTGTGCCTGCTCCTCCTTCCCACTTCTGCTTCTCTCCTTCACACACACTTGAAGTTGGTTTTGGAACGTGGCCAAAAGAGAAGATCAAACTGATTTTTTTTTTTTTTTTGCCTTTTCACAATATTTTTATTTTTTTTTTATTTTTATTTTTAAATTGTAAACAAATGGGATACATGTTGCTTCTGTGTTTGTACATGGCATAAAGGCATACCATTTGTGTAATCATAAATTTACATAGAGTAATGTTGTTTGATTCATTCTGTTATTTTTTCCCTTCCCCCCACCCCTCCCACCCCTCTTTTCCCTCTATACAGTACTTCCTTCCTCCATACTTGCCCCCCTCCCTAACCCTAACTCTAACCCTAACACTAACCCTTCCCTCCCCCCCATTATGTGTCATCCTCCACTTATTAGCGATATCATTCGTACTTTGGCTTTTTGAGATTGGCTTATCTCACTTAGCATGATATTCTCCAATTTCATCCATTTGCCTGCAAATGCCATAATTTTATCATTCTTTATGGCTGAGTAATATTCCATTGTATATATATATATATCACAGTTTCTTTATCTACTCATCAATTGAAGGGCACCTAGGTTGGTTCCACAGTCTGGCTATTGTGAATTGAGCAGCTATGAACATTGATGTGGCTGTATCTCTGTAGTATGCTGATTTTAAGTCCTTTGGGTATAGGCCAAGGAGTGGGATAGCTGGGTCAAATGGAGGGTCCATTCCAAGTTTTCTAAGGAATCTCCACACTGCTTTCCAGAGTGACTGCACTAATTTGCAGCCCCACCAGCAACGTATGAGTGTACCTTTCTCCCCACATCCTCGCCAACACCTGTTGTTGCTCGTATTCTTGATAATCGCCATTCTAATTGGGGTGAGATGGAATCTTAGGGTGGTTTTGATTTGCATTTCTCTTATTACTAGAGATGTTGAACATTTTTCCATATGTTTGTTGATTGCTTGTAGATCTTCTTCTGTGAAGTGTCTATTCATTTCCTTAGCCCATTTGTCAACTGGATTATTTGAATTCTTGGAGTAGAGTTTTTTGAGTTCTTTATAGATTCTGGAAATTAGTGCTCTATCTGAAGTATGATTGGCAAAGATATTCTCCCACTCTGTAGGCTCTTTCTTCGCATTGCTGATAGTTTCCTTTGCTGATTTTTAACTGAGGCTCAAAACGGAAGATCTTGATAATTTGAGTGAACCAGGGCTAGGTTTGTTAAACCATGTGGCAAAACTTTTCCTAGATATTATCAAAGTCTTTGGGAGACTATTTCAACATAATTGTACCTAGAGATTCAGTAGGCTTCCTGACCTTTGTGTAGCTTTTTAAATCCTCTCACTAGGTTTTAAGACCCCACATAATGAAAGCAATCCGATTTAAAAAAAAAAAAAAAAGTTGAAGATATCAAATATTCTGATTTCGAATTGTATTACAAAGTTATAGTAATCAAAACAGTATGGGACTGCATAAAAATGTACACCTAGGTCAATGGAGCAAAATAGAGCTCAGGAATAAGTCCAAGCATATACAGTCAACTAATTTTCAACAACTAATTTTCAAGAGGACACACTGGGGAAAGGAGTATGTCTTCAATAAAAGGTGCTGTGAAAACTGGATATCTACACCCAAAACAATGAAATTGAATTGTTATTTTATACCATATACTAAAATCAACTCAAAATGAATGAAGTACTAAAAGTAAAACCTGAAATCATAATAATCCTAGAAAAAAACACAGGGGAAGAGCTCTTCCATCCTGGCCTTGGCAATGATATTTTGGGATATCATTCCAAAGGGTCAGGCAACAAAAGCAAAAATAAGTTAATTCACTTCAAATCTAAAAGATTTCTGCACAGCAAAGGAAACAATCAACAGACTGGAAAGGCAGCTTACAGAATGGGAGAAAATATTTGTGATCCATATGTCTAATGAGCCATTCATACCCAAAATATTAGAAAGTCACAGAAATCAAGAACAAAATCCAAATGAACTGGTTTAAAAATGGGCAAAGGACTTGAATGGCATTTCTGCAAACAAGACAAAAATAGTTGTGGAACCTCAAATATGGCAGCCCAAATATATTTCTTTGGTCTATTTCAAGATGATTATGCTGAGAAACTGCAGACCTTTGCAGACATAGGCTTGACTCTGAAATGTTGCCCTTTTGTCAAAGAAATTTGCATCTAGAAAGCAAATCTGTTCTGGGAAGTACACAGCCTGTGGATCTAAAGAGATATATCTGATATCCCTCTTCCTGCCTAGGAAAGTTCTTTCTATGGGACTAAGAGATTGGGGAACTGACACCTGGCCCAGGAAGAGATGACCATAGTTGTCTGTTACCTGGGAGACTTCATCTATCTACCAAGACAAACTTTACTGTTTGTGCACCTCCACTCCCTAGTCTTACACGGCCTATGCTACACTATTCCCACAGAAACCCAGGGACCTATTTCTTGGCTTGGCTGTAGATAAGGTTAACCATCTTGCCATGCTTTGAGTCTCATACTGTTTGACTTCTTCTATGTTTAGGCACGTAATAAAATTGCTTATTACCCACCCATAATTTGCCTATTGTTAGTTTTTAATTGCTCTAAAATTATTAAAATTTTAGACAACAAAGTGTATATTTAAAACTTCCCAACAGTTTTAGCAAGCATGCGCGTGCACGTACACACACACACACACAAGAAAATTATTTAATTAATTAATTAATTAAAAGAAAAAAGAAAGAAAGAAGAAAAGGAAGAAGAAAGGAAGAAAGAAAAGAAGGAAAAAAAAAAAAAAAAAAAAAAAAACAGAAAATCTCTGCTGGCTTTGGAAGTGATGGCTGGGGACCTGGACCCTGACTAAGCTGGTACGGATAGAAATTCTCATCCCATATCTGTCTCTTTGACCTTTGAATAATCTGTTCAGGAGAGTGGTAAAAGTCTATTTTGTCTATTTCCTTTCCAAATTTTGATTGGAGAAAGGAAAGCTTTGTGTGAACTAGTTCTTTTAATAAAAGTGACTTCTGGTGTATTTTTGTGTGCATGTTGAGTACTCTAGTTTTATCTTTCTTTCAGAGTTGGTGTTTATTTTCCATGTCTCTGTCTTCTGTGTGGCCCATTGCCAAAAGGAAAATCATAAGATCTTCCTTTTGTGTGGTTCTGTGCTTCAGAAGTTTGATCTTGTAACCAGCAAGTCTAATCTCTGGTCTCTACCATTCAGAGGGTCTAAGTTGTCAGCTTGCATAAGGTGGTCAGGTGGTTGGCTGGGAGTCCAAATGCCTGCTGATCCAACTATGCCAAGCTGTAGGGGTTTGTCTTTGTTGTCTAAACCTTCCTTGCTTTCTTTTTTTAGACTGTCTTTGGGGAGGGCAAAAGGGGGCTGACTCCTTTACACCCACACCAGTAAAACCTACTGCCTTTATGGTAAATATTTATTCCAGACACAGGAATTTATTCCCTGGCTTTCAATGAAAAGATTGAGTTGTTAATAGAATAAATGCACCACTGAAGATGTTAATGGTCAGTGGTAGGATGATGGTGAATCCTCTGAATTAGAATTCTATACCTAGTTCTTAGATAACTCTCACCCTAAACAACTGTGCTACTGGCATTTATGGGAAGATCAAATTATAAAAAAGGCACAAAAATTAGTTTCTAAGTCTTATGAAATAAGCAATTACATAATTCATTGAAATATCTTGTAGGAAAACAAATTAACAGTGTATGCTGATATTAATTGGAAGCTGATAATCAGGTGGTATGTATATATTTGAAGTTTCTGTTTTTTCTATTTGATCCAACTGTTCATATATTTGTGGGGTTTTGTACCTGTTTCATGACTAAAATTTGAAAATAAATCTGCAGTATCTTTAATTTTGTCTGTATTTTATATGCGTATGTGTATGTATGTGGGATATCTTTTTACACATGTATGTTACCAGATGAATGAAAGAATGCTTGTAAATTGAACAAAACTAACTCAAATATTTTTCAAGTACACATGATTTTAATAATCTTTAGTAAATAAGAATATATTGGTCTAATTAAAATAGTTCTATTAAAATTAAGTGCACTCATGATCCTCCTGATTGGGGGTGTGGCTCAGTGGTTGAGTGCCCCTGAGTTCAATCCCTAGTACCAAAAAAGCAAAACAAAACAAAGCAAAAAAAATTAAGTGCAATATACACACAAAACTTTTATCTCTATTAACTGTTTTACAATCATAAAAGTGTGAGCTTTACCTAGGAATGAGTAAATCAAGTAGATATATATGGGATAAAAGTTTATAAATGTACTTTACTAAGTTATATTAAAGATACATATTCATTAAATAGTGGGGTCATTTTCAAGTAAGATAAAGCATTAAAATATTAAAATATTAAACGTGGGTTCAAGTATACTTACTTTTGTCTTCTCATATTATAGAAAAAGACTAAATACATTTAGGTCTGTCAGTAAATATGTCCTATTACTCTAAAAGGAAATATACATTTCTAGAAATGATCAAATCTGTAGAATATTGGCTTCTAGTTGCTAAGGATTAAAATTCTAGTTAATATATTTATTAGCTCTTTAATATATTATCTATTTAATGTATTTGTTAAACTGCTGTAGATTAGCAGTCAGAGATGTGTACAAAGCAGGGAAATGGGGATTGTTTGGGTGGAGGTGATAAGGCATAAAGACATGATTTATGTTTAAGGAAAAGTGATGGTGTCTAGTTTGCTATTTAAAGATTGCTTTAAAATGAAGTAATGAAGGAAATAATATTATAGATGAAAGTCAATGGATGAAGAATGTTGGGAAAAAGAATAAAAGAAAATCTTATGTGGATAAATAAAAATTAATAAACTTATAATAAGAATTTTAAATTTGGACCTTAATATCTAAAGCAGGCTGGTGAAAAAGTAGAACTGAGTTTGTTCTTTTAAACAAGATTTCTGTAGTATAGTTTAAATGTCTGGTATTGTGATACCTCCTGCTTCACTTTCTCTGCTTAGGATTGTTTTGGCTATTCGAGGTCTCTTATTCTTCCAGATGAAGTTCATGATTGCTTTCTCTATTTCTATGAGGAATGTCATTGGGATTTTAATTGGAATTGCATTGAATCTATATAGTGCCTTTGGTAGAATGGCCATTTTGACAATGTTAATTCTGCCTATCCAAGAACATGGGAGATCTTTCCATCTTCGAAGGTTTTCTTCAATTTCTTTCTTTAATGTTCTGTCATTTTCATTGCAGAGGTCTTTCAGCTCTTTTGTTAGATTCATTCCCAAGTATTTTATTTATTTATTTTTTTGAGACTACTATGAATGGAGTGGTTTTCCTAATTTCTCTTTCAGAGGATTCATCACTTATGAGTAGAAATGCATTAGATTTACACGTATTGATTTTATATCCTGCTACTTTGCTGAATTCATTTATTAGTTCTAGAAGTTTTCTAGTGGAGTTTTTTTGATCTTCTAAATATAGGATCATTGATAGGAGGTAAAAAAGGATTTTTGCTCACCTTCTGAGTGAACTGAAAAAATATTTAAAAGAAGGAAAAGGAAGGGTAGGTTCTGTGCCCTATCCTGTTCTGTTACTTGGGAGAGTTGAGTTCCTTCTTATGGAAAAGCTGGGTTTTAATTTTATTTTGCTTTGTTTTATTGCTGCTGAATGGCTTGCTGTTTGCTCTTTTAATTTTCTCTCTGGGTAAATGGATGACTATAATTTTTCAGTGACTTGTGATCCTATGTTGATGAAATGTTTTAAGCTTTTGACATATTTGACAAGTATTCTTAGATTTATAATCATGTAAATGTACCACTAATGTGTTCCAGAATTGTATGGAATTTCTATAAATCTGATATGTCTTGGTTTATGTTATCAATCATCATTCTGGTTATGTTAAATTGTTCTGTGCCATGGAGATAACCAAATTTATTTGTCAATTGCTGGTTATAGTGAACTCCTATCAAATTTAGCTGTGACTATTTTAAGTCTTTCCTTCTACAGAAAATTGGTCTATTCTGATGCTTTTTCCAGAACGTATTTTCAAGCAACTGTGAGCCTATATTATTGTATCTTCAAGGAGGTTCATGTAAAGGATAACAAAATCACTGACTTGTACTCTAAAATATAGCTTCTGATAACTTTGAGACCATATAATTAGTCTAAGAATTCCAGAACTTAAAAACTGGACTTATAAAATTACTGATCAATCATTGAGCAAAGAAAATAATTAATTATGTGGAAATGAACTAATGAGTATTATGATTTTTTTCTATAATATTGCTGATTCTTTTTATAGTTTTCCATACTAGAAAATATCCTTTTTTTAAAATGGACTATTTTTTAGCTCATAGCAATTTGGTAAAATATTCTTCTTATAGCCAGATTTAAAACAGGTCCTCTGCCCCCAGAATTTTGAAACCATTTGTGAATATGGCAATATAATCATTTCTTTAAGTTTGATAAGGATCTGGGGACTTTGTAACAGGAAGCAATAGGAAATCAAAATGCTTTGGTGTTATGTTTTCAGGTATTACAAGTATGCTTTAAGGAGTCATTACAAGTGTGACTTTATGAAGTCGATAGATGCCCCTGGAAACTGACTTAAGACCTTGTTTACCTGGTTTGCATACAGTTACAGGACTTACAGAAAACATAGACTCACTTTCTGACAAGTTCAGGAAACATCAGAATTGGGGAATCTTGAGGAGAGAGGAAGTCATCCCAAGTGCCCACGTATCACAGGCACAGTCAATGATGAGTCGTGATTTGACTTCCTAGTGTTCAGAGACTTTTGAAAACCTCTAATCTAATCCTTATTAAAAGATCCAACAAAGCACATTTTAAAAGAACTTATATGATCAATCAGCTCTTCTGACACTTTGTGAAAACAATCAACACACATTTAATGAGAGTTATCCTACTTCACGAATAATTGGGCTTACTATGATTGCATTTAGTAAAACTGAGGTGAGTCACAAAGGAAAAATTATATCTCAGAAGAAAACGATAGAGCGCCTGTTTCATATTCTATCCCTGATCATTGTTTTTCAGGTTTTTCTTTTTATTTTTCTCTGTTCTTCTTTTCCTCCTCTTCCATTTCCTCCTCCTCCTCCTCCTTCCTTTTCTCATTTCCATACAGGGCCTCACTATGTTTCTCAGGCTAGTCTCAAACTATAAAACTGAATCATCACTCCTGGCTAACATTTTTCTTCAACTACAATTTGGATCAGATCCTGAATTCTTTCCTGGCTACAGCTCTTAATGTTTCCAAATGTCCTAATTTTCTGACTTGGACTCATTGGAATTAAAACTGACATTTCCCTGAAGGTGATGTTGGTCACCTTGATGTCCCAACTATGGAGAAATCACCCCCACTGCAATCCAGGAAACTGTCAGGTTGCCTCTGCCTGTTTCCACTTCAGCTGCAGATGATTCAATCAAAATATAAAAATATCAGTTGAAGATACTTTAACGTATTAAACATACCTCATCCCATCATCCAGATTTGTCAAAGCATAGTATACTATATTCCTTATTTTAAGAAATTAAATATTACTGATTTCATTGAGCCTGTCTCTATGCCTTATCCTTATGAGGATCAACACCTCACACCTTTTTCCTTCTTCAGAATTAACTGCTATTATAAATAGAATTGCATCACTCATATATATTTTAATAAATTAGATTTTAACATTTATGTAATTTAACACATTACATGATTTTATACAGCTTGCTCTTTTCTTTCAACACTGATTTAAAGATAGAGCCATGTTAATACATAACTTTATGTGACTAACCTTAAATAGATTTGCCCAGATTGTTATACAGCTTTAATTTATTCTATTATTTGGCATGTAATATACCAGGGTTATAAATATATTATACACTATTGGATTATGTTATATATGAGTGTATTATGACTCTTTATCCCTTCTTTTAAATAAGGATTTATGTTTTCAAATATTTCCCTTATGAACAATGTTGCAATGAACAGTAATGTGCACATGAAAAGGGTAACCTTTAGATGCATAGTCAATAGCAGAATTCTTCTGTCATTAAATTGTGAGAATATGCAAGTTTCCTAGCTAGTTCATTGATTAAATTTTCTGTGTGGAAAATACTTCTATAGAAAATGCTTATGTATTATGTTTCAGAATAAGTGTTCTTCTTAAAGTCTGGCACTTATTTGAAAGAGTTGCAGACTATTGTCTACCAATAACAGCTGACCAAGTTAAGTATCCTCAGCATGGGTCACCACGGGTATGGAGGAAAACCCATGTCCCTATTTGATGTTTGCTGTGTTGGTAATAGCCAATAAAGAGATCTTTTTTTGTTGCTCTCATTATTATTTTTTCTTACAATGTCACTGTGCCTGTATCACAATAGAAGATGAGGCTAAACATTACTGGACATGGATTTGACACAGACCAAATATGGAACCTTCTAATTGGTGTGATTTGGGAGATGTTGAAAAGGCCTGCTACTTCTAAAATACTTATCAGTCTATTAACTGATGCTTGAGGTTCCATAAGTAATGCTCTATGCCTCTAATTAGTGTAATCCTCATTGCCAAGAATATTCAGTTTACTTTCTGTAAAGAAAGCTGGAGGGAAAGTATATCTGGGTCATTGTTCTGCTTCTGCCAACAAGTAGCTGAGAGCTCTTGTATAAATTTCTTAACTCTTAATTTCTAGTTTTTCATCATGAAATGAGGGCATTAGAATGCATATTTAGTTAAATACCTTCCACTCTTGCAACATCTGAGTATCTACATTAGCAATTTTCAAAGTATGGTCTGGGGGCCTCTGATAGGTCAGTAAGAGTCTTTCAGGAGTCCACAAGGTCAAAACAATTTTTATAAAAACATTAAGATTCTTTTTGCCTTTATAAATTCTCATTTTTGCAAACTTTTCAGGTATAATGAAAAACAGTACTAACTTATAAAATAAAAAAATTTTATAAGTTAACCTCCAATAGTTTAATAATTAGTATTTTAAATGAACTAATAAACAAGTATTGCAAACATGTTTCTCAGTTTTAATTTCTAATATAGTACCAGTAGATTTAACTCACATAAACAAAAGCTCTTTGGGGTCCTCAATAATTGTAGGTGTTCAAAGAGTCTTTGAAACCAAAAAATTTAAGAGTATGAGTAATGTAAACGTAAATGGTAAACGTAGATTTTAATTTTCCTAAACATGAATTTTGATGGAAGAAAGAGCAGATTGAAAGTCTGAGGGCATTGAAACCAGACAATAACAGGATTGGTAAAAGAAAAAGTTACTATTACTACTAACAAAATAATAATAGTAAATAAAGACTGAAGCAAATAATAATGAATTCACTACAAAGATGCAGAGTGATTTGAAAACATGAAAGTAAAGTTGTGGTCCCTGATATGAAGGTCAAGCTGTGGGATGAGTAGGAAAAAAATCTCAGGAAAGCAGCTACTTTACAGTGATAAAGTCTACTGCCAGATGGTGGTATGTCCAACCAGGTGGTATGTGGTTATTCACTTAAGATTTAACAAAATTAGGTAGCAAAATCATCTAGTTTGTATCAGTTCATGAATGAATTATACCTACAGCAAGATTGTATTTCAACCTGTGTAGAAATATTATTCCCAATAGCCTTGACAGGTATTGGTTGAAAAGTTGAAAATACAAGGCACCAGTAAAAGATATTTTTCAAGTACAGAAATGTTTTACGATCTAAACTATGTTGTAAGATACACAAGATAAAGGAGATAAGCTATTTTAAAATTGACTTTAAATCCATTAAATAAAATTGCCAACAGTGGGTTTTTTTTTTTTTGCTTCTTTCTGAAGTATTGCCAAGTATTTTGTATAATTGTAGTGACAACAGGACCCAAAGAAATTGTGACTGAAATGATATTGAACAGACAAGAGCCATGAATTTTCCCAAAATGATGAGAGATACAACATACAGGTGAAGAACTTTGGCTTACTCTTAAAAGGATGGGAAAAAAAAAAAAAAAAAAAAAAAGGAAAGAACAAAATTTTGCAAACTGCAGCAAAACAAACTCAAAAATTTAAGCCCATGAGAGTTGGGATGTGAGGCATACTTGTATCAAAAGAGCAAAAATAATATCATAAGCTCCTTTTGCACAGAAACAATGTAACTAGAAAACAAAAACTTATTGTCCTTGGAAAAATGATCATCCTTAGATTTCTTCACTAAGAGGAATATCATTAAGGCTGAGGCTGTGTCTCAGTGGTAGAGCACTTGCCTGGCATGTATGGGGCCCTAGGTTCAAGCCTCAGTACCAAATAAAATAAAGGTATTTGGTCCACCTACAACCAAAACAAAATTTCTTTTTAAAGAAAAATATCATTAGAAAATAAGGGCAAAAATGGAAGTTTTTTTTTTTTCTTCTTCTTCTAGACAAAGCTGAGAATGTGTTTCCATTGGAATGCTAACTTCTTCAGGTAGAAGGAAAACGACTCCAAATAGAACTTCAAGTTTTAGAAATAAAGAATACCTAAGGACAAAAATATGGAAAAAGATGAAAAAAACAGTAACCACCTAAATGACATTAATTTTTGTGTTAAAAATTATGCTTTTTGTGATTTAAAAGCACAATATACAACAATCGGAAAAAGAAAAATGGATAAATGGAGTTAAACTGTGGTAAGATGTTTTTCTTTTATGGAAAGTGATACAATTCTAATTTAAGACTGATCTAGGTAAGTCATAAATGTGTAATAACCAAAACAATTACATAAAATTTGTAAGAAAATAGCTATTGGAGGACATTGAATGGACCACAAAAAAATACTTGAAGAACTCAAAAGAAATTAAGAAAGGGGATGAAGGAAAAAAAGAGCAGATATGATAAAGAGGGAACATAAGAAGAAGATGGTAGACATAACTCCAATTGGATCAGTAATAACATTGAATATAAATAAAACAATGACTAAAGCAAAATAGCATATTTAGAACTGTTTACATAAGAAGAGTAAAATCCAACTGTATGCTATTTTTAAAGACATTTTAAATTTAAGGGCACAGATAAAAATAGAAGCAAAATAATCAAACCAAAAATACCACACAAATTAAAGTGGCGTGACTATTTAAATATCAAAGTAAAATTTGAAGTAAAGAAGTTGTACCAAAGAAAAACAAGAACATGTCGTAATAGTAAAGGAATCAATTCCACAGGAAGACAGCCATCTCAAATGTGCATGCACCTCATGAAACAGTTCCAGCTTTCAAAATTAACAGTCTCTTTCTCACCACTTTGATAGGCAGAGAAATTTCTTTCTTTGGGACTGTGGCATGTTCTAAATTTTAGATATTCATTTTACACATTATTTCTATGTATGAATATAGAAGAAAGGATGCTACCTAAACCCATCAAGTGTTTCTAGTTTTATCAGTGTTTCAAAAGGTTTGACAAGATGTTTATCACATGGAGGTATTCTGGGAAAGTAAAGCAAGGGCAAGAGCCAAGTGAAAAGATTATGGGAAATTTTATAGTGCCATTTGGAAAAATTATATTGTCATATGAACATTGTCAACTTATTCTGTGCATAACACTTAGTATCCTGGCAGGTAGAGACTGACAGAGAATCTACATGTTTCAAGAAAAATGCATGATTAGGAATGATGTAGGTAACAAACAGAGTTCTTCACAAGAAATGGTTTAAGCTGTCCATGACCCAGAGGTGACAGGACAGCAGAATAAACATTTTTGGGAGTACAGATGGGTGGATAAAACTTATAATCACTGCAAAATTGTAGCTCCTTCAGAATTACCCTAATATCCAACATAAAAAATACTGTTCTGTAAATATTCTTTACCACCATCAGATGGATGTTACAAAAATATAACATTGATCATCATGAAAATGCATCTTTTGTAAATGTTAACAAGTCTGGTTTTATAGATAATTAAGGACTGTCCAATGGTAAAAATTACTAAAGAGAATTTTTCTTCAAAAGAATTAATAAAGGCTATACTTTTCTGTCCTCCTTCTCCATTTAAGATGGTGGGTTTCACAACAGAAAGTAAGCATTTTAACTCTCAGGTAGGAAACTGCACTAAATCTTTATAAAATATTCATTTCATTATTATTGACAGAGCTTCTCAAGTTTTAGCCTATATTCAGTTGGAATATATTCTATATTCAAGTAAGAATTTTTAAAAGACTTTTTAAATGCTCTGCTGTCTTGATATATGTGACTTAGTGAACTGGCCTTCTAGTGAATACATCTTTGAAAAATTGCCAGATTTTAATACACTGAATTTGGAGTGCTATTCTTATATATTTTGCTTTTAAAAACTCATGACGACTTACAGAGCTAGAGCTATGAGATAATTTTTCTGATGGTGACATCTGTAGGAGTGACAGTATTTCTTTTTCAGCTGCTTAATTAATGTCAGAATTAATAAATCATAATTAGTGTTAAGATATAAATATCTGCTTATGTAATTAAAGACAGTATTCCTTAAAACAGTCAGACAAGCAAATACATCCTTTGGTAACTAGTTTATTCCCTTATTACGAATCTTTAAAATATGAATATCACAGATCTCCTGAAGTATTTATAAGACTGCATGCATCATACTAAATTATTTTTTGTGTAGCATACTTTTTGTCCTCCTGTTGAATTTATTAGCCCTAGAATTCATACATATATTTAGGAACACAAAATTTACATGAATATAGTGAAACTTCCTTTTAATTCTCCTAATTTTTAATATTTACAGTTGCATTTTTATATACTGGGCTATAAAGATAGCTCAAATAATCTAATAAATCACAGACACAGAAATAAAGAAGAAACATCTTTTCCAGAACAGTTTCATTAGTGTAGAAAAAGCAAAAGCCAGATTTCAAGTGAAGAGAAAATGAATTGAGACAATGCAAATGTTCCTTAATTTAGGATGAAGTTACCTCCTAAGACCAATTAGGGTTCCCCTCTCCTACCCCTTTAGAAGGCCTGGTCCTGGGATCTGTCTCTTTGCCGCATGTGTTTGCATATTACTCATCTTTCCTGCAAGCCTATGTTTAAATGATGCCTTTCTGATCAGGCCTCTCTTAATTAACTATTTAAGATTATATATTTTATGTAATTATATATTATAATAAAGAAAAGTGATCAAGCACACTACTTATTTTTAACTCTGTATATTAATGTAGACAAACAGACTTCGAATAGGTACAAAGCAGAACCAGAAAAATTATATGAAACAATGAAGAAAAGTCCTAGGTTATATGTAACACTGTTTTAATTTCAACTAGTAAATTGGCCCTGGGAGAATCTAGTTCTTTGAAATATTTTATTATTGCATTTAAATTTTTTGAATAAGATGATGCAGATGAGTATTTTATTTGAATTTTTGAATGAATTATCTTCTTATTCTACTAAACTCATACTTAGATATGTGGAATAAAGATATCATATGGAGTGACAGGCTACCTTTCCAAGGCTGCTTTGAGAAAGCTAAAGATAGCTGGTTCACCAAAGTTTGCAAGTTACCAGTTCAGCTTCATGGTTTTCTAGAAATGTAATATTTACCAAAATCTGATGAGTACTTTTGCCAAATTGCAATGACTTTTCATATGCACCTATGCCAAGAACAAAGATTAGCATACTCTTTTTCATCGATGCTAAAGCTAGGACCGCATTTATCAAAACTCATTGGACTTTGTCTATGTTCTTTTGATACTTGGAACACATCATCTTGGAGATTTCAGTTTAAACATTAAAAACTAAAAATTACGATAAAAAATGAACTTGTGTTATGATCAGAAAGAATTGCCATTCATGGAGGAAATGTGTTATCTTGCTTGAAGGGTGGAAGGAACAGATCTTTTCGAGAATTTACAGACCTGTGGGAAGAATCGGACAACAACACTTCTACATAGGCTGGTGGAAAAATCAGAAGACTGAATTTTTGACCTGGTTCTTGTCTGGAGTTTGTAAGATGCTCCTACTTATGTTGCATGGTGTCCTCTTTATGAAGAACTCAAGGAAGATTTTGTGACCATCATTAGTGCCAATAATATCTGTGCTTTCCCTGAGTAATTGGTTCAACTGGCTCTTTAAAATGCACAAATGGCAACATTTTTCTTTGTCATTTGGCTTCTAGGAGGCATATAACCAAAGTTATAAGATATTTCATGCAAGATATTGGTCTGTACCGTATCCTAATTTTTTACTTTCATTTCTCAACCTTTTTATTATTCTGCTCCTGCTTTACAATATGTACATTTTATCGGGCATCTAAACTTATTATTCCCCACATCTTTAGCCAAGTTCTTTACCTTACTGGGGTCTTTATTTTTCCACCTGTAAAATAGCACTTAGAAGTTTCTACATTTCAAGATAATTATCTTTCATAATAATATCTGATCTTCTATTCCTAAGGAAAGATAGTAAGAATTGTAACTATACAGCCTAGTGGTACTTAAAGACAACATAGGGAAATATTATAATTGTATTGAATGAAAATTTTATATACTGTTATTTAGAATCTTTCCTGAATGTCTAAAATGGCAAAAAAAAACCCTGACATAATTCAGAAATTTAATGAACACCAATGGATATTGTATGCAATTGGAGATCATGCAGTTATAAAATAATTTTGTTATGCATGATAAGGTTATCTGAAGAATGTATATTAAAATTTTTGTATCATCAAAATAAAAGATTCCTAGAATAATCCTCAAGTATTTTAAAGGGGAGATAGAACTTTAATGTCAATTTACAATTATACCCCCGAGTCTTGTCTAAAATCTCCATCTTACCTTCTTCATTGTATTCTGCTGAATGAGAAACAGATTATTTCAATCAATAGGTTCTACATTTTGTGACAAGAAGCTTGTCAATTTACCATAATTAGGCATGCACCACAATATGCTTTCTGATTTACAGAAAAGACATTTTAAACTTACCCACTACTTTGCAATATAGGAGCCTATTTAAAGGAACCATGTAATTCTTTTGGAAAACACTAGACTATCAAATATGCAGTATTCCTGAGTCATGGTTTTCATAAGTTAACAGCCAGATGAGAGTGCTGTGGGAAAAGGCACGTTAATTTGTTCCAATTTAATGGCATTAATGCACAAGCTACTGAACAGTTCAGCAGAGCAGAATCAACAGCTGCTGTGGAAATGAGATTATTTAAAACAAGCAGAGGGAGCACATTTACGACCAAGGTCAGAGCCTGAATATTGCTCTCTAAGTAGTGCTTGGATAGTCAGCATGGTATTTTGGCAAGGGGAGAAGAGAAAATTGGGTGAAGTCCAAGGAGGACAATGCACATGAGGCTCCACATGATTATAGTACTGTCACATTTAGCAAAAATCTACTGCCCCTTATTTGCAATTCATGGCAATAAGAGCATGACCAGAGATGGAAACCAGGCAGTCATATCATCACAGAGAAAGTCAGGCAGTGCATGATAAATTAGATCCCAGCTACAGTCTAGGCATAATTAAGAAGTGAGTTTCAGCATAGTTAGCAAGGAACAATTCCACTGAGCAGAAGTAATTCCTGGAACTTTCTGGATATATGAATTAAAAGTAGGGTTGCCAGATTTGACAAATAAAATACAAGAAACATAGTAAATTTTGTGTAAGATACAATGAATAATTTTTAGTAATAGTATATGCCAAATACTGTACATGTTTATACTAAACATTTCATTGTCTATCTGAGATTTATATTTACCTGAACATCCTATGTTTTAGCTAACTCTAATTAGAAATAAATATTCACCGAAGGACTTGGATGAGCTGGATTAAATTTCCCTATCTGTAGGTCTCACTTCAGTATTCCAAAACCTTCTGGTTAATATTTATGTTGGTTTCTATTGCAGTAATAAAAAAAAAATTACTTCAAACTTAGTGCCTTAGCAGCAACACAAATTTGAAATTTAAGAATTCTGTAGGTTCGATGTCCAACACGGGTCTCATTGGGCTAAAATCATGGTGCTACCAACTCTATTTTTCATTTGATGGCTCAAGGAAAGAATTTGTTTCCTTACCTTTTCCAGAGGTTGGAGATCACCCACAGTTCTTGGCTTATATACCCACCTTATATTTTCTAAGCCAGAAATGGCAGGCCAAATCCTTCTCACAAGACATATTCTGACCTTTTGCCGTGGCATATTCCCTGTAAGTCTCTTCTGCCTCCCTTTCCACATAAAAGGATGTTTATAATTCTACTGGGTCCATAATGCATGATAACCTCCCATTTTTTTAAGGTCAGTTGTTTGGCAAACTTAATTTCCTTTTGTTGTGTAATGCAGCATATTATACAGATTAGGACATAGTCATCTCAGAGGGGTGGAAGAGTAGTATACTAACCATCACATTAATTTAAGTACATTTGTCTTAGACAATAATGCTAAAGCTGCATTTTCTCGAAATGATTTGCCATTCTTCTTGGTTTAATCAAATTCACTTTAATAGGCTTCAAAGAAAGCAGATTATATTTGAGAATCAAATACGGAAAAACCCCAACATATCAAAAGCTAACAATTTAATTGATTCTTTTAGAATAATTTTCTTAATATATTATGGCGTTCTTGTACTTCATTGATTCGTAAGGATTAGAATATAAAATGTAAGTAACAATGCTAAAAATGTGAACGTTTAAGAAGAGAGAATTAGAGGAAAGTAAGAGTAGATAATGCATTTTATTGATTTATTTTTTATCAGGATACTGTATGTCTAGATAGATACCACGTGCATACACACTGAGATCAAATGTGAGTTTACAAATTTGAATGGAAAATTACTGGGAGAAATTCCATGCTTAGTCCTCTATCATATTAAGATGACTTGCTAGCTAAAGCCATGCTAGATATGTCAGGATATTCTCCATCTGTGTCTGGAAAGATCTACATCTATTGGATTTAAAAGGAAAGACCTCATTATCTTCTTCTTAAGGCAATATGATTTAGGCAATATGACCATTGTGAGGGATGATTTTTATTTCCAGAGTCTTTAATCTAGGTGGGTATACATATCAGTCAATTAAATTTCCAGGGAAACTTAGGTTTCCTGAGGACATCTTAACACGATTCTTTCCTTTCTTACACCTTCTTTTTATAACATATGTTCAATGATAAATTGCTATGGTATATACTCTATTAAATTATATCTATTAATGTTAAAAAAAAAGCTGCAGTTACTGGACAATTACTAGGAGTCACATTATGTTCTAAATTCCACAGATATTCGTCTGTGGTGATCTGTGCCACTGTTAAAAAGTTTTTAAATTTTGAGGATTTAAAAAAATTCAATAATATGGCAGAGTATGAATTAAACGTAACTTCAAAGGAACAGATTGATCTGAATTGCTCAACTCAAAGAGGGCCGTCAGTAATTAGATTCACTCTTTATTGGATCCTTGTTTTGTGATTGAACTAGAATTGCAAGGGAGAGATTGTAACAAATCAAACAGAAATCAAGAATTCATTTCAAAATGTCACCTCTAGAGATTTGAATAAATAAAAATTTCTCTTTTCAACCATTGGCATTTGTCTGTACTTTCCTAGAAGGTGACAAGTATTCAGCATTGTAAATATGATGCTGGTAGGCAGCTTCACATTTAAATCAGGAATTTGAAGCTAATTCTCCAGGTAGCACTTGAATATCTCAAGCATTGGAAATTTTACAGCCACTTTGCCCAACCATTGAATATTGTTTCTCTGAACTCTAATTACTACAAACAAGATCCACTTTGTGTCAATGCTCTGGAGATTCAGATGAACTAATATAATTTCTTCACCCAACGGGTAAATGGAATTAGAATTGTCTACTCTGCTGTGAAAAATTCTAATTTACTCATTTCCAAATTCCTGTAAGTTACTTAATCCCATTAAGTATAGTACCAAATTATATGTTCTTATGCTCAAGAATTTTCAGAAAGATTAATTTTAATTTTTAATTTTATACTTTCCATTTTTCTGCTCCAACTGTTCAGATAATCCTAAATTCCCCAGGTTCTATATTGTGGGATTTGTAGCTCTTTCAAATGTTGGATAGATTATTATTATTTTTTTAAATCAAGAAATTTAAATGGAAGTTCCTTAGAAAACCTTTGGTCATTTACTAACATGCCTTGGCACAATGAGAGATATTCTGGTAGGGTCAAAACTTAGAATGTGGTGGGTGCTCTGCTTTGTCTTTTTCAGAGGTAGCTATTTATCTGTTAAGTGATCGTGATGCCTGGGGAATCAAAACAGTTTTTCTGGCAGCCTAACTGAAATATAAGGATAGACCCAACTTAACTACACATTATGACATAAGAATTTACTAGCTATTGGGTGGAGGTCGCCTGGCAAATGCTATAAGAGAAATCTCACTGAATCCCTGGAGTAAGTGGGAAAGCAGTAGGAATGCTGAGTAGCTTGTCTGAGGTCTCCTGATCAAGCTACAGTTGCTCTCTATCTGTTATTTGTCTCCAGGTGGGGAACCAATGGCATTTTCCTTTGCTCTTGAATTAAAGTGGCAACCTTCAGACAGTTGCCTGGGTTTAATCCTAGCAATGCCACTTAGTAGCTCTGCAAGATTGTGGTAAAGACATGATCTGTGCCTCGGTTTTCTCATCTGTACAATGGAAATAGTATCTACCACTTATAGTCTTATGAAGGAAAACAACATCTAAGTCATGTAAAACACTTAGAACAGTGCCTTCCAGTCGCAAGTTTTCCAGAGGAGCTAACGTTAGTTACTTGTATCCCCCTTTATTTCATTATGTTTATTCTTTTAAAAAGTGGTTTACAATAAAGTCATAGATAAAATGGTCTGAGCCAACAATTCAAACAGTGAAAAAATGAGGGGATTTTGTTTTTCAGTCAACAAACCTAGGAAGAGTTCATATGATTTTAAGTAGAAGCATTATTCATGTTAGAAGACTAACATGAAGTGTACATACACATGGGAAAGGTTATATGATTCTCACTTAAGAACCAGCTACTTCAATCTACAAAAAATTATGAATATTCTTGACACTTCTTATTGCTTCTAATATTTTCTATAAGAAAATGATTTTAATAGATCATCTAAATAATACTTCAGCATATAAAAAAAGCTTTAAATTCAGGCTGAGAAATTCATGAGGTCATGGAAAAACTAAAAGGTTTGTTTTCTTTTGTCTTTTAGTATTTTGAATGAATATGATGGGTTTATATGTGATTAGTTTCAAATAACATTAAATATTAGCTTTAAAAGAAAAGAAAAACTATAGTTATCTTCATTTTATTTTTAGTTGTATTTCTATTGGTATGCCAATGGAACCTTTATTCTCAATTTTATTATAAAGTTACATCTTTTAAATCTGCTCCTCTGTATTCATTCAGAAAAGCTATGATCTCTTGTCTGCCTTGGAAACCGAAAATTATTAAAAAGGAAAGATGGTTTTTAGCCACAAGATGTCACTCTTCGTCTTCAGTGAAGTCACTTGGATCTCCAGACTAACAGAATTAGAAAGCTAAATTTGTTTTACTAAACCCACCAATACTAAGTTATTGTCTTACCTCCTTTTATTTCATATATGATGTAATTTCCAAAGTTATTTACCAATTTCTGGGTTTAATGAGCATAAGATTCAGAAAATATACAATATTTTCTATGGTGAACTATGTTACAGTTCTGAAAAGTTTTTAAAATGTGAGGGTGTTAAAATAATAATAAGTAGTAGTAGTAATAGAAGGGAGATAAGTAGAATAGAGCAAGTGAATGGAGGAAGGAGGATGGGAGGGAAAGTGGGAGGGTACTGGGAATAAGGTTGATCAAATTACATTAGCACTTGTACAATTATGGTATAATGAATCTCACTATTACATACAATAATGATGAACAAATTTGTTTAAAATTGAGGGTTTTTTTGAAAATTTAATAAAATGACAGAGCTTGAGTTACATATAACTTCAAAGGAACAGATTGGTTTGAATTATTCAAGTTCAATAGGGGCTTCATTAACTAGATTCATTCTTTATTGGATTCTTGTTTTATTGTGATTGAACTCAATTTGTAAGGGAAAGATTGTAATAAATCAAATGTATCAAGGATTCACTTAAAAATGCCATTTCTAGATATTTGTGTAAATATCAGTTTCTCTTTTTGACCTTTGACATTCATCTGTATCCTCCTAGAATGTGACTGTCTTCCAGTACTGCAAATATAAAGTCCCTTAGTTGCAGAGAATATGTTAAAAATTATGGCTAATGAAAATTTTATTTGATTAGCAAGAAGAAAGAAAGAAAGAAAAGAAATTCCATAATGTCACTGTCTGCTAGTTTGATTATTCAAGGAAATTTCAATGCATCTCAATTAGGAGAACTTCAATTTAAACTAAAACTAAACATGTTTGAAGGTTTTGTTAAATGCCCAAATCAGTTTATTTGAATTAATAAAACTACAATATCAATATCTATATATTTAATTGCATATACATTATAATATGAAGGAAATAATCAATATCACATTTCCAAAGTGTTGAACCTATTAATTATGTCCAAACTGGCAACTCCACAACTATTACACACAAAAGTAGATTTACGGGTTGAATTGAATTCCACCAAAATTCCTTTGTTGAAACCCTAACTATTAGCATCTCAGAATGTTATCGGGAAATAAGTTTTCTGTGGGTACAATGACAATGAGGTCATGCTGGAGTAGGGTAGCCCCTCAATTCAGTACGGTCAGTGTCCTCTTAAAAAGGGGGAATCTGTACACAGGCACACAACCAGGGCGGCTCCATCATAGATGAAAGCAGAGAACCAGTAATGCGGCTACAGCCAAAGGATACCAAAGACTGCCAGCAACCCATGAGAAACAAGGAGAAAGTCACAGAGCTGATTCTCCCTCAGAACCTCAGGAGGGTTCACATTTGCTGAAATCCTAATCTTGATCTTTCTAACCTCCAAAACTGAAACAAAAATTTTCTGTATTTGTTATTTGTGACAATGTTCCTGCTATTTGAATCACCCAGTTGGTGGTACAGTGTTACAGCCAGCCTAGAAAACTAGCCCAACTAGAAACCAATAGATGTTCATAAGGAAATTGAAAGAAACGGAGGGGGGGGGGGGGGTTGCTGCTTCTTTCTTGAAATTTCTTTCTTCACTTTGCTTCCAACATCTCTAGCTTTCCTTTTCTTCTCTCTCCTTTGCTGAATCATCTTACTCTACCGGACCCTTAAACAGTCATGTCTCATTCTGTGCACAAACTTCCTGCTTGTCTACACTTACTAAGTAATCACCACGTATCACATCTTCACACATCTGCTGCTTCCTGAACATATACCTCAAAGTTGACCCAATGGATAGTTCTAAGCTTCTATATACATTGACCTACCTAAAATATGCATATCATATCAATAGGCAACTCAGCTGTAATGTATCTTACATTAGTCAGCAAATCAGTTTCAGTTGATGTCATCTCCATCCTCTTGATTGGATTGCCTAGGTCAAAAGTCTGTAGATTCTTACTGAACTCCTCTTCTACCCTTACAATCCACTTCCAATTGGTCAGAAAATTTTGTTATTCTGTCTTCTGAATGAAGTACAATCCAGTTAGTTTTCATGAGCTCTTCCATTATCACCCAAGTTTCTATTGTTTGTCTAATTCATTTCTTGCTACACGCCCCTCAGAATGTTCTCCACATAGCAACAGAAGTGACCTCTATAATAAATATTAGTGGAGGAATTGGTCCATACATTCACAGAATTCCAGAGGGATGAAGAATTATGGACTCTTTGAGATAAAAATTCCCTTGATATAATGATGAATAATTCTGTGGCCAATATTAATATCTGTGAAACTGATTTTCTTATATTCTTTGCTCAATGATTTAAGACTCCTGCTGTGAATATATACATACATATCCACCAGCATGTATATATTCACATATATTTGAGCTTTTTCTTTATGGATCCTTTCTTATTTTATAAGTGATACTCTAAGGAACATATATTTTAATATTTTTGAGAAAATAACTATTTTTTGGAAACAAAGTTAATGATCCCAGTATGTGTCAGTTTGCTTTGCTCTGGTAGTATCTTTATTTCAGAAAGAATAACAGAAGAAGAAAATGAATGGCCATCTCAAGGTTGTGGTTGAAAGTGTTCCTATATATATGAAAACCTATTAATAAATATATTGTTTCCATCACAAGAATACGTTCACATAAGACTTTGCATAAACCACTGTCAAGACTCATATGGCATATCTGTAGTTCATGTGTAGTTCAAACTGAATCTATGAGACATTCCTGCCTTCCTGTTGACACTACATAAAAAGAGTTTTGCTCCTCATTTGACTTAGTCTCTAAAATTATATATAATTCATTGCAACAAGATGACATTGCTAATGAAAGATTACGCTAACACTCCAGTGACATTTTGTATACATGAATTAACAAAGTCAATATTAAAACTGAAAAAATATGGTTCACAAAATGTAAACACTATGCAATAACCTCAATTTAGTTTTGGTTATTTTTTCTTTTCCAAAGTGAAGGTACATTTACTTGATCTAAATAAAGAACATTCAGTGCTTTAAGAATGTTTTGATAACATTCTTCCTCTACTTAAACTTACTTTACCTGTCAGAACAAGGTTGGGACTGAACTACATGTGGTGCTTTTGTAATATTACTACTAGATGTTTAGCAAATTGATGTTGGAATCTCTTTGGGGCTTATAATTAGACTGCACATCTCAGCTACCTATGAGTCAGATATAACCATGCCTCAAAGATTTTGCTAGGGGATGTCAACAAAAGTTATGTGTATACCTTCAGACCTGGTTCACAAGAAACTTCTATGCGTACTTCTCTCTGTTTTGTCTTTCTATTAAATGGAATAAATATGGGCCCTGTTTCATTGAAAGACATATAGTGTAGATGGCAAAGTCTTTGTTGACTGAGTTAAGAAATAACTAGTTGGAGGCAGGCTCAGTCTACCAGAAACATGTTTGAGATGGCTTATTTCAATATGACATAAACTTCTGTGCATTTCACATATTTTGCTATTTATTATTCTAATTTATAACCATAACTAGTGTCACCAACATCAGAAGTCACAATTTAAGATGAGACAAAGGAGAAAGTAGAATCATTACGAGGACAACAGATTAGTCAGAAAAGAAGCCAAAATCTACACTACAATAATGGCTGTACTTTCTAGAAGGATACAGACTTGGTTCTAAGATAACCATGATCAATCAAATAAGAATAAGAAAGTCTGAAACTAACTAAATCACAATATAAGGAAATAAATTCAAACTATTTCACAGGATTAATTATTGATACTAAATTCTTATTTCAGAATTTAAAGTCATTAGGAAATTCTCTTGCCATCCAATTTAAAGAAGTTGTGTAGTTGATACAAATGTTTCATACAACCTTTTGGACAATACTCTTACATTGTTTCAGGGCTGTAGCAATAATCTCTGTGTCAAGGCTATTGCACAAAAGTTTAGTTCAGTGAAAATAATTTAGAGAATATAAAAATAAAATACTCAGCATGCACCTTTCAATCATTTCAGATTTATAGAAAGGCAGATATAATAATATGTAGAACAGTAGATTATTCTCTGAGAATTAACTCCCTGCAGCTATTTTGTGAATGTCATTTGTATTCATAGGCATATGTCACATCTGATGTGTAACTAGGGTTAGCATCCTTTTAAGAAAACTGAGAATTCTAACAATTATGAATCCCATATAAGAAGGCCTTCCCTTCTCCTCAAGAGTATGTCAAAAGAAGAGCACATTTTATGGTTTAAAAAATTTTGTTTTGATTATTGCAAAATTACTTGCCATAACAACTTTCATATAAATGCAATTTGAAATATTCTTACTATGGAATTTCTTACATTCATGCAATTCCACATATAAATAATGCAAAAACGATTCAGATATTTCAAAACAGTATTGAAAAGCCAATGAAATTCAGATTTTGTTTATGTTTCATATAGTCTTGTTCTAAATAGTGAATGGAAAAGCACTTATCCTCAAAAGACCTTTTGAACATAGAGATTAGGAAAAAATAATTCTTCAGAGAGGTGTATCTTGAGTCTATAATAAGCAGTTTATGTACCTGCATATATTTAAGAATGTGCTGAAAAATAACACTTTTTTGATTCTCATTTGGTTAGTTATTAAAGAAACTGATGCAATATTGTTTATTTATTTTTCTTCTTTATATCACCAGTTTTAATGTTCTACAGTAAGGTATCCCTGTCAATTCTTGTGTTTTCTAAAGACTGCATGCCCTTCTATGCAAAGTATTAGATAACTCGGTCAGTTATTTGTATAATTGATGATGGCAGAGTATACGTAAATCAGAATGCGCTTTTGCATTGTGACAATATCTACTATTTTGCTTTTGATGATGAACAATCTTGACTGCTTTGAAAGGGCACACAGCTCTAGCTGCCTTCATTACTGGTATGTCAGAATCATTGCTCTCAGGGTATGTTAGGCCATCAGTGCATTTTATGTATCTGTTTACATATTATGTGTTGGAACAGACTGACTTGCAGATTTGGTATTATGTGCACCTTAAATCTGGAGTAATAATACTGCTAAAAACAACATGCTGTGATTGTCCAAAAAAAAAAAAAAAAAAAAAAAAAAAAGGAGACAATATGTAATTTAGAGGCTGACAACATACCCAAAATCCAATTTTCAGCTATTGAATATTGTTTACAGTGCTTTCAAACCTGAGGAAAATTGGCAAATTTGTTCTAGGAAAGTGAAGAAAAATTTTCTGGGAAGCATAGATTGAGAAAGAAGGGACAAATATGTGTGTGAGACTCTACTCACGCTAAGGGGTTCCTGAGTACTATCCACAATAGAGATTATGGAATTTTCCTCTTTACTTCTCCTAGTATGACTATATGAAGAGGCGAAAACCTATAACCAGGGTTCTGTAAAAAGAAAGGACTTCATAGTATTTTTCAGGTTGAAAAGGGAGAGGAAAAAATATGACAATATATTCACGTAGGAGAAAAACAATGACAAAAACCACCATGGTTCTTGTACATCTCCTTTGTCAAAGATCAGTTGACTGCATTTGTGTGGATAAACAAAATCCATGACTCAAACCAATCAAATGAGCTTCCAGTGCAGGGCCAGAAGCTAGGAAAAAGCTTTTGCATCAAGAAGGCAAATGGAATAAATAAGAAGACAACTCAACCCAAATGTGTCAAGGAGAGAAATACAAAACTTATGGCAGTGGCTCCAGAGGTAAGCCACATATAAATGTGGGAGACATGAGAAGCTGGAGCCTTAGGAGTTCTTCAGAGAGAGCACAATATACAATCTCTATATCACTACCATTAAGCTAGGTTTTGAATTGAAATTAGTTCCATATTATACTTTCCCTCAATGTATCTCTACTTTGGTTGGAAACATGGGGTTGTTGTACCCAAATTCAGTTACAGTCAGAGGAAATGGGGCACTCAGTGCTTTGTGCACAGATTGGCAGCTGGGCCTAGAGTCCATCACATCCCTCCTCACCCTCATAGAAAGACAGACATTATAAAAGCATAATTAGGAATTAAAATTCACAGTAATAAGGGCTGGAGTTGTGGCTCATGGCAGAGCACTTGCCTGGCATGTGCGAGGCATGGGGTTAGATTCTCAGCACCACCTAAGAAAATAAATAAATACAATAAAAGGTATTGTGACCATCTACAACCAAAAAGTATTTTTAAAAACTTAACAGTAATAATATCATTAAGTCACACACATGTGTACACACACACACGTGCACACACACACAATTGAAAGAGAAGCACCAGACTTACTAATGTGTTATAGTAAAGCAATATTGTTGATAGAGCAAACAAAAATGGATATTAAAATATTGTTTCATTCCTTGAAGTTCAGAGAAGCAATTGAATCCATATTCTAAATGCCCACGAGTCCTTAATGAGTTACTAAAGTAAAGTAAAATATTTCAAGAACATGACCTATATTTTGGAGTAATCATATGGGGACAATGAAGGAACAGAATGGGTCATTGGTATCTGTCAATGAGATTATTTCTGGGCTTTCTGATTGTGAGTAAATTTAGCACAGCAGTTTCTAGATTATGGTAGGATGTCGACAGGGATTCAGACTTTCTATGGGAAACTAAATTTCTTTTGGCAAAACAAGAACTCTCAAAGTCATCTATTTTTTTTTTAATCCAGAAATTTGAATAATTATCCTACAGTACTTTCGAAAACTATTCTTAAATTATCCTTTCTCATTTTAATAAAAAAAAGTCAATCTCAAAAACAGTGTTAAGATGCAGATTTGTCTACTTTAATGAAGACCAAAATAGTAAAATACATGTTAGCATGAAAGAAGTAGAAAAGTTGAAGATTAGAAATCAAAATCATACCTCAATATCCCATTTCAGGGTACTTACTACACCATTTTCTTGTTTTCATTCATTAAGTGTGTTAGTGTACTAACAATGAATTGTAAACTTTATATTGTCTGTATAAAATAATTGGGTGATGCTGTATATTTAATTTCATGTCACGGTTTTTCAATAAATCTTGATCATACTGATGGCATTAACATTTTTAGTTTAGTGAGATTGTTTTTGAAGTCTTATAATATTTCTTCTTTTATATATATTAAAATTTACTGGTCCATTTTCCCAATGTTGAATATTTAAGAATAACCCAATTTTTTAGTGTAATAATTAATGATATAATTAATATTTTGGATTCTAAGTTATCATTTAAATTTTAGATTATTTAGGAGCATAGCTTCTGGAAGTGGAATTATTGTTGTGGAAAATCTTCTGGCTCATGATTTATAGCGCCATTTGCTTTTCTGAAAGTTTGCAGCATTTTACACACCCATCAGTGATGAAGGTACTAAATTCTTCACAAGCCGTGAGTTTCATAATATTTTGAAGAATTCATTATTTGAAAACTATTAGTAGTTTTCTTAATCCTTAGCTGTTTACATTTTCTAATCCTTCATGAACTAACTAAAAAAATTGTTTCTCAAAATATGCTACAGTTGTAAATAATCCTATTTTAACTATCTTTCAATTTCTTTTCATTACTTGCTTTTATTATGATGAATTAATGACAGAAGTAAAAAGAAAATGATTATTTCTCTGACAACTAGATAAGAAGAAAATTGAAACTACACATAAGTAAATCACAAAGAAAATCCACATATTAGATTTCAAAAATTGAAAACTACCTAACCCTAACCATAACCCTAACCCAACCCTACAAAAAAGTAATGATTAGAAGAAACACCTGTCACTGACATGGTTACATATCAATGTAGCATGAATGTACATTCAGCACCACATGCACAAACACACACACACCAATGTTGGGATGCTCATGGCATTTATTAGTATTTTCTCATTACCTTACTTCTACTTTTTTTTTTATTTTTTACTCTTTCTTTTTTGGTTTATTTAATCTTTCATACAATTTACATGTCATATTATTTTCCTTGAAGTAGGATAGACTGCTTACACTCTTTGCCAACTTTATACTCATCACCAATTTTATATATATTATTGGTAAGTTTTTTTTCTTATAACTTGAAAGCCAGTTATCAGTTGTCTAAAGATGATAAAAGTAATAACCAAGAAGCAAATGCAAGTTAGTAGAAAAATCTGGGAAAAAAAGATAATTATTCTATTTGCCTGCTTTTGGGATACATGCTTAGCATTATGGTTGCATAGTGAAAACACACATACATTATCGTTTTAACGTTTTTAAACATTTTAAAGTAATATAGAATTAAATGTCACAATGCCTCTCAAATTTCTCAAAAATCACCATGATTTTGAGGTGTTTTGACCTACCTAAATAATTTTTAAAAATCAATATGAAACTGATAAGATACAATGAATATTTGGCCTTGGTTTTTTAGAATAATGCATTATGACTATAACATGATGAGCTTTGAGTTTTTTGACAACTATAATTGAATCTCTGGCTGTTCAATAACAGGCAAGTACAGAAACAAACTTGAGTGCTTATAAAGCTTTTAAAATTGCTTATTGAATTATTATTTTTGGCTGACAATGTTATATTGGATAATTCTGTGGCAACAATCTCACAGGCTATTTAAAGGCATTCAACATTTTAAATTCTCTACTACAGAATTAAATTCCAGCTGCAGAATTTTCCTATGCTTATCTCCATAACAAATTAAATTGCCCAGGATGTTAATAAGAATGTAACATGCTAAATGAGAGGCACATAAGGTTATTACAGAACTGACTTCAAAATAATATAATAACAGAGTTGAAAGATAGTTTGGAAATAAAGTAGTTCAACTTAAAGAAGGTTTAGCAGCTGTCAGTCTTCAGTCAGGATTTTAAACTGCTTTACCCAGATTCATCAGTGGAATCATTACTTATGGCAGCTATAGCCTTATGAAATGTATTTCTTAAATAATGAGACTTGAAAGTCAAAATTATTACTTGATCTGTGGGCTGCAAAATGAATGTTGTGTTAGCAAGCATAAAAACATTGCTAATCTCATTGTACTTTTCCATTAGAGCTCTTGGGTGACCAGGTACACTGTCGATGAGTTTTAGCATTTTGAAAGAAATCTTTCTTGTGTAGAGTGGTGACTTCAGTCATGTTTCCTGATTCCCTCATTTGCCTGGGAACTTCCTGTAAGAAGGTCCAGGTCAAGATGGCCCAGTTGCTTTGGTAATGCCCAGACAGAGAAAGTTGCATACTAGGTTGTTCAGTTGTATCTGCCCTAACCTTGAGCTCAGGCACCAACCACCTCCACACCCCCACGGAGAATTCTGGGCATAACAAGAAGACCTTGATTTCTCACAAGTTTTGCTGTGTCCTTCAGACTGCCTGCTTTGCTGAAACTTTCCCATAGATAACCTTTTGATGAAACATGTATAATAAACAGTGCTGAACTAGATCAGGTGTCAGTCAGGCTTGTCTGCCCACCTGGCCCCAGCTTTTTATCTACATGTGTCTGTTTGTTTTTTCTTCATCCCCCATTGCCCCTATGGTTTCTGAATTAACAGCTGTGCTGGTTGCAGTATTTTCTCTAATAAGTAGGTCACAATATTGGGCATAGATTACCCAGATATCATGTGGTAAGCAGATGTGCTACTATCTAGGCCTTGTTCCATTGATGAAGCACAGGCAAAGTAAGTTAGTGTAGTTCTTAAGGGTCCTAGAACCTTGAAATGGTAAACAAACTTTAGTTTCAAATTAAATTCACAGAATTAGAGAGTTAGTGCCGTGCTCTGGATCATGCTTTGGCGTAAGTGACTGTGATGACTACTTTCATCTTCTATCCAGATTCATTTAAATTTTCTCTATCTCAGCAATATGTGTTCACTGGAATAACAATTTTACTTTCCTCCAAAGACTTTGCCTTTACAACTTAGCTAGCTAAGAGGCCTAGCCTTGGACTAATCTCAGTTTTAATATGCCTTTCTCACTAATCATAATCACTTCAAGCTTTAGATTTAATTTCCATATTGTTGTGTCTCAGGAAATAGGGGTGCTCAAAGAGAGGGAGAGAGTCAGAGTAACAGCCAGTTAGTGGAGCAGTTTTAACACACATAGCATTCAGATATTTTCTTTCTTACATGGGTGTGGTTCATAGTGCTGCAGAACAATTAACAATAGTAATATCAAAATCCACTGATTACAGATCACATGGTGGATGTAATAATAATGAAAAACTTTGAAATGTGAGAATTACCAATATGTGACAGAGACATGAAATGAGAACTTACTGTTGGGAAAAAAGGCACCACTGTTCATGCTTGAGTAAGGGTTGTCATGAACCTGAAAGTTGTTGACATAACAATTACTGCAAAGTACAGTCAAGGGAAGCACAATAAAAAGAGCTATGCCTTTATCCAAAAACATGATACGTACTCACCACATTAAACAATATATGTGTGTGTGTCTGTTAACATTTTAAGAAATATAATAGATGAAAAGATGGAATATGTTTGCAAAACATAATTACAATAAAGGTTCTATTTAGTTTCTGAGTTTTTTTTTCCTCCTCAATCCCTCATCCTCCTACTGAATATCACTCACACTACTATAAAGCACACCTCTAAAACCCCATTGACCACATGTTTTCAGAAAAGTCAAAACAAAAATTGGGAAAATGGAGACTAAATATAGTTGACATCTCTGATATTAAATTATATTTGTTTTCATACAATAAGTTCAGAAATATAGGGGAATTATTTCCAGATTTGGCAACAGAAACTTAAACGTTCAGAGAAAAGTGTGATTGGCATGACCTGGTCCTCTGATCCTTTTGCTTTGAACTCAGGTCTGATACTGTCACAAGAGCCTCCTCATGGTCATGAGGGAGACCTGAGGACAAAATGGACAACAGAGCCAGAACATAAAAATCTCTCAGTCTTGGGTCTAAATGACATTTTGACTACCATACTACATCTGCTATTAACATCATACCTTACTTTATATGAAAAAAAAAAAAAAAAACAGGCACTTACTTAAACTGCAGACTATTGGAATTTCTACTTGAATCTTTAAATATTTCTATTATATAATTACTATCTACTGTTTTCTCCATTACTTTATCTTCAGGTTACACTTGTATCTGAGCAGTAGAAATCCATCCTATTTGTAGTAAATTATTGACTGTTAAATTTCCCAGTATTGGCAGATCTTTAAATTATATTATTTATGCATGTGTACATTTTATAACTCAAAAGGAAGAAGAATTAACTGCCCATAAGCTATGGGCAGTGTAAATCCCAAATCAGATTATAAGCAAATAATTTAGGTGACTAACATTTCCCTTCTCTGAGTGTCTTATAGTTTAGGACTTCAATCTGCAGCAGAGGTGTTCTATTTTTTCCCACACACTTCATTGCCACTTCTGTTATAAGTGAAAAACTACAACGTCTGTGTTCAAAAATCTTTCATCTTATACACTCCACCCTACATTTACATCCTTGAAATGATATTTCTCCATTGTTGGAGAGAAATGATTTCAAAGGACTGCTGAATAAATAGAAAAATGATGTCTCTGGATACAACCACATAACTTCATCTTTGTGGTCATGAGCTTCAAATATTGTTGCATGCATACAACCTGATCTTTTTCTCTGTTAAAAAAAAATCTACCACAATGTATCACACTTGATTTAATATTTTTTACCATGCTATAGAAGATCAATTCCTCAGAAGCAAGGGTTATTATACTTAGCATGGAGTAGTTATTTCATAAAGGCTTATTTGTTGAATAATTGAATGGATCACACAGTTTTCAGACAATACCTTTTTTAAAATAGACTTTATTTTATGGCAATTTTATATTCATACCAATATTGAGTACAAGGTACAAAGATTTCCTCTGTATCACCTGTCCCTACACGCTGCAGCTTCTCACATTATCAATACCCTTCCCCCAGTGGCACATTTGTTGACAGTTGAAAGCTTGTACTGGTACATCATTATCACCCAAAGTCCATAATATAGCAGGATTCTCTCCTTGTGTTGTGCCTTCTATGGGTTTTGTCAATAGTTAAGAACATATGTTCACATTTATGGTATTTTGCAAAATAGTTTCACAGCTCTAAAAATTTTCTGGAGTCAATCTATCACCCCTCCCTCCTTCCTCATCCCTGACAACCACTGGTCCTTTCACCATCTGTATAGCTTTCCCTTCTCTAGAATGTCATGTGGTTGAAATCATGCCATCTTAGTCTTTTTAGGTTGGTTTCATTTGCTTAGTAGAAAATATGTGTTTCTTCCCTGTCTTTTCATGGCTTGAAAGTTCTTTTTTTTTTTTTTTTTTTCTATTTTGTAATTTGTAATATTCTATTGTCTTGAATACCCTGGTATATTTATCATTCACCCATTGAAAGACATCTTAGTTGCTTCTGAGAATTTTTAGCTTAGCAATTAACTAAGACATTATTACCCTACGTACATGTATAATTACACAAATGGTGTGAATCTATATTGTGTACAACCATAAAAATGAAAAGCTGTACCCCATTTGTGTACAATGAATCAAAATACAGTCTATAAAAATAAAAAAATCATAACATTAAAAAAAAGAACAAAGCTGTAAGAGACATATGGATGCAGGTTTCTGTAGATTAAAAACTTATTTGGGTAAAATTCAAGGAGTGCAGTTGTTGGATGGTATGGTAAGAATATGTTCAGTTAAAAAACTAATAAACAAATGAAAACCCCAAACAGTCTTCCAAGATGGTTGTATCACTTGAAATCCAACAATGAATGCAAGTTCATTTGTTCCACATAGTTGTCAGAAATTTGGTGATGACAATTTTTTTTCATTTTGACCTTTCTAATAAGTACAAAATAATTTATTTTTAATCTGTGAGCTTCTAGTACAGCATATTGACAAATTATTTTTTCTACATTTCTATAGCACTAGAAAAAGAAAGAGAAAATTCTAAAATTTCTCTTTATGATTTTTTAACCTTAAAGCATGCATCAAAATACAAAGAGGGTGATTATCTTTGCATGTTAATGTTCTCATCCAAACATTTTTATCATATTTTCTTCCCTTAAAATTCAACCAATGCCTAATACATTTGGCTCAAAATGAATCAAGTAAAAAGATAACTTTCTATAGGCCCTGTGAGCTTTTAATATCTCTATTGTTCTGAAGCAAATATAAACTAAGGATAAGAAATGTATTATTACTTAAGAAAATATGTACAGCTATCTGTATGTAGAAGAAGAACCTCAAAGTTGTAAATCTCTTAGTTTATATGAACTATGTACTGCCTCCTTTTCCTCCTCAGGGAAAGAGAGAAAGCTTTGCTCTTTATTCTTTTACAACCTTTGGAAGATAAATCTTCAGATCAATATCTCCTTCCCTTTCAAATTGTAAAAGAGCAATTTCTGTATCTCTCCTAGGTTCTTTGGCTACTCAATCATACTTCAACTTCCAAGATTTGATCTTTAACTCCAGTTGCAGTGTCCTTTCCTCAGAAAGATGATTATTCATTAACATGAAAATTTTTTCTCCAGAGTTCTATTGGGTAAGTAATGAAAGTAAAATTATGCTTCCTTATTTTTTTTTCTCTAAAAAAGAAAAGATAATTGGTCTGCATGCCCTTGTTATTGCTCACTATTCAGAATATCCTAGATCTAGAATCACACTATGTGTCCATTGATAGAGGAATGGAGAAGAAAATCTGACAAACACACACACATACACACAAACACACATGTATACACACAGGAATATTATTTGGCCTTGAAAGGTAAGAGAATCCTGCTAATTTCAGTGACATAGATGAACCTGGAGACTATAATACTAAGTGAAATAAACCAGCCACAGAAAGACAAATGCTGTATGATCTCATATATGGAATCTAAAAAAGTCAAATTCATAACTATGGAGAGACAAAAGGCAGTTATTAGGGATTGAGGTTGGGGAAAATGGGGAGATCAGACAAAGGGCACATGCTAACCATTTTAAATAAGTTCTGAACAGCTGATGTACAACATGAAGACTGTAGTTAACAATAATATATTGTAAACCCCAAATTTAGTAAGGTATCCTCTTAGGTATTCTCACTACAAATAATAATAATCATCCTCATCCTTTAATCCTCCTCCTCATCATCATCAAAAAAACTGTGAGGTGCTGTGTATGCTGATATGTTGACTTGTGGTAATCATTTTGCAATGTATACTTACATCAGAAAATCCTCTTGTACTCCTTCAATATACAACATTTTCATCAATAATACCTTAATAAAACAGAAAGATAATTGATTTATTCATACTTCCCTTTCAAAAGCTCTGATTGGATTTGCAGAGGTGATAAACGAAGAGCTATCCCAAATATGAACTAGAATCCATGTGAGTAAGGCATCAGTGGGAAACTAGATTTGTTTAGATGGACAAAACTGAGGGGAAGCAACAGAGGAAATCATCTTATTCAATCACCATAAACCTTTCTCTTAAACTCCCGACCTATAACTTAACTCATTTAACCATGGCACAGGAGTCCTGAACACCCTGGAATGAAACTTTATGGAACCTCCAAAAGTATATCCAAATTCGTCACCATGTTCTACCCAGGAGCTAGGATAAAAGCAATGAAAGTTTGGGTCAACTAAGTCATTTTTGGTTTTTTGCCTTTGGATGCACACACCTAATGAATAACTCTCATATATTCTTAAAAGTTTTTCTTCTCAGTAGTACTAATTCGATTCAAATCATTTGTAGATTAGAAAGATATAGAGTGTGGAGAAAAGTTACTGATATGAATTCAGAAGTCATCTGCAAAAAAAAAAAAAATTCAAACACCAAAAAAACTCACTCATTGATATTGATATTGTATTTTGTGGCTTTGGACAGAATAGATAGGCCTTGATTACACCTCTGGGGTTTCATCCATGTCATAAACTTTTCTAAAGACGTTTCCACCAATGACCAGGATCAGGATCAGGAGTTACTGACTTGATCCAAATCTTACAAGAGACTTTTATGCAATTCCTGCATGTACACAATGCCCAACTCAGACCACTATATAACCTTCCTTGGGTGGTGGTAGTGAGCCCCTCTACCATTTTTGGTAAGCTGAGTGCAGGCACAATGCACATGAGCAGATTACCATGTCAAGGGCAAATCCTGGTGCCCAGAGCAGAAGACATGGATCATATGTGGTAATCCCTAGCTGTGTGCAACCACCACCAAGCGCACCTATACCAGACAACAGCAGGGTTATAAAAGCCTCACCTACAACCTCCTTCAGAGAGGCAATCTGGGACCCCATCTCACATACTGTCTCCCTCATCCTAGAGCATATGCCCCAATAAAGCCTTGTTTTGTTCGTATTGCTTGCTAACGAACCCTGACTGATTGGTACTAGTTTTGTCTTGGATCTCTAATGACTGTTATATGGCATTCCAAAGGCTTCCAGTGAAATGAAATAAACTCTGAAAACACTGTTGAAGGAAAGAATGAAAAGAGCATGGATTTTTTTTTTTCAGGCAGTTTTGTCATCAAACTGCAAGCTAAATTCCTCTCAATCTGAGAAATGAAGAAGATAATTAAGAACAAATGGTTAGTATAGCGATAATTGGAAGCAAAGAAAGTGAGTATAAAATAGTAAAAGTGAGCCCACAATAAAAAGCAATGCTTGGTTTATAAAAGCTCATTGCTGTATCTTCTCTTTTAACTCCCTTACACACAGGGAAAGTGAAATAAATACTGAAGTAAAACAGTAACAGATATATTTTTTTTTAAAAAAGGATTCAGCAGAACACTGTTTTGGAAGAAATGTCAAAGAAATAAATGACCGAGGTGAGTTCATGAAGTTTAGTGTGATGTCTCCACCATTGATTTACGTGTTTTTTAAAAATCTAGATGACAAAGTGAGTAAATCAAAGCACTCACCAAAAGTAGACTCCTTTGTGAACTCAGAGTACTTGGATGGTGGCAGGCCTGTGTTGCTGAGCCCCAGGGTGCTGAAGCTTGAGGCCACTAGTGAGGAGCTCTGACTTCTAACCTAGAAGGGATGCTTTGGCAATCCAGGGTGTAGCTGGTGTTACCTCAGGCAGTAGCTTTATATAACCCCTGTGCTGACAGTCAGTAGATGAACAGTAACCTCTTCTCAAGAGTTAAAAGGGTGTCACAGGATAACATCCCTTTTCAGGATCTTTCAAGTCAATAATAAGCATATTTGAATGACTGAACTTCAGAAGCCCAAACTCATGTAGAACCTGATAATGGGTTTGAACGTTAGATATTCACAACAGATTTTTTGTTTTCATATGAAAATTACAAATAGGAAAGGAAATTACAATCTTTTTTCTTAAAATAATTATATTAACAATACTGATGTTCAATTGAATTTTTGTACCACTTTTTAAGACTAGTGAATTCTTTAAGGCAAATAAACAAAATGACTATTGGGTTCTAACCTCTTCTCTGGTGCCTGAATGCAAAGACTTCTTTAGAAATGTCCAAGCCAAATTTACAATGAAAGATCCATAGGTGATGTCATTTATAAGTGGAGATAATGGTTGACTTTTTAATGTGATAATTTAAGAGATAATTGATATACTTGAAGGTGAGAGAAGAATGGACTCTGAAATCAGAGACAACAGTATTTGAGCAAGAATATTTACCCAATCTTTTAAATTAGAATGGAAGATTTTATCCATATTTTTCAACTACAAATACATATTAATTGCACAAATTAAGAAGTTCCAGTGGGCCATTTCCATCCACGTGTACGTTGTAATTTGATTATAGCCACTGTCCCCACTACCTTCTCTTGCCCTCCCCTCTTCCCCCATCCCCTTCTATTCCCTGATGATTCTTTTTCAACTTTCAGGTCATCTTTTTCAGATGAAATACTACAGACTTCCATGATTTAGATTCTTTTGTTCTTAAACTGGAGTAAGGTTAGTGTGAGTATTGTTGGACATAGCACATACAAAGCACCTGGCTTTGATGCACTATACATATGTACGCTTTATTCCTGAAATCTCTTCTTCTAAATGTCTGAATGTTTCAAAATTGTCTTGTAAAATGCAAAAACCTTCCAGCAAAGCAATATCAAGTCATCAGATCCATTTCTTAAACTTATTAATAATAATTGACAGCTTAATAACTTTAAATTCTAAGTTATACTCTAAAAATCCCAAACTATGATTTGTATTTTTCCTCTTAGCCATGAAAGACCTGCTCCTCCTTCTTCTGAAACATCATCTTCCACTGATGCCGGCCATATCTTCTCCTGACTCCCAGAACTGTCCTCAGTTGCTCTTGCATTGTGACCCTACAGTCTTCTAATGATCCATTTACTTGACCCATAAATGTATGCCAGTGTCTACCATCTTTACAACAATCCCCTTCAGCTACAGCTGCTTTCCCTTCCCTTTCAGAGAAGTTTCTTGAAAGAGCCAGTCATTCAAGCTTTCTCTACATTCTTGATGACCATTTCCTGTCTGGACCTGGATTCAATTTCTACCCTAAAATTATTCTTTGTAAAATATCAACATTCACTTCCTCATGGTCAAGGTCAAATGTGTTGTTTTCTTTAATTACATCTTTCTGTAGTTTATGATGCTTTGGACCCTTTTCTTCAAACTTTTCCTTAACTTTGACTCATATAAAAGAAATCTTAGTTTTCTCCCTTAGTCTCTGGGGTCTTTTTAGTCCTTTTCTGAGTGCCACTCTTCTACTTTACTCACAGATATCCCTGATGATTTAGGCTCTATATTTAACCTTACATTCTCTTCTTACCATGAGTTCTTACAGAATGATCTCTTCTTTATAGTCTGCTACTGATTTTATCCCAGATATATATTTGTAATCCTAATCTCTCATGGTTTCTATCTATCTATAACTGCCTAATGGAAATCTCTGCTCAAATATCTAAAAGTGCCTTAAACAAATCATGAAAAACTTATTTATAACACTCTTCTATCATTCTCCATAGCACATTGTCTTAACTTCCAGTATTTACCAATTTAGAAAATGTCACCTCTATCTACCCAATTTCCTAAGACAGAATCTAGTGACTAGTGGTGACTTGAATCCTTCTTGCTCATCATGCTGTCCCCTCATCCTTTACTCTTTTTATTGTTCAGATTCAATTTCCAGTTTTTCTGCCTATTCTCAATACCATTATTTTAATTTGGACCTTTATGATCATTCTTATTGTCATTATTTTAAATTCAATTACAGCAACAAAAAAACGTTGATTCTGCTGTCAGATTTTTTTTTTTTAATACTGCCGTAGTCAACTTTTAGACAATATAGATCATGTCGCCTTCCTAATTAAAATGTTAGGCATCTTTATTTATATCATATATGTTTAAAAGTAATCAAGTTTATCATTGGAGATGTTCATTATCACTCCTTTCCTATTTCTTGGGCCTCACTTTCTATTACTACAACTATTTTTGTTTCAGTTGTGTTTTAGTCAGATTTTTGTTGCTGTGAGCAAAAGAACTGGCAAGAACAATTTTAGAGAAGGAAAAGTGTATTTGGGGCTCATGGTTTCATAGGTCTCCATTCACAGATTGCTGGCTCCATTGGTCTGGGTCCCAGCTGAGGAAGAACATCATGGTGGAAGGGCATGGATGAGGGAAGGATATCAGGATATCCCACTAGAAAACAGAGAAAGAAAGATTCCCCTCAACAGGGACAAAATATGTACCCCAAAGGCACACTTCTGGTGATCCACTTCCACCAGTCATACCCTACCTCCTATAGTTACCACCCAGTCAATATCTATCAGGGGAATTAATGTACTGATTAGGCTAAGATGCTCATAACCCAACCATTCCCCCTCTAAACTTTCTTGCAGTATCTCACATGTGCGTTTTTGGGGGACACCTCATATATAAACCACAACAAACTGTAAACAAATACTAGCAGTTCTTCAAATTTATAATGTTGTTATATTCTCTGTTATCATCCCTGCTATTTTCTCTGGTTGTAATACTCTTCTCTTGTCTCCTTGTCTAGTTACAATTCTTATTCAATTTTCAGTTTCTTGCCATCTTCCAAATGCTCTCTGGGTTGATGCCAGAGTTCTTCCTCTACTGCTACTCTTTCCATCAAAATATATTTAATTTTTCTTCTACTGGTTCCTTGTTTCTTTTTTCTCAAAAAACTGAGGATAAAACCAGAAACTATGCAGGTCTGAATATTTAGCTTATGGTGTCCTAATAATATTTCTTTAACATAAATAGGAGTCCAGAGTACTTATGAGAAATAGCATTCTTTGTGAGAGACTCCCTGGGATAAGTTAGGAGGTACAAATCTAATTCTTCCAATAATTTTACCAAAATTGTCTTTGTCAGGTCAGATAGTTAAGCTACAACATTTTAGAGTTTATGATTGCCAGATATTGAGAATGGTATATTGTAGTATTCACAATGTGCATGTTCATAGAATAAGCTTCTTTTTTATTTTCCTAGGTTCATTTAAACTCAAACAAAAATGTCTTTTCTAAGTAAATTGGACTTTTGGAACTGCTGCAACTCTTCTGTTTCATAGTCTACATATTCCCTGACTTGTTTGAATGCATTTATGATTTAATTTGTTGAACATCCATCAAAAATTCAGATAGTAATCCAAAATGCTATCTAATAGCATTACATTTAAAATATAATTTTCAAAGAGATGAGAAATTAGAGATTATTTAATCTAGTTTCTTCATTTCAAGGAATCTGAATTTTCAAAGGTTAAATTAGTTAACCAAATTACAGGGTACCCTAATTATTTCGAGATGTATCTCAGAATCCACTTGTAGAATGCATTCCTACTTTTCATTAAAGAAATTGACTATAGTAAGAATTAGCCTCAAATGTTATCATCAGGGTGTGTAACAAGTTTGGAAACACTTGGGTAACAGAAATAGATGTTGTTTTTAGTTTACTCTAGCATTATCAGATCCTATGTTTGCTTAAATATGTTTCCTGAGTGCTTAGCAAGCCAAAGCTTATTTTCCAAAAATTTTGAAACAAGACTCTCATGCAAATATAGAATAAACACATGCCAAAGATTTTATTTAATCCATAAAGTGACGAGGGTGTCAGTGAGATTTGAAAACATTCTAAGAAGAATTCAAGAATTCTTGCACAAATTGTTGATGAGATGAATTTACTAAAAGGCCTATAGTGGTTAATGCCCTTTGTGGCAATAAAATGGTAACCTTTCTAGTTAACTTTTATTATGAATAGGACAGATGGAAGAGAATATGAGTTTCACAGTATCTGAACTCTACTCAAATTGTTTAAAGAAAAGACATATATAGATGCCTTCTTCAAAATAATTCAATAACCCTTGAGTTAAACTGTTAAACAAAATCCCCAAATGACATAAAATAATTTGTACTCATTTGTTTCATTTTCAAGTTTTACATAATTCTTAAATGTAAACTATGAAATTCTTCATAATATACTATTCTATAGTTTGGATTTGGAATGCTCCCCAAAACTTTGGTCATTACTGATGTAGTAATGTTCAAATGTGGATCTTTGGGGAAGTCATTGGATCTTGAGGGCTCTGACCTCATCAGTGGGTCAATAATTTGATGGTGTGAATGGGAGGATGTGAAAACTATAGGTGATGGGACTAGTTGAAGTAGTGAATCCCTGAGGTGTACCTTTGGGGGATATATCTTGTGGCCAGCCCCTTCTTTTTTCTCTGCTTCCTGGCTGTCACAAACTGAGCAGATTTGCTCTACCACACTCTTCCTCCATGATGTTTCTGCATTGGAGTCAGCCAACCATGGAGTGAAACTGTGAACAAAAGGAAATCTTTTCTCCTTTAAGTTGTTTTCCTCAGATATTTTTGTCTCAATGACAAAAAGCTGAGTATCATATCCTACCACATCAAATAACATAGCAAACTTTCCAGATTTTTTAAAATAAATACACAAATGTAAAATATTTGAAGGGATTATTATGGTTTAGATAGGAGATGTCCCCCAAAAGCTCACGTGTAAGACAGAGCAGGAAAGGTCAGAGGTGAAATGACTGAGTTAAACTAATCAGTACATTAATCCACTGATGGGGATTAGCTGGGTCCTTGATATGTAGGCAGGTAGGATGTGGCTGAGGAGGTGGGTCACTATGAGCATGCTTTTAGTGTTTATATTTTGTCCCTGGTGAGTAGGACTCTCTTTCTTGCATCCTGAGCGTCTTTCCTCCTCCACACCTCTCTGTCATGATATGCTGCCTCACCTCAGGCCCAGAGCAATGGATTCAACCATCTATGGCCTGAGAACTCTGAAGCATTGAGCCCCAAATAAACTCTTACTTCTCTAGATGTTCCTGTCAGAGCTCTTGGTCACAGCAACAAAAATCTGACTGACACAAGTACTGATATTAGGTAGAAAACCTCACAACTGCTAACAGTGATGTAAGCTGCTTGTGTATTATGTAAACTGAATGAGGGAAGCAAACTCAAAATTCTAGTAACAATACTATAATTTATTAGTCTCATTCTCCAAGTCTGGCAACATGGTAAGTATTTTGAGTATATATTTTTTTTATCACTGTCACTACAATCTTAAAGTTAGGAAATATTTATGCATAGTTAACAGATGGCAAACTAAGATTCAGAAAGATTAAAGGCCCTCACTCAAGAAAGTAAAAAAAAAAATAGAAATGAATTAGCATCCATCTGTCTTCAGTGTTCATTTTCTTGCTGTTTTACATGGATACTTTTTTCTTACTCTTTTGCCTTCTTCTCTTACCATAAGCCCTTGGAAGATTAAGAGTTGAAATGGTCTTATAATAAGTGACATTTTTATCCAAGGGACCAAGGTATGCTTAATTAATAATTATATCAATATTCATTAAACACATACTGTTTTCCAGTTCCTCTTGCTATTATGCAACTGAATTTTATTATTCAACATTCACAAAGCTGCTGCATAACACACGTGAATATTCCTTACCCTAAGTGCTTGGGACTAGAAGGTTTAAAGATTTTAGATATTTTTCAGATAACAGATATTTGCATGTATGGGATAAGACACAATTCTAAACACACAACTCATTTATGTTTTACATGCACCTTATACACAGAGTCTGAAGGTAATTTTACACAATACTTTAAATGTTTTTTTGGGGCACAAAACAGTTTGGGAACACCGGACTATGAGGAAACACAGGTGTCACTATCTTACCACCTGAGTGAACAATCTGTTGTTACCTGGTATCACCAACACACCTGACTCTGAATTTTTATGCTACTGATAAACATTTATTCTTTTATGTTTATTCACATATAAGCACTTTACAGTAAAATACATGACACATCATTGACACCGTGAAAAAATCATGTGTTCAGGGTAAGTGAGCAAAAGAGTGGCATCACCAGAATCCCCATGTAAGTTGTTCAGTGCCAGCACCAGCAAGCAGCAGCAGCTTCAAGCTCCACTCACCATGCTGTGTGTTGACTGAAAAGTTACTGCACCTTTATTTATTTTTTCAAGGAAGAAGAAATATCCTTGTTGAGGGACCAGGATGCCATTCCTCTAGGGATAAGGAGGCATTCTGCTGGATGTTTTTTAAAAATATTTCTGCCACACTCTCTGCTTCATTAACAACATTTGTTTCTCTTAGAAGTCTCCCTGACTTCATAAACTGGCATGATTCTTGTTTTGAGTGTGTACTGCTCTAGTCTTTCTGTAAGCTCCTTAAGCATTTTCAGCAGGCCACACAAAGGCATTTTTGCTGCAGTGTTAACTACATCATTTTTGTTATTACTATTACCAACATCCCCTTAATAAAGCACCATTTTGACTTTTTTAACCATCTCTCAATGAGTGGACAAGTGGAGCCACATTATAGATGAATTCAATATTCACTTCTTTCGAGTTACTGATGAACTCTGATATTTAGTGCATATGGAAGGAGTTCAGGCACCATTTTTTTTTCCTTACTATATAAACAGAATCCTTCAAAGTTACCCTTGTGTTCATCCTCATCCCTGAACATTGTTGCAGGCAAGAGCTAGGCTGTGTTTTTGGTCACCATTTGTAACCACATAAATGGCATCCTTCAGATTAAACTTCTTTTGAAAAGCTTCCACATCCATGTCTCTGTTCACTACTGATAGCATATTAAGAAAGTATTTTCATATTTATGCTTCATTGATTAAGTGATAACCCTGGTCACAAGACTGAATTAACAAAGTCACCTTCAGGGGAATGTCCATGGCATAAAAAAGAATTCCATCGGAGGATGAGCAGAATAGTTGTCAAGGAATAACATGCTCTTGTCATCAGCATCCAGTCCAGCTTCCCTGCAGTGAAAACAAACAACTGGTACAAAATGATAATGAAATCAATCATAAAATTACAAAACATGTCCCTATTGATCCTGGTCTTTTTGTTACTTTAATGATGGATTGTAAGAAATTCACTGCTTTAAAACAGTGAAGATGCAAACTTTTGCCTATCACAGCAATTTTACATTGATGTTGCTATCTGCATTTGCACATTTCAGCACACCTATTCTGTCCTTGGAATCCTTAATTTCCTATAGGGGCTGTTTCATCAGCTGTAGTCGGTATCTCACTGGGGCAATAATGCCAAAACAGTGATGTTTCATCAGCATCGTAGACTTGTTCTGGCAGCAGATTTTTATCAGCAATGACCTTGGCAAACTCATCATTGAATCTTTCCACTGCTTCATGATCAGCAGATGCTTCATCACAAGTCTTTAAAATTTTAATTCCATATCTTTTCTTAATATTCTGAAGTCATCATGTTGAATATTCAATTCACTGTGACAGATCTTTGCTAGTTTCATGATCAGCATACCACTAAGTAGCATGTGTTCACTGTGGTACTGATGGATCCACACTGCAATACACAATCAAGATTTTCCATTTTTTGCTTTATACACTGTTTTCCAATTTTCCTTATCTTCTTTTGATTACTTTTAGCACAGAATCTCAGTAGTTTAATCTTCTGTTTCTTCAGGTCACATATGGTGGTCATTTCAACAACCTACTTTTCTGTAAGATTTTTTCACACTTATACTGCTGTCCAGGTTCTCCAGCAGCTTCAGTTTCTATGCTTCAGATAAACCTAAATGCTTCATTTTGTTTCTTATCACTTATTATGGTTTGGAGCTTATTGAGGTGTCTCCTAATAAGCTTAAGTGCTAGACCAGGCACCACAGGTGAGTGATTAGCTGTTCTCTAATAGGTGGATTAATTAATTTGACAGAATTAATCTATTACTATGGGCAGCTATAGCATCAGTGGAGGAGGTGGGTCAGTGAGGACATATAATGGTAAGATTCCTCTTTCCTATGGCCCCTCTGTTTCCTGGTGCTATGAGCAGAGATGTGCTCCTCCACCACACCCATCTGCCATGCCTTACCTCAGGCCCAGAGCCATGGAGTTGGTCAACCATGAACTTAATCTCTGAAACCAGGAGCCAATATAAACTTTTCTTCCTCTGAGTTTTTTTTTTTTTTTTTAAGGTCTTTTGGTCACAGTGATGAAAAACTGATGAACACATTGCTATTACCTCTATGGATATCTGCAAGCCTTTTTGACATTTTCAACAATGCCTTTAACCCACAGATCAGAAAATAAGCCAAAACCACAAGCAAACAACAAAAAAACCATGGTGAGTTTGGCAGTATTTGAGGCATCTTGGGAAATTTGCTATTTGCACAACCAGCCTGCATAGATTCCATTTTATTTTTCCATGTGTGTGTGCTTGCATGGAGGAATCTGGGCCAGAATAGAGGAGATATATTGCAGTTCAACGGGGCTGGGAAGATCTTTTTTACCTTCAGGACAGTGAATAAACTGTGTTGTGTGCTTGCTATTTGACTGCAACTCATAACATGAGGTCAGAATGTGAATTTTCCCAGTGTGGTTTCATGTTCTCAAAAAGTTTCTGATTTTGAAATATTTTGGATTTGGGATTTTTGGATTAAGAATATTCAAGCTGTATGCAGTTTTGAGTCATTAGTTGCAAGCTGAAACTAGACTGATTTAAGTAAGAAAATGAAATTTATCAACATGGTATTCAACAGCTAACAGGATTCCCTAGACAGCAAGAAATCCACTGGTATAGAAAACATGTGCAGAAGTGAAGTCTTGTGATGATACCAGATAACTGGGCCAGTGAGAAAATTACCATCACCCTCCACCCAATAGCTGATACCCTAGGCAATGCTGCCTGCTGAGCCCAGTACTGCTGCACTGTTGCCTAAGGAGCAGGATTTTGATGTAATTACCTCTACATCCAAAGATAATTATTTGAGGTCCTTAATCTGGAACAGGCATACCTTACTTAGCATCAAAGCAGAAAAGGCAGTATAGTGACATTTTAAACTTCTGTTGAACTCTATCTTCCAAAAAGATTCATAGGGTTCCAAATTTTATCAAGTTTAAAAGAGGATTCATATGCTTAGTAACCTTAAAGGACAACTCAAGACCATTTAACAGGAAAGAAAATGCTTAGTAACCTTAAAGGACAACTCAAGACCATTTAACAGAAGAGAAAGATTACTGACTCTGCTAAAAAACACACAGTTAATAATTGGCAATGATATGATTGGATTTTTCACTGTAAAATCTTTGCTTCTAACCACCTTGTGCTCAAGTAACGTTCTTCTGTCCATTATTTATTGACTCAAAAATTCCCTCAGTCCCTACTTGTTTGATAGAATTTATGTTTACTTTTCATTGCTTTCTCTCTGCCTAACTGCTGAGTGGTCCCTGATATTGCATGTTTATTTCATGAAAAAAACAAAGGAAGCACCCATTCATGTTTGTATGTGTGCAACAATCATTCTTCTGGCAGCTCTTCCTGCTGTTAAGAGGTTCTTTACACAGGAAACTCATACACAGCTCAACCTCAATCATTTAATAGTTTCAATTTAAATGTGAATTTTTAATTCATTTGTACATTACCTTTTTTAAAGATTTGAAGAAATTAAGTATTGAAGATTGTGGACACTCTAAATAATAATTGGTTTTTCAAAATAAAGTTTTTATGCTGGAAGATAAATGTGAAAGACAGTAAAAGATGAAAAAAATATTGTAGACTGAAAATAATTTGAAACAAAGGAAGAAAGCTTTTGGCAATGTTGGTTGCTAGGAAACCATGTCTTAGTCATATAGTTTCAAAATTACTGAATATCTCATGCCTTGCTTTAAGTCTGTAGAGTACTAAGAGGAACAAAAGACAAATCTAATTCAACAAAATGTCTTTCATTTTAAATGTTTAAAAGGATGACTGCCAAACTAATTAATTGAAGAGCATCCTCTGCCAATAATAAGGTTAAAATCACATATTGTGGGCTGGGGATATAGCTCAGTTGGTAGAGTGTTAGCCTTGAAAGCACAAGGCCCTGGGTTTGATCCCCAGCCCAGGAAAAAAAAAAAAAAACCAAAAACATATTTTTTTAATTTGGAGATATGGACTTAAACTGCTATACTGCTATGGTTTATGAGGCTATGAGTATAAGGATTAATTATGTAGCTTTTTGGAGAATTAGAGTCACCATTTTAAAATTAGTGATCCTGCTTCATATTTTTGGTATAAAATCAACAGTAGGTTTGTGATAGTACCTGTATAATATGATCATATTTTTATTTAGCATCTGAACCAAAAATGCATTTATTTTGTGCATATGAAATCTTTCTGTGCCTTCATGCAACTCCTTCCTCATTATCTGCTCCATTATCTCTCACCAGGCGCATGAGAATAGCCCTTTGGTTGGTTTCCTGGTTGGCAGTCTTTCCCTTAGATCTAGCCATCTTTCCTTAGCAAAAACCTTATCCTCAGAGTAAATATGCTTTCCTAAAAAGGATCAATAATCTTCTCCCAAATTCAATAAGTTGGACAAAAATAAGTAGGATCAAAGAAACAAAAAAGAAAGAAAAGGCACAAATTCATTCCATATACTTTTGAAAATTGTCAGCCACAGAAAGAATTTTCCAAAAATCACTGAGTGTATCCTTACCAATTCCTTCTGAAACAATTTAGTGGGGCAAAGTGAGAGGACATGTTTTTAAAAAACTCTTAGCAATAATAATTTTTAAAAAATCTGGAAGGGAGGATCCAGAACAGAGATATAGTTTGGCAGTGAATTGGAAGAGCAAGTATAGAGGCCACAAGTCAGCCATGGTCTACCACCATAGAGGAATAGCATTTCAGAATTTCAGGGTTTATAAAATTTGTTTTTCTCTGGAAAAAAAAGGAAGAAATGTGGGGTGACCTGATAAATATCAAAGTTCTTGTATCTCACAACAACAACAACAACAACAACAACAACAAAAGGACTTCAGAGAAAGCAAAGACAAAGAAAATTCAAAAATTAAGAACTTGTGGAGGTGTCCATGACCCAGGGAGAGATGAACAGAAATTTCATTTTAGTAACTCACTCTTCTGCTGCAGATTAACAATTCTATATCTGAAGTTAATTCTCAGTTTTGCTTGCTATTGCAGCCATTGATACTATAGTGGAACTATGAAAACAAAGAAAAAATGATTGATATAAATAATGTGAACCCAGATGAAAAATGTAATTATTAGCACATTCTTTCACACACTTCAAATTTCAAGATATTTCACTGAAAAAATGGAAACACAGTTAACTAATACAGCTGATTATGTCATTAATATACCTGAATCATAAAATTCCTAATATGAACCAAGGAGGGGTGCAGTTCATTTGTGCAGCATGTGCTTAGTATGCACAAGGCCATGGATTCAATCTCAATCATCAGCACCAAAACAATAAAAAATAAATGAATAAATAAAAGCTGGTAAGAAAATAAAAGGAAGTAAAGATTATATTCACATTAAGAACACAAACAATAAAATGCCAAGGGGTAAGTTTAACAAGGAATATACTGAACCCATCAGCAACCAAAACTTTGGAAACAAGTTGACACACTTATTAAAAGAGAATTTAATAAATCAAAGAATCTATCCTATTTGGGAGATTCCATCTTTTAAATATAAATTTTCCTTAAATAGATCAATAGATGATATGTAAGCCCAATAAGAATACAAAGTTCTTAATTTTTTTTTTTCCAGAGTGGATAGGGAAACATCACAAAATGATTCCAGAGTGTGTCTGAAGCATGAAATAAGTAAACAGAAACAGAGGATAGGGAAGGAGAGGCTAACTCAGAATAGAGAGCTGTTGTCATGGTCTGCTAGTGAAATGAATTCTGACACTAAAGCAATGAAAAAGAAAAGGAAGCTGAGTCTATACTTAATTCCTTTTAGCAGAATATGTTCAGCAAATCAAAAAGTTTGAAAAGAAAATATATATTTTTGCACATTTAATATGCTTAATTATTTTAAATGAGAAAGTATTTTTTTAAATTATGCTGTGAAACCAACAAGTCCAATATAAATTCATGGGTTGACATATGTAAATTAAACTTCATTTTGACAAAAATATGAAAGTAAAAATTCTCCATAATGTTAAATAAGGTGAAAGGATAATGAAGCTGCTCTGGAGAAAACTACTTATCACACTTTGAAAGTTTATAATGTGTATCATTAGGATAAAACAACATGGTAGAAACAAGGGCCAAATTGTATAAATAGGGCATTTTCTAAAATGAGATCTAATAAAATGGCCAAATAATATTTTATGAAGTTCTTTTTCATTTTAATTGATAATATAGTTAATAACCTTTTCATTTCAGAGATTAATATGAATCTAAAAGAATCAGCAGCTCTCTTTGTGGCAGTATAGAAAAAAAAAATCATACAAGAAAAAAATCACCACAAGTTATCAGCAACTTCCAGCAGGACGTGCAAGATTCCAAAGGGCCTTCTCAATGTTAAAGTGTGTCTGACCATATTTACAAAAGTATCTGGGTCTTGAGCCCATTACTCTTCGGCCTTAGTGTTTGGTCCTCAGTAGTTTTACGTTTTCAGCCACAAGTTGTGTTCACAAGAAAAGAAACTTTAATTTTCTATTTCTCTATTTCATTTGTCAAGTCCCTACTTGACATCAAATCAGAATTTTTGTCCCTTTCCCAAGGTTTGTCTTTGATTCCGAGCCACCGTGGTTTGGTTTCTTGAGCTTGGGCAATTTCAGTTCTGACTGATTTAGGCTGAGATGGTCCTTCTCTCTTTGGACCCTGATAAGTGATTTTATGCATGTTGCTATTGCATCTTTGCAATGTTTTTCAACATTTATTTGGAAGTCTTAAACTTCTCCTCTGACTATCCTGGGTAAGAGCACATATCACATCTGCAATTAGATTACACAGTTACATGAATATTCTTTTGTACCTTTCTCCATTTGGGTTGACTGTTTTGAATTTGGGTATAACAGCATTTAAAGCTCCCCCCCCCCCCTAATATCACTACTCTGTTGACAATATTATTCTGTCTGAATCAGGAGGTAATATTTGCATCTTCTTAGTCCCTTCAGGGCCTACACTTGAGTTTTGGAAGTCACCAGCTTTCTCTCTGATGAAACATTTCTTCCTAAGGCAATAAATAATTGACCAATAGGTCAATGCTCCAGTAGATCAATAGGAAATATGTAGGGGAAATTGGCAATATTTAACAATATCAGATGCCAGTTTTTCTTACCTGTAACTGATGCTACCAGAAAAAGAATGAGAAAGTGGAATTCTATAGCAGCATGAGGAAAGATGAGGGGGTCCTATTGGAGCTGGGAAAGAAAGTCTTTCTAGTCCAGAGGCATCTGAGTTCCTTCTGAATAATGTGGGACATGATGATTGAGAAGAAAAAAAATCAGGCTGGGGAGATAGCTTAGTTGGTAGAGTGCTTGCCTTGCAAGCACAAGGCCCTGGGTTCAATCCCCAGCACTGCTAAAAAAAAAAAAAAAGAAAAGAAAAAAAAGAAAGAAAAAGAAAAGAAAAATAATTGTAGAATTACCAATGTGTAAATTTCAAGGCACATAACAGCTTGAGATAAAGCTGAATGAAGATATGGGTATCTTCAGTATAGAAGTCACTTTTTTTTTCTTTTGCTGTTGATCATGAAGAACCACATATTTTAATCATGGAGATAAATTATTTTTGCGTTTGGAAAAATCAGTGGGGTGTTAATGTTTAGCATGAGTTTGATGGAGCAGAATCAGATGCAGGGAGACAAATGAACAGGCTATTTCAATAGTTCAGGGAAAGGTTTCAGTGTGGTAACTTATAAAGGAAAACCTCATGAGAAATTTAGATAGTTTTGAGAAACTGTAAGACATTGTATGAGGAGGATAAGGGGGAATAATAAATTCCAGGTCCTTGTCTTAATTTTGCATTTTTGAAGTACAACAAACCAAAAAAGGGAAGAATATAGGGTGAAGAACAGGACTTTGAAGATGCTTGAACACTGAAATTGAAGCATAGATTGTATTTGTGTCTATTAAATATTTAATTCCAAATATCAGGAATATAGTAAAAATAATCAACATTTTTGGAGACAAAATGTTATATTGGGGAAATTCTAACTTTTAAAGTTTTAAAGAAGCTACTTAAAAATAAAAGCTATTTGCTTATTTTTTTTCCCTAGCCTAAATTTAAACTCTCTCAAAAATGCTGTCTATGGACTGATCAAAGAAGCTAAAAATTCCATGCAAAAAATAATCCACCTGTTCCAGTGAATTCACAGCTGTAACACATTTCATCAGCATCAGCCCACATCAGTAACAGTTTTCTGCTTAAATCTGCTTTTAGAACATGCATCATCTGGCCTCTTGGTAAGTTCTATACTTCAATTTATGTTTCTACTATTTATTAGTATTGTTGTTTCTTTCTTTAAATCTCCTAAATAATGAGCTCAGAAATAGTCTCAGTATGAGCACTTAAGTGCCTCCTAGTGGAGTCAGTAATTTTTTTAAAAAAATGAAATTAAGATAGCAATAGCAATCATGGTTTGCCTTTAAAGTCAATGCAGCTAGCATTCATTACATGAACAATGAGTGTCTGTTGTTTGAACTGTCATTTAAATGAGGTTAATGAAAGTTCTCACAAAAATCAGCTGAGAAACTTCTGTGTGGACAAGATTGAATCCAAGCACATAGAACCAAGAGTACTACAGGATAAATTTATGTTTGGTATTATTAGCTAATGCCATATTGTTTTCCAAAACCATTTAAATACAGCTATACTTGCTCCAGTAAGAAATAAGAGTTTCTATTGCTTTGTGTCTCATGAAGACTTGTTTTACCTCAGCTTTAAAAGATTTGTTCTGAAAATTTGTAGTTCCTTCTTTATAAAAAAATATTAATGACATTTTTTGCCAATTTTGTTGGGAATTTTGCAAATATTTTCTCCCAATATATATCTTCTCTCCACTGTCTTAATGATATCTCTTCATGAATTTATTTTTTAATTTTTCCTTTTTTTTCACATCTTTATTAGCTTTATAGTTATACATAATCATGGTATTTGTTGTTACATATTTGTACATACATAATATAATAATATGATTTGGCCAATATTACTCCCAAATGAATGGACTTTTAATGCATTAGAATGTATCAATATTTAGTTTTGTAGCTTGTGTTATTGTTTGTTACCATTTCCTACCTTGATGGCATAAAGATAACCTCTTGATTTTCCTCTAAAATTACATTCATTGTTCTTCTTTCATTAATACACCTATACTGGAATTTGTTTTTGCACTCAGATTAGGAATGAATTTGGACTTGATATTTTAGTGTTGTGATATTTCCACTCACATGGATAACCCAGCATCCTGGCAACGGTTGTTGAAAACTCATACTTTTCCCACTTATCTAACATACCAATTCTGCCCTATACTCTGGATTCATTTTGATCTATTTGCTGTCTTTATATGATCACCACTTTCTTATTTACTACAGATGCACACTGTCTTGACATTGATAGAGGGTAACCTCCCCAAATGTTTCTGGCCTTAAAAATGTGTTGGCCACTTACCTCCTGATTATGTAAATAAACTCCTGAATATGTCAACTCAATTGTTACTGGAATTATAACGACTTTTTTACCCATCGAAATTGTGCTCAATCTGTTTTATCAGAATTTCGTAGAATAAATTTGAGAAGAATAAGATATTTTTCAGTTGGAATTTTCCAACCTGTAAATGAATTATATTTTCACTTTGTAGGTTCTCTTTAATGTTCTGTGTTATTTCATTAAAATTTTTTAAAAGTTAAAATGTGTGAATTTAAAACAATGGAAGTACACAAGGAAATGGAGTGTGATAAGCATTGAAGAGTTTTGAGGTCCTTGTAAGGGTGTATTTCAGTTTTTAGGAGCCCAAAGTTTTTAGTTTTTTTCCCCTTTTATTTATTTATTTACTTATTTTTATAATATATTGTGTCTTTTTTTATTGTAAACAAATGGGATACATGTTGTTTCTCTGTACATGGCGTAAAGGCATATCATTTGTGTAATCATAAGCACAAATAGTAGTATGAACATAAACTTAAGTACAAAAGTTTGTATTACATTCAATTAGAGTGAAATCAAACTACATTATAAATATTAGGAAACAAATGCCCCAAACATCATAAAATCCAGAAAAAAAAATGTCTACTAGTTAACTCTCTGCAATAGCTATATAAGTCTATCTCCCCCATATATTCTGTTGTGAATTTGATCACTTCCAACTGGCTCTCTATTGAGAAAAGAGATGGATCTGATCTGTAGCATTTGCCAATTTGGTTTTAAGCTACAGACTTGTAACACTAAATACAGAGGTGAAGAAAGACACATGATACCCACCTTCCTGATAAGAGCCAGATGAAAGTTCAACACGCCACTGATTTGTCTGGATGACTTATATTATTTGCCTTATTACTTATGTAATAAGTACATGTACTTAGTACATGGTTCTGATTATCTTGACTAATTCCATGTTATCTCATTGAGATAAATGTCATAAAATTTATTTTAACTGATAAAATGGATTCAAGTTAGCAATAGTTCAGATAATTATGTATAATTGTATATACATATATGGGTTTTTAAGTATAATGTATGTTATGTTTTGGATGTGAGGTGTCCCCCAAAAGCTCACATGTGAAATAATGCAGGAAGGTTCAAAGGAGAATTAACTGGGTTGCAAGAGTCTTAACCCCATCAGTGAATTGATCCCTAGTGGGATTAATTGAAGTGGTAGGGTGTGGCTGGAGGAGATTGGAATTGGGGCGTGGCTATGGGGTATATATTTTGTATCTGGGGAGTGGAGTCTCTCTCCTTCTGCTTCCTGATGATATGACCTGCTTCCCTCTGCCATGCTTTCCATCATGATGTTCTGCCTCACCCTGGGCACCAAGGAATGGAGCCAGCCTCCTACGGACTAAGACCCTGAAACTGTGAACCCTCAAATAAACCTTTCTTCCTCTATAATTGTGCTGGTAGGATCATTTAGTCACAGCAGCAAAAAACTGACTAAAACAATACATATATAATTAAAATTAATGTAATTATATTTTCTATAATTCGAAAACATTTTTATAAGTTTGAATGGATAACTATCTTAAAAATATAATAACTAAATTTTTATTACATTGAAATAACATTGAATATTCGTATTGATTGGAAAAATGGTGATGTGGCCCATTTTTATTTGATTTACATGCATTCTAAATAAACATGATCTTGTCGACTGGACTTTTCATGGTGTTTGAAGGGTCTCAGTACTTCTGTCTTAGAACTCATCTGCTTCTAAGTAATTAATCTATTTTAGGGTAGTTTAAAATAAAATAATATTGTGTGACCTTTCATCTTAGAATGGGCTGGCTAGGTTCTCATAACATTTTAACATTCAAATTTAAAAATATCAACTTGAGAAGTATTTTCAATTTACATTCTATGTTATATCAGTAAAAATTAGGGGGGTGCAATTAAAAAAAAGCAATTGTTCATTAACAGAGTTGAATAGAGCTATAGCTCACTGTAACAATTCATAATAAAAGATCACCATGGTACCTGCCTGTAGTCCCAGGTGTGTGGGAAGGTGAAGTGTGAGGATCACTTGAGCCCAGGAGTTTGAGACCAGCCCGGGCAAGGCAGTAAGACCCCCTCTCAAAATAAATAAATTAAATATAAATATAAATAAATAACTCATGGTGCATGTCAAGTTAATGTATTCACCCAATGAACAGTGCACATCCAGCTAATGCATTCACCAAATGAACCTTCAGGTGTGCCCTACTTTTATAAAAATTGTGCATATTTTAACATGACTATTTTATCAAGTTGCATAATTGTGTAATCAGATTATTCTTATTTCTACATACATTGCATTATGAATGAGTATGTGTGCATTTGCTGTTTGGACACTTGCTTTCCTAATGCCATTTTGCTGTGTTAGCAAAATATTGCATGCCATTTCCTCCAGAACTGTCAGATGTTGTCAGGACCAAATGTGTCAGAGTCACTAAAACACAATCCAATGTCCTGACATAAATAAAACATGAAATTCCCACTGTTTTCTTACTGTTTTAACTTCTGTCCTGCTAGTACATGAATTATGATAAAATTCTATTTCATGCAGTTATCACAAAACCATGTGGATCATTTATTATTCCATTTACTGCATTTTTAAGTATATTATTTCCATTTGTATTCAATTTCTGCTTTAACTCTTTGTTCATTATCTGCTGGTTTATCATTTCATTCAGGAAAATTCTTTATCTAATTCAGTATGTACAGATATTTTTTATTCAATACATTTATATGATTTTAATTCCTAATTAGGCTGAAAATAGAAGTGTTAGACTAAATCATTCCCACATTTATTTCTCCCTATTTATGACTGAGTTTCTTCCTAACTTGGCAATAAACTCAGATATGTTCTAGCAATTAAATAAGAAGTTTTGTCTATTGTTAGTATAACATTTTTTTATTTAATGCAAATAACGAATGACACACTCCATTAATTTTCTTTCAAAATTTCTGTAATATTAGCCATTATCTCCTCAAATTATTAGTTTTGATTTTACTCTTCCTTACTCTGCAGTATAATGTTAACATTTATGCTACCAATATAGAAATGAAATGGCCATTGCTCTCAATTTATCATTAAAATTTTTCATTTGTGTAAAAATTTAGTTTTATATACTCAATTTTAACTGTTGAAAAAATATTTTTCAAAAGATAAATCTTATTTTAGTCATTATTTTAATCATAAAAAGCACCACTGTCATGCACTGACTTTATTTATAAGTAACAACAAAATTATTTTAATTATCAACTCATTATAAAATAATAAAATCTGAAGAAAACTAATTTTAAAACCCAAGCAAGAAGTTCCTCTTCCATATTAATGTCTTTAGAAAATAAAGTAGAATACTTAAATAATGAAACAAAACAAGCTATTCTCAGGAATTAAAAGTACTGATTTCAAGGTAACAGTTAAACTATTACTTTCTCTCTTAAATTCTCTTTGACCCCAAGTCCAAATTGGGTTTACTAAGTCATTTTTCTTTTCTTCCTTTCTCTGTGTCAAACTTTTGTGTCAAATTTATTTCAGTCATCAAAATTGTTATGCTTAATTTCATTTTGGTTCTTTAACATCTATTTCCCTATGAGATTCTAAGCAGATGGTGTGGACACATATTTTGCTCACTTCTAAATATGTGGCATCTTGTACTACGGCTGAGTGAATAAATCAATTTGCTAAGCATCTACTACTGCCAGGCGATGCACGAGGAGGAGAGTATACAAGGAAATCAATACACTAAGGTGCCTGCCATCAAGATCTCACAAATCTGTGTGAAGAAAATTATTTAAAAGAACTAGTAAGTTGATGTTTGAGTTACCATTGGGACACAAAAATGTTCTATCTTAGCAGAGAGAAAGGTAACTCTATCAGCAAAAAGTTACAAAAGATGTCAGAGAAGAAAATGCTTAAGCTAAGATTTGAAGAATGAGTTTACATAGACTAGAATGGAGAAAATGATATGCAAAATGGAATAAATGCAATAAACTTTGCAGAGAGAACAAAAGCAGAGGTGCGCTTAACACATTAAAAATATTATTGCATTATCTTTGGATTCCTATTCTTTGAGCACAATATATCTTTTCTTCTCCCACTACTTTCCAGTTTTTCTCTTTATCTTTGGTTTTCAAGTTTGATTATGATGTGTCTAGGTGTAGTTTCCTTCATATTGTGTCATTTGTCCTTTGCTGAGCTTCTGGTAACTATTTGCCACAATTTTGTGAAATTTTTGTCAACTATATCTTCAAATATTTTTCAGTCCTTGTCTCCTTGGTTCTCCAATTATTTATATTAAACCAGTTGGTTACAGTCCTTTTTATTCCTTTGTCTTTAGATTGAGCAGTTTCTATGGACCTGACTTTAGGTTCACTGGCACTTTCTTTTTTTTGCCTGAAATTTGCAATTAAGTCTATGTGGTATATTTTTATTTTCATATATTCTACTTTTTCTAAAATTTATTTTCACTCTATCCATATTTCTGCTGAGATGTGCTTCTGTTCATGCAATGGTTATATTATAAGTACTAGGATTATTTTGACATTCTTGTTTGTTATCTCCCCTTTATGAGCTACCTTGTTTTCTATTTGCTTTACTTTTGGCCATATTCTCATACTTATGCTTCTTTGGTCAACCAGTAACCTTTAATTATATAATGAGCATTAGGGTTATACATTGTAAAAATTTAAGGTTTGTTCTCTTTCTCTGGAGGAAATTTTTGTTGGTTTGCTTCTTTGTTATTTTGGCAGAAAGTGAGCTCTGTTAAACTCAAAGTCCATGATCAAGTGGGGTTCATTCCAGGGGTGCAAGTTTGGTTCAACATATGGAAATCAATAAACATAATTCACCAAATGAATAGACTTAAAGAAAAGAATCATATGATCATCTCAATAGATGCAGAAAAGGCATTTGACAAAACATAGCACCCCTTCATGTTCAAAACACTAGAAAAAATGGGGATAGTAGGAATATGCCTCAACATCATAAAAGTTATCTATGCTAAGTTCAAGTCTAACATCATTCTAAATGGAGAAAAACTGAAAGCATTCTCTCTAAAAACTGGAAAAAGATAGGGATGCCCTCTTTCACCACTTCTAATCAACATTGTCCTTGAAACCCTAGCCAGAGCAATTAAACAGATGAAAAAAATTAAAGGGATAGGAATAGGAAAAGAACACAAATTCTCACTATTTGCTGATGACATGATTCTATATTTACAGGATCCAAAAAAGTTCCACAAGAAAACTTCTAGAACTCATAAATGAATTCAGCAAGGTAGCAGGATAAAAAATCAACACTCGTAAATCGAATTCATTTCTACACATCAGTGATGAATCCTCTGAAAGAGAAATTAGAAAACTACCCCATTCACAATAGTCTCATAAAAAATAAAATATTTGGGAATCAATCTAACAAAAGAGGTGAAAGACCTCTACAATGAAAACTACAGAACACTAAAGAAAGAAATTGAAGAAGACCTTAGAAGATGGAAATATCTCTCATGTTCTTGGATAGGCAGGATTCATATTGTCAAAATGGCCATACTACTGAAAACACTGTACAGATTCAATGCAATTCCAATTAAAATCCCAACATCTTTCCTCATGGAAATAGAAAAACCGATTATGAAATTTATCTGGAAAAATAAGACACCCAGAATAGCCAAGGCCATCATTAGCAAGAAGGGTGAAGCAGGAGCCATCACAATACCAGGCCTTAAACTGTACTACAGAGCTATAGTAACAAAAAAAGCATGGTATTGGCACTATAATAGACAGTAGATCAATGATACAGAGTAGAAGACACAGAGACAAACCCACATAAATACAATTATCTCATACTAGACAAAGGAACCAAAACCTACACTGGATAATCTCTTCAACAAATGGTGGAAATTCAACAACAAATGATAGGAATTCTTCAACAAATGATAGGAAATTCCTCTCTCTCACCCTGCCCAAAACTCATCTCAAAGTGGATCAAGAATCTAGAAATTAGACCAGAGTCTCTGCACCTAATAGAAGAAAAAACAGATTCAAATCTCTATCATGTAGGCTTAGGATTTGACTTTTTAAACAAGACTCCTAAAATGCAAGAAATAAAATCAAGAATCAACAAGTGGGATGGATTCAAACTACAACACTTATTCTCAGCAAAGGAAACAATCAATAATGTGAAGAGAGAGCCTACAAAGTGGGAGAAAATCTTTGCCACATGCACATCAGATAGAGCAATAATCTTCAGGATATATAAAAAACTCAAAAAACTTAACACCAGAAAAACACCAGATAACCTAGTCAATAAATGGGCTAAGGAACTGAGCAGACATTTCACAGAAGAAGACATATCATCAATTAACAAATATATGAAAAAGTGTTCAACATTTCTAGCAATTAGAGAAATGCAAATCAAAACTACTCTAAGATATCATCTCACTCCAGTCAGAATGGTAATGATGGAGAATATAATCAGTAATAAGTGTTGGCGAGGATGTGGGGAAAAGGTACACTCATACATTGCCGCTGGGACTTCAAATTAGTGCAACAGCTCTGGAAAACAGTATGGAGATTCCTTAGAAAACTTGGAATGGAATCACCATTTGACCTAGCTATCCCATGCCTCAGTTTATATCCAAAAGACTTAAAATCTGCCTACAGTGATGAAGCCACATCAATTTTTATATCAGCTCAATTCACAATAGCTAAGCTATGGAACCAACCTAGTTTACCTTTAATAGATTAATGGCATATATATATATACAATGGAATATTACTCAGTCATAAAAGAGAATAAAATTATGGCATTTGTGGGTAAATGGATGGAGTTGGAGAATATCATGTTAATAAAATAAGCCAGTTCCAAAAAACCAAAGGCCAAATGTTTTCTCTGATATGTGGATACTGACCCATAATTTTGGGGAGAGGGGTATGAATGGAGGAACTTTGGATTGGACAGGGGAGTAGGAAAGATGGTGGAATGAGATTGACATAATTAACCTAGGTACTTGTATGATCACACGAATGGTATGGACCCTACATCATGTACAACCAGAGAGATGAATAGTTATGCTCCATTCATGTATGATGAATTGAAATGCATTCTGCTGTCATGTGCAACTATTTAGAAAAAAAAACTTAAAATTAAAAAAAAAGTAAGATAATATGCTCATTTAAATGTAAATTAAGTAAAACAAAATACTGGATGAAATCTATGACCTAGTCTTTAATACTTCAAAATAAGATTAAAGAGAAACCCATTCACAACAAGCCAGATGAGGAAAAAAATATTTAAAATATTGATAAGACACTTTGAAAACAAAATGTTCTGAATAGTAAGGATGCACACAGGGCAGGATGGTGCACACCTATAATGACAACTACTTGGGAAGCTGGAGGATGGCAAATTCGAGGCCAGCCTCAATAACTTAGTAAGACTATCTCAAAATAAACAATGAAAAGGGCCAGGAATGCAGCTCAGTGTTAAAGTGCCTCTGGGTTCAATCCCCAGTACCAAACCATCATTTAAATGGACAAATTAGAAGTATACTTCAAACTTCCTTTCTAACAAGTTAATTCTACAACACTGATTTCTACTTTGTTATTTCCAGGAAAAGTCTCCTATATTACATTAAAATCACCAAACAGCAGTCCTGAAAGGTGTCTGTGCAAGTTACAATTTAAAGAAGTCCTGGCACCCACCTGTAATCCCAGAGACTCTGGGAACTGAGGCAGGAGGATTACAAATTAAAGGCCATCCTTGGCAACTTAGAGAGACCTTGTCTCAAAATTTTAATAAATCAAAAGCACTGGAGATGTGGCTCAGTGGTAGAGTACACCTGGGTTCCATCCCCAGTTTCAAAATAAAACCAACACACACACAAAATATCTAGGAATCTACTAAACAACTATGTAGATGTTATCTTAGTTCTTGCAACAATCATCCAAAGAAAGGTAATTATTCCCATTTTACAGATGAGTACCCTGAAGTTCATGGACATTAGGTAACTAACCCAAGAACACGTAACTAATGAGTTGAGGTTAGAACACAGGCCTCCCACCATGCCTGCCTATGCATAAAAAGGACCCAAAGAAGACAGACCAGACATCAGGAAGGAGGCAAAGTACTAAACAATGTAAGAAAAGACAAAATTTCCACACATTCAGCACAGTTTCTGACAGAGTACAATATATCACAATTTTAGAAATGGTGCATCTTTCAAGCAAGTCTGAAAAATTAAGGAAGACACATTAAAAAGACTGGTATTGCTGGGCAAGGTGGCACGTTACCTGTAATCCCAGACTGAGGCAAGAGGATGGCCCATTCAAAGCCAGCCTCAGCAACTTAGTGAGGCTCTAAGTCACTTAATGAGACCATGTCTTCAAATAAAAAAATAAAATGACTGGGGATGTGGCTCAGTTGGCAAACACCCTTGGATTCAATCAAAAAATAAAAATAAAATAAAAATGTATATTTTACAAGATTTTATAGCATTTGGGAAGGGAAATTAAAGTGTGCTAGGTTTTGGACCAAAATTTTAGAGGTATAAATGCTTATGTTGGCATCTACATTGCAAGTGTGGCCTCCTAATGTGTTTTAAATTCTCTTGCCTTACCAAATTATATTGAAATGAAAATACAGAGGCACAAAAACAAACAAACAAATGAACAAACAAAAAACCACTGAGAGTGACAGGCACTGACCACCATCAAAACCAACCTTTATAGACACATATGGGAAATGTAAGATGGAATTTTGTTGATTGGTTAGAGAAGAGACAGTAGCCATCCAGTTTCACACAGGATAATCCTACAAGGGAGATGGAAATTGTTTTTCTTTCCAGGACCCCAGAGAAGCTATACAGGAGAGATCAGGAGTGGGCTCTGAGGCAGTGATTATGGTAAATGATTAAAGTTTTATCTATAGAACTGGGTCCTCTACTCCTACTGTCTTATCAGAACCAGCACAGAGTGCACCAGCTATAGTATCATTTACTCTATTTTGAAAACCAAAAATTGGTTTTAAGTAGAACATCTACTTCTGAAAAGCTATCAGTTTAATGTTAATGGTTAAGACAGAGAATCAAAGGACACAAAAGGGCAATCTGGACCCTCAAATAAATACAAAATATGAAACAAAGAAAATAGTGTTTTCTAAGTAAAAGGTATATTGAATTATTCTACTTCTAGAATAAATTCCTCTCTTTTGCCTATATTATTTTCCCTGTAACCTAAAATGGAGATGAAGATTTGACTTCATCAACTTGCTTGCAAAGGGCCCATAGTTAGCTACCCCATTTAGGAAAGATATAAATTAATGAAAGACACCATACATCTTTAGAAGAAAATCACAGCAGCTACTGATACTAAATAATGAAGTATTTACCCATTGATGTAAATGGAGAACTTTTGATTATCAGGAATTTTATGAAACAGTAGAACAAAATGATGGCGATAAATCAATAAATCAATAGGACAACACACCCCAGAGGGGGGAAAAGTAAAAACTACCTAATAAGTAAATAGAAGAGGTCTTCAAATATTTAACTTTCTATATTTAGAGGAATTTGAAAGGCTATTACATCAATAATACTCATTCAGAAAGTTATAAGAAAAGGGTCAATCAATGAACAAGGAAGACCTTACAGAACTCACTGAGCAGCTGTATTATTCTGGACGAAAATTACCAAGGACACATACTTCTTTATAGTTCCAGCATTCATTTTATTCTTCCTTTATTTATATGATGTAATAGCTCTGCTTTCTCCTTGTATTAGTTTGCTAGTGTTACCATAACAAAATATCACAGACTAGGTTATTTAAATGACTGAAATATATTTTTGCACAGTTTTGGAGGGTGATATTCTAGGAGGAAGGTGCCCACAGATTTGATTTCTCCTAAGGCCTCTCTCTCCTCGACTGTGGTTGACTGCCTTCCTACCACCTCTTTACATGGATCTCTGTGACAGTGCATACTCTTGTGTCTTTTTCCATGTCCAAATTTCCTTGTATAAACAGAGCATTCTGATTTGACGGGGGCCTACATTAACAGCCTCATTTTAATTTAAGCAGAGTTTTGAAGGTCCGCCTTCACATACAGACACATTCTGAAATATTGGGGGGGAGCTTTTCAAAACATGATTTTTTGAGGGATGTGTTTCAGCCCATAATATTCTGCTATACTCAAATTTCCATGAAGATTTTGATTTTATCTGATTTAACTCACCAATATCTTCTCAGCATCCAACATTCAATGAGCAGAAATTTCTTAAATATATTTGGTGAAAGAATACATGAATGAAAGAAATATTGAATCTTTATGTAATTTCTGAGGGAAAAAAGTAGATTTGGGGAATGTTTTTATTTGTATAGATGGTGCCATGTTATATAGTTTTTCCAGTATTGGTATTTTCTTTAGTTGCTTGTCCTTTGGATCACTTCTGCTGTACAGTGATCCATAGCGATTATCTATCATCTTTTCTTTCTCCATTCTCTCATTATGAAACGTTATAGTTTTCACTCCTACAATCTTCTCTTGCATTGTTAATTCGTGACTGAGAATTTCTTGAAGGAAGAGTGGCATAGGAGCATAATTTTACTATATAGGAGTTCACATTTTGCTGTATCCCTTTAATACATGCTACCCTTCTGTTTTCTAACTTTTGCCAGCTGGAAGGACTAGAATACTGTCTCAGTGATATTTTCATTAACATTTCACTGGTTACAAGTGAGTGTAATCAACTCTTCATAGTCTTAATACTCTGCTTGTCCTCCTTGTGATGGGCTCATTTACAAGGAGGAAGTCCCTCATCTCCCCTTTTGCTTCTTCAGAGTTACCAAGTATGTCATCCCATCTTTCATTGCTGTATCATACTTTCGTTAAAAAATAATTACAGGATGGGAGAATTATAAGAATGTGCTTAATGGAGACAATGAGCCACAGTATATTCAGGAAGGCTGTTTTGGAAAATTCTGTTTACCTCATTCATATATAAAAGGTTCTCTGAACTCCTTGACTATTTACCTAACTTTTCCTTAAGGCCTTTGTTATTTCATCACATAATCAATCTGCTTATAAACGTGAACCAATATGATGACATTTAATGGAGGTAAAGGGCAGTTCCTAAAAAAACACTTAAGCAATAAAACCATCCAAAACTCCATCTAAAAAAGAAAAAAGAAAAAAAGAAAAAAGAAAAAAGAAAAATTTTGGGACTTTGGGAAAGCCTGACTGGGACATAGTATAAGGAGTCATCTAATTAATTAAGTGCTGGTCATCTAGATGCCAGAATGGGAGTCTTCCATGACAACTCTCATTATGCTGGCTGGATATGCAGATTTTCCCACAACAAACTTGTTTATGTCTATTTTCTTAACAGTATGTCCTTTCTATCAGACATTTAACTTATTAATAAAGTGTTATTAATAATCCTTGCATGATTATGCCATGATTCTCAGTCCATATGACTTAGAGGTAGTTAAAAGAAATAATATTAAAGAGAAGTTTTTTGCTTTCATTATAAACAGACTCAGAAATGTAAATTTAGGATGCAAAAAAAATAAAACAAGTATACTTTTATGTCATTGGTATGTAAATAATTCTTCAAAGATTTTCTTCATTTAACAAAATGTAAGAGCTAGTTGAGAGCATCTTCTCTTAAAAAGAATCCCTTTTTTCATTAAATACTGTGCTCATCAGCTTTTTACACAATGACCAAAAGACATGACAAGAACAAGTTAGAGAAGGAAAAGTTTATTTGGGCTCATGGTTTCAGAGGTTCAGTCCATGACTAGTCAACTCCATTGCTCTGGGCCTAAGGTAATACAGAACATCATGATAGAAGGGACATCACAGTGGTAAAGGCATACTACTGTGCTCATGGTGCCAGGATGCAGAGCGAGCCAGGGGAATGGACTGTAGGAAAGATGAACCCTTCCAGAGCACACCCCCAGTGATCCACCTCACCCATCCATGCCCCAGCTGCCTACAGTTACCACCCAGTCAGTTCATTCAAATGAGGATCAACTGATTAGGTCACAGATGTTGTAATCTAATAACTTCACCTCTGAGTATTTGTGCATTAATACAGGAGGTTTTGAGGTACACCTTATGTCCAAAACACAACAAATACTAAGGATGACTACTTCTAAACATACTTTTCTAGCTAGAACTAAATTAAAGAACTATCAGCTTATAATTTTCTCTATAATTAGCATTATTATTTTTTCTTTTCTTTTTTATTAGTGCATTATATTTATACATAAATAGTGTGATTTATTGCTACATATTTGAACATATTGCACATATATTAGAACACACAGAAAGCACATTTTAGGCTTATCTCGTTTATTTTATTTTATTTTAGGCAGTACCAGGGATTGAACTCAGGAACACTCGACTACTGAGTCACATCCCAACTCTGTTTTGTATTTTATTTAGAAACAGGGTATCACTGAGTTGCTCAGCACCTCACTTTTGCTGAGACTGGTTTTGAACTTTCGATCCTCCTGCCTCAACCTCCTGAACTGCTGAGATTACAGGATGCACCACCACACCTGGCTGCTTATCTTCTTTAGACTATGTGTTTCTTATGGATGAAAGTAGTATCTTATTTTTCTTTGGATCTTCAATACCTGGTAGAATTCTTGCTGCATAGGACATATTACATATAATTGTATAATTAAGGTATTGCAAACAACAATTATATATTGTTATGGTTTAGACAATACCTGAAGAAGTTCTTTTTCTGATAATTTTCATTACAGCCAACACTTTTTAAAAATTTTATTTAAGTAAATGTGCTCAGAAACTTTGTGTATAGTTGAAATTTGCAGCTTAACTATAAGTGGTTAACATAGTTAAGACTATTTATATTAAATCAGTTTGCTGAACAAAGATTTAAATATTGGAAAATTACATGTTCACCATTATTGTGTCATAATTTGATGTTAAAGAGATTTCTCTTTTCTAGACATAGTAAAAAATCATATTTTAACTAAATTGTTATCAGTATTTTTATTTCTATAATTTTACAAAGTCACATATACTTTTCCTTGAGTTTTTTTCTATACTTGTGTGGAAATATATGTAACATACATATATTTATAATTATAATTATGCTTACATAAATGATTAAAATATAATTATATTATTGTTATTGATTTTTTCAACCAATTTATTGGAAGTTTTTCTACAGCAGAAGAATGTCCTACTGTGCAAGAACTTTCATTTCTCAAATATTGATATTAGAAAACCAAATCTGGTATAAATAATTGAAAATAATTGCCAAGACTTTAAAAATTCTTTAGGTGTAGAGGTCCACGTAGTTAAATCAGAAGGTGTCTCAGTGCATTCAGCTTTTCTGAACAACGACCTCCAGCTAGTCATCTGACCTTTCTTTTAGTTGTTATCTTCATCCCCTTAGCTCTATGCAAGCTGGAGCCTGTTTGTCTTCAGCTTTATCCCTCCCTGTACTCCTGGAATGGAAACTTGTTACTAACAAAGCCTACTACTTTTTAAAATCACTTGTTCTTATTCTGCTTTTCCTTCTTTCCTTATACATCCTCTGGCAACTGCAGGTTTCTGTGACAGATGAAGCATTCTAACCTTTCTTCTTTCTCTTTGCTTCAGCAAGTGCACCAACTGGGATATCATGGGCAAAGATTACCTTTGGAGATCTCATTGCTCTGTCTTCAAAGAAATGATAGCTGCAGAAGGTTCAAGCTATCTTGTCTTTGCCTTGAGATAGCTGTTGCTGTTTCACTTTCAGATTTTTTTTCATGTCTCTTTTTCTCATTTCTTTCACCAGAACAGATTATTCCCACTGGGTGTACTTAACAAGTATAATTAATTTATTTAGTTGACTATTACATTTACCTGTGAAAGTTTTTATTATGAGTATATTATTTCTCTATATGTTGCCCTTGAATACAGTAATATTTTCAAGTGAAAAAAAGTTGTTACTGCTCAAAACCCAAAGTAAATACTGAGATATTAACTAAACAATTTGCCATAAGCCAACCATATTTTCCTGTTTTGACATGTACCACAACTGTATTTTTTAATTTTTAATTTCATTTTTAAGTTTTAGTTCATTTTTAATTAATGCATAGTACTGTATGTACATATGAGGTACAGTGTGATATTTCAATAGATGTGCACATTGCCTATTGGATCATGCACATTAGGGTAAGCAGTATATTTTCCATCTAAAATATGTCATTTCTTCTGAGTGAAAAAATCAAAATTCTCTAGTTATTTGAGGTATACAGTAAATTACAGTTAACTATACTCACCCTACTATGAAACTGAGCACCACAAGTTTTTCCTTCTGTTTGCCTGTGAATTTTGTACCTGTTAAAGTATCTGCCTTCTTCCCCTTTTCCCCACTACCCTTCTTGCCTAGGCTAACTACAGTTTTACTCTCTGATTCTATAAGATCTGCTTTCTGTAGCCCCTGGCCAAAGTCATTTTCCTTTTTTCATTGTTTAAAAGAATATCTTCACAATCAGATTTCCTTTCTACATATATTAAATTGAGAAAATGTCAGAGCTATTATGCCAGGGCTATAATTCAAATAACCATTAGAAGGTGTCTTTTTTCCCCCCTAATATTGAATGAAAATATCTGGTTTCTCTATCTGTAGAATTTTGTTTTACCCCCTTATACCTTTCCTGCACTGTGACATTCACCTATACACACATCTGGTGTCTTGGCCCATAAAGACAATGAGACTAGAAACGGGGAGGTTGGAAGGTGGGAGATGAAAAAAAACAAGTATTCTTTATGGAATAATGGACTGAACTCAGGCTAGCAGAGCTAGTATTTTAGCAAGAAAATTATTGCCTGTCTTATAGTTTTTTGTTTTATTTTTTCAATTTGAGGTCCAGTCAGATAAGGCCATCTTCCAGCAACCTTTAGGAACCTTTGCCTTTCAGCGATGTATGGAATCTGCAGATTTTGTTTTCTTCACATCTTCTACAAGGAAGACCAATTATAACTGAGCCAGAGCTTGACCCAGAGGCCAAGAGTCAGAAGGATTAGAAATGTTTTGGAAATATAATTATGGATTAAATTATGTTAGAGAAGAAACTCTGAGGAATCTATTTTGAAAATGAACTTCCTTTTATTTTCCTTTAATATACTCTATTATGCAATATTACATTTATTTTTCTGTGTTCAGACTTCTTATGAAACATCTGGAAGCCAATCTGAAATTGCATAGCATGGCAATGTGCACCACCAAGCCTGTCTGGGCTGGATCACACTCACTTTGGCTTCAATCTATTAGCAAAATGTAACGAGGAGGTGGGTCCTCTCTCTGAGATGTTCCAAATTGCTTGGGGTATGATCTTCAAAAATGGATGTCTCAGCCAGCCTGTAGCAATTATGCTGTGTGAAATCATCAGAATGATCATGTCAAGAAGCTTTTGGAGGAAGCATTCTTCAGGGAAGGCAGCATGCAGAAGGGAGATTTGTATACCTGCCATCTGAAATGAAATTTTAAATATATGTTGTGGAAAGAACTTTAATTATGTAGAGAAGTCAGTGAGAGATGACTGGTTGTTAGAAAAAAACTATCAGATTGCAAAAAGAGGGTCTTGCATCTGGACTAGTCCAGTTTGAGATTTTTTTTTCTATGTAGCTATAAGATATTATATACAGAATACCAGATTTTCTTTTCTATGTAGCTATATGATATTATATACAGAATACCAATACAGGATATTAAGTCCATTGTTATAAAAAGACACTAAGAATCAAGCATTTTAGGCTCTGGGAAATCACCAATAGTTGCATTCTTATGCAAGGTTGGTTGAGGAATGCCAATGGGCTAAACTGACCCTCCACTCCTCAGGCTCAGACAAGATATTAGAGGGAGGTGAAAATCAGTTTGGCCAAGTGCAGTGTTTGTCAGTGTGGCTTGCTTTGCCACTGCAGAGGAGTATAGATTGATGCTAAGGGACTAAAGGGCATTCTTTTCAAAACTTGCTATGCCATAGTAAACAGATGCTAAAATTTAACTTCTCAGGTGGATATCTGTTGAGTTAGTGGTTTACCTTAACTACTTTGGTGGCACCAGAGAAGAAGAGTATTGGAAGGAGATAGTGTGTGGCAAAGGACTTGAGGATAGAAAGAGGGTCAGGATCAAGGATCAGTATTCCAGCAGGGCACGGTGACATGCCCCTGTGTAATGACAGCAGCTCAGGAAGCTGAAGCAGGAAGATCTCAAGTCCAAAGCCAGTCGCAACAACTTAGCAAGGCCCTGAGCAACTTAGAGAGACCCTGTCTCAAAAAACAAAAAAAAGGGCTGGGGATGTGGTTCAGTGGTACAGTACCCTGAGTTCAATCCCTGGAACAAAAAAAAAAAAAAAAGAAAAGAAAAGAAAAAAAAAAAAAAGGCTCTCTGTGATCTCTACTCCCTCTCTTGTTCTTGGTTCCTTAGAGGAATGAAAGGTGGATTCTGCTTGTGTCAGCAAGGATGAGAGCTGGCTTGGGAATCAGATGATTAAGTAAGCTATGAGTTTATTGGAGACCACTCAGGTCAACTGAATTGAGAGGCCAATGAAGTAGGAAGATTGAATTAGAAGAATGAAATTTGTGGAAATTCTTAGACAAATAAAATCATATTATGATTCTTTCTCCATGAATTAAGGTTTTTTACTAAATTAGTTCACACTAGTTCATGTTTGTCATAAAAATAATTGTACTTATAGCCAGGAGTGGTGGCACATACCTGTAATTCCAGCTATTCTGGAGGTTAAGATAGAAAATCTAAAGTTTCAGTTCAGGTTTGGCAATTCAGTAAGACCCTGGCTCAAAATAAAAAATTAAAAGGACTGTGGATGTAGCTCAGTGTGACAACATCCCTGGGTTTGATCCCCAGGAGCAGAAAGAAAAAAAAAAAAAAGAAAAAAAACCAGTTGTACTTATTTTAATTATTTTAATTAATGAATCAAATCTCTTATAGGATTGAAATAATAGGAAATGGAATTATTCAGAGTTCTTCACTTGTTTTAGAGTGGAATCTTATTTTCCTGTATGTGGGAAAGGGAATAGGAGAGAAAGCAGAAGGAAGGTTATGTAATGGAGCCCCTTCAGCTGATGTATTAGTAATCTATTGTGTAGCAAATAGCCTCAAAAATTCGCAATTTATTTTTTTTCACACAGTTTCTGAGGAACCCAGTGAAAACATTTCTGAGTAGTTCTGGCTCAGAGGCTCTCATGAGGCTACAGTGTCAAGCATTTGACCAGAGCCACGAACATCTCAAGACCCGACTAGGGATGGCAAATCTTCCAAGTTCACTTGGGTTCTTTCCTAGACTCCGTTGCATCCTGCCTGGAGACTTCAACTCACCACGTGGGCCTCTGCACAAATGTGGGTCATAACATGGTATCCTCCTTATTCCTGAGTGAAGGCTTCAAGATAGAGAAAATGTGCATGATGGAAGTCTGTGTTTCATAAACTAAACATTACAAACTGTCATCTTTTGTTCTTGGTCACATAAACCAACCCTGGTACAAAGGGGAGGGAATACTCAAGGGCATTTTAGGAGGTAGGAGTTCATAAGACCTCCATTGTAGGCTGACTACCCCAACCAGTGTTTTAGTGACTTAATTTAGGCAGAGTTACAACTGTTTCTCATTTCCACATAAAAAAGTCCCATTTTCTGGCAAATCTTAAATAAGATAATATTGATTTATCTAAAGTAAATAGCATATGAAATATATATATATTCATATATATATATGAGTGTGAGAGAGAGAAAGAGAGAAAGAGAGAGGCAGACAGACAGAGAGAAACTTAACTTTAGACCGTGCTGATAATTCTTTTCTACAGGTGTTATGGTTTGGAACTGGAATGTCTGCCAAAGGCTCACGTGATAGGCAATGCAGTAGTGCTCAGAGTGAAATGATTGCATCATGAGAGCTATAACTTTATACATGGATTAATCTATTTCATGAATTATAATTTGAATAGACTACTGAGTGGTAACAATGGAAAGATGGGGTGTGACTGGAGAAAGTAGGTCCCAGGGATGTGTCCTTGGGGACTCTTATCTTATCCCTGACTTCTCCTCTCTCTGCTACCCAGTTGCCATGACCTAAGCAGTTTCCTACCCCAAGCCTTTCCACCATGATGTTTCTACCTTGGATCCAGTTGATCATGGACCGAATTCTCTGAAATTCTGAATCAAAATAACGCTTTTCTCCTCTAAGATATCCTTGCCGGGTATTTTGGCCACAATAAGAAAAATCAGACTAACATAATAGTTTTAGAGAAAGCTTGTTCCTGCCAACCCCTTAATATCTGATTTCTTGCCTCTGGAACTCTAAGATAATACATTCAGGCTCTGAATTGACCTCAGATGTGAATTTTTTTATTTTTATTTTTATTTTCTTAATTTCTCTAAAACTGGATTTTTTTAATTGGCAAAACTATTCCTGCTGATCCAATGGTAGAAAAACTCAGAATATCAAGTAGAAACAGGAAAAAAGAATTCTAGGCTTTGTTTAACTTTCCCTATTCTTGCTTTTTCCTCTGCCTCTCACTGCTACCTCCCTAGTCCCAACAGAACTCTAAGAGACTTTTTCCTCTCTAGGTACCTCACTGTTCACCCCACTGCTAGAAGTCTTTCTTACTTCCTGTAAGTAAGGGGTCTTTTGCATGTCACAGACCCTGCATGTTTTACTTTGTCTTTAAGCCTTGTTCTCATTAATTAAAAGGAATCTCTCTGGAATTTAGGAAATCCTATTCTCTTTCAACAAAGGCTATATTTCCACATTACTAGTCCACTAGGAATTTAATAAATCTGGTTGGAAACTCAAAGCTGAGTAATGAACTTTCCTTCAGAGATTTTTCTCCTTCAAATGTACTCTGAATGTTGCTTATTTTTCACTGAGAAAGATTTCAATGTTACTTTATATTTTCTCTATTATTCCATATGCTCCTAGACCTGTCTGCATTGTCTGAAACACAGCAGGTAGGTAAGAAGCACATTTTTTTTCTTTAGCAAATTGGTAACTGATTGAAGTCCAATCTAAAAACAGATTCCTCCTGTTAGAAACATGAGTGTCATCATAATTTTTTATTTAACCTTGATAAACATTCCTTTTGTGTTCAACAGCTCAAGGATAGTGTTGCATAAGAAATCTCTGATGTGACCCATATATCCCCACCAGCATTTTGTAAGAGAATATTTCAAATATTTCTAAGGTCAAGTTAGGCTTTCCTTTTCATTAATATTCAAATTGATTTCAGACACTGTAGTAATCATTTGGCCTCCAAATGTTGAAATAATACTGTTTATTTGGAGAATTTCTTTGAGAATAATCAGTTTTGAAATTCATATTACAAATATTGAAGACTGGGAAATTGTTACAAAATATTAAGGATAGGGTTAAGATATTCTACTAGAGGATTCAAGTTGATTTGTTATTCTTACAAAATCAATTTCTTTAAACTTTTATTTATCATTGCCATGATGTAGATGTGTACTAGAAAATGTCTTTGTAAAAATTTCCATATCTGCATTGCATACAAAAACATGTAAGATCTGACTCTTACGGCATGTTTTGTTTTTGTTCTTGTTTTTTGTTTTTTTTTTTTGTGGTGCTGGGGATTGAACCCAGGGCGTTCTGCATGGAAGGCAAGCACTCTACCAATTAAGCTATATCTCCAGCCCTGTTTGCTTTTGAAGCAATATTTTTTTCTCTTATTTTACCTTTCGGAAATACAAATTATTTTACTATCCTTTTCTCACTGTGTCTTACATGTTTTTCCTCCCTCTCAGTAATTCCAACCATATGAGTGATTCTTCTATGAAATACAGTCTATTGTGCTCTCTTCCTTATTACATGTTATTTATACAGGATTAGAGTGACTCATCTAGATTGGTTGCCTCCTCAGATATAGCTGTAAGTAAGCTTAAATTTGTGGAAATAAAGTCTTACAGTATGAGCAAGCATCAAGATGTTTTACAAGTGAGACCCCAATATTAAAAAAAAAGAATATGAGTATCTTTGCATTGTCCAGTAACAAATACTACCCAACTCGAAGACAAGTCAGTCAATGTTATTTGTAAACATTATGATTCCAGAGAGTATGGGACCTAAAAAATCTTAACTGATCCATAATTCTTTAAAATATTATACAAGCAGAAGTTTGTGTCTGTACAAGATAAATTGGAAAATGAAAAGCCAATCATGACTAAAAATAGTTTTAAACAAGCACAGTTTGCAAATGGGTATTTGTGAAAATGAGGAAGGCTAATGGCACACCCTTGGCTGGGTAAAAGTTGAAGATCATTGGCAAATGTTTATGTGCATGGAAATAATTGTCTTAAAAAACCTTAAGTATCTGCCTCTTTATTGCACAGGAATGCCTCAGAGTTAGTTCTGGGGAAGAGGTACCTAGCTCCTGGGGTTGGGGTCTCTCTCAAGATACTAGAAGCACTACAGTTGCTCTGATTTGTCACTCTTGTAGGCAGGACTTGCATTGCCACTTTATACATTCGTTTTTTGCATATTCTACAGGCATATAATTTTATCCTGTAGAGCTGCCTCTCCAAAGGTTAGGTGAGGTAAGAGGATAGGGGATTAGCTGCTAGCCAGGGTTTTCTGAATCACTGAACATCATCCAATAAACAAACTTATAAGTAAATCTGACTTCCAAAGCTCAGAGTACATTTTCACTTTCATTTTGTGAATTTCATTCATGTCATTTCTGTTCATTTATTTGTTATCAAGGTGAGAATCCTTTCTGAATTTGATGTGTTGGTTCCAGAGAGAAGCTATAAAAATATTATTGAAGTAAAACCTGTTTGCTTTTTTCTCCAATTTAAAACTCTATGTTTGATTTTCAGTTTTATAAGTTGTTGAACACAATTGAGAATTGATATAACTTGGCAATGTTCTTTACACTTGCATGCAACTATGAAAAAGTGAATTTTGGCATACAAAATCATAAAGAGCTCTTGGAAAAGAAGAGAAAAATTACTTAACTAATTTTTGTTCTGCCACCTCAATTCAGTATGAGGGTATTTCCTCCAGTCCAGAGAATATCTTAAACTCAAATTCAACAGATTTTCCCTTGAAAGTAAAGATTTAAAAATAAAACAATAAACCTGACATATGTCCTTCCATTTACAAGATGTGTCTTTATTTTTCATACTAAAGCTCCCAATAAATTAAGGAATCATGAAATAATGAATTATGTGTGAAGGGAAAAAGGGGTTAACAAGGCTGCAGCCATTTCTCCCCTGCCATTTTGCTGCCACCATTATTCTGCACCCCCCCACACACACCATTTTACAAACTAGATTGTTGTTAGCCCGCCAACTTCCTTGTCAGTCATTGGTCAGATTGTTATTAGCCCGCACAATTCCACTACCTAAGAATAGCTCCCCTGCCATTCTCTCTCTCTCTCTCTCTTTCCTCTTTTTCTTTCTCTCTCTCTCTCTCTCTCTCTCTCTCTCTCTCTCCCCCTCTCCCTTGCAGGCAGACACTCTGCCTGTTTACTTAATAAAATCTCTTGCATGAGTTCCCTTGTCCAGAGTGGTTTTCTGGGTGCTTTCAATGTGGGCAAAAGGATTAAATTAGAATTAAATACACATGTGTTCATAATCTCTGCGTGTACTCCTTGAGTTCTGGATGCTTTCCATTTAGTAGAGGCAGCAAAACAGTAAAGAAGGTTGTGTTTGGGGATGTGGAATGATCAAAAGCTATTTAAATTTTTTATCAGTGGACTGAAACATGGTCATAATGATAGTTTATCATTCATACATAATTTGTCTTTGAAAACAATCTCTCCTAGAAGGGTGAATATCATGTTAAGATAAGTCACATAGATGCAAGTTTTCATTTATTTTTTCCAGGATCCATTCAACTCCTAGAAATTGTGACATGAAGATAGAAAAAAAATATATGTTAATTGCTAGCATTCCTTCAAGGAATGTTATTTTATTTTATGTTTTGTAAAACTATATGCATAGAAAAGGCCAACATTATTATATACTTGAAATCAAATGATAGGCAGGTGAGAGATTTTTTAAGCAATAATTTTTATTGTTGCATTATAATTATACATAATAGTATAATTCATTGTTACATATTTGTATGTGCACACAATAGGTGAGATTTTTTGAAGTTAAATAAATAAAAACTTGTAACAACTTCTATTTCTAAGAGTAATCACATTTTTTCGAGATCAGTTATTTGAAGCAATAATTAATTAAATATAGTTACTAAATACTTATGAATGAATTATAATTTTGTCTCATATAGTTGTCATCATTTTACAACAGCATTTGGTATTTCTGAACTTTCTACTAATTATCCCTATGATCCTGGAAGTCTAAAACAAAAGTTAGAATATTTTAGCTAATTACATACAATTGAAAAATAAATGTGAATGATGCTAAGTCAGAAAAAAATACTAATTAAAAGCATGTATTTTGGTTCCAGAATGAGCAAATAGCATGATGGATATGTCTTGCTTAATAGAATTATTCAGAAAAATGACACAACAAAGTCCTGATGATAGAGATGGAACAGAGATTGAAAATATGATCGTAAATATGTTCTACCTTCTTTAGTACTGTTTTGGACACAGTCGAGAACAATTTGTCGTTATGTTCCATTTCTCCACAGCCACCTGTATTAGTCAAGGTTCCCCTAACCATTGTACTATGAGGGCCTTCCTTGAAATTGTCAAGGGCAAAGGAATTCATGTTTCCCAGCACCACAGCAATAACTATACATCTCACGCTGACTCTGGCTCCACTCACTTAAACCACACCTGAGAGGGATAGATCATGATAAAATCCCAGTCCTTGTGAAGCTCCAGCATCACTCCCTTCCATAAGGACGTGCTGATCCCACAGCTCAAGAGGGGCACTGAGTATGTACGTCATTCTGTATGTCTCAGTGTCCTTGACCACAGTTATTAGGGCAAATTGCCTGCTACTTACTTGTGGCCTTCCTAGGTGGAAGGCAAAACAGCAGGGGCAGGCACCAGGTCTGTATTTTCATGATGAGATGCCCAGGGCTTGCTTTGTAATAATATGTAAATGGTCATTAAGTTTAAAATGAAAAAAGTAGAAGATAGTTTGATTCAGAAATCAATTTAAACAATGGTGAAAACCTAGACATATAAATTGCAGAAAGATCAGTAGAGTAGAGGGAGGGAAAGACCGGGAGAAATAAGAGAGGAGGGGATGCATGCTGGGTACTGAACTAAAGCAAGTTGTAGTCCATGCTTTTGTGTTTATGTCAAAATGAATACTAACATTATACATAACTCAAAAGAATCAGTAATAACAATAAAAAAATCTAATTAGAAAAATAGAGTACCTTTGCTACAGATAGGAGAATGCCAAAGAGTAGGACTTAATTATAATAGAGGTATAAATTTTAGGAAACTCATGAAAGGGAAGATAAAACTTAAAATGTTCTTTATAAGCTTAATCTTACAGAATACTTTTAGAATACTTTGATCTGCTCTCACAATTTATGAACCTAATTAATTTTCATCAACTCTTTTCAGCCTTTTAATCTTCAAGTTTTGTCTTGATTACTGTCTCATTTTTAGACTGAGGTATACCCCCTAGTGAGGGGCTATTTTTATAATGTAGAATACTGATAGGTCGGGCTTGGGTCAGAAGAATTGGCAAGTGCAAAACTTAGAGTTGCTGAAATAGAAGCCATGGTTAGGCTCTAACCTCAAATTCCTTTGTATTTATTTACTGTTATTTTAAATTATATATTGGCAAATTATAGTTTATTTTGGGGTACAAAACGATATGATGATTTTTCAGTACAATGTGGAATGATTAAATCAAGATAATTATCCTATCCATCACTTTAAATATGTGACATTTTTGTAATGAGAACTCTTGCAATTTACTCTTAGCAAGATTAAAATATGGAGTATGCAATTATTAGTTATATTTACCACACTATGCAGTAGATTTTTTTAAAAAAAGAAAGAAAACTTCTTCATCCTATCTAACAGGATAATTCTGGCTCTATAGAGTTTGTAAACATTCCCTCCTCTTTGGTGTTTTGGAAAAGTTTGTGGACAACTGGTATTTGTTCTTTAAATGTTGGATGGGATTGGAATTAGGCAGTGAAACCATGAGATTTTTTTTTTTTTAAGGGAGATTTGTTGTTGTTTTCTTATTGATTCAACCTCCCCCTTTGTCCTAGGTCAGTTCAGCATTGGTGTTTATCATTCCATCTTGGTAGGTTGTGTGTGTCTAGGAATTTATCCATGTCTTTCAGGTCATCTGATTTTTTGGTACATAATTGTTCTCTTGTGATTCTTTGTATTTCTGAGGTGTCATTTGTAAGGTCCCCACTTTCATTTTTGACTTACTGATTTGTGTCTTTTCTCTTTTTTTCTTGGCTAGATTAGTTTATCAATTTTATCCTTTCAACACAACTCTGTATTACTGAATTTTTTTTACTGTTTTTATATTTATTTTACTTATGTCTACTCTGATACTTATTACTTCTTTCCTTCTACTAACATTAAACTTAATTTTTTCTTCTTTTTCTATTTCCTTGATGTGTAAGGTTAATTTTTAAAATTTGAAGTCTTTCTGCTTCTTCGATGCACATATGTATTGCTAATAACTTTCCTTGGATAACTGCTTTTGCTTTGCCTTACAAATTTTGTGTTTCCATTGTTATTTACTTGAAGATATTTTTTCAATTTCCCTTTTTAATCTCACCATGGATTCATTGCTTACTCAGGAGCATATTGCTTCACTTCTATCTGTGAATTTTATGAAATTCTTCTGTTATTGAACATTTCTGGTTTCATGCTATTGTGGTAGGAAAAGATACTTGATATGATTTATTCCTCTTAACTTTGCTAAGACTTGCCTTGTGACCTAACATACAATCTCTGTGCACTTAAAAAGTTTGTATTATGTTTTTGGTGAATGAAATGGTCTGTTTTTATTTTAGGTTCATTTATTCTAAGGTGTTGGTGTTACTCAGGTCCAATGTTTCTTTATGAATTTTCTGTCTGGATGATTTTACAATATTAAAAAAGTGGTATATTGAAGTCCCCTACTATTATTGTCTATTTCTCCCTTCACATCCTTCAATGTTTGCTTTAGATATTTAGGTGCTCCTCTGTTGGGTACAATAATATATTTATAATTGTTGTATCCTCTCTATGAATTGCTCCTTTATCATTATATAATGCCTGTCTTTGTCTTCTTACATTTTGAGTTATAATTCATATGTCTACTTAGTCTAATACAAACACTACTACCTTTGTTCTCTTTTGACTTCATCTGTGTAGTATAATTTTTTCTATTCCTTTTCTGTAAGTCTGTGTATGTCCTTAAAAGTGAAGTGAGTCTCCTAGTAGGCAGTGTATAGTTGGGTCTTCTTGTTTTACTGATTAATGTACTCTGTGCCTTTTGAAGGACCATGCTTTGCCCGCTGTGATGTGTAGCATTTGTTTTCCCATAGGTAATGCACAGTGTGGTGGCTGGCCAGATTCTGATATAGGGTATATTCACTGACTGAGTTCTGCAATCAGGCTGTACTGCTGTACGTGCTGTAAATTGGCTGTGATCTACCTGGGCCAGAGGGCATATCCCCTGACCATAAGGTATGGCTCTTTGAGTTTAGCAATTGAACAGTGTTGCAGGTAAGACCCCAGGGATATGCAGATCTGAATGGATATAACCAACTGCTGTGAAGAAATGTATGCTTAAGATTTGCCTCCCCTCCTGGCTGGGGTCTGATGTTATGCTTTGAAGCCATGAGGATAACTGATTAAACCCTTGGATGTGGCATACCTGTTGTGTCTATTGATGCAGGCATTTGCTGGGGTGTATCTTCACCTGCTCTGAGTGGGGTCTATGGCTGGGCCTGGAAGCTGACTGTCTAGGGATTCAAGACAGACAGCACTTCCCACTTTTCTGGGAATGGCTAGCTCAGCATTGCAGGTGAGCTATGCTGCTAGCTGGTACCTCTAATGAAACATCACTGCTGTCCGAACAATGGACATTCACCAAAACCTACATGCTATGTTCTGTGGGGTCTGCTTCCTTGCTTTGTCTATCTGACTTGGAAGAATCTGGTCATGTAATTTTTCATTACATTCCCCACTGCCCAAAAATGAGAAAAACATTTTTGAACCTTAAGGAAACTCTGTGTCCAGTTCCTTGTTTTTTTTTTTTTTTTTTTTTTTTTTAAATTTAATTTTTTTTTTTTCCCCATTGTAGAAATAGTGGGCCCTCGGGAATCCTTTCCATTGGTGGTGTTTTAATTGGAGAATGGGGTGGGGTGATACAGTATAAGCTAGACCATTTCTCCAACCCTTTCAATGAGGATTTAAATTCAATTCCACAGAACATGCAGGTAGATCAGACTTAGTCCCATATTCTAGGGTTTGCACTGAGGGATTTTTTTCTGTGGATAGTTGATCTTTCCACATGTGAAGGGATGAGGCCTGGGGCCTCCTATTGCATCATGTTGCTAACCTCTAACCTCTACTGTCTAACCTCAAACTCACAATATTCACTTGGAGCGCTGCAGATTTACAAGTTTGACCAGGTGTATCTGTATGACTGAGGCAACCTAAAATTTCAGTCAACATCCCCCCACCCGAGACAACAGCAGATTTCCATGGGAGGATAAACTTCGAATCTGTTAGATTTATTTTGAAAACATGGTGAGTTGTTATACAAATTTCAAAATAAAATACAGAGCTGCAAACACATATCATGACAAGAATTTAGAAGAGTGTATGAAACTTTAAGGAATCCTTTAACCACACCCACAATTAGAATGCACACTTGAATAGGTGAGGTCCTGAAAAGAAAACCAGCCTTTAAGATAGAAATTGTAAAAGGTCATTATGAGTGATGGCAAAGGAAGGAGCCACAGAGAATGAGCCAGAATTATGAGCATTATTTGGGTTTTGGAGGAAAATGAGATGAATTTCTACATTGCTATCTTCCTATCCAGACCCTCCCTTTCTTCCCAAATGTTTATGTTTATGAGAGGGTATGGGCTGTGGAATAGGCAAGGAGATTCCCCAAAAACATCATTGTGAGAAACTACTCTGAGAGAAGTGGTTTACTACTAGCTCAAGAAAAATCAGTGAGAATAAATCTTGGGGAAGGCCTAGAGGAGTTTGGCTGCAGGCTGGCACAGATTATTGAGGCGACTGAGTATTGCATCTTTGGGCCCTTGGCTACCCTCCTTTCTCATAGAGTGAGTGTTCTGACTTAGTTCATGACATATTTCCAAGTCTTCTTTAAAATTCAATAACTTTAAACAGAATTGAATATAGTAAATTAAATTCCCATGCACCTATATCCAGCTTCAATAATCATCAATTTATACCCATTCATATTTCCTTTATACCTCCACCAGTTATTTTCTTCTCTTGTACTGCATTATAGTGAGTCTAAGACAAAATGAGGGCTCTGTTTTAAACATTAACAACTTGGCAAAATAGTAGTAGTAGTACATCTTTAATGACTTTAATAATTTCTGCTCATTATTTTCATTTTCTTTGTTTAAATCATGATCGAAATTAATTGAATTTAGGTAAATAAGATTATCTTGAAGAATATAGATCGTTCTGATAACCATTTGGAAAGCTTTCAAGTCCTGGTAAGGGAGGGGAGAAATTTGACTGTGGAAGATTTTGGCCAATAGGATTCCCACCTTTTCCTACCTTCCACCTCCTGATGGTTTTCTCTACAGTGTTTGAGCTTGCTTAGCTAGGCCTGCACAATTGCAGAAGTAGATTCTTCACAATAAATTCTTACAGCCTCTCTGACTGATACAAGTTAATTTTACATCCATTTTGTTTCCTTGCAATTCATTTGCAAATCATTTATCCTCCGTAAATTTCATAACTTTGATTTCGAGATAGGACACTGATATTTATAACATTCTTCCCTATTTCTCTTTGTTTATTTCCTGCTCTCTCAACTCAACAATCTCTTCAATTGGTCATGATTATTTGCTAAGTGAGGTAATTCAAAATTTCATTTTTGATGATGCTGGGTCATTAGCAGTTATGTTTACTTAGTTTTATTTTGATTCATTTTTATACAGGTCTTAAAGGTACTGCTAGGAGCCTTAGGAGACTTCCCAAATTTATAGATATACTCCTTACTTCTATCAAGTAGTAGGAACCCAAGTTTTCTTTGATAGTTACAGCCAATCACAAGAGTCAATACTGTCTTAATTACTTATTGATTAACTGCTTGAAAAGTACTATGTAACCAGGTGACATTCTGAATTTTCAATTGAATGCTATGTGTTTCCTTAATGAAGAATTCTTTGGGGAAAGAATACTTTGGATTATTGGGGGTAATAGTAAGAAGAGTTATTCCCACTTCTTTCCCTTGAGTCCCAGATCTGTGAAATTTTGGTATGGAAAAAACAGTGCAGTTTCTTATAAGGGAACAGTCAGTGAATATATAATCTACTGAAGAACAAGATCCTAACTTTCCAAAATATTGTCCCTCAGACAGCACAGAAACAGATTTTTTTTCAGCTGCATTAACACTAATCTATAAGGTCTGCTGCTTCAGAATAAAGGGTGACGCATAAAGGTAAACAAATTCTATGATCATAATCCTATTTAGAAGAAATTTTTAGTGAAAACCGTGCATGTGTTGTACCATGTTTGTGAACAAGTCATTCTGTAAACTCATAGATGATGTTTTGGTGAAAGAATTGTGGAGAAAAAGCAAATTCACATCCGAAGTAAGTACTGCCCCTTCCATGATGGAAGCATTCAGTGAAATCAGTGTATAGCTGGAGCGTCCCCTTGGGGAATGATGCCATATTGAGAACTCTGTGTTGAGCTTACTAATGGCAGCCACTTAGAAGTGAAGCTAGATCAGCCTAACCTATGCTTCTGTATCCATGCCTCAGCTCTGGCTTTGATGCCATGGCCATGTGGTTCATGAGCCCATTGTGCAAGAACAGGATTGATGGGAGACAGAAACAGAATGGCTCAGCTTGTTAATAAGGCCCTCTTCTGCTACAGTTGCTGTTTAGATATATTCACAGTCTATACCAAATCAGAGAGGTCTCTCTATATACCTTTTCTGCACTCCCCCTACTCATCAATTTCCAGCTATGCTTCTTCCAAGTCTCTACATGTCTAACCAAATTGTGAGCCAGATCTCAAAAGCTAGTGCTCAATTGTTTTTCTGGTCATGTCTTGTTCCAGGAAAAATGAGCAAATGGTTGTAATGCTCAACATTCTGCTTTGATCATTATCCTTGTGGGACATCCTTAAGTGAGGGAAGAGTGCTACAGGTCCCTTTCAGACCCTGCTGGCCTTAGCACGTAGAACCATCTCTAAACCAAATCTGTAATGTTTCTTCCTTGCTCAAATTGTCGTATGATACTGCCCATGAAGCCAGAGGAGATAAAACATCAGGAGTAGAAACCATGGGAATCTTAATTACTTGCGCATTTAACTTATATGTGCTTTCAGAACCTACTCAAGCCCACCTTCACCTATACCACTTCCAAATAGTGATGGAATGTTGCTGTCTATGTCTGTGTCCAACTTTATGCCATGATGAGTCAGAACTCAGCCAAGGGTTGTGGCCCATATAAAGATTTAGTCTCTATCAGAATCCAGCCACATGCTAGAATCTGCTCTCAACAGCAAAATATTAATCTGTGAAGGACTATGTATCTTTACTCCAAAATTCTAAAGGTCAATGTTGTGATTTAATTATAGATGCCTAAAAACTCTCCGTAGAGCATATTTAACTGCTACAGTTTTTTAGGTATGGTAAGATCTTTGTATGACTCAAATAGTAGAGCAGTTTTCATAGTATCCGAACTTGATGCAGAACCTTGTCTTAATCTAAACCTCTCACAAATCTGTCAGCAATTCTGATCACTTAGAAAATGTTTAAAGTAGCATCTCAAAGTGGGTTATATATTTTTCTAAAATTGAAGTGACCCAATAAGCTGTGAACTGTTTCTTTGTGGTGCTTCAGACCTTATCCTTCAGGTTGGAAAGACAAGTCAATATTCCCCAGATCAATCAACTTCTAAGGTATACATTGAAAAATCTCTGGAGATCTTTGAAATTCTTTTTTGCTATCTTCTCTCATGCATGCATCAAAGCAATGTCATCAAAGTTATTAAAACTTCCTCTAATCATTACATCATCAAGGTGGGTCAGTTTGATGTTCTGTAACATGAACATGTGATCAAGTCCCTAGATTAGATTATGACTGAGAGGTGGGAGTAATATAACACAGTTGGGGGAAAATATGTTGTCTTTACTAATAGTCATAGAGAAAAGTATTTGATATATTGGTAGCTGCATTCCATGTACCAAGAAAGATGCTGATTTTCCCCACTATCTAAGCCAAATCTAAAAACAACACTGCATTTAGAATCACTATCTCATAAAATTTACCACAATCTTTTCTTTTCTTGAGATCCATTTGTGTTTTGCTTCATCCAAAAAGGCAAATTGCAGGGAGGAAAGAATAAAAGTCACCTTGATGTTGGCACTAATCTTTGCCATCTCTCCAGGAAAACATAATATTGCTTTTTTATTTATGGTATTCTTTTAAATAGAAACATTTTTTTCTTTTTCCCTTTTGACCTTTCCTAATATAGTAGTTCATTGGTCAGAAAACTAATGTGGATTTATGCCAATTGCTTTGTGGCTCTATTTTGAGCATGTATTTCTGAACTTGAAAAATAACTGGGGGCTATTTCTGAGGCCACAGTACGCCCTGTGAGATAGACATAGAGTCTAACCCCATTAATCTGACAGGTTGGTAATGTTGGTGTTAAGTCTCTAGAAAATAAGAGGAGTTCAGGAGAATGAGTAATCCCCAAATCCTTGTTGTTTCTACTAATACACAGTCATCCTGTTAAATGGATAGTGGGGAGAGTTGTAAGCAAGATTTATATTTATAGTACAAATATTATAGTGCAAACACTTAGAGTACATAATGGCTCTTCCTGAAGGGGACCCAGCCTGTCCAAGGACTCTAGGTCATGAACAGGTACAAATCTAAGAATTTGGTTATTCAAGTCAGACTTTTGTTAACCAAATCTAGATCTTTGCCACTTATTCATACTACTAAGGCTGTAGTAGACTATTCAATTACTTGAGTTATAATTAGGCAATATCATAGATCTCAGATGGTCAAACCATTTCCATCACTGCATTAACTCTGCTGCACATTATAGTGATAGCAAACACTTCCTTTCTTGAAATAAAATGATGCCACTTGGCCTCTTATGTACCAGCTCCTATCATCGCCTCCAAAATTAGGAAGTAATATTTCTCAGTGTCATGCCTGCGTTGAAGATATTAGATGCTACAGTGTTTTTAAAGGGCTTCTCTGTCCCCCTCAAAATATATTTCTCTAAGCATCAATGAAAGGAATGCCCTCTGGACTTTCACAGTGGACACATAGTTGTGAGTTACAGGACCAGCCACCTCACTTTAATAATCCTGTGGCATCTGGATAATATTTTATGTAAGGAGAAAAGGAAATTAGCCAACTCAGTTTCATTCAGTATAAATCACCTATGTTGAATTCCAAATTTCAATCATTCAAACAATTTAACAATTAGAGCAACTTCTGGCCTTATCGGCTAATTCATTAATCCAGTTTCTCTGCTCAGTGAAACCGTAGCAACTAGTTTGGTCTGATATCAATTTTTTTCCCACAGCTAACACTCAAGTTTTGGGGACAACATTACATCTACTTATATTGTATAAAATAAATACAATATTTATTGTATTATATATAACAATTTTATATGGGAAGTATGGGGGACTTTTCTTACTTTTTTTTTCTTTTTGTTTGTTTGTGATCCAACTGTTTTCATGGATGGAGTTGAGAAGGTGTAAACATTATGCCAGTGCTTCTGTAAATTTTCCCAAAAACTTATCTTTGAAACAAGTAATTTATTCAAAGATAACTGATTTTCTTACTACATACAAAATTATTGCTTTTTGAATATTTTATTTGATATTATATAGAGGTAATATATAAATTACAATGGTTAAGATTAGCTTTATTTTTTAGATATTTCTAATAATTTCAAAAAAAGAACACAAAGGAAAGGAAATGAAGAGAATTGTTTGCTTATTCATTTTTAATGTATGCAAATGTAAATGTCAACAAAGGATATGATCTTTGTAGTAAGAGCAACAGAAACCCTAACAAGATCAACTATAAGAAATAACATGTTGTCATGGAAATGTGTTTTTTTTCTTCATTTTTACTAAAACTGCACATTTTACACTAACAAGGGGATTGAGGCTTGTGTTTGTTGTACCTATTGAAAATATTTGTAAAAAAAGAAAAATAGATGACACTACTTCCTCAGAAACATTTAGGACTGTCAGAGCACACAGCATACCAGAGAAGAGCCCTTTCCAGCAAGATCCCTTTATATAAACCCTGCCAGAAGCCTTCTGCTTTATAGCCTCTTCTTTCCTGTTCTGACTTATCCAGTTCCTTCACACCTGTTCTGAGTAGCTCTCATACAAGTAGCAGTATTTTGTGGACTGATGATGAGGAGAGGTAGCCTATATGTAGAGCTTCTATAAAAGATTTATGCTAGCTTATTTTGACACTAATTTAAAGCAACCTATTCAACTAAAAATCTTCCTCCTACCCCTAACCCCATCCACATTTGGATGACTAAATAACCACTGAGTATTTAACTAGCATAGAAAATAATTTTCCTTTCATTTATATCTCTAATATAAAGTCACAGAAGGAGATAAAATGAAAATCAAAGTTCCCATAATTAGTTTCTTTCTAATTTGAGACAGGGGAAAACATATATACAAGGTATTTTATTGTCAATTTCATCCATCTTTAAACTAACTAAATAGACTTTTCTTTCATGAACTCTCTCTTTTTCTCTCTGTGTGCATGTGTGTGTGTGTGCATGTGTATTTTGAGGATTTTTTCCCAATAAAAAGAAAGCATTTATAATCTTTAGTGACATTCTCTAGTTCACTAAATTTATTTTTCTACTTTTTGGAGACTTTAAGGGTCACCACTGTTTTGTAGCCAGCCAGTTTTATTGTTCTTTTTGATTTGGTTGTTCTTTATTTGCAGTCTTGTTTTTTGCATTATTTTTACCTAACAGTATCTTTATTAACATAGTTCACTCTGGAACTGGACTTCCCCAAAACAAAGACTGAGCCCACCTTTTTTTGTCAAAATTCTCCTGCCCTCAAAGGTCAGTTCCATTGTGCTATCCTTTCTAGCTTTTTTCCTAGTCCTACTTGAGTCTCCTGGGTCTACCTTGCATGACCCGTTAGAGCATTTTAACACCTTATTTTTTTTCTCTAATAACTTTTGATATCCAGAAAAAGTTTATTGCCATAAAAATCATCAAATATGACAATTTAGTTTACATCTTTTCTTTCCTAGCTATATTAAGACAATTCTACTTTTTCTTTTTTCTTCCACAGAATATAACAAAATATTCAACCACATTCTTAATAAATTTTCCATTAACTTTTTATTTTAAATATCTCTTTTCTGATAAAAATTGAGGATGGAGAAACCTCTTTGGATATCTCTACTTTTTCTTCACTGGCTTCACTGTACTGGAAGTTGACTTCTAGTGCATTTCTTTTAAGGACTATTTTTCAAGAGTCCCTTTGAAGTCTGGTTATGATTTACTCATTAGCTGAGTGATTCATACATACAAATTAACATCAGAGAGATCCCAATTTAAACATGTCAGAGTAGAACTAAAAATGATTACATATCATGACCTGTTGGTACTATAAATAAATGGTACAAAAGTAAAACTGGTGAAGACTAATGATCTTCTATGGTTACTTAGGTCCTTCAGTGGATTAAAAGTATATTTAAAGAATATATATTATATTTATAATAACCAACTGTTTTCCTTTACAATGAAACACAGTAAAGCCTAGATCAATGCCTTACATAAAACTGGATTTGGGGGAAAAATGTTGAACTAATCATAGTGAAATTCTACTTTAGAATAGGGGAACAACAGGAGGCAGTTTTGGAAAAGTTCATCTACAGAATTAAGTAGAAAATAATAGAATATACTTTTTGAAAATTTTATTAAGATTAAATATTAGCTAGCTGGATGCAGTAGCACATGCCTGGAATTCCAGTGGCTCAGGAGGCTGATGCAGGAGGATCACAAGTTCAAAGCCAGCTTTCGCAACTTTAGCAAGATACTGTCTCAAATTTAAAAAAATTAAAAGGGTTGGGAATGTGAATCAGTGGTTAAGCACCCCTGCTTCAATCCTTAGTACCCCCCCAAAATATTAAATTAGCTAATATATTTAATTTAATCATATCATTAATAAGCATCTAATAGAAATTACTTGCTATGTTCAGTTTTAATTGTAATCATTGTTTAATTGTAGTCATATAATTTTATTTTAATTATAACCATTGTTCTTCTCTGTAAAGGTGTGCATGGGATATATTCTACGGAAGTATTAAACTGGCAGAGAACAGCAATGACTTCAGTTCTTTATTGAGGCAAAGCCTACTGTGAGGTGGTCCAAAAAATAAACACTATGTATGTTGCCCCAGTAACATAAAAGAAACAATGGTCTTAGGTTTTTGAAAAGTACAAATATAGTAACCTGGAAACTTTTTGCAAAGAACAACTGTTTTCTCTTAGCTGAACATTAAGAAAAACTTTTTATTATACCCATATCTCTTTTTAAAAGTGTTTTAAAGTGATACATAATAATTTTACTTATTTATACTGTGTGACATTTCAATACATGTATACTTTGCATAATGTTTGGATCAGGGTAATGGGCATTTGTATTATCTTAGATATATATCATTTCTTTGTATTGGGAATATTTAAAATCCTCTCTACTAACTATTTCACAATAGTAAATTAATTTTAGTCAACCATGAGTATTCTATTATGCTGCAGGGCTAAGCTCTTCTTCCTATTCAACCACACCCTGTACCCCTTAACCATCCTTTCTCCATCTGCCATTCTCCATATCCTTCCCAGGCTCTGATAATTTCTGTTTTCCATTCTCTGATGCTGTGAGATCAACTTTAGTTTTCACACATAAGTGAGAAATTGTGAACTTCCTCTTTCTGTGCCTAGCTTATTTCACTTAATGTAATTTCTTATAGTTCCATCTATGTTATTGCAAGTGACATAATTTCATTTTTTAAAATCACTGATATTTAAGTGTGTGTGTGTAAAACACACACTTTATCCACTTATCCATGGATTGACTTTTCAGTTGATGTTGTGAATCATGCTGCAATGGAGGATTGCCTTTGGATATAGACCCAGTAGCTGGATTGTTGGATTGTATGGCACTTCTACTGTTATTTTATTTAATTTATTTTTTAGGAACTTCCATACTGTTTCCAATAACAGTTGTCCTAATTTACTTTCCCATTAACAGTATATGAGTTCCTCTTTCTTTGTGTTCTTGCCAGTGTTTGTTTTCTTTTTGATAAGAGCCATTCTAACTGGGGTGAAAAGTTATCTCGTGGTTTTTATTTGCATTTCTCTGATGACTAATGATGTTGAGCACTTTTTCATAGACTTGTTGATTTAAAACTTCTGTTGAGATATGGCGATTTAGATGAGCCTGTGTTTTAATCAGATCATATGCTTTACTATTGAATTGTTTCAGTTCCTTATACTGATTGTTAATCCTTTGTTGGATAGATAGTTTTGCAATTTTTTTCTCCCCTTTTGTACCTTGTCTCTTCACTCTCTTGACACTGTTCTTTGCTGGACAGAATTTTTTTTAGGTTGATGTAATCCATTTGTTAATTTTTCCTTTGTTTCCTGTGCTTTTGGGGGTCATATCCAAAAATCCTTACTCCAGTCCAATGTCTTAAGGCATTTCCCTATTGTCTTTGTTGGAGTTTTGTAGTTTTGGGTTGTACTTTTCATTTAAATCTTTGATCCATTTTGAGTTTTTTTTTTTTTTTTAATATGGTGAGAGAAAGTTTCTTTTGAATATGAATATACAGTTTTCCCAGAACCATGTAGTGAAAAAACTTTCTCCAATGTGTGCTCTTGAAGCCTTTGTTTAAAATAAATTTGTGTAAATATGTGAATTTGTTTCTGGGTTTTCAATACTGTTCCATTTTTCTACTTGTTTGTGTTTATGTCAGTACCATGCTTTTTTAGTGACTAATGCTGTCTAGTATGTTTTGAAAGCAGGTATTGTAATGCCTCCAGCTATGAGCTTGCTCAGGATCACTTTGACTAGATAGAATGTTTCTAAATTCCATATAAATTTTAGAAGTGAAGAAGATAATTGATATTTTTGTGAAAAATGTAATTACTATTTTGATAGAAATTTTACTCAATCTGTAGATTACTTGGGGTGATATGGAAATTTTAACAATATTAATTATTCTATTACATGAATATGAAATGTCTTTCAATATATTTGTATCTTCTGCAATTTCTTTTGACAAAGTTTTGTAATTTTCATTTTAATGGTCATCTCATTTCTTTAGTTAAATTTATTCCTAGTGTGGCTTTTTTGTTTCTTTGTTTTTTAGGTTTTATTTGCTTTTTGTTAATAGATATCGTGAATGGTTTTGCTTTCTTGACTAGTTTCTTAGTAATTTCATTATTGGTATATAAAAAATCTGTGAACTCATATGTTGATTTTCTATTCTACCACCTTACTAAATTTATTAGTTTTATCACAAAACAAATTTTGATGGAGTTTTCAGGTTGTTCTGTATATAAAATCATGTCATTTGCAGATAAGGTAATTTGACCTTTCTCCTTTCCTGTTTGAATTTCCTTTATTTCTTTCTCTTGTCTTGTGGCTCTGGCTTAGATTTCAAATACTATACTGAGTAGGAGTGGTAAAAGTGGACATCCTTGTCTTCTTCCCAATCCTCATAAAAAAATGATTTTAGCTTTTCCCCATTCAGTGTGACTTTAGCTGTGAGTTTCTCATAGATAACCTTAACTGTGTTCAAGTGTATACATTCTTTCTACACCTAATTTTAGAGATGTTTTAATCATGAAGTAATGTTGAATTTTATTGAGTGCATTTCTGCCTTCATTGAAGATGAACATATGTAATTTTTCCTTCATTCTGTTGATGTGATTTATAACATATATGAATATGTATATGTTGGGACCATTCTTAAACTGCTGGGATAAATTCCATTTGATCATATTGCATACTATTTTTGATATGCTCTTGGGTTCTGTTTGTTAGAATTTTGTTGAGAATTTTTACATTTACATTAATCGAAATATTGGCCTGTAGTTTTTTTTTGTTTTGTTTTTTATGTTTTCTCCTTTAGTTTTGATAATGCTAATTAGTCTAATGCTAGCTTTGTAGAATGAATTTAGACAAGTTTACCCTGTCTCCTTTCAATATTGTGAGATAGTTTGAGAAGAATTGGCCCTATTTCTTCCTTTAAAAATCAGTAAAATTCAGCAGTGAAATCATCTAATCCTGGAATTTTCATTATTGGGAGATATTTTATTACTAATTGAATCTCAATACTTGTTATTGATCAAGTTTGCTTTGTTTTCATAGTTCAATTTTGATAGGTATATATGTTCAAAAATTTATTCATTTCTTCTAGACTTTCCAATTTCTTAGCATATAATTTTTTGTAATAATCTCTAATGATCCTCTAACTATTCTCTTACAATAGTTATGATGTCTCCTTTTCCATCTCTGGTTTATTTACTTGCATCATCTCTATTTCTTTTCTTTTGGTTAACCTAACTTAATGCTTATTAATATTTTTAGATATTTTCAAAAAATCAATCTTTATTGATCTTTCAAAATTTTATTTTTTAACCTCTGATTATTTCTGGTCTATTCTTTGTTATTGTCTTCTTCTACTAATTTTGGGTTCACTGTCTTCTTACTCTTCTTATTCTTTGAGGGTGAATTAAGTTTTTACATTTGAAATATTTCTCTTTGTTAACATAGGCTCTTATTGCTACGAACTTCCCTCCATACTTCTTTTGCTCTATCTCATGAGTTTCAGTAGATTGAATTCTCATGTTCACTTATTTCAAGAAATTGGTGAGTTTTCCTTTTGATTTCTTCATTTAATCCTTGGTCTTTCAATAGAATGTTGATTAATTTCACACCTTTGTACAATTTCTAAAGTTCCTTTTGTTAATATCTAGTTTTCTCCCATTAGAGTCAGAGATGATATAGATTTGACTAAAGACCTAATCATTCTGGAAGTGTTCCCTTCTTTTTGACTTTTTTTGGAAACATATGAGTAAGATTAGATTGACTTATTTAAATGTTTGTAGAATACACCAGTGAAGCCACATAGTCTTGGGCTTGCTATGATCACTCCTTACTTATGAATATATTCACATTTTCTATTTCATCATAATTTAGTCTTAGTAGGTTGTATATTTCTGGGAATTTATTCATTCCTTCTAAGTTATCCAGATTTTTTGCATGTAATTATTCACAGTATTCACTTATGATGAAATAGTATCTTACACCATATATGAAATAAATTCAATGTGAATTAAAGACTGAAGCACAGGACTTCACATCATAAACCTCCTGAAAGGAAACATAAGAAAAAATAATTGACCTTGATGTTGGTAATTAATTTTGGAGATTACACCAACAAAAGCAAAGGAACAAAATACAAAGCAAGGACTAAACTAAAAATCTTCTGCACCACAAAGGAAGCACCAAACAAAATGAAATGGTAATCAACAGAATGGAAAAAAAATATTTTCAAACAAAATTACTCATAAAGAATTAGCAGCCAAAATATATAAGAAACTCCTAAACTCAAGGGCAAAACAAATAACAAAATTCCAAATAATCCAATGGAAAAATGTGTAAAGGACCTGAGTAAATGGCCCTCAAAAGAAGACATATAAATAGCCAGCATATACATATACTCAAAATCAAAAAACATAAAAATATACTCCAAATGTCACAAATCATCAGGGAAAAGCAATTAAAATCTACAAGAAATTATCACCTTACCCATATTGAGATAGCTGTTATTAAAAACAACAAAAAAAAAAAGACATCAAGTTTTTGGATCTGGGGAAAGGGAACTCTGGTATAATGTTGGTAGGAATGCCAATTGTTCCAGTGGAAAACAATATGAAGCAACTCAAAACTTAAAAATACAACTATAATATGACCCAGCAATCCCACTACTAGAACCAGTCAGAAATTTGAATGATATCTTACTCTCCTGTTCATTGCAGCATTAGTTGTAATAGCTAAGATAGAAAAATCACCCAAAATGTCCATCGATGTAAGAATGGATGTAGAAAGTGTGGTGCACACATATAATGGAATATTAGTCAACCTTAAAATAGAAGGGAGATCTGGCATTTGCAAAAATATGGATGGACCAGGAGGACATTATGATAAGTGAAATATGCTTACCACAGAAATACAAATATTGCATGATCTCACTTACCTGTGCAATCTCAAATAGTGAAACTCACAGAAGCAGAGAATAGAGTGGTGACTACCAGGCACTGGAGGAAAGAGTACTTGTAGTCTTCGACCAATGCTTGTAAAGTTTCAGTTAAGAAAGAAACATAAATCCTGGTTATCTATGTAGCAAAGGGTCTATAGGTGACAGTACTATATGATATACTTAAAATATTTAAGGATAGATCTTATATTAATACTCTTAACACACATATACATGTGCGCATACATAAAAATAATAATAATGAAGAGGGCAGAAGAATACATAGGGAAGGAGATGGAAATGCCTATAACCTTATTGGTGGTGAAAATTTCACAAGTATACACTTATTTGAAAACCTATCTAGTTCAATACGTTCAATATGTACAACTTTTACGTAACAATCACCCCTCAACAAAGTGCCTCTTTTTAAAGACATTTGAAGTAAAAGTTTGGAAGATTATTAGTGTTGGTTGGAAAACTTCAGTCATGACCACCAACATAGCAAAATTATTTCTGGTTGTTTTATTGATGAATGGGTGGAAGTATACAATAAATGCAATTATTGAAGAGAATCAGGCAGTCTTAAGGACAGAAAAGTAGCTTTAGTAGCAATCATTCCTTACCTTCGCTTAACAAAAACATTTTTTTTTTTTGGCATTTTTTTATTTTATTTTATTGTAAACAAATGGGATACATGTTGCCTCTCTGTTTGTACATGGCGCAAAGGCATACCATTTGTGTAATCATAAATCCACATACAGTAATGTTGTTTGATTCATTCTGTTATTTTTTCCCCTTCTCCTCACCCCTCCCACCCCTCTTTGCCCTCTATACAGTACTTTCTTCCTCCATACTTGCCCCCCTCCCTAACCCTAACTCTAACCCTAACACTAACCCTTCCCTCCCCCCCATTATGTGTCATCCTCCACTTATTAGCGCTATCATTCGTCCCTTGTCTTTTTGAGATTGGCTTATCTCACTTAGCATGATATTCTCCAATTTCATCCATTTGCCTGCAAATGCCATAATTTTGTCATTCTTTATGGCTGAGTAATATTCCATTGTGTATATATACCACAGTTTCTTTATCCACTCGTCAATTGAAGGGCATCTAGGTTGGTTCCATAGTCTGGCTATTGTGAATTGAGCAGCTATGAACATTGATGTGGCTGTATCTCTGTAGTATGCTGATTTTAGATCCTTTGGGTATAGGCCAAGGAGTGGGATAGCTGGGTCAAATGGAGGGTCCATTCCAAGTTTTCTAAGGAATCTCCACACTGCTTTCCAGAGTGGTTGCACTAATTTGCAGCCCCACCAGCAATGTATGAGTGTACCTTTCTCCCCACATCCTCGCCAACACCTGTTGCTTGTATTTTTGATAATCGCCATTCTAATTGGGGTGAGATGGAATCTTAGGGTGGTTTTGATTTGCATACAAAAACATTTATTTGGTGATTACATGAAACATTGTTCTAAGCTTCTTACATGCACATTAGTTCATGTAATCCCAAGTGTATGAGGTAGATTCTACCATGATTCCCATTTTCAAGAGGAGGAAAGAGAGGTAGAGAGGGATTACCTAACTAACACAGTTGGTAAGTGCTAGAGTTGGGATTCTAAACTCTACGGGGACATATTGATGAACTCCTCCACTACACTGTACTCGTGGCAGGCAGGATAATGGCCTCTGTGCACACACACACACACACACACACACACACACACACACAGGTGCTCTTGCCTTAATTCCTGAAAACTATAAATATGTTTATTGAAAATGGCAAAACCAAGATTTTTCAAAATGGCAGAATAGAGGAAATTGCTTTCCTGGCTGTTGCCTGAAGTGAAGCCAAGAATGCAGAGAGACAGCTTCTCAGCAAGGTGGGTGAACAAAAATAAGTGGAGGGACTTTACTGGAATTTTAAACTGGATATTCAAAGTAGATCGGGGACTCAGGAGGTTGAATAAAATAAAATAAGAAAGAAATCCCCACTGGCACAGCCACTGCCATGGCCAGGCCGGAAATACCAGCCAGAGTGATCCCTCCATGAGCATAGTGGAGGGATAAGGGAATTAAAGAAACCCACATTTGGTACTCCTGAGGCGTGTCTGGGTATGGAGCATTTACACATCAAGGAAATTGCTGACAAAGCTGAAAGACAAGCAGCAAAATATCCATGTGCAGGGAAAGAAGCTGCCATCTCTTCACACGGCATGCAGAGGACAAAGGAAGGAACCATTTTGCCGTTGCTATGTGGGGCCATCGGCTAAGGGGACTGATTCCTGGCAAACATGAAATACAGGCCGAGTAAACACACTGCATGACATGGAGTGTGCTTAAGTGACAAGGAGAAAATCAAACGTGGAGGAGGTTTACACAGGGACAACTGGTCATGGAATCCACCCAACTCTTTCCCTATCCCTCCAATCTGACTGCTTGCAGGATCACCTGGGAAAGACACACTTGGCCAGGAACTTGGAAGGGTTGGGGCAAGAGAGATTGTTTGGAGACTGAACCTGAGACCAGGAAACATGGTGTCCAAAGGTGACTTAGGACAAGAATTGGCTCCCTGACTACATGAGTCAAACCCAGGGGAGATTCCCTGGGATACAGTCTTTCAGCATGGACCAGAAAGTACTGGGTGCTGGAGGTGTACTGATTTAAAATCTCTAGACCAATTGGCATTCAGTGAAGAGCCTGGAACCTGCCTAAGCTGAAACCTGGCTCCAGGAACCCTACCTATGTGAATACCTGTCACATTCCAGCAATCCAGAGGGTGGAGAATCATATGCCAGAACACCCCACCTAAAACTGTGGAGAAGAGAAACTGAGACTCCTTTGAACTCCAAAAGAAAGAATTTTTTAGCTTTTAATCAAGAAGTTGTTAAAAATTCTTTTTCTCTGTTTAATTGTGACCTTAATGTTATGTGGACATTTATACACATTCATACTTGTTTTTTTCTCGTTTCTAGGATTTTTGGAACCAGTTGTTTTTCATGGATTAGTTTTTTTGTGAACCAGGATGTTTGATTTTAGTTTTGTATTCCTTTATTCTTATTTTTAATTTTTAAAAAATATTTTACTTTATATATTTATATTTTCTCCAACCTGTTTTCCTTGATTCTTTCTTCTGCTAACAGCCAATCTCTATTGTTGTCTCTTTCACTCTTCCTTTAATTTTTTTACTTCTTATTCTCTCCTCCTTTCTCATAATCATCACATCCTATATCACATCTGTTCTCTCCCTTTCCACTATTTGAAATTATAAGCCCTTTTGCAAAATTGCTGTGTTTTATTATAGGCAGTAACTGATAATATCATTTATGTTTATTATGATAATTAACATTGTAGATGTCATAGTTGGAAATATTTGGTTTAATGTTATAAATTGTTTGCATTGGTGTTGTTATTATTTTTCTCCCCCTAGAAAGTGAAGTACTGGAAACAATTAGGGACACTGTAAGTCCACAGGGTAGAAATTCTACTGCTTCATATCAATACTGTTAGATGGGTAGACACACAAACCACATGAAAGGGCAAAGGAACAAATTACCCCAAACAAATATATCCCAATAACAGAACCCACCAATGACACATTGGAAGAAATGTCAGAGAAGGAGTTTAGAATGTACATACTTAAACTGATCTGCAAAGTAAAGGATGGTGTAAGAAATGAAATCAGAGAAAAAATTCAAGAAGTGAAAGATCTCTTTAATAAAGAGATAGAGATTCTGAAAATAAAAAAGCAGAAATTCTCAAAATTAAAGAAACAATAAATCAAATTAAAAAGTCAATAGAAAGCATCACCAACAGACTTGACTGACAGAAACTCAGTCAATGAAGACAGAATATATAATCTTGAAAATAGAGTTGACCACAGAGAGAAGATGTTAAGAAACCATGAACAGAACTTCCGAGAACTATGGGATAACATGAAAAGACCAAATTTAAGATTTATTAGGATAGATGAAGGCACAGAGATACAAATCAAAGGAATTCACAATCTTTTCAATGAAATAATATCAAAAAAATTCCCAAGACTAAAGAATGAAATGGAAAATCAAATATAAGATGCTTACAGGATTCTAAATGTACAAAATTACAACAGACCCATACGCAGTCACATTATAATGAAAATGCTTAGCATGCAGAATAAGGGTAGAATTTTAAAGTCTGTGAGAGGGAAAATATTAGATTATGTATAAAGGGAAACCAATTCAGATCTCAGCTGAATTCTCAACCCAGATCCTCAAAGACAGGAGGTCCTAGAACAACATATACCAAGCTCTGAATGAAAATGGATGCAAACAAAGAATCCTATATCAGCAAAACTAAGTTTCAGATTTATTTTTTATTTTTTATTTTTTTGGCAGTGCTGGGGATTGAACCCAGGGCCTTGTGCTTGCAAGGCAAGCACTCTACCAACTGAGCTATCTCCTCAGCTAAGTTTCAGATTTGAAGATGGAAAAAAAAACATTCCATGATAAACAAAAGTTAAAAGAATTCACAACTAGAAAATCTGCACTACAGAATTTCTCCACAAAATATTCCATGAAGATGAATTTTTTTTTAAAAAAATGAAAACCAGCAAAGGGATGAATTACATACACTAAAGGAAGAGTCAGCAAAGGGAGAAATTACATACACTAGAGGAATAGTCAATCGAACGAGAAACTAATTCAAATTAAAATCTAAAAATAAACCCAAATGAACAGGATTACAAATAATATCTCAATAATAACCCTGAATGTTAATGGTCTGAACTCATCAACCAAAAGACACAGAATGGCAGATTGGATTAAAAAACGAGACCCAACAATATGTTGTCTCTAAGAGACTCACCTCATAGACAAAGACATTCACAGACTTAAGATGAAAGAATGGGAAAAAAAACATCACTCACATGGATCACATAAACAAACAGGGGTTTCTATCCTCATATAAAATAAAGTGGACTTTAAGTTAGAGTTAACCAGAAGGGACAAAGAAGGCCATTTCATACTGCTTAACATAATATACATCAACAAGACACAACAATCATAAATATTTATGCTCCAAACAATGGCGCATCTATGTACATCAAACAAATCCTTCTGAATTATAAGAATCAAATAGATCACAGCACAATAATACTGGGTAACTTCAACATGCATCTCTCACCACTGGATAGATCCTCCAAACAAAAACTCAATATAGAAGCTATAGACCTAAAAAATACAATTAATAATTTAGAGTTAATGGACATCTATAGAATATTTCATCCATCAATGACTGAATATACTTTCTTCTTAGCAACACATGGATTCTTCTCTAATATAAACCATGTTATGTAAGCTATCACATCTGTTTGCATACTATTGTAATATTATTGTAATATTTTTTAGCATCTGTAGAGTTATTTTGATAGCTCTCTTTTCACGGATATTAATTATTGTGTTCTTACTTTTTTCTTGATTAGACTTGTTTGATTTTAATAAAATTTTAGCTGTATTGTTTCTTCTCTATTTCATATATTTCTGCTCCTACTTTTAGTTTTTCCTTCTTATTATCTAATTTGAAAATAATTTGATTGTTACTCTACCTTCTTTCTGATACGAGTACTCTAAGTTTTAAATGTTCATCTGAGCACTGTTTCATTGCAGAGTCCCTAATATTTTAAGCTTTTATTGTCCCTTAGTTCAAAGCACTTTTTATTTACTTTTTTTGTGCTTTCTTCCTTGACCTCTGAGATATTTAGAAGTATGCCATTTAATTTTGAAATAGTTGATATGTGGGGTTCTACATATCTTAAGGTGATTGATTTCTAAAGTAATAAATCATGCAGAAAACACAGTCTGCATGATTTCAAATTTTTTAAAAAAGTAATAAAAAATGGCAAAACAGACTTTGCAGTTGTGATTAAATCAATGATTTTGTGATACAGAGAGTAAATTGGATGGGTGGACCCAATAACAAGGACCAAAAAAAAAAAAAAAAAAATGTGACAAAGCAGAAGTTCAGAGATTTCAATGCTGAAAGGAAGCAATGAGCCAAGGGATTCAGGTATTATGTACAGAATCCACAAGATAAAGAGTAAATTTTTACCTTATAGTTCCCGAGGGAAACAGCATTGACAAAACTTTGGCTTTTTCCTAGTGAACCCCATTTGGTTTTCTGACTTCTAGGATTGTAAGATAGAAAATTTGTTTTTGTTACCTAAGTTTATTGTAATTTATTACAATAGCAATAGGCAAGTAATAACTCTCCAGAAAACACTTATCCCTTCACTCAATTACCAAGTAACTGCCTTTATTAAATTTTTCATAACTCAGATCCCAGTCTCCAAAACAACTCTGAGAAAAATTGCCTATGAGAAAGCTCAATGGTTGTCTTGGTAATTTTTATTTAAGAAAAGAGTTATTGCTCAAGCAATCTCACAAATCTGTTACTCTGAGAGAAAAAGATGGTGGATGGGAGCTAGCTCTGATTTCCTCATAACATAGAAAGGAGGCATCAAAGGAAGAGCAAAATTAAGAAAATATTATTGCAAGTTTATACCTGGATATGAGGAACTGAGGAGAACAATAGCAAAAAGTTTTTGTTTCTGATAATGTTGAGTAGTACAAGGCTTGTCTACGAAGTGATTATAGTAATTAGGGTTCAATGACATCTTAAAGTAGTGCTGATATTGAGATCAGCAGAGGTTGCACATTGACTAAAAATATCAATATCTGAATATTAGCCCAACCTAGGGCACTAACAGAAATATGCTCACAAAGTGGTCCCTCTCTTAATAGAAATGAGAACTATACCAGTAAGTGGGTAGACATACAAACATATGAAAAAGCCAGAGAACAAACATCCCATAATGCTTCAATAACTGGCTGCACTCATCGGAGTGGAAGAAATGTCAAGGAAGGAATTTAGAAAGTTCATAGTTAAAATGTTCTATAAGCTAAAAGAAGATGTAAGGAGTGAAATCAGAGAAAATACAGGAAGTAAAAGATCACTTCAATAAAGAGATAGAGATTCTGGAAAAGAACAAAATAGAAATCCTTAAAATAAAAGAATCAATAAACCAAATTAAAATTTCAATGGACAGCATCACCAACAGATTAGACCACTTTGAAGATAATTTTTTCAGTCCTTGAAGACAAAGTATATAATCTTGAAAATAAAGGTGTACATAAAGAAAAAAATGTTAAAGAAAAAAATGTTAAGAGACCATGAATAGAATATTCAAGATATCTGAGAAAACATTAAGAGGCTAAACTTAAGAATTATTTGGGGTAGATAAAGGCTCTGGAATACAGGCTAAAGGGAAATACAAGCTTTTCAATTAAATAATATCAGAATTTTTTCTAAACCTTAAAAATGAAATGGTGGGGGAAGTCACCTATGGCTTGTGTAGGAACGAAGCTTGGTTGAGCCATTAAACAGGAGGATCTGGGCTCCAGAACTGCCTGAGTCTTGTGGTTATCCTGCTTTGGTTAATCATTGAAGTTCCAATGCAAGCCCCAGATCTGGGAATGATCTGCTAGAGCCGAATGGATTGCTTAACTCCACCCCCATCCTGTTTTTCACAGAAGAATTTCCTACTGGTCCCCTTTGGATATGTACTGCTATAAATGAATGAAGTGTGGCTTCCTTCCTTGGTTAGAGCCAGACCCTCATGGATGGCTCAATCGGTCATGCCCCTGCTTCTAAGATCATTCTCTCTTCTGTCATTATTCCTGAAAAATAAATTTCATAGCTTTTTATTTTTCAGCCAGCCCATTCCTCCTATAGGAACCTTTTCCCTCGCCCACATGGGACCTGTGGTAACAGGATGGGAATTCAATACAATATGCATATAATACTCCAAATACACAAAATCTCACGAGATCTACTCCAAGACCCATAATAATGAAAATGCCTAATATACAGAATAAGGATAAGGTTTTAAAAGCTCCAAGAGAAAAATAACTGGTCACATTTAGAGGTAAAACTATCCATATTTCTTTATTATTTTATTTTATTTTATATATATATTTTTTTGTACCAGGAGTTGAATCCAGTGGCACTGAATCATTGAGCCACATCAGTAGCCCATTTTTATTCTTTATTTTGTGACAGGGTTTTGCTAAGTCACTGAGGGCTTTACTAAGTTGCTGAGGTTGACTTTTGAACTTGCAATCTTCCTGCTTCAGCCTCCTAAGCTGCTAGGATTTCAGTTGTGTACAACCATGCCCAGCCTAATCTAAATTTCAACTGATTTCTCAACCCAGACCCTAAAAGCCAGGAGGGCTTGGAGTAATATATACCAACCTCTCAAAGAAAAAGGCTGCCAAAAAAGAATACTATATCCACCAAAATTAAGCTTCAGAAGGGAAGATGAAATAAAAACCTTCTATGATAAACAGAAATTAAAGAATTCATAACCAGAAATTTTGCACTACCAACCATACTCTATGAAATATTTCATGAAGAAGAAATAAAAAATAAAAAATAAAACAAGCATAGAAAGGAATTACACTGGAAGAACAGTCAATTAGGGGAGAATCAAGTCCAGTTTAAACATTAGAAATGAATTGAAATGGCAGGAAATAAATATCATCTCTCAATAATAGCATTGAATATAAATTATCTAAATTTTGCAATCAAAAGACATAGGTTGGCTGATTTAATTAAAAAACAAGACCCAAAAATATGCTGTGAGTAAGAGAGTCACCTCGCAGGCAGATATTCGCAGACTGAAAGTGAAAGAATAGGAAAAAAAGTTTCCATTCACATGGGACTAATAAATGGGTAGGGGGGTTTCTATTCTCATATCAGATAAAGTGGATTTCAAGACAAAGTTAATCAGATGGGACAAAGAAAGACATTTTATACTGCTTAAAGGAATTACACATATCAACAAGACAAAACAATTATAGATATTTGTAACACAATAGAGCATCTACATACACCAAACAAACCCTTCTCAATTATAAGAATCAAATAGACCACAACACAATAATATTGGGTGACTTTAATACACCTCTCTCACCACTGGATAGATCCTCCAAACAAAAACTAAATAAAGAAGCTATAGAACTAAAAAATAAAATTAATAATTTAGACTTAACAGACATCTATAGAATATTTCATCCATCATTGACTGAATTCACTTTCTTCTCAACAGCACATGGAATATTTTCTAAACTAGACCATATTTTAGGTCACAAAGCAAATCTTAGCAAATACAAAAAAAAATTAGTTAATACCTATTCTTTAAAATCATAATGGAATGAAAGTAAAAATCAATGATCAGAAACAAAAACCACTCTAACACCTGGGGTTTAAATAATACACCTTTGAATGCTGAATGGAAAGCAGAAGAAATCAGGGGAGAAGTAAAACAAGGAAACTATGCCTTGTAATCTGCATGAATGGTTCTGGTACGTGTGTGTACAGTGCCTCAGAGCAGTGCATTTTGACACCCCATAGAGAAGACCCTATAGAAAGCAGTCACATGCCACTCTTTGACAATCACTAACACGGGTATTGTCCTTTCACGATTTCCCTTGTATAAAAGGTGCTTAGATAAAACATGAACAAAAGACTAAAAATCTGCAATGTTGATTCCTACTAGCTTTCTGTGACTATAATGTGCTAATACAAACATTTTAAAAACTCCAAAATGTTCTCATTCCTTTCTCTTTATTTTAAAAATCATTTCTTTAATCTCCTTTGAGAGAATGTTTCTTTTCTGATCCAAATTTATCCATAACCTTTATAAGGTTAAAATAAAGTGGAAGAAAAAAGTGTGACTAACTTCTTTGCTCTTGAAGTACCCTCTCACTAAACTGCATTTATTAAGTTTTACTTCTTCATTTTTCCTGCTCAATTCCTTCGGAATATTTTCATCCTACCTGAAAAGAGGAAAGAGAGGGTCTCTGGTGTTTCTTGGGGTTTTTAATTTTCTCATGTAGGAGACTTGAATGAAATTATTTTCATTTCAGTTTGTAAAATCTTTAAAGTACAATGAAATAAAGGAAGGGAAGGGACAAAACAAAACAAAACAAAACCAATAAAACCCTCCTCTTTCACAAAACAAAACAGAAAACACAACCAAGGTAGACAAGGGAGCCCAAATCTTATATAAAAACCCTGCTGATATTGTCACATAAGATTGATCATATGTCATTACAGTCTGGCCACAGCCTGCTTGGATTTGCCCTCCAATGACCACCTCTAGAGACCATACCAGGAGACACAAGTGAGGGTCCCATTCACTTGTGTCTGAGATTCTTGGCAGAGATTTTCAAGCCAAATTCCGGCTGTTTCCTCTACAGAAAGTCTGATGACTGATCTTTCTTTCTGTTGAGCTGATTTTTTGGAAGATTCAGGAATGTTGTCCTCCATGTCTTAAGAGTGCAAAATTCATTTATCATATATGAAGGTTTTATGTTATAATTTATCATTATTAATCTAAAAGAGAAAACATCTGAAATGTTATTTCTGTGTATATATGTATGACAAAGGGAAATAGCTTTATTAACATGAGACTATGAATCAATCATTTTTGGCTCTGATGATTTTTAAAGCATTTTGTAACATACATGAAACAAAGAAGTTCAGAAAATGCACAATTTGATTTCCAAAGGGTTTACATAAAGAGGTTTGACTAAATAATTAAATTGAATGTGTACTTTATAAAGAGATCTAAAATTGTGATAAGAATGTAATCTAGAATCTGATCTCCTGAACAAATTACTCAAGTTCCATATATGTAATTCTCATCTTGAGAAAATCACCAGCTGACCTATAAATCATACTCCATACAGTGGATAGCACAAATATTGTCTGTGGTCTTTCATGCTGTCCCCATTCTCATGACCATCATGTGTTGCTGTCCAGCGGGACATAAAGACACGTACACCTCAGATTGTCATGAAGCAGCTTCTTCTTTATTCGGATCCCAACAACAACAACAACCCCCCGCAAAAAAGCAGTCTCACCCTCAATATATAAGCAGTCTCATGCATAAGCAATTTCAATCAGATATATCCACTCAATCCTGTTAAAGGTCAAGCAATCACGAGCTCAAGCATACATGTAGCCAATTGTAATAGCTTCCTGTTTTTCTCCGGGCATACCAAGCACGCCCTTTGGCTCCCTGCCAGCCCACAATCATGTGCAGGGTACCAAGTGCAAAGCAGGCTCATACAAGTGGAGGGAGCCTAAACCCCAACCCCTTTTAAAAACAGGGGCTTGAAGAACTTACATATGGTACTTTCCTAGTCAGAACTTACATGCCACAAAGCATAAAAGAATTCTTTAAAGATTTCAAGCAAATACACAAATTAAAGACACAAGTAAATATGCATTTATGAGATCAAAGTTTTGACTAAAAGATGTATGTACAGATGTTAAGGTGCATCAGAAAAGTTCACAGGGGGAGGGGGCGGGGGCAAGATGTGTGCTTAACTTTGCAGAAGGAGTCCTCATTGACCATCCACTGAGACAGGTCGGGGATGCCTCTGGGTAAAGGGAGGAGAGACGCAAAGGAGAGGGAGAGGGGAAGGCTGATGGCCGCTCAGAGATCAGCACTGTGCAGCATGGTGCTGGATTTCCACACATCCTGCCTCCTGTTCCTTCACTCCATCCAGACCAAGTGGGTAAGAACTTAGTGTTCTAAGTAGGAAATATGAGAGGGAAAATGCCCTTGTAAGAAGCTCTGTTAACTGAAGCACTGAGTTTCTGTTGCAGAGAGGTGAGAAAGGAGAGCAGTTGACCGATAAAGATGGTAAGAGAATAAAGGTAAGTGAGACACAAACTCGTTTGCTTTCTGGTTGTTGTTAAAGGCACCTGTGGCTGGACAGGCTGAAAGGGAAGAACTTGGATACCTCTGACCTTTCTGATTTGAACCTGTACAGTTGATATTTACAATCAATCATTTGGTTCATAATGTCAGGAAGGGGAAATAAATTGAAGTGAATGTTTTTAAGTGAATGCGATTGTAAAATAAGCCGACTTGCAGTTCATGTCAAATTTTAAGTTTTTTTTTTTAGTATTTGTTAATTTCTTTAGCTGTAATTGATAACTGGCTTATGCTTACATATTTCTCCTAGTATTTTAAAAATTGCTTGAAGTTTTAGAAGAAAGCAGTCATGTTCAATAAGTTGATGATAACTGCAATGTTGGTTTCCACTGAAGACAGGAGTAAATCTTTCTCCAAGTTTGCATAAAGGAACTGAGAACATTTTTTAAATTAAATTAGTTAACTGTACCATAGCATCCACTGTATTCAAGTAAGAGTTCAGTCTTATTCTTTGTTGATGTTTTCTTCATCCCTTAGCGCCCACAAAACACAAAATAAGTTATTCTAGGTCAGAAGGAGGGATGATTTTTCCTTCTTTCTTGATTAGACAGGTCATGGTTTGAAGAGCCAGAGATTTGACACATCTAGTTCAAAGAAAATACCATGTCACACCACTTTATACTTTGTTTCTGGGTTCATGTTTATACCGTATAGCAGAAATTTCCCTGATAAGCAAGACAATTTGGCTACCATATTGAAGACATTTCCAATGTCACATTTTGAAAGAGTTGTTGCTTCACATACATTTTGTTAGCTTTATTTTCTTTCACTATTTTTTGTCTTTTTTTTTCCAATAAGTATTTATGGGAATAAAGTTTAATAAAGAAAGTTTAATAAAGTTTAATAAAGAAAGAATAAAGTTTAAGAAAGAAATATAAGATGCATACTGTACAATGGAAATAGAAGATACAAAGTATTTAGTGACATACAAAATGACTATAAAATGACAAAAGATTAGATTAAAAAGAATAACTTTTAAAAATATTAGAGTTTTGGTTTGGATATGAGGTGTCCCCCAAATTATCTGAGAGTATGGGACTATTGAGAGATTAAATAATTAGTTTATAAAAGCTGTAACCTACTCAGTCCATCCTTGTTTAAATCGAATGCATGGTAACTGTGGGTAGTGGATTGTGGCTGGAGGAGGTGGGTCATTGGGAGTGTGCCCTGGAAGGCTTCATCTTTCTTTTGGCCCCTACCCCTTTCTCTCTGTCTCCTGGCTGCATGAAGAGAACAACACTCCTCTACCACTCCCTTCTACCACGGTGTTTTGCCTCACCTTGGCCTAGAGCAATGGAGTCAGCTGACCATAGACTAAAACCATGAACTTCTCCTCCAAACCGTTATTGTTGGTCACAGTGAGAAAGAGCTAACACATTTAGTTATGTAGCATTCTTTAATAGACATTTGTAAGAAGGAATTTAACCATAGCCTTGCTTTCCAAGTCTCCTAAATTTATATTTTTAAATGTGTGATCTATTTGAGACAGATGATTAATCCAATTTTTCTAGCCATACCCAAGGTAGTATTAATTATTAAACCCTGAGTACACCTACAGGCTGAAATTTAGCCTCCAAATTTGTTGATAGTTTCGAGGCCACTCGAGTATTTATACATTTGTCTGATTTTTGGTATTGTTGTAGGAAGAATTATCTTAATTTTTCAGTGACTTTCTTCTACTTATTGTGAGCAGTGGTTCTTTACCACTTACTTTTTAAATATTAATCTTTCAATCCATTTTCTTTCATTTTGAAATTTATTCATTAAATTTAATTCTTGTGCCTTCTAAAAGTCTCTTCTTTCTCTTCTTGTGGCTTCAATGGAGTGTGTTGAGCTTCAATGGGGAAATAATCAGAGATGTGATTCATAAAAGTCAACATACTTAATTGGGGCTCATTAAAATGAATAACTTTGTTCTTTCAAAGAAACCGTGATGAAGAAAAAACTTGTAGAACAAGAGAAATATTTGCAAGCAATGTATCTGTAAAAGACTTTCAGAAAACTAACAAATTCTTATAACTTGTCAACATAAAAATATAATAAATATAGGGAAAAGATTTATACACACATGTGAAGAAGATATATGAATGACATATAGGAGCATAGAATGGTTCCCATCATTAAGCAATGCAAATTTGAAGACATACCACTAATTATCAAGTTATGCAAGTTATAACAAAAAAAGGCAAAACTGACTTTTGGTGAGGATGTGAAGAAACAAAGTGTTACACATTGCTTGGGGAAAGGGACAATGTTGTTGTGTGATAGTTTTTATAAACTCTCAGTATATGTCCATATGGCTTAGGAGAAATAAGAACAGGACCACACAAGGATATCTACTTGATAATCAAGCAGTCATTATATGTAATAGTCACAATCTGGAAAAACTGCATTTTTATTAAGCAATGAATTGATAACCAAAATATGATAAATCTATGGAATGGAATAATAGATATTATTTAAAATATATTTTAAAAATTATTTTTGTTTTAATTGTAAGGCAGTTGATAACCAATTGATTTTTTTTTAGAAAAATAGAGTTAAAAAATGCAAAGGGTTCATGCCCAGAAAGAGGCCATATATAAATTCTTAAACATGTCTAAATCCTTTTTAAAAGACTAAAATCATACTGATTAAATATATTAGCAATAATGAAATTAAATTTAAAGTAGCAGTATGATATTTTGAGATCATAAAATACATAGATTAAAAAATTCTGAATGATTCATAAGTAAACAATAAACATAAGAGAAACTAATGAATATTCCAAACTATAGGGAAATGAAAAACTCAACAGAAAAATGGTTATTCTTTCAAATTTCTGGAAAAGTAGTAAACCAACTTTAAAAAGGTATGTGAATGCAAGTTTTCAATATCACGAATACAAGAGGAATTACTGTAGATTCTATACATACTTAAGGTTATCAAGAAAATATTATAAACAATCATTTGGCAGACTGATGATAACTTAGGTATGAAAAGTAAATTTCTTTCAAAATACTATGAAAAAGTGACCAGCAATGTATGAGTGTGCCTTTTCCCCCACATCCTTGCCTATTGTTGCTTCTATTCTCGATAAAAGCCATTCTAATTGGAGAGAAATGAAATCTTAGGGTAGTTTTGATTTGAATTTCTCTAACTGCTAGAGTTGTTAAACATTTTTTCATATATTTGTTGATCAATTTTTAAGTTTTTTGAGTTCTTTATAATTCTGGAGATTAGTGCTTTATCTGAAGTGTGTGTGGTAAAGATTTTCTCCCATTCTCTAGGCTCTCTCTTCACATTATTGTTTCCTTTGCTGAGAAAAAGCTTTTTAGTTTGAATCCATCCCATTTATTGATTCCTGCTTTTATTTCTTGTGCTTTAGGAGTCTTGTTAAGGAAGTCTGGTCCTAAGTCTATATGATGAAGATTTGGGCCTACTCTTTCTTGCAGGGTCTCTGGTCTAATACCTGGGTCTATATGATCTAATATCGAGTTGTATTTTGGGCAGGGTGAGAGATAGGGATTTAATTTCGTCTTGCTGCATACAGATTTCCAGTTTTCCCAGAACCATTTATCGAAGAGGCTTTTTTCTCCATTGTATGTTTTTGGCACCTTTGTCTAGTATGAGAAAACTGTATTTATGCAGGTTTGTCTCTGTGTCTTCTATTCTGTACCATTGGCCTAACTGCCTATTTTGGTGTCAATACCATGCCTTTTTTGTTACTATAGCTCTGATACCTCCTGCTTCACTCTTCCTTCTAAGGACTGCTTTGTCTATACTGGGTCTTTTATTTTTCCAAGCGAATTACATGATTGATTTCTCTATTTCTATGAGGAATGTCATTGGGATTTTAATTGGAATTGCATTGAATCTGTATAGTGTTTTTGGTAGTATGGCCATTTTGACAATATTGATTCTGACTATCCAAGAATATGGGAGATCTTTTCATCTTCTAAGGTTTTCTTCAATTTTTTTCTTTAGTATTTTGTAGTGTTCCTTGTAGAAGTCTTTCACCTCTTTTGTTAGATTGATTCCCAAGTATTTTTTTTTTTTGAGGCTATTGTGAATGGGTAGTTTTCCTAATTTCTTTTCAGAGGATTCATCACTTAGAATAGAAATGCATTTGATTTATGAGTGTTGATTTTATATGGGTGTTGAGTTATAGAAATTTTCTGGTGGAATTTTTTGGATCTTCTAAATATTGAATCATGTTGTTGGCAAATGGTGTAGATTGAGTTCTTCTTTTCCTATTCATATCCCTTTCATTTCTTTGGTCTAATTGTTATGGCTAGAGTTTCAAGGACTATGTTGAACAGAAGTGGTGAAAGAGGATATCCCTGTCTTGTTCCAGTTTTTAGATGAAATGCTTTCAATTTTTCTCCATTTAGAATGATGTTGGCCTCAGGCTTAGCATAGATAACCTTTACAATGTTGGGGTATGTTCCTATTATCTCTGTGTTTTCTAGTATTTTGAGCATGAAGGGGTGCTTTCTCTGCATATATTGAAATGGTCATATGATTCTTTCTTATAAGTCTATTGATGTGATGAATTACATTTATTGATTTCTGGATGTTGAACCAATCTTGCATTCCAGGGATGAACCCCACTTGATCATGGTGCACTGTCTTTTTAAATATGTTTTTGTATGTAATTTGTCAGAATTTTGTGAAGAATTTTTGCATCAATGTTCATCAGGGATATTGTTCTGAAGTTTTCTTTCCTTGATGTGTCTTTTGTTTTGTTTTGTTTTGTTTTGATATCAGGGTGTACTGGCTTCATAGAATAAGTTTGGAAGGGTGCCCTCCTTTTCTATTTCATGGAATACTTTTAGGAGTATTGGTATTAGTTTTTCTTTGAAGGTCTTGTAGAACTCAACTGAGAATCCATAGGTCCCAGGATTTTCTTGGTTGGTAGGCTTTTGCTAAGAGAAATATTCATTGCATTGAGCTCATTCAATAAATAAATAAAAAGTCAACAAATAATGACCTAACATTGCATCTCAAAGCCCTAGAAAAAGAAGAACAGATCAATACCAACAATAGTAGGAGACAGGAAATAATTAAAATCAGAGCTGAAAACAATGAAATTGAAACAAAAGAAACAAATGAAAAATGTCAGACAAAAAATAAATTTGGTTCTTTGAAAAATAAACAAAATTGATAAACCACTAGCCATAGTAACAAAGAGGAGAGAGAAAACTCAAATTACTAAAACTGGGGATGAAAAACTAAATATCACTTCAGACATTATTGGAATACAAAATATTATTAGAAGCTATTTTGAAAAAACTTATACTCCAACAAATAGAAAATCTCGAAGACATTGACAAATTTCTAGAGACATATGATCCACCCAAACTGAATCAGGAGGGCATACTCAATTTACACAGATCAGTTTCAAGCAATCAAGTAGAAGATGCCATTAAAAGCCTTCCAACTGAGGACATTTTCTAACAACAGACTTGCCATCTAAGGAGTGTTAAATAAGGTTCTCAGGAATAAAAAAAAAAAAAAAAAAAAAAAGAAAGAAAGAAAAATCTTAAACCTACTTTAAAAGAAGAATATCAAAGAAAGAATAATTGAAAGTAAAATAGATTCTTGTATTTTTCTTTTTCTGAAGAAGTTAGTGTGAAACAATAACAGTATGTCGGGTGATAAAAGAATATGGAAAAGTAAGGCAGTGAAAGTGATATTAGAAGAGACAGAAGAGGGAAGATTGAAAACTGCTAAAAGGCACCTACCCAACATGAAAATACAGTACTATGTGAAAGTATACTTACATCATTAAACAATATGTATTGAAAAACTGTATGACTGCTAAAATTAAAAAATATCAAAGTGTAACTAACTGATAAACCAAATACAACAGAATTATAAAATGTTCTCCAACAAACCAGATAAAGTAGAAAAGAGGTAGAAAAAGTAAGAAAGAACAAAATAATGTGCCTTAGTTAATGTTTAATAAATTAGGCCATGCAAAATATTAACAATAACCGATGACAAGATAGAATAATTACAACGATATACTATAATAAAAGTGATGTGAACAGTCTTTCCCTTCTTCCTTCCATCTCTTTCTCAAAATGTTTTCTTAAATTCTTATTATTTTGATAGGTTTCATTGAAAATAAGTTCTGAAATATTATGACAGTTATTCTAATAACCAAATGACTGCTGAGCTCCTAACTTGCAGGTTGGTTATACAGCATGAATACTCTGAACAACATGAAACATGAAAAAATCATGTCTCAGGAGGGACAGAGCAGGGTCATGAGAGAGCTCCCCCTGCTGTTTAGAACAAAGAGCAATTTAACACTCATGATATTTTCTGAATTTTTCCATTTAATGATTTCAAACTGGTTGACCATAGGTAACTAAACACACAGAAAGTTGGATTGCCCATAGAGAGAGTAACCATTCTAAATATATGTAGTGTTACATTAAACTAAAACTATCTCTGTACTTTGAATCCCTATGTAGCAAACAACAGTCTAAGTTAATATATAAACAATCTCCAACCTAATTCAAGAATATGTTCTTGTAACAAATACCTGAGTAGCAGTCAATCACAGAAGCCAAGATCCAACCAACCTCAAGTTGCCAAGTGGTCAAAATATATCCATACAAGGCATATACCACCTCACCCCTCATCACACTGTGAGCTGGGGGAACTCGACCCCATATATGAGTTTTTCATTGCTCAAATAAACTTTGCTGTATTTAATGTGTCTAAAGATTTTCTATTAACAGTGGTAATAATGTGGAGACTTAAAACGATGACTGCTACCAAGGTGAAAACTTGTGATATTGACATAAACAGCTCTGAAAAAATTCCCCAAGGTTTCCAGTCCCCCTCTAGTTTCCACCAGGAGGTAGAAACTAATAGGAGGGAGGTCAAAGAAGAAACGTTATTTGTACTGTTCCTGTCTCCATATGACTAAGGAATGTAAAAAGGGCAGGAAGGTTTGGGTTGTGAGACAGCAAATTTAAAATATGCACATATGCACAAATATACAAACACATGCACATATACTTATGAACTGTGCTTTTGCTAAGTAAACCCAAAGAGATTAATTCAATGAAAGGCAAAGCACTAAAATGTCTTAAAATATTGAAAAATAGTAATGTGCTGGGAATTACCTTTATTCATAGACTAATATTTATGATCTTGAAATATAATGGATCTCTCGTATTTTCTGTCAGTGGTCTCTGATAAACCACATATTTCCACTCCTAGATTACTAAAAATTAATACATACAAGCTTTCATTAGGATTGACTTTATTTTCTGAAATTGTAAGTTTTTGCTGTTAATTCTGAGGTATAGTATCAACGTTTTGCTTTTCTTTCACACTTAAAGTCTGTTCTTTTTTATTTTCTTTCATACTTGGAGTTGGCTGTTTTTTCACAGTCGAAGTTTGAAAACTTTTCTTTTCTTTCTTAGTTGAAGTTTGGAAACTTTTCTTTTGTTTCTTACTTGAAGTTGGAAAACTTCGCTTTTCTTTCTTACTTGGAGTTGTAAAACTTTTCTTTTCTTTCTTACTTGGAGTTGGAAAACTTTTCTTTTCTTTCTTACTTGGAGTTTCAAGACTTTCTTTTTCTTTCTCAATCAAAATTTGAACACTTTGCATTGGTTTCTGGGGTGAAATTTCAACATTTTCCTCTTCCATGGGTGAAGTTTTAATTATTGGCTCTTCTGCTTTATTTGATTCCTTAGTTTTTTTCCAGATTAAAAAACAGCAAAGACAGCAAATGCAAAACAAAACTGTAAGAAGAATATATATCAGTATTAACAGGTAAATCCACCATGGTGGCTTCCTCCTTCTCTGAGGGGGAGGGCCACTGTCAATGCTGCCTCCATGGCCTTCCTTCAGGCAGTTGGGTGGGGCCCAGTCATAGTCACAATGGCAGTGATGTTTATTATTGCAGACCCCTCTCATACTGCAGCTGTTAGGCAAACAAGCATCTTCCCAAAGAGGCATAGGGGCACACTTCTTGTGGAGACACATGTATTCTGTACCACACACTGTACCATCTTTCACATTACCGATATCAGTTATGGTCATGCCAAAATGATAGTCTGTTCCCCAGCAGGTGACCCCATTGATTTGAGTCCAATGCACAGTAGTGTGCTCTTCCAGTAAAGGAATTGCTATCACATTCTCACACTGAACTCGCCCACACAAGACATCTGAGATATCGCATGGTACATATCTAGTGTCTTCCATACCACAGTGACCAAAACGGTCACCTCGGATGTTAATTTCCTTGTAACAAATCTGATTTGCATTCTTGGCTTCCTTGCCAAAAATTTTCTTACACTGCTCATCATGGCTGTTGCATCTCTTTTCATAGCAGAAGCTATCGTTCAGGCAAGGGATCCCGTCCTCCACATACACGTCATCTGGACACTTAGGTGAAGTGCCATTGCACCACTCTGGCAGATCACACTCATTTTCCTGTGCTCTACACACTGTGCCTGACAGCCTGAACTTGCAGTCTTTGCAACAAAGCCCTGAAGCACAGTCAGCCCCAGGTGTCAGAGTGCAGTTTTGCAAACAACATGAATCATTTGTACATGATTTCATGGAGCCACAGTCACACTGTTCTTCCTCTTCAACCACACCATTCCCACAGCGCTTAAATGTGATGATGTGCTCTGGATTTGGTGCTTCGTGCAGACAAGTACTATTGCTAATGATGTTAAAAAAGGCAGCATAACTGCAGTTGCTGAATACCTCTGCAGGAAAAACGTCTTTATTCATGATGCATATGCTTTTCCCACACACGCAAGTACTATCATCATCTCGCATCCACAAATTGTGGCCAAGCTCATGTGCCACAGCCGATGCAAATGGAAGCAGTTGGTCACTTAAAATACACTCTAATCCACAATTTCTATTTATGTCACATATTCCTTTATAATACGATGTAAAAGGCTTTGTATTACAATAATCTTGTTTTATGACAATATGTGCAGCATCATGACTTACGCGAGAATTAAAGCTGTTTTTTTTCCAATTGCAAAATTCACGCATCATTGAACGTGTGCTGCTTGCTATATAGGGGTTTCCTTCATTCCAAATCTCAAGCCCAGTGAGAATCACATCAAGACCCATTATGTTATAAAAGACATCTACTAAATCGATAGCCATGAGTACCTCCAACTCCACTTTTGAGATATTACTTCCCCGAAAAATGAATTGTTCATGTTCTATCACAATTGCCAATTCCAGAAACCACTGGTGGAGCCATATACCCTCTAGGGAACTTTGCATTAGAGTGGTAGCAACACTCTTTTGAAACTTCAATTGCCATGCTATTTCTTCTTCTGTTAATCCACATCTGGGTAGGGATTGCGTCTCCTGGCTGTCAAACTTATATACCAAATGTTCAAATGTAGCAGAAAGTGTTTTGGGCTTGATCTCATAAGCAATGCCATTTATCTGTAGCATTCCTTGAAAGCCTCCAAAACAGGTACTAAGGGCAACCAGGGATTCTGGGTCCCCTTCCACATAGCCATGATAGTAGCAATCATTTTGGACAAAAGGCATGTCCTCAACCAGAGCACCCTGGTCAGTGTAGGTGAACACAGAGAAATCTCTGGACACCAAAACCTTCTTGGTCTTCATATGGACAATGTGTCTCTGGCCCCCAAAGTGCAGGCTGTAGGAGAGCCAGTCTGGAGTGCTTATGTGTCTGCCGGGGCCAGTTACTCTCAAGGGTATCACCACTTCTGGGGGATTGTGGTATTGAGAGTGCCCAATCAGGGGCCAACAAGAAAGGAACAGAGACACCAATGGCCAGAACAGGAGGAGAGTGTTCTTCACATGCACCAAGGTCTCACCTACAGTCATTATGAAGAGGGGCTGAGAGCAAAGAAGGGAGAGCAGGAATCTCCACCCTTTGAGCTGGTTGCACGTAGCACTGATATTTAATGGTCTTTTTCTGGCAGAGTCAATCCATCAGAACAGCAACTAAAAGTAAGAACAAAAAGAAGTGCAGAGATGGGGTTTTTGTCTGAGCAGGCCAGGATGAAGGAGAAAGAATAGGTATGGATTAAAATGGAAGAGTGTTTGGTGCCAGATAGTGCATTGAATTTGCTCTTGAGTGTCTTAGGCAGATTCAGCCTCTGATGTACAAAAGAACAGCAATTGGCCACTGATGGTTGATTACTGAATCTTGGTGAAGGTCACATGGATTCATTACACATGTATGTTTATATGTGAACCTTTCCTCCATAAATTTTTAAATCAGAAGTGTGTTTATTGAAAGGAAAACATATCTTCTTTTGATGAGAGAATCTTGATTGACACATAAGAACTTGAAAAAAAATCATTCCTCCTTTATTTGTATTTCATAGGATCAATTAATCACATTAATCATGAGAAATACAATCTATAAAAGTGCTCACATATTATTAATTTTTCTCATGGTCCTTAATATGTAAAGGATTATGTTCATGCCACAAATCAGTACTTGTCCTATCTTCATTGAAACCTGTTAAACCACAAAGTATCTAAACATCACCTCTACTCTAAAAGTACTAGTATCTACTGTAAAGAAAACTATAGTCCAATAAGCAAAACAAGAAAGTAAAATTAGAGGAGGGATTACCTTGGGTTGATGACAGTCACAGATGTTTATATTTGATTCTGCTCTTAGGAAATAAAACATTTTTCAAAATCTCTGCACAGATTAAATGGGAAGGAAATCAAACGTGCTGGAAAAGCAACAACGGCAAAGGGATGAATGCTGAAGGCAAAACCAAGTGAATAAAAGGAGATCAGTGAACGCCAAGAGGAGGCAAGAAAGTGTGGTAATGTAACAGTGTTTTTCAGAACAAAGGGCTCAATCTTCTGGCATTTTTAGGATTAGAGGCCAACTAACTCCCCAAATCAACACTCAAATATATTTATTTCATAAATTAAATAAGTATATAGATAGATATCAATATAAATACAAATACTAGAAAGCTTAGTAATAACGTGAAAATGAGAAATCTGCTACTAGCACAGAGTTGATGGGCAACTTTGACTTCTTGCTTTGTACCTTGGATAAGATATTAATAAAACATAGTATGTAGACACTGGACTGCCTGCTGGGGAAAACATAAGTGAATGATGTAGACCTAAGTAAGTTAATGGTCTGGATCATACATTTAGGCACAGTGTTTGAGGTGCATTTTATGAATTTGTAAAACTGCAGTCAATATTTTGCATAAAATAGTTATTTGGATAGTGAAAATATCCAGTCTTTATCAGATCATTGAAGTAATGAGATTAAGAATTGCTAGTTTAGGCCAGGTGTGGTGGTGCATGCCTGTAGTCCCAGAAGCTCAGGAGGCTGAGGCAGGAGGATGGCAAGTTCAAGGCCAACCTCAACAACTTAGTGAGGCCCTAAGCAACTTAGTGAGACCCTGATTTAAAATAAAAAACAAGAAGGGATTGTGATGTAGCTCAGTGGTAAAGCACTTCTGGGTTAAATCCCCAGTCCCCTCAACCATCTTTAAAAAAAAAAAAAAAAAAGAATTGCTGGCTTAGTAGAAAAAAAAAAAAATTCCTCTAGGAGAATAAGATCTGCTACAAGCAGTTTAAAACACATGAATGAAATATCACATCCCAGAGTAGGTAACAGAAAATGAAAGTTGCCAGATTCAGTACCTACCATCTCCTAGACCCAGGACCCATTTCTTTCTCTCTCTCTCTCTCTTTTTTTTTCTAATCTGAATTCTAAGTTCTTTGACTTATTCCATTGAGAATCATTTTGATGTCACTTTTGGAATCTTCCTTTCATGAAATACAGCCACGACCTCTTCTCTATTCACATTTCTTTATGAAGAGAGCCTTCTCACTACATAATGTTATGAAAATTTTATCTCATCCAAGCAGAGGAGAAGCTTTCCACTCTCAGAATTGCCATATGCCATACATGCTAGATGTTAAGTTTAATTTACTTTGATCTCTAAATCCACTTCCAAACCACTAAACTATCAGCCCTTTCATTCTTATTCATAAACCAATCTCCAAAATACTCTTATACAAACTACAAAAAAATCAGACAGCTGATTTACCACTTTCTTCTCTGCCAAGAACTTTACCCATGTCCTCTTCATGTTTGCTAAGTATCTGGGCAACCCACACACCACTTAGTATTGTCCTTTCTTTTCACCTTTTTTTCATCTCTTCAGCCACATTTTGCCATCAGCCTCTAATGATATGAATCAGCACCTTTGAGCACTCCTAAGCTTACATCTTAAAAATTTAACAATTTTATTCCTAATTAAAACTTACCCATTGAATTTATGGAAGATTCATCTTTTCTTTCCATGTTTCCCTGCTGTTCAAGATCCCATTATGGTATCTGTCATCCCTACAGCCTTGCTCCAGTTTCCATCAGTTCAACCACATTTGGCCAAAATCCTCAACTCAATCTAGATTAATGTTTTCACCTGATTTTGTCCCTCCTACAACATGCTACCAACACAACAGGAAAAATAAATCACAGTTTACTTAGGGAAATTTTTATAGGGGGAAAACATAAAATGAGGATAAGATACCCTCATACTTCAGTCTCAAGGATGAAATAATAAATAGATGTTTATTTCAGCCACTCCAATTCTTTTAATAATCTCTTGCTCATCATCCGCCCTAATTTTTACCTTTCTGATTTTTAAAATTTCTTCACCAATACATAGGAGCCTAAATCAAAAGTGAGCATTGTCTTCACTTTCACAAGATTTTATTACTATGGAATTCTAATGCTATAGTGAGTTGGCAAGCCAAGAATTCGTCATTCAATGTATGGTTAATTAAAAATCAGATATTTTAATTAGTCTTTGCTTTGTGTTTGCAGATATGTGGCAGGGGACTCATTTCATCATCATTAAAGCCACAGAATGCCCAGGTGGCTTGGGTAAAATAATCAAGTAACATAAGGGAGGTTTACTTCACACAATTCCAAGCCCCCACAAAAGAAAGCAAAATCCCCAGAAGTAATCCCTGGTAACAACACCTCTAGATTGTGAATAAAATTCTAATTTTCTGATTTGCTCTCCAGTTTTCTCTTGCTAATATATTTGTAATTATGAAGGAGAGTGGATTTTTGTTGTGATGGAAAAAATCATCTATTAACAATCTGATGCTCCTGAAAATGAACTTAGATAATTTACATATATTAGAAGCGAGTAATAGGGAGTTAGCCAACTCGTAAACTATTTGAGCCAGACTGTCTTTGCACTTATAACATTATTTTATACTTTGGACCCAGATACCATACCTCTTGAAAGAATGTAACATTTTCATTAATTTTGTATAAGAGTACATTAATAGTTCAGAGACTTCAAAGTAAATGACCATGCATCATCTTTGATAAATGTCGTTTATTTTTCTCCACATTTTTATTCCATTCATTAAACTCTATATCCCAATTATAACATCCCTTATTGCTCTAATTTTCAGCTTAATTCCATGTTTTTCAATCTGTGGGTAACAACATAAAAATATAAAAATTTAGTGGCACTGTATTATAAAATGAGTATAATAAGACACTATAAAGGACAGAGATCTTCCTAAAGATCTGAATTTTGAAAAGAATCACAGAGCTTTGTGTGTGTGTGTGTGTGTGTGTGTGTATGAGCGTGTATGTGTGCATGGGTATGTGTGTTATTTCATGCATAAAAACTGGCACCTTTCTCCTGTAGAAGCAAACACTTGAATGACTTATCAAGAGATGAATTTTTGGATCCTATGATCCTATTTGTTACAGCCTTCTTCAAGGGTCATTTGTAGCACTCATCGTATAGACAAATATTTTTATTTGAGACTTTACATGACAAGGAGAAATAAAAATTTCCTCTTTCGATTGTCTCACATTTAATTGCTAGAATTTAATTGCTAAAACTTGTTTTAGGCATTTAAAAACAAGTGTCTCAGTGCTATAGAATACCTCAAATGGCTACATTTCCTTCCCACTCTTTTCCCACATTCTCTGCTAAGCTTTTGGACATGAATGAATCTGATTCCCTTGACCCATTCAAAGTGCACCAGCAATTCATTATATATTACTAATTTGATTTTCTTACCCTTATATTGTCCTTCCATATAACATAGTCATTTTATGTCTGTACTTTTGCTCATACTTTTACCCTGGTCCAAGGGTATTTCTTCCACATCAAACTATATTATAAAACATTTGAAATACATCAAACTACATGGATCTTCAAAGCCATCTACAACATTTTGCATGGAAAACAGACATCTACATCTTCCTTTATAAGGTCACTGAATAACATGGTGACATTTCATTTCTGTGCATAAGTATGCATAATAAGAAAAGGCAAAAATCATAAGTTATAAGAAAAGGGAGAGGAATAACGTAATAATTTATGAAAGAATTTCATAGGTAAATTGGTGAGCTAGCAGCCTATAAGATGTTGATATAGAACAACAACAGCATTAAACAGTTGATTCTGGTAAACCACAGTAAAAACTTAACCATTTATTATACTTGAGCATTTGTCATGGGGATTGTGAGCCAGAAATCATAAATAATGCCAAAGTAAAATCAAGCAGTTCTATTTGGGTGCAGAATAGGTTTGCAAACTGAAATACAGAAATACTGTCTAGAAACTGAAAGAGCGTTTCAATAAGGTGAATCAGGATTAAGATTTTTATATCAAAAAGGGAAAGAAAGCATGTGTAACTCATATTCTGTACAGCACAACATTCTTGGAAAATGAACAAGGATTGAGGAAGCCTGGTGATAAGAAAGGGAATCAAGTAATGGTGACCAAAGTAATGTCCACATTAGCATCAGCCTGGCCAGCTTAGAATCGTTCCAGATCAAGAGAATATTGAAAAGTATAAAAACTGTCTTTTGCAAAGTAAGCAGTTAATGTATTTTAGCTGCTATTATCACCAAACACTTTTAAATCTCACTGGGAAGATATTGAACTTGTTGAACTTACTAAGATACTAAGATGCTGCAAAGTCAGAATGCACCAGATTTTAGCAGGGACTCTGCCTCTATGCAGTGTTTTCTGGTATTTCAAACTGCTCCTTGTTATCAAAGCTAAAGCTCAGTAAAAAGGTACATGGGTAGATGCTCATTATTTGAGCATCTGGTGAGTCCCCAGATGGCTGACTGGAAGTGAAGTTCAGACCACATAGGTCCATAACTTAAGGAATGATTCCTTTTAAATGCTCTTGACTTTCCCTCTAGAAATTTCAGTCTTTGAAAGGTACTCCTTCAGTTATCACGAAGACTGTCCAGATGCACAGAGATCCGTAATTATAACATATTTTTGGAAGACCAGGATCATCAATGCCACAACAAGGTACTTGATGTGACAATTAGTTTTCTTGGACTTAAAGATTCCCTGTATGGATATCTCAGGAACCAGCTGCCTTTTATTCACTGTTTTTTACCTCTGCCTCTTCTATTTTTGAGCTAATAACTGAAGGAATTATTGGTTTTTCTTTCAGTGGTGTATTTTTCAGCTCTAAAATTTTCATCTTGTTCTTTTTTTATTTTTCTTTTTGGTTTCTTTTTTTTTTTCTGAGTCTGTTTCTTTGCTGAGACTATTTCTTAGTGTGTTTCAAGTATGATGGCAATTGCTGGTTTAATCATTTTAATGGAGCTGTTTTAAAATTTTTGTAACATATTTCTAACATTCTGATACCTTAGGGTCGACATCTATTCAGTTTCCTTTTCATCTAGTTTTAGTTCCTACTGGCTCTTGTGTGTATAACTTGTGATTTTCATTTTCATTGTGGGTGTTTCATGGATTTTGTGTTGTCATGGGGCCTTATGTGACTCTTTTCTTTCACTTTGATGCTGCTCTGGTTGGGGAAGGCTGGGTACTGACTCTTCACAGCAGATGTGGGTAGCAGTACAAGTTTACCATGTGGCCACGGTGACTCCTCATTATATGTGGAAGAGGAACTCTGGCTTCCCACTGGGTCTCCACGGAAACCTCCCTCACTGGGAGAGGTAGAAGTGTCCCCTTCCTACACCTCCTGTGGACACCCTGGGACTTAGGGTGTCTACTGCTGGGAAGTAGTGAAAGTCCTGACCCTCCACTGGGCCTCCTCCAGCACCACCAGAACACAAAAGGTGGAACATTCGCTTACTGCTGGATGACATAAGAACACAGGTTCTCCACATGGTCTCCACTGACACACAGGTGGGGGAGTCTTCTTATCCTCCCAGTGTACCTGAAAATAGCAGCTACTCCCTTGACCCTGTGTGAGGACACTCTGATGCTGGCCAGGGTGGGAGGAGGGAACCTGGGACTCCTTACTACACCCTGACCATAGTGAAATTCATAGCTACCCCTAACCTTTTACTGACCATATTTTTTCTTTGGAGTTTTTCAGGTGGAGTAGAGCAATTATGATTTAAAATTTTCCACCTTGATGGGGTGTTCCTCCCTAGCTCATCTGTTTTTCTAGTTGGGCTATACACAATATTCAGGGTTTTGGGTTTTACTTAACAAGATTAATTTGGAGAAATATAGTGACTTTCTCTTCTTAAAAGTAGAAAATAGAATAGTTTTTAAATATTTGGATTTTAGCTGCTTAATGGTGACTTGTCTTTATGATTAAGATCTTACAGTTGTCACCAAGATTATAGGGTTGGAAACAACCTTCGGAATTTAAGATTATTATTATTAAGTATATTATTTGGTGATAGAACTTTTTAAGGCAGTTTAATTCAAGCTGAACTACAAAATCAAGGCCACCAAACTCTAGTTTGAAATGTAAATCATGATTGTCCGAGTCTTTAGCCCCCTTGCTCTTCTCGACCAGCGACAAGGGAAGGGGACACTCTCCAACAAGGTCAGACCAGGATAGGTTGGGCCGACTGACCGCCTGCTCCCAGCCCTCCAGGTGGAGGATAATCAGACACGTCAGGGAGACCCGTCACAGCAAGAACTCGTTTATTGAGGAAATCACACAGCTTTTATGTAGGGTGGGGGCTAGGCGGGAACCAATCAGCTTAAAGGTCAGCAAGGCAGGGGGGTTCATGCAGGCGAGAGTCCCATTGGACTATATGGCAAGCACGAGCTGATCACGTTCGCAGAACTGTTAACCAATCCCTGATGGTGGTCTGATTCATCATCATTAAATATTGAAACCGCCTTTGAGGCCTTGATCTTGCTCACTCACCAGGGAGTAAGGAGTCAGCCTGAGTTAGTTAACATGTCATTAGTCCCAACACATGATGAAGTATTTCTACTGTAAAATTTTGCATTCTATTGCTCACATAACCAATAGAACCTATAACATTTAATATTATGTGGTACAAATGTATAAAGCATCACTATCCTTGTGTTTTACAAGTGATGTTTGAGCAGTGAAATGAACTCCATCAAAACAAACTGTAGTTGTATTTGTGCATGCTTACTATGAAGACATGAAAAGGAAAAACTAGTGGAGAAAGCCCTAGATTCAAGATAGGGATCAGCAGGAGACTGATTAAGGAGTTTGATAAAACATGCAAAGGTGGAATGAAAGACTTCTTGGGCATTCCATGACATTTATACTGAGCAGGGGATGACTATTCATGGCATTGTTAGGTAGGAGATAAGGAGCTCTCAGCTCCAGCCAGGGCCCTCAGGACACTTCACTGGAAGCCCCTTACTCTGAGGGGAAACTGTGCCATCTTGCCATTAAGGGGAGAAAATTAGAGAACCACAAGGTGAATTCAAGACCATAAACGAAAGCCACTGTCTTGGGCATGCACGATAACCCAAGAGACTGACCTTAAGTTAATTTGAACTGGTTAATATATCATTAGCATTGCAATTTTTCCCCCTCTCTGTGCATTTTCAGAGGGAAAAAGAAACTTATGAATGGGCATTAGAAAAGAAATTATGTAAAATTCAACTGTCAATCAAGGTGCCAATCAACCCCAGATCTCACCCAGGAGAGAAGAGGGAGAACTAGCAGAGCCCAATGAAAGTGAGCTCCACCGTGTAGATGGGACCTTCAGCTACTCCACAGCTCAGCCCACTCTGGTCTCCCAGAAGGTTACTTTTGCTTTTAATAAACCTCTGCCTTGACTACTAGTTTCTTGCGTCTTTCTCGATTCTTTGAGTCAAGAGTTTGGACCTGGGACCCTCTGGAGATACCTACCCTTATGCTGGTAACATCACTCCATATGACAAAGGGCATTGGGATCAGATTATAATTTCCAGCACAGTAACCCTTTGAACCTTTCAGGGTCACCTTTAACATGAAGACTGGTCAGGCTAACACTGGTAACCAGGGCAACTCTGTCACTAATTCACGCCCAGAACTGAACACCAGCAACTCAGACCAACCAACTAATCCAGTCTCTCAGATTGCTTAATGACCTTCCATAACTTCACCCCCCACCCCATTTTCCTGAAGAAGTCTCCAAGGATCATAAAATCAATGTAAGAATCCCAATCTATTGAAAAAAAATGAAGGAACTGATACTTTATAATCTGCATGAATGGTTCTGGCTCCAGAGCTCCAGAGCAGTGCATTTTGGCACCTTACATAGAAGACTAGGAGGAAAATGGTCATGTGTGCTGCTTGATGATCCTTGCGACAGGTATCAACCTTTTACAATTTCCCCAGAAGGAAAGGTGTCTAGATAAAATGTAAACAAAAGATAAAAATCTAGTCTCATCTAATTCCTTTTATTGTATTTTAATAACCATTCCTTTACTCGTCGCATTGAATGCTGTTTCTTTTCCTGACCAAATTTATCCCAAAACTTCTATTTATTGGCAGTTCATAAGGTTAAAAAGATAGAAGAAAAAAGTGTGAATTTCTTCCCCATTTTTGAAGTGCCCTCTCACTGTCTTAATTCTTACTGATTCATTTTCCAAACCACTGGTCTTGGAATGCCTCCCTTCTGCTTGAATGAAAGAAGAACTCCAGCAATTGTCTTGAATTTTTTCTTCTCTTGTTGAAGACTTGATTGAAAGTGCTCTTGACTTCAATTTTGAAAATATTTAAAAGGAAGTGGAGGGGAAGTGTAGGTGAAGGGGAAGTCAGGAAAGGGCAAACCTCCCCCCCCATAAGACGGAACAACACCACAATCAAAACCCAGAAAGCAAATTCAATGTGAGAAGGAAGTTTGACTTTTGCATCTTGCTTAAGTTATCACACCATGTCTATTATTTTCTGTGTATGGCTGAATTCTAGTCTAGCCATAACCTGTATAGAGCCTTCTTCCAGTGTCCACCTGTGGTGAGGTGAGTCTGAGGTGACACTTGCTAGGCAAAGATCTGCAGGACAAAGCTCAGCGCTTTCATCCAGTCATTTTTGTGGTCCTCGTAGACCATGGACCATTTTGGTCCTTACAGACCAAGCTAAACCAGAATAATCCTTTGTGTGTGTGTGTGTGTGTGTGTGTGTGTGTGTGTGTGTATGAAAAAACTTGACTGTGAGTTTCTTGGTGTCTTAAAGAACATGTAGTAAGTATGGCACAAACATTGCTGGTACAGATAGCAAGAGGAGGCAGGGTACTTAGTTCATGAGAAAAAAAAAATCTTCTCTTTATAATGAAAATTTAATGCTGGTGGTTAAAAAAAAAAAAAAAAGGGACCTAGCAGCTAGTGTTCCCTTTAACAGGGAACAGGGACCTTTAACAGGGTCTGACACTTCCTTCAGTCAAGTCCCAGGACACTCAATTTATGTTCATTTTAGTTATACATGACATAGTTATACATTTAGTTATACATGACAGTAGAATGTATTTTGGCAGAATATGCATACATGGAGTATAGCTTATTCTATTTAGGATCCCACTCTTGTGGTTGACATGATGTGGAGTTACCCTGTTCGTTCATACAAATACAAGACTAGGAAAATTATGAACAATTGATTCCGCTGTCTTTCCTATTCCCCTCCCCATCCCTTCCCTTCATTCCCCTTTGTCTATTCCAGTGGATTTCTATTATTCCCCTACCCCACCTCCATTGTTTGGGGTTAGCATCCACAAATCAGAGGGAACATTTGGTTGTTGTTTTTTGGGGACTGGCTTATCAGAATATCCTTTTGAAAGTTCTGGTTTATTTGTCCTCAGCCTACATCAGTCCTGGAGCCTGTTCCAGGCCCAGTGTCTCAGGCCCAAGATGGCCTTCACACTGGAATTGGTGGGGAAATGGTTTAACTTCCTTGATTACAGAAATAAAATAATGGTCTCAGACTGTTGGAGGCCACTGCCCTGTAGGGCCCGCAGTGGTGGCTGGCCTCGCCCTAAGATGGCGCCGAGAAGCCCAGCTGCAAGTGCTTTCTATTGGCTGACTGATCTCCTCCTCATCCGTGCTTAGCTCGTGATCAGTACATGTCCTCATTACCCACCATTAAGTCTCCACGAGCCAAACGCCTGACCCATTAAGGTGATTGGCTGTTATATCCCATAAAGCTACGTACTTTGCGCGGCGGGGAGAGCAAGCAAGGCAAGGAGGGCAGGCAGCAGCTGCAGGATGAGAGGAGAGGAGAGGCGGCCGCGGGGCGACAAGAGAGGAAGAAGAGAGAAGTGGCAGCTGCACGAGAGAAAAGAAGGAGAGAGAAAGCTGCGTGACAAGAGAAGAAGAAGAAGAAGACGGCGGCGGTGGAGGAGGAGGAAGAACCAGGCACTCGGCTCAGAAGCTCTCCCATAAAAATAAAGACCTTAAAACTTCATTTGAGAGCCGAGTCTTCATTGTACTCGCTGGATGAGATATCAGACCTTACCATCAGATGGAATCCCAAGAATATGTGTGTTAATGTCTTTTTTTTTTTTTTTTTTGGTACAGGGTATTGAACCTAGGGAATCTTTACCACTGAGCTTTAATTTTTTATTTAGCCACAGAGTCTCACTAAGTTGCTGAGGCTGGCCTCAAACTTGTGATAGTCCCTCTTCCATCTCCTGAGTCTAGGATTACAGATGTGTAAGCCTCTGTGTGTTAAGGTCTTTTCAGAGGAAGTGGGAACAACTTCAGTTTGTAGTAATAAATTTTCTTTTTTTTTTTTTAACAATACAACATAAGTATTTATTTATAAATAGCCAAAAGCTGAAAACAATCCTGTTGTTTATCAACAGTGTGTGCTTAAACTGTGCCACTCAGTAATAAAAAAGAAGAATCTATTCATCGACATACACAACGACCTGGATAAATCTCCAAACTATGATGCTGAGTGAAAGAAACCAAGCTCAAAAAGTTACATACTGCATTATTCCAGCTATATAGCATTCTTGAGAAGATAAAATTATCAAGATAAAATGAAAAACAGATTACTGGTGACCAGGAGTGGGGGAGGGGTAAGTGGGAGAGAAGTGGGCGTGGCTATAAAAGGGCAAATTGAGAATCCTCATGAATGATGGGATACTCTGACTTAATTATATCCTGGTTATAATGCTGTACTTCAGCTTTGCCAAGTATTAACCACCAGCAGAACAGGCCAAGATAATAAATAACAAATTTTCAATGGTCAATTTAGCTATATTTAGCTAGCCTGAATTGCAGTTCTGAATCACTCAAACAGGAATCTAGGTACTGCTGCAAATGAATATTTCAGTTTGGGTTAAAATCCTTAATCAGTTGACTTTAAATGAATCAAAAGTTTGATTATCCCAGGTGGACCTGCTCTAATCAGATGAGACTTTACAGGTAGATTTAGACTTCACCAGATCAGCCCACTTGCGTTTCAGCCTGCTGTGTTCTTGACCTGGTTGCCCTTCTATTTAAGACCTCAGTTGCTCATGACTTCTTTCTGAGCACCTACCTTAGTGATTTCGGACACAATCATGTAAGTTAATTACTTGTAACAAATCCCTTGACATATACTTATCTCCTGGATCTGCTTCTCTTGTTGAATCCTTACTAAATTATTGAAGTCTTTATCTTTTACACACTCTAAATAAATTGAAATAATACATCTAAACATATGCTTTAGCTATTTAATTTTTTGACTTTGGAGGACTTTCGAAGGACTAGATACTGTTTATTTTAATTTTAGTTCTTCATAATATAGAAATTTGTGAGTCTCACAGATTTATAAAACATTGTTTCCTATATAAAATGTGAGAATTAATGGTAACAGGCAACACACACAGTGGTTTATTGGGCAGGCACATAAGCTCAATTATGTAAAGAAACTTCCATCTTCCTTAGCTCAAGGAGAAGCAGGTTTCTAGAGACTCTGTAAGCTCAAGGATTGCAAGTGTAACGAGTTAACTTTTCTATATCCATCTTTTCATGGGCAGAAAGCTAATAATTGACTTTATGTCCCTGCCTCCAATTTGCAGTAAAATGACATTTAGTCAGAGGAGTTTACAGCATGGTTCTCATGCTATAAACAAAACACCATTTGCTCAAGTGCTTTATGGAAACTGTCTCATTGCTTTGAATTTATTCCAGCAATTGCCTCTGCCTGGCTGTCACCAGCTCGCTATTCTTAGTATCAGTGACAGTGAGGACACCTTCTTGTAGCAGCTAATGAGGGGACTGCTGTAGCCTCTGGCATTGAGACCCTGTGAGTGGCCTTTGTTGGCCAGAGGCCTGAGACAGTCAGGTGGAGGCTGGTCCCTACATCAAGCTAGGGTTGTCTTTCTTCTTACCATCAACGAGAACCCCAGCAATTCATATATTTTCATCACACACCTTCAGAGGAAGCTTTGACTAAGCTAGGAGTCAGCTCCATGAATCTAAATCAGTACACCGTGTGCTTCTAAAGATGGGGAGAGAGATTGAGTAGCCAGTGTTGTTGTGATCCGACACTCCTTGCAGTGTCTGTGTGCTTGAAGGGTGCTTGTCCCCTCTCTCCTTCAAGTCTTCCTTCCCCATCATGGAAGAACAGGCATTTTGAGATGCTGTATTTCTTGTCTCCTTAATAGAAACAATGAAATAAGAAAATAAATGGATCTAAGTTAAAATAACCCAAATTACTTTGCTGTTAGGAAACTTGGGATGCTGAATTCCAGAAATCTTCCAAAGGCAAGATAAAAACAAATGTTGGAATGAATTTAGGCTGACAATCTACTTTTCTCTTCCTCAGCTCCTAGGGTACATAACTGCTTCCTATTTTAAACATAAGGTGTATGCCTTGAAGGACTATAATATTTCAACTTACGTAACCAGGAGATGGAGAAGGTAATTAGGTTCAAAACTCTTTGGTTTTCTGGGACTTCAAATCACTCATATAAATTGAGACTTTGAGACATAAAATGAGCTACTGGGTGATGAATGAACTGATGAACAAAGCAATAAACCAAAAGTGAGTGTAGAAAACAAATGAATGATTCCAGGGCCAACACACTGAAATGATTTTGCTGTTTGTGGAGAAAGTTGAAGTTTGATCCCATGTGACACGGTTTTGTGCTGAGGAGCCTCCCTCCACATTCCTCTGCAACTGTGTGTGTATTATCCAAGTAGGTTAAAGAGAACTTGACAACATAATTCACAGTCTAACACGTGAGAAGAGCAGATACTTTTCCTGAATGAACACTGTGCCTGGAGTTTTCAAATAGGAAAAGAATACCTTTGGATGAAAGAGCAGACAGGGAGTAAGAAAATTTTTATACTTTGTATAAAAATTGAGAAATACTGTTTCGTTATGAAGCAAAAATTGTGACTGTTTACTTATGGAAGTGCATTGTTATTTAAAAGCACAATGATTAAAGTACATCATTTATTTACTTATTTTAATTATTTTTTGATTTTTTAATATTTTACAGATTGCATTTTGATTCATTGTACACAAATGGAGTACATCATTTCGTTTCTATGGTTGTGCACGATGTAGATTCATACCATTCATGTAATCATACATGTACATAGGGTAATGATGTCTGTCTCATTCCACCATTTTTCATACCTCCCTCCCTCTCATTTCCTTCTACATAAAGTTCCTCCATTCTTCTCTCACTCCCCATCCCCCCCACCCCATTATATATCATCATTCACTTATCAGGGAAAACATTTGGCCTTTGGTTACATCATTTATTTTTAAAGTTCGCTTGCTCTTAATGTCTGTGTTTCTGAGTTTCCCTAGGATTTATCTTCTTTGGGGTTTTTCTTGATCCTATTTTACTCTATTTTATTCTTTAGCATTTGGTGACCACTAGATTGTTATAGTCCATTTAAAATTTCCCTGGTGTTTTATCTTAGTATCAGTTGGCATAGAATGAATGATGAGGAGAAAGGACATGAGACATTCCCATTCGTTTATTAAAAAAATAAATTAAAATAAATCAAAAATTAAAAATAAACCAGTGATTGTAACCACGGCAGCACCGTTATTGTTGAGTGTGAAATTCACTAGAAAAACTAAAAAGGCATGGATGAAGTGAATAATTTGGATTTATAGTCTTAGTTTAAAACAAATGATGATCAGTAGAGAGTACTGTCTTCCCTACAGCCTAAGCAAGGAAACTTTTAAAGGGAGTCAGATTCACCAGAGTTCTAAAACACCTTATCACTAAATACATCAGCTTTGAAAAGGAGGAAAAGATGCTAATTCTAAAAGAATAACAAGATGTTAAATTCATCATTATGTAGAGAAGTTGCTAGACAAACAGCATAAAAAAGTGAAAACAGTTGCTATCCATTACAAACATACCTTCATAATTTGGAAGTTAGAGAAAAATATTAATGGGCTTTCTTAAAGTTCATAATTATTTCATGAACAGTAATCTGGGTGATACATTACGTAAGTTTTGATATAATCAGTTTTTTGTTAAAAGCTGGTCTCCTTATTCCATTAGAACTTAGCATACACAGCATCCCCCTACATATGTATGTGTGTGTGTGTATACACATATATAGGTATATATGTATATATCTTCTTCTTGCTGACAAACAAAATAAGCAATGAAACATACTTGTAAATTCAGAGGAGACACAATAATAAGCACACTTACAATCATCTAGTAGCAAGGATAAAATTATGCATGCTCCTGTTAGGTTAAAATATAATGAGGAGTGGAAGCTAAATTCATGGTCATGTTCCCACAATCACCATCCAGAAAATGGTATCTCTTGCCAAAATAATAATAAGAGAAAAGATTCTTCTCAGTGAGATATCTTTTTAAAAAATATTAATTTCTTTCATGTTCACATAAGAGAGAGAGAATGGCTTATTTTGCTTTGATTTTCTACTTCCAAGCAATACAAATACAAATACAATTTCCCTTTCTTGTACTCAAATCTTTTAGAGTGTCTGGAAAGAGTCCAGCTTGTATAAATGTTTTTTTCCTATCCTTTTCATTTTTTTTTTCTTTCATGTCTGCATATGCACAGTGGCTGACCAGACAAGCGAGTAAATTGAAAAACAAAATGAAGAAAAGAGAACTGGTTGAATTTAGATAAAGAGTCCATTATTCTGAAAGCAAGTAAGTATAAGGATAAAAAATTACATATTGACCCTTCAATCTTTGGGCAAATTTTTAGGCTTCTTTTGTATGAAGAATGATTTTGTGCATTAGTTCACCATTGAGGCATTAAAAAGATTCCAGAAAACTCTAAAAATACCCCAAATCAGTGATTTTTGTATACAGTAAGTTGAATTTACTTAAAATAGTACAGAAAGATAAAACAAGGAAATTCTATTGTCTCTAAAAGAAATGAAACTTTTTAGTGTATCTTGAAATATTTTTAATATTTTTTCTATTTTCAGTTGGAATATGTGTTAGCCTTTCATCACTGATAAAATGCCTGAGAAAATACTACAAGGGAGGAAAGATTTATTTTGGATAACAGTTTCAAGTTCCATATCTTGCTGGTTCCATTTCTCCTAGGCCTGTAACAAGCAAGACACATCACAGTTCAAGGGTGTGGTGAAGGAAAACTGTTCATCTCATAACTTCCAGAAATTAGAGAGAGAGAGAGAACAAGGGCTGGGGTCATCCTTCCAGGGCATGTCCCCAGGGACCTACTTTCTCTGATCTGATCCCACCTCCTAAAGATTCTGCCATCTCTCAATAAGGTCATCAACAATGAACCCTTCAAATGATTATCTATTGATGTGGTCAGAGCCCTCATAAGTCAATCACTTGCCAAGAGCTCCAACTCTGAACAATGCTGCATTCAGGATCAGGACCATGCCTTCAACACATGGACCTTTGGAGAACACTCCAGATGCAAACCATAAAAGACCATGAGGAAGAGTCAACTATGAAGCAGAGCCCTGGTAATAATAGTGACCTTTATGGTTATGTTTCTTCACACTCAGCTTCTTTTACACCTTACTAAATGCTTACATCCCTCAAAATGTGCATGTTGAATTCCTAACCCCAAATGTGTTTGTATTTGAAGTTAAGGTTTGTAAGGAGTTAAGGTGAAATGTAATCATTACAGTGGGGCCCTAATTCCATAGGGCTGGTGTCCTTACAAGAAGCAGAGAGACAGTTAAGAACTCTTTTTTATATGCACAAATGTAGAGACTATTCCTCAGGCTTATCTGACAGCAGTCACAGACACTATGGTCTAAGTAAGCCAAACAGTCTGAACAGAGAAACCGAGGTAATGGTAAAGACTCGCCATGGAATGAAGGTCTTTGCAGTTGCTGAGGCTGAGTTTGAGCTGAGGGGAGGCTTTGTTCTGTCATGCATCACAAAAAGCTGTGATGTGAGCTCGCCTGCGCTGCCCTGCCTCATGCTGAGCGCAGGAGCTTGCCATTCTCCCAGTCCTTTGTCTCAGACCTGTTGCTGGGCAGAATTGCTTAGGCATACTTGGTTTGTTTACACTACCTGGACCCTCGACCTATAGTTCATCTATAGGCTGACTCTGATATACTTTAACAAGCATGTTAACCTGATTGGATAATGTGCCTATATATGTCCTGTGCAACCCTAAATAAAATTAGATCCATGCCTTCAGAGCTCGATCTCCAATGCCTGAGTAATCGTGCTGGGTTAAGGCTAGGTAGGGTAGGCATCGTTAGTCCTGACCCTCAGCAAACTTGTCTCTGAACATCTACACACCTTGATCTCAGACTTATAGCCTCCAAAACTATGAGTAAAGAAGTTTCTGTTGGTTAAAATACCCAGTTTGTGGCATTTTGTTATGGAAGCCAGAGCAGACTAGTCCAATACCTTATGCTATAACACTAATGAAGATTTTGGTATAAGTTGCACATTCTTCCATATGACAGAGCTTATTTTATTCCAGTTAGATCAAGTCGTATTTCAAATCTATAATATCATGTAAACAGTGTAATGATAGGATATTTTAGAAGATCAGTAAAATGAATGGCGATAAAGTGCTAGTGATTATGATGTAGGCTAACTGCTATTAAAATCACTCACAATAGTTCACCTCTAAAGCAAACAAGATAGCAGGTTTTCTAAGAAGTGATTATATCACTATGACCAAAGTTTAGACTATTTTACATATGATTATGGAAATTCCAGAGAGTATTATCACACATGCAAATAATAAGGTATGGTCTTACTACATATAACAAAATGCTTTTACATGTCGTATTATAATCTGCATATATTTTCAGGTCAATAATTAGATATGATCCTCAAAGTTCTGAAGAATGCCTAGAATTCCACTATATATACTGACCAATCATTTATTTAACTTTTCCTTTTTTCATGCACATTTAGATTGTATCAAATTATTGACAATATCAGTTAAAAATCTTTAATAAATGTATATTCCCATCAACCAACATTAATATTATGAGTCATTTAACTATTACCAACCGTTTAACAATAATATTATTGTTCAAATTGGAAATTTAAAGCTAGACCTTAGTTGTTGAAATAAATATGCTGGAGTTAAGCCAAATCTTGCTTCTAAGGTTTTTTCACTCATTTGCTGTAAGAAATTAGTGCAGGTCTATAATTTTTTAAATCTCATTTATTTTATCTGCAAAATGGGGATAATGATTCCTATGATATAGTGATAATCAAATGAGTTCATCCTAGAACATGCTTAGTATTTTATGTGGCACAATTATATGGCAATCTAAATATTAGCATTAGCAGTTTTATACCACTATTTAATCATTGGACTAATCTTTATTTATTCATGTAGGCTACATTTTTGTTAAAGCGCCTCTTTATATCCTTCACCTCTCTGCTATAATTGAGCATAAGTCCTTTTTTTTATTGATTTGAGATTTGCCATGGAGAAGAGCAAGGATTTTCTTTGGGGTACACAAGTCTTTGCATTATTTATTGTCTTCATAGGAGTTTTGGTCTTTTTGACTCATTTCTCTTCACAAAGTCTGGCTCAGACATTTCTTACTGCTGAAACCCTATCCAAGAGAGTCTCTCTCCTGACTATCTTAAATAGGAAGCCAGTCATCTGCTGTGGGTGTGGGTGTGGCAGCGGGCAAGCAGAGTGTACCGATTTACGATTTACAATCTTATCTGTTAGCCCAGTTGGCTACCCTTGACTCACTGCCTTCTCAGCTTCCATTGCTTCTAATCTCCAGGAATTATTATAACTCCATTGTTGCTTTCCAGGTCTTCCAGTGGTGCATCAGATTTAAATTTAAATCTATTTTAATAAATAGACTTGCAATCAAAGGAACTTTTAAAGGAGGGACTGCTAAAAACAGAGTATGCAAAATTTAATTGAAAAGAATTTAAAGATAAAACAACAACAGTAATAAAAACAAAACAAAACCCTCATAATAATCCCTAATAACTTTTAGTTTAAGACCTAAGATATTGGTTAATAGATTGATAAATGTTCAAGGAGTAAGAAAAATGATTCAAATAAGGTAGTAGCATATTTATAAGGAATTGTAATTCAGAGTCTTCACAGCCAGACTCAATCTTTTCATGAGCTTGAGGTGATGATTTTGAGGTAAATAACAGATAATGGTCTATGGTTTGGATGCTTTGAGATGCCTGGAGAAATAAACCAGGTGTGGGACACTGGAAAAGCAGCAGCTCTGCCATTTACTCATCTCCTCCCGCTTCCCCACACCACACACTTTGGACTGGTTTGAACCCTCTAGGAATAAGGAGCAGGATATGGATCAGCTGATTGAGGAATAAAGATGCAGAGGGCAATGAGAACAAAGAGAAAAGGGTGAGTTCCTGTGGCTGCCTGCTTGTGTCAATCAGTTCCTAGTGAATCTGAAGATACTTAAGTAAAAATGAAAGCTAGTATTTAACACATAAATAATTACTGCTAGTGTATATTCTTCCACTCTGAGAAAGGTATTGATTATCAAATGACTAACATGCACTTATTGAGCTATAATGATTCAGTTCACAATTTCAGTCATTTGAACAACACATGTAGATTTCTATTTTCATGAATGATTTACACGGAAGTGTGTCCAGAACATAATATACATTACTGTTTTAGTCAGCGTTTTTGCTACTGTGACTGAAGGATCGGACCAGATCAATTTTAGGAGGAAATGTTTATTTGAGGGCTCACAGTGTCAGACGTCTTAGTCCATAGAAGGGCAGCTCCATTCCTCAGGGCTTCAGATGAGGCAAAACATCATGGTGGAAGAGTGTGGCAGAGGAAAGCAGCTCATATTATCAGCAAACAGAGAGAGTGAGTCTCCACTCTCCAGATACAAAATATATACCCAAAGTCACGTCCCAATTCCACCTCTTCCAGCCACACCTACCACTTGTAATTACCACTCAGGTAATTTCTATCAGTGGATTAATTCACAGATTAGGTTAAGACTTTTATAACACAACCATTTCTCCTCGGAACCTTCTTGTATTGTCTCACACGTGAGCATTTGAGGGACACCACATCTAAACCATAACAGTCACTTACAGTGTCTTGTAAGTTGGCAAATCCCTGTCCTTTAATGATATATCTTAATTTTGAAATATAAACAAGTATAGAGTTAGGTCAGAGAACAAGGTTTTGATCCAACTCGAGTTATTAGTCTCATTTCCTCATTAGCTGTCTATGAAAACCAGTGCAAAAGAGACCTTCAGCAACAGAAAATGTACATAAGGCAAGGTGCATGGACTTCTTTCCTGTGATCTGCCTGAAGATGAATGGATATTCTATAATTATTGAATGAATAAGACAAGTGAAAGAACAAAAGAGAGAAAAAGAATAAAAGAAAATAAAGGATGTGAAGAAGAGGGTTCAGAAATGCTTTTTGCATGCTCCTATTATTTTATAAAACTTTTTACATACGTAAGAACTCTGATATTAAAGGAGTTGCACTTATGCATTGTCATTTTGCATTCATGGACAGAACACCTGTTAGTATTTTAAAGGCTTAATACAGTGCTGTACCATTACTTCATCATAACGCCATCTTTATCTAAATATCACTGTCAATCCAGACTTTGGAGAGATGTTAAGAGGTGCAAAAAGTTTTTTGAGACAATTTCAACACTAATGAATTGAGTCCTATCTGAATTTTGGTGGGATGAATTACAGAAAATATTTGCTTAGGATCTTCCCTCTATTTTCTTGAATTTTTAAATACCCTCTTGCTGTCAATTTCTCCTCTCCTAAAGGAGAAGCTGCTATTTAATGATTTTTTTAATGTTCTTCCCATGCATCCTAACTCCAAAATCCCAACCAGCACCTATCAACAATTAGGCAATTAACAAATATTTTCTTTAATTTTTTTTCAACTCTTAGCACACTAATAATAATAAATGATAGTAGTCTGCTCTGCAGTTCTTTAATGATGATGCATTGAGAAGATCATTAGGTTTCAAATGGTGATACAGTAGAAAAAGTGTTAACTTGAAAATCCTAAGAGGCTCTTTAATTGTACTGGTCTCGACTTGTAATTACCTTGGTTGTGACTTTAGGTTTATCATTTAATTTCATTGGAACTTTTAATTTAAAAAAAAAAAAAAAAAAAAAAGAATATGGAGACTGATCTTAGCTTCTTTTCTGGCTCTCCCTGACGGTAAATTTGGTCCTTGTCAATTTTCAGTCAACATAAGTTGCGCTTTCTACATCTTATGGATTTTCCCACAGGTTCAAACAGGCTCTGATATAAACTGTTGGCTATTATTCATGAGGGAAATGAACTCTCAAGTCAGTTTTATTCTAGGGTCTCTTAGAAGACTGTTAAGGAGCAGCTGGTATCCACAGCACTTCCCAACTAAACTAAGTCACCAGATACTACTGTAAAGCTCCAAAAGAAAATCAATGTAGAAGAAACAAAAAGGGCCACTTCATCTCCACTATGGGGCTGGATTTTTCTATCCAGTTTTTCTTCAGAGGGAAGAAGTTACTATGGTTACTATGTTCTGGTTCTTTAGCCAGCCATAAGGAACTCAGATGTAATAATTATTTCCTTTATATTCTATATTTGTTTCCTCTTATGAACACCCTCGTTTCAGTCTTGAACACTGAAATGGGAGAAAAGAGTTTGAAGGACTGGAGATGGTAAATCCTAAGGAAAAATTCAGCCAAAGAAAAATGGGAAGGTTTCATTCCTTAGCTGGAGTTTATGGGGCACTAGCCCACACAGGAGATGCAAAGTTCACCAGGGAGGATGAGTCTTTGAGGAAACAATACAGGAAGTGGGGTGGCAGAACGAGAAAAGAATCATGAGGAGAACCCACTGGTTCCTGTGGCTCAACATTCCCCTTGTGCCCAGTAAGAGTCCATGAGTGGTCATAAGTGACCCCTTGTTAAAATGAGGTGGTTTTAGAGTGATTCATGTAACATAAAATGAGATCAGGGAAGTAAGCAGGAGTAAAATTCCATCTGAATGCAGATCAGCTATGCCAGAGAAGTTTGTAAGAACTGTTGTCATTCATCAAAATGGATGGAGGTCACTGCCTATGTGGAGGAGTCCTACCGTAAACACAGTAGGTACTTGCTGGCATTATGACTTGGTCTCAGTGATTAACCGAGGCTGGCTCAAATATGTGTGTTAGCTATTTGATTCATCTTCTCTACTGTCTTCAGTACTACTAATAAGCACATAGGTGTATTCTTGGAATGAAGAAATGGTGTAACAGGGTGATGAATATCTGTAGGTAGAATCGCTAAATCACACTGTATCTAAAACACAAATCTTAAATTTTTCAAGAAATCAAGAGTTGCATCAAAATGTTTAAAATGTGTTTTCTGACATCTGAAAAACTGAAGCTTAAATATGAAGATAACATATTTAAGTATCCAGGAAAATAATGTATGGCTCTATTTTCACTTTTTATAATTCATGACATTAACATTTATAGTAACGAATCCTAGTAACCATAATGTCTATATTAAATGAAATATTATTATAAACATAGTCTATAAACTATGTTTCGCATTTCCATAAATTCTGTTTTCAATGCTACATGTCAATTAGGATACAAATTACTTGGCAAGAGGAATTGGATGCAGGAGGAGATGTAACTGTATGCCACAATAGCTATAATACAGGAATGCACACATAATTAGCTGGTAGATCGTGCAATGAGGAATATAAAAAGATTGTGAATATTCAAAGGGTTGGGTAGATGCTGTTTTAAGAAAGAGATGGATTAAGACACAAAGTACTTGAATATTAATTCTACAGATTGACTTGTACCACTTTCCACAATGCTTCACTGGAAAACAAACCTCTGAGGACACAGTTTGGTCTCAAGTCATCTGGCACAGCAGGGCACTTCCAGGCTCTCTCTAGGCTTCCTTACAATCCCTTAGGCTCTTGCTTCCCTCCAGAGAGGGGAGCGGTGGTAGGTGTGATGATAAAGTAGTGAGCCCCTGAGTGTTCACAGGACTCTAAAGGACTTGGGAAGATGTGAGAGCATCGTTGCCAAGGGTCAAGAATCCTCTGGACTGACTGCTATTTTTCATTCCCCCAGAATCTATTTCCATCTAAAAAGGAATGCATGTCCTATAATGCAGATGAAAATATCCACTACTAGGAAAAAAAAAAAAAAAAAAAAGATACTAAACCTGTATCTTAAAAAAATATTTTGAGAACACTGTACCTTAAAAAAATTTTGAAGACTTCCTATCTTCCTCTCTCTCCTTTCCTTCTTCCATTCCTTCCTCTGTCCCTAACATTCCTTTCTCTTTTCTTTCCTTCCTCCTCCACTTCATCCATCTTCTCTCTGCTCACCCACCCCTCAGTCCCTCTTCCTTTTTCCTTCATTCTCCCCTGCTTCCCTCTTTCCCTCTTATTTCCAACGTTTCCTCCAATGGTTCCTTTAGGCTAATTATTTTTCCTTTGCTCCTTCCAACTTCACTTTTGTTTTATTGGTATTTTCATTTTTCCATAGTCATTTTTCCTCAAAAATGTGAGGTAGAACTTTGTTTTGGTTTGTGAATTTCTCCCTTATTCTTCATAGACTGCAAATAATAAGTTGAAAATGAAAAATTCTAAGATCCCAGTTGGTTGTGATCTTGGTGCCTTGATCAACATATTTATGTGCTCATTATCTTTTTAACCAAAATAAGGAAAACAGTCTAAAATAGTGTTTGCATGTCTATGTGTGTGTGCACTCTGAAAGATTAACCTTTTTTATCCTGGTTGAATGTAAAGAAATTCTTTTTTACTTTTCATGAAGAGGAGAATTTTGTTAGTAAATATTCATGATGCCTATCATTTATTAAGTGTAATATAAATGAAATGTATTAATTTCAATAAAATGTGCTTCTTCCTTTTGTAGTAGACATAATTGTAACATCTGAATTTTCAAGTTAGTCTTCCTTTTATTATTCATCTTTTATCATTTATAATAGCTTCCTCTTTAGCAGGAGACTATCTGGATGTTGGCTTCTAGAATGTATAAAATTAAATTCACATCATTTTCCATTTAGCTTATTTAGTTCTAATAGTTTTTAATATTGCTTTATTTTTAATTTATTTTTATTATGCTAGATTGCACATAGTCTTAAACTTATCTTTTTAATCATAAAAGATGATACGTACATTTGTAATGTTGTGCAAACATTATTACCATCTATCTCCATGATTCTGTCTTATAAAACTAAAATTTTGTGCCTGCTAAAATATAACTCCCCACTGACCCCATAATTAGTCCCCGCAATGAGATAGATGGTAATAATGGTTACCCAAAATTACAAATGTATTTTCCATGATTTTTGCTAACAGAATCATATTGTGTTTGTCTGGTTTTTGACTGGTTTATTTTATTTGGAGTAATGTACTAGAAATTTCATTCACGTGGCAGTATATGTCAGAATTTTCTTCCTTTTTAAGGCTGAATATTATTACATGTATATACCATATTTTTATCCATTCATTTTTGTTTTAGTTTTGAATTTACTGTTATTTCTATTAGCCACATCAATGTTTATAGCAACACAATTCATAACGTCCAAGCTATGGAACCAACGTAGGTGCCTGTCAACAGAAGAAAGTATAAATAACATGTGGTATGTATATACTCTGGAGTATTACTCAACCTTAAAGAAGAAGAATTAAATTATGGTATTTGATGGCATTTGCTAGTAAATGGATAAAAATGGAGACCATCATGCTAAGCGAAATAAACCAGACTCAGAAAATCAAAGGTTGAATGTTTTCTCTGATATGCAAAGGGTAGACTAAAATAATGGGGTGGGGAGGAAAAAGAAAAGAGGGGATTCTATGAAGATAGAGGAGAGATCTGTGGAATAGAGGAAGGGGTTAAGGGGAAGGGAAAAGGGGTGGGAAAAGAGAAGAACAGTGGAATTAATCTGACCTAACTGCCTTCATGTATATCCACAAAGCACTAAAAAAACAAACAAACAAGCAAAACTATAAATAAATATGACTGATCAGTAGAGTAGAAGGAAGGGAACAGAGGGAGGTAGGGAGGGAGGCAAAAGGGAAGTATTGGGGACTGAATTAGTGCAAATTATATTTGTACTAATTCATTCAAGCATGTATATTTGTACATGCTTGTACAATTATGTCAAAATGAACCCTAATATTATACAAAACTAAAATGAACTAATATGAAAAGAGAAAAAAATAGCAGAAACAAAAGTTCCAATGGTTTTTATGTAGAAACAAAAAAATTAATGAATATTAATTACAAGATCAGAATTGAGTCAACATTTCAAAAGATTCAAAGAACCCAATAATCTGGCCCTTGGCACGAACAGACTTGTACTCAAGTACTCAAGCTGAGGATGTAAACTGGCATGCGTCACCGTTAAGGAACTGACAAACTAATAAAAACATAATGCCCGCATGGAATGCTTCTCAGTCTCTGAGGTCAATATCGACTTGGTTTGTAATGTTCTGCACTTCAGATATATACACACTGAAAACACTTTAGAAAAAACTTTAATAGAGTTTCATTCATTGTGTCTTTTCCCATGGCAATGCATGTTATTTATTTATTTTTTTTTTAAGGAGGCTCTGAGCGATTCTGATAAAATTCCTAGTGTTGGTTCACATGGTTACACATACATATTGCCCAAAATGAGGATTTCTATGGCTGTCCTTTATAATTATTTCCTATTTCCCCTATACATACATGTAATATAAGAGGACTTCTCACCAGTGAGGCCCTGCTCTTCCTAACTGTGGCTCAGAAGGACTTGTTATCCTTTTCAGGCTAACTCTCATTTGTGGATGATTTCTACACTCCTGTGGTCTCTGCTTCCATCCACAGACATGCATCCGTCTTCTCTGTGAGACCTACTTATCTTCATTCACATATATTGAAGCTCACCAGGGTTTCCTTCCCAAGCACCTGGACATGACCAAACCCGGGTTTGTTAAGATAACCCTGACATTTCCCTAACTTTTCACCACTTCACAAATCCTACAACCACCAATCCTACAACCACCAATCCCTGACCACTTTTCTTCCTATTTTTCTTTCACTCTATATTCCTTCCATCCCTACCTACATCATCCTCCTACTGTTAATTACTATGGTTTCTTACCAAGACTACAACTATTAACTGGTATATTCAGTCTTCTTCACAAAAACCAGTCTCTATTCTGTAACGAAAATATGCATCTATTTATTTCATTTATGCCTATAGTCTTTTATGCTTTCTTATGATCCTAAAGAGAAAGTTCCAAATTGTTGTTATAGTTTATAAGACATCACATGACTTAGTCTCTACTTGTTCCTCCAGTCTAAATTTTTATCAATTCTTCCCATCCACTCTTAGTTTTCTTTTAAAAATAAATTCCACATAAAACTATAAGATGATCTTTTCTTATTTTTTTCAAGCTGAACCATGAAAAAATTCCCTCAGAAATATAAGAAATGTTTTAAAAATGCTTATTTTGGTGTTTTGTTCCTAAACTTCTAAATTAATCTTTGTGTGTGTGGAACTAGGATTATATTTTAGCAAATAGTGGTACCAGAGAAATTTTACACATAAAATAAATTGAGAACCTTTCTTATCATGTTAATTTCATTTATACTCCATAGTGGAGGTTCTCTCCTCAATCAATAATCTCAGTTTAGATGAAATCATCTATTCCCTAATTCTGAGCACTGTCTGTATGCCAGAGGAACACACACATCTCAAGCCTCTTTTGAACTTCATTCTTAGGCATTAATTTTCCTCCTTGATATCTCCACTAGATGGCTCACCGCCATCTGGAACTAAGCAGGCAGGACCTAAATCCTTCAGGGTACCCCTGAGAGTTGTTTCTTCCTGCAGTATGCTTCATCAAATATCCCTCCACCAAGTTGCTCTTGCCCCAAACTATTCTTTCACCTCCCAACAAATCCATAACCGAACACTCTCTTTGCTTCAAAAATTCTCACTTCTGTTAACCTTTTCTGCATAAAAAGATGGCCCTCTTGGCCCAGTTACCAACACTTTTTGTTGACTATGACAATAGACTCCTACCTAAATTCTCCCTTTTCATAATTACTTCCCATGCCTGCCCAGATAATGGCAGGCATTACAACCTGAAGAAACCTTCTGCTCCACCATTTTAAGATCCTTCAGTCTTCTTATAATATCAGGAAAAACTCTGAACTCTCAGATGCAGCCAGAAAAGCTCTGCATAATTTGACCCCATAGTCTGCTCTGATCTTAACTCCTGATGGCAGATAGCTGGGCTTGCTCACTGTTCTGCAATCACAATGGCTTCTGACATTCTTTCTGACTTCTGAATAATATGAATAGGAATTTTGTGTGTGTGTGGATGGGGAGGATGTGGGAAGCTTTCCCTGACTGATTAATATAAATTTTGCCTCTTTATTTTTTTGTAATTTATTTTTCTTCTTAGAATGTATTCATCATTTTAAATTGTATGTTTGGCTTAAAGAATTGTTGGTTTAATAATATCTTTCTGATAACATGAGAACTTCAACAAAGCAGGAACATATGTCAGTATCATATCTCCGATGTTTGAGCCCAGTGATTGGCATTTAATAAACATTTCCTAAATGAGTAAATGAATATGTAAATAAAATATCTCACTATTAGATTACTGAAATGGAAAAAAAAAAAAGAATCATTTCTCACCCTATTTCCTTTGTTATTTAATTTTTTAAAAGGAGCTTTAGGGTAAGGAAGGACAACTTTTTGAATAAAAATTTCATTGCAAATTTGATTTAATTAATATTTTTGGAAAATTTGAAATATCAAAGTAATTGCATGAGAAAATATAACCATAACAGTAATGATATGGATATCAGATCTTCCCAAGCAGAATACTTCTTATGGTTCTATACCACACACAAAAAAAATAATATTAATGACCCTCCTTAGTGATTCTAGAATCCCTCTGCTGAGTTGGTCAAATTCTTATAAATATATTTTATGTTTCAACTTCCTTCTCACATTTATTGAACAACTGGGAATAAATAGAAGATTTAGTTCCAGAATAAAAATTGTCAAAGGCCACCATTAATACATTTTAAATTGATAGAAAGGCTGACTGAGTATTTATTGTACTGAGCACCATCTCAGGAAAATTGGGTTAGGGAACTTACAGAATTAAAATATAAGAAGTGCAATATAATCTTTGCTGCTTTTCCAATACAAAAATTTATTCAACATGGCTCACCTTAAAAGTGACATCCTGGAACTATGTTCAAAGAGAAATAGCTTAGGGACAGTATTCAAATATTGTGTATCTGTTAAAATTAAAAAGTACCATAGAAACATTTTCTTATTAATTTTATAAACAATTTATGAAATGCTTTTCCTCAAGGCATTTTCATTTTTTAAGTTATATTACTCAGATTGAGATAAGATGTTCAGAAAGTAATGGAATAAATAGTGTGTGAAGAGAAACAGTTTACAGATGAACAAAATTGAAGTGCTTTAGCTCATCTCATTATTTCATCTGAAAAAAGAGTAGTGATTATCTGAAATGATTTTCTGTTTAATGTGATATTTTAATTTTTTTAACTCCATTTCCTAGACCATGAACAGATACAACTATCACATTTTAAAACAATTTGTGTTTGACACTTTTCTATTATAAAATGCAAATTTCTACAGATTTATGTAGTTTTCATGTGTCAAAATGAGCATTTATGTCTTTATTCTCTTCATTTCTTGTAGGAATATCCAATAAAACCAGGATGACATTATCCCTTTGCTTATATACATACAGTTTAAAAACATTTGTGCTGTGATCTTTCATTGCATTTTTTAAAAATCAAAGTTAATATCATCAAGATGAAAAATTCTTAGCATGAGTTACTTTGAAATAGTATGATATGCTATATTCAATGTTTATGGTTTGAAGTTCATTGAAGTACATAATTAACTTAATGAAATCAAAACTAGGAAGTCAAAGGAAGAACTACAACCTTATTCTTGAAGTAATTTTTACTATGCAAACTATTCTAAAATATCTTGAGATAAGTTTAAATCATTCAAAAATTGCCACATTAATTGAAAAATTAATCATAACCTGGAAAATGTTTTAAAATAATTTTTTACATTTGTCTGTATAGTTAAATCTTAGACACAAAAGAGACAAAGCTAACATGTTCGTTATAACTTATTTTCCTATATATAGCCTTATATTTGTATCTATGACTATTCATAAATCTTACTTAAATGTGCACCAGTCAATAGATAATTAAATATCAATAATTGATATTCAGAGCATAAATTTTAAATTTCTGGCACTTAATCTTTGACTTAACAAATAAATAATTCATGGATTTAAATGTAAAAATGAAATAATTCAAATATTTTCAAAAGTCAGTATGCATTTCTTTATAACCTGTGTATAAATAAAAGTTGTCCAACTGTGATTTAAAAACCAGATGTAACAAAAAAAGTGTAATAAAAATTTGCCTTCATATTCTGGTTAAAATGGAAAAACAATTTGTATGTGAAACAAAAAGTTTTAAGCAATACTAAGAGGTTACTGACCAGAGATAATATTGGGGCAATATGTGGGAGACAATACTTGCAATACCTATCACAGATAAAGAGGTAAGATCCCAAACAAATGACTCTAGTGCAGTGAGAACAAGATCAAGCCAGATAGAAAATGGGAAACAACCAAATGAAAAAACAAAGCTACTTGTGTTTTACATTGGAATAACACACACATGAGCATAAACCAGAGACCAATGAGATTATTTATTTATAAATAGAGAGTGGTATCAACATGACTATTGTATATAGAGAGATGAATTTGTAAGTAAAAGATTTATTTGGGAATAGTAGCATACAAGAATTGCAATTTGGAGCTGAGACACACATAACACAGATTAGAGTAGCCTCTGGGAATATCTGAAGAATATAGAAATAAAATAATCTAACAGCATTTCAAATGAACAACAAACACATTGAAGGGAAGAAACAAAATAGTGACTTTTTCCTTTATACTAAGGCCTTCAGAGATATGAAATCAAATATATATTTTGTTCCCTGGCTAAATTCTGAATGTAACTAAGAGGAAATGTTTGCTTTGAAATGAGAGCAATGTGATCATTTCATGGCATTTGTTTCTAGGATATTATTAACACAGCAACATCAAAGTGGGAAAATAAGAGAAATGCTAAAAGGCAATTAGAACACTCTTCATACTTGCTATTTCCTTAAAATGATGGCAGATGAGATATGGTTTCCCAAACTCTTGCAGCAAGGTATAGCCAGGTTACCCTTCCAGACCCCAGGCATAATGGAAAATCTTACTTTCCTGCTAAAGACAGATGCAGCTGGCACCACCACTTCCTACAAAGTGATACCAGAAGCACTCCCAACTTATTCCTCATTCTAGATGATAAAAAGCATAAGCCTATTTGTTTACACTACCCTTAGATATTCTGCTGGATGGAAATACAAAATCCCTCACTTATATACGGACTATCTGCATGTTCAAAGCATCCTCCTAAACAAGGATTACACAAACAAAATGCTTTGGGGTGTCAAAAATCAATTAGTTTTATCCCGGCAACTTGGGAGGCTGAGACAGGAGGTTCCCACATCAAAGCCAGCTTCAGCAAAAGCAAGGTGCTAAGCAACTCAGGGAGAACCTGTCTCTAAATAAAATACAAAATAGGACTGGGGATGTGGCTTAGTGGTTGAGTGCCCCCGAGTTCAATTCCTGGTAACAACAACAACAACAACAAAATCAATTAGTTTTTATTCATATGAAGATGTTATGTGCATAATAGTTTCACCTGAATTATCTTATTTAATCCTTAATATTCTTAAGAACAAGGATTGTGCCATCCATTTTACATAGACCAAATTGAAATTCAGAGACCTTGATTATAAAACTCAAGAAGAGCATGTAATCAAAAGAGAAATCAAGATTCAACATCAGGACCTTCTTAACTGATTTTCCCTGTGCTATGCAGCCTAATAGAACAGATAAAAGAACTTCAAACAAATCAAAATTATGATACCACTTGGAAGACAGAATCCAGATAATTATAATTAATAAAAACTTTGGTAGCTTCTATCTCTTCTGGCTTTTTACATTTACCACTAATTTCTCAATAACTTAGAGTTATACCTGTGATTATGGGCTTCAAAATTTTAATATCCAATACAAGATCAAATTATTCAATGTCTGTTGTGCTAATAAAACTCTTTTAGGGTATTGTGAATTTGCAATGTTTCTTTGCAGACTAATGATTTTCCAATTATTGAAAGAAAAATCTTTAACCAGTTTATTTATTCTACTTGATTATGAGAATATTATTTTTTTCTGAGTCATGAAAAAAACCTAAATATTATAGTTTCTCAAATTATACATGGGAACTGAGGCATTGGAATATGGCAAACACTCACATATGATTGTCACCATTAGGAACAAAAAACCGAATTCAGCAAAGAATAAAACCATGATTATGCTATGAAGCTATAATAACTAACACAAAAAAGAAAGGGTACAAGGACATGTGATGCAATGGAATAGAATAGAGAGCCCAGAAATAAATCCATATGCCAACATCCAACTTATCTTTGGCAAAAGTGACGAGAATGCACATTTGGGAAAGGACTTTCTTTTCAGTAAATGGTTCTGGGAAAATAAGGTCCACGTCTAGAAGAATGAGACTATTTCTCATCATCCACAAAAATCAATTCAAAATGGAGAAAGACTCAAATGTAAAGACTGAAACTAAAGAACTATTAGACGAAATCATCAAGGAAAGATTGTATGTCTCTATGACATTGGTCTGAGCAAGGATTTATTACCTCAAACTGGAAAACATTTTGCATAGCAAAGGAAAACAACAAAATATAGAGCTAACCATAGAAAGGGAGAAAATATTTACAAAGTACATATTTGAAAAGGAGTTAATGTCCAGAATATTACCAGGAATTTGAACAATTCAGTAATAAAGTGATAATAATGATAATAATAATAATAATAATAATAATAATAATTTGATTTTAAACATAGGCAAAAGAACTGAATAGAAACCTCTCAAAAGAAGACATACAAATAGTCAACATGTATATGAAAAAGCGCTAGACAACACTCATCATCAGGGAGGTGAAAATCCAAACTGCAGTAAGATAGCTTCTCATCCCAGTTACCATGGCTATTATCAAAAAGAAAAAGATAATAAATGTCATCAAGAATATAAAAAAAGGGGAATTCTTTATACTATTTGTAGGAATGTAAGTTGACACAACCACCAAGGAAAAGAGAAGAGTATAGAGGTGATTAAAGACAACTTAAAAAAAGAAACAATCCAGCAAATGTTGATCCAGCAATTCCACTAGGGAGTATACACACAGAGGAAATGAAATGATTATGTTGAAAAAATATCTGCACCATTTAGTGCAACAAAATCATCAATGGCCAAGATACAGAATCAACCTAGGCGTTCATTTACATGTAAATGAAATACCAAAAAATGTGGTGCAGACATACACAAGGGAGTTATATTCACTAACAAAAAGAGAATGAATTATAGCATGGATGGATCTGGAGGACATAATGTTAAATGAAATAAGAGGTATTATGTGATTCACTCACAAGCTCAGCTCATAGAAGTAAGAAGTAGAATAGATCCCACCAGAGGCTAGGGAAGGTAAGGAGGATGTATACAGAGATTGTTTAGTAGGTGCAAACTCACAGCTAAGTAAGAAGGAATAAATTCAGTGTCCTGTTACACAAAAGGGTGATTTAATCAGAAATATTGCAATACATATTTCAAAACAGGTACAAATGTGGATTTTTTTTCTCTGTATTGACTTTTTTTAAAATTTATTTTTATTGTAAACAAATGAGATACATGTTGTTTCTGTTTGTACATGGAGTAAGAGCATACCATTTGCATATTCATACATTTACATAGAGTAATGATGTTTGATTCATTCCGTTATTTTTTCCCTGCTCCCCACCCCTCCCGCCTCTCTTTTCCCTCTATAAAGTCCCTCCTTCCTCCATTCTTACCCCCCTCCCACCCCCTATTACGTGTCATCATCCACTTATCAGTGAGATCATTCGTCTTTTGGATTTTTGAGACTGGCTTATCTCACTTAACATGATATTCTCCAATTTCATCCATTTGTCTGCAAATGTCATAATTTTATTATTCTTTATAGCTGAGTAATATTCCATTGTATATATATATATATATATATATATATATACCACATTTTCTTTATCCATTCATCAATTGAAGGGCATCTAGGTTGGTTCCATAGTCTGGCTATTGTGAATTGAGCTGCTATGAACATTGATGTGGCTGTATCTCTGTAGTATGCTGATTTTAAGTCCTTTGGGTATAGGACAAAGGACTTAAAATGAGTGGGATAGCTGGGTCAAATGGTAGGTCCATTCCAAGTTTTCTGAGGAATCTGTACTGCTTTCCAGAGTGGCTGCACTAATTTGCAGTCCCACCAGCAATGTATGAGTGTATGTTTTTCCCCACATCCTCTCCAACATCTATTGTTGCTTGTATTCTTGATAATCGCCATTCTAATTGGGGCGAGATGGAATCTTAGTGTAGTTTTGATTTGCATTTCTCTTATTACTAAAATGGTGAACATTTTTTCATATGTTTGTTGATTGCTTGTAGATCTTCTTCTGTGAAGTGTCTGTTCACATCCTTAGCCCATTTATTGATTGGGTTATTTGTATTCTTGGTGTAGAGTTTTTTGTGTTCTTATATATTCTGGAAATTAGTGCTCTATCTGAAGTATGATTGGCAAAGATTTTCTCCCATTCTGTAGGCTCTCTCTTTGCATTGCTGATAGTTTCCTTTGCTGAAAGTTATTTAGTTTGAATCTATCCCAGTTATTGATTCTTGCTTTTATTTCTTTTGCTATGGGAGTCCTGTTAAGGAAGTCTGAGCCTAAGCCAACAAGGTGAAGATTTGGACCTACTTTTTCTTCTATAAGATGCAGGGTCTCTGGTCTGATGGTCCTTGATTCATTGTGAGTTGAGTTTTGTGCAGGGTGAGAGATAGGGGTTTAGTTTCATTCTGTTGCATATGGATTTCCAGTTTTCCCAGCACCATTTGTTGAAGAGGCTATCTTTTCTCCATTGAATATTTTTGGCCCCTTTGTCTAGTATGAGAAAATTGTATTTATTTGGGTTTGTGTCCATGTCCTCTACTCTATACCATTGATCTACCTGTCTATTTTGGTGCCAATACCATGCTCTTTTTGTTACTATTCCTTTGTAGTTTAGTTGAAGTTCTGGTAATGCGATACCCCCTGTTTCATTCTTCCTGCTAAGGATTGCTTTAGCTATTCTGGGTTTCTTATTCTTCCAGATGAATTTCATGATTGCTTGCTCTATTTCTGTAAGGTATGTCATTGGGATTTTAATTGGAATTGCATTGAATCTGTATAGCACTTTAGGTAGTATGGCCATTTTGACAATATTAATTCTGCCTATCCAAGAACATGGGAGATCTTTCCATCTTCTAAGGTCTTCCTCAACTTCTTTATTCAATGGTTTGTAGTTTTCATTGTAGAGATCTTTTACCTCTTTGGTTAGATTGATGCCCAAGTATTTTATTTTTTTGAGGGTATTGCAAATGGAGTTGTTTTCCTCATTTCCCTTTCAGCTGTTTCGTCGCTTGCGTATAAAAATGATTTAGATTTATGCGTGTTGATTTTATAGCCTGCTATTTTGCTGAATTCATTGATGAGGTCTAGAAGTTTTCGGGAGGAGGTTTTTGGATCCTCTAAATACAGAATCATGTCATCTGCAAATAGTGACAGCTTAAGTTCCTCTTTTCCTATTCGTATCCCTTTAATTTCTTTAGTCTGGCTAGAGCTTTGAGGACAATGTTGAATACAAGTGGTGAAAGAGGACATCCCTGTCTTGTTCCCGTTTTTAAAGGGAATGGTTTCAGTTTTTCTCCATTAAGAATGATGTTGGCCATGGGCTTAGCATAAATAGCCTTTACAATGTTCAGGTATGTTCCTACTATCCCTATATTTTCTAGTGTTTTGAGCATGAAGGTTTGTTGTATTTTGTCAAATGCTTTTTCTGTGTCAATTGAAATAACCATATGATTCTTATCCTTAAGTCTATTGACATGATGGATTACTTTTATTGATTTACGAATATTGAACCATCTTTGCATTCCAGGAATGAACCCCACTTGATCACGGTGCACAAGTTTCTTAGTATGTTTTTGGATACGGTTTGCCAATATTTTGTTAAGGATCTTTGCATCTATATTCATCAAGGATATTGGTCTAAAATTTTCTTTCCTTAATGTGTCTTTGCCTGGTTTGGGTATGAGGGTGATATTAGCTTCATAGAATGAGTTTGGTAGGGTACCCTCCTTTTCTATTTCCTGGAATACTTTGAGAAGTATTGGAATGAGTTCTTCTTTGAAGGTCTTGTAGAACTTGGCTGAGAATCCGTCTGGTCCTGGGCTTTTCTTGGATGGTAGATTTTTAATGGCTTCTTCTATTTCATTGCTTGATATTGATCTGTTTAAATCGTGTATGTCCTCCTGGTTCAGTTTGGGAGGAGCATGTGTCTCTAGAAATTTGTCAAATCTTCGGTAGTTTCTATTTTGTTGGAATACAGATTTTCAAAGTAGCTTCTCATTATGTTCTGTATCTCAGTGGTGTCTGTCGTGATATTTCCTTTTGCATCATGTATTTTAGTAATTTGAGTCTTCTCTCTCCTTCTCTTTGTTAGTGTGGCTAAGGGTTTGTCTATTTTGTTTACTTTCTCAAAGAATCAACTTTTTGTTTTGTCAATTTTTTGAATAGTTTCTTTTGTTTCAATTTCATTGATTTCAGCTCTGATTTTAATTATTTCCTGTCTTCTACTACTTTTGCTGTTATTCTGTTCTTCTTTTTCTAGGGCTTTGAGCTGTAATGTTAGGTCATTTAGTTGTTGACTTTTCATTCTTTTCTGGAATGCGCTCCATGCAATGAATTTTCCTCTTAGTACCACTTTCATAGTGTCCCAGAGATTTTGATATGTTGTATCATCGTTCTCATTGACCTCTAATAATTTTTTAATCTCCTCCCTGATGTTTTTTGTTATCCATGTTTCATTCAATAGCATATTATTTAGTCTCCAGGTGTTGGAGTAATTTCCCTTTTTTATTTTGACATTGATTTCTATTCTCAGTCCATTATGATCTGATGGAACACAAGGCAGTATCTCTATTTTTTTTTTTTTTTTCATTTCCTAAGGGCTGCTTTGTGGCATAGCACATGGTCTATTTTCGAGAAGGTTCCATGTGCTGCTGAGAAGAAAGTGTATCCACTCATTGATGGATGGAATATTCTATATATGTCTATTAAGTCTAGGTTATTGATTGTGTTATTGAGTTCTTTGGTTGGATTTTGTTTGGAAGATCTATCTACTGGTGACAGCAGTGCAAAGTTGCCCAGAATTATTGTGTTGTGGTCTATGTGATTCTTAAAATTGAGAAGGATTTGTTTGATGTACAGGGATGCACCATTGTTTGAGGCATAAATATTTAGAATCATTATGTCTTCCTGATTTATGGTTCCCTTAAGCAGTATGAAATGTCCTTCTTTATCCTTTCTGACTAACTTTGGCTTGAAGTCCACTTTACCTGATTGAAGGATGGAAACCCCCGCTTTTTTACTGAGTCCATGTGTGTGGTAGGTTTTTTCCCATCCTTTCACCTTTAGTCTGTGGATGTCTTTTTGTATGAGATGAGTCTCTTGCAGGCAGCATATTATTGGGTCTTTCTTTTTAATCCATTCTGCCAGTCTATGTCTTTTGATTGATGAGTTTAGGTCATTAACGTTCAGGGTTATTGTTGAGAAATGATTTGTATTCCCAGTCATTTGGCTTATTTTTGGTTTTTAAGTTGGCTTGGTTTCTCCTTTGAGTGGTTTTTCTCTAAGGTAGTTCCTCCCTTTGCTGACCTACATTGTTGTTTTTCATTTCCACCGCATGGAATATTTTGTTGAGAACATTCTGCAGTGCAGGCTCTCTATTTGTAAATTCTTTTAACTATTGTTTATCATGGAAAGATTTTATTTCATCTTCAAATAGGAAGGTTAGTTTTGCTGGGTATAGGATTGTGGGTTGGCAACCATGTTCTTTCAGAGCTTGAAATATGTTGGTCCAGGCCTTCTAGCTTTTAGAGTCTGGGTTGAGAATTCGGCTGCTATCAGTATGGGTCTCCCCCTATATGTAATTTGATGCTTTTCTCTCATGGCCTTCAAAATCCTATCTTTATTTTGAATGTTAGGCATTTTCATTATAATGTGCCTTGATGTGGATCTGTTGTGATTCTTTGCATTGGTGTTCTGTAAGCCTCTTGTATTTGATTTTCCATTTCATTCTTCAGGTTTGGGAAATTTTCTGATATTATTTCATTGAATAGGTAGTTCATTCCTTTGGTTTGTATCTCTGTGCCTTCCTCAATCCCAATAATTCTTAAATTTGGTCTTTTCATGATGTCCCATAATTCTTGGAGATTCTGTTCATGATTTCTTACCATCTTCTGTGTTTGGGCAACTTTATTTTCAAGATTAAATATTTTGTCTTCATTGTCTGAGGTTCTGTCTTCCAAGTGGTCTATTCTTTTGGTGATGCTTTCCATTGAGTTTTTTATTTGGTTTATTGTCTCCTTCATTTCAAGGATTTCCATTAGTTTTTTTTTTTTTTTTTTTTTTTTTTTTTGAGAATCTCTATCTCTTTGTTGAAATGATCTTTTGCTTCCTGCAGGTGCTCTTTCAGCTTATTGGTATTATCATTTATTGCCTGCATTTTCTCTCTTATCTCATCCTTTGCTTCACAAATCATCTTAATCATGTATAATCTGAAGTCCTTTTCTGACATTTCTTTAACATACTGTTGTTGGATTCTATTACTATAGAATCTAGATTTGTTTGGATCATTTTCTTCCCTTGTTTTTTCATGTTGTTCATGTATCTCCCTCTAGCAGTGCAGATCTGGGTATTGCAGATTTCCCCCTATGGGCTTATAGTGGCCCTATAGGTTTCCAAAACCCTTTTTTTAAGGGGATATCAATGTTAGCAGTGCCCAAATCAGACACTATGCAATCCTAGACCAAATAGCCCCTATGGGGACAATAACAAATTGTCATAATAAACAAATGAGTTCAAATATTATCTTTGGTAAAACAAACAGGTTTACAATAAGGTCTGCAGATTCTAATGGAGGACAAAGAGGATGCAGAGGGATGTAGAATGTGGCTGTTAATGGGATTACAAAAGAATATACATAAGTTCTAGAAAACAGAAAGGGTGAGAGTGTAATCAAAAGAAATCAGATGTTAGCATGCAAAAAAGGGAGAAAGAGACTCTGAGGATACAGGTAAACAAAAGGAAAAGAAAACAAGAAAAGTAAAGAAATAAAAACTTAAATTTTTTTGAAAAGGAGAAAAAAGAAAATCTACTGTATAACAGTCATATACTAATGAAACCTCTCAGTGTTCAGTAGCCTGATGTATGAGAGGTACCTGAAAATGAGCTTCAAGCCTCCAGCAGGCGTTGCAGGATGGGATTTGCCCCGCCCAAAGATCAGAGCTATGACTTCCAGGATTATCCGAGATGTCTGCTCTGGCTTTGAAATGTTTTGGCAAATGGGGAGCTGCAGCTCAGGGGTGGACGTGGTCAGCTGGAAGTCCTGGAGACCGGATGCAGTTGGTCGGGCAGGGGTCCTGAAGGTTCGGTGTGTTTGGTGTGGTTGTGGAATCCTGGAGGACGGGTGCAATCAGTCAGTCTGGGGTCCCGGTGGTAGGTCGAGTCAGTTGGTCTGGGGGTCCTGGTGGCAGGGAGCAGTCAGTCGATGTGAGGGCCCCAGAGGTAGGGAGTGATCAGTCAGGCTGAGGGATCCTGGAGACAGGGCTCAGTCAGTCCAGCCAGGGGTCCTACGGGGCCTGGCTGTTGTCTCAAAATGGTGGCAGCCATGTATAATCAAACCTGCAGGTACTGTAACAGTGAACTTCCAGGCAGCAACAGGCAGCTGGTGCTCCACCGGCGGTTGGCAATCAGTTTTCCAAATGTGGATTTTTGAATGTGTTATCAAAAAAGAAATGATAAATGTTTGACATTAGGGATAAGTTAAATATCCCAATTTGATCATTAAGTAAGAACTATGTTTTGAAAAACATTATGCTGCACCCATAAATATATAGAATTATTATGTGTTTAAACAAATATAAATAAATATAAACTGTATTTGGGATTCAGAGACTATGTATCCCAAATTTTCATTTTATCAGTTTGGTAAAATTATTATATGCTACTATGGACAAACTAGTTTGTTAATCACTGAAAATACAAAAATAATACATATAAACCCTGAATAAGTTCATCATTTGATAGGGCAGTTTTTGAAGCAATTATTGAAGAAATCCATTATAATGGAGGGGTAAATAAATGTGGACATTGTATTCAAAAAGTGGTGAGATTTAAAAAAAAAAAAAAGAAGCCTTTACCTCTGCAGTACCATGAAATGTCGTCTGAGATGATGTGCTATTTGCTGTGGAACTGACATTTTTTTTCTGGTGAGAGAGGTATAGGGATTTCTGGTGAGAGAAAGAACAGCTGATAAAACAAGAAAAAGTGACAAATGAATACAGTATATTTTGGGAAGACAAGAGAGGCATACTGAAGTCAGTTTGTGAAAAATTTGTGAGAGTTCTGTTAGAAGTGAAATCCTGTGAGACATTTCAAGGAGAAGAAACTTGTGACCTTTTGTGTGTCAGATGGGTTTTGACTTTTTGTTTGAATTTTATCCTGGAGTAAAATGGAATAGATCTTCTGGTTTTCTGTATTTCTGTTCTATTTCACTTTGTATTATGTTCCTTTAATTTAAGAATGAGAATCTTTTGGAGAATTTCAAACCTTGCTTAACTAAGTCAAGGGAAAATAGAATTTATATATGCCTAATCAAAAAGATAGCCCTCATGGCAATAAAAATGTACAGCCACTATAGAAAAGTGTCTGCATATTCTTCAAAAACTGAAAACAGGAATATCACATGATCCAGCTCTACCAATCCTTGGTATACACCCTGTTATGGTTTAGATGAGATGTCTCCGAAAAGCTTATTGTGAGACAACACAAGAAAGTTTAGAGGTGAAATGACTGGGTTATAAGAGCATTAATCTAATCAGTGCATTAATCCCCTGATAGAGATTAACTAGTAACTGTAGGCAGGTAGGGTCTGGCCTAGAACTTGTGATCCTCCTTCCTCAGCCTCTGGAGTTGCTGGGATTACAGGCATGTGCCACCATAGCCATCCAAAAATTCCTAAGAGCCAGCCTCTGGGTTGCTTATCCTAAATTTGTTTTTTTTCTTGTGTGGTATTTGATATCTAAGAGATATAACTGAATTAACCCTAACCTATTTGGATTTCTGAGCTCAATCAATTAACTTAGGCCAAATAATTTTGGAAAGAAGAATTGCCCAATGGATAGATGAAATTAATAAAATAAATTCTGACTGGGTAGTATTTTCTGTTTTGATTCTTAAGAAGGTTGAACTTATTTACTTTATCATTTGTGTATTTCCTGGTGCAATAGAATACTAAAATAAACATATCACTATCTTGTTTTATATACCAGCAATATATGATTAATGTAAATTATTTATGAATTAACCGTATCAATGAAAAAGAAAGCATGTATGATTAAATTAGATTGTGTGTTGAGGGACATAAAGAGCTGATGTCCTGTTGCATCCAAAATTACCAACGAAATGGGAAAGTCAAAAATATCCTTCTGTTAAAATTTTTAAAAAGTCATGTTAAGTTTTTTCTTCCAAAGACACAACATGCAGGCAACCTATGCCTCATAGGGGAATTGATAAATTGGTTCCAAGTTTTGCTATAAAGAAGGGGTCAAAGAAGATTAGTTAGATGATACTTAATGTCCAGAAGAGACGTAACAGGGGAGCTTGTTCTGTATACATTAGCCTACTCTGACTATGTTAACCATATCAGTCACACACAATGTTCCCTAAACACTCATAGAATAAACTCCCAAGATTGTCAGAAAGCAAAATGTATAAAATAACAAAGAGAAATTATCTAATTCCCCAAAGAAAAAGCATATGAAAAGGGGCAAATGGTTATAAACTGTTTCTTAACATTTCATGTTTTAGAAAGTAAGTTTGGCAGTATTTATGCATTAAACTGTGTTTCAGTAATGGACATAAATGAATTATACTGCCAGAAATGTACACATACAAGTTTAATATCCATTTATTAATTTACATTGAAGTAGATAGCTGCTAAAATGAGTTCATAATTTTCTATAAGAAAGTCACATTAATCGACTGACAATTTCCCTTGTCTTATTAGCTAACACTTATTTTTCAAGCTCAGTCTTTCATTGAACAAATATTTTTTGAACATTTTCTATATTCCAGTTTCCAGAATAGGCCCTTAAAGAGCGACAATGGGCAAAAAAGTCCATGGACCAAGAAGCTTGTGGTATAATGGAGAGACTGACAACTGTGGATGAATAATTTAATCAAAGATTCATTTCTGATCTCTGGTCACTCCTATAGAATGTTCAGAAAAAGAGCCAAATTATGAAAAATTATTCACTCAATTTCTTCTTATCACCATCCATCCTAACAATAAGAGCATAATGGAACTCAAATTTGAGTCAAGAAATTGTTTTTTTTCATTTGCCTGTAGTGGAGAACTAATGGAACTTTAAAATCACATGGGATAACTCATTAAGTTGATGACATTAGGTTGCTGATGATGGAATGGAGTTGGAATCAATTTATGTCTTTATGGCTCAGGAATCAACAAATATCTTCAAAGGCAAATTTGCATATCTCTCCTCCTTAGGATTTGTAGAAATGGTAGATCCAAAATAAAGATAGTACAATCTATAGTAAGCTATAAATTATAGATATATTATCTATAAATGATAGATAAGAAAGATATATATTTTATAATATAGATATATAATAGATCCCAGTAGTGGCATCAGCCTGCACCTCACTTCTGTTCAGATCCAAGACTGCTGGATGGTGTGTACCTGTGAAACAAGCAGGCATTCTGCACTGGGAAGTTGGGAAAGAGCCTTTGGTACTGTTTTGGTTGATGTGGATTCAAGCACACATTTAAATAGTGAGGATAGTGGGCATGAGATGATGAGTAACACAGTTCAGAAATGACCATTGTTATGGTTCGCATGTGAGGTGTTCCCCAAAATCTTGTGCGAGACAATGCAAGAATATTCAGAGGTAAAATGTTTGGATTATGAGAGTCTTAACCCAATCAGTGCATTAATCCCCTGATAGGGATTAACTGAGTAGAAACTGAGATGTGGCTGGAAGAGGTGGGTCATGGGGGGCATGCCTTTGGGTTATATATTGGTGGACTGAGCTTGGTCCCTGTCTCTCAGCTGTCTGATCATCATGTGAGCCGCTTTCCTCCACCACACTCTTCTCCATGATGTTTAACAACCATTTTTTAAACTAAAGATTAGAGGACAAATGGCTGTACTTTCTGAAAAAACAATTAAGTCACTTAGAATCATTTTACCACAGTAAGAATAGGAATGTACCTAACAAAAACATTTTAGGAAAAAAAATTTAACAACTCATCCTGTTGAGGGCCAAGTTAAGTCTTTAACATTTGGAAGAATAAAGAACAAAATGTCCTCTAATTATGTACTTGAACTAATTCAAATCCAGTACACAAGTGAACAGGAAATTACATCACAGTGAGAAGTGCTACAGTCCAGGAACCTATAAAATTACATAGGAGAGTCATCCAAGCTGTTCTCAAACAATGACTAATACTGCCAGACAACAGGATTAGAGAACAAATGTACTAGTCTTTGCTCAAACTGGAAAAAATAGTGCAAGTTCACAGTGAGTATTCATAAAGCTCAGTATACTGAACTTAAATGATTAATTCTGAGTTTATGTTCTCTATTGCTTTGGAACTAAAATATTTCTTATTTTATAGAATTTTGGTGACATTAATTTTGAGTCTTAAAAAAATAACATTCCAAAGCAAAATAAATAGAACTTAAAAATAAAATGCTATGCTTTTTCCACAATGCTTTCTGAAATATCTTGGTTTATGAAATTTCCAAACTGGCAGAAAAAAATGAAGCAATACAAACTTATCCAATATTATTGCATATGGATGTTCCAAAAATTCTTCTCACATCTTCTCTTCAAAAAGGAAGCCATAAGGGAAGCTTTACTTTCATGATAAAAAGCACAGAAGTGACATGGATTTATAACAAACAGAGTTAGTTACAGGATTTGAATATTTAATGTATTGGGCTAGGATAGACAGAAATATCCATTTTGATCAATGTTAACATTTTATAAATGTCACGGAAACTAAGCTTTTTCTGTCACCAAGTCAGCAAACCCTGCCCCATGGACAGCATTTATATGAGCATGGACAAATTTTCACCTTGTAATTCTCATATCTGTATGCTTTTGTGACTAACCAAACTTACCTTTTCTTCTGATTGACACATTTGTTCTTTAGAAATGTTAATGTATTGTACAAATTAAATCTTCCTAGCTCAGGAATCAATAAACATCTTTAACAGTAATTTTGCATATCTCTCCTCCAAAAATTAGGTTGGGATTTTTTTTTTTTAATTTTTTTTTTCTTCTTTTAAAAGAAAACTTCAATTCTTTACACTACTTCCCAAATACGAATGCACTGGCTGAGTAAAGAGCACAGAGCACGTGTGTCTCTGTTGCAAGCCTCCTGACCATCAACTGTGTTCTTCCACGGTGACTTCCTAATGAACTCTGCTACTTCTGAATGATACACTCTTGTGCCCAGCGGCTCGAGACCCCACAAAGACCACCAGAGACCACGATCAATGCAAGCAACAAAAAGTCATTTATTAGCAAGCTCGAGCCTGGTCCTCCGCACACTCGGTAACTGGTGACGCTAAGAGGCCCTGAGCCCTTGTTCAGCAGGGTTTTTATAATGAAAGGCAAGCAGTTTTACAGTGTTCTTTTTAATTGGTTAACGTATAAAATTGTATACAATGTTATTTTAAGTTCTGGGTCACCCTGACCTCCGAGAGGAGGGTTATCATTATCTTTAAGTTTGCTTTTGTGCCAGTAAGGTTTGCTTTTGGGTCAGTCACCTGGCCTTTACAGATAAGTTAAGAGACGAAAATTCTTTGCGGCTTTTATGAGGGGTTGAGGGCAGTTTGGGAAGAGCCTCGTATTTGTATTTACACAGGTGTGGGCTCTTTCTATCTTTACAACACCATTACTTGTGGAGACCTCAATGACTCTAGAGTTAATACTCCAAATGCATTCATTTATATATTTATGAAGTATGTATTGATAACCAAGTATTCACCAAAATGTTTTAGCTACTGAATTAAATGGGCAAAACATGTACCTTCATGAAACTTAGGTTTTAGAGTGATGATATACCATTAAAAGTTATCATGTAATATTTAATATGTTAGATGGTAATGTGTATTTCAAAGAAAATAAAGGAGGATACATAGGATTAAACTAAAGGCACAAGTCATGTTTATGCACCTCCCCAGATTTGCTGTCATAGTTTTCTGCTCAGGGCATCTGATGACCCACTAAAAAGATTGCCTGGTATCAATCATATTATTGTAAACAGTATAGATGAGATCTTGGTTTTTATTGAAACCACTGAACACCATCATTGTCTTCATGGTTGACCCTGGGGTATAAGGACTGCATATAGCCCTATCTGATGCCACACAGAAGGAATGTTCTATTGACTAGGTATTCAATTAAACTTTGCTTCAGACAGATGACCAATCTCATGGCAAGAAAAACAAAATGATATGTTTATAATCACAGGATTCATGGTCATACCATGTACCTTATGACCAGGAGCTAGTTCACTTAATAGAAGAGTGGGCAAACATGTCAAAAGCTTGTTTAAAATGCTACCTTAGGCTGAGGATTCTATCCTCCAAGATGCAATTTCTGCTTTGAACCAATGACCTGTATATGGTACTGTATTCTTAAAAAATGGCATATATGAACCCAGGAATAAAAAAGTGAAGATAGAATTGGTTCTTCTAATATCATTCTGGTGACCATTTATGGAATTGAAATTGCAGGTTTTGCAACTATAAGTTTTGTCAGAGGTCATATTTTTCTGTGTCTATCAGGAGACCTAATATGCACTGCACTAAACTAGAACAGCTAATACCACTTATTTAGATGTTTTAAACCAACAGAACAACAGAAAAAAAGAAAAGAAAAGGAATAGCCATACTTAAAATAATTTACTCTGACATATCCAAATTTTGTTTGGTCTGAACTTATAAAATGGGGACATGCTTTTTAAAAAAGAAAATAAAAATTGCTATTAAAAATCAGTTTCAGAGTTTTAGCAGGGGCCCATGAAGGCTAGCGGTATTGGATCTAAGATTAACTAGCTTCACAGTAAATGCACTTTTGGGAGCTGAAATTGCTATTACACAATGAAGCATCGAGGAATATATCTGAAGCCCACAGGATTTTCTGAGGCACCTTTTGAGACATGTATGTTCCATAATAACAAGATGGGAATTATAACAACCATGCTCTGTGAAGAACAAGGCCAAAAAAAATTCTGATCTCTCATGTTTGGGGACACTTTCCAGGCAAGCAAAATCAGTATGCCAAATTTCTGGCAGCAAATAAAGGAAATCTGGAATAAGAAGTTGAGGAAGGTTGAAAAAGATCGGCTATGGCTCCAGGACTAGTTGTAGTCCCAGGAGTTGCAGTTTTGGATCTCTGGGTAACTGGTTCATCTCTCTCAACTTGTACTCCCTCTCTAGATAGAAATGCTGAGACTAACTTTGAGTAGGTGTTGAATGTGTACAAGGGATGGGCTGTGCCAGATTCAGTGCAGACGCTGATCCAAATCATTCAGTTATGCTTTTTTTGCTTTTCAGTGTTACTGGAAGTATGTGGGAGTTGAATTTCTATAGGTTGAATATTAAGCAATGGGAGATAAAAAGAAGGTTGGAACTAAATTATTCTCCCTCATTCCTTTCAAATATCCCTCCTAAGAAAGAATATATCCATGCAACTCTCCAGAGTAACGAACTGCCCCAGGAGGAACCAGCTATATTTTTCAGTAAGTCAGTCACCAGCTCAGGCACACACAACCCTCTATTTGCCCTTATCCCTCCTTGACCTACTTCTCTCTTTCCCATGCTCTTGTTTTCCTGCTATTACAACAACCAACAAAAGATGAGCCCTAAAATGTTTACATAGGCTCTGTTACCTAGACAACTCATAAGAAGATTGCTCAAAGTAGTGAGAGCAGCAAGTGCAAAAGCCCTGAGTCAAGAGAATGTTCAACACACAGCAAGGAGTCTTGTGTGGCTGGACATTAATTAATAAGTGAATAACGTTTAGGGACTAATGGTGAGTTTAGCAAGAACTTGATTATATGTGACCTATTTTGTGTTTGTAAGGATAATGTTCTGTTGTTGTTTGCTTGTTTGTTTCTTGGTGCTGGGGATCAAACCCAGAGCCTTGCACAATGCAATCCACCACTTTATCACCCCTGAGTTATAATTCTAGTCTTTATTTATTTTTCTCTTAAGTAATCTGAAAACTACTAGAGAATTTTGGGATATTAAAGTTTCTTCTTACGTTGGAATAAGCTGTCTCTGGAAATTGTATGCAGCATGGACTGGGAGAAGACAAGGTAAAAATGAAAATGAAGAATTTTCAATTAAAAAGTACTATTTAACAAAATGAAATGATAGTGGTTAAGTAAAGGTGGTACCTGTTGAGGTATGGAGAATTGATCAAATTCTGAATATATTTTGAAGACAAAACTGACAGAATTTACTACAGATTGGATTTGAGGTGTGAGGGGAAGAAAGGTGGTCTAAGACATAATAATAGCATTTAAGTCAGTTTTTGCATTGCTGTGACCAAAATACCCAAAAAGAACAACTTAGTGAAGGGAAACCTTATTTGGATTCATGATTTCTTTCAGAGGTCTCAGTTCATATATGGGCAACTTCCTTGGTCTGAGCCCAAAGTGAGACAGCACATCAAGGGGTAAGGTCCCAGAGAAGGAAAGCTGCTCAGCTCAAGACAGGGACATGGATCAGAGGCAGAGAGACAGACAGGAAGGGATAAAGGGGCCACAGGGTAGATGCACCCTTCCAGGGTACACCCCCAAAGATGCACCTCCCCTAGCCACAGCCCATTTGCCTACAGTTACCACCCAGTCAGTCCATTCCAACTGGTATGGACACCTCAGATTCAAATCATAAAAAATATGAAGGTTGGAATTACCCATATTGAGATGGGAAGATGTTTTAGGAAAAGTGAGTCTGTTTTTGAATATATCATATTTAAGATGTCATACAGATGACATATGACATATTAATGCATTACATATTAGATATATGTATGAGAAAATGAGTAAATCCTCAAATCTCCTAATTAAAAGTAAAAAATTGGCAATAATTAGAGAGTTTAGATTATTCAAAGCCACAAGATTACAAAGGATTACTGTGGTTGATTACAAAAATGTTCTACAGATTGAGGTTAAGGTGTCCCAATTTTAAAAGATAAAGAAGTGAAGGACACTGAGAGGAAGCAACTGGGGAGGTAGTAGGAAAGTCGAGGTATGGTGTTCTCAAAACTAAGTAAAGAAAGTGAAGAAAGCAGCCATCAGCTGTGCAGAACTGCAGTGAGAGTCCACTGCGCAGAACAAAGATTGTCCGTTATGGATCAGCCACTGCCATGAGGAATGAAGGGGGACGTCTTAGTCCCCTCAGAGCAAATGCGACCCCCTCCTGACCTTGGTCTAACTTGACTGCTCCCCCCACTTATACTAGTATAGGAGTCCAGTTTAGCAGTTGAAATACTAAAAGATTATTTGATCCTTCCCAAAACCTCTCCTCTGATTCCCTATGCTCAGGACTTTCTCCACATCCTCTGCCATCCAAGCTATTTCTGTAGCACTGTCCTAAGAGGAAGGCAATATATGGAGATAAAGGAGTAGCATCTTTATATTCCAGAATAAGTCCTTTAAAGCTTCTGGCGAGACCTTGAAGAGAAAAGAGTCTTTGAAATCACTTTAAAGATAAAGAACAAAAGCTTGGTGGACTAAGAGCTTTAAGTTTAAGCTATAATCCACAGAATAGGGAAGACTTCATGGTGCTGAGGGAAGTTATTTCTGCTCTAAAAGACATAAATTCAACAGGTTTATGGCAAGAAAAAGAGAACTGGAGGGATCTGATAAGATCTTAAATGCTGGTTTCCTGAGTAGTGTGTTTCTGGCAAACACTCCTCCCTTCTTTCTGCCCCAGATACTGCTTTTCATGGAAACCATAAGAAAGTAATAGAAATCACAGTAATTCAGGGAGTTTCAAAGAAAACAAAAACAAAACAAAACAAACAAACAAACAAAAAACCACTGTGCTAAGTTCTGTAACTAAGGCAGTGCTTGATTAGTAGGTTAGCATATAGAAAGGATGTATCTCAACCACATCAAGCTAACTAAAAGAGTTTCAGACATTGGGAAAGGCAACATAGCTTTATATTACTTAGTTCCTATAGGAATGCTGAAGGAATCCACAAACTGGAGGAGGTCCATGGTCATAAGGAAAAGGATGCCAAAAGTATAGCCCTTGGGACAGGAGGTCATAGGGGACCATAGCAACTACCCTCAGTCTGCTCTCCTCCACTTATGGCAGATGTCAATAAATAACTATCACCAGAATCAGGTAGAAGCAGCATCTCTGGTTACATCACCTGCAGTACCCTGGGGGTCAGTGAAAATAATGAAGTAGCATGGAACAGGTACACTGCATTGCTCCCAGTTATAGTATAGTATAACTATGCAATATTAGTATAGTTCACAAAAGTTTAGAACACTTTAGAGGAAGGGAATGGGGAGGATGCAATTAACTGCATTTTAAATCCAAAACAGAGCAGTATTATTGTTGAATGCAAGTGTATATTGTGCAGTCAGGACACACATGAAGAGAGAGTGCTCTCAATTGTACAACTGACTTTTATAAATGAAAAGTTTAAACCTACATAATTAAAAAGATTCCAGTCCCTAAGGAAATACCCCCACTGTTCACTTAATGGGTTGAGACAACTTTTGTCAAAACTATTGGTTCACAATTTCAATATGTGACATATTAGGAAAAAAGTAGTTGACTCTACAGAGTAATTAAAACATGTTTGTGAACATATTTGAGATTTTGGGGTCACATATTCCCATTTCCTGAACAGTAGGGAGTGAAATAGCACCCTTTTTACTCTTAATTCTATACAATTTTTATTAAAAAGAATAATGCATAAACAGTGGATAATACATAAACAACAATTGCCAAAAAAAATGATAACTTATCAAACCACCAATCTATGGAATTCACCTTTTTTAATGGTTACCTATTTCTTCCACTCAATAATATTTTAACATATAATTTTTCAAAATTAAATTGGATTATGCAGACCTGTTTTTTTCTTTTTTTAATTATAGCTAAAAATTTTAAGGCTCAAGTACTTAATTTTCTCATTTTAAAAATGTGACCAAAGAAGACATATTTACTCTAAGAAGTATTTTCTGAAAAAGTGGCATGTTAGTATGAAACACATATACACACACAAAGCCTTGACATAATAACTTCTATGCAAACAAACTTGAGTTAAGCTGAGACTTAACTATCGACACAGAAAAAAATTGATGGGAACTAACATCAGCAAGAACTATATATGTTCAGAATGAGCTCTGTGACAATTACTTCATATCTTTGAGCTTTAATTTCTCCACCTCTAAAAAGGGATAAGAGAAATTGCACTACGTTATAAAATGTATTACATTCATGAAGCTTTTTATTGTACACAGTTAATATTGGTATTTCCTTACTCAGAGACAAAGGTTTTAACTTTTAAACTGTCTGGATTTTTCTAGTTGAAATAGGCATTGCCTGTGGCTGGTGAGAACCGGGGCCCAGGGTTACGCCACATGCATCCAAAGATAGCGACTGGCAGAGAGCCAAACAGCGTGCTGAATGTGCCTTGAGAAAAACAGGAAGCGTTTACAATTGGCTGTATGATAATTAGTTCAGCCGCCTAGCACGTGGACAGATAGATCTTACATGTATGCTTGAGCTCGTGATCAGTTGACCTTTAAAAGGATTGGATGGACATATCTGGTTACAATTGCATATGTATAAGACTGCTTATATATTGAGGGTGTTATCCGAATAAAGCGGAAGCTGCTTCATGAAATTCTGAAGTGCATGTGTCGGTTGTCACACTGGTCGGCGGCAAGCGGCAACTGCCACTCATGCAAGTATAAGTTTAAAATTTAGAGTGTTATCAAATATAAGTAAATGTAAAAAGTAAAGAAACAAAAATGATGATAGAAGACTTTGTTCCAGTTCTTCAGTTTTCCACTTAGCATCACAGTCTTTTATAAATTACAGAAAGTCTTTCATAAGATTTTGCACATAAATATCCTTATAAGAAAGTACAATGAGGCAAAAGAAGTTGTAACTCATGTTGTGAATAGAAAAAGCAAATAGTTTGTAGAGAGAATTTACAGACTAATTTCCAAAAATGAGACTAAACTAATTGGAAAGATGCCAAGGAGATGCATTTTAAATTTATAGTAAATCAAATTCACATAGGCAAAAAAAAAAAAATACAAGAAAGATTAAACATGTTATTTTTCTTATGCAGAAGGAGCAAAGTATAGACATTTGTTAATTGTCTTGTGAGAATTTGAGTACTTTTAAGATTAGCCACTGTGGAGTAAAAAATGCCATGCTGGTCCACAAGGTCCTCTTATTAGCCACTTTGGACTTAAGAACTGGTGCAACCATGTTGGAAAATTAATAGCCAGTATTAAGTAGAAGTTAATGTGCATGTCCTCATTAACCAGAGATTCAGTTAGAAATTCACCCCATGCTTATTCTCTCAAATCTTCCAAGATACATAACCAAGGATGCTTTGTTCAACTTAGAAATAGCATAAGAGTGGATATGAACTAAAAATTATGAATATAGGATTGGTTACACAAAATAATTTACGTGCCCAGAATGCAGTTATTAAATACAAGGAAGAGCATCTACATGTCCTGGTGTTGGAAGACCTCCAAGATGCATTATTAAGTGAATAAAACAATACACAAAAGAGCATATCTAGGATAATTATAATTATTTGCATAATTATTATTATTTATATACACTGGACTTAGGAAACTTTTTGACAGAAATATAAAAAATTAATTATAAAATTAGCTCCTTGAAAAGGGATAGTGACAAGGGTAAAACTTTAATTTTCCCCAGTCTTTTAGTCTTTTACTTTATTCTCAGGTTTATTTTAAAAATGCATTCATAAGCTTTGGGATAATTGAGGTAGTTCTTAATATAGGGCACTTTTTAAAACAAACATCACTATTTTAAAGTATTTAATTGTTTTATTTTATTTCTCAGTGTGCTTCAGTAAACTTTAAATAGTTCCAGTGAAATTTCCATTTGGAAACAGTACAGAATTTTTAAAGGCAATACAGTCACATAACAATGGGGATGCTTTCTGAGAAATGTGTCCTGTGTGATTTTGTCACTGTGTGGACATCATACAAACTCTTCAGGGGTTTTAATTGAGGAACACAAAAGGATTATCCACACTGAGTCAAGTTGTAATCACAATTAAAGTGTTATGATTGTTCTAAATATGGACTAACACTTATTACAAACATTTCTGATATTTTAATTTATCCTTTGGTTGCAAATGTTGGCTACACTCAGGCCTGATTTGGAGTAACAACAATTTTCTTTGACTACCCGAGTGACTACAGGTAACTGACTTCTCTGTAACTTGTTTGTGTGTTTGTGTATGTGTGTATTTAATAATGAAGAACCCTAAATATGCCAAAATGAACATACAGAATCGATGTACTGTGGGATGCCATCCTTATTTAGCAGGATCAGACTAAGTTGAGCCATGGGATGCAGAGGCCTGGCTTCTAGGAACTGCCAGGAAGTATGTGGTACTGCGGGGGAGTGGTTTCCTGTCTCCTTCTGGAATTTTTCCCTAAAAGAATGACTTCCCTAACTCCACCCTATCCTGTCCATCACAGAAGAAGCTCCTTCAGGACCTTGACCCCTTTACCTGTATATTATAATTAAAGGAGAGGTGGGTGACTCCATATTGTTGTAAGAGGCCAAAGTTGGTATGGCCAGACCTGTCACAACTCCTCTCATATAAAAAGAGCATTGGCTCTTGTGTGTTCATTGATCAGATACATATTAGAAAAACCGCCAACATCCTCCTCTGGCAGTTAACCCTTTTCTCCTCCATATGGGAGGTGGCAGAGAAGACCCCCACACCAGGGCATAGTGTAACATGATCTATGGTTTCATTGTCTTCAGGGAATGTCAGAGAATGGGCAGACCATCAGTTTCATGAGCATACATAAAAAAGTATTTATAACATAGTAACATATTCCTGTTATATTGAAGACTATGTGATTCTAGATCATATCCCTCCTAGCCTGGATGATTTTGTGTTGTACATTTTTATAATAGTAATAAAACCAATACATAGTTTTGTTTGTAAGTTTTTAAGTTTTGTGTTTGTGAGACTCTCACTGTGTGTCCTGGTGGAACTGTTACCCTTCCATAACAGTTTGTATCTCCTAAGTTGTCAGGATCTCTGGACCCTCAGGGCCTGGAGCTATGGGGCTGAACATCACAAATTCCTCAAGCAATGGTCAGTGGATCCATGCCTACTTTTAAATCTTTCCTATCAACCCATGTGTTGTATATATGGGGACACAACACCATGTGATTTTCATTGCTTGTGGATGTATATTGGTGCTTGGTAGAGTATCGTTCTGTTCATATTGTATTATTTTAAAGTCTATATTTCAGCTACACCTTTCAAAAGCTATAACTTTTTTTTCATAGACATAAGGTACTATCATCTCATAAGTCCAAACTAAAGATACCCATGAAAGAACGATAGATGACATTGGAGTCTAAGCCACCTGTTGCTGAACTAAAATTAACAGTTACAACCTAATAGAATTTAGGCTGTCCATTGTTTTGCAGCTTCTTTACCCTTATTTTTTTATTGGAGACAGACTCTTCATTTCTAAGCAGGTCTAACTTTTATTAATCCATTTATGTTGCATCTTGGCACTGCTATTATCCTGGTAGCAAGGGGTGAAAGTAAGGAAAATTCTGAGGGAGATGATATTTATTTCAAAAGTCAGAGTCCTCAGTGTCATTTTTAAGCAAGAAAAGGACATAAAATCTTATGTGGCAGAAGAGGGCCACTTGTGCAGACCCGAATGTTCCAAGGGCATTCCTCCAGATATCCCACCTCAGATCTAAGAGCCCCACTTCTTGGGTTCTTGGAATAGCAGACTTCCTGGATATGAAAAGTAAACCCTCTCTGGAGTGCGCTATTCTTCTAAGTAGGCCCTGGGCTTAATCTTCAACTGCAATAGCTGAAAATCTGTTATATGAGTCCATGGAGGCCCTCTGACTTTCACACCTCTCATTAAGTTGGTGACTTATCACTCTTAGTCTTTGACCATATTTCTACAATGCACCATTAGTGCTCAGATTGAGAGCAATTGAATTCTATGCTCTTTCTAGCTACTAGTGAATCCCCTGGATGTCACAAATGCCTAAGCAATTGCACCATCTGTGGCCCCATTCAAGTTTGCTCCTGGTGCAAGTTTAACAATTCTACCGGCACAGAATGTCCTGCCTGTCAGTGTACCACCTGACATCAGTAATTAGTTCTTCCTGTCATCCCATTGAGATCAGTGGGCTATTCAGCTCCACAATCACATACTAGAAAATGCTTCACAAGCTACTCTTAGAAACTAAGAGTGAATGTGGGTTTAAGGAAGAAACTCTGAAATAGAGTTTGATCTGCAGGGTGTTTATGTGAGAAGGATCTTAGAAACACTGCCTGTAAAAGAAGAGAAGTAGAAGTGGAAAGAGGAAAAGTTAACTTGTGATGTAGTTACAAAGAGGCCTTTGCTGACTGCATAGGGAGCACCGACATTTCAGTGGCCCTTCAGCAATGTCCCACATTGAGGCAAAGGACTGAGCCTCTCTACCAACACATTGACTGTATTTGATGTGGGTTTCCCAACTGAAAGCAGGCCTTAACCTTGAGCATAATGCTTCTCTGACTGAAGGCAATTCTCATGGAGAAAGTCAGTCTTCAACAGCTATATTCCCAGGATCTAAGAGCATGACTATATCTGTTCTTAAGGTCTGTGCTAAATTTTACAATATGAGTTCACATCATCTTTGTAAGGATCCTTGTGGGTAGGCATGATCATTGGTAAGGAATGTACAGAGGATTTAGATAATTTGTTCAGGTAGATATGACTAGAAGTGTGGAAACCAGGAATGAAACCATGCCATATGGCTCCACGTTCTTCTAGTTACTATGACCACATTTCTGCTAATCACTGTCTTAAATTATTATGCTACATTGTGAGGATTAATTGGGAAAATATACGTAGATTATGTTATCCTGTGTGTCAATATTCTGGAGGGCAAATAACTAGTAAATGTAACTATTTGTTTCAGTGTTCCAAATTAACTTATTTATCTTGGAATAATGTGAGCAGTGGGCAGAAACATTACTAAGGTGTGGTGGGTGTGAAAAAGCATTAGGGTGTGGGCAGAAATATCATTAAGAGACTTTGAAAGTCAAAGTCTACAAATTCAGTTTCATCTAGGTTTCTCCTTGCATACTTGATTGGAAAGATACAGAATTTCCCACTTATAGCAACCTGAAATGAAGACAGAAGCAAAAGAACTATTTAAAATTCAGTGTATGCTTTTATAAACTGCTAGTAATTCACATTCTTACCCTAGTCTACATAAAGAGAAAACATTCTAAGGAAAAGCAATTATACCTTCCTTTTTAATACTTTTCACAGTTTATGGTATTTCACATATGCCAGTACTTGACTGATAAAACTAATGCTGGCAGGGAAAAACAATTACTGTATGCATACCATTTAGAAGAGATGTAGAAAGCAGTAGTGATGAAAAATTGGAGCTATAGCATTCTGTTGTTATTTTAAGAGGGACTTATAGATTGTGTGTGAGTAAACAGATAAAAAGAATTCTAATTGGAAACTGTATTTTGGAATGGTCCACTGGAACTGGTACTGGCTATGAAATTTTAACAGTTCAATGTGTATCTAAGAATAACTCTTCCATGTTTCACTTATAACTCATATAAAATCAGTGGTAGAACTGGTAGCAGTGTGTGAAAATACAAGGCATACAAGGCATTTTGTGCCCACAAATATATGCCTTTAATATATAAAAAATAGAACTTCATTTGTCCTGCATATGTCCACCACTCTCACGTTGGCCGGATAGCATTATTTTTGACAAAGGTATATGCCCACTACAACTTTCTGCAGTGATGGAAATATTCTATAATATACACTTATTTTTATTATAACACCATGTCTAAGGACAATCTTTTATTTATAACCAAAAAACCATACCTAGGCATCTCTATGGAATAGGTGTGCATAGAGAAGCATAAACTATTGGAAATGGAAAAATTGTGAAGTACAAACATGATTTTGGTTATGCCAAATCATAACTAAGTTCTTAACACCTTAAAGTTTATTTATATGGGGATTTTGTTGTTGTTACTTAAGTTATCATGAAAAGCTTTGAAATTCAAGTTTCACTCTATTTTGGGGTCTGCTTGTCCAATCTGATAGACACTATCCATTGATGTCTATTTAAATTGAAGTCAAAAATTAAACAAAATTAAATAATATTGGATGATCAGTTCCTCAGTTTCACCAATTACATTTCAAATACTAAGTAGTTAGAAAATAGAGTTGTTTTTTGACTAGGATGATTAAATAGTGGAAAGAAGTAAATGTGTAGGGGAAGTGAGGCTATTTAGTTATCAGTTTCTTAGCAGGAGGGAGAAATTTGAGGCTATTTAAAGTTTAATGTGAATCAGAGCAGAATGTAAGAGGTTTGTCAATTCAGAAAACTGAGAAAAAAATCATATAATAAAGTCTTTGAGAAGGTATGAAATAATGAATGGAGTACATGTACAAGATAGTAGACTGCTCTCAACGAGAGAAGAAGAAAGGATGAGCTTGTTAGGATTGTTAAAAGGAAATTGATGACATTTTTGTTCTATCATTTCTATTTCATCTTATCAGATATGAATAAAAGAATCTCCTAGGACCCCCAGGGGAAACAAAGATGTCAGCAGTCAGATATGAAGGTACTGGGCAATTCAACAGACCAAACTACATTGCATATACAAATATATCACAATAAATCCCACTATTTTGTGTAATTATAATGCACCAATATTTTTTTCTTAAAAAGAAGCCAAATATGGTGGAAAATGTAAATCAGGTCATGAGCAGTTGGTGAACTACCAGGGCTCAGGAAGAAGCAGTAGAATGGCTACCAGTGTTGAGGGCCCAGATAAGATTGGTCACTATCAAATTACAGCTGTAAAGTTTTAGATGGTGGTGAGATTTTCCTGCAGCCTTGAGCTCAGGGAATGAAGAGAGGCAGGTTTCATCAGGATTCTTTTTATAAACAGTCCCCCCCACCCTACTTTTTCTCCCTGATGCTTCAAAATACAAAATAACATTAGGGAAGATTTGCAAAAGAGTGGGAACATGGAGCTATCATGAGCCCTGCTGAGCTGCAGAGAGAGCTGAGGAACCAGAATTGCACCTAAAAAAACAGTAAGCAGAAAATGAAAGTACCAGCCAAGCTTTCAATCATTCCTGCTATCATATAAGCGAGAGGCTAAACCAGAGTAAGTTCTGACACTGGACTCCCCATGGTTGAAGGTCAGGTACATCAGCACAAAAAATGTAGGTCATCTTTTTTGCTGAGGGAGCCCCCAAACCAAAAAAAAAGTCTACTGCAGTATTATAGCAGAGGGAAGAGAGAGGGAAAGGTGAAAGAATTTCTAGTGGAAAAATACTGTGTACTGAGCCAAAGCAGAAAAATGTGTATTCAGGTTTCCCCACCTTTTCCCATATGACTGTTTTCCCAGAAAAGAAGGCCTCTAAGGAAGACCCCAGATAAAGAGGTACTGGACTAGGAATTCAGATACATAGAAGGGCTAATGGTCAGGGTTCCTTGGTGCATTTGCTGTGTGCCAACCCTGGTGTGGGGAAGGCAAATTTTCCCCAGAGACCTCCGAGGCAATGCCCTGTAGTTGCCTATGATCAAGCATGAAATGAATATCATACAAAGGTATTTTGGCCTCAGAAGATAGGTAAATGGGCCAGGAGCTGTCTATGTACTCCTCAGAAGACAAATAAATGATCAGGGAGCTGTCTATGTACTAGAATTTCCAACAAAGGTGAAAAATTAATACATTGAGTTGTGTATCCTGGAGATTAATGCTCCATCTGAGGTGCAGTGGTAAAGATTTTTTTCCCATTTGGTGGGCTCTCTTCACGTTCTTGATTGTTTCCTTTGCTGTGGAGAAGCTTTTTAGTTTGATACCATACCAATTATAGATTGTTGCACTTTAAGAGTCTTATCGAGGAAGTTGGTTCCTAAGCTGATGCGATGGAGAGTCAGACCTACTGTTTTCTTCTGGGAAACACAGGGTCTCAAGATGGTCTAATGCTTAGAGGCTTGATCCACTTTGCGGAAAACTGCTGTTGTTTGCGGAAGGGCTGCTTCAAGTGGCTCCTGCCGCTCTTACGAAAGACCGCGGCTTCTTTGCCCGGCGGCTCTAAGCGGCTCCGCTTATGGAAAGCCGCTTCTCCTGCTTTCGGCCCGACCAGCGGGACCAAAAGACACATACTCTTTAGAAGTTCATGAAGCAGCTTCCCGTTTATTCCAACAACACCCTCACTATATAAGCAGTCTCATGCATAAGCTATTGTAACCAGATATGTCCATCCAATCCTGTTAAAGGTCAAGCAGTCACTCGCTGGAGCATACATACAAAGTATATCTGTCCACGTGCTAGGCAGCTGAACTGATTATCATACAGCCAACTGTAAACGCATTCTGGCTTTCTCCATGCATATTCAGAACGCCGTTTGCTCTCTGCCAGTCACCATCTTTGGATGCACGTGGCGTAACCCTGGGCCCCGGGTTCCGCCTGCCACACCACTTTGAGTTGAGTTTTGTGCAGGGTGACAGATAGAGGCTTAATTTCATTTTGCTATGTATGGATTTCCAGTTTTCCCAGCACCATTTGTTGAAGAGGCTATCTTTTCTCCAATGAATGTTTATGGCACTTTGTCTAGTATGAGATAACTGTATTTATGTGGTTTTGTCTCTGTGTCTTCTGTTAACATCAAAAAAACTCAAATAACCCAATCAATAAATGGTCAAAAAATACAGGAAAAAAATGTTCAACATCTCTAGCAATTAGAGAAATGCAAATTAAAGCTACATTGAGTTTCTATCTCACTCCAGTAAGAATGGCAATTAAAAAGACTACAAGTAACAATAAATGTTAGTGAGGATGTGGAGAAAAAGGTACACTTATATGTCTTGTCCAGCGAGTACAATGAAGACTCGGCTCTCAAATGAAGTTTTAAGGTATTTATTTTTATGGGAGAGCTTCTGAGCCGAGTGCCTGGTTCTTCCTCCTCCGCCACCACCACCGTCTTCTTCTTCTCTTGTCGCGCAGCTTTCTCTCTCCTTCTTTTCTCTCATGCAGCTGCCACTTCTCTCTTCTTACTCTCTCATCGTGCTGGGGCCGCCTCTCCTCTTCTCTTGTCCCTCAGCTGCTGCCTGCCCTCCTTGCCTTGCTTGCTCTGCCTTGCTTGCTCCCGCTGCCGCGCAAAGTACGCAGCTTTATGGGATATAACAGCCAATCACCTTGACGGGTCAGGCGTTTGGCCTGTGGAGACTTAATGGTGGGTAATGAGGACATGTACTGATCACGAGCTAAGCACGGACGCGGAGGAGATCAGTCAGCCAATAGAAAGCACTTGCAGCTGGGCTTCTCGGTGCCATAGGGCGAGGCCAGCCACCACTGCGGGCCCTACAGGGCAGCGGCCCCCAACACTTATACATTGCTGGTGGAACTACAAATTGGTGCAACCACTATAGAAAGCATTTATATACTCTGTGTATGAAGATTCCTTAGAAAACTTGAAGTGGAATCCCCATTATTCCACTCTTTCGTTTGTACCCAAAGGACTTAAAATCAGCATACTACGGTGATGTGGCCACAACCTAGGTATCCATCAACAGATAAATTGATAAAGAAAATGTGGAATATTACTGAGCTATAAAAAAGAATGAAATTATGACATTTGCTGCTAAGTGGATGGAACTGGAGAATATCATGCTAAATGAAATAAGCCAATCCCCCCAAACTGAAGCTGGAATGCTTTCTCTGATATGTGAATGCTAACCCACAAGAGAGGGTGAGAGGGAAAGAATAGAAGTCCATTGGATTAGAAAAAGGAGAATGAAGGGAAGGGAGTGGATAGGGGAATAGGAAAGAAAGAAGAATTGATCCAATATAACTTTCCTACCTTTGTGTATGAATACATGACCAGGGTAACTCCACATCATGTACAACCACAGGAATAGGATGCTAATTAGAATAAATTCTACTCTGAATATGTACAATATGCCAAAATGCACTCTACTGTCATATATATCTAAACAAAACAAATAATAAAAAATAAATAAAAACTGCATATGATTTTTTAAAAAATTAATACACTGCAAGTATCTATTTTGAAAGAAGAGGTAACTGCAGTCGGTCAGTTGTGGTTTCCAAAGTGCAGTTAAAAATCATCCAAGGATTTGTTGTGAAAATATTTTTCTAATTTTCACTCTCAGATATTTAGGTTCAGTCATTGCAGGGTGGGCACAAAAATGCCCACAAGAAGCAGGCATCCAGGAGATTCTGCTGCCAACAATTTAAGAAAAGCTGTCAGTTCTAAGCATAGGGGGTTAAAGAGGAGTGAAAAGAAGAATCGTTCCACATGAGATCACCACATGTTGGAGAGAGACAAACAGTTTTAGTCAATTATTTTGCTGTTGTGACTTAAGAATCTGATCAGAACAATTTGAGGAAGAAAGGTTTATTTAGAGGGTTTATGGTTTCAAAGGGCTTCGTCCATGGAAGACTGGCTCCTTTCTTCAGAGGATTGAGGTGAGGCAGAACATCATGGTGGAACAGTGTGGAAGAGGGAAGCAGCTCACATGGTGACCAGGGAGCAGAGAGAGAGTCTCTACTGGCCTGATACAAACATGTACCCCAAAGTGCCCCAATTTTACCTCCTCCAGCCACACCCTACCACTTCAATTGCCACTCATTAATCCCTATCAGGGGATTAATTCACTGATTGGGTTAAGATTCTTATAATCCAATCATTTCTCCTCTGAACCTTCTTGCATTTTTTCACACATGAGCTTTTGCGGGACGCCACATCTAAATCATAACACAAACCAAAGGAAATGAAAGAAGCTCCTCATCAACTAGGAGAAAAGCTTGGAGGACTGGGTAGTTTGCAGAGGAGGTTAATAAGAGTAAGTAGCATTTGCTAGCTGTTTTTCCTACTTTATAATTAGATCCTAATAACAATACTAATGGCATCCTCTGAATGACTATTCTTATAACCATTTTACAAAATAGACCATTAAGGCTGAAAGTTTTAGTAACTGGTCCAGGATTGCTGCAGCCATTACGTTATATCAGAAGCCCTGCACTTTGCCTGACGTGCTTCTTATTACATTCAACCTCCTGTCTGGATTGCCACTCAGTGTTTATAGCTTCCTTCACTGCGACTCCTGATACAAGGATTCCCATAGAAACTTAGAGGTTTATTTGAATCATTCGTACTGATTTCGCCTTCCTTTTTCTCCTTTAAGTTCTGTATGCTGAAATACCCCTATTTTAGCTTCCATTCGGTGTCTCACGTTTGCTTGTACTAACTTTCTTATTTGACTTCTCCTACCTGCCGGTTTCAATTGTCCACATAAAACAAGCAAGCAAGCAAACACTGTACTAAAATGCTAAAGTCAATCACTGAATACAATTTAGCATCTCATTTTGATTTCTCACTTTAAATAAGAATTGTTCATTGATAATGAAAAAAACGAAACAAAAATGAGAATTTTGTTAGCATCTAGTCACTTCTGGTTTCAGAATAACATAGTTATACATTTTTTGAACTTTTATAACTTCAATATTTGGTTTGAGTAAAGTTGCATTTTTAACAAATGTGTTAAATTTCACAAAAGATGAATCAAATGATAAATGAACATTTATCAATGATCAATGAACCTGTTTTAGTGCACAGACTTGTAAAGGTTTTAACAAGAAAAAGTAGGCCATTTATTTTCAGGCCAATGTAGTCAACTCACTCCCTGTATAAACACTAGAATTTGCGTCTGAGTTATTCTCACAATATCAGTCTTAAACTGAAATTTGTCAAGGGAAAGAAAGTGAATTAGCTGGATGCACAAGATGCACACTGAAATAAATCTTCATGCTAGCCTAAAGGTGTTTCCTATATGCTCCTAAAGTAGATCCATAGCCGACAAATTAAATTTTGGATTGCTTTAACTTCAGCAAATACACATTCAATTCTCTGCCCCAATAGAGAGGAAATGTTTTCAAAATATTATTCATTTGTAAGCCTTCTCAAATAAAAGTGGTATTACTGTCCCACTTCTGTTAATATTATTTGCCCTTAGCTATTTTTTGAAGTGTGGGAAGAATTTGTACCATTTCAGAAACTGGCTCTCACTAAATCCCTCTTTATCAACAGAAGTTAGTAATTGTGAAGATCAAGAAGTTTGGCAAGAAACCAAGTATAGCCAAATTGGTTTTTGGAAACTGAACGTTTGACTTTTATTTAACCAGACCATTAAGAAGCCCTGTTCAGCTTTCAGAAGGCAATCCATGCTTTGGAGGCCTTTTTTCTAAATGCATTCTATGATACTCTAAAGTTATTAAATTCATTATTCTCAAGCTGGAATTTTATTTCATATCTTGAAATTGGACAATAACAAAGTACAGAATACTTTAAGGCTTTGTTCGGATTATTTTTCAGAAGTTCATAGAAAGGTGTGGAAAATGAAATGACTTAATAATATAAGGAGGTCTGGGACTTTCAAGTGAGATCCTAAGACTGAAAATTTGTCACTAAATATTTAGCCCTTTTCCTATTTTATTGCATTAATTTGCCTTTTAAAAATTGCAATCATCTTCCACAACCCCACACCTTTAGAAATAGGAGTGCAAAGGAATCTTTAAAACATAAGATTCATGAATGCAAGTATGTGATGAAATGCACTCTGATGGGGAACTAAAAAGCACTGACTTAGGACTTTACAAATGATTAATGCTGTCAGTCACATTGAACTTTTAAAGAAATGCAAAAACTTTCTTCTTAGAGTTTAAGATTATGTGATTGCCTCTTACATTCCAAAGTCAGTCTATTCCATCAAAGACATCTTCCCTACACATTTTCCTCATTCCATCAGCTGCTTAGACAATGCAGACATAGAGAACACAGGGAGTCCAACCATATTGTCACCTCTTTGGGGGAATACTTGACCATATATAGATAGTAACCTCCAGAAGTGAAGCATTCTTCAGGCTGAAAATGATTCTATAGAATGGATTTAGTTATTTTATATGCAATAACTAAGAAGTTCAATGAAATTCACTTTCTATATTGATCTCTTATAGCATCTTTGATCATAGACAATTATTGGAAAAGTTTTAAAAACAATCATCAATTGCTTTCCTTGTGTAAAATAATCTCTTATTCTTGTCTACATATAGGTATGTTTCCTCATTTGAAAGAGGATGAAAACAGAGATCAGATCATGTCTAATGATGAATGTGGTTTATAATGTGATTGGCGGATTGAAATGATGTATCTTTTTGAAGACAGAAAAACAGAGAAGATCAATACTACAATTATTGTTCAGGTTATCCCATTTATATGTAATCTAAAATTAGAAAACTCTGGGATCAGGGTTTTTTTGTATTGTTTATTTGTGGGCTCTTTTTTTGTGTGTATTTTTTTTGTTTGTTTTAATAAAATTACTCATAATATAAGAAATGTCAAATTACATCCTTGGCTTACTTGATTAGTGACCTCAAGAGTTTAATAGAACTTCCACAGTTTAGAGTCTGAATAAATGATTTTGACAAAAAAAAACCATAGTCAGTTAAATAATTAAGATACAGTTAACCAAACACAATTTATATTGAGGTGGGTTTGAGATCATTGTTATGAAATGTGTGTAAAAATGTTTCTTTACTCTAAACCTGAAAGTAAACTCTAATTCTAGATTTGTTAACTTAATTAGTAATATGGACTTTGGTAACTTATTTCAACTTGCTGACTCTCAGCTTACTTATCTATTCTAGGGAGAATATAATATTATATTTCACATACTTATTTTTTAAAATATATCAAATTGTATAAAAACATATCAACTCTATTACACTATATCCATAAGATGGCAATTTTATCAATTACAGATAGATATATATTATTTTTAAAATATATATCATTATTATTTACCAGGTGAGAATAATTTTCCTATTGATAATATTGAAATAAATCTGACATAACTTTCCTATGTACAGTAAATCTCACCATCATGTACGTCCACATGAAATTAACTATAAAAAACCTATGTGAAAATGGCAGAAATATGAACCAAATTTTCTTTCATTCTGTTCCAGAATAGGTTGAAGAAAGGGAACAGGTCAGAACTTTCTCTCCTGAGCTGACTTCTTCACACAATCCTAGAGATAGCTGAGGAACAGGGAAAAGCAATACTTTGGAAGAATATCACATCAGGATATAAATATAATTTGTATGTATACCACTTTCATATATTAAGATGATTTTTAGAAATAATATTACTGTTCCAAATTTAATTGCCTCTAGTATCTTGATAAATTTTGCTCTATTGTCCTCTATAGAGGTTTTAATAATTTATATTCTTTCTAGTCATATATGAGGATGTCTTTTAAAAGCCAGTGTACTATTAAACTGGACAATCTTTCTGAATCTACTAAGTGGAAAATGGTTATAAATATAGTTTTAGCTTATCTTTTTATGAGTATTTTAATATATGAAAAAAAGACTATATGCATTCCCATTTTTTGTGAACCACGTTTTATAAATTGCTCCCTCTATCTTTATTTGCCATTTGTCTTTTGATTCTTTTAAAATTTTGTTTAAATAGAATATATATTTTGTACTTAGATTTATCAGTCTTTTCTAATATGACCTCTACTTTGTGTCACTTTTAGAAAATCTTTCCTAATTTTAGATAAAGTTAACTTTCTTTTAGTGTGTCTGTTTTCATATGTTATATTAAATCTGCAAGCAAACTGGGATTTATTCTGGTATAAGTTATAAGACATAAATATAAATTTGTTTTCCAGATATTTAGCCAGTTGTTTGCAATACTTTATTGGAAAACACAATTTCTTTTATCAATTTTAAATGATAACTTTATTATCTCCTATGTTCCTACACATTTGTACCTTTTCTGAAAATTACCCTTAAGATCAATTAATTTGACTCTTTATTCATATGACTGATATACTGTGTAAATCATTAAAAAATTATATTTTAACATATCTAATAAGACTGGACTATTGTAATGGCATAAGCTTCCGATATTAATTTACAGGTAATTACTCTCTTTCTGAACTATGATTTCATTTTAATGAGGACATGATACATCTGTCCATTTGTTATGTTTTCTTATACATTTAGAATTTCTTTTAAAATTACTTTCTGTAAAACTTGTATATTTCTGTTGAGTTAAAATTTCTGTCAGATGATCAGAATGCATGAACCTAAAGTGTATGATTTGATGATTTAATCAATGCATTCATCTGCATAGCCACCACCCAATCAACACAGATTTTTCTATTATTCCAGAAAATTCCTAATGTTCACTTCCAATCAAGACCCACCAGCCAGAGCCAACCACTATTTAATTTGCATCATAATAGATTAATTTACCTGTTACTTAAAATTTCTTTCAAGATTCACCCATCCTCTCATGTACCCCAGTCTTCTTTCTGCTGAATAATATTCCATTTTATGCATGCACTACAATTTTGTATTCATTCTCCAGTTTATGGACATTTTAACTAGTTTGAACCTTTAAAATTTGCCAGTATTTTCAAGGTCATAGTTTTTATATTTCTTCTAAAAATATATAAGAGTAAAATGGCCAAATCACAGGTTAGTTTTATACTAACATGATAAGAAAATTACTAAAAGTGTTTGTGAACTTATATAACCTTGGCATCATCTGAAAGCTTCAGTTGCTCTGCTCACCAGTACTTACTGTTGTCAGATGTAACCCATTTGTGTAGGTGTGTAGAGGTATCTTTAGGTTTAATTTGCCTTTACCATTTTCTCATGATTAATGAAATTGAGCAATTTTTTTTGTAATTATTCGCCACTTGAATACTTTCTTTACTGAAAAGTCTGTGTGTCTTATTAAAATATCATTTATATCAACACATGATTAATATAAAATGCCCCCTTTTAAAAGTGTACAATTTGAGCGAGTCATGAAAAATTCATATTTTAACCACAGCTAAAATTAAAACACACATTTCCTTCAAGTTGTCTCTTCCCTCTTTGTATCACCCACTTGCCCCCAACTTGACTAGCTTCAGATGATTATTGATGTACTTTCTGTAACCACTGATCAGTTTATTCCAGAATTTAATACAAATGAATCCTGCCACATGTGCTTTTGAATGTGCTTTCAGTCATAGTGTGAGAGATTATCAGTCATGTCTTATTTATTTTTGAGCAGTATTCCATTATGTGTTTGCATCATCACCATTTCTATTCTTTCACTTATTGATGGATTTTCTGTGACGTTGGTTTCTGGGTAACAAGTATAATTCTTTTGAACATGTTTGTACAATCATCTGTATTGGCATATAATTTTCACTATTTTTGTTTATGGGAAACATGTAGTTTATAATAAACTGCCAAACCCTTTTACATTTGCACAGCAATGTATGAATGTTCCCAGTTGCTTCAAAACTTCACAAACACTTAGTACATTCAGTCAGCTTAACTTTTGGCCATTCTCATGGGTGTTTAGTGGTTTTCTCATCGACTGAATTTATACTTCATTGATGACTAAAGGTGCTGAGCATCTTTTCATGTATTTATTGGTAATTCTCATATTGTGTTTTGTGAGGTGTTAGTTCAAATATTTTGTACTTTTAAATGTTTTTGCTTCTAATATTCAGATAGAAGAATTATTTACATATTATGAATACTTATTCCTTGCCAGATGCAATATCAAAACGTTCTCTTCTCAGTTGAATTTAGCCAGGAAATGTAAATATATAGATAACTTAGAAAGTATTTTTAAAGCATAGCAAGTTTGAAAAGTCTATTGACATGGTGTGCTGTTATAACAAAACATCATTTAGTTTAGTCCCACTTGAAAACTTCTTCTCTGATTCTTTCCTGTCTCTGTCAAAAGCGGGAAGATTAGGACCACATATAAAATTATTTCTGCCTTGCTAAGGTGATATGTCCAAGTAGACCTCCTGGTCAAATCAGAGCATAATTCTTGGCTTATCACCAACAAAGACTTTTACCCTTGTGCTTTTAGTCCAGTTGTTCATTGAATAACTCCTCTCCCATTTTGTAATTTCTGCCTAAATTTAAAAAAATCTATTCATCTTAAGGAAACTAATGTTTTATTAAAATTAAGTGTGTTGAATCTGTAAATAACAACTAAATTGTTAAGTACAGGACTTTTATATACACATCATCTCTCCTAGGGCAGAAAAAATAAGCTACTAATTTCAAAATCTCTTTTTTTTATGATAATTTCACATTAATGCTCAGTACCCTAGGTCATTTTAGGGGCCACTGTAAGTCTGTAACTTTAAAATAAAAAAAAATAGCCATAGTAATATTTATTTATAACTTTGTGTTCATATATATATATATATATATAGTATCCTTTTAAAATGAATAATCAATGAACATATGAATGAATAAACTAGACTATTAATTTCCCACTATTGTATGCTAGGTGATATTCTGGACACAGTAAAGAAAGTAAAGAAAGCATTTGACCAGAGATTCCCCAATTCAAGTTAGTTATTTTCAATTTTGGTCACATTACTTTTCTACCTCTGTATAAAGAGTTTTACTTTCTGAAAGTAAACAAAGTATCTCAGGAATAAATGACATTTACTAGTATTTTCTTTATGTTGCAAGAACAGCTATAATTATTTATTCTCTGGTAGTTCAAAACCTTGTCACCGGTTGACTGAAAAAAAAATAAATAAATAAATCACATCTTGATTTGGGCTTTTTATCTTTGGTATTTATTTATAGATTACATGTCAGAAGAATGTGCTTATGATGATGAAAAACCATACCAGTCTCTAGATTTACTTTCAGTTGATGTTTAATTGAATAAAATACAGACAACATTTGTATACTTTCATTGGTAAAGACAATAATATAATCAGATAGTAGCCTGATGGGTTAGGGGGCCTGATCCACATGCAAGCTCAGTGTCTGCTCTGCACAGCTTAGCTGCTTCATGTCCAGTAAACAGACACTTCTGCTTCTTAGTTTTGTTTATAAAGAAAGTTAGGGTGGGGTACATGATATCAAAGCAGACTTCTGGTCTAATAGCCTATGTATTTTAAATCAGAAAATTGAAGAGGATAAACTCAATATGAACACTCTGAAAATGTGCCTTATGAAATGAGCCAGAATATCCTATCCACTGTGAATGATTCAATTTACATAAGGTGGGAAGAAAATGTCTCAGTTACTGCAGGCATGGCCATGCATTGTTTATTTACATACAGACAAGGGATTTGTGTTTCACTTATAAGAAATGAAAGGAGGATAACTATTATGGAATTCTAGAAGAATCTTTGATACATTTTTTCTGACTCGCTTGATATGTCATGTTGTACACAGCTAATATATAATAAATTCATGCCTGCAATGTAGAATGCACGTTTACCAATGTCTGTCTAGGTAACATTTGTATCTGGGCTCTTGGAGTACACATATCCAACTGTAATATGTTGCTACTGATTTCTTGATCTCAGATAAAACATTAGAGCTTTTATTTTCTTTTTAAATTATAGTGTCCTGAGATAAGGACACTATATTACATAATGTTATTCTGTACAGCTCTGATCTTCCACCAAGATTTTGTAATGCAAAATCAAAATAAATAATTTTGGGATTTTACTGTCAGCCAGCTATCCACTAAAATCTTACTTGCCTTTCATAGTGTGGAAATGTGACTACAAAGTGGTTGCTTAGCTCCTCTTGCTAGGGAATCATATGGGGTCCATACAAATATTCCAGGCAGTGAACTGTGAATGGGAGGCACTTCCAGACTGACATGGTTAAGAAGTGAGTTTGCCTTATTCGTCCTCTTTTTCTGTTTGCCAGCTGGAAATAGAGGACTCCCAGGAGATAGCAAGATCACAAGAAGAAAAGAACCTGGATTTCTGAGTCATGGGTTGAAGGAGAGAATTTTTACATCCTAGTGGACTGTCACAGGAATGGGAAAATAAGTGTGCCTGGCCATGGGAATGCTGCAGCCCCCCGCCCCCACTGTGTTTACAGTTCAAATACAGTAAGCAGAAGCACTTGAAGGGATACGTTTCATATTGATGTGAGCTATTAAAAGAAATCTCAATTGCATCAACATGTTTTTTTTTTTCCCCCTTTGACAGATAGACTATTCTAGACAGACTTTCTTTCCAACATTACTTAAATAATTTTTGGGGAAAAATTCCTCTACCTTATCTTGATACTTACTTACTCAGTATTATAACTTTGTTTATCTGCATTATATTTGTTATGCTCAGTGGTAAACCATGATACATTGGACAATGATTACAAATAACTGGAAAACTCATTCTTTCATTCTTTATTCCTGTTAAGTCTACTCCTGAAGTGGCCAGTTTTCTCCCTCTTTTCAAATTAATTACTTCCGTGATTCTCAGAGCACAGTGGGAACAGTTGCTGAAGCAGTCCTACAGCATCTCCAGGGAGACTTTTGGTGGGGAATGTAAAAATCAGTATTGATCAAAATGTGTGCTTCTTTAAAAAACTTATTCTGACATCTCAAAAAATAATACAAATATTAGTGGATAAGCATTTCAAAAGTGTTTTGTCTAAATTTTAGTGTATAGTTAAGAAACTTGAGGGGACACTTTCTAAGTCATTACAACAACAGCAACAATCTCCATTTTAAAATGACTCCCTTCAGTTACATCTCCTTAATTCCTACCACTTAAGATAGGTAGTTAAGTTTTTCACTTGCAAAGTGCTAGCATTATACAGATGTTCCTTTCAGATGGAAAGTACAGCTTTCCATTATCCATTTCATCCAAATGCACTAAAATATAAGTTAAAGAAAAGTCTTTACAAAACCAAAGCTTTTTCTTTTTTCAAATTCTAGGATATATGGTCTTTCAATCTTAGGGCATTCAAAACAACGATGACTTTAGAATTGTTACAATTTTCTTGGAACCCGGGGAGAATAAAATATTAATGGTGTATTACATACACCATTCTCTGTAGCAATACTTTAAGAATTGTATTGAATATATGTTTAGTGACATCATTTATCAAGATTAAAATTTCCACATAGAAGGCATAAATTCAGAAGCATAAATTAAATTGCAATTTTCTGTATTTTGGCATTGTCAAAAAAATACTATCTTTAATGAATTTGCGAAAGCAATTAAATTGAGTGGGTCAACTTTTTAAACATTTTCTAAATACTGTTATATGTAATTACCATGTAAAGGACCATGGAATCCTCCTCAAAATGTGTTGCAATGTTTAAATGGTATATTAGAAGAAATATATTTATGCTCAATGGGATACTAGATTTAGTATATTTATTAAATCTGTATCCTGTGAATTCTACCCCCTTAACTCAAAATGTGTTTCCTTTATTTTCTGTTTTATCAGTGTTAAATTTTTGCACCAAAGTGTCTTATATCCATTTGTAAATTAGTGTTTGGACTAATTTAGTTCCTACTATGGCAGTATTTTAATTCCCATAATTTGTATTCACTTGTACACTTGACTTCATATCATATTCTGGGAAAAACCTCATGGCTAGTCTAGGAAATGTTAAAGGAAGTACAGTCTTAAAATTAACTCTACCTTCAGCCTTGTTAGATTTGTTTCATATAACATTGGCTTCTTTATTGTTCTAGGTACACAAACACCACTTTTTATGCCAGATCTCATGAAAGAATCTTAGATTTGTCCCTGTTGCATGAATCCCATCTTTTATAGTAGAGACCCAATCTGAGCTCAGGGCCTTAAAATTTGAACTCCAGTTTTTACCTGTGGGATTTTGTGACATAATACCAACATTTCTCAAACATGGCTAGGGTCTCACACATGATCTCTCTGTGAGTTAGGTGGCTGAAGTTCTGCAATCTATTCTGGAACTCCAGACAAAAACCAGGAGAATGGCAGAAAGCTGCACCCTGCCTGACATTCCTGCCCCAGTAAACAAACACCACAACTGCCTGTCCTTGAACATCTCATTGTATGTGAGAAGAACCCCTGATGTGTTGAGTTGCCTTTCTACGGTGTCTGTTATGAATTGCCAGACACTATTGCTAGCCAGTCTAGTCCTAGAACATCCTGCGTTCCTTTGAGAGCTGACATATATTCCCCCTTTGATAATGAAAGCCAAATTCTTAACCTCTGGCTCTGGTGCCAAAAATCATAGAGCCAGCTTTTATACTTAATTACAATTTGCTGGTGACCTTTATCATGGTTTATATGTTCTCTTATGCACACTTTACTGTTTTTCTCATTCTACTTTCATTCCTACAGTGTCCTCTGAAAACTCCCTACAAGCTAATTTGAAAAGGAATGGGCAGGTGAATTTCATTTTGAAGTGTGCTAATTTGCAGTTCTTCTTAAGAATTATATAAAACTATATAAAATTAGATACATAATGATCATCTTATGATCAATTCTCTATTGCATAGCAGATGTCATTAATCATTAAAGGACTAACTTGAGCATGTATGCTTCACCAGGACCTAAGCTGGTGTCAGAGAGAGTGAGGAAATCAAGACAGTCATGAACTTAATGCAGATACAATTTATAGGATTGAGTACAACTTATAAATAATTTTAGGGACTTTACTTTTATTTTCTAGAACAAATAAGTGAGTATTAAAATCTAGATCCAAGGCAAGGTTATTTTAAATTGATGCTGACTATCAAATACCTGAAAAATTAAAACGAAAGCTTTTTTTTTTTTTTTTTTTTGCTGAAAACATCAGAAGACATAACATCCACTTTTATCATGAATTCTTCTTTTATCTTAATTTCATTTTTGTCTCATGAATGCTAATGATTTGGGCTGTAGCTCCGGTGAACTCATATCTTTGTTAATACTCAATACCATGTTATTCCAAACAAACAAACAAACTGGAAATTGTACTTATTAAGTGCATTTTAAGAAGAATATCTGAGCTGGTAGTCTGCATAAGGTCAGCATTCCCCATGTATCTTGTTATTTGAAATGTTCCCTGAAGTCAGGAGAATATACCTAGCTGGGCTAATTTGTTCTCCAGAGTAATAAAATGTTATAGTTTGAAAATAGGGCAGAGACTTGATAGCTTCCCAGTAAATATAAACTGAATGAATGCACAAATAAAAAATGCAGCATGTTATAGAAAATTGCAGTTAAACCATAACCCAAATAAGCAGGTATACTACAAAGAGTCAGAAGTTGCCCCATAGTATTATGATTCTACTGCTATGAATGTTGTCTGTATACTGAAGAATCCTCAAGTTTCTTGGGGTTTGTGAAACCAAGATTAAATTGGGCTCACTAGAAAATAGTAATAAGTGGTTTTTGTTTTGTTTTGGCAGTAGTAAGAATTGAACCCAGGGGTGCTCTACCATTGAATTATATTCCCAGCCCTTTTTAGCTTTTATTTTGACACAGTCTCTTACTAAACTACCCATATTGATCTAGAATTTGTGATTTTCCCACCTTAGTCTCCCAAATTGCTAGAATATTTGGCTTGGGCCACTTTGAGAGTGGTTTTTGTTTTTGTTTTATTTTTAGGAAGTTTCCCGAGTCTGTTTACTTAAAGTTGGTAATTCATGTTGTAAATATTTTGCTATAAATCAGGGTTTTAAATCTGTAGACTTAGGACAGCTTAATTCTTAGGCTATCAGGGTATTAATTCTGTAGGTTATTTTCTGTTGTACAAAATAATTACGTGAACTTCAAAAATACTTACCTGAACCAGCTCAAGATTTACCAACATGTTTTTGTATGTGTGTTGGGGGGGTGGCATTTGTTTTTAATACCAAGCTTTTTTCTTTCTTTTTTTTTTTTTTCTTTCTTTCTTTTTTTTTTTAAATCACAGTGAACTACTGTTACTAAACAGAGAAGGGAAATTACTTGAGTCGACCCTGTCCTTTCTGGGGAGAGTTGGCAAATGTTCCACCACACTTCATAGAAAGCAGTACACTGTCTGTCCTTTTGCTACCTCTGCATTCTGCTCAGAGGAAATTGCATCTACTCAGTGCTCAGTTGTTTCTAGACTGCTGAGGTTGGAGACTAGCAAAGCATGCGAGGCACTCTCAATTAAACCTCCAGCAGCCTGTGTAGTCTCTGCATTTGATACTCAAGTAAGAGGCTGTAGTGCATATTGAACTGGGGACAAGGGAACCATCTTATTCCTAGATGAGGACAGACTGGGAAACATCCTGTTTGTACAGTGTGGCTAAAAAAGCACAGAGCCTCAGAGATAGCTGACCTTGTTTTTAGGCCCTGTTCTATCACACAAAATTGTGTGGTCATCTGTTAAATAGGATGTCTTGCCTACAACAGGAAACTCACAGAAAAATGAGATGTAACTAAAGACACAAGGAAGATTTCTAAGATGCAAATTACCAGCTGTGCACCACAGGGACCCTCCAAGGAACTTCATCTTCACACAAGGATGGCTTAGAAAGTCCACACTTTCTAATGGTTTTCCTTCTTCCATCTGACATTCCCCTTGATACATCTTCAAATAAAATTGCCTGAAAGCTTTGAACACTTCCAATCATCTGACCCTTTGCTCTCTGTTTTTAAGTCTCCCTGTCGTTTCTCCTGACACTACTCAATTGCAGATACTATAAAGGCCCCAAACATGCCCATTTAGTCAGAACATTGCAGATGTTGACCTTAATTCAGTTCCAATGTTTTACAATAGTTATAATCATTCTCTTTTGTCTATGTAACAATTCTTTAAAGTATAAGGATATTTAGCTTCCAGATACTTACTGCCCTTTTATGCCTAAATAAATGGTTGTCAAGTAAATTCTCTCTCTTAGTGACAGTTAAAGTTTTATAAGACAGATGGTCTCATTAGCCTGAGATACCTGAAGACATCTATCTTTTCCCTAATTGGCAGTTCATCATTTTTTTAAAACAATATCATAAAAGAGACAGGCAAAGATATTTGATGTAGAAACTTCCTCTGAGTTAATACTAATTGGTTTTCATGTTTGAATACTCAAGAACAGAGTTTTTTGGATTGCATTTGAACAAAAGTAGGCTAATAAATAATTGGTACTTACATTTCTGCATTTAAACAATTTTGTCCATTTCTAATTTTTCATTTAAAGTAAATATCTTGAATATATACAAGAGTATCAGATTCTCACTAAGAAGAGTAGGCGAAATATTGTACACAGATATCCAAAGGGCATTTGAGATATTTATGACCTTGGAGGAAACCTACCTTGTGGCTTCTTGAGGAATTGGGATCACCTTTTCCTCTGTCAGGGTCTCAGTTGAAAGGCAGACTGCCTGGCTCCTGAAGGAGAACCTCCACTCTTTGGATTTCTTTCTGTCACTGCTTCCTACACAAAAAAACATGCACCGTCCTCCTGTATTGTTATCACTGAAGGCTACACAGGTATCAGTATAGAACCAATATATCCTGGAAGAATTTCTCTGATAGGTACCATGGTGGGGCAAGAGGTAAGAAAAAGGTAAAGAAAAGGAAACGATACATAAAACATGGTCCTTTTAGGAGGAGATCAAATTCATATATAACTTGGAAGATGGAGATTTTAGTTAATTCAAATCGACAACACCTACAGCAACATTTTTAGTAAGCTAATGACTGACCAAATTATTTTCATGAAAAACTAAAGAGCATTTCCACTTAGATAAGTCAAATCTGCTATGTTTGTAGCATTTCCAGATAGTTAATCATGCCTAGATTTAGCAATGCTGTTTTAAATATTGTATGCACAATAACATGAAATCAGCAGAAAGTAACTAATCCAGCCAGCCAATTAACTCTACACAGATGATGCACTTTTGCATCTGATATCACTTTGAAGAAAAAAAGTAAGAAAAAAGAATTTGACCAGAGAATAATATTTTTTGTAGAATATTATGCATAAAATAAAATATAAGTTGATTAGGTATGAGTATACTCAAATTACTTGCATTAATACATTATTTAATATTCATTCAGGCAAAATATTTTTTTTTGTCTAAACTGTCCGTTACATTGCACTGAAGTGTGGCAAATAACAAACCATTATTTGAGCTTCCAAATATTATTTCTCTCTGCTTCATCATGTTATGAATTGCAACCTTATCATCTGTGTACGTACTTCAACATTTCTCCTTCCCAAATGATCAATTTGTCCCATCAAACCAAACTGTGTCTGACATCACATTTTCAAATAAAATGTATTTTTGTAATTTAAATTCTTATATAATTTTACATTAATACACATGCAAAAAAATGATGTCTTTTCAGATGTCTTATAGTCATGAAAACATGCCCTTTTTATGTCCTGAGAAGCATACATATAGAGTCTGCACCCAACTTCAGAACCTTGCAGCATCATTGGTGAATAACCTTAGGCCTTTCTTCAGAGTGTGTGAGAACCTGTGAGAAGGATGTGGTTCTCTGAAGAGCAAAGAGCATTAGCTATCTAAAAAGAGAATATGAGTCTAACAATTATTAAGAAAAGTAGAGGAAGGCCAGATGTGGTGGTGCATGCCTATAATCCCAGCAGCTCAGGATGCTGAGGCAGGAGGATCATAAGTTCAAAGCCAGCCTCAGCAAATTATCCAGGCCCAGAGCAACTTAGGGAGACCCTGTCTCGAAATTAAAAAAAAAAAAAAAAAAGAGAGAGAAAAAAAAATAGGCTGGGAATGTGGCTCAGTGGTTAAGTACCCCTGGGCTCAATCCCTGGTACAGAGAGAAAAAATATATATATATATAATAGAAAAAAATAAAGGAAATAGGTTATGCAGAAGGCAAGAATGAAATACATGAAATATTCAGCTATGAATTAATCAATAATAAATGATCACAACAGGTTAAGGAAAGTAAAGCCACATGCAAACTGATAGTCAAATGCTGGTCAGCTGAGTCCACAATTTAAGTTGTTGAACAAGCTAACATTCACTGTTTTACTACTTTCATGGTTTCCTATCATCTATTATCATAGAATTACCATATTTATCAGTGTTAATACAAATTATAGACCCAAAAGAATTTTTAAAAACAATATTCTTAAATAGAGTTAGGGGAAATGAAGGAGATTGATGATAAAAATGGCACATGTTCTGTAAAAGTTGCTGGGTAATATTTTTCCATTAATTTGAGGACAAAGGTTGTACTGAGAAAATTATATTCCAAAATTTCAATCTACTATGGCAAATGCCATTTGAAAAATATTGGATAAGATTATTATTATTTTTTAATGTTGCATTTTACAAGAAAAAATAAAGGACAGAAGAAAAGGAAAAGGAAAGGTAGGCAGACATTTTTTGCTTCTGAAAATAGTTACTGTTTATTTTAAGTTAATATCTATTTGTGACTACTCTATTCATTATTCTATGCATATTTCAGTAAGCAATACATTTATATTTAAACACATAATATGCTTTCTTCCCGTGAGATACTTTAAACCACACTCATTTAACCATACTTCCTTAAATTTAATTTGTGTAGTAGACACTGTTTCCATTTTCTGTTTGAAGAAGCACATTATCTTTGTGGAAATTTTGAAAAATATATAGTATCATGAAGAAGAGTAAATAAAAATCACCTTTAATGCTATCCCCAGGTTAAATGGAGTATATAGAAATACTGAATTTTGTTCTTTAGAAAGTTTTTAAAGATGGTAAAAATGGAAAGAGAAAAACATACCAATATCAGGAATATATGAAGGAATAAATAGCATTATATATCTAAAAAAATTTAAAAAGAATTTTTTGAATATTCTAATGTTCTTGCTCTAAGGCAAGAGGATTGTGAGTTCAAAGCCAACCTTAGCAACCGTGAGAGCTGCTAAGCAACTCAGTGAGACCCTGTCTCTCAATAAAATATAAAACAGGGCCAGGAATGTGGCTCAGTGGTTGAGTGCCCTTGAGTTCAATCTCCAGTACCAAAAAAAATTAAAGGCATATATATTGGAAAGGAAAAACAAAGCTGCAATTATTTATAAAAGACATGATAATAAGAATTTTAAAATTCAAACAAATCTACAAAAAGATTATTGGAAAAAATAAGTGAATGTAACAAAACTGAAGATTATAAAGTAAATATAAAAAGTCATTTTTATTTTTATATAATTAGTGGAAATGATAATAAACACTATCATTTTCAAGTCTTGAAATATTTTGAAGCAAATTTCAAAAAATAGTTATAAGATATTCACATCATCTCAAGCAATTAAAGAAAAGAAAATTAAAACTGCACTGAGATTCCATCACTGCAGTCAGAATGGCAATTATTAAGAATAAAAGTAACAACAAATATTGTTGAGGATGTGAGGAGAAGGGAATGCTCATACATTGTTTGTAGGACTACAAATGGGTGCAACCTCTCTGGAAAGCAGTATGAAGATTCTTCAAAAAGCTAGGAATGGAACCACCATTTGACCCAGTTATTCCATTCCTTGGTATATATCCAAAGAATTTAAAATCTGCATATTACAGTGACACAACCACATTCAATGTTTATAGCAGCACAATTTACAATAGTTAAGCTATGGAACCAACCTAGATACCCATCAACAGATGAATAGATAATGAAATTGTGGTATATATACACAATGGGATATTACTCAGCCTTAAAGAAAAAATTACTTTGTGACATTTGCCAGTAAATGGATAGATCTGGAGAACATCATGCTAAGTGAAATAACCCAATCCCCCCAAACCCAAAGGTTGTATGTGTTTGCTGAAATGGAGAAGCTAAACCACAATAAACAGGGAAGAGAAAGAAAAGAAGTTTAGTAGATTAGACATACAGGGAATGAAAGAAAAGGAAGGTGGATAGGAATGGGAAAGACAGTAAAATATATAACATAATTTTCCTATGTACACATATGAAAATACCTAAGTGAATCCTACCATTTTGCCCACGAACAAGAATGGAGTCCTAATTAGAATAAAATATATCCCATGCTTGTATATTTTTACAAAATGGATACTAATGTCATGTATAACTAAGAAGAACGAATAAAATAAAAGAAATATTTTTTTTAAAACCAAAAACCGACATTTTAAAAATGTGGTGAAATATTGCAAATGCGTTACTGTTATTAGCACACACAAAAAAACAACCCTGAAAATATGAACCAGGCACAGTTGTATGTGCCTGTAATCCTAGAGACTCAGGAGGTTAAGGCAGGGGAATCTCAAGTTTAAGACCACCCTTAGCAACTTAGCAAGAATTTGTCTCAAAATTTAAAAAGAAAAAAATAAAAAATTAAAAGGTCTAGTGATGTAACTCAGTGGTAAAGCACCCTGGGTTCAATCCCCAGTACCAAAACAAAACAAGAAACTGCAAATATGGCCAAGAGAAATTGAGACTATTTAAATAAGTAAGAAAAGATTATATTTACAGATTAAAGAGTCAAAATTATTTGTTGCCAATTCTTAGTATATGTATTAGTCAATAAATTTAAGGAGACCTAAATCAGTAACCAATTAGCTTTTATTTTCAGAAAGGTTTATTAATAATACAACTTATTAAAAATCAGTTGAATATTACTTGGAAATGTAACGGATCCATAGTAGACAACATGATTTTTTTAAAAGAATAAGAGTAAGGTAATTAATACTATCTGATTTCATATATTATAATAAAATTATAGTAATCAAGACAGGTGTTATAGGGAAAAATATATCCAAAGAGGTCAGTGGAAGTGTATGAGGGTTCCAGAAGTAGACTTATACATGTATAGTAAATAACTTTTTGAAAAAAAATGTCAAAATTTTTCAATAAAGAAAGGATGGGGGCTGGGCATGTGACTCTGGTGGAGTGCTTGCCTAGCATGCACAAGGCCCGACCCAATTCCCAGCACTGGAAAGAAAGAAGGAAGGAAGGAAGGAAGGAAAGAAGGAAGGAAGGAAGCAAGGAGGATAAAGAGGGAGAGAGAAAAAAGAGAACGAAAGAAAGAAAAAAGAAAGAAAGAGAGAGAGAAAAGAAAGAAAGAAATTTCTAAAGAAGCTCTTTTGTACCAACTGGATATTTATTTCAATAAAACGACAGCACTAATTATCATCACCACCTAAACTCCTGCCTCAGATCATGTTGAAAACTTAAGTGGATTGTGTATTTAAATGTAAAAAAGGAAATATTTAACTTTTAAAAACACGGGATAACTTTACAAACTTTGAGAAAGAAAAAATGCTAGGATGAAAAACAAAAATCACAAGCTATAATAAAAACCTAATAAATATACTTCAAGACACTATTAAGAAAATGAAAAGGAGATCCAAAACTGGAAAATACATTCATAATGCCCACATGTATTTTGGAACTATAGAGTCTGTTGAAGCCTTGTAATTTAAAAAGGAAGGCATAGAAAGTAAACAGTAGTTAATTTGGATGTCTCTTTGAACTCTTGGCTTTGCAGCAGTGGTCAGTCTCCCTCCTCAGCCCATAGCAGGAGGGCAGGAGTCACAGGAGCAGCCTATATGCAAATCATGTTGATAGGGAATAGGAAATAATTCCATAAAAGGGGCCCATTGTGCTGATCCCCACATGCTTTCTTTTCTAAAAAGCATGCTACCTGCTGCCCTGCCTGGCTTAAGTCAACAGTGTCTGTATTACAGTTCTCAGTGTAATGGTTAATTTGAATTGTCCACTTGGCTGGATTAAGAGATGCTGATGAATTAAGAGGCCTCTGGGTGTGTCAAAGAGGTTATGTCTAGGAATGATTAGAATGTGGGATAGGAAACTGAAGTGGAAACCCTCCCTAAGCGTGGGCAGCATCGCCCAATAGAATGGTGGGGGTTGGATAAACAAGGAAGCAGATGCAGATGAAAGTTGGACTCTTCTGGAATTGCTGCTTCCATTGTCTGAGGATATCCAACTCTTGCTTCTTCACTCTTCCAAAGCAGACTCTACCAGTGATACTCTAGGGAGATTCCAGAAGCCTTGGTCTCAGACTAGAGAAGCACTGTTGATCCCTCTTGTTCTGGGGCTTCTGCCTCTTGGACTGCACAGCTATTGATTCTTCCAGTTCTTCAGCCTGCCGATGGCCGTTGTGGACTATCCAACTTCTGGTTGTGTAAGCCAATCTAATAAATCCCCTTTTTAATAATCATACTTCCTTTTGATCCTGTTCCTCTAGAGAACTCTGACTAAAACACTCAGCAAAGGACTTGTTGTTATGAGCAGGGCAAATGTAAGCCCAAAATGCAATAGGAAGGACCCACGTTACTCCGAAGGAGGAAACTTTTGTGAATCTTACACTTACAGATCCCAGAACTCATGGAGATAAGAAGAATTCCCCCTAACCAGAAAATCTGTCAGAACAAGGTCTGGTTAAAACTGGCTAGCATGAGCCAAAGTGACATAGAATTGTCATGGCAGTGGGGACTTGAAAGTCTGATGTCATCCTGCTGTCAGTCAAAAAAGGAGGAAGGAGCAGGACTCTCTAGAAACGTCCCTGGTACTCTCAATAAAACTGGGGTGCAGGAAAGGCATACTGTCTCTCTCCTCTCTGAGAGGACTCACTTTCTTCCTGGAGAGTGTACCCTTTCTCCCTTTCCTGAGGCTTCTAATAAACTCATGCCTGTTATCTTGAGCTGCATGTCTGAAATCTTTCTGTCTTGATCCTAAGAACTGGGTTTGAAGGGGTACCTTCACACTATCTCAATTTCCCAGAAGGCCCAAGGTTCAAACAATGGTGAGTTATAGCAGGGGAGTGGAGAAAGGAGAGTAAGCAGGGTTTTTATTCCACCATCTACTCCCTGTGTGGTAATGAAGAACAGGAAGATCTCTCCATACCATACTCTCTCCAACATAAAGATGTCCAGTTCTTGCTCAATCAGGACTCAGCCTCAGGTTTTGCACTACTCCCTCTGCTTCCTACTACTTTGTAAATACCCGCCCCCCCCCCCGCATTAGTTCAAATGATCCAACTGGAGCATGCCTTCTATTTCCTGAGAGAACTGATACATTCCCTTTTTTATTATTCAGAAGCTGTATTACATGGCATTAGCACTATTCATACATAATTTAATCGGCTACATAATATTTCATGGAATTTACCTTTTCCTCATATTTCTCCTTTGGGACATTTGAGTAGTTTCCATTTTTTTCAAATCATAAATGATTTAATGAACAACATATTTGTGCCTAGAGCTTAGATTAATTTCCTTCAACTTAATTCTCACATTAAAATTGCCAGGTAAAATGTATAAATAATTTAAAGATACTTAGTTCATAATGCCAAATTGCTTCTCCAAAGTATAATGATAATTTATACTTTCAACAAACACTACTCAAACTCTGCCTTTCCAGGATAATTGACAGTTTCCAGCATTATTTTAAATAATGACTAATTTTATACCATTCTCATTCTTTGTATCTGCTAGTAATGAAAAATACAGTACTCATAGCACCTTATCTAATCTATAAATGACAACTGTCCTCCATGGCATAGGTAAATAAATAAACTTCTTGAAGTTTTATATAGATAATTAGTTTTTTTCCTAATAGAGAGGCCATGAGATGGCTGGGCATGCAACTTGCTCCAATCATGTGAGGGGAAGAGATATCCACCTGTATGATGTCATCAAACTAACAAGAAATGCTTTGAGAAGTTTGAAGTCCAAACCAGGTGGACAGTCCCAGCACTGATTTAGAATGCATGGAAGAAGGCCAAGAACAAGATGAGCAAATATTGTAGTTGTCAAGTCCATACAACTAAAAAGTTAAGAATAAAAGAGTCCAATGTAAAACTAAATAGATAAGGAATCCTGGGAAAGGAGGAGCATCAATTAATGAAATAAATAAGCAATGAGATTCAGTGATAGAAAGGGAAAAACCAAGTGATTCCTGGAGTAATTTGGTAGTTATTAAGATTTAATATTGGTGTTTTAAAGTGCTTAGAATAGTTGCTAGTGCTTATTAAGTATTTTACAAGCATTTGTTAAGTAAATAAATAGGAATATATTGCTCCATTTATATCGTCAACATATACAGAGGTCAAAACAATAAAAACAGCAAAATTAGCATAAAATCCTAGTTTTTAAATGCTTAAAATACAGTATACTTTTGGAACTTATTAGTTGATTTATTCTTTTAACCATTCACAAATATTTATTCAAGGTTTATTATGTGCCTAGTTCTTTCTTGTCACCAGGGATATGGCAGGCAATAAAAAAGAAAATCTGGTTAGCAAGAGAGAGATAATAAAATATATGAGTATTTTAATAATGTGAAAATATACCCTAGCAAGTTGATTTACATTCATATATATATACATGTGTGTGTGTATATATATATATATACATATTTTATATATATATATATATTAGTTGTAGAAGAATATGATACCTTTATTTATTTGTTTTTATGTAGTGCTGAAGTTCAAACTCAGTGCCTCTCACATGTGAGGCAAGCACTCCATCACTGAGCCTCAACTCCAGCCCAGGTTGATTTAAATTCTAAAAAAAAAAAATTAAAGTAAGATAAGGGTCTATATATAGTAAGACTGAAGATGATGCTGAAGATAGAATAATTAAGATAAGCTTCCGTGATAATGTGGTGTTTCAGAAGACAGCTGGTGGAAGTCAATGAATGAGCCACTCAAGGACTTTTGTTCCAGGAAGATGGCACAGCAGATTTAGAGGCATATCTGGTATATTCAAAAAGTACTAAGAGACCTGGATGTCTGGAGTCTGGTGCATGGAGAATAAAGAGGATGTGAGTTGAGAGTGGTAGCCAGAGTCTGGACTATGAAGAGTTTTATGCTAGTGAACAAAAATTTGCCTGTTGGTTTAGATATGTAGAGAAATAACTGAAGAATTTTGAACAGATGAAGGTCTCATATACATTTTCAAAAGTTCATGTGATACAATGGAGAACAGGCCACTAGCAAGAAGGATAATAAACAATCCGTTTCATGTAGATTGTTTAAAAAGACTGGGATATTTGAATTAGGGTGTTATAAAGGGATGATTTTTAAAAAGATCAGTAAGAATTAGAACATAATTTGATGGTGAGTTTCTCATGGATTTGATAGAAAAAGTGAAACAGATATTGATGATAAATTAAAATTTCGGAATGTGCAATTTCATGAATGGAGTTGTATTCATAAAGAAAAAATAGTGAGATAGGTCATTTGGGAGGTCACCTTATTTAAAGACAATCGTAGAACTGAGAAATTCACTGATGGTAGTTATATGGAATGGTTTAGATGGAATTTCTTAGAGAGTAAAAATGGATATAGAAGAGAAGGGGGCTCAGGACTGGACACTCAAGTGCTGTAAGTTTGGAGGTAAAAAATTTAAAAAGGAACTAGTTAAGGAATATTAGAAGGAGGCTAGTTGAAAAAACCAATAAACAGAAAACCCAGACAAGCATATTTTTACCACATTTTCTTTATTCACTCTTCAGTTGACAGATACTTAGGCTGATTCCATAACTTGGTTATTGCAAATAGTGCTACAATGAATATTGGTGTCTGGGTATCTCTTGAACATACTGATTCTAAATCCTTTTTTTTTATATACACCCATAAGAGCAGTCACTGAATAATACAGTAATTCTGTTTTACTTTTTTGAGGAAGTTCTATACTCTTTTCTAAAATGGCTATATTGATTACATTTCAACAAGGGCCTACTAGAGTCTCCCCTTCCTCTACATTTTCAGTAATGTTTATTATCTTTCCAAAAAGAAGACATACAAATGGGTAATAGATATGTGATGAAGACCACTAACCATCAGGGAAAGACACTTAAAACCACAATCGACATGATTTCATACATATTAGATTAGAATGGCTAATATAAAAAACTGGAGGTCTTTAATAGAGGAATTTCAAAATATTGGTTAGTATGATCAACTTATTGAGAGTCAAAGGATTTGTAAGAATGGAAATTGAGCAGAAAAATACAGATAACTCTCAATTAATGAATTGTGTTGATATCAAATGAAATTTGGGTTTTATGAGAAAATAATTTTAAGGTGAGGCTTATTTTGGGTTATTTGAATGCCGATATCAATTACCAGCAAGGTTAGGAGGAGAAAACTAATGATCCCAGAGACAAAGTGGGCAATTATAGGAGTCAAGCCTTTGAGAAGACACAGAAAGAACCAAATGACTCTGTTTCTCTGTGGCGACAGGAGAAGGGAGCAAAGGAGTATGGGTGGGAAAGTAGGTGTATTGGTGACATAATGGAACTATGCTTCTGTTCACTTGTATTTTCACAGTGATTTAACAAATAAGGTCATCAACTGAGTACATGAGAGAGGCGATAGGATTTCCCTGCAAAGTGGAAAAGAATTGAAAAAGAATTGCCTGGCAAGCATATTTGGGGCTTTTGGTCTTGAGTTTAATGAGAACAGTCAATGGAGTTATTTAGATTATTGAATATAACCATGACATCAATGAAGAATTGGATGAGTAAATGCAGGGAAAGAGGGAACAGACAGCTAAGGATGGGTAAGGGAAAGGTAAGCTAGTTAAAAAAAAAAAAAAAGGCAATGAGAGAATGACAGAGAATGGAGACAATCCAAAGAAGGTAAACTCAACTATCAGGGAATCAAGCAATTGTTAGAGCTGGGTGACTAGAAGAGCCTGAGATGGAAAATTAAAAGTTGTATAATGAGAGAAGAGGATCATTGAAAATTAGTTTTGGAAATGGCTTAGTTACTGGTATGAATGAAGTCTAGACTAAAATCTTGAAGTGAATAACTGGGGTGAGGAGAGAGGGACCTGCTGAATATTCAGAAGTTCTGGACTTGAGAAGCACTTATTGGAGGCATCATCTATACATATGGTGACATCATAAAACTATAACACCTTAACATCTAAATTATAATCCTCTCTCTTGAAGGCTGGGGCTCACATCCCAGTCTCCTGCCTCTGCTCACACTTGCCCACCCAGTCTCACCCCCTCCCTATCTACACCTCTACAGCGCCTTCCTGAAGCTGAGATTCCTGTCATTGCCACTAAAATATGACTCACAGTGTTGAAACTGGAGATCTCAACTTCACCGAGATGAAAAAATTATTTTTCTTGCCAGCTTGAGTAGATTAAGTTCTTGGTGGGTGTTTCAATCCATTCACTAAACATGCTACCAATTTTCTTTTATGTAACTCATGAGACTGCTCTCTTAGAACCCAGAGACTCATTTCCTTGCTCAGAAAAGGGAAAGCACAACAAACCAAATAAATGAATATGCTTTAACGAGGGTTTACAGAGGAGAAACAGCAAGCCCAGAGTGTAATGTTTCAAGTCATCAGACATTAACTAAGTCATCAAATGCGTCACCTGATGTTGCCATTGAAGAGAAAGTAGGAATTCAAAGCAAGATACTGACCATGAAGAAAAAGTCAGCAGTGAGAAAGTGAAAGAGCCAACAGTGAGAAGGTGACTAGAATAATTGGCAAAACCTTTATGAAAGTTTTCAGAAGAGAAGGGCAGAGAAACAAGTAGACTCTGAGGCTAGAGCAATGAAAACAAGCACATCTGCTAACCCAAAAGTGAGTCCAAAGAGGAAGAATGGCAACTGTGTTTTCAGCACTCTATCACCAAAGGCCATCCCAGAGTGATCAGTCCTCAGAGAGTGACAGAAGAAGACCAGCAAGAAAGGTCAAGAGAAGAAAAGCATCTAGAAAGCAGCTCCGAAAGAATGAAAGCAGGTGTTAGGACAACACCTGATTCTGAAGAAGAAAGAGATGATTAAGAAGGTGAAGAAAGAGAAAAGATGGAGTACATTCTCAGGCTGCTCACAGAGAGAATCTTCTTCTGAAAGGCCACAAAGAAATAAGCAGTAGCTATAAAATACAAACAAGAGAGACAAGGGAAATAGCATCATAATAAGATAATGCCAAGAAGTCAGAAGTTAGAATGGTAGACAAAAAGCAAGAAGCCTCAGTGGATTCTTAACTTCAAAGAATACTTGCTTCAGATTTTTCTGCTGTGCTTTTTGCTCTGTTTTCATTGTCATTTTGGCTTTAAAACAGCTAATGATACCCGCACCACAGTCTGCATGCTGTGTTATCTTGAAATTTCCTCTACCGGATACACTAGTTTGTCACCTTTAAACTCAGCCTCCACTAAGTCTCATGGATAAAATGTAGACACAAGGTCTTCATCAGAATAGAATGCAAGTGGTCACTATTTCAAATCTCAAGTCTTTATTTCCATCTGAAAACTCATCAACATGACCTTTTCTGTCTGCATTTCTATGAACATTCTGGTTTTCTGAGTTCCCACTGAAATCTCTTGTTAAGCTCTCCTTACAGCATTCCAGGATTTCCCTAACTGGATTTCACTGAACTTTTCCGAACTCCTCCCATAAACCATTTCTAAAAGGTTCTGAACCATGTTATCAGATTTAGTCACAGTAATGACCTCAATTTCCATACCCATTTTCTGCATATGTCAGCTTTCCATTGCTAAGAAAAAAATACCTGAGATCAGGAGGAAAAATTAATTTTGACCCTTAGATTCGAAGATTTTAGTCCATACTCACTTTGCCACTTTGCTTTGGGCTGGTGGCAGCACAGTGCATCATGGCAGAAAGGCAGGACAGATGAGGCTGCTCACCATTTGGTGCTAGAAAGCAAAAAGAGAGGCAGGGAGGAACCAGAGTCCTTATATCCCCTTCAAGGAATGCCCCGGTCAGGGAATGCCCTGACTTCCTTTCATCCTAAAGGTTCCAACACCTCCTAGCAGCACCATTAATTGGAAACCAAGTTTTCAATACATGAACCTTTGGGGAATGTTTAAGGACCAACTCCTCAACTGTAAGAGTCTTGAAAGATTGGTATTCTGGTCTGGTTTTGAAAAGCCTCATTAGCTTAGTGTATCCACTTAATTTTCTGTGCATCAGACCAAATAATTGCTTTTCTCTTCTATTTTCTCTAAATAAAAGCAATAAAGGCCTGACTACTTAAAACACAATACATGTAGGTGGTCATAATGAGTGATGAGAAAATGAAATGTTCAACTAAGTAGTTGGGTTATGCAAATCAGATGTAGGAAAGATTCCTGAATCCCTACTGTTAGGTAACTCTGCATCGCAGCTTCTGGTTAGGGAAGTGACATATGCTACATCCAGCCACCCTCCAGGTTTTCTATCTTCATTCATTAACTGAACGCAGAAAATGTAGCAAAACTCTTCAGAGCCCAGAGGTCAAGGAAGTTACTAGATGGAAGAAACCTGGTTTCCTGAATTTCTGGAGGCCTAACATCTCCTCTATCCTGCCCAAATCACACCGAATTGTGAAATGAGGAAGAAATATTATTTTGTCATTTTAATCTACTAATATTTCTAGGTTGATTGTTAGAGAAGCCAGCCATGACTCACCTTGACTCAATTTGACCGAGTATTAATTCTTGTTACACCTACATATCCTAAATCAACAAACTTAAATTGTGATTTAATTTTCTCATCCGCTAATACTTATTTAAAAGATTATGTTAAATAAATGAAATGTTTTCCATAATGCCTATCAAAGAGCAGGATTAACATTTGGCATTTATTATTACTAAATATGGTTTCTAATTTAATTCTTTAAGTACTACCACTTTTCTTGCAACAATGATAACACATTTCTAAAATTAATTATTCATTTTTCAGGAAATCATTTTCTCTTAATCAGCATGGATTAGTAATAATGACTATAGTATTTCCCTGAGATGTACATTCCTGTGTATTGTCCATTCTATAACCATTTCTCTCTAATCATTTATCTTTTATTCATTGATATGAATTGCATGACCTCTAGTGCAATGTGAAGTTGCAGAGTTAATTATCAAATTCATTACAAAAACAAATTTCTCAATAATTATTCTTTTGCCCTCTCAAAAATATTTTACACTGGCATTAACTATGCCAACTGACTCATCAGTAACATTAACATCATTAAATACTTATGCATCGCTGACACAAAAGATGATAACAAAACCTTTACCAGACTCATTTGGTTTTTTTCTTCTGAAAAAAGAGAATTTTAGATATCCAGCCCATCTTCCTATTTAAAGAAGTCCTCTGACTTCACTCTCAATAAGTCACATAACCTCTGGTTGAACTGCTAGTGTTGGGAAGCTCACGAGACCATCTACTCTGTTTTAAAATTTATCTGCCTAGGGAAAAAAATTCTAAACATTTCAATACCTGATGCTCTAAAAAAATCTATGGCTTGGCCTTTGTTGTGATCTCTCAAGCAAATAAAGCACGTCTATTCTCTATTACTGTCATGCATTTTTAAAGTGCTGCTGAAGGTAAAATTTGTTATAGAAATACATATACATTTAATGCAATCTGAGGCTCGAACCGAACAGGAAGTAGGGGGAGCCAGTAAGTGAAAAGTTATAAGAAAACCAAAAAGCTTCTTTCTGTACATCAGCTTCAATAATTTCAATTCTTTGCAGCCTACTTGGCTGCAAAGAAAGGCTACCATGGTCTGAGAATCTGATTGTCTTTCTTTCATGTCAACCAATTTAGCTGTGGTCAATGGAACCCCAGGGAGTGAAACTATGTTCTTATAGGGAAAAAGTTTGAAACGGGCTCTTTCTAAGCTTTGTAAATCCCCATGGAAGAGAATCGTAACACCTTAACCACAAAAAGTCATTTAATAACAGCAATCCCATTACCTAACATTCTCAGACATCTTAGCTATCTCACATATTCTTGACATATGCCAGTTCAGATGTTCCACTGAAAGAATATCTCCTTCTAGTTGATACTCAATAGACCTTTAGTGTTTCTGAAATGGTTTTCAGGACTAGAAAGAAAATGCCCTCCATTTTATTTTAATACCAATATTAGTATATTTAAATATTATCATTTTTATTTCAAAATATTTTTATGATAATATTCTATGCTGAAAGTATCATTTTAAGCAACAGCCTATTAATCACTCTATACCTATTTAGTTATTAGTCTTTTCTATCTTTCATCTTTCTCTTAATTTCAGAGATAAATTTTCAGGTTTTTGCATTTAAATGTATGCTATAAAGGGTTTGTTTGCCCATAAATGTCTCTTTGGGTGTCCTTTCTTTTAGGTAGCTTTGAAAAGATCTGGCCTAATGTGCATCGCTAAGTTGATTTTTAGAATGTCTATATCAAGTAGATTCACCAATGCAATCAATATGCATCATGTATTTTTTCTGAAAAGAAAGTATTCATAAACAAATATAGTACCTATTAATCTAAATAGTATTCACATGCATCAACACCAGGCTCATCTTAAGAATTAGATAAGTCCTGTGAATGCTGCCTATATGTTGTTCATGCATGTGTGTGTGTGTGTGTGTGTGTGTGTGCACGCGTGTGTGTGTTATCAATTGTCTATTTCACTTTCAGTGAATATTAGCTGATGTTGGGTCTATCTATATGGTTCTGTACCCCTTGAAAATCTTCTCCACACTATACTTAGACAGTCTTTGACAAAAATGCAAATTTATTCTTATTTGTGAGCCTTTTTGTTCTTATGGTTATGATAAGACTATTTGTATGGCCTACCTATTGCAAAAAATGTTTCTCTTAACTTCCTCACCAACTTCATCCAGTACTACCATTCTGTGACTGTGAGTTTTATGCATATTGGTCTTTTATCATTGCCGTGGATGTATCATGCGGCCCACCGCTACGGGGCCACTCTAAACATTGCTCCCACACACTGAACCCATCCACCCCACCATCATTTATCAATTTGGCACTGTTTATAAGACAGCAAAGAATGATATTTTAGTATGTAGTATATGAGGCAAATGGGGAGTTGAGTAAAAGGTGAAATTGCTAGTATCCATAACATCTCTAGTATAAACAAATCCTGTCACTATTGTGCAACAATTGAAGACCTGAGATTTGAGCCCTTGGAAAGGATCACCACCAACCACGACCTGGCTGAGTCAGGAGTTAATTTTTGCTCTCAGTCCCTTTCTCAGAATGAGAGATATATACACATATATGTGACTTTTAATTTAACATATATAATAAAATTAATATATACATATATGCATACAGATATATATACCTATACTTATATATACAATTAAAATACTTATTTAAAAGTAAAATTGTTGACAATACAATAAGTAATACTTTATTAGAAATTCTTAATCCAATATTATGCCATGCATTATTAATTAAGAAGCTTCTAATATAGATATTCAGTGTTTATTCTGTAGGGAAGAAAAAAGTGAAACAGTACTTTTGTACTTTTTTAATAAGTAGCTTTCCATTAAGAATTATTTGCAATTAGTTGAATACATGTCCTCCCCCCACCAAAAAAGAAATATCACTTTCATAATGAAAAACTGTTGCTTTTTTAATAATTGCAGTTCCAAAATAAATTCAATAAAACTAAAAGAAAACAAATTCAAACATAACTATATTATTAGATAAAAACCTAGCTGTTAGATAAGATACTGAATCAGTATAAAGCTTGTAGCAGACCCATAAATTTGAAAGTACTCTCTCAATAGAGAAAGAACAACTTAATGAAATTTTTTAAATGCCTGTGTATTTTACATTTCTAAGTAGACTGCAGGGCATTTAGAAACATAATTGCCATTGGATTCTGATTTAATTTGTTTGACTTTCATCTCTCCAGACTATGCTGTCATTTAAACTCATATATATTTTGTAAATGATTTTCTTTTCCTTAGTCTCAGTAGGCCTGGGACTGTTCAAAAATCTGTTTGTTGCAATCCAGTCTCCTTAAATGTTTTTACCATATTAATTGAGCAGTTCTTATAAATTATCAACAGTCTAGATTCAAAACAAGATTTGGTTCTTGTTAGTTCTCTATCATTATCATATCTCAGATAATTTTGAAACACATATTTAGGACAGTAGCAAAAGCATACAGATCAATTAAAAGTCAAGCCATCAGAAAATATGTGAACTAATTGTATAGAAAAAAATCTCAAATGAAGAAACAGGAGTAAAGTGAGAATATTTTTTATAGATGCATGTATCAAGATTTTTACTGAACTTAAAAAGATTCCTATCAAGAATGTTGCTAGTACAATCACTTCCCTATGTTGTTTGAACATTCAAATTCTGTTATTCTTAATAAATTTCACTTCATAAGCTACTTTGTAAGTTAATGACAGTAGTCAAGATCTATTACAATATTTCACCATAAAATTGGCTTTGTATTTGACATTTTAATTGAATTTCTGTTTTTCCACTCCAGAGTCTCCTTTTATCTAGAAAGATAGTAAACCAAAAATTTTCCCTTGAGCTATTTTTAATATTCATACTTAGGTAAGAGGAAATCTGGGTCCTTTGTTAATTTATCAGCATTAGTTCTAAGCTTAAACTTGTTTTTGTATTTTAATTCTTTAATTCATTATTAAAATGTGCTTTCCCTTTCTCTTCAGGCTTATTCCCTCTCACATTTTAAAAAGTTTTAGGGCTCTGGTATCCACAGATTGCCAGGGATCACAATTACTCTCTGTCACCTTTTACTGTACCCCTTTGCCCAACATTTTGGCTTCAGGGAAATTTTTTGCTGTTAATTTATTTCTTTGCAAACTATCACTATAAATATTCTGCTCCTCTTGAATTTCTGAGACACACAGTCTAATTTAATGTGAACTATATGTAAATTAGTAATTTAAGCAATATTCATAGAAACAGTTTAATCAGAAAAAGAATTAGCAGAGGAAGCAGCATAAAAAAGGGCTTGGAAAGTACATTTTCAGCATTTTTGGAGGGTAAGGTATGTTCTCTTAACCAATATGAAATTTAGCTAAAAAGGCAATTGGGGCAGATTTAAGAAAAAAATTAGAACACCTCACAGAGAAATTTGAACTTCCTCAGAAAATAATAGTCATTGGGATACTTTAAGGAGTGGAATAACTGAATCAGATTTTCTTTAAATATACCTCATTTTGACCTTATCATGGAGTAAGGGGGGCAATGGCAAGTTGTAAGAATTAATTTTAAATTTGTATCATAAAGAGATATTCTTTATTGCTGTTGTTGTTTTAGGATGTTGAAAATATATTTCTATCTGAGAATAACTGATTTCTGCAAATTCTGTTAATTCCAGATTTATATGGATAAAGAACAAGGATCATAAGTCTAGAACTTCAAAAATTCACACGTAGTCCATTTTTAATCAGAATGCTCAACCGGGGTAAGGAAGCCTGCCATCCATCCTCAGTTCTCCTCCTTCACAGGGTAGCACAGGAGAGGCCTCTATTCCTTTATTCCTCTAAGCTTAAAAAGTCTAAGACCTTTAAGATATTATCCTTTTTTCTTACTGGGGACAACCTTATATGTAATAGGATATGGTAAAGGGATATGTCTGATTGTGATAAAAGATCTGAAAAGGGAAACCATGGGTAAAATAATCTTCAGTTTATTACTTATGGTTCCCAAATTGTATAAGAATCTTTCCTTCTTAGCAGCAATATTTTGCCCCATGTATTACTGATATCCTGGATCAAAGACCAGAGTAAACCCAAATAAAGTGGATTTTATGAAAATGAAAATGGAGATTTTCAAAGATACCAGAAAAGTATAGAAGTAGAGAGACCCAGAAAATGGACATAGCAAAAAGAACTGGTAAAATAAAAGATACTGAATACAAAGAAGGAGTTACTGTGTGAAGTTAATGGCTGGGGACGTAGCTCAGTTGGTAGAGGGCTTGCCTCACATGCACAGGGCCATGGGTTCTAATCCCCAACACCACAAAGAGAGAAGCAGAAAGCACAACAGTTACAAAAAGAAGTAGTCGGAAAGGACAGCTGATCATGAGATGACAGAAGGCAGGCATGACAATACACAAGACAAAGGAGGGATACTAAGTAGAGAAAGAAATGGGGGCCCCAATTATCAGGGAAACTGGAACCAGTTTACTGAGGAGATCAGATGCTCTTATGGACTGATGTCTATTTCCCCCTAAAAAGTGACTCTGGAGTCTTTAGAGAGGCAATTAAGGTTAAATGAGGGCACATGGGGGTCCTAATCCCACACAACTGGTGACCTCATAAGAAGGGGAAAAGACAAAAGAGCCTCTACTCAGGGCAGAGAGGAAAGGCCATATGAGAATGAGAGGAGAAGGTGACCATCTGAATCCAGGAAGAAAACAATCACAAATACGTTGATTTGGGACTTCTAGTCTCCATATTGTAAGACTAACACAGAGTTTATGTTGAGTTTCTATTCAAATTTTATGATTTGCTTTTTACTAAGCAATAAAATTTATTTCTCTCCAAGTACTGTTGTAATAAGAAAAAAGGGAATGACAAAAAAGATTAAAAAAAAATGAATACATAAAATGGATCCACTTCAAAATAAAATTCTGATTTACAATGCACTCCACAGATTAGAACCTTTATTTTGTCATGCTGATCTGTTCATTGTGACAGAAATTAATTTATTTTCTATTAGCCCATTAATCCACTAGTTCTAGACTGAAAAAGTCCAAGTGTACCTAAATCATGCATTTTTACCAAAACATTTCAGTATAAATAGTTTCATATTAAGTATTTAGTTGGAATCATGTCAGCCTACAGGGATTTCAACTTCTGCAAGACTAAGGGACTCTATTTGGTTAGAAAACCTGATTAATAGGTCTATAATACTAAATAAAGACATTTTAGTTAAAAATTCAGTTTTAACAATGTGCAACTCAATACAACAGATTCCAAGTTCCTCTTAATACCAGAAAAAGATAATGTAAGCATATAGTCTCAAGTTATGATTATAATTTAAAAACCATATAATCAGTATTTTTTATTTTGCCAACTCAAGTGTGAGCATATAAAATTTCATTATAATTTTGTCATTTGAAGACATTTTGAAGTTATCGTATGCTTTTTAGTTATTTACATTGGACTATTTTTTCTTCTTTTGTTCATAGAGGCTAAGTATTTGATTTATGTTTATATTACTGAATTGATTTGTAAACATGCATTTTATGACTTTTATAAGATTTTCATAAAAGAAATTAGCCTTGATTTTTTTTTCAGACTTAACTTTTAAGAAATAATCACATTTTCTAGCAATTAGCTTTCATTTCTTTTTGAAAAAAATTTATAAAACAGTTGTCAAAGAAAATGGCCAGACGCCAACCTCAACTATGGACTGGCAAGAAGTTTGATAGCTGTAGGACTGGGTGTTGCAGCTCTTGGATTTGCAGCTCACTAAGCAGTTCAGATCTGGAAACCTCTAGAACAAGCAATTACAAACACTGCAAGGAAGATTTTATCTCCTAGACTTTCATCCTACTATAAAGGATGATTTGAACAGAAAATGAGCAGGTGAGAAGCTAGTCTGATTTTAGGTGTAAGTCCATCTGTTGGCAAGGCCAAGATTAGAATGGCTTATAGGAGAATCATGATTTTGAATCACCCAGACAAAGGTGGATCTCCTTACTTGGCAACCAAAATCAATGAAGCAAAAGACTTGCTAGAAGCAACCACCAAACATTGATTGGTATTCAAGAGCCATGCTGAAGGAAAAATAGGGGTCTTAAAAAAATAGTCCTGCAAATTAATCTAAAATATGGTCTTGATTTTTATACACATAGTCACCGTAACCTTTTCTTCCATCCTTAACTATATAATAATAAAAGAGTAATAGACTTTAAAAAATAGTTGTTAAATTAACATCTATGAAGATTTAGTTGTTTACCAATAGTTTGTGGTGTTTAACTACCTCTGTCAAATAAATGGGAGTGTATTTTAGCATAATTTTTTGGTAATACCACAAATATTTAAATCTCTTCCTCTCTAAAATCTGTCCCCTAGGAACTGATTTTCAACACAAGAATTCAGAGTGCAATGGAAATAATTTGGTTTCTGTTTAAGAATGGTAATTTTACCTAAAAAAAGGTACACAAAGTCAAAAGACATCAGAATTCCTGAATATTGTACTATGCCAAAGAGCAAAATTAGGAAGAAATAATTGTACATTAAAATGGAATGTTCATATCCATGTTTCTCATAAATTCAGACTTCAAAGTGCCCTGGTTTGAGACAACCAAGAGAAGTCTCCAGGTCTAATCCTATACTTGTTCACCCATGTATATGAGTTTCTCATCATTATCGAATGTCAGTTGCATTGGACAAATTCTGTCATTGCAGTTGTTGTCTGGGCTGCAACACTGTTTCTTGGTGATACCCCAATATATTCACTGTATCCTTCTGAAGAATTTTATGCATGGTAGTGGTACAATATTTGCAGTCTTAAAAAGTCATGGTAGGTATGAGTAACGTGCAAACTGGGTGAGAAAAGATGGGAGAATAATTAAGAAAAGGGATAACTATAGCAATAGCTAGAATGTACAAATAAGTCATAGAGACAAAATCAAGGATCAGAATATGCAGGAGTTGTTGATTGAATACATTTGCGGCATGAGAGTGATGAATCAAACTCAAACATTTGTGGGCAATGGTAGTAGATAATTCTAATCTGTTTTATTGCAATTATTTCAGAATAACTGTATCATAAACTCCTACACCTACCATGTTTTATGTGAATTTTCACCTTTTCATTTCTTCTATTGTATGTTGAAGCTTTATATCATCTTTTAATCCAGCTTTAGTTATTTCCATAAATTTGGATATGCTAAAGATTTATACTGATTATTTTCTAATTTCTATTGTGATTTTATTTTCCATGCATGGGTTATTTGGATGTGTTCTATGTACAATTATCTGATTTTATCTAATTATTACATTTCTATTATTGAGCTTAATTCCACTGTAGTCAGAACATACTATACTTGATTTCATTTCTGTTGTAGTTGTTGAAACTAGTTATACAGTTTGGAAAATGGTGACTTCTTAATAAATCTTCTACATATACTTGAAAACAATTTGAATATTCTGCATTTGTTTCATGCAGTTTTCTCTAAACATCAGTGAAAAAATATATTTGGTCTTTCCCCCAATTCCTGGCAAAGAGCTCCTAAATTTCTTGTAATTTCCTGAGGACAGGAGTGCAAGAAGCAACTTTCATTATAATATTTATTCAAATATTTAGTCTTTGATCCTGGTACTAGAAACAGAGCTACTAAATCCATTGAGATTGCCTAGATACAGAAGTAACTTTTGTTCTAATGAGGTAATTTTTTGGTGGGCTCCTTGATTGTTTTAGAATAGAGTCTGGTCACCATAAAGATGAAGCATGATTACAAGTTTGGGATTTTTAGCTACACCACTCATCCTTTGAAGAGGAGAGAAGGACCAACAGTGGAGTCAATAAGCAGTCATGTCTACATCACCAAGCCTCCATAAAAATGTCCAAACATTGGAGCTCAGAGACCTTGCAGACTGATGAATAGATCCTTGAGCCAGGAGGGTGGTGTATCTCAACTTCATAAAGACCCTTTCAGTCCTTGCCCAATGTATATCTTCATCTGCATTCTTTATAATGAACTGTTCAAATCAAATAATTTTTTTTTTTCTGTGAGTTCTAGGAGTCATCATGGCAAATAATCCATCCTAAGTAGAGAATTGTGAGAACCCTCAATTTATACCCAGGTCAAACAAAAATTTGAATACCCTGGGGCATCAAAGTTTTCAGGTGGTATCTGAGGAGGAAGAAAGACTTGGATTTTGCCTCAACCTGTGGGCCCTGTGCTAACTCCAGGAAGCGCTAGAATTGAGTTCAATAGTAGGACACAGTTGGAGAATTGCTTGGGTGGAGACCCCCCACATTTGATGTCAGACCAGAAGTGTTGTGAGTATAGAATGGGTCTTTTTCCTTTTGTGTCAATCAGAATTTTTAATTATGTTGTTTATATTGTGTGTGTGTGTTGTGTACGTGTGCGTGTGCGCGCATGTGTGCGTACACACTGATGAGTTAAAATGAACCTTCCAGACTCTGCTTCCTCCTTTGGAGAAAGTATGTGGAAGATTGAATTTTATGTCAGTCCGGTTTCCTTCTATCTCAAAATTTGACTTTTTAAGGCTTCGCTGATTTGGAAGATCTTTGAAGAATTTGGAAGGAAGGAATTTAAAAGTTTTATTTGTTTTGGTTTGAGAAAAATATTCTAAGTAGTTTTTTGTCTTTCATGTAGCACCCCAGTTACACATTAGAATCACTGAATAAAGATACTAAGAAGTTACTACAGTAGAAATGGTAGTATTTCAACTATAGAACCAGAGGGAAAAAATGACTCCAGTGTGATTTGTGATTTTTAGAAGCTACTCATTCCTCATAAGGAGTGGTTCATTAGAACATCCAGTATTCCAGAAATTTCAGCATGGGTGTTGTATAACACAGCCTGGTTTTTGCCTTCAGGTTTCTTTATATATAACACAAAAAATTTATACATGATAAGAAAAGGTACTAAGTCTACATTGCTTTGGAAAAATTTAGTATTTAATTTTGCTTGCTTTTAGGAAGACAGCTTGAGATTAGGTAAGATGGTTCTTTCCTTCCATTTTGATTCCTTAGACTCAGTTAAGAACATTTCATGACTTCTTGTGATTTTTGTCTCTTAGAGGAAGTTTGTGAGATAATTAAATATTCCTAGAAACTAATTTATAGTATCACAATCAAATATAAAAATATAAAGAAATCCGTTGATCACAAAGATGTTTATGGAGCAGTTATCCTGATGCACTGTAACCTTTAGGAGGACACTGGAGCTGACAGTGGTAACCACATTGTATAGAGGAGGAAACTGATAAGAAGAAGTTACCTAATATGTTCAAGGCCAGACATTTATAATTAGATGGAATCTATAACTCTAGGCTTAACAAATAATGTATAAATGTTACACAATAAAGCTAGAGGTGTTTTACATTAAACTGTTTAATTTGCTGAGTAACTTTGAACATGTAAGTTTTCTAGAAATGAAAGGATTTGTAAAATGAAGAGTATGATTATAGTAACTCCTAAAATTTCATTTTCATTGTTCTTCTTTGTAATAAATACCAAAACTCCTTTGAAATGGATATTAGGCATGATTATATTAAATTCTCATTCTTAATTATTTAGAGATAAGTGCCCTGCTGAATTTCTTATTTGAATTTTTTTTGGGCCTGCATTGTGTCCTTAATGGTCATCAAAGCACAGCAGCAAGAAATAAAAATAGGAAGAGAGAGAGAGAAAGAGAAAGGAAAAAAAGGAGGGAAGAAAGGTGGGGCAGGGGGAGAAAGAAAGAAAGAGGAAGAAATGTAATCTACTTTTCTCTATTTTTCTCTTCATAATTTGAATGCATGTATTTTTGTTAGAGTCTAAATTCTGGAAAACATCAACAAAATTTCAAAATTATGATTTAATAGTAGTTCATTAAGAAACAGCTGTAGAACACCAAAGAGAGTCAATACCAAGTTATCAGGGGCAACTGCCTTAGGCCTGCCTTCTATCTCTAGATTCTCTGTTGTATCAAAGCAAATACAGTGTATTATTTAAATTAAATTGACATAATTTGCACACCATTAGTGCCGCTAATGGTCACTAATGAGGCTTTTCATTGTCCTTGCTTGTCCCAGTTACTGTCCTGATAAAGTAAGTGGAATGCCCTCTTCTTCTCCATACTAATTAAAGTCTTCTTTTTGCAGGTCCTGCTGTTGTTTTCTGATAATAAAATTCATGTTTTTACATAAGTAGCTTAAATATTATCCTGTTTTCCTGGGATGGTGGTGGTGGATATGTGCATTATTTTATTTTCAAATAAGAGGAAGTTCCAGAAAATGGAACTTTCAACCCCAAGAGACTTTGTTATAGGCAGCACTTTTTCAGATGCCTCTGAAAGTGTTCAGGCTATACATGAAATTAGTGAATCTTACCCTCTATGGTAAGCATTGATTTTGTGTTCTTCATCCTTCCGTATAACCTTAACACTGTACTAATCTAATGTAAAGTGAAGATGAGCATGTCTTTTTCCTAGAAGTTCCAGAGATTAAGATATTCTATGGGGTCATTCTCCACTCCAAAGAACAATAAAAAGCATGTTTCTCTACTATGTTAACATCCAGAACTCTGAGCACTGCCACATATTTGAAGTACAATGATGCTCATAGTGGTAACAAGGAAAGCTAAGGTTCTAGGGTGATTTATTAATCATCGAACAAAATGCAATTATATTGTAGCAGAGATACTATGGGTCCTAGATAGGTAGATAGATTTTGAATATTTGATTATTAACTACACTCTGGCAGCTTTCAGGTAAGATATTTACTGAATAAGACTTCCAAGACATGGGATTTATTTGCAAGATGAATTTGCAGAGTGAAAGTTTAAGTTCATTCCATTCTTTTTAATTTCCAGAACTAAGCTATTTTGCACCAAAATCTAAAATAAGATCATGAAAGACACTCAGTACCTGATGCAAAACACACGAATAAAAAGAAATAAATCATTTTAAACAAAAAAAGATTTTATTATATTCCTCTTTTGTTTTATCTCATCAGAATCACTTGAGTGCTCTTCATGGATGGAAAACTATCTAGCTGCTGCCAGCCAAATGAAATTGAAACATAAATGTGAGAAAAGCTTCCATCAGACATCCCTGACCATCTCCCTGTTACTATAGAACAATTTATCATTATTCATGTTCCAGGTCTTGGCTTCATTTATTTGTAGTTTATTTGTAGTTTATTTACTACACAAAAGATCACATTTAGTGAGTTGACACTTTGATATCTTTGAATGGATTTGTTTGAACATTTTTTAAAAGTGTGTACATCTTATATTTCCTTCATTTGTATTCTGATTAAAATCTGTTGAAGCTGTAATGAGCATATGTCAAGAGTTATTTTAAGTTTCATTAAATTAATATTAATGACCATGGGATATGAAAAATCTGTGCTGAGAACAGTTAGCCCATGAAGACTGCAACACCTTAGATCCACATGGTTTCTTTCTATGGAACTAAAACTCATCATGAGCTTTTAGCATTTTTATACTTAGCTCAATCACCCTAAGCCAATGATGGGAAATCATCTTCAAAGAAGCCTTTGCTGTAATTTATTTCCATGAAATCAGGGTCTTTAAATGTAGATTATACTTAATCTGAAATACAAACATCAATTTAATGTTCTTATTTATACTGATTACACAGGATATGCTGTGCATAATAACCCTCATGTTGCTACAGTAACCAATATTTGTTTCAACAATGGCAGCTGAATAAAAATTACAGAGGAAACATTCTTTCTGCTGTTATGAGAATGGACAAACCCCTCCCTGCTGATCTCTACTGAGCAATTTCAACACTAGCAAAGAAGGTTATTGCCATAGGGAGAAAGAAAGAAAGAAACGGCCCATGTTTCTCTGATTTTAGAACTTTATTAAAAACATTTTCACTCCCACAAGGGATACTGTACAACAGGGGTACTACTGCTTTAGGATGAATGTCAAAGAAGAAAAGAGAATAATAAATTAATACATTTAGTAAGGATGCATTCGAGAAGACCATATCAAATAAAAACATAAAGTGATGTATGTCTTAGAAAAGTGGACAACCAACTTCTGTCATGGAATTAGGAAGCTATGAGAGGACTTTAAGAAAGAAAAATAGAAATCGGACACAATCTATGTATAAATAAAAATATTTATTGTAATCAGTTGATTTTTGGCTTGTCTGTGATTTGTAATAATTGTAGTCCGACTCAAATTGGACTTAATCTAAAGGAACATAATACACAGGGTAGCAAAGATTGAATTTTTTTAGCATGTATTTGAAAAAAGACTGTTCTAAACATTCAATCTTCTTTTAATTTCAATGTTGTTGTTTGTTGTTTTCTTTACCTATTATGGGGAAGATAACAGTTAACAGCTGTTCCATTTTAATCAAGTGTTTTAGGCCATTGCTTCTCAATTCCTTTGAACCAGCAGTATGTATATCACCTGCAAGCTTGCTAGAAATGCCAAAGCTCAGGCTCAATCATGCCTGAATGAGAATCTTCAAATCTATAAGATACTGGGTATTCCTCTTGGTTTTACAGTTTGAGAAGCATTGACATGTAACTAAAATTTGACCAGTGCTTCCCAAAAATGGCTGCACAGTAAACTTATCTGGGAAACTTCTTATAAACAATAATCTCCAAGCTCCACAAGCTGGAGATTTTGATTCCATCAGTCTACAATCAAGACTTGGAATAGATGATTTTAAAAGTTGATCTCCAAGTATTTTTATGACCACACAACTGTGTAAAAGAAAAAAATATATGGAGGGCATTGTTTTTTCCAAAGTATTATTTTCTACTTCTTAAAATATCATATGCACAGCACCATATCTGGAGAATCTGATTCACTTCTTCTGGGCTTCAGGTCACAGGTTTTTAAAATGTATTGTGACAAGATCCCCAGAGCACTTTCTGGACTTTGCATTTCCAACATAGAATTCCATCCAGAGGCCTGACTTTATTGATTTTGATATCACAGGCCAGTCAGTTCTTTGGTGTTTCCAAAATTCACTATGCTTTTAGACATAACCTTGAAACATGGCTCATGCAGAAAGGTCTAAACTTTCAGAAATAGAAAAAATCTCACTTATCCTCAAATCTAAGTAACTTGTACTGGTGACCTTAATAAAGTATTACTAAGTAATCAGCTGAGCTCTTATTTGGAGTAAAGTACACAAAAGCAGAAACAACATGCTGTCTCTGTTTCCCAGAGTAGGGCACTCACAGACCAGTGCCTCTCCTTGGGTATCACTGGGATGCGGTAAGTTCCCTGGGACTATAGTTTATCTACTCAATGATTAGAGTTAAGTTTATTAAATCAGGGCAAATTGAAGAATATACAATATAGTTCTAATATAGGTGACAATTTGCATAGTCTTAATTTCTATCACACACTGAAAGTAGAAACATAGATATTTTTGTCTCCAAAAGTTGACATACTTCTATAGAAGATATTTTATTGCTCTGAATTTTCTAAGCTGAGTTGATTAGAAGTGAAAACCATCTTCTTTTCGGTTCAGTATATTGTCCTGCTAAGTAGGACAAAGTTCAAGTACAGAAAAGTAATTTAAGAAAAGCACCTTCTAATAGTCATGTGCAATTAATTGCCTTTCCTAAAATGTGTAAATTCTAAACATAATTATAAGCTGCTGTAAATCTTACCTCCTTCTCCTTAAGGCAAAGTAATCGTATCAGTAGTATTTTAAAAATTACCCTAGGTATGCAGTACAACAAATTGAAAAACCATGAAGCAATTAACTGAAAATTATTGAAATACCTAACCAATTTGGATGGTTTGGGTAATAGAACTAAGACTAAAATAGAAGAGATGGTTTGTACACATAAATTTTAAAATAGAATCTATTTTCAGATTGTCTGAAAAAAGTCAAATCCTTTTATGTTCTCTTCTTAGTCACTGACACTCAGGGATGGGAAGTCCAGGTGACCTGGTTTGGGTTAGCTGAAGTTAACAGCTAAAGGGAACTGTTTACACATGATCACCTCAATCTTTCAACAGAGGTGCCTTTCTAATGATGAATCAATTGCTCTAGGTCATGGCAAAACTCAGTAGGTTGAGGGTCATGAACTTTTGATTTAATATATTACTTGTATAATGCAATGAAATTCTCCAAGGATTATGTTTTTGGCAGTCAATGTAAGAAGTTTTATAAAGATTTTATGGTTACTAGACAGTGACCCTCTCTAGAGTATATTAAATTTGCAGATGTGTAGTAAGTAAGTTTGGTGTACTGAAACACAGAGATGAATTTTTCCTTATGTTTTGCTTCCAAATATAAAAATAGAGAATACAGTAGGTACATCAGGAGAGAGGGAAAATTTCATTTACTGTATGAAACTTCTGAAACTTCATATGTAAAATCACAATTTCCAACTTCATTCTAATTATTGATACCAGCATTTCTTTTGGGAAAGAATGCATTTTTCTTTAAGAAAAAATCTTTTGTCACCTGAGTAGAAAAGCTTAGGCATAGCCCTTGTCTTCTAGAAAATCTTGAAGTAAGGAAATAATTTCTGTTGAAATGTTTATAAAATTAAGAGAGAAGAAAGAAAATTTGATCTTCAGTGCATTGATCAAGCATAACCTGTAAGGTAGTGAAGCTTCGAAGAAAGCCATTAAAATTAAAAAATCATTAAACTTAATCTTCATGTGAAATAAAAATATTCTTCATTTAATTTTCCCTGGGATTAGCATAAAAAAAGAATTATAGGAGAAATGAAAAATACCTGAGCAATTACCTAACATGTGACCATAATTTTTTAATAATAAAAATGAGATTCAAAGAAGCATTTTCAAGGTCATAGAGTGTTAGAGATCATTTTAAAGTCATACCCATTTTTTTAAATCTTAAAATTACTAAAAAGTAACTACTAATTGATTTTTTTAAATTCAGCAATTTAGAATTTAAGGAAATATTATCATTAATTTTCTAGTATTTGTAATCTGCAGCATGTTAAATAGTGAACACCACACTATTAACTTGTCATACTTTTAGAAATGATGTTTAGTTTATATTCTTAATCCGAAATTGAGTACCACGCCAAATTCAACTGAGAAGAAAAAAATAAATTAATTTTAAAAATTAAGAAGAATAGTGCTTTCAAATTTTTACAGATTATACCTTTTAACTGATTCTAAGGTTGTCAGGCATAAATAATTATAAATAATTTTCTCTTACTTAAGGGTGGATCAACCTTATTGATCTATTCAAGCCTTCAACTGATTGGATGAGGCCCATCTGGATTAGACAAGTTACAGATTTAAATGTTAATGCTACCTTAGAAAACCCTTGAAAAAATATACAGAATAATATTTGAACAAATATCTGGGCACCTCATGACCAAGTCAAGACATATAATTAATAAACACAAGACACATACAAAATGCAACCAGAATAGGAGGTAGAAGAAGTATATGACATATCAAAATAACTAAAAATTTTTATTAGAGTAATCTGAAAAAAAGTAGTTTATAGTTAAATAAATAAGGGAACGATGTTTCCCAATGGTTGGTTGAGGAGTTTTGCAACTCTTCTCTCTCCAAAAGACAATAGAACTGAACACCATTGTTAAAAATTAATCATTTTCTTGGAAATTGTCTAAGATGACATATAATGCATTGATAAATATTTGTTCAAGAAATATCAATAAAACAATGGGAGTCTGTAGCATTTTAACCACAGCAGGGTTTCATCTCCCCATCTCTATAATATGGAGAGTCTGTCCTAGTGGATCAGGTTAGAAATGAGAGTGGAAGTTCCCACCCACCTCCACTTTCATGCTGGGAAATTTGTAATTTGGACTGACAGAACAGGTTGTGGGAACTGGTGGCTCTCACTCTTCCCATTTTTCTATAGCTACCATTAGTATCATTCATTATTTTCTTAGTATCTATCTGCCTCTAATGAAATATAAGTCCCAAATTAGTTTGTTTGGTTCAATGCTACCACATTTAAAAATTTTATAGTCCATTGTAAATGGTTAGAAAAGATTTATGTTAATAAATATTTTATTCTAAATTTAATTAATTTATTTACATTATTTCTTGTTATGTATTTATATTAAAACTGATTCAAATTATTTTGCTTCCTTTTATTTATGTTGATTTTTATTACACATATACTTAAGCTGATATCAGTAATATGATTTTGTGTTATTTGCCCTGCTTTTTATGTTTCCTTCATTAATAATTAATTTTTCTTTCTTTCTTGACTTGACTATTTCATTTTTGGGTGTTCATTTCCTTCTCCACTTTCATGCCTTCTCCTAGATTTGCAAGTTACACATACGTCAGTTTTACTACTGTTTAAAACTATGATGAAAGATAAGAGCAAATATATTTATGGATTTATGAATTCTATGCCTAATGCTAGTTGTATATTACATGTAATTTATTTTATATTTATATTAAATTTATTCTTAAAAGGGAAAATATGTATCTGAGCCAAAACCAAATTTAAAATGTTTATTAAGTTATCGATGATGAAAATAAAAAAGACACCTTCCCCCTAAAAGCAGATAAATAAAAAAACAGTTTATTAAATAAGTATTATAAAAATAAATCTGAAAAAGTTGATATTTTATGTGGTCACTTATTTTTAGCTTCTCTTTTTAGTTACACATTTCTTGACTATTTTACACAAACAGAGATACATACATACTTTGGGGCATAGGGCATATGGATTGTGGTGGAATAGTGTGTTTTTTTTTTGTTGTTTTTTTTTGTTTTTTTGCGGTGCTGGGGATTGAACCCAGGGCCTTGTGCTTGCAAGGCAAGCACTCTACCAACTGAGCTATCTCCCCAGCCCCTGTGGTGGAATAAAAGATTAAAACACAGTATTTATAAAATTAAAATAGTATGCTGGGGGCCTAGTGAGATTTTGATCTCACTTTTACTCAAATCTGCTTATAGCTGTTTATTTAAAATAGATACTTTGAAATTTTACCAAAGTTCTTAACTATGTTATGTATACTTACCAATCACATTTTTTATTGAAAGTAACCACTAAGGTAACAAATATAAGAATTATTTGACAAATAAAATGTCTATAACATATCAAGTGTTTAAAGGTGAACAGAAGTTAGGGATGTTATAGTTTCTCACTCACATTAGCAAATTAAGTCTACATAATGATTACTAGGGCCTAGGAGGAGTATGGGGCTTAGGTGAGGGTAGGATAAAGGTGGTGGGTATGATCAGTGCTTATTGTATGCATGTATGGAAGTAGCACATTGAATCCAATAATGCATGTAATTAATATGTGTGAATAAAAGTGTATGAAAGTTTTTCAAAATCAATAATTTATAGCTTCATGAATTCCAGACACCAACTTACATATGCAAAATAAGTTGTCCTCCAAGCACAGAAAACATCATTACATATGCTTTATTACTACTTCTATGTTGTGTGCTGAAAGGATATTCTTTCATGACTTTTTTATCCTTTTAGATACCAACTTGAAGCACAGTTGATACTGATGAGGGACAGAGTTGAGTTGGACTTCTGATAGAAATTTGAACACTCAAATAGTATAGTAATAGTTTGGTTCAGACCTAAGATAGCATGAAAATTATCTTTGTAATTTCTATAACCTATATAACTTGTACAACTATAAAAGTTAAGTAATATTTATTAATAAATAGAAGTGAAAAGCCATTTTCAGGATTCATTGCAACTCTCTGAAGGAACATCGAACTTGACCTCTCATGTCCATAATGTGGAATGTGAGTAAAACATTTCATTATTTTCCTTTAATATCAGTGCTTCATGTCTGCTTTAACGAGGATGAGGAAGTTCAGCAGTGTAGATATTTTTATATTTTCTGTAGATCTCATTTATAAACTGTATACTGACGACATAGTTAAAAACAATAGAAAAAATGCTAAATGAGTAAAGCTGACATACTAACGAAAAAAATGAACACACATATTTTGAAAGATAGAAGTACTTTGCATATTTTGCATAAACTGACCTAATGTAAAGCTAGAGTAATAAATTGTATCATGTCACAAAGTGTTCAACAATTGTGGAAGAACTGTTCATAGACAACAAGAAAACTGATTACAAGAAAGAGGATCTTGCATAATAGGGGCCATTAGATGTGTGTGTCAATTTCCATGGTGTATACTAGAACAAACAAATGCATCTGCCTTCCAAACACAATCCCTGTGACTTACTAAAAAAGAAAGAATTTTGTAGAAAAACATGTTGCCATATGTCTAAGAAAATCTTAAATTAGTGTTGACTTTGATTTTCCTGGTGGATTCAAAAACAAGGAAGACATTCAGTTTTTATTATCAATCAGACAATAAATATGTGATAGAAAACTTTGAAATAGTCTTTAACAGCAGAAAAAATAAAAATAAAAAAATCCTTTAGTACAGAACCAAAAATAAATGTCAAACACATTACTACAGGAAAAGGGAACTATATCATGACATTTATTACATTTAAAAACTAGTTTCTTGTAATTTCTTGTAGACTGATTGCTGCTACTTATTCCCAACAAATGTCTGTTAAAAAGCAATCTGCAGCTAAAAGCATAAATATGTTTCTAATGTTTAAAAAAATCACACTTTAAACAATCATCAATCAAAATTGAAAGCAATTCTTTCAAAGATTGATAATCTCTGCTACATTACAAGAGGGAAACTTAAAATATTAAGAAATTGTTGATTGTTCAGTTACAGGCACAATTTAAATGAGATAACTTCCTTCCAAATTATATGGATTATTTACATGGTCAAAGTGTGTAAAAGGGTTAATTAGGATGTTTTATTTGCTCCTTCTAGGCTAAAAAGGTATTCACTTAAGTGTTATAATGCAATAAAATTTTGGTGATTTAAAAGAAATATTTAGGTATCTCATAATTTTAAGTGAAGGAAGTTATGACCTAATCAAGTAAAATGATCCAGAAAAGCTTTATCCTACTGATTTTCTTTCCTCCTTACTGATAAGGGTTGATTCTGGACACTGTAGCAGTGTTTTGAACAGTTGTAAGGAAAGACATCAATCATATTCTGAGAAGGTATTTGGATGGTGTCTGAGTCTGTTCCTGTAACTATTATAAAGTGCCATGGAGTGGGTAATTTACAATTAGCAGCAATGAATTCTTATAGTTCTGGCAGCTAGAAAGTACAGGGTCAAGGTATCAGCAGATTTGGTGTCTGGGGAAGGCTTACTCTGCTTCCAAGATGGTAACTTTTGCCCTCTTGCATCACAGACAGCAGAAATACAAAAGGGTCAAGAGCACTCTCTTCACCCTTCTATAAAAGCACCAATTTTTCCCTTGCTGTTAGAGATCTTGTGATTTAATCATTTCCCAAAGGCACATTTTTAATTACTATTATATTGGATATTCAGCTCCAAGATAAGAATTTTGGATGGATGGATATAAATATTCAAACCATAACAGATAGCCTCTAGTTAATTCACAGTGGTTACTTCTACATCTTTATGTGTATGCAGCAGCGTATGTAAGCCAATACTTGGTGACAGTATTTTTGTTGATAGATCATTTATTGACAGTCAAATAGAATATATTACCTTAACAGATCAACAGAAAAACATTTAATAAGTTGTTATTTTACTTTACCTCAAATCACTTCTTAATCTACTGATGGCTAATCAGTTAACTTAAAATCAAGAACTCTATTATCTTTATTTTATTCTTAGTAGAATTAAAAGTATCAGAAAGTCATATTTATGAAAACTGCTAGTGTACTTAGGCAAAGAGGTAGAGAAATACCTCTCCTCATTTTAGTAGTTTTAGAAATCTGGTCCATTTTGAATTTTGTAACTTAAAAATAATTTTAAGATCAGCTTCTTTTAGTTCATTGCATTTTAGATTACTTTGTTGAATACCTACATCTTTAAAATAATGTTATTCACCTCTAAAGTGATGTGGTTCCTCATTTATTTAGGCTATTTTCATATTATCAGAAGTTATCTAAATTTTCTATTTAAAAAGTTCTGTTTGATATGTTATTACTATAAAACACCTTATTTGTTTCTGTTTTATTGGGAATATTGCTTTTGGGGGGTAATTATTTCTGTTTAAATGTAACTTTTTTTTTTTTTTTTTTTTTTTACTTTGTGTACTAACCTTGATACTAGTCTTATATCTTTCTAAAACTACTCTAGAATTTGTTTTTTTAGGCTTGTGGTGATCTTTTTATCTCTTCCTGTTCCATCTTCATATTTCTTATTTTTATTTTTTATCTAGTATGTCTAAGATCTCTACTGTTATGTTGAATAAGATCATCAATCATGTGCGTGTTTTTCCTTATTTCTTATTAGAATGACACAATGTAATTTCTTTTCTAAAATGTAAACCTTTAGTATGTTAACAGATTTTTAACAGAAATACACTATCAGGTAAGATTAATTTTCATCCATTGTTTATTTCATGAGGGTCTGGATGTATTTTGCTCATGTGGTAGATATAAATTATTTTGGCCACAGAGCTATGTCTTGGAGATTGCCTGATGATTACACAATAATTTCTCAGATCCCTCATGTCTCCATAACAAAAATTTCCCCCTCTTCCGCTTCGTTGTGAATCTGAAATGACCCCATAATTTGCTCTCAACAACCAAATGTAATGACAGTAAATAAGTTTGACTTCCAAGAATAGCCGTTAAGATAAATTATGGCTTCTGTGTCACTACTGTGTAGCCCTCAGGTGTCTTCACTGTCTGTGTACTGGCTACAGAAAATGAACTGTGGAGCAGAGGAGAACGAAGTTCTCTAACCTATATCCAACAGGACTGCCAAGCACTCGTGTGAGGCTACTTTGAATCTTCCAATTTAACCAACACTCCACTTAAATGGAGCTACATAAACAAACCAATGCAAGGATCAAGAGATAATAATTAATATTTCACATTATAAGCTACTAAACTGTGGAATGGTTTGTTGTGCAGCACTAGATCACTAAAACATTCACCATATTTTCTGCAATCCTGTTAGAAGATCTTTCTTCAATTTCCATTGCATCCTTTTACCCAGAATATACAGGCTTCATGATTTATCACATATTGCTACATCTTCTTTTGCTCTATTATTACCAAAGTCATCCGCTCACTTAAGACCACAGGTGATTCTATTATGGGAATTTCTTTGAATTACTCAGAGGGTGTTAGTTTAAATCACTAGGACTTAAATAACTTGATTCTGGAAATAATTAGACAATGATGCATATTTAGTTCTCCAATTCTAAAAGCTCAGTGGCTTCAGCCTTGTGGTTTTCCCACAGTTGAGATGGAATTTAGATTTTAAAATAGAGTGAGAAAAATGCCTGGAAATGTATTATCCTTTGCAACTTCCTAGTAAATTTCCATAGTACAGTGAGTTCTCTGGAGCACAATCTTTTCAGAGCAAACCTCTTGATTCATTTACAGAAGACAGAGTTTCATCTCCAGATTCCACAAAGGCACAATATAAAAATTTATTCATTTCCTCTGATACATTTGTGTCACGTGAATTGGGATGTAGTTCTTATTGTATGCTCTTTTTCTAACTATTCAAAAGAACATGAAAAACAAAACTGTAATAGGCATCTTCTTTGTGAGTATAAAATCTAAACAATGATAATTAAGCCAAAAAATCAGCTAACTTCTTTGGTGTATTGTAGCTATGTATATTCATCAAAGGACTGTGTGCAAGTATATTTAATTCTGGCAAAAATTTTCAAGTGCCTGTATTAGATGGAATTATGGTATTGTTATTATCTTCACTGAATGATGGTTTATTGGGTTTTTCTGATGACCACCTCCTATTTTACTGTTGTTATTTTTCTTATGTAGTAAGTCTGAAGTTTAGCTAAATTTGAGGCTTTTTACTCTAATTTTATCTACAAAAATTATTTGTGGAAACTAGGGCTGAAGTAGCAAAAGCAGGAATCCAATGTTTTCATTTGAGAGCTTCCTGCTTTGAATTCTGGGGAAAAAAGTTGCATGTATTTTATTATTTTTAAAAATCTATTATTATTATTATTATTATTATTATTATTATTACAGTACTGGAATTGAACCCAGGGCTACTTTACCATTGAGCTTCATCCTGCATCCCCTGCTCCACACCATTTTTCATTTGCTTTGACACGGGGTCTCACTAAATTGCTAAGGCTGGTCTTGAGCCTGCAATCCTCCTGCCTCAGTCTCCCAAATCACTGGATTACAGGAGTATGCTATTGAACCGGGCAAAAGAATATTAATTTTTAAATGTGACTTTTGGCAGTTTCCTGTCAATATTGTCACTATTCCCACTGTGATGAACACACTGAATGTTTTAAGTAGGAATTGACTAAGATTTCTTATTAATGTTGAAGACAATTACAGATCATTGATTCAAAAAGATTGCTTCTATTTCCATTGTGACAAATGGAATGATAGATTTTCAAACTGTACTTTTAGTAGAGACCGAGGTGCAACTGAAATAGATGGTAATTTTAATTATTCATTCTGTTAGCAGATATTTATTGAGTGGCTACTATGAACCAGGATATTGTGTGTGGCAAATTTCCATATGTGGAAAATAAATCTTTCTCCTCATGACTCTTGCATTCTATGATTTTGTGTTTCCAACACTTTGAAAATCTGCATAATCCTGGAATTGAGATTTAATAATGTATCACTCACTAGATAAAATTTATAGTATCACAGCTGTGTAACTGAAATGTAAAATCTCATTTACTTTGAAAAATCTTAGCTCTTCTAAGAAAATTAAACCCTTGGAAATTAGCATGTATTTTTAGATCAAACCCTGCTGCATTCATAATGAATGAAATAAGATCAAGTGATTTTGATTTTTAAAGAAGCAGTCCCTTAACACTCATTTTGGTTTAAATCATTTTAAAATACAATACTTTATAGTGTATATATAGTCTTTGAACAATGACTATTTGAAAACATACATAACCATAATGGAAGTAAAAGCTTGTGTTATACGGTACCAGTCCATTTTTTAGTTAATATGGTTTTCAGAGTCACATAGATAAAAATGATGTATTTCACTAGGAAGCAGCAATAAATCAAAACATGCAGGGGAAGAGACATTTTCATGAAATAAAATAAAAATTCTTTGTTTATGAGCTCAATTTTCTCTGTAAACTCACACTATTTATAATATTGTTGAGTCTTACAGTTTTGCATTTCTTCTATCTGCTGTCTATATTCAAACTTATGTCCCTATAGAGACTTTTCTGCAGAATTCAAAAATGCTGATCTTTCCCCTAAAACCTGTTCACCCACATATTTGTTCAGTTGTATAACCATCTTATCCTTTTGAAAACCTTAGGTAAAATCTTGGCATCATATTCAATATAGTGCATTCTCTCATACTCTACATCTAATATTTTTTTTTTTTAAAATGCATGTTGGTTCGGCATTTGTGTGTGCAAAATCTGATCATTCTTCACTACATTGTCTGAAATGCCACCTCGGACTCCGTTGCCATCATCCCTAATTTTTTATTAGAGTAACAAGCCTCCAAATTGGTCTTTTACTTCTACCATTATGCACTACTACAGGTTGTACCTTTAGAAAAGTAAAATTTCTGCTCTTCTACTGACAATTCTGCAGTGGTTCCCCTTTCACACAGGAGTAACGGTCCTCATGGTGGTCCCATTTTTCTCTCTGACTTGGTCTTCTACTCTTCCCCACCCCAGTCATTCTTTCATCTAGTCACACTGAATTCTCAACATTGGGTCTCACCATAAGATATTCACACTTATCAGTTCCTCTTCCCACCTTCTCAGTGAGTTTGGCTCACACCACCTTCCTTGAGACTGCAACTGCTCTCCTCCCCTGGAAGGCTTTATCACACTGTTACTGCTTCCATTTTACCCACAGAATTTATCACCTTCTAGGACCCCATGTAGAACATTTATTCTTTCTGTTCATCATTTAATTGCATACAAGTAACATAAGCTTCATGAAAACATGGCTTTTTTATGTGATTTGTAACTAAATTAATGACTGGCACTTATGAGGCCCTCGATGTTTTAAATGAATGCATAAATTTTTGTTTCAGTAAATCTTATTAAAGGGTTAACTAAATTTATTTGATAAATTGATAAATGTAGGGAAATTTCATTAGAGAGAATATGTGAGCCTTTTAATTATTCCCTTTATGGTCTTACCTTGGTAACATCAACTTCATTTAGTGTCATTCTCTATTAAGTGTGCTGATAAAGACAGAGTTGGGAATGTGGATCATGGAGTTCTTGCCTAGCATGCTGAGACCCTGGGATCAATCCCCAGCACCACAAACAAACAAAATTCAATTAAGGCATCTTTCTCACTGGCTCCTGCCACTGGGAGTATAACAATTCTCCATTATTCATATAAATGAATGCTGTATAAATGCTGAATGTTCCCAAAGACATCACTGTAACTATTAAGATTATTGTATAATCTTTCCCTTTTAATTGCTTAGAGTGTTCAACTGATTTAACAACTTTCATCACAAGTGAAGTTAGATTTCCTGATAAAATCAATTTGACCATGTTATATTATCTTTTATTTATATTTATTAATTTGCTAATGCATTAGAAACTTTTTCTCTAAATTCATGAGTTAAAGTAGACTATGATTGTGCTGTATTTTTAGTTTGTTCTAGCTCTTAGATTTTTGTATTATGTCAGCATTATACATTACATTATGATGTTATCCCATTTATTTCTTAGCCCATTTTTCTAATTTGTAATTACTTTTTGAATATTTCACAAAACACGATTATTAAATTCATCATGGCTGGGTTTTAAATAATGTATATTTAATTAAGCTGATTCATTTTCTTTAATAACTATAGGAATATTCAAGATTTTGCTTCCCTTTTAGTTCAATTTTTCTAGAAATTTGTGCATTTCATCACTATTTTAGTTTGTTTTATATTTTATTATATAATCACCAAGTAGAAATTATGTACAGTTATGATGTGCAATGTTTTGATAAATGTTTACAAATTTGAATCAGTATAGTTGCTCAACATTTTCATTTTCTTACATCCTTACCATTTTTGAGGGTGAGAACACTTAAAATCGATTCTAATAGCAATTTTCAAATGTGCAGTATGTTGCACATTTTATTTATTTATTTTTATTTTTACAGACTGGATTTTGATTCATTGTACACAAATGGGATACATCATTTTGTTTCTATGGTTGTGCACGATGTAGATTCATACCATTCATGTAATCATACATGTACATCAGGTAATGATGTCTGTCTCATTCCACCATTTTTCATACCTCCCTCATTTCCTTCTACATAATCTAAAGTTCCTTCATTCTTCTTTACTCCACACTGCCCCCCGTTATATATCATCATTCACTTATCAGGGAAACATTTGGCCTTTGGTTTTTGGAGATTGGCTTATTTCACTTAGCATGATATACTCCAATTCCATTCATTTATTTGCAAATGCCATAATATTATTATTCTTTATAGCTGAATAATATTCCTAATTATTACTACCATGAAGTAAAATAGACCTCTTGAAATTTTTCATCCTAAGTACAACTTAGTATCCTTTGGTCACAATCTCCCAATCCTTCCAGCCAAACCACGGTAATCATAGTTTTATTCTTTTCCTGAGGTTCATACTTTTATATTCCAAATATAAATGAGAATATGCATTATTTGTCTTTGTGTGTACCATGTTTTCTTACTCATTTATCCACTGATGGACAATTAAGTTGACTTCTTATCTTGGCTACTATGAATAATACTCCAGTGGACAAAGGAGTGTAGATATGCCTTCATCATGCTGATTAGGTATCATTCGAAATTATTACATATTAATGTAATAAAATTATTGCATATTAATGTAATGTTAATGGCTGATCATTTGATATGATTACATGTCATTTGTGAGACTGCTAGTCATAAGACAGTTCTACTTTTAATTTTTTGAGGAATCTCTATTCTGCTTTCCATAATGGCTACCCTAATTTACATTCCCACCAACAGTTCTCTTTTATTTTGATCTCCATCATTTATCTCTTTTGTTTTTGATAGTAACCATTCTAAATGATGTGAGCTGATATTTCATTGTGATTTTAATTTGAATTTCCTCATGATTAGTGGTATTGAGCATTTTTCACACAACTGTTGGCCACTTGTATATTTTCTTCTTTTGTGAAATATCTAGTTTCTTTGCCCATTTTTAAATTGGGTTATTTATTTTCTCGCTATTGAATAATTTGAGTTTCTTATATATTTAGATATTGACTCCTGAACAGATGTATAGTTTGCGAATATAGTCTCTCAATCCATAGGTTGTCTATTCACCTTATTGGTAGAGCAGAAGCATTTTAGTTTGATGCACCCTTATTTTGTCTATTTTTGGTTTTGTTACCTGTACTTTTGGTGTCACATCCCAAAATAGTAATTGCTCAGATCAATGTCAAAGAACTCATCTCCTCTGTTTTCTAAAAGTTTTAAGTTTCAGGTTTTAGGTTTAGGTCTTTTATCCTTTTTGCATATTTTATATGGTGAGAGAAACAGGTACAGTTTCTTTCTTCTGCATGTAAATAACCACTTCTCAAAATTCCATTTATTGAAAAGACTTTCCTTTCTTCCTTTCTCTAGGTTACTATGGTAAAGTGACTGCTATATGTAATTTTATTTTTTTATGTCTCTATCTTTTTCAGTCTTTTCTGTACAGAAAGACAGTTATGGGGAGGTTAAAATTAAAGTATAAAACACATTGACAGTACATAACAATCTTCTCTGACTTAAGTTGCAAGTATTCTATGATATGTAGAAAGTGTTCCAAAAGGTTATGTTACTCTATCTGAATTCTGAGCTAAAGGATTTAAAGCCACCCTCCTGTGAATTATCATCCTGCTCTTCTAGATAACATTAGGTGAGCCTATCCTGAAGGCTCTCTGCCTTGCTGCCTATCCTCATAGTCCTTAGATTGGACAAGCTAAAGCACTATGAAAACCAGAAAAAAAGCAATATTGCCTAAAACTTTGATATAAGTTTCCTGATCTCTTCTTAAGTGCACACTTAATAAATACACATAAATGCATGCACATATATTTTTCTATACCATGCATATATAATCTATTGCATTAAAACTAACCACTTTTGCAGATACCTAAAATTCATATTTCACAAAATAACCTTATTTTGTGAATCTCACAAATCTATGGTTATAATACTTCTCTCCAGAAATCATTACTTTGGTCTAACTGAACTATTAAATTTTATGACATAAAAAGGCAAAATCTATTCATTCAAACTTCAATGTAATCTCCTAATAGACTAAATCAAGTGGAATTTATCTGGAAAATATTGCTTATGAACCATTCATTTAAACAAAGCCTTAAGAGATTCTTTTAGGATAACCTTTCTTGCTAGGCTTATTTCTATTTTATTTTATCAAAACTTAATGAAAATTGAAAATATCATTAAAAAACCTAGAGCTCATTATATTAAATTGATAACCCCTGCTATTATAACTAGAAAAATTCTATGTTCCAGAAGCCTGGTTTAACCTTTAGGCAAGAACATGATTATTTATTAAAGCAGAATTTTTATAACTGTTGGAGTGTCTACCTTTAACTCATTCTTCAATATTACATTAGAACATGAGTGTCTATTTTGAATTGCCCTAGATTTTCTTATGTCAAGTATTGTTCCATTCTATTTTGAGCTATGTATCATTGCAGAGTATAGCCTATATTTTGCAAGATTTTTTTTATACAAAAAAGATATTGTTTTAAACTGTGTTTATTACACATTGATTTTTTTCTTTTTACATAGTTCTTTGTGATGGATGCCACATATATTAAACCAGCTCCCTACTCTATAGTGAACTATATATTCCTTAGTTTATATATATGATATTCAGATGTGACAGTGAAATTTCATATATTCAGAGTTATCTGTCTAGCAGTCAGATTAAGGTAAGGATTCATGTTATATTATTAATACCTGCATTACTTCTTGTGTATTCAAAGTGTGGGAGTTCGGGCTGAGCATGATGGTGTACATCTGTAATTCCAGCACCTTGGGAGGCTGAGACAGGAGAATCACAGGTTCAAGGTCAAACTCAGCAACTTAGCAAGATCCTGTCTCAAAGTAAAAAGGGTTAGAAATATACTCAGTGGGAAAGTATCCCTGGGTTCAAGCCCCAGTACCAAAAAACAACAACAACAAAATGAGTAACTTTCTAAATTGAAGTCCCAATTCATATATGTAACAAAAGTCATAGTGTATACCATTCTTTTTTTTCTATCTTATTGTTTCTTTGAAAGGCTAAATAATTGTATTCATCCTCTGAAAACCCTCATGTAGTTAAAGTCAAGTGAGAGAACTCAACAATATCTGAAAAACATCTTTTACCTTTTTTGTTTCAGGCTGTAACTATGAGGATCAAAACTTCCATGTTCTTTATTTCATAACCCTTTGAATTGTATTTATTTCAAAATGACTGCCATTCTTAGTCCCAGTCCTTCAGTATGTCATTCCAGCTGCCATTTGCAGAATGCAAAGGAAAAATTTGTAAGAAATGACCTCAATAATTCTAGAAGAAAGTAATATCATTACTTATGTTTTACTCACTTATTCGACAAATATAAATTGAGCTTCTCATACAATTCAGACAAAATTATAGGAACTGAAGATTCAGAAGAATGGAAAAAGTACTTTGTATGTTTTCTGAAGCACAGTGGATACTTACTAAATATTAGTTCTCATTTGCCTAGAATCCTTCTTATCCATTATTATTTTTCTCTCCATAACAACTTTTTGATTTTATTCATCTTTGAAGATAATTTAGACAGACTTGGGAGTGACAGCTGCAGCTTTATAATATGTGAAATTTAAAGGAAGTCTGGTTTCCAATATAACTTTTTCTAACATTTCTTGAGTGACATTTTGTTTACTATGAGATCTCAATCTTATAGATAGCTAAAAGGCATATTTTACACTTTCACAACCTTGGTATTTAAGACTGATAATTAGTTGCAGCTATTAAATCTTGTCTGAGTTTGGAAGCAAGTGAGCATAGAAAATTGAGACCCACTTTACTACTGATTCTCTTTGATTGGAAATTGGCTTCTTTAATGCTTTCTCATGCATTGGGACTCTGAAATGACTCACCTTGGGGAGAGTTTGAGAACACACTTGGAAATTCTGATTTAAGATGAATTGAGACAGAGAAAAAAATAGAAAAACTGATGTAAATATTCAGGCCTACTCCACAAGTTAGTCTGGGGCCCTCACCCTGGTATCTTAATGAAGAAAAGCAGGAGAGGAATGGTTGAGAGCAACCCAAAAAGAATGGAAAAACTTAGTCTCATATGGTTAAATTCCTTTTCCAGTATGTCCTTTAAAGGCATGAAAAATAGGTCATGAGATTTTTTTCCCATTAAACAATTGCTTCAAATCATGGTGTTATGGTTCAGATATGGCTTGTGTCCCTCTAAAGGTTCATATTATTGGAGGGTGACAATATTGAGAGGTGTTCTGGGTTCTTTAAGGGGTGGAGCCTAAGGAGAGGCCTTCTAGTTATTGAGGGCCTTCTCTTGAAAGATAGTTCTCATGCAACTCCTGAAGATCTCATGAGAGGGTTTTTTATATAAGGAGCAAGCCTGGCCCCACTCAGGTTTCTCTGCTCCTAGTTTGAGGTGCAGTCAATTACTGGCTACCGAGCACATGAGGAGATGCAGCCAAGAGATGGCTCTTCCAAACCTGTGATATTCCATTTGTACTTTTAGTCTCTGAAACTGTCAGAGACTTAATAAACTTAATAAATAATAAACTTAATAAACCTCTTTACTTCAGCAGTCTATGTTAGAATACTTCATTATAGCAACCCAAAGTAGAGTAATATAAATAATGACCTAGGGAAGAAAAATATTTCCAGCTCTCTTCTAAAATACATTAGAAGTCAGATATTTATGTAACATATTCTCAAGTCTACCATAAAGGGTTATGTGGTTCTTCCCACACTTCTGATAGGTATTACTGTAAATAAAATCTCATTATAGTTAATAACACTGTATTGTATACTTGAAATTTGCTATGAGAGTTCCTCTTAAGTGTTCTCACTGTACACACACACACACACACACGTGGTAACAACCCGAAGTGAGGATGTGTTAATCCACTTGATCTTGGCAATCATTTCACTATATATACATAATCAAATCATCACCTTGTACCCTACAAATAAACAGTATTTTGTTAATTATACCCATTAAATATGGAAAAAATATAAAATAAAACCTCAGCACTATCCTATCATGAACCATGCTTTACTTTTTACCAAGAAGATGCCAGATGCTCTTATGACACTTCTTATGGGAAACAAAAACAAAGAATTTTGAAAAGGTTTAAGCTAATAAGTGATTTTAATGTTTTATGTATGATTTAAAAATATTTTTACACATATACAAGATTATGATTTGAGTAACATGTTGTATGGACACTGAGCGCAGCATTTGACTGCTTCACAAAAATGAAATGTTAACCAGACTTCCAAAGTAGAATGTAAGCATTATCAGGGATTGGCAAACCATCTTGAGTAGTGATAGTGTATATGTTTTGGTTATTACTAAAAGGGTGCATTTGGAGACTAATTGTGTAAATTGTAAAATTACCCTATAAACTTACCTAGAAAGAAACACCTTTCACATTTTGAATAAAATTGTGCACTCTATTAAGTTTAAAAAATTGATAAACATAAAAATAAACACTTCATTGGTATAATATTTGCATGTAATCTTTTAAAATGATTCACTTTCAAGTAAATTAATAAAAGATGCAAACTTATTAGACCATGAATATCTTAAACAGTAGGCTTGCCTGATCACTATTTTATAAACTATACTTCAATGTGGTTGAAGTTAGTTCTACAACTACAACTGTGATTTGCTTATATCTCCTTTTAAAATTGATAGACATTTAAATAATTCACAGATTTTTTTTTTTACCAAAGTAAAGATGAATCATTCTTAGGCTTTGAGCATGAAATAAATCTTTCACATTCACTTACAAAATAATTTTTATGTGTGTGAAAATCCTGGGAAGTTATATTTGTATTATAAACCGAAATGTATATTTTTTTCTTTCTCAAGGGGAAGGAGGTTATGTTTTAAAAATACGTGTAAGGATATGAGCTGTTTTTTCAATGCTCAAGTAGGGCACCAGTTTCCTGAATTTTAGAAGCCATGAAGATATGTAGCAAATAAAGAATCTGTGTCTGATCAATAAGGTTAAATGTGGTACACAAGTGTTTCTACCCTTCCTGAAGTGTCCGTGACTGATGTCACTCATCAATCTTGACTTAATTATTTGAAGTGCTCTCAATAAGATGCAACCAGTAAGATTCAGTTTGATAATGATTAGCTCTCTCTGATCTGAGAATTAGGCACTGCCCTTGGCTAACCCAGGGTACTGGTCATTTTACTTGTGTCATTATAGGGATTTTGAGCCCTCAGGAAAATTTGCTTCTCGTGTCAGCCAAAAGCTCCTGATTAGTCCTCCCTCGGGTTAAGCAGAATGCTATATACTGGAAATGTGTTGCAAATCAAATCATACTAATAGAACTTGTGCCATAGCAAAAACATAGATCCTGGAATTAAAAGTAAGTTTGATTGTGACCCTGTTACCATTACCATTAGATGACCACTAAAGGAAGCATGTCGATTACTCTGACTTTCAGCTGTACAGTCTCTAAAGAAAAATAATATTATCTACCCCACAGAAACTGTAGGAAGAACGAAAGTGAAAATGCTTGTGAAACTGCCTAACACAACATCTGAGGACCCCAAATAATCTAGGAGTGGAATGTGTTGAGCTAGAAAATATAGTTAATTATAAGTTTATATCAATTATTTAAATTTCAATTTATTTGTATTTTTATGCATTTTTCCCTTATACTGATCATGTTTCTAGTAAAATTTGCATATGTATTTATATTTTATCCTGAAATACATTGAGAAACTTCATATTATAATACCAGTATTGGTATTAGCAGTAAAACCATTGAGTGATTTGTAAATTTTCTTTTCTTTGACTATCTATTACTAAGGATTTGTAGTCAAACAAAAATGCTTAAAAATCACCTGAAATAATTATTTTCTATGCTGTTTACATTTTCTTTTCACTGAATCAATTTGTTTCTCTGAGTTGTTGTCTTTTCATTTAGATTAATTTAGATTAGGCAAAACATTCCCATGGTTCAAAGATCAAAGCTACTTAAAAAGATATATTCAAAATCATTTTGTTTCCATCTCTAATCCATCCACTCCTCTCTCTACCCCCTCTCCTTGTGAGATTATTACCATTTTTACTTTATTTATTTCCACTGGAAAAAATTGTCAAAAATAAGCAACTGTGCGTATACAAACTCGCTTTTTATTTTACTTGGTTGTTAGGCAAAGTAAGCACATAGAATGCATAGTTCTCTCCTGATGCTTTTCACAGAATGGTGAGTTCGACAAGGTTGCAAGATTTCTGATCAATATATAAAAATCAGATACAGCTCTCTATACTAAACATCAATAGACTAAAAATGAATTAATAAAACAATTCCATTCTGTTCAACCCCAGGACTGTAAACATCCTATGAATACTGTTTACCCATCCCAAGGGAAGAACTGGAAGGATTCAACAGAGAGGACGTTTTCTTACTCTCTCCTTGGCAGCTGCAGACTGGAATACTACAAGCAGGAGGATGTGAAGGTTAGGGTGCACTCCCACTGCACAGCTGGTCTCAGATATTTTTTGAGTATATTCTGTGTCTTTCCAGAAACCAGCAAAACTCCGGTGTGGGTACCTGCGAGGAATGTCAAACCTGTGCTTGACTAAAATGCTTCTAATGATATACCTTGCTATGCTGTTAAAGAAATTCATTACAGGTTTAAATCGACAACATCAGCAAATCAATGGCAATGCTTGTAAGCACCAAGCCACAATATGTAAGATTACAGGGAACAGAGCCACCTAATAATGATGATGACCTCCAGAAATATGATGATGTGCACCAACTAAAAAGGAAGAAAAAGAAACAATAGCAACTCCATTGGTGCAAAATACAAAACCCTCAAATGATTGGTGGTTCTAGGAGACTAAATGATTGGTGGCTTAGAGTGGTGTGACACGCTGATTGATGCGCTAATTGGATAGGTACTCAATAAAAGAAGAAGAAGCTTCTGCAATAAATGAGTCAGCAGCTACTAGCTCTCCTGCTCTTACCTGGCTCCCGGTGTCTGTGTGGTTATTGACATTGCGCCCTTCGCCCCCCATTACAAGAGCCCCCTCCCCCGATGGTATGCAACAATTTTCCTTCAATTTACAATCAAGTTCACATTGTTTAGATCCTCAACTAAAGATTGGAGATCAGCTTCCCTCTCCATTTCCTTTATTATCAGATTCCTCAGGGTCTTCTCTTTACTGCAAAGTTTCCTAGGTACTGATTAATGTTAACCCAACACATGACCAGTAGCATAAACACACAGTTGGGGCACATAAATTTTTAAAGGATATGTAAGACCTTATAAACAGAGAACTACAAACTGCTAGAATAAATAACAGAGGACCTAAAGAAACAGAATAGTTCATGCTCATGGGTCATAGAACTCATAGAGTTAAGATGCCAGTTATCATCAAAAGGATTTTTAGATTCATATAAGCACCTATAAAAGTCTAGCAGGATTTGTTCTTTTATTTTTTTAAGAAACTGACACATATCCTATCCTTTACATAGAAATACCTTTCATTTATTTTATCATGAAATTTGAAATCTTTAGTGGGTTTCTATTTTCTTGTTCTCTGTTTCATTGTGTTTTGTTCTGTCACTTTCTCCTGAGTTCATTCTGCTCCAGATACTTTGTCCTTTTCTCTATTTCCTGACTTAACACAGCGCTTTACTCTCCGGTCATACAGGAGCCGTTTCTTTCCTCCTGCATCCTCCTGAAAAAAACAAACAAAAAAAAAAAACTTTCAAACCCCAACACTTAACCTACGTTCTCACTTCATCCAGAAAGCACCTCTTCATTTTTCAACTTTCTCCCTGCACTTCATTTGCAAGTTTTTCTAATCACCCCTCTCTCTATTATCTCCCTTGTTATATACTTACATACTCCCCTCTTACTGTGAACGTGTTTTTCATGACACTTGCATCCAGTAATAATTATTGAGAGAAAATTCTCCATGAGTTTTTCTCACATTTCTGCATATCTTTTGAGTTATTCTGAACTTTCTTTTCAAGACTGTTTTTATAGTAAACAACCTTGGTAGAGAACTAATATTTTCTTCTGAAACAAACATCAGGTTTGTTTATTTTCTGATACAATAAAGGTTATCTCTTTCTGGAGCAAAAATCATGTGTACTTAACTTGCTGTTCCCCAAGTTTGGTACTTCTTTCTAATAAAACTCGTACTCATGTAGTATTTGCAGGAGTTCACTGGCCCTAATTTTTTTTTTTTTTTTTCTGCTCTGTAGGATTAGCAGGACTGGGAATTTGAATAAGTGCTGCACTGCAGTTGCTATACCTAAGAGTAATAAAGGCCTTCTCTGGTTCAGAAATCTTCCAGCTTCTAGCATACATGAAACTACATCAGGCTAACTTTCTAGTGTTCAATATTAACATTAAAAAGATAGCACAGAAAAGTATAGACCAATATCTCTGATAACCATCAATGCAAAATTCCTCAGTGAAATATTAGAAAACTGAATTCACCAAAAAAATACTGTACTTCATTAACAAGTGGGGTTGATCCTTGTCAGGCAATTCTGGTTTAACATATGACATCAATCAATATGATATACCAATTAGCAGAAAAAAAAAAAAAAGAAAAAGAAAAACAACACGTTCACCTTGATTTTTGCAAAAAAAAGCATTTTGACAAAGTTCAGCATCTTTTCTGGATGAAAATTCTTGGTAATTTAGGTATAGAAGGAAAGTTCCTCAACATAGAAGTCACTTATGAAAAACCCACAATTAGCATCATAATGGTGAACAACTGGACGTTTTCCCACCAAGATTTGGTATGAAGGAAAAACGTCCACCCTTATCACTTGTATTTAACCCTGTACAGGAAGTACTAGGCTAGAGCAATTAGAAAAGAAAAAGAAATAAAAGGCATGCAAATCAGAAAGGAAGAAGTAAAATTATCTCTATGTGCCAATGACATGACCTTGTATGTTGTTACGTCACCTGCAATTCCCCTCAGTGCTTGACAAGGATTCAAAGATTTCACCAAAATGCTGTTAAGGCTAATAAATAAATTTGGTAGAGCTTCAGGATACAAAATCAACTTTAAAAAAATCAGTAGCATGTCTATACATAAATACCAATCTAGTTGAAAAAGAAGTCAATAAAATAGTCCCATTTATAACATCAAAATATTTAGGAACAAATTTAATCAAGGTGAAAAATGTGTGCACCAAAAACTATAAAGCATTGATAAAAGAAACTAAAGACAGAAATAAATGGAAAGATATCCCATATTCTTAAATCAGAAGAATTAATATTGCTAACATTTCCATACTACCCAAAACAATATATAGATTTAATGCAATCTCTATCAAAATTAAATTGGCATTTGGTACAAAAATAGAAGAAATAAAACTAAAATATGTACAGAACACAAAAATTTCTAAATAGCCACAGCAATACTGAGAAAGAGAAACAAAGTTAGAGACATCATTTGTCTTAATTTAAAATTATGTTGCAAAGCTATAGTAATTGAAAAAGTATGGTCCTGGCACAAAAATGGAAACAGACAAATAGAACAGAACATAAATATCTAAAATATTTGGTTAATCAATATTCCAAAAGAGAACCACAAAGATACAATGGGCAAAGAATATTCTTTGGAGGAGATGATGCTAAATGAAATAAGTCAGATATAGAAAAGAAAAATATTGCATGATCTCACTTGTATATGAAACTCAAAACAAAACTAATAGTCAAATAATGAAAGAAAAAGACTTGTGGCTTTTCCTCCTGTGCTCCGGAACCCCAGGTTTCTGTGCGACACAGGGAAGGAGAGACTCCGAGGAAGAACACAGGACAGAGTGAAGACCAGGAAATGATGTCCTGGGGGCTGAGTGCTGGGATCTCGGTGCCTGTCCAGGAAAATTTTCCAGTCTTGGGCAGATCAAGACCAGTATGATGTAAGATAAAGTTCTGGCAATCCAAGATGGCAGACTAGAGGGTGACTGCATCTCCTGTTGCTCCAGAACCCAGGATTCAAGAAGGGGAGGCATTGAGACTCTCAGACTAAAATAGAGCCATGGGGTGAGTCTCTCCCACCGGGTGAAGCTCAGCCTGGGTGGCAGGCCTGATAGGGGCAGCTTATCAGAGCAGGGCAGGTCAGGTAGAGTCTTCCCCAGGTAGTCCTGCTCCCTCCGGTGGTGGGCTCCTCCCACACGGCCAGCTTCTCAGAGCAGGCCCCCCAGTGAGAGCCTTTCTACACAGAGCCAGCCACAAGTTCTGGACCCAGCAGAGAGCTCCAACCCACAGGCAGCTTCTGGGACCAGGGCAGGGTAGCCAGAGACTAGTCCAGGTGGCCCTGCTCCCTCCAGTGGCAGGCTCCTTCCACGGCCAACTTCTCAGAGCACACCGCCCAGTGAGAGCCTAGCCACACAGAGCCAGCTCCAAGCCCTGGAACCAGTAGCGGCTAGGGGCAGCTTTCTTCGGAAGTACTGCATTATCAAGTTCCTCTAAGACTTCGGGATACTGAAGGCTGGAAGGTGATACACTAGAAATCTACATGGACACTATAAGCCAATAGAGGAAATCTGAAATATCTCAGAATCCCACTGACATCTGACCAATATGAGAAAACAAGAAAATGTCCCAAACAAACCTAGATACTATATCAATAAAACCCAATGAGCACAGCAGAAGAAATGTCAGAAAGGGAGTTCAGAATGTACATAATTAAAACAATCAGGGAAGCAAACGAGGAGATGAAAGTGCAAATGCAGGCACTGAAGGAGGAGATGAAAGAGCAAATGCAGGCATTAAATGATCGCACCAATCAACAGTTAAAAGAGCAAATACAGGAAGCAAGAGATCATTTCAATAAAGAGTTAGAGATACTGAATAAAATAACAAACAAACAGAAATCCTTGAAATGAAGGAAACAATAAACCAAGTTAAAAACTCCATAGAAAGCATAACCAATAGGATAGAACACCTGGAAGAAAGAACCTCAGATATTGAAGACAAAATAATTAATCTTGAAAACAAAGTTGAGCAAACAGAAAAGCTGGTAAGAAATCATGAACAGAACCTACAAGAATTATGGGATATCATGAAAAGGCCAAATTTAAGAATTATTGGGATTGAGAAGGCTCAGAGAAACAAACTAAAGGAATGAACAATCTATTCAATGAAATAATATCAGAAAATTTCCCAAATCTGAACAATGAAATGTAAAACCAAGTACAAGAGGCTAATAGGACTCCAAATACACAAAATTACAACAGACCCACACCAAGGCACATTATTATGAAAATACCTAACTACAAAATAAAGACAGAATTTTAAAGGCCGCGAGAGAAAAGAATCAAATTACATTCGGGGGAAACCAATAAGAATATCAGCAGATTTTTCAATCCAGACCCTAAAAACTAGAAGCACCTGGAACAACATTGACCAAGCCCTGAAAGAAAATGGATGCCAACCAAGAATCTTATACCCAGCAAAACTTACTTTCAGATTTGACGACGAAATAAGATCCTTCCATGATAAACAAAAGCTAAAGGAATTTACAAAAAGAAAGGCAGCATTACAGAACATTCTCAGCAAAATATTCCATGAGGAAGAGATGAAAAATAACGATGCAAATCAGCAATGGGAGGAACTAGCCTAAAGGAATAGCCAAATAAAGGAGAAACCAAATCATGTCAAAAAACAAAAATGAGTCAAATGACGAGGAATACAAATCATATCACAATAATAACCCTGAATGTTAATGGCCTGAACTCATCAATCAAAAGACATAGAGTGGCAGATTGGATTAAAAAGAAAAATCCAACAATATGCTGCCTGAGACTCATCTCATAGTAAGAGATACCCATAGACTAAAGGTGAAAGGATGGGAAAAAACATACCATGCACACGGACACAGCAAAAAAGCTGGAGTATCCATCCTCATTTCAGATAATGTGGACTTCAAGCCAAAACTATTCAGAAGGGATAAAGAAGGACATTACATACTGCTTAAGGGAAGCATAAATCAACAAGACATAACAATCATAAATATCTATGCCCAGAACATTGGCTCATCCATGTACGTCAAACAAATCCTTCTCAATTCCAGAAATCAAATAGACCACAACACAATAAAACTAGGCGATTTTAACACACCTCTCTCACCACTGAATAGATCTTCCAAACAAAAATTGAATAAAGAAACCATAGATCTCAATAACACAATCAACAATTTAGAGTTAACCGACTTATATAGAATATACCATCCAACAAAGAACGAATACACTTTCTTCTCAGCGGCACATGGATCCTTCTCTAAAATAGACCATATATTATGCAACAAAGTTACTGTTAGCAAATACAAGAAGATAGAGATACTACCTTGTACTCTCTCAGATCATAATGGATTGAAATTAGAAATAAATGACAGAATAAAAAACAGAAACTTCTCCAACACCTGGAGATTAAAGAATACACTATTATATGATGAATGGATAACAGAGGACATCAGGAGGGAAATGAAAAATTTCTTAGAAGTAAACGAGAACAAAGACACATCATATCAAAATCTCTGGGACACTATGAAAGCAGTACTTAGAGGAAGATTTATTTCATGGGGCACATTCAACAAAAGAAGTAGAAATCAACAAATAAATGACTTAACACTACAGCTCAAAGCCGTAGAAAAAGAAGAGCAGACCAACACCAAAAGTAGTAGAAGGCAGAAAATAGTTAAAATCAGAGCCAAAATCAAGGAAATTGAAACAAAAGAAACAATCAGAAAAATTAACAAAATAAAGAGTTGGTTCTTTGAAAAAATAAACAAAATTGATAAACCCTTAGCCACACTAACAAAGAAAGAGGGAGAAAACTCAAATTACTAAAATTTGGAATGAACAAGGAAATATCACAATAGACACGAGTGAAATACAAAACATAATTACAAGCTATTTTGAAAATCGATACTCCAACAAAACAGAAAACCTGGAAGACATCAGCAAGTTTCTAGAGACATATGAATTACCTACACTGAACAAGGAGGACATACACAACTTAAATAAATCAATTTCAAGCAACGCAATAGAAGAGGTCATCAAAAGCCTACCAACAAAGAAAAGTCCAGGACCAGATGGGTTCTCAGCCGAGTTCCACAAAACCTTTAAAGAAGAGCTCATTCCAATACTCCTCAAAGTATTCCATGAAATAGAAGAGGAAGGAACCCTCCCAAACACATTCTATGAAGCCAATATCACCCTGATACCTAAACCAGACAGAGACACATCGAGGAAAGAAAATTTCAGACCAATATCCTTAATGAATATCAATGCAAAAATTCTCAATAAAATTTTAGCAAATCGCATACAAAAATATATTAAAAAGATAGTGCACCACCATCAAGTGGGTTTTATCCCAGGGATGCAAGGTTGGTTCAACATCTGGAAATCAATAAATGTAATTCACCATATCAACAGACTTAAAGTTAAGAATCACATGATTATTTCAATAGATGCAGAAAAAGCATTCGATAAAATGCAGCATCCCTTCATGCTCAAAACACTAGAAAAAATTGGGGTAGTGGGAACATTCCTTAACATTGTAAAGGCCATCTATGCTAAGCCCCTGGCCAATATCATTCTGAATGGTGAAAAACTGAAAGCATTCCCCCTAAAAACTGCAACAAGGCAAGGGATGCCCTCTTTCACCACTTCTATTCAATATCGTCCTTGAAACTCTAGCCAGAGCAATTAGACAAACCAAAGAAATTAAAGGGATACGAATTGGAAAAGAGGAACTCAAACTATCCCTGTTCGCTGATGACATGATTATATATTTAGAGGAACCTGGAAATTCCACCAGAAAACTTTTAGAACTCATAAGTGAATTCAGTAAAGTAGCAAGTTACAAGATTAATGCTCATAAATCCAATGCATTTTTATACATAAGTGATGAATCTTCAGAAAGAGAAATTAGGAAAACTACCCCATTCACAATAGCATCAAACAAAATAAAATACTTGGGAATCAATCTCACAAAAGAGGTGAAAGACCTCTATAATGAGAACTACAGAACACCAAAGAAAGAAATTAAAGAAAACCTTAGAAGATGGAAAGATCTCCCATGTTCTTGGGTAGGCAGAATTAATATTGTCCAAATGGCCACACTCCTAAAGTGCTATACAGATTCAATGCAATTCCAATTAAAATCCCAATGACGTACCTTACAGAAATAGAGCAAGCAATTATGAAATTCATCTGGAAGAATAAAAAACCCAGAATAGCTAAAGCTATCCTCAGTAGAAAGAGTGAAGCAGGGGTATCACAATACCAGATCTTCAACTCTATTACAAAGCAGTAGTAACAAAAACAGCGTTGTATTGGTACCAAAATAGACAGGTAGATCAATGGTACGGAACAGAGGACATGGACACAAACCAAAATAAATACAATTTTGTCATACTAGACAAAGGTGCCCAAAATATGCAATGGAGAGAAGATAGCCTCTTCAACAAATGGTGCTGGGAAAACTGGAAAACCATATGCAAGAGAATGAAATTAAACCCCTATCTCTCACCCTGCACAAAACTCAACTCAAAATGGATCAAGGACCTTGGAATCAGACCAGAGACCCTGCATTTTATGGAAGTAATAGTAGGTTCAAATCTTCAACTTGTTGGCTTAGGATCAGACTTCCTTAACAGGACTCCAAGACATAAGACAGGACACAAGAAATAAAAGCAAGACACAAGACACAAGACACAAGACGAGAATCAATAACTGGGATAGATTTAAACTAAAAAGCTTTCTCTCAGCAAAGGAAACTATCAGTAATGTGAAGAGAGAGCCTACAGAGAGGGAGAATATCTTTGCCAATCATACTTCAGATAGAGCGCTAATTTCCAGAATTTATAGAGAACTCAAAAAACTCTACACCAAGAATACAAATAATCCAATCAACAAATGGGCTAAGGAAATGAACAGACACTTCACAGAAGATGTACAAGCAATCAACAGATACATGAAAAAATGTTCAACATCTCTAGTAATGAGAGAAATGCAAATCAAAACTACCCTATGATTCCATCTCACCCCAGTTAGAATGGTGATTATCAAGAACACAAGCAACAATAGGTGTTGGCGAGGATGTGGGGAAAAAGGTACACTCATACATTTCTGATGGGGTTGCAATTAGTGCAGCCACTCTGGAAAGCAGTATGGAGATTCCTCAGAAAGCTTGGAATGGAACCACCATTTGACCCAGCTATCACACTCCTTGGCCTATACCCAAAGGACTTAAAATCAGTATACTATAGAGATTCAGCCACATCAATGTTCATTGCTGCTCAATTCACCATAGCCAGATTGTGGAACCAACCTAGATGTCCTTCAATTGATGAATGGATAATAATACTGTGGCATATATATACAATGGAATATTACTCCACCACGAAGAATGATAAAATTATGGCATTTGCAGGCAAATGGATGAAATTGGAGAATATCATGCTAAGTGAGATAAGCCAATCTCAAAAAACTAAAGGACGAATTATTTCGCTAATAAGCGGATGAGGACATATAATGGGAGGTAGGAGTGGTTAGCATTAGGGTTAGGATTAGGTTTAGGGTTAGGGTTAAGGAGGGTGGTAAGAATGGAGGAAGGAAGGACTGTATAGAGTTAAAAGAGGGTTGGGAGGGGTGGTGGGGGAAGGGAAAAAACAACAGAGTGAATCAAACAACATTACCCTATGTAAATTTATGATTACACAAGTGGTATGCCTTGACTCCGTGTACAAATAGAGAAACAACATGTATCCCGTGTGTTTACAATAAAAAAAAAAGAAAGAAAGTAAAACAGTGTTTATCATGGGAAAGTGGCAGAGGAAATGAGGAAATCTAGGTCAAAAGATACAAAATTGCAGACATGTAAAATGAATTCATCCAGAAATTTAATGTACAACATTGAAGGCTATAGTGAAATACTAAAAGTTTTTGAGATGGCATTGAACCTATGCTATTGTCTTCAAAGCCCACACACTTAAGCCAATTTGTTATTTTATTTCCCTCCATTTTTAGCTACAACTGTAGATAAGTATGCGTTTAATAATGTAGTGTTTATATGCTACACTATTCCAAAAGTACTGTGAGAGCATGTTTGTCTCTTTTCCACTAGTGTAGTCCTGATAACATCTGTCAAATACTAGAAATTAAAGAATATTGGATAAGTACTTCTATGAAAGATTAAAATTGTTCAGAGTTGCTAAATGATCCCAGACAATATTTAAAACAGGAGTCCACAAATCACTGGATACTTTACAAAAAGATATTCTTGTCCAATAACAAATTTTTTCCAAATTTTGCTGTTCTAATTGGCTGAAATATACAACATATTATCAACTGATTGACCACTTGAAAGCTGAACGTGATTCCATAATTTCAGTAAGTGTATTTTTATATCTATTAATAATTACAGATATTGACATGTTTATTATAAAAGTCTATGAAGGAAAGAACAGAGCAGAATTATATGAATTTAACATTTGTTCAAAATGAAAACAATGCATAACTACTTGTAGTAGAAATTGAATTTTCACATGAATTTTGACAGAAAAAGGAAATTAAGGTATTGAATTCCCATAGGAATCTCATAAGTGTTTAAAATCAAAATGATTGATCCCATATCCATTCAGAGAATTCATATTTTATGTACTAATTAACTAAGAAAGAAATATCAATAACATTTAAAGTATATTTGTTATGTATTACTACACTACTTTCTATTATCTATAAAAGCATAAATGTATCTAAAATTATTTTATCCAAGAAAATATTATTTCCTTCTCCAGGGATGTACATCTAACTTTTTTTTAACAATCACTTATCTAAAATGCAATAAATTAGGGCTGGGGATATAGCTCAGTTGGTAGAGTGCTTGCCTCGAAAGCACAAGGCCCTGGGTTCAATCCCCAGCACTGTAAAAAATAAAATAAAAAAAAATTAAATGCAATAAATGGAACTCAAGATATATATTTGCTGAATGAAAGTTATTTTTCACTTCAAATTCAGAAGAACTTATTGTAGAATTGAAAAACTTAAATCAACTGACTACTTGCTACACAGAATATTTTCTGGGCAGCTTGATGCATAAGTGCTAATAAAAACATCAAACTCATTGTCAGCATGTAGTCATTGTACTGACATCAGTGAGACTACACACGTAAACATAAAACAACTGGTAAAGATTTCACTTATTTATTGTATATGTGAAGAATACACCCACTATGGTACTTAGCTAAAAAGAAAAAGTGGTTATCATAAATGTATAATACCAAATTTTAAACTGTAGGATGAATCACCTGAGTCACTTTGGGGAACTTTTGAAGTGTATGTGATATTGGAATAAGATTTAGATAGAATATTGATTAATGTTATCCAAAATAATATTTTGATATGCTATTTTATGAAAACAGGAAATTTTGGGGTTACTGAGGAGGAAGGTCTAAATATGCTGCTATGATCAAAATTTGAGTATTCTGATACATACCACAATACATAAACATAAAATACAATATATTTTGTAGTATATACAATATTCTGTAAATGTATATTAATATATATTATAATTGGCATTTTCTTCTTCATAAGATCTTTTCAGCCTAAACATATTATATAAAAATTATACACCACAAAACAGTAAGTGAGCCAAGCAACCTGCTTAGCTGTGTTTTTCCTAATAACAAAATAAGTATTTATGAGGAACTTTTAATAGATAAGTTACTCTAAAAAAATTTACTATGTTGACATCTGAAATTCATGTTGTCTCCTCAAACATATATAACAAAAATTCAGCTTTTTTGTAAATTGAGCAAGTAAATTGACAATAAACAGAATATTTATCCTAATTTTTTAATGTTCTAGCTTAGAAACATGTGGTTCTACTAAGACTACAGAGCATTCCTTTTTAATCTCTGTAAGAGAATACAGATTTTTATATCTAAATATATATGAGGATGTTTTAGTAATCAAATTTGGAATATATACATAAAATCTTGGAATACATTTAAGTGATTTATATTTACATAAAGATTCATCCTTAATTTTTGACACAGTTCACTTGATTTTACATTATTTTTTAAAATAGTTGATGCTCATTTCATGGAATATCCCCTTTATCTAGAGGTAGATATTTTGTGAGACAATGAAATATAAGAAGGATGGAAAAAACAGGCAGAAGATGAATAGATGGCAAATTCTACTAAACATACATATTTAAACAGTAGGTATTTCACAATAAATAGGTTTGATATGGTAAGCAATTAATTACAAAACTAGAAAAAAGATGAAAGCAATATAAACCATGTTAAAGAAGACTTAGCTCCTCATTAATTACCTTGATTTGTTTAAGAAAACATATTGTGCTTTCCCCAGAGTGTGAAAGTGAGAAGGGCTAGTTTTTTTAATATCCTTTTTACATAGCTGAGTAACTCAAAATTTAAGTTAATAGTAAATGAAAAATTACAACATAAAGTCTCAACTTTTAAATGTTTCTTTTTAGATATCAAGAGTGAGAAATTGTACATCTGCTGCTCACAGATGTAAGTTGGCAACTCAATTATAAAATGAAAAAAAATGCATTTAAAAATTGTATGTGTTTTGGTCATACACATCCTAATGTCTGCTGAAAAAATGAATACTTTTAATTTTCCCACTCACTTTATAATTTTTTTTTCATGGAAATAGAATAGCATACATTGGAAGAATTTACAAATGATCTTATTCATTTTTAATAGTCTTATGTAAGCATTACAGTGGAGATAAAGAAAAGCACTCTAATTCATTATAAATTATTCAGATTCTAGAAAAATCCAGCTAAACAATAAAAGAAAAAACATAAATGTGTATGTACATACATACACATCTTATTTTTATAGAATATAATATGTAATATTCTAGAATATTAAAAATGATATATAATATAGAATAGTAAAATATATATACACATATATAATATCAAAGTATGTTCATGGTAGAAAATGTTCCAGAGTATATTCATGGTAAAGTGAAAGAAAAAGTAGACTGAATAATTAAATTTCCTTGTGGCTTTATATAAGAATAAAAGATTAACTCTAATTTGAAGGTGAGTACTACCTAGAAAAACAGCACATAAGTTTGAAAGATCGGATATTCTTGGTGAATGGAACTTATTTTAAATCCCTGGAGTCTCAGGTTGATCTGTAAAAATGACATGAGGTAAGGCTGGAAGTAAAACTGGTTATATCCTGCAGTGCCAATTAACACCTATTTGAATCCAGAACAAAAATGAGAAACCATTAAAGATCATGAAATAGTAAGTAAATTCATTAGATTTGCATCTCAAAAGATCATCTCTATCCATAGGATAAGTAGAATTAAAATGTATTTCCCATACATTTACTATGGTGTTTTGGTAAAATATGCATAAACTTGATATTTTAAAATCACATTAGTGAAAGAGAGAATAAAAGTAACCTATTGACCAGTGTGATTTCTGACAGCAATTCCTTTCAGATACATCCAATAAGGAAAGAATAAACATTCTTAATGGCGTATGGTTTTTAGAAAATTTATTAAAATTGGCATAATGGAAAAATATAACAATTCATCTCAGTAGAAAACAAAAGAGAATGACATATCATTGTAAATTCTCACTCTACACACCAAAAGATATTAAGTTTGGCATTTTGAGACTTTTGTTCTCTACCGATATCCTGAGCAGTCTTTATAGTCCTCTTAAATGGAGGACGCTTACTTTCAATTCTCAATTCTAGATTCCTGCCTCCTTATAAAGCCCAATAATACATTTGTTTTTCTCAAATACATTAAAATTTAAAGAACCTGATTAACTCCAATATTCACCAAAGACCATTGAATAAGGGAATTGGCAAATTCTCTTACCATGAGTTCAGAGTTTGATATTTGAGATTGACATTTCTCTTTTAAAAATTTCATTACCATCATTACCATAAATTTACATGTTCGTTGTATTTTATCTGTGGCATATATATGCTGTAGTGGATAAAAGATGTAGTTCAGTCCACCATATTTCCAGAGTTAGAAGTTCCTCAATATGTATGCTAAAGATTGAAATATTTTTAAAGTGAAATGCATGAGAATTCCATGTGGTAGTAGTCCAGGAAAGACATGTTTGGTGTGTCTTAGAGTTGTAGTGGTTGGAAGTTAAAAAGTAGAGAGTATTGAGATAAAATGATCAGGACTTGGTAATAAATTGTACATATATATTCTAGTGGAAAGAAGTATTGTGAAGTTTTCCTAGGATTATGATATGTTCAAGTAGATAGACATTTTAACCATTAGAGAGTTAGAAAGTCAGTTTGGAATAGTAATGGATAATTATTGAGACTGAGATGTCTTTGGCATTTCTAAACTGGAATATAAAGTTGTTTGAAGGTCCTCCCTAATCTTTGGGAAATAGTCTATCTAGCATAAGATTCCTTAGCTCTTCTTGTGATGGTCAAAAAATAGTCCCAACAGCAACAAAGAAGAAACCTTTGTAAAATACATTCAAATGAAAAGAAAGGGAAGAACACACATTTCCCAGAACCTCCAGAAAAGTTTCCTTAAATCTCATTAACCAGAACAGATGGGTCTGAGACAATTAGTAGAAAAAGGACTAGATAAGACATTCAAAATAAATTTCTTGAGAACATTGCATATCCTAAAATCTACCATAATTGAACTGGTGAGGAAGGAGAAAGGTTTGTAGTCAGTGTTATGAAACACACAGGTTGAAAATAAAATAGATATATTAAAAGGTGTGGTACTTTGTATCAATAAATATAGATCTATACATACCCAAATAAATGTGATTATGTGTTTGTATGCATATAATGACATACCAATATTTCACCAATTGGCCATATTGGTAAAAATGAGAGCTGACTCTTCTCAATCTTAGTTTAGTACATTTCCCAGCATATTAATCATTTTCTCTTTCCTCTATGCTATCTTTTTCAACCTTAAAAATCCAATGACTTTGTACCTATTGCAAATAGAGTCTCTAGATAATATTTTAGTGGTCCAATTATGTATAAAAACATTCAGCAATATAGGGTATACTTTTTAGTATTAGTTTCAGATAGTTATAATTTGTTACATTAATAAAAATGCAATGTTTATAGAGAAAAATTAGCGATTCCCTAATGAAACCAAAAGAATATATTAACATATAACAAAGAAAACTTCAAAATGTATGATTTATTGACTAAACCTCTAACTTCATTGAGGGTAGTGACAAAATTTGTTAAACAGAATTGTTTCAATAGATTATCCTGAAGTCCCTGGTTTACCTTTGTATGATTTTTTTCTCTGATCTGAGTACTTTTAAACTTCCTGTATATGCTTACAAACATTTAGGCAACCAGCTGCTTTTACAGATCTATGTTTCAGTTAGAACATCATGGAGTTTATGTTAAGAAACAGTCAAAATATGGCAGTCATGTTATTTGAATCTTGAAGCTATGGTACAAATTGTTAGACTGTGAGACTTTTCCCCTGGATTATGAGCTTTGTGTTCTAAATTTATTTTCTCGTATGATTCTTCACTAACACTATAAGAAAGCTAATTGTATTCCCATATTGTATGAGAGCAATTGAGTGTCATAAGAGTCCTCAATCCCTAGTACTGTTGATTGTAAGCAACAGGGTTAAGATAAGAATCCACACTATTGAAGTCCAAAGACATTTTGCTTCCAAAAACCAATTCTTTATATTCATCATTGTTTAGTTATTTTCCTGAAGCTTGTGTTTTAAATAAAAGATTTGAAAATATTGGAGATTGAATGTATTCATCCTTTATTGCTTCTATAATAAATTACTACAAATTTATTATATTATACTCTGTAGGTCAGAAGACCAAAGTGGACCTTATAAGACTTAAATCAAGTTGTCAGCAAGGCTGTTTACCTTCCTGGAAGCCCTGCAGAGTTTAGGACCATACCACCCTCAGTGCACCTGATCTCATCTGGGACCTCTGCTGAGAATCTGTACTCTTGACTCACCCAAATTTTAGAGGCCTCTGGTATTCCTTGGTCCATGGTATTTTTCTTGAAATTCATACCGAGTAACATAGCAACTTCAAATCTCCCCTTTAAGAGCCTGAAACTGCCCTCCAATTTTAGTACCCATAGTTGCTTATGGGCATTAACTCCACAGGTTAATTCAGGATAATGTCTCCACCTCAAAGTCCTTCACAATATACATATCTACAGAGTTCCATTGTCACATGAGGCACATATTCACAGGTTCTAAGATGGGGATGTGGTCATTACCATGGAGTATCATTTGGCATATCACAAAGAGTGATATATTGTATGCTTTCCTCATTTTTATTTTATTACATTTTCATTATATTTATTTTAACATTTTAATGTTTATTTTACTTCCTTATATTGTTTAATTTTATGAAATATAAGTAAATTATTAAAGAAATTATTAGGGAATTTGTGTGTTGTTTTTATGACCAAAGAACATCACAAGAAGCAATCTCTACATAATAGAAACAAGTGTACAGTCTTAATATTTAACCATATTTTTCTCTAACTAAACATTATGCAGCACATAGACTGGTAACCATCACAAAACTGGATTGAATTTTACATTTTGATTGATTTTACTTATGCTTCTCTATGGTCTAGGTGTATGTGGCTCTTTCTCAATATAGCACATATATGCATTTATGCAATAAGGTTCATCATCCTATTTAAAGTTAAAATAGATGCAGACATATTGACTTACTTTTATCACTTTTCAAAAATATATATTTAAAAAGTCAAACTTCCCAAAATTTTCTCATCTGCTCATAGGAAACAAGTTACACAAAAGTAGCATAAAGCAATAGGAGAAATTAATTGACTTTAACTCAAATGCAAATATAAAAACCTGAACACAAAGCAATTTTTAACTTTCTTCTCTCTATAATCCAATAGCAATTTATTTCTGCCCTTTTTATTAGCCTTGACTAAATCATTGCAAATTAGCTGAAGTATTAAAATGAACAGTTTTAGTCAATCTTTTATTTGCTGTGGCATTTCTTGGTATCATTAAAATAACGATTTAGGGGATCATTACAAAATACCTTTGCATTTCTCATATCCATCTTCAGTCATTTTGCACAGCTTGATGCCCATAAGCAACTAATGAACTCATTTCCTTTTAATAAGTATTTGATAATTCTTTAGACATGTAAACCTTTCATAGGGACAATAATTTTAGGTTGTTCTAAATCAAACATGCTTAAAAGAAAATGTGATTCTGGACACAATAGGAGAAAAGGGAATGCTTGGACACTTTTATTCATTCATTCATTCAATTAATATTGAATAATGGGGTATTGAATAGGATTCAAAATTTAATATAACAGCATTGTCTTTGCACTCTGTTTACATGAAATGTTAAGCAAGATAAAGGGTCAGTCCTCACAGATTTTATTAACTAGTTATAAAAGATGTAGAGTTTATCATGTAATATACCATTATTGCAGAAATCAAATTCTAAAGACATATTGAAAGATTGTAAATAATAACATTTGGTCTTTAATTCCTTTAAGAAAATCTTGTCAGCAAATAAAACAAGTTCTTATTAACAAATCAAAATTTAGAATGAATCTCACTAAAATAAAGACTAATTTGATTACATCAATACAATCACTGCTTTTACAGATTCTTCATAAAATAAAGGAATAATTTTGTTTTAACATTCCCATTTATGTGGATAAATTTAGAAAGATGACAAAAAGCTATTTTGTAAATAACTGAAGTAAGCAAGAGAATAGAAATGATTTTTGTGGAAATCATCAGATTACTTAAACATAAAACTAAAAATTAAAACCAAGGAAATCTAATAATTCCCTATTGCCTTACTGAAAAAAGGCAAATATCCAATAATGCAGACATTTAAGAATTCACCAAGTTCTTTTCTTAGTGAGATTTCAGCAATTCATTTCTGTACATACTCTCATATTAATTTCCCCTGTATTGTCAATTTTAATAGAAGTTTGGGGAGCAAACAGGAAAGCTATTCTGGAATCATTTAATGACACCTTTAGATAAGAAAGATGTTTTCAGAGGAGAAAAGGGACTATGAAGAGAACAGCAATGGGGACAATCAGAATTGGTCATTTCACATAAAGGAAGAGGCTTATTTATTAAATGTTTTTCTAAACGTGTCTTTTTGAAGCCCTTTAACCTCAAGATACCAATATTAAGTCACAATCACATGCTATGAATACATATTCACAACTCTATTCTAAATAAGTCCTATAATTAAAAGGTAGTGAAAAGATGAGTTCTTTAGAAATTCACAGCTTCTCTTTTTATAAAATCTTTCTAATTATTTTCTGTATGCAACATTCCTTTGGTTCTGTTTATTTAGAATTTCCAAATAAATGTTCTTGTGCCGAACATTAAGATAGATGCTGAGGTTATAAAATGCAAATAAAATATCTTTTTACTTTGTAGAAATTTACAGGCAAGTATAATAGTATGGTATGTATGTGTGTGTGTGTGTCTGTGTGTGTGCGTGTACACACATATATGTATATATTAATTTCAAACAAAACTTGCAAAGTAAACATGAGCTACATACCACTTGCACACCTGCAAATGGACCACCAGTGAGGAACCCAGAACCACAATTATAGGAAAACCAAAGAAGTCTTCTCCAATTATCATGTTTAGATTAGGTAAAAGGACTTAGGGATGAGTGGGGGAGGTGCCTTTAAGCATCACAGTGTGTGCAGCCCAGAATTACTGAATGGTAAAAGGACATTGTGAGAATGTCAAAAGATATGATGGGAAGGATTTTCAAGATGGCGGCGTAGAGGGTGGCTGCATTTCATGTTGCTCCAGGACTCAGGATTCAAAAGAGGAGATATTGAGAGACTTGGGACCAACTCAAAGCAACTGGGTGGGTCTCTCCTGTTGGGAACGCCTCCTGGATGGGACGGTAGTCCCGGAATGCAGGGAACTTCGTGAAGTAGAGCTGCCGGTGAGACATCCCTCCCCCCGCTGGAGCAGTGAACTCGGACAGCTGGGAGCGTCGTAGAGGAGGCCGCTCAGCACAGCGCTGGGACTTGGAGCAACCACTGGGGCTCCGGTGGCTGCCCAGGGGAGGGGCGGCGGGGAGAGCTGTGTGGACTCAGAGCACCGGGGCCTGCCCTGAGGAGGAGGAGGAGGAGGGTGGCCGCTTGGATTCGGAGTGACTGTACCGGAGCTGCAGGCGGTTGCCGGAAGGGGAGCTCTATGGCGAGCTGTTTGGACTCAGACCACTTCTGAACACCGGGGCCTGCCCGGAGGAGTAGGAGGAGGAGGAGGAGGAGCGCGGCGGGTCGTTTGGACTCGCAGTGACTGCATTAGCGCTCCAGGCGGCTGTTCAGAGGAGAAGGCGAGTGGTGAGTTGTTTGGACTTAAAGCGACCGCTCCTGAACACAGGGGGGCTGCCTGGAGGAGAAGCACGGTGGGTCGCTTGGTCTCGAGTGGCCGCACCAGAGCTCTGGGTGGCTGCCCAGAGGAGGTGTGCAGCGGGTTACGTGGATTCAGAGACAATCAGAGCGACCGCTCCTGAACACTCGGGGGGTTACTTGGAGAAGGAGGAGGAACGGGGAGGGTCACTTCGACTCAGAGTGATTGATTGCCCAGGGCTACGGGTGGTTGGTGGGAGGAGGAGGCACACAGTGAGTTTCTTGGACTCCTAGTTACCTCACCGGAATACTGGGTGGCTGTCTGGAGGAAGAGGCGTGTGGCGAGTCTCTGGGACTCAGAGCGATTGTACGAGGCCCCAGGTGGCAGCTCAGAGGAGGGGCCGCGTAGCCAGGCGATTAGGTGCAGAGTAGGGTCCCAGGATCTAGGAGGCTTCTTGGTGGAAGAGCCCCACAGAGGCACACTTAGGGGCGGAGCGAAGATTCCAGGACTGCGGGCAGATTCTCTGAGGAGGGGCAGCCTAAGGAGATTCATCTGCGAAGGGTGAGGCTCCCAGGCACAGGAGGTGGGGCCGGGCCCCTGGGAACTTTGCAGAGGAAGGCAGCCCAGCCCAGGTGGTGGCTGTAAATTGAGGCGAACCTCTAGGAGGGAATTGACCAGCGAGAACTCCCCACTGGGTGAGTCTTCCCTGCCGGGTGAGGTTTCCCCACAAGGACGGTAAAACCAGAGACTCAGGCCCAAACAGGCCTTACCTCAGCCCGCAGCCTAGTTCCCCTTTGGATGACCATTGGTCAACAAGTGGAGGCACCTCTGCCCACTAGCAGGGATTATACCCCACCTGAAGGCCACCACTCCTAGAGAGGCAGCTTCCTTGTGGAGCAACACAGTATCAACTTCCTCCAAGACTTCAGCCTACTGAAGGCTAAGAGGGGATATATATAGAAATCTTCAGGGACACTGTAAGTCAATAGAGGAAATCTGCAATATCTCAGCGGTCCACTGATACCTGAACAATATGAGAAAACAAGGTAAGAAAATGCTGCAAACAAATCTAGATGTTACATCAATAAAACCCAATGACAACATGGCAGAAGAAATGACAGAAAAGGAGTTCAGAATGCACATAATTAAAATGATCAGAGAAGCAAATGATGAGATGAAAGCGCAAATGCACGCACTGAATGATGAGATGAAAGAGCAAATGCAGGCATTGAATGATTGCACCAATCGACAATTAAAAGAGCAAATACAGGAAGCAAAAGATCATTTCAATAAAGAGTTAGAGATATTGAAAAAAAACAAACAGAAATCCTTGACATGAAGGAAACAATAAACCAAATTAAGAACTCCATAGAAAGCATATCCAGTAGGATAGAACACCTGGAAGACAGAAGCTCACACATTGAAGACAAAATATTTAACCTTGTAAACAAAGTTGAACAAACAGAGAAGATGGTAAGAAATCATGAACAGAATCTACAAGAACTATGGGATATCATGAAAAGGCCAAATTTAAGAATTATTGGGATTGAGGAAGGCTTAGAGAAACAAATCAAAGGAATGAACAATCTATTCAATGAAATAATATCAGAAAATTTCCCAAATCTGAACAATGAAATGGAAAATCAAGTTCAAGAGGCTTATAGGACTCCAAATACACAAAATTACAACAGACCCACACCAAGGCACATTATAATGAAAATACCTAACATACAAAATAAAGACAGAATTTTAAAGGCTGTGAGAGAAAAGAACCAAATTACATTCAGGGGGAAACCAATACGGATATCAGTAGATTTTTCAATCCAGACCCTAAAGGCTAGAAGCACCTGGAACAACATTGACCAAGCCCTGAAAGAAAATGAATGCCAACCAAGAATCTTATACCCAGCAAAACTTACCTTCAAATTTGATGATGAAATAAAATCCTTCCATGATAAACAAAAGCTAAAAGAATTTACAAAAAGAAAGCCAGCATTACAGAACATTCTCAGCAAAATATTCTATGAGGAAGAGATGAAAAACAAAGAAGCAAATCAGCAAAGAGAGGAATTATCCTAAAGGAATTGTCAAATAAAGGAGGAACCAAGTTGTGTCAAACAAATGAATAAATAAAATTTAAAAAATGAACCAAATGACTGGGAAACCAAATCATATCTCAATAATAACCCTGAATGTTAATGGCCTGAATTCATCAATCAAAAGACATAGACTGGCAGATTGGATTAAAAAGAAAGATCCAACAATATGTTACCTATAAGAGACTCACCTCATAGAAAAAGATACCCATAGACTAAAGGTGAAAGGATGGGGAAAAACATACCATGCACATGGACTAGCAAAAAAGCTGGAGTATCCATCCTCATTTCAGATAATGTGGACTTCAAACCAAAGTCAGAAGGGATAAAGAAGGTCATTTCATACTGCTTAAGGGAAGCATAAATAGCAAGATATAACAATCATAAACATCTATGCCCCAAACAGTGGCTCATCCATGTATGCCAAACAAATCCTTCTCAATTTCAGAAACCAAGTAGACCATAACACAATAATACTAGGTGATTTTAACACGCCTCTCTCACAACTGGACAGATCTTCCAGACAAAAATTGAACAAAGAAACCATAGATCTCAATAACACAATCAATAATTTAGACTTAACGGACATTTATAGAATATACCATCCAACCAAGAGCGAATACACTTTCTTCTCAGCAGCACATGGATCCTTCTCTAAAATAGACCATATATTATGCCACAAAGCTAATATTAGCAAATACAAGACGATAGAGACACTACCATGTATTCTATTTATCATAATGGATTGAAGTTAGAAATAAATGAAAGAGTAAAACACAGAAACTCTCCCAACATCTGGAGATTAAACAATATGCTCTTATATTATGAATGGATAACAGAAGATATTAGGAAGGAAATTAAAAAACTCTTAGAGGTAAATGAGAACAAAGAAACATCATATCAAAATCTCTGGGACACTATGAAAGCAGTACTTAGAGGGAAATTTATTTCATGGAGTGCATTTAATAAAAGAAGTAAAACTCAACAAATAAATGACCTAACACTACAGCTCAAATCCCTAGAAAAAGAAGAGCAGACCAGCACCAAAAGTAGTAGAAGACAGGAAATAGTTAAAATCAGAGCTGAAATCAATGAAATTGAAACAAAAGAAACAATACAAAAAATTGACAAAATAAATAGTTGGTTCTTCGAAAAAATAAACAAAATTGATAAACCTTTAGCCACACTAACAAAGAGAAGATGAGAGAAAACCCAAATCACTAAAATATGGAATGAACAAGGAAATATCACAACAGACAGGATTGAAATACAAAACATAATTAGAAGCTATTTTGAAAATCTATACTCCAACAAAATAGAAAATTTCAAAGACATCAACAGGTTTCTAGAGACATATGAATTGCCTAAACTGAACGAGGAGGACACACACAATTTAAATAGACCAATTTCAAGTACTGAAATAGAAGAAGTCATCAAAAGCCTACCAACAAAGAAAAGTCTGGGACCAGATGGGTTCTCAGCCGAGTTCTACAAAACCTTTAAACAAGAGCTCATTCTAATACTTCTCAAAGTATTCCATAAAATAGAAGAGGAGGGAACCCTCCCAAACTCATTCTATGATGCCAATATCACACTGATACCTAAACCAGACAGAGACTCATCAAGGAAAGAAAATTTCAGACCAATATCCTTAATGAACATCGACGCAAAAATTCTCAACAAAATTTTAGCAAATCGCATACAAAAATATATTTAAAAGATAGTGCACAATGATCAAGTGGGTTTCATCCTAGGGATGCAAGGTTGGGTCAACATCAGGAAATCAATAAATGTAATTCACCATATCAATAGACTTAAAGTCAAGAATCACATGATTATTTCAATAGATGCGGAAAAAGCATTTGATAAAATACAGCACCCCTTCATGCTCAAAACGCTAGAAAAAATAGGGATAGTGGGAACATTCCTTAACATTATAAAGGCCATCTATGCTAAGCCCATGGCTAATATCATTCTAAATGGTGAAAAACTGAAAGCATTCCCCCTAAAAACTGGAACAAGGCAGGGATGCCCTCTTTCACCACTTCTATTCAACATCGTTCTTGAGACTCTAGCCAGAGCAATTAGACAAACCAAAGAAATTAAAGGGATACGAATTGGAAAAGAAGAACTCAAACTATCCCTGTTCGCTGATGACATGATTATATATTTAGAGTATCCTGGCAATTCCACCAGAAAACTCTTAGAACTCATAAGTGAATTCAGTAAAGTAGCAGGTTACAAGATCAATGCTCATAAATCCAATGCATTTTTATACATATGTGATGAATCTTCAGAAAGAGAAATTAGGAAAACTACCCCATTCACAATAGCCTCGAAAAAAATAAAACACTTGGGAATCAATCTCACAAAAGAGGTGAAAGACCTCTACAATGAGAACTATAGAACACTAAAGAAAGAAATTAAAGAACACCTTAGAAGATGGAAAGATCTTCCATGTTCTTGGATAGGAAGAATTAATATTGTCAAAATGGCCATACTACCTAAAGTGCTATACAGATTCAATGCAATTCCAATTAAAATTCCAATGATGTACCTTACAGAAATAGAGCAAGCAATTATTAAATTCATCTGGAAGAATAAGAAACTCAGAATAGCTAAAGAAATCCTTAGCAGGAAGAGTGAAACAGGGGGTATTGCAATACCAGATCATCAACTCTACTACAAAGCAATAGTAACAAAAACGGCATGGTATTGGTACCAAAATAGACAGGTAGATCAATGGTACAGAATAGAGGACATGGACACAAACCCAAATAAATACAATTTTCTCATACTAGACAAAGGGGCCAAAAATATGCATTGGAGAAAAGATAGCCTCTTCAACAAATGGTGTTGGGAGAATTGGAAATCCATATGCAACAGAATGAAACTAAACCATATCTCTCACCATGCATGAAACTAAACTCAAAATGGATTAAGGACCTCGGAATCAGACCAGAGACCCTGCAGATTATAGAAGAAAAAGTAAGTAGGTCCAGATCTTCAACATGTCAGCTTACGACCAGACTTCCTTAACAGGACTCCCATAGCACAAGAAATAAAAGCAAGAATCAATAACTGGGATTCAAACTAAAAAGCTTTCTCTCAGCAAAGGAAACTATCAGCAATGCGAAGAAAGAGCCTACAGAGTGGGAGAATATCTTTGCCAATCATATTTCAGATAGAGCACTAATCTCCAGAATCTATAAAGAACTCAAAAAACTCTACTCCAAGAATTCAAATAATCCAGTCGACAAATGGGCTAAGGAAATGAATAGACACTTCACAGAAGAAGATCTACAAGCAATCAACAAACATATGGAAAAATGTTCAACATCTCTAGTAATAAGAGAAATGCAAATCAAAACCACCCTAAGATTCCATCTCACTCTAATTAGAATGGCGATTATCAAGAATAGTAGCAACAACAGGTGTTGGCGAGGATGTGGGGAGAAAGGTACACTCATACATTGCTGGTGGGGCTGCAAATTAGTGCAGCCACTTTGGAAAGCAGTGTGGAGATTCCTTAGAACACTTGGAATGGACCCACCATTTGACCCAGCTATCACACTCCTTGGCCTATACCCAAAGGACTGAAAATCAGCATACTACAGAGATACAGCCACATCAATGTTCATAGCTGCTCAATTCACAATAGCCAAACTGTGGAACCAACCTAGATGCCCTTCAATTGATGAGTGGATAAAGAAACTGTGGTATATATATACAATGGAATATTACTCAGCCATAAAGAATGATAAAATTATGGCATTTGCAGGCAAATGGATGAAACTGGAGAATATCATGCTAAGTGAGATAAGCCAATATCAAAAAGTCAAAGGACAAATGATATCTCTAATAAGTGGATAATGACACATAATGGGGGGAGGGAAGGGTTAGTGTTAGGGTTAGAGTTAGGGTTAGGGAGGGGGGCAAGTATGGAGGAAGGAAGCACTGTATAGAGGGAAATGAGGGGTGGGAGGGGTGGACGGGAGGGAAAAAATAACAAAATGAATCAAACAACATTACTCTATGTAAATTTATGATTACACAAATGGTATGCCTTTACGCCATGTACAAACAGAGAAACAACATGTATTCCATTTGTTTACAATAAAAAAAAAAAAAAAAAAAAAGATATGATAGGAGGCAGGAGCAGGAGCCTGGTCAAGGAAGGTTACACCACTTGAAGGAATTTTCTTCTGCAATTCATGGAAAGCAAGGATTTTAACTACCTATCCATTCCTATTACTTATTACATAGCTACCTATTTTAGGCATTGAGTACATCAATAAACAAAAAGATATTACTCATGCCCACAATTATAGACCAGTATGTAAAAATGTTAAGAAAAAAAATGTGTAATTGCAAAAATACACTGGAATGATATTATCAAAAAACATTTTACAGAAATCTATCTGATGTCAGTCTGGGGAAAGATATGAAGGTTATAAGTCTAAAGGAAAAGAAATCCAAAACATTCAGTTATAATACTCTTGGAGGGAGATTGGAAGAAGGTGAAATTTGAAATTTGCCATGAGCTAATAATAATGTTGCTTGAGATATAACTAAGGAGATAAGATCTCTAGCATACATGGCAATTGCTATTATATAGGAGATGTGATAATTATGAAAGGTATTGAAAACCCACAGATTTATGCTTTGGTCAACTTGATAAACAATAAAGACATAGGTATGTCTTTTAAAAAAATAGTATTGTGAGCTAAAATAAGGAATTCGATTAATGGCTTAATTTTTTTTTTCTCTTCTCTCATTGTGTTACTATTATTTTCTCATTAGTAGAGAATATTTTTTTCTTCTCGAGTTTGTGTTACTAAATATAGGTGATTTAGGTATTCATCTTTCACAATAATTTGTTTATCAAGAAGATAAAGGAAAAAATAATCAAATATCTGCAGAAGGAGATTATATAAGTAAAAATGATTTAATAAAACACAAAATGAATGACTGAAGGATTTAACTTCATGAAAATTTAAAATTTCTGGTACTTAAAGTCTTTAAAATTTTATATTGTTGCTATTATATGCAGAAGCCTGCACTGTTTTGCATTATCAATTTTCTCTCCACCATCTCATACTAGCTTCTGCCTTGTCTTTAAATTCCCTTGGGACAGCCTCATTTAAGTCTCTTGCCTACTTTAAGTATTTCTTATTCATTCCAAGTCATTACTTGTTTGTTTTGTAAAACCACAGAGAAACATCAGCACCAGATCATTGCTATACTTCATGAAAGACACATATTTTTTTCTTCCTATTATCTTCCCAGTCTGCAATTTTACATTTACTTATTGGGAACTTACCTTATAAGTGAAGCAACATCAATACCCACCTGAGTCTTATATCTCCCAAATCTTGTTTTTACCATCTCTAGGACATAGTGATATCAACTTAAATGACCAGTTGAGGAACACCAAGTATTAGCTTGAAGAACCTGTTCCTCAAAATGAGGATAATCACTCAGGGAGAATAGATTCTAGTCGTTTAAAATTAGTGTTTCACCAAATGTATCTGGGGTTTGGGATTTAATTGTTTTAAAGAACAAAGAAGGAGGCTACAGCAAATTGGTTGTTACAATTGCATTGGTAGAAAAGAACAAGTGTGGATGTTGATTGGTGGTCATTGAAGTTACACATTCCAGGTAGAAGGAAAAGGCTCTTACTGAGGTTATTATCTTTATGGTATCAGGGAGTCTACAGGAACCTGCCACATTAGGTCAGAATAACCTAGGCGACTACAATCTCATACCTCATGTTTCCCTGGGCTAGAGATTTACGTGACCTCATTTCAATTTTTTTATGTGACATTATAAATTCTTTCACGGTGGGTACACAGTAAAGGATAACAAACAACAAAACCAAATAAAAATGATGTTAAAAAAGGACAAAAATTCAAACCAAAAGCAAATGCAGAAATATAGAGAAGGGAAAAATAAGCACTAATAGTTTATATGCAAAAGAATAAATCTAAAAACTAAACAACACAAAAACTGAACAGTGAGAAATATATTTAAAAACACAAAGAATAAAATGATCTAATCAATAATAAAAACATGAATTAAAAGTTATGATGCTATGTTCATTTTTCAAGGTAGCAAATATTTTCTAGATACATTGCAGGAAGCACAACAATGGATTTTTTTATAAATTGGAATAATTTTTATAAATAAACATGGACATATATTAAGTACATTAGAACTATGATTCAATCACTGCATATGATGGATTTATTGAGTTTACACTCAGTGTGCATCCATTACAAAACTTCAGAGACTGTAAGCCATTTATGATATTGACTGACTCACTGCTAGAATTTTTATGTAAATTAGATTCCACCAATGTCCTCTTGTGTGATGCAGAAGCCAGAAATAATTTAGAATCCATATTCCTGATGTGCTGACTGTTTCTTTCAACAATAATTGTCAGTATGTTCATAGTTGGGTCACTAGTAACTGTGGATGTTACAAAGAGACATTACGTGGGTGTCTATGACTCACAAATGTGATGGAATCCCCATAGTCACCTTAATATCAATGTCCTCCTAAAACTCCACTTGAAAGTTCACTTAGTGCTTTGTTTCTATTGAGTACTCTGTATTAACCCTGAGGCTTCGGCCTGAAACTTGAACATCCAACCCTTTCAAATATTTTGTAACCAGTTTTGCGTTACTAGTGAAGTTTGGAAGCCAGGTGTGGTAGTGCACTCCTGTAATCCCTGTGACTCGGAGGCTGAAGCAGGAGGATTGCAAGTTAGTTCAGGCTGGCCATGGCAACTGAGTGAGGACCTGGCTCAAAAGTAAAAATAAAGACTGGGTATGTAGCTCAGTGGTAAAATTCCCCCTGAGTTCAATCCAGTACCAAAACAAAACAAAACCCCTGAATTTTTGGAAAATAAAATAAAAATCACTATCACAAAATACACAAACATGAGATACATATGAATAAATATCGTGAGTGTGTGCTTGTATTAGTATACCTAAAACTACATGATACTGAGATGAAGAACTAAAGAAATGGAGAAGCCTGTGATCATGGATAGAGTATTCATATTGTTATTAGGTCAATTTTGATCAAATTGATGTATACATTTAATTATAATCAAAACACACAAGGGACTCATTTTTTCAAATGAATTTAATGATTGCTTTTTCAATTTCCATGAAGAAAGGTGTTGGGATTTTAATTGGAATTGCATTAAATCTTTTGGTAGTATGGCCATTTTGACAATATTAATTCTGCCTATCCAAGAGCATAGGAGATCTTTTCACCTTCTAATGTCTTCTTCAATTTCTTTCTTTAGTTTTCTGTAGTTTTCACTGAAGAAGTCTTTCACTTATTTGTTAGATTGATTCCCAATTTTTTTTGAGGTTATTGTGAATGGGGTAGTTTACCTAATTTCTTTTCCAGTGGATTCATCATTGAGATATAGGAATACATTTGATTAATGGGTATTAATTTTATATCCTACTACTTTGCTGAATTCATTTATTAGTTCTAGAATGTTTCTGGTGGAATTTTTTGGATATTCTAAATATAGAATCATGTCATTGGCAAATAGTGATAGTTTGAATCCTTTTCCAATTTGTATCCCTTTAATTTCTTTCTTCTAATTGCTCTGGCTAGAGTTTCTAAGACTATGTTGAATAGAAGTGGTGAAATGAAATTCATTTGGAAAAATAAGAGAATCAGAATAGCCAAAGCAATCATTAGCAAGAAAAATGAAACAGGAGGCATCACAATACCAGAACTTAAGCTATACTACAGAGTCACAGCGACAAAAATGGCATGGTATTGGCACCAAAATAAATACATGAACTAATGGTACAGAAGACACATAGACAAACTCACATAAATACAGTTATCTCATGCTAGACAAAGGCAACAAAAACATACAATGGAGAAGAGATGGCCTCTCTAACAAATGGTGTTGGGAAAACTGAAAATCCATATGTATAAAAATAAAATTAAGCCCCTATTTCTCACTCTGCACAAAAATCAACTCTGAGTGGATCAAGGACTTAGGCACTAGAACAGAGTCTCTGTACCTAATAGAAGAAAAAGTAGGCCCAAATCTCCACTATGTCAGCTTAGGAACTGACTTTCTTAACAAGACTGCTAAAGCATAGGTAGTAAAATCAAGAATCAATAAATGGGATGGATTCAAACTGAAAAGCTTTTTCACAGCAAAGGAAACAACCTGTACCGTGAAGAGAGAGCCTACAGAAAGGGAAAAAAATCTTTACCACATGCATCAGGTAGAGCATTAATCTCAGGATATATAAAAAAAAAAACTCAAAAACTAAACACCAAAAAACACCCTGATAATCCAATCAATATATGGGTTAAGGAACTGAATGGACACTTCATAGAAGAAGAAATACAATCGATAAACAAATATATGAAAAAATGTTCAATATCCTAGCAATTACAGAAATGCAAATCAATACTGAGATTCCATCTCACTCCAGTCAAATAGCAATTACCAAGAATACAAGCAAAAATAAATCTTGGTGAGGATGTGGAGGAAAAGTTACACTCATACATTTCTGGTTGGACTGCAAAATGGTGCAACCACTATGGAAAGCAGTATGGAGATTCCTAAGAAAAATTGGAATGGAACCACCTTTCGACCCAGTTATCCCAGTCCTAGGTTTATACCCAAAGGACCTAAACTCAGCACACTACACTGACACAGGCACATAAATGTTTATAACAACTCAATTCATAACAGCTAAAGTATGAAACCAATCTAGGTGCCCTTCAACAGGTGAATGGATAAAGAAACTATTGTATATATACACAAGGAAATATTATGCAGCCTAACCAAGAAATTATGGCATTTGCTGGTAAACTGATGGAACTGGAGAATATTATGCTAAGCAAAATAAGCCAATCCCCAAAAAACCAAATGGTGAATATTTTCTCTGATATGTGAATGCTAATTCACAATAAGGGTGTGGAGAATAGAAGTATTTTGCACTATACAAAGGGACGTGAAGGGAGGGGAGGGGACATGGGGGTAGGAATGATAGTGGATGAATTGGACCTTATTACCCTATGTACATATATGACTACATGACATGTCTAAGTCTACATCATGTACAACCAGACACATGAGAAGTTATACTCCATTATGTATAATGTGTCAAAATGCATTCTACTGTCATGTATAACTGATTAGAACTAATTTTTAAAAATACCACCAGGAATCTTTGTAGCAATTGACAAGTTAATTTTAAATTCACATGAAAATGAAGTATCTAAAAAGCCAAAACCATGCTTTAAAATAAATAGAATATTGGAGGATATATGTTATTATCTGATTTCAAGACAAGGTAAAGTTACAGTAATCAAAAAAGTGGTATTGACATCAAAATATTCATATTTTAATAGACATAGAAGAAATTTACGATTCAGAAAAGGACCCATACATATTTGCTGTATTGAATTTCCAGAAATGTGACATGGTACATCAGTTGGGAATGGATAGACTTTAAACAAATACTGCTGGATCAATTGAATATCAATATGGAAAAACACAAGCAACTCCTGTGAAGAGAAAAGGAAAATTATAATAAATGCAATATCGAAGTCTTTCTTTATGGAGTGGGGCCGCATCATGGAGGCAGGACTTACCCACAAATCCTGCTCTTGACCAGCATCACCTCCACACTTTGAACCACAGGCTTTGGGAACGACCGGCAGGACTGGATAATTACCTTTTCTCTATAGGGTTAAACCACACTGAAGAGGTTATTAGACTCTTGTTTTAGGCATTTCCATTTTGTTTATACTTCCTTTTCTTTTTTTAAAATTTTTTCATTTGTTCTAATTAGTTGTACATGACAGTAGAATGCATTTATACATTTTGTTAGATCACACATAAATGAAGTGTAATCTCTGACTTTTTTGGTTATACATATTGTAGGATCACATCAGTCATATGTGCATATGAGGTATTACTGTCTACTTTCTTTTCTTTATCTTCTGTTGGTCACATAATCCCTGTTCCGTCTCAACATGTAAGTTCCCACTTTCTACTTTTCGAACTTTCCTGGGAACACAGATTCAAAGTCATCTGAATCTCGGTCTCCCGAATTGCAATTCCTTAGATCCCAAATAAAGCTTTGTTGTTGTTGTTGTTGTTTTGTTTTGTTTTGTTTTGCAGTTTCTGAGTTTGGTTTGACTTTATACCATGTAAAAACAAAAAATGAAACTAACTTATAATGGCTTACAAACTACACTATAAGATCTAAAACCTTTCTAAAGGAAAACTAGGGGAGGAAAAACACTTCTGCAACATTCAATTAGACATGAATTATAAACATGTAGAATCTTGATAAATTTAGCAATTTGGAGAAACTTTTGCTTATCAAAACCTACAGTATAGAAAATGCTGGCAGAAAATATTTGTAAGATATTTGACTGATTCAGAAGCTGTATCTGAAATATTTAAAGAATGTTTCCCATCTTTTAACAAGAAGACAATTCAAAAACATGAACAAGAATTTGAGCAGACACCTCACAAAATAATATATGTGTTGCGGTGGCAGGTATTGAGTTTGTCAGTTAGAACAGCAAGCCAAAGTGAAAGTTGTGACCAAGGCTTCCTTGATTTACTATGACAGTGAGAACAAGAGGTAAAGAAAAAGGCTCCAGGTTCATGTGTTCTATTTTTCTCCTCAGAATGATTACCAGGCAAATTTTAAAGAGCATGCAGCCCAGATGGGAGAGAATCATCTCATTCTAACAGACAGGAAGGGTATGGAGTGAAAAAGTGTCGAGTTAGAGTGAAGAAAAGTGTCCTGGCCAACTCAATTAGGAGGCTCAGCCAGCCACAGGAGGCTCCGAGAGCTAGGGATGTAGACCAGCATCTGAGGTAGGCCAACCAGGGGGGCCTGGATTCTTCACTGCAACTCCTGCAAAGCTGTAACACATTGATTTTACACCAAGTCTGATGTGGGAAGGGCAGCTTTTTTCCCAGGAGGCTTGACAGGCAAAACCTCATATTTACCTGTGGTTGGGTCCTCAAGATTACATGTAGGATTTTAACCTGAAGCTAGGATTCTTACTGGGAAAGACAAATAGGCACAGAAAGGAAAAAAAAAAAAAAAAAGAAGGCTCAACTTCGTTTGTCCTTAATAAATGTAATTCGAAATTAAAAACATGAAACATTAAAACAAGTGGCATAACTAAGTATGTAAGTATGGTATAATGTAAGAAGGTAGAGCAACTGAAACACATCGCTTGACAGGAATTCAAACTGGTGTGATGCCTTTAGAGATGAGTTTGGCGATTTCTTAAGAAGTTACTAGATTACTCAGTGTATGACTCAGTAATGCAAATCCTATGTATTTATTGAAAAGAATGAAAATTTGTCTCCACAAATGGGAATTGCCTGGCAGTTCTAAACATGATCCACTGAAATGGAAAACGAGACAAATATCAATCTAATTTTCTTTACCTTGGGAAATTAGCCTATCATAAGTCATGCTACCTCAAAAAGCTAAGATTCTGAGTCTTCTTTGGTACTGACATACAGGTAGGTAATTTAGGTTGTATTAACGTTGCACAAATGTAAGGCTCTGATAATAGTTTTATGAATATTTATTATTTGCCCCCTTTAAGGAAAAGGCGACATTGTTTTATCTCTAAAATTAATGAAGATAGTCTAAGAAAATAAAAATTAACATTTCATCTTGGACTAAACCAGGCACCCTATTTATCTCATTTTTTTGTGAATTTTTAAGACAACATTTATCTAGAGAGATCTAAAGATCTGTGAGGAAAAAAAAACAACATTCTTTTCACAAACAGATAAATACATTCTCTGGCAGTAATTGGTCAGATACTAAAAGTATTTAACAAACTAAGAAATAACAAAACTAGTTATATATCTATATCTTGCCATTATGGTTACTTTAAAGTGTATTTTCTTGTTTCATTAGTGATTCAAATTCAATTTTATGGCAGAGTGGTCTCTTTTAGAGTCAAATTCCTAGAAGAAGCATTCACCTAAATTATTTATACCTGATATAACAATATTATTGAGGTTCTTGTATTTTTAACATCCTTTGAGAATCCTTTTGCTTTGAAATGTGTTCTCAAGAGGAGTTAGTTGGGAAAATAATTTTGTACATGAAAGTAAAACAAGGTAGAAACTTTTAAATATAATGAATTTACTTAGCTCTTGAAATCTTTGTGCTTTACTTACCAATTTATGAGTCTTTTATAAAATAAAAGTTCCTTTTTTCAGCCTCTGTTTAGTTTTTGTCTTTTAAAATTGATTCATTTTATTTTAGAATCCAAAATGGTCAAAAGAATTGATTGTTGCTTTTAAGCATGGAAAATTTTTGACTGTGTAGTTCATATTAATTGTGTGGAGTAAATTATCTCTCAGTGTCTTGTAAATATATTTGTAATAAGCAAGATTATTTTAAAATCATATGTCAAGCCATTTGTACTTATATCCTACCATTTATAATGTCAAGTTCTTCATATGAGATAAGTAAATAAATTGTGCATAAAACGCACACCATAAATTTCTAGAATGTACTAGAAACATGTCAGTAGCTTAAACATAAAAATGTAGAAATTGAAACAGAAAAATTACATAGCATTTAAATGACAAATTGATGTTCCCTTTGCAAAATAACAATGGAATTGTTTTCCATCTAGTTAAAATTTACAAAATATCCCTTGAACTACATGATAAGCTAATGCAAGTGGACAACAACCTCAGTTTTTCTCCTTTGCCGGTAGCAAAGTTATTCACATGCAAGTCTTGCACACTTCTTGGTTGAGTTCAAGGAATGTAAACAATTTGAGCAAGTGTTCACCAATTGTAGAATGAATATTATTTCCTGGATTGGGAAGGTGATTTTGCTGCTGAAGAAGGAAAAAAAAGGAGAAGGGGAAGAGGAAGAGGAAGTTCTCTGCCTTGTGTTGTCAAGGTCGCCAACCCTTCAAGTTATTTGACTTCGATCCACCTTTGACTTAAATGTCATTTTATATTCCTCCCAAGTCAGACTCCCACTCTCTTTTGATTATACAATTACCGATTTAATAGGTACCAATTTAACATTTACTTGGGAGAGTAAAAGAAATTTAAGACTATTTCTTTCCTTAGCAATCTTAACAATTACTAAAAAGAAAAGAAATATACTACAAAAAGTTCCTAGAAGCTTTAATATTTAGGAATATAACTGTTCTTACAAATAGTTAGGTTTTAAAAATGAGGAAGGATAACAAAGGTTATGTAAATAATTACTAAGAATATTTTGATTATATCATTTTATTTTGAAAAATATTTTAGTAAGAGCATAACATGAAATTCAGTCTCAGATTTTTAAAAGTATAAGACAGAATCATTACAAGCAAAATGTTCCACAGAATATCCCTAGAACTTGTTCATTTTGCATTGTTGAAACATCATTAACATTTATTAGCAATTCCTCATTTCCTAATCTTCAGTGGTCCCTCACAATCACCTTCTTACTCTTTATTTCTATGAATTATACTATTTTAGATAGCTCTTATAATTGGAAAACATGGAGTATTTGTTCTGTGTTACTAAATAACTTCACTTAGAATAATATCTTCAAATTTTATCCATGTTTTTGCATATTGCAGAAATTCCTTCCTTGTTAAGACTGGATAATATTTCACTGTATATAAACACTGTGTTTTCTTTCCATTTATCTGTTGATAGATTTAGGTTTGTTTCCACATCTTGGCTATTGTTAATAGTGACACAGTAAAACTAGGGAATATTAATACCTATTCAAAAATTCCACTTGAATAAATACCTTTGAATAAATAAATTACTTTGACTAAGTACCCATAAGTGGAATTGCTGGAATATTTGTTAGTTTTAGTCTTTTTGAGAAATCTCTATACTGTTTTCCATAACTGCTGTACCGTTCTGCACTCCCAGGCAACAGTACCTAAGGCCACCCTTTTCTCCACATTCTCTCCAATTTCTTGTCTTGATTTTTTATAACAACCATCCTAATAGATGTGAGTTAATGTGGCATGGTAGTTTTGATTTGTATTTTCCTAATGATTAGAGCACCCAAATATATAACAGTAAAATTACTAGAGTGGGAAGTACACAGCAATACAATAATAGGGAACTTCCTTACCCTACTCTCAATAATAGACAAGCCAACCAGATAAACAAATCAACAAAGAAACCATGGTCTCTCGTAGCACTATAAACCAAAAGAGCATGACAAATATATAGTGCTTTCATCTTAACAACAAAACATTCCTTCTTCTTTAGGGCACATGGAACATTCTACAGGGACAGATGACATGTTAGGTCACAAAACAAGTCTTAACCCACTGAAAACATGCCAAGTACCTTTACTGACCACAATGTAATGAAACTAGAAATGAAAAGCAGAAGAAAACAGTGGAAAATTCACGAATAGGGGAAAATTAAACAACACAATGTTGAACAACCAGTGGGGCAAAGAAGAATTTTGAAAAGAATTTAAAAATATATTGAGACAAATGAAAATGGAAATACAAAAGCCAAAACTTACAGGATGCAATAAAAAAGCAATATTAACTCCATGTATGTAAAATATGTCAAAATGCATTGACATATTGTCATGTAGGACTAAAAAGAACAAATAAAAAAAATTAGAAAGCAATATTAAAAGGCTGGGGTTGTGGGTCAGTGGTAGAGTGTTTGGCCTGGCATGTGTGAGGCCCTGGGTTCAATCCTTAGCACCTCATATAAATGAATAAATAGACAAATAAATAAATAAAGGTCCATGACAACTAACATTCATTTTAAAAAAAAGCAATATTAAGAGGAAATTTTATAACAATAAATGCCTACATTTAAAGGAGAAAAAAGATCTCAAATAAACAACCTCACCTTACATAAGTAAGAACTAGTAAAAGAAGATGCAACTAAACATGAAGTTAGCAGAAGGAAGAAAAAATGAAAATTAGAGCAGAAATGAGACAGCAAATAGAAAACCAATAAAAGTAAAATGGATGAAACTTCAACTTGAATATTTAGGGAAGAAAGGATGCAAATAAACAAAATTAGAAATAAAAAGGAGACATTTCCACATTCTTACCATATCATATATATGACTGCACCAAAATATGACATTATGTATATTGTAATTAATTAATTATTATAGTATAATTAATAATTTTACATAATAATTATGACTACTCTATTTTTACATTTTTATGTCTTCTTAGTTTTATTGTAACTAATTTCTCTCTAAAATTATAAATGTTATCTTTGGTAATATTTTTGCTTCAGTCTTTTTACACTAAAATATTTGACTCATTTGGGGACTGGGATATAGCTCAGTTGGTAGAGTGCTTGCTTGCAAGCACAAAGCCCTAGGTTCAATCCTCAGCACCACAAAAACAATAAATAAATGGAAAATATTTGGCTAATTTAGAACTTAAGGTGATCACAATATTTTAATTTTCAATATAGCAACTCAGTTACTGAAACCCACTTATCTTAATCCCAGTGATTTGCAATCCTAACACTTTCATCCTAACTATATATTTTGTATATACTTTTGGGAATTTCAGGTATTATTGATTTCTCTTAATTCGTATATTGGTACAAAACCCTTTTAGCCTTAATTCACCTTTGGTAGGCAATTCCTTTTTCATTACTTTATTTTTTATAGATTTTTAATTAGAATTAGGGATTAGTATATTTATTCCCTCTGTTGAAAAAAAAACTCCTAAATATAATTATCAGAATCATAATGAGAATGCATAAATATTTGACAATTTTAAAATTCATTTTCAGGCATTTAGTTATGTTTTGTTTTTTTTTCTATGTGTGCCAAAAAAAAAAAAAAAGTATCTCACAAGAGATAAAACATGGGTAATGAATAAGTGTCACTCGGTTATAAGTATTTCAGGAATTCAAACAAAATAGTCAGATATTGTTCCACACTTGCAATTATTTTTCTTATAGTAGAGAAGTAGACATTTTATTCAATGTTTTTACTATAAAAACCAATTGTTGATGTATTGAGCATATGAACAAAATCTTTTTTTGCAGTACAAGCAGAATGTACATTCTCATCTTGTCTAATTTTTTAGAATTACCAAAGACCCCACTATAAAAATTACAGTGAAAATACATTGATGAACAAAATGTCCCTTTATGTCACATAACTATCATCATTTAATATCATTGAACATACATGAGGTACCAGAGATTACAACTGGACAAGATAAACAATTAAATATTCTAAAAAAATCCAAGAAGTTAAATTACCATTATTTGAAAATGATAAGCCACACTCAGAATTCCACAGAGAAATTGCAAACAATAGAAATAAGTTAAATGTGCATAAAGCACATTTAAATCAAAGCCAGCTTCTTACACTGAAATCTTCAGATTTTCCCTATATAAACAAAACAATTAAAAAGATACATGGAAGAAATAACTTGAAAATAATAACAACTCAACATTTCCCTGACATATGTGCAGAAATCTTGGTTGTGGCTGTAAAATATTTCAAGAGAGACAGGGGGAAGCAAAATTGATATTTTTTCTTATATATTCTAAACTTGATGAGTATAATTGAAACATTAATTTTAATTATGTTTGTAAGGAAAGTAAATTATACCAGAATGCAAGCAAACTTCATGAATAAAATTCAAATTATTTTTTTAAATTCTAAATCAATATTGATGAAGTTCCTTTACTGTTTTTGCAGCAGATGATTCATTTTGTAATTAAAATTTGTTATATTATACCTTTTCCTCACAATAATTGTATTATTTAGAACAATGACTTATTAAAATAATGTTTATTATCACAAAATACATAAAAATTGATGGCATTTGTGTGAAAACTATTTAAAAATGGTTTGGTTGATTTCAAATTTATAATAATACTGTTTTTATATCTCAAATTGATTCATCATTCAGGATTTTGTATGATTGTAGTGTACATATTCCTAGAAGTCATAAATTTATAAAGATGCAATATGAGGTTGAGAGTGTAACTCATGGAACCTGCTGGGTTCAATTTCCAACACTCAATAAAAAACAGAAACAAAACAAAATGAAAAAGATTTAATATGACAATTGTATAAAAAAATTAAAAATTGCATTAAAGTTCAAGGCATCTATGTAAAAACTAAAATATGTTGAGATATTTCTAAGTCAGAATTTCTTATATCAGGTCAGTAGGATGAATTCTATTCTAAAATTAATTTCCAACATATTATTTTAAAAATGCTATAATAACATTCCTTCTCCATTGCTCAGCTGTACAACTTGAACTCTTTTTTGTCATGCATATAAGCTTGAGGCAGGTACTTCAAACTTTCTCCATACTTTCATTTTTTTTCTTATGTAACAAGTTACCTATTCTATAAAAAATATTTTGTGGTATGAGGAGGAAGCAGTTCACTATGGTAGATAGAGTTTAGAGGCCAACCATAGTAAAAGACATTGTGTCAGGAAATATATTATTAGAAATAGGGAACTCAATTTGTTTAGAAATTATGTAACAATTTTATACATTATGGCCATATGCTTCATGTTTATATGATCTATGATTATGATAAGTAGAGAAGTTACAGAAAAGTAAACTAAACTAATCTGAAAGGAGTAACAATAAATATTTGAAATTCTTTTATTAAATTGGAGACACTTGGAATTACTCTGAGCTAATACTTTATACTCAGCAGAAATTCTAACATATGCCAATAATTATGGTTGGTTTCCCCAACTTCTCTAACATATCCAAAACTTATTTGAGCAATGATTTCTATATTGATGAATTTTAATTTCACTTTTAAAGAATATATATAGATGTGTTACTATTTGATTTTTACCACTCACTTTACTTTAAACACAGTTACATAAATAGGAAAGTCATTTTTATTACCTTAAATTGATCATACAAATGCCCAAGATGTTTTAGAAAAGCATGTATAAACTGGTGCATATTTTTCAAATTATGGTTATTACTTAGGTTTTAACAGTTCAGAATGTAAGATCATGCTTTCAGTGATAGGAGCCTAGCTCTAATACTTAAGAGTGGTAGTATTAGGAAAAACAGTTAAATTTCTTTAAGACTTGTATATCTTGTTTGTGAAACTAAATTTTTTGTGAGGATGAAATGAGAAAGTCTGTTTGAAACATTTAGCACAAACTTGCTTCAGACTAAGAATTCAGTAAATATTATTAACCAGATAACCAAACATATTACAAATATTTCCTTTTTGACTTAAAGTCTTGATGTTTTTTAGACATGCAAAAAATATTTTCATTTGCAGATCTTTTTAGTCCAAATTGATGTAGTTGATAAATAAGAGGAATTCATACAGAGCTCAATAGGATAAACAGTAATGATAACTCCAGAAACTGAAATAAGATGTACGAGAAAATAATTTTCCAGGTTTTAAAAGACCAGAAACCTATGATTTTCAGTTGCAATGTTTAATATATTCATGAACCACATTTAGATGTGAATATTGGAAATAAATAAAAGTGTATAATCTACTTTCACTCAGATTCTTAAAAATTTATCACAATAAACATAACTCAAATACATTTCACAACATTCCAAATTCTACAATAGAAAAAAATTGTGCTCATGGAGTATAATTTTTCTTGATTTTAATTTTGGTTGATGTATGAAAGATTAATATGAGTAAAAAGAAACTATTGGAAAGTTGCTCAATATGTATAACTTAGAAATTTTTGTGCTCAAAATTTCTGTGTCTCTCATATAGTCAAAGGTGTACTTCTGTCCACTGATTAAAGTAGTGCAATGGTTTTTCTAGAAAGAATTAGATAAGCCAATCTCAAAAACCCAAAGGGCGAATGATCTCGCTGATAAGCAGATAATGATACATGATGGGGGGTGGGAGGGGGGCAAGAATGGAGGAAGGAGGAACTATATAGAGGGAAAAGATGGGTGGGAGGGTTGGGGGGAAGGAAAAAAATAACAGAATGAATCAAACAACATTACCCTATGTAAATGTATGATTACACAAACGGTACGCCTCTACTTCATGTACAACCAGAGAAACAAGTTGTACCCCATTTGTTTACAATAAAAACAAAGAATTAGATTCTGAATATCCTATATACTAAGATGTCTTGTGTTCTAAGTGCATTAGTCCCTGAACTTCACTTAGTTTCTATTTCTGTTCTTCCATGATTCTCAATACTAATTCCTTAATCATTTACTTAATTTTAATGATTATAGTGATGCATTGCTCCCTATAAAGCAACATGAAATAGGTTGAGTGATTTGGATTTGAATATTTATTATTTTGTTAAATAGAACCATGAGTGATAAAACAAAATAATCATATATAAAAATGACAAGAGTATACAAAGGAAACTCATCCTTCATCTCCATATCTCGAACTGCTATCACACAGAGGAAACCATGATTAACATCTATGTATCTTTTCTTCCAAATTAGATTTACTTAAGTTTGTAATTATTCTTTTTCACATTAGTGAAATAATAACGTTTATGCTTTTAACAAAGTCATATGCATCCATTGCTCATTTACTATACTGTGATTGAGTTTATTTTTTCAAAATCTTGCCTGATTTTTTCCAAGAAGGATTTTATGTATACAAAATATAATATATATTTATATGTAATATAACTATATAAATATTTTTATATTATATATTTTATATTTTTTTAACTCAGTCTCTTGAGAAATATTAACAGGTCTATCATTTGAAACACTGGAACCTAGGTAGATACACTTTTATAAAGCAAAGGAAATAATGACACATTACTTCACTATCTTGATTTATTTCAAGAGTTTCTTATGTAACTCCTACTTGGACCACTTTTTAAAAGAAATCTCGGTGACGTGTACTCCTGCACTTGAAGCAAACCACTGTTTGCACAAGGTTAATACAAACACTATCCATTACAGAGATTAAATGTAAGAATGTGTAATTGGTTTTCCAGCAGACCAAGATCATTAATGTGAAACACACTTGAATAAGCATTGCTGGAAAGGTTTTGCACTGCTGGATATCGATCAAAGGCAAGGGATCACTGGACATGGTAGAATGAGTGTGAAGAAAAGTGGAAAACAGTTAAAGTTGTTTGAGCATGCAAAGTAATTAACTTTAGAAATTAAAAAGAAGGTGGTTTCACCATCAGCCGTAGAATTTACTAATTTATCTTTTTGCCCTTTGGTTAAACAAGTAAAAGGAAACTTTATTTTTATTGTATAGATAATATTTTTCTCAGCACAAAATAAATATATCGTGAAAGTCTATATGAACACAATGTTTCTTTTAATCTTATTTGCTAGACATTATTGCCCAAGAGAGTAAAAACAGTAACCATGTTAATTTCTATGAAATTCAAATGTTTGAGTGAAAAATAATTATAACAGAATTATATTTGAAATATATAATTTGACAGCTATAATCCATTTGTTACTGTTTTTAAAATATTTTAAAATTTATTTTACATCATGAAATACAATAATTAACATTAACAAAAACTAAAGCTGCATAAAGAAGATTTCTTATTTTCCAATGTAGTTTCACCAAAAACTGTACTATAATTACTGTAGTGATAATGATTATATGCAAAAGATTCTAAATTACCTTCACATTTGTACTCTTGATCAAATAAAATTAAGAATCAGAAATACTGTTACAAAAAGAAAACTTATGGAAAAGCAAACTTCTCATTATGGTGACCTTAAAAATACACACTTCAAAAAATACAGATAATTATTCCTTGTTTTTCAAAGAAAAGGATCAGATTTTGACAACAATTCTACTAGATGACGTAATGGTTTCTTCACTCAGTTTTATACATTCTAGAACACTCTGTGGAAGTGAATCAGTATTATGTTATAACATGGTGATTTTAGTATGGATTTACAACCAATTAAGGAAAACTCATGCTGGAAGTGATGATAATTCTTTGCTGTAATTTTAGAAAACATTTCTGTTTATGTAGCTCTTTCATATGTATTCTTATTTTCATCTCCATAAAACATGGTGTCCTGACATCTAATGACATCAGATTGGGAGAAAAAAAACTGGGTCAAAATCTAGAAATCATTCAATTTTCTAAACTCTTTAAAAAACACAATATTTTACTTATTAATCAAATTAACTAGAATATTACGAAACTTTATTTATTTATTTTATAATATGGTGCTGAGGATAGAACCCAGTGCCAACAAACTGAAATAAGGTTGCAGAAGATCTTTTAAACTAAAATTTACAGTTACATGATATGTTTATGTTAAATGTGTTTGCATACAGAAATGAAGTTTTATTCTTCCTTCCTGAAATAAAAACTTCCATTTTTGAGAAACTGCTAAGGAATAGAAAACTTTAACTGCTAGAGCTTCTAAGAATCATAATTTCCCATTGTTTAAAAATTAATTCAGGGAGGATTTATTTTGCTTGAGATCTTGGTTTTGGGCCACAATGACATTTGTTGTATTTTTGAGATACTCATACATTTCATCCATTAAACCTTGAAGATCTATAGAAGTAAAGAAGTTGATGGCAAACCGAATATTTCTTGGATTATCTTGTGGTAATAAACCTTCAAAGAATGACTGTAGTTTCATCCTTTAATCTTGCATTAAGTTTAGGAAGACCCATGTATTCACACAGTTCCTGGAAAAAGATTTTGACAACAGTTCTACTAGATGATGTAGTGGTTTCTTCACTCAGTTTTATACATTCTAGAACACTCCGTGGAAGTGAATCAGGGTATAAAAGGTGAGCAAACATCTTAGCAACATTTCTCAATTTGTTTGTGACCAGGAGATTGATTTTATCATACTACTTTTTGAATATGCTCTCAAAAGATTCCATGTATTCCCTTTTTAGTATGCAAAATCGCCCAGCTAGTAAGCCAAAAAAATTTCCTCATATGTTCTTTGTTGGGTACAGCAACCATGTATCATATTGAAGAGTTCTTTTGTTTGACTTTCAGGAAAATCCATTTTTATCAGTTTGTGAATGCACTCTTCAAAATCTAAACTTGACTGAATAGCAAGATATATTGTACTATGAAATAAGACTAACTTCTGTTCATCTTCAGCATCATTTCTTCTGAGTCTGACTTCTCTGACTCTGATTCTGATAGCAGTGAGATATGTTCGGTCTACCAGTGACTCTTCATTCACCAGTAGTCAGAACTCTGCCTCAGCTCAAGATGTAAGAAAGAAGGGACAAAGGAAGATTAGTAGTAAAGAAGTAGATAAATCAGTCTGGAACCAACAAACAAATGACAGGAGACAAGAAGAAAGAAGAGCAGAACAAAAGCACCAGGAAACAAGGACTGAGAGAGAAAGAAGATCAGAAAAACACAGAAGTCAAAATTCAAGAGATCTGAATTGGAGAGATCCCATAACAAAAAAACATGTCAGACAGAAGTATGCCTACTGACCAAAGTAGTTATAGTAGAGTTGGGAACAACCAAGATGAGGACATATACTTTGATTTGGAAAGTAGACGTGGTGATCCAAAAAAGAAGAGAAGAGAGAGAAGAAATTCTTTTTCTGAAAATGAGAAACACAGATTCCAAAATCAGGACAGTGAACATTTTAGACGAAAAGATAAAGTCAAGGGAACAGAACAGAAAACTTCAGATTCGAAAAGTGATGAGGATAGGTATCAGAATGGTGCCAAGAGATGATGAGAAAAATCTGGCAGATACTCTGAACATTCCAGAGAATCAAAGAAAAATCAGAACCAGCAAAGAGAGAAATCTCCAATGTGGCAAATATGACTCTACAGGGTAACATGGACTGAATACGTCTTATATTCAGTTCAAACAAAGTAGTTTCTACATTTGGTTAACAAATGTGATAGAGAACTCATGTAAAGTGTAGATGTTTGGAGACAGGGGTCAGCTGAGGGTGAAGACGTCGATGTCTACCTACCCCAGTGCACTCAGACATCAGAGATTGAGCTCTGAAGGCACAGATCTAATTTTATTTAGGGTTGTACAGGACATACATAGGCACATTATCCAATCAGGTTAACACACTTATTAAAGCATAACGGAGTCAGCCTATAGATAGTGTAAACAAACCAAGTATGCCTAATTCTTCCCAGCAACAGGTCCGAGACAAAGGACTGGGGGAAAGGTAAACTCCTGCACACAGCATGAGGAAAGGCAGCGTGGGCCAGCTCACATCACAGCTTGCTGTGATGCTTGACAGAGCCAGGACTCCCCTCAGCTCCCAGCTCAGCCTCAGCAGCTGCAAAGACCTTCACTCCATGGCAAGTCTTTACCATTACCTCAGTTTCTCTGTCCAGACTGTTTGGCTTACTTACACCATGGTGTCAGTGACTGTTGTCAGATAAACTTGAGTAAAGTTCCCTACAATAAAGTACTGGTTTGTATATGGAAATTTTAAAACAGTTTTCATTTCAACATGTTTTATATTTGATATATCTCAAGGCCCTCCACATAAAATTATTTAGAGAGAAAAGTCTCAACAGAAAGGGGTGTTAAGTCTTGCTTATATTTTGTGAATAAAATGATCAAATGCTTATTGGGGAAAAAACATAATTCAATCAAGTCAGAAATCAGTAGGAAGAAGCTTATAAAGTTGAGTGAGTGAACACACAGTCCTTTAATCTACATGCCTTACCAGCATGACCTGATGGTGGACTTCCTCCTCATGCTCAATGAATTAATCCATGAATCCACAGACAAAAGTTTTTAGAGGATGAATCTTTTGGAAATCGATATTAAATAGATGGTGTTAAACACAGATGTGTTCTGCCTGTAGAAAACTAGCTTCCAAAAATAAACCAAGAAGGGGCTTAGTTAAACATGTATAATCTCTCCTCCTAAGATGAGAAATGAGAATATTTCCTTCTCTGTTTTGAACCAGACTGGTTCAGGGGGTTGAAAGAAACCACGAGTGTAGTACTAAAGAATGTTCTTCCTTGTGAATTTATGAAACCTTAACAATAGTGGTTTCCTCAACTGTTTGTAATCAAAGTATATCTTTTATAATATAGTAGTGAAATGGGAAAGAAAAGAGGGGAAACAATATAAGAAATGTAGTATGAATACATGACTCAATCAAGAGAGTGGTAAAAGCAGAGCTATGCTTCAGGAAGCTTAATTTGACAGCATAAAATTAATAAAATTGGGGGGAATTAAAGATGATATGGAAATGAAAAAAAGCATGAAATTTCTTCACCATCCTTAATGGTATGCCTGAGGTAACGGGTAACCATTGTAAATGGAGTAGCTATTATAGTCAAAACATTATCTAACTTTATATCTCAAAAGCTGTAATTGAGACCCCAAAATGTGGCAGAATTAAACTTGGAGCTGCAAAATCATCAAGTTAGATGCAATAGGTAATAATGAGTATATGTGAGGAAATGGGAATGAAGGGTTCATGTCAATTTCAGACATCCTTTTAATATGAGAAGTTCACTTCAGAATTAAAAGTTTCAAAATGAACATACAAAAAGGAAAAATAGAACAAGAAGAGATCCTGTGCATAGGGTGTGGCAGAAAAGGAGGTGCACCCCAAAGTAGAGACAACAGAGATTCAGAAGAGTAGCAGAAGAACTGGATAAAGTCAATACTTTGTACCCATCGATATTTGTAATACAATCACTCATGCTCATTTTCTTCACCCTGGTATTTTTTTTCCCATTCTTGATACCCACCCTCATTCAAGCAGTATGGGCCTTTAATCTTTAATAATTATCTGACAAAGTATGTGGAAGCAGAAAGCATAAGAAACAAATGTTTCTGGGAAATAGTATCTATATGTTGTAGTCCCTGATCTGAGAAGAGATGGTGCAGGTCTCAATCCCTGGCTGGTTTGTGAGATCTTGTTTTTTTATTTTATGGGAAGAATTGTGGAGACATTATATAATCCCCAAGAAGAAAGGCAGAAGAGGTCTTGGATAGGCTCTTAGAATTTGCCACACTTTACTGTGGTCTGGAAAAATCACAGTGACACCTGTTAGACAGAAGACATGGTGGAGTATCATCTGGTCCAAAGTGAATTTGTAGAAGTGAACTCAGGTTAACATCTGCTTGCAACCCACATGAAGGTTCAGGAACCCAGACTGGGAAAAGTACTACCGCTATGATTCCACAACAGCTTCAGAAATAAAGAGAATGCAGCCAAAATACTCATGGACTCTTAAAAACTCCCATTTGGAAGTGACCATGCTGATTCATCATACAGGTACTTGACCAAAACAAGTCACCCACCTATGACTAAATTTATAAAAGATAAATATGAGAAATTCTACTATTTGCTTAAAAGACCAAGAGCTAGAAATAAAGACTAATAGACTAATAAACACCACAAGTGAAAGGGATCAGAAGAACTTGCAGGTCATGGATATTTGATTACAGAATGACACACTCTTATTTTTTCATAATTTTTAGTCTTTTATAGCTAACTCTAAAGACAATTGGTAGAAATTAGAGAGAGATCAAAATAATCTCACCTGTAGTCAAAAATAAAAATAGCTTGCAATCTTCTTTTGCTCTGTAAAGACAAACACACAATCCCACATCAATAATGCTTCCTGCATCTCTCCACTTCCACTCACTTATCCCTAGCCCAGAAAACAATAGACTAACAGCCCCAATTAAAAAAAAAATAGATGCAAAATCTTAAACAATACTTTAGCAAATTCAGTCTAACTACGTATGAAAAGAATGATATGCCACGATCAAGGGAGATTTATTCAGAGTGCAGAAAACCCAATAAAAATAACACACAATATTAATAGAATACAGCTCAATACACACACAAGAAAGGCACTGACAAAATCAAACCCCTTTCATAATAAAACTTTTAATGCACTTGGAATAGAAAAGAAATTTCTATTCCAATTTCAACCCAATAAAGGTGTTTAAAAGTAAATCTACAACAAACATCACATTTAATGGTGAAGTTGAGGACCTTCCCTTAGAATGGCAAATCAGGTAAGGCTGTCCTTGTGACTTTTCTTAAAACGTTATACTCAAGGTTTTAACAGGTGCAGTCAAGCAAGAAGAAGAAAACAGCCTCCATATTGTAAATAAATACATATAAGTTTTTTTTGCAGAGGACACACTTCTAGATGAAGAAAATTCTGTGAAATTTGATCCACGGACCTTGTCATTGATTTCCTGCTTAAGAATTGAAAAACAAAAAGTCTCTGGTGAGCTCCACTCTGTGTGATTACAGTGGTATCAACCATAAAGTATACAAACCTTATTTGGTGCTCACTGATTGGTCCTAAAAGCCTTCACAGGTAGCCAAGTAGTTTTGGAGAAGAGTAACCATCTTAATCACTGTTGTATTTTGACTAAATACTGTGGGAAAAGTGGGATATGCCAGAAGATGCAGATATGGCTGTAGCCAATGGGTTTCCATTTTATCAAGGAGGACTTACTGATTGTCATGAGTTTGTGGGTGCTGCTTTCATAACAGGGGCTGTGAAAAAAATTCTTTTCCAGGAGAACCCAGAATGGTGTCAACAATTGCCACTCTAAGTAGTATGGTACTATGGAAGGTAAATGCTTACAGTAGAAGTCACCATGCTTTGTCCAGAGACTCTAGGTAACATGAGAAGAGGTTACTAAGGTAACTCTAGTGAGGGGTTCTCTGTAAGCCACTAATAAAAGTGACTGTTACGTTGAATTTGGATAAATTGGGAAGCCTCTTCTCTATAAGAGGCATTGTTCAAGGTGGTTCAATTTAGGAATAATATTATTAAGTTTAAAGAAATGAGGAATATGTTCCCTACAGAATCCAAAAAGACCCCTAAAATGAAACATTGGACTTCTATAACATACACTTGAGAAGGTCCAGGCTATTTCTGGACAGTGTCAGGGACTGAGTTACTCTTGCTTATTAAATAAACTTTAGTCACTTAACTGAGGTAACAGGGTCTTTTACTATGTGTGCAGAAATTGTCAATTATCTTTTTATGTGTTTCTTTTTGAATGCTTATGTGGATTATATAATTGAGTCAAATGAGTCTTCTTAGAGAAGAATATCAACACTGTGAAATGATACCTGCATTTCTGGAGAAACATTAATGTGGTTAAATCCTTTCTGCAAAGGTGCTCAGGCAAGGAAAGGCTACTGAGGTATGCAATGGGTAACCAAGAACAGATTTGTAGTGAGTGTCTCTTTCAAGCTGAGGGCTAGTGAAATAGGCACTGATAGACCATATTAACCTATCTATAACTATGAATTATCAGTTGTTGATAAGATGATGTTAATAATTTCAATGATATTAGATACAGGGGTCTTAATAGGTAAGACCACAGCATTAAGGTTGTGGTAATCTATCACTAGGTACCACTAACTTTTTCCAAGTTTAAAACAGGCAATTGAGATGTTCAACGGAACAGTGGAAATAATCATCCTATCTCTAAACAGGTCTTCTGTGATTGATTTCAGTTCTTTAAGGTCTTGTTTTAGCTGTCAATTTGAACATAGAAACCATTTTTAACAAAGAATATCCACAAAGTCCCACTTTCTCAGTATGTCAAAACTGTAATTTTAATTTATTATTTATCTGGTCAATGTGTATTATTAGCACAATGGGTAATATGACAATTGGGAATTTAGGCAGGTGAGCTGATGGTTTATTTAAGCTTACTTGTTTCTCCTTTTTTATGTTCAGTACTTCCCTAAATTATATATTAGGGTTCCTAGTTTAAATTTATTTAAAACTCTAGGCATAATGCAATTTGATCCCTTTGATAAGGTCATGAAAATTTGCCAGTTAGTGTCTTTCAACAGATGTTAAAGTTATTCTGATCCAATCACTCTACTTTTAGTTGTATATTTTTAAAATGTAGTTTGAATCTCTGATTTTGTCTAATTGTGGATCTCTCTTTTTTGTTGTTGTTGTTGTGGATGATGATGGTTTTTTGCTCCCCATTGTTTTAGTCAGCTTTTTCACCACTGTGACTAAAAGGCTTGGCCAGAACAATTTTAGAGGAACAAAAGTTTATTTGGGGGCTCATGGTTTCAGAGGTCTCAGTCCATGGACAGCTGGCTTCATTCCTTGAGGTGAGGCAGAACATCGTGCAATGGAGTGTGAAAGAATCAACTCACATGATGATCAGGAAGCAGAGAGAGGTCTCCACTTGTCAGATACAAAATACATACCCCAAAACCACACCCTCAATGTTCCACCTCCTTCAGCCGTACCTTACCTGCCTTCGGTTACCACTCAGTTAATCCCTATATGGGGATTAGTTCACTGATCAGGTAAGGTTCTCATAACCCAATCATTTCTTCTCTAAACCTTCTTGCATTGTCTCACATGTGGGTTTGGGGGGACACCTCATATCCAAACCATAACACCCATCTTATATTCAGGCTTTGAGCTTTAATTTTTATTGGTTACATGCTATCCTTCAAGGAGGGAATCCTCTCCACTCTTGATCATTTTACAAGTTTCTTTCATCAGAAAAAATCAGCATGATCAGAGTCTTCCTTTATGGCAATAAGCTCCTTCATAGGTTTAAGGATCCAATCTTCAGTTAGGTTTGAATTGCCCCCTTGACTGTACACAGGTAGCCATGTATATTTTTCAGATCCGAATCTTCATTTCAACAGAAGTACGGGCAGCAGTAGCAAGGAGCAATCTGAAGGATCCCAGTGAAGCATTTGCATGTAAGAGTGTGCTCTCTGCATGCCATATGATAACAACTCTTCCAACACATGAGCAACCACCAGATGGGCCCGTACATTGAACAAAGTATTAGCCTTTCCTCTGAGTGTTTGAGATATATGTCTGATGGTCAGAAAGGAAAAATTGTATCTCTTTACTTAGCACCAATATTAATAAGTACACAATGTAATCTGAGAAACAACATTCTGTCTCAAGGCACACAATAAAGGTTTACTTCAAGGAGAGATATGATCACTCACTTCTGCCTGTAAACGGCAGTTATTGAAACCACTGACTTCAGTTGGTTAAATCTATAATAGAGGTTTGATGAAATTCCAGAAATGCAGCACAAGGCGGCACAATTCAAAGCCCAAACTCTCCCCCAGCCAGCAACACAACTGTGCATGAGAGCCAGCAGCAGCCGAATCATTTAACAAGCTGAAACAGGAAGAAGAAAAGCCTATGATGGTCCTGACTTTAGACACCCTACTTACTGTGTCAACATTGGGGTCATTTTTTAGTATAAATGGACCACAAAGGTTGTTCCCATTTTGAGACTGGGGACATTACATGTGCACCAAAAGGCATTAAAAAAAAAAAAAAAAAAAGATCACTCTCATAATGAATTTTTCTCAGGAGAAAAGAGTGATTTCCGAACCTGGTCTGAAAATGGCTTGAGAGAGCAGGAAGCACAACAGCTTTGGCTTTTATGGTGGTCAGAAAGTGGCAGTGCTGAGGGCTCCCACACAGGCTGAGGGTTGTGTGGTTTGAATTTCTCACTGGTGCAAAAGAAGGCCAAACCCAGGCCTTCTTATCAACTTGCTGAAATGTGAGACAGGAAGGGAAGGGGTAGTGCTGGGGCTTGGAAGTTGTCAACAGTCAAACATGAAAGCAAGAGATAGAACCTGTATTGCAAATTTTCCCCAAGGAAAATATTTAAATGGCTAGTAAAAATACAAAAGATTTCCAATACCTTCCTTTATTAGAAAAATGCAAATCAAAACCACAGGATGCTTTGGGGTTTTTTTGTTTTGTTTTAAGAAAGCTAGTGATAATGATTGGTGAAGATATGAAGAAATGGGAACTTGTAGATATTGCTACTGGGAACATAAAATGATGCAGCCAATTTCAAAAAGAGTTTGGTAATTTCTTCAGTGGCTACACATAAATATACAATGTGGCCCAGCAAGTCTGCTCTTAGGTCTCTTCACAAGAGAAAAGAAATCTACAAAGACTTGAACATAAATATTCTTATAAACATTATTTATATTAGTCCAAATTTCTAATTTCTGCAACTTAAATGTACATCAACTGGTGAATGTTTAGAAAAAATATGGTATGTCCATACAAAGGAATACTGTCCAGTAAGAAAAATAAAGGGGCTTTACTAATGCATGCTAGGAGATGAATAAAACACAAAATCATGCAGTCCAAAAGAAACCAGACATATGAGATCATAATTGTATGATTTAATTTATTTGAAATACCTATAAAGGCAAATTTATAAAGTCAGAAAGCAAATTAGTGTTTCAGGTGAGGGATAGGGAGGAATCAAGATTTACAATACATGGACATGAAAAATGTTCTAGATTTGATTTAAGTTGATTTCACAATTTGGTAAACTTATTTAAAACTTATTGAATTATGTGTCATAAAAAGTATGTCTTAATAAAGTTATTTTTAAAACACTCCTTTTGTTTGAGTGTATCTACATATTTTAGGAAACGTAACACTCATCTTAGTGAAAAAAAATTAGAAACCATAAAGTAGAGCCATTTTGAAAATTAAATTTATAATAATGTTCAACCAGAGAGGGAATTAGGTCGGTTCCATACAGAATACAAAGAAATGACCCTGAGTTATTTTAATATGACTAATCTTTGATCTGGTATAAGACTATGTTATGACCATTCTTTCTGACAATAATGGGATATTCTTCAATAATTATTTTGACATTCTTTGATGTTACACAAACACCTTCTGTTATGGTTTGGATAAGTGGAATCTCCCGAAAGATCATGTGTGAGATAATGCAAGAATGTTCAGAGGTGAAATGATTGGATTATGAGAGGTATAACTTAAACAAGGGATTAATCCACTGATACAGATTAATGGGGTTGTAACTGTAAGTAGGTATGGCTGGAGCAAGTAGGTCACTCACTGGGGACATCACTTTTGGGTTTTTATTTTGTCCCTGTTGAGCGGAGCTCTCTCTCTGCTTCCTGATTGCCATGACATGAGGTTTCTTCCACCACACCCTTCCACCATGATGTTCTCTTCCCAACTGGGGACCAGAGCAATTGAGTCCATCGATATTCTATGAACTGAGATCTCTCTGTAAGACCCAATGAAACATTTCCTCATCTATGCTATTGTTGTCAGGTCCTTTGGTCCCAACTAGAAAATATTGACTAAAATGTCTTCGTCAATTTAATATGCACATAAAAGTCTAATATTTAAACCCAGGAAATAGTTTTTGTTTTTTGTTTTTGTTTTTGCAGTGCTGGGGATTGAACCCAGGGCCTTGTGCTTACAAGGCAAGCACTCTACCAACTGAGCTATCTCCCCAGTCCCAGGAAATAGTTTTTTTATGAAAAGACTGTAGAATACTATTGAATCTTTTCTTTTTTACAGTCACACATATTTTTGTGGGGAGAAGATGGAAAGGTATTAAACTTTTTCTATTCAATCATTAATACTGAAAAAATAAAATTAAATGCTCTACCAGTCATTATATGAACTTTCTTCTAGTGAAATGGAATTTTTATACATTTCAAATAAAATTACCCTTATGTCTAAGATGTTCCCTAATAATCCATATATCTGATGCATTGTGTGAAAGGGAATTTTTCAAATTCAAATTAAAAAGAATATTTTCTCTGATCAACTGTGAATAGAGATAAATAGAAAAATGTATGTTACTGCTTATATAAAGTGAATAGGCAAAGGAAATTTTGTTGAAATCACTGGTAAATTTGCTAAGTCTAAACAGAGAAGGAATATTCAACAATAATGTCAATTGTCAATATTTAATTTTAAAGGGTAGTTAGAACAGCAATCACTAGGCAATAATGTGCAAATGAGAGAAAGAAGAAACACCAAAATTTAGAGAAAGTATAACAAGGAAAATTAATGTGAAATAAAGAACTAATTTTCAGTGTAAATACGAATTCTGTTATTTCAAACTGACTTCGTATTTATATTGGAAATTAGTTCTTTATTCACATTAAGTTTTTATCCCAATACCTAGCTTTTAATTAAAGTCATTAATATCAAACATCGTGCTATCTGCCTCAAATCAACATTACATTTAATCCTCAGCGCAAACTCTGACTTTAAGGTAGTTACTTATCTTACTTTGTTTGCATTTTAAAGCACGGAAACGACCTTCCTAATGTCACACAGCTGGAGCAGTCTCAGCAGGGCTTGCAATCCCAGAACATGAGTGAATACCTCACCCTCCTGCTCAGGGAGCTCACTCAGGTGGTCAGCTCAGGGAGCTCAGGAGCCCTGGGGCCACGCTTCCCTCCCACGCCTCTGTTTTAAGTAAAGGCAGTTCTGGCTGAGCTGAGGAAGAAAATTCTGAGGATGCCCAAACCAGAGCAATTTCTCAGCCTCCAGCAGACTTCCATGCTTTCTGTGTGATTGGCTATGAAGGGCTGAGAACCCCTGTGCATCTTCTGCTGAGCAGTGTTGGGTTCCCAGGCCTGGAGAGGACTTGCACACTGTCTCCCATCCACTCAACGGTTGAGGTTTACCAACGACTTCCACATTGTGCTTAAAATTTTGCCAAAATCTTTGAGGATACTAGACCAGCAGTAAGTAGCACTTCCTCTCTGTCCTTTCTAGGAAGTCAAGAGTAGTGAAGGGATCCAGTGGACTTCGAAATTTCTAATTTTTTGTGGCCCTGGCAGGCTTGAGCTCCCCCATTAAGAATTTTCTGGGACTTCTTGGAGGAGACTTGCAAATGTTTCCAAGGACTCCGGAATACCAATGGCATTGCCTCTTCATTGGGCTCCCGTGTTATCAGACAAGTTCGTTCGACCTAGACTATTTCAGGAGTCTCATCCCATGAGGTGGGACCCAGGGTAGAGAGGAAGACTTGGGGCATAAGTGGTATGAAAGTCTTTGGGGGAGTTCTAAGTCTCCAGTAAATTGGACACACTGAATAGAGAAACTCTATTTGATGTCATCTAACCACCACCACCAAGGATATTCAATAATAAGATGCATAGAAATAAAAATAATAATAATTTTTTAAAGTTCTATTAATAAATCATCAACTTGTAATTTCATAAATTAGGGTGAACATTCATTTTAACTCCAAACCTATTGATAGAATGAATATATGCAAAAATAATTTTTTTGGTTCCTAGATCAAGAAGATTAATTCCTCACCATTTGAACATGAAATGACCTCGGTGAAAGGGACTGTTGTTAAATTCTGGAGTCAACCTCAAGATGATAAAGTTTCCACAGTTACACCCTTAGGATATTCTTGCCTCAAATAAAACACTACAGGCTGGGTACTGAATGAAGAGGCCCATATGACAGCCCACACACGTTCTAAATATGTGAATAAGGCCAAGAGTAAAGTTACTTTTTGGTTTGGTTTTTTCAAAGTGAAAAATATGGCACTAGGAAAACTTTCCATAAAGGTGATTTTAAAGTGTGTTTGTTCTTCAGTTTATTAAAGTGCTATTACATAGAAGTATAGAGATATAAAAGGTATAGAAAACAATCAAAAGAACGTACAAATGGGTAAAATTTGAATATTTATTATAAAATGATAATTGTAAATTCCTGGCATAAGACATTAATAAAGCATACTGAATATAGATAACAAAGGAACTAATTATGATACACAGAAATACAGGTAAAGTGTTTCAAAGTGCCCTTGCATTTTCTTTGAGAAGTGTGAAATAATTATTACATATTATAACATCAAGGATTCAAGCGAAAGTTATTGTGATCCACAGGTCAAATACTAGAATTGATAATTTAAGGATTTGTAGTCATCTCTAAGATTACACATTCTAGAAAAAGGTATAAAGTGTGTATGACATTCAAATAAATAGAAGGAAATAATGTTTCAACAAAATCCTAATTCCAAAAGAAGATGAGAAAAAAAATATAAAATGGTAAAGGGTGGAATATGTAGAAACAACAGTAATTTGTCAGATTTAACTACATATACAAGGATAACATTGTGAACTATATGGTTCAGTTAATCAGAAACATCAGATTTATTGCAATTCTATGCTATCGACATGCAATTTGCAAGTAAATACAAAAATGGATATAATTTTATTAACATGGAAAGCTAATGTCCGGTTATTGCTATCAGACAAGTATGCCCTGAACTTAAAAGAGTTATAAGAAAGACAAACAATAATAATAAAAGTAAAAATAAATGGGAAGTTTTGACAGTTATAAATTTGCATGTGTGGAAAAGCATAGAAGATACGTGAAACAAAAACTGAAAGAATTTAAAAGAAAAACAAATTAATCCACTGTCATAATAGGAGAATTTAGTGAAAAAAATCTTTCTCTCTAAATCAAAAAACAAACAATAATGTAGTAAAGATAGGTAAAATTGAACAATATGATTAACAAAATTCAATCTATTCAGTAGTTTAGAATAAAGCATCAAATAACTATGTAGGTACTAATGGAATCCTTCAACATAACCCTATTCTTTACTGCATTGATCTCACAAAAATTTTAGGAATTGAAAACATGTTGAATATGGTCTGTAACTACATTACTTAAGTTAAAGGTCAATAACAAAAAAATATTCTAGTGTTTAGAAATTATGAAGAGACTCAAAAATAATTCACTGGACAAAAGAAAAATCACAACAGATAATAGAAAATATTTTAACTCTGTGAATATACCATAAAACTTATAGAATACATCTAAAGAGAGGAGTCAGTAGAATGTGTACCCTTACATGCATATATTTGAAAAACAAGAAAGCATCACATGAAGTCTTTTAATCCTCAAATTAAATTCAATGAAAATATGGTAAAATAATTAAGAAAAAAGAAATTAATATAGAGATCAATAAAATAATGAGTTCATTATTTTAAAAGTCTAATGAAATTGAGAAATTCCAAAATGAAATAAGTGTAAAAAGATAAGGTTAGAGACAGAAAAAGAATGTTTTATACCTACATGTAATCAATCAGGACTGAAAAGATGACATCATTGAAAATCCAGAGAAATAAAATATTTTGTGAAAATTTGTTATGCATAATAGTATACTAAATAAACTTGAAAATTCAAAAGAAAATAAATTCTTGAAAATATAACTAAAGCTTGATTTAGGATTATATAGGAAAATATCTGAAGAATTTGTAATTATTAAAGAAATTATTCACAGCCGTAAACCAATATTAAACAAAAGCTGAAATCCACAAAACATCAAAATAGTGAATGATATATTGGTTGACATTTAATTGTATCTAGGAATAGCTCAAGTCACCTGAATAATTTGATCATTAAAAAGTGCCCAAAAATATTTCACAGTAGCTAATATTTTTAGGTAAGGTCTAAATTAAGATAAGTATATAGTGTTTGTGGTTTTCCACATTCATAGTAGCCAAATTATTTCCAACATTGACTATGTAAATCTTATTTGGAATCTGATTGAATTCTGATTTCATACTCTAAATATATGATTCATGAAGCTAGAGAATATGCATATATGAAATCTTGTATTTTTCTCACATTTTCAAATTAGTTTCTCTCCTCTTAATACAATAAACAAAATAACCAACTTTCTCAAAGGCAAAGGAGAATAAATTCCCGCCAAACAACAAAACTATCCTTTCTAAAGAGAGATTTATTTTCAAGATATAATTAGGAAAGAAGTGCAAATATCAAATAATACTTAATGAGAGGTAGCAAGAAGAAATCGCCAAAACTATTAAAGCAAACAGAAGACATGCAGAATTGTTCATAATAAAAATTACTGAAATTACATAGGAACTTGACAGTGTGGAAATTTAATCTAGAATAATAAGTGAAAAATGAAACACAGCAGACAAGATAAAGCATAACAACCTAGAAATAAAATGAAACACAAGGAAAATAAATTAATTGTGAATACCTTATACTATAAAAATTTTTATGAGAAACAAAAATTCAAAAAAATAGCAGTTTTCATAGAAGGAATGAAAACTAAGGAATTCAGTGAAAATGTGCCCTAAGCAACTTAGTGAGATACTGTTTCAAAATGAAAAATAAAAAAGGAGTGGAGTGAGAGAAGAATGGAGGAACTTTAGATTACATGGAGGGAAATGAGAGGTAGGAGGCGATGGGGGTATGAAAGATGGTGGAATGAGACAGACATCATCACCCTATGCACATGTCTGATTACATGAATGGTATGAATCCACATGGTGCACAACCATAGAAAAGAAAAGTTGTACCCCATTTGTGTACAGTGAATCAAAATGTAGTCTGTAAAAAAAAAAAAAAAATTAAAAAGGAGTGGGGATGAAGTTTATTGGGTAAGCACCCCTGGGTTCAATCCCTGGTATCCCCCATCCTATCACAAAGAATAAACAACAGTTCAAATTTTGGAACTGAGCAATAATGTAGGATACAAAACTATTAATAGAAAATGAATTATTGACATTAAAGTAGGTATTGAGTGAATCACAGTGGATTTAGAGAACAAAGATGAAGGATAAAAGGCATTAGAGAAAATAAATACAGATATATACAAATAGCACATTTATATAATATATAATTAATTATAGAAAAATAGGTATTCTCATATATTGTTGATGGAACTATATTTTGGAATATGTTCTTTGGAGGGTAATTTGGTAATACTCTGAAGTAGAGTTGATAGACTTTAGCCAAACTGTGCAGAAACTACATTTTACATATATATTTATTGCAACATTATTTGTACAAATAATTGCCAATTAAATGGCACTGTTTTGAAACACATAGTAAATTTAAAGTATAGAACAATATACAATTATTTTGGAAGCAGGTATATTTTTACATATAGATGTGTAATAATACTTAGGAGAGGATATATTCATTTTTCCTTTGACTTTGAAAAATGGTAAATTCTGATACCATATTTGATTCTGAATGATTTATTTGAGATTTTGAAATTTATCCAAGGTTCCAAACTTTGCTCTTTTGGTACTCCTCACAAAAATTTACAAACGTACTCCTTTTAGAAGAGCCCATTCTATAATTTTTCAGAACAAATATGTCCTCATCAAAGATATAAAGAATAGCTTTAATAATGGTATTTGAGAAATCAATGATTTTTATAAATTATTTCCTCTTTATTTAATCATTAAACGCCTATTGACTGAGGGCCTCATGCTTTGTCACATATTATTTTCTTTATTGCTATAAATAGACCTCCAGATACGAATGCTGAACAATGATTGTTGTTTGTTTATTTATTTATTCATTCATTCATTCATTTTGTGGTGCTGGGGATGGACTTCAAAACACACATGCTAAGCAAACACTTCCCCTGAGCTACACCCATCCCATGTGTTTCAGTCAGCTGAAATATGAGAGGAATCTGCAACAATAATCATCACTGCCAATGCAATTATGAGTGGGATCCACCCAAAGTCTGACAATGGAGGTAATGCTGATAGTGACCCACCCCCAAGAAGAGAAAAGCAGGTGAGCAAGACTTGATTGGCAGTATTATTTAGGATTACTCTTTAGATTTTGTTTTCCTGTTTGTTAGTTTTGCTTGCGATGACACATTGTAAAGCAACAGAAGCGATTCTTTTCTTTTATCTCTATGACCAAAAGACCTGGCAAAAATAATTTTAGAGGTGGAGGGGGAGTTTATTTGGCACTCACGGATTTAGAGGTGTCAGTCCATAGATTGCTCTGAAGCTGAACATCATGGCAGAAGGGTGAGGACCGCTCAGGACATGGCAATCAGAAAGCAGATCGAGCACTGTAGATAAGGGACAAAATATAAACCCCAAAGGCATACAGCCAGTGACCTACCCCGTCCAGCTCATCCTACATTGCCTACAGTCACCACTCAGTCCATATCACTTAATCTACTGGTTAATCCACTTATTTGCTTAACCCAATCATTTCACCTTTTTTTTTAAATTGTAAACAAATGGGATACATGTTGTTTCTGTTTGTACATGGAGTAAAGGCATACCATTTGTGTAATCATAAATTTACATAGGGTAATGTTGTTTGATTCATTCTGTTTTTTCCCCTTCCCCCCACCCCTCCCACCCCTCTTTTCCCTCCACATAGTCCTTCCTTCCTTCATTCCTGACCCCCTCCCTAACCCTAACTCTAACCCTAACACTAATCCCTCCCTCCCCCCATTATGTGTCGTCATCATCCACTTATTAGCGATATCATTCGTCCTTTGGTTTTTTGAGATTGGCTTATCTCACTTAGCATGATATTCTCCAGTTTCATCCATTTGCCAGCAAATGCCATAATTTTATCATTCTTTATGGCTGAGTAATATCCCATTGTAAATATATACCACAGTTTCTTTATCTATTCATCAACTGAAGGACATCTAGGTTGGTTCCACAATCTGGCTATGGTGAATTGAGCAGCTATGAACATTGATGTGGCTGTATCTCTGTAGTATGCTGATTTTAAGTCCTTTGGGTATAGGCCAAGGAGTGGGATAGCTGGGTCAAATGGTGGGTCCATTCCAAGTTTTCTAAGGAATCTCCACACTACTTTCCAGAGTGGCTGCACTAATTTGCAGCCCCACCAGCAATGTATGAGTGTACCTTTCTCCCCACATCCTCGCCAACACCTGTTGTTGCTTGTATTCTTAATAATCGCCATTCTAATTGGAGTGAGATGGAATCTTAGGGTGGTTATGATTTGCATTTCTCTTAGAAATCTCTAGAGATGTTGAACATTTTTCCATATGTTTGTTGATTTGCCTGTGGATCTTCTTCTGTGAAGTGTCTATTCATTTCCTTAGTCCATTAGTCGATTGGAGTATTTGTATTCTTGGTGTAGAGTTTTTTGAGTTCTTTATAGATTCTGAAAGATTAGTGCTCTATCTGAAGTATGATTGGCAAAGATTTTCTCCCACTCTGTAGGCTCTTTCCTCGCATTGCTAATAGTTTCCTTTGCTGAAAGAAAGCTTTTTAGTTTGAATCTATCCCAGTTATTGATTCTTGCTTTTATTTCTTGTGCTATGGGAGTCCTGTTGAGGAAGTCTGGTCCTAAGCCGACATGTTGAAGATCTGGAACTACTTTTTCTTCTATAATCTGCAGGGTGTCTGGTCTGATTCTGAGGTCCTTAATCCATTTTGAGTTTAGTTTTGTGCATGGTGAGAGATATGGGTTTAGTTTCATTCTGTTGCATATGGATTTCCAATTCTCCCAGCACCATTTGTTGAAGAGGCTATCTTTTCTCCATTGCATATTTTTGGCCCCTTTGTCTAGTATGAGAAAGTTGTATTTATTTGGGTTTGTGTCCATGTCCTCTATTCTGTACCATTGATCTACCTGTCTATTTTGGTACCAATACCATGCCGTTTTTGTTACTATTGCTTTGTAGTAGAGTTGAAGATATGGTATTGTGATACCCCCTGTTTCACTCTTCCTGCTAAGGATTGCTTTACCTATTCTGGGTTTCTTATTCTTCCAGATGAATTTCATAATTGCTTGCTCTATTTCTTTAAGGTAAGTCATTGGAATTTTAATTGGAATTGCATTGAATCTGTATAGCACTTTAGGTAGTATGGCCATTTTGACAGTATTAATTCTGCCTATCCAAGAACATGGGAGATCTTTCCATCTTCTAAGGTTTTCTTTAATTTCTTTCTTTGGTGTTCTGTAGTTCCATTGTAGAGGTCTTTCACCTCTTTTGTGAGATTGATTCCCAAGTATTTTATTTTTTTTTGAGGCTATTGTGAATGGGGTAGTTTTCCTAATTATTCTTTCCAAAGATTCATCACTTATGTATAAAAATGCCTTAGATTTATGTGCATTGATCTTATATCCCGCTACTTTACTGAATTCACTTATGAGTTCTAAAAGTTTTCTGGTGGAATTTCCTGGTTCCTCTAAGTATATAATCATATCATCAGCAAATAGGGATAGTTGGAGTTCTTCTTTTCCTATACCTATCCCTTTAATTTCTTTGGTCTGTCTAATTGCTCTGGCTAGAGTCTCAAGGACGATATTGAATAGAAGTGGTGAAAGAGGGCATCCCTGCCTTGTTCCAGTTTTTAGGGGGAATGCTTTCAGTTTTTCACCATTTAGAATGATATCAGCCATAGGCTTAGCATAGATGGCCTTTACAATGTTAAGGAATGTTCCCACTATCCCTATTTTTTCTAGTGTTTTGAGCATGAAGGGGTGCTGTATTTTATCAAATGCTTTTTCTGCATCTATTGAAATAATCATGTGATTCTTGACTTTAAGTCTATTGATATGGTGAATTACATTTATTGATTTCCTGATGTTGAACCAACCTTGCATCCCTGGGATGAAACCCACTTGATCATGGGTGCACGATCTTTTAAATATGCTTTTGTATGTGATTTGCTAAAATTTTATTGACAATTTTTGTATCGATGTTCATTAAGGATATTGGTCTGAAATTTTCTTTCCTTGATGTGTCTCTGTCTGGTTTATGTATCAGTGTGATATTGGCATCATAGAATGAGTTTGGAAGGGTTCCCTCCTCTTCTATTTTATGGAATACTTTGAGAAGTATTAGAATGAACTCTTCTTTAAAGGTTTTGTAGAACTCGGCTGAGAACCCATCTGGTCCCAGACTTCTCTTTGTTGGTAGGCTTTTGATGACTTCTTCTATTTCAGTACTTGAAATTGGTCTATTTAAATTATGTATGTCCTCCTCGTTCAGTTTAGGCAATTCATATGTCTCTAGAAACCTGTTGATGTCTTTGAAATTTTCTATTTTGTTGGAGTATAGATTTTCAAAATAGCTTCTAATTATGTTTTGTATTTCAATCCTGTCTGTTGTGATATTTCCTTGTTCATTCCATATTTTAGTGATTTGGGTTTTCTCTCATCTTCTCTTTGTTAGTGTGGCTAAAGGTTTATCAATTTTGTTTATTTTTTCGAAGAACCAACTATTTATTTTGTCAATTTTTTGTATTGTTTCTTTTGTTTCAATTTCATTGATTTCGGCTCTGAGTTTAACTATTTCCTGTCTTCTACTACTTTTGGTGCTGGTCTGTTCTTCTTTTTCTAGGGCTTTGAGCTGTATTGTTAGGTCATTTATTTGTTGAGTTTACTTCTTTTATTAAATGCGCTCCATGAAATAAATTTTCCTCTGAGTACTGCTTTCATAGTGTCCCAGAGATTTTGATAAGATGTTTCTTTGTTCTCATTTACCTCTAAGAATTTTTTAATTTCCTTCCTAATATCTTCTGTTATCCATTCATCATATAAGAGCATATTGCTTAATCTCCAGGAGTTGGAGTAGTTTCTGTTTTTTACTCTTTCATTTATTTCTAACTTCAATCCATTATGATCTGATAGAATACAAGGTACTGTCTCTATCTTCTTGTATTTGCTAACATTAGCTTTGTGGCATAATATATGGTCTATTTTAGAGAAGGATCCATGTGCTTCTGAGAAGAAAGTGTATTCGCTCTTGGTTGGATGGTATACTGTATAAATGTCTGTTAAGTCTAAATTATTGATTGTGTTATTGAGATCTATGGTTTCTTTGTTCTATTTTTGTTTGGAAGATCTGTCCAGTGGTGAGAGAGGTGTGTTAAAATCACCTAGTATTATTGTGTTATGGTCTATTTGGTTTCTGAAATTGAGAAGGATTTGTTTGACATACATGGATGAGCCACTGTTTGGGGCATAGATGTTTATGATTGTTATATCTTGCTGATTTATGCTTCCCTTAAGCAGTATGAAATGTCCTTCTTTATCCCTTCTGACTAATTTTGGCTTGAAGTCCACATTATCTGAAATGAGGATGGATACTCCAGCTTTTTTGCTGAGTCCATGTGCATGGTGTGTTTTTCCCCATCCTTTCACCTTTAGTCTATGGGTATCTTTTTCTATGAGGTGAGTCTCTTGCAGGCAGCATATTGTTGGATTTTTCTTTTTAATCCAATCTGCCAGTCTATGTCTTTTGATTGATGAATTAAGGCTTCAACATTCAGGGTTATTATTGAGATATGATTTGTATTCCCAGTCATTTGGTTCATTTATTTTATTTTATTTATTTATTTATTTTTTTATTTGACACGACTTGGTTCCTCCTTTATTTGACAATTCCTTTAGGATAATTCCTCCCTTTGCTGATATGCTTCTTTGTTTTTCATCTCTTCCTCATGGAATATTTTGCTGAGAATGTTCTGTAATGCTGGCTTTCTTTTTGTAAATTCTTTTAGCTTTTGTTTATCATGGAAGGATTTTATTTCATCGTCAAATCTGAAAGTAAGTTTTGCTGGGTATAAGATTCTTGGTTGGCATCCGTTTTCTTTCAGGGTTTGATAAATGTTGTTCCAAGCCCTTCTAGTTTTTAGGGTCTGGATTGAAAAATCTGCTGATATCCGTATTGGTTTCCCCCTAATGTAATTTGGTTCTTTTCTCTCACAGCCTTTAAAATTCTGTCTTTATTTTGTATGTTAGGTATTTTCATTATAATATGCTTTTGTGTATTTGGAGTCCTATAAGCCTCTTGAATTTGATTTTCCATTTCATTCTTCAGATTTGGGAAATTTTCTGATAGTATTTCATTGAATAGATTGTTCATTCCTTTGGTTTGTTTTTCTAGGCCTTCCTCAATCCCAATAATTCTTAAATTTGGCCTTTTCATGATATCCCATAGTTCTTGTAGATTCTGTTCATGATTTCTTACCATCTTCTCTGTTTGTTCAGCTTTGTTTTCAAGGTTAAATATTTTGTCTTCAATGTCTGAGGTTCTGTCTTCTAGGTGTTCTATCCTACTGGATATGCTTTCTATGGAGTTCTTAATTTGGTTTATTGTTTCCTTCATTTCAAGGATTTCTGTTTGTTTTTTTTTCAACATCTCTAACTCTTTATTGAAATGATCTTTTGCTTCCTGTATTTGCTCTTTTAACTGTTGATTGGTGCGATCATTCAGTGCGTGCATTTGCTCTTTCATCTCATCTTTTGCTTCTCTGATCATTTTAATTATGTACATTCTGAACTCCTTTTCTGTCATTTCTTCTGCCATGCTGTCATTGAGTTTTATTGATGTAACATCTAGATTTGTTTGGGGCATTTTCTTTCCTTGTTTTCTCATATTGTTCAGGTATCAGTGTACCGCTCTGATATTACAGATTTCCTCTATTGACTTACAATGTCCCTGAAGATTTCTAGTATATCACCTCTTAGCCTTCAGTAGGCTGAAGTCTTGGAGGAAGTTGATAGTGCGCTGCTCCACAAGGAAGCTGCCTCTCTAGGGGTGGTGGCCTTCAGGTGGGGTGTATTCCCTGCTAGTGGGCAGAGGTGTCTCCACTTGTTGGCCAATGGTCATCCAAAGGGGAACTAGGCTGCGGGCTGAGGCAAGGCCTGTTTGGGCTTGTGTCCCTGGTTTTACCGTCCTTGTGGGAAAACCTCACTGGGCAGGAAAGTTCTCACCCGGTGGGGAGGTCTCGCTGGTCAGTTCCCCTCCTAGAGGTTCCCCTCAATCTACAGCTACCGCCTGGGCTGGCCTGCCTTCCTCTGCAACATTCCCAGGGGCCCTGACCTCCCTCCTATGCCTGGGAGCCTCACCCTTCGCAGACGAGTCTCCTTAGGCTCCCTCTCCTCAGAGAATCTGCCTGCAGTCCTGGAACCTTCGCTCTGCCCCTAAGCGTGTCTCTGTGCATCTCTTCCACCCAAGAAATCTCCTAGTTCCTGGTACCCTGCTCTGCACCTAATCACCTGGCTATGTGGCCCCTCCTCTGAGCAGCCACCTGGAGCTCCATACCATCCCTCCGAGACCCAGTGACCCGCTGCTCGCCTCTTCCTCCGGACAGCTGCCCGGTGTTCCGAAGCGGTCACTAGAAGACCAAGCAACTCACTGCGCACCTCCTCCTCCTGCCAACCGCCCGTAGCCCTGGGCAGTCACTCCGAGTCCAAGTGACCCACCCCGTTCCTCCTTCTCCTCCAGGCAGCCTCCCAGATATTCAGGAGCGGTTGCTCTGAGTCACTGTGAGTCCAAGCGACTCGCTGCATGTCTCCTCTGGGCAGCCCCCCAGAGCTTTGGTGCGGTTGCTGGAGACCAAACAACCCACCACACTCCTCCTCCAGGCAGCCCCCTGGTGTTCAGGAGCGGTCGCTTTGAGTCCAAACAACTCACCACTCACCTCCTCCTCTGAGCAGCCTCCTGGAGCTCTAATGCAGTCACTCAAGTCCAAGCGACCCACCACGCTCCTCCTCCTCCTCCAGGCCGGTCCCTGGTGTTCAGAAGCGGTCGCTCTGAGTCCAAACGGCTCGATGCGCAGCTCGTCCTCTGGAAACCGCCTGTAGCTCTGGCACAGTCACTCCAAGTCCAAGCGACCCGCCATGTTCCTCCTCCTCCTCTACAGGGCAGGCCCTGGCATTCAGGAGTGGTGGTTTTGAGTCCAAACAGCTCACCGCGCAGCTCCTCTGGCAACTGCCTGCAGCTCTGGTGCAGATGCTCCGAGTCCAAGCGGCTGCACTCCTCCTCCTCCTCCTCCTCCTCCTCCCCTTCCTCTGGGCAGGTCCCGGTGTTCAGGAGTGGTCGCTCTGAGTCCAAATAGCTCTCCTCACCGCTCCTCCTCTAGGCAGCCGCCTGGAGCCCCAGTGGTTGCTCCGAGTCCCAGCGCTGTGCTGAGCGGCCTCCTCTACCATGCTCCCAGTTGTCCGAGTTCACTGCTCCAGCAGGGGGAGGGGCGTCTCTCCAGGCAGCTCTACTTCACAAAGTTCCCTGCATTCCGGGACTACCGACCCATCCAGGACGCCTCCCCAACGGGAGAGACTCACCCGGTTGCTTTGAGTTGGTCCCAAGTCTCTCAATATCTCCTCTTTTGAATCCTGAATCCTGGAGCAACATGAAATGCAGCCACCCTCTAGTCCGCCATCTTGAAAACCGGTTCATTTCACCTTTGACAATTCTTGTACCGTCATACACATGAGCTTTTGTGGGACACCTCATTTCTAAACCACAATACCATAGAACCAATATTGTAAAATTTAGAGTTTTATTAATATTTTTAAGAAATAAAACATTACCTTAGTAATTTATAAAGCTGCGTTTATACAATAAGAAATAAAAGAGAGTATTTGCTTGCATTTATTCCATTTTCAGCTCCTGTTTCAGCTCCATTTTCAGCTCTTGTTCAGGTCCAAGTTTCTGACTTTTATCATCTTTCTTCTGACTGAAGAGTTTTTCTTAACATTCCTTATTTGGTAAGTCTGAGTAAATTTCCTTGGTTAGTATTTGACTGAGATATTCTCTTTATATTTTCCACTTTTGAAGGTTGCTTTTGCATGATGTAAATTTCTTTCAACAATTTAGAGATGATACTTTATTGTTTTATGGCTTACATAGTTGCTGATGAAGGTCTGCTGTAATTTTTATTCTCTTTCCTGTGTAAGGACATAATCACTACCATCCCCTGGCTGCCAGCAGGATTTACTCTTCTCTGTGGTTTTTCACAATTTGCACATGCTGTGTGTAGGTATAGGCTTTTGTTTTCTTGCTATTTGTCGTCTTTGGTATTCTTTCAATGTCTTGGATACACCTGCAGAGTACTGGCCTCAATCTTCTTCCCCATACAGATTAGGTCTTTCTTCTACAAGAAAGATAGGGCCAAAAGATGTATGTAAATCTTAATAGTAGCTGAGATTCTTATTGAGCTATCACAATCTCTCTGAAAAATCCTGAATCTCTCCAGGAAATCTTGTTAGATTTTCTGGAGGAGAAGTTGAGAAAGTGTGGGACCCCAAATATCAGTGACTCTCTAAAAATGCCCTGCTTTCATACTAGCCCACACTCAGCCTTCAGCAATTCATTAAGTTTATAGTATCATTCTCCTGCTGTCTTCTATGGCATCTTCCCCAAGAAAACAATTGTTTGGGATCTGTCTTAACCTGCCAGTACCTGACTCTTAATTTCAGGTCAATTGCTTGCTTTTACATTGGAACATACCCAGGGTTCTTGTTATTGGGTGGGTAATAACATCTGCCCAACTCTCTACATTTCCACATTAAAATAAAAAGTGCCCAAATGAATACTCTTATACATGCAGAGATCAAATAAATCACTAATAAAATTGTGAAACTTTTTTGGAAAAGAAAGATGCAAACGAGAAACAGTCTAATGTAATGTAACCTAGTTTATTCTAATCTAATCTAATCCAGTTCCTTTAAATGTGTATGCTGTGGATGAAGCATGTCAAACTGGAAATTTTGTGAATTGAGTCTTGTTACTGCAGTTAATCAATTGTATGTTCAATAATAAAACTAAGGAAAAGAGGAAAAAGAGGAAGTTATTCTTCATGAAGCAAAAGCTTAAGAAACAATGGTGAAGTATCATGAATCTAGTCATTGGGGTCAAGCTCAGCAGAAAACATCATGTTTTCTTTTATATTCAGCAGCTAGAGTAAAATAAGAGGAGAAAAGTGTGGGATGAGGTCTAAGAAAACAGAATGGAGATATCAGTGGAGCAGAGGAAGGGCATAGAAGGAGAGGCAAGAGGGACCAGAAAAGAGAGGAACTGATAAAGTTATGCTAGGTACCTATGAGTATACCATAGTGAATTCACCTTTATGTATAACTATAAAGCACCAATTAAAAATAATAAATTAGTGGAAGGGAACCAGTAAAGAAGAGGAAGAGAAACAGGGGGAGGGAGGAAGAGAGGGAAAGAGGAAGTACTAAGGACTGATACAGAGCAACTTATATTCTATGCATGAATGATTATGTCAGATGAAGTCCACTATTATATATAGTTATAATATACTAATAAAAACACTAAAAGATAAAGTTTTGCTGAAAATTCTTAGAAAACCAAAAACCAGAAAATGCCTGAGAACAGTAGGACATTTTGAAAAGATTCAAGAATCTTATCTACCAAGAAAAGAACTCTGAGAGCAAGTGGAGATTTTATATGGAATTTTCCACTTTCCTCCCTTTATAATTTCATAAGTTTGATTTATACAAGGCTTTAATCTTATCAGCAATGTTAGGTGTTGTAGTTGTGCAGAGTATTTAATTCTTATGGTACTTCCTGCTAGATATGCTAATGTCATTAAACATGGTGTGGCAGGGATTTGTCTATGTAAACCAGGGAATTATGACATTGTAGTCATAACTCCAATTGCCTGAAAGATTTTTAAGTAGAACTTTTTCAACTTTCAAGAGTTTTTATGTAGAGAGAGAAAAAGGTACCTAGGGGTAAAAAGAACCACATTTGGGTCAATTCTTCTATGTCTTGGTGATTTCTTCGATCTTTCTTTGGCTTTCGGAAGAGTCCTATTTCTTTTGACATTATTCCATATTCTGAGATATTGATCAATTTAATAATAAATCATAATGACTTGAAATCATGTGTGCTAATAAAAAGTGAATTTAAAAAATTATATGTAAATTAGAGTTTCAGTGATTAAGTGCACTAATCCTGCTGTTACAAAACTAAAATCTACAGAGGACCTTTACTTTCTTCTGTGCCTTGGTTATACTCTAGGGTGCCTATGTCATAGCATTTATAGTTCTGAAAAAGAAAAAGACTTTATAGAAAAAGTCTTATCAGTGTCAGATTTACTTAGAAATAAAGAGACGATGAGGTTTATGTTCCAACTATTTCATGCAACTCTATAATCATACTTAAGAAGTTTCTTTTCTGTTGCTATTATCAGGGCTTTTGGTATGCAGGTGGCCATTGTCAAGATCTCAGTGTAAGAAATACTAAGCAATAAATAAAAGTAGCTATATATTTCATGTGTATAATATATTTGTGGAAAATATTACCTTTGAGCTGTTGGCTATTCAAGGGTAGTTTATACGAGTGGAAATAAAACCTTTGATTTATTTTTAAAAAAATCTTGCTTCTCCTTTTTCTTCCTCATAATTAAGATAAATAATTACCTAATACGATATGTTCTAAAAAAGGAAAATAAAAAGGGGTGCATAGTTTCCTCTATCTACAATAAACTGGCATTATACATGTTTAGATACTGAGAATTGAGAAAGAATTTTTCTGCTCCAAATTCCAATAATTGAGACTATTGTTATCAAGTGAAAGAATTCTGATTTAAATTGGGAGATAATTGTTGATTTTTTCACTTCATATCTCAAACTGTGTTAGTGTCACCAATGTGACCATTTTCTTCCACCTTTTTCTAGAAGACAGAGTTCTGATGAGGGAGGATCTTTGGCTCCTTCTGTTTGCGATAGTGACCAATGCTCAAGAGTAGATGGTGGACTGTGATTCTGGAAAGTAAATCACTCCACTTGGAGAGCGTTACTGCTGTATTGAAGTTTAATTTAGTCTGGTGTGCTTTGGGCTGTGTGCTCTGACAAAATTTTCTCAGAGAGAAAGTGAAATTTGGTTTGTTTCCTAAAAGGTAGTCACCTTTTAGAGATCCAACTCTGCAATGGTTTAAGTAGGAACTATTAAGTTAGGTGAAAGGCTTACTCTCCCAGAATAGTGAACTATGGAATGGAGATGGACAGGTAAAATTAATAATGGAATAAATCAAAAACATACAATGGAGGAAAGATAGCCTGTTCAACAAATGGTGCTGGGAAAACTGGAAATCCATATGAAAATTAAACCTGTATCTCTCCCCTTGCACAAAACTCAACTCAAAGTGGATCAAGGACTTAGGAATTAGACCAGAGAACCTGCACCAAATAGAAGACAAAGTAGGCCCAAATCTTTATCATATTGACTTAGGATCAGACTTCCTTAACAAGACTCCCAAAGCATAAGAAATCAAAGGAAGAATCAATAAATGGTACGGATTCAAACTAAAAATTTTTTCTCAGTAAAGAATACAATCAATAATGTGAAAAGAGAGCCTACAGAGTGTGAGAAAATCTTTTCCACATGCACTTCAGATAGAGCACTAGTCTCCAAAATTTATAAAGAACTTACAAAACCTTACACCCCAAATCCAAAGAACCCAACCAATAAATGGGCCAAGGAACTGGACAGACACTTTACAGAAGAAGATGAACAGGTGATTAATAAATATATGAAAAAGTGTTCAACATCTCCAGTAATTAGAAAAATGCAAATTAAAACAACTCTAAGTTTCATCTTACTCAAATTAGAATGGCTATTATCAAGAATACAAACAACAATAGATGTTGGCATGGATGTGGGGGAAAAGGCACACTTTTACATAGGTGGTAGAGTTGCAAATTGGTGCAGCCACTCTGGAAAGCAGTGTGAAGAATCCTCAGAAAACTTGGAATGGACCCACCTTTTGACCCAGTTATCCCACTCCTTGGTTTATACTCAGAGGACTTAAAATTAGCATACTATAGTAACACAGCCACATCAATGTTTACAGCAGCTCAATTCACATTAGCTAGATTGTGGAAACAACCTAGATGCCTTTGGACAGATGAATGAATAAAGAAACTGTGGTATATATGCATAATGGAATATTATTCAGCCATAAAGAATAATACTATTATGGTATTTGCAGATAAATGGATGGAATTGGAGACTATATCATGCTGAGTGAAATAAGCCAATCCCAAAAACCAAAGGCTGAATGTTTTCCCTGATAAATGGATGAAGATATATAATGGGAGTGGAGTGTAGGGATGAGAGAAGAATGGAGGAACTTTAGATTATGTAAAGGGAAATGGGGGGGGGTATGAAAAATGGTGGACTGAGACAAACATCATTACCCTATGTACATGTATGATTACACAAATGGTATGAATCTACATTGTGCACAGCAATAGAAGGGAAAAGATATACCCCATTTGGGTACAATGAATCAAAATGCAGTCTGTAAAAATAAAAAATAATGGGATAAATCAACCTTGATAAAATATGAACAACTTAACTGGAAACATAGGGAGCATTTGGAAATTTTGATTGTATCCAAAGCTACTTAGAGCTTGTATGTATTTGATTATTTTCTCTTGTATTTGAAGAAGTTTTCTGAATGGAAGATTTGACAAATTGAAATGTACCTGTTGCACTCCTTTTTCAGTTATTAATTCATTTGTGTTGGTGTCTTCTTTACAGTTGAAAACCTCACTGGTTGACTTAGGATTTCTGAAAAACATGTAGCAGTTTGATGTATTTTCCAAAGAAAATTACAAAAAAAAAAAAAAAAGTAGTAATTTAACATTACACTAATTTGTGGCATTTATCATCTTAGTTTTTCCAAGCAAATGATACATCAATATTTCAAACTCAAATGCTTACAAGTTCACTAATTATAGATTCTTTGAAAATACCATCCACTAATTTCATATTTTTAGCATACTAAATGTTAACCAAAAAAACTATAAGATTGAATATTTTTCCTAAGTATTTGTCTCCTTATAACTGAGCTATTACTAAACCAAATTTGAAAATAATAGAGCATATGTTCATAAAGACAGATAACACTGTTTTACCTGTTAATGCTAATAATGGCATGCTTCACTAAGATTCCATGATAACTGGTTGTTTGGATAAATAATTTTGGCAAGTCCATTAATTAGAATTTAAGTTTGAGAGTTTGAATTTTCCTTTTTAAATACCATTCCTCAATGAGTTATACTCATTTACAGGTGATTAAATCTTATTTAAATCTCACCCTCAATATTTGATACTGTGTTATTTTAAGTACTCTGTAACCACCAGAATGTACAGTGTAAAAAAAAGCAGGAAATACACAATTGGAGAAGCCAAGAGCTAGCATGCTGGGCTGGAGAAGTGAAAGACTAATAGGACAGCAGGTAGATAGGGCTCTGTCATGCAGGACCTGTAATTGTGGATGTGACAGGTTCTTCCTCAGTGTATATGCAGTAGTTATCAGACCCTGAACTAAGATTTCCAAGGAGGACAAGGAAACACGTATTAATCATAGCAAACAATATGTGCTCGAACAGAGGAATTGAGAATGCAAGGGAAATTATACCCATAGGGGGACTAAAAAGTATGCCATGGATTGAAGAATCATTTAAATTGGGACTCAAAAGAAAAATAAGAGTTATTCTGGTGACTTGTCTGAAAGAAAGGCTGTAGAAAGAGCTGTCAGCAAAAAGAAATTCCAGTCATGAAATCATGCTATTGTTGAACTGAAAAATTTATTTTGACTTGAACACAGAGGTGTTTTTCTGGTGCTTTCTTACTCTAGGATGCCATGAATAATGGTTTTATAAATAAATACATGGGAATCATTTGTTCCCACTGCTTCTGTTAGAGTACTAAGCTATTTTCTTGCAAAAATTGCCTCACCTAAATATTTAATGTCAAGTTTATTTCATGGTATTTTGATGAACTTGTCATAAATGCTTAGATATGTAACCTACTGTCTGCCTAGTTTTGATATGTGAAATTTATATATAATTTTTCAAGTTGCAGCTTTTTTCCTCTGAATATAAGACTCATTTATGTCTTAGGAGCAAGCTTTGATCACTCTTGCTAGCCTTTCTGAAAGGATATCCTTTCTGAAAGACAGTTTTCAAGGACATTAGCAAGATGTGTTCTACCATTCTATGTGTCATATGCTGGACATTTTTATGGAGGATTTTTTCCATGAACACCTCAGAATTACATGAGATGGAAACAAATGTACATAAGCATGAAGAATATATACCTTCCACATACCACGATATGACGCCTGCTTCCCTAAGCAGTCACAAAATGAACCAACAAGACAACATAGAAAAGTATATCACTTAATTTTTTTTAGGATGAACTTCAATAAATGAGAAGTAGAAGATAGATAGGAGGAAGCCAGGCAAATAATGATCTCTCCTTCTCTCTTCCCATTTTCCCTTCCACTTCCTCCATTTGCCTTTATCTCTTCATAGTCTGACCTACTACAGACTTAGATTTGTGTTTGTCACTCATTATTGTAAACATAGAGCATCAAATAATGTTCAAAAGTGTTTTGTTATAAAAAGAGAAAGTCTTACACCTGTATATCTCTGACTTCCTTCCTGCCATGACCTCATCCACCATCAAGTGATGCAACCAAGGGGACCCTTACTAGGGGTTCACAGAAGCTGGCACAATGCTGTTGGAACTCCAGAGCAGTGAGCTAAATAAGCTTCTCTTTCTTTTTTTACTTATTACCTAGTCTCAGTTATTTTGTTATGGCAATGGAAAATGAATAATATGGACAATTTCATCATATTTGCAAACATAGAGTATACTTACACAAATCTAGGTGATAGAGATCACTCACTTATTATGGCCTCTTAATATAATCAAGAGATGAAATAAACAAGATATGTGAGGCTACTGCCACTGTGACACAGCATACTTTCCACAGCAGATGTCGTTTAATATCTAGAAGGAATATACTCTAAACCAGCAAGAAAATGTATAGTATAGTCATTATATAAACCAATAACCATTATCATTATCATTATCGAGTATTATGTATTATACATGCTGCACTTTTATACAACTGGCAGAGCAGTATGTCTGCTAATACTAGCATCACCATAAACATGTAAGTAACTCACTGTGCTATGACATTATGACTGCTGTGATGCCACTAGTTGATGGAAAATTTCAGCTTCATCATAATCTCATGAGGCCACTGTCAGGTATTTGCTCCATTGTTGGCTAAAGTGTTGTTATACAGTGAACAATATTTAGGTTCCAACATTTCTTACCAATTTTACTTCTACCAGCTTGCTTCAAACTCCTATCACCTATGAATGGCTTCTGGTCTTATTTCAATCAGATTTTTTGCCTCAATGACATGACAAGAGCAGTTTTAGAGGGGGAAAACTTTATTTGGCACTTAAGGTTTCAGAAGTCTCAGTACAAAGGTGGCCAGCTCCATTGCTGAGTTGCCAAAGTGAAACAGAAGTTCAGGGCAGAGGGATGTGGATGAACAAAACAGCTCAGGACATGGCACCAGGAAGCTGAAAGAGAATCCTCAGCTTACCAAGGGACAAAATATAGATTCCGAAGGCACACCAATGGCTTATCCCCTCCAGCCAAATCCTACCTGCCTATAGTTATAGTTAACCCCTTCGAATGGATTAATGCACTGATTGGGTTAATGCTCTCACAACCGGATCACTCTACCTTTAAACTTTCTTGCATTATCTCACACATAAAGCAAAACAGGTTTATTCATCGGTCCTTCCTTTTTTGCCCTTGTTCCTTATAGTTTCTATTCAACATGTCACTACCTTCCTATAACACCTCCATTGGATTTTGCCTTGTTAATAATAAGCACTAAGAGCCTCACATCATTTGCATTCTTCTGTTTCTGTTCCTGCTTCCGCATATTTCACTGTTCTTCATTTTTCCGTAATCACATTTATCTCCACTGTTACTCAAAAATAAAAGCCTATTCACACCTCAAAGTGCTGTATTTGGTATTTTCTAATTCTAGAGTTCTGTTTCTAGGTAAAATTCCTGCAATTCTCTTGCCTCATTCTTATTTTGCTCTAACACTCTTGACTTAGTGAATCTTTCTCTGTTTGGTTAATATTGTAGGCCCCACCATGAATCCCATCTTTCTCTGGCCTATGTTTTTTCCATAATGTGTATCCCAGTCTGACATTTTACCTATTTTATTTTATTGGGTTTTTGTTTTGTTTTGTTTGTATATCTCTCTTCCTCTACAGCACATAATTTCCTTAAGAAAAGGATTTTTGTCTGTTTTTCACTATTATCTCTTAGAGCCTTGGTCAATATTTTCCTCAAAGAAAATATTCAAAAGTGCTTGTTAAATGAATATTTTTTTAGAATGTGAAAAAATTGTAGAGAATCTGGTGTCTAGTTGGATGTTACAGAAAATTGAAGAAATCAAGATTTTTTGTACTGTATTTTATGTATGAGTGTAAAGATAAGGCATAAGGCTATTGTTAAGAATATAGAAGAAGAGAAGAGAACTTTGAGGAATATAATTTAAAATTACTTGGTAATTCTAGAAATACCAAATGAGACTGACTAAGAAGTTATAAATGAAAACGTGAAGCTTAGAAAGTAGAAATGAGATTTCTAACAAACTACAAGTGCCACTAGTTGTTGGGAGCCACAACTGAATGGGTCTTGGACTCTCCAGTTGCTATGGTGATTCCCTGTTCAATAGGAGATTGAACACAGATCTATTCAGTTCTTGACCTTGAGGTTCAGATGCCAGCTGCTTAAGGGTAGAACGTTATGGGCACAAACTGATAACCATAATTGGACTTCTTACGCTCGTGACCTTGGTTTTGCTTACTTTGGAGAAAATTTCTAACAATAAATCCTTTGATGTTTATACCTATATAATAAATGTGCTGAACTTGTTGTAGGTCACTGCTTCCCTACCAGGGTTATTAGTGAACCACCGGGACCTGGCTTTTTTTCTATTTGTGTGTCTGTTTATCTTTTCTCCATTCCTTCACCATCTGGTCTGGGAACCTGAATTAACAGCTGTGCAGTTCACAGCAATAAGTAATGTTATTAAAATTGCTAATTTTAAAAATGCTTGTGTAAATTTTTAAAGATTTTTTATGTTTGTAATACTCATGTCATTTTCCTATGACTGTTGATCATTTTTAATGTCCCAACACTTGATGTTTTGTTTTAAATTTAAATCAATTTAAAAGTACGATACACATATGGAGGGAAAAAAAAAAAAAACTCTCTAAAGAAATCTGTACTGAAAAGATTGAGTTCTACTAAACATACTTTATGTATAAGATTGATTCGATAGGAATTTTTATGAATTGGAAATAAATAAGGTATCTAAGTAGCAGCTTACACATGGTCTTAGCAAATACAGAAGGAGTTTTGTTGCTGTAATTTTGTCAGTCAAATCCTTTATTGACATCCTCCAAAATGTAGCCAATACAAAAAAATTTAAACATTAATTGTCAATAGCTTGCAAATTAAGTACACGATCCCAACACATGAGTGTCTGGTTGAGGAAATTATAAATGTTAAAACAGCACTTAATCCATTACACAAAATTACACAAAATAGTAAATATGTATTTTATAAGATAAAGAAGAGCAAATATGCTTAAGACATAATAAAATAATTTAACAGCATAAGCAAAATTGTAGAAATATACAGAATTAAAATGCAGTGGAGACCCAGGCTCACTATTACTTCCTTGGAGTCATATTAAAGTTTTCATTGAACTAAGAAAACATCTGTGAGAATTTCATGGTCGAATGGGGCTTAGAGAGAAAATGTGGTATTCCACGAGACCTTGAGATGTAGTAGGTGAGGCCTGGAAGGGTGGCCCGGACCTTTGTTGATGGAGAGTTGTGACAGCTCAGAAACTAGAGTATTCACTGGGTGGAAATCTCCATATAAATGTAAACTCATATTTTTCTTGCTTAACACTATATTAAAACTTATTACCATAAAGTTACATGTATACCCCTACCTTCAACACATACAAAAAAGTGCCATTGTACATAAAAGTGGCCCAATTTGTATCTGTTAATATTTAACCAGAAGTAAATCACAAATTTCCTGGAATTTCTGTCTAAAATGAATGTGTTGCTTAAACAACATTTTTAATATTTATTTTGCTAACAAAATAATTTATTACATTAGAGAACTAGCAGTCAATAGTTTTAAAAGAACAGAAGACATGGGGTTAGGTCAAATCCTATAAAAAACAATTTATCTAAAGTGAGATTAAATATGTGCTATATTCTTTAGGTCCCAGTTTTCCTCTCTGTATAGCAAAGACATTGGAGTAGGTTTATAAGGCCATTTACATATATGGATAACTTTAAATTTAGGAATATAATAATAGAGCTTAGGTTTTAAAAATGATTAGAACCATGAAAACAGTTTGGAGTTATATTTTATTTTGAAATTTTTAAAAATTAGTATTTCTTTAAGGATTAAAACTATCTTCAACAAAAATGTGGGCAAATTTGTTAAGTTAGCAAATCTGTTTGAGATCTGCTTATAGAAGGAGAAAAGCAGCATATCAAGTGAATTGGGGAAAATTAGTAAAATAAAACTAAATCAGTATAAGTGGAGGTAACTTGAAGAGATAACTATCCCATGGATTTATAACAAGTTATTTGGATATTGAAGTAGTTTTGGGTCTAAATTGTCCCCCAAAGACCATGTGTTGAAAGTGACCCTGTGTCACTACTGGGTGGCATTGGAACTTTTAGGAACTCTCTCCACCACAAAGCCCTTGGATTTTACTTATCTTAATTTGTCATTGTTTTTAAACTATACTGAGAAATCTGTTTCTGTAAATTCTATTCTTTATATAATTTAACTAGCTGTAAGTATACCAGGGAACTGAGCTTGATCTGGCCTCTCTCCAAAACCCTATTTTTCTCCTTTACACAAAATACCTTCTCTAGAAATGACATTAATAAAAATAACATTAAAATTTGGGAGGACTTTCATTTTATATCTATGCACGTCATGTTTGCTAAACTCAGTTTATGGCCTTTTTCATATGCTCCTAAATCTTTAAGTTTCTTTTGCAGTATATTTTGTTTAAAGGGAGACATGGCTTATTAATGGTGGCACCTTCCATATGAGTTGAACGGTCTATGTTCTTTGAAAGTGATGGTCTGCCAGGTGTTGGTGATAGCAGGAAGGTGGGCAGGGAGTCACCATCATCAAAACACTCAGGACAAGAAAACCACACTTTTTCTATTTCAAATAGTAGTCAGTGAGAAAACAGAGGTAGAATTCAATAGATGTGAAATTTGGGATCTTTCCTTTCTAATCTGAATTCATTATAACTACTAATCATTGATTGGTTAAAGATAATTTTGAAGAATTCTAAAGTATTCTAGTACTTTCTCTAAAAGACTGACATTATTTTTTTCTTTCAAGTGGTTTTGCTTTGATTTTCATTTTTTAATTTAAAATACAAAACACAGTTTGTCAAATGTTTTTGATATTATTTCCCACTATTCCTTCCTTGCCTATCAGTAACACAGGATACCCAAATAATACCAGAACTTCAGTTCTTTTGGGAAGTTTCAGGAAAACATTTAACATAAAACTAGATCCTTGAATTTTTTTCTGTTGTATTATTATTCTCTGATGAACCTGTCATTTTTATGTTCATTCAACCAACATTTATTAAAATCCTACTGTGTGTTTGACACAGAGCTAAGATCTGGAGGTAGTATACTGAGAAAATAGAATAAAATTTGACCTTTTACAGGGCCAGCACCCTAGTGGGGAGAGAGAAATAAGTAAGTAAGCAACAGACATGTATATAGATAATTGCTTAGCAGATTGATTAAGAACATAACCTCCGTGGAAAATTAAAGCAGAATAAAAGAACTTAAAGAGAACTAATGTTTGCCTATGATTTCAGTTTTTAAAAATGATGATGGGCAGGGTTCCTTGTGAAAGAATATGTCTCTGAATGAGATCATAGGCAAAGGAGATTCAAATATAAATGCTCTGAGACAGGAGTATGCCTGGCATGTTAAAGGAATACCAAGAACATAGTGTGGTTGGGCTAGTGAGAGAGGATGACTGAAAGGACATAAATGGAGCCAAACTACGTAGACTTCTAGGAATTGATATCAGGATTTTGGAATTTTTTAAGTGTGATGGGACAATTCTGAAGAATTTTTATGAGAGTAGTGGCATAACTTAATTTATAATTAAGTCACATTTCTCAGGCTCCACTGTTGTTCCTAGGCAGAAGAGGAACAAGTTTTTGTCTAAAAAACTAATAAATAAGTTAAAACTAATGCCGTGGTCTTGTTTGGAGATAGACTGGCTCTCACAAAGGTGATAGGGCATTAATTTTAAAATGTGGTCAAACTTGGACATACTTTGAAGGTAGAAGTCTTTCAACAGTGTTGGAAGCACAGAAATCAAGTTGATGGAGTTTGGAGCATGAACAATAGAGTTGTCATTCAATGAGATGAGGCAGTTTGGAAAGAGAAATGTTCTACAGGAAAAAGAAAATCCTTCTCCAACATATTCAATTTGGAATGTTGATTAAATAGATGTCTGAAGTTATCAGTGGAATATGTGACTCTGTGTTTCAGAGGAGAAGTCCGAAAAAAGAGTGGGGATAGATTTCTGTAGAAATAGGAACAAACATTTCTGTATTGATCAAAACTCATTGTAGGAAAAAGAATTTACAAAGTTGTTGAGAAGTCCTTGGATTTCTCAAAGAATATCTGCAAATTTCCAATGAGACAATGTTACTACTGATTGAAGATGGTCCCCCACCCTTCCCTAATAAGATAGAAATAAAATTCATATGTTGTGTTTAGAAACACCCAAATGGCCACAAAAGAATAAAAAGTAACCACTGAAAAATGACGACGGATCAGGAGAAGAGAAAAAGGAGCAAAGGTGTGCAGAGGAAGCAGTGAAAGGCATAGGAGAAAGAGCTGTGCTGTGTGTATAAGTTGAACCATTTGCTAGGTCTGAGTCCCAGCATCACTTGAGTTGGGTAAGGCCTTGAAAGGCCAGGGTTTTATGGGAGTAAAATAATTAATGGTTCCTGTTGTGTTGTTCTCTGGCTCATTTCTGGAAAATGCAAAGCCTAAGTCAACAGACAGCTTATTCCAGTGCACTAAATTAAGTCTACTTTTCCTTGTAGATCATATTTCAGCAAATAGTATCACTTGGGTGTATCATATCACCTGAGTATTTTATGCAGTATATTGATATTTATGAATTCAAAGACTTTAATGCAATATTAAAAATCAGTTCCCAGATTTAAGATTTAACAATGTAATAATAAGTTTCACTGAATTTCTTAAACAAAATGAACATGAATATTGGAATCTTCAGAAGCACAAAGAACAATGTTAAATTAATATTGAATATAAAATGTATCTTGGACAATCTTCTGTTGCCGAAGTCCAAACTTCTCAGAACATGTCAAGTGCTGTTTAGAATAAATATAAAATAAAATGGTTTATGAAAAGAGATTTGAAGTTAGTAAATTTTTTTTTTTTGAACCATTGTTTGAACTCATGGGTGCTTCACCACTGAGCTATGAGCTACATCCCTAGACTTTTTCTCTCTCTCTCTCTCTTTGTTTTGTTTTGTTTCATTTGAGAGAGGTTCTCACTAAGTTGTTTAGGGCCTTGTTAACTAGCTGAGACTGGCTCTGAACTTGAGATCCTTCTGCTTCAGCCTCCCAAATTGCTGGGATTACAGGCCTGTGACGCCATGCCCAGCAATAAATGCTATTTTAACAGAGTTGTCAGTATTTACTTTAGCCTTACATGGAAAAAACATCCAGTTGCTCATATTCATGGTTAGACTAGTCAGAAAAATTAGAGAGCAAATAAACTAAACAAATGAAATTACAGAATAAAGACAAAGATATCATCGTAGAAATTATAAAATGATACATCAGCTTCCTAGAATGAGTTCTTGGAAGAGAACCATGCAAAAGCTTGAGTCTGGTCCCACCTATCTTTCTTCCACATCATGCCTCATGTTGTGATCATTTCCTCCCACACGTACCCCCACAGTGCAATGCCATTGGCCAAGAGGTCCTCACCAAGTCCAGCCAATGCCAGCACCTCAAATCTTCAGAACTGTGAACTATTTTTCTTCATAAGTATCCTGCTTTCAGTGTTTCATTGTAGTAATGAAAAGTAGACAAAAAGACAAAATATAACAGTATCTAAATAATTTTATCTTTCTATTTAGAAGTGATCTGGTTTTAGACGAGAACACAGGTAATTTATTTAAAATCTAGCAATTCGAGTCAGAGATGCTGATCAAGATAGAACGTTTGTATTTTTCTTTGGAAACACAATGACTCGGCTAAAATGTAATCATATATGAGTCAGAGAAACCAGTTGATGACAAATTTTTCCAGTGACTTCCTTTAACCCATATGTCTCATCATCCTATGTAGATACCTACAAAAACTTACAGTGAGCAATTTTACAGTTGTTCTATGAAATTTTATAGGTTTTCATAGGCATCCTATTTAAAGAATGGTGGTTCATAATTGGTTTTAATTATTTAATTTATTTTATGTATTAATCATGGTTCTCCAGCGAATCAGAATCACCCATATGTACAAATTTACCAGGTTGACTCAAATGATTATAAAGGTTGAAAAGTTCTAGAATAGCTAACTGGAAATTAGAGAACCAGGCAAGCTGGTAACTGTTCAGTGTAAGTGAGCAGCTCAGGACAGAAACTACTGATGCAGGTGCAGTCTGAGGCAAAGGCCTGAAAGGCCCCTGCAGGGCTACTGGTTTACCTTTGTGTCCAAAGACTGAACAGTGCTCTCCAAGGTTGGATCATCTAGGTTAGCCTAGTATGGATTTGTTTTGTTTTCTGTTTTCCATTAGGAAACTACAAACTGATTAATAGACATCAAATTAATACTTGAGGCAAATATATCCACTTTTTTACCTAATGTCAATAAGCATATGCTAAAGGTTTAAGTGAACGACATGCAGTAAATTTTATACTGGAGATACAGTTTTTAATTAGTAATTATTTCATTGGTTGTGTAAGTACTGCATAAATATTTAAAGAAATTAATATGTGGTGTTAGAAAAGAGTCATTCTTGTCTCTGAGAGTTACTTAATGGTAAAAGTCATGATCCAGAAGTCCCTTCATGGATGCATTAAAGTCACATTCCAACAAAACATTCTTTTCAATGTCTTTACATGTTTTTCCCCCCATTTCCTTTGTTTTATAACTGTTTTCTTTCAGAGCATTATCTTAATAAAACATTTGAAAGAGAATCCTCACCATAGGCTTTGATTCTAGGAAATCGGACCTATGTCATTATGGTATTAGGAGACAAGAAATGTGATATGGTAGTATTTCCTATAAAATTGTTTTGAGAAATTAATAACAATCTGCATGGCCCAGAAATTTCTATCACCCAGTTGAGACTATTTTTCACCAGCTTGGTAAAAATTTTAAAGTTTTAAAATTTGCAATGAAAAATCTTGCTGAAGTCACCATGAAAACGTAATCACACTGTCTGTTACTCTCTTAAGATTTCATCCTTCTCCCGAGCTTCATGCCTACAAATTTTAGGACTCTCACCCTAAATCAGACATCACCAAAACCAGACAAAATCAACTAAATGGTGTTACCAAGAATCCTAGTAAGTCAGGCACTTAAATCAATGTTATTACCCAGAATATATAAAATGTGCATATTATAAAATAATAGGTTGAAGCAAAAAACACCAGAACTACACAAAACAAATACTCTAACCTAAAGATAAAAGTCACCTCATAGTAAACTTTGATCTACTGGAGATGTACGTATTTAGCTTAGAAGAAGTGGAAAATAAAAGGCTACCTGGACATTTTGTGTGACTGGTAGAGGGCCAGTCTCTGCATCTGAGTCAAAAGGACACTCGACATCTAAACTGGCCATCAATTGTGGCAGAAAACAAAATTGCCCTCAGATTTGCTTATAGGTAGAATTTGATGTATTTTAAACTTCTGTCAACCTCCTTTGGTGAAGCAATTCCAAAGATCAGTTGCAATTATACTTTTCATTTCATCATAATAAATCTCTTGGATGAATTGTGAACTGTTAGAGATCAAAAACTCATAAAATTAACTCTAGAAGTCATCACCAACATATTTTTTAAGTCTTATTTTATAAAATCAAGGATATTGTATTTTAAATATTGTCAATTGAAACTCATTTTCATCTAGCCATACTTATATTTCATGCAAATCTTGAAATGCATTACAAAAGGGTTGGAAAAAATCTTTTCATGTTTTAAGAAGTTATTTCAAGTGAAAAAATTGGATATGTTTATGTGTAAAACATGATTTTCAATAGATTTATACATTGTGGCATAGCAAAATCAAGCTAATTAGCATATGCATTACCTTTCCTATTTATCTCCCCTGCCCCCTTTGTGTGTGTGTGTGGTGGGAACACTTAACTCTATTCTCATAGCAGTTTTCAAGTATACCTACGTTGTTATTAATGATAGTCATCATGACAATGTTTTCCTTGAAGGTATACCTCCTAACTTTTTGAATCCATTGGTCAACATCTGCTCAATCCTCCTACCCTAGACCCTGGAAACCATGATTCCATTTCTCTAATTCAGTACAAGTCAAACACAGTGAGATCATTTGTCTTTCTGCACCTGGCTCTTTTAACTTAACGTAATGATCTCATCCATGTTCTCCTTTTTATTTTTTTTAAGACTGATTAGCATTCCATGGTGTATGTATATCACACTTTCTTTATTCATCTCTTGATTCCATAGCTTTTCTGTTGTGAATAATGCAGTAATGAACATAGGAATGCAGGTATCTCTTAATTTCCTTGTGATACATAACCCAAAGAGGGATTGCTGGATCAAATGGTAGTTTTATTTTAAATTTTTTGAGGAAACTTTATACTATTTTTCATAATGGTATGCAAATTTTTATTCTCACCAATAGTGTTCCAGGGTTCCCTGTTCACAACCTCACCAACAGTTATCTTTCATTTTTTTGACAGTAGTATTCTAAGAGGTGTGAGGTGATATCTCACTGTTGTGTTGACTTGTGTTCCCTAATAATGAGTAACATTTAGCATTTTTTCATAAACCTGTTAATCATTTTCATGTCTTCTTTTGAGTTATCTCTTTAGTTCCTTTGTTCATTCTTTAATGTTTGTTTTCTTACTATGAAATTGTCTGAATTCCTTATAGATTTTGCATATTAGCTCCTTATCATAGGCATGTTTTCTCCTTTTCTGTAGATTGTCTCTTCAGTGTGCTAACTTCTTTTCTTGGCTGTACAGAAGCTTTGTAGTTTAATGTAATCCTGTTTATTTACTTTTGCTTTTGTTGCTGTGTTTTTGTAGTCATTTCCAAAATAAAAAAAAATAATAATTGCTCAAATCAATATTATGGACTTTTTTCCCCTATATTTTCTTCTAGTAGTTTGTGTTTGTTTTTGTTTAGTTTGGTTTGGTTTGGTACTAGAGATTGAATTGAGTGGTGTTTAACCACTGAGCCACATCCCCAGCCCTTTTATTATTTTCTATTTTGAAACAGGGTCTTCAGGGTCTTGATAAGTTGCTTAGAGTCTTGCTAAGTTGCTGAGGCTGTCTTTGAACTTGCAATATTCCTGCCTCAGCCTCCTGAGCCACTCGGATTATGGGTATGTGCCACTGTGCTCAACTGTTCTAGTAGATTTATGGTTTCAAATTTTTAAGACTCTAATCCATTTTGAGTTTATTTTTGTGTATTATGTGAAGTAAGGGTCTAAATGCATATGGATATCCAGTTTACCAACAAATTTATGGAATATATTGTACTTTCCCTATTGTGTGTTCCTGTCACCTTTATTGAAAATAAATTAGCCATAAATGAGTGGATTTTTTTTTCTGCATTCTCCATTCTGTTGCATTGGTTTGTGTATGTGTTTTTAAACCAGTACAGTGCTGTTTTGATTCCACTGTTTTGTAGTATACTTTAAAGACAGGTAGTATGTAAAAACTCTTCCAGGTGTTTTTTTTTTTTTTTTTTGTCTGTTTTGGTTTGTTTTTCTTATTGTTTTTGCTCAAGATTGCTTTGGTTATTCAGGGTCTTTTGGTTCAAAATGAAATTTAGGATGCTTTTTGCTATTACTATGAAAAACATCATTGGAAGTTTGATAGCTATTATGATTGAATCTATACTATTAAAAAAGGGATGCCTTACAAATATATCATGCCAAAATTGGAAGAGACTACAGTGTTACCCAGCATGTGGTAAACAAACAAGTCAAGGACAACATTCTTGGGAAGAGAACTAATGTGCATATTGATCATATCAAGTACTCTTAGGAACCTAGATAGTTTCCTGAAACAGGTCAGAAAAAGAAGAAAGCCAAAAGGAAAGTTTCCCTGAGTTCAACTGAGGCACCGGTCTCCTCTGCTCAAGCACACTTTGAGAACCAACAGAAAGAAGCCAGAAGCTGGAACCGTTTTGCTATGAATTGATGGCATGATAAGTATCACAAAACAACCTCTGAACTGCTTTTATTTTTAAAAAGGAGTTAATACACAACTTATGTTCAACACTGCAGTTAAACAAGCAGGTCTTATCTATTGTCTTTGCTACTATTACTAGTCTCGTCGACACTGTAGGCAAAGCACTGAGTATATCCTGAGCACAAAGCCATAAAAAATGGAGAGATTCTGTTGCCCTAGCAGATTTTCATCACCTCCTTCTTTTAAAATATGAATTTGGAGAGATTTACATATGGGTATATTTTCCTAATTGGAAATTGGGTATAATATATGTGTTAGGTATGTGTAATATAATTGGTATGTTTTCCTAATTTTATGGCACATAAGCCATAAAAAACACTTCTTTAGAGATTTGGAATTAATATCTCTGAAAAAAATCAAATGAAAACAAGGGTAAATATACATTAACGAGATTGGATTTGTTACTGAACGATGTGTACAGATGTTGAGAAACAATTGTCAGTGTAGCCACAGAGAACTTCATGGAGTAAGAAAGATCTGTGCTTAACTTTGATGGAACAAGGTTTGCAGAATAAATCACCATTAAACATCAACAGAGAGGGATGGAAGGAAACTTTTGGTTAAGAGGGCTCACTTAACCAATGAGATGCTTAGGACAATGCTAAAGACTATTTAGAGGTTGTTAGTTGAGTGGATGAGGTTCACCTCACTGAATTTTAGATCTAATCTAAAGCATGTTAACTTCTTTCTGACCTCAATAGGTCAAAACTCCATATTTCTAAGTAGGAGATTTTACAATGAAAATGCCTCGAAGAGAAGTGCAGTGAGACGGAAACCTGTGACATCTATTGCAGTGTGTTGAAAATAGAAAGAAATGATCAAGAAAAATAAGATATGAGAATTTGTTCCAGATTGCCTGGAGTATGTGGTTTCCATGCAGATTGATTGAACACCAGAATATGCAGGCCCTAGATGTGCCAATGACCCACTAAAGCAAAATGGCTTGCTTAACTCCACCCCATCCTGTTCTCAGAGAATAAGGGACTCTCTCCACCTTTGAGCTGTACCGCTATAAATAAAGAGAATGTGGGCTCCTCCATTTTGTTAGAGCCAGACCCTTTAGCTTGGCTCAACCTGTCTCTTCCCCCATTCCAAAGATAATTGTTTCCTGTGTTTTTTTCTGTTAAATAAATTTGTTAGTGATTAAAAGAAAAGAAAAATGGAGTAAAATGATCAATGCTTGAGGCAAAAGCTTGTTTGCTTCTCTGGATATTTTCCAAGGAAATTTTTTAGAAAGGTGGAAAAGTAAGATGTAGTAACAGTACATAGTGAATACCTTTGACCTTTCAGCTTGTGCACTTGATATGTACGACGGATCTTTGCTCTTTTCTTGAAGGATGGGAAGACTAAAATTAAATTGAGGTCTTTAAATGAAAACAAATATAAAACAGGGCAACAGTTTAGCATTTGATTATTTATTTGTTGATTTCTACCAAAGATGGCAATAATTTTTGTTCCAAAATAAAATCATTTTCCCATTTATATAGTTAACTGTATCCCCTAGGGTTCTCTTGTACTCAAACAGGAAAGAGTTCAGTCTTGTTTTATGTTCATACTTTCTTCTTTTCTTATCTCCCTAAGAAACACAGGACATGAGTTATTCTAGGTCGAAGGTGGCTGGTTTTCCTTTCCTGATTAGACAGTTAATGGTTAGATGAGTCAGATATTTGACACATCTAGTTGAAAGGAAATATCATGTTCTTTCACATTCCTGGATTCACGGTTTGCACAATTTAGCAGATATTTCCTTGATAAGTAAGACAAATTGGTTCTTTTATTAAAGACGTTTTAGAAGTTACATTATGGAAGAGATGTCTTCACTACTGTCTTTTACATACATTTTATTGTTTTATTTTCTGCCTTTAATTTTTCTTCTCTACCTTTTTTCAATATCTAACTTACATTAATAGATTTTCATGTTTCATGATAGAAATTTAAGATGCATATGTATATTTAAATTTATAATCTATTCAAGACATGATTATTCCAATTTTCAAAGCTATACTGAATGCCATCTTCATTAGTAAACCCTGCTGATCCCCAAAGGTCTCAATTTAGCCTACAAATTTTTTGGTTGTTATTTTGGAGCCAATTTGAATATTTATCTTGTATGAGTTTATATTAGGAAAAATAAGCTCATCTTTGAGTGTTTTCCTTCTACCTACAATGAGCACTGGATCCTTCCTCATATTTTTAGCCATTAATCTGTTTTAATTAGTTTTTCCTTCTTAACAAATTTATTTATTTATTCATGTTTTAAATTTCTTGTCTACTGCTAGTATCTCTGCTCCTCCCCCCCACTGCCAAGTGCTTTAGTGGAGCATGTGTGCTTTAATGGAATTGGGGAAAGAATTTTAGATATACCTCAAGATCATGATTCACAAAAGAAAAGAAAATAATAAGTTGGGGTTCATCAAAATTTAAACCTTTATCCTTTAAAATAAACCAGAAAGACGTTGGAATGAACCAGACATGACTTTCCTATGTTCATATATGAATACACCATCACATGGTTGTACATAAACTCTACATTATGTAAACTACAAGAATTGGATCCTAATTAGAATAAATTATACTCCATGTATGAATAATATGTCAAAATATACTCTACTGTCATGTGTATCTAAAAAGAACAAATAAAAAAATGAAAACAAAATCAACCATTAAAAAGAGAAAACCTATAGTGTGGAAAATAATATTTGTAGATAGTATATCTATAAAGGACTCATTTTCAGAACATACAACAATTCTTAAAACTTAATAAGAAGACAAACCCCAACAAAATGGGTAAAAAATTTGTGTATACATGTAGTAAAGATACATGAATGGCTCATAGGCACATAGCAAGATTCTCAGCATTGCTAGTCATGGGGGGAATGAAGATTTATTCCATAAAGAAATACCACTGTATCTACTAGAAAAACTGCAATAACAAGATAAAGAAAATACTTACTTTTGGTGAAGATGTGAAGAAACAAACCATGTAGACACATTGTGGGAATACAGTACCTTGCAGACATTGTGGAAAATAGTGTTACAGTTTTTGTAAAAATTGGAACATAAAGTTACCATAAAATTATGAGAAATTAAAAATCATGTCCACACAGAGACATTTACTTGATGATCATAGGGCATTATGCATAAAAGTCAAAACCTTAGGCATCCCATTGTTTTCCACCTGGGGAGTGATTAACCAAAAATGTGGTACTTCTATTCAGTAGGAACCTATGTAGATCAGCAAAGAAAATGATTAAAGCAATAGGTATTTTTTAAATTAAAATCTTGTGTAGAACCATAGAAACGAAAAGTTGTACCCTATTTGTGTATGCTGAATCAAAATTTGTCAGCAACAGGTATTTTTTTAGACCTTTTTCATTCAATATAACCAAATTGATATTTTTAGAATAATATATCTACAAATGCAGAAAATTCTGTGCATAAGCTACATGCTGTTTTAGTTAGCTTTTTCACTGCTGTGACAAAGGACCCAACCGGAACAAGTTTATTTGAGGAAAAGTTTATTTGAGGACTCATGGTTTCAGAGGTCTTCCTCCATAGAGGGCCGGTTCCATTCTCCAGGGCTGGAAGTAAGGCAGAACACCGTGGCGGAAGAGTGTGGCACAGGGAAGCAACTCATGTGGTGCTCAGAAAGCAGAGAGAAAGTGGCTCCACTCTCCAGATACAAAATATATACCCCATAGACACACTCCCAATCAACCATTTCTTCCATCCACACTCCACCTGCCTCAGTTACCACTCAGTTTATCCCAACAGTGATTGACTCTCACAACCTCATCATTTCCCCTCTGAGCCTTCTTGCATTGTCTCACACGTGAGCTTTTCCAGGGGCACCACATCTAAACCATACTGCATGCCCAGAGAGAGACCAAATAAAGGGCCCCTCCCCAAAAAAATAAATTTTCAATACTTTTTAAAAAACTGGAATTAATTGAGCATAAAATAAATCTGAAATAAGTCATAAAAAGACATTACAAGACTCCAGTATTTGTAGATAAAACAATTTCTGAATAATCCATTGGAAAGATACAATTACAATGAAAGTTAAAATTAGTGACTATTTCAAATAAAAGGTTAAAGAAAAACATAAACAGGAAAAACATTTATTTTTCAAAGGGCTAGAATTGTAAATCCTTTGGTTGGTCAATTAATAAACAACTAAATAAATGCAAGTTATCAATATCAAAAATAGAAGAGGGACTTTCATTGTAGATCCTATTGATATTTAAAGATTATTAAAAAACTTTGTAAACATTTTTATGACAGCTTTATGATAACATTATAACTTAGATCTGACTAATAAAGTTATTTTTAAAACACCTTAAAAATGACACAAGTTGAAATAGGAAGTATTTCTTTATTGTCAAATAACCTTTCCATAAAGAAAACTCAGACGAAGATTATTTCACTGGCAAATGTTATAACTCTTCCCTTCTGCGCTCCTCCTTGAATAAATTTCATCTACATTAACTAGTCCTGGAAATAGAGATTAAATTTATAAGGAATTTTTTAAGTGGTAGAAAATTTTGTTTAAGCCAGCACAGTGACCTGCCTCTAATCACAGCAGCTTGGGAAGCTGATGCAGGGGGATTGTCAGTACAAAGCCAGTCTCATTCACCTAGTGAGGTCCCAAGCAACTTAGTGAGATCCTGTCTAAAAATAAAAAGAAATAAAAATAAAGGACTGGAGATGTGGTTCAGTGTTTGAGGACCCCTGGATTAAATCCCTGATATTAAAAAAAATCCTTAAAGCGTTTTAACAAAAATTAATGAATTAATGCTTTGAAAGAGGTCATCAGTAGACTCTTAGCAAAGAATAAATGAACATAGATCTATGGAAACTTTCCATGTGAAGCAAAAAGAGAAAGATGTTACAGACTAAACATAAAAGAGTATACAGGAGCTGTGGGAAATATATTTATAGAGAAACGTGTGTAAGGGAAGCACTAGAGGAAGAAAACAAGAGAATGGTCAGCCATCAACTAAAACTAATAATAGTAAAAAAAAACTAATAATAGTAAAGAATCCATACATCAAAAGTCTCAAAAGTATCATGTATGGTAACACACACATACACACACACTAAATAAGAACATTATATTCAAATTTTTTAAAAATATACAAAATGTGGAAGGAAGCTGCTGAGAGATACCTAACTTATAGGATAAGAATTACAGCAAATATCTGCTGAAATAAGGCAAATGAGAAGATGGTAGAGTCAAACCCTTAAAGTGCTGAAAGAGAAAAAGTATCTTACTAACCTAGAATTCCTTGTCCACTATTATTCTTAATAAATGAAAGGCAAACAATGTGTTTCATAAATTTTTCCAGTTTTTTGAAAGTTTGAGCTATTGGTCTTATTTTCCCCTTACCCATAGTTTGAAATATTCACTAGTTTTCGTTGTAATTATTTCTTTAATCAATGATTATACATTCTTGATAACTGCCATTCTAATTGGGGTGAGATGAAATCTTAGGGTAGTTTTGATTTGCATTTCTCTTATTACTAGAGATGTTGAACATTTTTTCATATATCTGAATACAAGCAACAATAGGTGTTGGCAAGGATGTGGGGAAAAAGGTACACTCATACATTGCTGGTGGGGTTGCAAATTAGTGCAGCCACTCTGGAAAGCAGTGTGCAGATTCCTTAGAAAATATGGAATGGAACCACCATTTGACCCAGCTATCTCACTCCTTGGCCTATACCCAAAGGACTTAAAATCAGCATACTACAGTGATGCAGCCACATCAATGTTCATAGCTGCTCAATTCACAATGGGTAGATTGTGCAACCAACCTAGATGCCCTTCAATTAATGAATGGATAAAGAAACTGCAGTATATATACACAATAGAATATTACTCAGCAATAAAGAAAAATAAAATTAAGGCATTTGCAGGCAATTGGATGAAGTTGGAGAATATCATGCTAAGTGATGTAAGTCAATCTCAAAAAACCAAAGGACGAATGATCTCTCTGATAAGCAGATGATGATACATAATGGGAGGTGGGAAGGAGGCAAGAATGGAGGAAGGATAGATTGTATAGAGGAAAAAAGAGGGGTGGGAGGGGAAGGGGGAAGGAAAAATAACAGAATGATACAAACATCATTACCCTATGTACATGTATGATTACACAAATGGTGCAACTCTACTTAGTGTACAACCAGAGAAACAAGTTGTACCTCATTTGTTTACAATGAATCAAAATAAATAAATTCTTTTTTTAAAAACAGATGATACAGATGTTGTTTAATCTACAACTGAGGATAATGTTCGGCAACAGACTTCCCATGAAACAAGTATTAAAAGAAATTCTTCAAAGCAAAGGAAAATGAGTATAAGTCAGATCTTAAATCTTCATATACAATGAAAATATCAAAGAATAAATAATTGAAATAAAATAAAACATTTTATATTACACTTATACCACATGTAAAAGTTTTATTTGTAGGTAAACTAAAATTGTTTTAAAAATATGCATTGAAAAACACAGTTTTACCACAAGAATTGTGAAAGAAAAAGAATACTTGATATACCAAATAGAACAGAATGATATAAAATGCTCAAGTAAAACCAGACAAGGTAGGAAAGAAGTATGAGAAAAGTAACAGAACAGCAAATATAATAAAGAGAAAGCATAAATGAATAAATACAGTAGATTGCAATCCGATTGTGTCAGTAATCACTTAGAATATGAATGCTGTAATGAGACCATTAAAAAGACATTACCAATCTGCATCAAAATACAAGACCATACATGTCCTGTCTACAAAAGTACAGCTTAAATATAAAGATTCTGGTAGTCTAAAGTTAAAGCAATGAAGAATAATACCATGCTAACACTCATCAAAAGAAATCTAGAGTAAATATATTCTAGATGAAGTAGAATTCTGAGGAAATAAGATTATCATGGATAAAGAAGGAAAGCACATGATGATAAAGATGTCAGTTCTCCAAGAATAAAATCCTAACTTGTAAGCAACCTAACCATAAAGTATCAAATTATTTGTACTAACACTTCATAACCAAAAGGAAAAAAAGGCAAATCCATTATGGAAAATTCAACACTCTTACCACCACCACACATCAGTAACTGATAGGTCAAGAAGACAGAAAATCAAAAAGAATACAGTTACCTGAAAAGGAATAAAAATCAATTAAACTTAATTGACATTTACAGAACAGCCCATCCAAAAATTAGCAGGACACATACTTCTCAATATCACAGGAATACTCACCAATGTAGACCACGCTCTGACCTATAAAATACATCTTGACAAACAAACAAGAATAGAAATCATACAGAATATTTTTCTCTGGCTAAAATTAAATTAATATGTAAATGAATACAAAGATCACTATAAATCCCCAATTATTTGGAAATTAAGCAACACACTTCCAAATAACATGTGAGTCAAAGAAGGAAAGCCAAGAATACTTTAAAAATATATTGAATTAAATGAAAATTTTTAACTCTCTGTTGCAACAAAATACCTGAGAAGAACAACTTAAAAGGAGGAATGATTTATTTTGGCTCACAGAGGTTTCAGTCATGGTCACTTCGATCCCTTTTTTATGGTCCTGTGATGACGCAAAGCATCGTGGTGGAATAAGACTACAAAGCAAGGCTGTTCACCTCATGGTGACAAGGGAGCAAAAGAGAGAGAGGGAGAGGCCAGGGTTCTAACATCCTCTTCAAGGGTACACCCCTCAATGGCCTACTTCTGCTAAGTCCAACTTTCTGAAGTTTCTACCATCTCAAAATACTGCCACCAGGTGGGGACCAAGCCTTCAACATAAAGATCTTCAAATGACATTTAATGTCTAAACTATAACATGAATATAACATAAAAATGGGGGGCAGGCAGCAAAAGCAATAAATAGAGGAAATGTTTTTATCATTACATGAACATATTCAGAAAAAAAAAAATAACACAATGGCAGAATAGAAGGTCACCAATTCCTATTCCCCTACAACAACAAGAATTCTATACCCATCCACAGATAGTTCTCTCTTCATGAGCCTCGAGATTCAGGTTGTGACAACTGCGTGGAGCCCAAGATCTGGGAGGGCCATTCTGAGAGTGCAGACCAATGCCCTTGTGGTAGACCTGCTGATTGTGCTCTCAGGTTCAAACCTGGAAATAACCCCACTCCCCAGAAGGCTTGGCTATAGTGCCATTTCACCAGGCCTGGTAACCAAAACCATCTGTCAAGGAATCATGCACACTAATGCCTTGAAAGAAAGGGTTGCCTGCTGCCACCATCAATCTTGTTAGTGGACCTAAAGTTATGCTGTTAACTCAGCTCTAGCCACACCCCATCCAGCTTATTACTGCTGACCCAAGCACCCAGAGGGGGACTTGCCCCTAGCTTACAGCTCTGGAATTACCTGTTCAACTGAGGCTCTGTGATGGGTTTGGCAGCCTTTGTCCCACAGCAGATCTTGAGAGGCCCTGGCCTCAACTTTGACACGTTACCCTTGTTGGAGAACTATCCTTCTTTTGATACAGCTGGGAAAACATGGCCACCCAGGCCATCAAGACATGCTCACCAGCCTCCATCCACAGCAGCTGCTGAGGGAGCCTCATCCCAGCTCCTGCTGCTTTTGCTACAGGTAGGGAATTGTTCTGCCTTTTCAGGAATTGCTGGGAAATACACAGATGTCTCGACCACAGTGGCAGGTTCACTGAGCTCCTTCACACAGACTAAGAGAATGCCCAATCTTGGCTTCAGTGCTTTTCACTTGCAGGTGAAAAACGTTCTCCCCTATGTAAGGAACTGCTAGCCCTCTGGGACAGGGGGACAGGCTTCTGGACTTCAGTCTCGAGACTCATTTCCCATACAACCTGTGCATACTCCTTGGATTTTCCCATACCCCTTTCATCTGGGGCACGGTGCCAGCCTCAGAACCCCAGAAGATTTGTGACTAACCCAGACCTAGGGTGCCCTCCAGTGCTGAAATAGCTTTACCAGTCATGGGCTCTGCTTGGGATTCCAAACGGGCCCACTGAATAAAGGATAGACAAAGCAAAGGCAGAGTGTGAAGAAGGGCTGTAGTGCTATTCTTTTAATGGTGTTTTCTGAATTATAGACACTATTATTTTAATATCTTTTTTATTAAGTATTTTTTCTAGTTTATGAGATTTTGTTTTTGTTTAAATAAACTGTCTATGCCGTGATCATAAACACATCTTTCTGTGTTTTCCTTTAACAGTTTTATTGATTTTCCTTTGACATTTCAGTTTTGTATCAATTAGAGTACAACATGGGGTAGATAAAAAGATACATTTTCACATGGATATCAATTGACCCAACAGAAATGATTGAAAAATTCACTCAACCTCCCTACTCTATTTACTGATTAGTTCCTATGTTTCCATAGCTTGGTAATTTCTCTAACTTTATAATAGGTCTGAATATGATAATGCTTTTCTTTTTGTTCTTGGAAATATCATGTTTTTGTCTTTTTAATTTTTTTTTTTATTTTTACAGGCTGTATTTTGATTCCTTGTACACAAATGGGATACATCTTTTTGTTTCTGAGGTTGTGCACAATGCAGATTCATACCAATCTTGTAATCATACATGTTCATAGGGTAATGATGTCTGTCTCGTTCCACCATCTTTCACACCCCCGCCCCCTCCTCCCTCCCATTTCCCTCTACGTAATCTAAAGTTCCTCCATTCTTCTTTCACCCCCCACCCCACCACCCCCATTATGTAATCATCCACTTATCAGAGAAAACATTTGACCTTTTGTCTTTTTCTTCAAAATATCATGGAGATGTGAACACCAGAGGGCCTATGTGAGGAACTCAATGGACCCTCAGCACAATTCAGTGAATGTAAGTTTTTAAAAATTTAATCTCTCTGGAAACTGACCTAAGGGCATATAACAAATGGAGGAACATTTATCCAAGCAAATCTTCTAAATATTCTTAAGAACAGAAAAAAGATCTGTGCCATTTGACCTATAACTTACTCCTATCTTCCCTAGGCTTTGTGACACTTTCTGTATTCTGGACAGATGTGGTAAAGAAAAAAGACTCATTCAACCCTAAGCTTCCACCCTAGTGCTAAGGTTTTACCCAAGAAGGGGGAAACCTAATTCTTCCTCCAGTTTCCTGTTGTGGAAACTCTACTTTGTATGGGTATGTACCACCTCAGTTACCCAGCTTCCATTCATAGGGTAAAGGTTCTCCCCAGCAAAATAGGCCTAGAATACTCAAATTTTCCTTGCCCTAGATTGTTTGTAGAGGGAAAGTTCTATACCAGAAAGACCAAATCAGGTGAACCAAGGTCTACCATCCCTCCTTCCATACAGAGTAAAGATGTCAGTCCATTAGAATGGTCCACTATCTCCACCGATAGCTCCTATATAGTGGTACGGTTATTCTGTACATGGGGACAGTCAGGTCATAAGGACATCTCTAACTGAGACACATTTATTTAGTAGGCAAAAAGTAGAAGTTCATGAATAGGGACATTGTTAAATAATAGAATGAAAATTTGGTGCAAGCAATTAGCAATTAGTAGTAACTTCATGACATTTATAGGAACAGAAAGAACGGCATACCAGCCAGAAGTTTAGAGAGAGCAAGGAAGGAAAGTGAGCCAACAGAATTCCTGGGATAATACTCATCACTGGCTGTCAGAAGGCTGTGTACATGTGCTAAGTACACCCATTCATTATCAATCACAGCATGGCATGTAACAAATTTGAAGCATTCCTCAGGAAGCAATCAAATGCTTCGGCTCAAGGGGATTAGGCAGAAACTCAGATCAAGTTTGGCTATAAAAAAAAAAAAAAACACTCATATCAATAAAGAGACAGAAACTATATAAAAGAGCCAAATGGAAATTTCTTAATTGAAAAGTATAATTAGCAAAATGAAAAATATTATAAAAGAATTCAGCAGATTTGAGCAGGCAGAAGAAAGAATAATAAACTGGAACATAGATTATTAAGGAGGATGCAATCTGAAGAAAATAAGGAAAACAGAAAAAGAAAAACTAAAAGTCCCCGAGAAATAGGTCACCCACTATGAAATAATGAATTGAAATATTTCCTCCCTTTTTTAAAAATGGTCCAAAAATAGATCTTCAAAAATAGCTTCTATTCTGTTTTCTCCTTCTGATTTCACTGAGATTCTAAATATTAGTGATTAAGTAGATTTTGCATAATCCATAAGCCACTTACCTTGTCATCTTTATGCTTTTTTACTATATACTCCAGGGGGGAGATTTTTTTCTGTCGATGTGTCTTCTAGTTACGTAATTCTATAATCTGATTTGTCCAACCTATTGTTCCAACCATCTGATTTCTTGAAATATATTGTAATTTTTAGTTCCAATATATTCATTTGGGAAATGCAGATTAACTGAGAATACTTGATTTTTTTCCTAATGGTTTGTACTTTCAACTCCTGTTTAAAAATGTATTAATTAGCATCATTCCTCAATACATTCTTGCACTGTTTGGGTCATCTTGACACTACTTGTCATTTTCCCTTCTATTTATTTCCTCCTCCTTATTTTTTATTCTCTAATCATAGGTCATAGTTTCTTTCACTCTCAATCTAAATGAAACATGTTTTACACTATGCATGCAATTATATAAAATAACCATAGACACTCCAGGTGGCTCCACAAGAGATTTTCCCCTATATCCTCTGTTAGAAATAATATAGTCTAAGAAGACTGTTATGTAAATTAGTCATGGATTGAGCTAGGTCAGAAGTGAATTTTAAATAACTTTTGCATTAATTTTCTTTTTCTTACATTGCTTGGATGTGGGCCTATTAGAGTCTACATAAATCTTTTCTCTCAACTCAGAAAAATTGTGGAGATCAGTTTTGGTTCCAAATATTCGTAGCCCAACTCTCCAGTCTCTTGCCCCACACAAATTCAAAATCAGATTAGCATCTTAGTGGAGAGAGTAAGTGTCCACTATGTCCTGTGTTTGAAATATAGCATGGCTTTAGAATACTAAGCCTTTTCAAAATTTTAGACTGGCTCAATATCATCCCACAAAGTCCTTTGATTCAGCAAATGTGTCTTAAAGGAAAATAATTATGAATTGAAGATCCTCAAATTCGATTTATGAACTGAATCTTGTGTGGTAATTAATTGGTAGTTTCTCTGTCTCTCAGCAGAGGTCCTCTCCTCTGACTGGGTCCAAACTAATCTTCAATTCACATACAGCTTCAGCAAATGCTCTAGAAGAAAAAACTGCTGTCAATATTCAACTAATTTGAAAATTGTTTTTCATGCCTGAAAATTTGGGTTTGTTTACCATGTTACCACAGCCCCCTGATGCCTTGAAAATATGATTTTTAAAGTTCCATGGGATTTTCTAGGTTTTTTTTCTTTCCAGAGGAAAAAATTGCCTTTAAAGACCTTTTATATCCTAAATAGAATTGTAGTATCTTCTGTATCCTGTCTTACAACCAAAGCTATGGTGTTGAGTGGTGTTATCATCCTCTTTTTACATGACTGATTTACATAACTGTAAATCATTTCCCCATATGGCAAAGGGCAGCAGTGAGGAAAATTCAAAACCTTCTGATGTCTGGCTCCCTCCTGTTTTCCATTGTACCATAAAACATACTGTATCACTCAAAGTTCAGTCACAAAATATGAATATCCACCACAGAGGTTACCACAAGAATATAACAGGATGTCACTATCACCACTAGGACTAGAGATCTAAGAGAAAAGGTTGGGATTATTCAAATCCAGATCTTTGGAATAGGTCCCATGGCTCCAAAACTCCAACCTCTGAGAAGAGTGCACAGCCAACTTGGTGCTGAAACCTAGGACCCAGAACTCTGATTGTGAGGTGCTTGCTAGCTCTGCAGGATTTTTACTTTTGACAATACTATTGGTTTTGAGAGTTACAGTGATCCTCACTTATAGGTAAGCAATACCTTCCAAACTCTCCGACCATGCCTGTGACCATGGATAGTACTAAACTCTATGCACACTACGTTTTTTCCTAATATAAACACTTACGATAATAATTAATAAATCAATTCTGCAATAAGACAAAGTTGTCTCCATACTTTAATCCCTAACTTAAAAATATATTTTTGTAACAAACAGCTGAACCTCAGTCAATCATAGCAGTCAAGCTACAGCCAATCACAGACAGCCAACTATTTAGACCCTGACCATAACCTGTGCATACACAGCAAATACTCACAACCAATCAAACAAATCCCATGAATCACCTCTATTTTTATCTATAAATACTGCTTGTCCATGTTGCTGATTGGAGCTCTCACTCTCTTCTGTTTCTGAATGATGCCTGATTCATAAATCATTTTTTGCTCTAATAAATTCTGCTAAATTTAATTTATCTAAAGTTTTTTCTTCTAATAAGAGTAATAATGTGCAGATTGAGAACTACACCTGCTGCCAAGGTTAAAGCTGTTACTGAGGAAACACTTACATAAAGAGATATCAAACAGTTCCTTCAAGTTTCCAGTCTCCTGCTAGCTCTCCTAGAAGAAATTAATAGATGACTGGCAAAGAAGAAATGCTGTTACTCCATATATCAAGGTAGAGCAAGATAGGAGAAGGTTTAGAACTGAGAGGTCGCAAATTAAAATACAGACACATATCATCTATAGCCTGTATGCCTTTGCTCAGGATAAAGGAATTAATTCCATGAAAAATAAATCACTAAAATATCTTAAAGTATGAAATGTAAGAATATGCTAGAAGTTATCTTCATTTAATTGGTAATGTTTATGATCCTGAAATATAATAGGTCATTGGAGTTTCTATTCATATTCTCTGACAACCACAGGAACATTTCTAATGTCCAGACATTAAAAGTTGATGGAGGAAAAATTTCATTTAAGATTGGGTTTATTTTCTAACATATTAATTTTTTGCTTTCTTATTGTAAAGGTTGCGTATTTTGCTATTCTTTCTCAGGTGAAGGTTGAATATTTTTCTCTTTTCTTATTGTTATGATTTATGTATGAAATGTCCCACAAAAGCTCATGTGTGAGATAATGCAAGGAAGTTGAGAGTTGAAATGATGGGGTTTTGAGATCCTTAACTTAATCAGTACAGTAATCCACTGATCTGGATTAACTGGGTGGTAACTGTAGGCAAGTAAGATGTCACTGGAAGAAAGCTCACTGGGAGCATGCCTTGGGTTTCTATTTTTTCCCTCATCTGCAGAGCTCTCGCTCTGCTTCCTGATTGCCAGGTCCTGAATGGCTTTCCTCCTCCACACACTTCTGCCATGATGTTCTGCCTCACCTCGGGCACAGAGCAATGGAGTTAGCCATCTATGTACTGAAACCTCCTAATCTCTGAGTGCCAAATAAATTTTCCCCCCTCTAAAATTGTTCTTCTAAAGTCTTTTGGTCATGGAGACAATACAACTGACTAAAATACTTTCATTGCTTTTTTATGTATCATCGAAAGGAAAATTAACAAACAGGAAAGCAAAACTCCAACAGGAATTCAAAATAATAGTGCCATGTAAGTCTTGCTCACCTATTTTTTAATTTTCTTGGGGGAAGGCCACTATCAGCACTTCCTCCATTGCCTTGTCAGGCATTTGGGTGGCTCCCACTCATAACTGCACTGGCAGTGGTGTTGATGGGTACAGAACCCTCACATATTTTAGGTATCAGGGAAACAATCACCTTCCAAAAGTGACATAGAAGCAGACTTTCTTCTAATGCACCCATGCTCTGCACCACACTCTGTACCCAATATGAGGTAGGGCCATTCCAAAATGGAAGTAGGTACCCCAGCAGTTGGGATCATTGACTTGAGTCCAGTACACAGTGGTACAATCTTTCAATAAGGGAATCATTACATTTTCACAAGGAACGCTCCCATACAGAGTATCTAAGACATCTTAACATATGTGGTATGTAGTACACCACAATGGTGAACTTGGATATTCATTGCCATGTAGCAACTTCGATTTGCACTTTTTTGTTTCTTTGCCAAAAAATGTCCTTCCATTGTTCACCACAATCATTACATCTCTTCGTATCAGAAAGCCTTGCCCAGGAAAGGTATCCCATTCTCCACATACACATCTTCTGGACATGTAGGCGAAGTTCCATTGCACTGTTTTGGAGGAGCATTCATTTTCTGTTTTCTACACACTATACCTGTTGGCATGAGTTGGCAGTCTTTGCAATAAAGCCCAGAAAAACAATCCAAGGTTTCAGGGTGCAGTGTCCAAAGCAACATGGATCATCTGTATGTAGTTTAAAAATCCACACTGCATTCCTCTTCTTCAACTGCACCATTCTCGTAGTGTTTCTCTGTAAGATGTATTGTGGAATTGGTGTGCTGTGCACACAGTTCTTTTTCAGACCAAAGTCCAATGCTTAAGCATACTTGCAATTGCTGAATGTAGTTGAACTTGTTTCATATGCATACATTATGTAGGTTTTGCACAAACATTTACATAGTTTGAGAGAATCATCATATCAAAATGATGGCTTACCTTATTTGCTACAATCAGTGACAATCTGGATAATTTTCACCCCAGACAGCTGGCTCTATTTCTCCAGGCTCAAAGTGATGTAGAATATCTTGGTGGAAAGATGTGGCAGAGCAAAGAAGTTCAGGACATGGCCACCAAGAAATAGAAAGAGCACCACTCAACAAGGACAAAATACCAGAGTGTTCCACCTCTTCGAGCCACACCCTACAGTTAACCTAGAGTTAATCCCTAGCAGAGGATTAATCACTAATTAGTTTAAAACTCTCATAACCCAATCATTTCACTTCTAAACCTTCTTGCACTGTTTCACACATGAGCTTTGTGGGGACACCTTGCATCCAAACCATAGCACACGGTTACAATTAAATTGGTAAATATAAAAGACAGAATTTTGAAAATTGCAAGAGGAAAACAACTTGTCATATTCAAAAGAATACACTTTGTATAACAAGATAATCTAGTGATATAATAGTCAGTGAATTTCTTGGAGAAACCTTAAAGTCCAAGAGAGCAGGGTGATATATTCCAACTACTAAATGAAAAACACTGCTAATCAAGAACACTATACTTCAAAATGATCCTTTACAAATGGAGAATAGATAAATTCTTTCCCAGACAAGCAAGAATTGATGGAATTCATTATGACTAGACTTGCCTTATAAGAAAAGATTAATAGAGTCCTTCAAAATGAAAGGACAAGATGCTAAATATCAAGTCAAAAAGCATATGAACGTGTAAGTCTCACTGGAAAAAAATACATAGTAATATTACACTGAAAGGGTGATGCATATATGCATATATCAATTTTAACCATAATATAAACATTGAGAAACAAAAATGTTCATAATTACAAAATGAGTTCATATAATCTGCTTTTAAAAATGTTTATAGACATTTTGTGTAAAAGCACATTATGTATAAAGGTGGTAATTTTATACAACCTTTAGTTGTTCCCAAATTCCTTGTTCTCTGTGGCAAAGTCTTTTGGGATTGAATGCATCTTGCAGTTTATCTCTGCTGGTCAGGCAATCCTTCCCTCTCACCTCTTATTTTTCAAAGGGGTTGTAAATTTTTCACACTCTGATGTTACCTACTTGTAACTTTTCACTTTGTTCTCCCCTCCTGCTGCTTTTCTTACATCTCAATTTTATATTTAAGACTATGGTGGAATGAGACAGACATCATTACCCTATGTATATGTATGATTACACAAATGGTATGAATCTACATTGTGCACAACCACAGAAATGAAATGATATATCCCATTTGTGTACAATGATTCAAATGCAGTCTGTAAAAATAAAAACATAATTTAAAAATTTTTAAAAAAGACTAAATATTATGTTCTTAAAATAGACCACTAGAGTTTCTATTAGTCAAAAGTATGAAACTTGTGTTTTCATTTTCTTAATAATGTTATCCTTAGGCAATGTTGAAGCATTACCAAACTTAATTGACTATACTTGTACAGTCTACTTCTGGACTTTGTATTGTCTTCCATTGTTCAATGAGTTTATTCCTTTGCCAGAATCATTGTCTGGATTAGAGTAACTTAATAGTCACTCTTATAACTAGATAATGTAAGTCTTGTATGTATTGTATTTTTTTTTTTTTTCAGAATTGTGTTCCCTACCTTAGGTTCTTTATTTTCTGTAAGCTTCTTAAGCTGCTGTTTGTATCTCCAGAGGCCTTGATGTGATTTTGAATGGGACTGCACTGAATAGAGGTCACACTGGGAAGAACTGACATTTTAAGATAGTAAGTCAATATTTGTTAAATGACATTTACTGGGGCACATTGTTTTGGACTAGCCTCTTGCACTAAGTCCCAGCAAATCAGACCAAACCACAATGGAGTCACTCATGCTAAGTGCAAGGAAGCAGTTAGATTCCCCAAAAGACTAGATTTCCTGAAAACAGGTGGTTCATAGAAACAAATCAGAAAGAACATAGTCTGTCTGGAATCCTTTTTTTTTTTTTTTTTTTTTTTTTTTTTGCTTTAATCCTGTGAGATGAGTGATTTATAGTATCCTGGTGTTAATCAATCTTCTTTTTAAAATTGTTTCCTTATCCCGCCTTGCAAGGGCTTACTTTCTGTTGTGTCCAGTTGAGCACCCATTCAATTTTACAAAGTGAAGTATGTACCAATTCTAAAATCACAAACAAAAGCTAATTAAAATTTCTTATTAAATTTGTTATAATTTAGTCTTTTGGCACAGTTATTATGGCTAATTCATCTTGATAAACTGTTCATTTTTTTATTAGAAAAAATCCTTCTTTATGTATAGGAATAGTTTTTGCTTTGAAGTCTATCTTATTTGAAATAGTATAGTTATTGCATCATTTTTGATACAATTTGACATATAAATTAAAGGCAAAAGGTTGTTGAGAAAATAATAAAACTGTCTTAATTTATAGATGACATAATTATTCTCATAGCTAATTTTAAAGGCTCCATAAAATACACATAATTGAGTAAAATAAATTTAGCACGTCTGTAAGACATCACGTTAATTGATAAAAATGAATTGTATTTTTATACTAACATCAAACCATTACAAAATATATTAAATGTACAAGTTCATGTACACAAATCATGTGCAAGTTCTCTCTCTGGAAAACTTTCCAGGATAATAATATGCTTTGAGTTGTTATTTCCTATAACCATGCCTTTTTCTGGAATGCCTACTGAAGGACTTGCCTGGGGCTTTTTATATTTAACATTTTTTTATAAATAATATTCCTTTCTAGAATAATGATAGAGTATATTATAGTGAATACATAAGCCAGTAACATCGCTTATTATGATTATCATGCACAGTATCATGTATTATGCATAATTGTTAAATGCAATACTTTTACTTTATAGTAGCCCAGTAGCTTGGTTTACACTAGACTTCCACCAACATGTGGAAATTTGCACACCTTGCACTGTGATGTAATATCAGTTACATCATTAGATAGCAACTTTTAAGCTTTGTTATAATTTTATGTAACTACAATTATATGTTGCCCATTGTTGATAAAAATGTCATTATGCTGTGCATGACTATACAGTTTTCAAAGAACTTTCAGTTCGTTTGTTAAATTCATAGCTATTTTATTTTCCTTTTGTAATGATTGTAAGTGACCTTGTTTTCTTGATTTCTAATTCAAATAGTTCGCTATTAGTATATAAAAACATTTCCAATTTTTGTGTTTTCATTGTATATCTCACAATTTTACTGAATGTGAATATTAATTCTTACAGTTTGGGGGTGGAGTCTTTGGAATTTTCTACATACAAGATTAAGATTGTGTGGTCTTGGGGCTGGGGTGATAGCTCAGCTGGTCGAGTGCTTGCCTAGTAAGCACAAGGCAAAAAAAAAAAAAAAAAAGATTGTGTGCTCTTCAAACAGGAAAAAACTGATGCTTTCCTTTGCAATTTGGATGACTTGTATTTTTTTTACTTGCATAAGTGCTCTGGTTAGGACTTCTAGGACAATGTTGAATAGAAGTGGAAAAAGTGGATATATTTATTCCAAATTTTAGAGGACAAGATTTCAACTTTCCTCTATTCAACACAATGTTAAGAGTTGGTTTGTAATACATGACTGCTTTTGTGTTGAGATCCAGTACTTCTGTACCTATTATGTTGAGCATTTTTATCATGAAGGAATAATGAAGTTTGTCACAAGTTTTCTGTGCATCTATTGAGATGATTGAATGGTTTTTGCCTTGATTCTGTTAATGTGATATATTACATTTATTATATGTTGAATCATCATTGAATCCCTGGGGATTAATCACATTTGAACATGGCAAATAATCTTTTTTAATGTGCTGTGAATTCAATTTTTTAGTATTTGTTGAGAAATTTTGCATCTATCGTCATCAGTGATATTGGACTGTGTCCTTATGTGGTTTTCAGATCAGAGTAATTTTGACCTTGTAGAATTAGTTTTTGTACTTCTTCAGCTTTTTTTTTTTTTTGTAATGATTTGACAATAGTTGATATCAATTCTACTTTAAATGTAAATTATAATTCAGCGGGAAAGCTGAGAGTTCCTGGGCTCTTCTTTGATGGAAGATTTTTTGTTACTCATACAATGTCTTCACTCATTATTGATTTGTTTCAAATTTCTGTATCATCTTAATCAATATGAGTAGATTGTGTGTGTGTCCAGATATTCATCCATTTGTTTTATGTTATACAATTTGTTAGTATACAGTGAATCAAGTCTCTTATAATCCTTTGAACTTTTCTGATATCTCTGATATCACAACTGTATCCTTTCATATTTCTGATTTTATTTTGAGCCTTCTCTCTTTTTCTTAGTACAGCTAATTACTTTTATTTAATATCTTTCCTTTTTTTCTTTTTTTAAATTTATTTTTATTGTAAACAAATGGGATACACGTTGTTTCAGTTTGTACATGGAGTAACAGCATACATTTGCATATTCATATATTTACATAGAGTAATGATGTTTGACTCATTCCGTTATTTTTTCCTTCCCCCCACCCCTCCTACCTCTCTTTTCCCTCTATACAGTCCCGCCTTTCTCCATTCTTGTCCCCCTCCCACCCCCCATTAAGTGTCATCATCCGCTTATCAGTGAGATCATTCCTCTTTTGGACTTTTGGGATTGGATTATCTCACTTAACATGATATTCTCCAATTTCATCCATTTGCCTGCAAATGCCATAATTTTATTATTCTTTATAGCTGAGTAATATTCCATTATATATATATACCACAGTTTCTTTATCCATTCATCAATTGAACGGTATCTAGGTTGGTTCCATAGACTGGCTATTGTGAATTGAGCAGCTATAAACATTGATGTGGCTGTATCTCTGTAGTGTGCTGATGTTAAGTCCTTTGGGTATAGGCTGAGGAGTGCGATAGCTGGGTAAAATGGTAGGTCCATTCCAAGTTTTCTAAGGAATCTCCACACTGCTTTCCAGAGTGGCTGCACTACTTTGCAACCCCACCACAAATGTATGAGTGTACCTTTTTCCCCACATCCTTGCCAACACCTATTGTTGCTTGTATTCTTGATAATCGCTTTCTAATTGGGGTGAGATGGAATCTTACTGTAGTTTTGATTTGCATTTCTCTTATTACTAAAGATGTTGAACATTTTTTCATATATCTGTTGATTGCTTGTACATCTTCTTCTATGAAGTGTCTGTTCATTTCCTTAGCCCATTTGTTGATTGGGTTATTTGTATTCTTGGTGCAGAGTTTTTTGAGTTCTTTATATATTCTGGAAATCAGTGCTCTATCTGAAGTATGAGTGACAAAGATATTCTCCCACTCTGTAGGCTCTCTCTTCACATTGCTGACAGTTTCCTTTGCTGAGAGAAAGCTATTTAGTTTGAATCTATCCCAGTTATTGATTCTTGCTTTTATTTCTTGTGCTATGGGAGTCCTGTTAAGGAAGTTTGATCCTAAGCCAACAAGGTGAAGATTTGGACCTACATTTTCTTCTATAAGATGCAGGGTCTCTGATCTGATTTCAAGGTCCTTGATCCATTGTGAGTTGAGTTTTGTGCAGGGTGAGAGATAGGGGTTTAATTTCATTCTGTTGCAAATGGATTTCCAGTTTTCCCAGCACCATTTGATGAAGAGGCTATCTTTTCTCCATTGCATATTTTTGGCACCTTTGTCTAGTATGAGAAAATTGTATTTATTTGGGTTTGTGTCCGTGTCCTCTATTCTGTACCATTGATCTACCTGTCTATTTTGGTGCCAATACCATGCTCTTTTTGTTACTATTGCTTTGTAGTATAGTTGAACTGGTATTGCGATACCCCCTGTTTCATTTTTCCTGCTAAGGATTGCTTTGCCTATTCTGGGTTTCTTATTCTTCCAGATGAATTTTGTGATTGCTTGCTCTATTTCTGTGAGGTATGTCATTGGGATTTTAATTGGAATTGCATTGAATCTGTATAGCACTTTAGGTAGTATGGCCATTTTGACAATATTAATTCTGCCTATCCAAGAACATGGGAGATCTTTCCATCTTCTAAGGTCTTCCTTAATTTCTTTCTTCAGTGTTTTGTAGTTTTCATTGTAGAGATCTTTTACCTCTTTGGTTAGATTGATACCCAAGTATTTTATTTTTTTATGAGGCTATTGCAAATGGAGTTGTTTTCCTCATTTCCCTTTCAGCTGTTTCGTCACTTGCGTATAAAAATGCTGTAGATTTACATGTATTGATTTTATAGCCTGCTATTTTGCTGAATTCATTGATGAGGTCTAGAAGTTTTCTGGAGGAGGTTTTTGGATCCTCTAAATATACAATCATGTCATCCGCAAATAGTGACAGCTTAAGTTCCTCTTTTCCTATTCATATGCCTTTAATTTCTTTAGTCTGCCTAATTGCTCTGGCTAGAGTTTCGAGGACAATGTTGAATAGAAGTGGTGAAAGAGGACATCCCTGTCTTGTTCCCGTTTTTAAACGAATGGTTTCAGTTTTTCTCCATTAAGAATGATGTTGGCCATGGGCTTAGCATAAATAGCCTTTACAATGTTCAGGTATGTTCCTACTATCCCTATTTTTTCTAGTGTTTTGAGCATGAAGGGGTGTTGTATTTTGTCAAACGCTTTTTCTGCGTCAATTGAAATAACCATATGATTCTTATCCTTAAGTCTATTGACATGATGGATTATGTTTATTGATTTATGAATGTTGAACCATCCTTTCATTCCAGGAATGAACCCCACTTGATCGTGGTGCACAATTTTCTTAATATGTTTTTGGATACGGTTTGCCAATATTTTGTTAAGGATCTTTGCATCTATATTCAGCAAGGACATTGGTCTAAAATTTTCTTTCCTTGATGTGTCTTTTCCTTCTTTGGGTATGAGGGTGATATTATCTTCATAGAATGAGTTCGGTAGGTTACCCTCCTTTTCTATTTCCTGGAATACTTTGAGAAGTATTGGAATGAGTTCTTCTTTGAAGGTCTTGTAGAACTCGGCTGAGAATCCGTCTGGTCCTGGGCTTTTCTTAGATGGTAGATTTTTAATGGCTTCTTCTATTTCATTGCTTGATATTGATCTGTTTAAATCGCATATGTCCTCCTGGTTCAGTTTGGGAGGAGCATATGTCTCTAGAAATTTGTCAACGTCTTCGGTAGTTTCTATTTTGTTGGAATACAGATTTTCAAAGTAGCTTCTCATTATGTTCTGTATCTCAGTGGTGTCCGTCGTGATATTTCCTTTTGCATCATATATTTTAGTAATTTGAGTCTTCTCTCTCCTTCTCTTTGTTAGTGTGGCTAGGGGTTTATCTATTTTGTTTACTTTCTCAAGGAACCAACTTTTTGTTAAGTCAATTTTTTGAATAGTTTCTTTTGTTTCAATTTCATTGATTTCAGCTCTGATTTTAATTATTTCCTGTCTTCTACTACTTTTGCTGTTATTCTGTTCTTCTTTTTCTAGGGCTTTGAGTTGTAATGTTAGATCATTTAATTGTTGACTTTTCATTCTTTTCTGGAATGCGCTCCATGCAATGAATTTTCCTCTTAGTACCACTTTCATAGTGTCCCAGAGATTTTGATATGTTGGATCATCATTCTCATTGACCTCTAATAATTTTTTAATCTCCTCCCTGATGTTTTTTGTTATCCATGTTTCATTCAATAGCATATTATTTAGTCTCCAAGTGTTGGAGTAATTTCCTTTTTTTACTTTGTCATTGATTTCTACTCTCAGTCCATTATGATCTGATAGAACACAAGGCAGTATCTCTATTTTTTTGCATTTCCTAAGGGCTGCTTTGTGGCATAACATATGGTCTATTTTCAAGAAGGTTCCATGTGCTGGTGAGAAGAACTTGAATCTGCTCGTTGATGGATGGAATATTCTATATATGTCTATTAAGTCTAGGTTATTGATTGTGTTATTGAGTTGTATGGTTTCTTTGGTTGGATTTTGTTTGGAAGATCTATCTAGTGGTGACAGCAGTGCGTTAAAGTTGCCCAGAATTATTGTGTTGTGGTCTATGTGATTCTTGAAATTGAGAAGGATTTGTTTGATGTACAGGGATGCACCATTGTTTGGGGCATAAATATTTACTATCGTTATGTCTTCCTGATTTATGGTTCCCTTAAGCAGTATGAAATGTCCTTCTTTATCCCTTCTGACTAACTTTGGCTTGAAGTCCACTTTATCTGATATAAGGATGGAAACCCCCACTTTTTTACTGAGCCCATGTGCATGGTAGGTTTTTACCCATCCTTTCACCTTTAGTCTGTGGATGTCTTTTTCTGTGAGATGAGTCTCTTGTAGGCAGCATATTGTTGGGTCTTTCTTTTTAATCCATTCTGCCAGTCTATATCTTTTGATTGATGAGTTTAGGCCATTAACGTTCAGGGTTATTGTTGAGAAATGATTTGTATTCCCAGTCATTTGGCTTATTTTTGGTTTTTAAGTTGGCTTGGTTTCTCCTTTGAGTGGTTTTTCTCTAAGGTAGTTCCTCCCTTTGCTGACCTCCATTGTTGTTTTTCATTTCCTCCTCATGGAATATTTTGTTGAGAACATTCTGTAGTGCAGGCTTTCTATTTGTAAATTCTTTTAATTTTTGTTTATCATGGAAAGATTTTATTTCATCTTCAAATAGGAAGGTTAGTTTTGCTGGGTATAGGATTGTGGGTTGGCGACCATGTTCTTTCAGAGCTTGAAATATGTTGTTCCAGGCCCTTCTAGCTTTTAGAGTCTGGGTTGAGAAATCTGCTGCTATCTGTATTGGTCTCCCCCTATATGTAATCTCATGCTTTTCTCTCGCAGCCTTCTAAATCCTATCTTTCTTTTAAATGTTAGGCATTTTCATTATAATGTGCCTTGGTGTGGATCTGTTGTGATTCTGTGCATTTGGTGTTCTGTAAGCCTCTTGTATTTGATTTTCCATTTCATTCTTCAGGTTTGGGAAATTTTCTGATATTATTTCATTGAATAGGTTGTTCATTCCTTTGGTTTATATCTCTGTGCCTTCCTCAATCCCAATAATTCTTAAATTTGGTCTTTTCCTGATGGTCCATAGTTCTTGGAGATTCTGTTCATGATTTCTTACCATCTTCTCTGTTTGGGCGACTTTATTTTCAAGATTAAATATTTTGTCTTCATTGTCTGAGGTTCTGTCTTCCAAGTGGTCTAGTCTGTTGGTGATGCTTTCCATTGAGTTTTTTATTTGGTTTATTGTCTCCTTCATTTCAAGGATTTCCGTTTGGTTTTTTTTTTAGAATATCTATCTCTTTGTTGAAATGATCTTTTGCTTCCTGCAGGTGCTCTTTCAGCTTATTGGTATTATCATTCATTGCCTGCGTTTGCTCTCTTATCTAATACTTTGCTTCACGAATCATCTTAATCATATATAATCTGAAGTCCTTTTCTGACATTTCTTCTAACATTCTGTCATTGGATTCTATTACTATAGAATGTAGATTTGTTTGGATCATTTTCTTCCCTTGTTTTTTCATGTTGTTCATGTATCTTCCCCTCTAGCGCTGCAGATCTGGGGTATTGCAGCTTTCCCCCTATAGGCTTATAGTGGCCCTATAGGTTTCCAAAACCCTTTCTTTAAGCGGAGATCAATATTAGCAGTGCCCAAATCAGACACTATGCAATCCTACACCAAATAGCCCCTATGGGGACAATAACAAAATTGCCATAATCAACAAAATGAGGTCAAATGTTATCTTCGGTAAAACAAACAGGTTTACAATAATGTCTGCAGTTTCTGATGGAGGACAAAGAGGATGAGAGGGATGAAGTATATGGCTGTTAATGGGATAATAAAAGAATATTCAGAAGTTCTACAAAATAGAAAGGGTGAGAGTGTAATCAAAAGAAATCGGATATTAGCATGTAAATAAGGGAGAAAGTGACTCTGAGGGAACAGATAAACAAAAGGAAAAGAAAGCAAGAAACGTAAAGAAATAAAAACTTAAATTTTTTTTAAAAAGGAGAAAAAAGAAAATCTACTGTATAACAGTCATATACTAATGAAACCTCCCAGTGTTCAGTAGCCTGATGTATGAGAGGTACCTGACAATGAGCTTCAAGCCTCCAGCAGGCGTCTCAGGATGGGATTTGCTCCACCCAAATTTCGGAGCTAGGGCTTCCAGGATTATCCAAGATGGCTACTCTGGCTTCCAAATATGTTGGCAAATGGGGAGCTGCAGCTCAGGGGTGGACGTGGTCAGCTTGAGGTCCTGGAGACAGGATGCAGTTGGTCCGGCAGTGGTCCTGGAGGTCAGGTGTGTTTAGTGTGGTTGTGGGATCCAGGAGGCCAGGTGCAATCAGTTGGTCTGGGTTCCCGGTGATAGGGCGCAGTCAGTTGGTCTGGGGGTCCTGGCGGCAGGGAGCAGTCAGTCGATGTGAGAGCCCCAGAGGCAGGGAGTGATTGGTTGGGCTGAGGGATCCTGGAGACGGGACTCAGTCAGTCCAGCCAGGGGTCCTACAGGGCCTGGCTGTTGTCTCAAAATGGCGGCAGCCACGTGTAATCAAACCTGCAGGTACTGTAACAGTGAACTTCCAGGCAGCAGCAGGCAGCTGGTTCTCCACTGGCGGTCTGTGGTCAGTCTGCTGGCAGCTGTCGGACGATCGGGAGGTGAACCTCGAGTGTTGGGTGATGGATAGGGGTAAGGCAGGTGATGGACAGGCGAGAGGCAGGCAAATGGCAGATGATAGATGCCTGACAGTGAGCAATCTTCTCTCAAAAAAGGCATCAATTTGCTGGCAGATTGCAGGTGATCACAGCAGACAAATGGGGTAAAGAGCAGGGGATCGATAAGCAGCAAAAACTGCCTCACCGAGAAACAGATATCCTCTGCTTGAATCCAGCATTGCAGAGTAAAAAGGAACACAGCCTCCCTCTACTCCGCCATCTTGGATCTCCTAATATCTTTCTTAAAGATATCTAATATCATTTTGCCTATTGGCATTTATTGCTATAAATTTCCCTCTTAGAACTGATTTTACTGTATCCTGGTTTGTTATACTATATTTTCTTTTTCATTTGTCTCAAGAAATTTTTTAACTTCTCTCTTTATTTCTTCATTGACTCATTGGTTATTTGTGAGCATGCTGTTGAATATAGATCTATTTGTAAAGTTCTGAAGTATTTGCTGTTATGAATTTCCAGTTTTGTACCATTGTGGTTTCAAATAGGTTCTTGAGAAATTTTAATATTTTAAATTTTTTTAAGATTTGTTTTGTTGCCTAATTTATGATCTATTCTTGAGAAAGTTATGCAATTAAGAATGTTTAGAGTTATGGATGGAATGTTCTATAAATGTCTGTTCCATTCACTTTACTTAGGTTGCAGTTTAAATCTGGTTTCTTTTTTGATTTTATGTCTGGATAATGTACATGACTAAAAGTGGAACTTTGAAATTCCTGATATTGTTATGTCTCTCCCTTTAGATGTATAAATATTTGTTTTAAAATTTAGGTGCTACAATGTTGGGTACACATATATGTACAATTACAATCTCCTTGTGTTGAATTCATCCCTTTATCATATTACATTATTACATGATAAACTTCTTTATCTCTTTTTACAATTTTTAAGTCAAAGTCAAGTTTATCTGATTATGGAATAGCTATCCCTGCTTTCTTTTGGTTTCTATTTGCATAGAATATCAATTTCCATCCTTTTACTTTCAGTCCAGGTACCCTTCAGAGTGGAGTGACAGTCTTGTGAGCAATACATAAATGTATCCTTTTTTTTTTTTTTTTAAATTCTTTAACCCATTCTATGTAGAATTTATTCCATTTATATTTTGGGCAAGTTTTCAAAGAAAGGACTTGCTACTCTCATCTTATTATTTCCTAGTTGTTTTGTGGCTCCATTTTTATTTTCCTCCCATCTTCTTGTCTTCCTTTGTGGTCCTACTATGTGATATCATCTTCCATATTAATGATGAAGCATGAGGCCTGAAAGCAAATGAAAGAGAAAACAGAAAGAAAAAGCAAGAGGAGCAGGACTCAACAGATTAGCTGTGCTTTATTAAAAAATGGAGGGACACATTTTAGGGATGGTAAAAGGTCACAGGCTAAAACAAGGGTCTGAGTTATATAAGGTTTAGCAGGGTCAGGTCATGGGAGGAATTTTAGTAGTGGACTCATTTAGAGTGGAACAGAAGGGCAGGTAGGTAGATAAGGAAAGTTCCCTGGGTAATATTGTATTGGGGACAGCTGTTTCAGCTATAGGTGGGGACCAGGTGCAAGTTCCCTCTGTGCTCTCCCCATTTTCCTGCCTTCCCTCTGGTTAAGTCCTGGGATCCCACTGCAATGACAAAAGCTCCAATTTACCACAGATCTCTCCCCAAACACTCGGCAGGAGGGCAGATAGGGGAACAGATGTAGATAAGGGAAGTTCCCTGGCAACTATTTTCCATATACTCCACCATAAGCCTCACCATAAGCCTGCTAACATCAAACTTTTCTGCCCTCAGTACTGTGAGTTAAATATATCTGTTTCCTTTATAAATTATCTAGGTCAGGTATTCTATTATAGCAACAGAAAATGAACGAAGGTACCTTTTTTCATGTAATGATATGTATTTATACTATTCGTTTTCTACCTTTGGACTGTCCATGGGACTTCTAGTGATATCCAGAATTACCTCTTCTATTACTGATATTGCTCATTTGTATTCTCTCCTTCTCTCCTTTTCTTTGTTAGCATGGCTGGAGTTCTATTGATTTTTATTGACATTTTCAAAGAACCAACTTTAGATTTTATTGTTTTTTCTCTGTTAATTTCCCGTTTTAAAATTTATTGGTTTCTGTACTAATATTTTTTATTTATTTATTTATTTATTTATTTTAACTTTTCTTTTTACTTTGAACTTAAATTGCTCTTCTTCTGTTTCTCAAAGTAGAAGCTTAGGTAATTGATTTTAGTCTTTCTTCTTTTCTCATACATAAATTTCTCTCTAAGGATGGATTTTTCTATTTTCCACAAATTTTTGTAAGTTGTGTTTTCATTTTCATTTAGTTCAAAATATTTGGTAATTTTCTTTAATATTAGAGAGTAAACTTTCTGGGCATTTTTTTTGTGTATTTCTGCTGCGTTTGATCCTACTAGTTTATAGTATCTTGTTAGCAGTCAGAATTGATAGAGCACAAAACAGATTAAAAGATGAAAACTGTTAAAAATGTGCCTCTTAGGTAATATTTTTAAGTCATTTGTCATTTGGGGTTAAAAAGGAAGTTACTTATACTTACATGAATTCGGTGTATGTTGGCATTCTCCCAAGATCCAAGATATAAGTTCACCTTGCATTAGGAGCTATTTGTTTTAACTATTTATTTTGGAAAATTTCAGATATATTCAAATATTTAGAAAACAGTGTATTTAACACTTTTATCCCATGATCCAGGTTCAATAGCAAACATTGATAGCCAGTTTCTACTCTTTTAGACACCACTAGAAAGCTTCTGCTCCTTCAGTACTTAAGAACCTCATTGTGGGTAGATTCTTGAGCCATTTCTTGATGAAAATACACATCAGTTTATCCCATGATGTTTTCCTTTTGCGCCTCAGACCCTGTCATGACCATAGCCATCCACATGCCCATTTACTTACAGGGCTGGTGGTTCAACTCTGAAAGATGATAGAACCTTAATAATTAGCCCAGCACAGTGACCATTTCAGATGAAAGAACCATACCATTTCAACCCTGACTCTCTCTTAAGAACCAATGGCACCCTAACAGTGACTTTATAATCATTGGGCTGAAAGTCCTATTGAACATAGGATCTTACTTCTGCTACACTAGATTGGGAATATTTCTGTTCTGTTTTGGAGTCTCTCAAGGGGAGTGTCCATAATATCAAAGACTCCAAGTAGTGGTGATTCCCTTCAGAGTAATAGGCAATGGTGAAGGCATGATGCCTGCAGGCTTGCAGTCCTACAATCGGCACTTTGGGGGCCAGAGACACATTGTCCACATGAAGGCCAAAAGATTTTGCTGCTCAAGTAATTTCCAGTGTTCACCTAAAGACTATGGTACTCTGCTTGAGGACCAGCATTTTGTCCAGAATGACTGTTATTAGCATGGTTATGTGGAAAAAGCCCCAAAACGTGTGGATGTTTCAATACCAATTTAGGAGGCTTTCAATGTATGTTCCAGATAAATGACATTAGTCATGAAATCAAGCCCATAATGTTTTCTACCACATTTGAACACCTGGTGCATAAGATGGACAATGAGTAGACACAAACCCACCCAGGAGTTGAGGCTATAATCTCAGATAAAATAAAACTGGAACTTCAAGAGATGGATCATTTCACTTTGAAGCAAACTTCCTATGAAGGGTGATAGATTATTATATTGGCACTAGTGATTGATTATACTCTATACCTTCATTTTAAAAGTATCTAAAAGCCACATGAGGAAGCATGTATTATTACAAATATGATAGATTTCATTAATGATATATTAGGGTTAATCTGTTACTGTTTGGCATTGAGATCTGGACTGAAGCAAACTGTATTAGTTTTGATGACATAATTAGGATTCCTAAGAATTTTGTCAATGGAAAGTCAACAGTAAAGAGTATCCATAAAGAGACAAAAACTGTAAAAAAAACACCAAATAATTTTTGGCAGTTTAAGATACAATAATTGAAATTCAACAGTGGATTTGATAAAAGTAGAAGAAAGAATCAGTGAATCTGAAAACAGATCAATTAAAATTATTCATTCATAAATGAAGAAACCTGTGAGAAATCATGATGCATATAATAGAGTTTCAGAAAGAGAAATCAGTGCCAGAAGAGGAAGGATTTTACAGGAAAAACAAAACAAAAATAAACAGGACCATAAACATCACATGAATTTAAATATAAAAAATTTCAATGATATCTAAGTAGGAAAAAAGGGAGATTCACGGCAAGGTATATTTTAATCAAACTATTGAAATCCAAATACAGAGACAATATTGAAAGAATCAAGAGAGAAATAACTCATCATAGATCCCAAATAATATTAACAACCATTTCTCTTTTGTCAGAAATCATGAAGTTCAGATGGCAATGAGATGACATAATTAGAGCAAAAACAATAATAAGAATAACTGCCATCCAAGAACCTTATATATGACAGATCTATACTTTCAAAATAAAGGATACAACATTTAAAAAAAAACCTGAGAGTTTGAAAATGTGTTGACACATTTTCAGATAAGAAAGCTGAAAATATTTTGTTAATAGTCCTGCCTTGTATCAAAGTCTAAAGGGAGTCCTTCAGGATGAAAAGGACAGATGTTGGAAAGTTGGAAAAATAAAGAACTGTTGTATATTCTGATCATAGTCCTTTTTTTTTTTTCTTTACTGCTTCATTTATTTCTTTACAGTTTACAACTTACATACCCCATCTTTAAGGCCTGAAGTTCTATTTTCTAAGTAATCTAATCTATTGGTGATACTTTTCAACTGATATGTAATTTGATTTATTGTCTTTCATTTCCAGGAGATCTAATTGACCTTTCAAAAAAAAAAAAAAAATCTCTTAATTAAGACGGTCTCTCACCTCCTGTATTTCCCACACTTAATTCATTCCATAGATCTTCTTTTAGCTCATCTACCATTTTGATTAAAAAAAAATAATAAAAAACTTTTGGTAGTCTTTCTCTGCAATTTCATCTTCTTAAATACCTGTAGGTTCTATTATTAGGGGGACATTAGATTTTGGCGGGGAGACTTGTTTGTTTCCTCATGTTTTCACAAATCCTAGATTACTTCAGAGATTCCTCTTCCTCTTCCAGTGGGGGTCCTGTGATGAGTAGCTATCTCTTTGCAATGAGTCCTTTGCTCCCAGTGTATTTTAGCTTCAACACACAGGCTCAACATAATCCAAGTGTTCATTTTAACTTCCAATGCCTCTTTGAAATGATATAGTGCTGCAAATAACAGCGGTAGTTTAAAAGTAAACCATACATCAACATAAACTAAAGTGTAATTACTGATGATCTCTACCACTCTATTAACCCAGGAGAAATGCCAGCAAGAAGTAATAAATAATAGGCTGAAAGGGTTACACATGAATAATTGTATACTAAATTGAATTTGAAGATGGGGCAAAAAATATAGAAAGAAAACAAGAGAATAAAAACAAAAGGAACGATGGAAGGAAGAGAATGGGGAAGGGAGGGGGAATGGGTTGAAGTGGAATATAATATATGGTAGGCACTAGGAATTAATTAATTTCAAACAATTAATATGTTAGTTATCATTTAGATTAATCGTTGCTGAAGTTTCCGAAATAAATGGTCTTTTGTGTCTGGTGTTTTAAATTTTAGAATCTGCCAACTGCAAGGACGTCATTATAATGTAAATCTTGCTGAAATCAGTTCTGACCCAAACAGGCCAAACTTGCGAAGTCTGCATGCAGAATTCCTCTACTTCCTGGCCTGACCACCTCTGCTGAAAGGGGTGGGAATAAGCCAATTTTTCTTTCTCAGACTGACTTCCTTACTGTGTCTAGGTGTGAGAATCTGATTCTGTTTGTCCATTGGCCAGCTCCCTCACCAGCTTCTCTGAAGACTGATCTGGCTGGAGTTTCCCCTCCAGGTGCTATGTCTGCAGGGAGGAATTGGGACTGTCTGTCTGATCCTCCTCCCACCAGATCCCTAACCCCTATCCCACATACCACTCAATTTCACCCTTTGTTCTTCTCCCAGCAGGGTTCCAGTGTCTCCTGTAGGGTCAGATTGGGGCTAGATTTGGGCACCACTGGTCCAGAAAAGTAAAAGTGTATAGCCTAAGTGACTGTTTGATCTTGAATATTCAAAAAGCAAGTACCAGGTACAGGAAAAAAAAAAAAAAAAAAAAAAAAATTAGAGGTGAAGAAGGAGATGGAGAAAAATAGTGATATCTGAAAAACAAAGGTGTGCTGCAGGAATTCCAAGTCTGCCTCTAGCTCAGGAAGTTGGATCAATGAGTCCCTTCAGACTGTCAGTACTTTCCCAGCTGCTAAGGAGATTCAAACACTTCTGCTGGGATTATAGCCAGGGACTCCTGGACTTGCTCCCCGGTGGCTTTTCTGAGTTTATTATAGGTTTCAATCCTGGAGAGTTGATTAATATCTGTTTTTTCTTACACTTAGTGGGAAAGTGTCTTTCCTCTTGATGGAGGAGTGCTGCCTTTTCCCCACGGGGCCACAGCACACCCAGGACTGACTGCCACCCTCTGTTGCCTTTAATGTCTTTCTATTCCAAAAACCAATATTTTTTATTTTGTTCTGGACACTAGTTCACTGATTGCCTCCCTGCTTTTCTTGTCTCCTTACCTCAGTTTGCTACTTCTGGGTAAACACAGAACTACCTAAAAAATCCTTGTGCCCATTTACCTTCCCCAACTCTCCTAAGGAAGCTGAGGCCTACACCCTGGATTTCAGGTGGTATGGCCCTAACATCATTCACTGTCAAGTCTCCAACCTTGTCCAGCAGGCCTGGTGATGCCACCTGGCTGATGGGCATGGAGAGGGGGTTCTGCCTATTATTATTCCTTTTCCACATTCCCCTGGGCACCACCGATCTTTTTACTGTCTCCATAATTTTACCTTTTCATATAGATGGAATCGAACATGATGTGGATTGGATTCTTTGACTTTGTAATATGCATTAAATATCTTTGACGTCTTTTTTTCATGCCTTAAAGACCATATATTTTTAGTATTGAGTAGTATTCCATTGTCTTTATGTACCACAGTTCATCTATTCATCTTCAAAATATATCTTGGTTGCTTCCAAGTTTCAGCTACAATGAATAAAGCTTCCACAAATAATGGTGTGCAGCCTATTTGGAGATGAACATTTTCATTTCACCCAGGTGTCGGGTACACCTATAAGTAGTTATTATGGCATTTATTCTATGTGTTATTCTCTGAACTTCTCCCACCTGATTTTTGGTTCACAATATTACTTTGAGAAAATTTGGGGACATTATTGTTTTAAATAGTTCTTGTAATATTTTCTCTGGTTCTTCCCCTGGATTTCCCATTATACATATGTTGCACCTTTTGTTGTCCCACAGTTGTTGGATTCTGTTTTTTTTATTATTATTTTTTTCCTTCAATGTGTTTTTCCTTGCTTTTAAGATTTTGGTACTTTCTATACAGATATCCTCAATCACAGAGCTTCCTTTTTCAGCAGCTTCCTGTCTATCAATAAGCCCATCACTGAATTCTTCATTTCTAACATTTTTGTTTCCAGAACTTCTTGGTTCCTTCTTATAATACATTTCTCTGCATCTGTTACTGTCTCTCTTTTTTTTTAAATTTTTGAATGTGAGATTCTTTTTTATAACTTTATTTTATTCATTTATTTGACATGGTGCTAAGGATTGCACCCAGTGCGTCTCACATGCTTGGCAAGCACCCTACCACTGAGCTACAACCCCAGCCCTAACCATCTGTTCTTGAATGCCATCTACTTTATCCGATAAAGTCCTGAGCCCTGCATTAGTCCGTTTTACATTACTGTAACACAATACCTACAACCGGATAGCCAAAAAGAAAAGAGGCTTATTCAGCTCACAGTTTGGGAAGTTCAAGAGCCCACATCTGACGGTGGTCATCTTACTGGCACAGTTGTGAGTATAGGACTTCACATGAGAAGAGACAAGGATCACTTTTATTTCCTGTCTCCCAGGTATTATAAAGCCCCATTATTTAACGATGGAGGTAACAGCCTGATAATGTTAATCACTTTGAAAGACTCCACCTCTAAACATTAGAGTTAAATTAAGTTTCAGCTCTCTTAATACCTTATAATAGGGATTAAATTTCAACACAGAAACCCTTAGAGGACACACTCAACCTGTATCCAAACCATAGCAATGGAATATTACTCCACCATGAAGAATGACAAAATTATGGCATTCGCAGGCAAATGGATGAAATTGGAGAATATCATGCTAAGTGAGATAAGCCAATCTCAAAAAACTAAAGGACGAATGATCTCGCTGATAAGCGGATGAGGACATATAATGGGGGGTGGGAGAGGTTAGCATTAGTGTTAGGGTTTGGTTTAGGTTTAGGGATAAGGAGGGTGGTAAGAATGGAGGAAGGAAGGACTGTATAGAGGCAAAAGAGAGGTGGGAGGGGTGGGGGGGAATGGAAAAAAAATAACAGAATGAATCAAACAACATTACCCTATGTAAATTTATGATTACACAAATGATATGCCTTGACTCCATGTACAAATAGAGAAACAACATGTATCACATTTGTTTACAATTAAAAAAAAAAGAAATTTCTTATATTTATTTTGTTACTATTATTTTAATTGTTACCCTGGAGATCATAACATTCTTGTGGACTTAATCAGATATGATTAATTTATCATTTACAATACTCTCAGAAACTTAGAACTTTTAAATTCTATTTCATGAATCCAAAGCTTTTTGGTAAGTGGGTTTGATTTTTGTTCTGTAGACATTTCATACTTCACAAGACATTATTGGTATTGTTTTGTTCAGTTAAGTCTGATTCTCTTTGCCCATCTATTTACTCTCATTCCTGTGTAATTCATAACCATGGGCATCTCCACTCCTCTGTCTTTCTGATATTATACTCCTTCTGGCTAAAAAAGTAGCATTGGTATTTATTTGGAGTGCTATCCTAGTTGGATTTGTGTGCCAAAGGAAAGCTTTATTTTCCTTATCTTGAACAAGAACACCACTAACAAACACTAAGTTGGTAGTTGTATTTATGGAATAAAATCGTTGTTGCATAATCTCTTACTTCTGTTATTTTGTAAAAACTAACCACCAGTTTATTATCAACGCTTTTAAAATATGGCTTTCTATGTCTACCTGCTCTTTGGATCTCCAAATGTTCTGCATTTCAACAGTATAAGAATGATATGTCTAGATATGTGTTTCTTTCTGCTTATTTTGCTTAGAATTCACTGAAATTATTAAAATAACAGGATGATATCTTTCCATATTTTTGAGAAACTCACAGCAATCAAATCTTTGAATATTATTTCTACTTAATTTTTTTCTCCTCCTGAACTAGGAGCTCAGTTTTAAAGTGTTAGACTCTGATATGTTTTATATAATATTCAAACTTTCTTATTTTTAAAGATTTTTTCTCCATAATTTCTATGTGTATAAGAATTTTTAACTGATTTTTTTAGTTAACTAACCTACTATACTTCACTTTCAAGGTCATTGATTTATTTTTATAAATATTTGATCTTTTGAATATACATTTGATATTTTGCATAGATTAAAAATTTTTCTGAAATGAAACTACCTTCTTCCACACTGTTTATATTTCTTCCATATCTTCTAAAACACTAATAATAGTAAGTTATTTAATTCATTGTTATGTTTTCCTATATCTGAATCATCCCTAGGTGGTATCTAGCTTCTCTGTCATGACCTCCATTGTTGTTTACTCTTTATTATTGGATATAATTTCTTGCCTCCTGGCAAGTGTTATAATTTTTAATATCTACTATTTTATATAATAGACCCCTAGAAAGTCTTGAATATTACTTTCTACATATAAACTCTCTGTTTGGAAAATAGATTAAGTGATTCATAACTTCAATATAACTAGGAATTGAGACAGATCAGAGAATAGTATCTTTTTAGTGAGATACATGTACTCTCCTAGAGTTTTAATGAAAAGCCCCAATGTCTCTATTTCCTTGGCACTGAAATACAATGGGCAATACAGTTCTGAAGCTTGACATTTCAAAGCTAATTTTCTAGCATGTGAACCATGTGCATCAAAAACTTTGGAGTGACTTATAATGGAAGCAGTACATGTGCTAGAATTAAGCTTTTCTTAGTTCTTTGCTTCCTTAGTCCAGTAGGATTGTAAATGATTCTGCCTTTAGAAGCCTCAACTTGTCTCCCCAGTCACTCACAGAGAACCTAAACTCAGAAAATAAGCTGTGAGAAAAATTAATTTGGATTTGATACCTTTTATTTCTAACCTTTCAAACCAATCTCTTTCAGGTTTTCAGGTTCCTCTTTCTTCAGTAGAGACCCTGTAGCTCGATGGGCCAATTCTGATTTTTGATTTATATCCAGAATCATTAGGATTTCTAGTGAGTAAAAGAAGACCAAAATTCAGATGTTTCCTTCTTTGTTATTTTAAGTTCTCCTATTTTTCATTTCCTCCACAACTGTCTGACTCCTTTACAACATAATTTTTAAAAATGTATTTGCTATTATATAGATTTATCCTAGAGTGATAATTTGTCTGCCAAGCTTCACCGTACCTTACACCTAGATATGAGAGAGCATCTTCTGTGTCTCATTTCATAACTAAAGGAACCCAGAAGTTGACTGACAAGTGTTATTATCATCCTCCTTGTTCTTATTTTAAAGAAAATTATCTATAATTTAGTACTTTAACCACGATGGTGAAAAGCAGTGTTAAAATTCAAAAGTTTGATGCTTAATGACTTCTACTTTCTACATCACACCAGAATTTGTACAGTTAGAGTTGTGCTTTGGTCAGGAAAACAGACTAGGATTCATGATTTTAAAGAGAGAAAAATACATTAAAATGGGTAAAAAGCTATTAAAAGGTAGAAAAATTGCAGACGACACTGGGCTACTATTAACTATATTAGTAGTAACTGCAGAAGGTATAGTTCCTTCATGGGGCTGACTTGCAAAGAAAAAGAAGTTGGGTTTATTTGGACTCAGCAGACTCTAGAACCACCCCATAATGCCTGAAATTTAGAACTCTGGAAAGTAGGTACTGAGAAACTGTTGGTGCTAGAAACTCAGGATATTGGTGGAGGACTCAGAACTATGAGGTGAATACATCTGACAGCTATGCTGATATCTATGAGGCTGTCAGTGAGGTTATTTCTGGTGGTGACTAAGGAGAAAAAATAAAGGTTCAGACTGAAATCAACTATTGTGGCCAGTATACAACCTGTTACAGAAGTAAAACTGACCTCAACAGGAAATGATCAGATACCCAGTTTTAGGATCTCCACCTTGTTACTCCTACTGGAAGAGAGTGTTGGTACAGCAGAAGTCATTTTCCAAAGCAGATATGAAAAGGGGAGAGTTTTAGAATTGAGATGTAATTTTTAAAAATGCACATGACCCATGAGAGATGATTTAATTCAAAGCTTCTGAAAAGGTCAATTTCAGGAAAACTAAACCTTCAAAATGCTTAAAATGATGAAGAGTAGGTAGTACAGTCTAGAAATTACAATTTTAATAGATAATAACTATGATTCTGAAAGAGAATGTATCCCAGAGTTTTCCCAAGACATATGTTAATATTTATGTTGTCAGAACACTAAACTTCAGTTCCTGAGAAATTTTATTAGCATTCAGATACATTTCTTGAAATCACCACTGATTTTTTTTCCCAGATTTTTTTCTTTCACATATTTATTGACAGTTAACATTTTGTAACATTTTCCAACACTTTATTATTCTTCCTGATATTGAGTTTGAACATTTCGTAAATTCTTTTCAATTTGAATCTCAACATACGTTTTTCTTCCTGTTGTTGAGTTTGAATATTTCGTTGTTTCTTAAAAGCGTTTTTTTTTCTTTTTTTTCTTCTATATTTTTGTATGTAATAAAAACACAAAGTAAAACATAAGAAAAAGTTGTAAGAGAATAATGTACCATTTTGACTCGAGAAAATGTTTTCTCTCCTATCTCTTAGGGGGTGGGCCACTATCAACACTGCCTCCACTACCCTCTTCTTTGCAGTCAGGTGGAGCCCAGTTATCATGGCAATGGCAGTGATGTTTACTATTGCAAATACCCCTCATGTTACAGGTCTTCAGGGAGCAATCACTTTTTAAATGAGACAAAGGGACACACTTTCTATGCAAGCAGATACGTTCTGGACCACATTCTGTGCCATCTTTCACTTCACCAATATCAGGTGTGGACATCCCCAAATGATAGTCCGTTCCCCAACAGGTGATGCCATTGAACTGAGTCCTGTGCACACTATAATGCTCTTCTAAAGAGGGAATTATCGTCACATTCTCACACTGAAGTCTCCCACACAGGATGTCTGGAATGTTACATTCTATGTACGTAGAGTGACGTGTACCACAGTGACCAAAGCGGTCACCTTGAGTATTCATTTTCTTATAGCAATTCAAATTTGCATTTTTTGCTGTATGGCCAAAAATATCCCTACACTGTTTATTGCGGTCATTGCATCTTTTATCATAGCAGTAGGCCCTATCATTACAGGGATTTCCGTCTTGAATATATACATCCTCTGGACACTTATGGGAAGTCCCATTGCACCACTCTGGAAGATCACATTCATTGATCCGTTGTCTACACACTTTACCTGCAGGCAAGAACTTGCAGTCTTTGCAACAAAGTCCAAAAGCACAAGTAGACCCCTTACTCAGAGTACAGTTTGAGAGACAGCAGGCATCATTTGCACAATGTTGTAAAGGTCCACAGTCACACTCTTCTTCTTCTTCAACCACACCATTCCCACAGCGCTTTGACAAAAAGATATCTTTTGTCAGAACATAGTTGTGGGCACATTTTTTGTTTTGTATAGTCATTTTCCAAAAATCAGAATAACTGCAGTTGCTGAATTTTGTTGCAAAATTCTGATCTGGACTCATTATACATGACTTTTTTCCACATTCACATATATCAGCATCATGAAACATACCTAAAAGATGACCTAACTCATGGGCTGCATTGATTGCAAACTCATTCAAGGATTTGTTTAGATGAGTAGCAATTCCACAGTTGTATCTCTTTGTACATATACCATGCATGTAGGCTGTACCAGGTTGTCCACCCAATCTTGAATTGATGTAAAGGTGCACAACATCATGTGACAGGTGAGGAGAAAGGCTTTTTGCCTTCCATTGACTAAATGCTGACAGAGATTTGTGTATGTCATCTACTACAATATAGTTTACTTCAGTCCAGACCTCAATACCAAACAATAACACTTTAACATCTATAGCGTCATAAATGGAATCCACTACATTTATAGTAATAAATATTTGCTCCTGTATCTTGGAGATATTGCTTTGAAAATGAAGGTAGAGAGTATGATCCACTACCACTGCCAATCTAACATACCACACATCAGTCCACCATCTCACATAAGAACTCTGTTTCAGAGGGAAATTATGAATCTCTTGAAAGTCTACTTGGCATGCTAATTCATCTAGAATAAAGCCAGAACTCCTTGTTAGGGATTTTTTCTCCTCATTGTCCATCTTATATACCAGATGTTCAAATGTAGTAGAAAACTCCTTGGGCATGATTTCATAAGCAATTTTGTTTATCTCTAACATTCCTTGAAAACCTCCAGAACAATCACTGAGGGCAACCAGGGATTCTGGATCCCCCTCCACATAACCATGATAATAGCAGTCATTCTGGAAAAACGGTTGATCCTCAAACAGAGCACCTTGGTCTGTATAGGTGAACACTGGTAGGTGTTTAGACAGAAAATGTTTCTTGGCCTTCATGTGGACAATGTGTCTCTGGTTCCCAAAAGGCAGGCTATAAGAGAGCCAACCTGGACGCTTCAATCCTTTAGCAGTGCCAGTTATCTTCAATGGAATGACCACCTCTGGGGGGCTCTGATATCGGGGGTGCTCAGCCTGGGTGAATCCAGGATAGAACTGAAATACTCCAAGGCAATGTAGCAAGAAAAATATCTTCATATTTGACGAGGCTTAAATTCCCAGGGATTATGAAATCACTATTACAGAGTTATCGGTCCTAATGAGATGAAGACAAGATTGAATTCGCAGCTGGTGTGCTCCTTCATCTGAAATGGTCATTACACTATGTTGGTCATCAAGAAGTTGGCAGCTGTCAGGGTTGAATCATCACAACCTCAGCACTGTAAATAAAACAAACAAACAAAACAAAACGGTGAGTGGGAATGAGAATTAGAGGTGAATTAGAGGGAAAAAAGTAGGGCAAAAGTGTAGGAAAAAAGAAAAGGGATAAAAGTGATGTGGATGATGAACAAATATCAATTCATTATACTATTCTCGAGATACATGAATGTGTCAATAATCTCACAATAATTAGTTAAAATCTAAGAGTCTCAAGTAGAAGATGATCACACATCTTGAATTGCTTGAAGGGATCCAGTTTACATGTGTTCCATTAACGTAAGCATGAATAGGTCTTTTTTTTTTTAAATTTAAGTGATTTTTGATAGCATTACTTAAGGGACACATTTTTGAAAGTCACTCTGATGGCATCTTTAAATATTTTTCTATGGTACTATTTAAAGCAATTAGGAATACTGTAATAGAATACCATGTACTCAGTGGCTTAAAGAACACAAATTTATTTCTCACTATTCTCAAGGCTGACAAGCCCAAGATCAAGACACTGGCAGATAGTGTCTAGCAAGTACCCTGCTTCCTGGTTTTCAGAATGCCCTCTTTTTATGGTACCTTACATGCACCAGAGCAGGGAGCAATAGAGAACATTCTTCTGTCTGTTCTTATAAAGGTTCTAATACCATCCATGGGGACTCCAGCTTCCTGATCTAATTACCTACAAAAATCTCCACCTGCTAATATCATTACATTGGTGGTTGGGATATAATGATGAATTTGGGGATGCACAAAATCTTAGTCTACAGCATTCAGGTTCAGATGACCAAAGTCATGTTCTTCTTTATGTACGATATATTTATTATATCTCAACAACCCCAAAGTATTTTGTGTGAAATAGTTTATTTTTAATTTTTTTCCATATTTTTATTGGTACATTATAGTCGTATTATGGTAGAATTCATTGTTACATAGTTGTGCATGCACAAAATATAGCAATATAATTCAGATATTGTTCCTAGCATGTCTTTGTTGTTGTCATTTAAAAAGTTATTTGTTAAACTGACATACAAGGTACAATATATTGTCCAAATTCATTTAATGATTTTGGTAAATATTCATAATTCTTCTCTAAACTGGAAAATTAAAAATATGTAGTTATTATCAATTGTGTTTAGAATTTAAATACTGAGCTAGTTTTGTCCTAGAGATAAAGACATGAAGAAACCTTCTTCAGGCCCTGTGGTTCAGATTTCTTAGCGCTATGATGCATATGCTTGCAAATCTAAGGTTCCTCTCTATTGTCTTACCTCTCACACCTTTCTGTCCCACTATGTTCTCTCATTGGATTTTTATCTTTCTGTCCCTTCAATTTTCATTTTTCCAATTTAGTTATACCCCCACTTAATGACTCCAAAAGTTTTAACCTATTCCAAAATCGATACTAAAATCTAATGCCAAGAATCTCATCTAAATATCATATAAATCACCTAAGAATGAGATTTAAGACAATTCACCCTGAGGTAAAATTAATTCCTATTGTAAGCCTGTGAAATCAAACAAGTTGTGTGCTTCCAAAATATAATGGTAGGTTAGGTACTGGATACACTTTCCCTTTTTGAAAGGGAGTAACAGAAATGAAGTTAGTGGTGATTTAACCCGTGGAAGCCCAACACCTAGCACATCAAACTGCATGTGATCTTAAGGGTTGAAAAAAATTCTCTTTTGGCTCAATTTTTTGCTTTCTAGACCCACTGGGTAACACCATCACTCCAAGGCTCACTGAGGTACCATCTCCTCTTTTATCCTGTTTCTTCATGTCTATTTCCTTTAGTCTCAGCTGATAGTGTTTCCAGTCGTAAAATTCCATCTCTACTCCTGGGTTTTGTTGAGATACAGGATAAAGTCTGATGTTCCCACTTATACTCATTTTCCTTACCAAGTTGTGTATGCGCTATATCCTTAGTGTCCACTTCTGAACACACTTTCTCCATTATTTATTGGTTTATGTTAACATGGATGAGAACTTTTCAAATCTTTAAGTTCTGGGTTCTTTTTACATAACAATTCCCTTTCATTTTTTTCCTTTGCATTTTAATATAAGCTGTCAGAAAGAATCGACCACTCCTTCAATATTTTTCTTAGAACTCTCCTCATCTAAATATACAGTTTTATCACTTGCTAGTAACACCTCGCACAAAACGCTAGAACATAAAACATTTCTTCCAAATTCTCTCCTAATTTATATAAAAGATGGTCTTTTCTCCAGTTCTCAATAGCATTTCCTATGTCCATCTGAAACTTCATCACAATGTTTTTTACCATCTGTATTCCTACCAATGTTTGCTCATGATTACTGATATGCAGTTGTCCATTGATATCCATTGGGGTTCATTTTATGACCCTCCAAATCCATAAATGCTTAAGCTTCTTATATAAAGTGGCATATTCTAATATAAACTATGCACATTTTCCTGCATACATTAAATCATCTCTAGATTTCTTATAATACCTATCCAGTACAAGGTAAATTCTGTGTAAATAGTTCTTGTGCTATATTTCATAAGGAACAATGACAAGAAAAAAAGGTCTGTATGAGTTCGGCATTGACACAAATTTTTTAAACACTTTTGATACATGGGTGTTTGAATTCACTGACATGTATCTCACAGATACAGAAGACTCACTCTTTTCTCTAAGGAGTCTTTCTCTATAGACTTCCCTTTGTTCTTTTAACTCTAAACAGAATTGTCTTTAAAATTCTCTTCATAAAAAGCAATCATGAAATTCACTTGGAAAAAAAAGAGAACAGTCAAAGCAATCCTTAGCAAGAAAAGTGAAGCAGGAGGCATCACACTACCAGACCTTAAACTATACTACAGAGCAACAGTAACAAAAATGGCATGGTATTGGTACCAAAACAGACATGTAGGCCAATGGTACAGAATAGAAAACATAAAGACAAACCCACATAAATAGAGGTATCTCATACTAGACAAAGGCACCAAAAACATTCATGGGAGAAAAGATAGCCTATTCAACAAATGGTCCTAGGAACACTGGAAAACTACATGTAATGAAAAGAAATTAAATCCCTATTCTCTCACCCTGCATGAAACTCACCCCAAAGTAGATCAAAGACATAGGTACTAGAAAGAGACCTGTACCTACTAGAAGAAAAAGTAGACCCCAATCTTCACCATGTTGACTTAGGAGCTGAATTTCTTACAAGACTCCTAAAGCACCAGAAGTAAAATCAAGAATCAATAAACGGGATGGATTCAAACTAAAACGTTTCTTCTCAGTAAAGGAAACAATAACATGAAGAAAGAGTCTACAAAATGGGAGAAAATCTTTACCACATCCAAATCAGATAGAACATTAATCCCCAGGATATATAAAGAACTTACAAAACTTAATGCCAAAAAAACAAATAATACAATCAATAAATAGACTAAGGAACTGATCAGATAGAAGAAATACAAATGATCAGTAAATATATGAAAAAATGTTCAACATCTCTAGCAATTAGAGAAATGCAAATCAAAACTACTCTAAGATTTCATCTCACCCCAGTTGGAATGGCAATTATCAAGACTACAAGCAACAATAAATGTTGGTGAGGATGTGGGGGAAAAGGTACACTCATACATTGCTGGTGGAATTACAAATTGGTGCAACCATTATGGAAAGCGGTATGGAGATTCCTCAGAAAACTTGGAATGGAACCACCACTAGATCCAGCTATCCCACTCCTCAGTTTATACCAAAGGACTTAAAATTAGCATTGATGTGACACAGCCACATCAATGTTTACAGCAGCTCAGCTCACAATAGCTAAACTATAGAACCAACCAAGGTGCCCTTCAACAGATGAATGGATAAAGAAAATGTGATATATATATATATATATATATATATATATATATATATATACATTTGATGGAATATTACTCAGCCTTAAAGAAAAACAAAATTATGGCATTTGCCAGTAAATAGATGGAGCTGGAGAATATCATGCTAAGCAAAATAAGCCAATTCCAGAAAAAACAAAGGTTGAATGTTTTCTCTGATATGCAGATGCTAATTCATAGTAAGGAGTGGGGTTAGGGAAGAATAGAGTCACTTTAGGTACAGGGGAGTGAAGGGAGGGGAGGGGCGTATGGGGTTGGGAAAGTTATTAGAATGAATGAGAGATTATTACCCTATGTACATATATAACTACATGATTGGTGGGAGTCTATATCATGTACAACCAGAAGAATGAGAAATTATATTTTATCTATGATATATTAAAGTACATTCTACTGCCATGTATAACTAATTATAATAAATAAAAACCATGCAAAACACTTAATAATGTATGCCACAGTAAAAAAAAAAAAAAAAATTCTTCATAGATCAGTAGAGGAAAGGGACCAGGAGGTGAGAGGCAGAAAAGGAGGCATGAGGGCTGGGCAGTGATATTAGCCAAATTATATTGTTATATTGTGTGCATGTACAAATATCTAACAAATTCCATTATTGTGTATGACTATAAAGCAACAATTAAATGTGGGGAAAAAACAGTAGATGAGAACAAAACAAAAATATATGACAAGTGCAATATCAGCTGTTTTAGCATGCACATGAAAATTTTCCTAGCCTCTACCCATCACTCAGTTCTCAATCTACTTCAACATTTTTCAGTGTTTGTTAGATAAGTACCCAGCTACGTGTACCTATTTGTATGTTAGTCAATCAGTCAGTTAAGATGCAATGGAGTAGATAACTAAACAACAGCATCTCTCAGTTGTTTCTCATGGTTCTGAAGGCCTGGAAGTTCAAGGTCATGGTACAGGCAGATTCATTTAACACAAAGAATAAACTAATTCAATAAAGTTGAAGGATACAAAATCAACATGTAACATAAAAATATCAGTTACGCTTTTATATACTCACATTGGAATACCTGAAAAATAAATACAAAAAACCAGTTCCAGTTGCAACACTAACAGTAATAAATTCTTAGAAACAAACAAAGGAGGTAAAGACTTTTACCCTGAAAAGTACAAAACATTAATGAAATAGACTAAAGAACACACAGACAAATGGAAAGACTCTTGTGCTCATTAACTGGAATACAAAATATAATTAAAAAGTTCATTCAACCATAGCACCAAAAACACAGTGCAATCCACCAAAATTCCAATAGTGTTTTTATATAAATAGAAAAAAAATTTCTGAAATTCATATGAAATCACAAAAAACCTTGAATAGACAAATTCATCGTACTCAAATCAATGTTGAGAATGAAAAACAAATGTGGAGATGACTAGACATGTTGGCACATGCCTGTAATCCCAGCTATTCAGGAGGCTGAAGCAGGGGATTGCAAGTTTGAGGCCAGCCTTGGTGATTTAGAAATAACTTTTCTTAAAATAAAAGGGGATGTAGCTTGGGGGTAGAGAACTCCTGGGTTTGATTCCAAATATAAAGACAAACAAATTTAAAAATCTGGAAACACCACACTTCCTGATTTTAATATATATTGCAACCCTAAAGATTCCTCCAGAAGACTTCTAGAGCTGATAAATTCTAGCAAAACAGAAGGACTGAAAAAGCAACACCTTAACAATAAACAAATCTGCTGGAGAAAGAAATCTGGGAAACAAATCCAAACTAAATATACACTTATCATTCACTCTAGCTATCCTATTCATTAGTATTTACCCAAATGAGTTGAAAACTTGTATCCACAGAAATACCTGTCCCACTTGTGTATGCCACACTTATTCATAATTACTAAAACTAAGAGGCAGCAAAGATGTCCCCCTAGTAAGGGGATGAAATAAACTGGATTTTCCAGACAATAAAATATTCTTCAGTTCTATAAAGAAAAGAACAATCAAACCATGAAAATACAGAGAGAAATCTAAATACATATTATTAAATGACAGAAATCAATCTGAAAGGCTATATACTCTATGATTCAAGTTACCTAAGGTTCTGAAGAAGGCAATATCATGAGTAATACAAAATGATGAGCGGATGCTAGGGGTGTAAGGGTAGGGTAGGATGAATACGCAGGCACAGGAAATTTTTAATAAGGTGACACTATTCTGGATGATACTGTAATGGTGAATATGTGTAACTATACATTAATCAAAACTCATAGAATGAATGACATCAAGAGTAACCCTAATGTAAACTGTGTTGGTTGAGAAAAATGTTGATATAGGTTAATTGAAACAAATATAACACTGGGAGAGTAATTTTAGAGTGAGATGCTGTTCAATATGAAAGGAGGGACTGGAAGAATTCTTCATACTCTTCCCACAATCTTGCTGTGAACCAATAACTGCTCTAAAAAAATAACATATTTTACAAAAAAAGAAGATGACAGGGAGAAAAAAGAGAACTAAAAAAAAATTCAGTGCTGCCTTTTAAGTATTAACATTAATGCCAGTAGGGTGTGATGAGATAGATACACACACATAGAGCAATCATTAAGTAATATATGCAAAGTGACTAACTCAAACTGATATGAGTGAATTAAAGTGGAATCCAAAAATGTGAGCGACTTATTCAAAGCAAGACAAAAAATAATATTGTCTGTTAACCACTGATAATACTAAATGCTTACCTTAAAATGAAAAAAAAAAAAAAAATCAAAACAATAATCTAAATTCCCAACTAAGGAAACTAGGAAAAAACCTGGAAAATGCAGGCAAATCAATGGAAGGAAAGAATAGAGTAAGACACAGAAAGAAATGAAACTAAACAGGAAAAACAATAAATAAAGTGAAAAAATGAAAATAATAGAATGAACAAACTTGTCAGAGTGACAAAAGTAATGAAAACAGAAGAAAACAATTCCCAAAGGCTGGCAAGTTATAGAGGAATAGCAAACAATATCCATTATGAATTAAGACACAATTCTCAATAAAATACTAGGAAGTCAAATCCAACCATGCCTAACAGGAATTGAATGCCACTCCCCATACCCAAGTGAGATTTATCTGAGTTATGCAAGCTTGAATTGATATTTGAAAATCAATCAATATAATCAACCATGTCAATATAAGCTAAAGAAGAATGATATGATGGTATCAGTTGACACAGAAATAGCATTTGACAAAATTCAACATCTAATAATAACAGTTCTTAGGAAATTAGAAATAGATGGTAACTTCTTCAGCCTCATAAAGATAATTCAACACGCAAACACAAAACCTACATACAACATCATATGAATGATGAATTTTCCTCTAAAATTAGGAAAGTGGCAGAATGCCCTTTCTGGCACTGTTATTGAATATCGTGCCAAAATTTTCCATGAAAATGAGACAAGAAAAAGAAATAAAAAGCATACATATTGGAATGAAAGAAGTAAAACCATGTATTTTTGCTGCTGTCAAATTAGTTTACATGTAAAAACCTCAAATTATAAGACAAGAAACAAAGTGCATACAAAGTACAGGGAAGTATCAACAGAAAAAAAAAATGAATATTTCTACAAAACAACAATAAATATGGGAATCCTAAGTAAAGCAAAATACCAATAATAACTTCCTAAGAAAATTAATTAGGTAGCTATAAACTTCACTAATAACGTGTTGAATTTGGAGGCTAAAAATTCCAAAATGGTGGTGAAAGAAGAAAAGAAGATCTAAGTAAATGGAGATACATCATGTTCATGAATTGGAAAACTGAACATATTAAATTTGTCAATTCTTTGAAAATTGATCTGTAGGTATACTGCATTTTTATTCATTTATTTTTATTACTGCATTTTAACTATATAGAATAATGGTTTCATTGTAGCCTATTTGTGCATGCATGTAATTTCTATGAAGAGCAATGACTTTGTAAATATAGACAAGTGTGACAAAGTTTATTAGAAAAGGAGATAAAATGGCCAAAAATTGTTTTTGAAAAAGAATCCAGTGGAGGATTAACTCTTCCCCAGATTAAAACCCACTAGACTGGTCCTAGTACAGTCATAAAAAAACAATAAGAAGAACATATTGGAGGATCCCAAAATATACTCACATGAATGCTTTAAATTAAATTACAACCAAGTGAAAAAAGCAATTCAATTAAAGGGTGATAGAATTTCCATAATGGTGCTGAAACAACTGAACATACATAAGTAAATACAATAAACCTCAACCTGAACATCTTATGTTAAATAAAATTGTCTTGAAGTTGGTCAAATACTTAAATTTTAAGTGCAATATTTAAACGTTTTTAGAACAAAAATGGGCTAAAATCTATGGAGTTTAGGACGAGGCACAGATTTATTTAGACTTGACAACCAAAGCATACTATGATAAAGGAAAAGCTCATAGCAGAAAATCAAAAAAAGTTAAAAATTAAAATTTTTCCTTTGCAAAGTTCCATTTAAGAGGATAAAAGATGAGTTACACACTGGAAGACAATATTTTCAAAACACACATCTAATTAAAATATTTACAGTAATAACATAAAAGAAACTATCAAAAGTGACCATAAGTAAAGCAAACAATACAATTAGAATGTAATCAAAATACTTAAACATCATCATCATTGAAGAGGATGCACACATAGCTAATAAGAACATTAAAAAAAATTAACATTGTTATCCATTGGGGAAATTAGAATTTAAGTTAACATATCAGTATTGACCTGGAAGAAAATAAGAAATTTTTCTGAAATATTTTTTTTCTGATTCCTGGAATTCTCCTTTCATGAGATGCAACAATAATCAAGCTTCAATTCCCATTTTTTTTTTTTTTTACAAAGATCCCCTTACCTTCCAATTCTATTGAAACCCTCTTCTCAACAGCTTGAAAGTCATGTGGCCTACACGTCTCTCATTCTCAGAATCTCCTTATGCAATACGATCCAGACTAAAGGTAGATGGCTTAAATCCTCAAAGATAATTACAAATCACACACCAGGAATTATCTGATTATACTGTTTTGGACTTTATTTTTTACTCTTTCATCATCAATACAGCACAAATCTGAACTTATTTTCTTCATCTGAACTCATTCTTCAAATGCAGAGACCTCAAATGATTTGACTTTTTAACTTGTCCCTGTTTATCTCCATAACCTGATGGCTTTTCTTGTAATCCCTAGATAACCTATATCCAGTTTCCATCAGTTCTCAAATCATCCACTGTCTTCCATTGATTCCATCCAAACTGGATTTATGCTGTGACCTGCTTTCCCCTCTTCTACAATAAAGTGGCCAACACTGTTGGGAAACAACAACAAATACACAAGACAACATGGTTAGGGGATGCTAGCCATTGGGTGGAACATACTCAGAGTTAAGGTTAGATATCCTGACCCCAAATAAAGGGTGAATTCAAGAACAGATATTTCAAACTCTACTACCTTCTTAATGCAATTTTTTGTCCTTTTGCAAAATACCTTCATAACTCTATTCCTTCACTTCCAAAGATCTACATTCCTTTTAATATTGTTGACTTTGAATTTCATTTATATTACCTAACCAATAATCTTTTATTTAACCCACTTTATAAGGATATTGACACTCATCTTAATAATGGCTGTATCGTGTCATATTACTGTGGAGAAATATATTTAAGTTAAATATTGTCCTAATTGTTAGAAATGACAAGTGAGCTGAATTACTTGGGAACATTCTCAGTACTAATGGGAAGCTATCTTATTTCAGAAAATTCCAAGAACCAACATGAACACCACCATCACCAAACTCTTCCTAGGCAAACATGTCCAACTTATGAGTAATATGAGTAATACATCTTCATTTTCTAATTTTGGAATTTCCTGCGTTTTTCCTTGATGTATTTGTGTATTTGTGTGTGTGGTTTTTGTTTGTTTTATTACTATGTGGTTTTCTGTGAAGGAAATGGATAATTAAATAAATACATTGTGATATTGAAAATGAACTGAAGCTATATAGATCTTTATCAGAATCTTTTCATTAACTCAGCATTGGATAAATGTAATAAGAAGAGACCAGACCCTAAAATATATCAGAGTCAGACTTACCTGGCACACTACATTATTTTGGGGAATCTAGAACCCATAATATCAAAGCAACATCACATTGTTATGAATAAGGCAGACTGATGTCAATAAAAACCAAGTTTTTTGATAATACATCTTTAAAATACAATAATATTCTTCTCTTTGACCAATTCTTCCTTCTCTCTAAAGCTCTTTCAAGAATATGTAAGTCTGTGACCCAATTTCCAAATGCCCTTTCACTCCAAGATTCAATCTTATATAAATTGGAAAGTACAACAGGTTGAAAAGTCAACTTAGTTGATATCAAACAATGCATAAAAGATGAGAAAATATGTACTTCAAACAGAATCTGCACACTTGGGAATAAAAATTTCTGGTGTGTAAGTGTGTGTGGCTGTGTTAACATTCATGCATAAATAGTGTCCCTCTCCTTAATAAACTCCTAAATGACTTACCAGTTTCCATTATCCTTTCTACCTGTGACTTTAAGACATTGATAGTCTGTACTGCCTGTTTTCAAGAATTAAGGTTTTTATTTGAGACTCTGCATGGCAAAGAGAAACATAAATTTCTTCCTCTTTGTCCCTCAATTTCTTAAGTTCTAAATTTAGCTGCTTAGCAACAAGAATTCTCTATTCTACAGATCATGACAATGAACTTGCACATGCATTCTAGTTTGACCTCACTACCTCAGTACAACTTTATTTTTTAATTGTATTTAACATAAATCAGACCAACTTCTTCTAGAAACTCCCTATATATTTTATGTCAACTTCAGTGCTTTTGCTCATGTTTTTCTCCTGCTTTCAGATAATTTTCTCATTCAGCCTTATTGTAGAACATTTCAAGTACTTGAAGGTCTAGAAAAAGTCCACCACCATTACAAACTCTAGAATCCTGCCATCAATGTCTATCTGAATGTCAAAAGACAACTTCTATTGTCTGCACATTAATTTGTTTTCTAATATAGGGAAAATAGTCTAGGGAATGTGATCAGCCAATCGAGACAAAGCATTTAGAAGAAGAGAGGGGGTAATGGAAAATATAACCAATGCAGGATCAAATTCAATAACTATCTTAAATATATACCAGTTAACCATGTTGTCCAGACTGTTGGAGGTGATTCATAGAAACAAGATTTGTTTTTATGACATTTCACCTTGAGAGGTTAACCTTGAAGTAGAGAGGAGCTTTTCTCTGAGAATGTTTGATATCCACGGGTATCTTACCATTAGGTATTTCATATTAGTAAGTCTGTATCAACAATTTTCCTTCATTGAACTTTTTCATCTTCTCACTGACTTGCATAAAATTAACTCTTAATGTAGTAAATTTGACCATGAGGATTTAATTTTCTTTGACCTAATTGAATAGCTCTACACACTTTGTCATCTGGAGACCAAATCAGGGAAAAATGTAGGATAACATACATAAGTTATATAAATATGAACATGAATCTGTTAATTGACTCCATGTGCTGAGTTTAATTTCAAGAATGACTCTAGTGGAGTCTAATTAATATTAATTAACCAAGAAGCACTGTTTTCCCGATTTTTTTAAGTATGATTTTTTTTCAAGTTTTCCTATGTATACTAAGAGATATTACTTATTGTATGACTTTTGTCCTTTTTAACCAGCAAATTTTTGAAATAGTTTGCTGGTGTGTCACTTATTGAGTTCACACATACCTTTTCAGTTTCCAAATTTTAAGCTCTCTCATTTATTTGATTATAAATTGTTTTCTTACATATTCTAGCAGAGGAACATGGGCCACAGTAGAAAAGATTTGTATACACAGTGAAATCTTGTATTTCGGAACTTCCTGGTAAGTTAGAACATTGATTCTTAATAAAATGTTAGCAAATAGGATAGGTATTTTAAGAGTTCAGAAAATTACTGTACATGTACAAAATATATTTTTATGTATATGGGGTGCTGTGACAAAATTTTTGAATAACAATTTTTTCATTGATCCTTTGTTTCTTTCATTTCTGATGTGTCTTGGGTTTCTTTTAGGCTCCTGGAAATATTACTTATTAGACAATCATTAGGAAAATAAAGTCTACTTTGATGCTTCTTTTTTTTAATTATAAAAAAAAGGAGTACAACTTGATTCTCTGGTTGTACATGAAGTAGAATCATACCATTTGTGTAATCATACATTTACATAGGGTAATGGTGTTTCATTCATTCTGTTATTTTTTCCTTCCCCACCATCCTTCTCACCCATTTCTTCCCTCTATACAGTCCCTCCTTCCTCCAGTCTTGCCTCACTCCCATCCCCCATTATGTATCATCATCCAATTATCAGCGAGATTATTCATCCTTTGGTATTTTGAGATTCCCTTATCTCACTTAGCGAGATATTCTCTAATTTCATCTGTTTGCTTGCAAATGCCATAATTTTATCATTCTTTATGGCTGAGTAATATTCCATTGTGTATATATACATTGAATATATATATCACAGTTTCTTTATCCATTCATCAATTGAAGAGCATCTAGGTTGGTTCCACAATCTGGCTATTGTGAATTGAGAAGCTATGAACATTGATGTGGCTGCATCACTGTAGTATGCTGATTTTAAGTCCTTTGGGTATAGGCCAAGGAGTGGGATAGCTGGGTCAAATGGTGGTTCCATTCCAAGTTTTCTAAGGAATCTCCACACTGCTTTCCAGGGTGGGTACACTAATTTGCAGCCTCACCAGCAATGTATGAGTGTACCTTTATCCCCACATCCTCGCCAACACATATTGTTGCTTGTGTTCTTAATAATCGCCATTCTAATTGGGGTGAGACGGAATCTTAGGGTAGTTTTGATTTTCATTTCTCTGATTACTAGAGATGTTGAACACTTTTTCATTTAATGTTGATTAATCATAAATCATAAATTTGTGTAATCATAAATTTACATAGAGTAATGTTGTTTGATTCATTCTGTTATTTTTTCCCTTCCCCCCAACACCTCTCACCCCTCTTTTCCCTCTATACAGTCCTTCCTTCCTCCATTCTTGCCCCCCTCCCTAACCCTAACCTAACCAACACTAACACTAACCCCTCCCACCCCCCTTATGTGTCATGATCCACTTATCAGCGAGATCATTCACCCTTTGGTTTTTTGAGATTGCCTTATCTCACTTACCATGATATTCTCCAATTTCATCCATTTGCCTGCAAATGACATAATTTTGTCATTCTTTATGGTGGAATAATAGTCCATTGTGTGTATATATATATATATATATATATATATATATATATATATATATATATCACAGTTTCTTTATCCATTAATCAATTGCAGGACATCTAGCTTGGTTCCACAATCTGGCTATTGTGAATTGAGCAGCTATGAACATTGATGTGGATGCATCTCTGCAGTATGATGATTTTAAGTCCTTTGGGTATAGGCCAAGTAGTGGGATAACTGGGTCAAATGGTGGTTCCATTCCAAGCTTTCTGAGGATTCTCCATACTGCCTTCCAGAGTGGCTACACTAATTTGCAACCCCACCAGCAATGTATGAGTGTACGTTTTTCCCCACATCCTCGCCAACACCTATTGTTGCTTGTGTTCTTGATAATCACCATTCTAATTGGGATGAGATGGAATCAGGGTAGTTTTGATTTTTATTTCTCTGATTACTAGAGATGTTGAACATTTTTTCATATATCTGTTGATTGCTTGTATATCTCTCCTGTGAAGTGTCTGTTCATTTCCTTAGCCCATCTGTTGATTGGATTGTTTGTATTCTTGGTGTAGAGTTTTTCGAGTTCTTTATGGATTCTGGAAATTAGCGCTCTATCTGAAGTATGAGTGGCAAAGATATTCTCCCACTCTGTAGGCTCTCTCTTCACATTGCTGATAGTTTCCTTTGCTGAGAGAAAGTTTTTAGTTTGAATCAATCCCAGTTGTTGATTCTTATTTTTATATCTTGTGCTACGGGAGTCCTGTTAAGGCAGTCTGATCCTAAGCCAACATGTTGAAGATTTGGACCTACTTTTTCTTCTATAAGATGAAGGGTGTCTGGTCTGATTCTGAAGTCCCTGAGCCATTTTGAGTTGAGTTTTGTGTAGGGTGAGAGATAGGGGTTTAATTTCATTCTCTTGCATATGGATTTCTGGTTTTCCCAGCACCATTTGTTGAAGAGGCTATCTTTTCTTCATTGCATATCTTTGGCCCCTTTGTCTAGTATGAGAAAATTGTATTTATTTGGGTTTGTATCCGTGTCCTCTATTCTATACCATTGATCTACCTGTCTGTCTTGGTACCAATACCATGCCATTCTTGTTACTATTGCTTTGTAGTAAAGTTGAAGATCTGGTATTGCGATACCCTCTGCTTCACTCTTTCTGCTATGGATTGCTTTACCTATTGTGGGTTTCTTATTATTCCAGATGAATTTCGTGATTGCTTGCTCTATTTCTGTAATGTACATCATTGGGATTTTAATTGAAATTGCATTGAATCTGTATAGCACTTTTGGTAGTATGGCCATTTTGACAATATTAGTTCTTCCTATCCAAGAACATGGGAGATCTTTCCATCTTCTAAGATTTTCTTTAATTTCTTTCTTTAGTGTTCTGTAATTCTCATTGTAGAGGTCTTTTGCCTCTTTTGTGAGATTGATTCCCAAGTATTTTATTTTTTTTTTGAGGCTATTGTGAATGGGGTAGTTTTCCTAATTTCTCTTTCTGAAGATTCATCACTTATGTATAAAAATGCATTGGATTTATGAACATTGATCTTGTAACCTGTTACTTTACTGAATTCACTTATGAGTTCTAAAAGTTTTCTGGTGAAATTTCTGGGTTCCTCTAAATATATAATCATGTCATCAGCAAACAGGGATAGTTTGAGTTCTTCTTTTCCAATTCATATCCCTTTAATTTCTTTGGTCTGTTTAATTGCTCTGGCTAGAGTTTCAAGAATGATGTTCAATAGAAGTGGTGAAAGAGGGCATCCCTGCCTTGTTCCAGTTTTTAGGGGGAATGCTTTCAGTTTTTCACCATTTAGAATGATATTGGCCAGGGGCTTAGTATAGATGGCCTTTACAATGTTAAGGAATGTTCCCACTATCCCTATTTTTTCTAGTGTTTTGAGCATGAAGGGATGCTGTATATTATCAAATACTTTTTCTGCATCTATTGAAATAATCATGTGATTCTTAACTTTTAGTCTGTTGATATGGTGAATGACATTTATTGATTTCCGGATGTTGAACCAACCTTGCATCCCTGGGATAAAACCCACTTAATCATGGTGCACTATCTTTTTAATATGTTTTTGTATGCGATTTGCTAAAATTTTGTTGAGAATTTTTGCGTCGATATTCATTAATGATATTGGTCTGAAATTTTCTTTCCTCGATGTGTCTCTGTCTGGTTTAGGTATCAGGGGGATATTGGCTTCATAGAATGAGTTTGGGAGGGTTTCCTCCTCTTCTATTTCATGGAATACTTTGAGGAGTATTGGAATGTGCTCTTCTTTAAAGGTTTTGTAGAACTCGGCTGAGAACCCATCTGGTTCTGGACTTTTCTTTGTTGGTAGAATTTTGATGACTTCTTGTATTTCATTACTTGAAATTGATTTATTTAAGTTGTGTACGTCCACCTCATTCAGTTTAGGTAATTCGTATGTCTCTGGAAACCTGTTGATGTCTTCAAGATTTTCTATTTTGTTGGAGTATAGATTTTCTAAATAGCTTCTGATTATGTTTTGTATTTCAATCATGTCTGTCATCATATTTCCTTGTTTATTCTGAATTTTAGTAATTTGAGTTTTCTCTCTCCTACTCTTTGTTAGTGTGGCTAAGAGTTTATCAACTTTGTTTATTTTTTCAAAGAACCAACTATTTATTTTGTCAATTTTTCCGATTGTTTCTTTTGTTTCAATTTCCTTGATTTCAGCTCTGATTTTAACTATTTCCTGTCTTCTACTACTTTTGGTGTTGGTCTGCTCTTCTTTTTCTAGGGCTTTGAGCTGTAGTGTTAACTCATTTATTTGTTGATTTTTTTTCTTCTTTTGTTGAATGCGCCCCATGAAATAAATCTTCCTCTAAGTACTGCTTTCATAGTGTTCCAGAGTTTTGATATGATGTGTCTTTGTTCTCGTTTACTTCTAGATTTTTTTTGTTTCCCTCCGGATGTCTTCTGTTATCCATTCATCATATAATAGCATATTATTTAATCTCCAGGTATTGGAGAAGTTTCTGTTTTTTATTCTGTCATTTATTTTTAATTTCAATCCATTATGATCTGATAGGATACAAGGTAGTATCTCTATCTTCTTGTATTTGTTAACAGTAGCTTTGTGGCATAAAATATGGTCTATTTTAGAGAAGGATCCATGTGCTTCTGAGAAGAAAGTGTATTTGATCTTTGTTGGATGGTATATTTTATATATGTCCATTCAGTCTAAATTGTTGATTGTGTTATTCAGATCTACGGTTTCTTTTTTCAAATTTTGTTTGGAAGATTTGCCCAGTGGTGAGAGAGGTGTGTTCATGTCACCTAGTATTTTTGTGTAGTGGTCTATTTTATTCCTGGATTTGAGAAGGATTTGTTTGACGTACATGGATGAGCCACTGTTTGAGGCGTATTTATGATTGTTATGTCTTGCTGATTTATGGTTCCCTTAAGCAGTATGAAATGACCTTCTTTATCCCTTCTGACTAACTTTGGCTTGAAGTCCCCATTATCTGAAATGAGGATGAATACTCCGGGTTTTTTTGCTGTGTCCATGTGCATGGTATGTTTTTTCCCATCCTTTCACCTTTAGTCTGTGGGTATCTCTTTCTATAAGATAAGTCTCTTGCAGTCAGCTTATTATTGGATCTTTCTTTTCAATCCAATCTGCCAGTCTATGTCTTTTGATTGAAAGTTCATGTCATTAACATTCAGAGTTATTGTTGAGATATGATTTGTATTCTCGGTCATTTGGTTCATTTTTGTTTTTTAACACTACTTAGTTTCTCCTTTATATGGCTATTCCTTTAGGCTAGTTCCTCCCGTTGCTGATTTGCATTGTTGTTTTTCATCTCTTCCTCATGGAATATTTAGCTGAGAATAATCTGTAATACCAGCTTTCTTTTTGTAAATTCTTTTAGCTTTTGTTTATCATGGAAGGATTTTAGTTTGTCATCAAATCTGAAGGTAAGTTTGCTGGGTGTAAGATTTTTGGTTGGCATCCATTTTCTTTCAGAGCTTGAAAAATGTTGTTCCAGGCCCTTCTAGCTTTTAGGGGCTGGACTGAAAAATCTGCTGATATCGGTATTGCTTTCCCCCTGAATGTAATTTAATTTTTTTCTTTCACAGCCTTTAAAATTCTGTCCTTATTTTGTATATTAGTTATTTTCATTATAATGCGCCTTGGTGTGGGTCTATTTTAATTTTTATATTTGGAGTCCTATAAGCCTCTTATACTTGATTTTCCATTTCATTCTTCAGATTTGGGAAATTTTCTGATATTATTTCATTGAATAGATTGTTCCTTCCTTTGGTTTGTTTCTCTATGCCTTCCTCAATTCCAATAAATCTTAAATTTGGCCTTTTCATGATGTCCCATGATTCTTAGAGATTCTGTTCATGACCATCTTCTCTGTTTTCAACTTTGTTTTCAAGATTAAATATTTTGTCTCAGTGTCTGAGGTTCTGTCTTCCAGGTGTTCTATCCTATTGGTTATGCTTTCTATGGAGTTTTTCATTTGGTTTATTGTTTCCTTCAAGGATTTCTGTTTGTTTCTTTTTTTCAGTATCTCTAACTCTTTATTGAAATGATCTTTTGCTTCCTGCATATGCTCTTTTAACTGTTGATTGGTTTCCTGCATTTGCTCTTTCATCTCATTGTTTGTTTCTCTGATTACTTTAATTATGTACATTCTAAACTCCCTTTCTGATATTTCTTCTGCCATGCTGTCACTGGATTTTATTGATGTAGCATCTAGGTTTGTTAGGGGCATTGTCTTTCTTTGTTTTCTCATATTGCTCTGGTATCTTCCCTCTAATAGGAAAACTCTGAGATATTGCAGACTTCCCCTATTGATTTATAGTGTCCCTAGATTTCCAATAATTCACCTCCTAGCCTTCAGTAGCCTGAAGTCTTGGAGGAACTTGATAATGCAGTGATCCACAAGGAAGCTGCCCCTCTAGGGGTGGTGGCCTTCAGTTGGCATATATTCCTTGCTGGTGGGCAGAGGTGCCTCCACTTGTTGACCAATGGTCAGCCAAGGGGGGACTAGACTGCTAGACTGTGGTTTGGGGCACAGCTGGTCTGGGCCTGGGTCACTTGTTCTACCACCCCAGTGGGAAAGCCTCACCCAGCAGATAACACTGACCCGGAAGGGGAAGTCTCACTGGTCAGCCAGCCCTCCTCTGCGAAATTCCACCCATGCCCAGACCTACCACCCATGCCAGGGAGCCTCCCTCTGCCTACGTTGATGTTTCAAATATTTTAAAGTTTTATGGCCAGATAACAAACCAACTTAGAACAAAGATGACTTTAGCAAATATTGGAACAAACAAATTAGGAAATTATAGGAGTTTAAGAAAAGAAAACTGTCAACTAAAGGACAAGACAAAAAAAAATGGGAAAGTAATAAATGGAAAAGAAAACAAATACTAAATCTAAATGTGACCCTTGTTAGTATCTCCTTCAATATGTTTATCCAGTCTCCTTGTCATTTTTAATATTGAATTGTATCTAGAGCTGTTGAAATTGAAGACTTGAATAAATGACTGTGGGACAGTTTTATATTAATATCTAACCACATGAGAACGGATAACATATTAAGATATTATCTAAAAAAGAGAAAAAGAAAGAAAGAAAGAAAGAAAGAAAGAAAGAAAGAAAGAAATGAATGAATCAAGTCTTCTGTGTTTCCTGTAAAAGTTTCATGTTAAGATGTTAAAAGTTCATGGAGATTTTGAAAAGTTGATCATTTTATCATAGGACTGGGAGTGTAACCTTGGGCCAGGAATGACTGAGATCTTGAAAACATCAGTACTTTTTTATTTAAACATTAGTTTATTGTATTCTTCCCCAACTGGAAGGGATGATACAGATATGAAGCTTTGATTTAATGACACTATCACACATATCGCTTAAATATTTTGCCTGTAAAATAAGATTCTTTTTAAAATCTAGAGAGTATTGGAGATTTTATTTATATGAAAAAACAAAGCATAAAATTTTATTTATTATTTAAAAATTTTAAATTTTATTTATGTTTTTAAACTTTATTTGCTATATTTAAAATATGACCCTTAGGACAAGAGAAAGTTTTACTCAAATTAGAAAAATATAAAAAAGAAAGAAAACATTGTGACATTATAAAGCATGAAAGCAACTATATAAACTGCACAGGGAAATCTTGAAATGATCTGTGAGGTATGAACTTACAGATGTGCCTTACTTAGCTTCACCTAGGTTATGAACATTAAAATTAAAGTATGATGTTGTAACCCAAGGTTTAGGGCAACACTTTTCCCAGAATATATTTGTAATGTTTGAATCACTTAATTGAGATAGGATAGAAGAAAGAAGACTAGGTAGAACGAAGACAAAGAGGGAAGAGGAACTATGACTTGAAATCTAAAAGTAAATGACTTATCCTCACTTTCATTTCCATCCCATTTTCTTCCAGCCTGAATTCTTAAAAGTTTCAATAAATTTTAAAGTACTGTAAGTCCAGTTGATTAGTACCTATTACCTTGTTGGTTTAACAAATGTATTTTTGGACTGATGAAAAGAAGCCTAGAGAGAGAAATTGTTAAGTACCCATGATATTGGTATGATCCAGATACTATTTATTAACTAGAAATATCAACCTATAGATTCTGAGAAAAACCAGAGCACAGTGACCTGCTCTATGCTCCACAATCAAAAGAATCAAGCTCATTAAGCTGACACCACCCCCGAGGTACCTCTCATAATCACAGCCTCAAAATTCCCTTTAAAAGAAGGCTGAGACCCCAAAAGCATGTCTCACCCTGGAGCACCCACACTGCCTCTTCCTTGGAGTGTGTATCCTGCTCTGCTGTTTGCTTCCCTGAATAAATCTCTTTGCTTCCTTGAATAAATCTTTGATCTTGCTTCTTTTGATGTGTCTTGAAATTCGTCTCTGTGACCTAAGTCGAGAACCTGCCAGGGCAGAGCTGTACTTCCCTTTTCCCTTCTGAGGACCCCCTCAGACTCCATCTGTGACATTAATGGTATTATTTGAGTCATTCTCAAGTGCATACATATCCAGAATATTTTATTGGACAGTATCAAACACTGTAAGACAGTCCAAAACTGTGCTGATTTCATGAGGACAGTTTGCTATTTTTAATAAATCCTTATTATTCAGGAATCAAAGTGAACAACATAATGTCATGTTATAGCCACTAACTACTTTTGAAAATAACTACAGTGTCTTTTTTTTTTTAGTCACTTCCTTCTAATTTAATGGGTCAAATTTGTATACAAGGCTGCACCAGATCCAAAGGTGGGGAAATGGATTTATTTATTTAAGGGAGCAATGGAAAAGAATTTATGCCCATGTTATATTTTCCTAATTTCTGCTTCTTTTAATTCAAAATGTTTACATTTTTCATTTTTTTTTCATTTTTACAGACTGCATTTTGATTCATTGTATACAAATGGAGTACATCTTTTCCTTTCTATGGCTGTGCACAATGTAGATTCATACCATTCATGTAATCATATATCTGCATAGGGTTATGATATCTGTCTCATTTCACCATTTTTCATACCCCCCCCTCATTTCCCTCTATGTAATCTAAAGTTCCTCATTGTAACTGGTACATAAAACACAAAAAATGATATGTATCAATAGTGGAATTCATATTTGTTATATGTATATTATATAATGCTTAAATTGAGTTAAACATATAATCTCTTCAAACATTATTTACTTATGGTAAAACTTTTAAACCTAAACTAAATATTTGAGTTTCTTTAAACATTATTTACTCACAGGAAAGAACATGTTTAGAATGTACATAAAACAAAATGTTATAAATTTTATTGGAGTATTTAAGGAACTAAGAAAACTCTTATTATATGATGTTAAAGTATAAACAGCCTAGAGGCTTAACTATCTGAACTTAGTATAAATATTAATCTATAAATCTCTTCAAGGTGATAAACTTATATCAGAGTAAACTTCAGCTAAAACAGTATTTTATACAACAAAAATGTTATCCAATTGAAATTATACAACATAAACTGACTATTTTTATGCGAGTAAACTATTTTTATGGGAAAAAAAACTGAATGCTTTACCCCCCCCCCTTCAAGTATTCCCAGCCTCTTTTCTATTTTTAACTTTTCTATTTTTAAATTTTATTTTAATAGAAATTTACATGTGAATTATTAACTATCATGGTTAGTTGCAAAATAATCACTTGTCTCTCTACAAGGGTTTATTGAGATGAACAGTAAAAGATTTCAATCAATATTCAGCTTCTCCCATAGTGAAATTCCAGCTCAATGGGAGAAAAAAAAAAAAAAAAAACAGAAGGGACTGTAAATGAAGCAAATCGTGACAGGTGAATTTCAATAAGTAAAATTCAAAACACTACATTTGGAAAAAAAAAATGTTTTTAGAATGCTCAATGATCATGGTATGTTTGTGAGCTATATGATTAGTTCCAACAGAGCACTGTAATTGTAAATTACATCTTGAAGCTGTTTCCCTGAGTGGGTTAGTCATTCAAAACTGGCATTAAACAGCTGAGCCTGGTAGCTCACACTTATAATCCAGCTACTCAGGAGGCTGAGGCAGGAGGATCACAAATTTGAGACCAGGCTGGACGAGTTAGAAAGACCCTGTCTCAAAATGAAACAAAATTTTAGAAAAGAATTAGAAATGTAGTTCAGTGGTATGGTTGCTTGCCTAAAGTGTGAAAGGCCCTGTGTTAAATCCCCAGTATATTAAAAAAAAAGTTATTAAACTTAACTTGCATGAGATAATTTAATTATTTCTTGTTCCAAAATACTCAACCACAACCTAGAGTGACAGGTAAAACTGTGATGATAGACCATAAGCACAAATAGTGACACTGGAAAGAAAAACAAATCCAAAGAAAGGCACCTGGGTGAGGACGTTTTCTTAAGAGTATATTGATATTTATTTTATTTATTTGATTTGTTTAAAAAATAAATTCTGAAAAGGAATATAACCCAATGCTTAAAACCTCATGAAAAATAGGAAAAGAGAAAACTGATGCATTTTGATTCTTTACCTAACCTCTCGTCCCATCTGTTTGTAATTGGTTCTCAATACAGTTATTCTAACACAATGGATGTAGTATTTTTATTACTCAGTCTTTCAGCAGGATTTGAGTTCTGTCATCTTGAAGTGCTCTTTAGCAACATAACTCCACTAATTTCTCAACTTTATTTGTGGCTCTTCCTTAATCCTTTGGGGACGTTCATCCTATTTGACTTGTTCATGGTAGAGTTACCCAGGGCTCCTAAAGATATGCCATTTTCCACCTACCATACACCCTATGCAATGTCATCAAGTTTTATGGGACATTCAATTTTATATTTTCATGTTTGCTGTCTCAATCTCCAGGCTATTATTTGGCTGACTACCTAAACTATGTTTTGGATATTTAGAAATACAAAAAAAAAAAAAAAAAAAAAACCAAAAAAGTCTCACAATGTGGAAACAAATGTCCAATGAAGTATGAATGAATAAACAAAGTGTACAATATACATACAATGGAAAACATTCAGACTTGAAAAGGAAAGGAATTCTGATTCGTGCTACTACTTTCAAGAATTAAACTTTGAAGACATTATGCTAAGCAAAATAAGCCAGATAGAACAAAACAAGTATTTATTAATTCATTGATAGGAGGTTTTTTAGAATTTTGAAATTCATAGAGATGAAAAGTAGAATGGTGATTACTATTACATGTAACAAGGGGAAATTGGGACCTGCTGATTAATAGGAACAGAGTTTCAGTTAAGGGATGATGCAAAAGTTCTGCAGTTGAGTAATGGTAATTGTTGCACAGTAAGTAAGTATATTAAAGGCTACTGACCTGTACTAATGAAGAGTAAAAATTGTTAGAATGGTTAACTTTTATATTTATATTATCACAATTGAAATTATAAAATAGGAAAATCCAGCAAGACCAAAACAGAACTACTGATTCTCTACTTTGTCTCTGCCCCTTTGCTAATTCTCCTGATCCTCCTTCACATATAAAGGTACAATCATCCATCCAGTACCTAGCTGCTCTGATCTAAAACTTAGGAGCCATTTCTAACTATTTCTGTGACTTCAAATAAAAACCCAACGCGAAATTCTGTTTGTTTGCCTTCAATACATATTCCAAATCTAATCACTGCTCATCATGGTTACCAGAACCACCTTGGCTTAGCATTTTCTCTCACCTATTATACTTCAATTGCTATTCGTCTGATCTTGACCCTTCTACAGAATGATAAGATAAACTTCTAAAATTTTTGCAAGATTTCACATCTGTGAAGTATCTGAAGTAATTAAACTCACATAAACAGAGAATACAATGGTAGTTACCAGGGGTTGGAGAAGGGCAAATGAGAATAAAATTAAATGAATAATTTCTAGAGATACGCTGTATAATACAGCATCTGTAGTTCATAATACAATATTGTGCATTTTAAAATGTTACAAGAATAGATCTCACATTAAGAGTACTTAACGCACACACAAAGAATATATGTAAATATTTGGAGGTGATGGTATGATGAGTGTCTTATGGTGATGGTATCATAGTTGTATGTGTATGTACAAATTTATTAAAATGTCCACATTAAAATTTATATATTTTTAAGTCAGATACACTCAAAGTTTAAGGAAAAATATGCAAAATAAAAATTATTTACTTATAATAAAATATAAATCAACAAATGTATATTCTTTACTCAAAGCAATGACAAAAACCTGACACAGTTCTTATAGTAAAATTAATTTAACAGAGCAGAGCAATTGCCACCTAATCTACTTACTACTTAATTTCAAATCTTACCTTATGTCTCTCTTCTTAAACTGTAGTTAAAGTCACCTTCATTCTGAACAGTCATTTAGCTCAGGGCTTACTTTGCCCAGATACTGTGGCAATACTTCCTAGGCTACACATTAAGAAGTTTTTCCAGTCTGGTTCAGAAAATTAATTATTCCCAGCTGTGCTATAATGGTAGATACCCAAAGGCAAGGATAGAAAGTTACTCAGGTATGGGTCATTTTTTAAAACCAAAACATTAATGCTTACCTACACAGGCCTAAATTTACTTGTTTCTATGAATACAATCATGTCTTTCAGCAATGTCTTTGTAACAATTTGTCATTTACTGTATGACTTTTTTAAGTCACTGATCTTTTAAAGTCTTGGTTCAGCTTGAAGCTTATTAAAGTGTTGGCACATCACTGGGTAATCATGCCATAAGAAACCTGGAGTAAAATGAAGAATTCTTTAGGAATCCTTAAGGAATTGGCAAATTGGCAAAAATAAATAAATAATTTTGTAATTCACCAGAATCACTCTTACTAAATTTCAATTTTTAAATCATTCATCATTTTTAGGTTTAGGATTACATTTTATAGTGTAGAACACATAAATGATACTATAACTTGGTCCCTTGCCTTTGGAAATATGTGAACAACTTATAAAATTTAAAAATGAAATACACCCATTATTATATGACAGATATAAACCAGGTGCTCAAAACATGTTTTGGAAACATCAATGAAAGATTCTGTGGAACTGGGGTGATTTCCTGAGCAATGATTTTTACTAAGGATTTTGAGGATAAAAGAGATATCAAGGTATTAGGAAAGGCATTCTAAGATTCTAAGTAAAAAAAAAAAAAAATCATGAGAAATTTGAGAAGTTGAACAACAGATTGAAGGTGGCCCAATTATATTGAAGCATTTCTTGGGAGGAGAGTCCAGAGGTTTGAAAAACTGCAGAAAAGATTACTGATATTTTTATCAAATGGCATTTTCTGGTTTTATTGGTGATTATAATTGTACATAATAGCTGGGTTCATTTTTCCATAATCATACATGCATGGAATTTAACTTACTCTATTTAGGTCCCCAGTGTTACCCTTTCCCTCACCCCCTTTTCCCCCTATTCCCTTTTTCTCTACTGGTCTACTTTCCACTCCTTTATGTATCTTTAATTGTGTTTTATAGATACACATAAAGGTGGAATTCACTACTGTATATTTATACATTCACATAGCATAATTTTGTCAGCTTCATTCTGAATTTTCTGCCCTTTCCCTTCCACTCCAATGATATTCCCTTTGTCTTTGTGATCCAAACCCAACCCCACTTTTTCCCCCTTTCTTTGCTCCAGCTTCTCTATGTGAGAGAGAACATTCAATCCTTGACTTTCTGAGTATGGTTATTCATTTATCATGATGTTTTCCATTCTATCCACTTACCATCAAATGCCATGATTTCATTTTTCTTTAGGACTGAGTAAAACTCCATTGGGTACATATACCACATTTTCTTTATCCATTCATTTGTGAATGTGCAGTTGAGCTGGTTCCCTAGCTTGGCTATTATGAATTGTGCTGCTATAAATATAAACATGGTTGTATTGCTATAGTATGCTGATTTTAGTTCTTTTGGGTAAATACTAGCAAGTGGGATAGTTGGGTCATATGTGGTACCATATTTTTGAGGAATCTCCATCCTTCTTTCTGGAGTGGTTGTACTAATTTGTAGTCCCACCAACAATGTATAAGTGAATCTTTTTCCCCACATGTCACCAGCATTTTTTATTATATGAAATCTTGATAATTGCCATTCTGATTGGAGTGAGATGAAATCTCAATGGAGTTTTGATTTGTATTTCCCTGATTGCAGGGATTACCATAACCTGCATAGCCATTAATTCAGGTACCAGAGGGAGTGATGAGAGGATGAAGAAAAGACCAACACACACAAAAACAGAGAAAAAGCTGGGACTTGGTGAAGGCGGTCCTCCATCTCCTGATTAGGGATGGACAATCCAAAGCCCGCTCAGCATGTTTATTTTATAGGTTTTAGCATCAAAGGAGTTTTCTGTGACAAAGTTTCTTCAAAGCGTACACCGTGAAGGATGAATTTCTGTGCAGCCCAATTATAATTATCATCTTGCTCCCATAATTCTCTTCGCCCAGGCAGTTGGCATCTGAACCTTAAGGTCAAGAACTGATAGCTCCATGACTGACACAGGACCCCCTATTGAACAGGGTATCACCATAGCATCTGGGCAATCTTTAATCAGCACCTTTGCACTGAAAGTTCCTAGGAGAGGCATCACCTTTGTCATAGGACAGCTCAAGGACCCTCATTCAGTCACCACTCAGACAAGGAGTCTTGAACACTTTTTCATTATTTGTTAATCATTTGTGTTTCTTCTTTTGAGACATGTCTTTTTAATTCTTTTTCACATTTATTGATTGGAGTTATTTGTTTTTTCGCCTATCTGTGCACACACATACACACACACACAATTATGCAGCATAAAAACAAAATTAAATTTGAAAAAAAAGAATAAAAACTAAAAATAGATAATAAAATTAAAATTAAAAAAAAAGAGGAAAAGGAGAAGGAATAGGAAGTTCTTAATGAGGAAAAAAAGGGCTTACTTTCACTAAGGTGGTCAAAACTGTTGCATGGCTCGATGTTCTTTGCTTACACCACTGTGCTACTGTTTGTATTTGTTTTGGGGTTTCTGTAACCCTTGGGTCAAGGATTAGGGTTGTTCTGTCTTCAGTATTTGTGTTTCTCCAGAAATTGCCAGCCATTATGGCCTGGAACCAAAGCTGGTTATTAGTATCTTTCAGCTTCCTGAATAGTATGGGATAGACTTGGGAGTTTTGACAACTGGTTTATTTCCATAGTGGGGCTGGTACAGAGTTAAGAACTAAATTGAAATTCCAGTAGCTGGAGTTTGATCTTGTCTGATCCTGGGAACTGTGTTGCTAGGTATTTGAGATTTGGTATACACCTCCCTCCCTGTTCTTAGGGAAATGTCAATTGCTGTTGGCTATCTGGGTCTCAGGGCTTCCTGAAATGTCCACTTTTAAGGTGCAGAATCTAAACCTGAACAGACTTCATATACTCTCTCTCCATGGTTGTGAATTACCTAGGAGGAAACCTGGAGCACAGATATACCTGTCTAATGGGTTTCTGGCAACTTTCCAGATACACATATGGGATGCCACCAACAAAAGAAGCTCTCTTCCTTAGTATATTTTCTGCACTTATTTCAATAATTAAGGTCCAGACATAATCTGAACCATACAATGGGAAACTGCTGGGTCTGACTGGTAACTTCCTTTTTGAATTCCCAGTACCCAGATTCTGCACACTGTCATGCAGCCACTCAAAAATGGGTCCCACTGCTGCAATGCTGATTCCTGCTGGACTCTTCATCCCTTGGCTGTGTGATTTTAATCACTTTTCACTTAACAACTTCCCCCTTTGTGTCTGGGTTAATTAGTTAAAGCCAGAAAACCTCTCTATCCCACAGGTTAGTCAGGCCATTGTGTTTTTCTTTGTCTTGCTTTCCTCTTTTCTGCAGTGGGTTGGTGATAACTATAATGTATTATTACTTATATTCAGAATTTCCAAATTTCCATGTCTGTGTTCAATCTAATTCTATGTCCCAGAGTAGCAATAAAATGGAAGTGGGGCAGACCCAAAAATAGGTTACAGGAAAGTTTAGCCTCAAGGACTAACCAATAGCATTGATACCTTTCCAAGACCTGATGAGTATAATTCTGACCAATAGCATTGGCTCAAGAGCTATATAAACACCTAGACAAGTACACTTGAGTGGTAATCTGTCATGAGGTCCCCTGTCTCCTCATGGGAGTTCTGATTTTTTTCTTCTCACTTAAATAAATCCTATTTCTTTCATTCTTACCTTCTATTACTGTCCTTGAACTTCATTCTTCACATTTGTGAGACAAGAACTTGGAAAGAAATTGTTGGTGAGTTCCTGGGGTCTGCAATACTGCAGGACATAGCTCATTGTTCAGAGATACAATATGCCACTCGATGGTAGTAAAGAATCCAGTTTGCCGGTTGTGACCATCAGAGCTGACACAAACAGTAACTCCTGCCTTGATTAGATGCTAAAGTAAAATGGACCTTCTCAGTTGAAGAGGACTACAGCTTACACAGATCTCACCTGCCAGCAGAGACAAAAAGTCTAGTTTCATCTCAAACTCTGGTTTCATGGTGATTGTTTTGCTGTCAAAAGTTGAATTTCAGTGAATTCCTTTAGTCATCCACCTTACTGAGAAGCAATATTTTCACTTTTTAAATTTTGAGCTGAGGAACTGTTGAAAAGTGCATACTTCCTCTAATCCACCATCTTCCCAATCTCCTTAACTGGCATATTAATAACTTAGACTTTATTTTTTAGGCAAGGTAATGTTCACAGAGTAGATATGACCCTGAACATGTCTACACCCGAAGACAAGAAGACAAGATACATAAGTGACATACCTTTTTTAAAAAAGAAAACCATGCAGGTGTTAGGGAAATTTGATTTTCCTTATTAATTTCTGAACTTGAGCATCCTTCTATTGGTTTACTGGCCATTAGATAGTCTTTGGAGAAATCACTAAAGTTTTTTGCCCAATATGTAACTGAACTATCTTTTTATTATTGATTTACAAGTCTATTTATTCTGGATGTGAATCCTTTTTTCATATGTGGTCAGAAAAATATTTTCTATATCAGTCCCTTGTATTTTCATTTTTTAAGAATTTTGATTTGTTTTGTTTGATGAGTAGATTTTCTTAAAAGTAGTCCAATTTATCAAGTTTTTCTTTCATATGTATCCATACGCTTTTTTTTAACATAAGAAGTCATTGCCTACTTCATAGTCATAAAGTTGTTCTGTTTTCCTCCAATAACTTAATATTGATTAACACTGAATCTCAAATCGATCAATGTGAAGTGATGTTAAAGTTGTACCCTTTACACATTAATATCAAGTTGACCCTGTACAAGTTATTAAAAAGATCACTTGGCTTCTCTCTTATATTTTGTTGTTTACTATACAATTTGTATTTATATAACTTCACAATATGTCTGGCTACGTGGTGATGCAATATCCCTTGATGTACTTGTTTTTAACAAGATATCATAGTTCTTTTACAGACTCATTTTTCACACTTGCTTTAGATTTAGCTTTTCATGTTCAAAAAATATAAGAAAACATCTCATGATGTTTTATTGGACCACATTTAATTTATTGATTAAACTAGCTATAACTGACATCTTTTTAAAATTGTTTCCATTCAACACATATAGTACTTTTCTTATTTAGTTGTACCTTGTTTTTCTTAGTAATATTTTTAAGTACTTGATGTAGAAATTATGCCCCATTTTTAATATTTTCAGAGGTTGGGTGACATGTTTGATACTATTACATGTGATGTTATTTATAAGCTTCATTTTTATCTGTTGCAGGCAATTAGAAATCCAGTGTGGAATTTTAACCTTATAATCAACTTTTCTCCATTAATTTATCAATTGTAATAGTTTATGTGTGTAGAAAATATTTGTATTTCCTAGGCATAATATAATGCCACTTGTGAATAAGAACAGTTTCATTTGTTATTATGATTCTTGTATATTTTATTTCTCTTGTTATATTATTCTCTATAGCATGTCAAGTAACATAGTAGAATTATTGAGGGAATTCTACTCGTCTCTTCATTAGTTGTCCCTAATGTGTCATATAGTTCATCATTAGATATGCTGTTTTACTGTGGGTATGTTTTGTTGTTTTCTTTATATTAACAAAATCCTCCTCTAGTCCTTGTAGGCTAAGATTTTTTAATGATTACATGTTCACTGATGAAATTGTTTTTATGAGAATGGGAACTATTGAGATAAGATTTTTTTTCATGCACTCATTAATGTAAATAATACTGATTATTCTTCTAATATTTAGAAATACCAAAAATATAAACCATTTGACCATGACGTTGCATTGTCATTTATTACTGAACTGGATTTGTTTTGTCAATATTTCAATAATACCTGGGGCAAGGATATAGTTCAGTGGTAGAGTGCTGGCCTAGCATGCATGAGGCACTGGGTTTGATCCCCAGAACCACACACACAAAAATATTTTAATAATACTTATAATTACTCTCATAAAAATGGGGGGGTCTAAAATTTTTGATGTATAACAATCCTGTCAAGTTTAGAACTAACATAGCTCAAGACTCACAAAAAGAATTTTGAACTATTCCTTATTTTATTAGACAAAAGTCAGGCAAAATGAATAAAACATATTTTTTATATATCTAGAAAATTCACTTATAATTTGAGACTGGCAAGTTCTCTATGACACTGATTCAGTTAATATTTAATATGACATAGCAGTTTGTTCAATAAACTTGTTTATGATTCTAAATTATCAAATTTATTGATGAAAAGAATTCATATTACTATTTATTTCATAGGCTCTTAATTTCTCCTTTGATAACTTTATTTTCTCTATTTTTCATGATTCTTAGATTTTATGATATTTTAAAATCAATTCAAGGAATCATATTTTGTCTGTTAACTTCTTTATGTTTGCATTACATTGTATTGCTTCCTTCTCATAGTTTTCTCAAAGTTGTCTCTTTGATTCCCTTACATTTAATGTATTCTTACTTTTCAATTTTTTGATGTAGAAAGCTAAATCATTGCTTCTTTAGTCTTTTCTTCTTAAATGTGTGTGTGTGTGTGTGTGTGTGTGTGTGTGTGTATAATCTTTAGAGCCTTACATATGCTTTACTTACTTGGACATCATTTGAAAAGATTCCTAATTTCCATTTTGATTCCTCCTTGACCTGGAGATTAATCAGGAATGTAATCTTTTGTTTCTAAGCCTTTGGAGCATTTTCTAGAAATCTTTTATTTATAACTTAAAATGCTCTTTATGTAAACCAACTTTTGGCTCAGTTTATTATTGACTTCATTAAATAGTCAATATGCAGTTGAACAAAAGCAAATTTAGTCAATTTGGGTTTATGATTGAGTTCATAATTTTGTTTTGAGGATCTTTTTTTGAAGGATTTCTCTCTTATTACACACTATTGAAGAAATGGGTTAAAAATCTCCCTCACTATGACTATGAGTTTGTTCATTTCCAAATATTTTCCCTATGTTTTGTTGTTATGTTAGTGGATGAAAACATATTTAAGATTGTGATGTCTTCCTGAAGATTAGGATTTGTATCATTACAAAATATTTTCTTATTTCTATTAATACTTTCACCTATAAAGTCTTTTTCATCTGATATTAACATCACTACACTGACTCTTTCTTGGTTAGCATTCTCAGGGCATAAAATTATTCACACTCCATCATACTCTGTCCTTATTTTTAAATTATGTGTCTTATAAGCATCAAAGTGCTAGGATCTCATACTTATTTCATTGTAAAATATCTTAGCACTTTTCTTGGCTTATATAATTTATGTGAGTCCATATGTATTTATTATTTTTTCTCTTTCAATAACTATAGTTTTTCCTTTTTTCTTGTCTGCATGTGTAGTCATAAAATATCATTTATTATCCTTTTTTCTTTAGTTTCTTTACACAATTGTCCATAAGGATCCAAAGGCAATAGGTTCCAGAACTACTGTGAATATTCAAATGTGCAAATGCTAAAGTCCCTTAATAAAGTTGTGTGATATCTGCATATAGCATATGCATATCTTCCTGTATGCTTTAAATCATCTATTAATTATAATATGTAATACAATGTGCATGTTATATAAGCGGTTGTTATATTCGGTAGGGAATAATGATTTTTTAAAAGTCTGTACATTATTGATTTGCAGTGGGTTGAATCTGCAGCTGTGAAAGCCAGGGATACAAAGGACTGACTATATTTACATTATTGTTATTATTTACATGTATACCCTAGGAAATGCAACATGCATCATCAATATTGTTTTGTATCATTAATTCACCACATCCAATTACTCTTGCAAGTTTAGATCATTTTAAGTTTATTTATATATCTCCCAACTTTTATGGTATGCTTGCATATTTGTTTTGCATATATTTTTTAATCTACAAGGTATTACAGGTTGACCTTTCCTTAGACCCAATAGTAGTTTGGGTTGTTTTCTTTTTTCTTTTTCTTTTTTAGAATATTTGCATATATACCATGAGGACAAGTTGGGAATAGAAATCAAATCTAAACATGATATTCATTTATGGTTCTTGGACACATTTTACTCATTGATCAAAGGTAATTTTACATACTATTTTTTACAATTTTGTGCATGAAACAAAGTGTACATGAAACCATCAGAAAGCACAGGTGTTTCTGTCAGAGCCACTCGTGTGGACAATCTGGTCACCAGGCATTACCATTATCCTGGACTGTGAATTCATACCCTACCGATGGTAATCACTTTCTCATTCTTATTCACACATAAGTATTTAATAGTTTAAAAAGACATATCATTGATACCGTGAAAAAAATCATGAGTTCAGGGTAAATGAGCAGCACAATGGAATCCCCAGAATCCCTGTTTCAGCTGTGAAGCGCTAGTATCAGCGAATAGTGACAGCTTCAGCCTCTACCTACCATGCTGTGTTGACTGAAAGGTTTATTTTACTTACTTAGGTGAGAAATATCAGGAGCAGTTGAGAAATCAGTAAGTCCTTTTGGAATAAAGAGAAATTCTGCTGAATAGCTTTTTAAAGGCTTCTTACAGAGTTATTCTCTGTCATTAACAACAGTTTTTGTCTATGTCTTTTTGATTTTACAAACTGCATGATATCTTAATCTGTTATGAATGCATGCTGCTCTTGTCCTCCAATAAATCCATCACCCATTCTCACCATATTGTCCATAGGCACTTTTTCTGCAGTGTTAGCAATGTCATCATCAGTATTGTTATTGTCATAACCATCTTAATTCAGAACCACGTTGGCATTTTCATGATCGGTCAATGAATTAACAAGTAAAGCCTTGTTATTAGTGCTAAAAATTTCTTTGATATCCACTTTTCTCACATCACTAATAGACTATGAGATGTTTTTGCATATATAAGGAGGTTAGATTTTTTTTCTCATTTGACATATAGAATTCTTCAAAGTCACCACCTTGTTCATCATCATCACTGAACACAGTCACAGGCCAGAGGTTATGACAGTTACTCAAAATTATGTTTTAGTAACCGTGTTTCAAGCTCTGTCAACAGGTTCTATAACATTTGTTATGCTAAACTCATTTACAAACCTTCCACACCCAAACCTGTCTTCATTGCTGCTAGCATGCTGCTCAAGAAAGTATTTTACAATTACTATTCATAGATCTAAGGTCAGCCTAGTCACATGGCTGAATTAATGAAGTGGGAAAGTATACAGCATAAACATTACCTACGGTGAGAATTCAACTGGGAGATGAGCAGAACAGTTATCAAGGAATAACAAAATCTTGCAGTTTTCATCCAGCCTAACTTCCTGCCAATAAGCATGAGCTACTTCTCTAAAATGTTTGTGAAACTAATCAGAAAAGATATCCCTGGGCAGTCCATATCTTTTGTTAGCATAATAATGGACTGGTAAGAAATTCTGTCTTCTTAAACAATGCAGAAACAGAATTTGCCTATCACAGCAAGTTTACGTGTCCATGTCCCTGCTTTATTAGCACATCTCAGCACATTTATTCTGTCTTTGACATTCTTAATCTCTGTTGGAGCTACCTCATTAGTTGTAGTCAGTGTCTACATTATTAGTGAGGCTAATAAAGCCAAAGCAGTGAAGTTTCATTAGCACTGTAGACTTATTCTGGCATAAAATTTTTATCAGCAATGACCTCAGCAAATTCATCAATGAATCTATCCATTGCTTTGTGATCAACAGATGCTTTATCACCATAAATCACTAAAAATTTAATGATTTTTTCTTAAATTTTTGCAACCATCATATTGGGTATTCATAGTTCTCCTTCAATATCCAGTTTATTGTGATAGATCCCTTGCTTTTTTCATGATCAGCATATATTAACTTGCTGTGTTCACTATTGTGCTTATAAATCCACTCCCTAAGGACATGATCAAAGCTTTCACTTTTACTTTCGTGAAGCATTTTTCTGTTTTTCACTATCTTTTCATCACTTTCAGCATAGAACTACAATAGTTTATCCTTGGTTTTCAGGTCATATATGGTAGTCATTTCAACACCAATACTAAGATGTTTCACACATAAACTACTGTCCAGTTCCTCCAACAGCTTAACCTTCTGTACTATAGAGTATATTTGGCTGTCTATAGAAAAGATATATCACACTTGGCAGGGCTGGGAGTTTTTTCCCCTTTGGAAATGCTGAATAAACTGTGCTTTGTGTACCTGGGTTTTAACTGCAACCCATGACGTGAAGTCTGATGTGAAATTTTTCACTTATAGAAACAGGTTGGTGCTTAAAAAGTTTCTGATTTTGGAGCATTTTGGCTTTTGGAATTTCAGATTAGGGGTCCTTGATCTATAATAAATTTTTATTTGTATAGGTAATTTTAAAATTACTTTTACCCACATATTTACTCATCTTGTGTTCTTCATAACCACTTGGATATACCTATTTCTTGATAAAATTGTGTTCTTCCTGCCTGAAGAAATAACATTAGAATTTTTTTTTTGCTTTTGTTTTTGTTTTTGTTTTTTGGTACCAGGGATTGAACCCAGAGGGCCTTAACCACTGTGCCACATCCCCAGCCCTTTTTATATTTTTATTTAGAGACAGGGTCTCATTAAGTTGCTTAGGTCCTAAGTTGCTGAGGCTAGTTTTGAACTCATGAGCCTCCTGTCCCTGGTCTGCTGGAATTATAGGTGTGTCCCACTGCACCTGGCTTATTATTTCTTTGAATGCTGACCTGTGGGCAATGATTTTTCTGCCAAAGGGAAGTTTTTTCCTAGCTGATTCTTCAAGATTGTTTTTTATAAAATCAAAGAATTTTAGGGAAGTCATTATATTTAACAAGACTTTTGTGAACTATCATCTTTTCCACTCTCTAGATTATCTCTTAGATTTAACCTTCTGCTTTACTATTTTTTTTTTATATATATATTCTTTCTCTTTATTACTGACCATAGTTTTTTGGATGGGAAGTTTCAATAATGTTTCAAACTATAGATAATAGAACAATAAAAGTTCTGAGTGGCATTTCCTTCTACTTGAAAAGTTTTAAGGTCAAGTGACTAATAACTTCAGTAAAATTGGGATTAAATTAGGTAAGAAAAATAGTAGAGATTTAGTAAAACTCATATATCTTATGAAATTTCTATTGAGATTCCAAATGCCTCTATTTTTATGGTTATGAAAAGCAGTAAGTGATTGAGTTCTGATGCTCAGAGCTTCAAATGTCTGCTTGCTAGCCTATATGCCAAGCTCTTTCAAACCAGGTAAATATTTTAAGTGGGAGGCAGTACATATGCTTGAGACAAGCCCCTTCCACCAGGTCTTTGCTTCCTAAGTATGCTAGGAATATAGATGTTTCTACCTTTAGAAACTTCATCCTATATCCCACAGAGGATTTAAACTGGGTAAACATGACATAAGGAAAACTGATTTTGAATTTTATGTCCCTGACTTTCTAATTTATCAATCTTGTCTTGCATAGGCACTCAGGGATTTTCATGTTTCCTCAATAGAACTTTAACTGAGTTGGCCAAGCCTGATTCTTAGATTATATTTAAAATCAACAAGTATTCCAGGTAAAAAGAAGTTCTGACAATTAAGAATGATTTTCTTTTCTCCGTAATTTTGAGGTACTCTAATCATTTCTTCCATATCTCTTTGATGTATTTAGTGTAATTTTTTAAAAATGTATTTCACATTATATAGGGTTTTTTTTTTCTAGAAGAGTCACTTGGCTTCTGAGACTTCCTGCATATTGCCTGAAATTATAAATATCATCTTTATCTCATTTAATAACTGAAGGAATTTTGAAATTGAGAGAATTGTTTTCCTTATCACACATTGTTTTAAAGTAAACAGACTCTTAGTAATTCTCCAAAGATGGTAAAAGGCAGTGAAAAATAAATAAATTGTGATATTGCCCTCACTCCTTCTTTCTCCACTATGCCAACATACTATTGAAATAGTCAGGGTTCAGTCAGGGGAAGCAAAACCACTACAGTGATTTTTGAGAGAAGAATTAAATATAAGGAATTGAGTAAAAACAGTCGAAAAATAGAACAAGGTAAGGGAAACACTGTGCTACTAATTATTGCAAGAGAGTGATTTAATTCATGGAGTTGAGGAGCAAATGGAAGAGGCTGGGTTTTCTTGAATCTACAAGTCTGTAGAACTGGCACCAGGAATCTGCAACTCTGAACTCTAATGGTATTGCTAATCTGGAGATGGAAATTTAGGATGTTAGTAAAGAGTTCAAAGAGCTAGGATCTAGAACATTTAGGGTAGCACATAAGACAGCCCAATAAAGCTGATGTACAGTGAAGTAAAAGAAAAAGGAGGAGGAGGAGGAGGAGGAGGAGGAGAAGGAAGAAAGAGAAGGAATAGGGGGAAGTGGAGGAGGAGAAGAAGAAGAAACTGTGCACAGGGGATTAAAATCAAGTATCACTGTAAATACAAAATCTGTTATTCAGGAAACACTGACATAAACAGGATAAAATCAGCAGAATTTCTATGTTCCTGTTCATTCTCATATTCAGGACCCTATAACCCTATTGGGAGAGGGCTAATAAAACAGAAATGTGGTTCCTATTAAGCAGAATACAAAAGGAATACAAGTTTTGGAGTTGAGGAGCAATAACTTAAAGGCAGTACATCACCCATGTGCCATATCATTTTCTAATATAAAGAAACAAATTTCAAAAAAAAAAATCTTTAAGTTATTAAAACAGTACATAAAGTAGAAACATTTCAGGAATTATCTTTTAATGGAAGTTTGTTTGGATGGGGCTCTTGGAATTGATGTGGATGGGGCTCTTGAAACTGGTCTGGATGGAGCTCTTGGAATTGTTGTGGATGGGGCTCTTGAAATTGGTCTGGATGGGGGTCTTGGAATTGTTGTGGGTGGGGGTCTTGGAATTGTTGTGGGTGGGGGTCTTGGAATTGTGGGTGGGGCTCTTGGAATTGTTGTAGATGGGACTCTTGGAATTGATGCTGATTGCCTTTCTTTCTCAGGATGACCCTGGGAAATAAACGAGGGAGGTTGACTTTGTGGTACTCTCCCTACTTTCGCAGGTTGAGGAGGAACACTTTTCTTTTCTTTCTTAGTTTTCTTTACACAAAGCCAAATACAATAAGTAAATAAAATAAGCAAAATAATGAGCAATATTAGACACAGGTAACAAAATTTCTTTTGAATCTTTCTCCTAGGAGGTGGGCCACTGTCAATACTACCTCCATGGCCTTTTATCATGCAGTTGGGAGGGTCCCACATATAGTTGCAATGGCAGTGATGTTTACTGTTGCAGATACCCCTATTGTTACAGAAGGTAGGTGAGCAATTACTGTCCAAGATGGATATATGGACACATTGTCTATGGATGCAGATATGGTCTTGACCACACTCTGTGCCATCTTTCACGTCGCCAATATCAGGAATGGTCATTCCATGGTGGTAGTCAGTACCCCAGCAGGTTACATTATTGAAGTGAGCCCAATGTACAGTAGCATGCTGTCTTAGTATGGGAATTTCTTTCACATCCTCACACTGAACTCTCCCACACAGGACATCTGAGGCATTACATTTTACATAAGTAGAGCCACTGAAACCACAGTGGCCAAAACGAGAACCTTGTGAGTTCACTTGAGTGTAGCAAATCTCACTTGCACTCTTTGCCTCAGGGCCAAAAATCTGTCTGCATCGTTCAGTTCTGTCGTTACATTGTTTTTCATAGCAGTAGGCTGTGGTATTACAGGGAATTCCATTTTCCACATATACATCATCTGGGCACTTATGGGAAGTTCCATTGCACCACTCTGGAAGATCACATATATTAGCCTCTTTTCTACACACTTCTCCAGATGGTAAGTACTGGCAGTTTTTACAACAAAGTCCAAAGGCACAAGCTGACCCATAACTCAGAGTGCAATTTGGCATACAACAGGGATCTTTTGCACAACGCCGTAATGGTCCACAGTCACATTCCTCTTTATCTTCGACAATACCATTCCCACAGCGTTTCCTCTTAAAGATATCCGTTGTGTATAGATGCTCAAACATACATCCTCCCCTCTGTATGGTAAACCACCAAAAAGAATTATAACTGCAATTGCTAAATTTGGGTGTTGCTGGGTTATCCTCATGCATTATACACTTAGGTGGTACACACTTACATGAACTAATATCATGGGACATGCCCAAATTATGACCTAAATGATGAGCCATAGCGATTGCAAAAAGGGTCAATGTTCTGTTCACAAAAGTAACAATTGCACAGCTACGTAGTGGATGACACATTCCCTTATTTGAGCCAAGGCCACTTAATCCTCTTAATTCCCTGTATATAAAAAGATGTGCCGTATCATGCTTTATCCGGGGAACAATGTTTTCAGTTTTCCATTTGCAATATATATCCAGAGATTTTCTTACATCATCTACTACAATAGGGTTAGGGTTAGTCCAGACCTCCAAACCAAACAATAACACCTTTGCACCCATAACACTATAAATGGAATCCACTATATTTGACACAATATACAGATCTGTTATCAATTTTGAAACATTCTTTTTATAATGAATGTATAGATAATTGTCAATCACCACTACAACTTCAATAATCCTGTAGTGGGTCCACCAGCCTTCATAGGAACTTTGCTTCAGAGTGAAATTATGAATCTCTTGAAATTCTATTTGGCATGTTATTTCATCTTTCATAAAGCCAGATCTCCGTGTTAGGGATTCTGTCTCCTCATTGTCCATCTTATAAACCAGATGTTCAAACGTGGTAGAAAACATTATGGGCATGATTTCATAAGCAATGTTGTTTACCTCTAGCATTCCTTGAAAGCCCCCAAAACAATTACTGAGGGCAACTAGGGATTCTGGGTCCCCCTCCACATAACCATGATAATAGCAGTCATTCTGGATAAAAGGATGGTCCTCAAGCAGAGCACCTTGGTCTGTGTAGGTGAACACTGGTAGGTGTTCATACAGCAAAAGCTTCTTGGCCTTGATGTGGACAATGTGTCTCTGGCCCCCAAAATGTAGACTATAAGACACCCAACCTGGAGGTCTCATTCTTCCAGCAGTGGCAGTTACCTTCAAAGGAATCACCACCTCTGGGGGACTATGATAGTGGGGGTGTTCAGCCTGGGTGAGCCCAGAAAAGGACCAAGAAACTCCAAACCAGTCAAACAGGAGTAAGATCCTTGTGTATAACAGGGCTTCAATCATAGTCATTATGAAGCCACATCTACAAAAAGGTTTGTTTGAAGAAGTCAGATCTAGGAGTCATGCTCATGTGGCTAATTCTTCTGTGTTCCAGGACTAATCATTTAGGATCCGTCCTCTGGCAGAGTAGAATCATCAGAGCTGTCTGTACCCCTGCAAGTAAAATAAAAAGAAACAGGTAGATCAACATAGGTACGAGAGGGCATGGTGGGAAGAAAAATAAAAGATAAGATAAAAGTAGTTTGTGCTTTAATCAAGGTCTGACTCAAGAAACTGCCTGGAATTTGCTCTTAAATACTGTTAGGGAAGAGGGAGCCAAAGAGTATACAGAAAATGAAAACTGGCCATGATTAATAATTAATGAATGTAAATGAGGGATAAAATGGATTAATTATATTATTTTCTGAATACTTGAACATTTTCAGACATGTCCACAATAAGTGATTATAACAAATTCTTAAGGGTAAACTGATAATAGATCTTGGATTGCTGAAATACTTGTAATCTATGCACATTAAATTGGCATAAGTACTAATGCCTTTTCAACTTTAAATAATAATTTACTTGATGACATTAAGAAATCTTAAAAAATTGATCTTTTTTTATTTTTAAAATATCCTATGCAATAGCTACAGTTAACCTTCCTATGGCACAATATTTGTTTAATTTTATTCCCTAATTTCCTCTTCTCATTAGCCTTGTTCAACTGGAAGATACTCAGAATCATCATTTGTTTCTTTCATGAATATCAACATCACATAATGCCTGGCTTAATTCTGTAAATAATAAATAATGGTCAACTTAATAGTGATTATTCCTTGGAGTGACATAAGTATTTATAACTTGATTACATTTTTAAAGACTATTACTTGACATGTGTGGTCAATTTGTATTCTGGAACAAAGTGGTATATACTCAGTTTTCCTTTATCATCCTCTCTCAATACAATGTAATAAACTGGGAACAAGTCAATGGAAAACAACAAAAAGATCCTGAAAGCTAAAAAACAAAAACAAAACAAAACAAAACAAAAAGACATACTGAACAGTGATCTCTGAACTTAAAGAATGACAACAAAGTGAATGCTTTGAGTTTTCCTTATTTCTGTAATATATATCCCAGGGGGGGTGCATGTCAGATCTTTACTCAGAAACTCCCAAAAAGTACAGACCAAAACAAAACAAAAACAAACAAAATTTTTAAAAATTCAGAACTAAAATTTTTACTTTCTGGACAAATGATTGAGATTGGAAATTTCAACAAGCACCTAGTGAGGTGCCCTAGCACCTCTTCCACAGTGGCAATTTCAGACATTTGACAGGTACATCAAAAACGCACTCTAGGGCTGGGGAGATAGCTCAGTCGGTAGAGTGCTTGCCTCCCAAGCACAAGGCCCTGAGTTCGATCCCTAGCACCGCAAAAAAAAAAAAAAACAAACAAACAAAAAAAAAAAAAAACAAAAAACACTCTACACTCGGTGTACTGATGGACTGTGCATTCCACACACATTGGCAACATCATGTCCCTGGTTGACCAACCTAACGCTCATTAAATAACCAGGTAATTAACAGATCTGCTGTTAAAGGCAGCAGCAAAATCTTAGTTAGCTCTACAATGTGGGCAATGAAATGAATTAGCTACAGATGTACCATCCATAAAGCCTGAAATTTCCCATCCCTCTACCAAATGACATAGAAAGACTAAGCCCAGTAGCTTCTGATTCTCCTATCTCTAGGTCTGAAAGTGACCCAATGACATGAGGTAGGTAGACTAGGATCAGCCTTCTTACCTTTTAGTGGGTACCAGTGAGGATTGAGCTGTATCCTTTTCAAAGCAAAGACAACAAAGAAAACCAGGATAATATTGAAAAATGTTTAAGTTCTCAAGATTAAACTTTTTTCTATCTTTTTAGTTATACATTACAGTGGACTATATTTTGACATATTTATACAAGCATGAAGTACATTTTATTCTAATCAGGATCCCAGACTTGTGGTTGTACATGATGTGGAGATTTATCATGGTGTATTCATATATGTTCATACGAAAGTTATGTCACATTCATTCCACTGTTGTCTCTATTCCTGTCCCTGCTTCCCTTCTCTTTATTCCCCTTTGACTAATTGGAATTCAGCCCACAAAAGCACACCATAATATTTAGTCTAAACAGAAAAAGCAACTACTTCCTAAAATAAAAGATTTAAATAGAATCAAAAATCTCCTATGCAAGTGACATCAGCAAAGTGGATAGGAAACTCTACACCATCCTGCCATAATAAACAAATTTATTAAACACTAATCTGTGGGGACACCCTCTCAGTGGAGTCCATGCCCCCAGTACAATGTCATAAAATCAGGAAGATACTCTCTACCTCCTACCTTTACTCAGGAATTGGAAGGGGTTGTTTTATGTGTACAATTCTCTAATACTTTCTGAGACAGGCTTCCTAATGGACTGGCTTCTATTTCATCATTCTTTGAGCTCTGACTAGTCTGCCACAGACTAGTCTTCCAGGGACAATGGAAATGGTGGCTTGAGCTATTATATGCCACATATCCACTCCCTTGCTCAGCATAGAATAAGAAGATGAGAAATACCAGCTCTTACTTTCATTCTAAGGAGGAAAAGAGTTATCTGTATATCCAACATACCAACCTCTCCAGACTTGCCCAAAGAACTACCCTCTGTCTACCTGTTTTAGAGCTCAGATAAGTTCAACACAGTCCAGAAACTCTGGGAGTGCAGAGATAAGACCTAAACTAGTATACCCCACAGATCTTCCTTTTTCACAGCACAGAGAAAGCAGACAAATTTCAGCTTTCAGTTTTCCCTTCGGGAGACAGAGTTGATAGTTATAGCCAATACCCAAACTTCTACATAGCTAAGCAAAAAAGCTCACATCTGATTAACCAATATTGGAAGTCTGACTAATCTGGCACAGTCTAGATTTCCACAGGAGGATAAAGATGGATGCTTGGGCTGGTAGACACTTCAGAGTAAGGGAAAACAACTAACAAGATGACAATAATGACTATTTTGTCATCAATAATTACTTTAAGTATAAATAGATTAGAATCCCCAAACAGAAGACAGAGTGACTGAATAATAAATAGGTGAAAAAAAAAAATGAACAAAGATCCAACTATATACTATATATATAAGAAACTCATTGTAGATTTTTGTTTTATGAACACGTCGAGGTTGAAAATGAAAGGATAGAAAAGATATTCCATGAAAATGGTATCATTAAAAAAAAAAGCAGTGGATGACTATATTTACACAAAATAGATTTTAAGCAAACTCTGTTATAGAACTAAAGATGAAGAAAAAGAAAATACAATAATAGTAGGGGACTTCAGTATTCCTCTATCAATAATGGAGAGAATACCTACACAGAAAATAAAGGAATAGAAGACTTGAGCAACATATGGATCAAATATACCTTACAGACATATACAGAATACCATTCTTTTCCAGTTCAAATGAAATATTTCCATAATATATTAAAATTCAGACATCCAGGTGTTGTGGCTTATGCCTATGGTCCCAGGTACTTGGGTGATTGAGTCAGGAGGATCACAAGATGGAGACCAGCCTGGAAAACTTAGTGAGATCCTGTCTCAAAATTAAATATTAACAATGGACTGGGAATGTAGGTCAGTGGTAGAGAGATAGCCTAGCTTATATAAGGCCCTGTACTCAATACCCAGCACCATATAAACAAACAAATAAATTTGGGTTGAAAATTGGAAATGCAAGAATATGAAAGCTAAAGAACATACAGTTGAACATTCACAGGATCAAAGAAAGTTTAAAAAATTAGAATGTACCTCAAGTGAAAATGTAAATATGACATATCAAAATACAAGATTCAGCAAAAGTGATACCAAGGGGGCATTTATAGCAATAAATGCCTCCATGAGAAAAGAGCTATAAAGAGAGACCTAACATTAGAAGCCAGCAAAAGAAAAACAAAATAAGACCCACAAAAGCAGAAGGAAGGAAATAACAAATATTAAAGCACATGTAAGTGAAGCAGGAATTTAAAATAGGGAAAAAAGTCAATAAAATCAAACTGCCTTTTTATTTAAGAATAAAATGGATGAAACTTTCAGTAAAATTAAAAAAAAAAAAACAGAGGACTCAAAGAAATAATATCATAAATGAAAGAAGAGACATTACCACCAATGCCACAGAATGAAAAAGGATCATAATAAAAAGTACTATAAAGGGGATCTGCATGGAAATTTTGGTTGCATATAAATTTTAACACTGCAATACCAAGTCTATTTTTCATGAAGTCCTCGGATTCCTTTCTATTTTTTTCTGACAACAAAGTATCACAATATCAGGGCCTTAGGTAAACATCAATTTATTAGAGTGCTATAATTCTGAAGGCCAAAATGGATCTCACTGGCTAAAATGGAGTTGCTAGCAGGACTGTATTCCTTTCTGGAAGTTCTAGGGGCAAATCTGTTTATCTTTTCTTTCCAACTCCTACAAGCTATCACATTCTATGACTAATATCTCTATTCCTCCATTTTAAAGGTCAGTAATAAGCAGCAAGTCAAATGTGTCACTTACTTCACTTGATTCATACCATTTCATTCTGTGACTTTTGCTTCCTCTCTTTCACTAAGGACATTTTTGGTTACACTAGAGTCACCTAGATAAAACAGGGCAATCTCCTATTGTATAGTCAGCTGATTAGTAACCCTTATTCCATTTGCAACCTAAATTCCCCTTTTCCATGTAAAATAGCATACTTGAAGATTTCAGGGATTATAGTAGTAACATCTCTGGGAGTCAGTTATTCTACCTAGTAAATCCTCCCCCTGGTAACTCATTCTGTTATCTTTTGATCTGTGCCTGTTCTTGTTTTGTGAATTTTTCTTCCAGGAATATAGGGTCCAAGTATTTTTCTTTTGTACCTATCAAAGAATAATAGTTAAAAAGTGATAAAACTTAAAATTAGTGAGGGTATAATGAGACAGGTGTTTTGTAATCCAAAATACAGAAGGATAAATCAAGCTCCACACTGCAAAGAAAATGTAGCAGCAAAATGGTTAAGATCCAAAGATTCCTTTTAGGAAATTATTCCAAATTAATACTAAGTGATTTAATCAAATATTTGCAAACAATAAACTTTATAATAGCATTATTCATGTGAATAATTTCTAACCTTAGGAAACAGCTAAATTAATGGCATTCCATATTCAATGCAATAGTATGAAATTGGCATAAATTGTAGTTTCAAAAGAAATTAACTAATATATCAAAATACTTGATATTTATTTCCAATTGTAAAAGCATGATAAAAAACATTATCAAAAGTGATGTTTTATAACATCATTTACATATGTCCATAATTATAAACAGTCCTATATTTTTACACAATTACTTTTGTATAATTTGCTTTAATGTACTCATAGATATTAACACTCATTTAACCTGAAATTGTGGATCTAAATGTTATTTGTGTGTTTGTGGACTTTTTCTACTTTAAACATTGTTTAAAGTACTTATGTATGAAAGATAGTGGAATGAGACAGACATCATTACCCTATGTCCATTCTTGATTATAAAAATGGTGTGAATCTACATTGTATACAAACACAGAAATGAAAAGTTGTACCCCATTTGTGCATAGTGAATCAAACTGTAGTCTGTAAAAATAAAAAATCAAAAATATTTATAAATTCAATTTAGAATCAGGAAAAAGAAAGTTTTAAAGTGAAGATATTTAAACTGGGTTCAGTTTCACTTCAGCTCTGTTGTTAGCATTCCATATAAAAGTTGTTGCAGTTTTTATTTGTATTTTGTATTTCATTGTCTAATATTTAAAATGTACAAAGGTAGTAAATAAGACAATAATGATGAATATCAAGAGATGATAAAGGAGGATGAAGATGATAATTTTTTAAAGTACTGAAAAATGACTAGATTAATTTTTCCAAAGACAGATCTAATCATGGGTTAGGAAAATCATCTTCCTGAACACTGAATATTCTAGGATGACACTACTTTTCCTAATGGTTTTTCAGAATTAATTCCCTTATGCAAAAATATTATACCAACAGGGAGGTAGCAAGGAGTCATATGAGCTTAAAAGCAGGAAATGGATTCCACAAAATTCCTGGGACCAACAGGCTACTTGTAATGATGATGTATGAGAATTCTCTCCTATTTCCCCTTTACACAACAGAAAATTATACTGAAGCTTGCTTAATGACTCATTTAAGGATTTAAGTATTGTGCCATAGCATACAAATGGCTGCTAATTTATTTCTTTTTACTAATCCCTAAGGTTTTTTTGGAAGTTTTTGTGTTTGATTCTTTTTCATAGGTAAACGTAGATTCTCATTTAAGTTTTTTTTTTCCTAGTATAAACCCAAATATCAATTTTTAGAGATCCAAGAGGGTAGATTATCTTGGTTTGCATGGTCAGTTTGTGTCTGGCAAGACTGTGGAAAGCTGGAGACTAGGGGCAGTTCCCTGGGGGTGGAGGTGGGGGGTACACAGGTTGAAAAAACTGGAGAAAACCAGGCTCTCCCCAGCTCAGCGAGTCCTGAAGTGTGCAGGGATGGAAGGGGCCAGCTACAATGGGTGGGAAGGCTGTAAGAGGCTGTGAGGGCATTTTGCTATCAGCTTACCCACCAGCACCTAATGGACTGGAGCTAACATTAAACTTCAGACAACCCTAACCTTGTTGGAGAAGGGAAGCTGAGAAATTTTTGAAAGCCAATAGAAAGAATCATTCAGTTTTCCATTGAGGCTTTCCTCCTTTTTTTTTTTTTTTTTTTTTTTTTTTTATCTTTTTTCGCCCTCTTTATCACACCTCTACCATCTTTGAATCCAAATATTTTTCATGCATCAATTTATTGAGGAATGGGATGTCTGAATAGCACATGACATTTTTGTTGTGTTTTTTTAATATTTTAAACTTTTTTAAAAATCTGTATATATATTTTTTCTCTCACCTACCTGTCTCTCTGGACTCTTTCTCACTTCTCTCATATTAATAGTCAACTTACATTAATTCCTCCCTCTCTCTTGCTATAAATTTTTACCTCGATCTTCTTTCCCTCTCCCTCATAAACATCACATCTTACACTACTTCTGTTCTTTCATTGTCCATCATTTGAAACAGTAAACCCTTTTGGCAAACTTTCTATGTATATTGTAGATAATAAGTGAACACTTCATTTCTGTCTATTGTGACAAAATCATAAATGCCTTAATAGGAACCATTTGGTTTAAGGTGGTATATTGTTTGCATTGGGTGCTCTTAATATTGGTCTCCCCCTTAAAGGTAATGTACTGGAAGCCTTCAGGGACACTATAAGACTAGGGGTAGACTCTGTACTGCCTCAGCTCCATACCAATAGAGGAGACGACACACATACAACATGGAAAAACAAGATGTTTTAGTTAAGTTTTTCACTGCTGTGACTAAATGACTGGAACAGCACAACTGTAAAGGAGGAAGGGTTTTTTTGTGGGTTCATGGTGTCAAAGTTCTTAATCCAGAGAAGGCCAGCTCCAATCCTCAGGGCTTGAGATGAGGCTGAACACATTGGCGCAAGAATGTGGCAGAGGAAAGCAACTCACATCTTCAGGAAGCAGAGAGAGAGAGAGGGAGTCCGCTCTACAGATACAAAATATATACCCCAAAGCCACGCCCCAATTCCAACCTCCTCCAGCCACAGTCTACCACTTCAATTAAACCCATCAGGGATTAATTCACTGATTGGGTTAAGACTCTTGCAATTCAATCATTTCTCCTCTGAACATTCCTGCATTGTCTCACATGTGAGCTTTTGAGAGACACTTCACATCCAAATCGTAACACAAGGGAACAAAGCACCTCAAACAAACCAAAATGTTCCAACAACAGAATCCAAGGACAACACAGTAGAAGAAATGTCAGAGAAGGAGTTGAGGAAATACATAATTACATTGATCTTTGAAATAAATGATGGTATCAAAGAGAAAATACAGAACATGAAAGATCACTTCAATAGAGGCAGAGATTATAAAAAGGAATCAAGCAGAAATCCTCAAAATGAGGAAACAATAAACCAAATTAAAAATTCAATGGATAGAATCACCAGAAGACTAGGCTACGTGGAAGACAAACCTCAGACATTGAAGACAAAATATATACTCTTGAAAATAAAGTTGATCACACAGAGAAGATGGTAAGAAACCATGAAGAGAACTTACAAGAAACATGGGATATCATGAAAAGAGCAAATATAAGATTTATCAGAATAGACAAAGGCATGGAGATACAAATCAAAGGAAGGCACAATCTTTTCAATGACATAATATCAGAAACCCTCCAAAATCTAAAGAATGAAATGGAAAATCAACTACAAGAGGCATATAGAACCCCAAATATATAAAAATACAACAGACACACACCAAGGCACATTATGAGAATGACTAACATATAGAATAAAGATAGAATTTTAAAGGCTGTGAGAGAAAAATATCAAATTACATATATGGGGAAACCAATTTGGATCTCAGCTGATTTCTCAACCCAGATACTCAATGCCAGGACATCTGGGAATAAAATATATGAAGCTCTGAATGAAAATGGATGCCAACAGAGAATTTTATATCCAGAAAAATTAAGCTTCAGATTTGAAGATGAAAAAAAACCTTCCATGAGAAACAAAAGTTAAAAGAATTCACAACTAGAAAGCCTACACATTCTCATCAAAATATTCCATGAGGAGGAAATGAAAAAATAAACAATAAAAATCAGCAAAGGGAGGAACTACACTAAAGGAAACATCAATCAAAGGAGAAACTAAGTCAAGTTAAAAACCAAAAATAAACCAAAATGACCAGGAACACAAATCATATCTCAATAATAACCCTAAATGTTCATAACCTAAACTCTCCATCAATCAAAAGACATAGACTAGAAGATTGGATTTTAAAAGAGACCTAACAATATGCTGTATTCAAGAGACTCACCTCATAGGAAAAAGCATCCACAGACTGAAGGTGAAATATTGGTGAAAAACATATCACTCATATGGGCTGCATAAACAACCAGGGATTTCCACCCTCATATCGGACAAAGTGGACTTCAAACCAAAGTTAGTCAGAAGGGATAAAGAAAGACATTTCATACCACTGAAGGGAATCATAAACCAACAAGACACTACAGTCATAAATATATATGCCCCCAACAATGTAGCATCTATGTACATCAAACAAACCCTTCTCAGTTTCAAGAATCAAATAAACCACAACACAATAATACTGGGTGACTTTAACACACCTTCTCACCACTAGATAGACCTTACAAAGTAAACAAAAAACTATAGAATTAAATAACACAATCATTGATTCAGATTTAGTGAACATATAAAGAGTATTTCATTCATCATCAAGTGAACACACTCTCTTCTCAGCAGCACATGGACCCTTCCTTAAAACAGACAGCATGTCATGACATGAAGCAACTCTCAGCAAATACAAAAAAATAGAAATTCTACCCTGCATTCTATCAGTTCATAACAGAATGAAACTAGAAATCAATGATAAAATAAAAATTAGAAGCTACTCCAACACCTGGAAATTAAATAGCATGCTACTGAATGATGAATTGATAAAAGAAGAAATCAAGGAGGAAATTAAAAAAAAAATTTAGAGATAAATGAGAATACTGATACAACATATCAAAATCTCTGGGATGCTATGAAGGCAGTGCTAAGAGGAATGTTCATTGCATTAAGCTCATTCACTAAAAGAATAAGAAATGAACAAATAAATGACCTAACATTACATCTCAAAGCCCTCGAAACATAATAACAAATCAGCACCCAAAACAGCATAAGACAGGAACTAAATCGGAGCTCAAATCAAAGAAATTGAAACAAAAGAAACAATTGAAAAATTAACAGAACAAAAAGTTGGTTCTTTGAAAAAAATAAATGAAACTGATAAGCCCCTGGCCACAAATAACAAAGAGAGAAAACTGAAATTACTAAAATTCATGATGAAAAAGAAAATATCATGACAGATAATACTGAAATACAGAAGATAATTAGAAACTATTTCAAAAATTTATATTCAAATAAAATAGAAAAACTTGAAGACATCAACAAATTTCTAGAGACATATGGTCTACCCAAACTGATGCATGAGTATATACACAATTTAAACAGATCAATTTCAAGTGATGAAATAGAAGACACAAATCAAAAGTCAACAAACCAAGAAAAGTTCAGGACCAAATGAATTCTCAGCGGAGTTTCACAAGACATTCAAAGAAGAATTAACACCAATATTTCTCAAATTATTCCATGAAATAGAAAAAGAAGGAACCCTTCCACACTCATTCTATGAAACTAGTATCACCCTGGTACCATAAACAGACAAAGACATAAATCAAATGCATTTCTTTACATAAGTGACAAATCCACTGCAAGAGAAATTAGGAAAACTATCCCATTCACAATAGCCTGAAAACTAAAATAAAACAAAATACTTGGGAATCAATCTAACACAAGAGATGAAAGACTTCTACAATGAAAACTACAGAACACTAAAGAAATTGAAGAAGACCTTAGAAGATGGAACAATATCCCATGCTTTGGATAGGCAGAATTAATATTTTCAAAATGCCCATACTACCTAAAGTGTTATACAGATTCAATGCACTTCCTATTAAAATCTCAATGGCATTATTCACAGAAGTAGAAAAAGCAGTCATGAAATTCATTTGGAAGAATAAGAGACCCAGAATAGCCAAAGCAATCCTTAGTGAGAAAAGTGAAGAAGGAGGCATCACAATACCAAACCTTAAACTATACTACAGAGCAAGAGTAACAAAACCAGCATGGTATTGTCACCAAAATAGACATGTAGACCAATGGCATAAAATAAAAGACACAGAGACAAACCCACATAAAAACAGTTATCTCATACTAGACAAAGGTTCCAAAAGTATACATTGGAGAAAACAGCTTATTCAACAAATGGTACTGGGAAAACTGGAAATCCATATGTAACAAAATGAAATAAAACCTCTCTCACCCTGCACAAAAATAAAATGGATCAAAGACTTTGGCACTAGAACAGAAACCCTGCACCTAGTAGAAGAAATAGTAGGCCCAAATCTTCATCATGTCAACCTAGGACCTGACTTCCTTAACAAGACTCCTAAAGCCCAAGGAGTAAATAAGAATCAATAAATGGGATGGATTCAGACTAAAAAGTTTCTCCTCAGCAAAGGAAATAATCAACTTGAAAAGAGGGCCTTCAGAATGGGAAATACCTTCACCACACACACCTCAGATAGAGTACTAATCTCTAGGATATATAAAGAACTCAAAAAACTTAACACCAAAAAAACAAATAATCTAATCAATAAATGGGCTAAGGAACTGAACACTTTACAGAAGAAATACAATCAATCAACAAATATTTGAAAAAATATTCATCATCTCTTGCAATTAAAGAAATGCAAATCAAAACTACTCTAAGATTTCATCTCACACCAGTAGAAAGGCAATTACCAAGAATATGAGCAATAATAAGCATTGGTGAGGATGTGGGGAATAAGGTACACTCGTACATTGTTATTAGGACTGCAGACTGGTGCAAGCACTATGAAAAGCAGTATGAAGATTCCTAAGAAATCTTGGAATGGAACCACCATTTGACCCCACTGTCCCACTCCTCAGCTTATACCCAAAGAACTTATAATCAGCATACTACAGTGATTAAGCCACATCAATATTTATAGTAGTTTAATTCACAATAGCTAAACTATGGAATCAACCTAGATGCCCTTCAGTAGATGAATGGATAAACAAATTGTGGTACATATTCAATGGAATATTACTCAGCCTTAAAGATGAATGAAATTATGACATTTGCAGGTAAATGGATAGAACAAGAGAATATCATGCTAAGTGAAATAAGCCAATCCCAAAAACCAAAGGCCAAATTTTTTCTCTGATTAGCAAATGCTGATCTATAGTGGGGGATGAATAGGGAAGAATGAAGGAATTCTGGATTATGCAGAGGGGAGTGAGGGGAGGAGTGAGGTGGAGGAGATGGGAAGGATGGTAAAATGAGACAGACATTAGTACCCTATATACCTGTATGAAAAAAGTTTTAATTGTATAAAAATCATAATCTGTTCTTAAGAAAAAAGCGTAAGAAAAATTTATAATAATGTTAATGTTTTAAAATAAATTTTTTTTAACAAAAAAAGATTATTTTTAAGGGGAATCTGAGAAGTTAAGGCATTAGGATTAAATTTAGTCTTAAAAACAACTTTATCTTTTCTGAATCTTAGGATGAGGCAAGATATTTGAAGTCATGATTTTTGAAAGATATAATGCTGACAAACCTAGGATCTTATAAAAGTCATTCTCCACTGAAAGAACAGGTCAATGAAATATGCCTTCATGAATAAAAAATAAATTAACAAATTCTGAAAAAATATCCATATGTCACATTAAACGTAGGTAGTCAGTCAGTCAGTCTGAAAAAAGTAAGTCTATATTTATAATGACCCATGTTAGTTACATTGACTGGTAATATTGACTCTTAGGAATCATTTTATGATCATTAATATGAATGAATGAGAAAGATTATATAACTAATAAGAATTTTAAAACTAGTTTCAATTTAAAAGATATACTTAAAATTATTTTTTATTATCATTACATTAGACTTATAACAATTTTAAGACAAACATAACAAAGAAAAAAACATGAATTATTTCAAAATAATAAAACAAAAATCAGAAAAACACTAAATTTAACTGAGTTTCAAATAAGATGTATGATAGAAATTATTGGTTTTATTTTTTACTTATCAACAAGTATTTTAGTGTATTATATCATAACACATAAGAATATATTCATTTTCAAAGCACACACTTCATGTGAACATTATTGGTTCTGTGAAGATCTCATTGGCTTCCTCAGCTTTACTTGAGCTACTTTCTCCCTCTAAAAATCATTGTGAAATTCTCCAACATAAAATTATATTGTGTTCAACATTTTTTCTTTCCTGTAGATTTATTTTAGATCATATAATTTTTTAGAAGCATTCATAGGCAGCTTTGTACCTGTGTTATAGGAGAAAAGTCATAGAAGTAAACTTTAAAATAATGAACAATTATTTAAAATAACTATTAATTAATAATTTTAAATTTTAATCATTATTTAAATATTTCATAATTTAATACAATGTGTAAACCATTTTTACTAAATGTTGGTTAACTTTGAATGTGGTTTCAACTTGTGCTTTCTGTAGGTTATGATGTTGAAAAGTATTTACATTTAGGAAGAAGAAGTTCAAGACTTTTACAGTACAGAATAGTGATTATAATTAAAGAAAGTATATTGTACCCTTGAAAATGCTAAGAGGGTGGATATCAAGTGACTCTTAGGAATCATTTCATGATCTTTAATATGAATGAATGAGAAAGGTTACATAACTAATAAGAATTTTAAAACTAGTTTCAATAAAATAGTTTCAAATAACTATGTGGGTAAAACATTTGTTGATTAGTAGATTTAACATTTCCACAATGTATATTAACTTCAAATCATCCTGGGCAGATAAACACAGAAATTGCATATCAACTTAAAATTTAAAAAAATAAATTTGATTAAAAGGAAAGCACTAAATTACTTTTCTAAATATTAGTTTTTTCAATTAATCATAATTTTCTAATATAGTATAGTTTAATGGTATACTATTTATAGTATAATACAGTTTAATATTAATAATGCAGTCAGGCATTGAGTACCAGTGATATGATATAAAAAGTTATTTGAAATTCTTTAAAGTAGAAAAATGAAGCTAATTTTAGTATCTCAAAAGTGAGAAAACTAGTTTTTGTGCTTCCTGATATAATTAAATATGAATAACAGAGAATCATCTAAGAGATATTCTTGCAAAAATACTGGACCTGAATTCAACCAGGTCTTTAGAGTTAATTTCCCTTTACATGAAAAAACAGGTAACAGGAACAAAATAAAATATATCTCAAAAACCAAATAGAGGATCCCACCCCTTGCTCTGCTGCTCAGACTAATCACCAGGCAGTGTGCTCGAAGTTCTGGGCAAAGTACTGGGGAAGTGGTAGCACGTTCTCATTGCTGGTGAACTGCCCCGGACAAAGGGACAGCACCACCCTGCCAGTGCGCAGCGGGGCTCCTGGCCTTGCTGTCAGTCTGCGAGTGGTGGTTGGAGCCCGCGTCTCCTAGGCTGATGCAGGAACTGTTAGCTGCCTGTTGCAGGGCGACCTGAGGAGCTGGGTTTGCCTCCTTCCTGGTCTGTGAGCAAACCCTGGAGCGGGGCACCGGGGAACCAGGAGGTGTTCCCGGTGGCAGATAACTCAGATCCGAGATGGTGGACTAGAGGGTGACTGCATCTCCTGTCGCTCCAGACCCAGGATTCAAGAAGGGGAGGCATTGAGAGACTCGGACTAACATAGAGCCACGGGGTGAGTCTCCCCCACCAGGTGAAGCTCTGCCTGGGCGGCAGGCCCGGACAGGGGCAGCTTCTCACAGCAGGGAAGAGCAGCTAGAGTCTTCCCCAGGCACCCCTGCTCCCTCCGGCAGAAGCTGGATGACCAGCTTCTAGGAGCAGGCCGCCCAGTGAGAGCCTTCCTGCACAGAGCCAGCTCCAAGTCCCGGAGCCAGCGGTGAGCTCTGGCCCACAGGCAGCCTCTGGGACAGGGCAGGACAGCCAGAGACTTCTCCAAGCAGCCCTGCTCCCTCCGGCAGCAGGCTCCTTCCACTGCCAGCTTCTCGGAGCCTTTGGCACAGAGCCAGCACCAAAACCAGGACCCAACGGCGGGCCCCACCCGCAGGCAGCTTCAAGGACCAGTGCAGGGCAGCCAGGGACGTCCCCAAGCAGCCCTGCTTCTGGCGGCAAGCTCCTTCCATGGCCAGCATCTCAGAGCAGGCCACCCAGTGAGAGCCTTTCCACACAGAGCCATCTCCAAGTCCCGGCACGCCCAGGCCCACAGACAGCTTCAGGGACCAGGCAGGGCAGCCAGGGACTTCCCCAAGTAGCCCTACTCCCTCCGGTGGCAGGCTCCTTCCACGGCCAACTTCTCAGAGCAGGTCACCCAGTGAGAGCCTTTCCGCACAGAGCCAGCTCCAAGCCCTGGAACCAGTAGCGGGCTAGGGGCAGCTTTCTTTGGAAGCAATACATTATTAAGTTACTCCAAGACTTCAGGCTAATGAAGGCTGGGAGGTGATATATTGGAAATCTACAAGGACACTATAAGCCAATAGAGGAAATCTACAATATCTCAGAGTCCCACTGATATATGACCAATATGAGAAAACAAGGGAAGAAAATGTCCCAAACAAACCTAGACACTATATCAATAAATCCCAATGACAGCACAGCAGAAGAAATGTCAGAAAGGGAGTTCAGAATGTACATAATTAAAACAATCAGGGAAGCAAACAAGGAGATGAAAGAGCAAAAGCAGGCATTGAAGGAGAAGATGAAATAGCAAATGCAGGCATTAAATGATCGCATCAGTCAACAGTTAAAAGAGCAAAAACGGGAAGCAAGAGATCATTTCAATAAAGAATTAGAGATACTGAAAAAAAAAAAAAACAGAAATCCTTAAAATGAAGGAAACAATAAACCAAATTAAGAACTCCATAGAAAGCATAACCAATAGGATAGAACACCTGGAAGACAGAACATCAGACATTGCAGACAAAATATTTAATCTTGAAAACAAAGTTGAGCAAACAGAGAAGATGGTAAGAAATCATGAACAGAATCTACAAGAAATTTTGGGATATCATGAAAAGGCCAAATTTAAGAATTATTGGGATTGAGGAAGGCTTAGAGAAACAAACCAAAGGAATGAACAATATTCAATGAAATAATATCAGAAATATTCAAAAATCTGAAGAATGAAATGGAAAACCAGGTACCAGAGGCTTATAGGACTCCAAATATACAAAATTACAACAGACCCACACCAAGGCACATTTTATGAAAACACCTAACATACAGAATAAAGGGAGAATTTTAGAGGCCACGAGAGAAATGAATCAATTTACATTCAGGGGGAAACCAATAAGAATATCAGCAGATTTTTCAATCCAGACCCTAAAAGCTAGAAGGGCCTGGAACAACATTGACCAAGCCCTGAAAGAAAATAGATGCCAACCAAGAATCTTATACCGAGCAAAACTTACTTTCAGATTTGACAACGAAATAAGATCTTTCCATGATAAACAAAAGCTAAAGGAATTTACAAAAAGAAAGCCGGCACTATAGAACATTCTCAGCAAAATATTCCATAAGAAGAGATGAAAAACAATGATGCAAATAAGCAACGGGAGGAACTAGCCTAAAGGAATAGCCAAATAAAGGAGAAACCAAATCATGTCAAAAAACAAAAATGAGTCAAATGACTGGGAATACAAATCATTCCACAATAACAACCCTGAATTTTAATGGCCTGAACTCATCAATCAAAAGACATAGACTGACAGACTGGATTAAAAAGAAAAATCCAACAATATGCTGCCTGCAAGAGACTCATCTCATAGAAAGAGATACCCATAGACTAAAGGTGAAAGGATGGGATAAAACATACCATGCACATGGACACAGCAAAAAAGCTGGAGTATCCATCCTCATTTCAGATAATATGGACTTCAAGCCAAAACTAGTCAGAAGAGATAAAGAAGGACATTACATACTGCTTAAGGGAAGCATAAATCACCAAGACATAACAATCATAAATATCTACGCCCCAAACACTGGCTCATCCATGTACATCAAACAAATACTTCTCAATTCCAGAAATCAAATAGAACACAACACAATAAAACAAGGCAATTTTAACACACCTCTTTCACCACTGGATAGATCTTCCAAACAAAAATTGAACAAAGAAACCATAGATCTCAATAACACAATCAACAATTTAGACTTAACCGAAATATATAGAATATACCATCCAACAAAGAACGAATACACTTTCTTCTCAGCAGCACATGGATCCTTCTCTAAAATAGACCGTATTTTATGCCACAATGCTACTGTTAGCAAATACAAGAAGATAGAGATACTACCTTGGATTCTATCAGATCATAATGGATTGAAATTAGAAATAAATGACAGAATAAAAAACAATACCTGGAGATTAAAGAATACACTATTATATGATGAATGGATAACAGAAGACATCAGGAGTGAAATTAAAAAATTCTTAGAAGTAAATGAGAACAAAGACACATCATTTCAAAATCTCTGGGACACTATGAAAGCAGTACTTAGAGGAAGATTTATTTCATGGGGCACATTCAACAAAAGAAGTAGAAATTAACAAATAAATGAATTAACACTATAGCTCAAAGCCCTAGAAAAAAAAGAGCAGACCAACACCAAAAGTAGTAGAAGACAGGAAATAGTTAAAATCAGAGCCCAAATCAACGAAATTGAAACAAAGGAAACAATCAGAAAAATTAACAAAATAAACAGTTGGTTCTTTGAAAAAATAAACAAAATTGATAAACCCTTGGCCACACTAACAAAGAGAAAGAGGGAGAAAACTCAAATTACTAAAATTTGGAATGAACAAGGAAATATCACAGCAGACACAAGTGAAATACAAAACATAATTAGAAGCTATTTTGAAAATCTATACTCCAACAAAACAGAAAACCTCGAAGACATCAACAAGTTTCTGGACACATATGAATTAACTAAACTGAAAGAGGAGGATATACACAACTTAAATAAATCAATTTCAAGCAATGAAATAAAAGAGGTCATCAAAAGCCTACCAACAAAGAAAAGTCCGGGACCAGATGGATTCTCAGCCGAATTCTACAAAACCTTTAAAGAAGAGCTCATTCCAATACTCCTCAAAGTATTCCATGAAATAAAAGAGGGGGGAACCCTCCCAAACTCATTCTATGAAGCCAATATCACCCTGATACCTAAACCAGACAGAGACACTTCGAGGAAAGAAAATTTCAGACCAATATCCTTAATGAACATCGACGCAAAAATTCTCAACAAAATTTTAGCAAATTGCATACAAAAACATATTAAAAAGATAGTGCACCATGATCAAGTGCGTTTCATCCCAGGGATGCAAGGTTGGTTCAACATCAGGAAATCAATAAATGTAATTCACCATATCAATAGACTTAAAGTCAAGAATCACATGATTATTTCAATAGATGCAGAAAAAGCATTTGATAAAATACAGCACCCCTTCATGCTCAAAACACTAGAAAAAATAGGGATAGTGGGAACATTCCTTAACATTGTAAAGGCCATTTATGCTAAGCCCATGGCTAATATCATTCTAAATGGTGAAAAACTGAAAGCATTCTCCCTAAAAACTGGAACAAGGCAGGGATGCCCTCTTTCACCACTTCTATTCAACATCGTTCTTGAGACTCTAGCCAGAGCAATTAGACAAATCAAAGAAATTAAAGGGATACGAATTGGAAAAGAAGAGCTCAAACTATCCCTGTTCGCTGATGACATGATTATATATTTAGAGTATCCTGGAAATTCCACCAGAAAACTCTTAGAACTCATAAATGAATTCAGTAAAGTAGCAGGTTACAAGATCAATGCTCATAAATCCAACGCATTTTTATACATAATTGATGAATTTTCAGAAAGAAATTAGGAAAACTACCCCATTCACAATAGCCTCAAAAAAAATAAAATACTTGGGAATCAATCTCACAAAAGAGGTGAAAGACCTCTACAATGAGAACTACAGAACACTAAAGAAAGAAATTAATGAAAACCTTAGAAGATGGAAAGATCTCCCATGTTCTTGGATAGGCAGAATTAATATTGTCAAAATGGCCATACTACCAAAAGTGCTATACAGATTCAATGCTATTCCAATTAAAATCCCAATGATGTACCTTACAGAAATAGAGCAAGCAATCATGAAATTCATCTGGAAGAATAAAAAACCCAGAATAGCTAAAGCAATCCTCAGTAGAAAGAGCGAAGCAGAGGGTATCGCAATACCAGATCTTCAACTCTATTACAAAGCAATAGTAACAAAAACAGCATGGTATTGGCACCAAAATAGACAGGTAGATCAATGGTACAGAATAGAGGACACGGATACAAACCCAAATAAATACAATTTTCTCATACTAGACAAAGGGGCCAAAGATATGCAATGGAGAAAAGATAGCCTCTTCAACAAATGGTGCTGGGAAAACTGGAAAACCATATGCAACTGAATGAAATTAAACCCCTATCTCTTACCCTGCACAAAACTCAACTCAAAATGGATCAAGGACCTCAGAATCAGACCAGAGACCCTGCATCTTATAGAAGAAAAAGTAGATCCAAACCTTCAAGTTGTTGGCTTAGGATCAGACTTCCTTAACAGGGCTCCCATAGCCCAAGAAATAAAAGCAAGATTCAACAACTGGGATAGATTCAAACTAAAAAGCTTTCTCTCAGCAAAGGAAACTATCAGTAATGTTAAGAGAGAGCCTACAGAGTGGGAGAATATCTTTGCCACTCATACTTCAGATAGAGCGCTAATTTCCAGAATCTATAAAGAACTCAAAAAACTCTACACCAAGAATACAAATAATCCAATCAACAAATGGGCTAAGGAAATGAACAGACACTTCATAGAATAGATGTACAAGCAATCAACAGATATATGAAAAAAATGTTCAACAGCTCTAGTAATAAGAGAAATGCAAATCAAAACTACCCTGATTCCATCTCACCCCAATTAGAATGGCGATTATCAAGAACACAAGCAATAATAGGTGTTCGTGAGGATGTGGGGAAAAAAGGTACACTCATACATTGCTGGTGGGGTTGCAAATTAGTGCAGCCATTCTAGAAAGCAGTATGGAGATTCCTCAGAAAGCTTGGAATGGAGCCACCATCTGACCCAGCTAATCCACTACTTGGCCTATACCCAAAGGACTTAAAATCAGCATACCTCAGAGATACAGCCCACATCAATGTTCATTGCTGCTCAATTCACCATAGCCAGATTGTGGAACCAACCTAGATATCCTTCAATAGATGAATAGATAAAGAAACTGTGGCATATATATATATATACACATACATACACAATGGAATATTACTCCACCACAAAGAATGATAAAATATGGCATTTGCAGGCAAATGGATGAAATTGGAGAATATCATGGTAAGTGAGATAAGCCAATCTCAAAAAACCAAAAGACGAATGATCTCGCTGATAAGCGAATGATGACATATAATGGGGGGTAGGAAGGTTAGTGTTAGGGTTAGGGTTAGGTTTAGGGTTAGGGTTAAGGAGGGTGGCAAGAACGGAGGAAGGAAGGACTGTATAGAGGGAAAAGAGTGGTGGGGGGAGGGAAAAAAATAACAGAATGAATCAAACAACATTACCCTATGTAAATTTATGATTACGCAAATGGTATGCCTTGACTCCATGTACATACAGAGAAACAACATGTATCCCATTTGTTTACAATTTAAAAAATCACCATTTTAAAATTAAAAAAAAAAAACAAATACATGAGGATACAGTACATGCTACAGAATAACTAACTTGTATTGTTCAATAAGTCAGCGGTATTACCAGCAACAACAAAAACAGAGTGGGGAACAGATCTAGAATATAAGAAGCATAAGTGACTAAATGAAATACAAATGCAGTACGGATTTGTGTTACATACTTTATGTAATCCTGACTCATATAAATACATGGCATACTTATGGTGTCAGAGAAATTCCACTGTTGATTAGGTGAATTCTTATAAAGGAAACACGATAATATTTTTTTGAATACTAGCTTAAGCTAGTATTTACTATTATTTAAAATAAGCCATTTTTTTCAAAGAAACTTTAGAAAAGTGATGCATGGAATTTGCTTAAGGTGTTTTAGGAATTTAAAAGAAGGACAAAGGAGTGAAGGAGTGAATATGAACGACTTGTAACAAAATGTTGATAACTTGGGAAATAAAGTAATTAACTGTACTTTTCTCACTAACTGTATTTTTCCATTTTTATAATAATGTTTTAAATTATGACGTTTTTACTGATAGAAGCACAATGAAAAGCTAATCTGAATGAACAATAATAAATATTAACTTAAACACAGTTTGTTCTCAAAATTTATTATTCCTCTCTGAGCTGCAAATGAGTTCATGGAATGTAGAGGGTCAAGTAAGTCTAAAATTTAACAAAAACTTGTACATAAACATGAAAGTATAATTTATCATTTTAAAAAAAAATCAAAGAAAAAAACATGAACGTGTAGAGCTCTTAACCTATAAAATTGCACTTAACCACAAATACATAGGTACCTCATTTTAAAAAGATGATTTATTAAATCATCCTGGTATTCCATAATTTTGTATGGATGTGTTTTTTAAGAGCTTGGTGTGATTATTAGGTCCAAAAAGTAAAGAATCAGTGAGCAAAAGATGGTATTTCATGGAAGTCAAAGAATTGGATTATGGACCCAACTCTACCATACTGACATACAGTACCAAAATCTGTGTTAGTCAGAATTCCCCAGAGAAAAAGAACCAAAAAGAAATTTTGCTCTGGCTCATGTTTTAATGGTGGTTTGATAAGGCCAGATCAAGGCACCAGAGGATTTGATGTCTGGTAAGAGCCCTCTTCCTGGTTTGCACACTAATAACTTTTGTGTATCCTCATGTAGTAGAGAAAGAGAGATTTGGTCTCTTCATCTCCCATCATGTGTGCCTTTTATAACCTCTCATCTAAACCCAATTTACACCCACATCCCACCACAAATAGCATCACATTGAGAATTAAGGCATCAAATATGAATTTAAAGGAACAGAATTCAATCCAAAGTACTTGCCCTGGCCCCCAAATTCATGTCTTTCTCGCAAGAAAATTTATTTATTCCATCTTAATATCCCACAGAGCCTTAATTCATTCCAGCATCAACTTTAAAGTCTTCAGTCCAAAGTTTCTTCTCAGTTTCCTCTAAATCAGATATGGATGAGAAACCAGGTATAATTCATCCCAATTTCATTTTGATTCCAACTGTAAAACTATGAAACTAGACAAGTTATGGACTTCCAAAATACAACAGTGGGATAGGTTTAAGGCAGTCATCGCATTACAATGGTAGAAAACCTGAAGGAAGAAGGAGCTGATAGGTTCCATTAGAGTCCAAGAACTAGCAAAGCAAATACCATTAGGTTTTAATACTTGAGAAGAATTTTTTTCTGCTTTCCAGCACCAATGAGGAAATGGTTCTGTCTCTGTGGCTCTGCCAGGTAAAGGTGATATCCTCAAAGATTTAACTGGCCTGCTCTCTGGCCTATTGAAGTCAAGAACATGCCCCCACCATTTGAAAGCAAGGAGGAAGCTCTGATGTCTGAATTGCCTTTGGGGTCCTTCTCTTCTCTCAGAAGAATAGCATATATTTGCAGTAGAACAGCAATATGGCCCAGTTTTTTAAGATGTAAATTCAAGAGTTTTCCCTTATTTCATCCCATTTCACACCCCTTCAATTAAAACTTGCAGTTTCTCCTTTTATAATCCTATAATTTATACTTGCTAGGCAGAAATTAGTACAACAGCCAAGTTATTTAACAGTTTGTGTCTAAAATGGTAAACTTTAATGCAGATTAACAGTACATATCTTAAGGCAGAAGGATGAATCAAGTTGACCCTGAAAATTCTGGGAGCTAGGGATGTAGCTTGGTGGTAGAGCACATGCTTAGCTATGTGTGAGGCTAATGTTTTATGTGTGTTTTAATCACCAGTGACAAAATTTTTTAGAAAAGAGAGAGTGGGGAGGGAATTTGTGAGACATTTTATTCACCACGGTGCAGGTCAGAAGATGAATTGGTATAAGTAACTGAAGAATGTTCTTTCTTTGAGTTGTTTGTTCACATAATGTTGAAAAGGTCCTATACTTCCTATCTATCATAGTAGTGTAATTTACCAGGTGCTGATTCAATTGTCATACTTGAAGCCACTGGGAACTTTATAATGTGTTTCAACATTATTGATATAAAAGATAAAACAGCTAAAATATTGTTTTCATTTATGTGTGCACATGAAGAAAGGTAAAAATAGCATTATTCAACATGGAAAGGTAGATCAGTCTTTCATATTTGGCTGTGTTGATTTTCAAAGTTTTATGTGGAAAAATGACTTCTAAGATGTATATAGTTCATATCCTTAAAAAATTTACTTACAGAAACTTGCCTTGAGTAATCAATTTAATAAAAGTCAACTTCTTATGGAGAGTCAAAAGTATGATAACAATGTATTCTAGAGCTTGATATCCTGGGTTAATTACCTCAGGTCTGTATGCAGCAGTGTTTTCATCTGTGTAACAGATCTTATGAGAATTAAGAGTCAAAGCATGAGTCATCCTCAGTACAAGGACTAGGACAAATAAGTATTTTCTATTCTCATACTACTGGTACCACTACCACCACCACTACCACTATATGCAAAGCACTGTGTTGAGTACAAAGCCAAAGGTGGAATTTGCTCTTAGTATTTTATTTTCTGGAGCTTTCTTCATATTTCTCAGATAGTTGGTTGCTAGTGTATAGAAACACTACTGATATTCATATATTGATTTTGTATCCTGCAACTGTACTAAATTCATTTATTCATTGACCAAATGGATTTCATCCAAGTGATGCAAAAATGGTTCAACATACACAAATCATAAATGTGGTATGTTAACAGTATGAGCTCTCTATTGAATTCCATTTGTCTATGTGCTATTTTTATGTCTATGTGTCTATGTCTCATGCTATTTTGACTAGTAAAATGTTGTAGTAGATTATGAAACCATGAAGTGTGATTTCTTCTTATTCTTGTTACTCAAGATTGCTTTGGATATTCTGGGTCTCTTTTGGTTCATAGAAATATTAGGATTGTTTTATGGATTTGGGTTCCAGAAATATCTACTTCAGTAGGTATTTTCTTGAATCTGCAGATCACTTTGGGTAGTCTGAACATTCTGACAATGTTTATTCAATTCATGAATACAATATATTTTTCAGTTTATTTGTGTGTTCTTTAATTTCTTTAATATTTTATAGTTTTTCTCCATTGAGAGGTTTCTCCTCCTTGATTAAATTTATTTCTAAATATTTTTGTGACTATAGTAAATGGAATCATTACTTGATTTAAATTTTGCAGTGTGTTCTTTTGGAGAATGTGTGATTTTTGTGTTTCATCATTGGTTATGTTAGTTGTGGGCTTGAAATACAGGTTTATTGCTTCAATGTACCTTGTTTCTATACCTAATTTGTTGAAAGAATTTTGAATCACAAAGGAAAATGTATTTTGTGAAATTCTTTGACATCTTTTGAGATGATCATTGGCTTTTGTCCTTCTTTCTATTAATGGGGTATATCATTTTCTTGATTTTGTATGTTGATTCTTGTGTTTCAGAGATAAATTATACTTGATCATGGTAAATGATCCTTTTAATGTGTTTTTGAATTTAATTTCCTAGTGAAGATTTTTACCTGTGTGTTCATCAGTGTATTTGTCCTATAATTTTCTTTCTTGTAGTGTCCTAGTCTTGTTTTAGTATCAAGGTAATGCTGATCTCATAAAATGTGTTTGAAAGTATTCACTCCTCTTCAATATATTTGAAAGTTTGAGAAGAACTGGTATTAGCTCTTCCTGAAATGTTTTATAGAATTTAGCAATGAAGTCATCAGGCCCTGGCTTTTTCTTTGATGGGAGACTTTTGATTACTGACTCAATCTCTTTACTCATTATTGATAAGCTCAGTTCTTTCATCACTTCATGTTTCAGTCTTCGTAGGTTGTATGTTTCTAACCCAGGAGGACTTTGAGAATGTTATATTAGCAGGAACAATACATGTCTGATCTAAATGGAATAGAGATGCAAGAAAATAAAGAAATGCTGTCAGATCTTGAATTCTTCAAGCAGGAAACAAGTTCCTTAGAAGGCATGAGTGCTGAGTTAGTCACTGTTTTGGGTAAACAGGGCAGGGCTACCTCAGTACCTTCATGCATTAAATATACATTTTCCCTTCTCTGGCCATCCAGCAATTTCCTCTAAGCTCAGCATTATGCTGTGCTCTTGACACATAAAGAAAGTGATAAGAAAACCTACTATTGAAGATACATTTAAAAACAATTCCAAATAGAGTTTCACCAAGTAAATATACTTAATATACAATACCTCAACTTAAATTGTGAAACATAAAATATATTCATATTCCATAAAATAAAGTATATTCATATTTGTTTGAAATATACACAGGAATTTCCTAACTTAATAATCAGAGAAGTTCATTCGTAAGGTAGAGATAAACAATGCTCAATAGAAAAGAGGTGTGAAATAATGGAAAGTATATTGAGAAAATGATAATCAATGCTATTTTTCACTGGCAAATGTTTTCAAGCACAGAATGATAAGAGATGCAGTCTAAGAAATAGGTAGGAGTCATTACAGGATGTTCATTCACACAAAGAAGTTTGTGTGGAAACATATTCCAAGAGGATGTAAACATTTGGGGTATCAGGCATTTTTCAAAAATGAAATGGAATCTGTATATGTTTGTGTAAACAGTGTGTACATACACACATGTATATGTGTATATAGTTTATAATTCTAGGAGGAGCATTTATAGTTTATGAAATCTGTAGTCTTCTTTTAGGTTATGTATTTTATATCATTAATTGCAAACAATGTATACAGAAGATTTTTCAGTTCATTCATATTAGAGATGATGTATACCAGTAGCTGTGAGAATGGAGTGGAGAAGATAGAGTCAGAGTCAAGATACAGTAAAAAATGCTTTTTTCCTTTACTTTTCAAGTAGCTGATAAGTCAGATGGAGAAGTCAGAGAATTAAAAGTTCCTAGGTTTATGTCGAGAGATAAGTTAGTGGTGACACCACTAACAATGACCAAGATTTGAAATCTGCAGTTAGGGAACTTGGCTTGGGAGATAAAGAATCTGGTGTTGAATATTTTCATGGGACGTCCTTATGAGTTTATCAAATTGGGCACTTCCACAGGGTTGTGGTTCTATTTGGAACCAGATTTTAATGGTTGGAGTTGACAGACTGTTGACATTCAAATTTTATATAAATCATAGTCATAGAGTGGGGAGATCAATTGAGAGATTTGTAAAAAGGGAAAAGCATAGATTTGTAATAGACTCTAGTTTAAATAATACTCCATGTGATATTTCAAGATCAGGAGGTAAAGGGAATTACTTGCTAATGTGGGAAAAAATGGAGGACTAAAGTTCTGGAGTGATTGATAATGTCAATGACCAGCTTTACTCCAATAAAATTGATTTCTTCACAACATAGACTAAATTCACAGGAACTTTGCTCTCTAAAATGCTACGTCTCAGTAATCATTATTATATTAAATAAATGTTTCAATTTTTTAAATTCACTTTACTTTTTGCTTTTGTGTTACTTAATAAAGGCAACGATCACAGAATAAGACATTGAGGTTTTTAAATTTCTGTAGTTAGATACATCTAAGAGATTGTTGAATAACTCATCCACAATTAATTTTTTAATCTCAAGATAAATTTGGGATCTAGATAGAAGAAATGTTAATGGAAAACTGTTAAAGGTTTTAATACATATGAGGAGTTACATGAAGGACTGTAATAAAGAAGGGGGAAAAGGACAGAAAATGAATAATTGCTAAAATTCCATTATTTTAAATGGGGGTGAACTTTCCATGAGATAGAAGAATGGTAGTTAAGAAATAGAAATAAGAAACTAAAAAGTCGACATTCATTTCATTATGAGTAATGAAAATGAAAATGAAACAGAGACAAAAGGAAATGGACATCTTTTGGGAATGAGAAGACAGATGATTTTATTTGTCTTCAGACATTATTTCATCTTTGTTAACTTCACAGTTGTTTACTGTTTCTTCCTGATTTAACATTTTTCTTGTCATTCCTTTCTTTCAATTCATTTTTGATGTAGAGAACAGAGGAGCTCCCTGTCATCGGCTGATCCTATGGCATCAGCTAAAACCAAGCCTGGGACATATTCCTTGCCAAAGACAAGGATGTTATCAGCCGTGACTCTTGGCTCTGATGCTAACAGTTATCAGACGCTCAGGACAATGGGTTTCCTGGGGTGCATCAGAATGTTCCTAGAACTTCAACCGTAGGATAGTTGCAGAAAATGTTTCTAGCTCTGTAACTTTTTAGTGTACAAAGAAGTCTCTGACAACTCACAAGCCTTGAACAACTTACAATGCCCCTCTAGTTTGACTTCCTGATTATGAGACTCTCTATAATAAACTTGCAGAGCTAGTTCTGAGTCACTGTTCCTCCATCAAAGTGCAGTGTCCCTACTGGCCCCAGCTTTACTTGATAATGTCTCTGTGTTTTTCTCCATCTCCAGTTGCCACTACTTGAGAATCCTTTGTTGATGTTGCATGGGTTGTGTCAAATTTTTTGTCCTTTATTTGCCACTCCTTGAAATTAATACATTTACTTCTTAAAGCAGATGGTTGGATGATTTCTTCTTTTTTAGTATATCTAGGTATACAGATTTCTTTCCAAGTTCCACTTTAGCTAGATATCCCATGTTGTTTATGTGATATTATATGTTTCAAAATATTTAAAATTTTTATTACTTTTTTGATCCATTATTGTTCATAAATGAGTTAAGTACAACTTTATATTAATAATATATAAATTGCATAATTATATTTATAATTTATTTATAGATAATATTATTTATATATGTGTGCTTCAAAGTTATGCATTTCATGATAGGTAAAAGTACCTTCATAATCTCAAACAAGCAGTGATAAGAGGAAAAGACATGCTTACTTTCAGTGTAATCATCCACTAATTTCTCATAAAATGAGCATTATTATAATCAAACTATTAGTTTTACTATCATAGGATGATTTCTTTCTTTCTTATTTCCCTCTATACTTGCAGTCAGGCCTATTCTTCAAGCTACAGATCAGAAACTGAGTTTTCTGGAAGAAACTATCTATGGAATAACTTATCAATCCAGGAAAACTCAAGGTATTCTTAACTGTTAATAAAGGGAACAGACTCATGTGAAAAGATTTCACTGTATTCGACAACATTATCACAATAACTTGACATTTATCAGACATGTCAAGTGATTTAATCAGGATCTCTGTGATTAATTTAGTCTAGAAATAGATCCATTTAAAATAAAACAAAGCTGCTACTCCTAACCTAAGATCAAGAGAATGAGAATTATTTACTATCCAAGAATGAAATTAAGAATATTTTAAATTTATTTCTCTTGGTCCATTCATCAGCTTCAATTTAGCAGGCCATTGTTCATACAAATTGAAATTTAAAACACTTCAGAATACTTAGATGATAAAGGAGAAATCACCACAGACATCACAGAAATAAAATGGATCATTAGGAACTATTTTGAAAACTTACACTCCAATAAATTGGAAAATCTAGAAGAAATAGATACATTTATATAGACAAATACAGTCTGCCATAACTGGATCAAGAAGACATAGGAAGACTAAACAGACTAATAACTTGTAATGAGATAGAAGCAGTAATAAAAAGTCTTCCAATAAAGAAAAGCCCAGGACCAGGTGGATTCTCAACTGAACCCTACCAAGTCTTTAAAAAAGAACTAATGCCAATACTCCTCAAATCATGACATGAAATAGGAAGGGATGGAAATTCCAAATTTATTCTATGAAGCCAGTATCACTCTCATACCAAAATAAGATAAGGACACATCAAGGAAAGAAAGCTATACACACCAATGTCCCTCATGAACTTAGATACAAAAATGCTTAATAAAATATTAGCAATTTGTGATCAACAACATATTAAGAATATTGTACACCTTGACCAAGTTGATTTTATTCCAGAGATGTGAGGATAGCTTAATATATGCAAATCATTAAATGTAATTTACTACATAAATAATTAAGGACAAAATCATTTAGTCATCTCAATAGATGCAGAGAAGGCCTTTGACAAAATTCAGGACCCACTTATGATAAAAACTCTGAAGAAAGGAGGGATAGAAGGACCTATCTCAACATCATAAAGGCTATGTTTTGATAAAAACAAAGCCAACCTCATAGTGAATGGGAAAAAACAAAGCATTGCTTTCATATTTTGGACAATACAAGGATGTCCACTCTCACCACTCCTAAGTAAGACTAGAATTCTAGCCAGAGTAATTAGGCAAGAGAAGGAAGGAAAATGGATACAAATAGAAAAGGAAGAAGTCAAATTATCACTACTTGAAAATAATATGATCCTATACCTAGAAGATCCAAAAACTCTACCCAGACTGCTAGAGCTAAAGAATGAATTTTGGTAAAGTAGCAGGTTACAGAGTCTACACACAAAAATTAATAATTTCCTGTATACCAACAATGAATTTGCTGAGAAAGAAAATAGGACAGCAATTCCATTTACAATAGCCTCAAAAAACAAATAAAAAAAACCTAAGTATAACTCTAACCAAGACAGTGAAAGACCTCTACAATGAAAACTATAGAACACTGAAGAAAGAAATTGAAGACAACCTCAGAATGTGTAGGCTTCCCATGTTCATGGGTAGGCAGAATTAATATTGTTAAAATGGCATACTACCAAAAGTAACATACAAATTCAAAGCAATCCCCATCAAAACACCAATACATTCTTCTCAGAACCAGAAAAAAACAGTCCTGAAATTCATTTGGAAGAATAAAAGATCCAGAATAGTCAAAGAGCAATTCTAAGCCAAAAAAACAAGATGGAGGCATCATAATTATCTGACTGCAAATTATACTACAGAGCAATAGTAATGGAAACTGCAACTGCATGGTATTGGCATAAAAATGGACATATTAGCCAATGGTACAGAATAGAAGACACAGAGACAATCCCACAAGGAGAATCATTTGATCCTTGAAAAAGATCCCAAAAATATACACTGGAAGAAAAGATAGCCTTTTTAACAAATAGTGCTGGAAAACTGGCTATCCATATGTCGAAGAATGAAATTAGACCTTCTCTCTCACCCTGCACAAGAATCAATTCAAAATGGATCAAAGACCTACCTACAAGTTAGACCAGAAAGTATGCAACTCCTAGAAGAAAATGTTAGGGTCAACACTCCAGCATACAGGCACAGGCAATGGCTTTCTCAATAGGGCCCCTAAAGCTCAGCAAGTAATGTCAAGAGTTAATAAATGACATGACAGCAAATTAAAAAGCTCAGCACAACAAAGGAAATGGTTAGGTACATGAAGAGAGAATCTACAGAATGTGATCTTTGAAAGCTACTCTTGACAGAGGATTAATTCTGGAATATATAAAGAACTTAAAATACACCAAAAAACAAACAATCCAATTAAGATATGGGCAAATGAATTAAACAAATACTTCTTAAAAGAAGAAATCCAAATGTCCAAAAAAATATGAAATAGAAATCGAAACTACACTGAGATTTCATCTCATAATAGCCAGAATGGCAGTCATCAAGAATACAAATAATAATAATAAATGTTGGAAAGGAAATGTAGAAAAAGGAACATGTTTATCCTTTTTGTTGGTAGGATTGTAAATTAATACAACCACTATGGAAATTAATATGAAGATCTCTCAAAAGACTAGGCATGGAACCACCAAATGACCCATCACTACGGTTCCTCAGTATTTACCCTAAAGAATTAAAGTCATCATACTATAGTGATAAATGCATACTCATGTTTACAGCAGCACAGTTTCAATAGCCAAACTATGAAACCAATCCAGGTGCCCATCAATGAATAAAGAAAGCATGATATATTATATATTATATATTACATGATAAACATGTATGTGTGTATATATATATATATATACACAAAAAAATGGAGTTTTATTTAACCATAAAGATAAATGAAATTGTCATTTGCAGGAAAAATGAATGGAACTAGAGATAATTGTTAAGCAAAATAAGTCAAAAAGGCCAGGAGAAGTATGTTTCCTCTCATATGCAAAAGCTAGAGAGGAAAAAGGGAAAGAAAGGTAGAGGCATATGTTATGGTTTGAATGTGAGGTCTTTCCCAAAGGCTCACATGTGAGAAAATGCAAGAAAGTTCAGAGAAGAAATAGTTGGGTTGTGAGAGCCTTAACCCAATCAGTGAATTAATCCCCAGATGGGATTAACTGAGTGGTAACTGGAGGCAGGTGGGGTGTGGTTGGGGGAAGTGAGGCACTGGTGATGTGGCTTTGGTGTACATATTTATATCTGGCAAGTGGAGATCTCTCTTTCTGCTCTCTGATCATCATGTGAGCTGCTTCCCTCTGCCATACTCTTTGCCATGGTGTTTAGCCTCACCTGGAGTCCCTGGGGAATGGAGCTGGCCATAAATGGACTGAGATCTCTGAAACTGTGAGCCCTTAAATAAACTTTTCCTCCCCTACAGTTGATATGGTTAGGTCTTTAAGTCACAGCAGCCAAAGAGCTGATTAAAACAGGGTGGACCTCATGAAAACCAAAGGGAGATCAGTAGAGGAAAGGGACCAAGGAGTGAGAGGGGAATGATAGTGATGAAATTATATTGTTATATTGTGTGCATGTATGAATATGTAACAACAAATCACATCATTATACACAATTATAATACACCAATTTTAAAAAGTGGAAAAAAATTACAAAAACACTAATTCTCTGAATTCATAAAATAATAAATATATAAAAATTCTTACTATAGATTCAAAGCTAATAAATGATCATGGAAACTTAATCAAACAAGACTTGAACATTATGCAAACATGTTGACTAAGTCCCTTTCCTATTCCTAATTATTTCACAAATCAAAAGAACCATTTTTCTTTTTAAACTATGACTAAATCAAATTTATAATGACCATGCTAAAAATGTTACATTTATAGACAAGTATTATTTTATTAGGTCTTATAAGCCCTAAATTGAGCAAGAATACTTCATGGAAAGGATGTCTATGAAGTTCTTACATACTAAGTAATCAATGTCACTAATGAGTGTCACTTTGTACAGGCAAAGTATGTTGCAAAATAAAAAATATTAATAAGAAAAAAAAGAAATACCTTAACAACAGAAAGGCTTCAAGAAATTTAAGAGGTAAATTGTATGACTCTTTTCTTCTGTTCTTGATAAATAGCAGAAAAAGAATATAAAAATAATGTGACTTATAGAATTAATTACAATTATGGTAATAGGGACTTTATGAACCCTACAGACAGATGCTAACCTACAAGTTGTAATATCATGTGATTGTCATCTTGTTAACACTGTGGCTTTGTATTTTATTTTATACCTTTGAAAATAAAATGTTCCAAATAAGCAAACCTTCACATTATTGATACCAAGCTGAAAGTAGCTCAATAAGCTTAGGTGAACAGATATTTAACCAGAGTTACTAAGAAAACAAAACTAGTATCTTGTTCTGCCACCGTGAGGTATAATTATGTACTACTTCACTTCCCATAGTCACAGAAGAAAACTGATGCCCCTGAGACTAAAAAAATAATAATAATAATAATAATCTATTAAAAAAAACATAACTGTATGCAAAAACTCCCTAAAGTAAATATTTATACTTTCTATAGAAGTTTCTGACTCCTCAACAAGAAAAAAATATAATATGTATATTTGTATATATATGTAATGTATATACATATATATATAGACATTGTCATGTGAATATTGTTGCACTTTTATTCATCTCTTAAGAGAACTGCCATTTTTCTGCCAATTAACTGTAAATTTGGTAACTTTAGACATTATTTAATTTAAATGTTTACCATATTTCTTGTTTGCATAACCCTTCATTTAGAAATCTGAACTTCCTTTCAAGATTTTTCAGGTAAATTGTTTAGCGTAACTCAAAATGAAATATAAATGATTTTTACAATTCTCAACTCTAATGAAAATTTCTAAATTCTACTTCTTTTAGTATTTATTTTTATTCCAAGGTGTATATGGAAAAATGTTTTCTAAATTTCTGTTGTAAAAGGATATTTCTATAAAAGGAAAATAATTTCATTTTTTAATGGTTCACTCTTTTGTCCTATTTTGAGGATATTTAAGTGGCAGGGGGTGAAACATTAACTATTCTGTTTTATAGATGATTACTGAAGTAAAGACTCTTCTTAGTCCACATCAGCAATTCCATTGAGTTAGATAGTGTTATGTGGTGTTCCTTAGAAAAGGAAATGGAAAAAGGAATATATATTTATGAGCAGTATAATCAAAGGGCATAATGCTTGACTCTAGATGGTTTGATAGTGTCCCCAAAAGATACGCCTATATCCTAATCCCAGGAATCTATGAATGTAACCTTATTTGCAAGAGTCTTTGCAGATATAATAATTAAGGATCTTGAGATTAAATCATCCTGGCATTATGATGAGCAGTAAATCTAGTGACAAGTGTCATTGAAAAGAAGACTGGAAAAGACACACAGACATATGAAGAAAGTCATGTGAAGACCCATATAACCACAGAGGCAGAGATTAGAGTAATGCTGTCTTAAGCCAAGAAACAGAAACTACCAAATGCTTGAAAAGGAAAGAAAGGATTCTTCCCCAGGTCTTTAAAGGGAATTGGCCTTTACCTCAAAATTGTGAGAGAATAAAATTCTGCAAGTTTAAGTTACCAGTTTGTGGTCATTTGTTATAAATTTACCTTGTTACCCATCCCCTATTGTCATTTCCCCAGGCCCAAACAAGATATTCGGATGATCTCATGATCATATTCTGATTCATATTTGGAACAAATATCTCTTAGAGCAATGGTCAGCTAAGCATTGTAAATTTATCTTTGCTTATGTGCACATTTTTTGAAACAATCATTTTATGAGAATTAAGCAGAATGAAATTTTTTAAAAAGAGGAAAAAAAATGTAACACTACGGTACACATAAGCCTTTTCCTACCATACACAAGATAAGGTCATGATAAAGAAATGTCCTAGGCATACTTTCACTATCAACTCTTCTTACATAATTTTCTATGGCTCTAATACAATTTTCATTTCAGATCAATTCCTCTTTATCAACAAGAAGCAGGTGAAGGAGCAGAAACTTTTGATGTGGATTAGTATTCTAGACTCAAGTACAATAATTCACATTCTCACTTCACTTCCTTCTGTTCTATCTTTAGTTAACATCCCAAGTTGTGTAGTTCTTTATCTACCATGTGGAATTTCTTGTCCCTCCCCAAGAACTGCCTTGCTGTCTATACACATGACAAGCCTTGATTTATTTTTAAAGCCTCTTCAAATAATGTATTCTTTACAATTTTTTTTAAGTTCAACTAATAAGAATTAATATTTCCTTCTATATTCTTCAGTTGTAGTTCTGCAACTCTTATCATCTATAACATCTGATATTATCTCAAGACCATATAGCTAGTTGGTCTATAAACAATGAGAAATCATTAATTTCCTTCCTTCTGAAAAACTTGCTTTAATCTGTTGCATATTTTACTATCAGGTGCTCACATTGTCATTTTTCAGAAGGCTTTAATACTTTATTTAGGTGGAAGAGAAGGCCCTGACTGAGTGCTGTCCTGATACTGTAGGATGCAGAATTATAAAATGTCATGTGGATGAAGGATAGGAAACTTCAATCTGAGAAGTTAGGAAAGATTTTTTTTAAGAAGAAGAACCTTTTATTTTTCCTGAAATTTAAAGAATGCATAGGAACCATTCAGGTGAATGTTAGGCAAAGAAATGAGAAAACAGCAGGCATGAAGACATTCAGAGGAGAAATATGATCTGAACTTTAAAAAATATTGCAGAACTTTGTATAGAAATTCTGATAGAAATCACCTAATTAAGTGGGTAAGTTGGCTTGTTGCAGCTACTGGTTTAGGTTTATGAAAGATTATTTTTCATAATGTCAGAATCAGATATTGTTGAATTTTGACTACAGAGACTTTAGATTTGACAGTAAGAATACTTGGAAGAATATCAAAGTAGTACAATTAGTTATTTAAATGAGGGGGGCGTAGAAATTTGAAAATGGTTAAGAAAATAATTTCTCTGGGAGTCTTTTTCAAGTAGATTATTCACCGTTTTAGTAACTCTAAACTCTGTTTACTGGACTATATGGCTAAGGGCTTCCCACCATTCATTCTTTGCTTGAAGATGTGAAGATGTGAAATAGTGACCTTTTTCTTTAAGAAAGAAGGCTTTCTTTAGATAAGTTGCCTGTAAATTGTGAGTAAACATTTTTATTGAATTTTTGAATAATGCAATGTGTCAATAAGAATGACACATTGACATCTGTTTAAAATACCTAAAAGTCTCATTGCAATAAAAATTAAAACTGCTTCTACTATAGAAATGAAAAGTAAAATTAATTTACCTGGAATGACGACTTGATTGTTTTCAGATGAGACAACTGGGGAAGGAATGGCATCCTCTCTTGCTCTTCTTGTTCAGGAAAGTCACGTTCTTTGGAAGTAAGAAGAACTCATTATATTTTTAATTTTCCCAGAGATGATATATTTCTATTGTGTTATACTGGCATGTTCTTCTAAGTGGAAAGAAACTCTAATTTATTTCTCTTAGTGACATGAGCCTAATTAAAAAAAAAAAAAGTAAGGCTATCATGGCTGGGTCATTTGCTCATATGACATGAACTTTATGCTTCAGTGAAAGGTTAATTTTAGTTCTAATCTGGAATGACAATTAAAAACTGGTAATAGGTATAGGCTATTTTATTGGCGTTATTCAAATACAAATGGAAACAATTTTATGGGAACAAATACATTGATAGTTTTTAGTACCAATATTTGAAAGGTTTTTAAAAACTGCCAATAAAACAAAATAATATTTTTAAGTTTACAATGAGTCCTTAGGTGGAATGTGGGGGTATTTCAATAATGGTAATGGAAAATAAACCAAATAAATTCAGGAATGGCATATTCTGCCTAAAGGCAGTTAAAATGTCATTCTGAGGCAATCTCAAGTTAGTAATGAATTTATCTTAGTTAAGTTAAATTTAAGACAAAAATAATAATTTTTGAAATTTCAATTCTTATTTAAGATTTTTTTCTTTGTTGCAAATTCTAAAGAAAACTGTCAAAATTTCCTTCACTTCTGGCTTCTATTTGTGAATTAAAGTAGAAATTACGTTAATATTATTTACATTGAATTTCCCCAGATCAGATGGATTGCTGGATTTGTACTATAAGAAGAATAAAATGTAAGCTATTGAGCTGCTGATTACTAGGGGTTTGGATCTGGAATATCTACCAAACACATGCTCCTGAGAATAGTGCTCTTGGGAGGTCGGAGAATCTTTTAAGATGTAAGGCAGTAAGTAGGAGGGCTAGTCTTTGGTTGTACCCTTGAAAGGGACAGAGGGACCGTGACCCCTGCCTTGTTCTGTTTTTCGCTTCCTGGTCACCATGAGGTAGCATCTTTGCTCTTTTTTTGGGGGGGTGGGTAAATGCTGGGGATTGAACTCAGAGCCACTCTACCACTGAGCCACATCCCTAGCCTTATTTTTTTGTATTTTACTTAGAGACGGGATCTCACTGAGTTGCTTAGCGCCTTGCTTTTACTGAGGTTGGCTTTGAACTCTCAATCCTCCTGACTCAGCCTCCCAAGCCGTTGGGATTACAAGCATGTGACACCGTGCCCAGAGCAGCTTTGCTCATCTATATGCTCTCTCACGACGTGCTGGCTCACCATAAGCCCAAAAGCAACAGTGCCCAAAGATTGTAGATTGAAATCTCCAAAACTGTGAACCAAAATAAACCTTTCTCTTTTGTAAGTTGATTATCTCAGGTATTTGTTACAATAACAGAAAGCTAACAGACACACTGATATTGAGTGTTTACAGTGCAGTTTTTCATTAGATTGGCCTACATTCATTTTTGCCCTGTGCTATTCCTATATTTATGATAGCACGTCTTATAATATGTAGACACTTCTATTAAATGTTACAGAATTGTTCATTTCATTTGAGAGATGACAAAATAGAGATCTCACCCAGGGATGTTGACTAGTTTTCCAGACAAGAGATCCTTAGTAGTATAACTGCAATATTTTGGTTTAAAAAAAAAATGCAGTATTGTCAGTTCTTTCTCCTTGTGTCTATGATTCTTTTGATATATGAGCATATGTATAACTACATGTATCCATCCATCCATCCATCTTTATTTCTATTCATCAATTCAGGTAAGCTTTCTCAGGAAACAGTATTATTTATATATCTTTTAAACTATTTTTTAAAATCTAATTACAGTATCAGAGCACCTTACTTGTGGGTCAAGTAGAAGATGTTTCAGAAGAAGAGACTCACTAGACAAAACATTCACAGATGCTGAAAACTGAACTAAGTCAATAGCTTTCAAATCTATCTATAGATCAGCATCCCCTGCAAGGTGTATAAAACCCCAGATCTGAGTCAGGATCTCTGAAGCTCAGATATACCTTAAAATGTCACAACAGACAAGTGGATCATAGTAAGAAATGGTAAGATTAAGTAAAAATGAAAAAGTTTTAAGAAAATAAACAGCAATATTTTAGGATTGTAGTTTGTATCAGCTAAGATTATGAATGGGATTGACAATAGAAACCAAGTAAGTTTTTGAATTATAAAAATGTTCATTTAAAATATGGAAATAAATTTTTAAAGAAAGAAAATGATAGAAAATACAGATTAAAATTTAAACTCAGTTTAAAATTTCTACTAGTGAATTTCTCAAATTAAGAAAACTTTATGGTATGTGAATTATATCATAATAATATTGCTATACCAAATAGAAATACAAGGTGATAAACTTCATAATTAATTCATGACATTATGAATTAAACTCATAATAGAGTTTTGTAGACATATAACTTCTTTATTTTTACATACTTTAAAATATCTCCACTTCTGTTTTTTAATTTGTTGCTTTTAAATATACAGGACAGTGGGGTGTATTTTGACATACTATACATACCCAAAGGACTTAAAATCAGCGTAGTACAGTGACACAGTCACATTAACATTTATAGCAGCTTATCTCACAACAGCCAAGCTATGGAACCAACCTAGGTGCCCTTCAACAGATGAATGGATAAAGAAAATGTGGTATGTATACATAATGGAATATGACTCAATCATAAATAAGAATGAAATTATGGCATTTCCTGGTAAATTGATGGAACTGGAGAACATCATGATAAGTGAAATAAGTCAGTCCCCCAAAACCAAAGGCAGAATACTCTCTCTGACATGTGTAGGCTAACCCATAACAAGGGAAGTTATGGTGGGAATGTATAGAAGTTCATCGTATTTGACAAAGGGGAAAGAAGGGAAGGAATGGTGGATGGGAATAGGAAAGAGTAGAATAAGGGGGACAGAACTTTCCTATTTTCATGTGTGAATACAAGACCAGTATAACTCCACATCATGTACAACCACAAGAATGGGATCAAAATTAGAACGGGTGGCACTCCATGTATGTAAATATGTCAATCTCCATTTCTAATTCATGTTGGAGACATAATCACAGGCCATCCAAATCCAACTAATTTACTTTGGTTTTCCATCACTTTCAATTTACACTCAAGGACTCCTGATTTTGTCCCCTCCCTTCTCTGTGGAACTTCTACTTCTAAGGGGTGTGTATGATTCTGAGCCTAATGAGGAAGGAGAAAGCCTTTGATGGGTGGCTATCCTCTGTCTCTACTGATATGCCTTTTCTTAGAAAAAGACCTTGATATTATCTTAGATAACCCTCCAACCCCCTTCTGGTCAGGAGCTTTGTGGTCCAATCAACTCTCTTACCCAGATTCTTGTACTCACAATTACAACATCCTCAGAGACACTTGCCTTCTGTTTTATGCCTACTCAACTCTGCCAAGTGAGAAACAGGACACTGATCAAATCATATGTGGACTATCTGTGAGGATACTCTTGGTTACCTTCTTAGGCCCAGGGAATTTGATGGTAGTTTTGGGCTTTGTAGACATTCAAAAATTACAGTTTTTTTTTTTTTTCTCCTTAATTCTCTTAAAGACAGTTTTAAATTCACAAAATAAAATTCTCTTGTATATACATTGGAAAAATTCCCTTCTTGTTTGGTTGGGTTGTTTTATCTTTTACTAAGAACTTGAGGAAAAAAATAAAACTTAGAATTCTAGAACAAAAAAGAAAAATTACAGTTGTTTGAATGTACCCCCTAAAGTTCACGTGCAGTAACTTAAATAATAATGCAACTGTGTCAAAAGGATGGACCTTTAGAGGTGATTAGATCATATTTTGTTATTATGGGAGTGTTATTATGGAAGTGGGCTCCTCATAAGAGGGATGTGTTAGTTCCCATTCCTCTTCTTGCCTCATGTATACTATTTTCTTGCCAGTTATGCCTTCTGCCATGTTATAATGCAGGAAGGCCCTCACCACATGTGGCCCCTCAACCTGAACTTCCCAGCCTTCTGAACTGTAAGACATGTTTCTTTTCTTTATAAATTACTCAGTCTCTGGTATTCTGTCATCACAAGAGAAAACACACTAAGGCAAGTATGAACAGATAATAGGTCTTACCTATTTTTCAATTCCTTACTTTTTTATTGCTCCATATTTTGTGCCTAATTTTATGATAGAACCTTTCTCAGATCTTACTAATAACTAAACTTTTTGTTTTTTACATTCTTAATAGTATCAATACTATCCAGTTAAAAACTTGTATTTCAATGGAAAGTATAAATTTTTGTCTTTATAATTTTACCTTATCAATTCTCAATAGTTAAATATATATCTAATATTCAGAGCTTAAGAAATTTACATAATATTAATGTGAACATCCTACTGACAACTAGGAAGAGTTTTTTAGGTCAAGTAGTCTTATTTACTAGTAGGCAGTGTTACAAAGTGGTTTGGAGTATCAGTCGTTCAAATGCCAGCACTTCATACTTACTACTTTGATAGAATTCTCATAGATTTCACTCCTTCTTTGGTAAAAGGGAAATAAAAGTAATTTCTATTCAAAGGGTGGTTTTGGCAATTAAATAAAGATAACTAACTTAAATATGTTGGACAATATGTAATACATATTTTATATATTTAATAAATAATTATTATTATCTTTAAATACAGCAAGTGATTTCTCAAATTTCTAGTTCATTGTCTATAGAAAGATTCATGGCATAATCTTTCCTTTACACTAAATTGCAAGCCTCACAGTGAAGCATTTTTGAATGCTTACTTTACACTGAACAGGAAATAATTTTCTAAACCAATTCATCGGAAGGAAAGCTGATTTTCATTAAAAACAGTTTGTTTGAAGAAGTGTTTCTATTGTGTGATTTTATATCCTCAGAAACATCTGTACCTGAAACTTCTGTTTCTCTTTCAGCAAGCAAAGACAGCAAGTACCCACTGTGAATGTCTAGTCATTTCCTAAGCCTTCTAAAGCAGTTTTTGTCATTCATTTTCATCTAGCATTTTATCTTCTCACTGGTTCACTTCTCTGTTTCTCAGGAACAGTGTTTATTTAACAATTTGGGTAGCCACTTCCTTTTTCCTTTGAAATGGATACTTTTCTTGGCATCTTAATTTTGGCACAAGTATAAGAGGTATGAAAATTCTTTCAGATTTAATTATGTAAAACAAATTCTGTCAAAGAACATTTGAATTGGACAGTTCTAAAAGAGAAAACTGCATAGTTCAAAGTCGTTTCCTCTGTCTTTTCCTTTATCTTATTTTGAGATATCTCCTCATTTCTTTAACAAAAGAATCGTTTAATTAATTCTATATTTCTTAGCTGTGGAACCATGAGCATATGAAGAAACAGGCAGGATTGTTGTGATATTTTTACTAGTTTTGTTTAAATAAACTATGTCTTTTAGAATAGTTTTCGATTTACAAAATAAGTGCAAAGATAGCACAGAGTTCCCACACTCACATACCCAGATTCCCTTAATGACATCTTTCATCATGATACATTTGTCCATAAGTAATGAACTAATTTTGACATATTATTATTAAATAAATATGTGTCTTTTCCAGATTTTTCTTAAATTGTACCTAATGTCTGGTTTTAGTTCCAAGATCCCATTCAGGGAACCACATTATAATTAATTATCTTCTCTTTTGAAGATCCTCTGGATGTGGCAGTTTCACCTTTCCGTGGTTTTTGATGACACTGGCAGTTTTGAGGACAGGACAAGTGTTTAGTGGAATGTCCCTCAATTGAGGTTTGTCTGATGTTTGCCTTTGATTTTTTTTTTTTTTTCATGGTTAGAGTGAGTTTGGGGAAGGAATACCACAAAGATAAATTTCCATTTCAATAACAACTGCTTATCAAGTGTACTACTATTAATATGTCTTATCATTTTTGATATTAAACTTGATCATTGGCTTTGATAGCATCAAATTCTTCACTATAAAGTTACACCTTGTTTTTTGTTCTTTTTTTTGTCCATATAGTACCCTTTGGAAGCATGTCGCTTTGCACACAGAATGAGTAGGGAATTAAACTTCTCTCCCAAACTCTTAACACCCAATCATCTTTTTATTGTCTTTTTACAGCCTGTTCCATAATGCAATATAACTAAAATTAGAAGCTATGTAGCCTTTGCAGACTGACTTCTTTCACTAAGAATAAGCCCTTAAACTTCATCCATGTCTTTCATTTTATCACTGAATAATATCCATTGCATCAATATACCATGTTTTGCTTATTCTTTTGCATATTGAACATTTCTTCTTTTAGTGATTATAAATAAAGCTGCTATAAAATTTGACAGGCAGGTTTTTGTGTATACATGTTTTCAAATCAGATGCATTCATACCCAAGAGCGGTATTCCTGAATTTTATGGAAGATCATAAGTAACTTCATAAAAATCTTCCCGAATCTCTGTACCATTACCCTTTCACCAGCAATGGGAGTTTCAGTTGCTCCGCATCCTTACCGGCAATTGACACTATGAATTCTTCTACGGGGAGGGAGGATAGGGAAGGTTTGAGTCATTCTATCGGGCATATAGCAGTATCTTATTTCTAATCTGCAATTTCTTGATGAAAAATTCTGTCTAGAATATTATCCTATTCTTATTTGCCACTACGTCTTCCATGATGAAGTAACTCTTCAGATCTTTTGTTCATTCTAAAGTGGGTTGTTTATATGCTGATTGTTGAGTTTTAAGAATGATTTCCATATTTTCAATCAATTCCTCTATCATGTCCTTCAATACTTTTTCTGGCCTGTGACTACTCTTTTAAATGTCTTAATATTGTCCTCTACAGAGCAGACGCTCTTAATTTTAATAAAGTCCAATGTATCATTTGTTTTTTCCTTTCATGGATTGTGCTTTTGGTATTGTATCTAATATTTATTACTTAATCACCTAGACCTTATCCTACATGTTCTTCTGTTTAGAAAGTCATGTTTTACATTTTCTTGTCTTTCAATCCTTCTGTCTTTCATTCATTCATTTATTTCTTTCATTTTTATTGTCACATTTTAAACTTTTTATTTATTTCTGAAAATTTGTTTTTATTAGTTATACATGACAGTAGAATGCACCTTGATACATCATATATGAGTATAATTTCTCATTTTTCTGGTTATACATGGTGTAGAATACCACTGGTTGTATAGTTATATATGTACATGGGTTAATAATATCTGATTCATTCTACTCTCCTTCTTTCCCTCATACCCCTTCCCCTCCCTCAATCTCCTCTATCTAATCTAAAGTAACTATTTTCCCCTAGCCCTTCTCCATTGTGAATTAGAATCCAAATATCAGAGAAAATATTCAGCCTTTGGTTTTGGGGGCTTGACCTGTTTTGCTTAGCATGATATTTTCTAGCTCCACACATTTACAGGCACAGGCCATAATTTCATTCTTCTTTAAGGTTAATATTCTGCATTTAAGGCTAATATATGGATATATATATATATATATCACTTTTTTTTATCCATTCATGTGTCAAAGGGAACCTAGATTGTTTCCATAGTTTAGCTATTGTGAATTGGGCTGCTATAAACATTGATGTGGCTGCATCACTGTAGTATGCTGATTTTAAGTCCTTTGGGTATAACTTCTATGGAAGTTATAAATTTTGTCTTTGGATTTCCAATATTTTCAGCAAATTTCTTGAAAAGATGATCTTTTCATCATTGAACTATATTTGTTACTTTTACAAAGATGAGTAGACCACATTCATGTGGGTATATTTCTACTTTCTATTCTGTTTCATTGATGTTTGTGTTCTTTCACCAATGCCACACTATCTTGATTATTCCAAGTTTATAATGAGCTCAGAAAACAGGTAGTATGAGTCCTCCAACTTTGCTGTTCTTCAAAATGTTGTGAGCTATTTTAGGTATTTAACTTTTCCTTAAAGCTTTTTAATCAGTGTCCACAAAATAGCTTCCTGGATTTTTCATTGGGATTGTGTTGAATTATTAGATTAATTTGGAAAGAACTGAGATTTTAATAGTATTCGATTTCTCAATGCATTAACACAGAATCAATTTTTATGTAGATGTTCTTTGATTTCTTTCATCTGAGGTTTGTAATTTTCCACACAGGATTTATATATACGTGCTTTAGGATTAAATATGATCCTAAATTTTTTAATGTTTTGAGTTATTAGGAAAAAATTTCAATCTCCAGATATTGGGTAATTTCCCAGACACCTTTCTATTATTCATTCCTTGCTTAACTCCTTAGAGTTCTGACCAAAAATTTTATGTTTTCCATTCTTTTAAATTTGTTAGATGGTTTATGACACAGATTATGAGTGCTGTATCTATCACTTGAAAGGAGGATGCTAAATTTTCCAAATATAATAGTGATTGCATCTTTCCCTTTGCTTTTCTTTCAGGTTTTGCTTCTTTGGTACTCTATTGTTACCTAACATATTAATGATTTATATATTAAATATTTATATCTCACACATTAATGATTTTTATATCTTCTAAGATAATTGACTTTTTCCAAATATGTAATATCGGCCTTTGTCCTTGATAAATATTCTTTGTCTGAATTCTGTTTTCTCTTCTCTGATGATCTTTTAATTGTGTGTTTAATTGGCAAGATATTGATATAGTTGGATTAATATTTCATATTTAAAACCCACTTTATTTTTTCTTTTCCATTTTTCTACCTTTTTCTACCTTCTCAGATTTATTTAAGCACTTTACATGATCATCTTGTATTTTCTCTCAACAACATATTGCTTATACTACGCTGATAAATTTTTGAGGGTTTGCTTTGTTGTTTTCATTAACATTTATAACTAATCTAATTTCACCTACAATGTAATGCTCAGACCATTTCTTATGCAATATGGTACCTTATAGCAGTATTCTCAATTTCTCCCTTTTATCCTTTATAATGCTGCTATAATTAGTGTCATTTATCTATATGCCTCAGAAACTTAATACATTGTTATTTTAATTTTAATTTAAACAGATTTTTAGATCAGTTACAAATAAGAAAAGTAAGATATTTTCTTTTACCTTCATTTAATCTTATTTTAACTTCTTCCTTGTTTTTTGTATGTCCAAACTTTTGACCTATAAAGTCTCATTCTTGCTAAAGAAATTCCAAAATTCTTTGCAGGTCAGGTTTGCTGATGATACATTCCTTATTAGGGAAGTCCAGGCAGTTCCAAAAAGCCTTTATTTCTAACTCACACTTGAAGTATAATTTCACAGATTATAGGATTTTAAGTTGGTGGATTTTTTTCTTCAACAGTTTAAACATTTCACTCCACTTTCTTATTGCTTTCCTGGATTCTACCAAGAAGTGCTATAATTTTATCCTTGTTTCCTTTATAGACAAAATGCTTTTACCCTTGCTAATTGTCTTGGTTTTCTGAAATTTGAATACAGTGCGCCAAGGTGTGTGTGTGTGTGTGTGTGTGTGTGTGTGTGTGTGTGTGTGTGTTTATTGTTGTTGTTTTCTTGTTTAATCTGCTTGGTGTTCTTAAAACTTCTTGGATCTAAGGTTTTGTGTATTTCATTGATTCCTAAAATTTCTACTGCTTCCAATATTTATTCATCTTCCTCCTCTCTTTTTCCTTTTCCTTCTTCTTCTATTCCCATTAAATGGATGTGATACTTTTTTCAATTGTCTAACAGTTATTGCATATTCTGTTCTGTGTTTTTTCTTTTCCCCATTTCTTTTTTCCTTCTTTTTCAGTTTGGGAATTTACACTGGCATATCTTTAAGCTCACTGATTGTTTTGTCAGTCATTTCTAGTCTACTGTAGAAGCCATTGAAAGCATCTTCATTTTTATGAGTGCATTTTTGTTGTTAGCATTTTAAAAAAATTTTAGTGTTTTCATCTCTCTGCTTACATTACCCACCTATTCTTGTATGTTTTCTGCTTTTTCCTTTAGAGTCCTTAACATATTATCCATACTTAATTTAAAATCCCTGTTTTATACTTACAAAATTTATGCAATATCTGAAACTGGTTGTGATACTTGTTTTCTTCTGTTCAGACTGTGCTTTTTCTTGCCTTTTATTATGAGCCATAATTTTTTGTTGAATCCTAGATGTGATGTGTTAGGTCACAGGAACAGTGGTAAAGAGATCTTTAGTATAGGATTTACATTAGTCAAGCTGCATCTCATTCCACTAAAACTGTAAGTATCACACACTGCAAGTTCCTCTAGCATGTTTGATTTCCATCACCTCTTTTTAGACTTTTCCTAAGAACTCTTCCTTATATAAAGTCTATCTTTTAACCCTCACAGCTATAATACCCTGTTTTCCTGGGTCCAACTGATATGGTAAGGAGTGGGAAAGAGGAAACACCCTATAATCTTTTGATTAAATTTTGATCACTTAGTGGGCCTCTGCCCATGATCTGTTCCTCTTATAAGAGACAAGAAGAGTAAGGGTACTAAAGTTGGGAAAATGTCAATCTCAGGTGAGATAAGGCTCTGTTAAAGTCATATATACATATATATATGTATATATGACATATATACACATATAATATTTTATATTATATCTATTATGTTTTATGTTATGTATATTATATGTTAAATTTTTCTAAAGAGTAGACATTTATTTATTTTATGAATCATGTTATGGGAATATTTCAGATGGTTCATTTCCTTGCCTCCTATTATAGCCATGAGAATATCTCTCTTAATCCTTCATCATGATAATTTGGTGGAGGTCCTGGAAGTAAAATCCACAGGTATATGAGAGGCTCCATAAGATGGTATTTGCTCCGAGGAGTATCTTACTTTCATGCTAGACTGCACTCAGGTTCCAGCAGTTCATCATAATTTCCTTATTCGTATTCCTGACAGTTTATGGCATCAACAACTTCTGTTCCAAGTTAGAAGAACCCAGAAATGACCCTTTATATTTGCCTACCTCCAGATTTCAGGTTACTCTGTGACCTCAATTGTCTGATAGGTCCAAGAAAAGTCACTGATTTTAGCTTATTTAGCATTATTTTTCTTGTTGAATGCTTTTATGTGTCAGCTTCCAGGCATAATAAATATGGAAAATATAACTGGAAGTCTGTCATGACATTTTCAGGAATTACACTATTCCTCATTGGATCTGTGGAAGCATTCCAGTTAATTGGCTATTGCCACCAATACACTTAAGAAGAAAAGTTGTGTTTTTAACATCATGTTATTAATACGCCTTGTGGTACAAATTAGTTCTTGATGTTTATATATGATTTGAATTTGTCTTCACATTTAGACATATTTAAGGAATTTTTAAAAATTCTTTTTATAAATAGCACCAGAATACACCCTGATGTAATCTCAAAAACATGGAACATGACCCACTCCAATTCAGTCCTGGGGACATCCCCCCTAATCCTCAATAACTCCTCATCCTCTACAGCACCGATTCCTCTTTAATTCAGTTACAGTTTACTTATTTTTCTTAAATTAGTGTCCTTGGATGCAACTGATGACAAGACCCACTAATGCCACATCCATGCGTGCACATATGAAAAGTTTGGTCAGATTCAGGAATTTGGAGACATATAGTCACTTCAACCGAACAAAATGTCCAATGGCTAAAATAAATCATAGACAAATTTTATAGCTGAAGATTCAATAGAGTGATTCCAGATGGCCTCGGTCTTCAAAATAACTGCACCTTTGTCAGTCTGGCTTCCTAATGTATTCATTTATTTCTCTTTTCATTGCATACTTAGATATAATGCAAAAATTAATATCCTTTGAAATTTTTCCTGTTACTTATACTCTAGAAGTATAGATGCAGTTTGTAAGATCTTTTAAACTTTAACTATATGCATGTGTGCAAGTATACACATATACAGTTTATTCCCATATGGATCTCCTATAATAGTTAATAATATACCTACACACATTACACATTTTTTATTGGGGGGGGGGGGGTTCCAGGGATTGAACTTAAGGATGCTTTACCACTGAGCCACAACCTCAGCCTCTTAAATTTTTTGTCTTTTGAGACAGGGCCTCACTAGGTTGCTGAGGCTGGTCTTAAACTTGTATTCCTCCTGTCTCAGCCTCCTGAGTCACTGGGATTATAGGTATGTATTACCACACCCAGCTCTATGTTTGAAAGCTTAACAAATGATCCAATCTATGTAAAACATTCATAGAAAATATATTAGTCTGTCATTTTCCAAAAGGAGAAAATAATGAGTCAAAATGTATGTTAGGTGACATTGTGAACCTCTATCCTAAGACAGGATCAGTTTAACAAGGTAACAAACACACCCCTGTCTAGTTTTTGGATAATAGGAGGCTTTTGTGTTGTTAACTGAAAATTGATTTTTGAGAACCACCTAATGATCTGTCTTTGGTCAACATACTTTGATAGGTTTATCAGATAAGTTTATATTTCAAAGTCCTGGTTGAGGACTTTGAAAATGTAAGATGTCTAAATAAACCTTATAACCATAAATTCAGATATATATTATCAGTTTTCTCAGAAGAAAGCAGATGACTCTTGAATTAAAAAAAAATACAGAAAAAACAGATTTATAGCTATAGCATATGCAATTCTGTTGTGCACCAAAGATGAAAGAATATTTGAATTTGGCACTATCAAGAAGTGGGAGATCACTATTAGACTTATATTCCTAAGATTCTGATCAAACTTATATCACTGCTTTTTAGATTTTTTTTTTTTTTTCTTTTTCTTAACTTAGAGAATAGAAGGATTACAAAGAATAGTAGTTTGATGATCCTCTTGTTTGGTGTTCATCTAGTGATTTTTAAAATTTTATTTGTTCTAATTAGTTGTACATGACAGTAGAATGCATTTACACATTTTCATACATCATACATAAATGGAATATAATCTCTCATTTTTCTGATTATACATATTGCAGGATCACATCGGTCATGCAATCATACATGTACATGAGGTAATAATGTCTGTTTCACTCTATTATCATTCCTTCCCCCATATCCCTCCCTCCCTTCACTCCCCTCTATCTAATATAAAGTAACTCTATTCTTCCTTATCTCCCCCCTTATTGTGAATTAGCTTCTGCATATCAGAGAAAACATTTGGCCTTTGGTTTTTGGGTTTGGCTTATTTCACTTAGCATGATATGCTCTAACTTCATCCATTTACCAGAAAAATGCCACAATTTCATTGTTCTTTAAAGCTGAGTAATCTAGTGATTTTAATACTTCATTGGGTTCTGGTTTGAGAGGACATGGTGCAAATTTGGGTAGATGTTTTATGGAGATAGTGTCAAAGTGATAATTTCAGCCCAAATAAAATTGAAAAATCAGTATAATGTGTGCCCAGAAGAATGGTATTTCCTTGACCTTCAACTTGTGTTAAGAGTATAGGTAAGTCAGTGTTTAAATTAGATATGACCTGCTTATGATCAAAGGTGTCCTCAGGAATGTCCAGGAATAGTTCATCAGAAGAGCATCTATTTTACAGATCCCCACACCACCCCATTTGCTTAGTGGATGTGATGTCACAAAGGAGGAAAGAATGCTTCTCAAAGGTCTGAGGGTGACAGTTGTGGGGTGGGACAAGCAAAGTGGGGGCTGCTTGAAGCAGCAGGCATATGATAGGTATTGGATCCCAGGCAGTGGCGGGGTAAAATTGTCAGGATATATGCAGATATCATAGGGCCTAATCATCAAAAATCTGTAGTTTTTAGTATTCAGAGAAATTTGACTTTGAGTGATAAAGGGACACTGAACACTTGATCCCCTTTCATTAATTTTTTGGCTTTATTTTTGTTACTTAGCTAAACAAGTATAATCATTTTCCCAATATACTTTCTGTTTAAAGTACATAAAAAAAATTTTTAAGAGTATTCTGGGCCTAATGAGTGGGATAAGAGTGTCTGGTTGCTTTATCTGTGGAGCCATCAATTTACCTGAAACTTATTATGCCTTGTTTAAAGGTTCTTTCAAAATATTCAGCGGAGAGCTTGGAAATTTTGTTCAAATGTTTCTAGCCAGAGAAAGAAATTTTCAAAACATCTCTAAGCTGGCTCCAGGAACAAACCTATCAGGGACACTGCTTCTCCTCTTTCCCTATGTACTTTCTCTTAAATATCTGCAAGACAATGAAAGTAGGGAACAAAAAAAACAGGAAACAATGACAATGTTAACAATGAGGTAGGTTAAGTAATGTATTGGAAGAATAAATTTTTCAGAAACTGCATAAGATAAAGCAATTATTGGTCATATCTTTCTGAGTATGAATTTACAGGATAATTAAACCAAATTGAGAGTCAAAAATCATAATAATTCAGTCAGAGGAATGGTAAAGTCATAAAAACATGAAATGTTTTCATAAATGCCCAATAACATATGGAACAATTTTCCCTTCCATAATAGTCACTAGATAGTGAGCAGGGAAGGCATGAAATACATAATACCCTATCAAACAAAGAATTCAGGAAGATAAAAGATTCTTTCAAGGACAGTTTCCTGCCTTTGCCAAGTAGGGTTTAATAAAATTTTACTGTCAATTCTAATTTCACTCTTTTTTTCATCAGATTTCACATTTTATCCTATATAGAATGTCATTACATAGGTTTGATACCCATCTAGACAACAGGTAGGACACAGACGATATGAAATCTCTGAGTGTTTCCATTCTTGGTTTAAATTTAATGACTTTATTCTAACATGGTGTTCGTTTTTAGGAAGACTCATTTTTCCTTTATCTGATAAGTTTTATCCTTTTTGCAAAAGTAAACCAGAGTCAAGGTTAACATTTTAGAATAAGGCAAAATGAGATACATCTTAATACTTGCTGGAAAGTTATTAAAATATTAGTATATATCTATGATTTTACTTTATATAATTCATATAACATATGAACAAAAATGAAATTGCCATCAACAATGTTGAAGCTGTTTTCTCAGTTGTATATTTTATATGTATGTATTCTACAATACTGGGGATTGAAATCAGGGCTTTACATAATTTAGGCAAATAAGTTACAGCTCAGTCCTCACATTTATAGTTTAAACCTCCCCTGTCATATCTCTCAGAAGTACACTAATTTACTTAATGTCAATTTACTTTAGTTAAACAATTAACCAATTTGAGTAGCATATCTTCAAAGAATGATCAGAAACACTCAGTGCAATATTATTCCATATTGACTCAATGTACATTTATTGTATTTACTTGAATCTTCTTTTAGAAATTCCCTCAATCAACATATAGATCATTGCCCTTGCTAGTAGATTTTTTTAATTTATTTTTTTTTATTTTTACAGACTGCATTTTGATTCATTGTACACAAATGGGGTACAACTTTTGTTTCTATGGTTGTGCATGATGTAGATTCATACCATTCGTGTAATCATACATGTACATAGGGTCATGATGTCTGTCTCATTCCACCATCTTTCGTACCCAATCCCCTCCTCCCTCTAATTTCCCTCTACGTAATCTAAAGTTCCTCCATTCGTCTCTCAACTCCACCCACCCACCTCCATTATGTATCACCATCCACTGATCAGGGAAAATATTTGGCCTTTGGTTTTTCAGGATTGGCTTATTTCACTTAGCATGATATTCTCCAATTCCATCCATCTATCTGCAAATACCATAATATTATTCTTCTTTATGGCTGAATAATATTCTATTATGTATATAACCACAGTTTCTTTATCCATTCATCTGTTGAAGAGCATCTAAGTTGGTTCCACAATCTAGCTATTGTGAATTGAGCTGCTATAAATGTTTATGTGACTGCATTACTGTAGTATGCTAATTTTAAGTCTTTTGGGTATAAATCAAGGAGTGGGATAACTGGGTCAAAAGGTGGGTCCATTCCAAGTTTTCTGAGGAATCTCCATACTGCTTTCCAGAGTAGCTGCACCAATTTGCGACTCCATCAGCAATGTAAAAGTGTGTCTTTTTCCCCACATCCAAGCAACTGGTTTTCAATGTTCTGTTTTGTAATGATGGAATCTTAAAGAAGAGTTGCAAAGATAGCAAGGAATTTCCATATATGCTTCATCTAGCTTCCCTTAATATTAACAACTTGTATAACCATTTTATATTTATCAGAAGTAAAACAATAAACATTATTATACTAGTAATAAAGTTACAGACTTAATTAAGATTTTGCTGTATTTTCCAGTAACTTTTTTTTCTTCCAGGATCTAGTTCAGGTTACTGTGTTGCGGTTAGTCATCATGTCCTTTCTTGTTGCTCATAACCTGAGTATTTTTTAAAATTGGCCAAGTATTTTGTAGAATGTCCCTATTTGGAGTTTCTTCAATGATTTTTCAAGTTTTAACTGAGGTATCAATTTTGGAAGAATATCAATGTGACTTATTACTGGAGATGTTTATTTTGACCATAGGATTAAAGTGATGACTGATACATTTCTCGCTTGGAAGGCAATTTTTTCTCTTTCCATCCTCTATTCATGAGAAACATGTTTCTAAATCTGTTCTAGTGCCTAAGTCTTTTATTCACTTTGAGTTGAGTTTCCTGCAGGGTGAGAGATAGAGGTTTAATTTCATTTTGTTACATGTGGCTTTCCATTTTTCCCAGCACCATTTATCGAATAGGGTATCTTTTCTCCAGGGAATGTTTTTGATCACTTTGTCTAGTATGAGATAACTCTATATAAGTGGGTTTGTTTCTGTGTCTTCTATTCTGTATCATTGGTCTATATGTCTATTTTGGTGCCGATACAATGCTACTTTTGTTACTATAGATCTATAATATACTTTACAGTCTGGTGTTGTTATGCCTCCTGCTGCATTTTTCTTGCTAAGGATTGCTTTGAATATTCCGGGTCTCTTATTTTTTCAAATTAATTTTGTTTTCTTATGTTTTTAAGTGTTCTCTATCTGTATATAAATCCTTGGTCTGATATATAATTACCCCATTTTCTATTAGTTTATGTCTTGTATTTTCACTTTTAAGTATCTTTTGAAAAGCAAAATGTTGCAAATTTGGTAAATCTAATTTATCAATTATGTTTTATGGATCACAGTTTTGGTATTAAATCTAAAAATCCGCCACCAAACTCAATGTCATACAGTTCTCCTAGAATTTTATAATTTCTTGTTTTACATTTGGATTTATGATTCATTTTGAGTTTTTATTAGGTATGAAGTATCTGCCAAGGTTTATTTACTTTGTTTATATAGATTCCAATTGCACTAGCACTGTTAAAAGGAATATCTATTTTCTACTAAATTGCTTTGCATCTTCAAAACAGTCGACTCTATTTTTGTGAGTCTGTTTCCAAGATTTTTATTTTATTGTATTTGTCTATATGTCTTCTTATCAACATCACAGACTTGGATGATGTAATTGTAAAATAGCACTATAACCTGTCAGTTTCAGACTTCTATCCCACATTTTTTTTCTTTTATCAAAAATGGTTTGGCTAATCTAGCTTCTTTGCCTCTCTGTATAAATCGGAGAATCAGTTTGTCAATACTTAAAAAAAGTTAGTTGAGATTTTTACTGGAATATTCCTAAATTTATAGGCCAGGTTGGTAAGAACTGACATCTCAAATATTAGGTTTTAAACACTTAATGAGCCTGTATATCTTCCCATTTATTTTGATCACCTTTGATGTTTTACCATTAGGTTTATTTTGTTTTCAGCATAAAGATTTTGCACATATATTGCTGTATTTACACCAAAGCATTTTACTTTTTAACACTTTTATAAATTACACCCCTGCCCTCGAAGGCCATCTATGAGCCTGTATGAACAGATCGATGTTCCAGCCATTGACAGGGAAGTTGCTGTCTTGGGAACTCCCAGGCAGAAACCCCCTGGTGTGAGACTGCCTACTTCATGCTGGTGCCCTGACCTGCTCACCACTCAAGTTCAAGCACAGCATTCGGGAGATGGGTGTTGCCTACCAAATGCCAATCAACCTGTTTAATGCAAGACCACTGCCATACTGAGAAAAAAGTACCTAAACAAAACTCCACCCACTGAAACCTCATTCCCGCCTTTATGTACTCCCCCTTATATAAAGAATTGGGGCCTTTTTCAGTTGTTCATTTACAGTTCCTATCAGAACTGGAAATGCCATCAGTTGCTCTGCTTCTTAAATCTAATCTCTGGCTTGTCTTATTTCATACTGATTATCTCAGACCTTTATTTTCTCAGGCAGCTCATACCTCCTGAGAAGAAATCTGCTCTGGTGGGCTGCTGGCCGCCCCCTCAGACACCGCCCCCACCCCCAATCTCTAGCTCCCTTAAGATTTACTCTGGTTTTGTTTTTCATATTTATTTATTTATTTATTTATTTATTTATTCATTCATTCATTCATTCATTCATTCGGTACTGGGGATTGAACCCAGGGTGTTCAAACACTGAGCCACATTCCCAGCCCAATTTTATTTTTTATTTTGAGACAAGTTCTCCCTAATTTGCTTAGGGCTTTGCTGAGTTGCTGAAGTTGGCTTTGAACTTGCCATCCTCCTGCTTCAGCCTCCTGAGCTGCTGGGATTACAGGCATGTGCCAATGTGCCCAGTTTATTTTTATTTTTAATATAATGAAAACATGAATCATCACACTGGTGTTTTGATACCTCTATACATTATGTAATGATCAAATCAGATAATTAGCATATCCATTGTCTCAAGTATTTATAGTATTTTTACACTGAGAACATTTAAAATCCTCTTTTCTGGCTATTGTGACATTATGAAATACATTGTTCTCAACTACAGTCATCCTACTGTGTAACACTGGAACTTGTGCCTATTTACCCTTGTACAATTGACCAACATCTCCCCAATCTCCCCCTCCCCTGTACCTTCCCCAGTCCCTGATAATCACTATTCTGCTCTTTTATAACATGACCTGTTTTAGATGCCACATATGAGTGACAACATGCAATATTTGTCTTTCTGTGCCTGACTTATTCTAGTTAACGCAAGGTCCTCCAGGTTCATCCATGGTGTTGAAAATGATAGGAATTCATTCTTTTTGTGGTTGAATAATATTTTAATGTGTATATATACCACATTCATCTTTTGTTCGATACTTAGATTGAATCCATATCTTGGCTAGTGTGAATACTGCTGCAATAAATATGGGAGTACAGATATCTCCTTGACATCTTGATTTCATTTTCTTTGAACATATATCCAGTGTGGAATTGTTGTATGATATGGTGTTTATACTTTTAATTTTTAAAGGATCCTCCATACTTTTTTCCTAATGGTTCTACTAGTTTATGTTCTCACCAACAGTACATAAGAGTTTTCCCTTTAGCATCCTTGCTGGCATTTGTTGTTTTGGGTTTTTTCTTTTTGTTCATTTTCTTCTATTTTTTTGGTACCAGGAATTAAATCCAGAGGTGTTTAACCACTGAGCCACATTCCCAGCCCTTTTTATTCTTTATTTTGAGACAGGGTCTCAGTAAGTTGGTTAGAGCCTTGCAAATTGCTGAGACTGGCTTTGAACTTGTCATCCTCCCACCTCAGCCTCCCAAACCACAGGATTTTTTTTTTTTTTTTGCTGTGGATTACAGGCATGTGCCACCATGCCTGGCTATCCAGTGGTTTTTTGACAATAGCCATTCATTGCACTGAGGAGATATTTCATTGTAGTTTTAATTTTCATTTTCTTGACAACTAGTGATGTTCTTAAACTCAGACAATTTTATATCTTATTTTGGCAAATGTATGTTCAGTTCTTTTGCCCATTTTTTAATCAGCTTCTTCTTGTTGAGTTGCCTGAGTTCCTCATATATTCTGGATATTAACCCCTTATCCAGATGTGTGGTTTGCAAATATTTTCCCCCATTCTGGAGATTACCCCATTCTGTGGATTGTTTCTTTTGGTATGTATGGTGTGTAGAAGCTTTTTGGTTTGGTGTAATCCCATTTGTTTATTTTGTTGTGGTGGTGGCTTGTGCTTTTGAGGTCTTACACCAAAAATTTTCACCCATACCAATGTCACAAATTGTTTTCCCTGTTTTCATCTATTAGTTCCATGTTTTGGTGCCTTACATTTAAATCTAGTCCATTTTGAGTTGACTTTTGTACATAATGAATGACAGAAGTCTAGTGGATATCCAATTTTCTGACCATCATTTATTAAAGAGACTGTCTTTTTTTCCATTCTTTATACCTTTACTAAAAATTATTTGCTATAATCACATGGACTTACTTTTGGGTTCACTATTCTGTTCCACTGATCTATATGTTTGGTTTTATGGCAATACTATGCTTATTTAGTTACCATAGTTTTGTAGTATACTTTGAAGTCAGGTATTCTGATGCCTCTGATGTTGTTCTGTCTGTCCAAGATTACTTTGGTTACTTGGGATCTTTCTGTGCTACTTAGCTTTCCATCAGCGTAGCAAACGTCTATAGAGGAAAGGTTTATTTGGCTCATAGTTTTTAGAGTTTCAGTCCATGTTCAATTGGCTCTGTTGGTTTTAGGCCTATACCAAGTAGTAATAATGGTGAGGAGCACTTGGTAGAACAAAGTCACCTCAGGGCCAGGAGAAAAGAGAGGAAGTACCAGGTTATCACTAACCTCTTCAAGGGAAAACCACCAATGATTTATAATCTCCCATTAAGCCCCACCTCTTAAATTTTCCACCACTTTCAATAGCACCAAGCTGGGGACCAAGCCTTCAACACACAGGTCTTTGGGAAACATTTAGACACAAAATCTAGGAAAGACTTTGTTGGTTCCATAGGATTCTTTTTGGTAAATAATATCATTGTTACTTTTATAGGATTGCATTGAATCTATAGATCACTTTGAGTATTATGGACATTTTTATTATGTTTTTTCTAACCCATAAACACAGGAGTTAAAAATAGGTATAATTTCTAGAATAAATACTAGAGGGTAATAAAAGTATATACAAAGAAAACTTAATTCATGGATATACTAGTTCCTGCTGCTATTGTCACAAATTACCATAAATATAGTGGTCTGAAATAGCATAATTTATTCTACAGTTCTGGAGGTCCAAAATCTGAAATCCACTTATTGATAGGGTCATACTCCCTTTGAAGGCTCTAGGAAAGCTCTGGTCCTTGTCCAGCTTCTGGTGTCTGCCAACTTTCCTTGTCTTAAGAACACATCTCTCTCTCCCATGTCTTTATATCACTCTCTCCTCTGTCTGCTCTTCCTCTGCCTTTCTCTTTAAAATGACATTTGAGATGGTATTTAGGGATTATCCTGATTCAGAATAATTCGCTTATCTCAAGATCCTTAATTAAATCTGCAAAATTAATTAAAATTGTAATTAATTACCTTTTCCATTTAAGGTAACATTCACAGATTATACAGATTAGAATATAAACATATGGGGGAAACTACAGTGTAGCCCACTACAGTGGGAAAAATGGACTAATAAAAAAAATAGATTAATCCCAAAGAAGAGAAGACACAAGAGAGCATGAAAAATAAAGCAGGTGACACAAATAGAAAATACATAGTAAAATTATAGAATCAAATTAGAATAATAATTCTTTAAATGTTGGTGAAATAGATGGTAAAACTACAGACATATATGGTGTGTAGGTTTAAACATATCTTGAGTTATGAGGCACCTTTAATTACTATAAATGTAAAATGGCAGAAAGATATATAAATTTTATCACTCAAAGTTATATCCTTAAATCTTACCTTGGATATGACTTTATTCCTTCTCAAAGCACCAGTATAGCCCCAGTAACTGATAGACTTGCTTGGAACACTGTGAATGATCAATAAATGTTTCATACTGAAAAAAAAAAAAAATGAATGATTAAGTCAACTGCTCCTAAGAGAGATATCACCCAGGAATGGTTATATTAGAACATTATTTGTAAAATTGAGTTTTGAACTGTTAGGATGAATGGATAGCAGAAAAATTGGCAGAAAAAGATTAAGAGAAACAAATTCAGTAGGAGAGTAGTTTAAAATAAGCAAAACATATAAGGACTGCTTTGACAAAAGGTGACTGAATAGTCTTGCTGCTGCAAAATCTTAACACTGGTGAGCACAACATCATTTCAGGAAGCAGTTTTATAGTTCCTTTATAAAAATCTTCAAGTGCTCTAAATCTTCAAAACTAGTATTTACATTTGCTTCTTCTGTAAGATTTCTGGCAATGCAAAAGCATGATGAAACAGTTCTTTAAGAATGCCTTGGGACTAGAGTTGTACGATGCAATATAAACTGAGGCCTATCCTTAGGAAACTCCTCCATTCCTTAACTCATGATAATACACAGCAGCAGAATCATTTAAGATGTCTCTGTAGCTTTATACTTTCAAAGGAATTCTGACCATTCTAGGTTATTTCTGTCATGCCCCCCTATACACTGGCTGTCATAATCAGAGACTTTTTAAATTTGGGTCTTAGCTCTTTTTACTTAGACTAGGTAGCCTTTCTCAAGACTCTAATTTATGCCTGACCCATAATTCCCATTGGAAATGGAAGTTACTTTGAGTCTCTATGCTTCTTATTCCAAACAATGCCATAAGGATGTACAGTTACTTAGATCAATATCCTATAGGACACTACTGGCCAGGTCCTCGAAACCTCTTCTAGGCTTATCAGGGACAATCAAATTGATTATGAGGATGATACTTAAAGAAGTAAAGAAACAGTAAAGATGCAAATAAAAAAGAAGTAAAGAAATCAAGAAACAGTTTTGACTGCAAAAGCAGCAGTTGCAGAAACTGAAAATCATTAGATGAATGTCACATGGTATTTTGTGGAAGAAACTGTCAGAGGAAAAAAGGCCAACAATGAAACTTCAGAGAGAAATTCTAGCAAACAAGGATTTCAATATGACCCAAAGTGTCCAAATATGAAGGATGAAAAATAATGACAGAGAAGAGAAAAACAGGAAGTCTCATTTGGCAGCAAAAGAAATCTCATGAGTTGAAATACATGCACCTGATGAGCAAGAATAATCAGAAATCAAAAGACTGTTGAAAGACAACTACTAATGTAATTTTATTCTGTAAATTAGACTGTGAAAATATTTTATTTGATCTTTTCAAGTTTCTTGATAAAATATTACGTATAAATATATTCGATTGCAGTCTAAAAAAGAAAACTAGTCTTTTATTTTACATAAAATAGGAAAAATAAATAATGTAGTCTTTCATTGTCTTTAAAATTGGCCTCCACATATAGGGGCATAAAAAGAATCAGAAAGACTGGCATACCACTTTGTTCAGAACAGAAATTAGTTGAAAGAATTTATTAATGAAATTTTCAATTTCTTATCTTGAGATCTAGTTCATGCCCAATTATTTTAACTGCTTAGATGGCCAAATTGTAATTTCATTAGTATATAATCTAGCGTCTTAACACACTTATAAGAGGAAAGAGTGAGGAATGAAAATACTGGGGCTTTAGAGAATTATAGTGATCCCATCATACTGAATTATATTAAGATGACCTGGAAGCAAAAAAATCATTAAATTGGGTAATTTGGCTAAAAGCCCAGGTCTGATTTTCAGAAGGCTGCTTGAGAGTTGGAGGCCTGACACCGAAGAGGGCATTAATGAAAACAGATTAAACTTCAGGAGAATAGTTTCTATTGTATCTGAAAGTGCCAGTGTTTACACACACACACACACACACACACACACACACACACATACACACACATATATATCTACTCTGCTATCTTGCCAAAACCTGTTAATAAATATTTAGGAACAAAACAGGGAGATAATTAAGATCAATATGAAGAACGTGTAATTTGCTTCTTTAAGAAATGAATAATTTTATTTCAAAGTCAGTACATGTAAGGAAAAAGATCTTTCATCTTTCTTAAATAACACAATGAAAACTGAATGTCTGCTGCTTTTCCATGCTAGGGTCTTTTGTTTTGAATTACATAATTAAGGAGGAAAGCTCTAGAACAGTCTGAGAAGGACTTCCCAAAGATATGCACATTCTAACCTGTAGGGACTTATGAATATGCTACTTTATATTGCAAAAGGGATTTGAAACTGTGATTAAGTCAAGGATTTTGAAATTGAAAGATCATCCTGAATTGTTGGGTGGACTTAATGTAGTCACCAGGGTCTTTATAGAACAAATCAATTGATCAGAGAGAAGAGAAAATGCCACCCAGCAGCTGGAATAAATAGGAAGGGGCCAAAAACAGTCTGATAAAGTCGAAAGAGGCAAGGACAAGGCATCTCCCCTGGAACCAGCACTGCTAACATCTTTATTTTAGTGCTCCGAAACTCATTTTAGACAGCAGAAATAGGGAGCTAATATAATAACGGGCCTCATGTTGCAACCCTCATACACCAAAAGTATTTAATATCTCACTTAGTGTGAAAATGTTTCCAAAGTTTTGTACCATTAGAGGATTTGTTAAAATCCACTATCACTACTTTCACCTCTAGATGTTTCTTAGCCTTCTCCCCTCACATACACAGAATCAACAAAGAAAATCAAATGCTAAAGGAATATATGTTTTAGAATTAAAAGCACTTAGAGAGGGTTGGTTTGAGTCTGAGAAGTCTAAGATCAAGGTGCCTGAAGAGTCTGTTGTTGGTGAGTTCCCTCTTCTTGGTATGCAAACAATTTTATTCTCCATGTATACTCAGCTGAGAGCAGAGAGAGAAAGCAAGTTCCATCTTCTCTCTTTTTGTAAGTACACTAATCTCATTATAAGGACTCCATTCTAGAGACTTAATTACTTCCCAAAGACCCATATTCCAAATATCATCACACTGAGAATTAAAGCCTGAACACATGAACTTTGGGGTCACAGCATTCAGTGTATAGCACATTGGTGAGAATATGTTAAGATCTGGATGAAACCCAAGAAGACAGTATCGCAATTTTGCAGTGCATTTCTGTGCTTTAAATTGGGTATCTGATCAAAGATGTGTAAAATATGGTAATATGTTTGTCTATTGATGTCAGACATCAGAACTGAGGAATCTAGACTGTATCATTTGTTTTAACTACTGCGTTGGTAATCATGAAAGGAGTCATATACATCTTCTTTGAGTTAACTATTTAATCATAACAACAGCATAATGATACTTCGATATAGAACACAAACTCACCTTGAGATATTTTTATTTTTTCAAAGGATATTTATTGATTATATTACTTAACTTGTAGAGTTGGCAAAGCAGAGAAAACCTCAAAGGAAAGGACAGAACAATAACTCAGGAAAGAGCATTTGATCGATCATTCCATATGAAGAAAAAGATAATTTTGAAAAAGGCAATGACAAGAAGTTCTTGTATTTATCTCCTCGGTATCATGCCAGGAGAGGGCACAACAAAGTGAAACATAGCAAGATCTTTCTTTAGGAATAGTATAAAGAATTTGGTGTGCAGGAGGAAAATGATCTGTCCTGACATAAACATTTTTTTCTATCTTTAACTATTACATATTTAAATAATTTTCTTATCCATTCTTTATTCATTCATTTAAATATTTTAAAACATTTCACAGATTAGTCATTCTAAAGTAACACACACACACACACACACACACACTTGTGACTTTGTAAAACTCCCTTGTTTTACAGTGATAAGACAAGTATCTGGGAGCAAAGTTCCATTAACAAAGTTAGATAAGTTGGGAAACATTCATGATTCTTCACTTTGGATCACTAGCAGCTATAGCTAAAGACATAGAACTTGTAGACTCAAGAACTTCTAGATTCAGTGTAAGACACAGACTTGTAGAAAGAAAAATCCTCTAGGAATGATTCCTAGATCAGACAGATCTATAAATCAGTTAGTGGATTATCACTTGTAGAAAGCCTCTCAAACATTAGTCAAGAAGATTATAAGAAAGGATTTTATGAGGTTATGCAAAGAAAATATTTAATTCCTAAAAAGATAAACCTTTGTCACCTACATTTTTTTGACATTTCCTTATTAAAATTGTGCCATTTCATTGTGTCATATACATAAATATACATTGTTCTCTAAACTAGATGCCAATATCAAGTATCTCAGAATAACACTTGGGGGATGATTTGATTTCCTAGGGAATGCTATTCAGCATATGTACTATACAGAACAAACTGAATTACTTAACAGGGAATTATTCTGAAAAAAAAGTGAGACCTCCCAGATTTACATACTGTATAATGCCATCTATATAACACTTTTGAAATGTTCAGTTTGTTGACACTAGGTTGTGGGTAGAAGGGAAGTGGGTGCAGTTAAAATAAGGCAACATAAATTGTCCTCATAATGCTGGAACTGTTAAGTATCTTGATTGTAGTCATCAATACATGAAATTATAAATATGATAAAACTGTATTGAATTAAATGCATACTCACAAATGAGTACAGCTAAAACTAGGGAACTCTGAATAAGATGGGTGGATTATGTCTATGTTAATATTCTGGCTGTACAATTATACTCTAGTTTTGTAAAACATTACCCAATGTGGGGAGCATGGGGAAGATTCTGTAAAGTCATATGGAATTTTATTGATTATTTTTCTACACTTGTATATGAATCCATAAGTATTTTAATAAGAATTTTTAACTAAAAAATCTGTTAAATTATTCAGGTAAATTTAAAACTATATGATAATATGAGCAATTTCATAGGTTTGATCTGCTTTAGTAGAGTTTGGAGCTCTCTATTTAAAGAAAAAATATGTTCTAAAAATGTAGCAACTGTCCCCAAAATCTTATGGTATCTTCAGTTTCAATATATTTAGAAGTACAAGTGCTACAAATTTATACTAAAATCACTTAAAATTCAATTATATAACTATTTTCTTCATTTTTTTTTTTTTTTTTTTTGTACTGGGGATTGAATCCAGGGACTCTTTACCACTGAGCTACATCCCCAGTTCTTTTCATTTTTTTTTTTTTTTTTTCTATTTTGAGACAGGGTGTTGCTAAGTGTTGAGGTCTTGCTAAATTTCTGAGCCTGGCTTTGAACTTGGACCCTTTTCATTCAGTCTTTTGAATCACGGAGATTAAAGGTGTGAACCACCAGACCCAGCTTAATTTTGGAAATTTCAAAGCTTATTTTTAACCTTAATTTTTTCAGCCCTTTAGTCAAAGATGACAATTGTTTTTAAAAAATGAATACTAGTTCCTCAAAGTTAACAAAAATGTTAATGAAGCATAACTGTTTTTTTTTTTAAAGGAACTGGTAAATTGCAACATTCACATTTTCAGGGTTATTAAAGTTATACTCAAGCTTCGACAAACATTAATTTCACTATAAATAAATACATCATCTGAAAATGGATATCAATATGGATTTGCAATGGAAAATCACTCAAATATCAAAGTGCATGATGGTCACTAATACTATTGCCCTTTACCTGTGCTTTTAGACTGTTTTCATTAACACACAAAAAAAGGAATGCAGTGTAATGCAGTGATAAGTGATTATTAATTACAAAATAACAATTCAATGTCATATTGAATGGCTATGTGTTGAATTTGTGGGTTTTTTGCCTAACATCTGTACCACAAAATATCCATAAACCTGTGACTATTGTTTCACAGGAAAGAGTCACAATAACGAGATTTAGAAAGCTTTCTTTCTTAAAGCCTTTTGAAAGATAGTAATTCCTATCAAATGATGTAACATTAGCAAAACTCCTGACTTTGAAGAAATGTCCAAATTAACATACTTCCTAATACAGAATTTAATACTGAACAGTGTTTGGTGTTCAATGATATTACTTCTGTGCTGCTTCTGTTTATTTCTCCACTTGTTTTTGTAGTCTTTCATAAGAACAAGGGAAGTGGTTCTTGAATGTGGTCATTTTAGCTCCTCAGTGAGATTTCGTGTAAACAAATGCATTGATATCCAAGGGACATACCTGAATGAAAACATGAAACATCACCAACTAAAATATTTGGCAATGTTACTTAAATAAAAAATAATTTTGTATACACAGAATAATGTTTTCGTTATTATATTTAACATATTTTTATATGTAATGTTACATAATAATAACAACACATGCTTTCTGTTCCTTCAAAATTAATATAAACATGACTTCGGGTGTGATTATATGCCTGTAACCCAGTTACTGGGGAGGTTTAGGCAGGAGGACAACAATTTTGGGGACAGACTAGGCAATTTAGAGAGACCCTGTCTTAAAATTAAATATTAAAAAAAAGGGCTGGATATAACTCAATGGTAGAATTCTTGCCTAGCATTGACAAGTCTCTGGATTCAATTCCTAGTACTGACAAAATAGGGGAAAAAAAGGAAATCAATATGAATATTAATTTTAATTAAAATGATAAAATATAAATATTTATCAGATAAAACAGAAAAAATAACATTGCGTAAAAGAGTACTAATCAAATACCCCAATTAAAAATATTATCAACTTCCAGCAAGATGAATGACTAGAGGTACATAAGGAGGTTTTTAATCCTATGACTTTCACAGGCACTGAGCCCAGTTTAGAGAGTTGCCAGGAACATCACACTACTGCATTCCATAGAAATATCCCAGTCCACATTGTGCTTTCTTCCACTCAGGCTGCTGCTACATAGCACCATCCTGAGACCACACCCATCTTTGGCCCAATAAAAGGCAACCTGCCTTCACAACAGCATGCATGCTACTACTCCCACCCCAAGTAAGCCTGAGTGGCCCTGCCCTTCCATGGCATATAGAAACAGCCAGGTGTCCTGCCTCATATGCACATATCCCTTCACACCTACCCTAAGGAAGCCACACTCGAAGTTGTTAGCAAAGTGACCCTACTCAGGATAGTTGCATCCTGGCAGTTAGACTGGCCTCACAAACCCCAGCAATTAGGTCACTGAGATATCTGCAGGTCCCTCTGACATTGATTACAATTGAAGAAACTACACAGAGACAAAAATATAGTGTCTACTTAGAACCCAGTATACACTTCCCAATCTGTGTATTAGGACACAACTCTGGGAGACAGTCTTTGTCACTACAACTACCTTATAAAATTGGTAGAAGCACCATATCAACAAAGGGAGATGGTAAGCATACAAAAGCATTGTAAAATGACACCTCCAAGGACAAACAATAATTCCCCAGTATCAGAATTCAATAAAAGAAAATCTATGAAATGCTGAAAAGGAACTCAAAATAATCAGCTTCAGGAAATTCAGCAAGATGTAAGAGATAGATAATTCAATGAAAGTAGGCAAAACATATTATCTGAATGAAAATTCAACAGAGATTAAAAAACAAAACAGATTTAAAGCTGAAGAAGTCAAAAATTAAACTAAAAAAATACCGTTGATAATTCCAACAGATAGAAAGACGAAATAATGCCTAAACCTGAAGACAGTTTTCAAGATAAACTAAATATGACACAGGAAGGAAGGAAGGAAGGAAGGAAGGAAGGAAGGAAGGAAGGAAGGAAGGAAGGAAGGAAGGAAGGAAGGAAGGAAGGAAGGAAGGAAAGAAGGAAGGGAGTGAGGGAGGGAGGGAGGAAGAGAGGAAGTGAGAGGAAAAAAAATTACAAAGAAAGAAAAAGAAAGGAAGGAAAAGAAAAAAGAGAAAGAAGAAAGCCTGCAAGACTTATGGGACACCTTCAAGTGAATAAATATTCTCATTATGGTTGCTTTAGAAAAAGAGATTTTTAAAAAGGCAGATAACCTATTAAGTCAAATAATAGCTGAAAAATTCCCATGTCATGGGAGAGAGAGACATCCAGATCTATGAATCACCAATCTCCAGATAAATCCAAATGAAAAAGATAATTATTGTGGATACTCATGCAAGTACATAACTCACTAGTAGAAGAAATACACAAAAGAGAAAGAAAAAGGAAACAAATTCTAGTTATAAAGAAAGTCATCAAATCACAAAGGTTTAAAATGAGAGAAAGACCAGACAGAAAAACCAGATATTATACACAGAATAATCAGAAAGTAGTCAATCAAACATTAGCAGTAACTTCTTACCTAGCAATAATAATCTTGAATGTAAAAGGATTGAAATTTTCAGTTAAAAACACAGATGATGATGAATGGATTAAAACAATATCCAACTATATGCTGCCTGTAAGAAATATACTTCACTAGTAAAGACACATAAACTGAAAGTGAAAAAGTGGAACATGAAAACTAAAAGTTACAAGGAGTAGCTATGCCTACACTGAATTTAAAAAAAGAATTTAAATGAAAAACTTTAAAGAGAAAATGAAAGTCATCATATAATGATAAATACACAAATTCAACAAAAAGATATACCAATTGCAAATATATATGCATCCACTATCACAAGACACATTACAAAAAAAAAAAAAAAAAAATATATATATATATATATATATATTAGATTTACAGGGAGAGATAGACTCCCATACAAAACTAGTTAGAGACTTCAATACCAACTGTTATACCAATAGGACAAAAAATCAACAAAGAACAATTAGAGTTAAGCCTTATTACAGACTAAATAGACCTAGGCAATATTTGCAAAACACTTCATACAAAAGCTGTGGAATGCACATTTTTCTCATTGGCTTATGGAACATTCTCCAGGATAGACTTATGGTAGGCCACAAAACAAATCTCAACAAATTCAACAGTATCAAAGTCATAACACAAATCACATAAAACAAGAAATTGTAAAGAAGAACTTAAGAAGTACAAGCACCTGGAAATTTTTAAAAAAATCACCTTGAGTAAACAACAGGTCAATGAAGAAATCAAAAGAGAAATTAAAAATTTCTTGAGACAAATGAAAATGGAAACACATTATACCAAAAGATATGGAATAAATTAAAAGCAGCTCTAACAGAGAATTTATAGTAATAAACACCTGTATTTAAAAAGCAGAAATATTTCAAATAAAAGCAACACAATTCAAGGAACTAGTAGAGCAAGAAAAAAAACAAATCAAAATTTAGTAAAAGGAATAAAGATCAGAACAGAAATAAATAAACCAAAGACTAATAAACGATACCACATGGTGAAGGAAAAAGGTTACACTCATATATTATTGGTGGGACTGCAAATTGATACAACCACTCTGACCTTTTTTGGGGGCAGGGGGGTGCTGGGGATAGAACCCAGGGCATTGTGCTTGTGGGGCAAGCACTCTACCAACTGAGCTATATCCCCAGCCCTTGGTGCAACCACTCTGAAAAACAGTATGAAGGTTCCTCAAAATGCTAGGAATGGAACAACCATTTTACCCAATTATCCCATGCAGTATATATCTAAAGGATTTAAAATCAGCATACTACTGTGACATGGCCACATCAATGTTTATAACAGCTCAATTCACAATAGTTAAGCTACGGAGAAAACTAGGTGCCTTTTAACAGATGAATGGATAAAGAAATTGTTATACGTACACAATGGAGTATTAGCCATAAAGCAGAATGACTTTTTAACATTTGACAGTAAATGAGTGGACCTGGAAAATATCATGCTAAGTGAAATAAGTCAAGACTCGAAAAGCAAAGGTTGAATGTTTTCTCTGATGTGCAGAAGCTAACCCACAATGGAGGAGGGATAGAAGTTCAGTGGATTAGAAAAAGGGGAATGAAGGGAAGGGAGAGGGAATAGGAAAAGGAAGGACTGTGGAATGAATCTGACATAAGTCTCCTACGTACATATATGAATACACCACAGTGAATCTCACCATTGTGCACATCCACAAGAATGGGATCATAATTAGAATAAGATACATTCCCTGCTTGCATAATTACATCAAAATGGTCTCTAATGTCATGTATATAACTGAAATTAACCAATTAAAAAAATAAACCCAAAAAATCAATGAAACAAAAAGTTGTTCTTTAAAAATATGGAAAAAATAAACAAAACTTTAGCCAGACAAACAAGGAAAAAGCAATGCTAAACTTAACCAAATGTTCACAGAAGAGGGAATTTTTCCAGTTTCATATTATGAGGCCAACATTACCCTGATGCTAAAACCAAGTAGGACAAAACATCAACAACTTACAGGCCAGTATTCCTGATGAATATGGCTCCAAAAATTTTTAAAGCAAATCAGCAACATATCAAAAAGATTACATATCATGAACAAGAGGGAATGGATCTCAGCTATGAAATGATAAATCAACATATGCAAATCAATAAGTATAATATCATAACAAGAGAATGAAGAATAAAAATCATATAATAATTTCAGTGTATGCAGAAAAATGTGATAAAATAGTATATCACATTATAATAAAAACTATCAACAAATTAGGTATAGAACCTAATTTGTGTACCTTGTGTACTTTGTGTACTTTGTGTACCTTGACAAAACAGAAGTTATATATGACAGATCTACAACCAATATCACACTGAGGAAAATCTGAAAGTATTTCCTCTAAGATCTGGGAGAAGGATATCTCCTTTCACGAATGCTTTTCAACACAGCATGAAAAGTCTTAGCCAGAGAATTTAGGCAAGGTAAAGAAATAATATGGCATTCAAATTGGATTGGAGGAAATCAAATTAAGTTTGTTTGCAGTTAATATAATCTTTATATAGGAAAACCTAAAAACTCCACCCAAACTATTAGACCTGGTAAACTAATTCAGTAAAGTTGCAGTATACAACATCAACAGACAATATAAGGAGCATTTCTATATGCCAAATATGAACTTGCTGAAAAAGAAGTCAATGTTTCTAATAGCTACACACATTCATACATAAATTCAACGAAATAAATGAACCAAAGAAAATTATAAAACAATGAAGAAAGAAATCAAAGGGCACAAATATGCAAACAAGTGGAGAGACATCCCATTATTCAAAGATTGGAAGAATTAGTATTGTCAAAATGTACATATTACTCAAAGTGATACTGAATGGAATTACCACCAAAATATCAATGACGTCTTTCACAAAAATACAAAACACAATCCAAAAATTCATACGGGATCATAAAACACTCTGAAGAGCAAAGGAATTCTTGGCAAATTCTTGGCATAGCTAGAGTCATCACAGTATTTGAATTCAACATACACTACAAAGCTATAGTAACTAAACTAGCATGGCAATATCATGAAAACACAGACCAATGGAATAATATAGAAAATTCAGAAATAAATCCATGTACTTATAGCAAACTTATTTTCATCAAAGATGACAAAAAATACACTCCAGAAAGGACAGCCTCTTCAATAAATGGTGCTGAGAGAATTGGATACAAACATATCTTTTCACAAAAGTAGAAATTAGATCCCTATCTCTCATCATATACAAAGAATCAAGTCAAAATGCATCAAAGACCTAAATATAAGACTCAAAACTATGTACTAATAGAAGAAAACATAGGGGAAGTAATTCAGGACATAGGTTTAGGCAAAGATATCTTGATTAGAACCCAAAAGCATATACACCACAGTGAATCTCAACATCATATACATCCACATGATGGGGAACCTAATTAGAATGAGATATATTCCATGTTTGTATAAATATATCAAAATAGGTTCTACAGTCATGTAAAAGTTTAAGAAAAAAAAAAAAAAAGAATCCAAAAGCACAGATAACAAAAGCAATTAAAGACAAATGAGACTGTGTGAAACTAAGATGCTTTTGCACAGCAAAGGAAAAAAAAAAACCTACAAACTGAAGAGACAACTGACAGAAGGGGATAGAATATAAAAGAAATTCAAAAAACTCAATAGCAATAATAATGACAATTCTTTCAAAAAATGATTAAATGATCTTAAGAGTCATTTTTCAAAAGACATACAAGTAGCCACAGAGTATGTGATAAAATGCTCAACATCACTAATCATTCAGGAAATGCAAAAAACCAAAATGAGATATTGTATCACCCCAGTTAAGGTGGTTTTGATGTAAAACACAAAACGTAACAAACACTGGTGAGTTTGCAGGGAGAGGTGAACCCCTAAATGCTGTTGCTGTTGATGAGAATGTAAGTTAGTATTGCTGTTATGGAAAACGGTATGGAATATCAAAAAACAAAACAAAACAAAAACTAAAAAATAGAACTGACAGATGATCCACCAATACTACCACCAAGGAACCAGGCCCAGTCCAGCACTGCTGTGAGAGACTTCCATGTCTGGGAGGCCCGGCCCTGAGACCCAGGCCCAGCTCAGCCCAGCCCAGCCCAGCCCCAGCTCATGGTCTAGTGCCCATGCTGTGGTTGTCAAAAAGTGGAGATGCCTTTACCCGCTAGTAGGGATTATATCCCACCTGGAGGTCACCATCCCTAGACGGGCAGCACCCTTCTTGGGTCACTGCAATGTCAAGTTCCTCCCAGGCATCAGGCCACTGAAGACTAGGAGGTTTAAACAGTACTATATAGTTTTATTGTAGAATTTTTTATTAGTAGTAATATTACAATTATTTCTATTATATCTTCTATTATTCCTACTTTTCTTTTATTAATATTTTTTCATTCTAATTTGCTTTTATCTGTCTCCTTGGAGACTCCCTTTTCACATGATAACAACCAATTTCTTTTAATTCTGCTTTCACTACTCCTATGACATAGTACGTCTATAGACACACTTCTTATCTCATTAATGTTATGTCCTATACCCCTCTCCAAACTCTTTGTCCACCATTAGAAATTGTGGTCCTTATTGCAAATCTTTTGGCCAGGCTGTAGATAATAATTGAACTCATAATCTCTGTTTATTAAGACAATATGGTTAATATCTTAAAAGGGACTATTTGAGTTAAGGATGTATATTGTTCATATGGTGTGCTGCTAATATTGATCTCTCACTTCCTGATGAGGTATTGCAAACATGCATATTGATGATACATAAGCGGGATGGGAGGGAGGCAAGAGTGGAGGAAAAATGGGTTGTATAGAGGAAAAAGAGGGGTGGGGAGGATGTGGGGGGAAGGAAAAAATAACAGAATGAAACAAACATCATTACCCTATGTATGTAAATGTATGATTACACAAATGGTGAGACTCTACTTCGTGTACTACCAGAGAAACAACAGTTGTACCCCATTTGTGTACAATGAATCAAAATTAAAAATTAAAAAAAAACTACCACCAAGGAAATTAAATCATTATGTCAAAGAGACATATGCATTCTTATGGTTATTGCAGCACTATTCACAATAGCCAAGAAATGGATACAATTGATGTGTCTGTCCATCAGTGGAAGAATGGATTAAGAAAATGTGGTACCATTCAGTCATAAAATGAATGAAATTTTGTCATTTGTAGCAACATGGATGGAACTGGAGGCCATTTTTTTTAAAAAAGTGAAATAGCTAGACACAGAAAGACAAATACTGCATGTTCACACTCATGTGAAGGTAAAAAATTGATTTTCATAAAAGTACAAAATAGAATAGTAGTCACTAGAGGATAGGAAGGTAGAGGGAAAGAAGGAGAGAACTTAGATGATGGGTAGGAAAATAGAAAAAGAAATAAATTCTAGTGTTCCATAAAATGATAGGATGACTATCTAACAGAAAAAAAAATGCTAATTCCCTGACTTGATCATTACACATTATATGAATATATTATATTTTCATAAATCAATTTGTATAATTATGTGTCAATTATAAATAGTAAAAATAGGAGTTACTAGGAAAAATTAAAAACTAAAATTATTAAAATATTTTCAGTTTTTCTAAAATGGTGCAATCTTAGAATGAAGCCCATAAAATTCACCAAACAGCAAATTAACCACAAATGAGATATAATTTTATAATATTAAAACTATCTGAATTCTTAAATTTCAATGAATAAACAAAACTGAAAAGAAATAAAACCAAACCCATTATACTCCTTTGGTCTTTTATCACTAAGTGTTAGGCCTGAGTAGAGAAGTATTCAGTATTCTTATGGGAAAAACGGCATCAGAAATCCACAGAATTAGAGATACTGAATTTCTAAGGCTTCAAATATACAGTGAGTCCTCACTAAATGGCAGATAATAACTTCAACAATGATTTCACTGATCAAACTCAGTACGATGTTTATAAAATACATTTAAGTGCATTTCAATTAACACTTAAATGTGTTTAAACTTGAAATTGGAACTTTCTCATTTCAAAATGAAATACTGCCTTTGCAGTTGCTCATTAGAGGAATTTTAATTAAGATGATAGTTTTGAGCTGTGATTAAATCTTTGTTTTGCACAGAATATAGTTTAGTGTTGATGCTAAATGATTGTTACACAATTAGAATACTTTTCAGAAATTAGTTTACAAATGCCTATAAACTCATAAAATTTGATATTTGTGTTCATAAAAAAAGTAAGATAAATTTTAAATATAGACATATGCAAAGATAATAACAGTATTTCCATATCTGGAATAAGAAAACTAACTTTACAAACACTCTCATGTTTTTCTTGATATTTCATATCACTTAGGTAGAGTGATTATAAATTGTTCTGCTAATGTGATTGAAGTTGCTCTCTCCATCTCTGTGTACACATGTGACACTAAAAATAGAAGAGAAATTTATGGTAAATGTGATTATTACCACCAGGCTAAATGATAACTGTCAGTTTCTTTACTTTATAATATCAATCTGAATGAAAACATACTATTGTCTATATAATAATTATGCCATATTTCATAAGTTTGGTTAATTTCATGCTATTTCTAATTCTATGACCATTGCAAACAATTTGTACCTTTCTCTTTCTGGTGGATTGATACATTGATTAACATTAAACACCATTTTTGTTAAATATAAAAGATACAAATTAATTATTTTCATTCAATACAGATTTATGTAGATCTTAATATGCACCAGGAACTGTTTAGCTGCTTCAAAAGTGTTATTTAATTCTCACCATAATCCTATGAGGTAGAGACTATGATCCACATTTTTAAAGTGAAGAATCGTAAGTAATTTTCTTAAGATCAGCAGTTACTTCTGTGCTTACCTGAGGATTAGAAATCTTAGAGATTGGTTCTAAAGACCATGCTGTTAAACAATGCTGTGCTGCTTCTCAGAACATGATGTGAAACCACATGCATCCCACAAAACCCATTCCCACCATTCATGCCATATTTGCCTTAATTAGGTTTGAGCCATCTGGTAAAAACAAAGAGCTGAGACAAAGACCTGTAATAAACAATGAGAGAAAAATTTTTTTTCTTGCTAAGTGTTTTAGGAACTTTGAAAAATTCTTTTCCTAATTTCCAGTTTGCAGCTATTTATTTGAGATTAGAGCAATGATCTTCATTTTATTCATTTAGAGATGACTTTAAATGGTCGAATTATTCTAGGCCTTATGCAAACACATATGCACACTCAAATGGCTTCATCTCTTTTCAGAACTCAATTTTTCCTCTTTTCTTCATCCAGTTATCAAGCTTTGCCCTGAACTTTTAATTATTAACCCCTCAGTGCCTTTGTATATGAAGTATTTCTAGCACTTTAAGCTCAATTCTATCACTTGCTATCTCAGCACACAAAAGCTTAGCCACAGGAATTTTTTTTTTTCCTGAGACACATGGAAATAAATTTATAGATAAATTTCTTGCTTATATCTATATTTCTGTCTGATTGTATTCTGGAGAAGAAACATTAATTTATTCTACTTTCTTAGCCTCGATTATGTAAAAGAAATTTGCATTTAATTAATGAGCAGCATAATGAATTTGAGGCTATTAGGGACACTTTAATGTAATTAACATCTAATATTTCTGAGTTTCCAGAACCCCTCAGATATGGTGTGATTGAGGAACCTTACTTAGAAGTTCAAAATTTCATTTTTGTCTTTGTTTTCCTATTTCCAAAGGATGTTTTCTTTGATGAAGCATATTGTCTTTCAGGGGCAGACAAGTGAATTTTTTTCTGTCATTTATTTTCTTTCTATAAATATCTATATATAGTGTAAGTGTCTGAAAAAATAGCCACCAATATCTTTAAAAATAGCAAGCTACATTTAAAATAATCTATCTCCCACTGACTAATGGTGTTACCTTGGCAAGTCACCTGATTTAGTTATTACTCCTCTCTTCTGTTACCATAGAAAATGTAAAAATGTAAGAGATCATTTAATAACAATGGATGCTTCTAAAAGTTTCTCTCATATGAGTTGCTGGCTAGATAACCAGTTTAAAAATAAAGTTTTATGCAAAAGCAAGTAAAATAAAAGAACAACCACATCAAACTAGAAAGTGGCATAGAAAACTACATGTTTAAACTAAACATAACAAATAAAGTAATATCAGGTTTTCTTTGAAATATGCCTATAACAAATCAGGATGCAAAATATTTTACTAGAAATAAGAGCTAAGAAACAGTTTTAATCTTAGACTTATAGTCAAGCATTGTACTCATTATGTAGGAAAATTCTGGTAAATCTTTCAACATTATTACTTCAGATAAAAATGACTAGAAATGAAAAGTATGAATCTTAGAAACCAAATATTTCGCATGTTCATTTCACAAAGAAATGTCATGATTGTTTTGATTGAGATCATTTTAATTAAATAGATCTCCCATAAAAAGAAAAGTAATTAAAATGCTATACACATATACATCATAACAATTGAGATTGGATACTGAGTTACAACCCCAAATGAAGAAGCAATTTGTTCTCTAACAAAATTATTTGGTCCCTATGGAGTCATACACAGATCAATTTTGGTTAATCTTATCAGATACTTTTTAAACACTTTTTTCATTAGAAAGAATATTATAAAATCTTACTAAATGTATAGCATATGTATTCATTTTCTTCATAACTAATTACCACAAACTTTGTTACTTAACAACAAAATTTTTTCACCTCCTAGTTTCTGAGTGTTAAGAATGGAGAGATTATTAGGGCTGGGTTCTCAGCTGGATCTAACAAACTCATTCAGGTACTATGATTGTAAGACTGAGGTCTCATTTCCTTTTTTGCTATTAATCAGGGGTTGCTATGAGTTTATGGAGGCTGATCACAGGTCCTAGCTAACCTAGCCTTCTCCAAAGATCTTCTAGACTTCCCAATCTCTCAGATTTTAGAAAGCTTCCAATCCCTTATCTGAATAGATCAAGCTGACCCAGATGATCTCCCTTTTGAGTAAGTCAAAGTCAATTGATGGGTCACTTAATCACAAGAGGGAAATACCATCATATTTACAGGTCCTATCCACACTTAAGAAAATTATACAAGGAAGCATACAAAAGGGAGTAGGAAGCCATTTTAGAATCATGACTACTACAATTTACGTAGTAACATATTCTGCATTATTAATATCTCCATACAGAAATACCTCTCTTGATTAAGTAGGCATATCTTTTTGTTGCAAATTTTATTAGCATGTTTTCAAAAGTAAATCAAGTCTTTCTTTTGAAGGATCCTGGTACAGGAACTATTTCCTTAATCTTTCCCTAAAAGGCCTGCATCCATTCTCCAAACTGTGTATTATAGAAAGAGAAATTTGAAGCTATTTCTAAAGCCATTGGAAAGAAGGTATGAACTCAGTTTGGCATAACAAAAAGAAACACTATAAACTATACATTAGAGTGAGCTGAGGTATAGATGACATGTGAGGGACTCTTGGGTCAAGTGTATCCGTAGTAGATCCTACAGATCCATCACTCCTCTTTGGTTATTTTTAGAGTCCATGAGTATAATCACATGGATATACATATATACATAACAGCTGGCAAAACTATTATATTGTTTCCCAGCTCTGTGGAATGAGAACCATTGTTCTGTAAAATAAGAAGCAAAAGTCACCAAAATTGCCTTTTATTCCTATCCAAGATATTAATTCTGAAATGCTATTGTACTCCAAGTCAACTGGTTGAAATTGATGCTGTTTTTAGTCTTTAAAAATGAAATGAAATAATCTTTAAAAATTAATTTTAGTCTTTAACAATTAAATTAAAAATTAAATGTCTTCACTTACTTCACTAATAGTGGCCTATAAAAAAATTCAATAAGTCATGGCATATGACAGTGAGTATTCATGTATTTAACCAAGTGGTATATTTCCAAAAGAGAGCAACACAAACTCTGTATTTCATATGTATTTGTAGTAGACATAGTAATAGTCCCACAAAGATGTCTATATCCAGATCCCCCAAACCTGTTAATAGGCAAGATTAAATGGCAAAGGAGAATTAAGTTTCCATATTAAGGTTGCTAAACAGGAACCTTATTAATAAGGGAAGATTATGTTGGATTATCCTGGTGTGCCCAACATAATCACAGGGGTCTGCAAAAGCAGAAGATGAATAAAAAGAGAAACAGAGAGATGGCAGTGTAAGAAGAACTTGGCCCCACATTGCTGGCTCTAAAGTTGGAGAAACAAGACTAGATACCAAGGAGTGTGTGTCCTCTAGAAAGTGTAAAAAGCAAAGAAAGGGGATCTTCCCTAAAGCATCCAGAAAGGAATGCACCCTGCCAACTCTTTGATCTTAGTGAGATCTGTGTCAGACTTCTGTGATCTACAGAAATGTAAGATGACAAATTTGTTTTAAGCCATAGAATTCATGCTAATTAGTCACAGCAGTAGTAGAAAATTTAGACAACAGTTATTAATCTAGTGAATGAATTTCATTTCATGGACCATCAGTAAAGAAAAACAAGAGCATTCCTTGAAAGTGAAAATAAATAGTATATGATCTTGCCCTAGATCTATTTTGAGTCTGCATATTCTGTCACAGTATAGTTTGGAGGGATCTTGATTATTTGGTCATCATGGGGAGCATCTCACTGATTCCATGCTGAGGACTTGGTAAGCAAGAAGTAACAAATAATCTGTATGCCTTTTTAAGTTGAGTTCTTATGGGAGCAAAGGCCCTGGCACATTCATGAAACTTTTAAGGGTCCACATCTGAACTCCCTTCTACTAAGACAGAGTCGCAGTGCTTGGAAGACATTTTTGGATTTTTGAAAGACATATACCCTACATGGGAATACTGTTATGATTCATTTATCAGGTGACATAAGAATCTGCAAGTTTAGAGTAGGGCTCAGTAGAAGGCAGCTCAGTGGCAGGTATATGCTGTGGTATTTGCATCATATGAGCTAGTTGACCAAATAATGTTATCTCTTGGGAGTCAACAAAATGTTTCTGTGAATGGCCACATGGTAAATTTTAGGCTCTAAGAACCGTGGAGTGTCTGTTGTAGCTAATAAATTCTGTTGATTTAGCACAATTATTCAATCCTACCATTATATCAGAGCTACTCAGTTCCACCATTGTAGTGCAAATTCAGTCATAGATGGTACATACATAAAGATGGCTATCTTCTTATAAAACTTTAATTATAAAAACAGTCCCTGAGTCAGATTTGGCCCATGGGTTATAGTATGCTAATCCTTGTTACAGAAAACAACATTGTATGGGGTCCTTAAAAAAACTCTGAGAGTAACAGTACAGACCAATTGGATTTTGGAATAACACCTTCCAGTGTTCAGCAGGGAACTGCAGACATTTGCAATATAACTTCTAAATCTGGGGACTTAGTGAGGACTGGGTGTCTGACCATGTGGCATCAAATGACTATGTGATTGAAGCTTCTCATCATGCATTAACCATTGTCAGACCCATCATGTCATAAATTCTAGACACCTAGCAACAAACCAGCCTAAACTGAAAATGGTTCATGTGAGATCAAGCTCAGGCAGATATGGGTGAAGTGAGTTACATGAACAGATGGACCAGACTTCCTAATAATCTCTACATCACCTTATCTACCCTCCATTCATACCTAGGACCTTATGTGGCACCCCTGTGATGACAGGAAAGGGAAGGACAGGACAGGACAGGACTCAAGTCCCTTTCACAGAAGAGTTGTCTGACATGCTCCAATTTCACTAGGAAGGGGTGGCTTGAAAGAGTGGTGACGGGAAATGTTTCTTTGGAAATAGCTTTAAGCAGTTCATGTGGTCACCAATTTGTGCAGCATGTTCAGTAGTAAGTATCATTGTGGACCACAGACAAGATTAACTAGTCAAGATCTTTTGAAGTGTTCCAGATTGGAAATTCAGGAAAAGAAAGTCAAATAACCTAGTATCCAGCTTGAAACAGTGAGTACAAACTTATACAACTTTAGTGAAATTTTAGACTTAACATTGATGCAATTACAGATTCTTGAAAGGTCTCTGAACTTTATTAAAACCAGATATGAACTTTGAACTCTAGAGGGTAAAAGAGGAGGTAAATGGAAAACAGGTTTATTTTTTTAAATAGTGTAATTTCCCTGCTATTTTTCTTTCTTCCATGCTTCCTTCCCTTATCCTTTTTATATTCACTCTTCAAATATTAATTAGCTAGATTCTAAATACAAACAGTACCTTGTAATAAGTGAAACAGGCATTAAGTAACAAAACAGTAAAATATATAGATGTTTAATTGTTTTAAGTAATAGAAAAGAAAAATATGAGCCCCAAAGAAAATTTAAAAGGATAGAAGCACTCTAGGGTCAGGTGTCATGGAACTCTCTCCATCACGTGAGGACACAAAAGGAAGGTGGCCATTTGATCATTTGCAAACCAAGAAGAGAATCCTTACCAATATCTTACCATGCTGGCATCTTGACCTTGGACTTTGAGGCTTTGGAACCAAGACAAATATCCATCTATCCATCCATCTATCTAACTATTTATCTATCTACCTACCTAACTACCTACCTTTCTTCTCTTCTCTTCTCTTCTCTTCTCTTCTCTTCTCTTCTCTTTTTTTTTTTTCTCTTCTTGTCTCTTCTCCTCTGCTCTCTTCTCTTCTCTTGTTGTCTTGTCTCTTCTCTTCTTTCTCTTTTTTTAGTTTTTGTACGAGGGATTAAATCCAGGGGCCCTTTACCACTGAGCCACTTCCTAAGTCCTTTTTAATTTTGAAACAGGGTTTCACTAAGTTCCTTGGAGCCTCACTAAATTGTTGAGACTGGTCTCAAACTTTCAATCCTCCTGCCTCAGCCTCTTGAGCCGCTATGGACATGTGCCACCATACCAAGTGAGAAACAAATTTCAGTTGTTAAGCCACTGATCAATGATGTGTTATTATAGCAACACGTTATTAGTCCATTTTACATTGCTAATAACAAAATTCCACAGACCAAGTATATTATAAAGATAAGAGGTTTATTTTGGCCAGTCATGGTGATGCACACCTGTAATACCAGTGACTTGACAGGCCGAAGGAGGAGTACTGAGGGCAGCTTAGTGAGACCTTGTCTCCAAAAGGTAAATAAATTAAAATAAAAAGGGCTGGGGATGTGGTTCAGTGGTAGAGCTGAGCTACAAGACTATGGGTTCAATCTCCAGGGCCACACATACGCACACAAAAGAGAGGTTTATTTTCCATCACAGTTCTTATCTATCACCAGATCTCCCAAGGCAGTGCAAGACAAGAGACAGGATATCTGTGTCTGTCTGGTTTCTCTCCCTCTTCTTATAAAGCCATTGGAATTCAATCACGGAGACTTCATCTAAACTACATAATAAAATCCTAATCCTCTCCCAAAGGTCTGATGTCTAAACACCATAGTCAGATCAAGTTCTCACCCTGTTGGTACCTCACAATAGGGATTATCTTTCAACATATGAAAGCTTTGGGGATATGTTCATGCCATATCCACACCATAACACTGTGTGGGCTAACTGAAAGAATCGCTATTTCCAGGCACTATGCTCAGCAATGGAGATACAATGGTAAATAGGACTGATGCATATCTATTTTTGTGCAGTTAGCAATCCAGTATCAAAGATTAAGTCTGTGAGTACAGCCCCCATGCTCCCACCTGTAGACCCAATGTTAAGATTTCCTCATATCTTCCTTCATTCATCAAGAATTTATTGAGCATTTACTTAAATCACACAAGCACTAAGGGTCTGAAGCTAAATAATACATGGTTTCTGATCGCAATAAGCTCACTGTCTATTTGAAAAACTAATAAGCAGGAACACAGTGATGGTTTAGAATTATAAATTAGCAGGTAGGGTATGAGATACGAAAAAGCAAATCTCAACTTGGATGAGGAAGTCACAGGAGGTCCCCAGGAGAAGCAAAACTGACATTGGAAAGATGAGGAGGCATTTTTCAGGTGTTCAAAGAACAGAAGCAGTTTTTCAAGATGGCGGACTAGAGGGTGGCTGCATTTTATGTTGCTCCAGGACTCAGGATTCAAGAAGAGGAGATATTGAGAGTCTTGGGACCAACTCAAAGACACCAGGTGAGTCTCTCCTGTTGGGGAGGCGTCCCAGAGGGGGCAGTAGTCCCAGAACACAGGGAACCTTGTGAAGTAGAGTTTCCCAACGAGACACCCCTCCCCCCGCTGGAACAGTGAACTCGAACAACTGAGAGCATCGTAGAGGAGGCCGCTCAGCATGACGCTGGGACTCGGAGCAACCCACCGGGGCTCCAGGTGGCTGCCCAGAGGAGGAGGTGTGCGGCAAGCTGTTTGGACTCAGAGTGACCACTCCTGAACACCGGGGGGCTGCCCGGAGGAGGAGGAGGAGTACAGCGGTTTGCTGGGACTTGGTGTGACTGCAACAGGGTTACAAGCAGCTGTTGGGAGGAGGAGGTGTACACTGAGTTGCTTGGACTCCTAGCAACCACACTGGAACTCCGGTGGCTGCCCGGAGGAAGAGGTATGCGGCGGGTTGCTGGGACTTGGAGCAACTGTACGGGGCTCCATGTGGCTGCTCAGAGGAGTGGCCACATAGCCAGGCAGTTAGGTGCAGAGCAGGGTACCAGGACCTAGGAGGCTTCTTGGTGGAAGAGCCACACAGAGACAAGCTGAGGGGCAGAGCGAAGGTGCCAGGACTGCAGGCAGCTTCTCTGAGGAGGGGCAGCCTAAGGAGACTCGTCTGTGAAGGGTGAGGCTCCCAGGTCCAAGAGGTAGGTCTGGGCCCCTGGGAACGTTGCAAGGAAGGTAGCCCAGCCCAGGCGGTAGTTGTGGATTGAGGGGAACCTCTAGGAAGGGAACTGACCAGCGAGACCTCACCACCTGCTGAGTCTTCCTTGCCGGGTGAGGTTTTCCCACAAGGACGGTAAAACCAGAGACACAGGCCCAAACAGGCCTTGCCTCAGCCTGCAGCCTAGGTCCCCTTTGGATGACCATTGGTCAACAAGTGGAGGCACCTCTGCCGACTAGCAGGGAATATACACCACCTGAAGGCCACCACCACTAGAGAGGCAGCTTCCTTGTGGAGCACCACACTTTCAACTTCCTCCAAGACTTCAGCCTAGTGAAGGCTAAGAGGGGATATACTAGAATTCTTCAGGGACATTATAAGTCAACAGAGGAAATCTGCAATATCTCAGTGGTCCACTGATACCTGAACAATATGAGAAAATAAGGGAAGAAAATGCCCCAAACAAATCTAGATGTTACATCAATAAAATTCAATGACAGCATGGCAGAAGAAATGTCAGAAAGGGAGTTCAGAATGTACATAATTAAAATGATCAGGGAAGCAAACGATGAGATGAAAGAGCAAATGCACGCACTGAATGATGAGATGAAAGAGCAAATGCAGGCATTGAATGATCACGCTAATTGACAGTTAAAAGAGCAAATACAGGAGGCAAAAGATCATTTCAATAAAGAGTTAGAGATATTGAAAAAAAAAAAAACAAACAGAAATCCTTGAAATGAAGGAAACAATAAACCAAATTAAGAACTTCATAGAAAGCATAACCAATAGGCTGGAACACCTGGAAGACAGAACCTCAGATATTGAAGACAAAATATTTAATCTTGAAAACAGTTAACCAAACAGAGAAGAAGGTAAGAAATCATGAACAGAATCTCCAAGAACTATGGGATATCATGAAAAGGCCAAATTTAAGAATTATTGGGATTGAGGAAGGCTTAGAGAAACAAACCAAAGGAATGAACAATCATTTCAATGAAATAATATCAGAAAATTTCCCAAATATGAACAATGAAATGGAAAATCAAGTTCAAGAGGCTTATAGGACTCCAAATACACAAAATTAAAACAGACCCACACCAAGGCACATTATAATGAAAATACCTAACATATAAAATAAAGACAGAATTTTAAAGGCTGTGAGAGAAAAGAACCAAATTACATTCAGGGGGAAACCAATACGGATATCAGCAGATTTTTCAATCCAGACCCTAAAAGCTAGAAGGGCCTGGAACAACATTTTTCAAGCCCTGAAAGAAAATGGATGACAACCAAGAATCTTATACCCAGCAAAACTTACCTTCAAATTTGATGATGAAATAAAATCCTTCCATGATAAACAAAAGCTAAAAGAATTTACAAAAAGAAAGCCAGCATTACAGAACATTCTCAGCAAAATATTCCATGAGGAAGAGATGAAAAACAAAGAAGCAAATCAGCAAAAGGAGGAATTATCCTGAAGGAATTGTCAAATAAAGGAGGAACCAAGTCATGTAAACAAATAAATAAATAAAATTTTAAAAATGAGCCAAATGACCAGGAAACCAAATCATATCTCAATAATAACCCTGAATGTTAATGGCCTGAATTCATCAATCAAAAGACATAGAATGGCAGATTGGATTAAAAAGAAAGATCCAACAATATGTTGCCTATAAAAGACTCACCTCATAGAAAGAGATACCCATAGACTAACGGTGAAAGGATGGGAAAAAACCTACCATGCACATGGATCTAGCAAAAAAGCTGGGGTATCCATCCTCATTTCAGATAATGTGGACTTCAAGCCAAAGTTAGTCAGAAGGGATAAAGAAGGACATTTCATTCTGCTTAAGGGAAGAATAAATCAGCAAGATATAACAATCATAAACATCTATGCCCCAAACAGTGGCTCATCCATGTATGTCAAACAAATCCTTCTCAATTTTAGAAACCAAATAGACCATAACACAATAATACTAGGTGATTTTAACATGCATCTCTCACCACTGGACAGATCATCCAAACAAAAATTGAACAAAGAAACCATAGATCTCAATAACACAATCAATAATTTAGACTTAACAGACATATATAGAATATACCATCCAACCAAGAGCGAATACACTTTCTTCTCAGCAGCACATGGATCCTTCTCTAAAATAGACCATATTTTATGCCACAAAGCTAATGTTAGCAAATACAAGAAGATAGAGACACTACCTTGTATTCTATCAGATCATACTGGATTGAAATTAGAAATAAATGAAAGAGTAAAAACAGAAACTACTCCAACACCTGGAGATTAAACAATATGCTATTATATGATGAATGGATAATAGAAGATATTAGGAAGGAAATTAAAAAAATTCTTAGAGGTAAATGAGAACAAAGAAACATCATATCAAAATCTCTGGGACACTATGAAAGCAGTACTTAGAGTAAAATTTATTTCATGGAGCGCATACAATAAAAGGAGTAAAACTCAACAAATAAATGACCTAACACTACAGCTCAAAGCCCTAGAAAAAGAAGAACAGACCAACACCAAGAGTAATAGAAACCAGGAAATAGTTAATCTCAGAGCTGAAATCAAGGAAATTGAAACAAAAGAAACAATACAACAAATTGACAAAATAAATAGTTGGTTCTTTGAAAAAATAAACAGAATTGATAAACCATTAGCCACACTAACAAAGAGAAGATGAGAGAACACCCAAATCACTAAAATTCGGAATGAACAAGGAAATATCACAATAGACAGGATTGAAATACAAAACATAATTAGAAGCTATTTTGAACATCTATACTCCAACAAAATAGAAAATTTCAAAGACATATGAATTGCCTAAACTGAACGAGGAGGACATACACAATTTAAATAGAACAATTACAAGTAACGAAATAGAATAAGTAATCAAAAGCCTACCAACAAAGAAAAGTCCGGGACCAGATGGGTTCTCAGCCAAGTTCTACAAAACCTTTAAAGAAGAGCTCATTCCAATACTCCTGAAAGTATTCCATGAAATAGAAGAGAAGGGAACCCTCCCAAACTCATTCTATGAAGCCAATATTACCGTTACCTAAACCAGACAGAGACACATTGAGGAAAGAAAATTTCAGACCTATATCCTTAATGAACATCGACACAAAAATTCTCAACAAAATTTTAGCAAATCACATACAAAAACATATTGAAAGGATACTGCACCATGATCAAGTGGGTTTCATCCCAGGGATGCAAGGTTGGTTCAACATCCGGAAATCAATAAATGTCATTCACCATATCAAAAAGTCAAGAATCACATGATTATTTCAATAGATGCAGAAAAAGCATTTGATATAATACAGCACCCCTTCATACTCAAAACACTAGAAAAAATAGGGATAGTGGGAACATTCCTTAACATTGTAAAGGCCATCTATGCTAAGCCCATGGCTAATATCATTCTAAATGGTGAAAAACTGAAAGCATTCCCCCTAAAAACTGGAACAAGGCAGGGATGCCCTCTTTCACCACTTCTATTCAACATTGTCCTTGAAACTCTAATCAGAGCAATTACACAGACCAAAGAAATTAAAGGGATACGAATAGGAAAAGAAGAACTCCAACTATCCCTATTTGCTGATGATATGATTATATACTTAGAGGAACCTGGAAATTCCACCAGAAAACTTTTAGAACTCATAAGTGAACTCAGTAAAGTAGCGGGATAAAAGATCAATGCACATAAATCTAATGCATTTTTATACATAAGTGATGAATCTTTAGAAAGAATAATTAGGAAAACTACCCCATTCACAATAGCCTCGAAAAAAATAAAATACTTGGGAATCATTCTCACAAAAGAGGTGAAAGACCTCTACAATGAGAACTACAGAACACTAAAGAAAGAAATTAAAGAAAACCTTAGAAGATGGAAAAATCTCCCATGTTCTTGGTAGGAAGAATTAATATTGTCAAAATGGCCATTCTTCCAAAAGTGCTATACAGATTCAATGCAATTCCAATTAAAATCCCAATGATGTACCTTACAGAAATAGAGCAAGCAATCATTAAATTCATCTGGAAGAATAAGAAACCCAGAATAGCTAAAGCAATCCTTAGCAGAAAGAACAAAGCAGGGGGTATTGCAATACCAGATCTTCAACTGTACTTCAAAGCAATAGTAACAAAAACGGCATGGTATTGGTACCAAAATAGAAAGGTAGATCAATGGTACAGAATAGAGGACATGGACACAAACCCAAATAAATACAATTTTCTCATACTGGACAAAGGTGCCAAAAATATGCAATGGAGAAAAGATAGCCTCTTCAACAAATGGTGCTGGGAGAATTGGAAATCCATATGCAACAGAATGAAACTAAACCCGTATCTCTCACTGTGTATGTACGAAACTCAACTCAAAATGGATCCAGAACCTCGAAATCAGACCAGAGACCCTGCAGATTATAGAAGAAAAAATAGGTGCAGATCTTCAACATATCAGCTTAGGATCAGACTTCCTCAACAGGACTCTCATAGCAGAAGAAATAAAAGCAAGAATCAATAACTGGGATAGATTCAAACTAAAAAGCTTTCTCTCAGCAAAGGAAACTATCAGCAATGCGAAGAAAGAGCCTACAGAGTGGGAGAAAATCCTTGCCAATCATACTTCAGATAGAGCACTAATCTCCAGAATCTATAAAGAACTCAAAAAACTCTACAACAAGAATGCAAATAACCCAATTGACAAATGGGCTATGGAAATGAACAGCACTTCACAGAAGAAGATCTGTAAGCAATCAAAAAACATATGAAAAAATGTTCAACATCTCTAGTAATAAGAGAAATGCAAATCAAAACCACCCTAAGATTCCATCTCACCCCAATTAGAATGGCGATTATCAAGAATACAAGCAACAACAGGTGTTGGCAAGGATGTGGGGAGAAAGGTACACTCATACATTGCTGGTGGGGCTGCAAATTAGTGCAGCCATTCTGGAAAGCAGTGTGGAGATTCCTTAGAAAACTTGGAATGGAACCACCATTTAACCCAGCCCTCCCACTCCTTGGCCTATACCCAAAGGACTTAAAATCAGCATACTACAGAGATACAGCCACATAAGTGTTCATAGCTGCTCAATTCACAATAGCCAGATTGTGGAACCCCTAGATGCCCTTCAATTGATGAATGGATAAAGAAACTGTGATATATATATATATATATATATATGTATATATATATATATACATACATACATACAATGGAATATTACTCAGCCATGAAGAATGATAAAATTATGGCATTTGCAGGCAAATGGATGAAATTGGAGAATATCATGCTAAGTGAGATAAGCCAATCTCAAAAAACCAAAGGACAAATTATATTGCTGATAAGTGGATGATGACACATAATGGGGTTTGGGAAGGGATAGTGTTAGGGTTAGAGTTAGAGTTAGTGAGGGGGTAAGAATGGAGGAAGGAAGGACTGTATAGAGGGAAAAGGGGTGGGAGGAGTGGGGGTGAAGGGAAAAATAACAGAATGAATCGAACAACAATACCCTATGTAAATGTATGATTACACAAATGGTACGCCTTTATTCCATGTACAAACAGAGAAAGAAACAACATGTATCCCATTTGTTTACAATAAAAATAATTAAAAAAAGAAAAAAAGGAACAAAATCAGGTAGGATGAGGAAAGAAATTCCAAGAAAAGAATATAACATCAAAGCACAAAAGTTCTAGACATTATTATGATTAATTCAAAAAAACCAAAACCCTCTAGCACTTCTGGAACACTAAGTTTAATAAATACATTTAAAAAGTGAGTATAGAAAAGTAATCGAGGACAACTGATTACAAAGAACTTTAATGCCTAGCGAAGTAGTTTAAATTTTATCCCCAAGCCCCACAGGGAGTCAGGAAAGAATTCAGAGTAGTAGATTAATCTCAGTAATTAATCTAAATAATCTCAGATTGACACTTTAGTACAAGCTTCTTGAGTGACAGAGCAAAGCAGGAGTGGAGAGGGGGCAAGACTAGAAGCAAAGGCAATAAACAGATAGCAATCATAATAACAAGAATCAGGCTTCTTAAAGGAAGTAACATTAGGAACATGATAAGAAATACTATAAAAATTTAGAGGAAATCAGCAGTGTAAACTGAAAGTAGGAATTTTCAAGGAAAACAAAAGAAATAAATTTAAATAGTTCTTATGGTTAGAAAGAGCTTGTCATATTGGCAGAATAGAAAGAAGGCAAAAATAACGAGTGAGCAATAGTAGGTGACAAAGTTTGAGCACAAGATGCAAGCAAGAGACATATCACACATCTCGGTGTCCGTTAGGGAATGTGTTCTCAACTGGAGCAATAGCTCCCTGAGGGGGAACAAAAGGTTTGGGGATGGGGCCAGGGAACTTTGTCTTTGTAAAATACATGCAAATTCCTAAGATATTATGGAGTTTGGTTTCATATCACCGCAATAAAGTGAATATTGCAATAAAGTGAGTCATATGAGTTTTCCCCAATGCGTATTTTAAAACAAGTCATGTTTACACTATACTGTAGTCTATTAAGTGTGAAATTATGTTACATACAATTGAGACACCTTAATATAAATAGTTTATTGCTAAAAATGCTACTGATCTTCTGACACTTCAGCAAGTCATAACCTTTTTTGCTGATGGAGGATCTTGCCTGGATATTGATGGTGCTGATCCTCCAAGGATATGATGGCTGAAGGTTTTGGTGGCTATGGCAATTTCTTAAAATAAGACAATAAAGTTTGCCTATCAATTGACTCTTTTGAAAATTTTATTTTATTGGTTCTTCTTAATTAAACATGACAGTAGAATTCATTTTGATAAAATTATAAAAGAAGAGGATATATCTTATTCTAAATAGGACCCCATTCTTGTGGGTTGGCACACCTCATACTAGATAATTGACTGTTGGGTGAAAGATTTCTCAGTAGGATGCAAAGCTGTTTGACAGAATTCTACTTACAAAACTGTTTTTCCAAACTGGGAATCAATCTCTCAACCCCACTGCTGCTTTATTAACTAAGTTAAGTAATGTTCAAAACCTTATGTTGTCATTTCAACAACATGGAAAACATTTTCACTAGTAGTTTCCATCTCAAGAAACCAATCTCTTTACTCATGTATAGAAGCAACTACTTGTAAATTAAAATATTATCATAAGCTTTTAGTAATTCCATCACACATCAGGGTCCAGGCCTAATCCTCGTTCTCTATTTCCAACACATCTGCAGTTACTTCCTCTGAATTCTTCAGCTCTTCAAAATCATCCAGGAGGGTTAGAATCAATTTAGATCAGAGGAATAGACAAAGGGGAATGAAAGGAAAGGAGGAGGGATGGGATTGAGAAAGACATTGGTGTGAATCTAATCCAACATGCCTATGTACAAATATGGATATACCACAGTGAATCTCACTATCATGTACAACCATAAGACATTAATTAAAAAAAAAATATATATATAAGTAAATAGCAGAAAGATTGGAAGAGCAGAGGGAAGGGAAGAGGGGGTGGAAGAATAAGAGGGGAAGTACTAGGGACTCATAATTATGTAAAAGTGAATTTTATTGTGATGTATAACTAACAAGAACCAATAAATAAATAAATAGGTGGGAAAATTAAAATAAATAAATAAATATATACCTAAATTTTAAAATTATCTCACAACAATAAGTTCTAAATATTAAAAAATATTATTTTCTTCTGGATTATGTTTTCATCTCCTTTATTATTAACATTCAATTAATCAAAATATTTTTAAATTATAAATTGGTGCCATAAAATATAAAATGTTAAGAAAAATCAATTCCTCCTAAGTTCCTGTTGATGTTGACATTTTAACCTATTCCTATGAGTCATGAATGTTTTTAACATCATTAAGAATGGTAACTCTTGGGGCTGGGGTTGTTGATTCAGTGGCAGAGTGCTTGCCTAGCATGTGTGAGGCATTGGCTTCAATTCTCTGCACCACATAAAGATAAATGAATAAAATAAAGGTCCATCGACATCTAAAACATATATTAAAAAAAAAAAAAAGAATGGTGAATCTTTCCCAGAATGATTGCATTTACTTTGCCCAGATCCATCAAAGGAATCAGTATCTACAGCAGCTATAGCCTTATTTAATGTTTTTCTTAAATCTTAAAACTTGAAAGTTTAAGTTGCTCCTTGATCCACAGAACGCAGAATGGATATGTTCGCAGGGACACAAACCTTATTCTCATCTTCATCAGGGCTTTTATGTGACCAGGTATAGAGTAAATGCATAGTAACAGTTTGAAATAAATCTTTTTTTCTGAGAAGTAGTACTCACCAGTGGGCTTAAAATATTCAGTAAACCATGTTGTAAACAGATGTGCTGTCATCCAGATTCTGCTGATCTGAGTTGCCATTCCCATATGGCAGCACCAAGAGTGCCAGATGATACCTGCACATTCAGTGGGGCCAGATGACATCTGCACATTCAGTAAGTTGTGTTCCACAGGAAAGAAGCTCTGAGCTTAGGATATGTGAATATTTAGTAATGAACAGAAAATGTGCCTGCTTTTTGCTCTGAGGGAGACATTATCTGGGTAGTAAGCATGTAAAATCTTTGCTCCAGAGGAAAACACTTTCTCTATGCAAATATGCCTGAAAAGATAGTCCAGAACAAGTATCAATCCATGCCTCTGCTTATAAGACATGGAAACATGAGAGATGTTACCTAAAATATCCATCTCTCTTTATCAACATCATCTTAGTTTCTGGGAAAATTTTCTATTAAAGAATGCCTAATTAGTTATTCTGAATAGTCTGACCATGAGATTACTATCAACAATATTTCAAACAGGTAGATGTGATCAACCTGCAATATTAACCTCAACTATGTCCCTCAAATGACCAGAAGAACAAATCATATAAATCTATAAAGTCTACTTTAGAAGGCTAGGTGGCCTTTACATTTCTGCACTGAAATTGGCCCATGGCATTAATTCACTAAGATATATTTTCAATTATATAGACCTTTGACCTATTTATAATCAAGTATAAGGCAAGTCTGACTTGTAAGTTGTGTCTGATCTGAATGTCTTTCAAGTTCCATATGAATAACTGATGATGTTAGCTAAACTTGGACACATGTTTTCTACCATGCTTTTTAATTGGATTGCTCCCATACAGAAAAACTGCCCGTAGAGTGTGCCATCTCCAGAAAGGTCTCCCAAGGGTATACGCACTTGGGAGAGATCTCTGTAGTTGCCTTATGGCTACATGATCCACTGGTAATGTATCAAAGGAAAAAAGTAAACATAACACTATGCCATAATAACCAACATTAAAGTGCTAGTAAGCATATGTTTGTGTGGGTGGTAAATTAATTGTTAACTGTCATACAAGAAGTAGAGTCACAAGGCACACATGGTGGCCCTAAAATGAGTGGTTTAAAACTGTTGAATGCCCTCCCCCAGGTGGACCCTATATCTTTCATGGACCCTGGCTTGACAGGGACTCCAACATAGCTTCCCAACTTGCTGGTCAGATGTTAAGATTTCCTATTCATTTTGATTAAATCAACTCTAATCATTGATTTGGGGGGACTATCTAAGAGCAGTCAGTCTAATCTGTCCTATTTTTCCAGGTCACTAACGATATGCAATTTTCTGTGTCATGGAATGACTGTATTACAACTATGACAATGGAGTCAGAAAGATTTTTGGAGGTGATAGTTTTGAGTGAAATATGTAGGAGTTAGAGCCATTCCTGCCATTTAAATAGAACTATCCATAACATTAATAAGATTACTAACCAAATTGTTTTTGCAACAATCTGGTTAGGAATTATAGATGGCCAGTCAATAAATTTTAAGATGATTGCCAACAGTTTGTGAGAGCACAGAAGGACAGTTTTCTTCATAAGAAGTTTGCTTGGGTGAACAGGAATATGTCTACACCCCCCAAAATCAACACCCTTTTGTCCTCTACCTCCTGTGTCCTGAGGTATTCCTTCCCATGTGCTAAGGCTGTTCTCCTTCCCCCACCCCACATTAGGTTTCTATGTCATGTAGCAGATTACTAAAAACTTGTAAGTTTAAGATATTGTTTTACTATTACTATGTCAGCAATCTGGGCGTGGCTTAACTGAGATCCTTCTCTCACAAATGTGAGAAAATGATTTTCAGAACCTAGGTACACCCAGCAGTGTTTTGTCTAAAAAAGAAGACTGCAAGGGCAATGCCAGTATTCCTGCAGCCAAGGATGAATTTGCATTTTTATAAATTTCACTTTATTCTGAAAAAAATTAAAGTAGTTGTATGTGCTTTTATTTGGGGGCAAAACCTTGTAGGATAATGAAAATTTAAGAATATTTGGAAAAGTGGGATAATAGTATTTTCTATTATTTTTCCATGAGGATAAAGACCCAGAGAACTTGGCTTTGAATTCAAGGAAAATGGGGAAAGAATTCAACTATACTAAACATCTAAATTCTTTTATATTCTTTGCTAAAGGAAAGAAAAAATGGCTTGTTTTAGATTTTTGAAATTTCTCTTGTACAGAAAATATTTAGAGACCATTTTGTTTGTTTTGTTTTTCTTTAGTCTCATGATTTTGTTCCCAAAAAAGCAAATAAATAAGGCAATTGTAGAAAGAAACCCTTGTTTCTTAGGTCTCAGCAGACAGGCAATCAGAGACGATTAAAAACAATCCACATTGAAAACTTTTCAGGCACTGCATGTTCCTATTTACTCTTCAGGAAATCTAGCTTCTTCCAATTTCTTAATAGATAATTTTGAGAGGTCCCTGGAAGTGTCATACCTAATGACCCAAGAAGTTCATTGTCTCCATGGCTACTGCATAATTTTTAGCACTTTCTCTTTATTCATTTCCTTACTGAATATCCCACTTATTGCTTCCTCAAAATGTCAACTATTCTACCAATACCCACTGGAGACACAATTGCAACTGCAGCTGCAACAGTATCAAGTATATGTCCATGAGGCTGACCTTGGTTCTAATGTCTTAACCAACTATTTTTGACTACCAATATCTAGGGCCCCACAGACCAGGCCAGGAGTGCTGCCAATTTACCAGCCTTGTCTCCATCAGTCAGTATAAATGTTATCCCTTGTCTGTGTTCTCAATTTTTCAATATCCCACATTATGGAAAAACATCTTCCTTCTCTCTTTCTCTCTCACTTTCTTTCTTAAATCCTAAGATATAGGAAATGAAGTGAGTAAGAGGAGATAATATTGGTCTAAATTATAAATACTACATTGTATTCAGAAACTTTTCACCTCTCTGAAGCTCATTTGTAGTTCTTTCAATATTTGAAATCACGTGTTATTTGAGTACATATCCTGTGCTAGGTAATATTCTAGGCAATGGAGATATATCAACAACAACAATAAAAGGGGGGCAAAGGGCTGCTTATCTCATGAAGGGATACATATCTCCTGAAACTTAGAGAAAGGACAGAAAATAATTCATTAAATAAATAGATTATAATTACCTATAAAGTAAATAAACTAGATGATGTTATAGAAAGTAACAGGCATGGTTTCCACTTCATATAAAAATGGAATTCTTGGAAGAGTAATGCAGAAGAAGTAAGTGAAGGCAAAATAAAACTTATTTTTCTTATTCTTAATTGACTCAATAGGTAACAATTTGTTTAAAAAAATAACAATAATTTATTCCATTATGTATGCTTATGCTTGTACACGGACTTATACATGCTTATGTAAGAGTGAAATGAATGACAGAAATCACACAAGGAATAAGAGGAAGGAATTATGATTTTATTGCTATTATTACATGATCATACCACCTATGAAAAAAAAGTGGGAATAGCTATATTAAATTCAGACCCAGCAGTCTTCAGATTAAGAAAATTCATCACAGATAACAAAGGATATTACACAATGATAAAGGGGGGTGGTTTTCCAAAAAGATATAACAAAAACATGTATTAACCTAACAAAAGAGCATAAAAATAATTGAGATGAAGCTACTAGAAATGCAAGTAGAAATAGATGAAACTACTATTATTGTTGGTGACTTTCACATTCCTCTATCAGAAATGGAAAGATCTAGCCAGTAGAAAAATCAGTAAGGACATAACTGAACTCAGCACCATCACTAATCAACTGGAGACAATAAACATCTACAGACTGCTTTACCCATTATCTGCAGAAAACACATTTTTAAAAACTCACATGAGACTTTACCAATATAAACCATATTTATGGGCAAAAAAAATATACTATCATAACGAATTTTACAAGAGAGAATTCTGCTGTCAGATCACAATGGAACTGAACAGGAAAGCAACAACAGAAAGATAGCTGGAAAATACAGAAATACTTGAAGATTAAACAACACATTTTGAAATAACACATGTATCATGTAAGGAATTTCAGGAGAAATTTTAAAAAGATTTTGAAGTGAATGAAAATAAAAATATACTTTGTCAAAATTTGTGAAATGCAATAAAATTGATCAGGAAAATTTATAGCATTGAATGCACATATTATAAAAAAGGAAAGAAAAAATACATAATTTAATATTATTTTTTATGAAATGAGAATAAAGAACAAATAAATTCACAGTGAGCAAAAATTAAATGATAAAAATTAGAGCAGAAATCAATAGAAAACAGGAAATAAAGTAAATCAATAAAAACAAAACCTGATTCTTTGAAAAAATAGTCAGTAAAATCCATAATCACAAAGGCAAGTTAACTAAGAAAAGAGACACCACACAAAATACTAATACTAGAAATGAAACAGGACTGTCACTGCAGATACTATGATCTTTAAAATAACAATAACAATAAAATACTATGTACAATTCTATGCCCTCAAATTTGATGACCTAGATGGTAATGGACCAATTTTTTAAAAGACACAATCGTCTTAAACTCACAAAAGAAGAAATAGATAAATTGAATAAATTCCTAAATTGAACCAAAGTATTAAAAAAATTGAATCAATAATTAACTGTCTAAAACAGAAAGTACCAGGTCCAGAAAGGTGAATTCTACCAAACAGTTAAAGGAGTAAATTATACAAACTCTTCCAGAAAATAGAAGCAGAGTTGGTGTTTCTTGATACACTTGAAAAAGTTAGCATCATCCTGATAGCAATTCAGATGAAGACATGAGAAAAGGAAACTACAAGCCAGACATGGTGGCACTCACCTGTAATCTCAGCTACCTGAGAGGCCAACACAGGAGGATTGTGAATTCAAGGTCAGCTTGGGTAACATAGTGAAAACCTGGGGAAAAGGAAAGAGAAAAAGGGAGGGGAAAGAAAAGGAAAGAAAGAAAGAATAGAAGGGAGGAAAGAGGAAGACTAATATTCTAATACCTCTCATAAACCTAGATTCAAAAATTCTCAAAGTATTAGATAATTGAACGTAAAACTATTAAAAGATTTATACACTACACCCAGATAGATTTAAGCCTTTTTATGTAAGGCTAATTCAACACAGAAAAATCAGTTAATGTAATCCTCCACACCAACAAGCTAAAGACAAAATATCACAAGATTTCACAGTACAATTAGGAATAATTGGAGGACTACCCCCTCTAATCAGCATTTTTTTTAAACATTATACTGGATATCCTAGCTAAATAATAGATGGGAAGGAAGACATATAGCTGTTCTTCTTGGATGTGAATATCCATGTAGAAGATCTGAAAGAATCAACAAAAATGTTTTGGGATAAACAAAACAAACTTTCAGGATATAAAGTTTTAATATACAAAAGTACATCATTTTCCTATATGCCAACAATGAAAAAGAGGAAAATGAAACTAGAAAGACAATATCGCTTACTTTTCTTCCACCCCAAAATTACATAAACACTCAGGAATAAATTTAACAAAATATGTATAAAGTCTATGTGAGGATAATTGCAAAACTTTGATAAAGAAATGAAGAAAAAATATACGGAGAGATATTTCAAGTTCATGAATAGGAAGAATCAATATTAGTATGATGTCAATTTGTCTCAACTGTATATGAAGATTCAGCATACACCAATCAAAATCTCAAAAAGTTATTTTGAGTATATTTGTGAAATGATTCTAAAGTTTATATGGTAAAACAAAAATCCAGAAGAACTAGGAAGAAAATCAAAGTTAAAATTCTGATTTTATTCTAATTAAAACACTTCTATAAAGCTATAGCAATTAAGATAATGTGGTACTGACAAAAAAAATAAACAATGAATAAAACAGACAGCCCAGAAATAGGTCCACATATTCAATATATCTTTGAAAAATGAGCAAAAGCAATACAATGTATAAAACTTAGTCTTCAGCGAACAGTGCTTGTGCTGATTAATTTTGGAGGACATATTAACTAGAATAAATAATACCAAGAAATTTGTAAAACATTATTTTGGGTTGCTATAAGCATTAATGTGACTGCATCATTGTAGTATACTGATTTTAGGCCCTTTGGGTATAGGCCAAGCAGTGGGATAGCTGGGTCAAATGGTGATTCCATTCCAAGTTTTCTAAGGAATCTCCATACTGCTTTCCAGAGTGCTTACACCAATTTGCAACCCTATCAGCAATGTATGAGTGTACCTTTTTCACTACATCTTCACCAACACCTATTATTGCTTGTATTCTTGATAATAGCCGTTCAAACTGGGGTGAGTTGAAATCTTAGGGTACTTTTGATTTGCATTTCTCTTATTACTAGAGATGTTGAACACTTTTTCATGTATCATTTTTCATATATTGATTGCTGTGAAGTGTCTGTTCATTTCCTTACCATTTAATGATTGGGTTATTTGTATTCTTGTTGTAAAGTTCTTTGAGTTCTTTTTAAATTCTGGAGATTAGTACTCTATCTGAAGTACATGTGGCAAAGATTTTCTCCCACTGTGTAGGCTCTCTCTGCACATTGTTGATAATTATTATTATTATTATTATTATTTTGCTGAGAGAAAGCTTTTCAGTTTGAATCTATCGCAATTATTTTGGAACCAACCAAGATGCCCTTCAGCTGATCAATGGATAAAGAAATTGTGGTACATATACACAATGGAATATTATTCAGCCATAAAGAATAATGAAATTATGGTATTCACAGATAAATAGATGGAGTTGAAGAATATCAGGCTAAGTGAAATAAGCACCAAAGGCCAAATGATTTCTCTGACAAGTGGATGATGATACATAATGGGGAGAGGGGGTAAAGGAAGAATGGAGGAAGAATGGATTGTGCAGAGGAAAATGAGGGAGGGGGAGGGGGGAGGAATGAAAGATAATAGAATGAGACAAACACCATTACCCTAAGTACATGTATGATTACACAAAGAGTGTGAATCTACTTTGTGTACAACCAGAAAAATGAAAGGTATACCCCATTTGTGTACAATGAATCAAAAAATAATAAAATAAAAACAATAAAAATTATTTTTGGGTATCTGTGAGAATGTTTCAAAAAAAGACTAGCATGTAAGTCAGTGGACTGGTGGGTAAGATCCATCCTCAATGTGGGCAGACACCATCCAATAGCTGGGGGCATGGGTTGAACAAACAATGTGATTTATTCTCTCTGAGAATCAAAATGCACTCTTCTTCTCCTGTCCTTGGACATCATATCTCTAGGCTCTTTGGTCTTTAAACCAGGGGTTCTTTCTCTTTCCTCACAACCCTCACAGGTCTATTGTTTCTCTCTCTCTCTCTCTCTCTCTCTCTCTCTCTCTCTCTCTCTCTCTCTCTCTCTCTCTCTCTCTCTCATGATTTTTGAAATTTGTTCCTTTTAGATATACATGACAGTAGAGTATATTTTGACATATTATATACACATGAAGTATAAGTTATTCTTTAGGAGTTCATTGGGATACACAAAGGGAATGAAGGAAAGGGAGAAGGCATGGGAATAGGAAAGACAGTAGAATAAATTGGACATAACTTTCTATGTTCATATATGAACACACCACCAGGGAAACTCCACATCATGGACAATCACAAGAATGGGAAGCTACACTCCATGTAAGTATAATACAACAAAATATACTCTACTGTCAAGTATATCTAAAAAGAACAAATAAAAATTAATCTAGCTCACATCAACTATACAGTATACATATTTTCAATTATTAACATTTTAAGTATAGATAGCATATTTTAAAGAAAATAATATCTTGGTTGCATACATTGTGTAGCTTATTCTACTGGTAAGAATGTTCCAGGATCATTGAGTAGTCAACCCTTATCAGTGGGAAATGCATTTCAAGACCCCCACTGGATGACTGAAACCATGGGTAGTACTGTACCCTATATGTACTACGTATTTTCCTATAAATAAATATGATGAAGTTCAAAATATACATCAGACAAAGTAAGAGATTAACAATGACTGGAATAAAACATAGAAATTATAACACTGAAAAATAACTTATTCTAATTAGGATTCCATTCTTGTGGTTGTACATTAGGGGAGTGTCATTGTAGTGTATTCATTTATGTACATAGGAATGTTATGTCCAATTCATTCCACTGCCTTTCCTCACAGGTTCTCAAGACTTTGGCTTCAGATTCAGGGTTACAACATTGGCTTTTCAGGTTTTAAGGACTTCACACTAGGACTAAGGCACTACTGATTTCCCAGGGTCTGTTTAAGGACTTCTTAGCTCCCATAATTGCATGAATCAAATGTCCTAACAAATGCCCTTCTGTTTGTCCATCCATCCATCCATCTATCCATCCATTCATCCATCCAACCATCCATCCTATCTTTTTGGAAAACCTTGACTGATACAGTCAGTGGACACCACATGCAAAAAAAATTAAACTAGACACAGACCTTAAAATCTTCACAAAAATAAATTCAAAAATAGATTGTAAAAAGATCATAGACCCAAGTGTAAAATGCAGAACTATAAAACTCCTAAAAAATAACACAGAAGAAAATCTAAATGGTCTTAGTTCTGGTGGCACCTTTAGAAAAAACAATAAATGTGAAATATATGAAAGAATTGATATGCTAAACTTTAAGAAAACTAAAAACTTAAGCTCTGTGAAAGACATTTTTGAAGAGAATGAAAAGACAAGTCAAATACTGTGAGAAATTGACAAAGTATGTATCTCATAAAGTACTGCTGTCCAAAATATATAAAAAGCTTTTAAAACTGAACAATAAAAAAAAAATCCAATTTTAAGATCAGTGAAACACTTAAAGGACATCTCATTTAAAAAGATAAACAAATGGCAGGTATGTATATGAAAAGATGTTCCACATCATGTTATTAAGAAAATGTAAATGAAGGTTACAAGGAGATAGTATTACACACCTATAAAAATAAACAACAACCAGTACATGAACACTATCAAATGGTGGCAAGAATTTGGAACAAGAATCCTCATATTTTGCTGGTGGGAATACAAAATGGTACAGTCGTTTCGAAAGGCAATATGGCATTTAAAAAAAAAAAAAACACCTAAGCATTCTTACCATACAAACTGCAGTTTAGAAAACCAATCAATTATCACTTAAAATATATACTTTATATTAATTCACTCTATTTACCCTATATGCTTTACTTACTCCATTAAGTTTTAAGATTGTGATGTAGACCAAAACTAGATGTTGCCCTTAAGTATGTATTTCCAGCCTGGGCCTGGTGTCACATGCCTGTAATCCCAGTGACTTGGGAGTCTGAGGCAGGAGTATTGAAAATCCTAAGCCAGTCTCAGCAATTTAGTTTAGTCACTCAGCAAATTAGCAAGACCCTGTCTCAAAATAAAAAATAAAAAATGGACTTGGGATTTAGCTCAGAGTTGTAAAGTACCCGTGGGTTCAATTCTTACTACCAAAAACACAAAAACAAAACAAAACAACAAAAATACCTATTTCCAGTCTAGTTGAACAAACTCAGAATATTTTAAAATTACAGTATTTCTGATAAATTCTGCAACTGATATAATTAATATACAATATATATATAACAAATTATATAGAGAAGGGCTACCTAAATCTGTTTAGTAAGTAGATGGGTAGAAGTGTTGAAATAAAGTTTCTCAATTTTAAGAAATTGTTTTAGTCTGCTTTCCATTGCTATGATAAAATACCTGAGAAAAACAACTTAAAGGATAAAAGAGTTAGTTTGGCTCACAGTTTCAGAGGTTTCGGTCCATGATCCATCCTCTGGCCCTATTATTTCTGGGTCTGTCATGAGGCAGTACATCATGGTTTAAGAGTGTGGCAGAGGAAAGCAGTCCATCTTAAGGCAGCTAGGAAGCAAGAAAGGAGTTGGGGATAAAATATACCATTCCAGGGCATGCCTCCAGTGATCCACTGTCTCCAACTAGGCCATAGCTCCTAGAGTTTTTACTCACTCCCAATAATGCTATCAAATTATGAATCAGAATTTCTAAATTCTGTTAAGAGAAAAAGGAATTATTAACAGGAAATTAACCACAATAATCTGACTATACAAAATATTTTGCAATGGAAATGTATTAAGTACTTTATCTAAAAGCAAAAATATTAAAAATATGTAAGGTCAAAATAAAGCAATTCAGAGCTGGGGTTGTGGCTCAGTGGTACAGTACTTGCCTAGTATGTGTGAGGCACTGGGTTCAATCCTCAGCACCACATATAAATATATGAATAAAATAAAGGCCCATGAACAACTAAAAATATATATAAATAATTTTAAAAATAAAACAATTCAGAGAAAATGCATACTGTAATTTTAAGATAATCTTTTTATAGCATCTTCAGATAAGATTATCTGTACCTTTTAAATTATTAGTATAAAGGTAAAAAGAACCAATATTCTGAAGATAATTCAAATGTGAAAACAGTATGAACTCTGCAGTATATTTTTCAACTTAAAAAATGCAAAGAATACATTGGAGGAATTAGTAAGTTTTTTTCTTTTCTTTCTTTTTTTTGATTTGTTTTTTGGTACTGGGGATTGAACCCAGGGGCACTTAAACACTGAACCACATCCCCGGTCCTTTTAAAATATTTTATCTAGAGACAGGGTCTCACTGGGTTGCTCAGTGCCTCACTAAGTTGCTGAAGCTGGCTTTGAACTCGTGATCCTCCTGCCTCAGCATACTGAGCAGCTGGTATTATAAGTGTGCACCAGCACACCCAGAAAGATTTTTAAATGTATCTTTTTCACTTTAAAAAATACTACATAGGATGAGGCTTACTTAAAATTTAAGAATAAAAATTTCTGAAAGCAACCCATAAAATAAAATATCATATTTTGTTTACTACAGAATTCATATAATAAATGTTATCAACAGTTAAATCAAATAATAAGGATTAAATTTGCAAACACCAGTAAACATGAGGGAAAAAAATCTCTAAGAAAGCTCTTCTTGTAGCAAAAATTTATTTGGTGGATGGCTTCCACATTTCTTACATAATTGAAGAAAATAAGAAAAACTCTCTATTTATACCCGACAAGATAACTGGCCTAAAAAAGTTTAAAGTTTAAGTCAATTATAGTTCCTTAAGACCACTTTCCAAAGAGTGGGTAATAAGATTTCCTAACAATAATAATTATTTAAAAATACGCCAAATTTTTATTTACATATGTACACACCATATATCATTTTATAAAAATTAATAAATTGATCATGTGATTAGATATATTATTCAGACATTAACTGCATTTTGTTCTTTCCATTTGTATATGGGTCTTCATTCTTCTCTACCTACACACTAAATATTTTTTTTCTTATAATCATTGGCTGTACTAAGTATTCTTATTTCTGTACACTGTTTATTACTCTACTTTCTTTTGAATTGTGTATGTGATATTTCATTATTTCACATGCCTCACTACATTCACTAAAATTGCCAAGACATTATAAGAATTTGGTACCTCATTTTAGCATAATAATCTATGTAGCATTGTTAGACAATATTTTTTGCATTTAAACATTTTTATTAATACATATTTTACTTGGAAACTTTTTAAAAGTTTATCAAATGTTTGCTAAATTTCATAAATGATCATATGCTTTATTTTTTAAATATGTTGACAACTGATTGACTATATCCACAGATTTCCTTATACTGAAAGAGCCTTGACTTCTTACTAGAAACCCTACTTGGCTGTAGAATACTTTTTTCCTTTGGCAAATTTCTGGAGTTTTTTTTTTCCTAGATTTTTTTTTTTTTTTTTTTTAAGATTTCTGCATTAGAATCCCCTTACAGAAAGATTATACTACTTTTTTTTATTATTTTTAAAGTTTTGACAGCAGGTTAGGAGTAGTTTTATTTTCACTTCAGAATTGCCTAAAACTTAGTAAAACATATCAATCTCATAATTCTGTTCTTTATTCAACTCAGTAAGCTATTGATTTGTTTACTTACTACCTCTTAATCTTCCGTCATTTTTTATGGAAGTCCTAATTTTGTGTTATTTTTATTTCAACTACTCTCCAAATGGCTAATTGTTTTTCTAACTTTTACCTCTGTCCTATGAGACAAATTTAGGAGACCCAGTGCATTTCTTGGTGATTTCATACCCAGTGATTTCAATAAAAAGCATCAACATGAATAAAGAAGGATGAGGTAACTGGGGTTTCATGTCCTTTACAATAAAGAGTCTAGGTCACTCCACCAGTATAGTAACCTTACCAGCTGATGAGTACAGAACTTAACTTTTCATAGTCTGTTAGTTCATGATTTAATTTGTATTCCTTATTTATAAATAAAGACCATTTTTAATTATACAAATAAACTATTTGATATTTTTAATTCACATTCACAAAATGTTTCCCCATTTGCCTTCTACCATGTTCTCAGACTTGTTCTTCTTGATTTTTTAGGACACATTTTGGCTACCAATAATTTGACCATAGTATTATTACTAATACTTAAGTATTAAATCGTCTTTATTTGTTGTGTCTCTTTTCCTTTCTTGTTCATTTTTATGAGAAATTTATTAAATTTAAAATTTACTCAAAAGAACACCTGGCTACCATAATTACCTATTTCATCTTTCTTTTCCCCCTTGTTAATTATTTAAGCTTTTATGTTTATTTCCTTCCTCCTACATTTATGAGATTTATTCAGTTGTTCATTCTAACGTCTTAAGTTGTATGTTGGTGTCATTAATCTCCAGCCTTTAATGTATGACCATTTAGGGCTACCTTTTCTAATTCATCACAGTCACAGTTGTACCTGTATCTACCTTGTACTATTCTTATTATCCTTAAGTTATACATATTTTGTGATTTGCAATATAGAATTTCTCCATTTAATGTTATTCAATTTCAGTTACAAATGCATTCTTAAGATGGTAGTACTTCTTTAAATTAGTTGAAACTTGTTTATAAGCCTACAATGTGTTCACTTTTTACAGATGTCCAATGCAGGTTCATAAACAAAGCTTCTTACCTTTTGTAATGTGATGTTTTATAAGTATTCATTCAAATTTGTTATATTTTTTGTCTAAATTTGTTTCTTAATTTTTTTGTAAGTTTGGTCTAACAGTTATGGAATAGTATATTAAAATGTCCCACTACAGTAGTTGCTTTATTTTTTATTTGTTTTACATGTTTTAATGCATGCATTGGGAATTTCATATCTTTTGGTGAAATTTTATTCATTATATAAAGACTTTTTTGTTTGTAAATTTATTATTATTATTATTTTCCTAATATTAGTATGGCTATACTAGTTTTTGTTGTTGTTAGCATTTAGTTGATATACTTTCTTTTCCTTTTCATTTTTTCCTTCCAGATATTCTTTAGTCTATGTCTGTTATAAACTGTATACAGCTGTTACAGTTTATTCTTTTAAAATAATGTCTTTTCCTTATACCAGCTTTTTACACCTTCTCTTTTTCTTTGGCATCATGAAATCTAGTCTAGTCTAGTATTTTGCAGTCTCAATGAGTTTTGAATAGAATCATCTGTATTGTCTTTAATAGGCAACTTGAATATTTTCTCTTTAATAGAAGTTAAAATAGTAAAAAATTATAACATATCAAATGATATTGTAGATATTTTGTGCATAAACTCAAAATGAACTTTTGTTAACTATTTATAACTCATTTTTATTATGCATTTATTATAACAATTATTACTGCTATCCAAAGAATAACCAACTAAAGAGCATAAGTTAGTTAAAAATGGTATGAACTTTTTCTAAAGGTGTAAATATTTCTGGTAGAATCAATGATGTTTCTGATGATACTTCTGGAAGTTTATGATTTAAGTCAGAAAACCAAGATGTGAAAAGAATTAGATATAATAAGAGCATACAGAAATAAATCCAGAAAACTCTATTTTCACTGACTAAATAAGTTTATCTACCAAAGAAAGATTTTTTCATTGTGACCTCTTATTTGAGAGGGTTGAAAGGTTGTGACTAATATTCTTACAGTTAAAAAGAGAATTGCAGTAATATTTAATATGTCAATCAGCTTTTGAATTTTAAAAAAATGTTGTGAGAAATATTAAGAAAGCATTCTTGACATTTATCATTGGAAAAGTTAGGAGATAAAAGTAGTACTTTCAGAATAAAACCCGAAGGACTTTCTGGGAAAAGCTAACATTCAAAGAGTGACCATTTACCTGGCCGATAGTAAATACAAAACACAAGAAAGACCTAAGAGCATAGATTTTAATTTTTAAAATTCTACTATGTTGAAATACACGAAGTTCTCTCTTTCCTTTCCTGTCTTCCAGTACAGGATCCAGTATAAATGGTCATGGAAAGGAGGGACGAGAGAGGAGAAAAGGGAGAGAGAGAGGGATAGAGACTGTGATCTGAAAGAATAAAAGAGGTGGCAAATAATACCATATGACCTAGTTGCTCTCCTCCCTTAAATTTACTGTTAAGTAAAACGAGTAGAGGGGGAAAAAAAAAAGTACTAGGTAGCTTGGTATCTCTAGCAGTCATCTCTTGAGATTTCCACCTTCATCTTTTGAAAATCCTGATCATTACTGAAGGAAACTAAACTTACACTAGTCAACAATGTTTACCAGCCAGAAGCTGGCCAGGCTTGAGAGGATTCTAGAAGCAGCTGCTTCTTCCGTTCTGTTCTGCCTGTGCTGCTCACGCATCGCATTGTATTAGCTCCCCTAGCTAGCTAGTCCTTTTCAAGGGTCTGTCTTTACTGTTGACTCTTGCATTTTGGTGTAAGGTCTAAATGACAGTTACACACGAAAAGATCCTTCCTTATTAAATCGTGCATTTTCCTGAAGGGAATATTGAGGGTACATCCCACTTGTTTTTTCCTACCTAACCCAGAAAAACCGATGACTCCCAGTTCGCAGCTCTGAGGCTTTTTCCTCCAACTCCCTAGTCACTGCCTTTTGGGCTTCGCACCAGTTCCTCGCTTTTTTTTTTTTTTTTTTTCCTTAAAAAAAAAAAAAAAAAAAAAAATCTTTTTTAGGGTTAAATGCCAGGCACCGCCTACTGTTGTAAGTGGTCTGTCACTCTGTTCCGCTGTGCGATCGTGATTGGCTGACAAGGCAGGGGCGTCTGGCCCCGCCTCCACTTCCCTTTGCCGCGCTCGGTGGGGTTTTTCCCAAAGGTGGAGAACGAGATTCCGGAGGGCTGTGCTTGGAGCAGGTGGAGAAGCATCCTTGCTTTGGCAGTTGGTGCAGTTTTTCTTCTTATCGTGGGTCTGAGCCAAGAAAGGACGAGCATTCTCCCTTTGCTGATAGAGCTTCAGTGAACTATTGCTCAGAATCTAGGCACTTCGGACACTTCGTCTCACTCCTTTCTCTGGTTTCATTGTATAAATCACTTATACATTTGTAACCCTGTGACTCTACTTTCTGCTCATTGCTCAGAGGAAGAGGTCGAAAAGGAATTTCAAGTGTTTTGACGGGAGGGTCTGAGTACTGCGGGGAGCTGTCTAAGGTGCTGAAGCTTCCCAAGCATTTGTCTCCACCAGCACCACGCGGGTTTAGATTGCACGTTTTCCGTTCTCTTTCGGGTTCCCCATGCCTTGGATAAGTCCGTTATCAGGATCGTGAATACCTCTCCGTATCATGGCCCACGTGAGACACTTTCGGACATTAGTTTCTGGATTTTACTTCTGGGAAGCAGCATTATTACTCAGGTAAGTCCACTTGTATTTACAGTCGGAGAACTCATTAAGTCCGTGCATTACCTTGCAACCACTTGTTATTGATGAAGTTAAGAGATTTGCAATTCTATACTGACTTACTGAAATCATCCCTTAAATCGTACTTTTTCTATGTAAAACTGTCCAGTGGTCATCTATTGCGAACTCTGAAAACAGGTGATTTTCCTTATTTTCACTGCTCTGTGTATTTGTAAATAACACCTTATGTTATTTGCAGCAGAGATTACTTTAGAAAAACAATTTTTTTTTTTTATTTCCAAAGCCTAGATTTTCCTCCCCACAGATTGCTTTTATAGTTTCCTTTTTGAAGTGACTTATATACCGTGGGTGTTGTTTTTTTTTTTTTTTTTTTTTTTTTAAGTTATGAAACATCTGGTAATTAGAATGGGACATTACTAACTTTTTAAAGGCAGAAACACAGAACACAAGCATTTACTGATCAAAGAAACTCTGAACATTGCTGATCTACTCCAAGATTAAGTCAAATGAACAAAAAATAAGGGCCTTACAGGTACTATTTTCTAATGACCTAGTTCAGTTACTACATGAAGGCAAAATCATAAATAATTCATTAGATATGTTTGATGTCAAGAATTATCTTTTTGAAGAATAACCAAACTACTAAATTATAAAACTGCTCTATGACTTGTCATTTTTTATTATGTTCCAATCATATTAGATAGACTTTTTTAAAAATTAAAGAGGCTATCAGAGTACAGGCAAAAGTTCAGCTAATTTAATCCCTGTTCTTAATCAAGTAATACATAAAGGTAAGATACTGCTCATACAGATTTCTGAACCATCAATATGAATTTTATTTACCATTATTATATAATTATCATAGGATTTTCCTTTTTCTGGGTGGCAAGTTCTTCAAGAAGGTTGAATTTAAGTAAGTTATTTATGCATATAATGATTTCTATTTGAAGTATGGAAATATTCTTTTCTGTGTTAGTATGTCAATTTTTTTAACCTTTGGGCTGTCTTAAAAAATCAAAATGTATCTCATAAACTATGTTATAAAAATTCATATTATTTTGATATCTATAAAATAGGACCTGTTTGAAGTTATTATATTTAATTTATTGATCTTTTAACTATGGTTTTGAAGTCTTCTGAATTACTGTATTATCGTTAAAAATGTTTTAATATGATTTGCTAAATTCTGGTAACTTTACAATTGCCAGAAATTTTGTATGTATCAAATGAAACAAAATGTGTGGAGCTTTTAAATTTATGAAAATGTCATAGAAAAGAGTACAAAGTTCATGTTTTAAAGAAATTGTTCATTTTACTGTAATTTCTTTGTAATGTTTAATAATGTGCTTTTCCCCAAATAAATCAGATTATTTTAATTGATAGATACTTGACATCAGTAAGATGTTTTGATTAATGAGGTCAAATATGTACAGTAGCAATTCACCATGACATTTGTTATATTACATTGCTAGATGCATAATCCTCATCACTAGATCTGTTGATTCATTATTGGTTTAGTTGAAATTTACAAAAAAAATATATTTCAAATTGGTAATCATAATATTGAGTAATTTTAGTTAAAATGCTTTTTATGAATAATCAAAAAATTTAATCACTATGAAAAAAGATAATATGGAAGTTTATGCAGTAATTTTATTTTTCACCAATTTATTTTTTTCTCTAATAAGTCAAATAAGTATTTTCTGTACACTAGACTGTTCTTAGCTAAGAGTAACTCATAATTCTATGAAGAATAATCATGTGTGAAAATGAAATGTTTTCATTTTCATTGATGGTTCTTGAAAGAGGATTTCCTGTAGTAAAGAAAGGGAAGCTCCCTCTGCTGGAAATTGTTTGTAAATTAATGTCTTTATGGAAACTGGTCTTTGTTCATTAAATCTGTGATGTATTTAGCAAAAAGGAAATAAAGAAAGGGAAAATTAAGACAAAGAAGTACTTCACATTAAATACTCCTACTTATTGTTTTAATTTTTTTTAATTTTATTTAGTTCTTGGCACACAATAAGTTCTTATTTTTGGGGTACAGTGTGATGTTCAAGAAAATGTATACACTGTATAATGATCAAGTCATCATATTTAGCATAAGCATTACCTCAAACGTTTATCATTTCTTTGTGGTTGGAATATTTAGAATCCTGTCTTCAATTTATTTTGAAATATATGTTGTAATAGTGTTAACTGTGAGCACCCTACTGTGCTAAAGAACACTAGGACTTTTTCCTCCTAAGTATAATTTAAAAAATTGTCAAGTCAATATGGAGGCTTGAAAAACAATCCAAACCACCAACATTTATATTTAATTAATTTGCTGGTACAAACATTTTTTTCATAGGTTTTAAAGTTTTTAAATTTTAAGTGAGACAGACATATAAAAAGTACAAAAATAAAGTTTCCATCTAGATAAAGTTTCACAGAGGAAACATGCCAGATGAAGAGATCATGGATCAAAAAGTAGAAATATCATTATCACTCGACCCTTTCCCACCATCATATCCTTTACCAGTCATTACCTTGCCCAAAAGTAATCACTCTTTGGACATATACAATAAGCTTTTTCCCTTCTTTTCAACTTTATATAAAAAGTCATTTAAGTATGCTTTATTTTTATAAGCATTATGTTTATATAATGTATCCATATTGTCACATGCAGCAGGAACTTATTACTGAATGCTCTTCTATTACATGAATAAACCACAATTAATTTATCCATTACCCTGTTAATGAACACTTGGGTTTTTCAAGCTTTAGCTATTTTCTGATAATACATATATGCAATTTTTGGAAATATGTATGTTACATCCAAAACTTTCTCTAGGAGAGGAATTACTGGGTCATAGAATAGGAATGAATGTGTTTAGCTTTAGGATATACTACCAGTTTTTCAAAGTAGTTGCACCTATTTGCATTCTTATCAACAATTTTTGACAGTTCTTTTTGCTTAGTAGTATAAAACTTGATTAGTGCAATGTTATTATATAACTTTCTAGCATTTTCTTTGACTACTATAGAAAGCCCACAAATGATATTTTACCTCTCTTTACTGGTATATTGGCATAATTTCTCTTTTAGCAAATGAGTTTTATTAAGAAAATCAGCAGAGCAAAAATATTCATTATTATAATACAAATGGAAGCTTTCATTACCAGAATGTCAGTTATAGGACATTTTTATAAGAAAATTTCTAATAAAGATAATTTTTTAAATAAACAAAAAATGAGAAAGTTGCATGCACATAAAATACATGAATTTCCAAGTAGTAAAAATTTAAAGTGTTCACATTTTCTTCAGATATTTGTTTTATTAATCAGTCTTCTGTGGTTTTTGGTTTTAGTTCTCATATTAATAAAATAAGGAACAAAACATCAGTGTTCAGCTTTCTTTGAAATGTAGGTAACTGATGATTATGGAGAACTTGAGGAATAAATTATAAAAGCAGAAAAACTACCAGAAATATTTCATTTAAATTACCTTCATACTATACCATTTAATTTTTCATCTTTACAATTTGATATAAACATAGGCTTACTCTTTAAATAAATTGTGGCACATCATGTCAAAAAATGAATGTAAATTTCAGAAGTTATGATAACCAGAAATAAGAGACTTGGTTTACTTCAAAGTCTATGAAATATTTTCACATTGGATTTCTGGGTTTCACTTTTGTTAAATTTTGAAGGATAAGAGAAAAGTTTTAAAAATGTTTATTGGTTCTATTTTCTTATGTAACATGTTGAAGAAAAATGCATTTCAAGAATTAAACTTTTACTACTATGAAGGTTTATTCATGCAGGAATAGAAGCAAGAATCTATACAGTTTTTTTTTTAAATATGCTACAAATAGCATGATTCTGCCCTTTTTGTCTGAAAAATATCATAAATTGTCCCTTGTATAGAAGAATCATAACCCAGCTCCTTACTCAATGCCTCAGGCAGTTTACCCTGAAGATTCAGAAAATAACTGATAAAATATCTTCTGTTATATAATGTTCCCCTTAACCACAGAACTCTGTATGAAGGTAAGTCAATCAACAATTATGTGTTTCATGTACAATGTTAAGCAATTCAAGAAGATTCACTAACCAGATTCTGGTGCACAAATCTTTGTGCTAAGCACAGTTAGTATGGATGATTGAGAAACTGCCACATTTTGCCATCACAGAAATTAAGTCTAGAAGAAAAAAAAAGTGTCAACAGTCAAGAAAAACACTAATGACAATGTTTTAAGGAATGTGAAGTAGGGAAGCTATCAAGACAGCTTGGTACTTGTGCTAGGTCTTATAAAATACTTGTTCAATTATCAGAAATGAGATATAAAACTATTCTATGCAAAATAAATCACACAGTTATAAAGTATATGCATGGAAAGTGGTGATGGCCTAAGTCAGTTAAAGAAAGTTTTTGATTTAAAACTATATACTAATAACAGTAGTATGAGGAGTTGCGACATCTTTTCACCTTGGAGTAAGGATAACATTTAAAAGCAAATAATTTAAAACTCATTGCCTTTATTACAGGAATAGTCTTTAACTTGTCTCAAATTATCTCTATAAATCCCTCTCCTTCAGAGATCATTTACCTCAAATTAGAGTTAATAGACTAGTGGTGTGTACCTATAGTCCCAGCTACTCAAGAGGCTGAGGCAAGAGAATTGCTTGAACCCAGGAGTTCAAGGCCAGACTAGGCAACATACTAAGACCCCCTATCTTAAAAGAATACAAGTAAGAATGATAATAGTAATTAGTAACAGTAAGAACTATATTGACAAGCAATGACAAAATTACTAGGAGAAACAATCTGCTTTTTTTTTTTTTTTTTTTTTTTTTTTTTTTTTTTTTTTTTTTACTTTGGAGCCTGTTTGGCATTTTCTTCAAAAGCAGTCTCTTAAAAGAAATACTGGATACAAACAGAGAAACAAGATGTATCCCATTTGTTTACAATACAAATAAATTAAAAAACAAAAAAACCAATAATCAATAAACATAAAAAAGAAATACTGGAATCAAATCCAGATTCCAATTGGATTGTTAAAAGAAAAAAGGACTTTGAACTTAGTGTGTTTTGAGTTTGAGATGCTAGTTCTGTATTCTGTCATCAGTTAGAAATGTAGAGATATACATAGATTTAATTTTAAGAACTATAGATTTAACAAAGAGTTATAAGAAGAGAATACAAAGAAAAAAGAATGGAAAATACATTTACATGCAATAAGATTAGAATACTTAAAGCAGGGCACAGAGAAGAAATAGTTCTTAGCTAAGGGTGGAGGTAAAACTGGTCAGGTTATGAAAAAGTGACAAAGTAACAGATTTATCAGATTTTATCTATCCATCCAAAGGACCTTATTAAGAAACATATCTTTCCATCAATTTTCTATAGTGTTTTTCATTACATTAATTTTAACTAAAGTAATAAACTAGTCTACAATGAGAGCAGATACATTTTACTCAACTTTTCTCAGGAAATCTTTAGGGAATTATTTTGGTGAAGGTAGATCTTTTACTTTCATCTATGTACATCATAAAATATATAGTGGATCATTCTTGATTCTCTCACCAAACCTGTCTCCTATCCTTTTCCATATGATTATCTTATACTTAGATTAGCTGTACTTATTGAAAATAAATTCATATATAGTCATGTGTCTATGTGGAAATGTTGTGTTTATTTTCTTATGTTTTGTTTTTTGTTTTTGTTTGTATTTGTTGTTTCTTCTCATTAGGACAACAGTGTAGCTTTTAGTTTTGTCTTGCTTGGGGTAGTAGGCAGGAAAAGAGAAATGTGAATCACCTCTAAATAACTGATTCTGGAGTGAAGGCAGGAATTCTAAGACAGACCAACTGTTCAGCAACAAATGGAAAGTATCTGAATAAAAAGTGAACTGTTCAGTCACAAAATGAATCTATTCTACAACTGCATGGCAGCAATATACATTTTTAGAAAACAGAGTTTTAAGTCCCCAGATGTTGTCAGAAGGAAAAACAGTGGTAAAAAGATGTATCTTCATGACAGTGCATGTCTGAAATTGTTTTAGAATCTCTGTATTAGAGATTTTTCTAGGAGAAACTATTTCCAGTACCTCACAGGCAATGCACAGAAGCAGTAACTTTAGTGGTACAATTAGGAATGGCAAAAAATCCACAAGTCATTAACACTCTGGAAATAGTTTAGGGGATGGAAGATTCAAATGGAAGTGAGGAATTTTCTATGAGAGGATGCAAACATTTGGATAAACCCTGAGATACTTCCCATACTATTATAAATCCTTTACAAAACTGATTGCCCATAAATTGGAATTAACTGGTCCATCCAAGATCCTACCCAAATTTGAGAATCTTTGGAAAACATCTCCAACAGGTGGTTCATTTAAACTTTAGAATTCCCAACAATAGGACTTCTTTAATCAGAAAGAAAATATTTATCAAATAATTTTAATAATATAAACTAAAATATCATTCTATTTTCTCCTAGCCAAAATGAAATTATTTTTCTTATACATGCCCCTGTAAGTATATGTCTCTATTTTGTTTGTTTGTTGGATTTACTCTTTTGTTTTTGTTTCCTCCACTTAAGATAACCTTCCTGCTCATGGAAACTCTGCCTATATTTGAGGCATGGTTTGAATTAGTAACATTTTCCATGCATGAAACTTGGATGTTCCAGTTTCCTACCTGAACTTCCCTACAATTTCTATAAAAAAATGTTTAGAGCAAGGGCTACATTTCATGAACTATGTAAAGTACTAGGGAAACAAAACCCTCTCTTTTAATAATATATCACCATAGAAGGGAGAATGCATAACTTCACTTTCAAAATTGTGTTTTAGATTTTCATTCATGTTTTCTCTCTCCTTCAAATGATAAGTCCCATGGAGATGATAGCATTTCTGATTTTTTTGTTTTACCTGAACAGTGCTTAATTCACTATCATGACAGAGCAGACACTCAACAATGAATAAACCTGAATGTCATGTACCTATCTCACATATATATGACTTTAAGTTTGAATTCTATTTAAATCTATGTTATCACCTGGAGTAAAAAGGGAGATTTATATTCAAAATCTCATAAAAGATATAGGATCAAACAAATCTTCTGAGGAGATATTGCCTACTCTCAGAAAAGTCTGTAAAATAGAAATGAAAACATCTAGTGGAATAGTGCAAGATTTGCTTCTCCTTTGCCCCATAATTAAGTGAAAATTGTGTTGTGTAATGCAATATAAATTATTATGCAATTATATAATAATTATGCAATTATTTCTCAACTTTTTTCATTATTGAGTCTTAAGGAACATTTTAGACATTTTTTTCTAACTGCCCTCCATGAAATTAAAATACCACAGATACACTCTATATTTCTTATGTATTCTATATATTATCTGTGCTTTATACAAAGAATAATATTTTCCATTCCTGACCCCAAGAAAACATTAGGCTCAGCCCCTGTGGTGTAATAATACCCCAAGGTTTAATAGTTGCTACTCTATCATGATGCTTGTTGGACTTAAAATGTATAGTTTTTGCCATTTGGGATAAAATAAAGCAGTAAAGCAAGTATTTATTTTGTATTTTACTAGGACTTTGCAGCTTTGGAAAATAAATAGTCGTCATTATTAACCTATTGATGCTCTTTAACATGTTAGTCCTGAAAGCCTTAGACAATGTTACAATATCTTTTTTTTTTTATAATGCATATGGTTCCAGAAGCTACTAGCTTTGTAATAATATATTTCAAGCCACTACTATCACACCAATGTCATTGCTGAATGACTTTCATAAATGAAGCACCTATCTTTACACAGAATCTTAGAGATATTACCATTTATAGCAATTTTTCTATGATTTAAATTCTGTTGACTTTTGTTTTTGATGTTAGACAAATGTAAAAGCTTATATTTCTTTTGAAAGTTAAATTCATCATTGTTATAGAGCAGCATCTCAAAAATTGATGAGGATGATAGCTTTGGATATTCTTCAATTCAGGAATTGAAATATGTGTAAAAAGCTGAGAGGTAGTGTTACTACAAAAAGAAAAAAAAAAAAAACACAACCTATTGGCAGAAAATTGTACCAACAATTAAAATGCTACCAATAGAAAAGTAGGAGTAATGATTAATGATCAGCAAGGGCATAATGTTTGCCTTGTTGTTGTTCGTGTTGGCCACACAACACTTTAAATGGGAACATGGGAGAAGAGAAATGATTTGAACCTCAGTGAAATGACCACTTGCATGTCTTCCATCAAACGACTGGGAAGAAAAATGTAAATTCCATTTCTTTGCCTGACTAATTCCTACTCAAGTCATTTCATCTTCTCTAAGAAAACTTCTCTGATTTCCCTGACAAGTCTAGGTAAGGATGCCTCTTCTGTGTGCCAGTGCCACATAGCACAAGGGTGTGGTAATTGAATGCTCCATCTAGTTCAAATTGTGAAGTCCTTGAAACAGGGAAAATAACATATTTCCAGTTCTATCTTCAGTGTTTAACAGAATATCTTGAGCACTAATAATTCTGGAATGAAGCAACATTTTTTTCTTCAAAAGAAAATTTATTTCAAATAAATAATTCTCTTCAGGTATAACCACAATCACTTTTACCTTTCTCTGCTTCTTCCATTCAGGAGAAAAATTGCTTGAGAAATCTGGTGCGGATTTTTTAAAAATTATTTTATTTATCCCTAATTTTATTTGCTTGTGGTAATATTCTTATCACTTGCATCTTATCTCTCTTTTCTAAGATTTTCTAGGAAAAAGTGCTCTGATTTGTCCACTTGCTCACTATCCACCTATACCACACTTGGACTTCATCCCCACCTCTAATATATGAAGTAGAACTATAATATTGTGATGGTATCTTTTAAATACTGGCAAAACACGAATAACATTTCATATGAAAATGGTAGTAGTGACTGTTTCATATTTAAAATATTTCCATAAAAAAAATGTATTTTTAAATCATCAATGATTTGTGTGTGTGTGGTGCTGGGGACTGAACCCAGAGCCTTTTGCATGGAAAGCAAGCACTCTACCAATTAAGCTATATCCCCAGCCCAATCAAATGATTTTTATTATTTACTTTTATAAGACATCTATACTGGAAAGAGAAAGCATAACTAAATGATCATCCTAAATATTGATCAAATAAATATGAACAAAATATTAATGTGCATTCTCAAGGTAGAATATTTAAATTTCTATTAGTACACCCATCATATTTCTGAGATTAGAATCACTGACAAGTTTCCAATTCCCTAGATTAGTTGAGAACTACTGATGTTGCAGAATATTTGTGTCTTTCTCAATCTATTTCTGTGCATTTAATGATTTAGTTCCAAGAGACTCTTGCTGACAACTACTGAAAATATACTCATTAATAAAAATCAAACAAAGTAATAATTATAAATATTGAGAAAAAATCCCTTTTGGAATGGGAAGGAACATAAATTCCTTATAATGAAGAAGACAATTTAAATAAAATTTGAGTGGATAGAAAAGACAGAAGAGTATTTCAGGCAGAAAAAGCATTGTTAGCAACGTAGGCAACAGTCTCCATGTGAAATGGAGGATGTAGCTTACTTCACAGTGACATTGCTACCATGGGGGCCTCAAATTTTCCTTTCAAGTAAATCCATACCTTGTGTTATTTTAGAATTAGCTTTCTAGGGAAAATTTGTAGGATTATTCTAGGGTGTTAGAAAGTATCAGCAAATGTTCAGTCAAACAATACTTTTCTTTATTATAAAAGATTTCATTGTCATCATTTGATTATAGTAGAAGAATATATTCTGGTAAGCTGATTTTATATTTATATTTTTGTTAATGTCCACCCCTTAAAGTCTCTTCATTCTATGTATTAGGAGTCTAAGGACAAAAATTTAATTATTGGTAGATTAAACAAACAAAAAAATCCAAGGAAAGATGTATGACTTTTCATGATTCTATTTAAAAAATTATTATTCCTGACAAGAGATAATAAAGGAATATGCAATGAAATTCTTGCCCCACTAATATAAAAACAATCTATCTCTATAAAATGCTTCCTTATAAATAGTAAAGCACTCTAATATGCATTAAATGATATTTCTACTCATTATTAAATCATTCCCTTTTTAGAAGAGCCTTATCTTTAGTTTAATAAAATGCTGAGGAACCTATCTTTGTGTAATATAGTCCACTGTCTAGTACAAATAAATGAATGTCCTTGTGTCCTTAATTTGCCTTCTATTTTATTTATTGGGAAAAATAGAAGCAGCAGAGGATTAAATAGAATGCACTATTAGAAATCTTCCTTCTGCTTCATGTTGTTTCTTTGTAAAATCCTAAAATACTTGAAAAGATAAGGAATTATTTTCTCCCCATGAATCTCTGGAATTTAGGATATCTCTTTCTTCTGCAAATCTTAAATAGAGTGAGAATCATCAAAGACATTGACTGCTGCAGATTTTGCTGGTGTTTCTGAAATGATAGTAAGAGAATTATGTCTTATGTGTAGCTTAAATATTTTCCCTAAATAACAATATGTGATCTTAAAATTTTTGCTTCTACTTGAAAAGGCCAAAGTATATATCATTCTCTGTATATTTGCAGTTATTATATATGTCAACTTAGAGCAAAGACTACACTGAAGGAGTCTAATATAAAAAATTTCAAATTTCTGGAACAAACTAAAATTCATGCTCATACATATAGTAAAAAGATGAAATAAATGTCTTTAAAAGATATAGCTAGTTTATTTTGGATATTTTCTAAATTAACCAGTCTTGCATCCTGTTTTTTCTCCACTTGCATTTGTATACATATTTGAATACAAAATTTGGAGACAAGAATCAAGGTCAACTCTTAGTTCTTGCGTTGGAGAACTGAGTGACCTTTCTACAGACCCAGTGATTGTACTGGATATGCTATTTTAAATTATAATATGTAGAGCTGTATGTACCTAGAGAGTACAATTTTTAAAAAATAACATGGTCAAAATGTGATCATCTCTCTTTGGTAGAAAATATATCCTTAACATTACAGTTATAATTTCTTACTTCATTTAGTGTCAGTGGCCTTTATTCCAAAAATCTATTTTATTTCTAAAATTTATTATTGTGATAGACATGACAAGTATCGAATTGCAGGAAAATACATAAGGGGAATGACACACCAGGATTTTGTTGTGTTAGTTTAGATTAGGTTCCCGTATAACAGGAAGTGCACAATAACACAGGTTTTAGAAAGATTATTTTCCTTCTCAAAGGAAAAAATAACTATGGAAAGAAGAAGACTAAGAGTAAAATGGGAGTTACCAATTCTTCCAACTTCTTGTTTTGCCATCCTTGGGATTTCTTCTTTTAGGATCCAAGATAGATGTTCTGTTTCCAGTCATCATAGCTGCTTTCTAGTCATCAGAAATAAGGAAGAGGTTTCTCTTTATAGGTGCTTTCAAGATATTAAAGATTTCCCAGTTTCCTTTTTGTGTGTCCATGGGGCCAAGTTTTGGTCTTGCAAATAGAAATGGCAAGTTTGAATTTTTGGAATGCCTTTAGAGGGAGGGCCAAAGGCTCTAAATCATATTTAGCAATCTGCCCTGTAGAAATCAGTCTTTAATAAAGGAAAAGGGACTTTTTTTTTTAATGAAGAAAAGGTAAACAGAAAAGTAGCAAATCAGATATTGTTTCAGATATACAATTCAAAAAGTAATTTGAGGAGAAATATGTTGATCATATGTTGATCATATGTTGATGCCAGAGAACTTAATACAGAGTCAATGGCAATAGGACATTCCAAAAGTTAAAAGAAGGGGCAGATATGAGAAATGACAAGGAAAAAAACAAACAAACAAAAACAAATCCACTAATTGGATGTAAGGAGAAAGGGTAGAATTTTTATCATATTTACACTGTTAGTAACTGGTTATATGATGGAAACATACATACCTGCATATACATATGCATGTAAGCATATGCATGTAGAACAATATCTGTAGATATGTACATGTATTTATATGTATATATATATATGTCTATATATCACACATATATATACACACATGTATATAGGTGGGACCACATATATGTATGTTCATATGTATATATATGTACTGTGCATGTATCATATATATAGTTTTACATATACATGTGTATGTGTGTATATATATGGTTTTATACATATATGTGATTGTGTGTGTATGTGCTTATATGGGTATATATAAAATATATGTATATATGTGATATATGTACATATGATATACATGTACATGTATGCGTACATATGTATATGTATGTAAATGTCATATAAGTATATACAATACTTATATACCTATATGTAGGTGTGTGCATTTATATAAAAATATATATATATGTATGTAAAACGTGATGCCTAAGAGATATCCATTTAATGTTAAACCTCAAAGATAAGAGTACAGACCTGGAAAGATCAGATGTCTTAGAATTCTGGGGCAGAGCTTTCCAACATTTTTCATACTTGAGCATCATACATAGATGTTTCACTCAATTGCAATAAACAAACAAATGCAATAACTCACAGAGATTCCTGACCTGTGGGCTCTAGCTACCTCAAGAACCCCATACCACATACTAGAAGTTGAGCTATGAATTACATAGAACACCTGTAAATTCACTGGGGAATGCATATGAGGAAAAATTCTTTCCTGCCTAGAATGCTGCCATTCAAGTATAGCCCTTCAACCAGCAGAAAAATCAATAATCTGCACTTCTTATAACTACAAACCATGAATTCCATGATAGTTTCCTGAATCAGAATTTACATTTTATCAAGTTCTTCAAGTGACTCATGATAAGGACTTTCAGGTTTTAAAAATCCTCTTATAAGAACATCAACTTCTAAGGCATGGGAAGAAGAGAAAATATTGGGAAAAAAATGAAAGCAAATAGAGTTGTTAAGAGAAAAAGGTGAACTACAAGAGTATATCACAAAAACTAACTGGAATATTTTAGAAATTAAAAAGTGATCAATATAATATCAAGTAGTATAAAAATGAAAAGAAAACATGGAGGCAGGATACATGTGGGAAATGTCTATTCTTCTATAAACCTAAAACTGTTCTAAAAAATGAGGTCTATGACAATTCAAAAATTTGGAGAAAAGAAGTCAATGGATTAGGAAACAGGAAGAGATGGTACAGAAGAGATGGAGTGAAATAGCTGATAAAAGATGAAAAAGAAGAATTGAAAGAGTAATATTGAAAGGGCAGATTTTGGAGTAGATGAGAGGTTAAGCCTTTGGAACTAAATGGAAGGAGGTTAGGATAGATACAGAACATATGGAGCTGTATATTTTGGTGTTCTGATTTCATAATTCAGTAGCTTACACTTGGTTTTCTCTATGAAGTAGAAGGAAAGGTCATCACCTGAGATGAAAATGAACAATGAAGCATACTAGTGAAGGCAACTCGTTACAAAGCATGGCTATACAGTAGCTCTCTAAGAGAATTCAAATCAGCCTCATTGCAACAGATGCACCTATCACTCTGAAGGAGATGAAGCACTCAAGCGTAATCTTTATGAACCCTTATGAAGGTTGCACTAATTCTGGTGGCAAAGGAATAAGTAGGACACATATCACCTAATTCAAATCAAGTACTTCTTTTTCCTAATGAGCACTGTATATATCTATTCTAAAAAATAAAGAAAAGAAAAACTCTCATTATTCTTCAAAAGGCAAAATGTGACTCATTCAATTAGAATCATAGTTGATTAAATCTTTTCACTGAAAAATAGAAGACTCAATTTCAAACTTTTTACTCTGTTTTTATTATTCTATATTTAGGCACCATGGTTGGCAGTGTTGGCATACATTTTTCACTCATGTTTCTGAAGTACTTCCTTTTTCATCTTGAAGTAGTTGGTCTTTTCTACAAAGCATGGTCTCTAGGGATTCTATTATATTTTATGAAAGGAAAACAGAGTTTCTTGTGGTCACAGGAAATAACTTCTATAATATAGAGATTGTCTAACTCCTTTTCCTTCACTGGTAATTAAATCGTTGCCTGAAATATTTCAGGTCTATAGGTGGAAAGAAAAAAAGATAGGGGGTGTGTAATGGGGGAGGGGAGGAACCAGGAATAAGAGGGAAGAAGGATGAACAAGTGACTAAGTTGGAGCATTAGTGTTAAGGGTAAGCTGAATATTAGCTTTAAGAATGATGTGACAGGTAGTAGTGGGAGAAAGGGTGGAGGGATGAGAATGAGAAAGATAGTAGAATGAATCAGACATAACTTTCCTATGTTCATATATGAATAAACGACCAGTGTAACTCCACATCATGTATAGCCACAAGAACGGGAAGTTATACTCCATGTATATGTGATGTCAAAATACATTCTACTATCATGTACAACTAGAAAGAACAATTTTTTTTAAAAAAGAATCACGTGAACAGCAGTGATTGTATCTTTCTGATCTCTTTTTTTACTTTTTTAAAAAAAGATGGTCCAATATCTGATAAAAACCTTGAGGTATAGTATAATTTTCACTGGACAAGAACTGAATGACATCATACCTATTGTTATACTCACCTTTCTTTACCACTTTCAATTATAAAGTCTATTTTTTTCTTTTTGTTTGATTCTCTTTTCTATCAGTGTCATCTCTTTTTCTTTAAATGTTTATAATGGACAGTCAGAAATAGAGTTTCCTGAACCATAGGGAGATAAAAGTCCAGTCTGTTTTACATACAATGAGCCACCTTCCATTGAAAGTTGACATTAACATAAGCATTTGTAGTCACACAAACTTGGATAATACCATAATCTGAATGTCAGTGCTTTGCTGATGCAACACTTTTTATGAAGAAGAAAAAAACACATAGTGTGACTCTACTTTTTAGTCTATCTATATCACTTTTCAGGTCCAGAGACTCTCAAGATTGCTGCTGTAAAATATCATGTTTTTATGTCCTGAATCTTATTGATTTGGGAATTTATTAAAATGCACTTTATTAATAAGCATTGGTATAAGCAAAATTAGTTGAAAATAGAGAGTTCAAGATAAAGTGTACTACTTCTGCTGTATTGTTTCCTTTGTAGATAATCTGTAATAATTAAAACCTAAAGTAAAAATATATTTTCACAGCTGGTATTCCTCACCTCTAGCTGGTAAGATTAAAGTGTTTTTTCTCCCTTATTTTTACTGTATTTTTCTGAAGTTTTTTTTTTTTTTTTATACAATGCATATACAACAGCAGACTAAAATGAAATTTACAGTATTTTTTAAACAAGCTTTATGAGAATTTCAAAAGTCTAGGGAGATATTTTGCCAAATAAGATTTAGAAGATAAACGCAATTCATCATCAACTTTTCCTCCCTTGATTCTATATAATTATTTTGAAATTATTACTAAAAATCAGTTTCTGAAACTATATTCAATGACTTTTGATAAGTTAAACTAGTTGGTGTGTTTACAATATAAAGAACAAAAAGCTCTTGAGTAGAACTTCAAATGATCATCCTTTATCAAATTGGACTATAGAAGGGCTCTAGAACTATAGCAAAGTAGTATGTTAGTGTTATTTGCTTTTCTAATTCCCATAAACTAAGTTTTTTCACATAGTTTTTGCCCTCAATCCCAACATTCTTGGTCTAGTAGAAGAAATTATGGTTTGGAAGTATCATATATCAACAGTAAAATCCAGTTACTGATAGAACTTTATACTTGATATACTGTGGCCTACAAGAATTCAGTGTAGGAGGGATCATTTCAGACTCAGTTAAGCACAGAAAAGCAATGTGGAGGGTATGTGGCATTTGAGCAGAAGAATAAAATTCATTAAGAAAAACATGTACAAATTCAGTGATCAGGCCCTACTCCGGATTCTGAATAATTGCTATTTCAACTCCAATAGTGTTGTGCCCCTTTTTTTGACCAAAGGAAAAGTAACATAATCTACTCCAAAAACATTTTATCTTCCAAATTTTGTTTTTCAGATATTTGTTTTCAAATATCTTCCAAACTGTTGTTTTTATTAAGTTTATCATCCAAGAGCATATCACATTGCAGGCAGAGAATACTTCAATTGAAGAAAAATAGAAGTGATGAAGGACTTTGTCGGGGGATGTGCACATGCACATGTGCTGTACAACCAATGAACATAAGTAGAATCAAATAGCAACCTATAGAGATGAATGGTCTAGAGTCAGGTTAAGGGAAGAAGTCTTTTTATACCTGTCAGAAATAAAAAGAAAAATATACCTTTCCAAAAGGAAAAAAGGGCAACAATATTTAAGATGAATTCACATGCTATAAAATATTTCTCATAAGAAATCAACTGCTTTTTCACTGATCTGAGAAATAAAAGGTAATATGACCACATATTTCCCTGAAATGCTGCTGTGTGGGTTCAGAATGTAACTGGTTCTTTTTTAAAGATATATGTGCAGCTGTTACTGTAATAATTGAAGTATAACAACCACAAATCTGCCTTTATAACTTTTAATGTAATTATTATAGGCCTTTAATTAAAATCTATTTTAAAGTATTTATTAAATTTAATTTTATAAATAATTATTTAGGTAATGCATGATTAGTTTTTGAGTACAGAAATCCAAATGCTTCTGGTATATCAAAACTTATTCAGTTACTAATACAGTTTTAGTTTTCTCCCTGCATTTTTTTCCATATCATATCACATATATTTATATAAGTACATGCCTCCATGAAGAAATAAGAGTTTTGTATATTTGAAAGAAAAATGATTTAATTACCCATTCTGTAGGCTTGCTTTTAAGGGATAAAAGTTCCAGTGAGAATTTGTTCTGGCATCTCTCCATCTCCTAATCTTTTCTACCAGAGAAGAGAGAAGTGGGGAATCTGGACAGGCAGGCATAGCCCAGACTTTCTTTTACCTTTCACTTTAGCCTTTGAGTAAAATTGGGTACGTGTGCATCATTATCAGTGTAGAATTATGAAGTCAATGTACTCGCAGATGTGAGCTTTATCAGTTAAAAGGTCATCTTAAACCAAATCAGGTCATTTATGATCTCAAATTCTTTTAGTTTTTTTCTTTTCATTTTTTTTTTTTCTTTTTGGTACCAGGGATTGAACTCAGGGGCACTCAACCAGTGAGCCACATCCCCAGCCCTATTTTGTAGTTTATTTAGAGACAGGTGCTTAGCACCTCTCTGTTGCAGAGGCTGGCTTTGAACTCGATATCCTCCTGCCTCAGCCTTCCCAGCCACTGGGATTATAGGCATGCACCACCGTGCCTGGCTATTCTTTTACCTTTTGAAAAAAAAACTTCTCCAGTTGTTCCAGATTTTGTGAGTGAGTGGGAGAAGATGCTAATTTGGAATCCCTTGAATCCTAAGAGTACACTAAAAATGCTGTTTTGTTCTTTTTACTTTCAGTGATATGACTTTAAGTGCTTCCTATTTCAGAAAACATGAAATAATGTTATTTTGTTTACTGTTGCTTAAATCCAAAGTAAGAGTATAATATAGGTTTTTAAAAACATATTAATAATTATTTAGGTCATTTTTAATTTTTATCAATACAGCCAGTGTCACATTAAACAATGCTGGGTCATAAGGAAGATATCCTAATAATTTAAATATCAATCATGAAATTCCCCCTTAAAATAGCTATATTAATTTATATTATATTACATTATATTATAGTCACTCTGCATTTCAGTATATAAATTTCAGATAAAGGTAACTTTTACTCACATATTCATTGATAAGTGGTATTACTAAACTTTTAAAAATTTTACTAATTATAGTGGTAGCTACTCTCAATTCAAATGGGCATTAATTAGTGCTGAGTGTGGGCACACTATTTTATACTAAATGTGTATTTTTATTTCTTTTTCTGTAAATTACTTATTCATATATTTTTCTCATTTTTCTCCTGGATTATCTTTTACTAAATGATTTTTAAGTTCTTTTTATAATTCATATATTGGTGCTTTGTTACAAATCTACTATATAATTGTTTATAGTGTACTTTTTCATAAAAAAAATTTTATTGGTTCTTTTTAGTTAAACATGACAGTAAAATCCATTTTTATGTAATTATACAAGCAGGAAATATATCCTATTCTAATTAGGACTCCATTCTTGTGAATGTACAAGATGGTGAGATTCACTGTGGTGTATTCATATATGTACACAGGGAAATTATGTCAGATTCATTCTTCTGTATTTCCTTTTCCTATCCTCCACCCCTCCCTTTATTCCCTTTTATGTAATCTATTATTCTATTCTTCCCCCCTACTCCACCTTATTGTGGGTTAGCTTCCACATATCATAGTAAACATTTGACCTTTGTTTTTGGGGGGATTGGTTTATTTCACTTAACATGATAGTCTCCAGAGCTATTCATTATCTGGCAAATATCATAAATTCATTCTTCTTAATGGTTGAGTAATACTCCACTGTGTGTTGAAGGGCACCTAGTTTGTCTCCATAGCTTAGCTATTGTGAATTTTGCTTCTATAAACACTGTTGTGGCTGTATCACTGTAGTACGCTGATTTAACATCTTTTGGATATATAGTGAGAAGTGGGATAGCTGGGTCAACATTCCTAGTTTTCTGAGGAATCTCCACACTGCATTCCAGAGTAGTGCCAATTTGCAGTTCAACCCACAGTGTATGATGAACACAGTTTTAATATTGATGAAATTACATGGTGATCTTCACATCTGAGCCATACTTACTGGCACATTTTCTAATTTTCTCTTGATACCGTTCCAATTTGGCTTTTGCTGTTACCAATTTTCTAACACTGTATTTGACAAGTCACTATTGCAATCTACATTGCAAAATAAAATGGTTAATTTTCAGTTCTCATTCTCAGTTTTAATGACAGATAACTCTCTCTTCTTTAATATATTTATTCTAACTGCCTTCTTGGACACAATACTCTACTGGTTTTCTTCCTATGTTACTTTTGTCTATTTTCTCCTGTTCCTCCATCTGTTCTATTTTCTACTGTGCTTAATCTTCTTGTGAACTGATCTCATCTCAAGCCTTCCAAATTTGTGCCTTAATACTAAAATGATGCCCTTCCTCAGACTCCAGACCTATATAAGTAACTGCATGTTCACCTCACTATCAGGGAGATAGCTTAACTCACACATGCTAAAAACTGAACTTTAGATTCTTGTCCCAAACCTACTCCATTGGCAGTTTTCTGTATTTCAATGATAATAAAATCTGTCCTTACAGTTACATAGACTAATAAACATGGACTCATCCTTGACCATGACCTGTTTTATTCTACTCTGTCAGAAAGATAATCTTGTCACTGACTTCAAAATACATCTAAAATCTGCTTCCTTCTCATTACCTGAAGTGCAATAGCCTGGACTGGCCACCATCATCTGGACTATTACAATAATCTCCTAACTGGTCTCTGCTAATCTTCCTAGTGGAGCCATATGCTACATGATTATGTTTTGGTCAATGCCAGACTGCATATGATGGTGGTCACATAATATTATAATGGAGCTAAAAAATTTCTATTGTCTGGCAATATCATTGTAATGTCTTAATGCAATGCACATTACTCACTTGTTTTTGGTTAGTCTGGTGTAAACAAACCTTTCACATTGCCAGTTACATAAAAGTAAAGCAAATACATTTGTTTGATACATAGTATTTAATTGTGGCAATAAATTAGTTACTAGTTTATGTATTTACTATATTTTATCATTATTTTAGAGTGTACTCCTACTTATTAAAACTAAAAAGCTTCTTCTCAGCAAAGGAAACATTCAGTAACATGTAAAGAGGGTCTACAAAATGGGAGAAAATCTTTACCACACATACCTCAGATAGAGCACTAATCTCCAGGATGTATAAAGAACTCACACTAAACATAAAAAAAAAAAAAAAAACCCAATCAATACATGGGCTAAGGAAATGAACAGACACCTCACAGAAGAAGAAATATCATCAATCAACAAATATATGAAAAATGTTCAACATCATTAGAAATTAGGAAAATACAAATCAAAACTACATTGAGATTTCATCTCACTCCAGTCAGAAAGGCAATTATCAAGAATACAAGCAACAATAAATGTTGGTGAGGATGTGAGGAAAAAGGTACACTCACATTGCTGGTGGGACTGCAAATTGGTGCAACCATTATGGAAAGCGGTATGGAGATTCCTCAGAAAACTTGGAATGGAACCAGCTATCCCACCCTTCAGTTTATACCAAAAGACTTAAAATCAGCATACTACAGTGACACAGCCACATCAATGTTTATAGCAGGCCAATTCACAATAACTAAACTATGGAACCAACCTAAATGCCCTTCAACCGATGAATGGATTAAAAAAATGTGGCACATATACATAATGGAATATTACTTAGCCTTAAAGAATGAAATTAAGGCATTTGCAGATAAATGGATGGAGTTGGAGAATACCATGCTAAGCAAAATAAGCCAGACCTCATGACAGGGATGGGGGGCGGAGGTTGGGAAGAATGGAGGAACTTTGTTTTGGGCAGACGGGAAAGAAGGGAGGGAAGGGGCTCCGAGGGTGGGAATGATGGTGGAATGAGATGAACATTATTACCCTATATACCTGTGACCAGCACCATGTACAGCCAGAGGAATGAGAATTTGTGCTCCATTTGTGTTCAATGTGTCAAAATGCATTCTACTGTCATGTATAACTAATTAGAACAATTTTTTTAAATTAAAAAAATATTTAAAATAGAGAAAAGAGCCAAAAAGCAAAACAAAAAATCCCAACTACGTAGCCTCAGGCAGGTCCTTCAGGAGGTGTTCCAGAAGAAGGCATTGTTATCATAGTAAATGACAGCTTCATGTATGTTATTGCACTTGAAGCCCTACCAGTGGGACAAGATGAAGAGGGAGAAGATAGTGAAATTGGTGATCCTGATCATGTGAATGTCTGGACTAACATGTGTGTGTGTGTGTGTGTGTGTCTCTGTGTGTGTGTGTTTTAAATAAAAAGTTTAAAAATTAAGACCAAAGAAATTCTTTCAGAAAGAAAATATTTTATATTGCCTTAGAATGTGTGTTTTAAGCTAAGCATTACCACAAAAGTCAAAAAATTATAAAACTTATAAAATTAAAAATTTCCAATAAGCTAAATGAAATTAATTATTGAAGAAAATTTTTAAATAAATTTAGTGTAGCCTAAACAAATAGTGTTTATAATGTTGACTGTAGTGTATGGGATGTCCTAGGCTTTCACACTCATTCACCACTCACTCACTGACTCACCCAGAGAAACTTCTTGTCCGGTAAACTCCATTCATGGTCAGTGCACACTATGGTATACTAATTTTTATCTTTTATTCCATATTTTAAGTACCTTTTCTATTGACTACATATGTTTAGATATACCAACACTTACCAGCGCATTATAATTGCCCACAATATTCAGTACAGTAACTGCAGTACAGGTTTGTAGCCTAAGAGCAATAGGCTATATTATATAGCCCAGATGTGTAGTTGGCTGTATCATTTAGGTTTGTGTAAGTAGAACACGCTGATATTCACACAATGATGAAACTACCTAATGACTTATTTTCAGACTATCTCCCCGTTGTTAAACAACACATGACTATACATATTTAATAAAGCAGCCAAGGTGATCCTTTTTAAATAAAAGGTAAACCATGCCATTTGTCTTCTCAAAGCCTTAAAATCTTCCATTTCACTCAGAGTAAAATAACAATTTGTTATGAAGTCTCTTATGCTGCTACATTATTAGGCACTGCATCTAATCCTTTGATCTACTTTCCTACTTCCTTCTTATTTCTTAACTCTATTGGAGGCCCCATCAGTTCTCTTTCTGTTCTGTGATTATGTCAATCATGCTTCTGATTTAGGACCTTTGCACAATTTCCAAAACATGGAATAAATACTCTCTCTCTCTTAGATATCCAGGTGGTCAACTCCTTGACCTCCTTAAATGCCTGGGTAAAATATCATTTTACTAATGAGGCTTATCCTAATTATTCTATTTTAAAATATATGTAGATCTCCCATACCTGTCACTCTAGATTCTCCTTTGCTGTTTTTCTTTAACTCTCCTTTTTTCCAACATAGTATGCATATAATTCATTAATTTGTCATATTTCTGATTCATTTTGTTCCATTCTTCTACAAATACAAACTCCATGAGAGCATGGATGTGAGCCAATTTTTACTGCAGAATCCACACCCTAACAGTATTTGACATATTGAAGATTTTTTCAAAAAATCACCAAGAAAATGAGTAAGTATATGTATCAAATAAATTAGTCTTTTCTGTACGACTTCATTTTTTTTGTTTATAAAGGTCTCTTGAATGAGTCTTTAGCAAATTCTTCCATATTTATAATTTTTACTTTGAAATCCTTTCAAAGTAAAATTTACATATGGATTAAGAAATTGAAGAATTTTTTCACTGCTATTCATAGCACTCTTTGGTCCTTCCTCCCTTATATTCAGTCGTGCTTCTTAAAAGAAACCATTTTTAAATGCCTGTTTCTTAACCCTGATGATTTTTTCCAGACATCTAAATATAATACCTTGATATTAGATATTATTATTAGTTCACATTTTGCTTTCCTTTAATTTTGTAAATGTTTTCCTCTGTCTTTACTTATGTTGTTTCTTCAGCTTTTATTTTTTATAACACTCTGAATCCTATGATTTTGTTTTTGTAATATATGCCAAACTTCACTGCACTGCATAGCTAAATGGCTTTCCTAGAATTTTCTAAGACTTTCTGCAGTCTCAGAAATCACATTGTTACTTTTCTAAGTTGCATCAGCTCTTTGTCATGATTCTGTTTCCTGGTTTACCTCCTCATTTTGCTGCAGTATATTCCTAATAAATTTCCAAAGAAAGCATTTATACATATGGTTCACTATTCAATACCTTATACTTTGACTGCTTAATTACTTCTCACTTGATTTACAGCGTGGCAGGACTACTGGGTTGAAAATACTGAATGCCAAGAATGGAGGGAAAGGGGAAACACTGGGGAATAACAATGACCAATTATATTACTGACATCATATGTGTATTACTATGTAACAACAAATCCCACTATTATATATAATTATAATGTACCTTAAAAAATGGGGAAAAACTCAGAAAAAGTACTAAAGGTCCCAAATTTTAAAGATTTTATTGTACTGCAGTATTCACAAAAGGTGCTAATTAAAAAGTTTAAAGTCGTTTTGGTCTCACTTTTTTTTTTTTTTTTTTTTCAAAATCTTTCTTTTCATTGTTAATGTTTGGCAATTTTAGAAAATAGACACGGTTCTCTATTTAAACTTCTTGATTCAAACATCTTTAAACTTAATTAGCTCATTTTACTTTGAAATAATGTTTTTATTCATTTCTTAAAATGATGAACAGTTACTAAAGACTCTGGATGTAATATAGGGAAAGAACAATAAACTCTCTGTGGCCAAGAAATGTACATTATGATAGAAACAAATAACAAACAAACATACAACTAATTGTATGTTCAGATGATGGATAAATACATACATACAAACATACATAGAGATTATTTAATTCTACTATCTATCAGAAACTTGCAGGAATTTCTTAGTTTTTATGTCCTTCATGTTGTCTTCTAGTTAGTTTGTATGTTTTTAGTCCTTTATGATGATTTTAATAAATTTTGGAAGGGAGAGAAAATAAATATGCTTACTCTTAAACTATTTTAAAATATTGAACTATTGACATACTCTTATTTAGAGCTTTAAATACTTGGAGTTTATTAATATCTATGGTGTGCAATAAGAGAAAGTTTATGCTAGTATTTTACAATAGATTGCTGACTGTTTACAACATCATTAATTTGAAGTAGCTGTTGCCTCTACTTGGAATATTCTTCCCTCTGATCCATATTCAGCTTACATTTTAATTCCTTAAAAAGTGTTTACTGACTATCCTATCCAATATAGGCTAATTTTTCTGTTTTATCCATACTCATGAGAAACAGAAGTCTTTTAGCTCAATTAGTTGTATGTTTCTTTATTACATTTCTTCTATCATAATGTACATTTCTTGGCCACAAAGACTTTATCTTTCATTTGCTATATTGCATCCAGAGTCTTTAGTAATTGTTTTTATTTTACCACACATATATATATAACTAAATAGATACAGTAACGTGTTTTAAATGTATACAGATACACATATACATAATATATGAACATGCATATACATTGATTATTTATAAAAAATAATATCTTGGAAACAAATACCCTTCTTTGTCTTATCTTGTCAATCTACACATTTTACTCTTAATAAGAATTATTAATTATTTTGTTTAGTTTAGTCTAAGATTTAAAAACTTGCTTTTTTATTTTGGGGAATTAAATTTTTTCTGGATGTCTCATGCATGCAGCTATTTGTATAATGATGTATGTCTATAAAACTATGGATTTGTTTATCATTTTATTTTTATTTTTGAAATCTGGTAGCTTGAACCCAGAGTCTGGCACATACTAAGAATGTGCTGTCCCACTGAGTGACAACCCAGTCCTCAAGTTTATAATCACTGTAAGTGCCTAATTAAAAACCATGAACTTTACAGATTAAGGGAAAAAAAAAAAGACTTACCAAATACATTTAAATGATATAAGAACAGGAACTATAAGCTTCAGAAATTTTGGATTTATTTTATGCCTGATATATTTAAGGAAGACATCTTATCTCTGGAAGGAAATATGACACAGAATTCAAAGGTCTCTGTCATGTTACACAGTGATGTTCTAAAGCAAATCAAGGGTGATTTTATTACTTTCTGAAATGATACTGAAATTTGAAAATTTGACAAATCACTTATGTAGTCAGAGAGAATCATTGGGGTAACATTCTCGCTTGAAAAGTTATTCTCTTGAAGACCTAACTTCTATGAGAATATTAATAGTTAATAATAAATTATGATTCATTAAAATTATTGAATTCTTCATTAACCTATATTTTCATTACACATGAACATCTTAGTAAAAAAAAAAAATGTTATTTTTCATTACCCCGAAACTCATGTGGCTTGAAACAACAATAAATGTTTATTAGCCACACTCCTAAGTCAGTATTCTAGTTCAAGATCTCTCACAAGGTTATTTTTAAGATGTTAACCATGGTTGCAGTCGTATGAAGTCTTGACTGGGCTAGAGACTCTGATTCTGAGGTCTCAGTCATATGGCTAGAAAAGTCTATTGGTATAAACCCTCAGATTTTCACTCTTGGGTGTCTTTATGACATGATGACTAGTTTCCCTGGAGTGAAGTGATCCAAAAAAGCGAAGTGAAGTAACAATACATTTTTATGACACATTTTACACACCACCACCAAGGCAGTTAGCCCAGTCAATATTCAGAAGAAGAAAAATTTGGCCCCACTCTTTGAAAAGAGGAACATCAAAGAAATTAAAGATTTTTAAAAATACCACAATTGTCTTTGAGAAATTCCTCATACCCAGTCCAAACTATCACCAAATTCTGTGGACTTTATCAACTCAGAATGTTCTGCTCTTCTTTATGTCCACTATTTTAGAATTATCCAGACTACTATCTTCAGCTCGTGTTATAGTTTAGATATGAGGTGTCCCCCAAAAGATCATGTGTGAGAAAATGCAAGAAAGTTTAGAGGTAAAATGATTGTGTTATGAGAACCTTAACCTAATCAGTACATTGATCTCTAATAGGGATTGACTGGTAACTATAGGCAGGTAGGATTTGGCTAGATGAAGTGGGTCCCTGGAAGTCTGCCTTTGTGGTATACATTTTGTCCTAGTTAAGGTGAGTTCCACCTCTCTGCTTCCTAGTACCATATCCCCAGCTGCTTTCCTCTGCCACACACTTCTGCCATGATGTTCTGCCTCTCCTTGGGCCCTAAGGAATATAGTCAGTCATCTACGGACTAAGTCCTCTGAAACAGTGAGTCCCAAAATAAACTTTTTCTCTTCTAAACTTATTTTTGTCAGGACTTTTGGTCACAGCAGTGAAAAAGCTGACTAAAACAGCTCTCATTTTGACAAACAGAATTGTCTCCAAATGAGGCTATGAAGACCACAGTTTATAATCTGATCTATAAGACACTGTGTAATCTGGTAGTAATTTCTCTATCCAGTCTCATCAGTCATCGTGTTGACCCTCTCTCTATTCCAATCACACTGACATTCCCATTATATTCCCATCACAGGCTCTAAATCTGTTCATTCATTCTGATCCTGTCTGAAATTCTGGACTAATGTTTCAGCAGTTTTCTTTCCTACAAATTTTTACCAAGTTTAATATAAAACATTACTTCTTTTTAATTAAATTCTTATTAGAATAACAATACTACAAGTTACTGAATAGAAGACAATTTAAACCTAAAATTTCCATAAATATCCAATCAATATTTGATTTATGAAAGACCGAATGTCATTAATCAGAAGGTTAAAGCCCTTACCACTATATATTTGCAATGTGACTTTAAACCTCTCTTGATAAAGTAGTTCAATTCATGCACTGGGATAAGTCAGTCAATTTTTTTCTTTTATGTTGCTCAGTCCTTTCCAAGGTTTCTTTGTATATTCTACACTTAGATTTCTGAGAGATATTTTAATCATCTAGGGACCTTTTACATGAATTAGGTTGGGTGAATCTCTCTTTATTGCAATTAAAGATATCCCTTACTCAAAAGAGTCATGGCATCAAATGCAAAAAAGCAAACTTTGGCAAAACAATTTGGCATTTTTCTAAACATGTGTGTATACTGTCATGTATTTTATTAAATTTATCTGTGAAAAATATGTATCACTTTTACTTCTCTGTTTTTATACTGGTAAAAGAATGTCTGACTTGCTCAAGGCCAAACAACTAGTTAGTGACAGAAAAGGAACATAACACAAGCCTCCTGGCTGTCCATCTGGAGCCTCAACCATTGTGCCATGATGCATTCCATTTAATTATCGTGTTCACTCAATACATAATAGGAACTATTAAGTCTATTCTAAGTAATTTCAACATATTCTGAAACATTTAATTAGTTTTCTTTAAAATAAATAAGTCATTAAGAAGCTACAAATCAGTGAGTTAATTAGCTGTGTTATGGCCTTTTAGTTCTTTCAGCTGAAATAAACTGATGCCCAAACTATAAAGAAGTAAACCATTACCCATGAGGACAGTTTTCATGAAGCTATAACAATTACCATGAATTACAAATATAGCATTTGAAGCATTTAGTAAAACTGAATGAATTTATAATAAAAATTAATTTTGTATATAAAATAAATTACATAAAGATAAGAATTATGAAATCTCAAATGATTACACTAATCCCTTAACACATATCTTACTATTCAATGAAATCCTCCTTCCCCACCCCACATCTACCAATAACCTTATATTAACCCTTTTCACATGCAAACACATATATACACAACCAATATGCAATTTATCACTGGCAACTAGCAAGCACTGAACAGAGATAACCATAACTAGCACTTGTTTATGGAAGCATTGAATGCAGACAACACTATAATATCAAGCCTGGTACCTGTAGCTGGGCACAGTAGCACACTTCTGTAATCTCTGCAGCTGGGTAGGCTGAGACAGGAGGATCTCGAGTCTAAAGCAAGCCTTAGGAAAAGTGAGGCACTAAGCAACTCAGTGAGACCCCGTCTCTGAATAAAATGCAATATAGGGCTGGGGATGTAGCTTAGTGGCTAAGTGCCTCTAAATTCAATCTCTGGTATCCAAAAAAAAAAAAAAATGGTAACTGTAGCATTCCAATTTATCTCTCTCCACTTCTACCATTAAGTGATAATTTCAAACATGTACTTGAATGATTTAAAGCCCCTCTTCCAGATTTCTGATTCTTGATTTTTCTCTATTTCTGTTTATTCTTTGGTCCTTGCTAATTATTCATTAGCTTCACTCCTAACTTGGGCAGAAGGATAGAAGAGAAAGAGTAGACTTTATATTTAGATAATTCATCTCAAAACTATTTATTTAATTACCATGGATACTCTGGATTGCTTCTGGACTACTGAAATAAATGGAACTATCATGATTTCTGCTTAAATATTAAACCCTTCAATATAGGAGACAGAAGTTGATTAGTACTATAAAAATAGTGCTGTTAATGAAAGACAAATTTGAGATATATTTTAGAAAGACTTTGCAAAATAAGAGGTTAATAGCTAAGGGTTCCTGAAGAAATGATTCTTAAACCTAGATCATAAGGATAAATAAAACTTACCTCAACAAATTGAAGACCAGTGAGTACTCCAAACAAAGGTCATGGTGAGTACAAGGCTAGATCAGACTAATGAGAAAGAACAGTGATGTATGTATGATTGGATCATAGATAAAATTAGAAGGGGGACCCAACAGGATGATTTGATATATGAAGTAAAAAACTTCATCAAGAGTTATCAAAGGTTTTCATCCTGAAAACTGGAAGAATAGAGTTACCATTGATCAAATTTGAAAACAGGAAAAAAACAGGTTTGTGTAGGAACAGCTGGAATTTAATTTGAGTATGTTCAGTTTTATATATTCAAATGAAGATGTCAAGGAGATACACCTAACAGTCTGTAGTGCAGGGGGAATTCATGACTTGAATAAAATTTAAGTGCTTAATATACTCTATACTGTATTCAAAGTCATGAGACTGGATGGCTCACCACAAAAGAAGATATAAAGAAAAGAGCCAATAATTAAGAAAAAGCATTTCAAATTTCAGAGATATAGGTAATAAAGAAGCAGCAATGAAAAACAAAGATTCAGAAGTAATATGCTGTAGCAGAAAGAGAAAAAACTGGCAGCAACCAACTTGCAAAAGGGGAGAGGTCATCAACTGCTTTTTATGCTACTCATGTAAGAGTAATGTGAATTGACCACTGAATTTAGCAATGTGGAGGATTTTAGGAGCTTGACAAAAGCATTTTATTAATGGAGAGGTTAAAGAGGCTGGTGTGACTGAAGAGCAAATATAAGGAAAGGAATTAGCATAATGAGTATACATAATTCAGTTATGCTTTTAAGAGAAAGAGTAGGCAGCTGAAATGAGTGAAGTCAAGAAAATTTTTGTTGTGTTTTGTTTAAAAAAAGAAATAAAATGAAGTTTGTATACTGCACTTTGTATGGGAATGATTCTGTAGAGTTGTTGATGGAAAAGATAGGACTATATATATTTGAGTAGGTAAGAACAAAGAAATCTCGTATATTAGGAAAATATGGCTTATGCTAGTGACACAGTCCACACAGCAATAGGAGAGAAGGAAGGATTACATGGCTTCAAATACTGCTACTGGGGGAGATAAATTCTATGAAATTACTTTAATATCAATTATACTTATACCTTTTGTTTATTTTTGGCACATTTACTATGATGTATCAAGATCATTTTTAAAATAATTCTTCAAATTTTAGTACATATCAATTCTGTAGTTAAATATCAATAGTTTTGGAATATTCTCAACAATTAAGTCATCATTTATTGCTTCTGTATTGGTTTCTATATCTTCATAGTCTGAATTTCCAGTTTCACTGATCTTAGACATTTTCACCTCTTTTTCACTATCTAGATAGAATATATTTTTCATTTTATTTTTCCATGCCACCTTCTGTACATTTTTATGATTTTTTATCTTGAAAATGACTCATTCTTTTATTAGCTATGCCTAATCTGCTAAGACAATTGAGTTCTTAATATTATTTTATGTTTAAATTATAGAATTTTCGTATGATTGGTAATTGAAGTAGACTTCATTGCTGGAATTGCCTTATTTTATTTAAACATATAAAGTATAGTTATGTAAATCAGTTTGACAAATTCATCATCTGAATCTTTCATATATGTATTCCATTCCACATTTATATTGATTTTTAGGTCTTATGCTCCTATCTTTTGTGCTTATATTTTATTGTAATTCAGATATACTATATAGAAAATTAGATACAACTTGAGGTTTAGAATGATATTTCATTCTTTCTCCAAAAAGGATTTATTTTTGCTTTTACTTAGAAAGGTAGGCTGCTCACAATCTGAAATTATTTTATTCTGGTTCTGGAAACTGAAATGATTCCAAGTAATAATTAGCTTCTCTAAGAGTTCTAAATTTCTGGTTTATGCTTAGTCAAAAGTTCTAATTCTTTGAGATCTTTAACTCATACTCACTTTGGTGAGTACTTGCGTACAATTTCTGTGTCCAAAACTCTCAAAACTTTCAAAGTTTGTACTACAGTTGTTAACCTCTTAACTGCTTTGCCTGAATTTTTTTGCTACCCTGTTACAGTTTAGATGTGATCTGTCCCCCACAAGTTTGTGTGAGACAATGCAAAAAGGTTTAGAGGTAAAATGACTAGATTCTGAGAGCTTTAACCTAAAGGAGTGGATAGCTGGGTGGTAGGTAACTAAGGGAAGTAGGGTATAGCTTAAGAAAATAAGTCACTGGGGTAGTATATTTGCTGTTTACATTTTATCCCGAGGGAGGAGCTCTTTTTGCTTCCGGGTTGCCATGTCCTGAGTTGCTTGCCTCCAACACACCCTTCCAACATGGTGTTCTGCCTTACCGTGGACTGAACCTCAGAATCGATGAGCCAAAATAAACATCACCCCTCCACACTGTAATTGTCAGGTATTTTGGTCACAGTGATAAGAAACTAATGAAAACATACCCCAGGAGGAAATGCAGTGACAGTACTGGGCTGACCTCTATGAGTTTCTATTTTCTTAGGTCTTAGACATGTCATTTTTCTCTGTTTATTAGCTCTCCAATGTAGATTTTAAAAACCTTTTCTACTGTTTTAGGTGAAAAATTTGTTTTGATTTAAAATGTAGACTTGGTCCTTATAAATCTGCATGTCTTGGAAAAAAATTACAAACTTCTCTACACACCTTATTTTCTTCATTTGTATTCCATAGGTAATAATACCTAACAACAAGGTTCTTATTAATTAAATGACATTATGTATGTGAATCCTGTGCCTAAGAGATCAGGAAGTGTGATCATTTCTGTTGTTACATAAATCGAAATTCCCCAAGCTTCATTAAAGTGAGACCTCTTTAAAATTATAACCATATTTTGTTGGTGTATTACCTAGTAGCTAGTATCAAGATCCCAGTAGACCATCAATTTTTTTTTTCATTTTTGAATTTCTAGAGGTGTTCTAGAATAGTCCTCTTATATTCTCCCACTTTGGTCTATTTTTAAATAATTAATCTCAAGCAATCAACTTAAGATCTGCTTCACTGCTAATGTCTTCACTGCAATGATTCCTTTTCTAAGACAGTATACTTTAGTTTGAAATACTTAAAAATGACACATATTCCCAGATGGCCCCATTTCCCCTTAGTTCTCCTTACAATGGAGCACAAAGAATGGATAAAAATGGTCATATTTTCCATTCTGTGTCTTATTTTTCAAGTGAGAGCTTGTTATTATAATTCAGAAAGTCCCAAATAATAACTGTATTTTTGACAAGGACCTATAAATCCACAGAATTGGTTCACAGAGCCATAGATTTCACAGTAAAATCTGATTCTCGAAATGTTATCTGCTTCAGGAGTCTGAACAGTGGTTTTGTTCCTCACCAGTCACCCTTACCCCTGTGCAAATCAATTCATGAAAATGGATGCACACAGGTTTGCAATCATATGGGCCATGATCTGTCTCAAACCTACATTGTTTGTCAGCTGTACCTTTCAATATTTTCTCTTATAATTTTAAGGTTCATATAGCAGAGATGACTAGGTTTTGATGATTATATTAAAAGTCCTTTTTAAAACATCTATATTTAATGGTTATTTCTGTCCTCCTACATATGTAGGAGGACATATGTAAGATATATATATATAATCTTATTGAATATTTTTATAAATTTTTATGTTCCCATACTGAAGTGAATAGATTTTGCAAGTTTTAAGACTTTAAAGTCTCTGAACTTTTAAATAAAACTTCTTTAAATAAACAATATGTAAAATATTTAAGTGAAAAAAATTCATTGATGGGAATGTGTTTAAGCCCACACATAATTTCCAAGAAAAGTTAATAGTAACTGCAATTTTTGGTAAAGCATAGAAAAGTAGAGCCAAGTGTGGGAGGGAAGCTAATTAACACAGATTTTGAGAAAATTTATAAATAAAAGACTGTTCTAAAAGAGTCAAAGCTGATTATTTCAAAAGTAGTGATCATGGGTAATTTGCTAACCATTATAGTAACTTGCTATAAATATGCTGGTTTTGTTTAAAGTCCACGGTTTAGAGAAAAAGAAAAAAGAGGCTTTGATGATAGTTTTTCATCCAGAATCCATTATAAATTAGTCTTGAATTTCTTCCCCCTGTCTCCTCCTACCCTGACCCTGAGTTTAAAACTAAAAAAAAAAATGAAAAAAAAAAAAAAACCCAACAACAAAAACTCACTATATATAAGATGTTGTTGTCTATTTAAAAGAGAGTGGTGTAAGATTCAAGATTGGTTATATGAAGACTTACACAATGTATTCATGACAAGGAAGAAATTCTCTCAAATGACTTCAATTCTCTTAGGGCAGTCTACTAATGTTCACTTGGTGCAAGGCTTAGATGTTACTGTAAGGGAAAGAAAAGTTTTAGGAAAAATTTACCAGAACAAGAATTATAGTTGTCAGGAAGTCTTACTACATTCAAAGCCTCTGCCTCTTTCAGAAAACGAAGGGACATTTTTACATGTAAAATGCTTTCTATAGAATGGTTCAATGTAATTTTGCTGACAAAATTCCTCCTGAGTTGAAATTGAGAATCTTCAAAAATAAAATCAATTGCCTATAAGTAATTGGATGGCTCTGTGTCATTAGTCCCTTTAGGTTACAACAACAAAATATCGAAAGAGGGTGGCTTATAAATGACAGAAATTTTTCTCACAGTTATGTAAACTAAAACATTCAAGATCAAAGCACAGAAAAATTACGTGTGTGGTGAAAGCTTGCTTCCTGGATAACTGATCACTTTCCTTTCACTGTTACTTTATATGGTGGGAGGGACCAAACAGATTGCCTGGGCCTCTTTAATAAGGACACTTATCCTGTCTGTGAGTACTATGCCCTTGTGACCTAATCACCTCCCTCAAGCCCACTTAATACCATCACATGGGGGTTAGAATTTCAGCATATGAAATTTGGGGAGACACATTCAGATCATAATAACTAATAAAAAAATGGAATATTTCTCTGCTCAGAATTTTCTCATATTTTATAGGTATCAATATGCAGGGCTTGGTTTTGAATCCCTATTATAAAATGTGAAGATTTTGTTCACAGTGTAGGAAAACAATGAACTAATATCATTTACTTCACTGTCATCTATTTTTCCAGTGCCTGCTAATTTCCCAAAGAGAACAATTGCAGCAATCTACTGAAATGTGAACACTTTGAAGCTTCACGTTTAAGTTATTTATACTTTACTGTTCTAAGTACAGTGCTTTATTATTTAATAAATTTTTCAAGAATGAAAAATTCATTGTTTCAATATTTACCAAAAATTTTAAGTGCATAATGGCATATTATATGCTTTATATAAAGCACATATATGTGCTTTTATGGATAGAGAACTTTTTTCTATTTATAAAAGGCTTATACAAGCTCATGTGTTGTGTTTTTAAAATAATTTATCATCTCTTACCTGTTTTTCTAATATCTAAGCCTAATGTGCATTTCATATACTCATCTTAAATCATTAATCATATAAGATTAGTAATTTTATTAATTTTATGTACCATGTCAACATAATTTGTTGTATAATTTATAATGATAAAAATATTTTTAAAATTTTAAATTTGTATTAAAAAAGGAGATGTTGACTATAAAATATATAACTGCTTTTAGAAAAAGTAGATTATCTTAATAGGTTTCATAGTTTGCAATAAAATAGCTTGTCCTTCTAAGATTATTTACCAAAGAGGTATTTTCCATACTAGTCCATAGTAGACTAAGAGATAGTGAGTTTTCTTTTCTTGAAGTCACTTTAATTACCAATTGCATATCCAATAAAAGTTCATATTCCAGTAGAAACCATTTCAACAATGTGTTGGTGATTAAAAAGGTTGAACACTGAATCTATGTGGACATGTGCACCTTTTACATTTATTTATTTATAATTTCTTTCTCTTTGAAACTCTTCCAAGCATGATGCAGACTCTTTGCCAGGCATCAATAATGGTTGCCAAATAAATAAATGAATGAGCTTCTATTGGGTGTTTTATGGAATAGATTTTTATATATTCACTGGAACCAATGTCATAATCTTTGTCTAATATATTTGGATGTAAATAAATTTGGAGATATGAATATATTTCAAATGGAATTTTAACAGTACTGTTAGTTCAAATTTCTGGACAGTACAATTATTGAAGTAGCCCAATTATTGTTTTTGAAAATATCAAAAGAAATGAAATATTATTAAAAATAATAACAATTATTAAATTGTAAAAATAGTAATTATTTTGTCATATTTAAACAATAGTATTTATCATTTAATCATTCAAAAAGAATATCTGTGTTCAGAGTAGCTTATGTTTGATAATAGTGTTTAAAATATTCAACCAGGAGTTCGGGACAAGTTCAGTATGTTTGCGAACTTTGTGGTGGAAGACTAACGATCTAGAGAGTATACTGAATTATCTTGTTTCCATTCAAATCTTTAGCATGCACAAAATAAAGCAGTTAGAACACAACATATAATTGCTACTTTCTAAAATCATGAGGTCCAAAGAAATATTCATAAGTAGAATAATGCCACATTAACCACATAAAAATCTTTTCATATCTCCACTGTTTGACCCTCTTATCTTAGTGTGGATATCCAAAATTCCAAGGGTTTTTAACCAACGTGGCCATATACTGCAAAAAATGTAAGCATCACATGCCATTAACATTCCAGTCCCTACCATTACTTGAATTGGGAGCAATAATTACAAAAAAAAAAAAAAATACACTGATGAAATCTCTATAGGCACAATAGGAATTTTTCAGTACTTCACTCCTCATATTCATTCAAATATCAAACTATTACATCTCTTTGTAAAGTATGTAAAATTTCTTAGTATGAGATGGAAAGATGTGATTTAGTTTGGTTTACATATTTCATTTTAAGACTGATGTTAGAATGTAATATTTGAAAAATCACTTTAGAAGTGAGTCAATAAAAACTATTAAGAAAAGACAAGACTTTTTAGAAGGTAAGCACTGTACGAGCATAAGCAATTGTTATTAGAATTTAGCATTTATCTACCTAAAGAAATAAAATTACTTTCATTTTGTCTGAATTGTAGAAGGCACTGGGAATCTTAATTCCATTTATTTCTTAATCATTTTGTTTCTTTATCATGCTATACACTATTTAATATATCTTTAAAACAAGGTGAAGCTAAATTTTGAAATGCCCAATTAGCAACACTTGATGTATTGATATAAATATCCTCTACTTATCCTTCTCACTTTCTCTTTCTCAAAATAGATACATATATAGATACACAGATAGAATTATTGCTCTATTACTGCCAGCAAAGTAACAATCACTCAAATATTTACTGATATTCAGTCTATCATAACTTTTTAATATTCATTATTGTGGAATCCCCAAAGAAATTTCTGTATCCTTTCTTTTAAAATCAAATCTTGACATTATTATGAAAAAGGATATTTTTAAGTCCTATGAAATAGTATTATGGGAATAAGTTGATACTATAGGAGTAAATAATATTATCCAGAGAGGATAGGAGCTCCGTGGCTGAGCAGTGAGGCAAAAAACTCTAACACGAAATAGAGGAAACCAGTTATGAATATCTAGGATGATATTTGCAGGTTGATACCGGCAAAAACAACGAAGTATAGACCTTTGTAAATTTTCTTCTTCATAAATGCAGTGAGAAAACTGGCAAAAATCATGAAAATCAATTTTTTCAGAATACTAGCAATTAATTGGTAGCTTGAAGTAATCCATGGATTTTAATCATGAAAACATCTAACTTGCTAAAAACAATAGGATTTGTGACATTATAACTTGCTCAATTCTTATTCTCCATTCTCTACAGTTCCATGATCACACTGTATACCAATAGCACTCAATCACAAAATATAACAGCAACATGGAAGTCATAAGAAGTGGCAGAGAAGTGTTTGAAATCTCTCTCTCTCTCTTTTTCTTTTTTTGGTACTGGGAATTGAACCCAGTGGCACTTAACCATTAAGCCACATCCCCAGTTCTTTTTTTATATTTTATTTAGAGACAAGGTCTCTGAGTTGCTTAAGGCTTTCCTAAATTGCTGAGGCTGGCTTTGAACTCACAATCCTTCTGCTTCAGATGCCCCAGTCAGGGGAGTACAGGTTTGCACCACTACGCTCAGCAAGTATGAAATCTCTTAAATCCTCATTCTTAGAAAATTATCTTTATTTTTCCTGTCTGGAAGTTCTCTGTAAAAACTCACTTACAAGGTTGTTTTTATTTAAACTAAATTGGAACACACCCAGTGTAAAAAAAATTTTTTTTGTTTTCTGGAGACATTTATCAAAAACATTTAAAGACAATTTTTTGATGTCACAAGTACCTAAGTCAATTGTGTAACAAGAAGGACAAACAATAAACTAACCAAGTATCTTAAAAGGAAAAACAGTGGAATAATATATCCATAGAGGTATGGGAAAGCTGTGTTTCTATGGAAACATATCTCTGGGCATCTAGAAAACCACATATATGTATAGGGTTGTGAACATGCCCAGTGTTATCGTGCCCCTGAAATTCACATGTAAATGTGAATTTGGAGATAGGGTAGTTAGGATAAAATGAGATCATGTTGGTTGTCCCTAATGCTGTTCTTACAAGAAGAGGAAATAAGGATAGACACACAGAGTAAAGTCCATGTGAAGAAACAAAGAGAATGTGGCCTTCTATAAACCAAGGAGGGAGAACTTTAAAGGAAACAGATCATGCTGACAACTCCATCTTGGACTTCTAGTCTCCAGAATCATGAGTTTAAACCACTTTGTGGGTGATACTTTGTTACTTTCATTACTAAATGTAATGAAAAATCTACTAAAAGGCTGGTGTTCACCTACCTCTTAAGGAAGCTATAACAAATTATCAACAACAGAAATTTACCCTTTCATAGTTTTAAAAACCAAAAATCTGAACTCAATTTACTGGGCTCAAAAGCAAGGTGAGTAGTCCCTTAAAGTCTCTAAGGAGAATCCATTCCTCATTCTTCTAATTTCTGCAGGTTGTTGGCATTTCTTAGCTGTAGTACATCACCCCAGTTTTTGCCTCCATTGTCACATTGTCTTCCCATTTCTGTCTCATATTAAACATATCTCTGCTTCCCACTTATAAGGATATATGCTGTTGCATTGAGGATTGAACTACATAACTCATCTGTCCAGTGCACAATGTGAGGAATTTTAGCTTAATATATATATACACAGTCATCTATTATTTTGAATGGGAAAGGCACAGCATTATTGACTCTGATTCAGGTAAACAGGTATTTTCACTGATAGGATAATGCAGAAGTTAATTATCTGATAACTGAATGGAGGAATTTTGAAAGAAAATAAAAGATATGGTTTAGAAGCAGCAATATAAAGCTATGAGAGCTGCAAAAATGCCTTTCTGTTATATATTCTTGGGCCATTGAATATGAACAAATATTATGTTTAATAGGATGGGAAAAAGTTACTTAAAACCAGAGAGTACAGAAAATTGTAGTCACTGAGAAGGTAGTATGCTTTTTTATTTTTATGGGTTTTTTTTTTTGTATTAGAAAAAAATCTTCCAAGTGAGTACAATGACAGGGAATTGGGTTGAGCAGTAACAATCAAAGATAAAGGATGATCAAGTAACATGAAAACAACACAAAAGGGAGATAAGCTTCTGTCTGGGGAGAAAGCTAGGATGAAAGAATGAGAATCACTGAGGAGAGGACTAACTTAGAGTGCCCAGAACGAAGTATAACCAAAAGACAATGCAAGAGATAATAAGTACTGTTTTATAACACTGTTTTCAGAAATATTATTTTCCCATCATTGAAATTGGATTTTAGAGTTACCTACAAATCACTGCATATATCTGTGCAGTAGACAAATTAATGGGAATGCTCTAAAGTTCATTTTCCTACTCCCTAAAATTCTTGTAGAAGAAATTTAATAATTAGTGCTATGATAAGATGGTGACCAAAGTGGTACAATGCTGAGGTGAGTACCTTCTGGGGGTTGTGATGATTGATGATCTCTAGGAAGCAACATCAACTTGAATACATGAGTTCCAAACCCCAGGTGGATTCAGGAAGTCAGGTTTACTTTCCTGAGCAAAGCTCTGTGGATAAAAAGAATTATTTGATCTTAGTCAGTAGGCCCTGGCCTTCTGTGGATCACCCTATGTATATGAGGAGCTGGGCAGTGGTACAGTTACACTGTGGGTTTCTAGGAAGGACAAATGCATAGAAAGGAAAAATGCTTAAATTTAAAAAAAAGAGGAACACAACCTTTCACAGACACCGTTTATAACCTTATAATATCCATGGGCTCAAATCACATTTAAGGTAATTTCTCAATCTTAACACTACCCTAATTCTGGATCTGAACAAAATGTTCTATAGATTAGTGGCACACAGGTGAAAACAGAATGAATTTAACTGGGTGTACTACTAATGTAAGAAGCACTCTAATTGAAGAAAAGGATATTATTATTTCATCTATTGTACAAAAGTTTTACTACTGCTGAGAAAAACTCACAAAACCTAAATAAGGTTATTGAGGTTTTTCCCCTCAATAAAGCAAGAATTACATTTCATAGCTGCATTTTCATATTTTCTTTCACCTAATACACTAATTCAAATTTGGGAAAATACAGATTTTGAAAGGCTAATAATTTGAAGATAGAATTTGTTTCCAGCTTTAATAGAAAACAGTGCCACCTCTGATGGTTGAACTGAACACATATGAAACATAATTTATAAGTACTAATTATAAATCCAGATATAAATGTGTCATTATAGTAATATTCACTATATGGTATTTAAATTTCTTTTTTGTTGTCAAAGTATTTTTGATTAACATTTAAAAAAATTATAGGTAGAAGTTGATAGAATGACTTTTTTTTGTAAAGTCTATCATTTTGTTCTCATTTGTAGTTTGGTTGCTACAAAGGAAACAAATAGTGCAAGATCACGAAGTGCTCCAATGTCACCATCTGACTTTCTGGATAAATTAATGGGGAGGACATCAGGGTATGATGCAAGAATCAGACCTAATTTTAAAGGTAACTATTCTGTTTACTACTTCAGTCATATTTTTCTAAAATATGTTTAAATAAATTTTAAAATTGATTCCACCAGAAATTCTAGTGCTTATTTTCAATTATCTTTCAAATACCATATTAGTCACACATGTGTCCTGAAAGGAAAAATCTAATTTCATGTGCAGCGCTATCATCATGTGCTTTCATTGGACCAACAGTGTTTTCCCCCTAATAGTTATAATATTTATGGTCTTGACCATTTATTTTAGAAGCATATATGTGTCTGTTATTTAATCTCCTATTATCTCACTAACTGGCATAAAAGTGTATTTTAAGACCCAGTAATAAACTTTCCCCCTCACCCTTTGTTTTTTCAGTGTTGGTGTTCTAACCCGGGGCCTCAACATGCTCAGAAAAGGCCCTATCCCCAGTCACTTCTCACTTCTTTAGTTCTCTGCAATACAGGACTCTATATTGTAGAGAATCATTGTTGAATTTATTTACTATAGAAGGGACTGGATAATTAAAAGTCACTGATAATGTTTAAAACATAAGGCTACCTACCAAATCTTTTACCTCAATTTCTAGAAAAGGAGAAAAACAATTTAAGGAGTACTGCTTTTTATTCTTTTTTTACTATAATGATGATCAGCATATTTGTACTAGTTATATGTGACCTATCCAGATCCACAATATATCCTAGAATTTAATTTTAGGATAAAAGATAAGAAAACTGCCTCCATGTCACTATTTAATCTATCTTGAATATTATTCTAATGAGCAGAGAAAATAAGTTATACAAATACATACTTTTTGCATAGAATTCAGGAAAGATGTTTTCATTCCTGAAGGTGGAAGAAAGAAATAACAACAATGTTTTCTACAATTACTATTCTTTACTTTGTCCTTATATGAGAAAAAAATAAAAGAAATTTCTTAGTAGTGGTGTAAGACTAATTAGGAATAATAAATATCAAGAATGGGTAGCAAGAGAAAAGAATAGGAGCAAAATTTGTTAATTAATGAGTCAACCCTAAAATGGATTGCTTCAATATTAAAATGAGTTTCACATTTAAATTGTAGATTGTATAGTTTGGTTTTTAAGCTTTCACCCATAAATATTTTTAATATCATGGAAGGAAAACACCAAATATCAACCTGTGAGAAAATAGTATATCTTACGGGGGTATAACATACAAATGAAAGCAAGAAATTTCAGGATTATAATGTTTTTCAAATCGAGTTAAAACAGTATCTCTGTCATTAGGTTCAGAATTTTGAATAGATCTTGAGAACACAGATAGTGGTCATGAGTAAACCAAAAGTAACATAATTAATAATTAGTGGACTCATAATGGTGACTCTAAATTCAGTGATTCAGAAATATTGCACTTTGTTTGCTGAAAATTAAAGAGGAAAATTCATTCTGTTTTTAAATGTCTATGAATATTTTAAAAGCATATAAATAGCCTCAACTGATATTTTAATGAAAATGAAGATAAGTTATTAAACATAGTGGCCCTGGTGCCTCTGCTTTTCTCTTGTAAAATTTAGTTCTATTTTATTGTTTCAATAATTTCATGCACAAAAGAAAATTTAAGCCATTTTAAAATGTGATTTTTATTACTAATTATTCATGAGACCAGCAAAGGAATATATACAAGGATCTGATCTATCCTTAAATTAAGTATTGACTCTGTTTTAGTAAAAATATATTCCTAAAAACAAGCTGATAGCTATGCCAGTTGAGAAGTGAGTAGATTTTTTCTTATTATTAAAAGATTCCATTCTTTAGGATCCTTAACAAAAGGAAGAAGAGAAAAAAAAAGGAGAGTTTTCTCTTTCACATGTTTAAGATATTTGTACTCCTGATATTAGAAAAAGAAATGTATGTTTCATTTGATTAACAAAAATATTAATATCAAATATAGAAATAATTTAGTGCATTAGTTTATATCTACAACTTTTGCCTTTTCATCTTGTGCCAAGAGTCAGAAATTACTGACTTTGATACACTCCTAACTCCACTTCCAAATTAAACATAGTCAACACTTCTATTGAACAAACTATCAAAATCTTTTCACCATGATTTCACTGTTCACTTTTAAAATATAAATAAAATAGTCTTTACATATCTTCCTTATAGTTAAGAAAAATATTTAAACACTAAAAACTTAAATCCAATACTGCACCAAAGTTGATTAGATGAAAAAGAGGCAAGGAAGATCAGTCTTTTCAGTGATATACCTTAACTCACTCAGAAAAAAAGATCATCAAGCATTCAAGTGTGAATTGAAAAATGTGTTCTGATAATATTTAAACCATTATCTCTGCGTTCACAAAACTAAAAATACATCTCCTCTGTCATATGGATTGACTTCCCCTAAATCAAATTCTAGAAGAAATTTAGCTAGCTAATTGAATGAGTTAAAAATGGGTATTTTACATGCTTTCCCTTCCAATTTGTTAATACAATGAATTAAAATTGTAAGACTAAGAATGGAACCACCATATGACCAACATCCTATCCCACTCCTTGATTTTCATTGAAAAGAACTAAAATCAGCATACTTTAGTGATATAGTTATATTGTTTTTATAGTAGCACAATTCACAATAGCCAAGTTATGGAACCAACCCATGTACCCATTTAGTCAAAAATTAGAATGAAATTGTGGTATTTACTGGTAAATGGATGGAACTGGAGAACATCAGGCTAAGTGAAATAAACCAGACTCAGAAAGTCAAGGGTTGATTGTTTTCTCTCATTTGCATAAGCTAGAGCAAAACAAGGGGGGAATGGGAAATTCCATGAAAATAGAAGGGAGATCATTGGAATAGAGGAAGATGATACAGGAAAAAGAAGGAGGAAAAGAGAGAAGCTGCAGAATAAAATTGACTAAACTATGCTATGTTTATATATGAAAATACCACAGTGAATTTCACCTTTTTCTACATTTACAAAACACCAATTTAAAAAAAACACAATAAAGATAAGGAAGTCCAGTAGAGTAGAGGAAGGGGGATAGGGGAGAGACAAGAGGAAATATATTCCATGCATGTATGATTATGTCAATGAACCCCACTATTAGGTATGACTATAATGCACTAATAAAAACATTTAAAAATAGTTTGGTGATATGAATATCAATAATATTTATATATTTTTTACACTATTATATTGTACTATGATATTTTATTAGTGTAAACATTTTTTAAATGTTTCCATACTACTTAAAGAAAGTGATCTACAGATTCAATGCAATCTCTAGCAAAATATCAATGATTTTCTTCATGGAAATACAATCTTATCATTCATATGGAAACATGCACAGAAAAAAGTCTGAATTGCCAAAGCCATCTTGAGCAAAAAGAACAAAGCAAGAGGCATTGCATAACTGACTTTAAAATGTATTACAAAGCTGTAGTAATTGAAACAGTATGGTATCAGCATAAATGCAGATGCATAGATGATGTCACAGGACAGAGTCTAGAAATAAATCCATACATCTATAACTAACTGAATTTTAACAAAGGTGCTAAGGACATGCATTGGGGAAAGGCAGTCTCTTCAATAAATGATGCTAAGAAAAACAGACTCCACATGTATAAAATTTAAACTAGATCCCTTTATCTCATCATAATCAAATATCAACTCAAAATGGATTAAAGACTTAATGCAAGCCTAACATTATGAAACTACTAGAAGAAAATAGGAGAAACACTTCAGGACACTGGAATGGGCAAGTATATTTCAGATAAGACCCCAAAAGTTCAGGGGGAAAAAAAAAGCTAAAATAGACACATGAGATAGCATCAAACTAAATGATCGTTTTAGCAAAGGAAATAATGAACTAAGGTGAAGAGGTAACTTTCAGAATGGGAAAATATATCTGCAAACTAATCATCTGATATGGGATTCACATGTATAAAATAGAAGGAATTCAACAGTGGGAGAATAAAAATAGTTGAAAATGAGCGATAGGCCTAAATAGTCGTTTCTTAAAAGAATACACACAAATAGCCAACATGTATATAAAAAAGTACTCAACATCATGAATTATCAGGAAAATGCATATCAAAACCATAAGCTATCACCGCTGAGGTTAGAACGGCTATCATCAAAAATACAAAAGATAACAAATGCTAATAAGGATGTAAAGAATACTCTATATTTTGTTGGTGCAATGTGAAGTAGTACAGCCATTACAGAAAACTGTATGGAGGTTCCTCAAAAAATTACAAACAAAACCACGTTATGATTCAGTAAGCTCACTGAACAGTATATATCTATCCAAAGAAAATGAATGAGGTATGTTGAAGAGACACCTGCATTTCCATGTTTACTGAAGCACTATTCACAGTAGGACTATTCACAAGAAATGGAATCAACTTAACTATCCATCAACTGATAAATGGATATCAAAAATGTAGAACATACACACCATGGAATACATCCAGCCATGACATCACAGATGAACTAAAGGATATTATATTCACTAAAATAAGTCAGACACAGAAAGATAAATAATGTAGAATCTCACTTTCATGTATAAACTTAAAAAAAGTTGATCTCATAGAAGTCGATGGTAGAATAGTGATTGCCAAAGGCTAGTAAGTGTTGGGGTAGAGTGCGGAAGGCTGGTCAGAGAGTAGTTAAGTTAGGAGAAATAAGTGAGTATAGATGATAATGTACAGTATATTTCAAATGTATTAGAAAAAATAATTTTGAATGTTTTTACTACAAAGCAATGACAAATGTTTGAGGAGCATACACGCTTCCTGGGATTGACCTTTATTACAAAATGTATAAATTTGTTGAAATATCACATGGTAACCATAAATATGTACAGTTTTTATGTGTCAATATAAAACAAATAATAAATAAATGGATAAAGTTAGGTAAATAATTTTTAAAAGAATAAGAAATGGGACATAGAATATATGTAAAAATATATTAAAATAAATTAAATGATTTGGTCCTCACTTCTTCATGGATTAAAGATGTTAATGACCAGAAAAAAAAAGGAAACCTAGAAAATAATTTACCTAGATAATTGATTAGTCCATAGGAAAGTGTTTATCAAATATAAAAGCAATGGAGAAAAAACTGCATGTTAGACCTCCCTGAAATTTATAAATTTTGTAGAAGACAAACAAAATCTTAGTATTGGCATTATCAGACAGTTAACGAAAATAAAAAGGAGTGTTTAACCTCATTAGTAATCAGTGAAGTACAAGTTATAACAATAATGGAGTAACATTTTTGCCTTTCAAATTATCTGCATTTAAAAATAATAATTGTTCCAGCCTTGTATACATTATGAAGTTCATTTCTGAAATACTAGTTACAAATTTGTGACTATTTTCATAATATCTTCATAATGAAAGAGAATTTATCTTACAGGCCTTTTATTAAAAAATTAAAAATGATGCTATTCAAATGCAACTTTGGTTTTGTTCTTTTTTAAAATTCTGAATTCAGAATATTTTTTTTTTCCTTTCTCTCTCTCTCTCTCTCTTTTTTTTTCTCTTGATACTGGGGATTGAACCCAGTGGTGATTACCCAGTGAGCTACATCCTCAGCCCTTTTTCATATTTTATTTTGAGACAGGGTCTTGATAGGTTGCTAAGGTTGCCCTTGTACTTGCAATCCTCCTGCCTTCCCCTCCCAAGCCTCTGGGATTAGAGGTTTGCATCACCACGCCCATTAGGCATTTTTTTCTTTAACCAGAATTATGACATTTGCCTTGCTTTGTATTACTTCTCTAAGAAAAGTATACCTTTTAAAAATCTTATCTCTGCTTAAGATTAAATATTTTAAATATTATTAAAATATACCACAAAAGCATAGGAATAAACGTTTCTCAAAGAATCTTAAATGGGTATGGAGCACAAATAGAATAGACTCTTCTATGAAACATTATCTTAGTAAATAATCAAATATAAATGCTAGTTATTTTTAGAAATAAATACTAAAGAAAGTTAAAATAATTGGGTGAGTAACTCACTTTATTTTCCACTGATTCATCTGTTCTCTTCCCTTTCAGAATAGTTTCAATTCATCTTAAAATTTCTGAGGATCAGCTTTCTCCAATAAAGATACTGTACTTTAAGGATAATTTGACAGGAATACAAAAACTACTTCAACTTTCTATATATCTTAGTGCTATCAAATATAATCATTTGAAAAACTTATAAAGAAGGTATTTAATAATAATAAGTGGTTTTATAAATGATCTGGGAGTTGATAAAAAGAATGATCAAAGAATGATCCATATACTATTAAACTAGCTAATTAATCAAGAGAAAGTTTTTACAAAAATTATTATTTCAACAATTGGGGTTTGAGGAGAAATAGTATGTATAGAAATAGTTATTTCCATTTTTTTTTCCAGCAATAAGCTTGACATGTTTATTAGAAAAATGAAAATAATAGATGTGTCACCATTTCTTTCTTGGAACTGGAAAGCCTTTCTTTTTAAACTCTTTTTGTTTAGGAAGGGAAAATAATGGAAGAGGCACAATGTGAGAGAATGCACCACATCATTAGGCATAAACCACAGACTGTACAGCCCATAGGTCAGCACAATTCAGTGGTGCCAATGGTGTTAACAACTTGGAGAGCTAGAGGAGTTAAGAACTAAGGGGGACACACACACACACACACACACACACACACACACACACACACACCTTATGTTTAAGGGATTATGTTTGATTTCTACCTGGTCTCCCTCACATGACCAACAACAACAATAATAAAAACCAATGAAATAAAATACTCTTTCATTTTGAGGACAGGAGAATGATTTATATATTTTCTGAACTCCGGTTTGTTTGATAATCTTTTTGTTTAATAGACAGATCAGCTTTAATTTTACAGAAAAATTGATTACCAAGTGCATATACTACAGCCCCCACAGTTTGCCCTACTATCTTCTGTTAAAGTGATACATTAATTATAATTGATGAACCAATATTGGTTCATTATAGTTAACTAGAGTGCATGATTTACATTAGGGCACATTCTTTGTATTGTACAGTTTTTACAGGTATTGACAAATGCATAACAGTATGTGTCTACCATTTTCATATTGTGCAGAATGGTTTCTTTCATTGCCCTAAAAATATGAGCTTAAGCTATGAATATCCCTCTCTTACTCCTTCCTTCACTAGCCCCAATCCCTCATAACCACTGATCTTTTTTTACTGCCTATAGAATTTTGCCTCTTCCAGAATGTCAAATAATTAGAACCATACAGTGTGTGGGTTTTTCAAATTGGTTTCTTTCACTTATAAATATAGTTTTAAGATTCCTCCAAGTTTTTTCATGACTTGATAGCTCATTTCTTTTTATCAGGGAGTAATATTCCAGGAGAACCTCTTTTTAAATGCATTTGAGAGTGAAAAATTTTACACAATTATCGTTACAAAATTCTAGTTCAGAGATTTACAGATGTTGTCCCACTGCCTATTGACATTTAGCATTGTAAATCAAATTCCATTTTGATTTCTGCATATATTGGACAGTTTTCTTTAGGAAATTATTGCTTATGCTGGCATTGTTTTGTGTTATTTCTCCAAAGTAACTCTTCTTTTGTTAAAATAAAATTGATACCTTCCTCTATCATTGTTTCTAACACATTTCTCTTAAGCCCTTCAACACTTTGTCCTTTCCCTCTGCAATTAAGGAGATATGTCCTCTAAGTCCTGATTTGATAATACTTGTTGTCATTTCTATACTTTTTGAATGCCTGGAGAGATTTTAACTCTGTAATTGCATTTTGGTCTCTTCACAATCCCCTTTATCCTAAACTATTTCCCTAAATGTGAAGTCATGGTGGTTGTGTTATAGGTGTCTAGGCAGGTGTTATTTTATGTTTCGTAAAAATTAAATTGTCCAAAACTTTCAGTAATGAAAAGCTGCAGTTCCTTGCTTTAGCACTTCTTTATGCACAGTTCTACTTCTTTGAGTCACACACCAAAACTGAAATTGATTACTCCTGGTAATACTTATTCTGTTTGATGTTCTTAGCCTTTTACAACACAGGTATTATAAGATTCCTTTGCTCACTGGACTGCTAATTCAGTACCTCTTTCATTTCATCCTACCACTCTGTTTTTCTTCTCTATACAATGTTTCATTTTTCTTTCTTTGTGCAGGAACAACTATATTTATATTTTTCATTCTTCTTTAGCCACTGTTTTTCTTCTATGTAAAAGAGTGCTCTGAAGTTCAGAAAGGACTGAGTTGAATTGCATGGGTGTTAATGCAGATTTTGTCTGTTTTCTGTATGTGTGTGCATGTGTGCAAGGGAGACAGTGTGTATGTATGGTTGTGTGTGCGTGAGAAGGGCAATTTTTCTGCTCTTTCTCTTGAAAGGAAAATCTGACTAAAACTGCATTTACCTTGGTCAGAGTTTTGCTGAAATTGAATGTTGAGGTTTGACTAAGTTTGCCGAATTAGAGAAGACTTTAGCTTTGAGGCACTGACAAGCACCATTTTGTCCTAATTGAGAACAAAATTATTTCCTTTTCTTAAAAAAAAATCCCATAAGAAACCAGAAATAGCGGCACATACCTGTAGTCCTAGCTACTCAGGAGGCTGAGGTGGGAGGATCACTTCAGTTCACGAGTTTGAAACCAGCCTGAAAAACATAGAGACCTTATTCTCAAAGCAAACAAACAAACAAAAAACACAAACACAAACAAACAAACCCCTAGGGCTAAATACCAGGCCACCCTTGCTCAACAAGAATATAGATGAAAATGAAAAACAGGAAGGAAATTTTGAGACAGATGGCTGTGTTCTTTTTGTGGGCCCTTTCTTACTCTACTCCTTTCCTTCTCCATGTAGTCTTTCACTGCATTTATGTTATGCTTTGCTGTTTCATCTGTCAACTGTTTTTATCTGCCTTCTAAATTTTATGTCATCAAAGTAATTATGAGTTTCTTTGCATTCTCCTTGCTATGATACTTTATTCTTGTTTTTATTCAATAATATCATCCTCATATCTCCAGGGAGAAAGAAAACTGCTCAAGTCCTTCCTAGAAATAAATCTTCTAGATGTCATTTGAAACAGAAGAAATTTTAACAAAAACCAAGTAAATAGCAAATATAATCATGAGACCATATTGTTTTACTATAATATTTACCAGCCATTCCTGTATTTTATTTCTCTTCTTTGACCTTAATCTTTGGTCTCTCAGTTAGTCTTTTATGTCCCATAAGTCCAACTTGGAACGTAACTTGACTTTTAGGAGTCACCTGATTCTCTATTCCTCTCACATATTTATTACATTTTTAAATTGTTTTCTTATTCTGTCTCCAATGTCCACCCTCTTTTCATCTAGAATTAATTTTTGTTTGCCCTCACAATGTGATTTGTTTCCACCTGTAGTATTTCTATATATTAATCCTTTTCTTCCTACATAACAAATCTACTCTGTCCAGTAGTCTCTTCTACTAGAACACATTCTATACACAGGATGGCATACATACCTAAACTCATTTCCTGACCATATTTTTTTCAAGGTAAAAAATAGGATTTAAAAACTCTCCTTTATTCATTTTAACTGTTCTTATCCATCACAACACTATAACTCTTTAATAAAATGATTCACAATAATTTTCATCATATGTTTGTATGTTTACATAACACAAGGTCATTTTGACAAGAAGAATCTCTTGATTAATAAACCCTTCTTAAACTATAAATGTTCGCTTTAGATGTTGAAAGTCAGATTCTGAACTACATACTTTTAGTTTTTGTATATGATTCTTAGTTTCTAAATCATTCCTTCTGTAGTAATTACCTCTTTTTTATTTTAAAACAATCTCAAACTAACACAAGAATTACAGGAAGAGTACAAAAAATTTGTTTTTTCCCCTGAACTACTTTAAGTTGTTGATATGATGCCCTAACACTTAAATATTTACTACAAATGAGTATGTTCTCCTAGAAAACCATTAAAACAAGCGGATTAGTATGAATTCTATTTCAGTCTTCATAACAAAAGGATCCAGTTTCTAGTCTTTGTCTCCCTCAATCTGAACCATCACTTCATTTTTTTTCTGTGACTTACATAATCTTAGCATTTAAAAAATATTACTCATTTAGCAGAATGCATTTGTCTAATTTTTCCTCATGATTCAATTTAGGAACCACATGTTGGCAAAAACATCACAGATTGCATCTCATCGTATGGTGGACCATGTTGGTTACCATTACTGGTGATATTCACTTTACTTAAATTGGCATCTTCCAGGATACATCGATAACACACATATGTAAGCATACATTCACACACACAAGCACAACATACAGACACATATACATATATACACACACACACACATTTGCATCTATATTTACTTCTCTATTAACTGTTGGAGATCATGAACCCACACTATCTCCAATACCAAAAATGTGTTCTAATTTCTAATTTTCCACATTTTAACTCCCTCATCTGACAGCAGGAATCTGGCTCCCATTAACTTCAATAATATAATTACTTATTTGATCAATATGTAATGAATCTCCCTTGTCTACTGCTATTCCCTCCCCTGCACAAATGCCCTCCTTACCCCAATGGGACTCTGAAACCCTGCTCAGTTTTATCAGTCTCTATAGATGCCTATTCATATTCCGACTCTTCATGCCAGGATGTCCCAACAGGAACACACACATCACCCTTCTGTGGTTCTCACACTCCACATCAGGCTGCCCCATTATGGGAACACACTCCTCACTGACACTGTCTCCAACATTCCCATACTTCATAACCTTTCTCCACAGATACTGCTTCCCCTGGTCTAGGTTACTGAGCTCTCCTCCTTGCTATTCCCAGCATAGATGACTATCTTATATTCCCTACCTGACTAGTATAAGAATTGCATTTCTAGGAAGGATAGAGAAGTGAAGGAAAAAAGAAAGGGAAAATGTAAACTGAGTTCTACTTATGCCATAGTTTACAAACATTTAAAGTTATCTAGCAAATAATTCTAAATCTGTATTTAAGTCATCAGATAAATTTTGTGAATTAAAAAACAAACACTTTCATTATATGCATGCACATTTTTCTAAAAACAAATCTCTAGATCGAATTATTTTTTAAATTAATCTTCAATTGTATTCTGATTTTGAAATGGTGATGTTTTAATATAAATTTATGTTTAAAATTCCTTAGAACCATTCTTAATGAACATTTGGGTTGTTGCACTTGTTACCTTGCTTGCTCTATATCTTCCTGATGCACAATTTCCCCCAGTGTTAATAACAATAACATCATTGCCAAGGCTTTGTGTTGTACTTTGATATTCTGCTTTCTCTTCATCTCAATTTAAAAGTCATGTTCTATTTTTTTAAGGAACATTTAAAAGAAAACCTGCTGCTGAAAACATCTGTAACTACTGTCATTTGCTTTTCAGGCCAACATTGGCTAATGTAATGAACAATTTAAAAGCACAATTTGCCATATGGATGCTATAGCAGTTATTTGCTCTGTTGCTAAACATAGTAGTGTATTGAATGGATATAACAGCTTCACATTGGCACCAACAAGTAACAGATTGGCAAAGAACTGCTAAACAGGTGGTCTCTGTAATGGCAATAGAAGATTTATAATCTTCTCTGAGCTTTATTCTCTACAAATGTACTTCTGAATATACATATCAGTAGCTGGGATAAAAAAGACTATTCCAAAAGTGCTGTCCTGATCTGACATAGAAATCAAAAGGGCAGAGCACAGTACCTTTTAAACATGCTCTATACCCATTTCATTCTTTATATGTGTCTCCACCATCACTGTCCTTGGTCAGATTCACTCTATCTCCTGCCTGTATTATTACAATAATTTTCTATTTTCTGTCTCCAAGCTCTTTCCTGTCCATGCAGTCATTCCCAATGTCATGTTAGTTCCTACATTCCCATAATAAAGAATCTGTAAGGGATCCAATGTGTTTATGAAGTAAACCCCAAATATCTTGGTATCACTTGAAGAGACTCCATGATCTAAAGTGATAACTTTTATTTCCAAATTGTTTTATATTTCAATATTTAAAAAAATGTTTAAATTATTCTTTTTATGTATGCATATATTTTCCAAGAGAGTATCTGCTATATATTTGAAATTCAGAATTATTATTTTGCACATGAAATCATTCACCCCTTCTTTTTCTAAGGACAAAATATACAAATAAGTAATCAAAAGGAAACCAAATGGAAATTTTCTGTACTTTAATATGTGGGCAAGAAATATGTTTGATAACCAGAGAAAGAATGAAGTTTAGACCTGAGACTACTGTGCACTGTTTCACTTCCGCATGAAGTTTGGATTTTAAAAATCTGGACTGTGGCTTCTCTCACTTAGCATGATATTCTCCAATTTCATCCATTTGCCTGCAAATGCCATAATTTTATCATTCTTTATGGCTGAGTAATATTCCATTGTATATATATACCACCGTTTCTTTATCCACTCATCAATTGAAGGGCATCGAGGTTGGTTCCACAGTCTGGCTATTGTGAACTGAGCAGCTATGAACATTGATGTGGCTGTATCTCTGTAGTATGCTGATTTTAAGTCCTTTAGGTATAGGCCAAGGAGAGGAATAGCTGGGTCAAATGGAGGGTCCATTCCAAGTTTTCTAAGGAATCTCCATACTGCTTTCCAGAGTGGCTGCACTAATTTGCAGCCCCACCAGCAATGTGTGAGTGTACCTTTCTCCCCACATCCTCGCCAACACCTGTTGTTGCTTGTATTCTTGATAATCGCCATTCTAATTGGGGTGAGATGGAATCTTAGGGTGGTTTTGATTTGCATTTCTCTTATTACTAGAGATGTTGAACATTTTTCCATATGTTTGTTGATTGCTTGTAGATCTTCTTCTGTGAAGTGTCTATTCATTTCCTTGGCCCATTTGTCGACTGGATTATTTGACTTCTTGGAGTAGAGTTTTTTGAGTTCTTTATAGATTCTAGAGATTAGTGCTCTATCTGAAGTATGATTGGCAAAGATATTCTCCCACTCTGTAGGCTCTTTCTTCGCATTGCTGATAGTTTCCTTTGCTGAGAGAAAGCTTTTTAGTTTGAATCTATCTCAGTGGTTGATACCAGAGCCTTTTATTTTTTATTTTGAGACAGGGTCTTGCTAGGTTGCCTAGGGCCTTGCTAAATAGCTGAGGCTGGCTTTGAACTTGTGATACTCCTGACTCAGCTTCCAGAGCTGCTGGGATTACAGGTGTGTGTGACTATGTACTAATTCTTATTTCCTTAACTACAGAGGTCCTATTCAGGGAGTCTTTATCTGAACCTATTTGTTGAAGTGTTTCCCCTAATTTTGCTTCAACAGTTACAAAGTTTCTGGTCTTATACTTAGGTCTTTGATCCATTTTGAGTTGACTTTTGTGTAGCATGAGAGAAAGAAATTTTAATTCTTTTACAGATGGACATCCAGTTTTTCCAATGTATGTTCTTGGCACCTTTGTTAAAAATCTGATGACTATAGCTATGTAGGTTTGTCTCTGTGTCTCATATTATGCTCCATTGGTCTAATGGTCTGTTTTAATGCCAGTACCATGCTGTTTTAGTTACTATGATTCTGTAGTATAATTTGAAATCCTGTATTGTGATACCTCCAGGATTGCTCCTTTGGTTATTATTTGTCTTTTGTGCTTCTATATGAATTTTAGAATTGTTCTTTCTAGTTATGTGAAGAATATTATTGGTATTTTGATGGGCATTGCATAATCATGTTTGATAAGTTGTCCATTTTAACAAATTAATTCTGCCTATCCATGAACTTTGGAAGTCTTCCCATCTATTAAGGTAGTCTTCAATTTCTTTCTTCATGGTTCTATAACTTTCATTACAGAAGTCTTTTACTTCCTTGGTTAGGTTTATTTCCTAGGTATTTTTGAAGGTATTGTGAATGGAATTCTTTTTCAGATTTCTCTCTTAGATTCACTACTATTGATATTTATCTTATATCCTGCTACTTTGTCGAATTGCTTATCATCTCTAAAATCTTCTGGCAGAACTTCTAAGGTTTTTCTAAGTGTAGGATTCTATCATCTAGAAATAGGGACATTGTGATTTCTTCCTTTCCTATTTGCATCCTGTTATTTCTCTTCTCTTATCTAATTACCTGGCTAAATATTTAAAAACTCCATTGAGTAAGAGTGTTCAGAGTGGACATTCTTGTCTTGTGCCTGATATTAGTTTAAATGCTTTCAGTTCTTCCCCATTCACAATGATGCTTCCTTTGAGTTTGGGATATGTAGCCTTTATTATGTTAAAGTAAGTTCCTTGTATCCCCAGTTTTTTTCAGTGCTTTTATCGCATTGAGATAACCATGTGATTTTTGTCCTTCATTCTACTTATATGGTGCATTACACTGACTAATTTGCATTTATTGAACCATCCTTGCATCTGTAGGATGAAACTCACTTGATCATGCTGTATAATCTTTTTAATGTGTATCTGAATTTGATTTGCTAATATTTTCTTGAGGGTTTTTGCACCTTTGTTATAAATGATATTGTTCCGTTTTTTTTTCCCTTGAAGTGTATCTGGTTTTGTTTTCAGGGTGATACAGGCTTCACAGAATGAGTTTGTAAATGGTCCATCCTTTTCAATTTCATGGAATAATTTGAAGAGCATTTGGCATCAGAGTTCTTCTTTAAGGATCTGGTAAAATTCAGCTGTGAATCCATCAGTTCCTGGACTTTTCTTTTTTGGGAAGCTTTTTATTACTTCTTCAATGTTACTGCTTATAATTTGTTCAGGTTTTCTATCTCCTCGTGGTTCTGCTTTGGTAGGTTGTATGTGTCTAGAAATTTGTCTATTTCTTCTAGATTTTTCAACTTATTGGAACACTAGCTTGCAAAGTATTCTCTCAAGATCCTCTAAATTTCAACTGTATCTATTTTAATATCCCCATTTGCATCTCTAATTTTAATAGTTTGGGTCTTCTCTCTTTTTGATTAGTTTGGCTAGGGGTTTACCAGTGTTGTTTATTTCATTTAAAGAAACAATTATTTGTTTCATTGACCCTTTGTCTCATTCTCTTATTTTCTATTTCATTAATTTGAGCTCTGGTCCTTATTGCTTCTTTCCTTCTACTAGCAATCACGTAGAGCTGCTCTCATATAAGACAAAGCAGACTTCAAACTATCATTAGTCAGAAGAGGCAAAGAAAGACATTATGTACAGATAAAGGAAACAATCCAATGAGAAGATAGGATTGTAAATATTTGTCCAACAAATGTTAAGGCACCACCCTTTTGACAAAAGAAACATTACTACACTTATAGTGACCTGATAGACCCCAATATAATGATAGTGGGGAAATTCAATACACTTCTCTAACTAATAGGTCATCCAGAGAGAAAAATCAACAAGGATACATCAGATTTAAAAGTTGTTATTGATCAATTTGACTAAACAGATATCTACTGAATATTTTATTCAGCAATGACTGAATATACTTTCTCATCAGTCACTCATGGAACTTTCTCCAAGGCTGATCATATAGTAGGCCACAGAGACAATCTTAGCAAATATGAAAAAATATGGAATAATCTCTTACATTTTTTCAGATCATAATGAAATGAAATTACAAATCAACAACAGGAAAAAGTACAGAAATTATACAAATATATGGAGATTGATGAGACACTTTTGAATGATGAATGGGTCACTGAAGAAACTAAGGGGAAAATTTTAAAATACCTACAATCAAAGAGATAAAGAAGTACATCATACCAGAATCTCTGGGATACAGCAAAAGCAGTGCTAATAGGGAAATTCAGAGCTATGATTGTCCATGTTAAATAAAACAGATCTGAAAGTACCTAGTGATGCACCTTAAAATTTTAGAAAAACAAGAACAAGTCAATTCTAAAACAGTTTACTTTTACAAAGAAGTTTCTGCATCTTAATGGAGTCATGTTGGGGAGGCAGGGGCTAGAGTTTATTTCCTATAAAATGAGGCATCATGATTCCAACAATTAGTAAAATTCTAAATGCATCACTTCTCTACTGACCACTGCTCTTCTCTAGAAATATGTTGTTTTCTTTATATTGTTCATTAACTTTACCACTCAAACCTCCAGCCAAATAGGGATGCTAGTTCTATACATTAGGAAGAAAACAAAAATATTAGAGATATCTCTCCTAACTTCTTCTCTCCTAACATTTAAGAAAATTGAAATAAAAAGAGGTAAAATTCTTATACAATGGTCAGCATCACTATTTAAAGACTTTGAACCTTGGAATTCTCAATCCATATTGTTACTTGGAATGGTTACTTCAATTATGATCATCTGCATGTAGACAAAGAAATCCTTTTATTTTCCACTAATAACAAGAAGTAAAGAATATTTGAAAATATTTTTAGATGAGAATGTTAACAGACCTTATATTTTAATCTCTTTTTCAGGCCCTCCAGTTAATGTCACATGCAACATATTCATAAACAGCTTTGGCTCTATTGCAGAGACAACTATGGTAAGCATATTTTCTTTGTAACAAGTTTCACACTGGATTAATTTATCACATTAACAGAAACCTTTCTGATGTCACATAAATAAAAACTTAATATAATAAGATTTTAAAAGATAAAATTAGAATAACTAAATTGTAGTCAACTAGAGGGATAATGTTTCATTTACAAATGGGAATATTAGAGAATAAATGTAAATAATGTTGAATTTTCCCAATTCAACAAAACAAAGTTAAAATTTAAACTAAAAATTCACCATATAAATTATTTCTTTCAAAAGTTCTTTAATAGTCATACATAAAGTCTGTACTAAATACTCTTGTATTTATTCTGTACACTTACAAATTTTGTTATACCATTATATTAAGTATTCTATTAGATTAGTTTTTCAAATGGGTACAGTATTTGCCTGAACATCATAAAGACATAAAAATCTACATTTAAATTTACAAAAAATGCAGTATATGCCTTTAACATTGCTGTGTAATTGACACTGTATATATAATCACATTATTAAAGTAAAAAAATACTATTGACCAAATTTATTTTGTTATTTTATAGATTGTAGATTCTAGAACTTTCTCTAGACTTTCATGTTATTTCTCCTTTTCCCTGAAGCTTTTATTGTGCAATTAAACTAAACTAAAAGGAGAAATAAATATATGAACCACTGAATAGCTGTAAAATTATCCAGCTGATAATTTTTTTTGGAACCATGTATGATGGCTCTTAAATTACTTAGAATTATACTCTATTTCTAAATTTAACAAAAATAATTTGCATTAATTTCAAAGTTGATTCTAACTAAAATATGATATAAAATTCTAATAGGTTTATTAGTTTCCAAAACCATTATGGGGAATTATGATCCCTTGATATATTTCAGAATCACTTGATAATGAATTTTCTGAAAAAAAAAAAAATCTAATGTACAAACTATTGTAGTGTGAGGAAGAATATGTTTGTGTATGTAGGGGAAGGGTATCCATCTCAACAGGAAGAGACTTTCATGCACTATTTTCTTCAAAACGCTGTTTCCTTCATGTATGCAATGTTTTCTTAATTAGCAACATCTCTGTTTTATTTAAATTCTATAATAAAAGTATTAGAGGAGAAAACTGAACTTATGTTTCTGTATACTACATAAAATTATCTTAGACACAGTAGATAAGTCAACATAAATATATGTGTATTAGTATAAACATCAGAAATGCAAATAATTTGCTTTCATGAACACATTGTGGTTCTGTTACAATTCTATCTTTAAAATTGCATAATCCTGTTTCAGACTTTGACATTATGGATGATGGTTGGATATCTGATTTATACCTGCATTTGTACATACGTAGTGTAAGATAAAGGAATCACTACTACTTAATTCTACTTAGATTCACAAATTGTAATTCTATCCCTGGCAACTTTCTCATTTTAATTGCTTCTATACTTGCTGTGTAATACTAAAATCTTGCAAATATGCTTCTCTGTATTTCTCTTTTTCAAGATTGCTTCTACAAAATACTTTCAGCTGCAACAGTCTGAAAGTTTTATAGTCTTGCACAACTTTATAAAGGGAAGGGATGTGGAAAAAAGAGGATTCCTGATAGGTTCGTGAATGTTTCTGCATTTTATGAGATAATTCATCAGTCTACCACTAAAATGATTATAACACTCCATAATACAACTGCACCAGTTAAAATTCTTAACATTAATTTTAGAAGACTTCTTTTATAGGATAATATTCTGGAGAAAGCTTGCAGAATTTTGCAAACATGATCCCATGGTGACTCTTGCTTGGTTTTATTTCCCTTCTCCAACATAGTGACCCCTTTCCATTCCTACATATTCCATCATCATGTGTGATCTCTGAAATCATCTTTATCATACATCACTCTCCTCTTCATGGTCATCAGAATCAATGAAAATGGATAAAATGCTCCAGAGGTTAAGTATCATTAAATTAATTGTCTACTTTGGTTCCTTTTTATTCTTCCATATTCCTAAATATGTGATTAATAATATTTCTATCCAAATGATCAAAGTTTATAAATTTTGAATATTATCAATTAGAATAGCTGCAATATGATGCTACATATACCTGTCATCTACATGGCATTGAGAGAAAAGTAGAACTGCTAGTATATTTCTATGAGAATAATGGTCAAGTATTTTGCTTCCATTGATTGATTTGATATATTTTCTTTATAAAGTCCACCATCACAACACTGCAACTGAATTGTATCTCCCGATTTCATTGCTATACTTGTTTAAGTTCATTGTTATGTTAATGTGTGTTAACATGTTTTAAATATATGTACATTTCTCATGTTGAATATAGTTTACTTTTGTTCTCAGAATACCAATAACCTAATTCAACTAGGACAGTCTATTCAAATTGAGAGGATAAAATCTCAAATTGCCTATAATCTTATTCATGAATATCTTTGTGTCTAAGAATTCATATTTTTAAAAACTAAATAAGTATCCTAATATATATACATATATATGCTTAACAACATTGTTAACTAAGTCTTCAATATCTTTACTCTTCAAATATTTTGAGTTTTAAGTACAGCCCTTGTCTCATTTGAGGTTATTATTTGAATATTTCTCTTCTGATATTCTACTTCTCAAGCCATATTTTGTAAATTAATTCAATATTAACATATTTTGCATACTCTTCTTGCACAATTTTTAAATATTTATGTGAGTATAAATAGTATAAGCTCAACTTTCTTTTTGTCATAAACACATTCTTTCCCAATATTTATTTTAATTATTTAATGTGCCAACCACTCCCATACTACAAATATTATGGGAATTTTAAATCTGTTTCCCTCATATTCGAGACTTATGTCATCAGGTAGAAGCGCTCCACATAGATTCCTGCAAATCTACGTTGAGTTGTAGATAAGGTTTTTATGCCAGGATGAAAATATTTATAAGTTGGGCTCTTTTATATTTTAACTCATATATATGCATGCAGCAATTTGGGTGTGTATATGTAGCAGTATTTCAAACTAGATATATAGTTATATATCTATCTTGTATAGGCTTAACTATCTTCAGGAAAAAACTATCTTGTGACATATATTGAGAGATGTAATTTAAATCAATATTTACTTATGTAGCAGTTACTTTTCACCAGAGTCCACAGAATAACTCATTTTTACAAAATAAAGATGACTAAATAAAACAAATAAAAATTTAAAAGGCCAGGTGTTTCCGTGTGATAGTTTTCCGGTGGTTGTACAGAGATGCAAGGCAGGATTTGAGGAAAGGATCTGAGTGGCCGTTGTGATGTCAAGAATTGCTGGATTGTACAGGTTCTCAGTTTTCCACACAGATGATTGGTTCACATTTTAGCTACCACAATGAGCATGCACGAGTATATGCTACTTTGAATCAGTGAGTCATTAGATTTTCCAGAGATATCTAAGCCGATATGGCATAAAAAATTGACAATGTCTATACACTTATGCGAATGGAATCTTTAAACTACTCAAGATTCTTTTAAAAGTATTTTTATCAAACAAGTATTTTTATTGATGATGTATAGATACTAGTATAAATAACACTAAAGCACCTATCACCATCTTAAAAGTTTAAACATTACAAATAAATTGAAGCTGTTTATTCCAGCCCAAAGTGTTGCCCCACTTTCCCAAAGGAAGATTTTGAAAATAAGACATAAACTTCATTCTAGACATATGGGAAATATAAACTAAATGGCCATGCTGAATTATCCACATGTAATCTACTTGTTTCTTTTTTGGGGGGAGAGGAGTAAAATAAATGTTTTTTAGGGAAACCATTCTTATATACATAGATTATTTAATTCACTTTCATTTGTTGAGTATTCCATCATATGTTTATCCATTCTATTTTGTTGGACACTTAGTTGTTTCTAATGTTTTTGCTACCACAAAATAGCTGCATTGAAAATCCCTACATGTTGCCCCACCACCACATATTCTCACACACACACACACACACACACACACACACACAGTGGGATTACTTGGTTATTACAAAGTTTCTCTCCAAAGTGGTAATTGTATTAAATGCCTATTAGTAATTTGAGAGGTTGCCTATGTTCTTCAACACTTAGAACTTATCCACCTTTAAATAACTTATGTAATTGTTATACGATTTGGATTTAATTGCTGCTTATTGCATATTTCCTTGATTAATAGTGAGGTAAAGCATGTTTTTAACGCTTCAGGTGTCCTTTCTGTGGAAGATCTTTATCTTTGCCCCAGTTATGACTGCATGTTTTTATTGTGCATACACACAAACACACACACACACACACACACACACATAAATGCACAAAATTTCTGAAGATGAATATGTCAAATATATGCATTTTAAACACCCTTTCTTCTCTTTTCAATGTGCTTATGATGTCTTTTGATATATAATTATCAAAATAATTAATTTTAATTTACAAAATTTAACCTTGTTTTACTTAATAGTTTGTGTTTCTTTGAACTATAATTCAGAACTACATTACTTACTTCTGTTGCTCAAATTCTTGCAGTTTGGCCATTGGGAGGTTGTTGAGTTGGATCCTGTCCTGACATATTCCCACCACTTTTTCTTTGAGCACTTCCTTGTGTTCTGAAACTATATTTCAGACTCAAATTGCATATTCTGTGTGTCAGGGCTAAATCACACATTTCTTCAAGAATCTCCAATTTATTGCTACTGAGGTATCATTGCTTCTAAGCCTTCCCAGAAGTCAGACTTTGGATGTGAGTGTGTGTGTGTGGGTGTGTGTGTGTGCACATGCATGCACATGCATGTTGCACTTTAAATATTATTTTCCAGTAGTTTCTTATTAATATATGGGCAAACATATAAAATTTCAATGGTATCCTAATTTAATTCTTACTTTTTCCTCTTTAATATTTTGTTTAAAGTTGTAATTATTAATTTAAAATTTAGTGATATATGCTCTCTAAGGTACTATTCTCTGATATGTTCATCACTGTATGATTCACCATTTGCATAATGTCCATCAGAGAATAGCTCTTAAACATATGTTGTTGAGGGGTTTCAAGATGGCGGCCTAGAGGGTGCCTGCATTTCATGTTGCTCCAGGACTCAGGATTCAAAAGAGGAGATATTGAGAGACTTGGGACCAGCTCAAAGCAGCCGGGTGAGTCTCTCCCGTTGGGGAGGCGTCCATGATGGGTAGGTAGTCCCGGAACGCAGGGAACTTTGTGAAGTAGAGCTGCCGGCCAGACACCCCTCCCCCAGCTGGAGCAGTGAACTCTGACAACTGGGAGCATCGTAGAGGAGGCCGCTCAGCACAGCGCTGGGACTCGGAGTAACCACTGGGGCTCCGGTGGCTGCCCAGGGGAGGAGCGGTGAGGAGAGCTGTGTGGACTCAGAACACCGGGGCCTGCCCTGAGGAGGAGGAGGAGGAGCGTGGCCCCTTGGACTCGGAGTGGCTATACCAGAGCTACAGGCGGTTGCCAGAGGAGGAACTGCGTGGTGAGCTGTTTGGACTCAGACCACTTCTGAACACCGGGGCCTGCCCGGAGGAGTAGGAGGAGGAGGAGGAGGAGCGCGGCAGGTCGTTTGGATTTGCAGTGACTGCATTAGAGCTCCGGGTGGCTGCTCAGAGGAGGAGGTGATTGATGAGTTGTTTGGACTTAAAGCGACCGCTCCTGAACACAGGGGGGCTGCCTGGAGGAGAAGCACAGTGGGTCGCTGAGTGGTCGCACCAGAGCTCCGGGCAGTTGCCCAGAGAACGCGTGCAGCGGGTCACGTGCATTCAGAGCCACTCAGAGCGACTGCTCCTGAACACCTGGGGGGTTACCTGGAGGAGGAGGACGAACGGGGAGGGTCACTTCGACTCGGAGTGACTGATTGCCCAGGGCTACGGGTGGTTGGTGGGAGGAGGAGGCACGCAGTGAGTTTCTTGGACTCCTAGTGACTGCACAGGAATACTGAGTGCCTCTCTGGAGGAAGAAGCGTGTGGCGGGTCTCTGGGACTCAGAGCAATTGTACGGGGCCCCAGGTGACTGCTCAGAGGAAGGGCCACATAGCCAGGCAATTAGGTGCAGAGCAGAGTCCCAGGATCTAGGAGGCTTCTTGGTGGAAGAGCCCCACAGAGACACGCTTAGGGGCGGAGCAGAGGTTCCAGGGCTGCAGGCAGATTCTCTGAGGAGGGGCAGCCTAAGGAGATTCATCTGCGAAGGGTGAGGCTCCCAGGCCCAGGAGGTAGGGCCAGGCCCCTGGGAACTTTGCAGAGGAAGGCAGCCCAGCCCAGGCAGTAGCTGTAAATTGAGGGGAACCTCTAGGAGGGAACTGACCAGCGAGACCTCCCCACCAGGTGAGTCTTCCCTGCCGGGTGAGGTTTCCCCACAAGGACGGTAAAACCAGAGACACAGGCCCAAACAGGCCTTGCCTCAGCCCGCAGCCTAGTTCCCCTTTGGATGACCATTGGTCAACAAGTGGAGGCACCTCTGCCCACTAGCAGGGAATATACCCCACCTGAAGTGCACCACTCCTAGAGAGGCAGCTTCCTTGTGGAGCACCACACTTTCAACTTCCTCCAAGACTTCAGCCTACTGAAGGGTAAGAGGGGATATATATAGAAATCTTCAGGGACATTGTAAGTCAATAGAGGAAATCTGCAATATCTCAGCGATTCACTGATACCTGAACAATATGAGAAAACAAGGAAAGAAAATGCTGCAAACAAATCTAGATGTTACATCAATAAAACCCAATGACAGCACGGAAGAAGAAATGACAGAAAAGGAGTTCAGAATGTACATAATTAAAATGATCGGGGAAGCAAACAATGAGATGAAAGAGCAAATGCACGCACTGAATGATGAGATGAAAGAGCAAATGCAGGCATTGAACAATCGCACCAATCGACAGTTAAAAGAGCAAATACAGGAAGCAAATGATCATTTCAATAAAGAGTTAGAGATATTGAAAAAAAAAAACAGAAATTCTGGACATGAAGGAAACAATAAACCAAATTATGAACTCCATAGAAAGCATACCCAGTAGGATAGAACACCTGGAAGACAGAACCTCAGACATTGAAGATAAAATATTTAACCTTGAAAACAAACTTGAACAAACAGAGAAGATGGTAAGAAATCATGAACAGAATCTTCAAGAACTATGGGATATCATGAAAAGGCCAAATTTAAGAATTATTGGGATTGAGGAAGGCTTAGAGAAACAAACCAAAGGAATGAACAATCTATTCAATGAAATAATATCAGAAAATTTCCCAAATCTGAAGAATGAAATGGAAAATCAAGTTCAAGAGGCTTATAGGACTCCAAATACACAAAATTACAACAGACCCACACCAAGGCACATTATAATGAAAATACCTAACACACAAAATAAAGACAGAATTTTAAAGGCTGTGAGAGAAAAGAACCAAATTACATTCAGGGGGAAACCAATACAGATATCAGCAGATTTTTCAATCCAGATCCTAAAAGCTAGAAGGGCCTGGAACAACATTTTTCAAGCCCTGAAAGAAAATAGATGCCAACCAAGAATCTTATACCCAGCAAAACTTACTTTCAAATTTGATGATGAAATAAAATCCTTCCATGATAAACAAAAGCTAAAAGAATTTACAAAAAGAAAGCCAGCATTACAGAACATTCTCAGCAAAATATTCCATGAGGAAGAGATGAAAAACAAAGAATCAAATCAGCAAAGGGAGGAATTATCCTAAAGGAATTGTCAAATAAAGGAGGAAACAAGTTGTGTCAAATAAATAAATAAATAAATAAAATTTAAAAAATGAACCAAAAGACCGGGAAACCAAATCATATCTCAATAATAACCCTGAATATTAATAGCCTGAATTGATCGATCAAAAGACATAGACTGGCAGATTGGATTAAAAAGAAAGATCCAACAATATGTTGCCTGTAAGAGACTCACCTCATAGAAAAAGATACCAATAGACTAAAGGTGAAAGGATGGGGAAAAACATACCATGCACATGGACTCAGCAAAAAAGCTGGAGTATCCATCCTCATTTCCGATAATGTGGACTTCAAGCCAAAGTTAGTCAGAAGGGATAAAGAAGGTCATTTCATACTGCTTAAGGGAAGCATAAATCAGCAAGATATAACAATCATAAACATCTATGCCCCAAACAGTGGCTCATCCATGTATGTCAAACAAATCCTTCTCAATTTCAGAAACCAAATAGACCATAACACAATAATACTAGGTGATATTAACACGCCTCTCTCACCACTGGACAGATCTTCCAGACAAAAATTGAACAAAGAAACCATAGATCTCAATAACACAATCAATAATTTAGACTTAACGGACATTTATAGAATATACCATCCAACCAAGAGCGAATACACTTTCTTCTCAGAAGCACATGGATCCTTCTCTAAAATAGACCATATATTATGCCAGAAAGCTAATGTTAGCAAATACAAGAAGATAGAGACACTACCATGTATTCTATCAGATCATAATGGATTGAAGTTAGAAATTAATGAAAAAAAACAGAAACTACTCCAACATCTGCAGATTAAACAATATGCTATTATATGATGAATGGATAACAGAAGATATTAGGAAGGAAATTAAAAAATTCTTAGAGGTAAATGAGAACAAAGAAACATCATATCAAAATCTCTGGGACACTATGAAAGCAGTACTTAGAGGGAAATTTATTTCATGGAGCGCATTTAATAAAAGAAGTAAAACTCAAAAAATAAATGACCTAACACTACAGCTCAAAGCCCTAGAAAAAGAAGAACAGACCAGCACCTAAAGTAGTAGAAGACAGGAAATAGTTAAACTCAGAGCTGAAATCAATGAAATTGAAACAAAAGAAACAATACAAAAAATTGACAAAATAAATAGTTGGTTCTTCGAAAAAATAAACAAAATTGATAAACCTTTAGTCACACTAACAAAGAGAAGACGAGAGAAAACCGAAATCACTAAAATTCGGAATGAACAAGGAAATATCACAACAGACAGGATTGAAATACAAAACATAATTGGAAGCTATTTTGACAATCTATACTCCAAGAAAATAGAAAATTTCAAAGACATCAACAGGTTCTAGAGACATATGAAATGCCTAAACTGAATGAGGAGGACATACACAATTTAAATAGACCAATTTCAAGTACTGAAATAGAAGAAGTCATCAAAAGTCTACCAACAAAGAAAAGTCCGGGACCAGATGGGTTCTCAGCTGAGTTCTACAAAACCTTCAAAGAAGAGCTCATTCCAACACTCCTCAAAGTATTCCATAAAATAGAAGAGAAGGGAACCCTCCCAAATTCATTCTATGAAGCCAATATCACCCTGATACCTAAACCAGACAGAGACTCATCAAGGAAAGAAAATTTCAGACCAATGTCCTTAATGAACATCGACGCAAAAATTCTCAACAAAATTTTAGCAAATCGCATACAAAAACATATTAAAAAGATAGTGCACCATGATCAAGTGGGTTTCATCCCAGGGATGCAAGGTTGGTTCAACTTCAGGAAATCAATAAATGTCATTCACCATATCAATAGACTTAAAGTCAAGAATCACATGATTATTTCAATAGATGCAGAAAAAGCATTTGATAAAATACAGCACCCCTTCATGCTCAAAACACTAGAAAAAATAGGGATAGTGGGAACATTCCTTAATATTGTAAAGGCCATTTATGCTAAGCCCATGGCTAATATCATTCTAAATGGTGAAAAACTGAAAGCATTCCCCCTGAAAACTGGAACAAAACAGGGATGCCCTCTTTCACCACTTCTATTCAACATCGTTCTTGAGACTCTAGCCAGAGCAATTAGACAAACCAAAGAAATTAAAGGGATACGAATTGGAAAAGAAGAACTCAAACTATCCCTGTTCGCTGATGACATGATTATATATTTAGAGGATCCTGGAAATTCCACCAGAAAACTCTTAAAACTCATAAGTGAATTCAGTAAAGTAGCAGGTTACAAGATCAATGCTCATAAATCCAACGCATTTTTATACATAAGTGATGAATCTTCAGAAAGAGAAATTAGGAAAACTACCCCATTCAAAATAGCCTCGAAAAAAATAAAATACTTGGGAATCAATCTCACAAAAGAGGTGAAAGTCCTCTACAATGAGAACTACAGAACACTAAAGAAAGAAATTAAAGAACACCTTAGAAGATGGAAAGATCTTCCATGTTCTTGGATAGGAAGAATTAATATTGTCAAAATGGCCATACTACCTAAAGTGCTATACAAATTCAATGCAATTCCAATTAAAATCCCAATGATGTACCTTACAGAAATAGAGCAAGCAATTATGAAATTCATCTAGAAGAATAAGAAACCCAGAATAGCTAAAGCAATCCTTAGCAGGAAGAGTGAAACAGGGGGTATTGCAATACCAGATCTTCAACTCTACTACAAAGCAATAGTAACAAAAACGGCATGGTATTGGTACCAAAATAGACAGGTAGATCAATGGTACAGAATAGAGGACACGGACACAAACCCAAATAAATACAATTTTCTCATACTAGACAAAGGTGCCAAAAATATGCGATGGAGAAAAGATAGCCTCTTCAACAAATGGTGCTGGGAGAATTGGAAATCCATATGCAACAGAATGAAACTAAACCCATATCTCTCACCATGCACAAAACTAAACTCAAAATGGATTAAGGACCTTGGAATCAGACCAGAGACCCTGCAAATTATAGAAGAAAAAGTAGGTCCAGATCTTCAACATGTTGGCTTAGGACCAGACTTCCTTAACAGGACTCCCATAGCACAAGAAATAAAAGCAAGAATCAATAACTGGGATAGATTCAAACTAAAAAGCCTTCTCTCAGCAAAGGAAACTATCAGCAATGCGAAGAAAGAGCCTACAGAGTGGGAGAAAATCCTTGCCAATCATACTTCAGATAGAGCACTAATCTCCAGAATCTATAAAGAACTCAAAAAACTCTACTCCAAGAAGTCAAATAATCCAGTCGACAAATGGGCTAAGGAAATGAACAGACATTTCACAGAAGAAGATCTACAAGCAATCAACAAACATATGGAAAAATGTTCAACATCTCTAGTAATAAGAGAAATGCAAATCAAAACCACCCTAAGATTCCATCTAACCCCAATTAGAATGGCGATTATCAAAAATACAAGCAACAGGTGTTGGCGAGGATGTGGGGAGAAAAGTACACTCATACATTGCTGGTGGGGCTGCAAATTAGTGCAGCCACTCTGGAAAGCAGTGTGGAGATTCCTTAGAAAACTTGGAATGGACCCTCCATTTGACCCAACTATCCCACTCCTTGGCCTATACCCAAAGGACTTAAAATCAGCATACTACAGAGATACAGCCACATCAATGTTCATAGCTGCTCAATTCACAATAGCCAGACTGTGGAACCAACCTAGATGCCCTTCAATTGATGAGTGGATAAAGAAACTGTGGTATATATATACAATGGACTATTACTCAGCCATAAAGAATGATAAAATTATGGCATTTGCAGGCAAATGGATGAAATTGGAGAATATCATGCTAAGTGAGATAAGCCAATCTCAAAAAGCCAAAGGACGGATGATATCGCTAATAAGTGGAGGATGACACATAATCGGGGGGAGGGAAGGGTTAGTGTTAGAGTTAGAGTTAGGGTTAGGGAGGGGGCAAATATGGAGGAAGGAAGTACTGTATAGATGGTAAAGAGGGGTAGGAGGGGTTGGGGGAAGGGAAAAAATAACAGAATGAATCAAACAACATTACTCTATGTAAATTTATGATTACACAAATGGTATGCCTTTACGCCATGTACAGAGAAACAACATGTATCCCATTTGTTTACAATAAAAAAAAAAAAACCAAAATAAAAAAAAAAGAAAGAAACTGTGGTATATATATACAATGGAATATTACTCAGCCATAAAGAATGATAAAATTATGGCATTTGCAGGCAAATGGATGAAATTGGAGAATATCATGCTAAGTGAGATAAGCCAATCTCAAAAAGCCAAAGGACGAATGATATCACTAATCAGTGGATGATGACACATAATGCGGGGAGGGAAGGGTTAGTGTTAGGGTTAGAGTCAGGGTTAGGGAGGGGGGCAAGTATGAAGGAAGGAAGGACTGTATAGAGGGAAAAGAGGGGTGGGAGGGGTGAGGGGAAGGGAAAAAAACAGAATGAATCAAACAACATTACTCTATGTAAATTTATGATTACACAAATGGTATGCTTTTATGCCATGTACAGAGAAACAACATGTATCCCATTTGTTTACAATAAAAAAAAATATTAAAAAAATTTAAAAAAAAACAGATATTGTTGAATATATTTATGTATTCTGGCCAACAAAAACTATTTTTTCCAAAAAGAAACTTTGTTATTATATTCTTGGTACAAATGGATGGCCTCTTTTTTATTTTTTACTGCTTTCAATTTGATCTGTTTCTGCAGTTCTCACTCCTCATGTCTCTTAAATCAATGCTACAGTATCTAAAATATTGATTAAATAGTTACTTGTAAAATCAAGTTAATATTGGCTAATAGTATCCAAAAAAATTGACTTTTTTATTCAAATATTTCTATGTAATATGATAATATTTATGCAAAAAGCATTTGCTTTTCTAGCTGTGTTGATAGGAAATTTCAAAAACAATGCTAAAATTTCCCATGGAGCATTTGCTATAAGACATTAGAACTGCTATTTAGATAGTGTTTATGGTGATCCAAGAACACTTTTTAAAAATAGAAAGTATTAAGTTGCAATCATTTCGGGAATTAACTAGTTTTCACAGTAATTTTTGTGACAATTGGAAAGAAATAGGTATCATTTGAAGGAAAGTCCTTTATTTTTCTGTCCTTTTGTAATTGTTGCTAAAATTCAGTCCTTAGTACCTTGTATCTATTTCTAATGGGTTAAGATTTTATAAAAGTACATTCACTTTTCATAAGTGCCATAATAGTATTCAGAGACTCTGCCTATGTCATTCAAATTTATACATTCATAATTTATTCTGCTTCTTTTTGGAATGACTTGAAAGCATTCTGATAGCTTTTTAATATTAACATTATGTTTGTTAACATCTCATCCTTACTGTCTTATTTTTTCTTTAAAAAAAATAGGAAAAGCCAAATCAAATACAGCAATAGCTTTGGTCTGGAAGATTTTTTAATTCTATGCATGAGTAACCAGTGACTGACAGCAGAATGTGCTCTGAACCATCATTTACAAGCATCAATCAGAAATGGGCTTATTTATGTGGTTAGTTGCAGAAAAATAGGTATGCATGAATGTTACACACCTCAGTGACCCCATCAGAATATGAATAAATCTCTGCTTTATGTATTCATTCACAAGACGATTCTTATAACCACCTTGTCTCAAAACGGGACTATCTGCAGATCCTATTTTCAAAGGAAAAATGTCTTGTAAAGAATATAATAAAGAAAACAATTGTTTAGTTATGCTATAATAGTGTTAAACAAACACAATATTAAAAGGCATATTCCCAATTCTTTAGGGGAAGTGCCAAAGAGAAACACATGCAAATGACAGCAGAATGAAAAACAGGATGGAGTTTTCAGGCATACATCTCAAAGGAGCCTCTCCTTTATTGAATCATAGTATCTTTGTAGTTTCCTTTTGATAAGTAGATTAAAAAGTTAATTGCATTGTGTTTACACATTTGAAATATTTGGCCTGGAATAAAAATAATTAATGTTTTAGAATTAAATATAATGACAAAGATACATGTTACCTTATTTAATTTTCCTCTCTCTGTCTACTTTTAATTTATAATAAAAAGTGAATGTTACCTGTATGTGGACTCTCTAGAGGAAGACTATGTATAGAATGTTTTGTTATCAGATCAATTAAGCATCTTGTGTTGACCATCTAATTTAACACAATTGATGGGATTTTCTTTTTAATTTTCCAAAATAATTTTCTTTTCTACTGGTATACAAAAGAATGGGTTTTATTGTGGCACATTCATATATGCACACAATACATTTTGATCAATTTCACTCTCCAGAAATGATCAGATTCTGGTGAACAGTACATAGCAGTGACACTCATCTTCATGATTATTTATCACCATGCATCTTTTTCTAAGAGTATTTGATTTTTCTCAAAAAATATTCCCCAAAATGTCATTTCGACCTCAAAAGATAAAATAGGCAGCAAGATTGGGAATTGTATTCTCTAAAATGACTGGCACTAGTCATAATTTGTTACTTTGTCATGAATTTAGCATGTCAATGTTAAGTACTCGGCAAGTAATTTAAATTGCCAATTGCTCTTCAGTTACTATGCTGAATCTCTGACAGATGAATGAGTTGAAGTTAATACTGAAGCTCTCTAGACCAGTTTGATGGCACTTTTCAGTTGCTGTGATGAAACTACCTGTCTGCTATCTACAAACCAACAATCCAACTAACTTAGGTTCAGAAGGACTCAAGCCCAAATGACAAGGCTATGGGACCATACCATTTGTGCCTATCAAACAAAACGAAAGTAGGCAAAAGATTTAAGCAGTCCTTTATAAAATCAATACTCACAAATCATTTGTATACATAAGCAATGAGTCCACTGCAAGAGAAGTTAGGAAAACTACCCCATTCACATTATCCTCAAAAAAAGAAAATCTGGGAATCAATCTAACAAAAGGGGTGAAAAAGTTCTACAGTGAAAACTACAGAACACTAAAAAAAGAAATTAAAGAAGATCTTAGAAGATGGAACGAGATCTCCCTTGTTCTTGGATAGGCAGAATTAATATTGTCAAAATATCCATACTACCAAAAGCGTTATACAGATTCAAAGTAATTTCTATTAAAATTCCAATGACATTCTTCAAAGAAATAGACAAAACAATCATGAAATTCATTTGGAAAAATGAGACCCAGAATAGCCAAAACAATCCTTAGCAAGAAGAATGAAGCCAAGAGGCATCACACTACCATACCTTGAACTATACTGCAGAGCAATAGTAACAAAAATGGCATGGTATTGTCACCAAAATAGACATGTAGACCAATGGTGTAAAAGAGAAGACACAGAGACAAACCCACATAAATATGGTAATCTCATATTAGACAAAGGGGCCAAAAACATACATTGGAGAAAAGATAGCTTGTTCCACAAATGGTGCTGGGAAAACTGGAAATCCATATGTAACAAAATGAAATTAAACCTCTATCTCTCACCTTGCACAAAAATCAATTCAAAGTGGATCAAAGACTTAGGCACTAGAACAGAGACCCCGCCCTTAATAGAGGAAAAAGTAGGCCCAAATCTTTATCATGTCAGCTTAGGACCTGATTTCCTTAACAAGATTCCTAAAGCATAAGAAGTAAAATTAAGAATCAATAAATGGGATGGATTCAAACTAAAAAGTTTCTTCTTAGCAAAGGTAACAATCAATAACATGAAAAGAGAACCAGATTGGGAGAAAATCTTTACCACATGCATCTCAGACAGAGCACTAATTTCCAGGATACATAAAGAACCAAAAAAACCTAACACCAAAAATACAAATAACCCAATCAACAAATGGGCTAAGGAACTGAATAGACACTTCATAGAAGAAGAAATGCAATCAATCAACACATATATGAAAAAGTGTTCATCATCTCTTGCAAGTAGAGAAATACAAATCAAAACTATTACTCTAAGATTTCATCTCACTCCAGTCAGAATGGCAATTATCAAGAAAATAAGCAATAATAAGCACTGGCGAGGGATGTGAGGAAAAAGGTATATTCATACATTGCTGGTAGTACTGCAGATTGGTGCAACCACTTGGAAAGCAGTATGGAAATTCCTCAGAAAAGGTGGAATGGAACCACCATTTGACCCAGCTATCCCACTCCTGGGTTTATACCCAAAGGACTTATAATCAGCATACTCCAGTGACGTAGCCACATCAATGTTTACAGCAGCTCAATTCACAATAACTAAACTATGGAACAAACCTAGATACCCTTCAATAGATTAATGGATACATAAAATGTGGTATATATACACAATGAAATATTACTCAGCCTTAAAGAAGAATGAAATTATGGCATTTTCAGGTAAATGGATGGAACTAGAGAATATCATGCTAAGTGAAATAGGCCAATTCCAAAAAACCAAACACTGAATGTTTTCTCTGATAAGTGGATGCTGAACTATAGTGGGGGTGGATAGGGAAGAATGAAGGCCTTTGGATTATGCAATGGAGAGTGTGGGGAGGGGTGAGTAGTGGGGATGGGAAGGACAGTAAAATGAGATGGGCATTATTACCCTATATACATGTATGATTACACTACTGGTGTGACTCAGCACCATGTATATATAACCAGAGGAATGAGAAATTGTGCTCCATTTTGTGTACAATGTGTGAAAATGCATTATACTGTAATGTACAACCAATTAGAACAAATTTTTAAAGATTAAAAAAAGAGTTAAGCAGTCCTTGTTACTTAGGAAGTCAATATAAAATGAAAAATGTCTACTGGACAACTACACACACACACATATACACACCCCTCCCCTCTCAAAAGTGAATTTAGTACTTGGAAATGTGATTTCAAAACAAATGGAAATTCATTTTTCTCTCAATCTGATCAAGGACACTTGGTAACAAATTATTTGTTCTATGAAGAAACATTAATTTACTAGCACCACTGAATTAACCATCTCCCAAGTAGTTTCTTGGAGTATTGCCAACAATCTATGGACTAGCTAAAGCATAAGACAAATAATCCTGCTACAAAGTTTTTCTAAGAGGTTTAATTAACAAAAATGGGTTTATAATATAGCTCAACAGTAATCAGAAAAACTGTAACTATTCAGAGTTAAGTCCTGGTCAACCTTTATCTGCAAAACCCATGCACTTTATCTGCAAAGGTTAACAAAGTATTATTTTTCCTCCTAAATTAGGGAAGACATTTGGAAGGGTTTGCTTCTTCAATAAGTCTTCCAGGCCTCGAGGACTCTTCCCCCCCCCCCCAACACACACACACACACACACACACACACACACACACCACAATTCTCTAATTCTCTTTCTCTCTCTCTCTCTCTTAGTGGTAAAGTCTCTACCAGAGGTAATTAATAAACATCCCAGCTTTCTCTCTGGGATGATGAGATGACTTGAACCCTTTTTTGGTACAATTAATTTTGTTTGCTTTAGGTTGGGCTCTCTTTTTTCCCCCTCTATCTGATCATTTCTTATACATATCAGGTCCTCTTGTTTCTGTTCACAGATTCTTTCAATGATCATTTGCTGATCTAATATATTTTTCTTATATGCTTTAAATACACATCCTAAGAAGCAGCTACTAAAGAGGCCAAAATTCTAATTCTAAATATATTTTATTTCCTATCATATTGAAGATAGCTGTAAAGATAATTGCTAGTTCTCATCAATGTACTTTAAGATTAAGATGATTAATCAAAAGTTGACACCAAACATGAAAAGAAATGAGTATGTTCTTATGTCCCTTTTCCTCTTCAGTTCCCCCTAAGGCAGTGTTTCTCAACCACTTTTTTTTTTTCATTATGCCTCCCTCAGGGGCTTTTTATACATCTTTTTTCCTGAATTGCCTTCTCAATGAAATTTTAACACTTCAGATATGTTGTTTATTCATATACTTTATATATTTTTGAATTATACATAAAAAGAACAAGACTGTTTCATCCTCCGAAAATCTATTTTTTTGCTCCCTTGGGAACAATACTGTCTTCCTTGAGATTGCATGCTCTCAATATGTGTTTTAGGGTTACTCATGGGTACACTTGCCCAAAGCTAATATTTCTGTACTCATTGCTAGGTAGCATATGCTATAGTAATACTCTTACATAATGGGGAAGAAACACCAAGTATTCTGAGAGTAAAGGAACATAGCCTCTGGCTATGTGCAAAATTATTAATAATGATGGGCTCAAGCACAAACTATATTCTATTTCACTTCTGTATGAATTTATTCTTTCAGACATTATTTTTCAAACATTTTATGTATGCCTGCATACACACCTATATTCAGACTTGTTTCAGATTTACTTTTCATTCTGACACAAGGTGTAGATTTGTTTCTTTTCTGTTTCTGTGATGATGTTTGTTTTTATGGTACTCATATAATCATTGTTGAAACCTATTTTCACTATTCAGTAAAATTGTTCTCATAATATTTTTCACTGAGTTCAATCTTCAATTCTGCTCCAGTAGCAACACATCTTTGTGAAATATACATCATGCCTATAACATTACTATCATGGCTGAGCCACAAGAAGTTTATAGAAAGGTATGATTCACTAAAAGAGAGAAAGAGAGATAATGAAGTTCTTTTTGTTTTCTGGGCAAACTGGTAGAAGGTAAGTGCTGCTAAGAGACTGTGCCCTACCTGGATTCCTGGGGGGAAAATTCTTCATGATACACTTTTATCTGAAAACATTCCCAAGAATTAGAGTATCAATCTAACCACTGATGAATTCCATCCCAGAGATGCCCAGGGGCTTTTTGTCAGTCCTAGTGTTAATTTTATTATTGAGAACAATTTTATTAATGCACTGCCCATATATTTCAAGTCTAATAAATCCATGATCAACCATCATCCATCAAAAATCACTACGATCCACATGTTCTGAATATCATTTCAATTGAGTTCTATTATGATAACTATGACTATTTTTCCTTGTGATTAAGTACTACTAAATTTTATCAGTCACCTGGCAACTATACCACTGTTGAAATTTGTAAACTAGTTTCAGTGGTATTTTCTCCAGCTTACAGAAGATGGCCATCATAGTGCTTTCTTCTTTTATTTATTGTTGATGGACCTTTATTTTATTCATTTATTTACATGTGGTGCTGAGAATTGAACCCAGTGCTTTACACGTGTGTGTGTGTGAGGCAAGTGCTCTACCACTGAGCACGACCTCAGCCTCATCATAGTGCTTTTTAAAAAGACAACACACCATCCTCACTCATGAGGATACAGGAGACAAGAGCATTTTCAGGAGAGCCACACGAAATCCCCAGTTCTCTGATCATACTTTAATATTAAAAACTTACATTTCTGCTCGGATTTTATTTTTTCTTGGAGTTCACTGCCAGTACAGTCAGAAGAAAGAAGCCTTTCTCCCAGTCCTTGAATCACTCATACCTATGACACTATTATTTGCATTATTATTATTAGCTTTCAGCTCTGGTTTGCAAAATCATGCACTTCATTACAGATGACCAAGGGTAAAAAATTCAGTTAATTCTGTCTCTAGATTCTATGCATTACCAATATCCTATCTTTAATGGATTCAGATATGCATGACCTTCAAACACAAACAGGCCAACAGAACAGTCCTAAATTCCTATTCTCCCAACCGCCTCCAGTGACAAATAGTGCTTCAGTGATTATAAAAGAAACCATATCCGCCCTCTCATAGAAAGGGATTTGCTTCTAGGAATGATATGTTTATAAAACTAATGGAAAGCTATAGGAGAAGGATTATATGACAGATATGACTTGAAAGCAAAACTGTAAACTCCTGCCTGTATCAGGAAAATGAGAAATCAGGAAGTTGTACTGAAATAGCTGGTTCCAGGAACATACTATCTGCTGAAATCTAGGAATTAGGAGACCATCACAGCAACAGAGCCACAATTAAAATCATAACTAAATTATATACACTTATCCATTCAATAGCCATGAAACTAATAACTGGTAATGGAAACTCCACTGAACACTGTTGCAAAAAAACCCAATTCTACCATAGCCTCTGACTCCTCTTGGAAACAGAAACTTAGAATTGGCATATATGGGCTTTGCCACAATCCCTCAGAGGTGCAGCTGACTGGTGAAACAGAAAAATATCAAGATTCATAATTTTAATATTTTTCATCTGTCCAGTACAGGCAGACACAAGACAGATCATATGAAGTTTGAGTGCTAGTTTTCTACAAAGATCTCAACTATACTCAAACCTCCAAACATTTCCTCTGTCTTCATAGAAAAAGTAGATATCAGCACACAAGAGCACCTCTATCTACCTGTTACCAAACCTCTAATTAACCTGTATCTACAACAACTTTTCTGCAAATAGATGAAGACATACCTCCCTCCTTTTATATAAGATTAATTCCCACGTTTTTCTAGATTGTGGTTCAGTGGTGGAGTGCTTGCCTACCATGCATGAGGCACTGGGTTCAATCCACATTAAAACTAAATAAAATTAAATTAAAAAAAATAGAAACTCCCTAAATCAAATCTTGAAGTCCTTTTTACTCCAGGACCACTCTCAGTATACTCTCAATCTCTCCTTTCTGTGTGTGTCCTTTCCTTTAAACACTTCACTTTGCTAATTGTCATTCTAAAATTAAAGCTTTCCCTGAACAAGGTCACTTCTAGCTGTACTCATATTTCTGTCCTTCCTATCATAAATAAAATCCTTCAAATGATTGTGCATTATCTTCTTCTCTAATTCCTTATATTATACTCTTCTCAACCTGGCTTCTTAGTAATCACTTTACTAAAACTGCTATTCGCAAGGAAACCAATGAACTGCTTAGTCTTTAACTTTCTTGAACTCTTCAAAGCATTTGTCACTATTGTTCTTCTTGAAAATTTTTTTGTTTTGGCTTCTCTGATTTAACCATTCCCTTCTTTTCTAACTCTATAACCATGCTTTACTAAATGTATTTGTAGTTTCTATTTCTTGAATGCTGGTTATTTTTTGGGTTCAATCAGAGGCACCATCTTGGTTATATGCTTTCTGAGTAAGTTTATTCTCTCTCTTGGTTTTATGGCATCTGCATATATAGTAGTAACTTTTAAATCAATAACTCTGTTTCAAGCATCTCCAAGTGAAAGGAATGGGGAAATAAGAACAAACATAAATAATCTTGGAAAATAGTACTTACAATGGCATATGTGCATGCTATCATGTTGGAAACAAAATTAACTGTACACTGACACTGTATTCCAGTTAATAAGCTTGTTTCTCAAATCTGAACTGGTAATCTTCCTCAATTGCACAAGTTCCTAAAGCTTACTATATTCAAATCTACTTCTCCACCCATTTTCTGTTTTTCTTCCTCTCCTGTACCCAATATGTAACGAATCACAATACCGCTCCCAATACTTCTCATATCTGTGACTTTTTAACTACTCTACAGATCACCTCTCACTGTCATAACAATCATAGCCACAGAATCTAACTCAGCTACTGGTTGACTGAAGCCACAAGGATCTAATAATCAAATAAGATTGTGTAATGTTTCTGCTTTCTCATTGGTTCTCAATTATTTTCTCTTGAAGCAAAATTCATATTTCTGTGGCTTACAAGAGTCTACCATAATTCATCTCAGCTTAAGAGTGAAGATTGGTCTTTTTCCCATCTTATCTCCTAGCCCACTCAGCATTCTAGACATACCTGCGAACTTTTACTTTTTCAAGAATGTTGTTTTATCTTGCCTCTGTTTCTTTTCCACCCTGCTCCTCGGGACAAAGACAGCATTTATCAAGAACCAGAGTATCCTATGTACATATATGAATACACCACAGTGAATCTCAACATCATGAACATCCAAAAGACTGGGATTCTAATTAGAATAAAATATATTCCTTGCTTCTATAAATATATCAAAATTGATTTGGGTGTTATGTGTAACTAAAAAGAACAAATAAAAATGAAAATAAAATGAATAATATGTATATATATATATGTATATATATATATATATATATATATATATATATATATATATATAGAGAGAGAGAGAGAGAGAGAGAGAGAGAGAGAGAGAACCAGGGTATCTCAAGAAAAGTCAGGTTTGGTGGCACACTCCTGTAATCCCAGTAGCTCAAGAGGCTGAAGTAGGAGGATCACAAGTCCAAAGCCAGCCTCAGCAACTTAGTGAGGTCCTAAGCAAGACCCTGTCTCTAAATAAAATATAATAAAGGGCTGGGGATGTGACTCAGTGGTTAAGTTCTCCTGGGTTTGAGCCCCAGTACCAAATTAAAAAAAAAAAAAAAAAAAAAAAGAACATATTCACAGCAATTCCCTTCCAGTAATATATGTCTTTCTGGGAAAGGAGATGAAAGGCCAGGAGACAAGCTTTAAGAGCTTCATTTATCTGCTGGAATCATGACACTTTACAACTTACAAACAGTTCACATTGCAAGTCTGAATTTCCATCTACATTCCTTTTACTCTCAATAAAGAGAAAAAAGCAAACATCTGAAATAAAGGAGATAGATATTTTTCCTTCTTAAGTTTCTTCGTGAGTTTATAAGTGTCGTGACCTATAAAAGTCTAGTAGCTATTTGATTCAAAATGCAATATATTTTTGTAATCTTCTTTCCTTTCCAGGGCTTCTCTTTCTTATTACTTATTAGAGCTAAATTGTTTGCCCTTGACAATTTTTAGTTCTGCTCTTACTGTGGAATGTTATAAAACTTAATTCATTCTGAACAATTCAATACTTGAAACTAGCTTTAATGCTTTTACCCTTCAAATCATATTTCCTGAAATAGCTTATTAAAATGGTGAACAATATGCTCTTTTAGCATCAAATGAATTAGGCAAGCACCTAGTCAATATGCATGAATATACTGAACCATTTATTCAATTCTAGATTGTCAACTTCCTAACAAAAAATATTACTTAAAGTTTTTAAATATTATTTTCTTTCCATTTCTTTCTTTAAAAAACAAAATTATTGAGATATGTTGTATTTTGTCATACGTGGTTTGGGGGGTTCACTGTTTTTTTGAATCATTACTCTTATCAAAAACTATCCTAGGGAATTCCCAGCTGATGCCAATCATTCTGTACATTTCTGAGAAAAGAAACTTGTTTGTTTTAGATTCAAAGTTGAACAAAACACAGGCATGAACAAAATAATCTCTTATCTCATGCAGTTTTAGATCCATTCTTCTTAGAATCCATAAGCACACCATAATAAAATATAATTCTAAATACTTTAACAACTATTGTTGGAAAATTTTTAATCCATACAAAAGAAATTATAAATAAATAAATTTTAACATGTAAGTTCAAGCCATATACAAAAGTGAACTCATAATGTACCACAAACCTAAACATGAAACCTAAAATTTTGAAAATTTTAGAGGACAAAAAAAAAAAAGGAAGAAAAATCTGTGAGCTTGTGTTATAGAGTTCTTAGATACAACACCAAAAACATGATTTAAAAAATAAAGGATAAAGCAAACTTTGTCATAATTAAAAATGGTTATGTGTGAAAGACAAAATATGTGGGGTGAAAAAACATTTAACAATGTTATATTTGGCAAAGCACATGTATCCAGAAGAACTCTGATAACATAATAATTTAAAACAAAACTGTTTTTAATGAGCAAATGAGTCAAACACTTCATTTAAAAAGATATCCAAGTCACAAATAAGCATAAAAAGCTGTTCAACATCATTTTCCATTAGCAAATTACTAATAGAAACCACGATGAATTATTACCACTACACACATATTAATAAAGCTTAAATTAAATTTTATAAAGGCTGCCAATACCAAATACTGGTAAGAATGCAGGGAAATTGTTCTTTCCTATATTGTTGATGGGAGGGCAAATTATATAGCCACTCTAGTTAACAGCTGCTGATTTTCTTCTAAATGTAAATATAAATTTAATATGACCTATTCATCCCACTCCTAGGTATTTACTTATGAGAAATAAAAGCTTATATTCACAATATGATTTTAACACAAGTGTATACAGAAGCATTATCCCTAATCACAAACACTACGCAAACACAGAAGTCCATCAATGGGTTAATAGACACTGTGGCATGCCCATACACTGAAATACTACTTAGCAATTAAGAGAAATAAGCTGATATACATGATAATTTAAGCTAAGCAAGAAAAATCAAAATCAAAAAGTTAAATATTATGATTCTATTTATAGGACATTAGAAGAAAGACATTTGAAATGGACACAAAAAATAGAACACTGGTTTTGAGGGGATAAGTGTGGAGATGGTTTCATTACAAAGGGGCAACACAAGGAATATTTGTGGGTGAGAACTCTGTTCTGTATTCTATGCATGGAAGTGGTTGTACACCCCTATGCATTTGGTTTAACTGTATATGTTAATTTGATCCATATTCTACTACAAATTAAAATACACTAATATAATGGTTTTAAACAACCACCATTTTATTAGGTCTGATAGGTATGTTGATCAGAAACTTAGAAACTGGTTGGGGAACTTTTCTGCTCTACTTGTTATTGAATAAACTATCCAAGTTTATCAGCTGAAGAATTTTCTTGGTCATAGTGTTCAAGTGGCTTCACTCATATGTGTGGTACTGTAAGAAGAATGACTGGAAACAGACCCAACTGGGACTGTTGACTAGAGTTCTTACACATGACTCTTCTTTTATAGCTTCTCAGAGATATCTAACATTTTATATGACAATCATCTTGTCTCAGAGTGTTTCAAGAAATGGAATGGAAGCTTCAAAACTTCTTAGGATCCAGAGGTCTGTCACATCCAGCATGACAATTTATTGAGAGTTAACTGAACCTGACAATGAGAGGATGAAGAAAAGACAGACAAACACACATAAAATAAAAGCTGGGGTCAGGTGCATAATCAAACCCTGGTGAGGCCTGACTAACTCACAGTTAGTTCAGCAAGTTTATTATATAGGTTTTATCATCATGAGGTTATTTGTGAGAAAGTTTTAACAAAGCAGGAAGTCTGAAGGACACAGTGAAACTTGCAAGACATGAGGTCATCTTGTTATGCCTAGAATTTTCTACCCCAGGGAGCAGAGGTCTAAATCCAAGTTTCTATTAGAGCCAGGAGCCTTTGCATGTAGCCACCCGTGAACAGCATTACCATAGCAACTGGGGCATCATGATCCTGCACAAGCATTTCCCAGAGAAAATGCAGCCATAAGGGAACAAGAGACCAGGGCTCGAGTTGCCCAGTCCCACAGAGGCCATCTTTAATCTTTTTTTTGCTCATTTTTATTTTTATTTTTTATTTTTTACAGACTGCATTTTGATTCATTGTACACAAATGGGGTACATCATTTTGTTTCTATGGCTGTGCATGATGTAGATTCATACCATTCACGTAATAATACATGTACATAAGGTGATGATGTCCGTCGCATTCCACCATCTTTAATCTTGACACAATCTTCCCTCTAAGTGAAATATTATTTATATTCTTCCAACATGCAAAATATACACACCCCTTCATAGATACTACAATTTTATCTAATTATGGCATTGTCTTGAAGTTTGGACATATAGAACTTATCAACTAAATCAGGTCCAAGAGCAAATGACAATCCCAAAGGACAGACATTGATTATGCTTCCTCTTGATGAAAGTCCTTATATTCAAGAGCAAGTTTTCTATTCCATACACACATGATTGAAATACAAATGTACAACAGAATAGGATAATTGAAATGTATGCTTCTATTGAAAAATAGGGGAATAATTTAAGACTTTTTTTTTACATTTTTAAAAAGGAACTTCTTTGAGATATATAAAAACATGATAAAATACTTTACAGATCACTTCTCACAATCAAAAGGCAATATATAACAAATGTGTTTTTGTAAACATAAACATTTAGGTATACTAACAAACACATAGACATAACAGTTATGAGCAGATGAACTATACTCATCAAGAAATAGATCAAAGTTGGGCCCAGTGGTGAACACCTATAAGTCCAGTGACTCAGAAGTTTGAGGCAAGAGGATTACAAATTCTAGGCCAGCCTCAGGAACTTAGTGAGACCCTGAGCAACTCAGCAAGATCCTGTCTCAAAATAAAAAAGAAAACAGACTGGGAATGTAACTCAATGAGAGAGTATCCCTGGGGTGAAAGAGAGAGAGAGAGAGAGAGAGAGAGGGAGAGAAATTAATGGAGGGAGGGATAGAAAAGTAGGTAGGTCCAATGGTCAAAAAGTGAATATATAAGTGCACATCACTATGACTGGTAACTGTAAATCCATTATAACTGCAGCTATCTGAAATAATGTGACAAACAACCTAAGTTTATTGCTTAAATAGATCAAAAACCTAGATGGGTCACTACTGCATATGTAGTTACTCAAAGATCCATGATCTTTTTCTTTTTAACATGTAGATGTTAAAAAAGAACATCTCTATTTACTGAGAAAACATTAACACTTTCAACAGTCAATTTTGTTTTGTTGTACTTTTTCAGTCAAATTTTTTTAACACATAAAATGAATTTGAACTCTCTAAAAGTCTTTATATACAATTTATACCTCCATTATGAGAAATGATACATGGATGAAATACATGGCATAGCAGAATTATAAAAAATAATGCTGACAATTTATAATAGTGGAGAAAACTTAAATAAGAGAAAAAAGTAAAATTCAATATATACTTTTCATCACAGGAAAAAACTATGGTCATTTATACTAAGGTACTTCAGAAGGGCTAGCTAACTCTTAAGATCATTAATTATTATTTTGAAGTCTTGCATTGAAATGAGCTGCCATTTTTTTCTTTTAGAACATGATTCCCCTTGGATAATACATTCATTTTCATTTTTTTTTTTTATTTTTCTGTGCTCGAGATGGAACCCCAAGCATAGAACCCGAGCATGGACCTGAGCATGCTAAGCATGTGCCCTACCACTGAGCTTCACTCCTAACCCCTATACTCGTTTTCTCTTCACTGCTCTTTCTCTTCCTAGTCTACTTAAGATTTATACACTAATCACTGAAAACTTCCTCAGAGACACACCCAAAATAATACTTTATCAGGTTTCATGGTATTTGTTCCACCCAACATGATGCAATTATTGTACATACAAACAAAAATGTCCTTCCCCCAGAATTCAGTTTTCCTCTCTTCATTTCCCATGCCAATGGGAATTCCAACTTGCAGGATTTCAATTTGTGGCATTTTAATCTTTCAGGGTTGTGATTTCCACAATTTAAGAATTTAGGGATTTTTAGACTTCACAGATTTTGATCTTTGAGATTTCAACATTTATATTTGGGATTATGAATTTCAAGACTGTGTCTTTTGGAATTATGATGGCATGGGATGTTTCAGAGCCATTTTAAAGTCTAGCAAGTACATACTTCTAGTAGCACAATTAGGGCTCCATCTTGCTCCCTGATGATTCTTTATGGATCTTGACTGCACCATCTGGACTCTTGGTTCTGCTTTCTGAGTAATTTTATCCTTTCTGCTAAAAATGGACCTTATTTGTAACTGAGCAACCTTATCACACCAATTCTGTCCATAAAAATTTAGGGACCCTGTAAGCTCTTTGCAATTCGAACTAAATTGAAGCTGGATGTGCTTTAGCCTAATTCTGCTATAATTGAAGCTGGATGTACTTTAATCTAATTCTCCCTAAAATTCTCCACTTTGGGCTGGGAATCAGATTCTGCAGCATAATGTTCTTAAGAGTTCTTCTTACTCCAGTTAGAATGAGAATCATCAAGAGTACAAATAATAACAAATGTTGGCAAGGATGTGGGAGAAAAGGTACACTTACACATTGTTAGTGGGACTGCAAATTAGTACACACACTCTGGAAAGCAATATATAGATTCCTCAAAAAACTAGGAATGGAGTCCCCGTATGACCCAACTATACCCCTACTTGGCATGTAGTCAAAAAATCTAAAATCAGCATACTATAGAAACGCAGTCATATCAATGTTTATAGCAACACAATTCACAATAGCCAAGCTAGGGAGACAGCCTAGATGCCTGTCAAGAGACAGTCAAATGGATAAAGAAAATGCAGTATATATACACAAAGGAATTTTACTTAGTCATAACGAAGAATGAACTTAACGGCATTTGCTAGTAAAAGGACAGAACTGGAGAATGTCATGGGAAGTGAAATGAGCCAGACCCAGAGGGCCAAGGGTTAAATGTTTTCCCTCATTTGTGGAAGTTTGATCAAAATAAGGAAGGACAGAAAGAGGGAAGGAAGGAAGGAGGGAGGGAAGAGGGTCTATTAAAATAGAAGAGAGATGAGTGGGGTACAGGAAAGGGATTAAGCAGGAGGGAGGTGGGATGAGAAAAGAAAGAAACTGTGGAATGAATCTTACCGAACTTTCCTATGTACATATATGAATATATCACAGTGAATTTCACCTTTATGTATATACATAAGGAACTAATAAAGAAGCTATTAAAAACTATTCTTAGAAATATTTAAATCTAATTGAGAACATTAATTATGCATCTTTTTGATCTTTCTAAAGTATAAACAGAGCCATACCCTTGAGACTGTTACCTAGAACCCATAAAAAATATGAAGTGAAGTTTTCAAGATTTCACCTGGAAATCTCCTCAATTAAATACAGCAATTAATTCATCCAATTTTTTCATTTTCCACATTACTGAAATGAAAGCATTCACAACCTGTTTGCACTTACAACGCAAGGGTGACATTTTTTCCCATCCTTTAATAAGAATTTTCTCCTCATCCCTTTAGTCATCACAACAATCTCCTCAAAGTTTGCAAGCTTCTGCCTAGTGCCTGGTCCCAAAGTCAATGGCACATTTTTCTTAGAGTAGCACCCATTTCCAGTGACCTAATTCTATTTTGGTTACTGCTACATAACCAAACATCCCAAAACTTCAATGACTTATAGTACATTTTATTAAATTTCATAATGTTACATGTTACAAGATTTTGGCAGGGTTCTGTTAGGCTCTTTCTACATGATGTCAAAGTCACTCAGTGGTATTCAGCTGGGGGAAAGCTGGAAGAAAATAATCTGCCACCATAAAAGAAACCTTGCTTTTTCAATGATAGCACTTGCAATAAGCAGTAAATTTTGTACATCATGCTGAGTTACTCTGAGAGCTGTGGGCCTGAATAAAAATCAGGGTGATCTCAGGTTTTTTTTTTTTTTTTTTTTCTTGCCCTTGTAATACAGCATTGAGAAAACCACTTAATTTACTTTGTGTTCCTATCAGTTAAAAATTTTTTCCTGTCATGGAGGTATTCAAGCACAAATAGCAAGCTAATTTTACAAAGAAAAGACTATATCAGATTCAGAAATAGGCTAAGACAAAACTATAATGTAGAAATAGAACAATCATAAGTATTTCTAAAAGTTTTAGCATCAACATTGTGCTAAATCTGCTCTAGAATTTATATTCAATAAAATATTAATATCCTCAAGATTTACAGACTCAAAGAGAAGATAAAACTTACAGGTTGCCAACTATTTGGATGGAAAATAAAAACACCAAATTTTGACAACTTATCTTTTACATATGTTACCATACATTTTAATACTTTAAATAGTTATGCACAATCTCAAGTACCTATAAATATATAAGTATTAAAATAAGTGGTACTATCTAAGAAGGTAGTGACTTATTACATTTCCCTTTTAGTTATGATTTTGGTAGATTGTTTATGGGTAATTAAGAGTAAACTGTGGATTTTTTAAAAAGGTCATTATAATTTGTGCAGAAGCAGCAAACATTTCATCTGTTATTCTCAAGAGTGTTCCTAAATGAAGTTGAAACATTCAATAATAATTTCTAAAAAAGTTAATTCTTCTACAGTTTTACAGTGCAGCCTCCATACAGTTTCTTGGCCAATCTCCAAAATCAATAAACAGTTAGTTAAAGAATTATCTGAATTGCTTGAGAAGAAAAACATCATTCCAAAAAACAATTTTGTTATGGACAATATTTAGCTCACTAAAACTTTTCCAAAGTGAAATATTTTTCTTGTAACTTTCAATTTTTAACGTTTCTTAGTAAATGATGTATGCACCATATAAAACCTCATGAATTAAAATTCCCAAAGGAAAATGGTGGTTTAAATTTCTGAAAATTTAAATACCAATTAATATAAAAAATCAGTAACAAGCTGCAGTATTGAGAACAACTTGGAAATACTCAAAATAAGTATTAGAATAATTTTGTTTCCATACCGAATTTTCCTATTGAGGACATATGTGAAAACAAATCCAATAAAAATCCATTACCAATAGATCTATTCCTTTGTTCATGTTTACTAAACCAATTCTTTATCCCTAATAAAAAGCTGTTGTATTGACAGAACACTAAACATGTGAAGAGAAATGTGAATATTACACCAAAATAATAAATTAAATTTTAAAAATATGCATGTGTATAGCTAGAAATCCAGATATCTTTAGATCAAAAACACTTGAAATAAAGAAACTTGGTTTGCATAATGTGTATTGGTAAAATCCGATGTTACATATATTCAAAATAAGTTCTCTTGTTAGTTCTGTAACAGTCTCAAATTATCTATAATATTAAATAAGTTCTATTTAGTGGGAAGTGAATAGATATACTTTGAAAGGGTCAGACATGGCTATCATGAAATGTATGTTATGCAAATTGAGGATATTAAGTTTTTACAAGATCATATAAAATCCTGAAATTTACATGTAAGATAAATTTAAAAATTTTTTTTAAATTCCAAATTATATTTAAAGCATCTAGTTTCATGTCTGAAAATTAGCATCTTTCAATGAACAATAGTTACTGTTTTCATCTTTTCTGATGATGTGATATATGTAATGACATATATATGCACTTGTATGCACATATTTATTTATATTCACATAAACACATACAAATATATATATATGGACACATTGTGAAGGCGTATATAACAGACATATATAGAGTGTTCAATTCTAAAAACACATCTTTGAAACTATACCATCTTGCAGATATTTTTCTCAATAAAACCCTTCAGGTTTCTATAAAGACATGATCTCCGTCTTAATTACCTTTTACTATCTTATGAGCATTATGCTAAGTGACCAAAGCCCAAACAAAAGGCTGTATATTGCACAATTCTGTTCATATGAGATATCCAGAACAGGCAAATCTATAGAGAGTAAAAGCAGACTAGTTGTTGCCAGTGTTTGGAGGGAGGAGGAAAAGTGGACTCTACTTAATACATACAGGGCTTCTTTTCAGAGCGATAAAAATGATCTGAAACTACATGGTAGTGATGGCTACACAAAAATATTAATGGACTAAATATCCCTAAAGGTAAAGGTTATGTGCTTTTGACCACAATGTTTTAAATGTATAATATATAACAATTTACACTAAATATTGAAGGAAACATACTCTTTAGAAGATCTTAAGAAAGTTATTATTCTATGATGCTGTTATCCATCCTTTAAGGTTCTGGAAAATATGCCTATGGACTAAGTTTACCCTTCATAAGTTCTTAACACTGGAATGTTAAGGATTGGGCTGCATTCTTCATTCTTTACTACTTTTATTTTTCAATCTTACATTTATACATAGGTTATTGAATGAGATGTGAAGAGTATTATTTCATTGATTCAACATGCTTTATGCACTAACCAATACTTCTTACTTTTATGTTTTTGGAATTGTTATATAATTAGATTCCCTTAAATTTTTTGTAATTGAAAGATCATTCTGCCCTTTCAAAAGGGAATAAACTGGATAGTGAGGAAATCAGGAGGGAAACTAGAATGACCTTTCTAAGTCTCTGAATAGTTCTTATGAAATGGCATTCTTCCCTGTTGGCTTAGTAACTGAGAACTGAAAAGCATTTTCCCAATGTGCCATTATTTCAGAACCAGTGGCCCCAGACGGCCACCCTCCCTGTGCAGTTTTCTAGAGCAGATGGTACAGGCAACATGGGGGATATTTTAGAGATAATGTTTGAAGCAATTATCTCACCATTGAGTATTACTGTTCTATTCTTTGTGATGCAGAGGGGTCTATTTTGTGCAGTACTACAGAATTGGAAAATCTTAGAACTTTGTTCTTATTTCTTTAGAAAAGATAATTCATTTTCTGATTATTTTTAAATTAGCAAGGATCTCTGATTAGGACTCCTTAAAAGAGGAAGAAATTTAAGTTATTTTTCCATTTAGCTATGAATTATCATTCTTTTCTTGGGTATTCTACTCTCTCCAATTATTCTGAAAAAAATGTATTGTTAAAAACTTCAAAAACTGGCAATGATAATGTATGCAATTCAACTCAAAAAGATATCTGTATTGGTTTCCTATTGATGCTGCAACAAATCGCCACAAATTTAGTGGTGTTTGCATTCTTTTCTGATATGATCAATCAGGCAGAGCCACAAGATAGGAAAGAACCCTGCTCCATTATTACTTTGGAAAATACATGTGAATACACTTAGGAAACAGAGGAAACTATTACCTTATACGTAGCCTTAGTGGCAGTTAGAGAATAGTGGTCTCAGAGCACTAACGCTGATCAAGGAAATATAGAGATTTGCAATATTTAGTATAGATTGAATTTGACTTACCTATAAGATAATCAATCTGCCTGGTCTGCTATTGTGGAAGAATTCTTGTGATTGCTTGATTACTGTGTTTCGATAACCTATAATTTGGTGTTTAAGAAATAAGAAAATAGATGAAAATTGGTTTTCAGATTTTTTTGTATATATCTAGCCTCACTATTTTTCAAGGAAACGAAGTCTTCTTTAAATATTTGCTTTAATCACAATTATAATGAATTCTCTTATTTACTTATTTCAAAAATCTAAGGACAAAATTACATTTATAAAATCACATGTGATATTTATTTTTATACTGCATATGCACAAACACTGCATATATATACCTGGCTGTGACTTTGCCATTTTATATATTACTCCAAAAGTTGTAAATAAGAATTTGATTGAAATAATTGACTCTTCTTTTAAAGTTATCTGTGAAAGGTATAATTTGGAAATCTCATTAGCCAAATTATCTTAAAGAATCAAGGTGATTCAAAAATCATCTTTTATTATTCAAAAGTCACCTTTTTCCCTCAAATTACTTACATCATAGAACTTGTTATATTAAACATGAGAAAATGTGAACAACAAAAGGTAAACATAATGAACTGTGGTGTTCTGTCATCTTTTCTTTAGAGGTATATAGGTCACCAAAGACATGGGCAAAAGCTCAGAATCAGAATGTCACTTTTAGTTGTAAAAAATGAGGACTATAGCGATGGAAACCCCCAAGAATGTCAGTGGCTTCTGTTATAATTCAGAGACATCCAAAGAATAGTACATATGATCCTAAACTCTTTTTTAAAAAAGACACTTTTTAGAGAAGTTTTATGTTCACAGTAAAAATCAGAGAAAAATACAGATATTTCCATAAACTCCCTGACTCCACACATGCACACCCTTCTCCATTATCTACATGCTCCACTTCAGTGTTACATTTTTTAGCATTAAGAATCTCTACTGATGCAGTGGCTTCTTCTAAACCTTTTTAAGCAGGGTGTCTTTCTTCTCTCTCCCCCACCACACACCCCTCAGGATTACAGAGTGAATATCTTTCTTCGTCAGAAATGGAACGATCCTCGTCTTGCATACAGTGAATATCCTGATGATTCTTTAGACCTCGACCCATCCATGTTGGACTCCATTTGGAAACCTGATTTGTTCTTTGCCAATGAAAAGGGTGCCAATTTTCATGAAGTCACTACAGACAACAAATTGCTAAGAATTTTCAAAAACGGAAATGTTCTTTACTCAATAAGGTGAGTTATAGACTTAAATTTCTCATTTCAGTGAAATGGAGTACTGTGGGGTTTTTCCTTAATTTCCAGGGAGAATTTTTAAATTTTTGAGTAACTCGCCATTGTTCCACTTGAGTTCTTTTAACATACCATTTTCCAAATGCGTCTGAAGAACAACAGACCCATGTCCAAGATCCAGGAATTATACGAACATTTCTTGGAAATCCATTTTTTTAAGAAGTTGACACATGTAATTCTTAACATCAGTGAGGTTGCCAGGACTCTTAAAGGTAAACTGAAAGGCAGCTGAGTCATACAATGTGGAATGTGGTTAAATACATTATACCTCCATTAAATACTTAGAGGCAAAAAAATGTTTAGGTTGGCTTGTCTGGATCCTGTTTTTTTTGTTTGTTTGTTTTTTGTTTTTTTTTGTTGTTTTTTTTTTTTTTTGAGGTGTGTGCATTTTATTTTTCAGATATCCTGGAGTTTCTCTGGTTGTTCTTTTTCATTTTAACCCTCATTGTCCAATTTTCATCCTTTCTAACATGCTGTGAAGGTGCAATTTGTTGACGAAATTTAAGGAAAGCAGGAAAGAAAAAAATTACTATAGTATATAAAATGAATAATGAACAAAATATTTATCACAATCCCTAGAAAAGTTCTTATTTATATTTTAGGTATTCATTATGTATTGCTCAGAAAACCATGCAACATTTAGAAAGCAATACCAAAATTTAACAATAATTAATGCCAAAACACAAACACTAATCATAAAATTTGTTGAAAGTTGGACTCTAGAACTCATTTAACTTTGGCAGTTCATAAAATATCAAACAGGTACCAATTCAGTAAATAGTTAAGTTAGCTGCTTATAATAATATACTTGATGATTTGCACCATATTTAAAATATCTTCTAAAATCATTATGGAAATCTACAGTTATTTTCTTTACTTAATTCAGTTGTGAAAGGTAAACCAGAAACAGAATTCATGTCATCTTTCTTAAAAGAGAAAGAATATGCTCTACTTATAGCAATAGGAAACTATTTAAATAGTTATGCCATCAATAACATGTTTTTTTTAATATGAACTTAAATTTATTTATTTATTTTTTTCATTATTTTTTTTTATTGTAAACAAATGGGATACATGTTTTAAAAGATATCAAGATAGGCTTAATATTTAGAATCTAGGATTAAAATTACCTCCTTATATTTTAACTCTCTTATTTGTACTTTTGTTAACTTTTCATCAGGAATGGGTATATTTAATTTGGACTTTGTCTATCCAATATCAAGGATGTTTTTATTTTTGCCAAGTAAAAGATAGTAAAGTAGTAAGAACGAAAAATTTAATCTGAGTAGCTAAGTGATTTCAAAGGGTTTATTCTGCAAAGTGGTTTTATAAATAATGCTTTGTCTGCTTTTCATCTCTTCATCCCAAATACATAAACACAATGGAATATTATTCAACCATAAAGAAGAATGGAATTATGGCATTTGCCAGTAAATGGAAGGAACTGGAGACTATCACGCTAAGTGAAATAATCCAATGCCCCCCCCCAAAAAAAAGCTAAAAGTTCTCTCTGATATGTGGATGCTAACTCACTATAAGTAGGAAGAGAGGGAGGTGTGGAGGTTCACTGGATTAGACAGGGAGGAATGGGGGAAAGGGAGGGGGTAAGGGAATGGGAAAGACAGTAGAATGAATCAGACATAACTTTCCTAGTTTTGAATACTTGATCAGTGTAACTCCACATCATGCACAACCACAGGAATGGGAAGTTATACTCCATGTATGTATGATATGCCAAATACATTCTACCGTCACGTAAAATAAAAAGAACAAGTTTTTTTTTTTTAAAAGGGGGGGGGAAGTCCCAGCAAAAGCCTGGTTTTTATAGCAATATCCAATCTAACACTGGATGCTAGGAAAGGGGGAACCTAGCCTACCTTTAAACAACTGTTCTACTCCAGCCAGATACAGCAGAAAAACACATGACCTCATCTCAAACTCACATTTAAGCCAGAAAAGCGCATTTCAATCTTGCTAGGATGTAATGAGGTACCCCAACATCTGAGCTGGGGTAGTGTCAGGGAAGGGCAAATAGCTAGACTTTCATGACCCATCAGCCTGTAATGACCCTCCACCCTACAATGTCAGTAGAGACCACATGGAGAACTCCTGTCTCCCTACAGATACAAGAGACCCCTCCCATTCCTGCTTGGGAAATTTCAGAGAAATCTAGTAGAAAGTCAGGACTTTCAAACCATGCAGCAGTAATAACACCACTCCCACCATGGGGTCAACAAACGCCACATGAGGAATTAGAACATCCAGTAGTGACCAGGACACTCTCTGCTCACATGTCAATACAGAGTCTGATTAGGAAAAATTGATTTCTATTTTCCCCTGGAAATACTAGGATAGCAGTACCTCCCCTTGCCCTGACCAAGAAATGTCAGGGAAAGCCAGTTAGAAAATTTAAATAAGATCCAGAGTCAAAGTAACGCAAAATCATCATACAAAGAACCAGAAAGGTCTCAGGTCAAATGAAAAAAGTCCATCCACTGATGCCAACATCAAAATCACTGCAATGTTAAATATATAAAAAGACTTCAAAGTAGTTATGATAAAATATTTTAATCAGCATGCTTGATACAAATAAAAAAATGGAAAGTCTTAGTGAAGAAATTGATGTATAATGTAGAACAAAATGAAAATTTTAGAACCTAAAACACATTATCAAAATAAAATTCAGTGGATGTGCTCAGCAGAAAAATGGAGGAGAGGGAAGAATCAGTGAACCATAGATTAAAAAAAAAAAAAAATTCAATCTGAACAACAGAGAAGTAATCAATTGAACAAGGGAGTAAGAGTAACAAAAGATCTAACACTCATGTCATCAAAGTCTCAGGTTGAGAGGAAAAAGGGCATGGAGCTAAATATATAATATATAATATATATATATTACATATATTAGGGGAAATAATGACTGGAATTTTTATAAATTTTACAAATGGCTTAAACCTACAGACTGAAGATCCTGATTCTGCAAAGAAGATAAACTCAAAGATATCCATACAAGACACATAATACATGACTTCTGAAAACATTCAGAGAATAATGATACCTTACCCATAGAGGAAAATCAAATGATAGCAGATTTTTCATCAGAAATCATGGAGGACAGAAAGAAATGATACATACTTTTCAGGTGCTGAGGAAGAAACTCTTATCCCATAATCTTGTACCCAGAGAAAATATCCTTCAGGAATGAAGGTGAAATCAAGAACTTTTTGGATGAAGGAAAATCAGCAGAATTTATCACAAGTAAAGCTATTCTAAAAGTATGGCTAAGAAAGTTTTCTAGACAGAAAAAAAAAATGAAGAAAGGAACATAGAAATACCAAGAAGGAAGAAAAAACACAGTAAACAAAATATGAGCAAATACAACAGATTTTCTTGTCATCTTGATTTTTCTAAATTATGTTTGACAGTTGAAACGAAAATTGTAACACTGATATAGGGTAGAAATCAAAGTAAAAATGAAAAAATATTTGTATAAACAAGTTGGTAGAAATTAATACTGGTTATATTTATTGTTGTCTTCTATACTTTCTAAATGACTTGATATTAACTGGGAAAATGATGTATTTATATAGAAATAAAATTCATTTCTCCTTCAATTTGACAATTCTATTTCTAGGAATCTAAATTGTATGTCCATTCATATAAGATATATTTACAAAGATGCCCACTGCAGCAATGAAATAGCAACAAGAGCCTATTTAGTTATTGATAAGAATGTGGGTGAACACAATGAAAGACCCATATTATGAAATACTCTGCATGAGACAGATGTAAAAGTATTCAAAAGAAATTACCTACAAGATAAACACAGACACGTTTAAAAGAAATGTTTTATGCTCATTTTTATCTATATTCTCTGTTTATGTAAGTGTACCTATACATGTAAAAATACATGTGCAGTCATGCACTATATAATGAATTTGATCAATGACAGGTCACATATATGATCCCGTAATATAATGGAGCTGAAAAATGTTTATTGACTAGTGACATCATAGCCATTATTCAGTCAGTATTGCAGCACATTACTCATATGTTTGTAGTGAGGCACATGAAACAAACTTACCACACTGACAGCTATCTAAAATACACACACAATTATGAACACTAGTTGTGTAGTAGATTGTACAAACTAGGTTTATGTGAATACACTGTGATGTCCACACAACAACAAAAGCACCTAATGCAGCATTTCCTAGACATATCCTCATTGTTAAGCAACATATGATTGTATGTGTGGATCTCTACAAAATGTTTAGATGGATGTCCAACATTTTATTGAGAATAACCAACTATGGAAAAGAGTAGTGAGATTTGGGCAGCAATAAACAGGAGCTATAAATTTTACTATACTTAAGTTATATTGTCTGAATTTTTAATGAGTTATATATTGCTTATAAATTATAAGTGACAGTCTCTTAACATGAGGCCATGGTCTTTGACTCCTCTGTACTGTGAATTCATGATGGTTACCAACGGATCCATGAGAGGATATGTGTAAAACGAGTTAAATTTATTCCCTGCTAACTTCAAAATGACCTTTGTGAAAGGTAACATTTTATTTTTAATTATTTTATAAAGTACTGGTTTACTTCAGATAGATTTTGGGGGGTACAGTTTATAAAAATATACACCAAGTAGAATGGAATAATCATTTTTGCAAAGTTAGAATGTCTAGAATATTCCCATTGATAGAATTGAAATACAGTTTATGTGTGTGTGCTGTGCGTACTAACTATATTCAATTATGGATTTCATTTTTAAGTCATTGAAGTTGGAAAATGTCAATATAAAAATATACCATTAAGTTTTTACATTCTCTTATATTCGTGTGGGGAGCTTTTGTTAGCAATATGATGTCATCAAAGCTTAAAGCAATTAACTCTGTCATCCTTAAAATTTGTCAAATAGAATGTATCTTTTATTAAGGAGTTTGTGTAATTTGAGGACTTAAGCAGTACTAAAATACTTAACTGCTCTAATGCAAATGCATTACATTAAAGAATAATAAAAGCAGGAATCAACAAATGGGATAGATTCAAACTAAAAAGCTTTCTCTCTGCAAAGGAAACAACAATATGAAGAGAGAGCCTACAGAGTGGGAGAGAATCTTTGCCACACACACTTCAGATAGAGCACTAATGTCCAGAATTTATAAAGACTCAAAAAACTTTACACCAAGAATAAAAATAACCCAATCAATAAATGGGCTAAGGAAATGGGCAGACACTTCACAGAAGAAGATCTAAAAACAATCAACAGATATATGAAAAAATGTCCAACATCTCTAGTAATAAGAGAAAGGTGAATGAAAACTACTCCAAGATTTCATCTCACCCCAATTAGAATGACTATTATCAAGAATGCAAGCAACAATAGGTATTGGTGAGGATGTGGGGGGAAAAGGTACACTTACACATTGCTGGTGGGGTTGCAAATTGGTGTAGCCACTCTGGAAAGCAGTATGGAAATTTCTTAGAAAACTTGGAATGGAACCACCATTTGACCTAGCTATGCCACTCCTTGGCCTATACCCAAAGGACTTAAAATCAGCATACTACAGTGATTCAGCCACTTCAATATTTATAGCAGCTCAAATCACAATAGCTGGATGGTAAAACCAACCTAGATGCCCTTCAATAGATGAATGGATAAAGAAACTGTGGTATAGATACACAATGGAATATTATTCAGCCATAAAGAAGAATAAAATTATGGTATTTGCAGGTAAATGGATGCAGTTGGAGAATATCATGCTAAGTGAAATAAGTCAATCCCCAAAAAACCAAAGGCTGAATGATTTCTCTGATAAGTGGATGATGATATATAACTGGGAGAGAGAGAGGGGGTAAGGAAAGAATGAAGGAAGGATGGCTGTGTAGAGGAAAATGAGGGTGGAGAGGGGTTTGGAGGGAAGGAAAGATAATGAAATGAGACAAACATCATTACCCTACGTACATGTATGATTACACAAACTGTGTGACTCTACTTCACGTACAACCAGAGAAATTAAAGTTGTGCCCCATTTGTGTACAATGAATCGAAAAATTTAAAAAATTTTTAAAAATACCAAAGGTGACATATAATACTGAAAAGTTGAATAATTTCATAATTAGTGCAACCTTGTTACTATGTCCTTGAAATTTTTCTGTCATGGAATACAGAAATGAAATTGAATTTATGTATTTTATAAATGGTATCATCCATTATGAATAGCTCATAGTTCTTCTATTTCTGGAGGAGAGGTATAGAATGATTCAGAAATGAATCTTTTGTCTTTCAGTATGAATTCAGATGAAACAGATGATCTCTCTGCTCCTAATCTTTGTTTGCTAAATCCTTACTCACATGATCAAAGAAAAATTTCATTTGTTGTGAGTTGTTTTTGGAAATCTCACAGTCCTTTGAAATCTTCTACTGCTTCACATGTTCAGTTCTTCTATTTCTTGGCTAACAAAATTGTGCTAGGAAAAAAAAAAATCTTATTCAGTTTACAAATGGAGCATCTGTGATGTTTCATGCTAGACCTGACTTTCCTGCTTGTTTAAAGAAAGCAGCAGATTGTCCTGGAGAGCGCAATTTGTTGAATTCAAGCATTCATCTGCATTTCCTCCTTAAACCCCACTACAACAATGAAGTAAAGTGAATAAGAGATAAAAATTGTATTAATACACAGGAGGATGAAAATAATGAAGAAATCAACAACAGACAAGTGATGACAACCTAATTTATGAAGCTTGAAAATGAATGCGTTTATGAAAAGTGACTTAACAGAGAGAGCAGAAGCATAAGCCAAAGTGCAGGACCCAAAAGAAAACAAGTAGTATCTTCAAACTTGCAGAAATTTTAGGCAACTAGGACTTCAGAAAGAGGTGGCCAGAAAAGAGCTACGAAAAAGAAAATTTTTTAAGATTTAAACTTCATAGGAACAACAGTGAACTCTTTGTTCCTGATTCCCTCACCAATGCCTTTCAGACCAAAGACTGCTTCTTCCTGTTTGACAGGAGTGAAAACAGGAAGACGGAAATATCAGATTCTCTTTCAAGAGCTTCAGTAGCAGGGACTACAGGTACAACTGGTGCTTTTCATGAAGCATCATACCAAGATAATAAGAATGATTAAAATGATGATCTGATGTCTGTGCTTGACACAGTGGTACCCCTTGCCAACCCTAAGATCATGGAATCCATACCTAAACTTCCACTGAGAAGCAGACAGAAGAATCTATCTCTGTGTAAACTGACTTGCCTAAGAGAAAAAGACCTACAGATGCTCACAACTAAGGGAGCTTTGGACAGCTGCATTACCATCTCATCAGTGAGCATCTGCTACTAACTAAGCACGAAACAATTTTTAGTACTTCCTTCTTAAAAAACAGACACTTGGCTCTCTGGCTTTTCTCTCGCCATGACTTGCTTTCTTTCTCCTCTTTGCTTTCCACTCTCTCTAGCGCGCGCCCTTTCTCTTTCCTTTCTCTTTTGCTCTCATTTTCTCTCTTACCCTGCAGGGAGACACTCTGTTTGCTTAATAAACTCCCTTGTGTGAAAAAAAAAAAAAAAAACCAGACACTTGTGGACATCATATATTCATATATGATTATATATATATTTAAAATATATATAATATATATATTTTTTTAAGTGAACACCAGGGAAACACACAGGGAGGGGAACAAAAAGGTAATAAAAGGAAAAGAGAAAAGAAAATGACTCAAAAGAAAATACAGGAAGCCGAAAATACTATAAATCTCTGGACAAATGAGTCAATGATATGCATGAAATAAATTATTCTAGGAACGAAAAATTGAGACATTCACTGCATAATAAGAGCAAATAGGAGATTGGGGAATCAGCAGCATGTTTGGAAGGTGAAGTGAAGAAATCTCCCAGAAATTAGAATCAAGACTTAGAGAAATAGATAATAAAGAATATAAAACCCAAACATTAATAAGGAGGTCCAGTATATGACTGGAAAGGAAGAACAGAAAAAAAAAAGACTAATTCCCTCCTGTTTTTAACCACTGAAAAGGATTTTGCAGTTTTGGTGGGGAGTCAAATTTGAAGCAGTCAGAATAGAGAAACTGATGTGATTGTTAAAATCAGATGCATATTAATACTAAGGAAAACAAAATCTTGTACAAGAGCTATAATTATAGCAAACTACCAGGCTTAACCATGAACAATAATTACACATTCATAACAAGTAAACACTCAATATTTATTTAACCATAAATGTTTATGTAACTAAATTTGGAGGATTGTTGCAGAATTAAGCAAACATGGAATATGGCATAAGGGAAATAAATTCTTACATTTCCCCATAGGAATTTAATAGCTGATTCAAACATTTTAAAAACCAAGCATAATATTACAGCAACTTACATATATGAATATGAATGGAAGACAAATAGCTAAGGAAAGGTTACCTCTGAGGAGCTAGAACTAGGGTAGGGATGGGTAGAACAAAAGCACAACATTTTTATACATTTTATATAACTGTGAACTTTTAAAAGATATACATGAATTATATTGATAAATAAAAATTACTTGTAAGTGTGGTCTTTGGAGCCACACACATGACTCCAGATTGTCAAGTTTGGGAATTTAAAGTTAGCCTATCACCATTTCATGGATGCTGACTTAAGAAATAACACTATCAAGTCAGAGACAAAGGAATTTATTATTCACTGTAAGATAGCAGCATGGATATCAGAATATCTGCCTTACTTGTCTCTTATCTTCAAGTGTCTGGAACAATGCGATGGATTTAGATGGATACAGCACATAGAATAAGTCTATGTTAAAACTAGACGTGAATTTGGAGAACCCACTACTTTTAAAGCAAGCTATAAATAAGTCTTCTCTTAGTCCAAGTGAATATGTTATCTCATCTCTGGAAATAAGCAGCTGAATAAACAACCCTGAGAAACTTGCTCAGATTAAAAAAAAAAAATGATCAGGGCCTTGCAGTCTTGGTATGCCCAATAGAGCATAGGAGAACAAGAGGACTTGGGAAGACTTTACTTCCCAGTCTACATCTAGACTCTGTAAGTTATTAGCTGTGATTTGGAGCAAATCTCTTTACTTCTGAAAGCTTCATTTATTTTCTTATGTGTATTATAGTGATGATATTAATTACCTTGAACCTGAAAGAATGAATATAAAACACCTGCATGGTGCCAGGCACATAATAGATACTAAAGTTGTTAATTTTATCTTTCTAGAAAAGAAAAGAAAACAAAGGATAAATTCTGATGTTTTCCAGCAGCCATAAGTCAGCACTGAATTGTCTCTACCTCAGTTTTATCACTTATAAAATGGGGATGACAATATCCATATTACAAGATAAATGGAAGAACACCATAGGTATCAAATATACTGCTAACTTTGCTAATGCAACCAACATTTACAACTTTACTACTTTTGATGTAGAAGCATTATTGCTTTGAAAATGAAATAAGACAGTTTATGTCAAATATGCTATGCAGAGCAACTTATCAAAACATAAAATAATTTTGACTTCTATTTAATAATATTTAAACTGAATATTTGGTTAGTGCAACCATTGCTTTGAAATTTGTACAAAGAATTAAAGTCTACTTGTATAAAGTATATTTATTTTTGAACACTGATAGACACTGATTTTTAAATAGAAAAACAAACTGATTTCAACAGATGTTTTTTAAAATGCTGTTTATTCAAGGAAAACGAATTTACAATGTACAAAGTAGATATAAGGAAAATGTAGCATTGTGTGTAATTATGTGTTTTTCTGAAGAGATCCATTGCTTGCTTACATCAGTCTCCCGAAGGGACCACCAATACTGAGATTGCTTTGGTGATGGGCTGAAAAGATTTATGCTTTTCTCTAAGATCAGGTAACAACGAAACTCCCAAACTGTTCATAGTAATTAATTCTAATATCCTTTTTAGTGTTCCAACAATCTAATCTCTTCTAAGAGTTATCCTTTATAAACTCATTCATAATCAAATACCATATGACTCAAATATATAAAATTCCTGGAGAAATTCCTTATATTTTCTATAGTCTAATTACATTTGTCTAAATGCTGTTGGAAGAATTATTTATGTACATCTTATTTCAAATTTAATAACTAATAGTGTATATACTGTATCATTTTAGTGTCATAAAAGTATATAAAATTCAAAATGTCATGTTAATTGCAGAATCTATTTCCATAAAAAATATTCCATTGCTTTTGAGAGGCAGTGTACTTAACAGTTAAGAGCATGGAATCTATAACTAAACCCCCAGGTTTGCAAACTTTACTCTCAAAATTTCTGCAGAGGAGAGGTGAGTTACTCGACCTGTAAGTTCCCTCATCTACAAAAAACAAAAAAGGGGGGGGGGGTAATATTGTTTACCTATCTTGTAAGTTTGTACCACAGAACAAATGAGCTATCATATAAAAAGTATTTGGAACAGTGCTTATCACAATGTAGGCACTATAAATATGTCAACTAACTATGTTACTATGGATAATTCTTCAAAAGTGATTAAATTGCTAGTTAAGAGGCCATTGTCTTTCTGATACCAAATCCAGAAATTAAAAATAAATATTTATTTTCATCAAAAGTCTATAAAAGAATCAGAAAACATTTTTAAAATTCAGTTAGTGGTTTAGATAGTATACTATAGGCAATGCTTTTTCAAAAACAGGCAATAATCAAATTTTAATGTTATCAATCGTTTATCACAGATGATAGTTAGCTTTTTAATATTACTACTTCACTAAGCCAAGACTTCTTAAGGAAAAACAAGAAACACTATATCCTGTTTGTCTGTCATGTCTCAGAAAGAGAACTTGGTGTCCTCCTTACACAAGAAGGCATTCATTTTCAAAACAGTAGAATATGAATAATTGTCTCTTGATTCAGTTTTCTTTTGATGTGGTCAGGACATATCTTTAATTTATATGTAATGTTTTGACAAAGAAATTCAGTATCACACCCACCAAGTGGACACATATTTTTTATCAATATGCAATTAAAGAAGCAACTGTATTATACCTTGAACAAAAAGAAAAGTCAATAAATAGAATTTCTCAGGATATGATTTATTACAGGAGTTCTACAAACTGTTTTCCTTTGCCCAACAATTCCTTTCAAGTGCTATTTTTTTATTTAGAATTACGTAATGTCTCTCATTTTATGCCAGAAAAATAGCCAGGATATGAATTTGACATCACATGCATGGTGAGAGAATGGAAAGGATTCTGAGAAGGCCACTTATTTCCATAAAAAAGGTCAGAGAATTCTGCAAGTTGATATTTGAAATTGGTTGGCCAAGAGCCTTGAATATTTGGAAAACTAATGTGTGCACATTTCACAATGTACGTGTGTGTACTCTTCTAATAAACTCTTTCACAAGGCAGAGAACACTTTGTCCACTTAATACTACAATATTCTTTTTAAAAGAGAACTTTTTAAATCTACACAGTTACTTACTAGGTCTCTTAACCTAGCTGCATCAGGAGAAACAGTGCTTTTGAATATAGAACTCTGTGAATTATTTTAATGTGTCAGGGACGCTGACTCAAATTACCAAATGATCCTCCTGGGACTCTTAAAAATTCACCAGCTCCATATGTTTGTCCATTTATGTCATCCAAATTATGCTAATTGGGTCTAACTCACCAAGATATTTGCTATAGAAAATACATCATAACTTTATGCTTGAGTTCTACATTTAAGAGAATGAAGTTATATTTAGTAGAATTATTAGTTACTTTTATTTAAAGCCTAAATAGTACTTACATGTAATTTAATTCATTTATCTTTGTGCCCTCAATTTAGAATTCACGGGAGGACAGAATGGAGGTATCTAGGAGCAGTGGAATATATAAATAATCATTAATAACATATTTTATTGAATATTTTCTATGTGTCAAGCACTTACCTCAGCACATTACAAGTATCAATGCAGGTATTGCTCATAGCAACTCTCTGGAGTAGGTACCATTATTATTTTCATTTTAGAGATGAGAAAACTGCAATGTGTGGAAGTTGAACTAGTATGTCTGTGGGCACAAAGCTTAGGTAAATGAAACCACCTAGGGTGCTCACTAATACACTGAATTTGAATGAGAATATTTTTCAAAAAAGAAACTCTTTAGAGAGTTCTCAGAAAAGAACTTCATTTGTAGAATGCTGAGTTTGAATCTCAAACTCTCCCACCCTCTCAAATTCAGGAAATACGAATTCTTAGTAAACCCAGAAGATATCTCAGTAATAAATTTTTCTAACCAAAAGTATTCAAAATTGATGAATTATCTGGAATACCAACATACTTGTACTCTCCGGAAATGCAGCAAAAGCTTTTGCAATAGTAGATTGCTGGTGGTATATCCTGGGTTATCCTTTGTGTGAAGTATAATCAGAAGTTTGGTGAACTTTGAATAATATCACAGACACTAACAGGCTATTTCCTAACCCTGATGAAACCTAGTGAAATGCCCTAGCCCCATAAAACAGAGAACCTGACTCTACTAACTAAATTTTCAAGTTCTCTAGATTCATTCCACTAAATACTTCTCGATATTCTCTGACAATTTCCATGTTGTGGTCACAAGATGACTGAACACTGTTATATAGGGTTGCATCTCTCAACCCCATTTTTCCACACTTAAAACTCCAATTCCCCTATTTTCTTCTTAAATATTCTGTTAATGTGATTTTGGGGAAAATGTACCTTTCAGAATTGGGTATTAATTTTATAGAGCACACCCTCAAATATCTCCTTTTTGTGATCTCTTCTGAAAGTCTAGACCTCTTCAAGATATCTACAGTCATTTCTAAAGGAATTTAAAAATGAATAGATAGATAAATAAATGTGATGGGATATTTATAAACACAACTATCATCCACTTCACCTCACCCCCCAGAAAAAGCCAGATTTATGTAAAGTTATAGTGTTTTCATCGTAAATAATATACCAAAACTGGAGAAAATTTTACCTGAATAGATTTTAGTAACTACCAAAGCAATATTGTTTTCCCTAAGCAACAGAATATTAATATGTCATAAATTTCCTTTAAAAATAATTGCTCTGAATTCTTTCAGATTAACATTAACACTTTCCTGTCCAATGGATCTCAAGAATTTTCCAATGGATGTACAAACGTGTATAATGCAACTGGAAAGTTGTAAGTATGAAATAATTTTTCTGAATACTTTTTTAAAATAGATATAAGCTTTTAATGGCTTATATAGATGATTCATTTTATAATTTCTGATCACACATTTACTAAATAGATATGTAATTTTCCACTAGGTATTGAAAGCAATGATATTTAGCAATGTTTACACTCTGGACTATGAAAGAAACAATTGAAGATCTAGAAATAATAGCTTTTAACACTAAAATAAAATATGTTTCTGTACACATCATCAAAAGTAAATTGGAACAATAATCATTAAAAACAAACTACCATTTATTTATTGAATGCCTGCTATAGGCCAAGCATTCTGTATATACACTCATTATGTGCACAAGAAAGATGTTGTCATCACCATGTTTTCAGATGTAAAAATTGTCATTTTGAGTGACTGGGTATTGTGCTTCAAATTACAGAGTTGCTAACAGCAAACCATCTGGCTCCAAAGCTTATGCTTCTTCCATCACCTAGTATTTATTAATGTTACTCTGATGATGTTATGTATGTTATCTCAAGAAAAAAAAAAACATTTCTAACACTTTATCAGAGATTTATGCAAGTTATTAGGTGCTTCTCTAAATTTCTTCTTTGAAAATGGAGTCATATACATCACTGATTTATGTTAACACAACTGAATATTGCAGGTGCATCCATTTCTCTAAACATATCTATATAATTGAACATGAATAATTGGTTTACGGTGTTTAATCCAAAGCAAAACAATAAGTATGCAATATTCTTCTTAAGGCACTATCCTATATGGGGGGGGGGTGTTCTGTTTTGACATCTTTCTTGAGAAAAATTTTAAAATGGATCTTTAGACTTCAGATTTTAGGCAAATATTGTAGTGTAGTGGAAATGTCACTAGATGGCGTGCCTACTTTATGGGGGTATCATGACCACGTCTCCCACCCAATGTTTTCCTTTGGTTTGGTTTGGTTTTTTTAGGAAGTGGAAATATCTATTTCTCCAATATAACTCCTACTTATGAAATTTTAATGACTTATTTTTGTTAATAACTCTTAAATATTAAGCATTATTTTTAACTCATGAGTTAAATAAAATTATCTAAAATTGGGAGAGATACTTAGCAATATGAAGAGCACAGCAATGAATAATTCCTAGGAGTGCAGACTTTGAAATGTACTAAAAGGAAAGACAATCTGAGGGAAGGCTGTATGTGTAGCTTCGTTGCAACAGTGGGATGTAGAAGAAGAACACAAACAAAACATGTACTAATAAGTTAACTGACTCCCTGATACTAAACTAGGGATGCTGGGTGCTATTCAATAGGCAGTAAGGAACTAGTCAAGATTTAAGGAGCAACAAAATTAGTTGGTTAATGCTATGCCTCTTAAAGACTATTTTATCAAAAAAAAAAAAAACAAAAAAAAAAAACAAGATTATTTAGGAGGTTTTTATATCATTACAGCAAAATGAACAGAAAGTAGAGACAAAAGGGAATGATATGGAAGGTTAAAAATGATTAACAGAGGTTGATACAAAGCAGATGTAAAGGGGGCTGGTGCCCTATGAGTCATAACTAAAGAGGTTGAATAAATGCAATCAGAAACTTTAACAAATAACGGATATAGGACAAGAAGCAAAGTGTTCGTGGAAATATTAATATATTCAACCTTAATATATTCAAAGTTTGGGAAGTGTAAGTCTGCCAAAAGCAAGAATTAAAACTGAATAGAAGCCATTAAAAGCCATATAAATGGTCTTTCAAGGAATCAGACAAAAATGCTGAAGAAGGAAATGTAGAGTGGAAAGCAAAAACACAAACAAGCAGTCCCTTAAGAGAAAAAGGATGTTTGGAAGAAATTCCAGAAGAGCTGTCATAGATGACAAATTAAACACAATATTACTCAACCTTAAAAGAGAAGAAAATGTTGGGATCTGTTAAGAGTATCAAATGCTGGAAAAATTTATTGTTTAAAGGAAGTGAAAAAGAACCAGTGTTACTGTTGAAAAAAACAAATGTGATTAGAATAATAAGGGTCAAAGCCAGATTCTAAATGATTAAAAAAGTAAAGTGGGTTATGAGAAAGTGAGCACAGAGTGAAATCTGTTATTCTATGAATGTAAGTTATTAAAGAAAGATGAAAAGAGTACAATGCCTGAGGGCTAGGTAGGTCACTGTGCTTCTTTTTTTAAATAAGGAAAGCTCATTGGGGCTATTCTGCAGGACACAAGTGCTTACATAAAAAGATCTTTCATGTGTCTACCTTTCTTAGAACATTTCCAAGCAATCCAAAGCTCAATATGGAAAATAGAGCCTCTTGCCTCCTTCCTTCTAGTTTCTTTATTCTTTAATTGGAGTGAGTGGATACCTTCATGTGGCTCTTTAACATTTCAGTCACTAAACACTTCCCTGCTCTCTTAGTAGAAATTAATTTAGTTCACACTACAGACATTGCTTGATAAACTCCTTAATAGATGCGAAGAAAACCCTGTAAATCAAAGTAGAAGACACTGAAGTCAAATTTTTCAAGGTATTTTGCTTAAAATCTTTTAGGGTGACTTCCTAGTTCTTTTTCTTTCTTTCTTTTTTCAACCAGAGACTTAAAACAACAAGTTAAAAGATTTTAAACAAGTTTTACATACCAGAAAGTAGGTAAGAGAGCTCAATCTACTAGAAAACAAGAGTTGGAAGCAACACAGTGCTCACTTTTCAATGAAGTCTGACTGCAAAAGGAAAAAAATAAATCATATGGATGCATGAAAAATAAGAATAAAAAGAAATATAATATAAAGGCAAAGGCCTTAATGGCCTACAATTCTCCAACTTCCTAAAGCTCAATAAATGTTTAATAAATGTATGTCAGTGGTCAAGACTGTTCTAAGTGACCTGGGGAATGTTCCTTCATTTAAGCCTCAATTAAAATATATCTATTGAATATATAATATATTTCACATATATATATTGGGTAGAGTGAACAGGAAAAAAGTTCTTGCCTTAGAAATTGATGAGAAAACAATGGGCTGTGGATACAGCTCAGTTGGTAGAGTGCTTGCCTCATAGGCACAAGACCCTGGGTTCAAATCCCCAGCACTGCAAAAAAAAAAAAAAAAAAAAAAAAAAAGTTGATGAGAAGACAAAACAAGTATGAATTAAGGATAGCATGAAAGAACAAAAATAGAATAAAAAGTTTTGAGCCAGAACTATGTATATTGATTCATCAAATGGAATGTGGGAAAGGAGAAAAATAAAACAAATAAAAACATAGCATACATAAAACATTAAGAGAGCAAAAGAAGCCCTCTACATTACAATAACTAAAATAAGTAGAAAAGTGTTAAAATTCAGCTAAAAAAAAAAAAAGATTATCAAATATCATGTTAACAAATACAAAGAGCAAACAATATGTAGTCAACTAAACACTTTTTAAAAATAAATGCAATAAAGGAGGAGAATGGAAAATTCACACATGATAAATGTATCTAAAAGAAATTCAGGATAAGAATTTTAATATTAGAAAAAATAAATTATAGGAAAAAAATGAGACAAACATTTGGCTATTACGCTGGAGAAGAAATAAATCAAAAGCTACAATAATTCTGCAAATGTATGTATTTAACTTCTAAACATAAAAAACAAAAGTAGTCAAAATTAAAATAAAAAATAGATAAATCAACAAAATACTTGAATGCACAAGCACAGAATATTTGAGCAAAACAAATACTAGACAATATAGAAAAGAAGAACTCATTGTTTTTGTTTTTTAGTATGTGGGAACAAAAAATGATTATGTTGTAAGTCCCAAAGAAAGTTTCAAGAAATACCTATAAATTGATGAAGTCTTTTTATCACTAAATGTTTTAAATTTGAACCTCACTTTTTTGTGTGCACAATTATTGCTTGTGATAAGTAAAATGGAAGGAAGTTGTTAGAGAGGACACATTAACTATTACTGGATCACTAACCTGCCTTCTTATGATTAGGTTGGATTAGTTTACTGAATTTCAGATTCTACTGCATGATCCTTTCAGAAATTTTTTGTTTGTTTTTTTAATTTTATGAGGTAGAATATAAGGCTATCTTTTCAAAAGAACATTTTCATTGATATTACAGTTTTATTTATGAATACATTTTATGTATAAATGCATTTATAAGTTATTTTATGTTGACACAAAAGAAAGGACTAATCTATGAGTGAAGGAAACAGTTTTATTGTGATTCAGACTGTGCCTCTACGGAATTTACAGTGAAAATTTTTATAAACAATAGAGCTAAGGAAAAAACTGAAGCTCAGCTTTTTATTTACATCATAAGAAAAATTTCTAAAAATTTTCCTAGTTGAATAAGATATGAAGGACTTTTTTTTTTTTTTCCTTATTGGGTACCAGTAATTGAATCCAGGGGTGCTTAACCACTGAACAACATCCCCAGTCCATTTTTTTGTGTATTTGTTTCTTTGTTTTATTTTGAGACAAGGTCTTGTTACATTGCTTAGAGTCTCACTAAGTTGCTGAGGCTAGCTTTGAACATTCCATCCTCCTACCTCAGCCTCCCAACTGGGGTGTGCACCACCATGCCCAGCTAGGATATTTTTAATCATGGAATAATTGTATAATAATTTACTATGCTATAGTAATATAGTTTATATTAATTGTGTCAAAGAAGACAGAGGACACAAACTACCATCATATGCATAAAGGGTCTAATTCCATAGATCATTTCAAAAGAGGAAAAGAGAGCTTATGAGGACAATATCACCAATGTTCAAAAATTTTTTAAAAAATTTAATTATTGAGGCTGGAAAAGAAAAAAATTAAGAAGTGACTCAGTACAAAAATACTGTTTTCTGTTAAATCTAAATTCCTGAAATTACCAAAAAAATAAATAAATAAAAATTTTAAAAAAGGATTTTTAAAGATCAACTTGAAAAAACAGAAAGCTTCTGAAATACACTTTAATGGGGTTTGGATAGAAACATCTGAAGATAAATATATGCTTGTGGCATTTTAGGATAGAAATTTGTAGAGTTGGAAGGCTTTTAAAATTTATTTTTTCAGATCTATTTCAAATCCAGGTCAATAATACACAGATTGTTTACTCTGGAATTTGTACTAAGCTTAGTTAAGGCAAAAGTTAGGGTTGGTGACAAGTATTTCCTAATAATTGCTGCTATTATCCAAACTCTTCCATAACTCAAAAGTTAGGCTATTTTACAAAATAATACGGTGCTTTTTGTTTGCTAGTCAAGAGATACAGATGGTTCTTATCTTCTGAGTATTTGTTATTCAAGCCTAAGTAGCTATAATATTGTTTAGAAAGCAAAAGCCCTCCCAAGACAAAAATATGCACTGATGAACTAACTACTTATAAAATAAGTTTCCATTTAAACATTAAAGTATTCCTTTCTACTTTAAATGGATGACCATTATATAGTAATCTCTCAACATCTTTGTAGGTTGATTTTTTTTATTATCAAATATTCTAAACATGACAAATTTATAATAAAAAATTGATGCAGTTATGTCTTATAAAAGAATGATGTCATCGTAGTTTTATATCCATTACATATATTATCTGATTTTATCTCAAACACAACTTAATTAAATAGGTTTCAACTGCATTTCAAAGATCCACAAATAAGGTTTAGAGCAGTTAAATTACTTTTCCAAGGTCATACAACTATGAAGTGAACAGGGCAAACTCTATGATTTAATAGCTCATAATATACAACTACCAGTCATTTTTAAATGTATCTGATGAATTCCAAATATTTATAAACTGTAACCATTGTGTTCTTATCTCTATAAGTTAAACATATCTAGTACTTTCACAAAGTTTCCTCCTTTGCCTACTTCCTCTCCTCTGGTTGTCAAATGTAACAGAACTGTCCTAAATCAAGACCTGCAAAGTAGGGGTCTGCCTCATGATAGTACTGACAATCCTACTGTGATTATTCAGTCATATATTACAGGTAAAGCCACAAAACAGTTGACTCAGATTAATTGAATAGTCAGCCAAGTACCACAACTAAGTACTATGTCCCCCACTCCATGTTTGCCCAATTGTTTCACCTAAATAAATTCCAATAATTTTACCTTTCCCCAAGTTAAATATCATTGCGTTAGATTTAGTCCATAATTCAATTCTGATGACCATGTTTCTCCTAATTAATCATTAAATAATTGGACCAACATACCATTCCACAGTCTCAAAAAGGGGTATGCCTTTGAAAACCCCAACAATGCTCTAGAGGTATTCTTATTTTATTACTACCGAAAAAAACAATAATTTCTGTTTCATTGAGCCACAGACCACTTTAGTAGTCAGCAATGACTGTTGATCATCAAGTCATTTTGAAATCCTTGTTCATAGAAGTAGTATTAGAACTCATCAACTATTTTGCTGAAAACACTTCATATTGCAGCATAGTTGGTAATGAGATCATGACATAATATTAACATGTCATGGCTTTTTCTTTATGACCCTAATGATGGCTCCTACTGATCACAACTTTACTTCCTCACAGCTGAAATTTATTCTAAAATTGTATGCATTTGGTGTTAAGCTCTTACTCTAATTCACAGAATCTTCCTGTGAATTATACTTAAATTTAGTATCAGTTTTAATTTCTTAATAGCTTTTCAAGGTTTACCACTCATTTGACAGTCTATATTACTTCAATAATCTTACTTACAAAACATCTCCATATCCTGGAAATTTATTTTTCTTCAGAGAAGATAGAGACAAAGAGTTAATTTTTCTTTTATCCTCTCCAAATAGTGTTCTATCCCTTCATTACTCTTATAGAACTGAGTTATCCCTTTTTTGTTGTATTTTCAATTTCAAAGTGGAAAAAATTGAATACATGGCCTCAATGCATTAAGAGAATAATATTTTATTTTTGATGTTCTATTTGTTCTCTTTAACATCAAATGGTATTTGTCTATTTATTTCAACAATGGAATTCATTGCTACTAATGATGCCCACATAATCGTAAAATGAGATAAAACTGTGTTCTTCCTTCTGCTGAAAATGTGTTTCCTGCAGATTTACACATAGCTTGACCCTTAGCATCCTTCCACTAGGTCATTACTGGCTGTCTTTTTATAATTAGCTCTCTGTACCTCTGCCCCTACATTGCTTCCTATCTCATTATATTTCCTTCATAATACACATCACTATCTGAAATCATTTTTTAAATTTTTCTGTTTACATTTTTTTGCCTGCCCCATTCCCGCCCACTAAATGCAAGGCAGCTAAACTGACCTCCTTGATCATCATTAGACATTCTGGTGAAAACTAAGACAATGGTCTCTTTATCTTAACTATAATCAACAATATGGGTTCATCTTACATAGGGAAGTTAATCTGGTCCAATGTGATAATATTTACCCCAAAGATTCATTCAGGAGAACATCAAGTTGGCTGCCTAGAACAGTTCCCTTCTTCACTTAAGGAACTAGAAAGAATCCTTGAGGCAAATTCAACACATTTTTCCAGACTCTACTTTCAACTCATGTCACGATTTCACTAAGGTCTTCTGAAAACGGTGTTTTGTTCATTTATCTCTCCCTCAGAATTTCAGAATTTTTCTTTTTATTAATTTATTTTGAATTGTGGTCCAATACATGTCTTAGTTCATTTTGTGTTGCTATAACAGTAACACAGACTGGGCAATTTCGAATGCACAGAAATGTATTGGCTCACAGTCCAAGATCAAAGTGCTAGCATCGTTAAGGGCCTTCTTGCTGAAGCATCCCATGGCATAAGAAAGAAGGGCAGAGACACAAAAAAAGGGGCTGAAGTCACCCTTTCTAATGCAATAATATCACCTATGAGGGTGGAGTCCTCATGGCCTGATCACCTCTTACAATTCCCCTGTCTGTAACACTGTAAACAATGACAAATAAATTCAGCATGAGTTTTGGAGGGGGCAACATTCAAACCAGAGCAATACATAAAGGTAGAGTATTGTCTTACTTACTTTTAAGTGTACAGCTCAGTAGCGTAGAGTATATTCACCATATTGACTGCAACCGCTCTCCCAAGATTTTTCAGTTTTTGCAAAACTGAAACTATATACCCAATACATATACATCTTCCCATTTCCACCTTCCTCCAACCCCTAAAACCACCATTCTACTTTTTGCAGCTTTGAACTTAACTACTCTAAATTCATAAAAGTAGAACCATATAATATTGTCCTTTTGTGACAGGCATGATGTTCTCAATAGTCTTTTTGTGACTGAGGATGATATCCTCAAATTTTATCCATATTATAAAATGTAGAATTTTCTTTCTTTTAAAATCTGAATAATATTCCATTGTATATACATACTACAATGTGTTTCTCCATTCATCTATCCACAGACATTTGGGTTGTTTCCACATTTGATGACTGTGAATATTACTGCTATAAACATACACATACAAATATCTTTTCAAAACCCTGTTCTCAGTTCTTTTCAACATATAAAACTACTTGTATAGTAATTCACTTTTTATTTTTTGAGTAATTCTCATACTGTTTTCCATAGCATAGAGATACATGAAATATGAAGGGGATATTTATCACACAACCAGTAAGACTTTTACAGTACATGAAGGTGCCAATTTCTCTGCAATCTTGTCAAAGTTAGTTATATTGTGGTTTTGGGATAGTAGAAATCATTTTGTTTTTGTTTTTGTTTTCTCTCTCCTCACCTCTCACCTTATAAAGAACTTCTATATGAGTAAGGACAAAACCGTTTAGGGCAGTCCCTTCCTAGTTACAAATTTCAAGATTAAGTAAATTGTGAGATTTAATATAAGTAAAAGAAAAGAGAAAATATAAAAATTGGGTTTTGGTTTTGTCTTAGATATTGATCATGTTATTTTTTTCTCTCCAAAACTTTTTAAGTTTTATGTAGTTTCATATATCTTTCCCTTTTGACTAATAGTATGGATGGCAATCATCTGGGTGTGAAGTTCAGTAGACCTATTAGAAGACCCAAAATCACCTGTTATTTAAACTATTGCAATCATTTTTCCTGTGATTCTGCCATTTGCCCTTTTTTTTTTTTTTTTTTTTTTGGCACTAAGGATTGAACCTAGGGGTACTTTACCACCAAGTCACATCCTCTGCCCTTTTTATTTTCATTTTGAGACAGGGTCTTGCTAAATTGAGGCTAATCTCAAACTTGCAATCCTCCTGCCTCAAACTTCCAAGTCACTGGGATTACAGACATGCACCCACCACACCCAGCTGAACTGTTACCATCCATTTTCTTTCTTGCTAAATCAATTCTCAAAATAATCCCAGTTCTCTCAGTTCTCATATTTTCTACCTAAACCAAATAGCCTTTCCAGAGCATGCTCTTTCAGAACTTCAATAGTACTCTTCCTAGAAATGACCCTAGTGCACAACCAAAAAGATCCCTTAAACTATGAAGTATATTGACAGCTAATAATACAAGAGAAGGAATTCAGGAAAATGTCTTAAACCCTTAAGTCTTTCATTAAGAAATTATGTAAGTTATGTAAATCCATTAATTTTCCAGAGACTTGGTTGTCTCTAAGATGAGTGAGCTACATTGAATGAAGAGTTATCTTCTCTACTTTCGGATTTCATAAAATATTTAAATGCATAAGATCATAAATCTGATATGTTAAATTAAAAACATAGCATCAAGAAGCCATGGAACATCCATAAAAATGATCAAGAGAAAAATAAATTTCAACCAGTAAAGAAATACAAGATGAATTATCTGCAATGACAATCAAGAGGGAAACAAGCCAAACTAGAAAATAAGAAAATGAAAATCAGAAAAGAAAGTGAATGAAAGTTTAGAGATAATCTATTTTTAACCACAAAGTGTGGTTAATAGTTACATTAACAAATTAGTGAAATGAACCTTAGAAGTGTTTTAACACCATACTGAGATCAAAGTGCAGAAATTTTAAATTGCAATAGCACTAACTTTGGCTGCTTACTTTAAGCCTGACCCTCTCTGGGGCAGCCATTTTCATAGATCCCAACCAATGGACTCTTATTCGTTGTGTGAAAAGTATCTCCCTCATATTCCAGGGAATTTTTAATTTGTTTCATCAAATTTATGAGCTCTCAGAAGTTCCAAGTGGCCTCTTTTGTTTGTTTGTTTTTGCAACATAACCCATCTATAGTACCCAGTTCCTATAATTTGCTGATTTTTCTGAGGTCTCAGTGAGGGTAGAAAGAAGAATCCAGGAGCAGATGTGGATAAAGAAAGGGAGAATGGGAGGCAGGGGAAGAGGAAGAGAAAGAGGGGGAGGGAATGGAAGGGAATAGAAGAGAAAGGAACAGAAGGGAAGGAAAGGGGAGAGGAGGGGACAAGGCAGGAGAAGGGAAGAGAATGAAGGAAGGAAGAAAGGCAGGCAGGCAGGCAGACTGGCTTTTCAAATTGTTAACACTTGTCAAGAACAAGGGAGAGTCATACAATTTATAGTCCCCATGCCTGCTAAAGAACTGTAGATTTAAAATAGGAACTATATTGTATGAGTCCATAAATATGAGGGTTTTCTGAAATAGGTCTTTATATATAAATATGAGACAAATACATCATCAGTAGAAGTTATGTAGTATTTCCTAAGAATGTTGATTTTTATTCCTCCTAAGTCAAATAATAGTCCCACAAATTTTTTCAACCTAGCTATTTTGAAACTGATGGGATAGATCTGTGTGCAGTCCCTGCTACAGAACATGGGCCTTCTGTGAAACTGAGGCAACAGAGAGTCCCCCCTTCAAACCCCAATTCTTGCAATCATGCAGAAACGTTTCAGACATATCACTGAGTAAGCGATATGAGTTTATTAGAGGGATAGGAAAGAAGAAAAAGGTACATTCAAGGGAAAGAGTGGGTCCTTTCAGAGAGAAGAAGACAGCACTCCTCTCCTGTCCTCTAGGTTTTTTGTTTGTTTTGGGGGGATGTTTCCAGGGATGTTTCCAATGAGTCCCACCAAGGTCCACCTCTTCACTTCTAACAGCAGCATGATATCAGACTTTCAGGTCCCCATTGTGCATGACATCTCTAGGTTACTCTGGCCCATGCTCCAGTTCTAATCGGAACCTGTTCTTACAGATTTTCTGGTTAGGGGGAATTATCCTTATCTTTCTGTGTTCTTCTGGTCTGAATAAGGGTCACAAAATTTCCCGCCTTCAGGGTAACTTGTGTTCTACTTATTGGCATTCAGGCCTGCATTTCTCCTGCAGATGACAGGTAGTTTGTTGAGGAGTGTAACGTCTTGTCAACTTAAGCCAGGCAGGGCTGCAGGTAAATTGTTTTTTACATGAGAAAGCATGTGAGAGAAATCAGTGGGTCCATTTTATAGAATTATTCCTTTAACCTCATGTTCCCATCACTAAGTCTGTCTGTTCCCTGTCAGGACAGAGAAAATGTTAAAATCTTCCCTGCAAGTCATTAACATGCTTATTTGTGATGAAACCTTCATCCTCAATCTAATTATAATCACTGCTTCTATCATCTCATAAAAAATGAGTCATATACTGTGGACACAAAAAGTCTCCACATACAGAATTAGGTTTTCATATTTACCTGAAATCAGCATATAATTATAAATTTATGAATTAGAACACCCAGGCAAAATTATCCCAGAAATGTAGGTTATAATGTGTCATTTAACAAATAATCTGTTAACTATTTAACACATTTATTCTTTAATGTCAGCATAATTTAAGATGAGTACGGTTTTGAACTGCAGGTTCATTTGTGATGAGCAATTTAAGATTTGCATAATATAAATAGTAAGGTATCTTAGGCTTCTGAATGTGATATTTCCAAAAGGAGATAATGTTTAGAAACATACTAACAGGAAGCATTTTGTTTTACAGGAATTCTAACAATAATATATTATGGTTCTTAAAAATCTTTTATCAGAGTCATCACTAATTATGCTATAAAACTTCCTTTTTTTTTTTTTTTTGTACCAGGGATTGAACTCAGTGCTTAACTACTGAGCCATATCCCCAGCCCTTTTTTAATTTTTGAGACAGTGTCACCCTAAGTTGCTTAGGGACTCACTAAGCTGCTAAGAGTGGCTTTGAACTGGCAATTCTCATGCCTCAGCATCAGAGGCCACTGGGATTACAGACACGCACTGCTGCACCCAGCTGTAACTTGATTATTTGGGGTGAAACAGAATTATACAGAGCTGGTCACATCTAATTTTTCAGATATTTTTCTGTACAAATACCATTTCTCAATTTAGTTATCCATGATATAACATGATTTTGTTGCAAGTAAATCACAGGCATCTTTTGCCTTGTTGGAAATATTCTTTTTAAAGTTTGTATGATAATTTATAAAAAGGAATTATAAGAGCTATTACATCTGAGAGGAGCAATGTGTTTTTTTATATATAGCAAATTATAAAATAATAATTTATAATAACATCCAGATTTCTGTCAAGGCTAAACAGTATCAGCTTTTATTACATAGTGTATTAAATATGAATATTGATATTTGAAATATTAAATATAAATATGAATATCTGAAATCTGTCCATTACCATACTGATTTCCCTTTCTTGAACTTTCAATGAACCTACTGCAATGATAAACATCTTGTGATATTTCTCCTTAAAAAGTTGTTGTACTAAATTTTTATAATTTAATTATCTAATTTTTAAGTAAGTCAATCATATTAAAATTTGAATTTCCTAGCATTTTTGAGGTAGGAGTTTAAGGATATCAAGATGGTGGAGGCAGGTTACAAGAAAAATGCCAGCTGATATACAAGACTGGGAGAGAAGTCACCACACCCCTGTTTGGGATGAATCCCATTATCACAACCACTCAGGCCACTGCCACTGGGCTTATTGCCACGGTCACGCCACCATAGGTTCTGTATTCTAATCAGGCAAAAATCAAGTAACTAATGGAAAATGTATTCTACTTAGGTGAACATAAAGTGTCCAATGGGAACAAAGGGGACAAGGTCTGTAATTAGGTCTGTGAAGAGAACACAGAGGTACAAAAGACAAGATTCATTCCCACATGGGGCCTTGCTCAGCTCACTCCACTCTACAGTGTTACTTTCATTTTCACTAAATATATTGCTTCTATGTGTCTTGTTCAATTCTTTTGTTTGTGATGCCAAGGAAGCAGGACCTCAACTAGACACCCCACTGTTATCATTATGAAAACTATGCCATGACATTTTCAAATGTATTCAGAAATGAGAAGCTGAAGTGGATCTTCTAGTATTCTGTAGGACTTCCTTCTCTGTGATTACTATGGTTCTGCACTCTCACAAATGAGTAGTGATACTGAAACTTCAGACATTAAAAACCCCAAGAGGATTACAGTGCCTTTCTAGCCTCTGCTCAAAACATTATAAACATATTGATGAACTGCCTTGGCTAACAGAATCTCTTCGTTAAGATTTGGGATCTATGAAATGAATGATTTCATAAATTTGAGTAGATCTAAACCTTCAAACTTCTGGGAGGCAGACATGAGATGGCTTCCCACAATCTGAATTTACTCCAAAAAAGTAATCCAGCAGAGTCCTCTTATAATCTCTCCTACTGCAGAACTCCAATAAATCACACATCTTTTCCACATTAAAATGAGATCATAGTCCGGGTCCTTTGATTTTAGTTGAGATTTCTCACAAGAACATTAAATATTTTATGTTCCATTTGTCAATCTTGTTAAGTTTTGAGAAATGTGAAAAAAGTTATTGTTACAATTCTCACTTTAAAAATAGTACTTAGGAGTCACTAGTTATATTTCCACCATTATCCCAAGAGAAAGTGGGGAAAGCTTAAATCTGATATAAACTCAAGTATCTCCAGGCTTCAAAAGGAAATTTAATGCAAGTACTTTTAAGATAACAGTTATAGGTCAGTTATATCAAAAAGTTTTAGAGAAAGTATAATTACTAAGAAGATACTCAATTTAGCAGACCTATAATTTAAATGAAACCATAAATAGCAGCCTGAGTTATGGTAAAAAAAAATTCAAATTAAATGCACAAATTATAAATAAAAAGGTTTTAGTTAAATACATTTTGACATAGCAGTTGTTCCTTGTCAGGTCAATAAGAGTTACTTGAGCAATATTTCTCCTAGCAATACTCGGCATGTCAGCAATAGTCAGCCAAGAGTGAGCATTTCCTTCCTTTTGTTTTGTAAATTCCAGCTGCTGATTAGGAACATGAGCATTTGCAAACTGGGTCAAACTAGAAATCAATCTGACTCTCTCTCTCTCTCTCTCTCTCTCAACTCTTTCTCTCTTATTCCTATTACTGTTTAAGATAGAGGGGCCAAAAAATATTCCCATTTACTTTAACTAAATGTGAATTTATAATTGATTTTAAATCTCTAAGTTCATTTTGAACGTGAAATTGCCAAATTGTCTTCCAAAATGACTGTGTCATTTTTGCATTTCCACCAGCAATGAGTGAGAGTTACTGTTTTTCTACATACTCACCAGCATGTTGTCAATGTTTTGAATTTTGATTCTAACAGATGTGTAGTGGCATCTTATTTTTGTCTCAATTTTTAATTACTTCATGTCATATGGTAAGACCTTTTTTTAATGATCTACATTTATATCTCCTGAGGTTTACAGATGATTCCCACTGCTAATATCTTATGTTTACTTCAAGAAAAAGACAAAAACAAAAAGAACACTGTTGGGTGTGGTGACCCATGACTATAATCTTAACTACTCAGGAGGCAGGTTGAAGTAGGAGGATTACAGATTAGAAGATAGCCTGGTCAATTTAGAGAGATGTCTCAAATAAAGTAAAGGAAGCACTGGAGGAAGCAGTTCAGTGGTAGAGCACCTGCCTCACATGCACAAGGCCCTGGGTACGATCCTTAGCATTGAAACAAACAAACTCAATTTTTAAAAAAAATAAACTATTTTCTTATCTAATGACATGGAGAAGGACAAGAAATTGGAAATTTGCATTCTTTTTCTACAGGACTATAAAGTACCCCTTGAAAAATTATACTTCATTCTTGTAACTATTATAAACTTCTATGGCATATTAATTGCTTATGTTTAAAAACTGTGCTTCAAATTATGAGCAATTATTTAAATATATATCATGACTATGTTTCCAATATATCTGCATAAAAAAATTGTACATAGTTCTAAAAATTATAATTAAATTCACTTTAACTGCCCCAGTCATTAAGCCTGTTGAAAATATGATAAGTTGTATAGGGATTTCCTTGTGAGATTATACAACATTCTGGGTCTATGGGGTGGGTGGTATCCTTAACCAAAATCTATCAGGCTGTAGTTGCCAGATTGCTCCTTTTCTCCTATGCCTATCACTGCCACTAGCAGATTCTGAACTCTGGCTCATTCTTCTATTTCCCAGTCTAGATTAGCTATAGAGATATCCTGCCAGGAAAAAAAGCTCCAGAGCCCTTTTCTGTATCTCTCAAGATTATATTTACACCTTTTATTCTAGCCTAACAGAGCAAACTAAATTCCATTTAATCTTCTATCACCCTTACTGTACAACTTGCAATGAACACTATTAAATGCTTATACCTACTTACATCTTTTTCTAAGCTTAATCTTTGATTTCTTTGATCAGTTTTTCTGGTTCTGTAACAGTACTACTGAGTGTTTCTTATTTTTTTATATCACATTTTAATTAGATTTGTAAGGCTATCTTTAATTATATCATAATTGGAATTCATTTATTTTAATTAACCCAATGACTGGATTAATTATGATATTCCTTGCAAATGATCTCCCAGATCCTACTTGAGAGGGTATAGATAGGTGACTATAGATAGATGATTATCACACCTATTATCTCCAATCCTGACCTCACTTTCAGCACACAGACTCATGATATCAATTATTTTCAACATATAGTCAATGTTAAATTTGTTAATATCAATACCTACATCTCTTGCTAGCATCTTAAATTTACTGTAACCCAAAATAAAATCACACACACACGCGCGTGCGCGCACACACACACACACACACACACACATACACACACACACTTTCTCCTTCCCTTTCCCCCTTCTTTATTTCTAATTCAAATATTTAATACCTGCTACATGGCACATATTACTTTAGGTGTAGGAAAACATACCACAGATTAAAACTGGTAATAAAAGAATATGTCTCTTTTGCAAAGTTTAAATTCTAGGAAGCAAGGTAGAAAAACAACATAAAAACCTGGTGAATATATACATTGTCAGTAAAGGATAAAGTACTATGGAAAAAATGAAGAAGAAAAGGGTATTGTAGACTAAAAGATATTTTATTAGAGGATCAGAGAAATCTACCCTAAATGTATAAGAGATGAGATATAAGCAGAGTTTGGCACTGTTGTCAGTAGTGCAGACCAAAATCAAATTTTCTTTTTTTCCCTGTAAATATGTATCTGATTAAATGCCAAATTTAATAAAATGATCTACTAAAATCTCTGATTTACATTCCTGGTGAACTACCACAGAAGAATAAGAGGATTTTTGTTTTGTTGGAACTTCTTAAGAGGTAAATAAAATTTAGTATCCAAAGGTAGTGTTTCTTTTGTTTTTCTTTTTTTGTTTTTTTTTAATGTGAACATAATGAAGACAGGCATTTATTGTAATTACACAAATTTTGGCAGGTGTACTTCTGCTTTCATTTGTCAATTAGTTACATTACTAATGATGGTGTTTTTTTTTTTTTTCATACATGAATACATTTAATGTTAAGATGAAAAGGCCAGGTTGGAACTGGAACCAAATGGTCATAAAATTAATTAATACGACTTTGAGTAATTCTCTCTTTAATGCAAAGAGCTTTGCAGTAACTTATTTTTTTTTAATTAAAAATCATAAATTTACATAGGGCAATGTTTTTTGATTCATTCTGTTATTTTTTTCCCTTCCCCCCTCTTCCACCCCTCCCATCCCTCTTTTCCCTCTATACAGTCCTTCCTTCCTTCATTCTTACCACCCTCCTTATCCCTAATCCTAACCTAAACCTAACCCTAACGCTAACCCCTCCTACCCCCCATTATATGTCCTCATCTGATTATCAGCGAGATCATTCATCCTATAGTTTTTTGAGATTGGCTTATCTCACTTAGCATGATATTCTCCAATTTCATCCATTTGGCTGCAAATGCCATAATTTTATCATTCTTCATGGTGCAGTAATATTCCATTGTATATATATGCCACAGTTTCTTTATCCATTCATCAACTGAAGGACATCTAGGTTGGTTCCACAATCTGCCTATGGTGAATTGAGCAGCTATGAACATTGATGTGGCTGTATCTCTGTAGTATGCTGATTTTAAGTCCTTTGGGTATAGGCCAAGGAGTGGGATAGCTGGGTCAAATGGTGGTTCCATTCCAAGCTTTCTGAGGAATCTCCATACTGCTTTCCAGAGTGGCTGAACTAATCTGAAACCCCACCAGCAATGTATGAGTGTACCTTTCTCCCCACATCCTCTCCAACACCTATTGTTGCTTGTGTTCTTGATAATCGCCATTCTAATTGGGGTGAGATGAAATCTTAGGGTAGTTTTGATTTGCATTTCTCTTATTACTAGAGATGTTGAACACTTTTTCATATATCTGTTGATTGCTTGTACATCTTCTTCTGTGAAGTGTCTGTTCATTTCCTTAGCCCATTTGTTGATTGGATTATTTGTATTCTTGCTGTAGAGTTTTTTGAGTTCTTTATAGATTCTGGAAATTAGCACTCTATCTGAAGTATGAGTGGCAAAGATATTCTCCCACTCTGTAGGCTCTCTCTTCACATTGCTGACAGTTTCCTTTGCTGAGAGAAAGCTTTTTAGTTTGAATCTATCCCAGTTGTTGATTCTTGCTTTTATTTCTTGTGCTATGGGAGTGCTGTTAAGGAAGTCTGATCCTAAGCCAACAGGTTGAAGGTTTGGACCTACATTTTCTTCTATAAGATGCAGGGTCTCTGGTCTGATTCCGAGGTCCTTGATCCATTTTGAGTTGAGTTTTGTGCAGGGTGAGAGATAGGGGTTTAATATCATTCTGTTGCATATGGATTTCCAGTTTTCCCAGCACCATTTGTTGAAGAAGCTATCTTTTCTCCATTGCATATTTTTGGCACCTTTGTCTAGTATGAGAAAATTGTATTTATTTGGGTTTGTGTCCATGTCCTCTATTCTGTACCATTGATCTACCTGTCTATTTTGGTACCAATACCATGCCGTTTTTGTTACTATTGCTTTGTAATAGAGTTGAAGATCTGGTATTGCGATACCCCGTTTCGCTCTTTCTACTGAGGATTGCTTTAGCTATTCTGGGTTTCTTATTCTTCCAGATGAATTACATAATTGCTTGCTCTATTTCTGTAAGGTACATCATTGGGATTTTAATTGGAATTGCATTGAATCTGTATAGCACTTTTGGTACTATGGCCATTTTGACAATATTAATTCTGCCTATCCAAGAACATGGGAGATCTTTCCATCTTCTAAGGTTTTCTTTAATTTCTTTCTTTAGTGTTCTGTAGTTCTCATTGTAGAGGTCTTTCACCTCTTTTGGGAGATTTATTCCCAAGTATTTTATTTTATTTTTTTGATGCTATTGTGAATGGGGTAGTTTTCCTAATTTCTCTTTCTGAAGATTCATCACTTATGTATAAAAATGCATTGGATTTATGAGCATTGATCTTGTAACCTGCTACTTTACTGAATTCACTTATGAGTTCTAAGAGTCTTCTGGTGGAATTGCCAGGATACTCTAAATATATAATCATGTCATCAGCGAACAGGGATAGTTTGAGTTCTTCTTTTCCAATTCGTATCCCTTTAATTTCTTTGGTTTGTCTAATTGCTCTGGCTAGAGTCTCAAGAACGATGTTGAATAGAAGTGGTGAAAGAGGGCATCCCTGCCTTGTTCCAGTTTTTAGGGGGAATGCGTTCAGTTTTTCACCACTTAGAATGATATTGGCCATGGGCTTAGCATAGATAGCCTTTACAATGTTAAGGAATGTTCCCACTATCCCTATTTTTTCTAGTGTTTTGAGCATGAAGGGGTGCTGTATTTTATCAAATGCTTTTTCTGCATCTATTAAAATAATCATGTGATTCTTAACTTTTAGTCTGTTGATATGGTGAATGACATTTATTGATTTCCTGATGTTGAACCAACCTTGCATCCCTGGGATAAAACCCACTTGATCGTGGTGCACTATCTTTTTAATATATTTTTGTATGTGATTTGCTAAAATTTTGTTGAGAATTTTTGCGTCGATGCTCATTAAGGATATTGGTCTGAAATTTTCTTTCCTTGAAGTGTCTCTGTCTGGTTTAGGTATCAGGGTGATATTGGCTTCATAGAATGAGTTTGGGAGGGTTCCCTCCTGTTCTATTTCATGGAATACTTTGAGGAGTATTGGAATGAGCTCTTCTTTAAAGGTTTTGTAAAACTCGGCTGAGAACCCATCTGGTCCCAGACTTTTCTTTGTTGGTACGCTTTTGATGACCTCTTCTATTTCATTGCTTGAAATTGATTTATTTAAGTTGTGTATGTCCTCCTCGTTCAGTTTAGGTAATTCATATGTCTCTAGAATCTTGTTGATGTCTTCGAGGTTTTCTGTTTTGTTGGAGTATAGATTTTCAAAATAGCTTCTAATTATGTTTTGTATTTCACTCATGTCTGTTGTGATATTTCCTTGTTCATTCCGAATTTTAGTAATTTGAGTTTTCTCCCTCTTTCTCTTTGTTAGTGTGGCTAAGGGTTTATCAATTTTGTTTATTTTTTCAAAGAACCAACTATTTATTTTGTTAATTTTTCCAATTGTTTCTTTTGTTTCAATTTCATTGATTTTGGCTCTGATTTTAACTATTTCCTATCTTCTACTACTTTTGGTGTTGGTCTGCTCTTCTTTTTCTAGGGCTTTGAGTTGTAGCGTTAAGTCGTTTATTTGTTGATTTCTACTTCTTTTGTTGAATGCACCCCATGAAATAAATCTTCCTCTAAGTACTGCTTTCATAGTGTCCCAGAGATTTTGATATGATGTGTCTTTGTTCTCGTTTACTTCTAAGAATTTTTTTATTTCCCTCCTGATGTCTTCTGTTATCCATTCATCATATAATAGTGTATTATTTAATCTCCAGGTATTAGAGAAGTTTCTGTTTTTTATTCTGTCATTTATTTCTAATTCAGTCCATTATGATCTGATAGAGTACAAGGTAGTATCTCTATCTTATTGTATTTGCTAGCAGTAGCTTTGTGGCATAAAACATGGTCTATTTTAGAGAAGGATCCATGTGCTGCTGAGAAAAAGTGTATTCATTCTTTGTTGGATGGTATATTCTATATTAGTCGGTTAAGTCTAAATTGTTGATTGTGTTATTGATATCTATGGTTTCTTTATTCAATTTTTGTTTGGACGATCTATCCAGCGGTGAGAGAGGTGTGTTAAAATTACCTAGTATTATTGTTTTGTGGTCTATTTGATTTCTGGAATTGAGAAGGATTTGTTTGACATACATGGATGAGCCAATGTTTGGAGCATAGGTATTTATGATTGTTATGTCTTGCTGATTTATGCTTCCTTTAAGCAGTATGTAATGTCCTTCTTTATCCCTTCTGACTAGTTTTGGCTTGAAGTCCACATTATCTGAAATGAGGATGGATACTCCAGCTTTTTGGCTGTGTCTGTGTGCATGGTATGTTTTTTCCCATCCTTTCACCTTTAGTCTGTGGGTGTCTCTTTCTATGAGATGAGTCTCTTGCAGGCAGCAAATTGTTGGATTTTTCTTTTTAATCCAATCTGCCAGTCTATGTCTTTTGATTGATGAGTTCAGGCCATTAACATTCAGAGTTATTATTGTGATATGATTTGTATTCCCAGTCAATTGACTCCTTTTTGTTTTTTGACATGATTTGGTTTCTCCTTTATTTGGCTATTCCTTTAGGCTAGTTCATCCCGTTGCTGATTTGCATCATTCGTTTTCATCTCTTCCTCATGGAATATTTTGCTGAGAATGTTCTGTAATGCTGCCTTTCTTTTTGTAAATTCCTTTAGCTTTTGTTTATCATGGAAGGATCTTATTTCCTTGTCAAATCTGAAAGTAAGTTTTGCTGGGTATAAAATTCTTGGTTGGCATCCATTTTCTTTCAGGGCTTGGTAAACGTTGTTCCAGGCCCTTCTAGCTTTTGGGGTCTGGATTGAAAAATCTGCTGATATTCTTATTGGTTTCCCCCTGAATGGAATTTGATTCTTTTCTCTTGCGGCCTTTAAAATTCTGTCTTTATTTTGTATGTTAGGTATTTCATAATAATGTGTCTTGGTGTGGGTCTGTTCTAATTTTGTATATTTGGAGTCCTATAAGCCTCTTGTACTTGGTTTTCCATTTCATTCTTCAGATTTGGGAAATTTTCTGATATTATTTCATTGAATAGATTGTTCATTCCTTTGGTTTGTTTCTCTAAGCTTTCCTCAATCCCAATAATTCTTAAATTTGGCCTTTTCATGATATCCCATAATTCTTGTAGATTCTGTTCATGATTTCTTACCATGTTTTCTGTTTGGTCAACTTTGTTTTCAAGATTAAATATTTTGTCTTCAATATCTGAGGTTCTGTCTTCCAGGTGTTCTATCCTATTGGTTATGCTTTCTATGGAGTTTTTATCTTGGTTTATTGTTTCCTTCATTTCAAGGATTTCTGTTTGTTTTTTTTTTCAGTATTTCTAACTCTTTATTGAAATGATCTCTTGCTTCCCGTATTTGCTCTTTTAACTGTTGATTGGTGTGATCATTTAATGCCTGCATTTGCTCTTTCATCTCCTCCTTCAATGCCTGCATTTGCTCTTTCAGCTCCTCATTTGCTTCCCTTATTGTTTTAATTATGTACATTCTGAACTCCCTTTCTGACATTTCTTCTGCTGTGCTGTCATTGGGTTTTATTGATTTATTATCTAGGTTTGTTTGGGACATTTTCTTCCCTTGTTTTCTCATATTGGTCAGATGTCAGTGGGACTCTGTGATATTGCAGATTTCCTCTATTTGCTTATAGTGTCCCTGTAGATTTCCAGTGTATCACCTCTCAGCCTTCAGTAGCCTGAACTCTTGGAGTAACTTGATAATGCAGTGCTTCAGAAGAAAGCTGCCCCTAGCCCGCTACTGGTTCCAGGGCTTGGAGCTGGCTCTGTGTGGAAAGGTTCTCACTGGGCGGTCTGCTCCAAGAAGCTAGCCTAGAAAGGCGCTTCCTGCCGGATGGAGCAGGGCCACTCGGGGAAGTCCCTGGCTCCCCTGTCCTGGTCTCTGCAGCAATCTATGGGCCAGAGCCTGGAGCTCGCCGCATGCTGGCTCAGGGACTTGGAGCTGGTTCTGTCTCAAAGGTAGTGTTTCTGAAAGGTTGGTAGCAATGTCAAATTGGAAACTATATCAATAAACTCTTCATATTCTTTTAAATTAAAATCCATTCATCCTTTTTGCACTTAGAATGAATCTTTTATCTATGCTTGACTTTTCAACAAAATGTTTCAGCTATCAGGAAACTATTAGTTTGATGTATTACTCTGGTCTTTCAAACAATTGACATATTTCACTGTACAATTTCAAAAGATCACATCTGGTGAATGTCACCATTGAGCTTATCAAAAAATCTCTTCCATACTGAGAAGTTACCAAACTTATACTGGGAAAAGAATTCATTCAAAATTCTAATTTGGACTTGAAAGCTAAAAATCTAGTATGGACAGCAAATACAGCCAGTTGTTCCCCTTAAAATGGTAGGCTTAGTTTCTTCATAGTCAAGAAATTTGTCTGCCAAACACCTAGGCATATAACCACAGTTTTACAGTCACTTTTTCAAATGAAAATGATATTTCATTAAAAAACAAACAACAACAACAAAAAAAAAACACAGCTAGTTCACCATGTAGCAATCACAACAGTAAGTCCTCTTCCTTGAAAGAATCATCCTAATGCAGTATGCAGCTGACTAATGTAAACAGACTTCCCATTTTAACATAAGTGTCAAAACTTAATAAAACCTATTACTACTTCATCAAGTATTAGAAATAACAAGGTACCTCAAGAAATTAAACACATGGGTTGGCAAGGCACAATTGTACTTTTGCAGAAGGGCACACTCCCAAATGGAATCTGGTGAGCAAACATAATGGGAGGGCAGTTTGCCAATATTTATCTCTAATGAGAGATACTGCTCCTTGCTTCTGATAGGAAGAGGTGGAGGTAAAATCTATGCGATTAGCTAATTTAAAATTGGGTACTGGCATGGAGAGCTCCAATTGTGATTGGATACTTGTTAGGGAATTAAAAATGCACCACTCTGGTCATATGATTCTCTAAATTTAAGATGGCTCCATTCTAATCATGTGACTCCCTAATTTAAGATGGCTCCATTATGACCACATGGTTCCCTAACTTAAGATGGCTCCATTATAATAATGAAACTTGTTACTGTAATTATACCTGTATTATATACTGTATATTATACAGTATTAACTTTGAAAGAAAAGAAAATATGAATCTTACACAAGGATCAAGGACATTCTTGAAGAAAAGCAGCACTGATTTTACAAAAGATATTCATTACTTCTTCAAGGATCAAGGGCATTCTTAAATGAAAGTGGCATTGTTTTAACTGAAGATAGACCAGTAAAGAATAACTACCAACATACTCTAGTGTTAATGTCTTTATTTTTGATAAAGCACTAGATTTTTGCCCACCATTGTTTTTCAACACAGGGTAAATACCAAAACAATAAAAGGCAAATAATATCACATTATAACTATGATAGGGGTTTGATCTTGTGAATGTCATGAAAGGATTATGCTAGAGTAGTATTTCAAAAGCATAATTTTTGTAATGTCTCTCCCTTGTTCAAAAGATTCCAGTTGCCCATTACTGCCCACAGAGAATTTTAGAAGTCAAACTTTCCAACCTGGAGTTTAAAATTCACAACCCTACATTTATTTATTTGTTTATTTCATATGCTCTTTTATGTAAAACTGGTTCTAGATAAATGAAGCTAATACTATTTTCTTTTAAAAACCTTGGGAGTTTTCAATTTCTTTTAAGTCACTTTTCTCTTTCTTTTGCCTGAAGTGTTCTACCTTCTCATTTCTTTATATGCAGGTCTTGCCTTGTTTTCAAGGGACAACTCAAATGAAGCAGGCCTTATATAACAGTTGGTACTCAATAAATACTTTATAGAAAAACAAGTAGAGTCATTCATTTACACGTTTCATCACACCTCAGATATGAAATTGCTGGCTCAAGTTAGGGTTAATGTCTTTATTCACTGAATAAATTCTTCTTAATTGTGAAGTTTAGTAAAATACAAGGCAGTTCAACTCATGACCTTGATCTCATTAGCCAATTTGTTCCTCTTAAGATTCTCAGACTTCCATAAATACCAGTCTAAGAAAAGTATAAGGGTATTAAAACTCTTTGAAATTCACAGAAAAAGTTGATTATTTAAAGGGTTTTTTTGAAGGTTTATTGAGTCAATAATGTCATTTATTTAGTTGCCTTAAACACTCAGTAAGAGAACTCAGAATAAAGGAATTGCCCCATAAACTTGGCCAACTCATGATTTTCCTTCTGGTTTCAAACTTAAATATTTTATGGATTATAATGATGTAGAACAGTATGATCATAAAATCTCTATTCCTAAATCACTTAGTGTGGATGATGATTGAACATAAGAGAAAGTTATATATGCTATCTCTAAACTGTATTAGAAACTACTTAGAGTTTACCTCGAGGGAAATTCAGAAAGCTAGTTTCTTTTATAGGAAGACCTTGAGACAAATTGAGAATGTCAAAAGAAAATGAAGTTTCAGCTCTGTTTTTTTAACATTTCTGTCTAAAGTAGGTACACAATTTCACGTCTCTCACCCTCAGTGACTACAATGTGAAACAATACCACACATGTCTTAATCTGGCAGCAGAGAAGAACTGTTGCCTCTTTGACTATCTTTAGATCACAAAGAAATGTAATTCTGTTTTCTCTCCGGGTCAAATGCTATGTGTAATGGGTATATTAAAGAACCTATGAAAAAAAGCAACTTCTTTTCATACCAATCAAAGCATTAATGTCAGGGTTCACTGAAATTTTTTTTTTGTTTGTTTGTTTGTTTGTTTGTTTGTTTGGTGTAAGCAAGTCAGGTAATAAGTCCTTGTTGTGCTAAGTGAAACAGTCAAGAGACAGTCCTATTTTGGAACAAAAATTAATATATGTCCTCTTCAGTCTGGATGACTTTACAAACTACCAAGTAGTGCCTGTTCCATAATAAGCCACCACACTGATGGTACTACTGCTAAAAAACAAACAAACAAACAAACAAACAAGCAAACAAACAAAACCTCTGGTAGCAGAATTCCAGTCTAAAGGGGTCTGATAATTTATGTTCTTGCAACATCATTAGATGCTGCTAGGTAGGCTCAAGGGCCAAGTGGGAATGGCAGAATTATTACCACCACAGCTAGAACAGATTCAGCTCTCTGGAAGGCTTCTGCCAGGTACTGGGGAGGGTGGAAAGGGATCAGATCTCTTCCGTGCTCATTACTCTTTTCTGCCCAACCTGCTCCACACTAGTTGTTTCTAACCACTCACACAGCCTCTTTCCTATAATATAAGCTTCTTTCCAGTAAAATTTTATTTGGCATAAATTCCCCTGTTTGCAGCTTCTTAGATCTAGAGCTTTCACTTCCTTTGACCACTTCACTTAGTTCCGAGGCCACACCATGCTTCCTCTCTCTTTCTCCCTCCATGGTGGTTGTGCATCAAGGATCTCACTCACCAGATTAAACAATTCTGCCCCACAGGTTACAGTCACTTTTGGGTCCTTGTCTTCAGTAACCTTTATTTCCATAGTTTCATACTCATGAGGAAGAAAAAAATAAAATTCTGTTCTTCTTAGATAACTCCCATATAGAAGTGTAGAATTTTAGGTTACTAAAAGCTGCTGACTTATTACAAAACCCATTAGTTAATTCTATCCTGAATTCACTGAGAGCATGTACAAGAATTTCCTCCTCCACAAACTATCCCATGTAAATTTTTTTAGTACTATTATGTTCCCCTAAATAGAAGACATTTTTTTTTAAACTAATATTTTGTCCATGTTGGAACTTGGAATATAGAAGCAGGTATTATATGCTAAAATAGCTAACGATTAAATTAAGAGAGCCATTAGGCAGTAGTACTTTTCCCCACAAATGTTTCAGTTTTTACATTCTAACCAATGATAATTTCAGTTTTCATTGAAAGAGTCCTAAGTAATGTGAAAGAAAGTAAGTGGAAAACAATGGAAATGAACCAAAATGAAAACTGCTGAATTAATTTAGCAGCTGCCCATCCCAAGGAAAGAATCTGTCCCTTAAATATTCTACCTGTCATGTAATACTTTTTATTAGCCTACTTTATTTTCTTATATTATTTGTTTGAGTGTTCCACATGAATAGACTCTTGTAAAATGGAACCAGGTAATGCATAGCTCAGCTGATAAGATGACAGTGATCTTTTCATCCTATGTGATAACACAAATTGTTATTAATTTCTTTTCCTTGAATATCCTTTTTTGGCTCTTAATATTTTTATTATGTTTTGACTAGTTGGGTACACAATGAATGACCTTATTTTTGAATGGCAAGATGAAGCACCTGTTCAAGTGGCAGAAGGACTCACTTTGCCCCAATTTCTGTTGAAAGAAGAAAAAGATTTACGATACTGCACTAAACATTACAATACAGGTAGGGGTTGAGTGCGCTTTACCTTTATTAGTTATGATTTTATTATATACAGATGTTGCTTAATTATAATGCTAGGTTATTTACTATTTATAGGTCAATGTTTTCCATAGTCATAAGCAGAAAATAGAACATTTGAAATTTATTGATGCTTTGACTCATTGCATATAGTTATATAATTGGTTTATATGGGTCCCAAAAAATGCTTGGTGTCTAATTATTTAAATAGTTCTCTATGGAAAGTCCATACTTTCATAGTAATATTCTTTAAAAGTTCCTTAAATTTCTATGTGAGAAATAGATTGTTTTTTTTTTTTTAACTCTTTTGTAGTAGTAAACACTATTATCTACTAACAAAATTAAAGCACTTCCTTTCTTTAAAAAGTTTATTTGCCTAAACTTTCCCATTGGTTACATTTTCATGCATTTCAAGTCATTTTTATCTAAGTACTTACTACTCACACTGACACAGGAATCTTGTGTCCCTGAGGGTAGATATCAAATATAGACACCAACAGCAAGGATTAAGAGACTCAATGTATAATATGTACCTTCATGAAATTTGTTCACCTAACTGGTAATGGGTTATTCCCATAATACCTATTCTAACTGTATAACCTACTTCTAAAACTGTATTTTAATGTCCAAGAACTGAAGCATCTCTCCAAAGTAGTGTATGTGTGGCCTCCCATACCATCAGCTGATGCTCTTAACATTTCATTACAGTGGAGTGTAATTTATCTGGGCCTCAGCATTTTCCAAAACCATGATCTTACTTTTCACTACACAAAGTTCCTAGTCTCTTTTATCTCAACAAATTTATGGTATCTGATCAAAAGTCACTGCTTTTTTTTGTTTAAACTCGAATATCTAACTTATTAAGGAGTTCCAGGTTAACAGCCTAACACAAAGATAAAGGGGAAGAAAGTCAATAGTAATGTCCTTACTCAGCTCTCTAGGGACAGTTGTAAACTCCTTTTAGGGAAATGCTAAGAAATCTCTAAAATTGAGGAAGAATGCTGTTTTGGTTTCCTAGGAGGGCCAAAACAAGCTAATGTAAACATGGTGGCTTAACACAACAGAAATATATTCTCTCACAGTTTTGGAGACTAGAAGTCTAAAATTAAGATATCAGCAGGGTCAAGCTTTCTCTGGGAGCTCTAGGGAAGAATTCTTTTATGCCTTCTCCTAGCTTCCTATTCCTGGCAATCCGGAGTAATCCCTGGTTTGTTGACGAATCACCTTAGTCTCTACCTCCAGAGTCACATGGCATTATCCCTATAACTTTGTGTTCCAATTTTCCTCTTATAAGAACACCAGTAATTTTGGAATAGAGATTAGAGATCATCCTAATGCAGAAAAGCCTCCTTTTTCTTTTGGTTACCAGGGATTGAACCCAGGGGTGCTAAACTGCTGAACCACTGAGCCACATCCCCAGCCCTTTTTCATAATACATATTTTTATAATATATTCTTATTATATATATATGTATACTTTTTTTTTTTTTTTTTTTGCGGTGCTGGGGATTGAACCCAAGGCCTTGTGCTTGTGAGGCAAGCACTTTACCAACTGAGCTATATCCCCAGTCCTTTTTTTTTTTTTAATTTTGAGACAGGGTCTTGTTAAATTGCTGAGGCTGGCTTTGAACTTGAGATTCTCCTGCTTCAACTTCCCAGACCACTGGGATTACAGGTGTGTGCAACTATTCCTGGCCAGAAAAACCTCATTTTAACTTGATTATATCTACAAATATTTTATTTTCAAACAAAGCTGCTGTCACAGGTTCTAAGTGGACATGAATTTTAGAAAGACGAATTCAACCCAGAATAAGAAATGAAGTTGTAAATATCACCTCAGGATGAATTTTTATGATACAGGGTCTCAAGACCCTTTCTTAGCATAAAGTAAATGTGTGTATTTTATACAGTTATCTACCAAGCTATTACAGCTTAGAAGAAAAAACTTACATTTATGAATATCTATTAGAAGCAAATAATCGGACAGGTATTCCCTCAAATGACATAGAATTCTCATGTTTTATAATTCAAGAGATTAAAGCACAATAACCTGTTCAAAATATACAGAAAATAAAACTATCTAGTAGTATCCTTAATCAGGTATGTGATTCATTTGCCTCAGATGCTAACTAAGTTCCACATATTATTCCTGCAATAAACAGGATTTGTCTATTATTTGTAAAGAGTAGGCTCAGATAACACATATGTCCTTTATATTCCTTAAGCGAATGCCAAAGACAGACAGAGAGACACTAGGTTATATAAAAACTATACCTATAAATACCCTATCCTCCTAATAACTGAAATATTAAATTTAAATATTATTTCACATACCAAAAATTGCACAAACCCTGAGGTTTTTTGTTTTATTTTCATTATCCAAAAATATTATACTTTCATTATCCAAAAATTTATATATATGTATAAATTTAAACATGCACACATATTTATATACAATGGTATAAACTTTTATTTTCCTTTCCAACAATGTTGATTAAAAGCTTTTTTAATAAGAGTATATTTAGAGTGTTTTTCCCTTGACTATCACTTGAAACTTAGAGAATGTGTACAAAGTATCCAAATGGTAAACATTAATCATGCCATGAGATTACCTAGTGGATTATTTAACAGTGTTAATCATGAAACAAACAGAAAAAATCTTTATATGGTAAATATACATTTCCCTGCCTACTTCAAAAGCAATTATCAGAATCAGGTCAAAAAATAGATATTCAACTATTCTGACAAGTATGAAGTGCTATTCAAATGTGAAGCAATAAGATTTACACACTCTTTCCTGAAAGAGTATATATACACTCTTGCTACATTGCTTCTAGATGCTAACAGAAAATTTTCAGAAATCAACTTAAATATGTGATTTCAGGTCTCTCTTCACTCAACTGGAAAATTTTAGGACAAATTATTGTGAAAATAAAATAGTGATATTTGATGACATAACAAAGATCTATTTTTTACTAATTGCTGCATTTATTTTACAACCAATTAGGAAAGTTTACATGTATAGAAGTACGATTCCATCTGGAACGACAAATGGGATACTATCTCATCCAGATGTACATTCCCAGTCTCCTAATTGTTATTCTATCCTGGGTTTCATTCTGGATCAATATGGATGCAGCTCCAGCCAGGGTAGCTCTGGGAATAACAACCGTGCTGACTATGACTACACAAAGTTCTGGATCACGAGCTTCCTTACCAAAGGTAAGTGCACTAAAGGAATATTCACATATTTCCACATAGAGCTATAAAGATATCATTGTTAGATTTGTCAGATAGTTTTCAAAAGCATTTAGTATTTATTACTAATTTTGTGTGTGTGTATGTGTGTGTGGTGCTGGGGATTGAACCCAGGGCCTTATGCTTGACAGATAAGCACTCTACAAACTGAGCTATATCCCCAGCCCATTACCAATTTTTAAAGTAATATTACCAAAGCAGAAAACTTATATGACACAGAAATAGATGTAGGAAAATATTCTACAAACCAGTTATTGCAGCTTCACATTTTGTGTTATGATCTCTATTTAAATATCAATAGTAATATTATATTCTATGGAATTCATTGTATGTATAGATTTTAAATATTTAGAAATACATAAACATTTATTTAAGGTGAATAATATAGTAATTTTAAAAGGTGTCATAGTACTCCATTGTAGGAATGTACCATAATTTACTCATTCTTAGGACTAACATGATAATGAATATTTATATAATAAATGTTATATACATGACTTCACATATACATATATGGGTGTGTAAACAGACACATAACACATAGATACATAGCTTTAAACATACTTCATGTTATTTTTTAAATGCATACTTATAATAGGAATTGCTGCCCTTGCAGCTGAATGCATTAATTTGTGTTGCCAAAATTACCTCCAGAAAAGTATTATAGAAGTATAATAAAGTATACTCCTACAAGCATTATATTAGAGTGCCCATAGTGCTGCATCCTGGGCCGAGTATACTATTATTTTTGTGGGCTCCACCTCACTCTGGCTTTTAGGTAGCCATTGGTAAATAGGGAGGAGAGCTCATCTATTCCATGATTTTAGTCCATGCTAAACAGTCAGAATTAAAATAAAACTGTTTCCTCAGTATTCAAAAGACTCAATACTTCTCTTCTTAAAATGTTCTAAAACACAGTATAAGAAACACTTTACATACATTTAGCTTCACAGAAATAGAAAATTATTTTTCTCTAAAAACACTTCAAAGAAGTATCTATTATCTAAATTGAGAAATCCCACAATGCGTCTAAGAATTTTCCCTATTTATTTTCATTAAAATGCTATACTTCAATGTAATAAAATTATATTCACTTTTCTTATGCAGTTGATGCTATCTACTTGCTATACCAAGTAAATTATAAATGTACTGTCATGTTCTCTTACCCCTTTCTATGAACTGCATTCTATGATTGAATTCATTATATCAAGACATCTAAATAAATAATGTTGGCCACAGGATACTTTATTATTAAAAATGTTACATAATATGGGAAGATCTTGATATTTCACAAGGCTCACATTGCCTGAGACTTAATTGTTGTCTTTCAAAATAGCATCTACTTTTATTAACACTTAATTGTATTTTTAAAATGATCCATGTCAATTTGCACTTATGAACTATTGCCCATGTGAAAATTATAAATCTGTTCCTAAGATTTCACTAAATCTCAATGTCTATTTACATATGTAATAGTCAAAATTCCACAGTCAATGTTTAAAGGAAATTTACTCATTGATCTTCATGAGCCAAATAGAAATGAAAACTCATTTGTTTTGTAAGTAGTCAACTAGAAAAAAGACAGCAAAATGCTCCATTTCAGGAATCTATAGCTTTTATGAGGCACAACATAAAGGTATTTGAACAAGAGTAAGATAGGACTGGGGGCACATATAGGTCTGAGTACCAAAAGCAAAAGGAAGAAAGCAATAAATGAAAAAGGCAGAACAGGCACACAAGTTAGGAAAAAAGAAAAAGAAAAGGAAAGATCTGAGACAACTTCACCCTTTTCTCAAGAAATAGAAGAGAATTTTTAAAAAGGCATTAATTTCATCAATATCTCAGGGAAGGAATCAATTTTCAACCATGAGTTCAATTAAACACATAGACATATACAAATAACCTCTCCAACTCTCAGAGCATAGAGATAATGATCACTGGAAATGTGATGACAGACTTAACTCTCACCCACAAAAAGAACTGATTGGAAAGTGATATCTTAACAAAAGGTGACCACACTATCTTCAACTTTATGACAGTTAAGACATGACAGGCTGAGCATATTTAATAATGGACATTAGAATTCAGGAAGATAAATTCTGAAGACTCAGGATAAACAAAATGTATGAATATATTGGTTGAGACTATTCAAAAGAGCAGAAAAATCTCTTGAAAAAATGCACTTCTGATTCTGTGAATTTTCTTTTCCTCCCTCCCTCCCTCCCTTCCATGAGGACTCAACCTTTTAGGTACATAGATACCTAAAACAATGTACTTTAACATCACCTGCTCTCAACATCATGAAAGAACATGCAAACCCTGAAAGTCTTGTCATAGAAACAGTCACAATTTGCCTACTGACAAATTCTAGCAAGTAGGTAAACAAAATTAAATTTAGGAAAAAGAGCATTATCAAACATAGGATAAAAAAAAAAAACAGTGAATCTTTAAACTTATGATAATTGCTTAATGTTTCTTCTTATCCTACAGGGGCCTGTACATCTCCTATAGGATAAGAAGCAGCTTAGAAATCAGTCAAATAAGACTAAGGAGAAAATCTCTAAGAATATACTTTAACAAGCTCCCTAAGAACTACAGAACTGAGAGTTCTCTCTGATATGTTCTATTACATTGGCCTCTAAAGTGTCATGACAAATCAAGCGTGTATGTCATAGCCCAAATCAAGAAGACTCCTGTGATTCATTCACTCCTTAGAACTTAGAACTACTTTGCATTTCTGCAGTGCTTGCTTCAAGTGTTCAGAAGAGGGTGACCTATGCACTCTATTGCTGGCAAATTTTTAAAGACTGTACAATTTTAGGAGTACTTCCTTATACTATGTTCTTGAAGCAAGTGAGAAAAAGTGGCAGTAATTATGGGACCATATCATGGAAAGTTTTATCCTTGATAATGACTAGGTTTATTTTGGGTGCAATGGTAGGTCAATGAAGAATTTTAACAAGGAGAACAATCACTCTGACTTCTGTATGAAAATCAGACAGAAGAGGAAGAACTTGAAGCAAGGAGAGTACCAAACAACTTATTGTAGTTCATAGGGATATGGTCTGATGAGATAAGTAATAGCAGAGGTCTGCTTCAGAAGGGAAGCAGACAAGAAGATTTTTTTCCATAAACGAAAGAAAGCTCAGAAAAAGGAAAAAAAATGTATTTATGGCTGGCCCCCTTGTTTCTGCTAAAAATGGACCTACATACTCAGAGTTTTCTCTGTGCTTTCTTCCCCTATGCCTGTCTTTACCCACACACAGAATATGTTAGACAGTTTGGTTAAAGGCAAAACTTGCTCGACCCAAGATTTTCTCCAAAACTCTGAGATTCCAACATCATGTGATCAAATTTTAGATATGTAAAAGCAATGCCCCTTAGGAGGATTAGGTTTTAACCAGGAGTCAAAGTGGGGATAGATAAAAATCATTCCAGTATTTTTCAGTACGAATTTGATTTATGCTAATACCAAGTTAAAAATCTTACCACTGAGGAAATCATATTTTTTGTTACGTACAGGTAGGAATACAGAAAATCAGAAGAAAGCAAACAATTTTAATTGGGAAACTCTGGGTTATAGTAAGAATCCACATTAGGAAATTCATAGGAGAAATCTCAACCATACAGTGATATTATATATACCTCACTCTTTCTTTTCTGATCTAATGATCATTAATTCCTATTTGAGACCTACCCTTATCTCTTGTTTTCATCCCATTTCACAGGGACCAACCAGCTAATGACCAGCTTTGGTACATATTTTCTATTTTGCATCACTTGCAAAAGTACATTATTTTCATGTACCCACAAATTTATTCTTCTGAAGATAAGTTTTAAATCAAGTATCACAACAGAGAAATTTAAATATAGCATGTTTGATAGATGGATGTGCACATGCATGCACACACACATATATACACTGTACATATTACGCACACATTCACACACCCAGATATGAACTGGGCAGGGGTGGAGAAATCTCTGAATTCAATGTTCATCCAAGTCCTACCTTTTCATACAGTGTATCATGAGATTCTTAGCATCAGAGACTGTTTCAGTCCTGCTGCAATTTATTCAGCATAACAAACAGTCCCCACATCTCAATGACTTACATTATTCTTGCTCACAGACCCATGAGTTGCTTGTGTCTTTTCTGGGTTACCTGATATGGGCTGAATTAGGGTGTGCTTGGATCTAGACTGTAGAGTGATTCCCATCTGCTCTCTCTGTCTCCTATTTGGAACCTGTAGGTATTACTAATATGTTCTTTCCATGGAGGAGTGCAGGAAAGCAAGAAAGGAAGTAAACAAATAATCTTATCTTTCTGTACAGGGCAATGATTTGTTAATCCTGTCTGTCTCCTTTCTTAGGCCACACTCTAGCTTATTAGTAAGTACTCAAGAAAACAAGAGGGGCGAAAGTATGGAGATAGAAAAGAGGGAGAAATCCCAGGGAGATTGTATATGGATTTTTCTCACTCTGCCTCTACCAGTACACAGATCTTCTTCAGAACAGAATTTCTAATCTGTAAAAAATCAGGAGAACTTGAAATTTCAAATAAGACTAATTTATTATTTCACAGAGAGTTAGAAGCCTAAAGCCTATGCAAATTGCAAATTCTACACTTAAAGATGTTTGTCCTCAACAATGCTTAGAACCTTATACCACGATTCCTCTTATTTTTTTCCAATGTACTGTGAAACCCACCAGGAGTAGCTTTTTTGAATGGGGAAAACTGCTCTTTACATATTCCCTTCCTCAAAGCCTCAATCAGTACATAATATGTGTCTACTGAATGAGCATTATGTGGTGATATAAAGACAATGTGAGCTCTTAAAATATTTACTTAGTGCTTACCCTTAACTTGAAAAGTAAACAATTGAATTACTCTTTCATTATGCTGAACCATATTTTTCACTAGAGTACCACCAAATTAAAGAACAAAGAATTTAAAGTTTGCATTTATCTACCTTACAGTATAATGAAAATGATGGTTCTTAGACAATATAATAAAGATCGCTTTCATCACCAATTAAGGAAGTGATTACAAACATTAGAAAGTGAAAAGTAAAAAGTTAGTTGAGGGGCTGGAGCTCCTCAGTGGAGCTCAGTGGTAGAGCACTTGCCTGGCATGCGTGAGGCCTTGGGTTCAATATTCAGCACCACATATAAGTAAAGAAAATAAAAAATCCAGGACAACTAAAAAAAATATTTAAAAAGTTTGTTGATATTTTTGCCATATTATGATTGTGTTGGTACAAAGATTTATATATGGGGTTGATTATACGGAAAAGATAGGATGAGAAGAAAAATGAAGCACATCATGCTGCTGTTTTATCTAATTAATAAATGTAACATTCTCACTTTCCTCAAAAAAATACCCTGCAGTTTTAAAACTATGTTTGAAACTATACAACTAAATAGGGTTAGGACAGCTACATAATAATCAGGTTTTCCTAATAATACAGCAATGAACTGCCTTTAAGGTCAGCAATGCCTGTGCTCACCATTTAAATACATTTAAATACAACACCTAATATTTACACCAAATATGTTTATCTGAGATCCCTTCAACCAAACTCAGTACAAATATAACACAAATGGTTTCATTTTCACTTTATTGTTGTGATAATATATTTAATAAGTAAATTCATCTTTTTGGTACTTCTATTGCATTTGGATGTAAGCAATGTATTTCATTAATTTTTTAAATGTTATGGATCATAATAGTAGTGTGATTTTAGACACATTTAAGAAAAAGAACGCACAGAAAATGAATCATTTATTCATATTGTTTACTAAAACCACAATACATAATGCATATGAAACCATCTAATTTTATTATTGATACAAAATTTAATTATCATGTAAGCAGATAATTCTTAAACACTGAGTGGCCCCTATACTAAGAAGAATAGAAACTGATGAATATCTCTGATTTTACATTTCATCTTCCTACATTTACTAGGCTTACTAACTCATTAAGTTGAAAAATTAACAATTATCAAGAATCTTCTCTGTACTTGACATAGAGACACAGCTGGTACATAAATTCTTAAAATTTAAAGAAAAATAATAAGGTTTAGAATTTTTAAAGGACAGCATTATACAACAGCTTTGGCATCAAACTAAATTTAAAAGCAAAAGTTGTATATGCAATTTTGAGACTATTTTGCCTAAATAATGTCTTTAACTCCCTTTACTGCAATTGTATATATCCTACAATCATACTATGAACTCCCTTAAAGATGTAAAACTGTCCCTTTGCAGTGGAAGATAAAAATTTGGTTCCAATAAGAGTATTTACAAAAACTCACAGGCTTTATCTATCTTTATGATTTCAGTTGGGAGTTATGAATAAAATTCTCAGACTCATATACCTCCCTATAAAGAAAGCGGGAGATATTTTGATTACTATAATGTTACAGAAATATAAAATCTCCATTTTAAAAATGCAAAGGAGAAGTCACAAATAATTTAAGTAGTTCAGAAAAGATAATGTATTAAGAAATGCCAGTTAAGTCTAACACCATGAATCTAAGAAGCATTTCCAATGACATCCAGATTTATTTTACAGTTTCATGTGTTAAACATAAGAAAAAGAATCACATCCTATAGAAGAGATAGTAAAACTCCAATAACTGAATTTAATTCAGTTACTGTGATTACTGTGTGACCTTTGAAAATCCTTTAGGCTGCATGGTTGTACTTTTTCTGTCTGGTGACTGGAAGAATTAATCAACCTCAGCTTGTTAGAAATAATGTAGCTGTTATGATATGACTTTCTGTTGTTGCATTTTCTCTCTTAATGTAAGATTCTTTATGTGGAAAATATTGTGTTAGAAGCATCATTCATTTACTACAGGTTATGAGTATCATAATCAGTATGAATGTGACATCAAGGGGACTGTTGTGAGTCACCCTCCAGGGTGATAAATGTCAGAATGCCAAAGCTCACAATCTTCCATGCTGTGTGATTCATTACCTAATGCCTGGTTTTCTCCTTTTGCCTTTTCAATATCATTCTACTCTAACATCTGTTTTTTTAAAACACTGTTTATTCTTTTCCTTTGTTCTAATTTCTTTCTCTCTGGCTTTACATTTTAAATAATATTCAAACTCCTTTTGGGATGAATATAATTTTTTCCATAAACATTATAAAATGTAAACTTCTTACATAGGATTTTGTACCAGAGAAAAAGGTAGGATTAGGTATACAACAATTTGGATGTAAGCAATGAAAGATTAAATGAAAAAAGTCATAGAGATAAAAACTTCAGAAAATAAGGCATGATGCAAGCAGAGAAATTTTCATTTAATGCAGAGGAAAAACATTTATCTGTATACTTGAATCATTCCACAGCCAAAATTATTCACATGGTGAATTTCTTGACATTTCTAAGGAACCAGGGAAATTCAGGACTGATTGCCAATAAAGAACAAATTATCCTATTCAAAGGACTATTTTTATTAATCAAAAGTATATACTGTGATGTTTTATAATGTACCTCTCTCAAATAAAAAAGCAAATTTGGATTGAGAAAAAAATGACAAAATAGTCATTAAAAATTCATGTAATAATGCATCCCATTTCTTACTAGTATAATGCACCAACAAAGAATATGGGGGGAAAAAATCTCTTGAAATTTACCTTATAGAGTGCCCACACATAGGTTTATATGAGGCTTTGTTGGTTGAAATCCCAGGTTCCAGTTTAACCAATTTAAGTTTAAACTACACTGTTTATGAATACATTTAAATATCTATTTCTAGAAACCTCTGATTAATGCTGTACGGGTTATAATGTAGTACACCACATCTAACATACTTTTGCCTTTTAATATACTATTATCCATGAGCTGTAGAAGAGGAATTTATTGGCCCTGGGACAATATTTTTGACTATCTCTTGTGTGAGCTAAGGTAAAGGCATGCATGTTGGCAGGCTTCTCAACCACAGTATAAAGTGCCATACTTAAAATATAGCACATCCAATGTAATTTAAAAGTGTTGCTATTCAATAATAATATTGAAATCTTTTTGGGGGGAAGGAGGGCAGGGATTGAACCAAGGGCACTTAACCACCAAGTCACATCCCCAGGTCTTTTCTATTTTTTTTTTTGAGACAGGGTCTCACTAAGTTGCTTAAGGCCTCACTGAGTTGCTGAGGCTGGCTTTGAACTTTTGAACCTCAGCCTCCTGAGCCTCTGGGATTACAGGCATGGGCCACTGCACCTGGCTAATATGGAAATCTCACACAAGTATAAATTTATTTATAAAGGACACATGAGATACATGTAACCTAGCAATTTCTCTGGATCAGAAAGCACTAAAACCAAATGACCTCAGGGGTTGATGCAAAAATAAATGAACAAAGTAGTCTGGTGTGATCAATGAAAATGTTATAGGGTTCGAGTCTTTCAGGAAACTGAGGTAGCACAAAGGGCCCTGCCCCCTTTCAAATCCCAATTCTTGTGATCAAATCAGAAAGATCTCAGACGTGTTGCTCAGAGTAACAGGCAATGAATTTATTAGAAGGGATGGGAAATGGAAAAAGGGAACACTCTCAAGGGAGATAGTGGGTCCTCTCAGAGAGGAAAGGGACAGCGCTCCTCTCCTTTCCTCCCCTGTTTGTTGTTGTTGTTGTTGTTGTTGTTGTTGTTGTTGTTGGGGGGAAGTCCACAGGGAAGCTTCCAAAGAGTCTGACCCAGGTCCAGCTCTTGACTTTTGACCTAAGAGCAGAATGACATCAGACTTTCAAATCCCAATTGTGCATGACAACTCTAGGTCACTTTGGTCCATGCTAACTGATTCTAACTGGATTCTTAACAATAAATTCTTACAGATTTTTCCTGATTTCCCTTAGTTCCCTGATCTGGTCAGTGAAAAAGGTCATGAAAGTCCACCCCTTCAGTGTAACCTGAGTTCCTCTTATGAACATTATTTCTGGCTTGCATTTTCATGCAGATAACAGGGGGTGTGACAAAGAGTGTAACATATCCTGTCCACTTAAACCAGGTAGGGCTACAGGTAAATTGCTTCTTGGAAAAGAAAGCATGTGGGGGTCAGCACAGTGGGTCCATTTTACAGAATTATTACCGTAAACTTGTGTTCCCACCACTAGCAACTGTCTGTCCCCTATCAAAAAGAGGGATCCGTAGTGAAGCTAACTAGCTACATGCATTCCATGCTTACAGACATGTTCTTTTCTTTTTCTTTCCTTTTTTCTTAGACACTATGTGGTCAAAACAAACTCATTCCTGTGCCTGAATTTGGCTTGCAGCCTACCTGCCTTTACTCTCTGTATCTAAATATTTGATTATCTGTCTTAGATTGAGTTAGAAGTTAGTGCTTCACAGGCCCACCTGGGTTTTAATTTTTGTAACCCCTTACAACTAATTTTACAAAAATTGGTCCTGTAGCTACATTTTTAGGAAATTTTTGGCTGAGGAGAAGAAGTTGTTTCATTTTTCTTTTTTCCACTATAAGTAACTGACAATTTCTTAATACAAAGCAGTGCATTTTGATCTTCAATGAAGATACTTTTATTTTCTATTTAAGGTAGTGTGAATAGTAATCAAATCATATTTCACTTTTCCTCAGTCCTAAACTTAAGGGAATTCTTGAGATTTTTTTCAAAGTAGAAATAGAAATCTCACCTCCCAGTTTCCTCTGGATTCCTCATAGTGCTGGACAGCAATATCTGTTTTTTTTTTTTTTTTTTTTTTTTTTTCCTCCTACTCTAAGCACCTGCTAAGTTAGTTCTCTTAGAGTTCTTGGAGTCAGGGTTGACTGTGATTAGTTTTGGCTGATGAGTCTTGAGCAGACCTGTGCTACTTCTAGCCTGGAAAATTTACTGACAAACATGAGACCCACCAGTGCCCTGCTTTTCTCTGCTGTTGTATCATGAATGAGCACTATAATGACAACACAACTCCAGAGTCACTATGTGACCCAAAGTTGACAAAGAACATGAGAGAAAACCCTTTGTTCTTTCAGGCCAATGAGATGTTGGTGTTTCCATGAATATATGATATCATAGCTTGAATTCTCCTATGACCCCTAGATTGTGTCACTGGAGGGATAGATGCAGGTTTTACTTCCAGATTCTTATATTAAAGGAGTAATACTGAGATGAGATTATTCCCTAAAATGGAATTAGGATCCCAACCACAGAATGGATGTATTAGTCAGGGTTCTCTAGAAGAACATAATCAACAGGAAGTATGATTATTAATAGGGAATTTATTAGATTGGCTTACACACCCAGAAGCTGAATGAATAGTCCACAATGGCCATTTGCATGTTGGAGAGCTGGAAGAACCAGTAGCTACACAGGCCAAGAGGTGGAAGACCCAGAACAAGAGGGAACAGCAGTGCTACCCTAGTCTGAGACCAAAGCTGCTGGAAACTACCTGGAGAATCCTGGCAGAGTCCACTTTGGAAGAGTGAAGAAGCAAGAGTCTGGTGTCCTCAGACCATTGAAACAGCAATCTAGAACCTGTTCAAGAAGAGTCGAGCTTGCATCCACATCTGCTTCCTTGTTCTTCCAACTTTTATTCTGTCCAAACCATCAATCTATTGGGCAGTGCTGCCCATGCTTAGGGAGGGTCTCCACTTCAGTTCACTATCCTGCATTCCAATCGTTCTCATTGACACACCCAAAAGCCTCTTAATCATCAGCATCTCTTAATCCAATCAAGCAAACAATTCAAGTTAACCATTGCAGAGTATAATGGGACTGTTGGCAAGAGAGTCCAAAAGGATGCACCAAATTGGAATAATACTGTCCCAAAGGACAACAGTCAATAAAGGGTACACAGAAGTTAGAAATTATGAATCACATGAGGATTGCACTGTAGTAGTTAAGAGTAAGAAATTCTGTCTTTAAAGTCACTGCCCTGAGGTACCAAACCCACCAGATCCTAGGACAGTAAACTGAAATTTGGGGAAAGGGCTCAGAAGACAGAATGAGAAAAGCAGGACTTTAAAACTCAACACTCAAGAGCTATTCATAGTTAAAATTCTGGCAGACACAAGTGTTTCCATACATTGTGTTGCCACTGAAATTAGTCACTGAATGAATTTGGAAATTATTTCTCTCATTTATTCTCTTTGGTACATGTCATTATAAACTTAGGATGTTAAAGAACATGCACATATTTTATGAGTTATATTCTTTCAGGGATGATGTGATTTAAGACAGTGTCTTTCAAAGCTGTATTACATTTTCTCAGAAAGCATATATATGGAGGTTGCTGGAAATTTCCAGCAAAATTACAAAATTTATGAGATTAATCTATACTTTGCAAACAGATGGACACAACACAGCACTGGAATAAAACAGGGATGCACTGCTCTTGCTCAGTAGAGGCCACTTTGACAAGCAGAAGTCATACTTCTGATACAGGAGTAAAATACAGGAGTCTTCTTTGTTGAAGTGTTCTTATGTAAGTTGACACCATTGTTAAGTGTCAAAAAATGAACTTTTTGTAAAAAAAAAAAAATTTATCCAATCCAAAATATTAACAAAATTGCTCCAAAAAGTGAATTTCACATGAGTCATCTCTGATTCACTCTTCCCCCTACATTTTAACATTTGATACCTTCACTCATGTGCCTATTCACTCAGTAAATATGAACAAACATACCAAACACTGCTGTATTGGTGAACAAAACAAAAAGCCATTTGCCTTCAAAGAGTTCATAATTTAACATAAAGAAAACAAGAAGTAAGCAGTAACAATGAAAAATGGTAAAGTGACATATTAATTAAGTGCAAGTCTATGGAGTTCTAAACTAAATGTGGGAAAGGACTACTCTGAGACCTAAAGGGCCAGCTGGGAAAGCAGGGAGAGTTTTTCCCTAATTTATTTACTACTCCCTCAACCATAACTTTCTCCCAAATGTTCAGCTATTTATCATTTAAGAACACTACCTAAATTAGACTGACATTTAATAAAAATAACTATATTAAATACTCAAGATGATTAGAAAGAAAAAAACACAGATGATACAAACAGTACAAAAACAGGGAATTTTCCAAAAGGCAGGGTACAGATCCTTAAAACAATTATATACTTGGTCCAAGGAAGTATTGGTCCAAGGAAGTAGAACATCTGTGCTTAAACCTAGCCTCATTTTTTTTGCTCATCTAGATATAGATCTTCTTGGTGAAGCAGGCTTCTGAATTAAAAAGTAAATAAACAAAAAAAAAACATACAAATACATATATATGTAAATATATATTATATACGATACATATATGTGATATGTATATATGTAAAACGCTTATTTAAAATTCTTGGAAAATGACAGAATTTTCCACATTAAACTGGCTATATTGAAGTATGCAACAAAATGAATTATGTCGTGCTCACATGCTTGCTCAACAATGTAGTTTTTGCTGACACTAGCACAGTATAGCACCTTAACTCTGGAATACACACACACACACACACACACACACACACACATTCTTACACAAGACACAATAAGAGACACTAGTACACAAAGGAAAATTTCAACCTTGAACAAATAACATATGCAGAGATATTTGTTCAACTACAATCTCAAATCACTCTTCCATTAACCTCAGAAAAGTATTAAAGCAGTTTCATAAAAGTCACAGAATTCCTCCTTTCAAAGGAGGAATGTGAATATGTGAATCTGTAGAAAATATGAGCCTCTTCCTTTTACTATTCTCCTCTCTTCCTACCTTTTCCCTGCGTGTTCCTTTTCTTGAGAGGAAGGAAGGAAGGAAGAAGGAAGGAAAAAAGGAAAGGAAGAAAGAAGGAAGGAAGGAAGGAAGGAAGGAAGGAAGGAAGGAAGGAAGGAAGGAAGGAGGAAGGAAGGAAGGAAGGAAAGAAGGAGAAAAGAAAAGAAAAGAAAGGAAAGAAAAAAAAGAAAAGAAAGGGTGGGGTAGGGAGGGAGGGAGGGGGAAAGACAAGACAGACCTATCCTTATCCTTCTCTTTTCAACCGGGCCTTAGAGGTAACAGGAGACTTATGGGTTCAAAGCACACTTATGGGTTCAAAGGAAAGGAAGGGGTCAAGATCAAGGAGGCTGGCTAGAGCTGGTAAAATGAAGGAAGAAGACAGAGCCAGACTTCCAGGGGCAATGGATGGGGTAAAGAGGTAGTTAAGAAAAATACGAGGAGAAATTTAGGGATGGAATTTGAATCAATGAGGCAACTGTGGTCAAGATGGAGCAGGCTGAGATGACAGTCAGAAGAATTGAGATATTACACATAGGGAGAATGAACAAATATATGTAGAGAGTAACAAGGGCCAAGTTTCTCTTTTTTTAAAGTGTTATATAAATAGAAAAGGCTAGAAGAACCAGTGGAATTGACTTGGAATTAAACACTAGTGAGAATTCATGTTTCATGGATAAATGAGTAACAAATGGATAATGCATAGGTAGACAGGTAGGTCGGTAGGCAGGTTAGGTAGATAGATAGATAGATAGATAGATAGATAGATAGATAGATAGATAGATAGATAGATAGATAGATAGAAAGGAAGAACTATACTGTGGTTTGTGTGTGTGCTTGTGAGAGAGAGATTGATATAGATGTTATATTGTGTGTGTGTATGTGTACCTGTTTCCTAGTTCTGTTCACTAAGAGAAGTAATGTTACCCAGGAAACAATGAGCATACTCACACCTAGTTCTTGAAGTACTCTTCAATAAAGAAGGGTTTCTCAGAGAAAGAACTGATTCAAAGACTGAGATAAAAAAAAAAACAAAACAAGGAACATCTTTTGTGGGAAAGCGAGAAAATGCTCAAATAATGAAGGAGATTTGTCAAATGGGGTATGTGTTAACATTTAGGGGTTCCTACTGGTTCAATATGGGATGTGAGCATCAAAATAAATAATGACGAATCTTGATAAAAGTAGTGAGATATTAACAACTGAGAAACTTGGAAAATTCTTTTTACTATTCAAATAACATGTCTAAAAATAATTCAAAATTGGTAGCAAATAGTCATCTATTAACCACTTATAAATGCAATAAAAGAAATTTAACAGAATTAATTAATAAGATAAAATAGAAATTTTTTTTATTAAAAATGAAAATAAAATGTCAACATTGTTATCCATATTTCAGTGTTACTTCCTACTTCAAGCATTGTTCTGCTCAAGGGGTAAAATTATATGTTTTCTGTTTGGACAAATGCACAATTTAAATACAACAAAATATATACAAGGGTCTTTTTTTTTTTCTTGAGGTACTGGGCATTGAACCCAGGAACATTCTTTCACTGAGTTATATCCCCATCCCTTTTTATTTTGTATTTTGAGACAGGGTATCACTAAGTTGTTTAGGATTTCACTAAGTTGCCAGGGTTGGCCTCAAACTTGCCATTCTCCTGCCTCAGTACAAGTTTTAAAAGTATAATTAATACATAAAATTTGCAAAGGTTAATACCTGATAAATTATGAAGAAAAAACTGTTGGTATTTCCTTTTTTCTGAACTGATATAAAAATAATATTTAAAGTCACAAAAAAATCAGTTTTGTTCTCAAAGGAAGTAAAAGTATAAGTCAATTTGCTCGCTTTCTCTTTCTTTCTTGGCTAGGTTTCATATGTCAAAGCTATTGACATTTGGATGGCAGTATGCCTCCTTTTTGTGTTTTCAGCACTTCTGGAGTATGCAGCTGTAAATTTTGTATCAAGACAACACAAAGAACTCCTGCGATTTCGACGAAAGAGAAAGAATAAGGTAAGTGATTGAATATATTGGGTTTGGTGATATATCAATTTTCACTGTAAAGTGAATTTGTTGGATTTAATGGACATGCACAGGAAGGAAATAGGAACTGGGGACTAAATGATATGATAGTCCTTTGTTTTGTCCAGTTGAAACTAAAAGTGTCAAAAGTAGCTTCAAGAAGAAAATGATGACATCTAGCTATACTTTAAACAGCATATCTGGTAACATGAGAGCTTTATCAACTTCCCAGTGTACTTTCAGGAATAATACTATTTTGTATGTTTTTTGCTTCAATTAATGAAACAGGTAATCTCTTACTTGCAATATCCAAGTGTTTTTATTAATTTTACTTGATGCAAGTCATCAAATCAAGTTCCTGCTCTGTTAATTCCTTGTTTCCATAAAATATTACTTATTTAATAATATCACATTAAATTGACACAGAACTATCTAGTCTCTTTTTTCATTTATGTATTTATATTTCTTCTGAAACCCAATGGGAATCACAATAAAGTGCTACTGTCACCTTACTATCTTATGACTAAAGATGATCTGAGAAGAAAATGTATTTAGAACACCTTTAGGATGCCATAAAAAATTGTAGAGGTAACCTAAATGAATTTGGATGTGCAGAACAGGGTTGTTCCCCTCTATTAAGACCTGTTATGGCATCTCCTTTTAAAAGAATATGGTTTTTATCAACCCCTCTCTGTAAGAGAGAGTTTCTCTTGACAGCAAATGCATGAGTTTACTTCTTCTAATGTGAATGTACCAACAGACATTTTTAAAGCAAATGGACTTTTAAAGCAATAGAATAATGTTGAAATGTATAATTATAGCCAGGATAAAGTATACTGGAATATTTCTGTCAAAAGATAAAACTTAAAGCTAACAGGCTGATTTTTATAGTGTGAATTTTTAAGATTTGATGTTTTTTAATTACTAAATCACATACTAAACTTTTTTAAAGCACTAAGATTTAATCTCTCACCACTAAAAATATTTTCAAGCAATAACTTAATCATTTCTAATTGGCTCTCCAATAATCATCACTATTCCAATAAACACTCAATAAACTCCCATGCTCCATGGGAAGGAACAGAAGCATTAGGAGACTATTACATTGGGCAGAAAACAATGCTACAGCATATATTTATTTCAAATTGTATGAAAATAAAAGCCTATCATCTGTATATTGAATATATTGTGATGGGAAGATTAACTTTTCCTTATCTTCTTTCTTCACGTTCCCTGATTTACTTATATTTTCTCATTCTTCTTTACTTTTCCTTTCTCTCTCTTTACCCTCCCCCTTCTCTAATGATGCTTGGCACTTGCTGAAACACCATTAACAGGACAAATGCTATATCAACACTGTCAACAGGGGTGAAGCTCTTGTCTTTCTTTCCTATCAGTGAATGACAGATATTTTCCCTATTACTATTATTTATCACAATTAAACCAATACATATTTTTCCTATCGCTAATGATTTGATTTTCCATTTTTATTTTCTCATTATCTTCTTCCTCCTCCTTATTCACTTTAGAATGTTTCAACCATGTGATACAAACACTTGAAATGAGAAGTATTATGAATACTATGTTCAAATAGGGAAAATCTGAGAGCTCATACATATTCTACATCCAGCAGTCAACAGTATCCACTGGATAAAGTAATAGGCCAGAGGTCAGACACTCAATTTCAGTTCCTCCTTTTAAAAATTATTCTTGTCAAGGAGTCTTCTTATTCAGTTTTGCCACATGTAAGAGTGAGATAAGAATATTTGATGCCCCTTACTCTTTAACTCACAGAAAAATGCATAGATGAATTTTTCCAGTGATTGTTATTCTGGGAAAATGTTGAAATGCAAAAATACTAATACCTTATTATTTTCTAATCACTATTTGAAATATTCAAGGGTCAAATGTAATTAAGATTTAATGTAAAAACAGTTATTTTAAGTTCAATTTATTCTTTGGGGTAAATACCTTGCATATGTGGAAATTCATTAATTGATACATATGTTTGTTAAAATGGTATATATGATTAAAACCAATTGTGTAATTATATTTAATTATATATGACTTGATTCTCTGGTTTCTCAATCCCTCTTGGTCCACTTTACCTTCCCACAGACAGAAGCTTTTGCATTGGAGAAGTTTTACCGTTTCTCAGACACGGTAAATTGACTTTCTTAACTCTAAATAGAGGAATGTGATCATCAGTAAAAAGCAGACAGCATATTTTGCACCAAGGCAGTGTTTGGTGGGGAAACACAGCCTCTTAACGTTAAAAGTCAAGCAAACACCATCTCCCATCAGCTAAGAAGGGCATTCTCTTTTTCTAAGAACTTCACTCTTGTCTTCCCTCACTCAGTAAAAGGATATTTAAAAATTATTCTTCATTTTATTAACACAGCTATTTGGTCAAAAGGATCTTAAATATATATTGAAGAGAAATGTCATATATATCTTGTAACAATCATATACTTGTACAAAATTTCTTTCAAAGTAAGTGAGAAACATTTATAAAAACAAATTCTAAAAGCAGCTGCACAGTGACCTCAAAATGAAACCAAAAACTGCTTTGTACAGTCTTTATATCTTTAGAATTCATTCTTAATGTAAAAATGTTGAAATTACTTTTAGCAAATGAAGAATTTGGTTTTGATAATAGTATCTTTTGAAGTTTTTGAATAAAAAGAGATTGCAAGGACACATGTATAACATGCCAAATATTTAGAAATGTAAACTAAAGGAGAGAGTATTGGTCCATAGGTGGTTTTAGGGCACCCGAAATTTAGCATTTAGTAATTATATATAAATCTACCAAAGTGAGGAATTTATTCGGGGTATCATATACAAATAGTTCAGTTTACTAAATTAAAACTACTGGGGAAAGGTGTACCTAAAAGTAGCTCCCCAGGTGAGTCTAATGTACACCCCAGGTAAGAATCCCTCCAGGAAACAAAATGTTAAATGAATGTAGCAGTAATCTCAACTTCACTGCAGATTATCTAGACTAATATTACTATAAAGTACTTACTAAATTTTCTTATAATATATAATCCCTTAACTATTTTCCTTTGCTATGAAAATTGTTATTTCCTAGCATCCCAGGATCCCACTTTTGTTTTATCCTTGAGGAATAATTTCAAATAATCTATTTTTCTTGATTGTGTTAACTGTAAAATTTTAATTGCATGGAATCAAAACATAGTTTTTGCAATATATATTCATACATACATATATATGTATTAGAATATATAGTAGAAACTATTTTTATATATGTATGTATATGTCTACATATCTATATCTATCTGAATGCTTTGGCTTTTGGAGAGACCAACATAATTATGTCTTTATTAACTAAACAGTTAATGTTTACAAAAACTTTAGAATGAAAGATGTAAATTCTATTAAATATGGTTTTACAAAGAACTCTAATGAAGATAGGCTTACCTCATGGACAATGAATAGATTTTTTTTAAAAAGAAGAGTATGCTCTTTATTTCCATGGGTACTGGTTTACACGAATTTTCCTCAGTACTCTAATTTGATAGAATAGGAAAAGTAAATAAACTTGCCTCATTATAGAAATTTTGTCACAGAGATAGCCTTACATTAATGCAAATAGTAGTCCTAGGAAAGTTTAACTTGGTTCAGGATTTGCTTAGGCATTATATACAATTTAATATTCCACTTTTCTAATAAGGTATCAAAGAATCCTTTGTCTATTGTGAAAGAATAAAAGTTTGTCTTGTATCCAAATTTCCCCACCCCACACTGTCAGAGCCTGCTGTGTGCTATTCACCCACTACACCATGCCATGGATGCTATCTCCAGTGCTGTGTATGTGTGGGTGTATGCATGATATGAAAGTATTTTGGCTAGAAGTTACTATTCTCATGTATGATATCATTACTTAAGTCTGGAGGATTATAAAGATACCAAAATAGCTCTGAACATGTTATTTGTTGAGAGATATGGATGAAATGGGATAGCTTTAATGCATTTCATGCAGCTTCATCCACATTATAAGGTTATGATGCAATGGTTTGCTGAGAAAACACATTTGCACAATATTCTAGTACTTCTGTCTTCCTACCTATTATCATTTATCAATTATTATTTATATATGAAAATGATAAAGAAATGGACTGTTAGTTCTAGACTCAGGAAGTGATGACCAAGTTTATGTTTTACTAGGCAAATGAGGTATCTTTAATACAAATATTTACTGCATTTTAATCTGTATATTAACATAATTTTTACTTTGTGTTTAAACTGTTTTAAAACAACCCAAGATGATGTCTAAGGATAACAAATAATTGATTTTTCTATTCTATAGATTTCATCAGCTCTACAGTCTCACAACAAATACAAATATACATGTATACTTTGTTGGCTGAGGGGATAAAACTTTGTGGTCAAAAATAATATGGCATCTATTATACTAAATTATCAAATAATATTTCCATTATTGGTCAATTTATGATTTATTCTTGAGTTAAGATAGTCTTTCAAAAGATTATTTCCTATAAATTTCTTTGATATGTATCCAAGGAAAAGTAGTTTCTTGATAATTTACATTAAAACATAATTCTATCTGAATGACTCATATCAGGGATTGAAATTTTATCCTCTCAAATACAAAAAAAAAAATTGTACAGTTTTAATTATTTCCTGAAAAACAACTATTTAGAGTTTATGTTAAAGAGAGTCACTTCTTAGCACTAGATACCCTCTGAAATCCTACTCTGAATAATATTTGATAAAATAATATTTATTTAATCTAAGTTCAAATGCATTGTGGTAACTTCCATTTCAAAGTTAATTAAAATATAGATGTTGCTTTTTTACATCTGCCATCTAGTGTAAAACCTTATGTCACTCCATAATAATGAGCTGGCACTAATAGAATATAACATATTATGCTATAAACAGATATGTGAATTTAAAAAAATATTTTGTTATCATCTATCCTTTAAAACATTTGTATTACATTTTCTTATGACCTAAAACATTCATCTTTAAAAACTTATATCTTCCATTTATTAATCTCCAAACCATTTCTGAATCTAAGTTTAGTATGACATGCATAAACTTGGTTAATTCATTGCTAATTCATGTCATCTATAATAAATGCAAAATTCTCATGGAGTTAGATTTCAAAGAATTGTAAATTAACATTTGACTTTCAACTATAAAAATTTTTAACCTCATCTTTAATTTCATTCTTTTAAGCACTATATTTTTAGATGATATAGAAATTTGTGCAAATGAAACTGAATATTTTAGACTAATATTTTAGAAAGACATTTAATTCATATCTTTCGGCTGTATATGATCGTCCTTCCCAACAAATATGTCACTGTGATATTTACTAGCAATTTTTTTAAATCCACACACTTTGAAATCATGTAAGTGGAAATTAACATCTTAGTTTCCTTCCTCTGTTACTTTTCCATTTGATAATAAAGCAAGAGAAAATCATGATAAAACCTTTGGAGTAATCTATTTAGCATCTTAATTGTCTAAAGAATGTCCCAAGTTTCCTACTAAGGGAAAAACATTACAATGAAAATTATGTATTTAATGCTGTTATATCTTACAGCAATTCACACAATCAGTACTTCATGGTATATTAGATGCTTAATGTTTTACCACTCAATGGCAATTTTCATGTCTTCTCCATTTTCATACATAAATAAGGTTTTTGTTCTTGCCTTTCTGTTTGATTTCTTGAAGACTGAGAACAAGATAGGAAATTAGCTCTTATCTTATGTATATTAATATATTATTTCGATGATAGAGATGAAGTAACTCTACCAAATGACTATATATACCCTTTGATCTTCTGTCTATCTCTAATGTTTCTAAATTATCATATGGATTTATATGACTCATCTTTGGCATAATTCTCTAAAGTAAATAAAAAGGCCTTAGAAAGATTCACAATGTAGTATTGATGAATATAATTACTGAAACTTTTTCTGTTTCAAATGTAAAAAGCCAAAAAAGATCTTCCTGTTAAAAGACTTGTACAGTAACTAAATGGCTTTTTACATTTTTAATTGCCTAATATTCTAACTTGCTTAGAGCACAGTAAGAGGGTTTACCTCTGGGTATATTAAACTGTATCTTTAATTTTACTATTTTAATCAGTCATGTTCTATAGCCCATTTTAGTTAATTACATTGAATCTTTATTATTATATATATTTTGAGTTATAAAGTGCCTTAATTTTATGGCCATTAAATATTGCCAAACAGTGTTCTTGAATCAAAAATATAGGTGATTTTTTTTATCTCCTTGTTTTTTTCATATGCTGTTCATCAGATTTTAAGTTGAAGATATTTTTAGACAATCCAATTATCCCAAAGAAATATTTGAGTACTAATTAGAATAAGGAATATCACTGCACTTCTTTTTATATTTTTTTAATCACTGCACTTCTAAGTGTACATAAACACAAGATAATTTTATGACTGAATTAAAAACAGAATTATGTTAATAAAATAATTCCATGTATCTTCTAATTTAGCAATCTAATAATAATAATTATTATTTTACTACTAAAAATAAGTTTCTAGAAAAACTTCCTCTATCCTTTATGATTTGGGAGCCGTCTTTCAAACCTTTCCCAAGAAGTCAGTCATTTAAAAATGAAACAAAACAAGACACTTGATAGTTCTGTGACCCAGGAACCCATGCTCTTTCATCCCTAACAGCCTGGGAGAATAGATTGAATCTTGTCAGAGTGTGGCTCACTGCCATCCAACAGAGATAAGAACCTATTTCTGAAAAAACCCTGACATGACTCCACATACTGATCGTGTATATTATTTAAATATTTGTGCTGTTTCATGAAACATATTTAAAACACTAAAGATGCCTTGATTTCATAAATTAAATTTGCAAAAAATTCTAGCGGCCATATAGCAAAACCCATTTACTGTAATAATAAGGCAGTAAGGCTAGCCAGGTGACGTGATCTTTTTATGTTTGTGCTATTGGTTCACCTTCCAGTGTGACAATAAGTAAAATGCACTTTGGGAGACAGGCAATTGAGTTGGCCTATTTTATGTAGTATTTTAGTGCATTTGATTACTATCAGTTTAAAACATTTAGTAGTAAAATAACTCAAGTTGTTATTAGCATTTTTTAATGTTTCATGCAATTTCCATAATATAATTATAACCAAAATATTAATAACAACAAAAATTTGAGTGCTTTGTCAGGAACTTTATGTGTTTTCTCTCACTCTAAAGAACATGCTAGATACTATAATATATTCCTGGAATAAGAAACCAAAAATCAGAGCTGGGTACAGTTGTACACACGTGTAATCTCAGCGGCTGGGGAGGCTGAGGCAGGAGGATCTTGAGTTCAAAGTCAGCCTCAGCAAAAGCAAGGTGCTAAGCAGCTCAGTGAGATCCTGTCTCTAAATAAAATACAAAACAGGGATGGGGATGTGGCTCAGTGGTCAAGTGCCCCTGAATTCAATCCTCACTACCCACTTCCCCTGCCCCCCCCCCAAAAAAAAAAACAAAAGTCAGAGAGATAAGTAGCTAAATTAAGGTAAACTTGGCTTCTGGTAATAAATGATGAAACTATAAAATTGCTTAACCATAATAAAATATTTATACTTTGCATTTCAACCTTGTGTCAGGTTTTACATTTGAACCATCTATTTGTGATAATACAAAATAACTGAAATTTTTTGGAATTTATTTATTAGAAAATTGTTTCCTATAGCACATGTATTTTTTATACACAATTCATTGTTTTGGGTATATAAGTGGTCCTCCTCAACACATTGTTTTCTACTACCATTGCCTGAAAAGTAAATATTTGAACAGGATATTTTAAAGAGGAAAATATTTTTATTATTTCAAATTCAAATTCAGTAGGAAAACCACTGATAATGTTAGTAACATCAGAGTTCATATGTTTTTAAAAACAATAATGCCCTAACTCAAATTATAATTATTCAAGGTCTATTTTCTGATATATGACTAGGTCCTTTAATAGATTTTTAAAAGGTAAATATACAGATCATATAAATAGTCTTACCCAGATACTTACCTATAGTTGTAAAAACAACTATAGGAAACAGAAATTACTTCTAAAATAAAATACTATCTTAGTAAAAAGTCATTTCATAATATTTTCTTCATAAACTATTATATAAAATGTAAATTCACAAGTACTATAAGAATTTAAAAAATATTATATCACTACTACTTCAAGATGGCTGAGATGGTAGCACTGAGCCTCTTGTAAACATGTTTCTAAAACTTCATTGTTTTGTAATCACCAGCGAGCCGACAGAAAATGCAGATTCCTATGAGAACCTAAATGGTAATAAGTAAGAAGTTCTGCAGTTGAAATCCAGTCAACTAGATTTCATCAATTCCTTCCTTGGGTGCTGGAACACATTTTGAGAAACATGACTGACCTAGACTATGTCATTGCATATACAGAACAATGGTTATCTCATATTTCTTAACATTACCTATGACATGGTAAATATCTTAAGACTAAAAGACCTTCAGATTATTTCAGTCTTGGGGGCTATTTCTCCCAGAACTCAAGAAAATTACAGTGGCTGCCATTCAAATAGATTATACCTGCTCACGACACCCAAGAGTTTTATATTCTAGCATCCTAGCAGCACCTTAGAATGTTACTATTGAGGTTTGTCCAGAAATTCCAGTATACATGTTTTAGTACCATAAAACTCCATAAATGAACCATAAGGCATGGAGGAACAGTTTGGGCTAGTATGTACCTCACATCTCTCACAGTTTTCCCTTATTTCCTTTTTGAATTCAATCTATCATCTAGTCATTTTACACAGTGGGGCTAATAGAAATCCAAAATGGATGCAGATTTCACTAGTGCTACATGTTGTTTTTCTCACTGTGGGATCCAGAAGAGATAGCAATTCGTCCTTTAATGTTTGTAAATTCTAAAGCAACCTCAGATCAGTTTATTCCTGGAAGAGTTGGGCACCCTTACCTAGTCACATGTGCCATTAAAATTTTCCAAACTCCCTTTCTTCTCAGAAAAACTATCACTTATCCTTAGTCAGTTTACTTTTTACAGTGATCTGAACCACACTGTTTCTTACCAAGTTAGGAGAATATGCTGGAGAATTCACACTCCCTTAATGAAGAAAAATTATAATTTTGTCTTCCTCCCATGAAGGGATACTGCATTTTACATATGTTTTAGATTGCAATTAAAAAGAAAGCATTAGAAGCTTCAGTCAAATCTATAAAATCACACCTGCCTGCTTTATCCTGATAAACTCTTGACTAGTTTCCCCATATGTAGCACAGTAGAGAGCTGTTAGGGAAATTCTTTATTGGGCAGACATAGCAGTCAGCCTGCAATATCGATCTACTTTTATCATAAGCTATTCTAGAGAGAATTTATGAGAAGCAGCATTCCTGTCTCCACAATTTCCTTAATCAGAGCTGAGAGTTCCCATTATCTTCCTGGAATCTTATACTATTTAAGTTTTACTACAGATGAAGATTTAGGCAATTTGAAAGACTCCCGTTTTAATACAGCCTATTAAAACTAGACTAAGGAAAGATTTGCGAAAGATTAGGGTCAAGCAAGATCCTTCATTTAGAATCACATTCTTCCCAGTTATACATTTCACCAAAGGCAATATCACTTACTGGATATATACTACTTTTTTTTTTTCCCTATCTACAATTTTTAGTATGACCATACCTGCAACCACAGCTGGTTGCTTTGCCTCCTTCCCTGTCCCAGCTTCTCTTTTTTTTTTTTTTTTATTGTAAACAAATGGGATACATGTTGTTTCTCTGTTTGTACATGGCGTAAAGGCATACCATTTGTGTAATCATAAATTTACATAGAGCAATGTTGTTTGATTCATTCTGTTATTTTTTCCCTTCCCCCCACCCCTCCCACCCCTCTTTACCCTCTATACAGTAGTTCCTTCCTCCATACTTGCCCCCCTCCCTAACCCTAACTCTAACCCTTCCCTCCCCCCCATTATGTGTCATCCTCCACTTATCAGCGATATCATTCGTCCTTTGGCTTTTTGAGATCGGCCTATCTCACTTAGCATGATATTCTCCAATTTCATCCATTTGCCTGCAAATGCCATAATTTTATCATTCTTTATGGCTGAGTAATATTCCATTGTATATATATACCACAGTTTCTTTATCCACTCATCAATTGAAGGGCATCTAGGTTGGTTCCACAGTCTGGCTATTGTGAATTGAGCAGCTATGAACATTGATGTGGCTGTATCTCTGTAGTATGCAGATTTTAAGTCCCTTGGGTATAGGCCTATACCCAAAGGACTTAAAATCTGCATACTCCAGCTTCTCTTTTTAGTTTCTCTTTTTCTCCTCAGGTTACATTCTTTTTCCTCAACAGAATCACCATGTTTTGTGCTGTTAACCAGTAATTCTAAAAAGCTATACTTAGTACTACTGGTCAGTGAACTTTAACCATGCTATATAACCTTGGAGTCCCACTCAGAACTGAGCAAAGAGATCTTGGTCTTTCAGTTTTCTTTCTTTCAACTGCCTTAACTGATGGAGTAAATTTAGCAACCAGTGTCAGTACCTTTTGTTTCCATTCCCCACTGGAATCACTGGATTTAACTTCTGAGATGAAAGGAACAGATCTAACAGGGTTCCTTAGGGGAGGCAGCTGCTGAAACTGGAACAGATTTCCAACTTCTCAGCTGGTGATAAATATGCCAGGAAATCATTTAGAGGAATCCTGTTCATTTTTACTGTATTCTTTTTGTGTCTTAACAGCCACCTAAGAAGACCTAATAGATTTGCCTCTGGTCATGAACTTTCTTCTAAATAGTTCAGATTTCTTCCCATCGGTGAAACCCACTATGGCTGCTGTAAGAGTTAATGTGCCCATGAATCTATATGTCCTTCTCCTATCCAAAAGAACGATCACATGCCTAAGGAACTCTCTTAATCATAGTTTGTCTACCAGAATTTAGATGAGAGGATATGATTTACATAGGCTCATTTCTGATTATTATATGGCCAGCCCAGATTTGCTACTAAAGTTAATGTATCTACTCTGCTAAGGAGATGCCACAGTATTCAGAGAACCAGTTTCCCTCTTCAGCACAGATCCATACCACCCCAGGTTTCACTTACTCAAAAAGGGTCATTGATATTATACCCAACAGTAATTCTTAAACGAGAACACTGAAGCAAGTTGGGGAGTAGCATTTATGTTGAACATTGCTTTTCATGCTACAGTATCTATAAATATATTATTAGCTCTTAGGTCAATCAATCTAAAGATTCAGGAATGCATGGCTTACACAGAGATCTTCCAGTACTTCTCCCCAAGGTGACCTAGCTCCTTTGTACTATAATCGCTTTATCCCCTTTGATAACTAAAAGTCACATGTACCTATTCAGCACTAGAAACATAGTGTTTGAATCAAAATATGCTGTAAATATAAAATACACACCAGGTTTCAAGGACAGTATGAAATCAAAAATATAAAACTTCTCGATTTTTATTTTGAACCAGTGTTAAAATAATATGTTGGCCATGTCAAGTCAAATTTTTTAAAGTTGAAATTAATTTTTTCTGCTTCTTATAATGTGTTCAATGTAGTTAAATTTAAATTTTTATACGCCTTTCACTTGAGGCTCACATTATATGTTTATGGTACAGAGCTGCACAATAGATACTACTTTCTGGTGTCACTTGCCTGGGGTTGCAGAAAGATAACATGAAGATTAATTGTAATATCCTTTCAAGTCCCAACCAGCTTTTGTTTACACCCTGAGCACAAGTAATGAAGCTGCTTGCTTTGCTTGCTATTTTCTGTGACCTCAGTTTCACAAGAATGATTAATTAATAGGGAATAAGGAATTGATTGTATTTTGAACCACTTTCTCCTCGATTTTATCTCATGGTCATTCATCTGACCCTTCCACAAGGGATAAATCTGTGCCATCCATATTCTAGTGTCATGGTTTATCCCCAGTTATTTTCTGTAGAGCTTTTGCTACTCAAACCCAGCACAGATCAGCATCAGATTCTCCTCAGAATCATGCCCAAAACTTCTGACTGGCTATATTGAGTTAAAAAGGATACCAAGGGCTGGGGAGATAGCTCAGTCGGTAGAGTGCTTGCCTTGCAAACACAAGGCCCTGGGTTTGATCACCAGCACTGAAAAAAAAAAAAAAAAAAAAAGGATCCCAAAGCCTGGTCACATTCTGTCTCCACTGCTGAGATTCAGAGTTTCAAATTGTCACTCAGACTCTTCAGACACCAGTAGACTTTAACCTAATATTACATTTACTAAACCTCATACAAGGATGTGATGCAAGAAACACATCAGGCCTATAGTATCTTTATCACATGGGAGACTCAGTTCCTCTTAAGATCACAGCTTCTGTTGCCCCCTCACCCACACAGGACTGCCAGTATAAAAGTCAAGGGGTATGAGATTGTTTTGACACAGAGAAATCAGTGTTTGTTCTAACCAAACTATATTCTGGTTAGTCATGTGGGTCAAAGGTCTGCAGGCCTTTATGTAGCTACCCCAGGGGAAGTGCAGTCTTCCAACTGAATGAAACTGATTCCAGTTCTCCAATTAGCTTAATTTCACTGTTTTCAAGGAAATGATGCCAAAGAAATCAAGGATCGCTCTTAGCAGTCCTGTAACAGCTTAAACCTGACGTTCACCAGTTAGGCACGGTCAGTTATGTAGAAAGACACAATTGAGAAAAATTATGTTGTTCATTGAGTGTTAATTTTAAATGGATTATGTTTGCTTTTGGTTTGGGGGGGGAGTTTCTAAAGTTTTAAAGTAAGTTCTCCAGAACAGATAGATAGAAAGGTGGCTAATGAATTCTGTTTTGCTAAACACACAAGGTAGATGCTAAAATCTTAACATTTTAGTAATGAATTTCCCAACTGTTTCAACTAGTATGCCAACACACATACATAAATGCCTACTGATAAAGTTATTTTGGTCCAATTTTAAGGTAATTTTTTTAAATACATGGATTAATATAATTTAAAAAGTTATATTAGACTTCAACACTGAGATAATATGCTCACAAAATAACATAACATACCCTATGTTTTCCTTCTGGAATGCAAACATCAGCACAATTTACTAAATTGGAAGGGGGGCTATTTAGTACTTACATAAGAACTAATACCTACTATGCATACTTTAATTCAAGATATAGAAAATTTCAAAGCAAATAATAGGTTTGCCATAAAATTTTCATGGAAGCCGAAAAGCTGAGTCTAAATGAGCATGCTTCCACTGATTTCCAAATTTTAGCTAGATTACAGCAGTAACACAGATCACTTGGATTGGCAGCTTTATTTTCAGGTAATATGAACTGTCAGTTTTTATTCCATACTTGTTTCCTCAAATTTTAATTGCTTTTACACCTTACAACTGAAATGTTTTTCAATAATTACATGCTTTTGTTTTTCAGGTGGAATTACTTCTGTTTTTTTTAATTCCTAAAAAAAAAATTATGCATCACTGAAGTAACTTTAGTCACTTTCTCTTTTTCATAATTCATAATTTCTATTATTCACTAATGAATTTTAAAATATACTGTTCATTGAGCAACTACTTTCAGAGACCTAATGTAATTTTCAAGAGTTCGAGCCAATTATTTTTATATTTCATATTACTGAGAAAAAGCACTATCAAAGCAGACATATAACCTTATAAAATGTATTGTTACCTTTAAGATTTCCAATTTTAGTAATAAAAAAATGCTTTAAATTGGTACCACAAATTTCTTATTTATTAATGAATTTAATATAAAATTTTAAATACCATATTTCTCTATCATGAGTACATTTACAATAACATAGTTATTAAATATTTTTTCTTTAAATTTTGAGGGTGTTTTTCATTTTATATTTGGAAATTCTCTTTAATTTGCCACATTTAAAAATATTGATACCTTTTAGAAGAACGTAATAAGTTTTAAATATATAACAAGTTTATTTCTTGAACATTAAATAAACTGCCAAATATCATTCATAATTTGGACCAAACTATGATACCTGAAAAGCAACTACATATAAATTAGAATATATGACTATCTTAAAGGTCTTCCAAAAAAGTGTAAACGTAGAAGTACCATAAAGGAAGGATAACAGAAAGCAACCGAGTGTTACTGTGTGTTACTCTATTTTCCAAGGAAGTAACTCATATTTGTGGGAAACAACCATTAAAAGGTGGTCTCCATGAGAAAGAAAAATTCAGCCAGTGATCCTGGTATTTTAACCATCTTATCACATATTTATATATTTAGACACATAATATTTAAAAAATCAATTATATAAATGTATAGAGCATATTACTTCAATAGTTTTATTTCTTGATCTCTTTATTACATATTCTATTAATACATAGAAAATATAAATTTTAATTTTTTCATTAAAACATCTTTTGAGAGTTTTACATTTATTAAAGAGAACATCTATATGATACATCTATATGATACATCAGGATAATTAAAACTTCAAAGGGAAAATAAGCTACATGCCACTATATACTTTAGTTATCTTTTCTTCATATTGGTATAAAAATCTATGATGATAAAATTTGTTATGATTCTGAAATGTCTGCTATCCATGCCTGATTCCATTACTAAAAAGTTTTCTTGCATTTTTCTTTGACAGGATGATGAGGTAAGGGAAAGCCGGTTCAGCTTCACAGCATATGGAATGGGACCATGTCTGCAAGCAAAAGATGGTATAACTCCAAAGGGCCCAAACCATCCTGTGCAGGTAATGCCAAAAAGTCCTGATGAAATGAGGAAGGTCTTTATTGATCGGGCCAAGAAGATTGACACCATCTCCCGAGCCTGCTTCCCATTAGCTTTCTTGATTTTTAACATTTTCTACTGGGTTATCTATAAAATTCTTAGGCACGAGGATATTCATCAGCAACAAGATTAAGTCTCTGATGGCATACAAACACAAAGTTAAACTCAGAAGAAAATTTTCTTGCCATAGCTGTGTGTACATGTGTATATGTATGTGTGTGCAATGTACAAAAGATAGCCATTATATTAAAATAGTATATTAAAAAGGTTGTATTTTGATTTTTATGTAAAGTCATGAGAAAGACAAGATTCTTTTAATGGATACAAAATATGTATTAGAGATTCTGTTTCATATTAATTCAAGAAGAACTGTTTTTTTCACAGTAAGTCAAATAAGTGGAAGCTTTACTGCCAATGTGTTTGTATGTTATATAATATCACATAGTAGTAGACATAAAAACTACTTTGGAGTGTCTTGATTTTTAATTAAGTGATATTAACTGTTCCAAAAAAGATTTGTACAGTAAATTTTATGAAAGAAAAAAGGAAAATGAAAAAGATAAAAAATATCAATAGTTTGAAATGTAAAATTATTTTCTTATACTCACAAAAAAGGAAAGTATTCATTTAATTCAGTGGAAAACTCACTCAGATTATAAGGATTATATAGAGAGACACTATAGAACATAGTAATGACAAAAATTTTCAAATTAGAAGGTTAAAAGACTTTCATCGTTTAGAATACTACATACAAAAATTTAGAATACTGAGTTTTCCTTTGTGGAGATTTAAAAAAAAATGGCTTAATAGATCATACTGTATTCAAAACCTGCTTTTCATAAACTATATAACTCTAGGAATGAAGATGGAATTACTTAAAGCATTTTTGTTTCTAAATAAGTGTTACAATTATATTTCTTAAATTATTGCCAAACATTGAAAGATTTCAAGCCAGCACCCTCATTTTTGTTATATTTTTAATAGCTGCTTAATTGCTTGTGATTACATTTAATGTTTTGATATTATAACTGAAAAAAGTTCAATGACTTTTATATTTTAGTTTAGAATGAGACTTTAAATTTCAATGAACTTAAAAGTATTTACATTTTGATAAAAATGAATTCAATGAAAACAGATTCATGAAAAAATTTTTAATAAGCACAGTTTTCCCATCAAAATTACATGGGTTCGAACTATTTCCAAATAAAAGTAGGTTTATAAATGGTATGTCACTAAATTCTATGAAGATGTTTTCATATTTCTGAATTAACAAATTCAAAATATGTCATTCATAAGATGTGAATAATTTTAAATAAAAACTTTACTTAAAATTTATCAATACCCCCATGAGATTATTTCAACTGCTTATTTTTGTGCAGTGTAATTAGGTAGAAATATGTGACAGTGTTCTTGGTTAAGTTGAATGGGACTCTGATTCATTTCTCTTCCTATTTTTTAAATTGTATTTTAACAACAATGTTGTATTTAAAAACATCTTCAAGTGCTTTTAAGATATTTTAATTATCAGAGACACAGAATGAAAACTCAGTGTATCAAATTATTTACAGAGAAAAATAAACATCAAGCAATTAAGCAAATATGAGCTAGAAAAATAAGCCAGTTCTGAAATCATGTGTACTATTTTCTGACATTTAACCAAACTAAAAAGCAGTAACTGTCATTTAAAACTGAAACTTCTTAATGTTTCTGTACTTTGTTTACCTTAAACTTTAGTTTTAAAAATTAACTTTAAAAAAAAATTTGTAACAAAAAAAAAATTCTCTAAGTACTTGAAATAAGGAAAATGTCATCATGCAAATTCTACAACTGGAAAAATTTGCTGTTCTATACTTGACCTAATTTGTGGACTATCCACCCCAAAATTAAACATATGCATCATTTGGTGTCTATGAACTAAAACCATAAGTATATTCTTACATTGAAGATAAGAGTAAGATAAACTGTTTGTGATCCCTGAGAACTAGCTGGAGGGTTTGATGTAATGATAAACTATACTGTCTCAATATGTCTACGAAATACTTGAATACATTTTCTATATTTTATACATCTTATTTCAAAAGTTTTCTAAAACTGCTTATGTTAAATGAATTCTGTAAAAAGAAAACAAATATATGAAGATAAGCATACATAGTCCCATAAGAAAATTCATAGACATCACTTGCTTTCATCTTTGAGGATATTAAAAATGTGTTCTTTTTTAAACCTAAAAATCTGCATGTAAATTCACCAGCCATGAGAAAACTTGTCAACAGGGGCATTGGCACTTACAGAAATCTATCTCAAAAGTATTAAACTTTTCTTAGGCATAATTTTACTTTTCCATTATTCTTATCATCGCCCTCCTGCATAACAGCCTCACCTACACAACAAAAGTGACAAGGGAAACCACGACTGAATGCAAAATGTTCCAAGGAATATGTCCCCTCTAATGAACACTTATAGACTCTTAAAGACTCTTTAAAATTGTAAAAGTACATTATAATTAACATCCTGAAGTAGTATTTGCTCCAACAAACCCTGTTTCAAACCAGCATATTTTAAATTAACTAATCGGAAAACTATTAATGGTGAGAAATTTTTAAAGTGTGCATATACATTGATTACCATACGCTCTGTTGGATTTCCAATGTGGATATTCTGAAATAGCCATATTAGAAAGAGATTTTTGTGAGATTTTTGTGCATGCAGTTTTCTAAAAAGCAGTTACTTATCTCATGAGCTGGAAATGTGGTTCAGTGGTAGACAACTTGCCTGGCATGCAGGAGGCCCTGGATTACATTCCTAGTAGCACACACGTGCACACACTTACTCATACACATATCTCAACCACTGAAATATTTGGTCAAAGCCTATGAATTTTTAAGAAATCTTGTATGTTAACATAAATGTGTTCAACCTTCCCTTTCTTTCCCAACCATTAGAATTAGACTTATAATTGGAACTTAGCACTTTCTTTACTACCTAAATTAAGAAACCAGAACTTTCCCAATCTTTCCAGAAATTTTTTCATGACACTTACCTGAAGAGCCCATCCAACTCTCACCTGCTATATAGAGGGGATGGTTATGGTTGCTCATCTTATTCACAATAAATTCTTACTTTATGACTATGTTCTAATAATCTTTATCTTAATTTTGAATTTTATATGCTTGAAGATAAGCATACATAGTCCCTAATATGTAAATACATGTCAATATGTTTAACAGAAGAGAACAATTTGTTAACTCTTCTATGTCCAGTGCAACTTAAATAGTTATAACATTTGGAGAAAATGAGTATCCTTCATACTATATATCCTTCTTCTGAATGTCATTCATCTCATTTTTAAAAATATAGTCTTCTATTCTTAATATGATACACCTCAATCTGCTGATTACTTGGGAGAATTGAATATTATACTGTCACCTAAATTTTCCTTTCATCTACAAAGTACACATTCCATGAAACTGACTCCAGATAATATGGGACTTGCCAAAATTAAAATAGAGTTTCTTCTAATATTAAAAGTAGGAAACTGGTAATATTATAATTCAAAGGTACCCCTCCCTAACAATGACCTAGAGCACCCTAAGAACAAAACTCTTGAGAATGAAAATGTGTCTAATAATCCTTAGCCAGATCATTAACAATCTTTGAGGTGATGCCTCCTACTCCAAGATGAATTTCACACACTCTAAAATACAAATAAGAGCATGATTTCAAACTTTATTTCTGTATTTCTCATCTAGCTGATGTTGAACCAGCGAAGAAAAGCAAATCATGCTAAGCACACAGTAGAAAAATAGTCAATCAGTATTTGTTGATGCTGACAAGGCAAGGACTATAAAATAAAGGCACTGATCAACACATTATATGTATTATTCTATCCACAAGAATAACAGTCTATCCAAGGACAATTTAATTTTAGCAGTCTATCCAAGGAAAATATAATCCATGAAAATATAACTTATAAACATAATAAGTATTTTAGTTCACTGAGAGGATTAGTCAGGAATTATATCGATGACTCGGAGAATGTTCTTCCCATCTTTGCATCTACAAGGTTCTTTTGAATTATACCCAACTGTTAAGCACAGTTTATAATAACCATATATGCTGCTTGTTAATTTAGGTATTCAGTTTTTGAACTAGATCATTACATTGCCTAAATTTGAGTTCAAGGATGAGTTATGAGCTATTATAGAGGTAATGAAACTTTTAGCAAAATCACCTCCAACAAACTGCAAACTTAATTTGCATTGTCAGTAGCTAGCTTCACGTGCATTTCAGAGAAGTTAGTTGTAAAAACTGCACAATTTTTTAAACGTTAAATTTCAAAAACCCTTAAAATGGGCCGCAAGTTGTCTAATCTTCTCAAACAAAATTAAAATAGTTTCTGGTGCAGTTTTACTTTTTTAAATAATTCTGACAAGACCACTTTCTTTAGTTGAACCTATCTAATAGTGAGTAGTAGAAAAGCATGACCATGAAAATTAGACTGACAATTTGACTATAACAATCTAGTGTTATTCTCCACAATTACTTCATAATTCTTTACTGAAACCTCTATTTGGGGCCACAAGGCCATTCACAGCACAGCAGGAATAATCATGAACACCTCTATGATCACTAAATAGGTAGAAACCTTTATGCACATAGTCACTCTCTATATGTCATGAAAACTTTACATTTACCACCTGAAACTTAAGGAAAAATGCACACAATCTTTTATTGGCATTTTATTTTATACCTTGAAATTCATCAACTCATCATTCTGACATTGAAAAGAATGCCAAAAATAATGAGAGCTATAACTTGTGGTTATAAAACAATTTGGTGCTTTAATACAATATATTAGAAATCACAGTACATATGGTGTAGATGACACAGATTCCCTTCTTCACTGAGTGCAGATAAAAAATGCCCTTGACATTTTTATGCCTTTATAAGGCATGTTTTCCTCTGAAGATATATTATCTTTTATTTCTTATTCTTGTACTACAAAGAGTAGTAACATTGCAATGTTGTTTTATTCTCATTATAAACTTTTCATTGAATAAGCATGTACATTATCAACTCTTAATTTAATTAACTTTAAGATTAAACTTTTAGCTCAGTCCTCACTCCTACTTAAAAAACAAATATTAAAAAGTGAACTTCCATAGAGAGATAGTTGTTGTTGCTAAATATTTCAAAAGTGACATATATTCTTCTGTAACAAAAATATTTAGAGAGCATATGTAAAACTCTTAATGATTTAAAAGTAAGTAAGGCAAAGAAAATATGGAGAAACATCTCCCAGAAATTAATCCAGAAGGTACAAAAATCACAAGTTAGTAGCTACATTACTTGTTTTTTCATCTACATTTTTGTAGATGCTGCAATCATCTCTCTCTTGTCCTTCTATTACACATACTTAAAAGTTCTTGTTAACAGGATGAATTCTTTCAAATTAGAAATACAGAGGAAGTCAACTTTTCTAGACAAGGAAAATGATTCTGTGATGATTTGCAATATATGTGATTCTCTGTGGGAATCATTTGATTTGATCATTTGATCATTTGATTTTTGAACCATATTTTGCCTCAAAACCACTTGAACAAAGCTATCTGGATCAATCTTATCTCTCTTAGCAATGAAATTCTAAAATACTATTTAGGGTCTAGGTGTGTGGCTCAGTGGTAGTACCCTTATTTGCATGTTTGAGACCCTGGGTTCAATCCTTAGCACCAAAAATAATAATAATGATAATAACAGTGATAACAATAGTAATAAAACAGTATTCAGACTCTCTGAAAAATAACTATTTGTCAAACACTTCTTCCAAAGTACAACTAGTAATACTGGTGTTAAGTAGCATTAACTAGTTTTCTCAGTACTTTTTATTGTTCACACATAAGCAAAGTAAGAGAATGTTAAAGATTATACAGTATTACTAAAAAAAAAAAAAAAAAAAAGTTCTGCACTCTTCTGATATACAACCAGAATTGAGAGCACTTTATATATATACATGTATATTTAATTCCAACATACATTATGCACACACACACACCATTCCAACATAGATTATAACTCAATCATTGATTAAATACCTATTCACTGAGCACCTTGTGTTTAGCACTGTGCACCATGTTGAATTCAGTATCTTTGGGGTGAGATATGAAATCCTGCATTACCAACAAAGTTTAATAAACCGGAGAACTGATGTGAACATACACAAACCTGTTCTTTTAATAAGACTGAATTTAATGCTGTTAAAATTTCATAATTTTTTTCTTTCCTCAAGTAATCCATTTTAGTTGTCTCCATTTACATTCTTGAAATCAGAAGAAAACCTTTGAGCTTCCCCCCAGCCATGTCAGAGCCTTCAGCACTATGTCATGGGCATTTTCTTAACACCCATTCAGCAACCTGTAGCTCATTACTCTGAGAGCAGCCTGGTCCTTTTCTGTATGACAGAAAAGTTCATCCTCATCAATAAATTACTTTTACTTTCTAAAAAGCAAATAAGTCTATTCCATTCCCATTAGCTGACTCATCATATATTTTCTATTATCTCCTATTTAAGCTCAATCAACATTCTCTTTCAATCAGTTATCACTAGCTTATTCTTTTTAAGTAATTCATTACAGCACTTTAAGTGTTAAAAAATGAGGTATTTTCAGGTTTATAAAATAGTGAAACAAAATTAATCATCTATATCAAGAGAACTTGGTAAAAAGACTGTAAATTAATTGCAGTAACTTTAAATATTTTCCTGTAACCTAGCAATAATTTTTAAATTAAATATTGAAAAATGTAATTCAGATATGAAGATATTATATAAAACCCTACAAAGTACTATAAATTTTAAAAAGACTATCGTCTACATATAATACATATTTTTACATCAAAGCTATAATAAAAAATAGTGAATTGTTATTTTAATAGTTGATTTTTCTATGGGGTGGTTTTAGCAAAGATGCCTTCAGGGAACTCCACTTACTCATCCAGCTTGACCTGTAGGTGAAGAGGTAAGGAGTTGCAGCTTAAATGCTAACAAAGGATTCAAATGTAAAGCTTCACTTGAATGTGCTTAAATAATTTTGCAACCCGTCACTTCTATGTCTATGAATTATGCAAAAGCTTTTCCTTAAGTTTCATTTTAATGTATGATAGATGATAATACTGGGGGAAAAGTAAGATGAAGTACCTTGATGTTCTCTGGATACAATGTGCTGTGAGAAACAAAACAGAAAGAAAATACACCATATATTTTCCAGGGTTTATCTCAATGTGATATATAGCAACTTCATGACTAGTGACACAATATGTTTAAAAGACTACCCCGCAAAAAATACGGCTATTTTATGATGCTAGTTATTTTTCTGAAGATCTAAAACTTCTCTTTCTGAGTCTGATGTCTGTTTTCCTGTCCAGATTGGTGTCACATTTTTTTCAGAATATTATACTGAAAATATATTTTAAAATTTATGCACGATTTTATCAACTTTATTTTCATTATATTATCTTTAGTTCAATTCTGCAACTAACCAGCTCTATAATCAGTAATTAACCCATGAACATTATATGGTATTTATCATGTAACTGCAGATAATTTGATCAAAATCAATAAAAGTTAACACTTTCCAAGAATATGAATACCTTTTTTGTGCAATTATTTTAAAGAATAAATTTTATCAGAGCATTATGTTGTTGTTCTAAAAGAAATCATATATTTCTGTTTGTATGAAAATTATTTAATTTAGGATTACAAAAGTAAGTGACATTCAGAGAAGCCTTAATATATGTATCCTATTATAGGAAAACTACCACAAAGAGGGTGGTGAATGGAACTTTTCTAAGAATACAATAAAAGAAGATGTGTTACCAACTAGAAAAATGATTTGACATTATTGTATAAGTATTTTTGTTTTTGTTTGTTTGAAAGCCTTTTCCTTACAATTTCTTTGGTGTATAAATCATTCACTTTACCTACCCACAGAGATTATTTCAAAGTGAACTGCTAATCTTTCTTCATTTCATATCTAAAATTTCATTTCAGTCTTTGCCTCTATGCAGTTGAACTGGTAAAGTTTAGTGAATTACAATAGTAAAGAAGTAAGAGAAAATTGAATGTATAAAAAATTTAAGAAAATTTTACAGTTTATGATAACTGGTCTTTTGTTTTTGGAGTACCTATAATTGGTATATAAATAATAGTCTTTTACATAATTTTGTGTTTCTTGGCACAAGATTAAAAAAATATACATGAAAAATTGCTTGCAAAATTGGCATCCTGATTTTCTTGATGAGCTAGCCCTTACTAACTGTTGGAATGGTCAAATCATAACATGAGCAGAAACTCAACTGAAATGCTGCCATAAAATCAGGCAAAGTCATCTGTAAGTACAAGTGCTAGAAGTATCTTTAAGCAATCAATGTTTAAACAAAGTTTATATGAATAAATGTAAAGAGACTAAAAACTGGGAGAAAATCACATCAAACATAATTTTTAAAAATCAATTTGTTCTACTATGGTTTAAAAATATTCATTATTCTCACTATATTCATCATTTCAATACCACTACATTGGTTATATTGTTCTACGTATTTTATATCAATTTACTCTTGCTGACAGTTGCTTTCTTCCTTGATGTACTCATTTTCTAAATATATTCCTTCTTTGTAATTTTGCATAATTTACATGGTTAATTACCCATCCAAAAGAAGCTAAAAATCAAAATGATGACACACTTACTGAACTATGTATGGTATGCTATAAATATTTAGATATTTAGCTTTTAATGTTGCCTTATGTTTGACCCCGTGTGTTGTCTTATCAAATTATCTCAATGAATGCTCTAACAGTATCTGAAAATTCACAGAGACAAATTATTAACTGTAAGCTAGGTTGTGAAAGGAGGATAGCACTATCAAAGAAAATCAGTTAAAGGAGTGAAGGCAAATTTTATCAAGGAAAAATCAAAATAAGAGGAAAGAAACTTCAGTATAAAACTGTGCTTTACTCTGAATACACAGATAAGTGGGGATTAAAAGACAAGTGAGGATCAGCGAATGGAAAGTTCTAAGAGGAATCCAGTGTAAGAGGGATTCTAGCCAAATTGATTCAACAAGATTCTTGCTCTTATCTTGTGATAAGATATCAAGTATGGAGGATTTTCAACAAACTGACCCAGAAAAATTCGTGCTAAAACTGAACTAAATGGGTCAATGGCAATATTCCCCTTCAAGCCTAATCAGAAAGGGAGCTCAAAGAAATGTAACGAAGTTTGGTCAATGAAAGAATCCTGTCATCATCCGCAGTCTATTATGTGACATGAGAAATGACTTGTCTGAAAACTAGTTATCCAAACCATATTAGTTTAATAAGCAAATGACATTTATTTATCATTGCGTGGCCTAAACAATTCTCCATCTTTCAAATGGGATCTGGTTTTAAGTCATTCATAAAAAAAAAAAATAATAATTGTTTTGCTCTCAAACTTCTATTCCTTCCAGAACCAACTTTTTTTAAAAAAAGAAACTCTTCTAAATGATCTGTTACAAAAATAATTATATTTATAGGTGCTTACTGAAACATTTATGCCCTCCCCCAAAAAGCACCTTCCTACACAGTGACCTGCCTGAAATTCTTATTCTCTGGAAGATCATGTTTACAGTTGTTAACACTATACTACCTTTATCACTAATCAAAGAAAATTGAAATGAAATAGAAAATAGATATAAAATAGAAATAAAATATAAATAGAAACAAACTGAATTTATTCAAATTCTACAATTTATTTGACACAGTTGAAAAATTCAAAAACACACATTTATTTGACTGCCAGAAAGTTTCTGAAAAAAGACTGATAATGGATTATTAAATCACTTAAAGAAATACAGCTTTAACTATCACACTGTATATAATAAAAACCAGAATAGAAGCTAGAAGGATATCTGGTGATGTTATCATCATCTCTGGGTGATTCCTTTGTTCTCCTCGTCATCATCAAAAAATTTCAAGTCTCTACTGTATTAGGTCATGAAAGCCTCAAAAAGTACCCAACAAGAAAGTTTCCTCTGCTTTCAGGAGCAAGGCAAGGAAGGAAATAACATCTGCAAGAACCAAATGTCACAGACAAGAGGCTTATTTTATTTTCACTTTGAATTAGTGCTTTTCCTGTGCAATCAATAATTTCTAAACAAGACTCAATTCTTTCTAAAATGATGGAATTTAAAGTGATACTTTGCATATAGTAAATTAAAATATCATACCAATTCAAGTAATTAGTCATTTTTTTCTCTTCTGAATAAAAAAGAGAAATGGTAAGAAATAAATGGAAATGGTAGCCTTTAAAATTTAACTGAAATCAAATCAGTATCCATTTACTGTGAATTGGTTATGTTTGAAATAGTTTTTCTATATTGTCTGTGAAAATTAAGTGATGAAACCTCTGGGATAAATATAAGTACATTATTTTAAATCATAAAGAAATACATATAAGGAAAACATTTATGTGACTTTATCATCTAACAGGCAATAAAACTTATTTTAAAAATAAAATTTAGAAAGTAATATAGTAATATTTCATATTGTTGGCTTATTTTTACTAAGTGGTCCCTTTTTATTATTTATACTAAGCATGTTTACACTTTAATATATGTTTTATTTTTTTTAAGCAATAACATATGATTGACTCACATGCTATTACTAGCATGCTCATATCCTTAAGTGATACTTAATACTGGAGACTTAAAACTCAAATATAAATTATAAAATAGAAGAGGCAATATGCAGTTGTCTATTTTAATGTCATTATTCTATTTTCTAAGTCATTTCCTACAAGAAATAGTATAAACTCCTTTGGTATCTTCACTAAGCATAAGACTACTAAGTGAGTACACAGTGAAAGGTTTTGATAGCAACATGCTATATGATGCATACCCTTAGTTTCAAACAAGTCCCCTGAATTTTCTGAAAAACAATTACTCAGATCCACAATTGTAGCTTTTAATTACCTGTAAATTAAAAACTTAAATTGCATTCATGAGGTACATAAGGTTTTTATATTTTAAAAAATTGCATATTCCTTTATCATATAAATAAAGATAGAACATAAGCCACTCTGGACCTAAACCAGCAGATGGCTCCCTCTCATTGATTTGGGATTGTAAATGGCATTCAAAAAACTGTTGTGACTAATTTTACTAATGATTGAGAGCAATCTTTTGCCATAAAAGATGTATTAAAATGAAAAAAGAATACAAGTCAGTATAATCCTACATCTTAATAGCTTCATTAATAGACTTTTAAGGGATGTCCTACTCAAACTCTTATTTTTCAAGTATTGAAATGGATTCTAAAGATATAAGGCAATTTTACCCAACACTACTGATCCTAGTAATTACTGAAGCCAGAACTATATTCTTGATCTTCGAATTTCAGTAAGAGGGATTAAAAGTTACAAGATAAATATTAACGTTAACATCTTACGGTAACTATTTTACTATAAATTGAGAAAAAGGTATATCATGAAATACATAAAACTTTAGGGAGTAAAAACTATAAAACAAACAGAAAAGAAATTCAGTGTTACAATGGAAAATCTGTCACAGGTACCCCTTTTGTCTGTCAATCCCATTTCAATTGCATTGAAGGTTCTTGGTGGAAATGTTTAACCATTGCTGTGAACCTGTTGCTCTCTTGAGCCAATATTAATAAGCAGAAATATAGGGTATACACTGCTGAGTATATGTGTGTATGTATTAATTTTAAGTCAAGAAAACATGTAAAAAGTTCTCATCACCATTTATAACCTAACACTATGTTCTACTTCTCTGTGCTTCATTTTATGTTAAGTTCAGTCACAAATGACTGAATGCCAAAATTAGGAAATGCTAAATGTAGACAACTGTAAATGAAAAGAAAAGAACAGAACAGACAAAGGTAATTCTTCCTTAGTCTCTCCATCATTCCAGCATAAGATATACCACCAAAATATTAAATTGGTTTAATTTCTTTAAGTTAATTAGTCACTAGTACTGTAGAAGATTCAGCCCTAGTTTAAGAGAAATAATCACCATGAAATATTAAAATATGTTGTCAAAATGATCAAGTTTTAATTCTAGCTATTATATACCATGTTATTTGTCTTATTTTACTATATGATTTAAAATCCATACCTTCAAAGTAAAAGGTGTCTTTATTATGATGCCTGAACTACAAAAAGAAAAATAAGTTGATTTAGAATTCCTTTTGATGATTTCTTTCTAGTTTTCAACATATGGCTAAATTTCATTTGATAGTTCAGTTCTATTTAATAATTAAAATGAATATTTTAATTAGACATTAAAAACTTTCATCCCTTGCAGGAACCTCTAATTTTGAAAAACATATGGTTAAAATTACTTGATTCATCACAATGTCATTAAAAAAGAATAAAATGTAATGTAAATAAACATTTATTATAAATAATAAAATAATAATTTAGGAAGAAAAAATATAAGTTGGCACTCCAACTTCAAAATAATTGAAAAACTGGAATTGGCATCAGTCTTGAAAAATCAAGCTGAGCCTGTTAAAATTCAATACAGAAAAGCAAGTGTTGAAGAAAGAAAGGGAATATGAAATTATTTTAGTTGAAAGAGTATTTAAGAATTAATTTGAGGACCTCTAGTTGTTCATCATTCACCTTATGTACTTCTTTAAACATGTACTTATCATTAAATAAACTGATGATTTTATTGCTTAATTCTTGTTGAACATAAAAACTGAAAATGAGTTTACTTTCAATTTCTGTATGTTTATTGTAATAAAATTTCCTTAAAATGTTGTTCAAGTTTATAAACTGCTTAGCAGTCATTTTTAAAATCTTATGTGCTCAAAGCAAGCACAAAAATCAAATAATAGTGGTGGTTAAAATAAAGCACAAGAGTTTTCAATGACAAGTTTATTTGACTCTGATAAGTTAGAAACTGTTCATAGTAAAGTCAATAGGCCAAGAGTTTACTGGTGATGTTCTAAGACAAATATATTGTCTTCCTTTGACTTTTTAAAATTTATTTCTGCCCTGTCATCCTTAAGTTTAGAATTTAAGAGACTTAGGTTCAGGGCACCTGCTCAGCATGTTTAGAAGAGCCAGAGAAATACACACTATGGGAAGAAAAATACCACATGTAATGAGATAATCGGTCCACATAAAAGCAATCTGAACCCTGCGGTGGCCTTCTAGTCCTACCGTTACTTCTAAGCCAGGTTAATTTTCTCTAGTCATTTCTAGTGAAAAAAATTAGGAGTGAAAAAGATTGCTCAAGGCCAAAAAAGTGTATGGCTTTTTCATTTTATGAATGCTGAGTCATAAACCTTCCACCTAGTGTCATAGACTTCTTCAGTCACCAAGATATTTACTTAATCCTATTGAATGTGACTCTGCATGAAATCATGATTAAGCTGTTTCTCATATACAACAAGTCTAAAAGGTTTTACAGTCTTTCCATTAATGGAGTGAGATAAAAGTTCAGTAATAAGGATCAACAGAAAACTCATATGTTCTCTTTAATTCATATCTTTAATACCACATGAGAGTAACTCCCTGTTTACTTGTCACCATTAAAACTTCATTCCCTGAAGTAAGGGTCATTCACATTTATTTTTGAAATCTCAACATCAAGTACTAATATAGTAAGTGATCAATAAATATGTTTGTTTTATAAATAAGTCGGTGAGAAATAGCAAATTGCCAAAGATTGTTTATTGTGGAAATTGAGATATACAATGGATTGTCAGAATAGAATGAGTATAGCCTAGCTTTCTCAATCATTTCCTTCAAAAGTTACATTTAAATATTCTGAATGGATATAAACATCAATCTAGTTTATGGCGTATCAATTTCCCTGAGTCTCACCATGTCAGAAAGTTATATTAACTTTCCAGAATGTATAATATGATTCATTCCACTCTTCTCACATTCAGAATTTATGGTCCCACCCATGCCTTAAAGTTGGGAAGTTGAAAGTAAAAAAGAATATGGGCCAAATTATAAAAGTAATTTTTTAAAGTAACAATGTGGTTTAAAAGGTTGCTAAAAATATTAAACTGCCTTTTATTTGTCCCTTAAAATGATATTATTATAAAGCAAACTTTAACTCTGACCTCTACTATGTTAAGCACATTGCTGCCAAAATTATCAACATTCAAATTTGCAATTATCTAGACTTTTTATCATGGTAGCCTAACTATATTTATACTATCACAATTGCTGATGTTTGGTGTTCTCAAAATTCTATCCAACTCTATCACCCAAATTATTTAAATTGGTGAAACCTTTTCTAATCAATGTGATACTCTGATTTGTTGCTGTCTCACTAAAAAGAAAACCATAAGAATTTTCCCTAAGCAATTCTGTCTAGTTCTTTGTGAAATTATAATGTATTTATAAACGTAACAGGAATAGAAGCTCCCAGCAGTACTCTGCAAGACGGTCTCAGTGCACACTTAAGACATGTAGAAATCAAGTAAGAGGTTTACTAACATTTGCAATTTCCTCAGTAACAGGTTCACACTTCAAGGAATAAATGTAAAAGTCACCTTCAGTATTTTGAACATTTTAATTATTTTATGCTAGTGAATTTTAATTGGATATATGCAACTTTAAATTTTAAAAAACATTGCCCAAATGGTCCTACTGGATAAATATTGAAAATATCTGTGGTAGATTATTGAATGTTGGTAAATTACATCAAAATTCAATGTTAAAATAAGAAAATAGATTGTATTCAAAATATATCTGTAACTATTTTAGTATGAACAAAATTCAACATCTACTACTATTATAAATTGAGGGGAAACAAGAAAAATTGAATGTTATATATAGGTTTTAAGTATCCACAGATTTTTAACTACACATTCCACATTATAAAACAACCTAAAAATGAAAAAAGGTATATCTTAACCAATATAGTATAGCAAAGACAAAAATAATATGGAAAACTTTCTCAATAATATATAACAATGTAAGTATTCTTTCAAAAGAATTACTCTAGCACCTGGAGGCTAGTTTTGTTATGTCAGTTCACCCTATGACTAAGAATTCACTGCGTATAAAAGATATGCTAATATGTGTATCCCTCTGAAAATCACTGTGATTCACCCTGTTACCGTACATGATACTATGTGTTTATACAAATGATTGATGGTTCTGGGAACATTTTCAAATATACTTATTACCTATGATAAAACCACCAATCAAGGTAACTAATAGCTTATCACTCTTAATCCCAGATGATACACAGTCCCTTTGCTGGAGATAGTTGCATGATGCTTATTAAAGATTTCAATGCATGTCCTTAATAAAAATAAAATAAATTTGATATGAGATGCACAGTAGATTATAGAATTATATCCATATAAATGTAGTGACTGAGGACACATAGGGAATTCTACCACCACTGTTTTAAAAGGCAGCATAGAAAAATTGTTAAGAACATGAGTACTGGATTCATACAATCTAACAAATTGCACTGACTAAGCAAATTTTTTATCTCCTTTTTGCCTTTATTTCCTCTTAGATACTTTCATATAGATTATAAAATTCTAATGAATTAGTATTTGCTTTTAAAAATGTAATGCCTATTAAAATGAATAAAAAGCATTTTTATTAGACCCAGAATGGAAGGAACAAAGGCATATTTGGTTGATTCTTGTGATTTGCTATAAAAATAAAGAAAATTATGAAAATAATCTTGTACAATGGAATAGGAACTTCAAGAAGATGAGAATTCTACGGCTCATTAATATATCCTCCCCTTAGAATATGCATTTGGACAATAGGCACTTGATAAGTATTTGTGAAATGAATAGTGAATGAAGCACTGCAAAGCTATTATTCCCAGACATCGTGACTCATTCAAAACATATATATCAAAATACTAGCAACAAATAACTACCTAATCATACTCTCACCGTTCTGTGCAACTTACTATTTCACTGCTAAGCAACTCAACATGTTGTCTTTTTAATTCATCTGCTCCTATGAATAATGATGAAGTCTTTAGCATTTTCTCTATGTATAATGGTTTCTCCTGACATATCTCTACACACTTCCAACTTCTGCTTCCACTATCAACTGCTATCCTCTTCAAAATGTCCTCGACTTAAATTCCCCCAAAGCAATAATTTAATTGGTTCAGCCAGTAATATTCCAATGTAGTCTGCCTGTATTGGGCAGAGTTTTGCCTCTTGACTACCTCTTAATCTGTTAGCCATTTTATAAATTGGTTCAATTTGGTTTAGATAACCACTATTGGTTTCATTAACTGTGGCCGAGAATCATCTAGTGTGCAGACTGCAAAGGTAGACCATGCAATTTGGGTAGCAAAATCTTAAGAAGATTGTAAGAATGTCATTAATTTGGAGACATCCTAGAAAGGATCTGTATAAATTAGCCATGTTCAATGTTCTATCCAAGACATAACATTATAATTTCATTTGGAAAAAGTGTGAACCCTAAAGTATACTAAATAAAAACATAATTTGTAAGATACAACCACTTTATGTAAAAGAATAGTTTATAAAGATGTTCCTCAGACTATAGTAATTATGCCCTGCTACTCCATCATAAGTTCAAAATTGTGAGTTGAAAATACATCTAACACACCTAACTTGAAAACATCATAGCTCAGCAACACAGTACATTGTTGAGTATCAGTTGTATACCCCTGTAACTGAATGGCTGACTAGGAACTGTGGTTTTCTGCTGCTGCCCAGCATTACAAGAAAGTATTAGACCACAAGTTGCTAGCTATGGAAAAAAAAAAAAGAACATTTAAAATTCCAAGTACAGTATCTACTGAATGTGTATCACCTTTGCATCATAAGGTAGAAAAATTTTAAGTCAAAACATCATAGGTTGGGGATTATTTGTAGTTCAACTACAAGGTAGTCCTAAGAGGGAAAAACATCCACTTTTTCCTTATTTTCCAGTGGTGCCACCCAATGAAAATAGCACCAAATGCCAGGGGTTGCTTGTTTCCCTGTGCTGATTCATTCTTGTACCTACGTATTGTCTTCAAATTAATCCCAGCTATGGGTTACATTGGAATCTATTAAAACTCCTATGTTCACTTAAATATATATAGTACTTCTATTTTTAATTTGTATATGCACACAAATTAAATTATTTAACCACATATTACTATTAATCTTCAATAGTGTTTATCAAAATGGGCCATTACAATTCAAAACTATTGGCAATATAATTCTTAGGATATATCTGAAATTCAATTTTTCCTTAAACTATCTCAGTTATGGCTTGATTCAGGGTTTCCAATTCAAACTTATTTAGTATTAAAATTATCACAGAAAAGTGAATTCTTAAGAATTGCAAAAAGATTAAGAGGCACATATTGAATTAATCAATGCTTATTAGTCAAGAGAGGAATACTTATGGCTCTAGTCAATTTTTATAACACTAATTCTGAGATATGATTCACGGATCATAATTTTTTAAATGTATAATTCAATAGGTTTAGCATATATATAGACTTATATAGCTACTGCTACTGTAATATTTAATTTCAAAACACTCCTTACCCTAAGAAGAAAATTCACACCATTACCACTCACCCTCTGTTACCTCTTATCCCTCTCCTACCCACTGGCAACCATGGATCTACCTGTTTTTGAACACTTCAAATTTACCTTTGCCTGTATGTAAACATTCCTTATAAATGAAATCATAGAATATGTTGTATTTTGTATACGGTTCCATTCACTTAGCATAATATTTCTAAGGTTCATCCATGTTATGGCATGTATCAGCATTTTGTTTCCCTTTATGACATAATATTCCATTGTATGATTGCATAGATACAAATGCTCTTATAAATTTGTGTTACAGCATTAGAAATATAATGAACAGAATAGGTGAGAACAACCTGGGCAGAGCACTCCTCTATAGGTGGGTAAAAATACCACCTATAAGCAACCATGGTTAAATCCATGGTTAAATTGGGTAAAATGATAGATCAATTCAGTTAATAAGACTAAAACTAGTGAATCAAAATTTGACTTAAACACTCATCTCAGAAAATACTCAATATATAAAGTGTTTAAAGATATAAATTCCTATAGAACTGATGTTTAGTCTCCTGTTTGAGAATTTTTTCTATATTTTCAATATTATATAGATCAGAGCCTTTTAGTTGATAAGAAGACAATTTGAGATATTATAGATCTCCTATTTTCTATATAGTAAAATGTAAATCCAGTTATCACATTCTTCAGATTCTTTAGGACTTAGTCATATCTGTATCATTCATCAAATTACAAAATAGTAGTATATTTAACTACTATAAAACATTTTTAAATTTTTTTTTAAGTTGTCAATGGACCTTTGTTTTATTCATTTATATGCGGTGCCAGGAATCAAACCCAGTGCCTCACACTTGCTAGGCAAGCGTTCTGCCACTGAGCCACAACCCCAGCCCTAAACATATTTTTTGAATTCTGAGGATGTATTAGACATTGTCCATGATGTAAAGACGTCCCTGCTACTTGGTTTGGCAATTCTAAAGCAGTAACTTAAAATTGTCATGAACTTAAGTAATTATATAACTTACTATGTAAATATTCTATAAACACAAATTAGTTAAAATTCACTCTGTATAACTAGAAACTAAGTGATATTAACTTTTTTAAACTGAATATTAACAAAAGACCTTATCTGAGTTCTGCTAGTGAAAAATTTTCAAAAACTTGATCCTTTTCTCTGCTCAAATACAATCCAGTAAGAAAATAAAATTATATTGTTTGAACAGAAGAGAACTAAGATGTCAAAAGAAAATCTGAACACAACTTTTACTCTATTTATAAACATTTGGAAGTCTCTAAGTAGCAAAAACAAAAAAATGCTTAATTTCTATATTTTAAGGAACTTACAGTAAATCTGGGTAATGAGTCTAGAAAACAAACCACAAAGAAAAGCTATAGAAAACTAGCATAAAATGTAATATCATCATATTAATTCCATGCAATTTACTCATTAATAAATTAACTTTGAATTCCTTAAAATCAAAGACCTAGAACTATTTTCATGAATCAATATGTTATTATCTACATCATATCTGGCTAAAACTTCCCTCATTCTTCCTAAATTTAACTCTTAAAAGCAACCTTGTAACTGCCAAACTGAATGGACACCTTTATACTTTTGATTTTCACAGACTTTTCTATGGCAGCTGTGTTCCATTTTAGCTGTCTTCTCATCTCATACATGTTTTTCTTAGACAATTCCATCCAAACAAAAAGCTTTAATTATCACCCATGTTATAACAATTCTGCAATCAATATCAAAAACCCAGGTCACTGGCCTGACTTCCAAATTCTTCATAGACTACCTGAGAAATACATTCAACTCCTTTATAATGGCAGACTTACTATAACCTGAAACATAAACTTCCTGTATTCTCTAGCTCTCAAAAACAATCTGTTAGAGGCAGTTGTGGCTCCTCGATAGCTCCCAGAAAAATGCTCCACAGACATGAGGTCTCACACAAGGAACTTTATTTTATGCAGATGATTCAAGTCTGCTGGGGGGAAAAGGAAAGAAGAAAAAGAAAGAACATGGCGCATGGTTTCTCTCAGATATTGGAATTTCGCAGGCTGGGAGGAACCAATCACGGAGGAAAATTCTTACAGACTGACTGATGGACCAATGACATGTTAGAACAAAACGTGGGAGGCAGGAAGATTACCACATTGTAAGCCGGAAATTCCTGTATCTGAGAGACGGGAAGAATACAGACTGACAGGTGATGGGGAGGCTGGAAATTCCTGTCACAGGAGAGGCGGGTGGAACGCAGATTGGCAGGTGGTTGGGAGGCAGGAAATTCCTTACACAATCAACAGATTGTGCCATGTTTTTAAGTTATCTGAAACTTCTCTCCTGCACTATTCACCTCTCACTATAATTGATCACTGGGCATTCTGACTGATTATCTTATATCTGTTCCCTCTTCTGCTGGTATCCTTCAGATCTTGATTTTTTTCTTATTGGATTCCAAACTGGTTTCCATATCTCAAATTTCATCAATCAATCAATCCAGAGGCCTATTTCTACAAAGGTCACATTCTGATCATGTTAGATTACTGCTTAAAATTCTCTAGTGGAACTTCATTGCTGACAAGAATAATTAGAAAGCCTTTTACTGTCTGGAAATCCTGCCACTCCAAGCCCTGACCCTCACCTGGAACTACACACACCTTTTGCTCCAGATATATTAAATCTTTTAAAAATGTCTAACATTGCCACATTTCAAGGGACCCCTTATGCATGGCATTCTCTTAGTTCAATATATGTGGAGAACAACATGTTACCACTTTACAGTACTCAGTTCCCTTTAGAAAATATGATCAAATAAATTATAGAAAGGTACTTTTTTTCTCTCAACTATTCCTTAGTTTTCAAAATACTCTTTATATACTTCTACCCTAACAGCAATTATCCTATGCTATTATCCGGTTTTTTTATTGTCTCCAAAATTTAATGAGTTTCCTTAAATCATACTTTATTAATTTTTAAATTTTTGTATAGTTATGAAAAACATATCAATAATTAGTAAATATTCAATAAATATCTTAATAAAATCATGAATACATTAGAGAGAAGCAGAGTAGGCCCTCAGAAATGGCAAAAGTACAAAATAAAAAACCAAATTCAACCTTCTGATCAGTATTACAGAAATTCATAAAAAGCATAGAAATTCAATAAAAAGCAGAGAACTTTTCCATGTGTTTTGAAGCAATGTGGTTCCTTCTTCAATTTGATTAAATACATGAAAACTTTAAAGCTATAAATGTATAAATGTAAATTTTTGTTTAGCTTTCTAGCAGAATGAAGACCAAACTGAAAAAATTAAAAAAACAGCACAGAATGAAATTACAAAGTCAATCAAAGAATGATAATATGTCTACCTAATCCACCCTCTATTAGAAAACATTTTTTTTTTAACTTTCAGTAGACATTTTGTTGCATTAAAACATGGCCAGTAGGATGTAAGCCTCCAAGGCTCATTACCTTAAGCACATTGACAGGTCAATATGAAATTGTGATCCTGGTTGAAATTTATGTTAGAAACATTCCACAAAAAAATGATAAAACCTCAAAGAATAATTCTGATGTGTATCTTAAAAAAACTTAGGATATATTCTTATTTTCTATATTCTTAATTTCTACAAAATTAAATATGCATATTCAGCACTGTAACATTCCATGTTACTTTTTTGGGCTTTTTGATTTTTGAGTAAGACATTTTCTTTCATAAAAGTCATAAGCCATTAAATGAATGTTATGCCATTTGAGTTTTAATATGTATAGTATTCTCCCCCTTGCACCTAAAGGATAGGTTCCAGGACCCCAGGGGATGATGCCTGAAACAACAGTACCAAACCCTATATATACTATCATTTTTCCTTATTAAGTTCTTTCACCTTTTTCAATTAGAGGAAGCACTTTACGACTTCTCTTTGCCATATCCAAATTTCTAGTATCACTACTCTTATACTTCTGAGCATTGAACACAAGTACTGTGATACAAAGTCAATATGATGAAATACAGCTATGAAGTGAATAACAGGTGGGTAGCATACACAGGGCAGGTACACTGGAATAAAGGATGAATCATGTCTCACGCAGGAGAAAGTGGGAGAGCATGAAATTTCATCATGCTACACAGAAGTGTACACAGTTTAAACATGAATTGTCTATTTTTGAAATTTTGCATTTAATACTCATGGACTATAGTTCGCCATGTACAAGTGAAATAGTGGAAAGAAAAAACAGACAAGGGGACAACTGTACTTCTTGACTACTTGAGCTCGCACTGCAAGGTATGAAAAATCAACCCATTCCTGTTCTACAATTTAGGAGATGAGTCAGCACTCAAGCTATCTTTACAGGCTGAAATTCACATGTAAGATCAGGATATACAGGAAATCTACATCTGGATGAACATTAAAAAAAAAGAAAAGAAGGAAAATCATTTAAAGGGGGGAAAACAGGCAATGGTATAAATGTAAAATAGACCAGAAAAAAAATGTGAAATGAAACAAATCCCTAGAATTTATGTCTCTCAGCTATATAGTATGCAAGAAGATAGAAATAAAGGAAAAAATAAACAGAAAAAAACCCACAAAATTAGGAAAAGCAAATGAGAAGTACATAATACCATACAGAGACCTTAATGACTGAGGATAACAGTATCTGCTTCAGTCTTACTCTACTTGATTCTTATTGAGATAGGGGTCTATCTCACCTAAGGTTACTTTAATGCTCACACCCACAGACTCACCCACATATCCATACACCCACAACAACTTACACATAAAAGGAAGTAATAAAACAACTAAACCTGTTCTAAGAAGTAGACTGTAACACTTTAACCTGTTTTCTTATTGTTTCCTTTGTCCTGTAATTCTTGGCTCTGAGTCTGGGCTTTTAATAATTACCTGTCTCTCTCTAGTTCTTTGCAACCTTTTCACCATACTGGACTTTTGACACTTCATGAAGTTCTCCCTGCAAAAATGAGATCCCACATTTCTCACTAGCTGAGATTCACCTTCTACCCCACTTCTATCTTCACAGTTAAATGAGAAAAAGAACAAAATAGCATCCCTGGCAGAGAAAATGGTATATGAGGATTTCCTGAGGTAGAATATAATTTTATATGTTCTAGGAACTAATGGTTGCATCACATTAATAAAAGGCAACAATGAATACTACCAATAAAAAACAGTTTACTGGAGTTCTTTGAAAAAAAAAAAGGGGGGGGGGGTGAGTAAAAGAAATAAGATGTAGCAGGGTAAGAAAAGAAACACAACCACTGTTTGTAAATAACTGTCTATACTAAAGTTTTTAAAATAACCTGTTAAAAAAAATAGTAGAGGTTTTACATTCCAGCAACAACTTATTAGAATATGTAATAATATGAAAAAGATCCTATTTGTAATGACAGCAACAACCATACTGTTTCTAAAAACAAAACTCACAAATGATATGCACAACTTCTATACAGCAAATCATAAAAGTTGGCAGATGCACAAAAAACAAACCAGGTAATTGAAGAATGAGTGGAGAGATTCAATATTGAAAATATTTCCATTTCTCCATAATTTTATCTATTAATTAACACAATTAAAGTCAAAATACAGAATTTTCACAAAGATAAATAAGTTAATCATAAGTCACTTAAAAAAAAAAAAAAAAAGCAGAAGTCTAAAAACACCCAAGACAATTACAAAGGCCAATCAAATTATATAGCTCTTCAACAGCCTGCTCAAAGAGCAGTCTGTGACTAAAAGCTTCACAATGTCACAGGGGTTCATGAGTAATGTAGACCTACTGAACCAGAATCTACACATTTGCTAAATCTCCAACTGTTCTACTTACATTCATTTTAAGTTTTCAAAACAATCATTTAGTATTCATCGTTGTACCTCCTCTGAATAGATTTAACCTTTTTGGCCTTTCATTATAAATTGGAACACAGGATTTCAGGTTCAAAATTCTAAGATTTAGGTGATCTATTTTGTTTTAATTCTATGTGATTTGTTTAGTATGGTCAAAATCTAATCTAAATTTTGTAGATATGTTTTCCTTTTATAAAAAGCATAACAAATATCCCAAATTAGCAATGTATATCTTGCATCCTAAAGTATACATTAAGGAATAATTAAAGAATACCATTTTATGTAATTTCTCCTATAAATCACTTCTCAGGTGAAATCCAGAGAAACAAACAAGTAATGTTACAGGTTATATACATAAGTAAAGTATTCAGGTTAGCCATGAATGCTTTCTAATAACTTCTGTTGTAAAATTCAGTTCTTTTCCTTCCTTGCTCTATTTCGTGTTTCCTTTTAGTGGATTTCCTTATGGTATTTTATGATAGCAATACCCAACCCATTCCTGGTTTTGAAGCTTCCCCTGTTTAAAGTTCCACCCTATGGTTCCTCCTTAACTTCCACCTCTATTGTCATAAGATAAAGATCCTGAGGTATTGTTTTGTTCCTTCCTTCATTATAACATTATCAATGTAGAACAGTAATCTTCAAAGAGCAGTATAAACACTCTTTTTCTTCTTTGTATTCCCTTTACTAACTTCATCCCTATTTTATCAAAGGCATTCTTTGGGCTCAAGGTGGTTCAGGATTACTAATAAAGATTAAAAATGTAAAAAGACTCAATATTCAGGTTTTAAAGTATAGAATAACATTTTATACTACATTTAGATTATAGGCTTAAATAAAAAGCTTTGCTGAAAGGATTTTCTAAATGCTTTAAGCTCCCCAAAATAACAAGGCCTCAGAGAATATGTTCCCCACAACTCAAAGTATGCTACTTAAGTATAAGGATTATTTTGAGCAAAAAAGCATATGCAAGAAGGGCATTTTAATCTTCCCTTTTCTTCTTGAAAATAGAAGATAATACTTCCTGTGTGAAAGATGCTCTTCTTGTACCAGAGGGTAAGAAATATGCTTCAACAGGGATTCATAGAAAAGTGAATTCTACAACACAAACAGATCTTATTAAAATAATTCTCATCTTCCTTTATTCTCCCCACATAATTCAGTTACTTTTCCCCAATTGCTTCTCTTTTTTCTCACAACTGTACAATCTAATATAAAAAAGAAATACCTTCTGCCATTTCTTTGAGTCATTTTCTTATATGGGTTCCCATGTGAAAGAAAACAGATTAAATTTGTATGCTTTACTCATGTTAATCTATCTTATGTCATTTTAATTTTCTAATCCAGTTGGTACCCTAAGAAGGTAGAGGTAAAACTTGTACCTGTACTAATATATTGCACAAAGGAAATACTTGCAATAAGGAAAAATCCCATCCCTTTCTCCCTTCAGGATCTGTGGAAGTTTTAGAAAGGAAAAGAGATAGGAATAGGCACATATGAGAAATACATGCCCCTCTGAGATGAATTCTGATACAGTGTGTGAAGGTTTAAGGGAAAACTGAGAGCAGAGAACTTTTGGTGTCCCACTCCTCAGATAAACTCCAGTAGGGTACTGCTGTCTGTTATGTAGGTTGCTTACACATTCATTGGACTTCTGGGGTAAAACGGAAGACTGGCAGGAAGAAACTCAAAAAGAAGAGAAAAAAAAAAAAAAGGGGGAGGGCAGAGTTTGCACTCCATGTGGCCCTCTACTTCCATACAGTATTAAAGGGATACAGACTATTTACTGGGGAAAACAGAAAGAATGAGAGTCAGAAAGCAGTGCTGGGGGAATGAGAGCAATCACACTGGTGATCAGTGAAGTGACTCTGCAAAAGAGTCTGTGAGGTCTATATACCACATTAAGGAACAGGGACAATATCACGAGCATGATGGGATGCCACTAAACTGTTATCAGCAGAATAACATAATTATATTTTTATCTGATTTTCCAACTTCTCTGAGCTTTAGTTTGCTACTCCGCCATCCACATAATATATCTAGAGATTCTTAGCATTTTTAAATTTGTCATACTCTTCATGTCACTTTATATTTCTATGTTTTCAATTCCATGAAAATATGTTCCCTTTCTCTAGTGGCCAATGCTCAAATGCCACCTTCTGCCAGATATCTGTGATATCATAGTCCCAGTCACTGCTTTTTCTACCTGGAGATTTCTCTCATCTGGGTTTCCCAAATTCCTGCAATTGTTCTGATTATTCTCTTCTAGCACTTATGGTAATATATCTTAATTGCATGTTTTCTTCTCTGTCTGCACCAATCTCCCTAAAGGCAAAAGTTCTCTTTTATCTCTGTACCATTAATGTGCCTCTATTATCTGCGATTCATTCATCAGCATTAAATCTCTATACCATAATCTCTACAAAGTAGCATTTAACATGATGTCTGGCACACAGCTAACACTTAAAAAAGGTTTTCTCAAGGAAGAACAGGAAAGCAAGCAGGCCCACCTGATTATTACTGCCTGGAAAATCACCATAGAGTTTTCCTTGAAAGGTGATAAAAATATTTCTTAAAATTCTTAACTTCTGATCTAGTCTTACAGTTTTTAAGAGCATGAAAGTTTATTAATATCGAATTTGTTTTAAAATATGACACATAAGGCTATTGTGAATGGGGTAGTTTTCCTAATTTCTCTTAAAGTGGATTCATTGCTGATGTATAGGAACATGTCTTATTTATGGGTGTTGATTTTATATCCTGCTACTTTACTGAATTCATTTATTAGTTGTACAAGTTTTGGGGTAGAATTTTTGGATCTTCTAAATATAGAATCATGTCATTGAAAATAGTGACAGTTTGAGTTCTTCTTTACCTATTCATATCCCTTTAACTTCTTTCTTCTAAAGGCTCTGGCTAGAGTTTCAAGGATAATGTTGAATAAAAGTGGTGAAAGAGGACATCCTTGTCTTATTCCAGTTTTTAAAGGGAATGCTTTCAATTTGTTTCTGTTTAGAATTATTCTGGCCTTGGGTTTAGCATATACAGCTCTTACAATGTTGAGGTATGTTCCTACTAACTCTAGTTTTTTTAGTGTTTTGAACACCTGGAATGTTACCACCTTTTGACCTTTGAACATGAAGGGATGCTGAATTTTGTCAAATGCTTTTTCTGCATCTATTGAGATGATCCTATAATTCTTGGTTTTAAGTCTATTGAAGAGCAAGCCTACAGACTGGGAGAAAATCTTTACCACATGCACCTCAGATAAAGGATTAATCTCTAGAATATATAAAGAACTCAAAAAAATTAACACCAAAAAAAATAAATAACTCAATCAATAAATGGACTAAGGAACTGAACAGATACTTTAAAGAAGAAAAACTATAATCAGTCAACAAATATGTGAAAAAAATGTTCAACATCTCTAGCTATTAGAGAAGTGCAAATCAAAACTTCAATCAGAATGATAATCATCAAGAATACAGGCAGCGATAAATGTTGGTGAGGATGTGGAGAAAAAGGTACACTCATACATTACTGGTGGGACTGCAAATTGGTGCAACCACTATGGAAAGCAGTATGGAGATTCCTCAGAAAACTTGGAATGTTACCACCTTTTGACCCAGCTATCCCACTCCTTGGTTTATACCCAAAGGACTTAAAATCAGCATACTACAGTGACATGACCACATCAATGTTTCTAGCAGCTCAATTCACAATAGCCAAACTATGGAACCAACCTAGTAATAGATGAATAGATAAAGAAATGAGGTATATATATTTGATGGAATATTACTCAGCTTTAAAGAAGAATGAAATTATGGCATTTGCCAGTAAATGGATGGAACTGGAGAATATCATGCTAAGAAAAATGAACCAATCCCCAAAAAACAAAAGCTGAATGTTTTCTCTGATATGAGGATGCTAATTCACAATTGGGGGGACTGCTAGGGAAGAACAGAGTTACTTTAGGTAGAGAGGAGTGAAGGGAGGGAAGGGGATATGGAAGGAAAGTGGAATTAAACAGAAATTATTATCTTATGTATATATATGACTGCATGACTGATATGATTCTACATGTACAATCAGAAAAATGAGAAATTATACCCCATTTATGTATGATATATCAAAGTCTATAAATTCATTCTACTGTCATGTATACCTAGGACAAGTTTAAATATTTTTTTAAAAATGTGATACATAATTCATACCTAAGTTTATGGCTACATAAATGCTCAGGAATGAGTATCTTCTTAAATATGGTTACTTACAGTGGTGTTTACTGTAATTCCAGGTATCTCTTTGACTTATTAAAAGACCTTCCATTTCTTTTTCTCAATGCAAGGAGGCCTGCTCAATTTAATTCACTTCCAATGTTGAAAATATGTTTTACTGCTTATACCTTTCTTCTATGGTTGGATTTAATAGAAATTCCTTTGGTTAGAAGGACTCCTTCACATGAGTTTTAGAGACTTCTCTACTTTACATGGCTTCTCTTTCCATAATTTGTGGTTCTTTCTTTTTTCTCTTCAAGTATAATAAAAAATGTTTTAAAAATCAGAACTGAATATCCAAAATATTTAGTCTACCTTCATCTTCGTTGCTAATCAGAATTTTCTGAATTAATGACCTCAATCTCCTTACCACAAATAGTATATATTAGTTTTGAATATTTCTTAATCTTTGCCAATTTGCAGCTTCTCCTGACATAGAAGGTCTAAAATTTTTTCAGTATCTGTTGGAAATCAGATATACACAAGACATACACACACACACACACACACACACACACACACACACACACACACAAAACCAGATTGGTAAAAATTGTAAGAGGTTAAGCAGGACTTAGTGTTGAAGACTTCTCCCCTTAATTATTTAAATGGTTTTTCAGTACAAAATGTCTTCAAATATCGTCTGACATTTAGTATAAAATGCCTTCAAACATATGCTTCAAATACAGTCTCATAGAATAAGTGATAGTTATGCCAAGTGTCAAAAGTTGTATACATGTTATCATTAAAAATTCCTAACATACATTCTTTTTTGGAGATTTTTCTCATACTTATTTTAAAAATACAATTGAATTTACTTATAGATAATTGGAACTGGAATATCAACACCACTTTATAGTAAGATTTTTAAAAACACAAGTTTCATGTGTATGTTACAACCTGATTAAGAAAAGGCAGAAATGAATTTTTCTTCTTTTATTAGAAATTAGAGAATGGTTCCACTTTATTGTGAAAGGTGGCAGAACATGCCACTCTAAAATATGTCATTTTGATGTAAGAATTACTTTGAGCAAAAGCTACTAAAAAACAGCAGGTACTAGAAGGGCACTCTAACCTCCTTTCTTTCTAAAAGTAGGATATTAAACTTTCATGTAAAAGATGCTCTCCCTGTATCAGCAGGAAAAAAACATTCTCATCACCAGAGACGGGGAAGGGAATCAAGACTGAGAGAATTTTGCAATAGTATTTTAATAGTTCTTATCTTTCTTTAGTCTGCCAAAATATTTTAATTACTTTTCTACAACTGCCTCCCTTTCTTCAACTTAGTATATGAGTATTCAACTCAAATTCTTCTTTGAGTCTTCAGTGGGACCCCTTCGTACATATAAAAATCTATATGATTTTCTCTGTTGATGTATTTTATATCAACTTAATTTCCAGGACTAGCTGAAGACTCTCAGAAGATGGAGCTGAAGTTCTGCATCCTTTTCAAATCTAACTTAAAAAGCACATATCTAATCTTATTCTGCACATTCTAGATATCTGATAATTCTCTGGAGATAATAATGTCCTAACTTAATAACATGTTTTTAGGACTCTATGACTAGTATCAGGTTATGTTTCCCTTTACTCCATTTCAATGCTCATTGAAAAAAAAAAAAAATCATACCAGGAAACTTGATACCCTGCCAAATATTCTACCAAAATTTACTTACCTTTTTTCTTTTTTTCTCCACCTAGGAGAATATTCACCTACAAAGATTTAATGAAAAAGTAGCCTTTTTTTAAAGTCCCATGCAAACATTGCCACTTTTCCTTAATCTGAGTTTAAATTAATCCCTCTTCATTTTACTCGTATTTGAGTCTAGATCTTCAAATGATAAAGAAAAATGACAGATACCAAGGGCCCATCATTAAGCTCCATTATTCCACTGCTTTGCCATTACACACAATAAAGAATATACAGCAACTTTGAGTTTTCTAGATTATTAAAGAAATAAATTATTTCTTAACAAACTGTGGGTTTTTTTAAGATTTAAAAATACACTATGTCCAAATTTGTTTTAAAAAATGATAAATTAATAATGGAGGATTCATTTTTTAAAAAGTCGGGAAATACTAAGAGCATTATGTAGACCAAATGTTGAAAAAGGTAGACTTAAAGAAATTAGCATAAGGAAAGGAAACTGAATTAACATGTTTCAGACATGTACAGAATTATATTTAATAGATTCTAAATTTAATTTATTCCATAAGCTTGAATCCCTAACTAGCACTAACTTAGAAGACTTCAAAGGTAGAAAACATAGTTCCTGATTTAAAAAAAAATGCTTATTTAATAGTCAGCTTCAAAAACTATAAACTCTGATAAATACATAATTAATTCATATTTTAAAAGGCTATTTGAATGGAGACAACTTACTTTACCAAATGGGCAAAATAATTTCACTAAGTGTGGAATTTCATGATTTTCCCAATACATGAGTATAAGATAACTACAGAAATTGAAAAGTCACACAGAGGCAAAAATAAGTAAGAACACATTGAAAGGAAAAATAAAAAATAAAAAGGTAGAACATTGCTTTTACTTTAGCAGCCAATCTGACCAGAAGGATAATTAAAAACAGATTACAAATCACAACACATGTACAATTTAACAAGTTAAATATTTAACTTCCATGTATGGAGAATAGTTTTCATTGTATTATATTTTCTTGCCAATCTCTTTTTATACAGCTGTCTTTTCTTTGTGTAATGTTAATGTTCCCCCCCCAAAAAAGTGGGAAGGTGTAACATATTATAGAATGTTTATTTTTAAAGAATGTTCATTCCAAGTGTCCAAAACATTTAAATTCTCATCTTTTCCCACAATATCATGGAAGTATATATTTGGGGTAAACAGAGTCATCTAGAACCTAGTTAAATTATTTTTGAAGTTATTTTTGTTGTATCTGTTAAGCAGGAGCAACTAAACTCTCATTTCTTTGTCTTTAGGTCTTAAGTGAGGATTTCCCTTTACATTTTCATATTGAGTGTTCTAGCAAACTTAAGAGAAGCAGTCAGCAAAGAAATTTTGTTTTCCCAACTATTGACTTATGTGAGCTTGGAAGGAGCATGGTATAGAAGAAAAAAACGCAATTTAGCAAAGACTGCTTGGGATTTAAATTCTGTATCTATACACCTTTATGAAAGTCTCATTTCCTTCATTTGTGACACTGGGAAAGTATTGCCCACTTGCATTTTTATTTCTCTTATTATTTGTTCTTTTTAGATATACATGACAGTAGAATGTATTTTGACATATCATACATACATGGAGTATAACTTCCTATTCTTATACATGTACAAAATGTGGAATTACACTGGTACTGTATTCATATATAAACATAGGAAAGTTATGTATAATTCATCCTTGCAGTTCTATTTTGAGGAGTGAATATAATGGAAAGTTTATGACACAGAGTAGGTGAACAGAAAATAGTATTTCTTATTACCTAAATCCTAGCACGTAACAAATTCTATTTTACTTATCTACTCACCAAACAAAACACACTCAAATATACATAGCCCAAAACACACTTTATATTCTGCTTGAGGTCATGTTATAAAAATTACAAAATGCATGTGTTTATGTTGGCAAGGAAAATAAAAATGTATTACTTTTAGATATATTTCAAATAGATTTTGAGCTGAAATAGTCATCCTAAATACTCTGTGCCAACAACAAATGCCTTGCATATTGTGAACATTAAAATGAATGGCTTTAAAAATAGTAAATTTTCACAGACCTGAAACTATGCATAGCCCATGTTGTGAAACAATATCAGATGGTGGTTCCTATGATTATTAAATGAGAGAATATTTTTACAAACAATATTTCAGAGTTCTGTAAATTCCTAAGTAGAAAATAGTTAGACTAACAAAGTCTAAACAAAAAGACAGATCTGAAACTATGGTAATCATGAAAGCTTAGTATTTCCGAAAATGAAGATTCTCTCTCAAAGGAGTAAAGACAGATTTAGTGATAACTACTATAGTAGGAAAAAGAGACCACTGCAAACTGAGCTTGACTTCAACTTGAACAAAGTTGACTAGGCATTTTAAAGGCAGAAAGAGCAGGTAGGACAAGGGATTGAAGGCTTAGAGCAGAGTCAAGGAAATTAAAAATTACAGGAAGCCAGATTGGTCACTGTTAATGCGATTATGCCATTTTTATCTGTGAACTGCCACTTACTGAAGTTTTAAAAGAAAATACTGAGATGATTCCAATTTAACAGTTTATTTGAACAAGATAGAAGTTTCAGAACCAGTCAGCATTCCAGAACAAAGATGTTTCAGAATGTCCCACGCTACCACATGTGTAGATTATATGTGTGGCTGGAGGAAAGACAGTGACACAGAAACAGACTGATTGACTACAGAAAATGTTCTTCTTTTCCCCAGTACTTGGGATTGAAGCCAGGGGCTCTACCCCTGGGTTGCATCCCCATCCCTAAAGTGCCCAGGTTGGCCTTGAGCTTGTGATCTTCTTGCCTCAGTCTCCCAAACTGCTGGGATTACAGGCATGGCCCACTATGCCCTGCATTAGCACTTGCTTTTGAGGAGTTAAAGATGTGCCATCTGAAAATATGACAAACTGGTATACAGATTATTTCAAGCTAAAATCACTTGAGGAGCTGTAACTCCAGAATGGGTCATTTGGTCTATTTTTTCCTACATGTAATAAGCCATAAAGATTATTTTGAGAGGGAGGTCCGGAATTCCTATATCAAGGCTAGAAAATAGCCCTATTCACCAGAGACGGTAACTGGAGATGCAACGGACCTGAGTACACAAACTCTTTGAAGTAACCTTATTTTCCATCATCTTCTACTAGCCCTCATAGATCTCCAGTAACATTCCTAGAATTTATACCCTGGACCAGATATGCATTTGTCCTGTTGTTTCTTTATAAATATATTGTTCTTCATTTAAAATATACAAAAATATGTATACACAAACACAGATATACATATATTTGACATGCTTGGGTCAGTTTTTTAGACTTCCCTCACCTATGAAGATTCTCATGTTAATCAGCTTTCCTTTTATTAACCAGCTCTTGTACTAATAGAGTTCCTAGGTCCAACCAAGGAACCCATGTAAGAACTAGGAGGAAAGTGAAAGGGATTTCTCTCTCCTGTACACCTTAGATAGGCATGGTCTGAACGGCTGGCAGTCTGTAACTGCATGAAGCTTGACTACATCCATAGGCTGAGATTAGTTTCTTGGTCACAACAGTGTACTCTTAGGTTACAAATCTTTCTTTACTCATTGAGTTACAATTCAGTTCACTATGTATGGAAACTGCTTTGAGACAGACTTTAACACTCAAGTAGTTGTATGACAAGATAGATTCATACTGTCCCACAGAAATTGCAAGACAAGAACCTGATCCATCCTGGTAATTACATTTCAAAGGAATGACTTTCAGATCCTAGGGGAAAATACTCCTGGGGTCGTAGGCAATGCATGACCCTCAAAGGGACAGAGGAAGGATTTAAAATTTTTAAGTTTAAAACAAAATAACAAATACTCTAAGATATGGAAGTCAGGGATCTGTGGCCAGGTGTTAGCTAGAACAACTTGTAAATGTTTTGGCAACCTCAAGTTTCTCCAATCAGGGCCTCAAGGGGAAGAAACTGAGTCATCTCACCACATTAGAGTTTGGTCAAGGACATTGTATTTGTCACAGCTCTTCTAACCATGACACAACAGCACTGTTTGTTGGAGAACAGAGCCAATAAGAGCAAGCTCTAGTTTTGGATCATATGTTCACTAGCACATTTCACTCCATTCTACAGCAAAGTGATACACCAATCATTTCAGCAAGCTGTCCAGTAAATCTAAGCCATAATTAATAGAAAAAAAATGCAAGGAAAAAATGGCCATAACCATAATTTTTTTAAAAAGGCAAACTACTCATCCCTAGAAAGTAAAAAACCATTCTATCATTTATTGTTTGAATAAATTTTTACATTGTGTAAATTTTTCTGCTCCTGTGGATCATCTATGGGTACAGCATAGTTTCTACATTCAGAAGCCCAACATCTAAGAATGAAGTTGAGTTTAACTTAAGCCTTGATGGAATCATCAAATTTCAACATTTAGAGTAACTATGGTCATCAAAGTAAAAGGAATCACCAAGTCAGAGGAAATTGCAAAAATATCCCCATAATTCATAGATTAGAATGTAGAGATGTTCTTCTTCTAACAAGGTGAATGTGTATAATTTACTATTAATAAACATGCCTTCACAGTCAACTGTATTTGTCAACAAAATGAAGTTAGATATTGATACAGATTTTTAAATAGTTTAGAAATGCAAAAAAAAAAAAAAAAAAGCTACAAAGTTAAGTTAGAATCATAGCAATTATTAACTCCAATATCTCACTGTTAGGTCAATTAGACAGAGAAACAATGGGCATGTGCTAGGCTACAATGATAATGGCAGGCAAAGTTTATACAATGAAGTCAAGATCTCCTCCCTTCCTCAGTACCATATTCCTTTTTATTATCCTGTTTTACTCTAGGCCGAGTGGAGGGTAATTCAGATGGACATATCATACAGAAACTGAAAATGACTACTTTAGGAAAACTATATGAATTGACAGTGACATACTAAGCCCTGGAAAGTAAATTAGAGGAGGATAGTTAATTTCATATGTGCAGACCTGATGTATTTTCTTGAAAAATATAAGTAGACAGGCCTATTTCAATTTAGGACTTAGGATCTGGAGACTGAAAGAAGTTAAATTAAAGTTACAAACTGAAGAACAGTCAGGTTGAAGATGATCTATGAAGCCACAAGAGTGGAAGTGATTCCTCAAAATCCACATCTTTTTTTCCATTAAAACCACATTGCAGATCAGATTTTAAACTAATAATTTTATAAGCCAGTCCCAACAGATCCAAAGGCAGAATGTTCTCTCTGATGTATGGATGTTAACCCACATCAAGGGAGGGGAATATTAGAAGTTCATTGGACTAGACAAGGGGAATAAAGAGAAAGGAGGAGCAATGGAAATATGAAAGACTGTAGAATGAATCAGACATATCTTTCCTATCTGCATATATGAATACATGACCAAGGTAACTCCACATCATGTACAATCATAATAATGAGATCCTAATTGGAACAAATTATATTTATTATACATATGTAAAATATTTCACAATATATTCTACTGTCATATAATTTTTTAAAATAAATATAAAATAATTTTACTAGGTGTTCAATGTGGGTTGGAAAATATCATCAAAATAATTTCTGTAATTATAATAAACAGGAATTGATTAACAAAGGCTAAACTCAGTGACTGTTAAAAAGCATCAATAAGACCGGGTGCTGTGGTGTATGCCTATAATCCCAGCTATGTGGGAGGCTGAGGCAGAAGGACTGCAAGCTCAAAGTCAGCATCAGCAACTTAGCAAGGCCCTAAGCAACTTAGTGAGACCCTGTCTAAAAATCTAAAGAAAATAAATTTTAAAAAAGCATCAATAAGGTATATAAGAGCAATAATCAGAACAAAGTCATAGCTGAGGGCTCCCAAAGTCATAGCTGAGGTCTTTCTTGACCAAATATTGCTGATGTAATATATCTCTATTTCAATATTATAGTTTCTAGCCTATTGTTTCAAGGAAAGCAGGTTACTAAGTTCAACTTAATAAGCATTTATTGAACTCCTAGTATTTACCAAGTAATGAAGACACAATGATGACAAATACAGCATCTAAGTGTAAGTTTTCTTTGTTTTATCAACTAATTTTATTAAATTCCCACTAATTTCCTGAGACTGTCCTGGTACTGGTATCATAGTGGTAAACAAGAGAAACGCAATCTTCCAAGTGCTTACGTTCTAAGAGGTTCTCAACCTCAATTATTTAATGTAAGCTGAAGCAGCAGAGAAAAATGGTTGTTCTTATGTAATTATTGATCAAATATGACAGTCTGAGTTAAATAGTCTATCTTCCTCAAAAAAGCACATTTCTTAGAGATTTGAACATTCATGTTTTCAAATATAAGGAGTCTGTCAATCAGCATTTTATAATTTTGAAAATTTCTTAGTAAACATTCAAATGTTCTGAAAACATATTTTTAAAATGCTTTTCCTTTGTTTTTGGAAATAACAGTTGTAATTTCTAATATTACATATACAGCTACTTACCATTTTCAGTCTGTATTTGTGTCTTCCCCTTCAAATATGAATAACTTTCAAATTTACCACCAATATAATTTTTGACATTTTTAGATAGAAATCTGTCCAGTCTATTTTATGTAAAATTAGATTATCATTATCTATGTGAAACTTCCTCATCTGGTTCTTGAATCTGATTCCAGTATCAGAATCTTTCCTAGCCATTCATTTAATCTTATGATCATATTCTTAGTGGGAAAAAATTAACATCACTGTTAACTCTGTATGAATTTCTCTTTCTTTTTTGTTTATGTTTGTAGTAATGCACAAAATTTCTTCTTAAGTAATATTACTTTCATTCAATACAACAAAATCTAGATTCTTTCATGGGTTATTTTCGTGGTGGGAAAGAAATTGCTTCCCCATTTTGTCTTTTGTCTTGCAATACTCCAGAATTTATTCTTTTCTCCTGGACCACAGTGGTAGTGAATTTTAGATGTCAACTTGGCTGAAATAAGGAATAACTAGAAATCTGGTATGCTTTATTTTGGATGTGCCTGTGAGGGTGCTACCAAAGGAATTAGTCAAATTGCACAGTGGGGAAGATCCACCTCAAATGTGGGCAATTATCATCCAATGGTTGAACAAATACAGAAGGTAAATTGAGTGAACAAATACAGAGGGGAATTGGTCACTTCTCAACGAGCTGGGATAAACAGTTGCCTGAGTATTGAAACTGCAAGCTCCCCAGTCTTTGGACTCCAAGACTTAATACCAATACCTGCTCTCCTTACCTTAAACCCTGCACAGGTTTTCAAGCTTACAGCCTCCTACTGAAAATTAGACCATTAGTTTTCCTAGCTCTGAGGTCTGTGGACTTGGAATGAACAGTGCTACAACCATTACAGCATCTCCAGTTGGCAGATGACATGTCATGGATTTCTCAGTCACCATAATTCCTCTACTAAATCTCCTTTCATGAATCTATATACATATCTTATAATCCATTTCTCTGGAGAACCATAACAAATGCTACTATCTGATTCCCAAGTGCCACTTATTCCTTTTGGTTTTAATTTTTTCTCCTGTAGAAGCTATGATTTCAAGTCAAACTATGCTATGGATTTCACATTATACTTGCTCTTAAGACCCTTCGCAGTAGACCAGGGACAGGGTTTAAGACACTGTACTATTTTTCCCTTGACTCAAGATGTGCTTACTTTTTGATGGCAGATAATGTGAATCTTAGGAACATCATTTTAGCCCTTCTTTTCCCACAGTTTTTCATGGCCCATTCATTTGTTCTGCCACAAGGCTTATAGAAAGTAAGAGATTGTTCACTGCAATTTTAGTTTCATTTTAAAATTTCAAATTACTTTAAGATATAGCATTCTTTCTCTACACGTTATGCTGAGAGCATTATTTGGGGGTACCTTTTGTTCATTTATGTTATTTTGAAAGGAAAGATTGGGAGACAGGGACCTAGGCAGCAACCATTATGTTTAGCTATTCTGAAGTCCAAGAAAATTCTTGAAAACATAGTGCTAAAACAATGAGATATACTCCAGGAAAAGAAATGAACTTAAACTTCTACTTTACACCATGCACAAAAATTAATTCAGGAAAGCACATAGACCCAAACATGAAGACTAATCCCTAAGTGCTCTGGAATAAATTATAGGATAATATTTTCCTAACCTGGAGGGGGTGAAGTTTTCTCCAGTATGATATGAAAATGCAATAACCCCAAAAATTATTAACAGGCTTCACCAAAATTAAAAATTTATGTTCATCAAAAGAATCTATTAACAAAATGAACAAGAAAGTCACAGAAAGTGTAAAAGTATTCATAAAAACATAAACATGAAAAAATAGATTGTACTCAGACTATATAAAGAACTCCAATAAATTCCACTGTTTCAAATGGGTCAGCAGATTGAACAGATACTTGTTGAATATCCCTTATCCAAAACTCTGGGTACCAGAAATGTATAAGGATTCATATTTTTTTCAGATTCTGGAACATTTCCATTTACAGAATGAGATAACTTGGAGATAAGACTCAAATATAAATATAAAATTCACTTATGTTTTATATAAACCTTATATACATAGCCTAAAGGTAAACCACATTTTTAGTGTGCATATATTTTAACTGTTTATCCATCACATGAGGTCAGGTGTGCATGGAAATTTCCACTATGATGTCTTGTCAACATTCAAAAAATTGGGATTTTAGAATATTTGAGATTCAGGTTTTCAGATCAGGGATGTTTAATCTGTATTTCAAAATGGATATATGCATGGCTATAAAGCACTTTAGCAGTTTCATTAGTTGACAGAGAAATGTAAATGGAAGCCCCAAAGAAATATTACAACACGTGGATGAAAATTGCTATTATTAAACACTTGATAATATCTTATGCTAGGAAGCAACCAGAACTCTCATACATTACTGGCAGGAAGGTAAAATGGTACAACCAATTTGGGAAAAGGCAAAAGTAATATACACTTACACTATGTCTTGGAAATTGCATCCCTATTTCTTTACACAGGAGAAATGAAAACATATGTCCACAAGTCCTTCCACAGGAATGTTGATAGTAGCTTTATTCACAATAGCCAAAAATTGTAAAGAACTCATATGCCCATGAACAGAACCCATAAACAAATTGTGGTATATTCATTCAATGGAAAACTTGTTAACAATAAAAAGAAATGAACTATTCTTACACTCTACATCATGAAGTATCTCCCTGACATTATACCAATTAAAAGCCAAAGAGTACACATATTATGTGAATCTACTGTTGTGCAGTTCTACAACAGGAAAGTCTGTGGTTTTAAAAAAATCATTCATTGCCTAGAGCTGGGAGGAGTGGTAATTATCTAAGAAGAGTATATGGGGAAATTGTCTATAGTGAGAGGTGTGGTTTCATGGGTATATGCATTTGTTGAAATTTATGAACCTGCAATGCTTTTGTATGGGGAATTTCTTCCCCTGAAGAAACAGGTGGGAACCGACAAGTGCTGGAGTACATAATTTGTTTATACTACAATTTGTGTAGTAATTATAAAACACCAAAATAATTAAAATTCTAAGGAAAAAATTTCCATAGAATGAGAATACTTTCCTTATGCACTTAGCCTAGTCTCAAGCATGTTTTATAAGCACCAAGCTCTTGTGCTAGCATGTATTCTATCAAATCATTACAATAAAGTTGGTTAGAATATTAAACAGAATATTGACAGAGACCACCAGTCCTATTCTATCATGTTTCCTGAGAATGTTGCATTTTATGGTGAAGAAAGCAACGTTTAAAGCAGCAACATGTTTTAGAAGGTAATAAAGTTCACGTACATGTAACACCATCTCCCATAAACTACTTTTGTTTTCTTGTATGATAATGAAACCAAACTTGCTGCACCAAAAAGTGTCTTCCTTAAAATCTAGTCTCATCTCATGCTTTCAATTTATGACTACTGAAAGTAATATATGGAGTCCAAAAGTTCCTTTAAAAATTGGTTCATATTACTTAAGCATCTCTTATAAATGGACAAAGAATGTGAGTTGCTGGGACGAGGCCTAGAATTCCATTATCCATTTTTGTGTGGTTGGCACTTGTTTGCTACTAAATGCTTTAAACTTGTTCCTGATGAACAATGGTGCATAATACAAAACCAAATCATAATTGGCAAGAAAGCTAAGAAAGTCCAAGTAAAAGGGCCCACGGCAGTTAATCTTAGATTCGTTGCCTGAATGAAAGGAAGGAATGACGCCAGTATCCTAGTTTGAACAGTCCTATCATATCATCATTTCATGAGAACTTGGCATTGTATTATAAAAAAAAAAAACCACCGTCTAAAGTTATAACTTGTTTTAGTAGGTAATAATGTTCATGTACTTTTTTAAAGATACATGTGCACTATCTCCTATAAACTGACTACTATTGTTTCCAAGTATTAAAAAATTTAAGAGAGAAATATCGGATTGCCCAAGGCATTAACTGTAACTTAAGCAAACATAACAATAAGCAGTTCTTGAATAGCAATGTCAAGTAGTTAAATGAATGTGTTGGTATGGTTCCCCAGAAGAAGATGCTAAGATGAGGAACCACTTTCAACAGATTTATTAAGGAAGGAATCCTAGGGGAGATGGGTAAAGAATAGAATAAGCAGGTCAGAGAAAAGGGAGGAAGACAAGCAAAGATGTGACCACAAGCATAAGTCCCACAACAGACAGCCTTCTGCGTGATCCAATCAACAAGCTAGACTGTAAGTTACATCTTAAAGTTATTCCAAACAGAGGTAAAGAAACCAAGTTTGCAAATTCTCAAGCCCAATAATCATTCTTACTACCAGTGTGAGAAAAGGTCATGGATAGTAAATTTCCAAGTATTTTCACCCTCTGCATCTGCAGCAAGTTAGCTCTACTGATTTCAGGACAGTTCTCAGAAAAGGAACCTCAGAGAAGCTACTGAAAGCACATAATAAAGCTTATCCTCACCCCTCACAGAAGACTATAAAAGGATATGCAAGAAATCTGGGTGGAACAGCAAAACTGTTCACTAAATCCAGGATTAATATTATAAAGACGGTCCAAGAAAAGTGATGTTTAGGTGACTAAAATGAAAAATGTTCACCAATTAGCAAATTCACTTTTATTCCAGCATTTACCCTATCCAAAAAAGAATATATTCTATATCCTCTGTGTGCATATGCATGCATATGTGTGTGTGTGTGTGTGTGTGTGTGTGTGTTTCTATTGATAAAACTACCCATAGATCTAGTTTTTCCTTTTTAATGACTAGAAAGTATTCTATAATGTGTATTCATTCAATTTATGTATTCATTCATCTACTGATGGATATTTCTACTTATTTTAATTATTCTCTTTTAACAATGTTTGATAATAACTTTTACAATCTGTCTTAGTCCATCTTGTGCTTCTATAACAGAATACCACAGACTGGATAATTTATAATTAACAGAAATTTATTTCTCACAGTTCTGGAGTCTAGAAAGTTCAAGATCAAGAGGTTAGCCCCTGGAAAGGGCTTTCTTGCCATATTACCCCATGGCAAAAGGTGGAAAGATGAGAGAGACAGAAAGAGGGGGAAAAACCAAACTCATTCCTTTATAAAGAACATGACAGCAGAATTAATCCACTCATAAAGGCAGAGTCATCATGTCCTGATGACTTCTTAAAGTTTCCACCTTTTAATACTTTACATGGAGATTAAATCCCATGATAAGTTTGAGAGTCAACAAACATTCAAACCATAGCATAAGTACACTAAAAACCTTCACATATGCATACATGGGAAATTGCTAAGGATGGGTTTAATAGATTAAAGGAAATATATGTATTTGTTTGTAGCTGTCAAATTGTCCACCAGAAATATTGCACCATGTTAGCCTCCTATTACCAACGTATAAGAGTATCTGTTGACTAACATCTTTACTAGGAAGATAGATTGTCAACCCATATAACATTTGCCATTTGAGAGTTAAAAATATGCTAACTTGTTTTAATTTAAATTTATCAATGGAGTGGCTAAGTACTTTCATGTTTACCAGTCATTTGTACTTCTTTTTCTTTGAAAAGTTTCATTTACTTTGAACACTTTCTATAAGCCTTTCCTCCCTCTCTTCCTTCCTCCCTCCCTCCCTCCCTCCCTCCCTCCCTTCCTTCCTTCCTTCCTTCCTTCCTTCCTCCTTCCCTCCCTCCCTTCCACCCTCCCTCCCTCCTTCCTTCCTTGCTTCCTTTCACCAAGGACTGAACCCAGGGATGCTTAACCACTGAGCCACATCCCCTTATTATTTTTTATTTTGAGACAGGGTCTTGCTAAATTCTTAGGGCCTCTCCAAGTTGCCAAGGTTGGCCTTCAATTTACATTCTCCCTGCCTCAGATTCCAAAGCAACTAGGATTACAGGCATGCAGCACCATGCCTGATTTTCTATCAATTTTCTACCATTCACAGATTTGGTGTCTACCTCTGTGCTCTTTATTTTGCTAAACTACTCTGTATTCTCTAGAGATGAATGCTTTTAATCTTTGTCACTTTGTAATATGTTTGAATTTCTGACAGGGTTAATACACATTACTTTTTCTACTTCACTGTTTTCTGAATATTTTAATATGTTTATACTACTAGAGGAAAATGTGGCATCCATTTGAAAACTTAACTGTAAAATTCTGTTCACATTTTTAATTAATAGGTTAATGTATAATTGTGATCTTTAACATTTTCCTTTCCTATTGAATATCACTATCTTTCTATTTATTGTTTTTCAATTTGCAATTCTTAGTGGAGTTCTAAAGTTTCATTCAGTCATGCTCATTTCTTATTAAGTATATACCATGTGTTATCATTTGATTTGATTTTCTAAATAAGAAATTTTCTTCCACAAATTGCCTGATATTCATTTGTATTAAGAAAAGTTCATGATTTTGACATTAAGCAATCCCACTACCTTACTGATTTCTGTTTCAAATAGTTTTGGTTATATTATTACTAGTTAAATTCCTAAATTATTACTTACAAATATAATTTTCTTCCTTCTCTGTGAACATTTCTCTTTGTTTTCTCTTTATTATTAATTTATGAGCATTAAGTGATAGCACTTCTTACTTTGGTAATTCCTATAAACATCATTTGCCATGCCAGTTAAGAAAATAAATAATATCACAAAGCCTTTAATCTAACATACTACCATAATAATATTTTAAAAAGAGGCAAAATTCCCACACTACAAATCCCATTATTCATTAGCACTGTATTATAAATCAGTTACAATCAAACATCTTACTCATAATTTGAAGTAGTAACAGGTATTCATGTATTTATTAAGAGATAAAAGGTATACTTGCCACTTCCTTTTAATTTACTTCCTCTGGTTTTCTGTTATTAAAACTGTATATATTCCAAGACTGTATGAATCCCTACTTATTTTAATCATAGTGCCATATTGTGGAGAATCATAAAGGCAGTAATAAATGATTTTGACAGTTAACAAAAAAAATTTGTTAAAAATTTCTGAAAAGCTAGGAACAGTGCTGAACAGTGTAATCCCAGTAACTTGGAAGGCTGAGGCAGGAGGATTACAAGTCTGAGGCCAGTCTCAGTAATTAAGTGAGGCCCTTAGCAACTTAGCAAGACCATGTATCAAAATAAAAAATAAAATAAAAAGAACTGGGGATGTAGCTCAGTGGTAGAGGACCAAGTTCAATAACTAGTACCAAAAGAAAGAGGAAAAAAAAAAAAGTTCTGCAAGAAAATTAGAAGAGATGATTCAAATGACCAGAGCTGTCAATAATGTTTAGACTGATCTCTTCTCCTCAACATTCCTCTGCTCCTTTGTGAAAAGGGCCCTATTGTATCAAACCCTTCTTTAGTTTGTTTCTGTCAATTATTCCTTTAAATAATTTGTATCAAGAACATAGTATCAGCTGTGTACCTGAATAAGAGGAATAACTTCTAATATTCCATAGCACAGAACAACTATGATTGACAACAACTACTTCAATATTTCAAAATAGCTAGTAGCGGGGTTTCAAGATGGCGGCCTAGAGGGTGGCTGCATTTCATGTTGCTCCAGGAATCAGGATTCAAAAGAGGAGATATTGAGACACTTGGGACCAACTCAAAGCAGCCGGGTGAGTCTCTCCCATTGGGGAGGCGTCCCGGATGGGACAGTGGTCCCGGAACGCAGGAAACTTTGTGAAGTAGAGCTGCCAGTGAGACGCCCCTCCCCCCGCTGGAGCAGTGAACTCGGACAACTAGGAGCGCCGAAAAGGAGGCCGCTCGGCACAGCGCTGGGACTTGGAGCAACCACTGGGGATCCGGCGGCTGCCCAGGGGAGGAGTGGCGAGGAGAGCTGTGTGGACTCAGGACACCAGGGCCTGCCCTGAGGAGGAGGAGGAGGAGCGTGGCCACTTGGATTCGGAGTGACTGCACCAGAGCTACAGGCGTTTGCCAGAAGAGAAACTCCGCGGCGAGCTGTTTGGACTCAGAACGACGCTTCTGAACCCCGGGACCTGCCCTGAGCACGAGGAGGAAGAAGAGGAACGCGGCCGCTTGGATTCGGGGTGACTACACCAGAGCTTAAGGCGGTTGCCAGAGGAGAGGCTGCGTGGCGAGCTGTTTGGACTCAGACCACTTCTGAACCCCGGGGCCTGCTCGGAGGAGGAGGAGAAGCGCGGCGGGTCCTTTGGACTCGCAGTGACTGCATTAGCGCTCCAGGCGGCTGCTCAGAGGAGAAGGCGAGTGGTGAGTTGTTTGGACTTAAAGGGACAGCGCCTGAACACAGGGGAGCTGCCTGGAGAGGAAGCATGGTGGGTCGCTTGGTCTTGAGTGGTCGCACCAAGAGCTCCGGGCGGTTGCCCATAGGACCCGTGCAGCGGGTCACGTGGATTCAGAGCCACCCAGAGTGACCACTCCTGAACACTCGGGGGGTTATCTGGAGGAGGAGGAGGAACGGGGAGGGTCACTTCGACTCGGAGTGATTGATTGCCCAGGGCTACGGGTGGTTGGTGGGAGGTGGAGGCACGCAGTGAGTTTCTTGGACTCCTAGTGACCGCACCGGAATACTGGGCAGCTGTCTGGAGGAAGAGGCGTGTGGCGGGTCTCTGGGACTCAGAGAGATTGTACGGGGCCCCAGGTGGCTGCTCAGTGGAGGGGCCGCATAGCCAGGCAATTAGGGGCAGAGCAGGGTCCCAGGATCTAGGAGGCTTCTGGGTGGAAGAGCCGCACAGAGACAGGCTTAGGGCGGAGCAAAGGTTCCAGGCCTGAGGGCATATTCTCTGAGGAGGGGCAGCCTAAGGAGATTCATCTGCGAAGGGTGAGGCTCCCAGGCCCAGGAGGTAGGGCCGGGCCCCTGAGAACTTTGCAGAGGAAGGCAGCCCAGCCCAGGCGGTAGCTGTAATTGAGGGGAACCTCTAGGAGGGTACTGACCAGCGAGACCTCCCCACCGGGTGAGTCTTCCCTACCGGGTGAGGTTTCCCCACAAGGACGGTAAAACTAGAGACTCAGGCCCAAACAGGCTTGCCTCAGCCCGCAGCCTAGGTCCCCTTTGGATGACCATTGGTCAACAAGTGGAGGCACCTCTGCCCACTAGCAGGGATTATACCCCACCTGAAGGCCACCACTCCTAGAGAGGCAGCTTCCTTGTGGAGCTCCGCATTATCAACTTCCTCCAAGACTTCAGCCTACTGAAGGCTAAGGGGGGATATATATAGAAATCTTCAGGGACATTGTAAGTCAATAGAGGAAATCTGCAATATCTCAGCGGTCAACTGATACCTGAACAATATGAGAAAACAAGGAAAGAAAATGCTGCAAACAAATCTAGATGTTACATCAATAAAACCCAATGACAGCATGGCAGAAGAAATGACAGAAAAGGAGTTCAGAATGTACATAATTAAAATGATCAGAGAAGCAAACGATGAGATGAAAGAGCAAATGCAAGCATTGAATGATCGCACCAATCGACAGTTAAAAGAGCAAATACAGGAAGCAAAAGATGATTTCAATAAAGAGTTAGAGATATTGAAAAAGAACCAAACAGAAATCCTTGACATGAAAGAAACAATAAACCAAATTAAGAACTCCATAGAAAGCATATCCAATAGGATAGAACACCTGGAAGACAGAACCTCAGACATTGAAGACAAAATATTTAACCTTGAAAACAAAGTTGAACAAACAGAGAAGATGGTAAGAAATCATGAACAGAATCTACAAGAACTATGGGATATCATGAAAAGGCCAAATTTAAGAATTATTGGGATTGAGGAAGGCCTAGAGAAACAAGCCAAAGGAATGAACAATTTATTCAATGAAATAATATCAGAAAATTTCCCAAATCTGAAGAATGAAATGGAAAATCAAGTTCAAGAGGCTTATAGGACTCCAAACACACAAAATTACAACAGACCCACACCAAGGCACATTATAATGAAAATACCTAACATACAAAATAAAGACAGAATTTTAAAGGCTGTGAGAGAAAAGAACCAAATTACATTCAGGGGGAAACCAATACGGATATCAGCAGATTTTTCAGTCCAGACCCTAAAAGCTAGAAGGGCCTGGAACAACATTTTTCAAGCCCTGAAAGAAAATGGATGCCAACCAAGAATCTTATACCCAGCAAAACTTACCTTCAAATTTGACGATGAAATAAAATCCTTCCATGATAAACAAAAGCTAAAAGAATTTACAAAAAGAAAGCCAGCATTACAAAACATTCTCAGCAAAATATTCCATGAGGAAGAGATGAAAAACAAAGCAGCAAATCAGCAAAGGGAGGAATTATCCTAAAGGAATTGTCAAATAAAGGAGGAAACAAGTTGTGTCAAAGAAATAAATAAATAGAATTTAAAAAATGAACCAAATGACCGGGAAACCAAATCATATCTCTATAATAACCCTGAATGTTAATGGCCTGAATTCATCAATCAAAAGACATAGACTGGCAGATTGGATTAAAAAGAAAGATCCAACAATATGTTGCCTGCAAGAGACTCACCTCATAGAAAAAGATACCCATAGACTAAAGGTGAAAGGATGGGGAAAAACATACCATGCGCATGGACTCAGCAAAAAAGCTGGAGTATCCATCCTCATTTCCGATAGTGTGGACTTCAAGCCAAAGGTAGTCAGAAGGGATAAAGAAGGTCATTTCATACTGCTTAAGGGAAGCATAAATCAGCAAGATATAACAATCATAAACATCTATGCCCCAAACAGTGGCTCATCCATGTATGTCAAACAAATCCTTCTCAATTTCAGAAACCAAATAGACCATAACACAATAATACTAGGTGATTTTAACACGCCTCTCTCACCACTGGACAGATCTTCCAGACAAAAATTGAACAAAGAAACCATAGATCTCAATAACACAATCAATAATTTAGACTTAATGGACATTTATAGAATATACCATCCAACCAAGAGCGAATACACTTTCTTCTCAGCAGCACATGGATCCTTCTCTAAAATAGACCATATATTATGCCACAAAGCTAATGTTAGCAAATACAAGAAGATAGAGACACTAGCATGTATTCTATCAGATCATAATGGATTAAAGTTAGAAATAAATGAAAGAGTAAAACACAGAAACTATTCCAACATCTGGAGATTAAACAATATGCTATTATATGATGAATGGATAACAGAAGATATTAGGAAGGAAATTAAAAAATTCTTAGAGGTAAATGAGAACAAAGAAACATCATATCAAAATCTCTGGGACACTATGAAAGCAGTACTTAGAGGGAAATTTATTTCATGGAGCGCATTTAATAAAAGAAGTAAAACTCAACAAATAAACGACCTAACGCTACAGCTCAAAGCCCTAGAAAAAGAAGAACAGACCAACACCAAAAGTAGTAGAAGACAGGAAATAGTTAAACTCAGAGCCGAAATCAATGAAATTGAAACAAAAGAAACAATACAAAAAATTGACAAAATAAATAGTTGGTTCTTCGAAAAAATAAACAAAATTGATAAACCTTTAGCCACACTAACAAAGAGAAGACGAGAGAAAACCCAAATCACTAAAATTCGGAATGAACAAGGAAATATCACAACAGACAGGATTGAAATACAAAACATAATTAGAAGCTATTTTGAAAATCTATACTCCAACAAAATAGAAAATTTCGAAGACATCAACAGGTTTCTAGAGACATATGAATTGCCTAAACTGAACGAGGAGGACATAAACAATTTAAATAGACCAATTTCAAGTACTGAAATAGAAGAAGTCATCAAAAGCCTTCCAACAAAGAAAAGTCCGGGACCAGATGGGTTCTCAGCCGAGTTCTACAAAACCTTTAAAGAAGAGCTCATTCCAATACTTCTCAAAGTATTCCATAAAATAGAAGAGGAGGGAACCCTCCCAAACTCATTCTATGAAGCCAATATCACACTGATACCTAAACCAGACAGAGACTCATCAAGGAAAGAAAATTTCAGACCAATATCCTTAATGAACATCGACGCAAAAATTCTCAACAAAATTTTAGCAAATCGCATACAAAAACATATTAAAAAGATAGTGCACCATGATCAAGTGGGCTTCATCCCAGGGATGCAAGGTTGGTTCAACATCAGGAAATCAATAAACGTAATTCACCATATTAATAGACTTAAAGTCAAGAATCACATGATTATTTCAATAGATGGAGAAAAAGCATTTGATAAAATACAGCACCCCTTCATGCTCAAAACACTAGAAAAAATAGGGATAGTGGGAACATTCCTTAACATTGTAAAGGCCATCTATGCTAAGCCCATGGCCAATATCATTCTAAATGGTGAAAAACTGAAAGCATTCCCCCTAAAAACTGGAACAAGGCAGGGATGCCCTCTTTCACCACTTCTATTCAACATCGTTCTTGAGACTCTGGCCAGAGCAATTAGACAAACCAAAGAAATTAAAGGGATACGAATTGGAAAAGAAGAACTCAAACTATCCCTGTTTGCTGATGACATGATTATATATTTAGAGGAACCTGGAAATTCCACCAGAAAACTCTTAGAACTCATAAGTGAATTCAGTAAAGTAGCAGGTTACAAGATCAATGCCCATAAATCCAACGCATTTTTATACATAAGTGATGAATCTTCGGAAAGAGAAATTAGGAAAACTACCCCATTCACTATAGCCTCGAAAAAAATAAAATACTTGGGAATCAATCTCACAAAAGAGGTGAAAGACCTCTACAATGAGAACTATACAACACTAAAGAAAGAAATTAAAGAACACCTTAGAAGATGGAAAGATCTTCCATGTTCTTGGATAGGAAGAATTAATATTGTCAAAATGGCCATACTACCTAAAGTGCTATACAAATTCAATGCAATTCCAATTAAAATCCCAATGACGTACCTTACAGAAATAGAGCAAGCAATCATGAAATTCATCTGGAAGAATAAGAAACCCAGAATAGCTAAAGCAATACTTAGCAGGAAGAGTGAAACAGGGGGTATTGCAATACCAGATCTTCAACTCTACTACAAAGCAATAGTAACAAAAACGGCATGGTATTGGTACCAAAATAGACAGGTAGATCAATGGTACAGAATAGAGGACACGGACACAAACCCAAATAAATACAATTTTCTCATACTAGACAAAGGGGCCAAAAATATGCAATGGAGAAAAGATAGCCTCTTCAACAAATGGTGCTGGGAGAATTGGAAATCCATATGCAACAGAATGAAACTAAACCCATATCTCTCACCATGCACGAAACTAAACTCAAAATGGATTAAGGACCTCGGAATCAGACCAGAGACCCTGCAGATTATAGAAGAAAAAGTAGGTCCAGATCTTCAACATGTCGGCTTAGGACCAGACTTCCTTAACAGGACTCCCATAGCACAAGAAATAAAAGCTAGAATCAACCACTGGGATAGATTCAAACTAAAAAGCTTTCTCTCAGCAAAGGAAACTATCAGCAATGCGAAGAAAGAGCCTACAGAGTGGGAGAATATCTTTGCCAATCATACTTCAGATAGAGCGCTAATCTCCAGAATCTATAAAGAACTCAAAAAACTCTACACGAAGAATACAAATAACCCAATCAACAAATGGGCTAAGGAAATGAATAGACACTTCACAGAAGAAGATCTACAGGCAATCCACAAACATATGGAAAAATGTTCAACATCTCTAGTAATAAGAGAAATGCAAATCAAAACTACCCTAAGATTCCATCTCACCCCAATTAGAATGGCGATTATCAAGAATACAAGCAACAACAGGTGTTGGCTAGGATGTGGGGAGAAAGGTACACTCTTACATTGCTGGTGGGGCTGCAAATTAGTGCAGCCACTCTGGAAAGCAGTGTGGAGATTCCTTAGAAAACTCGGAATGGACCCTCCATTTGACCCAGCTATCCCACTCCTTGGCCTATACCCAAAGGACTTAAAATCAGCATACTACAGAGATACAGCCACATCAATGTTCATAGCTGCTCAATTCACAATAGCCAGACTGTGGAACCAACCTAGATGCCCTTCAATTGATGAGTGGATAAAGAAACAGTGGTATATATATACAATGGAATATTACTCAGCCATAAAGAATGATAAAATTATGGCATTTGCAGGCAAATGGATGAAATTGGAGAATATCATGCTAAGTGAGATAAGCCAATCTCAAAAAGCCAAGGGACGAATGATATCGCTAATAAGTGGAGGATGACACATAATGGGGGGGAGGGAAGGGTTAGTGTTAGGGTTAGAGTTAGGGTTAGGGAGGGGGCCAAGTATGGAGGAAGGAAGGACTGTATAGAGGGTAAAGAGGGGTGGGAGGGGTGGGGGGAAGGGAAAAAATAACAGAATGAATCAAACAACATTACTCTATGTAAATTTATGATTACACAAATGGTATGCCTTTGTGCCATGTACAAACAGAGAAACAACATGTATCCCATTTGTTTACAATAAAAAAAATAAATAAAAAAAAAATAGCTAGTAGCAAGAATACTGAACAGTCTCAACTCATAAAGAAAAGATAACTGTCTGAGGTGATACACAGGCCAGTTGTTAGCCTGACCTGATCATTATATATTATGCACATATAATAAAATATCACACTGTACACCATAAATATACATGATTTCTAAGTATCGATAAAAAATAAAAATATGTATTTTTATTTTTTTAACTTGGAGTAATATTTAACTTTTGGGAATCTTTTTTTCCACTTTCCATATTTTTTTATTGGCTCATGATAGTTGTGCATAATGATGTAATCTGTTGTTATATATTCCCCTATGCACATATTAAAACAATAGAATTTGGTCAGTATCACTCCCAAGCACTTCCCTTGTCCCTCTCCACCTCCTACTCTTTGGTCCCTTTCTTCTACTGGTCTCCCTTTGATTTTCATGAGATCGACCCCCTCTTTTCCTTTTTTCCTCTCTAGCTTCTGCATATGAGAGAAAACAAACCTCCTTTGACCTTCTGAGTTTGACTTATTTCACTTCACATATGGTCTCTAGTTCCATCCATTTTCCCACAAATGACAGAATTTCATTTATCTTTATGGATGAATAAATCTCCATTGTGTATATGCACATATATCATGTTTTCTTGTCCATTCATCCACTGATAAGACAACTACGCTGGTTCCATAGTTCAGCCATTGTGAATTGTGCTGCTATAAACACGGGTATGGCATGTATCACTGTAGTATGATTGTTAGGCTGGGAAAAAGAGGCGCGCAATATGGTTCGTAGCTAGCTCCCAGAAACGCTCCACAGATACAGGTCTCATACAAGGAACCATTTATTTGCGCAGACGAATTCACGTCTGCACGGGGGAAGGGGGAAAGCAAAGAGAGAGAAGATCACGAATGGCTCAGCTTGGAAATAGGAACTTCGGGGGCTGAGAGGAACCAATCGTGGAGGAGAATTCTTACAGACTGACTGATGGGCCAATGACATAGTGGGACATAATGCTGGAGGCAGGAAGCAACGTAAGCCGGAAATTCCTGTAACGTGAGAGGCGGGCTAACACAGATTGACAGGTGGTAGGGAGGATGGGAAATTCCTGTAACCGGAGAGGCGGGGAAACACAGATTGACAGGTGGTGGGGGAAGCCAGGAATTCCTTACAATGATGACTTTAATTCTTTAGCATAAATTCTGAGGAGTGGTATAAGTGGGTCATATGGTTGTTTCATGCCTAGTCTTTTGAGGAACCTCCAAATCAGTGAAACCTCCACTGATTTCCAAAGTGGTTGTACTAATTTACAATCCTACCAATAGTACAAATGTTTTCTTTTTTCTCCAAATCCTCTCCAGTGTTTACTAGTGTTTGCATTCTTGATAACGTCCATTCTGACTGGCATGAAATGAAATCTCAGTGTAGTTTTGATTTGCATTTCCCCAACTATTAATGATGTTTAACATTTTTTTCATATATTTGTTGATAATTTGTATTTCTTCTTTTGAGAAGTGTCTGTTTATTTGCCCATTTGTTAATTGAGTGGAATTTTTGATGTATAGCTTTTTTGAGTTTTTTATATATCTTTTCCAGGAAATAATGCTTAAAGATGAAAGATTACCAAAAATTTGGATCATCAGGCACCTGAAGTATAAATGCTGCAGAATCAGTGTATAAAAAACAGATAACTGAAAACACTATAGCTTGCTCAAAATGTTGAAGTGATTTATTTAGGTAACTGAGGCCATAACGGTCAGGAATTTCTGCTTTGAAGGTCTGTTCCTGAAGAAAATTTGAACACAACAGAATGCTAATGTGAATAAACAAACAACAAAATGGCCATTCACTCTAGCAACTGAGAGAATGTAAATTAGAACCAATTTCATGTGCTATTTTGGCCCATACTAAACAGATATTTTTTTCCCTCCATGAAGGCCTACATTATCTTGCCTAAATATGTGGTGAATGACAACACAAATGGCAATACTCAAATATTATCCATCTTGTGATGATGTCAGAACATTGAGACTGCTTAAAGCGTAGTAACAGGAATAATTCTATTAGAAACTGTATCCAAATAAATTAAAATTATCTTCAATATGATCCACTAGGCCGTTACCTAGAAATTTATTTAAAGAAACTAAAGAGCTTTATACATGAAATAGAATCCTATGAACCCATATGAGCAAAATACATTAAAAACTTACATATATGATTCCATAGGAGTGTTCAAATAAATTATAGGTCATCAGTTAGATAAACTATTACACATGAAAAAAAGATTATAAACTCTAGGACCAAGAGATTGCACTCTTTAGTTTTAATTTTACATAATTATAAATAGGAATAAATGAAAATGAATGTGGAAAATGAAAACTTCAGTTAACAATATGCTCATCAATGAATAAAATGTTTACTTTTTAAATAAAATTATTTGTTTTATATTGTGTTCTAAGTAGATGAATTGTTTATTTGCTTAAATTGATACTCCTCAATTAAATTTTCATGTTAACTGTTCAAATTTTTCAATCTCCTTCCTTGTGAAACTGGACAGGGGAAGAAGGGAGGAAGGATGGATTCTTCTAGAAGGAATCTTTATTATGTCATTGCCATGAAGGAACCTTATGTGTGCAAGCAGCAGGTCACTACAAATGGTTATAAGGCTGAAAACACAGAAAGGAAAAATTGAATCCTTTCTATCAAATGGAAGTCACAAAAAGAGTCTCAGTTCTTATTAGATTTATCAGCATTCCTGGTAATCTCTGCAACCTGCTTCCTTGCCACTACACACAATGGGGCGGTGGGGGGAAAGTCCTCCTCTCTGCCTAAGTGAAAACAATGAAGGCAATCTTAAAACCTTTTTCTTTTAGGACAGAGTACACACAGCTTGTCTTTGTGTCTCATTTGCTGCCAATGAATCAATTTAGACAAATATGAAGCTATTTAAAAAAGACTAGAACAAAGTGTGACCTTTTCATATTGCACATTTTCAACAAAGATTACATAAATACAGGTCTCAGACTTGTGACTTCATGAAACCTAGTTTGGTAGTATGTATATGTCTGGCTTTTCAGGGGATGGCATCTTGAGAAAAGTATTTTCAGAGTGTTAAGAAATCTTTCCTAATTGAAAGAAATTATTTGAAAACAATGTGAAATAAGGAAAACCAGCAGAATACTTCTGCAACCTTAAACAATGATATGTCTCTTTGATTATTGTCAAAAATAAGAATTACAATGTCTATCATATTTGGAGAATAACACAATTTTAACACAAATTTTTACATGAAAATACAAGTTAATTCCAAGGCTCAAAGCATGTTGCTCCTGTCGGGCAACAAGGTCCGATGTACCGCCTCAGGGTCCGCTGAGGAGAATACGGGGCCAAGCAGGATGATGAGTGTTGGTGGCAAAGGAAACACACCAGAGCCGGGAGGTCTGTCAGTGCACGAGGCACAGCAGGAATCTCGTTTATTGAGGAAGTCACACAGCTTTTATGTAGGGTGAGGGCTAGGCGGGAACCAATTAGCTTAAAGGTCAGCAACCAATCCCTGACAGTGGTCTGATTTATCGTGATTAACTATTGAAACCACCTTTAAGGCCTTGATCTTGCTCACTTGCCAGAGAGTAAGGAGTCAGCCTGAGTTAGTTAACGTGTCATTAGTCCCAACATATCCCCCTTTTTTGTTTTATATTAAGGGTGTGTCTGTCTTAGGTTGCCCATGGGAGGGTCTTACCCATCATGGAACATCACCCTAGCAGTCTGGGGGTCCGCCTTACTCGAAGGTGTGCCTGTCTTAGGTTGTCCTCCTCTGAGGATCTTACCTGTCATTGACTACCACCTTAGCACTACAGGCAGGCCCCTCAGGAGGAGCAGGGCTTAAGGGAGAGACACTTAGACCCCAGTGTCCTGATACGAGTGATCCATGATCCTATAGGGCTCCCAATCATCATTATGAAGGGCAGTATAAGGCTGTCGGACCACCATGAGCTGCACAGCCTTAGCCTAGCTTTTCAGGAAATGGATAAGCTTATCGATTATGCAAGGCCCAAAGGTGCACACAAGGATAATGGTAATTAGCAGGCCCATAAGTGGGAGGAGGTGGGGAGCCACCCATGTAACCCAGTCCAGAGGAAATTCGAGTGGAGCTCGCTCCTACAACGTTCCAAATCTTCTTGTAGGTTTTTGATTATATCTTGTACAATGCCAGAGCGGTTAGCATAGAAACAGCACCAAGGAACAGGCAAAGCCCTCCTTGCTTCGCCGTTGCAGGTCGACTGCGGCCAAGGAATCAAGTTGAACCTGTAGATCTAAGATGGTAGAGCTGCAAGGTGCAATGTTAGGAGCTCTGTGTAGCTCTCAAGGAAGTCCACTGTCCAAAGTCATGAGGTCAGAGACTCTAATCTTAATCACTGTTGTCCCATTTTTGCTACTGCGCATTACACTCTTTCTTAAATGCCATTTTAAGCAGTTTACATATATTGACTCCTGAGTCTACATGAACATTAGTTAACACAATTTAACATTATATCTAAAACATGAATTAAAGAAAGGCTGAGAGAGCTTTTAGGTTTCTTTTTGTGTGACAAAATGGTAAAATGCTTTCATGCTTAACCTTTAAATAAATCAGGCTCTCAATAACTTTTAGAAATACATTTAACAAATTTTACCTACACCCTATTGATGACAGGTCCTATATAGAATATTAAATGATAGGTTTACCATTATAGACAAGTTTAATTTGGAGACTAGCAGCTTGATAAATTTTCTGCTTTAAAGGCTTGTATACCTGGAAAATATGAACACATTTAATATACAAAGAATAATGTTTTTAAGTATGTTACTCCATGGAATAAATTAATCAGATGTCTCTAACAAACATGTTTTAGTCACTTATCTTATTGTAAAAAAAACCAAGATATCCAGAAAAATTGATGTTAAACATTTTATAAACATCAACGTTTTATTAGTTTGACCACCTAGAGACTTGTGAGTTAATTTTAAAGACATTTTACTTCTATTAGTTTATCCAATTTAAATTGAACCTTTTTAAATCACGTGAATTAAAAATATTTGGATCCATTTTTAAATTTTAATTTTAGGAGCGCTAAATTTTGATACAGACAAAGCATGACATCAGACAGTATGACATACAAATAACAAAATCAAAGGCCTTGTAACTTTACAGGTGAATCTCCATTGCAATGTAACAGATATTCAAAAACTCTAGTTGAATAAAAAAATAGAACTGATCAAAAAAGTCATGAGCTCAAAAAAAATGTAGAATTCAAAAAAAAAAAAACAAGAGTCCTGGAAAAATGATACGGCCTTTAATTACATTAGTAAAGCACCATAAAATTTACTTTTGCTGGAGTGCAGATAAGACTCTTTTTGCTCTTTTTTTTTTTTTTCTTGGGTTTGAGCCGGGTCTCCTACTAAGCCTTCAGGCTTCCTCCATTTACATTTCAATGTAAGCCTTGACTAATATCTGGGAGGAGCTGACAGGTTTTAACATTTACCTGGAAGGCCACACAAGGGAGCAGGGAGGTTAGAGTCAGTGAGTTCTCTCCCAGTAATATAAAATGGCCACTGGGAAGATTTCCCGCCATCCAGAGGCAGCAGCTCTTTGGGGGAAACCTTGGAGCCCCCTTTGGGAGGTCCTGGAGAGAAGCAGGCCTTAAGCGTGGATAATGTAAGGCAGACTCCCAATGGGGGACCCTCCCCTAAACTGATTTCCCTCTTCCTAACAAGTTGTTCTACACAATCCCATGTGGACCAAACAAGTTTGCTTCAGGCAGCCAAGAGGCTGCCTTAGTGAGGGCCTTCCAGGCCTGAAACGCCTGGCTATTTGAGAGTTCCAATCCTCTACTTCTAAGGAGAATCCTAAGGGAGTCAAGAGAGGGGTCAGACTTGGAATTGGACTGTCCCATATTTTATAGGAGTACACTCACCCGCAGTCCGATGGGCCTGTCGGTGAATTCGTCTTCCTCACATGGGGCACCAGTTATTGATCCCTGTCAGGCAACAAGGTCCGATGTACCTCCTCAGGGTCCGCCTGAGGAGAATACGGGGCCGAACAGGATAATGAGTATCGGTGGCAAAGGAAACACACCAGAGCCGGGAGGTCTGTCAGTGCATGAGGCACAGCAGGAATCTCATTTATTGAGGAAGTCACATAGCTTTTATGTAGGGTGAGGGCTAGGCGGGAACCAATTAGCTTAAAGGTCAGCAACCAATCCCTGACAGTGGTCCGATTTATCATCATTAACTATTGAAACCGCCTTTGAGGCCTTGATATTGCTCACTTGCCAGGGAGTAAGGAGTCAGCCTGAGTTAGTTAACGTGTCATTAGTTCCAACAAAAGTATATATATGGCAAATGTCTTGAATATGATGGATGACTTAGTAATCAATCTGGAAGCTATTTTTAGTTAATATTGATATGATGATTCATTATAGCATGTGGCCAACATGAAAAGGTCTTAAATGACATTAAAAATTTTTAGAATCTTTTGTTTTAGAGGCACTGAAGTATAGGAAAGTGTCTTAAATAATACAATCTTCCTTTAATTTAAATAATGACATAAAATACAATATCAATTATCATAAGTGAGGAAATAATTTAAATTGGCAGATTTAGAAGGAGGCACTGTAGACACTGGTCACAAATTAAGGCTCAACATTTTGCAAGTAAGAAAAAAGTCTGAAAATGCTACATCTTCTCCAGAGAGTACTTCGTTTCCTACCAATCTACATAAATGCTCTGCTTGAATTTATAACTCATTCTTAAAACTTCTGGGATTTTAAGTCCTCTGACTTTCTCCATTAGATGGAAAGTTTGAGCAACAGAAAGACTGTCAGTTAATGAATCATGACTCACCCAGGCTTACGATATTGCTTTATGGCTCTGCTCATACACTAAAAATAAAAACTGGAAGCTAACTTGGGGGTGGCCATAGCCCCTGACCCAAGCTGATACTGGTCATTTTGAGAAATATCCCTAGATGAGCTCCAAGCTAAGGCATAATGTATCTGTATGGCAGAAAATTTCCAAATAAGGTGAATAACAGATTACTAAAAAAAAAAAAAAAAAAAATTACTATTCCTTCTCCATTAATAATATAAAAATATAAAGAATAATATTATGGCATTTGCAAATAAATAGATGGAACTGGAGAATATCATGCTAAGTGAAATAAGCCAAGCCCAAAAAACCAAAGGCTGAATGTTATCCCTAGTAAGTGGAGGATGATATATAATGAGGGTGGGGGTGGGGAATGAGAGAATAATGTGGGAACTTTAGAATATGTAGAAGAAAATAAGAGGGAGGGTGGTATGAAAAATGGTGGAATGAGACGGACAAAAATGGTGGAATGAGACGGACATCATTGCCCTACGTACATGTATGATTACATGAATGATACGAATCTACATTGTGTACAACCATAGAAAAGACAACACTGAACTCTGGAATGCCCCATTCAAAATCAGTTTTCCATGGCAGCTATTTTATTGAATGTTTTATTTGTGGTGATAATAAAATTTAGTTTTGGAACACATGGCAAATAGCATAGTACAAGAAGTCAAACTAAGTTTTGATTTTTGTTTTAAAAAGAGTCAAGAGAGGATCTGGAATAAAATCTCAATAATACATTATTTTTAAGAGCACATTTAAGTTTATTTTCAAAAATCCATGGAAACCCTTCTTAGAAAAATCCAGTTAACAAGTTCAAATTATCTTAAAAACATATTCAATTATTGAAAGATTCTTTTAAAAAAAATCTGTTGAGCCATATGTATACTATAAATAAGATTACGTCGAGGTTAAATGAATATTTTTATATTTAACTTAAGAATTGAAACTGACTAATAAAAATCACTTTAAAAATTTGACAGCCTGATTCAAGGTGAGCTAATGATAAACTGGCAAAAATAGATTTTACTGATCCTAGGTCACAGGGTAGTAGCCAAATGTTTGTTTTAAATAGTCCTTACTGAACTAAAATTAATTTTCCTTAGGAAAAATATATTTTCTTTCCATAACTTCGATAGTTTAATGGAAGTTTGAAATGTTAAAACACAACCAATAACATATACTTTCCTTTCATTTTCTTTCTTTGACACTATTCTGGTCATGAAATCTAAGCATCTTAAGAAAATATTCATAGAATTTGTTTTTCTTACCTCAGGCCCTCTCTTACCTTCCCTAGAATATCTTTGGTTTTGTTTATTTACATTTTCCTTTCTCACTTACAATGAATTCCTACACTGAATCAACTAGTGTCCTGCCCAAAAATATTCACTGATTTCAGAGTTCACCCTTGCCATGTTTTCATGTTCATAGTGGTCAATTACCATACTTACCTAGAGTCCAAGCATAAAAGAAACTATGCAGACTCAGAAATAGGAGTCAGGAAGTACAACCATCTTCCGATGCCTCCTCATCTTTCCCCATTATTCTCTGAAACACTTACTTTGGTGGTGCATGCCTGTACTCCCAGCAGCTTGTGAGGCTGAGGCAAGAGGATCACAAGTTCAAAGCCAGCCTTAGCAAAAGCGAGGTACTAAGCAACTCAGCGAGACCTGTCTCTAAATAAAATACAAAATAGGGCTGGGGATGTGGTTCAGTGGTCAAGTGCCCCTGAGTTAAATCCCCAGTATCAAAAAAGAAAATGCTCAGCTGAGGAATACATCAGCAAACTGGCTAATTTGTATTGACTAATCAGATTACTGCATGGAGTTCTAAATTAAAAACTTCATTTCCACATAGTCCTTTTTATTTTTGCCATCTTTGTTAACATCAAAAACTATCAGTTCAAATGGTATATAAACAAGAATATTCATAGAAACACTGTGTCTAACAGAAAGAAAAATAAAAATCTTGTTTTCTAACAAGAAATAGTTATAGGGGCTGCGGTTGTGGCTCAGTGTAGAGCACTTGAATAGCTCGCGTGAGGCACTGGGTTCCACCCTCAGCGCCACATAAAAATAAATAAAATAAAGGTATGTGTCCATCTACAACTAAAAAAAAAAAATTTAAATATTAAAAAAAGAAATAGTTATAGCACATTATTATACAATTTATACTGCATATACTATATGTAATATATAATATGGAGGGTATATTTTGCCATTTAAATGAGACTTATATAAACTATTCAATAATTTTGAAAATATTAAAATAAAAAAATTTATTTTCATGAAGATTATAATTGTGTTATATAGGAAAGTAACCTAAAGGGATCGAAGAAAATGATAGGTTACTTTCAGGACTATAGGTGATTTTTCCCTGTTACAAGCAATTTGTGTAGTTTTATTATAAACAAGTAAATAAAGAAATGGAAAAACGTAGCTGACTTTTATATTTTAGATCAGACATAAGTAATGGTCCATAATCTCATTTAAGAGGATTAATAAATCACATAAGTTTTCAGTAAGTAAAATGTATTTGTTCAAATGCTTCAGAACCAATTAATAGTGGTCAAGCTTGACATTTAAATACTTTATTTATTGATTGATCCACATAACACTGCCCTCCTACTTCAGGCCATGACCCAAAGAATTTCTAAAACTTTGATAACTTCCAGGTGAAGACTAACTTTTCTGAATTATATAGTTTAGCAACAAGAAAATGAAATGCAGAGGGAAGGCTCAGGCCTTTCTTACTCATTTTCTCCTCAAATCTGGGTTCTGAAAAAAGATAAAATGTCCAATCTTGAAAGGTCCTAGAATTGTTTTTCATGTTTCTCTTCCCAGCAGGATTGTTTAAGTCCCATTCCTACCCTGTCAAGTAGAAAATTAACAGTGTGGGGGCAACAGTACCTCAGAAGTACTTCTTTCAGTGTGCTCTATTTCCTATTATTTCATTAATGGATAAATGGCTTCTGTCAACTGTTGGATCTTGGACAATTCAATGATTACTTTGAAAAAAGAAAGTCAAACACATCAGTTTTATAGTCCTTTGTAGTAGGCATTATACTTTTAAATATGTCTATATCTTATGCCAATGTCTTTTTCTAGGTGTATTACAGTTCAATTAAGAGAGAGAAAACTTATCCATTATTAAAACAAAAAATAACATACAGATTTTTAGCAAGGCATAGAGTTTTTAAGTAGGTCACAAAAGAATGAAAAGAAAATTTGAAAGTACCATGGCAAGTAGTAATTACAGGGTATAGCTAATATTCCTAAGACTAGGGAAAAGAAGAGAAGCAGCTGAGATTATTAAAACCTAGAGACACAGGACAGGATCCCTGGAATGTCTCTTCTCCTGAGGCAGAAGAGCTTGCTGCTCCATTGATGGCAATGAACATAAGCTTCCAGAAGAAGCTTGCAGAGGCCTCCCTAGGTCTGACACTCCAACTTGCTGCCGAGTAACTGCCTGCTGGCTGGTACCAAAATCTATGAGATGATATTGATAAAGTTGATCCTGCAAGTATTGGAAAAATTGCAAACTGGATTCAGCAGCTACTAGGAGAAAAAATGAGTATCAATAGGGTGGAAATAATCATTGAATGACACACACAGGAAAAGGAAGGTCTGATTTCACATGGATAACTGATAGCTAGGCCAGAACTGTATCTGGAAGTATTCAGTTGTTTCCTACACACAAAATAAATGAAAGGTCAAGGCCAAAAACTTCCAAGATATAAATCACATTTGAGATGATTTGTGCCTGGATTTCTAGAGACAGAATTACTAATCTATCATCATGGTTAAAAATAATAACAACTACTACAAAAAAATTCTTATTAAATATCTGATTTTGAGTTTTGAGTATGGTATTCTCAGACTGAATACTCCAATTGACTCACACTTTCTTGTGCTAAAAACGGAGGCCAATTACAAGGCATGATCATCAGAAAAATAAAAATGCAAATAATAAAACAGCAACTTCACACTGAAATTATTAAAATACGCAACCTATGAGGGTATTGTGATACTCTCACACATTGCTGACAGATCTAGAAAACAATTTGTAAGTATCTTTCAGGAAGCTCACAACGTTCGTAGCCTTTGAACTTTGATTAAGTCAATATAGGTTTACATCCTATATGTAATAGTAACGAGAGTTTTATATCTTAATTTATGTATAAAGAAATTTATAGAGGTATTTGCCATGTATTATGGCACACATCTATGATTCCAGCGGCTGATGCAGGAAGACTGCAACCTAGAGGCCAGCCTCAGCAAGACCCCATCTCAAAATAGAAAAAAAAAAGTCTAGGGATGTAGCTCAGTGGTAGAACACCCCTGGGTTCAACCCCTAGTACCACAAAAACAGAAAGAGAATAAAATAAAAACTGAGGCATTTATAATAACAAAATATAGGAACTATATTTATTTTCAATAATGGAGACATGATAAAATAAAAGTCACAATAGCTATGACAGGTATTTTTAGCCATTAAAATGTATTTTCTATGTTCTCAGTTACTATGCATTAATGCTAAAGTATAATATTAAATTAAAAGCAGGAAAAACAAAAAATTACAATTTGTTCCCATTAATAGAAATAAAATCTTCACCATGAAAATAAAATCTAGAAAAAAAATACATCAAAATTTCAAAGAAACTGTCCTAGATTTTCTAAATTCTTGGTGCTTTCAATTTCCTCATTATATTGTTTATATTTTCTACAAAAAATATTTACTTTTTTTATAATCAAATCTATTTTAAGAGTTATTACAAATCACTTTTGAAATGACATGATTATACTATCAAATAATGAGTATTTTGTTCTCTTTGATAATTACAGCTCACAAAGAAGGCTTGGCTTTATACTTTTTTTATCCTCTTAAGAAAGGAAAATGCTGAGATATTCACATAAATATCATAACATTAATAGAAAAAGAAGACCTTAACATTAAAATTGAAGAAAAAAACAGTATGGCTCATTTAAACCAGATATGCCACTGATATCTTTATATAGTATTTGAAAATACCTACAGAATGCTACAATATGTTTAATTTTCCTTTATAAGAGTAAAATTTCAAATACCTTATCATTAACTGTCTTATTATTAAAAATTAATTATAAGATCTTTCTGCCACAGATGACATACAATCTTTTTTAATATATATAGTATACTTTGTAGTCTTGCTCTCAGTTGAGCCTCCATGACACAGAGTAAAAACTTTCAAGAATTCATATACTCTAAAGACAAATTCTAGCATGTACGTGGAACTTGCTAATGGGATGACAAAAATAAGTTGCTCAGTTCTTATAATCATGAATATATATTTAAGAGGCTTAAAATCTAAGAGACAGCAGAGTATGGATTTTTTTAGAGAAAGAGTTTTTTGCGGGAGAGCACCTTAGATGTTTCCCTTCCCACCCGTAACCCTAATGTCAAAGATAAAGGCAGACACTAGAGATAATGGGTAAGGACAGAGTGTAATCAGTAATAACTGTATGAACTCCAAGTTTTAAAGGTAAATGGGTGTTTTAATGGGAGGATGAGACAGAAATGAAGGAAACAAGCAGGAACTTAGATCTAATGAAGTGAAAAATTAGGAAGGGTTAGTTGGTGTACATGTGACTAGGTTAGCCATGTCTGCTAGCTTGCAGTTACCAAATTTCAGAGTCTATCATTACACAGATGATAGGAGATAGAGTCCCATGCTCAGGTGCTGGTTGGAAAAAAAGATAAACAATTTTGGCAGAGGTATTAGTCATTATTTCATTACTATAACAAAATACCTGTGGCAAGCTAATTTTATAGAAAAGAAATGTATCCAGCTCACAAATTATGGAAGATCAAAGGCATTGTTCTGGTATTGACTCAGTTCTGGTGATGGTCTTCTTGCTGGCCAAGTCCTGAGATAGCAGAAGGCATCAGACAGCAAAAAATAAGGAACACAGGTATATCTGTTCTCTGCCCCTCTTCTTATAAAGCCACCAGGATTTAGTCAGTTTGGAGTCGCCTAGTGACCTTATTTAAACCTAGTCACTTTCCAAATTATCTTGAAGAAAAGCAAAAAGTTGATTAAGTTTTTACCTTACTGGGCTGGGGATATAGCTCAGTTGGCCTTGCAAGCACAAGGCCCTGGGTTCAATCCCCAGCACCGCAAAAAAAAAAAAAAAAAGTTTTTACCTTACTACCATTAATATATGACTTTAGAAATTAAATTCCTACATAAATTCAGGGACATATCATATTCAATTGATAGCAGTACCTGAAATTTTCTCAGGCAAGCACATTAAGAGGGGTAGGGTCATACTGGGATGTGGTCTTGAGCTATCAGAAATTATGCAGTGTTTGTTCCAGTCTTTTTAGATCAAGGTTGGGAACTAGTCAAGAAAAGGACTCAGAAGAGCCTGACTTGTTTGTCACCAAACTGCCTGCTAAGGGTAAAGCATGAATGGGGGATGGTATGGTGACCTCTGGAATTTGAGGAATGCTCTAATACCTGATACCTGATTCATGCTTGAGATGTCTAGAGAAAAGAAGCTTACTAGGTTGCTTACTTACAAGCAACCTGTGTCAAAGAGCACAATAGGGTGCCTTAATTGTTATCTGCTCTTCTGGAGCAGCCAGTCATGTTCTACATAACCTAAATAAGGGTTAAATGTAAAATAAAATTGGGGCTTATGCCACCTTGAAAAGGAATAACTCAAGAGCACTAGAATTAAGTGACCTAACAATCACTGTTGGGTGGCTGCCAGAAGCCAAGGGCAGACACCAGAGTCCTAAATATTACCTACCTCAGTGAGCTGCCAATTGAGTTTGCCAAGAGGGAAACTTCCAAGAACTCATAGGAGAAGCAGTCAGCATTTGGACTTTGCCAGAGCAGATGGTTCCAAATAAATACCCCAGTCAATAATAAATATTATTGTTAATATTTAATGTTAATGTTAATAATATTAATGTTAATATCCCTTAATATTCCTGTTACCCAATCCCCACTCATGCCCAACCATTACGGGATCAGAGTTGCATGGTGAATGGAGGGGAAGAAGTAGAAGACAGGAAAAATTGGTGCAAAAGCCAGCAGTACCTTCCTTTCTATATCAGGGTTTCCTACAGGACTGAGTTGGGGAAAGATTTAAATTTAATGAGAAATGGACAGTTTTATATTAGGATGTACTTTATACCTTCTGAAAAATGACACTCTTCATTAATTCCTGAGAATAGCTGGAAAAGATGTAGCACCTTCATCCTAGGACAGAAGAGAATAATTTGACAGATTAAGTCAAAAAAGAACATTTAGGGAAAAGGAGCAAAGCTGCCTTACTGTTTTACCTATTAGAATCTTACTGATGCAATAAACCGGTTACATGTACATTATAAACAATAAGAAAACATTTCAAATTATAAAAATAATAAAAACAGCACAAGGAAGCTTATGCATGAAAAGATTAAGCAGAATTTATTCCAGAACATTTTTTGTCAACTACAACAGAAAATTTCATCAAAGGAGACATATATTTTGAGAAAATGTACTCTGATTTAAGAAAATATGTGTTCATAATATCACAGTTTTTATTTGAACTTGCACCTATATAAATGTGATGGAAGATGAGGTTTAGTCATAAAAATAAAAGTTAAATTTCAGAAACAAACTGCAATCTATTCACATGAAAAAAAACATATCTACATCTGATTTTAAATCCCTGGGGTATTTTACATTGGATGACTGAACAGACCAGACCTGCCACTGCTTATTATTTTCATTTGTACTTTGAAGGGGAAATAGGTTATATAAGTGTGGTAAAATTCATGCAGTCATCAGTATCACTGCTGAAGATAGAAGAACAAAGGTTTTTCTGGTTGTCCAAAAGACAAGGCTGAGGGGACTATGAAGCTCCTGAAAGTGTGGAAAGAGGGAGGCTGTGATTCCAAGGACTCTCATACTGGGAAAGGGCAGCAAACCAGAACTCTAGAAATCTGAAGCAAGGGAGCATGCATCTCTGAACAGCAATTTCTATCCTTTCTGGAATTCAAGTCAGAGGTCTCGGAGTCCCTTAAAGAGAAGTATGTGAGGTATGTGAGACATGTGATACTGAGACATGAACATACTTGCTGGATGAGACACCAGTGGAAATGGTCGCAGTAGCAGTAATAAGCATCATTAAGCAATGTGTTAAAGACCTTAGAAACACTGTCCTATGAGAGACGGATAGACTCTCCATTAGACAAATTAGGAAACTGAGACTTAGGGAGAGAACTAAAGTAAAATTTTCCAATACCATACAGCTACCAAGTGGTAGATCATGAATTTAGACCTGAACCAAAACTCATCCTCTTTATGTTGTACTGGTCATTATTAATTTATTTAACTCATTTAACAAATAAAAGTTATTATCTATAATTTTTCTGTTTGTATTATAGAGAATAGGAAGCAAAAGGAGAACATTTGAGAATATGTAACCATAGATAGAAGTTTAGATCATACTATATTAGAATGATTCATAAGAAGAACTGGAAAGGAATATATTGGTTTATGCTTTTGACACTACCCTCCTTACAGTTTAGCTTGCTCTAATAGTCACTCTCCCTCTCCACTCATTCCTCTTTATCTGCCATGTGATCTATCTTTCTGTAATCATTTTATTCTGCTGCAGTTTTCTTATGTTTTATCACGGAATTCAAAGAAGATATTTGAAGATTATCATTCAAAGATATTCCTGTAGGAAATGAATAGGTTCAAGCAGATAGGCATATGGTGATGTTATAATGATCACATAAATTGATGTACTTTCAGGCCTTTGATCAAACTAATTTAGGAATGACCTGGTCATCAGAGAGAGTAGTGGTAGAAATGGAAGAGAAAGTATGAACAGCAGGAACTAGAATTTTTGAAAGTCTGTTATAACTCTAAGCAAAGTGACAAGTACCTTCATAAAATCAAACCATAACTTTATGCTCTAGAGCATCAATAGTATCTTTGACATCAGAATTAATGGAGGCTCACAGAGCAGCCTGCTTAAGTTCACAGAGATGGTATATGAAGGTGATGGTACAAAGCCAAAGCATTTTTCGCTACCTGAAAGAACATGTTTTCCAAGGGATTTCTAGTCAAGTTTATAGATCATGAAAGGATCATAGAGATGATATAAAGTTAAGGGTCTACTCCTAAATTTTAAAATAATAATAAAGTCTAGAGTTTTAGGAAGAGTCAATAGGAGACCACATATTTGTGCACATACTAGAAACAATGGCATAATGCATTATTACTATAATAATAATAATAGTTGTTATTATGGGTTAAGGATAGTGATAAATATAGTTGTCTCAATGGTAACCTCTTGCTTCCCTGGTTCTGAGATATAGGGACTCCAAAATTATATAGTTAGGTAAGTTGTAACATCACTTTTCTATATTAAAATGCTTTTTTTCAATTACATGTGAATCCTAAAACAAACAAACAAACAAAAAACCAGAATCCCAGGGCAGAGGATTCTTTCTCTCTCTCTCTCTCTCTCTCTCTCTCTCTCTCTTTTTTTGGTAGTGCTAGGGATAGAATCCAGAGGTACAATACCACAGAGCTCTATCTCAAGTCCTTTTTGGTGGGGGTACTGGGGATTGAACTTAAGGGTGCTTAACCACTGAGCCACATTCCCAGGCCTTATTTGTATTTTATTTAGAGACAGGGTCTCCCTGAGTTTCTTAGGGTCTCTCTAAGTTGCTGAGGCTGGCTTTAAACTAATAATCCTCCTGCCTTAGCCTCCCAAGTCGCTGGGACCAAGACCTCTTTTAATTTATCTTTTATTCTCAGACAGCATCTCACTAAGTTGCACAGGTTAGCCTCAAACTTGCAGTCTTACTGCCTCGTCTCCTGAGTAGTTGGGATTACAGGCATGTCCAGCAATTTTTTTTTTTTTCTTTTAGTACTGCGGATTGAATTCAGGGCCTCCCACATGCGAAAGAAGTGTTCTACCACTGAATTATACCTCCAGTCATTCAGTTTGGAAAATTCTGTTAATAATCATGAGGCAGAAATATGATGGTATACAAAAAGAAAACATTTAATCTTCAAACCAAAGTCAACTCCCAGCCTTCTGGTAGGAATATTAACAAATTAATAAAGGACATGAATTGGAAATAGCCTACCAGAAAGAAAACGTTTGAAATAGAGTGAAAAGGACCAGTAAAATGCTTTGAGTGTGTTGAACAATTAGTCTCAATGAGAATGACACAAACATCTGAGAACATCTGCCCAGAACTCACTTCTGCTTTTCCTCACCCAGTTGTATGTGGAAAAATGTTCAGATTCACTGCTTCTGAGCATAGGCATAGGTGACACTTATAGCAGTTCACCTCCAATGTGTCTTACTGATTCACCAGTCCAAGTCAGTTTTCACATCTATCATGAGTAATTTTCTATAGCTAGAAACAAATAACTTAGTTTGTAAATAATGTTCTTCTCTAAACAAATTTTTATTGATGTATAATATGCAAAAAGTATACAAATTCGAAAGCTGAACACCATGTTGATTTTCCAGTGTGAATCCACCCATGCCACCAATACCTAGGTAAAGAAATTGAACATCATCAAAATGCTGTGCTTATGCCCAATTACAGTCCTCCTCATGGTAATCACTATCTTGATTTCTAACACTGAGAATTAATTGCTTCTCTTTCAACTTTATACAAGTGGATCTATATAAAATGTTATTTTGTGACTTTTATCATTCAACATTAAATTTCAGAATGTTATCAGTGTATTAAGCATAATAGTAGTTTGTTCTTTCTTATTGCTATTTAATATTTCATTCTATGATTAGACCATTATTTATTCATTAAATTATTACTGGTCATCTGTTTTTAAAGTTTGTAACATAAAGACTGCTACAGTATCCATTCTTATACACATCCTTTGGTGTATTCTTCAGAGAGGAATTGCTGAGTTTTAAGATTTCTTGTATTCAACTTTAATAAATATTGCCAAATAGCTTTCCAAAGTGATTCTGTACCAACTGCCATTCCTCCTAGAAGCACCTAAAAGTTCCAAATAGGTTCATATTGTCACCAATGCTTGAACTACCAATTGTTTCAATTTTAGCATTTCAGCTTACTGTTTTCAGACAAGATACAATATGTTTATTTACATTTGAAATATTTGGGATATAATTATATTAAAAATTATTTACTCATCTGAAATTCAAATACAGTATATGTAGAAGTACTATATTTATTTGCTAAATTTGGCAACACTATTCGGGTACATGTACATAGGTATCTCACTAGTTCCGCCCCCCAACCCCAGGGGCCTTGGGCATACTAGGCGAGGGCTCTCCAAAGCAAGCTATTTCTTTAGCTCTCTCATTAGTTTTAATTTGCATCTCCCTGATGATTAATAGGTTGGACATCTTTTTGTAAGTATTTTATTCTTTTAGATATCTCTTTGTGATGTTTCTGTTAAAATCTTTTGTCTACTTTTCTATTATGAGATCCAGTTTTTCTTATCAATTTCTAAGAGTTCTTTTAACATTCTCCACTTATATTCTGACTGACATTTTTTAATAAACAGAATTTTGGGGGGTACCGGGGACAGGGGCACTTGACCACTGAGCCACATCCTTAGTCCTATTTCATATTTTATTTGGAGAAGGTCTTACTGAGTTGCTTAGCGCCTTGATTTTGCTAAGATTGGCTTTGAATTCGCAAACCTCCCAAGTCACTGAGATTAGTATATGCCACCAGGTCTGACTTGATAAACAGAATTCTTGTGGTCTAATATTATTAACATTTTCCTTTCTACATAGTGGTTGCAAGTCCTATTTAAGAAATCTCTTCCTCTCCTAAAAACAAACCAATCTGACTTAAATCCGACTTGGTCAACAGAAGATTGTGGAAGGGAAAACTCTAGAGGGAAAAATGGAACTAAGGACAATTTTGTTTGAACTTTTAGTAAACTTATTTGTAGGTATTAGACTGTATTAGTCAGTTTTTTTGTTGTTGTGACCTGATAAGAACCACTTCAAAAAGTAAGAGATTATTTTGGCTAATGGTTTCAGAGGTTCAGTTCATGGTCAGTCAACTCAACAATTCTGGGCCTGAGGTGAGGCAGAATATTATGGTAGAAACGCATGCTGGAGGAAAGCTGCTCAGTTCCTAGCAACCAGGAAGCAGAGAGAGCTGAAATGCAAGGAGTTAGGGGTAACATAATCCTTAAGGGCACACACACCCACTTCCACACAGGACCTACTGAAAGCACCCAGAAACTCCTGACACAGGAACTCACACAAGAGACTTTATTAAGTGGATAGGCAAAGTGTCTGCCCACAGGGTGAGAGAGAGAGCGACAGAGAGAGAGAGAATGAGAGTGAGTATGAAAGAGAGAGAGAGAGAGAACAAGTGGGAGAGGGAGCAAGAGAGGGAGCAAGAGTGAGGAGGAGAGAGAGAGAATATGGCAGGGCAGCTCTTCTTAAGTAGTAGAATTGTGCAGGCTAATAACAACGGACTAATGACTAGCGAGGAGGTTCGAGGACCAACAATCTGGGTTGTAAAGCGGTGTGGGGGAGGGAGATTAATGGCGGCAGCAAAATTGCAGATCTGATGCCAATACCTATTTCCTCTAGCCATATCCTACCTGCTTACAATAGCACTTGTTAATTCATTCAAATTAGTAAATCCATCAAATACATTAATTCACTGATTAGATTATAGTTCTTATGATCTAGATGTTTCACCTCTAAACATTCCTGCATTGTCTCATATGTGAGTTTTTGGGGACATCTCATATACAAATATAACAGATATATCAAGTCATTTGAGATTGCTATATTAACAACTAAGTCCCAGATGAAGTAAGGCACTAATTTCAGGGCATAGAAAATGTTCAGTGAGAATAGAAAACTTACATAAAGAGCTATACAACAAGTCTAAATAACTAACATGAAAGGAAAGACAGTCTTCCTCTCCCATCCCCAACTCCCTACACGTGTGTGCACACACATAAAATCGAATAGTAGTAGTATTTTAATATGTATGAATACAGAAAATGCTTTAAAAATAGCTAAAATATTTGACAATACATTACTCTGAGGAATCTATGTGGGTGCAGATAAGAATGGGGCAAGGGACCATGCATATGTGTCACTTTAACTAAATCAGATTAACATTTAAAAAAGAAAACCCTAGTGAATCTCTAAACTTATATAGCTTTTTCTTAAAAATACTACCTCTTTTATCCTTTGTTTAGATGTCATTATAGGGAATCTTGTTCACCCTGATTTTTATAAAAAATTCCCTAGATTTCACATTAAATCTGTATTTAAATTAAATATGCTCCAATATTATTTATAAAAAGTAATTCTTAATGTTTCTTCAAAATGTATGTCATAACAGAATAGGGGCAGATAGAATATACAGAATTCATGAAATTACCTGATCTCAAATGCTTTTAACTATCCCTCATCAACTTGTTTTAAATGCTGCTAACATTTGAATTGTCCCCAAAGTTTGTGTTAAAACCTAATTTCTCATGCAACAGTGCTGGGAGGTGGGGCTTAATGGGAAGTGTTTAGGTCATGAATGGATTAATGTTGCTACCATGGGATTTGGTTCATGATTGCAAGAGTGGATTTGTTTTATAAAATCCAGTTTAGCCCTTTCTTATTCTTTTTTGATTTTGCCATCTCTCGGCCTTCTCCTTTCCATCCCTTACAATGCAGTAAGAAGGCTGTGCTAGTCATCTTTCCATCACTATAACATACCTGAGATAATCAACATAGAAAGGTTTATTTTGGTTCATGGTTTTAGAGGCTCCAGTTCAGGATCAATATCTTTATGATATCAATATCAATATGTTTCAGAACAGATACTACAGCAGCACAAACAGACTAAGACAAATGCATAGTAACATACATAGGTCAAAATTAATATACCTTTCTTAAAAGAAATAAATTGAAAAGTAATAGTATCTGAAAGTTTCAGGGAGAGGGGAACAGTATGATGAGGTAATTAAATCTTTTTAATCTAAATACTAAGAGGGAAAATAAATAGTATATTGAGATAAAAGGATGAAACAGTCAAAGGCAAAAAAATGCTTATACCCTTTCCTTGAATAATTTGGCACAGCGCCTTTTTCAACATAGCTATTTTAAAGACATTGTTAATTGGTCTGGTGATGTAGCTCTGTAGCAGAGCAATTGATTACTATGTTTGAGACCCTGGGTTCAATCTGTAGTACCACAGGAGGAAAAAAAAGGTGTTAATTGTATTGTTTTTCAAAGTATACTTAAAAAAAATTCAAATAAAGGAATTTTGATCTTGTTAAAACAAAGGCAATATAAACCGAAGTGTTGTTATTCAATGCCAAGTAGTACTTGAATGGCCCAAGGAGTTATTTTCTCTTATCATTGTCTCACACTCATGTTAGTTGAGTTGGCTGAGTTTCTAGAATTTCTCAGATTTTATGTGAAGAGACCACAAATCTATTCCACTAATTGAGCCATATACCCTTCAACTTTGCAGCAAAATGTGATCTGTGGTCAGTTCAGTTAGCTAGAATTCAATGAGACCAAGGCTAGTAAGAACTCCACCAGAAGAGAAAACATTAAGATAGGATCAAATTTATATCAGATCTCCAAAAGTACAATATCCTGGTTTCAACCAATGACAAGGAATCTGCTTTAAGAAGTTAGAACACACCATTACTTACTAACTGTCCAGAACATTTCCTGTCTAACATAAGTCAACACTGGACCTGTCCTTCCTTTGACTTGGAATGCCTCCTGCATTCTTAATTTCTGGAATGCTGAGTGTGTAGATTTCTGAACAGAAGTTGGTGTCTCTTATTACAGAAATATTTGGCCATCTCTACTTCACTTTGACCTATTTTTTGTTATGAATGCCTCTTTTCTTTCTCCTGATCATATCCTGTTGTTCCATTTGACTACACACACATGATCAACTGTTTACAATCCAAAGTGTCTGAGAATTCACATTTACTTCAGGCATTGTCTGGAGATGAGCAATAGTATGATTGTACACATTTATATATGTGTATTACTACTTTTAATATATAAGAATATTGTTATGATTCATAAAATAGTGATTCATTAAAATGGTTGAGTTCATAGTAGAAAACTTAGTTTTTAATTAACTGATTCTTAAAATGTTCATACTTCAAAAGATTTTAAAACTCATATTACTATGTTTGGTCTGTGTCATCATGGCAATGGCTTATTTGTTTAAACACAATGGGGAGAAGTTTAAAATAATGTTTGGAATCATGTAATCCAGAGATAAAGACTGATTTTCTTACTTATAATGGTTATAGTAGTCTGAGCTAGAACTATATTTTTATTATGTGATTTAGTCTGTCTGTCTTAGGTGAAAGTTTAAACAAGTAATGTATTGTTCTGGATATGAACCTACACTAAACTAAACAAGGTATAGCTTGACATTTATTCAGAATGCTGAAAGGGGAAAAAATATTTAACTACTTATTACCTTTTTATACATCCCCATATTTCTCAATCTCATGACAACTGTTCATAATACAAGCAGAAAAGTTCTTTGAATGCAAATAATTTTAGAAGTCATAAAAAATTATTAATAAAATTCTATACTTTTTTCAAATGGAGAGTAATTTTATGAACTACATCTTAAATACAGATAGGTATATGCAAGTGAATAAAACAATTAAATTCTGCAACAATCATGATTCAGTGCAGTGATATTTCAGTAAGTTCTATGAGTAAATCAAAATTTCTATATTTGAAGGATGAAAATTAAAGGGGATGCTTGATTAAGAAAATGGAAATGTACTATTCTGGATATGAAGAAACAGCAAATCAAAAGACTTAAGTCAAGAACTTCAGGAAGTTTAAAAGGGGCAGCAAGATATTTGTAAGGAAGATGTAGAATCTGGCTAATTTACCCCCACTACTTAGCCCAAGCACATATGTCCTATCCCACAGTGACTTTACAAAAAATTATATTTCAAAGTATCTGAGTAAACAGAAGAATTATTTCTGATCAGAAATACCCTTTCACCTCCTTCAAAGGATAAAAACAATGCTGAAGAAATTTGCTTGTTTTAAGGTCAATGTGGACCCTGTTCAGCTAAAAAAAGTAAGCATTTAGAATTAAAAAAGGAAAGGTAATCAACAACAAAATATATAGGAAGTTTGAGGGTTAAATATTTAATTAATATTTAATATTTAAATAAGTTTCTTAAAAACAGTAGAAATCAATCTTGAAACAGAAAAGGGAGGCAAGAAATATAGCTGGGAATTTATAAGGCCAGGTTTGATCGTCTCTAAGCCTTCACTCAACTGTTATCTAACTTTTCAGTAACCTCTATGCAATCCTCATTATTTGTGGTAAAATAGATTCACCCGCATCATAGGTGTTTAACAAAATGTATGTTGAAAGCAAAACAATTATTTTAAAGAACGATATAAATTCAAGAAACCATTAAGAATCCCACCCTTCCATACTCATTTAGGTATTTAGGTTATGGTAAAAGAAAGTTAAAGATCGAAGTATAAGCTGCCCCCTAGAATACAAGGCCTAACAGGGAAAAACAACTCCAATGAGTTCTATAAAGAGTTAATTACAAGAGATAATATAATATATTTTTGTCATGTCATAACTGTTTAAGGAACATGATATTGTAAAAAAAAAAAAAAAAAAAAAAGACCACCTGGGTGGCAGTGATGAGTATGGACAAGATAGCAACAACAAATGCACAGAGGGAGAAAACAAGTTACTGAATGTTTAAGTTAACTTATAACCAAGCACAATAAAACAACAACTAACACAACTAACAACAACAAATTTAAAAAAATCAATATTTTTGTACAGTAATAGGAAGGTAAGAGAGTGTGCTGAAAAGAACTAAAACCATAGAAGATAGATGACCGAAAATCAAGTAGCGCTAGGGTTAAATTTGCTAAGAATCCAGTTTTATAAAGGTTAAAATACAAACAGCTCTGAAAACAATTAAATAAATCATTCAACTTTCAGAGTCATCTTTTAAATTTATGTTATTCCTTGCCTCAAATCTTCCTTCCAGTAGTCCCACTGTTTACAGGACACATTAACCATCTTCAAGGAGTCTATGAGACAAAGATCTAGCAACACATGTCCCTTCTCACATTGTCACATGCACCAATGATTCAACTATGTCAAACTATAACTACTTGCAGATCTTTAAATGTTTAATCCCAACTTAAATACCAATGCTTTTTTTAAAGGCATAGCCAAACAGTTTTTTATTTTTCACAACCTGAATACCAAAGATGAAATCCAACTAGTTACAGAACATTTACATATCTTTTGTCTATTAACCAAACTAAACAAAGATTTTAAAAGGAAGATCTGTAACATCGACAGAATACTAATTTATAAATCAATGTTGGCTTCATCATTTCTTGTCTTTCTTTATATTTTGAACTTCTTTTCTCTCCTGGTTCACTTCTTCACCTGATGATCACCTACTTACTTCAAGAGTCAGAAGAAGGATTACATTCTTTTCAAATATTTCTGATAAAGAAGGCAGAACTTGGCAGCCTTCCTCAGTAGACTCCTGGTACTATTATAATTATTCAGTTACAGGTATGTAATATTTATATAAATTTAAAAAAAACTTAAAAGTCCTAAATAAACAGTATAAAATCTACTTAATTTCAAGACATAGAAACTTACAATTAGAACTAGGAGATGCTTTTGCTAAAAGCACTATTTTTGGGGCCTGTAGATGCCCAATGGATAAATAAAAGCAGGAAAAAAGTTAGAAATTCTATTTTCATTTCAAATCTATCTATCCTTTACTACTTTAGCCTTTGGCAAGTATCATGTTAACTCTGGACATAGGAATATTAATCATTTAAAGAGTGTAATACAGTTTTATTAGCACTAAATTTATCTAACCTATCTTATCTCCCTTCAAGACTGAGGATACAAAAATAAGAGATTTTTAAAACTTTAAGGGACATTCAACTTCCAGATCCCTCGAGGGACATCTAGAAGTCTCCGGTCATTACCCTAATCCTGCAGTCACCCTGGACGCCAGGTACAGCAGAGTCTCCCAAACAGACCTACCCATGATGAAATCACCCCCACCACACACTTAAATGGAAGCAATTACTTCATGATAGGAACCGATGTTATCCCCCTAAACAGAAGAAATAATATCATGGGAATCAGATTGTACCCTCAAATGATAAGGACTTCTCCAGAACCAACTCCTAGAAACAGTCCTGAGATAATGATCAACCAGACCATGGTATGAACATAATGACTTCTGTCAGCCAATCAAACTTCCCAGTCATGCAAGTCCCTCACCCTTGCCTTCAGTTCCCTTTTCTATAAAACCTCAAAGTTTCTGTCAGTCCCTTGACATCAGATCTTTGGCCACTGTGCCCTTATACAGCCAGGCTGATTAAAGATCCTTTCTTGCCCTTCACCACTACTCCTGTTTCACTCCTTTTCCCCCTCTTTTTAATTAGTTCTTTTTAATTGTATACAACATTAGGATTCATTTTGATATAATTATAAAAGCATGGAATATAATCTATTCTAATTCAGTCCCCAATACTTTCTCTTCCTCTCCCATTCTCCCACCCTCCATTCCCTTCCCTTTACTGATCTTGCTGCTATTTATATATTTATATATATTTATATTTATATACATATATTTATATTTTTTAATTAGTGCCTTATAGATGTACATGATGTTGAGTATCATTGTGGTACATTCACATAGAAACATAGGAATGTTAGGTCATATTCATTCCACTGTTTTTCCCTATTGTACTCCTTGTCCCTTCCCTTCATTCCCCTTTGTCTGCTCCACTGACCTTCCTTCTGTTTCTTGGACATATTGCAACAAGTACTGGACCCTGGTCTTTTGGGACCACTGAGGTTGAAGCCTTTGCCCAACGGCTCCGGTTACATAATAACTAAAACACTATACTGTGGAATTACATAGAGAACTATGTCAATGGCATAAGAAAGTTCAGAAATAAACTAATACATATATAGAAACTGAACTTTTGATAAAAGATACACCACATTTTAGTGAACAAAGCATAATCTTTTCAAATTATGGTACTAGGATAAATGCATAGCCATACTAAAAAAGGAGAAATTAAAAAAAAAAACATTACACCCAATATCTTGTACCATATACAAAAATCTACCTCAAAATTCATCATAGGTATAAATATAAAACTTCAAAAGAAAAACACTGGAAAAAATCTTGTTAACTGGGTTAGCCAAAATTTCCTAGTCAAAAATACAATCCATTAAAGAATATATTGATAATTTTATTAAAACTATATACTTTTGCTTTTTATAAGTCACTGTTAAGAGTATGAAATGACAAGTTACAGGCATGAAGAAAGCATTTGCAAAACATATCTGATAAGAGATTTGGATTCAGTATATGAAACATTCAAAACTCTCAATAATAAGAAAGCAAACTTCTGAATTAAAAAATAAACTCAGGGCAAAAAACTAAACAAAGCGCTTCACAAAACATATATGGATGTTTCAGAGAAGGAAAATTCTCCTCCCCTCTGAGTTCAGTTACTGGGACCTGGGAATTAAGCTGACAAAAGATTAACAGAAGGAAAAGGCATATGCACTTTATTGATACTTCAATTTTATGTCCACAAGGGATTCACAGAAAAGGAGTCAGAGCCCAAAGAGGTGGTTAGACTCAGGGACTTGTGTGCCATTTTTACCAAGGGTGATAAATTGTAAAGAAGTGGTCAAAGAAAAAAGGTTTGAGCTACTTGGAGCAATTAATTAAAGGAAGGTAACTAAGCAATGCATGGTAGATAAGGGTTATTTAGTTTAGATTTACTACGCAGGTAAGAATCTTTCTCCTCCTCCTGGTACTAGAGCAAAATTACCTCCAAAAATGGAAATATTTGTCACCTTTATAAAGGGAAATTTTTCTCCCTGTTTTGGGGCAGAAAGGAAGAAGGAAGAGTATTCATACTGAATTTGCTGCATCTGAATTGCCTTCAGTTAAAAATAATTATGACAAAGCAGCATATTTTAGAGTGTCATAATGTGATCCTCTTCAATAGCAAGTAATAATATGAAAGCATGTTCAATATCATAATTAGGGAAATATATAGTAAAACCACAGTGAGACCACTACACACAAATTTTAAAGAGGCTAAACTTTTTTAAAAAATTAAACTGACTGTATCAAATGTTGGGAGAGGGTACCATACATATACCATACATATACTACTCAACGGGCATTTAAAATGATGCTGCTATACGATAAAGAGTTTGGCAGGTCATTACAAAGTTAAACGGGGAGGTTGGGGACAGAGCTCAGTGGTATAGTATTTCTAGCATGCGTGAAGCTTTGGGTTCAATTCCCAGCACTACTAAGCAAAAATAAATTTTTAAAGGAACAATAAAAAAGAAAGTGTTTAATAATGTTTAATGTATATCTACCATATAATTCAGCCATTTCACTCCTGGGTATTTATCCAAGATAAAACAAAGTATACATCTATTTAAACATTGGCTTTCATGTGTTTATAGAAAGTTTTATTTGTAATATCCTAAAGAAATTCTAGAAAAAAATGTCCATTAGTAAGTTAAATATTAGCAAACTGGTAAATACTAAGAAGTGAATTCCACAGTAATAGAAGGAAAGACCTATGGTTACTATAACAATATGAATCTCAAAATAACTATCCTAAATGAAAAAGCAAACATAAATGAGTACATACTCAATGAGTCAATTTATATAGCATCGTAGAATGTGAAACTAATCTATAGTGGCAGAAAATAGACCAGTGTATGCCTGAGGAGGACAGGAACACTGGTAAAAAGAAATCATGAGCTGGTGGAGAAAACTTTTGTAGATGAAGAAAAGTTCATTTTCCTGTTATGGTGATAGTTTTACAGGTGCAAATGCACGTCAAAATATCAAACTGTACATTCTAAATATGGGCTATGTATTGTGTGTCAATTAAAATTCAGTTGCTGAAAGAATAGGACCCAAAGAAAGCTCTCTGGATTATTTTAAGAAGTGGTCATAATAAATAATACCATGATATATTCCTGTGGATTGTGTAAGGAGAAATACAGACAAAAATAAGAGGCTCAATTCTCCTTGTGAAAAAAAAAGACAAAAGACATATGCCCCCCTGTACTTTTATTTCAAAATTTCTTTTTCAGTATTTTCAAATATATGTAAATCTTTATAATGACTAAATAACACTACCAGCTTCACAATTCTGGAATATTTCCTCAAGGACTTGAGAGACATCTTTTCAAAAGGCAAACATTGAGGGAGAGTGCACTCCTATTATCCAGTTATGATGGAATGGTAAGTAATTTTTTGGGCATCTTGTTCCAATTTGCAGTGTGAAGCTTATTACACCTCCTGATAAAGTCAACACAGGGAGTCTCCTTAGTTACCATGATGAAATTAGGAGGAACTACATATGACAAAAGGTGTTATAAAGTCTCTGTGGCACACGTCTGGTAATACCAGTGACTTAAAAAACTAAGGAGGGAAGATTACAAATTCAAGGCCAGTCTCAGCAACTCAGCGAGACTCTGTTCCAAAATAAAAAATAAAAAGGGCTGGGGATGTAGCTCAGTGGTCCTGGATTCAATCCCAGCACCAAAACAAACAAACAAGATTGTCTATCTTGAGAGCACAAATGTAATAGGTTGTATCTGTTTGGAGATACAAGGGTGTAAAATTCCTTTCTGCCTTTTCAATGTGATGGGCATCACACTCTTGCTCAAAGCTTATTCAATAACAAAATTGGTTTATTTCTCTGCTACCTTTGCAGAGGTGTTCTGGGTTGAGGGAAGCTTTTGATATTTTCCTCATAATGAATGTATTCACTCTTTAAAGTTTGAATTCTTAACTTTAAAATTAGTATAATGACAAATTAAGTCATTCATTTGGGGCTCTGTCTTTCAAAATTAAAATTACAAAATGAAATTTTATTATGTTATCTTCCCATAGTCCACAACTGTCAAAGAAGTATGTGCTAATAGCATTGAAGTTGTAAAAACACGTTCCTGTCACCAGTTTGATGAATCCTTTCCCAATTACTAGATTCAAATAATACTGTTACCTTATTTCAGCAGTGTCCCTGTTGTTTCTTCTTGATATATAAGCATTCTGTAAAAATACATTCGAGAAGTTGAGTTTATTTTAGTTCATTTTATAAATATATAAAAAACTCATTATTTTTATATATATATATATATATATATAGTGTGTGTGTGTGTGTGTGTGTGTGTGTGTGTATATGAGATTCCCTGGGCTCAATTACCAATACCAAAAAATACATATATTTATATACATATATAATATATATTTATATACTTAACATATTTATATATATTCATATATATTTTAAATATTTACGTATATTTTATATATATATATATATTTTTTTTGTATTGGGAATTGAACCCAGGGACCCTTTATCACTGACCTATACTCCTATCCCCTTTTTAATTTTTTATTTTAAGATAGGGTCTCACTAAGTTGCTTAGGGCCTTGATAAGTTACTGAGACATCCAGTTAGTTCACTTAACCTTTTTCTCAATTTCTATAGGACAAATGTAATTCTGTATTGAAGTATAAAATTGTGAAAACTGTCATTAATATAATCAATATTAATAAATTGTACTTTTTGAATTTTCTTGATTTCATGCAAATGCTGTATGTGTCTGACTGATGTGATTTAAATTCAAATGTAATTTTGAAATAAAGTGAAGATGACGGGAAATAAACAAATACAGGTAATTGAAGTTTGACAATAACTTTTAACACAAACAAAACCCATAATAAATAATTTATTTTTAAAACTGTAAAGATAAAATATAAACCTATTTTTAGTTTATATATTATAATCTCTCACCACTGAAATTAATCATCTATTCAGTTTTGTTGTGACTTTTATCAAGTTCCTGATTAAATTTTCTGATAAGATCAGAGCAGAATTGAAAATATAGTCCATGGCTCAGAATCAATGTAGTTATAATTAAATATCAGATAATATCTATGCTAGAACAACCAAGTTAAAAGAACGTGTTAAACAGTGTAAAATATACATAATTCCTGATTTTTAAAAATATTTTAAGTTTCTTTAAACTTTAAACGGTTTGTGATTCTGAGTTGTTTGTTTGTTTTTGCAGTACTGACCACTGAACCCAGGGGCACTCTATCACTGAGCATACATACCCAGTACTTATTATTTTTTATTTTGATTCAGGGTCTCACACAGTTATCCAAACTGGTCTCAAATTTACAGTCATCCTGCCTTTGCCTCCTGAGTCACTAGGATCATGTGTCTGCACCATTGTGTTCAGCTTGTGATTCATATTATTAAGAAATCCTAAGATACAAAGTACAGAAAAACAAAATTATTTTCTATTGTGACAGATTTCACCACAGTTATGTTTAATTAACCATGAACTTCCAATGAAGTTTCTAATTATTTATATCAAATTTTAATAAAATTTTTAAAAGAAAATATTTTTCAAAACCTATGCAAGTATAATTAAATTAAATATAAGAGAAAACATCACACTTAAAACTTTCTTACTTTTGGGCAACATAAATTTCTTTTAATTAGACCATTAGCTCTTACCTGCAGCCTACAGGGGTTGATAAAAAACTATGCTTGATAGTTCATTTTGTCCAGTGAACTAAGATCAGATAAATGTTCTATTTTTCATTGCATATTTATACTATTTAACTCCTATACTAAGAGATTTGTCAGATTTCATATGCACTCCATAGAAGAACCAAGGAATGGGCAAAGAATAAAAATAATTTCTATTCAAAAAGAATATTTATGCCTCTATTCAGACTGAAATACAAATACTGCTTTAAATAGTTTCTTAAATTTTTTTTTACTCAAAAGTGGTATCATTCACCAAACCATGAAAATATGGGAAAAACACTAAAGCACATTATTAAGTGAAAATAGCCAATTTGAAAAGGCTACATGCTGTATGATTCCAACCATGTGACATTCTAGACAGGGTAAAACTATGGAAGCAATGGGGAGAAGGAAAAACAGAGTAGAGGATTTTGAGGACAGTGAAACTGCTCCCTACGGTACTATAGTGGTGAATATGTTATTAAATGTGTGTCAAAACACAGAATGTACAACACAAAGACTAAACTCTAAAATTAAGTATGGACTTCAGAAAATAATGATGTGTCAGTGTTGTTCAGATTGTAATAAATGTACCACATGCTGCACACTATTGATTAGAGGGGAGGCAGAAGAGTGTGGGTAGAAGAAGACATATGGGGACTCCCTATATCTTTTGCTCAATTTTGTTATGAACATATCATTACTCTAAAAAACTTAGATCTTTTAATTAAAACACAGAACAGTAATGCCACTCCATCCTGTCTAATTTCCTTCACCAATTCCATGAGAACTTATTTACTTGCTCTACATTTACTGGTTATGAAACTTTGGGTAAGTTGCTTACTTTTCAAGAGTCTCAGTTTCCTCATTTATAAAACAGAATGCAAATAATCATGACTTCATAGTAAAGATTAAATAAATACACTTACAGCATCTTTACTAGTGCTCAAGTGTTGACTGATACTGCATTTATTGTCTATTCAACGCAACGATCTATAGATAGGGTATATGTGTGTGTAACTGGAATGATGTTCATAAATGGTAACAATGGGTAGTGAGTTTATTGTTTTCTTTGTACTTTTCTGAATTTCTATGATTTTTTATGAACTGTCAAAGTGTTTACCATCCACTAACTTTTTAAAAAATTTTAAAACACATGAAGCCTATGTGTTCAAATGAGTTCAAATGGAGTTGAATGGAAGGGAAGTATAAGAAAAGGAAAAGAAACAAGAAAAGTAAACAAGAGAATAAAGAAGTAGGGGTAGAAGGAGGAAAAGTAGAAGCTGAATGTCATATTATGGTGAAAACAAAATAATGAAAGGAAGAAAAAGAGCAACAGTCTACACAAATCGTCATGGACTAGTATCTGGGAGAATAAGGAAGTTGTAGGTTGAGAATTAATTCAGCTATTCAACAAGCATTTTTTTTTTTTTTTTAGTACCAAGTTTTTCATTAAATCACATTTATATATAAGACCTGGACTACACAGGAAAGAAAATAAATATAAAAATAACCAACAGCGAATATAAAAAAAAAAATCTCAATAGGAATTATAAATTAAAAGATATGATAGTTCAGAAGGAGATTACAGTGAGGTTGCCACATTACCCAATTAACCAACATCCGGACTTCAGAAACTAACCAGCACCTCACCTCTATGCAAAGATGTGATATCACTGACCTTGTAACCTTTACAACATTACTAACCTGAATAAGGATTACACTGAAAAGAGAAAAGGATAAAATGTACCAGGAAGCAGAATCATTTTAGAGTCATCCATTCATCTCTAATACACTGCTAGGAATTTGATGCCTATCTTAGGAAAAGACTGGTGCATCCGCAGTATAAACCTTCTTCAAATTTCCCTTAGTGGTTTCCATATACTGGTATATGTATACATTTATTATTTGACATTTTTGTATTTAGAACCTTGTTAAGCATATTTCCTGGGCTATCTAAAACATTATCAATAATTTTCACTATGTGTAAATTTTGCCCTATAAGCTAAATGCAAAGCATACATACCATCTGTTTGAAATGTGAATCACTGTATTTATTGATTGACCAGAACCAGTCCCATGAGGAATTTCTATTGTGATCTAACTCACTGGCGATTGCTTAGTGCTATTAAACATTACTCAACATCTATCAGGAGTAGGTAATCTAATCAACTTTCCTTCAGTAGACTAGGGAACAAAATAAGTTGTACTTGAAATTCACATTTTTGTGTCAAGAAGGATCTAAACTAAACTAGATAATCAATAATTACATGACTCCATAATCACTCATACTCTATTAATACAATAAGTTAATTTTGTTAAATAGAAGGTTCTGCATTATTAATAAAAATATCCTGGGACTCAAGAGTCAGATTTGCAAAATAAAGAAGAGATGATCTTATTTATATTCTGACAGTAGATAAGCTCAGTACTGTATGTACACTTATTCCTAGGGATCCATGAAGGATTGGAACCAACACCTATCTGTAGATACCAAAATCTGAGGATGATCAAATCTCCTATATAAAACATTATAGTATTTGCATATAACTTACACTTTGAATAATGTCTAAATTACTTATACCAAATATAATGTAAATGCTATATTGTCAATATATTACATTGCTTAGGGAATAATGGCAAGAAAAGAGTTCATATATGCTCAGTAAATTTGCAATCATCATAGGTCTAATCAGAGATAGGTTGAATCCATAGACACAGAACCCACACATATTTCCTTTTATGGCATAATGTCTCATAAAATATAAAAAATAAAGTTATGAAATTATTAGAATAATGGGCAGAAATAAGTCAAAAAATATGATAAAAAGAGCTACAAAGAGAAATTACGTTGAGAAAATCTTAATTAGGAAATAAAGATATTCAATCACAGTAATAATTACTCTTCATTTCTGAAAGCTGTGGAGGACTCTGAAACAGCATAAAAATAAATCTTCATGATGATGAAAGATTTGACTAAAAATAAACAAAAAATATTTTGACATGCTTATGTAATTATACTTCACCTAGAGAATAAAGAGAAAATTGTGTGTGTGTGTGTGTGTGTGTGTGTGTGTGTGTCTGGCACACATACAGAAGTAGGCTAATGGAATCCAAACCTAGAACAGTAAAGGCAGCAATATCTTGTCTTTTTTTATCATAGTGTTTAATAAACATATCTGTACTAAAAACAAGAGTTTATTTTCTGGACCAAAGAGTTCTTTCAACTACCCTAGACAATACCCATCATTTCATCCAATTCCTTGACTTCACAGGTCTTCCTTCCTCCTCAATGGGACAAATTAACCATTTTCCATCATTTAAAGCTCACAGTAGGTGCTATAAAGGAAGTTCTTTGTGCAAGAAAGAATGATTCATTAGGCACTTAACAATACTACAGTAAGTACCAGGTGGAGAAATTAAGGACATAAAGACCCTGCCACTGAGGAACATCATTTTAGAGGCAAATAGTCAGCAATCTTTTTGTTTTCCATAGTAATTTTTACCAGTTCTTTTTAGTTATACAAAACAGTTGAATCCATTTTGACTTAATTACAAATGAATGGATTATACCTTGCTCTAATTTATTCTCCAGGACCTCTCCTTCCCCTCCCCTCCCACTACCCCCTGCTCCTTTTGCTCCCTTCCCTCTACCTTGTCTTAATTTATAGGAACACAGGAAAACAACTGAAAAGGAAATATAAATGAACTGATGGTACAGATGAACAAAATGGAAACAGTTGTTGAAGAAGTGTATAAAATCCTTTCCTCTAATTTATTTTGCCCATTCATTCTTTCTCTCACTTCAGTTTGTTTCAGATATGGTTCTGCCCAAAAGAACCAAAAAGAAGCCTCTAGAGCTGATTCTTTTATGATATTTTTACACACGTTAATATAGTTTAATAAGCTTTCAATGTATGCTTGAGATGAACAAAAAGAAAACTAAGTCTACCCAACATTTACTCAAGGCCTATTTGCTTTTTACTTTACTTCTATCCTAACATTTGACAAAAAGCTACGATTGTTGAGGCACTACAAAATATAACTCTTTTGAAAATAATGTTCAAGATTCTAACTAAAGAAAATAAGAGTAAATTAAGGACTTTATTGCAGAACAAAATCAGTGCAATTCCAGACAAGAAAATCATGTACCGTGCGTGACAAATCTAAAGGTCAGGTGTCAACTGTAAGAAGCTACGATAAGATTTGACAACTTATTATTATTTAGAGGAAACACAGTATTTCTTTCACAATAGCACTGAATCCACAATATTTCTCTCTCTGGTATTTCAGCGTGATCTGAACATGCTTCTTTTATCCTTAAACAAGGTCATCTCTTTTTATAGATATCATGCTTTAGATAAAAATTATAGATCTGCCTTCTTTTCCTTAAGGAATTACATTGGCCTAGTACAAACATTTTCAAGGGTATATGTCCCTATTTTTATACTAATTTAATATAGTACATAAGTTTTTCTTCAAAGAAAAAATATCTGTGATCTATAAGTATTCATTGTAATGTATAAAGCCGCTCCCCCGCCCACCAGGTACAGCCATTTTGCCCTCCTCCAAACCACTTGTCAATCTGCGCTCCGCCCGCCTCTTCCGTTATAGGAATTTCCGGCCTCCCCATCACCTGTCAGTCTGCCCTCTGCCTGCCTCTTACGTTGCAGGAATTTCCAGCTTACGCTGTCGCCATTTTCCTGCCTCCCACGTTATGTCCTAACATGCTATTGGTTCATCAGTCAGCTTACAAGAATTCTCCTCCGCGATTGGTTCCTTCCAGCCCGCGAGATTCCAATATCTGGGAGAAGCCATATGCCATCTTTCTCTTTTGCCCCTTCTTTTCGCCCCTAGCGGACGTGAATAGTCCGCATAAATAAAGTCTCTTGCGCGAGATCTCATGTCTGCAGAGCAATTTTTCTGGGAGCTATCGGCGAGCCACACCTGAGGCAGCAACCCCTAACATTCACTCTACAATATGAAAAATCTGATGTAATTCAGATTTTTTACCTCAACAGAGTAATGACTCCCAGCAACACAACCAAAAATTTTGTATGAAAGGATACATTTATTCCCTTAAGAATTCCAGGGACTGGAGTTGTGGCTCAGTGGTAGAGCACTTGCCTAGCAGTAAGGAACTGGGTTTGATTCTCAGCACCACATAAAAAAATAAATAAAGATATTGTGTCCATCTACAACCAAAAACATTTAAAAAAAAGAATTATAATGTTCAGTATAATCATTCAATCCAAAATGGAAAATTAAATTACATTTATTTCTTCTGTAATACAAAAGGAGAAATTAAGTTTCTGTAAGATAATAAAGCTACAGATATGTGGCATTTTTATACCATTACTACAAATTGAGACCCTAGATTAATAAATATATTTAAATAACTTATAAACTGACATAATTTTGTGGGGACAGAATTATATCTACTCCTGATTCAGTCTCCATTTGTACTCTTTCCAGAACAATGCCTCAAAGTTATTTGTATGCTAGTTATTGTAAAGTAAATTTACTTGGTAATTAACTTTTGGAATTTTGCATAATGGCTTAACCTCTATCCTTTTACAGAGTTTTATTATTAAAGGATTTTATCATCAGTGCCTGTAGATACTTAGCATTAAAGGAAAAAACCAATACTGATCTGATTTTACAACTACTGGCTGATCATTATTTTTACTTTATTTTAGATTTTTTTCTTGTAATAGTAACATATCATAATAGATATAATTTGTAAGATATAAAGCCATCTTTCTCTCTGGTGACAGGAATTTCCCACCTCCCAACGACCTGTCAATCTGCGTTTCCCCACCTCTCCGGTTACAGGAATTTCTCGTCCTCCCCACCAACTGTCAATCTGCATTAGCCCACCTCTCACGTTACAGAAATTTCCGGCTTATGTTGCTTCTTGCCTCCAGCATTACGTCCTAATATGTCATTGGCCCATCAGTCAGTCTATAAGAATTCTCCTCCACGATTGGTTCCTCTCAGCCCGTGAAATTCCTATGTCTGAGATGAACCATGCGCCATTTCTTCCTTGCCCTTTTCCCCCTTCTCCCGTGCAGACGTGAATTCGTCTGCGCAAATAAATGGTTCCTTGTATGAGACTTGTATCTGTGGAGTGTTTCTGGGAGCTAGCAACGAACCATAACTGCACGCCTCTTTTTCCCAACCTAACATAATTTACTCTTAGAAAAAGATCTTTATTATTACTAAATGGCTTCTACTAAAATCATATATTAACTTTTTAAGAGGAACTAAGGAAGTCCGTTCAAAACAATCTTTCAAAATATTGTCTTTTCAGGTATGGTGGCACCTATGTATGATCTCAATGACTCAGGAGGCAAAGGCAGGAGGATCACAAGTTGAAGGCAAAATTCAGCAACTCAGACTCTGTCTCAAAAAGAACAAATAAATTAAAAAGAGTTGAAGATGTAATTCAGTGGTAAAGTGCTTCTGGGTTCAATTCCCAATACCAATTAATTAATTAATTATTGTCTCCCCTGAGTCTTTGCCATTTTCTACACTTATTATTACTTTTTGGAATAACCCCAGAAAATTAAAAAACCCAGTCCTAGTGGTGAAGTCAGAATTAAGGACAGGTAGTTAGTGTAGAAATAGGGGATCAGGTCAAATCGAGGATATGAAGCCATGAAGCCATCTGCCTCTGGAAGTTGGAGATTGTTCCTGGAAGAATGGAATGTCAAGGATCTTCAGAGCCCATTGATTACCAAATTTACCTGCCTTTATCAAGGACTGCAAGCATGGAGCTGCTAATTAATGCCCCCTGGGCCCTTGCCTGGCTGAATCACCTTGGCCCTCCCCCTGCCCATGGCTTCTCACTTTATGCAAAACTGGGCCTAGTCACTGTAGGCAGGAAGGAGAGATAAGGGGGAAGAGGACTAGAGAACAAAAGAGACTCTTAACCTATAAAAGATGTAGGGTGCGTTCACTTCTTGGGACTTTAGAACATCAGCCATGGCCCCCTTCTTCCTGCCAGGAGAAATCTGTATTATTACCTTTAAATAAAATCTGCTTAATATGGTTGCCTTGGCGTGCTTCTCTAATGTTCAATCTTCAACATTAGAAGGAGCAGAACTCGTCACCATTAAACGGTGGTATCAGTGGTACTGGTCACTCAGCAAATTCTGTGCTCTGAACTAACAAAATAATTTCAATATTATACTAGGCTAAATATAATTTTAAAGGTAAACTGAATACAAAAATCAAAGTCCTGTAACAAACTTGAAAGTCAGGGTAATACTTCAGTGAAATCCCTGCTTTTTTTATATAACAGGGCACGTAATGCCCTACCTACACCATTTATTATTTCTGTTGCTGTGAATGTTATTACTTAACATCTTTCCACATGTTTCCTCATGTAAAATATGGAGATAAAAGTAGAACCTGCATCAGAGAGGGAGGCACAAGTCTTAAGGAGATTAAAATACAAAGACTACTACATGGATCTTGAAATATATCACCTACAAAATGCTATTATACTATATTATACTAAATACTATCTATGTATTAGAAATATTATGGATCATTATTAAAAATCATTATATACTATGATTATATATTATTTACTATGCACTATATATATTAGATATGTGTATAGTACATATAATATGATTTTGTACATTATATGTGTTATATATATTAAATACTTATTACTTTGAATATTAACATTTATTTAAAATATTTTTTTGTTATTTTAATCATTGTTTGTTTCTCTGTTCTCTGTAATACCAAATGCCCATTCTGGTTATATTAGAAATAATTCTATTCATAGCAATGTAATATGTTTTAAGGATCATTCATATTGTTCTCTGAGGTCAATGTTTACTTTAAAATTCAAATCACAAGGTAATGGCAAAAGGAATATAAAGGAAATCGTTTAAGGAGGAAAATATTCTTATGTGATGGTACTTTCTAAAGAATTTTCCAGCTTTTCTACAAGGAGAGTCAATTATATGAGGAAAAATGTGAGCATAAAACAAGAAATAAACTGTAAAACTGAACACAGAGAACACTTTAGCATACTAATTTTTGGTAATTTCCATCCAAATTCAACTATTATTGAAGTACTATGTCTGTTATTCTTTTTATTGGGTTTATAATGCTGTCAGTTTTGAATATGTAGATATGGGATAATCCTACATTTATAATACATATGGAGAGAAATTAAGAATTATCATTTCTTTTTACCTTCTTTATTATCAATGTTTTTAATATATTTGGCACAGTTATAAAATTGTAATTCAAGCTGTCATTACATAGTGATTAAAGATGCATTTAAAACCCTCCTAAACAGGAAGGCTAAAGAGGAATAAATGAGGAAATCCTTTTCTTTAAGAATATTTATATAACTCCAAATAAATAAAGTAGACCTCTCTTCTATCTTTTTAAAATAAACAATAGTCTGGGAAAGTCACAAATCTTTGAGATTGCAGATATAGCACCTTCTCTCTGTGGAGTTCTGAAGGCAACAGGAAATGAAAACAAATTAGAAGTAAGCAGTAACTCCAGACAGGAAAATTTTGCATCCGGATTTCACACTGCATGAAGGACAAAAATCCAAAGAAGAAAGTCACAGAAAACCATTTTAGCTGAGAATAATGCATTATCGTACGTTTTCACTAATATACACAATAAGGATCCAACATTCCCAAATAACAAAGGCATTTTCCTCAAAGGAGATAATTTTTTTAAAAACCCATCAAGTAGATGTACTCCTAAAAGCTCAACATTTAACTTTTGTTAACTATTACATCATAAATTGGCTAACTGAATTTTTTCTGAATTTTTCCTTAATGAGCATATCACAGACTTTATAGCATTTATAAGTTTATTTTTTCTATCACCTTACAGGAAGGTACATATAAGTATCCTTCTGATATTTCATATAAAATCAATCCCTAAACATCCATACATAAACCTACAGCAAAGCTTTACCTTTGTGAGATGTATCATTTCAAATACTGCTGTGATTTGAGGGTTCCTTCCAAAATTCACTGCACTGTAACAGCATTGAGAGTGGGGCATTTACGTGGTGAAGAGTTTGTGATGACTCTGCCCTCATGATTGGATTAATGACTTAATGGAGGGAGTGGGTTCTTTATCCCAGGAATGGGCTCCTGATAAAAGGATGAGTTTAGGCTGATTTCCTCTTTCTGTCTTGCATATGCTTGCTTACCCTTCCTCTATGCTGGGACTCAGTATGACCACCCCAGTCAGATATCAATAGGCCTGGACTTTCCAGCCCCAGAACTATGAACCAAATAAATCTCTGTTCTTTATAAATTACCCAGTAACAGATACTGTTGTAGCAACACCAAACAAACTAAAGACAAATATAAAGGACAAAAGAATTCCTAAAAACTGGTTAAGGCAGAGAAGTTTTTAAATGAAAAATTTGAGAGCCAGAAGTATCCTTGGGTTTTTACACTGTAGCAACTGATAGATTTCACAAGGTTAGGAATAAATTCAAAAAAATGAGTAAAAAGAAATTCTATAAAAGTTCAATACACAGAGAATAACTATGTATCTGAAAAATACTGAAAATCATTTTAACTATAACTTTGTCACAGCAAAGTGTAATCTTATAGCACTACTCATTACCACACAGCTCTCATTAGATTTTTGTCTTCCAATCTGGAAGTCATTTAATATAAAATATGTCCAAAGAAAAATGACAAGGACTGAAAAGAGACTTGAAATCTTGTGATGTACAAACTATAAATATCTGTGTTAAAAACAAGGATATTTGGGCAAAATATCATTCTTGGAAGCAAATGCTTGCTTCCAAGTATTTTAACAAAAAACTTGAGGAAAAAGGACTTCAGTTTTTCTGGTATCCCAGGGGACAGAATTCAAACAATAGGTCTTTTTCTATTTAGGAAATACATTGCTGCTAAACATAACAAGCAATTTCATTACAGTTGGAGCCATTCAATAAAAGAATGTGTAGGTAGTATCTACAATTACTGAAGGTGTCAAAGGAACGTGATCCACAATTACAGGGGATGTTGCCCAAGGGATCCAAACACTGGATGAAAAATCTTACAAAATGACTGCATTAGGATTATGATGGTTTATTACACCAAGATTCCTTATAGCACTAAGTCTATTTGATGAAGAGCTCCTCTATAGCTAAATTTTGGTCAATGTAATCACAGAGGGAAAAGCTGGGAACGAGGCAGCAATTCAACTGGTCTGGAGGAGCACATCTCTAAATGAAGGCTCTTGTGATATACAAGATGCTTCTGAGAAACTAGCAGGGCCTGTTAGTTCTTTTCTTTGCAATCCTGTTTAGCCTGTAACTACACCCATGAAACCATTTTGTGAGCATCTTGCAGAGCCTGTTCAGGCTATTGCTAAACAAGAAACAAGGATACCATAATGAACTAGCAAACACAGGAGGTTCATTATAGTATTCCTTACTCAGAAATAGGTTCTTATATCAAAACATACTTAAAATTTCCTCACTGATTCCAGAAGAAAAGATACTACATTATTTTAGATTTGACTTTGAGGTTTTATGGCAACTTAGATAATTCAGTCTGCCTTCAGTTCTTATGAGAAAACTTTTGGTGGTACATTGGAAGTTTTTTTTTTTTTTAACTATTCATTTTATTCCTTTTCATTATAGAAAGCAAATACTAGTGAGATGTTGTGTTTGTCTAAACATCTAATAAGCTATTACTCTGTGCCTGTTTATACTCAGGTAAAGGATTTTGGAAGTGGTTGTACTTAACTTCCACTGTCCTGATGAACACCCTATCATCTTTCTGTAGATAACTTTTAAATATAGATCTCTTATGTGAAATTTATTAAAACAAAATCTTACTCTTCAATTTTCTACTGAATCTTCTCACATAAGTCCCATTCAAAACTCTCCTGTCATTTGCATGGTCAGCTCCTTCTCATCCTTCAGGGTTCAGACCTTAAATATTTCCTCCTAGCATATGATGACCATGATAGACATGAAGACTTTTCCTGCATTTGGCCACCACTTTGCTTCCTTTGTTTCATTGCTTTTTTTGTCTACTTCTCCATCAGTCTACAAATTCCTTAAAAGCAAGGATGTGGCATTCCTTAAAAGCATAGTCTGTCGTTTTGAATATTGTATCCCCAGCACTTGGAACAGTGCTTAGTAGGTACTGATGGTAGGTGTCTGTCAAACAAATGATGGATGAAAAAGTGAGGTCTCTAGGACAGAGAGCAATTTGTATATAGTACTTACCTTCCTGATGCAGACAGGCTTATGGAACATACCTTAAATGTCTCACATTATAATTTTTGTCTATCCCCTTCATTAGAATGTCTCATTGAACTAATAAATTTTCATTGTAGAAAAGTTATAAAACATTAAAGCATACGGAAATAAAATCACTTCAAGCTGAGAAAAACTATCACGCTATCAACTGTTTCCATAGCACTTTGTTCCCTTTCCTCTTAGAAGAACTATGGCTCTATATACAATAAATGTCAGTAGCCTATTTTCAACTAAACTCAAACCTTCTTAAGGACATAAAGGCTCTCTTCCTAGTATCTCCAGACTCTGTCAGCTCAAATTGCTGACTGAGTATCACCAAGGTAAACATAAACCCACTTTTCAGGAAAGTTGTGATCATGTAATGTATAATAGACAAAAAAAAAAAAAAAAAAAAAAAGATTGTTAAATTGTGTCTACTCTCCCCCAAATATGTTGAGGTTTTGACTCATGGTATCTCAGAATGTTACCTTATTTAGAAATACAGTCATTATAGACAAATTGGTTAAGTTTAAATGAATTCATACTAGAGTATAAAGGGTTCTTAATTACCACATCTTCTATCTTTATGAGAATATGGTCATGTGAAGATAACACAGGGAGAATGCCACATGGCCAGGAAGGGAGAGATTGGAGTAATGCAGTTGTAGACCAAGGAATGCCAAAGATTGCTAAAAAGCCACTAAGAGTTAGGTAGAGGCAAAGAAAGATGCACTACAGGTTTCAGAGGAAATGTGGCCCTGCTGTAAGTTGATTTTGGATTTCTAACTGCCAGAACTGTGAGGTAATAAAATCTTATTATTAAGATTTTAAGATTTTATTACCTGTCTTAAGCTAAGCCAAGTTATGGTACTTTGTGACTATATACCTTGTAGGAAACAAGAAGTTATTATCATTAGACACTCTTCCTTACAGATTAGGGCCAAGGTTGGCATTTTCTTCATCTTACCAGGTAATGGGCAAAAGTAAAAGTGCAAAAAAAAAAAAAAATTCACTTTTTTATTTTTCCTTTCTTCTTCCTTCCTTCTGTGGTTGGCTGAACTCTAGAAAAACAATTAATATTAACTGGGAGCTACACAATATTATTGGAAGCTCTCATCTCCGAGTTAGACAATACTTTTATTCTTTTATTCTCAATGAAACTATACTTTGATGAGATTGAGAAAAGGAAAGTGGTCAATGGCTTCCTATGCTCATTCATTTCATATTAATATTCATATAAATATTAATAATATTTTATCTATACTGTTTCTATTTTTAGGTATAAAAACTAAGTGACTGAAGAATATTATCCCCTAAACTTTCATTTCTTGTTACTTTGAAGGAAGGTTGTGTGATTTGGAAGTCTCTGGTACAGCATCCCATAATGAAACCACTTTGAAGAATTTCCAGGCTCTCTACTCCATAAAAAATGAGTGTACTGAACTTTTACTATAGTAGAAGCAAAGGGAGAGCTTCCCTTCATCCTCAGAAAGTTCGCTGGGAAATGTGTAATGGAATATGCAAAAATAGAGTGTGCCTGTAGTCCCAGTGGCTCAGGAGGCTGATGCAGGAGGACTCTGAGTTCAAAGCCAGTCTCAGAAACTTAGCAAGCCCTATACAACTCAAGAGATCCTGTCTCTAAATAAAAAATATTTTAAAAGGGCTGAGGATGTGGCTCAGTGGCTGAGTGCCCCTGAGTTCAATCCCCAGTCCCCCCGATCCCCCCCAAAAATGTATAAGCACAGGAGATACATACAAAGTATTAGAAAAAAACACAAATAAAATGCCTGATAGTTGAAGCTTAAATACCATTCTGAGTCACAGAAAGAAAGAGAAGCTTGAGGCTCCTAGGCTACAGGAAGGTGAGTGGGGAGAAATATGCTATAAAGGTTGACTAATTATGTACATAAAATCTCTCAAGTAATCTCTTAGACCTACTTGCTGAAGAATATATGAAGTCTGTGTATATATTGGTGATATTGAAGAAGAATTCATCTTCTTCAATGGTTAATCTTTCCTGGTTTTTTAATGAGATTCCTAGAAAGCAGCATTTAAGACAACTGCATTATTTTTAAAGAAGTGTCCCTAGTCGATAAGGAAAACTTCAGAGGAAACCCTTCCCTGCATCTGCAGGACAAGAGAACTGAAAGTCAAGGATTGCCAGGAGAAGGTCAGAGAGACTGATTCTTTTTTTCATGGGGGCGGGGTATCAAGAACTGAACCCAGGAGTACTTAACCACTGAGCCACATCCCCAGCCCTCTTTATTAATTTATTTTTTAATTTCTTATTTTGATAGAGGGTCTCTTGCTAAGTTGTTTAGGGCCTTGGTCAATTGCCAAAGCTGGCTTTGAATTTGCAATCCTCCTGTCTCAGTCTCCCAAGTCACTGGGATTACAGGCATGTACCACCATCCCCAACAAAACTCTCAATCTAAAATTATTTCTCCAACACAGCAAATTAAAACATAAGACCTTTAAGGTATAGTTTTCTAAGTTTCAACACTGCTTTCTTAGGAGAGAGGGTCAAATGTTTAATTGATCTAAACAAAGTTGCTCACAGTCTTATTAGGTCTTAACCCAATTAGCTCATGTATGGAGCAAAGCCTTCAGCCAATCAGTCTTCTCCCTTTAAAAAGAGGGACAAATCTCTCCTTAACAAGTTTAGGAAGAGTTTGAATGAGCTAGCATGGCCCCTTAGTTTAAATGTTCCCCTTTAAGATGGCTCTACTTGAGAAGCAATGCAACCTTTTGGGGGAGGTGTAGTGGGAAGTCCCTAGGTCACTGATGATATGCCCTTGAAGAGAATTAGGAGATACCAGTCTACTCCTCTTTGCCTTTGCTTCCTGCTTCTTAAGGTGAGCAGTTTGTTCCATTACACATTTCCTACCACAAAGTACTGCCTCATAAGGAGCCAGAAGGATAGAACCATGTGCTGGAACCTACAAAACTGTGAGCCAAAATAAGCCTTTCCTCTTTATAATTCTCTTAGATATTTTGTTATAGTAACATGAAGCTGACTAATACAGTCCCTGAAAAAAGAAATTCAATTAAGAAAATCTATAAATAACCTGTATCCTTCCTTACTGCCTATATGCAAGTATCTTATGATAAAAAATGATGAAGTCTTTGATAAACTTAAGAGCTAAGTACATAAATATATCAATATTCCCTCTCCTCGAAAGAAGGAAAAACTACTACATGGTTGCTATGTGGCTGGAAAATAGAGAGCTTGAACTCTCCTCTATACACACCTAATTCCACAGAACACTTCATTTGAGGCCTTCTACTTAAGTTCCTGACCTATTACTGGTCATTTTATATCTGTAAATATACACTCCAAACTAAGCAGGATTTAATTTAAGATCTATGCATGGGATGCCACAGCATTTCCAACTATTAAAACTAAAAGACCCCAAAACTGTTGGTGTTCCATACAAACTACTTTTTAAAAATGCATACATTTTAAATATTAAGAGGTAATGTTTCCTTGATTTTTATGTTGGTGTTGAATATTTAAGTAATATTATTTCCAATGTATTCATTATCCTTGGAATACACTGCATCTTTTAAAGGTATGAAGAAACAATAGTTAGTTTTCCTCCTTGCTTTCCCTGCATTCAAGATACAAAATATTTTGTAAAACCTATTTCTAATACTAGACCAAATAACTGATTTCATAACTGTCAGAAGATAAGATAAAAAATGCATAAATTAATTATTGAAATTTACAAAATGGAACTAAATGGGATGGCAAAATTAAAAGTTTTTTTTTTTTTAATTTGTATACAAAGATCTAAAGCTCTTCTATTTTGTCATTTTTTATGCATGAATAGTGTGGTTTGTCATTTTTTATGCATGGACAGTTTACTGATTACCTAAGATGCAATCAAGTACAATACAGGTTCAAACTATTTGCCAAAAATATGGAACTAAAAAGTTGGCTGACTTACAAAACAATAAAATTTTCATTTATAAAATATTTGAAAAACAAATTACTTGATATTAAGAAAGAAAAAATAATAATTTCACATGTTTAGTCCTTAGTCTCAATTTAAGAACTGGGAATGTAGGTACTGTTAGGGGTCACTGGCTCAGTTGTGGCTCGCTGGTAGCACCCAGAAAAACGCTCTGCAGACACTAGAACTCACGCAAAAGACTTTATTTTATGGGGACCGATAAGGTCCACTGGGGTGGAAAAAGAAAAAAGAAGAACATGGCGCATGGTTTCTCCCAGATATTGGAATTTCGTGGGCTGGGAGAAACCAATCGGGGAGAATTCTTGCAGACTGACTGATGACCAATAACATGTTAGAACGCAAAGTGGGAGGCAGCAAGATGGCGACAGCGTAAGCCGGAAATTCCTGTAATGTAAGAGGCGGGCAGAATGCAGACTGACGGATGATGGGGAGGCTGGAAATTCCTATAACAGGAGGGGCGGGCCAGCGCAGATTGACAGGTGGTGGGGAGGCCGGATTTCTTACAGGTACTATATTCATATATTTTAGGTCATAATTCAGCACAAAGCCAACTTCATGGAGTAATTTACTTTTTAAATTTTCAGTTTAAAATATTTATTCTAATCTAACTTGTTTATAATGTGAGATAAATTAAATTGATTGGTTTAAGATATGATCTTCAAGGGTTTACTGGGATACCCAATCAGGAAATAGGGTATAGGAAGGTTGGAGAACAACCAGAACAGATACCTGAAAATGACTCATGAACTACACTGTCAACTGGCCCAGTGCCTAACAGAATGCAGACTCAATGAATATTTTTTAAGTGAATAAAAATACTCTGCTGAATACATACATACACACACAAACTCTACTTCCTACTTCTGGTTTTAGTGCAGGATTTTGATCAATGAGTGAACCCCAGAATAACCATACATTTGATCCAGAGTACACATAATGATACCTGAATAAACCAACTAAAATGCCCAGAATTGTATTCACAGTCATTTAGATCCTTAATGGTTTTTAAGGACATCTGCATGAAAATATATTTTGAAAAACTGTACACAACTACAGATTATTGTTTCTTACAGCAGGAATCCTGAAAAAATATACAGTCTTCTACATCAAGTAAGTTTCTACCTCATGAGATCCAGCCATGCGGATGCTAATTTCACTTAATGAAATTAATGTCACTTTTTTGCTTAAACCTGAAACAAAGGAAAATCTATCTACCATCTATGATCTTTTTTGTAAATGAGTGATTAATTTTAAAAAATACACAAAATACCTAACCACTGTTCCTCAAAACTGCTAAGAACATTAAGTACAAGGAAAGTCTGACATACTGTCACAGTCACAAGAAATCTAATCAGACACTAAAAAGTAAACATGATATATATCTTCCATGAGATCCTGGAACAGACAAACAGCATTAGGTTAACACTAAGGAAATCTGAATGACAGGTAGACTTTATTAATAACAATGGGTCAATATTGGTACATTAATTATAACAAACCATTAGATACAAATAATGGGAAATTGGGTGCAAGGTATATGGAAATTATATACTACCACAATCTTACTATAATTCTAAAACTGTTTTTTTTAATTCATTTAAAAATTGTTCAACTATTTGATATATATATATATATATGGAGCACTTAGCAAATGACACATTTGATATATTTCTTACATGAAGTTTAATTCACACCATATACATGGCATATGCACAGGCAAGCATGAACACTTACACACACACACACACGTATTACATGGGGCTGCTGGATGCTTTCATTAAAGAACATCTACTTGTTTCTTAGAATGTGAGATGAGTTGCTTATAACACCTCTTGACTTTTTAGTTAGCTAGTGAGTAGCCTATAACTTCTCTTCAGCACATCTCTTTAAAACCAGAATAGCTGTTTGTTTTGTAATCAGTTTATCTGTGCATCATGAAACTGATCTTTCCCAGCTAAAGAAACCAAGAAATGACCAGATCTGGGAACAAATTTAAAAGAACTATTATTCTAGGCACATCAGTGGGAGTTAACGTCATCACAGTCTTCTTCAATGATGTAGTTTAGGAAATTTGTTTATTTTATTGGGCTCTTTACACAGAAGAGAGAAATTTTACTTTTATGGCTATTCAATTCATATGTTTTAGATTTAATTAAAGAGAAAAACATGTTTTCCACAAACTAGGTCACAAAAAGTTTTAAAATATAATTTATCCTTAAAGGCTACTGTGAGTTTTATCATATTGATTTAAGAATTAAAACAACAACAAAAAATAATAAACAAGGCCTCTGATAATTAACATATACACTGTGGAATAGCAGTTACCACATGTAACCTGAGGACAAATGAGGTTGCCAAAATTGAACATATCAGTTTTAACAATCTTGGAACTCATTTTTGCCAAATGTTCTAACTACAGGAAATGACTTGAGCCACTCTATCTTTTCATTATTATTAAAGCATGAGTAAAGACTGAATCTTTCATATTTGAAGCAATTAAACCTACCCCAGAATCTACAAATTTCTCTGCAAAATTATTATATACCATAACCAAAGAAGTTATTACTTCAATTATCTAAAGTAAGATGCTGTCAATAAGACTTTTTCAGGTTTCCAAAGCTATTTATAGCAATCTACTTGTTGGTCTAAATTAGAGAATATTAATAAAGAATTAGAAAAATAAAGACATGAAATATTGAAATGGCTCCTTAAAACATATTTCAGTGTGATAGAGTTTTATGTCTTTCTTTCTCTGAATTATAACAGTACATTTCTGTTTTCATGTTACAAATAGTTTTAAATGTTTTTATTCAACTCACATTCATACTACAGATATCCAAAATATACTTGGAACAGAGAATTTTTTTTTAGCACCGAGGATTGAACCCAAGGGGCACTTACCCACTGAGCCGCATCCCCAGTCCTTTTTTGTATTTTGTTTAGACAGAGTCTCTACTAAGTTGCTGAGGCTGGCTTTGAATTTGCAATCCCCATGCCTCAGACTCCAAGACGCTGGGATTACAGGCATGTGCCACTGTGCCTGGCCAGAAATATTTTTTTTAAATGCCTTCATGTTATCTATAATCATTTTACTGAATTAAACAGAAATTAACATAACAGAAAATCCAGCAATACTTTAAAAAATATACTGTTTATGTGCAAATATTTGTTTTTGAATAAAGAATCTAAAACCATTTTTTCAGTTTATTCTTACATAGAACTCAAGGTCATATAGTGTCTCTTATTGTGTGACAGATGACTTTCTTTTACAGGCTCTGACAACACCCTTAATTCCAGTTATACAGGGCACAAACTGATCATCACTGAAAAAAAAATATGTCAGAGTATAAGCAGACTGGGCTAATAACAGTATTATTTGCATACAGAGCAAGTCTCTTAAATTGTGTTCACTTTTCTATTTGTCATGTACCCAGTGCCAAGATGGATAGATAGAAAGAAAGAAGAGAGATGGGAAGAAAGGCAGGGAGGGAGCAGGAAGGAGGGAATTTTTTTTTTAAATGACTATATGTAATATGTTCCTAGGACTGTCAAAACATAGAAACTTGAGATGGATGTCTCCTGTGTTCTGGCAAAATCTTATCCAGCTTAGAACATAGATTAGAAATGATTTTCTCTAGGATGTATAACCACACAAACCTCCATATGTAGATAATTCATTTTTTTTCTATTGTGCTACATATATATGTATATATTTAATAAGACTCTTCTACTTTTCTCCATCCACTATAATTTATTCACTTATGTACATTTCTGTAAGCCCTACTAGATGAATGCTTGTTGATTCAGCTTCTAACTAAATGTTTTTTATGCATGTAAACTCTCATTAAAAGTGCTGATCCATACTGCTAAAGAAAAGAAGACAATCTGAAAAGGTTAAATATAAAATGAAATTTTGGAAAAGGCAAAATAAAAAAATAGGAAAAAAAGATGGTTTCAATGAGTTTGGGAAAAAAAATGGAAGGATAAATAGTGGCACAAAAGGTATCTTTATCACAGGGGAGTATTCTGTATGATACTGTAATGGTGAATATATGATATTATACATTTATCAAAACTTATAGAACTGTATAACACAATGAGTGAACTCTAATGTGAACTATAACCTTTAGTTAATACTTATGCTTCAATACTGGATTATTGCCTGTAACAAATGTACCACACAAATGCAAGATAATAATAAGGGAAAGGTACAAGGGGAGAGGAAGTAGAAATGGGGAGGGAATCTGGGAGTTCTCTCTTTTCTCTGCCCAAATTTTCTACAATCCTAAAACTGCTATTTAAAAAAAAAAAAAAAAAAAAAAAAGGCCTATTATTTGTCTTTTTAAAAGTATGTTGGGGACTGGGGATATAGCTCAGTTGGTAGCGTGCTTGCCTAGCATTCACAAGGCCCTGGGTTCAATCCCAGTGCCACCAAAAAAAAAAAAAAAAAAAAAAAAAAAAAAGTATGCTGAAAAAACATGTTTACAGGCCATGATTTGCTGTCCAGGAACTGAGTATTGTTAAGTTGTTAAGTTCTTTCTCAAACTTTATAACTGCCATTAGAGCATTAAAAAAAAAAAACTCAAGCAGCAGCATATTAAGATTAATCTGGCCAGGCTGTAGTTTGAATTTCTTAGATTTTTACATTTCTGACACTCTGCCAATATCTTTACTGGGCAAGGCAAGCACCTCAGAAAATCTTCCCTACTTTTAAAAATACTTTCCGGTCATCAGCAACCATACCCCTTCCCTACTAATGTTTAAAGTGTCTGTGCATACAAAGAAAGTGTTTCATATTTATTAGTAGTAACAGTTATTTGAAGGTTGTTTGTAGAGTTTTTAATCACATGAATTTCTTATTCTAGTACACTGTACTCAAATCATGTATTTTTGACTCAATTCAATAATGTCTCATCTAATTTCTATCAAAACAAAGCTTTAAAATATTGTCCCAATATATACTTTTAGCTATTGTGTGCTCAACAATTTTAACTCAAAGATACTAAAATAATTAAATGTGTAATTTATCTTAATATCTTACTCTTTCAATAAATGTTTCATTTATACACTAACTGTGCGAGCAGCTTGGAATATAACCAAATATGTAACCTATTTCCTACCATTCACACGTTTTTGAGTAAAAGAGGCAAGTGTACAGACAATTACAATATAGTATAGTTATTGCCATAATAAATGGGTAAGTTTCAGGTTGTTTACCAGATTGAAATATGACAGAAATTGTCCAAAAATCTACTGTTTTATTGTTGGTCTAAAGATATCACAGTTAGAATAGACTGAATTTTTAAGAGTCAATGGGGCTGGGGGGCAGGGGGAGAGAAAAGATAAATAATATGAGTAATAAGATCTAATACTAAGATCTCTGAGTTGCAAAAGTGAGTAATTTACAGAGATAAGGAATACAAAATGAGAACATGATTCCATGGGCAGCTGGAAGTACAAAGGGAAGAGTAATAAATGTGGATGGATTATCAGGTACAAGAACTGAGCTTTAGCTACAGATTTGGGATAAAAGTGATGCAATGGGAATAAATGTACATACTGAGGAATTCCTCACAATATATTAAGACATGAGGGCCTGGGTCAAATCTCCAAAATGTATCAACATTTAGAAGTTGATGCCAACAAGTTAGTAAAAAAGAAACTTGCAAAGAACCCTGAAATGACCCTGAAGGCAAACAACAGTGCAGGATCACAAAATTCAAGGCAAGAAAATGTGTTAGAGCAGATGAAAAAGACCATAATGTGTTTATATGTACTTGGATACTTCAGCATGGATAATATTGTTATCTTAAGAGAAAATAGTTTTTCCTCTCCTTCAGAGGCTATCAATTATCATTCAATGGCCTCCACCACTTATTCATTTATTCATTTTTTCAAAAGAACTCTAAAGAACCTTTTATGTTCCAAGAAATATAGTTCTTTAGAAAAACAATGTGGACTCTTTCAGATGCTTGGGATACATCAAAAATAAAAGACACAAAAACCCCTGTCCTTGTGGAGTACCTGTTCTGAAAGTGGAGAAAAGAGACAATAAAAAATAAACAAAGGGAAAGGGAGATTTTAATATTAATTTTATTTTAATATATTATTGAATGACTGAGATGTAATGAATTTGAGATAGTAAGTGTACATCAATAAAATAAATGACTTTATATGAGATCATCATAGCTTAGCAACAGAATACACTGTAAACTATCACTTATTTGCCATCATGATTAAGGGGTTGACTAAGAGCTTTGGCTCACTGTTGCTGATACCAGCATCAAGAGAAAGTATCATACTGCATATAGGTAGCCTAGGAAGCAATCAAAAATCTAAATCTGAAGTACAGAAGCTACAGAACATGTATTGCTTTCACACCCATGTAAAGTGGAATATCATAAGTCTAACCATCCTAAGTCAGGGACAGCATCCAATGCTATTGAACTCCTTTTAAGCACTGCTTTCATTACATCCCACAAGTAGGATTTTCATTTTCATTTAGTTCAAAAATATATATAATTCATAAGTTGATAATTTTTAATTCCTCAAGATTTCCTCTTTGACTCATGTTCTGGAAGGGTATTTTTTAATGTACAGGTATTTGGGTATTCTTATCTTTCCTATATTTATATCTGGCTTAATTTCACTGTGGTCTGAGGTAGATATTGAATGTTTTCTATTCTTTTAAATTTAGGAGTGTTTGATGGCCCAGAATGTGGTCTGTCTTGGTGAATGTTCCATAAGAGTTTACATAACATATTTATTATACTGTTGCACTTGATTATGTCAATTATATGTAGTTGATTGATACTGTTGAGTTCAACTATGCCCTTATTGATTTTCTGCCTATTGGATCTGTCCATTCCTTTCAGTGGTGACATTTTCAACTATAATTACAAATTAATCTTTTTTCTTGCATGACTAACAGTTTTTCCCTCGAGTATTTTGACCTCTGTTGTTAAATGCAAACATGTTAAAGACTATGGCATGGCCTTGGAAAAAAGGCCCTTTTATCATTTTGTTATATCTTCTTTATCCTTCATAACCTTCCTTGCTATGCAGTCTGTTACGACACAACTAATTCAACTATTGACTTCTCAACACTGTCAACATGATAAATTTTTCTCCATACATTTACTTTTACTTTATCTGTGCCCTTACATTAAATCGTATTTCTTGTAAATATCATTGGGTCTTCTTTTTTGGTCCATTCTGACAATGACTTTATCCTTTAATTGGTGTACTATCATTGACATTTGAAGTGATTTTTTATATAATTGAATTATATCTTCCAAATTTATTACTGTTCTGCTATTCTTTTGTTGTTTTTTCCTATTTTTACCTTCCATTTTTTTTGCCTTTTGTGATTTTAATTGAGCATTTATGTAATTTTATTTTCTCTTCTTAGAATATCTGGTACTTCTTTTGTAACTTTTTTATTTTTTTTAATTTTTTTTTTTTTTCAATTTTTACCAAAGTTTATTTGATCTGGAATTTAGATTTAAAGAAACATTAAGATGAAAAGTCATTTTGAATATTAAAACAACTATCAGAAGAGTTCAGTTATTATTAATGAAAATAGCAACACTTTTTAAAAAGACAGAAAAATCAATTAGATCAAATGATATTTACAATTTATATATACACATAAAAATGTAAACATGTTATACATTAAAATAATTGTTCATGTCAAGAAAAATAAAAAAATAATAAATTTTTTAAAACAGAAATCAATTTGTGATAGAGATTATTTTAAAATAAATGATTGAGTCAGGCACAGTGTCACATACCACTAATCCCAGTTATTTGGGAGGAGGAGAAACATAGCAAGGCCCTAAGCAACTTAGTGAGACCCTGACTCAAAATTAAAAAAAAAAAAACAAGAAAAAAAAATGCTGGGAATATGTATCAGTGGGTACAAACCACGGTCAAAATAAATAAATAAATAAAAAATAAATGAGGCTATATTGGTCAAAGGAACCATGAGAAGGATGATGAATATCATCTCAATTTTTTGCTTAAGGAGGTGGCAATCTACTATGAAGAAAAAATATCCCCTTAAGTGTGAAGTATTAACAAGAATGAAATCTCTTGTGGTCAAGTTCTTAAAAGATGATTTAGATTGTATTTGCCACCATACAATAACCCAATCTGCCCTGTTTAAGAGAAGAAATTTTCAAAAAACCCACTGATGCATACTGATTTGTGCAAGCTCTGAGAGCTAAAAGTAACATAGCTTTAGATAATCATACAATAGTACCACATTCATATCCTTTAATAATGGTAATACCAGGTAACAATGGGTGGTTAAAAGTATCAATTTTGAGAGATGATTCCTCAGATAAGGTATTCCTAATCACTGTTCTTGAGTAAAGGCTTCAATACAAATGTAATCTCCAGTATTAGTGGGTTTTCTTAAACAAGGATTTAATTTCTTCTAATTTTTTGAATAGAAGTCTAACAAAATTGTTATCTGAGGTTTATAACTGACTCAAGAAATTCTTTTACAATGTGTGAATGATCTGCTTATAACCACCTCCAACAGTGAACTAAGATTTTTAGATACTATATTGCTGCAGTGAAACATCTCACCTCATGTCGATATGAATGTCCACTAAAATGGTTGAGTTTTGTAAACAAGTCAACTATCTAGGATTTCACATTACTGTATGGACCTGAATTTTGATGTCAGATTTAAAGAAGACTTATGCTGACCTGTATAAGCCTATCTTAAGTCTTATAGTAATCAGTAACCAGAGACAGGTATATTTTTTCCTATAAATGTCAGTGTAATGATTAGATATTAGTTGTCCCCCAAAGCTCATGCATGAGACAAGGCAAGAAGGTTTAGATATTAAATAATTAGGATATGAGAGTTTTGTCTATTCATTGCATTAAGCCTCTGATAGAAATGGAGTCATAACTAGGCAAGGAGGATATGGCAGGAGGAGAAGGATCCTGGGGGCAGGACTTTGAGAATTGTATTTCATTCTTGTTGATCAGTGCACTCTCTGCTTTCTGGCACAATCTTCCCAGATGCTTTTCTCCACCACACTCTCCTGCCATGATGTTCTGTCTCATCCTAGTCCTTGAGGAATGGAATCAAACATCTCTGGACTGAGACTTCTGAAATTGTGAGCCCCATAATAATCTTTTCCTTCTCTAAAATTGTTTTTGTACAGAATTTTGGTCACAGTCATGAAAATCTGACTAAAATAGGCAGATGCTGTCCCTAATTTAGACTAATAGGTCAACTCCTGCATGAGGCCTTAAAATTAACAACAACAACAACAACAAAATGGATTTTATATACTAGAAAAACAACCTGCCTTTGAGAAGTTAAAACAGCTTCCTGACACTTCCTGCCCTGTACCTGCTTGACACAAATTGTGATAAGATTCTATAGAGATGAAAAATAAGGTACAGTTCTTGAATTTCTCAGCTCGAAGTTTTCTCCTTCCTTTGGGATTTGATTGCCACTTGTGATATATGACAAGAGATTGAGAAACCCACTCTCAACCATTTCTTTAGGGAAAAATACATCTCAAGAGAGAACAGCAAAGGCAAGAAATTTCAAAAGATTTCACAAAAGAGGAAACATTTAAATGAGAAAAAAATGAATATGAGTATAAAGCAATACTATTTAATGAAGTTAAAATTCAAGCTAAAGACTATTGTATGCTCACCAGGAAGGAAAAAATCAATCACACACATGCAAAAGAGACTAATGGTCACAAAGACGTTAAGTGTTATTTCTTGATGTAAGCAATTGTACATGGTATGTCTACTTTATGATAATTTAATGATCTCTATAATTACTATTTTGCCTATTCTTACTGTGCTCAATAAAATCAAATTTATTTTATTTTTCTATTTTATTGTAAACAAATGGGATACATGTTGTTTCTCTGTTTGTACATGGCATAAAGGCATACCATTTGTGTAATGACAAATTTACATAGAGTAATGTTGTTTGAATCACTGTTACTTTTTCCCTTACCCCCACCCTTCCCACCCCTCTTTTCCTTCTATACAGAGCTTCCTTCCTCCATACTTGCCCCCCTCCCTAACCCTAACTCTAACCCTAACACTAACCCTTCCCTCCCCCTGTTATGTGTCATCATCCACTTACTAGCGATATCATTCTTCCTTTGGCTTTTTGAGATTGGCTTATCTCACTTAGCATGATATTCTCCAATTTCATCCATTTGCCTGCAAATGCCATAATCTTATCATTCTTTATGGCTGAGTAATATTCCATTGTATATATATACCACAGCTGCTTTATCCACTCATCAATTGAAGGGCATCTAGGTTGGTTCCACAGTCTGGCTATTGTGAATTGAGCAGCTATGAACATTGATGTGGCTGTATCTCTGTAGTATGCTGATTTTAAGTCCTTTGGGTATAGGCCAAGGAGTGGGATAGCTGGGTCAAATGGAGGGTCCATTCCAAGTTTTCTAAGGAATCTCCACACTGCTTTCCAGAGTGGCTGCACTAATTTGCAGTCCCACAAGCAATGTATGAGTGTACCTTTCTCCCCACATCCTCGCCAACACCTGTTGTTGCTCGTATTCTTGATAATCGCCATTCTATTTGGGGTGAGATGGAATCTTAGGGTGGTTTTGATTTGCATTTCTCTTATTACTAGAGATGTTGAGCATTTTTCCATATGTTTGTTGATTGCTTGTAGATCTTCTTCTGTGAAGTGTCTATTCATTTCCTTAGCCCATTTGTCGACTGGATTATTTGAATTCTTGGAGTAGAGTTTTTTGAGTTCTTTATAGATTTTGGAGATTAATGCTCTATCTGAAGTATGATTGGCAAAGATATTCTCCCACTCTGTAGGCTCTTTCTTCGCATTGCTGATAGTTTCCTTTGCTGAGAGAAAGCTTTTTAGTTTGAATCTATCCCAGTGGTTGATTCTAGCTTTTATTTCTTGTGCTATGGGAGTCCTGTTAAGGAAGTCTGGTCCTAAGCCGACATGTTGAAGATCTGGACCTACTTTTTCTTCTATAATCTGCAGGGTCTCTGGTCTGATTCCGAGGTCCTTAATCCATTATGAGTTTAGTTTCGTGCATGGTGAGAGATATGGGTTTAGTTTCATTCTGTTGCATATGGATTTCCAATTCTCCCAGCACCATTTGTTGAAGAGGCTATCTTTTCTCCATTGCATATTTTTGGCACCTTTGTCTACTATGAGAAAATTATATTTATTTGGGTTTGTGTTCGTGTCCTCTACTCTGTACCATTGATCTACCTTTCTATTTTGGTACCAATACCATGCCGTTTTTGTTACTATTGCTTTGTAGTAGAGTTGAAGATCTGGTATTGCAATACCCCCTGTTTCACTCTTCCTGCTAAGGATTGCTTTAGCTATTCTGGGTTTCTTATTCTTCCAGATGAATTTCATAATTGCTTGCTCTATTTCTGTAAGGTACGTCATTGGGATTTTAATTGGAATTGCATTGAATTTGTATAGGACTTTAGGTAGTATGGCCATTTTGACAATATTAATTCTTCCTATCCAAGAACATGGAAGATCTTTCCATCATCTAAGGTGTTCTTTAATTTCTTTCGTTAGTGTTGTATACTTCTCATTGTAGAGGTCTTTCACCTCTTTTGTGAGATTGATTCCCAAGTATTTTATTTTTCTCGAGGCTATTGTGAATGGGGTAGTTTTCCTAATTTTTCTTTCTGAACATTCATCACTTATGTATAAAAATGCATTGGATTTATGAGCATTGATCTTGTAACCTGCTACTTTACTGAATTTACTTATGAGTTCTAAGAGTTTTCTGGTGGAATTTCCAGGTTCCTCTAAATATATAATCATGTCATCAGCGAACAGGGATAGTTTGAGTTCTTCTTTCCCAATTCGTATCCCTTTAATTTCTTTGGTTTGTCTAATTGCTCTGGCCAGAGTCTCAAGAATGATGTTGAATAGAAGTGGTGAAAGAGGACATCCCTGCCTTGTTCCAGTTTTTAGGGGGAATGCGTTCAGTTTTTCACCATTTAGAATGATATTAGCCATGGGCTTAGCATAAATGGCCTTTACAATGTTAAGGAATGTTCCCACTATCCCTATTTTTTCTAGTGTTTTGAGCATGAAGGAGTGCTGTATTTTATCAAATGCTTTTTCTCCATCTATTGAAATAATCATGTGATTCTTGACTTTAAGTCTATTGATATGGTGAATGACATTTATTGATTTCCGGATGTTGAACCAACCTTGCATCCCTGGGATGAAACCCACTTGATCATGGTGCACTATCTTTTTAATATGCTTTTGTATGCGATTTGCTAAAATTTTGTTGAGAATTTTTGCGTCGATGTTCATTAAGGATATTGGTCTGAAATTTTCTTTCCTTGATGAATCTCTGTCTGGTTTAGGTATCAGGGTGATATTGGCTTCATAGAATGAGTTTGGGAGGGTTCCCTCCTCTTCTATTTTATGGAATACTTTGAGAAGTATTGGAATGAGCTCTTCTTTAAAGGTTTTGTAGAACTCGGCTGAGAACCCATCTGGTCCCGGACTTTTCTTTGTTGGTAGGCTTTTGATGACTTCTTCTATTTCAGTACTTGAAATTGGTCTATTTAAATTGTGTATGTCCTCCTCGTTCAGTTTAGGCAATTCATATGTCTCTAGAAACCTGTTGATGTCTTCGAAATTTTCTATTTTGTTGGAGTATAGATTTTCAAAATAGCTTCTAATTATGTTTTGTATTTCAATCCTGTCTGTTGTGATATTTCCTTGTTCATTCTGAATTTTAGTGATTTGGGTTTTCTCTCGTCTTCTCTTTGTTAGTGTGGCTAAAGGTTTATCAATTTTGTTTATTTTTTCGAAGAACCAACTATTTATTTTGTCAATTTTTTGTATTGCTTCTTTTGTTTCAATTTCATTGATTTCAGCTCTGAGTTTAACTATTTCCTGTCTTCTACTACTTTAGGTGCTGGTCTGTTCTTCTTTTTCTAGGGCTTTGAGCTGTAGTGTTAGGTCGTTTATTTGTTGAGTTTTACTTCTTTTATTAAATGCGCTCCATGAAATAAATTTCCCTCTAAGTCCTGCTTTCATAGTGTCCCAGAGATTTTGATATGATGTTTCTTTGTTCTCATTTACCTCTAAGAATTTTTTAATTTCCTTCCTAATATCTTCTGTTATCCATTCATCATATAATAGCATATTGTTTAATCTCCAGATGTTGGAATAGTTTCTGTTTTTTACTCTTCCATTTATTTCTAACTTCAATCCATTATGATCTGATAGAATACATGGTAGTGTCTCTGTCTTCTTGTATTTGCTAACATTAGCTTTGTGGCATAATATATGGTCTATTTTAGAGAAGGATCCATGTGCTGCTGAGAAGAAAGTGTATTCACTCTTGGTTGGATGGTATATTCTATAAATGTCCATTAAGTCTAAATTATTGATTGTGTTATTGAGATCTATGGTTTCTTTGTTCAATTTTTGTCTGGAAGATCTGTTCAGTGGTGAGAGCGGCGTGTTAAAATCACCTAGTATTATTGTGTTATGGTCTATTTGGTTTCTGAAATTGAGAAGGATTTGTTTGACATACATGGATGAGCCACTGTTTGGGGCATAGATGTTTATGATTGTTATGTCTTGCTGATTTATGCTTCCCTTAAGCAGTATGAAATGACCTTCTTTATCCCTTCTGACTAACTTTGGCTTGAAGTCCACATTATCTGAAATGAGGATGGATACTCCAGCTTTTTTGCTGAGTCCATGTGCATGGTATGTTTTTCCCCATCCTTTCACCTTTAGTCTATGGGTATCTTTTTCTATGAGGTGAGTCTCTTGCAGGCAACATATTATTGGATCTTTCTTTTTAATCCACCTGCCAGTCTATGTCTTTTTATTGATGAATTCGGGCCATTAATTTTCAGGGTTATTATTGAGATATGATTTGGTTTCCCGGTCATTTGGTTCATTTTTTAAATTTTATTTATTTATTTGTTTGACTCAACTTGGCTCTTCCTTTATTTCACAATTCCTTTAGGATAATTCCTCCCTTTGCTGATTTGCTTCTTTGTTTTTCATCTCTTCCTCATGGAATATTTTGCTGAGAATGTTCTGTAATGCTGGCTTTCTTTTTGTAAATTCTTTTAGCTTTTGTTTATCATGGAAGGATTTTATTTCATCGTCAAATTTGAAGGTAAGTTTTGCTGGGTATAAGATTCTTGGTTGGCATCCATTTTCTTTCAGGGCTTGAAAAATGTTGTTCCAGGCCCTTCTAGCTTTTAGGGTCTGGACTGAAAAATCTGCTGATATCCGTATTGGTTTCCCCCTGAATGTAATTTGGTTCTTTTCTCTCACAGCCTTTAAAATTCTGTCTTTATTTTGTATGTTGGGCATTTTCATTATAATGTGCCTTGGTGTGGGTCTGTGGTAATTTTGTGTATTTGGAGTCCTATAAGCCTCTTGTACTTGATTTTCCATTTAATTCTTCAGATTTGGGAAATTTTCTGATTATTATTATTCTGATTATTATTATTTATTTCATTGAATAAACTGTTCAGTCCTTTGGCTTGTTTCTCTAGGCCTGCCTCAATCCCAATAATTCTTAAATTTGGCCTTTTCATGATATCCCATAGTTCTTGTAGATTCTGTTCATGATTTCTTACCATCTTCTCTGTTTGTTCAACTTTGTTTTCAAGGTTAAATATTTTGTCTTCAATGTCTGAGGTTCTGTCTTCCAGGTGTTCTATCCTATTGAATATGCTTTCTATGGAGTTCTTAATTTGGTTTATTGTTTCCTTCATGTCAAGGATTTCTGTTTGGTTTTTTTTCAATATCTCTAACTCTTTATTGAAATGATCTTTTGCTTCCTGTATTTGCTCTTTTAACTGTCGATTGGTGCGATCATTCAATGCTTGCATTTGCTCTTTCATCTCATCGTTTGCCGCTCTGATCCTTTTAATTATGTACATTCTGAACTCCTTTTCTGTCATTTCTTCTGCCATGCTGTCATTGGGTTTTATTGATGTAACATCTAGATTTGTTTGCAGCATTTTCTTTCCTTGTTTTCTCATATTGTTCAGGTATCAGTGGACCGCTGAGATATTGCAGATTTCCTCTATTGACTTACAATGTACCTGAAGATTTCTATATATATCCCCTCTTAGCCTTCAGTAGGCTGAAGTCTTGGAGGAAGTTGATAATGCAGTGCTCCACAAGGAAGCTGCCTCTCTAGAAGTGGTGGCCTTCAGGTGGGTTATAATCCCTGCTAGTGGGCAGAGGTGCCTCCACTTGTTGACCAATGGTCATCCAAAGGGGACCTAGGCTGTGGGCTGAGGCAAGGCCTGTTTGGGCCTGAGTCTCTGGTTTTACTGTCCTTGTGGGGAAACCTCACCCGGCAGGGAAGATTCACCCGGTGGGGAGGTCTCGCTGGTCAGTTCCCTCCTAGAGGTTCCCCTCAATTTACAGCTACCGCCTGGGCTGGGCTGCCTTCCTCTGCAAAGTTCCCAGGGGCCCGGCCCTACCTCCTGGGCCTGGGAGCCTCACCCTTCGCAGATGAATCTCCTTAGGCTGCCCCTCCTCAGAGAATCTGCCTGCAGCCCTGGAACCTTTGCTCCGCCCCTAAGCGTGTCTCTGTGGGGCTCTTCCACCAAGAAGCCTCCTAGATCCTGGGACCCTGCTCTGCACCCAATCGCCTGGCTATGCAGCCCCTCCTCTGAGCAGCCAGCTGGGACCCTGTACAATCAGTCTGAGTCCCAGAGACCCGCCACACGCCTCTTCCTCCAGACAGCTGCCCAGTATTCCGGTGCGGTCACTGGGAGTCCAAGAAACTCACTGTGTGCCTCCTCCTCCCACCGACCACCCGTAGCCCGGGGCAATCAATCACTCCGAGTCAAAATGACCCTCCCTGTTCCTCCTCCTCCTCCAGGTAACCCCCCAGGTGTTCAGGAGCGGTCACTCTGAGTGGCTCTGAATCCACATGACCCGCTGCACATGTCCTCTGGGCAGCCGCCCGGAGCTCTGGTGCGGCCACTGGAGACCAAGCGACCCACTGCGCTTCTCCTCCAGGCAGCCCCCCTGTGTTCAGGAGCGGTCGCTTTAAGTCCAAACAACTCACCACTCACCTTCTCCTCTGAGCAGCCGCCTGGAGCTCCAATGCAGTCACTGCGAGTCCAAACGCCCTACCGCGCTCCTCCTCCTCCTCCTCCTACTCCTCCAGGCAGGCCCGGGTGTTCAGAAGTGGTCTGAGTCCAAGCAGCTCGCTACGCAGCCCCTCCTCTGGCAACCACCTGTAGCTCTGGTGCAGTCACTCCGAATCCAAGCGGCCCCACTCCTCCTCCTCCTCGTCCTCAGGGCAGGCCCCGTCAAATTTATTACATGAATGGCAGAGAAGAGGGTGGTGGACAGACATTGCAAGATATTTTTTCTCACTGGATCTTATATTTTCTGATGGCAACTTGGGAGGGAAAATGAAGCACTCTATGTACCACTCATTTCCTGGTTCTCAGGAGCTAGTCCTTGTCCCCAGGGATCTTCAGCTCCTATGCAGCAGAGCAACCTGGGACTCCAAAACAGGAGAGTGAAACCTAGAGTTGAATGGCTCATATGGTGATCCTTTTGTAACTTTTTTAAATGGCTGCTTACAATTGTTTGATAATTCCAACATCCCTGTCATATTTCAATCTGGTTCCAGTGCTTGTTTCCTCTCTTCAAACCATGTTTATTTTCTTTTAGAGTATGCCTTATAATTGTTTCTTGATAGCTGGATATGATGTACTAGCTAAAGGGAACTGTTATACTTAGGCCTTTACTAATACAATGATAAGGCATAGGGAGAGGAGAAGCATTTTATAGTTCTATAATTAAGTCTCAGTCTTTTAGGGAGTCTTTGCCTCTGGATTGTAAATTTCATAAGAGCTTCCTGGTTTAAAATTTTTCCCCCATGTAGGTGGTACAGAATGGCCAGAGTGGGCTGGAGTTGGGCATTTCCCCACCCATAGGTCAGTTTGGCTCTAATAAAAACCCTGGCAGGTTAAATAGCTTCTTCAGAGTACTTGCCTTGTTAAAAACAAAACGTTCTGGTATATTTCAAAATGGCTACTTTCCTCCTTCCCCTGCTGGAAGCAAGAGGGAATCTGCTTCTTATATTCACTGTGAGAACTTGGTAGAGTTCACAGAACTAAAACTCATGAAAGTGTTGGGATCTCTCCTAAGACTGGGTCCCTCTGGACTTCTTTGTTTCTCAGTCTCATCCATACTTAGCATTTAGATGTTCACAAGTTACCATTAAGGTGTTCTCACCCTGGTATCGGTTACTATGGAGATTTCTGCTCATGTGTTTGTTTCTGTACATTGTGATTCTCTGAATTCAACTGTCTCTCCAATTTGGGGGACATTTTTTTTTTCCCCTGTGACCTCTCTTTCCTTTTTCTCTATGAAGAGTTACATTGACTTTTTCCACTTATTCAGTTTTTTGCTTGTTAGCACAGAATAGCGACTTTCAGTTCCTTATATGCTACACCAGTTTACTTCTTATAATTCACTTTTAGTTCACTTCTTATAGTTGTTTTGTTATTTCTCAAGTAGTCCCTCACAGTCCTTAGAGCCTTAATTATTCATACAGGCTAACATTCATAGAGTAATAGGCATTAGGCATCATATGTCATGCTAAACCTTAGATCAGTGCTTCCCCAGTTTTGTTTTATTAAAAGGATTAGAAACATCTGAAGACCTTTGATAAGTATACATGTCCAAGGACTACCACATACATATGTATAGGGTAGACTGCAGTCATTTATGTTTTTCCCATTTTTAATAACCTGTGATTTATTCTCAATATTTCTACCTCATTGCAAGCCCCACTGCCATCAACTTCATATATACTGTTAAAAGCATTTTCCAGTGCTCTATATAACTGAAAATATTGCTCACATCTCCTTCTTTCCATCATCATTGCTACTACTATTTAGTACATTTTTCTGCGAAGTAAGATAATAACTTTTTAACTGGTATCTTTCATCCACTCTTGCCATGTTTTTCCATTTTTTTTCACAGAAGTCAGGTGATTACCTCAAAACCCAAGTAATATTATGTCATTGCCTTTATAAATCAGTGGTTTCTCAACATGAACTCTCCATGCTCACTGTTAACACATTTTAGAAATCAAGTCTTATTACCTTTAGTAATAGTCTCCTTCTTTTACAAATATGACCATCGATTTATACCACAATGCTTTCAAGAAGAAAAGTTCAGTGGGATAGAGAGTTTATGACCATGACCACATTTAAATGTTGTCATAAAGTACTTATTACTGATAAACTGGAGTAGTAGTACTACAGGCCAGTTCATAAATTTTAATTGGCCATAAATTGATATAATTTTTTTCTCTACAAAGATTGTCATTATACCACTGTACTTTATTTTTTAAGATACAGGTAGGTTGGATTTCTTTTAAAGAGAAAGAACCACTCAAAAATTAAGAAGGTCAATACTAGGTGATTTTAACACACCTCTCTCACCATTGGACAGATCCTCCAAACAAAAATTGAACAAAGAAACCATATATCTCAATAACACAATCAATTATTTAAACTTAACCGACATTTATAGAATATACCATCGAACAAAGAGCAAATACACTTTCTTCTCAGCAGCACATGGATCCTTCTCTAAAACAGACCATATTTTATGCCACAAAGCTAATGTTAGCAAGTACAACAAGATAGAGATACTACCTTATATTCTCTCAGATCATAATGGATTGAAATTAGAAATAAATGACAGAGTTAACAACAGAAACTACTCCAACACCTGGAGATTAAATAATACGTTATTATACGATGAATGGATAACAGAGATATCAGGAGGGAAATTAAAAAATTCTTAGAGGTAAATGAAACATCATATCAAAATCTCTGGGACACTATGAAAGCAGTCCTTAGAGGAAAATTCATTTCATTGAGTGTATTCAATAAAAGAAGAAAAAAATCAAGAAATAAACAACCTAACACTACAGCTCAAAGCCCTAGAAAAAGAAGAACAGACCAACACCAAAAGTAGTAGAAGAAAGGAAATGGTTAAAATCAGAGCTGAAATCAACAAAATTGAAACAAAAGAATCAAAAAAATTGACAAACTAAATAGTTGGTTCTTTGAAAAAAATAAACAAAATTGATAAACCCTTAGCCACACTAAAAAAGAGGAGAGAGAAAACTCAAATTACTAAAATTTGGAATGAACAAGGAAATACCACAACAGACACAAGTGAAATACAAAACATAATTAGAAGCTATTTCGAAAATCTATGCTCCAAAAAAATGGAAAATCTCAAAGACATCAACAGTTTGCAGAGACATATGAATTACCTAATCTGAACCAGGAGGACATACACAATTTAAATAGATCAATTTCAAGTAATGAAATAGAAGAAGTCATCAAAAGCCTACCGACAAAGAAAAGTCCAGGACCAGATGGGTTCTCAGTCGAGTTCTACAAAACCTTTAAAGAAGAGCTCATTCCAATACTCCTCAAAGTATTCCATGAAATAGAAGAGGAGGGAACCCTCCCAAACTCATTCTATGAAGCCAATATCACCCTGATACCAAAATCAGAGACACATCAAGGAAAAAAAATTTCAGACCAATATACTTAATGAACGTCAACACAAAAATTCTCAACAAAATTTTAGAAAATCGCATACAAAAATATATTAAAAAAACAGTGCACCACCGTCAAGTGGGTTTTATCCCAAGGATGCAAGGTTGGTTCAACATCCAGAAATCAAAAAATGTCATTCACCATATGAACAGACTTAAAGTTAAGACTCACATGATTATTTCAATAGATGCAGAAAAAGCATTTGATAAAATACAGCATCCCTTCATGCTCAAAACACTAGAAAAAATAAGGATAGTGGGAACATTCCTTAACATTGTAAAGGCTATCTGTGCTAAGCCCATGGCCAATATCATTCTAAATGGTGAAAAACTGAAAGCATTCTCCCTAAAAACTGGAACAAGGCAGGGATGCCCTTTTTCTCCACTTCTATTCAACATTTTCCTCAAAACTCTAGCCAGAGCAATTAGACAGACCAGAGAAATTAAAGGGATACAAATAGGAAAAGAGAACTCAAACTACCCCTATTTGCTGATGACATGATTATATATTTACAGGAACTGGGAAATTCCACCAAAAAGCTTTTAGAATTCATAAGTGAATTCAGTAAAGTAGCAGGATGTAAGATTAATGCTCATAAATCTAATGCATTTTTATACATAAGTGATGAATCTTCAGAAAGAGAAGTTAGGAAACCACCCCATTCACAATAGCTTCGAAAAAAATAAAATATTGGGAATCAATCTCACAAAAGAGATGAAAGACCTCTACAATGAGAACTACAGAACACTAAAGAAAGAAATTAAAGAAAACCTTAGAAGATGGAATGATCTCCCATGTTCTTGGATAGGCAGAATTAATATTGTCAAAATGGCCATACTACCAAAAGTGCTATACAGATTCAATGCAATTCCAATTAAAATTCCAATGATGTACCTTACAGAAATAGAGCAAGCAATCATGAAATTCATCTGGAAGAATAAGAAACCCAGAATAGCTAAAGCAATCCTTAGCAGGAAGATTGAAACAGGGGGTATTGCAATACCAGAACTTCAACTATACTACAAAGCAATAGTAACAAAAACAGCATGGTATTGGCACCAAAATAGACAGGTAGATCAATGGTACAGAATAGAGGACATGGACACAAACCCAAATAAATACAATTTTCTCATATTAGACAAAGGTGCCAAAAATATGCAATGGAGAAAAGATAACCTCTTCAACAAACAGTGCTGGGAAAACTGGAAATCCATATGCAACAGAATGAAACTAAACCCCTATCTCTCACCCTGCACAAAAATGAACTCACAATGGATCAAGGACCTTGAAATCAGATCAGGGACCCTGCATCTTATAGAAGAAAAAGTAGGTCCAAATCTTCAACCTGTTGGCTTAGGATCAGACTTCCTTAAGAGGACTACCATAGCACAAGAAATAAAAGCAAGAATCAACAACTGGGATAGATTCAAACTAAAAAGCTTTCTCTCAGCAAAGGAAACTGTCAGCAATGTGAAGAGAGAGCCTACAGAGTGGGAGAATATCTTTGCCACTCATACTTCAGATAGAGTGCTAATTTCCAGAATCTATAAAGAACTCAAAAAACTCTACACCAAGAATACAAATAATCCAATCAACAAATGGGCTAAGGAAATGAACAGACACTTCACAGAAGAAGATGCACAAACAATCAACAGATATATGAAAAAGTGTTCAACATCTCTAGTAATAAGAGAAATGCAAATCAAAACTACCCTAAGATTCCATCTCACCCCAATTAGAATGGCGATTATCAAGAACACTAGCAATAATAGGTGTTGGCGAGGATGTGGGGAAAAAGGTACACTCATACATTACTGTTGGGGCTGCAAATTAGTGTAGCCACTCTGGAAAGCAGTATGGAGATTCCTAAAAAAACTTGGAATGGAATCACCATTTGACCCAGCTATCCCACACCTTGGCCTATACCCAAAGGACTTAAAATCAGCATACTACAGAGATCAATGTTCATAGCTGCTCAATTCACAATAGCCAGATTGTGGAACCAACCCAGATGTCCTTCAATTGAATGGATAAAGAAAGTGTGGTATATATATACAATGGAATATTACTCAGTATTAAAAAATAATAAAATTATGGCATTTGCAGGCAAATGGATGAAATTGGAAAATATCATGCTAAGTGAGATAAGCCAATCTGAAAAAACCAAAGGACGAATGACCTCGCTGATAAGCGGATGACACATAATGGGGGGTGGGAGGTGGCAAGAATGGAGGGAGGGACTCTACAGAGGGAAAAGACGGGTGGGAGGGGTGGGGGGAAGAAAAAAATAACAGACTGAATCAAAAACTATTACCCTAGATAAATGTATGATTACAGAAATGGTATGCCTCCACTTCATGTACAAACAGAGAAACAGGATGTCTCCCTTTTGTTTACAATAAAAATAAATTTAAAAAAATTAAGAAGGTCTTTTCATTTCTTTGAATTTTTTCCTTGATCATTTAAATAATACCATAGCTGCCAAGGTTTGGCTGGATAAGGACACTACAATGGAAATATGAATTTTGCAGTGAGAAGACTTAGATAGAAATTCAAAATACAACATTTAGTGATTTTAAGAACTTGACCAATGTAAGCTTTGTGAACTTCAGTTTACTTATGAATATATTACATGATATAATATCTTCTTAAGTAATTCAGAATTAACAATTACTCTGTAAATTAAGAAAACTATAGGGGATCCCCTCTAATTTTTCAGTTCCTTTATCACCTTTGTAATTCATCACCTTGTTTGAAGATAAGCATAACGTGTGCAAAGAAGCTGTTTGAAATATGTTGCTCTTAAAGGCAGGCAGAATAGAACATACCTGCAATCCTTGCTTACTCAGGACGCTGAGGCAGGAGGATTCCAAAATTGAGCTCAGATTCCGCAATTCAGTGAGATCCTACCTCAAAAGAAAATAAAATAGAATGGGGTCAGGGATATAGCTCAATGGTAGAGATACCTTGAGATCTGTCCCCAACAAAAAAAGAAAAAGAAATGAAATACGTTGCTTTTTCATTGTATTATTTTCAACAAGTCTAGAAACTTGTAGTTTCTGCTAGGATTTAGATTTTCTCTAAATTTCTAACTGGGAAAATAACTGCAAAAATGTGGGCAAACTATACACACTTTATATATATGTATGTATGTATATATATGTGTGTGTATTTATATTCTTCAGGATGACCTCAAAGGTGGTATGAAACTGAAGAACTGGAATGGCTTTCAGAAGGAATTTCACTGTAACATATATGACTTTTACTAACAAAAACGCAAGCAACTAGTATTCATTACATGCTTAATATGGCAGACATCATGCTAAATGTCCTACATGCATTCCGTCGTTTATTAATTCCATTGCCACATGGATTCACATTCCTTTTCTCTTCCTCTGATACACAAGAAAACTGATGCTCAAAAGGTTGCAGGCACTTACCTAAGTAGTAATGTGATTCTGAACCAAGCTGATTAACTTCAGAGTCCATAGATTTATCCACTAAGTTCCTCTAAATCATAAATAAAACACACCCTTTAGAAAATGGCAAAGGCTCATCATACTCACTGGACCTGAGGCTGGCTTACGGTGAGGAGCGGGGAAGGCGAGCGGCTGCTACTGCACAGAAGCTGGTCTGAGGTCTGGTCCCACCTTGCGGCGTCGGGGTCTTGGGTGCTGCAACCAGCGACCATTCAGGACCTGAAGCGGCGGTGGAAGGAGGTTCCAGTTCCGGTTTCAGTGGAATATGGTTCCGGTTCGGGTTCCAGTATCTCTTTCCGGGTCACCTGCCCCTCTCTCAACAAATCTTTGTCAGTGTGCTCTTTCAGAACGTAGCTGACCTTGAGTGACTTCTCATTGGAGGTATGGAACTTCCTGGGTGAGGCTCAAAGAGCCTGAGCTCTGTGATGCCAGAGAACTTTGCTCCCATAACTTCTCTCAGTTATTGATGTGGAGCAGAGGATAATTTCGCACCTGTGTTGTATTTTAATAAGAAAGTGTCACAGCCAGCCCATTGATCCAAAAAGCTCATCCCTGTGCATCCTGGTCATAAAAGTCATTTTGTACTTGGCAGAGCACCGAGGGAACACTGTCTGAGGAGAAACGGTACTATTATGAGGCATGTGGGAAACAGTTCCAATTCAGTGCAAATCTTCATCAGCACCAAAAGGAGCACAATGGCAAAAAGATGTGGATAGGGTCTCCTTTGTGAAGGGTTACAGATTCCAGATGTCAGGAAGACCCTTCATCATGTGAGGGCTCCATTCTTAATAATCATCAGAGAGTTCATAATGAAACAAGTTCTATGAGTGTGGTAAATATGGGAAATCTTTCCAAAGCCTTGAAAGCCTGTGAGTTCACACTGAAGAAGGACCTTTTTGTTAGGTAAAACAAGTGTAGGACACTTTTGTGAGGAAGTTATCAACCTGTATTGAACCCAAAGCATCTGAATAACCATAATGCAGAGGCATTCCCCATAAGTTGCGGGTGTGTGGGAAACTTTAAGGAGCTGCCCTGTACTTTCTAACCTGTGCATTACAGAGCCCTTGCCAGATTTAGGTCAATGCCAGTTTTTGTCGCCTCTACCATTTGATGAGATCCTATAGTGTATATTAATCACCCCAGTGTAATAACAGAAAGCAAATATTTCTCTTTCCCATTCTGTGAAGAAAACCCAAGCCCTTAGGAATCTGTCCTTTCTTCTTCTCTGATTAGTTAAGGCATAGTCCTGACCCAATTTCAGCCAAGAAGACCCAATCTGTAATATAACTGGCAACTTACAAGGAATTTTATCTTTCTTCCAGTTTTTCTCTACATTTTGTTGCTGCCAAAGGCTGCCTGGAAAAAAGTACTGCATTTTGTAGTCCTAATTTGTGACCTGGATGCCTATATTATTTTGTGGTTCTGAGGGTTACCCCAAGGAAGGGGAAATAATTGTGACAACCTGCAATACTTTGGGGAAACACATAAAATGGTTCCCTTTTTCCCAGGTAATGTCCCATAATGCCTAGCATATTCAGGAGAAACTGTTCCCCAGGACGTCACAGAAACATGTGCCCTGGTGTCCAGAATTGTTTGCTGGTGTTACTGTGATAAGACTACAGAATCCAGGCTGAAATCATAATTAGTATTAAAATGCTGGATGTGATTAGCAGTATTTGGAGGAGACAGCATCAAAATAGAAATAATGTACTTTTGAAAGTATGTCCACAGGTATTCCAGTGAATCTGGCTATGTGAGACAAGTAGATACACTCCATACTGGTGTTTTTTCCTGGAGTGAATCTTTGTCAGAACAAATTTGGTTTTGTTTACTCCTGTAATGACCTCAAGGACATTGTTCCACAGTAAAGAAAATAAAAATAGAGAAATAGGAAGTCTCATAGTCCAGGGATGTGACTTTTGCCACACAGGTAGCATTTCTGTTGACTCCAATAGAAATTATCGTTATTGCTTGGCAATATTGCCTGTCACTGATGGAGGGCTGCCCTTCACCAGGCATAGATGAGTGAACATAGGTCACCAAACATTCTGATTTCCTATAAAAGTAGATCTGGACTTTGATTCAAACTAATTTTAAAGTTTTGTTGAAGTATAATTGACATGCTATGAACTGTACCTACTTAAAATGTACAATTGGATTAATTTTACGTGAAATACATGAAACCATCACCATCATGCTAATGAACATATTTATTATCACTAATCTTGTGCCCTTTATAATTTTTTCCTGTGCTCATAAGCCCTTTGGATAAATATTTATTAACTTATTTTCTATATAAGTTAGTCAAATTTCCTGGAATATAATTGGAATTTAAAAATTGCTTCTTTTTTAAATTCTGGTGTCCTTCATGCTACATGTTTAAGATTCATAGTGTTGCTTATGTAAACAGTTGATGCTTTCTGTTACTGACTAGTATTCTGTCATATGGAAACATCACTATTTCTTTATCCATTCTTCTGTTAAAGGACATTTGAGCTTTTGTTGGGTTTGGGCTATTATAAAAAAAAACTTTTCATATTTAAAGTGTACACTTTGATATTCTGATAGATGCATACATGCTTGAAAACAAAAGCTTCTTTTTGTCAATTTAATCCATTCTGTATAATATATAATATTATTAATATAAGATGTATGGTTTGGATTTGAGATGTGTCCCAAAAGCTCCTGTGTTAACACAAGAATATTTGGAAGTGGAAGTGAAATAATTGGATTATGAGAGCTGTAACTGGAATCAGTCCATCCTAGTTTGAATGTACTAACTGGGTGGTAACCGTAGGCAGGTGGGGCATGGTTGAAGGAGGTGGGTCACTGGTGGCATGCCTTTGGGGTTTATAGCTCCCTAGTGCTTTGCTTGCTCACAGGGCAATATCTCTCCTCTCTTTCCCCCTACTCCTTTCTTCCCTTCCCCTCCCCTCCTCTTCTTCTTCCTCTTCCTCTTCCTCTCCTTCCTCCTTGTCCTCCTTTTCTTCTTCTTCTTTTCTGTCTCTGTCTCTGTCTCTCTCTCTCTCTCTCTCTCTCTCTCTCTCTCTGTGTCTTTCTCCCCCTCCACCTTCCTGGATGCTGTGGGATGAGCAGCTTTCCTCTACCACACCCTGTCCACCACAATGTTCTGTCTGACCTTGAATTCAGAAAAACAAAGTCAGCAGACCATATACTGAACTTCTGAAACCATGATCCAAAATAAACCTTTCCTCCTCCATATGGTTCTTGTCAGGAATTTCGGTCACAACAACAAAATGTTGACTAACACACAAGGGTAAACATTTTGTAAGGAATAATTTCTAGGTATCACAAATGGAGAGGTATGGGTTCTGAAACCTCAGGAATTCTTCCCTAATCTTTTATCATTTTTTGTCACTTCATGGCCATTCTTTTTTCAACTGGCCCCACGTTACTAGGTTATTTTACTTACAATCCCAGACATCATGTCATTTAATACATAATGTTTTCTTAATGCATTTCTAAAATGCAAGAGCTCTCTCATATTCTAATACTGGCAAATGAAAATAATTTTTAAATTTTAAAATAGATAAGGTTAATGAGCTGACAATTCACTGATTTAAAAACAGCAAAAAATGAACCATCGATGTATGAAACATATTTACCCTTGCTAGCAATAAAGACACACAAATTCATATAAAAACAGCTATTCAATGTTTTATTCACATATGGCAGAATTCATCATTACCCTATGTACATGTATGATTACATAAATGGTATGGATCTACATCGTGTACCACCTTAGAAATGAAAAGTTGTACTCCATTTGTGTACAATGAATCAAAATGCAGTCTGTAAAAATAAAAAAAAAATTTTTTTAAATACTTTAAAAAAAGTGACAGTATTAGATGGAAGGGATATGGTCATTCTTAAATAGTTGATAAGAGAGTGTATTAATATCAGATTTTCAAAAGGTAATCTGGCATATCTTTTAAAATGTATTTTGATATATCTTTTTAATGTAGAAATTTTTCTTCTAAGAGTTTAACCTAAAGAAATAAATACAAAAGTAAAAGAAAAATGTTAAAGGTACAAATACTCTAAATATCAAAAAATAGGATATTAGTAAACTAACTTATTAAAATTTTTGCCTATTATTTTCATTGGATAATATTTTGTCCTTTAAAATAATAATTAATAAGATAACAAGTACATTTCAATTCATATGCCAAATTTGAAAAAAATTGTGAATAACTTCACTTACCATGAACATAAATGATAAAATTAATAAAATACATGTTTTATTATGGATCACATTAATTATTACATCAGTACAATTGAGTTATATATATATACTCAAACATGAACATTTTATTTCACATTATTAGCAAAATCTTGTATATTTTGGTTATATCTGGTCAATTGCACTGTAATTCAATCAGTATTAGTCAACCATGTTATCATTATAGACTGCATGAATTTAATAGAACAAAAACATTTAAAATATTGTGCATTTATTTAGATACAGTTGCAAAAAGAAATTACAAATTTTTGTGTACCTAAACATTAATATGTCTATAACTGCTCATAATAATGACAATAATGATGATAATAAAGTATCTATTACCTGGAGTAACAAGAAAACCATTTTCTAGTATCATTATGCATCTACTTCAACATCTAACTCTTAAATTTGAATTATGATGGTTATACTATGCTTAAGTAGGAGAATATCCTTGTTTGTGGGCCCAAAATATTCTGGGATGGTGGGGCATCATATCAACATCTCACTCTGAAATGCTTCTAAAGGAAAAAAGATCCTCATAATATTTCTTAAAAACATTTCTCTAAGTTTAAGCCTATTTCAAAATGGAAAGTAATTTTAAAGGTTTAATCAAGTGAATTCAAAAATCACATCTGTAACATTATAGCCCATTAGTACAATTTAGATCATACCTCTGTAAGCAATTTTATTTTTAACAACCTGACACATATTTTTAATTCTACATCATATGAACATTTTTCTACCTTCAAAGAATAAGTGAACTCGGTGTTTCACAGAGTCACCTATCCTTAATTAGATGTAAATATTGCCATATATTCCTTATGATCTGATTTGTTCAATTTTATATCTTCAAAGGCAAATGTGTGATTTGTTAGATATTAAAAAACAAAAATGATATTCAGTGTACAGAAACATTTTAAGTTTGCTATTTATTTTGAGCACTTACTTGGAATGTAAGTTTCTAAAAATAAAGAGTAAGAGAGAGCTGTGAATAATGAAATTCAGTATGTGACTAATGGCAAATATGTTTGCCATTTCTAATGTGGTTTTTTTTTTTTCCAAAAAGAATGAAATTTGCAAAATATTAACTTTAATTAGCAAGTTTTTAAACCACAACTTTTCTTCATATACATCTAGAATTATTTTGCCAACTTGACTTGTTCTGGAAATTGTACCAAGTAAGAGCCTAATTTAGCTTGAGAAATTTTTCTTGATCTCATACTGGATCCTTGTGGTAACCATCTTGTGTCAGTCAGAGCTCAAACACAATTGGCTCAATAGTCAAGTGTAGAACTGTGTTGCAGATGAATATCAAAGTCATCCCATTATAGTTTCTGGAATTTATCTATGCCAACCTCTTCCCCAACCCTACTGCCACTACTTTTTGACCTGTCTTTTTAAAACATAGTCATTTGTATGTTTCTGGTTTCTGGTACCTGTCATATTCCCCTCCAAATTTGTTCATGGCAGTTCATCAGTAAGAAAGGAAATGCTCAGGCATTGAAAAATGTCATTTGTTGAGATTAATAATAAACTCATGCTAAAAGTATCCAGATGATCTTCAATTTTCTAACCCTTGTGATCTTCATACCACATTTTCTTTGTTCTTTCTAGTTCAAACAACATTGTTACATAAATAAAGAAAACTGCAAAGGATAGCATTGTAGACAATTGTGGATATTTAAGTATTTACTACTACATTGTAAATGTGTCAGCTACTCCCTTACCTTTTCACCTTGATATAGATATCCATATTTTGTTTCAAATATTTTGAAGAGCAGTGTTATATCCCTCCTGTGATTTAGAAATCTTAGTTCATTAGACACTTTCACTTTAAGAAAGTCCTTCTGGTCTTGTGCTTTTACTTTTATTCTACCAATCTTCATATAGCTGGTTCCTTCTTATTCTCTTCTTAACTCCAATACCACTTTCTTCAGGGCCTCTCTTCATCACTGGAGCTTGTGGCATTCTTCCTCTTACCCTACCCATGTCACTGTCTCCCAATTCTGCATTATTAATTTTGTATCATTTATAATTACCTACACTGATTTTTTTTTTCTGTCTCCTTAAACAAGAAGGGTGACTCCATGAAGACAGGAATGCTACTATCACCCTAGAACCTATTGCTGGCCCAAACACTTAGTAAATATCAAATAACTATCTATTGAATAGTGTTGATGTTCAAACTATTAACTAGTACAACACAGATATTGAACAATAAAATAGAATCCAGCTATGAACCAGAATTGTATCACTCAAGTATACATGCAAAATATTATCCTTGGTTAATTAAGTAAGTGAATCTAAGCTTATGTCATCTGCCTCCCGTCCAGGAACTTATAACTATGTTCCATATTGCCTTCTTATTTTTTAAAGTTTTCTCCTTTGATTGTAGAGCTTATTATTGCAAGACTCACAAATATTTTCATAATATTTCTTTATATTGATCCCTAGTAATATCTTTCTCATATTTTCTCTGAATCTTTCATGAGCTCAGTTTTGAAACACCAATACTGAGCTTAGCATTTTCTCCCTTGCCACTAGGAATACTGAAATGCCAAAAATGTTTTAAGTCTCAGTGTACAAATCAATTCTTCCTTTAGATTAGAATGTAAGAGTCAGACTTTTCCCTTGTTTGCTTCATCTGTCCTCAGAGACTAAAACTGATAAAGAAAAAAATAAAGTATTTGTCACATGGTTTGTTCTTTCAGTTGAAAATAGACAAAATGTGCCAACCCCAACACTAAAAACCTTTCATGGGCTGGGGGGATAGCTCAGTTGGTAGAGTGCTTGCCTTGCAAAGGCCCTGGGTTCGATCCCCAGCACCGCAAAAAAAAAAAAAAAAAAAGAAAAGAAAAGAAAAAACCTTTCACTGTGTGCCCACTGTCACTCACCTGCAATGCTCATACTCACCGGGTAATGTTTTTTGAAGTCAGGACTAACCTCATTTTTTAAATCCTTGCTCTGCTGTACCAGTCCTTCACTATAAGTAGGATCATTTTATTTAAGGCAAATTGAATTGAACATACCTTATGATTTATCCAAGCTAGATTCCAACACTTACTATAATTAATAATTTCACATTTCTCCTTGTCCTTTCTGTTGGCCCAAATACTTTCTCTCCAGTCTTGGTTTTCATTTGTGTATCTACTTTCCACTTTCCTGCTTTCTGATTTATTTTATTTAATACAAGGGATAGCCTTATCCTGCCATTTTTCAGTGCTGACTGCCATCTCACTAATTCACAGCATTGAGATTATGTTTATCTATTCATGATCAAATTTAATTTTTTTCATCACTCACTTGTTTTGTAAACCTTTTCTCTTGCTTTCATTTAAGAATTAACAGGTAACCCTTCCAAAGCCCCGAGTTTAAATTTTATCTACTTACTTCCCTCTTCCTCTAACATTGTGATAAAATACATTCATAAATACTCATAAAATGAGTCCCACCATTGCCTGGAACTCACTGAGATAAACCAACATTTAGTGATCTTCCTAATACTATGCCAGGTACTTTAATGTACATCTTCTCATTTCGTCTTCCTGCTGATGTTGTCATAAAAACTATTCTAAAAATGGCAGGGCATGGTGGCACATGCCTGTAATCCCAGCGGCTTGGGAAGCTGAGGCAGGAGGATTGTGGGTTCAAAGCCAGCCTCAGCAATAGCCGGGCACTAAGCAACTCAGCGAGACCCTATTTTTAAATAAATACAAAATAGGTCTTGGGGTGTGGATCAGTGGGTTGAATGCCCCTGAGTCCAATCCCTGTTACCACCCCACAAAAAATATTCTAAAAACATTATGCACTGACCTAAGAAAGATAGTGGCAGGTGACTATATATTTATTTCACAGAATGCACCAGTATGTCTATTTGACTTTATATTGATTTTTTTTTTACCTATTTGGGAAAATGTCCCTTCTGGTTCTTCTTTGTAAAACTTATGCAAAAAAATATTGTTATTCAGCACTACCTAAACATAGTTAGTCAATGTTCAAGATCTTATTCTTACTATAAAATTCTAAAAATTTGTTTCAATATATTAAAGATTTTCTTCTAGAAATGTTATTTATTCCAACACAAATCAGGAAAAAAATGGTAGTAGATAATGAACATTAGGATCTTCAGCAGATTCTCAAATGTATAGCGGTATAGTAGTGATGAGGCATAGAATGAGAGTGGTGTCATAATTGTTCTACTCTGCCATTTACTAACGGTATGAAGTCAGTTTACTAAATATCTCTAAGTTTCACTTTCCTTTTCTCTAATTTGGAAGAAATAATAGATCTAACCAAAAAGTATAATTTTAAGAAATAAATGAGATAATATATAAACCTCTAAATATTGTGCCTTTCAAAAAGTAATCACTTACAAATGTTACCAATGAGAATCATCATCATCATCATCATTATTCTGGAGACTCTAGGGAAGTAATATACGCCTTTTCAACCTGTCAAGCAACTTCAAGGTTACATGAAGGAAGCATCATAATACTTCCTTCTTTTTTGTCCTATGTGAGATTTCTGGGTAACTTTCAGTACCTCTAAATACCGTTGTTATTTTCTTCACAAAGATAGGTATGTAGTACAAAATGTACTCCCTGAGAACAGTTGATCTAGCTTGTAGGTATGACTCAATTAATAATAGCTGACGTAAGGAGAGACGCTTAACTTTAATTGCTTTAATCTACTCATCTATAAAGTAAAGGAATTGGAAGAGATCATAAATAGAAAAGTTTCCATCCAAACTGAAGTTCTAAAATTTCTTCTTGGCCAGCTCTCTTATGGGAAGTAATTAACATTTATGGTGGCAAAGAACAAATTACTTTCCTGTTTCAGTTTACTAAAGTGATTTCTAGCTGTCTGAGATAATTATTACCTCATTTTAACTTCAAAAATCACAAAACACAAAGACAGCGGTAGAAACTAATAAACAACCTGAAAAAAAATCAATATAAAGTCAAATAGACATACTGGTGCATTCTGTGAAATAAATGTATTGTCACCTGCCACTATCTTTTACCTCATCATCCTGCAAAATCCCTATAAAGTATTTAAGTGGTATGTAGCAAAAACATCCTTGTTTTACTAGAAGGAGATTTTAAGACCTATTCCAAACAAGGAATTTGAATATTTTTTCCTTAATTACCAATAAAAGGAGAGACCTAGAAGAAATTGGACTTGTGAGCTTCAATTACTGTGTATGTAAGAAAAATGAGAAAACAGTGAGATAAAGAGGTCAGGAATCAGGCAGGAGGTACTGTTTTCCTTTATGTCTGCACTGACTTCAAAAACACCAGTTAGCCAGTGTGGTGGTGCATGTCTGTAATCCCAGTAACTCAGGAGGCTGAGACAGCAGGATTGAAGTTCAAGCACTGCCTCAGCAACTGGGCAAGGCCCTGTCTCAAACTAAAAAATTAAAAGGACTGGGGCTGTGTCTCCAGTGGTTCAACATCCCTTAGTCAGACCCCAGGTACCAAAAACGAACAAAGAAACAAACAAACAAAAAAAAAAAATTAGTCTCAAAAAGATTTTTTTTTAGTACTAGTGCTATTCTACATACACAGTAAACTGTGTGAAAACTGAGCTTTACTTCACAGTGGGTCACTGACAAAAGATCTGATCTTATCTCACCATCAAGTCAATCACTGCCATTGTTCTGATGAGTTAGAGCTGCCCTTCCTGGGTAGTCAGTATGCTTCAGAGCAGAGGGAAACTCATTTGGGAGAAAGGCACTGAGATGCCTATTCATGGAAACTTGTGTTGTTTCCCCTCCTTCCTTCTTTCCTTCGTTCCTTCTTTCCTCCTTTATTCTTTTTCTCTTCTTCCTTTCTTGGTCTTCGTGTCTGCCTCTCTCCTTCCTTCTTTTCTTCCTTCCTTCTCTTCTTCCCTCTTCTATTTCTCTCTCCCACTGTTTCTAACTCAGAATACTGTCTCTAATTTCACTAGATACCTAGGTTTTTTGCAAAGTTCTAGTTAAAACCCATAAGACTTATCAGTAGGAACTTAGCTGTCATTAACTTGTGCAGTTATTTATACCATACAAATTCTCATCTCTGTAGGTTCAAAAAGTTGATAGGGGGCTGGAGCTGTGACTCAGTGGTAAAACACTTGCCTGGCATGTGTTAGGCCCTGGGTTCCATCCTCAGCGCTTCATATAAATAAATAAATAAATAAAAGATACATTGACAACTAAAAAAAAATAATATTAAAAAAAATGTTGATTGGGCTGGGAGTGTAGCTAGAGTAGTAGAGCACGTGCTGTGCATGTGGGAGGCCCTTGGTTCAATCCCCCACACTGTAGGAAATAAGAAAGTAAGTAAATAAATAAATAGACAACAATTTGGAAAACTTAATTCTGAAGTAGACTGCAAGCAGGCCTGCATATTTACACAAAAGTAAAAGTCTTCAAATGACAATTTCATTGTTAAGATTTAATTGAATGATTCTAGTTATTTTGATATGCCATACATATATATGTACATATATTTATATATGTACACACACATATAAAATTTTAAACACTTTTTTTGTTTTAAAAAGGAGAGTCTAGAAAAACATATTTGTTCTGTGTTATGGTTTTGGTTATGAAGTATCTCCCTAGAATCTCATGTGTTAAGGAATGTTCCTAATTGATATGATTAGGTTATGAGAGCTGTAATATGATCGGTGGATTAATCAATTTGATGGACTAATAGCTTGACTACTATACAGGGTGGTAACTATGGACAGGTAAGGTATAACTGGAGAAGGTAGGTCACTGGGGGTTGTCCTTGGGGAGTATATGCTCTTCTCTTTCCTTCCTGGTCACCATGGGCTGAGCAGCTTTCCTCCTTCAACACCCTTCTGCCATGATGTTCTGCCTCACATCGGGTTTAGAGCAATAGAGGCAATCAATCATGGACTGAGACCCCTGAAAAGGAACTCCTAACAAACTTCCTCCTCTGAGTTGTTCTTGTCAGGTATTTTGTTCATAGCCATGAAAAATGGACTAGCACAACCTGACTTTCTTAATAATTAGTGGCCTATTGTGAGCCATATTAGCAAATGAAAAGGGGGAAGTTTACTCTGATACAGCTCCAGTTCTCAAATCAGTGAGAGAATGCTCGTGACATGTGCTCAACCTACTGTAAATCACACTTAACTAATGTCACTTATTTTTCATTTTGAAAAAGACACTTCTTAAATATAAGGCAGCTCCAGGACAAAGACAATAACTTGTATAAGTTATTTGTTATCCTAATAATTAACCTTGTTGTCTCCATTTTAATTAAATATGTCTACTCATAAGCCTCTGACATATAGATAATCAATTTGATTTCCGTATACTAACGTATATTATTTGTTAGAGTTCATGTTATTTGATACGACATAACAGAGACATACATTACAAATTTCATAGTATTAAAAATGTTATAACCTGGGCTGGGGATATAGCTCAGTTGGTAGGGTGCCTGCCTTGCATGCACAAGGCCCTGGGTTCAATCCCCAGCACCACCAAAAAAAAAAAAAAAAAAAAAAAAGTTACAACCCATCTTCATATTTTTCCTAATGATTTTAACTATGTTATAAGGCTACGCTGATCTTCAATATTTCAAGAGCAGAGAGGATATGGTAGGTGGGATGGATAGGTGTGAACCACAACAACCTGTGTTCTTAGCTCTGCTCTCCTCTTTCTCACTGTCCTGGAAGGCTCCTCTCAGTTTCCACCTTAGCCAGGATTTAAGTAGCTCTAACAGTCAGGGTCTATACCCTCAAATAAACAGGATAGGGGAAAGCAGGGGAGAAAGCAAAGAAGGAGGAAGAACTTTGGGCCTAGTGGAATGGAAGACAACCTACTCCCTTAAAGGAACTCTCCAGTGTACTCAGGCCCTAATACTACAGATGAGAAAACTGAGGGTTTGACTTTGTGAACATGTGACTCATTCACACCAGCTGATACTAGAGGAAACTCTCCTGACTTCAAAGTCACAGTTATGAAATATTTTCTGGACCTTGTTTTCTGTGGTGTGTTCTTTTAGAATCAAAAATACATTATTCACTGATATTTGGCCTTAATTTAATAGACTATTCAATTATGGACTTAAGAATCCAAAGAACTTATGGAACATGGAAAATAACATAAAAAATCTCTTCAAAATCTAGGTAATGAACTTCTGAAAGTTGTTATCTATTGTTGCCAGGTACTGAAGAACAAGGCCTGTTTGATTGTTTGATAAAAGCCAAAAAATTTTCAAATCACTAATTATCCATTAGCAATATCCTAGACTCTAAATATTTACTTCACAGAGTACTTGGGTTTTTTGCTTAGGTGTATTTAGATTTAGATCAGATTTTTTTTTTTTTTAATTTTGTTTCATTTTGTTTTTTGAGGGAAGTAGTACTGGATTTATTTTTTCACAAACCTCCAGTGCCTGCTTTGCCTGGCCCTGTCTGGGTCCCAGGGATGCTTGGTGAACGCATGATTACAGCCCTGCTGCTGCAAAACTGAGCATTGGAAGACACCAGCCAGGCTGGGGAACTAAGAGGACCATTAAATGTAGAATGACACCATCAGTGTAAGCAGGGCTGTGGTGTGTCTGGGGAGCAAGTGGTAGTGGTGTGTGAGCACACGCACACACGAGTGAGAGCCCAGATGTCTGCCACGGTGTGTCTCAGAAGTAGAAGTGTGCCCAGGCTCAGTGGTGTACTCCAATAATCCTAGCAGCTCTGGAGGCTGAGGAAGGAGGACAGCAAGTTTAAGGCCAGCCTCAGAAACTTAGTGAGACCCTAAGCAACTTAGCAAGACCCTATCTTAAGGTTAAAAAAAAAAAAAAAAAAAATTCAAAAGGGCTGGGATGTGACTCAGGGGTATAGTGCCCTAGATTCCAATCCCAGTACTGCATTAAAAAATAATAATAACCACCTGCTTTGGCAGCTGACCAAAGCCTTCAGCAATGCAAACCCCACCCTTGCCATTATTCCCCTTTCTCTAAACCTCAAAGTCATTGTCAGTCGCTCAACCAACGATAGAGCTAAGGATGGAGTTCCCCCTTGCCTGCCTGGTGTAGTTACAGTGATTAAAGTTATTTTCCTGCTTTTCTCCATTACTTTTTCCATTAAAAATTTTTTTGTTGTTGTTCTAATTAGTTATACATGATGTAGAATGCATTCTGACACATCATACAGAAATGGAGTATAACTTCTCATTTATCTGACTGTACATGATGTAGAGTTACACAGGTCATGTAATCATATATGCACATAGGGTAATAATGCCCAATTCATTCTATTATCATTCCTACCCCCATGCCCCTCCCCTCCCTTCACTCCCCTCTATCTAGTTCTAATTACCTCTATTCACCCCCCAGTTGTGAATTAGCATCCATGTATTAGAGAAAACATTTGGCCTTTGGTTCTTTGGGATTGGCCTATTTTGCTTAGCATAATATTCTCCAGTGACATCCATTCACTGGTAAATGACATAATTTCATTCTTCTTTAAATCTGAGTGATATTTCATTGTGCATATATACCACAGTTTCTTTATCCATTTATCTGTTGAAGGGACGCTAGATTGGTTCCATAGTTTAGCTATTGTGAATTGAGCTGTTATAAACATTGATGTGGCTGCATCACTGTAGTATGCTGATTTTAAATCCTTTGGGCATTAACCTGGGAGTGGGATGACTGAGTGGTTTGGATCAGTTTTACTAGGGCTTTCCAAAGTCCCTCCTGACTGATAAGAGTTCTGATTAGATAACTACAGAATGAATGAAGTTGGGAAGCTCTAAAACACACACACACACACACACACACACACACACACACAATTCCTTAAGTGCAGGAAACTTGCATTTCCTTCTCCTCCACATATTGTGAAACTTGAAAAGACTAATCTGATTACTCTTCTCTGACCAAGATGATTAAGTTTCCAAGTAGAAAAAAAAGGGCCAGTTCTAAAAGATTTTATTGGACACTACCCAAATGTACAGAAGGAATAAATAACTTCCCAAAGATGAAATATCTCTGCCAAGTACAAAGAAGTTTCCTTCCCAAAATTTATGGTACCGAATGTACCAGCTAAATTTAGTATTACACACAATATATTTTTTCATCAATAGAAAGAAGATGACAAATTCAAAAACAGAAAATGCAAATGTGAATGAATGGGTGATTGTCATCAGAGGTCTCATTCATGCTTTTCCCCGATTTTGCCCTATCAAGTCCATTCTTGTGGTTGGCATCACAATGGAGTATTTCACCCCCTGCTGTTCTCATTGGAATTGCTGAACTACTTTGCTTCTTCCCAAAACCCTAGCTACAATAATAAAACAAGATAAATACAATGACCCTGCTTTCCTTGCCCTATCTACAGTTCAGTCTCTAAGTGCCACCAAAATAAACTTTCAAAGATCCAAATCTGAGAGGCGCTCCGTTGTCTAACAAGCCATTCAGGGACTTCTAGTTGTTTGAGAGTAAAAATCAAGTCCACTTTCAGGGCTTAAAATATTCTTACTGGTTTGCCTTTTTGTCTGGCCTCATCTTCTGCTCTTCCCTTATCCTCTATCAGCATATCAAGATCTAGCCTTTCTTTTAACTTAATTCACTGAAAATAGTCCTCTTTCTTTCTCTTTGGTCTAGAACCTTCAGACCCCTACACTTTTTCCCTTTCTCCTAATATTTTCTTCTACCATCTTTTCAGTTTCAGGAGAAATAGCACTTCCTGCAGGAGACTTAACTCTCCCACCTCACTGTGTTCATTTTCTTTAATACATGCTTCCTTCCATGTGCCTATTGTCTACCTCCCTAGCCAAGCTGCAAGCTCCAGGGCAGCAAGAGTATTTGTTTTACTTGTACATTTCCTCATGTCCTAATGCAGGACCTACATTTAGTGCCAAGAAACATTTGTTGAATAAATTGCATAAATGATATTAACTAACATATGGTATAGATGTTACTTTATAGTAGTGTTGACAACTGATGTCAGCCAATATAGGCCCTTAGCAACTATTATAATTTCTCTCCCTCAATCTTCAGGTCTACCAGCAAGCGGTGAATTTGTTTTGCTCTCAGTCCCTGCCACAGATTACCACTTTGATCATTTGGTAAAAGTGACTTTGACCACTCAATTTTCATTTTTCTCACCTTCCAGTTATTGCCATTTGTAGAATTATGAGATACCTTGTTGATTACAAACAAGACTGGATCAATCTTTAATGAATCTATAAGGTTCCCTAAATTATTTTAATCAATATACAGATTTCTGTTTCAAAATTGGAAGACCTATGTGTCATAGGATGAATTGTTCCCCACCCCTCAAATTCTTATGTTGAAGACCAAATCCGAGAACCTCAGAATGTGACTATATTTGGAAGGTAGGGATTTCACAGTGTTTAAGTGAAAGGGAGGCCATTAGGTTGGTCCCTAATCCAAATGGCTTGTGTCCTTAAAAAAAGAAATTTGGACACAAAAGGAGACACCAGGAGCCACATGTGCACTGGGGAGAAGACCACATGAGGACTCAGCAAGAGGTGGCCATCTGAAAGCCAAAGAAAAAAGGCTTAGGAGAAACTGAATGTGCCAACACCTTGATCTTAGACTTCTAGCCTCCAGAACCATGAGAAATAAGTTTCTGTTAATTAAGCCACCAAATATGCAGTAGTTTGTTATGGCAGCCCTAGCAATCTAATACACTATGAAACGTTAAAAATATCTCACTTGTATTCTAGAATTGAAAATCTATTTTTGTCATCTTTAATTCCAGGAATTAATATGATGATTAAGGAAGAAAATTAAAGAATAACTCATTGATCAGTAAATATGTGACAGGCATTTTAATGGGTTCTTTGAAAAAATGCCAACTTGCTATCCATTAGCAGCTCAGGAACTAGGATCAGAGAGTCTGAGTGTCCACCTCAGGATCACATAGCCATCAAATGGGAAGAGACTGCATCTGAGTCTAGATCTAAGAAAGTTGACTATGGGAGAAAGGACAAAGGTTTTAGAGCCATATGACTTGAATTTGAACACAGGTTTGTTGTTAAATTTCAGGGTGTGACCATGAGTCAGGTCACATGTCTTCCAAAAGCCTTAGTATTTTCATATGTAAAATGAAGAAAATAATATTTACCATCCAGGGTTGATAAAAGTATTGAATTATGTATCATACAAAACAACAGGAGCATAATAGGTAGCCCAAAACAGTCAGGTCCTCTACTATAGCTTGTGGAAGCATTGTAGTTCACTATCTGTTGCTGTAACAAAATTAATGAGTCTGGATAAGTTATAAAGAAAAGCAGTTTATTCAGCTCATGGTTCTGGAGGTCCAATATCAGACTTTGCTGGTGGGGACTCCGTAGAGTTCTGAGATGTGTTAGGGCATCATATGGTGAGATAAAACAAGTAAGGTTTCACTTCACCTTCTTATAAAGCCACCAAGACACTCTTGGGGGTTCTACCCTCACAATTTTATCTAATCCTAATTACATCCTGTTATGGTTTGGATGTGAGGTATCCCCCAAAAGCTCACCCATGAGAAAATACAAGAAGGTTCAGAGGAGAAATGATTGGGTTGTAAGAGTCTTAACCCAATCAGTGAATTAATCTCCTGATAGGGATTAACTGAGTGGCAACTAAAGTGGTAGGGTGTGGCTGCAGGAGGTGTGCATTGGGACACAGCTTTGGGGTATATGTTTGTACCTGGCTTTGGGTTACATATTTGTATTGGGCAAGTGGAGACCGCTCTCTCTCCTTCCTGATCATGTGAGTTGCTTCCCTCTGCCACATTCCTCCAATATGTTGTTCTGCCTCACCTGGAGACATGAGGAATGGAGCCTGCTGTCTATGGATTGGGACCTCTGAAATCATGAGCCCTCAAATAAACTTTTCCACCTCTACAATTATTCTGCTCAGGTCTTTTAGTCACAGTGGCAAAAAAGCTGACTAAAACAGAAATTGGTACTAGAAGTAGGGTCATTGCTGTGACTAACCTGACCATGTGGTTCAGAAGCTTTTAGAGTATTTTGGAATTGGTGAAAGGAATTTTGAGATGTTTAGCAGTACAAGCTGGAAATGCTTTAGATTCTTCTAAGTGGAGACTAATGGCCGATTCGGTAGGGGCTCAGAAGACCAGAATGCAAATAAGATTGTGGACAGTGAAGACAAGGTTTAAGAGGGTTCAGAAGAGGAGGACTCTATTGGAATTTGAAGTACAAGCCATTTGTGTTATGTTCTGCCTGAGAAATTGTCAGCATTTTGCCCGTATCCTGAGACTTTCTGTGAGACTGATTTTAAAAGCAGTGGACTTCTTAATCTGGCAGAAGAAATGCCTAGGCAGCATAACATTCAGGTGGTGGCATGGATATTGCTGGCAGCTTTTAGCCAAGTTTATTGTGGTATGCAGAAGCAGAAAGTGGAGCAGAAAGATTTGAAAAACTTGCACTTGAAAGGCAGGAGTAAAATGGGGCCTTGCAGTTGTTAAACACATTACTGCCACTAAAGAAATCCTGAAGACCGCCTAGAGACAATAAGAAAGATAGCTTGAGGGCATCTCAGGCTCAAGGTTAAAAGTAAAAGTTCACTTGAGAAGAGACCAGTGGGGCATCCTTCTTGCACTAGGGGGCCTAGGAAATTTTTCAACGTGCTCAGCTGCCCAAACACTCAGAGGCTGCTGAAGCCAGGGTCCCCCAAGGCTTGGCTAGTGCTCAAAATGGCAGTAGACCTTGGCGTCAACCCCGTGATGCTGGTTCTACAGGAATGCAGGCTGCTGGAGTTAGGAGGTCATGGAGGCTTCCCCCAAGATTTCAAAAGAAGACCTTGGAAAGCGGGCAAAGTGTAACAGGTCAGAGTCCCTTCTCGCAGCCCCTGAGAGGGTAAAGCATGGAGATGTGAGGAGGAAGTTGAAGATGCAGTGGAAACCCCTGACATTAAGAAATGTCAGTAACATGGGACATCATCCTAGGAAAGTTGCAGGAATTGAGCGTAGACAAGCCACGAAAGGCCACTTGAGATGCAACCAACAAGGCCACCTGGGATGGAACTACACAAGCCCTTTGGAGAGGACATTATGCCATGTGCTCCAGATGCAAAACACAGAACTACAAAACTTGTTTGCCCACCTGGATTTCAGTCTTGCTTTGATCCCATCCATTTTTTCTATGCCCCTATTTTTGTGAATGGAAATGTTGATTCTGTACCTTTACATATTGGATACTCTTAAATTGTTTTTAATTTTATAGGAGCTCACAATGCAAGATTGCCTTTGAGTCTCAGAGAAGACTTTAGACTTGAACTTTGAGCAATCTTGGAACTGTTGAGATATGGAGAGACTTGAAAATGGACAAAATGTATTTCACATTGTCAGATGGATGTGAGCTTTTGGGGGTCAGGGCAGAATGTTATGGTTTGGATGTGCGGTGTCCCCATAAAGCTCATGTGTGAGACAATGCAAGAGGAGAAATGAGTGTGTTGTAAGAGTCTTAACCCAATCAGTGAATTAATCTCCTGATAGGGATTAACTGAATGGCAACTGAAGGATAGGGTGTGACTGGAGGAGGTAAGAATTGGGGCATGACTTTGGGTTATATATTTGTTATCTGGAAAGCAGAGATCTCTCTGTTCTTACTGATCATCATGTGAGCTGCTTCCTTCTGCCACACTCTTCTATTCTGCCATGATGTCTTGCCTCGCCTGGAACCCCCAGTCTATGGACTGAAACCTCTGAAACCATGAGCCCCCAAATAAACTTCCTCCTGTACAATTATTATGGTTGGTCTTTTAGTCACTGCAGTGAGAAAGCTGATGGAAACACTGTCTCCTCCAAATACCATTAATACATGACTTTAAGGATTAAGTTTCCAACATGTGAATTCCAGGGGACACATCCAAACTATATCAAGTAAGAAAGCCAAAATAAGAACAAGACCCTAATACTAGCAAAAACTGCCTCAAGAATTTTTTTTTCAATTTCAATAAAGAAAAAATAATATAGACTTATGTGATCATTTAAAGTTAAGAAAACATATCTATCAGGTAAAAGATCTGCTTCTCTCAACCTGGGCTTATTAGTAGGACGTCTTGGGATATCTGTGCTCACCATTGGACACGGGATGCAGTATAAATCAAGTTAAATAGGCTGTGCTTGCAGGTCTAAACTGAGCCAACAGCCCATTGTATGTGCGTGAGAATATATTTGTGATTAAAGAATTCTGATTTGAATTTAAATCCATTCTTAAATCACTATTCAGACATGACTAAAAGTACTTCTCAGGAACAATTACATCAAAATTAAAAGTTTAATTAAAAAAAAAAGCCATTGTACTTAGGAGTCAACCACACCTTGAGTCAAGCCTCCTCCAATTTTCTAGATAAGTGAACTTGACCAAACTTTCTAGACTCCCCAAACCTGTTTTCCTCATCTGTAAAATGACCACAATAATAACTACCTAATAGTTTGGTTACAAGTAATAAATGCAATTATATATGTATAGTGCTTAATGATAATAGCATTTATATAACATTTGTTATGTGTCAGTCAGTTTAAGTCTTTGAATTATATTTATTTAACTCAGTATAGTCTTCACAACGACTTTATGAAGTAGACACTATTATTATGATCATTTTTCCAAAGAAGTAGCTGAAACTCAGAGATGGTAAGTAACTTACCCAAGATCACACAGCTAATAGGTGTTGGAGCTGGACTCAAACTCAGGTAGCCTGATTCCTGAGGTTGTGCTTGTAACCTGTTTTAGTCAGTTTTTTCACTGTTGTGACTAAATGATCTAATCAGCACAATTTCAGAGGTCTTAGTCCATAGAAGGCCAGCTCCATTCCTTGGGACTCACTCCAGGTGAGGCAGAACATCATGACGGAAGACCATGGCAGAGGGAAGCAGCTTGCATTATCCTGAAGCAGACAGAGACTTCACTCTCCAGATACAAAATATATACCCCATAGTCACACCCCAATTCCCACCTTCCCCAGCCACACCCTACCACTTCAATTAAGAGTTTTACCACCCAATCATTTCTCCTCTGAACCTTCCTGCATTGTCTTACATGTGAGCTTTTGGGGGACACCTCACATCCAAACCATAACATAACCTGTCCCTGGTAAAGGTCCAGTGTCCAGTACTTCTAATCATTTTCAGGGAATAATCATTCCTTTAATTTTGCATCATTTAATTTGCTTTCATTTTAAGAGAACTTGGTTCAAAAAACTAAATCAAATATATTCTATAAACACTAATGTTTTCATAAAATCATATGAATGATGAATGGTCTCAGATTTAACTTAATTTTAACTATAAATTGCATTTTTAATGATGAAATAAATAGCTAATGTAAATTAAATAATCACATGACCATAAAAGCTAAGAAATACTTATTAAAAATCACAAGGACTGGGGAATATATTTACTGGGTAAAGACTGGCATTTCTTTGTTTGTTTTTAAAATACTTTACATAAGGTCTTGTAGATATTTTTAACTCAAAAATATAATATAAAATAAAAATAAATATAAAATAAAATAAGATAATAATATATTTTATTAAATAATAAATATAATATATATTTATAATATAATATTTTATATTATTATATTATAATATATAATAAATATATAAAATAATAAAAATAATAAATTTTTATATTATTATATTATAATATAAATAAATATATATAAATAAATAATATAAAATAAAATAACTTTTTGAAACCCTCTTCTTCAGAAATGTCATAACAAGGTATTTTTTTCTAATCTTAACGTAAAAGATGATTATAGTATATAGGAAATCTCACCATCTAGTTAACATTTACCATCTTCTCTTAAACATATATTTATCTATACATTTCTTCATTTAACATGTATTGAGCACACATGCTCACTGTACTGGCTGCTAGAAGATATCCAAACAAAAAGACAGTCCTCTGTGAAAGTATTCAGAGATTATAAGTGAATTACAGCAGCGTGATTGGTGTTCCCACAGTAGGAAAACAGGTGGAGAAGGTGAGAGAGGAAGGATACTCAGGTGAGCAGGTATTGTGTGGCAAAGGCCTAAAGTAGAGTGAGAGGGATTTGTTGTAACTGATATTGCCTCCTAGAATGGAAATAAAAGCAGGACTACAAGAAAGATATGGGTCAAAGAATGTCTCCCCTGCAATGCCCTGGAGTTTAGAGATTTAAGGATTATAATCACAACAATGATTAAACACAATCAGATCTATGTTTTAGACTTTTCCTGGGATGAACATGGAGGCTGAATTGAATTTAAGAAACTTGGAATCAAAGAATACTTCAGGAGTCTAACTGCTCTTGTTATCACAGGAAAAATTAAAACAGTCTGAACAAAGGCAATTAGTAATGGAAATTGAGAAAGAAAGGGACCACGGGGTCCCTAACCACAGGGTACTAACTCTGCCCTAGATCCCAGTCCTTCCAGTGTACTGAAGGAACTTCTGTTCATATTTTTCTCAATCTCACATGTATGATTTATTAATAACTCAGAAACAATGAGTTAGAACTAATATTTATTGTGTTATTGCCCTGTGCCAGGTGCTGTAACAATGCGTTATAAACATTACCTAATTGTTACTTTACTAATAAATAATTTGAGGCACAGAGAGTTGAAGCAACTTGCCAAGGTCACACAGTTGGTCAGTCGCAGAGACAATATCCAAAACCCTTCTGTTGAATTCTTTTTTCCATGTCTTTCCCCACTGTTTCTTGGTTGTTCAGTTGTCACTGATCTTAAATTCCAGACTTTTAATTTTTTCATCTGAATTCTCCAGTCCTTACTTAAAAAGTAAAAGAGGGAGAGGTAACTAATTTATTTACCTACAAATCTTTCCAACTCTGCAGTCTATTTCCTTCCCTCTAATGTTGGTCTTGAATCCATAGCAATATGGATATTATCATATTGCTCTTTAAATTTTCTCTTTAAATTTCAGATTTTTGTTTCTGTATCTACTTAATTTATTCACAATAATTATTGTGTTGGCAAATTCAAAATATTTTGCCTATCATTTTTCCCCTTGTGTTCATCAAAGTACTTTCCATTTTTAACCACTTCTTTCTTCTCAAAACTATTTCTCCCCATCAGTACTGCAAAACTCAGCTCTCCCAACACGCTCCTGTGTTATTCCAGCAGTTTCTTTTCTGTCTCTTTCACCAGAAGGAACTGATCCTTTCTTCCGCATTCTATGTGTGTTATTAGTGGTGCTGGATTTTTCTTTGTTTCTTGCTTTTTCTTTTCTTTTTCTTTTTTTGGTGGGGAGGGGATCCTCTACTGTTCTCTTCCAATATGGTTCCTCCATTTACTCTTCACATTACAATTAACTTATCATGATAGAATATTAAGATCTTCCTGTTTTAATTTTGTAACATTTTTTCAAGACCCAATTTCAAATCAGCTCTGAAGACTTCTGCTTCAGTAGCTTGCCAACAATATGTATTTTACACAACCTCTCTCCTGCAGGTACGCAAAGAATGTATATTCCTTCCTCTGTTTGTCTTTGGCCTAACTCCCATCTCTTTCCCCAAGAGCTTAACTTTCTTTATTTCTTTTTTCTTTTTTTGAAAATAAATGCCAATCAAGATAACTGGCAAAATTAAAAATGAAGTTTGCCACTGTTAACCTGAGAAAGAGACCAGTCAGTAGACTGGGTTGAGTCCATCTCTCACACAGCTAGGACTCAAGTTCCTGGAGGGCAGGGAACCTCTGTCCTGTATTTTGAGCCTTTAAAGCCAGTGTGATTCAGTGAGTAAGCATTCATTCCATTAAAGCAAACATTCGCCAGCGACTCAGAAGCCCTGTGCGAGTAGATGATGACAGTTCTTGTGGTGCACTCGAGATGAGAAACAATTGACTGTGATCCAAAATACGAATGCTAACAGGATTCTTAAAGTTCCTGCCTTGAAATAATAGGAGTCAGGGTTTTCAGAGTACTATTGACTTATTTCCATTATCGGCACCATTTGTCAAAAACGCAAGTTAAAACGAAAGAAAACAAAGCACGTTGTTAGTTAGCCTTGCTTTCCCTCACCTCCACCCCAAAGGTCAGGAAACGGGAACTCACACAAAAACGTAGAGACGAAAGAGCAAAATTTTGCTTTTTTGCTTGTTTTTTGTTTGTTGGGAGGCAGGAAAAAGAATCTAAGCTCCCCAAGCCGTAGCTCCCACTCCTCTGGGGTTGGTCTTTAGGACACTGAAGGAATCCCTCTTTGAGAAATAACTTTTCTGCTCCGCGCAGAGGCTGAGGGGAGGCTCTAACCCAGGATCGGTGGAGTCTGCAAGTCTAGAGGGGAAAGGTCCCGAAGCTCAGTGCTCAGGGGCAGGTGACACAGTGCGGGTTCCCCGGCGCTGGCTTGACAGTTTCATCCCCGCCCACTGGCAGGAGAGCGCCGGGCCAGGCCGCACGCGAGCGCGCAGGGGGCCATAAAAGCTGCGGCCGCGCAGAGACGCGGAGCTCGCCCACCGCCCGCTGCAGCTGCGACCACACCATGCACGTGAACGGCAAAGTGGCGCTGGTGACCGGCGCCGCGCAGGGAATAGGCAGAGCCTTTGCAGAGGCTCTGCTGCACAAGGGCGCCAAGGTAAGCGCGGCTCTCAGCGGCTGGAACTTATCTGCCCACCCACTCTGAGGCTTGCCCCACTGCCCGAGGGGCGCGGGGGACGATGGTGAAGCGCGCCGGGCGTGCTTGCCTTGCCACTTCCAAAAGCTGCTCAGGCTAGGACCCTTGAGCGGACTCGAAAGCGACTGATAGAGAACCCGAACTTTAATCGCCTTACTTCAGGTCTAAGAGGGCATCGTCTTGTTTATTTATTGTTTGGTCTATTTCTTGAGCTGCACAAGACCTGATGCCTCCCCTCTTGTTTATAGGTAGCGCTGGTGGATTGGAATCTTGAAGCAGGTATGAAGTGTAAAGCTGCCCTGGACGAGCAGTTTGAACCTCAGAAGACTCTCTTCATCCAGTGTGATGTGGCTGACCAGGAACAACTGAGAGGTAAGTCTGGGGAATCAATCCATCAACTGGGAACACTCCCCGAACAAGCAACAACCTGAAGGCAGAGCGGGCAAGAGAGCCAGCCAAGGCAGAGAGCCAGCCCGTCTGGCTACCTCGTGCAGCAAGCTTCAAAGTATGGGTTAGACTGCTGTTTCCTATTGACAACCCAATAGCCATAAAAACCAAGGAAAGACAAGAAGGCTTGAGAAGATCTTTTATTTTAGTCATTTGGCAGCACATAATGTAATCAAAGTCCTTTGTATATTCAAAGACAGGGCTGCTACAGTAATTTTGTTTTGTTTTGTTTGTTTATTTCCCCCGCAATCCCACAGTGCTGGGGATTCGAACCTGGGCCTTGAGCATGCAAAGCAAGCACTCTACGTGATGGGCTATATCGTCAACACAACAGTAATTATTAAATAGTTGAAATTGCAGACCGAATTTGGAAGTTAAAATCAGGAACTGTGGCAAACATCTCTTAGAAAGCTGGAAGATGTGAAGTCCATTGACAATCAAATGTCACATTACTTTTTTCTTTAAACCTATTGGAACACAAGTTACAGAATCATGGTCACAGATGTGCTAGATGTTTGTAACCAGATATTCTGTTTTTCACCCATGAGGTGGTAATTACTAATAACTATACAATGTTAGAATTGCAGAAGAAAAGTATCAGCCTTTCCTCAATGCTTTCCTGTTTATCTACTTGTGAAATAGCAGGGATAATATTAGCATAGACAATAAACAGCCTTAATTGTATAGAATGCCCAGTAGATTTGCATGAAAAAAAATTTCCTGGGAAAAATAGAAAAATAAAATATTTGTATTTCACAAAGTTGTATTCAAAGAGACTAAGTTACTACGCACATTTTTAACCCAATGGTCAGAAAGCTTCAATAAAATTTACACTAATGTTCCTATTAAAAGGGACACCAAAGGTTGAATTGTTTTTGAAATGTTGGTATATTCTATAAAAATGAAAATGGACTGGTGTGTTAAAGAAAGTGTACCTAAAGTTAAGGAAAATATTTTCTTTTTGTAGTTGTAGATGGACACCACACCTTTCTTTATTTGTGTATTTTTATATGGTGCTGAGGACTGAACCCAGTGCCTTGCATGTGCTATGCAAGACCCTGTGACTGAGTTGCAGCTCCAGCCCAGGAAAATAATTTTAAAGGAAATTTTGTAATTAAAATCTGAAAATGATAATAAAGACCTATAATACAGGTTACAAGCACGAGTGGAACAGATCTATAAACAGTGCTAATAGAGCATATTTTGCCACAAGATAATTATGTTGATTGCACATGATATTTGAGCTCAAGGATAGAGTCATGCTGGTAGAAGTATAGATAATCTGAAAGCCATTTTTATCTCAATTTATGTGGTTTCACACATTATATTTAATCTCAATTGTTTTGTTCCCCAGTATGTAAAATCAGCACCTTGGCTGTAAACACATTCTTTAAGGATAAATGATTGAGAAGGAAACTACATAATAGGTGACTGGAGGAGGCATGTTTGTCCCAAGAAATCCACGTGTTGTTTGGACATTATTATTTGTATCAAGGGAAATCGTGGCACTGATTCTGTCAATTTCAAAATTTAATGTTGCCTATACCTTTTAAAACTGTTTAGACATATTAAAATTTAAAAATGCTGAGCTGAAAGGTTTTAGGAATTGATATAGACATAACTTATTTTATAAATTAACAAATTGCAGCACAGAGTTTAGATAAATTATAATGAGTAAGTACCACAACTTATATAAAATATAAGTCACTTGAGCCCAGAATTCAGTGTGATGTCAGAAATAATATGATTAATTATACATTGGTGAAAGCAGGATATAAGGAATGCACTAGAGACTGGAATGAAGAAAGCAAATTAAAGAAAAATTAGACACACCTATTTAACAACCTAATCCCATAAAATGGGGCTATGTGTGTAGAGTAACAAAGAATAAAACATACTTAGCATGGAAGGGGAAAAATAAGGAAACATTAGTGTTCCCTGGATGACTGCTTCTGAAACTAATTTGAGATCTTAAGAAACAGTTGAAATTCTATGAAAAATTTTTAATTTTTTTCCATTCTAGTTCAGTGAGTATAAAAGTTTTTATATTAGAAAGTGGACAATGTCTTTACCAATTAACTTGCATACTAATGTATTCATTTGGGAACTGATCAATCTATGTCTTCCAAATATGTTTGGTAGTTGTTAATTCCAAGAATTGGTTTCTATCAAAATAAAATTTGTGTCGATGAACTTTTTAAAGGAACTCATGTGTTAGCCTGGAGATATGAGAATAACCACAGTTGTTATCTACAATCTCAAGTGGTATAACTAGAATGAATGGTCAAAGGCCCACAGGAACAGTTTGAATCAATAGAGCTACGCGTAAAAGGCTGCTTTGAGAAATAATGAATTTCTCAGTACTAAGGTGGTAAAGCCTAGTTTATACTGGCGAAGAGATTTTGTAAGAATTGCATATTTGATTGGACAATGTAAGGAGTAGCATTCGGGCTTTAGAATCTATGCAGATTTACCTTGTTACACATAGTTTTTATACAAACTAATAATGTAAAGTAATAAAAATGAGAAAGAAAAAATAGTACATATGGAGGTTTCATTAATCGAACGAAATCAACTGACTGAAAAGAAGACTTTGATTTCCTAGGATATCAAAATTCCCTAAAATGATCATAATGGATTTGAAAAATAAGAAAACTGGTATTAATACAACATCTTATGAATACAATATGCCTTATTTTAAATGAACGTCTGTTATTGCCATGGAGCCGCAGTAACTTCTTAGGAATACAGCAATGCTATCTGACAAAACAGACTTCAAAGAATGTTTAGCTTAGGATGCTCATTTCTCTAAAACTTACTCCACAAGTTACTGCTTATAGAAATTTAGTGTATATGTAATTCATCAAAGGATGTGTTAAAGTAAAATACTGACTCAGTAGGTAAATGGTGTCCACAAAATTCTGCATTTCTAACAAACTTCCAGGTAAAGCTAATTGATGCTGCTGGTCTACTTACCACACAATGAACAAGGAATTAAGGCATAGTTTATGAGTATAATTTTCTATAAAGGAAGATAAATAAAAAACTCATTGGTTCTGATTTAAATGTATATATGCAAAATTAAAATGTATCTATATGTCTTTTTTTAGATACTTTTAGAAAAGTTGTAGAACACTTTGGAAGATTGGACATTTTGGTCAATAATGCTGGAGTGAATAATGAGAAAAACTGGGAAAAAACTCTGCAAATTAATTTGGTAAGCTATCTAAGCCATGTTGATTGCCTGAAACCATTTAATGACATGATGCTTATAAAGAAAATAAGACATTGTTATATTCAGAGAAACAAAACAATGACCTGCAACATAGAAAACTGAAAGTTAAAGAAAGTTAGAAAGAAAGCCTTCCTTTTACAAATGGGAAGATATTTGAGACATACTTGTGAAAATAAATTTGCTTAAAATATTAGGAGAAAAATAAAAAAAAATAAAGTTGCCAGTTTAACTCAGGGGTTGGCATACTCCAATCCATACCTCAAAATGGCCTGCCATCTTGTTTTTATATGATGTGCAAGATAAAAAGGAGTTTTACGTTTTTAAACAGTTGAAAAAATAATAATATGAATACATGAATATATGAAATTCAAATTTTAGTATCTATAAAGTTTAATTGGAACACAGCCACAGTTATTTGGGTTATGTATTGCCAATGGCTACTTTCGTGCTTTAATGGAAGAATTGAATATTATGACAGGGATCCTATGACTTGTAAAGACTAAAATACACTACCTGGTGCTTTATAGAAACAACTTGCTAAACCCTAACTTATTTATTTAAAAAATCAATCTTAATTAAATACTAGAAACTAGAAAACAAAGTTTAAGTGACAATTGAACTTTGTAGTTAGTAAGATTTTTATACTGAAAGTCAGTTTGTGGTGTGTCTATAATTTTCATAATGTTTTGTGATTATTCAAATTATAGAAAGGTAAGATAAAACTATAATTTTTTTCTGTTTTATCCATGTATTACCAGTTTGTCGATTATCTCATTTTACAAACACCTTTAACATAAGCTATTTGGTAAAACTCAAACTTTAGCTATAACAAAATGTTAGATGAACTTTACATGGGATCACCCCGCCTTTGATAAGTTTATTCTTAGTAGTCTTGCAAAGAAGGAAAATATAAAGTACAATGTGACCACTGTGTGTGCCTAAGTGTATAGGGAGTAGCCTCCAACCTCATGATATCTTCCTAGGAGATTATAAACTCATTAAAAACGGGAACTGGTACTGTTTTTTTTTTGTTGTTGTTGTTTTGTTTTGTTTTGCTTTTTTAGTATTTTAGCTTTGTTGTTGTTGTTGTTCCTTTCCCAGTAACCAGCACAATATCTTGAAGGTAGTGCTTAGTAAATAAATTTTTGTCTTAAATTGAAATACCCATGAAGCAATTGCTTAACTGTAACAACTTGCTGGAGGTAATGAAAATTATACCACCTCATAAAAGAGATGAATCTGTAAACCTCACTTTGATAAAGGTACAAAATGCTCCCCAAACTTAACAAATTTCTAAATTCCCTTAACCCTGAACAAAAGGTGCTACATTATAGCAAACACCCTCCTTTCATCTCTTTTAAAACTTTGTCTACAGTGCTCCTGGTTCATCATATTTGAAAATTACTTTAAAATCTATTTGTGACATTCCCTCAAAATCTTTCTAGGATTCTGATTGCAAATTAGTGTGTGTGTGTGTGTGTGTGTGTGTGTGTGTGTGTGAAAGCTCTTTTACCTGGTTTAAGACAATTCTATGATTTTCTTCTACTTTAGCTGGATAATATAGTGAAATAAATGAAATATTTTCTTTGAACCATACATCTCTTGACTGATTAGTATGGCATATTAATATTTAATACACCATTGAACTTTTTTAGTTTTTACCTAATGTAATATTTATGTCTCTGCTTATAAATGATATTAACTTATAATTTTCTTTTTGTATAGTGTTCCTATTTGGTTCAAGTGTCAATTAGACTTTTACTTACTTTTGTCTCCTGAATCTGTCAGTTTCTGAACAATATTTTTCATTTGATATTTCACATATCAAATGAAAAATGTCAGTTTGCTTTCTTCTTCCATTAATTCTGTCAGTTTAGACTCTACATATTATAAGCTCATAATGTTCAGAGCCTCAGTTGCCGTGATTATAAATTATTAATCTTTGATTTGAGTTTAAAATGTTATACCTCAATTTGCTGAGGTAAATTAAATTAGTGCCCAATGATTTCCTTTTGATTCACATTTACTTAGGTATCTCTTATTATATTCTTTTATTTCAAAAATATAAGTAACATTTATATTACATCTGTCTCTGGCTGATATTGTGAGATCTTATTTTTTAAATTGCATCTGGGAATGCATTTTTATGTTTGTGAATTTAAGCCATTTATATTTATTTTTACCTTAGCTTTAATCATTTTCTATTCATAAGAACACCATACTATTTAAATCTTTAATTGCTACCCCTGGCTTATTAAAACCACAATTTATCACACTCTTTGTTTCCTGATAAAACAAAAATTTTGGATGTACAGTCAGTTGAGAACTGCAGCAATTTTAAACAATGTTTTTATAAACTTATGTCACTTTCCCAAACCACATAAAAGGACAAGAATTTTTTGAATCTAGCTATCCCAGTGAAAAAGCACAAAATTTACACAATATTGTTCTCCCTTCAGCCTTACTACTTATACTTTAACAGTTTCACAACATATATTATCACAACATATATTATTCTAGATAGAGGTCACCTTGATATAAGGATCCTTTTTACAGTGTGCATTTATAATGAATACCTACTGGGTCTTTTCTCTGATTCAGAAATCAACTGTCAGTGTGCAGTGATGAGAGTTAATACAGAGAAACTTGAAAATAGTGAGACAGTTATCACAACAATATAGGGTTCAAATGATTTGTATTCATCCATCTAAGAGAGCATATTTGCTTTAACAAAGTCTGTGAGAATGAATAAGCACCTGCTCTAAGCTGGAAAGTACCTACATCATGTGTAAGTAGGAAATTCTTGAAGACCAGGGTATTTTTAATGTGATCTCTTACAACTAACTCTCTTGGATTCTTCCCCATTGAAATTAAGGTAGCCTGAATTTTTGGTGAGACTCTGCTGACTTAGGCCACTTCTTTGTTTAACTTCAGGTATTGATGGCATTTAGTTAGATTTACATAGAACAAGGCATAACCTTTGTTACTCACTCATAATTTCAAAATTTGTTACTTCCCCTGCTACCTACACCCATTGCAAATGTAAATTCCTTGTTTTTTTTCAACTTTATCATCTCGGTTAGTGTAGTGCAAACATTATGAGTAGTTCATGTAAACTTTGCTTGTTTGTTTTTTAGACTCTGCTGTGTATACAATCTGCTTCCTTGGTCTTATGTAATTTCATGTTTGTTCTTTTGCATGTTTTTCCACATTACTTCCTATTTCAGAGCATAATCACAGAGTTTACCTCACCACATATCTCTCCTTTATTTTTTTAGTGGAGGTTGTTGAGGATGGAATCCAGGGCATTGAATGTATTAAGCACATACCCTATCACTGAGCTATATCCCTTATCCCATATCACTCCCTCTTCTGAAATCTTAGACAGCATATTTCTATGATTCTCATAGGATGTACCATTTTAAAAATTTTAATAGAATTCTTTTAATTCATATGCAATTTATGCTAGTAAATCACAAACTCTTATAAGATAAAAAACTATCATTTTGTGTCCTCAGAGAATAGAAGTTCAATTAATATTTATTAGATAAACATTATATATTTTGCATGCATGGATATTCATTTCTGTGTTTTAGTACAATGTTTAGGTGATTTCCTAATACATCAGTGCTGCCAAGCAGTGTCATCTGTCCTTCCACTTTCATTATTTACCAAACTTACTTCTTCCTTATTCTTCACTCTGCTGATCTCACCACTCTTCCTACACAAAAGGAACACCAAACTTCTTCTCAGTCTTGTTTCACTAGGCTATTCTATGCTTCCTCCTCAGTCTGAAGCTAGAAGCAGCAGTGTTCTTTATAACTGCTCAGAACTCTCAAGAAATTTTCAGGAAAAAAATGAGCCTTTGCAAAGCTATTGAAAGTCACTCTGGCAGAGGTAAAATTAACTTTGAATATTGATGATTGTGTAATATTTTAATTCTATAATGTGATTCTTTAATTTTTTGAAACTTTAATAAAACAAAATAATTCATCCCCATTCAGGTGGAAATTATAATCTAATCTGGACCTAGAATTAACACATATTGAATACATTAGTATATTCAAGTAAAAATTAAGCAAAATAAATATCTGTTGCTGGTGATTCCCTCCACAGACTACATTAGTTTTGCATAAAGATTTGTTTTGCAAAAGGGTATTCATTTGAGCTGGGCACTCCTGTAATCCCATTGGTTCTACAGGCTGAGACAGGAGGATCTCAAGTTCAAAGCCAGCCTCAGCAAAAGTGAGGCACTAAGCAACTCAGTGAGAACCTGTCTCTAAATAAAATACAAAACAGGACTGGGGATGGCTCAGTGGTTGAGTGCCCCTGAGTTCAATCCCTGGTACTACCTAAACCCCACACCCCCCTCAAAAAAAGAGAAAGGAATGCATTTGGAATTAGTCAAAACTTAAGTTCAGTCCTGCATCTACAATTTATGAACTGTTATTTAATTTCTCCGATGTAGAATTTCCAAGTTTGTAAAAGGGGAAAGATAAGCTCCCTAACTCTGAAGATGGTTATGCTTAAATAGACCATAATTTATGTGAAGCATGTAGCACAGTGCTACTTCATAATATTTATTCAGCAAATTGTGTTTCCCCTCCAAGTATCAAAATCTACATTTTCTCACTATCTCAGTTTTATGAGAGCTTCCCCTGACTTCCTCTACCTCTAATGAGTAGTTGAGGAAATGGATAGGAACATTATTCTTACATGTGCTCCCTTTTCATGTGTCCTAAAACTATCGATAGCAAATTAAATTAGTAATTATTTCCCATCATCGCTACTCTATAATATTGAAATATCCAGGTGTCCTATCTTGGGACAAGTTTGCTAAATTATAAGTAGAAAGGGGGAATACAGTAATATTTAGTGCTAAAACCAGAAAGAAGTGGAAAAATTTGAACATTAAAGAAAGGATGAAAAGGAGTTTCAGAAAATAATAATAATTTTTGTTAATATTGTTTGAGAACTGGGCTGGAGAAAATGTAAGGACCCTGAAAAGCAAAGCTGCATGATTTAGATGCCTGAATATTTTTTAGTACAGTACACTGAAAAAACAAGTAAACTAAGAGGAACCACTGAGTGGAGGGAGATGAGATAGGGGAAATGGAAATGAAGAAATGACAGATTGAAAATTTCAGTAGTGGAAAAAAAAGTATGTGTTTGTGTGTGTGTGTGCATGATATGTGTGTGTGTGTGTGCACACACACACATGTGCCCAAGAGCCCATCTGTTTCTCATAGGAAGACATGACACTTGATAACAGAGTTCAATAAATAGACTCTTACCATTTAGTCACTTATGTTTACTACTAGCAAATTATTTCCAGTGTAATTTATAAGAGTGGAAGTTATGAGAGTGATTTTAATTTACAGAATGCTATAGTTAGTGGAAAAAAAACAAGATTTGGAATTTAACACAATTACAATTTCAGTATTACGGGTAAAAGTTGTCACTTATTAACTGAAAGCATAGAGTAAGCATGTGTTGATTTGATCATTTTGCCAAAAATTGAAGAATTTCTTTACTCTCTATGCGACATTAGATATAATATTTTTTAAGAGTCAAGTGCAAAATTTTAACTACCTTCAGAAAGTGGGCTAAAATGATACCATAGATTCAAGTTATTTTGTGTTTGTATCTTAAAATGACTGTAATTTTCTTTTTTCTAGATGTGTGACATTATAATGGCCTGATCTATATGATACATAAACATTGAACAAGGACAAAAAATTTATCAACAAAAATATTTTACTCTATGGTGTTCTAACAAGTTCGTGTAACTGTGCACATGCATGTGTGTGTACATGTGTATGATCTGGGAGAGGGGAAAACAGGGTTATTGTACAGAAAAAGATGTAAAAATATCACAACCAAAGATTTAGACCTGTCTTGTAGATTCATTTCTTAAATTGATAATATAAGAGAAAAATAGTCCCTTGTCCTCCTCTACCAAAGAAATATAAATAAATTTTGCTTCAAAAAATGTAAAATAAAGCTTAAATCTTTCCCAATTTTTAAAATCTGGCTGCATTTTATGTTGAAAACACAAAATCAGGGTGTCAGCAAAGCTGTAAATACCTGAGAATAAAAGCATAGTGCCAATGCATGTAAACAGAAATTCTGTTCAGACATGCTGAAGACTTGGGCAGAAACTAACAGAATCTAACTGACTTCAGTAATTTTAGCCATCTACATATTTTCTTTCTTATATAAACAATTAATGCTTTCTTTTTTACTTTTCAAAGGAATCATGTGAAAGATTTTATTCATTTTCCCTAAGCCTACTTAATATCAAACTGACACATGGCTTAAGTGAATAGAATCTTCAATTTGCTTTTCTATTCTAGAACTACTATTAGGAAGGAGAGGCATCTCTGAATACTTGTCAAGAAAACTCCAAAAGGACCTTTTAAAATAAAAAAGAAGGTAAACACAAATATGTGCCCTTAGTTTCAGACTTATTACATACTGAATCATTTTCTTTGAAGTATTGTACAGGATTAAAAAATAGACGTTAAGATGTCAACAGAAATTTTCACTTTTTGAAAGTCTGAGCTTGAAGACAGAAGGGTTCTCAAGTGTAGAAGGAAAAATAAGGCTTCAAATATCAGTTTTAACTCACAGGTCATTTCTGGTGTAGTGAATTCTTAAATGGTAGAATAAAAGCAGGAAGAATTCCTACATGTAGAGGTAAGTAGCTAAATAGTAAACAACCAAAAAGCCTTTCTCAATGATTAATAAAATTTATAGACATTACTGAAGACTATGTGTTCAAGTAACAGAAAATCTCTGCTCAAACTAGATAAAGCAATTATGTGACTTCACATAACCCAGGAGTTCAGGATTATTTGATACTGAACATCAGTGATATCATTAGGACCTACTGTCTTTTCTTCTCACCCACCTGCCATCTTTTATGTTACCTTCTTCTTCCTGATGCTAGCAGTAGAACTGTCTGTTCCATTCATCACACATATACAAGCAATGCAAAGAGAGAAATATAACTATTTCTTCCCAATTTTAAGAACAACAAAAAAAATTTCTCAGGAGCATCCTGTCCTTCACCCCACCACCCCCACTTCCAGCTAACTGCCACTCAGGTCTCACTGATAAGAGCTGGGTCATATGCTGTCTGAAACCAGCCATTTTCAAGGAGAATGAGATTTCTGTGACTGCATTAGATTAATCAGTATACACACTGAAACTGGAGAGATCATCTTGTGCTCTTTTGGGGTGGTGGTATCATTGTTATGGTAGTTAGTGGTAGTAGTATTGGGGTTGAACCCGGGGTGCTTTACCACTAACCTTCATCCCCAGACCTTTTATTTTTTATTTTGAGATAGAGTCTTGCAAAGTTGCTGAGGCCAACCTCAAACTTGCAATCAAATTATAGACATGTGCCCCAGTGCCAGCACCTTCTACTGCACATGGAGACAATGGTAGATAAAAGAGAAAATGGTGTTTTTATTCAAAAGAAAAGAGGAGAAAATGAAAATTATAGTAAATTAAGGGTAGCCACTATTCTATATTCCAAAATCCAAGATAACAAGTGTGCGATGAATGTACGTATCTCCTACTTGGATATGAGAACCACAGAGAGAGAAGGGTAAATAAATTTTGTGTCCACTATTCAGAAAAGAAAAAGAAGGCATAGAATTCTCAAAGGATACTGAGAATTGAGTTAAATTTACAAAACACCATTGGAATCCAACCTTTATAATAAAATCTCATATTGGGCAACTAAGTGAAGTAAAGTTTTGTAGAAACATGACAAACTACAAAACGGTTAGGCAAACCAAAGAGGGAATCCAGAGTCAATGACTGCCTTTAAAACAAACAAAATCCCTTTCATTGATAACACTTGCAGAAATCTCACTAGATGTATGAAATAACAACAAACTTTGGTATACTATAAAGACTAATGGCTATAATGCTTTTCCCATTTATCCCTTTGATTAGGTTTCTGTTATCAGTGGAACCTATCTTGGTTTGGATTACATGAGTAAGCAAAATGGAGGTGAAGGCGGCGTTATCATCAATATGTCATCTTTAGCAGGTAAGGACAATTATATTAACAGTTGTGTTTTGTTATTGATAATTTGAACCATAAAAGTAGATCTTGAAAGTATATTTGTCAACTCGTGTTTGAAACTGAAACTTTTTTATTTTTTGTATTTTTATTGTTCTACGGATATTTCTACTGCATAATATTCAGTATTTGAACTATATGCTTATTTTAAGTTGCATTTTTTAAGTTACTTTACTGCATCACTGTATTTTTTTAAGTTTTATATTTTCCCCAGATTTACTGTTGTTCAAAGGTTATTGTGATACATGTAAAAACAACTTTGGTCAAGTAAAAAGTACTAAAGTAAAGTTAAGCCATCTCTATTCTTATGCAATTTTAGTAAAAGTATATAATTTTAAAATATGGTGTATATAGTGGCTGGTATATGCTAAACTTCTATAATAAATAGACCCAAACATGTCATTGTTTATATACTATATAAGCTTCCTTCTTATGCATGTAAAAGGCCTTGGCAAGATCCTTGTTGCAGGGCACTCTGCTGTATGTAGTCATTTGTAAAACTTGGGTGACAGGTCTACATCTTCAACATTGAGCCTTTAAGGTTGTTCTGAAATTAGTGGACACCTTTCTTTCTAGCAGAAAGAGGAAAAGAACACAGAGGAGGTATAGTGACTCTTTCAAAATCCATAGCCCAGTAATGGCAAACTTCACTTCTGCTCTAATTCCAGTTATAGAACTTGATCTCATGGATCCCATTCAGGAAATACATTCTAGCTATATACATTAGAAAAAACAATGATTTCAGTGGACAGCTGATCATCTGCCACATAGAATACTGATGTATTGATGACTACAAGCAATCCAAGACTTTATTTCATTCAAGAACAGTATGATTTGATATCAATTGTTATCTTATTCCTTAATGGTAATTATAAACTGCTGACAGGAATCTTTAGAGCAACTTAGCCAAGTGACTTTACTTTTAAAACTCTAGGAAAAGATCATTAATGATTCTTGAAGCATTAGAAAAACAAATCTGAACTATTCATCTCCAAAAGTAGAGAGACTTTCTTAAATTGCCTGCTTGGTTTCAGATAATGTGGTGATTCCAGAATAGAAATTCACCACCACCTCCCATCCTGAGCCCCAGTGGTATTTGGAGAGTCAAGTTTGGAGGCACCTATGACTGAATCAGTGTCTGAATCTCAGCATTTTTCTCATGTCTCTAGAAATATTGTCAGATGGTTCTTACGCTACTATAAAGCTGCTGCTAAGAGACATTTAGAAGTCTCCTTTACAAGTTCTGAAAAAAATAGAATAATTTCTCATTTTCTGGATTGCTTCAAGTAAAAATGACATCCCTAAAGCTATTACAAACCTAATTCTGTAAATCATTCTGGATAATCTGGTTACTTTTCCTAAGAGGACATGCACTTATGAATTATAACATTTCAAATAAAAGGTGAGAGCATGAGCAATACTTGAGAAGTGTGTGCTCTAGAGAGGACCAAGTTTCAGGTTCTGGACTTAGCCCTAAAGACAAAGTTATAGAGCTGAATTTATACTATTCTGAAAGAAAATTATTTTAAAACTGTAAGAAAGTGATGTAAGTGATTAGAGAATTAAAAAGAAATATTTAATATTTTCTTAGAAATGTAAATATACCAAAACCTGAGGGCTGTGAACAAAAGATAATTCTGTGGATTCTTGTATAAAGTTATGAGAGCTAGCAAAGCTTGGGGAGTCATGAACACTATACAGAGAGCCCCTTACCTTTTTATCACTGGAGGCACTGAATATATTCTTGGGAAAGTTGGAAAGCTTCAGGATTGAATCATTTTAGGACTCTCTGGGAAAGATTCTACATCTTACACGGAGGCTTACTTGCCTCAAAGAGGAAGAATAGGAGGATGTAATGTACTACTATTGCCTTTTATACAATGAAAATATTTAAATATATGATAAGAATTAACGTTTTTATTGAGCACTTACTATTTACCTATGTATTAACTTTCTGTCACTATAATGAAATGCCTGAAATAATTAACTTATGAAGAGATAAGGTTTATTTTGACTCACATTTCTGGAGATCCTACTCCAAATTAAGGTATTCCTTGACTTTGATCCTTTGGCAAGGACATCATATCATGGCAAGAGTGTGTGGCAGATGAAAGCACTTATATCCTGAGCCAGAAGCACAAGAAAGAAAGGACTGGCAGTAACACAATCCCTTTCAAAGGCATGCTCCCAATGACCTAAAGGCCTCCCCAAATGGCTCCATCTCCTTAAGATTCCCCTGCCACCCAATAGCACTACCCTGGGTTCAAGCCTTTACTATATGAACCTTTGAGAGACATGTAGTATCCAAAGTATAGCAACCTGGTGCCATTTTAAAGACAATGCGTGCATTATCTCATGATTAAACTTTCCATAAAATCTTAAACTTTTTCTTGATTGGATATACATTGTAAAGTTCTTCAAATATTTAGGGCATTCACCAGAGTCAAAAGTCCAAAACGTGCCATTGAAAAGAGCAATTTAAGGCTTAAAATTTGTCATCTATTTTGCTTCTTGTCTAAGAGCTTGCTTTATCACACTATCCACCCCTGGAAGTTAATTTTCTTACTTGCCTCATAGTCAATATTTGGAAGCATGTATGATGAGTCTTTCTCTATTCATGTAAATACACTGATGAATTAGTATAAATTCAGTGATAAGATTGTTTTGGTTTCAAATTATCTTTCTGGTATTGTTACAATAATGAATATTATAGCATTCCAAGGTTTTTCTTCCTCTGATTTTTGTCCCAACATGCAAGGCAACCTCCTAAAATGGTTAAGTAGTGCTTGGTTTGTTATCTTTCCTCTTTTATTCTTATCATCCTCCCTTCATAGTGCCAACCTCCCCACCCAGGTTGTCTAAACTGTTTCCTTGTTGCCTTTGGCCAATCTGTAGGATCCCTACTACATCTCTTTCATTAACATGCCTTCATCTCACAATGAATCTTAAAACAAATTGCCTTTTATCTGATCCACTAACCAAGAACCTCTATTCTTCCCATAATGATATTAGTTTGATAAAAAATTCAGAATATAATATTAATAAAAGAAGGAAAGAGGATACCTCAGTCTTTACCATTTTCTCCTAAATGGTATCAACAATTTTACGCCCTTGAGTCACAGCCCATTGGTAGTGGTTACGAGACCAAAAGAAGCTTTGGGAAGATTATCAAAGCCAAAGTTCTTGTAATGTTTGTCTTCTGTTTTCCAAAACTTCCTTCCTTATTGATTTTTTTTCTGCTCACTCTAGTGAAGGCATAGTCATTAGCAGTATTCATCTCAGCTAGGGTCTATCCTTGTGATCTCTTTCATTGATTCAGCAAAGTCCTTCACTGTTGTAGTAAAACCTTAAGTTGATATACTGGTTTGGGCAGAGAAGTTAATGAGTAATGGCCACTGACGCAGACAGAGTTTCAAATGCAATTAATGGGTTTAACAAACAGAGGAGTCAAGTGGGGAGAGATTCTTCAGCATACTGAGGGATGACTATGCTCAGGTCTGGAACTCCAGAAGTTGTTCTCAACACTGTTGACCACATGGGCTCTTATATATGAATTGTTGTTTATAAATACAATATACAATCAGGCACTCATGTTGTCACATTTATCCTTAACTATTTAAAAAAAAAAAAAGTTGGAAGGAACAACAGAGAAAAATGAAGTCCAGTTTAATGCAGATAAATAATGGCTCTTCTCTAAGACACCCTGTAAAAGTCAAATGTGCTTCTTACATATTTAGTTGCTTCAAACTTTGGGAAAGAAAAATAATTGTCACAGAAAAAGAAATTACCCAGCAGTCCTTTTCAAACCTGCCTACATACTGAACTACTGAGGTCTTGGTGTTCCCTAGGGAAATTCTCTATGTCTCAGAAACAAGTCACTCAGTGATATTTTGTGAGAGATACCATGAGGGTATTATTTACACAGAAGTTAAAACATTAGCAACTCAAGAAAAGACTTGAAAATCATAGACGTTTTTTATTGTGCCTAAATATCAGCTGGTGACATGTCCACTTGTACTATGGAGACTGACGTTCATTTTACTGTCTTTAGATAATTAGGAAGGCGCATATTAGAAGGAATTAGTAGGAAAGGTTAAATATTTATTATTGAGTCTTTTGACATATGTATGAAATATTTAGCTTCTCTTAGTATGGGAAAGGGAGAGTTATTCGGAAATAGTCTCCTAGAACAGAGCTTCTAAAATTTTAATGTACATGAACATTATTTCCCAGGGACTTGGTCAGATGCAGATACTGATTCTGATTCACTAAGACTGAGGGGGGTTCTGAAATTCTGTTCCCAGGTAATGTGGATACATGGGCCACTCTTTGGGAAGCTAGCCTCTAGTATACTAGGGATATTCTTTGAGTGGTTAAGAAAGATCATCTCAGTTTCCTCTGATAGCACAGGCGATGACTGAAATTTTAGGAAGGAGGATTTAGAAAGAACACTAGGGGCAACTTTCGAGACTTATCACTGGAAAGTACCATTAGATGTATCTCTCTGGAAAGACTTTTATTATAAAAGATGATGAAAATTTATGTCACTTTTTGTGTCTTGTCACACTTTAAAGCCTAACTTCATGGATGATTTAAGAATGAAGGGAAAAGTATCATCAGATAAGGTGTTCAGGTATGTGAATATAACATAATGAGCAAGTCCAGTAGTTACTCTGGTTATCTTCATGTACATAGGTAAACATTCCCACTAGTTCTCCCTTTGCCCTCATATTAGAGAAGTGGTGGTTAAAAATAGATGAATGGGTAAGCAGTTTCTTTTCTGGTTGTTAAAAAAAAAAAAAACGTGGGAGATTTATATTCCTGTTTTTCTAAAGCACGGCCACTGAGCTCCAATAAGCAGCTTCCTTAGATGCATTATTTGTTTTCCTAAGTTGAATTACTTTTTAGCATTTCTATATAGTTCATTTCACATGATTTCTATTCATTTAGAAGCAAATGTTTGCATATTCAGTATAGTTGCCTTGTCTAAGGAGATTTTAGGTTTGTATAAAATCTTTTTAAGATTTTTACCTTCTATGAGATACAGAGATTAAAGTTGTCTCTTTACATATATGGAGAGAAAGAATTTTAAGACTAGACTAACATGGAAATGGACCTCTCACTCTGCCTTGGGCTCTAAAGAGTGAGATTTGGACTACGTATTGTCATGTCTTTTGGTAGTTTTCTTTCCTTAAAATATATCTCTGCTGATTCAAAACGTTTGATAGGAGTGAATTCATTTCAGAACTATGTGTTAGTACCATCAAGTACAGGGTATAATGAAAACATAAGCATAGTAAACTAAATGCATATAAAGAGGACTTGCCACTTTATCAAAATGTTATTTCTTATTCTATTTGATCATTAAAAATTTATCTTTTACCAAGAGAATAAGAAGACAAACCAGACTAGGAGAAAACACTTGCAAAAGACATATGCCATAAATGACTGTTATCTAATATATAAAAGCCTTAAACTCAACAAAAAGGAGATTTGAAAAAACAATTAAAATGGTTAACATCCACTTCATTAAAGATACTATACAGATGGCAAGCAATTCTATGACAATATGTTCAACATCATATTTCACTAGGGAATTGAAAATTAAAACAACAACGAGTAGATAACCCTATAAACTAATTAAAATGGTCAAATCCAGACAATGTGAACCCCAAATGCTGGTGAAGGTGTAGAGCAGCAGGAGTCTCATTCATTGTTTGTGTGAACGTAATGGTATAGCTACTTTTGAAGAGATTTTGACAATTTCTGTAATACAGTCCAGCAATTAAACAAAGGAACTTCATATTTACATCCACCCAAAAACTTGTACTTGGATGTTTAAAGCAGCTTTATTCATAATTGTCAAAACTTGGAGGCAGTGGAAGAGACGCCTTAATACATTCAGACAATGAAATATTCAGCACCAAAAAGAATGAACTCTCAAATCATGGAAAGACATGGAAAACCTTAACTGCAAAATAATAAGTAAAAGAAGCTAATCTGAAAAGGCTGCATATCATATGATTTGAATTTATATGACGTATTTGAAAAGGCAAAACTATGGAGACAATAAAAAAATCTGTGGTTGCCAGGGGCTGGTGAGAGGGAGGATGTTTTACATGTATTTATGTATGTATGTACATATATACATACTTTATAATTAAGTAATTTGCAGCTATTTTAAGTGTTTTATATATACAAATGTGTGTATATATAATGTACATGTATATACATTTATATATATATATGTACATATATATATACACACACACACACTAAACCACCAATTGGATAACTATGTATATCTGTGTATGTGTGTGTGTGTATATATATATGTATATATATTTATATATTCTATTGAAGTGTTCAAAAGAAAGCCTGATTAGAATGATTTGTGGATAAATGGGAGGTAAGGAAGGAAAGGGGAGACAATGAATGCAATAACTTTTGAAGACTTTTTATTGTAAAGAAAAATGGGGTAGTAGCTAGATAAAGATATGAGACCAAAAAAGTTATTATTTTTAGGCAGGTAATTCTGAAATCTGTTCAAAGATAATGATTCTCATTTGATTCTGCCCTTGATACTAATGACTACTTTAAACCTCTTAAATATTTTTATTCTTAATTTCTATGACACAGCACTTAGCTTCTTTTTTTCTTGCCTCTGCTTGTTCTTTCTCTCTTTGTTCAAACATCCTCCTGAACTAGAGATAGCTGCCTTGTGTAATCCTGTAGGTTATGACCTTTAGAAAGCTTAGGGTGCATGATTTATATTAACTACCATATGAATGGTGTCCCCAGAGTCATACCATGCCCATCCAGCACAATTCAGTGTATTGACCCTGATTGCCAACATCAGAACACAATTTTATTTGAAGCACATAGAAACAATATTATATGCTGATGTTATGGGTCTAAGGTAAGTAATGGAAATATAGTTACCCAATACTGAAGCTAAATCACATAATAAAAACACACTTTCAAAAAAAAAAAAATTGATCTTGAGATCTGTTAGAAAATGTTGGATATCTGAAAAATTTCTACCTCCTACTAAAATTGTGAAAAAGAAAAAAGAAAAATTTCTTTCCCTATTTATCCTGATTTTCAACATAGCAAATTAAAGTGTAGATAGCAAATTTTGGATTTTGAGTGAGTTAGCAAGTTATGGAGAAAGCACTCCGGATCACCAACCCACCATGCATGTTCAAAACATAAGAAGGAACAGATGAAATCTACATGTTTTGGATCTTAAAGGAAAATACTCTGTTTAACTAAAGTAACTATGACTTGACTAAATGTGATCATTGGAAAACAGAATAATACTAAGCTATTGATACACACTATAACATGAATGGACCTCAAAATTATTATGAGAAAGAACTAAACCAAAAAGAACTTATACTATGCAATTACATTTCTATAAAGTTCTAGAAAATATAAACCATGGTAACAAAGTAGATCAGTGATTGGGTAGGGTAAAAGGGAAATGCAGAAGGAAGGTATTATCAAGAGGTACCAGGAAGCTTTTCAGATGAATATTTGTTATCTTGGTTGTTGTAATGGTTTCACAGATAGGTGCACATGTCAAAACTTTTCAGATTGCACATTTCAAATATATGCAGTTTTTTATGTCAATTATATTTCAATGAAGCTATAAAATTTTTAAAAAGAAAGCTTAGTTCCTAAATGTCTGAAATTGATTTATGTAAGCTTTGATCTGATATTAGAAAATGAAAGCAGTACAAGGGGAAACATTTTTTTAGGAAAGTAGCGAAAACGTCATTAGAATGTTACAAGATTCATAAAACCAAGTGCCATTTTAAAAATGTAAACAAGTTCTTTCCCATTCTGGTTGAATTTATAATTCTGCTTTAAAGGAAAGATATATATATATATATATATATATATATATATATATATATATATATATATATATATTGTGCTTGCTTATTTCCAAAACCAACAAAACATGTTTGACTTATTTAATCTCTGAGACACCTTGAACTATCTTGGGTTCAGGAATTCATCACTTGCAAAAATTCGTTCATAATCTGTCTTTGATATGTCCTTGTGTTTTTTTGTGACTTTGTCAACTAGCTTATCTCTCATTAAGGTTCACACTGTATTTTCTGCAGTATGTGAACACTGTCTACAACCACTACATTTGATTTGTAAACATTTAAGGAATGGGTAAAACAAGGACTAACATATAAGAACAAGAATCAGTAACATCTGGCTGCACCTATTTATTTCCTTTATCTCATATTCCTAATATGCCTCTGAATCCTGTGGCGACATTATAAATTCTTGCTGACACTGATGAACCTAATTAACACACACATTTTGCTTAACCAAAACACCAACAAGAAAACCAACATGTTATGGTACTTTGAAATCACTGGGTAGACACACCATGTGTGATCTACTATCCTCAGGGATTTAAACTGCTCTTGAGCAAACATACTTTATAAATTGAGACCTGGAAGGCACCCAGGGAGTGGTTAAGGTCTGCATTTATTGCTGAACTTTGGCACAACACTCTCAACTGATTGGTGATGTTCTGAAACTAGTTAACTGGGTGGAGATGAACACTCTCAGCAGAATAATTTAGTATTATTAGCATGACATTTGATACTAATATCATAGTAATCAGAGACCACTCAGAGAAATTACAAATTAAAAAAGAAGTGTGGAGCCAAATTAGCTAGAAACTGAAATATAAAATTGATTCTAAAGTTAAATTTGATAGTTGGTCTTGACAGTAAATAAGAACTCTTGATAGTAATAGTTACTGCAGTGAAATAGGTTTTTCTTGTTGTCCTTTTGTTTCCCTTGAGAGGATTGGATTAGACCAGGAATTAAGGGAGAAAAGAAACTGAGTATACTATAAGACTGATTGTTTTTTGTCCAGACCATGAATTTAATCAGTTACTATTGTGTATATATATAGGGAAAATTAAAAATCTATGTTGTTATTGACTATATAATTATAACAGGAAAGAAAATAAGACCATAAATTTTTATTTCTGTGTTCTTTTCCTAAGTCAAGGAGCAAGAAAGCTTACCCATATACTACAGACCTACATCAAAAGATGATTATTTTTAATTTTATTAAACTCTTAGAGTCGTTACATGTGGTCACTTGAGGCAAATTGGTGACAGGGAACTGCATACTAATTTATAGCGAAGAGCTATATTTCCAAGTCTCCTAAGCAATTCAAAATCCCTCAACCATTTGGACGCCTTAAAAAACATTTAATATAACTGGGTGTAGTGACAAACACCTGTAATCCCAACTACTCAGCAGGAGGAAGCAGGATGATCACAAATTCAGTGATTCAGTGAGACCCTGTCTCAAAATTAAAAAAATAAAAGGGGTTGGAGTGATGTTGTTCAGAGAAAGACCTCCCGCCAGGGTTCAATCCCCCCCCCCCGCCCCGAAAAATGTTGAGTATACACTTTCTCAAAAAAATTTGGACTTAAAAACTGAATATTAGATGGTAATTTACTGTCTTTAAAGATGATTATCCGCTTTAGATAATATTGATTTTCCTTGACTTTCCAGAAAGCCATGGAAGCAGGAAAACTTCCATATCACTCTTGGTTGCACTGAGATGTAACTTACTTACCATAAATTCTGGACCATAAAGGTCACAGAGAGAAGCAGCTATGCTAAGACTATTGAGTTTTACAAAGTCATCAGATTTTATTTTAATGTATTTTTCCAAATTAATCTTAAACTGAAATGGTCATAAAATGTTTACTTGCACAGTCGTTGTTGGATATAGTCTTATTTTTTGAATCAAATGATTTAAGCCTTTCGTTTGTTTGTTTCAGGACTCATGCCTGTTGCACAGCAGCCTGTCTACTGTGCCTCAAAGCACGGCATAATTGGATTCACACGTTCAGCAGCGGTGAGGATGCAATAACCACAATATCTCTTTTTTCTTTATATATGTGTATGAAACACAAATTTTATAAAGTAGAGGAAAATAAATTAAGAATTCATTACATCTAGATTAAAGAAGGAAACAATATTTTACTTCAACCTTTATTATAAAAAAGCTTTCAGATCACATGGAGAACTAAATAAAAGGTACATCATTTTAAAATTAAGTAGATTCTAAACATAGGTAGGTTATTGAAAAAACATCTTAAGGATAAATAACGAAGAAATATTGTTTGTTTTTCAAAATTAACTCCAAATTTGAGCATCGCCAATTTCAGGCTTCTTAAGTATAACATGCAACTGGCTGCAGACATTACCTGTCACTGGAGATATGATGAAATGACTCAGTGTATGGGGCTGAAGGAGGAATGGGACCAGGCATTTACTTGATGAAGTACTCAAGGACAGTGTTTCCTTGGAGGCCTACAGTGTAAGATATTCAGAGCTTAGAAAAGTATGTTACTTAATTGACCACATGCTTTGATAGCATAATGTGAGAATGCTTGACTTTTTATAAGGGCAGCTCGAATGGAGCTATATTCCTATATTCCTATATTCCAAGGAAGGAGAATATAGGATGAGACAGATCCAAAGATGTAAGGAGAGCCAGACCAAAAAGAACTTAAGGGCTGACAGTGTGAGCTTGGATTTTACTCTGAGTGCAGCTATTAGTGGGTCTTTTATGCATAAGAGTGATAAGACCATGTTTCCATTTTAAGAAAACCATTCTGCTGCTATTTAGAAAATATACAAAAAAACACAAGCATAAAAGAGGAAAAAACAATCAAGGTTTCTGGGCCATTCCTCTAGGTGAGAAAGGAGCCAGAAAGATAAGAAAAATGTTAACAAAATAGAAAATGCTAACAGTCAGAAAAAACATTTATGAAAGTTAATTGTTCTCTCAAAAAATGAAGATAGGAGCTAGGGTTGTGGCTCAGTGGTAGATCGCTTGCCTTGCATGTGTGAGGCCCTGGTTCAATTCTCAGCACTGCATATAAATAAATGAATAAAATAAAGGTCCATCAACAACTTAAAAAAAACAGGAAGATGAGCAGTTCTTACACCATTAATTTAAATGACTTAGAAATTATTATTAGGTTTGCAAATATTTAATCTTCAATTCAACTTTTTTTTAACACAGTAAGACAAAACAAAGTAAATCTTAAAGATCAGATATTTCGCATGTAGACCAGAAACATCTGCAGTCAATTTTCCTTATTCACAGTAGTTATGTTCTGTGAAGTGCTTATCAACTGAATTAGTGACTGCTGGACTGTTGCTCCTAAGGGAGATAAAGGATTAAGTTCCTGAAAGTCTGTGATCACATTTTAATCAAACACTCAATAATAACCTTGTTTTATTCGTAATTTCATTTAAATATACCTTGCTTATTATATGTTGTATGAACACTGAGCTCATGGCTAACAGCATTTATAACTTATGCCTGAGTGAACTTCATTTAACTCACAAGCTTTCTCTAGGGCATACCACAGCCTTCTGACACAGGAACACAACTGCATTTCTGTACTACACTTGAGGGCCATTTTAAACAGCAGAATCACCACAAAAAGCATAAAAGTAAGAAAAACAAGGCAAAGTAGATCTTAACCTTAGCAGGATCATATGCCTCTGTGACTCAAAACTGCTTTGAGGATGTCCACAAGTAAGCATGTACAAAAGCTCCACATGTATAGTTTTCTGGGGTAATGAGTAAATTTTGTCAAGTCTTCAAGTGTGCAAATATGGAATTCACAAATAAATAATGAGAATCGACTGAGTTATATTTTACAAACAACTCAGGTAAAATTAATAGGTTGAAAATTAAGCCAATAAATATTAACCTGAAAATACTTACATGGTCTTCCAGATACTGCAGATTATTTAAAGTATCTTTAAAATCAGTTAAGGTCCTAAAATTTTCCAAAAAAGTATTTCCAAGCAAATATTTTCTGTTATACAACCGCAATCTTGAAAGAAAGCCTGCAATATCAATTCTAAGTCTCAGCTGCTTAACTTCTGGTTCCTGTTGACTGCAGAAGATAAGAGCAACTTATTTTCAGGAGTTGTCCAGTAATACTGCTTTTTAAAAATTTAATTAGGTAAGATCTTCAGGAATTAATTCAGTATTTATGTACATGTTCTTTCCCTGTCTTTCTGCTTACCAGTCATTGTTACATAGTTACTAGTCAGAGGATATCTTATTAGTAATTTTTATATCAATCTTTTGAATAACTTTAATTGCAGTTTGTCCTATGCTACACATTTACAAAAGTGCTGAAACCTGGGACCTTCTGCTTCTAATTGGCAGATGGCTGCTAACCTTATGAACAGTGGTGTGAGACTGAATGCCATTTGTCCAGGCTTTGTAAACACGCCCATCCTCAAATCTATTGAAAAAGAAGAAAACATGGGACAATACATAGGATATACAGATCACATCAAGGATTTGATGAAATTCTATGGAATTTTGGAGTAAGTAAAACTATATCTTACTTTGTATAATAAAGCAAAATACTATTTAGACAAGCAATAAAAGTGAAAAGTAAGCTTTTAAATTTGAGAAATAAAAGTAAGCTTCAAGGTTTGGATTGACAACTCTCTGAAAGAAAACAATTTTCTCAATTTTTGATTAGAATGTGTTTGCACATTATGAATTTTGCCTTGAAATTATGCCTTGTCTACCTAATTTTCAGGCAATATATAAGTGTAACCTGTATGAAAATTTTAAGGTCTCATAATTAAACATTTTCATAAAACAAATGAACACACATGTGCACACACAGAGTGAACTGTATTTGAGTAAGAGTAATTGAGGCTTTGACAGCATATAATCATTGCTCTCATGTTAAAGTACTGGGACCTGGGATCAAATCCTGACTCCTCCACTGACTATCAACATATCCATCAAACCTTAGATTCTTCAATATTCTCACATGTAAAATGGGGATAATGCTAAAACAAATTTAGGGACTTCTGAAAGTCTTAAATAAGATGATAAATTAAGGATACTTAAAATAGCTAGCAAATGGTAAAAAATAAGATGTATAATAAATGCTACCTATAATTCATTATATTTCCCCTTGAAAAAACATTTGTATGCTTTTAAACAAGCAATCCTTGCAGTGTGGTGACTCAAGCCTGTAAACTCAGGAACTTGGCAGGCTGAGGCAGGAGAAAGGCAAGTTCAAAGGCACCCTCGGCAACTTCAGTGAGGCCCTAAGCAACTTAGCAGGCCCCTGTCTCAAAATTTAAAAAATAAAATAAAAAGGACTGGGGATGTGGCTGAGTGGTAAAGCACCCATGGGTTTAACCAATACCTGATACAAAAAAAAAAAAGTTGTATCTGGTAAATCTAAAATCTACTTACATGATAAAGACGAGAAACTATTTTCTCAATATAAATAATGATAACAAATAGTTCCTGCCAAAAAGACAAAACATTAGGCATGAAATCTATTAAATTTATCTTATAACTTAGTGTCTAATTGAATAAACATTAGAGGTAACAATAACTTAATGACCTATGTTTCATACATACTTTCAAGGTTATGACTTTTTCAGGATATAATTTGAAGTGACAATATATCTCATATATAGTTTTATAATCCCAATGTTTCCTTTTTTTTTTTTAGCCCATCAATGATTGCCAATGGGTTAATAACACTCATTGAAGATGATGCTTTCAATGGTGCTATTATGAAGATCACAACTTCTAAAGGAATTCATTTTCAGGACTATGATACAACTCCATCTCATGTCAAAACCCAATGAAGAGGCTGGGGTTGTGGCTCAGTGGTCGAGCACTTGCCTACCACATGTGAGGCACTGGGTTCAATCCTCAGCACCACATTAAAAAATTAAACAAAGTTATGTCCATCTACAACTAAAACAAAAAACTTTAAAAAACCCAATGAACATTTTAATCAGTCATAATTGAAAATAATCAAAAATGACATATTCAGACCACATCTTCCTTTGAATATAACTTTTTAAATGAAATGTTATAGTCTGAAGCTTTCCTTCATACATCAGATATTTTTTTATAAATGATTAGCTGAGTCTGTGGATAAAAATTTATGATAAACTATTAAAAAGTACAATTCAAACCAAAGCTAGATTTTAACATATATAGTATAAGTAAGGATTAAAACAAAGGATATTCAAGGAATATTCTGTTTTCCAGAAAATATTATTTAAATCTGTGGTTCATAAATATTAAAGTTTTTTTTCAGAAAATCCTTTTAAAGGAGATACTTGAATTGTTATTTAAATCAAAACAGATGTAAAAAAACTCATTTTCTATGTTTGCACTTCAAAAGCAGAAATCTACTTAACAATGACAAAGGTTTAGTAGTAATAATTTTTACTTACATACCATCTTTAAGCTGAGATGAGGCATAGTTTGTGATGAGTAGTTAAGGAATAAATTTCAATATGACTATATCACAAATTAAAAATCTGATCATGGAAAAATGACAGAAAGTAATTGAGATTGTTGATTCACAGTTCAGCCTCAAATTGAGGAAAAACATTTCTTTCCTCTTTACTTCCTTTAAGACCTTTGATTGACTCCAAAAAAATCTCAGGAATGAAACATTTAGTAGTTATAGTAAAAAAAAAAAAAAAAAAGATTTAAAATTTTATATGTAATATATGCTCTGTAAGAAAAATGCAAATGTAATTTTCTGATTAATTCTTTGATTTGTGCCTCTTTCAAAAGTGCCTACCTTTCAATAAAACTCCTTTACTCTTATCTCCATAAATTATCACTCTTTTATGTATAGTTATGAGGAGATGAAAACACTATTGCCACATTCACACTGAAAATATTTTTGTATATATGATGAAATTTATACCACCACAGAGGGTAACTAGCTATGGTATTTTGCCCTTTTTCCTGTCAGGTATTTTAAGATTATTAAATACACCTACCTGCTTTGGGCAATACTCTTTGCAAGCAGTGCTTAATACTAATAAAAGTGAGAGTACAATATTTCCAAATCAGTCATTTCCTCAAAGAAATGTTGTACAAGTGACCCACTCTGCCTGCTAAATCCTAACTTATCAGCTTAGAAGAAGGTGTGAGATTGATAAAAATTTCCAAGTGACATGTGAGTGTTATCATACCTCACTCTGTTTGAATTTTGCCATAGAGAACCATTGCCTTCACTTTTAAGGTGTAATTTAATATGAATAACTAGAGTTTCACATAATGTAATTTACATACACCAAGAAATAAACATCAATGAACATCTGATAGAGATAAATTGTAATTAGGCCCAAACATCCTTGCACATTCTGGCAGTGAATGATAGAGATGTATGCAGTATTGTTTACCTGACATATATTTCCCACTGTGATGTAAAGCTACTCCTTAAATTTTTTAATTTTATGAATATTTTTTGTACTAGCAGCCATCAATGTACTTTATGCTTTGTAAACTTCTTCAAATTAATAAACTGTATAGACATTTAAAATCAAATACTGAGTGAAGCTAAAAAAGTGTGTTACATATGGCAAAAACTTATTTTTCTTTAAAACTTACCTACTGTAAATAGCTTTAAATAAATCTAAGGAAGGAAGACTGCAGATTAGAGGGAAGAAGCACCTCACAGTCCCTCCGCTTTGGACTCAAAGCAAGAAGATAGTTTCTCAGCAAGGTGGGTAAACAAAAAGCAGCTCAATGAAACTTAAGAGTGAACAGTTTAAAAAAAATCAAAATTATAACGTCACAAAATCAGAAACTTGAATGTAAGAAATAAATTAGCAAGTCTCCAACTCCAGGCCAGCAAATGAAGGAAGGAAGGAAAGGAGGGAGGGAGGGAGGGAGGGAGGGAGGAAGGAAAGGAGGGAGGGAGGGAGGGAGGGAGGGAGGAAGGGAAGGAGGGGGGGAGGGAGGGAGGGAGGGAGGGGGGAAGGAAGGAAGGAAGGAAGGAAGGAAGGAAGGAAGGAAGGAAGGAAGGAAGGAAGGAAGGAAGGAAGGAAGGAAATTGGATTGGGGAAACTTGTATTAGAGAGGAAGGCTGATTTTAATGAACAAGTCAAGAGGGGAAATGGGTTAATTTAAGCAAATCCACAATTAGTTTCCCTGGATTGGTAAACAGGAAAAAAGAATGCAGTGTTCCAAACGCTCAGCGTGAAAGACTACCGTGGCTGCAGTCAGACTCCACCCGCACCAGGAACCCACCCCAGTAACCATGCCCCGCGGCCCGCGCTGGAGAAATCAGGCTGGCACGCTGCCTCAGTCTGCACATGCACCTGACAGAGAGCCCCTACACTGCTGGCAGCCCCGCAACCACCGCTGCCTCTACGGCCCAGACAGGAAAGAACACCTCCAGCGCCGCCAGGTAGAACTGATACAGTGACAGGAAATAGGGAATGGCTGAAGCCAACTTTAAAAAAAAAAAAAAAATCCCAGAAGATTCCTGAACCAGAGAGACCAAAATAGGCACAAAGAAAACTTGGGTCATTCAGGTCCTGGATCCCCATGGTCAGCGCCACTTTCTTTGCTGGCGCGTAGTGGACACACAGAAGTTTCTGCACTCCAAGGCCGACCTCGGGTATTTCATACGTATAGTGGCGAAGCTGAACACTGAGGAGGTTTTATCCCTACACCCTAAAAATGGAGTTTATCAGAAACCTCAGAAGTACAGACATCCTGCAGTGACTGGCATCCCCCCAGTAATACAGAGTATGGACCAATTCTCTAACCCCCACCCCCAGAGTTCCAAAGTTTAATTGAAACAAAAACCCAATCACTAGAACCTCCAATTTAGAATACTTCCTGACTCCTGTCACTTATAGAAGTTCCCAATTTGTCAGTACCCAAATTGGGATACTCCATCTTATAACCAGGAGACTGGAGCTGAGATCTGTTAAGTCCAGTTGCACATCCTGACCACGAGACAGGCAGCAACCCTCCCACCCAAAGGCTGCAAAACCAAAACAAATATGAAGATTGAAATTCCATCCCTGCCAACAGTTTTGACCACCTCAGCAGAAACAAGCTCTTTATTCCCTTCAAGTTATTTTTCTTTTATCTCACTTTTTATATTTTCTTTTTTTATCACTTGTTTTTTTCTTCTGTCACACTCCTATTTTTATTCTATTTTTTAAAAAATTTAACCATTTTTTTAAAATTCCAAACATCATTTTATCATATTGCACTACTTTTTGCTTTTTTCTGTTATGCATGATTATATATGTATGAGTGGGTATGTGTGACTTCACTGCACAGAAAAGTTTGAAAAAATATATGTATAATCATAATTTTACCTTCATATTAATTGCTTCATTTTGCACTGGCTTATTGTTTAACTTTGATTTGTCTTAGGTGGGGTTCAAGTATACTCAGGTTGAAGTTGCTTAGATCTTACAGTTGCTGGTTTGATCATACCATGGTTCTGGCCTCTCATATCACCCTTTCTTTATTCTCTTCCCCTACTAACAACCAAATTTTCTTGTCCCCACTTCCTCACTATCTTTATTTTATCACTTTCAGTTAATCTAGCTGATGTCTGCTACCTACCTCCTGTCTCTCCTCTGATCTTTTTTTAAAATATTTCAAGCTCTCTCCCATCTTCTCACTCTATTTTCTCTTTACTTAAACTGTAAATCACACTAAATAATAGCATTATATAGTTTATAAAATTCATTCCCCATTCATGTTGAAGTGATTATTAATATAGTGTATGACATAGTAGACACTTGATGTCAAATACTGAATCTTGTTCAGTTTTATATTACTGGTACTGGTGTAAATCATTGACCCCATCATTCCTACATGGATGGCAATTAATGTTACAGATGTCAAAGTAGACTCCAGACATTTATATTTTATATGTCAGTTGCTGACATTGGTGCTACTCCTAGTTCTCCCCTCCCTCTTAGAGGGGCTGGAAAAATGATTGGAACACTTCAACATTACAGAGTAGAAACCCTGATGCCAAGAAATTATCAAAACCTAGACAAACACCAGTGAATCTCATGCCACACAAGATCTAATCCCACCTGAGACTAAATATGACTTCAACTAATAGAAGGCTCAAAGGAGGAACAACCAGAAGAGAACTTCAGGTACTCCCACACCTTGACATCTACACATATATCAAAAACAGAGAAATCCTAGTTAAAAAAAAAAAAAAAAAGGTACACATAAGGACAGGTGTATAAAAGAGGAATGGGAATCCATCTCAATTGATGTACATGTCCAGGAACTCTGAAAATGAATTTCCCCCCAAAACTCAGAGTCCTCTAACAAAGGGTCCCAGAGATGAAGGAGTGTGAAATTCTACAGAAGGACTGTAAAAATTGATTATTAAAATTTCAATGAACTTAAAGAGGATCTAAGGAATGAATTAGGAGAGCAAATGCAGGAGATAAAAGATCACTTCAATAAAGAAATATAAATGTTGAAAATAAACCAATAAGAACTCCTACAAGTCACAATGAATCAAATTAAAAATATATTTGAAAATATCAACAATAGAGAAGATTGCATAGAAAACAGCTTCAGCCCTTGAAGACAGAACCTCAGGCCTTGAAAACAGGACATATGAATTTGAGTACATGGAATATATACATTCTATCAGACCATAATGGAATGAAACTAGAAATCAATAGCAAGAAAGATAATAAAAACCACATAATCACATGATACTTTTAAAAGAAGAATGAATCAACGAAGAAATGAAAGAAGAATTCAAGGAATTCTTAGGAACAAATGAAAACAAAGGTACAACATATCAAAATATTTGGGACAGTATGAAAGTAAAGAGGAAAATTCTTTACCTTGAGTGCCTATGTTAAAAAGAAATAGAGAAATCCCAAATAAATAAGCTTATGCTCCACCCCAAAATCTTAGAAAAGGAACAAAATAACTCCAAAGGCAGAAGAAAATAAGAAATAATAAGAATCAGAATCAAAATTATTGATATTGACAATAAAAACAATACACAGGATCAACACAACAAAGAGTTGGTTCTTTGAAAAAATAAAGAAGATTGATAAATCCTTACCCAAACTAACCAAAAGAAAGAGAAGACACAAATCAATAAAATTAAAGATGAAAAAGGAGGTATTACCACAGACATATCTGAAACCCATAGGATTGTTAGAAATTATTTTGGAAACTTATACTCCAATAAACTGTAAAATCTAGAAGACATTGAAAACTTTCTAGACACATAAAACTTTCCCAAGATGAACCAAGAAGATTAAAAAACCAATGTCAAGTAATAAAATTGGAATAGCAATTAAAAGCCTACCAAGAAAGAAAAGCCCAGGACCAGATGGACTCTCAGTAGAGGTCTATCAGAGCTTTAAAAAAGAACTAACACAGGTTTTTCTTGAAAGCAAAGGAATACTCCTGAACACATCCTATGAACTCAGTAAAGCCCTAATACCAAAATCAGATAAACACCCATCTAGGAATGAAAGCTACATATCAATGTCCCTGATGAACATAGATGCAAAAATTCTTAATAAAATATTAGCAATCTGCATTTGAAAACATGTTAAGAAGATAACACACCAGGAACAAGTGGACTTCATCTCAGGGATGCAAGGCTGGTTCAATATATGCAAATCAACTGAGGCAACTCTTCATTTAAGTAAAATTAAGAACAAGAATCATATAATTCCCTCAATAGCTAGACAAACGGTCTTTTATAAAATACAGCAACGATTCATGGTAAAAACACAGGAGAAACTAGGGATAGAAGGAACTTACCTCAATATATAAAGGTTATATGTGACAAACCCATAGTCAACATCAGATTGAATGGAAAAAAAACTGAAAGCTTTTCCTCTAAAATCAGGAACAAGACAAGGATGCCCACTCTCACAACTGCTATTCAATATAGTTCTAAAAAACTCTAGCAAAGGCAAAAAGATCAGAGAAGTACATTAAAGGACTACAAATTGGAAAAGAAGTCACACTATCACTGTTTGCTGGTGACATGATCCTATATCTAGAAGACCCAAAAATTTCACCAAAAGAGATCTTGGAGCTGATAAATGAACTTAACAAAGTAGCAGGAAATAAGATCCAAATTCATAAATTAATAGTTTTTCCATACTCTTAACAGCGATACAACCAAGAAAGAAATCAGAAAAACCATCTCCTTCACAATAACCTCAAAATAAAATACCGGGAAATTAATCTTACCAAGGAGGGTAACAAATCTCTCTTATGTAAACCATAGAATGCTGAAGAAAGAAATTGAAGAGTACCTCAAAAGATGAAAAGACCTCCCATGTTCTTGGATAGGCAGAACTAATATTGTCAAAATGTCCATACTATAGAAAACAATATACACATTCAATGCAATCCCCATCAAAATATCAATGATAGTCTTCACAAAACTAGAAGAAAAACAAAGTCCTAAAATTTATTTGGAAGAATAAGAGACCCATAATAGCCAAAGAAATTCTGAACAAGAAAAGTGATGCAGTAAGCATCACAATTCCCAACCTCAAATTATACAGAGCTATAGCAGCAAAAGCAGCATAGTATTGCCATAAAAATAGACCTGAAGATCGATGGAATAAATTCAAATTTTTATATCCATCTGATATTTAACAAAGATGCCAAAAAATATATGTTAGAGAAAAGATAAGCATTTTTAATGAATGGTGCTTAGAAAACTAGATATCCATATATAGAAGAATGAATTTAGACCCCTTTCACCCTATGCAAAAGTCAAATCAAAATGGATCAAAGACTTAGAATTTAGGCCTGAAACCTTGCAAATTATAAAAGAAAATATAGGGCCAACAATTCATCATAGAGGTGCAGGCACTGACTTCCTAAACAAGATCTCTAATCTCAAGAAATAAAACCAAGAATCAGTGAGGGGGATGCCATAGAATTAAAAAACTTCTGCAGAGGAAAGGAATGACTGAGAGAGTGAAGACAGAGCCTACAGAATGGGAGAAATCTTTGCCAGCTACTCCTCTGACACAGGATTAATATATGCAATGGGCAAAAGAACTAAACAGAAACTTCTCAAAGAAACACAAATGACCAAGAAATATATATATATATATAAAATGGTGGGCATCTCTAGAAGCATCTCCAGGAATTAGGGAAATGCAAATCAAAACTACACTAACATCTCATCTCACTCCAATAAGAATAGCAATTATCAAGAACATGAATAATAATAAATGGTTGTGAGGATGTTGGTTATACTCTTACATTGTTGGTAGGACTGCAAATTGGTACAATTTGGAAAGCAGTATGGAGATTCTTCAAAAATCTAGGAGTAGAACCACCATATGACCCAGCTATTCCACTCCTCAGTATTTATTCCAAAGACCTAAAATCAACATATAGCATTGCAGCCACCTCAATATTTATAACAGCACAATTCACAATAACCAAATTATGGACTCAACCTAGATGCCTATCAGTAGATAAATAGTTTAAGGAAATGTGGTATGTATACACAATGGAATTTTACTCAGTTTTAAAGAAGAATGAAATAATGGCTTTCGCTGGTAAATGGATAAAAATGGAGAAAATCATGCTAAGTAAAATAATTCAGAGTCAGAAAATCAAAGGTCAAATACTTTTGCTCACATATGGAAGCTAGAGCCAAACAAAGAAAAGGGGTGGCTGGGGAGGGAATCAGATATCACAGGGAAGATCAGTGGAGTAGGAGAAGAACAAGTATGAGGGGAAAAAGAAGGAAAAGGGGAAGATAAATGGAATGAATTTGGCAAAATCGTGTTATATTCATATATAAAGACACCAAAGGGAATTTCATCTTTATGTATATATAGAAGAAAGGAAGTTTAATAGCATAGAGGAGGGAAAATGGAGGGAGAAGGGTGGAAAAAGGGGGAGGGAGTGGTGATTGAAATCAAATTCCTTGTATGTGTGATTTTCTCAAAATGAACCCAAATACTATGCATAATTATAATGCTCTAATAAAAAATTTTAAAAAATAAAGCTATAATATTGTATGATATTTCTATCTGCTAGTTGAGAAAAATCACTTAATTGAATGTGGAAGGGGGAGCTTGCTTGGTTTCCTTAACTGTATTTTTTAGTGAAAATCAAAATGTACATAATGTGTATTTTTTTCAAATGTATTTTCCTTAATAAATGGAGTTAGAATTCTCAGAACAGCAGAACTACAAATATGTGAACACTCAAAAACAGATTAAGAGCCTAGAAAATAACATCAAAATATCCAAAAATTTTAATTTTCTTATATTAAAATCATTTCAGATAAAATGGGAGTTCCTCAAACACAAGCCCTAAGGTACTATGACTCAACTTGATAGCCACAATGGCTACTAAATGACTAATAAGTGGGAAAATATACACTGGGACATGCTAGACAAAGGGGTGATTTATGTTCCAGGTGAGACAAAGTGGGAAGTTCACAAGATTTTTATCATCCTACTCAAAATGGCAGGCAAGTTAAAATTTATGAATTTCTTATTTCTGAAATTATCCATTTAATATTTTAGACCATAAGCAACCATGAATAACTGAAACCATGGGAAGTAAAAACACAGACAAAGGATGCTACTATACTATTGGAGATCCTGACCCAAATCTCAGAGGCCTAACAAATAATTTTTTTTTTTTCCTTTAAGGTAAAAGAATTCAATGTGAGTATGGTGTAGGTAGCACTCCAGGGTGAATCTTTTCTGGAGAGCTAGGTGACAAACCTCTCTCATGTTCTGGAACTTAAATGGAATATATACACATTTAAATCATTACAAAGTAGATACTTTGTGTTAGTCTGTTCTTTGTTGCCATGACAAATACCTGAGGTAAACAAAAGGAAGAAAATTATTTTAGATCAGAATTTTAGAGGTTTTAGTTCACAATTGTTTGACCCTGTTACTTTGGGCCTGTGATGAGGCAGAACATCATGGCATGGAGTATGTGGTAGAATAAGCTGCTGACCTCATGGTGAGCAGGAAGCAAAGAGAAACAGAAAGGAGACAGTATCCCACTATCCCTTTCAATGTTACAACCCCAATAACCTAATGTCCTCCAAGGAGGCTCCACCTCCTAAAGTTTGCACCACCTCCAAATAGAGCCACAGCCTGCTGGCCAAGTCTGTAACACAGGGGTCTCGGGGAGACATTTCAGAGCCAAACTATTGCACACATCTTTTGCATATTTTCTTTATTAGCATATAAAAATATCCAACGAGAAACAATTACCATAACCGTTTTATAAATCATATATCCACTGTAAAATTTCACAAACTCCTTTTGAAGAGTCAGACATTTTACATTGTTCTATCATTTAACTCACATTCATGTAAAATTTTGCGGAACTTTATTTTAAATATTTTTTCTGGAAATTATTGTGTGATAATAACTCTAACAAGTACACAAGCAGACATAAATTTAATGTTAAATTTTGTTTTCTTATAAAGTCTAAGTGAACACCTTTTTGTATAATTAAAAGTATTAATATAATTAAAATTATTAATATGTAATAAAATAAGTACATTGACTTTTTATAAATAATTATTAGAAAGGAAATTAAAATGTAATCAGAAATGCATGCTTACTAAGATAAATGGGATTCCTTTCAAAATTATTCACATGTTCAAGGATAAATATCACTTATTGATAAGGATCAATATAAATCTTATTCCCACGGTAGTAAAAGATTTTAAGAAGCATTGTTCAAGTGAGTAGATGAGAAAGGAGTTTTGTTGTGATAGTGTTACTGAGTTCTTTGAATTCCCTCTAAATTATATGCCAAAACAGTATAGTATTCTGTTCTCAAATCAGTTTTTAAAAAATTATTAGGTGATATCTGCTATTTCCATGTTTTGAGAGCAATGAATTGGAAAGCAACTTTCTTGAAAAAGAATTTGTTATTTTGCCCTTTTAGTCTATGAATTTCTCAGCCATTGGAAAGTATAATAAAATGGCTTTCCAAAATATGTTGAGTATCTTGAGCTTGCCCTCTGAAACCACATTGTTTTATGTTCCAAGCAAGTCCTTTGCCTTTCAGCATTGATTCAGTCATTCGAAGCCTCTCAGAAGAGATTAGAGAGGACCAGGGGAAAACGGTGCCAGTATATTTTTCCTAAACTTTTCCTAGGTTGGTTTTATCAGCATCTGTCAGGCAGTTCTTTGCATAACTACTTATCCTGTGTTCTTTAAGGAGTCAGTATTAGACGAAACTGGAATAAAACACTTCACACTATTGGAAATAAAAGAAAAATCACAACTAAATAACTAACTTCAGGAATAAAAAGCATGCTACAGACAATGAAAAATAGTAAAATTATCTTATTAACAATTTTACAAGAGTACAATTTTATTGCTTATATAAAGTGGGTAACTAGAAATAGACAATTTACCAAAATTGACAAAAGAAACCAAAAATTGACTTTGTCAGATAATTACTAAAAGGATTGCAAACTAGCCATCTTATTTAATCTATAATTAAATTTTTTCCCATAAGGAAAATTCCTTGATCAAATGGCTTGAAAGATGAATTTTACCAAATAAAAAACAATTCCATCTTTACTTTGACTCTCCCAGATTATAGATAAAGAGGCCACTTGACAATTTATAATCTTCATTTTAAAACCTGACAAGGATATTCTGAACATGAAAGAAAAAGTATAAGCCAATCTCACTTTTATCATAATAAAATAAAATTAAAAATCTTCAATAAATTAACAAAACAAATTCTTCCATATCAAAAACAAAAAAACATGAAAAATCATGAATGACTTGGGTTATTAGAGTAATTGAATTTGGCCTAATACTCAAATTTAACCAGTCAAAAATATATTAACAGAATAAAAAAGGAAGTTTTCATCATTATCTCAATATGTGTAGAACAGCTTTGATAAAATTCAGCATTCATATTTCTTTTTACATTTTTTTGTCCACATTTTTATTGATGTGTGATAGTTGTGCATAATGATTTGTTGTTACATATTTGCACATGCACACAATATAACAACATAATTTTGCCAATATTACTCCCCAGTACTTCCCTCCTCCCTCCATTTCTCCCATCCTGTGGTCCCTTTTCTCTCCTGATCTCCCTTTGATTTTTGTAAGATGTCCTGCCTTCACCTTTCTTTTCCTTTTTCCTCTCTAGCTTGCACACATGGAAGAAAATATACAGCCCTTGACCTTCTGAATTTGGCTTATTTCACTTAAAATAATGGTCTCAAAATTCATTTATTTTCCTGCAAATGACATAATTTCACTTTATTTTATGGTAGAATAAAACTCCATTTTGTATATATACCACATTTTCTTTATCCATTCATCCATTGATGAACATCTATACTGGTTCCACAGTTTGGCTACTGTGAATTGAGCTGCATGGGTACACATGTATCACTATAGTCTGATGACTTTAATTCTTTAGGATAAATACTGAGGAGTGGGGTAGTTGGGTCATATGGTGGTTCCATGCCTGGTCTTTTGAGGAACCTCCATATTGATTTTCACGGTGGTTTTACTAATTCACAATCCCACCAACAGTGTAAAAGTAGTCCTTCACATCCTCTCCAACATTTATTATTATTTGTGTTCTTGATGACTGCCATTCTAATTGGTATGAGATGAAATCTCAATGTAGTTGTATTTCCCTAATTGCTAATGACATTGAACGTGTTTTCATGTATTTTTTGGCTATTTGTATTTCTTCTTTGAGAAGTGTCTGTGTGGCTTATTTGCCCATTTATTAATTGGATTAACTGGTTTCCTGTTGTAAAGTTTTGGGAGCTTTTTATATATTCTAGAAATTAATCCTCTGTCAGATGCATAGCTAGGAAAGATTTTTCTCCCGTTCTGTAGGTTCCCTCTTCACATTCATAATTGTTTCCTTTGTTCTGCTGAAACAATTTTATGCCATCCCACTTATTAACTCTTGGCATTATTTCCTGAACTTTAGGAGTTGTATTGAGAAAGTCGTTGCTTGTGCCTGTATGCTGGAGTACTGACCCTGTTTTCTTCTAGTTCTGACATTCATTCTGCTTTCTTTTTCTTTTTGTTTTGTTTTTTGCATTCATTCTTAAAAACAACAAAAAAAAAAAATTCAAGAACTGATAGTAGAAGGGAGAGTTCTTGTTCTCATGTAGGGTATCCACCAAAAAATATGGCAATCATCAAAACTAGTAGTAAAAAATTTTTTTAATTCTATAAAAAAGTGAAAAAATCCAGGATGCCCACTATATGCATACTCAAAATTGTACTAAATGGTCTATCCAGTATAATCAAGCAACGAAAGGAAATATCAATGTAAAATTGGATAGGAAAAATAAAATTATCATTATTTGCACTGGATGTGACTGCCAATGTAGGAAAGTCCAAAGAAGTCTTCCAAGAATTATTAGAGTGAATAATGACTTTAGCAAGTGTAGTAAGAGTTCAGGCATACCTCAGAGTTACTGTGGGTTCAGTTCCAAACCACTGCAATAAAGTGAATATCACAATAAACAAAGCCACTTGAATTTTTTTTAATTTCCTAGGGCATATAAATATTCTGTTTATATTATACCTTAGCCTATTTAGTATGCAATAGCATTATGTCTAAAAAGTGTACATATCTTAATTTAAAATTTTACTGTCTAAAAAAATGCCAACAATCATCTGAGCCTTCAGTGAGTGTAATGTTTTTGCTGGTGAAAGTCTTATCTTAAAATTGATAGTTACTGACTGATCATAATGGTGATTGCTGAATGTTGGGGTCGCTGTGGAAATGTCTTAAAATAAGGTAACAATGTAATTTGCTGCATAGATTTATTCTCCTATCCTGAAAGATTTTTCTGTAGCATACAATGTTGTTTGATAGCATTTTACCCACAGTAAAACTTCTTTCAAAATTGGAGTCCATTCTCTCAAACCTTGCCATTGCTTATCAACTTACTTTCTGTAACATTCTAAATCCTTTTTTGTAATTTCAACAATGTTCACAGCATCTTTGCCAGGAATGATTCCACCTTAAGAAATCCCTTTCTTTGCTTATTTGTAAACAGGAACTCCTCATCTGTTAAACATTTTGTAACAGGATTGCCAGAAGTTGCTGACATCATCAGGCTGCAGTCCTGATTCCTATTTTGCTATTTCTACCACATCTATAGTTCCTTCCTTCACTGAAATCTTGAACCCTACCAAGTCAACAATGAGGTTTGCAATCAACTTCTTTTAAACTCCTGTTAATTTTGATATTTTGTCCTTTTCCCAGGAATCATTAATGTCCTAATAACTTCTGGTAAATTATTTCTAGAATGTTTTCATTCTAGAAGTTTTCATCAGATCCATCAGAAGAATCACTACCTATGGCAGCGAAAGCTTTGTGAAATGTATTTCTTAAATAATTAGACTTGAAAAATGAAATTACCCCTTAATATGAGCTGCTACTTGGTTTTTGCACACTTCTGCTTTTACCTATTTAGTTCTTTAGCATCCTGAATAAACCTGATGTCAACCTTCTGGTGAATAGAAAACCACATAGAGGAAAAACAAACATTCTAGTCAACCAGTCATTCTAAAACACTCCAGTCAGCCAGCTCCCAGCCAACTCAACAGCCAACAGCAGAGATATGAGTGAGACTCATCCAAGATTAACCAACCCTTATTGTGAACAGTGAAACTGCTCTGCTGAGCCCTGTCCACAGAACTGTGAAAACAGTAAATGTTTTAATCCACTGTTGTAGGCATAGTTCATTGTGCAGTGAATTCTAATTGGTACAGGAAAGCTCTGAACACGAAGACAGTATAGAAAAATTTATGAAAATCCCCTCAAAGAACAACAAAAATATTTAAAACGTAGTGTACTATTTCAATAGTATAAAAATGATTAAGAAGCTTCTGGCTTGAAAGGGCTCCTTACAACAGAAGGAAAGAAGAGAAGGAGAAAAGAGATGGGAAGAGAAAAGAAAGGAAGGGAAGGGAAAGAGGGAGGAGGAGTGAGTTTTTCTGGAAGAAAAAAAAAAGAATTTCAAGAGGAAGGAAGAGAAATACAGTGAGATATGAAGGGAAAGAGAAAAGAAGAAGAAATGAGAAAATTCAAAAGAATATTTGCTATATTAGTGAATGAAGAAAATGATCTCTAGGATTTAAAATATACATAGAATTGAAATACATGAAAGACAGGTGGGGGTAAACAATTAAGCCTTTTTTTTTTTTTTTTTTTTTTTTTTTTTTTTTTGTGGTGCTGGAATCAAACCCATGGCCTTGTGCTTGCAAGGCAAGCACTTTACCAACTGTGCTATCTCCCCAGCCCCAGAATTAAGCCTTTCTAAGGTTTTTGTACAATTTGATTAAAATTACTAATTAATATTAGATGGTATTAGGTCAAAAACCTAGTATAATACAGAAAATAAATAATGTATAACTAGCAACTAATTTAGAAGAAATTTCAATAATAATACTTAGTTGAAGAGGGTACACAAAATGGGTAGACTCAACAGGCAAAGAAAGAAAGAAAGAAAAAGAAAGAAAGAAAGAAAGAAAGAAAGACAGAAAGAAAGAAAGAAAGAAAGAAAGAAAGAAAGAAAGAAAGAAAGAAAGAAAGAAAAAGAAAAGAAAAGGAAAAAAGACTGCCTTGATTTACCATTATACAACTTAAAATTTTCAGCTTTATAATAGTGCAAAACAAACATTCAGTCAATAAAAAATAATTTGACTTTTGAATTTTGAGTTTTCCCCAGGCTTGCTATGTACTATGATACCCTATACCCTTTCATAATACTGGACCACAACAGTAAGCTGCAGACCCCACTCAGCCACATGATAGCACAGGAAACAACCAAAACTCTATGGTGTATTGTGTTGCTAAACTATTTTGTATAGTAGATTAGGAATATTAAATGCATTTCCAACTTGCAATATTTTTAAACTTAGTATGGATTTATTAGAACAGAACCTCAAGGTAAGTCAAGATGCATGAGTTTATCACATGCATATTGGATCATCCCATACTTTTTATTACCCTCCAATGTTTTCTCATCACAAATAAGATAAAACCCTCCCTCCCTTGTCTCAACTGTTTTCACTCCTATTCTTTCCAACTTCAGTGTAGTCTCACTAATCTCTCTGAACCTTGAATGTGCCAAACCTCTCATCTATCTCACTCTTTGCTCTGCCTAGAGACTCTCTTCCCATAGATTTCCAAGATTAGCTTACCTCTTACTTCTTCAATGTCTTCCCATATCCACCACTCTAAACCAACAACTTAGATTTCCTATTCTATGTTATCACAGCACCCTTATTTTGTTTTCACCTTCAAAGTATTGCCCCTTTGTGAATTTGTCTTATTTTTACTTCATTATGGTTTTTCTACTCTACCATTATTCAGTAGAAGCAATTCAAGCTCTGTTTTGGTCTCCATCTAATCCCAAAATATAAAACAGTTCATGGAACATGATGCACATTAAATTAAATATTTGCTGAATGAATGAAGTACCTTTTAAATAGTAAAGTACCCTAATCTGTCTTAAAAGAAATATAAATTTCTAAAACATCAGAATTTAATATGTCCACTCTTTGTATTGATAGGATGACTTTGCATTGATCAATCTAAGCACCACATTGTGAGAGGCCTTTAGCAATGTGGAGTTTAGATTTTATCTTAAGTACAATGGGAGAAACACACAATGCTCCAAATACTTGGAATGATCATAAAAAAATAGAGAATAGACATAGTTGTCTCCTAAGGACAGAACTACAAACAAGTGGAAGTTAAAGATACCATCAGAATAGGATACCCCAAGTGAAATACATTTGTCCTGGAAGCAGAACATTCACTGATCATTAAGATTTGAGGGGTTGATGCCAGTGGAACATTTATTAAGCTCTTATACAAGGCATTTCTGTATAAGTGAGAAAGAGGGTCAAATGAACTTTAAAATGTTTTAACTTTGTTTCTCTTCTGCAGAACTATACTCTGCCTTTACTGTTTAGTTTATACAAAGTAAATAGCATTAGTGGTGATATTTTCCTTAATCATAAACGGCCACTTTGGTATTTTTGTAGTAGTTTACATTCTTTCTAACTTTTTAAATACCTGGTGTCTCCAATCCATTTCATATCTGAAGTGTTTTGGTAGGAATGTCTCAAGAGTTGTGGGACCCTAGCTTGCTACTTCTGGGGCTACCCCCATGGTATGCCCACCAAGGTGCCTACTTCCAACCTCTGGCTGAGATCTTTTGAAGTGAGTCACAGTGGCTACGTAACTAACTTTGATAAATCCGATGCTCATTTTATTCATATTTTGTGGTGAAAGGCTTTTGAAATGTTGACTGATTAATGGATTGCTCTGTTCTTTCTGTCCATGTAGGGTGTGGGTGGGAATAAGGAGGTTTCCTGTAAGGGAGGATATTTTAAGCATCAAGAGTTTTCTTCAGTACATTTTGTTGTATTTATTTAATGGTCACTACAGTGCTATGATAAAACTTATCTTTTTTGTTGTTTCCACTTTCGATATCAGTGAGAATATGACATAAGTTTATGGGAATAATACAAGTATGAAGGGTTTTATGAGGGTAGACATGCTACATTTGAAGTTTATGAGGTCAAATCAGAAAGCCAGACCTATCTACCCTAAGATTTTTATTTTTTCCATTCCTTTCATTCTGTCCGACTTCCATTGCATAAAGTGAAAATAATGTCTTACATACATTAATGTATTGTTTTCTCATGACTATTCTGAAGATTTTAATGTTGATCCTACTCAGTTAATACTATTATTGGTATAATTCATCTAACTATGACTCTGATCTGGTCACTCTGAGTTCAAGAACTTCTGTCTCCTATTTTCAGAGGCCTGAAGTTCAGACCTCCAATCAGATACACCAGAATTTTCATAATCAGACCATAATTCATTCCTGGCCTTATCTGGGCTACTCCTAATCCAATTACAAGTATTCCCTACTCCCACTCTGGCTTTGCTTACTGTGTTCCCCTCATCTGTAAGTTTTCCCCATATTGAAGGGGGGTAGAAGAGTATGCAGGAAGATGGTTAGGATGGCATTCTTTCAAATGGAAGGATATTAAAATCGGAAGATGTGAGGACACATGGAGGCACTAAGGTAAAATACTAGGAAGGGAGTTGGATACATTTCAGAGAAATATATTTTTCCTATTTAGCCTGTACAAAAGCATAAGGAAGAGATTTCTAAATTTAATTTTCTGCATACATATGTTTGTAATCACTGCTGATTCAGATTCAATTGAACAGTGAATAAACTTTTTGTATTATAATCACAGCTCTTAAGACAGAGAAGCAGCCCTTTCCATGGTCCCCAGCACCATACAGGCTCAGAGCAATTCTCATTAGTTGGTATGCACCACATAGCAGTGAGAATTTGTCCATCATACCAAACTGCCCTCTGTTAGAGTACTTCATCCCTGGGCAATTTTTTTTCCTTATGTCCTAAAATACTAAAAGTAGGCCCCAGGGTTGCTGTACTGCTCCCGTATGGCACTACCATATCACACACAAACAGCAGTGATCGACCTCTGCTTCCTGTTGTCTTTATTTACCTTATTATGAGTTGCAGTACATGGCTAACGAGGAATGCTGAACTGCAGACGTTATTGTTTTTTGTTTGGTTATTGCTGTTAAATATTCAAAACTTGAGGGGAAAAAAAAAAGAACAAGCCAAATATCTATTTGGGGAGTTCTTCATATGCACACACAATCCCAGACAAAAATATAGGTCTGATGAGTAGAAAGCCAGAATGGAGGAAATGGAAGTTTCTGAGAAAGCTTATTCTTTTCTCTTAAAGACTGTTCATGCTTCAGAGATTTTTAAGGCAAATGCTGGCATCTTTTCTCATGTACATACTCTTGGCTCCTTAAGTATTTTATAATGGAGGGAAGAGGTTGAGTCATCTGCATGCATAGTAATTCTCAGTCATAAGCTTCCCTGAATTCATCCCTACTGGTATTCCTTCCCCTTACATGAAAACAAAACAGTTAAAAGGGAAAAAATAACTGCTCTAACTCCCCTTTTATTTAACATATAATTAATTAACTGTTGTATTTAGTTTATCTTTAATAACTCTCATTTCCATGATATTTTATCTTGCATATAATAAACCAAATAAATGAAATATTTTTCTGTTCTTCCCCCACTACATAAAGGAAAAACTTGTTTGTTTGTTTTAATTTAGTACTTTGTTACCATCTAGAACAGTTCTTTTCCCCAATATAAGAGAAACTGGGCAGTGGTTATAGCTCAGTGGTAGAGCACTTACCTAGCATGTGTGAGTCCCTGGGTTCAATCCTCAGCACCACATAAAAATAAATAAATAAAATAAAGTATTGTGTCCACTGATGCCTAAAAAAATGTTTTAATAATATAAGAAATGTGGTAGGAAAGTCAAATAGTCTTTAGATATCTTGAATAGGATTTTACAGGGTGAATTTTTAAATTTAATTTAAAATATTGTGAATTCAAAGAATGTCAATAGAGTAGCATTCAATTTAGCATATACTTATTCACTGTCCACCCAACTATGAGCATAATACTAGACACCAGTGTGCCTGCCTTCAGAGAGCTTGCAACTGTTTCTGAAGCAAATACATAAGGAAAAAAAATCACAATTCCATGTTTAAAAGATTGTAATTGATTTTTGTCTTTAGTGACTTCTTTTCCTCTTTGATTGCTTGCTGTAAGGAAGTGGATTACCCTCTTAGGGTTCATGGGGCAATATCCTCAGTACAACCTTCAGGAAATGACCAGGAAATCACCTGGGGCATTCAGTCCAACAACCTTTGAGAAACAGTTCTAGCAACAACTATATTGACAATCTATAAAGAAGACCCTTCCGTAGTTGCACCTTCAGATGACACTGTAGGCCTCAGTCAACACTCGATTGCACCCTTGGAGAGGTGATAAGGGAGAGATATCCATTATCAAGCTATTCGAAGATCCAGTTGATCCAGTTCAGGCAAGGTGGCTGTCTCCATACCTATCAGCAGGCACAGGAGGAGGGGATTTGGGGAATGATCCTATAACCTGTAATGCCCTTGAGAATGAGGGAAAAGGTGCCAGCCATAAATTATAATCCCATAAATTTCCATATAATCCCATAATTTTCCAGTATCATACCATTAAAACTTGTGGAATTAGATTTTCATTGCTTTAACTTTAATTGGTAAACAAAAAAGAGCCTAATTCTCAGCTGTAAAATGGGAAAATTTCATAGAAACTGAAAATTTTCTTCTGTATATTTCCCAATTCCTAATCTTACCAGCACAGAGAGGCAAAGTCTTGCTCTTATATTCACACTTTCTCCACAAAAATGACTCATCCATATCTGCCCTTTTAGGTCAACTCCATACTTAGTACCTTTCTAAAACTTGAACTTCACAATTGTAGGTGGAAAAAGACCCACAATCAGGGTCAGTAAAACAAGAGCAGGACATTTAATTTCCTAAACTTAACACAATGATTTAATTTGCATAGTAGTAGCTGGAAATTTTTTTTTTTATGTAAGCTATTCTAAGGGTTCTAAAAAAGCAACTTGTTAGGACAAGGTCTAAAAGCAAATAAGAGGAGATCATACAAATAAGAATATTAGGCAACAGAAGAAGGTTAAGAGATATTTTTAGTCTTGTGGCAATAAAATGGGAGATTGGAGTATGACTTCCAAAGATCTAGATAACACTACCAAGCAAGAAAATACTTACCTGAAGCTTTCACCCCTTGAGTTGTCTTTATTTAAATCTAATCATCTAACATGAAGAAGCTGAAAACAGATTTCTTCTTGCTTTTTCTTTCATTTAAGTGAAAACTACGGTAATGAAGGACATATAATAAAGACATAAAATTAAAATTAATAATCATTAATTGTTAAAGGACATAGTAGCAACAGGATCTAAAAGAGGTGAGGATAAGTTAAGCTGATTTATGGATAATAACTGAATTTATTCCTTCTTTGGAATTTTATTTTATTTTTTTGAAGTGTATGATCATACTTTCTTAGTAAATTTTAGACAAACTCATGTGGAATACAAAAGTTTGACTGGGTTTTATCTTGGTTCTTTTCCTCTTGAATTAATTGAGGCATTTCAGAACTTCCTCATATGTTTGGGGACTGGAAGTACCATTTGATTACATGGAACTTAGAACCTTTTACATGGTTAAGTATATATATCTAGTTCTAAGAAACAAGTAAGGATTTGGTTACTAGCCTTTGATAAGTTACTTTAGAGTAGAAAGGAACCAGATGTTAGTCACAAATAAATTTTCTGTTTGGTAATCAATAAACTCCACACCTGTTTTTCTTAACACTTCTTGTAGGCTGAAAGGAGATTGTTGAATAATATTTGGCTATATAAGCAGTATAATTTACTAACTACACTTAACTGTGTTTTTTGCTTGGTTGGTTGGTTGGTTTTTTGTATCATTTTGTTTTGTGTTTTGAGGATGGAGCAGCAATACTGGAGCCTGCACCATCCTTGTGCATACTAGGCGCCTGCTCCAACACTGAAGCTCCCTGCTCCCTGCACTAGGATTTTACTTTGGAAACATCCTTTCCCACTGTACAATAGCCATAAACTGTGGGAGGATTGACTCCATCCCAGCAACAAGCTATATTATTTACCCTACTTAAAACAAAAATAGTTCAGTAGGGTCTTTTACTCAAACACAGATCACAGCATTTGTTCTGGTTGGCTACTCTTGGCATCCATTTTGTGTATATGATAGAAGCCAATCTTAGGATGAAGCCAGAATATAGAATACAGTCAAGAGAATCATAGGAAACTGAAAGACTGCCTGAATCAAAACATGCCTGAGCTTTTCATATATATATAAGCCAATGAATCTGGTTTATTATTTATGCTAATTTGAGTTGAAGGTCTGTTACAACAAAAAGCATCCTTATTTACATGGAAAGTATCTGGGAAGGTGGACCTATTTAGGGAATGAATACTAGAATAGAGTGAAAGTTATATTAGTCACAACTATTCATTTACACTTACTATAGCATAGATCCAAAACTATCAGATGGATATCAATGCATAAGATAGTCAACTAATGTTTGACAAGGGTACCAAGAATGCGCAAAGGAAAAAAGATAGTCTTTTCCAAAGTTGTTGCTTGGAAAATTGTATAACTATATGTAAAAGATTGAAGTTGGATCCTTGTCTTAATACATGTGCAAAACTAAATTGATATGGATTAAAGCCTTAAATAACTCCGAAACCATAAAACTCAAGAAAACATAAGGGAAAAGCTCCTTGACATTGGTCTTGGCAATGACTGCTTCTGGCTGGGACATAAAAAGCACAAGCAATAAAAGCAAAAATAAACAAATGAGACAACTTCAAACTAAAGAGCTTCTGCACAGCACAGGAAACAATAGACAAAATGGAAAGGCAATTTATGGGATGAGAGAGAGTATTTGCAAACCATAGATCTGATAAAAGATTAATTTAAAAAATATGCATGAAACTCACACAACTCAATAGCAAAAAAATACATATATATATCAGATATTTACATACGTATATATTTGTATATATGTATATATATATATATATTTGATTTAAAAAGATAGGCAAAGAATGTAAATGAGCATTCCTCCAAAGACATTCAAATGGCTAACAAATACATGAAAAGTGATCAGCAGGGAAATATAAAACCACAATGGAATAGCAATTCACACCTGTTAAGATGACCATCATCAAAATGACATAATAATGTTGATAAGAGTGTGAATTAAAGAAAACCCTTGTGCACTCTTGGTGGAAATATAAATTCATACAATTATGAAAAAATAAATATTTTTGAAAATTTAAAGTAGAACTACCATAAAACCCAGTAATCTCACCTCTGGGCATATTTCCAAAGAAAAATCAATACCTCAGAGAGATACCTGAATCACCCCCATGTTCACTGAAACATTATACACAATAGCAAAGATATGAAAACTACGAAAGTATCCATTGACAGGTGGGGAAAATTTAACGCACACACACACACACACCCCCATATACACACCCGAATATTATTCATTCATGAAAAGAAGGAAATCCTACCATTTTCTACAACATCAATGAATATGAAGGACAGTAAGCCAAGTAAAATAAGCCAAATGCATAAAAAATATCCCCCCCCAAATACTGCAAAACTTCATACATGTAAAACTTCAAAAAAAATTAAACTCATAGAAGCAGAGAGTAGAATAGTAGTTGCCAGTGACTGGGCTGTGTGGAAATTAGGAAATATTGATCAAGGGGTACAAACTTTCAGCTATGGAATAAATTTGTTCTGGGTATTTAATGTACAGCAGGTGACTATGGTTAATAATACTGTGTGGTTTACTTAAAATTTGAGTAGAAAGCAGATTTTAAGTGTCCTCACCCCTGAAATACACACAAATGGTTACTATGAGTGATGATAGATGTATTCATTTGATTACTATAATCATTACACAATGTATAGCCATAACAAAGCATAATGTTTTACAATTTGAATGCATACAATTTTTAATTTGTCAATTAAATGTTTTTAAAATAAAAAAGAATATCAAGTGGGAAAAAGTGAGTTAATTAAGACCAGGTACACTTTTAATATTGTATAATATATATATATATATGTCAATATTATATTATATATATTAGTCAATTCAAGTGCTTTTTATAAATTTTTGATGCCAACTTTAAAAGTATTGATAGAAAAATATATCCAGAAGGAGCAATGAACCATCTGGACACTGCTTGTTCTAAAATTTCCTTAGTACTAACCAGCTGCTCTATTGTATAAGATAACCAATCATAGTCATTCTTTCAAGATGAGACTTTGACAAATCTTAAAATTCCAATTTATAATCTTAGATGGGCAAGATGTTTAGTAACAAACATCTTACTAAACAACTCAGCAGACATTCATTTATCAGATTAGCTCCAGCATAGATAAGAGCCCTAATAAAATGAAATACAAATTTTATTAGGTAGAACAAAGACAGAAAAGAGTATTCTAGACCATGATAGCCTACAGAGGAAGCTGTTGTGGTGGAGACCAGATCATAAACACAGGCAGAAGTGAGAAAAGAGTAGTAGAGTAAAAGCATTATCCCCAAACTAACCTCACTTACTATAATATCTGCCCCCAATGCCAGTCTTGCCTAGAGAATGTTGATACATTACATCCTAATGCTTGGACTACTTATTTATATGAGTATGAACACTGACACCACCAATTGGCACTGCATTAAGAACATGTTCTAGAACTAGAGGAGTGTTCAGGCCAGGAACTTGCTGCAAACAACCTGAATAGGTGCCATATTTTAAACCTCATGACTTGCCTCTCTCCTCCCTCCTCCTCCCCTCACCCCACCCTATCCTGCCAGCCATTGATTTTCCTGGCAATCTGTCCTTACAAGATATTTGCATGACTTCTCTGCTGCATTTTCCATCCAAGCTGGCAATGAACCAGCTTTTGAAAACCTATTTGTCTCATTGGAAAAAAAGCAATGATTCAGTACTAGAATTACATGTAGACAGAACTGAAGTGAGTTCAACTCTTATTTAATAAACTTTGCTTTCCCAAGGAAAATAAGACCCTTCTCTTTCTTTCCATTCTGTTGTTATCTACCTACTAAATCTTTGGCTCTTTTCTCTAACATATCAAATGAAGGATTATTTGATTTTTGAGGAAGCTTCCAAGTATCATGGTATAGCTCAAAAGAAAAATCTTTATAAAATCACTTTAGGAGAGATATTTTCTCCTTACAGAATAAAACTCTTTAAAATGTGTTTTAATTTCTTTACAATCATGATAAAGTGAGAGAGTATGAGAGAAAGGTAATATATTAAGGTCTAAACGACTACTCTATAGTGGCTTAATATTTTATTTTGAAAATATTATATTCAGAAAATACTTTGTGAGTGAAATTCAATATAAAGGGAAAGTAATACTGGGAACAATTTTCAGAATTGAAAAATGCTGCTCCATATGTCTGGTTTTATGGTTTGATTTTAGGAAGAAAGGAGAACCATTTGAACTGGGAAACCAATTTATCAGTAGAATAAGTTCAAATGCTCCTGTTTTTGAGACTCTGACATTTTCTTTGTTTAATCAGTAAATATTTTAAATTATACTGTTTAGGCTTCTAGGTTTCAGATCAGTTCATGTGCCAGCAGCCTATCCAACTCCACTGGGGTTCTGGCAGAAATAGACTAAGCTTGGTAGAATATCAAAGTTTATGAAGCCAGAGTCACTACAAAGGCTTAGGTTTCCTGGTTATTCCCCATTCTCAGCCCCAGTCCCACCATGGAAATTAGAACTCCAATCCGGAAAGAGAAAAGTAAAACTACAGAGGCCATGAGAATCTATATGGAAAAATACTAAATATGTGTCTATTCTTCAAATCAACCTTTCAATATTAAAAGATCCATTATATGTCATTATTCTTACCTTCTAGTTACCCAAACATTAGTAGATAACTTTTTTTTTTTTTCACTTCTTAATGTTTTTAATGAACTAAGCTCAGTTTGTGCTACCCCTCCAACCCCCAATAAGTAACTTTTTAAAAAGATATCAATAGCTGTTCAATGACAAGCTTCAATTTGAGTTTAAAATGTAGGAGTGATGAAATGCATGCTGTATCTATCATTTTCCCTGTAATGATATCTACCATTTTCCCTGTAATGAAGCAGCTCTTAGATGACCTATGGGCAAACCTACTCCCTCTTCCCTCTGCCTCTACATACTTTCAAAGAAACTGAACAATTCTTTGGATATGGAAAAATTGGGCTCCGGAGGAAATATTTCAGAGCTGTAGCAATGAATTTTGTTTTCTTATAGTAGTAATAACAATGATGATATCTTGAATTAAAAATGTCTTTTTTAAAAGCATTCAGTATATTGCTTTTGTTGTTGACAGATTGCCTAATAGTCCCATGACATTCTTAAAGTCACTTGACTGGCAGACAGCTGAGACCAGGATCTACGCTTCTTACTTGTCCAAAGTTCATTTTCCTTGGTTATATGTTGACCAATATGTCAGGTGTCCACCTCAGAGTCCAAAGGTCTCTGAATAATAACTAAAGAGCCAAAGGTCACACCAGTTAAGGTAACTATCCCTCTGGGTATGGTCTCTACTCCTTTGTGATAGAGACAATTTTGATTTTTTAAATTAGCTCCTTGTTTTTCCCTATACAATTGTTACCTGAGGGAAAAACTGCTGCTTTTGGCTCTAACATTAGGTTTGGTCACTTGTTTGCACAGCCTTTGCTAAGTCTTAGTGTGTTTCTCCATGTGCAGATAACAAGGTAGACCTTATCAAAATCTTAGTCAGGAGGCCAGGTCTGGGTGGCAATGGGTAAAAAGATTTCTACTTACTATAAATCATAACTTCTTTTTACCTAAAAAATTTTAATATAAAAAATTATGATAATAAAACTAATAGAGCCTATGTAGAGAAATTATAATTTTATATATATGTAATGCATTTAGAATAAATTCTGAGCTTAGGAAGTACTCAAATACTTTTATTTATTTATTTATTTGTTTGTTGTTTGTACTGGGAATTGAACCCAAGAGTGTTTTATCACTAAGTACATCCCAGTTCTTTTATTATTATTATTATTACTTCTTTTTTTTTTTTTTTTTTGCGGTGCTGGGGATCGAACCTGAGCTATCTCCCCAGCCCTTATTTCTTAGAGATATGTTCTCACTAAATTGCTGAGACTGGCCTGAAACTTGTGATCCTCCTGCCTCAGCTCCCACAGGTCACTGGGATTACAGGTGTGGTTCAATTTTATTTTACACTTATTTTGTATTTGAATTATTTTTATTTTCTCTGTATTCTATTTGCAACTATCCCAACAGAGCCAAGGCTGAGCTCAGAAATGCCAATCAGCAATGAACCTGTGAGGTCCCTGGTCCAGCCTGCCCTTTGCCCTTACCCTCCTAAGACAGAGCCAGGACATTCAGTAGAATTACTTTGCTCAGGGTAGGAGATTCATCCAAAGCTGAAATTATTTGACAGGCCTGGCTCTTCATTATTTAAATAAATGTAAAACATGATTAAAAAATCATTCATGAACTTTTCAGTTCAATTGTCAGAATATGTTTAAAGTTTGTGTATATGTATGTACTTATATGCATGTATAGTCTCTGACTTACTATGATTTGATTTATAATTTTTCCATTTCTCAAGAGTATGAAAGCATACACATTCAGTACAAATTGCACTCCAAAATTTGAATTTTGATCTTTTCCCAGGCCAGTGTATATGATAAGATACTCTCATGACGCTGGGCAGTGGGCCACGCCTCCCAGTCAACTTTGTGATCTTGAAGGTAAACAATCAACCTTCCTCAGTGCACTTTGTTTCTTGGTTAGATTAGGTGTATTAAATGCATTTTTTAACTTGTGATCTTCTCACTTTATGATTCATTTATTGGGATGTAACCCCATTATAAATCAAGGAGCATGAGAATCTTCTTACAGTAAATCATTAAGTACTAAAAATGTTCAGTAATTTAATGAACATATTTGAATTACTGCATACAAATTATTAATTTGTATCATTAAAAGGAAAGAAGAATTTATTTCATAGGTCAAATGAATTTTCTTTTTTTATTTTATTTTTAGTTGTTGATGGACGTTTGTTATTCATTTATTTATATGCGATGCAGAGAATCGAACCCAGTGCCTCACACATGCCAGGCAAGAGCTTCACCTCTAAGCCACAACCCCAGCCCCCAACTGAGCCACAACCTCAGCCCCCACTGAGCCACAGCTCCGGCCCTAGCCTTTTAATATTTTAACTTTAAAGGTGGTTTCACATAAAGTGTGTGGTGTATGATTCTGCATTTTTTAAGTCTTCATCTAAAATTCCTATTTTAGATTTTTTTTCTAAAAATATAGGTTTTGTTAAATTGTTGATCTAGCCAAGATGAAACTGCAAAGTCCTCAACTAAGGACTGTCTTTCTTCTTATGGTGGGTGTCATAGAACGAGAGCAAGTCTATAAACTACACACACACACACACACACACACACACACTTGTTAAAAGGTAAAATCAAGAGGATTTTTAAATACTGAACTTCATATTAGAAAAGAAATTTTTCAATTTTAGGGATTAAGGAGTTTTATATAATTATAAATCAAATTCACTCCAAATTGTGTTTGTGAATGCGGGTGGGTATCTGTCCTTAGGTAAGCCTTCATAGTCTTAACTTGATTTTTCATACTGTTTCTTTTTTCTTTAGATTTAACTAAGAACATGATATTCTCAATGTACTACATAGCGAAGACTTTGGACACTAGCTGCTTGCAAATGTACTGGAGTTGAGATTACCTCAGAGGCTAGAGCTATGTATAAATTCCAACTGTGGTAAATTATATAAACACTTCAGTCTTTGTTTAAAAGAAGTTATTTTATTACATGCCTTTTTTCTTTTTTTTTTTTTTTTTCTGGGCAGGGTGCCTTTATCTGATTTTTTAATTTTTTTTTCTTTTTTATCAGTCTTTTTTATTTACATAGAAGTTTCCTTCAACTTACAACTTACAAGTTTACATGAAGCTGTTCCTTTCTGGATCAGAAAAAGAAAATATGTCACGTACTCTTCTTTTCTAAAAATGAAAACCCTCGGACACCTGAGCAGAGCCTAAATCTGTCAACCTCTCATGATATAAAACAAATATGCATTATTCTATGGAGGAAACTAAAACAGAGGTGCTCTTTCTTGTCTCTTTATCACACAGAAAGTTTAATTTATGGGGATTTTCTGTGAAAGGGGAGTCTATACCAGGGCAATTACCTAAAACAAAACAAAACAAAAATTACCCAAGATTTCATTGCAAATCAATCCGTCACTTCTCAGATCTTTGAAAGTTTGCTCCAACGTCATTTGTTTCTTGACAAAGGCAGATTCAAAAGAGGTGGATCCCCTTTCTTTTTGTGTGTGTAATTTATTTATTTTGATTCATTGTAAACAAATGGGATACAACTTGTTTCTCTGGTTGTACATGAAGTAGAGTCGAACCATTTATGTAATCATACTTGTACATAGGGTAATGATATTTGTCTCATTCTGTTATTTTTTCCTTCCTCCCCACCCTTCCCACCCCTCTTTTCCCTCTATATAGTCCCTCCTTCCTCCATTCTTGCCTCCCCCCACCCCCATTATGTATCAGCATCTGCTTTTCAGAGAGATCGTTCGGCCTTTGGTATTTTGGAATTGGCTTATCTTACTTAGCATGATATTCTCCAACTTCATCCATTTGGTATTGGCACCAAAATAGACAGGTTTTAGATCAATGGTACAGAATAAAGGACACAGAGACAAACCCATATAAATACAGTTTTCTCATACTAGATAAAGGTGTCAAAAACCTACAATGGAGAAAAGATAGCCTCTTCAACAAATGTGCTGAGAAAACTGGAAATCCCATGCAGCAGAATGAAACCCCTATCTCTCACCCTGCACAAAACTCAACTCAAAATGGATCAAGGACCTTGGAATCAGACCAAAGACTCTGCACCTTATAGAGAAAATGTAGGTCCAAATCTTCATCATGTTGCTTAGGACCGACTTTCATAACAAGACTCCCAAAGCACAAGAAATACAAGCAGGAATCAATAACTGGATAGAGTCAAACTAAAAAGTTTTTTCTCAGCAAAGGAAACTATCAGCAATGTGAAGAGAGAGCCTACAGAGTGGGAGAAAATCTTGCCCCACATACTTCAATTCCCTTTCAAGTCAAAATGTCCTTAATGGAGGCAACTGGAAGAAAAAATGCCCTACCATTTACTCAGCCAGTCAGTCAAGTTTGTGTTGTAACACTTGCTTATAGCATACAAATTGTTTATAGCATACAATGGTTGTAAGAACACAGGCAGAGTGTGGAAGCTAAGGTGTCCCATTTCCTAAATTACCCTCTTAAAAATAGGGCTGTACCCTGGCATGCTGCCGCTCAACAATTAAGTGTAAGAAGACACTGTGAATCCACTCTGGCTGCTTTACACAAGTGAAAAAAAAAAAAAAAAGGCATTCCTGGGTAATCTGAGACTTAAAGGGACATAATATGGTTAATCATTTAGTACACTAAATCCATACGTATCAACGTAACACGGAATCAGAATAGGAGCTGAAAAAAGTTAGTGCCTTTCCTTCTCTATTTTAATAAAATCATTTCCATGAAATAACCATATACAATATTGAAAATACAACATTTTAAAATTAATGTCTCCAACTCACCAAAGATATTTTAATAAACAATAAAATAGGATAGTTTCACTTTATATAAAGGAACAGGTCTATCAAGCATTCATATCCACAATTCTAATATACATGGACAGTGATTTGACTTCCAATTGATTTTTCTTAAAATGGCACTTAAACCATATTTCTCAGAAAAATGTATGATTCCCAGAACTTTTATTTTTACTCTATCCCCTGTCATTTATACAGAATGTTAGTATACACCAAAATTATCCTTAAAGATGCTATCTTCCCTTTATTAATCTCTGTCTTTAACTCATCTATCTTTGTCCCCTACATTCATCTTGATAGAGAGATAGGCTTCTGGATTTGTCTGCTGTCTATAACTTTTCACTTGTGAGGGGTCTTCAGGCCTCAATTCATGCTATAAAGCCAAGACTCAGGTTAGGAAAGCCTATCCTGTACACATTAAACTTTTTCTTACCAGTATTTAAAAATGTCTCATTGTCTATAGCTTTTCTTGATAACTGGACTCATGCCTGAATGGCAAGCTCGGTCTTGTAAGAACTCTTGAGATTTTTAGATTCCCTTAACCTAGTTTTTTTGGAACTGAAAGCAATTTTGAGGCAGCAATTTCAAACCTTTGCTCTAAAAGAATAACTAACAGAATGTCACATTATAACCATTGCAGCATGCATCTTTAAACAACTAGAGCTGAAATATTTTCAAAATACTCAAGGAAAATATCAGCACTGTTGAAAATCCACTGCAGTTCCTGTACAGCCGAAGTTTTTCATTGGAAAATTCTCTAGATTTTTTTTTTTTTTTTTTTTTTTTTTGAAATTCTGTAGGCTAACTTTCAAGATTGCAAATGGATGTTTTTATTTAAATGAAGACTTCCCCATATACATTTCTTGAACAAGCCTTACCATTATCACTGATCTTTGCACAACTTCATTTAAGCCACACCTTTCTGCGAGTTTAACAAAAGAAAGCAGTCAGTTTTGGAAGGTTTGAATTCTACAATGGCTTCTAATAAAGATAGTTTAATGCTCCTGCCAAGTTCAGCTATGGGCTTGCCAGAATACAAAATCTCAAGTAAGCCTACTCTTTAATCTTGTGTGAGAAAAGAAAACAAGACCAACAGCAGCCAAAGGCTGGATATGAGTCTGTCTCTGAATTTCCTTCTTTCAGTAAAGGTCAGCTGTATCACCAATAAGCACATTGATAATATCTGGTAATGTTCAGAGCATTCAGTAAGAGGGGCTTCTGGTCATTTAACATTTATTGCATAGGAAAGCCTCTTAAATAATCTTTCCCTTATTATTTTTGGTTTTCCCCTTAAGAAAGAAAGATTTTGATGATCCAAGTTAATTGGTGTAGGAAGTACAGATAGAAAAAAAGGGGAAAAAGATCATCAAACCATAAGCCAATTTAAAAAAAAATCAACGTAGTTGGCTTTCAATTTTGTTTTGTACTTGTGTTGGAAAAATGGGTGTGTCTGCATCCTGGGAATTTGCACATCAGGCAAAGTAATAAAATTAGACCATAGAGACCTGACTCAGAAAAGAAGGAAAAATTGTTTTAGTTCTGTATCTGTCCACTTTTCCTGGCTACCCTTTTCCCTACTGGAGATAGGAATCTTCACTTCTCCAATTATTACCTGACTTAAGGGAAACAGTATGGATGGAGCATTTTGTGTTCCTAAAAAGAAAAATGGAAGCAGATTTTCCAGGGAATGATAATGTAGATAATGATGAGTTCCAGTTTCCTAAGAAAATCGTGAAATGAATGAATTTTCTCATTTGGAAATTAAAATTCATCTCACATTTCAGAGGTATTGGGCCTAATATATTTGAGCATTGCACACATTCTGCAAAATAGATTGCTTCTGAATTTTTACCTACTTCCACTCACCCATATACCACCCCACATCATCTTCCACATTCCTAAGAAAGTAAGACATGAGGTCATCCAGGTAGTGATCCAGAAGAATTGAAGTCCAGGAAACACAGAAATAAATATGTTACTGAGGAATGAAATAATGAGAGTCAGTCAAAGAATATCTTTCACCTGGAAAAAAAAAAAAAAAAAAAAAAAACCCTCCTCAGTCCTGATCAGTGACATTACAACAAGATGAAGAATAGTCCTTTAGTTCACTTAATCTAAACATTCTTTCATTTTCAAAGTGATAAACATATTTGGCAGGTTGGATAAATTAAATGTTCACTTGCAGGAAATACTACCACTAAAGTGACTACCTGGAAAAAAGTTTTAGTACATGATTTTGAAGTTTTACAATCATTTCCCTAATGCTAAATTCCTTGAATTACTGTGATGAACTGAGTACACAGTGTACTGATGCCATAAAGTCCAGAAAATTGTTACCAGAAAATGTTTATTTCAATCAGAGTGGTCTCAAAAAGATAACTTAAAAAATACTGATCTAGGAACTTGGATAATATATTGGACATGGAAAGCAAAGCTTTTTTTGCCAAGTTTTAGAGATATGTGCATAATATCTAGATAACTGAATTATATAGATGGCAAATCAAAGAGTTACATATAGTTACACTACTTAAATTCAAAAAGTATCTAACGATGGTATATTCTAAAATTAAAAATCAGAAATTCTTATTTTCAAAAATAAAAGTGGAGAACATACAATTTTATCAGCATACATAATATAAAATTTTATTAAAATTATAAGCCCTATTCATTTTATAATCGTTTTTTAACTGACATCTTATTGTAGAAAGGGGTAGTATAAGATAGCTAATCCCTCACAAGATTACAAGTGAAATCCAGCTCAACTCAAACATTTTACTGAACATGAAAAAATTTGTTCCAAAATAACAGATTAAAAGAGCCAACAGAAAATGAAATGTCATTGAATATCCATAAGCCATCGCTAGGCTTATGGAAATAAGCAAAAAGAAACCCAATGCTCCTTGACATAGTTGGCATAAATAGTGACTGAAAGTTTGAGTCATAAGTACAAAGTTAAAACAGATGGGACAGTTTGTAAAGAAAAGACCAATATTTATTGTATAATGTTCCTAGGACTCACTGTGATGGATAGTTGAAAAACATGTGACATAATAAAATGGAAGAAAATGGTCATTATTTTTCAAAGGATTGATCATAAGTATCCAAGGTGGTCAAGAGACTAGAAGATGTACAACCTCTGTTTCTTAGGAAATATCAACTGAAAGGATTCTTTCTTACATCCTTCATAATTATTACATTGGAATAGCTGTGCTTCACTACAAATGTACACAGTAACAGGGCAAACCAAGCCACACTGGAGAACCATAAACTTAAATGACTTACTGTGAACTTTGGAATGTAGCATAGGGCTTTCAGCAGGTTCACAATCCCCATTAAGCTGTGTATATATAAAAAAGAAGGTCACAATCAGACATTAGAAACACAAGAATTCACTGCTCTATTTCTGTCTTGAAGATGTAAGGACCATAAATCAAAGAATGTGAGCAGCCTGTAGATTCTGAGTGGTCCTTGACTGATGAATAGCAAAGAATGATTGTAGTCCTAGAAACCACAAGAAACTGAATTGTGCCAAAAGCAAGAATGAACCTGTAATGGGGTTTTTTCCGAGGGCCCTCCAGACAAGAAGTCAGCCCAGCCTACACTTTGAATTCAGACTTCTGATACACTGAACGGAATACTCGGTCATGTCAGTGAAGGGGCTAAGAATGTGTCACCCAAAATGTGCATGTTGATTATTTTGAGCTGAAGGTACTCAAGAAACAGCAGATTGCAGGAAGGGGTCTCTGGTCTCCCTAAGTCTACTTAAAAGTGTGTCATCGATTTTCAAAATGAAAGATGATCTCTCTATACCAGGAAGGGAAGAATATTGCCATTATTTGAGACGGGTATTTGGTGCCAAAATAGAACTGTGCAAATAAATTTACTAAAATAATTCCTTAACTTCCATTAGTTTCCTGCATATATTTTTTAATCACTATGCCACTGTTTCCATTCCTAGAAGATTACATTCCTTTTGCTTTTTTCTTCTCCACAAATTTATCCTTCTAAATTTTTTTGTTTAAAACAAAAGTATGTAAGCTCTCAATTTTAATAATTTCCTTGAGTCTTCATAAGGATGAACATGTTAAAATCTTAAATATAATTTATATGATTTGCTCCTGTTGATCCGTATCATTTTAGTTTAAATCTCAGACCCTGCTCAGAACCTAAGGGTTAAGGAAAGTTTTCTCTCCTCTGTACCATAGTGCATGGTTGAGCTACAGCACTGTACTAACTCTGATTCTTCTGTTCCATTATTACTCAGGAGAATTTACTATTTATTTAAAAAAGCTCACCAATCCAAACCTGAACAGAAATTATTTATAATGTCAGAGTCTACTGCTAAGAGTATAAAATTTTTTATCCGTAGGGATAATGAAATACTGATACATTTTCATTAGGTTTGCAGGCTTTTTTGGTGTTTCAGGTTTTAAATTAATGTTGGTAAGGGAAGAAATAAAGTAAGAGTTATGTAACACAGCTAAGGAGGAAAAAATAATAGAAATAAAAGGGAATAGGCTATACGTAAACATGACTGGAAGGAATTGAGGATGAAGAATCTTTTTACAGAGTTGTCAGAGATTAATGGTGTTGCTTTCTTCCAAAAAGCAGTAGTACTGTTAATTGTACCATTATAAAAATTTAATATTTAAAATAGATTGTGGTATATGCAGACTGCAATTTTTCCCTCAATAACAACCAAGCTCTAGATCTAGTTCCACTATTTTTAAGGTTAGAGAATTTAAATTTGAGGAAGTTAGGTTGAACAGTATGAAATGAAATAGATGACCATTTATGTGTACAAAATGCAGTTTCCAATGGTTCAACCTAAAAGGCTGTAGAGGAGAATTTAAAAAGAATATTAGTTATAGCAGTAATAATTAATCTTGGTGAAGGGAAAGCTAAATAGTGATTGAACAACTGGCAGCCCTCCAGTGAGGACATTAAATTTAAAAATTGGGCTTAGCCTTGAAGAGAAAGTATGCACATTTACAAATGAAGAACATCTCTTTGAGAGTGAGATAAGTTATTTACTGCAATTGACTTTAATTCATGGCACTTTAGGAATGACTAAACTTTCTGTGGCAAAATAGTATTTTAAAGAAACTAATATGAATTTTAGTTAATAAAGAATTATACGTCCGGAACATACACTGAATGGTGGCACAAGAAGATAAACCAGAACATTCTACTCCAAAGGAAGAACTTCCTTCTTACTCTTAGTATGAGCTCTTGTATTTCAGCCCCAAATGTGTTATTCCAGCCTAGACTTCATAGTAAACCATTTCAGTGATGTACACAAATCAGTTTAGAATCCCTTGTTCTCTAATATTTTATCACAGAAGCACTAATAATCCTTCATCTGGGCAAGTTCTACTATTTCTCCTATGTCTGTCCCCACTGCTGCTGGTTTATTTATCCAAAGTTCATTCCAAGAAAATTAAATTTGGTGTGAACTAGTTGGCCATCTTTTCCATCATTTCTCCTAGAGACTAACTCAAATAATATCTACTTGCCTCAATTCCTAATAATTCTCCTACTCCCAAACTCAAAGACTTTCATTGAAAAGATTTAAACAATTAACTGTAAACTTTGTTGAATTCCTTCTTCTCTAGTATGAAATTTTTAACTTATTTGTCCTATTTTTCCTTCAATTTTGTGAACAAAAAGGGAGTAATATAATGTTACCTTTTTAAAACCAAGCCCTTTACTTAAGGGATTCACCTGTCTCTTTTCCATCTTTATATCAAGAATTATCTCTTGACTCTCAAGTGAATTCCTCCATAATGGCTACTGTAGATTTCAAGCTATTGTAGTCTCCTGATTTTACTTTCTTCGAATGATATTACTGAGTCTCCCTCACAAGCTTCACTTGATTAGTTTGATTTTTCATGAAGATTTTATTTTCTTTCTTTCTTCTTTTCTTATTCTTTTCTTTTTCTTTTTTATTTTTGGCTTGTATTATTCTCTCTCCACATTCTCTACTTTGGTGCCTTCATGTCTGAACACCATTTCTGCTTTACTGCTTCTTCTGCATCTGCTACTATGGCCATCACATTGAGCTATGTTAGAGAAAGGAACACCACTGTCTTAGCCAAATCCAGGAAAGATAAAGAGCCTAAAGTACCCCCTCAAAATAAGATAACTTCAGAGACTTTCTATTTCATCTTGTGTCAGCTTTGATAATTTATGTCATCCAAGGAATTTGTCTATTATTAAGTTACCAAATGTAGTTGCATCACATTGTTCATATTCCCTTAAGATTCTTTCAATATTGATGGGATCTAGATTGATGACTTTTTGTCTTTTTCCACCTCTGTCTCTGTCTCTGTCTCTGTCTTTCTGTTCTATTGATCTTCTTAATGAGGCCTGCCTACTCTGGGCACTTGGAGTTTGAAAGCTTCTCAACCTTGAGTGAGTTCTGGAAATTTCTCAGTTTCCTTTTAATCCTTTACCTGACCTCCTAATGTCATCCGATCCACAGCTTAGAATTCAGCAATAGACAAGTTTATGTAGTTCTTCCTGCACAGCTGCTTCCTCACTGGTGCTTTGCCACATAAATTAAAGCATTTCATCCTTCATGAATTCTGATTCTGGCTCCTTGGTATCTATGAAGCCACTATCTCTGGATTCCTGTTCCTTGTTCAGCAATCTAGGAAGGGTCTCAAGGTAGAGGCCTTAAGGTAGGACTTGCTTTGTTTGTTCCCTTTCTCTCAAGGATCATTATCCAATACTATTACCCAAGTGTGAAGTTGTTTAATGTATTTTGCCATGGGAGGGGAGAGGTCAAGGTAAGCACCAATTACTCAATCAAGGAAAAAACAGAATTCCTTTTACTCAATGTACCTTTTCCATGTGCTCCTTTTATCACTGGTGGCTACCTTGCTCAGCCTTGCCACAAGTTTTCCTGCTGTCAGAATCCGTCTACAATTGTGTTCTGAGTCTTCTGAATTGAGAGCACACACACACACACACACACACACACACATACACACACATTAGCACTTTACAGTGTACTTAACTGACATTCTTTTGTGACAGTCACGCTTTCAATGAAATACCCTGAATTTTGAAAGAGCAGTAGCAATTTGAGTGCATATTTTCAATCAGTATTCCACTCTTGCCCAATGGTGGTAGAATGAAATATTATGGCACTACCTTTTAAATAGTAAATTATCCATGAAGAGTAATCATTCCATAATCCTTGTGAAAGAGGTAGCAAAATTGTTTTCCTTCCACAGAACAGTGCAGGATGAGACCATTAGGCCCCAAGGAAAAGACTATAGAAAAGGGGGCTAGGGATAAGAACACTCAACCTCAACCTTCAGGAGTTTTCTTTCTCTGTTGAACAAGCCAGCTTTGTCCTTCCCCAAACACCCTGAGGTCAACTCAACCTCTTATCTTCCAGTAAGCCATGCAGATCCAGGAAGGCTATTTCTCTCCACTTGGGGGAAACTTTCATTAAAACAAGAGGATAAAGTAAAGGAATAAAACTCTAAAACCAAGGGAAGAAATTATTGAAGTCTCTCAGGAAGGGAGGACTATTCCGTTAAAACGTTTAATTATATTACAAAGAAATTTCACAGTTCTAAAGAAAGAATGTAAGTAATTGTTTTCTACCTTATGCTTTCAACAGGCCACTGTGTACACTTACGTTTTTTCTTCTTCGTAATACTAGATTCAGTTAAACAACATGGTTTCTTCTATTGCTAGTATATATACATTCACTCAAGAGCAAAATAAAGATTCTCTTTTTTAATACAGTATTGAGAGAAAGAGTTCTTAAATGTCTTCTGCATATAATACGTATAGTTCAACCTGAAAATATAAGTAACATAAAAACTGGTTATTTCTTTACCCCATTATTAAGCACAGTAGCATTACAGAGGGTTGTTGGCTTTTGTGAGAGTTTACATAAGAATGAAAGCTGTAGAGCTACCTGCCACGTTTCTCAAATTTCTAGGAAAATAAATCAAGTGGGCTATTGGTAAGGAGCACAGCAGCTATAGAAAACAATACAATAATAACTATGCTTTAGTTCTTAATGCTTTCAACTTTTCATGTCCAAAAAGGTGGCTCATTTCTATAATTCACAGAACAGAACTGAAAAATTATTCAGTATGACATTGAATTAATGAGGAGAAAAAAGGAGAGGGGAAATAGGAGTAGAGGAGGTGTGGAGGAGAAGAAATAGGTGAAAGAGTTAATAGGAGAGTAAATATTCTTTTATGTAATGCTTTGGCACATTCCCAAGATAGTCCCAGGTTTAAAAAATAAGCCAGCAGGTAACAGCTCTCTCCTTTAGCTAACCATTACGTAGATTGGAATTATTTTCCACAAACTGCCAAACACTTCCATTATCCTGGTTTCTGGCTCTGACTAACAAATGTGCATAAGCTGAAAATAAAGTCAAAGATGAGTGCACCTCTCTGTAATTTTCTTTCTGTAATGTTGAAAACATAATCTTTTTATAGGCATATACTCTTTATAGAATTCCGTATCAAGCATTATTCAAATCATAAAAACAGGAAAGGCACAGAGTTTTCTCTAAGATTGTCATCCACTAGCAGAGGTGAGAAAAGCACAAATCCATGTTATAGATTATGTTTGTAACTATAATCCAATAGAAATGGTATAATATGAAAAAAATAATTGTCTGGAAATTATAAATTCAAAGGTCAGTCTTTAGGCTGAAACATAAAATCAGGGTAATGAGTGTTACTACAATCAGTAGATAATTACTTAGAAAACAACAAACTTCGTTTAGCTTAAGTAGAAATTTGAAAAGGCAGGATATGGTGCAATCTTTTCATTTAGGTAAATTATTTTACTCAGGAATTGAGAAAATGGAAAAAGGAAAAATAATAGAAAATGGTAAATTCTATTACTATTGCCAATAATAGAAAGATGATAAGCACATCGGACAATGAGTGGCATGCCCCCAAATACAGGGTGCCATATTGCTCTGTAACTAGGTAATATCGATTATGCTAAAATGGATTATCCAATCAATGAGTTAATATTTATTAAGTAAATTAAAAGCAAGAATATACAAGGAAAATAGTTATTTTTACTCTGTGTAAGGGAGAAGTATGGAAAATATCTGTATGAAGAATGAGGCAGATGATGGGGCAGAAGGTAAGAACAGGAATAAAGACAGAGCTGCTGTTGACAGTCTAGAATATCATAGACTTAGAGCACAATCCTTGGAAGTGTTGCTCTTGCCTAGAAAGATAGTTCTGAGGACATTTCATTGGAATGTACATGTAAGACATTCTAGGACTGCAGAGAAAAAAAAAACACTTGGAAATATTCAGCTTGTCCCTAACCACCAGATGACCATTGTTCATTTCATTGCATTCTCCAAATAAAATTTGCTGTCTTTTCTCATGGATACAATGATACAAATTCCCCAGCAAAACAGACAAGTTCCAAGTGCCCTATTGGCACACTCACTCTGAGAATAATATAAGCGTTCAGAAACTTCGAGGAAATTCCCTTATTTACTGCCAAACTCTTCTTCTTCTTTTTTTTTTTTTTTCCAAAAGCCATATACAGCTCCTGAAATGATTTCATGATTTCAACACGATGTGCTTAATTGGATTTTTGGACATAAATATGAGCAGTACAAATAGGAATCTCAACCAATTTTGTCCTCTTTGGGACATTTTTATTGATACATTGAGAAGTCAGAGTATTTCCATATTTGCAAAACAAATGATTCAACAATTCCTCAGGAATTCTCACAAAGAAAACAGAGGTATACAACCTTAAGTTATAACAAATGAAGAGACTTCAAAGTATCAGAATTACTAACACATTCAGATGTGGTGATATTACGGATTGTCCTTTCATACTTATTCACATTGCTCTGAAGATTGCATTTGGGGCTATTTGTTTTGAAATTCTATAGCCATTCCGAGGTTTCAAGATGGCGGCCTAGAGGGTGGCTGCATTTCATGTTGCTCCAGGACTCAGGATTCAAAAGAGGAGATATTGAGACGCTTGGGACCAACTCAAAGCAGCCGGGTGACTCTCACCCCCTGGGGGGGCATCCCGGATGGGACGGGGTCCCGGAACGCAGGAAACTTTGTGAAGTAGAACTGCCGGCGAGACCCCCCCCCCCCTGGAGCAGTGAACTCGGACAGCTGGGAGCGCCGAAAAGGAGGCCGCTCGGCACAGCGCTGGGACTCGGAGCAACCACTGGGGCTCCGGCGCTGCCCAGGGGAAGAGTGGCGAGGAGAGCTGTGTGGACTCAGGACACCGGGGCCTGCCCTGAGGAGGAGGAGGAGGAGCGTGGCCACTTGAATTCGCAGTGACTGCGCCAGAGCTACAGGCGTTGCCAGAGGAGAAGCCGCGCGGCGAGCTGTTTGGACTCAGAACGACGCTTCTGAACCCCGGGGCCTGCCCTGAGGACGAGGAGGAGGAAGAGGAGCGCGGCCGCTTGGATTCGGGTGACTGCACCGGAGCTGCAGGCGGTTGCCAGAGGAGGGGCTGCGTGGCGAGCTGTTTGGACTCTGACCACTTCTGAACCCCGGGGCCTGCCCGGAGGAGTAGGAGGAGGAGGAGGAGGAGCGCAGTGGGTCCTTTGGACTCGCAGTGACTGCATTAGAGCTCCAGGCGGCTGCTCAGAGGAGAAGGCGAGTGGTGAGTTGTTTGGTCTTAAAGGGACAGCTCCTGAACACAGGGGGCTGCCTGGAGGAGAAGCGTGGTGGGACGCTTGGTCTTGAGTGGCCGCACCAGAGCTCCGGGCGGTTGCCCAGAGGACCCTGCAGCAGGTCACGTGGATTCAGAGCCACTCAGAGGGACTGCTCCTGAACACCCGGGGGGTTATCTGGAGAAGGAGGAGGAACGGAGGGTCACTTCGACTCGTGATTGATTGCCTCGGGCTACGGGTGGTTGGTGGGAGGAGGAGGCATGAAGTGAGTTTCTTGGACTCCTAGTGACTGCACCGAATACTGGGCGGCTGTCTGGAG